>NC_134531.1:236746985-241746985 GCF_050624435.1 Tenrec ecaudatus
TTTGATACCACCAGCCGATCTGTGAGAGAAAGACAGGCTTTCTACACTGGGAAACAATTACAGTTTATGAAATTCTGCCAGACCATCCAACCCTGCCCTGTGGGGCCACTATGAGTTGACATCAACTCCATGGCTGTGAGTTTGGCTCTGTTTTGGTTTTATTGTAACCTGGAAGAATTTGAGCACCTTACTCATTGAAACGTCATTCATTGTGGTCTAGATCAGCAAATATCTATTATCAAAATAGTTTAGTAATCATGCACAAAATCAACATTATTAATAACATGATGTGAGGAAATGTTTATCCTTATTGCCTTTCCATTGGAAAAAAAGTCAATTTTATTAGCTTTCCATTAAATTAATATTTTAGAACCTGTAGTATGCAAATTATTAAGGATGGCACATAGTGAAAAAGTTAGGTTTAAAATTTATTATTTTTGTATTAATATTTATATGTGAAAATAATAGCAACTGTATAACTATTTGACCAATCTCATCTATTTACAATCTATTTCTATGTAGGCATCAGGTAAGGTAGAAATTGGAGTTGACAAGAAAATTGCAAATTATGATTCCTGGGTCCTGGTAAAAAACGTAAAATGTAGGAATAAATCAGGAAAAACAACTATTTGAGTCTCAATATTTGAACAGTACACTCACTCTAGTGACTCATTATTACTGCCTGCAAATTAATTCTAATTCTCAGTGACTTTTAGGACAGAGTAGAATTGTCCTGTGGATTTCTGAGACAGTACATCTTTATGGGAGTAGAACTTCAGAGGCCAAAGTTAGTAGCTCTTGAGTAACCCACTACACCAAATAAGGACTACTGCTAAATGAGCAATGAAAATGGGAAATCATTTTATAAATAGTAAATGCATAAGTATATAAAATTATTACTGATTTGCTTTGAGTGCTCTTAATTTATGTATCAAATGGAATTTTAAAAATCTATGGTTATGATATATTGTGAAAAATAAGATAAAGAAGGATAATAAAGATGAGTAAGAAAACACGGTGCATATTTAGATTCTCCCCTGAGAATTCTGGCACGGTGTGCTCAACTCCATGATGAGATGTCTTGGAAGAAGCCATGTATTTGTGTTGAGAGCTTTGGTCTGGTCGCAGCATTGCTACAAGTGAGGTAGTTTTCTCTAAGGTGTGGCCTAATCTTAGGAGAAATAGAGTATTTTGAAGTTAGCTAACTTCTGCTGAATTAGATCATTCATCTAGTTTGCTGACTCCTATTATATTTCCTGCCAATCCCTGGAGCCGTAAACTGATGGTTGGCCTCAGCTTCACTCAGTTAAACTTGGAATCTTGCTTTGGAACATAGAACAGCTAAGGCCGATGGAAGAAATAATGCAATAAAAGGGATGAACAGAAACGTTCAAAAGACAGATCAGAAAGACCAAGTAAAGTATTATTAGAAATGTGAAAAACCTGGAATTAGAAAACCAAAAAGGAAATATATGCACATCTCATTTCAGACTGAAAGAGATGAAAGAAAAAGCCAACTCCAGAGTTGCAATATGAAAGATTCTACGTGCATAATATTGAATAATGTAAGAAGGAAGACTCAGTTGAAGACAGAACAGAGTCACTGGATCCAAAATTATTTGACAGTGTTCACCAATCATCAAGTACAATTGGTATTGAAATAAATGGCCCAAGCTATTCTCTATGCAATAGCAAAACACAGGGCCCCAGTTGGTGACATACCACCAATTGAAATGCTTCAGTAAGCTGGAAACACTCACAAATCTATGCCAGAAACTTGGAAGGCAGCTGCCCTACTGACTAGAAAATATTCATAGGTATGCCCAAGACAAGCCAACAGAATGGACATCCAGCAACAGCAACGTCCTACGAGACATACTCTTTCTTTATACCAGTGGAGTAATATGTCTGACTAATGATAATGAGAATTGTATTTGTATTTTAGAAAAATAACATTGGACACTTATGCCATTTTCAGGGATTGGACTTTCTCCTGACAGTATGCCCAAAGTGTGTTAGCCAAGGTCTTGCCATCCTTGTCTCTAAGGAGCACTCTGGCTACACTTCTTCCAAGACAGATCGGTTTGTTCTTTGGACGGTTTTGGTACTTACAAAACCCAGATGCAAAAGGCTCCATTCCCTGTAATAGCCTTTACCTGCCTTGACCCCAAGAAATGAGCTTCCTCAGTCACCTGAAAGGCCCAGCCTCAGGCACTTTCTCTGACAAAGTTCTCCTTCCATTCTCTTAGCCTTCCATATATGACAATGTTTTGAAGTTATGCATACAGTTTTCACTGTCGCTTTCCTTCAACATGAAGATCCAAGTCCTTTCTTCATTGTCTGTTCTTAGTCTGGAAGTTCAGCTGAAACCCGTTTACTTTGGGTGATCCTGCTGGCATTTGAAGCACCAGTGGTAAAGCTTCCCGCATCACAGCAACACAGAAG
Organism: Tenrec ecaudatus; assembly: GCF_050624435.1. Lineage (NCBI taxonomy): Eukaryota > Metazoa > Chordata > Mammalia > Afrosoricida > Tenrecidae > Tenrec > Tenrec ecaudatus. The sequence goes on from NC_134531.1 coordinate 236,749,431, forward strand.
CTACCACAGTGTGACAAACTGACGGACAAGTACTGGAAATAATTTTCTGAGTGTAAGAAATGTCTCCATTATCCATACCACATCTTCACATATGCATATACAAGTCAGAGGCTTTACAATTTATAGTCCTAACGTGAGACTTAAAAACATACTCCATAGGCAAATCTATAATAAGAGAACAAAAGGGAAACTGTTGCCCCCAAAGCAAAATTCAAAAGACAAGCAAGAGCAAGAAAGAAAGATAAATTGAAATGGGAAAACGAGGGAGAAAGTGAGCACGTTGCTACACTGGAGAGATTGCAGCTAATGGCATAGAATACAATGTATATCAGACATTGACAGGAAAACCGATTTGCTCTGTAAACTCTCACCCAAACTACAGTAACACATTGATTATAAAGAAACAAATGAAGCAAACAAGAATATGGCTCATGGGAAAATTAAGTCCTCATATGGATTTGCTGATTTCTTAACCCTATGAGTTCCAAGGAAACGCTATCTTTAAACTAATCTTCAATCTCATTGTAAAGTTATCTGGACCAAGAAACATGAACTCTTGTAGACGCCAGACACCTAGCAAAACAAATATAAAATATGTTCAGCAAAAGAAGCCATATATAAATTTATTTTCCCAAATGATTTTTCAAATAAACATCTGGTGTCTGATTAAAGATAACCAGAAGCAGAAGAAAAATATCACCATGAACAAGACTCAGCAGACACAGTGTGTTTTGTAATTAATATACAGTGTACACATATATATGAATATATTATAAAATAAAAAGCTTTGTCCACACCACAATGTACAATTAAACAAAACTAGGATTAGTAATATCATCAGGAAATCTGTTAGTATGAGTGATTTCATAGCACACTAACCAAACTAAACAAACTCACTGCCATTACATTGTTTCTGATTTTAGTGACCCTAAAGGATGGGGTAGAACTGCCCCCGTGGGTTTCTGAGACCATCACGCTCAAGAAAGCCTTGACTTTATGCCCTGGAGTTCCCGGTGCTATGGAAATACAGACCTTGCAGTTAGCAACCCCTTTCACAATCACTCTACCACCAGGGGATAACCTAACATAATAATTACAATAGAAAATTCAATACCTACTTAAGGGCATAGTAGAACAAAAGAGTGAATTAGTGAACTAAAATATAAAGAAAAATGTTAAAGATAGGTAGTTCTACTCTGAATACTTAGCCAAAATTATTAGAAATTAATCATGGTCTTATTGTGGACCTTAGTATATGAAAATTTATACATACATTTTTCATATTATGTTTACTAAGCATGTAATTGATATATTAGAGTCAAATATGTTGTAAAAGAAAGCATTTTATTCAAAAGCTTACTTTTAATAAATATATGTATGGAATCTTAATAAGACTAATATTCTAAAGTTAATTTTCATTATTTTAAGCATATATGAAATTTATTCATTTGGAAACCTATAAATTTAGGAAAAGTGTTGCATCTGAATTTCACTTGAATTTATTTTTTCCCTAAAATTATGACAAGATTTAAAACAGTAATATGTTTTTTTCTTGTTGAAATAAATGGTACTAAGATGCTAGAAGATATGCAAATTCTAAGATATAGAGTCAGATATAGTTTTATGCTGTGAACAAACTTGCACATGAATTTGGTTATATTGATACATTTTAAAGTTGTCTTGTATGTCTGGAGTTTTTATGGCCCTCCAGAGGTATACTATGTTTTTCAGTAATCACATTTGTCTTCCTACTTTCATGTGTAAGAAGTTTTATGGCTGTTGAATTCTTAGGTTCTTAATGATAAGGACAAATGACTTAATGATAAGTCAAAACTCTCAGAAGTATCATGTTAAACTCATATTTGTGAACTGTTTACTCAGAGGAATAAAAAAATGACATTCCACATGAAATATGAATAGAATTTCTCTTCTCACTTCTTCCCACATGTCACATCAATATTTTTACATCCGGCTTTAAGATAATTGTTTTGGTGACTTTACTTCCTCCAAATCAAATGAGAAATTTCTTTCTCTATTTTATTTGAAATTCTTAAATGTGAAAGTATTTAGACATTATACATTTTAATGATTATTATTGGAAAGAAATACAACATTAATCCCATTGACAAAATCCATCACTGTAACACTTTGAAAATGAATGGGTTGCCCACTTCCTCTTTTCTGTGAGAGTCATGCACTCTAGACACACCACTCTGACAGATGGCTATTAAACTCAAGGGAAACTTTTAATTGTGCACATTATGAATTTAAATAGACACATTTTGTTAATAAATATCCTAAAAACTAATATTTCATTCCTAATCATTTCTTCATGGTCCCTTGCATATTTATTATCTTAATAATAAAGATAATAATATAGTACAATAATATTTAAGATAATCTGGTTCCTTAGAAGGTGCCAAATGTTTTCCTCTGCTAAGAGTCAAGAACTTTAAAACATCTGTTGTTAGATTCCCTCTAGCTAATTTCCAGTCCCAGCAAACCTATGTAAAACAGAATGAAATAATGCCCAACCCGAGCCAGCCCTCCAATGCTTATGTTTGAGTCCATTGTTGCAGCCACTGTGCCCATCCATCTCATTAAGAGTCTGCTGTTTCACTCCCCTACAGACTACTAAATATGATGTCTTTTCCCCAGGGATTGATCCCTCATAACAAAGTGTTCAAATTAAATGACATGAAGCCTTGCCATACTTCCTTCTGAGGCGTGCTGTGACCGTGCTTCTTCCAAGACAGCCTATATTGCTTCCATTGGCAGTCCATGATGCCTTTAATACTTGTCATCAAAAATATAAGTCAAAGTAACCAATTCTTCTTCAGTCTTCCTGATTCAATGTCCAACTTTTGCAGGCGATTGAAAACACCAGGGCTGTGGGTGAGGTGCACCTTAGTCCTAAAAGGGACATTCTTGCTCCTCAAAACTCTAAAAAGATCTGGCAGCAGATTTACCGAACGCAATGTGCAATGTCATCTCTTGGCTGCTGCTTTCGTGATCAGCGATTGAGGTTCCAAGGAAGATGAAGTCCTTGACAATTTGAATCTTTTCTCTGTTTATTGTCATGTTTCCTATGGGTCCAGTTGTGAGGTTTGGGGTTTTCTTTACAGTGAGTTGTAATCAACATTGAAGGCTACAATCATTGCTCTACATCAACCAGGTTGTCTCATCTTCATATCAAAGGTTGTTAATGAGCCTTCTTCCAAACCTGATGTCATGTTCATGTAGTCCTACTTTTCTGATATTTTGCTCAACCTGTATATTGAGTAAGTATGGAGAAAGGGTACAATCTTGATGCCCACCTTTCTCTTCTTTAAGACATGCAGCTTTCCTTTGTTCTGTTCACAGGACTGCCTCTGCCACTCCAACTGCTGGTGTGGTGGTTGTGTTTGTGTGTGTGTGTGTGTTGAATTGTTAGTGATTGTGAGCATATTTTCAGCTGTTTGCTGATTGTTTTCTTGTTCACTTGGTTTATATCATTTGCTAATTTCAAAACCGTGTTGTCATTTTGATGTTGTTATTGATTTTATTTATATATTTTTCAGATAGTTGACTCTTATAGGACATGTCATTTCTGAAGATAGTTTCCCAATCTGTAGATCATTTTCATATGCTTCTGATAAAGTCTTTTGATAATCATAAGTTTTTAATTTTTATAAGGTCTCATTTATCAAATGACTTTCTGTTATTCGTGCAATGGTTACATGTTGCTATATTGTTATTAGAAAAGAGCAAGTCCTATAAGTTTCTTCCTATCTTTTCTTTCACAAACGTAATAGTGTAGGTTTAGCATTCGATCTTTGAGCATTTCAAATTAGTTTGGTGTATGGAGTGATGAATGCATTCTAACACATTTTTCTGAATGTGAAATCAGTTTTCTATAGCTTTGACAGTCTCGTGTTTTTCCCGGCGTCTCCACTTGCTGGTTTTATTAACATACTAAAGGAGGAAGCACACAAAGTTCCAAATGTGGGAAATGTACGAGGTCACAATAGCTTCTGACTCAGGATGTTCTCAAACTATCAAAGCAGGCTTGCATGTAAATACATTCGTAAACACATTCTGACCTTAGGGAGTATTTCCTTTTGTTTGCAATAAGGAATCATCTTTTCACTAAGCTTTTATGTTCCTGTCACATTCAAACAGTCACACATTCAAGATTTAATCAAAGTCTTAGCGCCCAAGTAAACCTCTGAGGGGGAAGAGGGCAATGTTTCCCTATAACCAATGACTTCATTGTCAATACCTTTTTCTTTTTTGTAATCATTGTATTGGGGACTCATACAACTCTTCCGCAATCCATACATACATCCATTGTGTCAAGCACATTTGTACACCTGTTGCATCATCATTCTCAAAACACTTGCTTTCTGCTTGAGCCCTTGGTATTAGCCCCTCATTTTTCCCCTCCCTCCCCACTACCTCATGGACCCTTCATAATTTATACATTATTATTATGTTCTATCTGACACTGTCTGACGTCTCCCTTCATCCACTTTTCTGTTGTCCATCCCCCAGGGAGGAGGCTATACGTAGATTCTTGTAATCATTTCCCCCTTTCTACCTCACATTCTCTCCACCCTCCAGGCATAGCCACTGTCACCACTGGTCCCGAAGGAGTCATCTGTCCTGAATTCCCTGTGTTTCCAGTTCCTATCTGTGCCAGTGTACATCCTCTGGTCTAGCCAGATTTGTAAGGTACAATTGGGATCATGATAGTGGGGTGGGGTAGGAGGGAAGCATTTAGGAAATAGAGTTTAATTGTATGTTTCATTGCTGCTACACTGCAACATGACTGGCTGGTCTCCTCCCCAAGACCCTTCTGTAAGGGGATGTCCAGTGGACTACAGATGGGTCTTAGGTCCCAAATCTGCATTCCTCACATTCACAATGTTTTGATTTTTTTTCTTCTTAATGCCTGATACCTGAAACCTTAAACACCTCATGATCACACAGGTTGGTGTGCTTCTTCCTTGTGGGCTTTGTTGCTTCTGAGCTAGATGGTCGCTTGTTTACCTTCAAGCCTTTAAGACCCCAGATGCTATATCTTTTGATAGCCGGGCTCCATCAGCTTCTTTACCACATTTGATTATGCACCTGTTTTGTCTTCAGTGATTGTGTTGGAAAGGTGAGCATCATGGAATGCCAGTTTAATAGAACAAAGTGTTCTTGCATTGAAAGAGTACTTGAGTGGAGGCCCAATGTCCATTTGCTACCTTAATAGCAAACCTATGAATATATGCACATAGATCTATTTCCCCATCCTCATATGTAAATATATTTACATATGTACATGCCTAAATTCAGACCTCTATAAATGCCCTTTGCCTCCTAGCTCTTTCCTCTATTTCCTTTTACTTTCCAATTGTCCCACCATCATGTTCAGCCTTCATTGGGTTTCAATAATTCCTCTCAGTTACATTACCTTTTATCAAGCCCTATCAGGCCTCCTACACCCTCCTTACCACCTATTTGAATACCTTGTTGTTCCCTTGTCCCTGAGTTTGTTAACACTACTTCCTTCGTTGTTTTCTCCTCCAGATTGTTTATCCAGTCTATCTTATTTAGACAGACCTGCAGAGATAATAATATGCACAAAAACAAGACAGAACAAAACAAAGAACATTTCTACCCCCATTCAGTTGATAATGTTCTATTATCAAATATCAGTTTTCCATAGATGGCTATATTGATATGTGTGTTCTCACTTCTATTCCAATCATTTATGATTTTATAAGTGAATGAATGCAGAGCTGTTTTCCTAACAGCAGACACACTGTATTATACATTTTGATATTGGGAAGTGTGAGACCTCTTACTTTTTTCTCCAATATTGCTTTGGGTTTTCATGGCTTCTTTCCTTTACAAATGAAGTTAGTCATATGGAAGTTTTTGTTTATGGTCGCTTGAAGTTTTTCCATTTCAATATAAAATCATATTTAGATTTATATTGGAATTAAATTGTATCTTTAGATTTCTTTAGGTATAATTGATATTTTCACTATAATAAGTCTTCTAATTCACAAGCATAGAATGTCCTCTCATTTACATAGCTGTCTTGGAATCTCTTATATAGTTTCTTAATTAGTATTTTATGATTTTCACTATAAGTTTTTAATTTAAGTACCTGGCTTGGTTAATTTTAGATATTTTTATACATTTGGAGCATATTTCAACTAGTATAGTTTTCTTAATGTATTTTCCACGGTTCTCTTAGTGTAAAATAACCCAAATAATTTTGGTACCTTCCAGCACTGTACTAATGTGGGTAGACTATAGAAACAAACCTAGGGAGACTCATATGTGTATAAGAAAGAGTTTTAGGTAAAAGAGAAATTTCACATTATGAAAACATACCAGCCCAGTCCAGGCCCAGTGCAGATCAAGTCCATAAGTCTGATACTAGCCCTTATGTCCGATACCAGTCTATGATTTCCTCTTCAGACCCATGCAACACATGCAATGGCACTGCATGCAGATCCTAGGCCAGTGGGCAGAAAGCCTTGTGGATGTAGTTGTGGTAGCATCTTAGCACTGGCATGATCTCCACTTGGCTCCTCCAGATCCAAGGCTCTGGCTCTCTCAGCTTAGCTTGTCAATAGGAATGTGTCACACAGAGTGTATGTGTCTTGCTTACAGTGAGTTATTTATATCTGTTGTGCCTCCTAAAGAGGTCATCAAGCTGTGAGCTGATTAACAGACTAGACCCCACCCCTTTGTGCTTAACAGTCTCAGGTTGATAGCAGATTGTGTAACTACCACAAACACTACTAAATATTCCTTAGTTCCATCAGGTTTCTTGTGAAATCTTTAGGATCACGCAGTGTATGGCTAACAATGGACTCACTGAGTAAGAGTTATGCTAATGGGCACCCTTTCCTTTTCCTTGTTCTCAAATAGGATGTTTACATTCATTATACATTTAATATAATGTTGATCATTGGTTTTGAATACATGATCTTGCTTATATTGAGAAATGCTCCTTCTACTCCTATTTTCCTAAAGGCCCCCACTGACAAAGTGTTGAAAATACAAATGTATTTTTTGTATCCAGCACTTGCCTGTCAGTTTATCATACAGTAATGATTTGTGCACTTCTGTGGTGCTGGACACAATGTCACTCATAATTCAAATTCTAGCAAGGCCATCCAAAGAGAACAGGTTCTAGAAGAGCTTTCAGACTAAGAACAGAAAATAAAGAAAGACCACGTTGTCAAGTTCTGAACAAATAGTCACTAAAAACCATACAGGTATCACCAAAACTTTGTCATATACTGAAAACCAAATGAATAGATGTCAAGTATTGTCCAAGATAGTGCCAGAATGTGGCCCTCAGGTCTGGAGACACTCACAGTGTGATGGAGGAAGAGCAGCATTCTCCAAGTGGAGTCTCTTATAACGAGGTGGGGAAGAGGGCAGGCTAGAGGAGGAAAGCCATCAAGACCTTCATCTGATGGCGGAGCATGACTCAAAATGAGAAAAGACAACTGAAAACAAATTAATATTCAGATATTGGAATGCATGTTATAGGAATCTAGGAAATTGGAATTCATAAAGATCATTATCATAGGTACAAGTGGACAGAAATAGACTGATACTGACCATTTAGAATCATTAAATCATAGGATTAACTATGCTGGGAATGCCACTATCAAGAGGAATGACCATATTCATAGTCAAAATGGACATTTAATGATCTCTCTTAGAATGAAATGCTGTCTGGGATAGGATAATATCAATTTTAATAAAGAGAAATCCAGCAAATAGAAATATTGTTTATATTTACACACCTAATACTAAAACTAGAGATTCAGAAATTAACTCTACCAACATTTTTTATCTGAAAGTGATCAATCATGCAATCAAGTTGTATTGATAATTATTTGCAATAGGAATACAAAAGTTTAAAACACAGAGGGAGGAGTAACTGTTGGAAATTATGGACATGCTGATAGAAACTAAGCTTAAGATTAAGATTATATGGTAGATTTCAAGACCCAATGACTTCTTCATCACACATATCTTTTCTTAAGAACATAAAAGGCACATGAATTTCTCCATGAATACATAGAAATCAAATTGATTGCACATGTGAAAGAGACAATGGAGAAGTTCAATATAGAAAGCAAAATCCAGACCAGGTGTTGACTATGGCACACATCATTGATTGCTCATATATGACTTCAGGTTGAAGCTCAAGAAAAATCAAACAAGTTCATGAGCGATGAAATACCTGGAGTATAGCTCACCTTTATTTGGAGAGCATATTAAGAAAGATTTTAAGAATTGTTTACTAATGATCTGTGGTAGGACATGAAGAACATTATATATGAAGAAAAGAAAAGACATTAAAAAGAAAGAAAAGATCAGGGTGTATGCCATAGTAGACTCTGAGAATTATTATTAATCACAGAGTAGCTAAAACAATTGGAAGGCATGATGAAGTTAAAGAACTGAACAAAATATATTTCAAAGGGAATCTGAAGAAGACAAAGTAAAATAGTATAATGAAATGTGCAAAGGGTTAGAAAAGGGAAATGGAAGAATAAGCTCAGCACATCTTTTCTTTGGAAAAAAAATTATTGGGAGCTCTGAAAGCTCTTTTCACAAGTCATACAGCCATCCATTGTGTCGAGCACAATTGTACATATGTTGGCTTCATCATTTTCAAAACATTTTCTTTCTACTTGAGCCCTTGGTATAAGCTCATTTTCTCCCTCTCCCACCCTCCCTCCCTCATGAACCCTTGATAATGTTTTTGTCGTGTCTTACACTGACCGCTATCTCCCTTCACCCACTTTTCTATTGTTCGTCCCCCTGGGTAGGGGTTATATGTCGATCATTGTGATCAGTTCTTAAACTAAAAGAGCACACACACTCACACAACAAGACTGGAGTTGCAATATTGAAAGATTCTATGGGTAAAATATTGAATGATGCAGGAAGCTATAAAATAAGAGAAAGAATACACACAGTCACTGTACCAAAAATAATGAGTCAATATTCAACCATTACAAGAACCAACAGTACTGAGGGGGGGAAGTTCAAACTGCACAAAGGATTTTAGCCACAAAGTTCCCAGAATTGAAATGTTTCTCAAGCTGATGAAGCATAGGTAATACTCATATGTCTATGCCAGGGGATTTGGAAGACAGCAAGTTGGCCAACCTGACTGGAAGAGATCCATATTTGTTGCCAGAGAAGTATAATTGATAACATAATATCATTGACAACATACAAGTGAAATTTTGCTGAATATCATCCAACAATGGTTGTAGCAGTGCATTGATAGGAAAATGTCAGATGTTCAGACCTGATTCAGATATGGAACATGTTGAATCTTGGCTCAAATTAGGGAATAGCAGAACGATAATTATTTGTGTTTTCTGAGTATGTAGAGATGTTTAACTATGTGGATCATAACAAAAGAAAGGTAAACTTGAAAATAATGTGAATTCCAAAGCATTTATTGTGTTCATGGGGAACTTAGATGTAGATCGAGGTGATTGTGTATATAGAACAGGAGAATAATACATGATCTAAAATAAAGGTGTGCGTTAGGGTTTTATCCTATCCCTGTACTTATTCAATATATGTGCTGGATAAAATCATCGGAGAAGCTGGATTATATAAAGAAGAAGGTGGCATCAGGACTTAAGGAGAGCTTATTAACAAGCTGTGATATGTTGCTGACACAATTTAGCTTTGCTTAAAGTGGGGAAGGCTTAAATCCCTCGCTGATGAAGATCAAGGCCTTCAGTATAAATTACAAGCCAATGTATAGAAGATCAATATCCTCACACAGGACCAATAGGCAACATTATAGACTGAGAAAAGATTGACATTGTCATTGCTTATGTCCTACTTGGACCCACTATCAGTGCTCATGGAAGCAGCAGTAGGGTGCTGATAAGACTCATTTATTCAGTGAATCGTAAAACCTCTTTAAAGTGTGGAAAAGTAAGGATATTACTTTGAGGACTACATTGTGAATGATCCAAGACATAGAATTTTCAAGTGCTGCGAATACATGTGAAAGTTGGATATTGAATTAAAAAGACCAAATAATGATGCATTTAAATTGTTGTTGGTAGGTACCACTGAGTTTACTCCAATCCATTGTGACCCTATGCCCAACAGAATGGAGCATTGCATGGTCTTGTTCCAGCCTCTAGATTGCTCTTATGTTAGAACCCATTGGTGCATATGAATTAGGTGTTGGCAAATAATATTAAAAAGTACCATGCACTGTCAAAATAACAAACAGATGTGTCTTGGCAAAAGTATAGCCGAAGTGTTCATTAGAAACACGGATGATGAGATTTCATCTAACATACTTTGGACATGTTGCCACAAGTGGCCCATCCCTTCAGAAGGACATCATCCTTGGTAAATTATAGTAGCAATTAAAAAGAGAAAGACCCTTGACAAGATGGATTGACGCAGTGACTACAATCACATAAGAACCATTGTAAGGATGACACTGGTCCGAGAGGCATTGCATTCTGTATTATACAGGGTCAGTATAAGAACTGACTTAACGGCACCTAACAGGAACACAGATATTTTTTGCATCAATTTATTTATACATTTTCCTTTGTTTTATCAAAGTGGTGCATTAAAGAGATTTTCAACATGAGAGGGTACCTCCCCCCGAAGGAAAAAAAAATGGGAAAACTCTCCTCTGTGTGGAGCTTTCATAGTGTGCATTTTTCCCTGCTAGATGATCATTGAGCTACTTGCTCTGAGTTAGTACACTCAGTGGCATTTCCTGGGAAGGTTCTCTCTGGTCACAGTGAATTTTTTCATGGAAGCAATTTCACTTGAACTTTAATTTTTTGTGATGGTCTATTTAAGAAAGCGGCCCGTAGCTATGAAATTGTGCTTCCTGCTTTGGAAAAGTGCTGCAGAAGCTGCTGTGATGTTGAACACAACTTACAAGGACAGGTCTATGGGAACAACTCCAGTGTGCAAATGGTTTTCTCATTTCAATAAAGGTGAAATATCAACCAATGGCAAACCATGTTCTGGATGTCCATTAACTTCCCGAATATACAAAATGTTGACAAAATTCATGCATTTGTGCTCAAAGACTGACGAAGGAACATTGAAATGATGGGGAAGTTATTTGGACTAGGCTGGAACTCAGTTCAGCAAATTTTAATGGAAGCTTTGGGATGAGAAGGGTCCCTGCTAAACTTTTGCCTCGGGTTCTTACTGACCAGGAAAAGGATCACAGAGTGGAAACATGCCTTGCTTTAACAGACCAACCAGGTTCCCCCCCCCACCTGCCCCCCAAGGTCATCACTGGTGCTAGTCTTAAAAACTTGAAAGCAAACATTAATGAAGCCAGTTGAAGATGCTATTGTCACCTCACCCCCCAAAAGCACCGGGGAATAGGTAAGAGGGATCAAAGATCAAATGATATTCATTGTTTATATGATTTGAGGTGGGTAGTGCATTTTGACTTCACTCCACCCGGTCACACTGCTAATCAGTCTTTCTACATTTAGAGGTTTTGAAAAGATAGCGTAACAGTGTTCAACAACAACAACAAAAGGCCTGATTTGTGACAGAGGAGAAACTGGTTTTGCCACCCACAACAATGCACATGCTCATGCAGCCATCTCAGTGCTCAAATATTTTGACAAAAAACAATATGCAATCTTGCTCTCTTGCCACATGTACCTTACTCACCTGCCATCACTCCATATGACTTCTCTTTGTTTTCACAAATAGAGGAACATGTTAAGACAACGATTTGATGACTTAGAAGAGGTAAGAAAATAATGAGGGAGGCGATGTCAGCCATCCAAGCAGATGTGTTTGAAAAATGTTTCTGAGAAATATATTAAGTGTAACGGAGAGTACTTGGAAAGTGATAAGGTTGTTTTTGAAAAATCAAATGAATATATAACTTTGAAAAAATTCTGTTTTTTAAGATAATTTTAATGGGGGCTCTTACAGCTCTTATAATAATCCATACATCAAGTGTATCAAGCTTATTTGCACATATTTTGCCATCATTATTTTCTAAGCATTTACTTTCTATTTGAGCCCTTGGTATCAGCTCCTTTTCCCCTCCCTCTCATCTCCCACCCTTGTGACCTCTTGATAAATTATAAATTATTATTCTTTTCATATTTTACATTGACCTCTTTCCCCTCTTCCCATAGTGTCTTCCCTGCTCCTCTCCCCACCTTCCTCCTACCCTCCTGGTAGGTCTGGAGGTGTTTACCTGACCTGGATTCTGTGTGTCCTGAGATTTTAACTGTACCTGTGTACATGCTCTGGTCTAGCCTGCAGTGAACGGCAGGATTGCGGCCATGATAGTGGGAGGTGAGGCAAGGAACCAAAGGAATATCATGTATTTATTGGTGCTATTCTGCACCCTAAATTTTTGGATTAGGGAGGGTTCTGCCTACAGTGTCCAATATTTTTAACTCAAGCGTGAATCCTACTTTATCATGGTTAATATATATTTTTTTCCAATTGTTGCTTGCTCTTTTAACTAGAGTTGTGTTTTTTAAAATTGTGTCTATATTATTGAGAGCCGAATTTATAATGTGTATTTTTGTGTGTCTGTGGGTCTGTGGTTTGATTTTTGCTTTTTTGAGTGTCAGGATGATGCTATCTTTACAAAAAAGAATTGGAGTATATTAATTACTCTTCTGTTTCTGAATAATTTGAATAAAATTAATGACAATCCATCTTTGACTATTTGGTAGCATTCCCTAGTGGTCCTGGGCGTTTCTTGACAATTGGTGTAGTAGCTACCCACGGGGTTGCTAACGGCAGGGTCAGCAGCCTCTTGAAACCACCAGCCTCTCCATGGGAGAAAGACGATTCTAGTAGAGTTGCAGTCACAGAACCTCATAGAACCTCAAAGTTCTACTTTGCCCCAGCAGGTTGCTTTGAGTCAGCAGTAAGTTTTCAGTTTGGTTTTTCAATATATTAATTTTTAGTATGTATTATTTTCTATTTTTGTTTTAGTTTTAATATGTGATGCAGTACTATGAACTTGCCCATATTTTGTAGGTTTTCAAGTTTGGTGGAGTACAGTTTTTCTTAGTACTCTGTGAAGATCCTGTTGATCTCAGTTGGAAATATTCCTGTACAGAGAGGATTGCAGGGCTGGCCTCAGCTGGAGACATGACATCCTCTCCCTAAACAACAATGCTACAGAGAACAGCACTGAAGGCAGTTCAGGGGATGCAGTAGTTCTGGCCTGTCCACATGGGGACAAACCAAGATGGGCGTGAACAAACCAGAAATGGGAGCAAAGGCACAAAGTCCCTGAGGAATCTCGATTGTAGACTTCTTATTCAGAGGGCAGCGTTTGGCAGCTCATCTGAACTGGTTGGGGGATATTCCCAAGGGAGCCACACTGAAAGTCTAAAGGTGTGAAGAGGTGGGGGTCAGGTACTAGGCCACTCAATCCTCGATTGCAGGGAGAGCAAAGAGGTCACGTAGGCACCCATCGGACATGAAAACAGAGGCCTAAAAGGATATAAGTGCTGTTAGGTGAGCGGCTCCCTTAAAGAAAAATGGGATGGGACAGATGCATTGCAACAGGGCCTGCTCGCTATGTAACGGAGGGATATTCATCTACTTCAGGTAAGAACAACAGTTAGACTTAGAACTGTTCGTATGACCGTTCTCTCTTTCTCTTGGTGTCTATATGACATAGGCAGGATAAGCAATCCTAAGAAATAGCAGTAGGATTGATAGGTGGGTGGGACATGGGAAAGGAGAGGCATTGAGAGGGGAGCTACGAGCCAATAAGGACAGGCATGGGGGAATAGTCAGAGACCAAAATTGACACTGAATAGGGTGTAATATTCCTGGTCATGTTTAATCAATTGAAAGGTATCTGAGAGGAGTTACTGAGAGGTAAACAATGGGTAAACAAGATTGTGTGGCAGGAAGAAATAAAAAAGAAAAAGAAGAAAGAACAAGAAAGCAAAAATTATATATATGTATAAATATAGATATGTATGCACGTAACTATAGAAAGATAAATGTATTTGTCTATATATCTATATCTCTATATAAATACAATAAGGAAGCAGATGGACTTTGGACCTCGACCTAACTCTTATCTCTGTACAAGAAGAGTTTGTTCTAGTAATGTGGCAATGTATGAGATGCACATTGCCAACAAGATTGTTGAAGACAAAATGGATGCATAATCAAGTGTGGTGAACAAAGCAGATAGTTCCCGGCTATGCAAGGATATAGTGATTAATATATACCATAATTAAACAAGGATTCACGGAGGAAGCAAGGGGAAAAAAAGGGTAGCTGATACCAAGGGCTCAAGTAGAAAGAAAATGTTTTGGAAATTTTGATGACAACATATGTACAAATGTGCTTAATACTGAAATAAAATGATTAATAATTTTTGTACAGAAATTTTGAAAAAAAATAATAGTATCTGGGTTCTTAAAGACTTGAAATTAAACATGCAGACATCTAGCATGGAAGCAACAAAGTCTTTATGGAGGAAACACACAGCCTGTGTGATCATAAGATGTGGATGGGAATAGGCATAAGAAATTTAAAAACAAGCAATCAAATGGACATGAAGGAGCATAGACAAAGTGGATCCTCAAATCCCATCTCTTAGACAATCAGGCAGTCCCTCACAGAGGGGCCACATGGAGGGGATGGCTTACCAGTGTAGTACAGCACTGATGAAACATAACTTTCCTCAAGTTCTAAATAGTTCCTCCCTCTACTATTATGGTTTTAGTTTTACCTCATTATCTTTTGACATTTTTGTATGTAAGTTCATTTGTATAATTAAGATCATTCAAGGTGTGAACTTCAAGATAGATAAACTCTTCAGAAACAGTAATGGGAGTGAGGATTCCCTGAGAGTTCCAGAGTTCTGGGGCCAGGATGATGACTGTATGATCCCTCTCCAGCAGATCAAGAAACAAAATTGTAGGGGAACACATACATCAGATTACACATAATTAAAAAGGGTTCCTGCAGCGTAGGGTGGGGGAGAGAGGAGGAAAAGGGGATCTGATTTCAAGGAGTTCAAGAAGAAAGAAAATGTTTTGAAAAATGATTGTGGCAGCAATTGTACAATAGTGTTCAATCTATTTAAATGATGGATTGTTACAATATCCACACGAGCTCCCAAATAGAATGATAATATACACAGTAATCTCTTATTTTCCCACTAATCTCATTATTTTCTGCTTGCTATTTTTGTTTCTTTTTCAGTCTAGCCAGTAGTTTGTCTATTTTATTGATTCTTTTTAACTTTTTATGGCCTAATATGCATTTGGCAGTTGAGTGTTGAATAAGGAAGACTGGAGATCGGAGTGTGTTTGAGGCACGGTGCTGGTGAGGAATATTTACAGTGCCGTGGACTGCAAAGGACAAAGAAACCGGCTTAGAAGAAGTACAGACAGAGTGCTCCTTAGAGGCAAGGATGGCGAGCCTTGTCTCACATACTTTGGATACACTATCAAAGAAGCCAGTCCTTGGAGAAGGACATCCTGCTTGGCCAAGTGGAGGACCTTCGACAAGGCGGATCGACACAGTGACTGCAACCAGGAGTTCACACAGAAAACCAGTTGTGAGCATGGCGCCTAGCTGCTAATGTTCCCTTCTGTTGTACATAGGGTAGCTATCAATCGGAACTGACGACGGCCCCTAACAAAAACAACACTAAGCATCACAAATTTCACTTTGCCCAAGTAAAGAAAAGAATAGCATCGATTGTCAAGTAATAGTTTTATCGATCCGCATATTGAGGGAGGCAGGATGGAATTTAATATGATTAATCATATAATGAGACAAAATGTCCTCTCAAGTCTGAGCATGTGTGTGTGTGTGTGTGTGTGTGTTGTGTGTGTGTGTGAGTGTGTGAGTGTGAGTGTGGTTTTCATGGAAATAGTTTCATGGATTATGTTATATTACAAAAATAATTAACCCCAAAATATATTACACATAAAATGATAGGATTTTTTAATAAAAAATAAAATTCATTGTATTTCTAGAATTTAGGTCCAATTGCCCCTCATTTTCAAAGAAATATCAATCTCTAGAAATGGGCATACTATGTGGTAGAGGACACTATCAGTGAAAAATAGGAAAACTTTCACAGGTTTATGATACTAGATTTAGTGGCTTTGCTACCAACAGGTTTCATTGATCAGTTTGAATAGACACTCTTCCCTATCTTTAGAGTCTGTGTTGAATTTGATAAATGCCCCTTCATCTTTAAAGCATTTTAGATATATGCATCTGTTCCATAGAATCATGCACGGTTGCGAGATCCATTAGTTTACATGTCCTTCCTCTTACATGCAATACACAACTTGTAATTCCTAACCTTTGACACTTTTGAATGTGTTCCTTTTTGCAAATAAGGGTCTTATAGGAACAATTATTGAATGCTACAACCACATTTGTTATGTGACAGCACAAAAAAAAGCATCATGCCTCCGCATAAACTGAGTTTATTATTAAATATCTTGAAATCCTACTCCTTTTCAACTCATCACATTCCTATGCAGTCTTGTCCTTAATTGAGTACTTAATGTTAAAGTCATTACTATAGTGAACATCTGCGGTGATTATGATACTAGATTTTTTTAATTGCTCACGTAAATATATTTTCGTTGAAAATAATAGTGAGGCAAGTAGTGAAAATACCCTTTAAGCTACCCACCCTCTTCTTTGTTTAAAATAAACATTTTACTGTCTGAAATACATAAAACATCTCTGATTAGAACCTCAAACAGACTCTTCCAATAACAGGTTCACACAAGTCTAGGGAGATACCAGTTTTCTGTCATTAGAAGTGCTCCCCACTTTATCATTATAGATCACTTTGTATCAATATCTTTAAAAACATTTATTATATTTCTTACCGGTTTGCCGCCGACTTAGTAACTACATGTATGCTTCCTATAGCTTCCTTTAAGTTTTCAAATAATACCACAACATCTACATAAGTAAAAATAGGCGATTCTTACTCTGTTGCCCGACGAAGGATTTCCCAGAGAAGGCAGTCTTTGCCATAAATTCAAGCTTTAATTATGAGGCTATCAGTCTCACTTATGTGTTTTGATGGATTCATGGCTCCCACAATGAAAGTAAACCAAACCATGCAAAGCTAATCTTCCTTGCAGGGATGACTCTCTAGTGCAGGGCAAATGAAAGACACCTAAGTAATAGAGATTCCCTATGTTCTTCATCAAATGGGGGCGAAGTGTTTAAGCAATGAAAAATATCATTTCCCATTAAGTTCAAGTACTGTTTTATATACAAAATGAGACCTCAAAAGCCTCTACTTTTACAAATCTAGAGACCTATGTAATGGATAGGCAACATTCCATCTTAAATTTTAACAATTTATTTTTCAGGAAAGTTTTTGTGGTCACCCTCTAATGATAGTGTTAAAATCTTTAAAAGTAATTTATACGATGTCATAATAACACAGCAGGCTGATTTTTCTGCTCATATTTATAAATCATGTTCAAGCATGCTTGAATATTTACTTCTCTGCCCCCACATAATATTTTTAACTATCCCACGAAAGAGCATAAGCTGACATTCAGGAAGCAATGAAGTGATTATCATGTGGGTGAAGAACACAGACTCCCTGGGATATGCTTTATGACACCATTAGCTGCAGACCAACTGGAAAACAACCCTACCGTCTTGTGTAAGCTGGATGCAGACTTACAAGGACAACTGCATTGCTACCTGGTTCTTAATGTATATGTTATTCTTGGCAACTTCTTCAAATTTGAAGTTCTTTCTACTGCTAGAGGATTGTCTGGTTTTCTTTCCTATTTTCAAAGATCACTGTAAAGGATCATTTTGAATTTTTCTAATTTCTCCAACCTCTTCATAGTTCCTCATATCTTTTATGATGAAAATAAATATCTCTTTTGTTCACAACCAAGTTTATTTTAATATCAAAATTATTTTATCCCTAGGCTTTAGTGAGAACATCTTATTGTCACTGAACAATATTTACATCCTAAAATTTCAATGATCTTAACTTGTAAAACAATAAGGGCATTCATTTTGAAAAGCACACAATTGAAAGAAAGAAGCATTATTTTCTGTCTGTCATTTCTTATTGCACCCTTGATTTTGATGTGTGTAAATTTTTGTTTTGTTGTATCATCTAGTCATATGATACTCCTTCTTACTGATAAATGAAATGCTTAAATTTGTAATATGTTATTAATTTATTTCATTAATTTTGATCACTGATTAATTTTATTAATAGATAAAATATCTAATTGTGTTTTTGAAGGCAACATATCTATATTTGTTAATGCTGCCAAAAGTTACTTTAAAATTTTTATCAAAGTATTTTAGGTTATTCAAATTTCCAGAAATGTTGATAGAATATTTGAAACAGTTGTTTTCTCATTGTCTTTCTATGTGCAAAGGCACAGATTTGCACATTTGACTCAATTTATGTGTTTAACCAAACCAAAACCACATTTACTGTCATTGAATCAATCCGGACTCCTATTTACTCCCTGAGGGTTTCTGAGACTGTAACTCTTATGGGAATAGAAATCCCAGTCTTTCTCCCAGCAGGTGGTGGTTTCAAACTGTCAATCAAGTGGACCACAGCCCAATGCTGAACCACTACACTACCACAGCTACCTGCATTTAAGTATAAACTTATCTATATGCATGTGATGTACATGTTTATTTCATTTTGTTTTGCTAAACTACTTCATATTAAGTTATAGAAAACATGATAATTTAAGTGTTTTCCTGGAGGAGAAAGTATAATTCTCCATATAATCACAACTTACTTATCATACAAAATTAAATTATTTAGTATTCTATTTTTAGTGCCTTTATGCTGTTGTTATTATTCTTTTGAATGTGGAAAAGGATGATTCTATTTGTTGTACAACATGCAAGTGAATTTCATGATTACTACTTCCCATAAAATCTAGAATACGGCCTCATATTTCTTCTTTGTCCTTCACTACATTGATATGTTTATACCACCAGCTTCTCTGAGGAAGAACGATGAAGCTTTCCACTCCAGTGAAGATTCACAGTGTCATTTAGTCACAGGGGCAACTCTACTCTGTCCTTCGGGGCCACTATGAGTCCGAATCCACTCCATGACAGTGAGGGAGAAGAAGCATTGATATTTTTATGTCCCAAAACATTCAATGAGAGTAGAATCGAGTAAGAACAAATAAATGGGGAAAGCCAAATATATGGTTTAAGAAATAACTTTAATACAAAAAGCCATTCAATTCTTTATTCCTGAGTATAAAATGTTACTCTGTTCGACCCTTCTCCGTGAAAGCACTTCTCCAAAGTCATATTTCAAGTGCCCTGCAGCCTGAGAAGCCCAGACTCCAGCATTGACTCCAACAAGGCTCTGCTTTGGTTCACTATACCTTCAGTGTCAGTGTGTGTCCCAGTTGTCTAGAGAAACAAATCCAGTGATATTCATCTCCATATCAGAAAGAGCTTATGTATCAATAAGTAATTAAAGAAGGCATCCATGACCAGTTGGACTCAACTCAAGTCAAAAAGTCTGCTACTGGTCCATACATTCCTTCTTGAACCCATTTAGCCATATGCAAAATACAGGTCTATCACAGGTCGATGGGTGCAGAGTTCTATGGATCTAAGGTCAGCCGGGCCCTAAAGGGCAGGACACTGGCAGCTCTCAGGTTCAGTTCTAGGATCCCAGCAAATAGGAAGACGAGAGGGTAGAGAGAAAGAAGGAGGTTCTGGGGTCCTCCTTACAAGGAGGCCACATCCCACAGGAGGCATCACCAGGTTGTGACCCGATTGACAGGCTGGATTCCATCCCTACACTTTCAAACATCTTCAAGTTGACATAAAGTCATGTAGCCACCACAGGATATAACAATGTTTTAGAGCTATGCATACATTTCAGAGGCTGCTTCCTTTGCAGAGAGCACCCAAGTCCTTCTCAATTTTTCTTAGTCTGGGAGCACTGAGAAAAAAAAAACTCTTCATTTAGGGTGACGTTGCTGGCATTGGACATATTGTGAGAAGAAAGCAGACCCTGGAGAAGGACATCACGCTTGGTAAGTGGAGGGGCAGCAAAACAGAGGAAGGTCCTCAATGAAATGGATGGACACAGTGGCTGAAAGCGCGGGAGCAAGAGGCACAATGGCTCTGGGGCAGGCAGTGTCTCATTCTGTTGTGCACAGGGTCCTGTGAGTTGGAACTGGCTCGATGACACCTAGCACCACCACCGCCAATAAAATGTAACTGTTTAAAGAAGTATTTCACTTCTCTGAGAACCTGATAGGAATGCGATGTATAATTGAATTTTATCCAAAGTAATATGAACTTTACCTTTGTTTCGTG
Organism: Tenrec ecaudatus; assembly: GCF_050624435.1. NCBI lineage: Eukaryota > Metazoa > Chordata > Mammalia > Afrosoricida > Tenrecidae > Tenrec > Tenrec ecaudatus. The sequence goes on from NC_134531.1 coordinate 236,769,813, forward strand.
AAAAAAAACTTCAGTCCGTGAAATTTCCTGAGCTATCACCATCTATAATTTGTGCAAATAGATAGCTTGTCCATTTACTTTGGCCAGAATGGAAAAGGTTTGGGTGAGCATGATTCAACAGATACACCTACATAATGAAACTAAGGAATATTGAAAATCTCTTCATACAAATACTCAATGAGCTACCTAGTTGGTGAAAGACCTCAAAGTGTGTGTGTCGGTGGGGGGGGTATGTGGATGGGGGGATGGGGGCAGCACATCCTTTGAGACAGAGAAACTGTTTTGGAACTCTTCCAGAATCATCTTATACTTGTGCTGATCCAGATTAATATCAGTTCTTAAGTTGTTTTATTGGCTTGTAATTCACATATCATAAGATTCAATAGTTCAATCATATTAAGAATATTACTTTTACAATTATTTTAGAGCATTTTCTTTCTCTTACTCATTGTTATTAGTTCTCATTCCCCACAACCTCTGATTGTTATACCTGTAAGAAACTATTAATCCAGTTGCTGTCTCTATAAATTTACCCATCCTGAATTTCATATATAGAAAAACATACCCCCAAAAAACAATAACAATGTAACACAGAGAAAACATCAATTGAAAAGAAAACAACGGCTATTAAAAACAAATTTAAAATAGCTCAAAAGGAGACCAGATGATAAAGTGTTGATTTTTAACCTAACTGCGTCCCTGCAGTATTCTACTTACCAATGCACTCAATATGATAGCCATGCTAGTTCCATCCCAGTCAGTGATCAAAGGAGAGTCACTTGAGACTTATTCTACGTGTAGACCCTGATAATGGACTTTGACCTTCCATTGTAATCCATAGCCTTCTGCAATCCAGATGTCCACAATTTAAACTCTAATACAATTCCTTCCTTTGGATTTCATTTTATTATTTACCATCTTTTAATTACAGAAGCTGATGTGCTTCTTGAATGGGGACTTAATCGATGCTTAATTAAATGAATGCTTGTTTGAAGCCAAGGCTTGAAGAACCCAGACACTATTCTTTTGGATATCTAGCACCATCTAGTTTCGTTGCCACACTTTGCTCTCACACCCATATCTTAAGTGATATCTTCATGAGAGCGAGCATCAAATAGAGCCAATGTCCTAAGAATGAGTTGTTCTCAGATTAGGGTTAGACTAGAGGATGAACCCAAGATCTACTCATATGACAATGTTTTGAATATGACTCTGGTCCACCTTAGAGACGTCATTATAATTTTATGTGAGAGAACATTTTCACTCATCTCCCAGGGCATCAGGTAATTTTATTGACAGTATCATTAATATAGGCAATGGTCTAGAATTAAAAATACTTTGAGAAAAAGATTATACAAAGTGCCATACATGAACTGTTGACTTGTGCAGATTGAACTCTGAACGCACAGGGGCAGTTTTCCCCTGTCCAGTAGGGTTACCAGGAGCCAGAATGGACTCGATCGCAGTGAGTTTTGGGGAGGGACCTCATAAAACACCAGAAAGCTCATTTTCGTCCTGGCTACTCAGGACCCTGTCTTGGACCAGTTAGAAAATAATGGTTTTAAGTAGTGAAGGCACTCGTTCCTCTCTCTACCAGACTTGGTAGCGCTCTCCTCTGAAGTCAAGTTTCTATAGTGCCCTGGCCTTACCTCGGCCTACTCTCCTGTCAGACTTTGATCTGGAATCTTCCAGTAGGCCTTTGGACTAATGTTTGAGAGATTTCCTCGTATTGTTGAAATGAGAGGAATATAAAGGAGGAGTAAAACTTTAAGGCTCAGTGGAAATCTGGTAATAAGACATAGGATAGTCTTAGGGAGCTCTTGCTAATAAACCTAATACAAAACACAACCGTGCTATACCCGTGAGCCAGAGGCAACCTTGTTCAATGTGGCAAGACTGGTGAACATAAACACTTCCTTCCCAACCACATCTTCACATCCTCAACAGAAGGCTCACACTTTCAGAATGAAGATCTATATACTCTCACAAAAGAACCAAGTGTCAAAGGACTTAAATCCATAATATGTAAACAGTTCTTACAAATTATAAGAGAACCCTTTTTTCTTTAAAATTGATAAAAAGATTTGAACAGATATTTTCCCCAAAGAAGTTGTGAATGTCCAGGAAGCATATTTTAAAAAAAGATGCTTTGCGCAAAAATTTTGTTGGTAAATTCGTGACTTTTCATTCTATTTTTCCCACAAACTTTGTGAGCACCCCCTTATATGGCCCTGCAAAGACTTGTGTATATATGTTCATGGCAGTGCCGTTGACAGTATCTACAACTGCCCTGGACCCCAGCAGATGAATGGTCAACAATTGAGACAGATCCGTACTCTAGAAGACTTCTCAGCAACGAAATACACAAAATGTTGTGAATGAACCTCCGAAGCATCATGGTAAGTGAAAGCAGCCAGACACACATGGACTACATGCGATTTCATTTATATGAAATGTGGGAAGAATCAAGGGACGCTAGTGATTGGCTGGGGTGTGAGGTGGTAGCTAACGAGTAGGTTCTTTCTCATACAGCTAGGAGGGTCAGTGGGATGCGACATGCAGCTTGTAATGGCTGGAACTACTCACACATCCGCACCTGCAAATGCATGCAGAGCGTCAAACGAGCCTGGCTTTCAGGACTGCCCTTTCTGCTCAAGACAATTTACTAGGCCACTATCCTTACGTATACCTTCTAGTTCCGGGTCCACGATGGTTCATATCCGGGGCTTTGAACCTGCTCATTCTGGTTCAACCATCTGCTTTCCACCCAGGTGCCCTGAATCAGAAGCTACGTTTTCAGCAGAGCCACAGATGGCTGCATAAGAGGCACCTGGGGGATCTTGTGACAATGTAGGCTCTGATTCTGATCTGGGTGGATCAGGATTGAACCAGTTCAAAGTTCTGAAAAGCTTGGATCCTGTGATGGACAGTGGGGAAATTGGTGAAGCCATTTGGTTAACAGCCAGACACCTGGATGTTTGGGGGATGGTTAAAAATTACTTAACATGAAAAGCCCACCCATCCGCAATTGTATCGCAGCAAAATGTTGGGGGGCGGGGGTGGTGGTATCGATGCCATCTGTCCTGCAGCTGTTTCTGCCTGCAGGAGCAGGAGACCGTTGGGGTGGGGAAAGCCACTTAGGGTCCTCAGGAAGAAGAAATACACCATCAGCTTGCCAGGCCCTCCACGCAAGGCACTGTCCACCCCTCCTGCCAGGGCCTCTGAGTGGGAGCTGGACAACCTGGCGCAGCCGGAGCCTCAAATGAAGAAGTCACACACCTTAGTGAAAGGTGGCCGTGGAGTATGAAACGGTGAATACACTGAGGCTTGTACCAGCTCACGGGAAAAAATCTACCTGACTGTTCTGCGTTTCATTTGTATTTTCACACCAGATGATATTCCAGCGTTTTTTGTACTCAGTGTGACCACAATTGTAAGAGGCAGAATAGGAATTCTCCCCCAGTAATAACTTGCCCCAAACCAGAAGGATGATCCCCTCAAAGGGGTTTAGGAGAGGAGACGGGTCAGTCAGGGTGCGAGGTAGTATCGATGAAGAACACAGCTTTCCCCCAGATCCTGGATGCTTCCTCCCCCCAACTACCATGATCCGAATTCTACCTTGCAGGGCTGGATAGGACAGAGGCTGTACACTGGTGCATATGGGGGCTGGAGGCACGGGGAATCCAGGGTGGATGATACCTTCAGGACCAAGGGTGTGGGGGGCGAGGCTGGGAGAGTGGAGGGTGAGTGGGTTGGAAAGGGGGGAACTGATTAAAAGGATCCACATGTGACTTCCTCCCTGGCAGAGAAGGGGGGTAAGGGAGACTCCGGATAGGGCCAGATATGACAAAATAACAATCTGTGGATTATCAAGGGCTCATGAGGGAGGGGGGAGCGGGGAGGGAGGGAAAATAAAAAGAGGACCTGATGCAGAGGGCTTAAGTGGAGAGCAAGTGCTTTGAGAGTGATTAGGGCAAAGAATGCATGGATGTGCTTTATACAATTGATGTATGTATATGTGTGGATTGGGATAAGAGTTGTATGAGCCCCTAATAAAATGTAAAAAAAGAAAAAAAAAGAATGATTAGGTCAAAGAATGTACAGATGTGCTTTATACAATTGATGTATGTATATGCATGGATTGTGATGAGTTGTATGAGCCCCTAATAAAATGTTTTAAATAAATAAATAAATAAACTTGAAAAAAAAAAAAGTGCCATACATGAACTGTTGACTTGTGCAGATTGAACTCTTAAATGACTGGACTGTACGTACACAAACAGTACAAGTTGGTGATGGGGCAAACATTTCAATAAATCTCACACACGATGGCATACATACTCTGTGTTAGTCTGGGTAGGCTAGAGAAACGAATCCATAAACAAACCTATGAATATAAGAAAGAGCTTTATAGACAAGAGCAATTGACTATTAAGAACCAGCCTAGTCCAGATCAAGTCCATAAGTCTGATTTTAGCCAATATGTCCATTCGCAATCTTTAAATTCCTCTTTGGACTCACAAAACGCATGCAATGATGCCAAATGGAGGAAGATCAGAGGCCAGTGGGTGAAAAGTCTTGCGGATCCAGTGGTATTGTAAGCATCTCAGTGCTGGCAGGGGTTTCCACATGGCTCCTTCAGCTCCAGGGCTCTAACATAGCTCCAATGTCTTGTCCACAGAAATGTCTCACAGAAAGTGAGCCTGTGCCCTGCTTCCAGTGATCTTATCTCCTTAGCACCTCCAAAAGTGGTAATCAAGCTGGGACATGATTGACAGGCTAAGCTCCAGCCCTTCACTCATAATTCTCAAGTTGACAACAGATTTTGTAACTACCACATGTTTACCAGATTAGTGTATGTCATAATAAAACAAGAATCACGTTGATGTACTTGGTGTTTGGTACTCCCAGAGCACTAATCATTCCGGTAAGTGGTCTGAATTAAAGCCCAGTGACTGCCAATTATATGTTCTTGAGGTAGCAATCATCTCTTTCTTCTCACACTAGCAAGTTTCAGCCTTAGGTCCAAGGGCTACAGATAAATTTGAGTTAAAGTCCACTTCAGGGATTGAGGTTTCCACATCAAGTCCTTCTAGTGTGGCCTATGAAAGATGCCATATGCCTCTAGAGGATCAAGTCTAAAGTCCCAGTAGCCCATGGCACATGGTCTGGGTCACCAAGACCTGGATAGAAACAAGGTCAAAATTTCCCAATTAGGGACTTAGTACCAGGCATATTCTTTCCTTGGGATCTGTATAAGTATTGTTAAGCATTTTTCCCAATGAGAAGTTGCTCTTCACCATTTACCAGCCAATAGAACTGTAATCATCTTCTTTGAGACAGACATACCACCCTCTACACGCCTTGACTTGAATTTCCATTGAGGTTTGCTTCTGTGTCTGGTAGGAGTATCTATTGACTTGGGATAAAATTAGCACAAATTTCTATGGCAGGAACTGAATTTCTTCCTTCCTCTTGCTGCATCTTGAAAAACTTAACCCAGCAGTAGTTTGGTGTCCTCTGTCAAAGTGTTATTTAAGATGTATATATCGAGAGTGATATATGGTTCATGTACCTGTAACTATAAATATACTCTCTTTACAAGTTCTAAGAGGCATTCTTCATTGTAATCTAGAAATCAAACATGTTGCATTGATGAAATCTGCTACACAAGGTCCCTTTAGGATGTTGACTAGTAAGGATGTCTTTGAGGACTAAGGTCCACCTTACCCAAGCTATGGTGTATTCAATCACCTTAAATGTGTGTGAGAGTAAAATATAGAATAAATAAGACGAAACAATAATAATTGTATCTCAATTGTGGTACTGGGAAAGAATATTGAAGGTATATGGACTACCCAAAAAAAGAAATATATGCATCTTTGAAAAAGTACAACCATAATGCTCCTTGGAAAAAAATATGGCTAGACTCCTCTGATGTGTTTGGGATAGGTTCTTAGAATGCTTGATAAGGAGAAGGACAACTATAAAGAATCCTCAAGTATATGGATTGACGCCATAGCTGCAACATTTGGCTCAAACATAACAATTGCTAGTAGGGTGCAGGTTAAGGCGTCATATCACTCTGTTTACATAGACTCCCCGTTGGTTGGAACTTGTTCCACAAAATGTAACAATAACATTAGTCATTTTAATAAATTATAAATCCCTAAGTGTTAGCAGTTCAGAAATAAATAAACCAAGGGGAGATTCGTGAACTTAAGGTTGCAATCTTGATGTAGTAACAGAAATATCTCAAACTTACATCCCCTTGCAGAAGGGGTACAGAGAGGAGATGAGCCAGTCAGGGTTCAGTGTAGCAATGATGTATAAAACATCATTGAAACATACAACTTTCCTCTATTTCTTAAATGCATTCTCCCCCTTACTCTCATGATTCCAATTCTACTATACAAGCCTAGCTGGACTGGAGTATGCACACTGATACAGATGGGAACTCTAAACACAGGGAATCTAGGACAGATGATCCCCTCAAAACCATTGGTAAAAGTGGTGATACTGGGAGGGTGGGGGGAAGGTACAGGAGAAAGGGGGAACAGATTACAAGGATCTACATATAACCTCCTCCCTGGGGGGCGGACAGTGAAGAGTGGGTGAAGGGAGACATTGAATGGTGGAAGATATGACAAAATAATAATAATTTAAAATTATCAAAGGTTCATGGGGGACAGGGAAGTGGGGAAGGAGGGGAAAATGAGGAGCTGATACAAAGGGCTCAAGTATGAAACAAAAAGTTTGAGAATGGTGATGGCAACATATGTACAGATGTGCTGACACAATGGATGGATTGTGATAAGAGTTGTACAAGCCCCTAATAAAATGATATTTTTTAAAAAGACGTAAATTGATCCATAAAAAAAAAAAAAAGAAAAATCCCAAACTTTTGTCAAGTAGTCAGAAGTGAGGCGGTTCTGTGGATTGCCACCCTTGCGGCTGGAATCTGCCTATCTAGGAGTCTGAAGGACCATGATTTCCCTTGTAAGATCTACCCTAGATCAAAGTGGTTGTTAGTGTGTTATTGTTAGGTTCCCTCAACATCCTTGCCTCTAAGGAGCGTTCTGGCCACATTTCTTCCGATAAGGATTTCTTTGACTTTCATCCGGTCCATGATATGATGTTCTCCACATTCTTCTCCAGAAGCACAATACAAAAGCATCGCTTCTTCTTTGGTCATCCTTTTCCAATGTCCAAATCTTACAAGAATATAAGGCAATTCAAGCACAAAAGGACAAGGATAACATGAGCCCTCTGAGGAAAGTTTATATATATATAAAGGTAAGTGCAAAAGGGGCACAGGGAAAAAGCTACTGTATGCAAACACTCCAGGGGTGAGGTCCAGGTAATAGGGCAGGGGTCAGACCAAATCCAGGGGTACATATGGTGGCCAACTAAAATGGGGGTGGAGGGAGGAAAGGGGAAAGGAAAAAAAAAGACGTGTGATAGGGGAATAGGGCACTGACCCACCCAAGGGGAGGGTATTGTTTGTGTCTCCACAGGGAAAGAGGGACCAGATATAAAGCCAGTGACAGACAAATGCAGTGTGCCGGCAAGGAGTGGGGAGACAGTGGAGGGGCCTGAGGGTTCAACCCCCATACCAGCTACATGGACAACTTCCCCTCACCCCAGAAGAATTTACTTGAGAGGACAGCACTGAAGCTGCAGCTAGGGCAGAGGGGCATGTTTGATCAGAGCAAATGGGAGCAAATGTGAAGGGGGAAGAGGAGAGAGTGGACCACATCCTGGCCCATCAGGCCTGGAGGATGATATCCCCACTCTGAAAAGCCAATGGACATCCTGGACAATATGGCTGATCCCACAATGAGACACGCCATCCCTTGCTGGCCCAGGACCCTAAGGGGGACAACACTGGAGACTCACGGTCAGGACTGGACTAGACGGACCCTGTGACACCGAGGAAAACCACTAAAAGTGTGCAACAGAGCAACCATGGGATCAGAACAGGAAGCCCCCGAGGGTGTAGATAGGACAAACTCTGGGGCCAGAGCATGGTACCCTATTGGACCTGACTGAAGGACACGCCTAGAGATAAAAAATCAGACCTTGATCTATTTACAGGTTTTTCTTTCTTTTTAAATTTTTTTCTTTTTAATTTATTCTTCTATGGGTAATTGGTTTCCTTTTTTGTTGTCACAGCTGTATTCTCACTCATCACCTATCTTGCTATGACTTGATTTTTGGTGCATATTATTATCTCTACAAATCTATCTAGATAAGAGAGACTGGATGAATAGTCTGGAGGAGAAAACAATGGGACCAATGGTTCCAGTGGGACACAGGAGAAGGGGAAGAGGGGGTAAGGAGGTGGTACTGAACAACCCTGAGACAGGGGAGCAACAAGTGATCCAAAATCAGTGACTAGGAGGGTGTGAGAGTTCTGGTAGGGATTCAGCAAGGGCAAGGTAACTGAGAGAAATTACTGAAACCCAAATGAAGGCTGAGCATGATAGTGGGACAAGAGGAAAGTAAAAGGAAATAGAGGAAAGAACAAGGTGACAAAGGGTATTTCTAGAGGTCTGAAGACTGGAACGTACATATGTAAATGTCTTTATATAAGAGTGTGGTGAAACAGATCTATGCACAAATATTTATATGTTTAGTATTAAGGAGGCAGATGGACATTGGGCCTCCACTCAAGCACTTTCTCAATGCAAGAACACATTGTTCTATTAAATTGGCATTCCAGGATGCACACCTTCCTGACATGAATGCTGAAGAAAAATGTGTGCATAAGCAAATGTGGTGAAGAAAGCTGACAGTGCCAGGCTATCAAAAGATATAGCATCTGGGGTCTTAAAGGCTTGAAGATAAACAAGCGGCCATCTAGCTGAGAAGCATCAAAGTCCACTTGGAAGAAGCACACCAGCCTGTCTGACCACAAGGTGCAGAAGGAACCAGTTATCAGACATCAAAGAACTAAAAATCATATCAATGGGTGCCCATGTCCGGATATGATCACTGAAGACAAATGTGTGTATAAGCAAATGTGGTGAAGAAAGCTGATGGTGCCCGGCTATCAAAAGATATAGCATCTAGGGTCTTAAAGGCTTGAAGATAAAAATGTGGCCATCTAATTCAGATGCAACAAAGCCCACATGGAAGAAACACACCAGCCTGTGTGACAACAAGCTGTCGAAGGGATCAGGTATCAAGCATCAAGGAACAAAAAATCATATAATTGTAAATGTGGGTGAGTGCAAAGTGGAGACTCAAAGCCCATTGGTAGCCAACCAGACACCCCCTTACTGAAGGGTTGTCATGAGAAGATGAGCCAGTCAGGGTGCAGGGAAGCAAAAAAGAAACATATAACCTCTTCCCCCCCTTCTCCCCCACTATCATGATCCCAATTTTACCTTACAAATCTGGCTAGACCAGAGGATGTACATTGGTATAGATGGCAACTGGAAACACAGGGAATCCAGGACAGATGATTCCTTCAGGACCAATGATGACAATGGCGATGACAGGAGGGTGGAAAGAATGTGGGTTAGAAAGGGGAAATGATTACAAAAATCTACGTATAGCCTCCTCCCTGGGGTATGGACAGCAGAGAAGAAGGGGGGAGACGTCAGCCAGTTTAACATGACAAAATAATAATAATTTATGAATGATGAATGGTTCCTGAGGTAGAGGGCAGTGGGGGAAATGGAGAAAATGAGCAGCATATATTAAGGGCTCAAGTAGAATGCAAATATTTTGAGAATGTTAATGGCAACAAATGTACGTATGTTCTTGACACAATGGATGTATGTATGGATTGTGATAAGAATTGTAGGAGTCCCCAATAAAATTATAAAAAAGGAATATAAGGCAATTAAAAATATCATAGCTTGGGTCAGGCAAACTGTCCTCCTCACAGTAATCTGTCTTTTCAACACTGAAGAGGTATTGTGGGGCAGAAGATTATCTAATGCAATGAATCATTTGATCTCTTGACTGCTTCTCAAAGTGGCCTGTGTCAAATAAAGCAAGGCTCTACGGGGTAGCTTGTGTAAGAATTGAAGAAGCGGCAATGTGTCCTCAGAGTTGAAGAAAAAGATCATGGGATTCTGAGATTTCTACTAGATGTAATCACAATCAGAATTTTTATTTGCTATAACACAGAATGTGATAAATATATACAAACTTTCCAGTGAAATAATATCTTCCTTCAATGTAGTAACTTCCTTGGATATAGAGATAACCCCTTGGTGACTTTTGGCCAACTTGTATCTTAGTCATCAACCTCGGCACATATTTTAGCTGCACCTTTGAAGTCATACAGGTCTAGTAGCTTCAGTGAATGTCAGAAAACTTGAAAACTACAGTAGAAGTATAGTGAAATATTTTAACACAGTAATTCAGAAAAAAATTCAATAATATAAAATATAATATTAAATTATTGTTATCACAATATCATTCCTCTGGACCATGATTGCACTCCTTTAAAAAACAAGTGGAAATTTAACTATTTCTAATAGTCTAAATTTTTATATGAAAAGAAATGAGAACTTAGAGTTTGTCTGAATTGAGTTATTGTAACTGATAGATTTGTCTTCATTCTGTATTCATTAGCATTTTTTAAGACATACCATTTTGTGTTATATTTGCATATGAGTGTCTTGGTTGTCTGTGTTTCATGTCTGATTCTAATCTAGGGTTCCAAAGAGTAAAAATAATTTTAAATCTTCTAATGAAAATTCATGTGAACAATTTGTCATAAGCAGAATGAACACAATGGTATAATAGTCCTCTAGATGAAAAAATATAAAAAACTTTACATAATAGCACCGTATTTTTATATGGTTCATTTGAGTTTTCTACATTTACTTTATGTATACTTGGTTGTAAACACTGTTATTTTCCTTTCATTTGAATTACAAAATCTGCAATAAATCAAAATAGGAGACACTTTGCCTTAAAATGTTAAGAATCTGGTCCTTATTGAATGCTGTCTCAAATGTTAATGTGAACTACTTGATGCATCCTGGTGTGAACTACAATGGCTGCATTCGCTCAAGGCAAGGCTCCAGGAACGGATAGGATGCTGACTGGAATGCTTCAGCAAGCTGATGAAGTACTGGAAGCACGCCCTCATAGATGCCAGAAAATTTGGAGGCCAGCTACCTGACCAACTGTCTGGAAGAGTGTCATATTTATGCTCATTCCATAGAGAGGTGACCCAACAGAAAGCTCTAACTATAGAAAAATAGCATTGATATTGCAAGCAAGTATAATTTTGCTGAAGAACATGCAACAATGATTGCCGTAGTACACTGACAGGGAACTTCCAGAAGCTCATGCTGGACAGAAGAGGATGTGGAAAAGGGATGTCGTTGCTAATGTCTGATGGATCTTGTCTGAAATCTATTTAACCGTATTTATTGCCTCAGTAAAGGCATTTGACTATGTGGACCATAATAAACTATGGATAGCCTTGAGAAGAATGGGAATTCCAGAACCATGAATTGTTCATAAGGAACTTGAGCATGGATCAAGAGGCAGTTGTATTGCTAAAGCAAAGCGAAACTGCATGGTTTGAAATCAGAAGTGTTCCACAGGATTGGATCGTTTCACCATACTTGTTCATTCTATATGCTGAGCAAATTATCAGAGAAACTGGCTTATATGAAGAAGAATGTGCCATTAGGATTTGAGGAAGACTTATGAACAACCTGCAACATGCAGATGACACCAGCTTGCTTGCTGAAAGTGAAGAGTATTTGAAGCCCTTATTGGTGAAGATAAAGGATTGCAGCCTGCAGTATGGATTACGACCCAATGTAACAAAGACTAAACTCATCACAACTAGACCAAGACATCCCACTTGGTAATGCAGCGAAGGAGCAGAAGATGCTCAGAGCAACCTCCACAGTGGCTGCAGCAACGGGTTTAGGCTTAGGAACAATTGTAAGTATGGTGCAGGACCGTGCAGTCTTTGTGCTGTCGTACATGGGGTCACTATGGGAAGTAGCCTACTCAACGGCATCGAGCAACAAGAAAAAATAATAGCTGGAATAATTTATTTTCCATAATAAAATTTATGAAAATGAGAAATAGATGTTTTAGTTGAGGTTGATATAGGATTGTAGTAACTTTTAAAAAAATTTCAGGTTAATGCAAAAATCTATCCCAAGAAAAGAGCTGTGTGGACTCTTAGATTTGTGAAGTCTCTGACTCCCAGACTTTGTTCAAACCGACCGTGCAAAATTTAGTTGATAATTCTGAGATAACTAAGGTTTATTGGGTCAACCTGGCCTATATGTGGAATTAACTAAAGGATAGAAAGATAAATGGCTTGGTGAACCTCACCTTTTTAGTTCTTGAGTGTCTTGCTTTCTGATGGTCGGACCAGTGTGCAGCTGCCTTAGCCAGTTTCCTGTTTCATCTGGCAGGCTCACTTCCTACACGACACCCCTGAGGAGAAGCCACATGGACCTTCCCCGATGCAGCCCTGGGTGCTGGAGCAGCTGTGTGGAGACCCCTGCCAGTGCTGAGAAGCTTACATGCTCACTGATTTGGCTTTCCTCTTGTAGTCAGTGTCATTGAGTGTGTTTTGTGAGATTGAGGAGGACTTTGTAGATTGGTGTCAGACATATGGGCTAATGCTGAACTTATGGGCTTGGGTGGCACTGTGTTGGGATGCTTTCTGAATGTACACTTACCCTTTATGTAAAACTCTATCTTATATGTATGGGTTTCTGTGGATTTGTTTACCTAGTTTACCCAGACTAACACAAACACTTCTCCCAAAATAAACTCACGTGCTTTTTAATGCTGCTGTGCACAATAGCCAACTTGTTAAATGATAGAACAGGAATTTGTGCAATACTGACAGTCTTCCCTTTATTGTATTAGCACATGAATTTAGACGATGAGGAAGTAGAGTCGACATTACAGTGCAGGCAGAGATTAAATAAAAATGTGTGTATAGCGAGTGTAGAGAAAATAAGAAAAAAGAAAGAAAGGAGGGATGGAGGGAGGGAGAAAAGGAGAAAATGCAAAGAAGTACCAAAAATTTTAAAAAGAAGTTAAAACTTAGAAATTGTATAATTTATAATGACCTAAAAATAGTTACAAAAGGTTGCCCATTTTACAAAATTTGAATATACAGCTAATTGAACTATACTACAAATTACACAGCGTAATCCCATGAGAAATGAGCACTAGACAACATTCAGAATTAGTAGAATTTAGTATTAAAATGTCACATTCTTCTTTAAATAAAACTTAATACTATTAAAATATTTGGCTGTTATTAGAATTGTGGAACTGGTTTTTGAAAACTCACCAGAAGAATTTCTCTGAGAATTTTGTATGAATATTTTATTTTATTATTATTATTAACAGATCATTTTATTGGGGCTCTTACAACTCAAACTAATTCAAACAACAATTGTATCAAGCATATTTGTACACACATTGGCATCATTCTTTTCTAAACATTTACTTTCTATTGAGACCTTTCGTATCAGGTCCTCTTATTTTCCATCACACCCCCCACACCCTCATAACTCCTTGATAAATTAAAATTTGTTATTTTCATATCTTAAACTGACCACTGTCTCACTTGCCCCATGGTTTCTGTTGTTTGTCCCCCTGCAGGGGAATGTATGTGCTTATGTGATCATTGTGATCGGTTCCACCTTTCTCCATTCTTCTCCCCACCTTCCCCCTACACTACTGGTATCTCTATTCCCATTCCTGTTCTTGAATTCCGTGTGTCATGAGCTCTACTCTCTTATCTGTACCTGTGTGCATGCTCTGGTCTAGCCCTCAGTGAAAGGCAGCACTGAGGTCATAATAGTGGGGGGTGAGAAAGCCTCAAGGAATCAGAGGAATATTAGTTTTGTTGTCTGTAACTCTCACACCTTGTCAACTTTGTGCTAAACTGCGGATCTGGTATTTCTGTCTACACCCTCATACTCAAGTCAGTCCCAGACATATAATAAAAGTGCCTTCTGGAAGAGGGCCATGTGTATATATGCTGAAGCGACAAAACTAATAACTTATGCTCCAGCCTTTCCAAGACATCTGTTCATCTTATTAGAAATTTATCTTTCCCTCGTCATGTTAATAGTTGTCTCACTTCTGATGAGTATCTATTACAAGTCTGGCCTAATAATTTAAGTCTAGGCTTCATGAGTCCCATGATAGTGTCCTGGCTACCTTCCCAGAATGTTATTGGTGACTCTGTTGTTCTGTCCTTTAAACACAAGGTTAATTATGATTTGTTGGACATTTTAATGATATCTGATGACCTTTGAGACATCATATACTCCCTCAATAATTTTCTAACAAATATAGCAGTTAGTGTAGGAGCAAATTGTCCTTTTAAAGTGTTCCAAATCTGCCCTAGATAAAGCTGAATGGGTTCTTCTGGAGAAAGTACGGTTGCAGTGACAAAGAGGGAGGTCCTCAAGGAGACGGGTTGTCACAGTGACTGCAACAGTGGGCTCAAGCAGAGGAACAATCGTGAGATTAGCACAGGACAGGGCAGTGTTGCATTCTGTTGTGCATAATGTCGCTGTGGGTTGGAACTGACTCTATGGCCCTTAGCAATAACAACAAGTTCTAAGATATGAATGAATTTAGAAATGTGTAATAAGATAAATAAAATACATCCATTTATTTGTCATAATTCTGTTATTATTTGGATATATCAACTGCAATGTGACTTTAATGTGACATTAGTTGGCAAATTTTTGCCTTGGATTATGGGATTTACTTCTTTAGTAAAACTTGAGAATTGAAAAATGAGCAAGAAGATAATATAAATAAAGGATTACATTATGGCACAGTTAAGGGCAGTAAACAGGCTAGTAGATGAGGCCGCAAGAAGAATAAATGATTATGAAAGAATATTAGGACAGGATGTCCTTCCATGCATCCTTTTAAGAAATGAATTAACATGAAGACTCCATATTAAGTAGTCATTATGGGAGAACATTTTACAGAGAAAATTGATACATTTGTCTCTCAGGAGCATTCCTAGACAGAGTCAATTGTAGAAGTGGCCGTGGTAAGCCAACAATCCGTTTGAAGTACTTACCTATCAATTGACAAAGTATTGGAGGTTTCTCATAGGACGAACAGGAAAGCAGCCCAAACAGCGAAGGGATGAGTGGCTTATACGCTGGTACGCTGGTTCTAGCACTTGAGCAGAATGGAGGAAACACTAATTATAAAGAAGTGTAGGGTGGCAAGGTCCTTGGTAAACAAAGAAGACCCTCGACAAGATGGATTGATATGGCTCCAACGATGGACTCAAATATAATGACGTGAGGCTGGCACAGGACCCAGCAGTATTTCCTTTTTTGCATAAAGGAGCTCTGTGAATCCAAATTGACGTTTTGATACCTAACAATAACATGAAGGTTGCAATTTGCTTATGAAATTTTAAATAAGAGAAGATTGTGTGAGCCAAATATCAAATAAGGTCATGCTGTAAAAGTGAGAGGAACTTGGGGGGGGAGGGGTTTTTATTGCGCTTTAAACTCACAAGATCAGAGGCTTTCTACTCAGAGACACAAAGATGAGGCTTTCTACTCGCAGAGTTACTGTCTCAGAAAGCACACACGCAGTTCTAATCTATTTTAATGACCTCTATGAGTTTCTATGACTTAATGACAGTGAGTGAATGAAATCTGAAACTTCTTCATGGCAATGTTTAAAGAAATCTTTATCCTGTTCTTATACAGAGACTACTGCTATAAACCAGGCCCCGTATTTAACCACACAGGAAAGCATATTACAAAATAAATAACTATTATAGAAATGTGGTAGTCTTTATGATAAAAGAAAGGCTTGATAGGGAATGAGTAATTTGCTTGGATGGCCACATAGAGAATCTTGAAGCCCTGGTTCCCCTAAAGAGTAAAGATGTAGGCATGCAGTACACACCAGATTTTGAGAATCTTCTTCAGAGATATTAGAAAGACCTCACCTAAAGCAGCTCTCTTCAAACCATGTGTTTGTTCTAATTTAGATCCAAACCTTCATCGTTCCTCATTGTATTGATTTTGATTTGCGCAAAGCTCCTTCAACAAAAGCATTTCATTTCCTTTTACTATGGAGTCAGTTTAATTATAGAAGAAATTTGCAGGGCCACAACATTATGAGTTGGCAAGAACATGGAAAATGTGATGGAGAATGTTGAACTTGTTGACCTGAGTGATTGGAAACTATATGACTGGATTACATAGTTTATGGACATGGGAGAACTCTACCACAAGTCGGAGTTTCACAACTTGACAAGGACCCCTGGAATGTTCGAAATATGGCAAATGACTTCTTGAAGTTTTGAAGCAAAAATGGCCCACACAAATAGGAATTGTACCCCTTTCAGCCTTATCAAAGTACAAGAGTAAGTAAAAAATTATTGCTAAAAAGTGATAGGACTTTTAAAATTCAAATATGAAAATGTAATACTATTATATCTCAACCTATGCTCCATATAGTTTAGTACACTTGAAAGTAGTGTTCCCTTCTATGTAGTCTTTCTACAGAGAATTCTGTGCTCTGTAATTTACAGTAGGTCAAAATATCAATTTTGGTTACTCAAGACATTCAAATAATCTTCACATCCAATGTTCAGGAAGATTTTCAAACAAAAATATATCTAATGGGGAAAAGTCAGGGCTGTGGACTGTGTGGTGGATGAGACCCATTGTTCAATAAAATGTTCATGGGCTTGCTTGTTGTGATGGCACCAATTAACTGACCCTATTCTCACCAATGCACTTTTCAATTTTCTTAAACTCTTTCATTGTAAACCCTGGTGCTTGTCCTATATCAATATTAAATAAAATATATTGAAATTGACCTTTAGGAGCAACAAATGTAGTCAAAAATAAACTTTTGAATCCATCTCTCTGCCTTGAATGGAACTAACCCAGAAGATCCCCTGTATAGCTACTGTTTGGATTGCATTTATTTCTTAAGATATCCAAATGAGATTAAATTACATTTATTCTGTAGAAATTTATCTGCAGTCATCCACTAATGCAGATATGTTAAAAAATATTTCATTTGGAATAAACCCATTCATCAGTGAGCAATGCTTACCTTCATATCCTCAGAGAAAAGCCTTAAATTAATTTTCTCTTATATCTGACCTGAAACATCATCAGATGACTCTTCTCCAAGATGAAAGAGGGAAAAAAGCTTCCACATTCCATATTCCACCACATGTTCACAGTTGGCCCCACTGTCATGGCGTGTTTGTTTCCATGATGCTGCAAGCGTTGTCACATGTCAGCAGGGCCACACAGAGCGCACGGGTCTCAAAGGAGCTTCCAAACTAGGAACAGACAATTAAAGGCTCAGTAAAGTAACAGCCAAGAGAGATCAGAGACATGTTGCATTAGGTAAATCTGCTCCACAAAACCTCTTTAGAGTATTGAAGAGTGGGGATGCTACTTTGAGGATTAATATGCACCTGATCCATTACATGCTGTTTTCAATTGTCTCATAAGCATGTGAAAATCGGACATTGAATAAGGAAGATCAAAAAAGAAATGAAGCCCTTGAATTGTGGTGCTGGAGAAGAATATTGAAAGTACCAAGGACTGCTAATAGGACAAACCCATCTGCCCTAGAAGATGAACAGCTAGAATCCTATTTAGAAGCAAGGATAGCAAGCCATCCTTCTTAGATACTTTGGACAAATAGTAGGAGACACCAGTCTTTGAAGAAGGACATCATGCTTTGTAGGGTGGAGGAGCAGCACAAAAGAAGAAAGCACTCAGTGAGATGGATTGACATCATGGCTGCCTAGGAACAATTGTGAGGATAGCCTAGACCCAGCAGGGTTTCATTCTATCATGCATTAGGTTGCCGTGAGTCAGAATCAGCTCGAGGACCCCTCTCTAACAACAGCAGAGTGCTCCTATGAGAAAGAGAAATGTGAGATAGTATGCAATATTGTATAACTTGGACAAGATGAAAAATATCAAGTTATTATAAGGCCTCACTCAGTTTCCAAATCAAATGTATTATCTAAACAAATTACAGTTATCTGAAAAGGAGATTGCAAAACCTT
Source organism: Tenrec ecaudatus (assembly GCF_050624435.1). Lineage (NCBI taxonomy): Eukaryota > Metazoa > Chordata > Mammalia > Afrosoricida > Tenrecidae > Tenrec > Tenrec ecaudatus. The sequence goes on from NC_134531.1 coordinate 236,787,874, forward strand.
ACATACAAATTAGTTTGTCAATTGTTCCCCAAAGAAAGTTTTAGCTGTTATTCTACTAAAAGTTCACAGGTAAAGCAAGAATACATGATGTTCTTCATTTCCTAGGCCCTCAACAAATGTGTGGCTTTGGATGCAAGTAGAGATGGCCATGCAGGTCTGGAAGCTACAAGTCTGAATTTAGGCAATAGCAGGACTATGTTCTGTTTCTTCACCTCTGAGGGTATTGGACTTCACCTCTGAGGGTATTCAACATCTCATTTTCAAAGACAATTCAGTCTGTAACAAAAGTCTTTGTGAGCAAAATTTTAACCATGGTCTAAGGTGACACAAATGCCACAGGTAATATCATTATACCACCAAATTAGATTTAAGAGCAATTCGAGTAGAAAGGAAGGATCCCTTGCCTAATTCACCTGAGAGCGTGCCAATAGAGCTTTACTTCCACCCTGCAAGCATTGGCCTCATCCTTGAATGCAGAACGCAAATCAAATTATTTAACAATGCATACATTCTCACAATGCGTCTCTAGCCTCTGGCAATTGCAATAAGAAGGGCCAGGTGAAGGAATCAATGTTGCATTTTCTAACCATAAGAGTAAATCTGGACTCTCTAACTCACTCTCTCACTCACTTACTCTCTCTCTCACTTACTCACTCACTCACTCGCTCACTCTCTCTCACATTCACTCTCTCACTCACTCACTCACTCACTCTCTTACTCACTCTCTCTCACACTCACTCACTCACTAATTTACTCACTCACTCACTCACTAATTCACTCACTCACTCACTCTCTCACTCACTCACTCACTCTCTCTCACTCACTCACACTCACTCTCTCACTAATTCACTCACTCACTCTCACTAATTCACTCATTCTCTCACTAATTCACTCACTCAAATCTCTCACTAAATAAAATAAAAAAAAAGTAAATCTGAATCAAAACCAGAACCCCAGGGGATTTTGAAATTTAAAGATCGAGTTTTGCTTGTTCTGAAAATATCAACACTTGATTTTCTGGGCTTGGGTAGTTTTCTCACACATGAGCACTCAAAACCAACTGAATATTGGCTTGTAACTCTACAAATGTCTAATATTCTCTCTGTGTGAAGAACTTGTCCTTGTGAACGCTAGCCACCTTGGTTGCTTCCAGTTGTCAGCGCTCTCTTCATGTTAGGGGGTCAGTCAGATATAATTGATCTTCCCTGTGCCTACTTCACAGTCTAGAATCATTTGCCCAAGTAATAAGCTGTGTCATTCATATGTCTCATTTTTCCCCTCTCTTATGCATCTATCTTCATTATTAGGAATAAATTATATTAAGAATGAGATTGTTTCATATAAATTTGGATTAATTTGTTCCAGACATATTGCTGAATCTAGCCCTTTTTATGCCATCTTGACTAGATGAAAAAAAACTGGTGATGAAGTGTATTTTGGGGGCGTTATGAATGGCTGTAGATGGCCCCTGGGGTAGGCTCTAGGTAATTCTTCAATATTCTGCCTTTATCCACATTGCCTACATCACTGTCACCATCTGTTGTCAGAGTTACAGTGCAGGTTGATGCATCGCATTTCAGGTTACTAAACTTTCTTTTCACTTTTGCATTTTATAGTTTCTGGTTGTTTTTTTGTTTGTTTTCTTTCTTTCCATTGTTCTTTCATTCTTTCTTCTGAGGTCAATTATCCCACAAAAGGAAAGTTGAGGAACAGACCACAATACATCAACTTCCTACAGAAACTATTTTAGATAAATGAGGACTAGAGTCGGTAGGAAAAGCTGCAGTTTGTTATTGCTGAGATGTACAAGGCTGTAGTGCACTTGACACGGGAATTCAGACAGCTCTTAGGAAGTTCATCAAGTATGACTTTCCACAGTGGAATCAATATCAATGTCACACTATGTCTGTCTGCTTCTCTACCTCACTATCCTAGAACTCTATGTTCTATTTTTTTAGACCACCTTCTCAAAAATTTTATACAGATAGATCATTTTCACAATCCATGCTTTTAGAATGAATTCAAATTACAACACCATATAATTCAGTATTTATGTTACAATGTATTAACAGGAACATGGGATTTTACTTGAAGACAATTGATCATCATTACACAATGGAAAATATGACATAAAGAATTTTATGTTTTCACTTTGAAAAACGAAGTCATCATATTTGCAGACATGGGACTAAGCTCAGCATGTGGATCAGGCTTAAAGGGATGAGTTAGACACACACACACACACACAAATAGCTAATAAGAAGAAAGTAGACGGGAAGGGATGAAAATAGCAAAGCAAATAATTCTAATCTCAATAAGTGGAAATAATAAGTCAATGGAGTTAGTTGAGCTAAATAAAAGTGACTCTGTAAGAGCAAAAGCAAGAGCCGTGAGATTACAATTTCATTCTTTCTCTGATATTTCTATCATTGTTGTTGTTGGGTGCCATCGAGTTGGTTCTGACCCATAGCAACGCAATCAAATCCTGCCCTGACTTGTTTCATTACACGTGTTCGTATCACTGAGCCCATGGTTGCAGCCCGTGTCAACCAATCTCCTTGAGGACCTTCCAGTCTTTCACTATCTCTCTGCATGGTGTCCTCCTCAAGGGCCTGATCTCGCCTGACAACAATCCAAACTAGGGAAAATAAAGTTGACATCCAAGGACACTCTGGCCTTACTTCTTCCTCTGAGCAGTCCATGGTACTTCTAATATTTTCCTCCAGTGCGACAATTCAAATCCATCGATTCTTCTTCAGCCTCTTTATTCAATGGCCAACTTCCCCATGCATATGAGGCCTGGAAAATACCATGGCTCGGATCAGGGGCACCTCAGTCATCAAAGCAGCCTCGGTGCTTTTCAATACTCTAAAGAGATCTTGTGCAGCAGGTTTAACTAATGCAATGAGCCATTGAGCTTCTTGGCTGCTGTTTCATGAGAATCGATAGTGGATCCAAGCAAGATGAAATCCTTGACATTTTCAAAGTTTTCTCTATTTATCATGATGTTACATATTATTAACATTTTAAAATTTAAAATGGTCCCCCATTTTAGTGAAATGCAATGTAAATATAACTCAATTACTGAAAGTTTACATGTCTATAAAATTGTATGTAATGCGCTAGAATTGTTTTAAAAGCAAATGAACTATTTGTGTAACTGATTAATTTTATCTTACCTTATATAGAAATCTAAAACTAATTAACATAAAAATTGCAGTATTAAATTAGAGATCTAAAGTAAAAATATAAAGATGCATTCCAATAAATTTTTCTTTAAATACGGACTATTAATTTTTTAATGTGATTTCTAAATAAAGGCAGTTTGAGACACTGTGAGAACCATATGAACATGCAGCCCTGAAATCTAACCCCACCTTTTCACAACAAGAATTCTTGTGCTGAATGCTCTGTTACCCACAACTTGCCATTAATGACTGAAATGCCGGGTGTGTTAGCCAGCCCATCCTATAACCATGTGCTTCCTTCCTCTTCATAAACGTCCCCTACCAAAATGCACTAAGCCTAATGGGGAAAAGAGACATTAACAAGTTTTATTTTCACAATCTAAATGATTTTCCATTTCTGGAATGCTATTATGTCAAGCTAATGCTGCTGAAAAGTACTGCACAAAGAATTCTTGCTCACTGGTTTCTTATTATTTTGATATGTGGTTTAACCAACTGATATTATATATCATTTTTATCAGGATCATGCTGATGTGCATAGAATTGATAAAAATGCTTTATCTCAATTCAACTAGAATTCTAAAATTTCAGAAACAATATTGATAAAACAAGAGAAAGAAACATAAAAACGTAATTATGCTGTAGGGTAAGTAAGGTGTTGCTAAATAACTGAATATGTCAGAATAATGCCAAGTCATGAATAAATGAAAGAGATTTAAAGGTGACTTCAAGGTAACAGTGGGAAGAAGACAATGCTTTCAGCTCCTCGAAACAAGTAGATTCTTGGAAGCCCACAGCAGGAGCTCCACCCTGCCCTGTAGCGTGGCTTTGAGTCAGCATCAATTCAATCACAGTAAGTCAAGTTTAGGTAACAAAAATGAGAGATCATTTACTGACCAACGCTATTTGTTTGTCATTTTCATCAAGATCGTACCAATGAATGGTAACAATAGTTTGAATAGAAGAGATTGGGTTTTTTTTTACTTTCTCCATTATCTTTAATATGTTTGAGACAATTATTGAAAAGCTAATGTCAATCAACCACATTGAGAGCTTCCTCTTATAAAACTTGGAATCCTTTTTTGTCAATTCGTCTTTCAAGATAATGCTTATCAAGTGAACAAACTGAAATCCTATCCTCTTTAAAAAAAAAAGAAAAAATTCTATTGCAGGTCTTCTTTTTTAAAAAAAATCATTCTATTGGGGGCTTGTACAATTCTTATCACAATCCATACATCCATCCATTTTTTTCAAGAACATATGTATATTTGTTGCCATCACCATTCTCAAAACATTTGCTCTCTACTTGAACCCTTAATATCGGCTGCTCATTTTCCCCCGCCCTCCTCACTCACCTACCTCATTAACCCTTCATCAATCATAAATTATTATTATTTGTCATATATTACACTGTCCGATGTCTCTCCGCCCCGCCCCCCCCCCGCCTTCTTCTCTGCTGTCCCTCCCCCAGGGAGGAGGCTATACATAGATTCTTGTAATCAGTTCCCCCTTTCTACCCTACATTCTCTCCACCCTCCAGGCATCACCACTCTCACCAGTGGTCCAGGAGAAGTCATCTATCCTGGATTCCCTGTGTTTCCACTTGATATCTGTGCCTGTGTACATCCTCTGGTCTAGCCAGATTTGTAAGGTAGAACTGGGATCATGATAGTGGGGGGGGAGGAAGTATTTAAGAACTGGAGGAAAGTTTTATGTTTCATTGTTGCTACCCTGCACCCTGCCTGGTTCAGCTCCTCCCCACAATCCTTCAGTAAGGGGTGTCCGGTTGACTACCACTGGGCTTTGAGTCTCCACTCTGCACTCACCCATATTTTCAATGATATGATTTTTTGTTCCTGATCCCTTCGACAGATCTTCTAAAACTGATTTGTTTCCCTTCTTTTGGCACTATAAACCGAAATCAAAATGTATTGCTGCAAAATCTTATGAATCTTTATGGGAAAAAACTATCAAAATATGAGACTTATTTCTTAATGCATTTCATATCTAAGCCTATAGTACAACTGAAGGCAGTATTTCTGCCTTTCTAACTTCCCCTAAGGAAATCTATGCAGTTCAATTTACACCACATCAAAAGACAATTGTATTCCTTTTCAAAGTTCTCTGAGTCAAAGAAACATTAGGGATGAAAGGTGGATAAAGTTCGGTTTCCAAGTGCAATTCTTATTGGACAGCATACTGGCCTGAAAGAATAGATAGGTGTGCTATTGTGATAGGAAAGAAAAGTTCTAGACAAAATTTTGTGCGTTTTTCTCATCAGCTTTCAATTTCCTGGGGGAAAAAACAACATAAGGATTCATCAGTTCTTGTGTCTTTAAGAAAATGTATCAAGATTACCCCCTTTGCAGTCCCCAAAATCATTGCCCTGGGTTTTTGAATTGGCTATTTTGACTTAAATTGAACTGATCCAGTAGATTTCCTCAAGAGCTATGGTTTTGATTGTATCTTATACTCTGGTTCATATTGGTAAATTTAAGACTTATCCTTAGTTACAATTTGTTCCATAAATTTGGCCTCATTAACCTTTACCTATTTAAAAGGCAAATGGAAATATTAGCTTTATGAGTTAGCTGATCTTTATGCAAACTTTTAGCACCCATCCAAATGAAAGCTTCCTATGACCAAAATGTTCATTGAAACTTAAAAATGCAAAGCAAAATGAGATCCCAATTTAGTAACCATCCCACCATTGTTAATTTTGAGGTGTTCTACTACCACCTACAGAACATAGGCTTCATTCTTTAATATTGAAAGTCTTCCTTCTCTGGATTAATCTTTAAGGATTTCAGGATTTTCCTTAAAATATGTAACCCACCTAAAAATCATTGTTTTATGTACAGTAACATATCCACAAATGTGTTGCTAAACTTGAGAAAAACCTAATAATGCTGATAGAGTAGAGTACACTTTCTGAACTTCATTTTCTCATGGGGTGTGACTCAAAATGAGATGTAACAATTTTACATATGTAGATTGTACAAAGTGCACAAATAATTTTGCTGGTGTTAAATCTGCACATGAATTAAGAGGCAGTGGTTCAAGTAAGCCAACAGATACTTTGGTTCAAAATTGGGGAAAGTGTTAAGCAGGATCATAGCAGGATTCTTTATGTAATATCTATCTAGAATGAACAAATAATTCCATTTGACAAGTAAGGTAATATTTTTACATGTTTCTGGAATTAGGATGAAAATATTTTGGGTGAAACCATTCTTTTGTCATAATTTTAACTGTTCAATTTTTTTCCCAGAAATATGTTGTTGATTTTTCTAATTGTCATGAACTCAATTATGACTCAGTTCCTGTCATTGAACTATATCCTCAATGATCATTGCCATGCTTATATCCTTACTTCTGAAAGCATTCAATGTGAAATTCATACAATAGTAGCTCTAAGATAAATTATAATAAAAGGGTGATGTCTAAGTTAAAGTACAACATAGTTTCCCATACCCATATATCTCTTGGAACATACTGATTAAACTATCCTTAAGAAAACAACTCACTGCCATCTGGTGGATTCTGACTATCCTTATGAATTCACAGGTAGAAATTCTGTGAAATTCTGTGACAATAACTATCTATGTGAGTAGAAAACCACATTTTTCTCAAATGGAGCAACTGGTGGTTTTGAACTACTCACCTTGTGGTTAGAAGTCCAGTGTGTAAGTACTACATCATTAGATGTAAAAAGAATACTGGATATACTTTTCGTGAGCTCAAAATTTGTAGTTAGTGCCCTTTTAAATGAGGAAAGACACATGTTCTTTTATTCAAGAATCTTTCCTCTGTTTCCTGTTTGCTGGTTGGTTTTTAATACCCGTCAAAACAGAAGTGTTGGTTCTCACTCATAATAAATTCATGTATTTAAGAGACTGCCTTCATTCAGGTTTCAGTAAGTCCTTTTGATTACATTGCCCTTGATGAAACCCTACCAGGCATCTTACACTTTCCTCATCATCAATTTTAGATCACTTGTTGTTCCCTTTTCCCTGGGTTTGTTAACATCCACTTCCTTTCCCTCACCTCTCCCTCTCCTATGTCCCTCCAGAACAGTAGTTCCCCTTGTTTACTCCTCCAGATTGTTTATCTTGCCTATCTTCTCTAGATAGGTCTGTTTGTTGACCTGCAGGAGTATTTTGCAGTGAAGTCTGATGGGGTGACATGCCCTAGCCCCAAAGTCTATTTTTGGTATTCCCTGGGGACTTCATTGCTTTAGTACCCTTGCTGTTCTGTAGAACCCCTTAGCATTTCACTCAGGAGTGGTGGGGTCAGATCAGGCACAAGTCCTGTATTGTACCACCAGTGTTGTCCCTCATAGCACTATGGGTCAGTCAGGGACAAAAGGAAAATAAAAGGAAATATAGGAAATAACTAGGAGGCAACGGATATTTATAGAGGTCTAAATACAGGCATATGTCAATATAGTTATATGTAACAATAGGAAAATAGATCTACGTACTTATATTTATATGTTTAAGTATTTATATGTTACGTATTAAGGTAGCAGATCGACATTGAGCTTCTACTCAAATACTCCCTCAGTGCAAGAACATTTTGCTCTAAAAACCTTGAATTCCGTGATGCTCATCTTCCTGCATGATTACTGAAGAAAAAATGGGTGAATAAGCAAATGTGGTGAAGAAAGCTTAAGAAAGAGATGGTGTCTGGGATCTTAAAAACTTGAAGATAAACAAGCGGCCATGTAGCTGAGAAACAACAAAATCCACATGGATGAAGTGCACCAACCTGTGTGATCAGGAGGTGTTGAATCAGGAATCAGGCATCAAAAACCTAAAACAAAAAACATCATACCAATGTGAATGAAGCAGAAAGCAGAGTGGAGACACAAAGCCCATCTGTAGACAAGTGGACATCCTCTTATAGAAGAGTCAAAGGAAGAATGAGCCAGTCAGTTTGCAGTATAGCATCAATTAAGCAAACTTGAATACATTTATTTAATGCTTCACCCCAGCCACTAGCCACTATCATTACCCCGAGTCTACCTTACAATTCAGGCTAGACCAGAGCATGTACCTGGGTACATATAAGATCTGGAAACACGGTAATCCAGGATCAATAAAATTCTCAGTACCAATAATGTGAGCAGCGATACTAGGAAAGGTAAGGGGAAGATAGAGGGAGAAAGGGGGAATCGATCACAATGATCTATATATACCCCTTCCCAGAGGGATGGACATCAGAAAAGTGGGTGAAGGGAAACATTGGTCAGTGTAAGATATTAAAAAAATTATAAACTATCAAGGGTTCATGAGGAGGGATGGTAGGGGAGGGAGAGAAAATATGAGGAGCTGAGACCAAGGGCTCAAGAAGAAAGATGGTGTTTAAAAATGCTGATAGAAATAAATGTACAAATGTGCTAGACTAAATGTATGGATGGATGGATTGTGATAAGAGCTATAAGAGCCCCTATTTTAAAATGATTTCAAAAGAGAGAGAGAACTGCCATGCACAGGGTAATTCATTGCTATGACTTTTTGGAAACATCACTGAACCTTTGTTCAGAGGTGATACTGAATGTGTTTGAACTATCAAGACTTCAGTTAGTTAGCAAGTGCTTAAAATTGGTGTCATCCAGAGACTCCTTCTTTAATATTTTGTTATTGTCATTGATTGAAACACATAGAGATCCATGAGTAAAACCAAATATATATATATTTGATTTATTTGTTGTTTGTTGACTCTGCTCTTAATCGATGTTGACTAAAAAGTCAAACACCAACTTCACTGCCATCAAGTGGGTTTGAATGCATAGCCACCCCATAGGACAGAATAGAACTGGCCCTGTGGGCTTCTGTGTGAGACCAGGCTGACTACAGAAAAAAATACAGTGACACTCACATATGTGTGAGAAAGAACTTTATATCAAAAGTAATTGAATATCAAGAAAACATCCCAGCCCAGTCCAACTCAAGTCTTCAGACTCACGCAGCCACATGCACTGATGCAGAATGCAGGAGGATGATGGGCCAGTGGGTGCAGACTCATGCGGTTGCAATGTCTGTGGAAACATGGCAGCGCTCCAGCCACTCTCAGAGTGGCCAGTAAGCAAGAAGGGTAAGGCAGAGAGAGGGTGTGGTTCCCCAGGGGAACAGAAAGCCTTATCCTTGTTTCCTTATAGCACCTGATGGGTTCAAACTGCTGACCTTGTGCTTAGCAACCCAAGAAACTAGGCCCTCAGAGCTCCAATCAGAAGTAGCTTACCATCCCTAAGTAAAATAGCAAATAAACTATAGTGAAAAAATCCAGAGAAACCTTAATTAAACACAATGTAAAAATGTGAAGATATTTTTCCTGACATATTTTCCATCTTGGTGTATACATTTCAGAAGGCAATGTTTCTGTATCATTATACCTTCCCTGACTGTGTATTCTTTCACTTTCTTTTGATGCTTCCTGTATCTTTAATATTGCCAGGTGAAGCTCAAATTTATTCTTCAGTTCTTTCAACTTGAGATGACCTAAGCCTGTGCTTTCTCTTTTAGTTTTCTAACTCCTGATTTTTTGCACATTTTATTATAATATTTTGCACATTTTATTCTAGTATTTTACATTATCTTCTTCAGCTTCCCTATGAAAATATCTGTTCAGCCTTTTTACTTTATCTTTTCTTTCATTTGCTGTAACTGCTCTATGATTAAAAATCAGTTTCAGAGTCCATTTTGATATCCACTTTGATATTTTCATTTTATCTCTCTTTTCAATGATTGCTTGCTTTATGTAAATCATCTTGATGATGTCATCCTACAGCTCTCAGCTTTTCTCTCATTAGTGTTAAGTCAAATATGTTCTGGAGATGTTTTAGAAATTCTGGTGGATTCAATTAAAGGGCATTTTGTCTCTTGTGGACAGTTTGAATTGTCCTCCTCTTTAACATAAATTCTTTAACATGAATTTACATTTTGGCAGCAGATGGTCATTGTCACAGTTATTTACTGTCCTCAGTTTGGCTTATGATTCTGAGCTTCATCATCTCTTCCCATACTTGTAGTCAAATTGATTTATGTGCATTCCATATGGTGAAATCTGACTACAGTTGTCATTTATGTTGTTGAATAAGGAGTTTGACATGAAGAACTCCTTTGTGATGCAGAATTCTCCCATGGGCTATCCAGCTCCATTTCTGACACAGATGTTTCTAGAGAAGCAAAATCAGGATATATCTCTAGCTCTAGTCTAGCTTTATCTATCTATGTGTGCATGCACATTTGTGTTTAAATAATTTTAAATCAGGAAAGGAATTTATGTCACAGAGCCTAGAGAGATGAAACATCCTGGTTCCCCTCTGTGAATGAGATATGTCACCGATGAACCAAGGAATACAGCAAGATTGGGAAGAAGTGATGCAGGAAGCTACAGCAGATGTGCAGTGAATGTATGCAGTTGTGAGAAACTAATGGATATAGGTGTGGGTAGTGAATTAGCATGTGCACAGGCAGCAAATGGGTGTAGCTGCTGATGGTTACTGGGGCAAAACCCACATCAGCAAGGAGGGGGAGAGAGAGTGAACACCCCCAGCATTCCTTACTGATAGTATTTTGAGTATGTCACAGCCCCAGGAATATATCATCAGGTTGAGACTCTGGGACAAGCAGTACAGAGCCCTCGGAGAGTCCCTTTGCAGAGGACATTAAGCAATCATAATTAACAAGGTCATATTTTCCAAGCACTGTTTTGTCCTCATTTCCAATTTTTGCATTATAATCGCCAGGAATTATTAATGCAACTTGATTGGATGTTTGAGCAATTTCATATTGAAAAAGTTGGTATTTTTTTTCAAATTCCTCATTGCTCCGTTTTGTAATTAAGAAGCTCAAGCAGTTTAGAGGATTATGGATTGACCTAATAATAAAAAAAGGTGGTGGTTTGAACCCACCAACAGCTCCATTAAAGAAATATGAGATTTTCTGATCTGGTAAAAAATTATACTCTCAAATAAGCAAGTGGGTGTTTCTACTTTGTCCTGTAGGGTCACTTTGACTCAGAATTGACTCAAAGGAGTCAATTGACTTTGAGACTTAGGGTTTGGGGTATAAACTAACATAATTGATGAATGAACTATATTTTTCTGTATATATTTAGATATTATCTGCTTATAAACAGTATTGTACTTCAAAATAGATCTTGATGATAATGAATGTAATGCCATTTCTCTTGAACTTGTGGTTCCCAATGTGATAGTTATATAATCTGGTGTCAACTTGAGTCTAGCCTGTCAATCAAGTCACACATTCATGACCTCATTGGGAGGGGCAACTGGAGGCCAGGTGCTCACTCAGTCTTTGCTACACATTCCTGTTGAAAATCCACATGCAGCTAAGCTGATGGAGCCTGATCCCTGGAGCGGGAGGAGACATGCGGAGACCCATTCCAGTGCTGAGACACTTCCACCACCACTGGATCCATAAGACTTGTGATCTTCATGCATTACATGGCTGCATGTGTCTGAAGTGAAATTTGTAGACTGGTGTAGGACATATGGGCTAATATTAGACTTAAGGACTTGAACTGAACTGGGCTGAGATGTGTTATTAATGTACAATTACTCTTTGATACAAAGTTCCCTCTTACACACATATGAGTATCTTCCTGGATTTGTTTCTCTAGTCTACCCGAACTAACACACCCAGAATATTAAACAATATAATTCAATATGGCCAGTGCCAATATACACCAGCTCATTAATACTAGGGATATCAATATTTTTATAATTTCAAAATCAGAGAGAAGGAATAAAGATTCAATGTATTAAAAAAACTAGTAAAAATTCAAATATTTCCAGAAGTAGCATATGATCTAGAAACAAGTTGCCCTGAAGGCATTAGGGCAAAACAATTCTCCAGATATTGTAAGAATACAAAGAATAATATTTCAACAAACTGATGAAGCACTAGAAACACTCATTTATCTTTCCAACAGGTTTACCTGGCCAACTAACTGGAAGAGATCGATATTTATACACGTTCTAACAGAATGAAAAAAATTATCAAACAATATTAATAATATCATATGCAAGTAAATTTGTGCTGAAGATTACTCAACAGATGTTGTAGCAATCCGAGAAAGATTCAGAAGAAAACATGGAACAAAGGATATATGGCTGAAAGCAGAGAATAATGTAAAGATGTTTATTTGAGTTTTATTGATAATACAAAGGCAATAGACTGTGTACACCATTATAAACTATGGATAGTATTGAGAAAAGAACAGCATTGAGAAAAATGATATTTCAAAACCCTTTCTTTGTTCTAGTTCGGAACCTGTGCATGGACCAAGATACGACCATTTGAACAGAGCAAGGGAATGCTACATGGTTTAAAATCAGGGAAGGTGTGTATGAGGGCTGTATCCTTACACTATACTTATTCAATCTTTATGTTGAGCAAACTAAGCACACTAAGAAAATTAAATCTATTTAAAAATGGCTGTCAAGATTGGAGAAAGGCGTATTATCAATCTGTAATATGCAGATGACACCACCTTACTGGCTGAAACAAGAAGGGCATAAAGCACTCGCTGGTGTCAAGCAAGGATTGCAGCTCTCACTAAGCATTACAGCTCAATGTGAAGAAAGAGAAAATCCTCAGACTTGGACCAATAGTTATAAAATAGCAATTGGAGGAAAGATTGAAATTGTTCAGAATTGGGTATAAATTTTCTTTATATGAATCCAGGATAAGTAAATCAATATATAGAGAAACTAGATTATTCACTTTTTAGGGTTAGACTGGGGAGGTAGGGAGTTTCAATGAGGAGATAATAATAATGAGTACAAAAATGAAGAAAATGTTCTAAAATTTATTGTGGTAATGATGGTACAATTCTTTTTTTTAATAGGGTATTGTTTGTTTATTTCATTTCTTGAGAGGAACATACAGGTACTTCTTTAATAATAAAACATCCTTATCTTTCTGTTTTTTAAACATTTTATTAGGGGCTCATAAAACTCTTATCAAAATCCATACATATACATACATCAATTGTATAAAGCACATCTGTACATTCTTTGCCCTAATCATTTTCTTTTTAACAAATTTCAAAACTGAATTGTTTGGTATGTGAATTATATGTCAATAAATTGTTTTTTAAAAGAATTTTGATTTGTTTGAATCCATAATCAGTGTTCATGGAAGCAACAATAAAGAAATAAAATAGACTTTTTTCCGTCCCATGTTTTAATCGCAATGAGACGTACATTGTTCTTATGGACAATGTTCTTTCTTCAGACTCCTTTGCTATGTCTTTGATTGTTCCTATCACAGATTGGAGGTGAGCGATTTGTCTTCAAGATCACTAATATGTCTATCTGTTTCTTCAATTCAACTACTTTGCTCTTTTAGTGTTATTTAATTCTCTTAGTTTATTATTCATCTTCTCAAATTCCCTTTGGAGTTTTTGTTATAGAATTGCCAAATTTTCTGTTTTTTCTATTGTTCTTATTAGGTCTTTCAGAGACAAGAGACACAGTGAGGCCTTTAATTAACAGATTTATTGAGGGAGGTGAAATTTGTAGGGAACAGGAAATCAAAGGAAATGAAGTGAAAGGAGTTTAGAATAACTAGATAAAGAAAGGTTAGAGCTGGTGTTTTGTCTAACGCCAGAATATTAAATAACTTAAAATTATAAAGTCCACGAGAGCCACTATTACACAAAGGAAGAGAAAATTGGGTTTAATTCAGACCCACTAACAAACTATAGCAGAGTCTGGTAAAGAAAGAGATAAACGGCTCTAGTGTCTGCTGCAGACCTGGCAGAAAGAATCCCATGGGAGGGAGAGCTGGTGTTTCAGTTAGTGGGCAGGGGTGAGAGGCAAGAGTGAATTAAAAATCACCAGAGTGAAGTCAGAGAGAAGTAAGAGAGAGCACAAAGGAACACTCTAGGTATTTTAAGTCTTGGGGATGTCTATAACTCTTTTAGACAGAGGGACCCTGTGCATACTTGTGGTTGGTGTGGATAAATCCAATGGTCTGGGCACCATCTTTGGCAGACTGATGTCACTCAACTGGGTGGTAAGATGGGCAGGTAAGCTTTGTAAACAGGAGACATGTCTGTGCTGTCCTTAGCAATGCTGCCAACAGACCCTAGAGTTCTCTCAAACACACTTTAGATTGAGAGTATACAACATTGTTCTGAATTGTTTCCTGGTATTTCAAGGACTTAAAAATCCCTCTGTATTTGAGTCTTCTTCCCTTGTTTATGCCAGTTTCTCTTTTCTTTATTTCTTTCTTCCTTTCTTTCTTTCTGTTTTTCATTTAGACTGAGATTGACTCTTGTCTCCATGATGCAGCTGCTTGGGTTGAGATGCCTTCTGCATCATGTAACATTAATTGACTCTGTGTGAGAAGATTTGGACTAAGTTCTACAACCTGAACCTAAAGCAATGAAGAAAAGCAATCAAACAAATCCACAGAGAAATAGTATAAGAAATTCTGGAAGAAAGCATTGCTATCAGAAAAAAAGAAAGGATGGGAAAACAATTATCCAGAAAACAAGGAACCCCAAGTACAGACAAAAAAGGGCACTCCATAATAATTAAAGGAAGAGTAGGATGAGAAGATATAGCCTTCAAAACATATACAGACTCACTTAAAGACATTCAAAATACATTAATCAAACTCTTACAGAACATAAAAGAGAAATAGACAAAACAAAAATAACAGCAGGGGACCTCAATAAACCACTTTTTGGAAAGGATGATCATTGGGAAAGAAATGCAATAAAGACAGAGAAGAACTGAACAACATAATTAATCAATTTGATCTTCAAGACATATAAAGAGCAGGCCACCCAACAATAGCACACAATATACTCTTTTCCAATATATATGTTAGACCACATGTCAATGCATAAATCATATTTCTCCAGATTAAACCATATGTAAAGAGGTAAACCAAACCTTAATAAAGTTAAAAAAATATAGAGATTTTATCATCAATTTTCCTTATATTACAATACTATAAAATTAGGAATCAGTAATAGGAAGAGCAAGGGAAAATCCCAGTATATAGAAAATGAACAGCATACTGCTGAAAAGCTACTAAGAAAGTCATAAAATAAGGAATTCATTTTTTTTTAATTCTTGGAATGATTGAGATCAAGGTAGCAAAAGCAAATACGTTTACAAACTTCACCAACATACTAGAAGTGGAAAAGTGAACAGGATGTTAACCAGGCAGACTTCTATAAATGTGAAAGACAGTCAAACAAGATAATCATTGAAGCTGAGGAAAACCTTGAATTAATGTCTGCTCTTATGAATCGGAACAACTTTTGAATAATTGGATTAATAGAACAAAAGATAACACAGATCAATGGAAAAAATAGTGAGGGAAACTCTAGAGGAAAATTTCCAAACCTTAATGAATGAAAATGAAGAAATGATTCAGGAAGCTGAGAGGAAACCAGCTAGATTGAATCCCCAGAAGAATTTCCAAAGACATATAATAGTTAGCCTATACAACTTTGACGAAAAGGAGAAAATCATAAGAGCAACTAGGGAAAAAATGTCAGTCACTCATAAAGTTACCCAAATAAGAATATGTACAGATCTATCAGCAGGCACCATGAAGAAAAGGAGAGAGTAAAGTAACATCTTCCAAAAGTTGAAAGAGAACAGGCCAACCCAAGAATCCTTTACCCCATCAAACTTTCTCTTAAGACAGACATAGAAGTAAGTCATCCCAGACAAGTAAGAACTCAAAAAAAAAAAATACTTTATAAGAAACCCAGGACAACATAAAATACTTGCTGACCTATTGTGGTCAGAAGAACATTCACCAAGCAAAAATAGGTTATCAACAAATAGAGAAACTTCACCCAGAAGTCAGCACATCAAAACCAGCCCCTAAAATAATGTTGGCTAAACGATGCAAAAAGGGTACAAATGAACACCCTCCTCCACAGACACCCATCACACTGATAAGAAGCGTGGTAGGAAAACACACAAAACAAAAGGTACAAAATGACATCCCAGGGTCAACAGATGGATGTAATAATTCTGAATATCCATGGTCAGATCATGCCCGTTAAAAGACAGAGAAGAGCTGGTACAGCTTGATCAAGGGTAATGTAACTAAGAGGAATTGCTGAAACCCAGGTGGAACTGAGCATGATAGTAGGACAAGAGGAAATTCAAAGGAAAAAGAGAAAAGAGCTGGGAGGCAAGGGCACTTATAGAAGTCTAGATAAAGGCATGTACATATGCAAATATATTTATATATAACGATGGGGAAATAGATCTATGTGCATATATTTATAGTTTTAGTATTAATGTAGCAGAATGACATTGGGCTTCCACTCAAGTACTCCCTCAAGGCAAGAATACTTTCTTCTATTAAATTGGCATTCTATGATGCTTACCTTCCCAACACAACTGTTGAAGACAAAGAGGGTGAATAAGCAAATGTGGTGAGGAAAGCTGATGGTGCCTGGCTATCAAAAGATATAGCATCTAGGGTCTTAAAGACTTGAACATGAACAAGCGGCCATCTAGCTCAAAAGCAACAAAGTCCACATGGAAGAAGCACCCCAACCTGTGCAATCACAGGGTGTCAAAGGATCAGGTATCAGGCATTATCAGAACAAAAAATCTTATAATATTGAATGAGAGTGGGAGGACGGAGTGGAGACCAAAAGCCCATTTCCAGTCTACTGGACAACCCCTTACAGAAGGGTCTCGGGGAGGAGACAAGCCAGTCAGAGTGAGATGTAGCAACGATGAAACATACAACTTTCCTCTAGTTCCTAAATGCTTCCACCCCCCACCCCCACTATCATGATCCCAATTCTATCTTGACAATTGGCTAGACCAGAGGATGAGGATGTACACTGGTACAGATAGGAATAGGAAATGCAGGGAATCCAGGGAGGATGATCCCTTCAGGACCAGTGGTGTCAGTGGCGATACTGGGATGGTGGGCGGGAAAGGGGGAACGGATTATGAGGATCTACATGTGACCTCTTCCCTGGGGGGTAGACAACAGAAAAGAGGGTGGAGGGAGATGTCTGACAGGGCAAGATATGACAAAACAATAATTTATAAGTTATCAAGGGTTCATGAGGGAAGGGGGTGTGGGGAGGGAGGGGAAAAATGAGGAGGTGATGCCAGGGTCTTAGGTGGAGAGCAAGTGTTTTGAGAATGATGAGGGCAATGAATGTATAAATGTGCTTTACACAACTGATGTATGTGTGGATTTTGCTAAGAGTTGTATGAGCTCCTAATAAAATGATTTAATTTTTTTAATATATAAAAGGAAATAAACAAACAAAAAGACAGAGACTAGCAGAATGGCATAGAAAATACAACCCATCTATTTGCTGTCTACAAGAGACACATCTCAAGCTCATAGACATTAATAGGCTGAGGATCAAAGGCTGGTGAAAAATATACCAAATAAATGGGATTTCAATTCAAACCTCTAATAAAATAAATCTCAAGGTGCAAGTCATAAAAAGAGATAACGAGTGACACTATAATGCTCCAGTGATCAGTAGACCAAGTACCAGTGAGCATAATAAGCATTTATCAAACAATGAGAGAGCCCCAATATTTGTCAAATTCTCCAAAAGATGATAAAAGAAACCACACCTTAACAATCATAGTAGGTGACTTTAACACACTGCGCTCTGAGAAAGATAGATCACAGCGGGAGGGGGGGTGAAGCCTTAACAAGGAAGTTACAGAACTAAACTACAATCAGGCAACTTGACCTGATAGACTTTTCAGAGCTCTCCAACCAAATGCAAAAAAAAAAAAAAAGAAAGAAAGAAAAGCAAAAAAATTCACGTTTTTTTCAAGCCCCGGTGGCACATGCTGGTATATAAATTGAGCCTGTTCAAATTTAATCACATAGAGGTCACTCAGACCTCCGTCTCAGAACAAAATGTCGTAAAGCTGGCAATCAATAAAAGATTAAGAAAATAAAGGGAGAAGGTTCAGTCTGAGGTTCCCACGAGGATTGCTGTTGTAAGGAAGATATTTACCTTCAATGGAGCTTGAAAACATTGAGGCCTTGACTTCCGGGAAGATGGCGACAGAGTAACACATACCAGAGGGACACCACAGAATTCAGCCCAGGAGAGTTGCTTAGAGGGAAATTCAAAACTGCTGGAATGCAGAAGGAACATCATAAAGATAAGTAGGCACAGACCCACAGTGTTTTGAAGCGCTGGGGGCTTTTGGCTTACCTCAGTGGAGGCCAATTGGGGCTTGACCTTCACCCCAGCACTGTCTCTGTCAGAGACTGGATCATTTGGAGCCTGTAAGGTGGCTTGGTCTCAACACAACTAGAGTTTGCCACCACCTGCCTCGGGGCAGGGACTAGACCTTTGCAGCTCCATGGGCAGGGATCTGGGTTCAACTGCATTATTGCTCTTGTTTCCATCTCCTCTCTGTCCCCATCCCCTCGGAGTTGGAGGCTGTGTGGGACCTTTTCTCAGTACAGCCACAGCTTGCCGCTGCTGCCTCAGAGCAGGGACTGAGCCCTTGTGGCTCCACTGGCAGGGATCATGACTCAGTTGCATTGTAATGTCTGTTTCCAAATCGTCACTATATTCCCTCCTCCTCCCCTACCCCCCACAGACTCAGCAGGCATGCTTTTTACCATTTTTTTCCTCCTCTTTGTGTCTTTCTTGGTCTCTCACACACTACTGCTAACCTCCAAACCACTCCCCTTTGCTTAGGGCATTTATGCCTGCGCCACACTCAGCTAGGTGAATTCCCCCCTCTGAAGCAAACCCAAGACTGGGGAAGGCCCTGCTGACCTCCACCAGGGAATACTCTGCTCAACATCTTACATGGGAATTCCTGCCTGTGTGCCTGGGGTCCTAAGGTAGCTTGGCCAACACCCCTCAAAATTCCAAGCTGCTGCAGCAACTTCTACCCAACCTCTGCAACACCAAAGCAGACAACCCACCAGCCTTCTGGGTCCCTCCCCTGAGAGGGAAGCCACAGGAGGATAAAATGGTAGGTAAATCCCATAGTGAAATAAACTGTAGGCAGTTTGAAGAAGCATTCCTACTAGTTTCCCAGAGAGAGCCAGTGCTCTTCGACTCCCTGGAAAATGGCATCTGGCTCATTTAAACAACACAACACAAACAGCCCTTAGCCCAATGACCTCAATGAAATGGGAGAAACAAAAGGCAATGGCAGAAGATGTCCTGAACATAATGATATGCATAGAAGAAGAAGACATTGATTGAGCTGCCACAGAAAGAAATTTTCAGATTGCTACTTGGAGTAATACAGGATATGAGGGAAACAATACAGAAAAAGGATGAAATGATAGAGGGAAAAGCCGTAAACCAAAGGGAAATACAGGAGCTTAGGGAGGAGATAACAAAAACCAGTAGCAGACTCATGGACCTTGAGAAGAGACAGGAGGAAACAGAGAACCACATCAGTTACTTGGAGGACAGCCAAACAGACTTTAACAAACACAAACAAAAATCTAATAACATCATCAAAGAAGCTGAAGGAAACTTAAGAGCTATGCCTGATGCTATGAAGAGGAACAACATTAAATTTATTGGATTACCCAAGGAAGACACAACAAAGAAGTCATCTGCAATAATAGTGAGAGAATTCTTGGAGGAAAACTTCCCCAGCTTAATGAATGAAAATCAGCAACACTGCGCTCTGAGAAAGATAGATCACAGGGGGGGAAAAGCCTTAACAAGGAAGCTATAGAACTAAACTACAATCAGGCAACTTGACCTGATAGAATTTTCAGAGCTCTCCAACCAAATGCAAAAAAAAAAAAGAAAGAAAAGCAAAAAAATTCACGTTTTTTTCAAGCCCCGGTGGCACATGCTGGTATATAAATTGAGCCTGTTCAAATTTAATCACATAGAGGTCACTCAGACCTCCGTCTCAGAACAAAATGTCGTAAAGCTGGCAATCAATAAAAGAAAGATTAAGAAAATAAGGGGAGAAGTTTCAGTCTGAGGGTCCCACGAGGATTGTTGCTAGATTGAATCCCAAGAAGAAGTCACCAAGGCACATAATAGTTAAATTATTCATCTTCGAGAAAAAGGAGAAAATCATGAGAGAAGCTGGGGGAAAACAAGCAATCACATATAAAGGTTCCCAAATAAGAATATGCTTAGACCTATCAACAGAAATTGAAGAGGAGGAGAGAGTGGAGTAACATATTCCAAACATTGAAGGAAAACAATGCAAACCCAAGAATACTCCACACAGCCAAATTATCATTCAAGATAGATGGAGAAGTAAGAGTCTTCACAGTCAAGGAAAAACTCAAATAATATGTTAGAAGAAACCCAGCCCTACAAAAGATCCTTCCCGACCCAGTATTGGCAGAAAACCACACTCACCAAGCATAAATAAGGGACCACAATATAGAACAACCTCACCCATAGGGTAAAAGAGAACACAGACCTCAAGATAGCATTGACTTAAAGATGGAAGGACTTCAAAAGCCGCTGAGGTAAGCTTTAAAAAAAAAAAAGTCAAAAGGAGCATAGGGGAAAAGTTATGGTATAAAAACATTCCTGGGGTGAGGACCAAGTAATATGGCAGGGACCAGACCAAATACAGGGGTACACATGGTAGACAACTAAAATGGGGTGGGGAAAGGAAAAAGATAATAATAATAAAAAAGAAAAGGGTAGCAGGGGCATAGGGTACTAACCTACACAAGGAGAGGGTATTGTTTGTGTCTCCACAGGGAAAGAGGGACCAGACTTCAACTAGGTGCTCCAAGATGTGAATGCAACATGCTGGTGTGGAGTAGGGAACCAGTGGAGAGGTCAGGGGGTCGGTCCCAACTCCAACTACTAACTGGACAGCTGCCCCTCCCCTCAGAAGAATTTATTTCAAAGGATGGCACTGAATGTACAGATCCAGAAAAGGGATATATCTGATTGGAACACATGGGAGCAGATAGAGAGGAAGGAGGAAAGAGTGGAGCACATCAGGGCCCACTAGGCTGGGAGGTCTATGTTCCCTATTAGAGCAGCCAGTCGATAGAGAGGACCAATGGCCGGCCCCACTGAGACCTGACGCCCCTAACTGACCCATAGCCCCATAGGGGAAAAAACCAGAGACATAGTGTGGGAATTACACCCAATCAGATCCCGCCATCTTGAGACAAAACATTAAGAGGATGCAACAGAACAGCAAGGGAATGGAGCAACAAGGTCCCCACATAATGCTGAAGGTGGAATTTGGAGCCAGAGCGTGGTGCTCCAACAGACTAGACTGGAAAATACTTCTAAAGTACAACACATAATCCTTGAACTAACTACAAGCTTTTCTTTCCTGTGTTTTGTTTTGTTTTTGTAATTGGTTTGTTCTTGTACTTGTTTTGTTGTATATTGTTGCTTGGTTTTGCTCTGTCTTGTTTGTATGCATGTTATTATATCCACAGGTCTGTCTAAATAAGATAGGCTGGATAAACAATTGGAGAAGAAAACAAGGGACTGACAGTTCCGCGGGCACATGGGAGAGGGGGATGTAGGGGGAAAAGTAGTGGTGTTAATAAACCCAGGAACAAGGGAACAACAAGGGATCCAAATTGGTGGTGAGGAGGGTGTGGGAGGCCTGGTTGGGCATGATCAATGGTAATGCAACTAAGAGGAATTGCTGAACCATGGTGGGGACTGAGCATGATAGTGGGACAGGAGGAAAGTCAAAGCAAATAGAGAAAAAAGCTGGGAGACAAATGGCACTTATAGAGGTCTATATAAAGATATGTACATATGCAAATATATTTATATCTGAGCCCCTAATAATATGACTTAAAAAAAGAAATAAGGGGAAATAATTGGAGAAAGAGTAACTATTTCAAAAATAGGTGGTTCAGACGCAGATCTGAGACATAATTAGGAAGTTTTTAGAAACCAATGAGAGTGAGAGTACGACATACCAAAAGCTTTGGGGCACATCAAACACAATTATCAGAGAATGTTTGATATTGATAAATGCACACATGAAATAGGAAGATAAACTTATGATTGATAGGCTGGAACAAAACCTCTAGAAATTAGAGCAGAGTCAGCAGTTCAATCCTAATAATAGAAGAAGAAAAGAAATAAAAATAAGGGCAGAGATAAATGATTGGAAAAACAAAAAAATGAATGCAAAAGAAAATTAATGCAGCCAAAAGCTGGTTGAAAGGACAATTAGAATCAATAGAGCATTGGCAAGTTTAACCAAAGAAAGGAACAAATATCAATAGCCAAGATGAGGGAAGAAATGGGAAATTACAGTGGGCCCTTTTGAAAGTAAATGATAATTAGATAGCACTCCAAAGGCCTGTACTCCAATGAATTCAACAACTTGTAAGACATGAAAAAAATAACTGGAAAAACAATCCCTCCCTACACTATCCCAGATGGACATCAAGAACCTATACAGATCCATAGCAATAGGAGACAGAGACAAAGGTATCAAGGGACTATCAATTTAAAAATCCGCCAGGCCTGATGGCTTCGCAGGAGAATTCTACCACGCATTCAGAAAGAAACTGACACCAATTCTACACAGCCTCTTCCAGAGTACACAAAAAGATGGCAAACTCCAACTTTGTCTATGAAGCTAGTATAACACTGATACCTAAAGTGCGAAATGACCTCACCAGAACTGAAAACTACAAACTGAAATCTCTAACGAACATCGAGGCAAAAGTCCTTAACAAAACAATTACCAATTGGATGTTAAAACATTTAATCCATCATGACCAATTGGGAATCATTCCTGGACACAGGGATGGTTCAACATCTGAAAGTTGATCACCATTCTTCACCACATTGACAATGAAAAGGATAAGAACCACAAGATAATATTGATGGACATATAAAAAGCATTTGATAACATCCAATACACATTCCTGTTAAGACACCCATAGCTATAAGAATGGAAGGAAAATTCCTCAATACAATATAAGCTATATATGAGAAACCAACAGCCAACCTGGTGGCCAATGGAGAAAAGACTAGTACAATCTCACTGAAAAGGGGACCACACAAGGATGCACCTTGCCTCCCTTTTATTTAGTATCATACTGGAGTTCATTGCTTGCAGCATATGGCAAAGGAAAGATATCAAAGGCATGTCTCTGGGGAAAGAAGAGGTGAAACTATCATTATTTGCAGATAATATGATTTTATATATGGAAAAAACCAAAAGCTCCACAAGAGATGTGCTTAAAGTGATAAAAGAATAGGGCAGTGTGGCAGGATACAAAATCAAAAAACAAATCAATTGGACTTCTATATACATCAGACGAGAGCACAGAAGAGGAGATAAAAAACTTAGTACCCTTCATAATACACAAACACAAATAGAAATATGTAGGGATATACATAGCCCAACAAGCAAAAGATTTGTAAAAGGAAAAGGACAGAACAATATTATGAGAAATCAGAAGTAACCTCCACAAATGAAAGCATATCCCATGCTTGTGGATCTGAAGACTTAATATAGTCAAAATATCAGCTGTACCCCAGCCACTGCCGTGTTTCCCTGAAAGTAAGACATCCCCTGAAAATAACACCTACTTACAGTTTTGCCTCTTGCTGAAATATAAGGCACCCCAAAAAATAAGACCTCCCCCAAAATAAGTTCCACCTGAATCTACTGTACCGCTGGACTCTGGACCTTAGCAGCAGGTACCGCACAGCTCACTGTTGGCTGCAGCACCGCTGGAACAGACAGGTAGTGCGAGGTCTCTTTTAATAAAACAATAAATGTGCACTGCATTCTTCTTCATGGAAAAATAAAATATCCCCAAAAATAAGACCTAGTGTATCTTTGGGAGCAAAAATTAATATAATTAATAATTAATAATTATTCTCAGGGAAACAGGGTATATGAGTTTAACGCTTTCATGATATAAAAACCAACAGCTTTATTCAAAGAATAGGAGAAATTGTCTGCCAACTTCAAATAGAGAGGGAGAATGCCCAGAACTAGTAGAGAACTCCTCAAAATGAAGGGAAAAGTTGGAGGGCTTGTTTTACCTGGTTTAGCACCTTTTATACAGCCACTGTGGTCAAAACAGTGTGGTATAATTACAGATACTCAGAACAATGGAAAATATCTAAAACCCAGAAATGTAATCATCAGCACATGGACAACTGATCTTCGATAAGGGCCCCAAAATATCAAATGGGAAACAGATGCCCTCTTCAACAAGTGGTGCTGGTAAAAAAAAAAAAAGGATATGTTATTCCAAGTAGACTGGAGAAACGAATTCATAGATACTCATATATGTAAAAGAAAGATGTTTATATGCAAGAGGAATTGAATATTGACAAAACACCCCAACCCTGCCCAGATCAATTCCATTAGTCTGAAATGAACCCATATGTCTGATACCAATCTATAAATTCCTCTTCAGACTCACAAAACACATGCAATGATGCTAAATGCAGGATGATCACAGGCCAGTTGGTGGAAAATCCTGTGGATCCAGTGATGGTATAAGTGCCTCAAAACTGACATGGGTTTCCACGTGGCTTCTCCAGCAATGAGGCTTTGGCTGCCATCAACCTGTCTCCATGTGGCTTGTCAACAAGAATTTCTTGTAGGGACTAAGCAGAAAGGGAGAGAGAGTGTGTGTCTCCCACCTCCAAGGAGGAATTACAGAGGTTCCCAGAATCCTTGGGAGAAGGTCATGACCACACAGAGGCCTCATTGGCTATATCCTGATTGACAGGCTAGACTCCATCCCTACACTCTTAATCCTCAAATTGACACCAGATTATGTAACTACCACAGTTGATATCAGCCTGCAATAAAATGAAACAAGATGCTTACCTCACTGCAGGCACAAGAATAAATTTAAGAATAAATTACAGACCTGGAGGTAAAACTCCAAACTATTTATGCCATCAATGAGGGAATTGGGACAAACCACAGAACCTTGGCAAAGGGAACATGAACACATAGGCTCTCATAAATAGGGAAGAGCACAAGCACAGAGGAAGCACAAGTTGACAAGTGGGATATACCGAAGATATAACACCTGTGTCCATCAAAAGACATCACCAAAAGAGTAAGAAGAGAGTTCAGAGTCTAGAACAGTGGTTCTCAACCTGTGGATCGTGACCTCTTTGGGGGGCAAACTACCCTTTCACAGGAGTCACCTGATTCATAACAATAGCATAATTACAGTTGTGAAGTAGCAACAAAAGTAATTTTATGCTTGGGGAGTCACCACAATGAGAGGAAATCATATTAAAGGGTCACAGCATTAAGAAGATTGAGAACTACTGGACTAGGAAAACAGCACTAGCAATGACACACCAATGGCCTTATTACTGAAATCTACAATACTCTGCTGGCCTACAATAAGAAAAAAACAAATAGACCATTAAGGAGGTAAGGAAAATGCATGAACAGAAGTTTCACAAAGGTGGAAAGTTTAATGGCCAATAAATATATGAGAAATTTTTCCCAAACATTAGCCATACGAGAAATGCAAAATAAAACAATGAGATACCACAAACAACCTCAAAGATAGCCCAATTAAATAAATCAGTAAGCAACAAGTGTTAGAAGCGTGTGGTGAATTTAGGGGTGTGGTGAGATATGAACTCTCATCCACTGCTGGTGGTCATGGGGGCATGTGCAGCCATTATGGACATACTTTGGGTGATACCTACAAAAAAATGGAAATCAAACTGCCATTTGACCCAGCAATCGCCCTACTGGACATACACCCAGAAAAAGTAAGAGAGAGCCCACAAGTAGACATGTGAGCTCCAATGTTCATTGTGGCACAGTTCACAATTTCAAAGATTTGGAAACAACCTAAATTTCCAGCAACGGGAGAATGGATTTAAAAATTCCAGTATATACAAACAATAGAGTACTGTGCATTCCTAAAAAGCAGTGACGAATGCATAAAGCACATGCGTTCATGAGAAGAGTTGGAGGAACTTATGTCCAGCAAAGTACGCCATGCCCCAAATGACAAGCACAACATGAGTCCATTGAAATAAGCTTAAAGAGTACAGTGGCCATAGGGGAAAAGCTACTAAATGCATAAATTCCCAAGGTGAGGTCCAGGCACTCTGTCAGGGGTCAAACCCAATACAAGAATCCACATAGCAGCCAACTAAAAAGAAGGAGAAATTTAAAAATAAAAAGAGGAGGGTTGGGTGGAACAGGGCACTAAGCAACTCATGGGACCAGTATTGTTTATGGCTCCACAGGAAAGGAAGAAAGGGACCAGATATCATGCTTGTGCACCAAGCTTTGAGGGCAACATACCATCAGGGAGCAGTGAACCAATGGAGGAGTTAACAGAGCGCATAGCAGGCCAGCTCAGACTCCACTACCTTGACCTTCTCCCCAGAAGAATGCACTACTGAGCACAGCACTGAAGATATAGTCCAGGGAGAGTGTAGGGTCTGCTGAGACTACATAGGAGCAAACTAAGAGGGAGGGAAGGAGGGAGGGAGGGAGGGAGGGAGGGAGAGAGAGAGAGAGAGAGAGAGAGAGAGAGAGAGAGAGAGAGAGAGAGAGAGAGAGAGAGAGATCCTGATCCACCAAGTCTCAAGGATGACATTCTTGCAAGAACAACCAATGCGTAGAGAGGACCATACTACAAGCCCCACTATGAGACAAAACAAAAACATCCCCTCACAGACCCACAGCACTATCAGGGATAGCAATGGAGATATAGTGTGGGAATTGTGCCCAGTCTGACACCCCCCCCCCATTTCACACACATACACATGCGCGTACGCGAAACAGGAAGGGAGCAGAACTCAACAGAGCAGTAAGGGGAGCAAGGAATCCTGAAAATCAACTTCTGACTTGGAGGGAAGGGCTTGGCATAATCAAAAAACACTCATAAGAGTCAGCAGACAGATCTGGAATTATTTATAATTTATATGCTTTTAAAATTATTATTTCATTTTATTTTTTTATGTCTAGTTATATAAGACAGGCAGGATAAACAATCCTAAGGAGAAAATAAGAAGAAAATTCTGGAGGGGCATGGAGAAGTGGAGGTGAGGAAAAGAAAGGGACAGCCAACAAACCCAGGGACAAGGGAACAGCAAGGGATCTAAAATTGATGGCAAGGAAGGTGTAGAATGTCTGGTGGAGTTTGATCAAGTCATTGTAGACAAAAGGAATTACTGAGAGTCAAATGAAGGTTGAACATGATAGTTGAACAGGAGTAAAGTAAAAGGAAATAGAGGAAAGAATTAGGCTAAACAGTTGTAGAGATATAAATATAGGCATGTATATATTCAAATATATTAATATATAACAATATGGATATAGATCTATGCAAAAATATTTAAATGTTAAGGATCAAGGTGGTAGATGGTCATTAAGCCTCTACTCAAGTCCTCCCTCAATGCAAGAACACTTTATTCTAGTACCCTGGCATTCTGTGACGCTCACCTTCCCGGATTGCTGAAGGCAAAATAGGTGCATCTGAAAATGTGGTAAAGAAAGCAGATGATACCCAGCTATTAGAAGATATAGCATCTGGGTCTTAAAGAATAAAGTCAAACAAGCATCCATCTAGCAGAGAAGCAACAAAGCCCACATGGAAGAAGCAGCCCAGCCTGTGTGATCACAAAATGTTCATGGGATCAGGTATCAGGCATCAGAAGACCCAAAACTAGCAATCATAATGATGTGAATGAGGGTGATCTGAGTGAGACCCAAAGCCCATTTGTAGACAATTGGACATTGTCACAGAAGGGTCAAAATGAAGGGACCAGTCAGGCACAGTGCAGAAGAAAACCAAGGAAACACACAACATTTCTCTAGTTCAGTGGTTCTCAACCTAGCTAATGCCACAACCCTTTAATACAGTTCCTCATGTTTGGTGAGCCCCCCCCCCCCATCATAAAATTATTTTTGTTGCTACTTCATAACTATAATTTTTCTACTGTTATGAATTAGGCAACACCAGTGAGAGATTTGTTTCACCCCAAAAGGGGTCATGGCCCACAGGTTGAGAAGTGCTACACTAGTTTTTTAATGCTTCATCAACCACCCACTATCATGACCCAAGTTCTACGTCACATACCCAACTAGACCAGAGCATGTGCACTGGTACAGGTAAGAGCTCTTGACACAGGAATCTAGGCTAGATGAGCTCATCAGGAGCAGTCATGGGAGTAGTGATATCATGAGGGTAGGGAGAAGGTGTGGGGAGAAGGGACAGCAAGGGGGAACCGATCACACAGGGTGAAGAGAAACCGCAGACAGTGTAACATATGAAAATAACAATAATTTATAATTTATCAAGGGTTCAAAGGGTGGCAGAGAGGAGGTAGGGAAGAAAGAGGAGATGATACCAAGGGCTCACGTTGAAAGAAAATGTATTGAAAATGATGATGACAACTTATATATGTGCTTGATATAATTGATGTATGCTTTTTTTTATAAGAGCTGCAAGACTCCCCCAATCAAATGATTTATGAAAAAAATCCCAAAGAAAACATAACATATCAAACCCTTTGTGACACTGGAAATATTACATAGAAAACAATTAATAGTGATAAATGTATACATGGAAATGATAGAGAGAACAAAAACCAACACCTTAATCCAGCATTTTCAACAAGAGCAACAAATAAACCTACAATCTCAGGTGAAAAGATATCCTAAACTTTTACAGCAGAAATAAAAGAATCAGAAGACATCAAAAAAAATAAAAGAGAATAAGTTGATTTTTTAAAAATGTTAGCAATATTGACAAAGAGGATCACACTTAAAGAGAGGATGCAAATATGAAGAATAAGAGATGAAAGTATTGCAGATCCAAATGAAATAAAAAATAATATTAATGCATTATGCCAAAAGACTGTGTTCTGACACATTTGAAAACCTAGATGAAAGGGAAAAATATCAATATATGCTCAATTTTATCAAGTGAACACAAACAGATATTGAAAACATCAACAAACCCATAACAAAAGAAGAAACAGATCAGGTCTTTAAAACACTGAGCCAAAAATAATTCCAATAGCCAGATTGCTTCACCAGAAATTTCTACCCAGCATTCTGAGAAGAAGGGTTGATACCAATTCTTCACAAATTTTCGACAGTATAGAAAAGTGGAGCAACCTCCCAAACTCATTTTATCAATCAAACCTGATATAAAAATATGATAAAGACTCTACCAAGAGAAGAAAGTACAAACTAATATCCCTCATAAACATAGATGCAAGAAATTTTAATAAAACTATTACATATGGAATCCATAAAATATATTTAAAAAAACCCTAATGCACCATAATGAAACACCAGGATCATAGTAAGGAAGGTTCAACATTAGAAAAATAAGACAGTTTAATTTACCACATAAACAAAACAAAAAATAAGAACTAAATATTCATATTAATTGACAGAGAAACAGCATTTGAGATAATCAACACTCATTTCAGATAATCTCACCACTCTTATTCAACATGGTAATTTAGTCTTATCAGAGCTTTGAGATGATAAAGAAAACAAAGGAAACCAGATTTTCAAATGATTCCACTATTGGCACCAGATTCCACTTGGAAATGATCAGATTTTATATGTAGAAAATCTCAACATCTTGACAAAAAGAAAAACTATTGGAAACAATGGAGATATTTGGTATCAGGCAGGATACAAGATTAATACACAAAAATCAACCAAATTCTAATGTAAAACATAGAGAACTCTGAAAGGGAATTTATCATTTACTATAGCTACTAAAAAACGAAATTCTTATGAATAAATCTAACTTGAGATACAAAAGACATACAAAGAAACGTACAGAACACTACTAAAAGAAACTGAAAGAGGCCTACATAAATGGAAAAATATTCAATGTTCATGGATAGGAAGTCTTAATATCATAAAAATGTCAATATCATCCAAAGCATTCTAGAAAAATAAAAAGATTCCTATCCAGAACCAATCTTTGTTATATTAAGAAATGGAAAAACTAATTACTAGCTTCATATGGAGATAGAAGAGACCCAGAAGAAGCAACAAACTTATTAAGTATGATGATGCTCACATCTGAACCTCAAAATCTATTACACATCCACAATAGTTAAAAGAGCCTGGTACTGGTACTATGGTAGACACATAGACAAATTGGACAGAATAGAGAAATAAGGAATAAATTCATTTACCTATAGACAACTGATCTTTGTCTAAAGACCATAAAACTTTTAATGGCAAAGAGATAGCTCTTCAAAATAATATTGCTGGAAATTTGGTAGACAAATTAAACAGGACTCCTACCCATGTACAAAAACAAAGTCAAGAAGAAGCAAAGGCTTAAGAGTGGAAACCAGAATTATAAAGATCACCAAGGGGAAAATAGGGATAAACTAAAGCTCCTACTATAGGACGTAGATGCACATTTAAGTATAATGAAGGAAACACACTGTAGATGACAAAATATATGACTGAGTTCTACAAAACAAAGCAAAAAAGGTATTTTTTAAGTGTATCAAAACACCTCAAAAATAGTAAAAAGAGAACCCATATACAAGGAAAAACTTATAATAAAATGAAAGACAAAGACCTAATCTCTAAAATTTATAGAAAACTGCTAAACTTCAAAAAAATTAATAACTCAATTAAAATTTTGGCAAAAAAACATGAACAGATAGTTCACCAAAGAAAACACTAAACTGCCCAAGAAATGAAGAAATGATCATGGTCATTAGTCTTCCAGGAAACACAAATCAAAACAATGATGACCTTACACCCACAATGAAGTAAAGTTAAATATAAATGACAAAACACAGACATTAACAAACGCTGGAGAGACTATGGATAGAATAAGATGCACTTTATTTCTGGTGAAACTGTAAATATGTAACAGCCACAGGGGAAATTCCATAAGATCCAGCAATTTTTCTTTTTTATTATTACTAAATCATTTTATTGGGGGCTCTTATAACTCTTATAACAATCCACACATCAATTATATCAAACACATTTGTAGATATGTTGCCATCATCATTTTCAAACATTTTCTTTCTTCTTGAGCCCTTGATATCAGCCCCTCTTTTGTCTCCCCCTATCCAACATTCCCACCATCACGAACCCATGATAAATGATAAATTATTATTATTTTCATATCTTACACTAAGCACTCTCTCCCTTCACCCATGTTTCTGTTGTTTGTCCCCCTGGACAGTGTGGTTGTGGGTTATAGATCGATCATTGCAGTTGGTTCCCTGTTTCTCTCACTTGTCCCCCCAACTTCGCCCTATCATGGTATCACTATTTCCATTACTGTTCCTTGAGGGGCTTTTCTGTCCTAGATTCCGTGTGTCAAGAGCTCTTATCTGTATCAGTGTGCATGCTGCAGTCTAGCCAGTTTGTAAGGTAGAACTTGGGGTCATGATACTGGGGGTGGGTGGGGGAGTGAGGAAGAATTAAAGAACTAGAGGAATGTGTGTTCTGTCCGTATTATGCTGCATCCTGGCTCACTTATTCCTTACCCTTCTGTGGGCAATGTCCAAGCATCTACAGGTGGGCTTAGGGTCCCCCTCTCACAATCATTGTTTGCATCAATCAATATATTTGTTTGTTTGGGGTCTTCTGATGGCTGATATCTGATCCTGTGGGCACCTTGTGATCATACAGGCTGGTGTGCTTCTTCCATGTGGGCTTTGTTGCTTCACTGCTAGATGGCCACTTGTTTATCTTCAAGCCTTTTAAACCTTAAATGCTTTATCTTTTAATAGCTGGGCACCATTAGCTTTCTTCATCACATTTGCTTATAAACCCATTTTGTCTTCAATGATCCTGTCTGGATGGTGAGTGTCACAGAATGCCAGGTTTTTTAGAACAAATCGCTCCTAAGAGTTGAGGAAGTACTTGAGTAGAGACCCAATACCCATGTGCTACCTTAATAGTTACATTTAAATACATGTACATAGACCTATATCCCTATCGAGGTAAATTAATATATTTACATATGTACATTCCTGTATTTATACCTCTATACTTTTTCTGCCTCCTAATTCTTTCTTCTATTTCTTTTTGCTTTCCTCTTCTCCTTCTATCATATTCAACCTTAATTTGGTTCTTAGTACTTTCAGCTACAGTGCATTTGAGCAAACCCCTCCAGATATTCTAGGTCCTCCTTTCCATCAATTTTAGATCTCTTGTTGTTCTCTTGTCCCTGGATTTGTTGGCTCCCCCCTCCCTTCCCTTTCTCTCGCCTCCTCCTGTCTCATATCCTCCTAGAGATGTTGACCTCATTATTGTCTTCTCAGGATTGGTTACCCTGCCTCTTTTATGGAGATACATGAGGCATAAAAAAAACCAAGGCAGTTCCAAGTTTGTCTACTGACCCTTATGAATGTTTTCCAATCAGATTTGGTGAAGTGCCCAGTCCTGACCACCAGTTCTGAATTTGTTTTCAGGATTCTTTGGTGTCTTCGTTGTTTTGCTCCCCTTGCTTCTCGGTTGAGTTCCCTTCCTGTTTCACTTGGGTGTGTAGGATTAGATCTGGCACAATTCCCACATGTGCCTCAAGTGCTATCCCCTGTAGCCCTGTGGGTCAGGGAGAGGTGTCATGTCTCATGGTGGGGACAGTCCCATGATCCTCTCTGTGCATTGGCTGCTACAGACAGGAATGTAGTCCTTGAAACTTGGTGGGCCAAGTTGCGGTTATCTATCTATCTATCTATCTATCTATCTATCTATCTATCTATCTATCTATCTATCTATCTGTATCTTTTCCTCTTAGCCTTTTAGTTTGCTCCCATGTGGTCTGGGAAGATCTGCCAACCTTCCTGAGCTGTATCTTCAGTTCTGTCTTCTGTAATGCAGTCTTCTGGGGAGGGGGATGGGCATAGCTTGGACTGTGGCCAACCCTACAGATCTTTCTGTTAGGTCACTGCTTCATGTTGGTATGTTGTCCTCCAGCCTTGGCATCGCAGGTGGAGGTCTGGTCCATTTATTGCTTTCCTGCAGAGACATGAACAATACCCACCCCGTGTGTGGGTTAGTATCCTGCCCCACTATCCATATCTTCTTTTTCTTTTCCCTCCTTTTTAATTTGACTGCCATAAGCATCCCTGGGTTGAGTCTGATCCTGCCAGAGTGTCTGGACCTCACCCCGGGAACGTATTCATTTGGTGGCTTTTCCCCAGTGCTCCTTTTGCTTTTTAAGCTTACCTCAGTAGACTCATATTGTACTTGTCCTTTTTTGCAGGACTTACTTCACTTAGCATAATATCCTCCAACTCTTCCCATGCAACAATGTGCTTCATGCATTCATCACTACTTTTCAAGGATACATAGCACTCAGTTTTTGTATATACCAGAGTTTTTAAATTTGTTTGCCTGTTGATGGAAATGTAGGTTTTTCCAATTCTTTGCAATTGTGAATTGCTCTGTGATGAACTTTGGAGCACAGATGTGAAGATATAGCAATTCTTTTGCTGAATATACATCCTAAAGATGTAAGAAGCATGACAGGGACACTCATATTTTTTTCCTAGAACTGCTCATAATAGCAAGAAAATGGAAACAACATAAATGCCCATCAGTAGAAGAATGGATAAAGAAGCACTGATACATACAAAATGGAATTATATACATTGCTAAAAACAATGATGAAACCACAAAACATTTTGTCGCATGGATGAACCAGGAGAACATTACTCTGAAAGAAGTTAGCCAATCACAAACAGGAGGGTAGTAAATAGATCGCTGTTATAAAGTAAGAGAAATAAGAATACAACTTTTATACCAAAGACAATAGATTCAGGAATGGTCAAGATGAAGTGAAAACTTCTTTGGTAAAATGGAGGATGGTTGTGTACAAAGAAAAGTTTTTCAAAATTTCTATGTTTTGAGATGTCCACATGAATTTTGTTTAAGATTTTATATTAGCTCCAACCCCAAATGTGTTTTCAATGGCTGAGGAATACACATTTTTGAAGCCACATTTATGGGATTAACACTAGTTTATTGCTGAGATAACTTATCTGCTGCCATCCATTGGGTACTGAAGAGACATCTTTAAACATTTTCTTTTGAAGAAAAAAAAAACAACAAAAACAGACAAAACCCATACATGAAAATGAACAAGGAATTAGGAAGACAAACCAGGAAGCAAGAAGACAAGCCAGGAACCATGAAAACAAACTAGGAATCAGGAAGATGAAACAGAAAAACCATAGGTGGTAAATACAGAGGCACAAGAACCCAAAGCCAACAGGTCAGATGGCAGCCTCTGGTGGCTGCCAGGGTGGTCGGGCACTGAGGCAGGCTGTTGGCTCAGAAGATGATGAGCCAGGTGCAGGATGCACATCAGCAAGAAGTGAAGAAATACTCTAGAGTGCCTGCTTCTCAATGAATAGGCCACACCTCTGAGAAAACATCATCAAGGTCAGTGTCCTGAGTACAGAATTACACCCCACCTTATTCTTCCTAAAGTTGCTGGGCTGTTCACAGGTCATCCCATTATGGAGTTGATTATGTTAATTCCCAATGGGGGCAGCCCTCAATTGGCAAACTACTGGGAATCATGGCCCAGCCAACTTGACACAAAACCTAACTATCACACCCACTAAATAAAAAAATCACTTCATAAACACTGATGTCATTTTGAACAGCAGTTTTTTTCTGTTTTCTGCATCTACTTTGATAAGGTTTTAGTGATTATACGTTAAATGTATGAATGAAATAAATTATATTTAATTTTGCATTAATAGTCTTCACAGTACTCTTGTTTTAAAATAAAAATTGATAATTAAATTTAATATCAGTTAACTTAATAAAATAATTTTTATTGAATTTGGTAATAGACATTCTAGATTATAGCTAAAGCAATTCATTTACTCTGAGATAATGTTTGACTTCATAGTGCTTCATTTAACTGCCAAAGTGCTGTATTGATTATAAGAAAGTGACAGAAGCATGCTTAAAGTGAACATTGTGTTAATTCAGAGAACCTCCATAAACACTGTGTCCTCTATAGCACAATATAACAGAGACACTATCCAAATCACAGCCTTTACTACATAAGTGGGGAAACAAATCAAATTATTTACCAATATGACACAAATTATTGCAACTTTGTTGAGGAAAATGACACTTCAGCTAGAAATCTTCTTTGTAAACATAGAATCAGCAGGACAATATCTACCATCAACAAGTAAAGACTTTCAGCAGAGATGAATGGATTTATACATAATATTTCGCCAAAGTAAAATTTCACTTTATGAAACAGAAAATATTCAGCCAAGTGGCAGCTATTTTGTAGCCCTAGTCATTTAAAAAAGATAACAAAATTCAGGTCATGTGTTATCCAAGGTAGAAGGTGTATTAATGTGTCATTTTTCTATCGGGAACCACAACTTAATATCAAAGTGAAGAGAAAAAGCAACCACAAATCTTCAGTCTTGACTGTAGGATGCATATTTGGATATCATTACTCTTTCTAATCTTTCTTTAGAGAATAAATTGCCTTGCTAAATACATTTCTTACAATACTGGATGTTTCACTGATACACTATTAATACAGCACACAATGAATTCTTTCTTCACCCCAACAACTTTAATTGCTGCTTCATGTTCTGCTACTAGTTCTAAACCCAGTATTCTGATGGAGGTGTTATCATATGAAAAGTATATTTTTATGTAGAAATGACAACCTGTCCAAATATATCGCAGTACAATTATTCTACTCGAGAGTACCAAGAGTGTGGGTCATAAATTAAGTCTTGCTTCCGCTAGACAACAGCAACAGCAACAACACAGCAATGACATTAACTGAACATTTTGAAAACACGGAAATGAAATTTCCCAAAGGACAACTTAGATGATTTTAAAAAAGACCAGTCACTTCTTAAAGACTGTAGCATGAATTCAAAATGCATCCTTATAGTTGTCAAGGTCAAGACATTTTTCTATGCAAATTTGTTTTTTAGACAAAACAAGTCAAGAAGTGATTTTTGAATAGTTATTTAGTCAACAGCTAATTGATTTTTTAAAGTATGCATTTTAAATATATACAGTTCATAGGGCTATTATTAATTATAAAAGGACATACATTTCAACATGTGAGTTTCTTGAGGTTTTACTTCTACTCATATTTTCTGCAAATATTATTGCCAATGTGAAAATAAAGACTTTCTACAGGTTATCACTCCTGTAATATCCATGTTATTAACCAAGACCATACAGGATGGCCAACATAAGTTAACTTAGACCAATGCTCAAATGATCTTTCCATATTTGTTTTATTTAGTTTTATTTATTGTAATGTTATTTGACTTTTTACTACTCCCTTCCCTGGAGTCAATTGCAACTCCTTGTAACCCTGTAGGACTGAGAATTATGCCACAGGCTTTCAAAGCTGTAACATTACAGAAGCCTATAACTACATTGTTTCCCCACAGAGTGACTTTGAATTGCCAATCCTTCAGGTTGGAGTAGTTTGATCTTAATGTTCTTAGAAAGACATATTAAAAAACTATATACACATTTCTTCTGTGTTAGTAAATAATAAGGGCTCACCATACACATCTACACCTTTAACTTATCTAGTCCAAATACATTTTATTTGATCTTGTATTTTATTTTTGATAGTTTTATTAGAATATAATTCACATATCATACAATTAAGGTTTAATTATATTAAAAGGAAATATAAAATCATTTACATAAACAATTTTCGAACATTTACTGCTTTCTTGTTCTCATTGTTATAGATTTCCTATGTCATCCAGCCTCAGCTGTCATAACCCTCTGGAAATCCTCAGCATAGTCTCTGGCTCTCTCTCCTTACCTATTTTGGATTCAATTCAAAGGGAACAAAGGGAAAATATAGCAAAAACCATAAGCTACACTACACTCTACGTGATAGCAAGTCGATTCATATCTCTGCTTGATGGTCAGGGGGGGGGTTGGGGGAAGCTTAATCTATGCTGGGCCCTGAAAATGGATTGTGTGCTCTTACTATCATCCATAAGCTTCTGTAAACCATTTGTGTATAATTTAAGCTCCAAGACCATTCCCTCTTCGTGTTTGGGTTTTATTATTTGGATCAAACCTGATGGTGTGCCTTTTCCAGGTGGGCTTAGTTGACATTTCATTTAGATGACTGCATGTTTGAAAACAAGTCTGTAAAACTCCAGACTCTATTCTTTCTAATAGCGGGGCATCATCTAGTTTCTTCACAACATTTTGCTATAGCACCCATATCTTCAGTGATCTCAAGATGCTCATGACGATGAGCATCAAGCAGGGCCATGTACTAACAACTAATTTTGTTCTTAGATTGGGGCTAGAAGTAAGAGTGAGCCCCAATTCATTCATTATATCTATGATTTGTATGTGCCTCTGGTTCACTTTAGAAACAACATTATGTTTTGTTAGAGAACATTGTCAATCATCTTCCCGAGACAAAGGTAATTCTATTGATGATATCATTAATTAAATCAATTGTGTGAAATTTAAAATACTGTTGACCAAAAGGACAAGTGCAGGCTGGCTACAAATTGCAACCCATGAATCCACTTATACTGATAAAACTCATAAATGACTAGACATTATTTACACAAATAATGGGAGTTGATGTGTTAGTCTGAGTAGCAAATGCATAGACATTCACGTATTTATAGGAAAGAGCTTTATATAGAGGAGCAACTGAATATTGAAAAACATCCCAGCCCAGTGCAGATCAAGTCCATAAGTCTGATATTAGTCCATCTGTCCGCTACCATTCTAAAAGTCCTCTTTCGATTCATGAAACATATGCAATGAATGCCAGATGCAGGAAAATCATAGGCCAGTGGGCAGAAATTCTTTTATGTCCAGTGGTGTTGTAAGCATCTCCACGTGGATGTCCAGAGATCTGGCTCCATCAGCCTCTGTCCATTTTGTTTCTCCACAAGGATGTCTCACAGTGAGCCTAGAGAGAGCGTGTCTCCTACCTGCAAGTAGGGAAAACAGGAGTTCCCAGAATCCTCAGGAGAAGGCATGCTCACACAGAGGCCTCATTGGCTCTATCCTGATTGATAGTCTAGACTCCACCCCTATGCTCTTAAACTTCAAATTGACACCAGATTATGTAACTACTTGAGTTGGTGATAGAGAGAAAATTGTCAATAGCATTCACTCACAAAAGCAGAACCATACCCACTAGATTAAAACACATCATAATAAAGAAGAAGACCATTAAAATAACGTGTATATGATAGTTCTGGGTCCTTAATCATTGGGCACTCTCAAGACAGGAGACCCACACCAAAGTCCAATGATAGCCAGTTCTATAATATTGAGATAGCAATTTCCTGGTTCTGAAACACTTGGGAATATCAGCCTGAAGACCAAAGGCTATGATTGAGTTTATGGTAAATTCCAGTTCACTTAGTTGTGTTTCCACACCAAGTCCTCGTGTAGCCTGTTAAAGATGATGTGCACCTCAAAAGATCAGTGTGAAAGGTCCCAGTAGTACAAAGCACAAGCCTGAGTCATCTAGGGCAGGTTAACAACTAGATCAAAAGGATCCAATTAGGAACATAATACTGTGCATATTCTCCCTTAACAATATATAAGTATTGTTAAATATTTTTTGATGGAAGCTTGCACCCATCTGTTTAACCAACTACAGAAATGTAATCATCTTCTTCAATACCTGTATGCCTCTCTTCCTCCTTTCCTGACTTGAATTTCCAGTAAGGTTCACTTATCACTCTTGTTGATGTGTCTGTTGATTTGGAATGACCTCGGCACCATATTACAAGGCAGCAACTGAGCAACCCTCTCCCGCATCTCACAGAGTATGATATGTGGTTCATGGGTGCAAGGCAGGGTTTCTCCTTTTGAATTAGAAGACCAAAATAGAAGAGCACGTGATCTGAGAGTAGAAGGTGGTATTTTGTATTGACTTGTAGTGGACACACACAAAATTTGTAGCATAATTATTTCTAGTTCTTTCCATGCCATCAAGTGATCCGTGGTTTCAGTATCACTTTTTTAAACCATAATATTCCATTTGTTTATATACCAGAATTGATGCTTCCATTCAACTGCTGGTGGGAATTTGAGCTGTTCAGCACTTTTTGCTATTGTGGACTGTGTTGCTATAAACATGGCAGGGGGTGGGGATGGGGGAGCATATGCCTACTCGTTTTTTCTCTTGCTTCCTGGAGATATGTACCCAACATAGGTATCATGAGATAATATGGTATTTCTACTCCTATTGTTTCAGGTAGTGCCATATTGCTTTCCATAATGTTTGTACAAGTTTGAAATCTTACCAGCAGAGTATGAGAGTTCCAATCTCCACATCTACTCTGGAATTGTTGCTTTTTATTTTTTTAAAATTTAGTATTGTTGTGGGTGTAAAATGGTATCTCGTCATGTTTTTTGTTTTGCATTTCCTAATGGCTAATGATTGCAAGCATTTCCCTGTTTGTGAATTTTCTGTTCATGTCTTTTGCCCATCTTTGATTGGAATATTCATTTTCTTCTTGTTGTGATGTTGAATTTTATGTTTTAGTGATTTATCCCTTATCTACTATGTTATTGCTAAAGATTTTTCCTTTCTGTGGTTTGTTTTACTACTTTGATTAAATATTTTGATTTTGCATGATATCTTATTTTTAATAGGTTCCAGTAATCTATTTTGTATTCTGCTTGTGTGTTTCCTTTATTATGGCTGGTAGACTATATATTTCTTGCAAGAGTACTCTTAAATTAGTTCCAATTTTCTTGTTGATGATTCTTATAGCTTTGGAATTTACTTTTAGGTCTTTAATCCACCTTGAGTTCATTTTTGTGCATGGCGTCAAGTGTAGAACTTGTTTCATTCCTTTTTAGATGTAGATCAGCAGCAGATAATGAAGAAAGTGTCTCTTTTCCATTTAATATTTTTGGGAGTTTTGTTGAAAATCAATGGTCTATAGGTAGATGCTTTTTTTTTGTTTTTTGTTTTTTTGTGTTCTATCTTGCACCATGAAAATTCCACTTCACCCATCAGAATTCTAGTTTTTAGTGGTACCCATTCATATGCCCAGCAATATATTGCTTGGCCAAATGATGTTTCTATTGCCTTCAGCTTTAAGAATCTCCAAATAGTTTCCACGGTGGTTTTTGGTATTTACAAGCCCACCAGCAGTATATTAGGATTCCCGTCCCTCCCACAGCCTCTCTGACATTTGTTGTTCTCTCTCTCTTTTTTAATTAGGCTCTGGTTATGGACATTAGATGTTATCTCATAGTGGTTTTGACTTGCATCGCCTGTATGGTGAGTAAATAAGAATATTTCCTCATATACTTGATAGCCAATTGGGTGTCATCCTTTGCACGTTTTCTATTCAGGTCCTTTGTCCATCTTTTAAAAGGGTTTTTGCTTGTTGTAGGCTGTTAGTATTTTATAGAGTTTAATAATTAGTCCTTTGTTATGTCATTGCTAAATACCTTTTCCCAGTTGGGGCTCTCATTTTACTCTATTGATGAAATATTTTGATGAGCAAAAGTGTTTTATTTTTAATATGTCCCATTCATCTGTTTTGTCTTCCACTGTGTGTACTTCCTTTGTTATATCTGGTAACCTGGGTATCCTGAACTAGGGCGCTTAGATGTGTCCCAATTTTCTCTTTAATGCTCCTTATAGTTTAAATTTAGGTCTTTGATCAACATTGAGTTTGTTTTTTAGCATGGTGTGAGGTATGGGTCTTCTTTCATCCTTCCTCAGATGGATATGCAGCTTTTCTAGCACACTTATTTGAAAAGGACATCTTCCGTCCCATTTAATGTTTATCAGGCCATTTTTGAAAGTTAGTTGTCTGTAGACAGATGCTTTTATTTCTGGGTTTTCTGCCCATTCCACTGGTCATATATCTATCACTATATTAGTAACTGTATCAGGCTATTTTAACACCTGTGGCGGTGTAGTGGGTTTGGAGGCCGGGTAGCACAAGACTACCTTCTATGTTGCTCTGTTTGAGAAATGTTTTGCTTATCCTGAACTTCTTTCTTCTCCACATGTAGTTGGTAACTAGTATTTTTGGTATCCCCCCACCCCACCCCATTTCTTTAAAGAGTGATATGGGTTTGGGATTGGGATTGCAATGAATTTGTGGATAACTTTAGGTAATATTGAAGTTTTCACAATATTGAGCCTTCTTATGTATGAACATGGATACTCTTCCATTTGTGTAGGTCTCTTTTGGTTTCTTGTAATAATGTTCTATAATTTACTGTGTACAAGTCTTTTGTTTCTTTGGTTAGGTTTATTGCTAGATATTTCAATTTTGTGTTGCTTTTGTGACAAGTTTTTTTTCTTCATTTTTTTCCCGGAACTCTCATCACTAGAAAATAGAAGTGCAATAGATTTTTGCTTGTTAATCTTGATCTGCTATTTTACTAAACTCTTCAATTGTTTCCAACAATTCTATTGTGGAAACCTTAGGATTCTCTTTGTATAAAATTATTATTGTTTTCTTATGGTTCTGCGTAAAATTTCAAGCACAATGTTGAATAAGAATGGCCATAAGTGATATCTTGGTCAGGTTCCTGTATTCAGTGGAAATTATATTTTGTTTTAAAATTAACTATTTTTACAGTTTCACCAACATACAATGTACATACCATACATTTCAATAGTTCACTTACACATTGTTGGATCCTATTTGTCAGTAATTTGGGGGAATTTTTGCATCTAGTTTCATAAGAGATATTGGTTTGTATTTTTCTTTGTGGGATCTTGTCTTGGTTTTGATATCAGGCAGAGTTATACTGGCATTGAACAATAAGTTTGGGAAATTGCTGTCCTATTCTATATTTTGGAATAGTTTATGTGGAATTGATGATAACTCTTCTCTGAATACACAGTAGGACTCTCACGTGAAACCATCTGGTCCTGAACTTTTTTTTGGTTTGGCATTACTTGTGACCTTAACTATTTCTTGTTTTGCTATGGGACTGTTTACGTACCTAATGTTCATCTGTGTTAATTTGGCAACAGGTGTATTTATAGATACTTGCCCATGTCTTCTAGATTATTAAATTTGTTGGAATACAATCTTTATTGAGTTTCTTTCCTGTTAATCTATTTTTCCTAAAGAGTGGTGTATGGAAATCTCTCATTTCTCTTTGAATACTTTGAGGATTTAGTCCATGTATTTTGAGGCTGTTGTGTTTAGGTGCTTATATGTTTGTTGTGGTTATGTGTTCTTATTCCATTGATCCTTTGATTATTATGTAATGCCCATTTTTGTCTCTCATTATGCCATTTATGAAGCAACCAATGAGCTAAAGCTGACCCTATGCCATTTAGATTGAAGCCCATTTAATCAGATTTTAATATATTGCTACCCTGATCTTTAAAAAATTGCCATTAGGCTGGTAAATTTTTCATCATCCTTTGACGCTTAAGCTGTTTTTGTCTGTAAATTTGAAGTGTGTCACATGAAGGTAGCAGATTAATGGATAGTGTTTCCTAATCCAGTTTGCTACTCTGTGTCCTTTGGTGCATTTACCCATTGCCAGTCAGTGTTAGTAGTGCTAACTGTAGATTAGCTACTGTCATCTCGTATTGTTTGTGTTTGGTATTTTTTCCCTCCATTGGGATGGTGAGGGTGTGGGAGAGTTTATTCATGTCTTTTTTGCCCTTTTAGATCTGCATTGTTTGGGATACTGTTTTCAGTGCATTGACATCTGGGTGGTGTTATACCCTATGGTGATCTCCATTCTGCTTTAATTTCCATTGAAGTAAATCTCTGTTTTACTTTTGTAATAGGTAATTTTATGTCAACTTGAAGATATATAAACATGTAGGGTGGTGTCAAACCTGACAACCAGGGAAAAGCATGTTAATGTTTCCGTGGAGGTGTGGTGTTCTCATAAGGAGGACCCCAGGACCCTCCCTGTCTCTCTCTACCTTTCTCTTCCTGCTTGCTGGCTATGCTGAGAGCTGCCAGAGCCTTGTCATGGTTTCCCCATCCTTGGTTCCACATGACTTTCTGCTCAGTAGCCTGTGATTGCTCTGGATTCTGCATGATTGTGTCTAGCTTGGGAATCTGAAATGGGATTTATGGACAAGTGTCAGACTTATGAACTTGAGTTGGACTGGGCTGGGGTGTTTTCTTGACATATAATAACTTATTGATATTAAGCTTTTCCTTACACATATGAATGTTACTGGGGTTTTTTTTCTAGCCAACCTAGCTTAATACATATAATTATTGTTAGTCTTTTGGATGCTTTTCTGTATATGAAATCCAGGATAGTAAATCTAGAGAGACAGTAAAAGATTAATGGTTTCTTTGGGGCATGAAAGGGGAAGTTGAAGGACAATGGAGTGCTAATAACAGTGAGTAGACGACAGAAGAAAATGTTTTAAAACTGATTGCAGTGATGATTGTACAATATTTCTGAATATAATTGAATTATAAATTGTATGATATATGAATTATGGCAATAAACTCTTACAAAATAATAAGAAAAATAAACCAATGCACACAATACTTGGATAAATCTGTTGCACAAGAACTGTTAAAAGGGTTGAAGAGCAAGAATGCCATTTTGGAAAATTGAACAAATCTGACTCAACCATGGTAATTGCAATCATCTATTTCGCATGTGAAAATTGGATATTGAATAAGAAAGACCACAGAAGAACTGATACATTTAAACTAAGGTGTTTTGCTGATGCATTTAAACTAAGGTGTTGTGATTAGAAGTCACTGAGTTGGTTCTGACACATAAGGACCCTATTCACAACAAAACAAACACTTTCTGGTCCTGCTCCATTCTCAGAATTGTTCCAATGCCCAAACCCAATTGTTACAGCCTCCATGTCAATCCATCTCATTGAGAATCTTCATCTTATTTTCTCTCTTTCTGCCCTTTCTCTTTACCAATATGATGTCCTATTCCAGGGACACTTTTCTTCTGACAACACGCCCAAAGTATGGATTCAAGTCTCATAATCCTTGCCGCTAAGGAACACACTGGCCATATTTCTTCCAAGAGAAGTTGGTAACTTGGTTTGTCCTTTCAGCAGTCCACAGTATTTTCAGTATTCTTCTCCAGCACCACAATTCACATAGACCAATTATTTTTCTATCTTCCTTGTTTAATATCCAAGTTTCACATGCAAATGAGGCCATTAAAAATAGCATGTCTTGGGCCAGGCACACTTTAGTCCTCAAAGTAACACCCTTGTTTTCAATACTCTAAAGAGGTCTTGTACAGCAGATCTACCTGCTACAATTAATCTTTTGACTATGGCTTCTAAGAGCATTGATTGTGGATCCATGCAAGATAAAATCCTAGACAATTTTAATGTTGTTTTATTCCCCATTTGTCATGATGTTACTTCTGGGTCAAGTTGTAAAGGTTTTAGTACTCTTTACAGTAATCCATACTGAAAGTTGCAATACTTTATCTTCAACAGAAAGTTTTTTAAGTGTCCTTCACTTTCAGAAAAGAAGTTTATACCATATAAATATCTCATATTGTTAATAAGCCTTCATATAATCCACCTGATACTCTTTGATTATTTACTCAGCTTACAGATTGAATAAGTATGATAATAGGATATGATCCCGCCATATAATTTTCCTTGTTTTAAACCATTCAGCATTCTCTTGTTTGGTTCTCACAATTCCCTCTTGATCCATGCATGTGTTCAGCAGGAGTACAATAAAGTGTTCTGGAGTTTCCATTCTTCTCAATATTACCCATAGTTCATCATGATTCAAATAGTAGAATGTTTTTGGATGTCAATAAAACACA
Source organism: Tenrec ecaudatus (assembly GCF_050624435.1). NCBI lineage: Eukaryota > Metazoa > Chordata > Mammalia > Afrosoricida > Tenrecidae > Tenrec > Tenrec ecaudatus. The sequence goes on from NC_134531.1 coordinate 236,832,811, forward strand.
AGTAAACATCTTTCTGGCATTCTCTGCTTTTAGCTGAGACCCATCTGACATCAACAATGAATCTCTGGTTCACTGTTCTCTCCTTAATCCAGTCCAAATCTCTGGAAGCTCTGAGTCCATGTGGTGCTGCAAACTTTGTTGGATGATCCTCACCAATATTTTACTTGTACGTGATTTTGGTGATATTGCGCTATGATTTGAACATTCTGTTTGGTGTCCTTTCTTTGTAATGGGTTCAAATATGGATCTCTTCCTACACCTTGGCCAAGTAGCTATCTTCCAAATTTCCTGACATAGCAGAGTACGTGTTTCCAGTGCTTCATCAACTGGCTGAAACATTTCAATTGATATTCCATCAATTCTTGGAGCCTTGCATTGGCTAATACTTTCAGTGAAGCTTGAACTTCATGCTTCAGCACCATTGGTTCTTGCTCATATGCCACTTCCTGTAATGGTGGCATGTCAACTAGCTCTTTTGTTTTGGTACAGCGACTCTGTCTCTTCTCTCCATAGTCTTTGGATGTTTCCTGCATCATCCGATATTTTCCCCACAGATTCTTTCATTATAACACTTGAGGCTTGAATTTTTTTCTTCACTTCTTTCAGTAGAAGAATGTTGAGTTTGTTCTTCTGTTTTGTTTTTCTAACTCTGTCTTTGCTTTAGCTACTCTATGATTAAGAGCAAGTTTCAGACTCATCTAACTTATACTTGGATCTTTTCTTTCTTTCCTGTCATTTAAATGACCTGCTGTTTTTTCATAAGTGATATTCTTGATGTCTTCTGACAACCCATCAGGTCTTCGGTTATTTGTGGTCAATCCAGCCAATTTTTTCTGGAGATGTTCTTCAAATTCAGGAGGGCTAGACTCGTTTGTATTTTGGCTATCAATGACTGGCTTTAACTTTTCTCAGCTTCACCATAAAATTACGTATATGCAATTGATGGTCTGTTCCACAGTCAATGCCTGTTGATGATATGGAGCGTCTCCATTGTCTCTTTCCAAAGAGGTAGTCAATTTGATGTCTGTACATTCCATCTGAAAAGTCCACATGTATAGTTCCCTTTTGCTTCCTGAAAAATTGTATTTTCTATGAACAACTCATTCTAATTCTCTCATTACCATTGAGTGGATTATGAGTAATAGTGACTCTGTAAAACAGTATAGAACTGCCCTGGGAGTTTCTGAGAATGTATATTATTATGAGAGTAGAAAGCTCTGTCTTTCTGAGAAAGTACCTCATCCTCACTCATATTTCCAGTGCCTAAGATAAGAAGGGCCCATTCTCTGGCGTTAGCTCTGGAAATATCCTGCTTGTATTCACTGGGCCTTCGGTATCTGACAATGTTTTGAAGTTATACATAAGGTTCTTAGTGGCCCCTTCCTCCAAAATGGGCAGCTACATCTTTCTTCATTGTGTGTTCTTCGTCTGGAAGATCTGCTTAAATCTGTCACTTGTTGGCATTTGAAATATCAGTGACATAGCTTCCAGTATCAAAGGAGCACACACGCTACCACAAGAAGACAAACTGATACAAGTTGGTTGAGGAATTATAGTGCTGGCCAACAAACAACTCTGTTTTGGCAGAATGCATTCAGAATTCTCCTTGCACGTGGCTAAGTCAAGGGTTCATCTTAAGTACTCAATATGTTATCAGGAGAGACCAGTCCCTGGAAAAAAGAACAACATGCTTGGTAAAGTGGAAGGGGAGACAAAAAGATGAAACTACTCAGTGAGATGCCCAGTGGCTGGACAATGGGATCAAACACAAAACATTCTGAGACTGGTTCAGGACTGAGTTGTGTTGATTGCTGTGGAACATACAGTGTCTATGGGTCAGAATCAAATCCACTGCTTCTAGCAACAGCAGCAACATGGATGAAAAAAACAGAAGCAATAAGATATTTTTGTATAGCTCATAATTAAAATCATTTGAAAAATTATGCAGTCTTTACCAATATTAGCTCTTTGCTGCTATTACATTTTAGATAATACTTAGGACACTGGATGCATATATCATAGCTAGCAATAAAACTTACTGGTATTGAGTCTATTTGACAAATAGCAACCGTATAGGACAGAGTGGAATTTTCCCTTTGGGTTTGAGGCTATAAAACTCTTACTGGAGGAGAAAGCCTTATCTTTATTCCCTGGAGTAGGTGGGAGTTTCCTTTGATGGCTCTGTTATTAGCAGCCTAATACATACCTCAATATGGCACCAGGGCTCCTCTCAAGCTAAAAAGAATAACTTAATTTCATAAAAATAAATATTCACAAATGAAGTATTGAAACACTTATTAATAATCTCCAGTAAATCATCAGAACTTTGCTCTCCAAGCTTTCAAAACTGTAAACTTGTACATCAGTTCATTGAGATCATCTTTCTCCAGCTCACTTTGAACTGGCATTGCAAGGTCAGGAGCCTTGACTCTCTCATGGCAGATCACAAGCAGTTCTTTGTAAGTTCCAGGTTTGAAGAGCTCCTTCCCATGATGCCACAGACACATATATTGACAGAAATAGTTTTAAGTTCATTGAGGGTGTAGGGAGAGATTTTACAAAATTCCATTCACCTCTGAATGTCACAGCGTATCATGTTCCCCAATCTGGCTTCTGTCGGATCAAACTGTAATGCTTTCTGGTACTTCCTCGAAAATTGGGGTTAGCATGGAAAACTCACTCCTGGATACCTCCTCATCAAAATTGGTCAAGTTCGGAAGTGCTTTAATTCTTCTTCAGTGGTAGATATAAGATTCTTCACTTAAACTCTCTCAAATATGGCCGCTATTTTCTCTATGGCTCTTGTTCTGATGTAGTGTTCAAATGAAAGGAATCAGTGCCCTCAAGCATCACCCTCTTGCCTTTTTCTTTCAGGTGAGTCCAGCATCTCTTCCCTGCTCTCTAATCCCTGCCACCCTCTTCTTAAACCTGCTCTTTTCTGTCACAAAGAGAAAGTCCTACTGTCTCAAGTTTTAGCACTCTATTGTCAAGAGTTAGTCCTTTATTCTGCAGGGATTATTATGTAACGTTAACAACCTGAAGTATCTCACTCCAGAAATCCAAGGGCACATGAAAGGGAAATCACAGACAGCAGGAACAAGATCTTGTGTTGCTGCTCTTGTGCCACATTTTCATGATCACAAAGAACCTCAATAATTAACATAAAACTATAACATTTTTCTTTAACTGCCTAACCTGGAGCATGATGAGCTTTTCACTGACTCCCCATTAAAGAAAGCATATCCTTAAATCTACTCCAACACTTTATAGCTTTTAAGATTGTCAAAATTAGGTCAGCAGCCTTTTTCCTCCTTTAAAGTGAAATATCCTAGACAAATTTTTATTGCTTCAACTTTCCTATTTTTATTTGTACATATACAGTCACTTTAACATCTGTGATATGTCAAATGTGCTGTGAAACATAATCTCAAAGTACTTTCCAGACTTTATGTCCATGACAAGATTCTTTTTCATTCAGAGTTTTCAGTGCAAGATAAAAGACTGATACTTTCATTTACATTTGCTCTACTTTAACCTCATTAGGTACTTTTCTGGTACTGTATTATACAGCAGAATCATCTCTACAATCCCAACAAAGTTTCTTTTATTCAGTGAAGATTTATCTTCCTCTGGCTACAGAACGCCAGATTCTGCTTGGGGGAAACAATGCAATATCAAGCTATTTATGCAAAATGTTTCTCCACTTTTTCTTCTCCATCTATGAATGCAATCGTTGTTTTAGTTTAGTTTTGTTTGTGTCAGTGATTTTGTATAGCCCTAGTCCTGCTGTCAATGTTTGCAACTACATTTCAATTTAGGAACTCTGTCGATGTGTCATGGTTATATATTTTCAAGCTCAATTTCCACTATTTCTGAAACACAGTCACAATTTGGATGTTGTATCTATAACACTAATGGCAAACAGTATGAAGCCAAAAAAAAGGTATAAATTCTTACTGACTAGTGAGTAAATCATCCATGACTGCAGTGTTTTCTTGCCATTATGTGTCATTGTGTACAATGGATCTTTTAAAACCTGAGCACATCGTCTTTTATGTTTGGATCTTATCTTGCTGCAACACCAAACAGACCGTAATTTCTCTGGAAGCATTTCTCCTTTTCATAATGTGAAGCCAAAATGATCTGGAAAGAAACATCACACAAAATTTAAAAGTATTTTTCCTTCACATAATTTATCTCATTCACTTTTAGCATGCTCTTTTGATCCAAATTCTGTTTCTCCACAATTTTCTTCTATAGAATATATAATGGCATCAGAAGAATTAGCTTTTTCAACCAAAGAATGGTGAGCACAATCTTGTGAGGAACCGTGGCCACCATCTGACTTCTTGACATGTTTAAGTACAGACACAGCAAGTGCCGTGGGGGACATAATGATGGACACTTTAGCTTTCTACTTGGATCTTTTTATATTTTCCCTCCACATGGCAGAACAAAATATTCCTGCACAATAATAAAAATCAAGGAAATATATATTTAAAACAATAAAAATATAAAATTCATAACTATAAGATATGTTATTTTGATCATAGGTAAATTCTGATGTGTCATTATCTATATAAACCATAATACAAAAGCAAAACTCATTAAAATTAGATCTATTCTGCGAGATACTATTTATAAAGGAAAATTAAAGACAAAATATTTTTTAAATTAAAATTAAGCTTCACATTTTATTTTTAAACATGTTTGACAAAACAGCATTTACCCACACCTTGTTTTAAATGATCAATATCTATACTTAGTTAGGAATAAGTTATAAAATTTATATTTGGTATCCATGTAAGTTTATTATATATTTTAAACACTGACTGATATGTAATAAGTAAAGTTATAAATTACTTTGATAAAGTGTCTTAGATTATAGTAATACTAACAAAATTATTTTGTAAAATCTTTTGACAAGGAAACAAAACATTATTATCTACCAGATGATTAGCAACTAAGCACAAACCTTGAACAAAATGTTCTTCAACCATACTTTTAATTATTATTCCAATCTGAAACAAAATGAATTTACACAGATTCACAAATACAAGTAAACGCAATTTTGTAACTAAAACACTGAAATTTTTACAAAAAGACCAAATATGAAAACAAGTTAAGAAAAAAAAGTACTACTACTAGGGTCTGAGGAGCCCTGGTGGTGCCGTGGGCTACACGCCACATTGCTAACCACAAGATCAGTGCTTTAAGATCATCAGAGCTCCACAGAAGAAAGATGAAGCTATCAGTTTGCTTAAAGGTTTCACGTCTCAGAAACACAGAGACGGTTCTACTCTGTCCCACAGGGTTCCTGAGTCAGAGTGCATTCAAAGGCAGCGAGTGAGTGAGTGAGTGAGCATGTGAGTGAGTGAGTGAGGGAGGTATGGAGGGAGTATGTGAGTGAATGAGTGAGTGGAATGAGTGAGTGAGTGAGTGAGTGACTGGGCTACCAGTTCTGATGTGCATGGTTTTATTTCCCCCAAAATATGTTTAATCATGTCTCTGCTCGGATGGCTGCAGAACAGTTCTTTCAGAAATAAGCCTTTTAGTCATCTTATGGAGTCTTGGTGTTTACATACTGGTCTGCGATCCACACAGTCAGCAGTTCAAATCCACCAGGAGCTCTGTGGGAGAAAGATGGGGCTATCTACTCCCATAAGTAGTTACTATCTCCGAAATCCTGAGGGGCTCATTATGAATCAACTTTGTCTCAATGGCAGCAAGTCGAGCAGTCATGTTCAGGGTCCTTCACTACATGTTACAATCAAAACTGTGACTTCCGTCAGGCCAGTTAAATTCAAGGCAGAGAGGTCAGCTCAGAAAGTTATAATGGCTCTGTTTGATATTCCCAAATTGTAATCTTGATAGATCTTTTTGAAAAACAGAGGGTGATCGTGGGAGCACACAAAGATGTTACCAGAAAATCAAACCAATATTAGTGATTTTCAAAAGGCCAGGGGATTATTTCCAGTAGATGGTTTACTTCACAACAATGCACATGTTCTTGCTTCCAGGACATGAAAGGGCTGTTCTGTGAGAATGTTCCTGGGGTACATTAACCCATCTACAACAGCCCTAGTCATTCCCCTTCAGATCTCTTATTTTGTTTATCAAACTCAAAGGAAATTTAAAGTTGCTTTGGTTTTACCAAACTTTGTTTATCAAACAAAGAAAATCCCACATGTTTGGCCCTTTGAGATTTCCTTTGAAAATTACTTCCTTCTACCTCCAATGAGTTCATCAGCTCCTCGAGCTAAATTCATCAGGAGAAGTTTCGCCTGATGAACCCACAGACCTGCAACTTGTCTACACTTGGAGCTGAGCTGCTTCTGCAACCATGTGAGCCATTGTCTTTTATAAAAAGTGCTCTCTCTCTGTATACACATTATAAGTTTCACTGCTGGTTTTTCTCTAGAGAACTCAAGATACAGCCCGACACCTAACCCACAGTATCACCAGAATCTGGGAAGCATTAGAAAGATAGAAAAATAGCATAGCTTTCAGAAATATTAAGATATATATCTATATAAATATATATATATATACACACATATATACACATACACATTATCTCAATAATTTAAATAAGAGTAAAATAGATCTTTTTAAAAACTGAGTGTTAAGTATTTGTTCAATTTTAAGTATGTCTTCTTACAGTGGATTTGACAATTGGTTTGCAAAATCCCTGAGAATTTAAGATTGTTCTCATGATCATGTTCTCATGATCCTGAACATACATCAGACTGAAACTATCTTAAAAATTCATTCAATTTTAATCAGAACGAGTTAGGCAAAACATGTCTAAATATATGCTGACATTGATTTTCTAAACAGGATGAAAATAAAAGCGCTAAAGGACTGGACTCTATTTTGCCTCTATGCAACAAAGAAACAAAAATATCTCCAACCATAACCAAGGGTAAAGGAAAAAAATAATTTGAGGACAAATATCCACAAAATACCTTCAAGCAATGAGATATGGAAAGAAATGCCCTCTGTTGTCTCAAAATTGTGTGTAAATAAGTAAAAAGTGAAATCAGTTACAGCTTAGTGCCTTTACATTTAAAATAAATAGGCAGGTGCATTTTTACCTTATTTATAAGTGTTTTCAGAATTTGCAGCTTCACCTCACCAACGATATATCCACCGATGATGTAAACAAGAAATTGAGCAATTCAAACTACGAGCTGAGGTCAAGATTACTTAGTGCAATAGTTCCCCTGAGCCTTCATCCTCCTTTTGTCATTGCCCACACTGGCGGATGTGTAAATTGGACAAATCCATGACTGGAGAGGCAGACGTCTCCCACGGAACTGGTTGCTGGCATCATTTTTCTTGCAGGCGCTGTCCACGTTCTACAAGTCTTATGTTTGTAGATCTATAGACTCAGAGGGCTCTGAGTGCATAGAAAGAAATTTACATATTACTCACAAGTAGGAGATTATTGCAGAACTATAAGTTAAAACAAAGCAGTTTGCTTTCCCCCATTCTCTCTCCCAGGTTCCTTTGCAACAAAGCAAATCAACCAAAGCTACTGCTCTTTCGTGGATTCCAACTCACAATGAAACTCTATAGGTTTCCTCTTCAATAAGACTCTAGGGGAGCAGGCAGCCTCAATTATCGTCCACCAAGCAACTTGCGGTGAGTAGGGCGATGCCTAATCCATAGCGCCACTAGGGCTCCTTATGCAACAATTCCAAACTCACTGTGGTCAAGTGGATTCAGACTAGAGCAACCCTATAGGATATGGTAAACCTACCGTGTGGATTTCCCAAGTGGCAACTCTTTATGGGAATAAAAAGCCAAGTTTTTGTCTCCATGCATAGCCACTGGTTTTGAACTTCTAATCATGCCGTTACCAATCACCATGCCACCTAGAGAAGAGGACAGGGTGAAGGAGTGGATGATGATTCCTCCCAATTAGAGTTTCTCCGATCAGAGATCAAAAGGATATAAGAGTGAAAAATCAAAGTTAGACTAGGGATACATTTGTAATCTAGGGATTGCTTTATGTATGAAATTATTTGAAAGAATATTTATTAGCTTGTGTTTATGTAACAGAAAAATATTAGCAAGTTAATGGTTGAGGACAATAATGGAAGGTTGTATGTATGTATGTACATATATATCTATCAACACATGTTACATAGATATATTTTATATATGTAAATATATATCTTTCCATTATTGTCCTCAGCCATCAACTTCTAATCATTAGCATATATTCATATCTCTATCAATATAGATGTATTCATGTATATATCTAAATACCTATATATGTATATATACATACCAACATGCATATATATGTATATATCTATTTACATATATACATATAAATGTACAATAGAAAATTCATATCTTTTATTTAGTATAGTTACTAAAAATATTTCTCCCAGAGTATATAATGTAACCACTTCCACTAGGCTATAACAAAACCCATAGTTTCCCTACTAGCTAGCTACAAAATACTAGCCTGGGAAAAAATGAAACAAAATAAAACAAAAACTGATCCCCATGTGCATGCTAGAAATGTAACAGGAAAAGTTTAAATAAAATACAAAGGTAGGAAGGCTCCTCCACTTGAACATAAGGGGGCAATATACATGAAGCTTCTTTAGACAAGCGCATACTCCAGAAGTATACACAGCCTCAGGCATTATAGCCATATCTCATCTGCACGCATTCAGAAAGGACTCTACAGTTACACGATTTGAAGCCATTCTGCAATGAAGATGATGGTTTAAATACTTTAAAGTATTTATTCATATATTTGTCCAAAAAGATTCAAGTGTAATGTTACCTTGTATAGCATGCCTATTTTATATTCAAATATAAAACCCTGATTCAAATACTTAGCAATATATTCTTTACAATTCTGAAATGAATAATCATTAAACTTAGTTAAATTATAAATTTCAAAAAAGTCAACATCATGCTACATTTTTAGTATAGAGCGAATATTAAGAGAGAGAAACATTAATTTTGATCTGTATAAAAACAGAACAAAAGAACTGATATCTAAGAACTGATCATGGATTCTGATTATAGTTTAGATTCTGTTCTGTCAGCTAGATTTGAAAAGGACTGGATGAGAGTGCGGTCAGAGTGGTGCTTAGAGGCAAGGATGACAATACGCCATCTTCTATACTTTAAACATGCTGTCAGGAGAGACCAGTCCCTGGAGAAGGACATCATGATCAGTAGAGTGGAGGGCAGGGAAAGAGAGATGGATTGACACAGTGGCTGGAACTATGGGCGCAGGCATGTGAAAATCTGTGAAGATGGCCCAGGACTGAGTAGTGTTTTGCTCTGCTGTGCACAGTGTCACTATGGGTCAGAATCCATTAAATGGCACCTAACAACAACATGGTTGACAGCGATAGCCCAAAATCCATCTGCAAAGTCCCCACATAAATTAAACCTTCATTGAATTTTCTATGATCATTAACCAAGGATGTAGATAATCTTGCCTTCTGGCAGAGTGCATTGTAAAATAGATAACCTCCATGCTTTTCGATTCAATGCTGGAAGGGTTGTCTCTCTGAGGGACTTGTTTGTATCTCCTTGATGGAAGTGACTCTACTGAAATTAATACAAGTGGTCACATAGTCATGAGGTGTATCCTACCAAATTCACCCTGATTGCCGTGATAAAGGCCCTGGACCAAATAATCATCTAAGGTCTTCTTTCTGAACTAATGTACATGTCCCAAACATAGTCCTCCTCTTCCTGCTTCTGTAGTCCCACTTGTAACTGTGATGTATTGATCAATCATGCTTTTGTGACAATTTCCTTGTTCTCTCATGTCCTATTTAAAGCTATGTATCTCAACAAATGCTTGGACACCATTTTGACCTTGTGTTGATGACCTCTTTCATCTGGATAGTGTGTCTGTGTCTTGTCTTTATTTGATAACTATTCTCTTTAAATTCGAGATTAGGATCTCTTTCACATCCTAAAACAATTCTGTGCTAATTTTTATATGTAGAAATAACCAAAAATGTTATAATGATTTATACAGCTACAAGTGGGCTTTGCAGGTGATTTCAATACCACAAAGCATATTATGATTGGGGATAAAAGTTGCCAATATAGCAAACTATGACTTTTGATAAAATTGTGCTAATTTAAAGGAAAGTTTCAATTTTGGAAATTTGTATATATAGATTAAATCTTCAAAAACATTGATGACAATTACTATGTTTTAACAACTGTTATTCATAGGTTTCAAGTAAAGTAATTACTATTGGGAGTTTCAGTTACTTAACAATTCAGAGAAATCTGAGTGGGATATAAATTAGGAGTATCATATTCATTGTAGTCATCTACGTTTTTTGATTCCTGCATACAAAAAGGAAGTGTTGGTTCTCCATCTCTGTGACAATTATGAGCATGTGCATAAACTTGATACTATCACCAACCAATGACACTACACCAAATTAAAATCATTGGTAGCAAATGTAATAGGACTCAAAATCCCTCAGCTATGAGTTCTATATTGTACATTAAATGCCAATGGGAGTCTCTGTTAATCTTTACTTCAGTATATTAAAATTAAAATTTTTAAATAATGTTCAGTTAACAAAGATAAAAGTATCAACAAATTATTTAAAAGATCAATTTCTATTTACTACAATAATACTAAACTTCATTTTACTTAAAGCTTGCATATGAATTTACTTATGCAAAATTGATTGCACCAACTTGCATTGCTCCCAGATATTTATTGAAGAAGTGGTGATTGTATTTCTACAATTTGTTGAGGTCATATTCCATAAACCACTTAGAGCCAAAAAAGACATGGGTATTGATTTCCATAAACAAATTAGTTTTTCAGTGTAAAGTGTTTGCCCATGTGACTGTGGGCCATTTAGCAAATGACATCTTGCAGTATTGTAATTGCCATCTGAGCTAATTCATCTCATGTAGCTGTACCTTTAACCACAAAAAGGAACCAAGAGAAGTGGGAGCCATAATTGCATCTTACACAAATAAATATAACATTCTATATCATCCAAAGCTACTTTTAAGACCATAAAATAAAGCTGATATTTAATCGCTTTTAAAGCAATGGCTTTTTAAGGAAGCAGTTGTATTCTATTCTTTTCAAATGTTAATGATTAAAATGGTTTTAAAAAGGTTGTTTTATTGATAAACATGTTTTGGGGTTTTTTTTCCATCTCCCAAGTCTGTAGAATTTAAACTGTAATTATTTTTTAACTATTTTCATACAAGCAGGCAATTTGATACAGCAGGCAAAAGAGATTCATCACCTATTTTGAATCTGTCTAGCCACATAGATTCAACCTTAGTTATCTGCTTACTTCCATGACAATTATTATGTAATTAATTATTCTAAACCAGGATCTATTGATCAATAGATATTTAAATGCAAACCTCATACACTATTCCCGTCATTAAAAAGAAAAGTCAAACAATAATCACGAAGTAGACAGAGTAAGGGTAAGGGACAAAATGGAAAATGGAATGAATTTCTAGCACAAAGCAGTGGTGAAGGTACATTTCCTTTGTCATAGTTTCCTAGCATAAAGGAAGGTGGGGAAATAGAAAAGCCACATTTCCTTATCAATAGTTTTCAAAAAAGAGGAGTCTATAAAAGGTCATGGAGGTGAGAGGCATGATATTGATAACACCACCAAGATGATTGAATTGACCCTTAGTTTCTGACCTGGTAACAGAGAAAAAGCATGATCTCTGAAGTGCACACACAACCTCCTGTAAATAGGAAGTTCACCAAAGAGAGCCAGGCAATAACAGAAGGGCTGCCATTAACAGTGTAAAAAAACCTCAATCTTCCAGTCACTGCGTCCTCTCACAAGAGCTGCAATGCCCTTCAGTCGTCCATGCTGACTCACTGCCATGGAGTCATGTTTATTCCAACAAAACAAAACAAATTCCTCACTGCCACTGAGAAAAGTAGGACCGATACTGACCTTTTAGGACAGGGTTTCCAACGCTGCAGACTCCCTGGGAGTTTGAAATCACTGGCCCTGTGGTTATCAGCACAACATATAACCACTATGCCAGTAGGGTCCCTGCTGAAGAATCTTTTTAACAATTTCACTGAACCCATTCAAATCTTTTCTCTGCTCCCACATGAATACTTTCTTGCATTGGGACATGAACCAGAGACGAGGGACTTGAAACCCCAATCCTCCTTTTGGTAAAATAAATATTAGAATAGATTCATAAATAGATCCTCTGAAAATAATATATGTACTGTTTTTAGTGTTTTGGGGTTCAAAAGAGACTTGAATCTTGTATGTGGCTTCAGGATAAATATGGTAGTTATATAATCTATTGTCAATTTCAGTCTATTAAGAGTGAAGGGGTGGAGCCTCACAATCAGATTGCAGCCTGGTGACCTTATTTGCCCAGTTCTATGCAAATAATAACATGATACACTTTGTCTTCCTGGGTATAGTACTCAATAAATAATTGTCAGAGGAATCAGCCCCTAACAAATCATCACGGGTCTGATAGGCACAATTGTACAGCGATAATAAGTAAAGGTTATAGTAAAGTCATAGAGAATAAGAGAGCTGGAAGAGAGATGGAAATAATGGAGTCAGACATATTTCATAGTAGCATGCTCACCTCAACCCTGCTTGGTGGTCCATGTGGAGATGGAAGACAAGAGGGCAGGAGAAAGTACAAGACAGAGCACTTTATTGCTAACCAAGGCTTATATATCTTTGGGGTTGTGCATGCCTCCTAATTACAGGTAAAGACATACATCACAGGAAGGGGTTGTACAATAGGTAATACAAGCAATAGGAGGGGGATATACAATGGGCATAAGCGTAACAGGAAGGGGATGAGGTAGCAGCGTACACATAATAGGAAGGGAAGGGAGTAGGGGTATATGTGTGACAAGATGGGCAGACCCTAGATTCATGATGGCGGCCTAACCTTGGCCACCCTTGAGTGGGCCTGACCTCCCTGGGCTCTCCTACAAGGAAATGATCTACTACTATCCTTATCCAGAGGGAGTGGGCCCTGCTTAGGGTGGAACAGACTATACAGTCTGCTTGCTCTGGATGGCTGATAACCCTTAGGGAGAATAACCTCTGACCTACTTTCATTGCCCTCTAAGTGTAGTCATTTACCATGTGTAACAAGCAGCTAAGTTTGGCGTATATTGGGGGGAGACAACTTGGGAGAAATCTTTCTGTTTCCCACAAATAATCTCCCTCTCCTTTCTTGCCCATCTTGTGCATTGACTTACTTGGTACAGGCTGCTCAAACTGCCCTCTTTGTGTGAACAGCCCCACCAGTTCTAAGTGGGAAGTACATAAACTGAAATCGCCTGCAGCATTCTGCACAACATTCCTCTGTGCTAAACTATATGGGGGGGGGGAGGGGAGAGAAAGAAAGAAATGTTGTTTTGTTTTGTTTATAGCTATAAGCAATCAGAATTTTAATCAATTGGATAATTTGATGCAGTGCACATTTCTAGATAAATCACTCTGACCTCTAAGTGTGGGAAGGACTTTGGGGGCAGCACAGCTCTGAAACACTGTGTTCTCTGCCCTCAGTAACCAAGAAGGCTGAGTTAGGAGGAAGTAAGCATAGCAAGAGTGTTCGCACCTAAATATTCTTAACTGGAAAATTAAAGTGCATAATAGAGCCTTTTAGCAACGATTAAATATTTTCATCACACCTTGCCACAAATACTTTTTGCTTTTTAATAATTTTATTTTGACCAGGTGAGCTGGAAGGTCTATTGCATTCTTACTATTTTAATGATCTTTAGACATGTTATACAAGGTGAAGTAAGGCAACTGTGATATTAAAACCTCAACTATGCATAAAAAGACAGCGATTCTCAAACAGTAGCAAATGTATGATGGTTACTATCATCTAGGGCAAAGGATTTGACCTATAAATAGTGGATTTGATTTTAAAATATTTAAATTTGGAAGAAAGTTAGCCATCATTGCTTAGGCATGCCATTTGATATAATGAATATCCATTTCTTCCTCTGCAAAATAGAGATGGTAATAAAACAAAAATCAAAAATCACTGCCGTTAAGACTGTTCCACCTCATAATGACCTTAAAGAACAGAATAAAACTGCCCCTTTGGTTTCTGAGACTAAATATATTCGGAATCAGACAACCCCTCTGTCTCCCTCAAAGCAATTGGTATATTCTAAGCAAATAGATAAACTATTTTAATTAAATTAGATGATCTGTGTAAATCAATGAGTACATGTTCTACATCATCATAGGTGGTCTATAAGGGCTAATAAATATAGTTATAATAAACTGGTTATGGTTCATAATTTTATGGGTAGAATTGAGTCCCCTGAAGTCATGTATTATAAATTGTAACCTTATGTTCATTATTATAATCCCATATAGGGATGAGTTTTCTTTGTCTTTCAAATGAAACAGCATTTATCTTTTAAACCAGTCCCTTTTTTAATATAGAAGAACCAAATTATACAAACACACAAACACAAAGGGAGTGAAACATGCATGCCATGTGCTCATGAAGCATCACAGAAATGAGAAGCTGAAGCAAGAGAGTGAACATGATGATGAGGGAGGGATGGAGCTCGATCCCAGAATTCAGACTGCTACCTTCCTAAACTTTAAGACACTCTATATCTGCTCCTCAGTTTTGGCTAGTTTTGCTATAGCAGCGCTAGAGAGCTACGGAACACTCCTTTGTGAGTTAGGACAACTGAGCTGTTTTTCACAATTCCCAGACCATTCACTCTCCTTCACAGTCCAGTTAATCCTTAGTTTGTATCTCATGTCATTACTCTTTGGTCTTAGTGTAGTGATCCCACATGAGAGAGTAGAATTTTTCCTGAAGAGATGCTGAATTTGAACTTCCAATTTTTAGTTTAGTAACTGTATCCTTATCAATTGTGCCTTTAGGGCTCTCAGATGCACCTACAGGACTTGTTAAACTAGTGACCTCTAGACTGTACCGCAACTTAGGGTATCATTTCATTCTGGCTTATGCCTCCACTTAATATGTGCCTTTCACTCTAGATATACTAAATCAGAATCTTTAGTTTAAGAAGATCCTCAGATGATTACTATGTGTACATAAGAAACACCTGTGGATCCACAAGACTCACTGTTGAGTTAGGCACCAGTGGGGATCATTAGGAACAGCCTGCCCTGCCCTTATCAGACAGCCAGCCAGCTTCAAAGAGCTCCAGGACAATGAGCCATCTCCTCAGTATCAGGCGGAATGACCAAGACATCACTCCACCTCAGCATTCCATGCATGGAGATTGCTTAGGCCCCCACAGCTGCAGCTCCTGTCCCCTCCCTTCTTATTTACCCTCCTGACCAGCTTACAAACTGGCTCTTCACCACAGATAAGCGTGACTTCCCCGGCCCCACTCTCAGCCCTGTGAATCTTGCCTGAGTGCAGAATACACTTCTCCTTCTCTCTGGCCTGGCCTCAGTTTATCTTTGCAGTGATCCTAATATTTAGCCTAATACTCACCTGGGAATCATGTTAAAATGTTCAATCTAATTTAGTATATCAGGGTGAAAATGCACATTTTCAGCAGAGGGATTCAACCGGAACAAATCAATCCAGCATATCTTTTTTTAATCATTTTATTGGGAGCTTGTACAACTCTTATGACAATCCATACATACATCCATTGTGTCAAGCACATATGTACATTTGTCACCATCATCATTCTCAAAACATTTGCTTTCTACATGAACATATCTTATTAATAGTCTCAGGCAGGTGGGCCCGAGTTTTGCATTTCTAACACTTCCCAATGATGATATTCTATAGGACTAACAACCTCATTGTGAGAATAATTGCTAATAGTTATGCATAATCTTTCCATCTTAAGAGTATTTTCAAATAGAGGACTCAGGTACTGGCTAAAAATCTATGTGTCATCTTTCAGCTAATCATAAGGGCTTCTGGTAAATAATAGTAAATATGGCATGGACTGCCAGAAAAATAAACAAATCTATATTTTGTACATAGGACATGTGAACAGGAAATATCAACCTCTGGAGACAAACATCATGTTTGGTAAAACAAACAATCAGCAAACAATGACTCAAAACGGAAGAGCCGCAAAGAGATAGATTGATAAGTGGCTGCAACAATGGGCTCATTGATAGCAATGATTGTGAAGTTGATGCCTAGGATTGTAGTTGCCACCCTGCGTGGGACAGACCTCAACTCTGCACGGCCCCTAATCAAGGTGTTCCAGCCCTAGGTTGGTGCTTGGTTGGTGCTCCAGCCCTAGGTTGCTACCTCTCAGTGTCCCAGCCCTAGGTTGATGCTTGGCCTATACAAGGATCTTCTGCTAGCACGGAATGTGTCTGCTCGGTGTTTTTATTCCTTTGAGGACTCTCACAGATTACTGTCCCAAGTTGACTGGGTTGGGAGATTTTCGGTTAGCGCCTTCAGCTCTAAAGGATATATTCCTCTCTGTACTTTTGTCAATGAAAGGCTCCTCTCATGCAAAGAAAGTGACAAAATTCTCTTTTACAATCCCTAATGGAACTTACAGAAATCTTACAAAGCACCATGTTCCTGATTATGCAGACTGAACATTGTGAAAATGACGGTATTACCACAATTACTTGGAAATTCTGATCCAAAACCCACCACAATTTTTCAAAGAAATTGAAAAACTAATTACCAACTTTGTATGAAATGGAAAGAAACCTAGGATAAATAAAACACTATTGAAAGATAAAAACAAAATATGAGCTTTTTCATTCCCAGACCTTAAAACCTTCTGTATATCTACAGTAATCAAAACCATCTGGTACTGGTAAAATGATGATATGAAGACCACTCATTTAGAATTGAAAATCCAGAAATGCAACCAAGGTCCTATAGGCATCTAATTTTTGATAAAGAACTAAAACACATTGGATGGGCAAGAGACAGTCTTTTCAAAAAATGGTGCTGGAAAAACTAGATTTTTGCCTACCAAGAATGAACCATGACCCATACCTCATGCAAAGTACAAAGGCATGATCAAGATGGATCATGGACCTAAATATATACCTCACAATTATTAATACCATCAATGAAATGATAGGAACGAACTTAAGGACCTTTCTTATACAGGGCACAAACATGCTACCAAACATATTGAAAAAATATCCATACTACAGAAGGCAAAATAAAGAACTAGGGCCTACTAAAAATACAACAATTATGCACAACAAAAGACTTTACCAAAAGAGTCAACAGTGAACCTGCAGATTGGAAAAAAATATTCAGTAAGAATATACCAGATAAAGGGCTTGTCTGCAAAATCTATAGAAAATGACAACATCTTAGAAGAAAAATAGAAACAATCTAATAAAAAATGGGCACAAGAAATGAATCGACAATTTACCAAAGATGACACTAAGGTGGCCAAAAATCATATGAAAAAATGTTCAAGATTATTAGCAGTAAGAGAAATACAAATTAAAACAACAATGAGCTAGCGACTCACACCGAAATGTTTGGCAAAAGTCATAAAAAAAGGGAAAATAATGAATGATGGAGAGGCTGTAGAGAGATAAGAATGCTTGCTCTTTGCAGGTGGGGCTGTAGAATTGTACAACCATTATAGAAATCAGTACGGCATGTCCTTAAACAAATGCAAATCCAAGAACCATATGATCCAGCAATCTCCCTATTGGGTATCTATCCTAAAGAAATTAAGAAAATAACATGAACAGACATATGTAAACCTATGTTTATTGTATCAATTTTCACAATAGAAAAAACTTGGAAACAACCTAAAACCCTATAAAAGAATGGATAAACAAGCTCTAGTACATTCATATTATGGAATTCTATGCATCAGTAAAATACAATGATAACTCTCTTAAACACTGAAAGACATGGACAAAACTGAAGAACATTATGCTTAGCAAATTTAGTCAATCTTACAAAGCTCAATATTTAATAGTACCATTATTATAAGGAAAAACAAAGAATAAATGTGGTTCAACTATCAATAAAGCAAGACTTTGATGGCTATGAAGAGGCCAGGAACAAGGCAGAGAGGGGAGGGGCAGGGAGTGGATGGAAACAGAAAGGTGAGAGACAGGGAGTGGGGGGAATGAAGGCGGTAACATGAAAAGTAAATAAATAAGTAAATAGAAATTGCATCATGCAAAAGAAAAAAACAAGGCAAAATAAAACAAAAATCCTCTAGATCCCTTATTCCTAAGATCTAAATATTTTTCTGAGTGGCTTAAAAAATGAAAAGTAAAATTGAAATGAATATAAATATCCCCTCTCAGTTTCCATATTCTGTACCATACGCAGCATTCTTCACTGTTTATTCGCCAACTGCTTTTGATTAGTTGAGACTTCAGCTATTGTGATAAATGTAAAACTCACTGATAACAAGCTGATGCTGACTCATAGCAATAGGGTAGAAGTGTTCCTATGAGCTTCTGAAACTGTAACTATGGGACTAGAACGCCCCATCTTTCTTCCCTGGAGCAGCTGGTGGTTTCAAACTGCCGACCTTGTGAAGAGGCCAGCATAAATCATAAACACTATGCCACCAGGGCTGGAGAAGGTTAAATAGAATATTTAGTCTTTGTAGTAGTTTCTATTAAATTTCAAGTGCAAATTTGTGTTATGCAAAAATATTATACATATATACATATATATAAAATTTTTTCAAGTGCAAATCTAATCTCACAGACTATCTTAGAAAAATCATTTTTTAGCATTTCCAATCAAAGCTGGCTTGAAGAACTGAGTTACAAATTCTCTGTTTTACAGCATCTAATATTTTCTTACATTATATATTTAGGATTACTTTACACCACTGTTAAATAAGGTCTCTTTAGTAAAAACAGTCTCCATTTCATTCAAATAACTACATAACCGTTTTCCATAAATTTTTGTAAACCTTAACATATTTCACTTTACTGCTTTCTTTCTTTTGTGGTTATCAGGAAATAATGATTGTACACCTGACCTTTTAGTTATTATTCTGCACATTTTCATGAACCCAATGAATCAGTTTCTCAGGAGTTTGGTGTTCAACTTCAAATTCCAATAATCATTGTTTGTGTTTAGTAATCGATAGCAGCCTAGCAGTTACTCAAACCTAGCTGACTTTAATTGCATTCAGAAGAAAAATATTTTCATCCTTGTCTCATTTATCCTTTCTCTTCCAATCCTTATTCTATATATAGATTCTAATAAGTTCAGACTGCTGCAATTAAACCCACCAAAAAGGGGGAAATTACTCAGTATACTATGAATTAAAAAATCTTAAGAAAAATTCAAATTTTGGTTTGCACTATTGAAAGGTTCTTTGAGCAAAATATCAAATGAGCAGGAAGCATTTAAAGAACATGGGAAGCATATAGAGTCACTGTACCAAAAAGAACTCGTTGACACCACCATTTCAGAAGGTAACATATAAGCAAGAACCAATGGCACTGAAGGAAGAAGTTCAGCTGCACTGAAAGCTTTAGTGAAAAACAAGACTCTAGGAATTGATGGAACACCAACTGAAGGATGATGGAAGCAAAGACTTTTTATACACGCATATTGATGAAGCACTTCCTCATCTATTCTAGGAAATTTGGAAGATAGCTATGTGACTAAATGACTGGAAGAGATCCACATTTGTATGTATTCAAAAGAGAGGTGACCCAATGGAGTGCTTACATTCTAAAGCATCATCATTGAGAGCACAGGAAAGTAAACTTTTGCTGAAGATACTCTAACAATGGCTGCAGTAGATTGACAGGGAGCTACTAGAGGTTCAGCCTGGATTCAGAAGAGGATGTGGAACAAGGATTATAAATGCGGATTTCAGGTGGATCTGCTTTTAAGGCAGAGAAACCCAGAAAGATGTTTACTTGTGTTTCATTGACTATGCCAAGATATTTGACTGTGTGGAGCATAACTGACTGGATAGCCCTGAAAAAAAAAATGGAATTCCAGACATTTCATTGTTTTCATGAGGAACTTGTACATGGATCAAGTGGAAGTTGTGTGATCAGATGGTTTAAAATCAAGAAAACTGTGCATCAGGGATGTATCCTCTCACCATATTTATTCAATCTATATGCTGAGCAAACAAGCTGAGAAGTTTGATTACAAGAATGAAGCACCCAGGATTGTAGGAAGGTGTCATAACAACCAAATTATAGAAGTGACATGACCTTGAGGCAGACTTGGGGCCGTAATGATGAAGATCAAGGATTTCAGCCTGCAGTATGGACTACAGCTCAATGGACAGAAAACTCAAATCCTCACCACTGGCCAATAGGAAGCATTATGAAACTCGAATCCTCACCACTGGCCAATAGGAAGCATTATGAAACTCGAATCCTCACCACTGGCCAATAGGAAGCATTATGATAACTGGAGAGAAGGTTGAAGTTGTCAAGGATTTATTCTTGCTTGGATTCACAATCAGTGCTCATGGGAGCAACAATCAGGAGGTTAAACTGAGCATTGTATTAGATGAATTTGCTGCATAAGACAAGAAAAGCAAATATGTTATCGTGAGAACAAAAGTGCTCCTATCCGAAGCCGTGGTATTTTCAATTGTCGCATACACATGTGAAAGAGGAACAGTCATTCTGGAACACCAAAGGAGATTTTATGCATTTGAATTGTGATGCTGGAGAAGAATATTGAAAGCACAATGATCTGACAAAAAAACAAACAAACCGAGATTCATCTGTCTTGGGAGAAGTGTAGCCAGAGTGCTCCTTATTGGCAAGGATGGTGAGCCTTTGTCTTTCACCCTTTGGACATGTTGTCTGAAGAGACCAGTCCCTGAAGAACAGCCTCTTGCTTGGTAAAGTTGAAGTGTAGAGAAAAGGGGGAAGGTCCTAAAGGAGATGGACTGCCACAGGGGCTGCAATAATGGGTTCAAGTACAAAACAATTGTGAGGATGGAGCAGAACTAGGCAGTAATCCATTCCAGTGTGTGTAAGGTTGTCATGTGTCAGAATTGTCATGTGTCAGCAGCTGTAAGGCAAACCTTACCAATCAGAGTGAGTGAATGGATCCTAAGTCGGTCAAGTAAGTGCTCATCCGACTCTGCTTGCACGCTTCTCCATTACTTCTTACTCAGGCTGCTGCCCAAATGTCACTCTCTTACCTATCTGCTAGGTTTAGCAGTTCTCTGCCATGGTCCCAAAGAATGGACAGGGTGCACTGATAGTTCTATTTTTAGTAGTGTAATAATGCAGAAGTTATATGGGCAAGTTTTCGGGTATTGCCAAACAGAGAGAAATCTCCCTTCTTCAAGCAGAGGAGCTTCAGGTCAGGTCCTCACTGAAACAGCTCATTCGTCAGCCTATTCTTAGCCTCTTTCCTCTTGATCAATATAGTTCTTGTCTCAGGATCTGGAGCTGTTATGCTCCATCTCATGGACTGCGTTTCAGTCACAAGGATGGCTCCCTTACCAATCTAAGTAAGGGTCAGTTCCCAGACAGCTCTCCACATTCACTCCTGGTGAAAATTGGATCTACTTAGGTAGGGTTCTGCAGTCATTCTGAGGGCCAGGTTGAGGTCAGAACAGGCTCCTCAGCCAATCCAAGAACATATTAATCCAGGAGGAACAATTCAACCAATCTGCTTTTTTGAAGACCAGTTACTTGGCAGAAACTCTCTGGCCAATACACGATAGGTTGATTTCTAGGCAGGCTCAGGAAGCAGGACCAAAATGTAAAATGAAATATTTTCCAGCATTAACAGTACTTTGTTCAATCATAACTTTCTTTCTATTACTTCTTTCTCCGTTCTTGTCAATGTAAGTCTTTAGAGATCTCTCAGCAATGAGATGATTCTGCACACCTTTGCTGATCTTTCTGACTTTTGCCTGGCTCCATCCCATGGAGGTACAAAGGAACGCTGAATGAATTGGCACTTTCTCCGCTTACCCGTTGCCGTGGAACCTGATTTCAGTGTGTGGTATGCCCATTAGCTTAAAAATAGAACTGTGCTCCATAGGCTTTCCCATGGCTCATATTTTAGAAGTACATTGATCACCAGGCCTTCCTTTTAAAATATTTCCACATCAACTCGATACTTAGTTTAGTGGTCAAGAACATTAACCATTGGTACCATGCAGCGACTTCTCCAGGCCGGTTTCTCGTTAGTGCTATAGTGCTAAGAAGTGATTAAAGGCACAACCACTCCTTTCCTTCAGGTTGATTTTCTTATTCAACTCCTTCAGCAAGTGGCCGCTCACTCAGTACTCTTCCCCTGCCATTCTGACCACTTTGAGTGCACAAGTAAGTGAGATTAACTCTGTTCACACAGTCATGCAGCCAGCACCACCATTTCTAAGAATTCTTCATCTCAGGACCTCTTTAGCATCATCTCCCAGCTTCCTCCTCTCACCAGCCCCTAGTGACCACTATTAAAACCTGGTTACTCTGCACTTATTTATTTTGGTTACTTTATGCAATTGCTCACATAATATTTGTCTTTTTGGTCATGACCAATTTTATTCAATACGTTTTATTTTACTTTATTATTGTACTCTGCTTTCTCTTCAAATCATATAAATCTCTTACCTTTTACTTTGTTATTGTCAATTAGGTAAGATATTTTTGTCTCAGGTCATCATTTTTGTATTCAACAATTTAACCAGTTGCCCTGCCCCCTCCTTTTTCCACTTCTCTCTCTCCCAAGATATTATTTCCCCTCACTCAAAGGAACACCAGTCTGATCTCCAGCCTACTCCCTTCCCTTCCCTCCATTTCCCTCCCAGCCCTGCTAATTACTGGAGTCTGTTTCTTTTTGTATGGAAACCTTTATCTTGATACTTTTTTTCCTTTTGTAAGAGTGAACTCATACAATATTTATCCTTCTGTGATTGACTAACGTTATTCAACATGTGCTTCCAAACCATCCATTACATGATGTGTTTCATAGTTTCACTACTATCCTTCTGCACTGCACAGTATTACGTTGTCAACACAGTCTGTATTGATTCATCCACATAGTGAAATGGATCTGATATGAATGTTTCTTTTTGGCTGAATAATATTTCATTACAACCAAGCAAATCTTATGAAGCAGCTCAGTTCAAACACTTGAGGTCACCATAAGTCAGAGGCCCACTGATCACACCTAAGAACAAAAAACAACCATGCATACACTGTATTTTGTTTATCAATTCATCTGTTGAAAAACACACATCCTCACTTACTAACTATTTTAGTTTTTGGCTTACTCTTTCCAAAATTATTTTAACACAATTCTTAGCTATTCCAGTGAGCACTTAGATGACCTCTCCAACTATGATTTGTAGATAAGGCAACTACACCCTTTTTATAATCCTCGTTTTACTCTCACTTTCACTGGACTAAGTCTACACAAGAATATATCATTAGCAACAACTGTAACATTCCCAATATCTCCAACTTATGCATTTTTTTCATAGAACAACACTTTTCACTTCTTCATCCAAACCAAACTCACTGTCATTGAGTCAGTGCTGACTGACTGCTGTTTATGAGAGTAGAAAGCCAAGTTTTTCTCCTGAAGAACTGATGGTGGTTTGAACTGCCAACCATGTGAATTGTAGCCCAATTCATAACCACTAAGCTATCAGGACTCCTTCATTTCCATATCTACCCTATAATGCCAAGACTCTTATTTCCTTTCTGATATTGAGAAATTGGTAGGGAAGCCATATCTTGCTTTATCCAGCTAACCAAAGAAGGAAGAAAATAAAATTCCTTATTAGTCTAAGGCTGATTTCTACAAGGTAGGAGTCAGGCATGCCTCTACCCTCCAATTCCCTTTACCTTTTTACACCCACTGTCCCTCCCAAGCATTTACTTTTCACTTGGGTTTGATAATCTGTCATTATGATCTCACAGAACTCATAGAAAACTCATGATTACAATTGTTTATTATGGAAACTGTCAGGTTACAAAATGAAAGGATAGATTTCTTTTCTATGTAATATCTCTTCTCTGCATGTTTGTAGGCAAATCTCCTTCTCTGGTTGTTAGCCTTTGGCTCTTGGGCTCTGCTCTCTCAAGCAAGTGCTACAAAGCTTTAGCTCAGATAAATGTCCACAAGGCCAGCAAGCCAGCAGTCTCTTGCCCACAGGGTCTCAGCTTTAGTCATACCATGGGCTGAGAAGCCCTTCACTCCATTTCACTCTAATGGTGATGCTCCTCTTCTCTATCTCCTTGATTGCCTCTCCACTCAAGGGTCTTTGACTCACTTCACTCCTGGGTCCTCTTTCATGATTGTTGTGGAATTATCTGTTCCTGCCTCTGCAGCAGCTCCCTTCAATGCAAAGCTGGAAAATTCCCTCATCAGAGCTTCACATACTCTGCTTGCATGGTCCCAACCAATCATCGGGTAAGAATTACAAAACTGTAGATACAAGGGTCGCGTCAAGTAATTTCACTTGGCCACAGGCATATAGCCCTTTCACACTATCATCTTTTCAATGTCCCCCAAATGTCCTATGTATTCAGCTGATTCTATTCCAGATACTTCCAGGGGCACTTATGCTTGCATATATTGTCATTTTCTTTATTTTTATTTGCTCATACTTGCATGTACAAACTCTGAATATGGTGAAACATGATTCCCTTATTTAATACCATGCTTGCAGAACTAAACATAAGGGGAAGAAAATAAAAGGTATGTGCTTTGCCCTTCGAGCTCACTATGGAGAACATGAAGTCCATCCTTAGTGCCGTTTGGTAATGATATTGTTTTCCCTTTGTCTACTCACTTTCTGAATGATTATTTAATATCATTCTCTCTCCTGTAATTTTCACTTTCTACTTACCATCTGTAGTTTTGCTTTTCATTTTACTGGTAAACAGAATTTTCCCAAGCTATGATCTACCTTTTCATGTGCCATGTGATGTTTATATTCGATCTATATGCTGAGAAAATTAATAAAGAAGCCAGTAAAATGTGGTATCTGGATAGGAGGAAGGATTATTAACAACAAGAGATATGCAGATGACACAACCTTGCTTGCTGAAAGAAAGAAGGACTTGAAGTACTTGTTGATGAAAATCAACGTTTGCAGCCTTCAGTCTGAATTACACCTCAATGTAAAGAAGAACTAAATCCTCACAACTGGATCAATAAACAATATCATGATAAATTAAAGTTGATCCACAATCAACTCTCCTAAAAGCAGCATCAAGAAATCCAAAGACCAATTGCATTTTGTAAATCTATATAAAACACTTCTTTAGAGTATTGAATGAAAAGCAAGGATCTTATTTGAGGGCTCAGGTGCACCTGACACAAGCCATGCCATTTTAAATAGCCTCCTATGCATATGAAAGTTGGACATTGAATAAGAAGACTGAAGGAAGGAAGAAGAATCAATGCCGTGGAATTGTGTCCTTTGAAAAGCACTGAATGTATCATGGACTGCTGCTACAGAGACAAACCAATCTGCCCTGGAAAAAGTATGGCCACAGTGTTGCTTAGAGGCAAGAATGTAAGACTTTATCTTCCATTCTTTGGATGTGTTGTCAGGAAAGACCAATCCCTGGAGAACGACATCATGTCGAATTAAGTAGAGGAGCAGTGAAAAACAGAAAGCCTCCTGAAGATGGATTGTCATAGTTTACTGCAACAAATGGTTCAAGCACAGGAACGATTGTGAGGCTAACATAAGAGCAGGCAATGCTGTTTTGTTGTGCATACAGACTCCATGGATCAGAACATACTCAGTGGCACCTAACTACAGCAATGTTATTCTTCTTCATGCTATGATCAAGAAAATGCTGCTCCTTCAAAGGAAAGCCAGTTCATAACTCATATCCTAGATTCCATCTACTCCTATAATATGTGTATATTGCTTTTCATCATGAGTATTTCTTATTGAATACACCCCTTTCTCCAGCATATTCTCTTTTCCACTCTAAAATATTTTCTTTTTAATTCTAAAACATATATATAGATAGATAGATAGATAGAGAGAGAGAGAGAGAGAGAGAGAGAGAGAGGGAGAGAGAGAGAGAAGATTCCAACTCTTAGTGCCCTTGCGTTCAGAGAAGAACTACTTCACATGGTTTTCAAGGCTGCAACTTTTAGATACACTTTTCCAGATCTGTCTTCCAAAATTCTGGATGGTTTGAATCACCAGGTTTTAGCTAGCAATCAAGTACTTAATCATTTATGCTATATAGGGGTTCCTTCTCCACTCTGTTATCTTATTTTTCTGTTATTATTTTAACAAAAATATGTAAAGATGTTTGTGTCCTGCTATTCCAATCCTTTCTACCCATTTTCTCTAAACCCATTTCAATTAGACATTTATCCAAACCATTCTGCCAACCAAGATCTTATCAGTGGTCAATTCTTGGTTCTCACCGTGCTTTTCCTTTAAGCAGAGTTTAAAGTTAGATCACAATGTATCCAGGCTTACCAAACACAATATTTGATTGGTTTTCTCCTACTTTTCTGTTGCTTATTATCAGTTCCAATGAATGCTTTCTCTCGTGTCCCTAACAACTAAATATTGAAGTGGTCTAGAGACCAGTGTTGGATATTGCTTTACTATTCATATGTATTTCCTTTGGGATGTAATCCAATTCATAGTTTTATATGAAATTCATATGAACACAAACCTCTAAGTTATATCTCTGGATTAGACAAATTCCCTGTACTTTAAACCCTCACTGCTTCTACAATATTAAATATGGTAGAATCTTTTAGGTTGGGGGTGGAAGAAAGATATCAAGTCAAATATATAAGGTTCCAAATTAAGTTCTTGCTTTCCTCCCTATTTATGCAAACTGCACCAGCATACTCTACACTTAGCCAATGAAAACTCTATTATTCAATTGCTCAATTAAACATGTAGGTTATTTTTTGTTTATTTTATCTCTCATACTTCCATCTATTTTAAGTTATTGTTTAAAAAATCAGAATCTCAATATCTCGCCATTGACCACTTCAGTTATTACCAATCTGGATGAAATCACTCAAGTAAAACTGCTTCCATTCTAAAACACAGCCTCCTTTAAAGGCTGTTTTTAAACCAACATCCAGTGTGATGCTTTTAAAGTGAAACCTAGGTAAACCATTCTGGTTTGCAAAACCTGTAATTATTCCTTATTCAGAGGAAAAGTCAAAGTCCTAACTATATGCATGCTTACAAAGCACTACATGATTTGTTACATACAACTTCTCTGATCTTTTCCCTAACAATGTTCACTCACTCATTCAGTGTAACTGACATTAAACTCATATGGCTCATGATACATTGAAGTGCCTTTCTCTCTCAGAATGTTTAGGCTTGTTCTTCCCAACAACATCCATCTTATTTGTTCTTACATTTCCTTTGAATAGTTGTACAAAGATATTTGCCCCAGTAATAGAAAGAGATATATTGTTAAGTGTTATTTTATGCAATCATTAGTAATAGTTATTTCTTACTTAGTTTCTCAACGTTTCTATGGATACGAGTTTGTTGGATGTTCCAATTTAGGCTTTCACATGCAAAGGTTGACATCAAGGTGTAGACCAGGGCTATGGTATCATTTGAAGCTTGACTGGTGAAGAAATTACTTTTACATTCACATTTTTGCTGAGAGTTTAGTTCCTTAAGGATAGTCATCAGCTATCAGTCAAAGGCCATAATCAGCTCTTTACTTAAATCATAAAGAAAGAGAAAAACTTCAAGCAAGGAAGCCATTGCAACTATATCTGAGGCGATCTCAATATAATGTACACATAATATAAATAGTTTGTTAATTTTGTTATATTCTTTTTGTTTGAAAAAGTCACATTATCAACGTTTAAGCAGAGAGGATCATTACAAGATTCTGAAAAACCACAATATTGGACTGGGGTGACATTAGAACAGTTTCATCACAGTGCTATTCTAAATACTTTTATTAAATTAATTCGATTTTTTCCTTTATTTTAAAGACTATAACATTTAAATGTAGAAACTTTAAATAAATTCCTCAAAGTCATCCCATCATCAGTGTTAAAAATTAGGTGGTCTGCCATCACATTCTCTTAATTAATTTCCTTAATCATCACACTGCAATAAATTGATCATTCTATAGATAAAAATTGACCTAGACTAAAATTATTAGTAACTTAATATCATAAGGAAATTAAAAAGAACATTTTGGTGGAAATAGGCTATGGTCTTGATTAAAAATTAAATTAACATGAACATTAGGTATTTTCATTAAATCCAGGTCATAGACTAAGAAAATTGCAATGGATGAATTGTAAAAAATCTGCCTACTACATTTATTTATTTAATACATGTTCAATATTGTCTTTAATACCATTATTTTAAGTACTAAAATGTGCACATAATTAATACCAGATGACACTGCTACTATTTCCAATATTACCAATACAGCAAGAACTTCTGAATTTTGCTCTGCAATTAGGTACTAGGGAATCAATAAAGTCTATCTTAACATCACTTACGACTACAATAACTCTCTGACAGTGACCATCTGAGCTATATCAGACTTCACTAATCAGATATCCTCTAGGTAGCCAAGTCTGCGCAAGACTTCAGAATCCAGCCATAGCTTGGCGGTTCCCCCACACATCACTTCTGACTGCTTGGCTATCCATTCTGGGACTTCCTCATCAGGAGTTCAGCCTCATGGTCATAAATTTCTCCTAAATTCTAAACTAGTAGTCAAATATTTTGCATAATCAACATATTAGCATAAATAAGCATCTTTCTGGCATTCTCTGCTTTCAACCAAGATCCATCTGTCATATTTTGAATTCAGCTTAAATTTCTGGAAGCTCCCAATCATTGTATTACTGTAACTATCCCAGAACTCTGTTGAGCAAAATGTTATGTATTTGTGACATAAATGATACTCTTTGAAGTCATATGCAATCTGTGGCATCACCTTTCGTTGGAATGAGCACAAAAACAGAACCACGCACATTGGTTGGTCAGGTCGTTTATTTTCCAAATTTCTTGGAATAGACTAGTGAGTGCTTCCCGTACTGCATCAATTTGTTTAAAATTCACTACGTATTTGTCAATGCTTGGAATTTTGGTTTTGTTGTTGTTTGTTTTTCTGATGCCTTCTGTTGAACTTGATCTTCTTTCAATTCTCTCTTGCTTATATGCTACCTTGTGAAATAGTTCAACGTTGACAAATTGTTTTTGGTATAGTGACTTTGCCTTTCTTATGTCTTCTTTTGATGTTTCCTGTATCATTCAACATTTTGCCCATAAAATTCTTTAATATAGCAGCTTAAGGCTTGATTTCGCACCCCCCCTCAGGTCTTTCAGCTTGAGAAATTCCAAATGTAATCTTTCCTTCTGGTTTTCTTATTCCAGTTCTTTGCAGATTTCATAATAATACTTTTACTGTTTGCACTGCCCTTTTAAATATTCTGTTCAGTTCTCATTTTATCTCTCCCCCCCCCCATTTGCTTTAGCTACTTTATATTCAAGAGCAAGTTTCAGACTCTTCTGACACCCATTTCATTCCCACCTTTCCTTCATATTTCTCTTTCTTTCTTTCTCTTATGTCTTCTTAATGACTTTTGGCATATACATGTATGTTCTTCTTTAAGTTAATCCACAACTTGTCTGGTCTTTGGGCTTCGGCCTTCAATGAGTCAAATTTGTTCCTGTGGTGTTCTTTTAATTTATTTAGGTTTCAAGTTCTGTGTGATAGCTCTGTTTTCATTTTCTTCAACTTGAACTTGAACTTACCTTCAAGCAATGGATGATCTAGTCAACAGTTGACCCCAGGCTGCATTTCCTCCAGGACTGATTTGTTTGTTGTTCTGGAAGTCCATAGAACTTTCAATTGTTCACTAACACCTTAATTCCAAGGAATCAATTATCCTGCAGTCTTCCTTATTCATTGTCTAACTTTCACATGCAGATGAAATCACGGCTATTGAGCCAATTCTGACCCATAGAGTCCCAATATGTATGTAAATCCACCACAAACACCATACTTTGAGCCAGGGGAACCTTGGTATTCAAAGCGACATCATCGCCCTTTGCACTTTAAAAAGGTCTTTTGCAATATAATGCAATACAAGTCATGGAAGCAAATAACTGACCTGCTCTTCAAATATGTTTTCTTTCAAATAGAGGTAACGAAGATAGCTATCAAACTGAAGCATGAGGGGGAAAATAGAGAGTCACATCTTAGCTATGTAATGAATTGCTATTCATGTACTAGACTAGAAAATTAACAGGTCTTCTTTTCTGCAGTAATGAATTCTAGTAATTTAAGAAAGCAAGG
Source organism: Tenrec ecaudatus (assembly GCF_050624435.1). NCBI lineage: Eukaryota > Metazoa > Chordata > Mammalia > Afrosoricida > Tenrecidae > Tenrec > Tenrec ecaudatus. The sequence goes on from NC_134531.1 coordinate 236,863,056, forward strand.
AAAGATAGATTGCCAGTTCATTGTTACTTGCCATGGTGCAATGAAGATTTAATGCTTATGTTGAACACTTTAATCTTTACACAACTGTTCTAGTGGCATTTTAATAAAAATGTCATCATTCTATTTATAATTTAGACATCATACTCTTTCACAGTTTTGCTCAAGAGTTATCGATATTTTTAATAATGTTACAAATTTAAATCAGTGCAGCAGCACTAGAATATGTGCTATTTTAATGCTCTTTAGAGACAGTATCTTCCCTCTTGAGCTCCTTCATACCAGTTCTTCATTATCCTCCTCCCTCCCTGTACCCCTCAGGAAGCCTTCATTTTACTTGCTGCCCCTATAGTTTCATCAATCCTGGGGTTTCACATATGGAAAAGTAGAAATAACATAGAGCACAAATTCGAGAGTGTTACCCCCAATGACAAAACACGTCTGAGATATTCAATACTAAAATGAAACAAGACAAAATAACAGAAACTTTGCAAACCAGATCACAGCCAACATGCATTGGAAGAGAGATCAACTGACAAAGTTTAAACCGTTCAAGTCAGGTTTCTCATTTTTACCTCTTATAGTCATCTCTGGTGCTCTCTGTTTCTTTAGTTAGATTAGTGCGATGTTTTCCATTTTTAAATTAATTTCCAAAGTATGATTTTAACATTATATAAGAGGTGCTTCCTAATGATAAAGTTCATGTTTCAGATGACATAGTAAATAAGTGAAATTCATTAGGAATTGGGGTTGGGTAAGAGTAATATTGTAAAATAATGTGTTATAGCAAATTATTTTTACAAAAATGTTTTGTTGAAAGGTACACATTTATATTTGTTTGGATAAAATGCATTTATTTTTATATATGTTTTTGCAACTCTGTCTGACTTATGTATATTGCAATTTATTTCTAAATAGATCAAAGTCAAGAGCTGGTCATTTGACTCCATATCCAATGTCCAAAAGTGAATTTTGATTTTATTTTTCTTCTTATTGTCCCACAACCACCGCTCTCTCTTTTCTCTTCTGGCTCCTTTGTCTTCTTCTTTATAATACCTGTAAGTGTTCCAAGAAAATCGCAGTCATTTTCTAAAACAAAGAAAAGTAAACTCTACAGCCAGTTCTTCTAAGTAATGTTGTTCATGTAGTCCCACATAAATCTGCTTGTTATTCACACTTTGAGACCATCTGTCTTATGGATGTGTCTCAGGACATCTGCTGCCTATCAGAATCATTGTTTCTTGTCTTCATCCCATTGTGTAGTAAAGTATTGAAGTCTATTTTATAACTCCACTAAAAATATAGATTGAAAGATACGTTCACTTTTCTGGGCCAGAGGACATCTCACATCTTGTTCTCTATCTTTGTATCACAGATGTTGGTCTAGTTGGGTATCTTATTGTTTCTTTTTCAAGTGAGTTAATTAACTTAGACTTTTGATTGACAGAATCATGCTGAAGCTTCATTCGCATGTATTGAGTTCCCTCTCTCTCTTTTTCTCTTTCTTTAATGCAAAAAATAAAAATCTTTAAATCTTCCGTGGGGTCTCTTTTGTTGTTTATTTCATACTGAATATAACCATACAAACTGGTTTACCTTGGACACCTTTGGCTTACTCATGCTTTCCAAAGGTCGCAACCATTTTAGAACTTGAATGATATTTTCATTTTTAATAAAGTATAATATAAATAATTGCATCAAAATAAGCCAAGATGGGTTCGGTTGCGGTAGTAATTATTCCATGATCACGTCTATTGGTAACTGAAAAGCATGTTGAGTGTACAGAGTTCTCAACTAAACATATTCATTCTGTTGCTATTATTCTTTTCTTTTTTGAAAGTTTTCCAAAGTCAATATAATTCTTCCATTGCAAATATATCATACTTGCTGGTAAACAAGTAACTCCCAGGCTCCACTGGGAAAAGATAGTTCCACCTCCTGACCAGAAAGGAAGAATTACATAGCAGCTGCCTTTTTCATCTACTTGCCCAAGCTCGGAATGTGGCAGTCTGTGCAGAGCCCTGGACGCCTTCACATTGTAGGTGGATGAATGCCCATTAGAAATGGAAAAATGTGAAAAAGATGGCTTAAGTTCTTGCTACACTGCAATGATAGGTATACGTTCTAATGTACACTATTTTATTTTTTAGGGTTGTTTTCTATTTCCCCACAAATAGATAGTCATTAGAGACAGGCAAAAAATGTGAAGGTGAAAAAAAATGTGAAGGCGCATTTTATTAGAAAAAATAAATACTTTATTACATGTTTTTTGAAAAGTTGTATACTTGCAAACGATATTTATGTATGATTATCATTCAGTTTAGATGCACTTTCAGAATCCCTGATCGTATGAAAATCAGAAGAAACAACATGCATCGGATCCTCAGCACCATGGAGTCCATTCTGACTCACAGTGACCTCTGGGACAGGGATAGAACTCTCTGTGGATGCAAACCGTCTCTCTACAGGAGCAGAAAGCCTCATATTTCTGCTGCAGAGAAGCTGGTAGTTTCAAACTACTGACCTTGTGATTATCAGACCAACACTATGCTACCATGGCGAAGTACCCACTTAACCAGGAAATATATTCAGACGAGCCCTGGTGGTAGAGTGGTTTGGTTCATGCGTCACTCACCATGTCCAGCAGATTGAAACTACTAGAAGCTTCACAGAAGAAAGATGAAACTTTCTATTTCCTTTAAGATCTACAGTCTCAGACACTCACATAAACAGTTCTACTCTGTTCATTAAGGTTGCTATGATTCAGAATTGACTTGATAACAATGAGATGCAGATCTATATATTAAGAATCCTGTGCTTATGAGGATAATTTACTTATACATAGCTACAAAAGATGTGTTTGCATAACATCCTATGAGGCAATAATTTATATTAGAGCAAATGCTTGATCTAAAATACATTATTCACATAAAAATTTCAAGTGCTCTGATAAATTAGGTAAATTTGTTACACAAGACCTATTTAGTGTATTGAAGAGCAAAGATGTTTCTTTGAGGGCTAAGGTATGCCTGGCCCAAATCATCATGGTCTCTATTGCATCACATGCCCTGAAAGTTGGCCATCGATTAAGGAAGACCAAAGTGGAATTAATGCTTTTGAATGGTGATGCTGGAGAAGAACATGGAAAACACCATGAACTGTGAAAATGATAAGCAGGTCTGTGTCGGAAGAAGCAAGGCCAAGACGTCCCCAGAGGTCAGGGTGGCCAGAGTTTGTCTTACAAACTTTGGACATGTTGTCAGGAAAGACCAGTCTTAGGAGAAGGACAGCGTGTTTGGTAAAATGGAGGGGCAACACGAAAGAGGAAGGCCCTTGAAGAGATGGATTGACACAGTCGCTGCATCAATAAGTTCAGGCACACAACAGTTCTGAGGATGGTGGAAGACCATCCTCACATCTTTCCATTCTGCTTTCATTCACATCCTTTCAGTCTGCTGTGCACAGGGTCGCATCAGTCAAAGGTGACTTGATGGCATCTAACCATGACAAGCATTAGGTAATAGCCGCTGAAGCACAAGTTTCCTCAGCAGAAGAGCTGCAAAAAACAGCTCAATGAAACCACCAGCAGCATCATAGGCTTCAACGAAAAAAATCATTTAACTAAATTAAAACAATGGATTTTTGTTATCTAAGGCACTGAATCAAAGTAAAATTTTTATATTTATCGTAACAAGTATGGAATATCTGATGTAATATTGACTATAGCAGTCAAAATAGATAAAATATTAGAATATCAGGCTATAAGACAAAATTATTAGCTCGTGAATCAATAGTAAAATATTATATTAATAAATGTGTACAGGAGAAATATACTTAAAATTTATTGTATTATACACACATCATTTTCTTGTCTAAGCAATCATCAATGTTTTGCTGATAAAGATAAAAGCTATATAGTTAACATTGGCAATTAGAAAATAATATATGTACACATACTCTAAGTGAGCTTCAATTTTTTTAATGAAGCTGATGCTAAATATGTAAAAATTATAAAGGCCTCAGCAATGCTAAATAGGGTCTCTTTCTTTGTTGTTTATCAACAAGCCGCTTTGGAAACATACCATAGAGCTATTTCATAAATCAACTTAAATATCTCACCATGGTTTTGAACAGTATTGCAAATGAGCTTTCCAATTGAGATTTCAGTCTTTTAACTCATGGTGACTCTTTTATCAAGTAGTCAATAAGAACAGCTCTTTAATTTTTTTTCATTTTTGATAGTCTTAAGAGAAATATCATTATTGAAAATAATGATTGTAAACAAGGAAACTAAAATTTATTTCTATAAAAACAAATAAAAATGAACATGAATTAAGTAAGCAGGGCCTATAATTTTGAATATCTCTTGGAAAAATTGATGCCTGGAGCTCTTGTATTTTATTTTATGTTGATTTATATTTTGTTTGGAAGTAAAATGAAATTGATAAAAAATAGCATCTTTATTCCGCAATAAATAGGAATAATAAAATAACTTATTAGAGAAGTTAGATTTTTATTGAAAAATGCTAGTGAGGATAAAGGCCAAAATGGCACACTAGACAACATATGTAGACAAAAATACTAATACTATATCAACAGGAACAGTAGATTTGAAAATATCTTCTCTAGCAGATATTTTTCAGGTACCAGAATTTATTATAGAGTAAATTCTCAAGTTATGTTGCAAAGAGTAGACTCAAAAATACACAGATCACATTTTAAAAGTATTTTCTTCAAAAATACTTTTTATTATTGATTAATAAATGTCAGAGACACTAACACATATAGAGAAATGTAGAATAAGTATTCTGTTGTCTTTATATTCAAAGTTAAGATAAGCAACATGAGTGTATTTTTTAATTTTCCATTTTATCTTTAGGGATTTAAAAATTATTAAATCTCCCTTAATTTTTTTCGATCACAATAATACATTGTGCCCACTTGTATAATAAAACCAATATGTTCGTCATTACATATTTTAATATCTTATTTTAAATATTTTAACATTACAGATCATTCTCAAAGATGATTCAGTTTGAAGAAAAAATTACAAAGTCACTCTTTTCTGAGGCTACACACAAAGCATCAATAAATAATGTTAGTTCAACTCTCAGAGTCCATCTGCTTCTCCCTGTCTCTGCTCCAGCCCTCACCTCCAGCCAGTTCTCTTTTGCCAAAGTAGCTGTGAGTTCCTTATCGTCCTTAGAAATTTGCTTGCTTCTGTGCAAGCTGATGTTATGGCAGCTGTGAGAATGAGGCTTATAAAATATAACTCTGTTCTTAAAACTTGTTATTACCCCTCATTTGCCTCATTACAGGGGCAGATATTACAATACCTCATTGACAAACTTCTTCCAATCTACCACTTGCTTATTTCAGTTGTGGTATCATGACTGCCTGGTTATTACTCTGGTATGATAGTCATATCCACCATTTCTTTCTGTGACTTCTCACTTCCTCCACATTTTGACTCAGATCTCAATGGCTTAAGAAATTCTACCAGTTCCTCTTCCCACCAACTGCTTCTTCCAACCTTGCTCCTGTCTCCACTCCCATTTCATTTCAACTTTCACCATAAGTCTACTTATTATATGCAATGTTTATGAACTTTCTCCCTTCTAGAATAAATCTGAGTCTGGACTTTGGTTATTAAATACTAAATCTTAAGAACTTGAAACCATTCCTGTACATTGTAAGTTTTCAAAAAATATATATTTGATTGAAAAAATAGTATAAGTAAAAAAATTTTAAATGATACTATAATATATATATATATCCAAAGTAAATCTTTTTTGCCTCCATATTATGATTTATAGTCCAGAAAAAATTATTTCAGTAAAATTTGGAATAATATCAAATGTCTTTGGTTGGAAATTGCTAGAAATCCAGAAAAGTAGTACTTTAAATGCTAAAAATTTTTAGAAGAGGAGTAAATAACAACCAACACAAAACCCTACCAAACAAACCCCACGTATCCCTTTGACACCTATCTTAGAGCTTACATTCAGAGCACTGTTTGCAGAGGGCTGTGAATCACAATAAAAACCTAAAATCCATTTTCAGAGTCCCTACATGGATTTAACCTCAACTGAATTTCTTCTGGTCATTGACCTGGAATTTTCACAGTATTTCCCACAGACAGAGCGCACTAGAAAATAGATTCTCTCTCTGACTAGTTCCCAAAGGCAAGCTCACTACCATTGAGTCTATGTCAACTTGTATTGACCCTATAGGACGGTGTAGAGCTGCCTCTGTGATTTTTTACTGAAATAGAAAATCCTGTCTTTTTGCCAAGAATCGACTAGTGTATTTGAATTGCTGACCTTTCAATTAGTTGCCCCATAGTTAACCATTATGCTAGCAGGGCTGCATCTTGTGCAGTCCAGGGAGGAACAGTCTCCCACAGGGGCTTGCCTGGACGTGTACTTTATGCAGTCTATCAACCTGGAATTCTCTAGTTATCATTCCTGCCCTGACTGTCTTGGTTGGAAAGTTTGGATTTGGGCTTCAGACTTGCAAAATCTTCTAACATAATATATGTGCGTGAATCCTTGTATTCCCACATCTGAAATCCCCCCTGAAACTGAGATGTATTGATCTGTCTCCAATCATGCTTTTGTGAAAGTTTCTTTTACCCTCCGAGTCCATTTCAAATCCATAAATCTCAACAAATCCTTCGATGCCATTATCACCTCGTGCTAATGGGCTCCCGCATTTCTTGTATTCGCCCACTTACAACTTAATAAATGGTCTTCCAAAATTTTGAGAGCTAGAGTCTCTTGCACCTTACATTGAATGGTGTATTCAGCAAGATTCTGAAACTCTTTTTTTGACAGGATCTCTCAAGAGTGGAAGAAACTGGTGTTACAGAAAAGGGTATTTTAACCTGTGTAAATTCAGTCTCAGAAACTGTGCCAAGGTGAGCACTCTCAGACTTTATAGAACTGTATGTCAGGGTTTTCACAAATTTTATTAAATATTATGAAATCTAGTTGTGTGATTTCTCAGTGGGAATGGATAAAAGATGTTCTTGTTTATCTTCTGCTATGCATTAGAGCTTAAGATCTGAGCACTTGTGCTTACAAGTAGTGACAGCCCCAAATCAAATTTACATAGATTAAGCTTCCAATGTTTGTTTGTTTTTCTATCATGAGCCAAGGATGTCCACAAATTCAAACACCTGTACATAGTAAGTGAAACACAAGTATATATCTTTCAGGTTTTCTCTATTTTGATCCAAGATCCATCTAACATCACCTATGATATCACTCATTCCACTTCATCTTCTGAATCTGGCCGGAACTTCTGACAGTTCCCTGTCAATGTGCAGCTGTAACCATTGTTGGATGATCTTAAATAAAGTTTTATGTGTGTGCAATAGCAATGATGCCATTCTTTACCTTGAGGATTCTGTTGGGTCACCTTTCTTTGAAAGAGGCAACAATATGGATCTCTTCCAGTCAGTTGATTAAGAAGTTCTCTTCCAAATTTTGTGGCACAAAGGAATGAGTGCTTCCACTATTTATTTGTGTTTCATTGACTATTCAAAGGCTTTTGACTTTGTGGACCATAATAAACTGTAGCTAACCTTGTGAAGAATGGGGATTCCTAACATTTCATTGTGCTCCCTCAGAACTTGTCCATGGATCGAGAGGGAGTTGTGTGAACAGAAGAAAGAAATATCGCATGGTTTAATCTAGCTTCTCGGATAATCTCTTCAGCATTTAGATTGAGCAAGTATGGTGAGTGTATACAACCCTGATTCACAACTTTCCTGATTTTAAACCATATACACTGAGCCCTTTTTCTTTGTCTTCTTCTGAATTCAGCCGCAACATCTGGCAGATCCTTGTCAATGTACTACTGCAGCCATTGTTGACTGATCTTAAGCAAAACTTTCCTTGCATAAAATATCAATATCATTTTATAGTTTGAGTTTTCTGTTGGGTCACCTTTCTTTGGAATGGGTACAAATATGGACCTCCTCCTGTCAGCTGACCAAGTACTCTCTTCAAATTCCTTAGCACAAACCACTGAGTAATTCCAGTGCTTCTTAAGCTTGCAGAAACATTTCAATGGATGCTCCATCAATGCTTAGAGCCTTACTTTTTGGCTAAGTATCACTTACCCAAAATAGTAGCCATTTTATTTCAATTGGCAAATAAGAACAATATTATCATGTTGTGTATGTAGATATTTATATTACATTTTCTGAAAATTTGTTACATTTAATCCAATATTCTGATATGTGTGAGTGTTTGCTTTTCAAAGCTCACTGTCATGGAGTCAATTACAACTCTTAGTAGCTCAGTAGGACAGAGTAGAACTGCTCCTATGGGTTTCTGAAACCTGAAAACTGTATTGGGCTGGAAAATCTCATGTCTCATCTTTTGTCTGCATAATAACCATTGGATTTGAATGGCTGACATTGTGCTAAGCAGAAAAATGGATAGGCGCTAGTGACCTAGAACTCTATAAAGGCATAGAATTACCTCCTTCAAATGTCAGTCTCTTGGAACAACAAAAACGTAGAATTACCTTCCTCAAAAGCCAGTCTATGGGCACAACAATAAAGCACTATTTTCTAGGTTATAGCTAGGTCTCAAAAACAATATGAGAATATATATTATATATATTAACCCCCTTATGTGTATAAAAGAATTCATGGTGACAAGTTCCCCACATCATTACCTCTGGTAAATGATGACAAAAACACCTATTTTCATATAATATCTCTGGGTCAAACGATGCCTAGACAAACAAAATTAGAATTTGTTATGAAAATGCAAAAAGGAAGACTTGGGTGCTTTTAAAGAGGCATTTTCGGGTACAAAAGAGAATCCAAGCTCAAATATCATTTAAGCAAAATATTTAATAAGTCATAAATGGAAAAAGGTTATGTAAAATATAGACACACCATCCAGATGAGTGAAACCTTTAGCAAAAGCTCAAAATAGCATCCAAGAATGTGTTGAGATTCAAAACATTAAAAAGAGCATGGAGGGAAAAAGAAACTATCACAATTACATGATTGGTGGCTGATAATTGCACTATAATTACAGACTGGACTACAGAAGGGGGTCATGGTTGGGACACGTACATGAAGTCAGATAGAAGGGCTTATAAGATTGGCCCAAGGCCTTTGGAACAAGGGAATCAGGAAGATATTGGTAGGGTATAACTCATGACTGACTCATAACTCATAACCTATGCACTATTCCCAAAAGAGTCATCTCTATCCGGAACACATGCAGGCAGGCCCATAAGATTACTACTCCCTGGGTGGGCTGGAGAGGTCTGGAAGCAATGTACCGGAAAGGCACTCTGCCAGAGGGAGAAGTGATCTACATCCTTGGTTGTTGTTGTTGTTAGGTGCCAGTGAGTTGCCTCTGACCCATAGTGACCCCAATGAACAAAAAAAGGAAACATGACATGGTACTGTGCCATCCTCAGAACTATTCCTGAGTGCAATTATGTAACCACTGTGTCAATGCATTTCATCAAGAACCTTCCTCTTTTTCACGGCCCTTCCACTTCACCAGTCCCTATGTTCTTCTCCAGCGACTGGTCTCTCCTGGCAATATGTCCAAAGTATGTAGGAAACCTTGTCTAAAATGAGGAGTCTGACCTTACTTCTTCCATACAGATCTGTTTCTCCTTTTAGCCATCTATGGTATTTTCAGTATTCTCCCCCAGCACAACAGTTCAATTTCATCTACTCTTCTATTGTCTTCCTTAGTCAATGTCCAACTTTAGCAGGTATATGCTGCATTAGAGAATACCATGGCTTTGGCCAGGCATAACTTAGTCCTCAAAGAAACATCCTTGCACTTCACTACACTAAAGAGGTGTTGTGCAGCAGATTTACTTAATTAAACATATCTTTTGATCTCTTGATAGCTTCTTCCATGAGCATTGATGGTGGTTCTAAGTAAGACAAAGTCCTTGACAATTTCAACATTTTCTCCATTTATCATGATGTTAACTATTGGTCCAGTTGTGAGGATTGTCTTCTTTTTTATATTGAGTTGTAATACCTGATGAAGGCTACAATTCTTGGCCTTTCTCAGCAGGCACTTGAGTTTCAATTCCTCCTCACTTTCAGCAAGCAAGGTTGTGTCATCTGCATATCTTAGGTTGATAATGACATGTCTTCAAATAAGATTGCCACATTCTTTGTCATATAATCAAGGTTCTCTGATGATTTGCTCAGTATACGGATTGAACAAGGATGGTGAGAGAATACAACCCTGAAGCACACCTTTACTTTCATAAATGATACAATGTGCCCTTGTCTATTCACACAACTGCCTTTGGATCCATGTACAATTTCCTCATGAGCACAATGAAGTGCTCTGGAATTCTCATTCTTCTCCAGGTTATTCATAGTTTATTATAGTCCACACTGTCAAATGCCTTTGCATAGTCAATGAAACACAAACAAACACTTGAAACTCTAACTCCTCTATGCCAAGAAAACTGTATGACAGCTACCTGGCCAACTGACAGTTAGAGATCCATATTGGTGACCATTGCACAGAAAGGTGACCCAAAACAATGCTCAAACTATAGAATGACATCACTGGTATTGCACAAAAGTGAAATTTTATTTAAGGCGCTCCAACAAGGTTTATACCAGCACCTTGACAGAGAATTGCCAGATGTTCCAGCCAGATTCAGAAGAGGCCATGGAGCAAGGGATATCATTGCCGATCTCAGATGGCTATTGGATCAAAACATAGTGTGCTTCACTTTCTATGAGAAGGTACTCAACTGTGTGGATCATAATAAAATAATAAAATGTGAATAAACTTGAGAAAAATACAGAACACATCCTTATATTCAGGAGGAACGTGCACATAAATCAAGAAGCAGTATGCTAATAGAACACGGACCCAGGGTATGGTTTAAAGTCAGGAAAGATTGTATCAGGGTTGCAGCTCCTTAACATACTTGCTCAATCTGCATGTTGAGCAAATCCTCAGAGAAGCTGGGTTATATGGAAAAGGAGAATGTGCCATCAGGCTAGCAGGAAGGCTTCTAACCACCGGTAGTGCGAAGGTGGCACAGCTCTGCTGGCTGAATGTGAGGAGGAATTAAAACACTTGGTGATGAAGATCAAGGATTATAGCCTTATGTACAGATTACAACTCAATGTAAATAAGACAAAAATCTTCACAACTGGACCAATAGGTAACATCATGATAAATGGAGAAAAAATGGAAGTGGCCAAGGCTTTTATCTTCTTTGTATCTACAAATAATCCTCATGGAAGCTGCAGTCAAGAGATCAAAAGGTCTACTGCATTAGGTAAATTATTTGCTCAAGATACTTTTGGAGTATTAAAGAACATGGACATTAATTTGAGGATTAAGTTGTTCCTGACCCAAGTCATGGGATGATCCATTGCATTATATGCATTGGGAAGTTGGACATTGAATAAGGATAATTGTAGAAGAATAGACACAATTGAATTGTAGTGCTGCAGAAGAATATTCAATGTACCATGGACTGCTAAAGGAAAAAGGGATCTGTTTTGGAAGAAGTAAGACCAGCATGCTCTTTGGAGGCATCCCTGGAAGAGTACATCATGTTTGGTAAAGTTGAAAATCAGTGAGAAAGAGGAAAACCCTTGAGGAGTTGACTGGGTCTGAAGGAGGATTTATGGATTAGTATTGGACTTGTGGATTTGAGTCCAACTGGGCTAGGACTCTTTCTTGGTATAATAATTAAGTCCTGAATAGAACACACACACACACACACACACACACACACACACGCACGCGCGCGCGCGAATATAAGCCGACCCGTGTATAAGCCGAGGTATCTAATTATTACCTGGGAAACCAGAAAAAGTGCTTGCCTCAAGTATAAGCCTAGGGAGGAAAATGCAGAAGCTATTGGTGAGTTTCAATAATCAAAACAAATGAAAATAAAATTACTAAAAATTGAGACATGTGTGGGGTAATGTATTTAAATATTTATTTTAAATAAAAAACATAAAAGGACAACAAATCATTTAACATTAGTAAACCAGCACAGTAAGTGGAAAATAGGTTAAACAAAAACAATAAGGTATCAACAATGATACCTTAAGAGTACTATTCCCTGAGCTCAATCAGCAACCAAGCTAAAATGTAAAGAATTAAAATCCTTCAAAACTGGATTCCTCATCATCTTCCATATCCCAATGCAGAGCTTCAGCTGGTGTGAGGTCATCATAGACTCTGTCCTCACTGAGATCACCATCATCACCATCACTGCTGGCATTTTCATACAAAGACAGTCTTCACTGCCATCCATAGCATTACTAATACTACCACTGACCCATGTATAAACTGAACCCATTTTTCAGCACATTTTTTGTGCTGAAAAACTCGGCTTTTACATGAGTATATACGGTATATATACATGAGTGTCACTGGATTTGTTGTTCTTGTCAAACCAGCTTAACCAACCTAGCTATGTGCAAAGGAAAGACTCAACCTCAGATTAGGGGGAAGTTTTCTTTTAGTTGCTATATCTTAAATTCTACATGGATGTTAATTATAGGCTAGTAGATGATAATTATAGTTAATGAAGAGACAAAAATATCTATCTCAAACTCTCACTTAATATAGGAAGAAAATCAAATCCACAGAAAGAATGTAAAGAAAATGTGTTTTCTGAAAATCTATATGAAATGGAGAGGAAAAAAGGATAATTGTCAGGAATTCTATCAACTTCCTAAAATACAACATAACCTATAAACCCATAGTGGGAAAATGAATGTGACAGAAATATGAAGGTCCTCACTCATATTTTAAACACAATGGTCACAAATTCATTAGCTAAAACTGCTATAGATTTCATTAATATAAGATACTAATTGGGGAGTAGAATAGTTCAATCTGTTTTAAATATATGCGTGCATAAGCTCACACACATAGGGAAAATTAGGGGCCCTTCAATAGACTCAGAGGATTAAACTGATTAGTAGTAATAGATTTAGTGGTATGTTCAACCAAAAGGAATATAATCCCTTTGAAAATGTTTAAAAGATAATTACATTTTTTGAAAATAATTTTATTGGGCTCATACAACTCTTATCACAATTTATACATACATCCATTGTGTCAAGCACATTTGTATGTTTGTTGCCCTCATCATTATGAAAACATGTGCCTTCTACTTGAGCCCTTGGTATCAGCTCATTTTTCCCCACCTTCCCTGCTCCCCCCTTCCCTCATGAATGCTTGCTAATTTATAAGTTATTATTTTGTCATATCTTAGACAGTCTGATATCTCCATTCACCCACCCCCCAGGAAGGAGGTTATATGTAGATCCTTATAATCAGTTCCCCCTTTCCACCGCACCCTCCCTCCACCCTCCCTGTACCACCACTATCAGCACTGGTCCTGAAGGGATCTTCTGTCCTGGATTCCCATGTTTCCAGTTCCTATATGTACCAGTGTAGATCCTCTGGCCTAGCCAGATTTTTAAGGTAGAATTGGGATCATGATAGTGGGGAGGGGACGAAGCATTTAGGAACTAGAGGAAAGTTGTATGTTGCATCGTTGCTATACTGCACCCTGACTGACTCATCTCCTCCGGTGACCCTTCTGTAAGGGGATGTCCAGTTGCCTAAAATGGGTCTTGGGTCTCCAATCTGCACTGTGCCTCATTCACAATGATTTGATTTTTTGTTCTTTGATGTCTGGTACCTGATCCCTTCAGCACCTCATGATCACACAGGCTGGTGTGCTTCTTCCATATGGGCTTTGTTGCTTCTGAGCTACATGGACATTTGTTTACCTTCAAGCCTTTAAGAACCCCAGATGCTGTATCTTTGGATATCTAGGCACCATCAGCTTTCATCACCACTTTTGCTTACGCACCAATTTGTCTTCAGCAATCATATCAGGGAGGTAAGCACACAGGATATTATTTTTTGTTCTTCGATGTCTGATCCCTGATCCCTTTGACACCGCACGATCACACAAGCTGGTATGCTTTTCCACGTGGGCTTTGTTGCTTCTCAGCTACATGGCTGCTTGTTTATCTTCAAGCCTTTAAGACCCCAGATGCTATATCTTTGGATAACTAGGCACCATCATCTTTCTTCACCACATTTGTTTATGTACTGCTTTGTCTTCAGTGATCGTGTCGGGAAGGTGAGCATCATAGAATGCCAGTTTAATAGAGCAAAGTAGTCTTGCATTGAGGGAGTATTGGAGTGGAGACTCAATGTTCATCTTCTACCTTAATACTAAACCTACAAATATATACATATAGATCTATTTCCCCATCCTCATATACAAATATATTAACATACGAACATGCCTGTATTTAGACCTCTATAAATGCCCATTGTCGTCTAGTTCTTCCCTCTATTTCCCTTGACTTTCCTCTTGTCCCACTGTCATGCTCAGCCTACATTTGGGTTTCAGTAATTCCTCTCGGATACTTTACCCTTGATCATGCCCTACCTACCAGGCCTCCCACACCCTCCTCACTACCGTGTTGGATCACTTGTTGTTCCCTTGTCCCTAGGTTTGTTAACACCACCTCTTTTCACCCGCCACCCCTTCTAGGAGTAGTCCTGGTGGTATTGTGTTTACACATTGGGCTTCAACTGCAAGGTCAGTAGTTTAAAATCACCAGCTACTCAAAGGAAGAAAGATAAAGCTTTTCTGACAGAGATTTATAATTTCAAGACTCCATAGGGAAATTCTATCCATTGAATGCATTCAATGGAAATGAATTTTGTTATGTTTTGGTAAGTGAAATATCAAATATTTTTAGTTTCGTTTGTTTTATGATTCAGTAAGAATGACAAGTAAATGAATGAAAATGAGTATATGATGAAAAAAGTGAATGAAGTTCAAGTGATTATTTTTCCACTTAACTAAAGTTATAAATAACATAAAAAAGATATTTGCACTGATTCTTTACACCGATTCATATTGTGACATTACACTTGTTTGCATTGGGTAAATCTGCTACATCAGACTTCCTTAAAGCAAACAAACTTTAACTTCTCACCTTTGTCACCTTATCTGGAATCCCTGGGTTGGGCTATCTATTAGGCATTGAATTATCAACCTGAAAATATAGTTTGACCCCGCCCAGGATCACACACAGGCCTGATGAACTCTTCCCAAAGGTTAAAGCCTTAAATATCTAGAGCCAGAATCAACTGGATTTTAACTCTCAAAAGCCACCCCAGTTTTTAAAACTTTTCAGTGGATTACAGTTGGTAACATGACACGCAAAACAGTGTATCAAAGGTTTTCAAAGATGCTTCCTAGAGTCACATCACATGCACTCCCACCCCCACACAGCATCCTAAATCCATTTCCTCACATGCCTTTAACATCATGCAGTTTTAAAGTCTCTCACAGCTCTTTCCTCTTTTGTTGCTTCTTCTGGGACACAAACCTTAAATACTTTCAGAGCAAAGCATCCGTTTTAAAGTATACACTGAAATGTAAACTGGAGCCTTTTTAGCAGTTAAAAGCATTGCATCTTCAATAGAAGACAGTTTCAATTTTCCCCAAGAGTATAGTAATCTCAAGGAGGTCTCTCACTTGTCCTCTGGCATAGGAAAAAAAAATTCTCTTAATGATACCAATTAAAGGGTGTGAATGTCATTTCTAAATCGTTGTTCTGTTTCAGGTCAGCAAGTCCAGGGCTCACAACAAAGTTATAACAACCTTGTTGAGGCTTGAAGACTTTGGTTACAAAAGATGGAGAAGGAACATACTTCTAAATAACTGCCATGTCTTATACTCAAAACGAAATTGCATTATACTTACTCTACTTTCATTTATCTTTTCTTGTTTTCCTATAAAATAGAAGAATAAAATTATATGGAAAGTGTCACTATAATTGAATATGACGTTTTATTTTACAGAGTATCACTTGCACATTTAAATGTGAAAATTAGATTTTTTAAGAGTCCTTTTAAGTAAATAATTAACTTTCTTGTAATATTTCTTTGAGCATCATTTTTAAGATTCATTGACAGTTGTTATTTCATCCATCTTTTGACCTCCCATCCAGAAGTGTTGATTTCTTCCTCCTTAATGTTTACCTGTGCCCATTCAGCAATAATTTGTCACCTCTGTCTGCATCAGGTTGTCTCTAAGTGCTATTCAGAAACGTGTCTGCTCAGTGAGGCAGTTAAGATCTATGGTTTCTGGAACATTCTGCGTGAGACATCCAAAGTGAAGTATGGAGGAAAGGAGGTAAGGTCATTTTGCAGGAGAAAATTTCACTCTGCAGAAATAGTAAGCAAGGTGCCCTCTTTCAACAGAGCAAAACAAAACAGATTAAAAAGAGTTCTTTGCATGTAAAAGTATTTCCTAATAAGAACTGAACACAAATGTTGATACTTTAATATAGTACAACAAATTATGTTTACTAGTTCTCTAAATGTATATATCATACCCTATGGTTTAATTATGAGGAAACAAATACATATTTTATCTAACTATAAGATTGGATCTTTTAAATTAAATATAATAAATCTACTAAAAATATGTTTGTATTAATGTGAACCCAGGTATTTCAATATATATTGTGACAATAATGTCTATCATGGAAATTTAGAAAGTAAAAAAAAAATCCAAGAAATCTAGATAAAATAGACCAATTTATTCTTTCAGTTCTGTTGAAATGTGTAGCTTTTTTAAAGCAAAATATAGTATGACAACTTACAAGCACTTTTAACTATTTGATTAATTTCTACATATTAAAAAATTCAAAATTCATAAATGTTACATCATTTCCTGACCACTCTGGAGTAGAAAATAGTTTTTGAGAGCAATAAATTACCATTGAAAATATTTTTTCTTCCAAACCCATTTTATTGAGAATTAATACAGATATAATAACATTTCATTATTCAATAACATCCAGCAGTTTTGTAAGATTGCTACAATAACCAGTTTCAAAACATTATTTTCCTTCCTGAACTCCTTGACCGCAGCTCCCTTTTATACAGCGACCCCCACCACCACTGTATGTCCCAGACACCCTTCTACTTGATGTCCCTATACGTTTATCAATGCTGAAGTTCATATACTCAGCAACACAAAAACACAATACAAATTCAAGAGGCTGAGCCCAGTGACATAGCATATCTGAGACAAATCTCAATATAAATAAACAAACAAATACAGAAAATGTCTAAAACCAGTCTGGCCTAACGTGCATCAGAGGGTCGATAGCTCACAAGGTTTTGACCATTCAAGTTAGGCTTACCCCTTTGACCTTCTACAGTCATCTCTGCCCTGCACTCTATTTGGTGACCACTTGCCTTGCATCCATCTATTATGGATAGAGGTAAATCACCAGCGGTGTATTTCCTATGGAGACCCCACAAATGTATCTTGGGCTGCAACTGTCATGCATGGCCTTCTGCAAACCAGATTCTCACATTTAGGCTCTGATATGACTCCCTCCTTCGAGATTATATGATTTACAGTCCTTCGGTGACTGTCGTGCTTCATCCATGTGGACTTAGTAGCCATCTCACTTAGATGACTACTTGTTTGCAAACAAGCCGTTGAGGCCCAGATGCTATTTTATCTGACAGTCGGACACCATGTGGTTTCTTCACCACACTTTACTATAGCACCCGTGTCTTCCGTGTTCCCTTCCTGAGGAAAAGTGTAGGGTTAGGGCCTGGTTTTACATGCCTACCTCAAGAAAATGCCCCAAATATTCTTAGCTTTCTAAGGTAGCATCAAGTCAGTGCTGACCCATAGCAACACTATGCACAACAGAACAAAGCATTTCCTTCCCCCGTGCCCTTCTCACTCCCCTGTGCTTGATCCCGTTGTTGTGGTCCCTGTGCTAGCCCATCTCATGGAGGGACTCCCTGGTTCCCATTCCCCTCCACTTTAACGCGCACCATGTCCTTCTCTAGGGGTCGGGCTCTCCCCATAATGTGACCAAAGGCGGTCATATGAAGTCGCACCATACTTGCCCCCAAGGAGAAATCTGACAATACTTCTTCCAGGACAGATGTGTTTGTCCATTTCATAGTCCATGGTCCCTTCAACAGTATTGTCCCTTCATTATTATTCCCCAGCATCACAATTCAAATACATCTATTCTTCCTTCTTAGTTATGCAGTGTCCAATTTTCACATGCGTATGAGGCAACTGAAAATGCCTTGGCTTTTCAATGATCTAAAGAGATATTGTGCAGTAGATTCATGCAATGCAATACAACGCAACACACCTTTGGATCCCTGGAAAGCTGCTTTCATGAGCATTAATTGTAGATCCAAGCAAGACAAAGTCTTTGACAATTTCAAACTTTTCTCTATTTATCATAATGTTACTAATTGGTCCAGTTGTTTTTTATTTTCTTTACATTGAGTTATAATCCATACTCAAAGCTACAACCCTGATATTCCTCAACAAATGCTTCAAGTTCTACTCATATTCCACACAAAAAAATCATCTGATTATCTCAGATTGTTAATAAACCTTCTTCCAATCAGGAGGCCACATTTTCTTCATATTACCTGGCTGTTCTTATTAGGTAGCTAGCTATCTTTAGCATACAGGCTGAATAATATGGTAGGAGCATACAGCCCTGTCACTTTACTTTTCTGTTTTAAAACCACACATTTTCCCTTGTTCTGTTCACACATCTCTCTTGATTTTTGTCCAAGGCTGGCAGAGTCACGTTGAACTGTCTGGAATCCCCATTCTCCTCAAAGTTATTCATATTTTTTTCCGATCCACACAGTCTCACACCTTTGCATATTCAACAACACACAAGTAAATAAACATCTTGCTCGTATTCTCTGCTTTCAGCCAAGATCCATCCGATATCAGCAATGATATCCATTGTCCCATGTTCTCCTCTGAATCACAGCTGAACTTATGGCAGCTCCTTGCATTTGATATCAACGATATTTTTCTATAGTTTGAGCATTGTATTGGGTTACCTTTCTTTGAACTGGGTTTTAAAAAAAAGATGGATTTCTTCCAGTCGGTTAGGTAAGTAGCTATCTTCCAAATTTCTTGGCATAAATGAGTAAGGGCTTGTAGTGCTTCAACAGCCTTTTGAAGCATTTCAATTGATATTACATCATTTCTGGGAACCTTGACTTTGGCTAATGTTTTCAGGGAAGCTTGAATCTCTTCCTTCAGCAACATTGGTTCTTTCTTATATATTTTCAGAAATGATTCCATGTCAACCAATTGTTTTTTTAATACAACTCTGCGTATCTTTTCTATCCTCTTTTAATTTTTTCCTGCATCGTCAAAGTTTTTCCCATAGAATCTTTCAATAATACAATCCGAAGCTTCACTTTTTTCTTGAGTTTTTCAGTTTAGATATGTTACACATACACTTTTTGATTTATAACTCTATGTCTTAGCACATTTCATTATAGTATTTTAATTTATATTCTCAAGCTACCTTCTTCAGTTCTTCAAGTTCATAATTCTTCCATTTGCCTTAGCTATTCTATGACTAAAAGCAAGTCTCAGAGTCTCTTCTGATATCCACTTTCTTTCTTTTCTTTTTAATGACTTTATGCTTTCTTCATGAGTGAGGTTCATTGTGTCCTCTCACAGCTCATCAGGTCTTCTGTCATTAGTGTTCAATACATTAAACATGTGTTGAGATGTTCTTGCTATTCAGATTGAATAGACTTAAGGTTGTATTTTTGCTCTCAAGGACTCTTCTTAATTTTCTTCAGCTTCAACTTGGACTTACGAAGAGAAATCAGTGGCCTATTCCACAGTCAGTCCCTGGCCTGGTTATAGTTGTCAATACTGAGTTTCTCTCTTGTCCCTTGCCATAGATGTATTCTGTTTGATTCCTGTGCATGCCAACTGTTGAAATCCATATGTATAATTATAATTTTTATGGCTGAAAATGTGTTTTCAATGAAGTCATTGGTCCTACAGAATTCCATCATTTTTCTGCAGTTTCATTTCTATCACCAATTACCGTTTTTTCCTCTTTATTTCCTAACATTGAATTCCAGGAGCCAATGATTATCAGTGAATCTTGATTGCATATTTAAGTAATTTCACAATGAGAAACTTGATAGAATTATTCTTTTTTATTCCTAGATTTAATGGTTAGTGTGTAAATTTGAACGCTCTTTGTATTGGCTGGATTTCCTTGTATGTAATAAAAAATAAATATTATTTATTAGAGTAGACAAAGTGTTTCCAGGACTAACTTAAAATATCTTTTTGATGATTAATGCATCATCATTCCTACTGAATATATATTTTTAAGACTTTATATATTTATTTTAATCACTTTATTGGGGATTCATACAATTCTTATCACAATCTATACATACATCCATCATGTGAACCACATTTGTACAATTGTTGCCATCATCATTCTCAAAACATTTGCTTCCTACTTCAGCCCTTGATATAGCTCCTCATTTTCCTCCCTCTCCACTCCTCCTCCTTCATGAACACTTGATAATTTATAAATTATTACTTTGTCATATCTTACACTGTCTGATGTCTCCCTTCACCCACTTTTCTGTTGTCCATCCTCTAGGGAGGAGAGTATACATAGATTCTTGTAAGCAGTTCCCCCTTTCTAGCCCACCTGCCCTCCATCATCCAGGTATCACCATTCTCACTACTGGTCCTGAAGGGATCATGTGTCCTGGATTTCCTGTGTTTCCAGTTCCTATCTGTACCAGTGTACCTCCTCTGGTCTAGCCATATCTTGTGTAGCCATGATAATGGAGGGAGGAATCATTCATAAACCAGAGGAAAGTTGTATGTTTCATCGTTGATACCCTGCACCCTGACTGGCTCATCTCCTTCCGGTGACCCTTCTGTAAGGGGTTGTCCAGTTGCCTGCAGATGGGCTTACTCTCATTTACTATGATACGATTTTTTTGTTCTTTGATGCCTAATACCTGGTCCCTTCAGCACCTCCTGGTCACACAGGCTGGTGTGCTTCTTCCATGTGGGCTTTGTTGCTTCTGAGCTAGATGGACGCTTGTTTACCTTCAAGCCTTTAAGACCCCAGATACTATATCTTTTGATAGTCAGGCATCATCATCTTT
Source organism: Tenrec ecaudatus (assembly GCF_050624435.1). Classification (NCBI taxonomy): domain Eukaryota; kingdom Metazoa; phylum Chordata; class Mammalia; order Afrosoricida; family Tenrecidae; genus Tenrec; species Tenrec ecaudatus. The sequence continues at coordinate 236,884,112 of NC_134531.1, forward strand.
CTACAGCACATTTACTTAGGCACACATTTGTCCTCAGCAATTGTGTTGGGAAGGTATGCATCATGGAATGCCAATTTTATAGAATAAAATGTTCTTGCATTGAGGAAGTATTTGAGTAGAGGTTCATCTATTGAAATTTTGTCCTCATTGTGCTAATTGGATTTTATGCTAATTTGAGTGGGCCAGGATTTGATCTAATACACTGTTTTCAACTCCATGATGGAATGTTCTACCAAGTAGTCAAGCAGTTAATTTGGTCATAGTTTTGATACAATTGAGGCAGGTTTCATTCAGATTGTGGCCTACTCAATATAAATTGACATTGTCAAGAAACTACTTCTGCTGGATCTGGATTTAGATCTTGTATCTGATTCACCTATAACTTGTGATAGTGCTTGCCTACTCCATGAGCCATAAATGGAATGCCTACCTTGGATTCATTTGTTGACCTCAGATTCATTCAGATGTGCATCCACCAGCCTGTGGTCTTCCTGTGCTATCTCCATACTTCCTATTTGTCATCCCTGACAGCAACATGAGTCAGAAGAAGCCTCCATCTTACATCTGATCTACAAGCTTGAACGCAAGAGCCATCAGTAGATTTACTACCGTGGATTCATTTGGTCAATCTCAGATTGATGCACTTCTGTGTCTACTAGTCTGTGGTCTTCCTGCTTCCTTTTCCTGTTTCCTATTCATCAGCCCCTGTAGGTTTAAATCAGGAGAATCCTTAAGTGTACACTCTGGACTTACTCACTTTTACAACTGTTTACAGCATTGAAAAGCAAGGATGTTACTTTGAGGTGTAAGGTGCACCTGACCCACACCACATATTTTCAATTGCCTCATATGCATCTCAAAGTTGGACATTGAATAATGTAGACTGAAGAGGGATTGATGCATTTGAATTATGGTGCTGGAGCAAATGTTTAAGCACCATGGACTGCTCAAAGGACAAACCAATGTGTCTTGGAAAAAAAGTACAGCCAGAGTGCTCTTTCCTGAGTGTTCCTTCCCTTACATATGTTGGATATATTGTCCAGAGAAGGACATCATGCTTGGTAAAATGGAATTTCAGGGAAAAGGAGGAAGCGCTCAATGAGATGGATTGAAACTGTGGCTTTGATGATGGGCTTGGATGTAGAAACAATTGCAGGACAGAATGGGACAATGCAGTGTTTTGTTCTGTTCTGCAAAGGGTCGCCATGGATCGGAACCAACTCAATGGCACAACAAGATCCAAATTTTAATTCATTAATATGAGGTAATTGGAAGGGAAATTTTTCAAAAATCTCACCTGGCAGTGTATCATTAGTTAAGTGTTTATTAATGATGGAAATTGGTATGCGACCTCCGGGAAATGCCCAAAAGTAAGTCATTTGTGAGTCCTGTGTAACACTGCCAAACATGGTAATGATGAAAAAACATTTAAATCATTTTGTACCTATTTAGCAAGAAAAATGAACTCTGACAAAAAAATCTCTCTAGTACATATTCAATTACTACTAATAAAATACTTCTTGGCCTTAGCACCCTTGGTTTTTCCAGATTTTTTGAAACCATTCATTGCAATTGTTGGAATCAATAATCTTGAACCATCTCTTTTTTGAGGGAAATTACATTATGTTATAGTTGAGATACAAGGGTGAGCTCAAAGGTGTCTCAGGATCTGTTTGCTGTCAGCACAACCTTTGGTAGAGAATATTATGTCATATTTTTACATGGCCACCTAGTGCTATCTCCATGCATTCCAAGAAGATTGCTGATAAATAATTTTTATTTATAGAAAATTACATAAATAAGTATCAATTTTATGTATAGATTACTCCAACCATAGGTTAAATATTATTTACCTAAGTTACAAATATTTATAGTAGTAATTATTATTACCACTATTTTCAACCTTAACATTAATTACATTAAATATAGCTATTTCATAGGATCTAAAGTTCTATTATTTAAAAGAATAAATATAACAAACGTATGCAGAAGAGATTGGTACTACTAATACTTTCTTTAAAAATAGCCTCCTTCTAATTACAATTCCAAAATAGCCATGACCTTCTTTAGCACGTGAAAGACTGAGAGAAACAATTAGGGTTGTCTTTAAGCAATATTTTCCCCTCAAATCCTTGGTACCCAAATAATATCAATATTGTCACTATTGCTTCTTAGATCACTTATTCTTTTCAAAAACAATATTACACAGGGGTCTACATTTCTACTCATAATAGTATCTTACAGAGCATTCATAAAATATTTCACACACATTTATAAATTGATAATGGTGAGTAGTATTAAGAACCATGTTATAAATAGCTTTCATTTTTTAATATTTTCACATTTTATTCATATCCTAGCATATCTTAAAGTTTTAGAATCTCCATGATGCAAAATGGAGAAAGAATAATTATGGCGGGGATTTAAAGTGTTTTCGGCATTCATACTAGAAGGGAAGGCACCACATTACACGACAGTTATCACTGGATTTACTCTCTGTCAGCAGATGCTCTCTGAAATGAAAATGCTCCCTGGATTCATCTCGTGCCTATCGTCCTTACTCCTCAGCTCTTTCCCTGGGGGAATTGCAGGGATAAGAATCTCCACCTCAAATAACTAACACTTTAGAGCTCACCAGAAATCAAGTCTTTTGCCCTCTCTCTGGGGAGTCATTTATCTCTTTGAAAGCACATTTTCATTATTCCGTTTTAAAGAGCAGGGTTTGGTGCCGTAACCCATTCAGCTATGGGGTCAGAGGAAATTGTTTCACTTCCCAGGATGGTGTCTTCCCACGTGAAGAAGCGTTATGAATGCTGCACTTTGTAATTGCTGTTTTTGCAACCTAACCACTTAGAGAGAAACATTGTTCACCCAAATGGACGTCACAAACATTGTGAGAATCCAATGAAGTGTATTTTTACTGAGAATATCCCAATTATATGCGACAGAAAGAAAAAAAAGTTTCCCTATATAAAAAGTAAAACAGCATGGCAGAGATATATTCAATGTCTTCATTTTCTCACTGTAAAGGAAGCACTGTTTACATGAAAAGATAGAGATGGTAACTTACCTAGTGTTACACTCAAGCCACTAAAAAGTAGTACTGGACAACACTTTTCATTATAAGGTCTTCTAAGAGAAAATGCTCCTGATGTTCATTCAGAATTTACTTGGTAATTTTCTATCTATTTTGGGGAGGCACATTACTCATTTTTTCTCTGAATTTCCTTCACACTCTCTTACTATTTCCTTCAGTTGCCTTGCACTGATAATTCTGTGGGTTTTTTATATGTAATAGTAAAATGTATATGATATAGTCTAATGTGCTAAACGTCAAAAGAAATTGAAATATCTAGTGATAAGAAATTAAAGTCTGTAGTCTTCAGTACTGAACACAACTCAATGTAGAAAAAATAAAAATCCGCTCAACTTTGCCAATAGATAACCTGATAGCTGAAGCAAAGATTGGAGTTGAACAGGACATCATTTTACTTGGATCTCTAATCGGCATAAATTCAATCAGCAATCTAGAATTCAAATGAAGTATTGATATTTTTTGTCATACAGGATATCTTTAAAATGTTAAAAAAAAAAAAACAAAGATGTCTCTTTGAGGCCTGTGATACACCTTATCCAAATCATGGAATTTTCAATAAATTCATGTACACCTTTCAGCTGGATAATAAATAAGGATGACTTGAGAACAACTACAGTCTTTAATTATGGTATTGGTGAAGAATATTGGAAGTGCCATGAATTGCCAGCAGAACAAGCAAATCCATCTTGGAAGAAGTACAGCCAGAATTCTCCTTGGAAGTGAGTCTTTGCCTCATATACCTTGACTTATCATCAGAAAAGACAAGTCCCTGGAAAAGAGCAGAGTTCTTGATAAAGTAAAGGATCCATGACAAGTCATAGGACTCTAAGAGATGGGTTGTTATAGTGACTGCAACATAATAACAAATGTGTGGTGGGAGCAGAGGAGTAGGACTGGGAAATGCTTCATTTCCTGTGCAAATAGAGTCACTCAGAGTCAGAAACTACTTGAGTGATAATGTTAAAATGTTTGTTGTTGCTAGGAGCTGCTGTCAAGTGAATCTGACTCAAGGGGAATCCATGTGTGCAGAGCAGAATTACTCTCTAGGGTTTCCAATGCTGTGATCTCCCAGAAGCTGATTTCCTGATCTAACTTGTAAGGTGCCTCAAGGTTAGTACATCATTTGACTAATAGTTGAGGCTTAATAAATTGAGTATCTAGTTAAAATCATGAGTTATTAAAATGTTGCTTTAGAACATGAAGTTGTATTCATCTTACTGTTACTTATGTTCATTTGTTATATACTGTTGAGTTGGTTCTGACTCATAGAAATCCTAGATGAATCATAAGGAAACACCAAAGTCTTGTGCAGCACATTCACCAAATGCATAACATCTCTTTACTGCTGCTACCATGAACATTGATTAGCATCCAAACAAGACAAAATCCTTCATAAGTTCACAGTTTTCTCTAATTATCATAGTGCTATTGATCCAGTTGTGAGGGCTCACCAAGCTTGTGGGAAAGGCAGAAATTTGTTATAGTTGCCAGTAAGTCAGTTCTAACTCATGACATTCTTATGTATTAAAGAATAAAGCATTACCTAGCCTGTGCTTTTTTATGATAGCAGATCCATTTAAGTCCATTTTTCCATCACTGTGTGTTTTGAGTCTCTGAATACCCAGGGAAAATGTCAAAAATAAATTGGATCACATAAAGACTGCTTTAATAGGCTTTAGTGAGCTGAAATGGATTGATATTGCCCATTTTGAATGAAGCTTTCATATGGCTTACTATGTTGGGAATGACAGACTCAAGAGAAATGGCATACATTCATCATCAAACAAGACATTTCAAGATATATCTTGAAGTACAGTGCTGTCAGTTATAGGAGTTATTATCCAAATACAAAGAATTCTAGTAAAACATTATTATTTAAATGAACGTACCAACCAATAAAGTCAGATGAAATTGTAGAATCTTACCAAGGTCATTAGTCTGAAATTGATCAAACATCTAATCAGGCTACATATTGATTGATAATAATTGGTGATTGAAATGCAAAAGTTGGAATCCAAGAGAAAAGAATAGTAGTTGGAAAATACTGGTCTGGTTGATGGAAACAAAGCTGGAGGTGACATGATACAATTTTGCAAGACCGATGACTTCTTTTCAATTACCTTTTATCAGAAAAACAAAAGACTATTAAACACATATACTTCTCCTCATGGAATCTAAAAGAAAATTGACTACATCTTTAGGGAGAGACTATGGAGAAGCTCAATATCAGCAGCTAAAATGAGGCCAATGCCCACTGAGGAACAGACTGTAAATTTTTGATACATTAGTTCAAGTTGAACCTGAGGAAAATGCAGCTAAGTTCATGAATGACCAAATACTACCTCGATTGTATCCCATCTGAATTTCGATAACATTTCAAAAACAGATTTAATCCATTGAACACTAATGACAGAAGATCTCATGAGCTGTGGGATGACATTAAGAACATCCTACAAGCAGAAATCAAAAAGTCACTAAAAAGACAAGAAATAGATAGCCCCTTGTTTATCTTCCAGCTATGGGACCCAAGATTCTATATCTTTTCACAACCGGGAACCGTCAGCTCTATATCTTTTGATAGCCGGGCACTGTCAGTTTTCTTCACCTCATTTGCTTATGCACCCGCTTTGTCTTGAGCGTTTGTGTTCGGGTAGGCTGCTATGCGCTTCTTCCATGTGGACTTTGTTGTTTCATAGGCAGATGGCTGCCTGTTTATCTTCAAGCCTTTAAGACCCCAGACACTATATCATTTGATTGCTGGGCACCATCAGCTTTCTTCAGCACTTTAGCTTATGAACCCACTTTGTCCTCAGAGATGGAGTCATGACAGGTTGGTGTGCTTCTTCTATGTGGGTTTTTCTGTTGCTCAGCTATATGGCTGCTTGTTTATCTTCAGGTATTTGAGACTTCAGATACTATATCTTTTGGTAGCTGGGCACCATCAGCTTTCTTCACCACATTTACTTGTGCACCCATTACCTTCAGCAATTGTGCCAGTCAGGTGAGCATCTCAGACTGCCGAATTGTTAGAACAAAGTGTTGTGTGTTGAGGGAGTTATAAACAAGGGGACATCTAACTGAGAAAAAACAAAGCCCACATGGAAGAAGCACACCAGCCTGTGAGATCACAAGACATCGACGGGATCAGGTATCAGGCATCAAAGACCAAAAAAAAAGTATCATACATAGCATTGTGAATGATGGGAAGTGTGGAGAGTGGGGACCCAGGGCCCAAATTGGACATCCCCTTGCAGAAGGGCTGTGGGAAGTAGACAAACCACTCAGGGTGCAGTGTAGCAACAATGAAATATACAATTTTCCTCTAGCTCTTGAAGCTTCCTCTCCCCACTATCATGATCCCTATTCTACCCTACATATCTGGCTGGACTGGAGGATGTACACGGGCACAGATAGGAACTGGAAATACAGGGAATCCAGGACAGATGAACTCCTCAGGACCAGTGGTGAGAGTGGCAATATCTGGAGGGTGGAGGGAAGGTGAGGGAGAAAAGGGAAAGAGATTACAAGGATTTATATATAACCTCCTCCCTGGGGGATAGACAGTGGGGAAGTGGGTGAGGGGAGACGTCAGATGGTGTAAGATATAACAAAATAATAATTTATAAATTATCAAGGGTTCATGAGGAAGGGGGTATGGAGGGAGGAGAAAAAAGCGGAGCTGATACCAAGGGCTCAAGTAGAAAGCAGGTGTTTTGAGTATGATGATGGCAACATATGTACAAATGTGATCGACACAATTGATATGTGTATGGATTGTGGTAAGAGCTGTGTGAGCTCCTAATAAAAAGGAAATTTTTAAAAATTTCTTAAGAAATAAAGATCAAAGCAGATGTTAGAAGAGATTCTGAAATTTTTTCTTAATCATAGGGTAGCTAAGCAAATGAGAAAAATGATGTCAAGTGCTGAACAGAAAATTTCAAAGAGCAACGATGAAGACAGAGTAAATATTATAATGAAATGTGCAAAGACCTAGTGTTAGAAAGCAAAAGGTGAACACATTAAGTATGTCTGAAATTAAATAACTCAAAAAATGCGAACCTTCAAATGAAACATTGAAAGATTCTGTGAATAAAATATAGGAATCATCAAAAGATGATGAAAAGAAAACTCACAGTCACTGTACTAAAAATAACTGATTGATATCCAACCATTTCATGAGAGAGTATATGATCCAGAACAAATGTTACTGATGGAGGAAGTCTAAATTGCACTGAAAACATTAGCAAAAACAAGGGCCTAGGAAATGATGGAATACAAATTTAAATGTTTCAATAAGCTGATAGATCACTGGAAGCACTCACTGGTCTATGCTGAGAAATCTGGAAGCTAGCTACCTAGCCAACTGACTGGAAGATATCTCAATTTTTCCCCTTCCAAAGTAAAATGACTCAGCAGAATGTGAAATTTATAGAACTATATTATTAATATCACATGTAAGTATAAATTTGCTAAAGATAATATCACACGCAAGTATAATTTTGCTGTAGCATTTTGTCAGGGAGGTACCAGAAAGTCAGGCTGGATTCCAAAGAGGACATAGAACAAGAAATGCCATTGCTGATATCAGATGGATCTTTGAACCAAGCAGACAATACTGTAAAGATATTTATTTGGGTTTTATTGAAGATGCAAAGACATTCAATTGCGTGGCACATAGAAAACTATGCGTAACTTTGAGAAGAATGATAATTCTAGAACCCAGGATTATTCTCATAAGGAACCTATGCACACTTCAATAAACAGTTGTGTGAACAGAACAAGAGAAACCTCATGGTTTACAATCAAGAAAGATGTGTGTCATGGCTATATCCTCTTACCATACTTACTCAATCTGTATGCTCAGCAAATAATCAGAGAAGCTGGGTTATATGAAGAAGAAGGTGACATCAGGATTGGAGAAAGGCTTATTAATAACCTGAAAGATGCAGATGACACAACTTTGCTTGCTGAATGTGAGGAGCACTTGCAGAACTTGCTGATGAAGATCCAGGACTGCAGCCTTAAATAGGAATTACAACTCAATGTAAAGAAGACCCAAATCCTCACAAATGGACCAATAGATAATAGATGATAAAACATAACATCATGATAAATGGAGAAAAGATGTAACTTGTCAAGGATTTTGTCTTGCTTGGATGCACAATCAATGCTCATGGATCCAGCAGCTAAGAGATCAAAAGATGTGTTGCATTAGGTAAATCTGCTGCACAGACTTTGTTAGCATATGGAAAAGCAAGAATTTTAATTTGAAGACTAAGTTGTACCTGATCCAATCATGATACTCTCTATTGCCTCCTATGCATGTGAAAGTTGGACACTGAGTAAGTAATTTTGAAGTAGAATTGGTACATTTAAATTATTGTGCTGGTGAAAGTATTGAAAGCACCCTGGACTGCCAGAAAAACACGCAAATTTGTTTTGGAAGAAGTAAAGGTAGAATATTTCTTAGAAGCGAGGATAGGTGATGTCATGTTAGGAATTATGGATATGTTATCAAGAGAGACTGGTACCTGGACAAGGACATTATGCTTGGTAAAGTAGGGGGAAGTGAAAAAAGAGGAAAATCCTCAGGTGTCGATAGGATCAGGAATCAGGCATCAAAGAACAAAAAAATAATATCATTGAGAATGAGGAGCAGTGTGGAGTGGGGACCCAAAGCCCATCTGGAGACAACTGGACATCCCCTTACAGAAAGGTCACAGGAAGGAGATGAGCCAGTCAGAGTGCAGGATAGCAACAATGAAACATACGGTTTTCCTCTAGTTCTTAAATGATTCCTTCCCCCCACTAACATGATCCCAATTCTACCTTACAAATCTGGCTAGTCCAGATGATGTACACTGGTATAGATAGCAACTGGAAGCACAGGGAATCCCGGATAGATGAACCTTTCAGGATCAGTGGTGAGGGTGGTGATACCGGCAGGGTTGAGGGAAAGTGGGGTAGAAAGGCAAAACCAAATATTAGGATCTACATATAACCCCCTCCCTCGGGGACAGGCAACAGAAAAGTGGGTGAAGGGAGATGTCAGACAGTATAAGACATGACAAAATAATAATAATTTATAAATTATCAAGGGTTCATGGGGGAAGAATGGGCAGGAAAGGAGGGGGAAATAAGGAGCTGATATCAAAGGCTCAAGTAGAAAGCACATATTTTGAGCATGATGATGGTAACAAATGTACAAATGTGCTTGATCCAATGGATGGATGTATGGATTGTGATAAGACTTGTATGAGCCCCCAATAAAATGATTAAAAAACCAAAAGATGAATTGTCACAGAGACTACAATAATGGGCTTAAAAATCAGAACAATTGTGGGATAGTACAGAACTTGTAGATGTTTTATTTTTTGTTCCTAGGTTTACTATTACCCTGAATTAGGTCACACCTAACAATAACAAAACCCAGGGAACTCACCATCATTCATTATGTTACACCATATCGAGCTGTAACTAAAACATATCTATTGGATAATTTTTTAAAGTAGTTCAGCGGGCCTTCCTAGTTTCTTAGTTTGCAAGTGCCACTTAAAGCGGAGTACGGAGTCACTTTATGGGTATTTGAAATATCAGTTAAATTGCTTCTAGTATCCCAGCATTTAAACCACTGTAGTAACGTAAAATAAAAGATGGGTGATGGAGGCAGATAGTGTAAATAGTCTTACCTCATGTTGGAGAAAGGCCAGTTTAAATTATTAGCCTAAAGCCACAGAGTGCTAAATAATCACAGGTCAGATTTCACTTACCCCTTTATGGCTCAGGGTTATTTCAAAGGGATTTCCTTCTTAAAAACACTTGATATTAACATTGCACAGTACCTGACTTATGATGTCTTCTAAATTGCTTTGGAGCCTTCGTACTGTAGTGGTTAAGCATTAGGTTGCTAACCACAAGATCAGCAGGTCAAAACCACCAGCAGTCCCGCTGGAGGAAGATGCAGCTTTCTGTGCCAATAAAAAGTTAACAGTCTTAGACACCTACCAAGGCATTTCTGTTCTTTTCTATAGGATCGCCATGAGTCAGAATTCACTTTATGGCAGTAAGTTTTGTTTGTTTTTCTAAATTCTAAAATATAATTCTAGTTTTACTATATTCTAAATTCCAAAGGAATTAACTGTCAAATTCTTTTTAAAATAGACTCATTAAACATATTGCATATGGAGACTTCCTCAAGTTGGACCCCATGAAATAGAAAAGTCAGTGAAAGTTTATACTTGTATGATACATAGATAGATAGGTGGAAAGGAAAGGGAGGGTGCAGGATGTGACCAGTGGGAGGAGGGGATGAGAGAGAAGAAGAAATTTTATGAAAAATGTATCGATAAAAGCACACCAGGCTATGAGCTCCAAGGATTGTAACTAAGATAACCCATATCTGAAGGAGGGGTAGCATCAGAGTTTACATTGTGAACAGCTGGTTTGCAGAGAGTTATGTATGACAGTGGAAGACCAAAATGCTTTTCTAGGTTGACACATGGATTTATGCTTCAGTGCATTCCCTCCAGTCATAGAGGAAGGGTGTGGGTAGCCCTGTTTGCAGACAGGGAGCCTGGTAAAGCCCATTAGGGCAGACATAGGTAAGCGGAAACGTAACATTTGACTTGATCCCTCTTTTGGCCTATCCAAAAGTTGTTTCTGGTTTTTGTTTTTGTCCTTTAATTAAGGGGGAAATGCACTCGGATTAAGCCTTTGGTGAATAATCCCTTCTGGCTATAGATTGAGGATGTGAATAACCTGACTATCAATCAGAATGCATCCAACAGATGATTGCTGATGCAGATAGGATAAAATTTAACATCTTATCCTTTGATCACCCTTCTGACCATCGTAATTTGTTCTAGTTTTTAATACTTTCTTCATGGCTGAGGTTTCTCTCCATTTTACTTTGTGAGGATTTGTGTTTATTGGATTTATTTTTTGTATAGTTTTCTGTATATGACATCCCCAAATAGGTAAACATATAGAGACAGTAACTGGATTAATAATTGTTTTTTGAAGTTAAGGCTGGCGAGGTTGTGGAGAAAAAGGGAGTTAATTACAACATGTTCAAGATAGAAGACATGTTCTAAAATCAATTGTGGTGATGATTATACAACTCCTTTCAAAATAATTAAAGTATTTGTATTGTATGATTTTGAATTATATACCGATAAACTGCTTTAAGAAAACAATCAAGTAATAGTTAACTAGTAAAAGAAAATCAAAGGTCATTTAGCTGTGAAAATGGGAAAGTCCAGGTCCAGGAAAATTCCTAGTCTGTGGGTCAGATATCAGCCCGAGGCTAATAGCTTTTATTTATTTATTCTCCTAGCTGCAGGGCAAATTATCCCAATATTGGCAGTTCAAGGCAGCAGGCTTCTTGGATACAGAGGCAAGTTATGTTAATCAAATGTAGACAAATGGTGTTGACTCTCAAGATGAGCAGGCAATATTGGAGGTCTTTGGCTACATTAGATTACATTAGGTTGCTTAACTGAAATCACAGGTTGAAGGAGGAGGCAAATGCAGGATCCAAAGGAATAAAAAGCAACACGCTTGTTCATACTTACACTGGAAGCAGTCCACACTCCTGAGGTAACTAAGATTGGCTGCTCATAGCAGATCCCACTATTGAGCTTACTGCATTGTGTCAGATCACATCATGGGGAGCTGTTGATGAGCTACTGAGAATATTGGCCCAGCCAAATTGATATAACCTTTAACTCTCACAGAGGCTGTCATATTACAGATGTCTGAGTGGAATGGGTCGGCTACATTGAATCTTGGAAATATACTAATTATGTTAAAGCATAGAATAATACAATGTCTGTGTCAGTTCTTTTTGTATTTAATTTTTGCCCATGTTGTTGTCGGCAGGTTCCATTGAGTGGGTTCCCACTCATAGTGACCCTCTGCATAAGAGAACATATCGTAACAGTGTCTGCCCTGTGCCCGCCTCAGAGTTGTTCCCGTGGCTGAGCCCACTGTTGTAGCCACAATGTCAGTCCACCTCACCAAAAGGCTTCCTCTCCTTCACTGCCGCTCCTTCACTTCCTCTGCTTCCCAAGCTTGATGTCCTTCTCTAAGACTTGTCTCTCCAACAAGGTGTTCCAAAATATATAAGTATGTAAGATGACAATATACACTTACAAAGTAATTAAGTTTTCAAACCAGCAGAGATGACTGTAACCAAAAGTAACGTACATATACTACAAACAATATTATTCTAACTAGGGTATACATCTTACTTGAAATTCCTTGAGAGTGCAAGTGGTTAATATGGTTGCCTGATATCTGAAAGATTGGCGGTTGGAGTCCACCTAGAGGTGTCTTAGAATAAAGTTCTGCTTTTGAAAAACAGCCATTAAAAACCTTAGGAGAGCACAGTTCTAATAGGGTTGCCATAGTTGATGTTGACCCTAAGAAAACTGGTTTCTAAATGCATATTTAATAATTTATTGTAAAGTTTTTATTTATTTTGTTCAAGATACTTTACTTTTTATACTAATATGATAGTTAAGTATTTCAGTCTTCAGGTCTTCAGTGTAATTGTATAGTGGGGAGGGCATGAAAGTGTGGGATATTTGGATTTAGTATGAGTATTTGTTAGTGTTTGAATTCCTATAAAACTCTTCCTGTGATTAAGGGAATATTGGGACAGCAAGCCATGTTTCAGTACAGAGGTCACCAGAACGCACTATTTTCTGGAGATTGAACAATATAATTTCTCATTTTGGCTTATCTGTATACACTCCTGATTTATTTTGTAATTGAAAAATACCTATGCTTTTTTCCCCAATAAACATCCTTTTCAACCAAAAAGGAACTTCCCGGGCATAATAAAGATAACTAGCTATAGTCATACTGAAGAGTTTATCCATTACTTGTGAAGATGTGAACATGTATAGAAGAATTATGCTTCTAACAAGGTTGTGATCAAATGAGACTATTCTGAATGAATTGTGTTATTAGAATGAGTGACATAATTCCACAGTAAAGCAACCAATTTCTTGATGTCCCTGTCACACTCACCTGCTTCTGTCAAATCAAGCGTACTTGATTTCATTTTAACTAGTCTTTGTTCTGAAGACAAATTAAGTTGTCAGGACACACCACAAAGCTTAAATAAAACTTGTGAAGAGTTGAAAATGAGAATATGAAGGGCTATAAATCACTAGGCCTTACAATTGGTAAAATTATTAAGGAAAAAATGGGACCAATCTGTTTTTCTCCTTTAGTCTATCAAGATTCCTTCCATAACCTGCCCCTCACAGTTTCAGCACCTCCAAAAATTATTCTAACTTTGTGATTTACAGGATTAGAAAACTGTGACACAATTATTAGGAAAATGCAACAATATACTCTCATGAGAGGCGCTGGTTCATTATCAACAATATTTGGTGCAAAGATTTGAATCATTTTTTGTTGCTCAGAGCCTGCAAGACTGATCACACCTCTAGCCACCAAAATGCTAGGAGTTCAATAGAAAGAAACACTCTCAAACCCATGCCACCTACACAATCATTCCTATGTTTGAACCCACTGATGCAGCAACTGTGTTGAGACATCTTGTCAATATACCTCACCTAAATTTTAAGAGCATCTCAAGAACAGATTTGGTGCATTGAACACTAATGAGAGAACACCTACTGAGCTGTAAAATAACACCAAGAATATCATACAAAAGAAAGCAAAGGTCATTAAGAAGACATGAAAGAAAAGATCAGAGTGCATGTCAGCAGAGACTGAAACTTGCTCGTAATCATAGAGTATCTAAGGCAAATTAAAAAGAGTACATGAAGTAAAAAGAGCTGAACTAAAAATTTCATAGAAGCTCAATAAAGTAAAGTAAAATATAATAATGAAGTGTACAAATAGCTTGCTAGAGAAGTAAAAATAAATAACATGCTGAGCATGTCTTAAATTAAAAAAAAACTCCAGAAAAAATTCAAGCCTGGAATGCAATATTGAAATATTCTATGGGCAACATATTGAAGGATGCAGGGGGCACCCAAAGAATATGTAGAGAATAAAGAGATTCACTGTACCAAAAAGAACTAGTTGGCATTCAACTATCTCAATAGGCAGCACAGGGACAAGAACCAGTGGCATTGAATAAATAAGTGTAAAATGCACTGAAGACATTATTCAAAAATAAAGGTTTAACATGATAGTAGGTCAAGAAGAGAGTAAAAGGAAATAGATGAAAGAAGTAAGAGGCAAAGGACATTTATAGAGGTCTAAATACAGGCACATACATAGGTAATTATATTTTATATAATGATGGGGATATTTATCTATGTAAATATATTTATATGTTAAATATTAAGGTAGCATGTAGATTTTGGGCCTCTACTCAAGTACTCCCTCAATGCAAGAACACTTTGGTCTAATAACCTGGCATTCTGTGATGCTCACCTTCCCAACACTATTACTGAACACAAAATGGTGCACAAAAAATGTGGTGAATAAAGTTGATGGTGCTCAGCTATTAAAAGTTATAACACATGATCACGAGGTGTTAACAGGATCAGGCATCGGGTAGCAGAAAACCCAAAACAAACAATTATATCAATGTGAATGAGGAGGGGTGGACCAGAGACCCAAAGCCCATCTGTAGACAATTGGACATGAACATCACTTCATAGAAAAGGTGATAAGGAAGGAACAAGCCATCCATGGTACAGTAGAGCACTTCTGAAACACAGCATTCCTCTAATTCTTTAATGCGCCTGCCCCTCCCCCCCGACTCCACTATCATGACCCCAATTCATGCACTTGCCTTACAAGTGCAGCAAGACCAGAGCACATACACCAGTACAGATAAGAGCTCCAACACCACACGGAATCCAGGACAGATAACCCGTGAACCAATAATGAGAGTAGTGATACCATGAGGGTAGAGAGAAGCTGTGGGGGAGAAAAGGGGAGCCAATTGCAATCATCAACGCATAACTCCCCAACCCAGGGTGACGAACAACAGAAACATGGGTGAAGAGAGATAGTATGTGGTATAAGATATGAAAATAATAATAATAATTTTTAATTCATCAAGAGCTCATTAGGGTGGAAGAAGGGGGGAGGAAAGAATGAGAGGTACCAAGGACTCAAGTAAAAAGAAACTGTTATGAAAAGTATGATAGCAACATATGTACAAGTGTACTTGACACAATCGAGGTATGGATTGTTATAAGAGCTATACGAGCCTCCAATAAAATGATTTTTTTTAAAAACGAACAACGAAAACAAGCATCCAGGACTTGATAGATTACAATCTTAAATGCTTTGTCCAGCTGATGAAGCACTAGAAACACTCACTACACTCACTAGTCTATGCCAAGCAATCTGGATGCCAGCTATTTGGGTACTTGACCGAAGAGCCAATTGTCGCTCGTCCAAAGAAAGGTGATCCAGCAGCATGTGAAAACTACGTATCAATAGCATAGGCAAGTAAAAGTCAAAGAGCATCCCACAATGGTTGCAGCAGTGCTTTGACAGGAAACTGCCAGAAACTCAGGCCAGATTCAGAATAGGACTTGAGGCAATGGGTGTCTTTGCTGCTGCTAGATGGATCTTGGCTTTTTTCATGTTCTGAAGGTATTGATATGTTCTATTTCATTCTCTTTTGTTTAAAAGGAATGGCTCGAACATGTTCCTTATTTCTTCAATTACCCAGTGGCTCTTGAAAAAAGCTGTTATTCACTTTCCATGCATTTGGTTTTTGGAATTGATCATTCTACATTTGATTCCTAATTTTACAGTATAATGACCTGAAAGGAGCTTTTTTACTATCTTAATGCTTTTGAATTTATTGATGGTTTCTCTATGACTTAGAATACAGTCTATTCTAGGATAGTTTTAGTGGGCACTAAAGAAGAAAGTGAAATGAATTTTTGTTGTGTCAGGTGCTTTACATATCTGTGAGATATAGATTGTGTTATTTAATATTTTTATACCTTTGCTGATTTTCTTTCTGGTTGATCAGTCTCCTTAGTTGAAAGTGAAGTAATGAAGTCTCCTAGTATTATTGTACTGTGCCATATTTGTCACTTAATTTCTACAAGAATTTGATTAATGTATTTTGATTCTTTTGTTTGGTATGTAAATATTAATTGTAGTTATAGTTTCTTTTTCAATTAAGGATTTCATAATTATATAGTGACCTATTTTGTCTCTCATTATATCATTAATTTTAATGTCTGTTTTGTTCATTAACATTGATATTGTTACTCCAGTTTTATTTTGACTTCTGTTAGTTGACATACTTCTCCATTTAAAAAAATTTTAGTCCACCATTATTTTTATATTTTAGATACTTGTAATCAGTTTTATTAAAGGTTCATGATGTTTAATACATTCTGTTAGACTTTGTCTTGTAACTGCTGAATTCAATCCATTTATACTCATGTTATTATTGATAAATATGGTTTTGTTGGTGTCATTTTGTTTTATATATAGACTTGCTTTGTTTTATTTTGATGTTATTGCATGTCTTGTTTATTTGGTTTTCATCCATTTGGTTTGTTGAATATCTAATTTTGTAGCTTGTTATTGTTGGTTTTAGTAGTTTGTTTCATAGTTTTCTTTCCAATTTCAAAGTAATTTGGGATATGTCGTGAAGGTTTGATATCTTCTCTGTTCAAATATTTATTGTCTGTGCGATTCCTTCTGCTCTTCTTACTAATTTGTTCATTTTTGTATTTATAATGGAATTTTTGCGATCCCTTAATTTAATTTATTTAATTCTATTTCACATTGAGTATTACTTCATTTAGTAAACATTCAGTAGAATGTTTTCTCCAAAAAATTCTTTTATAATATTTTTAGTTTGTTGTCTGTTGTTATATATTTTCTCTCCATAAAATTCCTTTGAATATTTTTAAAAGATGATTGTGTTTTTTATTAGTTCCTTCTGTTTTCATTTACTGAAAAATCTTTTTATTTCTTCTTTCTATTTGAGGGATAACTATGCTTGATATAGGATCTTGGTTGATCATTGTTTTCTTTCAGTATTTTGAATATATCAATCCATTGCTTTCTTGCCTGAATGTTTTCAGTCAAAAAGAAATTTATCCTGATCACTTAATTTTTGTATATAATTGTTATTTTGCCATATCTCTTTCAGGATTATTTCTTTAGCTTTAAGATGAGAAAAAAATTGATTGTTTTATAACAAGTTTATTTCTTAACAGGGTCAGTATTATTCTACATTCTATGGACTTCCTGCATAATTATTCTATTTGCTGACAGGGTGTTATGGAAGTTCTCCTTTATTATTTTGACTATTTGACTATTATTTCTGTAGTAGTTATTTCTTATCTGCCTGGGACATTCATCTGACGGATGTTATTCATTTTTTATGCTACCCAATAGAATTCTTAAATTAAGTTTAGCTTTTATAATCTGATCTTCTTGTATTATATTCTGGAGAGATTCATCTTCAAGATCACTGAATCTTGATTCCAATATTTTTATCTTGTTTTTTGTTCTTTCAAAATGTTGTAAAGTTATAATATTTTGGTGTTTGCTTTTAGTATTTGTCTTTGAAGATTTGTATTATTTCTCATTTCTTTTGTAGGCATGTTCTTTCAAGGCACCTCTAAGTTCTTCAATTATGGCATATTTATCCTCTCTATCTCTGTATAATTTCATCCAGTTGTTTAAAAGACCTGGAGGTTGTCACTGTCATTTCCATTTTGAAAGGATCAGTAGACCTGTCCACCCCAGGAGCTCCTCTAGATCCACATCTTTGGGTGGTATCGTTTCTTGTGCTCTTTTCTTTTGGGTTTTGCAAATGAGCAGAGATTGACTGCTGCCTCTGAACCATGCTGTTACTGTTAATTTTCTTCTGTGTTTGACCTGGAATGTAACTATCCCTGCACTTCTGCTGCCGAGCGTGGATGGCCAAGGGAGGCCAGGAGACTCTGCAACAGCCCAGCTGCCGCTGTGGCAGAAGTCAGCAAACAAATATGAGCCCCTCAAAAGTCTGGAACTATGGCTGGCTCTGATGTCACCAGAAGTTACCTGGCAAGGTCAGATTAAAACAGGATGTTGAGAGGATAGACAAAACTAATTAGAGCATTCATTACAATCATCCTCCCGTAATATACGCTCTCAATTCTTTACCCGCTCAAAGATTGTCAACAACAAAACAAACTTGCTGCCATTGAGTCAAAACGGAATCATAGTGACCGCTTGAGGGTTTCTAAAGCTGTAACTGTTTTCAAGATGTAGAAATCCCAGATTTTCCACCATGGAGCTGTTGGTGGTTTCAAAATGCCAACCATTTAGTTTGCAGTCCAAGGCGTAACCACTATGCTATAAAAGTAATAGAAAATCCCCAGAGGTTCAGCTACAAGCTGGGAGTCAGCTCACTGCACATCCATATCTCCTCAATCTGACCAGCATGAAATGAGCCAGTTGGGGACCCACCCAGTTGCCAGGCTCATAAATCCATGTATCCTCCCAGTGAAATTCCACTCAGTCTCCCAACTTATGCTGAGGGAGTGGAGATGATTGGTGAAGGAGAAGGTAGAGAGTCTCATCACTTTTTTCCAGAGCAACAGGTACCTAAGCTGCTTCCTACCAGGGAGAAAAAGTATCTAAGGCTTTTTAAAACCCTGCTTTTTCAAGGTAATTTTTTCAGTTTCTCCCTGTGAAACCTTCCTGCATTCCTTATTTTTCTCAGAGTTATATCTGGAACCCAGGCTATCAAAATTATTCTTCTGCTACAAAAGTTTTAAGTGAGGGATTAAGAGTAACTCTGAATAAATGGCCATGTTGTTTCCCATATTGCTTACCAGGGACAGAAAGATGATGTTTGTTGTTGTATGTTTTATTTACTATAAAAAGGCATGCAATTGCATGGACCATAACAAACTATCAATATCATTGAGAATAATTGGAATTACAGAACACTTCACTGATCCTGTAACATGGTATTTGTAGATGCTGTTAGGTTTGAGCGAAGCCCATGGGTGTCAGTGGCCAAACTCAACCCATCACTTTATTGCTGCATTTCTCCCACTTCCACTCAACAAGTGGATCCAGGTGGTCACCTGCAAGCATTTCAGCCTACCCACTGGCTCCCTTTAATATTCAGTTCTAGAGAGGCATTTACTTCATGATTCCAGATATTTTCCAGCTTCTGACAAAAAGCACTAGTACCAAATTAAAAATCTAAACAGTTCTTTGATTTTCTTCAGTCTGTCAAGAGTTCCCTAGGCAAATCTCTTCACCTTCGAATTTCCTGAACATTCAAGACACTGGGTGGGGCTTATCTTTACAGAGACTTCTTTCAGGCATGTCTGAAAACCATTTAATGATCCAATTTTAATGGCTGAAGCCAAGTGGGTTTACAAGCTCTCCATTTTCATATTTCTCAATAATCATCTCTATCAATCATTATATTGATAACAACATGCAAAAGAAATCAGTATAAACAAAGTAGAATCAGGTCCTAAACTCAATTATTAAAAGACTCAAGTTCAGTTCTTATCTATCTTAACCTTTATCTAAATTATTCCATTGATTCTAAATATGGCCTTGGGCCTATGGCTTCACAGCCTCAAGCCATACTAGGCCTTCTGTCAGCCATTTTGACCTTCAGTCAAGCATTTTCACTCAGTAGCACTGTCTCTGAGAAATTCAAGGGGCAATTTATATTCCTGAGTTTAAAATATATATTAACAGCATTCACTTTTGCCATTTCAAATAGGAATAACCAAAAACACTTTCTAGGAATCAAAAAAATTAATTACAATATTATTTCCTGAAAATAACCCAGTAAACTGCATGGACCTATCTGACTTTTGGCTATCTGACCTCTGGATAGCTAAAGAAGAAAAGCTATCATGAGGCCAAGGCCAAAAGAACATCCACTCTTTGTATTCATGATTTCTTTCACTAGTAACCTGCATCCAAAATACCAAAACGTGTTAGTCAGGGTTGACTAGAGAAACAAATCCAGAGACACTCATATGTGCATAAGAAAGAGTTTTATATACAAGAGCAATTGACTATTGAAAAAATATCCCAGCACAGTCCATATCAAATCCATAAGCCCAACATTAACACATATGTCCAATAACAATCTATAAATTCATCTTCAAACTCATGAAACACATGCAATGATGCCAAATTCAGGAAGATCACAGGCCAGTGGATGGAGTCTTATGGATCCAGTGGCAGTGTAAGCATCTAGGCACTGACAGGGGTCTCCACATGGCTCCTTCAGCTCTGTGGCTCTAGTGTAGCTCCAAGTGACTTGTCATCAGGAATGCCAAGCAGATAACTTTGTGAGTGTCCCAACTCCTGTGAGCTATTTATCGCCTTAGTGCCTCCAAATGAGGTCATCAAGCTGCGATCCGATTGACAGGCTAAACTTCACCTTTTCATTCTTAATAGTCTCAAATTGACAATAGATTATGAAACTACCATAGATGTTTACATGGTTTAATATTAAGAAAGGTGTGCTTCAGGGTTGTATCTTTTCACTATATTTATTTAGTGTTTGGTCTCAGCAAATAATCAGAGAAATTGGACACTATGAAATTAATGTGGCATCAAAATTAAAGAGAGACTTATTAATGAATGAAAAAGACAAAATAAAACTGATGCCTTTTAATTAAGGTTTTGGTAAAGTACATGAAAAGAACTAAAAAAACAAATGAATCTGTTTTGTAAGATGTATAGCCCTAATACTTCTTGGAACCATGGATAAAGAGGCTTCATTTCATGTGCTTTGGATATGTCATCAAGAGAGAACAGTTCTAAGAAAAGTCATTGCTTGGCAAAGTGGAGGGATCTAGTAGTTATGTATAATTTGTTGTTAATTTGAGAGGATTATTAGTGAAAAGGTAGAGTGAGGCTGGTCATTCAAGATATAACCAATAAGGCCTCTGTGTGGGCATGGCCTTCTCCTGAGAATTCTGGGAACTCCTGTATGTCCTCCTAGAAGGCAGGAGACACTTCTCTCTCTCTGCTCACTCCCTGAGAGATGCTCTGCTGACAATACATATGGCACAACACTGATAGACCCCATGTCCTGGGAATCGGAGGAGCCACGTAGAGACCCTTGCCAGTGCTGAGATGCTTCTATTACCACTGGATCCACAAGACTGCGATCTTCCTGCATTCAGCATCATTGCATGTGTTTCGTGAGTCTAAGGAGTACTTTATGGGTTGGTGTCAGACATATGGACTAATATCAGACTAATGGACTTGATCTTGACTGGTCTAGGATGTTTTCTTAACATTCAACTGCTCTTGTATGCAAAGCTCTTTACTATACATATGAGAGTGTCCATGAATTTGTTTCTCTAGTCTATCCTGACTGACACAAGGGGCAACAACAAAAGAGGTAGACCTTCAATGAGATGGATTGACACTGAGTAACTACAACAATGGACTCACACATAATATCAATTGTGAAGATGTCACAGGGCCACATGCTACTTTTTTTATATAGTATAAATAGAGTCTCTAAAAGCAGAACCAAATCAATGGCACCTAACAAGAACTATAATTAAGATTGAGAAATTCTTTAAACCATCACTTACATTATTGTTTGATTGTATCATATGCTTAAATTCTTGCAAGAATCTACTTTTAAATACCCATTCTATTGGAATACCTTTAAGAAATGGATTCTCGATGAACAAAATTTAACCTACCCAAGTTGACAAACCATGAAGGCACTACAGAATGCTTTCAAATGGTGTAGTCTTTTGTGAATAAATATAAATGGTTCAGTATATTATTATTATTATTATTGAGACTTATAATAACCATCAACTCAAGGATCTACCCTAAAACTCAACCCATCTATAGTCTTTGCTTCCAACTTTAAATGTCAGGTCACGGGCAAATATAATAAACATAATAATAATTATAGTAAGCAAGTATAAAAGTTGTTTATACCAGAGGTTCTCAAAGTATAGTCCCAGACCAACAGTTTCAGTATTAATAAGTTTGAGGGAAGCAATTTATCAGGTTCCAGTCCAGACTTATGGAAGTATAGTGGTTATGTGTTGAGCTGCTACCTGAAACGTCAGCAGTTCACAACCACCAGCTGCTTGGCAGGAGAAAGATAGAGCTTTCTACTCCCTTAAAGAGTTACAGTCTTAGAAAGTCGGAGGGGCAATTTGACCCTGTCCCATAGACTGTCTAGAAGTCTGCATCAATGCCATAGCAGTGAGTTTGGTTTGGTCCTGCTATTCCAGCCTTACTGAGTCAGAAATTCTGAAGAAAAACCCAGTAATAAAATATTTAACAGGCTTCCCTGGTAATCCTAATGCTTTCTGAAATTAGAGACCCACAGCTTTATATGATACTATTTTACTCCAAGTCACTTTGCACTACTGAATGCTAAATAGGGTGATTTTTATGGTACCAATATTCTATTTAGGGCTTTATTTGTAACTCTTCCCGCATAAGAAATATTACTGTGAAATTTTTATAATTGTCAATAGTCTTAAAGCTACACTGTCTTGACATACCTGAGAACTGAATTTTAGTCCCTACTATCTTCTCTCAGCTTCATTTAAATTTAATTGTACCAGGTTGATATTTCAGAGTGTGTGGGATGATAATGAAAACTTGTCTAGTTTTACTATAGCTGAAGTTTTCACCTCTATTTTATTGTGATTTATATCATGTTTAATGTCTGTCAAACAAGTTTGGAAATATGCACCAACTCTCCATCTTTTCTGGAAGTCTCTCAGTGCACTGCATATTTATTAGACACTAACACCTAATGGAATGTAACTTCTTTGCTTTAAAATATAAACTTCCTTGCAATGTCATGATTTCAGGTACACCTGAGAGCGATTTCAATGCATCATTATCTTCACAGAAATGGAAATGGTATCTGGGGGTTATTTCTCTCCAGCAGCAGAGAAGTATACCAATCATGGTGGAAAGTAAAGTAGGTTGTCCCCAACTATTGACTGAAAGAAATGGATAATTCTAAGAAAGCTTAGTCGCCCTGCATATTAAAAGTCTCTGCAGAACCATGTTAGTTATTTGCTGTCTTGCTAAGAATTCAGGTAAAATATTTACTTTTCACCTTGTTTCAAAGAAGGAGCAGTTGTACTAAATAAAATAATATGGAGTGAGGGGAGACTTAATCCCCCAAACCAGACCCATTTCCATGGAGTCCTTTCTGGCTCCTGGTGACCCAGAACTGCTCTCTGTGTTCCTAAGGTTGTAAATCTTTCCGGAGAGATAGTGTCCTCTTTCTCCCATGGTGTTGCTGGTAAACTTCTGATCTTGAAGTCAGTAGCCAAATGCTATCCCAGTACACCACCAGAGGCTCCCTCAGTCACTGCCAATATTCCAAAAAACCCAAATCCAAGCTCACTGCCATAAAGTTAATCTTGACTTATAATAACCCGACATGTCAAAGTAGAAAACCTATGGGTTTCTGACGCTATACATCTTTAGGGGGCAGAAAGCACACATTTTCTTCAGGGTGTAACACCAGGGTTCCTGGACTGCTTAGGATAAGTAAAAGAAATGAACCCAAACTGTTAGTAGGTAACTCCCGTGCTACAGGAGAAAATCTAGAGAGATGGATGCTCTAAATGCTGTAACTGAGAGAATAAAACACTATCCAAGGTAGTCACCACACATCTACCCTCATTTATCTTTTTGACAAATTATATAGAGTAATATTTTTGTTTTCCCACCTCAGAAAATACACTCCTCCATTATCCTTACACTGCATGCATTAACTTTCATGTGAAAATAAGTAAACACTACATGATTGTTGTTCCTAGGCATCATCCAGTCAGTTAGATCATAGAAATCCTGTGTACAACTGAACAAAACTCTTCCTCGTCCTGTACCATCATCAAAAGTGTTGTCATGTTTGAACCCATCCTTGCAGCCACTGGGTCGTACCCTCTTGTTCAGAGTCTTCCTTTTTTTTTTTGCTGCCACTTTGCCCTACGAAATATACCCTTTCATGACAGGTCTCTCAATAAAATGTCTATAGTATTTGAGAGGAAATCTCACCATCCTTGCAGCTAAGAAACATTCTGGCTGTACTTTCTCCAAAACAAATTAATTTGTTTTTTTGGGGCAGTTCATGGTACTTTCAATATTCTTTTCCAGCACTGCAATTAAAATGTTTTCATTCTTCTTCCATCTTCCTTACTCAAGGTCCAACTTTCACATAAATTTGAGACAACAGAAAATAACCATGACTTGGGCCAGGTGGGCCTTAGTCTTCAAAGTAGCATCCTTATTTTTGAATACTTTAAAGAGGTCTTATACAGCAGACTTCCTCAATGCAAAACTTCGTCTACTGGAGCGGTTGTCATCCTGTGGGTCACAACCTCTTTGGGGGTCGAACGACCCTTTTACAGGGGTCACCTAAGACCATCGGAAAACACATATTTCTGATGGTCTTAGGAACTGAGACACTGCTCCTCTATTGTCTCCAGGCAGGTCCGCCTACATGTAGATACACTCACAGATGCCTACCCAGCGTGAAGACTGTTACCCATGCTACACCATGCTTCAAGACAACATTTCATTTACTTGCAATTACAAATAAATATTTCTCAATATATAGTTACATATTGTTTTGTGATTAATCACTATGCTTTAGTTATATTCAATTTATAACAATGAAAGTACACCTTGCATATCAAATACTTATGATACATAACAGTAGCAAATTTACAGTTATAAAGTGGCAACAAAAATAATTTTCTGGTTGGGGTTCATCACAATATGAAGAACTGTATTAAAGGGTCACAGCATTAAGGAGTTGAAAACCACTGGTCTAATGTCTTGTTTGCTGTTTCCAAGAGCGTTGATTGAGTCTTCAAGGAAAAAGACATCTTTGAGAAGCCAATAGTCTCTGATACAATCTGCCTGATATAGAGGAAATGCATTTTGAAGATAAAGTTAGGATTAAAAATTGGAATATAGGGTGTGGGAAACAGAACTGAGAAGAGAGTGTATGCAGAGAAATTAGGCAGACTCTGGGAGACAAAGGGCTACAGGCTCCTGCGTTGGAGATGAATCCCAGTCCCATTCTCCTAATTAAAAATTATTGTCCACAATGTCCTCCTGAAATAATGCCAATTTTAAGATGCTCCTTGAAAGCACATGGTTGCTTGCTACATACTTGAAGGTTATCTGCCGTAAGGTTGTCAGTAATCTGACCCCATTCTCAAACCCACCCTAAGTGTGGTCCAATTCCTTCTGGTACTTATCACAGATTGTTACCCTGGAGAAGACTCAGGGGCACTTAAAATCAATTCAACTCAGGGCCAACCATGGTTAATTTGAAATCATAAGTCTAGGACTTGCCAATCCTTTGCCTTATGTGCCTTCCTGTCACATGAATGCCTCTATTGCATGTGCTTCCTGTTATATGTATATTACTTGAGCAGGAAATTGAAGTTTTGATTATTTTGGTTGGTTGTAGTCTTTTGTTATTCCTATGTAATATGGTAAAAATGAATGCTGTTAATGTATATTTTGAGCTCAGGTAGAAATTGCCATTTGAATTTTTCAGAATCCATGCTGGTTAAGGAAAATGGTTGACAGAAGGTCAAAATGGCTGAAAGAAACCCTAAATCTGGCTTAATGCTGTCAGACACCTAATCCTATATTTTTGTGTAAATAGAATAGTTTAGATAAGGATTAAGATAAGCTAAATCCACACCTTCCCAAAATGATCACTGAAGACACATATATGCATAAGCAAATGTGGTGAAGAAAGCTGATGGTACCCAGCTATCAAAAGATATAGCATCTGGGGTCTTAAAGGCTTGAAGATAAACAAGCGGCCATTTATCTCAGAAGCAACAGAGCCCACAAAGAAAAAGCATACCAGCGTGTGACCATGAGGTGTCGAAGGGATCAGGTATCAAATAACAAAGAATCATAATGTTTTTAATGAGGGACAATGCAGTGTGGAGACCCTAAGCCCATCTGTAGGCAACTGGACAATGCCTTACAGAAGGGTTACCTGGAAGAGATGAACCAGTCAGGGTGCAGGGTATCAATGATGAAACATAAAACTTTCCTGTGGTTTTTAAATGCTTACTCCCTCCACCAGTTGCCTACAGAAGGATTTCTGGGAAGAGATAAGCCAGTCAGCTTGCAGTGTAGCAAAAATGAAACATACAACTTTCCTCTGATTCTTAAATGCTTCCTCCACCACCAACCCCTGCTACTAGCATAATACCAATTCTACCTTACAAATCTGGCTAGACCAGAGAATGTACTTTGGTACAGATAGGAACCAGAAATGCAGGGAATCTAGGACAGATGATCCCTTCAGGACCAGTGGTGAGAGGGGTGATACTAGAGGGTGGAGGGAAGGTGGGATAGAAAAGGGGGAACTGATTATAAGGGTCTACATATACCCTCCTCCATGGGGGATGGACAACAGAAAAATGGGTGAAGGGAGACGTCAGACAGTGTAAGGCATGATAAAATAATAATTTATAAATTATCAAGGGTTCATGAAGGAGGGGAGAGTGAGGAGGGAAAGGGAAAAATGAGGAGCTGATACCAAAGGCTTAAGTGGAGAGCAAATATTTTGAGAATGATGAGGCCAACAAATGTACAAATGTGCTTGATACAATTGATGTATGGATGGGTTGTGATAGAGTTGTATGAGCCCCCAATAAAATGATTTTTTTTAAAGGTAAGGTAAATAATGATTAAACTCTACTGTTATAAGAACTGAGTTTAGTACATGATGCTATTTTACTTACACTGATTTCTTCTACTTATTACTGTGGATATAAGGATTTATAGATATGATTTGGGAAGTATAAAAATAGAGAGGTTGTAAGTCCACTTGCCTTGAGCCACTAATTAGATCTTTAGATGGGTTTAGGACATGCCAGCAGAGAAGGCTCTGAAAAGATAAGCCCCACTGAGGGTTTGGAATACTCAGAGCTTTTGCATTCTAAGAGACTTGCCTGGGGGCATGATTGACAGATTGAAGGTAAAAAGGAACTCTTTGGATTTGAAGTTTGAACTCTAGTGGTTTTTGTCAGAACCTGGAAAAAATCTGGAACTATGAAGAAAACTCCTCTCGGATTGAACATTAAAGGAAGCCTGTGAACAGGCTGACATGCTTGGTAGGTGACCACTTGGATCCATTTGTTGAGTGGAAGTGGGAGAAAAGCAGCAATAAAGAGACAGGTTGAGTCTGGCCACTGACTCCCATGGATCTGGTTCACATGCACTAGAGGAGAAAACAAGAGTGGGTTGATGGGTATGAAGTACATTCCCCAGCATAAGGAGGCTAGACTTATTGATAAATTGTGATGAGGCCATGGTCTAAGGCCAGGCAACCAATGGGTTCCCTAGTGAGGCTAAGTGAGGCAGCCCAAATAGAGCTGAGTGGAACCCAACTAATTGAAGAGAAGATTTTTGAGCCTGTGAACCAGTGCATATTGTTGCTGACTTTATGGTTGGCCTGTCCTGATTTGACTTTGCTTATGTTTGCAGATTTCACAAGGTTCCAACTGGAATGAAGATGCTTCACGTCAAAGAATATGATTGTCTCCTCAGAGCACTAGGTTGATGAAAGTGAGCAGTACAGAAATTGGTTACCCAAAATGGGGGAGATAAAGGCATGAAGTGGTTGGCTTACAAACTTTCATAGGTGGGTGAATATATTCACAGGATTATAGGATTGAGGTGTAGGTGTTACTTAACTGCAATTGTTAGGCATACAATATTTTTGTTTTGTTCACTTATTGAATGTTATGTTTAAATGAATGTGGCACATTTAAAAAATATACGTGTTTCAGTTTTATGCTATTAGGTACAGATATGATTTTATTATTGTTTGTTTGGAAATTATATATGTCTAAAGAGTTAACTGAAAGTGTCAAAATGACAAGGGGTTGTCTGTGGTAGTTATATTATCATCAATTTGAGGATTAAGAGTGTAGAGGTGGAGTCTAGCCTGACAATCAGATTATAGCCAATGAGGCCTCTGTGTGGGAATGGCCTTCTAAGAATTCTGGGAAATCCTGTATTTATTCCTTGGAGGTGAGGGACACTTCTCTATCTGCTCACTCCCTGAGACAATGCTCTACTGACAAGACACATGGCACTACATCCTGGGAGCTGTAGAAGCCACATGGGTCTACCCTGATGCAACCAGACCTCTTGGAACTTGGGTAGCCATGTGGAGACCCCTGCCAGTGTTGAGAATGCTTACAATGCCCCGAATCCAAAGACATTCTACCCACAGGCCCATGATTTTCCTGCATTCAGCATCATTGCATGTGTTTGATGAGTCTGAAGAACACTTGATATATTGGTATCAGACATATGGGCTAATATTGGACTTAAGAACTTGATCTGCACTCGGCTGGGACATTTTCTCAACTTTCAATAGCTCTGGTATATAAACCTCTTTCTCATATACATATGAGTCTCTGGATTTGTTCTTCAAGTCAACCCAGACTGACACCTGTATGCCTTGTCTATTGTCCTTTATTTCTTTCCTTTTAATTACACAACTACCACTTAGGGCCCTGTAGGTTAAGGAGGCATGTTCCCCACAGCAGGGCAGGACATTGTGTGGTAAGGTACCAAGAGGATAAGAAGTAGACAAGTAAACTGGTTTCATTCATACATGTAAGAGAACATATTTCTAAATATTATTGTTATTTTTTAGGTGTCATTGAGTGTACTCCTACTCAAAATGATCTATACACAACAGAAGGGAACACTGCCCAGTCCTGCTCCATCCTTACAACTGCTCTTCATGTTTGAGCACATTGTTGGAGGCATTATGTCAATGCACTTTGTCAAGGGTCTTCCTCTTTTTTGCTGTCCCTCTACTAATCATGATGTTCTTTTCAGGGACTGATCTTCCCTAAAAACCTGTGAAAAGAATGAAGAGTACTCTAGCTATAAATCCTCCATGACAGATTTGCTTTTGCTTTTGGCAGTCCATATTACTTTCAATATTCTTTGCCAGTACCAAAATCCTAAAGCATGAATTTTCTTTAGTCTTCCTTAGTTCATGCCCAGCATTCACAAGCATATGAGGCAACAGAAAATGCCATGATAAGGTCAGCTGCATCTTAGTACTCAGAGAAGCATCCTTGCTTTTCAACCCTTTAAAGCAGATTTACCAAGTGCAATGTTATGTCTCTTGACTGCAGCTTCCATGAGCATTGACTGTGGACTTAAGCAAGATGAAATCTGTAACAATTTCAATCTTTTCTTCATTTATCATTATGTTACTTGTTAGTTCAGTTGTGAGGATTTGGTTTTCTTTACATTGAGTTGTAATCTCTGAATTACTGAATTACAGAAGGCTGCCATCCTTGATATACATCAGCAAGTGCTTCGGGTCCTCCTCATTTCAGTTAGCAAGGAAGTTTCATCTGCATATCTCAAGTTGCTAATAAGCTTTCATCCATTCCTGATGCCTCATTCTTCATATAATCCAGTTTCTCTGATTATTTTCTCAGCATACATATTAAATAAATATAGTGAAAGGATACAACCCTAATGTACACCTTTCCCTACTTAAAAACTTGTGAGATTCCTTTGTTCTGCTGATAGCAACTCCCCCTTGATCCATATCAACTTTCATATGAGTATAATAAAATTTTTTGGAATTCCCACTTTTCTTAATACTAACCATAATTTTTATGCTCCACAAATGAAACCCACGTAAAATTTTTGTGGTATTCTATGAGCTGTTTTATGCCCCATTTGATATCAGCAGTGATATTCTTTATTTCACGTCTTCATCTCATCCCAGCTTGTACTTCTGGAGACTTCCTGTAAATGTACTTCTGTAAATGTTGTTGGATGATCTTCAGCAAAATTTTCTTGGATGTGATGTAAATGATATTGTTCTAAAATATGTGCATTCTTTTGGGTCACCTTTCTTTGGAATAGGTATGAATATGAATCTTTCCCAAACAGCTGGGCTTTCCCCTCCACCCTCCAAATATCTTGCCATAGACTAGTGAGAGTTTCAAGTATTTCATCAGCTCATTGAAACATTTCATTTGGTCTTCCAACAATTCCTAGAGGATTGTTCTTGCTACTCTTTGAAATTTTCTGTTTAGCTCCTTTACGTCTTCATTTATTCCATATGACTTAGTTACTCTACAATTAAGGACAATTTTCAGAATTTCTTCTGATATTCACTTTGATTTTTGCTGTTTTTTTTTCTTCTTGTTTTTGAATGAACTTCTGCTTTCTTCATGTATGATGTTTTAAATGTCATCTGACATCCGATTAGATTTTCTATCAGTTTTCAATGTCCCACTTGTTCTTGAGATGATCTTAAAATTCAGATAGGATACACTCAAGGCTGTATTTTGGCCATCAAACATTTGTTTTAATTTTCTTCTTCTTTAATGTAGATGCATATATGAGCAATTCATGGTCTGTTCCACCTAGGTTTCATTTTAGCTGCTGATATTACGCATACCATCTTCTCTTGATATTTCGTTCATCATTCAAATGTTTCTTCTAGTATCTTTCAAAATTGTAAGTTGAGGCTGGAATTTTTTCTTGAGTTTTTCAGTTTCAGCTATGCCAAGAATATTCTTTACTTTTGCTTTTCTAATTCTATAAAATTCTAGCAAAATGTCTCCCCAAAGAACCTGTCGAGAGTCTAGCATTTCAGGCATTATTATATGAGCTTTAATCAATAGTGTGCTGGAGTAAGAAGTTCAACTGCACTGAATGCATTAGCCAGTGCATAAGCCAATTCATACAATGCTGTAGGAATTGATGGAATACCTATTGAAAAATTTCAGAAAGCCAAAGAAGTACCAAAAGACATCTATGACAGGAAATTTGGAAGACAGCTACCTGCCCATCTGACAGAAATAGATCCATATCTGTGCCCATTTAAAAGAGAAGTGAGCAAACAGAAGGCTCAGATTACAGAATTATATCATTGATATCTCTCACAAGTAAAATTTAGATCAAAATTTTAAAAGCAGTTGCAGAGGTACATTGACAGGGAACTGACAGAAGTTCAGACTGGATTCAGAAGAGAAGACGGAACCAGTGATATCATGGCTGATGTCAGCTGGACCTTGACTCAAAGCAGAGAGTACCAGAAAGATGTTTACCGGTATCGCCTTGACCATGCAAAGGCATTCACACCGTAAGAAAATGGGAACTTCAGAAAATTTTATTGTGCTCATTCAGAACGTGTACATGGATCAAGCGACAATTGTTCAAAGAGAACAAGGGAATACTTCATGGTTTGAAATCAGGAAAAGTGTTTTTCACAGTTTTATTCCCTCACTATACATGCTCAAACTGTGTGCTAAGCAATTTATCAGAGAAGATGGCATGTATGAAGAAGGGTGTGTTATCAGAATTCGAGAACTGTTTATTAACAACCTGCGGCATGCAGGTGACACCGCCTTGCTTGCTGAAAATGAATATGAATTAAAGCACTTGCTGATGAAGATCAAGGTTGTAGCCTTCAATATGGATTGTGACTTAATGTAAGGAATATCCAGATTGTCACAACTGGACCAATAGGCAAAATCATAATAAATAGAGAAAAGGTTGACGTACTCCAGAATTTTTTTCTTCCTTGGATCCATTGTTAATGCTCATTGAATCAGTAGTAAAAAGATTAAAAAAATGTATTTCCTTAGGTTAATATGCTGCTCAAGATCACTTAAGCGCATTGAGGAACAAGAATGCTATTTTGAAGACTAAAGTGTGCCTGACCCAAGACATGGTATTCTCCATCGCATCATATGCTCGTGGATGTTAGACAGTGAACAACGAACACCGTAGAAGAGTAGATACATTTGAATTGTGCTGCTGGAGAAGAATATTGAAAGTGCAATGGACTGCTAAAAGGATCAACCAATCTATATTGGAAGAAGTAAGGCCAGATTGCTCTTTAGAAGTGAGGATGGCAAGATGTCATCTTATAAATTTTGAACATATTGTCAGTAGAGACCACTTCCTGGAGAAGGACATCATGTTTGGTAAAGTGAAGGGGCATTGATAAAGAGGAAGACCCTCAATGAGATGGAATAACATAGTGGCTGCACCGATGGGCTCAGGCACAGGAACAATTGTGAGGATGGCACAGGACCTTGCAGTATTTTGTTCTGTTGTGGCTAGGGTATCTATGGGTCGGAGACCACTTGATGACACCCACACAAAAACGACATTGTGCTTCTCTATCATGTCACCACAGATTTAGTTAATTTGATTTCTTTATATTCCATCTGAATAAGTTCATATGCAAAATTGACTGTTGTTGAAGAATGGTATTTGCAACGAAAAAACAAGTGCTAGGTCTTGCAAATTCTATCATGTGTTCTCTGAATTTATTTCTATCACCCAAACTGTATTTTCCATCTTTTATTCCGTCCTCTTTGTTTACAAACTATATATTCCAATTGCCAATAACTATGAATGCATCATGATTGCATATTTGATCAATTTCAGATGAAAACATTGTAAAAATTCTCAGTTTCTGCAATACAAAGTTTAGGGTTGGTGCATAAATTTGAATAATACTTGTGTTGATCTGATTTCCCTGTCTGCAGGTAGATATTCTATCACAGTTGCTATTGTACTTCAAGGTGGACTTTTAAATGTCTTGATTATGATGCAGCACCATTCCACTTGAATCTGTCATTTCCAGTATAATGAGTCATATGCTGTTCTGATTTAAAATAGCCAATACCATTTTAAGTTCCTATTATTCATTGCTGTTTTCAGCTGTTATTTTCATTTTGAATTGCACTCTATCAATAAGTTAAGTTCCTGAATGCTTTACACTCACAAGCTTTCCTCCATTCAAGCCACTATGTTTGAGTGTACTCTGAGAAGGCAGCTCTTCTTCATTCATATTGTAAATGACGTTCGACCTGAGGTGCTTATGTTCGGGCACTTTCTCTGACAATGTTCTGTGTTAGTCACAGAGTTTCCAGTCCCCAACAATGCTCTGATGCTATTCATAAGGTTTGGCATGATTAATTCCTCTGAAATGGATAGCCTATTCCTTCTTAGTAGGCTGCTCTTAATGTAGAAGCTCTGTTGAAACCTATTCACTTTGGGTGACTCTTCTGGTACTTGAAAATTATCACTGGCCCAGCTTCCATCATCACAGCAACACACAAGCCACCACTCTATGACAAACTGACAAGCAAGTACTAAATATTTATTGTCTAACTTATTTAATATTAACATAACATTATTGAATGGATTATCATATTTTATATGCAATTATTGTGATTCACTTTCACGAATTATTTGAAGTCAACTCGATAGCTGTGAGTTTGGTTTTTGAGGTTTTTTATCATTAGTTAATATTGTTTATTCTTTTTGAGGTTTTTTATCATTAGTTAATATTGTTTATTCTTTTTTAGGGGTGGGGAGGGAGTATATCATAAATGCCCAAACAACCTGCATAATAATTTATGTTAATTTAGAAAACAGATAATCCATATTTTCCATATTAATTTCCACAATCTCATATTTAATCAAGGTTCCATTTATAACATTCAGTGTTTTAAAATTCTTTTGGGTATGAAATAGCTTGTTAGGAAACACTTAAAAAGGTGTTTACATACAAATCAAAACATTGTCTGAAAGCTGATGGTGCCCGGCTACCAAAAGATATAGCACCTGAAGTCACTGAAGACAATGGGTGCACAAGCAAATGTGGTGAAGAAAGTTGATAGTGCCCAGCTACCAAAAGATATAGTACCTGATGTCTTAAAGACCTGAAGATAAACAAGCAACTATCTAGCTGAGAGACAAAAAACTCACATGAACATGAAAGAAGCACACCGGCCTTCCCAACTAGATCACTGAGGACAAAGTGGGTGCATAAGCAAAAGTTGTGAACAAAGCTGATGGTGCCCAGCTATCAAATGATATAGCATCAGGAGTCTTAAATGCTTTAAGACAATCAGGTGGCCATCTAGCTAAGAAACAACAAAGCCCACAAGGAAGAAGTACACCAGCCTACCACGACGCCAACGCTGAAGACAAAGCGGGTGCATGGGAACGTGTGATGAAGAAAACTGATGGTGCCCAGTTGTCAAAATATATAGAATCTGGGGTCCCATAGGCTGGAAGATAAACAAGGGGCCATCTAACTGAAAAACAACAAAACCCACATGGAAAACGCACACCAGCCTGTGAGATGACAATGCATCGAAGGGATCAGGTATCAGGCATAAAAGACAAAAAAAATAATCATCATAGCATTGTGAATGAGGGGGAGTGCAGAATTGGGACCCAGGGCCCATCTGGGGGAAATTGGACATCCTCTTGCAGAAGGGCCGTGGGGAGGTGACAAACCAGTCAGAGTGTAGTGTAGCAATGATGAAACATACAATTTTCCTCGAGTTCTTGAATGCTTCCTCCCCCCCACTATCATGATCCCAATTCTACCTTACCTAACCGGCTGGACCGGTTATACACTGACAGATACCAGATATACACTGGCATGGATAGGAACTGGAAATACGGGGACTCCAGGACAGATGAGCCCCTCAGGAACAGTGGTGAGAGTGGTGATATCGGGAAGATGGAGGGAGGGTGAGGGAGAAACGGGAAACAGATGGCAATGTCTACATGTAACCTGGAGGACGGACAGAGAGAACTGGGTGAGGAAGATGATGGATGGTATAAGATATGATAAAATAATAATTATTTATAAATTATCAAGGGTTCGGGGGGATGGAGGAGCCGTGAAGGGTGAGAGAAAAATGAGGAACTGATGCCAGGGGCTCAAGTGGAGAGTGGATGTTTTGAGAATGATTATGGTAACATATGTACAAATGTGCTGGACACAAATGATGTATGTACGGATTATAAAGAGTTGTATGAACCCCTAATAAAATGATTTTTTAAAAAGCTGTCTGAATGAATTAACTCCTGATACACAGCAATACAATTCCTCTCATGATGAGTGAATTTGTTCTTAATAATGTAAATTAAGTTCACATACATATAATTTAATTAAATACAATATATTAAATGTGAAAAATCTAAATATTCAAACATTGTTTTAGCCTTATTAAATCTTAGAATAATATGTACTTTTTAAAGATGTATTAAGAAAATTAAAATGTCATGTAACATAAATGTTTTCATTCCTCATCAGATACGTTTCAAAAATATAATGTTTTATAGTTTACTCTCTAGTAATTCAGTGTAAAATTTCCTTGTAAGTGATATGATAAAATAATGTGTCCTATAATCCAGTGGAAATTTTAGCAGTATATTTTATTGGGTGCCTTTAGTCTATTATCTTTTCTGAGGGTGAGGATTCTCATATGGATCTCAAATTGTGTTTGAAAATTATGTTATGTAACATTTCAAAAAGAATTTCATTACTCTGCCATTCTATATATTTTTATTTATACAAACCAATATTAAAATAAATCACGTGATAAAAATTCTGTGCCCTTACCTTTTATGTTTCCTGTTTCAGATGTAATGGGACTTTGAACTTGAATTGTCTGCAAGAGTTTCTCAAATTTCCATTATGGTATTCATGCATACCTAAGCACTACCGACAAAGAAGTATTCCATGACCCTTGTGAGTTATTTTACTATTAAAAAAGAGGAAAATCATAAAATAATTGGCATAATAAATAACTGATTTATTTATTGCACTTTTTCTTCTTGAATAGGAACATTTATTTATTTATTTTTCATCTGGTTTCAGCTAATTCTCTGCTTATATGCTCCAGAGAAAGAACAAATTTACCTCTTTGTACCTGTGGAAAGTCTTATTCACGCACACCATTGATAGACTGCCATTGAGTTGATTATAACTCACAGTGATGTTATAAGACAGAGTGGAACTGCTCCTCTGAGCTTCTGAGATTGTAACGCTTACAGTACTAGAAAGCCTGGACACTCAACTAAGAAGGGGTGGGTGGTTTTGAACTGCTGAGTTTGAGATTTATCAGCTCAACACATATTTCTTTATGCCACCAGGGCTAGACTTTGATAAATGGAAAGAGACTTAGAGTTCATACACATAGGTTTCATACATGGATTTTGCAAAATGTACTTTTGCAAATTAAGAAAATTGTTTAGTATGCCATGAAAAGTTTTAGTTATTGAGTAAAAGTTTTTTTTTTAGTGGTTAGCAGTTTTACAATACAAAAATATTATTTCAGGAACTTTTCACAATAAAGTAATTGAGAAATCATTTATGTATTACAACAATGTGCAAATCAGGGGTGAGTTAAAAAATCTTCATAATCTATGTATTGTTACTGTAACCTTGTTTTCACACATGAATTACAAATGCATAAAAGTTAAAAATGCACATACATGTACACAAAACTGATCCCCTCAGGTTGAAAAAGATCAGCTGTAAAAGGCTCAAAATATTAAAACAGTTGTGTCCAATTTTAAGTAACTTACTCTTTGGCCCCCAATGTCCTATCTAGTTGTTATACGATCTACGCCTATTATGGCATATAAAAGCTTTCAAGGAGTTCTGAAGTAAACTGAGAGTTCGGGTGGGCCCGTGGGTACGCACTCAACTGCTAAGTAAAATGTTTTTAGTCTGACCATGGAAGAAGCATAGACTGGGAAACCTGATGGGAAATTACACCCTATAATATTTAAAGTGTCCATAAGTCAGAACCAACTCTGCAGCAATTGGTTCAGGGAGTAAACACAATGCTTTAGAAAAATAAATTGTTGTTGTTAGATGCTGTCAGGATGGTTCTGATTCATAGAGACCCTATGTAAAATGGGAAAAATACTGCCAAGTCCTGTTGGTCCTCACACGTCCTGCTGTGCTTGGGTCCATTGTTGTAGGCACTATGTGAATCTTCCTTTTTTCTTGGTGCCTCTACTTCACTCAACAACTACATGATGTCCTTTTCTAGGGATTGGTCCATTCTGAAAACATGTCCAAAGTCAAAAAGTTGAAGTCTTTCCATCTCTGATTCCAAAAATATTCTGACTGTATTTTTTGTAAGACATACTTAAAAAATCTTCTAGCAGTATATGATATATTCAAGGCCTTTACTAATACCATATAAAATGTATTCATTTCGGCCGAACCCACTTCTTCTGACTGAGAAGGTGCAGCCTGAGTGTGCCACACGGGTTTCTTGGCTGTAATCTGTATGTGAACAGATTGCCACCTCGTGGGACTCAACTGCTTTCATTTCATCAAGCTGCCAATCATTTAAGCACCGGAACAGTAGGGCTTCTTTGCTGACTAATGTAGATGTGCCAAGATGACATGTTTTGCATAATAGACATGGAATCACTGACATTCAATGATGTGGCTATAAAGTTCACCTGGGAGGAATGGCAGCTCCTGAACCCTGCTCAGAAGACCCTATATCAGAATGTGATGCTGGAGAACTATCGCAACTTGGTTTCCCTTGCCTGAAGTCACAGGATTATCAAAGCCAAAACACAAGTCTTAAAATGATGATTTTCTGGCTTATTATGGAAGAATTTAAGGATTTCAACAAATATATTGTTTATATGGAATACCAAGGTGCCCACCATGCAGGCCTGGCAAAGATAATCCCACTGAAGAGTGGATAGCCAGATAGAACAGACAATGTGGACGACACCCTCATAGCCAGTCCTGTGCAGCAGGTAGGTACAGGGCAGGCAGGTGTCTTTTTGCAAGATCATAAAAGAAAATCCACGACCGTAAAGGAGCATTGCCACTTGACCAACACTGACAGATATTGCACTCCCACACACAGGGATGTTGAGGATTTGGAGCGAACATATTGGAAGAGCTGCCTGTACCATTCTCACATTTATGGGGCTAAGGTATGCAACTCCTTGTTTGGTTAAAAGACAGAGCATTGGAATCTCACACACCTGATTCCCCGAGCATGCTGGCCCCTGCCTGCTGTCACTGGACATCTCAGGAAATCTCGTGGACATGGTCATGGTTGTGCAGAATCCTACCAGTGAGTGTTTGCCTTCGAAAATATTCTCAAACCAAGTTGCTATGCATTCCATGTCCCTTGTAACCTACTCAGTTTTTGCTATGTACCACTCTGAAGCCTCCAAATTCCTTCCTTCAATGATGTCAATAATCAACTTGACCGATCACTGGGCACAGAATTATGGAGCTGTGTCTCCTAAATCCTGAAAGAGGGCCACTACCAAGGTTCTTTTTTCTCTTTGAGCTCAGCTCAATTGAAGTTCTTGTCAATTGTGAGTGTGCCTCTCATGCTCTCAGCCCCAGGAACAACAGTCTCCCCAGCCAATACTCAACTTGGAAAGTGGTGACCCATTTACTTCACCCTCAGAAGTGCAAATTCTAGGTGTCCCAATATTTTCTCTTACTATGGATCTCCCCATCTGAATGACTACTATGTTGTTTGAATTCTCAGAGCACTTGAAAACACTTATGTGTCTTTTCTGAACAAAAATTGGGTGCTGTCCTTGAAAAAGAAATTCCTTGTCCGGATATCTTGAGCCCACTGTTTTCCAGTGAGTCTTGATACATGGCAGCATCAAGTATCAAGATCAACTGTTTCAAAGGTGACTCTGTGATATTGAAGGAGGCAAACTGCCAGGCTTTTTTTTCTGATAATGCAGGATGTTGATTCAAACGGTCACATTTTAGCCCCCACAAAAAATTTGGACCATCATTGGATGATGTTGAGAATCTGCATGAGACTCTTAACTCATTTGCACTCTGAAAAATCGACCCAGTCTTCTGCTAGTGAACACAGCTACTTCTTCTAATGAGCCTCACACCTTTAACACACTCCACTAATTAAACCAAGCAACTGCTCGTGTAGAAACTGCACCTTTTGCCCCTTTGGAGTCCATTATTATTTGGGGTTCAAGGATATCTAATTTGTGTTCATTAAATTCATTGTTTCAGTGTGTATCAGAAAAGGAACTAAATGGTGAAGGGAGATATCAGATAGTGCAAGATAGGACAAAATAATAGTTTATAAATTATCAACGTTCATGACGGAGGGTGTGCAGGGAGGGAGGGAGAAAATGAGGAGCTGATGCCAAGGGCTTAAGTGGAGACCAAATGTTTTGAGAATGATGATTGCAACCAATGTATAAATGTGCTTTACACAATTGATGTATGTATGGAATGTGATAAGAGTTGTATGAGCCCCAATAAAATGATTTTTTTTAATTGTGGTGATGATTGTACAACTCTTCTTTTTTTTCTCCAACTCTTCATGATATGGTCAAACTCTTGAATGGTATGGTATGTAAGTAATATGAAACAAAACTTAAAATATGATTGAACTATTGATTTGTATAGTTTGTGAATTATATGCCAATAAAACTGTTTAAAATAAAAAACAATATTTTGGAAACGAAAAAAATGTATTCATTTCATTTCATTCTTTTTATACACTGTATAGCTCTCATAAGAACATGGAATAACTTAAAATATCATGGCTTGGGTCAGGTACACCTTAGTCCTCAAAGTCTTAGCTTTTCCTTAAGAATACATTAAAGAGACTTTTGCAGTAGCTTTGCACAATGCAGTATATTTTTTGAGATCTTTGAATGTTACTTCCATAGGCATTAATTATGGATTCAAGTAAAATGAAATCGTTGACACCTTCAATCTTTTCTCTCTTTATCATAATGCTGTCACTGGAAGAATAGTGAGAATTTTTCTTTTGAGTCGAAGTGTGATCCATATTGAAGATGAAGTCTTCAATTTTCATCATTAAGTATTTCAAGCTCTTAATACATGTTTCACTATTCCCTTTATAGTTGCATATCTACAAGTGTCTTTCTTTGCCTTGGTCATGCTGTGTGGATTACCCCTGTATTGTCCATTGACTTTCCCTGCACCGGAACTAATATGTATTTACAACCTGGATAGTGACTCTTTCTTTCTTTCTTTCTCCTACGCTCATCTCTGGTAACCATGAAAGTGTTTATTTTTTATGTGTAAAAGTTGATTGACAGTTTATAATAGCTGTTTCAATATTTGTTTTCCTTATTGATTATTTAATTTAGCAGAACGGACTATGAATTGATTCCTATTGTGAGATATTTCATGGATTAATTATCATTCTTTATCACTGCATAGTCTTCCCCTGTATGTATGAGTTACAATCAATTTACCACTGATGTGTTCACAAATTCTTAGATTATTGGCATAGTTTTACTACAGAAATATTGGTGCAATGAATATGGGTGAACACCTGCTTATTCATGTCAATTTTTTTTGTCTAGGAGTGGCATTACTAGTTTATATGAGATTTCCATTTCTAGTTTTCTAAGGAAGTGTCACAACATTTTCCATAATGATTGTTTTATAATTCTACCAGCAGTATATAAGAATTTTAATTTCTCATCATTGTGTGAGGTTGATTTGGTGACGGAAAGAAAGAAAGCAAAGGTAGAAAAGCGCCTCAAGTGTCCATCCCACAGTTCTGGGAGGGATGGGAGAGCAGAGAAAAGGACAGAAGCATCCCTAGCTCCTC
This sequence comes from Tenrec ecaudatus, assembly GCF_050624435.1. NCBI lineage: Eukaryota > Metazoa > Chordata > Mammalia > Afrosoricida > Tenrecidae > Tenrec > Tenrec ecaudatus. Next base: position 236,924,663 of record NC_134531.1, read on the forward strand.
GGCAAGGCCCACGGGGCCCCCCAGTTGGGGCCCCGTGAAGTGACATTGTCCAGGCTAGAAGTGGAGAGTTTTATAGCCCAGGTTTGGTGAGAGGGAGTAGCTGGGGAATTTTCCACTGTAACTTTGTTGTTTGCAGGTCCAGAGCTAAGCAACAGTGTTCAAAGTTATCTGTAATAGTTATTCGTCTGCCCCTGGACCTGAAGGCCACCAAAGTGAGGAGCAAGAGGTGTAAGGGTGTCTGGCCTCTCTTAGCATCTTTGGAGTGTTTTCACCAGCTTTATCTTCTAGCCCACCTGCCTTGCTAACTCCTGCTTCTGCCTGACATTCTGGTGTGTTGGTGATAAGGGGTGTTGTTTTCTGTCTGGCTGCTTCCTGCTGATATAGGGTGCTGCAGATTTATACACCAGAGCAGGGAAAGGTGGGCGGTGGGCAGTGACCAAGCAGGTGTCGAGGGTGAAGTAGCAGCTGGACAGTTCTTGTATGTACTGCTGGATAAATCTGAGAAAACACAGAGCTAAGAGAAAAAGAGACAAGGATTAGTGTCCCTAATAGGGGTAACACCCAGGTGGCCAAGCGTTATTGCAGCCAGACAAATGGGGAGTAATTTGTTCTTCTGTGACCACAGAGGTCCTCACTTAGGTGGGTCAGCGTTTCTATGTCTTGCTCCACTAGCCCAGATTCATTGATGTAATAACAGCATTCTTCCCTGAGGAAAGATAGATACCCCCTTTATCAGCAGTGAGGAGATCCAAGGTCCATCTGTTTTATAGGTCAACTTGGGCCAGAGAGGTGTTCTGGCATTGCAACGAGGCCAAGAGGGCTGTGGTAGACTCCAAAGAAGATTGCAATCGGGCTTCAAAATCTTGTGCTAAAATGATGGAGTGGCCAAGTGTACCTGCAGCCATTTCAGATGCTGTCCATAAAGAAGCTAGGCTTATACCTACTCTTATAAGAAGGAATATTGCTCTCTTTTATATTCAGACAGAGTAACCATGCTAACACAGACTGACCATACAAGGTTAGCTAGGGAACTATGGTATCTTGAAAATAATGTTCTGCTGTTGAGGAATTTATACATTCAGTTAAAGTTTCATTCCACCAAACAATTGTCCAAGGTAGGAGAACATTTTAGTATTAACAGTTATATTATGTGTACAAAATCCATGCAGAGAAAAGTCATCTGCATTTCAATCTGAGAGCCATCTTCAGCCTTTTAAAACTTATTTCTAATGTCTGAAGCTGATTGAGTAATGAAATGTGTGGCAAAGACAGTGGCCCTTCTGGTGAGGTTGGGTCTAAGCCCGTGTATTGGCTAAGAGCTTCAATCAGGCAAAGTAAAACTGCTACTGGATTTTTATCTGGCCTTTGAGTAGGTTCCCTGAGCTTATCAAAATTAACTGCTTTGTGAGAAATTGCCTGGAGGCCAGCCAAGACACACTGTAGCATTTTATCTCGATAGCCTGGCTGTCCCAGCCTGCCGGGGTATCAGTCTGGTAACTCCAGCCTGGTTCCTGCTTCGGGACTGCCTTGGTACCCACAGGCATGGCATGTTGGGTCGGTGAGATGAACCTGGTCTGCATGCTGCTGGGCAGTGGTAAAAACAGGCTCTCTTTCATCTGAGTTGAGAGTGGGTGAGAGAAATACAAAAATATCAGGCCATGATAAATCATAGGCTTGAGACAAATGGCGAAACTCTTTGATGTAGGTGGTGCGATCATTGGAAAAGGAGTGCTTTTCAAGTTGGGACAAGTCCGTGAAAGAGAAGGTAACATGGACACAGATGAAATCTTCAGTGCCTGCAACTCCCTGTAGTGGGCAGAGGAGGGGTTGGTGTGATTGGGTATGATGACTTACAGGGAAAAGAAAGGAGAGAATTTAGGGCCTAGAGTGGTAACATTAGCGGAGGGATGGAAGGGAGTTGAGGGGGTAGTGTAGGGAGGTGATGGTGAAGGGCCCCCAGAATATGGAGGAGGCCTTACTCGGGGTGCAGACAAGGAGTCAGGGAATTCTGAGAAAGATGAGGAGGGAGTACTGTCAGAGACCTGATTGGGGAGTGGTGGGACTGTTTGAGCTGGCAAGTGTTTCTGGTTAGGAGAATATTGGGCTAAAAGAACTTGAGCTGGGTGACAGGTAGTACAGAGAGAGGAACAGGAGCATAGAAGGAAGAAAGCTTGGACATAGGGGACCTCAGGCCATTTTCCAGTTCACTGGCAAAAGTTACTGAGATCAGTCAAAATGTTGAAAGAAAAAGTACCGTCTTCTGATCATTGAGACCCATTATCTAGTTTACATTGGGGCCAAACCAAATTGCAGTTAAAAAGCGTTTGGGATGGAGGTCTGACATTAAGCCAAGGATTGAGCAATTAGTCAGGAGGCAAACTACAGGTGTAGAGGAGTCTGGGTTGCTTCAGGGTTCTTGGAAGAGACTGTGCTAGACAATGTGTCCTGAGCATCCAACTGGGCCTCTGGAACTGGGGGTGGGGGTAGGGGATGGGGGTGTAGGTGGGAATGGAGGGGGAGGCCTGACTTCCCAGCATTTCTGGAAAAGGAACAGCTAGACTCGGGCTTTCCCAAGTGCTATCATTTGGATGCAGCCACGAGTCAGGAATTAATGAACAGAGACTCTAAAGAACCCGGCAGCAAGGGACAGTGGCAGAAATAGCAGAAATAAAACTTAGTTAGGTTACTATCAGGTACACCCTCGTAGATGTTGGGGATAGCAGCTGGGAGGTCCTGGTCTGAGCGAAGGGGGAATGGAATAGAGAGGGGTGGCACGCTCAAGACACCTTTTACTCCTCCCGGGTTTCGTATACAAAATGTGAGGTTGATTTGACAACGGAAAGAAAGAAAACAAAGTTAGAAAACAATTTCAGAGATTTATTTCAGAACTCCCGGGTAGGGATGGGAGAGCAGAGAAAGGGACAGAAGCATCCTGGGCGAGGAACACAGGAGTCCCAACTTGGCTCGCCACGAAGTCACACTGTCTAAGCTAGAGGTGGAGAGTTTTATAGCCCAGGTTTGATGAGAGGGAATAGTTGGGGAATTTTCCACTGTAAATGTGTTGTTTGCAGGACTAGAGCTAAGCAACAGTGTCCAAAGTTATCTGTAATAGTTATTCGTCTGCCCATGGGCCTGAAGGCCCCCGAAAGGGAGGAGTAGGGGATAAGGGTGTCTAGCCTCTCTTAGGATTTTTGGAGTGTTTTCACCAGCTCTATCTCCTAGCCCACCTGCCTTGCTAACTCCCACTTCTGCCTAACATATTGTATATTTGTATTTTTGTGTTTTGGTTGGTTAGTGCCATTGTTGATATTCATGGATGTATAGCATTGTAGTTTTGATAGTTGGTGTTTGTTAGTCCAGTTAGACTGGAGAAATAAATTCTGAGACTCTCATATGTGTGTAAGCAAGAGCTTTATACCAAACAGCAATTGTATATTAAGAAATCATCCCAGCCCTGTCCAGATTAAGTCCATAATTCAGATATTAGTCCATATGTCCAATATTAGTCCATAAATTACTCTTTAGACTCATGTAGCACATGCAATGACACTGAATGCAAGAAGATCATAGGCCAGTGGGTGGAAAGCCTTGTGCATCCAGAGGTGGTAGAAGCATCTCCAGGGTTCTGGCTGCCATCAGTGTGACTCCATGTCGCTTGTCAATAGGAAGGTGAAGAAGAGAGAGAATGTGTGTCATCTCAGGGGAGGAAGAGAAGTCACAGAATCCTTATGAGAAGGTCATGCCCACAAAGAGGAAACATCAGCATGTGACCTGATTGACAGGCTAGACTCCAACGCTTCATTCTTATTTATCAAATTGACATGAAATTGTATAACTATCACACTGTTGCTGTGGCTGTTAGGAGCCAGCAATTTGGTTCCGACCACAACAACCCCATGCACAACACAAGCCCTGCTCAGTCTGGCAACACCATTGCAATTTTTCCTACACTTAAGCCCCTCATTGCGGCCACAGTGTCAATCAGTCTCATAAAGGAACTCTCTCTACTTCACTGCCCCTCCACTTTTCCAAGCATGATATCTTTCTCCAGTAGCTGATTAGATGTCCAAAGTATATATGACAACGTCTTGCTATCCTTGCATCAAAAGAGCATTTTGGCAGCACTTCTTCCAAGAAAAATTGGTTTGTTCATTTAGCAGTCCGTGCTATTTTCATACTCTTTTTTTCAGAACTATAACTCAAGTGCATCAAGTCTCTGTGAGTTATCCTTGTTCACTGTATAGCTTTCACATGAATGTGAGGCAACTGAAAATAAGGTGATTTTCGTCAGCTGCAGCTTAGTCCTCAAAGGTTCCTGAGGGTGGGACGGTGAGTGGGGAGGGGGAAAAATGAGCTGATACCAAGGGCTCAAGTAGAAAGAAAATGTTTTGCAAATGATGATGGCAACATATGTACAAATGTGCTTGACACAAAGGATGCATGGATGGATGGTGATAAGTGCCGTAAGAGCCCTCAATTAAATGATTAAAAAAAGAAAGAAAGAATAAATAAGACAAGAAGTTGATTTTTTGAAAGTATTTGCAAAATTGAAAACCACAGGCAAGTGTAAGAAAGGGGAAAAGGGAGAGGGTCCAAATTTCATTAATAATAAATGAAATGGGCAACAAAACTAATGCAAATAAAATAGTAATGTTACTATATAGGTCTGTACTCCACCAAATATGAATGCCTAGGAGAAATTGACCAATTAAAAACACACACACACATGTAATGCAGTAAATTATTTATAGATATTCTAGTTCTGGTTAGGTTTTCTTGCTCCCACCGCATGAATTTTACTTTATGGGTCTGTATAAGATGAGGGAAGATACTGATCGTATTACATGATTCCATTGTGAGTGAATCATATACCTCACTGGCTATCAAGTGAGCTATCTCAGAAGCAGCTAGTGATATCTTAATACCAATAAGCAAGGAGCGTTTCGAATGAAGAGCACCCATCAAACCCTGAACTGGCCTGATTTTACCTGCAGCCATAGCCTTGGAAATAACACGATCCTCCATGGTCAAGAAGTCTTAGCCAGGATTAATAGACTTCTAAATTTTGGAGTTGGGATTTAATAGCCCCCACATGTACTTGATGAATTTTCCTTTATATTTTTTGTTCTATGTGGAGATTGCAGTGTTTTTCAGAAACCTGAGTGGGGTATAAGGGAATGCACTAAGGAGATGAAGAGTGGATGATATAAGGGATAGTGAAGCAGTACAGTATTTTTAAAAGTGAGATGTACTTAATCACCTTCTTGGCACCAGACTTGTGATAACTTTTCAAAGAAATTATTTCTGTAAAACTGCCTACCTAAATTAACACAGAGTGATATATAAAATCTCAACAGAACCAAAATAAGAAAACAGATGCATTAGGTTATTAAACTACCCTATTATTATTTTTTAAATGCAGAACGCCACAGATTCACTCAGGATTTCTACCAAACATTCAGAGATGTAAATACAAATCTACTCAAACTATCCCAGAATATAGGAAAAGATGTCAAATTGCTGATTTTATTCTATCCAGTGAATATAATAAAAACCAGGTAAATATTTTACTAGGCTAGAAAATTAGAGATGAACATTTTATTAACATAAATGTAAAATTTCCAAACATGTTCTAGTCAATAGAATCTAACAAAATATTTTAAAAGATCAAATGGTGATGGCAATATATGTAGAAATGTGCTTGACACAAAGGATGCATGCAAGTATGGTTCAGCATTAGAAAAGCTACATAAATAAAATAAAAAGAAAGAAAGAATAGAAAAGGAAAGGGAAATGGCAAAATAAAGAAGACTGCATAAATAACATAAAAATAAATACATTATTATATTAAGTCATACAGAGAAGGCTTTTGTCAAAATCCAATAATATTCCTAATCAAAGCACTTAACAAAACAGGAATAGAATCAAATTTGCTCAACATAATAATAAAGACCATCAGCAACCCCCCCCCAAAAAAACCCTAAAAACCAACAGCCAACATCTATTACGATTGGGGTGGGGAGCAGGGAAGGAAGGGAGATTGAAAGCATTTTCCCTTGTAAATGGAAACCAGTCAGGGATGCCTCTTATTGCCACTTTATTCAACACTGTGCTCGATATCTTAGCCAGGGTGATTAGACAATTAAAAGAATTCAAAAACGTCCAAATTTTCAAAGAACAGTTCTCTCGGTTGAGTTGATATGATTCTTCATATAGAAACTCCCAAGGACTTGATAAGAAAAGTATTAGAAATAATTGAAAGATTTGGTAACACACAAGATCCACATAGAAAAATCTATCAGATTCCTGAATACAAGAAAAGTGAACTCTGAAAAAAATATCAAGAAAATCATACCAATTACAACATCCACCCAAAAGTTTTTCTACTTAAAAATAAATACAGAGAACAAGAGGCCTGTACAAAGAAAACTACAAAGCATTCATATAAGAAACCAAAATAATATGAAGAAATGGTCTCTGCAAATCAAAACAATGAGATACATGGATAGCCATGTTTAAAACACATACACACAACCCCTGCCCACTCCTGAAAAATAGAAAATTCTTGAGAAGGTATAGGAAGATCGAAACTCTCATACACTATTCATGGGGAATATAAAACAGTACAACCACTGTACAAATTGAGTTTGGTTCATTGTCTGCTATGTCTGCCTATGGATTCTGCCTCTCTTTCTCTCTCTCTCTCTCTCTCTCTCTCTCTCTCTCACTCACTCTTATTATAAATAAATCATTCTATTGGGTTCTCTTACAGCTCTTATAACAATCCATTCATCAATTGTATCAAGCACATTTCTACATACGTTGCCTTAACTATTTAAATATATATTTTCTTTCTGTTTGAGCCCTTGGTATCAGCTCCTCTTTTTTATCCCTCCTTCCCCTACCCTCCCACCCTCACAGACCCCGGATAAATGATAAATTATTATTATTTTCATATCTTACCCACCCACTATCACCCTTTGTCAATGTTATTGTTGTTGTTGGTCCCCTGGGGAGGGGTGGGGTGATAAATTATTATTATTTTCATATCTTACCCACCCACTATCACCCTTTGTCAATGTTATTGTTGTTGTTGGTCCCCTGGAGAGGGGTGGGGTGTTGTGCATCATTGTAGTTGGTTCCCTGTTTCTCCACTTTCTCCCCATACCTTCTCCCTAACTTCATAGTATTGCTACTTGCAGTGCTGTTTCTGAGAGGTTTATCTGTCCTGGATTCCATGTGTCCAGAGCTCTTATCTGTGTTCTGTTCTAGCTTGATTAATAAGGTAGAATTGGGGTCATGATAGTGGGGAGGAGGAAGCATGAAAGAATTAGAGTAATATTGTATGTTCTGCCGGTGCTGTGCTGCACCCTGGCGGTCTCATTTTTTTCCCTTGTGGCCCTTCTGTGAGGGAATGTCCAATTATCTACAGATGGACTTTGGGTCTCCGCTCCAACCCCCATTATTCACATCAATATATTCATTTGTTTTGGATTTTCTGATGCCTAATACCTTATCCCATTGACACCTCATGATCGCACAGGGTGGTGTACTTCTTCCACGTGGGCTTTGTTGCTTCCTTGCTACTTGTTTAGCTTCCAGCCTTAAAGACCCAAGACACTATATCTTCTAATAGCCAGCCACCATCACCTTACTTCACGACATTTGCCTCTGCACCCATTTTATCTCCAGTGAGCTTGTGGTAGTTGCATAATCTGTTGTCAATTTGAGATTTATGAGTGAAGGGGTGGCGTTTACCTGTCAATCAGGTCGCAGCTTAATGACCTCATTTGGAGGCACTAAACAGATAAATAGCTCACTGGGGCAACACACTAGCTCACTCCTTGTGAGACATTTATGAGGAGAAGCCACATGAAGCTACCCCGATGCAGCCAGAGCCCTCGAGGAGGGAGGCACACCATTGTGGAGATCCCTCACAGGGCTGAGATGCTTACAATGCCATTGGATCTACAATACTTCCCACCCACTGGCCTGTAATCTTCCTGTATTCAGCATCATTGCATGTGTTTCATGAGTCTGAAGAGAATTTTATAGATTGGTATCTGACCTATGAGAAAATATCAGATTTATGGACTTGTTCTAGGCTTGACTGGGATGTTTTCTCAATCAACATTCAATTGATCTTGTACATAAAGCTCTTTCCTAAGCACATATGAGTGTCTATGAATTTGTTTCTCTAGTCTACCCAGACGAACACAGGTCATGTTGGGAAAGTGAGCATCACAGGATACGAAGTTATTAGAAAAAGTGTTCGTAAATTGAGGAAATACTTGAGTAGAGACCAAATGCCCATCTGCTACCTTAATGCTTAGCATTTAAATATATGCATATAGACCTATATCCCTATTGTTATATATTAATGGATTTACATATGTGCATGCGCCTCTATAAATGTATTTTGCCTCCTAGTTCTTTCCTCTATTTCTTTTTACTTTCCTCCTGTCTCACTATCATGTTTGACCTTCATTCAACACTAAGTGCTTTCTCTCGGCTACATTGCACTTGATCACATCCCATTAGGCATTCTACGCCTGCCTCACCATCCATTTTAGACCTCTTGTTTTTCCTTGTCCCTGGGTTTGTTAGCATCCACCCCTTTGTCCCACCTCCTCTTCTCTCATGTCCCCCAGAACTGTCAGCCCCATTGTGTTATCCTTCAGATCGGTTAGCCTATCTCTCCAATCTAGATTAGAAAAAGAAAAGAAAGAAAAAGCCTCTCTTGTTCTTGATCAGTTTGTTTGGTTCACCCAGCCCCCCTTTCTTCAGAGATCCAGGGTCTAGGTTACTCCTCCACGTGCTGTTTCTGATGTCTTCATTTAAGAATAGACGCTCTGCGTCTGTCTAGGTTGCTATCTTACTTAAAGTTTAACCCTTTTATATATAACCTAGTCTGACACTTTATGTCCTTGACTTGTGAAACTAAACCATTTACTTTAAGTATAATTTTGACAGTTATGAATAACTGCTGACATTGTGTGTGTGTGTGTGTGTGTGTTTGGTATTGACATTTTTATTATTACACTTAACTTTTGCTGATGAATTATTTTTTATTGTAGATGACATTTTTTCTTTGTTCTAGTTACTTTTATGTCTAACTAAATATTTATGGTTTTCTTCTTCATCTTGGTGAGTTTATTATTTTATTTGTGGTTACTCTGAAATGTACATTCACCCTTCTACGTTTAAAACTATAATTTCTTGGTACGATCTTAACTTCCTTCCCAGGACATTTTATTCCTACATCATCACCTCCTTTTTTTGTTTTGAAGATGTCATACACAAATTTGCATCTCTGGGTCCCTGTTTACAGGTTTGTAGCTTTATTTTAGTTTTTGGAATTCTATATCAGGATTGATATCTGAGTAAAGGCATTGTATGTTGATATCTGGATGAAACACCCAGTTCAGTTTTTCGTTAGATGTTGATTCTCTGTTCAAAAGACTCCTTTTAGTTTTCAAAAATAAGATTAGTCTTATTTTCACAAATTTTCTTTTATAAATCTTAGAATGTCCTCATTTCATCATTGCACTCATAACTCATTGCCATCTGCTTGTCTGACTCATAACAGCTCTATAATAGGGTAGAACTTCCCATGAGGGTTTCCAATACTGCACATTTTTAAGAGAACAGAAAGCCTTTCCTCCTCCCACATCCTCCATTCCCCATGGAGTGGCTTTTGGGTTGAAATTGTTGACATTGTAGTTAGCTAGCCCAATGTATAACCCACTGTGCCACCTCAGCTCCTAGATAGACAATTTTTCTGGGTAGATGAGTCTTGGTTGTCAATCCTTAACGTGCAGGGTTTTATATATGTCTGCTCATTGCTATATTTCATAAATAGCAACAGCAGAGAAATTAGAGTTTAATTTTATTAGGGAACTGTTGTTTTAGTCGAGCTGCTGTGAGAATGCTTTCTTTGACACACAGTCTACATAAATAGAGTTAAAAGTTATTTAATGAAATTATTTTGCATAAAGTCAGCCCTTCATCTGGTGTTGAGTTGGTATTTAGTTCTGTTTTAGCCTAAAAGAGAGGAAATATGATAAAAGCACTTTTATACTACATAAAATTCTTAGTCATGTGATGTGAAAATGAACTATATGTAATTGAGAGGTCTCCAAACTTGTTTTAGTGTAGATATTACATGCAAAGTTTTCTGCATAGTATAAGTAGTACAAGAAAAACAATATAATCATAACAGCTGCTATCATCACTACTACATAGTATATGAAAGATCTATGCAAATTATAAAGATAATGAAAATTTTAAATGAAGGAAGAAAATAGCTGCAAAAATGTGGCCGAAGTCATATTTGAACTCTTTCGGCTACATAGGGAAAATGCTACTCTAACTTCACACAAATACAAGACTGACTGCCATCCATAGAGATCAGGCTGGTATCCACGCTCCATCCATCATCTACCCCATTCTGACATCAATTATTTTCCCTTGACACTCTATTTTTCTATGGGGTTTGACAATTCATTGCAATGGCCACACAGAATATACAGACAATACTCAAAACTTTGGTGGTATGTTAGGGAAGACTTGGAAGAAAGCTACTTGGCAAAGTAGTGTAAAAATATCCATATGTGTACCCATTTCAAGTAAAGTGACCATTTCAAAGAAAAAAAGTGGCCCAAAAGAATGCTCATTTTATAGAAAATGTCAATAGTATCCCATGCAAGTAAAATTTTGCTGAAGATAATCAAACAATGGTTCTAGCAGTATACTGACAAGGAACAGCCAGAGGTTCAGGGTGGATTCAGAAGAGGCTGTGGAGAAAGGGATATCATTACTGATATCAGACGGATTTCGACTGAAAGAAGAGAATAGCATAAAAATGGTTATGTGTATTTTATTGACTATGCGAAGGCATTCGAATATGTGGATCATTACAAAATATGAATCAGCTTGCGAATGAATGGGAATTCAAGAATAATTAAGTGTGCTCATGTGAAACCTGTACATGGATCATAAAGTAGTTATGTGAAGAGAATGAGAGGATATTGGAGGTCTTAAAATCAGAAATGGTGTGTGTCTGGGTTATAACCGCTCAAAAAATTTACAAAATCTGTAAAGTGAGCAAATAATCTGAGGACCTGCATTAAATAAAGAAGATTGTGATGTCAGGATTGGAGGAAGGCTTTCTAACAACCTGAGATATTAAGGAGACACAACCTTCCTTGCTGAAAATGAAGAACATTTGGATCACTTCCAGATGAAGATCAAGGATTTCAGCCTTCAGAATGGATTACAACTCAATGAAAGAAGAGCAAAATCCTCAAAACAAGACCAATGGGTAACATAGCTAGAGAAAAGATTGAAGTTGTCAAGAATTTTGTCTTGTTTGGATTCACAATTAATGCTCATGGCAACATCAGTCAAGAGATCAAAGCAGGCATTGCATTGGGTGAATCTGCTGCATAAGAACTCAAAAATGTTGAAAGCAAGGACTAAAGAGTGCCTGACCCACATCATGGAATTTTCAATTGTTTCATATGGATGTGGAATTCGGACAATAAATAAGGACGATTGAATTACTGTGTCTGAATTAGGGTGCAGGAAAAGAATTTTGAAAATACAATAGCTGCCAAAAGAACAGACAAATCTCTCTTGGAAGTACAGCCAGAGTGCTCTTTAGCTGCAAGGATGGGAAGACTTTTTGTGTTAATTTGGGGTAGACTAGAGAAACAAAGGAAAGAAGGGCTAAAACGAGCAACAGAATGAAACATTATCTGGTCATATGGCATCCTCAAAATTGGTATATTTGAGTCCATTGTTGTAGCCATTGTGTCAATCCATTTCATTGAGGGTCTTTCCCTTTTTTTTTACTACCCATCTACTTTATCAATCATGATGTCGTTTTCCATGGATTAGTCTCTAGACAACATGAGAAAATTATGTGTGAAGAAGTCTTGCAATCCTTGATTGTAAAGAACATTCTGTATGTAAGACAGGCTACAAGGCAAATTTGTTCATATTTTAGGCAACCCGTGAAGAAGTCCTGATGGTGTAGTGGTTATACATTTGGTTACGACCCATAAAGTCACTAGTTTGATACTACTAGAGGTCCTGATGGGGAGATACCAGGACAAGCAGGATGGTTGGACAGGAGTAAAGTAAAAAGAAATGGAGAAACGATCTAGGAAGCAAAGCTATAGATAAAAGTATAAACATAGATGTGAATTTAAGTAAATATATTAATTCATAAAAATAGAGGCATTGGCCTATATATATATTTATATAGCAACATATTGAGAAGGTGGATGGTGGATGGACTTTGGACCGCTGCTCAAGCCCTCCCACAATGCAAGAACACTTTGTTCTAATAACCTGGAATTCTGTGGTATTCACCCTCCCTACATGATCACTGAAGCCAGAATGGTGCATAAGCAAGTGTGTTGAAGAAAGCTGATGGTGTCAGCAACAAGCCCACTTGGAAGTAACACACCAGCTGTGTGATCATATGATCATGAGGTGTCAATGGAATCAGGAAGACACCTGCCCTCCTCCCCGCAAATATATATATATATATATATATATATATATATATATATATATATATATATATATATATATATATATATATATATATATGAAGGAGGTAGAGAAGAGACCCAAACCCCATCTGTACACAAGAGGCCATCCCCTCACAAGAAGGGTCACAAGGAAGGGATGAGTCAACCAGGGAGACAGTATAGTACCAATGAAACAGATAATATTTCTCTGGTTCTTTGAGGCTTCCCCAACCCTCTTATGACTAGATCAAAGTATATACACTAGTACATAGAAGAGCTCATGACACAGGGAATCCATGTCAGATAAACCCCACAGAATGGGAGTAGCGATACACAGAGAGTAGGTGTCAGAGGGGAGGAAGGGTCAGAGTGCAATGATCAACACATTAACCTTTCCCGCCAACCCTCGGGGATGAGCTACAGGAACAACAGAAACGTAGGTAAAGGGAGACAGCAGTCAGTGGAAACTATGAAAATACTAACAATTTATAATTTATCAAGGGGTCACAAGGGTTTGGAGGAGGGAGAAACTGATATCAAGTGATGATGGCAACATATGTACAAATATGCTTGAAACAACTGATGTATATAGAATGTTATAAGAGCTGTAAGACCCCCAAATAAAATGACTTAAAATAAAACTACAGAGGCAGTTCTAGTTGGCCTATGTGGTCTCTATAAGTTGTCATCAACTTGATATTTGTGAGTCTGCTTATTTGTTATGGTTGTTGTGTATGGCACTTTCAATATTCTTCACAGGAATCATAATTCACATTCATGTGTCCTTCTTTGATATTCCATATTCAATGCTCAACTTTCACAGTGCATATGAAGTGACTGAAAATATGATAGTTTTGGTGAGGCATAATTAGACCTCAAATTGACATCATAACTCTATAGTGAAATGCAGTGAACCCTTTCCTTTATTTCTTTTATTAATCATTCATTGGGGGCTCTCACAATCCATCCATACATCATGTCATGCACATTTCTACATATGTTGCCATCATATTTTTAAAAACATTTTCTTTCTATTTGAGCCCTTGGTATCAACTCCTCATTTTTCCCCTTCCTCCACCACACTCATGAACCCTTGATAATGTATAAAGTATCAAGAATCCTTTGATTTCTTGATACTGCTTCTGTGATCATTGATTATGCATCTATAAAAGAGAAAATCCTGGATGACTTCAAACATTTCTCCATTAATCATAATGATACCGATTGTTATGTGCATTTTGGTTTACTTTACATTGAGGTTTAATCTGTACTGAAGGCTAAAATCCTTAATCTTCATTAACAAATATGTCAAGTCCTCCTTGCCTTCAGCAAACAAAGTTGTGTCTCTGCATATTGTAGGTTTTTTGTTCAGTCTTCCTCTTATCCTGATGTAATATTATTCTTTCTAAAGCCCAGGGTCTCAGATTATTTGTCCAACAGACCGCTTGTGTAAGTATGTTGAAAGGGTACAACCCTGAAGCACACCTTTCCTGATTTTAAATCACACTATTCCCTTGTTTTATTCAAATAACTGTCTCTAGATCCATGACAATTCAGCATGAGCACCATGAAGTCTTTTAGTATTCCCTTTCTTCTCAACGCCATCTATATAGCTTTATGTTTTCATGATTCACATATTCCAATGCCTTTGCATAGTCACTGTAACACAGCGGTCATTTTCCTGGCTTCTCTACTTTAATCTCAAATCCACCTGAGAGCAGCAATGACTGTCTTCACAAATATCTTACTTCAATAACATACTCATTGAAGCTAGAGATTTGGATTCATTTTTAAAATGTTATTTATTGATAGGGGATCCATATTAAGAAATTTCCTTCACCACAATGATTTACCAAACTCACAAAACAAATGGCAGTGAAAGAAGTTCACTGCTACTAAGTCAGTTCATACTCACAGTGATCCTGTAGGTCAGAGTACAACTGCTCATTAGGTTTCTGAATGGCCAAGCCTTTAGGGGAGGAGAAAGCCTCATTTTCTGTGCAGGGAATGACTGGTAGTTAAAAACTGATAACCCTGCTCTTAAAAACCCAATGTATAACATACTATGCCACCAGGGATAAGCTGTTGTTGTTAGGTGCCATTGAGTCAGTTCCAACTCATAGCACCCCTATGCACAACAGAATGAAACACAGCAGAGTCTTGTATTATCCTTAGCTAACCATAAGGTAACTAAATCAATTGGAAGAACTGATAAAGATAAAGAGCTGAATAACAAAATTTCAAAAGGCAGCTTCATAAGAGAAAGGGCTAAACTACTACTGTCTAAAATAAAGAAAAATATACTCATTAAGGGTAAAATTATTTTGTCTCAAACTACATATAACGTTAAAATATAGAATGCATCTTTTATCCATTAAATCTTTTAAAAACAGAAAATAAATTTATTAAAAACACATTTTTTTTCTATGTCTGATGTACTTAATGATTATTATTTCAGTTCTTAATCTAAATTTTATTATATTAAAATTTTATTAATTTTAGTATTACTGGGGTCTGAATGCAAGTTTTTTTGATACCCCAAGTTAGTAATCAGGTTTCTTTGAGAGCATGGAAGCAATGAAAAGGCAAAGGAAGGGTCATGTTGAAAGAAAGTTCTTCACAGAGAAAGAGTCTGGTGAACTTACAAGAGCTGCCATTCCTCCATTTGTATCAGCTCTGATAGTCTTACCCATTCATCGAATTGTGCCCCATGAACACCATTGCTTCCTGTGACAGTCCACCTCAAAGTCAAGGGGACCAGTCATAGGTAGGGCTAGTACACGGGGCAAAGTTTTAGCAGTTCTCCTTTTCTTATTTGCATTTGAAAGATCAACAAAAACCTGTTGCTGTAGTCCTTTGATTTTGAATTGCTTCATAAGCCTGCATGACAAAGTAGAATTTTAAAAAACATTTTATTAGGGACTCATACAACTCTTATCACAATCCATACATATATCAATTGTGTAAAGCACATCTGTATATTCTTTGCCCTCATCATTTTCAAAGCATTTGCTCTCCACTTAAGCCCTTTGCATCAGGTCCTCTTTTTTCCCTCCTCACTTCCCCCTCACTCATGAGCCCTTGATAATTTATAAATTATTATTAAGTCATATCTTGCCCTTCACCCCCTTTTCTTTTGTCCATCCCCCAGGGAGGAGGTCACATGTAGATCCTTGTAATAGGTTCCCTCTTTCTAACCCACTCACACTCTACCCTCCCAGTATCGCCACTCACTCCCCTGGTCCTAAAGGTATCATCTGCCCTAGATTCCCTGTGCCTCCAGCTCCTATCTGCATCAGTGTACATCCTCTGCTCTATCCAGACATGCAAGGTAGAATTCGGACCATGATAGTTGATGGGAGGAAGCATTTAGGAACTAGAGGAAAGCTATATTCTTCATCGATGCTCCATTGCACCCCGACTGACTCATCTCCTCCCCTAGACCCGTCTGCAAGGGGATATCCAGTGGCCGACAAATGGGCTTTGGGTCTCCACTCTGCACTCTACCCCTCATTCACTATGGTAAGATTTTTTTGTTCTGATGATACCTGATCCCTTCGACACTTCATGATTGCACAGGCTGGTGTGCTTCTTCCATGTGAGATTTGTTGCTTCTGAGTTAGAGGGTCGCTTGTTTACCTTCAAGCCTTTAAGACCCCAGATGCTATCTCTTTTGATAGCTGCGAACCATCAGCTTTCTTCATCTCATTTGCTTGTGCACCCATTTGTCCTCACTGATCGTTTCATGGAGGTGTGCACCCAATGATATGATGTTTTATTCTTTGATGCCTGCCAACTCATCCCTTCCGAACTCCGTAATCACATAGGTTGTTGTGCTTCTTCAATATGGGCTTTGTTGCTGCTGAGCTAGATGGCTGCTTGTTTGTCTTCAAGCCTGTAAGACCCCAGACGCTATATCTTTTGATAGCTGGGCA
This sequence comes from Tenrec ecaudatus, assembly GCF_050624435.1. NCBI lineage: Eukaryota > Metazoa > Chordata > Mammalia > Afrosoricida > Tenrecidae > Tenrec > Tenrec ecaudatus. The sequence goes on from NC_134531.1 coordinate 236,941,140, forward strand.
CCATAAGCTTTGTTCACCACATTTGCTTGTTCACCCACTTTGTCTTCAGCTGTTGTGTCGGGAGGGTGAGCATTATAGAATGCCAATTTAATAGAAGAAAGTATTCATGCATTGAGGGGGTGCTTGAGTAGAGACCCAATGTCCTTCTGCCACCTTAATACTAGACCTACAAATATAGGCACATAGATCTATTTCCCTATCCTCATATATTTGCATAGGTACATGTCTTTGTCTAGACCTTTATAAATGTCCTTTGCCTCCTATCTCTTTCCTCTATTTCCCTTGACTTTCCTCCTGTCCCACTATCGTGCTCCATCCCCACCTGGGTTTCAGCTATATCTCTTCATTACATTACCCTTGATCATTCCGTACCAGGTCTGCCACCCCCACCTCACCACCAATTTGAATCACTTGTTCCCTTGTCCCTAGGTTTGTTAACACCACTTCCTTACCCCCCACTTCCCCCTATCCAATGTCCCCCCGGAACTGTCGGTCCCATTGTTTTTCCTCCAGATAGTTCATCCAGTCTACCTTATTTAGACAGACCTGCGGAGATAATAACATGCACAAAAACAAGACAGAGAAAAATCAAGACAGATTAAATCTTAAAATATTTTATCTCCTCTATTAAAATATAGTTTTTAATCACAACACATATTCATACATATGCACAAAGCAGCGGAGACCTTACAAACAACAGCATATATTAGCTTGTAAGGCTTTAAGTCAACTAGTTAGGCTCAGCTTGACCATGTAATTATTTTGATTGCAAAGAGGATTATTCTACGAATAGTTCATGACCTAGATGTCAGTAAGTTTTAATGGTCTTGATAGGATATCTCCTGAAGACTAACCAGGCATTATTTTTTGCTGATCATCAGAAGGAAGGAATCAGACAAAATCGATCAGTTCTTTTCAAATGTATGTCATGTTTATGGAAACTCCATTAGCAAAGAAAGTGAGGGCCAGTGTCAAAAGAGAGAGCACTATAAAATTACACAACAAAGAATTTAAGTCCTGGGAGAGAAGAATCAAAACCACAACTTAAATTGAGGAACATATCTGACAAAGAATATCTTTGTGTTTACTTCTCTTGACTGTCATCCTTTGTTGATTCTTTTATAGAAAGACTAAAGACAGGAATGGAGATGGGTGTATTGACATTAGACTGTAGTCTACCTATTGCACTCAACACGTAATATTGTGTTATATTCTGCTATCAAAATGTAACATTAAGAAGCTAGAATGTGATTTATTTTATGATAACTAGTTTATATTTATAAATGTTCAAGGTATAATTAAAATAGGTATAATTAAAATTTTGTTTAAAATATTTTATTCAATTTACCCACATCACGGCATCCATTTATTTTCAGTCTATTCAAGACTTTGGATTATAATCAATATTGAACAGTAACATTGTTGTTAGTAACCTCAAGTTGGTCCCCACCTGTAGTGAGCCTGTGCACAACACAAGGAAACACTGCCCACTCCTGCACCATGCCCACAATTGTTCCTAAACTGGAGGCCATTGTTGTAGCCATAGTGTTGACCCACATTACATCCTTTGCTAAGGTCTTTCCTGACATGCCCAAAGTTTGTAAGATGAAGTCTTATCATTCTTTCCCCTAAGGAACACTCAGTAATAGTTTTATTTATTAATTTCTACAGAATTGGTCCAATATGAGTAGATTATGTCACTTAGATGATGGTATTTGAGGCTTTTATTGATTGCATTATTTTGGAGGCTGGCTGATCAGCAAAACTGAGTGTGATTTGAATATTCAAAAAGGTCATCTAAATTTTCAATTCAATCATATTCATTATATTTTCCCCTTATTAGATACCACTTTTATCCATTTTAAATAAGTTATAGTTGGCATTAATGCTGTGTTTATCAGGTTTTTGTAATTATTTGGTTAGCTGGCAATCAGCAGGAGATTACAGGCATTAAAGTGAATTAAGGATGAATGTGGTGCTAAATGATCTGTTTGGTTATGGGTATTGATCAATTTAATAACATAACTATAGAATCTCCACTTCCGCCTTTCATATGCACTCAATTTCAAATGTTTCAGTTCATTTGCTCCTTCAAGAAATGTACAAAGGTTTATGATGCTCATTCTCCTTACAGAAATATCTGTCATTTTTTATGTGTCTCTATTTATTAAGAGACACCATAAGATTTTATTTTTTACTCTCTCATTTTATTCTTCCTTCATTACTTACACACTGCTCACTCTATTTTTCTCCATTTTACACTTACTTATCAATTCCATATTTGTTGTTTGTTTGTTTTTTGCTTTATTTATTCAATTCCATTTCCAGTCAGTTACTAACCTAAATCTTAGTGATTCAATACCCAGAAATTCCATAGACGGATAGCAGAGAAAATTATTCCTGATTATTAGATAAGATAAATGCAAATTAAAACAACTATGAAATACCACCTAACAACCTTAAAAATAGCCCAATTCAAAAAATCAGGAAGTAACAAGTATTGAAGAGGCTGTGGTGAGATAGGAATTCTCACTGACTTCTGGTGGACCTGTAGAAAGATATGTGCAGCGACTATGGAAATCAACTTAGAGATATCTAAAACAGATGGAATTTGAGCTACCACATGACCCAGCAATCTCTCTATGGGGCATATACCCAGAAGAGGCAAGAAACAATCCACGGCCAGGCATCTGTGCTCCAATGTTCATCGCAGTGCAGTTCACAATTGCAAGGAGTTGGAATTCCATTAACAGATGAATGGATTTAAAAATTGTTGTATTTAATTACACTACACATCCCTAATAAACAATGATGAATGCATGAAGCAAATTGCTGCATGGGAAGAATTGGAGGAAATTATGGTCAACAATGTAAGCCAAGCACAAAAGAATGAGTACAACATGAGTCCACTGAGGTAAGCTTAAAAAGCAAAGGGGGCATAGGGAAAAAGCAACTACATGCATACATTCCTGGGGGTGAGTTCCAGGTACTATGGTAGGGACCAGACCCAATCCAGGGATATATATGGCAGCTGACTAAAAAGGAGGGGAAAAGAAGAAAGAAAAGAAAGAAAGAAAGAAAGAAAGAAAGAAAGAAAGAAAGAAAGAAAGAAAGAAAGAAAGAAAGAAAGAAAGAAAGAAGGAAAAGACCTGGGTAGCTGGGGAACAGCACACTAACCCACCCAAGTGGAGGGTATTGTTTATATTTCCATAGTAGAAGAAAAGAGTGACCATGCTTCAACCCGGTACACCAATATGTGAATGCAACATACCGGCATGAAGCAGCAAACCAATAGAACCAATAGCAAACCAGGTCTGCAGGGCTGGCACGAATCCCAGCTTCATGGACCGACACCCCGCTCCCCCCCCCCCACTGCCTCTCCTCCTTCCCCCCAGCCAACCTCCCTCAGAAGAATGCACTACAGAGGACAAAACAGAAGCTACAGTTCTGGGAGAGGGGCATGTATGATCAGAGCACATGTAGGCAAACTAAGAGGGCAGGAGGGACAAAGAGAGAGTGAAAGACTTCCTGGCCCACCAGTCTCTGATGACTATATTCCAGCTTAGAGAAGCCAAGGCACAGAGAAGACCATAGGTCTGGCCCCACCATGAGACACAATGTCCCTCACTGACCTATAGTGCTACAGGGGACAACACTGTAGACACAGAGAGGGAATTATGTCAAATTTGACCCCACACCAGGGCAAAACACTAAGGGGGGTGCATGAGGAATACCATAAATAGACTTTGGGGCAAGGGTGTGGCACACAATCAGACTTGACCAGAAAACATTCTTTTAATGCCAGCAAACAGACCTGAAACTATTATAGACTTTAGACCTGGAACTATTATAGGCTTTTCTGTTTTATGGTTGGTTTTGGTTCTTACTGTTTTCTTTTGATCTGATTTAGATTGTGTGTGTGTGTGTGTGTGTGTGTGTGTGTGTGTGATTATTGTTTTTGCTTGTCTATCTAGATAAGCTAGGCGGGATAAAAAAATCCAGAGGAGAAAACAATGAGACTGCTGATTCTGGGGGGACATGGGAGAGGGGAGGTGGAGTAAATGAAGGGGTCGGTGTCAACAAACCCAGGAACAAGGGAATAACAAGTGATCTAAAATCGATGGTGAGTAGGGCCTAGGATGCCTGGTGGGGTTTGCTCAAGTGCAATGTAAACGAGAGGAATTGCTGAAAGCTGAATATGAAGGCCAAACATGATAAAGGGACAAGAGGAAAGTAAAAGGAAATAGAATATCTAGGAGGCAAAGGGCATTTATAGAGGTCCAAATACAAGCATATACATAGGTATATATAACAATAATATACAGTTGTATGCACATATATTTATATGTTAAGTATTATGGTATCAGACAGATATTACACTCAAGTACTCAAAAACTCCTTCAGTGCAAGAACACTTTGTTCAATAACCTAGCATTCTATGGTGCTCACCTTCCCAACATGATCGCTGAAGACAAAATGGTTGCATAAGCAAATGTAGTGAAGAAGGCTGATGGTGCCTGGCTATCAAGAGATATCGCAACTGGGGTCTTAAAGGCTGGAAAATAAACAAGCAGTTATCTAGCTCAGAAGCAATCAAGCCCACATGAAGAAGTACACCAATCTGAATGATCGTGAGTTGTCGATTGGATCAGATATCAGGCATCAAAGACCCAGAATGAGAAATCATATTGATGTGAATGGTGGGGTGGGGGGCAGAGTGGAGACCCAATGGCCATTTTTAGACAATTGGCCCTCCTTTCACAGAAAGGTCATAAGAAACAGACACCCCTAATTCTTCCTCCCCCGACTACCATGATTCCAATTCTAGTGTACAAATCAGGATAGACCAGAGCATGTACACTGATACAGATAATAGCTCTCAACACAGGGAATCCATGAGAGACAAAGCCCTCAGATCCAATCATGGAAGTAGCTATACCAGGTGGGTAAGAGGAAGGTGATTGGGGGGAGGATGGAATCTAATCACAATCATTGATATATAACCCCCTCCTAGGGGGACAAAAAAGAGAAAAAATTGGATGAAAGGAGATAGCAGTTGGTCAGTATAAGTCATGAAAGTTAATAATTCATAAATTATTAAGGATTTAAGAGGGAGGGAGTGTGGGGGACAGGCGAAAATGAGCTGATACCAAGGGCTCAAGTAGAAAGAAAATGTTTTGAAAATTATGATGGCAACATATGTACAAATGTGCAGGACATAATTGATGTATGTATGAATGGTGATAAATGCTGTAAGAGCCACCATTAAAATGATCTTTTAAAAAGAAAATCAAACAACAAAAATATACATAAATTAAATTAACTCAATGTGCCCTAAGCAAAAGCTCTTCCTTCTTCACCCACTGTAACCATAGGTCAATGGTGCCTGGCTATCAAACAATATAGTGTCTGAGGTCTTAACAGCTTGTAGCTCAACAAGGAAGCAGGGAAGCAACAAAGCCCACATGGAAGAAACATATCAGCCTATGATTATGAGATGTCAACATGAGGAGGTAACACAAGTTCAAAAACAAGCAACCAAATCAATGTGAAAGGGCGTGGAGGTAGTGGAGACCAAAACCCACCTGTAAGATAATTGGACTGTCCCTCTCACAAAGGCCACAGGGATGGGATAAGAAAGCCAGTGTGCAGTATAGCAGAGATGAACCACATAACTATCTTCTAGTTCTTTAATATCTCTTCCCCTTACTATTATGGTTTTTATCCATTTTGCCTCATTAACCGTGGTATATTTGCATATGTACATTTGTATATTTAAGATCTTTTGGTACATGAAATCCAAGATAGATAACCCTTCAGAAACAGTAACAGGAGTAATGGTTCTTCTAAGGGTATGGGAAGAGAGAGGAGGAAGGAGGATAGGGAGCAGATAGCATTGACGATTGTACAAACCCACTTGTTACTCAACAACAGAATTGTATGTGAATGGATATATTGGATTAAGTAAGGTATGGCAAAACATTTTTGAAATGTTTTTATTAGCCATTTCCACGTCATTTTTGGTGAATGGTCTTTCCCCACTTCTTAAATGGGTCATTTGTTATTTTCTTATTGAACGGTTGTAGAGTTCTGTATACTTTATGTGTTAGTTCAAGTAGACTAGAGAAACAAATCCATAGACACTCACGTGTATTTAAGAGATAGTTTTATATCAAAGAGTAATTATACATTAAGAAAACATCCTATCCCAATCCAGATCAAGTCCATAAATCCGATATTTGTCCATATGTCTGATACAAATCTATAAAGACAACTTCAGACTCATGAAACATATACAAGGATGCCGAACACATCTGTACATATGTTACCATCATCATTTCAGGAAGATCACAGGCCAGTTGGTGGCAAATATTGTGATCTAGTGGTATTGTAAGCATTTCAGAGCTGGCAGGGGTCATGTGGTTTCTCTAGCTCCTAGGACTCTGGTTCCTTCAGGGTAGGTCCATGTGTTTTCTCCTTAGGCATGTCTCACAGGGAGTGAGCCCAGAGAGAGTGTCTCTCGCCTCCAAGGAGGACTACTGGAGTTCCCAGAATCCTCAGGAGAAAGCCATTCCCACATAGAGACCTCATTGACTATCACCTCATTGACAGGCTAAGCTCCACACCTTCTATCTTAATCGTCTCAAATTGACAAAAAATTATATAACTACTTCATTTTGGTATTTCTACCCTTTTGCAATGTGTCCTTGGTTAAAAAAAATTCCAAGTCATCTATCTTGTTTGCTTCTCTGTGTGCCTCCTTCATTACAATTGGTTGTCCCGTATACCCTGCAATAGGGCCCTGAAGTATGTATCTTGCTACCCTGTTCCTGATTTCTCATTGATAAGCCTGACAGCTTTGGGGTTACATTTAGGTCATTAATCCATCTTGAGTTCATTTTTGTGTCTAGGGAAATGTGCAGGTCTTGTTTCATTCTTCTGCATTTGGAAATCCACTTGGTCCAACACCATGTGTTGAAGAGACTGTCTTTGTCCCACTAGATATTCCCAAGGTCTTTTGTCAAAAATTACTTGCTTATAGGCTAATGCATTTATGTTGGGTTTTCTGTTCTGATCCATCGGTCTGTATATCTCTAGTTTTACCAGTACCAGCTGTTTTGACTACATCGGCTGTGTAATAGCTTTTTAGGTCATGTAGTACTAGGCCTCCTAGTTGGTTCTTTTTAAGAAATTCTTTTCTTAGACTTGGTGTTTAGCCTACCTATATGAAATCAGTGATTAGTTTTCCCATTTCTTTAAAGACTGTACTTGGATTTGGATTATGATTGTGATTGTTTTGGGTAATATTAACATTTTCCCAATACTACATCTTCCTCTCCATGAGCACAGAATATTCTTCAATTTACATAGATCTTTTTTAGTTTCTTATAGTGATGTTCTGTAGTTTTCTCTGTATATGTTTTTAATTTCTTTATTTAGGTTTATTTTTGTGTGTGTGTCTTTATTATAAATGACATTGTTTCATGGCTCTCTTTGCTGGTATACAGCAATTCAAATGATTTCTAATTCTTAATTTTGTGTGCTGTATATGCCAAACCCCTCAAAATATTTCCAGGAGACTTTTTGTGGAGACTTTTGAGTTTTCTATATATAGAATTATGTCATCTGCAAATATCGAGAGTTTCACTTCTTTTTTGCCAATTTATACTCCCTTCATTTATTTTTGCTGTCTGCTGGCTCTAGATAAGGGTCCTAGCATGATGTTGAATAAAACTGGTGATATGGGAAATTCTGGTCTTCCCACTTTTTTCATTGAAAATGTTTTTATCTGATGTTTCTAGCATGATGCCCATTGCTGGATTTTCATAAAGGTTTTTATTATGTTGAGAAATTTCACTTATATTTCTATTTTGTTGTGTGTTTTGATCAAAATGGGTGTTGGATATTTTCAAATGCCTGTGTGAATCTATTTATATGATCATATGTTCTTTATTCTTTGCCTTGTGTGTGTGGTGGATTGTGGATTACATTGTTTGTATTTTGAATACTGAACCATCCCTGCATCCCTGGAATGAATCCCACTTGATCATGGTGAATTATTTTTTGATATGGTATTGGATTCTATTGGACAAAATTTTGTTGAGGATTTTAGCATCTATGTTCAAGAGGGATATTGGTTTATAATTGTCTGTCTCTGTGGGAACTTTTATTTGGCTTGAGTATCAGTGTTATGCTAGCTTCATAGACTGAGTTTGGGAATTTGATGTCTTTTCCTATGTTCTGGAATAGTTTCAGTAGTACTTGTGTCAGATCTCCTCTGAATAGAATTGCCCTCTGAAACCATCTGGTCCTGAACTTTTCTTGGTTGTCTCTTAATGGCGTGCTCTCTTTCTTCTTTTGTTACAGATCTGTTTAATTTTTTTAATACCTTTCTGCAGTAATGTGGGTAATGTATTTCTGGCTATATGTCCATTTCTTCTAGATATTTGGATTTGTTTGAAAATAGTTTTTCATACTAGTGTATTATTTTTTATTTCATTTGGATCTGTTGTAATGGCACCCTTTTAAGCTTATTCTGTGCATTTGCATCCTTTAATTTTTTTTATTCTTTGTTAAATTTTACAGTGGTCTGTCTGTTTTGTTAATCCTTGCAAAGAACCAGCTTCTTATCGAGATTGTTTCCATTGGTTTCCATATAATTTATTCATTCTAAAGATTTTTCTCTTCTTGTATTGAAAGCTTTATGTTGTCCTTTCTCTAGTTCTTGAAGGTGTTAGCTTAGGGTGTTGATTTTAAATTTCTCCTCTGTTTTAAATGTGTATTGATTGCTACAAATTGACCTTGAGATATTGCTTTTCCTGTATTATCAAGGTTTTTATTTGTTGTATTATCATTGTCATTTGTCTCAAGGAATTTTTAAAATTTCCTCCTTAATTTATTAACCAATCATTTTTTATATTTATGCTGTACAATCTCCATGTACATGTCTTTATGTTTATGTTTGTTTTATTGTTATTTTCAATTTTAAAGCATTGTGTTCTGAGAAAATGCGTTGTAGGATCTCAAATTTGAAAATATGCTCTGGGCTGCTTTGTGGCATTGTATGTGGTTTACTTAAGAATGGTTTATGTGTGCTTAAGAAGAATGAATACTGTGCTTTTGTTGGATGGAGTGTTCTGTATATCTCTATTACGTCAGTTTTGTTGATTGTGTTATTGAGTTTTTTCTTGATATTCTGTGTTTCCTTGAGAGTAGCATATTGCACCCACTTTTTATTTTTCTTGAGGTGTTTATATCCCTTTTGAATTCTGTAAGGAATTGATTGATATATTTCAAGCATTTTTCAATGAGTGCATATATATTTATTATAGTTATATCTGTGGGAGCTATTTTTCCCTTGATTATTATGTAATGTCCATTCTTGTTTCTTATTATATTGTTTGTCATTAAGACTTTTTTTAATATTGCTACCACAGCTTTATTTTGATTGCTGTTTGCTTGGTATGCTTTTGTTCAGCTCCTGATTTTTAGTCTGTTCATATCTGTGTTCATGGCGTGTGTTTCTTGTAGATAACATATTGATGGATTTGTTTTCTTATCCATTCTGCTACCATCTGATTCTTTATTGGTGCATATAGTCAATTAATATCTGTGAGAATATTGATATGTATGTATTTGTTACTGTCATTTTGTTTTGTATTTATATGTGTTGTGTTCATTTCTTTGTTCTTCCTATAATTCTTTGTTAATTTGGATTTTACTCTTTGTGCGATGTTTTTGAGGAGTTGTCTTGTATATTGATTTCATGTTTGTGTGTTGTTGTTTTAGAATTTTTTGGCCATTGTACTTAATTGGATATTTGTGTGTGTGTGTGTGTGTGTGTGTCTATGTGTCTGTGGTGGTGGTCTTGTTTCTGTGAATTCTTTGAATTTCTTCTTTTTTTGCAATACTTTTGTTCATTGATCATATTTGAGTGATATTTTTGTTGAGCTCAAGATTCAAGGTAGGCAGTTTTTCTTTCATTCAGTACTCTTAATACATCAATCCCTTTTCTCCTTGCTTACATGACTCCTGTTGAGAAATCTGAAGTTGTATTTGCTGACCCTCAGTATATGATTGTTCTTTTTCCTTTGGGTGCTCAAAATTTTCTTTTTCTTCTTGATGTTATACATCTTGACTAAAATATGCCGGTGAGTTTTTCTTTTGGGATCTCTTCTGATTGAGGTTCTTTTGGCTTCTTGAATAATTATCATTTAAAACTTTAAACATTGTGGAAAGTTTTCTTGCAGGAGTTCTTGCACTATTCTCTGGAGAATCATTTCATTTCTTCTTCTTCTGGAAGCCATTTATGACCTAGACACTTCCTCTTGATTGTGTCTCACATTGTTCTTATACCTTTCTCAGTGTTGTTTGCATTTTTATGATTTGTTCTTCTTTTAGATCAAAGTTTATAGATTTATCTTTGAGTTCACTAATTCAGGTTTCTAACTTTTCAGTTGTTTCTCTGTTTTTTACAGAATTTTAAATATTATTATAGAGTATGACTTTTGTGTTTTGTCTATAAGGTTTATAGTGAGGTTTCTAGCTTTCCTATATTTCACTTTTCCTCTCAGACTCTTCCTTCATCAACAGATGAAAAAATCTTTGTGTAAGTGTAATCATCATTCTTTTAAATTATTATCCATGTAATTTCATAGCATTCTCAATTTCAGGAATTTTTATTTAGACCTGGCTGGTGTTCACTTTTTTGAATCTGGTTCATTCTTTATTTGTGAACTCATATATTCTGGTGTTTTCTTGACATCTTGGTGTAACTCTTAGAGGTATTATAGAAGTGATGTTATGTGGAAGTAGTTCATGCTGTTAGGTGGGATGTAGGAAAGGGGTGCTAGACAGTTTATATTACGTATCGGGGTGAGAGTACTAGATTAGTTTAGATTAGGTGTTGGTAGGTTTGTTAACAGTATATCAAAAACATTGACGAGAGAAAAAGAAAGGAAAAGGGAAGCTAGAAGGGGTGGTATCTAGTATTATTAATTGACAGGTTAAAAATGAAATTTGATTAAAAACAGATTTATTTTATAATGATGGAGTAATGGGTAATAATATTTGAGAAAGAAAAACAAAAATATTGTACAAATAATGTTAGTTTTCGGTTTTATGAGAATGAGAAGGAAAATGAAAGCTTAACAAGGAAAGAAAGAAAAGTATAAAGTGCTGTGAAATAACTGTTCAGATATTAAAATTAATGAAGCAAATATCAAAAGATAAAATATTAAAATAAAAAGTAATACTAGAATAAGAAGCAGAAGAGCTTTTGATGTATGTTTGATTGGGCTCTCTGTTTTTCCCTGGAGCTTTGTCTCTGATGCAAATGCTAACTTGTGGGCTGATGATGTGTTGAGGGACTAGAAAGCAAAATTAATTGAAAGCAAAACAAATCAAGTAATAATGTTTTTTCGCCTCTGTTCTTACAGATGGGGATGTCCTGATTATGGATTAATTATAAAGATAATGCATCACTTTGATTTAAGAGGGGGAAGGTTTAGGGATGATAGAACACAGAGCAACAATAATACCAAAAAAAGGCAATTTGGGGGAATGTGGGGGGGGGGGATCAGGGCTTCATGGAGCAGTAGTGTTTAGAGCAGTTGGTGATAGTGTCTGGTAGTATGTTGCTTTACCTTGTGGTCATTTAAGATGTCAGTGTAGGTTTGAGATTAAGGCTAGGGAAATGACTTCGGTATCTGGTATGGATGAGAGTACTGTATCCTTATGATTTATATTAATTGTCTTAAAGGAATATAACTTTGATGGATCAAGTCAGAGGTAAAAGGGTTTACTTTTCTCATATGATGGAGGTTACCATATAGGGGTTGGGGAGTGGGGTCTATATCTGGCACCTACTAAGGTAGTCTAGGAGGGAGGAATAAAACAACAGGCTACTCAGATGGCAGGTTGATTATTTGAGCAGTTTTGGATGCTCACCATGGTCTAAAATCATGGTGAATAGACAGCTGGTGAAAAGCTAGGTAGGTGATCAGGGAGGGGCTTCTGGACCAGGAGGCCTTTAGACTTTTTCTCAAACCCAACCCTGTGTTTAGTAAAACCACTTTTGCTATTTCTATATTTATTGTTATGCTAGTAACTTGCTAATGGACCAGGTGTGTGTGAGTTATCTGCTGACCGAAAGAATTAAACAACAGCAACAAAAATAAAAACCCTTGAGAATTGTTGCACCTTAATATGGGTGCCCTTGAAAGCTCTACCTCAGGGAAGGCGAATTATTGTTGCAAAGCAGGGCTGGAGCTTCCTGTAGCCTGTGCAAAGAGTTAGTATATTCACTATTATGCCCATTCTAGGCTGTCATGGAAAGTCACCACCACTGGGCTTGGTGGCTACGCTAACCCAGTCACTGGGGATGTAAGCCTACGAGGGTATCAGACTGGAGCTTCCTTGGCTGGAGCCGAGTGCAAGCCTATTTTTGCTGACTGGTTACACAGAGCTTTGCTCTTATACCATGGACCTTGGCAAGTCAGCCACCCCAGCTAGCTCCTTGACCAAGGGGGAAGAAATAGTCAAGACTGCTGGGATGCCATGCTTCAGTGGCAAGGGCTGAAGGTGTTGACAAAGGGCAGTCTATTGTCAGATGCCGCTTTTTTATTTTTTAAATATTGTTTCCACTTATCTATATTCTGAAAATCCTGTGTTCTAGAAATATACGATTTCCCTATCCTTGGCCTGTGTGTTATGGTTTCTGTGGAGTCCCTCTCTTGTGTGCTACTAGGTTACCATCTTGCTCCTTTTCCTGTTGTTTCGTTATGCTAGCTGCAATACATACTGATAGCTGAAGTCTTTCATCTTTATCAATATGCGTCGTAATTTCTCTTCACTTTCACCAAGTAAGGCTGGTGCATGTTACAGGTTGTTAATTAGTTTTTCTCCAATCTTAACACCATGCTATTCTGTATATATAGTTCAGCTTCTTGAAAGATTTTCACAGCATACAAATTCAATATGTGTTGTGGAAGAATGCAATGCAATTCAAATCTTTGATCTCCATCAGCAAGTGCTTCAAGTCCTCCTCACTTTCAGCAACAGGTGTGTCATCTGCATATCTCAGGTTTTTAGTAAGTCTTCCTCAAATTCCCATACTATATTCTTTTTCAGATACTCTACCTTCCCTGATTATGTGGTCTGCATACAAATCCAACAAATAAGGTGAGAGTATACAAATCTGACACACACCTTTCCCGATTTAAACCAGGCAGTTAGAATGGCTGTCTCTTGGTGGGGGTGAAAGAGGAGCTGATATCAAGGATTCAAGTAGAAAAAAAGATTTTGGAAATGTTAATGGTAACATATATACAAGTGTGCTTAATACGATGGAATGATGGGTTTTCAGAAGATTTGTAAGAGCTCCCTCCCCCAATAAAATGATTAAAAAATAAGTAAATAATAAAAATATTTATTTATAATACATTGCTGTTTCTTAGCATATTTTACCTGTATGCAATTTTGAAGATGGTGTTTCAATCTCACTAACATTTACATGAAGAATGCTGCACTCTTTAATTTACACTTGGTCAAAACAGAAGTTTGGACATCTATAAAGAATTAAGATTATTTGTCTTTTAGAAGGTCTTTGATTTTGGGAGATAAAATAGTTTTAATGGGTCAGATTTGGGTGTAAGGAGTATAGGGTAAGATTTCCCAGTGGATTTCTCCGAGGGCTGTCTTTCCTACTCTCAAAGAATGAGCATGTGGATTGTCATGATATGATAGGGAAAAATTTCAGTATAACTTTCTGGGCCTATTCTCCCACAATACATTTTTTTTCACTTTCTTAAAACTTCTTCTTAATAAGCCCCAATGATCATTCTATGCCTTTCAAGAAAATCTATTAACTTTACACCTTTGGAATTTTCTCAAATTGTTGCTATAACAATTCTAAGGAATTTTCTCAGATTGTTGCGTAACCTTCTAAGCTTCCGTCTCTGCCTTGAGGTTAACTGGCCCAGGAGATGCCTTGAGAAATAAATGCTTCAATTACTTAATTTTATAAGGCACCTTTGGTATATTAAGAGAAGTGTATCACCGAGAAAACTTATCTACAGTCATCCACTGATCAAAGAGATATATTTAATCATGTTTGGTTTGCAATAAATCTTGGAATATATATGAATTGGACACCTAGTAGCAATACAATTTTATTTGGCCTCATGCCTCTCTCTTTTTGTCTCTCTGTCTCTCTCTCTCTCTCTCCCTCTTGGTGCCCCAGCAGTAAATCACAGTATGTTATGTATTTGAATAGAAATTCTACTTATTAGCACTGTAACTTTAGCACTTTGCTTAAGCCTTCTCTGCTTCTGGCAGTTACTTTCAAAAGAAGAAAATAACACTCTCATATAAATAATAGAGGATAATTTATGTATTTGGAATAGCACCTTTAAGCATGACAGTGCTAAAGGAAATGCTAAATACCATGGTTGATGTTATTATGAAAATTATATACATTCAAGTGGAAAACTAGGCAAAACCCTGACTGCTTTGACTGGTAAGTCCATAGACAGGCTAAGGCATATGATTGGTTGTTTTGTTTTCTCTCTACTCTTCCTCATCCAATAAAAAATAGAATCTGAAGATTGCATCTGCTTTAAAATATACTATTAGAAATCTAAATGTGAGAAATACAAGTTCAATATGAAGAAAAGACATTTGGCCTACTTTTAGCTTAAAAATTCAACATTTATATTTATCTTTGCTTCTATACTACTGGATTAAATCCATTATGCTCCATTTTGACATAAGTGGAATTAAATCCTAAGTTATTATAAAAGCCTTTTATTCTGTTTTCAGATGTTCTGTCAAAACATGAAAGAATATGTGTTCATTGTATTAGTGTATAGGTTAGTTCAATATTTTTAAAACACATTCTAAATACATATATTTTCTGTAATTTTAAAAATAATTTTTGGGGGCCTAGTACAACTCTTATCACAATCCATGCATCCGTCTACTGTGTCAGGAACATCTGTACATTTGTTACCATCATTCTCAAAACATTTTCTTTCTACTTGAGCCCTTGGTATCAGTTCCCCATTTTCCCCTCCCTCCATGCCCCTCCTCCCTCATGAATGCTTGATAATTTATAAATTATTATTTATAAGTTATTATTATTTTATCATGCCTTACACTGTCCAATGTTCCCTTCACCTACTTTTATGTGCTTAGTTTTGTCCTAAATACTATACTTACTTAAAATTAAAATTAGCATAGCAATCAAAAATTAAGGAAATGCGTTCAAAGTTGATTTTCATAGAATAAAATTTTAATCACTTCTTTTTACCCAGGTATAAAGATGTTTTCTCAATCATAGTGGTAGGATATTGTATTCAAAGCTATATATTAAATAAGCACGAGTCCTTAGATTTCTTCAGGACCTAAAGCTATCTTTACAGCGTTGTAGAAAAGGCAATATATTAGAGCTTATCTGAACAAAGCTTACTGCTTAACATGATATTATTCTCCTTGAGAGAGAAAGCATGCAGTGTGCAAAACTGGATCTTTGTGAGTTCATTTATTTCCCCTTCATATCTTGAAGATGTTATCTTTTTTGTGGTTTCCATTATCCTTCATACATAAATGTATGAGGTTCCCTAAATTCTTATCCATAGTTGTGCTGTTATATGCAGTGCAGGTTCTTACTGAACAAAACCAGAATTATAAAATCAAATCACATAGTCTACTTAAAACCTTGCTCATAGTACAATATTGATGAATTGGTTAAGATTAGTTCTTCAACCATCATTTAACCAAAAAATAAAAGTTTAAGATTTTGCCTATCCCTTCAACTAGCAATCTCTGATGACAAAGCTATTTCTTCACATATTTGATTTAAACTACTGACCATTCTATGATTTCATTCAGCATGCCTTGGATATATTATTTTACATTACCCCTAAAATAAAGCACCACCTCTGGAGTCAAATATATGTAAGTTAAAATGTTAGCTCTTATATTTATTACCTATGGAAGTAAATGGAGTTATATATTTGCCTTATCTGTATAATGAGTAACTAATACTATTATAACCACATTTCAATCAAGTCATTGATAAGCAATCCTACTATATGGTAATAATATTTGGGCTGGTGTTTGTTGACACTTTGATATTTATAAAAGTTTCTGTTTTATAAATATGTATATTCTTCAGGAAAACACTATACTCATATTCATGAAGACCATATTATTTTGTAAAACAAACATAAAATCAGTGCTCTCAAAATTTTATTCTAAGTGTTTTTTTCTCTAAGTTTTTTCTTAGGAATTTTAGAGCAGATATATTCCTATGAATCAGTATCCCCTCAACTAAATACATTTTTACTATATTTTTGAATCCTGAATACTTTTATTGATTATAAAGATAACTTGATAGACAGCTACTATAAAAAAAGAATGTTTAATTGGAGAATCTGCTCTAACACACACATAAGTAGGATTTATGGAACAATGTGACACTACACAATTTATTTCTGCTTTATACCTTTCAAATCAACTGGGAAAAAATGGAAGGACAAAATAATACCTATTTTAATGAGATATATTTATGATTATTTTATGTGTTAGACAGGGTTCTCAAGAGAGACAAAACCAGATTGTTAATATAGATAGATAGATAGATAGATAGATAGATAGATAGATAGATAGAGAGATAGATAGATAGATAGATAGATAGAGAGATAACACAAGGAGTGAACTGTTAATTATATACAGATAGATAGATATATTACAATAAATGAGCAATTAAATTATAAAGCAGTATAAATGGCTGAGTGCAACTCACTCCTGAGAGAGAATTGTGAGACACTGGCTGTCCTTCAAGTCTTGTGGGCCCTCAGGTAGTCTTCTGTAGAGAGAGCTAGGCTATCCCAGCACAGGAAGCAAACAGCAAGGCAGGTCACCAACAGCTCAATTTACAGGTCAAGTGATGTAAATTCCAATCTTGTGGTCTTAAAGGGACCTCAACTTACAGCAACACAGTCCACAGGCTAGGGATCCCACAGGTAGTGTAGCCTGTAAATTGAGGCACAGAACAAGCAAGGCAGACACACACTGGTCTGATGATCAAAGAGCAAGAGACAAGAAAGGCGAGCCTCACCAAGACAATTTATCCCACTTGTGTTTATCGGCCAGGCTGGCACAATAAACTAACTACCTCAACCCCCCCCTTGCCAACTTGGCATATAAGCTTATATAATTTCCAGACATTGATGAACTCACACTAATCCTTATCATCCATCATCTCTATCCATTCTTGTTTTTGTAAGATTCACTTTCTTTGGGACAGGGTCAAATATGGATTTTTTGTCAGTACTGATGTCCATTAAGGTTGTTTCTAGCTTCTTGCTATCGTGAACTGTGTTGCAATGAACATGGAAGAGGTTATATCTATGTTGTGTCTCTTACTTATTCAGGGTAGGTAGCCAGTAGAGGTATTGTTGAGTCTTATGAGATTTCTATCTCCAGTTCTCTTATGTAACACCATATTGATTTCTAGAATTATTTTATGTGTTTATAAGCCCGTCAGGAGTTTATAAGAAGTGCAATCTCTTCATATCTTCTCCATCCTTCGTTGTTTTTCTATCTTTTTAAATTTTATTTGTGTTTTGTTGTGATTGTCAAGTGATATCTCATTGCTGTTTTGATTTGTATCTCTCAGATGTCTAGTGATGGTTAGTGAGCAGTTTTTCATGTGTGTGCTAGAATGTCATTTTGGTAAACTGTCCGTCCATGTCTTTTGCCTACTTTTTAATTGAATTTTTTTTTTTTGGTGCTCTACACGATCAGAGGAACTTCTCTAGTCACCGACTATAGAAATGATCCCTGAAAGTATAGTCTTTGAATTGTTTTTCTTATTGAAGTATTACAAAATTCCTTGTTGTTGTTGGTAGGTGCAGTCTAGTTAGGTCTGATCCATAGCTGCCATATGCAAAACAGATTAAAACAAAACAAAATAAACATTGCCAGGTCCTGTGCCAAGTTCAAATGATTCCTACTCTCCAGCTCATTGTTCGAGCCATGGTGTCGATCAATCTCCCCGAGGGTCTTTCCTCTCCTTTGCTGCCCTTTTACTCTATTAAACAAGGACTGGTCTAACCTGACATGTCCAAAATATGTAAGTGACGCCTTCCTTGCCTCTAAAGAGAACTCTAGCCTATATATTTGCTTTTTCACAGTCCATGGCACTTTAAATATTCTTCACAAGCACCATAATTTAAATGCATTAATTCTTCTTTATTCAAAGTGCACTTATCACATGCATTTGAAGCAACAGAATATGCTATGGCTTTGATCAGGCACAGCTTAATCCTCAAATTAAGATCATACATTTCAATACTCTAAAGAGGCCTTGTGCAGAAGGCTTACCTACTGTAACTCATCTTTTGAGTTCTTTATTGTTGACCATGAGCATTTAGTATGCATCCAAGCCAGACAAAAAAAATCTTTGACAACTTCTCCATTTAACAAGATTTGACCTATAGGTCCAGTTTAGAGGATTTTGGTTTTCTTTATATTAAGTCAAAATCCACATTGAAGGTTTCAATCCTTGGTCCTCATTAGCAAATACCAAATACCAAAGCTGTGTCATTTGCACAACACAGGTTTTTAATAAGCCTCTCTCCAATCCTGATGCTACATTCTTCTTCGTATATGCCAGCTTCTCTGATGATGTGCTCAGCATACATATTGAATAAGCCTGGTAAGTGTATACAACCTTGACATAATCTTAAGACCCATTTTGATTTCAAGACATTCAGTATGCCATTTTCCTGTTTTCACAATGTGTCTTGATCCACGTATAAGTTCTACTTGAGCACAACAATGTTTTCTGGAATTGCTATTTTTGTCAAAGTTAACCATAGTCTTTATGAGCCACATAGTCTAATACAGTTGCATAGACCACAAAACACAAGTAAACATCTTTCTTGTATACTCTGCTTTGAGCCACGAACCATACGACTTTAGCAATGCTATCCCTTGTCCCACACCCTCTTCTGAATCGTGCCTGAAACTCCGGCAGCTCCCTGTCCATGCACTGCTGCAATCTTTGTTGTCTGATCTTCAGACAAATTTTATTTGCAAATGAAATCAGTAACATTCTATAGTTTGAGCATTCTGCTAGTTTCCTTTCCTTTGGAATGAGGGTGAATATAGATATTTTCCAAACAGTTTACCAAATAACTATCTTCAAATTACCTGGCATAGAGGAGTGCTTCCAATGCTTCATTAGCTTATTGAAACATTTTAATTGGTATTCCTCGATTCCTGGAACCTTGTTTTCGATAAATGTTTCAGTACAGCGTGAACGTCTTCTTTCTGCTGAAAAGGAATGCTGAATAGTATGTTTAGGTACAGTGATCCTGTGTATTATTTCCCTCTTCTTTGGATTCTTCCTGCATCAGTCAATATTTTGCCAATAGAATGTTTAAATATTGTAACTTGAAGCTTGAATTTTTTTCTTGAGTGCCTTCAGTTTAAGACATGCTCTGTGTTTGTTCTCTCCTTTTGGCTTTCCACTCTAGGTCTTTACACATTTTATTATTAACCTTTGACTTTTTCTTCTTGAGTTGCCTTTTGAAATTTTCTATCCTACTTTTGGACTTCATTCTTCCATTCGTTTTAGCTACTCTGTGATTAGGATAATGTTTCAGAGTCTCTTCTGATGTCCACTTTGATATTTCTTTCTATCCTTCATGAATGATGTTCTTGATGTCCTCCCACAACTCATCAGATCTTCGGTCATTAGCGTTCAATGCATCCAAACTTCTCTGGAAATGTTCTTGAAATTCCGGTGGGATAGACTCAAGGTTCTATTTTGTCTCTCATGGACTCCCTAATTTTGCAGTTTTACCTTGAATTTATATATGAACAGTTGATGATCTGTTCTACAGTAAGCCCCTGGCCTGGTTTTAGCTGATAATTTTGAACTTCTCTGCTATTTCTTCCTAAAGATGTAATCAATTGGACTTCTGTATATTCCATCTGGAGATGTCCATTTATTATTGTCATTTCTTGTGTTATTGAAAAAAAGGAATTTGATATGGACAAATAATTTGGTTTGAAAGAATCTATCAATCAATCTCCAGATTCAGTTCTAACAGCAAGTCCCTGTCTTCCAACTTCAGTTCCTTCTTCTTTGTTTCCAATGTTTGCATTCCAATAGTCAATCATTACCATGTATTTTAATTGCATGTTTGAAAAATTTCTGACTGAAGACATTGGTTCAATTCTTCAACTTCTTCATTACTAGCTTTATGGTTTGTGCCTAAATTTGAATAATAGTTATATTGATTGGATTTCCAGGAATGTAGACAGGTATAATCCTATCACTGTTAGTATTGTACTTCATGATTGATTTCACAATGTCATTTTTCTATAGTGAATGCCATGTCATTCTTCTTAATTTGGTAGAATTCTATTACTTTTATTAATTTGTGCCTTGTTTGTTTTGTCATTGCTAATTTTTCCCAATCCTCTTTTTAATGAAGTTTTTTGATGTCCATAATTATCTTATTTTCAGTAGAGCCTTGTCATATTTTCTCTTCTGCTGTATGTACTTCCTTTATTGTATTTTTTTTAGTTCATGTAGGTGCTACACAAGCGCCTTTAAGTTTGTTCTTATTTTCTCACTGATGATCCTGAAAGCTCTAGGATTTACAATCAGATCTCTGAACCATTTTGTGTTTGTTTTTATGCACAGAGTGAATGATGGATCCTGTTTCCTTCTTTTGCAGATGGAAATCCAAATTGACATTAATTTGTTGAAGAGGCTGGCTCTTTCTTATTATTCGTTTTTTTGTTTCAGAACATTTGCCTGTAGGTTGATCTATTTATTTTTGGGTTTTCTATATTGTTCCAATGTATCAATATTGAAATGATACTATGATGTTTTGATTACTTTGGACGTGTAATAAGGTGTTTTTTTTTTAAGGTACCAGCAAGCTGACATTACTTTTATGCTATAAGCAATGGAGATTTCATGCAAGTTTTTAAAATCACATTTTATTTTTTATCTTCAAGCTCTTTTGTGCATTATAGAAAGCTGAAAAGCAACAAGCAAAAAACAATGAACACAAAAGGCATCCAGAACTATTTTTATGCTTTGATATACTTTGACGTGTCGTTCTACATCTTATGTATGTCTCTAAATGACTGAGCATACAATTTTAGGTGGTTGAGGTCACATAGTATGAATTTTTAGGTTGATTAGTAAGAGGCCTTCTACTTTGTTTTACTTCTTAAGAAGTTTTTTGCTTTTCTTAGGTCTCGTCCCTCTCTATAAGAAGTTAGTAATTAGTTTTTTTTCTATTTATTTAAAGAATGAAGTTGGGATTTTGAAAGGAATTGAATTGTACATATTGATTGTTTTGTTAGTCGTGACATTTTCACAATATTAAATCTTCCTAGCCTGGAACACAGGATATTCTCATTTTTTTGAGTAGTGCCTTTTGGTTTCTTGTAGTAGTGGTTTGTGGTTCTGTTTGCACAGGTCTTATGTGTCTTTGGTTGGATTTATTCCTTAGGTTTTTAACTTTGGTGTGGCTTTTGTAAATGGCATTATTTTTGTCTCGATGTGTTTTTCAGAGCTCTTTTTGCTGGTATTCAGGAATCCAATCGATTTCTGCCTGCTGATCTTATATCCTGCTACTTTACTCAATTGTACTAATTACTCAATTGTTTCCAACAATCGTTTTGTGGAGTCTTTGGGATTTTTTGTTTCTATAAAATCAAATCACCAATTCGTGTGAAAAGATCTGTGGTGGTATTGGCAGATGTGCCTGTGTCTGCCTGGGAGCCTCACATATCCACATGGGACAGAGCTGCATGTGGGTGGGACCATTCTAGAAGGGAAAGCAAGAGGATAAAAGGAAAAATGTATATATATAGTAATATATAAAAATACAAAATGCAAACAGGCATAAAGCACCCTAAATAAACAACAACAAAAACCACGGTTTTGGTGGAGATTGTTGGTGTGATGTCCATCCACTGAGCTGGGAGTGGAGTTTCTGGGAGTGGAGTTTCTGGGAGTGAAGTTTCTGGGAGTGGAGTTTCAGAGGAGGAAGAAAGAAACATGATTACAAAGGGGCAATTATTACTTGGATGGGTGGTCCATGGAGTAGTGAAGATGTCTGTACCAAGCTGCCCACGTGGTCTGCTCTCTTGAAGAACCCCCTGAGGCTGGAGAGGTAAGACCTTAGCTAGCTGATTTGGAGCAGGGCAGGGAAGGATGATTTTTTTGTGTACTCCATGCAAGTTCAAAGAAGTGCCTCAGGCCACTGATCCACGATGGACGGTCAGTAGCATTCAGTAGGAGTTGCTGATCTGCAGCTGTAAGAAACTTTGGTGCACATAGCTTTTAAATAGTTTTTCTGACTTCCAAGGAACACAGGCATTCCCTCTTGTTGAAATTTCTCTGGTAATTGGAGAGATATTCTGTACTTGTTACCTGGTGGTCTTGTTTCCTGAATATTTCATCATTTGATTTCATGTATCTGTTTTCATGGGTTTTTATTATGGAAGCCAAGAAAAATTAAATCCTTGACAACTTCAGTCTTTATTCCATTATCATGACACTTTAATATTCCAATTGTAGAAAATGTTGTTTTCTTTATATTGAGTAGTCTATACTGAAAGCCGGTCTTCACTTTCATCACGTAGAGTTATGCCATCTGCAAACTGCAGGTTGTTAATTAGTCTCTCTTTAATTCTGATGCCACTTTTTTTTGAGTACTGCTTTTCATAATATTTACTCAGCTAACTGATTTGGTAGCTAATTTAACAGGACATAACCTTGATGAACACCTTTCCTCATTTTAAATTGTACAGTATCCCTTTGTTTATTTTTAAAATGTTTTATTGGGAGTTAATACAGATATCATATCATTCCACAGATCAATCAGTTTCAAAGCATTCTTTTCCTTCTTGAGCTCCTTGATTTCAGCTCCCTTTTACTCTCCTCCCACCCCCACCATCGTCCTCCCCGAAAGCCTCATTCTATTGTCAGGGGAGAGGGGTTTCTGGGAAGGTTCATTTATCCTGGGTTTCATATACTGAAAAAACAGACAAAACATGCAACAAATGTTCAAGATGTTGGTTCTCAGTCACATAACACATTTGAGATAAACCCCAGTATGAACACACAAAAAAGACAGAAAATGTTGAAAAGCAGATAAGACCTAACATATATCAGAGAGGGAGGACATCAGCTGACAAGATTTAAACCATTCAAGTTAGGTTAACCATTTGGTAATAGTTAGGTTATACGCTATTTGGTAATCACTTCCCACCCATCCCTCTAGTATGGACAGAGGGAGATCACTGGAGGCTTACTTCCTAGGTAGATCCCACAAATATAACTCGAGCTCCCACTGTCTACTGTAGCCTTCTGCAAACCAGATTCTCACACTTTAGACTCTGATACAGCCCCTCCTTTGACGTCGGATTATATGATTTATAATCCTTTGGTGACTGATGTTGATGTGATACTTCCATGTGGATTTAGGTGACATCTTTGGATGGCTGCTTGTTGAAAAATAAACCCAGATGCGATTATATTTGATAGTTGAGTACTGTCTAATTGCTTCAGCACACTCTGCTGTAGCACTCATATCATTGTGTTCCCTTCCTGAGGGTGAGCATCAAGTCATGATGTAAGAACAAATTGTTCAAACTGAAGCTAGGATTTAGTGCGTATGCACAGGTTCCACATGAGCACAATGAAATGTCTTGAAATTAGAATTCTTAATAATATTATTCATAATTTGTTATAGATGTGCAATGTCAAAGGGTTTTGAATACTCAATAAAGCGTTGTCTATTTATTTATTTATTTGTAAATCATTTTATTGGGGGCTCATACAACTCTTATCACAATCCATACATTGATCCATTGTGTCAAGCACATTTGTACATTTGTTGCCATCATCATTCTCAAATCATTTTCTTTATACTTGAGCCCTTGGTATCAGCTCCTCATTTTCCCCTTCCTTGCTGCCCCTCCCTCATAAACCCTTGATAATTTATAAATTGTTATTATTTTGTCATGTCTTACACTGTCCGATGTCTCCCTTCACCCACTTTTCTGTTGTTTGTCCCTCAGGGAGGGGGTTATATGTAGATGGCCATCGTCTATTTAATTGCTTCAAATGAATGAGAAAACTGGACAAGTGAAAGAAAGGTCAATGCATTAATGGATTTGAATTATGGTATGATGTTGTGAAGAATATTGAATATTAGAAACTGCCAAAAGAAGAAACAAATCTGTCTTGGAAGAAGTATAATCAAAGTGTTTTCTAGAAGCAAGGATAGGGATATGCCTTGCTTACATTAGACTTGCTATCAGGAATTATGAATTCCTGGAGAAAGACGTCATGCATAATAAACTGAAATGTCTGCAACAAATACAAAGATTCATAATGGTTTAACAGCCTTTATGAAGGGTGGCACAGGACAAAGCAATGTTTTATTTTGTTTACAATTAGGGCCATTAGGAGCCAGAATCATTTTGATGCATCTAATAGCAACAACAGCTATACTAAGGTATATATTTTAGCTCTTACAACAATGTGAGTAGTAAAATCTTTGAATTGGTTTTGTATTTGGTTTTAACAAATGTGTTTTCTCTCTCTCCAAGTTTAGGCGGCTAGAAGTCTGAATTCTGGGCTTTAGCTCTAGGGTAAGACTCTCTGTCAGCTCCTTAGGAAGGTGAGCATCTCCTTTGAACATCCGTGTTTCTTGGAGAAATTTACGTGCCTTGCCTTCAATCTTCTCTTGCGTTTAAGAGGTGCATAGCGCAGGGACTATCTCTAAGATGCTCTCCACTCCTGGTGTACTCATAGTCAGGAGCCTTTCAGATTTGCAATACATAGCAAGCCAATGAAACAGATACAACAGATTCTTTTCTTTTTTACTTTTTATATATCTATATATAGATATGTTTATAGCTATATCAATAGAGTGGTATCCTCAAATAAGCACAGGGCAAGTAACCTCCAAGTCAGTGATTCTACTCAAGCAGCTGCCCTGTGGGAAAAACAACAACAACAACAATAAATAATGCTCCCGTAAAGATTTTATCTTAGAAAGTCTATAAACAGCTATGAATTCGCTATGGATGGCAGTTGGTAGGTTTGAGTACAATACTGATTGATTTTAAAGGATCAGAAAAGGGGACATTTATCTGTCTAGTAGATTTACATCGGGTTCTAAATGTTTGTAACCTAAGAATTATTTGTATATGCTTCTAGTTTCTAATTCTTCAGTAATTGTTACAAGCCAGAATAACTAGTAGATTTTGTAACCATTAGAAAAATAATGCTTTAGAGTTTTACTATAATGAAATACACACACATCAAAAATACAGTAACCAAATTTGGCTTTTCTAAATATCAAACTATCTGAGCCATGAACATGCCATGCTGAAACATTGGGAGATTCAGAAGGGAAAAGGGAAGAGAAGTAACAGAGCAATGTCTCAGGTTTGGGCAGTTTGTGTATTTAGAAATTCATAAAATTTTGTATTCTTGGTATTACTTTAAATTTCTGTACATGCAGATATAGATATAAATTTTAATAAATTAATAATTGAACACTATATTAACTATTTCACATGAATTATCTCAAGTAATCCTGAACCCCACAACTGTGAAACTTTCGAACTTCATTTACAAATGAGAAAACTGAAGTTCAACTAAATGAATAAATTGTGCATGAGAATAGATTGTTGGTCTCAACATTAGATTCTTAAGGTTGTTTTCTGCAACTAGACTATTCTTCCGAGATGTGTAGTTGCTAGAAAAATTTATATAACTGAATTTTTAAAGAAAAGCCATTCTTCAGGTGCAGAAATGAAGCTCTCTATGCTGAGTTGATTTTTATGAAATTTATTAATAATATAATTGATTTATCATTTCCTTAAGTATATGTCTATATTTTCAAATTGCTAAATTATTAACTTCTCCAAAATGTTGACTTTGCAATGTGTTCTTTTATTTTCCACAATTTTGTACAATTATAGCTAGAAAAATATTTAAGCAGGTTAAAATTGTCTAGGCATGACCAAATTATAATTAAATACATTTATTCTGTTTTATGTTTTCCCTGAGGAGCTAAGTCCTTTAGGGATATCATAATTATTTAGGTCATAACTTTTTTCTATTTATAAGAAAGACAATTAAGCCAATGCCAAATGTAATAACAGAAATAGCTGAATTGTTATTCTCAGAAAAGTTAAACAACTGCCACAAAACCAAAAACAAATTGTACAAAGCAAGCACAAAACACTGCCCCTCTGTTTTTGGCATACAGATAGAAGGAGCGTGTTGCATAATTCTCCAGTGACATTACTACAGGAAAGCCCCATTTATGATTATAGTACACTCATGCAGGATGTTCTTTATGGGTCAAATAAGTCACAAAAATTAACAGTCACACTTGAATTTGTTTAGCTCCTAAGTAACACTTCCTGCTCTGATTTTCAAAATTAATATTTGAAAAGCTTTTTAGGTGGGGCAATTTGATGAAGTTTGGGCCATATGAACAATTAGAAATGTGAAGCTCTGAATTTTTTCTTTTAATTTAGAATTGAAATATAACATTATAAATCCCCTTCACATGAAGCTCAAGGTGAACACATTCAGACAACTGATGCAAACAACCATTTTCAGAGGTCTGACCTTAGGTATAGGTTCAAGAGACAAATAGTATTATAAGTTCTATGAGCTGTGGTTTGGAATTGATTGAAATATAGTACTTGCATAATAGCCTATTAAAAAACCTGGTTATTTCCTCAAGTGTATTTGCTACTGAGTCTTAAAATCTTATATTAAAAAAAATCAGTAACTTGGAGAGTGTTTTACTCAGTGAGGTTATAAAAACCTAAAAGTGTGGAAGATTATATACCACAGGGAAAACTGGAGTGCTCCACATTATATAATGCTGTATAAAAGATTTTAGTAGGGTAATAAAGCTATAGTTTTACAAACCAACACTAATGGTTGTGGTAAAAAGGATGTCTACATGACTCAGAAATACCGTAACTTTGGCTTGATATTAAGTTCATGAATATCAATGAGGAAATGAAATCTCTCACACTTACCAAAGTGCATTATACTTATAATTTGAAATTAAATTATACGCAAATTTTATATTTGTATGAATGAAAATTTTTGCAAAAAACCCCTTTAAAACACTGCAAATCAACTTTATATGCCATACTGCCAGCGTTGTAGAACTGACAGTATTTAAGAACAGCATTGTAAAGTTTTAATTCTGTGCATTTCAGCTATCTTGATTTTTGTCAGTGATATCAAAGGCTTTCATTGTTAATTATTTTTTTAATCTATGAGTGGAAATCATAGTTTTATAATAACTGCATTAAACTATTTTTAAAACGAGAATTTAACAACCGTTTATGGATTTTCTATTTTCTTAGATTTTAATGTATACCATATTAAGTGAATAAGGAACAGAGAAATTTGATAGGAATATAAGAAAATATAAAGTGTATTTAAACTTCCAATCCATGTGGTTATTTATGACTTGTATTCTATTAATTACCCTAGATTTTACATAAATAAAAACTCTTTTTTTCTTTTAGTAAAATTAGTGCAATTATTTTATAGTTCTTTTTAGGTTTTTAATAGTTATTTGTTTGTTTTTTTCACCTGCTCTGAGGAAACAATATGTTGAGGAAAGTGGACAGGGCTTTGAGATAGAAACCTTGAATTAATTGAACTCCTAAATTATCATTAATTAACAGTGTAAGTTTATTTAAGTCTTTTAAATACCAAAACCTAGCAAATTTGTGAAAAGAAAATTAAAAGATATAGATAAATGCCTATACTTAAAAATGCAAATACATTATAAGATTATTGGTGATATTACATTTTAAAATTCAGAGAAAGTTTATATCTTTAGGATCATCAATAAATATTAGTTTGATTTACAAAGCCTACAATCAATCATTAATTAGGTTTCTTGATGAATCTATTGCATTCAATTCAAAGACATGGTGCAAAATTCGCCATCAATTAGATTCTGATTCAGGGTGTTTCCCATGTGTTTTACAGCCAAAAGTGCTCCATACGGTTTACTCGGCTGTAATCTTGAGGAAATAGCTTTCCCATCCTCTCATCTAAGGTGCAGCTGGCTGGTTCAAACCTCCAATGATTACGTAGCAGTCAAAGAAAACTCACTCACACAACTCAGACTTCACTGGACCCAATTAAGAGACAAGCATGTCTATAATGGTTTGAACTCTAGTACAAAATTTGTCAAACCTTTTCGCTTGTTTGTATAAGCCTTTAAAATGTAAAAATAATTTGGCCAGTTGGCAGAACTTGTTGATCTCTGGCCTTGTAGAATTGATACCACCTGGAGCAGCAACCACTTAAATTAATGGTTGAGAAATTGCACTTGGGGTAGATTGATCAGTTTATCAAAGAGCAAATTTTATTTTAAATGAAAAAAATCCCAAGCTCACTGTTATTGAGTTGATTCAATTCATAGTGACTATGAAGTTAAAATATTTATGGGAACAGAGTCTCCTCTCTTTCTTATAACCTGTACTAATAGCCCCATGTCACACCTAACCTAATCCACTACATGTGCTTTACACACTTTAGACAATTGTTTTTTTATTTTTTAATTAAATTCATTTTTGATTTAAACATTTTAAAGGGATAGTAAAGGTATAATAAAATTTATAGATGTTAAAAGCATGTGCCTTCACATTCTATGAGGAAATGATTTAGGATTTGCATAACAATCCATTGACACTCCCTGGATGTATACACAGTATTTTCTTATTTCAATTTTAAGGGTGCTTAACAATATAACCTTTTTAGCACACAGATATACTACATCTGGGCACATATGGGACTGAGCGAATATGGTTCCAGGTAGTGCTACCGATGGGGAGAATAGCAGAAGGGAAGTAGAACACGGATGGTACCCAGGCTATGTCTAGATTAACTGCCTACAGTCACTAGTTTTCACTTCTATTCGAAATGGTGCTTAAATTAATAAAACCTCTCATGAGTATTTTAGAATATTGGACAGTCTACCTAGCAACTGACTGTTACCTTAATTTTTAGTGTCTGTATTGTACATTTTACAATCCAGTGTACCCTTTTAATGCAAGGAAATGTTTGATCATTCATTCTTAATTATTAAATACCTAAAACAACTGACCCTTTCAGTCCACATATGATAATACCAATTTTTGTACATACTAGCCAGCAAGTTGGGGAAATCCCTTGCAATTCAAACCAACAGACTCTTGACCTGAAAAAGGCAATTATGTTATGTGGAAATAGTTTCTAATTTGCTACATATTTGAATATGACAATTCTCTAATGAACTGTGTACATGTATACTTAATTATTAAGCCAATTTTAAAAAGTCATGAAAACATACTCAGACCAGGAACTGGAAAAAAAATGAATTGTATAAATGAAAACCAAACCCACTGCTGTTTGGTTGACTCCAATGCTTAGTGCTCTACAGAATAGTACAGAACTGCCACATGGGGTTTCCAAGGTCGTAAGTCATCGTGGCAACAGACTACCACACCTTGACCCTGTGGTGTGAGAGATGGGTTTGAACTGTCAATCTTTTGTTTACTAGTCAAATGCTTAACTGTGCCACCATGAATCCTTTAAAAATAATCATAATGCAAATTTGCTTTTTCATGATACATCAAAGAAAGTTAAAGATTCAGTTGATACTATTACTGTGCTAAAAATATATATGTTTTGGATATTTATTAAACTATGTGCTTATTTTTTGGATACTTATTAAAATGTATAATGTCTGATGCTGATGTCATGATTTCTATTTTTTTATCTTCCTGTTTTTCTTTTTTTAAAAAACATTTTAATAGGGGCTCACACAACTCCTATCATAATCCATACATATACATACATCAATTGTACAAAGCACATCCATACATTCTTTGCCCTAATCATTTTCAAAGCATTTACTCTCCACTTAAGACCTTTGCATCAGGTCCTCTTTTTTTTTTCCCTCCCTCCCCACTCCCGCCTCCCTCATGAGCCCTTGATAATTTATAGATTGTTATTTTGTCATATCTTGCCCTATCCGGAGTCTCCCTTCCCCACCTTCTCTGCTGTCCATCTCCCAGGGAGGAGATCACATGTGGATCCTTGTAATCAGTTCCCCCTTTCCAACCCACTCACCCTCCACTCTCCCAGCATCGCCCCCCCACACCCCTGGTCCTGAAGGTATCGTCCACCCTGGATTGCCTGTGCCTCCAGCTCCCATATGCACCAGTGTACAACCTCTGCCCTATCCAGTCCTGCAAGGTAGAATTCGGATCATGGTAGTTGGGGGGAGAAAGCATCCAGGATCTGGGGGAAAGCTGTGTTCTTCATCGATACTATATCGCACCCTGACTGACCCATCTCCTCTCCTAAACCCCTCTATGAGGGGATCTCCAGTGGCTGACAAATAGGCTTTGGGTCTCCCCTCTGCACTTCCCCCTTCATTCACTATTATATATATATTCTTTGTTATTTTTTCATGATGCCTTATACCTGGTCCCTTTGGCACCTCGTGATTGCACCGGCTGCTTTGCTTCTTCCATGTGGGCTTTATTGCCTCAGAGCTAGATGGCCACTTGTTCACCTTAAAGCCTTTAAGACCCCAGACACTATCTCTTTCGATAGCCGGGCACTATCAGCTTTCTTCGCCACATTTGCTTATGCATCCGCTTTGTCTTCGGTGATCGTATCATGGAGGTGTGCAGCCAATGATATGATTTTTTGTTCTTTGATGCCTGATAACTGATCCCTTTGGGACCACGTGATCACACAGGCTGGTGTGTTCTTCCATGTGGGCTTTGTTGCTTCTGAGCTAGATGGCCGCTTGTTTATCTTCAAGCCTTTAAGACCCCAGACACTATTTCTTTTGACAGCCGGCACCATCAGCTTTCTTCATCACATTTACTTGTTCACCCGCTTTGGCTTCAGCAGTTGTATCGGGAGAGTGAGCATTGTAGAGTGCCAATTTAATGAAAGAAAGTATTCATGCATTGAGGGAGTGCTTGAGTAGAGGCCCAAGGTCCTCCTGCCACCTTAATACTAAACCTATAAATACAACACATAGATCTATTTCTACATATATATATATATATATATATATATATTTGTATGTACTAGACCTCCATAAATGCCCCTTGACAACTAGCTCTTTCCTCCATCTCCCTTGCCTTTCCTCCTGCCCCACCACCATGCTCCGTCCCCACCTGGGCTACAGCTATACCTCTTCTCTACGCAACCTTACCCTTGTTCATTCCCCACCAGGCCTGCCACTCCCCCCTCACTACCATTTTGGGTCCCATGTTGTTCCCTTGTCCCTGTGTTTGTTAACACCACTTCCTTACCCCCCCCACCTCCCCCCACCCCAAGTCCTCCACGTAACTGTCAGTCCCATTGTTTTCCCTCCAGATAGTTCATCCAGCCTGTCCTATTCAGACAGACCTGTGGAGACACTAACATGCAGGAAAACAAGACAGAGGAAAACAAAGCAACAGTACACATCCAGACAACAAAACAACAAAAACAAACCACTGACAAAGAACAAAACAAAACACTTCACAAAAGAAAGGCTTGTAGTTCCTTCAAGGATCATTTGTTGGCCCTTAGGAGTGTTTTCCAGTCCAGTCTGTTGAAGCACCACACCCTGGCCCCAAAGTCCACTTTCAGCATTCCCTGGGGACCTTGCCACTCCATTCCCTTGCTGTTCCGCTGCACTCCCCCAGTGCTTTGCCTCGGTGTGGTGGGATCAGGTCAGGTGCTGTTCCCACACTGTGTCTCCGGTTCTGTCCCCTGTATCTTCCTTAGTCACTGAGGGGCATCATTTCTCATAGTGGGGTCAGCCATTTTGTTCTCTCTCTGAACTGGCTGCTCTACTCAGGAACATTATCCTCATGGCCTGGTGAGCCAGGCTTTGTTCCACTCTCTCCTCCTCCCCATTTCTCTGCTCCCGTGTGCTCTGATCAGATATATCCATCTCCCGGAGCTGCAGAATCAATGTTGTCCTTTGAAACAAATTCTTCTCAGGGGAGGGGCAGGATTCCTCTTAATTTTTGATACTGGGGCTAGCCTCCCAGACTTCTCCCCTGGTTCCCTACTCCACGCCGGGATATGGCATTCACACCTTGCGGCACTGGGTTGAAGTCTGGTCCCACTTTCCCTGTGGAGATATAATCCACATCCTCTTCTGAATCTGGTCTGAATTTATGGCTACTCCCTGTGAATGGACTGCTGTAATCATTATTGTATGATCTTTAGAAAAATCTTACTTGCATATAAATTAATGATATAATTCTATAATTTTGAATTAAATAGATGTAATTCTACAATTCTGTTGGGTCATCTTTCTTTGGCTATGAATAGTGGGCTACAAATAGAGTCTGTTGGCCAAGTAGCTGTCTCCAAGTTTCTTTGCATAGACTGGTGAGTCCTCTCTGTGCTTCATCACTTTTTGAAATGTTTTGATTGTTATCCCATCAATGACTGGAGCCTTGTTTTTGGCTAATGCCATAAGTGAAGCTCAGACTTCTTGCTTCAATCAAATTGGTTCCTCGTCATATGCTAGTTTTTTTCCCTAGTAATTCTGTGTATTAGTTCCTTCTTCTTTTGAAGCTTCTTAAATCACTCAGTATGTCTCTCATGTTATGGTTGCTGGCATTAGGTGCCACCCTGTTTGTTCTGATCTTTAATGATCTCAAGAACAACACAAAACACGGCCCAGTCCGGCTTTGTCCTCACGATGGTTACTAGGCCTGAGCCATAGTTGGAACCATTGTGTCAATTCATCTCATTGAAGGCTTCTTCTTTTTCACTGTCCCTCTACTTTACCAAGGATGATGTACCTCTCCAGGGACTTGTCTTTCCAGACTAAATGTCCACAGTATGTAAAATGAAGTCTCATCACCTTGCTCTGGCCTTATTGTTTAAATTATTGTTTTCATCATGGGTTTACATTTTGTATGCTTTTTATTAGTTGGGATTTAATACATATATCATATCATTCCATATTTAAATCACATCAAATCAAATGTACAAATGCTACCACAATCAGTTTTCAAGCATTCTTTTTCTACAGTGGTTACTTGACATTATCTCCCTTTTTACCCGCCCCCCCAGAAACCCTCATTCTACTTGCTGTCCATAGAGGATCATCAATTCTTCATGTCATAGACCGAAAACCATATAACACAACTTCAAGAGGGTGACCCCCCAATGACATAACACCTCTGAGATAAACCCAAATATGAACAAACAAAAACAAAAATATAGAGAAAATACTGAAAAGCAGATCAGGCCTAATGTGTCCCAGAGGGGACTCTACTGACAATTTTAACCATTCAAGTCAGGTTTCTCATTGTGGTCTTGTGGATTAATCTCTCCAATGCACTCTGTTTGGTAATCACTTTCCACCCATGCCTCTATTATGGATAGAGGAAAATCACCAGAGGTTTATTTCCTATGTGGACCCCACAAATGTATCTTGGTATTCCATAGCCTTCTGCAAAGCAGATTCTCACAATTCAGGCTCTGATACTATTCCTTTGTTTTACTTCAGATTAATGATTTGCAATCCTTTGGTGACTAATGTGCTTCTTCCATGAGCACTTAGTTGACATCTCACTTTTATGACTGGTTGTTTGGAAGCAAGCCTTTAAGACCCCAAATGCTCTTTTATCTGATAACTGAGCACAGTCTAATTTCTTCACCACAATTTTCTTTATTACCCATATCTTTGGTGTTCCCTCCCTGAAATAAAAATGATTTGTCCTTAATTTGGAGATAGGATTTGGTGCGAGCCCCAAATCTATTCCTGGATCTATGTTGCTGTTTTTTAATATATAGCCTCTCCCCCCTACCCCCATGTACGATGTTCTTGATGTCATCCCACAATTTATCTGGCCTTATTTTATTAGTGTGCAATGCATTAAATATTTTCTTACTCTCAATGCAGGTGGGATAAATTCAAGGTTATATTTCAACTCCCTGAGACTTGTTCCAATTTTCTTTACTTTGAACCTGTTTACAAGCATTTAGTAATCTGTTTCATTGTTATTCTCTGGGTTGTTCTCTTTGATACTAATAGGCTTCTTCATTGTCTTTTTACATAGATATAATCTATTTGATTTGTTTTTTCTATCTAGGGAGGACCATATGTATAGGCCTCATTCATGTCTGAAAATAATACCTTCAATGAATAATACGATCTTAGTCTTACAAAATTAAAGTCAAGCTTCACAACATAAAGGCTACCAGACTATGAGAAACTGACAGAAAAGTGGTGGACATACATACATAATACACATCTCTGATATTTTTTCAATCCCAAGACCATATTTTCCAATTCTTAACGCTTCTTCTTAGCTTCCAAAATCTTCTTCAACCTAGCTCAATCACATGCTTAATCAATTTCAGATTGTAGAAGTTGGTAGAAATTTTCAATGTTTCCAACTTTGTTTTAGTGTTTGGCTTATAAATTTGAATATTAATCATTTTAATCGGTTTTCTTGTAGGTGTATGGATGATATCCTATTGATGATAGTGTTGAATTTCAGGAGAGCTTTATTTATTTTTAAAATCTTATTTTATTGGAGGCTCTTACAACTATTATCATAATCCATAGATATCCATTTTGTCAAACACATTTTTATGTATTTTGTCAACATCTTTTTCAAAACATTTTCTTTTACTTGAGCTCCTTTTATCAACTCCTCCTTTTCCCCTCTTCTTCCCCCACACCCCACTAACAATGTACAAATTATCATTTTTCAATGTTTTACACTGACTGCTGTCCATTTTACCCACCTTTCTGCTGTCCATCTCCCTGGGATGGGGCCACATGTTGACCACTGTGATTGGTTTCCCCCACACCCCCTTACCTTTACCCCCTTAGTATCACCTTATTGGTCCTGAGGGGTTTATCTGTTCTGGATTCCCTGTGTTTTGAGCTCTTATCTGTACTATAAGTGGTGTCATGGTAGTGAGCAGGGGTGGGGTGGGGGGAGGAAGCATTAAAGAACTGGAGGAAGGTTGTGTGTTTCATTAGTGCTATACAGCACCCTGACTGGCTCCTCTTTTTGTGTGGTCGTTCTGATAGTGGTATGTCCAGTTGGCTACTGACAGAATTTGGTTCTCCACACTGCCCTTCCCCCATTCCCATTGATATGCTTTTTGTTTGTTTTGTTTTGAGTCTTTGATGCTTGACACCTGATCCCATTAACACTGCATGATCACACAAGCTGGTGTGCTTATTCCAGGTGGGCTCTGCTGCTTCTCAGCTAGCTGGCCACTTATTTATCTTCAAGTCTTTGAGACCCCAGATGCTATATCTTTTGATATAGCACCATTAGCTTTCTTCACCGCATTTGCTTATACACCCATTTTGTCTTCAGTAAATATGTCAGGGAACGGGATCATTACAGAGTGCAGTGTTAGTAGAACATATTGTTCTTGCATTGAGAGTTCTTGAGTGGAGGCCCAATATACATCTGATACCATATTACTTTATAAATAAATATATATACACAGAGCTCTCTTCCTCTGTCATTGTATATAAATGCCTTTACATATATACATGCCTGTGTATAGACATCTACAACTGTCCGGTTCCTTTCAGTTCTTTCCTCTTTTTATTTCCCCCCTGTCCCACTAACATGTGTGGTCTTTATTCAGGTTTTGACAATTCCTCTTTGCTACATTGCCCTTGATCGAACCTGCCACCTCCCCTCCCCCGAGCCCAGCCAATCATCCTGTGCCCTCCTTGCCATCAATTTTAGGTCACTTATTCTTCCCTTGTCCTTGGGTTTGTTGGCATTTCCCTCCTTTTCCTCCATCTCCCCTACTCCCATGGCCCCTTGGAATTGTCAGTCCCATTGTTCTCTCCTCTGGATTGTTTGTCCCACCTATCTTGTCCAGATAGACATGCAAAAACAAACAGAGCAAAGCATAACAAAAAAAGAAGAAGAAAATAAATCCGCAACAGTTAATACATAAAAACACATGAAGAGAAAAAGAAAAAGCAACAGCAAAAGCTGAGAAGCAGTTCCAGGTCTATCTGTTCACCTTTACGAGTGTTTCCGGTGCCACGCCCGGCACCCAAGCCCACCTTTGGCATTCTTCGGGGACTTCATTGCTTTGCTCCCTTTGGTGCTCCACTATCCACCCTTAGTGTTTCACTGGGGGCAGTGGGGTCAGATCAGGCACATCTTCCACACCTTCTTCCCAGTGCTGTGTCCCTTAGCACTATGCGTCAGTGAGGAAACACATTGTCCTGTCTCATGATGGGGTCGACCCTATGATCCCCTGTGCCTTGGCTGCTCTGTGTTGGAATATTGTCCTCAGGGTTTATGGGGTCTGGGTGTGTTCTATTCAGGAGAGCTTTTTAATGACTAATTTGACACCATTACACTTCATTTTGTCATTTTTGGCATAGTAAATTATATGACTGTCCACTTCAGAATTGACAATATCAGTAAATTTCATCTCTCTAATTTCTAGGATATTGATATTTATACATTCAATTTTCTTTTTATGATTTTGAAATACCTTAGGTTTTTATTTTATGCATTCACACTATGATTATTAATGAAGGCTTTCTGCTTTTAATTCCAATTTTTGGCATACTCCATCAGCACTTAAAGTCCCAAAAGCTTATCAAAGTCATAACGTTGACTACTTTGAGAAGGCAATTATTCTCCAGATGTATTGTGTTTTACAACCTGAAGTGCTCATCTTCTGGTACTCTATGAGACAATTCTCCCTGCTATTCATGACAATTTCATTGGCTTTTCCCCCCCAAGAAGTGGTCAGTCTCTTCTTTGTTCCTACTTTGACTTAGCCTAGAATCTCCATGTAATCATGTCCATTATGGTTGAAGCTATTGATCTTTCAATGGGGCATAATATCCAGCATCACATCAACATGTAAGCCACCACCCAATGACAACTTGATAGATGAATGGCGGACATACATAATACACTTCTCAAATTGTATATGTGTCTTTCATCTCTCTCTCTCTCAGTTCTGCAAGCTTATTCCTGCAGTTTCTGACATATAACATACAAATTACTCTGCTGCTCTATTATTTATGCTACAACTCTTTATGTCATCCTTGACTCTTCTCTTCCCCACTGTGTTGTACATAAAAGTGGCCTTAAAGCCTTTCTCCAGATGCTAAGTACCCACCAGGGTACAGTAATGAGAAGTTCACCCTTCGATAGCACCACTCTATGAATATTATTCAAATTTATCCTGATCAAATTGTGTACACGAGACACCTATAGACAATAAACAGCACAAAGTAGAAAAGGTTGCTTGAGGATTCCAACTTGACTTAAGAGCTGTTCACTTGCCCTTGTGTCCACTCACTGGGTATTACAGAAGGATAATAAAGATCTTCAGTCAACTGGTTTTGTATTCTAGGGTTTGTATAGTTCACTGTACATAATGCAATGCAAAATTTCCTGCCAGAGAATTCCAAGAGAGTAGTAGCCTTTTGTGGGAGCACCACACGTAATTGTATATCTTTAGCCAAACTGATTATGTAGACATACAATTCAATTTTAGAAGCAGAGATGCTGTCTTTTGTTTCATCATCCAAAGATATTTGTTGGGTGGTGGTGAAAATAACAATGTTAACTACATCCATCTGTACCCTCATACCTCTCACCCTCACAGATCTAGTTAATAATAAATCTGGTTGGTTTTACTTTTAACAAAGAGCTAAAACTAGATAACTTTTGACCAATTCAATCGCTACCATCATCGTCTATGTTTGTCACCAGGATCATTATTTGTCACCAGGATCATTATAAGAGTTTGATAAAAAGTCTTCCATCATGAGTCTTGGCTCTATTCATAGTAACTTCAACACAATAGTCAATGGCAATGTTAAAATATAAAAGAGTTCCTATTTCTCCTCCCCTTGAAAATATCTAATGCCTTCCTTTACTTGCTTAGAGTAAGGATGTGAATTATTTCTGTAGCTTACATTAAGGTCTATTATTGGTTTAAGTTACTGCTCTGACCTAGCCTATTCTGCTGATATTAGCTTTCATACTATTTGTTAGAGGTTGAATTGAACTATGTAATCTCAAAAATATGTGTTGGAGTTCTGACACCTATACCTCTGGATGTGATCCTGATGGCAAACAGGTTTTCTTTGTTATGTTAAAGCGGCCATGTCAGTGTACGGTGTATTTTCTATCTATTTGCTTTCAAATAATATAAAAGCAGCATAGACACAGAGAAAAAGGAGCAATAATAGGGTAAAATAGATGCCATGGTGTGTTAGTCTGAGTACGGGGGGCTGGGGGGGATAGACAAAGAAACTCATATGCATACAAGAGAGAGTTTTATGTAAAGGGTAATTATACATTAAGAAAGCATCTTAACCCAGTCCAGTCCAAGTCCATGAGTCTGATATTAGCTCATATGTCTGATACAAATCTATAAAGTCCCCTTCAGACTCACAAAACACATGCAATGTCACCGAATGCAGGATGATCACAGGCAGTGGGTAAATCTTTGGATCCAGTGGTATTGTCAGCATCTCAGTGCTGGCAGGGGTCTCCGTATGGCTTGTCTAATTCCCGGGGCAGCACCAGGGTAGGTCCATGTGGCTTCTTCTGAGAGATGTCTCGCAGGGAGTCAGCCTTGTAATGTAGCATCTCCAAGGGAGTGAGCAGAGAGAGAGAGAGAATGTCTCTGGCCTCCAAGGAGGAAAAGCCAGATTTCCCAGAATTCTCAGGAGAAGGCCATGCCCACACAGAGACCTCATTGGCTATCTCCAGACTGACAGGCTAGACTCCACGCCTACACTCTTAATCCTCATATTAACACCAGATTATGTAACTATCACACAGTAGTTACATAATCTGGTGTCAATTCGAGATTTAAGAGCTAAGGGGTGGAGTTTAGTCTGTCAATCAGGTCACAGCTTGATGACTTCATTTGGAGGCAGTAAGGAGATTAATAGCTTGCTGGAGGCAGGACACGCACTCTCTCCCTGCAAGATATTCCTGTTGACAAGCCACATTGAGCTACGCTAATAGATCCAGAGCCCTGGAACTGGAGGAGCCACGGGGAGACCCACAAAAGAGCTGAGATGCTCCTTACCACCACTGGATCCACAAGACTTTCCACCCACTAGCCTGTGATCATCCTGCATTCGGTGTCATTGCAGATGTTTAGTGAGACTGAAGAGAAATTTATATATTGGTATAGGACATATGGACTAATAGTGGGTTTATGGACTGGATCTGTTCTGGGATGGGATGCTTTCTCAATATTCAGTTGCTCTTGTACACAAAGCTCTTTCTCATACACATATGAATGTTCATGAATCTGTTTCTTTAGTCTACACAGACTAACACAGCAAGAGAAAGTCACCAAAGAATCCAGAGATGCTGGAAGAGATGAGGTTAATTCCACAGAGCACACACAGAAGGTGCTCCTCTAGAGTTGGTCCCCTGGTAGCCTTCTAAGCAGTGCAAAGGTTCACGTCTGTTTCACATTACCACACATCCCGAGCTGAACAACATGTACGATCTAGCCATTGAAGCATCAACTCACTTAAGCAGTATAAAAAAATGAAACAATTATAAGATGAAAAGGGAGTACCAGAGATAATATTCCTTAATGAAGAAAACAATGCAGTAATAGGGAGAATAGACTAGCTATCTAAAACTAGTCAAAAAGACAAAAAAGAATAATTGGTAAGAGAGAACAACTGCCTTAAACTGGGGAAGAAAACAATAAAGAACAAGGTAGCCTCCAAGATAATATTAAAACTTCACCAAGATAAAAAAAGATGAAATTATAAAATCCTACTAGACAGTAAGACATAAACAAAAAGTGTAAAGGGTAAAAATGACAAGAAGCTTATAAAGAAAAACATGAGAAATAAAGAAACCAATGAGCACGCCAAAGACACACACACACCAAAATGACAGCAATAAAATCATACCTATCAGTAATAACAACAAATATAAATAGCTTAAACCCACCATTCAAGAGGTAGAGGCTGGCTGAATGAATAAGAAACAGGACGTATTAATATGCTGGTTACTAGAAACTTATCTCAGACACAAATCAAAAGTGAAAAAGCACCACGCTAACAGCGATATTAGAAAAAGGCAAATGTGGTGATATTAATTTGTTTCTATTTTAATAGCTATCCCCTGTACTAATTCTCTTACAATAACATTGAGATAGTAACAATTTCTCTGACCCTAGTGCACGTTGAACGTTAGGCATTTAGTTTAAAATGCTCTCTTCCTTATGCCTCCAAGATCTATTCCTTTCTTCCCGTCGATTTCTGCTTAAAATCACTCAGCCAGACAAACCGAGCACGTCTAAAAGCCCAGTCCAGTCACCTCAGCATTTTTCCATGTTATGATTCCTTCCCATGGAGCCCCGCGTGCTGTTGTCCTTGTGCAGTTTTCAACTGACAGCAGTCCTGTAGGACAGAGGGGAACTGTATAGGACACAATGGACCTGATCCATGGCATTTCTTAGGCTGAAGAGCTTTATGGAAACTCACTCCCAAGTATTTTCTTACAGAGAATAACTGGTGGATTCACATCATCATCCTTTCCATTGGTAGCTTAGTGCTTAACTCCTCTATATTTGGGTTTATTCTTACAGTTTTTAAGTTCAATATTAGCAGGTCCTTTTTCAAAATCTTTGTTTTCTAGCATAGTTTTTTTCTTTATGTTTTTTACTCTGCCTCCCCCCCACCCCCCACCACCAGCATATTTTCCATGTCCAGGGTGCTACCTGAAAGCTAGGAGGCAATGAATATATATCTGTTACATAAGGAATAACCATATTGATGACTTGAAAAAAAAGTGGTAAACATCAGTAAAACCTTAATCTCAACACAAAAAGCAAAAGAGGTTCAATAGATTTAAATAGAGGGGACGTGAATGTTCTCTACACATTGACTGCATCCAAAAACAACATTATAGAAGGAATATTGTAAAGAGTCAGCCCAAAATGGTAACTTTCTCATTAAAGACATCCAATTGGAATTTCAGGGTGTGGGAGGGACTTGAGAAACCCAAAATAGCCTGTGAGACAAAGATCCAGCTGTAGCATTCTAACAAACCCAACGCGATATTAGACAGATGCTGTATAAGATTGTTTCGTTTTTTCTAATGCCAATTTACTGAATCTCAATATTGTGGATTGAATTGTTTCTTCCCAGACTATGTGTAAGGAGCCATGATGGCTCAAGGATTGGCCTAAAGATGATCTTCACAGCGCAGTTTTTCAGGCCTTTTCTTCTGTGGATCCAAATAGATTTGCAGCAATAACCTGGTCCAGTAGAAGATTGGCAATGGTTTGCTTTATCTAGGATCCTTGATATACACTGCAGTTTAGGGAGGAAGGAAGAGAGTGTACCACAAAACATTTAAGAGTTAGCTAAAGTGTGAAAGACGTTTAATGGGGGAAGGAAACGATTTTGTCATTGACGATCTGGATAAGACAGGCATATCTAAATGGTGTTGTGTGCTAAGATGGATTAGTTTACCCAAACTTGCTGATTATGTTTAAAAGGAATTTTACTACAAAGGGGGCTAGGGAGCTGTTACAAGCTGAGTTTTAGCCAACTAGACCCCCAGCTATGCTCTGTTGCCAGTATTTGACTAACAGTAGGCTAGCTCTATTACTCCCTCCCTCCATCAGAATGACACAGCGGCTATTATCAATGGACGCAAACATAGCAATGGTGGTGAAAATGAGGCAGGACCCAATACGATTTCCTTCTGCTGGGCTTACTGGCCCTAATTGTCAGAATGGACTAGAGGCCGCTTACCAACCACCACACCATTTAGCAATGCAGACCAGAAAGAGCAGATCTCTGCAGGGACTCAAGAAGCATGTAGCAGGGAAGTTGGTATCTTTTGGTAGGCATGAGAAAAATGAAAAAACAAGCAAACTAAACTAAAATGAAGTCTTCCGGTTTTATATTTACACAAGCTGAGGTTGGAGGTGGGAATCATCCGCTATTATTCCAGTTACAAGAGCTAATATTTAGAGAATATACTTTGCAAGGAACAAACAAGATCTAGTTTCACAATTTTATGAAGACTCCTTTAAATTATTAATGTATTCAAAATAAGTTGAACACCTTTCTAAGCTTATGTGTAAAAAGCATTATTGCATTTTACTAAGCACCATGGTTTGTTTGGCACATATTACATATAAATAATCTTGATTAAAATGTTTAGGGAACCTCGTATGGTGTGCTGCTGATGAGTCAGAAGGGTGGTTACCTTAGTTATGTTCCCTCATAATCACGTTATCTCTTCTTTCAGGGCAGAAACCCTGAAAGCCTAATTTACTATAGCTGCACAACACTGCCCCTGCATCTGTATGTTAAAAATCATAATTAAAAAAATAGAAATGTAAAATCTGAATGTGAAACTATATCCCTCAAATTATAATAGAATTAAACATGAAGACATTACGCTTCATGCATATTTAACATTAAGCACAAGATATGTGCTGTATCCTCAATTATGCTGGCATATTTGCATATTAAATTCTCCTTAGAACTGGTTCACAAAGACATTGCAGTATGAAATGAAGTAACTGCTGTTCAAAAACAAATCATATTATCGTGGAACTTTGTAACAGAGAGCATATTACTGACATTCTAAATTTCTGTTTATCTGTATCTTTGGTAATGATCTTGGTGAGCTGATTCTTTAGCAAGCAAAGTGGCTTAATCACCAGTACAAATGATAGAGTATTATGAATGGGAAATATCCAGACCCACGTTGCAAGTGTATCTCTGAAGAGCGTAAAGAAACTCTCAAATTTATATTCAGGAAAGTGTGCTATTTTTCTTCACCATCTTCTATTGTTTCTCATGACCTTCAGTAGGTGTCTTTCAATTTTGGGACATGCCTCCCACCAAAGAGTGCATTTTTTTTTGCTGGTGCTGAGCCTGACAAAGATTTTTTTTCCCTTACTTTTTCTCTTCTTGTTTTCCTTCTCCTGTCTGTTAAAAAAAGGAGTGTTTTTTTTTTCCTACTATTTGGTTTTAGTGCTTGGAGTCAGTCAACCTAACAGTACAGTTAACCCATAACATGCTGCTGTCAAATCAATTCTGATGCATAGTGTCCCTGTGGGACAGGTTAGAATTTCCCCCACAAGATTTCTAAGGGAGTAACTTTGCATATTTCCCTGCTGGAGAGTTATATCCCCTGATCCCTCAGTTACCAGAGCAGCTGAACACTTAATCAATATAAATCCAAGACTCAACAATACAGTGACAATTGTTTAAAGCTTTGGAAATTAACCATCATTAAAATTTATCTGTCCATGCTTATAAAATTTGTTTCTATATCCCTTTGGCCTTGTAGGACTGATTCTGTTTTTATTGATAACAATCTAAAATACTAACTGTAACATGTACATTTCACATATAGTATGATAAAACCCGGTAAAAATCTATTTTTTTAAACCAATTCCAACATGTGGTGATCTCATGTGTTACAGTATATGACTGAGGTTTTCAGTTATTTTTTGCTGAGAACATAATATAAATTCCATGTTTTGGGAATTTTTCAGTAGACTGCTGAAATTTATCAAAGCATTTAAAAGTTAAGCCTGTACTTATGGAAATCAATGATGCTAATATTATTGTGCTCATAAGTTTTAATGTATGTGAAATTTCTTTGAGGGTAAAGATGGATAGCTCACAAAATAACTTTAAATTAATGTTTTGAAGATTTTGAAAACACGTGTTGGCATCTTCAGCTAACATTTGTATTTAAAGG
This sequence comes from Tenrec ecaudatus, assembly GCF_050624435.1. Lineage (NCBI taxonomy): Eukaryota > Metazoa > Chordata > Mammalia > Afrosoricida > Tenrecidae > Tenrec > Tenrec ecaudatus. Next base: position 236,985,012 of record NC_134531.1, read on the forward strand.
GGAAAAAATCAAAGATACTAAAGTTATGGAATACTCTGCATCTCATTATATATTTATCATTGTTTCTCAAACAATTGTGAAAACAAGTTTTTAAAAAAATTATAATATGTGTCATCATTGTCTCAATAATCTCCATTTAGCCTAAGCTAATTATATCACAGTATCCTCAAATCATAGTTTCATAAGCACCAAGATCATACACCATGATAAGGGCAGGGAAAGCCACCTGAGCATCAAACTCTTTCAGTGACAGCCAATCAGGGACAACACCTTTTAAAAACAAAACAAAATTGGCCCTAGAGCAAGTTGGGCGCAGGGATGAGGTTGGGACAGGACAGAGAAAAAAAAAAAGAAAAACAAAAAACCAAACAGGCCTGAATCAAAGGCCCCTGTCAGACATGTAAACCAGGCCTGCCAGCTCAGGGCTGCGGCTCACTACTTTAGACTTTCAGCAGCTTAGACCAGCTGGCGGATCTGTCCCTAGTGTATCCTAACTTTACTGCTTAATAAACTTGCTCTTCTGCCTCCTCTACCTGCTCGTTAGGTCTCTGCTTTATTACCATGCCACTGCTCCTTTAGAGGATCACCAGACCCCACCCAGAAAAGGGATCATCCTACCTTACCACACAGGCCATCTATAAAACTCAAGAAAGTCACTGCTATGGAGTCGATGTCTACTCATAGCAATCTTGTAAGTCAGGGTAGAACAGTCCCTGTGGGTTGGCAAGGTTGTTAACTGTTTAAGGGAATAGAAAACCCCGTCTTTTACTGGATTGCTCTCAAATAAGTAACTACTACGCCACCAAGGCTCCATCGGTCCATTTATATTCTCCCTAAATTTGATGTAGAAAACATGGTTATATTATGTGAAATAGGATCAACACACTTAGGAATTCACTAGCAGTTCTAATACTAGGCATGTCCAATAATGATATCTATGAGTATATTTTTATAATACTTATATATTTTAATTCTAATTTAATATTACAGAGTTGTGGGTTACTGATCAGTACAGAAAAGGCCCTTCTGCCTGCTAAGGGAGCAAGAGAACTGAGATCCGCTCTGGTAAACTTCCTTACCTTGAGATCAGTCTGGATGCACATCCTAATATACAGCTATAGCCTGAGATACATTTGAAAGAAAATATTCAGGAGTTCTGAGGATGGCCTGAGGGAACTAATCAGAAAGTTACCTGACCCTCTGAAGAACTGTGATCTCCAACCCCCTTGACTGCGCCTTTAAAATCAAGAAACTTTCCCACAGACAGCGTCCATTCTCTACTCGAGTTGGAATCCACTTCACTCTGGAAGTGTATATTATCTATGTTCTTCTCACTTGACGAGGGGGGACCCACTTCATGTTTTTGAAGCATATCTATGCTATGCTTAAATAAAACATTTTCCAACTCTTAAACAAACAAAGAAAATGACCCTTTTTAATCGCCATATAGTTCACATATCATACAATTCAATGCTTACCTGTCCTACACGTGTGCAACAGTGTGCATGCACATCTTCCTCTGAAGACCTGACAAGCCTCCTGGTAAGACGCTAAGATCCTCAGGGACATAACCGGGCAGCAAGCAGAAGGGCTTGGCATTCCTCTGCAAGGCAGAAGGTCATGGTTACTGTTTTCACTTTAAGTTGACATCATATTTGCTTTTTCTTTGAATGTTAGCATGTTGCCTGTTTTCAACAGTGAGATCATTTTTTATTATTTATCTTACAAAATACCTCTAAACCTTTTTAATGTCAATAAAATCCATTTACTTATTTAAATATTTTTATCAGCATTATGTGTGTGTTTTGTTTCACATAACAGAAAATTACCTTGCCTGGCTTAAACTGTAAACCATAAATGGTCTTGCTATAAAATAAGAGAACTCCAGGATTATGAATTTAGCAGTTCGTTCACTGCATTAAGGTCCATTGTATCATAAAAAATGTGTTCTGCCCACCACTCATGACCCCCAAAGTATATTGTTATGTTTTCAAGGTAGCTCTCCACAAAGTCACAGAAAACTACCCTTTGGAACAAGACATCCAAATAAGACAAAAGCCAAGAAACTTGAAAGAAAATGTCTTTGTTTGCTTTGTGAGATGATAAGGAACTTTCCTCACCCTTTCTGGGAAATATGACTTACCTGTCATTGACTAGCCTTGCTTCCCAGCCCAAAGCCTCCATCCCTCTTTGGAAAGCAGACTGGTGTTTGGATAAATGATGCAAGCTAAGGAGGTACGAAATCTGGACCTGGAGACAGAATACTGCTAGGTAGTGGAGGATGAACGCAGATATTTGATTCTGCTGCAAAGAAGAATCATGACAACTGGACTAGTAACCAAGTTTCTCCTTGTGATAATTAAGAATATGCTCAAATATTGCTTTAAAGTTGCATACTTTTCTCACCTGTATCATGTCAAGTATTAATTAATTTGCTTCCTGATCTGGTTTTTTTTCCCCCTGCAGGGGAAGGGGGTGAGATATGAACCAATAAATCAAATATACTTGAATGTGAGTTAGATTTCCTGAATGTGATTGGTAAATTTCTCAACATTTTAGAATATCATTTATAAACACTAATTTAGGAATTTCTGGTGTTTCCTGGGAATAAACTTACATGTGCCCTAATAGTTTAAGTGGTATAAGCTAACATAGTCTTTCAATCTGTGCATGTCATGGCTGATTATTGCTCAGAGGACTAGAGCGGAGAACTGATGATGGCGAGGATGATGAATTACACATGATAAGGTAATCAGGCTTTCTGCTTTTAATATAATGTTTCACAGTCCCACTAGATCTCCCATTTGTCACTATATTCTATATGCTGCCCATCCCAAAGGCTATAAATCACTAGTTAACCATGTTGCTTTTTGTCATCCTAATAGATCGGCATGCATTTCACACAGAATCAAGGGACTTCAGGTTGTGAGGATTTCTCTGCTGCTGTCTATGATTGATGATTTAGTTGCCAACATGGGATCTGTGCCTGTGTTCTCAATGCAAGACAATTAGAAGAGCAACTTGAAATCATATAAAAATGATAAATATGCTTGCCATCTAATACCACACTGTTTTAAATATCTACAACTGGTCTAACACACATTTTAAAACTACATTGATCATGAAACTCAGCATGGTATGCTAACTTAATTGCCTCTTAAAATGTATACATTGCTCACGAAAATACTAAACCTGCAGATTCAGATGAAGTTTGGTTAACAAATACACCAAATTCATTTTATCAGTTAGGAATTGCATTTGGACAAGAGTTACATCAGCAGTACATTGGGGAAACTGTCTTTTCTTTGCTTCTTTTTCCACCTTGGAGGAAATAACACCAGAAGTGAAAGCAGTTTGGTATTTAGGAAAAAAATAAAAGTGGGTATTTAGGGAGGGGCTACTTAGTTGGCTCTATTTATTAGACTAAGTAAAGTCCTGCACTCAACAATTTACAATAAAAGGGGAAATTGATATAAACGTATAATCTGCTGTTCGCAATCAAGAATAATTTTCACTGAGTGGTTGACAGAATCCTCGCTAGAAAATAACAGATGAGAATAAAAATATCCTGACTCTTGCTCTTGAGTCCCACAGGGATCCCTTATCTTCTCCTCGTCCCGCTGTTGTTTTCTGTACTGACAACTCTCAAAGACGCAAAAGAAATATTTTTCTCCCCTCATTGATTATTTTTTATAAATAGACACCTAACTATCATGATGTTGATAGATTTATAGCAGCACATCTAAAGCTGAATTTGTTCCTTTTTCTATTTCCCAGCTTCTCTTAATGACCTGATTATTCTTTCTCAAGCAGAATTAAAGTATTATTGTTAATGTTTATTTGATTTCTTCATCACTTACCATCCTCAATTAGTTCCCAAGTCATGCAGATCCCATTCTCAAGATTCATTTTTAATAACCCTCTCATCACTCCTTATTGTCACTATTTCAATTCAGATCTGAGAATATTGAAAGGGCAAACTGTTTATCTCATTGTTCATCTCTCCATTTTATCACCCTTCCTACAAGCTAGTAACAGATATTTAGACAATTTGTTAAATTGCATTAGTCCTTTAATGAAAATCATTTAAGAACCACAATACCTAGTAAAGGGAAAGCACTCCAAGCTAGCTTTCGAGATTGTTAATAGGACTCCCTTTCTTTTTTTATTTTTTATTTTCACCTTACTTAGCTTTTGCTAATCTTCTGTTTCCTAATATTGGGTATTTAAAACTGGATTTTCTAAAAGAACAGTTTTCTTCCCTCCTATATCATGAACTTTTATTCTCATATAAGCCTTCTATTTGGGAACCTTTCCGGTTTGTTTATTTTTACATAGTTTTATTCTTCATCTTTGATATTCCCTACATTAACTTGTTTGTTTGTTTTTTTTCTTTCTAATTTACCCACTGGGGTGGGGGTGAGGGGCATGACTTTGAGTTGACCCCTGACTCATGATGGCAGCATGTACAACTTCAGATCATTGTATCTGTAGGATGTGCACTGGCAGTTTTCAAGACTCTATTTCCAAGCCTTTCTTCCAAGTCGATGTGAGTCTGGAAGTTCCACCCAAACCTGATCCGAGTGTAGCAACATGCAAGCCTCCACGGTCAAACAGGTTCTTGGAGCACACGCGGTGCACCGACAGAGAAGGCTTTGATCCTACCTCTTGGTAGAGTTTATTTCTAGTCATTTTTAAGCATTTCATGTAGTCTAATTCTTATCCATGTGATTGAATACTGTTTTATATTTTTTCTAGAATGTATGACAGTATGGAACAATAATTACTAGAGTGTCTCGACATGTAAATCTTAGTAATACGACCTCATATATCCAGGAAAAGAAAACAAGGGAGCATAGATAGAGATTGTGAGTTAGGACTGTGGTGTGGTATTTAGGGCCTGTGTTAAATAATCGGAGACTAAGATCTATCTTTGTGCCCCGTAAAAATTGCTGCTGCTACAAAGGGTAGGCAAACTAAATCAGTTCTATTCAACTTTAATGCCCACATGAATCAACCAGGAATTTCATTAAAAATGCAGCTTCTAATTTAGTAGGGATTTGATATGGCCCAAGATTCGGCATTCCTTACAAGTTTCCCAGTTTTGCTGATGATGCAGATCCTCCAGCCACTCTCTAACAGCAAGTGCAACAGAAAAAGGGCAAATTGAAAAGTATACATTTTAAGATAGTTTTTCCTGTGCCAATCTCCAATACTACAAAATAATATGACTAAGAAAAATAAAACTTTCTCAAATAAGTATTTTCAAAGAAAACTGAATATTACATGGACCACCAGAAGAGTTCCTGAATGGAACAGAGGCTTAAGTTCTTGTCTTTAATTCAAACAGTTGCTGCTCAGAGGCCACGTGGTAGACAGACATGGTAAACTGTCTTCAAAAGGCTACAGGCTTGAAAATGAGATCCTGCAATTCTACTTGCACATGAAGTTGCCATGACTCAGAAGAATCTGAATCAACTCAATGTCAACCAACAACCATGATGAGTCAAAAGAACAACCAAATTAGTCTTGTAATATGGTCCACAGATGTGAGGATAGCTAGACTTGGTGAACTTCCTTTGGAAATATCATCAAGAAAGAGTAATTCAGAGAGCAATACACCATGTTTGGTACATAAAGGTTCAGCATAAATGAAGGCGAGCCACTAGGAGCTGAACTGACAACAGCCTCAAACATGCTGAAACATACCGAGGGATATTTTGTTCTGATATAAATACAGTCACCTTAGAGCTGACACAGAGACAACTAACAGAAACGAAATGTTTCAGAAACATACTGTGCTGTTCCAATAATTAACATACCAGGGGACCCTAGTGGTGTGCTTGTTAACAGCTTGTCCCATAGCCAAATGACTGACGCTTGGGAAGGATTCAGAAGTTTCCCAGTTAAGGACAAAAATCAAAGCAACAACAAAACAACAACAATAAAAACCCTGGCAATATGTTTCCAAAAGGAGTACAGCCAGGAAAACCTCTCAGGCGGTTCTATTCTGCCACATGGAGGCCTCATGACTCATAATCCAATCAGCACAACGACTACTGTAAAACTAGGTACACAGTTGATTTTTAAAGCATAGAAATTACATGCATTAATGCTGCTGCTATGCACTACCCACACTGTCCTGACTCATCACAAGCACAGATCCAAGCACACATGAAGCCCTGTCATCCCGTGCCACCCTCTAAGCGTGCCTATATTGCGGCCTATTAGTGTAGCCACTGTGCCAGTCTCCACGTCTTTAAAGATCACGCTCTTTCTTTACTTTATGACACATGAATCCATACTCCAGGGACTAGTCACTTCTACTAACATATCCAAACAAGATGCGATAAAACTTCACCAATTTCATATCTAAGGAGCATTCTGTCAGCACTTCTCTGAAGACATATTTGTTAATTTTTCTCACAGTCCATAGTATACTTAATGTATTTCACCATAACCATAAAGACATCAATTATTTTTCAGAAGGCCTTAGTTTTGTCCAACATGTCTATGAGTTGATTGAAAATTCAAGAGCTAGGTCAGAAGCAATGTTGTCTACAAAGCCTTTATTTTTTAATAATAATAAGTAATTCCTTGAAATTGATTTCCTAAGTGCAATGTGCTGTCTTAGTTCTTGGTTGATTCTTCTATGGAAATTGACTGTAGAACCAAATAAATGAAATGCTTGAAAAATCCAATCTTTTCTCCACTCACTGTGAAGCTGCTTATTGTCACACGTATAAAAACTTGCTTTTTTCGCAATGAGATGAAATCCATATTGAAAACTGTCGTCTTTGACCCTTATCTGGAAATGACTCAAGTCTCCTTCACTTTCAAAAAGCAAACAACATTGTGTCACATGCATATTACAGGTTGTTAGTGAGTTTTGCTCTAATCCTGCCTTCTTCTTGTTGATATAGTTTAACTTCTCAGTTTATTTGCTCAGCAAACAGAATGAATAAATATGGTGAAAAAATAAAACCCAAATGTAGACATTTTCTGACTTTCAACCAAGCAATATCCTCCTGTTATTTTCAAGTAGCTGCCTCTTGGTCGATGAGCACAAGTTCTGTATAAACACAATTGAGTATTCTGAGATTTTCGTTCTTCACAGTATTATCTATAATTTGTCATGATCCACAAAGTCAAATACTTTTGCATAATTCATAAAACACAGGCAAATATTTTCTGGTATTCTGTCAAGGTCCATTGAACATCATCAGGGATATATTCCTTATTAAATGTCCACTTCTCAGTCTGGCTAAATTTCTGGAAGTTCTCTGTGGATATACTGCTGCAACTGTTTTTTAATTTTGAAAGTATATTCAGAAAAATTTTGTTAGTTTGTCATATTAGTGAAAGCATTTAATAATTTCCTAGTTTTTTGTTTGTTCTCTCTCTCTCTTGGAATAAGAATACATGTGGAGATCTTCCAGTAGTTTAGCTGGGTACCTATCTCCAAACTGTGATTGCCACAGACAGGTGAGCATCTGCAGGGCTGCATGTACTTGTTAAAACTTTTCAACTGGTGCTATGTCTATTTTTGGAGTCTTTTTTCTTTTTGATCAATGCTCTCACCAAACTTTAGAATCTTTTCTTTGAAAGCTTTTGTTCGTTATCTGATGTTACCTTCTGAAATAGTTGAAAGCCAGCCAGCACTTCTTTTTTTTTTTTTGTACACTAATTGTGTTTATTCCTCCCGGCTTTCTATCTCCTTCAATATTTGGTCCAGATAATCATAATTATCAGTGTATGTAGATTTTTGTTTTTATTGTGTTCTGTTGGGTCTCCCAGCTGTGAAACACAGGAGATGTGGATGCATAGTGATAAAACTGGTCCCTGGGCATCTAGGGAATGCAGAGGTTTGGGTAGATGACAGGGCGGATAGGGGGAGCTTGGGAGTCAATAGTGAAGATGGGCGGGGGGCACTGGAATCAACTGTGACTGCATCACTCCTCTTGGAGGCTATTCAACCACGGGAGGGAAGATGCTAAAAAAATGTGATGTGGGATGATCATGTAATTCTCCTTGATATGATTGAGTGATTAAGCTATTGAATTGTATGATATATAAATTACTTGTCAATGAAACTGTTCAAAAAGAAGAGAAAAGAAGTGGACATTTTTTTTAAAAAAAATAAAGAAAACACTAAAAAACATAAAAACAAAGAACAGCTCAACCCTGAATCATTCTCACTAGCGTTACATTTTGTTAATTTCCTCAATAAATCCTTTCATCATGATTGTTTTTCTGAGCTCTGCAAACCCCTTGTAATGGATATTAAAACTTAGAAGGGAATTAAAGAACATTAATTAAGGCATTTCACGTTCCTCTTTCATTTTTCCCTTCCTGCATAGCTGGGGACACCCAATAACAGTCACCCTATGACTGTGAACTTAAAAGCGGCCAGTAACAGCTCATTTATGCTCACTAATGTCTAAGATGTGAATCTTTATCTGTTCCACTTGTTTTATTGAGGACTTACAATATCCTTAGGTTCATACTGCATGCATTCTGATTGTAAATGGTCGTTTGCATCAAGTGCCTTCTCATTTTGAGTCACACCACATCAACAGAGGGACATCTCAGGACTTTCTCTTTGCAGAAGCAGCTTTACCATAGTGCTGCTCTGAGTGCCTTCCAACATTAGGGGGCCTGATCTTCTGGTACTTCGTCAAATAATGTTCTGCTTTTATTCATAGAATTTTCAGAGAACACTCTTTTTTAGGGGTGGACCACCAGATTCTCCTTTCCACTCATTCTTGTTTAGAACCCCCATAGAAACCTGTACACCAGGGACAATTCTACTGGTGTGTGAACTACGGTGGCATGGTGTCCATCATAATAGCAACCTATCAGCCCCACACTGACAGTGTGTGATAAACATATGCTAACAGACAAATTTCAAAATGATAACTGTTGCAAACAAACTGTATACTCGTATACATTAAACTGTAACCCTTTAAAACTATTATCAAATTTGTTTTGACTCCTAGAGACCTTAAAGAAAGTAAAAAAGCTCCTTAAAGTTTCTGAGACTGCAACCATTACAGGCACAGACAGCTTCCTCTTTCTCCTGAGGTGTGCCCGGTTGGTCGGAGCCACCACGGTGACCAGCAGTCCGATGCAGTGCTACCGGTGATCCTTTGTAATGATTTAGAATGAGGAGTTTTCATTCTGGCTTTTGTTACAATTATCTCCATCTGTACTTCCTGCAAAGATATGTAGTGACTAATTTAGAACTGCAGATACTAAACTCAATATGATTCAATATTCTTAAAACTATCCACAATAAATCTGGAAACTTTCATTTTGTTAAGCTTTGGGAAAATTTCCATCTCTTGTAATCAATAAAGAACAAGACATGAAAATTTAAAAATAATTTATATACATAGAAGTATTGTCAATGAGTCAAATAAGTCAACTTACTTAGTAATTAGCACTCATAGTCAGAAAATAACAACTCAAAATCATGTTCCTCTTTTGAAAGGCTCCAAGTAGTTTGCATTGATGCAAGACTTAGTCATAGACCAGGTGCTCTGAGCTTTAATTAAGAATTCATTTCCAAATATTAAATTTGAGAACCTTATGACAAAGCTGCCATAATTGCAAATGACATATCAAAACATGACAACTGCCAGTTTTAAATCATACAGACAGCAGTTGAACGTATCTAGCTTGTTTGAGAACATGTTTTAAAAACCCACAATGGACCTTGAGACTTGTTTGGAGGTTCTAGCAGGGGAGTGCACCTACTCGTATACCCTTGACCCAAGTAGGGTCTTCCTTCTATCTGGGAAGGTCGTCATCTTCAACCAAGGCTGCAGCTTCAGGAGGGCTGCACATGGAGCGGTTAGGGAGAAAGGGGCACCTGCCTAAACAGCCACATCAGCTGAATCAACCCTGGCGATCAATGGAGTGACAGATGTTGCTGCCAGATCACCCTTACATCCATTAACCCACACAAGGGGAGGGTATTGTTTATATCTCCACAGGGTAAGAGGGACCAGACTTCAACCCAGTGTCCCAAGGTGTGAATGCAACATGCCCGCGTGAAGTAGGGAACCAGTGGAGGACGTCTGAGGGGCTGGGCCCAATCCCAACTACTACGTGGACACTTGCTCCTCCCCCCAGAAGAATTCATTTCAAAGGACGGCATTGAATCTTAAGCTCTTTGAGAGGGACATATCTGATTGGAGCACATGGGAGCAGATAAAGGGGCAGGAAGAGAGAGTGGAGCACATCCTGTCTAACCAGGCCTTGAGGATGATGTTCCCAATTACAGCAGCCAGTCCATAGATAGGACCACATGGCTAGCCCCACTATGAGTCATGACGTCCCTCACTGATCCATGGCCCTGCAAGGGACAAAAACGGAGACACAGTGTGGGAATTGCGCCAATCTGATCCCACCACACTGAGGCAAAACACTAAGGGGGTGCAGCAGGACAGCAAGGGAACAGAGCAGCAAGGTCCCCAGAGAATGTGGACTTTGGGGCCAGGGCATGGTGCCCCAACAGACTGAACTAGAAAACACTCCTAAAGGCCAACAGTCATTGAACTAACTATAAGCTTTTCTTTCTTGTTGTGTTTTGTCTTGTCATTGGTTTGTTGTTGTTGTTTTGTTTTATATTGTTGTTTGGTTTTGCTTTGTCTTGTTTTTGTGCATGTTATTATCTCCACAGGTCTGTCTAAATAAGATAGATTGGGTGAAAAATCTGGAGGAGAAAACATTGGGACTGATTGTTTCAGGAGGACATGGGAGATGGGTGGTTGGGGGAAAGTTAGTGGTGTAGACAAACCCAGGGACAAGAGGAAAACAAGTGATCCAAATTGGTCATAAGGAGGGTGCAGGAGATCTGGTAGGGCATGATCAAGTGTAATGTAACCAAGAGGAATTACTGAAACCCAAACGAAGTGTCAGCATGACGAAAGGAAAGTCCAAGGAAATAGAGGAAAGAGCTAGTAGGCAAAGGGCCTTTATAGTGGTTGAAATAAAGGCATGCCCATATGCAAATATATTTATATGTGAGGATGGGGAAATAGATCTATGTGCATATATTTATAAGTTTATTATTAAGGTTGCATAAGGACATTGGGCCTCCACTCAAGTATTCCCTCAATGCAAGAATATTTTGTTCTGTTCAATTGGCATTTTATGATGCTCACTTTCCCTACATAACACTGAAGACAAAGCAGGTGAATAAGCAAATGTGGTGAAGAAAGCTGATGGTGCCCAGCTATCAAAAGATATAGCATCTAGGGTGATAAAGGCTTGAAGGTAAACAAGCGTCCGTCTAGCTCAGAAGCAACAAAGCCCACATGGAAGGAGCACCCCAGCCTGTGTGATCACAAGATGCCAAAGAGATCAGTTACCAGGCATCAAAGAACAAAAAAAAAAATATCATTCTGTGCTCACCTTCATGATACGATCGCTGAGGACAAATGGGTGCATAAGCAAATGTGGCGAAGAAAACTGATGGTGCCCAGCTATCAAAAGATATAGTGTCTGGGTTCTTAAAGGCTTGAAGGTAAATAAGTGGCCATCTAGCTCAGAAGCAAGAAAGCCCACATGGAAGAAGCAAATCTACCTGTGCAATCACAGGTGTTGAAGGGATCAGGTATCGGGCATCATCAGAATAAAAAAATCTTATCATAGTGAATGAGGGTGGGGTATGGAGTGGAGACCCAAAGCCAATTTGTAGGCCACTGGACATCCCCTTACAGAAGGGTCTTGGGGAGGAGATGAGCCAGTCAGGATGTGATGTAGCAATAATGAAACATACAACTTTCCTCTAGTTCTTAAATGCTTTCTCCTCCTCCACTATCATAATCCCAATTCTACCTCACAAATCTGGCTAGACCAGAGCATGTACACTGGTACAGATAGGAACTGGAAACACAGTGAAACCAGGGCAGATGATCACTTTACAACTATTATTGTGAGTGGTGATACTGGGAGGACAGAGGAAGGGTGAGTTGGAAAGAGGGAACCGATTACAAGGATCTACATGTGACCTCCTCCCTGCAGCCTGGACAACAGAAAAGTGGGTGAAGGGAAATATTGGACGGGGAAAAACATGACAAAATAATAATTTACAAATTATCAAAGTTCATGAGGGACGGGTGGGCAGGGAGGGAGGAGAAAATGAGGAGCTGATGCCAGGGGCTTAGGTGGAGAGCAAATGTTCTGATAATGATGAGGGCAATGATTGTACAAATGTATTTTACAAAATTGACGTATGTATGGATTGTGATAAGAGTTGTATGAGCCCCTAATAAAAAGATTAAAAAGAAAACTCATTATGTCAGGACTCAGAGTGCTGTTGTACAACAAAGCAGTACAGTCCAAACAAGCTCTCTAAGGCCTTGTGTCTTTATGGAAGCCAGCCACTGCATTGTTCTTCCCCTGTGCACTGTCTGAGAATTCTAATTGTTGTGCTTTCAGTTAGCAGTCAAGCACTTAACTTCTGCACCAGAAGAGTAATCTGAAGAAATTATTTTAGTTCCATTCACTTTAGTATTTTACAGCTGCATTTCCCAAGGATGTAGAGCCCGTTTCCACACTAATAGGCCAATAGATTTTCTCTGTAACATCCCTTTTCATTTCCTGAACAACACATATTTTTATAACATAAAACAATTTAAAAGCTATTTAAAAATATTTTCTAGCATTGCAATAAATATTTCTATAATTACTAATAATTATTATATCTGTATTTCCTTTTCTCTACATTCAAAGTTTGTAGTATAGCCTGGTGTCTTTTGTATCCTTTTCAAGGTTAAAATGAGCTATTTACCATTATCAGAGTACTTTTTTATAAAATAAATGAATCCAATTGATTGAATTGTAGTGAACAATGACTGGGAAAAACTAGCGAAAAACTGTATTTTCCCTAATATCCATGTTAGATGAATTTGTGCTCTGACAGAATCTATTCTTCTGTAACATCTGTTTTATGTTTGTTTTAAATAGTCACATAACATTGTGGTCTTTAATTAAGAAAGTGAATATTTATTAATAACTTGTTGCATAAGAATAAACAAGTTGTCCTACATGTCCATTGATGTTATTGTTATCTACAACGCAAAGTAGTATGAATTTTATGAAATTATTGAATAGTTTTTCTATGTTTGACATCCTCAGGAAACATTTAATTATTGAAAAATGTTCATGCATGTGCTCTTGTGCACTTAGCACTCTAGCTTAGCCACCCTTTTCTGACATCTCTAGGTATTTCAAACAAAATTCTTAAGTTAGTTCTTCATATACTCAAAGTCTAGAACATATGAAAAATAATGTATCTAGTAAGTTATTGCTTATTATACAATTAAAAGTAAGGTACATAATTAAAGCAATCATTTATTATGATTTAGCAGTGTATGAATTTGATGTGGCTCCAAAATATTTAACACTACGTCTAACAGATCAACATTTCACCAAATTGTACTATTACATAGCTCAAAGCATGGTTTGACAAATAAGGTAAATTTGTTGCATTTTCTAATTCTATATTTACTAACTTGAATATTGCTGGAAAAAAGATTCAGAGTGAGTGTAGTGATTGTAAGATTATATGATCAAAGTTACATATTTTTCAAGTGTTAGTTTTGTCAACAACTGAAATTACTTATAAAACCCACAAAAATTATTATACAAGAGCATATTTATTGTGAGTCGATACAATTCAAATGTGGCAATATCGTATCAGGAAAGTGCTGCTAGAAGGATATTGTGAATGCAGGTTATATAGGTCATTGTTACGTTAATATTTTAGAAGTGCCTGGAAGCTCAGGGCAAGTTACAAGGAGAGTAAACAATGATGTGCCATGCATCCTAAAACAGCCTCTAGTCAGACCTAGGGCTTCTCACAAAGGGCCCCTGGTGGCTTAGTGATGATGCTTTGAGTTGCTAAGCACAAGAGCAGGTTTGAAACCACCAGCTTTTCCTCAGGAGAAAGATGAGGCTTTCTAGTCCCTTTAGGAGTTACAGTCTCAGGAACTCACAGGGGGAATTCTCTCCTGTGCTACAGGATCTTTATTAGCGAGAATTGACTCCACAGCAATGAGTTTCATTTTTGTTTTCCAAAAGAACCCAATAGCTTAGGCTAAACAGTCTAACTAAGCTATTGCAGGACCTAACTAAGCTATTGCTGTACCTAAAGGTGGCACCGGGACATCAGATCCTTCAAGGTTCAGAAGGACACCCACAGGCAGTTGTTTTGGGTGTATCCTGCCAATTTTAGGAGCCTAGAAATTTGGACTCAAGAAGAATCAAAATGATTTTCTTTTATAAAAGAATAAGATGAGAGTTTAAACTTTTTATGGATTGCCATTAGCTTCATGGCACTGAAAGGTAGGAAGATTATGGATAAAAGGTGTTGTATCCACTGAATACCCACACTAAACAAAAATCAGCTGACCATGCCAAAATAAAGGGGTTTGAAAGAAAGCAGGCACACCTTAGACACCTGTGGGGACAGTCCAACCAAAGCTGACATGCAAAGACTATGGTGAAGACACAGGAGAAAGTCAACCTGGCACACACGCTAGATTTTTTTTTTCACAAGAGTTACCCAACAATAAGCAGAATTTTTAGAATATTAACTTTAGCATCACACACAAGCAAAATTTTACTGAAGGTAACTTAAAACAGCTCTCAACGCATTTTATGAATATAGAACTATCAAAATTCAAGCTGAGTATGTCAGGGCATACAATGACGGATATTATTACTGATATAAAATGGATCCTAGCTGAAAGTAAAGAATACATCAAAATGTTTCATTGTATTTTGTTGAGTTTTCAAAGGCATTCAATAGTGAAGAACATAAATAACACCGTGATCAATATTTTAAAGAATGGGAATTAAATAATACTTAATTCTTTGAAAAGAACAAGGAGAAATGAGTTGTTTGAAATCAGGAAAGGTCTGTGTCAGAGTTGTACCCTTTCACTGTATTTATTCAATCTGTGCACTAAGCAAACCATATATAAAGTATATGATGAGAACCCATCAAAAACCTCAGGCTTGGAAGGCTGATTAACCACCTGTGATGTGCAGATGGCGAAACCTACCTGATGAAATTGAGACTAACTTAGTTAACAGTCTATGATATGCAAATAACACAACTTATTTGGTGAAAGGGAGAAAAAGCATCTACTGATGAAGACAAAGGACTGCAGCCTTCAGTGTGGATTACAGTTCCATGTAAAGAAAACAGAAACCTTTTTACTGGACAAACAGACGATAAACAAAAGATCGCAGTTGCAAAGGATGCCATTTTCTTTGGTTCCGCAATGAATCACATTTGCCCAAGATGCTGCCCAGGCCCTATTTAGAGTAAGAAAGAGCAAAAGAGGCTACTTTGAGAACTTAAGTGCACCTCACTCAAAGCATGATATTTTTCAATCACATCATGTGCATCAGGGAAATAAACAAGGACAACAAATATGGAAGACTGGAAAAGAATTGATGCATTTGAATTATTGTGCTAGTGAGGTATACTGAATCTACTATGAATGGCCAGAACAACTAAATCTGTCTTAAAATAAATGTAACCAGAGTACTTCTTAATATTAACACGGTGTGGTAGTTACATAGTTTCATGCCAACTTGAAGATACATAAAAGTGTCCAGGTGGTATTCTAATTGTCAATCAAGTTGTCACCTGATAGTGCCTCCTTGTGGGGGTGACTCATAAGAAGGACCCTGGGAACCTACACCCCCCCTACCCGCCCCACTTCTCTGCCTTCACATTGCAGCTGGCTGACCCTGGCTGCAGTCAGGGCCCTTGGATGTGCTCACTGCCACTGGATCCACAGGTCTTCACCCACCAACCCATGAGATTCCTACATTCTCCATCATTGTTTGTGACTCCATGCGTCTGAAAAGAACTGATGGACTCTTATTAGCCTTATCGAATTGAGTTGGACTGGGATGGGATGTTTTCCTGATATATAATTACTTCTGGATATAAAGCTCTTATAATTATGCGCTTATCACTGGATTTGTTTCTCTAGTCAACGCGGTCTACCACACATGATGACCTTCGCTTCATGCACGTTGGCATGTTATCAGGAGGAATCGGTGCTTGGCAAAGGGCATCATGCTTGGCAAAGTAGAGGGTGAGCAAGATAGAACAGGGATTCGATGGATTATGAAGTGGCTGCAACAATACCCTGAAACATATCAATGATGGTGATGGTCAGGCCATGTTTCATTCTTGGGTACATGTGGTGCCCGAGATTAGGAATTTACTCAAAGGCACATAACAGTAACACATGATCATTAAAATAAAAATACGTAATTACGCTAATAAAATATTTAATATTTGCAACCTTGGCTTCAAGTTTCTCCTGGCACAGCTGAAGTGTGTGTGAGTGTGTGTGTGTGTGTGTGTGTGTGTGTGTGTGTGTGTGTGTGTCAGGGTGAGCAGAAGGAGGCCTGTAGAAAAACTGTGACTATTGATTGTGCAGTAGTGACCCATCAATGAAGGAATTATATCAGTCTGCCTTAGAAAGAGTACTCAACTCATGCAGTATCTATACGAAAGATTACCAATATTGAACTTTGTTGTAATCAAATAGGTTTATAGTAAAAATTGCAAATCCTGACAGATTGAAAATAGCAGAAGGGAGAGTGACAGACTTAATTTTTATTGGAATTTAATTATTATTTGAATATATTGAGAATGAATAATGAAAAATGACAGATGAAGAATCCATGAAGACAAATATTATTACATCTATTTAATACCACTTATGTACCAAGAACATTTGTGTGATAGAAACAAGTTAAACTGAGATCATTTCATTGACAGAGACTTAGGATAGCTGATGCCTTGAGACACAGGGCTATCGTGAAGGGTGGAGAAGATGGGGGCTAATCTTGTCTGTTGGTCGGCTAAATGTCAATGCATAGATGAGGGAGCACTTGTAATGCTGTATCTAGGAGTTGACATATTTGAGTTGTTATTCTGTCAATTTCTGGGATCTTGCTTTCTATAAATGCAGTTTGAACTTCTTTTTTATAAGTTCTAAGAACCCAAGGGCAGGTGGCTTGAGTGGAAATCTCTTTTAGAAAAACTAACACCAAACTAGTCCCAAGGTGTTGGGGATTAATGATGCCCCAAATGTGCAACTTTTCCAAGATACTATTCAGCGCCACTCCCCCCCCACCCCCCCCACTCCTTCCTTGGATAAATCGCCTTACTTTTCTTGGTTCCGTGAATGGCTGCTGTGTCCTACAGAAACTCATGAAAGTTTGAGGTAATATCTCACATGATGGTGGGTGCTGTTCAGCCACAAATCTGAAGCTCAGATAAGAGAAAGCCCGATGCTGGGTCCAGAGGATGCGCTGCACTTCTGACTCTTGCTGGTGAGGGACTCACAACTCCTGCTTCTCAGAGGGCTCATTTAATGAGAAGCAGGATGGTATTTCAGGGAATTCAATTCACAATGAATCACAGGCAAATCCCAACAGTATTTCCCCCTATTGTCTTACAAGACCAATACAAGGAAAGGTCATTTGGTGGGATTTACGTTGAGTATCAATAGATTAATCAAAATCACATATAAACCTTCACCTTTTTAATGAAACCCAATTACAACAATCTATTTCCCACCCTGGATTGTATTTTGTTTATGCCAATATAACATGAGCCCGTGGCAGGATATTTCCAGTAGGCATTGTCTTTCTACGAATCTTAATTATCCAGGCTTTTCAAACCAAATTCATTGCCATTGAGTTGACTCCAAATCGTAGGGATCATGTAGAACAAAGTAGAGCTTCCCTAATGGGTTTCCTAGACTACAACTGCTTAACAATGTAGAAAGCCTCATCTTTCTTCCATGGAGTGTTTGGTGGGTTTGAACTGCTGGTCTTGCTGTTAGCAGCCCAACACATAATCACTACTCCACCAGGGGTCCCACCTTCTACTTATGTCACGTCGTAATCTTATCCTATTCCTATTTGTTAGCAGATAATGCCATCCAAAATAGTACTTAAGCCACAGAAATATGAAGTCCAGAATGATAATTCCGCATAAGGATTTATGGCTTAAAGGGTCATATTAATTAATTATAACTCAGGCCATCCCTGGCTCTTCTAGCTGGCAATCCTTTAAGAGTTGAATGAGTTCATTCTCTTGCTATAAGTCTTTCTAGGGCAGTGGTTCTCAGCGTGTGGGTCACGACCCCTTTGGGGATCAAACAACCCTTTCAGAGGGATTTGCCTGATTCATAACTAGCAAAATTAAAGTTATGAAGTAGCAACGAAAATGATGTTAGGTTGGGGGTCACCACACCATGAGGAACTGTATTAAAGGGTCACAGTATTAAAAAGGTTGAGAAACACTGTTCTCGTGGAATAAGCATGATGTTAGATTTCCCCCACTGCCTATCTCATGAATTAATTCCTTTATTTTCAGTTACCATATTTCTATTCTTCCACCGCCAATATTTTTCACCCACATATTTCCACCTTGAGAGAGGATATCAGTTTCAACTGCCATGCCAATCTTGATTGCTGGTAGTAAGAATATTCTGATCAGTGCCTCTCCCTAAGTCCATTACCCCTCATTCTGGGTGAGGTTGAATAGGTATACTTGGCCATCTGGACCCATAGCCATTATAATACCATTCACAGTCAACCTCAGTTTTACCAAATGCAAAAAAGGTGCACTCTATCCTATGCAGATCTTGGGAATCCACACATACAGACTCAGGGTTATAGTTACAGATTCTTACTAGGGGATCAACCCTCCTTCTGGCACTCAAAGTTGCATTCCTGGTCCTTGGACCACAGTATCAAGAAGGAAAAAAAAAAACAAGACCCAATTTCAAGTGACGTGGGAAGGTCTGCACAGTGGCATCAACATCCTCTCCCACCTCCTCTTGCCCAAACTCACTTGAGAAACATATGAATCTATACAGTGGTGATCTTTCCTTTGTCCCCCTTATGCTGTATATGAGCATGCACACATGAAAGCCAGCTTGTCATGCCTTTATCTTGCCCTATTTTGTATAACAAATGTTTTAATTGCCCATTCAATCCTCTATCAAACCATTCATTTGTGGACAGTATGCAATAGGTTATGTCTATTTAATATATTTCTTTTCCTAGTGATATATTTAGTGGGCTTTCAAGTATGCTCCTCAGTCTGCGGAGTTATGAGTTAGGAGCCCACATATTTACAGTGTTTATTGTTCTAATCTGTTTACAGTGCTTTTACTGTATGTATTTGTTATTGGATATGCAAAACTCAGTCCAGAGAAAACTCCTGTTCCTGTGAGGATCCATTTTTAGCCACCTGGTACAACTGGTATAATATGTCTGATGTGATAGATTTTTCAGCTCTGTTTAGGGCCTTCACCCTACACAATTGGTCCCTTAACTATCTGAAATCTCGGTCATTCCTGTTGTCAGACAGAGAAATATTTATTGGCATTTTATTCCCACAGGGTATATGAGGGACATGTCTAGATTAAGCCTGATTTAATAAAAAATTATGGTTGCCTAATTTACATCTTCTACTGTCAGGTCTTAATCCTATCCTACTTCTATCTGTTAGCAGATAAAGCCCTCCGAAATGATATATACCCATAGGCATATGAAATACAAAATTAGAATATCTAAGTGATTATGCCTGGAGAGACCATATTAATTGACTATAACATACATTAACCCAAAGAATATAAAATGATTAAAAAATTTTGTTTTCCAAACAAGTAAAAATGGATGTATTTGAGATACAAACTTGTCTGTTATAGAAAAATATCAATATACAGCACCCAATATTACTGTTTATGTTGACACAGAATAAAACAAAATATAAATTTATAAAGATTGCTAATGGTCCCTATGGTCTTATTTGCCATTCTCTCCCTAAGTCCTCCCCTCTCCCACACTATTTATCTGCTAGACAGAAAAAAACATAAAACCTTGGGTTAAATAAATGTGAATTAAAAATTAAGCAGTGTGAAATGGCATTTACATCTATCTGGATACAATGCATTTTTAAGTTAAACATTATTGGTGATCACTACCAGTTAGAGAGGTAAACCCCATTTTTCTAATCGACATGGTCACTTTTTGTCATCTATAAAGATTTTACTATGTGCAAGTCTTTTAAATAAAGAAATAGGCATTTATATGGTTTCAAAATGATCTATTTAACTTTGTCCAGGTAGCCTGAGCTTGGATGGAGGCCAAGGGAAGCCCAAGGATTTTAATAGGGAAACAGACTCTCTGGATTTACATAAAGAAGGAAAAAGTGCCCAGAAGTAACTAATTCTTAAAATAATAATTATTATCACAGAGTGAGATATATTCCCTGTTAAAATGTAAATAAATTATGTCCTCATCTCATAGAAATAATAGTTTTAAAATTGTATTAAATTTTTCATTTTGGAATAGTTTTAGACTCATAGAAAAGTTACAAAGATGGTAGAGAGTTCTCATATATTCACATCTTATTAGCCATTTGCCCAATGTTGATGGCTTAACTTATTAGGGTCAATTTGTCACCACTAATGATCCAATATAACTCATTTTTATTAAATGATGTCATATTCCTATCTAAGAGACTATATTATATTGTTGTTAGGTGTTATCATTTTGATTCCAACTCCGGGTGAGCAGCCCTATGCACAACAGAACAATGCACTGTGCAGTCCAGAGCCATCCTCATAATTGTGCTGACGTTCAACTCCACTGTTGCAGCCACTGCATCCATCCGTCTTGTTGAGCTCTTTCCTCTTTCTCTGACACTCTTCTTTACAAATCATGATATCTTTTCCCAGCCAATGGTCTAGCCCAATAGTAAGTCCAACGTACTAGGGATAGATTCTTGTAGTTCTTCTTCCAAAGTGTATTTGTTCATTCTTCTGGAAGTCCACTGGATATTCAGTCTTCTTTGGCAACACTATAATTGAAATGCATCAAGTCTTCCACCTTTCACTTGCATATGAGAAGATGGAAAATATAATGGCTTGAGTCAGGAGAAACTTAGTTCTCAATTGGAGTCTTGGCTCTTTAACAACTGAATGAGATTATTTGCAGCAGATTTTCCCAATGAGATATTTTAGGTTATATTTGGCTGTCTTTTAGCTCTAGCCTGTATTACTCCCATCAAACAATCTTTCTTTTCTTTTGGATCTGGGTAAGAACGTAGAAACAATACTTTTTGAATTATATTATTCAGTTGTAAGTGATACTGAACAGGGTTAATTCTGGTTGTCAACCACTCATTTCCAGGGAGTTGATGCCCACTAATAGGGGACCTACAGGATAGTGTAGAACTATCATTGTTGGTTTCTGAGACTGTAACTCTTTGTGGCGTAGAAAGCACTATCTTTCTTCCAAGGAGCTACTGGCAGTTTTGAATTGCTGACCTTGTTGACCACAGTCCAATGTGTGGCAATTATGACATTGGGACTCTTTGATTGCCAACCTATTCGGTATAAAATCAGCCATCTCAGATGTAGTGGGTAGGATTTCACTACCAGCAAGAGGGAAAACCCAAGAGTAGAGTGAACCTTTGGATCCTGAGATCTCTGCATGCTGAACCTCATTGATCCAGGAGACTACCTTGACTCCAAAGGAGTTGCAGAGAAGAAGCAAGAGTAGAACAAGGAACCAGCGCATGCGGCAGTTTGCTGGACTTCCCTGCCCATAGACTAAGTAAGTCCTTCAGGCTGGAGGCTGACTTATGGAGTAAGGTACCTCTCTCTGTTCACTTAATTGAGGGAGCTGGATCTGAAACCCCCCAGAGTTGTACCTGAATGCCTTTGGGTTGAGACTTACGAAGAAGTACCATGCTCATTGGGCATATATGGGCAGCTCTAAAAGAGTCCATGCCAGGGGTCTAGCACCAAGAGAGAGGCCTGCTGGCAGGAACAGCAGAGAAGAAACTGCCCTATTGGAACAACTGCATCCTGCATATTTCCCACCTGAATTGTAAACTCTTGACTTGAATATTACCTGTGAATTCTGTGTGACAATTGCAACTAATTCTTGAAACCAGCTGGAAAGTAGAGAGAGCGGTGGGAGGAATGGTTTGGAGTCAAAATTCATAGGGTAGGATAAGCCTGCCCTCAGCCTCATGGAAATTTTCCTTCGGTGCTGTAAATGTTCTGTTTGATTTTCAGTGCCTCTGGCACACCTGGAGGAGATCAGATGCCTTGACACTACATCATGTTCTGTTTTCTTTACAAAGAGGTTCAACTTTATCAAGGAATACAAGGCTGGTACATGACTAGGCAGTATATAATTATGTTTTAAGGGGTTAATATGAATCAGACCACTACTTGTCTGGCTGTTTAGCTTACTGTGGTGGCTTGTGTGTTGCCATAATGCTGGAAGCGTTGTCACTGGAATTTCCAATGCCAGCAGGGTCACCCAAAGTGACCAGGCTTCAGCAGAGCTTTCAGCCTAAGAACAGACAACACACAAGGACTCAGTTTCCCACTCTGCAAGTCTCACCTGCATTTTTATAACATGTTCATAAAAGACTTCATGCATTGAAGACTTATGACAGAAGACCTGAGGAGGTACCGTGGGAAGATATTAAGACGAGCATTCACGGAGAAAGCAAAAGGAAAAACAGGAAAGAAAGAAAAGATCAACGCAGATGTTGTAGAGTTTCTGAAAGCTAAGCAAATGGAAGAAAGGATGACATCAAAGAGCTGAGTAGAAAATGACAAAGGGTAGTTTGAGATGACAAAAATAATATATTATTATGAAATATGAAAAGGCCTAGAACTAGACAATCTAAAGGGAGAACATGCTCAGCATATCTGAAACTGAAAGAATTCCAGAAAAGAGGCAAACCTCGAGTTGCGATCTTAAAGATTCTATGGAAATTAGATTGAATGATACAGGTTATATCAAGAGAAATGTACAGAATACACAGAGTCACTGTACCAGAAAGAATTAGTTGACAAACCACGATTTCAGGAAATAACATATGAGCAAAAAGCAATCTGAATGCATTAGCCAATAACAAGGCTCAAGAAATTGATGGAATACCAGTTGAAATATTTCAGCAAGCTGAAGAAGCACTGGAAGCGCTCACCAGTCAATGTCAGGAAATTTGGAAGCACTACTTGACCAGCTGATTGGAAGAGATCCATATTTGAGACCACTTCAAAGCAAGGTGACCCAGAGTCATGCTCAAACTATAGAACAATATCATTGATATCATGTACAAGTAAAATTTTGCTTAATAACATCCAAAAACATTTATTGCAGTACATTGCCAGAAAACTGTCAGAAGTTAAGGCTGTTTTCAGAAGAGGATGTGGAACAGTGATATAATTGCTGATATCAGCTGATATTGACTCAAAGCCAAGAATCCTAGAAAGATGTCTACTTGTATTTCATGTTTCATTGACTATGCAGAAGCATTTGATTGTGTGGACCATAATAAACTGTGGATAACCTTGAGAGGAATGGGAATTCCAGAACTCTTCATTGTGCTCATGCAGAACTTGTACATGGATCAAGTTGTGACAGCAGCAGCAGGGAATAGTCCGTTGTTTAAAATCAAGAAAAGTATGAATCATCATGGTATCTTTGCACCATATTTGTTCAATATGTATACTGAGCAAATAATCAGATAGGCTGACTTATATGAAGAAGAATGTGGCAACAGGATTTGAAGAAGACCTATGAACAACCTGTGGTATGTAGATGACACCACCTTGCTTGCTGAAAGCTAAGCGTACTGGAAGCCCTAGCTGGTGAAGACTGCGTTCTTCAGTATGGATTACGACCCAATATAATGAAGGCTAAAGTCCTCACAACTGGACCAATAGGTACCATCTGATAAATGGAGAAAAGTTTGAAGTTGTTAATGATTTTTGTCTTACAATGTCCACCATCAATGCTAATGAAGGTATCAGTCAAGAGACCAAAAGATGGATTGCATTAGGTGAATCTGTTGCATAAGACTTCGTTAGAATATTGAAGAGCAAGAGTGTTACTTTGAGGACTAATGTATGCCTAATCCAAGCCATAGTATTTTCCCATTGCATCGTATACTTGTGGAAATTGAATCTAGAATAAGGTAAACCTTAGTAGAATCAATGAATTTGATTTGTGGTGCTAGAAAAGGATGTCAATAGGACCATGGACAACTAAAACAACAAACAAATCTCTGTTGGAAGACCTAAGGCCAGAATGCTCCTTAGAGGCAAGATGACAAGACTGTCTTACATACTCCAGACATAATTGTCAGGAGAGACCAGTATCTAGAGAAGGACACCATGCTTGGTAAAGTGGTGGGAGCAGGGTTCGGGGGGATGGGGTATACGACAAGTGAAGGAGGGGGAGGTCCTCAATGAGATGGATGGATATAGTGGCTGCATACATGGGCTCAGCACAGGAACATATTTGAGGCTAGCTCAGGACCATTCCCTGTTTTGTTGTGTTGTGCATCGAAGTGCTATGGTTCAGAGCTGACTCAAGGGCACTTAGCAACAACAAAATGAATCAGGCTTAACCTGAAGGCACCTATCTTTTTGTTAACAAGGTTTCACAACTGTGAGCCAATAAAATTATATGTTTCATTGTCACAATTTATAGTATTTTGTTATGGCAACCGCTGAAACTAATCCACTTCTCAATGTAATAACCAATTATAGGACATGGTAGTGATAAATCAGCAAACTGATGGAATGCTTTGGTTATTTGAAAACATTTAGCATATTCTTTGTCTTTGTATAATTATGTTTCCTAGATCATCGAAGAAATAAGAGCTGTTATTTTATTAGACAAATTTGGTGAACTGAAAACTTTCCTAGTAAACAGTAAAAAATAAAATCACTTTAACTTATAATTAGTAACTGGGGAAAATTTAAAAATGATTTTAACATGTACCCAAAATTTAACCAGTCCAAATAGTTACAGAAATAATGTCTGAATTAAAAAGGATATATATATATATATACCCTGAAAGTATATTTTTAATGAGCTAGGTAAAGAAAAAAAATCAATTATTTAAAGACACGAATACGTCTGAAAGACTGTTCTATAATGAAAACATCTATAATGAAAACATCTGAGGATGTGTCATCAGTAGTTAAGCCAAGAAATAGAAATGCCTAGAGTCTTTAAAAACACTATTAGGAGATATAAATTTTGAGATATAGCTACTACTTACAAAAACCAAGAGGACTGAAGTAGGAAAAATTGTATATATCTGGATAAAAAAGTAGAAATATTATATTAATCTGATTGTCTGAAACCTGAAAGAGGTGTTTCATGCAAGAAAAATAAAATAAAGTCTTAAAATTTAATTATAATATTGTTGTTGCTTGAGTGTGGTATTTTAAAAATTGAGGAATATTGACAAAAATCAATTAAAAGTAATGAGAAAAATTAAATAAACTACATGGTTTTAAGGTTCTTGCATTACACAAATTTCACTTTAGGACATTGCAGAAACTTGATTACAAATTAATTACACTAGTATGAACTGTACGTGAAAATGAATAGAAAACCTATGATATTACAAAATTTTAAAAATATAGATTTAAGGTCTATAAAAGAGAAGGTTAATTACAGAGATGAGACTTAGAGCTTAATATTGATAATGTACAAGATTAGAAACAGCATAGATTGGTTGATTTTTATTTATTCAGAAGTTATAAAAATTCTGAACTCTGTAATGAAGAATGTTTGGAAAATTATGGGTTGAGTTTAATAAAATACAGTAAATAGATCATGGATGGTAACAGTTCCATTCTTCTGTCTTTCTTTTTCATCAGGGATACTCATATTGTGTTTAATATTGGACAAAATGCATTTAATAAAAATGCTGACAAATTAGTAGTAGAACTTGAAAAGCATAAGCGGAATTATAAGGACAATTGAAGCCATGGATTTAAGGCATTATTGACAATATGGGGCCTTGTTAATACTTATAACCTGTGATAAATGCAGGAACACATTTGAAGGGGTAACTTGCAAAAGTACTTAGAGGTATTCTGCAGTTAGAGTAGGAACATAAAAATTATGGCAAAAATAAACAAAATCCACTATGATTGTTTCTACCACCATCCCCCTCTTTGAGAAAATTGTCTTTAATGTGGTGTCATTAGATATTAAAATATGTAGGCTGATCTCCACTTATTGGAGATGTTTCCTGAAAGAGGGAGAATTATGAAAATGATGCACCTGGTGATCTTAACATGCCCTTCTAAAACTGATGTTATGAGAATGACCAGTTTTCTGCTGTAGCCATAACTATAGTCTAATTTGTGTAACTTTCCAATTGGAGAATGAAATACATGTATGCCTATGCATTGTTATTGAATAATTCCAATTTAAAATATAAATAAGTGAAAATTTGTCTCATCTACATAATTTAAACTGTTACATATTTAACTTACATAAACTTACATAGTTAAAGTGCTAAAATAATACTACAGAGAATATACTGGATGGCAAGATAATGACCAAATTGACGTAATAGGTCTTACCTACCTGCAATTTCAGTAGCAATATAGAATACCTGGAACCACTAAAATAAGTAGTGATTTTCACTAAAGTTATAGTGATTATTTTGACAAATACAGTTTATTTTCTTTCATTTCATCTGTAAATATCAGTAATTATCATCTTTTTCATTATAGGCACTATATATCATATACAAGTCATAAGATTGAGTGAAAGAGTACCAAACACAATAGACATATATTTTAATTATGCTATATGTTCCTCCAATAAACCAGTCAACACTTTTATTTTCATTTTATATTATATGTGAGTGCTGGCTCCAAGTGACATTGTATGTCCAAGAGAATGAAACACTGCCTGGTGGTGTCCCAGCCTCACAAATGTTATTTTCAAAGCCATTGTTGCAGCCAATGTCACAATCCATCTCATTGAGGGTCTTCCTCTTTTTCACTGCCCTTCTGCTTTACCAAGCAGAAGACCTTTTTCAGGATATGGTCTCTCCCGATAACAGGTCCAGAATACATGAGAGACATTCTAGCCATCCTCCTTGCTAAGGAGCACTCTCACCCTACTTCTTCCAAGACAGATGTGTTTGTTCTTGTGATTCATCATGTTATTTTCAATATTCTTTGCCAGCAGCATAATTCATGTGCATCCAGTCTTCTTTACTCAATGTACAGCTTTCATTCTCATGTTTGTAAGATGATCCAAATAAGGCACTCCTTAGTGATCAAGGTAGTGACTTGGAATATGATGCCTGGGTAATAATTATAGACTTCTCTCTCTTTGAATTTCTAATTAGTTAATGGTTTACTTAAATTATTTTCCTTTAATTTGCTCTCTTGGGATAAGGGATTAAGCCTCTGGTAATCCCTTGCGACCATAGTCTGGGGATGTGAATCGTCTTGTTATAAGACAGTGTGCATTGTAATTGATTATGGCCCATTTAGTTAAGTTAAATTGTAACACTTTTTCATTTGATCCCCCTTGTGCCCCTTGTAAAATTGAATTCACTGATAACCCTCAAGAGTTATGGGCATTTTCCCCCTCCTTTGACAATTTATAAATTATTTTTATTTTGTCATGTCTTACACTGACTGACGTCTCCCTTCACTCGCTTTTCTGGTGAGGAGGTTATATGTAGATCCAGATAGGAGGTTATATATAGATCCTTGTAATCAGTTCCCCCTTTCTACCACACCTTCCCTCCACCCTCCCAGTATTGTCACTTTCACCACTGGTCCTGAGGGATTCATCTGTCCTGGATTCCCTGTGTTTCGAGTTCCTATCTGTACCAGTGTACATCGATGGGGTCAAGCTTTGAGAATGATGATGGCAACAAATGTATATATGTGCTTGACATATTGGATGCATGTATGGATTGTGATAAGAGTTATATGAGCCCCCAATAAAATGATTTTAAAAACAGAAAAAAAAGAGTTATGGGCATTTATTAGCCAATTTAACAGGTTATCACAAGTTATGATAAGAGCAGTAAGATATAGATTTTTTTTTTGCCAACAGTAGTGCTTTATCTCAGCTGGTAGCCATCTCTCTCTGATTCTCCTTTCCATGATGCAAATCCTTGGCTCCTGCCTTATTCAGGGAAGTATCACAAAGCTCCTTAACTGCTAATAAATACACAAAGGGAAACCCACTCTGAAAATCAGCCTCATGCCAAAAGGAACTCAGCTTTACTCTTTCCCTGAGTCAGGAAGCCTTCCATGCTGCCTCATCAGAGAGACATACCTCCTCTGGTTGAGCTCCTAGTAGTGGGGCTACATCCGGGTTCCTTTACTGCTTCCTTTGCTTCAGGGAGGAGTCTCACACGTGCTCTGCTAGTGGCTCTTCTTTCTTGATTCTTGTGGGATCTCTCTGTGCCTAATGTTGAGATACGTCTTACACCCAGTAGAATGGCCAAACTAACAAATTCCTGAGTTAGAAGACTCTTCACGTCATTTGCATGTTCCCACCTGAGAAAGCAGGGAGCGAAGTTGGAGATTTGGAGAGAACCTATGCGGTCTGGGCAGGACCTTAAGATTACATTTCCCAGAACTCATTGCTATCCTTGTTGAAGTTACCTGGCAGCCACGGAAATTGTCCAGATAAAGTCTTGGCATGAGAACGCTGAACACCGGGACATAGTCTGTGTTTATTGAAGGGAATTAAGAAACTACCGAAAGTGTCCACGATGGCTGGGAAGGATGTTCTTTCTCCTAGAAATCTTCCGTTAAATTCTCGTTGCAGAACCTTTCTGCACTGGTCGAAGTAAATCTTGAGAACAATGACCAGGGATGTGAATAGCCTGGCTATCAATGAGCGTGCAGTGTTCTGTTTTGTATTTTTCGATGTTTTCCACATTTGAAATTCACGATAAATAAAGCTATACGACAGTGACTGCATCGATGCTCTCTTGGGGGAGAGGCTGCGGAAAATGGAAAGCTAAAGGCAATGAAAGGTAAATGTTATAATTGGTTGTGGAGATGATGGTACAGCTCTTTTTTATATGAATTAACTAGTGGATTATATGATTTGGGAATTATATGCCAATAAAACTGTGAGGTAGTTAGTTTATTGTGCCAGCCTGCCCCATAAACACATGTGGGATTAATTGAAGGGCAGAAAGATAAATGGCTCGGCAAGCCTCGCCTTTCTTGTCTCTTACTCTTTGATCATTGGACTAGAGTGCCGCTGCCTTGCTTGTTCTGTGCCTCAATTTGCAAGCTACACTACTTGTGGGATGCCTAACCCATGGGCTGTGTCTCTGTAATTTGAGGTTCCTTCAAAACCTGCTTCACCACACTACTGGAATTTACATCTCTTGAGCTGGAGACTGACTGTTGGTCACCTGACTGTTGGTGACCTGCCTTGCTGTTTGCTACCTGTGCTGGATAGCCTGAGTCTCTCTACAGAGACTGGTGACCCTCAATACTTGAAGTACTGCCAGTGTCTCACAACTCTCTCATGGGAGTGAGTTGCACTGAGCCATTTGTACTGCTTTACAATTTAACTATTCATTTCTTGTGTTATATATCTATCTATTTGTATAAATATATATATATAATTATTAGCAATTTGGTTTTGTGTCTGTAGAGAACCCTGTCTAACCCAAACTGTTGAAATTAAATCTTAAGTTTTGAAGGCAAGAATTTACAAGCGTACACTCTGTATTTTTTGCATATTTTGAAATATAGAGATTATACAAATAAAACTGAAATTGTGCTCTAATGTAATTATTTTTAAAGAATATGTGAGTGCTCTTAAATTTTATTCTATTTTACTCTACAAGAAAATAGCATCTTAATATTAATGTAACACATTTAAAATCATGGTTAAACTTCAATATTTCAAAGCTATTAATTAATTTATTAAATATAATAATGATTTGTTAGAAATTAAGTTACTAAGTACATTTATTAATATATTTATTTAATGGATTATATAATTAATATGGTTCTAAGAAGGAACTTTTTATTCCTCTCAGCAATGGTACCATTGCTGCAGCTACGGTACTAATTCGTCTTGTGGGAGATATTCCTCTTTTTACTTATCCTCTCTGCTTTACAAAGCATGATGTCCTTCTCCAGGGACTTATTACTTCTGATAACATGGCGATGTACATGAAACAAAATCTTTCATACTGGTTTCTAAGGAGCATATTGGTTGTAATTCTTCCAAGATAGATATGTTCCTTCTCTGGAAATCCATGGTATATGTAATATTGTTCTCCAACACATAATTCAAAGGCATAACTTTCTTTTTGTCTTTCCACATTCATTGTCCAGCTTTCACATGAATATATCATGATGAAATTCCCAATACTTACATAAAGTGCACCTTAGTCCTCAAAGTGACTTGATAGCTGGTCCACAGATTTTCTCAGGACAGTACTTAGTTTATTATCATTAGTACTGTTTCTATGAATGTTGAATGTGGACCCAAATAAGATGAAAGCCTTGAAAAATGCTAACTTACATATGAAATTTAAAATTTTCCATCGCTATGCATAAGCCTTGAATTTTTCTTAAAATATATTTTTTAGTTCTAGTTCTTGAAATTTTTTTCATTAACTTTGGGGAAAATTATCCCAATGTTTTTGTCAAAATAGTGAAAATAGAGCTTTTTGTTTCAAATGTTATCAATGCAATATTTTCTTTATATATTGCTTTATATTGAATATGTCCATTCTGATCATCCTTTATTTTGTATATCAACTAATTATGTATTTGAAAATAGTGAGGATTTTTTATCACAAAGCATAATCAGATTTTAATTATGTTGGTTCTATATCCTGATATTCTTAGTGAATATAATTTTATAATATATAAAATATTGTCATTTTAATGTTTTCATTATTTATGTGATTTGTTAATAAGTATCTCTTAATATCCTAAAGTGAGAATTTTCCCAGTATAAATAACCTTTAGTTTAAAAAATCATGTAAACCTAGGATAACTTCCTTGAAACATTGCATTTTCTCAATATCTGTTAGAGAAATTTTGTCATAAATTTATTTATTTATTGTGAGTTTGATGCATTAAAATCCTCTGTTACTTAAGGTATACATAGAAATAACAAACTTGATTGTCTAATATTTCTCTTTCTTTAATGTAACCGGAAGTAGAGGAAGCTCCAAGAAAGCTTGAAATTGATTTCAGGGGGAAAATCTAATTTGAATACAAGAGAAAAAACCATTGTATTATGAAATTATCTAGGGCAAGCATAAAAATATATAAACTCTAGAGCATTATTTCTAATTACCTGCTCTAAAGACATAAATGAATTTCCAAGAAATATTTTATGCTCAGGCATGTGCTTTAAGCATTAAGATACAATTAAAATAGCCAAATAGTAGATATTATTTAACTGTATCACTGCACTATAAAAATTCAAGACTATTAAAAACAAAAGCAGCTATTATTCGGGAACTTAGACCAAAGTCACGGTGTTGGTAACATTAGATAAACCCCTTCCTTCTCTCGTCATCACAGACTGGAGGACAGCCACCATGATCTGTCGTTTGCAAATGAGGAATTTGAACCTCTGATAGAGTTAGAACCTTAGCTGCATGACAGTTTAAAAGTTCCCAACTTTTTCTAAAGATAAAACATATTAGAGTATGTTGTCTCCCTGCTTTCGAGTCAATTCTGACTCACAGCAAGCTTATGGGACAGACTAGGACCATCTCTTTGGATTTTGGAGGCTGTCAATATTCAAGGGTATAGAAATCCTCATTGTTCTTACTCAGAGTAACTAGTAGCTTCTAATTGCTGACCTTGTGGTTAGCAGCCCAGCGCATAATCCACTGTGCTGCTGTCTCCTGGGATTTGGTAGAGTGGAAAATAACTTACTGAAAGAAAGATACTTCTTTTGAAAATGAAGTATTGCATAGTACTCTGCAGTTATGTGCCTGGCTACCATCCTTTAGGTTGAATGACTCAAACCCACTAGATACCATCAGCAGTGCTTTGGCAGACGGACTTGAAAGCCTGCTTTTGTAAAAATCATAACTGACATTGTATTTTTAAAATCTGCATGGCATACTTCTTTCTATATTAATTATGTACCTACACACCAAATTTTCTCTACTAAGTTCAATTTAAAGTATTTGAAAATATAATATGATTATTAAATCCTAAATTCTATTGATAATAATACAGTAGCCTCCACAGAATAGATCATAAGCCCCAAATCATTAAACATATATAATAGCTTTTTTAAAACATTCCTAATTAACTTTTTTTTCCGGGGCAAACAATGAAAGTGTGTTACAATCCAAAGAGATTGGAATACCTAATACCTTGCAGGCGTTTAATAGTATTTGTTAAAAACCATTTAAAGGTCTTGTCCATGCATAAGATAGAGAATGGTCTGGTTTCTTTAGAATTTGGTAAGAAGGGTGTATTTGGAAATAACTGTACTAAAATTTAAACACTCCCATAGGAAGAATGCCTACCTTTCATCTCCAATTCAGGAAGCACACACAAGACTACTTGAAAAGTTTAATATATATCTTCTGCAGTTAGCAGTCTAGAGAACTGAGGTCTGACTCATGCCTTTAAAAGTAGGACCTGATAGTAGAAGCCTGAATGGTTGAGAACAGTCCTGTATTGGGAAAGTAACACCATTTTCTCCCAGTTTGCTTAAAAGCGTGCAATTTCCAACGAACACAATAAAAATATCCTTTTCCTGAATAAGAGATCGTGAGAAGAAGGAAAAGGAGTGTTATCAACAGGTGCAAAAGTAGGCAGGTGGGTTGGGATTGTTAAAAAGTGATGGAGGTGGCATCTGACCTCTAATTTGACAAGGTGTGGGTTAGGTGGTAGGCAATTACCACTAGCCTCAACCCAAGGTAAATTTCCAAGAGACCTCTCCCTCTTATTATTATTATTTACCAATTGTGACACTAATCATCCCTCCTAAAACATTTTCTACTTCTTTTCTAATTATATTAATCTGTTCCAATGGTCACATAAAACTCCTAGGCAATACTCACTGTTGTGGAATTATTAGATACATTATCAGGTTCAGAAATACTGAGGGTACAGTTTCTTCTTAACTATGCTCACAAGCATGACTCTTGGCCACGTAGCCCCTGGCTTCTGCCCTTCTAAGAGAAATGTAACAAAGCCTTATTTTAGCCGCACTCTGCCAATAAAACTCAACCTCCAGGTGCACAACTTGAGAACTCCATGGGTCAACAAAACTAGCTTCTTGCTTTCACGGCAACCTACTCTACCAGCTATGCTCCTACCCAGTGGCATTCAGCTGTCTCACTCTATGCACTCGGACTCCACGCTCACAGCATCCTGCTGACGCTCACAGCATCCTGCTGTTCTTCTCTTGGTCTCCTTATTCTGCTGTCTCTGTTGACACCACTTCTTCAACTTTCCTATGCCTTCTCTGCCATCTTTCACCATCTCTGGTGTCTCTTGGACTGACAACGTTCAGCGAAGGTATTTTGAAGTTGTGCTCCATTCCTGGTCTTGCTCCTGATGCAAGTTAAATCTCATTCCACTTAGGTTGTTGCTAGGTGCCCTCTACATTACCAAACACGATGTCCTTCTCCAGGGAATGTTCTCCCCTGAAAATATGCCCACAATATGTGAGATGATATGTCACCACCTTTGTCTATGAGAGGCACTCTGATTGCACTTCTGAGTTTAAAAAAAATTTTTTGCACACCCAAATTACATTTCCTCAGGACCATAATTCAAACACATCAATTCTTCTTCAATCTTCCTTATTCAATGTCTAACTTTCACATGCATATGTGGCAATTGAAAATACTATGACTTGGGTCAGGCACACCTTATTTGATCTCTTGTCTGCAGCTTCTATGAGCATTGACTGTAGATCCAAGCAAATTGAAATGACTGACAACTTCTTTTTTTTCAACTTCAATCTTTTCTCCACTTTTTATAATGTTGCCTATTGGTCCAGTTGTGGAGATTTTCATATTCCTTACAATGAATACTGAAAGCTACAATCCTTGATCTTCTTCAGCCAGTGCTTCAAGTTATCCTTACTTTTAGCAAGTAAAGTTGTGTCATCTGCATATTGGAGGTTGTTAACAAGACTTCTGATTCTACTGCTTCGTTATTCTTCATGTAATCCTGTTTCTCAGACTATCTGCTCAGCACATAATAGTAAGTATGGTGAGAGAATATAACGATGACACACACCATACCTGTTTTTATCTCTGTCACATTCTCTTGTTCTCTATTCAAAACTGCCTCTGAAACAAGTACAAATTACACAGAAGCACAATGGAGTATTCCAGAATTCCCATTCTTCTCAAAGTTATTCACAGTTTAGGATGTTATACACAGTCAAATGTCTTTTTCCTAGACAAGGAAACACAAGCAAACATCTTTCTGGAATTATCTGCTTCGACCAATATCCATCAAACATGAGCTTTGACAAATATCCATATCTAACATCAGCAATAATAACACCTGTTCCATGTCCTCTTCTGAATCCAACCTGGACCTCTGGCAGCTCCCTATAAATACACCTCCCAGATGCTGCAACATTTGTTGGAAAATCTTCAGCAAAATTTTACTTGCATGTGGCATCTCTATGATTACTTATGTAAGTCTATTGGATTGCAAAATTGTCAATTTCATTTTGGAGCTCGATACACTTATTTTCATAGTCCCATCCCACAAATGAACCATGGTCCTTATTTACATAATTAACCAACTATCCTATTCTCCAGGTAGGTCCTAAATACTGCATAGTAAGATAACAAACAAAACCAAACTTTCTACCATTGAGTCTATGCCAACCCATAACAACACTATAGAAGAGGATAGAACTATTCCCATGAGCTTCTGAGACTGTAACTGTTTATGAGCGTAGAAAGCCCCATCTTTCTGCTGAGGTACACCTGATGGTTTTGAACTACAAACCTTGCGGAACACAGCCCAATTCATAACCACGATCTTAGATAGTCCTACTCAATCATTTGGTGGAATTTATAGACTATGGCTAGCAGAGCCATACTCATTAATTGACTATACTCCTGAAGGGTAAAAATGAAGAGTTATTTTCCATGCTAACAGAGTTGCAATAGAAAGTTCCCTAGGAAAGGATACAAACACAGAGGAGTCACAAATAGACAGTGGGATATACTGAAGATAAGACACCTGTATACATTGAAAGAATTCATCAAGAGAGTAATAAGAGAGTTCACCGACTGGTAAAACATCTTTAGCAATGACATAACAGACAAAGGCTTTATTACTAAAATCTACAATACTTTCTAAGCTTACAATAAGAGAATAACTAATTGCCAACTGAGGAGGTGGGCAAAGGACCTGAACAGAAATTTCACAGAATCTGAAATCCAAATGGCCAATAAACATATGAGAAAATGTTCCTGATCCTTAGCCGTAAGAGATACAAATCAAAACAATGATGAGATACAACCTAACACCCTCAAAGATAGCCCAATTCAAAAAATCAGAAAGCAACAACTGTTGGAGGGACTGTGGTGGTATAGGAACTCTCATCCACTGCTGGTGGACTTATAGGTGTAGGTATGTTCAGCCACTATGGAAATCATGTATAACATGAGTCCGCTGAGGTAAGTTTATATGACAAATTTAAATAATACATTGTTTAATGGTATTTTTAAAATATATGCCATCTAGGTAAAAAAAGAAAAAAATGTTTTGAAACTGACTCTCGTAGCAATTGTACACTACTGTTTTATCTGATTGTTGGAAGGTTATGATATATCTAAAAAATTTTTTTAAAAAGAGAGAGAACAGAAAGGTAAGTGCAAAAGGGGCACAAGGAAATAGCTACGGTATAAAAACACTCCAGGGGTGAGGTCCAGGTAGTATGGCAGGCATCAGACCAAATCCAGGGGTACATATGGTATCCAACAAAAAAGGGCATTGACAGAGGAAAAGAGAAGGGAAAAAAAAGATGTATGATGGAGGAATAGGGCATTGATCCACCCAAGGGGAGTGTATTACTTGTGTCTCCACAGGGAAAGAGGGACCAGATAGAAAGCCAGTGCCAGACAAATGCAGTGTGCCAGCAAGGAGTGGGGAGCCAGTGGAGGGGTCTAAGGGCTCAGCCCTCATACCAGCTACGTGGACAACTGCCCCTCACCCCAGAAGAATTTACTTGAGAGAATGTCACTGAAGCTGCAGCTAGGGGAGAGGGGCTTGTCTGAATGGGAGCAAATCAAGGGGGAGGAAGACAGAGTGGAGAACATCCTGACCTGTCAGGCCTGGAGGACGATATCCCCGCTCTGAACCGCCAATGAAAAGCATGGACAATATGGCTGATCCCAGTATGAGACACGCTGTCCCTTGATGGCTCAGGGGCCTAAAAGGGACAACACTGTGAACTCAGGGTCGGGACTGGCACAGACTGACCCTGTGACACCGAGGCAAACCACTAAAAGTGAGCAGCAGAGCAACCATGGGAGCAGAGCAAGGACCCTCTGAGGGAGTACAAAGGACAGATTCTGGGGCCAAAGCATGGTACCCCATTGGACCTGACTGAAGGATATGCCTAGAGATTAATAATCAGATCTTGATCTATTTAAAGGTTTTTCTTTCTTTTTAATATTTTTTCCTTTTAATTAATTTATTCTTTTATGGGTAATTGGTTTCCTTTTTTGTTGTCATCGCTGTGTTCTCACTATCTTTCTGTGGCTTGATTTTTGGTGCATATTATTATCTGTACAGATCTAACTAGATAAGAGACTGGATTAATAGTCTGGAGGAGAAAACAACGGGACCAATGCTTCTGGGGGACACGGGGGAAGGGGAGGAGGGGGTAAGGAGGTGGTGCTGATCAACCCAGGGACAAGGGAGCAACAAGAGATCCAAAATCAGTGGCAAGGAGGTGTGAGAGGCCTGGTAGGAATTCAGCAAGGGCAAGGTAACGGAGAGAAATTACTGAAACCCAAATGAAAGCTGAGCATGATAGTGGGACAAGAGGAAAGTGAAAGGAAATAGAGGAAAGAACTAGGTGACAAAGGGTATTTATAGAGGTCTAAAGACTGGAATGTACATATATAAATATATTTATATAAGAGTGTGGGGAAACAGATCTATGTGCATATATTTATAGGTTTAGTATTAATGCAGCAGATGGACCTTGGGCCTCCACTCAAGCACTTACTCAATGCAAGAATATGTTGTTCTATTAAGTTGGCATTCCAGGATGCACACCTTCCCGACACGATTGCTGAAGAAAAATGTGTGCATAAGCAAATGTGGTGAAGAAAGCTGATGGTTCCCGGCTACCAAAAGATATAGCATCTGGGGTCTTAAAGGCTTGAAGACAAACAAGCGGCTATGTAGCTGAGAAGCATCAAAGCCCACATGGAAGAAGCACACAAGCTTTTCTGACCACAAGGTGTTGAAGGGACAACTTATCAAATATCAAAAAACTAAAAATCATATCACTGTGTTCACACTTTGCTGATATGATCAATGAAGACAAAGGTGTGCATTAGCAAATGTGGTGAAGAAAGCTGATGGTGCCCAACTATCAAAAGATATAGTGTCTGGGATCATGAAGGCTCGAAGATACACCAGTGGCCATCTAGTTCAGAAGCAACAAAGCCCATATGGAAAAAATGCAGCAGCCTGTGTGACCACAAGCTGTTGAAGGGATCAGGTATCAAGCATCAAGGAACAAAAAATCATATCATTGTAAATGTGGGTGAGTACAGAGTGGAGACTCAAAGTCTATGGGTAGCCTACTGGACACCTCTTTAATGAAGACTTGTGGGGAGGAGATGAGCAAATCAGGGTACAGGGTAGCAACTGTGAAACATATAACTTTCCTCTAGTTCTTAAATACCCCCCCCACTATCATGATCCCAATTCTACCTTACAAATCTGGCTAAACCAGAGGATGTACATTGGTACAGATAGCAACTGGAAACAGGGAATCCAGGAGAGATGATTCCTTCAGGACCAGTGGTGAGTGTGGCCATGCCTGGAGGGTGGAGGGAATGTGAGATATGAAGGGGGAACTGATTACATGAATCTACGTATAGCCTCCACCCTGGGTAATGGACAGCAGAGAAGAGGGCAGGGGGGAGACATCAGACAGTATAATATATGACAAAATAATAATACTTTAGGAATAATGAAGGGTTCATGATGTAGGGGGCATGGGGAGGGAAGGGGAAAATGAGCAGTCGATATTAAGGGCTCAAGTAGAAGGCAAATGTTTTGAGAATGATGATGGCAACAAATGTACATATGCGCTTAACACAATGGATGGATGTATGGATAGTGAAAAGAATTGTATGAGCCCCCAATAAAATGACTTAAAAAAAAAAGAAAGTGCACAATATGTTAAAGTTCAAATCAACATGAAGGTTTATGGATAATTTAGGAGAAAACCTACCAAGTAAAACTTTTCTGGCTTTTCTTACTTTCTGTCTCTTATTTCTAAAAAGTCCCAGAGTGGCTGGAATTTTCAGAGGCAACATTTCTGGAGGAAGATAAATGTCAGATTAGGAAGAGATAAGAAATGAGCTCAATTGTTAAATGGAAATGGAACAGGTAAAGCTGGCTGCTCTTGTACAAATTTACAGTCATGGGAACTCTGTGGGACAGTTCTACTCTGTCGTATAGGTTCATTATAAATCAGGATTTGCTTCACGGATGTGGAGTTTTATAGTTATCAGTGCATACAAATATTTGTGTGCATTCATGTATATCCATAAGTACATAAATAACAGACACACAAATACTACTCAGACATAGTTAACCACCTTATGAGATTGATTTTATGGGTTTGAAGATTCAGGACAAAAAAATCTCATGGAACAACTCAATTGTTTGTCATAATACATATAATTTATAAAGTTTAGGTTCTACATCCAAATGGGGTGAGTAGTGTCTATTGTCTTAAAACTTGTGAGAGGTCATTTAAGAAGCAATAACTGATCTCTATTCATCTACATTAAAAGAAAGATAACAATGAATCAGGAAAGAAAGTCAGCAACAAGAACCATGGTTTTATATATCGTGAGATCAAAACAACTAGACAGTGCCTGGCACCACTGCCAATGATTCTAATGAAGTCCACAATGGTTGGGTCCTTACAGAATGGGAGAGAAATGTGGACAAGAGTTCAAATTCCACCCCCCACCCCCAACCAGAACAAAATTCAACTGGAGCAGTTAAGACTAGAGGACTCCATGATACTATTTACCTTGAGATAAAATTTAAATCTGAGTCAAAATTATTCCTTGAGGTCAACTTTTAGCTAAATAACACATTGACTTATAAGATAAAGAGTATCCCCAGTGAGCAAAGAGCTTCTTCAAGAAAAATCATTTTAGGAATTCAAATGATCAATAATTAATCTAAAGTGAAAATGAGAAATTATTTTGGCAGCAAAATCAGAGAACTGGAAATTACATAGCCATAATGGAATGACTAAAAGCAATGACACTATGTGAATATGTAACTAATACTACTAAATAAGTTGTACAGACATTGTTAAATGAAAATCTTATTTGTTGTGTAAACTTCCACCATAAAATACCATATCAATGAACAAAAATGAATAAACAAGCTACTCAAACTCTTAGTGAGTATAGATTTAAACTGACAAAACAGGAGGTATGCTTGAGTTAAATGTCTTGATGACAGGTGTTTATGTATGTGTGAGTGTGTGCTTGGTTGATAAATTATCTTAAGCTGTATATTTAAATTATATCAATTAGGCAGTTTAATGACTTAAAATGAGTATATTCTGTCTGGCCCTACTTATATAACATACCAGTTATATCTAAATTAATTTATTTTCAGTTTGTTATTTCAAAAATCATCTTCTGCTTACTCAATGACCTAGTAAATTTGTAGATTGTTTAATTAATTATAAATTGTGTCATGTGATTAATATAGAAAAAATCTTCTTAATTTTGTTAATTTGCTTTTTAGGAAACTTGAGACTGCTAGCCTGTTGCAGCACTAGACAAGTCATTTTTTTAAAAAATTAAAGCACATTGTAAAAAATGATTTATAGAAATAAAGTATAATAATTTTTCTTCTTTTTTTAGTGGCTTAATGGCTGTTTCAGGCAATTTCTCCAGACAAGTTGCTACTCCATTATCTGGCTAAGAAATGAATATTAAAGAATCAATAAAATATGATTTAAAAGTTTATGGCAATATTTTCATTTTTTACTAAATACAAATATTTTGTTTAGTTACCTGGGATGCAGTGGAGCCTTGAATTTCATAATGTGTGTGTTTAAACAAGCTTGCAATTGTTTAATTTTTCATGTAACAAGGAAGGAAATATAGTTACATAATACTATATGTATTAGGTTTTATTTAATTAATCTATTGTCTATAATTTTCTTCCAATATGTTTAACTCAGTTAATATAGCCTCTTATAAACATTTATTGATTCTATGAAATCCATCATACATATATTTTATATATATATAACATTAATGTTGATTTTGATCACAAGAAATTTACAAATTTGATGAATATGAATCCTTTTACACTACATCAGACATTTTTCATTATTGATTTAAAGAGGAGGAAAGGTATATGAATGATGATGTAATATAAGCCCTCCAAACTAAGGCTTCAGCAGCCTGTGTATTTTGAGGTTCCTAGGATGTTTGTAATAGAACGGACAGCAATCACACCCTCACAATCTACCTCACACTAGAAGACAACATGGTAGAAGTGAAAGAAGTTCTCTTTGCTCATGTGCACATGCTTTGAAAAAACAAAACTCATTGTGGTTGCACCTTTGAAATTAATTTTTACTTTGGAAAATGAAAATGCTGGAAACAAAAAGATAAGCAATATTAGTTAAAATATACTTAAAATCTTAGTCAACACCACTTATCAGAATTATTATGAATAGGAGACTAGCATGAATTACAATTGCTTGATGAAAATCTAAAAAACATATTTCTCTAAAGCAATTGAACTTCCTTCTTATGTAAGATGATTACTTTGTTAACTTAAATAACAAATACCATATCACTTTTCTTCAAAACCTATTTGTACATCTTTGTTATCTACCTATCTATTTATTTGTCTACCTATTTCTATAATCTATCCATTTATATTGATCATTAGAAACTTATAACTCCAATTCCACACCAGAGAATCAATTGTTATCCCCTGTCCTCTTCCATAATGTCATTTTCTTTTCTCCAAGTAAAATACCTTGATATCATTTTCTAGAATATACATTCTCATTTGCTAACCTTGGAATAAATAGAAAACAGTTTTAGAGTTACTACTTCATATCACCAGAATAATAGTTGCTAAGTAGATTTCAGATTTCAAGTTATTATTGATCATAGAAAGTAATGCCTCTAGATATAAGGATTGTGCCAAATTATTTTCCGACCAGAAATGCTCCAGTATTCTTGTGTTCATGCACACACACAAACACACACACCGGCGAATTTGAGAGAGAGATTTACTTTTAGCTGCTGCTGAGTCAGCTTCTGGTTCACGACAACCTTATTAGCACCAGAATAGTACAAAATACTGCACGTCTGTCAAAATCATCTTGTCTAATTGCATGTCTGATCTTTGTGAACCATTGGATTTATGCTATTGCCAAGACAAGGTTACCTATTCTGATAAAGACTTCCAGTCTCAGAAACCCATGGGCAGTTCTACCCTGTTCTATAGGGTTGCTATGAGTTGGAATCAACTAGATGGAAAATAATATTTTTGTTTGTTTGTTTGTTTAATCATAAAAAAGAAAATCTAGAACTTACTTCCTTCGTATCAGAGTATAAAGAAAGAGGAGGCTGTCCGTGTTCAGGCAATTGACTAAAAAAGATCCTATCCCATATTAGCAATACCGAGTTCTTGTTCAACAGAAGTAAGCAATCAATAATTTCATATGGAATGAATGCCTGATTTGGGGTGGCGGCGGGAGAGGACTGAGTCAGCGTAATGAAGAATGAAAGCGAGATCCTGCTGGCAGAAGCGTGGTGGGTCTAGGAAATGAAATATTATCTGAAAACCCAATTTGTAAAGTTAAATTTAAAGGCTGTGGTTCAAACTCTGATTTTTGTCTGGTATTATCATGAATAGATGATATGATATTTTATTTTATTTTATTTCCACCTATATCGTTATATTAAGAGGTAGTATTTAGAAAATGCCCTCTTGATTTAGTGTCTTCTGGAAAAGATCATCTTCATGTTCTACCATTATCCACTTACACGGATTTCTAAAATACTCAGACTTGTCGGACATAAAAAAATATGCTTCATACAT
This sequence comes from Tenrec ecaudatus, assembly GCF_050624435.1. NCBI lineage: Eukaryota > Metazoa > Chordata > Mammalia > Afrosoricida > Tenrecidae > Tenrec > Tenrec ecaudatus. The sequence continues at coordinate 237,027,245 of NC_134531.1, forward strand.
ATCATAAACTCCAGAACCTTAATCTTCCAAAATAATTGTTTGAAAGTCACATAAAATTAATTTGTAAATAATTTTAAAATATTTATTGAAATATAAATTATTGTTGATGCTATTTTCATGTAAGAAGTTTTCTGGAAATCTCTTTCATATGGACATTAAGTCATGCTGACTCATAATGACCCTATACGACAAAAAGAACTACCTCTATGAATTTCCAATACTTTTATGGGAGTAGAAATCTCCAACATTTTTTCATAATGGCAGGTGGGTTTGAATTGCACACCTTGTGGCTTGCAGCCCAATGCTTAACCACTGTGCCACTAGAGGTCCTTTCTAGAAATAGGACAAAGATTTCATTTCTACTGCAGACTTCAAGTACAAACAAAAACTCATTTATTTACAATTTTCTTTTTAACCTTACATTTGTTTAGTAGGCTAGTGGATAAGATCAGTGTCTATTAATAGCTCTACCAGAAATTATCATAAATTGTCATTTTGGAAAGGAATCTTGTTTTTATGATGTTGAAGAGTAACCTATATCAAAGCAGTTATTTTAAAAAAATCAGTAGTGACAAATGATTCATATGAAGTAGAATATATAAGTATCTGAACAATACATGGTCTCAAATGTTATTAGGTAATTTTTAGACTTCCTACAGTTGAAAGATAGACATTTCTTTTGCAAAATGGTTAAAGGAGAAAAATTAAAAGCTAGTGATATTATATCTTCATTACCACAGAGTACTTCAGTCATTAGCCTTTGAAATTTCTGGTATTTTTATTATTTGATGTAATTATAACCATGCATTACAACAAGTTCACCTAGAATATAGTAAGTAATATTAAATTTTAGTTTTGGATCCTAAATATGAAATGGAAATGAGAGTAGTTACTCTCTCTCGTGCGCTCTCTCTTTCTCTCTCTCTCTCTCTCTCACACACACACACACACATGCTTAAACCAATTACCAAATTAGTATTTTCTCCCTTTACTTTATGATACAAAATTTGAGTAAATTTTTATTTACTTAATGAAATGAAAAAAAATCATTACATTTAAGCCTTGGGAGAACTATCATTATACATTTTTCAAAAATTCTGAATACTACCTTAACTCTTTCTCACCACATAAAACTTAGAAACCAGTTACAATGGATGGAAAAGTATATCTAATATAGAAATATTGCATTATGTGTTGTCATAGTATGATTACTCATAAATACTTTTATTTACAAACACACACAAAACACAACATTGTCTAGCTGCCAACCTTGCAATCCTACATCAGTATTCACTGAGAATTTTGACACTTACAATAAAGACCTTCTCAGGTAACAGTTGCTTTTTATCTGATTGCTCCCTAAATCTATCTGGATTACTTGTTCAATATTAGGGCATAAGCTTAAAGTCAGAAATAAAAATCCATTCTACCCTTTAAAATTTATTATAATCTGGAATATTTCAGCCTCTAAAATTTAATTTTTCTATATCCAACAGATTTATCTTAGGTCTTAGACCAATTCCAGTCTTATTTTTTCTTTCCTAAAAATAATTATATTTCTCATAAAACCATGCAGAGATTTCAGAATTTCTATGTAATTATCTAGGTGTATTAATTTCTACTGTAATAATCTGAGCAAAATTGTATAAACAAAAGCTGTAGAATCATGCAATTAGCCTGGACTTACATATAAATAAGAAGTCTGTACCAAGGTTCAATTTCCTATAATTTTCTGGGGGCCAGTCATTCCTTATAAAACTTTGTCGTATGCAACAATCTCTGCTTATTCAAAAGCATCCTTGTCTGACTTTTCATTTTGCCTAAAACTTTCCTTCTACTCTTCTACTCCAGTAAAAAGGAAGATTCTCCACTTATGTAATCTTCCCAATTTTTACAAGTACGCAATCTCTAAACACTCATTTTCTTGAGCTATGTGAATATATCAAAGTTCAAAAATCACGATTAAGTGAATAAACCTTAATAGACTACAAAGATTCCAACAAATTCCACCATTAGAAATATTTAAATTTAATCTACTCAATCTAAGCAAATAATCAGAGAAACTGGATTAGATAAACAAGTTTGTGGCATTAGAATTGGAGGAAGGTTTATTAACAATCTTCGATATGTAAATGACACAATCTTGTTTGCAAAAAGTGGGGCCGACTGGTAGCACATGCAATTGAGGAATCAGCCTTCATCATGGAACACAACTCCAGATAACGAAAACAAAAATCTTCACACCTGGACCATGATAAATGGAGAACTATCTCAAGTTGTCTAGGATTCCATCTTGCATAATCAAGACCCATGGAAAGATAGGAAATGGCCTTTGCATTTGATAAATCTGCTGCACAAGACCTCTTTAAAATGTTGAAACCAAGGATATTATTTTGAAGTTTCATGTGCTGCTGACCCAAGTCATAGTGTTTTCTTTTTTTGTTTTGTTTTTAAGTCATTTTATCGGGGGATCTTGCAGCCCATAACAATTCATACATCCATTGTGTCAAGCATATTTGTACATATGTTGCCATCATCCCCTTCAAAACATTTTCTTTCTACTTGAGCCCTTGGTATCAGCTCCTCATTTCTTTTTTAATCATTTTATTAGGGGATCATACAATTCTTATCACAATCCATACATACATCAATTGTATAAAAAACAACTGTACATTCATTGCCCTCGTCATTCTCAAAGTATGTGCTCTCCACTTAAGCCCCTGGCATAAGGTCCTCATTTTTTCCTCTCCCTCCCTGCTCCCCCATCTTTCATGTGCCCGTGATAATTTATAAATTATTATTTGTCATATATTTCCCTGTCCGATGTCTCCCTTTTGTATTCTGTTGGCTAGTATTTTGTTAAGGATTTTTGCAACGATGTCCTTTAGGGATATTGGTCTGTAGTTCTCAATTCTTGTGGGATCCTTGCACAGTTTTGGTATCAGAGTTATATAGCTTCATAGAAGGAGTTCGGGAGTTTGCCATCTTTTTCTATGCTCTGGAAGAGATTGTGTAGGATTGGTTTTAGTTCTTCCCTAAATGTTTGGTAGAATTCTCCAGTGAAGGCATCTAGTTCAGGGGATTTTTTGTTGGTAATCCCTTGATAACCTTGTCTATTTCTTCTATTGTTATGAGTCTGTTGAGATTCTTGACATCCACCAAGGATAGTCTAGGGAGGGATTGTTTTTCCAAGAATTTGTCCATGTCTTCCAAATTGTTGAATTCATTGGCGCATAATCCTTCGTAGTACTGTGTAACTGTCCTTTTGAATTCATTTGGGCCTTTTGTAATGTCTCCTCTTTCATCCCTTATTCTTGCTATTGAAATTTATTCCCTCCTTTCTTTGGTTAGGTTTGCCAGTGGTCGATAGATTCTGTTTACCCTTTCAAAGAAAAAATGTTTAGCCATATTAATTTTTCCATAGTTTTCTTATTTTCCCTCTCCTGAATCTCAGCCCTGACTTTTATAATTTCTTATCTTTAGATATTAGTAGGATTATCCTGTTGACTCTGCTCTAGTTATTGTAAATTTTGTGCCAGCATATCAATCATGAGTCTCTCTTCCTTTCTCAGGTGTGCATGTATTGCTATGAAGCTTCCTCTGAGGACTGCCTTAATTGTGCCCCATAAGTTTGGGTACGTCGTGTGCTCATTCTCATTTGTTTCTAGAAATTTCCTAATTTCATCTCTGATCTGCAACAGTATGCACTCCTCTCGCAGTAGAGAGTTATTAAACCTCCAATTGTATGCCCTTGTTTTCTTTGTCTTCCTTTTGTTGATTTCCAGCCTTATGGCACTGTGGTCAGAGAGATAGGTCTGTATGATTTCAATGTGTTTAAATTTATGTAGATTTGCCTTATTCCCCAGAATGTGGTCTATCTTCGAATATGTGCCATGTGGGCTTGAAAAGAATGTGAATTTATTTGTATTTGGATGAAAAGCTCTGTAAATATCTATCAAGTCAAATTGTCTAATTGTGGTGTTTAGATATCTAGCCTCCTTGATTTTCTTTGCCTGTGATCTATATTTCTCAGATAGTGGTGTGTTGAAGTCACTAACTATAATTGTTGAGGCTGTGATTTCTTTTTTTATCTTTTGGAGTATTTGGTTGACATATTCAGCTGGTCTCTCATTCGGGGAATATATGTTTACAGTGCTTAGTGGTTCTTTGTCCACCATTCCCTTGAGCATTATATAGTGTACCTCCTTATCCTTTTTTATGGTTTGCAATGTGAGGTCAATTTTATCCGAGATTAGGATTGCAACCCCTGCATTTTTTGGATTGCTGTTTGCTTGGTATGACTTTCTCCAGCCTTTGATTCTCAGCCTATTTTGCCTTTAGCCTTGAGATGTGTCTCCTATAGGCAGCAGATTGATGGGTTGTGTATTCTAAGCCAGTCTGCTAGTCTCAGCCTTTTAATGCCTGAGTTCATGCCACTGATATTCAGGGTTATTATCTCCATCGGAGGACTCTTGGATGTCATCTTATACCTTTTGTGTTGGGAGTTTTCCTACCTTCCTCTCTCATAAGTGTGTTGTGCATGTGTGTGTGTGTATCATTCTTGACTTCTTTCCATCCTGAAGCCAATGCTATTTTGTGGTCTGTCTTCTCTTTGTTGCCCTATGGGTGACGTTGTTCTATGTGGTGGTCTATTATTTATGCTTGGTGAGTGCTGTTCTTCTGCCCATACTGCTTCGGCAGGGATCTTTTGTAGGGCTGGGTTTCTTCTAACGTATTTTTGGGTTTTTCCTTGACTGGGAAGACTCTTACTTCTCCATCTATCTTGATCAATAATTTGGCTGGGTAGAGTATTCTTGGGTTTGCTTTGTTTTCCTTCAATTTTTGAAATATGTTACTCCACTTCTTCTTCTTCATAGTTTCTGCTGGTAGGTCTGATCATAGTCTTATTTGGCAACCTTTATATGTGATTGCTTTTTTTGCCCTAGCTGCTCTCATGATTTTCTCCTTTTCCTCAAAGTTGGATAGTTTAACTATTCTGTGCCTTAGTGACTTCTTATGTGGATCCAGTTTAGCTGGTGTTCTTCCAGCCTCCTGAATGGTTGCCTGGTTTTCATTCATTAAGCTGGGGAAGTTTACCTCCAAGAATTCTCTCACTATTGTTGCAGATGACTTCTTTGCTGTGTCTTCCTCCGGTATGCCAATAATTCTAAGTTTTCTTCAGCTTCTCTGATGGTCGTATTAGATTTTTGTTCACGTTTGTTAAAGTCTACTGGGCTGTCTTTTAAGTCACTGATGCGGTTCTCTGATTCCTCCAATTGATTCTCAAGGTAAGTGTTTCTGCTACTGTTTTTTTTTAATCTCCTCCATAAGCTCCTGTATTTCCCTGTGGTGTATTGCCTTTATCTCCTCTATCATTTCATCCTTTTTCTTTATTGTTTCCCTCATATCCTATATGACTCCAAGCAGCATTCTGAAAATTTCTTTCTGTGGCAGCTCAATGTCTGCTTCTATGTATGTTATTATCTTTGGGACATTCTCTGCCATTGCCTTTTGTTTCTCCTGTTTTGTTGTTGTTGAGGTCATAGGGGTTGATGGCTGTTTGTGTTTCCTTGCTTTAGAGGAGCCAGGTGACATTTTCCAGGGAGTCGAAGAGCCTTTGTTCCCTCTGGGAGACTTGTAAGAATTCTTCTTCGAACTGCCTACAGCTAATTTTACTATGAGATTAACCTACCACTTTATCTTACTGTGGCTTCCCTATCAGGAATCTTCCTAGAAGGCTGGTGGGTTGCCTGCTTTGGTGTTGCGGATGTTGGGCAGAGTTTTGTGCAACAGCTTGGAATGTTTATGAGTGTTGGCTGAGCTGCCTTATGCCCCCAAATACACAGGCAGGAATTGCCCGTGAGAATTTGGGCAGAGTATCCCTTGGAGGGAAAGCATGACTTTCTCCAGACTCAGGCTAGCTACACAGGGTGGAGCTCACCTAGCTGGGTGTGGTGCAGGTGTAAATGCCCTAGGCTAAGGGGAATGGTCAGGAAGTAAGTAGTGGAGTGTGAGAGAACAGTAAAAAGACAAAGAGGAGGAAAAAATTTTAAAAGACCGGTTAGACTGTAAGGGAACATAGGTAAGAAAGGGAAACAAAAGCAACTATTTAGCTGAGTCCCACTCACTGCCCATGGAACGGCAAGGGTTTAGTCCCTGCCCTGAGGCAATGGTGACAAGCTGTGGCTGTGCTGTGAAAAAAGCCCCTGTGCAGATCTCCAACACTGTGGGGGAACAGAGAGCAGAGATGTAAACAGAAGCAACTATATAGCTGAACCCCGATCTCTGCCCGTGGAGCTGCAAGTGTCCTCTCCCTGCCCTGAGGTAGGCTGGGGTAACTGTGGCTTTTTTGAGACCAAGCTCCCCTATGGTCTCCAAATTGTGCTGGCTCCAGCAGAGACAGTGGCAGGGCCAAGGTCAAGCCCCAGCCGGCTTCCCCTGAAGTAAGCCAAAAGCCCCAGCCCCTCAAAACCCCATAAGTCTGTGCCTAGTTATCTTTGTGATGCTTCTCCTACGTTCCAGCTGTGTTTAAGTTCCCTCTAAGCAACTCTCCTGAGCTGGATTCTGGTATGTGTCACTCAATCGCCATCTTCATGGAAGTCAGTCTCCATAGTTTTTTCAAATACTTTATATGCATATGACAGTTGGACATTGAATAAGGAACACTGTAAAATCAGTGATTTCAATAACAGTGCTGGTTAAGACTATTGAAAGCTCCATGAACTGCCTACCGTGTACGGACCAGAGAATAAGCAAATCTTTCTTGACAGAAGTACAGATGGAATATTCTTAAAGGGAGCCTTTGAGAAACTTATTATCTCCTGTACATTGGACATATTTTCAGGAGGAACTAGTCCCTGGAGAAGGATAGCATGATTGGTAAAGTAGGGGAGCAGCAAGAAGTATTGACACAATGACTGCAGCAATGGACTCAGACATAACAATAGTCATGAGGATGACACAGGACCTAGCAGTGTTCTGTTCTATAGTACATCATGGCACTCTGCTTTGAGACTGACTTGATGACACCTGACAGAAACAACAATTATACAACCTGAAATACCATGTCCTACTGTAATTTAGTTTTACAGTTATGTGTAATGACCCACACAGACATTATCAATGTGGCTCAAAGAATAGTGTTTTACTCACCTGATAGAGCAACACGTGGGTTCTTGTTAAAAATACAAATACCTTATACACCCCAAAACACTTACAAAAAATCTATTAGCTTAAGATAAGAAATCTGATTAACATACACTTTAAAAACAAATATATTAAAAACACAAATATGTAAAATATAAGTGAGAGAAAATGCTTTAAAATGTACACGATGCAAGTAATGCAGTAGCAATTAAACATATAGTCAATGTTGTTTTTGTGTTGAAGAAATAACCCAAATCTCCTCTTTCCTTCATTGTAGAATCTGTAGAAAATTAGTTAGTGCTAACAAAAATTCTGGCTATGTTTTAATAATGTAGTCCATGGCTATATAATACAGATAAGTATTGAATACTTCCAGAATTAACTCACGCATTTAAACATAATTACACATGGCTTTTTTTCCCAAGGAATTTGGAAATCTTAGAGGCTGTTGATTACCCTAGCAAATGTGAGAGTCTTCATTTTAATCTCCAAAGTTACCTTCAATACATTGGCATTAGCTTATTTCTTGTGACATCATATTTTAGTAAGGGATTTAATTCATGAACTTGTTCTGAACAAGCATGTGTCTGAGTAATCTCTCAAGTAGCTAAACAGCTATTCACTTTCTCAAAGTAATCAGGTTGATTTATCCATAGTAATCACTAATTTACACATTTTGTAACTGACTTGATGGCATCAAACAACAATAATCATCCAGTGTTTAATAAATGGAGTTGAACATAATTTTCAAATAGGAAGGTAATTTTAAGCATCCTATTTACTAAGAAAAATATGTTCTCCAGTTTTTAACTGAGTTTTAATTCAATTGTATACATATATTTGCCTAATAAAAAATCATTATAGTCAAGGCATTGTGAAGCAATACTGCTAATCAAGTAACACTACTGAAGTACTGCATATGCATATCTATATAGATATATAATTTATTTATCAATTAAGAGCAGAGTCATACATTGAAAATTAGTTCAATAATTAACAGAAAGCATCATCCTGTTTTCTATGGTGCCTATCGACCCAACATGTTTAAATTATTGAAGTGCTACCACATTCAAGTAAATGTTTGCATAAGATGATCCAGCAACAGTTGCAGCAGTACTTAGACAAGGAGCCATCAGAAGTCCAGGCCAGATTCAGAAGAAGATGTGAAACAGGGATATCATTTCTTATGACAGATGGATCTTGGCTGAAAACATGGAATATAAGGAAGAGGTTTATTTGTGCTTTATTGACTATGCCAAAGCATTAGACTGTGTGGATCATAACAAATTATGAATAGCCTTGAGAAGAATGGTAACTTCAGAACACTTCTTTGTGCTCCTACAGAACTTGCCCATAAATCAGTGTTGTATCATATCACCACACTTATTTCATCTGTATGCTGAAAATATAATCAGATAATCTGCATTATATGAAGAAAAATGTGATATCAGGATTTGGGGAAGGTTTATCAACAACCCGTGATAAGCAGATCACACAACTTGATTGTTGAAATTGAGCACTTAAAGCACCTGCCGATGAAGACCAAGGAATGACAACCTTAATTATGGATTACAAGTCAATGTAAAAAAAGTCCAAATCCGCACACCTGCCCCAGAATGTAACATGATGGGAAATGGAGGGGAGATTGAAGTTGTCCAGGATTTTGTCCTGCTTGATCCATGATCAATGCTCATAGAAGCAGCAGTCAAGAGATCAAACTAAGCCTTGTACAAGATCACTTTAAAGTATTGTAAAATAAGGATGTTACTTTGACGATGATATTTTCAATTCCCATGATATTTTCAATCACCTCATATGCATGTGAAAGCTTTACAATAAATAAGGACAACAGTAAAAATCAATGATTTGAATTTAAGTACCATAGACTGCCAAAAGAAACAAACAAAATTGTTTCAGAAGAAGTATGGCCAGAATGCTCCTTAGAGGTAAGGATGGTAAGACTTCATCTCCCATATTGTGGACATATTTTCAGGAGAGAATAGTCCCTGGAGAAGGACATCAGGCTTGGTAAAGTTGAGGGACAGCACCAGAGAGGAAGGCCTTCAACAACAGGATTAACACAGTGGCTGCATTGATGTGGTCAAACATAGAACAATTGTGAGGATGGCACAGGACTAGGCAGTGTTATTTTCTGTTGTACTTAATGAGTTGTACTTACTTAATGTTGCTATGAGTTGGAACTGACCTAATGACACATAACAACAACTATATACTTTATAACAATGTAAGAAATTTCCAAAGAATCTAAAGAAAATTTGACATGAGCTTGGATCCTATAAATTTCCTAAGTACTCATGAAAAATTTATTATGAGTGCACTTGAATTAAGAACCTTTTTGAATGCAATGAACTATACTTATAACCATCAGGGTATTTTGTTTTTGTATAATTGATTAATATGTTTTCACATAGAATTTTGTCATTCGTAATTTGTTAATGTTATCTTTTTCATGCTAACCCCAAAGGCAAATAACAATAAAATTTATAAAGTTGAACCAAAAAACTTAACTCACTGCCATTGAGTCAAAGCTGACTAATAGCGAAAAAGTAGAACTGTCCTCGTGACTTTTTGAGAGTGTTTACAGGAACAGAGAGCCCCGTTTTTTCTCCCCCAGAGCTGGCTGAGGATTTCCAATTGCTGACTTCAAGGTTATCAGGACATTGTGTAACCACTCAGCAAACAGAGCTTCTTGAAAGTAAATAATATATATATATATATATATATATATATATATATATATATATATATATATATATATATATATATATATATATATATATATATATAACTTAATAACTTTTTACGTGAGGTCTTGCATCAGAACTATTGATAGAGTCATTGGAATGAGACCCTCTCATAAGTCAGAGACCACCTTAACTTGAAACAGACATTTCTTTAAAGTTTACTCAGAATGAGTGATTGAAGAAGCACTGGTACATACATATATTGGTAACTATGCATTCCTAAATAATAGTGCTGAAACCATAAAGCCTGATAATCTGTATGGACCTGGAAGCCATTACGCTAAGTGCAGGTAGTCCATCACGCAAGGTGGAAGCCATTACGCTGAGTGCAGCTAGTCTATCAGGCAAGGTGAGACCACCAGCCCAAGGCTAAATACCAAGGCAAAGGCAGGCACTTGTCCTCAGGTCATGTAATCTTCTAATCTTCTCTTCCAATCAAGGAGGTGGTGTGCCTGCCTAATGCTCAGGAACCATTCCGCTCTATTCATACCTCTTAAAAACCATGTTGACATAGAAGACCTCGCCTCAGCGGGGTCAATTTCTCATGGTGAGGGAAGAGGGAGAAGTCCAACCAATTCCTATCATATAACAGTGTTATACTGTCACCCCAAATCAACAGACTCTCCTACAAGGGTGTTTAGTGAAACCTAAGGGAAATTCAAGCCCAGAGAAGCGGGGATGCATGTCTCGGAGAAGGTGATGTCATGTCTGTTGATGAGTAAGCCAGGTTGGGAAACTAGCCATTTGGGAGAGAGAGAGAGAGAGAGAAAAAAACCTTGACAATACTAATATAGACCCCATGCGGGAGAATCACACCTGGAATCATGGTCTTAATTAGACGCATTTGACATAGTTTCTATTCAGCCCTTGGTGAATTAGGCCAGTTCCTATAGACAACCAGGACTCTAGATTTTGTCTTTTGCAGGTGCGTAATATCTTTCATAGATTACACCCGAGTGATCTGGTTTAGAAACACCATGAAGCTAACTTTACCTTAAACATATATGTAACAGGTTAAAAGTACTGAACTACTTATGGCTAAAATTCCCTTGTGTGAGTAAAAGCATATGATTATTATCCCAAGGTTATAGATTTGGAAGTCATTGGACCTTGGTTCCACTCTTTGGCTTTGAGGTTGGAAAATACATGGCAACTCAAGAACATATTTATATTTTCTATTTTATACTTTGTTTTTTTAGTAGTATTTCTTAGTTGTGCAGGCACTGTTCTGTCTTGTGAATGAAAATTATTAAAAGTTTTGCCCTATATCCAACTGAAATACCTGGATTGTTGACTTGCATAGATTAAAAAGTTAAGTGGATGAACACTATTTTAAAAGTCAACAATTCAGGTATTTTACTCTAGAAAATGAGTGTATGAATGAATAGGACAGGTTTCTAAACCTCAATCTTATGACACAACCCTATTTAGTACATATGAAGATGCTCAAATGTCAAAGGATGGGTGCTGTGGCAAAAGGTGGCAAGGAAACCAGATGGTGCACAGCTATCAGAAATAATCATATCTAGGATTTTAAAGCTTTGTCTTAAAAAAAAGTAGCCATTTGACTGAAGTGTCAGTTAAGTCCACACATACATCAATCTGTGTGATCCACGATTGTAAGCGATTAAATCCAAGTACAGAGGAAGGAACAGTGTTTAAGCTTAAGTAGTGAGCACATAGTTTTCAGAAGGGTAGGGAAAACAGTGAACATACAAATTCCATTTGCAGACAGAGCTCACTGAAGGGTGGATTAATGCAGGCGTGGTTAGTTTTAATTTTGGCTTCTTGTCACTTATTCTCTATTTGTGACTGATTTTGAATTTATTCTAACTTGTCATGTTGGTTTGTTTTTTCTTTTCACTTGAGTTCTCTCTCTGTCTCTCTCTATCTCTATCTCTCTGAGGGTGGGTGGGTGGGTGAGGGGTAAGGTTTTCTGTTAAACATGAAGTTCAAGATAAGTAGATATATAGAGACAGGGATTGCATTACTGATTCCCTGGGGATATGCCAGGGGAGATTGGGGGCAATGGGAAGCTAATAATAATAAGTAAAAGCAGGAGGAAAATGTTCTAAATTTGACTGTGGTGATGATTGCACCACCCTTTTTTATCTGATTAAGCCTTTGAATATATGACATGTACATTATATGTCAATAAATTGTTATAATTACCTCAAATATATGAAAATCGAAACACCCTAGTTTGATTTGGTTTCCATTTTACTCAGGAATAAATTATCAAATAATCTTTATTTATCTGGCCATATAGCCAAGAAAATGAAATACACACAATCATTCACTTTATTAAAATTATGTATATAAAACAAATTTTTAAAAACTGCTTCCAAATCTGTTCCCAGTCAGTGATTGTATCAAAGTTTCTGAGACTATACATCTCTATGTAAATCTCTGCAGGAGCAGACAACTTTCAACTTCATCCCTAAGAGTGCCTGGTGGGTTTAAACAGTTTGCCATCTAGAGAACAACCCAATGTCTAGGCCACAGGGACACAGGTTAAAACTATAATTCAAACCTTGCTGTTCTTCGGGTTTCCATTCTCAAGTGATGATGTGATAATAAAGGTGAACACAGACAACACAATGGAATCTGAAGCATTTTATTAACTACATTAAAGGAAGAAAATGATAATATCAGATAACAAGGGGAAATGTGACATTGTGCAGTGAATTTGTGTGAAATGTAGTATTGTATTTCATAATGTGAATAATTTTTTAAAGAACCGTGTAGACCTCTAATTTGGTAACCTGTGACTTTACGTAAAAGAAATCCTATTTTTCATTTCCCTCAGGCTATTCCAATGGACTTCTTTTTCTAATTTACCAGACAAATTGGTTTCCAAAATTCTAAAGTCTGCCTATGCTAATAGAATATATAGAGTAATGTAATTACCTAATCCATTCATTATATGGGATAAAGATAGTACAGTTAAAATGTCAAATAGAATCAAGGCTATGGGGATGAGAAATATTTTCAATTGTAGTTTTTTCTTTCCCAAAAGAGACATGAAGGTATAATTTCCTGTATGCTTGAAATGCTTTATATAATGTTTCTGAAAATAAAAGTCTCAAGAATAAATGAGAATACTAAAGAACATCATATCTTTGACCTTGGCAAGTTACCTAACCTTTCAGGGACTCAGTTTCCTCATCTCTATGTGGAGAGGTATGAACCAACTCCTCCTCACTATGCTAATTGCCTAGAGTTTTCTTAATTTAAAAAATGCTCATTTTAAAAAGTGAAGCCCTTAATGATTTACATCCTTAGAAACCCATTTGGGGCACTTTTACTCTGTCCTGGAAATGATGGAAGTGCATAAATATAAAGATCAATTAAGTGATATAAAAGGAATAGTATTTTTAGACTTTTTTAATTAATAAAAAAGGAGGTGGCAGGCTTGTCCTGGTAGGGAATGATCAAGGATCAGGTAATGAAGAGGAATAGCTGTAACCCAGGTGGGGACAGAACATGATAGTGGGGCAGGAGGAAAGTCAAGGGAAATAGAGGAAAGAGCTAAGATGCAAAGGGCATTTATAGAGGTCTAGACAAAGACATGTACATATGCAATATATATATATGAGGATGGGGAAATAGATCTATGTGCCTATATTTATAGGTTTAGTATTGGTGGCGGAAGGACCTTGGGCCTCTACTCAAGCACTCCCTCAATGCATGAATATTTTCTTCTATTAAATTGGCATTCTATGATTCTCACCCTCCCGACACAACCGCTGAAGACAAAGCAGGTGAACAAGCAAATGTGGTGAAGAAAGCTGATGGTGCCTGGGTATCAAAAGAGATAGCATCTGGAATTTTAAAGAATTAAAGATAAACAAGCAGCCATCTAGCTCAGAAGCAACAAAGCCCACATGGACGAAAACACCAGCCTGTGTGATCACGTGGTTCCGAAGAGATCAGTTATCAGGCATCAAAGAACAAAAAATCATATCATTGGCTGCACACCTCCATGATACGATCGCTGAGGATAAACAGGTGCATAAGCAAATGTGGCAAAGAAAGATGATGGTGCCCGGCTATCAAAAGAGATAGTGTCTGGGGCCTTAAAGGCTTGAAGGTAAACAAGCGGCCATCTATCTCAGAAGCAACAAAGCCCACATGGAAGAAGCACACCAGCCTGTGTGATCACGAGGTGTCGAAGGCAGCAGGTATAAGGCATCATCAGAACAAAAAATTCTTTCCATAGTGAATGAAGGGGGAAGTGCAGAATGGAGACCCAAAACCCATTTGTCAGCCGCTGGAGATCCCCTCACAGAGAGTTCTAGGGGAGGAGATGAGTTAGTCAGACTGCGATGTAGCATTGATGAAGAATACAGCTTTCCTCCAGTTCCTAAATGCTTCCTTCCCCCCCACCCCTCCTCCACCCAACTACCATGATTAGAATTCTACCTTGCAAGTCTGGATAGAGCAGAGGTTGTACACTGGTGCAGATAGGAGCTGGAGGCACAGGGAATCCAGGGCGGATGATACCTTCAGGACTAGGGGTGTGAGGGGTGATACTGGGAGGATAGAGGATGAGTGGGTTGGAAAGGGGGAACCGATTACAAGGATCTACATGTGACCTCCTCCCGGGGGACGGACAACAGAAAAGGGGGTGAAGGGAGACGCCGGATAGGGCAAGATATGACAAAATAATAATTTATAAATTATCAAGGGCTCATGAGGGTGGGGGGAGCAGGAAGGGAGGGGAGAGCAAGGAGGAAGGGGAAAAAGAGGACTTGATGCAAAGGGCTTAAGTGGAGAGCAAATGCTTTGAAAATGATGAGGGCAAAGAATGTACAGATGTGCTTTATGCAATTGATGCATGTATGGATTGTGATAAGAGTTGTATGAGTCCCTAATATAATGTTTAAAAAAAAGGAGAAGTTAAACTAAAGCAATCTTGGAATGTATGTTTTCAAACTACTTTCTCCTGCATGTCATAGTGAGTGAATAAAAGGGAAAAACATTAAGGTGTTGAAGAGCAGTTGAAAAAACAAGATGAATAAAATGTGGGTTTTCTTGGGTGAGCATATATCTTATATGAGGGAATAAATTTAATGGATTGCATGAAAATGAGCAAATAAGAATAAAGAAATTCAAAGAGACATGACAACAACTAGTCTAACAATATGCTCATCCTTCTTCTGCCTCTTAGTAATTCCTATCAGGTAGATTGCTGTTGCTCTAACAGCCCCAGGATGTCTAAGTCTTCCTTGTTCTTGATTTTGATTCCCTAATTGTTCCCCTGTCTGTGGCTTTGTTTGCTCACCAATCCCTTCCCCATCTCCTTCTCTAAGAAGCAGAACAAGAGTGAGCATGATGGTGGGGCAGGAGGAAGGTAAAAGGAAACAGTGGAAAGATTTAGGAAGCAAAGCTATGGAAAGAAGAATAAGCATAGGACTGTATATATATAAATACATTAATCCATAAAAATGGAGGCATTGCAATATGTACATATATTTATATGGTAATACATTGAGGTAGTGGATGGACTTTGGGCCTCTGCTCAAGCCTTGCCTCAACACAAGGACACTTTGTTCTAACAAACTGGTATTCTGTGATACTCACCCTCCTGGC
This sequence comes from Tenrec ecaudatus, assembly GCF_050624435.1. Taxonomy (NCBI): domain Eukaryota; kingdom Metazoa; phylum Chordata; class Mammalia; order Afrosoricida; family Tenrecidae; genus Tenrec; species Tenrec ecaudatus. The sequence continues at coordinate 237,042,751 of NC_134531.1, forward strand.
ATGAGTGCTGAAGACAAAATGGGTGCACAAGCAAATGTGTTGAAGAAAGATGATGGTGCTCGGTTATCAAAAGAGATAGTATCTGGGGTCTTAAAGGTTTGAAGTTAAACAAGCGGCTATTTAGCTAAGAAGCAACAAAGCCCACATAGAAGAGGCACACCCGCTTATGTGATCATGAGATATGGATGGGATCGGATAACAGGCATCAGAAGACCCCAAACAAACAAACAAAAACAAATTGTTATGAATGAGAGAGTCCAAACAGAGATCTAAAAACCAATTCCTGTAGACAATAGGAATCCCTTCTCAGTAGAGTCACAAGGGAGGATGAGTCAACCAGGACTCAGTATGGCACTGATGAAATACTTTATCCTCTGATTTCTAGAGGCTTCCTCACTCCTGACTATCATAATATCATAATCCCAGTCCTATCTTTCACTGTGGGGTACCGGAGCATGTGTACAGGTATAGCTAAGTGCTCACGACGCACACAGAATCCGGGTCATATAAACCCCTCAAGAACAAAAATGAGAATAGAGATTCCAGGAGGGCAGGGGGATGGTGGAAAGAGGAGGGGAGTAAGTGAGAATCCACCACAATGATTGACACATAATCCCCACCCCAACCCCCATGGGACAAGCAACAGAAACCATGAGGGAAGGAGACAGCGGTCAGTGTAAGATATGAAAATAAAAATAATTTATCAAGGGGTCATGAGGATGGGAGGGTAGGAGGGAGGAATAAAAAGAGGAGCTAATACCAAGGGCTCACATAGAAAGCAAATATTTAGAAAATAGTGATGGAAACATAGGTACAAATATACTTGACACAATTGATGTATGGATTGTTGTAAGAGTTGTAGATAGAAACTAGAGGCTCCTTCAGGGACTGCAGCCCTTAGTCACCCTTTCAGGCTGAATCGGAGCTCACTCCCAGGGCTCATTTTTCAGTCAGACTATAAGATAAGAGGGGCTAATGGACGTATTAAACATAGAAAGTGGCGTTAGTGTGACTGCAGTGGGGACTGCAGTCAATGTCACAAAATCAAATGTGCATGAATTGAATGGAAAACCAATTTCCTCTGTAAACTTTCACTCAAATAACACAAAAAGTTGTTTGTTTTTTAATGTGGAATAAAAAAAGAAAAGTTTAGGTTCTGTTCATAATAGACTTGACAGGAAAATATTAATATCATTGGCATGTTTTCATAAAATCATCATGCAATAACAACAAATTATCATAGTAAGTCATTCAGCATTAAATTAGAGGAAATAAAATTATATGAAATTAAATCCCAGAAATGATGTAAACATTTTAGCACTTCATTTGCAATTTAATACCCATCATGGAGAAGCTGGTGGTGCTGTGTTTATGCGGTGGACAGCCATTCACAGGGTCAGCAGTCCCAAACCACCAGCGATTCCAAGGAAGAAATACGGGGCTCTGTACTTTCATAAACATTTGTAGTCTCAGAAACCCCCTGCAGTCCTACCCTGTGCTGTGGGGTTACTGTGAGTCAGCATCTACGTGATGGCATTGAGATCAGGGGGTGGGGGGCAGAGGGGGTTGTTTGTTTGTTTGGTAAGGAGATAATAGATGATATGAAGTTAGCAAATTTCCCTTATATTAACTCTCTTGCCCAACACAGAAAAGCTATGAAGCATGAGGATAAAAGACAAAGAAAAATGAAATGATTTACTGAAGTTCCAGAATATGTACGCAAACTCAAAGATCCTCTCATGCTATATCTTCTGATGGTAGATATAACTGGTTACATCTTTTTGCATCACATGGTGACTAAAGTAATAGATGCAGGATAATTATAATGGCAATGTTTTATTTTTTCCTATGAAGATTATTTAAGCTTCCAGTATGTAAAAGCTACCAGTAGGCTATTTCTGTGTTAAAATTGTATGTAGAGATAAGCAAAAGTAAACAATGGACCTAAAATATTTCCAGCATGGGATACAATTCTCGACATCTATTCCTCGTCATTGTAGAAGATGGAGATGGACCTCTCAATATCTTGGAATTGATCTTGATTAATTGTATTTTTTGCCAATATTCATTGAAAGTAATGTATTTTTTCATGTCGTAAAATGTCAATAATTGTTTCTGTAACAAATGTAATAGCATCTAATTTTATGCAATTCTTCCCTCCTCTTGATTTTTAATTTCTGTTGTTTTATTGGTGCTGGTGAGAGTGCAGAGTGATATGCAGCGAACGATATCTATTTTGTAATCCAAGGGGCATTCATATCTAACAGGGAAAGTTAGCCTCTCGCTTGCATGCTTAGAAATGAAGAAATTTGAAAGGTCATTTCCAAAGATGTATGAAGGGCAATCATACCTGTGTGACACACTTTGCCACTTGCCAGGACCTTCATTGTGATGACACGCTCATTCCCACTCACAGATCTTTACCTCCCCAAGCTGATTGGCAGGTTCTCTTGGGCAATCTTCATAGCCTTGTTTATGTTCTGGATAAAAATGCCAACACAATTCTACCTCCTGCCCATTTCCCAAGGGGTGTTATAATGTCATAGTGATGCACCCTGTACTGGAGGGAACAGACCCTGGTAGTCTAATGCTCAGTAACTTAGGGAAAGGAGGAGGCACTCCATCAAGTCTTGGTATCATAGAACTGCAAGGTTGTTGGGGGTGAGGGAGAAGGCAATGACTCTACAGGAGGATAAGAAACAGGACACCAGGTGGTCTGTCTGGGTTCTAGTTTAGGCACGCGCAGAAATCAGCTTCAAATCTTTTGCTTTCTTCTATTTTGTGCATCAATTTCCCCATCTGCATATGGAAAAACGGTGTTGCAGGTTTCTCTGGCTTGCAGAGAGGAAGCCACGGTGTTATGATTGGTAGAAGTCCCTGAAGGTCCATGGAAGTCACTCTGCAATTTATCATTTTTCAATTTTGCTATAATGAAAATCCTTCAATGTCACTTTTTTTCTTTGTATTGAACTAAATAGAGGTGAAACTTTTATTTTTTATCCTATAAAAAAGAATAAAGATTAATATTGGTTCTTCTGATTGAAATGCAATTTAACCTTAGCGTAATATTTTGAAACATAGTAAGCTCTTCAGCTGCAATTGATCTAACTAAATATTTTTATAAGCCAAATAATTTTAAAAGAAAAAAATCACATTACTTTTGCTGCATTTCAAAAATACACTAAAATCATCCGTGACAAGGTTAACATTTTAGGGCGCACAATCTGTCTTTTGAATATGCATTGTCAGATTAGCCCTAGAGACCACCAAAATATGTTTCCCTAACAGTAAATCATCATCTTCATGGCCATTATTGATCTGTAGCATCAGTAGCTGAATCTATCTATGGGTTCAACACCATCTATCTTGACATTATATAGCCCCATCCTCCTGCTAAAGCCCGTTAAGCTGTCCAGGGGTTTACATCATTTTTATTTGAGGGGTCGAGTAAGACTTTACACTTTATTTGTTTTCTAAAATACTTCTAACCAAACTATCTCATCAGAAAATTCCCACCGTTTCCTCTTAGCACCTCTTACCAAGAATTAAATAATAACTTTTAATAGAATAATATATCTGAACATAGCATTAGACATAGTGTGCATGTTGATTTTTATTTGTGTATAAATGCTTTATAAGTTTATAATCTGTTAAATTTCATATCCTTGAGAATATGGGAATTGTTAAGTAAAAATGTCCATAATAATATACATTCAAAACGTTTTAAGAATTGGAGAATAATATTTGAGTTCTACTAATTTTATCTCCAAATAGCAAAATAAAAATAAAAGCTATAACCTATGTATTCAGAAAATATTACTATTGTTAAATTGAACATAGTTGGGATTATAATATCAAGCTAGTTCCTTAATTTCACTTGGATGTACTTTTGGGAACTCAATGGTCTATTTCAGTGTGTGCATGCAAATCTTGACAACGCATACAAATGATGGTATTAAAGTGCATTTTTGCTAATTGGTGAGGAAAAGATCAATAGCTTTCAACAAATTCTCAAGAGGTTTCTTATTTCATAAATTATTAAGAGAAACAGAAGAGAAAACAGATATTTTTAGTTTAAAGAATAATTAGAATAATAAATTTGCTGAACATCAAATTTTATAGCACATTGTTTTTATTTTACAATAAGAATGTTGAAATAAAATAATTGGTTCAATATCAAAATGAAATGAAAAAATACAGTATATTTATTGCCGAGAAGTCCTTGCATTAAATGTACTAGAAAATTTCAAGGGCAAATAAACAAGTATTTCATGCAAAGCAGAAGAAATAAATAAGACTTGGCATAATATTTACTTTTACTTCATGAGAAACTTCTGTCTTCTTGCCTCTATTTTCTATATTTCATGATCACAAATTGCTCTTTATATATACAAAAGATAAAACAAATGCTACAATGCACTTGTATCAACTATTCATACACAATGAATCTCCAGAAATTTGAGTTTATAGTTAGCGTGGTCAAGCGAATACACACATTCTAACTTGTATTAGTAGGAAAGAATTCTTCAGAGGCTAGTTAAGAAAATAAGCTATAGCTAATGTAAAACAACTATTATTATTTTGCTACCAAATTAGGTAAGAAAATAAGCTATAGCTAACTTTAAAATAACTACTATTTGTTACCAATTTATCTCATGTGGAGAAAAATTAAGTGATTTACCTTACCTTCATAGAAACTGTTCTGTTCAATCACATCACCCATTGCCATCTAGTTGATTCTGACTCAAAGTCACCCTATAAAGAAGTTCTGCTTCGTCTTTCTATGCTAGGGCAAATAGTGGGTTTGAAAATGCTTACTAGATAGACAGTACCACAAAAGTTCCTCTGTCCAATCAGAGAGACTTCATGAGTGCAAACCTGTGTCGCTGTTTCTTGAAACTCTGAGAATCAACACAACATAGTTAACTAATCTCACTGTTTGATAATGCAAGTTTCTGCATTATAAAATAAGATTATTTTCAAAATTTGAGAGAACAATATAAGAATCAATAAATAAGGAAAATTAAGTGAACACACATTCATATGTCATTCACATTTTAATCATCAAATAAAATCCCTGTAATAAATGATAATTATGACATACATATAAATGCAATAGATCCTAGGTATTAGAAATGGGAAAGGAAATTTGTGTAAATGACTTTTTTAGAACAGTCAATATCAAACTAGTCCCAAGTAGTTGAAAATTAGAGATCTCCCAAATATCCAACTTTTCCAAGATGTTAAACAGCTCCATTTCTCATCCCTTCACCTGTCACTCCACCACTCCTGCCTGCATTTGATACAGCACCTCTTGTCCCTGGACTCTGTAATTCTCAAATTGCTTCACAGAAAAATCTTGAAACTTAAAGAGCTGTCTCATGTGGTTTCAGATGCTGTTAAATCCCAAATCTGAAGGTCAGGCTGAGGCAAACCAAATGCAGGGTATAAAATTTGAAGCTAATTATGTCCAAAATCCAAAGCAGATCTTCTTGCTTCTTCCAATGCTCAATCAGAAACTGAAAGTCACAAAAAGGAAGGCTTTGATGGAAATGTGGTTTTTATATTTTGACAGACCCCCAGTGAAAGCAAAGGAGACAACTCATATGCTCTGGTACAATAAGGTCTAAAGATATATATGCCACTTCAGTCCTATAGCAGATAATTCCAAAATGGGACCATAACTACAAGCACGTAGTCTAGAATCTACAACACATCACAGAATGGATTATGGTGAACAGGGATATGGCATGAAGGGGCATATTACCTAATTAAATATACCTTATCTTAGTTCACTATTTTAAAGGTGAATCAAGTGCTTATACCACTACTATAACTTATAAGGTTACTAGAGTGATGGAGATAGAGGGCAGAAAGAAAACATAAGATATCATTATAGAAATTGAGGTGCACAAAAGGTTTTTTAGGGAAAGAAAAAATTGGAGTGCACCAAAGACAATCTGCAACTACATCATTAAAAAACACACACTAGTTTTCTTTAACAAGTAGATATAAAATGATATCCACATGTAACATAAATTGGGCACTTTATGAAGCTTCATAATAAATAAAATTAAGATATAAATTCACTCCATTTTATCATATTCCACTTTAATTAGACCCAAGTTATCATTTAAAAACTAAACTTAGCTTGAGAATATCTAAAGGCAGAAGTTGAACATTAATTAGAAACTATGTTTTCAGGAATGCTGAAGGACAAGCCCTTGAAGGCCATTCCAACCATGAAAACTTTTGCAGCCATAGACACAACTATGGGCACCTAAAAGGTTATCTTTACACCAAGTGGTTTTGAGTGTAAGTCAGCTCAACGGCACACAGCAACAATGATTTTTCATATTAATTATTTATGTATATGCCACTAGACTCTAGTGACTAGATGCAGACTGAAGAATTGATGCAGTTGAATTATGGTGTGAGCAAAAGAATACTATTGTTTGAAAGGTGGGAGGAAATCCTAGATTCAAATACATTTTTAGAGATCTTTTTACTATGTCTTCAATAGGACAAAGACCAAAGGTCGTCAGCATGTGGCCATATTGGTTCCAAAGGATTTAGGGCTACGCGGCTAGTTATGAAAATGAGAAACAAACAACAAAATATCATTACCAAATCCTAATTGGAAGCAAATCAACCAATAATAGCCTAAGGGGGAATTACACAGATTATAAGTGGAAAAAATATCACAATCCGGATATGTACACAGTTTAATTATTTTTAGACACACAGGATCTGTCTGGGGTCCTCTGACCACCATGTCTATATGGTCCTTAAGACCTAATTTCCAGTAAGACCACAGCAAAGAAAATCCCCTGAGTGCATGGCTGCCTTCCTGGGATAGTGGCTGCTCTGGCTATTGGGATCCCTAGAGTCAGTTCTATTCCTAGTGGCCTGTGCACAACAGAATGAACCACTGCCTTCTGGTCCCGCTCCACCCTCACCCTGGTTACGCTATTCAAGTCCATCATTGCGCTCGTTGCATACATCTGTCTTGCTGAGGGTCTTCCTCTTTTCATTGTGCCTCTGTTTTATTAAACATGATATGCTTTTCCAGGGACTGGCCTCTCCTGATAACATGTCCAAAGGATATGAGATGAAGTTTCATCATACTTGCTTCTAAGGATAATTCTGAACATCTTTTCCAAGATGAATTTTTTGTTGTTCTTTTGGAAGTCCGTAGTATTTCCAGGTTTCTTCCCCAGCACCATCATCCAAATGCATCCTTTCTTCTGTGTTCCTGACTCAGTGTCCAACTTTCACATGCATATAGCATGACGGAAAATGTTGTGTCTTGGATAGGTTGCATTTTAGTCCTCAAAATAACCTTCTTGCTGTTTTGACACCTTGAAAAGGTCTTGTGAAGCAGATTTGCCCAATGAAATGCATCATTTGATATCTGAGGATCCTATGAGGATTGATTATGGATCCAAGCAAGACAAAATCCTTGACAACTTCAATCTTTTCTTTATCATGATATTACCTATTGGTTCATTTCTGATGGGGTTCTTTTTCTTTATATTGAGTTGTAATCCAGACTAAAGGCTTCAATCTTGGATCTCCATCAGCAAATGCTTCAAGTCTTCCTCACTTTCAGCAAGCAAGCTTGTGTCATTTGCATATTGCAGGTTGTTAATAAGCCTTCTTCTAAACCTGATTCTTCTTCATTTAGTCATGTTTCTCTGAATATTCACTAGGCATAGAGATTGAATAAGTCTAGTAAAAGGATATAACTCTGACAATACATTTTGTGTTAGGCTGTGTGAAGTAGAGAAAAAAATCCAGTGACAATCATGTAAGTTTAAGAAAGAGCTTTAAGTTAAGAAATAATTAGATATTTAAAAAACACCCCAGGCCAGTCCAACTCAAGTCCATAAAGTCTAATACTAGCCATCTGTCCCACTTCAGATTCACACAACCACATGCAATGATGCAGAATGCAGGAAGATCACAAGCCAGTGTGTGCAAAGTTGTGTGGATAAAAGGATGGTGGCAAACATGGCAGGGCTCCAGCAGCTCCTAGAGTCGGCAAGAAGATAGGTCAAGGCAGAGAGAAGGTGAGGTTCCCTGGGCCCTCGTAATGAAAAGGCCACACCCACAAGGAAGCAGCCTGCTTGACTTAGTGAATACCACTCCTACATTTCATATATCCTCAAGTTGACATGCAATTCTGTAACTACCACACTTTTCTTGATTTTTTATCCATGAAGTATTCCTTTGTTTGTTCTCAAAAGTTCTTCTTCATCTATGTGTAGGTTCTACATGAGTACAATTAAGTGTTCTGGAATTTCTGTTCTTTTCAGGGATGTCCATTCTTTGTTATCATATAGCATTGCAGCAACACACAAGCCATCACAGTAAGATAAGACAGGCAAATGGTGCCCTGGGTTAGCTAACTCACTGCCGTCAAGTCAATATCAACTCATCGTGACCCTACTGAACAGGTTAAACTTTCCCTGATCTGTTTCCATAGCTGTTAACTCTGTACACAAATAGAAAGCCCTATATGTCTCGCAAGGAGTGACTGGAGGTTTTGAACTGCTAACCTTAAGGATCATAGCCTAATGATTAACTACTGCTGCACCAGGGCTCCTCTGGCACCTCTATGGCATTATAATAAACTTTAAAATCACCCTGCCTAGAACAAAGCTTTTTACATTGCTGATTTAGTCAGAATGAACTTGATGGAAGTCAAACTTATTTGAAGATTCAAACTGGTGTTAGCCATAGCCTTCCACAAAATATGTATGAAAAGAATATTTAGAATAGTATCATGAAAAAATGTGTCTTGTAAGAAGTTAAAGAGCAAGGAAAGTAAGACTTTGACATGTGCACTTTGACTATATTATCAAGTCTAGAGCCTGGTGAAGAATATCATGCTTGGTAAGTAGAGGGCCAGTGAAGGAAAGAAAGACTCTTAACTAAGAAGGACCGATAGAGTGACTCCAACGTGTGCTAGAAAAATCCACCATTGTGAGGATGGCGCAGGACTGGACAATATTCCGTGCTGTTTTATATAACATTAGAGCTGGCAACCGCACCTAGCAACAATGGTCATGAAAATTGATGATGAAATAGGCAATGAAATTACATACGCAATGCAATAAAATATGTTGTTGTTCAGTTCCAAGAAGTTGGTTCCGATCCATAGTGAGCGTATGCATAAGAGAATGAAACACTGCCCATTCATGTGCCATCCTCACACTTGTTTTTAGGCCTGAGCCCATTGTTTCAGCCAATGTGTTAATCCATCTCATTGAGGGCCTTCCCTTTTTTCACTGTACCTCTACTTTATCAAGCTCAATGTTCTATTGGAGGGTGCGCTATCTCCTGAAAACATGTCCAAAGTATGTAAGACAAAGTCTCACCATCCTTGCTTCTAAAGAGCACTCTGGCTGTATAATGGAATATAGGTAGAAGGCTGAAAGATATCCCCTGCTATTTCTCAAAATCATAATGCAGCAAACAGATGTTTGAAGGAGGATAAAATACCTTTTCTACATTGAAAATATCTCTAAAGTTTTCTTTAAAAACTCTTAATGATTCTGGAATTTACATTATCTGCCTTAAAATTTCTCATAGTAAACCTAAATATTTTTTGCTATAACACAATTCCATTTAATATTTTGTTTACTTAACCAAAAGTATTTACTTAAAGCAGGTTAAATACATTTTACATACTACATATATATTTCAAAAATGATCCAAAATGAACCTAAAACCTATGAACACAGAAAACTAAACTCTGTGTTGTAGGTGTCAAGGATATTCTAAGATAAACAGAGGATGTTTTCTAAGTATTAAAGAAATTAAAATAACATAGTCTCTCAAAAAATTACAATGTAGAACGGGATAGTTAATACCAGACATCTTACTATGACTTTAAGGTTTTAGTTATGCCAAAACCTAATAGTAACCATTAAAAAAGCCAAAAACAAGCTACAAAAATCTTCCGGAACTCATTCTAAAGCAATGTAAATTTGTCTTACGCTACCATGAAAGAATAAACATCAAATCATAACTTCCTAACTTATGCCTCAATAAGTTAAATTGCTAGAATTTGGAGGTGTAGAAGAACAAATTACTATCAGACAGAACAGAAATGAACTGTTGATTGCATTAAAGAGTATAAAGTAGATTTCAGACAATCACATAAAGTTTAGTCAATGTTGAATCTTCTACAGTTTCCTTCCTTTTTTTCTTTATAACTCTCATTGTACCTAGCTTCTTCAAGCCCTTTGTTTTTTCTGAAATCATCATGTTCCCTTGCATCACTAGAGAAAGAGCTCTGGAAGCACAGTGGGTTGTGTGTTGGTCTGCTAACTGCAAGGTCATCACTTTGAAACCATCCACTCTGGTAGAAAGATTAGCTTTCTAGTGCCATAGAGAATGAGAGCCTCAGAACCCCTAGGATATTCTACTCTACTTTGAAGGGTGGAAATGAGTTGACATTGATTCCATTGCACAGAGTTTATCGAAATAATGGGACAGTGGTTCAAAACTTCAGTTAGTGATCAAGAACTTTCTTAGCTCAACCTTGCCAATAGTTCTGTGGGAGAAAGACTTGCAAGTCTATTTCCCTGACAATGTACAGCCTTGGCAAACCTAAGGAGGAATTCTACTCCATCCTACATAGTAATTATGAGTCTGCATGTGCTCTATAGCAGTGGGTAAATGGACATAAAATAAAAATGGGAGAAGTACCTGTAAGCACTGATACATATGAAATGAACTGCTCCACTCAGGGCTGAAGGAAAAGTTGTGCTAGATATGAGTGCTTCAAGCAGGGAAAGGGAGAGGGATGAATCGGTCAGATGATAAGGCCACTGAAGACATCCAACAGATTCATGGTCATAGCATAAAAAAGCAAGGAAAAGGTCCAGTGTCCCTTCCCCTTAATGGTTATTACTATAGTAGAGTTAAAATTCTGAGCACTATGTTTGCCGAAGGCTATAGGTAACAGTGAAGGCCCAAAACTCACTAGCCGATTCCTCACGTGAATTAAGCTTCCACTGTATTCCTTCTGACAATTAACCAGCAATGTGAACGTTGTGGCCCTCAGGCTCTGTTCGCTAGAAAATGGATTATCTCTACCTGGTCACCCTGCCCAGGAAGGGGCAGTCTCCTTTAGGGGCTTCCTTGGGTCCGCCCTTAATGGATACTGCTATATTGGGGTCATAGAACCATGAGGTATGCCCTAACTGCCTGGGCAGAAAGGCGCTTGAGCCAATCTAGTATCTAAAACAACGTGCATGTCCCAATCATAGTCCTGTATCTGCTTCTATAGCCCAACCAATAACTGTGATGTGTTTTCTGCAGTCAGTCATGTTTTGGGGACAGTGTCTTTTGCTGTCCTGCGTTATTTTCAGATCTTGGAATCTTTGCAAACCTTCGATGCCATTATGATCTAGAGCTAATGGTGTCTCTCATCCAGATGATGTGTCTCTGTATTGTCTTTATTCTGTTTAAGATTTAATATATGTTACCTTTAAATTATATTTTAGATTTGGGGTCTTTTTGTACCCTAAAACATCTGAGTCACTTTTGACACATAAAGACCCTATGTTCCACTAAGGGAAAGAGTCTGGTACCGCTCCACCCTCACAAACAATGCTATTTGTTTGAACCCATTATTTCAACCACCATGTCAATCTATCTCAATCAGTCACTTCCTGTTTTTCATCTTCCTCTAATTTGCTGTTGCTAAGTGTCATCAAATCAGTTCTGAATCATAACAACCCTATGCATATTAGAAGAAATATCATCCAGTTCTCTGCCAACTTCACAAATATTATATTTAGGGCCATGTTTGTAGGTGCTGTGTCAATCAGTTTTGTTGAGGGTTGTGGCAGTCAGATTTTTATATAAATCTTGACCAAGGAAAAACATGTAGGAGTAGATTCCAACCCATCAAACAGGATATAACCTGATGATAGGTCTTTGGGGGCAGGGGGTGGGGGTGGCTTTGCGACACTTTTTGTGAATTTCTTTCTTTAAAAAAAAAAACATTTTATTAGGGGCTCATACAACTCTTATCACAACCCATATATACATCAATTGTGCAAAGCACATCTGTACATTCATTTCCCTCATCATTCTCAAAACATTTGCTCTCCACTTAAACCCCTAGCATTAGGTCCTCATGTTTTCCCAGCCCTCCCTGCTCCCCCCTCCCTCATGAACCCTTGATAATTTATAAATTATTATTTTGTCATATCTTGCCCTGTCCGACGTTTCACTTCACCCACTTTTCTGTTGTCCATCCCCCAGGGAGAAGGTCACATGTAGATCCTTGTAATTGGTTCCCCCTTTCCAACCCACCCTCCCTCTACCCTCCCAGTATTGCCACTCACACCACTGGTCCTGAAGGGATCATCTGCCCTGGATTCCCTGTGTTTCCAGTTCCTATCTCTACCAGTGTACATCTTCTTGTCTAGCCAGACTTGTAAGGTAGAATTGGGATCATGATAGTGGAGGGCGGGGGCAAGCATTTTGGAACTAAAGGAAAGTTATATTTTTCATTGTTGCTACATCACACCATGAGTAGTTTGTCTCCTCCCCGAGATCCTTCTGTAAGGGGATATATCAAGTGGCCTACAAATGGGCTTTGGGTCTCCACTCCACATTCCCCCGCCCCTCCCATTCACTATGGTAAGAATGTTTTGTTCTTATGATGCCTGATACCTGATCCTTTCAACACCTCGTGATCGCATGGGCTAGAGTGCTTCTTCCATGTGGGCATTGTTGCTTCTGAGATAGCTGGTTGCTTGTTTACCTTCAACCCTTTAAGAACCCAGATGCTACATCTTTTGATAGCCGGGCACCATCAGCTTTCTTTGCCACATTTGCTTATGCACCCTTCTCGTCTTCAGCGGTTGTGTCGGGAAGGTGAGCATAATAGAATGCCAATTTAATAGAAGAAAGTATTCTTGCATTGAGGGAGTACTTGAGTAGAGGCCCAATGTACTTCTGCTACCTTAATACTAAACCTATAAATATATTCACATAGATCTATTTCCCCATCCTCATATGTAAATGTATTTGCATATGTGCAGTGAGAAATTTCCTCTGTCTCTTTGCCTTTCTCTTTGCTGAGATTCTGGGTCTGCCTCTAGTCCTTGAGGCTCTTACCCGGAAAGCCAACCTGGGAGCTATTGGCACCCCGGCATGTTTCTACTGACCTGGGATTCATGTGACATGCAATCACCAGTCTGTGATACCCTGCATTCTGCTTCACCTTTCTGTGCCACGTACCTGCAGCTACATGAGTCTGAAGAGGGCTTTGGCTAGCATCAAATCTATGGACATAAGTTGGAGTGGGCTGGAATACCTTCTTGAGATAAAGTTCTCTCTTATGCTTATATAAATGTCACTGCTTTTGTTTCTCTGGAAAACCAAGCTTAGCACATGCTTCTCCTCTTTTTCATTGTCTTCTACTTTACCAGGCTAGTAATTTCCTGTAAGGACTGGTCTTTCCCAATAACATGTTTGAAGGACTGGAAACAAAGTCTTGCCACCCTTGCTTACAAGGAATATTCTGGTTGTACACTTTCATGGCATAGTTGTTTATTCTTTTGACACACTAGGTAAATTTTTTATTCTTCACCAGAAGCATAATTTCAATTTTATATTCTTTACCAGTACCATAAATCAAATCATAGACTTGAAGACAAAATATTTAACAATTTTAATATTTTCTCCATTTGTCATGATGTTAACTGTGGATCCAGTTGTGAGGATTTGTATTTTCTTTGCATTAAGTTGCAATTCATGCTAAAGACTCCATTCTTGATCTTCATCAGTAAGTGCTTTAAGTCCTCCTCATTTTCAGCTAGTATGGGTTATGTCATCTGCATATCACAGGTTCTTAATAAATCTTCCTCTAATTCAGATGGTACATTCTTCTTCATATAAGCCAGAGTCTCTAATGATTTGCTCAATATACAGATAGAATATGTGTGGTGAGAGGATACAACTCTGATGTACACCTTTTCTGATTTTAAATCATGCGGGAAATTTCTACCCTGTTCTATAGGGTTGCTATGGTTTGGCTTTAAGTGGTTGTAGATAGTTTTAAATTTGGGGGGGGTGTGCAGTGGGGTGGGATGGAGTATTCTCTTGCTCTGCTTATACAACGTTCTCTTGATTCATGTACACATTCAGAATCAGCACAAAGAAGTATTCTGGAATTTATCTTCTCCTTAAGTTTGTTATGACCCACACAGTTAAATACTTTAGCAAAGTCAATAAAACGCAAGTAAACCCTTTCTGGTATTATAGCTTTCAGTCAAGATTCACTGGACATCAGCAATGATATCCTTTTGTGTTAGTCTGGGCAAACTAGGGAAACATACATATAAGAGAGAGTTTTATATAAAGGGTAAGTGTACATTAAGAAAGCATCCCATTGCTGTACAAGCCCAAAAGCCAACGTTAGCTCATATGTCCAACACTGATCAACAAATTCCTCCTCAGTCTCACAAAACACACACAATGACACCGACTGCAGGAGGAAAGCCAAATCAGTGAGCATGTAAGTATCTGAGCACTGGCAGGGGTCTCCGCACATCTTCTCCAGCATCCAGGGCTGCATCAGGGTATCCATGTGGCTTCTCCTCAGGGATGTCTTGCAGGAAGTGAGCCTTGTCAGCAGGCAACTCATATTTAATAAAAAGAGCATCTTCTTGATCTTTGATGTCACTTGACAAGTTTTTTATGTTAACGATGGCATCTTCCACTGGATTGATTGATATTTGCTTTCAGGGTGGTAAGAATGTCACTATATCTCATCACCAGTAATGACCTTCAAAAAATTGTCTGGGTTATTTTAGATCTGTTCTTTCAAACCATAGCATGTGTTCATTATCCTGGCCAGTCAGAACCCTAAACACAAATTTCACAGTGACCCTACTCATTCCCAAATCATCCATTAAAATTCACTGAACTGAGCCCCAAGATAGTCCGGATAACTTCCCCATCTCTTCAGTGGTCTGTTGTGGGTCTTTGAGCACAAGTGCACATTTTTTTTCAACATTTTCATCCATTCAGGAGGTTGACGAAAGTCCAGAACAAAGTTTGTCATCAATAGACATTTCACATTTTTGAAAGGAGAAAACCACTCATACACTTGAGTTTTTCCCATAGTGCTCTCTTTGTAATCTGTTTTCAACATCACAAATTTCTGTTGCATTTTTCCTGAGCAGAAGACAAAAATTCATAACTGCACACCATTCTCTTAAATCAGCCATTACACAAAAATTTTAAAAAGTGGTTCGATTGAAACTGTTTTTTTAAAGAAAAAAATGGAGTGACCAGAAAGAACCCTCCCAGGAGACAGCCACTGGGTGCACAAACTCAGAGCCAATTGCTCCATGCTTGCCCAGTGGGAAAAATACATACTATGAAAGATCTACCCAGTGGAGCTGTTCTGTTTCTTATTGTGGGGGTATGCCCCGTATGTGACTAAAGAACATGCCATATGAGACCATATCTGACCTCCTCTGGCTTTTCTACTACCATGAGGCAAGGATCAGACATATCTCCATGCTCCATCCTTCCGTACTTACTCTGACACAGACCATTCCTCCACCATGGCATCATCTTCTATGCTGGGTTCCATAATTCATTGCAATGGCCAAACAGAACTCAAAAGCACCACTCAAAATCACGGTTGTTAACAGAAGTCAGAATCAATAAACAGCAAACATTCTGCTATTAGTACCCAGCAACACCTCTAATCAAGAAATAGTCAAGTTTCTTTCTAGTCTTCAGCCTCCTGGCCACATAATCCCTTGGCTTCTGCCTCTGTGGACCTGGAAGTCAGCCACTTGTCACTCTTTCTCACAGACCCATAATCTTGGGCCAGATGAGGAAACAATACTATATAGTCTCATGCTGGTCCTTTGAATCTCCTTGTCACAGTCTTGGCTGCCTCTGGTCTTAGACTCAGGTACCTTAAACAGAGGTGAAAAAATGTTCTCTTTGGGTGGTCCTGGGATTTCTCTCTGTGTCCAAAGGGCGCTTATTCACAGAGAAATGGCTTTAATGGAAATGTGTCTTTTGTCTTCTAATATGAAGTCAATTTCAACCAACAGAGATCCTATAGGAAAAAATTGTACTGCCTCGCAGGTTTTCAAAGGCTACTCTTTTTAGAAACACAGCTATTTCCTGCTACCTCCTTGGAGTAGCTGGTAGATTCGCACTCCCATCTTCCAGGTGGTAACTGACTACTTTAACTACGGTGCCACAACGGTCCCTCCTCAAACCTCAGAATTCAGAATTGATCATATCCATCGCCATTAAAAATGACTTTGGGTTTCCATAATTCTTTGTTATCCATATTCTCATATCTAATATTTTATCTATAAGAAATGCTTTTAATTCAAAAAGAACAAAATTGTTCTCCATGTTTATGCTATTTTCCATGCTCAGAAAATAAGTAACTGGAGCCCTCATTGCCCCTCACCGTGTCTGAGAAACATAGATAGATAGGACACAACACTGTACATCCCATTCTATTAAAATAATGTATTCCCAGGTCCCAGAATCACATTAACTTTCAGTCTTTTGCTTATTATTATCTATATTTATTTATTTCCTTGCAACAATTTTGGATATATTTGCTAATGTAGTATATAGAAACCAAACAAATAATTGAATACCTTTCAGAAGTAGATATATTCTATAGTCTGAAATAAGCATTTTTCAGGTTTTGGAGGAAATGAAATCACTATCCTTTTTTTATAAAGAACAATAGTCACATAAGTTAATGTTTGAATTACACTATGCTATATCATGAGATAGCATAATATGTCACAATAACACCATTGGGTAAAATGTATTTTTATGCTATAAAATTTGATTGCTTTATTGAAGACTTGGCTATGTAAGCCCAAGTATCTGATTATAATTTAACATGAACAATGTTTCTTCTGGCATTTTAACTGTGGAAATATTTATTGTTAGTCAAATCTAGTATTAAGCAAAGCGCGTAAACATAAAACAACTACAAGATGTCATCTCATATTTCAGTGAACAACATATTCTAAAAGTATTATATATTAAAAATTATATTATTTGATATTCTAAAAAGATATAAATGTTTGGCTGTGTTGAGTTTATTGCATGTTCTGTATTTACATTTGGTTTTGTGCTGTGCTGTGCTATAACTATATTAATTTTAAACAAACTTAATTCATGCTTAAAGATATCATTTTGTACCACTTGTAGAAATATTACATGACATTTTCAAAACTGACTCTGTGGAAGCAGATCACCAGGACTGTCTTCAGCAGTATCTCAGGATAGGTTCCAACCACCAGTCTTTAAGGTAGTAGTGAGGCACCTAACACTTTGTATCACTCAGACACTACTCAATTTATACCTCTGAAAAAAAAAGCAAAGAAAACTGATATGGCTCTTGGAGATTAAATATGTTAAATATCTAGTACAATTCTTGATAGACATTAATGATAGAAGACCTGATGAGCTGTCATGAACATTATTTGGGGGGGGGGGAATTAAAGGTCATTAAAAATACAGGAAAGAAGAAAATTTGAATGTCCAAAGAGAGTGTGAAACTTCCTCTTAATATTAGAGATGTGAAAGCAAATGTAAGAAATGATGAAGACAAAGAGCTGAACAGAAAATGTCAAAGGGCAGCTCAAGAAGACAAAGTAAAATATTATACAGAAATGTGCAAAGAAGTTTAAAATCAAAAAGGAAAAACACACTCAGCATATCTTAAACTGAAAGAACTAGGAAAAAAAAGTTAAAGCCTTCAGGTGCAATATTGAAAGATTCTATGGGAAAAATATTGAACAATGCAGGAAGCTTCAAAAGAAGACAGAAATAATGCACAGAACCACTATAGCAGAAAGAACTAGAAGACATTCAACCATTGCAGAAGACATTATTACCTGAACCAATGGTACTGAAGAAAAAAAAAAAAGTTGCCCTGAAGGCATTAGCCAAAAAAAAAAAAGATCCAGGCACTCATGGAGTACCAATAGAAATGTTTAATAAGCTCATAAAGCACCAGAAGCACTTACTCTTCTATGACAGGAAATCTGGGAGGCAAATACTTGGCCAACTTAAAGAGATACATATTTGTACTCACTCAAAAGAAATGTGAACCAATAGAATGCTAAAACCATAGAAAAATATCATTGATATCATATGCAAGTAAATTTTGGTGTAGGCCATCCAAAAATGGTTGTAGCAGTACATTGATAAGGAACTCCTTATCAGGCGAAATTCAGAAGTGGACAGGGAACAAGGGATATCAATACTGATGCCAGTTGGATCTTGGCTAAAAGTAGAAAATACAAGAAAGATGTTTCCTTGTGTTTTATTGAAAATGCCAAGGTAATGTGGATCATTGATGCTGTAATAGTTACACATTGGAGTGCTATCCTTAAGGTCAGAAATTTGAAACCACTAGCAGCTTCGCAGGAGAAAGACATAGCTTTCTATTTCCATAAACAGTTGCAGTCGTAGAAACTCACAAAGGCAGTTCTATTCTCTCCTATGGGGTCACTATGAGCCAGAATTGACTAGACGGCAGAGTCCCCCTCCCCCAAGATATTTGACTGTGTGGATCATAACAAACTATGGATAATCTTGAGAAGAATGAGAATTCCAGAACACTTCATTGTACTGATAATAAACGTGTACCTGGATGATGAGGCAGTTGTGAGAACAAAACAAGAGATACTGCATGGTTTTACATCAAGAAATGTGTGCATCATGGTTTTATCCTCTCACCAGATTTATTCAACTTGTATACTTAGAAAAGCACCAGAAAAGCTGGATTATATGAAAAAGAATGCGGCATCAAGATAATAGGAATGTTTATTAACAACCTGCAATATGTGGATGGCACAACCTCCCTTGCTGAAAGTGAAGAGGACATGAAATATTTGTTGATGAAGATCTAGGATTACAGCCTCCAGTATGGATTACTACTCAAAGTATAGAAGACCAAAATAATCACACCTGACCATGAGCGTGATGAATTGAAGGTGTCAAGAATCTTGTCTTTCTGAGATCCACAATCAAGGCTCATGGAAGCAGCAGTGAAAAGATCAAAAGATGAGTTGAATTACATAAATCTGCTACACAAGATTCCTTTAGAGTATTGGAAAGCAAAGATGTTCCTCCGCCTAACCTAAACCATGATATTTTCAATAGCCTCATATGCATGTGGAGTCAGGCATTTAGTAGAGAAGTATGAAGACGGCTCAGTGTATTTGTATTGTAATGCTAGCCAAGAGTACTGAACGTACCATATACTGCTAAAAGCACAAGCAAGGCTGGAATTAGGACCATAATGCTCCTTAGAGACAAGGATGGCAAGAATTCATCTTACATACTTCGGACATATTGTCTGAGGAAAAGGACAGCATGCTTGGTCAAGGTGACCAGCAGGGATCCTCAAACTATGGCCCACAGGCCACATGTGACTCGCTGAGGATATTTATCTGACCCGCTGGGGTTCCCTCTAGGAGATAGATTGACAAAGTGTCTGCAATAATTGGCTCAGGTATAGGAACAATTGTGAGGATGGTTGTGATAGTTAGGTTTATTGTGCCAACTTGATCAATAAACACACGTGGGATTAATAATGTCGCAGTTTCAGTGAAGGGCAAAGAGATAAATGGCTCTGCGAGCTTTGCCTTTCTATCTCTTGCTCTATGATGATCAGACCAGTGTGAAGCTGCCTTAGCTAGTTCTCTGCCTCAACTTGCAAGCTACACTACCTGTGGGACCCCAAACCCATGGACCCTGTTGTGATAGTTTGTGGTTTCTTTAAGACTTACTTCTCCACACTGCTGGTGTGTACATCACTTGAGCTGGGGGTAGTTGGACTCTGTCATCTGGCTAACTGTTGGTAACTCACCCTGCTGTTTGGTGCCTATGGCCGGACTGTCTATATTGCTCTACAGAAGACTCAGCTGTCTGCTTCCTTGACTTACACCCAGTGGCCCTTGTGAGTTGAAGGACTGTCAATGCATTAACCATCTCATGGAAGTGAGTTGAACTGAGCCCGCTGTACTGCTTTGTGGACTAATTAGCTGCTTATTTCTTTGTGTTGTATATATCTATATTTATATCTATCTATAAAATCATAAATGTCCTGGTTTTGTTTCTCTAAAGAACCTTATCCAAAACAATGGTGCAGAACTGAGCAGTGTTTTTTTCTGTTTTGCATAGATTAGTTATGAGTTGGAACCTACTTGATGGAACTTAACAACAACAGTTATTGATATTCAATAGAGACATATTACTTTCAATTTCCACTACAATTTGATTTTAAGTTAGTAATTTCCTTTTTATAATGATTACCAAATAAATTTGTTTATTGTATTCCCAATTCATTGCCAACATAGGAGTAGGTGTAAACATCACTTTCCCCCAGAGGTTTAAATGATCCTTTATTCTGTGTCATCTCATTCAATTTGTCTTCGCCAAACAAATATGTTCCACATTTCAAATAACATTTTTCATGTGTATGTGTATGTTCACACATATTTTACTCTTAAATCCTATGGTGAGCATGTAGAAAACAATATTGATAATTAAAATAAAAAACAAGAAGACGTTTTTGTCTCATGAGCTTTATTCTAATGGAATAATATTTTAAAAGCAAATAAATAATTTCAACCAGTGCACTGTGGTTTGAAAACTCAAAATAGATTTATAGATCAAGGAATGACATGAGGCCAAGCTACTTTACTCTGATGTTAAAAGAAGAGCTGTTTCACATGGTGACATGTGTCCTAAAATCTAATTGACAAGCTAGGTGAACATTTGGCATTAGGGTAGAAGAGAATATCAAAAGAAACTGGCAGTAATAATGCCTTAAGTCTGAGGATTAATTTGATTTAGCAGAGGAAAAAGATTTTATCAGGTTAATTCATAATACAAACACAACTTTACAGTTGCTTCTGTTCTTGTCTCCCTACATTAGGTTCCCTAGGCAGCAGCATTTGTTAAATACATCAGGAGCTGGTTTTCTTGGCTTATTAAAATCCAGGCACTTATTTTAAAATATACAATATATTCCTAACACCTTATGATAACCTCCAAAACCCTGTCAGTTTTAATCCAGCTATATCTCTAACATCAACTTTCACCGTTTCTTTTTCTGCTTTTATAAAGCTGCAACCATATAGACTTGAGGATGACTGATACATCATCAGCATGCCCATGATTTTTAGAATTTGCATTCGATAACATCTTCAGAAAAATATATTGTTGAAAATAAAATAGTCATGTTAGTTCAGGTTGGCAAGAGAAACAACTCCATAAACACTCATAGGTATATATAAAAGAGTTTATATGGAAGAGCAATTGCATATTCATAAAACATCCCAGCCCAGTCTAGATCAAGTCCATACATCTGATATTAGCCCATATGTCTGACACTAGTCCTTCAATTCCTCTTCAGACTCACATAGCACCTTCAATGATGCCAAATACAGGAAGATCACAGGCCAGTGGGTGCTAAGTCTTGTGGATCCAATCCAGCACTGGCTCTGCCAGGTCTTGCAGTGTGTCTTCTCAACAGGGAGTTGAAGCAGAGAGAGAGTGTGTGGCCCACCTAACAGAAGAAATTCCTAGAATCTTCATGAGAAGGACATGCCCACAAGGAGGTATCATCAGGCTGTGACCTGATTGACAGTTTAGACTCCACCTTTATTCTTAATCACCTCAAGTTAACGTGAGACTATGTAGCTACCCCAGGACAAGGAAAGGATAGACAGGGATGTGTGTAAGAACTTTAGTAGGGGAAAGAAATTAGTTGTGCAAGGTGGCCAGCTGTCTGACTCACAGTCACCACATGAATTATGACTCAGGGTGACCACATGGACAGAGTAGAACTGAGCCTGTGGGTTTCTAAGGCTATATATCTTAATGGGAGGAGAAAGCCTCAATTGTGTTTCTCTTTAAATGCCACCAAGTGTAACACAGTTAAAACTCAATGTTTTGTTACTGATAGGTGCAATAAATACCATGGAAGATGGCTGGCCATGTTTTATTTCCCCTGACAACCCTGGTGAACATGAGGCAGAAGTGGGGCACACTTTGATCTTCCACCTAACTTTCTCCTGTTCTCGCACCAGGCGTTCCTTCCAGGACACTCTGCTTCAGGGTTGGGTTAGATCGTTTGCCGCAATTGCCACACAGAAATTACTAAAAGGTCATCACAGTCAGGATCAGCGACCAGTAAGGACATAGTCATTGGTCTCTCCTCAGTCAGCAAAAACATCACCCTCCAGTCCTAAGCTTTTCAGCTATGTGGTCTCTTGGCCTTTGCCTCCATCGGCCAAGAAGCCAGTGGGTCTTCTACCTCACAATACCTCACAGTCTCAGGGTTGCTTCTGTGAGTCCCCGGTGCCTCTCATCTCAGCAGTATGTGCCACGTCAAACAGATCTTGGATGAGTTCTAATGGTCCCCAACTTCTTGTCAGTCCCAGATGACTCCTAAGTACAGAGGATGGCTTTCCTACACATGTGGTATCTGTCTCCTAGCTGACAATACTCCCAAGGAAAATAAAGGATGGTGTTTTAAGTCAGATCCTCTAGGAAAGTAGTCAAAAATTTGCCTCCAAAGAATCAAAGGGGCATGATTCACATACTCTACTAAAGTCAAGACCGATTCCCACCTAATCCTCTCAATTACTATACTAGAGAATGCTTTCACCTCCAAATGGTATTACAGGCACAGAGATTAGAGTCTGGAATTATATCATATAAGGGGATAGGGCTAAAAGGATCATCGTAATCAACTACATCTCCATCTCCGTACATCTCCACAGGAATCCTTACAACCTCATACTTGGAGAGTCTTTTCTGTTTTCTTTACTTCTTAACTCTTCACATAAATGTTCTGGTCCTGTTAACTATAACGTCAACTGTGATGTCAATTTTTGCATCAGTTTGTACCACCAGATGTATCTATTACCTGGGTTAATGCTTTAAACTGTATATAAAGTGACCTTCCTACTTTAGTGTTCTTGAAATGTTGTATAACACAAATTCTACAAATCTCAGCATAATGTTCTTTGTGTAATTTTAAAATTATCTTTTGTGCAAAATATATGTGTGTATAAGCATATATGCGATGTATATATTATATTCATTTTCCTCCTATGATATACTATGCTCGCCTTTTCTAAATAAAACACATAATTGAGGTCATTTTGCTTTTATCCTAATTTATACTTAAGTTGTGTCAGCTATTATATTAATTTACTCATATAGGACAGAGCAGAACTGTTCCATAGGGTTTCTGAGGCTGTAAATCTTTCT
Organism: Tenrec ecaudatus; assembly: GCF_050624435.1. Lineage (NCBI taxonomy): Eukaryota > Metazoa > Chordata > Mammalia > Afrosoricida > Tenrecidae > Tenrec > Tenrec ecaudatus. The sequence goes on from NC_134531.1 coordinate 237,066,082, forward strand.
GGAACCAGAATGCTCATGCATCTCCCTTTGAGCAGCTGGTCAATTCAGCTGTCAATCATGTAGCGAGCAACCCAGTAATTTATCCATTGCACCGCCATTTTGTTGTTAGGTGCCATTGAGTCAGTTCTGACCCATACTGACCCTAGGCACAACAGAAATAAACACTGCCCAGACCTGCCCTTTCCACATAATTGTTGCTATGTCTGCACTGGTTCAATTATCTCCTGAGAGTCTTTCTCTTGTTCGCTGCCTCTCCATTTTGTCAGAGGGATGTCTTTATCCAAGAACTGTTCTCACTGATAATACGCCCATAGTATGTAAGACAAATCTTGTCACTCTTGCCTTTAAGGAGAACTGTGGACATACTTCTTCCAAAATAGAAATAACACCACCATACTGCTTTACATATTTCATAGAATTAGATAGATGAAAGTAAGCAAAAATGTACTCCTACAAAATTACATAAATTATTATTAAACATATCTAAATATGAAGCTATTGTTCTTTGACATATTCTTCATCTGGGTTTATACAATCCTGAAGACAGGGTTTCTATCTCTCCTCTGTCCACACCATTATAGCAGCCCTATCGGGTCACTGTGAGTCAGAATTGACTGGATGCGAAAATTGTTTTAGACCCTTCTAGGAGGAATCCCGGGCTCTTTGATTTATACCACATCAAATCAGCAGTTTTACATGCTTGAGGGGCTCAGTTCTGCTGCAATGATCTCTGAATTTAGGAAACAATAAAAAAACCTGAAGTGGCAAGCTTACGACTCTCAGGTAGATGGGGTAAAGTTCCAAAAAGAAAAAAAAATCTTCTAGTGCATCACTCTCTAACCTCAAAGAATGAGCAGATAGAATGTCACAATGGAAAATCATTTCTCAGTTCAAATGTCCTTTGCTTTTATCTTATCTATACATATGTCCCATAATTGCCTTGTGTCCATCAATAAAATGTATCAAGGTTACAACCTGCCACGGAGTCAATTCTGACTCATAGCAACAATATGGGGGCAGAATATAACTGCCCCTCTAGGTCTCCCGACACACTTTATGGAAGAAAGCCTTATCTTTCTTTTGAAACATGACTAGTGGTTTCACACTTTGGCTTTATGTGTAGCAGTTGGCATAAGCATTATTCCACCAGAGACCTCCTATTAAGATTATGCTTTTGAAGTCCCCAAGAGATCTTAGCTGACCTACCGTATACATTTGTATATAAGCCGAGGTTTTCCAGCACATTTTTAATGCCGTTTTGGTGGTAAAATTAGGTGCCTCAGCTGATATTAGGGTCGGCTTATACTGGAGTATGTATGGCATCTTAAATATGACTGAGCCAGCATATCCTCCTGGAAGCTGTTCTTTTAATTGCACTTTTTTTCTTTGTAAGATACCATAACAAGACCAAGTCTTACTGAAGTAGCTTGTCTGCAATCACACGCAGAGATATGTAAACACATTTTATTTTATTTTGCTTAAATGTGTATGACCTAGACCTTTACCCTTGTACATATGGGACCTCAAAAAGTTACACAAAAAATTTCAATGATCATTTAATACCATTTCTATGAGACTTTTAAAGTTCAGACTGTAATCACAATTGATATAAATTAAGTATAAATTAGGATAATAGCAAAATAACTGCAATAGCATGTGTCATATGGAAAAAGAAGAAAAGACCCACAAGGTCAGCATAGTATATCAGTTGTTGGCTGTGTCTACTGAGGCACGTGAGCAGTAAGCTGATGCTAGTGATGGGGGAAAACTGAGAACTGGAGGATGAGAACAGTTATACAACTCTGGGGATGATGTAACCCATGTCCATGTACTGTACATACAGAAATTATACATTGATATATGTTCTGTTATGTATTTTCTCAACAACAAAATACAACACACTATTTTACAAATCATGAGACTTAGTAGCCTAAGAGATCAGGTGGCATAGCCATTTGTTTTGTTCATATATCGGGTTTTGATAAAGCACAGGCACCAGCAGCGCTTGAGTCGACGTGTGAGCTGAAGCACATCAAGTAGGATTTGATTTATAATCTCACCAAGTTTTCAACATATACTAGTTACATCTTTGGCCATCATTTATGTTATCAAACAAAACTCATGCACAGTGCATCTCCACGAACACTCTCTGCTTCTCTAACCTGAACTTCCTTATAGAATTATAGTGCTGTTTCAAGATCAAGTATTCTGAAAAACATGATGACAGGCCATGGAATTTTTATGTAATATATTGACACAGTAACAAATATCCATTCAATTCAGAAAGAAGAAAATATAACCCCACCATAGAGCACACAATTAAAAAAGCATATGGGGTAAGCAATATTGCTGCAGTCATCTGTAGAACACTCCTCTGCTGTAATATTTGCCATAGTAAATATGTCATTCTCAATATGTTAATATTTATACCTTATTATTACACTGCATTCATTGTGTATACAGGGTGTATATCTAAGTCATACTCTCTGCATTAAGCTGGCACAAAGTAAAATTTTACTACATGACCCACACCTCACGTTTACATCATAAAATTTTCACTCTAAGCAACAAACCATTTGTCAATGAAAATGGATCAGAAAAACTACTTAATCAGTTGACAAAAAAAAACCTTTTTGCTCATTTATTTGATAATACACTGCATTCCTTTGATAGAAAAGCCTGATTTCTCAGTATTCTGTACACTGTGGTGAGTTTCCTTTCTTTAAAAGACCTACACAACTCAAAGGCTAGCTTAGTCATGTTTTGCACTCATGCCTAGAGATGATGTGATTGGAAGGCAGTCAGTTTACTTCTGGTATGATTTACACACAGTTTAATCCCAATCAGAATGGACATATTCTGGAAAGTCAACTTCTTTACAACTAAAATATGCTCATATTCATCAGTATTACATAGTTTTCAAAATGATATTTACTGGAATAATTATAACTACAAGGTTTCTTTTGCTTAGTAGATCCCTAAGCAAACTAATATCCCTTTGCCTGTCACAGTCTTCAGAATGGCCACTTAAGTGTAGGTCCTAATGAAGAGTAAAGATCTCTCCCCAGATCTTGGAAAACCTGACCTATATCTCTTCTATTTTCTAATACAGCTTCAAAACCTTTCAGAAAAGACCCATGCAACTCCAAGTTGAAGATTTTATATTCTTTTAGAATGAATTTTTATGAAATAAATAGTATTTAAACCTTATCACTCTCTAAGCCCACTTTATGTGCTTCTAAGGAGCCATGATGGCAAAGCGATTAAGTTACCAGCTGCTAACCTAAAGGTCAGTGGTTCAAATCCACCAGCCACACTGACGTTTTCAGCTTCCATTAAGATGTACAATTTTGGAAACCCTGTATGAAAATTCTACTACATTGTCTATGGTAGCTATGATTCAGAATTAGCTGACAGTAGTGGATGTTTTGGTTTACAGTACTCTGCACTGTTTGCTGATAGATTTGCCTGTGGAAGTGAGGCTATCACTGAGATTGTCATTTTGAGAAAATTCTAGAAGTTGGGAAACATTTGCCTTCCCACAAGAAGTTTGATCTTGTATATTGAACTTATTGTGAAAAAACTATACAGGACCAGGCAAGCATAGGATCTGTATGAATTGAAACAACTCAATGAAACCTAACAGAGAAACACTACAAACAAAAGTACTAATTGGCACCATGCTTTGAATATTTCTATGTGTAATAATACAACTCTGAGAACATCAGCAGTTCAACACAGATCAATACAGATAATTAGTTGCCTCCTATCCTTCTGCCCCCATTTGTCAGAAAAGTTTCCTCCTTGTTCTAAACCCAGAGTAACTTTCTCTATTCTCTACCTCCAAGACAACAAATTATGAATTCATTGCATTAAGTTAATTCATCTTGAAGCTTCTGTGGGTCACAAATGTTCTGCACTCATAGTTACAGGACTTCCATGCTATTTGAATTTGAATAAAGCATGGCAAGAGGATGATCAGGGCAGGTGCAGCTGAACAAAGACTTCTTCTTAACCCCTTTCTTGGGGTCCATTCATTTTGAGGTATGAACCTCCTAAGCCTCTTTGCCTTGTGATCGTTCACATGCAAACTATCTTACATTCTTATGTAAGAAAAATAAATGTTTGTGTAAGCTTACTTTGGGATAGGGTCTGAAGGCTACACATGCTACAGTGAATCTGACCCTTTATCAGTGTTCTAACTGCTATGTAAGTAAAGAAAAACTTGTGATTTCCTCAGGAAAAATTGAGTTATAGACTTCTACAAGCCCATTTTTCTTCTCAGTTCATTTTACCTAGATATAAATGAGAATATAAAGTATAAATATCTATGCATATAAATACACACACAGATGTGTGCTATATATAAAAATTTTGTGTGTATGTTGTATAATCAAGCTCTGAAACTAAGCTATACATATATTCATAAAGATATCTAATGTAAAATAACCTAAATATGATTCAGGAAGAACGTTTGTGTAACTATGGTTTTTTATTAGTTGATTGACATTAGAATTTCAATAGATTATTAATTCTTATTATGTGTATGATCAAAAGTTTGTCATCATTTTCATTATAGATATAGTGTTTTTGTGCTTTTAGAAAAAGCAAAAAAGAGGTTTCATTTATGTGAGCCAAAAATAATTTTTATCCACAATGTATCAAGAATGGAGGTTTCTAAATGAATTAAGCATTAAATATGATTAAAACTGATAATAAAAATTACTAAGTATTCTGTGTGATATGGCAGTGGATAATGTCAATGGAGGAGAGACACCAACTTTTTGATAGTGAACTCTATTCAATTTTTTTCAGTTCCTCAAAGGTTATTTTCCAGGCCCTCCTTTTATGCAATAATCCCACCACTGTGTTCACACTACTCAGTATTAAAATCTATGCTATGATACTTTGTACATCTATTTATATTTTCCATTAGACAACAATTGACTTGTGGTTAGGGACAGTATTCTCATCTTTATATGATCAGTGTTTAGCATAATGTAGAACTTAGAACATCAATCCAAACCCATTGCTTCATGTCTACTTCAACTCAAGGCAAACGCATGTGTTTCTGAGTGTAACAGCACTCCCTAGGTTGGCAAAGGCTGTCACCTTATGAAAGTAGATCACCAGATATTTCTTTCAGAAGTGTATGAATGCAATATAAGTGTCAGAATATCAATTAGCAGCTATGTACATCATTTTTGCCACACGGAGACCTAACTAAAACCCCAAGTTCACAGCCTTCTAGTTTATTTCAAGTCATAGTGACCCTGTATAGGGTTCTGAGGCTGTAAATCTTTATAGGAGCAGTGTGTTAAGCCAGGTTGACTAGAGAAACAAATCTAGGGACACTCAAATGTATATATAAGAAAGATATTTATATCAAAGAGCAATTATATATTGAGAAAACATCCTATCTCTGTCCAAAAAGTCCATAAATCTGATATTAGGCCATATATTCAATACTAGTCCATAAAATGCTCTTCAAATTTACACATCACATGCAATGATGCCAAATGCAGGTAGAGCACAGACTGGTAAGTGAAAATTCTTGTGCATCCAGTGGCATTGGAAGCATCACAGGTGCCTCAATGTGTCTTGTTAACAGGAAGGTGAAGAGAGAGTAGAAGTTCCCAGAATCCTCATGAGAAGGCCATGCCCACATGGAGGTATCATCAGGCTGTGACCTGAGTGACAAGCTAGACTTAAAACCCTCGACTTTGCAAGCAATTATGTAACTGCCACAGGCAAATAGCCACATCTTCCTCATGCAGAGCATCTAGTGAGTTTGAATTCCCCACCTAGCAGTTCAACTTCCCAGGGAGAACTTGAAAAATGTATGAAATAGATAAATTTATCATGTATAGATTAAATGTTATTAGTAATTGTCTGTTTAGTAGCTATTCAATACATAATTAGTAAATCAATGGATTCAAGAATGTATTTAAACTTTAATTTTTAAGAGTTTCTGGGAGATTGTCAAGGGGGAGGCGGGTGAGGGGAGACGCCGGGGAGTGTAAGATAAGATATAATAATTATTTATAAACTATCAAGGGACCAGGGGTGGGATCGGGGAGGGAGGGGGATGGGGAAAAAAAAGGGAAACCGAGCTTATTACAGGAACCCAAGTGGAAGGTGAATTATGAGAGTGACGAGTGCAACGAATGTATAAGGGTGCTTTGCTCATTTGATGTATGCACAGATTGTGATAAGAGCCTTATGAGCCCCAATAAAAAGATTTTAAAAAAAGAGTTTATTACTAACAAAACCACAAATAAAATGACAAGAAAAATAAATAATAATCAGTTCCTCTGATAAAGTATTTTATTGAATAATAAAACAATTTCTAATCCCATTTATACTTTAAATAAGAGTTAGTCTTAGAAATATAGTTTTTAATGCCTTTGTTAGTGAATGCAATAAAAATGTGCCTATGATAAAAAATTATAGAATAAAACTGAGTCTTACTTGTTAACAAATCCATTTCAATGTCTAAAGCATAATTTTAAGATGAATTGATTTATGGCTATCATAATGATATTAAAACAAACAAACAGCAGACTCTGCCGAAAGCTGAGGATGATGTGTGGTTCCATGAAGTAACAATGTTCAAGTAATTGTGGCTGCAGAGTAGGGAGAAAGAAATAACTCGACAGTTAAAATAGGAAGGACATTCTGGGTTGAAAATATTCCCAACATCACAAAGGAGAAGACAATAACCATTCGAGAAGCAGAGAGAACACCAATAAGATTAAACCTCCAGAAAACACATCAAGGCATATAATTGCCAAATTATCAAATTTCAAGGAAAAGGAGAGAATCCTGAGAACATCTAGAGAAAAAAGGAGAAGAAAGGAAAATACCAAACACAAATAGTATAAGATGGCAACAAGCAATCAATATTTACATTTACTTACACTGAAGGTAAATGGTTTAAATTCATATATTGAAAGATAAATGATTTAAATTCATATATTAGAAGACTACATTCGCCTAATATCCAGCAATCTGTTGCCTTCAAGAGACACATCTCAAACTCGCATACAAAAATAGACTGAAAGTCAAAGGATGATGAAAAATTTACCAAGCAAATGGCAAGTTAAAAAAAGGATCCATGGGAATACTAATCAGGGACAAAATAAACATCAAGGTACATACATGACATAACCAGAGATAGGAATGGGCATTACACAATTCTCAAGGGATCGGTAGATGAAGAATCCATAAATATAATAAACATGTGTCAAATGAAAGATCTCAAAATTCATTAACCAAATTCTCAAAGAGATGGATGACAATATGGCAATACCTAAAACAGATGGAAATTGAACTACCATGTGACAGCAATACCATTATTAGGCATATACCCAAAAGAAATAAGAAACAGATCAGGAACAGGCATTTACTCCCCCACATTCATCTCAGCACAGTACACAATAACACGAAGTGGGAAATAGTCTAAATTCCCAACAATAGAAGAGTGGATTAAAAAAAGTTGTTGTACATACCCACAATGGAATACTGCATATCCTTAAAAACCAGCGATGTAACCATGATATACCTCAACTGGTGGAGGGATTGGAAGACATTATGCTGAGTTATTAGTCAAGCAATAAAGGACAAATACTCTATGTGGGTAGTTACAAAATCTGGTGTAAATTTGAGGTTTAAGAGTGAAGGCATGGAGTTTAGCCTGTCAATTAGATCTCAGCTTTATGACCTCCTTTTGAAGCCCTAAAAAGATAAATAGCTCACTGGAACCAGGACACAGGTGCTCTCCCTGGGAGGCATTGCAGTTGGCAAGACACGTGGAACTATGCTAGTGCCACGAGCTTGAGGAACCACATGGAGACCCCTACCAGGACTGAGATGCTTATGCCACTAGACCTACAAGACATTCCACCCACTGTCCTGTGATCATTCTGCATTTGGCATCATTGCATGTGTTTTGTGAGTCTGAAGAAGGATTTATGGATTGGTATCGGACATATGGGCTAATACCCCACTTATGGACTTGATGTGGACTGGGCTGGAATATTTTTTCAATATTCAATTGTTCTGATATATAAAGTTTTTTCTTCTACACATATGAATGTCCATGAATTTGTTTCTGTAGTCTACCTGAGCTAACATTATGGTACCTTGGGAATGGGGTACTAGAGAAACAAATCATGAAGATGGAGAGTAGATATTTGTTTGACCTCTTCCTCATAATAGTATTTCCTCTTTGGCTAGCAAGAAGTCAGATATGTCCACGCAATTTACTGGGTTGTTTTCTGGATAGAATATGGGAAGTCAAAGTTTTGATTATTTTGTTTGGTTGTAGTCTCTGGTTATTCCTGTGTAAAATGGCAAAAGTGAATGTTGTTAATGTATATTTTGAGCTCAAGGGTAGAAATCACCCCTTGAATTTCTTAGAGACCATGCTGGTTATAGAAAATGGCTGACAGAAGACCTGACCCTGGCTTGAAGTAACGCTGTCAGAGACCTAATTCCATATTTTTATACCAATAGAATAGTTTAGATAAAGAATTAAGGTAAACTAAGGATTGACCTTGATAGTTTTAAGAATTGAGATTAGTATCTGATTCTACTTTGTTTATATTGATTTCTTCTGCTTATTATTGTTGATCTACTGATTACTGGGAAGTATGAAAATTGAGCATTTGTAAGCCATCCCTTCAGCCATTAAAATTTGAATCTTTAAATGGGTTAGTATAGGGCTTCAAAGAAAACTCTGAAAAGATAAACCCCATCCTGTGATTTGGAATATTCTAGATGTTTGTATTCCAAGAGTCTTGCCTAAGGGGCCATGGTTGGCAGATTGAAGAGAAAGCAAACTCTTTGGATTGTGGAATTTTGAACAAGAGGTTTTTGTCAGAAGCTGGAAAAACACTGGAACTATAAATAAACTCTTTAGGACTGAACAGTTAAAGGGAGCCTGTGGGCAAGCTGAAATTCCTTCTGGGTTACCACCTGGATCCACTTGTCAAGTGGAAGTGGGAGATAAGCAGCAGCAGAAAGACAGATTGACCACTGATCACTGTCTGGCCATTGACACCCATGGACCTGGTTTCCAGGAACTAGAGGAGAAGATGAGAGTGGGTTGACTGGTCTGAAGTTCATGACCTAGCATAAGGGGCTTAGGGTTGTTGAGAATTTGTGATGGGGTCATGGTCTAAAGACAAGGTGAACAATTGGCACCCTGGTGAGGCTGAGGCCCACAATGAGTTGACCAGAACCCAACCAGATGAAGAGAAGGCACTTGAGCCTATTGCTACAGACTTTGTGGATGGACTATCCTGATTTGACTTTGCTTATGGGTGTGGATTTTACAAGGATCCAGCTGGAATAAAGATTCTTCATGTCAAGTTTATGATTGTCTCCTCAGAGCACTGGGTTGATGTAAGTGGGAAGAATAGAAATTGTATACCCAAAATTGGGGGAATAAAGGCATGAAGTGGTTGGCTTACAAACTTTCATAGATGGGAGAAAATATTCATAGGATTATAGGATTAAGGTAGGTGTGACTTAACTGCAATTGTTAGGCATAGGATATTTTTTTGTTCACTTATAGAATGTTATGTTTAAATGAGGGTGGCATATTTTTGAATTGTATGCATTTTAATCTTATCCTGTCAGGTACAGATATGATTTTATTATTGTTTTAAAATTACATATTGCTAAAGAGTTATGTTAAAGTGTTGAATTGACAAGGGGTAGTCTGTGGCAGTTACATAATCTGATGTCAATTTGAGATTTAAGAGTGAAGATGTGGAGTTTAGCCTGTCAGTTAGATCGCAGCTTGATGACCTCCTTTGGATGCCCTAAGGAGACAAACAGCTCATTGGAGGTGGACCCCAGACTCTCTTCCTGAGAGATACTGCAGCTGACAAGGCGCATGAAAATCAGCTAGTGCCTGGAGCTTGAGGAAACATGTGGAGACCCCTGTCAGTGCTGAGATGCTTACAACGTCATTGGATCCACAAGACTTTGCACCCACTGGCCTATGATCTTCTGCATTCAGCATCATTACATGTGTATCATGAGTCTGAAGAGGAATTTATGGATTGGTATCAGACTTATGGGTAATACCCAACTTCTGGATTGATCTGAACTGGGTAGGGATACTTTCTCAATGTTCAATTGCTCTTGTATATAATGTTCTTTCTTATGCACATATGAATGTTCATGAATTTGTTTCTCTGGTCTACCTAGACTAACAGACTATATGAGTCCACTGCGTAGGAACAAGCTGCAGAACGGGCACAAGCTCAAACTTGCTTACCATCCAGTCTGGTGAAAGAAGAGACAGCTTGGTGAAGAGCTGCACCAATACCAATGAACCACACATCATTCACTCCTGGTAAGCACAGTGTAGGTCACTTGGCCGGATCATTAGGTAGGGCACTCAGGCCAGGTGTCGGAGGACACTGAATTCTGACTTTCTGTGTGCATGTCATGCTCCAGAGGTTACATCGGTGAGACCCCAAATGGGACTTCACTGGGTGAACTGGACTCTACCGCAAACCCACTTGTAACCTGAGATCTTAATCTGGAAAGCATATGGTGTCTTCAGTAGGAGACAGCTGTATCAAGGGCTGTATACTTCTGGTTGGTGTACAAAAAGGTCTTGGTACATCAATGTCCATATGCTCTATTAAGTCATGTATTATCCTGGCAACCTTGTGACAGCCTTTCTGTTATATTCGACTTATGCTCATTTACATTAGAGTATATCTCATACTTGAGTTGCCATTGGGGTTTCACCCTTTTGAAGCTGTGTTGTTTTATTAATTATTTTTGATAAATGAAACCCAGGGATGTTGAGCCTACAGGGAAAGAAAATAAAACAAGGGTTTGGGGAAAGGATATAGAGGGGTCAGGGACACAATAGGGAGATGATTTCATAAGAATCAATAAAGGAAAAGTATGTTTTGGAAAACATGTATGATTATTCAATAAACTGTACAATTTTATTTGACATGATTAAACTATGGAGTTATATGACATGTGTTAACTCCCAACTTATAGCAAATTTTTAAAAATTGATAAAGAAAATAAAGGAATAGATCCAGGACTGGGTTTTGGGTTTCTACTAAATTCTAGCCCCAACTTAAGAACAATCTGTTCTTATATCATGGCCCTGCTCGATACTCACCTTCATGATATGATCACTGAAGATAAGATTGCTACCACAAAGTGAGGCGAAGGAAGCAGATGGTGCCTGTCTATCAATCAGAATACAGTCTGGTTTTTTTTTAAGCTTTGTACTCAAACAAGCAACCCTCTGAGAAAGAAATCAACTAAGTCCACACAGAATAATCACACTAGCTCATGTGATCCAAATATGACAATTACAAAACTCGCATACAGTAAGGAGAACAGCATCAGAGCAAATATTATGAGCACCCATTAGTGGAGGATTATTGGGGATGGTGACAGCGCAAAATCCATCCTGCAAAGTATCTGCTCCCACTGAGCCACTGGCAGATCCATTCTAGCCACAGGCAAGGGTCCCACTCAGCCTTACTATCAGGCAGAGACCATTGTAATCTTTATTGTGATGGGTCGAACTCAACTCTTGGCCAGTTGACCAACCTATTGATGCGACCTGAATTTGTTCTGGCTCCTGACAGAAATTTTTTTCCTGGCTTTTTGAATACTGTTTGGGTATTTTCCTTATTACACATTATTAGTATTTTATCTATTTATGATTATGTTTTTATGCTTACTAACTTAGCACACTTTTGTTCTTTATTGTGTTCTGTTGGGTGTGAAGAATAGGAAGAGTTGATGTATCATGAAAATAATTGATACAAAGGGATATAAGGAATACAGGAAATGGGGTGGGGAAGATAGCGGAGGAAAGGGGATTTGGGGAGTCACCAATGAGATAGGAGGGGGGAGGAGCACTAGAATAGACTGTTATGGATAACCCATCTTAAATGCAATTTAACCATAGGGGTGATGCTCTAAAATTGATGTGGGGGTGATTATATAATTCTCTTTGATATGATCGAACTATTGAATTACATGATATGTAAATTACTTGCCAAAAAACTGTTAACAAAAAATATTCCTGAAATCACAATACGATGGTGTGATGAGACTTTATCATAAACATCCTGTGAAATTCCTGAATAAGTTGATTCTTCATATTGTCACACATGTAACAAGGATCTTTTTGAAAGATCCTCTTTCAGTCCATACACTTTAATTGGACACATATTTAAATGTATTTCTATTATCTTCCCTGAATAAGAAAAAACTAAATACTACCCTAGTAACTCTTCAATAAGACAGCAGTCTTCCTTTAAAAGAAAATAATGTTTTACATTGTGGTCTGTGATGGAATTTATTTATATAATTTCAGTGTGTCCTTTGAACAACACATGAAACAAATAACAAATATAAATTAGTAGGTATGTGTTTAATGGGAAACCCCTAGCTTAGTGCTAACTCAGATGGATTTGACAATGTTCAATAAAATATGTTAGCACAATGGTTACAACAAATATCTCAAATACAGCAAATCTTAGGAGGCTGATTCCAGACAAGAACGTGTTTCTGTTTTATACAGGGTCACTTTTAGTTGTAATAATTTTATTAACTAACAAAAAGAAAAAGGACAGGGAAGGCAGGAAGGAAGGAAAGGAAGAAGGACGTAATAGGGAAGCATGGAAGACGCGCGCGAGAGAAGGAAGATAAAAAACGCTGGTAAAAGGGTGCAATGTAGCACCGATGAAGAATACAGCTTTCCTCCAGTTTCTAAATGCTTCCTCCCCACACCCACCCCTACCCCCACCCCCCACTACCATGATCCAAATTCTACCTTGCAAGTCTGGATAGAGCAGAGGTTGTACACTGGTGCAGATAGGAGATGGAGGCACAGGGAATCCAGGGTGGATGATACCTTCAGGACCAGGGGTGTGAGGGGTGATACTGGGAGGGTAGAGGGTGAGTGGGTTGGAAAGGGGGAACCGATTACAAGGATCCACATGTGACCTCCTTCCTGGGGGATGGACAACAGAAAAGGGGGTGAAGAGAGATGCTGGATAGGGCAAGATATGACAAAATAATAATTTATAAATTATCAAGGGCTCATGAGGGAAGGAGAAATGGGAGGGAGGAGGAAAAAGAGGACTTGATGCAAAGGGCTTAAGTGGAGAGCAAATGCTTTGAAAATGATGAGGGCAAAGAATGTACAGATGTGCTTTACACAATTGATGTATGTATGGATTGTGATAAGAGTTGTATGAGTCCCTAATAAAATGTTTTTTAAAAAGCTGGATAAATTGAAAGTGCAAAAAATCTATCCTTGAGATGATCCTTAATTCAGATGGGATGTACACAAGAGTGTACTTTGGCTCTTGTGGCCTGGTTTCAATTTTCTTCTACTTCAATATGAGCTTACATAGAAACGGTTGTGTGTTTTGCAGTTAGCCTTTTGTCCTATTTTGATTGCAGATTGGGTTTCTCCATCACCTAATTCAACAAATGTATCCTTGATTTCAATTCTGTGTATTCGATCATGTAATGATGTCATCTAAATGTTCACCACATATGTATTTGCAATGATTAAATCATAGTCTTGTAAAATTTTATAATGTTCTCTTCAGCACATGGAAATGGTAGAAAGGGAAAGTTACTAAGTAGATAGAAGGCAGGTGTTGATAATAATGAAGGTAAAGGCAATACAATGTTTGAAAAGTTGACACAACATGGCTAAGGAAGGGAGAGAAGAAAGCACGAATACATAGTAGTAATTATTATAACATAGACAATTCTACAACAAAAAATTTTGAAATATTAGGTTGCAAATGGATACTCTCTTGGTTATCTAGGATTGAAAATAGAAATGTTACAAGTGGATAGCTTTAACCTTAACATATAAAGCAGAGAATACATTGAAGAAGACACAACTACATATTCAAATTGACAGCTCCAGGGTATGTCTTTCTCTCTTTGTCAACTTAGGAAGAAAGCCTTGTTTCTGAGTCTAGGAGTTATCGGGACAAGGATGCACTCTTTTTCTGGCACACGTTGCTTGATGGTAGGCAGGTGATGCCTCTGATTTCTGATAGATCATTTAATCATGTTTATATTTCAAAAGGCATTGACTCAAACTAGGATTGTATTCCACCTTAGTATCAAAATGCTGCTGATTTCGCTTCATTAAGATCACAGATGTTAGACTTTACAGAACAATAGATAATTATATAAGATCAAAAAATTGAATTTCATAATTATATGAAACCTGTCCTAGGAAATGGATACATATTTTTGGAAAGCAAATAAATCCATAATAGAAACATAGGCAGAAATGTATGCTAAAGAGTTGGGAAAAGTGTAAAGATGTACAGTTACCTACAGAAACATGCTTAGTTGTTGATACTTCTACATATATAATTGTAATGGACTCATGTGTATTGACATAAACAATAAAGCAGAGTCATGGAGATTTCCCAGCCAAAACAAAATTCTTTGGGAATGAGTTCATAGCTCAGATGAAAAGAAACATAGGCTTTGGGGACTTAAATATCAATTGACAACATATAGATGGTAAAGCCAATGCTATAAATTCTATTTGGTGAGCATCACCTATAGATCTTATAGGGGAAATTGAAATAAATGACGGAGTCAGGAGCAAACCCTGGGAGGAGTGCAAGAGTTAAAAGCGACATAAGCAATGTTATAAACACATGACTGTAATAAAAGTGATCTACTGGGACAGACATGCAGGCAGAATGGGTGTGTTTGACAGAGGATATTTATACACGTATTTTACCTTTGCTGAAATTATATCAAGGCATTTGGTGGCGCATATAGGGGGCAAAATTATGAAAATATATTATGTATAACCAAGCATTAGAAGTAAATGAGTGGATGGGTCTGGGGGCTCAGGACCACAGTCTCAAGGGACACCAATTAAAATTAATTTAACATAGTGTCCAAAGAAAAGATTATACATCCTACTTTGGTGAGTAATGACTATGGTCTGAAAAGTTGTGAGTGGTCATCTAGGGAGCACCTATTGCTGTCTTCTGGAGTAAAAATGAGTTATGAAAACTGAATACACATGTATACCATCTTTCCAATGGACTGAGGGACTATAGGAGAATCAATCTCACACATCCTAAAGCCAGATCTCGATGGTACCCAGCAAAAATTAACAACCATCTGGACCACATGAACCACAGCTTACTTGACCGTAAGCCGAGATAAACTACACAGCGCTTTGCTACCACTACAATCACTTTACTGGAATCATAGCAGAAGGTCCCAAATAGAGCGAGAGAGAAATACAGAATATAAAATGAAATTCACAAGAAAAACAATACTTACTGGTCTGACAGTGACTTGAAGAACACCTGATAATGGCCCTAGGACAACCCTCAAGCCTGGAACATAAGTCATTGCCAATACTCCTTATATGATAAATAATAGACTAAAGCGAAAAAAACAAACTCACTGCCAAAAAGTCAACTGCAACTCACAGTGACTATTTAAGTCATGGTAGGACTTCCACTGTGGGTTTCTGAGATCATAATTTTTTACAGGAATAGGAAACCTCATCTTTCTCTCATGGAGCAGCTGATGGTTTTGAACTGCTGACCTTGCAGTTAGCAACCCAATGCATAACCACTGCACCACGAGGGCTCCCTTAAATAATGGGACCCTAAAACAACAATAGCACAGGAGCAGAATGCAATTATTGAAAGGAGTAGTTATAGATGACCCAGAGGACAACAGTGTCCCTCAAGCAAGAGGAGAATACAAGAAGCAGTAGAAAAGTGAGATAAAAGAGAATGGGTACCTCAGGTGGAAAGGGATAGGGTTCTCAAAATTTGGATGAATAAAAGTAATGTCATGGAACACTTAATGTACAAACTATTAAATGATAAACTAATTTGCTTTGAAAACTTTCTAAAACACAATAATTTTAAAGTTAGTTGCTGTTTAACAAGGTAAAAATATAAATATGGAAGAGTATGATTCTCAAACATTAAAACTTTAGATATCAGGGACTATCTAGTAAATATGATCTTTAAATTAAATGGTCGTCTGTCTTTCCCTAAATGTAATTAGTACCTCCAACTGCTTCAACAAGAGCTACTTTCCTCTATGTATCCAGCCCATGGCAAAGGTTTTCACTGTCTGGTCCCGGTGTGAGCACCATCAACTCCACCTGGGAATTTGTTGGAAATGCAAATTATTGGGCTTCAGCCAAGCCCTAATTAAAAGGATTCTGAGAACTCTGTGGCACTGACCCGGTAGTTCCTGTTTTTAAGCGTCTCTTATGTATTTCCGATGAATGTCAAAGTGATAGAGCCACTGTAAAAAATAGAAGAACTAGCATTTGCTGACTGACTTTTCAGTATTGCTTTATTTTGCTTTTTTGTTTTGTTTTTGCTTACATTATGCAGTATAGACTAATGACTAGTGGAGCAATCTCTGGATTGGAACTTTAACTCTACACTCATTTTCTGGCTGACAAGAGAAAGAGGCTTCATCTTTTGAACTGAAGTTTCCTCATTTATATAATGGGATAATGTATTGCAGACCTTAACTGTTGCTGTGTATATTACCTGACTTAATGCATACAGAATACTGACCACCATGCAGGGAGAAAATATTTAGCATAATGTCTTCTCACATCTCTACCTGCTTTTTTTCCTTCTGATCACTACATTTTTTATGTTCACTACTAATCTTATAATTATCACTACTATTGTATCCCACAACCAAACCAAACTCAATACCATCATGTTGATTATGATTCCGACTAGTGAGTAATCTTACAGAACAGTGTAGAACTGCCCCTGCAGGTTTCCAAGACTGTAACTCTTTACTTACATGGGACCCTCATCCACTGACAGTTATATTCCTCAAATCAAATTGTTACATGGGCGTTATTTGAAATGTAATGTTTTTCTTTCTATTGTACCCAATTTATAAATGGTGTAAATCAAATACTATTTGTATGATTCAAAAACAAGCAAACAAAATAGAACTGCCATAGAAATAATATTAGTGACATTTTACAGATGTATTCAGCACTGTGACAAGTCCAGTCGATCATTCCTTGTGGAGAAAGTGACATAGAAGAGTTGGAGCCAGTCTGTGTGACGGGATATGCAGCCTAACTCTTTCATCTTCCTCCTATGCATGATCAGAACTTAAACATGGAGCTCTTTCCAGAAATCCACCAATACGCCTACATCCCCTTCACTCATTATTCTGGAGCCTGTTCTGCCCTCCAGACCTGGTAGATCACCAATGTTACTCAGGTGTACATTTCAGACTCAATTAGGCTCAGTTTGAATTGTCATTAAGCAAACAAGCCTTTATTCCAAACACCCTCTCCAATGAATCATACTTTTCTCTCTTTCCAATCTAAACAATGTTGAGCTTGCTGCTCCTTGCAAACCTGCCTGAAGGTTATGGCTATGGAGTAAGGTGGCAACACACTGCAGCTAGATAGCACTCCCTCTGGAAAGAGGGATCTGAAGGCCTTCCAAAATTGCCTGAAGACCCTTCTTCAGGAAGGTATGTTCAGTAGCACTTCTCACCATGCCCAAAATATCTTACTGCACAATGTTGTCATATGTTAGATTAACAATTATTGCAAATGCTCAGATATGAAATAATTAATAAATGAGAAGCATGCTTATCTCATTTTGCAGTTCATTAAAAGGTTGCTATGAGTCATCATTGATTCAATAACAGAAAGGTGTTTTTTTTTCTTTTTAGTAGTTGGTAGGTGATATCTTTATTTCTATATTAGAATGAAGGATGGAAGCCCAGTGAGATAGACTGGTAGATTAAGAAGTTTATACAGCAATCATGACATGAAACCAAGCTTAAACTTGGAGTCAATGAGACCATATCAGATAATTCAATTTTTGCAATAAATATTTTTGTTTAAATAATCTAAAATTAAAGGCAATTAGTTATTAAAAGACATATGTAGTAACCTACTAAAAGAGAGTTTCCATATGACATATAAAAAACTTGGACGTATTCATTTTCCATTTCATAGAAAGTAAAAGATGAATACAAAAAATCAGCAATTATTACAGAATTGAGATCACATAGTAAACCACTACCCTGAAAGATGCAGATAGATGACAATGAAGGGAATTAGGATTAAAAATGTCCACCTTTGGAACTAACATCCCTTAAGAATATTTAGAATAATTGACTAACACAGAAATAAAGAATGGGTTAGTTTTCAAGATAAGAACTCCTGGACAGGGACTTCAACTGGTGTGCCAAGACATGAATGCAACATACCAGCATGAGCAGCAATCCAATAGAGTTTATGGATCCTGCATCAAACCCAGCTGCATGGACAACCACCCCCCCTCTGTCCCCACGACCCATCACCACCCAGAAAATGAACTACCAAGGACATCACTGAAACTGCAGCTCTGGGAAAAAGGCATATCTGATCAGAGCACAAGGAAGCAAACTAAGAGGGAAGAAGAGAGAAATTGTGGAACACATCCTGTTCCATCAAACCCTAAGCATGATGTTCCAGCTCAGAGCAGCCAATGCACAGGGAGGTACACAGGGCCTCCATACCATGAGACATGGTGACCCTCACTGACATATAGCACTAAGGGGGCAATGCTGGAGATACAGTGCGGGGATTGTGCCTGATCTGACCCCACCGCACCAGACCAAACACAAAGGGCATGCATCGGAGCAGCAAGGGGAGCAAAGCTATGATGTCCGTGAGGAATACCAAAAACAAACCTTGAGACCAGTGCATGGCACCCCATCAGGCTTGACCAGAAAACACTCATAAAAGTCAACAAACAGACCTTGAACTATTTATAGACTTTAATTTTTGTTGTTTTGTTTTTGTGCTTACTATTGTTTTTGCATGTCTATCTAGATAAGATAGGTAGGAAACAATGCGGAGGAGAAAACAATGGGACTGATGGTTCCAGAGGAAATGGAGAGGGGAGGTGGGCACAGAATGGGAGTGTCAACAAAGTCAAGGACAAGAGAACAAGAAGTGATTAAAAATTGATGGCAAGGATGGTGTAGGATGCCTGGTGGTGTTTGATCAAGTGCTAATGTAACTGAGAGGAGTTACTGAAAGCTGAATGAGATGTGAACATGATAGTGGGAAAAGAGGAAAATAAAATAGGGGAAAAACTAGGAGGCAACGGACATTTATGGAGATTTTTTACAGGCATGTACTTATGTAAATATATTTATATATAATTGAAGGCAAATAGATCTATGTATATGTAGTTATAGGTTTAGAATTAAGGTAGTAGATGGACATTGGGACTCTACTCAAGCACTCCCTCAATGCAAGAACACTTTCTTCTAATAACCTGGCGTCCTGTGATGTTCACGTTCCCGCCATGATTGCTAAAGCCAAAATGGGTGAATAAGCAAATGTGGTGAATAAAGCTGATGGTGCCTGACTATCAAAATATATAATCTGGGGTCTTATAGGCTTGAAGCTAACAAGTGGCCATTTAGTTGAGAATCAACCAAGCCCACATGGAAGAAGCACACCAGCCTGTGTGATCATGAGGTGTTGAAGGGATCAGGTATAAGGCATCAAAGAACAAAAACTGTTATCAATGTGAATTAGGGGAAGGGCGGAGTGAAGACCCATAGCAATTCCATAGACATTTAGACATTCCCTCACAGCAGATCCACATGGGGGACGAGCCAGCCAGGGTGCAGTATGGCACTAATGAAACATACAAGTTTCCTTCAGCTCTTTAATGCTTCCCACCCCTCACCTCTACCCCCACCCCACTATCGTGACCTCCACCCTACCTTACAAATCTGGCTAGACCAGATCATGTGCACCCACACAGATAAGAGCTAGCAACACAAAACAGACAAACCCCTCAGGACCAAAATTGAGAGTAGCAATTCCTGGAGGGTAAAGGAAAGGTGAGGGTACAAAGTGGAAACCAATCACAATGACTGACATATAACTCCCTCCCAGGAGGACAAACAACAGAAAAGTGGGTGAAGGGAGACAGCAGTCAAAGTAAGGCATGAAAATTTTTTTTTTATAAATGATCAAGGGTTCATGAGTGAGGCAGGGATAGAGGGGAGGAAATGAGCTGATACCAAGGACTCAAGTCAAAAGAAATTGTTTTGAAATGATGATGGCAACATATGTACAAATGTGTTTGATGCAATGGATATATGCATGGACTGTGATAAGAGCTGTAAGAGCCCTCAATAAAATGATTTTTCTAAAAAAAAAGGACTCTTGACTTCATGGAGACCTTCATCGGGTTTCCCTCCGGGAACCCCACTAGTTTTCATTGTGACAATAAAGAAAAGTCTGCTTCTTGCGACGGTAGGAGGAAAATAGTATCTTTGCAATAATTCTGAGATAGTGTTTTCATATCTAGTCATTCTCTGAAGAATTCTGTTCTCTCAGATTTACACCACAGAAAGACAGAACCAAGGGTCCCTGCCCAGTACTGCACCATCCTCACAATTGTTCCTTTGCTTTAGCCCATAATGATTGATAAATACTCAAAAGAATCCCATTCCGTCAGCTAGCCTCTTATCTCCCTCATGGTCTAGGAAGCCCTCTGCTCTGTCTCATGTCTTGGGTGCGGCTGCTGCCATAATGTCTCTGCATGTCATCAACATGATCTGCCCGTGGTTCTTCTTTACCGATTGTCAGAAGATTCGCTGCCTTCCTGCTTCATCGGTAACTTGCTCTACATCCAGTAGAATGTAAAAACTAATCCATCTCCACAATAGTCTCACAGATGCTATTTACATGTTTCCGCTTATTCATTTAATGGAAGTAATTCAATTGTACCATACCATTCCTCATTAATTTTAACTGATCCACTAGATCTCTTTAAAACCATTACTTATTTTGACCCTTGGTCTCTGATCTTGATTATTTTGGCAAATCACTCATTATGATTCATCCCTTAAAATAATTTTCAATAGATTTTATCTTGCTTTAAAGACTGATGGAATGGGGAGCTATTTAATTAGTTGATGTTTATGATAAGCTTTGGGCATCCATCAAACCAAAAATGTGCTAAGACCATGGAATTCACTTAAAAATACCAAACCATGAATTATTCCAACTTCAGTAGTTGTGGCAGCAATAGTAATTCGACTATCTTCAGCTGAAACTCTGGATTTCATCTACAGATTCTTCGTTCATGTTTGACAACTTTTCTCTTTTGGATCTTTCATAAGATCTTCCTGACCTTTCTTAAGATGTTTCAGCCTTCAATTGTTTTTCATGGGGCAGTATTTCTGTAAACTTGTTGAAAAACTTTAATGACTTGGGAAGGTGCCCATGTGAACTTTGTTAAAATATGTTAATTCCGACTTTCAAATAACTTTCTTCCATGTGATAAAATGTTTCAGTGATACTCCCTATAGGGGTTAAGTATCTTAGGTTAACGGTCACACCCTTTCCCTGCCATCAAATCACTGCCAACTCACAGCAGCCATATAGGACAGACTAGAATTGCTCCTGTGGGATTCTGAAACTGTAAATTTTAACAAGAGTCGAGCACCTCATCGTCCTTGCACTGAACAATCGGAGCTTTCGAACAACTGACTTTGTGTGCTTTTGGGAATATGGAGACCAGATAACAAACATGGGACTATATCCTCAATTAATACTGTGGAAGTCCCAAGAGGAGGCAACATCCAGCTCCCTGAAACCCAGAGAAACACCATAAAAGATAAGTAATCCAAACTCCCGCTCCTCCCCCACCTGTTTTGTTCTGCCAATTTCAGCAACGATGGTCAACTGTTTCTGTCCCTGGTCCTTTACCATTGCCCTGCAGCAAGAGCTGCTTCAGAGCATTCCCTCTGTCCTAGCACGAGCCAATGGGTTCTTGGTTCCATTCCTGGATCATTCACCTACCCAAGCCGCTCACCTGACTGGTCCCGGGAGTCCCGTGTAGATAGAAGACCGTATGCACCCCTTGGCGCAGGCATCTTCACTACCCAAGCAACAGCTTTTGTCATTAATTTTTACACACTAATTCTGTATTTCTCAGTGTCCCTACCCCGACATTTTTCTCTCTCCCACTCACAGTGGATGTGGGCATATGAAAGTCCTGCCAAAGGAGCAAGACTTACCAACCAAACAGCATATTGATTCTTCTGTACTCCTTAGATTTTGTTTTCCTTTTCATTTATTCTAATCTATATGCCTCTTCTGTGGAGTCCCTAACCACAGACCCTCAATCCAGACCTGTTCTTTTGATTAAGTGAGATTACTCTTTCGGGCCCCAGAGGAAATGGACCTGTGCACATTCATAAGGCCATAACAGAACTCCATTGTCCACACAAGCCAAGCCCTGGGCATTTTCTCGGTTTGTGTTTTGTCTTTTTCTCCTTTTATATCTGCATATACAGACATCTTCTTTTTCTTCCATGGTACTCCTTGCGTGCTCACTTTTCATTCTCTCTTTTTTCTTTATCTGTCTCTTCTCTGCTTTAATGCATCATCTTCTAAATATGCATATATTAATATTCATATAACAATCATATGTATGAATATATTTTAGAAGACCACCAACTTTGTGGTTGTTTGCAGTCATACACTGATATTAGAGATATATTTAAATATTTTTGTTTGGAATAAAATTGTGCATGTGTGAACTAGAACTCTGCTAGTAATACTCTTTGACTTATCTTCATAGATACCTCTATGAAGTGTGAGTTTTGTGGTTGTGTCTGTTGAGGTATAGGGCGGGTTCATATAAATTAACACTTGCCCCAGATAGGCAGAAACCAGAGACCAGATGGCTAAGGCTCTGAGAGCCAGAAAGAGATGTGTTTCTGTCACAGCTGAGAAGAAATGTTACTGTGGACAAGATAATTATGTGTATCTTTATAACATTCTCTGATCCTGACTTTTGGTAACCTGCTGACTTTCCTAATGAGTGTCCATAATCAGACTTATTAACAACTATTTTTCTCTGTTCAACCCCATTTCTTCTCCCTAGAGTTTACAATGGATAATCCGAAAGGCGCCGTTTCATAAATGTTACTATGTCAAAATCTATATAAATGTCTGCTTCCAACTATTTCAATTTATCTATGGTATTTAGAGTTCCTGTCAACTTGAATTTGTATGAAAGTCTAGGGCTGAAGCCAACCTATCAATGAAGTCACAGCATGATGATATCTCCTTTGAAGTTTGGCCTTTTATGGGGTACCTCTCTTCTTTCTCTCTGGCCCCTTGTCTTTTGCTGGAACTAAATCTTGCATCTGGTTCCTGGATCTATTGCATCTCCTACTGATCCCAGGAGCCATCAGCAGGGGATTCATTTGACCGACTTCAAGTTCCTATCACCTCTGCTTCCACCAGCTTGTGCCCTGCTGTTCTGCTTCAACATCCTGCTTCCTGTTCATCAGCTTCCAAGAGTCAGGAGAAGCCTGACTTGAACCAGGCTTGCCGAAGCTTTAAGAACTGACACAGGATTCAACACATTCCCTGTAGTTTGCCTCTGAGAATATGAAG
Organism: Tenrec ecaudatus; assembly: GCF_050624435.1. Classification (NCBI taxonomy): domain Eukaryota; kingdom Metazoa; phylum Chordata; class Mammalia; order Afrosoricida; family Tenrecidae; genus Tenrec; species Tenrec ecaudatus. The sequence continues at coordinate 237,089,600 of NC_134531.1, forward strand.
GAGTAAACACAAATATGCCATTTTCAAGCTGAATTCTTGAGTAATAACAGTCATTGGTGTCCTTTATAAACCCTAGATAGAAATAAAATATTATCTACAGCATAACAAAGGTTTTATCTTACAATTTTAAAAAAACACAGAGCCTCTAGTGTTCTGGTCCATATTTTCTATTAGCTTGTTGTTAGATGCAATTTATTTCGTTCTCACTCAGAACAACCCTAAGGACAAAAAGATCATCATCTTTCCTGCCTTTGAGCCAATTGCTCAAGCACTGTGACTGTCCATCGGATTGAGGGTCTTCATCTTTGTAGCTGACCCTCTTCTTTAGCGAGTTTGATGCTTTTCAAATGGGACTGGTGCCTTCTGATAACATGTGCAAGGGCATTAGAAAAATTCCCACTGTGCTCAATTCTAAGGAGTATACTGACTGTATTTCCTAAAAGACAATTTTTTTCTTTATGCTGGCAGCCAATGGTATGCTAAGTATTCTTAGCCAACATCATTATTCAAAGTCACAAATTATTCTCAGGTCTCCTTTAATCTTTGTCCAGTTCCCGCATGAATAACAGTACAGTTTTCCAGTTTGTCAAAATGTTTTTTATTGATACCATCTCGAGGATTTTTTTTTCACTTTCTTGACAATTCGTTATCACCCACTCTTTGATTTTCATCAGTAAATGTTTCAAGTCTTCTTTAATATTAACAAAAAAGTTATATCATATGCATACCACACATATGTAATGATGATGTTTTAAGTCCATTGAATACTTTCTGATTCTGAGACCCAGAGTAAAACACAGCCCAGTCTTACACCTTCCTCACAAATTTTCTTACATGTAAGGCCATTGTTGCATTTTACTTTGTCATTCCATCTTCTCCACGGCCTTCTTTATTTTCTCTGTCCTCAACCAAGCATATCTTTCTCCAGTTGTCTCCTGACAACATGTCCATGCTCTAAAGAACAGCCTGCCTGTACTTCTTCCAAGACAGATGTGTTTGTTCTTTTGGCAGTCCATGGTACTTCCGAGCTTCCTCACTTGCAGTATGATTCAATTGCATTGATTCTTATGGTCTTCATTATTCAGTGTCCATATTTTACATGCATATGAGGTGAATGATAATACTCTGACTTAGGTCAGGTGTATCTTAGCCCTCAAAGTAGCAACCTTGTTTTCAATGTTTGCATTTTATAATCTAAGAACAGACTATGAAGCAGGAAAAGAATGAAGACTTATGCTTGCCTTAATCCTGTCACAGAGAACTCCCTCTAAACATGACATTATGGCCACAGACATAGTGTCCAGAGTTTTAATACTGGTTCTACAACCATAAAAATAATTTTATCGATGTAAATTTATTTCTATATATACACATATATCAGTGTTAATGGTTGTGCTTCTCTAGAGAACCCAGCCTAAAGGTTTACATAAAAAATGATGGCTTTCATGGCAATATTAATTGACTACATCTCAATCATATTGATAACAGCCATATATATGACTTTGCATTGAGTTTCCCTTTACTGATAATTAACCGGACAAGGATATATTCCTGACTCTAAGTTGGAAAATTTATCAGACCACACCTTACATGTCCCTTTGTTCATATTAATATAATGAAGGTGTAACTATAAATATAGGAAAAGATCCCTTGTTGTACTATCTGATAATTATTGAATTCTATGCTAGTTACATTTTATGTCAACAGGATTCTCAGTGGTTTAGCAATTAAGGCCTAGTAATACCCAATTATATAACCTAACACAATATAATCAACCCCTTAATGGCATCTACTCTGAGCTTTCAAACACATGTAAGGGATTAGAGTCAAATACAACCCTCTTTTTCAGGCCACTGTACTGATGCAATTGAAATTAAATTTCCTCAAGGATGTGATCAACTCCCTAGACAAATTGAAAGGCTACTTGCTATCTGCTGGGTCTGGCTCGTCAGTCTGTGTTTCTTTGGATGTGATTGCCTGCTAATCCCAAGAACCATCATTGATCTGCTATCTGACCTGTTGATGTTGGGTTCTTTCACTTCTACTGTCACAAGTTTACCTTGCTAACCTTGGTTTCATCTCCCTCTGCTGAACTTAAGTCCATTCGGTTCCAAAACTTGTCAACTGAGGAGAAGCTTCCAGCTTAATAGCTGACCTATAGACTTGGAACTTGTCCCAAACTGGATTAGTTGTGCAATTATGTGACCCATCCTCTTGATATAAATTTCTTTTTATATAGACATACATATGTGTCACTGGTTTTGCTTCTCTAGTGAACCCAACTTAAGATAGACTGCTGCTAACCACAGTTTGGTTGTTCAAATTTAGCATCTGCAGGAAAGTGATGAAGCTATCAGCTCCCATAAAGATTTACAACTTTGGGAATCCTATATGAGTCTGAATCAATTTGATGGTAGTGGATTTGGGTTTCAAGTCTGCAGTTAGAGCTGTTCTACTCAGCCACACTGGAGTCTTTTGAGTTGAAATTAAACCAAAAGCACTCAAAAAGAAAGTCTTACAAGAACTGTGCTTTTCCCATTTAGTGCCTGTTCTTGGGTGTCATTGAATTAGTTTTATCCCATAGCAACCCTATACGCAAGAAAACAAACTATTTCCTGGTTCCGCACCATTCTTAAAATAGCTTCTCTTCTTGAGTCCATTACAGCCGCCACGGTGTAAATCCATCTCACTGGGGTGTTTCCTATTGTTCACTACCACTCTACTTTAATTTAGTGCTTGGTCGCATTCGATTCTCTCAGGGACTATGAATACAAATTATTAGCAGATTCACTTTTCAATGAGAAACCAAAGGTTTAGCAATATTGAGCAATGTGCCCAGAGGGCTGGAAAATGTATACAATTCTATGTTTTTCTGAAATCATAATGTACATTCTTAGCCATCAATCATTCTAAGTATCAATGTATACCCATAATAACTCAGAAAACAGAGGAGTTGAGATTAATCTTTATTTTATCTCTATGTCGTTCATGTAAGCATATAGTAACTGACTACCACATATTTGTCCAAAGAATATCTTTAATCATAAATGTTGTTGTTTTGATAAATAAGATAAAATGGGAAATAAAATAGATCTATGCTATAAATAACACATATTTCTTATTATTTTAATTTTAGGTTATTATTTTAGTTGTGTTAGATACATATATTTTATATAGACTATAAATTGTTCTCATGAAAGTTCAAATTGAAGCTGAAGAAAATTAATCCAAGTTGATAAAAATCCAGAGAATGAGTATATCTCCCTGAATCTAGAAACTATCTCAAGAATAAATTTGACACATTGAACATTAATGACAAGAGACCAAATGATTTGGGGAATGTCAACAAGGGACATCATACATGAAAAAGCAAAAGGTAATTAAAACAACAAGAAAGACAGTCTAAAACTGAGATCAGAAGAGCTTTGAAACTTGTTGATCACAGAGTAGTTAACATGGACAAAATAAGTGATGGAGTAAAATAGCTGTAAAGAAAATGTCAAGAAGCAACTTTAGAAGACACAGTAAAATATTATAAGGCAATATATGAAGACCCGGAGTGAGCAAATTTAAAGGGAGGTGTACAGTTAGTTTATTTCAAGCAGAAAAAAAACGAATCTGAAGAAAACTCTCACATTTCAAGTTGCAATATTGAAGGAAAATACTGAACACTACAAGAAACATTAAGATGGAAAGAATAGAGAGATACTGTACCAAAATTTTTGCTTGATATTCAACTATTTCTGGAAGCAATGTCTGATCTAGAACCAGTAGTAATGAAGGAAGAAGTGTATCACACAATGAAAACATTGTAGGAAAACCAACTCCAAGTACAATTCCACTTGAAATGGAAACGCGTGCAACACCAGGCAAGCTCACCTATCTATGCCAAGATAGTTAGAGGCAGCTAACTGAACAATAAACAAGAAGAGAGCCACCTTTTTGCCCATTTAAAAAAAAGGTGATCCACAACAGAAAAGTGGGTGAAGGGAGAAAGCAGTCAGGGTAAGACATATATATCAAGAGCTCAAATAGAAAGATGTTTTGAAAATGAAGATGGCAACATATGTACAAAAGTGCTTGACACAATGGATAGATGTATGAAGTGAGGTAAAAGCCTCCAATAAGCTGATTTTTTTTTAAAGAAAAGAAAGGTGGTTCAACAGAATACAGGAATTTTTGAACATCATTAATTACAAAAAATAAAATTTTGATTAAGATCATTCAAAAGCAGTTGTGATAGTGTACATAGACTAGGAAGTGACAAAAATCCAAGCTAGATTTTGAAGAGGGCATTGCTAATGTTGGATGATGGCAGGGGTGGTATCAGATAATACTAGAAAGATGTTGTGTTAGTTTGGGTAAACTAGAGAAAAAAATACATAAACACACATATGTGTATGTCTGAGAAAGAGCGTTATATACAAGAGTAATTGTATATTGAGAAAACATCCCAGGCCAGTCCAGATCAAGTATTTAAGTCCGGTATTATCTCATATGCCTGATATCAATATACAAAGTCCTCTTAAGACTCATGAAACACATGCAATGACACTGGATGCAGGAAGATTATAGGCCAGTGTGTGCAACGTCTTGTGGATCCAATAGCATTGTAAGCATCTCAGTACTGGCAGGGTCTCCACATTGTTCTTTCAGCTCCCAGGACATGGGCTCTATCAGCACAGTGCCATGTGTGTTGTCAGTAGAGCATCTCCCAGGGGTGAGCAGAGAGAGAGAGAGTGCCTCCAGCCCCCAAGGAGGGAATACAGGAGTTCCCAGAATTCTCAGAAGAAAGCCATGCCCACACAGAGGCCTCATTGGCTATGACCCAACTGACAGACTAGACTCCACCCCTTCACTCTTAATTCTCGCAAGTCCCAAATGGACACCAGATTATGTAATTACCACAGATGTCTATCTATATTCTTTTAACTATGTAAAGGCATACCATTAATGTGGGTCACAGCAAAAAACATTGATTTCATTGAGAGGAATGGGAATTCCAGAACATGTCATTGCACTTATGCAGAACCCATTATACAGACAGGATGCACTAGTATGAACAAGTATGAATAGAACAAGGAGACACTATAGAGCTTGAAATCAAAGGTGTGCAACAGGGTTGTATTCTTTGACCATATTCATACTCATTCCACCTGAATGTTGATCGAGCAGTTCTGGAAGCTGGACTATATTACGACCATAGCATCAGGATTGGATGAAAATTCATTTTACTGACTTTGAGTTTATTTCAACTCATATGCATCATATTGGAGAGAATAGAACTTGCCCTGTGGATTTCTGAGACTATAAGTCTTCCCAGCACTAGGAAGCCTCTCATCTTTCTCCCGTGGAGCAGCCAGTGGTTTCAAACTGCTGTCTTTGCAGTTAACAGCCCAATTCATGACCCACTATGCCAGCAGAGCTCTGAAGATGCATTAGCAACCTATGATATGCAGATGATGCGGTTTCACTTGTTGGGAGAATAAACCTTGAAATACTGATAAAGATGAAAGATTCCAGCATTCAGTATGATAACCCCCACTTTAAAGAAAATGTACAGAGCAGAACAGTGTCCTGTAGAATGTCTTCTCAGACCGACTGTCAAACCATTTTATTTTTCAGGTTTCTTTCCTTTATTGTCAGTCTTAATATCCATTCATGCACCTATGGCTTTGTGTGAGGGAATGTGAGTGTCCTAATTTGAGAAGAATTTAACTTACACCTAGATTTTCTAAATTCTTATAATATTCTGAGCTAAAAAAATTTATACAGAAATATTTTACAAGAATTGATTATTACACTATAAAACCTGTGCATTGAACTAAAACCTTTAGAATTTTAATGCTCCACAATGTAATTATTATTATTTATTTTTTTAGCCATAAAGATTTAGAGATTTTGTAAATCTTTTGTTTAACAATGTAAGTATTTGATTACCATTTTGAGGTATTTATTTTCAGATACAGTAAAGTTAAGAAAACAAAAGCAAAACCTATTCCTTTGATTAAAAGGGAAAAAAAGAAGAGAGAAAAAAGGAAGGCAAAGGAAAGAACCCAAAGGATGAGAAGACATTGGTGACAAAATGTGGAGATTACTACAGAGAGAAAGATTTCACTGGACAAGAGATAAGTGTATTGAGAAACACTTTACACTACTCTGTTAGAGTTGACCTCTGTGATCCCTGGTGTGTAATATATTTCCTGAAGAAAACGATTTTCTGTCGTGATGTGATACCTGGGCCGGCATTGTCTCATCATTGTGTTGACATGAGAAATAGAAAGTGGCCAAGAGGACACTGACTTCATTAATTGAACCGATTTAAAGAAGGCTTTCTAAAGAAATTATACCCTCTATAATTTTCTAGTTAAAATTTGTGGTTCCAATTATTTAGCAATGTTTAAATTTTACGGTTTCTCTCTTTAATATTTTCTGAACGTTATATTTGAAAAGAAAACTTACCATTAATATCGCACACAGTTCAAATACAAGATATTCTTCTGGTACAAGCATTAGAAAACACTTCATAAACATACTCTATACCAAAGTTTTTAATATAAAACAATGAAATGTTTGTAATTTTCTTCAACAGGTGTAAAAATTATTATACAACTTAACTGGAATAAAATCTATCACATGTATTCAATAAGGATCATATAGATAAGATTAAAACTCTTTTAAGGTAAATCCATTTTAAAAACTAAAACCATATTATGTTGTCAAAAGTTCAAAATCTGAAAATAATATTTTAGTGAGAGGGATTATAAGAATATTCTCTAGTTAACAGGAGATATTATAGAAATAAAAATCTTGGAAGTAAGATGACAGTGTAAAAAGTGTTTAAATAGCACACTAAGAAAGATAATCTTAGTATCATATAAGTCATTTAGCCTATGCAAATTGGAGACCACAACATAAAAGTCGCTCCCAAAGTGAACATCTCTTTTGTATTTAAAAGCCACAACATTTTTAAAGAAAGAAATCATATTTGCAGCAAATCCCGTTTTTGAAAGTGTATCCGATATAACATGTAATTACATGTCCATGAGGTCTTGAACTCTGACATTGCATTGTTTGAGCCGTTGAGTCTAAATAAGCTTCTATGGACACTTTATTATTATTTCTTTGGCCATTTGTGAAACACTCTCCATCAATGTTAATGAAGATGTTTACGACATAACATGTAAAGAAGTTCCATCCATTAAATTAGATGGGACTTTTAGCATCATCTTGAAGAAATGATGTATCAGCTTTTTCCAAGCACTTTTCAATATGAAATATATAACTAACTGCCAAACTGCAAAACAAAGTTGGCAGGACCCATATAAAAAATGTTCTTGATGTTCATCCATAAGCTGTTCTATGACAAATTTCAATGGAGAAGGCAAAAGTTTAGCTAAAAGAAAAAATTTTAAGTTTAAAAAGAGTGAAAAATATGATGTTAAATTGTAGGTAACATTTACGAGACACAATTACAATCAAGAGGTGAGGCAAACAATATTGCATTTTCCTCTGACGTCTATTAGAAGACTAAGAAAAAAAATTCATAAACACAGTGAGCTAGATACAAATGCATAAAGAGAATGTAAATTGTGATATACACGTATATATATTGGCTAGAGATTTCCATCTTCTCTTCTTTCTAGGAATTTAAGAAATATCTGGAGAGTTTTGAACATGATTGAATCATAGCCATTTCTTTCCTAAAAAACTTTGGAAAATAGCTTTAAATCTAACAAATAGGAAGAAAAGAGAATTGTTACTAATTCCTGATGTGTGAGCAAATGCTATCTTTTTTCTTTTTCGTTTAAAATTAAGATATATAAAGAAAATAGCACTCTGTTAAAAATATTTTCACTGTTCATAATAAATTAATTTAAATGCTGTATTTGAAAAGTATATACAATTGAATTATATATTAGTATTGGTCAAATTAAACTAGTATAAAGCATTCACAGGATAAAAATTTTATTATACCACATTTTACAGAGCTCTCTTTCAAATACGTATTTAAATTGAAAAGTAATGAATCTCTGATCTTAAGAAAAAGTAAACTTGAACACATCTAACAGGCTGCTTCTTTCCCACAATGAAGCTAATGGCAATGAATGATTTTTTAGCAGAAGCATTGGAAGCTTCTCTATTTCAGAGGCTTTGGAAACAATACATCAGAAACAATGTGATGGAAAACAAATGTCACCATAAAACTCTGGAAACATAAAATACATTGTGAAAAACCCTATGGACATCAATGAAATATATATCAAAGTGTCTAGTATATATTTTATGTGTCCTATTTGGTCAGAAATATATCCTTCTATAAACTACCAAAGTGTGAACAAGATTCAATTAAGCACGTCTTATATTTTATAAACATTTCATTATTCAACAGATGCACAGATGCAAATTAGGGGTAGTCAAATATCTTTTTCCTAACTCTGTCAATATTAAAATTCAGACCAGATAAAAATTTGAGCTTAAGCTGTGTATCTTGTTAGTCCCATTTAAGACTCTGCAAACTAAATGTTCAGTCTCCTCAATGTATTTCTATTCTAAGAAACTTGAAATTGCTTTCTAATCGTTCAGTGCATCTTTTGAATACGGGAATCATTCAACACTAAAGCAAGCTCTGTAAGTGAGAAATAGGACAGGACATTTACCAGTTGGCAGCGAGATTTGCTCCAAGGGAAACGGAAGCTAATTTTGGTTTACTGACGAGAGTGGCTGGGTTTGTTTTATCTCTTAGATTATCCTTCTCATACTTCATCTTCCAACAGCCTGCAGTGACAACATTAACATAACTCTATTTAGTCAATTTAACAATCATTTATTGCTAATTCTTTAGGTGTCAGCCATAAGGATCGGGCATGGAGGTAAATAACTACGGGGGGATTGAGACAGGATTCCTGCTTTCTAGAGCCCACAGGTGAGAAAGAAAAAACATGGGCACAAATAATCACAATGTTGTTATTAACTCCCGCCTTGTCATAGTGACCGCATGTATGACAGAAGGAAGTGTGGTTCTGTTCTCTGCTGTTTTCAGTCTTAATACACCAGAGTTCCCTACCGTGACCACTGATCAAAGGTTGAATCCCTTTCAACCTATAAGACTAATTTCTTTGCGCTGCATCGGACAATATTCTTTCATAATCCATTGGATGTTTTTGCCTTGCTGACCCACAGGTTAATCATTACACTGCTAATAAAAACGTCAGCAACTCAAACCCACCAGGATGTCTATGAGAGAATTTTGTGACAGTTTATTCTGTAAAGAATTACAGCCTTGAACATGCTATGAAGCAGTTATCTTTTGCCTCTGTGAGTCCAAGTGTTTGGAATGTTCATCATTAGATTGTCGGGTCTTTCCTCCTAGTTCATCTTAGAATCGGAGTCCACAGAAGCCTAGTCTTCAGAAGACCCATGGCACAGCTTCCTCTTTCAGGGCTACCAGCATGCCACGCAGTCAGACAAACTCAAGTGACAGGTCCTGCATAATGACAATCCAAGAGTCGGAGGGACACAGTACAGAAAATTAAGTGATCAATTTTATTGATGAGGATTATTTGCAAAGAGATCATATTAAGACTATACTTGATGAATAAAAGTCCACCAAAGCAGACACAGAAAACATAGTATTTCAGAAAAAAAAGAAGAAGAAGAACAAGATTTCCCCAAAATGCGAGAAACCCTTTTAAGAGTACGGTAAACTTCAATACTATATGCTTGATACAGTTGATATATGGAATGTTATAAGAGCTGCAAGAGTCCCCAATAAAATGCTTTTTAAAAATTAATAGGATATTCAGATAGGAGTGGAAGATGTAACCCACGAATCAAGCTCATGTTTTATTCTGTGGCTGGCTAGAACAAACTCTAGGGTCTTCATGAAAAGCAACCAAAGGGGGAAAAATGTTTTCAATAAATTGATGTGACTTAAACATTCTCATGTATATTTGTATTCTTTTAATAAATTGTTGTCAAACTACTTATTTGCAGTAATTGAGATAAAGTATGTGATAAAATTCAGATAATTAATCTATCTGCAATTCCAAAATCCAAAAATCTCTAATATCTGAAAATATTTTCATAATGCAATGAGCAATAAATTATTTCCAGTTCTGAATTCATTTAATGACTAAATATATATAAGGTTATTTATGGTTTGTTGGTTTCTTTTCACTTAGGGTATGCATTCATACAACTTGTCATATATATAAGTGGTGCTTGGCTACAGACTCTACTGGGAATGTTACTATAGGTGTGTTCATGTGGGATTACAAATTAGCTAAAAATGGGATCAAAAGGCAATGGAATGCTTCCCTGAACTTTCTGAAGTCTTTCTATCCAAAGGTGTGCATGCATATGCACACACACACAAGGATAAGTTAAAAAAACACACACACAATATTAATACATAGGTTTATTCCAAATTTAAAAATGTTTAAACATATCTTTGTGATCGCTGTCTGGCTACAGAAATGTTCTTTTTAATAATACGGTTATCAAATAGTTTCTTAGAGGTCCAATCAATTAGTGACTTTCCAGGGGATCTGCTGAGACAGTTAAACTCAAGGTGGAGAGGTCAGCATAGAAAATTTCCCAAATTACAGTGATCCCAAAGGGGGTAGCAATGAGGGATGTTCTTCAAAAACATAGAATTATCATAGGGACTCATTTTGAAAAGGATTTTTAAAAAATCTAAAGCTGCATTAATGATTAAAAGTCCACGAATCTTGGATTCCCCCCACCCTACATACCTCAACGCACCTGCTCATTCTCTGAGGATTGCAAAGGCTACATACCAGCCATTCTCTGGAAACGTTACCCCATCAAGCACACAGCCACGATTGTTCCCTTGAGATTTAATTTGGTTCCCCAACTCAAAGAAAACTAAAAAGAAACATGCTTTGAGCACAAAAATCAGCTGGGGATAGAAAGATAGAAATACTGCCTTCATTCTCTTTTGCTCCATAGATGTAGATATCCATATTTGTATCTTAGGTAACCATGAGCAAGATCACAGATGCTGCTTATCAAACTCGATTTAGAACATTATCTTTAGTAACTATGACTAATTGACTACTCTGGCCTCTGAGACTATGATTCTAATAGAAATACATTATTTTGTTTTATTTGAATTTAAAAACAATTGTGATCTCAGTGGTTTGCAGATCAAATCATCTTTCTATTCAACACTTAACTTAGACTTGATTTCATATCATGAATAGTAATCCCCACGTACTCACTTCTTTCTCATTTCTCTTTCTCTTCTGTACTTTTGTCCTTAAACTTTAAGTGAGCAGGCCCTTTAGATGTCAAATATTTGATTATTCTTACATTTTCATACCTCGTTATTGTCATTGTTCTAATTAAAGACCTGTTGTTTGGTTGAAAATTGAATCGCTGGGGGTGCATTCATTTCCAGGTGACTACGCATATTTAATAGGTAAAATAAGTAATGAGGAATTGGTGGTTCCATGGTAGAATTTCCACTTCCTTGTAGAAATCCAGTTTGATTCTCAGGCAATATACCTCCTACCAAGCTACAACCCTTCTGTCAATATAGGCTTGTATGTTACTGTGATTCTGAACACGTCAGTGGAGCTTCTAAAACAACATGAACTAGGAAGAAAGACCCGGTCATTTCCTTCTATAAATAAGCCAGTCAAAACTGAACGGATCATTGCAGTCTGATTTGCATTACCCTGTGGGTGGTGCAGGACTGGGCATCCTTTCAGCTCATTAGCAATGGGCTCACTGGGAGTCATGAAATGACTTGATATGTAAGAGTAACAACAATAATAAAGCGTCTTAATTTTCTATGCCAACTCAATGTGATAATTTATGTCAAATATTATGCATGAACTAAATATTTATAGCATGAATAAATGAATGATTTAAACAATATTTGTGCCGGCTTAATACAGTTACACATTTATAAAGTATAAGTTTATTATGAAATTTTTTTCTTATGTTGCTGAAAAATTGAAGATCCAAGTTCATTTCCTTTTCCTATTAATAACTGTGTATGCCATCTATAGACAAGTTACTTAGTATGTATTTCAGTGACATCATTTGTTACAAGAACAAAATAATAAAAAAGAAAAATTTCAGCTTGTCAACTTCTCCTTGGCTTTTAATTATTATTTCTCATGATATGAGCATTAATGGTGTCCCCACAGAAAATAAGGGAGTAGCGAAATTGCCATGCCAGCAACTTAGAAATGCAAGCAATGCACTGACTATAGCAGGCATCAAAGAAAGAACTGTTGAAAAAGTAAATGGATAAATGGATGAAGAAATTAAGTTTATTATTTTAAGCATCCATGTGTTAGAATTATGATGATGTTTTAGAATATAATTCTGGGGCTAAAGAGAGATTAGAAAACGGTCGACAGCTTCTTGTACTATGAACACAAAATGCAGGACAGCAATAATACACAAGCCATCCAAGGTTCACGTTCTACTAATTGTAATGAGCAATAAACCTTGAGGGACTGTGGAAAGGACCCGTATGGAAGTGTGCCATGCCTGTGAAATTGTTTCTTACTCTTGGTAATCTAGAAAATGTGTCTGTAGTTAGAAACGGATAATGACCTTCAGAAAATAAAAAATGACCTGAGCACTTGCAATCTTGTTCTGATGAAAGCAAGATAGTAGACTAAGAAGAAATATTGCCAACAATTAGTCCATGTGCTATATTTCTCAAAATGCCGCAGTCCCTATCTGCAAATCAAAAATGACCTAGTGGTACATTAATTTGTACTTTCACAATCAAGCTGAAAAATAATTGAATTTCACAGGGCAACAATTCATAATAACCTTGAAACTTTAGGCAATGGCTATTTAGATATATTGATATATACATACAAAATTAATTGGACTTGTCAAAGCATTATAATCAGAAATGTCTTAAACCAGAATTCATTTTTTGTTAATATTAATATTTATAACCTAGCTAAAGACAAGTATTACATTAAATATATTAAATATACTCATTGAAACAATATGATGCAAAGAGAAAAATTTGGAGGAAAATGTCAAGGCTTTTGATTTCCTAAAATTAGTAATATAAGACATGTCAAGTTTTTTCTAATAAATCTGAGCATACCAGGAAGAAGCACAATCCTTAGGAACCAGAACAGATAAAATCATTTTAAGATAGTACTTTAACCTATTCAAGGTGCAAAGAAGGAGGGAAAAACAAAGGCAGACTAAAGCAATTCAAATGCAGTGGAAATTTGATATAAAGTCTGAAACAAGTCAGATCCAGTTGTAATTCATAACTGTAAATCCTATCAGAAGAGTAGAAACAAATAGAGGGTACAACAATAAGTAGAGGAAAGGTGGCCCGGTTCTGTCATTAGGGGCCATCAACGTTGTGGTGACCCATATGCATAGTAGAAGAAAACACTGCATGGTCCTGCACCGCCCTAAAAATTGTCATATTTGAGCTCACTGCTGCAGCTACTATGTCAATTTATCTCTTGAAGAATCTTCCTCCTTTTTGAAAAGCCCTTCTACTTTACCAAGCATTATGTCTTGTTACAGAGACTGGTCTCCCCTGATAACATGTCTAAAGTATGTGACACTTAAGTTTTGCCATCCTTGCTCCTAAGGAACATTCCAGCTTAACTTCTTCCAAGACACATTAGTTGGTTCTTTTGGCAGTTCCTGGAACTTTCAATATTTTTTTTGTCAGCACCAGGTTTTCAAGACTTTAAAAAGTTGAACCAGCCGAAAGTTTCAGAAATTAGCAGGGAAAACCTGAGAAGAGAATTTAAATTAAGAAGTGAGCTGCACAAGAATATCTGTCTCGGGGGTGAAAATGATCTATCACTTAACTACTAACATAAATAGAGAGTCTTTGTGACTTGAAGTCAACCAGAGGTGCATTTGTGTTCTACTTGAATCTCACTTGTTTGTTTTTGCCTGTTTATCTTATGATGTAACCTAAGTTCCCATTAAAATATGTCCACATCCTCTCAAGATATAATATGATAGAGAAGCCATATGTTCTTGCATTCTGAAAAAATATTTCCCTTTTTCTTTGCTCCAGGATAATGCTTGGATGGTATTAGTCAGGGGCATGGAGTTTAAGCTTAAGTATTTTTCAAACAAAATATATCATTAGACAAATATACTAAAATTTCAAACTTTTGCTTTTCTAATTAAAAAAATCAACTGACTTCTCAATTTAGATACTATTGTAGCATTCAATATCATAGTTTATGCACAAACAATATGCAACATTTATGTCTCTGAGCTATTCTACCCCTACAAATGATCTTCATTTCTACATTACTTCACAATTCTGTCCATTTGAGTTTGTGATCAGATAATGACTTAATTTACAATGCTTTTTTTAACTCATCTCTTTACAAGATGAATCATCTCATTTCGAGAGACAGAAGGTAGAGAGTTGAGGGAGGTGGTTCTTTTTCACAGGCATGCCAAAGAAAAGAGTCAGAGATGGAAGGGGAGACAGGAGAGGTAGGTTCACTCTGTCAAGTACTCCCTCAACACAAGAACACTTTGTTCTAACAATTCGGCGGTCTGATATGCTCACTGGTTCGATTGCTGAAGACAACAGGTACACAGCAAATGTGGTAAAGAAAGATGATAGAGCTTTGCTATCAAAAGATATAGTGCCTGGGGTCCTATAGGCTTAAAGATAAATAGGCGGTCATATAGGTGAGAAACAACAAAACCCACATGGAAGAAGTACACCAGCCTAGCCCGACAAAATCGCTGAAGACAAAGTGGGTGCATAATCAAATGCGGTGAAAAAAGTTGATGGTACCTGGCTATCAAAAGATTTAGAATCTGGAGTCCTATAGGCTGGAAGATAAACAAGTCGCCATCTAACTGATATACAACAAAGCCCACATGGAAGCACAACAGCCTGTGGGATCACAAGGCATTGAAGGGATCAGGTACCAGGCATCAAATAACAACAACAACAAAAAAAAGCATAGCACTGTGAATGAGGGGGAATGCAGAGTGAGGAGCGAGGGCTCATCTGTGGGAAAATTGGACATCCCCTTGCAGAAGGGCCGCAGGGAGGAGACGAGCTAATCAGGGTGCAATGTAGCAATGATGAAACACAACTTTTTTCTAGTTCTTGAATGCTTCCTCCCCCAACTGTCATGATCTCAATTCTACCTTACAAATCCAGCTGGACTGGAAGATGTACACTGGTACAGATAGGAACTGGAAACAGGAAATCCAGGACAGATGAACCCCTCAGGACCAGTGTTGAGAGTGGTGATACCACAAGGGTGAAGGGAAAGTGATGGAGAAAGGGGGAATAGATTACAAGGATCTACATATAACCTCCTCCCTGGGGGATGGACAATGAAGTGGGTAAAGGGAGACATTGGATGGTGTAAGATAAGACAAAATAATAATTTATAAATTATGAAGGGTTCATGGGGGAGGGGAGAGTGGGGAGGGAGGGAAAAATGGGGAGCTGATACAAGGGGTCAAGTAGAAAGCAAATGTTTTGAGAATGATGAGAGAAAGAAATGTACAAAGGTGCTTGACACACTGGATGGATGGGTGAATTGTGATAAGAGTTGTACGAGCTCCCAATAAAATGATGTTTTAAAGTCATTAATCCCATATTGAATTGTGCAAATCTGTTTCACAAAACTTCTTTGAAGTATTGAGGAGCAGGGATTTTACCTTGAGGATTAAGGTGTGTGTGACCCACACTGTGGTATTTTCAATTGCCTCATATACATGTAAAATGTAGACAATAAAATCAGGAGAAAGTAGAGAATGTGATGCCTTTGGTTTATGGTATCGGTTAATAAAGTTGATAATATCATGGATTTCAGAAGAACAAACAGATTTGGCTTAGAAGCTATAGCCAGAATATTCTTTAGGAGAGTGGATGGATAGATTCCCCCTCATGTTCTTTGGTCAGGTTCTAAGAAGAGGCCCTACTGTGGAAGTTGAGAGTTGTTAGGTAGAGTCAACAAAGAGGAAGAAGTGAGGGGCTGCAGTGTGGCCCCAAACACCATGATATTGGGAGGATGGCACAGGACCAGATAGCATTTCCTTCCGTTGTAAATGGGGTAGCTGTGAATCAGAACTGACACTGTGAATTAAAAATCGAAGTAAT
Source organism: Tenrec ecaudatus (assembly GCF_050624435.1). NCBI lineage: Eukaryota > Metazoa > Chordata > Mammalia > Afrosoricida > Tenrecidae > Tenrec > Tenrec ecaudatus. The sequence goes on from NC_134531.1 coordinate 237,105,729, forward strand.
TGCATTTGTAAATTTAATTCTGTTCTGGGGCACCTTTTACATTTTTCAAAAAGCTTTAATAAGAATGACTTGTTCACTGAACACATTTCCTTCACTACTCTTACAATGCAGGGTTGGATTACAGGAAATGACTTTGATTAAAAACATGCAGCCAAGAACTTTTCATTAAACATTTTCATATCACTTTTATTTAGTTAATATAATTAGGTAAATTCACTGTGTTGCTTATCATGGATAAAGAAGGTATGCTATCTTAAAACTATATAAACAAAATTTCTTGCATACATAATTATGAAACAAATGAAAGGTATTACTATCTTTGTTTTGTTTGCTTTCAAGTTTTATAGAATGTTTCTCCTAATAATACAAAATTAGTAAAGCTGTAAAATAAATGATGATCATTATAAGGAAATCAAAGATAACATTTGATATCATTTTATTTATTTTTTCTCACCAACTTTGGAATTTTTTCTTAAACTATTAATTTTAACATAATCATAATCTCCTAAATACTTAAAATTATTTACATAGATTTATAACAAATAGTAGAAAAATAACTTTCTTATGTTGCAGAGCAAAAAGGAAAACTTTGGTTGACGTGAAATGTAAAGAGGGTTTTTGGTATGGCAAGATAATTTGCAAATTGGGAATATCAAAGTACACAGTATTCTGAACTAAGTAGCCTAAGTTGGAGAAAGTTAAGAGAGTTTATATAATTAGGTAAAACCCTAGAAACATCAGTAACAATTCAGTGAATCACCAAAATTTAAGCAAAGGTAACAGAACTATATAAGGGTACTTCTGATTGGTGGGCGATCACAAAAATTTCACATTTATACATTGACTTGTTATAAAGTAATCATAATTGGGTCCATCTGACCTTGAAACACTCACACGTCCTTACTTGTATCACTTCATGGAAGGAATGTTTAATTTTAAAGTTTCTTTTGAGGAAGCATTTGTTTTGAGAGAGGTTTGAACCTAAATACCTAATCAGCAAGCAAAACTCTTAAGTAAACAAAATTGCATTGTTCTCTGAAATTATTCATGAAAAAATTTTTGCAAGGCATCCTACAGTGCTACCTGAATGGTAGGCTAGACCTCTGAGACAGAGCCTACCTTTGATTCAAAATGCAATTTTAGCATCAGATGTTAATATCGCATTTGGGTGTTCTTATTCACTTATAGCATTTTTAGTCATAAGTGTGAACCTTTAGAATTTTATGTTTTGAGAAAATCAGGTTGGAAGTAATGAATGTTCATAATGTGAATCAATTATGGGATTTGAGCTTACAGTAGGAGAAATAAGCAGATTTTCATAGGCAGAGGTCTTTCTTAGGCAACTTACAGTGTAAGGATTGAGAATTTTGGCTTTTAGCTTCCTGTCAATGTTAATGGAGGTATCAGTTCCCCCAAAATCTTTTAATTAGCATAGATTTTCTCATTTAAATTCGTTCCATTTTTTTCCTCAACAGAGTTACTGTCATAGGAGTGGGACATTTCATTTTTCAATAATGCTAACTTGTTGTATATAACAGAAGATGAGTGTTTAATTAAATTGATGTTATTAAAACTTAAGGATTCCTTCAATAAATATTTATTGAGTACCTATAAGGTAAAAGCTACAATAGCAAATGCTACAATGGGAGATTTTAAAATGTGCATACAATAGAGCAAGATATGACAAAATAACGATGTATAAATTACAAAGGGCACATGAGGGAGGGGGGAGCGGGGAGAGAGGGGAAAAAAGAGGACCTGATGCAAAGGGCTTAAGTGGAGAGCAAATGCTTTGAGAATGATTGGGGCAGGAAATGTGCAGCTGTGCTTTATACAATTGATGTATGTATATGTATGGATTGTGATAAGAGTTGTATGAGTCCCTAATAAAATGTAAAAAAAGAAAAGGGAAAAAAAAAAAGAAAGAAAGAAAAGAAAATGATTAGGGCAAAGAATGTACAGATGTGCTTTATACAATTGATGTATGTATATGTATGGACTGTGATAAGAGTTGTATGAGCCCCTAATAAAATGTTTTAAAAATGTGCATACAATCCAATAGAGCAATATTACATAAAGATGCATTATTTTTTCATAAAGCATTTATTTGCTTGTTCCTGTCCCCAAATACCATATAACCAACTATATTAACAAATGGAAAGTAAATGTCAAAAGTGGAAGACTCACCACCTATATTCTTTCCTTGAATGGCGTGACTTTATCCAGCAAACAAGGAAGAACGTAACCTGATATGTTGTTACAAACATCTGGATTGACTTCACAGGAAACAAGTCGAACACATTTTTTAAAACATTTTATTAGGGGCTCATACAACTCTTATCACAATCCATACATATACATACATCAATTGTATAAAGCACATCTGTACATTCTTTGCCCTAATCATTTTCTTTTTTTTCTCCTCTTTTCTTTTTTTACATTTTATTAGGGGCTTATACAGCTCTTATCACAATCCATACATATACATACATCAATTGTATAAAGCACAGCTGCACATTTCCTGCCCCAATCATTCTCAAAGCATTTGCTCTCCACTTAAGCCTATTGCATCAGCTCCTCTTTTCTTTTTTCCCTCCCTCCCTGCTCTCCCTTCCCTTATGTGCCCTTGGTAATTTATACATTGTTATTTTGTCATATCTTTCCCTATGCGGAGTCTCCCTTCCCCCCCTTCTCTGTCGTCCATCTCCCAGGGAGGAGGTCACATGTGGATCCTTGCAATCAGTTCCCCCTTTCCAACCCACTCACCCTCCACTCTCCCAGCCTCGCCCCTCACATCCTTGGTCCTGAAGGTATCATCCACCCTGGATTCCCTGTGCCTCCAGCCCCCATATGTACCAGTGTACAACCTCTGCCCTATTCAGCCCTGCAAGGTAGAATTTGGAACACATTTTATAATCAGAGACTGTCTCTGGAAGCCTTTGACAGGTATTTTTGGATTGTCTAGGATTTCTGGTGATTAAACATACTTTGAATTATGAAATACTGGTACAGAAGGCATGACTCCCTAAAACAGCGGATCTCAATCTGTGGGTCGCGACCCCTTTGGGTTTGAAAGACCTTTTCACTGGGGTCGTCCAATTCATAAAAGTAGCAAAATTACAGTGATGAAGTAGCAATGAAAATAATTTTATGGCTGGGGGTGTGTGGTCACCACATGAGGAACTGTATTAAAGGGACATAGCATTAGGAAGGTTGAGAACCACTGCCCAAGAAATATGCAAACTTTGTAACCCTATATTATGGTGCTAGTTCATGACTAAAACTTTTCTTTTTTTCCCTGAAGGGTTATATTTATGTGTCCATGAACAGTATCCAGAATCATCTCATATTTATCACAGACGGAGCACACTCGCTGCTAGTTTAAAAAGCACCTTCAAACGTGCTTTTAGCCCGGATGGCTCTTCCTGTGATTCTTTCGCTCATACTTCCTTATAGCCTTATAATTATTAGCGAAACAGTCTCGATATGATCACTGACTCGCATAGGTCTGATTTCAAAATCTGATGCTCTGGGTTATTGCAGCAACTAAATATGTATCTATCATGGGAGAGGCTGGACTTGATATTATAATGCAAATTTTTCCTGCACTTTACTCTTTATCCAAAGATAGTTTATATGGCTCTTGACAATACACTATAACAATATGACTTTTATTTTTAATAGTGGTATAATATTTTGTTTTGTATACTTCTATGGGTGTAATATATATATATGATGTTAATAAGAAATTCACCACTTTTTTACTTCAAAATAACAACAGATATTGTGTGTATGTGTGTGCACGCATGTGTGCACATGTATATATTTATACCCATATATAGTTTTTAGGTTCTCATTTATAAAGACAATGTGTACAATTAAATAATGTCCTTCTTGGTCAGTGCTGTCTTCATAACTGTTGGCATGTTTAAGCCCACAGTTACAGCCACTGAGAAATTCCTTCTCACTGAGTCTTCTTATTTTTGTTGACCGTCTATTTAGTATGATGGATGTTCTTCTACAGGACGATCCTTCTTGATAATATGTCCCCACTGTGTAAGATGAAGTCATCATGCTCATGACTAAAGAACATTTGCTTGTTCTTCTTCCAAGTTGTTTTGGTCAGAGTACAATTCAGTCTTTTTCTCCAATATCCTAATCTAAAGGCAACTAATTTTCTTTTGGCTTCCTTCTTCACTGTCAGCTTTCAAATGCATATGAAACAAATGAAAATACTATGACTTGAGCAGGCTCTTCTTAGTTCACAACTTGAGAGGTAGAGAGGTGTTTCAAAACTGTCAAAAGTATATTAGGTAAATTATTTTAACATCTTTTAAATATTTAAAAGACCTAATGTTTCCCAAAACCATATAGATATTTAAAGTATATGAGATTCTTTCTTAGTATATACCATTTATTTTATGAATGCTTATTATGTTACCATATATACTTGAGTAGAAGCTGACTCAAATATCAGCCAAGGCACCTATTTTTCCCAAGAAACTGCATTAAAATGTGCTGAAAAACTCGGCTTGTACACGAGTATACATGGTATATTATAGTACATTGCATATAAATGAATATTTATTATTTGACATCATCCTCCTTTTAGTTTATAAATTTTCTTCCATTGAACCCATTCATAATGTCTGCTACAATGCGACTTTTATTCCACTCAACTCTGGAGTTTCTTTAAATATGCATACTCTTTCTGTATGCATAGGTATCCCAGAACACCATAATATGAACAGACCAGGATGTATGTCAAAGTTCACAAAGAAAATGAACTAAAATATGCTAACTGAAAATAATGAAAGTATATAATCAGTGAATGTTTTTAATAAAATTATTTTACTTATTCCTTTTGGTACCATTGTTTTATATCCGAAAGACATGATGCGACAAAAGTATTTTGAGTGATTACTTATATCAGCAGTTTTCCTTGAATAAGTCATGATGGGACCAATATTAGTACTTCACAAAACTGAGGTCCAATAAGCATTCTTTGAACAACTTTTATGTTGTTCAATTATGACCAGAGATTATTCAGAATTCTGAATTAGAATGAGTGTTCTAAATGTCTTTTTAATATTTTCAAATAACTAGCTATTTTTAGCTCTCTTTTTTTTCTTTTGGAATTTCATAGAATTATCTAAATACCATAAAATTTCTGATAATAATTATATTTTCAAGTACAAAATGTACAAATTTTATTTTTGACCCCAATTTCCACTTTTTGGAATTGCAACAAAGCTTTAATTCAAATAGTTGATACAAGCCTGTGTAATTTAGCATAATTAAAATTTGGGCTAATTATACAAGAAAGGAAAAATACAGCATATGTTTGTGTACATTACCCACGGAAGTGTGATTAGAGCTTTTTTTTAAGTTCATAAACTAGGTCTCACTATTAAATTTTAATAATACACCAACTCCTCACTTAAAACAAAACAAAAGCCATGCTGGTACTATTTTCTAAATGGTCGTGAGTTATTCATTGGACTGCTAACCTGTAGGTCAGCAGTTTGAGTTGATTCATCACGAAGAGGATATATGCTACCATAAAAGTTTACAAGTTCACCAGAATAGGGGGAAGTTTTATTCTGCCCTACAGACCCCTGCAAGTTGGACTTGACTAAATGAGTGGGTTATTCGAGGTTCCCAGATTCAGGTTGTACCCTGTAAACAACTCCGTGGTAAGAGACCCAGCTGCTGGTCAAAAGGATTTAAGCTTTTGCTAGTAGTGACCATTGACCCACTATGTTAGGAAGGGAAGAACAAGAGATGATTACAGCTGTACATACTCTTGATGTAAACTTGAAACCAAATTGTGAATTCAGTTTTATCCCTAAAGTAAGAAGTAAGAGCATTTGAGGGAACCATGATGAAGGAGAAATCAATGGTGACATTCAGAAATTTGAAAATTTGAATCGATGACAGCTTATAGTTTTCAAAGACAGACACTACAGTTATCTCCAGTTATTCTGTATTTCATTAGAAAAGATAACCTTTGGCGATGATGACTCATGATCAACCTTTTCGTTTCTGGCACAGTGACTGTATTCATCAATAAAATACAACCTTAAGTTATAAGACATAGTTGTGTGAATAGAACAAAACTATACTACTTGGTTTAAAATCAGGAAATGTGTGCACCAGCGGTGTCTCTTTTCACCATATTCATTCAACATGTTGAAGTATGTTGAGAAAAAATCTGAGAACCTGGACTATATGAAGAAGAATATGGGATCAGAATAAAAGAGATGCTTATTCTAAACATCATGTGAAATACATATGACACAAACATGCTATTGAAAGCCAAAAAGACTTGAAGTATTTGCTGATGGAAATCAAAGATTGTGGTGTTCAGTGTGTGCTTACAGCTCAATAAAGGAGAACAAAATCTCTCACGACTGGAGAAATAAAATAACATCTTAAAAAAAGAAATATTGATGTTTTCCAGGATTTAATTTGCTTTGAATCATAATCAAGGTCAGAGAAGTAGAAATCAATAAATAAAAGAACATAAGTTATTGGGATAATCTGCTGCATAATAACTCTTAAAAGTGTTTTTAAAAACATCACTTCAAAGTGACACTTTGAAAACTAAGGTATGCCCAACCCAAGCAATTATGTTTTAATATCCTTAAATTTATGTGAGAGCCTAAAAATGAATAAACTAGACAAAGTAATTGATGCGTTTGAATTAGTGTTGGTTAAGTATATTCAAACTACTATGGAATTCCAGAAGAACAAATAAATCTGTCTTGGAACAAATATAACTAGAATATTCCTTATAAATGAGAAGACTTCATGTATTTTGGGTGTTTTATCAGGAGAGACCAGATCCTGGAAAGAAAAGAAAATGCGAAGATGGTACCCATGTAGACTCACCCGCTGTGTGCTCCTATTGTTGCATGGAAAATAAAGAGGTAAGGAGAAACCTGGTGCTAGAAATGCAATCCCAGCATCCTAGTGCTCATGGTTCAGAGCCCCCCTTCCTATCTTTGCGCACTGAACAATGGGAGAACTTTACCCAGTCTGCCTGTGGGCTTTCCACATCCCTCTCCACGACCAGTGGGATTGCGTTTGCCACCCGTTCCTTCACCCTAGATCCGAGACCCACGAGAGTGCTTTAATTTCCTCAGATAGACTGCTCACTAAGTGTGGGTCAGAATCCCAGCCAATGGAGAGCCTACAAAAACCAGCCACTAGAGTTCACCCCAGCGCTCCCTTCTGCTTTCCACTGGCTTTGCCACCTTCCCTCCTCTGCCAGGACAAGGGGGACCGCATCAGCCAACCTTTTTTCCCTTCACCTCAGCTCAGCACACAGACTCTCATTGTGGTATAATGAAAGATAATTAGACACAATTTTACTACAATCAGAGAGCAGCATCGTCTGCCTCTTAGAAGCCCCTGCGTTAACCCCCTACCCCACCCCACCCCCACCTGCAGCTCACAGAACAGAGGAGCACAGCCTATCATGATGCACAAGAGTGAGTCAACAGGGCAGCTAAGAGGAGATGTAGTGGAGAACGCCGACCCAGTGTGCTCCAAACTGACTCGCCCAATCTAACTCCCCTTTCCTAGGGGACAGTGTGGCAAAGCCCCCATGCCAGGGCACCCTAGAAGCCATTAAAAACCCTTTAATGAAAATGCCATCACTCTGGGGCTGTCTTTGCTACCTTAACTTCCAGGAGCACAGCCATTACACACCTGGTTCATTAACAAAGCTTTCACATAACAAAGCAGGTAAAAACCACTAGTTTTTAAAAAGCAACAGCCTTTGCTAAAAACAAGTTTTACTAAGTTGAGCTTGACAAAGAGGTTTAGGGGCACAGAGACTGTTCAAAGATCACATAATAGCAAGTCAGTAAGACAAGTACTCCATATAAGACACCGGACTGCTGAGTAGGACATTGCAGTACCCTACCCCCCGAGGCGACCTAGGTAGGTCACAGGAATAGACCCCATCCTCCAACCCCACTTGGCCACTTCCATCCCCTCACATTCACTAGAGGTATATTGTCTCAAGATAATTAAATCAAATCACAAGAATATAGCTCTCAGAGCCATTCCAGACACAAATGATCCCCCTAGCCTTAATCTCTCACCCACTCTGACACCTTACAAGATCACAAGGTAGTAAAACAACATACCACCCAAAATTGTCACCAGATAATACAGAATGTCAACAAGAGTCACGATACCCCTCCCTTACCCCAACAACTATATAACCTCTGGAGCCTGTTCCCTCCACTTCAGCAGCACACAACCTCCTTTAACTAACCAAATAAAATCACATCTTCCATAACCCTCTTCTCTAACTCATTAAAAAGCACTGTACCTTCCAATCTATCAGGGGGTTTGAGGGTGGCAGGTGAGAAGAAGACCTGATACCAAGAGCTCAATAGGAAGTGAATGTCTAGAAAAGAATGAGGGCAACATATGTACAAACATATCTGATTCCGTTGATTTAGGGATTGTGATAAGAGTTGTAGGAGCCCCCAATAAAATGATTTTTTTAACTGAAAAAATTACTATACCTAAGGTAAGGCTTCCCATGATTAATACAAACACTTAAAACATACTCAAGAGCATCTTAACTCTAATTATCTATTTCATCCAATGAAATACCTCCTCATCTATACACACTATGTTTTCCAGCACCTATCAGATCCACCCCCAACTTACATATCCAGTGCCCCCGCCCACCTGTACAGCCCAGGAGATAAGGCTTAATCATCAGCTCACCCAAGATGTCACATAGGCAACAGCACACACCTGCAGTTGCCAAAACACCAAAAGGCTCGTTCAAAGAAAACTACAGAACATTAGTAGAAGAGACCAAAAGTGAGATACACAAATGGAATAATACTCCTTGTTTGTGGTTTGGAAGACTCAATATAGTGAAAATGTCCATGCCACCTAAAACAATCTACAAATGAAATGCAATCCCAATAAAAATCCCAGCATCATCCTTCAAAGAAAAAGAAAAGCATTACCAACTTCATACGGAGAGTGAAGAAACCAAACCCGACAGGCAAAGAGGTCCACAAGAAGAAGACAGTAGGTGACTTTTCAGGTCCTGACCTCAAAACTGTCTATATAGCCACAGTTGTCAAAGCAGCCTGGTACTGGTATAATGATAGATACTAACACCAATGGATCAACCCATAAATAAAAATATCTGTGTACAGACAATTGATATTTGACAAGGACCCCAAAACATTAAGCAGATGCCCTCTTTAATAAATGGTGTTGGAAAATCTGGATGTCCATGTGCAGAAGGATGAAACAAAACCCATATCTCACCTCATGCCCAAACACAAACTCAAGGTGGCTTAAAGACCTAGAGGTAAATCCTACGGCTATCAGGATCAATGAGAAAATAGGGACAAAGGTAGGAGTCGTAGTCTAAGCAGGAATACAAGGGCTAGCAGAATTAACACATTCCATGGAAGATAGAATAGATGAATTGGACCCATTAAAAATGAAGCACTTATGTACATTGGAAGACTTTATTAAGAGAAAAATAGATTTTTGGATAATGTATTTAGTAATGATGTAACCGGAAAAGGACTAATTGCTAAGATCTATAGTATATTACAAGCTTACAACACGGAAAACTAATAGCCCTTTTTTTTATTTCCCCCCTCCTCAAACTAATAGCCCTTTGAGAAGGTGGGCAAAGACCTGAACAAACGATTCACAAAGGATAACACCCGAATGGCTAAGAAACACATGAGGAAGTGTTCCAAGTCATTAACAACATGGGAAATGTAAATCAAGACAACAATGAGGTACCACCTAATGCCCAGTACTGTAGACCAATTTAAAATAACTGATAAAAACAAATGCTAGAAAGTGGGTGGTGATATAGGAACTCTAATTCACTGCTGGTGGGCTTGTAGTTAGGTACAGACCTATAGAAGGAGATACAGCAATTCGTAAAACATGGAAATTGAACTAACTTATGACACAGCATTACCATTACTGGCCACATATCCCAAAGAAATAAGAAACAGAGCACGGACAGTTGTTTGTTCCGTCATGCTCATCACAGCACAGTTCACAAAGCAAGAAGCTGGAAACACCCTAACTTCCCATCAATAGAACAGTGGATAAAGAAACTCTGGTACATACAGTGGAAAACTCTGCATCCCTAAAAAAGAGATGAATCCATGAAACAGCTCAACTTATGGAGGGATCTGGAAGACATCAGGCTGAGTGAAGCTATTCAAGCACGAAGGGAAAACACTGTATGACCCGGCTGTGGCAGGAACAAGCAGCAGAGTGGGCACTGCAGGCCAGCCAGTCAGTGTGGGGATGCCAGACAACAACAGCTGTCATGACTTTGCGTCAATTCCAGTTTCAATTTTTAATCAATGACTTTTTATCACTTCCAGTTTTAGTTCTTAATTGAATACAACTTCTGGTTTCTTCCTCTTTGAAGTCAATTCCACATAAGTAAAACACTCTCAGACCATCATGCTTGGAGAAGTCAAGGGCATTTTAAGAGACCATGGGGAGTATGATCCAGATATATGTGTACAGGAAAACAAAAGCATCTAAGTAAGAAAGCCATCTAAATGGCTGGGATTCACAGGATCTCAGACAACTCTCTCCCTGGAAACTGCAAGCACACCAAGAAAACCACCCAGATGAACAAAAGCAACGCAGAGGCTCATTAATTAATTGATAGCTAGATCCATGAATAGTACATTGTTTATTTAAACCACTAAACGTGGGGTCATTCAGTACACAAAAAAGATAACTAGAAAATAATGTGTACTCTATGTTGTGGTCTATATTTTACAGATATTTTATAAAATATACTTTATAAGTTAAGTATTATAATGAAATGTGCCAGGAATTAGAAAATCAAAGGGAAAGAACATCTGAACTCAAACGAATTCAAGAACAAACTCAAGCCTCAAACCAAAATTTTGTAGGCTTCTATAGACAAAATACTCAATGATGCGGGAAACCAAGAGAAGATCAAAAGTATTCACAGAGTCGCTGTAACAGATATAACTTCTCGAGAGACCACCATTTCAGAAGCTAGCATATACACAGGGAACAGTGGTGCTGAAGAAAGAAGTTCAAACTGCACTAAATGCATTCGCTAAAAACAAGACTCCAGGAATTGACAAGGTGCCATTTAAAATGTTCCAGAAAGCTACAGAAGCACTGGAAGCATTCACTCTTTTATGCCAGAAGACTTGGAAGACAGCAACCTAGCCAACTGATAGGAGCGTCCATCTTTGAGCCCATTCCATAGAAAGGTGACCCAAGAGAATTCTCAAACTACAGAACAATACCATTAATAATGCACACAGTCAAACGTTGCTGAAGATCCTCCAACAATGGTTACAGCAGTAGATTGACAGGGGATTGGCAGAAGTTCAGGCCAGATTCAGAAAAGGACACGAAGAAGGGCTATCATTGCTGATGTCAGTTGGATAATGGATCAAAACATAGAATATTAGAAAGATGTTTCCTCATGTTTCATTGACTACAGAAAGCATTTGACTGTGTAGTCCTTACTCTGGATAACCTTGAGAAGAATGGGGATTCTGGAACACTTTATAGTACAAACTTGGAACTTCAATACTCAAGAGAAGTCTGGTGCAGTCTAGAGATTAAAATGTGTATTGCATTAGGTAAATCTGCTGCACCAGCTATACTTAATGCAATGCATCTTTGATCTCTTGACTTCACTAGACCTTTTTAGAGTATTGTAGAGCAAGGATGTTACTTTGAGGACTAATAGGAGACCGACCCAGACCAAGGTATTTTCTATTGTGCCATAAATTTGTGAAATTTGGACATTTAGTAAAGAAGACTGAGGAAGAATCTAGACATTTGAATGGTCATGGTAGGCAAGAATATTAAAAGTAGCAGAGACTGCTCAAAGGCCAAACTGATATGTATCAGAAGAAGTAAGGCCACAGTGCTCCTTAGAGGCAAGGATGAGAAGACTATATCTTATGTATTTGGGACATATTGTGAGGAGAAACCAGTCCTTGGAGAAGGGCATCATGTTTTGTAAATTGGAGGTGTGGCATAATACAGGAAGGTCTTCAATGAGATGGATTGACATACTGGCTGCAACAATGGGTTCAGGCATAGGAACAGTTGGGAAGATGGTGCAGGAAAGTACTAGATAGGTTTATTGTGCCAAACTGGCCAATAGGAACGTGTGGGATTAATAATGTCACTGTTTGATTGGAGGGCAAAGAGATAAATGGCTTGGCAAGTCCTGCTTCTCTCCCTTTTGCTCTCTGGTGAATGGAGCAGTGTGAGGTTGCTTTACCCAATTTATGCCTTAAATTGCAAGCTACACTACCTGTGAAATACCCAACACGTGCATCTTGACACTAGAGCTTAAGGTTTCTTCGAGACCTGCTTTGCTGGTGTATTTATCGCTTGAGCTTGGAACTGTCGAATCCTGTCATCTGGCTAACTGGTGGTGATCTGCCCTGCCATTTACTGCTTATGGTCAGACTGCCTCTATTGCTCTACAGAAGACTCAGCTGTCTGCTCCTGTGATCTTGGAATCAGCGAACCTCATGAGTTGAAGGACTTCCAGTATATTAACTATTCCATGGAAGTGAGTTGAACTGTGTCCTCTTTTCTGCTGGGTGCACTAATTAGCTCTTATATTTCTCCATGTTATATATAGCTATAGAGATATATAGATAGATAGAGATAGATATATATCCATATATAGAGATATACACCTCAGTGTCCTGGTTTTGTTTCTCTAGAGAACCCTGTCTAACACATGAACCATGCAGTGTTTCCTTCTCTTGTGCATAGGGTCACTATGGGTGAGAACCTACTTGATAGCACCCAACAACAATGTGTTTCATGGAAATTTTCTCAAAGGATTAACACTAATTCCTGAGTGCTATTCTTGGAAAGATATGTGCTTCTCCATTGTCTGATTTGGCACTGACGCTTTTCTTCATTCCTACTCAAGTTGATGTAGACAATTTTTAAAATCAATAAAATAGTACTGATTTTCTAAATAGCAAACAAGATCTCCTTTCTAATTCCCAAACTCAAACAAATTTGTTGCCATCAAGTTGATTCCAGCTCATAGCAACCTTAAAGAGAGTTTCTGAGTCTGTAAGTATTCATAGGAACAGATAGCCACATCTTCTTTTTCAGAGATTGATGAGAATGAACTGCTGACCTTGAAGTTAGCAATTCACCATTTACCAGAAAGCACTATCATTGCTCCTTTTCTCCTTTGCAATATTTCCCCCAAATATAATTTCTTCATATTTGCTTTTTATTAAAATTGTGTTGTGTTCCTTAGGATTATACCTGAAGACTTTATCAGATATTAGGGAAACTATCCAGACAGAACACAAAATTATTTAATCTGAGTACTTTAAAAAAAACATTTTTGTTGCAATTTTAAGTATTAAATACATGATATGATTGGTCTTAAGCAGTAAATTTGTCATATGTCACACATATTTTCACCACATCTTCTAAACTGAGTCGCAGTTACAACTGCCAAGAAAATAAATTTTAAGTACTGATTTGTTTTGTTTCTGTTGCTGCTGCCAGAAAGGCAGTGCTAGTTTGTTTTGTTTTTTTAATACACCAATGGAAATAGAAATAGCAGGAGAAAAGTTTACACTGCTGGTGTCAAAGCGGAAGGATGTGAGAAGTTTGTATAAATGAAGTTGAAATATACGTTCTAATTGTACTTCTTCTTAGGGAAGGTATTTTCCTGAGGAAATATAAAAAATTATAGCATTAATTTATTCTTGAATTCATTTATAAAGATGAATTGAAATTTAATTAATCATGAATATATTCCCTATGTTCTTCAGTAATGTGCAGAATTAAATATTTAATTGAAATTTTTTAACATAGCCACTTAAATAATATAAAAAGACAATATTCAGTTCAAGTTTGTAGAGTAGTTGGCTACACCTTGCCAGACAAAAAAGTTGTTATTCCCCATTTTTCTGTTCGCTCCTTCAGTCTACTCAGAACTCACTAGTTTAGTCATTCCATGAGTAGTGACATTGAATCCAAGCAATAATAAAATAGAATAAAAGAGATGCAATTTGTCTTTTGAGTAAACCTAGTCACATTTATCCTTTGCATTTTATATTAGCCCTACAGATATTCAAATTTATTTTATTCAAATATTTAAGAAATTAAATAATGTCACAATTATAGTTTCTTATTTCTTTCCCAAATGTCTATATATTTATCACACATTATGTGACATTTGTCCATTAAATACATTTCTGAGGTATAATTATAATGTGATTACCATACTCCTGTCTGTCCTCCAAGAGATTTGGTAGCTCGCTGGTTAAAGTTCATGGCTACTATGTTAGTCTCAGTAGTTTAGAGAAACAAATCCACAGAAACTCATGTATAAGAGATAATTTTATATAAACATCCCAATCCAGTGCTGCCCAAGCCCACAAGTCCAACATTAACCCATATGTCCAACACCAATCCATAAAGTCCTCCTCCCTCTGCCCTTCAGTTAACCCCACATGTGTTTATCGGCCAGGTTGACAAAATAAAGTACCTCAGCTACAACTATGCAAAAAAGATATGACAGTCAGGTATAATATTTAAAGAATTACAGCCTTGTAAACTCAATGGGGCAGCAAAACCTCTCTGTCCCACAGTGTCACTATGGGACTCTACTTAACAATAGTCGAGAGAAAACAAGAAATTAATATTATTTGCCTTGCACTAAAGCCCTCACCTCACATGCCATTCCTTTATGTATTACTAAAGTAGCTTTAGGAATAGATTGGTATGCATGATACTGGTGACGCTCCTTTTCAAAATGGACAGCACACTGGTTAACATTCAGGGTCTTCTACTGAATCTCAGAGTGCATTCTCTGGCGGCACTCCAGCTTCTGACTGAGGAGTGAATTTTCCCTCTTAGATGTGGAATATTACTAGAGGATCTCAGGCTCTGGTTAGTCTCAACTACCATTAGCAATTATCCTCCATCTCACTCTACAGACACAGACTTGGACTTGCTGATGTTATGGGAGGATCCTGCTCTCTTCTGTTCTTCACCAAAGAAGGTAATTTAAACACAGTTGAGATGCTAGTAGAACTGCTGCATATCCAGACTTTCTATAAGTAGCCTTTGTCTCTCGTTGAAACTCAAATTTTAGAAGTAAAAGTTATCATATGTTAAGGAAAATTCGAGCGTCTGCAAGTGTGATAGTTGCTTAACAGATTGTTGTTGTTGACACCATCAAATCAGTTTGACCTCTAGTGACCTTATAGGCAACAGAACAAAACACTAGCAAACACTCCACCTTCCTCACACCTGTCCCTGTACTAGAGCTGATTGTGTCTGCCACTCTCTCAATCCATCTCAGTGAAGACCTTCCTCTTTTCCACTGCTCCTCTACTTTAGCAAACAGATGTCCTTTTCCAGGAGCAGGTCTCTCCTGGCAACATGTTCAAAGTATGTATGATGAAGCTCTCCATCCTTGTCTCGATGGATCACTCTTGCCATCATCTCTTCCAAGTCAGATTTATTTGTCCTTTTGGCAGTCCAAGGGACTTTCAATATTATTCTCTAGCATCACAGTGCAAATGAATGGATTATTCTGTATTAAAAGAAAATAGTCCTCCAAGTAACATCTTTGATTTTCAATACTATAGTATTTTCAATACTACAGCAATGCACTGTTGATCGCTTGAGTGCTGCTTCCATGAGCATGGATTTTGGATCCAAACAAGATGGAATATTTGACTAAGCAGGACCTGACCAGGCTACAGTATTGCCAAGTGCATCAAATGCCTGAGAAAGGAAGACATTGATTAATGAAGACAGAAGAACAATGCTGTTGTTGTTCAGTGCCATCGAGTCAGCTCCAATCTATAGCAACTCCATGCACAACAGAAGGAAGCACTGAAGGGTCTTGTTCATCCTCAAAATGGTCCTTATGTCTGAGTCCATTGAGGCAGCCATTCGTTCGAACCATCTTGCTGAGGCTCTTCTTTTTCATTGTCCTTCAACTTTACCAAACATGATGTCTGTCTTCAGGGACTAATCTTCCCTGAAAATAAGTCCAAAGTATGTAAAATGTAGTCTTTCCATCCTTACCTCTAAGGAACATTCTGGCCTTCTTCTAACAGAGATTGGTTTGCCTTTTCATTAGTCTATGAAACTTGCAATAGATTTGTCCAGGATCGCAATTCAAATGCATTGAATATCTTCGGTCTTCCTTCGGCAATGTCCAACTTTCACATGCATAGGAGGCAATGGAGGATATCTTGGACTGGGATCAGGTGCACCATCATCATCAAAGTAACATCCTTGCTCTGCAATACTCTAAAGAGGTCTTATGCAGCAAATCTACTCACACAAGATGTCGTTTGATCTCATCACTGCTGCTTCCAGGAGCATTGATTGTGGATCCAAGTAAGAGAAATCCTTGACAACTTCAAATATTTGTCCATTTCTCATGAGGACACCCTTCTGGTTCAGTTGTGAGGACTTTGACCTTCCTTACATTGAATTATAACCCATAGTGAAGGCTACCATCCTTGGTCAACATCAGAAAATGTTTCATTTCTTCCTCACTTTCTGCAAACAAGGTAATGTCATATGCCATGCCTATTGCATGATGCCAAATTTTTCTTCATATAATCCAGCTGTTCTGATGATTTGCTTGGCATGTGAATTGAATAACTATGATGAGAGGATACAACCCTGACATAACTTTCTTGATTTAAATGACAGTATGCTCTTGCTCTATTCTTACAACTACTTATTGACCCATGTACAAATTCTTCATGAGCACAATGAAAGTTCGGGGATTGCTTTTGTTTTTTCATGGTTATCCATAGTTCATTATGGTTCACACAGCTGAATGTCTTTGCTTAGTCAATATAACACAAGTAAACACCTTTCTGGTGTTCTTTGCTTTTGAGCCATGATTCATCTGACATCAGCAATGATATCCCTTGTTCCACATCCCCTTCTAAATTCAGCCCAGACTTCTAACAATATGTTTCCTGTCGATATGTTTCTGTAATACTTGTTGGATAATCTTCAGCGAATTTTTATTTTCCTGTGATATCAGTGATATTGTTTCATTGGTTGATCATTCTTTTGGATCACCTACTTTGTAATCAGCACAAATATGGATCTCTTCCAGTCAGTTGGCCAGGAAGCTGCCTTCCAAATGTTTTAGTATGGATGAGTGAATGCTTCCAATATTCTATCAATTCTTAGAGCCTTATTTTTGGTTAGTACAAGAAGAATAAGTGCATTTGAATTATTGTATTGAAGAATAATATTACAAATAGCATGAATTTCTAAAAGGAAAAATTGATCTGTCTTAGAAGAGGCTTGGCCAGAGTGCTCTTCAGAAGTAAAGATTGTAAGACTTTGTTTTACGTACTTTGGACATATTGTCAGGAGTAACCAGTTTCTGGATAAGAACATCATGCTTGGTAAAGTGGAAAAGAAGCTTAAAAGAGGAAGGACTTCAATGAGATGGAACCCATTACTGTAACAATGGGTTCAGGCATAGGAACTATTGCAATGATGCTTTAGGATGATGCAGTGTTTCATTTTGTGGTGCATAAAATTGCTATGGGTGGAAACAACTTGGTACCTAAAACAACTCTACAATTAATAACAATTTTCAGACCTTTTCTGACTTTGATCTTTTCTTACTCTCTTGTCTTTTTAATGACTTTTTACTTCCTTCATGAATGATGCACTTGTTGTCTTCCCATATCTCATCATGTCCTCTGTAATTAGGGTTCAATGCAGCAAATTTGTTCTCCAGATATTCTGGAAATTCAGGTAATATAGGGTCGAGGTCATATTTGTGCTCTCTTGGACTTCTCTTAATTTTCTTGATCTTCAGCCTAAACTTACATCTGAGCATCTGATGTTCTCTTCCACAGTCTGTCTTGGCTTGGTTTGATATACTTATATGAATTTCTCCATTTTCTCTTCCCAAAGATGTAGTCAATTTTACTTTTGTATAATCATTTAGGAGAAACTCACACGTATACCTTTTGTATTGTTGAAAAAGGTATTTAGCATAGAAAAGTTGTTGACCTTGCAAAATCCTGTCATGTGATCTGTAGCTTCATTTTTATCACCAAGACCATATTTTCTAACTACTGTTCTTTCCTCTGATTTTCCAACTGTTACATTCCAGTCATCAATAATTATTAATGTATCTTAATTGAAGATGCATTAATTTCCATATGAAGATTTGGTAGCATTCTTAATTTTAACACTAGCTTTTGTCATTGGTGTATAAATTTGAATAATATTTATATTGATTGAATTTCTTTGAAAGTGGATGGACAAAATCCAATCACTACCAGCACCTACTTAAAGACAGACCTTGAAATGTTCTTTTTAGCTATTAACACAATATCATTCTTTTAATTGTGTGATTTGCGGCTAAGTAAAGGATATAATTTTCTGATTCAAAACAGCCAATACCAGTCCATTCATCTCACTAATTCAAACTCTGTCAACTTTTGGTATTCCACTTCATTTTGACAACTCCCAATTTTCCTCAATTCACACTTCACACATTCTATGTTATGATTATTAGTAGATCATGCATCTCTTGATAAAATGCGGTTTCTTCAATATTTAGAATCCCATATCTGCAAGAGATGAATGAAAATGAGCTTAACTGCCAGAAGGGCAATGTGCTGGATGGAGAATGGAAAGGAATAAGACACTTGGCTCATGTATTTTTCCTCAATTATCATGGATTTCTTTGTCATTATTATCATTAAACCTTGAAGCATATTTTCATGTACATCGTAAAATCTTCATTCTCTATCCATCATTAGATAAGTTTGAAGTGAGATTGTTCATTTTTTGACAACAGAATATTACAGTTGCAGTTGTGCTTTTTTTTTTCAATCAGGAAATCAGTACTCAACAATCAACACTTTACATCAACCTATCATCTGGTTGTTGATTCTTTTATAGTTTAGTAGATTTTGATAATTGATGGCTAGATCCCTGAATTCACTGAGAAGGTATATATAAAATATTTTAAAGCACTTTATTATCTCCATATGAATGGATCATAATATTGTCTTCTATATCTGTGCAGTTACTTACTGAAATACATTTTGGGACTTGAAACAAACTTTAAGCCTGTGTTTGGAGGGATAAGGTATGTAGATGTGCCATATTTGGTTTTCGTTCTGAATTTGGAGGAAATGAGATCATTGTATTTTCTCATTTTGAAAATTTAAGTCATACTTATAAAAAGCCTCTTTTTCGCTCTCTGAATTTGAGAAAACACCTTCCCCAGTAGGCATAAAAAAAGTCCTTGAGTAAGGTACTCCTGAGGTGTTCTATAAGTCTCTACTATTCAATGAAGCAATGCATTTCATATCAGTATTTATTAATATATCTCATTTAGTGATGATAAATCTGAGTGTGAGCATTTTGCTTTAAGCAATGAAACCAATTCAGAAGTGCAGTGAAATTATGGTTTTGAAATATGCCAATTGTGGCTAATTACCAAAGAACTAGCTTTAAATGTGTTACATTTGTCTTCCCTTCTAAATTTAGAAAAGAGAAAAGATGCTGATGGCTGAGGTAGTGAGTGATTTACTCCAATCAGAAGATTTTTGTCAGGTGCTTCTACTAATCCTCTTCTGTGAAAGTTTATGTCTGTGACATGCCTGGGAACTAATTTAGAAGGAATCATGATTGTTGCATTTCCCTGAATGCACATTTGGAAATTTTTAGCGTGTTTAATTTAAAAAAGAGGAAAGAACTTTCTTTTAAAACTATACCTAGAATTTCTATAACTCATGAGAGCTTCAGTAGTAGATTGATTTCTGGCACCTATGCAACATAGATGATTAAAACTACAAGTAACTTGCTGCATAGAATAATTTCAAAGAAATATCTAGGAAATCAATCTTCCCTCAATTTTATATTTCTTCATTTCATATTTTAGTATTTAGGCATGTGACAAAATAACTTATCACTTAAAATTGAACTTCAGATTCTGGATTCCCTGTGTTACAGGTTCTGCTCTGTAGCAGTGTGCATGTACTGGTCTAATCCAACTTGTAAGGTTGAATTGAGGTCATGGTAGTGGGGGGAAGGAAGCATTGAGGAACTAGTGTTTCATTGGTGCTATAATACACCCTAATGGCTCTTCTCTTCCTTGTGACCTTTCTGTGAGGGGATGCCCAATTGTTTACAGATGGGCTTTGGGTCTCTACTCCATGTCACCTCTCCCCCATTCACATTAAGTATAATTTTGTTCTGGTCTTAGATTCCTGGTACCTGATCCCACTGACACCTAATGATAACAAAGGCTGGTATGTTTCTTCCATGTGGGCTTTGTTGCTTCTGAGCTAGATGACTGCTTGTTTATGTTCATGCTTTTAAGACCCAAGATGCCAGGCACCATCAGCTTTCTTCACCACATTTGCTAATGTACCCACTTAGCTAAGCCCCTCAGGGCCAACAATGAGAACAGAGATACCAGGAGGATAATTGATCTCAAGGATCAACGCATAACACCCTCCCAGGGAGATGAACAACAGAACAGTGGGTGAAGGGTGACAGAGCATGATTTAAGATACAAAAATAATCATCTATATCTTTTCAAGGGTACATGCGGGAGGGTGGGCGGGGGAGGGAGGTGGGGAATGAGGAGCTGATTTAAAGGGCTCAAGTAGAAAGAAAATGCTTTGAAAATGATGATGGCAGCATATGTACAAATGTGTTTGACACAGTGGATGATTGTATGGATTGTGATAAGAGATGTAAGAACGCCCAATAAAAGTATTTAATTTAAAAAATTGAAGCTTGGGATGGTGCTTCTGAACAGGAGTAAGTAAAGGAAGAAGAAATAATTCTGACAAAAAGCTCTAGAGTATAAATAATACAGTTTACCTTTAAGTAGAGCTAATATTGATTGCTAGTGAGTGGTATATCATCCAGTTACAGAGACACCCTTCATTTAGTATAATGATAAATCATGGTTCGTGAATGGTTACTTTAATTTCCCTGAGCTTATATTGCTTTTGAGATGTGCCAAAACATTACAATATGAGGAGGTGTTATATATATATATATTTATATATATATTATATTATATATATAATTGTTTGTATTTTGGGGAATCCAACTAATAAGGGATAACCTACTTAGAAGCCATGTACAAGAGCAAAGCCATGATTAACTGAAATACTTTGCCCAAAGAAGGGAATTGGATGTCAGGCAGAATCATTAGCTCCCACTATATTGCAAAAAAATATATTTACCTATGTCCTTTACATTATATTTTAAACCATATATGACTATTTTCTTCTATTAACTTGGATAGTTTATAGAAGTATCTAATTCATTTCATTTTTAGGACCAACAAATTATTAATTAAAGATTTTATGATATAGAAGAAATTATGCTGTAAGGCTTAAAGATAATTATGACAAAGAAATCCATTGAAATTGAGGAAAAATGCATGAGCCAAGTATCTTATTCCTTTCCATTCTCCATCCAGCACATTGCCCTTCTGGCAGTTAAGATCATTTTCATTCATCTCTTGCAGATATTGAATTCTAAATAGAGAAAAACCACATTATATTAAGAGATGCAACATTTTCATTTTGCGATAAAAGATTTAGCTCATAAAAGATGAAACTTTCATCTAAATTTACCATTTAAAGGTGTTGCATTCTATTATCTGGAAGTCCTACATATAAATGAGGGAGAGAGACTTTTAATTTGTCCCCCAAACTCAGGATGTTTCAGAATCCCTTTTAAAATACAAATTTGTTTTTTTAAATATGGATGATTCGTTTCTGAACTGATGGACTGTTATTCTGAGGCTTTAAAGTCAGTGTTAGTTAATCTAAAATATTATTCCACATTTTTGAATGTGCCTTAACCTTCTTTCTTAGCAAGATTTCACATATGTCATGGGTAATTTTGCTAGGTCTCATCCAAGGAGCATGAGAACATCGTGTTTTCTATACTGTCAGCCCTTAATTTGGTCAACTATAGTCAACCTAGAAACATACAGACACATTGACTCCCTTGGTGACAGAACCCACACTGTCTATAGGATCTTAAACGCTGTAGCTTTCAGAAAAGCAAAGGCAAATAAAACCCCAAAAAGTACTACCTAAGCCCAGAAATTCTTTAACTCTTCCTTAAGGGCCTATATAATTTAAAGTAGTATATATATATCACATATGAAATATATATTATATGATATATAATACATCATTATATATATTACTTAAACAGGTGTTCTTTTTTCCTGTTTTGATTTTTTGTTAGTATAGAAAAGACAGACATTATTTTTAAAGATTGAAAAAATTAAGCATTAAAAGTTATGAAGAGGAGTGGTAAATTACTATTCTTGAGTTCACTGCACCGTTACATTTCAACCTGGGATGTCTAACTTTTGACCTTGTATAAGAAATATTCTTTTGTATTACATGGGGTTTCCATTGGTTATTTATAGATGTTGATGTTTTTTTCTTTCTAGTCTACCTTAATCTAGGAGCTCTGCTGAAATCGGTCCATCGTGGCTGATTCTACTGATATTTGCAATGTCAATAGTCTAGCTTTCTGCATCATAGTCACATGCAAGCAGAATCAATCCACTACAGCACACTGATAGACAGGCGGAGTAAAACATGTTGTTGCTTTTGGTGGATGTCATGAAGGCAATTCCTCAAACAACATAACAAAATCTATGTATAACGTGACAAAATTCTCCTGGTCCTCAATTGTCTTCATAGTGTTATATTTAAGGCCCTTGTTGCGACCATTTTAGCAATCTACCTTGTTGAGGGCTTTACTCTTTTTCTGTGACCTACATGATCAAACATAGAGTCCTTTAACAGAGGCTGATCTCTCTTGATAGCATATCCGAACTACAGAATATGAGTGTCCTCATCCTCATTTCTCAGGAGCACTATATCTTTATTTCTTCTAAGACTGATTTGTTTCTTCTTCTAACAAACCACAGCATTTTCCATATTCTTTGCCAAGAGCATAATTCAAATACAGCAATTGTTCTCCAGACTTTCAGATTTAGTGTACAACTTTTGCATGCATCTGAGGCAATTGAAAGTATCATGGTCTGGTTCAGGAACACGTCATCCTCAATTTATCTTTGCTCTTTAATACTTTAAAGATGTCTTCTTCAGCATTTTTTCCCAATGAAATATGCCACTTTATTCTTTAATGCTCCTTCCATGAGCTTAAATTGTAGATTCAAGTAAAATTAAATATTTGATTATTTCAAAATTTTATGCATTTATTTTGATGTTTTCTATTTGAGCTGTTTTAGAGATTTTTTTTCTTTCTTTATATGGATTGTAACTCATACTGAAGACTTTGAACTTCATCACCAAGTGTCTCAAGGCCTCCTCATTTTCAGCTAACGTGCTGGTGTCATCTGCCTATCTCTGGTTTACTTTGTTGAGCCTTCTAATGCACAAGCATGGGATGTTCTTCCATTTGCAGAGGTTGCTTTTGATTTCCTGTAGTATGGTTTTGTAGTTTTCCTGGTATAAGACTTTAGGGTTGTTTTGTTTTTTAAATCTATTCCTAGGTATTTCAATTTGTTCTTGAATATGTGAAGGGCACTGACTTCTTGATATCCTCTTCCATGGTCCTGTCCTATGTATATAGCAAACCTATCACTTCTGTTTCTGGATTTCGGATCCTACCATTCTTCCATATTCCTCTATCGCTGTAAGTACTCCTGTTGTGGAGCTTGTTGGATTTGCAATGTACAGAATCATGTGCTCTGCAAATAGTGATAGTTTCACCTCTTCCTCTCCCATTGGGATACCTTTAATGTTCTTCCACTGTCTTACGTTATTAGCTAGGACCTTCAGTGCAGTATTAAATAGAAGAGGGGACAAGAGTCATCCTTGTCAGGTCCCCTTTTTCAGTGGGATTGATTTTGTCTTTTCTCCATTGACCAAAATGTTGGCTGCTTGCTTTTTGTAGATAGCTTATATTAGCGTGAGGAATTTTCCTTCCAGTCCTATCTTCATGAGTGCCTTAATTAGGACTGGGTGTTGGGTGTTGTCAAATGCTTTTTCTTCACCTATCAATGTTATTATGTGGTTATTATACTTTTTTCTTATCAATGTGATGTATAATATTGATGGTATTTCAGATGTTAAACCATCCCTGCATCCCTGGGATGAATCCTACCTGGTTGTGTTGGATGATATTAGCCAATATTGTGTTAATGATTACTGTATGTGTCTTCAGTAGAGATATCAGTCTGTAGTTCTCTATCCAAGAGGGGTTTTTGCACTGTTTGAATATCAAAGTTATGCTGGCTTCATAGAAGGAGTTTGGGAATTGGCCATTCATTTCTTTGCTATGGAATGTTTTGTGGAGGATCTGTGCCAACTCTCCCCTGAATGCTTGGTAGAATTCCCCTGTAAATCCAACTGGTCCGGGGGCTTGTTGTTGTTCTTGGTAGCTTCTGGATAACCCTATCTATTTCTTCTTTCACTATTGATTTATTAAGATTTTTGACCTCTGCTTGGGTTTAATCTAGAGTGGGACTCTTTTTTCTAATATTTATCCATGTCTTCCTCGTTTTTCAATTCATTAGAATACAGTCCTTCATATTGCTTTGTGGTTATGCTTTTAATCTCATTGGGGTCTGTTGAAATTTCCCCTGTTTAATCCCTCATCCTGGCAATTGATGTTTGTTTGCGCTTTCCTTTTCCTTTGGCTAGGTTTGTCAGTGGTCTGTCAATTCTGTTGATCCTTTCATAGAACCAACTTTTAGCTACATTAATATTTTACATAATTCTTTTGCCTTCCCACTGGCTTAACTATGCCCTGATTTTATTATTTCTTTTCTTTTGCTATTGGAGGTGTTCTGTTGCTGGAGGTTTTGTGATAACATTAGTCATAAGCCTTTCTTCTTTTTTCATATATGCATTTATTGATATCAAGCTAACTCTGATATTTGCCTCTCAGTATCCCATATGTTTTTATTCATTTTATCCTCATTCTCATTAGTTTCTAGAAACTTCCTAACCTCCTCTCTACTCTGGACCTGAACCCATTCATGTTACAGAAAACCGTTGTTTATCCTCCAATTGTATGTCCTTGTTTCCTGGTCATCCTTTTATTACTCTCCAGCTTTATGATGTGGCTATTTGAGAAAGAGGTCTGAATAAGTGTTAAGTGTTTGAATTTACTCAGGCTCGACTTATGTCCTGGCATGTGGTCTATCCTTGAAAATGAGCCTTGTGTGCTTGAGAAGAATGTGAATTAATTTGAGTATGGATGGAAAACTCTATAACTGTTTATCAGGTGCAGTTGCCTAATTGTATTGTTTAGATCAGATATATAGTCTCTTTGCTGACCTCTTTTTCTAGTGATCTATCTTTCTCTGCTAGCAGAGTATTAAAGTCACCTACTATCATCACTGAATCTGTGATTTTTTTTCATATTTACAATAATTTTTTGACAAAATGTGTCACTCCATTGTTAGGTGAATAAATTTTCAATATGCTGTTTCCTAGTTTACTGATCCTTTGAGCATAATATAGTGCCCCTGCTTTCCTATTTTTTATGGCTTGTAACTTGAGGTCAATTTTGTCAGAGATTAGGATTGCCACCCCTGATTTTTTTAAGTTGCCATTTGCCTGGTATGCTTTCCACCAGTCTTTATTCTTAGTGCACTTACAATGTGTCTCTTGTAGGCAACAAATTGTTGGATTATGTTTTTTTGAGCCAGCCCTCAAGCCTTTTTCTTTTAATGTATTAATTGAGGCCATTGGATTCAGAGTTATTATCATGATCTGTGGATTCATTGCTGTCATATCATGTCTTGTGTTTTGCATGTTTTTCGATCTCCCTTCATATCAGTGTGCTGTTTTTGGGAGGGGGTGCTTCTTGCATTCTTTTCACTCTGAGGCCCTGTTATCTTGGTCATTGTTGTTGGCACATTGACTACTGGGTAGAGTTGACCTATATAGTGATCTCTTGTGCTTGGTGGAGGTTGATCCTCTGGCCATGGCGGGTCGGCCAGTATCTTCCTCAGGGTCAGGTATCTTGCAGCATATTCGTTGAGTCTTTCCTTATCCTGGAAGACTCTTCCGTCCCCATCTATCTTCATGTATAATTTGGCAGGGAAAAGGATTCTTCATGTATAATTTGGCAGGATTCTTGGGGACGCGTTTTTTTCTTTCAGCTTTTGGAAGATGCTGCTCCACTCTGTCCTCCTCTTCATGGTTTCTGCTGATAGGTCTGAGCATATTCTTACCTGAGCTCACTTGTGCGTGACTGTCTTCCTTTCTCTTGCTGCTCTTAAAATTTTCTTTTTCTTCAAAGTTGGATATTTTTACTATTATATGTCTTGGTGAGTTCTTCTTGGGGGTTAGTCTAGTTGATGTCCTCTCTGTTTCCTGTATGAGTGCCTGATTCTCATTAAGGTGTTCCTTCGCTATCTTGGCTGTTGACTTGTATGGTGTGTTCTTCTCTAGTAGACCAATTATTCAGATATTATTCCTCTTCATAGCATCTGTCATTGATCTCAGGTTATCTTCCGCTTCTTTAATTTTCCTATCTGACTGTCTTTCGAGCTTGCTGATGTCTGTTTGAGTGTCTTCAAACATTGCATCTTCAAACTGTATCACTGATACAGTTCTCTGCCTCCTCAAGTCTACTCATAACGTCTGTAAACTTATGTGTTGTCTCTGCTACCTCATCTGTTATCACTTGCGTTTGCCTTTGGTTCTTGGGCTTCATTCCTTCTATTGTGGACTTCATTCCCTCTATTGTAGACTTCAACTCCTCTATTATTGCATCCTTACTCTGCGTTGTTTCCCTCAACTCCTATATTACTTCAAGCAGCCTTCTGAAGATTTCTTTTTGTGGTGGATCTGAGTCTGCATCATCTATGAGCGTCATTGATTCTGCTACTGTGTTTTGCCTCTCTATTTATTTTTTTGTTGAGAGTGTTGTGGTCTGTTGATGCTTCCTTGACCCCTTTGTGGAAGTAGGTCCAATGTTTATGGGAGACCAGGGGGCCTGGCATCTTTCTGTGTGTTACTGATAAGGATGTTTCAGGGGGCTGCCTGTGACCTTCTATAGAGGTGAGTCAGACTGCTGTATAGACAGAGTTCCTCGGTGGCTCTCTGACCAACAGTGGTGAGGAGTTTCAGTGACTAGAGAAGGGCTGGAGCCTGTATGTATGCCCCTGGGCTGCTTTGACCTGATCTGTCAGGCCATGCTTAGCCGCCTTTTTTTCTGGGAACTTTCTTGATAGTTGTAGAATTGAGTGTGTTCAAATTCAGGGTGGTTCCAAGTCTGTCCACAAATAATCATGTTTGTAATATTTCAGGAAAGATTAATCTGGTGTCAACAGTGTTATATTAAACTCTACATCCTCTTATTAATCTTCTTTGAACATCTGCTACCTCCCTCTCTATACACTGCCACTAAAACTTCTGAATGTCTTCAGTAAAATTGCACTTTCATATAATATTGATATTGCTTGATACTTTCTGCATTCTATTGTATATATTCTGCTTCTTGGAAAGAAGGCCAAGTATAGAACTCTTTATGTCTGTTGACCATATAGCTGTCTTGCAAATTTTGTGGCATAGACTATTAAGCAACCCCAGCATTATCTATAGCTGGCTTAAACATTTCAATTCTCAAAATGCCTCTGTTCTTGTTTTTTGCTAATGCTTTCAGTACATCTTGATGCTTCATTGTTCTTCATGAAATCCAGCTTCTCTAATTATTAGGTGCACATAAAGTTTGAGTAAGTATGGTGAAATGATAAAATCCGGATATTCACCTTTCCTGATTTTAAAGCATGCACTCTTCCTGTGTTCTATTTATACAACTGCCTCCTAACCCATGTACAGGTTCTACATGAGCACATTTAAGTGTTCTGAAATTTCCATCCTTTTCAAGGTTACTCATAGTTTGATATGTTCCATACAACTAAAGGCCTTTGTATAATCAATAAAACACAAGTAAATATCTTCTTTGTGTTTTCTACTTTCAACCAAGATTCATCTAGCATCAGCAATGATATTCCTTGTTTCACATCCTCTGCTGAATCTAGCTGGAACCTCTGGCAGTATCCTGTAAATAAACTGCTACAATTGTTGGAGGATCTTCAATAAAATTTTACTTGTATGTGATATTCATGATATTGTTCCGTAGTTTGAGTATTCTGTTTGGTCACCTTTCTTTGTAATGGGTACTAATATGGATCTCTTCCGATCAGTTTCCCAAGTAGTTGCCTTCCAAATTTCCTGACACAAACAAGTGACTGATTCCATTATTTCATCACCTTGTTGAAACATTTCAATTGGTATTCCATAAATTCCTGAAAGCTAATGCTTTCAGTTAACTTGAACTTCTTCCTTCAACATCATTGGTTCTTGCTCATAAGCCACCTCTTGAAATAGTTGGATTTCAACCAGTTATTTTGGTACAGTGACTCTGTGTATTCTTAGAAAATAGAGTGTTACTCTAGAACTTTGCACATTCCATTATCATACTTATGTCTTCTAGAGCTGCCCTTTGAAATTTATGGTTCTACGCTTTGACTTCAGCATTTTTTCCATATGTCTTAGCTACTCTGTTATTAAGAGCAAGAGTCAGAGTCTCTTATGACAACATACCTGAACTTTTCTCTCTTTCCTGTATTTTAAATGACCTTTTGCCTCCTTCCTTTATGTTGTTCTTGATGTCAGGTCTCCTTTTATTAGTGTCAAATCTTTTCTTGAGATCATCTTAAAATTCAAGTGGAATACTTCAAAATTATATTTTGCTTCTCATGGATATATTTTGAGGATCCCTGGTGGTGTAATGGTTAGGTATTGGGTTGCAACCTGTGTGATCAGCATTTTGAAACCACCACTAGGTCTGCAGTAGCAAGACATCGTTCTATTCCCATAAACAGTTACAGTCTCAGAAACCCACAGAGGGTTGCTGAATCAATAATGACTCGATGGAAATGGTACTTTTTGGGGGGGTGAGAGAATTTTAAATAATTAAATTTATTTTAATATTCTTTAGCTTTTCCTGAATTATCATATGAGCGATTGATGACCCATTCTAAAGATGGCCCATGCCTCCTTTTAGCTGCTGATTTTGACTTTCTACAGCATCTCTTTTCACAAGTCTAGTAAAGTTGGTTTCTTTGTAGTCCATCTGGAGAAATCCGTATGTGTCGGCTCCTTTCGTGTAGTAGAAAAGGACATTTGTGATGAAGTTATTGGTCCAGCAAAGTTGTATCATGTGATCTCCATCTTTCTTCCTACCACAAGGGTATAATTTGCAACAGCTATTCCTTTCTCTTTGTTTCCAATTTTTGCATTGCCAATTTCTTCCTTATTAGCTTTATAGTTTGGCATTTAAATTTGAATAAAAGTTTTATTGACTGGATTTCCTTGTATGTAGATAAATACTATCCTATCAGGTACTGTAAGATAAACCTTGGCCTATCTTTTCTGAAGATAAATGCAATGCCAATCCTCTAGAATCTGCCTTTCCAATCACCCTAACCATCGGACTATTTGAATTAACTGGCCAATTTCAGCTCACTAATGCCTAGGCTATCAATCTTCATGCGTTTCCTTTTATATTCAATGACTTCAAATTTTTATACATTCATACTTTATGTGAGGGGTACCCCCCAAAAGTCATGTTTCCCCCTCAAAGTTATGTATTTATTTATTTGTTGTTTTTTTTACAAAACAACCTTATTATCTTCAAAGTACTCTCCATTACATTTAATATATTTGTATTACATTTAATATATTTGTCAAATTGGCAGCTCCATTCTTGGAAACATTTTTCAACCTTATTTGTTTGGATCATTAACTGCACCTCCCTCTATTTTACTTCTTCGCCTCTTCTATGTCATCAAATTTCTGTCCTTTCATGCCCTATTAATTCTCAAAAACAAATGAAGTCACACTGGGTGAAGTCTAGTGAGTAAGGAGCATGGGGCAAGAAAGCCATGCTGTGTTTTGCTCCAAAGTAGAGCACTTGAGATGGTTGTGTGAATAGGTGCATTAATGTGGCAGGGAAATCAGTCCCCAGTCTACCACAAATCAGGCCTTTCTGGTTGCGCCTGTTATGCTATCTTTCAAGAACCTCTAAACAAAAAACTTAACAAATTGATTAACAAACTGACCTGGAAGAATGAGACCCAAAAGCACTATGAGTTGAGATTTTTGTCGTTTTGTGAAGTTGATGGATGTCCAGAACCGGGTTTGTCATCAATCTACATTTCACCTTTTTTGGAACAAGAAAACCACTCAAACACTTGTGTTTTTCCCATCGTGCAGTACTTGTGGGTTGTGTTCAACATCACAATCGTTCTGTGTCATTTTTCCTGAGCAGGAAACAAAATTTCACAGCTGAAGGTGGCCATCACAAAAAAACACAGATCAAACAAAACTTCTTTTAAGGAAATATTCTATGTGACTACAGAAAACCTTCCCAGGCAATGCCACTTAGTGCACTAAGAGTGAGTTGCTTGATATTCAACCATTAGGAAAACTGAATACTACAAAAACTTTGCCCAGAAAAGTTTTTTTTCTTCCTTTTATTGAGGGAGTAACTCCTTGTACATTTCAAGTTCCACTTATTAATTGATATTTGAAACTAATTCTTTTCATTTTGAGTCATGCCAAATCAGCAGGTGAAGGTCCTTAAACTAGATTCCTGTAGACATTGGTCCTTTCTTGCCATTATGGGCCTCTCTGGGGAAGAGCTGGGAAGACAGCTCGGCCTCAGTACTTTCTGAGTTCATTCCAACCATGAGACCCATCTTCTGGTACTGTCTCTGAAAGAGTTTCTGCTACCATTCATTCATTTTAAGTGTCTGTCAATGTTTATGTTTTATCTATAAGGTTTTCAGTTGCTCATTGCTCTGAAGTGGATAGATTATTTCTTCTTAGTCTGGAAATTCTAGGAAACCTGCTCACTTTGCCTGACCCTACCGGTGTCTGAAATATCTCTGACATAGCTGCCAGCATCGAAGGAACCCATTAACTTGACATTTTTAAGAAATATAGTTTAGGTACATTATACTTTTAAAAATATGTAAATTCTATGCAGTACAATATATTAGTAACTTTAACTTAGTAAGGTCCCAGGTGTCTCTGTGTGTAAGACACTGGACTTCTAACTGAAAAGTAGCCAGGGAAAACCTCAGAGTTTCTCTTTGGGAGAAAAATGAAGCTCTCTGAGCCCATTGAGATTTATAGCCTCAAGGACCATATATAAGTTTAGAATCAATTTGAATGCCGTGGGTTTTATTTTACTTAATATGTTAATAGCTTTCCCAATTATAAATATCAAAGTATAAACATCTTTCATTACAATATTGGCTTATTAAATAAACATTTTTGGTGTACTGTAACCTGAGGGATAGTGTTTACTTTTCAGATTGTCAATTTTCCATTTGATAGCCCCAGCTGCTAATGAAACACCACAAAGCTTACCCTACCTGGGCTCCTGGATTTCCCTTCTCCCTCCTGTAGGTCATCATCATTGTCTACTACACTCAGGCCAACACACTGTAATCATCTAGGTTATTTCTTTATCCACTTTCACTTCTTTTGCCCCACCCCCCTTTTGTAAACTCCAAAATCTATTCCTTGTAGTACAAATGTCTTACCTTGATTATTTTATACCATGTCAGTGGCCTCATAATATTTTTCCTTGGTGTCAATCTATGCAGGAGGTGCTCTGTGGTTTCGTTATCATTTTGTAGCTATATATATTGCTCCATTGTTTGAATGTACCAAAGATTCTTTATCCTTCCTTCTACTGATGAACATTTAGGTGGCTTCTATCTTCTTACTATTTTTAACAAGGATATCAACCCAGCAGAGGAGTTTCTGGCCAATACGAAATTTCTGTCCCAAGTTATTTGTGGTTGTACATATTTGCAGTTCTCGTGTATTAGGCTTCAAATATTTCTGTAGCCTCCAACCTTCAATGTTTTTATTACATAACCACTATATAGTTCAAAAAGCGTATTAAACCAACACATTATGTCATTTTAAAATATCAAATTGTGCCTTATGTCCAAATATTAGATTATTTTAGTACTATTTTCTTTTGAAAATTCACCATGTGACTGGCAAACATGTACTGAGGCCAGTGGACACACTCTATTATAGCATCAATGATGTTAGAAGACAGAGAGGGAGAGGAACGTGTACATAAGAAAATGGCGAGGGGAGATGTTGCCTGCCATTCTACACCGCAGTGAGGCAGTGGAAGAGTCAAATTTGATATCAGCATTACCTTACAACAATTTCTATAACACTATTATACCCCCAACCCTCCAAACCTTCCTACAAATTCTGACACCCCTGTACCTTCCCATACCATTCTACTTTCCAGAGGGATCCATTATTTCATTGTGATGGTCACACAGAATTCAGACAATACTTATAATTAATGGGGTTCATTAGAGAAGTTTAGCAGGTTACAAGTGCTCAACTTCAGTAATTCACACAAGAGACTATCTTCCCAACCGTGCCCTCCGGCAGATCTCTCTCTGGTGTGTGGGATCACTGCCACATATCCCATTGGCTTATGCAAAGTTACAAAACTGTTTTAAAACTGCAAAATAATTATCAATGGCATGCCATTCTACCATAAGAATCATCCCAAAGGAATTCAGCTTTATCTTGTGCTCAGCAAACCTAGCTCCCCAAGGTAAATGTCTGTTGGTCTCCCAATTCACAAGCCAGCTGCTTGACCAAAGATTCTCACATTCACTTGTTTCTTGGGCTGGACAGTCCATCATTTCCCCCCCTAGTTCTGCCATTTCTCCTCTACCTCTCTTCTGCTGACACCAGTCAGAGTAAAAGTCCTCTTCTCAGGACAATAAATTGTACAGATATAAAAAGTAAAATTGCAATTTTTTGAGTCTGGTATAGATAAATTTATAAGAATTACAAAACAAAAATAAAATAAAAACAAAATGCACTGGCGTCTGAAGCTGCACATGCACTTATGTGTAACTAAGCACCTCTTTCCCTTGGTGTGGAGGTTTTCTAACATGGTTTGATGGGATCGCCTAGCTATTTGTTTTAATAATGTGCATAGTGCCCCTATTCTAACTTCCAGATTCTGGAGTAATAGCCCATGACCTTAAAAGTTTGCAAGTAGCCACCTACAGTCCAACAGTTGTCCTCTACTTGTTCAGGGAACAAGGAAGAAGGAAAATCTGAAATAGAAGAAGAAATGCTTGCCAGATTGCCTCCAGAAACAACTGTCTTTTTAACTCTGAAACCAGAAGGATTGGATGGTGCCCACCTAGTATTACTGAAGATATTCATCAGAGATTTTCAATCAAAACAGAAAAATTCCAATCAAAACATAAGAAATACAAAATGGAATTTCAAATTCTCATGGAATTCAGATTTGTAGAGATATTTTAAAAACTAAACAGGATGAACCCCTCATATGATTGCCCTGAGAAAATATCTAAAACGTAAGCCCAAATATTATCCTTTCAAACAAAACATTGTTTAATTAGAAAATAATGGCTGTATTTAGCATTGTGCTTTTAAAGAACTACCTAGTGGGGATGGATTCAAACCATATTTTGAAAGATTAGATTGGAAACTCAGGGGGTTGATGAGTTTATTAAGAAAAGGAAGGTGAGAATGTTTGCACAAGTTGAAGGATGTAATCAGTATTACTAAGCTTTATACACCCATGCAGAGATTGTTGAATGGTACATCTTCTGTTGTGTATATCCTCAACAACAGCACCTCTAATGAAATCGGTTATATTCAAAATTCAACTTTTTGTACTCTTCAAAGCTAACTTGAAAACTCTTCAATCAATCTGAACATTATTCTTAAACGACGATATCACAGATCCTGAATAGATCTCCTCATAATATGCTACCAAGACCCTGCAGATGTAATAGCGCCCCTTACTTTAATAATTAATGTACTATGATTATTTTGGTAGTTGTCTACTTGGGAAATTGACTACTGACATAGGTTTACAGGTAGACATCTTGAATGAATATGGAAATAAATTGATTGGGATATTATTTTCATCTTTAAAAAGAAAGTAATTTTAAAACATATAATGGTGAAGTATTTTAAATTGTATTTTGCCATACTTTATAAGGGTGAACTCTAATTGAACTAATGATAAATCTTTGCATTCTAAAGACAGCACATGAAACAGGAAATGTCCTTTTATACACTTTATCTTCATAAATTACACACATATATAATAATGCTACAATGGTAACAGAAATGTAAAAAGTAATTACAGCCAAAATTTCAGAAAAGTCTGTTTTATACAAATTGTATTATTTATTTAAAAGAGAAAATTAATGCAAACTACAGATATATAATTTATTATGCATACCAAGCGATTTAAATACTGATCTCTCTTCTTTGAACCTATTTTAAGAATTAATTTAAAAAATTTATTCTTCAATGTTAATAGTATGCTAATCAATGCCTTAAAATGTAGTATATTCAAATTTTCTTAATACTAATTTTCCGTGCAGTAGATTCTCTAGTTGAAATTATTCTGATATTACTATTTTATGGATTGGCTTGAATTAGTCTGTAAATTCTGTGGCAAATACCAAGTACATCTCATATTTCCCCATAGAGGACAATGACTCATCTGTAATGTTTGGCTTCATATTTTGGCAAGCAAGGGCACTATAGGAATTAATGACTCCAATTTTTTTGCTCAAAATAGTTTTTATAAAATCAGATAAGGAGTTAGGAAATTATATTATAGTGTTCCCATGGAGATGAATTGTTTCCCACAAAAAGTATGTATTGCAAATCCTCACCTTTATCCTTATGACTAGCCTCCCATTTGAGAATGGGTTTTCTCTGTCATGTTAAAAGCTTATATCTGCGCATGATGCATTTTGAGGTCTGAAAAGAGCAGATTAGACATAGAGAAGAATACCGAAATGAAGGAAATTAGTTGCCATGCCATTTGACAACCACTAATAAGGCAAACAGTAGAAGCGAAAGAGATAACGATCTCCTGCAGTCAGTAGCAAGGGAAAGCCTTTGCCTCCTGATGCTGCCCCAGATTCAAGCTTCTAGCCCAGGAGACTGCAACAAATTAAATGTATTTTGTTACAGCCACCCACTTGTGATATCTGTGTTGGATAATCACTAGATATCAAGGACAGTGGGTTAAGTTTAACCACATTGATACTTGGAACTAGAAGAGAAATATAGATAAATGTATTGGAAAGAGAGGAAGATATTCTGTGATAAAATATAGGAAGTTATGTAATTAATGACTGCAGTGCTTTCTGATTGGCCAGTATTAAGAAAAAGCTTCAAAATAAACAGAATTTACAATTGAAACTAAAGTACTGCGTATGGTTCATCTTTTTCCTTCTTCAACATTATATTCCTGTTTATCTTCTAAATAATTAATGAATTCAGAACATGGTGTGCAGGCCCTGTTTGACCTCTTCTGGTTTCCTTCAGGAAGAGGGGAATCCAACTTCACATCAGGTCAAAGCAGATGCCAGACACACCTCCGTTCTCCACTCCTGTTTACCCAATTCTGACAATAAGGGGTGCATTCCTTCCGTAGTACTCTAATGCTCTGCTAGATTTGATCATTTATTCCAATGGCCACATGATTCTAAGTTTTGCTGGGATAGATAGAGGTTACAAATGCTAAGGAGCCTGTTCTTTATGTCAGCAACTCCTCTTCCCACCTTCGTCAGCAGACTCTTCACCCTGGTCCTTGGCTTCTCAGCCAAGCGGCCCCTTGGTTTCGGTGTCATCCTGTGGGCCAGATCAACCAGGCAATATTTCCCATCAAGGATAGGCACTGCTTCTCTACTTGCTTAATGGTCTTGGTTGGTAAGAATCCTTTGCTCTGTGCCATGGCTCTTGTCTCTGGAACTTTTATGCAGCAGCATTGCATATAGTCTGCTGGTGCCTCTTCTTTCTGGATGGTTTGGGATTCTGTTCCTGCTTCTGATGAGTAACTGTGATAATCACTAAAATGGAAATATTGATAAGTCCTTTAATTAGGGTTTGTTACATCTGCATGCTTGCTATCATTCACTTGGTGAGAGTTACAAAGACTATGGCTAGAAGTGTCATACAAGATATCTTACCATACTGCAGGTCTTATTCTGGCTTTCTAGTCACTCTCCCTTTCATATATAAAGAATCAACTTCCAAAATCACACATTCAATTCGTTTTTGCAATAACATCTGTGAATGCTTACTCACAACTGAATCACTTAATTCTATCAACATCACCACCCACCCTCTGTTCCCATGATCCGTTCAGGAAAAAAGGAAATCATTTTTGGGGACACTCCCTTGTCCAACTCATTTTGAGACCAAATACACCCACGATAGCTTTTACACCAGCCACTTCATGACTTTATTGCCCCCACTTTAGATATAAAACTTCTAAATTGCCCATCTCTATCAGCCCAGTACTCTGAGGATGAAAACATGTTTTGTAATGTAAAAACAAAGCAAAAAACTTCATTTCTATTTGGAACTTTGAGTATCTGTATCAATAAACAAAACACTGTCTACAGTAGACATAAAGACCGCAGAAATTTACACTAACTCATGGTGCCCAAACTGCTTTCTTTCTTCATTCATTCGGCTTCTTGTCAACTTATGTCTAGTCTTCCAAACCACATCAAATGAAAATCAACAGCACTTCAGAATAGCTAGCCTCTTAACACGCTCTCATCAGCCATAGCCACCTTGGAATAGGTTGTGTCTATAGGGTGAGGTTCCATCGCTCTGGAAATTGAGGCAAGCCAGCTCTTCCCCCTGCTCCTCATCTCTACTGTCTGTAGACAAAGTTAACAAGTACCAGTAGAACAGATCCAAACTCAACCTATAGCTTCATTGCTCTATTTTCTGCACTTCCATTCAACAACTGGACTGAGGTAGTTACCAAAAC
Organism: Tenrec ecaudatus; assembly: GCF_050624435.1. Classification (NCBI taxonomy): domain Eukaryota; kingdom Metazoa; phylum Chordata; class Mammalia; order Afrosoricida; family Tenrecidae; genus Tenrec; species Tenrec ecaudatus. The sequence goes on from NC_134531.1 coordinate 237,142,725, forward strand.
TACCAGAATATGCTGCTTAGCAATTCCCTTTAACTGGCAATCCTAGAAGATTCTACATTTTCTTTTTTTTAATAAATAATTTTATTGGGGGCTCTTACATCTCCCATCACAAACCATACATTCATCCATAAGCTTTTTACATGAGAAAATGGCAGGAGCAGGGCTATATCAGTCCTCCCTTGGCTATTCAAATGATTAGAAAAATTCATCTCCACATGAACCCAGTCTGATTGCCACAAGACAGAGGTCAGGAATGCCTCTCCCTTCCATCCCTTTTAAGCATATTCTGATACTAACCAATCCTCCAAAGGCACTCTACATCTCTGCTGAGTTTGATAATACTTTGAAATGACACACAACAATACTGAGCACAATGAGGGCTTATTAAAGAAGTTATTAAGGTATCACAAAGTATGTTAAAAAAACAACAACATTGAGTTATAATTTATATTGAAAGCTGAAATCCACCATCTTCATCAGCAACTGTTTCAAGTCCTGTTCACTGTTAGCATCAGGGTTGGGTCATTTGAGTAGTGTAGGTTGTTATTAAGCTTTCTTCCAATCCTGAGGTTCATTATTCTTCACACAATCCAGTTTATCTGACTATTTTCTCAGCATGCAGATTGATTAAGTATGGTGAAAGGACACAACCCTGATGAATACCATTCTTGATTTAAAACCACACAAGAATATCTTGTTCTGTTTGCACAACTACTTTCTTGATCCATATGCAAGTCCCCAGGAGCATAAGGAGTGTCCTGGAATTTCCATTCCTCTCAAGACCATCTTCGTTTGTTATGAGCCACATAGTGGAATGCCTTAGCATAGTCACAAAATGACAAGTAATGTGCGTATATATATACATACCCAAACCCAGAATTGAGCTAGGCAAGGCACAGTATGGATTTCCCCCGACTAGCAAGCTTCAGAGCCACTCACGCTGAGTTAGTGCACCCAGTCGCATCACCTGGGAAGTTTCCCTCTGGTCACCGTGAATTTTTCTTGAAAGCAGTTTTGTTCAAACCTTGATTTTGGGGATGGCTGATTTAAGAGAACATTGTGAGGCTGCAAAATCCTGTTTCCTGCTCAAGGAAAATGCTGCAGAGACTGTTGTGATGCTGAACACAGCACGCAAGGACAGCGCTATGGGAAAGTCATGTGTATGAAGGAGTGGTTTCCTTGTTTCAAGAAAGGTGAAATGTCTATTGATGACAAACCTCTTTCAGGACGCCCATCAACTTCCCAAGCAGATGACAATCTCAACTCATAGTGCATTTGGAGTTCATTCCACGAGGTCCCACTATTAATCAAACTTCCTATATAAGGGTTCTGAAAAGGAAGCATAACAGTGTGTGACAGAAAAGGCCTCATTTGTGGCACACGGGACTGGTTTTGCCACCATGACAGTGCACCTGCTCACGCAGCCCTCTCAGTGTGCCAGTTTGGGGCAAGAAACAGCGTGCCTCCCTAGCCCTGTGCACCTTACTCACTTGATCTCACTCTGGGCGACCTCTTATTGCTTTTGCAAATGCAGAGGGACTTGACAAGACAGTGATTTGATGATGTAGAAGAGGGGAATTAAAAAACGAGAGAGGTCCTGTCAGCCATCCAAACAGATGAGTTTGAAAAATGTTTCCAAGAATGGAATCACAGATTTGATAAATGTACTAAGAGTAATGGAGAGTTGTTTGAAGATGATAAGGTTGTTCTGTAATAAAAATTAAATATATAACTTTGAAAAAATTCCATTTTGGGGGGGCACCCCTCGTGTTTGTGTGTGTGTGTGTGTGTGTGTGTGTGTGTGTGTTTCTCTTTACAGGTCTGTGGTAGTTACATAATATGGTGTCAATTTGAGAATTAAGAGTACAAAGGTGAAATATGGCCTGTCAGTCAGGATAAAGCCAATGAGGCCTCTGTGTGGGCGTGGCCTTCCCCTGAGGATCTGGGAATTCCTGCATTTCCTCCTTGGAGGCAGAAGACACACTCTTTCTCTTGGCTCACTCCCTTGAAAACTGTTTACTGACAAGACTGACTACCTGGGAGACATCCCTGAGGAGAAGCCACATGAACTTATCCTGATGCAAGCCAGAGCCATGGACCTGGAGAAACCATGTAGAGACCCCTGCCAGCGCTGAGATGCTTACAATGTCACTGGATCCACAAGACTTCCCATCCACTGGCCTGTGATCTTCCTGCATTCAGCAACATTGCATGTGTTTTGAGAGTCTGAAGAAGACTTTATAGATTGGTATCAGATATATGGTCTTATCAGATTTAAGATGTTGATCTGGACTGGACTGGGATGCTTCCTCAATATTTAGTTGCTCTTGTATATATAAAGCTCTTTCCTATAAACATATGAGTCTCTATGAATTTGCTTCTTTAATCGACCCAGACTAACACAAGATCTTTCATTCAAAAGTAAATCTGTTATAGAAGTTCTGGGCACGTCTTTTCAAATGGAATTGTCCTGATACTGAAGTTTCTGAGTGAACAGTTCCCACCTAAGCTCCATATTCTCCATAGGCTAAAAACAAAAGCTGGTTCCTTCTGGCAATACATAACTCCCTTTGAAGTAAACCCAATGCAGTACTGGTGTAAATCAGAGTAACAAGCTCTGTCTAAGCCTCCCATATTTGTCTATTTCACTAGACTCCAAAAACCAAAACCAAACAAATAAACAATTAACCCAAACTGGAATCTTCGTGACCTTACAGGACAGGGTATGACTGCCATAGTATTTCAAATTACTTTGTCCAATGTGAAAACAGACAAGAAGAAAGCAGCAGAGGACCTGATGCTTTTAAATTATGGTTTTATGAAAGAATGTTAGATGTACTATGGACTGTCAGAAGAGCAAGCAAATCAGGCTCGGAAGCCAGACAGCCAGATTGTTCCTTAGATGCAAGAATGATCAGACTTCATTTCATGTTTCAAGGTAAGTCTAAAGTATTTCTACTAAATCAGAAAAGCCATTGGTGATAGTCGTGATTTTTGTCAATGTGGCTAGGCCAGGATTTCCAGTGATTTGTCAGTTAACACCTCGTAATCCTCCAGAACCCGATATCACACAATTTAATCACAGAAAATTTTTTATAAGCCTCCTTCATGGGATGATATTATAGAGGAATGGTGATTTCCATGTAAGAGGTTATTATGGAAAACTTCTCTGATTTTTGCTGGGTCATGATCCTACATCTGACTCATCACCATCAACAGTTTGCACTTAAGCAAATGGTTGTTCTACTGTAGTGAATTATTTCTTACTCATCTAACTCCCACCAAAAACCTCTTTCTGATATATCTGGAAAAGAGAAGATTGGGAACGATAAAATATTTTTTAAAGATAAAAAATAAAATATAAGATTCAGTTTTAAGTTCTTGTTAACAGGCTTCATTGTAATCTGATTTCAGCAGCTTCCTCAGCCTCGGGATGATAAGGACCGTCCAGATAATTGCCAGCATCTTGAAACTGGACTTATTAAAGCCCACATATGGAAACCATTGTCTCATACCTTGTGAGTTCTGTGTGGCCATTGCAGCCCATTCCATAAACCCGGGACCTCAGGGAGCATACACTGGCCAGGTAGTAGTTGATGCCAGAGATGGTAGAGTGGTTCAGCAGTTTGGTAAAGTGGGATTTAAATTTGTCTTCCAAGTTATTGGGACTAGTCATATGCTAATTTGCTTAAAAGGAATTGTTTCTACAATGTCGTGTTGCCTGTTGATACTGGGATTTATCAACTGCCTGTTGATAATGGGCTGTTGGCTGATCTGCCACCTTGGATTCATTCACCACCAGCTTATGGTCTTCCTGTAGGTCTTAGGTTCATCAGCATGCACTTAGCCTAATGAGAATCAGGAGAAAATGCAGCCATCCATCTGACCCACAGGCTTGAAATTTGCCAGAAATGAGTTGCCATTTCTACAACCATGTGAGTGATTTTCTTAATAAAAATGTATCTCCATAAATCTACATTATAAAGATCACCAGTTTTGCTTCTGTTTTATAGTGGTTATGTATAGGACTGTTAACTGCAAGGTCAGCAATCTGAGACAACCAGCTGCTTCTTGGGGAAAAACAAGGCTTTCTACTTCCATTGAGAACTACAATCTTGGAAAAGCACAGGGGCAGTGTTCCCGTCCTACAGGAGTCAGACTCAACTCACTTCCAGTAAGTGAGTGATACCATTTTGTATTTTGTGTTTCCCTTTTTTGAATCCTTACCCAACGAGTTCTTTGCTTTTTAAACTGCACAGTGTCCAAATGGCACTTTTGGCATCCTGGAGGCATGCAAATGGTGTTCTTTTATAATGTTTTTAACCTTTATTTTAGTTTTTTTTTAATGAAATCTGAAGGGGCATGATAAGGGCTATATAAAGATGGGGGAGCTTTGTCAACAAAATTTTCTTAGCACAGCTCTTACCGTTTTTAAAAAACAAAATAAGAAAGGAGAAGCAGGTATATTATTCTGATGGGTAATAAAGTTCATTTATGCAAGTTTCTTCTCATCGGTGTATTTTTCAATTTTCTTAAAATTTCTTCAGGGTAATTCCCTGAGACCATTCTGTTTTCTTTAAGAAAATATGTAATATATTCTGGATTTGAAATTTCTAAAACCAAAACAACACAACCAACTGAGCTGACTTGAATTGATTTGAATTTAGCTGACTGGGTAGATCTCTTTGGAAGGCACTATTTTCGCTGTTGCTCCATAGATCACATTGGTAAACACAAGATTCATCCCCAGTTAAGATTTATACAATAAAATAATCTTCATTACCTTTGAAGTTGCCTAAAAGACTGGTGGAAAATTGGCAGTTTTAGTTAGCTTATCTTCACACAATCCTTTTAACACCTATCAAGCCAAGTTGTTTACTTAAAATTGAAAATGTCTATGTGAGATCCTAACTTCAGTAGCTATCCTACTAATGGGAAATCTATAATCCTCATTCTCAGTTTTCTGGATCTCAAATGCCGTCCCTTCATTTGTGGATGATGACCTTCCTCTTTCGGTCACTATTTGAGGTCTTCTGAGCCTTCTTTAGAATGTGTGATGCACCTTAAACTTGATTTATTATGAAAGCATAATTTCTGTAAACTTGTTACAAAGCTCAGTAATTTGGAAAAATTTCCACTTTTAATTTGTTTTAAAAAGTTATCTTCTACCTGTCCTCGAGTAACTTCTTTTCCATAACCTAAATTATCCTCTTTGAAAACATCCTGACAAAATTAAAACATGCTTATTACTAAAAGCGCTTACCTAAAGCCATCCTCTGATCTCAAAGTTGTGGTTACACATGCTTTGTTCGGAATAAATATTTATATGTATGAATTAAAACTCTCATTTATTAATTTGTCTTTTTACAAAATGTCTCTCCTATTTTGGAAATGCAATCAGCAAAGACCAGTCCCTAAAGAAGGATATCAAAATTGGTTAAGTTGAGAGTCACCAAAAAGGAGACCCTCATAGAGATCAATCTATAAAATCATTGCAATAATTGAATAAAGCACAGGAACAATTGTGAGCATGGCACAGGACTAGGCCATGTTTTGCAATTTCTAGCTATGAGCTAGAACCAACTCAATGGCATTTAATAACAACAATAATGGAAGTGGAATTTCTTCAATATTGTTTCATTGTGTTAGTTAGAAGGAAGTACACAAGAGTGTGAGCATCAGAAAGCACAGAGAATTCTGGTCTTCTTAGAGCCTGACCACTAGATTTAGACATTAATCAACCAACAGAGGATTAATTTTATGCTTAAAAAGAAATGTGTCTTTAAAATATATCCATATGTCAAACTATTAACAGAAGGTTTAGCAACTCCATTTGCACTACGCTTTGTGGTGAGCTCTGGGGGCACAACAGTTAAGTGCTCTAATATTAACTGAAATATCAGTGTCCCAAACCCACCAACGACTCTGTGGGTGAAAAGGCCTGCTGGCCTGGTCTGTAAAGATTACAGCATAGGAAAACGTATGCAATGAGTTCACCATGTCCTGTAGGTTACTCTAGTTTGTACCCATTTGAACAGTAGCAACATATTTAGAGGGATCAAGGTGTGGGAATTTCAAGTAACTTCATATTAACAAGTCCGTTCTGAGATGGCAGTATTTAACCTCACTATGGGTGGGGTGTCTCAGATGGCTCTTAGGGGGTGTTCCAGAAATGTGAAACATAGATGTGCAAAGGATCAGCAGAGCAACCTGTTACTAAGGTAAAGCTGAGTTTACAACCCACTGTTGTAATGTGCCAGTACGGCAGCCTTTCCAGAGTGCATGAGAAGGGTGTAGTCAAGAACAGCTATTAATATTTTATGAATTTGTGTATGTGTGAAATCAGAGAAATGAAAGGCTCCCCTATTATGGAATTGTGAGGCAATTGTTCACAACGGAGAGGTAACGCAACGTGTTGAAAGTGGTGTGAATAATTAACAGTTGTTTCAAAAGTGAGTGGGATGGTCCTTAAGAAACAATAAAACTATTTACTGGTTTACACCCTTGTTTACAAGAATAAAAATTTCCTGAAACAATGAGTAAAAATGTAAGCATGCTAAAATCTCAGTCCTGATAATCATTCTGTGTGTCTACGGGCATTTTCACTTATCCGAGTTATTATTTTCCACACTTTTCAACACGGGAACATTAAGATGTAAAGAGGTTTAGTATGTTCTATCAAGCCACCAAGCAAAAGATCATAGGTGAAAAGATGGGGGCGTCAATTATTACCAGCATAAAGATCAATATTAAAATGTGACTGTTTTTGCCTCTGGCAATGGACAGACATTTTACGTGACCAGCACATAAGAAACTGACTGACAAGGACTGGGGAAGTTTCTGGGGTAGGAGGGTGAGGCAAGGATGCTCCTGAGTCTCAGAAATATCTGAACGAAGTGCAAACACACTGAGATAAGACTTTTGGGATTACGAGTGTATCAATAACATTGCAAGCTTAAGCCCAAGTCTTACATCATTTTGTAATATGAATTTTGCTGCAAACACCTTAACTGTTTAATGCTGTCTAACATCACACAATTAGCAAAGGCCATATTAGAATAAAATAGTATTTTATTAATAAAATAGATGTTCTTAAATATTCTAATAATAGTAATATTGGCTTAAGCATGTTTTAATCACATATTTATCTAGTCTATATATTTAATAGGTTCTTGATATACCACTATTTGATGCCCTGATGATTACAACTCATATTTACTCCATGTGTATCAGAATATAAACCTCATAGGGTTTTTAATGTGCCCCCCAGTGGTAACCACCAGTACAGTCCCCCCCGGCTCTTCTAGTAGCTTTGAACTTCCATACTTCTGGATAGAAATGCAGCAATACATTAACTGTTTCCTGTGCATATGTAGTTTACAAGTCTGTCTAGAAGATCTTCCTCATTCACAAGACTGAGGAAGCTTGTGGAATCAAGTCAGGTTAATGGCCACATCTCAAATTCCAAGAACTAGAAGTCAGACAGACACAAGCAAAATGCAGCATCCCAAGCAAGCATGATAGTGTCTGAAAGTCAAAGGAGGTCTCCTTATTTCTCTGCGCGCTCAGCCAGGAAGGGGAGATCATAAAAATTGGCTGCAGTCAAGTTATGACTTTTTCCTTCTGCAAACCCACAAGTAAACAGTTAATGTACTAGGTTACTATCCAGAATGAGATGGAGATTAAAGATACCCCACATGCTATCCCACTGCCTTACCCAGGAAATCAACCACCACTCCTCCCCTTTGTAGAGTTCCTCATGCTCCAGTGTTCTTCAATTCTTGAACCATCTTACCGAACTCAGGAATCCTTAAGGAAAGGGCTGACAGATTTGAACTGCAGGTGGAAGGGACGAGGGCTCAAAGAACTAACTGATGAAGTTCAAAGACTAGAGCCTTCAGTATGGTTTACCTTCAAAGTATATAGAACAAACATTTTCACAGCTGAACTTGTTTATTGGTAAACAGAGCAAAATTCAAATTGTTAAAGATTTCATTGAAACCGGATCCATAATTAGCACTCATTGGAAAATCAGTCTGGAAATCAAACAACATATTAGATTTGGTAAATCTGTACAAAACTTTAATATAGTATTTAAATGTCATATTAAGGACTAAGGTGTGCCTAACCCAATCTATGATATTTTCAATCATGTCATTTGCATATTCATACTGGAAATGATTATAGAAGACTAAATAACTGATGCACTGACACGGTGTTGTCCAAAAATATTGAATCTACTATGAACTACTAGAAGAATGAATCCATCCAATTTGGAAAATCTACATAGAAATTTCTGCTTGGAAGGGATCATGGTTAGAGTTTATCTCTCATATATTGAACATGTTACCAGAAAGGATCAGTCAAGAGGAAATTATGCTTGATAAAGTGGAGGGTCAGAGACAGAGTCAACTCAATGAGAAAAATTGACCTAGCGGCTATGAAAATGGGCTGCACCAAAAATTGGGTAAGAGTCCCAGAACTGGGTAGTGTTCCATTTGTTGCACATAAGGACATTTGGAGTCCAAAGACAATGGAGGGTACCTAACCACAAAAAACATAGTAGATGTTGAGCAATGCTAATATTAACGTTTGAAATATGAGAAAAAGTATTTCACTTTTTGTTTTCTCTGTGTTTTAGAGTAGTCACATTGTTAGTGTTTTTACAAAGAGCATATAATACTCATAATTAAGAAATAAGTTAAATATAATGAAGCAAAGATCTTAGTTAGCAGGAAAATCAGAAAAAAATGTTTCAAAACTAATACTATATATTGGCAGATTTAGCTCTAATACCAGAGCTCTGCAAATTTGTTTTTAATTAAAGAACTTTAATAAACTCAAATAAAGTTCAAGTTCAAGTAAAAAGACATCTATTTTTTCCAGACTCAGACTCCTCATCTGTAAAATAAGATATTGATTTAAATCATTATCTATGTTTTTTCTAGTTTATATCTTCTGATTACACAAAGTTCAAAACTTGAATTAGCAACAAACACAGAGAGTGGGTAGAGTGTCAAAATATTTTGATGACAGAATGGTCACTCATCAAATTTTGAATATTAAAGTAAATATTTTAAGGTAATAAAGTATGCCATTATTTTATTCCTATGATAAAGTTTGCTTTTCCAAATCCTTAAATGTGAACCTAATTAAGTGATGCCATGACCCCCTCAATAAAAATGATATGTTTTGACAAGGGTTACTGGATTTAGCCTGATCATTGTAATTCAGTAAAGAGTAGAGTAAAGAGAAATCTCTAAGGTGAAACCCACAACTTAAATCCTCAGGGAGGTTTTTACAAACTAGGATTTTTAAAATCCACAAATAGAATCATTAGAAGTTTATTAGACATAAAGATCCCTGATGTTCACTCAGGGGCTATTGGATTATCAACTTGAGGTTAATCTTGATGAACTTCAATTACATGAAATGACTCATGCTATTTCAGTGATGCTATGTGGGATAATAGAGCCCTGGGGATGTTGTGGGTAAAGCACTGTCCTGTAGGACCAGCAGTGCAACCCCACTACTATCTCTTCAGGTGAATGATGGGACTTTCTGCTCCTGTAAAGACTTACCACCTGGAGAACCCAAAGAGGCAGTTCAACTCTGTCCTTTAGGGAGGATGGCTCTGAGTTAGAGTCAACTCAATGACAGCGGGTTTGAATTTTGAACACGTGAGATTACCATGAATTAGAGAAAAGACAATAGTAGCAGAGAATGATTGCAGGCTTGTTTTCTTTCATTTTTACTTATGTATTCATTCATATATTCACTCACTCATGCAATTTGCCAGTCATACATATTCTGTATCTGGGTGGCTATGGATTCCAAGTCATAAATAATTTGAATAAATACACTTAGAAAGAGTATAACACAAATGTACTACAGTAAATTTATGAGAGACTTCTTGGAGAATGTAGAGCTATACTCTAAAAATAGTATTACATCAATGGCAGAATAGGTGTAAGGATAGTCTATTCAAGTAATTCAATCAACAAAACCATAAGGAAATTGGGATCATTATAATTCTTCACATAGAAATTAGCCTGAAAGTTCCAGAAGACAGTACAAGTCCATTGAATTTCTGGGTATTAATTTTGAGGGGAAATTTTCTGACCCACTATAATTCATGAGAAAGTGTTCAAAGATAAAAGTTTTATTCCAAAAATTCTCTAAAGGAAGCCCAGATAAACTGATGGCTTTTTATCCCCTCATGTAAAAATTGCATATGTACAAATACAAAACTTAGAAGTTACATTTTTGATCAAAAACTCACTTACAGTAAACATTTTCAAAGGACTCCATGTCGTTTGAAACCAGCCAACATTTTTAAGAGAGAAAAGTGAGTTTTGAAAATAGCGTGTGAATAAAATAAAAATAAAACCCAAGCAATATCCCTTCACTAGATAAATATGTATATGTACATATTTATATTCTATGCATACATGTGTTTATACATATTATTTATATATATATACATGCTTATATGTGTTTACTACATATATAAATTTATATTAAAATATTGTTCAGAGTTGTAGAAGAAGGAAAGTTCAAAGTCAATGGGTCAATTGTGTTAGACTCAAGTAGCAATGGGGGGGTTGATGAATCAAATTTCAACAACAAACAGGCTTGTGGTTGCTTTGCAAAATGAAACCAAGGTTAGTGGGTCAAAGTTTTGTGTGCAGAGGGGAAGTAATCCAAGGTTGGCTCAATACCAACACTGACTCAATAGCAGCATCACAGGAACACACACTGTACCACAGTGTGACAGACTGGAAGACAAGTGGTGATGATGGGGGATTATTAGCTATTTATTAGGATATACTTTATTAGCACAGTTATGAGGGTTTTTGTTTATTTTTTATGGAGGTGTAACTTATACTAGTAATATTAATGCTCTAAAGAAGAATAGGAGGGAACAGTTTATAATTAAATCTTAGCTGGTTTCAACATGATTAAAATTATGATTCTCTTTTGAAATCCACTCGTAACAAGATTTTAGGTGTTTCCATGTCCCTCGTTTATATAAACAAATATAAAGGTAAATTATTTGTACAAAATACATTTTAATGACTTTTGGTTGCCATACTTGTCTTAGTCCAGAGGGTTTGGTAATTTTATGATTACCAGTCTCCACATTATGTCTTTAAATTTTTTCTTGTAAATATTTGATATTGTTCAGAGATCTTTAGCAAAGTTTCTGTACACTCAGAGGAACCTACCAATACCTGTTCCCCAGTTTCTGTGTTTGAATAAGGTAATTTGTCGACAATATATATTATTTTAGAGGATCAGTTTGTTATTTGTTTTCAATGTCATATGAAGTTGCCACCATAACTTTGTTGAGGCTACATGCTTGAAAACTGATGGAAATGTTGAAATAAAACAAAATGCCTAAATTCAAACCAAATTCATTTTTATTGAGTCCATCCTTACTCATGGCAATCCTATTGGACTGGGTAGAATTGCCTTTGTGGGCATCTGAGACTATAACACTGTGCAGGAGTAGAAAGCCTCTTCTTTGCCCCATGAAGTGGCTTGTGATGTAAACTGCTGACCTCCCAGCTAGCAGCCTACTGTGTCAGCCAATACCATAGCAGGGCTCCTAAGCAAAGTGCGTATACACTGGAATTGGCACATGATTTCCAGTATCTTGAAATCTCATTCATGGGGCCTAAAATTTTACTTTTAAATTTTTCTAAAAATAGTATAATGATATAACAACTAAAAATTCATCTTATTAAAGTCTCAGCTATTGAAATTTGGCAAAGTAAAACTACTTTATGATATTTCCCCTGTCAATCATACCAGAGCATTGGGGAGGTTGTTCTACATATTAGTCATTAAATTTGATCTGTCAAAATGGAAAATATGTGGGTAGTCACTTGAAAGTTCAAGCAAATTTAAATGAATTAAAGGTTCAAATAAGTAATTACTGTCATTGGACGAAAGGTTACTTAGGACTAAACCTGGCCACTCCATCTATTTTATAGTCTCCAGTCAAAGTTAGGTGGTTGTATATCATTGCCATTCTTTTCAAAAAGCTGACACAGGCATTAGTATGCTGACTTTGAAACTAATTTTGCAAGATATTTTGAATGTAACTAAGCATGAGACTGACGTCTAAAGATACGCTACTTCTCTTTAATGCTAAGGACAAATCTCTGACAAACTAAGTGATGTAAATCTCTAACAGAGGGTGTCATGAGTACTTTCAAATACAACGCAATCATCCAAGGTGGTCGAGATAAAAATATACCAATAATGGAGAAACATTAAGGAGAGTGGCAAGAATATATTTTTAAAGAAAGTTGAAATTCTGATTTTAATTTAATGAAATTTTAATTAAAATGCTCCAGTTTAAAGTTATTCATAGCTGAAGAAATTGAAGGCAAACCCTAAAATTTTGACAAGTTTTAAATCAGATATTAAAATGAAAATACAATATAAAATATAAGAAAAGTATAAGCAAGTTACATTAAACCTAAGTAGAGATAATAAACCAATAAAACCCAAACATATTGCCATTGATTGTAGTGACCCCCTGTGGGTTTCCAAGATTGTAACTGTTGATTGGCACAAAAGCCATGTGTTTCTCCTGTGGAAGTGCTGGTGGTTGCAAACTGCAGACCATGTCCACCAGAGCCAAACAAGTAACCACTATAACACCAAGAGTTCCTCTGGATAAGTAACAGGGGAAAGCAATAGCTTTTTTAATGATATATAGTAACAGTAAAACAGTTGTTTGATGAATACCAATTTTCACTAAGTATATATATTATTAATCAAGATGAATCATCCTCAAAATTGTGCCACGTTAAATCCTTCTTTTACTTATGAGCAAACTGGCATGCAGCAAGCAATAAGGTCAAGATTTAAAGTCAAGTTGCACTAGTTCTAAAACACTGTTTTCTTCTAACTTAAACAATATTCATAACTATCCACTATATTATCAATATTAGTGACTAAATAACCTATTTAAAATGTATATCAGATATACTTTGCTATGTAAAATAAGATCCCACCCTGAAAAACAGTAGCTAAGTGATATTTTCCCCTGGATCACGTTGTTTAGCCGCCTGATTTATCTGGTCTCAGCTGAGTGGCCTGAAGGAACCTCTTTTCATGTTTTGGGCCTCTGTGAAGGTAAGCCACTCGATGCTATCTCTCTCCTGCTTTAAAGAGATTAGCCTGGACATGTTCATCGCATGACAGAAATGTTTCCAGAAGAAAAAAATAGGGCAAGTTCCATTGGGTAAGTAGTTTTCCAAGACTTTACTTATATCTAGAAAGCCAAAGAATGTCAAAAGGCCCAATCTAAGTTCAAAAGCGGAATAAATGGTGTTTTGAGGTAGGCAATGGGCTACCTCAGCATTGGCAGTCCAGCCCCACCAGTCACTCTATTGGGGAAACATTTGTTTTGTGAAGGTTTATAGGGTTAGAAACCCCACAGAAGGCTATTTTCAGTTGGAATTGACTCCATAGCAGTGGGCTTGGTTTTTGTTTTATTGATGATACGAAGCCCTGTTGATGCAGTAGATCAATTACTGGGCTGATAATCAAAAGCTTAGCAGTCCATTCTCCCTAGCTGTTCACTGGAGAAAGATAGAATCTGATGGTACAAGGATTTTCAGCCTCGGATACCCAGGTTTACTCTGTCCTACAGTGTCCATGAGAGGAGGGATTGCTTGGATAGCAGTGATTATTGATGATAAATGCTTCAGAATATTTTATCCTTTCCCCCAATTATACCTGAGAAGTATCTATTTATTTGATTGTTTATATACCTATAGTTTGATTTTAGTACCAGAAAATAAAAGATAGTCAACTCTAGAGAAAAAATAAAATTTTCATGTGCTTAAACTAAGATAATCCACATGTTTAGCATAAGGAACATCATTATATTTAATACAGGCTAGAAATTTGTTTTTAATGAATGTATGAATAGGATATGTCATTAAAAGACCAGAATAATCATGGGATAGCATAGAATCTAGGGGATTGTTTTCCTCATTGAATAAAGTAAAAACTAAGGTAAACTTAGTTTCAATGTCCTACTTAAAGTTACACTGCTATTTTGTAGCAGGCCAGAAACTGGAATTGTTGATTTCGTATCTAACGCTAAACTATACTCACAGGTTTGAAATGAATTTTGAATCTACTCCATTACAACTAACAACAAAAGCACAAAGTGCTGCGGTAGAAACTAAGTCAATACTATAATTATTTAAGAAAATTATTTTAAATAAATCATTAAAGTTGGCTTATTCAAAACAAACAAAACTATATTTTAATGAATGAAACCTTTATAATGGAAGTAAGTTTTAAACCTAACCAAAACTTAACTCTAGATTTTCTCCCCTCTCATAATATACCATATTTCCATTTGGTCAGTACCCTTGAATAAAGTCCAAACAAGTTGTTTACTTGAATTTTTCTTGTGTGGGGGTGTGTTTTTTTACACCATAAATCTAATTCATCAGGAAAATCCTGTGGCATTTACCTAGCAACTACATACACAGTCTAGCAACTTCTTAATTCCTCCATTCTCCAACTGTTGGCCTCATATGGTGATATTTAACACAATGGTCTATAATAATGACAGCCTGATGAGCTGTGAGATAACATCAAGAATACCACACATGAAGCATGAAATATGTTATTAAAAATAAGAGAAAAAAATCGAGGTAGATGTCAGAAAAGGCTCTGAAACTTGCTCTTGGCCTTAGAATAGCTAAAGCAAATGAAAAAATGATAAAGAAAGCGAACGGAACAGAGAATTTCAAAGGTAGCTCCAGAAGACCAAGTATAATGATGAAACATGCAAACACATATATTTAGAAAACCAAAAAATGAAGAAAACACCCACAGTATCTTAAGCTCAATAAAACTGAAGAAATATTCCAAGTCCTGAGATGCAATACTGAAAGAATCTTTGAGCAAAATACTGAATGATGCAGAAAGCACCCAAAGATGGAAGCCATAAAGACTCACAGTTACCATTAGGAGGGCAGTGGGAGAGGACCAAATAGTCTGTGCCTTTCATCCAAACCTTATGGCCACCCTTATTGCGTGGAAATTCGTATAATGATGTTTCATATATTTAGGTAGAGAGTCATGACCATGAGAGGGAGTGGCGATAATTTTCAAAGAAGCTTATTTCACAGATGCTGCTGGGTGGGTGCCGGGAGGGTTCAGGGAGGATGGCTTGCCCTTGAGGAAAACACTTGTCATGTCTTTTATGGATCCCCAGAAGGGAGACTATACCCTGGACTATATGGCTAGATATGCATTTTTAAGCAAGTTTATTCTCGGCCCTAGTGACCAAGGCCTCATACTATAGGCCACATTGACTTTAGAATTTGTTTTACCAAGATGTATAGCCTACTATATAGGCCACATTGGAAGGGTCTGAGGCAGACAACCCACTATGTAGAGCAGTCTTTACATTAAACATACCTGCTGTAGATTAAATAAACGGATATACTCCTTTAGAGTTAAAGCTGAAATTCCCTAGTGAAAGAAGAGAACTTCTTCCTCAATGTCAGAGATTTGAAAGTCATTGAATTTTGATTAAAGCCTCGTGCTTTTGAGATTTCCCAATAATAGGCAACATAAAACTATTATATATTTGCCACTTTTATGTTACCTTAGCTTGTAAAGAACTGTCTGAGCTCTGCAGACATTTTTCTGCTCTAATGAATGAGAGTTTATGGAACTTTGTGCCCTGTGTCTAATCCTCACTGTTTTCTGAAGCACTACTCAGTCACTTAGATTTATAAATATGTAAAAGTGAACATCCCATATAGTTTAGTGTAAAAAAAAAAAAAGCTTTTCTATATATGAATAGTACTTAAAATCCTGGATCATTGGCTAGTTTAATGATACTATTATTAGGATTACTAAAGTTCTGAATGAAATTCTTATATTATCTCTCAAAAAGGTGGTAATGTTGCCACTGAAGGGAACCAGGGAAATATATAGACTTGTATATGTGAATGGATTTTGAGCTCCGCCTTAACTATAAGCCCTGACCTAAGAACATTCAGTTATTATGCAGTAGCCCTGCTCAATGCTTACTCTTATGAAGGGATCACTAAAATACAGGTTCTACAGCATGGACCCTACCTACCTATCACAAAGAATATCATCGTGGGTCTTAAAATCCTGTCTTAACCGTCCCTCACAGAAAAGTCACAAGGAAGGGACGAGTCAGGCAGAGTGTAGTATACCACTGATGAAACACACAACATTCCTCTAGATCTTTAATGCTTCCCCCGACCCCCTCTATCATGACCTCCAGTTATACCTTACAAATCTGGCTAGACCAGAGCATGTACACTGGTGCAGGTAAGAGCTCTTGGCACACAGAATCCAGGACACACAAAACCCTCAGGAACAATAATGTGAGTAGTGATACCATGAGGGTAGGGGAAAGGTGGGGGGAAAAGGGAAAGATAAGGGGAACTAATCACAATGATCAACATATCACACACTGGGCTGGGGGGGGGGCGTGAACAACAGAAATGTGGGTAATGGGAGACAGTGGACAGCGTAAGATATGAAAATAAGAATAATTTAAAATTTATCAAGTGTTCACAAGGGTAAGAGGGTGGGAGATAGAGGGAAAAGAGAGGAGTTGATATCAAGGGCTCAAGTAGAATGAAAATGTTTTGAAAATGATGGCAACATGTACAAATGTGTTATAAGGCTTTAAGAGCCCAAATAAAATTTATATTTATAAATTATATGTGTGTATAAATATATATTTCTGTAAATCCAATCTTAACGCAAGTTGCCATCTAACTGAGGAGTCAGCTAAAACCACGCAGAAGAAAGATATCAGTTTGTGTGATCCAAGAATTGCAAATCATAAACCCAAGTTCAGAAGAGGGAGTTGTATTAGACCTTAAATTCTGAGCACCCAATTTTCAGAGGGCTATGGATGAACATAAGAGCCCCACCCACCATTGGGATTAAACCTCCATTGAGTTCCTTAGGCCCACTGACCAATGGGACTAGCCTTCCTTCAGACAGAATGCAACTGAAAGTGAATTAATGCAGATCTAATTAGGTAAAATTTTAGCATGTCATCCCCCCTTTTGAACCATTTGTAATTTGTTCCATTATTTATTATGTTTTGCTTTCTTTGGGAATTGCAATGTTTCTGTGTTTTATTTTGTTATTGTTGTTGGGTTCTAGTTTTAGAATGCTTTTCTTTATGTGAAATCCAGGATAAGGGAACCTATACAGACAATAACTAGGTTCATAGTTTCTTAGGATTATGACAAGTGAGGTCGGAGGAAATGGGGACCTAATATCAATGAGTACAACGATGAACAAAATATTCCAATTCGTTTGTGATGATGATTGCATAACTCATTTAATAAAGTCTCACTATTGAATTATATAGTATGTTAATTATATTCCAATAAATTTGTTTTAAAAGAATCTGGAAAGAAGACAAAGAGTTACTATACCAAAAAGAACTAGTCAGAATTCAGCTATTTAAAGAGGCAGGATATGATCAAGAACTTATGACATAATCAAGAACTTATGACAATAAAGAAGTCCAAGCTGCACTGAAGACATTAGCACAAATCAGAAATTGGTACAGGAGTTGACATAATACCAATCAAATGTTTCAACAAGCTGATGAAGTGCTGAAATCATGCATTAACCCTTGCCAAGTAATTTGAAAGGCAGCTACATGCCAAGTTCACAGAGAGAGCCATATTCATAATAACTTCAAAGAAAGGTGATGGAAGAGAATGTCGAAATTGTTAAACACTATCATCACAGACCAGTTAAATGTTGCTAAAGCTCATTCAACAATAATTTTAGCAGTACATGGACAGAGTGTTGCCAGAGGTTCAGGCAGATTCAGAAGAGGTCTGGGAATAAAGGATATCATGACTGGTGTCCGATAAATCTTTGCTGAAAGGGGAAGATACCAGAAAAATGTTTATTTTAATTTAAAGATTATTCAATGTCATTTGACTTTGCTTCAACACAAACTATGGATAGCATTGAGAAGAATGGGTATTTAAGAACACTACATACCATATGGAATCTGCACATGGGCAAGGAGGCAGTTGTTGAACAGAATGAAGGAATACTTCAGGTATTAAATCAATAAAGGTGTTTGTCAGAGTTATACTCTCTCAAAATATTTATCCAATCTGTATGCTGAGAAAATAATCCCAGAAACTGGACTATATGAAGAAAAATGAGGCATAAGGGTTGGAGGAAGGCCTATTAACAGCCTGTGGTATGCAGGTGACACGACCTTGCTTGTTGCAAGTGAGAAGGTTGTAAAGAACTTGCTAAGGAAGATCAAGAACTGCAGCCTTCAATATGGATTGCACCTCTTGCACAATACCTCTTTAAAACATTGAAGAGTAAGACAGTCACTTTGGTGAGAATAACCCAAACCATGGCCTTCTCAATTGCCTCTCATGCAAGTGACAGTTGGATGGTGAACAAGGAAGAACAGAGAAGAACTCATGCATTTGAGTAATGATGCTAGTGAAAAATGGTGAGTACCAAGAACTGTCAAAAGAATAAACAAATCTGCCCTCATGGCATAGTGGTTATGTGTTAGGTTGCAGTATGCAGGGTCAGCTGTTTGAAACCACCAGTGGCTCCATGGGAGAAAGGCCAAGCTTTCTACTCCCATAAATAGTTAGTCTCACACACCCACAGGGGCAGTTCATAAATTCTCTATGAGTCAACATGTATTCAATGACAGTGAGTTTATTTTTTTGGTTTGGTCTTGGAAAAAGTAGTCAGCATACTACTTAGAAGAAAATAGTGGAGAGACTTCATCTCAGGTACTTCAGACATGCTATCAGGAGAGACCAGTCCCTGGAAAAGAACATCATTCTTGTTAAAGTGGAAAGGTGACAAAAAAGAGAGATTCTTAATGAGATGGAGTGACACAGTGCTGCAACAATAGGCTGAAGCATAATAGCAATTGTGAGGATAGAACAGGCCCAGCAGTATTTCATTCTATTGTATGCAGGGTCATTATGAGTCAGAACCAACAGGATAGCATGAAGAGCAACAAGCTATTCATACAGAAATCCTTGGTAGTGTAGCTTGTTCCAATTTGGGCAGGTAAGGACAAGATCAACAGTTTAAACCCACCAGATGCACTATGAGATAAAGATCAGGCTGTCGGCTCTTGGAAAGGTTTAGTCTCAGAAACCAAAAGACTCGATTCTACTCTGTCCTAGAGGGCCACTTTTAATTGGAATCAATCCCATAAAACCAAACCCACAAATTTGATTCATAGTGACCTGATAGGATTACATAGAATTTTACATGTGAGTTTCTGAGACTATAATACTTAAGGCACAATAAAGCCTCTTCTGACTACTAGTTTCTCTGATTGCTGTCTGATAAGCTTAAAGTCCAGACAGTGTCAAGAATGATCCAATTATATAATCCCAATATGTAACAATGATTCTAAATTTATTTATCAAAAACAAAGTACTGACAATGCCCACAAGTCACTTCAAAATATGTACCTGAGCCATCCTCTCTCCACCAACAACATTCCACTTACTTATACCGTTTCAGCCTTGCTGACCTCCTTGATGATCCTCAAAGAGACACTCTGACTCATAACTTCGAAATTATCTATGAGGATTACTGCCTCAACTATAGTGCCTCTTATATTATCAGTTTAAGGTATGCAATTTACATATTGTTTCTTAGTTCAATAACATCAAGAGAGCTTGTATAATCATCACATGGTCAACTTTAAACCATTTGCTTCTTTCTTATACTCACTGTTGCTAGCTTCCTGTTTCCCTGCCAAGCTTCCCTGCTGTAGCCCCAAGAAACCATCAATCTTGTTACTGTCTCTGTAGATTGTATATACAAAAATTTTATATGCAAAATAATACATTTTATGTACAAAAATACACCCAAACACCCAAGTCAAACAATAGCAAAGTAAACAAGGGAGAAACCTCAATCAAAAAGAAAGCAAAAAATTAATAACTAGAACAAAAGTAAAATGGGCCAAAAGGGAGAGCAAATGATATTCATTTTACCTAGCTGTGTCTATGATACTCAACTTTACAATGCTTTCTGTAAGATAAAAAGGCTACTCATGTCTCTCTATGGCCAAATATCTTCCTTTTTTATTGTCTGAGTCTTTTTTTAAATTGTTTTATTAGGGGCTCATACAACTCTTATCACAATCCATACACACATCAATTGTATAGAGTATATTTGTACATTCATTGCCCTCATCATTCTCAAAACATTTGCTCTCCATTTAAGCTCCTGGCATCAGCTCCTCATTTCCCCTCCCTCCCTGCTGCCCCCTCTCTTATGGATCCTTGATAATTTATAAATTATTATTTTGTCATATCTTGCCCTGTCCGACATCTCTCTTCACCCACTTTTCGGTCCTCTGCCCCCAGGGAAGAGGTCACATGTAGAACCTTGATATTGACTCACCCTTTCCAACCCACCCACCCTCTACCCTCCCAGTATCACCACTCACACCACTGGCCATGAAGGGATCATCCAGCCTGGATTCCCTGTGTTACAGCTCCTATCTGTACCAGTGTACAACCTCTGCTGTAGCCAGACTTACAAGGTAGAATTCGATCATGATAGTGGACGGGTGTGGGAGAGGAAGCATTTAGGAACTAAAAGAAAGTTGTATTTTTCATTCTTGCTACATCACACCCTGATTGGTTCGTCTCCTCCCCGAGACCCCTCTGCCAGGGGATCTCCAGTGGCCTACAAATGGGCTTTGGGTCTCCACTCCTCACTGCCCTCCTCATTCATTATAGTAAACTTTTTTGTTCTGATGATGCCTTATACCTGATCCTTTTGACACCTCGTGATTGCATAGGCTTGTGTGCTTCTTCTGTGTGGGTTTTGTTGCTTCTAAGCTAGAGGGTTGCTTGTTTACCTTCAATCCTTTAAGACTCCAGATGCTATATCTTTTGATAGCCGGGCACCATCAGCTTTCTTCACCACATTTGCTTATTCACCTGCTTTGTCTTCAGCAGTTGTGTCAGGAAGGTGAGCATCATAGAATGCCAAATATAATCTTCTTAATGAGGCTTATGCTGATTTTGATCAATATCTTTATAACTATAAGCCTGGATACACATTCTATGCTCTGATTAATCTAAATGTTATGTTTTCCTCTTTTTGTGTAGTAATTATCTCGTAAAAACATCTGTGATAAGCTTGCTTATAAGCTTAGAAATATCTTTAGATTTTGTTAATGATATGTGTATTCTAAGCACCAAATAGGTGCTCAATAAATTTTAAATTCTTTAATCAACCATTCTGAAAAACCAGAGGGACAAAATGTATATACATCTTAGGTTAAATTAACCACAAGTGATTAGTTATCACTGCCATCAAATAAATTCTTACTCAGTGACCTCATAAATAGTACAACTTCCCATAGAGATTTCCAAGGCTGCAGCTTTCGACATGAGCAAAAGTGTCATTTTTTTTCTCCCATAGAGAAGGTGGTAGACTTGAACCATTGCTTTTATGGTGAGCAATCCAATATGCGACCAGAGCTTTTTAATTGATTATTCAGACTAAACAAAACAATCATGAGCTTACTGATTGCCTCTGTTGTGTTGGCAATGTAAAATAAGATTTTATCAAGAAATGTGCTCTTTGCCCATGTGCTTACTATTAGTTTGTGAAAAATGAGCATAATCAATATTTATGATGAATAATCCATGAGTTCTGTTGTACTCAAAACTTTTCTGAATTCTGTATTATCAGGTACATTGGTTCATATCCTGAAGAGTTATAATTCACTGCCTTTAGAGGTAATAATAGAAGTTCAAGTTTAGTAGAAAAATCCAAATTTGATTGATTTTTATTGCCTATAAATTTCATTTCCTACTCATTTTAAGTGGCAATTATATTCACACTAGACTATTTATTTTAAAAATTTAGACATAAATCCACATTTTACATCCCTTTATTCTGAGACTTTAGCTGCCTAATATCTGTTATCCTCTGTTCTCTGTCAATGTACTACAGTGCTTACCTGCTGGTTGTGATGGTGAAAGCTATGTATTTCAAGTAATGGCATGGTTAACCTTGGTGGACAGGATTCAACAGAGAATCCAGATTAAGAACAATGACAAGAAGAAAGATGAATTTATTTCGGGGAAAAAATGATCATTTGGAATGTTTTAAATAGCACTAAAACATTATCTCATATAGGGACAGAAAAGTTCCAACCTGATGAGCCCTTCAGCATGGAATGCCCTCAAAAGATGATTTAGGAAGAGCTGCCTACTCTAATGAGAGTCAAACATGATGGACGGTATTGAATGCAATTTTGAGCCTTAGGTTGCTGATGTAGCACCACTCACAATTAAACATCAGAACATGGCATGGGCAATGTATGAACCTCAAGATTTTCGAAGTTTTCAGAAATAAAATGGAATAATTAAATGTCAATATCTTAGCCACCAGTAAGCTGCCAGAGCGTGAGGGTTGACGATTTTGATAGAGAGTGAGGGTTGGCCATTTATACTATTACACTACTCAGAGAATGGCAGGTTAAGAGAAGCAATGTTAAATTCACAGTCAAAAGGAACACTTCAAGAACTATGCTGAGGTACAAAGATGTTAGTGACAGGATAATATTCTTATCTCTTGAAATGTTATCAGTTAAAATAACTATTACCCACATTTATGCATGAACTACAAATGACAAAGAAAATAACCATATGATTTTTCTTAATTTCTGCATTCTGAAATCAATCACATTTGCAATTAAGATACATTGAACTTACTGTTGATTGGAATTTAGCAGTCAATAACACAATAGGTTCCAAAAATAAGCCCAAACTCACTACCAATTTCAGTCACTTCAATTTCATATTAACCTTTAGGACAGAGTTAACTGTTCATTTGGGTATTTGAGACTATAAATCTTTATGGGAGTAGAAAGCCTTATAGTTCCACCATGCCACACCTTGTGGTTAGCTGTCCCAGGTGTAACCTTCCATGCTACCAGGCTTCTTTGAAGAAGGCTCACTAGTTGTAAGATATGGCTTTCGTGGGAGACACAATGCTAAATACCAAATGATTTAATTTAGCAAAATAAATGACTAACAATCATTGAAATTCATCTAAAGCATGAATCTAAGAATTTTAGAAACCTTTCAAAAACATACAGAGGGTCTATGCATGCAGTCCTACATAGAAAACCAGGAATCAGATCCACTGCTTTTGTGATAGAGACAATGGAAAAGGACCATATTAACAATCAGGGAAAGGCTGGAAGCAACAATGAAGGGACACCAATGGTTCATGTACAAATTCAAACTGAAGTGAACGGAAAGGGGACGGGTGTGTGTGTGAAGTCCACGACAGCCAAAATGCAACCTAGATCAGGTGCCACCTGACTTTAGAGATTATCTCAAGAATACAAGACCAGGTGAGTCTGGGGATGACCTCAAAGGCATCATGCAAGAAGACTCCAAAGGGTCATTAAAAGGGCAGAAAGCAAACACCTCATAACATGGAAGGATCTGGGAGACATTATGCTGAGTGAAGTTAGTCAATCATAACGGGAGAAATACTGCATGAGTCCACTGCTGAGGGGACAAGCAACAGGACAGGCACAAGCTCAGGCTTGCAGAGCATCCATCTACTCTGCTGGCCAGGGAAGCCAGAGAGCCTGGTGAAGAGCCCGATGGGTGCTGATGAACCAAGCACCATCCTCTCTAGGTGTATATCTTGAAGGTCACTTTGGTGAAGGGCTCTTCATGTCAGCCAGGATGAAATTGTCAAGGGAGGGGGTAGGGATTCTGGTGGCTTAGTGGTTGCCATGTAACGTTAGGAGGTCCTCCAAACAGGTAGACATCCTAGGAGAGGGGGAAAGGAGCAGACATGTCTGAGATAAGACAAGTGCATGTCTCTTCCAGAAAAAGGGGCAATACCAAACTCCAAGAGCGGGGGGAAATGACTCACAGTGGTTTTAAGGACCCTAAGGGAGGAATATATATCCCTGGGAATATGCACCGACTTAGCCCCATTGGCCTGCATCCTAGAAACCCAGGTCAAATGCCAAAGAACACAGAGCATTAAATCCTGAATCCTCAAGGTCCACCACATGCTCCAAAGGCCACACAAGAGGGATCTGATCCAGAAACGCCACAAGGTGCATTGGATTTTACCTCAAAATCACCTATAACCTGAGGACTTAAGACTGTAAATTCATGGTGTTTGAAGCAGCAGCAGACAGCTATACCGAGAGTATTGAATTGGTAAGAAGACAAGCATTTACTTAGTACATCAGTGCCTTATTTGCCGTATAAAGATATATATTATGTCAGAGATATATCTTATTACAGCAAACCTGTTACTGATATTCTCAGTTACTATTATTGTAAATTTTGCATGACAAACAACTCCCATTGTATATGTAAATAGAACCAGCTTGGTAAGGATTTGTTTTGTACAAGTGAATAATTCAGGACTGTGATACATAGTTAGCCTACACTAGTCCAATATTCCTCTCTCTACAGTGTTTTTAAGAAATTAATACCAGAGTCAAGTCAATGACAATATTAACGGAAGCTCTTTATGCTTCATGGAGATGATTGATGACTATCTACCATAAATGAACAAGGAAGTGTCTAAGGGGAGCCAAAGGCCGATTAAAAAACAACAACAAAAACATAGATCCAGGAATAGATCTGGGTCTCCCAAAAAACCCTAACACCAATTTCTACCAATTAGTTCTTCCATCATGGCCCTCTTGATAGGCACCCTTAGAAAGGGAAGTCAGAAGATACAGCCGCTATGGCAAAGTGTGGTAAAGAAATATTATCGTGCCTGGATATCAGATAAAATAGCATCTGGGGTCTTAAAGGCTTGTTTTCAAACAAACACCAATCTGAGATGCCAACTAAGTCCACAGGGAAGAAGCACACCAACATTTTTTACCAAAGGATTGTAAATTATGTAATCTATGCTATGGATGACACTTGAATCCCAAGATACATTTGTAAGATCTACACTGGAAATCTACTAAGTCTCTAGTAATGTCCCTCTATTCCAAAGGAGGGATGGGAATAGACCCGTTACCAGAGTGCACTGCAGAGATGACTAAAGGAGATCTATATGAAAAACCTGACTGAAATGATTAAAACCTTGCCACTTGATTCTCCCTCTGATGTACCTTGGGCCTCATCTGGTTTTCAACATTTTCTCTGTGTGTGTGTGTTTCCTTTCTCATACTGAAATTTATGCCTGATGTATTTTGCATTGTGAGTAGCTTTTTTGAATTTTTGTTATTTTTTTCTGTTTTGTCTTGACTTTCAATATATGGAACCCAGGATCTATGAACCTATAAAGACAAAAAATAGAATAAGGGTACCTGGAGGTACAGCGGGAAGAGGTTAAAGTGAGATGATATTGATGAGTTCAAGAAGGAAGCGATGTTTTGAAAGTGATTTGGGTAGCAATTTTACAATATTGCTTGACGTGACTGAACTAGGGAATGCTGTAGCAATTCAATCAAATGGTTTGGAATAGACAAATAAAAGACACAGAAACTAAACTGGATGCCAAAAGAGGTTTTGAACCTCATTCTAGAATGTAGAGGTGCTAGAGAAAATGAAAGCATGATGACATAAAAGAACTCAACACAAGCCTTTGAAGCACAAATGAGAAGACAAAGTGAAGACTATAATGAAAACTGAGATTAGAATTAGCAAACCACAAGGGAAGAACATGTCAAGTATATCTTGAGCTGAAATGACTGAAGAAAAAATTAAAACCTGGAGTAACACTTAAAGACTCTATGAGCAAACTATCGAATGACACCAGAATCAGAATGGAGAAGATGGAAAATCATGCCCAAGTTGACCCTTAGACACACACACACACACATACACACACACACTCAAGAAAAATCCTTCTATAACAAACAGAAACAAAACAAAAGAAACTACAAAAGAAAATCAAGGTACTTGAAATCTTAGCAGACGAGATTAAGTCTAAGTTAACCGAAGCGTCCACAACCTATAGACTATGGGTCTTGGCCAACGAAGGGGAGAAATGTAGATTTTCCATCCCTATGTAGTAAAAAATTTGGTCAACCCTTTATCTCCAGAGGTCTCAAGTCCTTGGAGTAGTTACAGGCCCATGTGCTCACAGGTGGATTGGAAATACAGACTGCTGAACTTGCAGGGCTAAAAACCAAACACAGCACTTACTGATTCTTTCTGCCTTCTCTTTCCCAGAGTTCTCCTCCCCCCCCCCCAGTACTCTCCTTTGGTCCCATGTGACCTCAACACTCTTCCAACACTCCAGCACTCAGTGTCTTCCCAGTGCCCCGCACCCCGCAGTAGTCCCACCTGCATAACACTGGATCATACTCCAGCCACTTTGTCCCTGGCCTGTGTCCTTCCTCCGCCGTCCATTGGCCCACACTTCTGCAACTGACAGAACCTTGCTTGCTGAGAGTGAGGAAGACTTGAAGCACTTGCCGATGAAGATCAAGAATTTCAGCCTTCAGTATGAATTATGACTCACGGTAAAGAAGACCAGAATCTTCAGCCCTGGAAAAATAGGTAACATACGATAAATGGAAAGAAGTTAAAAGTTGTCAAGATTTTGTATAGTTTGGATCTACAATCAATATTCATGGTAACGGCAGTCAGATCAAAGGATTCATTGCATTGGGTAGATCTGCTGCAGAAGAACTCATTGCATTGTTGAAAAGTCAGGGCATTACTTTGAGGACAAAGGCATGCCTGACCCAAGCCATGGTATATTTACTTTCCTAAATTGCATATGAAATATTGAGTAAGGAAAAACAAAGAAAGATTGATTCATTTCAATTATGGTGTTGGTGAAGAATATTGAAAGTACCAGTGATCACTAGAGGAATAAACAAATCTCTTTTGGAACAAATACAGCTAGCTTGCTCCCGAAAGGAAGGAATGAGACTTCTTTGGACATGTTGTCAGTATAGACTAGTCCCTGGTCTGTGGATAAAGACATCAGGCTTGGTGAAATAGAGGCGCAGAAGAAAAGAGGAAAGCCTTAAGAAAGTGGCACAGGGGCTGCGGCAATGGACTCAAGCACAGCAACAGTTGTGCGGATGGTTCAGTGCTGGCAGTGTTTCCTTCCTTGGTACACAGAGTAACTATGAGTTGGATCCAACTTGACAGTGCCAACAATAACAATAACACTTAAGAACAACAAAGTAGGAAACCCCTCCATTCTGGGCCTGAAAGCCCACTACTTCCCCACAGTAATTAGAACAACTTGGTACTAGCACAAATAGCAGATACATAGACCAGTGGAACAGAATCAAGGACCTGAAATGAACCCATCCAGCAACCGAAAACTGATCTTTGTTAAAAAAGAAATGTAACTCACTACATATAAAAAAACAAAGTGAAGATGAATTCAGGATCTAAAGGCAAATCCAAGAGCTATCAAATTATGACTATGAATATCATGTAAAATTTAAGCACCTTAATACAGGACATAAAATATTATGAAACATAATGGGAAAACATACCCTGTAGAAGACAAGATAGATGACTGGGACCAACAAAAAATATGCCTCCGTGTGCATCAATAGATTTCATGAAATAATAAAAAAAGAACCCATAGAGTGGGAAATTATATATGGCAAGGACTAATCTATAGAATACTGCAACACTTCAACAAGAAAAAGATAAGGTGTTTCACTGTAGACAATTTGACATCCTCTCAAAGAAGGGTCACAAGGACAGGAGGAGCCAGCCAGCATGCAGTATAGCACTGACTAAACACATAATATTCCTCTCGTTCTTTAATGATTCCACCTATACCCCTCCCCACTATTATGACCCCAGTTCTACCTTACAAATCTACGTAGAGAAGAGTATGCTCTGGTACTGATAAGAACTCTCAACACACAGAATCCAAGACAGATAAATCCCTCAGGACCAATGATGAGAGTAGTGATACCATTAGGGTAGGGAGAAGGCGGGGAGGGGGCTTAGGGGGTGAAAGGGGGAACTGATTGCAATGATCGATGTACAACCTGCCCTGCTCCCCTCAGGGGATGAACAACAGAAACGTGGGTGAAGGGAGAGAGCGAATGGTGTGAAGTATTAAAATTAAAGTATTTTTAAATTATCAAGGGTTCATGAGAATGGTGGTGGGGGAAAGAGCTGATACCAAGGGCTCAAGTAGAAAGAAAATTTTGGGAAATGATGATGGCAACATATTTGCAAATGTGCTTACAACAATTGATGTATGGGTTGTTATAAGAGTTGTAAGAGCTCCCAATAGAAAGATTTATTAGAATCTTTAAAAAGTGGACAAAGTACCTGAACAGACATTCGGATGGTCTTTACCAAAGAAGACAACCAGAGGATCAACAAATATATGAAGAAATGATCATTATCACTAGCCATCCTAGGGATGTAAAGCCAAACAATGATGCAATATCTCCTTACAGTGGCATTCAGAGCAAAGTTCAAAGATCAGAAAATAAATGCTAGAGATGCTTCAGAGAGATTGAAATGCTCACATAATGTTCGTGCGACTGTAAAACTGTGCGACCGCTCTGAAAAGTGATATGGCACTCCTTCAAACAAGTGTGATTACAACCTGCCATGTATCGTGGTCAATCCCTTAGAAGGAGCTATGTGTGTGTGTGTGTGTGTGTGTGTGTGCGTGCGCGTGCACATATCTACATGTACATGTATATACATACATATATATATATATATATATACTAAACAATTGAGAGCCATATGTGAACAGATTTATGCATACCCATATTTGCTAGCATGGTTTTAAACAATAGGAAGATAGAAACAAACTGAACATCCATCTGTAGAAGAATGGATAAAGAAACTAGTACATGCACACAATGGAATATTTTGCATCACTAAAAACTAATGATGATATCCTGAAGTTTTTCATGATATGAGTAGTCTTGGAGAAGATTATTACTGGCAGAAATTAGTCAACCACAAAAGGACACACATTGTGTGAGATTGCTGTTATAAAGGAAAAAAAGAAAGACAAAGGTTTTAATACCAAAATAAACCAACTTTGATGGTTAGCCAAGAGGGAAGAGCAAGAATGGAAAAAGGAGGCAATGGACTAGAGGGCAGACAAGTATTGGCTTGAGGGAGTATTCCACAAGAGGGAGACGAGAAATCAAAGGTGTGGGGGGGGGGTTGCAGTGTAGAACCAGATATTGGGGGTGAAGTTGGTAAGTAGCTTAATTTGTGTAATGAAAAACAGATTATCTGAATGTAACCCACCACATAATTCATAACTATAAAATATTTTAAAATAAGGGCTCATGAGGGAGGGGGGAGCGGGGAGGGAGGGGGGAAAGAGGACTTGATGCAAAAGGCTTAAGTGGAGAGCAAATACTTTGAAAATGATTAGGGCCAAGAATGTACAGATGTGCTTTATACAATTGATGTATGTATATGTATGGATTGTTATAAGAGTTGTATGAGCCCCTAATAAAATGTTTTTAAAAAGGAGATGGAATACACAAAGTAGCTGTAACAAAAAGAATTGTTAAGTGTTCAGACATTTTAGGAGGTAAAATATTATATAGAAGGAAAAAGAATTACAAGTGAAACTGAAGTGGCCTAAAAATTGCTGGGATTCCATTTAAAATGTTTCAATGAATACAACTCTGGAGATGTTCACTAATCTATGCCAAGAAATGTATGGTCAACTAATCAGAAGGGTTCCACATTAATATCCTTTCCAAAGAAAGGTAATCTAACTGAATGTGGTCATTATTAACAACATCATTAATATCACATACAAGTAAAATAGTGCTCAAGGTACTTAAAAAATGGTCACAGTAGTGTATCAATAGGTCATTTTAACTGGATCCAGAGGAAAGCATGTGATGTGCAGTATAATTTCTGATGTCAATTGGATATTGGCAAAAATAAGCAATACCAGACCATTGTGTACTTGTGTTTTATTGACCATGTATTGGATTTTAATCCCATAAATAATCATAAAGTATGGATAACACTGCAAAGAATGAGAAGTCCATCACATGTAATTGTTATCACATAGAGCACAAGGTTCTGACTCACGCTTTCCTATGAACAACAGGGGGAAGCACTGCTATCCAGATCATCATTGGTCCGTTTGAGCCCATTAGTGGGGCCCCCGTGTGAGTCCATGTCCCGGACTATCTTTCTTGTTTTTTACTGACCCTCTTCTTTACCAAGCATGTTGTTCTTCTCCAGTGACCAGTCTCTTCTGATAACTTGCACAAAGTAAATCAGCAGTCTTACCATTCTTGCTTCTAAGGAATAGATATTTCCTTAGATATTACTTCTTCCAAGACAGATATTTATTTTTCAGTATGTTTCGCCAACACCATAATTTAAATATGTCAATTCTTTTGAGGTTTTTCTTTTTTATTGTCCAAATTTCTCGTGCACCTGAGGCTAATGAAAATGCCAGGGTTTGGGACAGGTGCACCTATGTCTGCAAAGCAAAAATGTTATTCTTCAATAATTTAAACAGGTCTTGTATAACACATTTGCCTAAGGTAATAGGTCATTTGACTTATAGACTTTTGCTTCCATTAGCATTGATTGTGGAGTCAAGCAAAATGAATCATGTCCTATATTTATTATGATGATATTGTCTATTGGTCCAGTTTGAAGATTCTCATTTCCTCTGTATTTTGCTGTAATCCTTACTGAAGGCTGCAATCCTTGATCTTCATCAGCAAGTACTTCAAGTCCTCCTCAATTTCAGCCAACAAGGTTGTGACATCTGCTTTTTTCAGATTGTTAATAAGCCTTCCTCCAGTTTTAATACCATCCTTTTCTTCATATAGCCTAACTTCTTTGAATATTTGCTCGGAATAAAGATTGAACATGGAGGGTGGACACACATATTTTAAACATTTAAAACCAATTACAAACATACCTTTTTGGGTTTTAACCAGGCAACGATTCCTTGTTCTATTCCAACAACTGCTTCTTTTTCCAGATCAACATACAAAATAAAAACAATAAAGTGTTCTGGAACACCATTTTTTCACAATGCTGTCCATAGTTTGATATGAGCTACAGAGTTAAATGGCTCTGCTTAGTCAATAAAGACCAAGTAAACATATTTCTGGTGTCCTCTGATTTCACCCAAGATCCAGCTGATGTCAGCAATGATCTAGGACACACCAAGTCCTCTTCTGAGTCTGATTTGAATTTCTGGCTATCCCCTGTTGAAGTTTTTTACAACTGTTATTGAACTATCTTCAGCAAATTGTAAATGTTTTTGATATTAATGATATTATCTGGACATTCCCAGACACAAATTTGGATCCCTTCAAGTGGGTTGATCATGTAGCTGCCGTTCAAATTTCTTGACATATTTGAGTGAATACTTTTTTTACTTTATCACATTGTTGAAACATTTCAATTGGTATTTCATCTATTCCTGGAGCCTTGTTTTTCCAATGATTAGTTCAGCGCAGGTTGAATTTCTCCCTTCAATTTCATTGGCTCTTAAACTATATCCTGAAATGTTCGAATGACAATCAGTTTTTTGGGTACAATCACTCGGTGAATTCCTTCCATAATTTTGGATGCGCCTATGTCATTCAATGTTTTTCCTATAGAATCTTTTATTTTGCAACTCAAGCCCAACATCTTTCTTCAGTTCTTTCAGCTTATGATATGCTGAGTATGTTCACTCAGATTCTGGCCTTCCCATTGCAAATCTTTGTAGCTTTTGTACAGGAAACTACATTAACTTCTCACGCTTCCCTTTGATAAGATCTGTTCACCTCTTGGACTTCATCAGCCCTAGCTACTCTATGATCAGGATACATTTTCCATCTCATCTAACATTTATTTTGATCTTTTCTTTCTTTCCCGTCTTTTTAATTACCTTTTGCTTTGTTCATGTATTATGTTCTTGATGTCATCCCAGAACTCATAACTCTTCTGCCGTTATTGTTCATCAAATCTGGTCTAAGATCTTCTCAAAATTCAAGTGGATATACTTGTTTGTATTTTGGCTCTTGTTGACATGTCTTAATTTTCTTCAACTTCTACCTGAACTTACATATGAGTAATGGTTGGTTTCACAACATTGTAGGAAAGCTAATAAGCTGTCTGAAATGGCCAGTTATACAACCCTGACTTCAAACAGGTCTTGAAACACATATTAATGAATATTAAAGCTACAGCCTTCAGTATTACTTATACCCCAATATGAAGGAAAACAATCTCCTCGCAAATTGGCCAATAAACCACAACATGATAAATGGAAAAAAGTTGCAGGTTGTCAAGAATTTCATTTCACTTGCAACTACAATAAATTCTAATTGAATCAATATATTCAAGAGATCAAAGATCTATCAAATATCCTTCTTTAAAGTGCTAACGCAATGTTGTCATCTCAAGATTGAGATACAATTGACCCAAGTCTTGGTCTTTTTTTTTTTTTTAGTCTTGGACTTTTCAATTAATTGTCTCATATGTTTATGAAATATGGACAATTAATAAGGAAAAATAAAGAAAGCATGATGCCTTTGAATTATGGTATTAGCAAAGAAACTATTTTGGAAGAAGTAAACCCAAAATTCTCATTGGCAGTGAGGATGCTCAGATTCTATTTTAAGCACATTGTCTATGTTATCAAGAAGAACCAGTCCAGGGTGAAGGAAATCATTTTATACACACAATCATATATACACATACTTATGCTTTATCTACATGGATATTAAGAAATAAAAGCAAATTATACATTATTGGTCAAGATTGTCAGAAAATATTTTGTTTCTAATTAGTTTTGTCTCCAGTGTAGTGATCAAAGAATAATTTATTTATTTTAATTATTATATATTTCAAGGACTTTTATTTTAGCTTTAATTCTATTTCAAGCTATACTTTATGTCATTTATATATAAATGCCTATATGTGCACATTGAAGTACAGGTTGTATATTAATTTTTGGCTTCAAACTTGTTACATTTTAATAACTTTCATTTACTTGTAGCTATATTTGAATTTATATTCTTACCAATCTTTATTATACATCACTCATATGTGTATAATTATGTCTGAGTATAGACAATAATAGATGAACAACACTAGACTTGATCCTGTTCGGCAATCAACGCTTAAATTAAAATGCATTTTATATTTTAAATTTACATTTACCTTTTAAAAAGCTTTTACTATGTCCTGTGAGTGAGTAGCTATAATTATGGCAACATATCATTTAAACAAACTAGCAGTCAACATAAAGTTCTTTAAAAATAGGAAAGTCTATAAAAACTGGAAACCTTTGCTATTGTCAGTTTTCATAATACCTGTAAATTTTGAAAATATTTATTTTATTCATATCCTTATTTTGTCATTTTTCTTACCCTAAACAATGTGCTAAAACTTATTTGAAAGCCTGATCAAAACATTTTTAAAGAAACATTGCCCACCATTTCATTGAAAATTCTCCATCAGCTTTCCAAACCAATCTTTATCCCAGTTCACATGAATTCTTTCCTCTGTAGGGATTTGGGTTGAGTGAAGAGGAAGGTGGGTGAGAAAGATCTTACATTTCAATATACTGCTTAGCATATTAAGAGAAGTTCCTTATCATTCATTTCTTCCTGGGATTTTAGGACTGAGGTGCTGATATCAATCTCAATATTTCCACATTCGGTCACATATTTCCACTGAACTTCCTGAGGTTCTCAAACAGACCGATCATTTGAAGGAACACAAATCTATGTGGACAGGACTCAAGTGACAGAAGATTTGCAAACGTAGGTTCCTTAGGCCCCATGGTGCAAGTTGTCATTTAGTAAACATAAAACCAATGTTGCTAGTGAGTCCATCGGGAGCACGATGCCTCATTGAGTGTCAGGGTAAAGTCATGCTCCATAGGGGTTGCAATAGCTATTATTTCTTGATAGGCACCTAATGATATACTGAGTCACCATCATGCTGGTTAGCATGCAAGTGTGCTAATTCTACCACTCGTAAGTCAAGCTCTTGACATAAGCCTTTTTCACATTTATAATTTTGTACTTATTTAATTAGTATACATTAAGCAATGTGAATTATCTTTTGAGGTCATACTCCTGCTGAAGTACAAAGGTGACTGTACATTTTAAATAGGAATAAAAATGGTAATTTAGTAAATTATATTAAAAACTGCTCCAACTAACGTCATAATTCTAATCCATGTATATATTACTTAACCTTTACTGCATTGTGGCTTAAGACGATAACGGTAATCCCACCCAGATATTTTATAAATGGCTGTCCTATGTTCCATGTGAACTGGGCCAGATATACAAATAAATTAAGCCAAATATCTAACAGGCACAAAGTCCCCGGAAGTACAGATCTTCAATCTCTCTGATTGCAGGAAATTAGAAAACAGAAATAAAACATGGGTGATTGAAGCAACAGTAGATAACATCGCTAGAATTTTGAAATAATGGCTAGCAATTTATGCAATACAAAAGCAGTTATTCAACAACATATATGAAGCCTATAAACGTTAACCTTGCTTGGTGAGATATGCAGAAATCTATGGGAAGTAACAAGAGAGCACCAACAACTAGAGCAAACACGGGGGTTGACTGAGAAACAGCCCAGCAATTGTTCATATACAAGTAAACGTTGACAGAGGAAAATTAATGTCCACAAGAGCTAACGTATGAGCTAGAATATACAGCATCTGAATTTGGAGACCATCTGAAAAGTAGATTTGATACGTTAAACCCTGGAAACCTATGATTAGATGAGCTGTGGGATCACATCAAGGACACCATACATGAAGAAAGCAAAAGTTCATTAAAAAGGCAGGAAAGATGAAAATGGGGGTCAAAAGATATTGTGAAAATTGATCTTAAACCACAGTAATTAAGCTGAATAAACAAAATGAAATAGAAGAGCGAAGAGAGGATCTCAAACGGTAGACTAAGAAGATAGTTATAATGAAATGTGCAAAGATTTTGGATTAGTGAACCAAAAAGGAAGAGTGCTTTCTGAATGTATCCAGCTAAAAGAACTGAAGAAAAGACCCAGAAGGGACTCAGGAAAGTTTTTACTATCTTGTGCATAGGTTCACTTTGTACAGACTTGAAGATACCTAAGAACAAGGACAACAGATTATTTATAAGTTCATACACACAACCCCAGTGCCATTAAACCCAATCTAAATTACTTTGTCTAGTCCTTATTAAAACTTGAAATTGTACAGAAGAGCGAGTGATTTTTATCTTTTTGGGGAAAATCTAAGTATAATGCAAACCAAATTAGTGCATGAAAAATTGGACATTTGCAAATAACACACTGAACTTTTATAAAAATATTCAGTATTCACATCACTGGGAAATGAACATCAGGCCTGTACTGGGGAAATTGGCATTAATCATACTCTGCTACTTCTAAGAGGAACGTTGTCTTCTCTAACTATGGAAACATCAAATGTTAATTGAATTTACAACACTGAAAATGGCAACGTTATTCGGAATGTTATAGACATTTGTTCCACGTTACATGGTAGATATTTAATTTTCAAATGTGTGCAGTGTATATGAATGTAAATCTTCTGTTTTGTCTGCAAAAATGTAATTTTTCTATGTCAGAATACATCTAATATAGGTGTGTATATGTATTTTATATTGTTGTTATAATTCCTATTTGCCTTATCCACGTCAATTATCTATAGGATTGGTTTTCAACCTGCCACACCAAACCAAATTCACTGCCATCAAGTCAGCTTCACTTTGTAGAATAGAATAAGATGACCCCAAGGATTTCAGAGTGTAAAACTTTAAGGGAGCATACAGTTTCACCTTCCTACATTTGTTTAGAGGCAAGTGTCAAAGATGAGAAATGAGGTTTTTGTTTCCTGTTTCTATGTTGTCAGCATCCATTCATGGTGACAATGGAAGATAACATAGTATCTAACTCGTTTGCCTATCATCCCTCACCTAATAGACTGTGTGCTGCCTTAGTGCCAGTTTCTGCTGATAAGTAAACAGACGCTTGCCTATTTTCTATTCTTCCCCACAAAACTTGGAGGATACTAGAGATATGTTTTGCTCTGCCTAGGGTTGTAGTACTCTGCCCTCCCAAAAAACACACACACACACACACACACATACACACACAATGATATACTTAGCCAGTGATATACGGAGGTGAACTGAAATGCTGTTTCTACAAATATCTCATTTCGCATCTTCGTGGAAAATCCCACCTTTGTTTTCACAGCCACCTTTCCCAAATGACTCCAGTCAACTTCATTGTCACTGGGCTGGAACAATATGGAGCAAGGATCAGCAAGTCACTCTGTCTTCCTCTCTCGGTCCCTGCCTCTTTCTCTTAGCAGATATGTCCCTGGACTAGCCTGGGCTTGTGTGTCTTCTCTTGCTCACCACTCTTCTTCTCTCAGTCTGACCCTGTTCCCTTGCTGGTCCAGTTCTCAACAAATAGCACTTTGCATCCCTGGCCCAGTACGCCCGTTAGCCTAGACAAGCCCTTTCATGAACTCTCCTTATACAGTGTATGTCAAAGCCTCTATTCTATTGGCCATCACCTGTAGTACTGCTTGGTTTAGCACTCACCAAAATCTGTGCACATGGCTCAAGGCTCCTGCTGCTCACTTCATTGCAGCCATTTCTGTCACTAAACGCTGCTGTGTTTGCTGCCATTCAGTTCAGTGAGTGTTGCTAGCTTAGTGTTACGGTAATTTACTTGTATTATAGTTGCTCTAGGAAGCTCTCTGCAGGAATCCTCAAATGAAGAAGTCAGAAGGACTTGATTCATGGGCTTGCGGAAAATGAAGATGCTTTGAATTACTTGATAATGAAAGTCAAGGATTGCTGCCTTCCATGTGGAGTGTCTCCACAGCTCGATGCGAAGCAAACCTACATCCTCCCAACTGGACCAAGGATTAACATATGATAAACTGAAAAAATATTGAAGTTGTCAAGTTTTAATCTTGTGTAGATGTGCAATCAATGCTTATGGAAGCAGAATTCAAGAAACCAAACAACACTGCATTAGATACATATTCTACACAAGGGCTCTCTAAAGTATTAAAGAGAAAGGATGTCTTTCTGAGAACTATGCTGCACTAATTCATACCACGGCATTTTTAATTGCCTCACATGCATGTGAAGGCTGGACATGAAATAAAGAAGACCACATGGAAAAATGACGACTTTGTTAAGGGCACTCTGGACTATCAACAGAACAAAGAGTTCTGTCTTGAAATAAATGCAGTCCCTAGCAAAGGACATTATGCTTGTTATAGCAGAAGGGGAGCTAAAAAGAGAAAGATTGTCAAAGAAATTATGTATACCATGGCTGAAACAATGGGCTTAAGCATAACAACAATCGTAAGGACAGCACAGAGTAAGGCCGCATTTCACACTTTTGCACATAGGGTTTGCTCTGAATTAAAACTGTCTAGAAAGAAAGCACCTAAGAGCAACAGGAGTTTCTCAGTCCAAAGGACTCACTTCCCTCCTGTATCTCCATGATGAGGATGTCCAATTGAGCTTCAGTCTGTTAAGGTTTGTATCAGTTACCAGCTAAGGTTTCCAAGCAATCAGGTAAAGTTCACAATGGTGGTAGAGGAACAGCCAATCACAGTAAAGATCGATGATAAAGGTCCAATCCATTGCAACTGGTTATTCATAAAGTAAATTTACCTAACCTTTAACAAACTGTGGCCTAATCAATTATTTGGAGATGATTAGAGACCCATGACCAAAAGGGTACAGAATAGAAGACTGATAGTTCCACAGATCCACTAATGATCACAAGGTGAGAAAGATTGGTCGTGTTTGCCGGTTTAACTGGGGACAAAATTGGAGCACATTTATGTTTAGCAGGATTTAGAAAATATACATATGAGGGTTGTGAGCCAAAATTTTCCCTCTTATCCTTTGGTCACATCACATTTGATCCTGGGCTTTCTTGACTCATTACCTTTTATTATCATTTTTGCTAAAAGGACTACTTGTACCTAATATGCCTTGTATTGAAGGAGGGTCTGGGGAGTTGTTTTGATGGTTTCAGAGTTATCCATGCATTTTTAGGTCATTTACATCACATTGTTGTACAAAAAAACCACCAGATCAGCTTGCTTTGGGTTCCGGGTATGTAATTATCATTTATATTTATCCCTAGGTTTTTTCTAGAGCAGTCGCCAAGATACTAGGTCAAGAGCATTGAATCAAATTGAACTTGTGGTGCTAAACGTCACACTGAACCTAATTTAATGTGGTAATGAAAATGACTTGCAGTTCAGTCATTTGTCAGTGCTCAATTTAGATATCTTCCCTATTCTCCCTTTCATTCTGTCTCATGTACTACTTTGCATTTAGCAGAGTGGAAGGAGAATATTGATCGATATGTGTCAATCACTGGCGATGCTTTTCCTCGAGACATTTAAAGTGTTAATGGAGAAGGCAAGAAATATATTTAAGGCGGGAGCCGCTGCCGTCGCCATGTCCCGCGATAACCAACACGAGCTTGCCACCCAGAAGAATACGAAAAAGCAGAGCGACTCGGTTAAGGGAAAGCGCCGAGATGACGGGCTTTCTTCTGCTGCCCGCAAGCAGAGGGACTCGGAGATCATGCAGCAGAAGCAGAAAAAGGCAAACGAGAAGAAGGGGGAACCCAAGTAGCTCTGTGGCTTCGTTTCCAACCCTCTTGCCCTCCGCCTGTGTGCCTGGAGCC
Organism: Tenrec ecaudatus; assembly: GCF_050624435.1. Classification (NCBI taxonomy): domain Eukaryota; kingdom Metazoa; phylum Chordata; class Mammalia; order Afrosoricida; family Tenrecidae; genus Tenrec; species Tenrec ecaudatus. The sequence goes on from NC_134531.1 coordinate 237,181,484, forward strand.
AGTCCTACCACGCTCGCGTTCCTCCTGTAGTGCTCACAGGTCCCAGCACCGATGGCATTCCCTTTGCCCGGAGTCTGCAGCGGGTCCTTGTTGTGCTCCCTTCCCCTCAGGTAGCCCCTCGCCCCCTGGGCCACACCTGGGGGGTGAGGAGGTTACCCCTTCCCAGTGTTTTTTATTCCTGTGGGGCTCACCCCAAAGTATTAAACGTAGCTTTGTTTAAAAAAAATGAAATATGTACATACTATTTTTTAACAATTGTCAAATTTTACTACACTTATTTTTTTGGCATAAACATGTTTAGTTCAAATAAACCCAAGCCAAACTTCACCACTATTGAGTCAATGCTTACACATAATGACCAATGATGGGTTTCTGAGACTGGGAGTAGATAGCCCAGCTGTTCTCCCATGGAGCTGCTGATGGTTTCAAACTGACAGTCATGCTCGTCATAGCCCAACGGATAACCACTACACAACCAGGACTCCATTTGTTCAACTAATCTCTGTTAAATACTGTCAGATGATATAAGTGCATACACATGTAAAGGTTCTTCAGGCAGTTGACAAAGCGGGAAACTATGGAGCTTAGAAAATGGTGAGCATTAAAGTTAAAGATGAATTATTCTATTCCATGTAAATGGTGTTTTATATATATATATATATATGACATCACAGAGTTAGAAGACTTAACAGGTTTGAAATATTTGAGCTAAGACATGGATAAGATCCTGCTCTATCTCTTTTCCCTTCCTGATGTGGCAGAAACCACTTATGACATACAATAATGATGCTTAAAATAAGTGAAAATTGTCAGCAAGTGTTGAGCGTTAACACTTTCACAAGATCAGCAAAAAAAAATCTCTCAGTCTATTAAAGTTATATTGCTCTTATTGCAAAAGATTGCAAAAGAGACTCTTTTATTGCTCTTATCGCAAAAGAAACTCGTGACAGAATTCCACACTGTCTCAAAAGGGGGGTGTTATGAGAGGATATTTCGAGGGTTTGGGGAACAGAGCTCATGCTAATTACTTCAGATCTTTGAAAGAAAAAAAGATAGGTTTTAGCTAAGAATTTTATACAATAATTTAAGTTGAGTGCACATATCAAGATAGGGCCCTTAATAAATAAGTCTTTGCTTAATAAAGCAAGCTGTGGGCCAAGGTTAGCAATCTATTCTTACTTGCCCAAGAAAGCTAAGTCTTGGATTATTAAAAAAAATGTTGTGCAAGTATTTCCTGGAGAAAAACATGAAAGTGCTTATTGATCTTCCACCATAGCAAAATGGGTAATAATTTCAGAAAAACTATTCAACTAATGCTTACAAAGGTGATTTTATGCTATAGATGCAGATAAATTTCCATTTTCTCAGTTGCTCAAAAGATCTCATTAAAATAAGACTTTTCCATTGACAGATTTTAATTTGTCTGGGAACCACCATTTCTACCACATACAGAAAAAATACTTTTGATAATGTCGGCTACATAATATCCATTTTCATATTTCCTAAATAAAACCAGGATTATCTGTTACTTTGGTAATCCCTGGGCATACCTCACAGCCGATAGGAAGGGTGTGGAGATTGCTGTCGGAAATGTGGTGCACAGCTGTTTCCACAACAATAGATAGTAGTGTTTAAGAGCACCGGATTTGCAGTCATGTGAAAAGTTTGAACTATACATATTGGCTCTGTTACATCAATGGTATTAATTCAACTCTATAAATCAATTATGGAATATATATATTATTTAATAGTTTGCATGCCATAATCCATTAATACAGTCAGAGTATTTAGAAGTGTGAGATCCATAAAAATAATTTCATGAGCATGAGCTAGTAAAATAATAATAATTAGTAGTACTATGAAATACCTGTCTTATACTATCTCTCACTGTTATGTTGACATCCACTATGACATCCACTATGACCAGAATGCCTAATTCTTTTCTATTGGAAATCTACTGAGTCATTGTTAGTCACAACATTATTGTTATATAATTCATGCAAATTTCACTTTTCTTGCCCTCACACTTATTGTGTGCATGCCAATTCAGGTCTCTCATCCCTACTAGCTTTACGATATTTTCCTGCATTATTTGGAATACTGTGAAGTTCAATATAACTGTTTCTGATTCTTCAAGCCCCTGGCCTTGGGTAGGCAGTCATGAACAACCCTAATTCTATTGGATATTTATGATAGACTCCCACTGAAATGTAGTTATTAACTTAATATGACCCTTCTAATATAATCATCTCTTTTGTGGTGGATTGCAAACTCTAGTCTCTATGCTAGTAGTTTTAATACCATTTTAGAGAGAGTTATCTGTTTTGCAAATGAGAAATGATTCAGGTGGGATGTATTTTTGAGTCTCCACCTTGAGGATATGGCTCAAGTCATCCCCTTTTTCTCCCTTGTGCATGCGTTCTCCATAAGGCCAAAATCACAGGCCCCACCAAAACTATATGTGTGAAATCTCCTTCCTAATCAATCATGCGCAGAAGCAGAGACCTATTGTGACTTTGGGGCATTTTTTGGATTATGGCTCTGGACTCTGCATCTGGCTTCCCTCTGCCTGATCTCAGGTTCCTGAAACTTGACTTCCAGCTGCCTGATTTCCTCAATTTCTGTAGCCTTCTGGATGAGGATTCTCCAGGATGGCACCTAAACTTCCGATTTGGAGTTCACCAGCATCCGCAACCATTTCCTTAAAAGACTGTGTCATTTCCTTAAGAGACTGAAGAGTTCTGTGTTACATTGCAATGAATTTTAGAACCCTGGACATGAGGAAATGCACGGAAAGAAGGACTGGTGGTTGATACCAGGGATCATAAAGTGTCATAGCATTTTGGAAATATTGGATATCTGGAATACTTTTTCATCTAAACTCATTTAAAACTAGTCATATCTTAAATTCTCTGAAACAAATTATTTTTCATCCACCTCTAAGCTCCAGGTGAGATTAAATGGACATTTTTACTTTAAGAGTCTCCAAATTATATGAATTGTCTATTTGCCCCTTCCAGTTCTGGAGGCAATAGCAGTGTACAAGTTACATTTACCATCTCAAGTATTTGCTTTCATTTCACTTTGACTGCCTTTGTCTTTAAACAAGAAGTTAATCTTTGTTTTGTTTATTTTCCATTTGGGTTGCTTTGATTAATAAAGTTTTATCTTATATTTGTTTTATATTCACAGAAAAATAATTTTGAAGAACGCACAAAGAGTTCTAATAAACCTAACACTCAAAGTGACTTGTTAAATCTTAACCTTAGGAACATATTACAATGCTCAATGCATTTTTGATACATTATTACTATTCACAAAGTCACATAATTAGCATGGCTCATATTGAACCATATTTACTTAGTGGTTATCTAATATGCTTTCTATAAACCAACGCCCTAACCAGAATACATTTAACTTGTGTCTCTCTATGCATCCTTTTCCTGTAACCATTTGTTATACTTCATGGTTAATAACACTGGCAGTATTTTATATAACTAGTTAGATATTTGTAGATTGACACTTAATATATTTTTCTGTAATTGTTTCCTCATAATTAAGCTAGAGTAACTTATTCTGTGGAGGAAGACTATGGAGACACATTTCCATCAGTGTCGCATCTAAATAAGTTAGTGATAGGATATTTCTTTCGAAAATGTGGCTGAAGTGAGGTACAGTTTTCCATTATAAAGTCACTCTTTTGTTCCCCTTAACACTTTGGAAAGAACTTACTAGATGCAGGCTACAGTTAAAGGTTAGGTTATGATGTTTCCTCTCATTGGTGGAGATTAGATATTGACATAGTTAGATTTGGGGTCAAGTTTGCTTGGTCAGAATTTGTCAGTGGAAAAGTCCCCCAAGATGTAATCTAATGCAATGTAATCACCTCCATGATAAGAGCAGCTGTGGGCAACAAAACAGTTGTGGGAAGATTAGGTAGAGGGTTACCCTTTAATCAAAGTATCACCCTAATGCAAATGGAAGGAAGTTTCATCCAGAGAGTATTGGTTCATAGGATTTCGTTGGCTGTAATTGTAAAGGATGCAGATTGCCAGATCTCCCCACCCCTATGTACCACTGGGCAGGATTATGCTGCCATTCTTTCCGCTAGCAAGTCAGCAAAAACTGCTCATGTAACCTGGATAGTTTTAAGTCACTGTATTTGTTTATAATCAGTTACAATAGCAATAAAAATTACATGCACAAGCAAACAAAACAAAATTAGGTTCACTTGTAAATCAATTGATATGGAATAAGTTGGTTGCAGTTTAGTCATGTGTTTATTTTCCTTTTGTTTTGTGCCTCCCATCATATAGACATACATAAACAAACACACATATATTTATCTTTCTTCCTCCCCATTATTATTTTTACCTGTCGTTCACCTCTCAGTAGTTCCTCTCAGATGTAATTCATTTTATTAAACATGACCGACCCAAAAAGCTACACACTCCACGCCATCAAGGTTGGAACACTTACTGTTCCTCTGTCATCACTGTGGGCTCCCCGCTCACCTCCCACCTCCTCCCCTACCATGCCCCCCAGGAACTGTAGGACCAGTGGCTATCTCTGTAAGATTGCCTATCCTGCCTCTCTTTTATAGAGAAACACAATAAATAAATAAATAAACATACATAGTCACAAAACTAACAGGGAATCCCAACATAGTACAGATTACTATGTCTCTTAAATAGAGAGGACACGTTACAAATCATTAGTCCAGTGCCCCTTTCTTACTGGGCTGCCTACCCCAGGCCCTGCTTACCCAATAACTCATACATCTGTGAGTCTTCACTCTTTGTTTTGTATTTTTTTCACTTATTTATTCCACTCCCTCTTGTTTCTTCATATGGACTGAAATTTCCCACTCTATGTAAGTCAGCGGGTTGTTCTATGCTGATTATATATTGGTGTGTTTTCAGGAATTCACTACTTGTGTTCTGGTGGGTGTGATAGTGAATGCAAGTGTGTAACGTTTCATTTTCCATTGTTATTTAGTGTAATTGGAGGCAAGTTTGACTAATACTGGCTTCTGTCTGTCATGAGTGAGTGGGACAGTATTGGATAATATACTTTTCTAATTTTCAAGGCTTCAGGAAGTGAGTATACTCACTGTTGCTTGCTGGATAGTAGGAAACAAAATAAGGGAGAAAAAGAGGGAAAGAGATCTCGTTTTGGGTGACACAGAAAAAAATGAGGCCGAGGTTTTGCAGGGGGGGGGGGAGAGCGATGAAAGCAACCCACAACAAAAATAAAATATAAAGGAGGGGAACAATGGAAGAAAACAGGCATACACAGCAGGAAAGGGAATTCAATAACAAAAAAGAAAAACAATAAAGAAAAGAAAATAGAGAAAAAAATTGCTAAACAAAGCTAAAAAGAGGACAAGAGAACCAGAAGAGAAAAATTAAAAGGACAGAGAATATGAAAAAGAGAGAGAAAGAAAGGAAAATGAAAGCTGATAAAGTTTAAAATAACTAGAGAAGGGGGCGGTGAAGAGTAAAAAGAAAATGAAACAAAAGCTACAGTGCAGTAGGATCCATGGAGGAGAACTCTATGGTGAGTGGGACACAGCCCTCTACCAGCCAGATGATATCTGGGTATGGACTTAAAAGAATGGGACGTCTGGCTCTAGATGAAGTTTCTAATTGTCTAGCTGGATACCTCATCCAATTACAGATCATATGGTGACTTGCTGAGAAGTAACTCTTTTAGGTTCAGAGAACACTGGGGGTCAGGGGATGGGTCTCGTTGCCATTGTCTCAATTCAAACTCATAGTGACCCTATAGGACAGAGGAGAACTGCCCCCTTTGGAGTGGCAGGAGTGTAAAGCTTCGGGGTTGTAGAAATCATCAACTTTCTTCCGCAGGGGGTCTGGTACTTTCGAACTGTTGACCTTGCTGTTGGCCCCCCAGCATGTAACCTCCAACACCACCAGGGTTCCTTAGGTGCTGGGTATGGAATCAGTTTTGACGACCCAGGTGTGACTAGAAGCCAGCACTGCACATACTAGGGCTCTTTTAAGAAAGTCAGTGCTCTTCCACATAAGTGCCAGATCCTGGAAGGCTATGGACGTGCAGAGAGGATTGTACTGGCCACTGAGTGGGTAAGTGCAGAGAATGCTTATTTCAATTGTCAAATAAATGTTGTATTTTACACCAAATTTGCACCAAAATACTTAATGATGGTTGATTTGGGATCCAAATATTTTGCTGGTGTTAAAACTCTCTGATGAGTGGGAAAGGGTAAAGGAAGGACAAGTTAACAAACATATTAAAAAAATGAAAGCAGAGATGTGATGCTATAGTAAATGCATCTGGACAATTGGTGTTTTTACTCAGCAATTTTCATTGATAAACAGAAAAACCATAAGAGTGTAAGTCCTTACAGAGCTTATTTTCATGTTTTACTTTGCTTTGTTTATGAGGGGTACACCCCCCCCCCAACAAAACCCAGAATTGCATTAGTCAGAGAGGAGCTTTTGTAACACGTCCTTTTCCCACGAGGTGAGCATCTAGCAACTCACTCTGAGTTAGTGCACCCAGTGGCCTTCACATTGGAAGGTTTCTTCATAAAAGCAGTTTTCCCCTAACTTCATTTTTTGTGTGATAAACAATTGAAGAGAACAGAGTGTGGCTTCTTCCTGCTTGAGAAAAAATGCCACAGAAACTGTACGGATGTTGAACACAGTTTACAAGCACACTGCCATGGGAAAACCTCAAGCATATGAGTGGTTTTCTTGTTTTGTAAAAGGTGAAATGTCAGTTAATGACAAAGCTGATTCTATTCATTTGTCAACTTCCTGAATTGAAAAAATATTGACTATTAGTGCATTTGTAGCTTGTTCCTTGAGATCAGAGTGTTAATCGGGCTTTTATTTAGAGATTCTGAAAAAATAGCATAACAACGGGGAAAAAAGGTCTGATTTGTAGCAGACAGGGGACGGTATTATGCCACCAGGACAATACACCTGATCACACAGCCATCTCAATGCACTGATTTGGGCAAAAATCATCATGACTTTCTTGCCCCATATACCTTAATCAAGTCATCTTGCTCCCTGCAACTTCTTTTGGTTTCTGCAAATGAAGAGGGACATGAAAGGACAGCAATTTGATGACATAGAAGAAGGGAAGAAAAAACAAGGGAAGTGGTGCTGTGAGCCATCCAAATAGATGAGTCTGAAAAATATTTTCAAGAATGGAATCACAGAGGGACTTCCGGGAAGATGGCGACGGAGTGACACACACCAGAGGGAGTCCGCAGAATCCAGCCCAGGAGAGTTGCTCAGAGTGAAATTCAACGCCACTGGATCGCAGGAGGTGCATCATAAAGATAAGTAGGCACAGATCCACGGGGTTTTGAGGGGCTGGGGGCTTTTGGCTTACCTCAGTGGAAGCCGGCTGGGGCTCGACCCTAGTCCAGTTGCCGGATCTGCCCAAGCCGGGACCATTTGGAGCCTGTAGCAGGGCTTGGTCTCAGCACAGCCACAGTTTTTCCCTATCTGCCTCAGGGCAGGAACAGGACTCTTGCGGCTCCACTGGCAGGGATCGGGGTTCATCTACATTGTTGCTTATCTACATTGTTGCTTCTGTTTGCGTCTCTGCTTTATATTCCCACACAGCCTTGGAGGGCTGTGCAGGGGCTTTTTTAAGGCACAGCCGCAGCCGCAGCCGCAGCCGCTCCACGTGGTCTGAGCAGGGAATAAACCCAAACCCCCACAGCTCCATAGGCAGGGATCAAGCTTCAGCTACACAGCGGTGTCTGTTAACATCTCTGCTCTCTGTCCCCCCATTTCTCTGGGGGCGGCTCAGCAGTTTCCTTGCGACCCTTCTTGGGGCTCAGCTGCGACCTACCGCTGGGGCTTGGGGCAGGGAGTAAGCCCTTGTAGATCCACAGGCAGGAGTGGGACTCAGCTACATAGTTTCTTTTGCTTCCCTCACTTCCCTGTACCCCTGCACAGTCTAGTCTCACTTTTTGATTTCTCTCACCCCCCTTGTTCGTGCCTTGCTCTCTCACACTCCATTGCAGACTTACAGGGCACTCCCATTGCCCTAGGGCATTTGCGCCTGGGTCACACCCAGCTAGGTGAGCTCCACCCTGCATAGATAGCCCAAGGCTAGGGTAAGGCCTGCTTGCTCTCCAGGGGCTACTCCTCAGACTTCTCACCAGGGAGTTCCTGCCTGTGTACCTGGGGACATAAGGCAGCTCAGCCAACACTTATCAATATTCAAATCAATAGAGGGAACTTCAGCCCAGCCTCTGCAACACTGGTGCAGGCAGTCGATCTGCCATCTGGGGCACTCCCCTGATAGGGAAGCCACAGGAAGATAAAGTGGTAGGTTAATCCCATAGCAAAATCAGCTGTAGGCAGATCGAAGAAGAATTCCTATAAGTCTTCCAGAGAGAGACTAGAAAATGGCACCTGGTCCCTCAAAAACAACTCAACGCAAACAGCCATCACCCCCAACGACATCAACGAAAAAACAGGAGAAATAAAAGGCAAAGGAAGAAGATGTCCTGAACATAACAACATACATAGAAGAAGCAGACATTGAGATGCCATACAAAGAAGCTCACAGAATGGTGCTTGGAGCGATGCAGAATATGAGGGAAACACTACAGAAAAAGGATGAAATGATAGAGGAGATAAAAGACACATACCAAAGGAAAATACAGGAGCTTGAGGAGCAGGTAACGAAAAACAATAGCAGAATCATGTTCCTTGAGAATCGATTCGAGGAATCAGAGAACCGCATCAGTGTCGTGGAGGACAGCCAAGCAGACTTTAATAAACGTGGACAAAAATCTAATAAGAGCATCAGAGAAGCCGAAGAAAACCTAAGAGCTATGTCTGATGCTATGAAGCGGAACAACATTAGAATTATTGGCCTACCGGAGGAAGACACAACAAAGAAGTCATCTGCAACAATAGCGAGAGAATTCTTGGAGGAAAACTTCCCCAGCTTAATGAATGAAAACCAAGCAACCATCCAGGAGGCTGAAAGAACACCAGCACGACGGGACCCCAAGAAGTCACCAAGGCACATAATAGTTAAACTTTCAAACTTTGAGGAAAAGGAGAAAATCATGAGAGCAACTAGGGAAAAGCAAGCAATCACATATAAAGGTTCCCACATAAGGATATGCTCAGGACTATCAGCAGAAACTATGAAAAAAAGGAGAGAGTGGAGTAACATATTCCAAAAATTGAAAGAAAACAACGCAAATCCAAGAATACTCTACCCAGCCAAATTATCGATCAAGATCGATGGAGAAGTAAAAGTCTTCCCAGACAAGGAAAAACTCAAAAAATTCGTTACAACAAACCCAGCCTTACAAAAGATCCTCGCCGACTCAGTATGGCAGAAGAACAACACTCACCAAGCACAAATAAGAGACCAGTACATAGAACAACCTCACCCAGAGCACAACAAAGAGAAAACAGACCCCAAGATAGCAATGGCTTAAGGATGGAAAGAAGTCAAGAATGATACACACACAAAACACACACTAATGAGAAAGGAAAGTAGGAAAACTCCCAACACAAAAAGTATAAAATGGCATCACAGAGTCCGCACATGGAGATAATAACCCTGAATATCAATGGCCTGAACTCAGGCATTAAAAGACTGAGACTAGCAGAATGGCTTAGAAAACACAACCCATCAATTTGCTGCCTACAGGAGACACATCTCAAGGCTACAGACAAAAATAGGCTGAGAATCAAAGGCTGGAGAAGGACCTACCAAGCAAACAGCAATACAAAAAAAGCAGGGGTTGCAATCCTTATCTCGGATAAAATTGACCTCAAAGTGCAAATCATAAAAAGAGATAAGGAGTGACACTATATAATGCTCAAGGGAATGATAGACAAGGAACCACTAAGCATTGTAAACATATATTCCCCGAATGAGAGACCAGCTCAATACGTGAACCAAACACTCCAAAAGATTAAGAAAGAAACCACAGACTCGACAATTATAGTGGGTGACTTCAACACACCACTCACTGAGAAAGATAGATCACAGGGAAAGAAACTCAACAAGGAGACTAGAGAGCTAAACTCCACAATTACACAATTTGACCTAATAGATATTTACAGAGCTTTTCATCCAAATACAAAAAATTTCACATTCTTTTCAAGTACCCATGGCACATATTCCAAGATAGACCACATACTGGGGCATAAGGCAAATCTACATAAATTTAAGCACATTGAAATAATACAGACCTCTCTCTCTGACCACTGTGCCATAAGACTGGAAATCAACAAAAGGAAGACAAAGAAAATAAGAGCAAATAATTGGAGGATGAATAACTCCTACTGCAAAAGGAGTGCATACTGGTGCAGATCTGAGACGAAATCAGGAAATTTCTCGAAACCAACAAAAATGAGCACACGACGTACCAAAACTTATGGGACACAGCAAAGGCAGTCATCAGAGGAAGGTTCATAGCAATACAAGCACACCTGAGAAAGGAAGAGAGACTCATGACAGATACGCTGACACAAAATTTACAAAAACTAGAGCTGAGTCAGCAGGACAACCCTACTAATAGCAAAAGAAAAGAAATTATAAAAATCAGGGCTGAGATTCAGGAGAGGGAAAATAAAAAAACTATGGAAAAAATTAATATCGCTAAAAGTTGGTTCTTAGAATAGATAAACAGGATCGATAGACCATTGGCAAACCTAACCAAAGAAAGGAGGGAACAAATCTCAATAGCAAGAATAAGGGATGAAAGAGGGGTCATTACAACAGACCCTAATGAAATCAAAAGGATAGTTACACAATACTATGAAGGATTGTACTCCAATGAATTCAACAATTTGGAAGACATGGACAAATTCCTGGAAAAACAATCCCTCCCTAGACTATCCTCGGTGGACATCAAGAATCTCAACAGACCCATCGCAATAGAAGAAATAGAAAAGGTTATCAAGGGATTACCAACAAAAAAATCCCCTGGACCAGATGGATACACTGGAGAATTCTATCAAGCATTCAGGGAAGAACTAATACCAATCCTACACAAACTTTTCCAGAACATAGAAAAAGATTGCAAACTCCCAAACTCCTTCTATGAAGCTAGTATAACTCTGATACCCAAACCGGGCAAGGATCCCACAAGAATCGAGAACTACAGACCGATATCCCTAATGAACATTGATGCAAAAATCCTTAACAAAATACTAGCCAACAGAATACAAAAGTATATAAAACAAATAATCCACCATGACCAAGTGGGATTCATACCAGGGATGCAGGGATGGTTCAACATACGAAAGACCATTAGTATTATTCGTCACATTGACATGAAAAAGTATAAGAATCACATGATAATATCAATAGACGCAGAAAAAGCATTTGACAACATCCAACACCAATTCCTGTTTAAGACACTAGCGAAGATAGGAATGGAAGGAAAGTTCCTCAAGACAATACAAGCTATATATGAAAAACCAACAGCCAAAGTCATAGTCAATGGAGAAAAGACTAACACAATCCCACTGAAAAAGGGAACCAGACAAGGATGCCCCTTGTCTCCACTCCTATTTAATATCGTGCTGGAGGTTTTAGCTAACAGCATAAGGCAAAGAAGTGACATCAAAGGTGTTCGTCTAGGGAAGGAAGAGGTGAAACTATCGTTATTTGCAGATGATATGATTTTATATATGGAAAATCCCAAAAGTTCCACAAGGGGAGTACTGGAAGCAATAGAGGAGTTTGGCAGAGTGGCAGGATACAAGATCAACAAACAGAAGTCCATCGGACTGTTATACACATCAGATAAGACCACAGAATAAGAGATCAAAAAGGTGGTACCCTTCACAATAGCCAAACACAAACTGAAATATCTAGGGATACACTTGACTGAAAAAACAAAAGATCTATATAGGGAAAACTATAGAACACTATTACAAGAAACAAAGAGCGACCTCAACAAATGGAAGAATATTCCATGCTCTTGAATTGGGAGACTTAATATAGTTAAGATGTCAGTTCTGCCAAAGGCACTATATAAGTTTAATGCTATCCCGATACAATTACCATCATCTTTCTTCAAAGAAATGGAAAAACTGATTACCAACTTCATATGGAGAGGGAAGAAGCCCAGAATTAGCAGAGAACTCCTCAAGTAGAAGGACACCGTGGGAGGGCTTGCTTTACCTGACTTTGGCACATACTATGCAGCCACAGTTCTCAAAACTGCATGGTATTGGTACAATGACAGATACTCAGACCAATGGAAAAGAATTAAAAAACCCAGAAATAAAAGCATCAGCATACACACAGCTGATCTTTGACAAGGGCCCCAAAAATATCAAATGGGAAGCAGATGCCCTCTTTAACAAGTGGTGCTGGAAAAAATGGATATCAACATGCAGAAAAATGAAGCAAGACCCTTATCTCACTCCATGCACAAGAATAAACTCAAGGTGGATCACAGACCTTGAAGTTAAACCCCAAACTATTAGGGCCATCAATGAGGGAATTGGGACCAACTTGAGAACTTTGGCGCAGGGAATACACAGGCTATCAGAAATAGGGAAGGACACAAACACAGAGGAGGCACAAATCGACAAATGGGATATACTGAAGATAAAACACTTGTGTACATCTAAAGAATTCACCAAGAGAGTAATAAGAGAGTCCACAGACTGGGAAAACATCTTTAGCAATGACACATCAGACAAAGGCCTTATTACTAAAATCTACAGTACTCTGCTAGCTTCCAAAAAGAAAAAAACCAATAGCCCACTTGAAAGGTGGGCAAAGGACTTGAACAGAAGTTTCACAGGGGCAGAAATCCGAATGGCCAACAAACATATGAGAAAATGTTCCCGATCTTTAGCCAAAAGAGAAATGCAAATTAAAACAACAGTGAGGTACCACCTGACACCCTCAAAGGTAGCCCAATTCAAAAAATCAGAAAGCAACAAGTGTTGGAGGGGTTCTGGGGAGACAGGAACTCTCATCCACTGCTGGTGGGACTGTAAGTACGTACAGCCACTATGGAAATCAATCTGGCGATACCTAAAACAGATGGAAATAGAGTTACCATATGACCCAGCAATCCCCCTACTGGGCATATACCCAGAAGAGGCAAGAAACAAACCAAGACCAGACATCTGTGCTCCAATGTTCATTGCGGCACAGTTCACAATTGCAAGGAGTTGGAAACAACCCAAATTTCCATCAACTGACGATTGAATTAAAAAACTGTGGTATATACATACAATGGAATACTACGCATCACTAAAAAGCAGTGATGAACGTATGAGGCACATAGCGGCATGGGAAGAACTGGAGGAAATCATGCTAAGCGAAGTAAGTCAGGCACAAAAGGACAAGTACAACATGAGTCCGCTGAGGTAAGAATTTTTAAAAAAATTTTTTAAAAAGCAAAAGTGGCATAGGGAAAAAAGCTACTGTATACAAACATTTTAGGGGTGAAGACGGTGTAGTATGGAAGAGACCAGACCAAAACCAGGGATGTACATGGTAGACAATGGTGGAGGAGGTGGGGAAAGGAAAACAAAAGGATGAATACAAGGAAGAAAAGGGTAGTGGGGTCATGGGGCATTAATCCACCCAATGGGAGGGTATTGTTTATATCTCCACAGGGAAAGTGGGACCAGACTTCAACCCAGTGTTGCAAGGTGTGAATGCAATATCCCGGCGTGGAGGAGGGAACCAGTGGAGAGGTCTGGGAGGCTGGCCCCAGCACCATAAATTAAGTGGATTCCTGCCCTTCCCCGAAAAGAATGTGTTCCAAAGGACGACATTGAATCTGCAGCTCCGGGAGATGGACATATCTGATCAGAGCACACGGGAGCAGATGAAGGGGCAGGAGGAGAGAGTGGAGCACAGCCTGGCCCACCAGGCCGTGATGATGATGTTCCTGAGTAGAGCAGCCAGTCCACAGAGAGAACAACATGGCTGGCCGTACTATGAGACATGATGCCCCTCAGTGACTAAGGGCGACACAGGGGACAGCACCGGAGACACAGTGTGGGAATTGCACCTGACCTGATCCCACCACACCGAGGCAAATCACTGGGGGAGTGCAGCGGAACAGCAAGGGAATGGAGTGGCAAGGTCCCCAGGGAATGCTGAAAGTGGACTTTGGGGCCAGGGCGTGGTGCCCCAACAGACTGGACTGGAAAACGCTCCTAAGGGCCAGCAAACGATCCCTGAACTAACTACAAGCTTTTCTCTTGTGAACTGTTTTGTTCTGTTCTTTGTCAGTGGTTTGTTTTTGTTGTTTTGTTGTCTGGTTGTATACTGTTGCTTTGTTTTCCTCTGTCTTGTTTTAGTGCATGTTAGTGACTCCACAGGTCTGTCTGAATAGGACAGGCTGGATGAACTATCTGGAGGAAAAACAACTGGACCGACAGTTCTGGGGGGACTTGGGGTGGGGGGGTAGGGGGGGTAAGGAAGTGGTGTTAACAAACCCAGGGACAAGGGAAAAGCATGGGACCCCAAATGGTAGAGAAGGGGGAGTGGCAGGCATGGTGGGAAATGATGAAGGGTAAGGTTGCTTAGAGAAGAGGTATACTCTAGCCCAGGTGGCAATGAAGCATGGTAGTAGGGCAGGAGGAAAGTCAAGGGAGATGGAGGAAAGAGCTAGGAGTCAAAGGGCATTCATGGAGGTCTAGACAAGGACATGTACATGCAAATATATATAGGAGGATGGGGAAATAGATCTATGTGTCTATATTTATAGGTCAAGTATTAAGGTGGCAGAAGGACCTTGGGCCTCTACTCAAACACTCCCTCAATGCATGAATACCTTCTTTTATTAAATTGGAACTCTATGATGCTCACTCTCCCGACACAACGGCTGGAGCCAAAGTGGGTGAACAAGTAAATATGGTGAAGAAAGCTGATGGTGCCCGGCTATCAAAAGAGATAGTGACTGGGGTCTTAAAGGCTTGAAGATAAACAAGCAGCCATCTAGCTCAGAAGCAACAAAGTCCACATGGAAGAACACACCAGCCTATGTGATCGGGTGGTCCCAAAGAGATCAGTTACCAGGCATCAAAGAACAAAAAATCATATCATTGACTGCACACCTCCATGATAGGATCACTGAAGACAAATGGGTGCATAAGCAAATGTGGTGAAGAAAGCTGATGGTGCCGGCTATCAAAAGAGATAGTGTCTGGGGTCTTAAAGGCTTGAAGGTGAACAAGCGGCCATCTAGCTCAGAAGCAAAAAAGCCCACATGGAAGAAGCACACCGGCCAGTGCGATCACGAGGTGCCAAGGGACCAGGTATAAGGCATCATGCAAAAAAAACAACAACGATATAAGTGTGTGTATATATGTGTATATGTATTATATATATATACAATATTAAATGAAGGGGGAAGTGCAGAGTGGAGACCCAAGGCCCAAGTGTCGGCCAATGGAGATCCCCTCATAGAGGGGTTTAGGAGAGGAGATGGGTTAATTAGGGTGCGAGGTAGTACCGATGAAGAACACAGCTTTCCCCCAGATCCTGGATGCTTCCTCCCCCCAACTACCATGATCCGAATTCTACCTTGCAGGACTGGATAGGGCAGAGGCTGTACACTGGTACATATGAGGGCTGGAGGTACAGGGAATCCAGGGTGGATGATACTTTCAGGACCAAGGGTGTGAGGGGCGATGCTGGGAGAGTGGAGGGTGAGTGGGTTGGAAGGGGGGAACTGATTACAAGGATCCACATGTGACCTCTTCCCTGGGAGAGGGACAGCAGAGAAGGGGGGAAGGGAGACTCCGGATAGGGCAAGATATGACAAAATAACGAGGTATAAATTACCAAGGGCACATGACGGAGGGGGGAAAGGGGAGGAAGGGGAAAAAAAAAAGAGGACCTGATGCAAGGGGCTTAAGTGGAGAGCAAATGCTTTGAGAATGATTGGGGCAGGGAATGTATGGATGTGCTTTATACAATTGATGTATGTATATGTATGGATGGTGATAAGAGTTGTATGAGTCCCTAATAAAATGTAAAAAAAGAAAAGAGGAGAAAAAAATGATTAGGGCAGGGACTGTACAGATGTGCTTTATACAATTGATGTATGTATATGTATGAACTGTGATAAGAATTGTATGAGCCCCTAATAAATTGTTAAAATTAAAAAAAAATTTTAAAAAAAAAGAAAATGATTAGGGCAAAGAATGTACAGATGTGTTTTATACAATTGATGTATGTATATGTATGGATTGTGATAAGAGTTGTATGAGCCCCTAATAAAATGTTTTTTAATAAAATAAAATACAAAAAAAAGAAAATATAAAATAAAGAATGGAATCACAGATTGACAAATATATTAAATATAATAGAGAATACTTTGAAGGTGATAAAGTTGTTTTGTAAAAAATTAATGAAAATGCAACAAGGAAGCAGGTGGACTTTGCACTTCTACATAAATTTTACCTCAGTTCACGAATGGGTTATCCTAAAAATGCAGCATTATATGATATTCACCCTCCTTACAGGATCACTAAAGACAAAAGGGTGCATAGACAAATGTGGTGAAGAAAGCTGATGCTGCCTGGCTATCTGGGGTCTTAAAGTTTGAAGTTAAATAAGCATCCATCTAGCAGGGAAGCAAAAATGTCCACATAGAAGAAGCACACCAGTTTGTGTGATCATGAGGGATCAACGGGAATAGGTGTCAGAAGTTGAAAAACAAGCAACCAAATCTATGTGAAAGGGTGTGGATGTAGTGGAGACCCCAAACCCACCTGTAATATAATTGGACCATCCCTCTCAGAAGGGCTACATGGTAGTGATGAAATATCCAGGGTGGGTATAGCACTGATGAACCACGTAACTATCCTCTAATTCTTTAATATTTCTTCCCCTTATTATCATGGTTTTTATTTCTTTTACCTCATTAATAGTGCTAGATTTGCATATGTCCAGCATTACATTTAAGATCATTCACTACATGAAAGCCAAGATAGATAACCCTTCCATAACAGGAGTAATGGTTCCCTAAGGTTATGGGAAGAGGTGAGGAAGACCAGCATTGGGGCTGGGGGCTAAGGAGCTGATAGCCTTGTTGGTTGTATAACCTCACTTGAGGGAAATCAAACAATAGAATTGTATAAGAATGGACATATTGGATCGTGTAAGCTATGGAACAACAACAACAACACTATTTTGTTAGGCAGGGTTCTCTAGAGAAACAAAACCAGGACACTTAAGATTAAATAGCTGTATATTGATGGATAGATAGACAGACAGACAGATAAATTGATTGATTGATTTATGAAGCAAGAAGGAATATAACCACTAGTTAGTACATACAGCAGTACAAAGGACTGAGTTCAACTCACCTTCGTGGGACAGTTAATATACTGGAAGTCCTTCAACTCACACGGGCTGCTGGATCCAAGGAAAAGGAAGCAGACAGCTAAGTCTTCCCTCAGGCAAGGAAGGCATAGTCTGCCCACCAGCAACAGACAGCTGGGTGGGTGAGAAATAGTCAGTAGCTCTGGAGCTCAGCAAAGCAGGCCCTGATGGGATCTTAAACTCAAGCACGCCCACCGGATCCACCAGTCTCAAGCTCAAGCAAGGTACACACCAACTGCAAATTCAAGCAGTTCTCAAAGGAGCCTCAAGCTCCATCAACATGATCTACAGGTGACTTGTCCCACAATTAATATAGCACACAGGGTGAGACAAAGAACTAGCTAAAGCAGCAGCACGCTAGTCCAATCATCAGGGAGCAAGGGGGTGATGGTATGCCAGCTGTCATTATTTATTTTGGTCGTCCTCCAATCAAACTGTGACCTGATTAAATCCTGCCCACATGTTCCTATTGGCCTAGTTGGCACAATAAACCCTAACTATTACAGTCCACCTCTTGACAACTTGGCACATGTACACAATTCTTTAGCCATATATAATTTCCAGACATTAATGAGATCACATTTACATCTAACATCATATATGTATCATACATATAAATGAAAACAAATTGAATACATTTGTATCTGGTATATTATGCATTAACAAAGAAAAGATATTCAGAAGCACATATAAAGAAGAAATACTGACAATCACAAACATCAATTTTGCAATTGACCACATTGTCGTAACTGATAGGTTAGAACTACCTTCTTCTACTACTCATTCTTTGCCCCTGGCCAGCACCGAAGCTGACCGTAGTTCTTTGCATGGTGGTGTGGCCCAGACTTTCAGCCTTGAGGTGTCTGGATTATTAGATATCTGTCACCATTTGGTTGCTGTAATTTCCCATTTACCTTAGTCTCAGAGCATGGTAGTACTAAGAGATGACCTAGGGGAGCTTCTGGATTCCAGACATATTCTTCCTTACCTCCATTATGTAGCAACAGTCCAATTTCTCATTGATAATCAGGACCAGTCACACCATTCAGTGATATCCTTCTTTACCTGTTGACCCAGAGACACGGGGAGCCCAAAGTGGCAGGGGGAAGTCTTAGCAGCAAGTTCAGTGATATCTGTGCTGTGTTTACAGGTGTGAGTGTGCCTTACATGGGAATTAAGATGCCCAGACCTTAAGAGCATACAGATACTGGGACAGAAAGCAAAAATGCTGCAAGTAGATTTCTAGGATTAATAGTGGATGGTGCCACTCTAGCTTCGACCCCGTGGTTCCTGGACCTGTGAATCCTGGCTGTTGGAGACAGCACATTAACTGACCATTGGTTTACTTCCAGGCATCCTCAAACTATGGCCCGCGGACCCGCTGAGAACATTTATCCAGCCTGCCAGGTGTTTTTGTCCCCCTTTTTTACTTCAAAATAAGATATGTGCATGTGCATAGGAGTTTGTTCAGTTTTTTTTAACTATAGTCCAGCCCTCCAACGGGTCTGAGGGACAGTAAACTAGCCCCCTATTTAAAATGTTTGAGGACCTCTGGTTAGAGCATATACAGCCCCCTTGAGAACATTGCCCCAGTCCTGCAAGATGTTAACACTTAGCTGGAGCAGTAATTGTGTCTTTAGAAGGTCATCCCATCGTTCTATCAAGCCAGCTGCTTCAGGATGATGAGGAACATGATCCAACCAGCG
Source organism: Tenrec ecaudatus (assembly GCF_050624435.1). Lineage (NCBI taxonomy): Eukaryota > Metazoa > Chordata > Mammalia > Afrosoricida > Tenrecidae > Tenrec > Tenrec ecaudatus. The sequence continues at coordinate 237,200,551 of NC_134531.1, forward strand.
GATTCCATGGGCATGGACCCATAGTGCACTGCATTTGCTGTGAAGTGAGTTCCTTGATCTGAAGCAATGCTATGTGGGATGACATGCTGGTGGATGAGGCATTCTGAAAATTCATGAATGGTAGTTTGGGCAATAACATTGCATGCAGGGAAGGCAAATCCATACACAGAGTAGGTGTCTATTCCTGTAATGACAAAATACTGCCCCCTCCTTGACAGAAGTGTCCCCGTGTAATCAACCTGCTACCAAGTTGCTGGTTGATCTCCCCGAGAAATGGTCCCATATCTTGGACTCAATGTTGACTTCTGCTGCTGGTAGATGGTGCACTCATCAGTGTCAGTTGCCAAATTATCCTTGGTGAGTGAAAGTCCATGTTGCTGTGCCCCTCCATAACCTCCATCCCTGCCACAATGTCCACTTTTTTCAGATGCCTATTGGCCAAGGACAGGAGTGGTGGAGAAAAGAGAACTAGTCTCCAAAGAGTGTGTTATCTTATCCACTTGATTGTTAAAAAGTCCTCCTCTTCAGAGGTAACCCCTTGGTCAGCATTCACATAAGACATGACTATCTTTACTTTGTTGGCCCATTCAGAGAAGTTTATTTGCATAACTCTTCCCCACACCTCCTTGTCACCAATTTTCCAATCATTTTCCTTCCAATCTCCTAACCATCCAGCCAAACCATTAGCTACAGTCTATGAATCAGTATACAATCTCATATTTGGCCGTTTCTACTACCAGGCAAACCAAATAGCCAGGTGCACTGCTTAAAGTTCTGTTCACTAGGAGAACTTCCCTTCACCACGGTACTTCATGTAGATCCCACAATGGGGCTTAGTGCTACTGCTGTCCAATCACAAGTTTCACCTGCATAGCAGGGAAAGCCATCAGTAAACCAAGCATGATTTTGTGTTCCACGGTCAGCTTATCATAAGGAACTCCACAGGAGGTCATAGGTGCAGCCTGGGAGAAGGAAGGTTTGTGACGGGAATGGAGAATGTGGGCATTTGGGCCACTTCTTCATGCAGCTTACTTGTCCCTTCTGTTCCTTCTCTAGCCCGAACTCACAAATACCACTTCCATGTAACAATGGAGTGTTGCTGCGCACATCTAACTTTGTGACTTTGTGGTCCTGATCACTTAAGACACTGGGTAGGGCTTATCTTTTCAGATTATGTACCTACCATGCTGGACCTGAAATTTTATCTCCCCACTGACATTTTGATTATCAATAGTTTTTTTAAAACCTTCCCTATGTAAAGTGTATAGATAGCATTTAGTAATAATGAACTATCTACTCCAAATTCAGAGCAAATTTCTATAACACCAAAAATATCCAGACAAATATAAACTGTTTATATTATTATTTTAAATCATGCAAATTGGTAGATTGCATAACAGGTGACAAAAACTTATTTCCTCCTCATATTGGTTATTATTTTTATTTTTAAAAGATCACAAGTTTTAAATTTTCATTGCAGATACATATTTCATAGTGCTTTAGTATGATAATAAATATGTATCATTTGGTACCTGTCCCTTAAGTATTCATCTCAATAGAGTCATGCTGTAAGTAAATACTGAACAATTTCGTATCTGTGTTGTGAAGTTCTGACAAAGTGCTTCAAGGAAGACAAACTGCATGTAAAAGCTGATTTATAGAGATTTAAAGTACTTTCAGCACAACAGAAACAGTCAAAGCAAGATGTGAATTTCTTTCTATAGTACTTACATTAAAAATATAGAGGTAGTCATTTTCTTTGTTGAAATGAAATAGAAATCCTGACATTTAAATGTTAATGGAAAGTTCCCATAGAGCTTAGTTAAAACTTATCCAATCTTAGAAAATTAAAAAAATATATATCCTTTTGGTGCTGTGGTACAGAACTTCAGTAAAATTTGGGAAAGCCAGAACAATTATAAGAGGGTCAGAGAAAGAAATATACAATATTTTCCTCAAAAATAAATAATCCACAAAATGTTTAAACTGCACCCTGTTCAGGGCAGACAACTTGGGAGATCTGGAAGAGTAAGGCATTTCCACTGAGTTCTGACTTTCATATGTGTGACAGTTACATAATCTGCTGTCAATTTACAACTTATGACTGAAGGGGTGGAGTTTAGCCTGTCAGTCAGGGCACAGCTCGATGACCTCATTTGGAGGCGCTAAAGAGATCTATCATTTGCTGGATGCAGGACGCAGGCGGACTCCCTTGAAGGCATTCCAGCTGAGAAGACACAGGGAGAAAGGACAGTTCCCTGAGCTGGAGGACCCATGTAGAGATTCCTGCCAGCATTGAGATTCTTACACCACCACAGGATCCACATGACTTTACACCTACTGGCCTGTGATCTTCCCGCATTGTGTGTCATTTCATGTGTTTCGTGAATCTGAAGAGGACTTTATAGATTGATATCAGACATCTGTCTACTTGATGTATAAGTAAAAGTAGAGAGCTTCTTTGATTTTTCTGCTTGCTATGGAAATTGACATCTTGTTTATTTCCCCCCAGTTTTGAGCCAACCCTGATAATAAGAATGCACACTTATCTCTAATTTTTTTATTGTTGAAATAATTTAACACCTAGTACAATGACACCATATTCAGAGTTGGAAATATGGAAGAGAAGTAGACCTGCTTTGAGATTGGAAGTTAATTTTTAGTGAGTGATATTTCATGCCCATCATTGTTTTGCTTCTTAATCAAAAATAACATTGTTCTTCCTTTCTGTGCTTCAGTTTACACGTCTATAAATATCATATATATTTATACCCATTTTGACTAAAGGTCATATTTGATTTGATTTATTGCCCAGCAATTGTTGCTAAAGATGTTTGACCTCTGGTGAAATGTGTGGAATGTATATGGCCTCTGATAGCAGTACACCTGTCTCAAATTCAAGTAAAACTCTTTAGTGTTGTATAAATTTACAGTTTAATTAATCTCCTTGTACCTTAGAGACTCGGCTGCAAAAGATAAAAACTAAATCGAACATTGCCATCATGTTGGTAACAACGCATAGTGAACTTAGAGAACACAGTAGAATTGCCTTTTTGGGTTTTCCTGAATTTAAATCTTTGTGGAAGCTAACAGCCTCATATATACATATTATATATACTATATGTGTGTGAGTGTAGTGTATTATTACTCTTTTAGTCATTTTCTTTATATAAATTTCTCTCTAAAATTATTTTTCTTTTTAGAGAACCAGTCTAGAATAGTTATTGATCCCAGATCAACTGCAGACAAGAATAACTACAATTTTAATAGAAACCTCAAACTTGTAGAATCAAGATCCTGAATTCCTTTGAAGAACTGTAATAGAAGATGGCTAAGGATTTGTTGATGTTTTCCTTGTCAAAATACAAAAGCATTATACACTGTCAGTTTTCATGTAAGTACTGTTTTCTATGCATCTCATAAATTTTGGTCTATTATATATGCATTTCCATTCAGCTCGGTTTTTAAATTTTCTTTCTTGGTTTTCCATTGATGCAGTAGTTGCTTAATATTTTTAGGTTTCATTTCCACATATGTGTGTATTGGGAAATTTTTCTTCTGTTATTCATTTTTTCTTTCATTCAGACCATAAATATAAATGAAGATACTTCAGTTTTATTCAGTGATTTTTACTTTTTTGAAATTATTTTTGTGACTAAGCATATGATGTATTCTGGAAATTATGGATACCAGAGAAGAATGTATTGGCACATTGCTCTTTGGACTATTCCATATGAGAGGGCTTCAAAAAGTTTATGGAAAAGTATAAGTGAAAGGTAATGAACTTCGTTTAAAATAAATAGTAATGTTATGATCCCTCCCAAAATACTGTTCAAATTCTCTACTCTTATTAATCTTCTTTCTCCTTCCAAATATTGTTATTTTAACAATTTTAACACTTCATCCACATGTCATGTAATTCAATAATTCAGTCATATCAATAAGAGTTGTATAATTATCACCGCTTTCAATTATAGAACATTTTCTTCTTCAGTGTACTTATTGCTATAAGTCAAGTATTTGTTAGCTTTTTCTATTTCTTTGCCTTTATTTTATGCTTTAAGTTTCAATATTTGTGACTGTGATTCACTGAGTTTTTTGGTTTTTTTATTCTTAAGCCAACTGAAATATTCTGTTGATTCCTTCTCGGTAGTTTTAATTATTATTTTTTTCATTCTACTTAACTACGTCTTACAGGCCCAGATTTCTTAAGGCTTCTCTCATACTATTTATAGTCAATGTTTATGTTAATGAGTTGCTCATGCGTTCTGCCTCTGACTTCCTTTATTTTTTGTTTATGTTTTATATTAGTTCATTGGAAATGCTTAATAGTACTGTTTTAAAGTCTCCTAATCTGTCCATGAGCTGGACTTTCATAAAGTTTCTCATCCTTCATCTTGAATGAACCATAAGCTACTCATATGTTAAATTTCTCAATCTCCATAAACACAGTGTTTTCAAGAGTACTAATTCCTACAGTAAACTACCAACCAGTCTTTGCTCTTTGCTCTTACTCCTGGATTGTGACAATACTGAGGCAGGCACACTAGGGTTTCAATCATTCAGGCAGCTCCCAGACAGATCAGAGAAGACATACTAAAACTCTGGTCTGCCATACTTCCCTCTTCCCAACACTTTAATTGGAATTTAATTAAAGTATAATAAAATGTAATAGATCAAAAATATCAAAAAGAGTTGTACAATCATCACCACAAATCAATTTTAGAACATTTTCTACTTTTATTTTATTCATTGTTGCTAGCTCTCCCTTTCCCTCAAATGTCCTAAGGAACGATTTTTTATCTACTTCAGAGCTCAAATGGGGAACAATTGAGAGTCAGCAAAATGTTCCACTAAGAATCTCTATCAGTTTCTTGGCTGCGGTAAATATCTGCAGGAGTAGAAACCTCAACCTTTCCCCATGGAACAGCCAGTATTTTTGAATGGCTGTCTTTGCAGTAAGAAGCTCAACACAGAACCGACTGCACCACAAGGGCTCCTTGTTGTCACATTCCAAAAAAAAAAAAAAACTCACTGCCATGGAGGCAATGCTTAATCACAGCGACCTCCAGTGGGTTTCCTAGACTGTAACTGTTTACAGGAGTAGAAAGCCCAGACTATTTGGTTTGGATTTTCCACCTTGGTTTAGATGTAGCTTACTATTGAATTCCTTTGCCTAATTTTTTTAAAACTTGTATAGAGTCTAGTGTAGACTTTTAGTTGCTTTTTAAAATACTTGTGTGGGAAGGTCATGATATTAGACCTAATTATGTGACCACCTTAACTAAGGTTTGAATGCTATTTTTCTAATGTTCTACTTCTTTTTTATTTCATAAATATATATGTATACTTTGTATATGATGATATATTTGTCTTTATGTCAAGTAATTGGCTCACAGGATTGCCGGGTCAAGCACATTTAAAATGTTCTGTCTCAATGAATGCACAATCAAATGTGGTAAAGAAAGCTGATGGTTCCCTACTACCAAAAGATATAGCATCTGAAGTCTTAAAGGCCTGAAGATAAACAAGCAGCCATCTAGCTGAGAAACAACAAAACCTACATGGAATAAGCACACCAGCCTGTCCCAGCTGGATCGCTGAGGACAAAGTGGGTGCATAAGCAAATGTGGTGAAGAAAGCTGATGGTCCCCAGCTATCAAAAGATATAGCACCTAGGGTCTTAAAGGCTTGAAGATTAAACAGGCAGCCATCTAGCTAAGAAACAAACAAAGCCCACATGGAAGAAGCACACCAACCTACCCCCACATGATCGCTGAAGACAAAGTGGGTGCATAAGCAAATGCGATGAAATCTGATGGTTTCCAGCTGTCAAATTATATAGAATCTGGGGTCCTATAGGCTGCAGGATAAACAAGGGGTCATCTAACTGAAAAACATCAAAGCTCACATGGAAGAAGCACACCAGCCTGTGAGATCATAAGGCATATAAGGGGTCAGGCACCAGGCATAAAGACCCCCCAAAAAATAATCATGGCATTGTGAATGAAGGGTAGGGGACCCAGGGTCAATCTGTGGGAAATTGGATAACCCCTTGCAGAAGGGCTGTGGAAGGGCTGTGGGGAGGAGACGAGCCAGTCATGGAGCAGTGTAGCAATGATGAAATATACAATTTTCCTCTAGTTCTTGAATGCTTCTTCTCCCCTACTATCATGATCCCAATTCTACCTTACATATACGGCTGGACCGGAGGATGTACACTGGAACATATAGGAATTGGAAATATGGGGAATCCAGGACAGATGAACCCCTCAGGACCAGTGGTGAGAGTGGTGATACTGGGAGGGTGGAGGGAAGGTGAGGGAGAAAGGGGGAACAGATTACAGGTCTACATTTAACCTCCTCCATGGGAGAGGGAGAGTGGAGAAGTGGGTGAGGGGAGACTTCAGATGGTGTAAGATATGAAAAAATAATAAGTTATAAATTGTCAAGAGTTCATGGGGGAGCGGGGAGGGAGGGGAAAATGAGGAGCTGATACCAAGGACTCAAGTAGAAACCAGGTGTTTTGAGAATGATGCTGGCAACATATGTAGAAATGTGCTTGACACAATTGATGTATGTATGGATTGTGATAAGAATTGTATAAGCCCCTAATAAAATGATTTTTTTAAAATGGACAGTGGTGAATTGCAAAAAAATGAAAATTGTTCTCGCTCTATAAAATGCATGTTCACATACTTTTTGTTAGTTATTCTATATTTTTCAAGTAGCCAATCATGTATCTAAGAGGCAAGAATTTTATAATCATAAAATACATTCTTATCTGATTAAGAAATTTTAAAAGTAACATTTTGTTAATTATAAATTTTTATGTTCATTCTCCCCTCCAAATCAGTAACATGTGTGAGTGTATTGTCCTGGCTCACGCTAGAACATGGCTGCTACTCTAGGTAGGGGCACCACACATGAGCAGTATCCATAAATTAGGACTACCTGAATTTTCAATCTGTAGAATCCATGGCAGATGATTGGGATATTAAAATACCCAAACAGGAAAGCGAACCCATCTTCATCTCAAATACAATCTTACTCATCGCAAATATAAATAGGGTTTCTGAGATTGTAAATATTCTTTGGAGCAACCTCATCTAATGCTAGGGTTCAGTATTTATGTGTGACAGCAAACCTGTAACAGTAGTTTCCTAAAATAGTAGGTTTTTCATTTCAGTCTCCTAATTAAAAACACTAAAGTTCACATATCTAGGTTCTCCATTCTTGTCTAACAACACATTCATCTATGGAAAACATTTGGCCTGGTTGTCAATACCTTAGTATTACAATCCAACTATATTAGACTGGCATATATAGAATTCAGTGAATTCTGGTTTTGTCATATTAGCCTGTTCTGTGAAATACAAATTATGACACACATATACAATAGCAAAAGTATAAAAAGAAGAAAAAGGATAATGAAACATGGAGTAAAGGAAAAACGGAAAGGACAAAACAGAAGTGGGTTAAACGGTATGAAAGGACTAGACACGCAACAACTGCAGCGTCTATCTTGCCATGCAAAAGCAATGTGCTCACAGATCCTGGCAATTAGGACATGTGTGTATGAGGGCATAATTCTATGCGAAGAAGCTAACCAATTTAGAATTTAATATTCACTGCTACCCACCAAGTTGCATAAACTATTGGACGGGCTCTTCAGTTGACAATCTCAGGAGAATGAAAATAAGCACATTTACTTAAAGAATGACCACTAACCACTAGTGGTCATTCTCTATTTTGATGGTGACTAAAGAAAATCATTTTTGATAAAATAGCTTAGAATTTAAAACTGACATGTATTTATTTTTAAACAATTATTATTGTGAATTAGATGAAGGTTTTACTTTTCTGATAATCAAATTTATATCCAATAGCTTAAACTATTTATCATCCATGCCATTCACCCCTTAGCTTACACTATATTGATCTTTTCTCCTCCCTCTAGTGGATTAAGATCTTCCATTTTATGTTAATATCTCCCAGCACTTTAGCCTAATTTTCTTCTTTCCTTCCTTACTCTCCCCCTCTATACTTTGATAACCTTTGTTAAAGGTCTGTTCCCTTTGTTAAAAGTCTATGATTGTTTGACTTATAATAGTGCTCTGAGATAATATGTGTGCTTCTGTGGTGGAATAACTTCACTTATCATATTATATTTTCAGTTGCATCCATGTAATCCTGTGCTTATTTCACTCAGCATACCATTCTCCAGGGTAATCCATGCCAGGAAGGGCTTCATGGTTTCATCAAGGTGTCGCAGTGATGCACAGTATTCCATTGTATATCTGTACCATCATTGCTTTATCCATTATTGTACTGATAGGAAGTTGGGGCTGTTTCCATCTTATTATGACTGTAAGCTATGCTACCTCAGAACACTGGGAATACAAATTCCATCTGAGCCTGTCCTCCTCTGCTGGGTATATACCCTAAAGTAAGAGTATTTGTACAATATGAGAGTATATTTCTCAGTGTGAAATTAAATTTAGGAATTGTTTTTTTCAAGTAAAAATGTTTTAAAAATTACATATGATTAGTAGAAAAACTCAGGATTTTGACGTTGAAGTCAGAAAAGAAGGGGAAAGTTTTTAATCATTTAGCCTAAGATTTATATGTGATTGTTAATAAATTATTTGGAACTAAATAAAGAATGCTGTCCTACATGGTCCTATTTCTGTTCTCACGCTGGGTAAAGAGGGGGAAGTTGAAGCAAATCAGAGAAAGCATTTGATAAAAAAAAAAACCCGAATACTCGTGTCAATTAAAATGAGAGGGAAGATCCAACAAATACCAGTTAGTGGGCACTTCAAATTTCCTCAGAAAGGTATTAAAATTGTTTAACAAGTAGGCAATATGATTAAAACAATACATTAAAAAAGGAATTACCAGTATTTAAATTTCAGTTTATTCACAAACTCCCTATATTACTTTATTTTTATGATTTTCTTGACTATTACATATTTAACAAAATATGCTAGCTCCTATGCTTCATTTCATTCCTTTTCTCAACTTTGCTATGCTTATTACATCAGCAACTACAATAATTGGATAAGCATGGCAATTTTATAAATGTTTTAAAAATTACAGCAAACCTCATATTTAAAAATAATTACTAAGATTATACACATATTTTGTAGACAGATAGTAAATACTTTATAATATATGTACGATAAATTATTTCCCAAGGAAAGCATCACAATACCCTTAATATCCATTATATGAATATTTAAATATATAAATATTAAAACCAGGAAAGGGGCAAGCTAAATCTGTTCAAATGCAATCATAAATTCACAGTAATTCTTTCCTGATAATATGAACCATGCTCTCTAACTTTTCTCCTTTGAATCATTAGCAGCAATATTGGTTCAGCAGAGGGATTATTCTTATCTTTAGAACATGGCTCTCTCCTGTTTCAGGACATGTTTAATTTCTTCACACCACTATTTTACAAAATCAGCTTCTGACTTCAAGTTTTGAAGAACAACTGAAATATTCTATTTGGTTTATAGACTATGAAACACATCCTTAATTTTCAGATTATTACAAATTTTAGATGAAATAACTCATAAACAGAAAGATTCAGATTTTAATAAGAATGTTAGAGTCCACGGTTTAAATATTCAGCTATTAACTACAAGTTGGAGGTTCTAACTCATCAGTTGCTCTGAAGGAGAAAGATGTGGCAGTCTGATTCCATAAGCATAACAACTCTGGAAATCCTATGTACAATTTTACTCGTGCCATATCATTGTCATGAGTGAAAATTAACCTGATAGGAATATGTTTGATTTTGTTTATTAAGAATAGTGGTAGTACAATATCATTGTTTTGGATTAATCACATCAAAGATTTATTATAATTTGATTTTATTTTAGCAGTGGGTTTCAACGATATAGTTTTTAGATCAAATATCTTTTCAGTACATTTTTTTCTCATAAATAAATGACCTCAGAAGTCAGTCTATATAATCAGAGACAATGAAGTAATGGACTTGCATTGTATAAGTAAATCTAAGATACAATATGTTAAATTATTTTAGCTGGAATTACTAGGAAACTGCTTTAAATTGTCGAGTTCAAGGTTCCTGACATAGTTTTAGAAGTTTATTTGATGTGCAATACCTTTTGGAAGTGTTATATCTAATTCATTATTCTGTCAAAGTGTATTTTTGCATCTAGTAATTGAGCATGCATGTGATCAATTTAGGGCTTTAGGTGAACCTCAACCTTATAAGTACTGTGGTATCACTTTAGATGTGGTCTAGAAATATAATATGAAAATATGTGTTCAAATTAATAATCATCTTAATTTTGAAATTCACCATAGAGCCATCCTACTCAAATACATGAGATGCCCTTCAACTAAAAAGGGTTCTCAAAATAAGGACATGAGATAAAGTTGTACAGAAAGAAAAAGAAAGGATTGCTTTGGATATGATGCTCTTTGCTAATGTAACAAGTTGAATAATAATAACATATTTTTTCCTTTCATAACATATTGACATATTCCTAGACTTGAAAGTTGAGATATATGACTGTCACTGTTGCTAGGTGCCATCGATGGTTTCACTTCATCAACAACTTATGTACTACAGAATTAAGCACTGCCTGGTTCTACATCATTCCCAGAATTATTGTTATAGCCATAGTATCAACCCATTTTGTCAAGTGTCTCCCCGCTCCCTCTTTTTGATACCTGTCTAAGCATGTTGTCCATGTCTGGGAACTTCTCTCTCCTGATAACATGTCCAAAGTATATGAGAGGAACTATCACCATTACTTAATGAAACTATTTGCAGAGGAAGCTGGTAAAATACATATGTTCACATGATTATCAATATATAGAAAAGTAAAGAAATATTATAAATCTCCCACATTTCTCTATCAGAGATTCATAATTATGACAGTAATTTTTAGGGTTTTCATTTGGAAATAAATACAGCTGAGAGTGATTCCTGGATTTGTCATTACAGCACATTTTCTGTACCCTCTTAGGAATCTATTAACTTAATTGTGAAAAGTGGAGCTGCTATTTATCACATGCCTCTTCTCTACATAGTTTATGATGCTTTCTTGCTACAATCAAGTTTTGACTGAAAATTTTCATTTAAAAACAATTCATCTCACTGCCATTGAGTTCATTCCAACGCCTAGTGAACCTATGGGACAGAGTTGAACTGTTACCCTTTGGTTTTGAGACTTTAAATATGGGAGTGGAAAGCTTCATTTGTCTCCTACTGATTCTTTCAGACGGCTACCTTTCAGCTGCAAACCTAATGCATAACTCACTATACACTGGGATTCTGCTGTTAATACAATAGAGCAAGGAGGTAATAATTCATTAAAATACAGTCTGCTGAGAATTAAAATGGGAGTTCTGCTGAAAATCTAGTTTTAAATTGTATGTAAGACTAAAAGCGAAAAATGTACTCAGCTTATCACAAGCTGAAAAAGAAAAGAAACTTCAATTTCAAACGTGCAGTATTGAAGGATTCTGCTAGCAAAATTGTGAATGATGATGAATGCAACAACGGAAAATGGAAGGAATACTCAGAGTCACTGTATGTATTAGTCTGGGCAATTTAAAGAAACAAATCCACAGAAACGTATGTATAAGAGAGAGTTTTATATAAAGGGTAAGTGCACATCAAGAAAACACCCCAATCCAGTGTTACTCAAGCCCACAAGACCAACATTAACCCATTAACCCATATCCCATTAACCCATTAACCCATATCCACAAATCCACAAAGTCCTCCTCCATCTCACAAACAGACGCAATGATACTGACTGCAGGAGGAAAGCCGGGTCAGTGAATGTATAAGCATCTCAGCACTGGCAGGGGTCTCCACAGGGCTGCTCCAGCATCCAGGGCTGCATCGGGGTAGGTCCATGTGGCTTCTCCACAGGGATGTATTGCAGGAAGTGAGTCTTGCCAGCTAAAGTAGGGAACTGGTAAGTAGCTGCACCCTGGTATGACAATCAGAAAGCAAGTGACCCGAGATCTAGAAAGGCAAGGCTCACCAAGCCATTTATACCCCCGCCTTTCAATTAACCCCACATGTATTTACCGGCCAGGCTGACAAAATCAACTAACTACCTCACTGTACTAAAAAGAACTGGTGACAATTCAAGCAGTTTTAGAGGTAAATTATGATGAAGAACTGATGATATTGGAAGAATATGTCCAAGCTCATTTGAAGCCATTCGAGAAAAACAAGATTCTAGGAATTGATACAATATCAAGTGAAATGTTCAAAAACAAAAAACAATGCAAACACTGCTAGTAGCCCTCACGTTTATGCCAACAATTTTGGAAGGCAGTAACATTACTAGCTTATTGGATAAACTCATAGCTGTACCCATTCCAAAGAAAATGACCCAACAGAATCCAGAAATTTTAAAACACTGTCTTTCCTATGACAAGCAAGTAAAATTTTGTTGAAGATACTTTAAAATAAACTGCAGCAGTATATCACCAGGGGGTTGCTGAAAAATTAAGCTGGATTCAGAAGAGGTTGTGCACCAGGGTTACCACTGCTGACATTAGATGGATCTTGGCTGTAACAAAAGAATACCAGACAAAAGGTTTACTTGTGTTTTATGTATTATCCTACAGCATTCAATTGTGAGGATCATAGCAAGCTTTAGATAGAATTGAGAAGAATGGAAATTCTAGAACACTTTTTTTGGGCTCACGGGGAGCCTGTACATGGGCCAGGAGGCATATTAAACAGAACAAGGTAATAGTGCATGATTTTAAATCAGGAAAGGTGTGCGCTAGGGTTGTATCTTTTCCTGATACTTATCCAATCTGTAGGTTGAGCAAATAATCAGAGAAAATGGATTATCTGAAGAATATGGCATAAGGATTGGAGAAGCTCATTAACAACTTGTGATATGCATATGACACAACCTTACTTGCTAAAAGTGAGTAGGACATGATGAAGCATTTGCTGCTGAATATCAAGAATTGTAACCTCAAGCATGGAATAAAATTCAGTGTAAAATAAAGCAAAATTCTTGCAACTGGACCAATAGATAATATCATGATAAACAGAAAATATTGAAATTGTCAAGGGTTTCATCTTGCTGGGATTCAGAACCAATGCTCATGAAGCCAGCAGTCCGGAAATCAAATGATGCATTCCATTAGGTCAATCTGGTACACACGATCTGCTTTAAAAATTGAAGACTAAGGATGTCACTTTGGGAACTGAGTTGTACCACACACATTCCATTGTATTTTCAAATGCCTCATAGATATGTAAAATCATTGCAAAAACATAGGGAAGCCCACAGAATAATTGATTACCTTTAACCACAGTGTTGATGAAAAATATTGAAAGAACCCTTGACTGTCAGAAGAACAAATAAATCTATCCTGGAGAAAGTAAAGCCAGAATTATCTTTAGAAACAAGGATGGTCAGATATCAGCTCAAGTGTTTTAGATATGTCACAGAAGACCAGTTTCTCAAGAAATATATTATGCTTGGTAAATAGGCGGTCAGGAAAGAGTAGAAGTTCCCCAGATAGGGGTTGACCCAGTGTCTCTAACAATGGCCTCAGACATAAAAACATAAAATGAAAAACTTAATATTTAGAAAAATCAATAAGACAATAATTTGGCTCTGAAAATTAATTTTTTCCCTTACTTTTATTGGGGGCTCTTACATCTCTTATCACAATCCACACATTCATCCAGTGTGTCAAGCACATTTCCATGTATGCTGCCATCATCATTTCCAAAACATTCTCTTCCCACTTAAGTCCCTGATATCAACTTCCCATTTCTTCCATCTCCATCCTCCTCCTCCCCTCATGAACCCTTGATAAGTTATAGATTGTTATTTTCATAACTTATATCATCCTCTATTGCTCCTCACCCACTTTCCAATTATTCATCCACATGGAAGGGTGTTATAGGTTGATAATTGTGATCGATTTCCCCTTTTCCCGTACTCTCCCCTAATCCTTCTGACATCTCTGCTCTTATTTCTGGTCCTGAGGGTTTATCTAGTCTGGATTCCCTGGGCTGCAGGCTCTTATCTGTAGCAGTGTGCATGCTTGGGTCTAATCCTATTTGTAAGGCAGAATTGAGGTCATGATAATGGGGGGAAGGAAGCACCAAAGAACTAGAGGAAAGTTGTATGTTTCATCGACTCTCTACTGCACCCTCACGGGCTCATCGCTTCCCTGTGACCTACAGAAGGGCATTAGAGTCACCACTCCATTCCCTTACCCCCACCCTTGCCCCACCCCAGTCATATTGAGTATGATTTTGTTCTAGGTATTAGATGCCTGATACGTGATCCATTGACACCTCATGATCACGCAGGCTTGGGTGCTTCTTTCATGTGAGCTTTGTTGCTTCTGACCTAGATGACTTCTTGTTTATCCTCAAGCCTTTAAGACCCCAGAGGCTATATCTTTTGATAGTCTGGCACCATCAGCTTTCATCACCACATTTGCTTATGCACACATTTTGTTTTCAGCAATTGTGTAGGGAAGGTGAGTACCACAAAATGCTGGATTCTTAGAACAAAGTGTTCTTGTGTTGAGTACATGAGTTGAGACCCAATGTCCATTTGCAACCTTAATTATTAACATATGAGTACATAGTTTTATTCCTCTCTCTCTGTCTCTCTCCATATATATATATTTTATATATACATATATTCACATATGTACATGCCGGCTACAAATGCCCTTTGCCTCCTGGTTCTTTCCTCTATTTCCTTTCACATTCCTCTTGTCCCACCATCATGTTTGACCTTCACTCAGGTTTAATATTTCCTCGCTGCTACATTGCCCTTGATTGAGCCCCACTAGGCATCCTATGGCCTTCTTTCCATTGATTTCAGTTCTCTTGTCATTCCCTTGTCCCTTGGTTGGTTCCCCAACCCCATTCCTTTCTCCCACCTCCCCTTCTCCCATATCCCCCCAGAGCCATTGGTTCTGTTCTTCTCATATCTGAATTATTTATCCTGCCTATCTTATCTGGATAGACATGCAGGTACAACAATAAGTGCAAAATCCAGGCAAAGCCAAATAAAAAAATAAAGGATGTCAAAACCAACAAAACAATAACAACCAACAAACAAAACAAAATAAGAGTAACAAAAAGAAAGCCACTGACAAAAATGGAAAAGCCTGTAAATAGTCCAAGATCTGTTTGTTGACCTTTATGAGTGTTTTCCATTGGAGTCTGATGGAGTGCAGCACTCTGGCTCCAAAGTCTATTTTTGGTGTCCCCAGGGGGTTCATCACTTTGCTCTCCTTGCTGTTCTGTTGCAAGCTGTTAGTGCCTTGTCCCAGCGTGATGGGGTCAGATGGTGCACTAGTCCCGGACTGTGTCTCCAGTGTTATCCCTCGCAGCGCTATGGTTCAGTGAGGGACATAGGTTCTTGGGCTGGCTCTGAAAAAATTTAACAAAATTCATAAACCCCTGGGAATTCTAACAAAGGAAAAAATGAGAATAAGTTCTATGATTAAGAAATGAAATGGGGGATATTACACCAGAACCAAATGAGATAAAAATATATACTCACACCATATTATAAAATATTGTACTGCAACAAATTTTAAAATCTAGAAGAAATGGATAAATTTCCAGAAATGCATTATTTACCTGAGTTCTCACAGAATTATGTTGAAAATCTCCTCAAGCCTATAACATGAGAAGAAATATATACAGTCATTAAAAAATCCCAATATGAAAAAAGTTTGATTCAAGATGACTTCACTGGGGTATTCTTTCAAATATTTAGGGAATATAATACCAATTTTATATAAAGTTTTCCACAACATGCAAATGGGCAATCTAGTACCAAACTCATAAAGCAACTGTAATTCTGATACCTAAATCAGACAAAGACATCACCCAAATTGAAAATATACACCATTATCTCTAATGAATATAGATGCCAAGATATTTAATAAATTCTTAGCCAATATAATCCAACTCTGCATCAAAAATGAATGCATCACTATTAAGTGGGATTTGCAGCAAATACTCAATAATGGTTCAATATTATAAAAAGCAATCAATGTAATTAATCAGAAAAACAAAAGAACCATATGATCATATCAGTAGATGCAGAAAAGGCATTCGATAAAATTGAAATCCATTCCTGATTTTTAAAAAAACTCAATAAAATAAGTACACAAAGTACATATGCCAATATAATAAAAGCCAAAAAAGACAAAACCAATAGCCTGCATCTCACTTTTATTTAACAAGGTTATCCTTTATCACTACCTTTATGTAACATAGTACTGGCAGTTAGAGTTATAAGATATAAGAGTGATAATACAGGTAACCACATTAGCACAGAAGAAATAAAAATCTCTGTATTTCCAGACAACATAGTCCTATGTATAAAAAACTCCAAAGATTACATTAAACTATTGCTGGAACTAATTGAAAAAGTAGGCAATGTAGCAGGTTATAAAATCAACATACAGTAATCAGTTGGATTCTTCTATACTAAGGATATTGATGCAAATATATATCAAAAGAACAACACCATTTACAATAGCTACACAAACCATGAAATATTCAGGAACAAATATTACCATAGAAATGAAAGATGCATAAAAGGAAAGCTAAAAAATACTTCTTCAAAAAAGCTAAAGAAACTTACATTCTGAAACAAGTTACTATGTACCTGGACAGGTACATGAAACATTGTGAAAATGTTAATATCCCCCACAGTTCTTTTCAAATTCTATGTCATTCCAATCCAAATCGCACAGCAATTCTTCAGAGATATGGAAAATCTAATCACCAACTTTATATGTAAACGAAATAAATTTAAGATAGATAAAACATAATTAAAAAATAAAAACAAAGTAGAAGGCCTTTCACGCCCAGACCTTAACAGGTACTAGAACTGTGACAACCAAACAGCACAACGCGGGTGCAGTGGATCGGCAGACTGGTGCATCACAATGGAAAATTCCGAAACACAGCCAAGCACCT
The DNA here is from genome assembly GCF_050624435.1 of Tenrec ecaudatus. NCBI lineage: Eukaryota > Metazoa > Chordata > Mammalia > Afrosoricida > Tenrecidae > Tenrec > Tenrec ecaudatus. The sequence continues at coordinate 237,217,553 of NC_134531.1, forward strand.
TCAGACACCTAGTTTTTGATAAAAAACTGAAACAAAGTAAGTGGAAAGAGATAACGTTTTCAAAAAATAGTGCTGAAAAATCGGGATCTTCAAATGCAAAAGAATGAAGCAAGACTCATAACTCACATCATGTACAAAACCAACCTCAAGATGGACCAAACACCTAGGTATAAATCACACAGTTACCCTCCAGTTCCCTTTCCCATCGGATCACAACACTGGTCTGGGTGGTCGTAAAAGGAGGAAAAGAAACGTTGAAGCTGCCCCTCAGTGCTCTTGGAGCTCAGGCTAGTTTCAAACAGGAGGAAAAAAATCACAGTTATAAAGGCAATCAATGGGGAAGAGGGTCAAACTTTTAGACCATAATACAAGACAGAAACACACCACTGGAGTGTTTATTATAATGAATAATATCCATACTATAGAAGATGAAATAAAGAACTGTGACCTACTAAAATATGACATTTATATATATGAAAAGACTTCATCAAAAGAGTCAAGAGATCCTTCCAATTGAAAAATTATATTCAATAATAGTAAATTGGATGTATAACTAATGTCCAAAACTATCGAAAACTCTAACATCTCAAGAAGAAAAATCAAATCACTTCCTCCCAAATGGGTATAATACATAACTACATAATTTATCAAATATGGTATCCAGGAAAACCACTATATGAAGAAATATCTGAGATCATTAGCAATAAGAGAAAACAGATTAAACAACAATGCTATATGTCACATAATATTGACACTTTTGGCAAAATTAAACAAAACACAAAATAATGCATACTTGAGAGGTTGTGGAGAGACTGGAACACTTTTCCATTGCTGCTGGGACTGTAGACTGGCACAACTACTATGGAAGTCAATGTGCCACTTCCTTAAACAAAGACAGTTATAGGTACCTATGATCCAGTCATCTTTCTACTGGGTATGCACGCTAAAGAAGATCAAGAATACAACATGAACAAATATATACACACCTATGTTTATTGCAGCAAATTCCACAGTTGCAAATCAATAGAAAGAACCAAAATCCAAACTATAGAGGAACACTTACACAACTGTGGTGCAGTCACACTGTGGAATTTCATGCATAAAAAGCAATGACAACACTTTTAAACACTGCAAGACTTGGACAAACCTAGAGAACATCCTGCTTAGCAAACTCAGTTATTTTCTCAAAGATAAATATTTTATATCACCATAGTTATTAAGAAAAACAATAATAAGAAACTGGGCTTATATACCAACAGATAAACTTTATGAACAATGAGCAGGCCAGAGATGGGGGTGGGTAAAGACAGAGAAAAGGGATGGCTGGGAGGGGTGTGGAGGACAAAAAAACCCCAACCTAATATATGGCTATCTGGTTTAATAGTAAATTTAATGGGATGTAGGTATTGATTCCATTTTTTGAGACAGGCTGTGTAAATATATAAAGCATGCTTCTTTAAAAAAACAAAACAATATACTTACTTGGCAGGGGAGATACCACGATCACGAAGGTGGTTTTCCCAGGGCGAGGCTTATCCATTGCACTCTGGATGTGCTGACCCCTGCGATTTCCCCAAATGTGGGAAACTCAACTGCGTAATTTGTGGTAGTGGGGGACTGCATTCGCGCTCTCCCCTGGTAAGAAAAAAAATTTATTAAAGAAAAAAAAAAACCTTATACATTCCTTATCCCTCAAGCCTAAATAGTTGTTTCAGTGTCTTTTTGAAAAAGAGGTAGAAAAAGTAAAATTTTAAAAAAGTTGCACTCTTTAGTGACAAGTTCATCTCAAACAAACAAAATTACATGATGCCAGTGATACTAGACACCAGCGTCCCATACTAAGGGAATGCCCACATTAAATGTGAACCTAATCTAATCTTTGCAACTAGTAAATCATATGATATCTGGCCACTACTTCAACATTACTATAACTTGACCATTTGCATCATAATCTCCTAATGAAATAGCTGTTAATATTTTATGACCAGAACATTTGAAATGAGATAGTGAACTAGGAGCTATTTACTTTGGAAACTTTGATACTGTTTCAATAGAAATGCTTCGTTTATGTGTATGCATTATTAAAATATAGACTGTTTTGAAGGACAATGAAATAATTGTGCATATTAAGATTGTAAATAGTCTACCTCAATTACGGGTTTAAAAGTGTAGGGGTTTTATACTATCTTTTCTTCCACAGTTGTCAGAAAATGTTCTTTATGTAATTATCTGCCCTTGTTCAAGGGCTAAATGGAGAGAAAGCTTTTGATGAAGAAGGGGAACTGGTAGACTGTCTGACTGATTACATTTTCAGTGTTAATGCAATTTCACATTGCCTGTCTCTGTTAGTCTTTTTATCACACTCATTATACCAAGTAAAATCTCGTAAAAGCCTATTTTCTGTAACTAAACCTCTTTCCCCTGATAGAGAGTCCTCACCTTGCAGCCATCAGGATCCCACTAACTTCAGGCCAGTGAGTAAGAATAAGGCTGTTTGGCTATACGAGAAGCTAACCCAAATCCAAACCTAGTTATTTGGATAAAGTTATAATACCTTCAGAAATATATCTAAAATGTTTGACACTATCTATAAATCAGAAAATCAATGAGCGAAAGAGTGATTTTCACGGAAAAGAGTCATCGTGTACTTTCTGTGGATATTTGTGTTTTCCAAGAAACCCATTCCTCCCTCCCCCCCCTTTCATAAGAGCAGATATACATTTCAAAATAAGGAACATCTTGTTGAATCATCACAATATTGAATTTGTGATAAAAATTTGCCTTGGTCTCTGTATCTCCACAACTAGAAGAAAACAAGTAACCAAGAGTTTAAAAGAGGAAAACAAACAAAAACTGTTGCTCTTAAAAATGCAAACAAGCTAACAATAAATTACAAGATATATGAACATGCTTACTGTAACTACTTCTGTCATGGTACTTATTACCTTTTTCTCTCCCATGTGAATACCAGTCTACAGAAACAAAATCTTCTTTTTAGAAACAAAGTTAATTTTTTTCTTCATTTATTTTAAGATCATGTCAGTCAAGGTTTCAAGCTTGGATTTATTTATCACATCCAAAATTCACTTTCTAAGCTTTGTCAAAAACCTATTAGAGTGAGTGAGGATGCTTCCGGGAACATTGAGTGGGGAGGGTCTTGAGTGGAATGCAGAGGGTGGGCAAAATTCAATGAGGACATCCGTGGTTGTCCCAGGAACCCAAGCTGGGTGCTGTGGAATGTTGGGACACAGCATATTGGATCTTCAGGGTGCACAGAATCCTCCAGAGCATACCACAGTGAGACCCCACACTGAAACGCCAATCGGTGACCGGAACCCCACCTCAGACACTTGGAACCTGACGACTTAAGCCAGAAAATGTATGGTGTCCAAGGAAGCAAAGCACAGCTGTACCAAGAGTGATTGGTTGGCAGACAAACAAAGCATTGCTACATCAATTTCCAACATGCTGTATTAATATATGTATTATTCTGACAATCCTGAGGTCATCCTGTTATGTGTTGCTTATGCTTGTTCATATTAGGGTGCATCTCAGAGGTGCATAGCCATTAGGGATCACCTTGACATTGTGGTATTTGTTTCTCTGTTTTTCAGTCAATGAAACCTATGGACTCTGAGCCTATAGGGAAAGCAAGTCGAACAAGGGTTTCAGGGGAGGGGGAGGGGCGAAGTGTCCAGGAAGGAGAAGTATGTTTGGAGACTGATTATGAAAGCAAATGTGCAATTCTGTTTGACTTGATTGAGCTATGGTATGACAGTATGTAATGATGGAATGCTATGTATTAACTACCAAGTAACAGCAAATTAAAAGGAAAAAAAAACATAGATCTAGGCATGGTTTTAGGGCTTGAACTAAATCCTAAATCAATTTAAGAGCAATGAATTCTTACATCACGGCCCTGCTCTATACTCACCCTCAGGGAGGGAACACAGAAGATGCGCGTGCTAGAGCAAAATGTGGCGAGGAATGTAGACAATGCCTGTTTATCAGATCAAATAGCATCTGGGGTCTTAAAGGCTTGTCTCCCAACAAGCAGCCATCCAAGTGAGATGTCAACTAAGTCCGCATGGAAGAAGCACACCATCATCCGTTACTGAAGGATTGGAATGCATATAATGGTCCATGGAGGGATCAGTATCAGAGGCTAAATTGTGAGACTGTGGGGCTCAGAAGGCAATGAATGAGTGTGAACCCAAGATTCATTGTGGAACTACATGGGAAATACGCACCCAGAGAACTCCCTCCATCTAAAGTTAAAGAATGGGAGGAAGGTGGCCGTGACAGAGAGTGCATGGGAGAGAGGAGTAGAGAAGTTCAAAGGTATAAATATGATCCAAACAGTTAAAACTTTGTCAGCAGATCCTCCCTGTGATGCAGGCTGGACTGGATGTGGTTTCCAAGTGTTCCGTACTTTTGGTTTGCATTGTTTTGTTTGTTTTTTGTTCATTCTTAGTAGAGTGTATCTAAGGGTGTTAAGTCAATAGAGGTCACCTTGTGAAGCTGTGTTATGTGCATCCCTGTTCTTCAGTACATGAAACCTAGGATTGATGGATCTATAGGGACAGCATGTAGAATAAAGGGTTTAGGGGAACAGGATGCAGTGGTGCTGAGGGTAGGGGTGGGCATGTAAAAGGCATATGATGTCTAGGAACCCATGATGAAAAAGAGTGTTTAGAAACTGTGCTGGCAATTGTACACTTCTATTTGATGTGATTGAAATATGGAATGAAATGCTCTATGTATTAAATCCCAACTAATAATAATAATAAATTAGTAGTACACATACCATAAGTATATTTTGATTAAATAATGCTAATGTAAAAGAATTCATAGCCCAGAGTCAGATACACCACATATGCTCTGTGGCATTGGTGTTAGGTGCCATTAAGTCCATTCTGACTCATAGTGACCTTGTGCACAGAGGGAGGACACACTGCCCAGTTCTGTGCCATCCTCACAATTGTTGCTAAGCTCGAGCCCACTGTGGCAATTTCCTTAGAGGCCTTCCTCTTTTTCTACGTCCCTCTGTTTCACCAAAATGATGTCTTTCTCCAGAGAGTGGTCTCTGCTGAACATGTGTACAAAGATAGACGTCGCACCGTCCTAGCCTCTAAGGAACACTCTGGTCTTACTTCTTTCAAGACAGATTGGTTTCTCCTTTTAGAAGTCCATGGTACTTTCACTGCACTTTAAAAGTGCCCCAACCCCAATGCATAAATTATTCTTCAGTCTTCCTTATACAATGTCCAACTTTCATCTGCATCTGAGGCAACTGAAAATACCTTGCCTTGGGTCAGTTGTACTTTAGTCCTCAAAGTAATATCTTTAGTTATCAACACTTTCAAGAAGTGTTGTGTGGCAGATTTGCCTAAAGGAATACAACATTTGACCTCTTGACTACTGTTTCCAAGATCATTCATTGTGGATCCCAGTTAGATGAAATCATTGACATCCATCTTTTTTCATTTGATCATGATGTTACTTACTGGTCCAGTGGTGAGGTGTTGGTCTTCTTTGCACTGAGTTGTAATCCATACTGAAGGATGCAATCTTTGATTTCATCAACAAAAATATTTCTCACTTTCAACAAGCAAGGCTGTGTCATCTACATATTTCTTGTTGTTAATAAAACTTCCTCCAATCATAATGCCACATTCTTCTTCATAATGCCACATTCATATAATCCAGTTTCTTTTATTATTGGGTCAGCATACAGTATGATTAAATATGGTGAGGAACACAACCCTGATGCACCTTTCCTAATTTTAAAACATGCAGTGTTCCTATGTTCTGTTCACATACTGCCTCTCGACGCATGTACTAGTTCAGCCTAAGTACAATATAGTGTGATCCTATGTAAATCCTATTTGTTGATAATTGTTATTCCAGCATACAAAAGAAATAAAAACCTTATTTATTCAGATTTTCACTGGTATAGGTTATTTGATATTACCTAATCCAGTAAATCTCGCTGCCATCATGTTCATCCTGATGCCCCGGGGGCCTGGCAGAGCCAAGGAGACTGCTCTGGGTAGTCCCAAAGGCTGTTAACACAGAAGCAGATGCCTTGCTGTTCCACTCTGGAGGTGATTTTGGGTTCTAACTGTGAAGCTTTCAGTTAATTGTCAAAAACTAAACCCACTGTGCTATCAGAGCTTCTCAGTGTTATTTGCTGCAGTTGCCTTTGGGTGTTGTTGAGTTGGTTGCAGCTCAGACCAACCCTGTACAAGTGTCTTGACAATTTCTGAATAAATATAACATCAAAGTATTTTAAGAACTATATTTGATTTCTTGGTATTTTGTTTCTTTTATTTTCAATAATAACAACATTTAAAACATTCTGAGGGTTATCTGGTTGAGATATTTAACTCTATCTACTTAAAACCAGAAGAATATACTCCCTCTGTCAATACAGGATTAGTTTCTATCATTTTCTAGATACATCTTGGTTCTCTCATGATTCAGTTGCTATTTATAATTTTTGTGAAGGATACACAATTGAACAGAGACTTAATTGGTTCAGTATACAGAGAAGATTTTTGAAATTGAATGAAGTGACTTTCATTAAGAGATGGCCTATAGATCTTTGTTTTTATCAATTATATACAAACATGACCTGATAGTAAAGTTTATAGGTGACACACACATTGCCCTCGATGTAAGGCAGCCATGAGGGCTGAGTTGAAAATCAAGAGCTAGTGAATACATTTGAGGCTGGGAGAATTCTTAGAAGTGATTCGCAGGTATACATAATACACAATTTCTAAAATGAATCGAAGCTTGAAATGAGTTTTAAATAAAATGTTCAGAAGACGTAAGAAGTGTAGCATCTTTCATCTTAATCAACGCAACTTCTGATGAGGTAATGAAGAGCAGGCAATCAGTCAGAACCCAATCTACCCAGACGAAATCTCAAACAACAACAGAGGATATTTTTTTTCCTTTAGTTTGTGTTAAGAGAAATGGGCAATGTAAGTGCTATGCAGATTTAATGTGCTAATGAAATCAATTCATCAAGCTTTAAATTATGTAGGAAATTAAAATAAGAAACAGGAACAGTTCCGTACACAAAGACACCATGCCCCAGGAGAATATCTAGCATTGATAAAAATAAATAAATAAATAAAACTGCCTTAGCAAGTTACAGATGAGTTTTTTTTATAAATTATGTGCCAGCTGCTTTTAAAGGCTTCTCTTTTTTTAATTTTCTTTCCCACTTTCTGTTGAATCTATGGAATCTCTAATTAGAATGAGTCAGGAAGGGGAGTCTGGAAAGGATGGCCAATCAACCTGTTGTGATCGCTTTCCTAGCCAGTGCAGTGCTGTTCCCGAGTGGTCTGTCACCAGCATTACCTGTGCATGGAGCCAGTTAAGAATATGAGAGCAAAGATGTGGTAAGGAAGGTATTTCCAATTCAAATATATATATTGAGTATATCTCCCTGAGAGAGTGCAGAACTTCAGGATCTGATTCCCTACCACCCTCCAAGTAAACTTTTCTAACATTCCATGTTAAAATATCTTTTACAAATTAGTAAACTGATAAAGGGTGATTTTTCCTACCATGTAACAAGACTTACTGTCATGCAAGGGAGAATAATCAAAACATTGCTATTAATTTTAACAAATCAATCATTTCAATGATGGAATATGACATAAATCTGGAAACCTAATGTTTTACAGTCTTCTATTTCTAACAAAATTGAAATAGAACATATTTTATTGATCAGCTAAAAATTATGTAAAGACTTACAAACAAAGTATTAGTAGATGAAGTTGTTATTTATTTCAAATTTGTCCAAAGAGCTCAATGCATATATTACTAGAGTACTAATATCCATCTAAATATTGATGTGAGAAGAATATTTTAATGACTAGGAAGATGAACAAAAAGAATAGTAATAGAATTTATGGTAAACTCTGACTCATTCTGACAGTAATTCATTCATCGTATTGGGTCTTATATAAATAAACCAATTCAGTCCTACCTGGCTTACAAGGAAATGCTTTCAATAAAGCTGTTTTCATAGGTTAAATGGTTTATGAAAGTATGAAATTAGTTTATATATTTAACTTACTACAAATAATTTTATAATACTTTATTACAGAACTTTTTTCATAGAGATGAACTATTATGCTGCAGTAATGTCCCTACATGTTTACAAAAAGCTATGTTCAATATAAAATGTGTGCACAATTATTTTGTACCTCGGTAGACAGAAATGTCTATTTTTCTAAATAAAAGGAAGATGAAAATATTCTCACATTATCCCCAAAGATTATATGTCTTTAGTCAGTAAGAACATTATGGAAAAGTGATTTAGAGTAAGTAAGTATTGGAACTACATATGCCAAATAATTTATAAATGTCTTCTTTTGTGATTTTTTTCCTTATTCACTTAAATTTCTCTTAAGAACTTTCAAAAGATGATTGGAATAAAGAAATAGTTATGGCATTGAAATGTAATATTTCTAATGAAATATATTTTACATTTATATCAGAATACAAATTACTGTACTGAATGAATAATTTATATTACTTAAATTAATCACTAATCCTGCTGTGTGATGAGAAGATGACAGCCATCCCCACAGACTTTAAGGTTCTGGAATACCAGAAATGTTAACAATGCAGAGGATAGGGGAAAAGTCTATGTATGTATCATTTTCTGTCTTCAGCTTAACAATTAATAGATTATAAAATTTTAGTTTGTTTTAATTGTACTTCTTTGATGTTTTTTTTAAATTTTCCTTTTCTTTTTATTATTTTTTATTAAAAGATGATTTTATTGGAGGCTCTTATAACTCATAACAATGCATACATCAAATGTATCAAGCATATGTGTACATATGTTGCCATCATTCATATCTAGATATTTACTTTCTATTGAGCCCTTGGTATCAGCTCTTCCCTCATCCCCCAACCCTTATGAACCCTTGATAAATTACTAATTATTATTATTTTCATATCTTACACCGACCACTGTCCCCCTTCCGCCCCTGGTTTCTGTTGTTCCTCTCCCTGGAAGCAGGGAGTGTAATTATATGTCAATCATTGCGATTGGTTCTCGCTTCCTCTCCTTCTCTTCCTACCTTCCCCCTACCCTTCTGGTATCGCCATTTCCATTCCTGTTCTTAGATTCAGTGTGTTGTGAACTCTTATCTCTTATCTGTATCAGTGCACATACTCTGGTCTAGCCTGCAGTGAAAGGCAGGACTGGGGTCATGATAATGAGGGGTGAGAAACCATCAAGGAACCAGAAGAATGTTATGTGTTTAATCGGTTCTATATTGTGCTCTGGTTGACTCATCCCTTCCTGTGACCCCTCTGTAAGGTGATGTCCCATTGTCTATAGATGGGTTTTGAGTCTAGGCTCCAAACCCCCTTCTTTTTTTATTAATCATTTATTAGGGCTAATACAACTCTTATCACAATTCATACATACATCAATTGTGCAAAACACACTTATACATTCATTGCCCTCATCATTCTCAAAATTTGCCTTCCGTTTGGGTTCCTGGAATCAACTCATTTTCCTTTATTCCGTCCCTTTCCCTCCCCAATGCCCCCTCCCTCATGAACCCTTAATAATTTATAATTATTATTTTATCTTATCTTAAACTGCCTGGCATCTCCCTTCACCCACTTTCCTATTGCCCATCCCCCAGAGAAGAGGTTATATGTAGATCCCAGAGATCGGTTCTCCCTTTCTACCCCCACTTTTCCTCCCAGTACTGCCACTCTCACCATTGGTCCTGAGGGGGTTCATCTGTCCTAGATTCCCTGTGTTTCCAGATCCCAACTGTATCGCTGTGCATCCTCTGGTCTAACCAGGTTTGCAAGGTAGAAATACGGATCATGATAGTTGGGATGGGGGCGGGGGGGAGAGGTGTTTAAGAACTAGAGGAAGGTTGTGAGTTTCATTATTGCTACACTGAACCCTGAGTAACTCATGTTCTCCCCATTATCCTTCTGCAAGGGATGTCCAGTTGTCTACAGATGGCCATTGGGTCCCCATCATGCACTCCTCTCATTCACGATGATATGATTTTTTACCCCCGCCTTTGTTGCTTGAAATCTGGTCCCTCGGCCCTTCATGTTCACACATGTTGGTGTGCTGCCTCCATGTGGGCTTTGTTGTTTCTGGGCTAGATGGCTGCTTGTTTACTTGCAAGCCATTAAATCCCAGACGCTGTATCTCCCAATAGCCAGCACCATCAGCCTTGTTCACCACACTTACTTATGCACACATTCATCTTCAGCGTTTATGTGGGGAAGGTGGTCATACAATGATGGTTTTTGTTCTATGGTGTCTGCTACCTGATCCATTCAACACCTCGTGTTCACTTAGGCTTGTGTGCTTCTCCTCTGTGTGCTTTGTTGCTTCCGAACTAGATGGCCGCTTGTTTGCCTTCAAGCCTTTAAGACTCTAGACGTTATATCTTTTTGATAGCCGGGCACCATCAGCTTTCTTCATTACGTTTGCTTATGCACACATCTGTCTTCAGCGATCATGTCAGGAAGGTGGGTATCATTGAATAACAGTTTATTTGAGCAAGGTGCTCTTGAATTTAGGGAATACACGTGAGGAGGCCCAATGTCCACCTGCTACCCTACTACTGAACCTATAAATATATGCGCATAGTTCTATTTCCCCAATAATCATAAATATATTTACATATGTACATGTCTGTATTTAGGCTTCTATGTTAGCCCTTTCCCTCGTACTCCTTTCCTCTATTTCCTTAGGCTTTCCTCCTGTCCCACTACCATGTTCAGCCTTCACTCTGGTTTCAGTAATTCCTCTCAGTTACCTTGCCCTTGATCACTCCCTACCAGTCCTCGTATCCCCTCCCTCCACTGGTTTTGAACCATTGGTTGTTCCCTTGTCCCTGTGTTAGCCAACACCTCTTCCCTTCCCCTACCTCCCACACTCTCATGTCCCTCTGGGACTGTTGATTCCGTTATTTTCTTTTCACATTGTTTGTCCAGCCTATCTTATCTAGGTGCACCTGAAAATATAGTAATATGTGCATAAAAATGCAGATGGTTCAATAGCAGCAACACCAACATGCTAAAAAACAAAAAAGCCACTGACATACAAAATTTAAAAGAAGAGAAAAAAAGATAGCAAAAAAATGTGTTAGTAGTTCGAGGTCTGTTTGTTGACCTTTAGGAGTGTTTTCTGGACAAGTCTGATGGGGTGCCGCATCCTGGCTCCAAAGTCCATCCTCTATACTCCCTCAGGACCTCCTTGCTCTGCTTCCCCTTCCACTTCATTTCACGACCCCAGTGTTTTGCCTCAGTGTGGTGAGTCAGCTCAGTCGCGCATCCCCCACTGTATCTCAGGTGCTGTCCCGTGTAGGGCCATGGGTCAATGCAGGATGTCGCATCTCGCCGTGGGGCCGGCTATATGGTCCTCTCTGTACATTGGGCCCTCTGAGCCGGGCTATTGTCCTCTGAACTTGGTGGGTCCAGGTGTGCTCTGCTCTATTCTTCCTCCTTCCTTTGCTTCAGCTTCCTTCTGGGTGTGGTGTGGGAGGTCAATTCCTTTCCCACACCAGAAAATGTATTTTCATTTTCTGTGGTACTCCCTTCGATGGTGGGGGTCGGCCTAATTCTGGTTGGGGCCGGCAGATTGTCCAGTCTGTGTATTCCTCCGCACTTTATGTTGCCCTCCTGGTTTGGCGTGTCATGGTTGGGTCCATATGCATGTTCCAGTTCTGTGGGGACACAACCAGTACTCTACCCCAGGTGGGTTAGTGCCCTGTTACCCCATGCCATCCACTTGGTTTCTCCCCACCCCACTTCTCCCTCCACCTGCCCCACTTCCCCTTCTTTATGCTGGACTCTCTTGTACCTTCTTAGGTGTGGCCTGCCCTCCCTCCAACTATCTATGCTTCCACACATTTACTGCAAGATAGATGTTTATTCTTATATTCCTGGCATGCTTATTGTACTTACCTCAGGGGACTTATATTATACCTGTCCTTTTGAGTTTGACTTACCTCGCTCAACATAATTCCTTCCAGCTCTTCCCAGGAAACGTGTTTCATGTGATCGTCCGTGCTTTTCAGTGCTGCATAGTACACCATTGTGTGCATGTGCCAAAGTTTACTAATCCACTCATCAATTGATGGAAATTTAGGCTGTTTCCAAGTCTTTGCAATTGTGAATTGTGCTGCAATAAACACTGGAGTGCATATGACTGGTCATGTTTTATTTGCTGCTTCCACCGGGTATATGCCCAGTATAGGGATGGCTGGGTCATAAGGTAGATCAATTTCCATTTTCTTTAAGTATTGCCAGATTGCTTTCCACAGTGGCTGTACAAATCTACACGACCACCAGCAGTGGTGGAGGGTTCCTACTTCTCCACCGCCCCGCCAACACTTATTGCTCTCTGATTTTCTCATTTGGGCTAGCCTCAGGGTTGTTAGTGGTATCTCATGGTTGTTTTAATTTCCATTTCTCTTCTAGCTAATGACCTGGAACAATTTCTCATATGCTTATTGGCCATATGGGTCTCTTCCATACTAAGCTTCAAAACAAACAAACACAAGCATGCAATTCCATTATTAGCAAGTAAAATACTTATATGTAACACTTCTTTAGATGACAATTAAGTTAGGCTTGGATTTTGGTTTGGGTTTCTAGAGTGTGAAAGAGTGATTATTTGAAAGTGAGTTGGGGAGAAACACATAGAAAACTATATCTAATCGTTGCATCCCTACACCTAAAGCTTCTGTGGGGGAAATCAGTGTATATAATAGCAGATCTGAGCTCACATGTTAAGTTGAATGACTGGGCTTGACAGAGCTGGCATTAGGGAGTCTGCCAGTGCTTCAATGGAACCTATCATTCCCCAAGGTTCATGCTTGAAACTGCCAACACCTAAAGTTACAGTGTTCCACAGACTTCCAGGGTGGATGCTTAAGAGCAAAGATGATTAACTTATGAATAGATGTGTGGATATTTGCACTCCACTGATTTTAAGGAGATTCTTAATGTATATGCATCATTTTAAAATCAGTCCCAGAGTGATTGATGTACCTTTATATGTGACAATAAAGTAAGTCAGATATATCACTGATACTTGTTAAGAGGAGCTTGTGGACCAGAAATTCACTTCTGAGTTATTTATAATGCTTAATAAAAATATAGGCAATCCAGGCCTGTGGTAGACACATACATTTTCAATTTGAGGGGTGGAAATCATTCTATTTAGGCAAAATACTAAAGCTAAAAAATAATTTAAGAAAGGGGATATGAAATATAAACTTTGGAAAGATTGTGGGAGAAGCAAGAAAGATGGAAGTGTATAGCAAAATTTCCAATAAAGAACTTTTGTCATGTGTGGTATTTCCTCTCTATTTAAAACTAAAAGGTAGAAATCAAAGCTAAAATTTTGTCACTATTATATACAAACCCTAAGGAGATAGCAACCTATTTTAGAAGTCAGTAGATAGAGATATGCAGCTGACCTCACAAACACATAGAAAGGACAACCATCTGAGAGTGAAGTGACCCCATCAAATCACAGAATGACTCATCTTGAGGGCATCAGGTAACTTGAAAACAAGGTGGAAGATAGGGAACTTGAGGTCATGATTAAAAACAGAGGGCGGAGAGCTCCAAAAGGAACCTTTAAAAGAAGAATACAATTGAAACTTATCAGGGAGAGCATTTGGAAAATTTTATTTAAAAAAAAATTGTTTCTCAGAATTGATGGAGCTTACTGAAACAAATTTAATTAAAACCAGAATTTTAAACATAATACTCGGTAGTTCCGGAGTGGATAATAACATATTTTACTGGATAATGCATTGGTCTGCTATCCTTAAGGTCAGCAGTTTGAAACCACCAGGAGAGTGGTGAAGAGAAGAGTGAAGCCTCCTACTCTTGCAGAGTTACATTCTCATAAATCTACAAAGGCACTTCTTTGCTGTCCTGCAATGTCATTTTGAGTCAAAATGGACTCAATGGCAGTGAGTTTGGTTATTTTGGTTTGGTGTTTTGTATTTTTAGCAATTATTCCTCACAGCTTGACTAAATATGAAAATGCATTCCTATTTGAGGGTATTGGAAGTAAGGGCTAAGGAACTATTCTCAACTAATTTAACAAAAAGGGAAAGAATAAATTTAAGATTGAACAACGTAAATATATTTAGAAATATGTGGGGATATGAAAAGCTGAGGAAATATTTGAAATTATTATTATTTGAGTGTTGAAGATCAGAAGCAATGGCTAGGAAAGGGGGAAGAGGGACAAAGAAAACAGAACATTCATTACTAATTAGATTATTTGATCCAATAAGTATCATCCCACCTTTTTATCCGGACCTAAGAGGACAACCGAAGTTACTTGTTGGGAATAATAAAGGTTATGACAAAAAGATTCACATTAAATAATTCACTACCCTGTACCTACAAATCTACAGTCAGCACAGAAAGTGATCCCATGTTTCCCCTTCATTGAAAATTAATCTATGTGGGTAACTGTAATAATTTGTTGGTAGTTGGGCAGAAGTTAAATATACACTTTTTGACTTGAGTATACATTTTACTTTGTATTGACTTGTATTGAATAAATTTGCATTGAATTGTATAAAGTGAAGAGGAGTACATTCTCAAGGAGAAAGTAAGCTGAAAAACCAGAATTTTATTGTTTATCATTGTTAGTGGTCATCCAGTTGATTCTGACTCAGAACAACCCCTTAGATAACAGGCAAACGCCTGCCTGGTCCCACTCCGGCCTCACAATCATTCCGATTTAAAGCTCATTTTTGGAGTCACTGTGTCAATCCCTCCCAGTGACGATCGTCTTCCTTTCCCCTGACCCTCCAGGTGCCCTACCCTGATGCCCTTCTCCAGGGACTAGTCTCTCCTGATCATATGTCCACAGCATGTGAGCAATCAAGCTACAGTTGCTTCTAAGGATCATTCTAGTTGTACTTCTTCCCAAAATGATATGTTCATTCTGCTGGAAGTTCATGGTATGTTCAAACAACACCACAATTAAAATGAATCATTATTTCTTCAGATTTTCTTATTCTTTGTCCAGGTTTTGTGTGCAAAAATAACCAAATCACACCCATGATTATCAAAAGGTTTATAAGTCATAGTGATCCTGAATACAGTGGAATTACCCGTTAGGGTTTCTGAAATGTAAAACTTTATGGAAGCCGATGACCTTATCTTCTCCTGAAAAACAGCTGGTCCATTTGGAGCACGGACTTTGTATTGAGCAGCATAGACCATAACCCTTGACAACGCCCGAGCTACTTGTTTGCTTGTGAAGCAATCAAAATACCAGGACTGGCTGCTGTCATTAGGGGCCATGGAGTCGGTTCTGACCCACAGTGATGTTACACACAACAGAGGTTAACACTGCCTCAGGCCTATACCATTCTCATAGTTTCTCTGCTTGAGCCCATTGTTGCTGACATGGTGTCAATCTATCTCCTGGAGGAACTTCCTTTATTTCACTGTCTCTCTACTTTACCAAACATGATATTCTTCTCCAGGGATGCTTCTCTACTGACAACTTGTCCAAAGTATGTAAAGATGAAGTTTTGCCTTTCTTTCCTCTAAAGAGCACTCTGGCCATATTTCTCTGAAGACAGGTGAATGTATTCTTTTAACACCCCAGGGTACTTTCAGTATTCATCTCCAGCACCACAATGAAAATCCATTCATTCTCCTTCAGTCTTCCTAATTCAATGCCCAACTTTCACATGCATATGAGACCATTGAAAATACCATGGCTTGAGTCCGGCGCACCTTAGTCCTCAAAGTAGCATCATTGCTTTTCAATACTCTAAAGACATCTTGTGAAGCAGATTTACCTAAAGTGGTAACATCTTTTGATCTTCTTGATCATTGATTGTGGATCCAAGCAAGACAAAATACTTGACAAGTTCAACCTTTTCTCCAATTATCTTGATGTCACCTACTGGTCCAATGAGGAGGACTTTGGTTTTCTTTACATTGAGTTGCAATCCATACTGAATAATGCAATCTTTATCTTCATCAGCAAGTGCTTTAAGTCTTCCTCATGTTCAGCAAGCAAGGTTGGGTAATCTGCATATTGAAGGTTGTTAATAAGCCTTCATCCAAACTCGTTTCAACATTCTTCTTCATATAATTCAGCTCTCTGATTAGTTTCTCGGCATATAGTTTGAATTCTTGGTGCAGATAAGCCTTAACCCACAAGATGACATCTTTTCTTTTTATACTTTAAATTGGTCCTTTGTAGATTTGTCCAAAGGCAAACATAATTCACTTTATTGACTGGGATTCCATGTTTCTTCTCTAAATTAACACTTTTATACCACAATAGCAAAACCATTTCTGACCATTTGTGTTTATAAATGCATATGAGCTACATGTACCATAAGAGGCTACATTTTATAGTTATTTATTTTTGCTCAGCAGCCAGGCCACTGATCTGTCAATAATAGTAATTGTAGAAATATTTTTAAATAATAGACAAGCATAGAGAAAGCTTACTAGTAATTCACATATATTACTTCAACTATATTCACAAAAAATTATTTGGTAGCTTAGACTAAAACTGAATAAATATTACATTATTCTGTTTGAGGAGGTATTTTGAAGAAGAGTTCTATACAGGAATGTTTCACCTACTAGCGAAGGCTGCATTCTCCTAAAGTCAAAAATTGATTTTCTTTGTCAAGCTACATATAACCAGGTAGAACATAATCCTGACCTTATACCGTCACCGAGTGTGGTATTTGTAAAACCAAACTTTTAAGGAAACACATCACCTAATAAACTGGAAACGATGGTGACATTTTATAGCTTAAATGTGAAATGAAAGGGCACTTCATCAACATTTATGATGTTCTAAAACAAAGGATATTATATTAAATAAACTGCATTAAGTAGCCAACCACGGTTTCTCCACATTGTTGATTATTCATGAGCTGTCTGGATGGTTCTCAGCTGGCTCTTATGCTTCCTGGCCCAGCTCAATTCTGTAACCTGCGTATGACCTCTACTCACGGGGTCATAGCTAAGCAGTCATTTCTTTCTCCAGCTTGACCTGGGCCACCTCTCTGGTGTCTAAAGTCTGCTCACAGCTCAGGGTCCTCTGACACACTGAAGACTGAGCTGCTTTCCATGCTGGCTTTGCTGTATATGAATTTGATATGAGCAAAAAAAATCTCTTATTTTGCAATGTCTTTTCTCGCCTATTGCAATCTGAAGTGGGATATACTTGCAAGAGACGAATCAAAGAGCATGTAGTGTACAGAGTCTCAAAAGCTATCCCAAGTGGCCAGTGTACAAAAGCAACTGCTAATGGACAAGAAGACAGTGATGTCACAGAGCACAGCGACAAGGATAGTCTTGGACTATTTCCGTATATCCGAGTGGTGAAACTACCATATTTCACAATAAGACCAAGGTGTCATCTGCCATTTTTATTTTCACTGTCTCATAAGTGTACAGAGGCATTTTCAGAGACCAAGTGGCATGATTACATCATTAATTTGAATACTAAAGGAATGTATGCCCGTGTGTAATAGCATTGCTTTGTCAAGAGTCCAAATGAACTGGATAATGACTGGTTACTATTACTGACCATTTTGATCAGATTTTATGGATGGATACTAATAACAAGTGAGAGGAGTGTAGAACAGAAATTAAAAGAGGATACCACAAGGATGTTTACTTGTGTTTCATTGACTATGCAAAGGCCTTCAATTATTTGGCTCATAACAAACTATGGATGGCCTAGAGAATAATGGCAGTTCTAGAACACTTAATTGTGCTCTTCAGAAAGTGTGTACATAGATCAAGGGGCAAACGTGTGGACATAACAAGGAAAACTGCCTGGTTAAAAGGAGGAAAGGTATGTCTCAGGGCTGTATCCTCTGACCATACTTATTTAATCTGTATGCTGAGAAAATAGAGAAAATTGATTATATGAAGAAGAATATGGCATCTGGAATTGAAGGCTTATTTACACCCTTCATTATGTATATGTCACAAATGAACTTGCTGACAGTATGGATTACAACTCAATATGATGAAAAGAAAATCATCATAACTTGACTACTACTGAAAATGATAGAATATTGAAGCTGATGAGGATTTCATCTTGCTTGGATCCACAATTAATGCTCATGGAAACAGCAGTCAAGATTTCAAATGTTGCATTGAATTGGACACATAAGCTGCACAAGACCTCTTTAAAGGTTTACAAAGAATGGATGCTCCTTTGAGCATGTTAATTTGAGGAAAATATCTGACCCAATCCATGCTATTTTTAATTGCCTCATATGCATGTGAAAGTTGAATATTGAATAAGAAAAGAGAAGATTTGATGCATTTGAAATATGGTTTGGTGAAAATATTGAAAATACTGTAATATTATAAATAAGAACTGCCAAAAGAGCAAACAGATCTGTCTTAGAAAAAGTACATCCAGAATGCTTCTAAGAGGCAAGTGTGGTGTGATTGTGTCAGGTATTTTGGACATGTTATCAGGAAGGACCAATCCCTGGAGAAGGACATCATGCTTGCTAAAGTGGAGTGGCAGTGAAAAAGGCTCTTTATGAGATCAATTTATCCAGTGGGCCCAACAATGAGCTCAAACTTAAAGAAAAGTTTTGAGGATGATGCAGCAATGGGCAATGTTTCATTCTTTTATACGTAGTAGAATCACCATGAGATAGAACCAACTGGACAACCCCCAACAATAATAACAACAAAGGACAAAATGCATAGAGCAGTTTGTCACTTGTTGGAGGAAATGAATCACATTTAATTACTGTTTGGCAACACTGTATTTTTTTGCATATACTAGTAACATTCTCTAGCTAAAAATGAGCAGATCAATATAGTCACATGTTATTGTTTTATGAAAATTTTAATTGTGATTGTTCAAGTCTCAGAAAAGTTGATGGGACTTCTGGGAAGATGGAGACTGAGTAACACATAACAGAGGAACTCTGCAGAAATTAGCCTAGGAGAGTTACTAAGAGGGAAATTCAACACTGCCGGATTGCAGGAGGAGCATCATAAAGATAAGTAGGCACAGATCCAAAAGATCTTGAGGGGCTGGGGCCTTTTGGTTTACCACAGTGGAGGCTGGCTAGGGTTTGACCTTGGCCCCACCACTGTCTCGGCAGGAGCCTGGGCCATTTGGAGCTGACCCAGGGGCGGCCTTATCTCAACATAGCCACAGCCTGCTGCAACCACAGAGCAGGGATTAAACCCTTGCAGCCCACAGGCAGGGGTCAGGGCTCAGCTATATTGTTACTTTTGTTTCCCTCTCTTCTCTCTATCCCCCCACAGTCTCAGCGGGCTTAGGTTTTTTTCCTCTTTGTCTCTTCCCTGTTCTCTGACAATCCACTGCCCATCTCTAGACCCTCCCATTAGCCTATGGTATTCACATCTGCCCCCAACCCAGTTAGGTGAGCTCCACCCTGTGCAGCATATCTCAAGACTTGGCAAAAACCCAGCTGTCCTCTACCAGGGGATACTCTGCCAAAATTCTTACCAGGGAATTCCTGCCTGTGGGGCTAGGGGAGCTCCTAATTGTCCTCTGTAGTCCCATGTGACTGAGGGAACTTCTTCCCACCTACCTTAGTGCCTCACATGGACTAAGGCAGCTTATTTAACACTCGCCAAGGTTAAAAGCTACTACAGGAACCTCTGCCCAACCTACACAGTGATCTATCTGGCAAGGGAAATTCTGTTCACCATTTGTGGTGTTCTACACCAAAGCAGGCAACCCACCAGTCTGTGTTCCTGGGGACCTAAGACAGTTTGGCCAACACTTGTCAATGTTCCAAGCTGCTGCAGGAACTTCTGCTCAACCTCCGCAACACCAAAGAAGGCAGCCCACCAGCCTTCTGGGCACTCTCCTGAGAGGGAAACCACAGTAAGATAAAGTGGTAGGTTAATTCCATGGTGAAATTAGCTATAGGCAGTTCAAAGAAGCATCCCTACAAGTCTCCCAGAGAGAGCCAGTGCTCTCTGACTCCCTGGAAAATGCCACCTGGCCCCACTAAATCAACACAACACAAACAGCTATCAGCCCAATGACCTAAATGAAAAAAACAAAAACAAACAGGAGAAACAAAAGGCAATGGCAGAAGATGTCCTGAACCTAACAACATGCATAGAAGAAGCAGATATTGAGCTACCACAGAAAGAAATTTTCAGAATGCTGCTTGGAGTCATACAGAATATGAGGAAAACAATACCAAAAAAGGATGAAATAATAGAGGAGATCATGTCCATACACCAAAGGGAAACACAAAAACCAGTAGCAGACACACAGACCTCGAGAATCCACTGGAGTAAGCAGAGAACTGCACCAATGACTTGCAGGTCAGGCAAACAGATTTTAACAAACACAAACAAACACTCCAAAAGATGAACAAAGAAATCACAGCCTCAACAATTATAGTGGGTGACCTCAATACTCCGCTCTCCAATAACGATAGATCCCAGGAAAAGAAACTCAACAAGAAGGCTAGAAATCTAAATATACAATTAGACAATTTGACCTGATAGATATTTACAGAGCTTTTCATCCAAATACAAAAAAAAGTCACTTTCTTTTCAAGCCCTAATGCCACATATTCAAAGATAGACCACATGCAGGTGCATAAGGCAAGTCTACATAAATTTAAACACATTGATATCATATAGACTTCTCTCACTGACCACTGTGCCATAGACAGGAAGTCAACAAAAGAAGGAGAAGAAAAAAAGCAAACAATTGGAGGACTAATAACTATTGCAAAAGAGTGCATACTGGCACAGTTCAGAGAAAAAATTAGGAAATTTCTAGAAACCAATGAGAATAAGAACACGACATACCAAAACGCATGGGCCACAGCAAAGGCAGTTGCCAGAGGAAGTTTGATAGCGATATATGCACAACTGAAAAAGGAAGATAGACTTATGATTGATATGCTGGCACAAAATTTACAACTAGAGCAGAGTCAGCAGGACAATCCCATTAATAACAATAGAAAAATTAAAAAATCAGGGCTGAGATTCAGGAGAGGATAAATAAGAAATACGGGGAAAAAAATAAATGCTACTAAAAGTTGGTTCTTTGAAAGGATAAAACGAATTGACAGACTGCTGGCAAACCTAACCAAAGAAAGGAAAGAGCAAATTTCAGTAACAAGAATGAGGGATGAAAGATGGGACATTGCAACAGACCCTAATGAAATGAAAAGTACACAGTACTACGAAGGATTGTACTCCAATGAATTCAACAACTTGGAAGACATGGACAAATTCTTGGGGGGAAAAAATTCCCTCCCTAGACTATCCCCAAAGGACGTTAAGAATCTCAACAGACCCATTGCAATAGAAGAAATAGACAAGGTAATCAAGTGATTACCAACAAAAAATGCCCTGGACCAGTTGGTTTCACAGGAGACTTCTACCAACTATTTATGGAAAACTAACACCAATTCTTCACAAACTCTTCCAGAACATAGAAAAAGACAGCAAACTCCTTCAATGAAGCTAGTATAACTCTGATACCAAAACCGGGAAAGGATCCCACAAGAATTGAGAACTACAGACCAATGTCCCTAATGAACATCGATGCAAAAATCCTCAACAAAATACTGGCCAAAATATATAAAACAAATAAATCACCATGACCAAGTGGGATTCATGCCAAGGATGCAGGGATGGTTCAACATACGAAAGACCATTAGTATCATTCGCCACATTGTCATGAAAAACTGCAAGAACCACATGATATCAATAGATGCAGAAAAAGGATTCGACAACATCCAACACCAATTCCTGTTTAAGAACCTTGAGAAGATAGGAATGGAAGGAAAATTCCTCAAGACAATACAAGCTATATATGAAAAAACAACATCCAACATGGTAGTCAATGGAGAAAAGACTAACACAATCCCACTGAAAAAGGGTACCAGAAAAGGCTGCCCCTTGCCCCCACTCTTATTTAATATTGTACTGGAGCTTTTAGCTAACAGCATAAGGCAAAGAAAAGACATCAAATGTATTCATCTGGTGAAGGAAGAGGTGAAACTATCATTATTTGCGCATGATATTCTTTTATATATGGAAAATCCCAAAAGCTCCACAAGGTGGGTACTAAAAGCAATAGAGGAATTTGGCAGAGTGCCAGGATACAAGATAAAAAAACACAAGTCCATCAGAATGCTATACACATTGGCTAAGACCACAGAAGAGGAAATAAAAAAGGTGGTACCTTTCACAATAGCCAAGCACAAATTGATATATCTAGGGATATACCTGACTAAAAGAACAAAAGATCTATATGACGAAAACTACAGAACACTATAACAAGAAACCAAGAGTGACCTCAACAAATGGAAGACTATCCCATGCTCATGGATTGGAAGACTCAATATAGTAAAGATGACAGTTTTGCCTAAGGCACTTTATAAATTGAATGCAATCCCGATAAAATTGCCCTCATTTTTCTTCAAAGAAATGGAAAAACTGATTACCAACTTCATATGGAGTGGGAAGAAGCTCAGGATAAGCAGAGAACTCCTTAAGAAGAAGAACACAGTGGGAGGGTTTGCCTTACCCTACTTTAGCACATATTATACAGCCACAGTTGTCAAAACTGCAGGGTATTGGTACAATGACAGATACTCAGAACAATGGAAAAGAACTGAAGTACCAGAAATAAAATCATCAGCTTACAGACAACTGATCATTGATAAGGGCCCCCAAAAAATCCAATGGGAAGCAGATGCCCTCTTTAGCAAGTGGTGTGGGAAAAAATGGATAGCTACTTTCAGAAAAATGAAGCAAGACCCTTATCTCATTCCATTAACAAGAATAAGCTCAAAGTGGATCACAGACCTTGAAGTTAAACCCCAAACTATTAGGGCCATCAATGAGGGAATTGGGATCAACTTGAGAACTTTGCACAGGGAATAAATAGACTATCAGAAACAGGGAAGGACACAAACATAGAGGAGGCACAAATTGACAAATGTGATATACTGAAGATAAAACACCTGTGTACATCAAAAGAATTCACCAAGAGAGTAATAAAAGAGTCCATGGACTGGGAAAACATCTGTAGCAATGACACATCAGACAAAGGTCTTATTACTAAAATCTACAATCCTCTACTAGCTTCCAAAAAGAAAAAAAACAAACAACTAATTGACCACTGAAGAGGTGGGAAAAGTACCTGAATAGAAGTTTCACACTGGTAGAAATCCAATTGGCTGAGAAACATATGAGGAAATGTTCCCGAACTGTAGCCATAAGAGAAATGCAAATTAAAGCAACACTGAGGTACCACCTAACACCCTCAAAGTAGCCCATTCAAATAATCAGAAAGCAACAAGTGTTGGAGGGGCTGTGGGGAGACAGGGACTCTCATCCACTGCTGGTGGGCCTGTAAGTATGTACAGCCACTATGGAAATCAATTTGGTTGTATCTAAAATGGATGGAAATCAAGTTACTATACAACCCAGCAATCTCTCTACTGGGCATATACCCTGACGACGCAAGAAACAAACCATGGCCAGACGTCGGTGCTCCAATATTCCTTGAGGCACAGTTCACAATCGCAAGGAGTTGGAAACCACTCGAATTTCCGTCAACAGATGAGTGGATTAAAAACTGTGATGCATTGCTAAAAAGCAATGATGTATGTATGAAGCACATCGCTGCATGGGAAGAACTGGAGGAAATCATGCTAAGCAAAGTAAGCCAAGCACAAAAGGATAAGTACAACATGAGTCCACTGATGTAATCTTTAAAAAAAAATGCAAAGGGGGCACAAGGAATAAGCTACTGTATGCAAACATTCCTGGGGTGAGGACCAAGTAGTATGGCAGGGGTCAGACAAAATCCAGGGATACATATGGTAGCCAACTTAAAAGGAGGGGTGGAAAGGAAAAGAAAAGAAAAGAAATGGGTAGAGGGGGCACAGAGCACTAACCCACCAAAGGGGAGGGTATTGTTTATATCTCCACAGGGAAAAAGGGATCAGATTTCATCAGGGTGCTTGAAGATTTGAATGCAACATACCAACATGGAATAGGGAACCAGTGGAGAGGTCTAAGGGCCCGGCCCCAATCTCAGCTATATGGACACCTGCCCCTCCCACCAGAAGAATTTATTTAAGAGAACAACACTGAATCTGCAGCTCAGGAAGGGGGGCATGTCTGATCAGAGCACCCAAGAGCAAATGAAGGGGGAGGAAGAAAGAGTGGAGCACATCCTGGTTCACCAAGCCTTGACGAGATTCCCGCTCAGACCAGCCAATCCACAGAGAGAACCATATGGCAGGCCCTACAATAAAACACAACATCCCTCACTGACACATAACCCTACCAGGGACAATACTGGAGACACTGTGTGGGAATTCCGCCCGATCTGATCCCATCACCCTGAGGCAAAACACTAAGGGCGTGCAACAGAACAGCAAGGGGAACAGAAAAATGAAGTCCCCAGGAAATGCCAAAAATAGACTTTGGGCCAGGGCTTGGCAACCCATCAGACTCGACTATAAAACACTCCTACAGGTAAAAAAAAAAAAAAATCCTTGAATGAACTACAAGCTTTTCTTTCTTGTTGTGTTTTGTTTTGTTTCTTATCATTGGCTTGTTGTTGTTGCTGTTGCTTGGTTTTGCTCTGTCTTGGTTTTGTGCATGCTATTATCTCCGCAGGTCTGTCTAAATAAAATAGGCTGGATGAACAATCTGGAGGAGAAAACAATGGGATCAACAGTTCCGGGGGGGGCATGGGAGTTGGGGAGGTGGCAGGGGGGAAGAAAATTGTGTTAACACACCCAGGGACAAGGGTACAACAAGTGATCTAAATCAGTGGTGAGAAGAGTGTAGGAGGCCTGGTAGGGTGTTACCAAGGGTAACGTAACCATGAGGAATTACTGAAACCCAAATGAAGGCTGGACATGATAGTGGGACAAGAGGAGAGTAAAAGGAAATAGAGAAAAGAGCTAGGAGGCAAAGGGCATATATAGAGGTACAAATAAAGGCATGCACATATGTAAATATATTTATATATGAGGATGTGGAAATAGATCTATGTGCATTTATTTATAGGTTAAATATTAAGGTAGCAGATGGACTTTGGGCCTCCACGCAAGTACTCCTTCAATGAAAGAATACTTTATTCTATTAAAATGGCATTCCATGAAACTCACCTTCCAGACACAAATGCTGAAGACAAACGGGTGAATAAGCAAATCTGGTGAAGAAATCTGATGGTGCCAGGCTATCAAAAGAGATAGCATCTGGGGTCTTAAATGCTTGAAGGTAAACAAGTGGCCATCAAGTTCAGAAGCAACAAAGCCCACATGGAAGAAGCACACCAGCCTGTGCAATCACTAGGTGCCCAAGGGATCAGGCATCATCAGAACAAAAAAATCATATCATTGTGAATGAGGGTGGGTATGGAGTGGAGACCCAAAGCCCATCTGTAGGCAATTGGACATCCCCTTACAGAAGGGTCGTGGGAAAGAGATGAGCCAGTCAGGGTGTAGTATAGCAACGATGAAACATCTAACTTTCCTCAAGTTCCTAAATGCTCCTTCCCCCCTCCACCAACTATCATGATCCCAATTCTATCTTACAAATCTGGGTAGAGCAGAGGATGTATACTGGTACAGACTGGAACTGGAAACAGGGAATCTAGGGTGGATGATACCTTCAGAACCAGTGGCGAGAGTTGTGATACCTGGAGGATGGAGGGAGGGTGGGGTGGAAAGTGGGAAGTGATAACAAGGATCCACATATAACCTCCTCCCTGGGGGATGGACAACAGAAAAATGGGAGAAGGGAGACATCAGACAGTGTAAGATATGACAAAATAATAATTTGTAAATTATCAAAGGTTCATGAGGGAGGGGGGAGCAGGAAGGGAGGGGAAAATGAGGAGCTGATGCCAGGGGCTTAAGTGGAGAGCAAATGTTTTGAGAATGATGAGGGCAATGAATGTACAAATGTGCTTTATACAATTGATGTGTGTATGGATTGCAATAAGAGTTGTCTGAGCCCCTAATAAAATTATTTTTTAAAAGTTGATGGCAATGAAAACAATGTTGATTTATGAAAAACATCTCTCAACATTTTTATCTTTTGAAGCATAGAAATATCAGTGACCATATGAAAATCAGAAAACACACATTTACTTAAGAATAATGAACTTCTCTTTAAAAATTAGTGACTTATGAAAATCTGTGCCTGTAAATGGTTATTTGCCACAGCCGATTACTTATTTTGTGAATGATTTTTATTTTAATCAGTCTATTAATTTTACAAACATCCAATTATTATTTTCTTGACTATGTAGGATTGTAGAAATTAACTTTTAATTATATCTATATTTAGTTTTCCAGTTATAGACTTTAGAATATATGTAAAATGTTGGTGGTCTAATTTGACCAAAAATGCAAAAAAAAGTCAATAAAATCAAATTGTATATCACATTTTAAACTATTAACGCATTTATCAAGGAAACTTTATCTGACCCTAGTACTATAAATTTTTTTAAAAGATATAAACTGAAATTAGCTGTGTTTATATTTTCATGTATTTCAGAATTAAATAAGCATAGTATAATTTTAGTAGAATTTGCTCTGAATTTATCCATCAGAATCTATACTTACAGCCTTCTTTGGTTATTTTGATGCAAAGAGAAGAGCTATGTATTTGTAAGCTTTTGTAGCATAAAAAACCCTTATCTAGGATATCTCACCTCAAACACATGGGCCTGTTTTCAGCTCTGACCCTTAGTGACCCGGTAAGACAGAGTAGAAGCTTAGAACTGCCCTGCTGAATTTCTGAGACTAAATCTTTATGAGGGTAGAAATCCAGTCATGTAGATAGGTTATGGTTTTGAACTGCTGACTTTGTGGTTAGCAGCCCAACTGAAAATCCAAAATGCCAACAGAACTCCCTGCTCCAGAACATAGTGATTTAAAACATCATTGGTTTAATTAGCTTGTGGTCTTATCTTGGCTTGGCAAAACTAATCTCTTCCAGGCTTGTTCATATATTGGCACGGGCAATGGATTATTCAATGTGACTCTTTGAGCCAAAGCCTCTAACTCCCACCAAAGAACTTTCCCCTGCATGGGTCTGGTAAGAAGTTGGGGGAAGATACTGGTAAGATTCTTCCATGAGTATTTGCAATAGGACTCCTTGCAGTGCAGTCCTGCTGTGTATAAATGAAGAGGCAGGATAAGGGATCTCATTATTTGCCATAGTCAAGAGTGTAGCAAGTCATCTAGGGCCCAGATCCCTGTGCGGGTAGCCTCCTGAGTGCAGAAGAGAGCTTTACAATCCAAAGAACAGCAGAACCAGGAATCAGAACATGGACAAAATGCTTGACTTCCCAATCCACAGAGCAAGGAAAGCTGAATGTTTTTGCAGGAAGCTGGCTTGCACAGTGGGGTGCCTTTTGGCACTGGAACTTGGGGCTGAGGTTTACCTGAGGGGTGGGGTGCCCTGAGTACTTAATTCTGAGAGCTAGATTCCCAAACTCATGGAGCTTGAGCTGAATACCACTGGGTTGAGGCTTATAGCAGAGTGGTGTGCCCCTTTGGGCATTTATTAGGGGGCTGGAAAGAGCTTTGTAGCCTGTCTGACAGACAACTCAATCTTGAGTCGTTCTCACTGGCATTACAACTTGTTAAATTCCTTAATAAACCCTTTAATTATGAATATTCTTTATGAGTTCTCTACAGCCACTCAGTGTATATAAGAATCTAAAGGGAAAAAAATAGAGGACATTAATAAAGAAAATAAAAATTTGTTGTCAGTTAATGATGAACTTGGCAGCTGGCTCAATATAATTCTAACCAATACAGTAGTGTGGTCGGTCCTGTGACTGTCATCATCCAATAGGCTAGTTCAAGCTCACTTAAATGGTCTCTGCACTCTATTCATTTTATATAGTTCCTTATATATTCAGTGTGAGATTAGCACTCCATTTCTCAACCAGCAGGATTACATGATTGTGCAAAACAATGTGCCTCTTGCATGACTTCCTAACAAACACAAATCCAATTGATTCTATTGAATCTACCCACTCTATTTGTCCTCTTTTCTCTCAAGTACAGTGCCTCTACCTACTGGGAAATGTAAGAATTGAGTTTATTATCCATGGTCATATACTTGTGTTATAGAAGCCTCAGTCTTTCAGACTACCATTCATCTTTCATGGTACGTTGAACACCATGCTAGTTCTGTTTACCATGTAAATATATGACATTTTCCAACTACCCACAAAGTATCCCATTATATATTTCTTCATTATCTTACTATATCTGAAGCATGCCTCTTCTCAGAAAACAAAATTCTTCTATAATTTTCTCAAAAAAAAAAGATTTATTTTCCAAACCCTCAAACCACTGAGGCTGGAGTACGGTATGTGCTCTAGTTTCACTTCATATATATATCTATATATATATAGATATGTATATGAAAATTAAGTCATCCCTCTCCTTTTTTCACAGTTCTCTCTTTACATTCCCCTAGTCTCTTCGAGAAATAGTATATCTAAATTCGGAATATTTTCAATATGTGCAATATTTCTGCCAATACTGCTTACCTCTCACTTCTACATTTTTTGTAATTCTCCATTTTTCCTCACAATTGGACATGCCCTTAATTTTGTCACTATCTTTAAATAAAAAATAGCCATTATCATATTATAAACACTGTCTTGAACACTTGATACTTCATACTTTCAGCTTGCTTGTTTATTTCTCCTTTTTTGGGTCACTGTAAAAAAAACAAAAAACCTTCCCTTAACCCAAAGTTTTGCTTCTCTTTGCTTAATTGTACTAGAAAAACTCATAGTGATTTGTCTTGAGTTATAGACATCAATGATTTCCTGAAGATCAGAGACTTAAATAGTCCCTTTGTTCTTCAAATATCTGATATTTTCATATGTTTAAACAAAAAAAAACTACTGAATACTTGTGTTTTTTTTTTACTGTGACTACCATGTGTGGGGGTTTATTAAGCTATAAACTACATGCTATACATCCATTTATTTAAAATATATAATTTAATGGCTTTAAGTATATTTAGTATAATCGCAGAGTTTCCAACCATCACCACAAGTTTTAGAGCATTTCAATCTATCCAGAAATATATTCCAAATCCTTAGCTATCACCCTGGATCTGCTTCTACTCATCCTAGCACCAGGTTTCCATTATTTACTTTACACAGTCTATAAATATGCTTGTTCTTTTCATTTCATAAAGAGAGTGATTATTCAGTTATTTCTTAGTGTACTTTTAGCCACAATATCGTTAATCATTATCTTCCCTAACCATTACATATTGTGAATTAGAATCCTGGGAATGATCGTATTTCAGTTTCCTTCAAGGAGAGAGCATAGGCTTCATGCTGATACAAATCTTTGCAATTTTTTAAATTGTCTACTGAAGTCCTGATGAGGCATTATGTCAGTAGGCTAGACTGTTTAACTTTTACTATACCAATGTCTCCTCTCTAATGAACGAAATGTTACTTATAGGATTCTTATAAGAATTAAATAGGGGGAAATATGTACTAAACACAGAGTGAATGATCAGAGTATATTTTACCTTGAGTTGTACCCCATCAATAAATGACGATACCTAGGGTGCAATTCTTCATTGATAAATATTGTCTTTTCCCAAAAAATACATTTTCACATACATGATTTTTTCAAGTATTTTGGTTAATTTAATAATCTTTCATTTTGGTAACTAAAGATTTATATTAGAACAATATTTTTTAATTGTGTCATTTTATGTGGAAATAATTTGACTTGACTTTCTCTGCAAAAGGCCTACAGATTGGAAATATTAGTACAAAGGACCCATGTTGACTGTAAAGTAATGTGGAAAATGGCATTGACGTGCAAATGTGGGATCATGACTTTGTCATACACTCGAGAAAACCATGCAAGAAGACTTCCAAGAGAGGTACCCAGCAATTGCGTGTGGTGGTAGTCTCATCTCAGTTCTTGCAGGTTCTCACATTCGCTCCACAGGAGAACGCATTCCAGTCTCTCTCCCACACAAATGCGTACAAGTCAGGAATTATTTCAGTTAAAAGTGAACAGAGATTTAAATGTTTTCAGTTACACTTGAAGAGTACTTCAACTATGTATTTTGAAAAGAGAAGAATTCATTGTAAACAAGGCTAAGTACATATTTCTGAAAATAAGATTCATGTATGCATTCTGAAAACAAGAGTCAGTAAACAGAAAATATCACATATAAAAGGAGATTTAAATATATACATTTCAAAGACAGTCACACTACAGCTTTACAAAAGCAGAATTGAGTTATAGTTTATTAAAAAATTAAAAAGTAGAAAATATACTTCTAAATACGTTCTTTGTGTGGAAAGCATTATCTAACTGGTCTGTAGTTGTTCCTACAGCCAAAGATGCAAGGGATTTCAAAGTTCCTGAAGTCGACTTTTAAGGATGTGGGTGTCATCCATTTACTCTATTTTCAGAAATCCCTGCCTGTAGGCCCAGGTGTGCCCGGAGCCCTGGAACACAACACCACTTTTAAAGGGCAATGGGTCCCCTGGGAAACAAATGTGAGGGATCGGCAAAATGTCATATCTCTACTTAGTAAATCATCAACTGTGAAGTGTGTCCTTGAATCTACTTTAGATTCTTTTGAAGATGTTTTATTTTTTCACATAAAAATGCATATTCAAACATTTATATCAAGTGCAAATGTGATGAGGACAGACAATTTTGAAATATGACTTTGATATCTAAGCTGATACGGATATTGCAATAAGATAATTTTGATCTGTGTTTTCCTAAAAAAGTGAATTTTGAATATGTATCAGTTGGCAGGATAAAAATTTCCCTCTTTCTATTGAAACTGTATACGTCTAGCTTCCTGCCGGAAGGAAATAATGAACATTTTGAAGAGCTCTGTGTTATTTCTCACTATATTCTAGTCAATGTAATAGTGCTTGACATGCTTCCAAAAATTAAAATCATGCCTTGAACAGATATAATGAGATAGTGGGTCTATAACTCAATTCGGATGTAAGAGACATTTGACAATATTCTAAGATTATTCATGAGAAAATAGTTCATTGAGCTTATTGTGCCTAAATCATTTCTAATTTCAATAATGTGAAACAAGTTTATATGTGTATTACACTTCCAACTGTAGTCAAACAAGTTAACACACTTATGGGAGCCCTAGTGGTGTGGTGGATACACGTTGGGCTGAGATTGGAATGGTTGACAATCCACAACCACCAGCAACTCTAGGGGAGGATGACGGCTCTCTACTCCTATAAATAATGGCAGTCTCAGAAACCATCAGGGCACCGCCATCAGTCAGCATTGACTTGATGGCAGTGAGTCTGGTTTTATATACAATCTTATAACAATGACCTAATGTACCCCACTTCCTCAAGAATTCAAACTAACATAACACTGTTTTAGAGTCAGCATATCACATAATTCTGACTTTAAAATCGACTCTGTATTTCAGATGTAAAGATACATGTACATTCTAACAACCATTAGATTGTATGCTTCTGGTAAACCTGTTGTATGCTATTTATCATTTTAATCAAGTGCCAAAATTAATGCAGTTTAAGTGTTTTCAATCAATATACATATTTTAGTCTTTAAGATAAAATGCTTTGGTCCTAAATATAAATAAGCTTGAAATGACTTGCAATTATAGAGACAGCTTTGGCTATTTTTGGTGATTTTTATAAGGTATTTTGCCTAGTGTTCCCGGAAAAATTCATCATGTTGACTAGAGGGACAATGCAAATGAAGAAAACTTTTAACAAATGGAGTAACACCGTACCTACCACAATGGCCTTAAACACACCAATAATCAGAAGATGGTGTAGGATTGGGTAATTGTTTTTTCTTTTCTGGTACATAGAAGGTAGTATTGGATCTGAGCTGACCCCCACGACATCTCACAGCATGATCATTATCTTACTATACTCTAGGCATGGTACTCGTCTCTATACCTAGGGGAAGTGTCCTTGTCTCCCACTCTGACACACACAAACTGGATCAGCTCCACGGTTCATGGCTGCAGTGGCTTTTGCATATCATTTCATTTACCAGTTGCCATCCAATTCACTCTGACTCATAGTGACCACATGTGAGTCATTGTAGAATTGAGCTCCATGTAAATTTCAATAGCTTATTTATATTCTGATTATAAACCTGTTTCATTTCATTGGAATTAGAAATGACTCACACATAGTGCCATTCATGGAAGCTCAGTGAATCACTAATATTTCTTCCTAAGTTTCTCTAAGTGTATTCCTACCTCCAATTTTATGCTTACCTCTCCTGGTGCATGAGTTATCCAATTGCTTCATTCAGTGAATTCTAATGTTTTATTAGGGAGTAATGGGGGTGGGGATAGGGGGCGATAGGATTCTTCTGCCAAACTAGTCTGAAATATGTATAGTATAGTACTTAGGTTGCAGTATATAAGTGGCTAATTCAGGGAATTCAGCTACAGAAATGCAATTGGTTTACATCTATCATTCTGTAGCCAGGCTTGAGCCATTGTAAATAAAACCATGGAACCACAAAGAGTACACAATGAAAACGCAGACATCTTCTTCAAAAATATTAAGATTTTTTTTGTATTTTCATGACAGGGAAATAGAGCTTAAAACCATGTGCTCCATTCTTAGTGTAGGAATGTATGCTATTATATATATTGAAAATCCATGAAGCCCACCCAACTACTCGAAGAAAATACAGGTAACGGTATTCTAAATTACAATTATTTGAGAATGTTTAATGGAGTCTTTTCTCTTTGGATAAATGGTAATAGAAGCAGTGTGTAGTACACAAAACCGGGCATTTGAGCCAATTCTTTATTGAAAGCTTTGCCCTGGAAGCCCATGCAGAAAGGTATGGACCACATCATACATCTTAGTGTGCCAGCAAAGCACTATGTTGACAATAAACTTGAAGGAGAATGAGGTCATGTGTCAGCCAGCTTTGGCAAATTGCCTCCTTAAACTTCTTAGTTCTTTCACTGCAATAAATATCCATGTTTCCAATCTCTGGATCTGTAAAAGAGAATTGTGGCCTCCTGGAGGTGATATCTTTGTCAAAAATAGAGTGACCAGTAGATAGCCTTACCAGGAATAGAATCCTCAACCTTAAATAAAACTAGAACACTGTCTATATTGAAGGCAATTTTGTCAATAGGGACTTTAATTAAACAAACAGTATTTCTGCTCCAGTAGATGTTTAGCTGGAGAGAGGTTAAGCACAAGAAGATTGTGAATATCAAGAAATATCAAGAAAAAGAAGTCTGCAGCACAAAGATGTGATATTTTGTTTTCATTTCTGCATTTGTAGTTTACATATGTTTATTTTCTTCTGTATCTTAATTAATATACAAGTCATTCATAATAAATTAAATATTCTAAATGCATATATAAAAATCCCTCATTGTATAACTGAAGGTTGTCAGTTTGCACACATCCATAGGAATAAAACCTGGTGATCTGGTGTTATACAGATTTCACCCTAGCACATCCCATGGAATGGATCTATTCTGTCATGTGGGTTGGTATGAGTAAAAATCGACTTGACAGAACCTAACGACATGTCTGCATGCATGGAAGAAGCTCAGGGATGTGTTGTTGTTGGTTCTGACTCATGGCTATGCTATGTCAACAGAAGGAAGCTCTGTGAGGTCCTTCACCATCTTTACAACCCTCATGATTTCTCTTATGTTTGAGCCCTTGATTGCCACCACTGTGTAAATCCATCTCATCTGTGGTCTTCCTCTCTTTCACTGTCCCTCCACTTGAGAATGGTCTCCCCTGATTGCATGTCCAAAGTACATGACATGAAGTCTAGCCATTCTTGCCTCTAAGGAGCATACTGGTTTAGACAGACTTTTGTTTTCTTTTCCTTTTGGAAGCTCATGGTACTTTCAATAATCCTTTCCAGCATTATAGCTCAAATATAATCTACCCAGTAGGAAAATGAGGAGCTGATACCAAGGGCGCAAGTAGAAAGTACATTTTTCAGAATGATGATGGCAACAAATGTACAAATGTGTTGGCACAATGGATGTATGTATGAATTGTGATGAGTTGTATGAGCCCCTAATAAAATGATTTAAAAAAAAATAAGAAAAACCCAGTAAGTCCAAACAATACAATCTTCCACTAGTCCTTGGCAGGAGCAGTGCTTTTTTTTCAATGTGTATAGGATCTCCCGCATTTGTATTTGACTGAAGCTAAAAATAACAATATATGTGTATAGATACATGACTTTAGATTGTTTAAAAGTATCTAGTATACTTAAATACGGTAGTCTCTTTAGAATTATTTTTATATGTGGTTGGAAAAAAAGTCTGTATTATCTAAAATCACAGTGCTGCTATAATTAAGCTACTTTTAAATAATGGAAATTTTGGAATTTATATTCAGGCCTCTTTTTCTGATCAGTAAATTAGTATAGTTTAACACTACCTTCAACTTAGCAACATTTTTCAACAATTGCTATGCTGTAGGCATTTTACTATTTTTAAGGTAGTGGAAAACTGCTGAAGTTATGATCCCTTATCATCAAGGAGCTCTTATTATATTGGATTAAGGAAGGCTGTTTTAATGAATATACAAGTATTAAATTGTTGTATGTAAACAATTATAATGCACATTAATATTGATACATGTAAACACATTTTAAAGTGTTTTAAATGACCCTATTGTGAAGTAATGAATTAATAATAAATTGAATAATTAGGTAGGTTTCATTTCATTTGTGATTTATGTTTTAGATATTGGTGGTTACATAGAATGAAGAGTTAGAAAAAGGTAAGCAAATTCTAAGATAGACAATTGGTACAGATAAGATTTAACATGTATGTAAAATGTACAGTTTCTAGGCCTCAGCCAGTTTTCATACAGGCACTTATGGTTTCTTGCAATAG
The DNA here is from genome assembly GCF_050624435.1 of Tenrec ecaudatus. NCBI lineage: Eukaryota > Metazoa > Chordata > Mammalia > Afrosoricida > Tenrecidae > Tenrec > Tenrec ecaudatus. The sequence goes on from NC_134531.1 coordinate 237,252,554, forward strand.
TCCTTCTGACACTCCTTTCCTAGTTTCTCACGGTGACTACATTATTCAGTCAGTATGAGAAGATATAAAATATATAGGACAAAAAATATTCATAAGTCCATACAATAGATGGCTTTAGGGTTTCATGAATTGCAAATTCAATTTGCATTGCTTAAACCTGAACCATTCTTTATCTGATGCCCAAGGAGCAAAGGTTATTTAACAACGAGGTATTAGGTACAATGAATTTTTCAATTGCTCGTTAATCAAGTTATTTAAAGCACTTTAAAATTCATTCTTTGTCAGTTATATAGTTTTATAACTGCTTTTATCTTTCTAATACCAATTATTTCAATTCTCACTCTCCACTTCCATTTTAAAGCAATATAATAGGACCTTGGGAAGAATCAGCTACGAATTGTTTCCAACACTGTAACACCGCAACAAGGAAAAGACAACTCGAATTATAAATGGGCAAGTGCCATGAGAAAACACTTCACAAAAGACGGCATTCAGAGCACCAACAAAGATATTTAGGTATGCTCATCATCATACGTTAATAGAGAGATGTAAATCAAAATAAAATAAGATATAAGTTAGCAAATGCTGGTGAGGTTACAGACACTGCCCATCAATAGAAGAAAAAAATACAATTTGGTGCAAACAGACAATGGAGCAAAATGTTAAAGAATGACGATGAATTTGTGAACTGCCTCATAACACGGAGAAACCTAGAGTCATTCTACTGAGGGAAACTAATCAATTTTAAAAGACAAATATTATATGAGACTTGTCCTCCATGTCCAAGTCTATCACACCGAACCCGTCTACTGAGAAGCTTTCGTTGGAGCCGAAACGCTATCGCTCAATGTCTCTCGGTCTGAGCGCTACTCAAACTCCCCTTTATGAAGCAACAAACCACGAGTGGTGGGGTGACCTTTTGCACCCAACCACAACTCCACAGGCAGACTAGGGGGACGAACACCTAGGGAACATCCAACTGGTATCTGTATGGGTGTGGGCAGCAGCCCACCAAAATTTTGAATCTGGTTGCTTTGGGTGGGAAAACTAGTGCGGAAGTAGCAAGCTTAAGCAATAGAAAAACACAAACGCGAGAGGCAACAGGTTAGCAAATGAGCCTTAGGGTACTACAATCCCTTGACTTATTTTGTGGAATGAAATCATTGCTTTATGCAGGGCACAAATTTCGGTAAGTACCAAATAATCATCCCACACCACACTGATACCTCAGGGTCTTATAAACACTCCACCTCTTGCCCGACAGCGCGACTTTGCGGCCCCCAGCTGGGGATCCATGAACCTCACCCTGGAGCGCAGGCCGCACCTGTCCTTTGTATTCCCCTTCCTCCCAGGCAGTGCCACTTCGCCCGCCGCAATTAGGGACCCGTGGATTGTCTGGGAGCTCTGGAATAAACTTTTGAAACGGGTTTCTCCCTTTGCCTTCTTTTTTTCTTTCTTTCTTTTTCTCTTTCTTTCCTTCCTTCCTTCTTTCTTTCTTTTCTCTTCTCTTCTCTTCTTTTCTTTTCTTTCGCTAGCCAAATCTACCAGACAATGAGGGTACCACGTAAGGTCACTGGAGTTGAGATGATGAAAATCCTCAAAGGGCCTGGATGATATACTTATTTAGTCCCTCCCGTGGGCCGACACCTGTCAGATGATGGGCGGGAACCAATTACACGTGCAGTTTCATGCTTCTTTTCACACAGAGTCTAAACGGCTCCACCCAGAAAAAGAAACAACCCCCCAGGGGAGTAAGACTAAAGGAGAGACGGTTCCCAGCTCACCAAGACAGAGGGAGGGGGACAGGCGCCGTCTCGGTGACATCATCCGCCAGGCAGCTGCCATGGGGCTCTGCTGCCACGCCACGCTGAAGGTGCCTCCCCTGGTGGAGAGGGACACCTGGCAGACCCACAGGGAGACTGCCTCTCGGATGGGTGGTGAGGGGAGGTGCTGAGCCATCTCGGTGAAACCTCCCAGTGTCGTGCCTGGTGTCCCAGTCAATCAGGACCGCAGCAAACTAGTCCAAGAAGAAGCTGTATTTGGAGCTGCAACTGGGAGCCAGCTATGGCCAAGGGCTCTCAGTCCAGAGAGCTCTTCACACTCGGTTTACAAAGCAACAAAACACACGTGGGCGGAAGGATATTTCGTGTCCAGTCCCAACTCGACGTGCTGACTAGGGGAATGAACAACTAGGGAAATCCCACCGGTATCCGTTATGGGTGTGGGCAACAGCCCACCTAATTTTTGAATCTGGTGGCTTGGGCAGGAAAACTAGTGCAGAAGTAGCAAGCTTAAGCAATGGGAAAACGTGGAGGAGTCCGCAGGTTACCTTAAAATGAGCCTTAGGGCACATCAAGACCACTGTTGTAAAAAATCAACAAAAGATTAACACGCTAAAATAAACAGCTTTGATGGTTCCCAGAGTGGGAGGACAGGAAGGGCAAGTCACCATTTAGAGACTTAGACAAGTGTTAACTTCGGTGAAGAGAAAGGCTTCCTTCATACAGTAGAGGGGAGTTGACGAAGCATGATGGAGGCCAGGAGACATACCAGGAGATCTGCAGAGTTAAAGGCAACAGACGTACTGCTATGTATACAATCCTGTAATTATTGTGATCTTTAAGTAGCTGCTTAGATAGACAGGCAACCTGAACATGTGCGGGAGGGACAGCGGGCATACGCATACTACTCCATATATATACTTAACAAAGCATATTTGTGTACTCGCCTTTGCTGCAAAATACACATTTTGCCCATGTGGCAGAATATACAAGAGATAAAATTATGAAAACCTCTTGAATGTAACCAAACACTTACGAAATGAATCACTGGGCGTGAGGGGATTCAGGTTCATAGTCTCAGAGGACCTCCAATTCAATCAGCATAGAGTAGTTTTCAAAGCCCGTTGCTCTGTTTCCTACATCGTTGAAGAGCTGAGTAGTGGCGAGAGATGTAAAAGTTAGTATGCAATGATTGGTCTCTCCCTGTGTGAAGGAGAGAAGGGTAAAGAAAATGGAAAGACACATGGAAATAACCAGGCTTGGGACGGAAAGTATAGGGAGATGGAGGGAACAAAGATTAAGGATGCGTTCTGTAGCAGCAGGCGAAGCAGCTGGCCCTTGACAGGCAGCCCTTTGGGTCCCGCTCTTTCACCTGCAGACTCTGCAGTATCAGCCTGAGAACTCCAGGCGGGATCACCAGGGTCCCCATCTTTCTTAGATATTCTGCTACCTCCTCCTCTACAGTCATCAGAGAAGACTGTAGCAACAAGAAGCCATAAAGGGCAGCACGACTGATCCAGGCGCTCCCAGAGCACCCCTAGAAGCACGCCAGCTGCGCTGTCAGACATCCCAGTTAGCCCAACCAAACGCTTACCGATGGCACGTTGCAGGATATCAAAACTCTGCGTCTGAGGTGGGATAACCAATGAACTGTAACAAACTGCCTCCATTTTATCCCAATGGTGTAAAAAATGATCCAAATCCTTAAAGTCAGGAAGCACAGGGGAAAGCTCTGTTGGGAGGAACTCCTAAAAGGCTCTGAAGCCAAGTCTGCTCCTTCTTTGAAAACCTTGTGTTGAAAATAAGCTAAAAAAATCTTCACCATTTATTAACCCACCTTTAAGCAAATACTTCCATCCAGAAAATGGGACGCTTAAAATTTAAATTTATTGTAAATACTGAGGTGCAAAGTCCAGCACGATTGAATATCACACTCAGTGAATACTTTTCAGATGAGTTTATAAAATTAATGAAAGAGTAACTGCAGTTTGAAATCTGAAGAGTGACTTCTGCATGAAGATCATGTTTGAAACTGTAGGATTGATGAGAGGACTGCAGAGACAGACCTATAGAACATCAACAAAGTCTGGTTTGTGAAAAGTATCATAATTTATCTTATGTATGATTAAATAAAAGGATTAAGGAGAAACAAAAGTACAGGACTTTCCAGAGCTCAAGTGTATCAGATAAACTGAGAATATGGAAAATTCCAGCGAACTAAACTGATATAAGATCTATGATTGAACGCCAACTGAACAAACTAGAAATCAAAACTAGGCCATTTTTACATTAAGGTCTTACATGTTGGGTGGGGAGGGGAGATAGGATAAAATGGGTCAAGCTTGTTTACTGGATTTTTCTTTATCTTTTCTAGGAGGCAGTAGTGATTTCTTACTTTCTGTAAGAAACTCAGATGGAGCCTAATAGCTAGAGGATTCCCCATTGGCCTGCAAACCTCAAGGTCAGCAGTTTGGAACCACCAACCGTCTGCAGGAGAAAGAGGAGGCGTTTTACCCTCATAAAGAATTACAGTCTCAGAAACCCACACGGCCCGTCCACCCTACCTTATCATGTCCCCATGGATTGGAAGCAACTCCATGGTAATGAGCTGAGATTTCGTTTGCTTGTTTTTGAGGAGATCCCAAGAGTACAGCCCTCATTCGCAGGCAACACTTATCTTTGATGGTTTATCTTATAATGGTCTGTCTTGGGTCACAGGAGATATTTTATGTCTATTCTGGAATAAGATGCTCTACGGAGAAATACTGGTCATTTGCCTCTCCAGGACAGCCAATTGAAACTCTATTGGATCAGAATTGGGTAATCTAAAACTGATTACAGTTTGGGGAATTACAGTGATGGGAACAACACGAGACTTTGTTCTGTTATTCATCCATTCACTGTGAGAAAGGCTCCAACTTTACAGCAACTAACAACCTCAACAATAGCTTCCTGCCCCATCTGTCAACTCAACTCACTGCCATTGAGTAAACTCCAATTCATGGTGACTCTACTGTCCCTATGAGTTTCTGAGACTGTAACTCCTTCCAGGAGTAGAACGCCTGGTCTTTCTCTTTTGGAGCAATTGGTGGCTTTGAACTGCTGACCTTGGAGTTGGCAGCCCAATGGGTAACCACTGTGCCCCCATGGCTCCTGCCCCCATCCCTTACCCTCCTTACCCTAACCCACTGATTCCAACTAACTGTGGTGCAGGTTCAAGTCTACACCTGAGATGTGATGATTGCTCAATAGAATTAAGGAAGGAATAGAGGAAATACATAGTCCTTAATGTTGTATAAATCTAGGCATCCAGAACTAATTTTACATTGGTTATCAATATCCATATTCATTAACCTTACTATGAGTCCAGAAAAGTTAGGAAGATTACATAATAAATGGATATAACCCTCGATTATGGCAGATGAATATGAGATAACTGAATATGTTCTATTAAAAAGTTTGATCATGCAAATTCAAATAGGGTAATCTAATTACAGAAGTATGCTGTAAAATGTTTAGGCAAAAATAATTCTAGTGCTACCTCAAGAATTTAGTTCACAATTAATGAGTATGTGGATTTTTATAGGCAAGTTTAAATACCCTTACAGAAGGGTTGTTGATGCATAGTACTATTTCCTTGCCTAGCTTAACAGTTTTAGTAAACCAAAATGAGTGGCATTATTTCAGTAAACAGATTTTGCTGGAATATGAACAGCCTGTTAAGTCCATATAAATGTCCTCTGAGCACGTGATTTATTGCCAAAATCACTGTAAACTGCAATAAAGTATTTTTTCCATATAACAACGTCACAGACTTTTCATTTTCAGCTACCCAAAACACATGATTGAGATGACACTTATGAAAAGTGTCCCTTGAACACTTGCCCTTTTATGTATTAGTGATTCCTCACAGAATAGCATAGTTTATTATTATAGCCTATTAATAACTAGAAATAAAATCCATCAATCACTGTAAACCCACTGTGTCCATCCATTATACTATACCGGGGGGAAAAAAACAGGTGGGAGAGTATAAACATGAGTTTTGTTTTTAATGTTCTTGAGAGAATGTAAAAAAATTATTAAAATGTTACCTTTTGATTACATAAACTAATATTCATTCATTAAATGTTAATTATAAGGCCTTAGTTCTTATAATGACCTTAATTTTGTGATATTATTTTATATAAAACATTGAGTATATTTCAGCTCTTGCTATTTTCCAAACTTTTGAGATATATTATTCATGATTAAAATGTAATTCTTAATATAGATAAGATAATAGTTATATCAATAACAAGAAAATTATGTTAATTAAAAAATGTTCAAATAAACTTAATGCGATTTTAAGAGTAAAGCCATGGTCAAATAGTAATGTTGAGCAACATGCTGACATACCGTGGAAAATAATAGTATGAACAAATAGTATAGTATTCCTAAATTTTTCATTACTGTGGGCTTGTTCAGATTTCATTTGAACAAGTCTGAAGATTAAGAATATTCTTTTCAATGAACTTAATTGTGGAAAAATCACCTAAAACTGAAAGGAGTATTTAAGATGTTACAAAAACATAACCATAACATACAATAGACATAATTAACTGCATAGATTTTTTTAAATTGAAGTGAAAATGCATCAGAAGAATGACTTAAATGGATGATTTTAATGTATCTGAAGAATGACTTAAATGGATGATTAACATTTAAGTACATGCATAGGTTCTCTTGATTATAAAATGCCATTACAAGAACTCACCTGGATTCAGAAAACTCCATTTTGTCAGCCTTATTGTTGTAATCATGTTGCCTTCTGCCAAATTGTTTTCTAAGAATTTGGTGTCCACACATTCTCTTAGAGATTAACGACGCAGAGGAGGATAAATATTTTAGCAGCTATGGGTGGTTGGAGTTGAATTATTTCATAACTCAGAACTTCTTTCTATTGAAAAATCCTATAAGATTATAAAACTATAAGATTATCTGCTCTGAAGCATGGGAGTGGGGGAAAACAATATGGAGACTAAACATATTTGAAATCAGCTTCACAGAAGTTACAACAGAAAATAAATGGTTTACATTGCATTGTTTGAAAATATAAGCTTAGGTACAACATAGCTATAGTTGATGATTGTTAGAGACTAAACTTATGACCTAAAGGGTCCTGACTGCAAATCTCTTTTCTTTCACTTCATTTTCAAAAATACCCGAGATTATGATCTCAGGGCTAATGCATACATTTGCTGTGTCATTTTCAGTTACTCATTTCCAGGATTAGCTCTTTTCTCCTTACTCCTTCCCTCCTCTGCCTCACCCCATTTCTCCTTTTCTCTTAATATTTATTCTTCCAGCATTCATGTCAATATTCCAAAATATTTATCAAAAGCATCTTGGGCCAAACAATGTGTATTAGCTTAATGTGTGCTTCTCACTCTGCCAACATGGGAATTCGGACTCAGAGCTGCCCTATTGGACAGGGTCGAACTCCCACTGCGGATTTCCAACAGCGTGATTCAGCACAGGAATAGAACCTCTCATCGTACTGTATGAAATTTATACTTTTATTTTCTAGCAATTCTAGTCATCATTTTGTGTATCTATATATATTTGTTTTGACACACATAGTTTTGACACCTATTCACGTATTTGTTTTCACTTGTATGAGACCTGCACTTTTTGTTTAAACATAATTGAACAGTACTAGTAAGTCCTAAACAAATCACAGAAAGCTTTTCCTAATTCTTCCTTCACCAGCTTTAATGATATTCTAGGCATCTAGCCACAAGGTCAGCAGTTTGGACTCACAAGCAGCGTTTCAGGAGAATGATGAGGCTTTCTGTTCCAGACAAGATTTATAACCTCAGAAACCCAAAAGGGCAGGTTACCCTATCCTATCGGGTATTTATAAATCAGAATTAACCCCTTGGCAGTAAGTTAGGTTGAGCCTCAGAATGGAACTTCTGAATGGTTCAAATGGTGAAGTAATTGACTGCTAGCCATCCAGATCCACTCAGGAACATCCTGCAATTGAATCCTAGGGATCTGCTCCATAAATGCACGTCTGGAAACCAGGATGGAGCTCAGTTGTGCTCTGAAACACATAGAGTCACTATGACTTGAAATCCATTAGACTGCAACTAGTTTTAAGTTAGAAGAAAGTGAGGAATCCAGTTGAGTTCTCTGCTCCTCCCATTGTTCATTGCTCAAGAAGAAGCCTTCCATTAATCGGCTAAGGATCTAGTCTCCTAAAATCATTTCATTATTCTTGAATGGTCATTTTTGAGCTTCAGCTACTTATAATTATGCATAACAAAATTTAAAAATCCACTTTGGGCATTTGGTAAGTTTTGCTTTCAATTACAATTTTCCTGTGTGTTAGTCTGGGTAGACAAGAGAAACAAAGCCACAGAAACTCATAAGTATTATTACAAGAGAGAAGTTTGGGGTTTTTTTTTAAGAGTTTTATATAGGCCCCACTCTTTTGACCTCTGCCGCCGGAGCCGCCGCAGGGAAAGCAAGGAAGCGGGAGAGGAGCCCACACCGTCTGTCAGCCAAGTCCTCCAGCTGCGCCTCCCTAAAGACTCCAAGATGTTCGCCTGCGCCAAGCTCGCCTGCACCCCCGCTCTGATCCTAGCTGGATCCAGAGTAGCATACAGACCAATTTCTGCATCAGTGTTATATCGACCAGAGGCAAGAACTGGAGAGGTGCTGCCACAGTAGGAGTGGCTGGTTCTGGTGCTGGTATTGGAACTGTCTTTGGCAGCCTCATCATTGGTTATGCCAGAAACCCTTCGCTGAAGCAGCAGCTGTTCTCATACCCTATCCTGGGATTTGCCTTGTCTGAAGCTATGGGTCTCTTCTGTTTGATGGTTGCTTTCTTGATTTTGTTTGCCATGTAACGAAAATGAATGGCTAGAGATGTTGGCATTCCTGTTAATTACGGAATGGATATAATTCTGTCTATCTAACTGACTCTGAGAACTGTAGTGTTGGTGTCATAGAGATGCATGTTCTTCCCAAAGTCATTTCATTAAAGATGAGAACTTTAAAAAAAAGAGTTTTATATAAAGGGTAAGTGTATATTTAAAAAGCAGCCCAACCCAGTACTGTCCAAGCCCCTAAGTCCAACATTAGCTCATATGGCCTAAACCAATCTAAAAAGTCCTCCATCTCACAAAAACACATGCAATGACACTGACTGCAGAAGGAAAGCCAAATCAGTGAGCATGTAAGCATCTCAGCGCTGGCAGGGGTCTCCATGCAGCTGCTCCAGTACCCAGGGCTGCATTGGGGTAGGTCCATGCACCTTCTCCTTGGGGATGTCTTGCAGGAAGTGAGTCTTACCAGCTGAAGCAGGGAACTGGCTAAGGCAGCTGCGCCCTGGTCCAACCATCAGAAAGCAAGAAATCCGAGAAAACCAGAAAAGTGAGGCTCACCGAGCCATTTATCTCCCTGCCCTTCAATTAACCCCACATGTGTTTAACAGCTAGGTTGCCACAATAAACCTTAACGATCTCATCCTGTGTACACCTTTAAAGAAATTGCCATCATCCGTAAAAGTCCAAAATTTCTTTTTAATAATTCACACATTTTAATAATACACATATAGTTTTTAAAAACTATGGTTATCTTTCTTGTTAGGTTGATTTAGACTCCTTACAGCCTTATGTATAACAGAATTAAACATTGCCTAGTCCTGCACCATCCTTGAAATCACTGCTATATTTGTTACATTGTTAAAGTTGCTACATCATTTCATATTGTCGTAGGGTTTCTTTTATGCTGACCTGATGCTTTGTCAGCATGGGACTTATCCCTCCTCATAGCATATTCAGAGTATATGAGACAAACTATCACCCTTCTTGCTTCTAAGAGTTTTTTGGTGGTACTTCTTTCTAGACAGATTTGTGTGTTCTCCTAGAAGCCTATTGTACATTAAAATCATACACCAAACCATATTTCAAATACATCAATCATTCTCTGGTCTTCCTTATTTATTCATCATCCTCTACAGCATATGATTGACCTATGAAATATGTTCTTTGATTTCTTTGACTGTTGATTCTCTTAATGTTGATAGTAGGTCCTTAACAGAATAAAGAAAAATAAAATAAATAAAATAAAATTCTTAACAACTTCAATATTTTTTCCATTTATCATGATGTTTAATATTGGTCAAGTACTGGGATTTTGTTTTTTATATTGAAGTCTCTGGTCTTTGATATTCATTGTTAAGTGCTTCAAGTCTTCATTATTTCCAGTAACCAAGGTTGTTTCATCTGCAGGTCTTAAATTGTTGAAGACTTTTCCTCAAATTAGGATTCTTCTTCATATAATACTCCTTGTTCAGATTATTGTCTTCGATGTCAATAATAAATGTTTATTTTGTCCATATTTTTTTTCCTAAGGAAACTTCAGCAGCTTAATCTATATTTTGTTCCCATTTATAAGTTATTTACTTTATTATTTTATATCTATTCTGAGTATCTGTCTTTGTATTTTAAACATTACAATAATTTATATTCAGCACTTCAAATCTTGATTGAGTGGGTATCCAATAATTCTTCTCCAACCATCATCTAATTTGGTATAACATTTTAATGCACAGCAATAAAACATCTTTTGTTATGTTCTTGGTTCTTTGACTTAGATTACTTTTTATAGACTAATAAAATATATTTATCTTTCTTAAATAACATAAAGATGGCTGATTAAATGTCTTCTTATTTTAAGTGAAATTAAATGCTATTCTCAAGCTATAACAAGAAAAAAATACCAGAGAGCTTTCTCATTTATTAATATTTGTGGGAAAATATGGTAATATGGAAGAGAATTTAGGTCTTATTAAAGACAATATGAAATGTTCACATTTTAATGCAGAATGTGCTTTGAGTATTTTAATGTGTGATGCTTATACCTGAAAAAGACATTTTATTTGTAATACAATGTATTCAAATTCTTGAAAAATGTATGTACAGGAATGAAATATTTTAATATATTTAATCCTAAGAAGCATAGAAATAAAAAATATGTTTCTGATAAAAAACAGAAATATATATAAACTATGATGTTTAACATTGAACTATCTGGAAATCTTACAATCTAACAAACAATGACATCAAAATCATTCCATTTATTATTTTGACTAAAATATTATAAAATAAATTCAAGTTAAATAAATTAGAAAGGATTGCATGGACTTAGATGTGTTATAGCTCTGTTTTATTGATTCAAACAAATCCCATTCATACAACACAACAAAATGCTGCACAGTGCTGTACCAACCTCACAATACTTATATTTGAGCCCATTGTTGCAGCCACTGTGTCTATCCACCTTGTCAAGTGTCTTCTGCTTTTTCAATGTCCCTCTGTTATACCAAGCATAGTGTTCTTTCCAGGGACTGGTCTCATGATAACATGCTAAAGTAAGTGAGAAGAAAGCTTGCAATCCTTGCTTCTAAGACACATTAAAGCTTTATTTCCTCCAAGAAAATTTTGGGGTTTTTTCCATGGCAGTCCATGGTACTTTCAATATGCTTAACCAACATGACAATACAGATGCATAAATTCTTTAGTTTTCCTTACTATTTATCCACTTTTCACATACACATAAGGTAACCAGAAATACGATGGTAAGGCACACCTCAATTGTCCAGGTGACATCTTGGCTCTTCAACACTTTAAAGAGGTCTTGTGAAGCAGATTTGTGTAATTCAACATGTCACTTGATTTCTGGACTGCTGCTTGTATGAACATTGCTAAAAAGTCCAAGAAAATTACAATCATTTTCTCCATTTATCATGTCTATTATTATTGTCCATTGGTCCTGTTGTGATGATTTTTTTCTCTTTACACTGGATTGGAACCCATATTGAAGACTGTAGTCTTTGATCTTTATCAGCAATTGCTTCAAATTCTCAATACATTCAGCAAGCAAGGTTATATGATCTGTCTATAGCAGGTTGTTAATCAGATCTTCCTTTAATCCTGATAATGCATTCCTCATGTGGTCTAGTTTCTTGGATTATTTGTTCAATTTAGAGTTTGAATAAGTGTGGTGAAACGATACATTTCTTAAGTTTAATTCAATCATTACCCCTGGGATTTGTTTAAATATATGCTTCCATGTCTATGGACCGTTCACTACATGAGCTCAATGAGCAGGGAGCTACAATTCCCATTCTTTTCAAGGCTACCCGTTTTTTGTTATGATAGGCACAGTCAAATGAATTTGTCAAAACTCTAAATATTTTTACACCAAATATGTTGGTCAAAGTGCTAAATATCAATAAATATCTTGTGATATTCCCTGCTTTCAGTTGAGATCCATCTGACTGATTAGAGACGATATTCCTCATTATACTTTCTCTGACTCTGGCTTGAATTTCTAGCAAATTGCTGCGATATACTGGTGCAAAATGTTTTCTAATTATCATGGGTAAAATTTTATTTGCATGTGATATCACTGATACTGTTTTATGACTTCCATATTCTGTAGGATCACCTTTGTTTGTAATATCTGTTCATACTTGGAACAATTTATTCGTACAATACCTATTTGGAAGAAATTTATATTTCTTCCAATCATTTGGCCAGATGGCAGTCTTCCATATCTCTTGTTGTGCTAGTCTGTATACTTTAGAGAAACAAATCCACAGAAACTCATGTATAAGAGAGAGTTTTATATAAAGGTTACGTGCACATCAAGAAAACATCCCAATTCAGTGCTTCCCAAACATTAACATTAACCCATTAACATGTCCAACACCAGTTCACAAAGTCCTCCTCCATCTCACAAAACAGACATAATGATGCCGACTGCAGGCCGAAAGCCAAGTCAGTGAATATGTAAACATCTCAGCGCTGGCAGGAGTCTCCACGCCGCTGCTCCGGAACCCAGGGCTTCATCGGGGTAGGTCCATGTGGTTTCTCCTTGAGATGTCTTGCAGGAAGTGAGCCTTAACATCTAAAGCAGGAACTGGCTAAGGCAGCTGCACCCTGGTCCAATAATCAGAAAGTAAGAGACCCAAGAACTCAAAAGGCAAGGCTCACTGAGCCTTTATTCCCGCTGCCCTCCAATTAATGCCACATGTGTTTATCGGCCTGGTTGGCACAATAAACTAACTAATCACTTGACATAGATACGTTTGTGTTTAGGTATTTCATAAATTGCTGGAGCTTTGATTTTTAAATTATAATTGGTGTGTTTTTTGGAATTATTCCTTTATTACTGTAGGTTATTGATATACACTACCCCTTGAAATGTTTGAATATCTGTTTGGGCACAGTGCCTCTGTGAACTTCATTGGATTAGCTCCCATGTATAGTGATGTTGTGAGCAAGAGAACAAAACCCTGTCCGGTACTGATCACTCTCACAATGGTTGTATTTGAACCTATTGTGACTCATCATTTGAATATTGATACAAAATACTCACCCTTTCTCTTTGTTCCCCACTTTTACATTCTAATCACCAGTAATTATCAATGAATTTTGATTCTATGTTTGTTCAATTTCAGACTGAAAAGGTTGATAGGATTACTTAAATTCCCCATTATTGGCTTTAATGGCTGGTGCATAATTGGATTATATCATTATTTTAACTCGCCTTCCTTGCAAGTGTGTTAATATTATACTATTATACTTTAAGATGTATTTTGAAAGTTTGCCCTTTTTTGTGAGGATGAAATTTTGCTCCTCCTCCTAAATCTCTTAAAAATAGTAAAGCATTAGACCAGTTCAAAATTTCCAATAAACAATTTAATGTTGCTTTTAAAAAATTTTTTATCAGGGGCCCTTACAGATCTTATCGCAATCCATCCATTGTGTCAAGCACTTTCATACATATGCTGCCATCATCATTTTCAAAATATTTTCTTTCTACTTGAGCCCCTGGTACCAGCTCCTCATTTTTTCCTTCCCTCCCTCACTCTTCCTCCTTAATAAACCCTTGATAAATTATAAATTATTATTGTTTTCATATGTGACATCATCAGCGGTCAACCTTCACCCACTTTCTTCGTTGTTTGTGCGCCTGGGGGAGATCCCCCTTTCTCTCCCTACCATCCCCCAACCCTTCTGGTATTGCTACTCTCATCATTGGTCCTGAGGGATTTATCTGTCCCAAATTCCCTTTGTTACGAGCTCTTATCTGGTCCAGCCAAATTTGTAAGGTAGTGTTGGGGTCATGATAGTTGAGGAGAGGAAGGATTAAAGAACAGGAAGAAAGTTGTATGTTTCCTCCATGCTATAATGTACCCTGACTTGCTCACCTCTTCCTTGTGACCCTTGTCTAAGGGGATGTCCAGTTGTCTAAAGATGGGCTTTGCGTCTCCACTCCACCCTCCCCCTCTTTCACATCCATGTTTTCATTTTAGTTCACTAATGCTTACGATATTAATCCTTATAGACAGCATTTAAATTTTGATGGCTTCTAATTATCTTAGATTCATAGCTTGCATTTACCTCATTATGATGATTGATGGATGTTTGCAGCTGTTTCCTCTCACTTTGCATCGTGGCCCATTAGCAGATGAACACCCCGAAAGTTTTGTTTCATCCACACCCTTATCGTCAGCTCTGCTTTGAGGAGGCATCGTCAGCTCTGCTTTGAGGAGGCATCGTCAGCTCTGCTTTGAGGAGGCATCGTCAGCTCTGCTTTGAGGAGGCAGGTTATGCCCCTGGCATTGTGAGTCCCTTGTAACATGAAGGCTCATCTTTTTGTACTTCACCAGATGATATTTCGTTGCTATTAATAAAGTGGCTACTTTTAAAATTGACTATTGCTTTTTTGTTATTAGTCTTTTCTTAGTCTGGAATTTTTACAGAAACCTGTCCTTTATTTTGTGAGCCTACTGCTATTTGAAATAACACTGGCATGACTTCCAAAATCAAAGCAACATGTAAGCTACTAAAGTACCACAAATTGACAGACACAGTTTTGTTTAGAAAAACAAACCAAAAATCATAAGATAAAAACATTGGAAAAAATGTCCATAATTTAAAAATAAAAAATTCACATCAAGTGACTTGGCATTTGCTCATATGAACCCCATGCTTTGGAGTATATCCCTATGGAGAGCGTTAGTAATTATGGGCTTTCAGAAATAAATCACTCAGCCTTTCTGGTGAGGCACGTTTGGTGCTTTTAAACTGCCAATATTAGGTTAGTTGCAATCGTCTGTGCCAACCTGTAACTTCTATTCAATATTAGTAGGTAATTCAAATTTTTCATACACTGTATGCAACAATCCTATAATTTTGAAACCAGTGTGTGAATAGCTATAAACTCATAATCTCCCACATACATTTATTTACCCCAGTGACCACTGTGCCATTTTAATATTTCTTACAAAAGGTACTATGCAATTTAACACTATTCCAAAAGAGGTCTATGAAATTCTGATGTTTTTAATCATGTGGATATTATTTTAGAGGATATAAGCAACATGATAGATGTATTTTTATGTTTGTATAAAAATTGCAAGTGAAGATGCAAATTAAGCATGCTATTAAATTATGAGATTCTTTAAAAGTCCCATAGCCGAAGTTTTCATTTTTTCCTGTGATTTCTACAGAGGTCTATATTCTTTGCAAGCTCTAGTTGCCTTTCTAGAGATAATGACACTTTTGTGTCTCTTACGAACTGGAGACTACTTTAAAACACTGAAAAGCCACTTGGGAACCATAGCCACACAAATTGAGGACAGCCCTTCACACTGCCCTCTCTCCTCAGCATTATATTGTGCTCAGTCTCCACAAACCTGTTCTAGTATGTATAGAGAAAAGATAGCAGAGTATCTTGTTGATTTAATTAAAATAGCAATAGTACGATTTCACGGTATATATGTGAGACCTGGTAAATTCCTATTCCTAGGAAGGACAATAAGGAACCTGTCATTCTCACTGTCCACTAACATTGGATTGCTAACCACAGGTCAGGGGTTCAAGCAGTTCCATGGAAGAAACTGGAAGATGTCTGCTCCTATAGAGATCCTCAGCCTCGAGACGCTAAGTGTTGTTTTAAGTCAGAATAGGCAGTGATTTGGGAGGGGAGTGACAAGGAAGGGATGGACATAATCTAACTGCTTTCAGAAAAGGTGGTGTCATTTCTAAACTTAGTCTATATTGACATCACTTCTTTAATCTTTACTTATTATTATTAATATGATTAATTCTTAGGCTTCCGATTATTATATTTACCACAAACTCTTCTCTGGAATATACTGAAGAGTGCTACAAAATACATCATACATGAAATCTAATACTTAATATCAATACTTAATATGAAAAAAATAAGATATGGTCCACAAAGGATCTGTTATGAATTGGATTGTTTTCAATAAAAATAGATGTCAAATTATTTAAAGCATGTGTCTTAATGTCATGTAATTTGCATTTTTTTGTGATATGACACAATTCTCCTATGCATTGTACCCATTAACCCCTATGGTGTTAATGAGACAGCATTCGAAACAATTATGTTGATGAATTAAAGGCAATGGATTGACACCATGGCTGCAACAATGAGCTGAAGCATAAAACAAAGGTGGTGTTTCCTTCTGTTGTGCAGAAGGTCACTAGGGGGCAGAACTGATTCAATGGCACCTAACAGCAGTGTGTTAATGAGGTGGGATACACTCTACAAGATCAGGTTATATCTTTATGCAATCCAGGGTGCTAACCTACCTAAGGGGAGGGTCTTTATATCTCCACAGGAAAGGGGGAGCAAGAGGAGACATAATTCCTGTGTGTGAATCCTTGAGCACGATGCTCCTTCTTGGAGCAGCCCCATCCTGGGGATGACTCCAGGGTGGGCCTCAGCTTGAAGCAGAATGTTCCCTCCCTAGATGACAGTCCTGCAGAGAACAGCCTTGAAGATACAGTTCCGGGAGAGCGGCCAGGCTGACCAAACCGCCTGGGGACAAACCAAGGGCAGCGCAAGAGACCAGGGATGGGAACAAAGCCACGGAGTCCACGAAGAAGCCAAGACGTAGACTTCTGACTTGGAGCAGCACCTGGAGCCTCATCTGAACTGATTGGGGATTATTCATAAAGGGGCCACACTGAGACTTTGGGAGGGGGGCACTAGACCACTCCATCCCTGACTGCAGGAATAGTAATGTGGTATGATAGGATACTCGTCTTTCAGAAAAGATGGCTGGAGACTAAAAGGGTCTATGTTTTGTTAGAGGCATCCATCTGCTCTCTATCACGATTTCTGTTAGGCTTGTGTCTATGTGTATGTATTTTTAGTGTTTATCTCTATAAAATATCCAGGAGAGGAAACCTTAAGGAGAGAGTGCCTGAACTGATGATTCCTGGGGGCATCGGAGGTGAGAGGGGAGAGAGATGGGAAGGGGAAGCCAATAATAATGGGTAAAGGAGAATAGTCAGAGTTCTAAAATTGAGGGTGAGGATGGTGTTATATATAAATAGATATATATGTGTCTATGTATGTATATAATGCATATGTAACAAGGAAGTAGATGGACTTTGGGCCTCTACTTATATCTTGCTTCAATACAAGAACCATTGTTTGTTTTTAATAATGTGTTCTAACCCCTATGATGTTAATAAGACAGAATTAGAGACAGTTATGCATATGAATAAAAGGAGGGGGATTGACACCATGGCAGGCTGGATGAGGATGACACCTTCCTGGACAAGATTAGACATCATTATGCTAATGAATATTATCATGACTTCCTGATATGATCGCTGAAGACAAAATGAATGCATAAGCAAATGTGATAAAGAAAGCTGATGGTGCCCAGATATCAAATAATTTAGTGTCTGAGGTCTTAAAGGCTTGCAATTGAATAAGCAGCTATCTAGGAGGGAAGCAACAAAATCCACATGGAAGAAGCACATCTGCCTGCATGACCATGAGGTGTCTACAGGAAGAGGTATCCAAAATTCAAAAACAAAAAACCAAATAGATGTGAAGGGGCATGGATGCAATAGAGACCCAAACTCCACCTGCAAAATAATTGGACAGTCCCTCTCCGAAGGGCTGCAGAGAGTGGAAGAGAAAGTCAGTGTGCAGTGTGGAACTGATGAACCACACATCCATTCTCTGGTTGTTTAAAGTTTCCTAACGTTATTAAGGGCTTTCTGTGTTTCACCCCATTATCATGTTAGAGTTGCGTATGTTCATTTGTGTATTTAAGATCCCTCAGTACATGGAAATCAAGATAGATGAGCCCTCAGAAGCAGTGACAGCAGTAATGGTTCCCTGAAGGAACATGAGCGAGGGCAGTGGGGAGTCAGGATAGGGGAGTTGATAGCATTGAGGATTGAATGACCCCCCATCCAATGGGATTGAACAATAGAATTGCCTGTGAATGGATATATTGAAATGTGTATGATATGTCAACAAAGAGTATAAAAAGTAAATCTATAAATAAGTTGGAGGAAAAAAGTATCTTACAGGGCAAAGGATAGACTCCAACTGCATTACTTTGTTAAAAACAGTTGTACAACTGCAGTACGTTATATAAATATGTGTATCATATAGAAACTCTTGGCTACTAATTTTTCTGCTAATCTTGTAATAAAATAATCATATTTAGCTATTTTAAAAGTCATGAAAGAGATTGACCAAGCAAGTCAAAATCAGGTGCTTCTGTCTCTCACCCAGATAGTATAGTAGGATTGCAACACATTTCCAGACACAAGGGCTTTGTTTTGAGGAACGCCACGGTGGTGGGGTGGAGAGGGAGAGTGGAATATAGCAACCTCCTGAGTATTCCTTAGTGCCACTGTGCAGGAGCCAGAAATGTGTCCACGCTGTGTCCTCCTTTACCCCAGTCTCACACCCCCATGCCTTCCACAGCACTCTGCTTCTTTGCTGTGTTCACTATATCATTGCAATAGCTACACAGTGCTCAACAGACTATACTTGTATTTTAGATCGTTCTTTAGGGAAGTTAACAGCTTACCAACAAGTCAGGATCAGTAAACTGTAAGCACCCAGTGTTCCATAGCCTCACCTGTCTGCTGCCGGTAGTCAAATCTTACTCTAGTTTTCAGTCTCTCAGCCACATGACCCCTTGGCCTCTGACTCCAAGGGCCAGGAAGCTGGCCTGACTCTGTGCCTCACAGTCCCATAGCCTCAGGGCTGCCGCTCTGCTCTATTTCATGGTTTTGGGCCTTCGTCTCAGCCTCGCTCACATGCACTCCCATGGACTCTGTGCTATAGTCTGTGGTGTCTCGGGTCACAGCTTCCACCACTTCAGACAAAGATCTCAAACATGCTCTTCATCCAAGTGTCCTGGGATTTCTCTCCCTTTCCTTTCATGATAGTTCATCCTTATGGTTAGGGGGCTGGTAAATTAAACTGACCAATATCTCTATTATTGTTAAAAGCTTAAAACTCACTGCCATCAAGGTGATGGTGACTCATAGTGACCCTCTAAGACTGGGTAGAACTTCCCCTTTGGGGTTCCAAGAGCAACTCTTTATTAGAGTAGAAAATCTAGTCTTTTTCCCCAGGAACAGCTGGTGGTTTTGAACTGCTAAACTTATAGTTATCCCAATGTGTAAGTCTTGTTAGGTAGGCTAGCATAGAGCTGGGGAATGTCCATTAACGCATGCCCAGAGAGCTAAGCCACCAGAAACAAAGGAGTGGTGCACTGCACATGCTCAGAGGTTCAGGTTTCCCGCTGGTAGGCATGGGTGGGCACTGAACCTGGTTTGGTCCATCTAGGCCACCTGGATTGGCCCACCTAGGCTAGGTGACTTCAATTCAGTCAATGGGGTCGATCTGGTGTCATCCACCTCCCCGTGGAATCCTTGAAAAGGCAGGAGCCCAGAGTTGAGACAGACATTGTCTACATGACGCTGAGCAGCTTCCGCCAGGCTGCATGGTCGGGAGGAGTCCTATGGGTGTCGTGTAAACCTGACACTTCTAAATCTCATAAAACTCCCTTGGATCACGAACCAGGCTTTGGCGTGAATTCTTTCTTGTGTGGGGCCAAGGACTGAGGTATAGCTCTAGCTCCAGAGAGATCTAACGTAAGTGGTGCCGTGACTATAAGGTAACCCGGCGCCAACCCTCCCATGCTGGTCTCACTGGTTTCAGGCACCTTCTGGGCTCTTTTCACCTCACCACCCTTGGGAGATGGCGCGTAGCTGGAAAGGAAGCCAGGCTGAACTGCTCCGGAAGGCAACATCTGGGAGGTGGATGGCTCCCCAAAGTCACTCATGGGGACACTCGTAATATTACGCTGCAGCCCCATTCTTTTGGTCTTCGGGATTTTATGTCTGCCTTTCTGTCCTTGCCTTCCGGAAAGCTTGCATGGATGCTGTGGGCTGCAGGCTCAGAGAATTGCCTTTCTCAAAACCTCTTTGCATCTCAATTGCCTGTTTTATGCTCTGGCCAGCTAGATGGCTGGGTGCGCTGGGTAAACTCTGTTGGATCCTGCAGGACTCTGGCCCCGGTGGCTGGCTCCAGGCAGGTTTTCCTCTAGGCCCAAGCTGTGGCCGCCATTTTCCGTACTACGTGAGTGTCCACACCCGGGCAGCATGGCGTCACCTGGTATCCGCCATTTTGGCTACGGGGCAACGGAGCACGTGACTCTGCCAAGATGGCGCCAACCATGTGCAGGGCCGGTGCCTGGGTAGCTAGCCCCGGTTCTAGTCCCAGGAGTGGAATGTTTCCCTTTTCCCTCCATTCCCTTTAGTTTTCTCTCGGCTTTCCAAGCAAGCTGCTTCGGTGTCTACCAGTGCGGGTTTGCTCCTTGCTACCGGCTGGTCTTCCGTTGCCCAGGACTAGGCCAAAGCATACGGAAGCCGAGCCCGAGTAACTGTTAACTTTCAGCTTCCAGTGATGCTGCCTCCAGGACTGTGTGGGACAGCTCTTTCTACAGCTCCGTCCGCCGCCAGGATGTTCCAGCCAGAAATTCCGATTCTTTAAAGGTTCCCCAGCTGCCGGATAGATGTCCCTTCCCTTCAGAAATTTGAGTCTGTTCCTGCCAGCAAGCGTCTCTGAAGGTCGTGGGGCCACACCCTGCAGTGGCCCTCCTAGCTTGTGGTCTAGAAAATGATCGGCCCAAAATGCCGGCTGCAGTGACTGGTCTTCGACCCCTCCCTTGGGCGGGGCACCTGCCTGAGGCGTCAGATTCACAGCCCTCCGGAGGTGCATGCTGAGGCTGCGGTTATGGACCTCGAGGCCTCAAGCTCTCAATAGCCTTCCTTGTTTTGTGTTTTCTAGATGGAATTTACCAGCTCCATACCCAGGAATTTCCCGCTCGGACATTTCCTGTTCAATAGGGAAAGATTTGATCCGGAGAAGCTGGAAGACCAGAAACTGATTACGCTTTGCAGTTCTGCTTGGCGCAGTACGTTCTCCCTCCCGGATCACTCAGGCCATTCTTATTCCAACACAGCTCAGCCTGTCCTTTTGGCAGTCCAACGGACTTTTTATATTCTCCACTATGATTAAAATGCACCAAGTCTTCTTCAGTCCTTCTTAAGCAATGTCCAATTTTCAAATGCATATGACGCAAATGAAGTTGCCACAGCCCGAGTTGGGCCCATTTTCCTCAAAGTAATATCTTTGCTTTTAATACTCTAAAACAGTTTTGTGCAGCTTATTTATCAACTTTGCTAATAACCCTATTTAATCATGGAATTGTTTGTGAGTTCTTTGTAGCATTGAAATAAATGATCAAATCTAGCAAAGAAGTAGAGTGCCGTGAAGGGAAAAGCTGGCATTAAGACAAGGTAGAGAAGGCTGGAGGAGGAAGCTTCATCTGATGCCTGCACTAGGAAAGCCTCAAGAGGTCAAATACGGCCTCCATGCTGCTTTGACAGGTCCATTTCAATTCACAAGGTTTCAAAATTAATCTCGCTCTTCGTGCTTCCCTGAAACATTAGTTTGGGACCTAGAGCTATATAGTTTCATGAGCACTCTGGTGACTAGGAGCCATACTGATGTTAATGAGCTCAAGATGTTCTATCATATGAAGAATTTTCCTTAAACCTACAGATGTATTGGATGAAATTAATGTATCATCATTGTTTCAAATTCAACAAAGTTTGGTTGAATTGAGTAAGAATGCATAAGTATTTTTATATTTATGAAATTTAGCTTTCCACATATTTATATAGTGGTAATATAATTAACAAAATACCATTTGAATACAGGGTGTCTGCAAAGTTTCCTAATCATGTAGATATAATTTTGATCTAGCTCACCACACCAACTTGAATTTCTGGAATATATTCAAATGTTTGGGATTATGCAAGGAAATAAAAGATGCATTTTTATCTCGATTTTTAAACTATCTAGAAGGGGAAAATGGCTTGTTTTCTATAAGAAAATTGACACTTCTGATTTTTTATGTAAAGAATCCATTCAAAGAGGCATCAGAAGTTTAACTTGATGATGCAGAAGTGTAGGTAAAATTTTAAAATCTACTTAAGCAATAGTATCATGATACTCTTACCATTTAGGACACTTCAATTAGTCATTTTTTCAATAAAGACAGAATGATTAAAGCAATATTCACAAAGGACATCTTAAGAAAATTTGTTTAACTTATAAAAGAATTTTAGGATAGTTAGAAATGATGGTTCTCCTGAATGGGTAATTACAGTGAATCATGACTATCAGTTCCTTGTTTGTACCTTCTTTTCAGAGAAAAATCAAGGAATAAGCCTTTCTGGTGATTTTCTCTCCCTCCCCCACTTCCACTTTTAACAAAAATAGTTATGATGTAAAACAATTAAGAACTTCCAGAAGTCATCTGAAACTTTTATTATGTATTTTTTTAATTCCTTAGTGATATTGTCCATTGACTGTCTCTAAGTTTATTTTGAAAGTTCCTGTGATGTTGGAAGCTATGTAACTGGTATTTCAAATACCAACAGGTTCATCAATGGTGGATAGGTTTCAGCAAGCTTCTAGATTAAGGCAAGCTAGGAGGAAAAAAGAGACTGACAACTTAGGCGCTGAAAACCTGGGGACATATTAGGCGCTGAAAACCTGGGGAACAATAGTAAAGCACTGATACAGTGTGGAAGCCACCCAAAATAGAGTTGGCCTTGAGGTGGATGAAGCAAAGCTTTGAGGGCCTACCTTTCCTGATGTAGCATGACTCAAAATGAGACGAGACAGCTGTAATGATATCCTTGTACCAAGTTCTGGTTTGACTCCTTCTTGGGTTTTAGGTAACTCTCTGTCAGAATACCTGCAGCTAATTGCTGAATTACATTCAGTGACATTTTACTTGCATATGTACTAAAGATGTTGTTCTACAATGTCTGCATTTCGTGGGGTCACTTTTCTTTGAATTGGGCTAAGTAATGGATATGTTCCAATCAGTTGGCTAGATAACGGTCTTCCAGATTATTTAGCATTAATAAGTGAGTGCAAAAAGTGTTTCTCAGCATGTGGAAATAGTTGAGTTATTGTTGTATCAACTCCTGATTCCTTTCTTCTCATTAATGTCTTCACTGAAGCTTGGAATAATCATCAAGACCACAGGTTCTAGTTCATACGCTACTTCTTGAACTGTTTGAATGTCAACACTTTTGCTGCTGTTGTTTTTTACAGTGACTCCCTGTATTCCATCCATCTTCTTTTGGTGCCTCTTGCTTGATTAAATATTTTGCCCATCAAATCCCCCAATAGTTCAAAACCAACCCTTTATTTTTAAAATTAGTTCTTTCAGCTTCAAACACGTGGAATATATTCTTCCTTTTTTACTTTTTCTCTCCAGGTCATCACACATATCATTATTTTTACTTTGTTTTCTTGAACTGTCCTTTGAGATTTCCTAATTTGCTTTTTGCTCCATCATTATCCCAATTAAATGCTCTGCCAAACAATTGTATAAATGGAGGTACTCACTTATGTATGCCAATTAATTGAGGAAACAATTCTCTGGACAATTAGAAGAGATCCATATGTATGCCCATTACATAGAAAGGTTACATAATAAAATATGGAAATTATCTAGCAATAAAATTAAAATGACATGAAAATCAGATTTTTCTGAAGATATTTCAAAAACAGCAGTATATGAATAGAGAGTTATTAGAAATTTAAGCCAGATTCAGATAAGTCATATAAAGAAAAGCATCATTGCTGATGTCAGGCAAATTTGGGTTAAAACAGGATATAGAATAAAGATATTTATTTGTATTTTGTTGATTATGCAAAGGCATTTGACTGCATTGATCAAAACAAACCATGGGTAAAAGAATGAAGATAAAGAACTTCAGAACAGCTAATTGTTCTCATGCAGACACCGTACAATAAAAAAGACACAGTCATTCTAACAAAACAAAAGTGAGGATAAATCTGCTGCCCAACTTCTCTTTAAATTTTGAAAAGCGAGGATGTTACTTTGAGAAGGTACACCTGATTTAAGCCATGCTATTTATTTTCAGTCACCTCATAGGCATGTGAAAGTTGACCATTGAATAGGGAAGACAAGAAGAATCATATTTGACTTGTGGTGCTACTGAAGACGATTGAAAGTACCATGGACTCAAAAGGACCAGCACATCTTTCTTGGAAAGTAGTACAGTCAGAATGATCCTTAGAGGCCATGATGACAAGACTTCGTTTCATATACTTTGGGCAAGTTTCCAGGATTGTCCAGTCCCTGGAGTAGGACATCGTGCTTGGTAAAGTGGAGGGGCAGAGAAAATAAGATGACCCTCAACGAGATGAATTGACAAAATCAATTAATTCAAACATAAGAACAATTGTGTGAATGGTGCATAACTGCCCAGTGTTTCACTCAGGTTTACATAATGTCGTTATGAGTCATAACCGCTCTGGAGCACCTAACAACGATTACAGTCATCCTGAACAAACTGGTATGTGGAAGTGATATTTAAGTTACTTCAGTATGAGAGGGAAACATGGGTGAGTTTCTGTATATTATTTTTTTGTTTTGGGATATACATTATTTCATTGAAGAGACTATGAAAAGATTCTATCACCTTTAGTAAACATGCTATGTTTTAACTTTATATCATTTTTAGTCTATCTTTGTCTTTGCATTTATGGGTGTCTGCATTCTCTGTCTCTTGGTTGCTGCATTTTATCCATTGATATTTATTATTATTTTCTATATATGTGATCGTTGTGTTTGTTTTGGTGTCTTGTGAAATAAAATTCCACAATACTTATTAAGTCTAATTATTGCTATTAAAATAACTTTCCTCATTTTTTAAACAAACTTTTTGACCTATACTGATGGTCTCTTTTTATCAGTGCTATGGTTTTTATTTTTATGTTTCCCTTCCCTAAGAAAATAATAGAAAAATATTAGACACACAGTTTTACATAGCCTCATTTCTCACCAACACTTCATCTACAGACTGCTATTGGCAGTATTAACTTTGTGAATTCACACCACGGATTAACTGTGTCATCTGTGACAGGTTTATCCATTCTTTCAGAGGCAGAGTTTTCAATGCTTTTAAGTCTAATTAGCCCTAAGAACAAATTTAGAAAGCTCATCTTTAGGATCTTGTTTCTCTGGAACCACTTATGGTACCAAATATGTTAGGTTTAGTTCTCTAGGGAAGCAAAATCAGTGACATTTGTATGTGTTGCACATAGAGAGAGAGATTTATATCAAGAAGTGGCTTTCACAGTTGTAGAAATAGGTAAGTCTAGTCTAGTTCAAGTCAGACTTCTCCTGGCTTGGAGAAGCTGATGAATAGGAAGCAATATAATGAAGCAGAGACAGCAGGGGACACAGGTTGGTGGTTATAGAGGTTTAAAGGTAGCAAAATGAATCCACTATTGGTAGTCTATGGAGAGCTCCTACGATAAGTAGGTGAGGCAACAGGAGATTGAGAAACCAGAAGCAAGATCCAGCTCCCGCAGAAGGCAATGGGCCACAAAGGATTGGACTCTGCTCAATCTCTCTCTATATACAAGAGGCTAATGACACAAAGGAGGTGTCATTAGACTACAACTCAATTGATATGTTGGATTCTACCATTATCCTTTAGGATGGGTGTATTGTAGACATAATACCTAGCCATCACAATCACAAAGAAGATAAAAATAACCAAGAGAATATCCAGCAGTAAAGTCACCCCCCAAAAAAAAAAAATAAAAACCACATATTATAGTCAAACTCTCCAATTCCAAGGAACAGGACAGAGTCTTGGTGGAAGCCAAGAGAAAAAAGAACAGTCATCTACAAAGTAAATTAATGAAGAAAAGCTTGAACCTTCTCAGCAGAAACTATGCAGGAGAGCAGACAGTTGGGTGGCATACCAAATCCTGAATGAAAATAACTACCAAACCAAGAAACTTATATTCAATTAAAGTATCCCTAAAAATTGAGGGAGAAATTAGGGTATTTCCAGACAAGGAAAAATTAAAGGAATTTGTACAAACAAGACCAACATTGCAAAAAAAAAAAATTAACAGGATCACTATGGACTTAGAATTAGCAATAGTAGATGAACCTGAGAACATCACAGAGAATAATACAACCCAGAAACTAAACCAATGAAAGCAATATTCTAAATAACACAGAATTAGAGGGTGAAAAATGACACCAGTAAACACACACACACACACACACCAAAAACCACTAGCACAGCAAAAACTTGCCTACATCTATTAGTACATTTAATTTCAATGAATGAAATGCAGCCTTTAGGAGAGAGACAGAGAGTGGCTGTGACAGTTAAGGTTTATTGTGCCATGGCCAATGAACAGAAGTGTGATAAATTGAAGGGTGGAGAGATAAATGGCTCGGTGAACCTCGCCATTCTTGTCCCTTGTTCTCTGATGGTCGGATCAGTATGTGGCTGCCTTAGTTAGTTCTCTGCCTCAGCTGGCAAGGCTCACTTCCTGCGAGACATCCCTGAGGATAAGCCACATGTACCTACCCTGATGCAGCCCTGGGTGCTGGAGCAGCCATGTGGAGACCCCTGGCAGCGCTGAAATGCTTACATGTTTACAGATTCTGTTTTCCTCCTGTATTCAGGGTCATTGTGTGTGTTTTTTGACTACGTGGAGAACTTTGTAGATTGGTGTCAGACATATGGACTAAGGACAGACTTATGAGCTCGGACAGCACTGGGTTTAGATACTTCCTTAATGTACACTTACCCCTTATATAAAAGTGTCTTATACATATACGAGTTTCCGTGGATTTTTTTTTTCTCTAGTCTACTTAGACTAACTCAGTGGCAAACTGGAATAAAAAGCAAGATCCTTCTATATAATGCCTATATGAGACACACCATAAACTCAGAGATAAAAATAGGCTAAAAATCAAAAGATTGAAAAAAATTTACTAAGCCACATGAAGAAGGAAGAGAAAACCACAATGTGTTAATACATTAAAACACAAATCAAGCAACTAGAACAAGAACATAAAATCTTGAACAAGAGGAAATAAAAGATTGGAGCAGAAATTAATGAACTGCAAAAACAGAAAAAGGATGGAAAATCAACAGGAAAAGGAAAAGAAGTTTGTTTTTCTAAAAAATGGATTAGCAAAATTTAAAAATCACTGCCAAACTTAGCAAAATAAAAGAAAGAAAAGATGCATCTACATGGCCATATCAATAGATGCAGAAAAGGCATTTAGCAATATCAAAACCAATCTATGAACTCAATAGAAAAGGAATATACGAGATTTGTTTTCAACATAATATAGGCTATAGAGTAAAACAAAGCAAAACAAAACAACTGGTCAACATCACACTCAGTGGGGAAAAAACGGAAAACATCCCTCTGGAGAACAGGAACGTGTCCAGAGTTTTACCTTTTATCCAACACCTTGCTGGAAGTCTTAGCCAGAATCATTAGACAACAAGAAGAAAATCAAAGTAATTAAATTGGACAAAGAAGAGGTGAAATAGTTGCTATTTTCAGATCACTAATGAAAAAAAATGTTTCAAACAACTAAGGAATTTGTCAAAGTAACAGGTTACAAGATTACCAAGCATAAATGATTTGGATCCTTTTATATCAGTAAAGAGAATGCCAAAAAAAGACATCAAGAAAACAATACAATTCTCAATAGCCAAGCAATGGATGGAATACTTGGAAATCAATCTAACCAAGAAATAAATTACCTATACAAGAAAACTACAGAATTCTACTTCAAGATACCAAAAGAGACTTACACAAATGGAAGACTATCCCTTTTTAATAGATAGGAAGACCTAATATTGTGAAAATATCATGTTTACTAACACAATTCCAACTTAATTCTTTAAAGAAATGGAAAAACTAATTACCAGCTTTATATGGAGAGGAAAGTTGGATCTACATTTTCAGAAGAATGAAACAGGATCCCTACCACAACCCATGCACAAATATAAACTCAAAATGAATTATAGACCTAAATGTAAATTCAGAGCAATAAGGATCATCAATGATAAAATCAGGACAAACTTCAGGACCCTATTGCAGACTAAAAGTATAATAAACAAAATAGATGAGCATGATAACTGGACAAGAGGAAAATAAAAGGAAATAGAGGAAAGAATAGAAGGCTAAGGGCATTTACAGAGGTCCAAATACAAGCATGTACATATGTAAATACATTTATATATGATAATGGGCAAATAGATCTATGTATGTATATTTATAGGTTTAGTATTAAGGTAGCAGATGGACATTGGGCCTCCACTCAAGTGCTCCATCAATGCAAGAACACTTTGTTCTATTAAATTGTCACTGCACAATGCTTACTTTCCCAACACAATCACTGAAGACAAATGTGTACAAATGTGGTGAAGAAAGCTGATGGTGCCCGGCTATCAAAAGATATAGCATCTTGGCTCTTAAAAGCTTGAATGTAAACAAGCAACCATCTAGCTCAGAGGCAACAAAGCCAACATGGAAGTAGAACACCAGGTTGCGAGATCATGAGGTATGAAGGAATCAGGAACCAGGCATCAAAGAATAAAAAAATCATAGCATTGTGAAGTAGAGGGAATGCAATTTGGAGACCCAAAGCCCATCTGTAGGCAAATGGACATACCCTTGCAAAAGGGTCGTAGGGAGGAGACGAGCCAGTCAGGGTGCATTGTAGCAACTATGAAACACACAACTTTCCTCTAGTTCTTAAATGCTTCTTTCCTCCTCCCCTCCCCCACTATCACGATCCCAATTCTACCTTACAAATCTGGCTAGACCAGAGGATGTACACTGGTGCAGATAGGAACTGGAAACAGGGAATCTAGGACAGATGATCCCTTCAGGACAATTGGTGAAAGTGGTGATACCGGGAGGGTGGGGTGGAAAGGGGGAGCTGATTATAGGGATCTGCATATAACCTCCTTCCTGGGGGATGGACAACATTGGGGAAAGGGAGACATTGGACAGTGTAAGATATGACAAAATAATAATTTATAAGTTATCAAGAGTACATGAGGGAGAGGGGAGTGGGGAGTGGGGAGGAAGGGGGGAAAATGAGGAGCTGAAACAAAGGTTTCAAGTAGAAAGCAAGTGCTCTGAGAATGGCAAGGGCAACCAGAGTACAAATGTGCTTGACATACAATGGATGTATTTATGGAGTTGTATTTATAAGAGTTGTATGAGCCCCCGATAAAATAATTATTTAAAAAAAATAAAGACATGCCATATATACTCATTTATAAGCCGAGTTTTCTCAGCACATTTTTAGTGCAGTTTTTGTGGTAAAATTAGGTGTCTCAGCTTATATTCCGGTCAGTTTATACTTGAGTAAATATGGTATATGCATCAAAAGATGATGACGGCATATGTGCAAATGTGCCTGACATACTGGATGAATGTATGGATTGTGATAAGAGATGTAAGATCCCAATAAAAGTAAGAAAAAAAAGTAAAACAAAAGCCTACAAACTGTCTCTTTAAATCTAAATGCTAAATTTAATCTTTAAATCTAATTGCTAAAATCTATGGAATTCTATAATACTTAATAACTGACACAATCCTATTAAAAAGTGGGCAAAGGATAGGAACAGACAGTTCACCAAAAATGACATTCAAATACCTAACAAGCAGGAAAAAAAATTATCCCAATCACTAGCTCTCCTAGACATTTAAAAAAAAGATGAGATATTATCTTTTACCTACATTATACCACTTTATACCCATCATATAAACCAATTTTAAAATACAAAAAACAAATTCTGGAGAGGGTGTGGAGAAATTAGAACTCATCTCCTGCTGGTGGCTTTATATACATATGCAACCATTGTGGAAACCATAAATGATATGGCACTACCTGAAACAAATGAGAATAGAAATCTCACACAACACATTATATCTCTGCTGGGTATAAAACCCAAAGAAATAAAAGACAGAACATGCTCAGATGTATGCACTCCTATTGAGGCACAGTTAACAATAGCAAGAAGCTGAAAACTGCCCAAATGGCCATCAGCAGAACAATAGATAAAGACCCTCTGGTACATACACGCAATGGAACACGATGCATCTTATAGCAACAATAATAAAACCATGAAAACCTCATGATATGGATGCACCTGAAAACCATTATGCTGAGAAGCTATTCAATCACAAAAGAACAAATATTGTATGAGGCTACTATTATAATGAGGCGAAGGCAAGTGTCTGTTCTCATGTCACATCATCTTCAAATCTAATCTTCCAAGTAATGAGGCAGTGTGCCTTGTGACCATGAATCATACATCACCCCCTTATTCGTTTATCTTTCAAACCACTTTCACGCTTCCTCAGCTGAAATCAGTTTCTCAAGTTTAGGGGCGAGAGAGAAGACCAATCAGGTAATGCCATATAATAGTATTCTATGGTCACCCCAAATCCACAGACATTTCTTCAACTGTGCTTAGTGAACCTTAATGGAAACTCAGGTCAAGACGTGGAGTGTGGGGAGGGAGGGGTATATCTGTCTTAGAGAAGGTGATTTTTGCCTCTGTTGATGAGTAAATCCATTGGGGCAACCTGCTACTACACAAAAAAAAACCCAAAAACATTTAATGTTGTTTATATATACCCACGGGGTGGGCGATATACCTGGTATTTTTTGCTAATTCAATACTTTTAACCTCATTTATATCCAGTTCTTGAGTTGTTATAAAAAAAAAACACAGGCCTTTACAGTCTGTCCCAGAAAGGAACGTGCAGAATACCCTGCACAGGCTACATCAGAAGGATTCGATGTGGAAACCCCACAAGGTAAATTGGAATTTACATTAAACTCACCTGTAGGAGCTGAAATACTCACTTAAATTTAGACTGAAAATCCCTCGTGTGAGAATAAGCAGATATCTACTATCCCAACATTATGGATTTGGAGGTCATTGGACTTTTGTTTGGCTCTCTTGCTTTGAGGGTGCCCAGTGAATGGTGGGTCAGGACTACCACATATATGATATTTCCATGCTCCCTTTGATTTTTATAACATGTTTCCATCTAGCAGACATAGCCTACCTTTGTGAATTAAGCAGCTGTCCTATTTCCATCTCATATTGTTTGTGTAGTATCCAGTCATTTAAGATTGTAATCATTACTAGTCAACCACCCATGCATTGTGGTCTAAAAAGTTGTCCTATACATATGTACTTCCCTTTTCTCAACAATGATTTTTATACAACCTTGACTAAATTAATGATACTATCAATAGAATTACATATGCCCTATAAGGAGAATTTATACTGTCTCCAAATAAAAATATAATGTAGTCACTAAAGTTAACCAGGAGCATATATAAACTGTATGTATAAATATATGCATGGATTTCAACTCACAAATAATTGTAGCCCTAATCTAAGAAAAATAAATTCTTGTGACATGGAATTACTTAATACTTGCCCTCATGAAGAGGTCATATAGGTGGTATGGCAAAGTGTGGGCATAAATCAGAGAGTAACCTGCTATCAGAAAGTGTAAAGTCTAGAAAAGGCTTATGTTTTTTCTTAAAACAAGCAGCAATCTAGGTGAGGTGTCAGCTAAGTCAATACAGAAGAAATACACTAGTCTCTGTGTTTAAAGAGTTATAAATAATAAAATTTAAATCCAGAGGAGGGAACAGTATTAGAGCTTCAGTTCTGAGAACCCAGTTTGCCGAAGGTTATGGATGTTAGTGAAAGCCCACGTCCATTTGCAGGGTCCACTGGGTTTCAAGTGAATCTGCCTCTAACAATAGAACAGCGATATGGATAGCCTTGCTGTGTCAGTCTGGGTGGACTAGAGAAAGAAATTCATGGACACACATATGTGTATACGAGAGAGAAGTGTCTCCGGCCTCCAAGTAGGAAGTACCAGATTTCCCAGAATTCTCAGAAGGCCGTGCCCAAACAGAGGCCTCATTGGCTATGATTTGATCGACGAGCTAGACTCCACCCCTATGTTCTTAATCCTCAAATTGACAAACGATGATCTGCTACCACACATAGTGACTCTGTGTGTTTTTCCATCCTCTTTTGATGCTTATTACTCCTAATCCTTTGTTTTAGGTTTTTCATTTAGATGTTTATTGTTGTTTCATTTTGTTTTTTCATTTTAAAAGTTTTATCCACATATAAGCAGTATAGGAACTTGGTGGCAGAGAAAGCCATATCTTTAAATGCGGTGGTTGAAAAGATGGATTGAGACCACCTGTTGAGAAAATCAACTTAGCATACTTGAAGGAGGTGAAGAAATTAAATAAGCACATGTTTTTGGAAATAGTATTGCATGCTGACTGCATATCTGTAACAGAACTGCCTCAAGGTACTTTATTTCATTTAGAGATACATAAAACATAGTTCAATCTTTATAGGGCATCTATGGCTATCATGTGAAGTTTATTTATTTTTACTCTGATTAAAATAGGAATTGATTGTCAGATTTCAAGCAGAAAAGTAACATCTGGCAGAAATATTTTCAAAGATGACAAATTTCAAAATAAGTCGAATGTACAAGGGAAGGTAAAAGTGGGGATTGATTTAGGAGGCAATTGCAATAATATGGATCATGGCCACAGTAGTCGTGCTTTAGACCATCTGGATATCTTGGAATTGAGGTTAGTTAGTTCCAGCGTTTCCAAGGCACTTTCTTTTTTCAGTTTCTTGGAAGACAAAAAAAAAAAAAAAAGAGAGAGAGAGAGAGAAAGCAAAATGTTAATCAGCTACATAAAATCCCTATTTTGCTTTTAATCATAAAATACTTCTTATGTAATAAGTCTTAAAAAATAATAAAACATCTGTGAACACACATTTGAGAAAAATTATAAGACCAAATGAAATCCTGTGTCACCTAACAGTCACTTTTCACCCTTCAATGGTGGTACAGTGGGTTTGGGTTGGTAACCAAAAGATCAATAGTTCGAAACCAACAGCCACTCTTTGGGAGAAAGATGATGCTCGTTTAAAGATTCCTAGCCTCAGAACTGCATAGGGGCAGTTCTACTCTGTCCTATAATCACTATAAATTGGGATTGATTCAATGGCAGTAAATTTTCCACGCTTCCCAAAAATAACTGCCCATGCTATTTAAACATAAATCCATAAACCACAATACGATTATTTTGTGTTGGGTGTGTGTGTATTTATGATCATATTTAACCAAATACTTTAAATCAACATTTTATTTTTAATATTTAATTAGACTTTATTTTATCTTTATGTGTATAAAGTGTATCTTTTTTGTGACTGTGGATATAAAGGCAATGTCATTAATGTTGAGGAATATGTAAATTAAAGTCATATGCTCATACCACATTTTGTGAAAATTTTTAAAAGCTATTTAGATAGTTAAACATTTAATGAAAAATAAAACTCGCAACATTGGAATTTAGATATTGGCTCTTAAGGACTGTTGGTTGGAAATATAAGTTGTTAAAATTACGTAGACCCAAAATTGACATAACTTTTAAAATTATAGATTTATATAGCAAATGCAGTATAAACCTTAGTCCTGTGTGTGTAAATATTCGTGTGGTATGGTTAAGGTGCTCTGGTAGTGCAGTGGCAGTGGGTTCTGCATTAGACAGCAAGATTTGCAGTTCAAAACTGCAGGCTCTTTGTGAGAGCTAATTGAAGTAGTGTGTCCTGCAAAGATGCATGGTCTCAGAATCCCAAAGGGCAGTATGACTCTGTCCTTTACTGTCACTAAGAGTCCAAATCCACTTGATGGTGATCATGTAGTGGCATATATGTTCTCCATGATGCTGTGAACAGACATACATAACATAGAAGTGTTTCCCCACTGCAGTTCTTTGTTAGAGCAAAATATTAGTGCTCTTCTAAATGTCTGTCAATGGAGGATACTATTTACAAGAGCCTTGAGGTTCAAATTATGGGTCTTTTAGGCAAAAGGTATCTTTCGGGAGAAAACCAAGTAAGCAATGGCACAAAGCTAGGAAAGTACAGGTATGTGATGGAAAGGAACTACTTAGACAAAACATGGGATTCATGTATGCATTCAAGGGGGAGCAAAAATGCAGAAAGAATTTTCATATATTTAATTACACTTTTTTCCATAAACACTTTGAAGTCCCTTTAATTGTAGTATATAGCCATCACCTGTGATTCAATTTACCATACTGAAGTGACTTGTAGATTGTTATCATTTTGGAAATTATGCCACAGGTATTAAAAATGCCAGCAAGGCCACCCAGAGTGGGCAGCTTTCAGTGGAATTTCCAGAACATGACAGACTACTAGGAAGAAAATTCTGATGTTCTATTCCCAGAAATTAGCTATTGAAAATACTATAAATCACAACAAAATATTGTCTACTATAATGCTAGATGACGTGCTCCCTAGACTGGAAGGCACCCTGCATATACAGTGACTGCCAAGTAGTGCTTTGATCATAGCAAGGGACATGAAGATGGTACAGGATCTGACAACGTTTTCTTCTGCTTCACATGCTTCCAAGATTTATAGTATTGGAAAATCAAATGGGCAGTTATACTCTGTCCTTATAGCCATTGCTAGTCAAAATCAAGTTGATAGCACTAACCTGGAGACAATTTGTTGGCGAATAACCACCATTAAAAACCATTGAGAGAGAATTAGCAGTAAATAAATAAAATATGCTGTTGGTGCATTTGATGAGCAGATTACAAGTAGTAAGGATTAAAATAAGAGGTGTTGCACACATGGTTAGCAAATTGATTTGTTAAGCCAGTCATATGTCCATGAACTGATCATTCCTGTTTAGAAAGAGCTAAAGAATCTCAGACAAAGACCTCTGCAGAAATCAAAGACATCTGCTGAAATCATGAGTACCTTGTTTATCAAATTCTGTGATAGGAAAATCCTGCTGTAGCTCAGCTGTTACTGTGCTGCCATAATTAGAAAATAATTTCTGATTTCATGGGAAATCAAGAAAACAAGGACAGCATGAAATACTCAAGTGGAAAGCATAAACAGAGACTGATTTTGAGCATAATTGTTCCAGTTCTTTCTCTTTTATTCAAATGAAGAAGAAAAGGACAGTAATAAGACAAGTGGATATAGTTTTTTTAATTATCTTAGGAACAATGTAATTTAGATCTGAACAAAAATAGTGTTCTCAAGTAAAACTTGAGTGCAACCAATACAAAACATTGGAAAACATCTGCTTAGATGTTTCGTATATATCTTAAAGTATTTTCTTTGGTATTGGGCTAAATATACTTTCATCTCATTTGCTATTTTCTGCACCCTAGGTCAAAGTCAATATTCATATAACATAGAAATCCCTCTCCCTGTGCTGTTCAAAAGACTATGTTTATTTAATAATGGGTAATGTATGCTCAATAATATTGATCATGAAAAGAACATAGGAACTAATTTTATAATTATTATTTAAAGTCTTTATTAAACCTTGATTCATATATTGCCCTTCTGTGCACTCCATAAAGAGACTTAGTAGATATACTCTATTTGTATCTAATTTTTAACAATTCAAGAACAATAACCTGCAAAAGACACATAAAACAACGTTTTATATGAAATGACATATGATTAAAAAATTAACATTTACGCAACACATTTAATACATTAATGCAACAAGTTTAATTTAGTCATCACTATCTTCTCCTGACTTTCAGAGTCAGTGCATTTGTACAATGAGTTATTTAATCATCACCATCTCCCAGGGAGTCCAGTATCACTGTGATTTTTAAGTGAATATGGAGAAATTATAGCTTTAAAATGGCCAGTGTAGTTAGTGGAGGGAAACAATAAAGATCTCTTTGACTCCAAATCTTAGCATTTTAGATAAAGTGTGAAAATATACTAATCTAAAGATCCTTAAAGCATTTGTTTCTCTGACTCATTTGGCTTTTAGATGCCAAACATTCAGCTCTTCCTAATTACATTTAGAACATAGAATAGACAACTTCCCACATCAATTCTCTTCTCTTGCCCAAAGTTTATTCTGGGCTAAAGATAGGTTTTGTATGTTCAAACATCAGCAAGTGATCATGTGATCTATTATTCAAATTTTGAAAACCACAGCTGATTTTATTCTTTTTCTTTTCTGGATAGCCTTCTATGATCTTTCTAGCATATTCACAAAACTCTTTCTGAGCGTTTCTTTAAAATTCTCACCGTGCTTTTTAATTGCTGTGCATTGGCTTCTCAGGCCCCTTAACTAGATTTAAATAAACTAGATTTTAATAGCAAAGGTTGAATATTATTGCTCTTCAGTTACTATGAATACAATTCAGTTATTGGGAGACAGTGGAAACTAAATAAACATCTGGATAAATTAAGTTAATGAATGCATGAATTAATGAACAAGGAAACCACTAATACTAAATGACTCAATGAATGAATAATTTTTCAATTTTATCAGCTAGGTTCTTTGTTCCAAACAAAAAATAAATTTTTACTAATCAAAGTTGAAACTACTAATTAAAAGTGTATTCAATAGTTTATAGACTAACAATATTTTAGCTCTGCCTATAGGAAAAAACATGAAAGAATGAATGCCTCTTTCCCCCAAATGATGTACTGATACCAACCACCATGTCATTATTACTTCCAGCAACCATGTGATGCAAAGGCACTGGCTGGAGCGCAGCTGCTCCTCCCCTCCTCCACGTGAACACCAACAGGTTGGATGAAATCAAGAGGTTGGATTTATAAGCACTGATGGCCTTCTACATCATAATCACTGTCATCACATTTTCCAGGAAGAGAAAAAAAAGTGTTAATCTAGGGCAGTGTTCTCAACCTCCCCAATGCTGCTACCCTTTAATACAGTTTCTCATGGTGTGGTGACCCCCCCCAGACCCCCCAACCCTAAAATTATGTCTACTTCATAACTGTAATTTTGCTACTATTATGAATGGGGCCACCGCTATAAAAAGGCTGTTTGACTCCCAACGGGGTCACGACCCAGAGGTTAAGAACTGCTGATCCAGGGAGATAGATTTATAAATATAGCAGATACATGAATAAAATTTAACAGAGTAAAAAATAGGTTGGCTTAATGCAGTGCCTATATTCTATGTTGCTAACTTTCAAATTAAAATCTCACAAAGTGAATCTGATTGAGGAAATTTTCATCAAATGCCTACACTTTGGCTATAAGGACTACTGGGAATTTGAATGGTTTTTCCTCTATTTTACATAAGATAGTAATTTAGCCAGATTCAAAAAGCTCATGAAAGGATGATGGATATAAGGAAAATATCCACTCTAATAGTGCTGGGATAAGTTTTGTAGAAAAATAAAGCACTCATATATGTGCAAGAAATAACTTTATATCAAGAAAAATATTTTTTTACAAAGCAGCCCAGTTCATTCCTACTCCAATCCATGGGTCAGATGCCAACCATCAGGAATCTAGGAGATCACTGGCTGGTAACTATAGTACCACCAGCAAAATGGCAAGATACCAGTAGCTCCCAGACACAGCAGGCCACATCAGCTACCCCTGAAGGCAGACACAGAATCCCAGAAAGCAGGAAGAGGCACAAGAGAAAGGTTCTCAATGTCTCTCCGATAAAAAGACCACGCTCCAAGAGGCATCGCCAGGCATCCTCCAGTCACCTGATTGAGTTACTAGATCCACACTTACCTCCACAGGGATATCATCTTGTGGATATAAAATCTAACCAGCACAGTTAGTCCACTATTTTCAGCATTTACCATGTGCTGCTGACTTTGTGCCTGGCTTAAGGCAGGCAGTTAGTTAGGAGGAGGAAGGGAATCCTTTTCCTCTGAAGAAGTTCGGGTTCCATTCAGGTCATTAATTACGATGCAGTCTTGATGGTGCTAAAATTTTAGAACACCTATATGTTATTGAATTGACACATTTGGATAATCATAGGAGAAAATAAATCTCCCAAAACTTTTTGATTAACTTTAGGAAATAAACTTGAGTGGCACCTTGGTATATAAGGGTAAAACTCTTTCTTATCTCTTGATAGTATTCATAAAAAGGTGAAAATAAAAACTTGGAAAGACTGACAATAAAATTTTATTGCTAGAATGAACTTATTGGTATGGAAATGAAAGTCAGGTGAAAGTTATTTAAAATGAGGAGAAGTGGATACCAGATCTGAACAATGACAAGAAAATGCCCAAAGCTGACACACACAGCATACAAAACATTCTCAAAGCATTTCTGAATAAAATTGAAAATGTATGACAACAACTAAACACAGTTTCCCAAGTTATATTTTAGTTCACACATATCCTTACACTATGGAATAAATTGATATATATTATATTTCCCAGTACTCATGCCAGTTGTCATGAACTCACCGTGGAGCGAGCTTCATAATCTATTGCTCAGCCAATTCTTGTAATTGCGTTCTCTCTCACTTTTCATATCAATTCTGTAAGTACTTAAATAAAAGACATGGTTATTTTCAAGATAGAATTCTTTAAGTCCTGGATGGCATATAGTTTTTGAACTTCCATAAGCAATCAATCACTTTACATCATTTGACCTCAAAAATAAACTTTGCTTCAACTTCACTGGTTAACAATATGCAAAACTACAGTTATAAATTTTTCAGTGAACTATTACAATAACTTTCTAAATGCTTCCTCATTTCGCTTTCCCAAATCATCCCCCAAAATAGTTTGCATCTTTTTTAACTTCTTAAATATCTTTTGTAACTCTGTATTGCAAATAAGAAGGTTTATAGAACAGATTAAAGTTTTACATAAATAAAACACATCTTTTATTTGAACTCATCCAATCTAGTCCCCTCAATGTACTATCATTTATCACATTACTCTACTTGTATTTACATTTCTATTCATATTTCTTTCTTAAGTCTTTGAATTTCCTTTGATATGCTGCCATTTTGATTTAAATGGTTTCATCGTTCTAATATAAAGGTGTGCTCATTTCCAGATGTAAAGGATAACAAAGACGTGGGCATCATATCAATATCTATCTGACCAGTAAGCCTTGTCTCTTTTCTGATTTTGAATTTGTTTCCACACTTTTCTTCCACTTTACCAAGGACTTTCTGAATTATTCTATTCAGAAAAATTGGTAGCCAGGCACTATCTAGTTCTTCTTTTAGGGTTGTGCACACTGATGCGTGTATGGTCCATTATTCTATTGGATTAATTATTCCCACATATCTTTTGCTTTATTATTTTCTTATACTTCTTTCATCTGTCCAGGGAAAGACCAATAGTTGTACCTTACTTCTCAAGAATTTTTAAGATTTAGGCCACTTTGTGGATTATATCACACCAATGGATCACTACTTATCTGTCAGTTTGTCATAATGTTGTGGCTATGTGTTACTGTGATATTGAAAACTATGTCACTGGTATTTCAAACACCAGTAGGGTCACCCAAAGTGGAGGATTTCAGCAGAGCTTCCAGACAAAGAACACATTATGCAGAAGGAACAAGCTGCCCACTTCGGTGGAAATGACCACTGAAAACCTTGTGAACAGCAGCAGATATTGTCAGAGATTGTGCCAGAAGATGAGCCCCAGTGATGGGAAAGCACTAAAAATATGACGGAGGAAGAGCTGGCTTTTCAAAGTAGATTTCATCAAAATGATGTGGACTCAGACTCATGGTGTAAAAACATAGCTACTTTATTTGCTGATGATTCAAATAAAGTGACTCAAAATGCAAACATCAATTAATAATTTGAATTTGGAATGTACTAGGTATGAAACTAGGAAAATTAGAAGTCATAAAAAATGAAGTGGAATGTATCAGTATACTAGGAATGAGTGAGCTGTAATGGGCAGGTTTGGACCATTTTGGATCAGGAAGTTACATGGTTTTCTTTGCTGGGAATGAGAGATTCAAGAGTAATGGCATCATGTTCACAGTCAAGAAAGACCATTGAAGAAATACCAAGTCAATGGCCAAAATGAGTACAGGGGCCAAGCGTGGGCAGATCAGTGTTTGCTCAAACATAATTTCAGGTTGAAGGTGAAGAAGCTTTTAAAAATCCAGGAGAACCAAAATGCAATCTTAATTATGCCCCACCTGAATTTTGAGACTATCTCAAGAATAATACTTTGAACATTAGTGATATAGGATCTGATGAGCTGTGGTTGACATCAAGAACATCACAAATTGCTGTTCATAAATGTTTTAAGATTTAAGTCACTACTCATTGAATAGGGTGGAGAATGCCGTCTTTGTGAATTATAGTACACCAATTCATCATTAAAAGGTCATTAAAAGACTTTTAAACAGACAGGAAAGAAAGAAAAGACAAAATTGAATGTTGGAAGGGATTATTAAACTTGCTCTTAATCATAGAGGACCTAAAGCAAATGGAAGAAATGATGAATTCAAAGAACTGAACAGAATTTTTCAAAGGGAAGCTCAAGAATACAAAGTCAAATGTTATAATGAAATGTAATATTCATTTGTAACAAATCTAGATGTTTAAAATCTGAAAGGAAGAACATGCTCAGCATATCTTAAATGGAAAGAACCCCAGAAAATTTCAAGCTTCAAATTGCAACATTTGTAGGTAAAATAATGGGCAATGCACATAGCAGCTAAAGCATATAGAAATAATACACAAAGTCACTGTACAAAAATAACTAGTCGACATTCAACCATTTCTAGAGGAAGCATCTGAACAAATAGTATTGAAGGAAGGTCTGTACTGAATGTATTAACTAAAAGTAATGTCCAGGACTTGATAGGGTAAAACCGACACTTTGGTTTCACTCACTCCTTTTGCCAAGAAATTTTGAGGATAGCTACCTGGCCAATTCATGAGATATAAATTTGTGCCCTTTTCAAAGAAAGGTGACCTAAGAGAATGCACAAATCAATGATATCACATGCAAGTAAAACATAATGAAGATCACTCCACAGCAGCTTGGCAGTACATTGACAGGGAGTTGCTAGAAATTCAGGCCAGATCCAGCTATGCTAGATGGTTCTTGGCTGTAAACAGCAAATGCCCAAAATAATGTTGTCCAGGGCCATCCTCATTATGAGATCATTTGCAGATTCATTTTTAGTCTCTAAGTTTCTGTAATATTTGTTTGTGTGTACAAAAGCTCATTTTTCGGTTCTTCCGGTGATGGACATTTAAATAGTTTCCATCTTTCCGTTATTGACTAGTACGTTTATAAACGGGTGTGCAAAAAATA
Source organism: Tenrec ecaudatus (assembly GCF_050624435.1). Taxonomy (NCBI): domain Eukaryota; kingdom Metazoa; phylum Chordata; class Mammalia; order Afrosoricida; family Tenrecidae; genus Tenrec; species Tenrec ecaudatus. The sequence goes on from NC_134531.1 coordinate 237,293,844, forward strand.
TATAAACGGGTGAGCATGTCTTTTCTCTTGTGACTCAGACCTCTCAGACACATAAGTAGAGAGATTGCTGAGTCATATGGTATTTCACTCCCAACTTCTGAGACAGTGTCTTGCCTCTTTGCAGAAGGCTGTCTAGTTTCACAGCTCACCAGCAGTCTGAGGATTCAAATCTCTCCACACTCTCACCAGCATTAGTTGTTTTCTGGATTTTTTATTTTGCTTTTTGTTTGTTTGTTTTAAACTTTGCTGCTAAGTTTGGCTTGATGTGATATTTCACTGATGTTTTGATTTGTATCTCTTGAATGGCTAATTATCATAGCATTTCTTCATCTATTTGTTGGCTCTCTGATGCCTTCCTTCATGATCTGTTCATGTCTTCTGCCCATTGTAAAATTTGATTGCCTTTTCTTGGTGAGGCATAGAAGTTTTCTCCAGTTTTTAGATATCAGCTCCTTATCAAATATGCTATTATTATTATTTTTGCTAATTTGGGGATTTCATTTTACTATTTTATTGTAGTTTCTGCTGCTTTATTACTTTACCTAGTATGATGTCATTTTTCATGGATTGTTCTCACCTGAGATTATGTCCAACTATGGGAGCTGAAGTTCCACAAACCTCCCCAAGAAGTGTCCTACCTGTGCTTCCAAGACAGATTTGTTTGCTCTTTCGGTGCCACATGCTGCCTTCAAGGGTCTTTGACAGAACTGTCGTTGAAACGCTGCAGTTCTTGGGGTCTTTCTTTTCCATTGTCCAGCCTTCACACGTGGGATTTAGCTCTTATTGTCCTTTTCACAATTTCTGTTGCTACTATTGAGACAGATCCCGTTTCAATTCTTTTCAGTTATTTGTATATTCTCTCTCATTTTTTTTTGTTAGATTTGCCAGTGGTTTGTCTATTTTGTAATTCCTACCAAATGGCCAAATTCTTGCGTGTAGATTATTTCTATTATTTTTTTCTATATTTGTTTCATTTATTTCTTCATGAATAATTGTTATTTATTTTCTTCCAGTAGCGGTGAACTTATTTTATGGCTCGTTTGTAATTCTTGGAGATGTTAAATATATTGATTTTGATTCTTCTTTTGCTATGGCTTTATTGATGTACATTTTTTCTGAGTATAACTTTTCTGTGTTTAGAGGTTTTGGTAATTTTTATTTTAGTTTTTTTGGGGGGTGGATTCAAGGAATTTTAAATTTTCATTTATTTTTAAATTTATTTTTATTTATTTATTTTTTTAGGACAGAAAATCATTTTATTTTTCCGTTGTTCCCCTCACAGAAGCAGGTAAGGGCTGTGATCCAGGGGCAGGTGCATATCAGAAAGGGGCTGCTCAGCTCTCCCTCTCCAGCTGGCCAGGTTCCAGATTGCCTTTCTCCCCGGACCTTCAGAGACCCCATGGGATATTCCTTGGGGTGTTAGAGATTGCTTCCTCCCAGTGGTCTTCCGTTTCAGGAAGCTCAGAGCCGCCTGGTTTGTACTGGTGCCTACTGCCAATGACGCTTGCAGGCGGAAGGCTCAGGCCTAATGGCTCAAGTTCACGTCCTAGGAGAACAATTCTGGGGTGAATTCTTCAGAGAGCAGTTGAACCTAATCGGCGAGATGAGCTTCCTGTCTGGAGCCTACAGTGCTGGATATTGGGGCTGGAGCAGCCAAATTCTTTGTTCGATTCCGTTGCACATAGATGTCCGTTGGAAGTCTGGCAGCTGATCAGGAGCCTGACTGGGGGTTGGCTCCCCTGCTCTCATGTTTGCTGGGGGGGCCAGAGGAGGGTCCCCAAAGCATCGGTAGCCTCCTACCAGGCAGTAAGTCTCCCCATGCCAGGTAACTTGATCTTCTCCAAATCCACAGTAGAGGACATGGTAGTGCCTGGAGATCGGTAGGTCAGTAGGAGCCATTGCTGGTGTCGCCAGTCTCCGTGAGCAAAAGGAAGACATGGGTTGCTTGGAGCTGCTCAGGACACTCAGCAAGCGGAGACGGTTTGGCCGAGCCTGCTGGAGAACCTCAGCCAGGCATCTCTGCCTCCTGTATTGGAGTTTAAAGTCTGAGCCCCTGGTTTCTAGAAGGCGACCAGAGCCAGTGGAAGCTCAAAACCCACTTGAAGAGTGCATCCAACCTTCACTGAATCCCTTCTATTTCATTTATTTTTTCTTCTATTAACCAGTAATTTTTATGTAGTCAATTTCCACATATTTGTTTTTTTCCCCTTGATTTTCCTATTGTTGATATCTAATTTTATAGCACTGTTACCTCAGAAGATGGTTTATAATATGTTGAGTCTTGCTTTATGTCATTGGGTCTTAAATGTATTGAGTCTTGCTTTTCCAGTATGTACTTTGGAAAAGAATAAATAGTGTATTCTTGTTGAGTGGGGTGTTCTTTATGTCTATAACATCAAAATTTGATTGATTATTTTATGGAGTTATTTTCTATCATTGTTGAGTTTCTTTCTAGTTACTCAATCTCTCATCAAAATGATCTCAGAAAGCCTCCTCCTATTGTAAAGTTGTCCATTTTGACCTTCGAGTCGGTAAGAGTTTGGTCATTTTGTTTTGAGGCTCTTTCACTGGGTACATCTTTATTATAGTTATTTCTTCTTCTTCAATTGACTCACCGATTATAATATAATGCTATTCTCTATTATGCCAGATATTGCTATAAAGTCTACTTCATCATACATTAACTTTGCTATGTCTGCTTTTCTTTGAGTGCCATTGCGTTGTTAGGTGTCCTTGAGTCAGTTCTCACTCACATTGGTCTGTGCACAACAGAACAAAACACTTCCCAGTCCTGCACCATCATCACTCTTGCAGTTATGATAAGTATCTTTCTATCCACTGTGTCAATGTACTTGTTGAAAGTATACCTCCTTGTTGCTGCCTCTGTACTTTAGCACCCGGGTACTTTTTCTCAACAGACTGGTCTCTCCTGATCACATGGCCAAAGTATGTGAAATGAAGTCTAACTCCCCTTGCTTTCAAGAAGCATCGTGGCCTTAGTTCTTGCAACACAGCTTTGTCATTTTGGCAATCCATGGTACTTTTGTAAGATCTCTCTCTGGGCTAGAGTTACACCTCGGTCCTTGGCTCCACATGAGAAAGAATTCATGCTGAAGCCTGGTTCGTGATCCAAGTGAGTTTAATGAGAGTTAAAAGAAGTTTCAGGTTTTACGTGGCACCCATAGGATTCCTCCCGACCACGCAGCCTGGCAGAGACTGCTCCGTCACGCAAATATCTCTCTTCCAAGTTCTCCTCAAAAAAAAAAAAAAAAAAAGACCTCTCTCCCTCTGGGCTCCTGCCTTTTCAAAGATTCCAGGGAGAGGTGTGGTGAATGACCTCAGATAGACCCCATTGACTGAATTGCAATCACCTGGCCCAGGTGGGCCAATCCAGGTTTAACGCCCACCCATGCCCACTGTGGAAAACCTAGGCCTTTGAGCATGTGCAGTGCGCCGCCCTTTGTTCTTGTGCTTGGCTCTCTTGGGCGTGTGTCAATGGCCATCCCATCCCTGCCTATCTGCCTAACACTTTCAATATTCTTTACCAGCACCATAATTCAAATGCATCAATGTTTTTCAGTCTTCCTTATCCAATGGCTAGCTTTCACGTCCATATGTGGCGATTGGTAAATAGCATGCGATGATTTTTCCATCCTTGGTTTTTTTGTCTATTTTCCTTGTGTCCAGATGACACATTGATGGGTTTGTTTTCTTACCCACTGTGCTTCTCTCTGTTTCTCCACTGGTGCGATGGATGCGCTTACGTTCAGGGTAATTGTTGGTATGTGTGGACATATTGCAGTCACAAAGTGTGTGCTTTCGGTGTGCTGCTGCTTTCTTGAGTTCACATAATTTTCTTGCTGAATTCGTTTTGTCCGTGGGTTTTCTTGACGTTTTGTGAAAATTTGTGTTATTATAGTGTTTACTCATCTATATTAGTGCTACCAGTTTATCTTAATGAGATTTTTTTTCATTTTCTCCTAATTAAAAAAAAAGAAACAAAAATGTTTTTCCATCGAGTTGATTCCAATGCACATAAACCATATAGGACAGGGTAGAACTAGTCCTCTGGGTTTCTGATATTAAAGACTTAACAGAAATAGAAAGCCTGGTCTTTCTCATAAGGTATCTTATAATTTACTAATGTCTTCCAGTTTACAACAGTCTTTTCTAATTTGAAATCCATTTGAATTTATCTCCATTTGAAAGTTCTGTAAGTGTATGATCACTTCTTTTTTTTTCTTAGATTACAAATTGATATCTGTGGGAAACAGAAAGATTTCTCCCAAGTCTCCTCCCCCAAATATGTTAGACTTGCAGCTAATGGTAAAAGTTACTTCCCTTGAAGCTATTAGCTGCCAGACTGCTGTCTCCTCACACCAAGGGTGGGCCTGCTCCCTGCTGTTAAAGACAATGGGCTACACCCTGAAGGCTTGGGACCATTAGCTTGGTTCCTGTAGGTGGAGTTCACACCCTACTGATAATGGTTCTTTTTTTTTTTTTTAATTTTAACAATTTATTGGGGCTCATACAATTCTTTTCACAGTTCATATATATACATACATCAATTGTATAAAGCACATCTGTACAGTCTTTGCCCTAATCATTTTTTTCTCTTTTCTTCTTTTACATTTTATTAGGGATTCATACAACTCTTACCACAATCCATACATATACATACATCAATTGTATAAAGCACATCCATACATTCCCTGCCCCAATCATTCTCAAGGCATTTGCTCTCCACTTAAGCCCCTTGCATCAGGTCCTCTTTTTTTTTTGATAATGGTTCTTATGGAGATCCAGAGAACAGATCAAATAGGCTCCATGACATCCAAAGTTAGGCTGCCATCCTGAATCTAGGATCTGCTCATCTTGTCACATGTATACCCCAATCCCTCCTCTTCCTATTGCTTATTGATTGTCTCCCCTCATTGCCGTACATAACCCGTAGTACAACCCCTTCCTGTGATGTATGTCTTTACCTGTAATTGATATATAGGCCTGGGTTAGCAATAAAGATCTCTCTCTCAGCTCCTCCCTGGACCTCTTGTCCGCTCCCCATCTCCTCTCCTGTCCTCGCTCCCCTGTTCCCTTTCCCCTTGTCCTCATTCCCTTGCCCCTCTCTCCACGTGGGCCAGCAAGTGGAACTGAGGTAAGCATAGGACCATGAAATGTGTCTGACTCCATTATTTCAATCTCTCTTCTATATCTCATGCTCTCTAGAACTTTAATGCAATATTTATATATCTCAACGTACAGTTGTGCCTATCGAACCTGTGATTGGTGGTGGGGGCGGGGGGGGGGGGAAGTACCTCCTCCCAAACGCAGATATCACTGGTTTTCTATTTGTTGTCTTGTGGTTTTCTTCTCCATGGGTACTTTCATAATTGGCTTGACTTCTGACTGGTGTCACGATTGCCAACCTCAGATGGTTGTCTACAGCTGATGGTTTCTGGCTAAATACTTCCCCTTAGTATTTTTTGTAAGATGGGTTTATGTTTCACATGCAAATAATAATGAATAATAATAATGGCTATTCATATGGAAATGTGCTAATTTAGCATCATATCGGAGGAACAGTTTTCCTGGGCAGACTGTTTTTGTTTGGAGATTTTTTTTTAATGTTCTCCTATCAGATTATTTTTGAGATTTTTTCTTCAAGCTCACTAATTTGGCTTTTCCCCCTCTTAATTCTACTGTTCTGATTTGAACTGCATTATTTATTTAGGGTTTTCAGTATTAATTCTATGGATTTCTATTTGGTAGTTTTGTATGGTTTCTCATTTTTCATTTGTTTTGTCAGTTTGTCCTTGTAGCCTTTCCTATATTTTTCAAGACTGTTTTCTTTGTTTTCCTTTTTGGGGGTCTATATCTTTCTTGGGTTTTCTCTTAATTCATTGAAATAACCTTAAATATCTTTTTTTTTGTTTGTTTTTAAGATTCATTATAATGTAGTTCCAATGTCATTTTTCCTAAAAAGAATTCTTCCCATTCCATTATATAGGTCACTAGTTTGACCCACTATGTCTTATTTTTGTGTGTGAACTGAAATGTGTATGAGACATTGCGGTATTGTATTTGAATTTAATTAATGATTTATAAGACCTTTATTTATGCTTTATAATTGACAATGATTGATGAGGCATAATTTTGACGTGGCATGAAGCACTCACACCTGTTGTCTGGTAGGTAAATAGGCAATGTGAGTGCATGCACAGCTCTCTGTTGGTCATAACTCACGGTTAGAAGTTTTGCTGGTAACTTCAGCTAGGCCGTGAGGAGCAGTTGGTAGCAGAATGTTGGCCCTCATCTATGAGGTTGGCTGCAGGAAGGACAGCCATAACTAGACTATGCGCAAAAAGAAAATTATTAAAAAATAAATCAAACACAGGAAGTGTGTATAGCAAATTGATAAAGCAAAATAATTTAATAACTAAAAACATTCTCATCATCAAGGACTGCTCTGTGTGCTTGTAATGCTCCTGAGGAAGTGGCGTTTATTATGTCCACCCTGTCGTAGGTCAACAGACTATTCAGATGGCGGCTTCATCTCTGCTTGATTTTGTTCATTTTTTTTCCTCCCAGTTAGTTTCAACTCTCAATTGATTTCCCCCCAAAGCTGAGAGTTCTGTATCTGCTTCATCTAGTCTTATGCCTTTGTTATAAAGGATCTGTTCATGTATGGATAGTGTACCATTTTGCAATAAATCACAGCCCTGAAAACATTAAAAAAATCATTTTATTGGAAGCTGGTGCAATTCTTATCACAATCCATACCAACATCCATTGTGTCAAGCACATTTGTACATTTATTCCCATCATTATTCTCAAAACGTTTTCTTTCTACTTGAGCCCTTGATATCAACTACTCATTTTAGATTTTATATTTACTTGCTATCTAAATAACATTTTTTAAAGCTTCACTTAATATCTAGCTAATTAACATCAATTTGTACTAAGAGTGCATTGTTTTGGAATAAAACTGAACTCTTTAAACTATAAAATCATGATTGAGTTCCTCTATCCTTCACTGAATTCGTTTCTATCCCTGGAGGATGAACCTCCTAATCTCCAGCAACCTCTCCCTGTCCTAGGTATGTTGTAGATTTGTCATTTAGTATTCCCCATGCTTCTCTTCCCACTCTGTCTAAATACATTTCCTCTTTGTTTTTTTCAAAAGTACTTGATTCTTTTGTCTCAAGGTATATACTGCAATTTCAAATGTGATGCTTTGTTCATTTGTTAAAATTATATGCCTCCTTTGGAGGGCAAACTCTGAGACTAGGCACCATGATAGTTTATTTTTCCATCAAATAGAATTTATTGGCTCTTTTCCGGTTGCCGCAGCGCTAGGAACCATGAGCACCAAAGTCTCTCGCGACACCCTCTACGAGGCGGTGCGGGAAGTGCTGCACGGGAACCAGCGCAAGCGCCGGAAGTTTTTGGAGACGGTGGAGCTGCAGTTCAGCCTGAAGAACTACGACCCTCAGAAGGACAAACGCTTCTCGGGCACCGTCAGGCTTAAGTCCACCCCACGCCCCAAGTTCTCAGTGTGTGTCCTTGGGGACCAGCAGCACTGCGACGAAGCGAAGGCCGTGGAGATCCCTCACATGGACAGCGAAGCGCTCAAGAAGCTCAACAAGAATAAGAAGCTGGTCAAAAAGCTGGCCAAGAAGTATGATGCCTTTTTGGCCTCGGAGTCCCTGATCAAGCAGATTCCTCGAATTCTGGGCCCAGGCCTGAACAAGGCCGGGAAATTCCCTTCCCTGCTGACGCACAATGAGAACATGGTGGCCAAGGTCGACGAGGTGAAGTCCACCATCAAGTTCCAGATGAAGAAGGTGCTGTGTCTGGCAGTGGCAGTTGGCCATGTGAAGATGACAGATGATGAACTCGTGTACAACATCCACTTGGCTGTCAACTTTTTGGTTTCGCTGCTGAAGAAGAATTGGCAGAATGTCCGTGCTTTGTACATTAAGCGCACCATGGGGAAACCCCAGCGCCTGTACTAAGCTACGGTTCAATAAACTTTATTGTTCCTGTTAAAAAAAAATAGAATTTATTGGCAAGGAACCAGGAAATGGTAGAAAAATTGTAAATATTGAATATATAGATTAAAGATTAATCTTATTTTATGAAATCAAAGCATAATTATTATCTCATATTTGACAAAAATAAAAAAAAATAAAACCTCTTATCCCAAACAAGAAGTGATCCTACTGTTGTTGAATTACTTCTGTAGTGGCAGTGACCCTCTGTTTTGGTTAGGTGCCATCTTGGGACCTGTCTCTAGTCGTCATGACCCTATATACAACAGAACAAAACACCACGTGGTCCTCCCAATTCAAAACACCCCAATCCAAAGAACAATCTTTGCTAAGTTTGAGCCCAGTGTTACAGCTACTGTGTCAATCTGTCTCGTCATGGGTAGTCATCTTTTCTTCTGATCCTCTATTTTACCAAGCGGGGTGTCCTTTTCCAGGGACTAGTGTCTCCTAACAACATGTCTAAAGCATGTGAGATGAGGTTTTGCCTCCAAGCCTCTCTGGACCATTCCGGATATACTTCTCAAGTAGATTTGCTTGCTCTTTTGACAGCATAGCAATTCCAATACACGAATTCTTCTTCAGTCATCCTTATTCAATGTCCAGCTTTCACACGTGTACTGGGTAATGGAAAATAGCATGGCTTGGCTCAGGAGCACCTTTGTCCTCAGAGTAGCATCCCTAGTTTTCAACACTGCAAAGAGATCATCTACAACACATTTACTCAGCTCGATGTGTAATTTGATCTCTCCACTGCTACTTCATAGCATTAATTGTTGAGCCAAGCAAAATGAAATCCATGACAATTTCAATATTTTGTTAATCATGATGTCAAGTTGCGAAGTTTTTGATTTTCTTTACAATCAGTTATAATCCATACTAAAGACTGCAATCCTTGATCTTCATCAGAAAGTACTGTAAGTTCTCGGCATTTTTAGTAAGTAAGATTGTACCTTTTGCATATTGCTCATTGGCAATAAGATTTTCTAAAATTGTGAAGCTGGATTTTTCTCTGAGTATTTGTTCAGCACACAAATTAAATGAATATGATTATAGAATATGACACTGAAGCGCAACTTTCCTGTTGTTAAATCATGCAATGCTCCTTGTCTTATTCAGACAACTGACTCGACATATGTACAGGTTCTTCATGAGCATCATGGAATGTTCTGGAATTCACATTCAAGCATATCTATAATTTGTCATAATCCACATAGTGTAATTATTTTGCATACTCAATGCAACACAAGTATCATCTTTCCAGAATTTGGTACTTTGAAACAAGATCCATTTGGTGACAGATATGACATCTCTAGTTCAACCCCCTCTTCTAAATCCAGTTTGGACTTCTGGCAACTCTCTGTCAATGTACTATTGTCAGATGGTCTACAGCAAACTTTTCCATTTGTGTAATATTTATGGTATTTTCTTATAATTTTTGCATTCTGTTGGATCATCTTTCTTTAGAATGGGCACAAATACAAATATTTTCCAATAAGTTACTTGGCCAAGTTTTGGCCATGAAAACTTATTTGCATAGATGAGGGAATACTTCCAGTGCTTTGACCATTTGTTGAAACATTTTAATTGGTTTTATGCTAATTCCTGGAGCATTATTTTAGGCTAATGCCATCAGGTTACCTTAGCCATCTTCGGTGAGTTATATTGGGTTTTGTTCTGATGCAAAGAGTGTCCATACAGGACAGAGTAAAACTGCTTTAGAAAATTTCCAACGTTGTAATATTCACAGACGCAAACTGTCTCTTATATTTCCCACAGGTCATTTGGAGTGTTCAAATCCAGCACTTACCGAGTGCATCAGGAAGGTAGCTTAAATAGTTTATACTTACTGAAAAATATATACCATTTTGTTGTCTGGAAAAATCTTCTTCGCGTTATGTATAATATATTGCTTGTTTTGATTATTCTTCAATATTTCCCCCATAGGTGTTGTAATCTGAATATTGTAGTTAATATTGTCATGATAACCAGGATGTTACAATCAATTTTTGTATTGTTTCTTTTATGATAAGCTTGTTATAGTAATGAGGATGTTATAATAACATTAGTATAGTTTCTTTTATAATAAGGAATGTACTTTGTAATGCATGCTTACTCTTCTTGAAGTTATAATTAATCCATTAATTTTACTTTCTGCTTCTGTTCTTGCTTGCTTGAACCCTAGACAGATGATAAATGTGTTTTTGGCCTTAAAGATGCGCTGAGAAGTCCACTCTGGGAGGCTATGAGGGAAGATGTCTTTGGTTTCTCAGTAGCCCAGCTAGTTGGGCTCTTCTAAATTTCAAGACATTTTTGTGGCTGTCATTTATTTGAATTCATAACTAATCAAATGCTACAAAAGATCAACAAAGGAACCACAGGCTCAGCAATCATAGAAAGTGACTTTAGTGCACTGCTCTCTGAGAAAGTTAAATCTCAGGCAAAGTAGCTTAATAAGGAAACTACAGAACTAAACTCTACAATTAATCAACTTGACTTGATAGACATTTTCAGAGTACACCACACCAATGCAAAAAGTTCACTTTCTTTTCAAGCCCAAATGGCACATATTGGAAGATAGACCACATGCTGGGACATAAGTAGGGACTATGTAAATCCAAGCACACAGAGGTTACCCAGACTACCCTCTCATATCACTGCACCATAAAGCTGGAAATCAACAAAAAGAGGATTAAGAAAATAAAGGCAAACCATTGGAGGATGAAAAACTCTTTACTGAAAAATGAGGTAGCTTTGACCCAAATCAAAGATGAAATCAGGAAGTTTCTAAAATCCATTGAGAATGAGAACACAATGTGCCAAAACCTTTGGGATATAACAAAGGCAGTTATCAGAAGAAGTTTGATAATGATAGATGCACACATGAAAAAGGAGGAAAGAGTTGTGATTGATATGCTGACACAAAACCTGCAGCAATTAGAGTGGAGTCAATAAGACAATCCTATGATCAGAAAAAGAAAAGAAATAACAAAAATTAGCATAGAAAAAACAAGTGGGAAACAAGAATACAATGCAAGTAATCAATGCACCAAAAATAAAAAAAAGGTGGTTCTTTGAAAGGATGGACAGAATAAACCACTGCCAACCTAACCAAAGAAAGAAAAGAACAAACAGTTGTCAGAATGAGGGATGAAATGAGAAATTACAACAGATCCTAATGAGATTAAAAGGCTAATTACACAGTACTATGAAGAGGCTTGTACTTCTATGAATTCAGCAACTTGAAAGACATAGACAAATAGTTGGAAAAACAATCCCTGTCTACATTATCCCAGATGGATGTCAAGCAACTCAACAGACCTAAAGCAATAGAGGAAATAGATAAGGTTATCAAGGAAATACCAACTAAAAAAAACCCCAGACCAGAGAGCTTCACAGGGGAATTCTATGAAGCACTCAGGGAAGATCTGTCACCAATCCTACACAGACTCTTTCAGAGCATAGAGAGAGAAGGCAAACTCACAAACTCTTTTTATGAAGCTAATATAACACTGATACCTAAAGTGGTCAAGGGTCCCACAAGAATTGAGAACTACAGATCTATATCTCCAATGAACATTGATGCCAAAATTTTAACAAAATACTGGGAAATACAATACAAAGGCTTGTAAAACAAGTAATTCACCATGACCAAGTGGGATTCATTCCAGGGATCCAGGGATGCTTTAACTTCTGAAAGCCCATCAGCATTTTCCAGCACATTGATAAGAAAAAGGCTAAATACTACACAATGATATCAATAAATGCAGAAAAAGCAATCAGCAACACCCAACACTCATTCCTGTTTAAGACACTAAAAAAGATAGAAATGGAAGGAAAATTCCTCAATATAATACAAGCTATATAAAAAAAGCCAACAGCCAATGTTGTAGTCAATGGGGGATAGATGAATAAAATCCCACTGAAAAAGGGGACAAGTAAAGGATGCCCCTTGACCTCACTTCTAGTTGACATTGTCCTGGAGGTCTTAGCTAAAAACAGAAGGCAAAAGAAAGACATCAAATGTTTTCATCTGGGGGAAGCAGAGGTGAAATTATCATTATTCACAGATGCTATGATTTTATGTATGGAAAATCCCAAGACTCCACAAGAGGAGTGCTGGAAGTACTAGAGGAATAGGGCAGTGGCAGGATCTGAGATCAACAAACAGAAGTCTACTGGATTGTTGCATACCTCAGATGAGTCCATGAAAGAGAAGATCAAAAAGGGAGCATCCTTCTCAACAGCCAAGCACAAATAGAAATATTTAGGGATATGCCTAACTCCAAATTATGAAATAAAAGATTTGTAAGAGAACTACAGAACACTATAGAAGAAACCAAGAGTGACCTCCATAAAGGGAAGGATATCCCATGCTCATAGATTGGAAGACAATAGAGTTAAGATGTCAGTCCTGCCCAAGGTACTATACAAGTTTAATGACATCTTGATACAAATACTATTGTTCTTCATCAAAGAATTGGAAAAACTGACCATCAATTTCATATGGAGAAGGAAAAATTATTCAAGAAGAAGGAAAACATTGGAGAGCTTCCTTTACCTGACTACACAGCCACAATGATCAAAGCAGTGTGGTATTGGTTTAATGACAGATATTCTGACTAGTGAAACACAACTGAAAATGAAATGAAATCACACCCAGAAATGAAATCAGCTGCATACACACAACTGATCTTTGATAAAGGACCCCACCAAAATCAAATGGGAAGCAGATGCTTTCCACAAGTGGTGCTGGCCAAAATGGATAGCTACCCACAGAAAATTGAAGCTAGGCCCATAACTCACTCCATACCTGAATAAATTCGAGGTGGATCACAGACCTCAAGGTAAAAACCAAACCAGAAGGACCATCAATATGGGGATTGGGATAAACCTCACAACTTTGGAACAGGGACTACACGGACTACTGGAAATAGGGAAGGATACAACACAGAGGAAGCGCACGTTGACAAATAGGATATACTGAAGATAAAACACCTCTGTACATCGAAAGAATTCACCAAGAGAATTCACACACTGGGAAAATATCTTTAGCAATGACACATCAGACAAAGGCCTTATTACCAAAATCTAAAATACCCTGCTAGCCCACAATAAGGAAAACAAAAAAGGACCTATTGAGGAGATGGCCAAAAGACCTGAACAGAAGTTTCACAAAGGCAGAAATCCAATGTCCAATAAACACATTAGAAAAGGTTCCCAATCACTAGCCATAGGGGAAATTCAAATTAAAACAACTATGAGATACCACCTAACACCTTCAAAAACAGACCACCTCAACAAACAGAAAGCAACAAGTGTTGGAGGGCATATGGTGAAACAGGAACTCTCATCCACTGCTGGTGGTCCTGTGGTTCTTGAAGCCATTATGGAAATTGATATGGCGATAACTAAAACAAATGGAAATTGAGCTACCAAATGATCCAGCAATCCCCTGTCTGGGCCTATACCCAGAAGAGCTAAGAAACAGACCAGCCCTATACATCTGTGTTCCAATATTCATAGCAGCACAGGTCATACTCACAAATAACTGGAAACAGTCTAAATTTCTATCATCCAATGCATGGAATAAAAAACTCAGGTATGTACTTACCATGGCGTAGTATGCATCCCTAAAACAGTGAGGAATGCATGAAGCACACTGACACATGGGAAGACATGGAGGCAATTATGCTAAGGGGAGTAAATCAAACACAAAAGGACAGCTACATGAGTCCACTGAGTTAAGTTTAAAAAGGGGAAAGGGGTAAGCGCCACCAAGGGCATACATTCCTGGGGCGAGGTCCAGGCACCCTAGCAGAGGTCGGAGCCAACCAAGGGATGAATTAGTTAGTAGGGGAAGAAGGGGGATAATGCAGGGGGGGTGTGGAAAGTGGGGAAACAGGGCACTAATCCACACACGGGGAAGGTATTGTTCATGTCTCCACAGGAAAAGCAAGAAAGGGACCCCATTTCAACCAGGGCGCCAAGCCTCAATGGTAACATACCAGCATGAAGCAGTGAACTAACAGAAAGGGCTGCGGGATTGGGCCGAGTCCTAGCTACATTACATTGAGCCCATGCCCAGAAGAGACTCTAGGATAACATTCCTGCTCCGTGCTGCCAATGCACAGGGAGGACTGCAGGGCTGGCCCCACCATGAGACACAACACCCCCCCCCCCCACACACACACAGACATACAGGGCTACAGGGGATAGCACTGAAGACACAGCATGGCAATTGTGCCCAGTCTGACACATACACCCCTCACCCTCACTGGTGCAAAACACAAAGGGAGTGTAGCAGAAATACCAGGGGAGAAAAACAATGATATGCCCAAGGAATCCCAAAAATAGACCTCAGAATTGGTGGGCAGTAAATGGCAGTTCACCAAACCAAGACTGGAAAACATTGAAGGGTCAGTAGACAGACATGGAACTATTTATAGAGTTAGTGTGTGTGTGTGTGTGTGTGTGTGTGTGTGTTTGTGTTTCTTTCTCTTTTGTATTTCCTTTTTCTTAAGTATGTTCATACAGCATAGGTAGGTTAACTGACCCCGAGGAGAAAACAATGGGACCACAGGCTCTGGGGGGACAAGGAGGAGGTGAGAGGAAGGAAGAGGGGAGCTAATACACCCAGGTCCAAAGGAACACTAAGAGGAGGTGGTAGGAAAAAGATGGAAGAGATAACAAACCCAAGTGCAAGGGAACAACAAGGAGGGTGTGGAATGTTTGATGAAGTCGGATCAAGTGCAATATAGCCTAGGGAAAGTCCTGAGAGTCGAATGAAGGTTGAACATGATAGTGGGACAGGATGAAAGGAAAAAGAAATAGTGGAAAGAACTAGGAGGCAAAACACATTTATAGAGATATAAATGTAGGCATGCATATATGTAAATACGTTAACATAAAAGATAGGGATATAGGTTTATGTACATATATTTAAATTTTAAGCATTAAGGTAGCAGATAGGCATTGGGTCTCTATTCGAGTGTTCCCTCAATGCAAGAGCACTTTGTCCCGATAAGTTGGCATTCTATGATGCTCACCTTCACAATAGGATAGCATGCTCACCTTCACAATAGGATAGCTGAAGTCAAAATGGGTACATAAGTAAATGTGAGGTAAACTGATGGTGCTCAACTAATAAAAGATATAGCTTCTGGGATATTAAAAGCTTGAAGGTAAATAAGCAGCCACCTAGCAGGGGAGCAACCAAGCCCACATGGAAGAACCACACCAGCCTGTGTAATCACAAGGTGTCGATGGGATAGGTATCAAGAATCAGAAGACCCCAAACAAACAAATGTATCGATGCAAATGACAGGGGCAGAAGAGGAGGCCCAAAGTCCATCTGTAGACAGTTGGACATTCCCTTATAGAAGGGTCACAAATAAAGAATGAGACAGCTAGGGTGCAGTAAAACACCAATGGAACACACAACAACATTCCTCTAGTTCTTTAATGCTTCCCCCCGTCCTCTCCCCCTCCCCCCCACCATCATGACCCCATTCTGTCTTAACAATCTGGCTAGACTGGATCATGTACTTGGGTAGAGATAACAGCTCCTAACACATGGAATCCAGAACAGATAAACTCCTCAGGAACAGCAATGTGTGTCATGATGCCATGAGGTAGGGGGAAAATATGGGGAAAGGGGAGAAAGGGAGAACCAACTACAATGACATACAACTCCCTCCCACTCCCAGGGGGACAAATATTAGTAACATGGATGAAGGAAGAATGCGTGCAGTGTAAGAGATAAAAATAATAATTATCTATAATTTATCAGGGGTCCATGACAAGGGGAGGGAGGGGAAAAAGAGGAGCTGATACCAACGGCTTAAACAGAAAGAAAATATTTTAAATTGATGATGGCACCGTATGTATAAATGTGCTTGATACAATTGATGTATGGGTTGTGATGAGAGCTGTAAGAGCCCCCAATATAAGGCTTTATTAAAATAAAAATTAAATTTACAAACTGACCAACATTATATAGTGTCACAATGAGTCTGATTGCACTCAATAGCCGTGGAATATTATTTTGGGGTTGCAATTGTAGAAGAAAAATAGGAGAGGGTAATATAAAGGTTTTTATTTAAAAAATCAGTTTCATTAAAAATATCTTGCTAAGAATAGACATTAACTTTATCTCTCTTTTTTGAAGTAAGACTATTTTCCATTTATTAAGATTGAAATAGAAATTTTCTCAAATTCATACACTGAAATAGTTGATGAACTTTAATATATTTAAAATATTCTAATAACCTTAGCATTAAATGAAATTACAGTTACTGCTACAAATAACCCATAATATTGCTAATACTATTAAAAAATGGCATATTACACACTTTAAAAGGCATCAAAACATGAAAATTATTTCAATGTCAACATGGTTAGATTCTGAATGTCATTTTTAGAAATGTAATCTACAAAGCACTTACACTGTGTTTGTTTTCGTGGCTAAGAAGTAGGATACATAAATGAAGAATGTATACCTTTTGATTTTTAAAAGAATAAATTTGTATAATAATGTAGTCCTTACAGGTTTGCTGTAGAGCTAAATAGGTCAGTTCCTTGATTTTGCTGTTGAAGTAGTCCAGAGATAGTCTCTGAGAGCAATGGCCACATTCTATTTGACATGCTCTATTTCACAATATAATTCCCACTTTCCCACTTGTATTGAGAGTTATTCAGACACTTTTTTATTAAAGCCATGGCATATTTTGATTTTCCACCTCAGTTTGCTTAGGGAGAATATGTCTTTGAAACCAGTCATTTGTGCTGCACTCCCCTTGAGAAGCACCACCATTAATTGGAACAAAAATGTTTGAATAGCAAATGTCACTGAATCTCTTAGGATTTGCCAAGTCTTTTCAGCTAGGAGCAAACACAAAGGCAAATCATTGTGGGACTATTGAAAAAGCTAAGGAAACAGGAATTCTGAATCATGCTTAAATGCAGAGTAGCCTGAGGTTATTGACCAAATTTAATATCTAATAGTGTTTATTAAGTACTTTTCATGTGTCAACATTTAACGTATGTATAAGATTACAAAGATGAGCAAGAATTGGTCACTAGCCCTATGGGATATATGGAAATCAGGTAATATAATGTGAGCTGGCATGGCAGGCTGGAAAAAGGTGCCTTAGGGAATTAGGATCGGTGGACTTGTTTGCCATGTAACTCCTCCACCATTTATTGGCTTACCACAGCAAGCATTTGTGTAGCTCTCAAGTTTGTGGGATATCTAGCTAGTGGCCTTCATCATTGGATTCCCTGAACTTGACTGGGATCTACCTGTCTGTGACTTCAGTTGAATGAGACAACTGACTGACTTAATGGTGGTCCTTGGGACACTGAGAGCCTTACCCTGAATTTTGACTTCTAGCCTCCAGGACTGTCAGACAATTCTTTTTTTTTTTTTTTGGAAGAACATTTTTAGCAGTTTATTGTCATATAATTCATGTAATGTGCACTTCAATAGTTCGAGCATATTTTAAAAGAGTTATGTAATGATTTTCTTCCTTCTTGTGCTCATTGTGGTTAGCTCCCCATTTCCCCACAGCACCATTCCTGCTGTGTCTCTAGGAAACTACACATCCAGTTACTGTCTCTATAGTTTTACTTCTCCTGGATTTCATATTTAGAATAACATACGAAATAGAAACAAATTTAAATAGAAAACTCAATGGTGACAAAGTAAGACAAAAATCTCAATCAAATTTTGAATGCCGTTCACTTGCCCTGTTTTAATTGTGGCAGCATTCAGTAACTATGATATCATTCAAGGAAGGCACATACTCAGTTATTTACTTATTGTGCCATTCCATTCAGGAAGAAACAACATGGACATTAGTTGACCAGAACCAAGGAGACAACTTCATACCATTTCTTAAGACACCGCCACTATGGGTTTCTCTTGTATATGTGAATCCCCATATTAAGTAACCGGACTCACTGCCATAAATTTCATTAAAACAAATAATGGCCCGATAGCACAAGACAGAACTGCCCCTGCAGGTTTTCAGCACTGTAACTCTTTCTGAAATAGAACCTCATCTTTCTCACAGAGAGTGGCTAGTGGTTTAGAACTGCTGTCCTTGGTGCTAGCAGCCCAACATGTCATAACTAAGCCACCACTATTTCACACAATATATGAATAGCAAGGGTAAGATGGGCCTACTCACTACCCACCTTGTTAAAAAAATGAGTTCAAAGAGAAAAGTACATCTTTATTCCTAAATATACGAAATATGTTAATTTTAGATAAGATAATATATATTTTAAAAGTGGTTGCAAATATGTAACATAGTCACTGTAACTTTCTAAGTGGATCACTCTGTCTTAAATTTAACCGACCCAACAAATCCTCTCAAAAACTATTATCTTGATTAGACCTATTTTTTATTAGACCTTATTTTGAAATCATCGTAATGATAGTAAGACAATGATATTACTGAGAGATCTTTAGCCAGCCATCCACTGATCACAGACATATTAAATGCTTTTAAAAAAGAAAAATCATATATGCATGAAATGGATCACTACTGGTAGTACTTTCTTGTGACACTCATGTCTGTATATGTGTATATACATACACACAACTATATATGTAAAACAAAATGAGGAAAATACTAAGAATTCAATTATAGTCCTTGCTTTGGCTACTGGCCAAATAGCTGTAATTAGTATTTGGAGTTACTTCCTTCGACTACTCAATCCTTACTCCTTTCTCCGTCAGTGCACATTGCAACAAGCAAGACCCACATTATTATTCCTGAAGGACCTGTGTCATTACTAGTCATGTCTGCATAGGATGCTGTCATTGTTCTTTGACTTGAATCACAGGGCCTGATATTACTACAAAGTGTCCTAAGTAATCTCCTGTATTCCCAGACATATATTCTTTACCTTTCTAATGTGATAAAAATCTGATCTTTCGTAATAATCAAGTTAAGTCAGGACAGCCAATAGAGTAATGCCCTTCTCTGTTTACTCAGTGGTATCAGAGTTGTGTCTCCGGAGGGGAGTGGTCCATTTTGGAACATTTGGAACATCTAGACATAAAAGATCATCAGCTAATGGAGAAAGGAAGCAAACGTTTGTCTGCGGTTCACTAGGTAGATTTCAATTTTTTGTTTGTTTTGTTTCCATACCTGTTTATCTGGCTATTGGAAAACAGGTGCCTTATAGTGGGCATTAATTTCCCATAAATGTAGTTTCTTGGAGAACAATGTCTCTGGGAAAATTTCTTAAACTCTATGTCATAATTTTGTTCTCTGTGAAGGAGGGAAATGACAATGCGTTCTATTTTGCAAGGATGTGTACATAATGAATGAATGAATGTTTTAAATATATAAAAATAAATTGGTATATATATTTTACTATTTTATTAAAAACTATTACTTACACAGCCATAGGAATTTAATGTTGATAAATACCAACCAAATAAATATTATCAGCATTAAATTCCTAAGGCTAAGTTTAAATAATAGTTCAACATCCAGATAAATCATGATTTTGGAAATAGTAAATAAAATTCAGACCATTTAATTCATCGACAATATTCCTTAAAAACATATATAAAGTCACAGAACGATTTGGAGCAGTACCAAACCCAACAAACAATCTCACTTTCACTGAGTCACTGCCAATCCATAGCAATCCTATAGGGTTGGTAAAGCGCGCCCCAGTGTGTTTCTGAGACTGTAACTGGTTATGGAACTAGATACCCCGGTTTCTCCCTTACTGTAGTACAGACGATGGTTATTAAGGGTGCTGTCTTTTTCTACTTTTCTTTTGCAATAGGAATCTGCCTCAATTGTCTCTGATGGAAGCTATGCCAGATGTGCTCCTGATGGGTCTTAAGCCATATGGGGTTCCTCAGGGTTAATTTCTGCTTCCATGGAAACTATCCCAGTGCAGCCCAAATTTAAATGATTTCCTGCAGACTGACACCTGGAGGCACCTGCTCAAAGAAATAACTTCCCTAGGACTAAAGCATCCCACAAGGAGGGGAAGGAATTTTGTGTTTATCTTCTTCTGTATTAAATATAGCAGTTAACATTTTCAAATGTTAGGAAATGATTCAATTGGAATATACTTATCTATGATATAAAGAAAATTTTTGTACTTAAAAGTGTGGACAGTTTAAAAACATCTTTATTGCTATATAACAGGGTATGTTATAGCCACTGGGAACCACAACAAAGGATTATTCATTAACTAATTAATTAGACAAATGTTCATTTGATGTGCTAAAATCATAATAATTAAGAGAACCCAGATACAGACCCCCACATCTAGAACTCTCATTAGAACATAGACCCACGAAAAAGATTATTCTAAGGTAAACGGGATATGACATGAGAACTATGTATTCATTTTATGTATATATTTATGAAGTGCACATAACCGAGCATAAGGAAGAATGCATTACAGATGGTGCTTTGGAGCAAGTTGGAATCCTGAGCTATAGGTTGTGAGAAGGGCAGAGCAAGCAATACATAAATAACAGAAGCACGTTGTCACGTGAGTATATGCAGGATCAAGCAAGTTAAATGGCTTAGTGGAGAGTTAAAATACACAGGAGGAAGTAAATAAAGGTGACATAGAATGTAGTTAATTTAAGATAATTCTCATATAATTGAATTTAGTCCATGTATTCTAAGGAGAGAGTATACTTTGAAGAGTTTATGGCACGTTTGGATTTGATCTATAGATCATCTCTGTGTTGGCTATGTGGCAAATGCCTCTGAGACAGGAAAGAGTAAAGCAGAGAACAGGAGGAAGTGGAAGCTACTTCGGAGATATAGGGAAAAAAGACGTAGGAACAGAAAGCAATACAAATTGAATATTTCCATTGATAAAACAGAAGAACTGGGTAAACAATTTGTTGTGTGGAAAGAAATGTCAAGTATAGTTACTAATTCTCGTAGATCACTAGTGATTGCAACTGAGATAGTTATTATTGAAGAGG
Source organism: Tenrec ecaudatus (assembly GCF_050624435.1). NCBI lineage: Eukaryota > Metazoa > Chordata > Mammalia > Afrosoricida > Tenrecidae > Tenrec > Tenrec ecaudatus. The sequence goes on from NC_134531.1 coordinate 237,314,877, forward strand.
TTGAAATGTCCATGGATTTGCAGGGAAGTATGGCCAGCAGGAACCTTTATCTTAGTTTGAACTAAATATATATACTTGGGCTCATTGTCACGTATGAAGATATAAATTCAAGTATTTGGTATAGACACATGGAATAAATATTTAACTCATACCAACTTGTTCATCCTGTGCTCCCTTAAGGATGGAGGCAGAGTACCACAGAAAGTTATATAGAATACATACACACATATATAACATATAATCTATATCTTTATGTCATATATAATAGCTCTTCTAGCCATTGTGTGATTATCGCCCACGAAATTATTAGGTGTGTCCATTCAAATAGGGTGTGTGAAATTAAAAGAAGGGATTGGTTACTTTTGCTGTTTCACTGAATATAACCTAAACCATTTCAGAATGCATAATCTCATGGCCACTAAGAAAAAACAGGGAAGAGTAAAACACTTCCAAGACGTCTACATACAGAGAAAACCTAGGAGCTAAGAGCATCAAAAAGAGCGGAGGATCAGAACAGATACTGGGAGGCAGAGTAACAAGCTTTCTGGCCCATGAAACAATGAAAGCTGAGTGCCTTTAGGCAGGAGGCTCCCTTATAATGTGAGGTGTCCTCTAGGCATCTATCAGTCTTTAGGAACTTCATCACACTTGTCTGACCAGGGCACAGAGCAAGAGATCATGTAGAGGAGAGGCCATGCGCCAGAGAGAGCGATGCCTGCCAGGGTTGCTGACGAGAGTTTCTGCAGACAAAACAACTGTATCCTTAACATTTTGTAACTTTCTAACTTTGTTAATAAATCCCTAAATCAAGATTGTGGTCTTTGAGTACTACCTGACCACTGCAATGGGTTATGGGACTTAGTAGAGTAGATTTCTATAGGAAGGACAGTTGTCAGAAAAGGTAAAGAAGGTTGATGGGTGGAGGCACGTCAACCTCTGTCTCATAGGAATCACCCTTGGGCAGACCAAGAGTTATGCCTTCACCTCTTTGTAGCCAAATGAGATAGGAAATTACTTCCAGCAATTCTCTTTGAAAGCATTAGCCATGTGTACCACTTTATAAATTTAATTAAAAAAATAAAGGGCATCTAAATAAATTAATAAATTCTGAGTTTTAATATAAAGCAATATTATAAAGATGTTGATTTTCTCAAAATTCATCCACAAACAATTCATTAGCAATAAGTACACACACATCATATTTTTTAATCAAAGTTGTGAAAAGGAGCTATTTCCAAAATAATGCAAATAGAAAGGTCACACGTTCTCCAAAATAAGCCTGAATAATTTAAATTTGCCTGGGAGCAGGTGGAACTTGCCCTCTGGCTGTATAAACATGCTTCATTCTAATATTTACTTGAGCATTCATTATACATGGTCAATCCCCATTAAAATCACCCCAAAATGGCCTACACAATGCTTGAAAATGCTGACTTTTGCAGTGTCCTAGATTTATTGGAAATTTTACTACTTAAAGATGGTGAGTAAAAATAAATTCTTACTAATAGATTAAGGTTTCACAATTTTAAAATCTTCACATGAGTTTCTATATAAATTCAATTACCAAGAGGGTATATATATAACATTTTACAAATGGTTTATTTTAGCAGATAATATGAAATTTATCATATTTTAAATTATTTATTTAGACACAATTAATATTATTACTTTCATATTAGAAAAAAACTGCAAACATACAGCTAGGTTATTTTGACCGTAATCTATAGTCTTGTACATGCATTTTACCAGAGCTAAAAAAAAAAAAGGAGTCCTAGTGGCATAGTAGGTTCAACAAAGACCTGCTATTCACAAAGTCAGCAGTTCAAAACCTCTAGCTGATCCTCTGGAGAAATATGAGACTTTCTACTCTTGTAAATATTTTACTATCTTCGAAACCCATAGAAGCAATTCTATTCTGTTCTATAGTGCAGCTATGAGTCAGAATTATCCTGTCAATGACAGTGGCAATGGCAATGATAACTCAATGGCAGTGAATGTTTTTGTTTGTCTTGAAAGTAGAAAATAGCAACAAAAGTAAACAAGGACTTAAAGAGCAGACAGAACTAACTTTTGCTAAACATTTATTATGCTCCAGATTCTTTGTTAGTAATTTAAATAAGATTGTCTTATAGAATCTTCACAATAACTTTGCACATTCAGGTTTTATATATCTATTTTAAGGGAAAAGAGACTACAACGTGGAAAGTCTGATGACGTATTTATAATCAGCTGGCTAACATATAGAGAAGCACTGATTATGTTTCTCATGGAATCGGCTCTCCTTTGTTTCTTGGCATTCTCTAGCGTTCCTAGATGTTCTCTGGGGTCCATTCACTGGCCTGGAGAGTGACTGTGACATGAATGGGGCAGCGCTTCTGCCAGGAGCCCATGTGCGCTCTCTCCATCAAGCCTTTAACTGCTGCTGTGTCCGCTGACACCATAAAAACAGACAGTCGAGCCAGAGTATGTTGGTCAATTAAAAAGGCTAGTGTTTCTGGTCTAAAATTGTGCAATTGTGCAATGGAAAGTTGAAATTTCCCTGGTATTCATAAATTTTCATGGGGAAAGAACATTTAAGAGAGATATTTGTACACACCACATCATGTACAGCACTGAAGAAAGCAGCAGTGATAGAATAATGACAACTTCAAGGGCATTAAATTTAAATGGAAACATTAATATCTTAGTTCTGAGATATATTAATAACTTTCCAGTGTTCACTAGTAACACAGGATACCATTGGGAAGCACAGAATATTTCTAATATTATATATAATGTTATTGGTCATCTCTGATACTGAATGTTATCATGGCAGAAATTCTCCTTATTCTATGAATTACAGGTATTGGTTGTGATTCTAGTCCTGAATTTGTAAGAAAGATAAGGCCCAGGGTTCTCTCTTCAATACGTTCTTTGTCTTTTTTATATATAAAATATTCAGTATATATATGTGTATGTAATATTATATATGCTATCTATCAACTATTCTTGGAAACATTAGAATTTAGCAAGTCTCCAAAATAATGTAAAATAATATTAGTTATTGTTCATCCAAACATTTACAAAAATGTACACACTCCACTAATATGTCTATATTGATCTGCTATACATTGAGTTGTAATCCCCTGCACCCGCCCCACCCCCATCCCAAATTATCTAAGTCTTAACTCCTGTACAGGTAAATGTGACATTGTTATGGTAAAAGGTTGTTCACTGATATGACTAATAAGCATAAGACATCATACTGAAGCAGGTTAGGCCTTCTACGTTTCTTTTCTTTAATCATTGTATTGGGGGCTCATACAACTCTTATCACAATCCATCCATCCATCCATCCATTCCATCAAGAACTTTTGTACATATGCTGCCGTCATAGTTTTCAAAGCATTTTCTTTCTACTTGAGTCCTTGGTATCAGCTCCTCATTCCGCCCCCCCCCCATGTACCCTTGACAATTTATAAATTATTATTTTTCCTTTTTTAATTATTATTTTTCCATGTCTAACGATGTAAGATGTCCCCCTTTACCCACTTTTCTGCTGTGCATGTCCCAGGGGGGGTGTTATATGTAGATCATTGTGATCAGTTCCCGCATTCTCCCCCTACCTTTCCCTTATCCTCCTGGTATCACTATTCTCATTATTGGTCCTGAGGGGTTTATCTTTCCTGGATTCACTGTGTTTCCAGCTTTTATCTGTACCAGTGTACATCTTCTGTTCTATCCATATTTTTAAGGTAGAACTGGGGTCATGATAGTGGGGGTGGGGTGGGGGAGAGGAAGCTTTATAGAACTAGAGGAAAGTTGTATGTTTTATTGTTGCTACACTGCACCGTGACTGGCTCATCTCCTCCCCACTCCCCTTATGTGAGGGATGTCCAGTTGCCTACAGATAGGCTTTGATTTTCCACTTTGTACTCCCCCTCATTCACAATGATATGATTTTTTGTTCTTTGATGCCTGATACCTGCTCCTATCGACACCTCATGATCACACAGGTTGGTGTACTCCTTCCATATGGGATTTATTTCTTCTCAGCTAGATGGGCTTCTAAGTTTCTTCTACAAACAAACATTAGGAGACAATGAAATGCCTTGGAAAGATGAATCTTTAAGTTAAAGCACACCACGAGATGACAGAGACTATCAGAAGCTGGAAGGCACAAAGATGGAATTTTCTGAATAGACTTCTAGGGTCAAGGACTCAGGCAAAAAAAAAATCTATGCTTGTATTAGTGTGGGTACTTTAGAGAAACAAATCCACAGAAACTCATGTGTAAGAGAGAGTTTAATATAAATTTAACTGTGCATCAAGGAAACATCCCAACCCAGTGCTGCCCAAACCCACAAGTCCAACATTAACCCATTAACCCTTATGTACAACACCAATCCACAAAGTCCTCCTCCATCTCACAAAACAGACACAATGATGCTGACTGCAGGAGGAAAGCCGAATCAATGAATGTGTAAATATCTCAACCCTGGCAGGGGTCTCCACACGGGTGCTCCAGCACCCAGGGCTGCATCAGGGTAGGTCCACATGGCTTCTCCTCAGGGGTGTCTTGCAGGAAGTGAGCCTTGCCAGCTAAAGCAGGGAACTGACTAAGGCAGCTGCACCCTGATCCGAGCACCAGAGAGCAAGAGACTCGAGAACTAGAAAGGTGAAGCTCACTGAGCCATTTTATCTTTCCACCCGTCCATTAACCCCACAAGTGTCTATCGGCCAGGTTGCTCAATAAATTAACTACCTCAATTCTCTTTAAAACTATTCATTGCATTGTAGTGAAATTTCTCAATATGGCTCATCTACTCAAGTCTCTAGCACTTTCACCAAGACTGTGCAAATATGGCATGTGTAAAAATGTTAGGAGGAACTTAAGAACATTTAGTTCTTGCATCATGTCCCTACTCAATACTCGCCCTCAGGACGGAAACACAGAAAATATTGGTGCTGTAGCAAAACGTGGTGAATAATGTAGATGGTGCCCATCCATCCAATAAAGGGGCCTTAAAAGAAAAAAAATGTTAGGAGGTATTGGTCAATGTTCTTTATCACACATTGCAAATAGGATGAGCCAGCCTTGGTGCAGTAGCAGGGAGCGAAACTCACACGACCTTAGAAGAGCACATTTAAGATCTGTCTGAAGTAGTGGAGGCCACTGAGCCCAGGTGAATCAGAGATTTAAACATGGAAACTCAAAGGAGCAGAAAGGAGACACTAAGTACCAGCTCTTCATCTGGCCCATACAATAGAGAACCAAGACCAAGTGAAAGGCAGGATGCCTTCATGGCCAGTGGAAGCAAAAGTGTGACTGAGAGACTGAGCATGGATGAGAAATGTGGGTGTCATGTGTCTGAGGAGTTCAATAACGTATTGCTATTGCTCACTGAACCTAACTTATGGTATCCTATTGATTTCCCCAATAAACCACATCAATTGTAAGTATTGCTTATGGGTTCTGTATGGCCATCACAATGAATTATGAAACATAATATTTTGGGGATGTTTCTCCCCCAAAAAGAATTACACTGGGCTGGAGCTTTCCTAGTGTGCATTTTTCCCCTCTAGGCAAACATCAAGCAAACCTGTCTGATTAGTGCATCCAGTGAAAGTTACCTGGGAGGGCTCCTTCTGGTCACTGCATTTTTTCATAAAAGCTCTTTTGTTCAAACTTTATTTTTTTTGATGTCCAATTTAAGAGAACAGAGTTCAGAAGTGAAATTTTGTTTCCTGCTCAGGGGAAAAATGGTGCAGAAATGGCTGTGATATTGAATACGGTTTACAAGGACAGCACAAAGGGAAAAAAATCAAGTATATGAGTGGTTTTCTCATTTCATAAAAGGTGAAATGCTGGTTGATAACAAACCTCATTCTGGATGTCCATCAACTTCCTGAACAGACAGAAGTGTCCACTCGGAGTACATGTGAAGTTTGCTCCACCAGGCCAGACTGTTCATCAAGCTTTCTTTTCTATTTCAGTGTGCCAGCTGGCAAAAAGGAGCATGCCTCTCTTGTCCCACACACAATACCCACCAGACGTCACTTTGCGTGACTTATTTTTGTTTCTGCCAATACAGAGGGCCATGAAAGGACAGTGATTTGATGATGTAGAAGAGGTGAAGAAAAAACGAGGGAGGTCCTCTCAGCCATCCAAACAGATGTTTGAAAAATGTTTCCAAGGATAGAATCGAAGATTTAAGAAATAAATTCAGTGTAACAGAGAGTACTTCGAAGGTGATAAGGTGTTTTGTTTTTTAAAAAATTAAATACATAGCTTGGGGGTGACTTTTGCTTTTTTGTTGGGGTTCTGATTTGGGGGGTTACCCTCTCACAGATATAGGGCAATTTAGAAGGAATGGTTTTTATCAGAATACGTAATGAAGAATGGAGAATGGAGTTCTGTTTGATGTTTGACTGCTGGCAATGTGAAAGGCACATGATGTCGGGTATAGCCATTTCCTTTGCCCTTTGTAACACCAGTTTTGTGGGATTTTGTTATGGGAACCCTGGGAAACTGAGACAGGCTATAAGAAAAAAAATCACTTTTCAATATTTAGGAAGAAAATATTCTAACCAGGGATCTAAATCCGAGTGACCCTGTGCACAGCAAAGTGAACCCGGCCTTTTCCTAACCCTTCCTCCCAATAGTCGTCACGTTGGAGCCCACCCGTGGAGTCACTGTCGGTCCATTTCACTGAGGGTCTACCTCATTCCACTGGCCCTCCTTTATCACCACCGCCTGTCTGCCAGTGTGTAACGCTCAGGTGGCTTGTATGTTGCTCTGCTCCTGAAAGCTATGTGACTGGTCCTTCCAATGCCAGCAGAGTCACGCAAAGTGGATAGACTGCAATGGAGCTTCCAGACTAAGGACAGACGACGAAGAGATAATCAGCTGTCCACTTCAGAGGAGGGAGTTACTAAAGACATCATGTGTAGTATGACAGCTGTGCAGATACTGACAGCCTGATGAAAACAGAACACTGTCAGAGACAGTGCTGGAGGGGGGTGCCCTCGAGTCAGCTCTCACTCGGAAGGTGACTCAGGAGCAGCTGCTTTCTTGTAGTGGCATCAGCCATGGCGGCGTGAGTGGAGCAATGCCTCTGTGAGTGGAACTGTAAGGTCTCTCTCTCCTGGCTAGATTTCAGCCTCGGCCCTTGGCTCCGTGCGAGAAAGATTTCACGCCGAAGCCGGGCTCGTGATCCAAGTGAATTTAATGAGAGTTAAAAGAAGTTTCAGGTTTTACACGGCACCCATAGGATTCCTTTGACCATGCGGCCTGGCAGAGACTGCTCCGGGACACGCAAGGATCTCTCCTCCCATGAAGACGACCAGACCACCCCTCTCCCTTCTGGTCCCTGCCTTTCAAGGGTTCCCGGGGGAGGCATGGTGAATGACCCCAGGTCAATCCCATTGGCTGAATTGCAATCACCTGGCCCAGGTGGGCTGCTCCAGGTGTAATGCCCATCCGCGCCCACTGGCGGAAAGATCCAGCTTTGTCCTTTGCTGGCTCTCCTGGGCATGCGTAAATGGACTTCCCAATTCCCTAGGCTAAGCTGCCTAACAGAACCTTCAGAGTCTTCATGTGCAGGACACAAGGTAAGAAGGAACAGTAGAAAAAAATCAAATAATCTGAACACAGAAGGGGCAAAGTATGAATCTAATGAAATTTGAAATGGTCAAAAATAAAATGGAATGTATAAAAATAAATACTCCGTGCATTAGTTGATTGAAATACACTGGTATTGGCCCTTTAAAATCATATGATTTGCTATATTTAGAAGACACAATCCAGAGGAAAAGCATTTCATTAAAGGACACTTGAAAATCAATCTTGAAGCACAAAACTGTCTGTGATAGGAGTAGGATTATATCTATCCACTTTCAAGGAAATTAAATCAATACAACCTTTATTCAAAGTTATGCACCCACCATAAAAGCTGGTGATGAAGGATTCTATAAGCATCTTCTGTTGGATCTTGATCAGATATGAATCAAGATGTGTGGAAAGTGATTGGCAATTGGAATGCAAAAGTTGGATACAAAAAAGAAGGAGCAATAGTTGGAATACATGATCTAGTTCAGGGGTCAGAAAATTTTGGGACGAGTCAGTCCTGGCCTTCACAACAATTTAAAAATTATTTCAGAGCCATAAATGTATTTTCAAAAACAAATGAAATCACCATTATCTGACTTTTATAAAATTTTGATTTTATTTCAGAACCACATATATGTCCCCAAAGAGCTACATATGGCTTGTGAGTTGCAGTTCAGCAACCCCTTGTCTAAGTGATAGAAGTGAAGGTGGAGATCATCTGCTAGATTTTTGCACTAGCAACAACTTGCTCATAACAAATAACTTTTCCAACAACACCAAAGGTGACTATACAAGTATAGTTCTCAAGATGGAAAATGAAGAAATAGGGAGAATGATGGGGACAGGTCCAAGCCAAGCTATGTGGACCTCCTCCCCAGAAGAAGGCAATACAGGGAACAGCACTGAAGATATAGCCTGGGAAGAAATGTGGGTCTCTCCGGACCACACAGGAGCAAACTAAGATGGAAAGAGAGAGAAAGAACCTCATCAGGGTCCACCAAGGCCCAGAGATTACATCCCTGTTCAGAGTAGCCAACGCACAGAGAAGACCATAGGGCTGACCACACCACGAGACAAGACATTCCCTCACTGACCCATAGCACTATGGGGTCAGCACTTAAGACACTGTATGGAAAGTGTACCCAGTCTTCCCCATGCAGAGTGGGGTGAAACACAAAGGGAGTGCAACAGGGCAGCAAGGGGAACAAAGCAACCAAGAATCCTGAAAATTGACTTCTAACTTGGGGGACAGGACTTGGCATCTCATCAGATTTGATAGGAAAATGTACAAAAAGGATCAGCAGACAGATCTGGAATTATCTATTGGTTTTGTTTCTTTGTTGTTGTTGTTTGTTTTTGTTTTATCCTATGTCTATCTATATACGATAGGCAGGATGAACAATACCGAGGAGAAAATAATGGGACCAGCAGTTCCAGGGGTACATGAGAGAGGAGGGTGCAGGGAGGGGGAGTGAGGAGCCAACAAACTCAGGGATAAAGGAACAACAAGATATCTAAAACTGATAGTAAGGAGGGTGTATAATGCCTTGTGGGGTTTAATCAAGTGTAATGTATCCAAGAGAAATTACTGAGAGCCAAATAGAGGCTGAGCATGATAGTGGGATATGAGGATGGTGAAAGGCAATAGAGGAAAGAAATAGGAGGATAAAGCTATTTATAGAGCTATAGTTATATGGAAGTATATATGTAAATATACTAATCTATGTACATATATTTATGTTAAGTATTAAGACAGAAGACGGACTTTGGACCTCTACTCAAGGCCTTCCTTAACACAAGAACACTTTGTTCTAATAACCTAGCACTCTTTGAGACCCACCTTCCTAACTTGATTGCTGAAGATAAAATGGGTGCATAAGCAAATGTGAAGAGAGCAGATGGTACCTGGCTATTAAAAGATGTAGGGTCTTAAAGGCTTGAAGTTAAACAAGCAGTTATCTAGCAGGGAAGAAAATAAGCCCACATGGAAAAATCACATCAGTCTGTGTGATCATAAAGTGTCGACAGGTATCAAAAGATCCAAAACAAACAACTATATTGATGTGAATAAGGGGGTTTGAAGTAGATACCCAAAGCCCATCTGTAGACAGTTGGATATCCCCCCACAGAAGGGTTATAAGGAAGGGATAATTCAACCAAGGTGCAGTATAGGACCCATGAAATGCACATCATTCCTCTATTTCCTGAATGCTTCACCCCACCCCACCCCACCTGACCTACCATGACCCGGTTCTACCTTGCTGACTAGACCAGAGAACACACATTGGTACAGAGAAGTGCTCGACACATGGAATTCAGGACAAATAAAGCCCTCAGGAGCAGTAGTGGGAGTAGTGATATCATGCGGGCAGGGGATGGTCAGGAGGGGAGGGCGATAAAGAGGGAACCCAGCAGAAGGGTGGATATAGAGCAACTCTCCCCTCTGAAAGGGTAGATAACAGACATGTGGATGAAGGGAGACAAAGAACAGTGTGGAATATGAAATAACAATAACTATATATAATTGATCAAGGATCTATGGGGGTGCGAAGGTGGGGCGGGGGGCGGACCTTATACCCAGGACTCAATAGAAAATGTTTCCGAAATGATGATGGCAACATATGTACAAAAATGCTTGATACAATTGATGTATGGAATGTTTTAAGAGCTGTAAGAGCCCCCAATAAAATGATTTTAAAAAGAAATCAAATTGACTACATTTGTGGGAAGAGACAATGGAGAAGCTCAATATTGATAGCATAAAGCAAGCCAAATTCTGACTGTGGAACAGATCATCAATTGATGAAATGGAAATTCATGTTAAAGCTGAAGAAAATTTCTTAAAAGCACATGGGTGCAGATGAAGGGGGAGGAGGAGAGAGTGGAGCATATCCTGGCCTCACCAAACCATGAGGACAATGTTTCCAATTAGAGCAGCCAGTCCACAGAGAGGAACACATGACTGGTCCCACTATGAGACATGACGCCCCTCACTGACCCATAGCCCTACAGGGGACAACACTGGAGACACAGTGTGAGAATTGCACCCTATCTGATCCCACCACTCCGAGTCAAACACTAAGGGGGTACAGTAGAACAGCAAGGGAATGGAGCAGTGAGGTCCCCAGGGAATGCTGAAGGTGGACTTTGGGGCAAGGGAGTGGTTCCCCAACATACTGGACTGGAAAACACTCCTAAAGGTCAACAAACAATCCTTAAACTAACTATAAGCTTTTCTTTCTTGTGTTTTGATTTGTTTTGTTGTCATTGATTTGTTGTTATTGTTTTGTTGTGTATTTTTGCTTGGTTTTGCTCTGTCTTGTTTTTGTGCAAGGTCTTATCTCTTCAGGTCTGTCTAAATAAGATAGGCTGGATGAACAACCTGGAGGAGAAAACAATGGGACCAACAGTCCTGGGGGGACATGGGAGAGGGAGATGTTGGGGGAAAGGTAGTGGTGTTAACAAACCCAGGGACAAGGGAACAAAAAGTGATTGAAATAGGTGGTGCGGAGGGTGTGGGAGGTCTGGTAGGACATGATCAAGGGTAATGTAACTAAGAGGAATTGCTGAAACCCTGGTGGGCACTGAGCATGATAGCGGGACGGGAGGAAAGTCATAGGAAATAGAGAAAAAAGCTGGGAGGCAAAGGGCATTTACAGATGTCTAGATAAAGACATGTACATATGCACATATATTTATATATGAGGATGGGGAAAAAGATCTATGTGCATATATTTATAGGTTTAGTATTAAGGTAGCAGAAGGACATTGGGCTCCACTCAAGTACTCCCTCAATAAAGAATATGTTCTTCTATTAAATTGGCATTCTATGATGCTCACCTTCCTGACACAACCGCTGAAGACAAAGCAGGTGAATAAGCAAAAGTGGTGAAGAAAGGTGAAGGTGCTCAGCTATCAAAATATATAGATTCTGGGACCTTAAAAGCTTGAAGGTAAACAAGTGGCCATCTAGCTCAGAAGCAACAAAGTCCACTTGGAAGAAGCACACCAGCCTGTGCAATCACGAGGTGTTGAAGGGATCAGGTATAAGACATCATCAGAACAAAAAATCTTACCATAGTGAATGAGGTGGGGAGTGCACAGTGGAGACCCAAAGCCCATTTGTAGTCCACTGGAGATCCCCTTACAGAGGGGTCTCAGGGAGGAGATGAGCCAGTCAGGGTGCAATGTAGCAACGATGAAAAATATAAAGTTCCTCTAGTTCCTAAATGCTTCCTCCCCCCTCCCCCAACTATCATGATCCGAATTCTACCTTGCAAGTCTGTCTAGACCAGAGGATGTACACTGGTACAGCTAGGAACTGGAAACACAGGAAATGTAGGGCGGATGATCCCTTCAGGACCAGAGGTGTGAGTGATGATACTGGGAGCACAGAGGGAGAGTGGGTTGGAAAGGGGGAACCGATTATTAGGATCTACATGTGACCTCCTTCCTGGGGGAAGGACAAGAGAAAAGTGGGTGAAGGGAGACTTCGGACAGGAAAAGAAATGACAAAATAAAAATGCATAAATTATCAAGGGTGCATGAAAGAGGGAGGACTGGTAAAGAGGGAGGGGGGAAATGAGCACCTGATGCCAGGAGCTTAAGTGGAGAGCAAATGTTTTGAGAATGATGAGAGCAATAATGTACAAATGCGCTTTACAGAATTGATGTATGTACAGATTGTGATAAGAGTTGTATGAGACCCTAGTAAAACAATTTAAAAAATCCTTATGGAATCAGGAGTGAAAAAGTCAAATAATATGTTATATTAGGTAAATCTGCTACCCAAGACACCTTTAGAGTATTGAAAACAAGGATGTTACCTGAAGGCTAAAGTAGGCCTGATTAAACCCATGATATTTTCAACGCTTCATGCATGTGAAATTTGAACATTGAATAAGGAGGACTGAAGAAGAATCAATGCATTTTAAATGTGGTGCTGGAAAAGCATGCTGAAAGTACTCTAAACTGCCAAAACTAGTCTGTGTTGGAAAGAGTATGGCCAGGGTGCTCCTCAGAGAAATTGGAGCGTGTTGTCAGGAGAGGGCAGCTGTCACTGAGGAAGGACTGGTCGGATTTGGTAATGTAGTGGGCCAGCAAAAAAGAGAAAAAAGAGGCCGGCCTTCAGGCGCAGGGTTGACAATCTGACTGCAACCATAGGGTCAAACCTAAGAGCAAGTGTGAGACTGGCACAGGACTGGGCAGCATTTCCTTCCATTGTCCTTAGGGCACAATGCATTGGAACCGACTCAACACCACCTAACAACAACAACCGCCTTATTAAATAAACATAAGTAGCTCTTTTTAATTAAAAAAAAATCTTAAAGGATATATTTGCTGCTGTTTTTTTGTACTTCGTTGGAAATTTTATCTTCTACTTTTCTGCACACAGGAAATAATTCTCACTAAAAGACTACTATCTTAGTGTTCTTCGAAATCAGTCACATGGGCCTGCTAGTGTCATGTCTCTTGACCTGTGTCTGATCAATAGTGGGAAGGGGCTCGTATAGTTACTCTTCCTGCAGGAACCTTTGCCTCTGTGGAAGTAGAGCGGCTTTCTTCCATTAAAGAAAGCTTTCATTAAGCTTCCAAAGTGGTGTCCAATTCAAGGAGACCTGGAACCATCAAATAGTCATTATTTCAATGCTCCCTTGCATTAATACGACAAGTTCTAATGTGAACGGCAAGGGTTTTTCCTTGTAAGAAAATATACAGGAACATTTCCCCTAACATCAACTGCCATGCTCAAGGCTAACAGAGAGCAACCAATTCAGAAATCCAACTGTACAAGCCAGCGTCTCATGGATCGCAGCTCTCAGTTAGACTATAGTAGCCTAGACTCCTCATATCAATAGGACCTTAACTTGCAATTGCGTTATAACCCAGGTGGGTGCATGACAATGTTTTAATTTTTTTCTTTGTTTTTTTGGCGGTGTGTGTGTGTGCATGTGTGTGCATTTCTTCATTCATTGGTCTGTTTTTGTTTGAGTTGTTGTACTTGTTGCTTTTGCTTTGGGTTTTGGTTTTGTCATAAAGTGACTGACTGCCAAAGTGAGTCACAGCTCTTCACAACCAGAGGCCAAGCAGATGGGTGCTGGCCTCCCAGTTAAGTCTGGCCCTATTCCAGGCACAGTTCGTTATTATTACATGGCCTGTTCCGACCTCGCCTTCATGAAGCGCTCACTGAAGATAATGGCACTATGGCAAAGTGTGGTGAAGAAAGCAGAGGGTTCCTAGCTATCAGCTGGAAGAGTGTCTGCGGTCATAAAGGCTGTCTTCCAAATTCAGCCAGAGAAGTGAGGCATTAATTAAGGGCACATGATAGAAGTACACCAGCCTGTGTGATCCAAAGATGCCAATAACAAAATCCAAATATGATGAAGGGAAAAGTACCAGAGCTTAGTGAACACCGAATTTTTAGAAGGTTATGGAGGATGATGGGGACTCAAACTCCATCTGCATGAGTGTCTAGTCAGAGAAAGCACGTGGCAGACCCCTTCATTCACAGCTAAAGGACCAGGACAGCTTCACCATCATACAGAGATTATTGTAAAGTTGATCATGGTGGATCAATCACGGTATAATATGACACTTGGCCAGTTGACCTCTTTCTTGACCAAACCTGATTTTGCTCTAGGTTCAAATATTTCTCGATTGTTCCACTACAGAAACTTCTCTCTGGTTTTGTAAATATTGTTGGTGGTCTTCTCTTTCTTAATCTTTATATTATTTTAGTAGTATTTTCTTCTTCCTGTTTCAGTTTTTTTATTGTTTCTGCTCGGTTTCGCAGTTTATGGAGCACAGAGGGGTGGACGATAGAGACAGTAACTGCTGCAATGTCTTCTCAGGAACCGGTTGTGGGAGGACGAGGAAAGGAAGCAGAGCTGGGAGCGATCAATGAGTGCAGATCAGGGGAGGCTGATGTGCGGATCAGGGGCGGCTAGGGGGCATGAGGACTGACCGTGATGATGCATACACGGTTCTTCTAAAAAGTGATTCATGGAAGTGCATGGGATGTGAATACTATATCAAGGAAACTACTGAGAAAAAAAAGAAACCAACAAACTTGACGTATTGTTTCCATGGATGAAGGAGGAAGAGTTTTTGCTGAGGGGGCATTGAGTTTATTTTAATGGTGATGTAGCAGTTTGGAGACGGATATCAAAACCTGTTGTACAACACAAAGAAATAATCAATGGCACTTAATTATACTTGTAGAAGATGTTGAATTAGAGAATGTTTTGTTCGGTATATTTTTACCAAATTTGAACAAAATACACAAATACTAAATACAAAGAAGAATAAAATGTTCTAAAATTGATTGTGGTAAAGAGTATACAGCTCTTCTTGACAGAATTGAACTATTCAATTGCGTGATATGTGGATAAAGTGCCAATAAAACTGTTCAAATGAAAATAAAATAAGCTTCTATTTTCCTCAATTAGATATTTTACAGTAACCATTTCCCATTTTAATAGACTCATATTTTCATTTACCCTGTTTATTTAATATTTTCTTTGTCATTTTATCTATCACTTTGAATTTTCTGTTATATTCTTTGTGGCATAGTTGGTATAAAAGTACTATCAAAGGTAAAGATAAACTATTTTATGAGTCACTGCCAATTAACCTTAAAGGAATGGGTTTTCTACGTACAAAAGAAACCGCTCACAACAGGCTGAGGATGAAATAAAAGCAAACCTAAACTAAAATATTTGAAACCATGAAATTTACCCTGAAGCTATTTACAAACACTCTGCTTGAAAAATAGGTGGATATGGGAAAAATTGAATAAGCAAAATTCACATTTAAACAGAATAAGTGTTGGGAATGAGAAAAGATGGAATTTTACTCAAAGTCATTTATTTTTTTAGGAGAACAAATAGATTAGAAGGAAACCAAATGAAGGAAATATATAATAGTAATTCACTTTAAAGTGAAGAGGTCGGAGATAAATGCTCAATTATTCTTCCTTAAAATACCAAATATCAGTTAGACTGCCATTGTGAGCAAGTATAGTGTAAGTCTTCTCTTGCCTTTATCACACCCTTCCCATTGCATATTCACCATTTGTCCCCAATCAAGCCAAGCTATACATACAGAAACTTTCTGTAAATATTTAGAGATGGATAGATATCAGATGACAGATCAATAAATTCATTGGCTGAAAGACAATACCTCCAACAATATCACGTTGATTTTTTTCAAAATATATAAAGCATCAAGGCCAGTTTTAGCCACAGGGAAGGGAAATTAGTAAGGAATAAGCAACAGTCATTGATATGTGCAATAAAATGAAATTTCTCTAATCCATATCTCTGCAAGTCCCACACAATGATTCTATGGGACAATGAAATGTATTGATTTGTTTTATTGTACTTCCCTGACTATAAGCATGAGCCATCTCAGCAGCAAGAGCACAGAGGGTTGCTGGGACAATCAAGGACGAAGAGCAGCCAGTGGAGCATGTTCTAGATCTCTGTCTGAAGTGGCAGGGGCTGAGACCAGAGCCTCTAGAGTAGGTGTCCTCACACTAAGGCCCGTGGGCTGGACTTTTGCTCCATTTTTGTTTGTTTGTTTAACTATAGTCCGGCCCTCCAACAAGCCTGAGGGACAGTGACTGGCCCCCTGTTTAAAAAGTTTGAGGACCCCCTCTTCTGAAGGTTGCAACACTGAGACCATAAAACACAACAATGGAAACAGAACAGAGGCAAAGGCACGGAGATCATGAGACCAAAAAGAATAACTGGCACCAAGCTTATGAGACTGTGGGGCAAAGCAGCAGATGGTGTTTCTGGCTTACTGAGGTAGAACACGGGGGCCACGGTGGCTGAGAGGTAAAGGGAGGGTCATCGCTTAACTTCTGGCTGAGAAGAGGGGTTGCTATGAACCAGTGACTATAACCTTCATACTTTCTGACGCTGGTTTATTAACTCCCCTTGCATTCACTTTATTTATTTATCTATCTATTTATTTAGTTTTTTATTTTAAAGTTCTTTCTTTTTTTAAATTAATAAATATTTTTATTGGGGCTCATACAACTCTTATCACAATCCCTACATACATCAATTGAGCAAAGCTCCCTTATACATTTGTTGCCCTCATCATTCTTCCTTTTTTTTTTCTTTTTTTACATTTTATTAGGGACTCACACAACTCTTATCACAATCCATACATATACATACATCCATTGTATAAAGCACATCCATACGTTCCCCGCCCCAATCATTCTCAAAGAATCTGCTCTCCATTTAAGCCCTTTGCATCAGGTCCTCTTTTTTTTTCCCTCCCTCCCCGCTCCCCCCTCCCAATGTGCCCCCGGTAATTTATACATCGTTATTTTGTCATATTTTGCCCTATCCGGAGTCTCCCTCCCCCCACTTCTCCGCCGTCCCTCTCCCAGTGAGGAGGTCACACGTGGACCCCTGTAATCAGTTCCCCCTTTCCAACCCACCCGCCCTCAGCTCTCCCAGCATTGCCCCACACACCCCTGGTCCCGAAGGTATCATCCACCCTGGACTCCCTGTGCCTCCAGCCCCCACATGCACCAGTGTACAACCTCTGCCCCATCCAGCCCTGCAAGGTAGCACTCGGATCATGGTAGTTGTGGGGAGGAAGCATCCAGGATCTGGGGGAAAGCTGTGTTCTTCATCGGTACTACCTCGCACCCTCATTGACTCATCTCCTCTCCTGAACCCCTCTGTGAGGGGATCTCCATTCTTTACTTGTGAATATTGAACTCAAAAGAAAAGTTGAGTCTTGGAAAAAGCATTTGGTATCACACTCGGGCAAAAGAAGTAAGGACAATGGAAGCAGTTGACAGAAAGAAACACGGCCCATGCTGTACCGTCTTCCTCATTGCTGCTGTATCTGAGCACTCTTTTGCAATCACTGCTTCAATCGCTACCACTGAGCTTCCACTTTACCAAGTGGTCCTCTAGTTTGCTCACCTTCTACTAGGAATTCATCTCTCCTGACAACATGTCCAAAGTCTATGATACTAAGTCTTGTCATTCTTGCTTTTACGAAGCATTCTGGTAGAAGTCCTTCCAGGACAGTTATACTTTCAATATTTTTTTCCAACACCAAAATTTAAATGCATCATTCTTTTAAAGACTTCTTTATTCAATCTCCAACTTTCAACTTTGTATCAGGCCATTGAAAATGCCATCTCTTGGATCAGGTGCATTTGAGTTATCCAAGTGGAATCTGTACTAGTCACTGCATTAAAGAGGACTTTTGCAGCGGACCTCCCCAATGCCAAATGCCATTGCATTTCTGAACTGCTGTCTCCATGAACACTGATTGGGATCTGAAGCAAAATTAAATCCTTGACAAATCCAGTATTTTCTCTATATATCAAGATGTTGTGAGACTTTGGTTTTCTTCTGGTTGTCATCCATACTGAAGGACAGTCTGATTTTCAGCAGCAAGTGCTTGTAGTCTTCCTTGCTTTTAGCAAGAACATTTGTGTAATCTTCATATCAAAGATTGTTAATAAGTATTATTCCAATCCCAACACTTCATTCTTTTACATATAACCCAGTTTCTCTGGTGATTTTCTCAGTTAAAGAATGGAATAAGTATGGTGAAATATCACACATGTGATACACATCTTTCATGATTTTATCTCATGCACTATTCACTAGTTGTGTTAGAACAACTGCCTCTGGTTGGAGACTCTGCATGTGCACAAGCAGGTATTCAGTAATTTCCATTCTTCTCACGGCGATCCGTAGTCTGGGTCCACAAGTCTAATGTCTTTGCGTAGTCAATAAAATACAAATCCACATTCATGTGGCACTCTTTGTTTTCAGCTGAAATCCATCTGGCTTTAGCAATGATATTCCTTGTTTGACATCTTCTTCTCAACTGACTTGGATTCCTAGCAGCCCCTTTATTGACATACTGCTGATCCTCTTATTGGATTTTTGTTAGAAAATTTTTCTTGCATGTGATATTGATGATATTGTTCAATAATTTCTACCTTTTATTAGGCCATCTTTTTTTGAATGGCCACAATTGTGAATCTCCTGCAATAGGTTGGACAGGTAGCTGTTTTCTGATTTTCTTAACATGGGCTAGTGAGGGACTCCAGGGCTCATCATCAGCTTCTTCATATATTTCAAATGATATTCTATAATATCTTAGACCCCCCCCGCAAATGCCTTCATTTCAGTTAGACTTCTACTTTCAATATCATTGTTTCTTAATCAAGTGCTACCTCTAGAACCTGTCTGAATGTTGGCAAATTCTTTCCATTTTTTAACCACTAGTTCTAGTGGTTGGTGTGACTATTTGGATAATACTTCTATTTACTAGACTTCCTTTAAAGCTTAGTTATTCTCCTATCACATACAACATTGCTTCTGGATATAACTTGAAATATATTTGGAAAATAAATTTGATGCAATTCATTTTGAATTTTTCATTCCCAGCATAATAAACCACATGTTTGTTGGGTTTAGAATACCCAGTACCAGTGCATTTCAGCACACTAATGCCAACATTTCAATATTTATGCATTGCATTAATTTTGGAATATTTCTAAGTTTCCTAGATACATACTTCATATATTCCACATTTCAAATATTAGTAGATTTTTTTCTTGTCATTTAGATTTGTGCCCCATCAACCAATAAAGTACAGATAATTCTAATGAAGTGACTGGTCTTTTTGCCATTCCATGGGATATATAATGAATCATCAAAGAGACAGGAGGAGAGAATGTCAGGACCATCAGAAGGGGAACCAACTGAGTGCGTCCAAGATCCAATGTGAAGAAGTGGTAGCAGACATAGCAGAAGCACCAGAGAACATAGCACCAAGCCATGAGACAGAACGGTGGGTTCCTCAGTCTAATACAACATTACTAAGACTAAATGTCTTCAGGAAAGAGACTCTCTTTTATACAGGTCTTCTTTTGGGTTGATGTAGTTAGCTTATTGTGCCAACCTGGCGATAAACACATGTGGGATTAATTGAAGGGCAGAGAGATAAAAGGCTCAGCGAACCTCGCCTTTCTTGGCTCTTGCTTTTGATCACCGGACCAGTGTGCAGCTGCCTTGCTTGTTCTGTGCCTCAATTTGCAAGCTACACTACCTATGGGACACCTACCCCATGGATTGTGTGGCTGTGATTTGAGGTTCCTTTAAGACCTGCTTCATCACACAATTGGAATTCACATCTCTTGTGCTGGGGATGATAAGACCCTGTCATCTGGCTGACTGTTGGTGACCTGCCTTGCTGTTTGCTACCTGTGCCCAGATAACCTGAATTGCTCTACAGAGGACTAACTGGTGGCCCTCAAGACTTGAAGGACTGCCAGTGTCTCACAGCTGTCTCAGGGGAGTGAGTTGCACTAAGCCACTTGTACTGCTTTATAATTTAACTGTTTACTTCTGTGTTATGTATATATATATATATCTGTATAAATGTATATATTTTTATTAGCAATCTGGTTTTGTGTCTCTAGAGAACTCTGTCTCACCTGATTTGATACCAGGAGTGCTTCTAGAGAAATAAAATCACAAATATGGGCTTCTTAAATTGGTTCTCCAGCCTGATTAGTCTTAACAGCACTAATAATGCTACTTCAACACCCCAAAGCTTTGATACCCTTATTAATCCATTGTGTGAAATAGCAAAGCTAATACTTACAGTAGATGAGGTGCTGGTTAAAGGATGGGCTCTGAGTGATCATATGCTTGATATTTTCCAGGAGTTTTGTAAGGATGACAAGTATAGGGAAGCTGGTTGGCTGGTCCTTCTTACAATGGAAAGTGTGATTAAGGAGAGAGATGGTCTTAGAGCCTCAGAATCGTGCTTCAGGTGCAGACTAACAGATCTGAAAGCTTCCATCTCTGCTACAAAGGAGAGCCTTCTCTCCTCTAGTAATAGAGCTGACATTGCTGAGAACCAGGTCTAGAGTCTCATTATGTGAGTGCCTGAATTACAAAGGCAGCTGAATTACAGATCTAGAGCAGTGTCTGATACCAAAGTGAGGGCACTGATTGGGAAAAGTTGGGACCCTGAAATGTGGAATTGGAACATATGGGCTGATGATACAGAAGAAGAAGAAGATATTGAGCCCTTAGAAACAATTGAGCTACCCCAGTCAATAGATCCACTCTCCCAGCTGAAAGTATTAATTCACAATCTACACCTGAGCAGATTAGCCAAACTAGTCAAGTTGCTATGCCAGGTGGGGCATCATCAGTAGCATTCCCTGAGGGAGATGCCTTACAAGATGTTGCTGAGAGCACCCAGGAAACACCCTTAACACCCTTTATTTCCACTAGACCTGTCACTAAAATTAAGTTTCAGAAAGCTCCTAAAGGTGAGGTTGAGATGATTACCCAAGGAAAAGCATGCTATAATCATAAAGTTCCATCCGAGTTTTCAGATCTGTACAAGCAGAAACCTGGGAAATATCCCTGGGAATGGTTACTAAGGGTGTGGGATACTGGTGCACAAAATGTAATATAAGACCCGTCTGAGTTTCTGGATATGGGACCCGTAAGTACAAACTCTTCTTTCAATGCTTCTGTGAGAGAAGTTAAGAGAGGATCTAATTATTTATTTGATTGGTTTTCTGAAGCATGGATTGCCAGATGGCCACGATTAGACCAACTTGAAGTACCTGAACTACCTTGGTGCACTATAGAGGAAGGCATGCAAAAGCTTAGATAAATTGGTATGTTGGAATGGATCTATTAGGATATTCCCATAGACCCATAAAGAGGGTGTCCTCAGGATAAGCCCTTTACCACAACCATAGGGAACAAGTTTGTGAAGTGGGCCCCAGCATCTCTTAAGACTCCTGTAATTGCTATTTTATGTGCACCAGGATTAACAGTGGGCACTGCCCTAAGTGAACTCTGACATTTGCCCACAATGGGGCTGATTCGTCCCCGTGATGATAGAGGGCAGGTGTCAGTACTGAATCAACAGAGACAGGATGGGCGTGGTTATAATAGACAACAAGATTTTAGTAGTGATCAAAGCAACCTGTTTCATGTGGAATTATGGCATTAGCTACTTAGCCACAGTGTCCCTAGAAATGAAATAGATTGGAAGCCTACTAAATATTTATGTGATCTGTACAGGCGAAAGAATGGTAGATCAGGTGAACAGCAGAATAGACAGTCATGATTGCTCAATCAATTCCCAGACCTGAGCCAGTTTACAGACCCACAACCCCTTGAATGAAGGGGAGGCTGTGTCCCTTTGAAGGAGGACCCTGTTACATCACCAAGGTCTATACTGTTAGTCTTTCTTCTAGCCTTCCCCAAAGGGACCTCCGTCCTTTCACAAGAGTCACTGTTCAATGGGGAAAAGGAAATAATCAAACATTTTGGGAATTACTGGAAACTGGCTCAGAACTGACACTAGTTCCAGGAGACCCAAAGTGTTTCAAAGACCCACCAGTCAGAGTGGGGGCTTATGGAGGTCAAGTTATCAATGGAGTTTTAGCTCAGGTACGCCTCACTGTGAGTTCAGTGGACCCCGGCCGAACCTGAGGTTATTTTCCCAGTTCCAGAATGCATCATTGGAATAGACATACTTAGTAACTGGCAGAACCCTCGTATTGGATCCCTGAAATGTGGAATAAGGGCTGTCATGGTAGGAAAAGCCAAGTGGACACCATTAGAACTGCCATTACCTAAGAAAATAGTAAACCAAAAGCAGTACCGCATTCCTGGAGGGATTGCAGAGATCAGTGCCACCATCAAAGACTTGAAAGATGCAGGGGTGGTGATTCCTACTACATCCCCATTTAACTCACCTATTTGGCCTGTGAAGAAGACTGATGGATCCTGGAGAATGACAGTGGATCATAATAAACTTAACCAGGTGGTGGCTCCAACTGCAGCTGCCATTCCAGATGTGATTTCATTGTTTGAGCAAATTAATATTTCTCCTGGTCTTGGTGTACAGCTATTGATCTGGCTAATGCCTTCTTCTCAATACCAGTCTCAAAGGGCCACGAGAAGCAGTTTGCCTTCAGCTGGCAGGAGCAACAATATACTTTCACAACTCTCTTCCAGGGGTATATTAACTCTTCTTCCCTGGGCCATACTTTAGTCTGAAGGGAACTTAAACACCTGTCTATTCCACAAAATATCACACTGATCCATTTTATTGATGACATTATGCTGATTGAACCCACTAAGGATGATGTATCAAAGACTCTAAATACATTGGTACAATATCTGCATATAAGAGGTTTGGAAAGCAACCCAATGAAGATTCAGGCACCCTCCATCACAGTAAAAATTTCTACGGATCCAGTGGTGTGGGGCATGTCGGGATATTCCTACTAAAGTGAAGGTAAACTATTTCATTTGGCACCCCCAATGACTAAAAAGGAGGCACAATGCCTAGTGGGCCTCTTTGGATTTTAGAGGCAACATATCCCTCACTTGGGTGCCTTTGGATCAACAGATCAGGAAGGGTGTCACTGCCCTAAGTGGTGTGATTGATCCTGATTACCAAGGGGAAATTGGACTTGTGCTACATAATGGAGGTAAAGAAGAATATATCTGGAATCCAGGAGATCTGATAGGCCGACTCTTAGTGTTACCATATCCTGTGATTAAAGTAAATGGTAAATTACAGCAACCCAATCCTGACAGGACTTATAATGACCCAGACCTCTCAGGAATGAAGGTCTGGGTCACCCCATCAGGCAAAAAAAACCACAGCCAGCTGAGGTGCTTGCTGAGGGCAAGGGTAATACAGAATGGGTAGTAGAAGAAGGTAGTTCTACCTAACAGTTATGACCACATGATCAATTTCAAAAGTGAGGATTGTAATTGTCAGCGTATTTTCTTTTCATGTCTTTATTGCATGTCTTTCCTTTGTTCATGTATAATATATCAGATACAATAGGACTCAATGTGTTTTCATTTATATGTATGATAATGATTGATGATAAGTATAAGTGTGATTTCATCAATGTCCAGAAATGATATAATTATATATGACTAAAGAATTGTGTACGTTGGCAAGGGGTGCATTAGTTAGTTTATTGTGCCAGCCTGGTGATAATCACATGTGGGATTAATTGAAGGGCAGAGAGATAAATAGCTCTGTGAGTCTCACCTTTCTTGTCTCTTGCTCTTTGATCATCGAACCAGTGTGCGGCTTCCTTGCTTATTCTCTGCCTCAATTTGCAAGCTACACTACCTGTGGGACACCGAGCCCATGGACTGTGTTGTTGTAATTTGAGGTTCCTTCAAGATCTGCTTCACCACACATTAGGAATTCACATCTCTTGTGCTGGGGACTGTCAGACCCTGTCATCTGGCTGATTGTTGGTGACCTGCCTTGCTGTTTGCAACCTGTGCCCACATAGCCTGAATTGCTCTACAGAGGACTAACTGGTGGCCCTCAAGACTTGAAGGACTGCCAGTGTCTCACAACTGTCTCAGGGGAGTGAGTTGCACTGAGCTATTTGTACAGCTTTATAATTTAACTGTTTATTTCTTGTGTTATCTATCTATATAAATATGTATATAATTAATAGCAATCTGGTTTTGTCTCTCTAAAGAACCCTGTCTAACACATGAGTCATTAATCAATGATAAAGAAACTTCATAACAATTGTCTGAACAAGGCAGAAACCAAAAGACAAAGTGGCTGATGCCAAGGACCAGAGAGAGTTCCTGGGGGGAAAAGAACTCTATTTTTATTTTTTCTGACTTGTATACTGTTAGCTTCTATAATACACTCTTTTAATTATAAATATATATTTTTGAGTTCTGTTTGCCCACTTAGCAGAGGTATCTGGGAGGGATGGTTTCTGTTAGGAAATGTGAAAAATGTTCAAACAGTAACATATATGAAATCACCCTCATAAAACATCACCCTTAAATAGAGTGAAGTTGGATTCTCCTTTCCCCAAGTGATGCCAGAGAATGTCAGATGTGAGCTCCATGCAATTCTTAAGCATGTCTCATAGGTTTCTATTGAAGGTTTAACCTATAAATGTACTCAAAGTGATTCTTGATAGTTTCCAACTTACAGAAATGCCATTTATGCAGTAGAATTTGCTTCATAGGGTCTCAAGGTTGTGCGCTTCCTGAACCATAGTGTCTTTTCTGTCTTCCAAGGAGTCTCTAGGTGTTTTCAGACCACCATCCTATTATTTGAGGAGAAGAATATATCTTTGTGCTCCACCGTGGAATGCCTTAGTTCTTCCTACAGGTTCCTAAAGCAGTTACGTGGTCTCCAATCTCTAGAAAATTGTGTGATGTATTTTTAAAAGTCACTATACTTTGACTCTACTAAAAGTACACTTTATAAACTTGTCCATGTGATTTTTGCAGTTGCTGCTACACATTTGTGAAGGCCTGGAGAACTCAAACTTTTTATACCAGACTATGTAGCTAAATGTTGCTGGGTGGAACTCACTCAGTGGCACAAAGATCTAGTGATTTCCTTCTTTAATGATTATCAGCAAAAATACTTTTGAGCAGGTGTTTGTGAGGTGGGGGTGGGTTGGAGTTGTCTATGTATGGTTACTCTGAGTTCGATTTGACTCAATGGCACTCCTAAATAGAAATAATGTGCCTGTGGTAGAACATAGATTCAAATATGACATAGGGTAAGTAGTTTAAATTTAGTTGATAATTATCTCAAACTGCAGCTTATATTTAGAAAAAAATGCATGGATTAGGAAATTTAAGTAATTATAAAAAACAAATTAGTATATTTGTATTTAATGATAGCAAAGGAAGTAAAACTGAATAAGAAAATAGGTGACGAATTATTTACATTTTAAATGGACTATAGCCCAACTTTATCCTAATCACAGACTTCTAACTGTTCTCTACAACTTGTAATTAATACAGAATTATTGACTATGATGGGTGCATAATTGAATTTTATCTTTGAAAATACAATCATATACCATCACATAATACCCGTTCAGCATAATGCCCATTCAGCATTGATCACTTAAAGCAATTGTTCACAAATTGGGGTTGCCACAATTGATAATCACAAAAATTTTCAAGAACTAAGTGGGAAAATAATCCCAGCTATTAATTAATTGTCTCCAATGTACGCAGCAAAACTAACAAAAACACAGAAAGCACCTTGATCAGATATGGGAAAGTGTTCATGACACGGCTTGAGGACACATTTTAACACACTGAAAAGCACGAATAAGACAAGAGCTTATTTGAGATGCAGAATGCAAAATGGGAACACACCTTTTACTATATGATGCTTGCACAATGTTAAGATCACATTCTATTTCACAGGACATTCCATGGTTATCAACAGACACGTGGTTCTAATGAAAAGCAATTAAAAAGTATAAAAGTAGATATATTAAAAATGCATATTAAAGCATTCATAACAATACGAAAGACATCCCAAAGAAGACACTTTATGTGTTAAATATCAAGTATCAATAAAAATAACGAAATGCAAGGCCTACATTTTAACTTCAAATCTAACATAAATACTATCATGTTAATAAAAACTAGCATTCACCATATTAATATTATAACTTAATTTACATGCTATGAACATTGTAATATTTGTTGAATTTAATTAATGCATTTGTTTGATTTTATAAATGGATTAAAACCTTAAAACTAAGAAGTTATATTCAGCTTATTTCCAGCCTATGTAAATAATATTATATAGACACTATTAATATACAAGTTTTCAACATACAAAAAAAATCCATAATTTAATCAATCACATAATATTATAAGTAATCTTTGGAATACTGAAAAGCTACAAAAACTATGTAGTGCAAGGATTTTATGTGTTCATTCCTGCTAATTTTTGACTATCTGGGTAAAATTCATCCCCCTCTTTTAGTAATGATTCCTCAACTAAGAGTTCTGTGATAGAGAGAGTATTTTAATGTCAAAGATTTCCAGTGGAAAAGAAAAAATCTGGAGTGCAATCAAACAAACAAATAATAGGAAGCGTATTTCCCTATTATGAAGACTAAAAAATATATGCAACTCTAACTTTACCCTGTGAGTGAGTAGAGATGAAAATGATATGGGATGGCATAACAGTAAGGCATGTTTGCTTTATACTCTTGTTGCAAAGGAAGTTAGGGGAAGTTTGAAATGCTGTTTTTATTGTAGTTAAGTGTCATAGCATCATTTCCAACTTATAGCACTCCTGTGTATAGCAGAACAAAACAATGACTTAACAGATGCATCATCATGATTACTGTTACTCTTAAGCCCATTGTTGCTGGCACTGTGCACATCCATCACCTTCATAGCCTTCTTTTTCTGCTGCCCTTTCACTTTACCTAGAGTGATATCCTTTTCCAGGGACTAGTTTCTCCTATAACATTCCAAAAATCTTGGAAGTCCCAGCTTCCTAGGTGCATTGTCGCTGCACTTCTTCCAAGACAGATTGGTTGTTTTTCTTTTGTGGTCTATGGAATTTTACTCCTCACTAGCACCATCATTCAAATGCACCGTTTCTTCTTCAAAGTTCTTTATTCAATGTCCAAAGTTAACATGCACATAAGTTGGTTGAAAATAGCATGCCTTTGGTCAGGAACACCCAAATCTCCCAAGTTGCTCTTTGATACTTTCCAGAGGTCGTGTGTCACAGGTCTGCTCAATTCAATGGCTCATGGTTTTCCATTGCTCAGAACTTGGTACAGACACACACTGATGAGAAGAAAGAAAAAATTCAGTGGGAGAGAAAAGACATTTGCAAGCCTGAGGGAGGACAGAGAGGCAGGATAGGGCAAGACGGCTTGATAAGACAAAATTATATGTGACAGGCATATAAAAGAATGGAAGATATGAGAGGCAAAGAGAGAGGGAGAGAGCAAACCACATCCTTGGATCATATGATAATGTGCTAGATTCTGTTAGATATCGTTGGATGTTGTTGAGTTGTTTTGCGCTTATAACAGTACTAGGAGCAACAGAAGGAAATATGACCAGGTCCTGGACCATCCTCACAATTGTTCTTAATATTTAAGCCCATTGTTGCAGCCACCGTGTCAATGTCATTTTGTGGAATGCCTTCTCCCTTTTCTCTGCCCCTCCACTTTAACCAGCATAATGTCCTTCTCCAGAGACTAGTGTTTTCTGATAACTTGTCCAAAATACGTAAGACAAATCTAGCCACATTTGCTTCTAAAGAGCATGCTGGCTGTACTCTTTCCAAGACAGATCTGCTTGTTTTTAGGAAACCCATGGTACTTTTCTTATTCTTTGCCAATACCATAGTTCAAATGTGTCAAAAATCTTTTAGTCTTCCTTATTCAATGTCCAACTTTTACGTGCACATGGGGCAATTGAAAAGACTTGGCTCAGGCCCACCCTAGTCCTCAAAGTAAAACCTTTGCTTACCAACATTCAAAAGAGATCTTTTGCAGCATATTTGCCTAACGCAGCGCACTGTTTGACCCCTTGACTGCTGCTTCCACGAATATTGATTACGAATCCAAACAAGGTGAGATTCTTGACGACTTCAACCTGTTTTCAGTTGATCATAATTTCTCTATTGGTCTAAATGTGAGGAGCTTTCTGTGGATTGAGTTGTAATCCACACTGAAGGCTGCAGTTCTTCATCGTCATCAGCAAGTGATTCAAGTCCCGCTCACATTCAGGGAGCAAGTTTGTGTCATCTGCATATCTCAGGTGGTTAATCAGCCTTTCTCCAATTCTGAGACCACATTATTCTTCATATAATCCAACTTCGTTGATGATTTGCTGACATACCAATTGAACAAATATGGTGAGAAGATACAATCCTGATGCACGCTGTTCCTGGTTTTTAAGCCCTGAATATGCTCATGTGTTTTTCTAATAATGACTTCTTGGTCCTTCGTAAATGGTTAGTGTTTGAAAATCTGTTGCTGTTGATAATTCAAATTCATAGTGACCATAACTCAAAAGGCAGAGGAAAGTGCCTTGCATGATTTCTAAGACTGTGATCTTTATGAAACAGATTGCCACATCTTTCTTATGAGGGGTGCATGTTGGCTTGTTGGCTTAGGAGCTGAGCATTTACCACCTATCACCAGGGTTCCTTAAGGGGCATATCCTGGTACTAAAATGAGCACATAGCCCCACAGCACACAACACCAGCAACAAAATGAACACATTGTTGACAATCTGGTGGAAGAGGTAAACATCCATTCAAATTTAGTTGACCTATCTAACAATCTATGAGCATTTTCCTTTATGTAATATGTAGTAAAGAATCAAAACTAGATGAAATTGCTGAGTTTCTAGAATGTGTTGCTGGGTGAATAGACAAGAGAGAGTTAGTGAGGAATGAAGTAAAGTGTACAGAAGCTAAAATATGAATAGGGACATAAATAATAGGAAATCACTTTAAAGTCAGAGAAGAGTTTAAGAATATTTTGGCCTGAAGGACCTTCTCAGGAGCAGTCATGAGAGGGCCTATCTTGAAGGCAATGTGATTGTGTATTCACATACAGATTTGAGACAATGTATTGAGATGAGGTTGGAAGATTAATTTGTAAGCAATTTTTTATGCATCAGAATGTGGGAAATGATCATGTAGGTTACCACAGAACAGAACTGAAATGAACAAGCTGAACAAAGAAGGTTATTACCCTTTCAGTGGAATTGACTCTTTTCCAAGTGAGCTCACTGCTGGCAACAGGGATAATGTACTTAGCTTGCTATTGAGCACATCTGCAGGATAAGCACTAAGGGAAATATGAGTGTGGTCACTTAGTTGGTCCCTGGGGGGAAAGCAGCTTGTCATTTGGTTTGACATTGTTCTTGGGTAACTGTATAGAAATGTATTCAAGTTCAGAAATGCACCAGGAATTTAGTTGACCTATCTAACAATCTATGAGCATTTTCCTTTATAAATTATGCAACAATAAATAGAGAATAAAAATATCATTGTTTTAAAATATATTTTCATTACTTTAGAATTGCAAATCTGGTGTCTAAGAATTTAAACAGTACACTGATCTGCAAAATGCTTTGAGTTTAATGTGAACTATGTGGTGTAGATTTGTTTTATGGTTCACAAAACAAGTATATTCTCCCTCAAAATCATAGCCACCACAGGCTGTCCTTTATTTAGAATAAAGTTTGAAGCAGCAATACCTTAATGACTCATTTGTCTTCATAATCATTCCTAGACATCATAGCATAGGCCATTCACCATTTTTGTTATTATCAGAACATTAAAGCCATGATGGGGCTTTGTATTTAATATGTCCAATCAGGAACATGACAGATGACTTAATTTTCTTCTCATATTTTACTGGAGTGATGGTTTCTTTCAAAAGTTATCTTTTGATAGCCTATCTGTAAGTAAGCACCTGATGGGAAGAGTTCTATTGATTTGAGAACAACAACAACAAAACTACTGGAATACCCAGTCAACTTTAACTCATGGTACCCTAATGTGACAGACAAGCACTGCCCCACAGAGTCTCCGAGACTGTACACCTCTGTAGACGCACACTGTCATGGCTTTCAAAAGGGGGGGTGGTCACTGTGGGTTAGAATATAACAACAGTTCCTGGTTATAACTGGAGAGATATTATCAAATGGCAACAACCAGTAGAGAAACCTGTGCAGTTCAATTGTACGTGGCTTTTGAAACTTTGATCCAAAAGTGAAACTATAGTTAAAAATTAAAGATAATGAGCTAAATCAGCATGAAAGAGCAATATATCTGTAACATTTTTTAGAAATCTTAAAAAAATAAGTGATGTAAAAGCTTACACACTTTGATTTTAGAAAAAGGAAAGTATTACTTCTATATCTAAAATCACATAGGTTTTTGCACTGTCTTTTTTGGAGTCTTAAATTAAGTCATCACATTTGTTTTCTTTCCATCACTTTTTCCCCATCACTTTTCTCTGATTTATTTCATTTTATAGCACAACAACTGCTAGTGGTTTCTTGATTGTTAGAACATGTGGTAGAAAATATGGTGTATATTTAATTCCTGTTATAGTTCCAGTGTGTGTCTTCAACTGAGATTGTGGCTTATGCTCAGCCCTGCATAGAACAGTGACCTGAGAAAACTCACGTACACACTCAGAGCACAAGAAGGAAAAAAGAAACAGTATTTGTGGAAATAATAGATCAAAAATTTTAAATTTGCCTAAATAAACATCTACACTTGATCTTAGCAAAAGGATCACAAAACAATTAAACAAACATCTATACATAACTAAGAAGCGTATGAAACTTAAGGTCTCACAAAAAATACAAGAGTTCACTGGTGAGGTTAATTAACCTGTTCAAAATGTCCAACTCAGTTAAGATACTTAGAAATCTTATGCATTTTTTTTTACTAAATGGCACAATAATTTTCAAACCTAGTTTTATGCGGGATTGCCTCAGGTTTTAAAAATATGTATAGAGCCATAAGCCACCACAATTACATCAGAATTTTGGGAGTAATATCCAAGGTCCATCTTTCTTCATCCAAGTTTGCGAAGCAGTAATCTAAAGGACTATTTACAACCCCCAGTAACTTGTGTTGAAAAAAAACAAAACTACACTGTTGTTTTCATGTGCTCCTTGGACTGGAGCAGTGCAAGTCCACTGCCATTGAATCTCTTCTGACTCAGAGTGACATCTAGGATAGAATAGAATTTCTTTTTACGGGATTCTAGTCTACAGATGACTGGATTTCTGTAATGTATACTAGAAATTCCCACCCCAAGGTTACTGAAAATATATAGTAGAAACACTGCCAACTTGGATTGAAAGTGTCAGAGAAAGGATGATAAAAAGAAACTATTAAACCCCAAATTCTACATTTAGCAAACATGTGCTATCCTTGAAAAGACAGGAATGATGACTCCCAGGGTAAAATTTGAATCCATGGGTTAGAGTTTTAAGTCCTGCAGGAAGAATTACAGGCCTAGAAGGAAAATTGTAAAACTTAGAATATTATTTTAAAGCTTTCTAGCCTATGTTTTTCCCCCTAAATGAATTTTGACATTGCTTGACACCATTATACACATTTTCTTTAATTTGCTCTCTTTATACATATGAATATAGATAACTAATTTTCTATGCCTGCTTCACCTTTATATCTTGGGATCAGAAAACCAGTGTTCTGGTTTCAGAGATGGACAGAAGAGGAGGAATTTTGCCTCATGGTCAATTCAAATCAGAAACTTAAATGTATGTAAAATAGGTAAATTCAATGATGGGATTTGAAAGTCTTAAGATGATAATAATTTGATGAAATGTTGAACATTGGTTGAAACTTCTGGAGATGTAGGTTATATTGAATGTATTTAGCACATAGGATTTTAAATAATACATATCAGAAAGCAGATTTGGATATAATAATGTTCTCCCCACCATGTCCTTACCCCAATCCCTGCAATTTGTGAATATTTTACATTATGTAGCAAAATGAATTTTGTTAATATGATTAGGTAAATATCTTGAGATAAGTTTAGTAGAACTTACCTGAATTATCAAGGTTGGCTCAGATGCCCCAGGACTCCACAGGAGGGAATCATCAGGAACATTTCAGACTAAATTATTATTACAGCAACAGTAGGAAACTAATACATTAGGGAAATAGGAATTAATAACTGCATGTCTGTGGCTATTTACAAAAACAAAGACTTTTATAATTAGTGCTGAAACTTTATGAAGTATAGAGGCCTGATGGGAGTAAGAAGACTGAGAGGAAACTAGTAGAACAGTGAGGAAGTCACTTTTGAAGGCTAAAAACAAAGGGAACTATGTGTTGTACAGACAATTAGTGTACAAACTTGTCAGAAAAATAA
This sequence comes from Tenrec ecaudatus, assembly GCF_050624435.1. Lineage (NCBI taxonomy): Eukaryota > Metazoa > Chordata > Mammalia > Afrosoricida > Tenrecidae > Tenrec > Tenrec ecaudatus. The sequence goes on from NC_134531.1 coordinate 237,347,237, forward strand.
TGTAATTATTTCCCATGATAAATTGGATGACAGAAAAAATCTCCCTTTTCCTGTTTAAATATAATACGATATGGGAAATATATGTGCAAAAGGAGCATTAGCTACATGATTAATTTTCAAGCTGAATTAAGAAAGAATATTTCCTACTTAGAATTTAATCTCTCATTACTATGCTTTTTTTATGTCAAAAGTTTCTCAAAGCAAGAATGGCATAACATAAAATAGCACAGTAAAGTAAAACCTAGTAAATTATAATCTTAAGGTTAAAAATGAAATCAAGGATGTACTTTGTTAAAACCACCTAAATTTTAAAATAAATCATTCTATTGGGGCTCATACAACACTCATCACAATCCATACATACATCAATTGAGTAAAGCACCCTTATACATTCATTACCCTTGTCATTCTCAAAATTCGCCTTCCACTTGGGTTCCTGGAATCAGCTCATTTTCCTTTATTCCCCGCCCCCTCCCTCCCCCATGAACCCTTAATAGTTTATAAATTATTATTTTATCTTATCTTATGCTGCCTGGCGTCTCCCCTCATCCACCTTCCCGTTGCCCATCCCCAGAGAGGAGGTTACACGTAAATCCCCAAGATCGGTTCTCCCTTTCTACACCCCCTTCCTTCCTGGTGTCGCCACTCTCACCGCTGGTCCTGAGGGGTTTATCCGTCCTAGATTCCCTGTGTTTCTAGATCCCTACTGTGTCGCTGTGCATCCTCGGGTCTAACCAGGTCCACAAGGCGGAATTGGTATGATGATAATTGCGGGGAGGGGGGGAGGAAGCATTTAAGAACTAGAGGAAGGTTTTGAGTTTCATTGTTTCTACACTGAACCCTGAGTGACTCATCTCCTCCCGACTACCCCTCTGCAAGGATGTCCAACTGTTTACAGATGGGCATTGGGTCCCTCCCCCCACCCTGCCTTTGTTGTTTGAAACCTGTTCCCCTTGGCCTTTCATGATCACACATGTTGGTGTGCTGCTTCCATGTGGGCTTTGTTGCTTCTGGGCTAGATAGCTGCTTGTTTACTTTCAAGCCTTTAAGTCCCCAGACTCTATACCTCTCAATAGCTGGGCACCATCAGCTTTCTTCACCACACTTGCTTATGCACACTTTCATCTTCAGCGTTTATGTGAGGAAGGTGATCACACAATGATGAAAACCACATAAAATTTTAAGGAAATTCTTCATGCTTTGAACTAGGCAGATAAGCTTGCTGGGCATGTTCCAATAGCTCTCTATATTCAGACCCATTTCAGAGAAAGGACTCTCTTGGTAATGTTTGTAAGACTGTTTTTTTGTCTAATGTTGCTGTTTTCAACAGGTCTTGTTAAATCTATTTCAATTCATAGTGACACCTTGTGACAGAGTAGAACTGACCCATAGGGTCTGGGGCTATAATCTTTATGGAAATAGATTACTAGAACATTCTCGCACGGAGCTACTGGGTGAAATTACAATGAAAACATTTCTGTTAGCAGGTGAACATCTAAATTATAATTAGATGTAATTAGATAGATTGATACGTAATTTAATGTACATCAATATATAAGAGAAGTTGTGCCAAATTGGATGGAAATTTCCTTTACCCTTTTATTGTTTTAGCTGCCATTGAGCCAGTTCTGATACACAGTGAATCTATACACCACAGAGTAAACAATGGTCCAGCTCGGCAGCATCCTCACCATTGTTCCTATGCTGGAACCCAATCCATCTCTGGAGAGCCTGCCTCTCTTTCACCAATCTTCCCCTTTACCAAGTATGATGTTCTTATACAAGGGCTGGTCTCTATTGATGACATGTCCAAATAAGTAAAACGAAGTCTGGCCATCCTTGCCTCTCAACAGCACTCTGTCTGGACTTCTTCCAAGACAGATTGCGTTGTCCTTTGAGCAGTCCATGGCACTTTCAATATTCTTCACTAGCACTCCAATATAAATGTTTTTATTTTCCTTCTATCTTCCTTATTCAGTATCCAATTTTCACCACAGCTTGAGTAAGGCTCATCTTAATCTTGTGAGTAACATCCTTACTTTTCAATATTCTAAAGAGATCTTGTGCAGCAGATTTACATAACACAATGCTTCTTTTTGATTTCTTGACTGCTGCTTCCATGAACAAAATCCTTGACAACTTTAATCTTTTGTCCATTTATCACATTTATTGGTCTTCTTGACAATGAGTTGTTATTGATACTGAAAGCTGCCATCCTTGATCTTCATCTGCAAGTGCTTTAAGTCTCCCACGTTTTCAGCAATTATGATGTGTCATCTGCTTATTGCAGGTTTTCAGTACGCCTTCCTCCAGTCCTGTTGTCACATTCTTCTTATATAATGCAGCTTCCCTGATACTGGTTGAAAAAGTATAATGAGAGGATACAACCTTATTTAACATCTTTTTTCATTTTAAGCCATCCAGTATTCCTGTTCTGTTTGCGCAACTGCCTCTCAATCCACGTAAAAGTTCTTCATGAGCACAATGAAGTATTCTGGAATTCACGTTCTTCTTGAGGCTAGCCCCAGTTTCTTGTGATCCACATAGTCGAGTGCCTTTGCATAGTGGATAAAACACAAGTAGCCACCTTTCTGGTATTGTGTGCTTTGAGATAAGATCCAGCTGATGTCGGCATTGTTATTGTTAACTTTGCCTGCCTTGATGTAAACCTTACTGAAGACTGGGGCCTTTCAAGCTCTGGTTGTGTATTAAAGAATGGGGCTTCTAGGTTTATAGAATATAACTTTAAGGTTTACAGAATCTTTCAAAAATTGCAATTTGAAAGATTCTATGTACTACACATTGAATGATGCAGGAAACATCAAGAGAAGATAAAAAAACAAACTACAAAGAGTCATCGTACCAGCAACAACTAGTTGACAGTCTACCATGTCAGGAGGTAGCATTTGAGTAAGAGCCAATGGTGCTGAACAAAGAAATTCAAGCTGAACTGAATGAATTAGCCCAAAACAAGGCTTCAGGAATTGACTGAATACCTATCAACATGTTTCAGAAAGCTGAAGAAGTACTGGAAGCACTCACTCCTCTATGCCAGGAGCATTGGAAGATAGTTACTTGCCCAACTGACATGAAGTGATCCATATTTGTGTGCATTAGGAAGAAAGGTGATCCAACGGAATTTTCAACCTATAGACAAGTATCATTGATATTGAACACAAGTAAAATTTTACTTAAGATCATACAACAAGGGTTATAGGAACACATTGACAGGGAACTGCCAAAAGTTCAGCTCAGAATCAGAAGAGGACAAGGGTTATCGTATAGCTAATATCAGATGGATCTTACCTCAAAGCGAAGAATACCAGAAACATTTTTACTTATGTTTCATTGACTCTGAAAACTCTGGAAAAACTTGAGAAAAATGGGAATTCTGGAATACTTTATAATGCTCATTTGGAACTTATACATAGATCAGGAGGAGTATACAAACCAAACAAGAGGCTATTGTGTGGTTTGAATCAGGAAAGGCGTGTCATGGTTGTATCATCTCACCATACTTGTTCAATCTATAGGCTAAGCAACTCATTCCAAAAGCTGGAATATATGGAGACGTGTATAGCATCAGGATTGGAGGAAGGCTCCTTAACAACTGGCGGCATGCAGATAATACAAATGTGCTTGTAGAAAGCAAGGAGAACTTGAAGCCCTTGCTGATGTAGATGATGGAGTGCAGTCTTCAGTATGGATTTCAACTCAATGTAAGCAAGAAAAAATCCTCACAACTAGGTAAGATCATGATAAATAGGAAAATGTTTAAGGATATTGTCAGTACTATGGACTGCTAAAAAGGAAAACCAAACGGTATGGTTACCACTTCTTATATGCAAGGATAATAATACTTGATTTTATATGTTTTGGACATATTTACAGGAGCGATCAAAGAAGAACATCATGTTTGGTAAATTGGAAGGACAGTGTAAAAGAGGATTGACATGAATGGGCTCAGGCATAGGAACAACTAGGGAGATTCAGATGGACATAGGTCTCTATGTGTCAGACCCAACTCAATGGCACCTAACAACAACTGCAAGGTCAGCAGTTTGAAACCACCAACTGCTCTGCAGGAGTAAGAGGAGGGAAAGTCATGGTATTTTCAATCTTACATGCATGTGAAAGTTGGACATTGAATAAGGAAGACCTAAGAAGAATCAATTTGTCTGAATTATGGGGCTGGTGAAGAATATTGAAAGTACCATGAACTGCCAAAGAACAGACTGATTTGTTTTGGAAGAAGTACATCCAGAATGCTCCTTCAAGGGAAGGATCTTAAAACTTCAGCTTTCATACTTTGGACATGTTAACTAGAGAGGCGAGACCCTGGAGAATGACATTAGAGGGGTAAATTAGAGGGGCGTATAAGCGAGGATGATCTTTGACAAGGTGGATTGACACAGTGGCTGCATTGATAAACTCAAACACGAAAACAAGTGTGTGGATCGCATGGGACAGGGCAGTTTTGGGTTGGGCGATAAAACGTGTTGCTATGAGTTGAACCTGACTCAGTGCCACATAACATGATGTGACAAGACAACACAACACATCATATACTTATATACCCAAGTATAAGCTGAATTGAATATCAGCTGAGGTACCTAATTTTATCACAAAAACCATAAAAAATGTGCTGAAAAACCCAACTTATACAAGAGTACATATGGTACATAACCTTACATGACATAGCACCATTCCTATAAGGTTGACAGTCTCAGAGACCCACAGAAACAGCTATGCTGTGTCCTATATAGTCCCTATGAATTAGAATTGACTCAATAGCAGTGAGAAAGACTGACTTCTAGGTGTTTTCCATTTTGTTCCTTTGTATTCATTTTTTCTTTCCAATGGCAGTGTCCATTGTTAGCTCTTGTCTCTGTTCACTAAGATTATAGTTTTCATAGAGTGATTGGCCTATTTATTTTATTATTATTTGGTGCCTAGACTTCTGTACTAAGGAACTGAACCCCAGGTATAATAATATTCAGAGGGTGTCAACTGCTCTGGAACTGACTTAGTGGAATAAATACTGACATTAATTAAGAGTGCGAGTGAGTTTTGAATGTGAAAAAAGACATAAAACGTTACGGACAATAAGGAGGACTGTCCTACATGTAACACTGGTGTTGTTCAATTAGCCATATTAAATCTTGGCTCCCATGAAAACACCCATATACAAACTATAATTTTACTCATATAACTTGATTTGATGAAAGAGAATGTACACATGTGAATCAAATTTAGGATTATTAATCATTCATATATTAGGATTTCTCCATATGAAGCCTTCCTCTTAGAAGTTAGTGTCCACATAAAGGAACTTACATTCACCAAATTAATTGTAACGTTGAATTAAATTAATGCACATTATCATGAAATATATATATTGATGTTGTTAAATCATTACCTTTTGCTTTGGTTTGACATCCAGCAGTTGATAAAAACATGATGAGCCTGGAGCATATTGATAAAGAATATAACCCAGCTGTCTAACACAAATCAATTGCATTGGAAGGTCTTGAAAATGGCTAACATGAAGACTCTCATGGCTACCATTTGTTGATACTTGCTGTATAATATGAATTGTATGAAAAACTTCATAAACATTATTTCAACAATTTCTTGAATAGAATGGATATTTTTCCAATGAGGGGAACTGAGCATAAAATAGACATGTCACTCACGAACCGACTCTGTGATAGGTGGGAGAATTAACTTGTAAGCACTGTTCTATTCTAATTCAAATGTATTGTATCTCTTGTTGTAGCTATTTCCCAATATTATTTCAAGGATGTAAACTCTATTCGAATTTGGAAATCCCCCTCATCTTTTATACAGGCGCGTAAGTGCGAATTTGGTTTCTTAGTGTGTGAAAATGCCATTTATTCTTTCTGTGTTTCCAATAGAATCAGAAGTCTTAAAAGGATTCAAATCTTGTAATAAAATTCCCCAACCTACTATGAAAGAAGCTAGGGTGGCAAAGTGGGTTGTACCTTGCCAGCAACCCACTGTCAGCAGTTAGAAACCACAGGCTGTTTCCAGGGGGAAAAAAACAATGCTTGCTACTTCTATAAAAATGGACAGGCTTGGCACCCCTACGGAGCAGTTCAACTTTGTCCAGCAGGGTCACGATGCTTCACAGTCAACAAAATGGTGGTGACTTCACTTGTTTCTACTAACCATGAAAGATCTGTAGCATGTATCCTCTCACACCCAGCTCATAACTGTTGGGTTCTTGTTTACAAATCAATACATATTTCCTTCTCCTGGGAATGCCTCCCACATCCTCTTTATAAAATGGCTCTTCTAAAGAGAAATTCTGTTTCAATTGCTGTAGTATACAAACTACTTAATTTAGACATGTTTAGGTAATCCAATTTTCTTCTATTGATTTCATCTTTCAAAGGTTGACTTTTGACTTTTATTGTGACTGTGAAGGGTAAAAAGAAAATAGATTTGATCCCGTGGGGAGTGTGAAAATTTGAGGTGGATGAGGAATAAGTGATAAGAACTAAAACATCCAGGTAATTTTCTGAAATATCTAGATATTAGGAATATTTACTTTTGTAATTTCCTAGATTCATAAAAAGTCAGAGTAAGTTAAATTTTGGAAGAATTTCCCATAATTCTTGATTCACGCCCTTAACCTTCATACCCAGAAATTTTATATATAGAAGAATTAAATTACCCAGGAAAGTTAAAATGCACAAATATGCGTATTTTACTCTGAAGAATAGTTTTGCCCAGGATAAATGTGTATCAAGATTATTTCCATAAAACTGAAAATATTATTTATATTTAAAAAATATTCTAGTATGGCATGAAATATCATTCAGAAAATTTAAATGCTGATGTTATATGTAGCATGAATCCTAGAAGACATGTTCATTAGGTATATTGTAAATAGGAGACATTGTGTGAGATAATGGATTGGTTTAAAAATAAGATGGAAACAATTTTCTAAAATATTAAGTTTCCTTATATAGCGAAGACTTGGTTTTGGTTTCTTTTTCATCAAATATTCCATAGCTCACTAGAACTGTCCAGCCAATGAACTATAGGCTGTGGAAAGACCAAGCACGGTATGTGAATGCCTTTCTGGTCCCTCTTGAAGCTAACCAGCAAAGACATGTTCTTTGTCTTCTAGACGTGCAAGTACTTTGTGGACATGGTAAAGCTTACATTGAAAATAGATCCCTTGGAGGACTTGGCATTTAATAATTTTGTTATATTTTAAGAATGAGTCACATAAAAAAGGTGGTCTTTTAAAAAGAATACAAAGAATGGTTTACTTCTTCCCTTTACAATTTTGAGATCCAAAAAATTAATAAGACTTTTGAGGAGGTTTCACATAATTTGTGAAAAAATTGCATTGTGTTTTAATTCCCTTTTTCCATTTGATTCCATTTAGCTACCTTTTTTTCGCTATATTTTTAAAGTTTCTTGTAATAAAGAGGGAAAAATACGACATGAAATTCTTAAAGATTACTGAAAATGATTTTTCCAATCCAGTGGTTCTCAAATTTCAGTGTTTATTATGCACACTGAAATTTGGGGACCGAGAAGGTTAATTAAAACATGATCACTGAAAAGGTTCATTAAAATACAGACTGCAGGTACTCTTCCACACCCTTCTGATTCAGCAGACCCTTGGTAGACTGATGCACTTACATTTCTAACAAGTTCTCAGGTGATGCTGATGCTGATGGTCTGTGGAACCAGTGTTCCAACTACCAGTTAACTCTTTAAACTCTGACTTTGGAAAAGTGTACACGTCAAAAGATTGTGACTCAGGATGAAATCAGATGTCAGAAAATATATTCTTCATTTGAATATGTAGATATATGTTTAAAGTTTAACAAAGGAAAGAAAACTAAAGTTTCTAAAGGCACAGCATATTCAATGCAGAGATAGCAATTGAAATAAACATAAAGTGCAACACTTTATTAAAGTAAAAGTATCTTTACTATTAATATACAAATGGTGAAGAGTGACAATTTTGATATACTGTAAGCCATACTTTCCATATCTCTCATAAATACAAAACTTCAACATTTGCAGTATAATTTTTACAGTTTAGACATATATATATATACAGCATTTCATAGGGACATACTATATTGAAACAATAAGAAACGTGTGGTAGCTAACTTAGGAACATAGAATTAGAGTGGTGTATATAAGTTAAAGAAAACAGAAAATAGTGTGTTTTAATGCATTCTGAACACAGCATAAAATTCACATCCTGCCCCAAAATGAGTCTTTATTTTTAAGTAGTTCATATAACCCTACCAGAATTTAGAGACAAACACTAGGCCATGAACATTCCTTTAATGGCTTGAATCAAACAAATTTGTTCTTTATAATATAATTTGTCGTATATTTTCAATGCTGTGCTCTAAATAAATCCTAGTTGAAGAATTGAATCAAAAGTTCTATTACTGTTAACTATTCTTCTTGGTTTCACTAAATTTTATCAATGTTGTTGTTCTTAATTTTTTCTTAACAAAGTTCCTAATCTCTTACCCAGTACCAATCACATCCAGCTCTTATTAACTCCAATGATAAGATTCGAGTTCAAGATTCTTTAGTTCTTTGCATCTCTATTGTCTGGTTATGATTTGAAATGCTCCAATATTCATTGTTTTCACTATTCATTTCCAAAAAGACCAAAACCAGATGCTGAAAGATTCATTTCAATTTCAGGAAAATAAATTGAAGCAGCAATATTTATACTAATAAAAATAGTCTTTCCACCAAACATTCTGAAGGCTGAGTGGTCAAAGTCCAAAGAACTATAGCAAACACTCTAAAAAGCCGTGATTTCGACTAATATATTTAATGTATTTGAAAAGTACTACACAGAATAAGTAAGTATTTCTCTAAAAAGTTTAAATGTACTTTAAATACATACTTCAGCACAATCTTTGTCTTTGACATTTATATAAGAGATGTGAATTGATTTATTATCATTATTTTATATTGTTGAATACCTGCATCTACATGGTAAATTCAATTTTTGAAAACAGAAAGAAATTCTTATTGAATGATATCTATTCAGCAATTACTATTTGAGGTCTTTTTTATACCATTCATTTATAAACTTGTTCCATCTCTGTATGTCCCTAAGACCCATGAGTAGAATGTCTTGAATTACTTTATTATATTTGTGAATTTAATTTATATGACATTTCATATTTCAATTTTAGTTGAAGTCAGTGTATGCCTATGACATATTAATGTGAGTCCATGTAAAAATGCTTTATAGGGTTAATAAAATATGCAACACTACTTCCTAAAGAAAAATAATGTTAATGATTTCATTTTTCAAAAATAACTGTTTACCTAACCATAATGGTTATTCACTATGGATACAACTTTATATGGTATTCAAATTCAGTATTTTCATTATTGTCTATTTAAAAGAACATTGAACATTTTATAAAAATTAAAATATTGTATTCTAGTATTTCAGAAGTTAAGAGAGGAGGATTATTATTCCTAACACTCTATTGAAAATATCTTAAACAGTTGCAAATATTTAATCATCAATAATAAAGCATAATTTTTGAGCCCACATGAAATTTACCTCAGTAGGAGCAATGTAGACTAAAATAACACCATCGTAACTTACCCCTTTTAAAAACTCATCTGCTGCCTTACAACTGGGAAAATTCAAATTCAGCAATATCTACAATGCATTTATTGTCTAAAACAACAATATAAAACAAATTAAGTGAATCTCATGTGAGTATCCATTGAAAGATTTTGTCACAAGTGAAAATAAATTACACAGTATAACTTGCCATATTTAGATTTAAATATATGGCAATGTAACAAATTTAGTTTATTCACTGAAAGAAAATAAACTGTATCCTTAAAATGTCACAAATATGAGCAACCTAAAGATAATGGTTTATGTATGTTTTGCCTTATTTTATTTAACAAAGCAGTGCCATGCTAATTCAAAGGCACAAATGCATCTTAATTAAAATAAGAAGCATAAAATAAAATTATAATTATAAATTTACAATTAATTTTCTCACTCAAATAAATAATTTGATTAATATACCCTTCTATTTATATAAATATTTAGCTCAAAAATTCAGTTAAAGTTGCCTAGATTAAATAGCCTTTTAAAAGAAGGTCTCTAGAGTTGTTAATATTAAAAATAAAATAAAATTAATCAATATTACATTAATGTTAGACAATCACAATTGGATAACAGATGTCTTATTCAATAATAATAATAAATACATCTTAAAAAAACAATATTTCATTAAATTGCTTTGTAAATGGTAGCAAAAGGGTAACAAATTAAAATTTGTGTCAGTTTTTTTAAAAAGAATATTTTCCTTAAAATGTTTATATTCCTTTTCCCTTTATATGTTATTTAATATAGATTGTCATTGCCTAATTCCACTAAACCTCTCATGAAATACCTACATTTTCAGTAACATATTGGCTTGTTGGTTGAAATTAGTGTAGGTTTAAGCTTATTTGGACAGTCAGCTCTTTTGATATTTTATACTAACATTTAAGAAAATTCTGAAACAATAAAATTAATAGTTATACAGTTTGATGGAGCTGTTTAATCTAGAATAAAAATGAAAGTAAGAAATTGACGACTTCAGTTGTACTCCTATTGTACAGTTGACAACACCCATCTCTTAGGGACTGTTACAGAGTCATTTGGAGCATTCCACTGAAATGTTAAAAAAATCACAGTATTGCCTAAAATGGCATAGATTCCAAGGACAAGAAGTGAAGTATCATTTGGACAATAGAAACAGTGCACTTGAAACACGAACTGTAATTAGCTCTTTATCTCACATAATTACCTCACATGCATGGCAAGAAATTTAATCAAATGATTTGGTCTACATGGACAGTCTAACGAAATGAGGAAAACAGAAGTATTCAAACAGGAAAAACACGACCATATTTTGTTTTATTATTTAATTCTGTTCTCAAATATAACAAATATGACAATAGGAAACATCCCAAATCTCTTTCCCAGCTTTTCTAATTCTTTCTTCATCATTACTTCCGAACAATCTCTTCTTAATGTTAACATTATGTCAATAAGAACATAATGTCAATTGCTGTTACTTCATAGACACTAAACCCATTTGCACTTTGTATGAATTCAAATGTTTTGCCTAGTTTTAGCCAAAGAAAGTGAACAAGCAAAGTAAAGCAAAACAGATGATCACACATACCCTAAATAACAACACTCAAGTACTGACAGAACCAGTTAGTCAACCTCGTCAGTGATTGAACTGGTGCATTTGTTTCGACTCCACTCAAACTGCTAGGTAGGCACAGCAATTCTTGTCTTTTTCTTGAGAATACATCAGAAAGGGTAGCATGAGTGATTCCTTCATTAAAATGCCTTACTTGTGGCAAGGGCATGGGTGATTTAGTGCCTGAACATGCAGATGTTCATAGAGTGTCTTGCTGACAGCCAAAAAAAGTAAAGAATGATGTATAATTAACTGTCTTTCCTTGGCTGACAGTTCAAGCACTTTGTAAATAAAAGTGGTTATGAGTGGCATTAATATTAGACTTAATAGTTATCATTTTATCTCTATAGAGAGATACCCAAAGCAGCTAGTTCTGCACTGCTAAACATTTCTCCAATATTCTATTGGAACAAATCCTCTTACCAGTGAATATTTGAGTGAATCCCATCTGAAACACTAAAGGTTATCAATGCTAAAGGGATGACCGGATTTTGATTCTCCGAGGAGAAAATAATCTAAAACTTGCTCCCAATTAGCATGTATATTTATAATCAGAAATACATATTTTAACTTACATATAAATCAAAATCACATCTCAGTCTTTTGCCTCAGGGAGCTTGCATAGCTTGGAAGTTAATATGTACTTTACTCTGGATTAGTTTCCGACAAGTGACATTAGAAAGTTTACATTGAATAAATACAGAATTTCTTTAACCAAAATCATCAAAATTTTAAAAATGACTCCAACTACAACATCCAGAATAAACATATATAGTGGGAAGTCAATTGTTTGTTATTGACATTTTAAACATGTATAAACATTAAAGAGTTTTATTTAATTTTAGCCAATTAAATTTGATGGTTGATTTAAACCATCGGAAATATGAGTTTTAAACAAATATTGACTAAACTATAGGATTAAAAATGTATATAAGGTTATGATTTTAAGTGTTTGAACAGTAGAGACTTGTTTGGTAAGATAGTTGAAAAAGAAAATGTAATCACATACTTATAAATATATAAGACAACATATTGATATTGTTCCCATTTCAATTTATTTATTTGAAGCTGAGGGCAGAAATCAATATTATTTTCATTCGCAATATATTTAATATTTGCGTAATCCTTTTGGAATGAATATGGCATATATAAAGACACAGAATTTTAGGGGCCATTCTAATCCAGTATCACACACAACTAATATTCACTTAAATGGGTAACAACTTTGATCTGGCACTTCACACTATCAAAAATCAACATGGAAATAACACTATAATCATGGAAATCTGGCCCCTCTGAAACCCTGGGTTTCCTTCACATGTGTTGATAAAAGTATTACATTTATTAAGTGCTTCATCTTAAACCAAAAAGTCATTTTAGTGTTCTCATTGCCTAAAATAAGATGCAACAACATGCAGAGCTTTCCCATCCATTTATCTCACAAAGCTTGCTTACTGTTGTTTTGTTACGCTATCCCTCTGTGTGCTAAAGTGGCTGTGGTATGAATATAGGTCTTAAGAAGTAAAGCACTTAATCATATAATAAATCGAAGTACTTCTATCACTACATCAAATTGATACCCAAGTGTTGGTGCCAGTCAGATATCTGTATTAAAATTCTTAATAAAATAAACAACAACAACAACAACAACAGGAAAAGAATCATGGACAGGATTATTTGATTATATGTATATGTGTACAAGCTATTCCAAGCTAAAAGTTTCCCAAGAAATTAAGGTCAATGGAATAGTTTTGTCATAGGGTCACTGTAATCCATACACGCTTTGTAGGGATGTTCCAGCTGCTGCGATCTGTACTTAGTTAGGCTTTGCTGTCATCTTCTTTTGATTGTATATCATTGGAAACTTTGATTTCTATAGTTTCTGGATTCAATACCTCTTTCCCATTTTCTTCTTTTAAAGGCAATTTTCTAGAAAGAAAGGAGAAATTAATATTATACTTAATTTGTTCAGCAAATCTTCTAATGTTTAAATCATTGTTTTGTAGAAAGACATATACTATATGTCTTGGGCATTTAGAGTTAATAAAATTACAGAAAACAAATTTGGCTAAAGCAATATCAAATTGATTTGAAAAAGTTTTTAAAAGAAAAGAAAATAGTTTAAAACTATTAATTATAAAAGATTGAGAATTCAGAATGACAAATAGAATAATATATTTTTATATTTAATAATGCTAAATCTTTCATTACCAGATGACAAATTTAAAATCACTTGGTGAACATTTTCTTCTTGTATTCACTGTTATGAGCTCCCAATCCAGCTTCCCCTCCCGCACACCTCTCCTGCCATGACGCAAGTTAATTATTAATCCAGTTTGCTATCTCTATACATCTATGTGTCTTAGATTTCATACACAGAAAAGCATACAAAACAACACAAAAGGGAAGAAAATAAAAGACAACAATAAGAAAAAATTTAAAAACAGAAAAAAGTAATAATTGAAATATTAAATGGGGTCCAAAGGGAGATCAAATGATAAATGATTAGCTTTTAATTTAACTACATCTGCAATAATTAACTTTACAGTGCTCTTTGGTTAATAGTAAGGCTCCTCACATCCGTGGACTATGTTCAGAGGTGATTTATTGAGGTTTAAGCCATGTGGGGATTCTTTCCCCTTCCCCCCCAGCCCCCCTCACGAACCCTTGATAAGTTAAAGATTATTATTTCAATATCTTACATCGTCCTCCATTGCACCTCATCCAATTTTCCGTTATTCGTCTTCCTGGGAGGGGGTTCTAGTTGCTACTCTACTTTCAAGAGCAAGTTTCTGAATCTTTTATAACATCTACCCTAATCTTTTCTTTCTTTCTTGTCTTTTTAATCACTGTTTAAGAGCATCATATTCTTTAAAATTTTTGAGGAGCACTTATTTCTGTAACCTATTTCTATCTTCTTGATAGTTATGAATAAAGTTACATGCATATCTTTTCACACTGGATTTTTATGTTACCTTGATCCAATTTTTCTCGTGTTAGATGTCTCAAAGGAAACTGGGTTTTAAATATTATACATTTCATTAAAAATAACTATATTTACAAAGTATAATGGGTCGGCAGCTTTGATAATACCCAAAGGTCATGCCAAGCTACATACTCAGGCTCTGTTAGTGGTGTAGTTTCATTTGGCTCATTTACTGGGCTCCCATCTTCATGGCTAGTGATCCTTTCATCCTCTGTTCTCATCTCAACTATGGGTTCTTTTGAGCCATCTTTCCTAGAAAAAAAGACAAAACCAATCTTGCTTTTATATTGTAAAATTGAATACATTATAGAATATGGAATAAAAGTCCCATTTCATCTCTACTCCACCTCAAGAAAATTAGCAAGGGATTAGAATACATCAGAAATTATTTTTATTTAAATGCAACAGACAATAATGCAAAAAATATATGTATAAAATTAAACTTTGTATATATATGTTTTCCATATTCAAATGATCTTCCTTTTTTAATCAAGAAGCTAGCATATAAAATTTTATTTTCAGTTCCCTTTGGAATAGATACATAAACTAATTTTTTAGAAAAATAAACAAAATATTTTAAAGTACCATATATTTTAAAAATATAAGTAAATACTTCATTTGAAAAGATACAATGTTGTGTACATTATAATTATGAAACATTATATTATATATAATATGCTACTGTATTATAATATGCACATGTATTAAAATATCTATATAAATGTATATAAAATGCTTTAGCTATACTTTGGTAATTTACATGAACATATTAACAGTTTTTGATAAAAACAATTTCTATAAAACACATTTTAACATATATGCATGACATTTTAATTTATAAATTAATATACAAATGTATTAAGGCATGATTGCTATATTACATTTATTTTTAATAAGGTCACATATGTCAGAACAAGAGTAGCATGATTATTGCAGTCTTATACTTGAAAAAAGGGGAACACCTGTTCGTTATTGGGTTTTTTTGGTAAGGAAAATTTTAAAATCCAACATAAAGAAGAGGTTTCATATGAAGGAAGCATATATTTCTGTTAAAAATCTATAAGCTTGTCCATGTGAGTATACTAGAAAGCATTTGGTGATGATGAAAGGTAAAGTGAAATTGAGCAGATGAGAATGATACATTCCTCATGTTGTTTAGAAATTGAGGTGGGGAGGGGAAGAAGATAGGGACAGTAATCTTCAACTACTCAGGGGTCTTGTAGATCTTTTCTACAGCACTAGAGTACATCTTGCCTGATTTTGATTCACCTTTCCATCTTCAGAGGCAAAAGAGGAATAAAGAAATGCTTATATTAAGTTTTACCCTGGACTTATTTTTGAACTTAATATAATAAAAATGATTTATAATATTGAAGTCAAAATATTCTAGTAATAAAATATTTGTAGAAAAGGTTCTAGTAGTTGGGATTTTTTTTCTCCTAATGGTGAATGAAATCGTTAGGGGAAATCAGGTAAAATCTTTCTTCTACCCCAGCATATCCAACAAATGGATTATTTTTGGTATTAAAGGGAATGATGAAAACAACAACAAATTGCTTCTAATCCAAAAGAAAATATATTGGAGTGATGTTTCCTTGGTGTAAAATACTATGCTATCTTGGTACATTTCTAATAAATATAGATATACTAAGATGACATTTATGACAAAGGATGCTACAAATTAATACTGTATTTCTTGTGTCATCAAAGAGAACATGGTTCAAGAGTATCGGGAGGTTGTGATATATAAATATTTATTCATAAAAGGAAAAATATGTCAATGCAAAAGCACCAAAACAATGTTTTATTAAAGTTGCTCATCCTTGAAATGAGTTCTTAAAAAGTATGTAAACCAGGAGTGTGAAGAAAACAAACAAAAAACCAGTGGCCCATATATTTAATAGACCCTAGAAATGCTGAGACATGAATGAACAATAAAACTAACCTGAATGATAAAAGGATTTGGTTGAACTGCATTAGTATCTTTAACCATACTTATTCTATCTGTATGCTGGACAAATAATTCATGACTCTGGACTATATAAGGAAAAATGCCATATCAGTATTGGAAAAAAAGTGATGAACAAGCTGAGATATACAGATAACACAAGCGTGCTCGATGAACGTGAAGAACTCTGGAATCCCTTGTTGATGATGGTCAAATAATAGTCTCATCTATAGATTAAAATTCAATGTAAAGAAAACAAAAATCCACCTAACTGAACCAATAGAGAATAAATAAAGGGAATTCTGACACTGACAGTATCAAGGATTTCATTTTGTGTGGATATATATACACAAGTGTTATGGAAGCAGCAGTCAAAATAGCAAATGATGTATTGCATTGGGCAAGTCTACTGCAAAAGACCGCTTTGACGTGTGAACTCTCAAAGACGTCACATAGAGAAGTAAGAAGCGTGTAACCCAAGGCCTGGTGTTTTCACATACACTTGAAAACTGGGACATGATGAAGGAAAACTTACTGTGTTGGCAAAGAATATTTTAAAGTACCACAAAAGGCCAGGAACACAATTTAAATCTGTTTTGAAAAAAGTATAGTCAGAACGCTACTTACAAATGCGGCTGGTAAGACCTCATCTCGCGTACTGGGGCAGGTTATCATGAGACACTAGTGCCGAGATAAGGACAGCATACTTGGTCAAGGGGGAGGAGGGACCAGCCAAAAAGAAAAGGACTCAATGTTCTAGATTGACACAATAACCATCACAAAGGACTCAAGCAGAACAACTGTGCGGATGTGCCTCTGCTGTGGTCTGTCGTATACTGTGTCTCTGAGTCAGAAGATATTCAGTAGGGCCTAACAATAATGCATATATTGGATGTGAGTATATATCAGCAATAGGATCTCATTCCTTTTTAAATTATGAACTAAATTTAAAAAATATTTGGAAACATGGAGAGCAGCATGTTAATAGCATTTATCCATGTGAAGGTAAATGCCATCAGGAATAAGAAAGATGATTTCTGCTTTCTATATTCTTTAGTAATCTGGGTTTTTAAAATCAATATAGTATATGCATGCACATTAAACAAAACCAAACTCACTGTCATTGAGTTGATGCCGGCTCGCAAAGGCACTGCAGAATGTGGTAGAACCACCGCCTGTGAGTTTCAGAGGCTATAACTCTTTAAGGGAGTAGAAATCCCTTTCTTTCTCACATGGAGTGGCTGATGGTTTTGAACTGCTGACCATTGAGATTGCAGCCCAACCCATCATCATTACACTACCAGAGCTCAGAATATACATGGGGTTATACTTTTTGTACCTATGTCCCAAAAGAAATAGCAATAACTAGTAAGCTGTAATTACAGAGAGTTAACACCTCAAAGATTATAAATGTCTAACTGCGCTCTGTCCTTTTCAGACATCATCAGGTGTATCATGATCATTGCTAGTTATAATATTATATAACAAGTAAACATATACTACCAGTATATATTGGTTTTGAGCAAATAAGTCATTATCTGGTTATTATCAGCCCTAAATATATACAAATAAACCCATATACCATTAGGGATCTTAAAGTATAAAGACATATGTCTTTAAAGAGCAACTTATATGTTAACTTTACTTTATCTCATAAAGCATAATAAGATGTAGAAGGCGTTTTGACTAAAATAGATTGTTAATGAGATGTTTAAGAGTTTTTGATTAAAAGAGAATGGAGGAAATAAAAGCTCCCGGGCAAATATAAAACAAAAGATTTAAATCTTAAAAATACTACGCTCCATATATTTCCTTTGATTGGAAGTAAGTAAAATAATTTCCTGTTCTCTTTAAATTAGTGTTTTATGATTTCTGAGATTGAAGTTTAGACCACTCTATATAAGTAAAACTAAAAATCATATATTATTGTAATATTTGAATTAAAACAGCTGCTGAACACTACCGCCAAATGTTCAGTAAAGCTTTTGAAAGAAATGGGAATTGAGCTATCATCCACTAATACCCCATTAACCTTGTGTTGTTATAATTCAGATATGAGATTTAATTTTCATAATTTATAGAAGAGCTGAAAGAATGAATCAAATGTGATTCATTCCAATTAGATTACTCTCATTACCTAATTATATTTGAATTATAGGTTCTTCTGTATTATTTGTACCATTCTATGTGCCTTGTGTGCTTTAGGATTTATGATAATTTACTAAAGTCCTGAGATGTATCTTTAACTACTGAATGTTTCGACTAATAATCTAATACAATTAACTCACTCATTGCCATCGAGTCAATTCCGACTCATAGACTCCATTTTGTCAAATACCCATTATGTGGTTTTCGCTGAAGCAAAATGGCTGTATGTGCTGATATCCCTATTTCCACTAGACACACCCTGATTTACTGACATTCTTTGTTTGCACGCTTTTTTATTTTATAACCTTCTTCACATATTAAGTCATTTATTCAAAAATGATGGCCCATGTGTTAGAGGACTTCATAACATTTGTGCCAATTTTCATCATTTTGAATTCCATTTCATGAACTTTCTGAAGCCTGTTCATAGAATTATAATTGTAGTTACACTTATTGTGTCATCAAGAAAATAAGTCCCTGAGACCACAGTCCTGTTGGAAAAACAAAAAATGATGGTGCCAACTACTGACATCAATCACTCCAAAAAGGCTCTCAGCAGAAGATCATGAGTAGAGTGGGATACAATGTGAAAAATAACTTAAAAAATCAAAAAGAGAACAGCTTTATTTGTTGGATAGGGACAAAGGAACCCCCCAAGATTATGGCCCGTGCTGACTCTGCTGGTCTGATATAATCTAACCACCTAAGATAGCTTTTACATAAGGACAAGGTTAAAAGGATTGAGAAAGAAGGAAAAACGGAAACTGTAAACACAAGAAGACAGTGGGATGAGTGGTAATACATAAAAGGGACTTTAATGGGTGATTTAAAACAAAATATATAAAATGCTGAATTATGAAAATGAAATACCAAACTGATAAGCCACTCTGTAAATCTTCATCCAACTCACAATAGTTTGTAAAGATTGTGAAGAATAAAATCAAAGCAATCCATCTTTTCTCTCAGTGTAATTCAGCAATGACTGACCTGATGTTTAATCATAATTGCTCAATTATTGGATAAATTCATATTTCCTTTTATGACAGTCTTTTCACATTCTATTCCTTCAGCTGGAATGTCACTTTCCATACTACTCCCAACATACACATAACTCACAACAGCCCCTTGGTTGCACTCATTCTTTATCATCGATTTCTCAAATAAAAATATTAGTAGGCAAATTATTTATATTATTACATAGTATGTAGCAATTATCACATAGTGATTTTTTTATATGTGGGATTTTGTTTTTTTACTAAAATATGTTTCACAGACTAAATGTTCATTGCAAAAACTGATTCTACTTTTGTTCACAATTATATATCCAGATGATAGTGCTTGAAAATTAACATTGGAACATAAACATTTGAAAACATATTTACTGTTTTAAATAAATAAATGGATACATAAAAGAAAAATAATTGTACATTTTCACTTTTATATTTTAATGTGAGACAATCAGAAAAAAATAATTTTATCTTGATACATTCTAAGTAACAATGAGATATTTTCGGACTGACTATTGAATTAATTCCGTAGAAAACTGAGCTCACAGCCAATATGGTTTCCTAGAAACGCTCCTCATGTGTAGCAAATGTGTTTGGTAAGAAGTTAGCATAATATAACAAACTGTTATAATATAAAGTTTGTACTTACATGAGATTTTTGAACCTATTTAGAAGTTTATGCTATATTAATCCCATTTTTAAATGTTAATTACTCATGAAACATGCATACATGTATTTTGTTGTTTTTAAGAGGTTTCAAATCAGTTCCAGCTCATAGCAACTGTACATACAATAGAATAAAACTTTGCATAGATAGATTTGATATAGTTTAGTTAATTTTTTGCCTATTGTGTCAACCCTTCTTGTTAAAGATTCCCCCTGACACCTTTTTGTTGTTGTTGTTTTTTTTTTTGGCCGACTTTCTAACACCAAGCATGCGATCCTTCTTCAGGAATTGGTCACTCTTGATATAATATCCAAAGTGAGATGAAATATTGCCATTATTGATTTTAATGAGTATTTGGGGTATAAGAATTATTAGATTTATTTCTTCTTCTGGTGGTCCATTGTAGACATTCTTGTACACCATAATACAAATTGGTCAATTCTTCTGTATTTCTTAGGAACTTTTCATAGGCATCAAAAATCTCACTGCCACCAAATGGATTCCAATCCCAGTAACTCTACAGGTCAGTGCAGAGCAGCCCAGGTGGGTTTCCCACATGGAGTAGAAGGCATGGTCTTTCTTCCTAGAGGTGAATGGGGGCTTTGAACTGCAAACCTTGAGGTTACTAGAACAATGCAAAGCCACTAAACTACTGTTGAGTTGAGTTGACTTTGTCCCACAGCAACCCTAAGTACGGCACAGCAAAAC
Organism: Tenrec ecaudatus; assembly: GCF_050624435.1. Lineage (NCBI taxonomy): Eukaryota > Metazoa > Chordata > Mammalia > Afrosoricida > Tenrecidae > Tenrec > Tenrec ecaudatus. The sequence continues at coordinate 237,367,959 of NC_134531.1, forward strand.
ACTGCGTGCTGTGCACCATCAAAGCAGTTTTATGTCCTGTAACCCTATGCTGCAGCCACTGTGTCAATCCATCTCAATGAGAGCCTTTCTCTTTTTTGCTGCCCCTCCACTTTAGCAAGCATGTCTTCTCCAGGGACTGGCTTCTCCTTATAACACATATAAACTTGGAAAGACGTCTTCCATCTTTTTATCTAAGGAGTACTCTGGCCTTACTTCTTTCAAGACAGATGTATTTGTCCTGTTAGCAGATCCAAGACCACAATTAGAACGCATAGATTCTTCTTCGGTCTTCCTTATTCAATGGTCAATTTACACGTGACTAAGGTCAGGTGCACCTTATTCTTCAAAGAATTATTTTCAGTACTCTAAAGAGGTCTTGTGCAGCAGATCTACCAAATTCAATGCATCTAATAATCTCTTTCCCCCCATGATTAAAGTTTTACTAAGGAAGTTAACATGTCATGCCAATGATAAATGCTCAGGGCAGTTGTTTGTCAGGATGTTACAAAGTCTGAGGTCTGACAATAAATGCCCATAGCAGCATTCCACTTTGCTATAAGTCTCGCCCAGGAAGCATTCCGTTCCATGGGTCAGCAAATGTGATCCAACCTCCTGCACAATAGCGCTCATCTGAACTTGATCTGTGGTTTGTGAAGTCCATCGCACTGTTCCATGTTCTGGCTCCCAGCTATGTTGTTGCTCCTCTAAGAGTACAGGTATCATCTGGACCCAAGAGGTTCACGCTACAGAAATCTTGAGTCCAGAGGATGTGCTCCACTCCTGGCTCAGGTGGTAATAAGATCCCTCCTCCTGCTTCTGAGAGAGTTCATGCTGTATACAGCAGGATGTGACTCCTCAGAATCATGTCTACAATGACTCATTGGTGAATCCTATCAGCATCTTCCCTGACTTCTTACCGGATCCATGCAAGGAAAGGTTATTTCCCGAGAGGTGGGACTTAGACTAGAAGAGCCATATTCAATCATCCACTGCCCCTGTACCAGTCTACCAATGACAGGCATTGTCTTAGTAACAACCTGACTTTTCCCATACTTTATTTTTATCTGGTTGGACTATTGGTATATATACATATATATAAATTAAATCATTTTATTGGGAGCTCAAACAATGTTTATCGCAATCTATACATACATCTACTATGTCAAGCACATTTGTACATTTGTTGCCACAATCATTCTCAAAACATTTGCTTTCTGCTTGAGCCCTTGGTATCAGCTCCTCATCTTATACTCTCTTGACTGTTACTTCCATGAGCATTGATTGTATCTCTAAGCAAGAAAAAAATATTTTGTTTATTTTAAAAATCATTTTATTGGGAACTCTTACAGCTCTTGTAATAATCCATACATCAATTGTATCAAACATATTTGTACATATGTTTCCATCATTATTTTCAAAATATTTACTTTCTATTTGAGTCCTTGGTATCAGCTTCTCTCCCTCCTGCCCCTCTCATCCTCATGACTATTAACTTCACATCTTACACAGAGCTCTGTCTACTTTCACCCACGTTTCTTTTGTCCATCCCCCTCATGAGGGGGAGGGGTAGTAGTTCCCCCTTCTTCCCCTTTCCTCACTTTCTTCCCCCTACCCTCTTAGTATATGTACTCCCTTTTCTTTCCCCGAGAGGTTTGTCTGCCTGGATAACTTGTGTCGTGAGCTCTTATTTGTTCTGGTCTAGTCCAAAGTGAAAGGCCAGACTGAGGTCATGGTAGTGTGGGGAGAGGACACATCAATGAGCCAGATTGTGTGTTTCATGGATGTTATACTGTGCCCTGGTTGACTCATCTCTTCCTTGTGATCCTGATGTGAGGGGATATCCCATGGTCTACCATTGGGTTTTGGGCCTATGCTCAGCCCCACCCCCACCCCATCATTATTTTTAGGGGAGCGTATTGTTTATATCTCCATAAAAATGGGAATGTACATGCAGACAACCATGGTTGGCCAAATCTTGAGGACACATGGAGTTACAGGAATGACCCCAATCAGAGTCAAACTAACCCCTACCTTAGAAGTGTGTGTTACAGAGGATGACACTAAACTTACAGGTTGGGGAAAGGGGCCAGCATCCCATGCCCACACAGAAGGAAACCATGAAGGAAAAAGAAAGAGTGATGGCCTAGACCCCTTATCGGCACACCAAGCCCTGAGGAGGACATCCTTCCATGGAGCTGCTAAAGTACAGAGAGGACTGTGGGGCCAACAACAGCTTAAGACATGATGTCCCCTCAATGGAGCATAACCTGACAGAGGACATTACCGGGAGCACATGGTGGGGAGTGAGTCTAGTCTGAGCGAACCAAGAAGGGAACCTAAGAGATCAGGAATGGGAAAAAAGCAGAGCCCCAAAGCACTAGAGGAGTCCCCATAATAGACTTCAGGCTATGAGAGGCAATTCCCAGAACCCCCACAAGAGGTGGGGAGATAGTAATAAATGTGATTGGAAAGACCTGGAATTATGTATGTTTTTTCAGGTTTTTTTTTCTTTTTCATTCAATCTTTTGTTTGTCTCCACTATTGTTGGTTTGCTACCTATATGAGAGGCATAGGAAGCAAGCCCGATGAGAAAGCAATGGGACCAATTATTCTGGGGGGACTAGAGGGGAAGAAGATGTACAGGGAAGGGAGTGGTGATCAAACAACACCGTAGACAGGGGGACATCTAGGGAATTAAAATCAATAACAAGGAGGATGTAGAGATGATGGGTATGTTGGAGCAATGGCAATTTAGCCGAGAGGATTTACCAAGGGGCAGAAGAGAGAGCATGATGGTGGGACAGGAGGAAGGAAAAGGAAACAGAGGAAAGATCTAGGAAGCAAAGCTATGGACAGAGTTATAAACATGGGTGAGTATAAATGTTATATTAATTCACAAAAATAGAGGTTTTAGCTGATGTACATATGTTTATATGACAATACATGAGGTACTGAATGAACTTTGAGCCTCTGCTCAAGCCCTCCCTCAACACAAGAACACTTTGTTCTAACAACCTGGGATTCTGTGATGCTCACCCTCTAACACAATAGTTGAAGACAAATGGAGGCACAAGTAAATGTGGTGACGAAAGCTGATGGTGCCCAGCTATCAAAAGAATAGCGTCTGGAGTCTTAGAGGCTTGACGTTACACCAGTTCATTCTCTAGAAGAGAACCAACAAAGCCTACATGGAAGAAGCACACCAGCCTCTGTGATCATGAGGTGTAAATGGGATCAGGTAACAGGCATAAAAAGACCCAAAACAAACAAAGAAAAACATCTTTGACAACTACACGTTTTTCTCCATTTATCATGATGTTACCTACTCATCCAGGTGTAAGGAGTTTGATTTTATTTACACTGAGTTGAAATCCATACTGAAGGCTGTCATCCTTTTTCTTAATCAGCAAATGCTTCAAGTCCTCATGACTTTCAGCAAACAAGGCTGTGTCTTCTGCATATTGCAGATTGTTAATAAAACTTTCCTTAATCCTGATGTCACATTCTTCTTCATATAATTCAGTTTCTCTGATGATTTGCTCAGTACACAGATGGCATAGGTATGGAAATGTCACACAAACCAGAAGTATACCCATCTTGATATTAAACCAAGCAATATTCTCTTGTTCTGTTCCCACAACTGCCTCGTGATTCATCCAAAATTCTGCATGAGCACAATCAAGTGTTCTTGTCTTCCCCTTCTTCTCAAGGTTATCCATAGTTTGTTAAATTCACATAGTCTGATACTTTGGTATAGTCAATAAGACTCAAATAAACATCTTTCTGAGGTTCGCAGATAGGAGCCAAGTTTCATCTAATATCAGAAGTTACATCACTTCCTCTTCTCAATCTGGCCTGAACCTCTGACCATTCCCTGTCCAAGGACAACTGTCACCATTGTTGAGTGATCTTCAGCAAAATTATACTTGCTTTCTATATTAATGATATTGCTCCAAAATTTGAGCATTTTGCTGGTCTACCTTTCTTTGGAATAAGTACAGATATACATCTCTTCCAGTCAGTTGTCCAAGTAGTTGTCTTCCAAATTCCCTTGCATGAATGAGTGAGTGCTTCTTCAACTTTTTGAAACATTTCAATTGGTATTCCATCAATTCTTAGAGCCTTGTTTTGGGCTAAAGTCTTCAGTGCCCCTTGAACTTTTACCTTCAGCACTATGGTTCTTGCTCATATGCTACCTCTTCAAAGGAAGGAATGTCAACTAAGTATTTTTAGTACAGTGACTCTATGTATACTCTCCATTTTTTATCCTTCCTGCATCATTCAGAATTCTGTCCATAGGATCTTTCAATAACTCGACTGAAGTCTTGATTTCTTTCTTGAGTTCTTTCATTACGATGAGTGTTCTTCCTTTTTGTTTTTCTAGTTGTAGGCCTTTGACATTTCATTATTATATTTTACTTTGTCTTGTCAAGCTGCCTTTAAAAATGTTATATTCAACTATTTGACTTCATTTCTTCTGTTTGCTAGCTACTCTATGAATAAGATCAGATTTGAGAGTCTCTCCTCACTTTCACTTTGATTTTTTCCTGTATTTTTACTGACCTTTGGTTTTATACACGAATGCTCTTCTTGGTGCCCTCCAATAGCTCAAGAGGTCTGGTGTTACTAGTTTGCAGGATGTCAAGTTTGTCCTTGAAATGTTCTCAAAATTCAGGTGGTATAGACTCAAGGTCATATTTTGTATCTTGCGGATGTGTTTTATTTTTCTTCAACTTCAATCTGAATTTACATATGAGCAATTCATAGTATGTTCCACAGTCAGACCTTGGCCTGATTTTAGCTGCTGAAATGGAACTTCTCCAGGTTCTCTTCCCACGATGTAGTCAATTTGATTTCTGTGTCTGGAGATGTCCATACATATAGTCCATACATAGTATCTTTTTGTGTTTTTGAGAAAATATATTTACTAGGAACAAAATTTTATTCTTGTAAATTTTATCATGTGATCACCAGCTTCATTTCTATCACCAATATAATATTTTCCAACTATTGTTCTTCCTTTTGTTTCTAACTTTTGCATACCAATTGCCAATAATTATCAATGAATTTTTATTACATCTTTAATCAATTTCAGACTGAATATATTGGTAGAATTCTTCAATTTCTTCAGCACTAACTATTGTGGTTAGTGCATAAATTTGAATAATAGTTGTATTGATTGGATTTCCTTGAAGGTGGATAACTATAATCCTATCATAGAAAGGATTGTATATCAAGATATTTCTTGAAATGTCCTTTTTGACAATGAGTGTAATGTCAGTGTTTCTTGGCATAGTAAGCCATATGATTTTCTGATTCAAAATGATTCAAAATTTTAATCTAAACAACAGTCCATTACAGTTCAATAATATCTAAGATATTGATCTTTATGCATTCTATTTTATTTTTTAGAAGTTCCAATTTTCCTAGATTCGTACTTCATGCTTTACCAGTTCTGATTATTAGTAGATGTTTGCAGTGTTTTCTTTTTACCATGAGTTGTGCCCCATCAGTAAATGATGGTCCTGAAGATTCTACTTACATGGGCTTTACTCTATTCACCTCACCTTGGTGACTCTACTTGAGAAAACAGCTCCTATTCAGTCACATTTCAAGTGCTTTCTCATCCAAGGGGCCCAATTTCTGACACCATCTCTGACAACAGCCTGCTTCTTTCCATTAGACCTTCAGTATCTGACAATGTTTAAATTTATGCATAAGGCTTTCAGCAACTATATTCTCCCAAATTGGCAAGTAATCCCTTTTTATAGTCTAGTCTTAGTCTGGAAGCTCCATTAAAACTTATTTGCTTTGGGTGACTTTGCTGGCATTTGAAATACCAGTGGTCTAGCTTCCAGCATCACAGCCACACGGAGGCCACCACAGTGTGACAAACTGAGGAGACACATGTTGGCCACCGGGACTAGGGTTCTGGAAAACCACAGGCCTTGAGTGAAGCATATAGGAGTTCTTGATGTGATGGCCTTGTTTTAAAAAGTTTATTGCATCGTGTTTGCCCAACTAAATATTGTACATTGCTTGACTTTTTGAGTGCCAATTCCATGGGTGTTTATTGTATATCTAAGTAAAATGAAATCCTTGAAAACTTGAATGCTTTTTCATTTCATATGTGGCTTGTATTAGGCTGGTGTCTAGAGAAGCAAAACCAGTGACAGTCATATATGAATAAGAAAGAATTTTGCATCAGGAAGATGTCCCAACCCAATCCAAATAAGTCCATGGATCCAATGCTAGCTGGAGCCCTCTTCAGATTCAAGTACATGCAAATTGGTAACTCCAGAATGGTGGAGAGAGAAGAGGAATCACAGGCTGCTGAGGGAAGGGTTGCATGGATTAAGGTTGGTGGGAATAAGGCACCCACCAGATTTGTGGACCCCATGGGGTCACACCTGGAGGCAAATATATAATCTAATCAAGGAGGAATGCCAAGGGCTGGAGAGGGACAAAGGTTCTTAATTTTTCTCTTATAAAGAACCACACTCCCGAAGAGGCGTCATTAGGGTGTGTCTTGATGATACGTTGGACTGGACCTCTACACATTCATCCACTGACATAAAATCTGACCACTACATGGTGCACTGATTCAGTTGTGAGGATTTTTGCTTTCTTTAGGTAGAAGTGTAATCCAGACTAAAACGAACCATCTTTGATCCTCATTAGTAAGTGCTTCAGTTGCTCTTCCCTTTCAGCAAGCAAGGTTATGCTGTCTACAAGGTTGTTATGCTGTCACAGGGTGTAAGTTGGCCTCCTCTGATCCCTGTGCCAACTTCTTCATATAGTTGCTCTTTGATCAGTTCTGACATACACCTTTCTCATTTGAAATTTCAAAAATCACAGCATACTCCCTTGGAGAAGGGAATGACTCTGACTTGTTCTATATACAGATTCTGCATGAACACATTTAAGTGTTCTGGAATTGCCATTGTTCAGGATCCGAGGATCCCTGGAAGCATAATGGGTTAAAAGGAAGTCCTCAACAAGATGGATCAACAACATGGCTGCACTAATGGGGTCAAGTCAGAACAATTGTGAGTACAGCGCAAGAGTGGGCAGTGTTTGTCTGTTGTGCATAGTTGTTAAGAGCTGGAACAGACTCAATGGTACCTGACAAAAGTTGCCCTAATTTATTACAGTATACAGAGTCAAGTGCCTTTGGGAAGTCAAGAAAACACAAGGAAGCACCTTTCTGCGATTCTCTTTCCATCCCAGATCTAGCTGCCACCACCATGGGATCACTTGTTGCATATCCTTCTGGGTCCGGCTTGCATTCCGGCAGCTACACAGAGACAGCAGTGCTGCAACGGCTTAACACTTTTATTCAGCTAGATCTTACTTGAATTATATATCAATTAATTATTTGATAACTATGCATTATGTTGGATCACATGCTTTAAAATGGACATGAAGAAATGTGCATTTCTTCCAGTGTGTTCACCAGGTAACTCTCTTCCAAATATTTGGGCATAGAAAAGTAAGCATTTCTAGTGTTGCTTTTGTGAAGTGAAGTGTCACAGTCAGAGCTCTGTCAATTCTTGGTGACTGTTTTTCCACAATCCCTTCAGTGCAAATAGTTTTCCTGCACCGTCATAGGCTCTTGGTCTAATGTTATCTTCTGAAATGGTAGAACATCAGCATTTATTTGGAAAGGTGGTGGCGGCGGTGGGGGTGTTAAATTCTATCTTTTCTTGATATTTTCTGTGCCATTCTATTTTTTCCTATATGATATTTCAATATTATAACTCAGGCTTTGAATATGTATATGTATATCTTTAAATATAGGAATGTGTAGATATATGAATATGTATACATACATGAAAAATGTTTTTGTAAAAATACTGAAAACTCTTTTCATTAGATGAAAGAAACTGTGGAATGAATTGAATGTGATTAATAAATATGGCTTTAATCATGCATTTTTGTCTTTCCAGGTCATTAAGTTTAATTAAACTGAGAAACATTTGTAAACAGAAGTGTCTGACTATAACCTAAAAAATAATAGAGCTTAAAAAAAAAGAACTTAGATCATAACTTCTTTACACCTGGTTCTTCTGTATATGGCATCTGCATCCTGCCCATGACTCAAGAGAGAAACCTGAAAGTCTTACTTGATTTCTATGTATCATTCCAAAGGTCAAGCAATTAATAATAAGTTGACTATCCTTCATTGCCTGCTAGAGTCTATTCACTTTAATATATCTTTAATACTATTGCTGTGGTCCAAATGTCAAACATTTATCATTTATTACATAGATATTTCAAGATTCTTACCTTGCCTCTCTAATATCAAATCTTTCCTTTATTCCTAACCAACCTTCTAATAAGCCATTTTATCACAAAATAACTAAAGAGATTTGTTAAAAAATCTTCCAGTAACTATTTCAAATAAAATTAAAGTTTTTACTTGCTCCCATGAACATTTAATACTTATATAACTTGCTATAGCAACCACCTGATATTTATACCTATTTCTCTCTACTACTGTTCATTTATACTATTACCAATTCAATTTTATACTGTTTCTTCCTAAACATACTTCACAATGAGTCTCTATCTTAAAATAATACTAATAAGAAAACTACTAATCTAAAAAAAATAAATATTGTGATTTAAAAAATTTATTTTAAAAATAATGATTTTTAAAAAAAGAACCTGTAAATAGTTCAAGGTCTGTTTGTTGACCTCTAGCATCCTTGTGTTCTCTTTTGTCACCTTGCCATGCTAACCCTTGTTTTGGTTTGTGCGTGCATATTATTATCTCCGCAGATCTATCTAGATAAGATAGGCTGGATGAACAGTCTGGAGGGGAAAATAATGGGACCAATGGTTTCAGGGGGACATGGGAGAGGGCGAGGTGGGCGAAAGGAGGTGGTGTTGACTAACCCAGGGACAGGGGAATGATGAGTGATCCAAAATTATTGGCAAAGAGGGTGTGAGAGGCCTGGAAGGGATTTGTCAATGGCAATGTAACCAAGAGAAAGTACTGAAACCCAAATGAAGGGTGAGCATAATAGTGGCACAAGAGGAAAGTTAAAGGAAATAGAGGAAAGAACTAGGAGGTAAAGGGCATTTATAGAGGTCTAAATATAGGCATGTATATATGTAAATACATTTATATATGATGATGGGGAAATAAATCTATGTGCATATATTTATAGGTTTAGTATCAAGGCAGCAGATGAACATTGGGCCTCCACTCAAGTACTTGCTTAATGCAACAGTATTTTGCTCTATTAAATTGGCATTCCACAATGCACACTTTCCTGATACAATCACTGAAGATAAATGTGTGCATAAGCAAATGTGGTGAAGAAGGATGATAGTGCCCAGCTATCAAAAGATATAGCTTCTGGGGTCTTAAAAGCTTGCAGGTAAACCCGTGGCCATCTAGCTCAGAAGTAACAAAGTCCACATGGAAGAACCACACCAGCCTGTGTGACCACGAAGTGTTAAAGGGATCAAGTATCAGGCATCAAAGAACAAAAAAATCACATCATTGTAAATGAGGAGTAGTGCAGAGTGGAGACCCAAAGCCCATCTGTACGCAACTGGACATCCCCTTACAGAAGGGTCACAGGGAGAAGATCAGCCAGTCAGGGTGCATTGTAGCAACAATGAAACATACAACTTTCCTCTAGTTCCTAAATGCTTCACCCACGCACCCTACTATCATGATCCCAATTCTACCTTACAAATCTGGCTAGACTAGAGGACCTACACTGGTACAGATAGGAACTGGAAACACAGGGAATCCAGGACAGATGATCGCTTCAGGACCATTGGTGAGAATTGTGATACTGGAGGGTGGAGGGAAGGTGCGGTAGAAAGGGGGGAGCGATTACAAGCATCTACATATAATCTCCCCCTGGGGGATGGACAACAGAAAAGTGGTTAAAGGGAGATATCGAACAGTGTAAGATATGACAAAATAATAATCATTTATAAATTATCAAGGGTTCATGAGGGAGGGGGCAGCAGGGAGGGAGGGGGGAAATGAGGAGTTGATACCAAGTGTTTAATTGTAGAGCAAAAATTTTGAGAATGATGAGGGCAACAAATATACAAGTGTGCTTGACACAATCAATGTATGTATGAATTGTGATAAGAGTTTTATAGCTCCTATAAAATGATAAAAAACACATAAAAATAAAATAATGATTAAGATAATAAAAATAAAATAATGATAAAGATAATGAACAATAGGTTTTGATGAATAGAATATGATTTTCTGAAGAATCTTCCGGTATTACATAGAGAATTGATCCCGCTCTATCATATTTTCATTAAAATCTCTTTCAAATAATATTAAATTCCTATTTCTTCTTTATCATGTTTTGTACTCCAAAATGCACAGGTGACAATGATTAAGAAAAATTGGATTTCATTTTTTAAAATTGAAGATCAGTGCTAATTTAATACATAATAAATTTTAAAATATACAGAGTATCTATGAGAAATAGACAGAGACAAATGGAATGGTGATGTTGGGATAGGCTTGACAATAAAATCAGTAAGGTTATCCCAGGTCTCTTATAAATAATTCCCGTAAGCAACACTTATTCAACAAAAAAAAAAGTGTAATTTCTTTTGGAAAAAGTGCCCACATTTCCCTATTTAAACTCACAATACATGCATTAGAGATACTTATATTATTTTACAGATGAAGAAGTAAGATTAGGCTAAGGATGCCTACTGGCATATTGGATTAGATATCAGGCTGCTACCATAAAGTCAGTAGTTAAACTCCACCAGCAATTTTCTTTCATAAAGACGTAAGGTTTTGGAAATCCAGAGGGGGCAGTTCTGTTCCATCCCATAGGGACACTCTGAGCTTTAATTAACTCCACAGCAGAGGGGAGTAAGGGTGCTGAGCCTTTAGATTCAAACGCATCTGTTTTTCCTCAGTGTCTTTAAGTATTTCAACAGCCACCAGAAAAAAGATGGAATATAATTCTCTTTTACAATATAGGGGAAATCAGTACCTTTTTAAGGAAAAACGCCCAAAGTGCTTGAGCTAATTTTTGGAAAACAGCACCATAAGAATACTGGGTTTTGCCACCCTCTGCTTGTTTGCATAACAGACACCAGGGAGAAGGGAAAATAAAGACATTATCATATGAGAGAAAATGATCAGTCATTCATGAGCATTAATTTGAAATAAAGGAGGCCGATGTTGAATTTAGTACGGTTGATTATTTTATGGAAATAAAATAATGTAGTTTAATGTAATGGTTTATTTTAATTCATATATCACATTAAATAATTGAGACTTGTAAAGAATATAGAACATAATATATTAGATAAAATGAAAGCACAGAGAAAATCAAGATTTTAGTTAAGTTGGTGCTGTAGGAAGCTAGAGAATTTACCTAGGCTTGCAGTGTAATTTTAAATATGATTTTTTCATGAATGGAGATGGACAATAACATATATTTAAATAATTCTAACCTGAATATTAGACATCTCAAATTTTAGCTACTGACAGTTTCCTTAGGATTTGAAAATTATCAGGCATTTTGAAAATACAGCTAAAGCCCTGGAGGACGGTGAGGCTCAAATCTAAACATTAATTTTATACTCATATATATTGTCACACCTGTGTGTCACTTTGTCCTGTGTGGTGACGTGTATTGCTGTGATACTGGACGCTATGACAGTGATATTTCAAACACCGGCAGGGTCACCGAAAATGAACCATTTTCAGCAGAACTTCCAAACTTAGGACACAAAATAAGCCATCCACTTCATAGGAAAATCCTATGGATAATATGGTTATTGCATAATTTTATGTCAACTTGAAGATATGTAAAAGAGTAGGTGTGGTATTTAACCTGACAATCAGGTGACAGCCTGATGCTGCCTCCTTGTGGCCTGGACCTTCCCATAAGGGAGCCCTGGAAACCTCCTCTTCACTCTGCCTTCACCTTCCTGCTGGTTCACCTCATTTCTTCCAGAGCCTTGTGGTGCTACCCCCTCCATTTCATCCCCGTTACCCGCAACCTGTGCTGTTCCTGCATGCTGCACCATTGCTTGTGACTGCATGAGTCTAAAGAGGGACTTAGGGTATAGCGTCAGATTTATGGATTTGAATTGGAGTGAGCTGGGATATTTTTGTGATATATGATTACTTCTTAAGATAAACTCTTTCTTGCATATATATGAGTGTCACTGGATTTATTTCTCTATTAAAACCAGCCTAAAGCAGGATGAAAATACTGTTAGTTACTGAAAATCTAATGACTAGAAACAACATTATCAAGGATTATGCCATGAGTCCCTCAGGACAGAAGGCATTCAAAATAGGACAAAGGAAGAAGAGCTTTCTCAAAGCAGAGTTCACCCTATGGCATGGATGGTGTAAAGCCTAAGGTGGCAAAGCCTTCTGGAATTTCTTTTGCTGATAGACACAACTCAAACTGAGAAGAAAAAGCTGCAACCATCAACTATTAACTGGAAATTGGCATGTACAAAATACGAATCTGGAAATTTAGAGGTCATTAAAACTAGTGGAATGCAGAAGTTTAATATTCTAGGCATTAGATAGATGAAGTAGACTGGTATTGGCCTTTTAGAATCAGAAAGTCATGTGATTTACTATGTTGGGAATCAAAAATCAAGGGAAATGATATTTTATTCATCACCAAAAAGGACATGTCAATATCTATCTTGAAGTACAATGCTGTTTATGATATTATGTATAGGAGAATTATACATAGGTAATGTTTCTATACAAAAATGAGATCTAATCACTACAAGTATGAATCAAATTTGTACATCAAAACTAAAGCTAGTGATGCAGAAATCGAAGAATTCCACCAACATTTCAGTCTGAAATTGATCGACGATGCAATCACCATGCAGTGATATTATTTCTTACTGCAATGCAGAGTTGGAAAAAACAGAAGACAGCAGTAACAGGAGGATATGATCTTGGTGTTAGAAACGACCCTTTCCAACAGAGTAGAACTGGCCCTGTTGGTTTCTGAAAAACGTAAACCTCGCTGGAAGATGACTTCCTGATTTGAAGGAGATCCATCTCCGCATCTGACCGACACTCGCTCATCTTTTTCCTCCGGTAGCTGGTGGAGCGGCACTGCTTTCCTGTTGGTAGCAGCCGGATGCAAAAGCCGTTACACCACCAGAAATCCTTCTATTATCCTTGGGCAAATCTTATAGTCTTCCTCTGGAAAGGAGTGTAAGCATTCCTAATGTGTATTTTGGTAGTTACATGATTTCCTGGCAAATGGGAGATACACGAAAATGTAGAGATGGGAATCAACTTATCAAGCAGGTCACTGCCTGATGGTGCCTCCTGGTGGGGACGCCCTTCTCATACGGAAGACCCAGGGGACCGCCCCCTCTCGTTTGTTTCCACTTTCCTGCTTGCTTGACACCTGAGACCTACGGGAATCCTGCCATGTTTCCACACACTTGGGATCCACTGTGATATTCCTATTTTCGGCATCGTTGCGTGTGACTGTGTGAGTCTGAGGAGGGACTTCTGGAATATTATCAGATTTATGGACTTGAGTTGGGTCACACTGGGTTGTGCTCTTGATATACAATTACTTCTTGATATGATGCTCTCTTTTATACATAAAGTGTCACTGATATGGTTCTTTTGTCAACCCAGCCCCAAAACATATGTTATGAGAATAAACAAGGAAATGCATATCCAATGTTTATAAAAGAAACCTGTGTTAGGCAGGATTCTCTAGAAAAATAAAAGCAGGACACATAATTATACATATATAAGATGATAGGTTTATACAGCGAGAAGGAATATAATGGCTAAATTGTTCACACAGCAGTTACTGAGGGCTGAATTAAACTCATTTTCCTGGAAAAGTTAATATACTGAAGGTCCTTCAACGCACACAGGCTGCTGGTCCAAGGTCAAGGAAGCAGAAAGAGGAGTCTTCCCTCAGGCAAGACAGGCAGAGTCAGCCCTGCAGGCAGCACACAGCAGAGTGGGGCAGAGTTGGTTTCCCTGGGATCTTAGTGAAGCTGGTCAGATAGGATCTGCAACTCAAGTGATGCACGCACCAGGAGCAGAGTGAAGCAGGTTTCAAAGAAGTCTCAAACTCTAGCTACATGATCCACAGGTTGCCTCAGCCCACAGGTAGTGCAGCGCATGGTTGAGGCAAAAAACTAGCTCAAGCAGCAGCATGCTGGTTTGACCACCAGGGAAGAAGAGAGAAGAAATTCCCAGAATCCTCAAGAGAAGGTCACGCTCACAAGGAGGCATCATCAGGCTGTGACCTGATTCAACAGGCTAGACACCACCCCTTCGCTCTTAATATCAAGTTGACTCGTGATGTGTAATTACCACAAAACCCTGCAAAGCCTTTTATTGAATAATGGTTGCTTTCTAGAATTATGCATAGGAGACTGCAAAATGACCTTCCTAATTGTATTTTCAAGTATATCTCAACCCCACGATGTCATTTGCCTATGTCCATTTTACATAAATGCGTTGAATGACATTTTAAAAATTATGAAATATAAAAATTTATCCCGTGATAGAATTTTTCAAGACTAAGAATTTCTTCATCACAAGTACATTTTTTCAACAACCCAAAATCCAACTGTGTACGTGGACATCTCCGTAAAGAATATAAAGATGTCAAATTGAGTAGATCGATGAGAAGAGACCATGGAGAAGATAACATTGGCACTAAAATCAGACCAGGGTCTGACTGTGGAACTGGCCTTCAAAAACTCAGACCTGAGTTCAGATTGAAGGTGAAGAAAATTTTGAAGAGACCATGAATACCAAAATATGACCTTGAGTATATTCTACCTGAATATCAAGAACATATTTGATATATTAGATATTAATGACAGATATGATGTGCTGTGTGGTAACATCAAAAATATCATACATGAAGAAAGAAAAAGGTCAATAGAAACACAGGTCGAAGTGGATGTCAGAAGAGACCCTGAAACTTGTTCTTCATCATACAGTAGCTAAGGAAAATGGTTGAAATGATGAAGTCAAAGAGCTTAAGGGGAAATTTCCAAGGGTACCTCCATAAAAATGAGGTAAAATATTATAATGAAATGTACAAAAATCAATGGCATCATGAGCACAGAAGCAGGACCACTTACACACACAATGTGATAAGTGATAAAAATGGTTATTGTATAGTGAAAAAAGGACAATTGTCCAATTTCCTACATGCAATATTAATAACATTAAATGAAAAATAAAACAGAGTCTGGACTTTTCTACCTCAGTTGCATTGTAAATGTTCATTTTGCTGGTGACATTACCATTTCAGGGGAGAGTGTAGAGCAATACGGTTCAGAAAGGTAGTAGTAAAATGGATAGACTATGTGGAAAGTGACTCCAGTAACACAGTATAATCACATGATGAAAATCAGAATAACTGCTCAACTTTATCAGTTCACAGGCACACATTACCTCAAATCTCAGTGGATTTCACTACACATTCACCAGATTAGTCACAATAATGTGTGAACATTAGTAAGTGTTACCGATCATCTGTCTGGCTCAACTCACATTCTGGAGTTCTGGTAGAAGAGGTTACATTTGATATAATTACTTTGATAAAAATGCAGCAGTGTCTTAAGAAAGTGAAGATGGGCATATTGTTCTTTTCAGCAAATCCACGCTTCAATTCAAAGACAGATACTAGTAGGTGCTCAATTAAACACTTCAAATGTCAAACTGACTTTGAGAACAGTTTGTCCAGTAGTCACGTAAGGAAATGCTACCCTCTCTGGACACAAAGCACTGAATCTTGTCTCTGGCACTGTTTCCCCGTGTTGTGACACCGATTCCCGGTACTCACAGGTATGCAGCCTTTCCCTCTTCGAGTTCTTTACTTTTGCCACTGGAACCACTTTTCTTCCCACACATTCTCCTGGTGATGCACATCAGTAACCCACATTGTCGAATGAAGAAGCAGCTGACATCTGTTACCACAAGGATTAGCAATAGTGCCGCAACGCCCAGGCCAATGACTGCTCCAAGCCCAAGGCCGTTAAAAAGTGTATCTTAAAAATATAAAAGAGAACAACTTTATTAAATCAATTAACATCCAATGAGAAGTTATATTGCATTAGAAAATTATTTTTAAAATTAAATTTTATACAAGAAAAAAATCAGCTAAAGAGGTAGAAGAAAATGCGTCACTGAAAGGCTTCAATTCTATGATTTTGGGTCTTTTTCTGGGTGTTTTCAAACAGTATCTTAAGAAACTGACATGTTAACAATGATTTAAAATACTTTTTACAAACTTCTTTTAAAAAAAAGCCCAAGTTTTTCGTCTTTCAAATATTTGCTTGATTCCCTTTGGGAAAGGTAGTAAAGTATTATCTTATTTCTAACTTTACTCTATCAGAAAGTCACACCATTAATATATCATCACACAATTAAAAGTAACATTCATTCAAAAATCCCTTAAGAGAGGTGTTAAATAACTGTGCTATAAGAAATTATTTTAGTTTCAAGACTTTAACTTGCAAATGGATTTATGCAAACTCTTTGCTTTGACAGGAAATGCATTTTAAAATACTTGCCTATAAATGTTTTTCAAATGATCATTTCAGAATAAATGGTTTACTTTTATTTTTCCAGAGAAATAGTTTCACAAATCTTATTCGAGAACAGATGCAATTTTCCAGTCTTGGTCTTAAAGCTTTTTCACAGGTTTGGTCATAAGAATGTGGGGAAGGATGGGCATCACTTTTGCTGGGCATTTAGTCCAGTATTGTAGGAGATGTTGATAAAGAAACAAATAACAAATATGCAGAAAAGGGGTGATAGGGAATAAGATAAAGTATGCTGACTGCAGATGTCAAGAGGAACAAGAGATCAATATCAAATGCTATATGTGTGTAAATGAATACAAAGGTGAATTACCTAACCATAGAAATACACTTTGGAACATAAGCATGATAAAGAAACTAGATTAAACTGGCCATATTGTGGGAAATGAAATAAAAACAAAACCCTCAAACTTCTAGAATATAATTATATTTGCATGTTTTTGCACTAATATGGTTCTACACTATTTTCTTGTATTAAAAGTTAGCTCTAAAACATTTTAAATTATAATTTCTTTTAATAAAATATTTTATTGTTCAGCATATTCATGGTTGACACAAAGCACTAGTAGATGCATATATCAATACAACAAAAATGTATGTTTTTCTCATAATGTAATAAACACATTCATAAATTTGTATAATAATCAAAATAAATGTCCATCTACGAAGCCAAAAAACTGTTCTCATCTTAAATTTATCATTGACAGGTTGTTCTTGACTATATAATTCCTAAATGAAGCCACTTATATAATTATTTCTTACAATGACTGGGCTTCATGTCTAAATTTGATTTTTGGATATTCCAGGAAATAGAGGAGTTATGAAATAGAAATCAGGAAATACAAGTCATGAGTCTAGAAACATGGAGTACAAAAATTATATTTGAACATGGTGGCCTCTCTGTTTTACAGACAAATTTGTGACCAAATTTTCTGGAACATTTTGCAGTGTCTCCTTAATTGTGCTATTGAGAGTTCCTTAAGTAAAGAACAAACTTGTAATTCACATAGCGAAGTATAATTTTGTTTTTAGTTTGCTGTATTCAATAGAAATAAGTAGATAATAAACACACAGGGTTGGAGGGAAATCATTTCAATGCACCTTCACAATTTATTTTTCCATATAAAATTTTAATATGCTTATTAGATGATGACCATTTAGGAAAATTATTTAGGCAATAACTCAACTCAATTAACTGTCATAAAGTTGATCTGATTCAAAGCGACCCTATAAGACAGGTCAAACGAGCACCTGGTTTGCCCGACTAATTCCAGAGTAATTAGAGCAGGGAGCCTCCTCTGTCTCTGTCAGAGCTGATGGGATTAAACTGTGAGATTGAGAAATCCAGCCCAATGCATAACCAGTACTCCACCAGGTATCCAATATTTAATCAATAAAGAGAGAAATTACTGGTTTCTGATGCCCAGTTTTCCTATCACATGAACTGCTTCAAGGAAAGATTACAGAAAAGGGCATATTTTTAATAGTTTTCAGTCATATAAAATTAGTATTTTTTCCTCACAATCTCAATCGACAAATGAAGAATCAGATTTCAAATAAAATCTACCAATTTTTAAAGAGGCATACCCGATTAAAAAAACAAAGTAGTATTCTGTGTCATAAAATCATATACCCAAAGCTAGAATGTATATTAGCAATTTAAAAAAATCTTCCATGATCCTTTCTAAAATGCTAATAAATTTCAGTGAATAAATAATTTCAATATATTTAAGGCAATTTACCTGTGAATCATCTTTGAGAATAAATAATGTTAATATTTTTCTTCAAATGTTTAAGGCAATTATTTGTGATATGCTTCACAAACTCTATAATCAGAGCTCAAAGAAGACAAATAAAAAACAATCCTATACATACTAGACTTTTGTTCTTGTACATTTAATTATTGGATTACCCAGTTTATTTTAACTTCCTTGGGTTCTCCTGATATGCATATATGGGATTGTTGTGAATTTTAAATGTGATTATATAAGTAACACTAATAACACATATAACTCAGCCTGTAATATTAATTTAGCAAATATTGGCCGTTATTATCATAGTTGCTACTTTGATGATTTTTCCTATTAATATTGAACTCCATAGAGATGAAAACTTGGTCAATAAAAACCCAAGGACTATCAAAAAATAAACTAGCTTTTAATCTTTTACCATCATCAATTTAATCAAGAAAAGTATCTCTTACTAACCGCTGCTTAATCTACGGAGAATGTAGTCTTTGATGTTTTAATGACTTAGGTTTCGCTAGTTAGTTTCTAAATGTGAAGTGTTTTATCTGTGACATTTTAAGTATTATCAGTGTGTTGATCTACATAATTTTCATGCTTTCGACAAAGCTCTTAAAAAAATCTTATTTGTAAAATATAAAGTACAAAGTATAAAGAACAATCAGTATAAATTATATTGATAATAAATAGCTGCTACTTGTTTTCAGGAAAAGCAATATTTCACCATTTTCTAGCATTTAAAATTTCAGATAATTGAAATTTATTTATTAAAAAAGAAAGATTTTTATCATTACAGAGCATAAGTATAATTCAAACTCAAATAAGGTTTAATTATAAATCTTAAATTAAGTTGTCTTTTTGAAAGTTACAGCTCCTCATTTTAAAATTTTATTTTAGGACCATATTCAAAATATAAGTTTTATAGAAAAAGTACCATGGAATTACAGAAGAACAAAGAAGACTATTTTGAGAGAAGTCCAACCAGACTACTCCTAAGAAGTTAGGGTGATGAAACTTCTTTGAATGTACTTTGAACATATGGGTAGGAGAGACCAGTGCTGGAGAAGTAAATCATGACTGGGAAATAGAGGTCATCATTCAAGAAGACTCTCAGTGGGATGACTTGACAGTGGGACTGCAACTGCAGGCGCAGCGTAACAATGGTGAGGATGGCACTGGCCTGACGGGATGACATCTAGCAACAACAAAATGAAGAACTTTTATGAAACCAGCAGCCATTTGTCATTTCGTTATGCAGCAGTGTTTCTCGTGTTGCTATGTATGTGTTGTGATGATGTGGGGAATTATTCCCCACATCGCTGAAATGTCAGCCGCGCTCTGTGAGGTGGGCAGGTTTCAGCTGCGTTCCCAACTAAAACAAGATGAGAGATGCCTAATGACATCCTTCTGAAAAACAAACAACGAAAACCTTTTGATCACCAAATGCATTTTCTGGCTTGATTGTTTTGGACTGTTACCGGGAGGAGTCAATCCCGAGAGCACAATGTGTGATAAAACAGAGGATCATGGAGTTCATGTGAAACCCAGGTGAGATAAATAGGCCGAGGAAGGATCTGAGCATGATATTCATTGGGAAGATGAATCAGGTCTGAGCAACATTTCATACAAGTTTACATAAGGTCTTCTGGAATCATGGTCAATTATTGTAATGGAGTTAATGTAGACGGTTAACGACTCATTAGAAGGTTTCTGAAGCGGTACATCTATACAGGAGCTAATTGTTCTCTCTTAAAATTGCTGGTGGCTTGAACTAGGACCTGTGTTAAGCAGTCCAAGGCTTACCTGGCAGCACAACCAGGGCACCTTGACTTGAAGACAGATAACCACAATAACAACATTCGTAATTTCCTGAGGTTAGCAATCACCTCACAGGGATTTTTTGGATAGAAATTACCCAATTTCTTAACATTAAAAAAAATAAGTTAATGTTTTGCTTATTATTTTAAATTGGAGCTGAGGATGAATGATCATTCAAATCATTTCAAATTAATCTTTACAAAAATTTACAGAATGCTTCAACATTTGCATTATGATGTTAACTGGATAAGAAATCTATTACTCAGGAACATACTATAATCGGATGTTCTTTTAGAAGATGCAACTTATGTCCAGAGAATTTAGTGAACTAAGTCTTAGGAACCAGGACAGCAATTCATCCTTGAAATTAGATCTGCACATTTGAAGCATTGTTTAACTTCAGATATTATTTTTAATACTTTTATTACCCTCAAAATTTTATATTGGAAATTCAGCAAACAATCAAGAGAGAGAACTAAAATATAATAAATGAATTGTAATAAATAAAGTTCTCTCAGGTAAAAAAATGCCTATTTGAGTGAAACTTTCCAAACTAAACCAAACACTTTCACAGAGTGGATACTGACTTCCAGGCACCCTATTGCATTCGCATTGTAGAACTGCCCTTGTGGTTTCTGACACTGTGACTCCACAGCAGTAGAGAGCTCCATTTTCTCTGCAAAGGACTGTTTAAATAAGGTATACTACTCTAAATAATTCATTTACATTCATACATTAAGTTTCTTATTTGTGATTATTTTCCACTTATTTATATTTTGATGGTTTTTTATTAAATTTGGATAAAAATAAGCAAAATAAAGCATCAAAATATTAAAACTTTTACCTGTTGGTACATTTTTTAGAATGGTAGAACATTCAAATGAATTTCATTTAGACTAATTTCAACAACTTCCAACCCATAGCTATACCACACCACTCATGAAATTTAGGAATTAGGTAACAAAATTGATATATTTCCTATGACTTTTTTGTAATTATATTTGAATATCATTAATACATTTCAGCAATGTATTCAAATAAATACAAATTCTATTAAAATTCTTTTTATAACTTTTCATGCTTCAGTCGTGAAAATGAATTCCTGATTAGGTTTCCTTTGAAAATTTAATTTTACCTGTTTAGGGAAAAACAACAACTAGTATCTTAGCAAAATCATACACTGGAGCTGTTTTTTATTTCTTGAATCAATATTAACTGACTTTTTCTATGTAAATGTAATCTCCAAATATTTGTAGAATTGTTTTCAGAACTCATAAACCTTTGATAAAGATATTGAGAAGAAAAATTTTAAAGGGTCCTGTGATGAAGATTGCTTACTGCCTCTAGAATATTGGATGCTTTACTCTGAAGGGATAATTTTACTTGTAACAAATAAGGAAGTTGGTATGAATCCAAGGCAACCAGAGACTTTGGGGGGAAAACAAATGCAAAATTAAAAAAATAGTTTGTTGTTTGTCATGCCAACACTGCATGATATATTTTCAAACTATAGCCCTAAGTCTATTATCTTGTAGTTATGTGGTTTTCTTTTATCCAACCTAGAGTAACACACTTGAAAATATTGATTGACCTATGTAAAAAGTAAAAGCAAAATAACCTAAGTCTAAATCTACATATGAGAGATGTGTGTGGGATTAGTGTTGACCTAGTACAGACTGTTTGCCTTGCTTTCTGGAGAGCTAGTCTATGTGCTCTGTCACTGAAGAGCTGCATGTTTTCATGATACTGAATACGATTAGCAGAGCTTCCACACCGAGATGGGAAAGCATGGACCAGTGATCTACGTCTGAAAAATCAGGCAATGAAAACGCTTATCTAATCATCTTAAAGAAGGCATCAGTATCAGTCAGAGACTGCTGAATCAAATATATTTATTAAAAACAATATGAGGAAAGGTAGAGAGAGAAAATTGATGAGAACCTCCAAATTATTGAGAACTCCCCTCTTGATATAATATCACAGGATATTTTAGGTTTGCTTTATAGATACATTAATACAAAAATAATTGATTCTTTTACTCAGTAAATATGCTTGAACAATCTTATAAAGTTTATTTAAATTTGGATTATTAAGAATTCTCTTTATAAAATGTAAATTTTTTTTAGAATTTTAGTAATTTAGATGAAAGAGTTAAGCTTTGAATTATTTAAGTTTAATTCTGGAGAAAGCATTAAGAAATGATAACTGTTATTGGGAGTTGTGGAAAACAGTTTAAGAAAAAAATATGAATTCTCAAACAAACAAAAGTTAGCATTTTGAGAGGCCAATGTCCAATCACATTCAACAACATCAGATAAAGACAATATGGAGAAATACTTATATGAGGGCTCTGCATATACTTAAAACACACTAATAATGTATGATTTATTGGGCAAAATATCTCCCTTATAAAATATTACAGCGCTGGAGCCATATGTCCTTCAGTGGAGATATTCCTTGTTAAAATTTTGGTGATTGCCTAGTTTCTCCCATGTTTCAATGTTTAGGAAATTTATTTTCTATTTTAACTTATGGTGTTCATTAGAATAGCACTGATTTAGACTTTTCTCAGCTTCATAAAACAATGTTATAAAGCTTTATGTGTTGTTATATTTGAACTTTGTGCATTCAAAAGTAAAATACAATTTATAACATATTGCAGTAGCCTAATCAATTAATTCTGTCCCTGTTTTATCTCTAAGGTGTGCAGCATAGTAGAAGAAGCAGCCTTCTGTAGCTGGACTCCATCTATGTTCACATGGATGGCAAACTTTGGAAATGGACATTTGGATTACCGAAGCATTTTTGTTGGTACATGGTTAATGAGGACCATTAATCCACCTGTTTCACAAATATTCATTGAGTGTCAACTAAATTACAGTATTATAGGGTTCTTGGATATTCCTAAAATAAAATTAATAAAAGTCAATATAAACCTTAAGGCTTTTAATGCATCTAGCTTTATCTATATTTACTTGTAAAGTGTACATTTCCAAAATGTATGATAATTCACTGGATTACATAAAACATACAAGAGCACAAAGGGATAAGGTTTCCACATGAACACTGATGGACTGCTAATAGAAAGATCTTTCCTCAGTATTATAGTAATCTGCTGTATTCCAGAAGGGATGCTGTAAGGCAACACATACTTTGGAAGAAAAATTAATTTCACAAATTTAAAAACATACTGTCCCTGAGCATTTCTCTCATACTACATTAGAAAAGCAGTTTTTTCAAGATCATCTGTCAATTACAGACTTGGAATTGATATTAAACTCATAAGTTAAATATGTACCCTGCTTTTCCTAGGATTCATCTAAATAAATAGCTAGATAAAAAGATGTAGCAGGAAGAGCTACTGCCAAACAAAAGTGCGTTTGTCTCAGGGTTATATGCTTTCCATCAACCAATGCAGGGTTGCATATTTGCAAGTATTACTATATGCGACCAGCAACAAAATACCACTGTTTAAGAAGGAGTCGAAGTGTTTGAATAATTGTCATAAATGACCAGGAAGCAGAAAATGCAATCACAAGAATCCCACAATGTAGACCAAAACAGGTGGAGTCCCTGAGTGCCACTAATAACTATTAACTAAAAGTAAGGTGTTTTGAAACTATTCTGATGTGCCTGGCTGCTTTCTTCAGAAAGGCCTAGAAAACCCTTTGGAGTGTATGTAATTCCACTATGCACATGTGAGCTCACCCACATCCTGTGATTGACTCAATGACCATTGGTTCATGTTGCTTTTGTTCAATAAACACTGCAGTCTCCAAATTTCTCATCAGAACCCAGAATCAACTCTAAGGCCACTGGTTATTATTATTTTTTTATTATCATTTACTTAAAAAAAAACATTTTATTAGGGACTCATACAGCTCTTATCACTGCCCATACATATACATACATCAAATGTATAAAGCACATCTGTACATTCTTTGCTTATTGCTGTTATTTTGCTTGACCAAGCCAAACTTCATTCGCCACATTTCTCCACAGAACCCACAATTTTAGGAGCTTTCTGGGGAAGAAAGTAGTATTCTACAAACTTGTTTTTGGATAAAAGTGGAAGACTGCATCTATTAATCAGTATGTCACTTCCTAAATAGTTTAAATTATTTAACTCTGTCTATGGCCTTTATAGTCTCCTCTCAGCTAAAGTAAGAAGATGTATTAGAAATCCATATATAAAAGCCAGTGAATTCGACAATGTATATTTTATAACCTGGAAATAACCCAATAGATCACATTTATAGATGGTATGATCACAAATAAAAAACAAAAAACAAAAAATGTGTTGTCATCTAGTTAGTTCTGAATCATAGTGACCAAAAGGACAGGGGAGAACTGTCACCACCCCATGCCCACCCGCCCCCGCCCCTGTGAGTGTCTGAAACTGTAAATCTTTATAGAAAAAGAAAGCTTCATCCTTCTACCATTATCACAAATAGAAGGGGAAAAAGTTTAGTTTGGGTTTGATTCACGCAAGTTAAAACATTCACTGTTCAATATGAAATGGAGACAAGGTAACACGACGTCCTTCTCTTTAGAGCACTTAGCTCCTGTATTATGACAGTACTACATGATGCTGTTTTGGCTTCCTCCCCAAATGGATGGATCTGTTTGATTTTTTTCATATTTAATTTTTACTATTGACAATCAAATAATTGAATTTTTGAGGTTTGCAATACCCCTGTAACTGTTTAATTAAAAGGGAGGAAAGCATTGCACCTTACAATGAAAGTTATTCAAAATCCCATTTTCTGTTTGTTGAAATCTTTCTTTTCTTAATCAAGTAGCAAACTCAACTTACACCCAATATTGGATATTTACATTTTTCTTCTCATTTAAGCCACTTTAAAAAAAATCTTTTTATTGGGGCTCATAAAGCTCTTATCACAATCTGTACATACATCAATTGAGCAAAGCACCCTTATACATTCGTTGCACTCGTCGTTCTCATAATTCACCTTCCACTTGGGTTCCTGGAATCAGCTCTCTTTTAAGCCACTTTTTAAATTTTTATTGCGTGAGCATATACTTAGGCAACAACTGAGTATATTTTCCTAAAATAAGTGCATATTTTAAAATAGTAAACAAGCAATGCTGCAATATTTATTTATATATTGGTACATATAGTACACATGATAAAGTGAAAGTCATAAATAATAACTATAAATAATATTTATCATTATATAGATATTTGTATTGTTTATATTTATATAAATAAGACAAATTAAATAACAGAAATTATATTTTTATCACCGTAGTGGATTACATTTTTCACTATCTTGTATTCCACAACACAATGGGAAATATATAAAAATGTATCTATTCTCTTTTATTCTGTTTCATTATTGATGAAACAGAGATAATGATATATATTTATCCTATCTAAAATAACTTTTGAGAATCATATATAAAAGAAATTCAAGACCCTATATAAATATATAATTATTTTATTTATTATACATATTACTCAA
Organism: Tenrec ecaudatus; assembly: GCF_050624435.1. NCBI lineage: Eukaryota > Metazoa > Chordata > Mammalia > Afrosoricida > Tenrecidae > Tenrec > Tenrec ecaudatus. The sequence goes on from NC_134531.1 coordinate 237,393,604, forward strand.
TGGTCATGTTTTAGAATTTTGGGGGATATCATTCATATATCACCCAAGTTAAAATTTCTGTCATATTAGGAAGAGTACAATTATCACCACAATCAATTTTAGAACGTTTCTTTTCTCTCAGACTCATTATTATTCACTCCTAATGACCCCCACAACCTTCTGGACATGCCAATACATAATTAATAATGGAGTTGCCTTCACTGTAGATACACCATTCCTGTATTTCGTAGACAGCAAATATGCCAACAAAAACAAGAAAGAATCTAACTAAAAGCCAGCAAGAATGACCAAAACGGAAAGGCACAACTACAATTAAAAAGAAGAAGCAAGTATTAAGAAGGAAAACAACTTGAAAATGGGCTAAAAAGGAGATCAAATGCTCAGGTGCAACAGTCTTTACTTAATACACAATGGTTTCGGGCTGATGGCAAGCCTGTTTACATTTCTGGACTAGGGTCCGAGCAGATTCAGTGCAGGCTTGATCAAAGTGGAGCCTCTGTGACTGGAGTTTGGTCTTCCACTCTCTTCATCGAAACAAAAACCAACACAAGAAACACAATGCCATTCAGAACAATGCTGACTCATAGCAAACCCTTGTGGGTTTCTGAGACTGTAACTGCTTATGGGGGTAGAAAGTCCAGTCTTTCTCCCTCAGAGCTGCTGGTGGTTTTGAACAGCTGACCATGTAGATCACAGCCCAACACATAAGCACTACACCACCAGGGCACCTGTTCTGTCTTCATAGCCTTCTGTGAAACAAGTGTCTGAAAGTTAAGCTATAGCAAAGTGTGGTGAAGTAATCACATGGTGCCTGGTCACCAGAAAGAATAGTCTAGGAGTCAAAAAAACTTGTCTTCAAACACGCAACCATCTAAGTGATGTGTCAACTATGTCCACATGTAAGAAGCACACCAGCCTTGGTGATCGATCCAAGGATCATAAATAATAAAATCCAAATCCAGAGGAGGTAAATGTATCACAGCTCAAGATAACTTTTGATTACTTATTTCATGAAACTTCTGTTAGAAATAGATCTTCTCCAATTTTAACTAACAATATTTTCTCCCAAATTACTCATTGCAATCACTTGATCTCTGACTCAAAGAGAACTTATGGACATGGTTGAACTACCCTTTTGGGCTTATAAGAATGTAACTCTTTCTCCCCAAGAGATGAGGTGGTTAGCCGGCCCATGTAGAACCTACTACATCACCAGGCCTCTTCAATCCTTCATAGATTTTAGTTACTTGTTACAAACATTTGTTACATTCTTGAACTATTGTGCAAAGTGAATTTTAATGTTACTATTATCGATAAAGGAGCTTCATTAAGATAGGACATTTATGATCTTTTGTATAAATTTAGTTTTAAATCATTGTGATCAGAACTCAATCAAGTCATTTGTTTTTAATCTCATTGGTTTTTTTTCTTTGCTTTTTTTTGGAGTCTTATTTTTGCATCAATTTCCAACTAACAGAAAACCCTGTGCAAAAGGAGAGTTTCCATAGACTTCTACCAGTGAACCTTGCATTTACAATGAGCATCTTTAATTTCTGTGATGTTTTTGCTACAATTGATGAACCCACATTGGCATATTACTCACTAAAATCCGCAATTTACATTTGGATCTACTCTTTGTCCTGAGCAGCCCTATTGGTTTAGGCAAATGCATAATGATGAATTACAATATTCATGATAAGATCTCATTGCCTTAAAAATGCTCTGTCCCTGCTAGCAGCTGTTTCTCTTTCCTTCTCCCCTGGATCACAGGCCGCCACTGACTTCTTTCGTTGGCTCAAAAGTTCTACCTGTCCTACAATGTCATATAGTGGAGATTCATTTCTATTTATTCACATTTTATGTAGTCACTCCCTGAAGTATAAGTGTCCATTTTAAAGTCATCTTTAATTTTTTCATGCCTGTAATGTTACAGTGTAAGAAAGCAAGATCATTATTGAAATGCCTATTGTCACTCACTTGAAACTTTCCTGTCTTTGAATAAAATTACACTATTTATTGACCTCTTTCTCTAACTTATTTCGCATTCATTTTCTTCTCAGTGTGTTGTTACTACTGCTATACTTAGTGTGTTATTTTGATAGTCACTTTAGACATAGTCATCTGATGGAAGAAATAAGATGGAATTTTCAAAAGATATTATAAAATGAATCAAAATTACCTCCCTAAAATAAAGACTGTACTTCTTTTGTGTCCTAAACTTTTACTCTGTCAGGTACTGATTATCTTTTTGAAACCTCCTAGTATTCATGAGATAAGAAGACTCACAAAACACATCTTTCAACTTCGTGACAAAATGTACTTAATTGGCAACTTTCTAAGTTCACTCAAGTTTATGCTGTTCCAATAGAAACCCGTTCCCTGAAGTAACCCAATGGAAAGTGTGTGGATACAATGTTAAATCCCATGCATCTTTCCAGGAACCCTTTACAGGAAGTGAGTGCGTAATGCTGGTAAAACCTGCAGCGTCTGGGAGCAGAGCAGGGCACTGCTATCGGTGAAGAGAAAACTGCAGCAAGGACTCTTCTGCACATGATTGCATTCTGGAAAATGAATCTGCGCATATTAAACCCAAACCTTCAAATATATTCAAATAAATATTGAATCAGACTGAAAAAAGTAATTAACATTTGTGATATTATAAAAGTTAATACATGTATGGTTACTTGCGTATTTGAAGGATTTTACATTTCAGAATTATGCAAAGTAATTTTGTCTGTGTTATGCACAAGTATTGAAAATATTTGAACTTATGTATGTAAAGAAATAATATATTTAAATTTTATGCTAGCGATTTGTACTAGTGCACAAAATAATGTTATATGACTATTTAGTACACCCATTCCTTGATAACAATATTTTATGTATTCAAATATTATTTTGAGAATTTGGAAACTTTGAATTTTAATCATTATAAGTTGAATTGACCAATATACCTTAGTGTTATGCCATTATGTGAGTAAAACTTCCGTTGTTATTTATATATTCCTCGGGTGGTATAAGCAGTACATTAGGTGGTGGGCTAGTAAGCAAAAGGTTGGCAGTTCAATCTCACAAGTTGGAATTGACTCACTGCTAACAGGTTCAATGTGGTGTAAGAAATATACATTTGACTACCCCCTCTACAGTTTGGTAGTTTGAACCAACACTTCTGGGCCTCAAAGAAAGTGATAGTGCACTATATTTGTTTCGTTTGTTTTCATTTTCAGAAAGATTACAGTTATTTAAAGCAATGGAGAAGCTCTATTCTTTAACACGTGAGGTTGTTATAAGTAAAAGTACGTTGGTGACAATGGGTTTTGCTTTGTAAATCTATTCTCCCCACCCCAGTGATTTTATAATAATGTAGTTACAACTTTTACATGTCTCATGTTATGTTTCCTCCATTCAACAAGATTAATGTAAAATACCATCGGTGTTATTACTAACGTTGTTTTGAATGCAATTATATTATTTATTCTGCACATTTGCTTCATTGCTGTTTTATCCTCTTGCTCTAGTCACTCTGATTGTTCTATCAAAATATTTTCTAAATTGTTAATGAATAAAAATTACTTAATATATAGATAACTCAATGGCAATCAGAAAATTTCCCATAAATTATCTTTCAATACTGTGAGAATTTTGAAAACATACTCTTTAGGTGGAGGCCTGGTAGGAGGTAGATGTGGCAATATTGTGCTTTTAATAACAATCTTATGTGACACACACACACGTAGATATAAGATATTTGATTGGATAATGGCAAAATAAGGTTAAGCATGCATTTTAGACAGATTGATTTTATACTTGTAAAATTATTTTCTTTCCTACATGCAAAAAGTTAATTGATAAACTAAAAGTTTTCTCATAGTATTTTCTAGCACTGTTGTGCTATAATGATGTGATTCTACTTTGGGATGTACGTTTAAAATATGTAATAATCATTGAACTCATCACAATGTAAAAAAAAGAAATTTTAAATAGTTGTGATAATAAAATAAGACAAAGACTAGTTGTCAGGCTGTATTCCACCTTTCTGTCACTTTTGTGGTACTCTGTTGGTTTGTGGTCACTGTGATGCTAGAGAGTATGTCACTGGTATTTCCAATGCCAGCAGGTCACGCAGAGGGAACAGGTGTCAGTGGGGCTTTCAGCCTAAGAACAGAATATGAAGAAGGGACCAGCTGTCCACTTTGGGGGAATTAGCCACTGAATATCTATGTATAACATCAAAACACTCTCAGACACTAACGGCTTAATGACTATGGCTGAGAAAAAGCAGCCTTCATAAGGTAAAATCGACAATAATACTGTGAATTGAGAAAAGCTTGTGGGACTAATCCCTTCATGACATTCATTTGCTGGTGGGAACTATTCCAAATGAGACTAAACAGCTGCAGAAATCTACTACTAATAGTGAACGAGAATGTATGTAGCATGAATCCATGACAATTTGAAATGGTCAAAATTGAATTGAAACCCATAAACATTGATAATCTAGGTGTTGGTGAGCTGAAATGGACTGGTTTTTGTCATTTGAAATCAGAAAATCATATGACTTACTATGCTGGGGTGATACCATCAAGAATAGCCTGGTATTCATTGCCAAAAATTCACTTCAAAATCTATTGTGAAGTACAGTGCTATCTGCGACAGGATTATATCTATCCATCATCAGTAATTCCAATCAATAAAGCTATTGTTTAAATATATGACCAATCACTAAAGCTAGTGATGAGAAGTTGAATAATTCTATCAACCTCTTCAGCCTGCATTTGGTCAAATATGCAATCAGAATGTATGGATAATAATTATTAGCTAGTGAAATGCAAAATTTTGGAAACAGAGAAGAAGGAACAGTAGTTGGAAATATGGGTATGGTGATAGAAATCAATATAAAGATAGCATGATATAATTTATCAAGGCCAATAACTTGTTCATAACAAATATCTTTTTTCAATAATACAATTGGCAGCTATCATGTGAACTTCTCCAGATGGAATGCAAACAAATTAAATTGACTACATCCGTGTGTAGAGACTGTGGAGAGGCTCAATATTAAGAATTAAAAAATGTGGAGATGACTACCAATCACTCATATGTAAATTAAAGTGGAATGGAAGATAATTAGAACAAATCCAGGAGAGCTAACATATGACTTCAAGTCTATCCCACCTGAATTCTGAGGACATCTGTGGAAAAGATTTGACCCATTGAATATTAATGACAGAAGATCTTATGAGCTATGGGATGACCTCAAGACCATCATGCATGAGGAAAGTAGTAGGTCATTAGAAAGACATGAAAGAAAAAACAGATAAAAATAGATGTCAGAGAAGACTTTGAAACTTGCTGTTAATCCCAGAGTAGCTGAGGCAAATAGAAGAAGGGATGGAGTCAAAGAACTGATCAGATAATTCTAAAGGGTAACTAGGGAAGGTGGTTATCTTATTCTCATATTGTACTGTAAAATATTATAATGAAATATGCAAATGCCTGCATTTAGAAAGACAAAAGAAAGGAAAATCAATTGATGGAATAGCTACTGAAATATTATAACAAACTGATAAAGCACTGGAAATACTCATTTATCTATTCCAGAAAATTTGGAAGACAGCTACTTGGCCAATTGACTGAAAGAGATCCATGTTTATACCCATTCGAAGTAAATTTGACCCAACAGAATGCTGGTTATAGAACAATATTATTAATAACACATGAAAGTAAAATGCTGCTGAAGATCATCCAAGTGCTGCCTCAGGAAATTGCCCGAGGTCAAGGCTGATTATAAAAGTACCTGGCAGAAAGTGTATCATTGTTAGAGTCAGATGGATGTTGACTCAAAACAGAGAATACAAGAAATATGTTGACTACGCAATTGCGTTAAATTGCGTAGATTATAACAACCTATGGATAGTCTTGAGATTAGGCCGTCTCAGAATACTTCATTCTGCTCATAAAGAACTTGTCCAAGTATAAAGAGGCAGTTTTGGGGAGCAGTGCATGGATTAAAAACAGGAAATGTGTTCAGAGTTATATCCTCTCATCATAGTTATTTAATTTGTATGCTGAGCAAGGCCTCTTTAAAATTCTAAAAGTAAGCCCTTGTATTTTTAATTGTCTCACATGCATGGGGAAGTTGGACATTGAATAAGGAAGACTGAAGAAGAACCATTTGAATTACATTTGAATTACAGTGCTGGTGAAGATTATTGAAAGTACCATAGATGGCCCCAAAAAATCAAAAAACAAAAAGAAGGAACAAATTGGTCTTGAAAGAAATGCACACAGAAGACTGCTTTGAGGTAAACATAGGGACACTTGGTCTCATGGATTTTGGACATGGTATCAAAGGGCTCAGCTCCTGGAGAAGGACATCATGCTTGGAAAGTAGAGGTGTAACCCCAAAGGGGACGATCCCTCACCAGATGGCTTGGTACAGGGGCTGCAACAACGTGCTGGAACACAAGAGAACAAGTTGCAGGGACAGCGCAGTACCGGGCAGTGTGTGGCCTTTTGTACACAGAGTCACTGACCTGATGAGCCATACCCAACTTGATGGCATCTCACAGCAAAGACCTGCTATATTGGGAAGGGTGAGTAAATTGTAAAATGTAGAAATTTTAATGCCTTCCTGATGGGAACAAACCATGGGACTTTTAAGATATTTTAGGGAAATGTTGGTAAGTTTGTAGATAGCTGTGAAGTGGGCGTCTTAGTCAAGATATCATTTGTGAAAATGTTGGAGACTAAAAAGAAACTTTCCATTTGAAAACAGGAATGCATTTCTCGCAGATCATGTGGTGAGAAAAAATGGAATAATGAGAATATATATGTTATGTTTTGAAATGGGCGCTTCATAGATACTAGAGATAATAGATATTAAAGAGGATGGGACTGGCAAGGAAATCAACAAGCTTACAAATTAAAAATGCAAAGTAGATAATCAACACTAATGACCAAACCAACATGTACCATTTCCCCAAAAGATGGTGAGGAGATTGCTGTAAAAGCAGCAAAGAATGAGTGGAAGCCTGGACTTTGGCAATGGCCATGAACTTGTGTCCAGACTTCCTTCTCGCTAATTCCACATCCAAAGCCCTCTTCCACTTAAGCAACGATTATGCCTACTCCTTAGGTATTTAGGTGAAAGAGATGAAGGAAAATTCAGACTGGACCTCTTAATCACTGCATGTTGAATAATGGTTTGCAATGCCCTTTATTATATTTTAAGAATTAGTCCTGAATAAGATAGGATATTAGCATACTTTTAATATATCTAAAACTCATACCCAAACTCATTGACAATTGAATTAATTCCCACTCATATTGATATTAAATAAAGTTTCTGAGGCCATAACTCTAAGGCAGCAAACAGCTTCATCTTTCTCCCAAAGATGAGCTGGTGAGTTCCAACTGCTGGCCTGGAGATTAGGAACCCACCACTTCACTCACAAAACTCAGAGTACTGGCTCCCTTCCTCCCTCCCTCCCTCCCTCCCACTCTTTCCCACTTCCTTTCTATTCCCCCTCCCACTCACTCCCTTCCACCTCCCTCTCCCTGTAATCTAGAGTGGAATGATGTATCAAGTATTTCACATTTCACCCAGCTATTTTCTACATAAGTCTACCTTAAGATTTTAGCATCCATCCTATTTTAAAATCAGTGAATATTTTAAATTATAAACTTAGTATGCTTCTGTGAAAATGCTCAAGGTTACAACTCAAATCCTCAGTAGGACAAGGAGCTCAGGAAGAACAACCCCGAAGAAAAGCCCGTTCTACGTCTCTCTCTAGGGGACATTTCGCCTCAGGAGTATATCATTTTTCAGGCCTGAGTATCATTTAAACAAATACAGATATTATATTAACTTTTTTATTTTAGAAGTCAATATTCTTTGAAAAATGGTATAAGAGGTTTGGATACACCTATATACAACCATCTTGGATATTTCTTGTGTTCTAAAATAATTTTCATTGCATAAATGAACATTTTCCATTTTATTACAACCACACTATTTCAGTTGTATCAGAAAGATCTCTTTTTGTACATATGAAATATATTAGGCTATTACTCATCTATGAACCACAAAGGTCACCTTTAAAAATTCATTTTAATCATATATATATAATTTAATTGAGATACACATTTAGATTTAAAATATAAAACACAGACCAACACTAGCATACATGTGTACAAAATTGCTATAAGCAATGACAGGTTCAAATTGTGACTCTCTTTTATGTGATTCAACTCTCTTAGGCCTTTTATTTCTAAGTTAAAATATGAGAAAAATAACACTTTGGGTAAATTTTAGAATGAATGAAATAATATGTACATCAGATAGCATTATGCTAAAAAATTAGATGCTTTTGTTTCTGTAATTTTCAGTAGTAAGCTATCAAGGCCATTATTTCTTTCCTCATGTTTAAAAAATGGATTTATACAGAACACGAATTTGTTTCTACAACTTTATTGTTACTGTGCCCAGACTGAGATAATATGGTGCATGAATAAAAATATTAGAAGAAAAATCACTCTGACTATTTATGTCTGATTATATGTGCTTTGAATACAATGGAGATACTCAATTTTCCTTACTTTACTGTAATTGTTAATGTACTTATGTATTTTATTAAAATATCATTTGATGAATTTGGCCTCCCCAAAATAGCCAAAGTTCCCTATACAAAATATAAAAGTGAAAATATTTAGCATTATAAAATCTTTGGTAAATAATTAAATAATGAAAGTAATAATTTTGCATTGTTTTACAATTATTTAATGCCATGATTTGTATGTATTTTAATACATATTACTTATTCCCAGATAGAAATAATTAGGTGAACATGTGTTCATTACTCATTAAATGCTTTCTGATTCTTAATTTGATCAATTTAAAAATTGAAACTCACAAAAACATAAAATTGTACCAGTAATAAAGAAAACACAAATAGCAAAGTTTTTCCTCAGTTTTCTTTATTACAACAATGGAGACAAAGAGAGTACAGAAACTAAAATGACATCAATATACTATGGTACACATGCATAGGGTTACAGAGAGTGTTGAATATTATGTTTGGGTTTTAAATAATAGATGATACTGAGGAAAATACACTTACAATATGTACACATATTTTTTTCAACAAAATAAGCTATAATGGAAACAAATGCAATTTAAATGATCAAACACAGACACTTTAAGACACAATTATTATGCTTAAAATTAATATGTGAGATAAAATTTTTCTTGGAAACTTTAATGAACTAAGTGTTACTGAATTATTTATAACCATAAATTTAATTGTTTTATGGAGAAAAGGTGGCATTACATTGTCAGTGTGTGATTAGAATGTCTCTAGTTATTTTTGCCATGCATAACATTTTATTTATCATGTAAAATGTAATGGTTAAGAAATAGTAAATTTAACTTTTTACTTCAGAAAATTGACAATAAAATTCGACTTAATATTAAGTTGGGTCTCACTTAAAAATAATTAAATATACTTAGATGAACTTAACATTCAACTTATTCACACTCGAGGTACCCATCCAACATGTCAGTTTTGGCAAAGGCTCCATGAAATGTTCTCATATAACAAATACTATCATTTAACATTTTAACAAATGGTTAACACAATCAGAAATGAAGAAATGCAACTTTAATTTATTGAAAGGTGTACAGTTAGTGACAGGGAGAGGAGGGGTGAGGACAGTGAGGAGAGAGAAAGGGAAGGAATTATTTTTAAAATGAAGAAGAATGGAAAGGAAAGGAAGAAAAATTAAGTAAGCAATGAAATGAAGAAATAAGGAAACGAAAAAAGGAAAACCTACCTAATTTGGATATATCCAAATATTCTCAGAATATTACATCACTTTAAAGTACAGTTAGATATTAATTTCATCAGATTAAATTATGGAATAGAATAATAACATATAGGGACTATGTAGTATAATACATGACCATAAGAAATTCATAATGAATCCAAATAGATTTTTAAAAACAATATTGCTAATATTGTAACCAGAAACAAATGTGGACATTTTAAGATAATTTATATGACTAGATAGTTCTTAATTATAGCAAATTGAAAATATTAACTATAATTTTAGTTATTATTTTTAAAAGTTTGCCCCAAGTTATCTTAATTTTTATACTGGTGATATGAATATTCACATTGAATTGTCAAAGTCATGTGGAACCTCTATAGTTAATTCTTGCCTCAGTGCAGTTATACAATATTATAATTAAAATGCTGTTTGTTTTAATGAGATTACCTAGATCTAAAAGTATATACTTAATTATTTTTGTATGATGTAATTTATTGAATTTAAATGTTAATCCCCGCATTGTACATACTTGACAATATTTTGGAATTTACCGTATTTCAGATTCACATTCAATTAAATATGATAAACAAGCATTATTATATTAAAAATAAACTAAATTAAATTTTAATGGGTTCTCAATTCCCCAACTATAGTATCATATGCATCATTTTGCATTCTTATAAGTAAGAGTTACTGATGTTTTAAATGAGCCAAAGAGAAACAAATTATTTTTAATAAAATTTTTATATTCATATTTTGTGTAATTAAAATTAGTTAAACAAAATATTAATCTAATTTCTAATACATGTCTAGCTTAAAAGATTTTATCATTTGAGATGCATGATTCTGAGAAAAAATAAGAGATGTAATAAAATTATACATATTTCAATATTTCTTTATCTTCTAGTTATAAATGAAAATAAGTATATTGCCTAATATTATTTATAAAATAACAGTGTAGACTATACAGATCTATATTCAGTTCTGAAGACAGTTACAAGGTTGAAATTAACAAAATGATAATTTACAAGCCTCTTCTATGTAAGAAGAAAATTCATAGAAAGAAAAGCATATATTGCTATTTCCTATGCATATTGTATATCTGAACCATGGAATGAAGGCCTCTGTAGTAATCTGTTCAGCCTTTGATTTAATTACATATATAGTTAAGACTAAAAGAGATAAGGAAGAAAGCAGATGGTAGGGAATACAGGAACTATTAAAGTCTACATAGAAATCTTAATATTACAAAGGCTGAGAAAGGTAATCTTACCTAAGTAGATTGATTTAACATTATACTTAGTATTATAATAGTTAAAGCTAACTTGAAAAGTCCTAGCTGCTGGGAATATGATATACACTTCTCTAGACAGAGACAAGTTTCTAAGTTTCAGATTATACGTGACTATTATCATGGAACTCACCTTACACACAGGCCACATTTACACATCTTCACATACAGACGCCTACGTAAGCAATTCCTATTTTATGATTAGATGATATAAGGGAAATAGTGTAAATATCAATTTTATGTCTTATTTGTCAATAATCACAAAATTTTTTACCTAATATTAATAGACTGATACTAATTAGACCAAGAATCAGGTAAAGTCAGTGTCAAGTGGATGGTTGCATATGACACTAGTGAAAGTTATGCAACAGGAAAAAAGAAACCACTCATTTTAATATTGCAACAATTTATGAATATCCAAAGAAGTAATTTACAATTTCTGAGGTCACAATTATTGATGCAATAGCTGCAATGATTACTACTTTTTTCTAATTTATTATAGAAACAGGCAAAATATAATGTGGATTATTCTGATGTCCCTAAAAATTAGTTTCTAGCTCTAAACTGCAACATTTAGTTAAAAGTAAAAATTTGAACAAATGAAATTTTTTATTATTAAAATCAAGATAAAAAACTTGTCATATATTTAATTGTTACAATAGTCTAAATAACTCCTCATATGTAACGAATTCTGTTAGGAGAATGCTATTTTAATATTAGATTGTCTTTTGACATCCCAAACTTAAACCCCATGTACCATGTAATCCGTTTTTTTGGACACTCTTTGTATCACTCGTGTTAGGAATCGTGAGTTCCTTAATGAAAACCAATAAAATAAGTCAATTGTCTGGCTAAAGGTTTAGTTTCCAAAAAATTGTTGTGAATGTATACTATCTCATTATGACTTAGACACTACTTTTACCTGATGATATTTATAATTTATTTGAAAAATAGAGTCAGAGTGTAATGACTAATCATACTAGTCATCACTGCATCTGCTCAAAAATTAAGAAAATAATTTCAAGGAATATAGCATTAAATTCTATTTTTTAGTAAAAGGAATTATTGGATAGATGATTTAAAATACAAAATATTTCCTGTGTATTCACTCAGTAGCAATCGATTGTGCTACATGCTATTAGATCAAGAGAAAGAAAATATAGCAGTAACCAGCAAAAGAATGAGAAAAATGATCCAGAGTATTTTCTTCTAATAAGTGGCATATGGCGTGCATGAAAGGATTATGTAAAAAAAGAAAATGAGTGAGATTATTTTGCTAAAAACCCAAAACTGCTTTTGGTGAATTAATCCCATGTTCAAATATCCATTAAATTTTTAATCCACTAAGTTAGGGTCATTTTATACATATGTTCAAAGCTGGCGGTCAAAATAGCTCGAAGTAAGTAACAATGATCAGTCGGTAAGAGTAACTGTTAATGGGGGAAAACGTAGTTTTTTTCACTCCAAATTACAAAAATGAAAGTTGTTCTTTATGCCACTCCGTCAAATCCCACTATTTGGTTTGGGAATTTAAAAAAAGGGGGCGGGGACTCAAGTAAGTTCTTTCTCTTTCCTCAATTTCATCTTCTTAAAAGTAATTAAGATATTATTTCACGGTTTGAGCTTTACAAATGAGCTGACTCTATGGTATTGAACAAAATGAAATAAATATGCATGTTGTTTAGAGAAAAAACTTTAGAGTGTCACCACATAGAACACAATCTAAATCCAATGATTGAGAAGCAACGTTGTAACTAGATTCTACAATAATTCATAACTTATGCTTGGGTAATTAAAGATATATATTTGCCAAATTATTATTATTAAACCTATTTATTATGATATTGTAACTTAAATGAAAAATATGTAGCATAATAGGGATACACATCTAATACAAGAGATATTTTATGTCTTATATAAATGATAAATACTATAATGTATAACTAGTATTCATAAATCAACACTACATTTAAAGATTAACCGTTTGAAAGAAAATAACCCACAACAGATTTAAATGAGTACACAACATATAATAGCCATGTAGGTTGAGTTACATTTGCAAATTTCTCAAGTGAAAGACACTTAAATCGGGATATTCTTAAGCTCCTAGTAAAAACATTTCATTTTTGTTATCTAATGAAGTCAAATTTAGAAATGAATGGAAGTTTTGAATGGGGCAGTTTATGTAATACATTGATAATTGTTAAGAAATAATCCTAATTCAAATTCCTTCATTGATTTACTGACACTTTCCATTGGAAAAGGTTGACAATTTGGGATGTGAAAAAAGGGTAAATGTTCATGAAAGAAGATACATAATTAATCTGAACTAGGGAAATATTTGGTTAATTTTAAGTAAACCTTAGTGTTACTAAAGTATTTAAATTGACAGGGCATAAAAGAAATTCCATATGATGTAACAGTAACATTAAAACATGCAAGACAAACTGATGAGTACAATGAAAGAAAACCCAGCAGCGTTCAGCTGCCAGTACTGGCTCCCATGTCCGCCTTTATTCGCTTCACAGCAATTTTCTGCATGATGGAATTTTATTTTGAAAGTAGAATAAAAAAATAATTAAGGAAAAATAGTAAAAATCACAGACATGAGATGAAAGAAAAAGAAAAAAGTAGCAGTAGGAAAGAAAAAAAGAGAAAATAATTAATGCAAGGTTTACACAAAGACATTAACAATCACCTAAATTTATTTTGAATTAAAAGATAGCTAAAATTGTGTATAAAACAACTAGCTATAATTGTGTCTACCGACAACAATCCTAAATGTTGTTACATATGAAAATATGCGGGTATACATTGTTAATGTATACTCTGATATTAATTTTGTCAATCTTTACATAAATGTAAATATATTATTAATATTTAAAAATAAGCACAAAATTTATGAGAGGGAAAAACACTGGTCATTCCAATGTGCTGCCAGTCCATTCACTGTGCTACTTCACATTGTGAACTCAACATTTTCTACAAGATTTGATAATGATGTTTTGCTATCAAAATTACACGAAACACACTTTAAAGAAATGGTTATATAGTCTAATATGAACCAAAATTGCATATCACAAAACAAAATTTGCAATCTCAGTCAATTCTTCGACATTAACCAAAATGGTTAATCAGCATCGCCTAGACGTAGTACTGAGAAAACAACAAATGATCATGAAAACATTTCATAGTCACGGTCTCTCGATATTTGCTAAGTGTAAACTAACAATGCTGTGAGTAGAGGATCAATGTTTAGGTTTGGCTTAGAATTCCATATCTTAAGGTGACGCTCTCCTCATTTAACTTCTATTTCAGCACTCCTTCTAATTACTCTAATCTATTCCTAAAAGGCCCAAAACTTGGTTTGAAGAAAACACTTTAATATTTGCTTTGTGCTCCATAGAATATTTTGTTTTCTCTTCATGTTGAATTGCACAGAGATAAAAAGGTTTACTATTCTATCTTGGTTTCAAGTAGACCGAATGTCATGAAAATAGCTATAGATTGAATTAAAAATATGCAGAAGTGCAAATTAATTTATTTCTCAGTAATACAATATTTAATGATTATATGATTTCTATATTAGCTGAATAAATTTGAAAAAAACAATAATTTCTTACATATTTGATTACAGAAAATGGAATTATTTTACCAACAAATGTTTAAAAAAATGAGAATGAAATTTTTATCAAATTAAAATGATTAAAATGCTAAACGCACAGTCTTTAACCCATAGTAACTATGGAAACATAAAGAAGATATAACAAAAACTTAAAGTCTTTGTTTATATATAAACAACAACAACAAACATAATTCAGGCTGAAAGAAGGTGTGAGGAATGTATTTTCAAAACACATTCATTTATATCTATGAATTATAGCTTTACATTTTTAAAAACATGATAATATATCCCATTCAATGATCAGTTAATTTTGATTACTGAAACTATAAAATCATTGAAAACATAGAAATTCATCAACTCTTCTGGTACCATTGATAGCTGTGTTATATACCATTTTTATAAGACTCACATCTCCATAATAACCCAATATTCCCATTTATAAAATTAAATGACTTGAAATTATTCTTTATAACTACCCCAGATAGCAATGTGATGGTGATTGTGAACATGACATTTCTATGTAATTCAGATACTTACAAGGGAACAATAAGAAAATAATCCAAAATTGTCCCCCAATATCTTTGCTTATAATAATAATAATCTATGCAGAAATATAATACACATTAAGATTTGAATTAAGATAATTAATATTACAAAAGTAACATATTGTATGTGAATTTGAATACAGTAGATACTTTAAAATACTGCTTGGGTTCAACAAAGTTGTATATTCCTATTGACTAGAAAAAGTTAAAAACCCTGTAGATATAAATCAAACTATTAATTAAATTATAAAGGAATCAAACAGATTAATACATAATTTCTTTGTTATGGCTGTTCATGCGGTCTGGTCAACTGCTGGTTCTGTCACGGCAAAAGAAGCATCAATTTTGGGTATTTTTATGGACTATATAATTCCTATTTTCTTTGGATTTTTGTTGGGGACCATGGAAAGTTCAAAGGATGGGTAGTCTTGTCTTTTTATGTACATATCAAACTTTTCCGTGGCTTTTTATGTTTCCAAGGGATAAAGCATTCTTGCAACTTCAATTCACATCTTGGCTGCAAAAGTGGCCTCTATCATTACAGCAGTGATGAGGACGTCACAGGAGTGGGCGGTGCGCCGCTGCCCACTGGGTCCCTCCGTGCCAGGACCTACTCTGCCGTCCCTGATGCCCAGGATAGCCTGTGCTGTTTAATCCTTCTACCGATGGCTCTGCTAACGTTCCCAAGGAAACAACCTCCTCACCCTCTAGGAAACCTTCAGCGCATTCTTCATAGAATTTCTCTACCAAACATTTGACCCAAACCACATGAGACAAGGGCACTTCCTATCCTTTTGAGTTAGTTCAGTTCAGTTGGCATCTTATCAGTGCTTCACTCTCCATTTCTTCTTGAAATATCACTTTTAGATATATGAACTAAGAAACTTCTGTGTGGGTTTGTTTGTTTCCTTAGTTACTCTACAATGCCTCAGGCTGATTAACTTTTGTGATGTGCTTTTCTCTTTCTGTATAATATTGCCATTCTTTGGGCCTCCATTTTTGAACCCTCCACCCTTCAACCATTAAAGAATACCTGGACTGTGTATTCTATAGCAGTTATCCTTTTAAATGTAGAAGCAGCAGCTATGAGCAATAGAGACACTGCTTTTCATAAAATTTAAGCTCTCACTGGTTCTGGTTCTATCCTGACCCAAGCTTCACATACTACTAATCTGTTAGGGTTGACAGTTGCATGATGTACACACATCTCTGTGACATCCCCATAATCGAACTAAACACTTGGCATTTCAAGTCTTATAAATATTTAACTTTCAATATTTAAAATGTTCAATATTTAATTGATTCCCCATATTCCAAATCCTGTTCCTCCTGCAAGACTCATCATCTTGAGAATTAACACCAAAATATCCTAGTTGCACAGGAAAGAAATGTAAAGTCATCAATATATATCAAAAGTGATAAATTTATGAGGCAATATTAGTCAAGAGCCATTACATATTTGGGATCTATTCATTCTTATCTTTTTATACTACTTAAATATTTCTTCAAATTTTTCGTATTTCCCATCTCTTACCACATAACATCAAGGCTCCTACATCAAAAAATGCCTAGCTATTCGTATAACTCCCCTACTCAAAATTATATTTTAAGGACATCTTACCAATTATTTTGCCAAGACCTTAATACACCTTTGACATGTCTAGGTCTGAGCTCACTCTCTAGCTTTCTTCCAGGTATACTCCGTGATACTCCCCTCACCGCTCTGCTTTCTTTCCTAAGCAGATCCCATTGTTTGGGTTTGGCTTGGTTTTGGTTTCAGAGCTTATTACTGAAAGTAAGCCTTCAACTCATGTCCTTGTGAGATCCTTTCAGAATTCACCTTCATGATAACATACACTCTGGGTTGTAAGTATTGAACGGCTACTATAAGCCTTGTTTAATATCTGCCTCCTACTAGATTTCCAGGCTTTGAGAACAAGGGCAGCTCTGTCTTTGTAACAGTGGAAGCCATTGTACTCATCTCACTGTTTGCTCTGTAGTAGGACTCGAGAAATAGCCATGGAAGAGAGGAGTGAATGGTCCATAATATTACAGAGCCAGAGGAAAGTACTCCTACAGAGAAGGACTCAGCTTTAAAGAGAAGTTTTGTGACAAGAGCAGAGCTGGAAATAGAAAACAGAATTTTGTTTCCCTTCGTCCAAGGTCTTGTTCACATTTGACTATCAAATAATAGAAACAAAACAAAACTCTTTGGAAGTAAATGTTCATACAGGTCTTGGGTATTATTGTGCCTTTAAGTTTAATATATATACTTTATGTTTTATCTTTATGTATTGGTTTTTTTTATTATACAAAATTGCATAAAAATAATAGGGACCTATTACAAAGATTTGCATGAAACCTCCTCCTAGGGGGATGGACAATAGAAAAGTGGGTGAAGGAAGATGTCAGATGGTGTAAGCTATGACATAATAATAATTTATAAATTATCAAGGGTTCATGAGGGAGGGGAGAGCTGGGAAGGAGGGGAAAAATGAGGAGCTGATACCAAGGGCTCAAGTAGAAAGCAAATGTTTTGAGGATGAGGGAAACAAATATATAAAAGTGCCTGACACATTTATGGATTGTGATAAAGTTTTATGAGGCCCCAAGAAATAATTAAAAATATAAATGAATAAAATAAAAGGAACTATTATAACATTGAGCAACCTTTTTAAATATTTCCTTTGTGTGTGTATGTGTGTGCTTTATCCAGAAATATTCTTCAAATGATGTATTATTGTATATAGTACATACATTATCTTATTAATTAAATACATTATTTTCTGCAAAATTATGAAATAATTTTGAGATTTAGGGGACTGGAGTACACTGCTGCATATTGACTGCTGCAAAGAGATTGTATGCTGCTTGAGAATTATATTTCCAACATGCTCCTTACATGTGTGTAGAGAATAATTACTGTATACATAAAAACTTGTAAATGTCGATCCATGTACACAAATGGGCTAGCTTCAAACACAAAGTGTCTAGTTAACCTGTCTGCCCTTTTTGGAATCACAGGATTTAAGTAGTTCTGATATTGATTAGAACATTTTACCTATTGAAGTCCCATCTGCAAAATGAGAATAATAACTATCCCTGTTTAATTAGAGATGTAATAATAAGATGAGCTAATTCATGCAGAAATGCTAAGGAATAAAGATGCTATTTTGCATACAAGATGAAATATCCATATCATTTATAAACACCCCATCCTCCTAATTTAGAATTGCAATTGAGAGCATATGAGTAGTGTAGACTGTAATATTAACTATTCTAAAATATTAAATTTTATATCAGTACTTTTAATTCAAAAGATCCACCCTATAAAACTACTTAAAAATAAACAACGGATATGCAATATGTTAAAATCAAAATAATGGGATGAATATCAATTTGGAATTACCAGAGCATTAACTGCCACAACTGAAATTACAAAGTGTAACCCTTTTCCACTCTTAAATATAGTATGTTCAATATTAAGTTGTATTATAATAAGATAAGAATGCATATATTAAATGTAAATACCAACTTACACTTTCAGGGAATATTAAAGAATTATACCCACCAAAAAATTAAGATACCAATTCACTCACAGGAATAAATAACATTTAAAAATTTTGCCTACATTGTAGTTCTCTGAAAATATACTTAGCATACTTCTGTGAATCTTGATAATATGATTAACACTCAGACCCATTAAAGGCCACCAAATGCAGAAGCATTGTAGCCGTTAGTTACAGATGCCCACTGAGTGTGTCTTGCCAGGTTGGGAGCCTCATTGAAACGTTAGCAATAGCTCTCTCTATGGATCCCTTTGGTAGGAGCTTCTGCTTTCCTGTGTGATTGATGGTCTCTATCCAAAAGCAACTTGCTCGGTTAGGCCTGGGTTAGCTCATTGTTATCTTTGCTCACATCGTCCCAGAGTCAAGGGTCTTAATGAATGGCACAGTTAGTGTCTTTGAAAATGTTTCTTTGGTCTCAAAAGAACATTTCCACATTGCGTTTCATCAGTCACTTTTACGGTCCATCTCTCCCTTAGTTCATCCTCTTTCCACCTCCGCAACAAAAACAATTGCCAGATTGTGTTTTACGAATTAAGGGATATAGCATAGCAAGACAGATTCATGGATCTTTAATACAAAATGTCATCATAACGATGTTTAGAACAGAAATTTCATTTCAGTCTATTTTTTCTCAATGTGAAGAAAACATAAGGCTTATAGGAGAGATGGTACCATATTTTCCAGACTTAACAAGCACATGGAGACCAGTTCTGCTTACCTTTAATTATATTCGGTTTGGGCGGCATGTTGAACTCATAGATGGTTGGCTCAGAATATCCCAATCTATTGGCAGCTGTAATTTGTACTTCGTATCCCATTGTCCACTGCAGGTGCTCCAAAATAATGTGATCTTTATTTCCTTGTACTTTTTTCTCTAGCCACTGGTCTTCCTTATCTTTCTGTAAGACAATGAAATATATATTTTAAATACTTAAACACTAAAATATTTGGAAATTTTATCTTGAAATTGAACACATGGCTTTATCCATTTAAAAAAGTAATTTTCTTATGTAGAGGGATTAATAACGTTGTTATATAAACAAAATCACTATTCTTTCTACCAGAATTTTTACCTACATCATTTTGTTTCCTGGTCTTGTTGGTTATTAATAGTTATCTGAAGAAGAAAGATTCTATATGGACAGATATTTTCACAAATTTTCCATTCAAATAATTGTCAGAGATTACTGCAGAAGGTCACTGGGAGTTGGACTAGATTGCATGGTTCAAATGTGTTTTGAATACTGTGATGGATCATTGGGTAGAAAAAAAAGAGATAGCGGTCTTAGATATTACTTTTATTATTATTTGTTTGGGTGTTATGGAATATTATGATTCATAAATAAGCAAACATACAAGTAAACAGATCAGTAGCATAGAAAAATAGAGGAATATTACCGAGCCTCACAAATTCTATGTATAAATCCTATTTGACATGTTTTACTAAAATGAATAGGGTTAGCATATGATCTTGGAATAACCTATTGTTTGAAAGGAAAAAAAGTTTTGCTTACTGCGACTGACACTGGAAATATATTGATGTAATATTCTGGAGTAAACCACCAGTCACTTATATACCAGTCACCAGGTGTGTCATAACTAACCAAGCAAGTATGTAAAAATCCCTTAGCTCCTCTACCTCCTTTCTCTACTCTCTCTAATAGACTTGGTGGCAGATGAGTTTTCCATGGGAAAACTCTGAGGAAAAACAATAAATGGCGTGGGAACTACATTTGATTTTCTACACAAGGAAGAAAATAGAGAATCACTAGCAAAAGGCTTATTCTTAGAAGACAAAGGTGACACACCTTTCAACCTTCTTTACCTAATTCTGACCCTAGCCTTCCTCGCACAGCATCCTAATTCTCTGCTGGGCTTGACAGTCCAGTGCCATGGCCACACCAAACTCACAGACCACACAATAGACATGATTATGGAGTTTACTAAGGAAGCTAAAAGATTACAATGTTTCAGGATCAGAAATGTTCTGATCAGAGCATAGCGTATATACTCAAGTACAAGCTGGCCGAATATCAGTCGAGGCACCTAATTTTACCACAAAAACTGTATTAAAATGTGCTGAAAATCTCAGCATATACACGACTATATACAGTAGTTCTTTTGTTTGCACCAGGCCTGTAACCTCTGTGGTCCTTGGCCTCTCAGACACCTGCCCTCGACTTCTGCCCTGCTCCTGCAAAAGGTGAAAAGCTCCTTCAGCACTGATGGGTGTTCCAGGTCACTCAATTTTACCAGAGAGCCTCCAGGAGGGCGCTCAGCATTATTTGCAACTTGACTGAAAAGTCCATCGTTCTATCTCCTGGTCTCTGTGTTCCTACTGTCACTGCCACCACTGCTCCTCTTCTCAGAGATGCTGGATCCTCTGCACATGCCTTCCTTTCTGGATTGTCTTGAGCTTCTCTGTTCTTGTTCCTGGGATAGCTCCCTTTATATCCAATAGATCTGCAAAACTGACCAATGTCCATGCTTGAACTTCACACACCCTCTCTTCAGGCTCCCACAGAGTCATTTGTTGGAAGTTGCAAAGATTATGGATAGAAGATTCATACCAAGTAATACAACTGCACCATACAAAAAGAGTAAATTTCCTTTCTAGATCCTGTGGCATTGTAGACAACTAACAGTGCTATTAGCTAACAATGCCCACGGTCATTGTAATTAAAATGTCATTTCCTCAAAGTTGATTTACAAGTAAATTGTAGCATATGATCTTGGAATATGATCCTGGCTATGTTCACCTAGATGGATGGATGCATGTAGGAAAATATGACAGAAATGATAGTTTTACTTATTATTTTTAATCATAGAACTCATCTCATCATTATTACATTGTATAAGAATTTATGACTCTGTTAGTTTAAAGAAAAATAGTGTTTTTAGAGCTCTAGTTGATAACTGAATGCTAATTCTCTGAAATCAGACTGTTCTACCTAAATCCATGTTCACATGAAATAGATGGAATGATAAACACTTTTCCTCACAAAGATATAGAAAGGCATTGCACATTATATAACATTCTTTTTATTTATTTTTTCCTTATTTGAGGTTTTCTGCTACCATAGAATTCTTTTATTTTACTTTTTTAGAATTATTTTCTAACAAAACAAATCCACACAACTGTTTTATGTCATCCACAGCTCTAAATATCAGAGCCTCTAATGATGCTATTTTTTTTACAAACTCCTAAGGTTGTATTTAAACAGGAGGCATTGACCTTGTTTGTCTTATATGTAAGCAGTGACATTTTTTTCAAACTGCTGATTGCTTAGTACTCTTCAAGGTGTAATGCACATGTCCTCAGAAACCATAATTCTGTTCACCAGAGGGATTCTAACTTGTTCAACACTACACACATGAGAGTTAAGAAATAAAACTAGGCATGCTTTTACAATGCCATAGATAGTCATTCCAGACAGACAGTGTTTTCCTACCGTATTCTTTATTTACAGATGTATCGAATATTGATTTAGCTTTTGTTGGGTGTTGTGGTTGTTCTTGGAAACCTGTCCCAAACAGTGATGAAGATCCTGGCAGCCTTCTCATCTTGCCATTTCAAAACAAGCTCCAGTGGAAGGTCTTCATTCTCTGGAGAGCCAGCTATCCACAGAAACTGCTACCACACGCCCTCTGAGTGTCACAGTACCCAAAACACTCATTGGAAATAGTTCATTCTTGTTACCCACAATGGAAATAGTAGACTCTAGTATAATATTACTGTGGTTTTTAATGTGTTATAATACATTCAATTCAATTAATGTGTTATAACACATTCAATTCTCTAAATGGTATGCTTTATAGAAATTAAGCCAAAAAGATAAACACAATTACTTATAGCTTCAGAGAGATGCACAAATACTGGAAGACATACATTCAGACAGTTTCAATAAAATTTTGAAATATGGTATTGAATTGGTATTAATGATAATAATAAAATTTGAGGAAATATTTTTTTCTAAATGAAATTTTAGACAATATAGTAGATACCAAACTCAGTACCCTTGAGTCGGCATTGACTCATATAAGACAGGGTAGAACTCGCCCCTGTGATTTTCCAAGACTAACTGTTTGAGAGAGGAAGTCCCTTCTTTCTCCAATAAGATATATATGCACAATAAAACAAAATGTAGTTGTTAGGTGCTGTCACACTGGTTACGACGCACAGTGATCCTATGTATAACAAATCAAAACACTCCCTGGCCCTGTGCCATCCTCACTGCTGTTCTTATTTTTGAGTCCATTGTTGCAGCCACTGCATAAATCCATCCCATCAAGGCCCTCCTCCTTTAGCTGTTCTTCCACTTTATGATGCCCAATGGCCTTCTCCAACACTGATCTCTCCTGCTAATATGTCCAAAGCACTCTCTGGGGCAGGGGTCCTCAAACTTTTTAAACAGGGTGTCAGTTCACTGTCCCTCAGACCTGCTGGAGGGCTGGACTATAGTTAAAAAAAAAACAATGAAAAAACGCCTATGCACAGTGCACATATCTTATTTTGAGGTTAAAAAATGGGGCAAAAACACCCGGCAGGCTGGATAAATGCCCTCGGTGGGTTGCATGTGGCCCACGGGCCATAGTTTAAGGATGCCTGCTCTAGGGAGTGCTCTAGCTCTCCTGATTCCAAGACAGATCTCTTTGCTCATTTACTTCATGGTACTTTCAATATTCTTTGCCAACTTCATAGTTCAAACGCATCAATTTTGTTTGCTCTTCCTTATTAAATGTGTTTTAAAGTACGATTGTTTGGGTTCAAAGCATCTCAGACCTCACAATAACCTCGTTTCTTTTTCATCCATTGAAGAACCTTGTGCAGAACATTTACCCAATGCCATGCTTCATTTGAATGCAGACCTGCTGCTTCCATGAGCATTGGTATGATTAAAAGGAAGATGAGATCCCTTACAAAAGAAACTTCAGTGAACATCTTTCTAGTATTCTCTGCTTCCAGACAAGATCTACCTGCCATCAACGATGCTATTTCTTGCCCCAAGTCCTCCTCTGTATCTGGCAGGAACCTCCTACACCTCCCTATCAATGTACTACTGTAATAGTATGTGATATCTGCATAGGATGATGCTCAGCAGAATTTTGCTTGCACGTGATATCATGGATATGACTCTAGAATTTGGGAAACTGGTTGGGTCATCTGTCTTTAGAGTGAGTCTAGATATGGATCTCTACCAGCCAGTTGTCCAAGTAACTGTCTTCCAAACTTCTTGGCATAGACTACTAAATGCTTCATCAACTAGAGGAAAACATTTCAGTAGTTATTCAATCAATACCTGAAACCATATTTTTTGGCTAATGGTTTCAATGCAGCTTGGACTTCTTCCTTCTGTATCATTGGTTCTTGACCACATAATGTGGTAATTATCTAATCTGTTATCAATTTGAGAGGATTATGAGGGAAAGGGTCGAGCTTAGCCTGTCAATCAGGTTGTACCTTGATGACCTCATTTGGAGGCACTGAGGACACACAGAGCTTGCTGGAGGCAGGACACAGACTCACTCTCTGTGAGGCATGTTTGCTGACAAGACACATGATGCTACACTAGTGCCCTGAATGGAAGGAGCCACATGGAAACCCCTGACAGCACTGAGATGCTTACAAAGCCACTGGATCCACAAGACCTCCCACCCCCTGGCCTGTGATCCTCCTGCATTCAGCTTCATTGCATGTGTTGCATGAGTCAGAAGAGGACTTTATAGATTGGTATTGGACATATGGACTGATATCAGACTTATGGATTTGATCTAGACAGGGATGGGATGTTTTCTCAATCTTCAATTGCTCTTGTATATAAAGCTCTTTCTTAGACACGTATGAGTGTCCTTGAATTTGTTTCTCTAGTTTTCCCAGACTAACACATATACTATCTCATGAAACAGTTAGCTGTTGGACTAGTTGTTTTTGGTATAGTAACTCTGTATTCTTTCCATTTCCCTCAAGTGTTAAATATTCTTCCTGCAGAATCATTCAATGTTGTAACCCAAGACGTTTTTTTCTTTATTTCTTTCAGTTTAAGATATTCTGAATATATAATATTTGTTTCATATATTGTGCGTGCACATGTGCAGAAAACAAAGAGTGGCAGAATCTGATAGACACAACTAGAAGGGAAAACAAGCAGCACAAAGCTTGATGCAACCGTGGCTCTCCCCAGGAGGCCAGGTGTCTGGTACATTCTCTGGATCCTTGAAGTCCTCTCCTTGTGTTGCTATTTGTAAATGAGTTGACATCATTTACAAATTGCTTTGGTCCTAACTCAAAATATTGATGCCAAGATCAATGATTAAACTGAAAGCTGTGTTCTGGATTATTCTGAGATACACTTTTGTCTACTGAGGGATATATAAACTTAAATCCTTGAAGTAATCTTCAAAAATGTTATTTCTGGAAAATGAGCTTTAATAAGTATTGGGTGTTTGAGGTGAAATTTCCTGACAGCACAAGACAAGTAGATAATCTCTTAAGCATTAACAAGCTTTCATTCCTAATATTTAAAACACTAAACCTAGTAATTTAAAAGTCTCCCTATCATTTTATGCAGCTAAACTGATGCCATAAAGAAAAAGCCCAATTCGGATATTTTCTCCAGAAATCGTTTTTATTTTCCCCTTAACATTAGACAAAGAGGCTTTCTAATACCCTAATTGTTATTACTTGGGAATAGAAAAAATTAAAGTGGGTGTTACCCAAATCTTCCCTTAGGCATCAAAATCTCAATTATGCATTTAGAGAGTGTCTAATTTACAAAATTTAACTTCCTAGGGAGCAATTTAAGATAATCTAGTTACAAAATGTTCCCCTAGGTAACTTAATGAGATGATTTGCTGAATAGGGACATTATTAATAAGCCAATTAAATGTTGAAGGGCAATGACTGAGGAATAATGGCAGTTTGCTTTGGTATAGTTTTTCCTAAGCAATTCTTTTTGTCAGACTATAGATAGAAATGTCACTTGAGTATTAAAGGCCCTTCTTAATAGTGAGCATAAAATTTTCTTATCAGCATAGAGGAAAATATTTTTTATTTTATGAATGGGGGGGGGAAGGAGAAAATGGAGGGAGCTAGTTTGCTTTCCTTGTAGGTGGCCTCTTCACTGCTTTGATTCTCAGAGTACTTTATGTTCTTGTTGTGATGATATGTACGGAAAGCAGAATTTGGTAACTGAGAGGAGAAGAAAGTAACCAAGCTGCACTGATGAAAGGAAGGTTGAGGTTCTTGGGACTCTCATGCTCCATGATTTAAGATGTCATGTCCCAATATAAGGATGCTTTGAGATCCTGCTCCATCTAGTTATTAACTGCATCCAGACACTTATAGAAAGCACAGAATTTTGCAATCTCAGTTTTCTACGCTGAAAATAGAAGTGGATTTAGATTAATGGACATATATATGAAAAAGAAATTTTGAAAATGAGATTTGTTAGTGCTCTTAGGACCCAAGGATAAATCTTAAAATGCAGCCCATACTGAAGACTGTAGTCTTTTTTTCCCAACAGTTTTATTGGCACATAATTTACATATCATAAAACTGATTAGTTCAATAATATCAAAGGGAATTGTACAATCAATCTTAGAGCATCCCACCCTCACCCCCATGGTTAAATCACCTTTAAACTGAGTCCTGCGACCACAATCATTTCTAGTGGTCCCTCCCGCTCCAGTCTGAATTATGTACTCCCATGTCCACGTTCCCTCCCTATCACTCATTCTGCCTCAGTAAGTACTTCAAGTTCTTTAAAATTAAAATTTTCTTAATATTTATAGTTTTAAAATTGTTTCAAGTTACTTCAAAACATATACTAAAGATTTTAGTTAGATTCCAATCTATGCACTGATACATAATTAACAAGAATGCATATACACTCAATAGTCACAACAATTTATTCATTACTTTATATTATTTTCATAATTAACTTTCCTTTTTCTATGATCATTGAGATATACAATTTTGCAGATACCAAATAACTTATAAAGGACCATTAATACTTAGACACTGATGTAATAAGCACTGATAATATTCCCTAAATTATTTTCCTCACAATTTATTTATAAATTGGTACCATTAAAAAAAAACTCTTCTTAGCTCACAGAAATGTGTGCAAGCAATAAGATATAGCTATGATGCCATAGCTAGTATTAAATTAGACTGACAATAGGAAAAATAATCATGTAAAAACTATTTTATTTATATAGAATTATATTGATACTGTGCATACTAAATATAGTATTGTACATACACTATTCTGCATTTAAAATAAGATTTTATATTTTTCATACATAACATAAACATAATATTTTGGTTTTCATTCTCCTTATATATAGTTTAGTCTTACAAAAATTCTTGCTAGAGAAGTTAATTTTCATGAAAATTCTGTAGAGACAAACAATTCTCTATTACTCCTGCTGTGCTATAATAAATTTTGTCTTTGTAATGGGTGAGTGAATTAAATCATGTGCTTTATTTCAGGAAAACACAATAATTTGTCAGTACTAGTGCATTTTACATCATAAATTTTATCTTCTCTCTATTATGATGTAACTGGTCTTGTCCTTTCTTCACTGAACCTCAGAAAGTAAGATTTCATGTCTGGTAGGAACCAAAGAGGAATATATTCCTCAATTACATTGTTCCTGGAATGTAGACCACATAGCCCTGTGCATAAAAATATGGGGCCAAAGAAGCAATCAAGTGAAAATGTTTAATGTTTCTTGGATAGATAGAATTGTGTGATATGTAATAAAAATCCCAGTTCTATACATGATCTCATTTGGGAAAGTACTTTCTTGGTTACATTAAAGATACCATATTATTATAGGTTTTGTATTCAAATATTTATTCTTAGATATAACCGTAACATGTTAACCAAGAAGGAAATCGGCAAAAATGGGAGATGAGAGATGCCAAAATTCATGAGACTAGGATTTCCCAGTAAACCCCAAATAAAGAGAAAGTCTTCCCCTATATTCAAATATGTGTGGGTTTCCCAAAATTGTACTTGTATCTATTTTGGTGTCATTCGTCAAGGCCTAGACCTCCTAAATATCAGGTCCAATTTCACTTGTAAGGAATATTCTAGCTATACGTCTTCCACAGAGATGTGCTCTTCCTTCGGCAGTCCAATACCCTTCCCGAACATAGTCATCCAATGCACAGTCCCCTAGGTGGTGTTTCCATTGCTGCTTCCCTGGACATTGATCGTGCATCCAAGGCAAAGGAAAGCCTTGGCAACCTCAATCTGCTTTTTACTTTTTTAATATTAGGCTTTCTGTTCTAGTAGCGAGGCTGTTCATTTCTTTACATTGGAAGTGGAATGCATATTGGATTGTGTAGTTTTCGATTTTCATCAGTAAGTACTTCCTAGTCTTGGCTTGCAGTAAGCATGGTAGTTGTATCATCTGCATATCAAAGGTCCATAAAGATTGGAGTCTTCCTCAAAAAAATTGTTTAACAGTCATACCCCTATCACTATTTAGGTTTAAGGGACAAGGTACCTTTAGGATTTGGGGTGGGGTAGAAAAGGGGTTATATACATATACATATATCACCCATCTCTAAGAAATGAAATTAATATGTTGTTAAACTCTCCATTTTTAATCCACAACATCCCCCCACTGTCTCAATTTCTGCTGCTGTCCCTGGCTTCCACATAACCATCAAGGACTTGTCTATTAATATATAGATCACATTTCTTCTTTGTTTTTATTTATAACAATGGAGATAATAAATATTTATCTCTGTATGACTGGCTGAATTTGCTAAGCATAATGTTCTCTAGTTTTGTCCATGTCTTGCAGTGTTTTAGAGAATTTTCGTTGTTTTTCATTGATGCATAAAATTTCCTAGTAGGAATACACCAGAGCTTGTTTATCCATTTCTCTGTAGTTGGGATTTTTGGTTGTTTCGAATATTTTGCCACAGGGGAAATTGCTGCAATGAGCCTAGGTATACATAGGTCTGTTTGTGGTGTATATTTTACTACTTTCAGGTATACACGCATGAATTAGAGCCTCCTCCAATCCTGATGCTGCACTCTTCCTCGCGTAGGCCAGCTTCTCAGATGATTTGCTCAGCACAGGAACTGGATAACGGTGTTGAGGCGGGATGACTAGAGAAACAACTTCAGTGACACTCACATATATGCACAAGAGTGAGCTCTAGAGCAAGGAAGCAAGTATATAACAACAGATCACCGCAGACCAGGCACTCAAGTCCTTAAGTCCGACACTAGTCCATAAATCACTTCTCAAACTCACGTCTCCACATGCACTGACCCCGATTGTAGGAAGATCAACTAGTGGCTGGAAATTCCTGTGGATGCAAAGCCAGTGGGAACAGGGCAGGGCTCCGACAGCTTCTGGGTCAGGGCAGAGAGAGGGGAAGGTTCCCCAGGCCCTCATTCCAGCAGGCCACTTGCCCAAGGTGAAGGTATCAGACGGACCTGATTGACAGGCCTGACTCCAGACAACCCTAGCTAGAAGTGTCTAACTGACATAAAATCATTTGACCACCACAATAAATATGGTCAAAGGATACAACGCTAACACACAGTACCTCCCTGTTTAACCTGCACAGCATTTTCTCTTTCTGGTAGAATGACTGCTTCTCCATTAGCATATTTACGTGTATTGGGAGTCCTGTTCTTTGAATGCTGTCCATTTTTTTATGATATTCATGATGTCGAATGTCTTTTCATATTCATTAAAACAAGCGCACATCATTCAGGTATTCTATGCTTCCATAAAAGATCTATCTCACATTAGCAATGATGTCTCTAATGTTATATCCTCTTCAGATTCCAGTTTGGATTTCTGGCATCTCCCTGTTGCAATGATTCAAAAATGGTCTTCAGCAAAATTTGACTGAATATTATTGATATTCAGTAATACTGTAATATTGTTAGATAATGTCTACATTCTGTTGAATCACCATTTATTGGAATAGACAATTATGGATTTTTTTCTCATTAGTCAGCCAAGTATCTATGTCCCAACTCTCTACAAATAGATGAAGGAACACTGACTGCTCCACTGAACCTTTGCAACTGGTTTTACTGAAACATTGCAACCGGTAGTCTGGGAATTTCTGAAGCTTTATTGTTCAACAGCGCCTTTGGTGCAGTCTGGATTTATGCCTTCAATTCCATCCATTTTTGATTATATGCTAACTCATACTATAGTTTATAGTACCCAATTCTTTTTAATACACTGATCCTTGGTGTGTGCCTTTTAAATTTTGTTTTTATTCTCCATATTTTTCTATATTCTTTTGACACTTTTTGTATCACCTAATACCTTACCCATAGAAACCCTCAATATTGAAACTGAAGACTTGAATTTGTTCTTCAATTCTTTCAGCTTGAGGTACTCTGAGTGTGTTCTCTGGACTGTCTAACTCCAGGTCTTTGAGTATTTCATTATCCAGACGTTACTTTGTCTTCTCATGCTACCCGTTGAATTTTTCCATTCAACTCTTTCACCTCATCTTTGCTGTTTTTTCTAGTCATGTTAGGTTCCCTGAGTCCAGGGGCAAATTTCTTAATTGTTTCTCAATCCAGTTTGGTCTTTTATTTCTTTCCTTTCTAATGATATTTTCCTTTCATCGTGTTTAATATTCTTGATATCATCCCACAAATCCAATGATCTTCAGTCATTAATATTGAATGCACTGAATTTGTTCTTGAGACAATTTGTTACCTCAGATAGGACATACTCAAGGCATTTTGACTCTCATGGACTTATTTTCAATTCTTCAGCTTCAGTTGAATTTGTGTGTAAGCAATATTCCATACATAGTCTATATGGCTATAGACTATAATATGTCTATTCCTAATATATAGTCTATAATATGTCTATTTCATACATAGTCAGATCCTGGTTCTTTTTGGCTAATTATAATGAATTTTGCCATAGTCTCTTCCCAGATATAACTAGTCAATCACTGCATTTTTTCTAGTGAAGTCCACACGTGTAGTTGCTGTTTATATTATATTATTAAAATGTATATATTTTCAGTGAATAAATGGTTGATGTTGCAAAATTCTCTCATGCGATCTGCAGGCTTCTTTCTATCGCCAAGACTATATCTTCCAAATGTTGATCATTTTTCATTCCAACATTCATATTCCAATCACAGAGAAGTATATTGTTTGTAAATTTTATCAACTTCAGGCCACAGAAGTTAATAGAATTGGTTATTATTTTCATATTTGGCTTTCGTGGCTGCTGGGTAAATTTGAATCTGATATTCCTTATAACTGTATGGATGTTATCCTATCATTGAAAGCATTGTGCTTTTAAATATCTTAAAATGTTCACATTGATGATGAATGTATACCACTGCTCTCCAATTTGTAATTTATTTGTGGTATATTAGACTATGACTGTCCAATTTAAAATGTCCAATGCCAGTCCATTTCAGATTATTGACACTGATATATCAATTTTATGCAGTCCTTTTAAGTTTTGCTTCTATGAAATGTTCCTGTATTCATACTATACACATTCAGTGCTCCAAACTTTAATGGGTATTGTCAGTGGTTTCTTCTCACTTTGGTCATGCTGTACCAAAAAACTGAATGTACCATAAATGTCATTAATTAGAGACTGTAAAAATGTAGTGCATACGCCTAAATTAGGTTTCAAGTTATTTAATTTTAGACATCAATGTATTAAGTAGTTTATAATAATATATAAAGAAGATGCTCAACACTTTTGAAATAGTTAATATTGCATCAGAATATTAAGGAAAACCATGTTATAATTATGTTATACAAAATATTTTGCATATATAAATTTGTTAATATGAAATATATAATTTCCCCCCTTTTTCCGCTAATATTTCTTTCAAATAATTTTATTAGGATCTAATCCAGACATCATACCATGCCACAGTTTCATTATATCAAGCAGGGTTTTCCAATCATTACCACAATAAATATAAAACCATGTCTTCTTGTTCTCCTTGATCTCAGCTCCCCAGACCACCACCCCCCACTCCCTTTCCATACCCCCAGAAATCCTTAATCTAGTTATTGTCTCTATAGATTCCTCCATCTTGTGCTTTATATACTGAAAAACATAGAAAGATGCGTAACAGAGAATCAAGAAAGTTACCAGCAATGATAAAATACAACAAAGATAAACACCTAAATGATAAAAACACAGCAAATATTAAAAAACTAGATTGAGCACAAAGTGAATCAAAAAGGAGACAGCAAGGTTTTAACTATTCAAGTCAGAATTGTCATTTTAATCTACTATGGCCATTTCTAAAATACTCTCCGTCAGACACCCCGGTAATTCCCATCCTCCATTATGGTCAGAGAGAAACCACTGGCGGCTTAGTGCATGTACAGATACCGCACACATCTTTGGGCTTCCACTGTCCCCCACAGCCTTCTGCTTTCCAGAATATCACAGCGTAAGCTCGGACACTATTCCTTCTTTTGAGTTTGTTGATATAATTTGCAATCTTTGGATCACAGATGTTGGGTACTTCTGTCATGGAATATAATTTCTTGAGAAAAATGTGAAGAAAAAGAATCCATTTTGAGATCAGCTACGATTGGGCTACAGTAGTATAAAGGGTTTGAAATCACCCAGCAATATTGAAATTGGTAAACCTGGAAATCTACTTTCCTTATCATGACAATCAAGAAGAATATAGGGGGATGTAGTAGTGTTTAACACACGGGGTCCTCAAAATTTGAATCGACTAGTTAGGAACTAAGGAGACACCACACTATTTTAATGTGTGGCATTAAAACATGCACATAAGTGGGAATAATTTGAGATGCCTGAGCTGGGAGAGTTCTTTGATGGGTTGGTATAATCTCAACAGCCAGACTCTGATTCAGCCCCAACTGCTGCAAAACTGTTTACATTCTTACATCCTTACCTTTGATCAAATCAACCCTACTCTTTAAGGCTTCCTTAGTTCCCACAAACGAAGAAAAAGATCCCTTTGTTTGATGAATTGTAAATTTTTAAAGTGTATGAGCCAAAGCATCATCTTTCATCTTTCCTTCTGTACACTGTAGTAAATGGAAATGATGAGTTACTTTGCAAATACTGGTCTAGTCAGGGGGCCCGGTGCCACTTAGTTGATTTGGATTCACAGCAAGACTCCAACTGCATCTATGAGACTTTCTAGACTGACGTGTTCAGTATAACAGATGACAACGTTCTCTCTCTCTCTCTCTCTCTCTCTCTCTCTCTCTCTCTCTCTCTCTCTCTCTCTCTCTCTCTCACACACACACACACACACACACACACACACACACCAAAAAACCCCAAAGCAACACGAAACAGTTAGGCTGACTGGGCAACCTTTCAATCAGCAGGAAAGTGTCACCAGGGATCGTTTTCCCCGCGTGCCTAAAATTCCATTATTGAACCAGTATTCCCTGCTAAGATATGGTTGTTTTAAGAAGCATCACGCAGTAACTGAAGTTCAGTCAATTATAACATGTGTGAGTTCACTCCATGAATTACTTCTATTTTGATATTAAAAATACTTTTTTCTGGTAAGTGTTTAGTATACTTTTTGAATGCTTGGTTGGATTTGGCAGGGATAAGAGAAGGCAAGGTTGTGAAGGAATTGAGAAGGACCTATAAAGTTATCTTACTGTGAGGGAAAATACAGTTATTGGTGAATAGGAGGTACCTAAAGGCTGTTGAAGTTTTTATTTAAAAGTCTAATGAAAGAAGGAGATTAACAGTAGATAAAGTTTGTGCTTCAATTTTTGTCTAAAATGGAGTTTACCTACCTTTTGGAATTTATCATATTAGGTGTATGCAAAATTACATTTTAATCATGACCAGTATATAAAGGCTATACAATTTTACTAGTCTTATTAAGCTTCCTACTGATAGTGGTATTGATATTGACTTATGATGACCCCATGTGTTCCAGAGTAGAACGGTCCACACTAGGTACATCACTGGCTGGTTTGGGGTAAGTAGTTCTCCACATCTTTCTTTCCAGAGGTGTCTATGCAATAAAAACCCGTAACAGTGCAGTTTGAAGACAAAGTCTTTAGCCATTTGGGCTATTTTTTGACTACAATATTAGAGATATATTTAAAATAAATCACTTGTTAATGATTTATTAGGGATTAATGATCGATTTATCATTATTTTGTTAATGATTTATTAGCAAAACCCATAAATTGTAAGATATGAAAAGAGACAGATAAAATGCAATTGCTGTCATTTAATGAAGTGAACAATTACATTAGACATGACTAGAGGATTTGTGTTATATCTCATGTAGTTCTTTAGAAAGGGAATGTGAAGATTTATAGTTCACTTTCAGGTTAACTATAGACATTGAAATATGTCTATGTGTCACAGAACTCACCATATGTCTTCAATAGATTTTAAAACACTGGCTGCCATATGAAAATAAGTGGGGTACTTACACTTCGATATTTTACAATATATTCCAGAATAGGGGCGCCCCCATCATCTTGTTTGGTAATGCTGAGTTTAAAGCTCTTCCCACTGCTTGGCTGTCCGTGGATGGATGGCGGACTTGGTTCACCTAAATATTCAATACAACGTTTTTCTTAGTTGCATACAATGTAGATGTCTACAGAAACTAGATTTTTATAAAAAGAACAGTGTCATGTAGTCAAAAGGCATGAAGCTCTCTCTTGATTTATTATTTCTTATGACATTTTGATGTGATATAATCTAGGACTTTCCTCTTTCTCATCTAAAAAACAGTTACAATAAAAAAAGTTGAAGTATCATCCCCAAATTGTAACATCACAGGCCAGAAGATTTTATATGAGGATCAAATGCTCTTACTACTGTTCAGCTGTCCAAGTCAATAAAAAAACACACACACAAAAAAAACACTGTTTTTATTTTGGTACTCTAAAAGTATATTTGTATTATTATTATATTATCCCCATGAATGTAAACACACTAAAATTAATTATCTAGGTTATATAACAACTTGGGAAGATAACTGCATAACAATTATAAGCATTTATGTGACAATCTATTTGAATACAAATTTTGTAAGTTCCAACACTATCAAACAATGCTTTGATTATTTTTCTTCTTGCTACTGAAATTACTTGCCTTTGGTGTTTTCACAGACATAGAGGTGATTTAATTTAAAAGGTGCTTTCAATATTTTAAATGCAATAGGTGTGTACAGAAATGTGGATGGGAAGGGCACCATCCGGGTTTGGAAATTTGGAATAAGAGCTACTGGCTGTGTGGCACTGACATGGTGTTGCTGTGCACAGCCTTCTGATTTACTTTATAATTATTTCTTCATCCATTTGGAAGTTGGGTTAGGAAAAAATACTCAGAAAGTAGGATTATGAGTCAATATTTACTTAATGATAAAATAACAAGGGCCCACAAAAGCTTTGAGGGTGGAGAAAAGAGAACATTTCACAGATTTGATGAGGACAAAGAAAATTGGCAACATATCAAAAGTGTTTCAGTTTATTGTTGTCCCTTTTATTGTCCTGGCCTATACATATAATGGCCCAAAAAAGAAGTATTTTCTCATTCATCATAATTCATACAACAGAAGGAAGAAATAAGGCTTTTAAAATTAATCTTAACTGCAGCACAGTACGTCAACTGACTATACAGTACCCAATGCAAAATGATCACAAAAAATAAGATGTTATTTTCCTTCAGAAAGTGTTGTAATGGATTAATTTATTACTTCTACTTTTCTATTATTAGAGACTTTATTTTTCATTTTAGGAAAAGAAGATCGTAACGTCCCAGCAAAATCACAGTGTATTTGGCATATCACATAGACCTTTGCCCATTGCTCCACAGAACAGAATCTAAGCTCGACAATCATCTTGATCAAACTCTGCATAACTAGGGTGCCTCTGGGCTGGGACATATTCCTGAAGCAAGTTCTACTGTCAGAATTTCAGAGCATGTATTCTCTTTTCCTTGTCTGGAGTTAAAATATTCTCTTAATCTGAGATGCTGCCAACTTCAGAAGCTATTTCAATGAAGACATAATTCACTTTCCCAAGTGTTGACACTTTCCCTTGCGTTTTG
The DNA here is from genome assembly GCF_050624435.1 of Tenrec ecaudatus. Lineage (NCBI taxonomy): Eukaryota > Metazoa > Chordata > Mammalia > Afrosoricida > Tenrecidae > Tenrec > Tenrec ecaudatus. Next base: position 237,429,541 of record NC_134531.1, read on the forward strand.
AAATTCTTTTTAAATTTGAAGTAAAGAGAATGTCAACAAAGAGCACAATAGAAAAGACTACTTACGAACTGGAAGCGTTTGGAAGATTTCTATTTTACTATAATCGCCTTGCCCTTTTCCGTTTACCGCAGCGACTCTGATTTCATAGGTGGTATTTGGTTCCAGGTTGTTCAAAACAACCATTGCTAGAAGAAAAAGGAAATATTACATATGTGTGTGTGTGTGGGGGGGTGTTACAATGCATTTTAATAAGAAAAACAGATCAAGACATTGTAATGCTGAGTGAATAATTTCATTGTCAAGCTTTTCATGAAATAAATGCCTGTGAAAAAAGGGAAGTCGATTTAAGAAGAGAAGGATTGGAGAATAGTCTTCTTCACCAGAATTCCAGTTTTTAATCCTAGGTGGTAACTTTCAAAAAAGGGAAGTGATAGCTTCCTTTATTAGATTTATAATCCTATGGGAGAAAGCAAAATATTCATTCTCATCTTTTTAGTAAGTATTAAGTAAGAAAATATGCATGGAATATTTTCCAGAGCACTCTTTCAGAACTATAAATGGATTTATTTTGTTCTTTTATGTTTATTAAAAGGAACGATGGGATTAGATATTTATAAACCACTGGCTTCCAATGGGTGTATCAAAGTTTCCCAACTTGAATATGAAGCAGAAGTACACAATTTATTCTGTAATCCCAAATGCAATCATCAAATTATTTTTAATGATAGCTTAAAGTTTGGCATTTCTTTCCCTAAAATTTTCATTTAAATTACTTTCTGTACAAGACTCAGATTTAAACGGACACATTCAAAAGAACACAGCCTGAGAAGGACAGGGAGGGGGAGTCATCAGCAGCCTCTGGGTCAGGTTAACCTCTGAGGTTTCCCTGAGAATTTCAGATGTAACTATACATTTCAAATATTCAGAAATTCCTCTGTTAATGTTAAAAATGTACAATAGTTGCTTTTTCATTACTCCTTTTTCCTACACACACACACGCACACACACACACACAGTTAAACAAAAAAGCAATAAATGTGAACATCAAAGTCTCTTGTGGGAAATATTGGAAGGTATGCATAATTTTCATTATAAATTGAAGTCAACTATTCAATTCCCAATCAAAGGACATAGATAAATAAGAGGATTTGTATTTGGTTTTACATGAGTCATAATTGAAGAAGGTATCTATTAAGTGTAATTTCAATATAATTTTTCATATTTTATTTCTGAACTTTATAAAAGATAAAAATAGATAATATCTTAAGTTTCACAATATAAATATAATTAATACATTGATATTTAAACTTCTATTTGTTCCATTATTGTCCCCATATTTCTCATCATCTCCTTTATTTATCTTTTATATTATAATCTTAAAGTTTCAAGAGACTACAAGTTAAACTCTATAAAAGAAAAGAAAGTTCCCAAATGCAACATCAAGTTTTTCTAGTCTAAATTACAGAATTTTGAAAATAGATGAAAGAGCTAACAGCTGATAAGTTATATAATAAAAATACATAGTCCAAATATCATCAAGATGGCACTTAGACATTCCAAAAAGCATTGAAAAAAATGTAATTCCAACTGAAAACGTTCTCATTTAGATTTTAACTACAGTTTTTCTACATTATAAGCAACCCAGCTTTTAACACTGTGTATCGCTTTGTGAAAATGTCATAATGTAAAACATGATGTCAGCGCTAAGGGGAGTCAAGTGGGAAAAGACCGATTGTCTTCCAGCTGGAGCCTTGGAGGATAAAGGGGAAAACTGAACCTTTCATTAACCGATTTCCATCAAGCTAGCAACACTGGAGCACTTTCAGATAACCCAGACCCAGCTTCTGACCAGGAGCAGATGCATGTTTACTGTCCTAATGTCAGCCTTGGAAAACGAGTACAATGGAAGGAACAACGTGCTCCTCGGGTTCTCTATGGAAGGCACGAAATCATGCTACGTTTATCAGTTAACATACAAAGAAGTTGTAAATATTTTCCCTGTGCTACCAGACTCCATCTCTTGCTCTGCAAACCACACAGTTAAGTGAGCCTGGTGCCAGATGAGGTCGGACAAAGCTTACTGGCTCCTCTGAGTGCGGATGTCATTCCAATCCCGGGACTAGTGCTGCTGCTGCTGCCCAGGCAAGGGGGCATGGCCACTGCCGACGGCGCCTTCTTTAGTGTGGGAGAGAAAGAAACTTCTCTCTTGGTACAGCCAAACTGACTCCTAATTGATACGCTATGCATTTTTTAAAACACCAAACATCTAGAGAAGTATAAAGAAGTAGAGTGGAAGATTCTTGAGACTGTTAATCCTACAAAGGAAATTGATCTAGACTATCATAGTTCTGTTAGAATCAATTCAATGTCACTGAATGAGTAATCTTATTTGGAAAAGGAAAATAAAGTCTTAAAATTCTGGGGAAAATAAGAAATAAACTTCTGTACACTGCACAGTAAGTTCTACTGAAGTTTCATCATGATGTATCAATTTAATTAGTTGATTCAACTCCTAAATTACAAAAATAAAGTAAAACAGGCCAAATAGTCTGCAGATATTAAAACTTAATTAGCGTGTGTTGATTCTCTAGGGCTCCTGTTAGTTTGAATTGTTTCACTCAAAATTATATATTGATGTTGAATCCATTGGTGGGATTTAACCAGTTTGCACCAGTTCAGCAAACCGATAATTAGTTTTTTGTGAGTTCAGCAAACTGGTTGGTAAAATGGAACTTGTAATCAGAGTTTTCTCTAAAGTGAGCAGGTGAACAGCTACCCAGTGTGGAAATCACAAGTTTACATTATTTGCTCATTATTAATATTCATCTGCACAACAGTGTATTCTAGACACCTTAATGTTCATTCCATCCATAGGTATAAAAAGTAGATGGAATTAGGCTTGTACTATTTGTTCATTTCTTAAAATTGTTATACTTTTTATGAACTACTATATTTTTATTCCATTGCAATTATTAATTCTGTAAAGAAACATATAAAGTAAGAAAATTTGCCAACCAGCCAAAAGATGATGCGCTGTCATTTGTTTACGCTTTGGGATATGCCCCGATTCCCTTGCAATATTATGCATGCACTGGTATTCCTCATCAGTAAAACCAATAGACGGTGGGACACAGGGAACCAATAGAAACATAAGGAGCCATATGAAAAAATGTCGATGGATTAATTATTTTAGAAGCCTTCAACAATATAAAATTTGTGGAAAACAATCAATTTGTCAGACTTCCTCCGCAAAACTTTGAGAGAACGTTGTAATGAGTTTGAAAAAACTAAAGGATTGTTGACATTCAAAAGCAAGTTGTAGACCATAGATACGAATAAATTAATTTTCTGAAGATTTTGGAGCCATATTAATGAAAAATAGAAGAAGTATGTTTTCTATGAAAATCAATTGAAGAACAATTGCTCACAGTTAATGATTTTAATTGCCAAATTAATATTTACGATGATCAAGATTTCATGGAAACCATTCTACAAAATTCCCAGAATTAGGCAATTCCTAATAGTGTTCAAAGCGGTAAAAATATTATTAGAACAATTGCAGTAAATTCACCAAAAGTGGAAATGGGCTCTTTCAAAGGTGAACATCGTAGGGTCATAGAAGAGAAGTCACCTGTTTTTAATTTATCAAGCACAATAACTATTGTCTAATTGGTCTACGGGAATAGGACCCTATTCCTACAGTGGAAAGATGGTTAAGGATAGGTCACACATCCAATGATGGTCAGATAAAAGTGCAGGATATTGCTAGTGACAATGCCAATCAAGAAGAATCATGAAAATATTTCAACAACAGTTTTATTGTTTTGTCCGTTAATATTTAATATATTTCATTAATATTGTAAAACTCATAACGTAGCATAGTGCTGTGTACCACTTTTATCATTAGTATTTAAGTATTAACTATGAAATAATAGACTACCTTTCAATATATTGTTTTTTAAAACTTAAAATGGTTATTAGAACTGTGAACTCATTGATGAATTGTTTTAATCCCAACACTGCCTGGACCCATGTCCGAATGTGTGTAATCCTGTTTCAAAATAGAGTCATTGAAGGTGTTGTCAGTTATGTTACACTGGAGTAGGGCAGGTCCTAATGCAATATGACAGTTAGCCTTATAAGAGGGAAGACATGCAAAGAAAGAATGAAAAAAGAACAATAACAATTATTGATGCTTCACAGGCTCCTGGAGCTACTAGGACCCACAAGAAAGCAATGGAAAGAGATGCTCTCCCAAAGCTTCATAAGGAATCAAAGGGTTGAAACTTCCCTCAGAATCCTTGTCTCCAGCATCTACAGCGATAAATTCTGTTCTTATACATTATCCGGTTTGTGGTGTTCTTTTCATGACAGCCCTACAATACCGTTATAGACCATAATGTTCTTATATTATTAATAATTTGTCAGGTAGTACACACCTGATGTGAAATGAGAACATAAAAGAAAACACTTGCAAGATATTGTCAAGCTGCAAGAACTTATAGGAAGGGGGTTACTTTAGACTTGACAAAAGCATGTGGTCCTTGCTCTCTTTTCATCAGTGTTCAGGATCCAGTAGTTTCTATACTGATTATGTCTCTCACATTGTAAATAATGACACTGAATTTAAATGCCACAGGAATAAAAATATAAAAGAAATAAAGAGATTAAAATGTGATCTGTAAAATGATATCGTATGCATCAACTATCTAGGCAATGTTTAGTTATGAATACAAAAAAACAAACAAGCCCCAAACACCTCACTGCCCCTAAATCAATTCCAGCCAGTAGCAACCTACTCCTTGTAGTTCTACTACAAGTAACAGCTCCTTGTGTTTCCAGAGCGATACATCTTTACAGCATCAGAACGTGTTCTATTACCCGAAGAGCAGGCGGTGGGTTCAAATTGCTGATTTTAGGGCTCGCAACCCTACACTCTGCCACCAGGGCTCCGTCTTTATTTTTCTAATTATGGATAGGCTGTGAAATGATACATATAAGGCATAGCTCAAAGACGAATCATCTATAATACTGTAGGGGCGATATTCTATATTTGAGGTATACAGTAGAACCCTGGTATGCGACCACATCAGTACTTGACATAATTGGATTTTGACATGAAATTTCAAGAAAATTTCGCATCAGAGCTTGAACAAAACATTGGAATCTGACCGAATGCACGTGATTTTCTTAAACAAAAGCAGTTTGTGTCTCGGTCACTCTGCATTAGTTGGCGTTATTACTACATGTTGTTTAAACCTTTTGTGGCTGTGTTCCTAGTGTCTTGCTATAATTTTCTTAGTTTTTGTGACTTTTTGTACTGTTTTCAGATAAAAAAAAACATGGTTCCTAAGAAAGAGTTGTTCGAGAAGAATCATCATGATAAAGAACTGGTTAACCATTTTATTGATGTGTGGATGAGAATTTTCTAAACCCTTTTAGAAACCGTTAAGGAAAAGCGAGCAGCAGACCACATTAGAGAGATTATTTTTAGAAAAAGCCAGCCAGGTGAAAAAAGGCAAATGAGGGGGAAAACTCCTGAAATGCAGATGTCAGTTGATTTTATGGAAGGGGATTCACCTTCCAAAAGATGGCTCGCTCTCCATCCCTCCTCTCCACATGGGTGTCCACAGATCCAGATCCTCATCAATCTCAAGGTATGGGCCATACTGCTGTTAAAAAACTATTTAAATGTTGTTTCTTCTTGAAATTATATTATTTAACTCTGAACTTATTTAATTTGAAATTTCTGTGTAACGTTTTGTATAAAAAGGCAAGGTTAGGGTAAAAACTTGGTGGTCAAGAATGGATTCATCCATTCGCAGGTATTTCTTATGGGAAAAAATGATTCGGAACTCAATTGCACTGCATCTGGATGCTCCTTCTAGAATGGATCCGCATCGAGCTCCAGGGTTCTACTGTATTTACTTCTAAAGGGCAGTTATGATTTACACTGGTAATCCATATGGTTAGTGTGCTACATCATAACATTTGAGATATTACTCTAGAACTTTCTATTTATGCAAGCTAGTTTTGTTTGTGACAGAACGCTCCATAATTCTTTGATATGGATAAGTGTTTGCAACATTATTTGAAGAGTGTGAGGCATGCCATAAGTTAATATGAATGTTACAGTCACTAGTAATATCTACACCCAATGTTTTGTTTTGAAGAAGCTGAAGACACATATTCCAATTTAAAGCAAGTATGTTAATTGATATACACCCACATATTAAATTCAACTCAGATATAGGAAAAGGCACATTTTAGATACAATTTCATTACTCTATTCTTTATCATGCTTGGTTCAAAGTAGATAACTATACAGCTACCAAAGATTCAGCAAATATTCCTAAAGCAAATAGTAAAAGGACAGTTATAATTTAGATTTAATACTACTATCAATTACAATACCAACAAAATGCAAATCCACATTTTATATGAAATAGCCAAGTATATCATGGAATTCTTCGTCTAACTTGGATCCGTTGGACCATTTCCTTCGAACATTTCAATGACACTATCATAAACTCTGCGTGTCCCATTGTTTCTTCCCAAACCCAGTGAAAGCCAAGGCCATGGAGTCAATTCAGACTCACAGTGACCGCAGATCAGAAGTGCTCAGGAAGGTGTAGGAGACTATCAATCTTCAGAGCAGGGGGTCTCACCTTTCTGCCTTGTCCTGGCTGGCGGCTTTCATTCCCCACAATGGGCTACAGTCAAACACTTACCTCAGGCTCCTTTAACACAAGTGATGACCCTGTGGTCACTTTAAAATGCATTTACCTCACGTTTCCCCATCTTTCTTTTCTGAGTGTCAACCCTCTCCCATGTGTTGCCTTTTAACTCCGAGCACTCTGTGGCGTCAGAATAGCAAGGTAAAAACCACAGTCTGAGGATCACCACAATGCTAAGCTGAGAGCTGAAGTGGATAAAGGGAGACCTTATAGCTGACATTTAAAATTATAGGAGAAAGGTGTGAAAATAAACCTATTGATGCAAGTTTCATAAAGTTTATATACAAGCAGTCAGTCTGTTTTTAAGTTCCGTTTTTGAGTCTGAGTATAAAGGATTTGTATAATAACCCTCATTGTGAGGCTTATTAACATTCCATGAACCTAAACATTATTGAGGGGAATAGAAAGGACGTCGTACAATGGGACACAATTAAAGAGAGGGGAAGCAATAGAGAAGCAGGGAGGCAGAGCCAGGATCTGCAATTTGACTTGCCTTTCTGAAGTGAGAGGATATCCTACATAATTTACTGGCACATTACCAAACACAGGGTTTTTGAACACCCGAAGAGGGGCCTGAAAGCAAATCACCACTTGAAAAACAAATGACTGTGTAGTCACTTTATAATCGACCGCTACTGTACACTATGAAGTCAGCTAATGCCAGATTTTCTTTCCCGTGATGTGTTCACACAATAGAGTAAGCGCACCACAAACCGAGGTGTGGGATGGCTTCTTCCTCTGTAATTAAATCGAAATTCAAATGTAAAGATTAGGTGAATGCAGATCTGGATTAGAAAGTACTAAAAGTTCTCTAAGGACAAATGGCATAAATGCAAGTACTTTATATCTGGCTGTCTTCAGTCAGCATGATTTGGAAATAAACATATAAAATTATTTGGAAAGTTATAAACAATCATGAATGCTTTTCTTCATAGGACAGTGTATAGAATATGTCCTATAAGTAATCTGGTTTATCTCACTAATTTAATGTTTTTATATGATATGCATATAATTGACTTTCATAAATGATCCTTTGATTACATGACTAATAATGGAAAATCATAGAAACATCTTGAGATGTATTCAAATAATTATATTTAAACTGTTCATTGACCTGAAAATATTTCGGTTGTATTATAAGTGGTGGAATAATATTAAAGAGGAAAACTTGAAAATGCATTAATTTATAAGAAGGCAATTAGACATTATTAAGGGAAGCTGAAGAAAATGTTTTTGTTTCATCGGATAAGTATGGCAAATCTTTTCTCCTGGGCTGCCAAGAAAAGTAGAGGCAACAGAATATTTACAATCCTTAGGGAAAAATACATTGTATATTTGCTAACTAATTAGTCTGAGAAAAATTCTAATATGAGATTGAATGTAACCATCCTCTCTTTAATATCATATACTCTAAATCTCTCTACGAGATTTTCCTGTATTTCATTGGAATAGAGAAGGAATTCTTTGACAGATATCTGCTATATAAAGTGGCACTGGCTCATTATCAGGAACTGCAAGGAATATCAGCCAGCCAAGGGAAATGAAACAGCGTGGTTAGGTAAGCAACAGTGACTATTCCCTTTTACATTGTGGTCAGTCTCCTCAAACAAATCTGAAATAAAACAATGAAGTTCATAAAGTTATGATGTAAAATGCAGTCTTTGCTCTCTAACAAATATTAAAGCAAGAACAAATATTTTTTATGCAAGAAAATATTCAAGCTCCCTTTTGTAGCAGTTTGCAATAGACTTGATTAATATTAAGTGATTTTTATTCATTCTATTCATACTGTAAAATTGCTTAATACTTCAGTTACTCTGCACACATATGGCTTCAAGGACACTTACTACAACAAAGTGTCTTTATGTTTTCTGAAAAAGCTTTTGTATGTAATCATCTCAGATCACATGCACTTCATTTAAAAAATATTTTTGCAATTTACAATGCGTTCCCAATTTACATTCGTTGCAATGGAGAATAAATCGCCTTTTTTACAAAGTAGAGAGAGGATGAGTCAAAGCATAAAACCTGTATAAAACCTGAACCAAACTCACTGCCATGGAGTCGGTGCCAACCCATAGCGATCCTGTTGGATGGCCTGAAACTGCCTCTGGGCTTCTGAGGCTAACTCCTTGGGGGAGCAGCAGCCTCGGCTTTCTTCTGGAAACCTGTATCATATGGTCCCTGCTGCTGTTAGGTGCCACCATCCATCCTGAGTCACAGTGTCCCTGTCCACAAAAGAATGAAACGCTGCCCTGTTTGGAGTCATTCTCACCAACGCTGTTATATTTGAGCCCATTGTTTAGCCATCGTGTCACTAACTCCTTAAAAGCCTTCCTCGCTGAGCTTCTGATTCCCCAGTCACGAAGATTTTGTCCCCCTCGCCACCCCCTGCATCCAGGGACTGGTCTCTCCCAATAGCATATCCTAACTCTCTGAGAAGGAGCGTCACCATCCTCACTGCCCAGAGGAACTCTGTTTGCGCTTCTTCCAAGACAAATGGGTTTGTTCCTCTGGCAGTCCTCGTGACTTCAAACTTCTTGGCCACACCACCATTTGAATGCGTCCATTCCTCTTCCTGCAGGCTTCCCTCTTTAAAGTCTAAATTTAGCCTGGATACGAAGTGATTCGGAAATAACATGGCATGTGTCAGTCACGTCCTAGTTCTCAACGTGAAATCCTGGCTTTGGGCATAAATAACCTGTCCTGGAGCATCTGCCCCAGTGGCTCTGACAGAAACCATTTGGAGGCTGGCACAGAGCAAGCCTGGGTTTCCTTTTTCTGTACACAGGTATTTTGTGAGCCAGAACGAACTCCTAACAACCAGAAAAATATACTACATCCATATCAATTTATCAATGCATCAGAATTGTATTATCAATTTCCGATGGAAACTTTTGGTAAATTTTTTCATTTCTTCAGACTACCTTTAGTGGTTAATTTAAGTGATGACTGGATTTGTATTGACTGGTTTACTTTATCCTATCCGAGAAAGCACTGGACTTCACGATATGTATCTGGATAGGTTCTTTTTGATGATGAATGCAATACCATTCCTCTTGAATCTGTCATTTCTGTTACAGTAAACTATATGATTTCCTCATTAAATGTGACAATTCTATGTCATTTCAGGTAATTTAAATATATTATGCATTCCTTTTCATTTTTGACCACCTCCAATATTCCTAGAATCTTTTTTGGTGAATTCCAAATTTCAATTACTAATAGATACTTCCAGCTGCCTCTTCTCACTTTGATTCAGGCCAACCAGCAAATGAAGGTCCGACAAGCTTTACTCCATTCATGTTATTATGGTCAACTCTATTTTGTGAAGACCCCTGCCAATATTTTGAGTTGCTTCTGACCTAAGGGGTTCATCTGTCAGGATCTCTGACAATGCTTTGCTTTTATTCATGACTCTTTAAGTATCTGACAATGCTTCCCTGTTTACCATTAGATTTTCCATGTTTAATACCTCTGAAGTAAATAGTCCAATCCTCTTCCAGAGTATGCACTTAGTTTGGGTGACACTGCTGGTTTTAGAAATACCAGTGACATGGCTTCCAATATCAGAGCAACACACCAGTCACCACAATTCTTCAAACTCACAAAAAGTGATACCTATGTTCACATAAGATATTAATGTAAAATTAGTTCAATTTACGTATCTTAGTCTTAGGAGTCAATCAGTGTATATGGAAATAATAATAAAATAATCATTTCCAAACAAATTTTCTAAAGTCTAAACTGTAGGCCTGTAGTAGGGAAATAAAAAAGCATGAATTTTTAAATTATGGTATATCGTGATTAAAATAGAGAACGACTTATTCTTCATTCATAAAGCAGTTGAGTTTTCAAATATTTCAAACCATGTGTGTATTGTTTTCAATTAAAAGATATAATCTTATTTTCTGGTTATTTAACTTAATTATGTATTTATATACTTAAACTAAGCCATATAAGTTCATGCTGACAACCTTTCTAGATTTCCAGCACTCTAAGATGGATATCAATGGGTATTTTTTCGGTGTTGCTCATGGAAACATTCTGATCTGGATAAAAACGCAATGATGAGGGATTTGGAAGAAATTCAGATCAGATAATGTGATTAATGAGGACTGTGATTATGATTCTGAGGCCTTCCATTGTAGAAAAGGGCCACATCGTTTTCACATGTGCTGCACATGTGCTGAAACTATATTATTATTTTGTTGTACAATTCTAATCCTAAAGCAAACAGTATATGTAAGGGAATTCAATTTCCAAATAATAATGGTCTTGTCCAGTCCTTTCATTGTTTACTACTATGTAACACACCAGACCACAGAGACAGCCCAAAGATACAGTGGAGCTTCAGAAAAACGTTTTACAGAGAAATGCCCTAAGTGAAACAATGGCTAAGGTTTTGCTTTAGTAAACATTTTAATTTTTTCTCAAGGAAGTTCTATTTCTATTTCTTTGGAATTATAATGTAATTGAAAATCTCTCTGAGATAGCTCATTCATTTCCTAACTAATCTTGGTATTTTCATTAAAAAACAAGCTCCACTCCTAACAACTCCCAACGTTCCTACAGAAGGTTCATAAGACTCTAACCTTTCCAAGAATAAAGTGTTTCATCTGTATCATATGGAGTGGCTCAGTGGTTCCTCCATTGGTTCCAATAAACTATTTGCTATGTCCCAACAAAATACAGAAAACTAAAGAAAATACCCTAAAGATATTTGGAACTTTAATATTTCTGTTTATTCTTTATTTTTATGTTGAAAACTAACTTCCCCAACCAAACCGAACTCACTGCCATCCAGTGGGTGCTGACTCACAGTGACCCCCCTGGCGGGTATCTGAGACTGTAATTGTTTGCAGTCATTCTGAGACTGCAGAAAGTCAATTCTTTCTTCCAGGGAGCTGCTGGTGGTTTCAAATTGCCAACCATGCAGATCACAGTGCAATGCATAACCACTATACCACACCACCAGGGGTCCTTAATACTAAAATATTCATTTTTAATAGTTCAATTTTAAGTAGCTCTCCTACATTTGCATGAATCTATGATAAGAACAAACAATCAAACAGACGATTGGCTATCATAGCTATTCCAACTACTAGTGACCCTATAGGACAGGGTAGACTTGCCCTGTGGGTTTCCAAGACTATAACTTTTTCTACAGGACTAGAAAGTTTTTCCTTTCTCCAGGGGAGTGGCTGATAGTTTTGAGCTGCAGACCTTGCAGCTGCAGGTTCATGGCAGACAACAGTCAAACATATACCTACTTAGCCACCAGGTCTAACTTTAGTTTATGACCAGGTTTACACAAACCTGAACACATTTAACAAAAAATACATAAAAATAAATTACTATTTAATGGAAAGATGGCATTATATTTAGTACAACTATTTAAGTCCTTGTTGCAATTCAAATAATTAGATCCCAAATATTAGACAAAATATTTTCAGATACCTCAAAAGACATGGCCAACAATCTAATTCTGAAAAGTTATAGCTCTGAAAACCTTTGAAGGCATTCTACTCTGCATGCATGTGGTCGCCAGGAACTGGAGTGAACTGGGCAGTATATCCATTAGTTAGAATTAATTGATATATGCTTTTTGTGTTTAGCCACAAAAGATAATAACGAACTTGACATTATTTAAAAATAAGTCATCTTATATAATCAAATAATGAGGAAAATAATGATACCTAAATATCTGTTGTGTAATTGATCGTACTCTCCTGAAGACATCATACGGGGGGGGGGGGGGGCATTCAATGGAACATTTTAACTGGAATCCTTCTTAACATTAAAAAGCAATCTTCTAAACTTGAATGTTTTTACTTAAAGAACATTTATCTGCAAATTAAATTTTTATTGAGTAATGCAAATCATAGGTGGGAAGTAAAAAATAATAATAATACCATTTAAAAACCTCGGTTATTTGAGCCACCAAATAGGAATATAAATTTAAAAGGAAGATTTGGTTATTTTCTTTTACTGTCCAATATACTTTCGAAAAAATAACAACTGATTGCGTGAAATCCTATATCGAAATCTAAGGAAATGTCATGTGATCTAATTTGTTGCATGAATTTATAATGTAAGAAGTAAAAAAATATTATCCTGTCTTCTGAGATTTATTTATGTTCACTAAAGTTTAATAAAATGCAAAGGAGAATAAATTACTAATCTTAATTGCTCTCCCTAGGACAATTTGTGATAATTTCTCCATGCATTTAGAGAAGGGAAATGTGTATTAGGTCTATGAAAATGCAAATCGTTTTACTAACCACCTGCTTAATGTCAACGAAAAGTGCAACATGTTTTTGTTATTAAGTTTTTTTATTAAGAAATACGAACACTTGTTATCTGCCAAAAACCACAGAGCAGGTGTTTTCTCCATAGAGTCTTTAAGTGTTTTTTGTTTATTTTTCTTGTTTTTTAAGTTACTAGGTCTCAGATCATTGAATAGGCCAGTACTTGCAGTAATTGTTATCTTTATATACCATTTTTTTTCAAGGTTTTCTTGAGTATTTTATTTTAATCTAGGGTCAAAAGTGTTTCCTTTTAGTGAGATTGTCATCTTTTGAAACAGGGACAGGTTCTACAAGACAAGTCATAAAGACTACTTAGGTTCTTTCATAGAAGGGTTACATGACAGATGAGGTTCAACTTATTAGATGGGCCCATATATTTATGAAACACACTGTCACTGAGTTGAATCTAATTCCCTGCAACCCTATATGGTGTGTCTGAGACTTTCTAAACTTTGATGGGAGCCTCATCTTTCTCCTGACCTTCCTCTCTGACCTTGAACGAGGAGTCAAACCCTTACTCGCCAGTACTGCTAGGGCTCCTTGCACACATACAGAAGATGACGGCAATGACACTTTGAATTGTGAAACCACATCTCACACCCATCAAGAAGAATTACAGGTCTAGGAAAAGGAGGAAAATGTTTGAGAGCTGAGGTCAGGGTATTGGGACTCGGGGATGCAGGATGCGCACACACAAAGTTTATCATGAAATATGAAATAAGTATTATCTTTTATTTTGGTACCCTGACTTCTTTGAATATTGCCTGGCACCTTGAAGATATGGTATTTGCTTAAGGAATGAGTATTTAATGTTAATCTACAGTATTGTGATTAACAAAATAAGTTAAGTTTCTATATGTGTATCTATGTGTTTAATTTCAGATAAGAGTAGATTGTTCAATTTTCATAAAGTCAGATCAATGAATCACAACAATATATTGACAGGGATTCCAGGCATAAAGAATTGCAACTAAAATCATCATACCCTTAATATTTTTAGAAAGAACATCTGAAAGAAGGAGAAAGGGGAAACTGATCCCAATGATTGATATATCCCCACCATCACCCCCGCCAAGGGGGGATGGACAAAAGAAATTTGGGTAAAGGGAGACATTGGTCAGTGTACTATATGAAAATAATAATAATTTATAAATTATCAAGGGTTCATGAGGGAGGGAGGGTGGAGGATGGAGGAAAAATATGAGGAGTTGATATCAAGGGCTCAAGTAGAAAGAAAATGGTTTGCAAAAAATGATGGCAACGTATGTACAAATGTGCTTGACACAATGGATGCATGGATTGCTATAAGAGGTATAAGAGCTCCCAATAAATCAATTTTAAAATATAAATAAATAAATAATAAAACAAAAAGAATGCTGAGTACTACGACATCTCTGTCACTATATATCTTCATATTGCAGAAATTGATGCCACATTCTGCAAAATTAATATATCTATATTAACAAAAAGCATCGTTTTTTATTTGAAAATTTAATTTTATAAGATGCATAGAAGAAAAACAAATGGAAATCTTTTAAGAATCATTAAAAAATGTTGATATTAAAACAGCACAGTAGTATTCAGTTTGGAAAAATAGAAAGCAGAACTAACCTCAATAAATAAAGCCTTGTGTTATCCATCTTAAAAAATAAGACAAAAACTTAAGAAAATGATTACATACTCCTTTAGTATCAGAGGTTTATGTTTCTGGTGATAAAGGAGACCTGAGAATGTCTCTTCTCTAGTCACAGGGCCCTGTAAACCGAGCTACCCAACCCAAGCCAACCCACGCTTATCTGCGTGATTCCAACCCACAGCGATCCACAATAGGGTTTCTGTAGCTGTAACTCTTTACGAGAGGAGAAAGCATTGTCTTTCCCCTGTGGAGCAGTTGGCGGGTTTGAACCTGTGACATTACAGGTGGTAGACCAATGCTTACCAAATAATGCCGACAGGGCACCTGTGACCAGTTTTTCTTTGTATAGATTATTTATGAGATCTCCAAGAGCTTCCCACATATAAAAAATAAAATGAAAACTATTCCTCATGGATCTGGAAGCTGACTAATTTTCTAGCCTAAGTGCCTTACACCTTATATTCGATCATGGCTTTTGGAGTGCGCTGTCTTCTGCCTGGACTCGGCTTCCACATGTTCAGCTATCCCTCTCTTACTTCATTCAGGGCTCCTCTCCAATCTCCGCAGTGGCTTTATCTGAGCAACTCCTCTAAAACTGACCTCACGCCCTACTTTCACTGTAGTTACATTCCATCTGCTTTATATTTTCCTTCATACTGCGTCTGACTCCCATATTTCTAATAGATTTATGCTTCTCCCAATATAATGTTAACACTTTGAAGGAAAAGATGTTCTTATTTACTCACAGTGGTATCTCTAGTGCTTAAAGAAACATCTAGCACTTTGTACATACTTTCAAAATGTTTGTTGCATCAGATGAATGAAGACAGATTAGGTGAAGACAGATAGTTGCTATGTTCCACCTGGAGGCAGACAGAAAGGAGAACTCATACAGGATAGATGAATGGCGGATATGGAACAGGACTGCCAGGTACCAACCACAGGAAGATCTCGACAACTACCAGAGGAATCCCACCAGAGGGAAGTCCAGTACTCCCAGGGAGCCAGACAATAACATAACGCTAATACACCAAAGTTTCTCAAAATTTGAGATCAATAACATCTGCTGACTCATTGATTTTCCATAACTATTTCCCATGAATGAACACATTTCTCTACATGTTCTACTGCACGATGTGATCTCTCATGCCCCTGCTCCCGCACACCCAGCCGTACTTCTTCACTCTCTAGCTTTTGGAGTCCCTTCATGGAGAGCAGACAAGGAGGGCAGGCTGGTGCAGATATCTTAACTACCTGCTGTGGGTGGTCCATCAAAGGAACACTCACCACTACCACCAAATGCCCTTTTTAAAAACCTAACTTTCTCCATCTCTGGCGATCCCTCACTGTTCCTGCATAGCAGACAACACTATCAAGGAATCAGAAATCCCAACCCAAACTATGGGTATTTTGTTTTGTTTTGTCTTTTAGATTATTTTTTTCCTTTGTCCCCTTCCCACGTGGCCTGCTCCCTGTGGATTCTTGCGCATTACTCTGAAGGGGACACAGACACACTCGTCCTCCTCCTCCTGTGCAGCCACAACTCCTGCAAAAAAGTGAGCCAAGTTGAACAAGAGCACACACACTAATAAACACCAACACATTACTTGGCACACCCACCGGAGCGAGGGCTTTATTTGCCTCTCTTTTCTTCTCCACTTTCCCAATTTAATCACCTCTCTCCCATTTTCTCCATTTCCCCACCATAAGTTTGCCAGCTCCTATTGGTCCTCTTCCATTTTCCTCGCCAAGGTCAACTCCCTCTACTAAAGCCAATAGCACCAACACAACTAACAATGGCACGACAATATGGCAGACGCTGTCGCCCACCGCAGCACATCCAAAAAATCTGGGAAAAATAACACAAGCAGCCAAAAATAACCAAACCTCATTAGATAAATTTGACAAAGAGGCCACAAAATTACCAGAAATCGAAATCAAAAGAAGCCTACTCAGGTTCCTTCAAGAGATGTGGGGATCATAAAGGTTTGCTTTCAAACAAGAAGCCATCTAAGAGACATCAACTAACCCCACATGGAAGAAGCATGCCAAGAAGCAATCCAATGTTGATTCCATGGATTATAAATCATATAATCAAAATCTGAAGGAGGGCATAGTATCAGAATTGAAACTTTGAAATTTTGGTTTGCTGAAGGTTAAAGGGGAACCTTGAAATACATTTGCAGGATCTACACATAAAACAAGCCTCTGGTGGTTTCCTTCTGACCCTTATTGAGGGATGGGAGTCAGGTGAACAGACATAGAGTATTCTAGAGACGATTATAGTGAATTCAAATGAAAAATCTGACTTGAATGGTTAAACCTTATCATTTATCACCCTTTGCCACACTTTGAGCTTGTTCTGATCTTTAATATTTTCTGCCTCCTTTTTGTTTTTTCCAAACTGGGGTTTATATATGTTGTATTGTTTATTGTTGGTAGTCTTACTGACTCTCTGTTATGTATTTTTGTAATTTGGGGGTCTATGACAGCCAGGAGAGATGACTATAAATACAACCACTAGATTAAGGGTTCCTGTGGGGTCTGTCAGGGAAAATGGAGGATAGGGGTTATGGATAGATAATGTCAAGGAGTACAAGAAGGAAGAAAAATTTTTGGAGCTGATTGTGTTAGTGATTATAAAACATTTCATAGTATAAGTGAAAAATGAATGGTATGATGCTCAGATTATGTCTTTAAAAGGATTGACAAAATAAAATAGATTGAAAATGCTCATGAAAACAATGGAAGGGATTGAAAAACTTATAAGCCAAAAGGAATACCAAAAAATGAAAACTAGAATTAGACAACATGAGACTATTCCTACGTAATAGAGGGAAGTAAAGAAACAGAACAAAAGTAATTATTCACTACAATGGACAAGACAAACAATGAGCAACAACAAAAGTAAAGGAATCAAAAGGAAGCCGAAAAAGTTGTGGGACACTATCTAGAGAAACAACCTATATCCCAATGGGATCCCGAAACAAGAAAAAAACACACAAACATTTAACAAAATAAAAATAAAGTGAAATTCCTCAACTTAGTAATAACCATGCATTAAAAAAACTAACAGTTAATATGCTCAAGAGAGAGAAATTGAAATATTTCCCCTCAAAAGAGGAACTACATTTGGGCGTTTGTACCATCACTTTTATTTAACATCATGCTGGAATTCTTAGACAGAAACATTAGACAGAAAAAGAACTCAAGGGAATTCACTGAGGTGAAGTATAAGTGAACCTCTAACTACTTTCGGATGATACAATTTTCTATGTAGAAAACCCCAAAGACCACAAAATATTGTTAGAAACAATTGAGGGATTTGATATAGTAGCAGAATATTGGATAACAAACATAAATAAATTGTATTCCTGTATACCTGCAAACAGAGCTCTGATAGAAGACATGAAGAAAACAATACCATTCACAATAGCCTCCCAAAAGATGAAATACCTTGTCAGGCATTATCAGAACAAAAATTCACAATAGTGAATAAGTGGGGGAGTGCGGAGTGGAGACACAAAGCCCATTTGTAGACCACTGGAGATCCCCTTGCAGAGAGGGCTCAGGGAAGAGACAAGCCAGACAGGGTGTGATGTAGCAACGATGAGGAATACAGCTTTCCTCCAGTTCCTAAATGCTTCCTTCCTGTCCCCCCCCCCCACTATCATGATACCAGTTCTACCTTGCAAGTCTGGCTAGACCAGAGGATGTACACTGGTACAGATAGGAACTGGAAACACAGGGAATCCAGGGAGGATGATCCCTTCAGGACCAGTGGTGTGACTGGCAATACTGGGAACATAGAGGGAGGGTGTGTTATAAAGGGGGAATCGATTACAAGGATCTACATATAACCTCCTCCCTGGGGGATGGAAAACAGAAAAGTGGGTGAAGGGAGTCATCAGACAGTGAAAGATATGACAAAATAATAATTTATAAATTATCAAGGGTTTATGAGGGAGGGGGTAGCAGGGAGGAAGGGGAAAAATGAGGCCCTGATTCCAGGCACTTAAGTGGAGAGCAAATGTTTTGAGAATGATGAGGGCAATGAATGTACAGATGTGCTTTACACAATTGATGTATGGATTGTGTTAAGAGTTGTATGAGCCCCTAATAAAATGATTTTTAAAGTAAAACCAGATGAAATACCTAAGTATCAACCTATCTCAAGAAACAAAAGATCTGCACACAAAAAAAAACAAAAACATTATTAAAAGAACCACAAAAGATCTACACAAATGAAAAAATATTCTGTCTTCCTAGATAGGAAGACTTACTATTTTGAAAATGTCAATACTACCTAAAGCAATCTACAAATACAACATAATTCCACATATTAAACAAAATGCTTACAATCACCAGCCATGTGGACATGAAAATCAAAACTGAAAACTAATAGCCCAATTCAAAAAAACAAAAATTTCTGGGGATGATGCGGAGAGATTGGAAGTCATATACAGCGAGTAGATTTATAAACACGTATAATCATGATGGAAAATTATAAGGTATTACTTAACAATTGTGAATAGAAATTCCTTACAACCCAGGAATACTTCAGCTGGATATATACTCTGAAGAAGTAAGAGTCATAACATGAAGAAATATGCTTTTCACATTCATCTCAGTATAGTTCACAATAATAAGCTTGAAACATCTCAAACTCCCATCAATAGACTAACAAATAAAGAAACTGGTACATGTGCACAAAGGAATACTATGCATATCTAACAAGCAGCAATGAAACCAGGAAGTACCTCATTTTAGGGATGCACCTGGAAATCATTCTGCTTGTTGAAGTTCACCATAATAAAAGGGCAATTGTTTTATGAGCCCACTACTATAAGGATAAATACCAACACAATGCCGGGTTTATGTTCTCAGTTCATGTAATGTTCTGATCCAGTCTCTGGAGCAACAAAGTGGTTTGCCTGTCCGTTGCTCATTGTTCGTATATGATCACTCTGCTTGTGCATTTTAAAAACCACTTCACCAGAGGAGGCCTCACCCCAGCTGGGAAGTTTCTCATGCTGTAGGAAGAGAGAAGACCAAATCCGCTCCTGGGGTATAGCATTGTTCTAGTCACCCCACATCTATAGTCTCTGGGACAATGGTGCTCAGTCCAAGACAAGTCCAATCCTGGAGCGGGGGAGGGGGGGAGGGTAGGAGTGGGCGGGGGAGTGAATCTCTATCTCAGAGAGGGAGGTATGAATTTTGTTGGATAAAAAAAAGGAGTCAACCCGTCACTGTGGAAAATGCTTAACATTACATATATAATTACCCAATGAAAGAGCAGTTGCTGTATTAGGTTCCCAAGCAGACACTATACAGCACTTTGTGTCCCAGATTGCATGTTATAAACAACCAGGATTTTATATTTTTTTAAAATTTAATATTTGTTTGTTTTAAATAAATCATTTTATTGGGGGCTCTTACAGCTCTTATAACAAGCCATACATCAATTGTATCAAGCATATTTGTATATATGTTGCCATCAGCATTTCCAAAAACATTTTTCTTTCTACTTGAGCCCTTGTTATCAGCTTCTCTGAAACCTTGCTAAAATTTATAAATTATTTTTATTTTCATATTTTACACCATCTGCTGTCTCCCTTCACCCATATTTCTGTTGTTCATCCCCCTGGGAGGAGTATTGTTGTTGTTTGTCAATCATTGCAATCGGTTCTCTCTTTCTCCCCCTTCTCTCCCCACCTTCCCCCGAGCCTCATGGTATCGCTACTCTCAATATTGGTCCTGAGGGGTTTATCTGTCCTGGATTCTCTGTGTTGAGAGCTCTTATCTGTAGCAGTGAACATGCAGGTCTAGCAAAATTTGTAAGGTAGAACAGGGGTCATGATTTTAGAGGGGAGGGAAGGGGAGGAAGCATTAAAGAATTGGAGGAATGTTATTTGTTTCATTGGTGCTACACTGCATCCTGACTGGCTTGCCCTTTCCTTGTGACCATTCTGTGAGGGGATGTCCAATTGTCTACACATGGGCTTTGGGTCTTCACTCTGAAGCCCCTTGTTTGTATCAAAATTATTGTTTGCTTTGGGTCTTATGATGCCTGATACCTGATCCCATTGACACCTTGTGATCACATGGGTTGGTATGCTTGTGTGCTTCATCCATGTGGGCTTTGTTTGCTTCTCAGCTAGATGGCTGCTAGTTTAACTTCAAGCCTTTAAGACCTCAAATGCTATATTTTGTAATAGTTGGGCACCATCAGCTTTCTTCACCACATTTGCTTATGCACCCATTTTGTCTTCAGTGATCGTGTCGGGAAGGTGAGCAACACAGAATACCAGATTATTAGAACAAAGTGTTCTTTCATTGAGAGAGTACTTGACTAGTGACCCAATGTTCATCTGCTACCTTAATACTTAACCAATAAATATATGTGCATATATCTATATCCCTATCATTGTATATTAATATATTTACATACGTTTATAACACTATAAATGTATTTTGCATACTAGTTCTTTCCTATATTTAAATGGTTCTCAACCTGTGGATGGTGACCCCTTTAGGGGTCGAATGACCTTTTCACATGGGCCACCCAATTCATAACATTAAAAAAATTACAGTTATGAAGTAACAATTAAAATAATTTTATGATTGGGGGGGTCACCACACATAAGGAACTACGTTAAAGGGTCAAGGCATTAGGAAGGTTGAGAACCACTTCTGTTTCCTTTTAGTTTCCCCTGCTCCACTCTCATGTCCGGCCTTCATGCAGCTCTCTGTACTTCCTCTGGGCTACATTGCACTTGATGGAACCCCACCAGCCATTCTATGCCCTCCTAGGCCTCTTGTTGTTGATTTTGTGCTTTTGAGGTGCACAGTGTCCTTCATAAACCACACAGAAGGATCCAATTTGGAAGCCCCCTGAGCAAACGACTTTGCTGTGAATACGCGTGTAGCATATTGAGGAGACTAACTTGCTTCCTTGGACTTAAGCCTGAAACACCCGAAGATGAAAAGAAGTAGATGATTTTTATCAAAAAGTTTTGCGTCTGGAAGCCATTGAACTTTGGTTCAAATATCTTGCTAAGAGGGTTTCCAATAATTAACAATTTATGACTACTATGTGTTTTCTATTTTCATACACAGCTTTATTCTGACATGTCTGAGTTCAGCAGGCATAGTTCTACCTTTGTGCGTGAGCATTACTGAAAGTTTAGTCCTAGTTCCAATACCCCTTGTTTGAGTAAACAATGTTCAATCTATGGAGTTTTTAATCTGTACAAAGTAGCAATCCATTTGTGTTAGTCTGAGGAGCTGTCCTGTACATGTATACTTTCATTTTCTCGACATTACCTTAAATTCTATATCATTTGCTAAATTAATGATACTATTAATAGAACTACCATATGCCCCATGGGGGTGATTTCTAATATTTCCCAATACAATGATAATGGTGTATATGGAATGGAACAGGAACATATCTAATCCATAGATATATAAATAGATTTTAATGGTAAATGCTTACCTAAGAATAATTCTAGTTTATGACATTGCCTTTCTGAGTACTTGCTGTTGTAGTTACATAATGTAATCTCAATTTCATAAATCAGTGTAGGAGTCGAGGTGAGGGTCACAATCGGGTCACAGCCTGATATGCTTCCTAGTGGGCATGGCTGTCTCATGGGGATTCTGGGACCTTCCTCTCTTTCCTCTTGGAAGTGGACCACCCACTCTCTCTGCTTTTGTCTTCCTTTACACAAGTCATGTGGAGCGATGCTGAGACTGCAGTGAGCCAGGTGGCAGAGACCTGCACCAACCCTATGATGATGCCACCTCCGTTGGATCCACAAGACTTTCCACCCACTGAACTGTGATCTCCCTGCATTCTGCATCACTGCATGTGGCTATGTGAGTCTAAAGAGTAGTTTATGGACTAGTATCAGAATTATGGGCTAATATCAGATATGGACTTGATCTGGACTGGGCTGGGTTATTTTCTTCATATATAATTACTCTTTGATATAATGCTATTTCTTATACATATATTAGTGTCCCTGGATTTGTTTCTCTAGTAAATCCAGCCTAACAAACTTGCCCTCATAAAGAAGTAACTGAAGATTTTCATGCTATAGCAAAGTGTTATGGATAAATCAGATGGTCCTCAACTATCAAATATGATACCTGGGTTCTTAAAGACTTGTCTTAAAACAATAGTCAATCTAAGTGAGATGTCAGATCAATCTACATGGAAGAAGAACACCAGCCTTTATAAACCAAAGATTATAAATAATAGTGTCCAAGACAGGAAACTATTAAAGCCTAAATTCTGATCCCCCAGTATGCAGAAGGCTAAAATCTATTTTCAGAGTTTCCACATAGATTAGGCCTCTGGAGAATCTCTGAAAATTAAACAGATAAAGTGCTTTATAGCATAGATTAATATTGATATAGTTGGGTTAAAATTTAACACCTTGTTATTAGTTCTCTCTTTGATCAATTTTAAATGTACTCTAATTTTTATCAGTTTTTGTTTTCTTTGGACTGAGATTTTCTATGTCTTGTAATTGCTGATGTTTATATGTTTTTCTTTGTATGGAATCTAGGATAGGTAAACCTATTAAGATATTCACTAATTAGAGTGTCTAATGGTTATGGCAGGGACATTGGGTGGATATGGACAGCTACGAATAGTGAATGCAAGAATGAAAAAATGTGTTTGAAAACTGATCCTGGTGATGAAATATAAATGTTACTATTATCTCTCTCTCTTTTGATATATATATATATATACATATAAAGTTCATGGGACAATATAATTGAAATAGAATAGAATATTTCCACTAACTTCTGAGAGCTGGTATATATAATCTGGCAAAAAAATCACACAGTCATTGAAACAAACGCACTACTAAACTATCTCCAAAGATGAAAGACAAGAATGATTCTCTGAAACTATTTTTGTTCCCCAACAATTTTATTGGGAGCGAACACAGATATCCTATAGTTCCATAGTCCAATCGCTTCAATCTGAATTATGCTACTAGAATCGATATCAAATCATTCTTTTCCTTCTCAAACGCCTTGACATGGGCTGTCCTTGATCCCACTCCGCTGACACCCCGCCACCCCTGGAAACTTTATTCTACTTGCTGTCTAAATACGCCCATCAATCCTGTATTTCATATACTGAAGACCCAGAAAACACATAACAAAAATGCAAAAGGATTAATTACAATGAAAAATACATCGGAGACAATTCCCAATTTAACAACAAAAACAGAAATCGTCTTACAGCAACAATTATTTTAAGGTGCATGCCAAGAAAGAAAAGCATGAGAGCCACTGTTGCCAGGTTAAGCTGAGAATCATGAGTCAAGATAGGGAGTTTAGGACAAGAAGAGCGTGAGCTAAGTGGTCCACTGACAGATAGGAAGGGTATAACATTGCAGCCTGGGCAGACAGTAGTAAGCCTTGAGACCTGAATGTAAAATATTGAATATGAGCTCCTGGATCACAATAATACCTGGTGGTGGGGTGGGAACCCTCGAGGTTTAAGCAACAACACATTTCACACTTATTGTTCTCTAATGTGATTTTCCCTGTGTTTGCTAGCTTACCCATGTTGTGAGAACTCCATAGGCTTGCCCCAAACCCAAAGGCGATCTTTCAGTTTCCATATTCACTTCACTCACACTTCTGTTATTAAAATATAACTTAGGCTGGAAAAAGCAGAAAACATCCTCAGAGTTTTCAATTATGAGGGTAGGGCAAATGAAAATGTACTCATGTTCAACAGAATTAGTTCCTGCAGGACAGTGAGAGTACAACATTTATGTTATCAGCAAATTTTGCAAAATCTATCTCTAAAAGTTCCAAAAGGGAAATAAAAGAGCCTACATAGCTTGTTTACTTTATTTCCTTCAGGAGACAGGATATACTTCGTATACAATTATTAACTGTATCAGCTCATTTGAATATAAGCAGATCTTGTCATCAGGTAACAATCCCTTTCCTCGGGCACTGGAGAAGATCAAGAGCGGTGCATGTGACAGCGAACAGATCTCAGTTATGCAGCCACAGTGCAGACATGTCCTATAGGAGCAGAGTAGCTGGAAAAACACTGGCATAAATATTATTTCTTAAAGAGCTTCAAGAGAAGGTTAGATGACTTCTATTAAAATAATAACAACATCTAGGATACAAACGAAATGTATCACGAAAATCATCACCTAGAAGTTTACACTTATAAGGAGCCTTCAATGGTGTGGAGAAAGGTCAGAGCAGGGGGAGAAAAACACAAACTCAACTCTGGCTCTAAAAAGGAGCACAACGGGGCTAGTAAGGATTGCTCTGCTCACCTCGAGTTTGGCAGCTTGAGCCCACCAGCCCTTCTGTTAGGTCCACATGAGCTATTCTGTTCCTGTAGAATTTACAGCCTCAAAAACACTCTAAAGAGTGGATATGAGTGGAAATTGACTGAGTAGCCATGGGTTTGGTTTGGGTTTAGTGTGGTTATAAGAAGCAGAATGTACGGATAGTTGAGAATTTCTCAGCAAGAACCACACGGCAAGAGGATAATAGAGTGCTATAAGCAAAGTCTGAAAGAAATAACTGTCAACAATATGAAGAAGAAAAAAGTATATAGGAAATCATAGAGAGAAAACCAGTATTAGAAAAAAATATTTACAGCATCATTATGGACAGAGAAGAAACCACAGTAGATAACCTGAGCGTATCACACAAAACACCACTTGAAGAGTGGTTCTCAACCTGTGAGCCGTGACCCGTTTGGGGGCTGAATGACCTTTTCATAGGGGTCACTTAAGACCACTACAAAACACATAAACATTTCACAATATATAATTACATATTTTTAAAACCATTTTATTATGGGCTTGTGTATCCAACTCTTATCACAATCCATAGATCCATTCATTGTGTCCTTGTACATATGTTGCCATCATCAGTCTCAAAATATTTGCTTTCTATTTGAGCCCTTGGTGTAAGCTCCTCATTTTTGCCTTCCCTTCCCGCTCTCCCTCCCCCATGAACCCTCGATAATTTATAAATTATTATTTTGTCCTTTCTTACACCATCCAATGTCTCCTTTCACCCACTTCTCTGCTGTCCATCACCCAGTGAGGAGGTTATATGTAGATCCTTGCAATCTGTTCCCACTTTCTCCCTTACCTTCCCTCCACCCTCCCGGTATCGCCACTCTCATCACTGGTCCTGAAGGAATCATCTCTCCTGGATTCCCTGTGCTTCCAGTCCCTATCTGTACCAGTGTACATCCTCTGGTCTAGCCAGATTTGTAAGGTAGAATTGGGATCACGATAGTGGGGAGAAGGAAGCACCAAAGAAGTCGAGAAAAATTGTATGTTTCATCATTGCTACACTGCACCCTGACTGACTCATCTCCTCCCCATGACCCTTCTGCAAGGGGATGTCCACTTTCCCACTGATGGGTTCTGGGTCCCCACTCCTCACTCCCCATCATTCACAATGTTATGTTTTTTTTTTCCTTTGGTGCCTGACACGTGATCCCTTGGATGCCTTGTGTTGTGATCTCATAGGCTGGTATGCTTCTTTTACTAAGGTTTAATTATATTTAATTATGTTCAATGTGTAACAATGAAAATACATCCTGCCTGTCACATGTTTGCATTCTGATTCATAACAGTAGCAAAATTACAGTTATGAAGTAGCAACAAAAATAATTTTATTGTAGTGGGTCACCACACCATGAGGAACTGTATTAAAGGGTCGCAGCATTAGTAAGGTTGAGAACCACTGACCTAGAACCTCATATAACTATAGCAGCACTCCAAACAACACAGAGATCGGGGATTAATAAAGACACCAAAAAGAAATAAAACAACATGACAGCGACAAACCTACATATATGTAAAAGGTCAATAAATGTCAATGGATTCAAGGCATCAAACAAAAGACAGTGATAGCAGATTGGATTAGAAAATGTCACTTATGTGTATACTTCCTACAGGAGACATACCTTAACCTCAAAAATAGACGAAGAAATCAAAGGATGGCAAAAAATATATACTAACCCTATGAGAACCATTAAAAGGAAGTATGGTAATTTTAATCACTGATAAAATAGTCTTCAAGATAAATCACTTAATGAGAGATAAGAACAGATACTACATAATGATTACAGGAACAATACAACAGGAACATATACTTAAGAAACATATATCTACCCATAAAAAAAAAACCCTCAAAATATTCCAACCAAATTCTCACAGGGTTGAAAACAGAAATCAATAGCTTGGAAAAATGAAATAATAGTAGGAGAATTTAATCTACAACCCTGAAAGAAAAAGATCATCATGAAAGAAATTGAATAAAGAAACAAAATCGCTACACACAATCAACCAGCTGGAATTCCAAGACATATAGAGAACACTCCACCCATCAAAGGAACCGAGTCCATTCTGCCTGGTTGCCTCCACTGCCTACTCTAGAATAGGCCATATGTGGGCACAAAAGAAGCCTCAAATGCCTCAAAACATTGAAATCCTGTACTACAACTTCACAAATCACAATGCTATAAAACTGGAAGACAATTTACAGAGAGTACATGAACATGAAGACAAAAATATGGAAACTAAAAAAAACTATTTAAATTAAATTTAAATTTAATTTAATTTAAATTCCCTGAAACAATTGAGAGTGGCAACACATCATCCTAAAATTTTTGGAAACATATAAAACAGTGACCACAGGTAAGTTTCTAGTAATCAATGAACACATGAAAACAGAGGAGAAATCCAAAACCTTAACACAGCATCTACAACTTGTTTTCAGTCTGTAGTGTTCAACTCATTGCAAGTGAACTTCATTACAAGAGATTCTTGAAATCTCTAAAGTCAGTCAAATATATTTTGACTTTTTAGAAACACTTTGGTTTTTCTTTAGCTTCAATTTGAAAATGCCTGTCAGTCATTTATGGTCCCTCGAGTGTTAGCCAGTTCGCTCCTGGCTTTGTCATGCTGATGCTGAAGTGATTCTCCTTTTTCTCCATAGTAAATTTGATTCCTGTGTAGCTCACCTGGTGAGAGCCAAATTGTAGTCACTAATTCTATTTTTGAAAAAAAAATCAAAAGTCAACAAATCCTTGGTCTTACAGAGTTCTGCGACGCCATCTCCAGTGACATATGACCAACACCACATTCCCCAATGACCGGCTCTTCCTTCTATTGACCCTCAACTTCTGCACTCCGGTTAGGGCACGCAACGTATCTCGTGAGTTCATATTTCCTTAGACTGCAACACGTTGTACAATTGCTCAATTTCTTCATTTGTATATTTATGTTTTGTGTAAATCGAAATAAATTTATACAAATGAATCTTTAATACAGTCATATGGTTATTAACTATATCATACTACACTAGTTGCATTCACAATAGTTATGCTATTTCATACTTGTTTTAATAGGTCATGTCGTTAGAACACACAAATACTCCAGTTATCACTTATTAACATATGTGTATTAATATAACATGAATGAACTCTGGTGGCATTGTGAATAAGATGTTGGGCTGCTAACCACAAGGTTGAAAGTTCAAATCCATCAGCCAAACTGAGGAAGAAGCCTTTTATAGGGTCCATATGACTTTGTGTTAAGTGACTTAGTGGGTAAAATTACTTAAAACATGAGGAAGTATATGATATATATATTAAAGGGATGGGGAGTGGTTGTCTAGTCATAAAATTCTTCCTTTCTGTGTAGGAGATCCAGGTTTGATTTCTATCCCCTTCATTTGTAACCACCACCCATCTGTGCTGAACATGTTTCACTGGAGCTTCTAGAGAAAGACAAACTATGAAGCTATGTCTTGCAATCTGCTCCCTAAACTCAGCCAGCTAAAACTCTGTGGATCACAGTTGTTCAACTCGCTGATGACCGCGGTCATGGGGCATGACAGGGCAGTGTTAGGACTGGTTTTGACATGAGTCCATATGCAATTCAACAGCTGTTAAAAAGAAAATATAGCAATGTCTTTTTAAAGAACCAAAACAGGAACACGATGGGAAAAGAACAAAGTCAAGGAAACCCATGCTTATGGTTCACAAGATGACTCTGTGTGTGTGTGTGAGCACGTGTGTGTGTGTGTGTGTGTTGAAAGGAAATAGGAACAATGAGAATATACTGATGTAAGATAATGTCTTGAAATAAGAATGGCCAGAGTGGTATTTAGAGGCAAGGATGGCGAGATTTCCTCTTACATACTTCAGACACATTGTCAGAAGGAACCAGTCCCCCCAGAGAAGGGCATCGTGTTAGGTCAAACAGAGGGGCAGGGAAGAAGAAGGCCTTCAGAGAGATAGGTTGGCACTGTGGCTACAACAATGGGTTCAGGCACAGGAATAATTATGAGGATGGAGCAAGGATGGGCAGTGTTTCCTTCTGTTATGCAATAAGGTTGCTATGGGTTTGAACCGACTGGATGGTACAAGGCAATGTCCCAGGTCATGTGCTTCATCCACTGAGAAGTCTTTAAGTAACATGTTTTCATTGAGTCTTTCCATTTTCTTTAATGGGGTCATAACAGAATGCAAGTAATGCCCCACATATTTTAAAAAGTCACAACATAAGTGACATGTAACTATATGGCAAAACTTCTTTAAAGAAATACTCTAATGTGCTTAGTTTCACTTTAGTTGAGTGGTGATACTCATTTTTATTAGTCTTACTATATATTTAAAATAACATTTTTCATTGTAATGAAAAATATTTCATGTTTGAAAATGATAGAAGAAAAGGTAATAACCAATAAAATACTTTCATTCAAATAAATTTCTTTTACTTTTAGAGGTAACTAATTTAGATTTACAAGGTTTCCAATCATATGTTTTTCATAAGTAAAGTTTGACATTTTAACAGAAATAAACTTACACAAGTATGGTTTCATATACAGCTTATTCACATAGCTGTGTGAGTATGAATGTGTTTGGGTGTTCTTTGATTGCCAGTGTA
This sequence comes from Tenrec ecaudatus, assembly GCF_050624435.1. Lineage (NCBI taxonomy): Eukaryota > Metazoa > Chordata > Mammalia > Afrosoricida > Tenrecidae > Tenrec > Tenrec ecaudatus. Next base: position 237,459,203 of record NC_134531.1, read on the forward strand.
GCAGACAAGGACTGTTGATACAGAACACTGATTACTTCATACTGGGTTTTTGAGCATGCTCACAACAAAGACTTGGCCACATCAAATTTTCTTATGAAATCCATTAGTTGGCAGAGCTGCCAAATTATACAACTTTAGTGGTTAATGTTCACATATTAATTTATGTAAATAACTTTTTATGATGTTCTATATTGGATTAACTGGGTGGGGTAATTGGTTAAATGCTCAACTAATATTTAAAAGTTTGGGCTTTGAAATCTACTCAGAAACCCCCTCAGAAAAATGGAGTGGTGATCCACATCTGAAAATTAAGCCAATGAAAACCCCAAAGACCACATTTCTGTTCTGACCCACATGAGCTCAAAGTGACTTCACAGGAACCTGCTGTAGTATAATTATATTGGATGTATAACCTTAAGCAGTACATATACATGGCATTCTATGTTATTCTGGGTCTTACTGAAAAAAACAAACAGTGTTTAATTTTGAAATTGAAAGTGATTTCTGGAACTGGTCTAAAATAAATAGGAAAATTATTCCCCCAAATCCAAGCAATAAAGCAGAACATTTACCAATTTATATATTTATCATTCAGCAAGATATTTTGACCTGCTTAGTTTTCTAACAGTATATCAATATTGTATTTCTCAAGATAGTCACAAATTAACTCATGTAGTCCATGCCTTTGGAATTGAAAAACTCCAAATCTATGGAAATACATTATGTAAAAATAAACGGTTCTGAAAATAAGGAAATTGGGGAAATTCATTTCCAGGAATATTTACTGGGTACATGGATGGTATTTTTGAACATATTTCTACATATTTGAAGTTAAAACCTCATGATATAAATTCCAAATCTATGCTCTATTCTAATTTAAGCCTCTGTTAAAATGGCTTTGTTGAAAGTGAAAACACTTTCTCTATAATTATTTTTCTCTATAAAAATAATTTCTTCTGTCATATATATTGACTTTTTATCTTCAAATTTTAATTAATATAAGAGCGTTATAAGAACTACCACCTGAAAATGTGTTTGGAATTAAAAAATAATTTCCATAGACCTATTTACAGAATTAAAAAATAAATATGACAAAAATAAAGATACTATATTTAGTTTAAAATATAAGTTCTGCAATTATTTCACGCAAAGCTACATTGAGGCTCTGTGGAACTATACATGCAAGAAAGAAAAACCCAACTGTGTATTTATTTCCAACCTGAAGAAAGTCTTTACATCCTTTGATTAGTGAAAATGGTAAGAAATTGAATAAAATTTTACAATGCAGGCTCCAAATGTGAAAATAGTGATATTTTCCATGAAAAAATATGTCTAAGTTATTCTATTAAAGAAAGAGAGGTTCTAGTTTAAGCTTAGCCCAAAATAAACCAGAACACATAAACACTTCTGCCAAAATTTAAAGACTCTATATGTGTCATGAAAATAAAAGTTTCTTAAAACAAAAGCACAAATATTCTTATTCATAATTGTTTTATGTATTTAAGAAAATACCTTAAAACTAATATTTCTTTTTTATTTTTAAGTCTTTAATTTTCAAGATTTTTTTCCTTAAAATTAAGTGCCTAATGTATAAAGCGGTGTCAAGCTGTTACACAGTACAGCAATGGGTATGTCATGTAGAGCCTTTCCCCTAAAGGAACATTCTTGCTACACATGAGGTACATGTTTCTCACACAAAATTAAATGTCAGAATGACTCACATTCTATATTAGGGTAGTTCAAGCTGTTAAAATCAGAATTGCTCACAATTCATCCTATTATGAAAATTAATTTGGTGCCACACCGGTGGTTGAGAGGACCTGTAGGCACAGCTGAAAATTGAAGAAGACTTTAATAAAAAGGTTTCAAGTAAACCTTAAACTTAGAAACAAATGCCAAATAACCAGATAAGGTTTATAAGAAATTGAGCACCTATTTGTATTGAATTAGAATCTAGCAATACAAAAAAATGAAATTGTACAATGGTAAAAGGCATTGCAATAATGAAAATTTGTTATTTATTTCTGGGTTTAGATATCACCAATTAGAAGTAGATAAGTGAATAATATGTAATTATTTCTAAAAGTTTGAGAACAACCAAAAGTAACTAAAGGACAACTAAAATATGAATGTGATTAATTAAATAAGTAACGCTATCTTAAAGACAAAAAAGTAGTTACTTAAATGTTTACTAACATAAGCACCTGTTTTTTTTGTAAATGAATTTAAGATTAATCTTCCAAAAACTCCTAAAAAGCAATGAGTGCTAATGTGATTACAAGAACTGTTTTATTTTAAAACAATGATTAATTCCAATTAAAACTAATAAAGCAGAGAAGCAAAGGAAGCATTGTTTGTTACTAAAATTATATCTTAATTTAAAAAACTGACATCAAATGTTAAGCAATATAGTCACCAAAATAGGCTGTAGAACAAACAGAAAACCTAGAAATTAAACACATTTTCAAACTCTTATGAACATACATATTTACTCACAGAAAATAAGACAAATCATGAAGTATGAAATATGAAATAGATGAGTATATCTAAAACTAGAGATGCTCCCATGCATTTATTTACTATAAATTATCACAATCTTCACTGGAATTTGGAAAGCTCAGCATCTTTGTATAGTCTAGATCTCTGATGTAGTAAATGGAGTTGGCATGGCTTCAGAGGGGAAATAAGATGCAAGATGAGAAGTCAAAGCTGGGACTCTTTCATGGAGCTAGGCCCTCAAGGTCCTATGAAGGATATATAATGGCAGATCAGTCACCGGCACACGCAGCTTGAGACCGCTTGCAAATAAAACTTTCTTGCTTAACCTTGAAGCAATCTCTAGTTTGGAAAGTTATAAGACTAATTCTTCTTTGAAAATTACTAAGCATAGACTTTACCTCAAGTACATAGAATGGATATGACAGAGAAGTCCAAAGTGTAAAATAAACTTATGGTGCCCCTAGCATTACTATGCTCTAAGAAACTACAGAAAGGAAAAGAGTATCTTTCATTCGGGGTTTGGGCTGAAAAGTAGAAAAACAAAATGTGAATTCAAAATTTAAAATTATAAATTGTTAAATAATCAGAATCTGACAACTAATTACTTCAGAAGTATGAATATTCAAAATTTAAATATACAATAAACATGCTTAAATTATTAAACTACTTACACAATATCTAAAGACATGAAAAAATTTTTAAATGCCAAGGGTACTAGAAATATGCTAAATAGGATTTCTATCAATTAAACATGTAATTACTAAACTTAAAAGTTAAAAGAAAGGTTAGCAGTTTAAATATATGTACAGAAAACTTATAACTAGTAAATAGAATGTATTAATACTAAAAATTTACTAAAATATATAAAAGATTGAGATGAAATAGAAACGTCTTAAAAGACATGATAATATGTTTTTGGCTGTCCATTTTAGCACATATTAGAAAAAAATAGTAGAAGAGAAAGATAATGTACATTAAAAAAAGGAATATTCTGAATTAATGAAAGAGTTCTTAGGAATCAGAAATCATAATGAATTTCAAGTAGGCCACTTATAGAATTAAATTATTGTCCATAATATAAATATACATACAATTAAAAAACTCAATGCCATAGAGTCAATTTTGACTCATGGAGACTTTATAACGGATGGTAAAATTGCCCTGAGGTTTTCTATGACTAAATACTTATGGGAATAGAAAGCCTCATCTTTTTTCTGGTGATTTTAACTGATGACCGTGTAGATACCAGCACAACATGTAAATAATATACCACCAGGGCTGATAAGTATACACAAATAAAAATTTTAAATATTCATAGAAGATACAATTGTATATATTTAATTGAGTATATTTAATTACACATATAATTATACACAGTAATTATACACAATCGTAAGCCTCTGAAGATAACCTAAAATCAGATAAAGAAGAGGAGACCTAGGAAGATGGGGCCAAGATAGAGTCACCTGCTTAGAACTTACTTGCCTTTAATGGCCCAGATAGCTACAAAAGCCTAAACATCATCTACTGCTGGACCACTATGCAGTGCAAGCAACAGCCATCAGAAGATACCACAAAAAATCCAGAGAAACAAACGTCAACAATTGAAGATTACCCAATACCATTGGAATACACGTTAAAAAAAGCCTTTGAAATGCAAGTAAGGAATACAAGAGAAAGGTGTTTGGCTCTACAAGAGATAAGGGTATCAATCCAGAAAACCAAAGAAGAAATGGCATTACTAAAAACCTCAAACTCAAAGGAAATTTTGAAATTATGCAATGACTTAGCAGAAATAAAATCCATGGACAAGATCTGAGCAGTAAAATTGAACAAAAGGAAAATCAAACTAGTGAACTTGAAACAACCATGAAAAAGTGCAACAACAACAACAACAAAGAATCTGAAGAAAGGCAGAAGATGATGTGGGATACTATGAAGCAAAATAATCTTCAAATTATTTGGGTGTCTAAACTGCAGAAAAACAAATAAATTACAGATAAAACAGTAAGATAATTCTTGGAAGAAAATTTCCCCAATATTACAAAGATGGAGATAATAACCATCCATGAAGCACAGAAAACAACAGATATCTTAATCCCCCCTCCCCACAAAAAATCACATCAAGGCATATTGTAGTCAAAGTATACAATTACAAGGATTAAGAGAGGATCCTGAGAGCAGCTAAAGAGAGAGAATGAGAAAAAGTCACATATATAGGTAAACAACAACAATAATAATAAGTTCAGATTTCTCTGCAGAGATCATGCAGGAAAGAAGAAATTGGAGCAGCATATTCTGACAGTTGAAAGAAAATAATTGCAATCCAAGAATCCTTTATTCAGCAACATTATCCAGCAAATTTGAAGGAGAAATAAAAGTTTTCTCAAGTGAGGAAATATTTAGAGAATTCCAAATATGAAAACCAGCATTACAAATAATACTATCCAGTTCCTTATGGCCAGGAAAACAAATGCAGCACTCAAACATGAGACCATCACAGGGTGAAACACCATCACAGAACCAACACACTGAAGACAGTACCAAAAATTACAGACATAGTGAGGAAACAAAGACATACTCTTCACACACATGCACCACTCAAGAAAAGGGGGAGGAAGGATAATATCAAGCACAAATAATATGAGATGACAGCGACTAATCTATATTTAGATTTAATTATACCGTCAATGGACTAAATGCAACAATAAAAGGAAAGGAGTAACAGATTGGATTCAGCCTGCTGCTTTCAAGAGACAAATCTCAAACTCACTGAAAAAAATTAAAACTGAAAACAACACATTCTCGACAGGGTACAGTGAGAATGGAACTCTTATTCACTGCTGGTGGACTTATAACTAACTACATGCAGTCACTTTTAAAAGCAATATGGTGATTTAAAAAAAACAGATGGCAATCGAAATACCATATGATCCAGCAGTATCATTAAAGGACATGTACCCCAAAGAAAAAAGAATCAGACTATGGACAGACATATGCTCCCCCATGTGCATTGCAGCACAATTCACAATAGTAAGAAGCTGGGAACAGTCTAAATTTCCACCAATAGATGATTGGATAAAAAAATCTCTGGTATATATCCACAATGGGAATATTCATCCCTAAAAAACAGCGATGAAACTATGAAACACCTCATGATATAGAGTGATCTGGAAGACATTATGCTGAAAGAAGTTAGTCAATCATAAAAGAACCAACACTGTCTGAGTCCACTGCTGTAGGCACAAGAAGCAGATGGGCACACGCTCAGGAATGCAGGGCATCCAGTCTCCTGGGCTGGGTGTCCAGACAGTCTGGAAGAGAGCCTAACTGGTGCCAATGAAACACACATCATCCTCTCTAGGCATGCATCTTGAAGGTCGCTAGTTAAGGCAGAGGATGGGGATGTTGTCTATTGAGTGGTTTTCATGCAAAACTTTGACAAGCTTCCCCTGGACAGGAAGACAGCCCTATCAGATGGACAAGTGATACTGATGGCAAAGTCAAGTCAGGAGAGGGGAAACAAAGAAAAGATACCTTGGGGAGCCCAAATGTATGACTGTTGGTAAGAAAAGTGGGAGGAGCAACCTCCAGAATGGGGGAAAGAACAACTTAAAATATTTTGGGGGCCCAACATAGGAGTGTCCCTAGTAGTAAGCTCAAATAGGCCACATTGACCTAGGTTTCTGGGTACATCCTGGGGATCCAGGCATCAGGCCATGGACTGCTAGGGCATTGAACCCTATATCTTCAGGGTATATGGCATGCTCCTGAGGTTGCTTCAGTGAGATTATGCGGAAAATCTAGTGGGTGAACTGGCCCCTACCTCAGACATGCTTGTAATCTGAAAACTTAAAAATGAAAATTCAGGCTGTCTGAGGAAGCTGAAGACAGCTGGGCCAAGACTGTTGAAATGTTGCTCAGCAGACAACCATGTTCTTCCTTCCTCAATTCCCTATGAGCTGTATAAAGATATGTACTATTCCTGTATACCTTTGACTGACATTCTCAATGAATATTATTGTAAATTTTCCCTGACAATCAATTCATTGCTTTTGTATAAATAATGTCCAGCCATGAAAGGACTGATTCTGCATAACTGAATAATTCAGCTACTGTAATATATAGTTAGACTACATTGGTCCAATATCCCTCCCTTAACAGGGCTTTAAAATATTAGTCCCAGGAGCTAACCAAAGACAATATTAATGGAAAATATTTATGCCCAGGTAAATGATCAATAAAACTGAGTATCATAAATTGATACGAGGTCCTGAAAGGGAGCCAAAGGCAGATAAAACAAACAGCAACAACAAAAACCCCATAGATTCAGGAATGAGCTTTGGACTCAAACTAAATCCTAGCTCTAATTTAAGGATGATTAGTTCTTACATCCAGGCCCTGCTTGATACTCCCTGTCAGCAAGGAACACAGAAGATACAGGTGCTATAGGAAAGTGTGGTGAAGAAATTAGATGGTGCATTGCACCAGCTATATAATTAGATTATTTTATTTAAAATAATTAAATACAATTATTTAATTCTTAAATAATTAGAAATATTTAAATATAATTAGATAATTCTAGTTAATTCAAATTAAATAGAACTGATTTGAATTCAGTCTCAATTAAACTACAATTTGAAAACAATGTGGACAAAACTATATTTAACAACAAATTCTTAGAGAATTTATAAGGAAAGCTGTGGACATTTCAACTACAATATTTGTGTACAAATACAAACAACATTGCATGCAATGTTAGAGATTTATATTCCTTGAAGCCTGTCTGTTCCAGATAACCTAGATTTTGCTTGTGAATCAAGTAACATATGATAAATAAGTACAGTACTAGGGGCACCCTCTGATGTCATTGTTGTTGTTAGTTGCCATAAAGTCTGTTCCCATCCATAGCAACCTTGTGCACAATAGAAGGAAATATTACCTGGCTCCATGTCACTCTCACAATTGTTCCTATACCCAGCCCATTGTTGCAGCCACAGTGTCAACCAATCTCTATATGGGGTTTCTCCTCTACTTTTCCAAACATGATGTCCGTGTCCAGGGACTGACCTCTCCCCAAAACATGTCCAAAGTATTTAAGATTTTTTGCCATTTTTGTCACTAAGGAGTACTCAGGATGTACTTCTTCCAAAACAGAATGGTTTGTCCTTTTAGCAGTCCATGGTACTTTCAATATTCTTCACAGCATACATTCTCTTTGGGTCTTCTTTATTCAATGACTAACCTTTACATGCATACTGGCTGGGGTCAATAATATTTTAGTCCTGAAGGTAATAAGCTTGTGTTCAAGAGACTCTACACAGGTCTTGTCCAGCAGATTTATCTGATGCCGCTCCTCTGTTGATCTCTCTACTGCTGTTTCCAGAAGCATTGATTTTGGAGCCAATCATGATGAAATCCTGGACAACTTCAACATTTTTCTCTATCATGATGTGACTTGTTTCTCCAGCTTTGAGGATTTTGTTCTTTCTTATGTTACATTGTAATCCATACCAAAGGCTGCAACCCCTATTCTTCATCAGCAAGTGCTTCAGTTCTTTCAGTTTCAGCAAACAAGTGGAGCCCTGGCAGTGTTTTGGTTGCAAATTGGGCTGCGTTCTGTATGGTTGGCAGTTCAAAACCACCAGCTGCTCTCCAGTAAAAACACTGGACTTTCTACTCCTGAAAACAGTCTCAGAAACCCACACGGGGATCACTATGAGTTAGCATTGATTCCAATGGTAGTGAGTTTTGCTATTTTTCAGTAAATAAGGTTGTGTTAGCTGCCTGTTGCAGGTTGTTAATAAGACTTCCTCCAATCTGCTGTCATATTCTTTATATAAGCCAGCTTCTCTGATTATCTGTTCATCATATATATTGAATAAGTATGGTGAAGGATATAATTCTCATGCATACCTTTCCTGATATTAAGCCATGCAGAATATCCTTCTTCTGTTCTCACAACTACCTCTTGATCCACGTGCAAGTCCAACGTGAGCACAATGAAGGGTTCTTGAATTCCCACGGATCTCAAAGCCATGTATAGTTTGTTATAATCCACAGAATCAAATACTTTTCTTTAGTCAATAAAAGAGAAGTAAATAGACATCTGGTATACTCCTTTCAGCCAAGATTCATCTGATATCAGAAAGATATTCCTTGTTCCATACACACTTCTAAATCCAGCCTGAATTTGTGGCAGTTCCATGTCAATATACTGCTGCACCATTGTTGAATGTTCTTCAGCAAAGTTTACATACATATGATATCCATCCTCTGTAGATATACCCATCTTCTATAGATAATGATTTTTTATAATCATTCTGATTCTTATACTTTTTTTTTTGCATAGAAGTAAAATGGAAAGAAACGGACATGTAATACTTTTCCTGCCAAATACTATGACCTAGTGAAAACTTAGAATTGTCACAAATTCAATAGACATATAAACATTTTTGTCATTTGTCTCACAGACTTACAGGTATCCATTCACAATGAGGATGGTAAACAGATTTAAAAATAACAGTTCATTATTATATTTTGGAAACCTACAACCCTATGCTTTTTTATATTCTGTACATTCCTTATTTACTCTTTTGTATTATAAATAGTGTATTTTTAAAGTTACATAAAATTTTACTGAATTTTTTGTCTTCTCTCCCTTCCTCTCCAGCCTTCACTTCCTTCTTTACTTCCCATCCCCCTGACAGCCTTTCCTTTCTTCTTCCATTATAAGAGAACTCTCATACTATTATGATGGTTCAAGTTTAATTCATATTTGAATCAGTTAGTTAAACTACAAATGCTTTTGACACAATTACCTCCCATGAGCTACTTAGGCCATATTGCTACAGAAATGCAAACATACATATGTGTACACATATACACTTATACTAAATTGCACGGAGCACAAATCTCTGTGCTATTCTTTTAATTCACTATTGAATGGCAAGTGGAAATCCCATAATAGTCATTATCACAGACTTTATAATCAGGCTTCTTCCTTGAGATTGGACTTTGGCTTTACTATATGTCCATATTATTCTGGAAGAAAGTATTAAAATTTGCAGTGAGCTTCCTCTTTTTATCAGTTGGCTTTAGTTCTCCCCGCTGTAAAATAGATGATCATGAGATTAACAGTCATGTATTGAATTGTGCTCTCCCTGCCCCAAAATATGTCTCTATATGGCTGGTTCATGATTTCCCAGTAGTTTGCAAAATATGTAATCATGCTATGATCACACTCCAGAATGTAGTCTGATGTTATTAGTTGTAAAGGAATTAAGGTGAGGTATTATACACTTACTTAGGCTACAGCTGTGATTTGATGCAGAGAGTTTCCTTGAGGTGTGGTCTGAATCACCTTTTATCTTATAGGAAACAAAGGTTAGAGAAACAAGAAGAGAAAAAAGACCTATTATCATAACAAAAAATAGCCAGAAATGGAGGATGGCTTTGGAACTCAGTTAATAATGTCCAGACCTAGGAGAAGTGGATGCCACAACATATGGGGCCCTCTAAGGAATGCTACACTCACGGATATTGAAAGAGTTACACTCAAGGATATTGAAAGGAGACAAGGTTCTTACCCAAAACTCACAGAAAAAGAAAGCCCATAGTAACAGCACACTAACTTTGCACTTCCTGCTCCCCAAACTGTAAGAAAATAGATTTATTTGTTTGTCAATATCATTCCATTATGATACACTTTTAACTCTTCAGTTTGTGAACAAAGTTAAATGTATTTTATATGTTAACACAGTAACTGAAATAGAATATTGATTTAGAGAATAAGAACTAACTTTATTAATATTAAAATTTCCTGTTTACAGATATTTGCCTCGATAAGGGAGCATAGAGTAATTTTGGACGACCATCAATATATAATATATATTGGAGTCAATGAATTTTTATAGTAATTTCACTAAAAAGAGATAGTAAGTAAATTCTTTTTCTCTCCAGGTAGTAAATCTCCACTCTGACAGAATCATTATGAGTAAGAATCAATAGCACCCAAGCAAAACAACATAAAACAATCCTTTTCATCTTCTTAACTATACTAAATTTTAACATGCCTCCCAATCTGATATTCCTCTGACACTTGGAGAACAGAGATGGATAAGATAAGAAAGCAATATACCATATTGTAGCAAAGACTATACCTTGTAATATTTCTAACGGGGAGGGGGATTTGAGTAAGTAACAATTCTAAGAAGTGCAGAATGTGAAAAGACGTAACCACTGCTATTGGATTCACCTGACTTTGCACCCAGAAACCTGTGATAGTTCTGCATTCGGCATCATTGCTTGTGACTGTGTGAATCTGGAGAGGGACTTATGGTCTAGTCTCTGACTTATGGACTTGAGCTGAATTGGGATGGGATGCTTTCTTGATTTATAATTACTGCTTGATATAAAGCTCTTTCTTACACATGTATGAGTGTCAGTAGATTTATTTCTCTCGTCAACCGGCCTAACACATTGTAGTACTAGAGAGGAAGTATTAGGGGAACAAATGGTTAAGGTGGATTTTGTATGCTTGTCTCTCCTCTGTTTTACAGTAGTTTTTTCTTCTTTATCTAGCGAGAGGTCTGATAAGGCTGAACTTTTACTTGGTAGTTTTGGGGAAAGGTCATGGGAAATTCAGGTTTTGATTCCTAGAAGTTGTCTTTGGTTATTCATAACTGAAATGGTGAAATTTAATGTGATGAATCTCTTGAACTTCTTGGAGGCCATGATTAGTCAAAATGGCTGATAGAAAGTCAGACCTTGGCTTGATCTAGCCAGAAGCCTAAGGCCCATTGCTTATGAATGGGGTATGTTAGATAAGAGAGAATTGAACTTGATTGTTGTAAGAATGTGTTTAGGCTGTCCTAGAATGATGCTGATTTCTTCTATCTTTTATTATCAATATAATATGTGATAGAAATGATTATTGGGAAGTATAATTAAAATAATTTGTAATCCCACTGCCTTGAGACATTAAATTGCATTGATTAAATGATGAGTTAGGCTGATTTAATTTGCCAACCTGGCCAATAGGAACATGTGGGATTAATTAGGTTGCAGCTTGATTGGAGGACAAAGAGATAAATAATTCGGCAAGCCCAGTCCGTCTCTCTCTTGCTCTCTGGTGATCAGACCAGCATGCAGCTGTTAGTTCTCTGCCTTAGCTCATGAACTAAACTACATGGGGGACTGTCAACCTATGCATCATGTCGCTAGAGCTTGAGGTTCCTTCTAGACCTGCTCCACCATGCTACTGGTGTATATATTGTTTGTGCTTAGGGCTGTCAGATATTGTCGTATTGCTTACTGTTGGTGACCTGCCCTGCTATGTTCTGCCTATGGCAGGATTGCCTACATTGTCCTGTGAAAGACTCGGCTGTCTGTTCCCTTGACCTTGGACCCAGCGACCCTCATGAGTTGAAGGACTTCCAGTATATTAACTGTTCCATGGAAGCAAATTGAACTCAGCCCTCTGTACTGCTGTGTGGACTAATTAGTTTTTATATTCCTTGTGCTGCATATATCTATTTGGTTGTTTTTTTCTATAATGTTAGTTTGGGTAGACTAGAGAAACAAATTCAGAGAGACTTGGAGGTATATAAGAAAGAGGTTTATATACATGAATATTTGAATATTAAGAAAACATATCAGCCCAGTCCAGATTAAGTCCATAAGTCTGATATTAGCCTATATGTCCAACAATGATCTATAAAGTCCTCTTCTGAATCTTGGAATACATGTAATGATGCCAAATGCAGGAAGATCACAGGCAAATGGGTGGGAAGTGGTAGTAGAAGCATCTCAGGGGTCTCCATGTGGCTCTGCCAGTTCCCAGGTCACAGGGTCTATCAGTGTAGTGCCATGTGTCTTGTCAGTAGACCATCTCTCAGGGAATAAGGAGAGAGAGAGAGAAAGAGAGAGGATCTCCCATCTCCTAAGTAGAAAAACAGGAATTCCCAGAATTCTCAGGAGAATGTGGTGCTCACATAGATTGACATACAAGATTACCCCTTCACTCTTAATCCTCTCAAGTCACTACCAGGATGGGTTAGGACAGTGGTTCTTAGCCTGTGGGTCATGACCCCTTTGTGTCCAATGACCCTTTCAAAGGGGTCACCCAATTCATAACTGGAGCCAAATTACAGTTATGAAGTAGCAACAAACTGTGTTAAAGGATTGCCACATTAGGAAGGTTGAGAACCACTGGGTTAGGAGGAAATTCCAGCAAAGTAGCTTAGAAAATATAAGCCCCTCACAGTGCCTTGAGTACTCAGGGCATTTGCATTTGAAAAGATTTGGTTGGGTTTTTTCTTCAATACCATTGGTTCTTGATCAAGTGCTTCTGGTTGAAATGATTGAACAATTTCTTTTTGATACAGTGTCTTGGTGAACTACTTTTATCTTTCTTGGATGCTTCCAAAATTATTCAATATTTTGCACACACAAAATCATTAAATATTGCAACTAAAATCATACAGTTCCTTCAGCTCTTTAAGCATGATAAATGACTACTATGTTCTTTATTGCTACTCAAAGTCCACAAGACAAATTTCATTGTCTTCTAAAGCTGCACTTTGACATTTTTTGTTTAGCTACTTATTTCACAATATATTACAGTAGCTTTGGATTATCTAGATCCAAGCATAAATTTTAAATTCTCTTTTGGAATCTTTTGAATGACCTTTTAATTACATCTCATATGATTATCTTGTTACCAACCCACAACTAGCTTTGGTTTTGGTCATTAGAGTTCAATGTGTAATTTCTATTTTTGTGTTAAGGAAATTCTTACATAGTAAGCTTAGAAAATATAAGCCTCTCCCAGTGCCTTGAGTGCTCAGGACATTTGCATCTGAAATGACTTGCAGGGAGAGATGTTGGCAGACTAAAGTTAAAAAGGAGTCATTTGGCCTTTTTGAAATTTGAACTAGAAGTCTGATCATGAAGTCAGAAAAATTTGGAGTCCTGGAGGAACTCTCCTCTCTAGGACTAAATGTAAAAGGGAGCCTGCAGGCAACCCGAAATGCTGGCTAGCTTACTACCTGGATCCACTTATTGAGTGGAAGTGTGAGAAACACAGCAATAAAGAGATAGATTGGGTCTGTACTGCCACTCATGGATCTGGCTTATAGAAGAGATGAGAGAAAGTTGACTTATCTGAAGTTTAAAGAGTTGAGCTGAACCTGAGCTTATGCAATGACCTAGCCCAAGGGGCCTAGGGTTGTTGAGAATTTGTGACAGGGCCCTTGGTCAAAAGATGAGATGACCAATGGGCACCCTGGTGAGGCTAAGCAATGCGGCCCATTCTGAGTTGATTAGATTCTGACCAGATATAGTTAATATTTTTGAACCTTTGAATTGGTTCACATTGCTGCTGAGTTTATGGAAGCCTGTCCTTATTTGGGTTTGCTTATGGATATAGACCCACATGGTCCCAACTAGAATGAAGACTTTTAAAAGAAAAAGAACATGCTTGTCCCTTGATAACACTGGGCTGATAGAAAGGGCAGTACAGAATTTGGATACCAAAAACGGAGGGGATAAAGGTATAATGTGGATCACTTACAAATTCTCATGGGTGGGGGAGGATGTGGGTACGAATATAGGATTAAGGTGTAGGAATTCACATAACTGCAAATGTTAGTCATAGAATATTTTTACATTGCTCAGTTATACAATATTATAAGTTCACACATAAAATATTAAGTCTAAATGGGGCTGGAACATTTTCAGTTTTATACATTTTAGTTTTGTTCTGTTATGTGTAAATATGATTTTTGTACTTTTTTTGTCTGGAGATTATGTATTGGTAAATGGCTGGTGTACAAGTTCCAAGCTAACAAGGGGTAGACTGTGATAGTAGGGTTTGTGTGTGTGTGTGTGTGTATGTGTGTGTGTGCCAATATTACACCTTTAAGAGGATATTGGTGGTGTTTATCCTTCAGTGAGGTTGCAGCCTGATGACTTCACATGGAGGTGCAACCTGAGATATATGGCTCTCTAGAGGCCAATTTCGTTCACTCTCTCTCTTCTTGGTGGTTGGATCAGTAAGCTTCTTAACTGAGCTGCTCTGCCAAATCCGTGTTACCTGAGAACCATGCAGCACTCTGTGCTACCTTGGTGAGCCAAGCATAGACCATATTTCTGTACTGTGCTGTCCCATGCCAAGGCACTAATCCATCTTGCCATGTCTGCTGCCTGTCTAGCCACCACTCCAGTCACCGCACCTCCAGCCAGCAGTCTTGTATTGCTACCCCATGAAGCTCCACCATGACCTGTTTTGCCATGCTGTGCTAGATATAGGGCTGTGCTACATTATCACACCTCTTCTTACTGTCTGCTTTCTTGGTCTTGGGTTAGTGGCCAGGTGGGTTGGTAAAATCTTCAGTATATTAACTGATCCACGAAAGTGAGTCAGGTTGAACCCTCTATATTACTGTGTAGACTAAGTTGCTGTACATTCCTTTGACTATATAATTTATCCATATAATATATAATAAAAATAATTTTAATTAAATTATATATATAAAATCATAAGTGTCCCTGATTTGCTTTTCTAGAGAACACTGCCTAGTACAATGAAGAGCAAATAATTTTGATGCGTACAAAGAAGAAACACTCATAATAAATGCAGTCCTCATTTCTGTAACTGGTCACCTGGTCATAGTTGGTATTTAAAACTACCATCTTTTACTACTTACTCTGTTTATTGGCCCTCAGCCAAGTACAATTACATAAGTGGTTTTTCCAGAACGGTCTGGTTTAGTAATATTAGGTGACATTTAGTAAATTTGATCCACAGTGATCCTATGCACAACCAAACAAGAGAGTGCACTGTCCTGTGGCATTTTCACAATTGCTCCTCTGCCTGAGCCCATTGCTACAGGCATCATGCCAGTCCGTCTCTTCAAGGGGGATTCTCTTTGTTGTTGCTCCTTTACTTTACCAAGCATGATGTCCTTTACAGTGACTCGTCTCTCTTTACAACTGCCCAAAGTACTTTAGATGAAGTCTCACTACCCTTGTCTCCAACGAGCATTCTGGCTGCATTTCTTGCAAGACATATTTGTTTCTTCTTTTGGCAGTCCGTAGTACTTTCACATTACTTAAGTGCATTGAAACTTCTTTGGTCGTGCTTATTTAATGTCCAATTATCACATGCATAAGAGGCAACTGAAAACATGATGGTTTGGGTTAGGTCCATCTTAGTCCTCAAATAATCCTCCTTGCTTTACAATATTTTGAAGAGGTCTTTAACAGCACAGTTACCAATGACATGCTTCATTTGATTTCATAACTTCTGCTTCCAAGAACATTGTGGATAAAAGCGTGATGAAAACCTTGTCAAATGTAATCTTTTCTCTATTTATTGTGATATTACCTGTTCTCTAATGATTTGCTCAGCATACGGAGAGAATTTGACAATGCTTCAAAGCTAGGCATAAGGCCTATATCAGAGAAGCTGCATAGTATGAAGAAAACGTGGCATCAGGAGTGGAGAAAGGTTTGTTAAGAATTGGTGATATGTAGATGACATAAGCTTGCTTGCTAAAAGTAAGACTTGAAGCCCTTGCTGATGAAGATCAAGGATTGTAGGCTTCAGTGTGGATTAGAGCTCAATGTAAAGACCCAAATCCTCACCACTGGAGCAACAGGCAACCCCATGGTAAGTGGAGGAAAGGTTGAATAATCAAGAATTTTGTCTTATTGGATCCACAATCAGTGGTCACGAAAGCAGCAGTGAAGAGACCAAAGAGGTCGCGCATGGAGTAAATCTGCTTCACAAGACCTCCTAGCGTCCTAACGGGCACGGATGTTACTTTGAGAGCTGAAGTGTACCTGACCAGACCTGGTGTTCTCCACTGCATCGTATGAATGAGAAAGTTGGACATTGAATGGGGAGAGGGTGAGAGAAGAAGAATCCATGCTTTTGAGTTGAAGGACAAGCCAATCTGTACTGGAACAGGTCCGGCGAGGGTGCTCTTTAGGGGGAGGGATGGCAAGATTTCATCTTACATCTGTTGTCAGAAGAGACCAGTCCCTTAAGAAGGACCTCATGTTTGGTAAAGCGGAAGGTAGTGAGAAAGAGGAAGGCTCTCGGAGAAATGGATTTCACGATGATGGCATCGATGGGCTCAGGCACAGGAAGAATAGAGGACCGCACCAGACTGCGCAGAGCTGGAGTCTGTTCCGCATAGGGTCTTTGTGCCAGAGCCCACTCCATGGCACCCAACGACAACAACAACAACGACGAATAAATACGGTGAGTGGGTAAAACTCTGACACACATCTGTCCACGCAGTATGCCCTTGTGCTACCACAACTCCATCTTAACCCATCTACAGATTTTGTAATTCCCATTCTTCTCTAGACTGTGTTTTCAGAACCCACAGTATGGCGTTGTGTAGTCAAAGAAAAATAAGCGTACACTTTTTTCTTGTGTGCTCTGCTTTTAGCCTTTATACATCTAATATCAGCAATGATATCCCTTGATCAGTTTCCTCTCCTGAATCCAGTCTGGCAACTCCCTGTCAATGTGCTGATGCATCTTTTGTTGGATTGTCATCAGCAAAACGTTCCTTGCATGTGATATTAACTATGCTGTCAATGTTAGGTGTCATAGCGGTGTTTCCTACTCATAGAGATAATGTGTACAACACACTGCATAGCCCCGTCCCATTCTCACACTTGTCCTAGATTTGAGCCACTGTGGCAGCACTGTGTGAATCCGTCTTGTCCAGGGTCCTCCTCTTTTGCACTGCCCTTCTACTTGACAGAGCATGATGGCCTTCTCCAAGGACTGGCCTCTCCTGACAACAGGTGCAATACCTAAGATGTAGGCTCTACATCATTGCCACGAAGGAGCATTTTGTTTGTATTTTTTCAAGACTGGTATTTTTTGGGGGGCAATCCATGGGGATTTTTAGGATTCCTCATCAGCACCATAATTCAAAGCATTGATTCTTCTTTGATCCTCCTTATCAATGTTCAATTTTCACATACAAAGGAGGCAGCGGAAAGTACCATGGCTTGGGCTGGGTGCACCTTAGTCCTCAAACCTCTACTTCCTTCACTTTAAAGAAGTTTTGTGCAGCAGATCTACCCAAAGTCATGCTTCATTTAATCTCATTATTGCTTCTTAAGTGAACATTGACTGTAGATTTGCCCAAGATGAAACCCTTGACAATCTCAATATTTCCTCCTTTTACCATGAGGTAACCTGTGAGTCTAGTTCTGAGCATTGCACTCTTCACAGGGAGTTGTAATTCACACTGAAGGATGCAATCCTTGGCCTTCAGTGTTGCAGCTCGCGGCTTGATTTTTTTCTCGAGTTATTTCAGTTTAATACATACTTTGTTTCCCTTCTTTTTAACGACTTTCAGCTTTCTTCGTGAATTATGTGTTTGATGACATCCAAGCGCTCATCAGATCTTCTGTCTTCAGTGTTCAGTGAGTGCAACAAATCTGTTCTTGAGGTGCTCTCACAATTTACAGGGGTTATATTCAAGGTCATATTTTGGCTCTTGTCAATTCATTTTCATTTTCTTCAGCCTCAACCTGAACCTGCATTTGAGCAATTGAATTCTCTTCCACAGTCAGCCTCTGGCCTGGTTTGACCTGTTGGTATTCAACCTGCATGATTTCTTCCCACAGATGTAGTCAGTTTGGTTTCAGTGTGTGCCATCTGGAGAACTCCATCTGCATACTCACCAATCGTGTTGTTAACAAAACGATATTTGTGATGAAACAAGTTGTTGGTCTTGCAAAATTCTCTCCAGCTCCATTTCTATCAAGATCATATTTTACAACTATGCTTCTTTTCTCTTTACTCCCTACTTTTGCATTTCAATTGCCAGTAATTATCAATGCACCTTGAATTAATGTTTGATCAATTTCCAATTGAATACATAAGAAGAAAACTTCAATTTCTTTATCACTAGCTTTAATGCTTGGTGTATAAACTTGCATAATAGTTGGTTAAGATTACCTTGAATGTGGATAAATGTAAAACTATGACAGGCAGCACTGTATTTCAGGGTAGCTCTTAAATTGACCTTTTATAGAATGAATGCAATGCTATTCGTTTTGATTATGTCAATCCAAGAATAGTAAATCATATGATTTTCTGATTCAAAATGCCTAATTCACATCCATTGTAGCTCACCAACACTCGGGATATTGATCTCTGTGCATTCCATTTCATTTTTTATGACTTCCAATATTCCTCAATTCTTACTTCATTCATTATAAATTCTGATTATTAATTGATGTTTGCAGCTATTTCCTATCATTTCGTGGCATGTCCCATTAGCAAATGAAAATCCTGAAGGCTTTATCCCCATAGATTTTACTGTACTCATGACGTTATGGTCAACTTTACTTTGAGAAGGCAACTATTCATCGGTCATACTTTGATTGACATATTTTTATTTATTTTAAGTATGTAGAATCAATTATATTTCCTATTGAGCTTTAGAACTAATCATACCTGCTAATACAAGTCACTTATTTGCCCTCTAATTCAGAGGGGTGAGATGGAAGTTTGAGGGAAGCATTGTTAACACGAGGTCCATCAAATGAGTGTAGCGGCTCTAGGTGGACATATTCTATGCTTTGAGTATAGGGCAGAGGTTCCTATATTCATTTGGACCTTTCAGGAAAAAAATAAAAGACAATGGAATTATTTTATTCTACTACCTATAATCCAGGATAAAGTGTCAGCACTAAAAAATTTGAACTCATTGCCATTCAGTTGATTCTGACCCATCGGGACCCTCTGGGACAGAATAGGCTAGCCCAGGCAGCTTCCTGAAATTGTAATTCTTTTTTGAGAGTAGAAAGTCTAATCCCTCTCCCATGGAGTGGTGTTGGTTTCAGAATGCTGACCTTATGGCTAGCAGTCCATCATGAAACCCGCTGTGACACCAGGGCTCCTGTCGGCCAAGTGCACATGAGTACATATCATTTTTCAGTCCCACCGGATCATTCCACCCCTCCTCAACTACCTTCGGAGAAATTGATGCAAGACATTTTGAGCCCCAAAGCCATAGAAGACAGGAGCAAGATGCACATATTTTGTAACTATTTATTATAGATAATAGGGAGGAAAGCTACTTTTATTTCTGAGCATGACTTCTCATGGATTCTGGCTATTGGAGGGATAGCGTCATATATTGCACATATAGTTGTCCGGAGAACATTGCTCCATATACACAATGCATTTCCAACGAGCTATTCCAATGTTTTATCTAAACAGCTGCTTCAGAATTTGGGGGCAACATGTTAGACCAAGAGATTTTCATGGGAATAAGCCCATTTCCACATGTCATTTAGCAGTGAGTCCTTTGATCTTAAATGATACAGTCAGTTATATTTTGACAATGGAACACACACTCTGTAATCCATGGATGGTTATTCTGGCAAAAATCCATATCCAGATGTGTCTATTCCAGTATGAGTATAACAATGCCCTTTCCACGCTGCAAGTGTTCCAATGCACAATCTTTCATAGGTTGACAGCTGATCTCCCTAATGAATGATTCTATAGTGCAGACTCAGTGCTGGTCTCTACTGATGTCAGATTTGGCACTTACCTGTCACTGCAGCCAAGCCAGCCTTTGTAAATAGAAGTCCATGGTGCTGAGTCCAAGCATAGTCTCTTTTCCTATGGTTATGGCTACATTGTTCTTGAGTCTACTGAGCAACAGCAGAGTGGTTGACAGAGAGGATGACTAGTTTCCATGTGGCTTAACATGCTATTCACTTGATTGCTTAAATCTTGAGGTACTCTTTTAGTAGCATTCATATGAAATATAAAGATATTCACTTCTGTGGCATATTTAGAGGGGATTATTCATATACCTATTCACTATACCTCCTTATAAACAAATTTCTTTTCTTTCTTCTGTTTTTAATTGGGGACTTGTACAAGTCTTATCAGAATCCATGCATCCATCCATTGTGTCAAGCACATTCATACATTTGTTGCCATCATCATTTTCAAAACATTTTCTTTCTATTTGAGCCCTTGGTACCAGCCTCTCATTTTCCCCCTCCCTCCCCCAGTTTCCCTCCCTCAGGAATTCTTCATAATTTATGGATTATTATTATTTCTCCATGTCTTACACTAACCAGTGTCTCCCTTCACCCATTTCTCTGTTGTCCATCTCCATGGGAGGGGGTTATAGATAGATCAATGTGATTGGTTCCCCTTTTCTCCACCCACCTTCCCCTTACCCTCCCAGTATGGCTCCTCTCAATATTGGTTCTGAGGGGTTTATCTGTCTTGGATTCCCTGTGTTTCCAGTTCTTCTCTATACCCATGTACATGCTTTGATCTAGCCAGATTTGTAAAGTAGAATTGAGGTCGTGATGGAAAGTTGTATGTTTCATCAGTTCTATGATGTACCCCATATTGGCTCATTGTCTCCCTGAAAATCTTCTGTAAGCATATGTTCAATTGCCTACAGATTGACTTTGGGTTTCCACTCTGCACCCACCTCCCACCCCCCCCCCCATTCACAATGATATGATTTTTTGTTCTGGGTTCTTGATTCCTGATACCTGATCCTATCGACACTTCATGATCACACAGTCTGGTGTGCTTTTTCTATGTGGTTTTTGTTGCTTCTGAGCCAGGCACTATATCATTTGATAGCCCGGCACCATCAGCTTTATTTACCACATTTGCTTATGCACTTGCTTTGTCTTCAGCAATTGTGTTCAGAAGGCGAGTATCATGAAATTCCAGGTAAATAGAACAAAGTGTTCTTGCATTGAGGGAGTACTTGAGTAGAGGCCCCATCACTGATCATTTAGCTTAACCATTGACTACAGACAATGATAGCATACAAACATACATATGGCTATATCTCATCCCATGCACAAGCCTGATCACTGGATTTCTCTTCACAACTATCCTTCAGTAAAGGCCACAAAAAAGGGGATACAGCGCTGCTGTTGGCCAATTGTGAGTAATGCCTGCATTTCATATATAACAATTAGATGTGGACTCACTCTTAGTCAAATGATAATAAGGAACTTCCCAGGAGGCCATAATTGCAGAAACAGAGATGGAAAGTGATGTTACAGAAGTTGAGATCATGGACATTTAGGTCACTTTCTCATGTTACTTACTTTTATCTTCTAGTCGTAGTGGGGCATGATCTCATATGTGCCATTTCTATTTAACCATTGGGTACTGCTGAGAACATGCAAATTTATGACTCTGAGGATCATATAACACCTAGTGGATGGTGAGCAGCTAAGGATGTATAGTGATTTGATTGCTAATAATTAAGTTTTTAATATCTACTAAGGCCCATTAAAAACTAAGAGCTATTTCTCAAAAGGGCAAAAAACCATCTGTAGGACATGACAACAGTAAAATGCGTCTTTACTTTGATTCTCAATGATTGATTGTCAATGACTACACACAACATCTCTCTCTGTCACTGAGATGTTAAGCACCACTGAATATGCCAGGTCAGTGGCACTGATGGTTTGCAAAGCTGCCTGTGAACCTGCTGCACAGCCTTTCTTTGCTCTTGGCCCCAATGAAAATTGACAGCATTTTAAATAACTTCTTTCCCCTAGGCTTAAGTATCATATCCAAATGAGATGGATATTCCAAAATTCAAAGAAATCAAAAAGGCTTTGTGCTCAATTTTAGTCACTGGAAAGTCAGATACAAGACCTTATCCTTCACTTTGGGAGAAATATTTCAACGTGCTCTACAGCTCAACTCAGAAATTTTACTGAAGTGGAGGTAATTGAATCTTTGTTAGGTTAATTTCCCATCCTCTAGCATATAAATAGCTTACCAATTATCTAGAGAAATTGAGAGATCTTTCTTACTAAGTTCAACAGCATAATATCATTAATGCAATGAAGCCAGTGTGGTGACCGGAAATGGTGATCAGGATCCCCATAAACTTAGTTTTGACTTGCGCTGGAGAATTGATATGCACATGTGGTAGGATAGTAAAGGTATGTTCTAACCCTCGCCAACTGAAAACAAATTGTTTCTGGTGATCTTTTGAAACAGAAATTGAGAAAAGGGCATTGGCCTAATCAATAACGACGTATTAAATACTTAGTATCTCTTTCTGTTCTGGTCAGTTTCCTCACTTAAACTAAATATATGACTTGAAATGGGAAATCAAGTGATATTGTAATTGTGCCACTCTTATAATAAGACTCTGGGTTTGGTTTTTAGCAGTATCAGCTCTATTAATATTCTCTCATTGAAATCTTATATGTGGCTCTTGAGCTGTGATTGCAAATCTCTTACCTTATATCTTTCTTTCACCATTTTATTTTTCCAAGTAGGTTTGAGCTTCCCTATATTTTTCATTCTGACAAAAAAATTACATATGCGCCTCAAACATGAAATCACACAGTGCTTCACTTCTCACCAATATTTTGATTTACTGGTAGTGACATTTAGCATATTAATATTGTTTAGTACCAATATTCTATAATACTAGGACAGTGGGCATAGATAATGGGCTATCATTATCTTTTTTTAATAATAGAAGCAGAATTATCAGTACCTTTATGATTACTCAGGCTTTATATTCAATTTCTATTAAAATGTTGTATCCCTACCACCCCCCCATGGTACCAAATGCCTTAGGGTGAGTTCTCTAGAAAAGCAAAAGCAGTGAAATTTAAATATGTCTATATAAAGATAGACATCTCAAGTTAATGGCTCACAGAACTGAAGAGGTTGACAGGTTCCTAGTCAGATGGCAGGTTAGAGACTTCTGACTTACACAGCTGCACTAACCAATTTATCTAATATTAAAAGGAAGGTGACTGAATATAAGTTCAGGAGGTACAAGGGAAGGCTACTGACTCACGGGCAGCCAAAGGTAGGGAATTCCAGGATCAACAGGTAATAGCAGATGCCATTAATTAATGTCTAACCTTAATGTCATTCAGTTCCAGTAAAAAGTAGATTTTTACAGAATATCCCAGGTTTTAGAAGTAAGCCACAACCTTGAGGAAATCCCTTTTCAAATGATTATTTGTTCATAGCAGTTTCATCATATGGATGATTATATTATATTAGGTCTTACCATGGAGGGTGGCTGCATTATAACTGCCGAATTGCTGAGAATTATGGGTTAAGGCACCTTTAGAGCAATCTGGATTTCATAATTTTGGATTCCTCATTTTAAATTAACAAATTTGCCCTATGTATATGTATTATAAACACCATTAATGAGGTGTTTCTGAGAGATAGGCAAAAGTTCAACTCTTGAAATTGACAAACATGCCCAGATCAACTGATCATAAATAAATCCTCAATGTGGTCAACTTTGTAAGAAATCTTCAGAGAATTCCTATAACCTTTGTTATAGAGTGATCATGTTTGCTGCCACATTGCCATTTTATTGTGTCCAGAGTGAACACTGACAGTTTTCATGGTTGTGTTATAATCCTCACTTAAACTCTTCTCCATTTTCATTAAAAAATCCATTTTTCAACCTTCCCTCTTTTGTTTTCTCTCATAAAAGATACTGCATTTAAAATGATACTGCCTTTCCTTATTAGTCTTATACTCTTCTTACTCAATAAGTTTAAGTATTACTTCTAGAAAACTTTTCTTACGAACAATTTTGTGTTTGTGTTTCCACAAATGACTGCCTTAAAAATAAATAGTAGTAGGTCCACTGTCCTAGTATTATAGAACATTGGTACTAAACAATTGATACTGCCTGAGCAATGTTTCTGACACTTCTATCAGATACCAACACAGGGTGAAAGAATGATGCTGTCTTTGTTACATTGTTCTCTAGGGTGGATTCCCTTCTTTACAAGATTCATTTATACTATATGTATTAGTAAGGCCAGCGTTTGGGAAGACTCTATTATAAGAATTCCTTTACTAATTATGTCACTCTTTGGATCACTGTGATAGTTTTATTTGCCAATGAACACATGTGGGATTAATTGAAGGGCGGAAAGATAAATGGCTTTCTTGTCTCTTGCCCTTTGATGATCTGAGCAGTGCGTGGCTGCCTTAGCTTGTTCTCTGCCTCAGTTTGCAAACTACACTACATGTGGGAAACCTAACCTGTGGACTGTGTTGCTGTACTTTGAGGTTCCTTCAAGACCTGCATTGCCATGCTAGTGCTTGAACTGGGGACCATCGGACCCTGTAATCTGGCTGACTGTTGGTGACCTGTTTTCCTGTTTGCTGCCTGTGACCAGATAACCTGAATTGGTCTACAGAGGACTCCAGTTGTCTGCTTCCTCAAGACTTGAAGGACTGCCAGTGTATTAGCTGACTCACCGAAGTGCGTTGCACTGAGCCATTTGTATTGCTCTATAATTACCTGTTTATTTCTTATATTATCTATCTATCGATATAAGTAAATATAAAATCATAAGTGTCCTGGTTTTGTTTCTCTAGAGAACCCTTACATAATCACTAACTGTAGTTCTGTTACTCTGTTAAGATTTAAGAATTATTTCCTGTTTTAATTTGTTCTTATAATGAAAAACCACACTACATTGTAAAAAATTCTGAAATATGTGAAGAAGAGTTTTTAAATTAGTTCCTTGTCTAATAATAATATAAATAATAATTTAAATAGTAGGCCATGCCTATTATTCAAAATGACTTAATAGATATTAAAAATTTAGGTTTCTAAAATCTATTTTTTTAAATAAGTTTTAGTGTAGTAATTTTATAGATAGAGGTATAAATATATATGTAAAGCCATGCATTTATAAAAGTGCCATGACATAAATGGAAAACATGTTTAATACATAGAGCTATTAATTATAAAAATAAGTATAAGTTCTTTTCTGAATTTAACTTTGGTGACTCTTTTGTAATTTTTAATATGTATTAAAGATGGAAATTTTACTACTCTTTATTAATGTCATTCTTAAAAAGCACCTTTATTCTAGTCACTTAAGTAAGAACAGTGGAAATGCCTTTCTAAGTCATCTAAGAAAAATAATGTTGAAGGAAAAGAAAATGGCAATCATACAGAAATGTTTAAAATGAACACATTTTGAAATTGCTGACTCACTTTGAACTCCATGGGAGCGTACTATTTTCCAGGTTTCCGACGCCACGTCTTTGACATCGACTTGATAGTGGTGAATAGGCACACCTCCGTGGGAGTCCGGTTTGTGAAAGGAAACCTTGGCCATGGTCTGTGAGAGTTCTATAATTTTCACTCCATAAGGACTAGATGGCACATCTATGAAGGGACAAACACAGTTGAATATAATGCAGGCTATATGGATAATTATCATTAAGAATTATGATGTTCTGAGAATTAGGAATAAATGAAAACATTAACTCTGTTGTTTAATATATATTACATCACCAGATTTTCATAAACAGTTGAATAAAGTATATACAGGTTAATTTTTTTATCACACTACCTACTCACAGCAAGCTATTCAACTTTAATTATAATTCATTGAAGGAATAGTTCCATTTCTGATCTTTGCTGTACAAAATAATGTTTGTATTTTAAGGGTTCACGGGAAAAAGGTTCACATGTGTAGGTGCATGTATATAGGTATGTGTAGGAGAGAAAGGTAAAAATAGAGAGAATAGAAATATAACTGAAATATGATAATAAAGTGAGTTTTTACTGAATCATTAGCATAATAGTAATCTCTTGTAACAATGTGAAATTTACTTTCTGTTTACTTAAATTGTATTGATAATTGGAGATGAATGTTTTATAATAATTGTTTTTAAAAAATAAATATCACTGCAAACTATTAATTTTAAGTTCATTTATTTATTTTTTTCAATAAAATCTACTTTTAGATAAAATACTATCTTAATTCCTATACATAATATTTACATAAAATCTTTCTCTGTAGGTGATTTTATCAATATATTACTATGGTCACACATAATAAAATAGTATACGTTAGACTTTACTATAAAATAAAAAATCATTTAATTTTTATTTCAAAAGGTAGAACTAGAAAAAATAGAGAAAAACTTCATGAATTTCCACTTTAAATGTCAAGATTTAGAGAAAAGTTAATCATTAGAAGAAATTTCTGTATCCCACTTTCATTCTCTTTTTAATATTATATTTAAAATAACTAGATCTTTCATAAACTAAGCTATATGAATATTTTCAGAGAAGTAATTAAAAAACACTGAATAGCATATATGTATATATAGTCACATGTACATATGTAAACTTTACAAAAATCACACTTTATGAACTAGATGACATGAATGCAATTTTTGTTCTGATATCAAATACTTATGTAAGCATTTTCAATGTTTGTTAAAAGGAAAAGTGTGCCTCATTTGCTAGAGCTAAAAAAATGCATAAAAGAGAGAGTACTGTAGATCGCATAAATTATGCCTTACTAATGGTACTGGGGAAGAGCCAACAGGGCAGGCTTATGGCCTTTGCAAGTGAATCTTGTAGAAATACAGCAGTGTGTATTTCAGCTCTAATGAGGAAAAATAAATTATTTAGAGGTCCCACGAGGTATGTGCAGAATATTGATTCATCCAAAACTCATAATACCATTATAATCATATCTGGAAACAACAGCAACAGCAAAGGTTTATCAAAAAAAATCAGTTTTCAATGTTATACATATATATTATCATAATTTTCAGGTCTCTTTATGCCCCTTTCAAAGGGGAAGGGCTCAGAGAAAAGTGAGAGATGCTGGGCCTTGGGATACCATTTCAGGCTGCACATGTGCAAACTTTTTCTCTTACTCAAACTTTAAGCTACTGATGACTTGTGTCCTAGTCCCTGAGCTCAAGGCCCTGCCATGATACACCTGCCGAGAACCCAGGGCCCTTTTTCCTGACTGAAAGGTGTCCTCCTGAAGCAGGGGCCAGGAGGCATCTTTTTCTATCTCTTGGGGCTAGTTTCAGGCCTGCTGACTCGTCTTTCTTCCTTTACACTTGTTCTTGTTGCTGATGACTTACTTCTTTCAACTACTTGATTACAAGTGAAATTATGTGTGTGTGACTTGAAGATATAGTACATTTATAAACATATATCATTCTACATTCTGATTTTTATATTTCCAATCATGTGCTAGTTAATAAATTATAAATTTCTTGAGAACATGTGCAAAATATTTTAGATACAAATACATTTATACATATAACATTAAGCAAAAATGACTAGGAAATGCTTTCATATTATATGTTCATTTAATATCTCAGTAATTAAAATGATAACATAAATACCCAGCAAGTATTACAATGTGAGTACTGTCAAATATGCCCCAAATCAACATATCTAAATTCTCGCTACTCTCAAAACTATTTTCTGATAAAATTCATAATTAATGCTTTCCTCCATATATCAAAATTAGTCACCAAATCATGTTCCGGTATCCATCTCTTCCGTCCTTTTTCTACTAATACTCTCAAACCTAAGTACTATCTGACTCTGCCTGCAGTGCCATGGTTGATTTTTAGCTTCTTGTCTTGTTGGTTATCTCATCGAATTTCTGTAAATTGGGCCTGCAAATGCAAACCAGTCTTTCTAAGGAACCATTCTAATGACATCATTTTTCTACAGACCCCTCAGGATTTCTGGATTGTTTACAAAGTCAAGTCCAGATGTTTCAGCCAGATTTTCAAGATTGTGGATTATCTATAATCACTGATAATATGCAAATGTAAGCTCATGTTGTAAAAAGACAACTATTAAACATAGGCGATCTTCTCAACACTTATACATAAAAGTGCATGTCTTTAAACAGAGTCATAGCTCTTCCTTAATCCCAATAGTAAATGATGGCCACCATCAATGGAGGAATAATGGCATGAAAAGATCGCACAATAAGCATGCAAACACATGTTTGTTTACTTAAAGTTTTCTGACTTCTTTACTAGTATTAATATTTAGATAAATAGTCTCAAATATCACCTTCAAAGAGTCTAAGATCTGGCCTTACCACTTTGTTAACCATCTTCCTCCTCAAGTCCTTTAGTCTTATCAAATGTCCATGTTATTTTCACTACAATTGGGTCTACAATCTTACCCATCAAGAGTTCTGTGAGGATTAAATCACGTAGAAAATTTGGAATAACTGTAAATTTTTATAAACGTTGATATCAAGACTGTGTTCAATCCTAGGTGATGGCTAGAGCATCCAAGTTCAACATAGAAATTTATGCCAGAAAATAGATGATTGAATGCTCTCCGAAAGTGATACACAAGGGTCACCGCATGACCCTGTGCAAATAAAATTTATTGAGTATCATTTTCCTCATAAAAATGATGATATGTGATAGTATAGACATCTTAATATTATGACAGTTGTTCATGTTCTCATAGAAATAAGATGCAAATTATCAGTTGAGAATTGGGAAGTAGTTAAGATGTAAGAGCGTTAAAGGTGGGAAAGAGTCAAGGAGGACAAGGAATGGAGTGTGCAATTGAAATAGGATTGCCAAGGTCAAGTTGAAGGTAATCATAATAAATATAAATTTGGACCAGCAGGTATTATTTTTGTGCTTCCTTTAAGAATTTTAGTTGTGTGAAGCAGGCATGGGGTTGTCCAAATTAGATTTAATGGAGGATGTGGTCTTTCTGGAAAATTAATAGAGAGAGAAAATGGGGCAAAAATGTGATTACTTTGATGAATCACTGTACTAAAGCTGGGATGAGAGCAAGGATACATGAATACATCATAGGATTAAGAGAGTTTAGGATACATCCTGGTATCACGGAGTTGAGGACTGATAATAATGACGCGTTTAAATATTGTTAGCTTGAAAGGTAGAAGTAGGTACTTCCTGATGTATGTATGGAACTGAAATTCTTGAAGAGATAAAATTGGTGACAATGACACGTTATAGGAATGACATAAATAATCATGGGAGTGTATGGTAAAACGAGAACGTGGTAGCATACATTCAGAAATTAACTTGAACCTATTGCTACTCTTTGACTGTTAGTCTGTGGTCTTACTAGCTGCAGTCATCTTGGTTAGAAATGAAGTGCGGTCTGACTTCCTCAACTCTATCGTTTCATGTTACATTTTCCCAGGTCCTGCCTATTAAAGCTGAAGACATCTTCTGGAACATGGCCTTTTTCACTCAGGCTGATTGCACCGCCATGTGGAAGGCTCTTAGCATGAATGTCTTCATCATTGATCTATATCTGACTTGGCATTCTCATGGAAAGCTGGCTGGAAAACAGTTAATGATGAGAGATTCCCTGTGACATGGAGCTCATACATATTTGTTTTCATTTCCTCATGTGGGGGAAATGTGGGCTTTGGCTTTTTACATTGACTTCCACCAATAAAAATAAACTATTATGTGCCCGACAAGTACACATCAGACATAAATAAACAATCATGCATACTTTCCAGAAGGATGAATCTTATTTTCAGATGTTTTCATTTATATTTTGAATTATTTGGAGATGGACCGAGGCAAATGTTCCATCCCCTATATTATGTTGAAATCGAGATCTCCTTTGTTGTTAGCTAGTTTTTCCAAATAAAACAAGTAAATTGCTGTACCTTGATGACTAAAACACCCCACTTCCTTGAAAAGAAGGCTTTCTAATCCCAGAAAGAACTAGTCAGAAAGTCACAGTTTTACCATGTCCGACAGGGTCAATGTGAGTCAGCATCAGCTTAATGGCAGTGAATTTTATGTTCCATATTTTCTATAGAATGCAGACACCAGGCATGTTTTCAGGGAAGTACATGCTTTGATTTCTCAATAAACCGGTCTGACTTCCAATAAAATATTTTCTCATTTCTGTAGCTGATACCTTTTCCATTGCCATGCCTTTCCCTGCCTCTTGTCCCCATCTTCCACTTCCCCTTTCTTACTCACTAAGCTTGTTTTAATGCACCCTTTAGGACTCATCTCAAAGGCTGTCCTCTTTTTGAAACCTCTCTGAAGAATTTGAGTAAGAATTCTAGTTTGTGATCCTAAAGCATTATATAAATTCACTCAGAATTCTATTGCAGCCTTTATCATTTGCACGCTGATTTCTAAAGTACTACCTGTTACATGTGCCAAGCTATAAAGCAGTGCCTGACACCTACTATAGGCTCATGATCTGAGCCTCTTCAGTGAGGGAGTCAACAAATGATGAAGAAAAAATGCAGGCATGAGTTTCTTGAAAATAAGTTATGTTCAAGCATTCTAATTTCCTATGTGTTAGAGTATGTGACTTAGAAAAGCAAACAGATGCCATAAATAACTTCTGATACTACTAAAGCTCACCAAATTGGTCTCATGACTTTGAAAATGAGCAAGATGTAGACCTTATCAAGAGATATCATGAAAGCAAAAATTAAGAAGAAACTTGGCTTTATATTCATTATGGAGAAAAAACCCTTATATTTTAAATTGAGTCTAATTTTATCTGTTCTCAAAATTTATTAAACAGGGATATGGATAAAACACAATCTTGATGTAAAACAAAGTAGGTTAAATATAATTTTATATGAGAATTCTGTTAAAATAGTTCAGCTTACCCTGTAAGCATGCCTCTGTTCTTTAAAAAGGCAGATTATCCTTGACTTGGGTAAAAATAGAGAAGGCTACTTCAAGACATTTGTGAATTAAGTCAATATTGGGCATAGAGATAAAACATTGGCTTTGACAGGGTCTCAGCAGGTTAAAAGGAGGAGCCCAAAGTAACAAGATGCGGTTTAGTAGTGGCAAGTGCAGAGTCTGAACTGAGGTTAAATGAATCAATTGCGAAGGATAGTTTGGAAGACCTTACATTAAAGCTTGTCTTGGAAAATGTGGAAACAAGCCAGTAGATGGGAAAAAAAGGTCATAATGTAATGAAAATTTATACTATTTATAGTTACAGAGTGCTCCGAATAAATGTACTTATAAATTTAGTTTCCTGATTTCTTCTCTTTAATAATATGAATATAAATACTTATAATTTAACATATAGTATTAATATTCTCTTTGACTTTAATTTTACGTTAAGTTTTTGAAGCTCTCTCACATTATGTGTTTCCCTGAACTGCGAAGTGTCTTGCTGTTGTTGGGTGCCATGAAGTTGGTGCAGAGCTGTAGCGCCTAAGCACAAGAGAAAGAAACTGTCCTGGGCCTGGGCCATCCTCCCAATTGTTTTCATGACTGCAGTCCAGTCGTGGTGTCATTTATCAATCTATCTCACTGAGAGTCTTCCTATTTTTGCTGCCCCTTCACTTTACCAAGCATGATGTCCTTCTCCTCGGACAGCTCCTCCGACACCATGCCCAAATATTGAAGATGAAACCTACCAATCCTTGCCTCTAAGGGGCACTCTGGTTGTATTTCTTCCAGGATAGATCGGTTTGTCCTTTTAGCAGACCATGATAGTTTCAATATACTTCCCATCATCACAAATCAAATGCACCCATTCTTATTCAGTCTGTCTTATTCAATGTCCAACTTACGTATGCATAGGAGATGACTGACGATAACACAGTTTGTCTTAGTTCTCAAAGTAACATCTTGCTTTTTAATACTCTGCAGACTTATGTAATGCAACGCAGCTTTTTATGAATGCTACTTCCGGGAGCATTGATTGGGAATTCTAGCAAGGCAAAATCCTTGAGAACTTCAATTGTTTCTCCATTTATCATGATGTTACCTATTGGTCATGGTGTAAGAGTTCTGGTCTTATTTACACTGAGTCATAAGTCATGCTGAAGGCTGTAATATTGACCATTATCAACTGTTTGAAGTCCTCCTCGCTTTCAGCAAACAAGATTGTGCCATCCACCTATCACAGGTTATTAAAAAGCCTTCCTCCAAATCTGGTGTCATATTTTCTTCATATAAGCCAGCTTCTCTGGTGATTTTGTCAGCATACCAATGGAATATGATGAGATGACACATCCCTGATATACACCTTTCCTGATTTTAAACCAGACAGTAGTTCCTTGTTCTGTTCACCCAACTGCCTTTTGACCCATGTACAACTCCGGATGACCATAACGAAGCATTCTGAACTTCTCATTTTTCTCAAGTTTACCAATAGTTTGTTACAATGCACATAGTAGAATGTCTTGGTAATAAAACACAACTAACAATCTTTCTGGTATTCTCTGCTTTTAGCCAAGATCCACCTGATACTAGTAATTCTATCACTTGTCCCATGTTCACTTTGGGTTGCAACCAGGATGTTTGTCAATGTATAGCTTCAACTGCTGTTGGATATCTTCAGCAAAACTTCCCTGCCATGTGACCTCAGCGATGGTGTTCTATAGCTCTATAGTATAAGCCTTCTGTTGGGTAATCTTTCTTTTTAATGAGTCCAAACACGTACCTCTTCCAGTTAGTTGTACAAGAAGCTGTTTTCCATATTTCCTGACAAATAATGCTTCCTGTGCTCCATCAGCTTGTTAAAACATTTCCATAGATAGCCGTCAATCCCTGAAGCCTACGGCTAACGCATTCAGTGCCGCTTGAATTTCTTCTTCCAGCACCATCGGGGCCTGCTCATATGCTGCCTCCTGAAATGGCGGAACGTGGACTCATTCTTCTCATCTTCTGACGTTTCTTGCATCATCCGATATTCTGCCCACAGAATTTCTGAATATTGCAACTCAAGGCTTAATTGTTTTCTTACGTTCTTTCGATTTAAATTTGAGATATTCTGAGCATATATCAGATTTCTTCAGTTATTTCAGTTTAAGAAACCTTGATGTGGAGCTGCTCTCTGAGTGGACTTGACCATGGTGTTGTGACTTGGATAAAGCCTGTGGGACTGAATTCTTCCAGGTCTTCACTTGCAGATAGGACATGACTCAAGGTAAGAAGGAACGGGGGCAACAATCTGCGAATGATTGGACTTTGGATGTGCAAACATATGAATCTTTGAAAACCAGAAGTCCTCAAAAATTAAACGGTGTAATTATGTATGTGAGGTATTATAATTCTGGGCAATATGCTTGTGACTATAATCACATTTTCATGGAAGTTCTTGCAATACTCATGGACAGAATTAAGATGAAATTAAGTACTAATTATAGTAGAGGGTGTGAACCCAGTCATATTCTTTGTTTCTTTGGAGGTAAGGTCTACTGAAATACAAAAGTCAGACCTCAAAGACATCACTCTGTGTATAAGAGCCAGCTGAGACACAGAGAAAAACACCAGGGCATAAACCATCCTTATTTTAAACCATTTTGTTTCCCCTTACTTTTAAAATAACTGCTAATTGGTCTCCATAAATTTTCAAAATGAACACAATTAAGTGTTCTGGAATTTCTATTCTTCCTGATGTTATCCACAGTATTTTTAATGTTTCACATAGTCAAATGTCTTCAAAATATCTATAAAATACAAGTAAATATCTGTCTGGTATTTATTTGTTGCTTTCAGCCAAAATCTATCTGACATTAGCAATGATATCCTTCATTCCAAGTCCACGTGAACACAGCTTAAATTCTGGCAGCTACCTTTTGGTGCCTTGATAAAATTGTTTAATGATCTTCAGACAATTTTAATTTCCTTTGACATTGCTCGATAATTTACACATTTTGTTGGGCCACCTTTATTTGGAATGGGCACAAGTATGGATCTCTTCCAGTCAGTTGGCCAGGTAGCTGTCTTCCAAATTTCTTGGCATAGATTATGAGTGCTCTCAGCTCTGCCTCGGCTTATTGAAACATTTCAATAGATATTTTGTCATTTATTGGAGCCTTGTTTATTGTCAGTGTTTTCAGTACATCTTGGATTTCTTCCTTTAAGACCATTGATTCTTAACCATATGATATATATGGACATGCCTAACATTTTGGTCTATTGAGTCAGTGTATTTGCTCCACCGTCTTTTGATTCTCCCTACATAGTAGGAGCTACATAAATGTGAAGCATAGTTACTAAAAAGAAGTCACTTGACGCATTAAATAGTATGTGCTCATTTGCTAATCAACAACTTGGAAATTTAAACCCACCAAACAAAACACTGCACATTTCTCTGGTAAGTGGAACTCCCGTGTGTGTCTGGGTGAGACTGAACTCCATAGGGTTTTCCGTGGATTGATTTATGGAAGTAGACGACTAGTCATTGTCTCCCAAGGCATCTTTTAGTGAACTCAATACTCTAATATTTTGCTTGGCAGCCTAAGTGTATGTTTTATATCATACACAATGTTTATTCTAAACTATGTAAGTACTGGTTCATTCATTCTATAACAACATATGATAATATATTAAAAGGTAAAAGCTACCTTTTTTCAAAATATATAGCTTAACATGAGACTATTAAACAAGAAACAAAAGAAAAACTCCATTGCTGCTGCCTTTACATCAATGCTTATGCATAGTGACCCCCTGTATGTTTCTAAGACTGGAACTGCTTAAGAGAGTAGAAAGGCCAGTGTTTCTTTGACAGAGTTGCTGGTGGTGGTTTCTAACTGATGACCATGCAGCCCAAAGCATAACCATTTACACCACCAGGAATCTATAATATAATAATATTTGATTAATATAAAACAAACTTTTCTTAGAAAAATAATTTTAATATCAGAAATATTATCATGCTACACTTACCAGCCAAAGCAAGAATATACTCTTGAAATCTTGTTCCTATAGGGTTCGTGGCTGTGCAGTTATACCGTCCAAAATCATTGTCAGATGTAGGTGCAATCTAAAGAACGAACATTAATAGAGGCATTGCAATAATGAAACAACATCACACAGTTTTAAAATTAAAAAGTAGGCCTATCATATTCATTCACTCTTTGCCAGTAACTCCTTCTTTTTCTGTATCCATTAAATATTATATATGCTTTAAATTCTTTTAAAACATAAACCATGGAATCATGCTACCCATAGGATTAGGTGATTCATAGTTAATATGTTAATTTACTGTGTGAATAAATGTTACCATGTTGTTCTATATATTGAAATGGCAAAATCAACTGACAATCATATGTGCAAATGCCAGTTAACAGTATACAGCCTTTTCATTAGCTCCATCCAAGGACAACAGTAGGCAATTACCACAGACTTGAACCTGAAAATGGAATTTTCCCAAGGCATTGCTAATTCTTAAAATTGTATGTTTTACCTTTAGATCATATTGACAAGAAATGCTTGTCATAGACAAGCACACTTGAATAACATGGACTGGAAATGCTTAAAAATGTCAGCTAGCTCATTCTCTTATGCATCAATTACATGTAAAATACTTTAATACTAATAAAAAACATTTTCAGAAACATATTTTTCAAGAAAATGTTGCTCTTATATTACAAATTCTGCAGACAGGTACTTTTTCTTCATATCCATTAAAAGTACCTAGCCTAGATATCTGCTCAGTTCCTTTTGTTTTAGGTGGAAAAGAGCTGACCTCAACTCTTAAACATTTGAAATCCATAATTAAGTTAACCTTTGGGGATTTTATTACTGAACACCAGGACCAACCCTGTAGTTCTAATGTACTAAAATCCTGGAGAATCAATTCAGAGAAGAGCTTTGATGATAGTAATAGATATAATTTTCAAACCCAGTAACTATTATTAAGAAAGAATATGCTTACAACAAGAGTTACTGTTAATTTCAACTTTCCCAAATGGGAAAAATGATTTTGTGGTAATGGGAGACTATTATCTAGTAGTGCAATTTTGAGGTCCATTGAAGATGGTAATTCTGAGTTGTACAAAAAGCTGTGTCATTCAATTTCTAGTCATCTGTCTATCTAGACACAGATAATAGATTTAAGGATTAAAAGTTTTAACAGTTCTTCGATAAGTATTCTTAAGTGGTTTAAACAATCATTTTTCTTACATGTTGGTTTTAATAAATCAAGCTGATTTATCTTTAAAATAATTTTACTAGTGAAAAGTAGCTTTCAAAAAATTAATTTTCTTACTCTACAGACATTTGAGAATGATATTTCCATATTCCAGAGGGAAAATGCATTTACTAAATCAATACAAAGCAGAATATAAAAGCTTAGCAACAAATTGTAACTACTCCCCAGTTCCTAAAAATTATTAAACTAATTTAAATATTGACATTTTCTTTGGGCCAATCTTTGAAAAGGCTCAATCCATTCTTATTTTACTTAGAAATTCCAGCTTGAATAGATAAAAACTTTGAAATTTAACTGAAATAAATAATTCATTTTTCCACATGTGTGGTTAGGAAATACCAAAAATGCTCAAGCATTACACAGATTATGTTTCACTTATTTTTTTCTGGTGTGCCATTGTTTTATAGAAGAATGATTTATTAATTTCAATGACAAAGCATGTGAAAAAACCAGACCAACTGAAAACAAATGGACAGAAACTATGTAAAGCCAGACAAATAAGTTAGAGATTCTTAGTCCACAGCAGTGGAGTGAGGGATGGGGGGTGAGATGGTGGAAGAACTCAATGCCAGGAAGAATATGAACTAGTGAATAAAACTTGTACATGAATAGCCAAGAATGTAAGAGGGCATTTGATTAAAGAAATGGCCTGGAGTCTCTGGGTCAGGATTTGGATGGCTGTGTGGGGTTTGCTGAAGCTTGGTATACAGTAATCTCCAGGAGACATAGGCTGGACAGGACATCTCTCACCCATATTTGTAAACAAGGATGGATGGGGCACAAGACCCAAGCACGGAGCTTTACATCCGTGGGGAAACAGTGCCGCCAGCAGTGGGCCGGCCAGCACTTGCCACCATTTCAGGTGGCTGCCACATCCACCTGATCAAGATATAGAATGACATCCCCACTGCCCATGGCTCTGAGGCACTGATTTTAAAAGGACAGCTTTGTGCATAACTTGGTAATTTATATTTTTCGTATTCTGAATCATGTTTTGTGTATTCTAAGAAAGTGATATGGAAATCAATCCAGTAGTAGTTTTATACCCAATTTCAGCACAATGAAATGTTGGATACTTTTATTGAAATATAAATTATTCTAACACAGAAGTCAATTGTAAACATTAATTTAAAAATGATAAAATGTTTAAAAATGCAAATAATTGAAAGCACTAAAAAATCTACTCATGAGAGCATTTGTTCCAATGGTAATATGCAGTTAAAATGATACAAATTTACTTAAAATATACACTTCAAGAAAATATAATAAACCAGCAAATACAACTTCTAATATCAAAATATAAGCTGAAATTGCAATGGTCATAATGAAGGTTATAGGTTATCTTAAATACTAAAAAACCTGATAACTGTTTTTTAATGAAGTGATGATTTTAAGTTTATCAGCATCCTTATTTGGATATTAACAATGATAAAGACAACCCATTATGGGATATCATAGTAAAGCAATTAAAAACTCCTGGAAGTTGATTATTGTATACACATGAACTTTTTTATTGCCATTTAGGTAGAGGGTTAGATAACATGAACGTCAAATATTAATGAAATACTTAAATGCTGGATCTTTAGAATGTAATTTGACTATTATTATGATGAATTATTAACTGTCCCCCAAACTTGAAACTAACCAGAGAAAGTAAAGCAGAAATAACTCACTTGTGTTTTCTTTACACTTGGAATTAATCCAATTCCATTAAACTGAGGTTAATATATACTTTAAGTTAAATCCACCTAAATATCCATGTGCAATTGATCTCTATGTTAATCAACCAATAGCTAGCTCATCTAATATAGTTTTATAATTCAATCTAGTCTAATTCAATCAATTATTCAAATATTTGAAGACATGGAATATGAAATCCTTCTTTTACTCAAGTATTTCACAACATTTCACAAAATACAATGAGTTGTTAATCACACGATGTCAAAGTAATACCTTAAGTGGATACAGTATAGCTATCGAATATTAATAAAATATCAGCCATTAATAAAAATACATTTCTTTAAATTTATTTAAACTGAAATAATTTGAAAGCATAAAAGCTTGATTGTTAAAGAAGGCTCTGTGAAGGAGATTTGTAGTCATTTGAAGTCATTATAAGGTGATGGACTGGTGACCATTGCCAAAGTCTTGTGTAAACATCGACAGGTCACACATACACAAAAACACACACATACAAACTGTACTAAATGAAAGGTGTTCTACTCAAGCACCATTTTAAGTACAGACACTTGGAAGAAGAGAAGCAGTTATCTAAAAGCTTATTAAAAACGTAGAAATGAGGAACTGACAAGTAAATTTGGCTTATTTTGGAAATTACAGAAGACTCATAAATATAGGCAGAATTTATATATGTCATAATTAGGAGACTGAAAGGGCTAACAAAAGTTTGGATGACTAACATCAAGATTAAAATTAAAGTTTTAAACCTCGGTCACTATGAAATTATTCCTTTTCTCTTTACTGTTTTTACTGCTTTTCCTTCTAAAATCAAGTTCTTGAAAATAATGGCCTTTCCTACATATCCATGATCTGTGTAAATAAATAATGAGGTATTCCTCACCAATGGACCATGATTAAAATGCATAAAATTTACATAAATCCACAGAGAATATGGAGCTCTGTGGATGTAGTGGTTTCTTGTTAGGCTCCCAACTGCAAGCTGTGCAGTGGGAAGCCATCAGTGGCCCTTATGGAGAAAGATGGCTTTCACTCTGGTAGAGTTACAGTCTCCAACACTCACAGGGCAGTTCTACCCTGTCCCCCATATAGGTCATGATGAGCTGCTATCTACTGGATAGCAGTGAGTGAGTGAGTGACAGAAATATATACAACAGAATTTCAAATTAGATTTATAAATAAAGATATTTGAATATTTTCTAAAATAGTGGATAACTGCTAAAATAACTATAGCCACTGATATGTATTATGACTTACCTCCAATATCACCTTTCTTCCTGCACTGTAAGTCTTTAAATTAGTAGTGTTCTTAGCTGGTAATACTAATCTTTCTCTTCTCCAGTGGATTGATGCTGGTGGATTGGATTTCACATCACAGCTTATATTGATTGGATTTCCTTCCCAAGAGTAATAAATAGTTTGATTTGATATAAACTTGGGAGCATCTGTGAAACAATATCATAAAACATGTATAAGTTTTTCTTTGAGATAAATATTTAGCATAAGTATGCATATTAGTAGTTTCACTTGATGAAAGAAACCATAGCAATTCTGATTATATATTTGCATATAAATGTGACAATAAGAAAATCCTTTAAATATTATCAATATGAAAATGCAGTTTGGCTAAAATATGAATCATTAACATTTAGAATAATTTTTATTTTTAATAATATGGCAAATATTCCCTGAGTACATTAAATACTGCAAATATATGTAGAATATCTATAAAAATTTGCATTGTGAAATATGAGGATAAATCAATAGCTTTTGTTTCATGTTTTAAAATTTGTTTTAGCCATAATAATTCATTCCAAAATATTTAGAAAAGCAGTTATGAAGTGTGGCTTAAAACAGCAAGATCACCACAATACACATTTTTCCTTAAAATATCCACATTTCTGATTTTATAGAAAATCAGACATTCCCTAATAAATGATATTAAATCACTAAATTCAAATTACATTGTAAAATGTGAGGTCTCTACACCAGACCTCTAACAAAGATACCATTTTATTGAAAAAATAAACTTGTGAAGATGCACAGATATGCGGTTTACTGATTTTTAATATACATATATGTCTGGATCCAATAACATAACCTAAATTTATAAATATCCTGACTATTTGAAAGGACTGCACAATTTTTCATCAATAAACACAGATATAGCCATTAATCAATTAGTTATTTAGGAGTACAATTCAAGGAAAAGCTGTGCCTCTTGCCTATTCTTGATTCCCAAACAGAAAGACTCCTCTAAATTTAAATGTCAGTCAAGAGTCAGTAGTTTAGTATTGCTTGGTTTATACGAAATGCAATCTATTTTTCATTATCATATGTTAATGAAAATGTCATGAAGCTATATAATCTGTGGAGAGTGCTTGCACAATACGTGTCACTGTTTTGTTGGTTAGGATCCATTGAGTCATTTCCTGTACAATTGGACTAAAGACTGCACAGTCCAGTGCTTGCCTACCGATCAGTGACACTGCTGTTGCGGTGCAGTGCTGCAGCCAATGGCTCAAGCCATCTCTTGACTATCTTTCCATGCTTCACTCATCTTTACCAAGCATGACATATTTTCCAGTGGCTAATCCTTTCTGATGACATGTCCATAGTGTGTAAGATGAGAGGTGGTTATTCTAGCTTCTATGGAGAATTCTGACACTTTTTCAACACAGATTTATTTATTCTTATAGAAATCAATAATATATTGAATATTCTTTTCCAACACCAAAATTCAAATGCATGAATCCAGTGATTATTCTTATTCTGTTTTCCAGATTTCATTAGCATAAGAGATGATTGAAAATACCATAGTTAAAAAACTCAATCTATTCTCTGTTTATCATGATGCTAGATATCTGTCCAGTTGTGAGCATTTTGGTTTTCGTTATTTCGACTTGCAAACCATACTGACAGCTGCATTCATTGATTTTCTTTTGCAAGTACTTCAGGACTTCCTTGCTTTCAGCAAACTAATTTGCTATCTGTGTATCACATTTATGTTAATAAGCCTTCCTCCAAATCTGATGCCACCTTCTTCTTCATATAGTCCAGCTTATCATATTGTTTGCTTAGCATACAAATTGAGCATGTACAGTGAAAGGACGCAACCCTGGTATAACTTGCCTGATTCTAAACCATGCTGTATGCCCTTGTTTTGCTCAGAAACACACAGAGTTCACACACCTGCTTTGAAATTACTTTGACTACCCATTTTGTTCTCCATTTGTTGTTGACCATAGCAACTACTATAATGCATTGGGAAATCTAGTTGTTTGATTGTTTCTCTGCCCAAAAATCTATACCTTGTGTATTAAGATGCATTTTGGTCATGGTAATATTCCTTTTTCATAGATTTCAGAATAAATCTTTAGTTCTCAAAAACCGTATACTGAAATGTCTGGGTATTGAACATGAAGCTTGAATATAAAACATTTTGAAGGAAAAATAAAACAATTTTCAATGCTAACAAAGGTTAAATGAAAAAAATCTAAGAATGTATATATAATTAGGTATAAAATTGAGAGAGAAGTCAACTTCATGGCTCCTCCCACCCATAGACACTGACTGATTCTGTACTCTAAATTCAAAACTCAATGAAAAATTATTACTTGATTAGTACTGCTTGATTTATATGAAGTGCAATCTCTTTTGTATGATACTAAATTGGAAAAAGGTTCATGGAGTAAGATTTACATGTAAATTGAGCCCAGTCTGAAAGTCATGAAAACCAGTGAACAACCAGAAGTGAGTCATGATCAAACTTTGTCCATAATGTACTGTCTGATCACCCTGGTAAGTACATAGATGTAGAGCATAAAATTTAGAAAATATTGTTATTTAATAATTTTAATGTTTATAAATTTCACTTTATATCAGAAAATTACAAAAATAATTTAAATGATCCTGTCAAGTTTCATATTAAGTAAACTTACATTTTAAGAGATAAGTAAATATGTACAGAATGAATACACACTACGAGTAAAATACCTATGTCTTCTTAGCTAATAATCAAATGAACACTATTCATCAAGAGGAATGACTTAGACTTCATTCTATGACAGCTGGACAGGTAGCACTCTGGGCTAGAACACCTCAACAGGTTTATGCTCATGATAGAAACTTTCTAGTAAAAGAAGAAGACGAAATGTGCCAGGACTCTCAATCTTTCATTTCCTCGATTATGTTCAGAAAAGGTTTTGTCTAGATCCTCAGAGGTGTCAAAGCATACAGCATTAAGTCTGTTTTGATAAATATCCCCACTCATTGTTTCCCCTTGCTGGTGAGGTTTAGAACTGAACTTGTCACCAATGCTCATGACTACATTACTGTCATTACAGAAGCCTCCACCTTTTTTAG
This sequence comes from Tenrec ecaudatus, assembly GCF_050624435.1. Classification (NCBI taxonomy): domain Eukaryota; kingdom Metazoa; phylum Chordata; class Mammalia; order Afrosoricida; family Tenrecidae; genus Tenrec; species Tenrec ecaudatus. The sequence goes on from NC_134531.1 coordinate 237,501,556, forward strand.
ATTAATATTTTATTTTAATTTCATGTTGACATTTGTCTCTTAAGGTCTTTTTTGTTTGTTTGCTTGTTTTTAAATTCTGAAATGGTTGATTTGCTGTTGATTCCTATATGTGAGTATCATCAGACCTCTTGCTGAGGGTTGACATGGGTTCCTAAATTTTACGTGTTGAAGCTAATGACTAGACACAACTCAGGCTCTGGGAATTACATTTGAAGTTCTCTTTGAGCTGAATTTCCACTGTTACCAAGTTCATGAATAACAGAATCAGGCAACTGATTGCACACACTCGCTGTATAGTATAATTTCTCGGAATACCTGAACAGTCCCCAGGTTGAAAATATCTGATTAACCAACAGCTACCACTGGCTGTTTGATGCAAGACTTCAAACAGGTTCTGACATAGCCAAAAACATGATACAGGAATAAACCTGAATGTTTATATTTGTGTCATTTGGTGAGGTAAGGAATAAGGGGAATGAGGGGCTGCAGCTCTGGGATGGGACTCTCAGGGGAGACAGAGTGAGCTCCTTCCTGGATGCCATGCTTATGCCTGGATTGTCGGTGGGACTGTGGAAAGGGGCACTTGCTCAAAGCACTGCATTTGTTGCCATCTTTGAGTGCGATGTTGCCATATTTGAGAGGGGCAGAGCTGTTTCAAAGCCTCAATTTAATGTTAGGGAAATTTGATTTAATTTTGGAACACTTGAAAGAATCCCTCCTCACAATAGTTTTATTACAATCATTAAATTACTTGTGAAGTCTTCAAACCTGTTCCTGCTAAAGTTAGACCCATACGCACTCCATGCTCCTGATCTACAAACTCTTAAAGGCACCCCCAATCCGATAGCCATTATAATTGACCAGTTGCTTGTATACCTAAAATTTAGAGACTTTGAAAATGATGTCATGTTGTAAAAGTAGTATTGATAGCATATGTATTTTCCTAGTTAAAGTCTGCTGGGACTGTTGATGGTTAATCAACGTTCTGTGTGTCAAGTGGCAAAAGTATAGTTCTCAATTGTTTCACAGACGCTAGGTGGTTCTCCTTCCCTTTTGTGATCTTATATTCACAATCAATTGAAAGTGGAGTGTTCCTTGGGTAGTGGCATGATTCCATAAATAAATGGATGCTCTGGCAAAGTTCAATTTCACTTTTGACCTTGTACTCTTAATGACTGAACGTTGTTTCTTGGGACAAATGAGGAGGCTTCAAATAATTCATGGAAACAATTGTATTATTTTTAATTATATTTTTAATGATTTCTTTTGAGCTCTTGCATAAAGCTGAACATATCCCTGGCCTACTACCTGACCTGAAATTTTTTTATTTGACAATTCCCGAAACTCTATGAGTCCTAGTTGGCTATAGTTAATTGCCTGATTGACCTACACATTTTGGGTTCTTTAGCCCCTGCCATCACATCAGCCACCAGAATTCTTCAGCCTGTCTATTGACCATGAATTTGGGGTTTGCCAGGGCCATAAGTGTGTACACCATTCCCTTGAAATATATTTCTCTGTATACATATCATCACAAAAGTTTCACTGCCTTTGCTTCCCTAGAGAACCAAGACTAAGAGGCCTTTAATAAATGGCCTTCCATACTCAACAATCACTTACATACAGCAATTCTCTCTCCTTATCCTCATACTGGAGGGTTTCAGTTATCAAAAATGATTTGTCATAAGATTAGATGAAAATTTAAAAACTAAGTAATAATAACAAATTTTAATAGGTAATAGTACTTTGCCATTCATTTCTCACCAATGAGAAAATATTAAAAAGAAAAATATTTTTAAAAATATGTATTGCTCCTTCAGTCTCCTCACCCTCCTCATTTCCCAAAAAGAAAAATATTAACCTGTCTCTCTCACTATTATCCTCTGTCACCCAGGCCACCTTCATTTTTAACATGGACTACTTACGAAGCTCCTTCCTGGAACTCTAGCTTCTATTTTAAGATGATATTTCTTCCCTATTTAAATTTTTATGGAGACTCCACATCATATTCTTTAAATCTAAATGTTAATGGTAAATTACAAAGTTCTACATTAACTGGCCTAAGAATAGCTCTATATTGTCTCCACTGAAGTTGCACAATTTATCATAATGCATAGATAGATAGATAAAGAGAGACAGAGAGTATACATAGCTGAAAATAGACTATTCCAACAGTTTTTACAAATACTATTCAGGAACACTGATTATATTTTTGAGTGGTCTGACATTTCTTATCCTTCTATCTCCCCTCATTAACATGAGCCCACTGTGCCCAAAGTTTTATTTTAAACTATCAAGTTGCTGTTTTCAATTTGATAGACAGATACATATAGACATTAAAAGAGTTCAATGCTAAGGCAAACATACTTTATTAGGTTAACTATATTATTTTTGCTTTTGAGAATACTTCATGGGATGCATTTCATTTAAAGATCAAAGGTTTTCTGAGGAAAAATGTTTCAGGCATTTATTCATGACCCTGAAAAACCTAGACTCCATGAAAACCCAAAATTCTTGTATGTATAGATTCTTCCATAGAATTTGTCCTCAAAATGATCAGTACTGGTTGTGTGACACCATTCAGTTCTTCTAGTCTTATGGCAGGGTGAGCAGCGATGCATGGAGTCAATTAGTCTCACGCTTAATTGTCTTTTTTTTATTCCTAGTTTTCCTGATTTTTATATAGTAATGTATGCTGTATCTCCATAATTAGCATAAATGATTGATAAGCTCATATTCTTCCTTGACGGGACTACCCGAGTCAGGATTAATGTTAGAAATTCAGTAGACACTCTTAATGTAGTTGGAAAATACATGAATTGAAAAAACAACAACTATCTTATAACTGTGGTGATAATTTCTTACCACCTGGGTTGGTAAACACGAGTTTGGCAGTTGGAAATCACAGTCACTCTGAGTGAGAAAGATGGAGAAATCTACTCCCATGAATAGTTAAAGTCTCAGAAACTCAAAGGAACACTTCTACTCTGTCTTATAGAGTCACCATTAGTCAGCTGCAACTTGGTGGCAGTGAGCTTGTTTTTGAATATTAGACTATTTCTAAGAAGCTGAGAGTAAAGATGCATTAAATATCCAACTGTCCTAAAATGCTAATCTTCTCCATTTTCTGCCCGCTCCTTCTTTTAGTATATTCCTTCATGGATCCAGGGGTTCACTGCTTTATCTCACTGAAATTCATGAAACCTTAAAGAAATGTGTGACTTGGCAGTGGGTGCTGTTCAGTCCCAAATCCGAAGGTCAGACAAAGGTGAGCCGAAGAACCAGAGCCAGAAGCCAAAAATATCCAAAAGGCGCAATAGTACTTCTTGCTTCTGCCAAAGTTCAGTCGGAAAACAGAAGTAGGGCTTTTCAGGTGATAGAAACTATATAGAGAAATGAGCATTTATCCCCAAAGCAAAGCAAACTCACTGCCACTGAGTCCATAATGACGCATAGTGACCCTGTGGGACAGGGCATAATTGCCCCTGAAAACTTCGGAGGTTGTCACACTTCCTAAGAGTAGAGAGCTTTGTCTCTCTCCTGCAGAGTCACTGGTAATTCCAACAGACCTTGTAGATCGCAGCCCGAACATAACCAGGGTTCCTGATTTATGCCCCATCCAAGAAAAACAAAGGATCGCTTCTCACATGACATCCTCTAATAAAGTATTCTGAAAGGTGCCCTCAAGGAAAGAAAAGGGTGCGCCTGATTCACACCTTCCACTAATGGCAAATCTGTCCAACTCTATCATAGAGAATGGACTCCAAAATGAAATTAGAGCCACAGAATCAAAGTGTGTCATGTAAGGAATTATGGTTAAAAGGGTCACATTAACTCATTAAAAGTCAATATTTACATGTATTAAGGTGAGCAAAAATACCAGCATTTACTCAAAGACAAACATATTTGCGTGTGTGAGCATGGCTTCCCTATTGTCGCAGAGCTTTGTATTTATGTTTTAATACCTTATCTTGATAAACTACTCTCCTTTATTTTTAAAGGAATGAGTCCCCTTCATCAACTAAGATTTAAATGAACATAGATTACTAATTTTTAATACCCTGACTTGCCCTCACTGCCCCACTCCAAGCATTTGATTTTTCCTATTTGATTTATGCTGAGGAAAACTACCAATGGAATAAAATAAATCCTTTGGTGCATCTACAGGACAATTAGTGAACAGTGTCATAGGTGTAGTTTTACAGTATGTGCAATAATATGCTAGATCACTTGTGTCAGTCTGATGGGTTTAGCCCAGGTGCTCTGTGAATTCTACTGCTTTTATGGGATAAGACATTATGTGTATGCTTATTGCTAATTAACTTGAGCATTGCATATGTATTTTTGTACTAAATTTGAAACACTAGGTTATTCAGAAATCTCAGTTTATTTTGTGACCTTGAAATCATAAGAGTTATGTATGCTAGTGTGTGATTCTTTGGGACTACTTAGTACACAATGAATTGTCTATAATTGGACTATTACTAATGATTTCATTATTACTGATCATATAAGAAGTTTGATTATAAATATGGTAAATTATTTCTCTGTCTACTATAATCAGTCCCTATTTTGTTAAAATAGTTCAACTCAGATGATACATGAAAATATTAAAAACTTAAAAGTAGTCATTTTGCGACTGTATTGTCCCCTACCATCATTGAATATAGTTAAATTCTCTATAAACTATTTTAGAAGACTATATTTACTACACATAATTTAAGATACGTTTAAGAAACAAAACTTAAATTAATCTCTTTCATTAAAAAATTCAAAGTTACTAAAAAGGAAGAAATGACTTGTCATGTAGTTATATGAGTGTTCACATTGTTTATTAATAAAAGTAATGGTTTGCTCAGACTGATTTAAGAATAGGATACTCTCTATTTTAAATAATTAATATATTGATCTCATATAATTTTAAAGTTAGTCATTACTATTAAAATTTTCAAATAAATTTTTACCAAATGAAATTATTCACTTGTTTTATTTTCAATTTCTTAATGACTTAATGTATAGCCCATTAATTTATGCATGGTAAAATAGTTCCAAATATTTTATGTATTTGCTAACTTCCCAGGTTCATTTAATTCAAATGACATCATAGTATATAAAAAGGAAAATTCAAACACTTCCTTCTTGATTCCGTAATGTGCATTTTAGTGCATTTTAGAAAATTCCTTTTTATATGCAAAATGGAATGTTTTTTTTTATCACAATGACAACATAAAAAACAATCAAAACTTTCAGTATGATTTTTGACACCATCATCAACAGTAACAACATCAAATTATTAAAAACAAAGGCATGATAGTCATAGTCGATCATGATCATGATCATGATATGACAGATTATACTTATACAGTGCTTATGGTGTGTCAATTCGTATTCTAGGCTTGTTATATAGTTAACAAATTTAAGCAATATTATATTAGGTAAGTATTTATTATCTTCATATACTTTCCTGCTTTTCAAATTGGGGAACTATGGGCAGATAATGACTTTAATCACACATACCCAAAGGAAAATAAAATTGGTATATATAGTGGAGCTTTTGTAGTACCCATTTTTTCTACTAGGCAAGCGTCAAACAGTTCATTCTGAATTAGTGCATTCAGTAGTGTCACTTGGGAAGGTTCTCTCTGGTCACATTGATATTTTTGTATTTTGAGCAGTTTTGCTCAAATCTGGGTTTCTGTGATTGCTGATTTAAGAAAATAGCATACGGCTGTGAAATTTTGTTTCCTACTCAAGAAAAATGCCCCAGAAACTGTTGTGATGTTGAACACAGCTTACAAGGACAGCACTATGGGGAAAGCTCAAGTGTATCAGCAGTTTTTTTCATTTCAAAAAAGGTGAAAGGATGATTGATGACAAACCTCATTCTGGATGTCCATCAACTTCCCTCACTGATGAAAATGTTCACTCATTGTGCATTTGGAGGTTGTTCCACCAGGTCAGACTGTTAATCAAACTCTCTCTCTAGACATTCTGAAAAGATTGCATAACAGTGTGCAAGCAAAAAAGGCCAGATTTGTGGCAGACGAGGATTTTGCCACCACAAGAATGCACCTGCTCAACGCAGTCATCACATTGTGCGAATTTCTGGCAAAAATAACACACAAAAAACAGCACGCTTCTCTTGCTCCACACACCTGACTCACCTTGCTCCATGTGACCTCTTTGTGTTTCCCTGAATGAAAAGGGACGTGAAAGGAGAGCAGTTTGATGATGCAGAAGAGGTGAACAGAAAAAGGAGAGAGGTGCTGGCAGCCACCCAAACAGGTGAATTTGAAAAATGTTTCCGAAAATAGAATCGCCAATTTGACAAATGTAGTCAGTGTTATGAGAGTACTATGAAGGTGATAAGGGATTTTTGTAAAAAAAAAAAAAAAAAGTAAATACACACTTTTGAAAACCAAATTCCGTTTTATTTGGGGAGTACTCCCTCACATAGATATGTTCCCTCGTGCTCTACTGGTACAGTCAAATAAGTCTGGACAGCTTGAATTGCCATGCTTGCCTGGACTGCTAAATGCAGTCCGATGCAAGATCAGTAGTTCAAACTCACCATCTGAGGAGGGTGAGCCTATCCCATCCTATAAAGATTCACAGCCATGAAAATGTCCGAGATAGGGCTGGGATGATTTGGAATCAACTTGTTGGCAGTGAGGGTGATTTTTTAGATGATATTTATATAATTTGGATATGGTACCAAGCGAATACATTTGTGTCGAGCTATGGAATTCCCCAGGCACTATTGTTTCTACAGTGCAGTTTCATGATATTTAAGAATTCCTTCAAATTTAGACAACTTTTAAAATATATCACAATTGTCTTTGAAACCCAATCTTTTGCCGAAGTGAAATTTATAAATGTCAGAACCACAAAGAAATTCTAAGCAGCTAAATCTGATAATTATATAATCTTAGAGTTCTGTTGTTCTATATCAAAGAGTTTCAAGTATCATCTCACAAATCCTCTAAGGATAAAAATATAAAACTTTGATTGAAAGATTAAAGTATAAGTAATTAAGTCAAACTTTCCTGATTCCCTTAAAGCTCTTGAAAGAAAATTATTATTATCCAATTGTCCCATATTTATTGCTCCCAAACAACCAAAGATGTATTTATCTGGTAATAGATTAAAAATATCCTTTCTTTACTAGTGTTTATATTGATATTTATTTTATGTTTTAATCTGTTTGTTTAAAAGCATTTATAGTAACTAAACAGGTGATAAAGTAACATTAAAATGAATTATATTTTACATAATACAACAAAATAATTAAAACAAGTAGTTAAAAGGGATACTTAGGTTTTGATTAGAAATTAATCATATGGGCTACACATGGGCCTTGGACTTCAGCTCATACCCTACCTCAATACAAGAACACTTTGTTCTAACAAACTAGCATTTTGTGATGTTCATTTTGTGATGTTCACAGGATCGCTGAAAACCAAATTGGTGCATAACTGAATGTGGTGAAGAAAGCAAATGGTGCCAGGCTATTAAGATATAGTTTATGGGATCTCAACGACTTGAAGTTAAACAAGCAGACATCCAACAGTGAAGCAACAAGTCCGCATGGGAGAAAAGGCACTCCAACTGGTGTGATCACGAGTTGTCATTGGTAACGGGTAACAGGCATCAGAAGATTCATAACAAACAAACAAATGACAAACAAAAACACGTTGATAATGAGGGTGGTCAGAGCAGAGACCCAAAAACCAACTGTAGACAATAGAACATCCTCTCACAGAGGGGTCATAGAAAGGGATGAATCAATCAGGTGAAGTAGAGAACCAATGGATCACACAATACTCTTCTGGTTCCTTGTGGCTTCCTCACCACCACCACCACCACCACCACCACCCCACCCTCATGACCCCAGTGCTGTTTCCCACTCAGGACTGGATATGGACATGTGCATAGGTATAGACAAGAGATACAACTCATGACACACAGAATATAGGAACAGGAATAGGAATATGATATCAAAATGGTAAGGGGAAGGGAGGGTGAGGAGAGAAGGAAGAGGGAACGGATCACAATGAATGGTATATAACCACACGCCCCCCTCCAGGGGGAAGAACAACAGACACCAGAGGGGAAGAGAGCCAGCGGTTCAGTATGAGATATGAAAATAATTACAATCTATAATCTATCAAGATGGCATCAGTGTGGGGGCAGGGAGGGAAGAAAAGTGGAGCTGATCTTAAGAGCTCAATAGAACTTTCCTCTAGTTCCAAAATGCTTCCCTCATCCCCCTCCCACTATCATGATCTGAATTCTACCTTGCAAGTCTGGCTAGACCAGAGGATGGACACTGGTACAGATAGGATCTGGAAACACAGGGAATTCAGGGCAGATGATACCAGCAGTGCGAGTGGCGATACTGGGAGGGTAGAGGGAGAGTGGGTAGGAAAGTGGGAACTGATTACAAGGATCTACATGCGACCTCCTCCCTGGGGGATGGACAACAGAAAAGTGGGTGAAGGGAAACATCAGACAGAGCAAGATACGACAAAATAATAATTTATAAATTATCAAGGGCTCAGGAGGGAAGGAGGTGTGGGGAAGGAGGGGAAAAACAAGGACCTCATGCCAGGGCCTTAGGTGGAGAGAAAATGTTTTGAGAATGATGAGGGCAATTAATGTACAGATGTGCTTTACACAATTGGTGTATGTATGGATTGTGATAAGAGTTGTATGAGCCCCTAATAAAATGATTTTTAAAAAAAGAAAGTAAATGTCTAAAAAAGAATGATGGCAATATATGTGCAAATATTTCTGATTCAACTGATGTATGGGTTGTTATAAAAGTTGTAAGAGTCCCCAATAAAATGATCTTTTAATAAAAAGAAATTAATCATATGTGATGCAGTTATAAAACATTGTATTATAGTAAATCAAAGTTATGCCTAGATTTTACTATAATAATAATGTCTTAATATGTGCCATCCCTTTTATAAAACAATTTTTTACTAGCACATGGTTCCTTTTGTTTTGTTTTCCTTGTATGAATGTATCCCAAACAAAAAACTCACTGACAATGTTTCAATGCTGACTCATAGTGATCCCCTATGGATTTCTGAGACAGAAAGCTATGTCTTTCTCTCACAGACCTACTGGTGGTTTTGAACTATTGACCATGCACAATGCAGCCCAACACATAACCACTACACCACCAGGGTTGCATACTCAAACACATATTGCTGTCGGGTATTTCATGTCGATTCTGAATTCTAGCACACCTCTATGACAAAGCAGAATTACGCTACATGAATTTCAAGGCTGTCATCTTTTCTGAACCATAGTGTCTCACTGTTTTTGCCTAGTTAGTTGGAAACACCTGTCATTAACTTCACAGTTCAATGATCACCTACATCACTAACATAATTCCTTATACAACATATAGTAAATATTTAGTAAATATCACTGGAGAAAATTATTAGGGCAATTAATTAAAGCATTTGTTATTGCATAGCTTTGTATAATACATATAATTGATAAGCTTATTATGTTAATTGATAAAATTGGTGAAATTTAATGAAAATTATGTACAAGCAAGAACAAATTAAAAAAACATCATCGTAACAGAAAACTCATATGCAACAAAGGTTTTATAAAGGAAGAGTTCATTAATTGTTCAAAACATTTTTAAATATTAGATAAGTATGTTTAAAATAACTATGGATATATTAAAATAAAATTATTATGGTTTATTACAAATAAACCTGGGTATATACTTAACCAATACTCATACAGAAAATTAAGGAAAGAAAATTTTATCAAAACTAGATAAAATAAGCAGTAGTAGAGAAGGAAATGTAAGAAATAGTTTAGAAGCTAAGGTAAGCTATGTAGAAGGGGAGATTATGAGTCAGTGGCAAAAATCACAGAACAGACCATCACTGTTATTTGTGTCAAGCTGATCCCGACTCATGGCAAATGCATGTGGCAGAGTGGAACCACCCTGTGGTTTTCAAGGCTGTAACATTTGGAAGCAGACAGGTAAATATTACTTATGAGGCATATTTGTATTTAAACTCCCAACATTTGGGTTATGATTCTAGGGCTTAACCATTACGATACAGAGGAATCTAGAAAATACCATAGTATGACAAAGACCTTTCATGTCATGGAACTGAGCATATTGATCACTCTAATCCTACAAGAGGATTTGACAAGCCTTAAGGTACAGGGATGTGAATTGTGGTAGGGCTACTGTTAGATATTGACTAAACAAACAGCATTAGCATAGAATAACGATTATTGTTTATTTATATGTTACAAAATCAGTTTCTGTAACAAAGCATTGTACACTGAAGATGACCCTGTGTCATATTTGAAACTCTGATGCACATGAACCATTTAAAGAAACCAAATGTACTGAAAACAATTATCTATAGAATTTAAACACTGGTCAATCCATGACCTCCATCAAAAGGAGAAACAATGTACTGTATACTTAAGCCATATTTCAAATCCTAGGTTAGATTTTAATTTTGAAAATCTCATCTGTAACTAGATCATAAAATAGATGACTATATTGAAGTTTACCCCGAAATAACTAAGGTTTATGACAATCAAATCAAGTGTCAAGTTTTAAGCTGAGATCAAATGAAATGAAAGAAAGTTAAATGCTCAGTTCTTCAATTGCACTAGTGAAATTCAAGTACATTAAAACTATATGGGACAAATCAATACAATATCACACAGCAGAATTCTATCCACTGTCTATTTTCTAAATCCCGGGCTTCCTCTGTAGTTGTTTCTCTCCTGGTTACTCAGCTTTAGTCAACAGAGAAGTAGAAATGGAAAGAGACCAGGAGAGGCCATTGCATATAACGTACAGAAAAAATAAAACCCAGCTAATGTAAAGACTTTTGACTTCTACCATCCAAGACCATAATAAAACAAAGTTCTACTGTTGATGCTATTTTGTGTGTTCACAGTACAGTGAATTACTCAGCTTGGCTAATATAACCACAGTCTTTAATCTCCTACTAAATGACTGGGTGAACCATACAAATTAGGTATAATTTCTACGGGTCTGTTAATATTAAAAGGCATAACCAAGCTCATTTTATTCTCCCCAATTCAAACCCAACCCAGCGCACTGCCATCCAATCTATGCCAACTCACAGCCACCCTCCAGGCCAGGGTAAAATTGTCCCTGGTAGTTTCTCCCACGAGCTTCTGGGGGTTTTAGCTGCTGACCTTGTGCTTAGCAGCCCAACCTCTAACCCCCAGGGATCCTCATACACCTGAATTTTGAGAGATTTGATGATAGGAATTCTACCCTGGGACTACATGAAGCAGATGCTCAGCTAGTTGATCAAGATACAAAATATAATGAGAGGATTGGCCAGTTTTTTAGCTAGATTGAAAATCAGCCATCTCAGAACAAGGAATGAGGAAAACACTGCTTTCGATGAGGAAGAGCTAGTAATGAAGTGCGTCCTTTGGACCAAAAGCTCCTTACCTACTCACTCCCTGGATCCAGGAGGGAGCTGCTGTGACAACAAAGGTTTATCAGAGGAGTGACCAAGGCAGGGCTGCAGCCGAATTAAAGCTGGAATGTACTGTACATAGTGAGGTGCTCAGTCCAGGCACAGATCAAAACTGAATGCTCCAGTAGGATGCTTAATTACAGAGTGGTGTGTCTCTATGCACTGAGTCAAAGTTGTTTGGTTTGCCAACCCACCGAGCACCTCAGAGCTGAGACTTATGGTAGAGTGAAGCCTCTACCATCATGGGGGAGATAATGGATGTCAGAGTTGAAAAAGAAGGTAGGAGTGTGGAGACATGTGTATTCTCATGGGAATTGTACATGGGCTGATGCTGAATTACCTTCTGTAGCCTCTGTGTGAAATCAGAGGAGGTTAGATGCTTCACTCTTGCCATTTGTTCATAGTTGGACAGAGCTAAGCCAAGAGATTAAGTCAATTAATGAAATCAAACCAAAGCAAACAATAAAACCCAGGACCTTCCAGGAGATTTTCTCACATAGTAACCCTAAATATCAGAGGAAAACTTCCCCATAAGATCTCCAAGGTTGTAAATCTTTATGGAAGTAGACTGCCACATCTTTATCCCACTAACGTTTGAATGTTTTCCCTGGGTTATATCTACCAAACTTTGTGTTAGCAGGCCACACTTAACCATTATTCCACCAAGCTTTCTAAATCAGTAAATAGTACAAAAAATAGATCGATATTGTTATGAGAAAATTCTCCCATTATCTCTGCCTCATTTCAATTATATAATGAAATTCTTAGGATTACCATTATTCTCACTAATTGCACTGATATTTAGTATATGGACTGGTGTTCCTCAAGAGGGGCAAACGGCATTTATAGAGCTCTAAATACAGACAAGTACATAAATAAATAAATATATAAACATAGGGAAATAGATCTATGTACATATATTTATATGTTGAGTATCAAGGTAGCAGATGGACATTGGGTCTCTACTCAGGTACTCCCTCAACACAAGAACACTTTGTTTTAATAACCTGGCATTCCATAGTGCTCATCTTCCCAACACAATTGCTGAAGACAAAATGGGGGCAAAGCAAATGTAGTGAAGAGAGCTGGTGGTGCCCGGCTATCAAAAGATAAAGCGTCTGGAGTCTTAAAGGCTTGAAGACAAACAAATGGCCATATAGCAGAGTAGCAACAAAGTCCACATGGCAGAAGGCCGCCAGCCTGTTTGATCATGAGTATGCACAGGATTAGGTATCAGGCATCAAAGACTCAGAAAAAAAATGTCATATCAATGTGAATGAGGAGGAGTGCAGAATGGAGCACCAAAGCCTATCTGTGGACAATTGGACATCCTCTCACAGAAGGGTCACAAGGAAGAGATAAGCCAGTCAGGGTGCAATATAACAACTTCCCTCTAGTTTTTTGATGCTTCCTCCCCCCAACAATCATGATCCCAATTCTATCTTAGAAATCTGACTAGAGAATAGCATGTACATGGGTACAGATAAGAACTGGAAACACAGGGAATCCAAGACAGATAAACTCCTCAGGACCAATAATGATAATAGCAATACCAGGTATGTAAGGGAAAAGTGGCAGGAGAAAGTGGGAGCTGATCACAATGATCTATAAATGACCCCTTCTCAGGGGTCCAGACAACAGAAAAGTGGGTGAAGGGAGACATCGGTCAGTGTCAGACATGAGAAAATAATAATGTATAAATTAACAAAGGTTCATGAGGGGGGGTGGAGGAGGGAAAAAAGGAGGAGCTGTTACCAAGGGTTCAAGTAGAAAGAAAATGTTTTTAAAATGATGATGGCAACAAATGTACAAAAGTGCTTGACACACTGGATGCATGTATGCATTGTGATAAGAGCTGTCTCACACACCAAAACTGATTTTAAAAAAATCAAATACACCTTTTGGTGGCCATGTTTCTCTATATTAATGTGTCCCTGACTGGGAGTAGATCTGTGGTCAAACTACCGACTTCACATCAGAGGAGGAATGGCTGGAGCATGCAGTAAGATAGGCAGTAAGCAGAATGCTGAAAGATCGCAGTGTAACTTCCTGTTGCTTAATGGTTACCTCTGATATCAGTGAAGGCTCAGGAGGAAGCTCTGCTCCTGTAAAGAGTTACAGATTTGTAATAAACCCACAGGGCACTTCTTCCTTGGCCTGTAGTGTTGCTATGAGTCAGAATGAACTTGATCATGGTGAGTTTATTGGGGGGATTTGGGGTGGGAGGGTAGGGGAGTTGTAGAGTTAAACTCCAAAGCACTGGTTGTGTAGTGGTTAAAGTAAAAGGTAAGCAGTTCAACTAGTCATTCCACAGAAGCCAGTTGTAGTTGTTGACTTCCATCAAGAGTTATAGCTTTGGAAACCTTAGAAGGCAGTTAAACTCTGTCTTATAGCATTGCTATGAGTCATAACCCACAAGATGATAACTGGTGGAGAGTTAAACAAAATAAGCTCTGGTAGTACATAGTTAAGGACTTGCAGCTAACTGAAAAGTTGGATGTTGGAAACCACCTCATCGCTTTTGAGGAGAAAGAGCTGGTAATCTGTTCCTGCAAAGATCCAACCTAGAAAACCCACTGGACCAGCATATGTAGCCACAATGAGTTGAAATGACTCAACGGCACAGATTCATAATTTATGGTCAATACAGTTAAACCAGGAGCCATGGCCATGCAGTGATTACATGTTAAACTGCTTCCCACAAGGTTAGTAATCCAAAACCACCAGCTACTCTGTGTGATAAAGATAGGGTTTTCTACTTCCATAAAGAGGTATATTCTTGGAAACCCACAGAGGCAGTTCAACCCTGTTCTAAAGAGTGGCTACGAGTCATCATTGACCCGAGCAAATGAGTTGACTTGAGCTGGAGGCAATGATAAATACAGTTGTTACCAAAATGATTGTTTATTCATTTGCTTCATATTTATTTATCCTGTCAATTGCTGGACATTTCCTAAATTATTACAATTACATGTCAACATTAAAATTTCATAAGTATAAGTATATTTATCATATGAAATTTTTTCTAGCTCAAAAATCTGCAGAAAACAGAATTTTTAAAAAGCACGCAACTTGAATAAGTGACAGTATCACTATGCGTAAAGAATGCCATATTTCAATTTTTTCCTTAGGAATTCATCTCAAGTTAGAATTTTTTAAAATACAGCCATATAATAAAAGCCTTTTTGAACATTCTCTTTTATTATTCTGTTCTTCTTATGTTCTGGATGAAGAGCTATGCTTTGAATTTCTCTCAAAGGCTGCCCTTGAAATTACCATAGCGGATATAAAATCTAAATAGTTGCTGGCATTAGAACCAATTCATTCCTGCAAATGAGCTATCTTCTTGAGAGTTTCAAAAGCTTAAATGTACCACAATGACCACGAAATTTAGAGTCATAGACACATTAAAAAAATTATTGATGTGAAATTTGTTCCTGCCTGAGAATGAGTAGTTTTAAAAAATGTTAACTGATAAAATATTTATTGTTAATTGATTTTATATCTTATTTGACATATTCTATATATGTCACAAACATCATTGCTCTATTGTGAGAATATACATCAAATAAGTAATTCTGCTAATAACATAAACATATTTATTCTATGGAATATGCAATTAGGATAGTAATATGAATCTGGGTTACATCAGGTAGCTTAGAATGTACCTGATATTCCCTAGGATGTTTCTTTGATCCCACTTGATAAATTGCATTTATAATATTGTTATTATCACCAATAAGGAAAAAAGCAGATAAAACATAACTCAAAGTGAAAAAAAGATTAATGGGAAAAAACTGCTATATGTTAAAATGCATTGTTATCATATAACTGCTAAATTAAAATTATCACATACAATAATTAAGTCTAATTAATAGGTAATATGTAATGGCTACCTAGTCACAAAATTTAATGATGTTCTAATTGCAATCAAAAGTGCTATGCAATTGGTGCTTATAGCATTAAATCACATATCACATTCCTGTTATCGCCTTTGGTTTATAAATTGGAGCTTTAGTTCAACTTGTGCTTTTTAGTAAAGATAATGCCTTTGAAATATAGAAAATGAACTGGCAGGATGCCAAAGAATCTACTTAAGCTAAATTTGAAACACAAGCGTTTTTGAACAACAAAAAGGCTTAATCCCCCCAATACACTTTAAACTTAGTGATATTAGTCATAATTAGGGTACTTTCAACTACAAATAGTTTGATTTTATTTCACTTATCCTTAATGATAGTATCCCGTAGGTCTTTGGTTCAGGTGGTAAAGTTTCATTTGCAAAGTCTTTCTTTTTTTTTTTTACATAGTATGTAACTTTTGCAGTTACAGTGCTCTTGAGAGCAACAATGCAGGGTAGTCTACACATTTCCAAAATGTAAAAATTGTTTAAAACATGAGCTTTACATGGATTTATAGAGTGTATGTACTGGCATCAACAAATAATCAGTGTACAAAATGATAATTTTATTACTAAAATGACATTGGAGCTAACCAAATTACCAATTTTATAATAACCCAGACTTCAATTAACAAATAAAAATGCTTGTTAGATAAATAAAGTACTTAATATTAGGCTTCAAAAACAAACTTGCTTGTAATGCTCAAATGAGAAGTTTTATAAATAATATTTGACAAATTTGTCAAACTTTATAACATATATATTATAAATTTTAAAACATGATATAATATTATAATTTAATCATAGTATTTTATAAGGAATTTAACTGAAAAATATCTCCTAAAATTTAAAGTATGATCATAATTACATATCCAAAATTATTATTCACACTAGGCATAAAAATATTAAGTTTAGAGAAATAATGACCTCATTCCATTTTCTCTAGTTCTACATGAATAAAATATGTGCTTTAAAAATCGATTAAAAATGTAATAAATAAATTTTTTTTTACTTAAGTTTATGAGGATAAGATAAAAATTTACTACTAAGAATTCAGTTCAAATATGCATGTCCGATAAAACTGTCTTAAATGTTTTCTTTTGGCTGACTAATGTGTCCTTATAAAAAAGGAACTTTGGGGTACTGGTAGACATTTAGACATCAATTTTAATATCAAATTTTTAAAAAGTTCAAGTAGTCATGTTTCAAAGAATTGAGACTGCTAAAAGTTTACCCAAAAAATGCCCCAATTGAAATTATAGTTGTGATCTGCTGGACCAGTTAAATTCTGAGCAGAGAGGCTTTGTTTTCAGAATGCAAAGTGATAATCCTGATAGATTTTGTTGAAGGATTAGGATGGTCATGGAGGCTTAATTTGAAGAAATTTTCAGAAAATGGAAAACTGCATCAGTGGAGGAAAAAGTCAGGCCCTTTTGGAGGAATTTTATTTTCTCTCAGTACACAAAAGAATGCAATTGCTTATATTGTTAAGGTAGCAGGTATGTCTTATGAGAATTTCACCAGAAAATTTCTTCATATTCCTAAAAACTAAATAATATTTAAAAGCTACTTGATTTGGGTTCCTGAAAGATGCCAACCACAATTTTGGTGTGCTTTACATAAAAACGTGCAGAATTCTTTGTGGGGAAGATTAGACAGATAGATCAAATTCAGAAGTGCATAGATTTATATGAAGGGTATATCAGGAAACAATAGCTTCTGTTATAATATTATTGTTCTCTATAGGTCTCTATGTTTTTAAGCCATATTTTTGAACTACTAAAAATATTTTAGAGGCATATACATAATTTGGTAGAGGTGATATTTCCACTATTAATCAACTTTAAATATCATTTACATGATTTCCTATTCCACTTATTACAGTAGACATTTAAAATTTACAAAAATCTCATATTTATGACAGAAAAGAGGGTAAGCAAAAATGTAGAAAAAAATTAGGATAATAATAACAAAAGATATAGTCTTAATTAAGTCATACATAAGAGGAGACGTGCTTGTGCTAATCCCTATAAACGGTGTCCTAGGTGTAAGGAGGGAAGGGCTGTGTACCGGTGAGCAGTTCATACAAACGAGGGGAAGGCGCCATGTGAAAATGCATTCACAAACAAGAACAGTGGAATATTGTTCACAGTCACAAGGCGGTAGGTTCTTCTTAAAATTATCTGAAGGAAACAACATTGGCAGTAATTTGGACTATTAACCTTTAGAGCCATAAAAATACATTTCTACTCTTTATAATTATCAGTATTTTTATGGCAGTCCTACAAAAGTAGGACATTTTTAGGACATTTTTAACACACTAGGTACACACTAGTTATAAATAGATTTAATGATTAAAACAGAGAGTTAAAAACCAAAACTAAACGCACTGCCATCGAGTTGATGTCAAACACCGTGACTCTTTAGGTCAGGGAGGAACTGTCCCTGTGATTTCAGAGCCTGTAACTCATTACAGGAATAGAAAGTCCCACCTTTCTCCAGAGGAGTAGCTGTGTAATGTGTAACACCCACACTACTAGGGGAATAATATAAAACAAACATGCCAAAGTTACAAACAATAAGTTGGATTAATTAAAAAAAGAAACTATATTGCTAGAGATTTACAAGTAAATTGTATGGAATGCATAGGAGACAAATTTAATATAGTATTATATGCCCATTTTATTGAGAGAAGAGCTCTCATTGATTAGACATTAAAAAATGCAACAAAAGAAATATGCCAAAGGAATGCATGGAGAAAGTGTAAGTATGATATCGTTGTTATGTGCCATCAAGTCAATTCTGACACACAAAGATCCTGTATAACAAAGGAGAACTAACCCGTAGTGGTTCCTAAGTTAGAGCCTTTTGTCACACAGATCTGCTGAGTGCTTTCAAGTAGCTGGGTGCATTTGAACCATCAGCCTTTGGAGGCTGAAAGTGAGGAGGACTTAAAGCACTTGCTGATGAAGAGCAGGGGTGCATCCTGTAGTATGGATTACAGCTCAATGTAATGATAATAATATAATAATTATATTATACAATTAATCAATAATATGATAATGCCATTAACAATATAATAATAATAAAGTCTTTGCAACTTGACCGATTGTAATGTGAAGATAAAGAAAGAAATGACTGATGTCAAGTATTTCATTCTGCTTGGTTCC
Source organism: Tenrec ecaudatus (assembly GCF_050624435.1). Lineage (NCBI taxonomy): Eukaryota > Metazoa > Chordata > Mammalia > Afrosoricida > Tenrecidae > Tenrec > Tenrec ecaudatus. The sequence goes on from NC_134531.1 coordinate 237,520,146, forward strand.
ACAATCAATGCTCATGGAAATAGCAGTAAAAAAATCCAGTGATACATTGCAGTAGATACATCTGTTGAACAAGAGCACAACATTTTTTAAAGGTGAAGACATTACTTAGAGAAATAAGATGTGCCTGACCCAAGTTATGGTATTTTCAATTATCTCATATGCATGTAAACTTGGATATTGAGTGAGGAAGGTGGAAGAAGAATCCATGTTTGTAAAAAATATTGAAAGTACTATTGGCTGTCAAAAAGCCGAACACATTTGTCTTGGGAGAAGTAAAGCCAAAATGCTCAGTGAAGTAAGCAAGATAAGACTTGGTCTCGTGTCCTTTGAACATGTTATCCAGAGACACCAGTCACTGGAAAAGGACAACATGCTTCATGAAGTAGAGGGGCAGCAAAGGAGGAGAAAACCTTGACAAAATGGATGGACACGGTGACTGTGATAATAGGCACAAAGACAACAATTTTGAGGATGGCACGGCCCTAGGTAGTGTTGTTTTTCCTTGTGCATAGAGTCGCTATGAGTCAGAATCATCTTGACAACAGCTAACAACCACAAAAATATTTAGTATGTGAAATCAAAAGGTGCAATTGGACAGTAGACTTCTTATAGTTTTTTATTACAATGAAAACACCTAAAATTAATTACTAATTTCACCCTGGATTCTAGAAACAGAAGATCCAGGTCAATGTTGATCATAGACTCCATCAAAACATCTCTGACTCAGACATAACCTATGTACAACAGAAAGATACACAGCCCAGTCTTACAAAAATCCTCACAATTATTATGTTGCAGAGAAAAAGTAAACCCATCTTATTGAGGGTCTTCCTCTTTCAACTGACCATGCACTTTATCAAGTGCATTGCTCTTTGCAAGGGAAGGGACTCTCCTGATAGCTAGCATTTCCCTCCTCTCATGAAGGGACATTGGGGTTGAACTTCCCCCAAGTCAGATGTGCTATTCTTTGTCACTCTGTGCTCCTTTAAATGGTTTTTACCAGTACCATGATCCAAACGGAGGCCTTGGGCTCCAGTCTCCCTTATCTGTTCTCCACCATTCACATGCCTACAAAGCACATGAAAATACCATGGCTTGGGTCAGGTGCACCACAGTCCTCAAAGTGACATATTTTCATTTTCACATTTTGAAGAGGTCGGCAGCAGATTTGCCAACGCAAGATATTGTTTGATTTCTTGATTGTTGCTACTAAGAGAATTCATTGTGGATTCAAATAAAATGAAATCTTTGAAAAATTGAAGTGTTTTCTTTATTCATGATGGCGTTTATTGGTCCGTGGTGAGGATTTTTTTTTTTTGCATTGAGTTGCAATCCACATGGAAGTTTGCGGCATCTCTGTGACTCAGTCTTTAAGACACACTCTTTGCATAGTCAAGCTTTTCAAATAACTCCCTCGGCATACAAATGAAATAAGTCTGGAAGAAAAATGCAACCTTGTTGCACACCTTACCTGATGTTTCCACACGCATCTTTTAATATCCCTCTGTGGTGCTTAAATGCCTAGCTCTTGGTCTATGTATGCATTTTGATGAGTACAATTAAGTGGTCTGGAATTCCCATTCTTTGCAATGTTATCCATAGTGTGTTAAAAAATCATGGCGTGTAATGCATTTCCATAGTACATTTTTTAAAGTAAATATTTTTCTGATAAACTCTGTGATTAGCCAAGATCCATATGACATTAACAGGCATATGCTTTATCACGTATCCTCTCCTTATACTGATTTGAATTTTTAGCTGCTCTTGGTCAGTGTGCTACGGCAATGGTTTCTTAATTATCTCTAGCCAAATTTCACGTGTAGCTTATATTACTGTTATTTAATATCATTTCCACATTCTCTTGGGTCATCTATCTTTGCAATGGGCACAGATAAGGATCTCTTCCAATCAGTTTGGTAGGCATTCATCACTTAAATTTTGTGGCAAAGACTAGTTAGTGAGTGCTCTCAGCTCTGCTTCAGTTGGACTTGCTGACCCATGGAAGTGGAGTTGAGTGCTTTTGGGCTGAGGCTTACTGGAGTGGGGTGTCTTTCGGCACAAGTAAGGGAGCTGAACTTGCTGATCCATGGAGCTTAAATTGAATTCCTTTAGGTTGATGTTTATAACAAAGTGGTATTCCCTTTGGGTATTTATTAACAGACTTGACAGACTTTTGTAACATGGCCTGATACACTATTCAGCGCTGAGCATTTCTCATGGGCATTACAACGCATTAACTTCCTTATTAAACCCTTTAATTATACATTATATGGGTGAGTTCTGCATATCCATTGCTAGCCTTTAGAACTGAGAGATCAAGTAAAGAAGTAAAATAAGAACATTAATTAAATCGGCACATGAGTAATTGACTATCTGTTTCACAGTTGGCCCCTGGCCTTGACTGATGGTATAGGTCATCTCCAATATCTCTTCTCATTAATGTGATACCTGTATCAGCAAAAAAGAACAAGGTCCTCAATGTGATAGATTGACACAGTGGCTGCAACAATGAGCTCAACATAAGACAAATTGTGAGGATAACGTAGGACCTGGAAGTGTTTCCTTCCTTTTATACACAGGGTCATTACGAGTCAGAACTGACTTCATGGCACTCACAACCAACAAGAACATGTTCCATTGACTGAGATCCATACCTGTGGTGGCGATTAATATTTTTGAAACATGGTATTTTCAACTTGCTGATCTTGCAAAATTCCATCATGTTATCTTCTGGTATATATTTATTACCGAGGGCATATCTTCAAATTACTCCTAGCTTCTGTTCATTTCCACTTTTTCATTTCATTCAAAAGTAACCAAGATTGCATTTTAATTGCACGATTAATCAATTTTAGACTCAAAAACAGTTCATGGAGTTCTTAAATTTCTTCTCTTCTTTTTAAAGGGTTTTATTGGGATATATTTCACATACCATATATTTTTCAATAGTTCAATCATATTAATAGGAGCTGTATAATCATCTCCACAACCAACCTCAGATCATTCACTTCCTTGTGGTACCCATTCTCCTCAGCTTCCCACAACGTTCCCCATCATACACTCAAGAAACCATCACTGCCTCTTACTCATCTTGGATTTCATCTACAGAAAAGCACAAAAACAACAAAAATTCTGTACTCTGCATGCCAGAAAGCCTATGCACATCCCTGGTCTGTGGTCAGCAGGGATTTACCGGAGCCTTAATCTATGTGTAGACGCTGTGAATTAATTTTGGTCACCCACTGTCACCCAAAGCCTTCCGGAGACTGATTATTCACAATTTTAATTCTGATACTATTCCCTCCTTCAGATTCGGAATTCTTTAATTTTTCATCGTCTTCTTTTGTGATTATCTTTCAGATTTGAATAATAGTTGTATGAATCTCTTGGGAAATATATAGATATTAGCTTATCACATACAGCATTATACTTCAAGATACAACTAAACATAATTTTTTTAGGAATGAATACTACATCACTCTTATTGAGTGTGCCATTCCTGACACACTGAGCCATTTAATGATTTGAGTCAAAGTGCCCAGTGCCAGTCTATTTTAATCTCACTGTGGCCGAGGGTAACAATCTTCATGTGTCCCATTTCATTTTTAATTACTCCTGATTTCCAACGCATACTACATGCATCGCACTTTCAGATTATTAATGGACGTTTCAACTCTTTCCTTCTTTTGAGACACGTCTAAACAGGAAGTGTGGGGCCTGGAAGTGTTGCTTCTCCAAGTCATCCGGTTAAACTCTACTCTGCGCAGGCAGCTTTTCCTGATATTTTGAGTGCCTTCCAAGCTGAGAGGTCCTCTTTTGACATTAGCTCAAGCAATGTTGGGCTGCTACTCCATAACCAGTCCTTCGGTTATGGGATGCCTATTCCTGCTTTCTCGTCTAGTCTTAATCTGGAATCTCTGCTGGTTGAAATGATCGAAGTATAGCTTTCCAGATCAGAGAAACCCACAAGACACCACAGTACAACACATGGACAAATGGGGAAGATAAATATAACAATGGAAAGAATGGGTGTACAGCGGAAACCCACAAAATAAAAAATAGAGTGATGATAGGAAATAGGATTAACAATGACAAAAATTAATGATTAAAATAGCACAATATATATTTTAATTTAGAAAATGGAAGATTTTTCAATGAGTACCGATGTATCAACTGTGTATTTGTATGAATAAAACCAAAAGAGTTAAAAGAAAGGAGAAACAAAGAAAAAAGAAGAAAACAAAACAAAGTCCTTTATAGCCTAAGACAGGTAATGATTTATTTAGCAAAATGCAAATATAATGAAATGTGAAAAGGAAATCAGAAATAACACATTAGACTCCAGAAAATAAAAATAGTTCCATCTAAAATTTAAAATATATAATCTAAAAACAAAATATCTAATAAAATATATGCCTTAATAGACTCCAAATAAAAAAGAGAAATATGTTATTGCAATGTGAAAAATTTTACAAAATATCAAAAAACTGAAAACCATTGAAATGCTCAATGTTGAAAAACTGTCATGTCCATATAATCAAATTATGGTGACTGAAAGAGATCAGCAAAATTAAAATAAAGTAAAATTTCATGAGTATGGATCTTTTGAAAGTATAAATTAAATAATAGCTATAGAAATTAGACAAATAACATAAATGTAAATATAATTTACTGTATTGAAATCTATTACACAAAAGCTATGAAAATAGAGGATATTTATTTTTTTCCTTTTTAGTAAAACACATTTAGATATTTTATTAAAATTAAGCAAATATGATTGAGTATTATAAAAGCAATCAAGTTCAGTTTCTATAATATTTTTGAAAATATTAAAAAATTAGTAAAAAGGTTATTTTTAAGTAGTTTAATATTTGAAAATTCCATTTTTTTATTTTCCAGATTGTTCATATAACAAGTCTATAATAAATTTTGGAACAACACCAATATCAGAGCTTTTACATAGAATCCTTGAAACATTCTTTGAAGAACAAGATCTTTTTAGCCTGTCTAATTAAGAGATACTCTATAATTTTCTGTTGATAGTTAGTCTAAACATATCCCAGAAAATTAAACACACTGAATAAACCAGCTTATAAGCCTATAAAGTGAAAGAAGCAGTGAGTCTGTTAATAAAATAATCAGTGTGTGAAGAAGTTTTTACTATGGCTTATTTTTCAGTATGTTAAAGCATTCAAATTACTAAGAAATTGAAATATTCATTAATAGTGCAATATCCAATCCTTTATTTTTATTTCTATCTAGTTGAAATAGAGAACTAAAATTTAAAATAAAAATATATGTGGATATTGCATAATCTTTGGCACTTTATTCTTTTATTTCTTTAAATTTGAATTAAAAAGTATTATTTAAATCTGGTAACTCAACAATCCTATAAAGCAGACACTTTGCTTTATTAATCTTGTAAATAATAATATTCTGCAATTTTAAAGAATCTGAATCTTAATGAAACAAATAGTATGTTAAAGCTTGGATGAAATACACACAATTAATTACTGCTGATCATAAACAAAAACACTACAATGCTATCAAACCTATTCTGAGTCATCGAGAAACTACAGATAGAACAGAAAAGGCCTATGAGATTTTCAGGGCCCTGATTTATTGGCTTATGTTGTCACCTGTTTGGTCACTGCTCTGTCACAGCCTGGCTGCTCTGCAGCATCTGTAATTGCAGGTAGAGGCTTCATGTATGCTCCATAAATCTTTCTCTTGATGGCCATGGGAACTGATGTTTCTGCTTTGGGGATTGGTCTATTCTACCCAAAGGAATGGTAAAACTGACCAATTCCTTTTATTAATATTTCACACACCTATTTGTGAGATCCAGTTTTGTTGAGAGGTACACACACACGATTGATGAATCATATTCAAGCAGTTTCACATCACCAAACTGTTGTATCATCTGTCTTTGTCACGGGCATCTATGTAATTTCTAAGAAAATATATTCTAAATATATTCTCAAAAAGAAAAATGCATTTGACTTAGGGTCACCACCAAATTTTATACCAATATACCGAAAACAACCACCAAACTCACTGCTATGGAGTCGATTGTGACTCACACCAACCGTATATGACAAGGTTGTACTGCCCTGAGTAAGGTGTACTGAAAGTTCTCTAGTAGAATCATTTTATCAATAAGAACAAATTTACAGTCACAGTAAGTCTATTATGCCTTAGCTCTCTAAAACAGCCTAACACATTTTTGATTCATGAATATTTATTAAAATATAAGTTAAATAGTTTATATTTTTATATTTTATATAATAAATGGTTCTTTAATTTTTAAAAATGTCCTAAGTTACCTAATAAGAACTTTATTTATATTAGTCCTCACATTTCCTAAATTTCATAGTTATTTGAACAATTTTATTAATTTTAACAACTATCCTTATAGATCCTGCTTCCAGACAATAAACACTATTAAAGTAATGCATATGCTGCTATAGTTTAATATGTTGAAAATATTACTTCAGATTTCTTACCTTAAAAGGTTAAAGTAATTAGCCAGACAATTAGAAATAAGACATATTACTTTTGTTGGGCATAGTAATAAACATGAGAATAACACCAGGGTAAAACCTAAAAAGGCATTGAGTAATTATTGATAATTAATGTAGTTCAGAAGAAGATGTATTTTAGGTAAATATTGCTAAAGAAAAAAATAACAATTTTTATAATAAGCAATAACAGCTTGTAGCGCCGTACATATCCCTTACTATCCACTAGGTGTCTCTAATGGATTTGAAAGTTTTAAGGTTATGCATTAAATATTGAAACATGAATTTTATATATATTTTGATTATCCTACATAAATTCATATTGTTCAAAGCAGAAAATAAACTATTTTGGTCAACATATAAAATGAAAATAACTTACATTCAATGTCAAGGTACATGCTTTTTTGGTGCCCTCCAATTCTGCTTGCCGCTTCACAGTCATATCTCCCCGAATCTGACAACTTCACATCTCTGATGTGCAATGATGAGCTTCCATGCTGGCCTTTGACTTCAATACGCCCATCAGGGCTCTGTTACATCGATTCAGGAAAAAGAAAGATTTCATACTTGATTTGTGAAAAAACATGACCAAACACATCATCCTTCTCAAATGTTCAGTAAATGAAATAAACTCTTACCTGCATTAAAAATCAAAAGTAAATACTCAAAAGTAGCGTTTCCATATTTCTGAAACACTATTTTTGTTATTAACTTTATATCCTGATTAGTATTATATGAGACTTACAATAAAACTGACATGTAGAAAAACTTTAAAACATTTTTAGTTCACCATTTTATTTAGTAGACTATTTCCTTCATGAAAAACTTGCATGCTCTTCTTTGACAAATCTTGTTGGCTTCCAGTTAGGTGACTTACAGACATAAGAACACAACAGCAATTCTTGCTCAACATTAATTAAAGGCTATCAATGATAGGACTACTCCTGCAATTTAGATTCATTATTCAACATCTAGAAAAAATAAATAGCACCAAGATGTAAAATAAAGACTTTAAGAGACTTTTAAGATCTTCATTTTCTAATGAATTCACCAGTATTGCTTGTAAGCATGATTTGCATTTTAAGCATACTGTGTTTATCATTAATTATATCTTTAGAACAAATTAAGTCATTTTCAGGAATAATGTGGGATTGATTAATTACTCACTCCAAACATATTAACATAAATCAAGAAATTGCACATAAACCAATAACGTAAAACAGACTACTAGTGGAAATCTCATATGCAATATAATTAGTACGCCTGGACTTGTGGCGTTTAAAATCACACAAATTCCTTCATTGAGTGGATATTGAAACATGCAAGCATAGTCGGTTTCAGTGCTTGCTAAAATATTTGATGTCAAACATTTATAAAACCTGTTATTACAGAAAAACAAAATTGTTAAATTTATATAACTGAACTTCATAGTCATTTAAATGTTTATTCATATTAAAAACATAATAAAACTCAGTTTTCCTTTTTAATTATCTAATTGTTTTCCTTAAATTTATGCAAAAATTTTCAACTTTTTTCCCATACATAATGTGGATTAGAACACAGTAGGATTACCCTTTTGATATTTTTTAAAGATTCACATAAGCAATGTAGTTGCTATACAATTTCACCTAGACATTTAAGTGATCTATTATAAGAAAATGTTTACTTTAAAATTTAACAATAATTCACTAGAAATGCATTATTGTATCATAGATAATAATTTCTATGCTGAAATCAGACTACACTAACACCCAAGGATTACTAAAATGATATTTAGGAAACATTTCCAAGGGGATGGAAAATATCTTCTGCCAAAATTCTGTATGTTCAATTACTAGACACATTCCATTGATTAAGAGAAAATAAATTAAAAAAGAATGATTCACAGAAGTGAAAATCAGAGGGAACAAGCAAGGTATCCAATACATTGTATGAGGACTGCTAATTTTAGGAACCTCAATACATCTTTATAAGAATTTGCCACTTTTTAATTTCATTCCTTCTTTTTTGTACTGATTTCCCTTGGCTTCCCTGATAGTTCAACTCTCCTGGTTTTCCTTCCATCTTTACCCTCCTGGGGATCTTAGCCTCTCTCACAGATTCTCTGTCTGTAGTGTCCCTTATTACTCCCCTAAGGACCTCAATTTGACACTGTTCTGTTTTCAGTCAATATACTCCACGTGGACAGCATCATACCCAGCCACATTGAAGTTGGTGATTTTTAATCACGCTTTTTTTCCCCTGGAGGTTCATAACCGAATAATTGACTTCTAGGACATAGTTACAAGATACACACAACCCTAGCACAAAACTTAATCTGTTCTTTCCTAGTGTTTTCTCTCTGAATGAATAATACCAATTATTTTCCTTGACCATGATACACCATGTGCTCTGCATTGATCAGTTTGTGTAACAACCTTTCTTCCATTCTCCTCTCCTGCTCTCTCTTTCCTTGTTTATTCTGCTTGTGAAGAGATCCCCCTTCCTTCCTTCTGTCTCTTTGCTTCCTTTACTTTTAGAATGCTGAAGATTCTCAGTCTATCATCTTGTTTAATATTATTATTATTATTATTATTATTTTCGTTTTAAGCAAATGTTTCTGCAGAACTATCTGCTGAATGCCTCTCCTATGCACCGTCTCAGTGTGTGCTGCTAAGTGTAAAGGCTATTGACAGGCTGCTCTGTGTCTGAGAGGGAACATTTCCACATCTAGGCTGACTATGGCTACAAAAAGAAAGAGACATCTATAATACTTTAATACAAATGTTATTAAATGTATATATTTATGGTGGTTTAGTAAAAATTACTGCAGCGGCAAATATTATTTCTGGGAAAGCTAAAAGATTTTTGTTCTAAAAGCACATGTTTAGTTGTCCTAACAATTTCATGAAACTATGGTACCTCTTGTCTTTTAAATGATCATTTTGTTTCTTCACGGATTATAGTCTTGATGTCCTACACAGCTAGGTTTTATGTCATTAGTGTTCAATGCATTAAGTCTAAAGACATTACTAGTAGATTTCTTCAATTTCTTCATCACTAGCTTCAGTGGTTTGAGACAGTTAATATTTATTGTGCCCACCTGGGCAATAACACATGTGGGATTAATTGAAGGTCTGAGAGATAAATGGCCCGGTGAGCCTCGCCTTTCTAGTTCTCAGGTCTCTTGCTTTCTGATGATTAGACCAGGGTGCAGCTGCCTTAGCCAGTTCTCTCCTTCAGCTGGCAATGTTCACTTCCTGCAAGACATCCCTGAGGAGAAGCCGCATGGACCTACTCTGATGCAACCCTAAGTGATGGAGAAGCCATGTGGAGACCCCTGCCAGTGCTGAGATGCTTATACATTCACTGATTCGGCTTTCCTCCTGCAGTCGACGTCATTGCGTGTGTTTTGTGAGATGTAGGAGGTCTTTGTGGATTGGTGTCGGACATTTGGGCTAATGATGGGCTTGTGGGCTTGGACAGCACTGGGTTGGGATGTTTTCTTGATGTGCACTTACTCTTTCTATAAAACTATCTCTTATACTTATGCGTTTCTGTGTATTTGTTTCTCTAAAGTACCCAGACTTGCACAAGTTGAAGCATACATTTGAACAATAGTTGTATTGATTGTGTTTTCCTGAAGGAGTATAGCTTAATTCAATCACAGGCAGCATCTTGAAATTGAATGACAATGGAGAAGGTCAATATCAGCAGCTAAACCCAGACAAGGGTCTGTGGGACAATTAGTTTCTCATACTTAGGTTAAATTTCAAGCTGAAAAAAATAAAACAAGCTCACAAAAGCCAAAATATAACTTTGAGTCTATCCCAACTGAATTTTGAGAACAAATATATTTTATGCATTGAATGCTAATGAGATAAAACCTGAGCTATGGGAGGACAAGGCCATCATTCATGAAGAAAGCAAATAATCATTAAAAATCTAGGAAAGAAAGAAATCCAAGTGGATTTAAGAAAAGACTCTGAAAGTTGCTCTGGATCTAGAGTAGCTAAAGTAAATGGAAGATAGGATGAAGTCAAGGAGCTAAATAGAAAACTTCAAAGGGCTGCTTGAGAAGACAAAGTCAAATAGTAGAATGAAATCTGTACATACTTAGAATTAGACAACCAAGTAAGCATGCTCAGAATATCTTAAACTAAAATAACTAAAGAGAAACGCAAGACATGAGTTTCAATATTAAATGATTCTATGGGCACTATATCAAATTGATGCAAGCAGCATAAGAAGACTGTAGAAATAAAACACAGAGTCACTGTACCAAAAAGAATTCCACTCTTTTTGGAGGTATTATATCAAGAGAATCCAATGGTCATGAAGTAAGAAGTTTTAGTTATACTAAAGGTATTAACCAAAACACCAGGGCCCCAAGAATTTATGACATGCCATTGGAAATGTTTCAATAAGACGATAAAACACTGGGAGAACTTACTCATTTAAGTCAGGAAAATTGGAAGACAGGTACTTGACTAACTGACTGGAAGATATCCATATTTATAGAAATTCCAAAGAAAGCTGATCCAACAAAATACTCAAATTCTGAAACAATGTCATTAATGTCACATGCAAATGAAATTTTGCTAAAGATCATCCATCAATGATTGTAGCAGTTCATTGACTTGGAGCTGCCAGAAATTCAAAAGAGAATATGGAACAAGGAATATCATTGTTGATGGCAGATAGCCCTTGGATGAAAGAATAGCATACCAGAAATAAATATACTTGTGTTTCATTGACTATACAAAGGCATATGACGGTATCAATCATTAAAAAAAGCAAACCATGGAGAACCTTGAGACAAATGAGAGTCCAAGAACCCCTCACTGGACTCATGCTGATCTTGTGCAAGAGACAAGAGGCAGTGTGTGAACAGACAAGTGCATGCTGCATATTTTTAAAGAAGGAAAGTTGGTGTCAGGGCTATATGGTCAGTGTCTTCAACCTCATACAACCTGACACAATACTCAGAGCTGCTAGATTATATGAAGAAGAACATGACATCAAGATTGGAGGAAGAGTTTCTGAGAACCAGTAATATGCAGAAGATTTAACCTTGCTTGCTGAAAGTGAGGAGGCCTTGAAGCATGTGCTATTGAAGATCATTTGTAGCCTCCTGATATGGTTTCCAAATTTTTCTGTATTTTCTTGTTTGTCCAAATGAGGGTACATCTCAGAGGTATAATGTCTTTGGAGGTCACCCTCTTTAAGTTGTCTTAGATGTTTTTCCATTTTTTGATATATGAAACCCAGGATTAATGAACTTAGAGATACAGCAATTAAAGGTATTTGGGGAGGGGATACATTGTTGGAGATGGGTTGAAGGGAAGACAACGTCAAGTAGTCCACATAGAAAATGAATGTTTGGAAACTGTTTGTGGATACAGTTGTACAATCCTACTTGACAAGATTAAACTGTGGAATGACATGTTATACACATTTTAAAAAATAATATAACTAAATAAAAAGTACTGTAGCCTTCAGTTTGACTTTCAACTCAATGTGAAGAAGACCAGAATCATTACAACTGGATCAGTAGATAACAGCATGATAAATGGAGAAAAGTGTGAAGCACTCAACAATTTTGCATTCCTTGCATGCACCATCAATATCCATGGAAGCAACAGTCCAGAGATCAGCATATGCATCGCAATAAGTAAATCTGCTGCACAAGGCTTCTTTACAACAATGAGATGCAAGGGTGTCACCTTCAGGATGGTGTGCCTGACTCACTCCATGGTATTTTCTATCGCCTCATCTGCATGTGAAAGTTGGACAGTGAATAAGGAAGACCAAAGAATAATCACTGCATTTGGAGTGCGGTGCTGGAGAAGAAGATTTAAAGCTCTGTGGGCTAACAAAAGGACAAACATATCAGTCTTGGAAGAAGTAAGGCCAGAGTGTACCTTAGAGAGAAAGATAGCAATACTGTGTCTTACATGCTTCGGGTATGTTGTCAGGAGAAACCACACCATAGAGAAAGCCATCATGCTTGGTCAAGCGGTGGGCAGCTCAAAAGAGGAAAGCCCTCCAGTAGATGGACTGACACAGCGACTGCACAATGGGCTCAGACCTAACGACACACGTGAGGTGGCAAAGGACCGGTGGTGTTCCTTTCTGGGCTGCATAGGTTTGCTCTATGTTGGAATTGAGTTGGTTACTTCTAACAACAACAATATGTTACATTAAAGTTGTGTGAGTTGTGTAAGGAAATGTCATTATTCATCTATTAATTTTAGTGGTGTTTAGTTCATTCGGAATCATGGCAACTTCATGCTTTGCAGAGTATTTACATAGCGTTTTATTGCACAGTGTTTACATGATGTTTCATTGGCTGTAATCTTTGTATATACTTATAACCAAATTTTCTTCCAAGGCACTACTAAGCAGGTCAGAACCACCAACCATTCAACTAGAACTCCAGAGCAAACAGTGGACATCACCCTAGTATCCCATCTTGCATCATTAGAGGGAGACAACAAGATGTCTGATTAAGAATTCATACACTGATGCTATCATAAGGAAACTTGTTGTTATTTTACAATATTGCAGAGTAAACTATAAGATCATGATTGTCTTCTCTTGATTGTAGCAGATTCTTTTTTATTATGTATTGTAAACTGTTATATAGTTTGACTGTTAGAAAACAGTTGGTTATATAAAATTAGCATAATATTAGTACTTTAAAAAGTACTTGCAACATATTTGAAATTATAATAGACAATTTGGAAAGAACTGAAACTTTTGGAAGTTAGTGATCCAACTGAAAATTTTAAATCTTTTCATATGCTTTGTAAATATGTAAAATATACATTCAACTGAAAGACACTATAATATAAAAGTGGTGAGATATAGTCAATTAATAAGGGCCTTCCATGCATAAGACCTTAGGTCATTCTAGATTTTATTCTTGTGGCTATGGTCCCATTTAGGAGTGAGTTCTCTGTTATAGAATTAAGGTGAATTTAGTGTTGACATTAATCGGGGATGACATATCCTTTGTTTCCATGGGATATCTTTAAGATTACTTCACTAGAGGGTAGACCTCAAAGAGTCACCTTCATTTTCCATGGGGAGTATAGCCAACTAAAATACAAACACGCCATCTCCATCTAAGCCTCCTCTGTGTACAGAGCTCTCTGGGACACAGAGAGAAGTCCACAGACTATTCAAAGCACATGTCACAGATATCGGTCTACAGTGGCAGAGGCGGCAGAGGCTGCAGAGACCAGCTGCACCAAAGACTGTAAGACTGTGGCACAGAGACTCAAAGAAGCAATGCAGAGACTGGCTATGGGTATCTTCTTCTCAACTGGCCATCGATTATGGGGCAATGAGACGGAGCAAGAAGTAGATTGACCTCTGCTTCAGAGAGCAAGAAACCAAAGGACCACTTGAAAAAGTACTTGGCTGCTGGCTGAGGAGAAATGTTCCTGTGGAGCAATCACTGTCCTAACATGCTGCCGAGACACTGAAGACCACAGATCAATCATTCTATTTTTACTATGTACTGATTTTGACTAGTGATGACTTGTTAACCATCTTACCCGTATGCTTTCTCTAGGAGTCCTGTGTGGCCACATTAATGAATTATGGAACCCAGCGTAGATGTAGAGAGGTGTGTGAGAAAAGGCTGGTATCAGCACAGGTAAAGGATGATGAAAGCAGGTATGGCCCCTGCCTCATGGCAATAGGGATGTCAGAGACGGTCAGCTTTGGCTCCTCTGCTGATCATGCCAGCGGGTCCTTCCAAAGTCTGACTTTCTAAAGGACAGCTCTCTCTTTTTGTTACAAAAGACCTTACACATGTCTGAAAGGAAAGTCATTGATATCTTGGCTTTGATTCAACACCTACTGAAGATTCATTTCAAACACTTGATATTTGATTGAGGCAGGTTAATGGGCATATTAGCTGCCTGCCTTAAGTTTCCAGGTTCTACCAATGCATTAAATAAGATGATTAGAAAGAAAAGGGTCTGTACTTCATTATTCTGATCCTCTATAAAAATGTACTCTCTGAAATTTGATTTGGTGTTATATAATTTACCTATCTAGAAGGTCGGTTTTAAAACTTCTCATTTGACCCCTATGTACATAGCTTCAAAACATGATTATTTGGAGGAAAATATCTTTACTAATTTTAGAACACTTTATTAAAATATCCATGTAATAAATATATGGCTTCATTATACAATTTTGTTGGAAATTTTATTTTTTGAAACATTAACACTCAAAACAATCATGGTGACATATTTTAATGTGATTTTATCTGTTGAAACATTACTGCCACATTTAAGCTCTAAATGTAGCGTACAGTTCCTCTGAGGTGACCAGCATAATCTTTGTTACTTCATCTTTGGACTAGTGGCCCTGATAGTTTTAATCATGGGCCACTTTTCCCTTTGGAGAAGAATTGGAGGTGATGTCACTTCATCACCCAATTATTTACTTTCCACTTATGTTATAATAAACAGCAAAATACTACAGAGCTAAAGTAGATTACTTTATATTATTATAGCAATTGATATTTAAGAAAGCTCACCAATTTAATTTCAAAATATTATACAAATATACTATAAATGTATCATGTGAGCATATCACCATTTCTTTCTGAAAATGAGCAAATGGGGATGCGGGGCTAACAAAAGATGACAGAGAATATGTCATGAACAGATTTGTATACACCTGTATTTATTGTAGCAGTTTTCTTGATAGCAAAAATATGGAAACCACCAAAAACCCCAACTTTAGAGGAATGGATAAATGAGCTCTGGTGCAATCATACCATGGAATTTTATGCATCAATAAAAAACAATGGTAACTTTTTAAAACCCCACAAGACAGAAAACACTGGAGAGCATTTTGATAAGCAAACTCAGTCAATTTTACAAGTATAAACATTTACTATCACCATCGGTATAAGGAAAACAAAGAAATAAGGTTTATACACCCATAGACAAGACTGATGGCTAAGAAGCCAGGTACTGGAGCAGGAAAAGAGCGAGGGGGAAAATGGGCAAGTGAGGCTGGGGAGAGAACACATAAAATGTATAAATAAATTAAATTATTATTGTTCCAACAATAATAAACCCTTCAGATTCCCTATCCTCAGATCTAAATACTGGACTGAGCGGATAAAAGAAGAAGAAAAGTAGAAACTGACGTGGACTTGAATTCTTTAAAGGCATTCAAGTTAATTTCAAACATATTTTAAAAGGGGGGGAGATCACAGAGAAGTTTTGTGAAAACTCCAGAAGTATAATGCTGAAAGAGGGATGATATCTTGGGGGAGAATTCCAGGCAAAGGGCCTAATAGGCATATGAAAGAGCAGAGAGAAGTGATGGCAAGTGTGTTGAAGAGTGGAAAGCACAGCAACCCATTAACCCAAAGCCACAGTCATCAAGTCAATTAAGACTCCTGTCGAGCCAGTAGGACAGAGTAGGTCTGTCCTTGTGTTTTTCCACGTATGAGAACAGAAAGCCCCACCTTTCTTCCAGTAAAGCAGATGGTGGGTTTGAAACATGTAAGGCATGGCATTACCTGGACACCTTTGAAAAGCACAGCGACGCTCCTGATATTGAAGAAGGAAGTAGAGAACTCATTCAGGACTCTAACCAAATGCAAACATGTAAATATCTGTGCATACTTTTTCACTCCTTTTGTAAATGTGTATTATTCTTAATGACATCATATCTCTTTCAAATGTAAATTATAGCTCAGACACTTAGGGTTAGAGGCATATCATAAGCGTTAAATAGGTAAGAAAAACGAGAGAAAAGCTCTAGAGATCCTTGTTTATATATTCCAAACTCACGGTCACACCATGAAAATTGCTTTCGTTGACTGGCGGTACTCTTCATGGAAACAGATCACCAGGCGTATGCTCCTGTGCTTGCAGTGAGCGCGTTCAGAAGCTGGTTTGAGGTGCCTAAAACAACTACCAGTTGCAAATGGGTGTGCCACCTAGGGCACTGTATCCAAACTAACCTCGCAAAATTAGGTTATTATTACATCACTGTGGCCATTTTCTTCCATTGCAGAATTTGAAGTTTAAACAGAAATATTCCCTTTCTTTCTTGTCTGTTTTCTCTACCATTGATTTGCTTTCCTCAGGGCTTTACACCAGTTTCCTTGTTTTCTTCCTATTTTTATTTCATGAATTGAACTTTTCTATGATTGTCCTTCCTCTTAGCAGAGCAAATGGATATAATAAAATATATTATGTGTAATGAAACTTCTTAATTTAGGTAGCCTCTTCACTGGGTCTAATTGATTTTTAATAATAGATCTAGTTGATTGTTTATTGAAGAAGTAGGAATTAAATATAGTAATAATTGAATATAATAGATAATAAATAGCACTGGCAGATATCAAACTTCTTAGTGTTTATTAATTTATTTAATCTTCACAAATTACATCATGAAGTTAGAAGTGCTATCATCACTATTTTAAAAATTGAGATATTGAACTAAGTACACATGGAAGAAGCATGAGCAATTGCTGAGGATTGTAAATTATATCATTCAAAGTCAAAGGAGGGAATAGAATGCGAGGCTAAATTGTGATCATCTGGTTTGCAGAAGGCTATGGATGACAGTGAGAACCAAAGATACAATTGTGGGATCAACATAAGAACGAAGCTTCTGGTGATTTCTTCTATGCATAAGAGAGGGATGGGAGCAAAGTGGTTACCAAATACAATTCATTGGATCGATGACTATAGATCAAAATAAGAAACCTGACTGGAATGGCTACACCTTGTCAGTGCATTGCCCTATCTGAAGCATGTTAGGCCTGACGTGGTTTTCAATGTTTCTTATTTTTGGTTTGCTCATATTGGGGATTATCTCAGATGTGCTATGTCATTAAGCGGTCATTGAGAGGGATAGTGGTGGTGGCGGCAGGTTGGGAGATGGGCTAGTAAAAGGGAGCTGATGTCAAGAAACTCAAAAAGGAAAAGAATGTTTTAAGTTGATCAAGATAATAATTGTACAATATTGTTTGATGTGACTGAAGTATGGAATGATATAATATCTGCATCAACTCACAATAAAATGGTTTTGAAGAAAAAACTTGGGACATCGGCTACTTTTTTAACAAGCAACCAGGCACAGGGAATATGGTGCTAAGCAAACACCAAACAAACAAAAGGCAAAACTATTTTCTATGTGTATGAACATTAACATTTAGTGCCTGAGACTAATATTATTTTTAACTGTATAAACATACTCTGAATCCTACTATGCAGTAATACCAGTGTCATTTTTGGTGTGAGTGAATTAGGACTGATCAGTAGTCAGGAGAAGTTGTACATTCCAAGTGCAGATTGAGATATAGAAAAGCTGAAAGACACACTGAATAAGTGGTCCAAGACTGGCAGTTTATAGATGATAGTTGATGCTTGTGCAGGTAGCTAATGCCGTGCACTTCTCTCTGATAAGGTTCAACACATAGACCTAAATCATGAGTTTTGATTACATCTAGTAACCTGGCTATCTATTACACATTATACTGAGTCTTGGAGTTATAAGAAAGGAAACGGTCCTTAGTCTTTCATGCATTATGGGGTAGGGAAGAAATGAATATTTATAATATGTAGTACATACTAAAACCTCACTATCATGGTGTTGATTCCAACTTGATGTAACATACTAAACCAAGACTCTACTGGAATATATATGATAGATAAAATCTAGGGAGGAAGTCCACTACAATGTACAAAAATAAGGATTATCAACTATAGGTATTTATTTATAAACTGAATTGTGCTTCACTGCCATTGACTCAATGTTGCCTCAGTGAGCCCCTGCAGGTTTCTGAGGCGGTATCTGTTAAAGGGAGTAGAAAGCCCAGTTTCCTTCCTGTTGAGCTCCTGGTGGCTTCCAACTGCACACCATGCAGATGGTAGTCCCCCAAGGCTCTAAAACTGAAATAGGAAGGATTCGTCCTTATAATAAACCACACATAGTACTGTCTGCCTAATATGCCACATGCAATGCTAAACACAAGTGAGAGCCCCAACTGAGAAGTTCTGAAGAATTACAAGATGAGAGGAGCACAGAAAAGCAAGCTTAAAACCATTCTAGGCATATGGCCCCTCTTGACTGCACAGATCATTGTTCTTTACTACTCAGCAAAAGTTTAATTGCATATGATATTATTAAATTGTTTGATGATTTCTGCATTCTCTTGGGTCTGTTAATAAACTCATGAAAAAGTGCTCAACATCATCAGTGATCAGGGACATGCCAACGGAATACCAATTCACATCCCCTAAAAAAATGGACAAAGGTCACATAACAAGTACTGGAAAAATCAAAATTCTCCAGCATTGATGGTGGGATAATGATGACGTGATTTTGAAAAAGAGTGAATTTGAAGGTTCAGCACAAGTTATCACGTAAGTCAGTAATTTCACTTCTTGACCTTTCCCAACAGAAATGAAAATGCATGTGCACAAACAACTTTTACACAGATGTTATTAGAACAAATAAACACAGAGTAGAAACAATCCATAATCTATCAACTGATTGCTGAATAAATCAAGTACAGTACCCATAGTTAAATACATGGTAAAAAAAAAAGTTCAAGCGCACTAGTAACTTTGCAGGACAGAGGCAAGACTGTATGTAGCCTTAAAGATTTACAACCATGGCAACTGAATACAGGGTTGTTGAAAGTCAGAATTATACAGTAATTGGTATATACAAAATGAGTGCAATTTGGCAATGAGAGAAATGGGGAAGGAAGGAAGAAAAGGAAACAGAATGACTGACATCTGCTGTAACAGGATGCACCTTGGAAACATGCTTAAAGATGTGAGTTACAAAACTACATATATAATTATTCCATTTGTAGAGAATTTACCTAATAGGTAAATCTATAAAAACAGATATTACATTAGTATTTGGAAAAGGATTTAGAGTTGTATAAAATTAAAAGTAGAACTGATTTTTTTCTAGAAAATTTTATATAAAGTATTTAACTATGTGTATTCCAAATGACAATAGACAAAATGCTGGTGTTTAGAATGTGCTATGAATATTTTATGTTGCCTAGGTATGCTGACTGCTTTAAGAATAAAACAAAACAAAATATAATGTAGTAGTGGAAACTAAACACTGCAGAACTATGCCCTCGACTGGTTTACATCCAGGTTGTGCTGATTACCAGCTCTGTGACTTTGGGAGATACTTAATCAAACTCAGTTTCCCTGGTGGCATAATGAGTTATGCATTGGACGGCTCACCACAGTGTCAGCAGTTCAAACTCACCAACATCTTTGGATAAGAAAATGCTCATGTAAAGATCAGCCTTAGAAACCCACAGGGGATGTGCTACCCTGTATAGTGAGTTGCAATATATCAAAATTGACCTGATGACAGTGGGCAGTGAAATAATGGATATAATAGAAATATAGATTTCATAGCATTGCAAGGTAGGTAAAATGAGTTCATATTAAAAAGAATCACATATGGACTTAAAACATGAATTGGCAAAAACCAATCCTTCTATCTAGATTAAATGATAAAAATGGGTTTTATGTAATAATACATTTCAGCTTCCATGGGTATTCTTCATATATCCTAAATCAAGAAGAAATAATCTTCACATCAAATCCTCAGTTAACAATATACCTTTTTGTTACTAAATGTTTTTCCCCACATGGATTGCATACCACTTATGTATAATAACTCTTGTTCATGATATGTGTGTGTAAATGGTACATAGTAGGGTAGAAAACTATAATCAGGACATACAAATAGAAACCAAACAAAAACTCTGTAACAGGAAAGCAAAATGACTGGTAATACATGTTAAAACATTTGAAATATGAATGGATCATTACTAAATCATAAGTTACATTTATTTTTCCATAATGATAATAAAACCTAGATATTTACTAAATTATGAAATTTGTAAATAGTTGAAGTCTCGTTCACCTTGAAGTTGGCCTTAATTACTTTTCCTGATTAAATTCAAAGATTTTAGTGTCAAAGTCTAGTCAGTGACTTTTTATTTTTAATCATTTAGTTGGGGGCTCATATAACTCTTATCACAATCCATACATAAATCAGTTGTATAAAGCACATTTGTACTTTTTATATATGTGTGTGTGAAACAACTCAAAGTTTTTAATTTTTTAGAATTGTTGTAAGTATGCTTTATATATCACATATGTATGTCAAACTCATATAAAGTGACCACATGTCTATATTTTATTACTCTTTATTCCATTACTATATGTGTTATGAAGGCTTCTCTAGAGAAACAAAACCAGGAAATTTATGATTTTATATATAAATATTAATAGATTTATACAACAAGAAGAATATAACAGCTAATTAGTCCACACAGCAGTACAGAGGGCTCAGTTCAACTCACATTCATGGAACAGTTCATATACTGGAAGTTCTTTAACTCATGTGGACTGCTGAGTCCACGGGAAAGGAAGCAGACAGCAGAGTCCTCCCTTGGGCAAAGCCGACAAATTCTGCCCACAGGCAGAAAACAGCAGAGCAGGTCAGCAACATTGAGTAGCTCAGGAGCTTAGTGAAGCAGGCCCGGATGGGATATAGAACTCAAGCAATACAAGGTGATAGGATCCACCAGCCTCAAGCTCAAGTTATGTATGCACCAGCAGTGTTGTGAAGCAGGTCTCAAAGGAACGTCAAGTTCTAGTGACCCAATGCATGAATTGGCTTCATCCACAGGTAGTGTAGCTCAGAGGTTGAGGCAGAGAATTTACTAAATCAGCAGCATACTGGTCCGATCAGGCCTTGCAGAGCCTTTGCCCTCCAATCAAACTGTGACCAGCGTTTATCCCACATGCTGCTATTTGCCAGGTTAGCACAAGAAACCTAGTGATTATACTATTTTAATACTCTTCCTTAATTTTTATTGTGACCATAACTGTAAGGAATGAATTAGAATAAAAGGAAAATTATTGAAGTTTGATTATTATTTTGACATTAGTATTGGCTATTCTGTCCTATAAGATATTCGTGTGTGTGTGAAATTTTAATTAAATTATAAGATAATACAATGAAAACTTTAGTTTAAGATTATAAGTAATCATATTAGATATAAATTCTGGCCAAAAGTGTGGGACTAAATCAGAAAGCCTGGGCTTATCAAAATCTCATTGATTTGGGCTATCAATTCATGTAAAATATAGCTTTTCTTCTCAATGCTTAACAACCTGGGATAATAGAAAGTTTGCTGCCATTTTTGTATTGGTAATATTTCTTTACACCCTCTATAATAGAAAAGAGGAAAAGTAAAAAGAAGCATTTATTTTTCAAAATGCTCAGATCTAAACATTAAGTTTAGCAATTTGTGTTATCTGATTTGACAAGAGAAACAAATCCAGAGAGACATCCATATGTGCATAAGAAAGATCTTTATATATAAGGGCAATTGGAGATTGAGAAAACATCCCAGTCCAGATCAAGTCCATAAGTCTTATACTAGCCCATATGTCCAATACCAACCTATAAAGTCTTCTTCAGATTCATGAAACACATGAAATGATGCCAAATTCTGGAAGATCACAGGACAGTGGGTGGAAAATCTTATGGATCCAGTGGCAGTGTAAGCTTTTCTGCGCTGTCAGGGGTCTCTACTTGGCTCTTCCAGCTCAGGGAACTAAGGGTAACTCCATGTGTCTTCTCAGCTGGAATATGTCCTAGGGAGTCAGCCTGCATTCTGCCTCCAGTGAGCTCTTTATATCCTTAGGGCCTCCAAATGAGGTCAACAAGCAAGGATTTGATTGACAAACTAGTCCTCTCAAATTGACAACAGTTTATATAACTACCACAGTCCACCCCTTTTCATTTTGACGCTTTCATACAACTCTTTAGCAATATAGAATTTTCAAAGAACAATTTTAATCATATCTGTACCTAATAGGTTAAAACTAAAATGCATATAATTTAATATGTGCCCAAGTCTCATTTAAACAATATTCTCTAAATGAACAACATAACAATTATCTATTCCTAACAGTTGCAGTTAAGTAACACCCACACCTTAATCCTTTATTCCTATGAATATGTTCCCCCACCTATGAAAGTTTGTAACCCAGTGACTTCATTCCTTTATCCACCCCATTTTGGGCATCCAATTTCTATACTGCCCACTTACATCAAACCAGTGCTCTGAGGAGGCAATCATATACATTGATGTGAAGAATCTTCATTCCAGTTGGAACCTTGTGGAATCGGCATCGCTAAGCAAAGTCAAATTAGGACAATCCAATCATAAAATTTGCAGTAATATGCAAGAGTTCACAGGCTGAAATTTTTTTCTCTTCATCTGGTTGGTTTCTGGTCAACGGAATGAGGGCTACGTCACTTAGCCTCACCACAGTGTCCATTGGTCAACTTTCCTGTAGACCATGGCCCCATCACAGATTTTCAACAACCCCAGCACCTTTGGGCTACGTCATATACTTCAGACCCATCAACCCACTCTCGTCTTCTCCTCTAGTTTCTATAACCAGATCCACAGTGTCAGCCGCAACCCGTCTCTCTATTGTTGCATTTCTCAATCAACAAGTGGATACAGGTGGTCACCACCAAGCATTTCAGGCTACCACAGGCTCCCTTTAATGTTCAGTCCTAGAGAGGAATTTTCTTCATGGTTCCAGATTTTTTCCAGCTTGTGACAAAAACCACTAGAGCAAAATAAAAAATCCAGAGTTCCTTTTTTCTTCATCTGTCAACAATCCTCTAAGCAGGTCTCATGGAATGCAAATATCCTTAGTATGCCAAAGCACTGGGTGAGGTTTATCTTTTCAGAGACTTCTTTTTTGGCATGTCCTGAACCCATTTGAAGATTGAATTTTAATGTCTCAAAGCAAGTGGGTTTATAAGCTCTCTAATTTAATTCTTCCCAATAATCATTTCTATCAATTATATCAACAATAATAAGCAGAAGAAATCAGTATAAATGAAGTAGAAGCAGATACTAAACCCAATTCTTAAAACAGTCAAGATCATTCCTTATTTAGCTTATCTAAATCCCTATCTAAACTACTCTACTGATACAAAATATGGGATTAGTCTTCTGACAGTATCAAGCTAGAGCCAGGCTTTCTGTCAGCCATTTTCACCCCTGAGCTCTGAAAAATTCAAATGGTGATTTCTATGCCTGAGCTCAAAATATACATTAACAACATTAATTTTCATCATCTCAAACAGGAATAGCCAAAGAAAATAACCAACTAAAATCAATCAAAATTATAAAAACCTTCACTTCCCATATTCTTCCCAGAAAACAACCCAGTGAACTGCGTGCACATATCTGACCTCTGGGTAGCCAAAGAAGAACACCTACCATGAGGGAGAGGTCAAACAAACATCCATTCTCTATCTTCATGATTTGTTTCTCTAGTACCTTACCCCCAAGGTAACATAATGTGTTAGTCCACATAGACTAGAGAAACAAATTCAGAGATACTCATATAGGTTTAAGAAAGAGCTTTAGATCTAAGAGCAATTTAATATTAAGAAAGCTTCTCATTCCAGTCCAGATCAAGATCATAAATCCAATATTAGCCCATATGTCCTATGCTAATCTATAAAGTTCTCCTCAGAATCATGAAGCACAAGAAATGATGCTGAATGTAGGAAGATCACAGACCAGTGGGTGGAACATCTTGTGGATCCAGTGGCAGTGTAATCATATCAATGCTGTCAGGGGTCTCTACTTGGCTCCTCCAGCTCAGGGAACTAGGGTAACTCCATGTGTCTTCTCAGCTGGAATGTCTCCCAGGAAGTTAGCCTCTGTCCTGCCTCCAGTGAGTTATTTATCTCTTTAGTACCTTCAAATGAGGTCATTGAGCTAAGATCTGATTGACAGGCTATTCCCACCCCTCCCCTGTTACCTATCAAAGTGGCAACAGATTATATAACTACCCCAGCATTCAGCTGCTGATCTGAAAAGATGGCTATTAAAATTAAAGCTGTAGCTTCTTAGAGGACGATTTGGCAATCTGCTCCAATAAAGATTACAGCCAACAAACCCTATGACAAGTTCTTCTCCACAGGCTCGATCTTAATCAATAGGACACAGCTACAGTAATTTTGAGATAAA
Source organism: Tenrec ecaudatus (assembly GCF_050624435.1). Taxonomy (NCBI): domain Eukaryota; kingdom Metazoa; phylum Chordata; class Mammalia; order Afrosoricida; family Tenrecidae; genus Tenrec; species Tenrec ecaudatus. Next base: position 237,544,764 of record NC_134531.1, read on the forward strand.
ATTTAATTTCACTTCATACACAATTGAAACACAGAAGAGAGATATGAAAAATGAGGCCAATCATGCTGCAAAATACTTGTTATTCAATATTTATTTTTATGGTTAAATGTATTGTAATGATTTGCACTGCATAATTGAACTCACCTTGCGAACGCTGATATCAGGTAATTAAACCACACAGCTCTTGAAATAATGCTTGTAGTCACTAATAAGTACTGATTATGTTGTTTTAAAACCTTATGAAAGCCATAGGTAAACTGGTTCAATATTTTAATAACATTTTACTCTCTAAGATAAAGCATAAACAAGTATTTTTGGAACTAGACTATGGAAAATGTTAATGTTAGAATGCAAAATAGTGTTAACTGTTGAAGTTCGATGATAGATACATCAGGTTTCATTATTTTATTATCCAGTCTTGCATTTATTTTAGAATTAGTTTTTGCTTTTCTTCATACAGTTTGCAAATAATATACGCCAGATAAATGCTGTTCCTTTAGCTTGTTTCTTAAATTTACAGAACATGTGGGAGAGATAGGAACACAAATTAAAACCTTAAGCATGCTTCTGCACTTCAATTACAATAAATTTTAGTATTGAAATTCACTGAGATTTTCATGTTACAAATTTTTCAATGTTATTAGAGTACAACTTGAGTAATACACCAAAATCGTATATATTGTATTTACACATATTTAGTGAGAGGTAAATGAATTCATTCAGGATGAGTACTAGATATATAACAAATGTTTTTATATTATTTCACATATTTCCTAACCAGGGAAAAAATGTACTACTAATTAGATATGATATGAATTTTTTTAAGTTGAAAACACAATTTCTTCCTGGAAGGTTACAAAGTGATAAAATCATTACAAAAATGCCTGCCATATGGTAAATGTTCAATAAATGTTAACTGTAGTTATTTACCTTTTTCTTTAGTCATTTTTATGGCCTCATGAAATATTCTGTAATGGAAGAATGTAACATTTTAAAAACTTCAACATAATTTGAGAGCCTTTCTTCACTGCTCTGTAGAATGGACTACAGAGATCCAATCTGAGCTTGGGAATGACATGGGGTACTCATACGACAATTTGCTCTCTTTTTGTCTGTGTTTCATTTGAATAGGTTCTGTTTTATCTTTTATTTCACTGATCTTTTCTTCTTTAGTCTTACTTTCTCTTTATGGTTTAATCAGCTATTAATCTGATCCAATATTTTTTTACCTTTTACTTTTTTACCTCTAATCACTACAATTTTAATTTGTTCTTTTAAACACTTTATCTACTTGCTCTCTACTCTCCTTGCTATTTGTAGGCTTCAGTGCTTATTCAGAAATGTAATAAACCCTACTTATGTAAACATCACCTGTGTACCTGTTTCTATATATTTTTTGTTTAGTTGCTAGTCTTTTTTCTTCTTTATACTATGAACCATTTTTCCTACACCTTTGTTGGTATGTTAATTTTTTTGAAAGCCAGATATTAGAACTCTATATATTGTTTTATTATGATTATTTTAAGTATTTCTTAGTAGTTTTTCTGAAACACTGGTAAGTTACTAGCGAAAGAGTGTGTTTTGAAAATTGCTGTCAAGGTTTTATAGTTGATTCCAGAGAAACCTTTGGCTTGGTCTGAATTTGTCAGATTACTAACGCAGACCTTCTCACTCGTCTCATGCTTCTTTTCTTGGTTGGGCAGTTTTCCTTTACATATATACCAATCATCAATTTTATGAAAACTTTTGTTCTGTGTCAAACAATCATGCCAATTGCTTCACCCTCTGTACCCATAGTACCAGTTTTCATCTGTGAATCGCCATAAAGATAGTCTTCTCTAGGCACACGGCCTAAGAAATCATAGAGCTCACATCATTGGCACACTCTCAGTTTCCACTGTGCTTACCTTGGCATACTATTCAATATGTTAGATGATTGCTAATTCAAGGTAAGCAACTTGAACCCACCAGCTGCTTAGCAGGAGGAAGGCAGGGCTTCCTAGTCCCAGAAAGAGTGGTAGTCTTAAAACTCACAGGCAGAGTGCTTCCTGACTCACAGAGTCAGTGCAAGTTGGCATTCATTCACTTAATCTTCAAAATAAGATCCTTGATTTTCAATACTCTAAGGAGGTTTTGTGTAGTATATTTACCTAATGCAACATGTCTGTTGCTCTCTTTACTGCTGCTTCCATGAGTATTGATTGTGTGCATAGGAAGGCAAAAATCCTTGCCAACTTCAAACTTTTCTTCATTTATCATCAGTTGTGAGGATTGTGGTCATCTTTATATTGAGTTATAAAACATATTGGAGGCTGAAATCCTTGATCATTACCAGCAAGCATTTCAAGGCCTCCTCAGTGTCAGCAAGCAAGGTTTTATCATCAGCATATTACAAGTTGTTAATAAGCCTTCCTCTGACCCTGATGCCATTCTTTCTCTTGTTCTGTTTAAACTACTGCCTCTTTATTTGTGTACAAATTCTGCCTGAGTACAATGAAGTGTTCTGAAATTCCCATTCTTCTCAAGTTTATCCATAGTTTGTTATAAACCATACGGTCCAATGCCTTGGTACAGTTAATAAAACACAAATAAACATCTTTCTGGTATTATTTGCTTTCCGCCAAGATTCATCTGACAGCAGTCATGATAGCCTTTGCTCCACATCCACTTCTGAATCTTGCCTGCTTCCTGTTAATGGACTTCTGCAACCATTGTTGGAGAATCTTCAGCAAAAAGTTACTTGCATGTGATAACAATGATATCACCTTAAATTTTGAACATCCTGTTGGGCCAACTATCTTTGGAATAAGAATATAGATCTCTTCCAGAAAGCTGGCCAAGTATTATCTTCCACATTCCCTGCACAGGTAAATAAGTGCTTCTCATGCGTCAATAGCTCTTGAGTTAGTGTTGAAATGGTGGGAGACATTATTGGAGAGTTTGGCATGGAAGAGTGAGGTAGTCTGATCTGTGTCAAAAAGACCTTTGATTTTAATGAGGAAAATGGGGACACGGTTGATGGCATGGAGTCTTCTTAAGAAATTAATGCAAAACCCTAGACCACGAAGCGGATTTGAATCAAGAAGTAAGAGTAGAACAGGGAGAAACAACGTAGTGATGCCTTTATATATAATGAACACCAAAATGATTTGGTGAAATATCAGAATGTGGGTGAAATAGTCAAGGGTCAAAAATTTTCCTAAAATGTATAGGCTATGTAGGTGGAAAGAAGCACTTCAGCATTTAATAATTTTGGGATGATGGAGTAAAAGCAAATAGAAATGAGTTAAAATTAGACTGGATATTTTAAGTGTGAGATATATATTTCATATAAAATCTGGACTTCGAGGATTTTAAGTAGAAAAGAGGGTAGTTCACAATACTACATGAATGATATGCATTCATTTAAGATTGATTCATTTTGTCACTTGGATTTAGTTAATGTTACTCACTATGATATCACATACACATTTCAAACTTACATTTACTAGAAAACAGTATTCCACAATCTATCCAAATTCACTAATCTGTCTATATTTCTTTACAGCTACAAAAGTTTTTTCCATTTCAGTGAAAACAGTTGATTAATTTATCAGACATAATTACAAAGTAGATTATGTATAAAGTACATGATATATTTTTAAAAGATAAGCAAAAGCAAGTTTCTGAAAAATCCACACTAAAATTGATCTAAATGCATAAATGGTAACCTTTTTAGAAAAATAGTTTTAATAAAACTATAAACTATTTTACAAGCAATAGCTCATTAATAAATGGTGTTTTTAAAAGTGATATTTTATTTTTATTGCTCAGATCATCTCAAAGAAGGGTAGAAAAATTGACATACATATATAAAAACACATTTGAGAGATTCTTTTTTTATTAGAAAAGATACCAGGAAGTTGTAAATGAATGTTAAAACCCCCTCTCTGCAAGCTCAGAGGCATCAGGGAGATTTCTACTATGCCTAATTGTATTCTACCACCTATGTTGCATTGGGAATAGAAGCATCCATTTTGCCTATTTCCTAGCAGGGACTATAATATTTCTCACAGAGTGATAGAAGGAAAAATGCATTAAGTATACCTTAAAAATGTCATTCGAATACAAAAGCCCTTCAGAAAATAATATCATCTCTGGGAAGTAAAAAAAAAAAAAGCATCGGCATTAAAAGCCACAGGGGGCAGAGTGCTCTGAAGCATCCTTCCATATAATTGGAACTAACATTTTTCGCTATCTTAAAGTTATTACCACTGTAATCTGATTTTTTAACAAAAAGGTTTATATATAATGAAATAAATTAAGCAGAGAACGGATATTGGAAATAAATTAGATATAAGGATCACCAGGGTTTCTAAACTATTTGAAAACCATGAACTGAAAATGTATTAAATATCTGAATTTTTAAGTACTTAGAATCATAATAGTATTTTAAGCATAATATTGCTACTACATACTTTTGAGAAATGAGGCAACCTCAAATTTCAGAAGGACCTTCTTTTATAAACAGTAATTTTGTAGTTTAGTAAATACAGTGATTGACCCAAAATAGCATGGCAGATAAATGGCAAGTTCAGGACCAAAAAAAAAAAAAAATCAATCAGTGCCACAATTACCATATAACATATCATTAATCTAATACAACATTATTGAGTCACTGGGTGGCACAAACAATTAAATACTTGACTACTAACTGAATTTGGAATTTAAAAGCATCCAGAGTCACTTGAAATAAATGTCTGGTAGGTGATCTGTTTCTGAAGTATTACAACCATAAAATCTCTCTTGAAAAACATACAAAACAACAAAGAAAGAGTCTAAACAGCTGACAACAATAGCAAAATAAAATAGAGGAAACCCACAGTTGAAAAGGAAACAAATATTAAAACCAGAACAACATTAAAATGAGTCAGGTAGAAGATCAAATTAAAAGATGCTAGATTTTTACCCAGTTATGGATTTCATAATCCATTTTCCAATTCATTCTGCATAATGAAAACCTGGATAGGTGAATCTATTGAGACAGTAACTGGATTAAAGGCTCCAGGTGTATGGCAAGGGAAGCTGGTACCGGGAATGGGGAGCTAATAACAACGGGTACCAGTAAAAAGAAATTGTTCTAAAATTGATTGTGGTAATGAATGTACAGCTCTTCTTGATATGACTGAATTATGATATTATATCTTCATAAAACCATTACACACACACCCTAAAGGATCCCTGGGGGTGTAGTAATTATGCATTGGGCTGTGACCCACATGCTCAGCAGCTTGAAACCACCATCGGTTTTGTGGGAGAAAGACTGGGCTTTCTACTCCAATACACAGTTCCGATCTTGGAAACCTCAAGTGGATGGCAGTGATTGGCTTTGGGTTACTGAGCACAGTTCTTCCCTGAAGCACACACGGTCTCCATGAAGCTGAGTTGACCAGGCAGCCACTGTCAGTAGAAGCAATACTGCAACATCCCATCAAATGTAAGACATTTCTCTTAAAACTAAGGATTTTCTAGATTATACTACACAAATGACAATGAATAAGACTTATGAGTTTTGTATTTTCCATTGTCTATCATCTTCCTAAAAACGCATGGATTTATATAACATCCTTGTCATGATACCAATAATGGTATGCCTAATTCAAGTATACATATTACTCTTTAAAACGTTATAAGTAAAGCTTTATTTTCTAAAACACTTCATTTCTTCCACCTACCTCTATTTTGGTTTTCTAATTGAACTCTGGCAATTCATTGCTATCTTTTAAAACAATCAGTCCTGGATTCAATATAAGAACTGCCCATAATTATAATTCGAAATGAAACAGCAGGTTTGGCAAAGCACCAGTATTTCATACAATCTGCATATATCACCCAGGGGAACAAGCAAATAAATAGAAATAAACTCTTAATAGAAGCCATAAAAACACAACTTTAAAATTTTATTCAGAAGTATTACTACTTCCAAAGATAAGAACCAACATAAACAAAACAAAATTATGCTGTCCTTTACTCAGACAATGCTAAAATAAGCCAATGTATTTTAGTTTTTTGTTTCAATCGAACTTGTGAAAGTATATACTGAGAAACTCTACTGATTCCTTCTTACAAGTCAATAATTGTCCATTTTTCCTCCCAGATAACATTTTGGTAATTTCTATTAAAGGAGAAAAGAGAAGTTTAAATTTTTATTTTTGCAATGCAAAGCATTACCAGTTGCATACTTACTAATTATATCTACATTAAAATCTAGAACCTAAGCAATTTTCTTTGGCCTAGAGCAAATTGAAAGAAGATATTCTGGTGAGTGTTGACATAATTTTCAAAATATCTAGGGGCCTGCCTGCACAAAAGTTGAGCTTTTTCTATGTTACTGGAGAGATCTGCCAAAGCAACATTTGTGGCTTGTAAAAATCTATTTAAATGCCCACATACTTTAAAATTGCAAATCATAGATAAAAAATTTGCTAATATTAAACATGTTTATTTGAAGGGTCTGAACTCACCTCCCTTATTAATTTATAATCACCAAAAAGGATTAACTTGTAATTTTGTTCCTAACTATTGCACCCCTTGAGATAGAGTTGCTGAGAATAGAAAAGATCCAATGACATGTATGGAAAGTAAATAGATGAGTGTAGGCAAGTGATGAGAGAAATATTACTCATTTATCTTTCAATCACTTAACAGATTCTTTGGTTGCTTGTATTGTATGACATGTTTCATTTAAGGAGTCATCTTTTCGTCAGAGGAAACCTGAGGGCATAGGGAGTTAAATAAGCAGTGGGCTGCTATCCCAGGTCAGCAACTCGAAATCATCAGTCATTCTCTGGATATGAGAGAAGGCTTTCTGCGTCCCTGAAGATTTACAGCAGTGGAAATCCAACGGGGCAAGTTCAGCTGGCTCCCGGCTCACCACGAGTTGTCATAGACTCAATGGCAGTGAGCTTTATTCTCTTCAATATTTTTGAAATGCTACAAAAAGGCCTTACATGAACTTCATATGTACTAGGGTGCGTAGGCATTTTCAGTAGGGATTTTCATGCCATGTAAACATAGATATACTCTGTCATCTATTTTTCATTGAAATAGACAATTTTCAAAATATGATGTTTCCCTGTAGCCAGAGTCGGAATCCATTTCACAACACTATTGAAATATAACGTTCTATTTGCTTACAGAGAATAAAGCACTCTATTGAGTATAAAATACTATAATAGGTAGGCATGTGTTTGCTGATGCAATTAATTTATAGGATTTAAAACATAGTGTTTAGCTCAAGCAGTTGCATGTAAGAAACTCCATCACCCATTTTTCAGTTTGTTATACTGTGGTGACTTGGTGACAGCACAAATTTCATACAATCTGTGTATATCACCCAGGGTGGACAGGCTTTAGCATGCTTCCTTATAATGACAGACTAGGAATAAAAGAAGGCAATTCACTTATAAGTGGTAGTCAATAAACACTTATGGATCACAACACTGTCCAAATCACTTGCTTTGGTCATGTCATCAGGAGGGAAAAATGGATGAGGACATTTGGTTTGGGGAGTTCTAGGACCAGAGAGGGCAGAGGAGCACATCGGTAGATAGGCACGATAATTCCAAGACGAACTTAAAAAGGCTCACAGTGTTAACAACAGTCTTTGATTCTCTTGTACATGAGGCTGCTATGAGTTAAAGTTGACTGAGGGCAGCTATCTAACTAAGGAATTGTCAAACTTTATTATGGCTTCCCTACTTTGGGAATCACACTGTAGTCGGCACAAACATTTCAAGATGATATTCTTCAGAACACAGTGCCTGTATGCATGCAGAAAAATGCCTGCTTTCTATTCTCTATGAAAACAGAACAGATTGCATTAGCAGGACCCTGACTTCTCTAAGCAAATGCAAGATTAATCATCGAGAAAATATTTCAACTTGGAATTTTCTAATCCCAAATTTCAGTTTTTGTATAAAAATTTAATTTAAGTAACTTGTATTGACACAGTGACTGAAACAATGGTCTCAAAAATAGGAATAGTTATGCTAATGATGGACTGGGCAGTGTTTTTTTGTTGTACTTCAGGTTGCTTCATGTCAGACTGAATCTGATACCACCTAACACCATAAACCACCTGAAAAGGACTTAAACACTGAAGGTAAACCTGAATTTTATTGTTTGTTTCTGTGACACTGAGGAATGTATAAAATGTATATAAAACAATATAGTTGAAATTATAAGTGCATGAAATCAATATTTTATATTATTCTTTAGTATTTTAAAAAAGTGTTTGGAAGAACTGAGAAATAGACTATATTTATTCAAGGCCTTGGCATCCTATGGAAAACCATAAACCAGGAGGTAAAGTTAAATGTTTCCATTAATAAGTATATAAATGCTTTATTTTCATGCATTCTCCTGAACTCACAACCATAGAGTTGATTTCAACTTCCAGCAGCCTATCGGACCGATTATAACCGGCACTGTGATTAGAATGCTGTAAATCTCTAGAGGGGCAAATAACCTCATCATCCCCCTTCACAGTAGCTGGCGAGTTTGAACTACTGACTCTCTTGTTAGCAATCCTTCCAGCGCACACTGATAATACAGTAGAGTGCTAATTTACTGAAACTTCATGGTTGACCCCGCAAATAGGTTGAAGGAGAATGAGTTTTATGCTAATTAAATATCTTTAAATATGTTCCTCTTAGAGCCATAAATGTCAGAGATTTCCATCTCTTTGTTTTTCCTTGTTCCTCACCCTCTGCTCATATCTTCTCTTCATAAACTCATAACTACATTTGGTGACTTATGCATTCGAAATATGATCAAACAAAAGCAGTGTTTCTAAATGTGTGTTCATGGTATCATTGCAGCTGTATACAATAACTTTAACTATTTGTTCACAAGAAATTCTGTTTGCCTTGTATCTATATTAATGTGCATTATCATCAAAATTTTTATGGCACTGATATTTTTATTCTAAAAACTCACTGCCATCGAGCTAATTTCAATAACAGCAACCCTATCAGACAGGATAGAACTGCTGTGCGATGGTTTCTGACATTGGAACCAAGTACAGGTGCAGAAAGTCTTATCTTTCTATCAAGGAGCGGCTAGAGATTTTGAACTGCTGAGCTTCCAGTGAGCTGTCCAAGCATAAATACTGCAAAACGAGGGCTAATTATGTTCAGAAAAATAATTACATTAAAAAGAATTGAGTGTCTACAGCACTCTCTCTGTCTGAGCATCAGGATGTTCCTAGTCCTGGATCATGGTCAGAGGGAAAGCGCCGCAGGCTGATTCTATGTGTGGATCCTGCATGTGTACTTTGGGCTTCCACTCTCATCCATAGCCTCGAAATGCCAGAATTCCACAATTTAATCCTTCAGATTTTGATTCTATTAGTTATGATTATTGGATCATGCATGGTGGCGTGCTTCCTCAATGTGGGCCTAGGTAACACCTCACTTAGATGGCTGCTTGTTTTAAAGCAAGTCTTTGAGACGTCTGCCACCATCAAGCTTCTTTTTCACTGCACTTTGCTACTGCACTCATATCTTCAGTGTCTCCTTCAGGCAGGTGAGTGTGGAGCAGGGTAATGCCATCAGGACAAATTGTTGCTAGATTGAAACCAGGATTTAGTGCAAGCCCCAATCCACATCTAAAGCTATGTTCTCCATAGGCCTCTGGTTCAATTAGAAATATTTTCGTTATTTTATGCTACAGATCCATATGGGTCACCTCCCTGTAGTATAAGGTCCTTCTGCTTATGGTGTCATTGATTTAGCCCATGGTAATGTATTTAAAACACACTTTAGAAAAGGAGATTAATCAAATTGTAAGCTAGCTATAATAATAATATGACTTGAATAGTTAAAACCTTATCATGTAATCTCCCGTTTGACACATGTCGAGTTTGATCGGCTTTTAAATATATTCTTTAATATATTTATATATTTTAATATATTTTAAACATATAGTTTTATGGTATATCTCTGTTATATAATTTTCTATATGAAAAACATATTTATATGCTTTGAGAAATTATAACATGGAAATAGGTTTTTCAGTATATGAAACCCAGGATGGGTGGATCTATAGGGTCAATAACTAGATTAACATTCCTGGGGATAAGGGTGAGGAAGAGGGGGATGAAGAGCTAATATCAAGGAATGCAAGAAGGAAGAGAATGTTTTGAAAGTGATATGGTAAAGATTGTACAAGATTTCTTAATATACCTGAACTTTATGATGTCTGAATTATATCCTGATATAGCAGTTTAATAAATAATTAAGTTATTAACATAGCAGACAACTCTTGCATGTGGGAAATGCATTGAGGTTTTGGTCAGTTTCTATAAAGCGCTTGTCAGTTGACAGATGTTTGAGAAATGTGACTATGAGGTATATATAACAAATTCTTGTATGTTTAAAATAGTTCTATTTGCGGTAAAAAAGAGACTAATTTTTGGTGGAGTTAGCGCCATGGATTACTAAATCGGGGATGTAAAACAAAGATAAGAAAAGCATAACTTTGGTAAGAAAAGTAGATTCACAATATGTGTGCTATCATCTACTATATAATATTCAGGTAATGTATAATTGTTATGTAAACCATTCTATTCATATATATGGAACTTCTTACTGTTATTCTTAACATCTTATAAGAATTCAAGAGGGAAAATTCACCCCCTCTCAAGACCATTTTACCTAAAGCCACTAATGACGAGTACTACAACATTTCTAGAAAAATTTTTTAAAGCAATCATCACTGCCATATGAGTATCAATTAACATTTTGAAAATTTTAGGAAGAATGAATATTTTTAGAAAATATATTTCTGAAACACAGAATGCTCTCTTTTTTTGACCTTAGTGTTTGGTATAATTATTTCTTGGAATGTGGAAGACCCCATTGCAAATTAATATTTATTGTTACATAATGTGGTGAGTGTGATATAACCCAAAACGAAGCACAGAGTGAGTCGTTTCTTTGAGGGGAAATTGGAGAGGGGGAGATATGCTTCAGAGAGACTGCAGGACTAAGAGCAGGAGCGGGAGGAGGACGAACAGGAAAGGCAGGAGGGAAGAGGAGAAACTAATATTCATAGTTCTGCTTTTGTTTCTCATAAGAAATGAAAATAGCCATCACTTAAGAGCAGTCTATGAATCTAATCTTAATTAGGATAGGAAGACCCCGAATTGTACTTCCAAACAGGATTAGCGACTACGGACCAATATATGGTTAATATGAAACTAGGATGCAAAGATTCCCAATATTTGCAATTTTAAAAAGTTGTACAAATTACAATATCAAGATGTTACATTCAATGTTTCTAACCAAATTTATATATAAACAATTGGATTAATTTGTGAAATACTATTTTGCCAGAGAAAGCAGTGATTCAATGATAGAACTGTCCACTTCCATGTAGGAAACCTGGGTCCAAATTCTGGGCCACTGTCCCTCATGTGTAGCCACTGCTTGACTGCCACTGAAGATCTGTATGCTACAGGGCTGATGAGCATATTTCAGACTGTTTCCAGACTAAGACATGCTGGGGAGAAAGGCATGGTCATTTGCTTCTGGAAATCGATCAACAAAGACCTGTGGCTCACACTAGCTGCCTGGTAATGACTAAGGGGTGTTGCAGGAATGGGCAGTGCTTTGTTCCATTCTGCATGGGGACACCTCTGAATCAAAGACTTCCTCTATTGCAACTAAAAGCAGTAACATTTTATATGAATATGTTACACACCTATATCAAGGCAATACAAATTATAACAACTAGTAACGTGACAGTGTGTACTTCTTGTGAACAATCTTCTTTCATAATATACAGATAAGCAGGCACACAAAATTATGTATATGGCCTCTTTTGTAGAAGCAGTAGTTAAACTGGATAAAAAGCCAAGCTCACTGCCATTGACTTAATTGCCCCTCATAGGGACCTTATAGGACAAAGTAGAACTGCCTCTGTGAGTTTCTGAGACTATAAATCTTGACCAGAAGCTGAGAGCTCCATCTTTCTTTCAAAGAGTGTCTGTTGGTTTTGAACTGCTGACTTTGTGGTTAGCAGCCCAATGTAACCATGAAGGCACCAGTTCTCAGTAATTTATATAAATTGTCATAATTAGTTACACTATTATAAAATATCAAAATGTAATATAATGCAACCACTGTGTAAAATTATGTGACTACTGCCTCAAAAAGATGAGAATAGAAATATCAGAAGACTAAATCAGTCATGACATCAATAGATATATGAACACCCATGTAAATTGCAGCACAATTCACAATACCACAAAATAGAAACAAAGTAAAAATACATTCATTGAAGAATTGATGAAAAAATTCGGTACATACACCCAATGGAATAGTACACATTGATGAATAGCAAAACAAAACAAAATAAACCTTCACAACATAGATTAATCAATTCCATGACAAAAGGATACTGTGAAATGTTGTTTTAACACTAAAAGAAACATTTGTTTATGGTTAGGGCATGGAGTAAATTTGTGGCTACATGATAGAAACATGCTAACCTGGGTGAACGTGAAGGCAATATACAAGAAGTAGAAGGATGGGAGAAAAATTATGTAGGCAGAAGATGACTTTGGTGTGTGTGTAAGATTCAAGTCTATATAGACATATAGTACTATACACACAATCTCATAATAGTAGTGATCTACAAGTAGATTCCTGCATAGACATATAGAATGAACAAGTGTGGAAATAAGAGTAGGCATATAACCAGACATACATAAAATTTTGTCAGAATATATTTCTCCATGGATATTTCCTTTTGCTACAAATATATTTATGAAAGTGATAGAGCTGGAGCATATAGGAATGAGAATTATGTAAATTTTGTATATATATAAAAATATCCTGAGAGAATGAGTGGCTAGGTCTGCATATTTAGAAACATAATCTCAGAGTACATCAAGGTCAATTAGTATAAAATAGCCCCAAAAGACAATGTTCTATATCCTACTAAGTAAGTAGCTATGTGAATCTTGAAAGATCCCAAGCAACCATAAGATATAACTATTGACGTTCTGATACCTGTTCCCACCAACAACTCATTATCACACAGGCTGGTGGGTTTTGGCTCTGTGGGCTTTGTAGCTTCCCTGCTAGGTGGCCGCTTGTTTAATTTCAAGCCTCTAAGACTCCAGACACCATATATTTCAATAGTCAGACACCATCACCTTTCTTCACCACGTTTGCTAACGGGCCATTTTGCCTTCAACGATCATGATGGAAAGGCGAGTATTCTTTGATGCCACGTTGCTGGACCAGATTATCCTTGGACTGTAGTAAGATGTTAGAAGAGGCCCAGAGTCCATCTGCTTCCTTGCTGTATTTATATTTATATACACACACATACATACACATCCATATATAAATAAGTACACCTATATTTAAATATTTATGTATATTCATACATATATACATATAAATTCATTTTTATTTCTTCTTTCCTCTTTTTCTTTTTTATTTCTGCCTGTCCAACTCTCATGCTTACCTTATTATTTACTTCTCACTAATTTCTCTCAGCTACATTTTGATTGATCAAACATGACCAGATGTGCTACGCTCTCCTCGCTATTTTAGAACCCTTACAATTCCCCTGTTCTTTTCATAAATGGCTCACCACGCACCTCCCCCTGCTTCCCAGGCCCCCGAACTATCAATCTTTTCATTTCCCCCTTGGGATTACTTATCCTGCCTATCTTGTGCTCTCAATGAAAAAAAAATAATTGAACTGTAAAATAAAATATTAAAAAAGAAATAACTATTGTTCTCTCCTATCTGGAAGAAAGTAGAGTGATAAAAATTAAAGACAACATGTAAATAATTATTCCAATGGACTAATTAATCAGGTGGCCATCAGTGCCTCTAACATGGAGTCCAAAGAATAACATGATGTTCTACTACCATACCCAGCTACTCTGAAAAGGATCTCATCAGAAGTCTCTGGATAAAGTGAGTTAAAAATGTTAAATAAAATTCAAGACCCAAAAAGAACCAAGCTTACTGCTCAGATAAAAATTGCTATAACCCTAGAGACTGGCTCCTAGTCACCCTTCAGCTATAAAACTGAATTCACCCCTCTGGGTCAATTTTCAGATTATCTGTCTTTAAATGGAATTAAGCAACTGCACAAGGCCTACTTAAAGGGTTAAATTAAAAAACAAACAAACATAATGTCACTTTTAGGTCTAATATATCCCAAACCATGGTATCTTTGATTGCCTAAAGTGCATGTGAAAGTTGGATAATGACTAAGGGGGACTTCAGAAGAGCTAGTTGATTTGAATTATGGTGTTGGATATATATTATGTTATGCCATGTTATATGTCCAAAGTATGTGGGATTAAGTCTTACCATCTTGTCTCTCAGGATCTTTCCAAAATATTGAGCGGTGCATTTTAATTTGTGTGACTCTTTCTATGACTCCCCATAATAGTTTACTAATCCCACTGACCACACAGGAGTCTTGTTGATAGAATGGATACTGTCTTGTGCTACAAAGTATAAGATCAGCATTTTAAACCACTAGCTTCTACAGGAGAAAGGGGAGGTTTCTTACTCCCTGAAACATTTACAAGCTTACAAACCCAGAAGGACAGTTCTCTTCAGTCTTATAGGGTAACTCTGAGTCGGAATCAACTCAATGGTAGTAGTTTTTTTCTGTTTGTTACCATACAGGAGCACTGGTAAGCACTGGAATGTGAACTGCAAGGTCAGTGGTTCAAATCCCTCATCTGCTCTGTGGAAGAATGATGGAGCTGTCTGCTACTATAAAGGTGTACCATCTCAAAATCCTCTGTGCAGCTGCTATGAGTTGGAACTGACCAAATGGTAAGATGGTAGCTGGTTGGTTTTCTGTTTTAGTAATGACACACTAGCAATGAGTGGTCAATAACAGAGATAAGTCATACTCTTTACATAAGCTTGGTTTGAATACAAGTTCAAATGTTCCTAGATAGCAGAAATACTTGCTGAGTAAAAAAAGTGTCCAAAAAAACATAGGGCAGAGTACAATTGTGCTTGTGGGTTTTCAGGATGGCAATTCTTTCCAGGGTAGAAAATCTCTTTCTCTTGAGGAGTAACTAGTGCTTTCAAACTGCTGAGCTAGCTGGTGGCAGCATAATGCATAACCACTAGTGTATACGATATACTAAAAAGACCATCAGCATATACTATATACTAAATGGACCACCAGCATATACTATATACTAAAGGGACCACTAGTGTAAACTATAAACTAAAGAGACCACCAGCATATACTATATACTGAATGGACCACTATGTGTACTATATACTAAAGGGACCACTAGTGTATACTATATACTGAGTGGACCACTAGTGTGTACTATATACTAAAGGGACCACTAGTGTATACTATATACTATAGACTAAAGGGACCACCAGTATATACTATGTAATATATTCTATATACTACATACTATATACTTTATAAAGGGACCACTGGGACATACTACATACTAAAGGGCACTGGTAGTGAAGTGGGTTGCATGTTGAGTTCATAACCACAGTCAATTATTTGAACCCATCGGACTATATCCTCTTTTTACAACTCTTCCTTCTTCTTTTATGGAAGAACTTCCCCGTAGACATTGGATTTTCCTTCTGTTGTTTTGTTTTTCCTCCTCAGAAGTGATGGCAGTCTCAGGAGTGCTGTCTCTTCCTTTTCCCCCATGAAGGATGGATGGCCTCAACCTGCTTATGAGCCTGAGGCCCGAGGCTGGATAAGGTTTAAGTTTAACACCTGGTTTTTGCCTGTAGATTTAATCATAGAATGTCTTGTTCCCTTTAATTTGTTTTGAATTATTTGGGACTCAGATTTGAGACAAGGAAGTATGATACTATTTCTTGAAAGAGGCTTCTTCAAATTTTCAACAGTAATGAAATGCTCCCTAGAGAATGATCTTATAATTAGATGAATTATGAGGTTGAACAATATGACATGGACAGCATTTCATTGCTTTCTACCTATAATTCAATTTCATCAAAATATTATAATTATCAAAAATATGACTAAAGTCCTGATGTATGCTATAATACAGATGGACCTTGAAACACATTGATTGAGATAATTTGTCCCTAAAGAAAATAGTGTTTGATTATGATTAGGTGAAATATCTAAGCCAGGAAATTGTATACAACCATATTTACATAGTAGTTACTCAGCATGGATGGGATACAAGGGAAAGGAGACTCATTTTTTAGGGGGTACTAACCTCAATGAGTTTAAATTGACTCAATATCAGTGAGGCTCTATTAAACAATTTTAAAAATTGTAAATTTTTTATTAGTAATTTTATTGGGAGCGCTTACATGTATTGTAACACCCACAATTCAGTTAGATCAAGAATAGTTGCACAATTGCTGCAATCATCAATTTTAAACCCTTTTCCTTCTTGAACTCTTTGATATCAGCTCCTCCCCACCTCCACCAAAAAAAAAAGATTAAATAGAGACAAATTATTTTGGGTTAAAAAAAAGGATTAGAGCCGTGCAAACACTATAGATTGCTATAAGTCAGAATCAAGTGAACCACAGTTTTTTTCTTTTTATGTGATGAAAATAAACATTTAAATTTAAAAAATTAAAACACTAGTGAAATGGATGGGAAATCGGCAATTGCAGTGGCTGCGTAACGTGATTATCACCATTAGTGTCACTGAACTGCGTTTGTAAAGATTGAAGAACTGTAAGGTTTTAGGACATATATACAGTTTTTAAAATGCTAAATTTTAAAAATTAATTTGAAAGGTACATACACATTGGGAATTTTATTTCAGTAAGATCTTTTTAATGTTTCTAATATCTTTCTTTTCTCCTCTCCAATGAAGTCTTAAACTCTTGTCCTGTAGGATCATAATGAGCTGGATTGACTCGATGGCAGAGTTTGGTTTTGGGGGTCATATGTCAGGCAAACTCTTAAAAATATTTATCTATTGAAATAATTATTTTCACATTTTCATCTTGATTTATATTTTGAGACTTATTTTCCAAATAATGGCTCAAAATGCTCTCTCAAACCAACTAATCAGTGTACCAAACCCAACATATAGTTGTTAACATTTACATTGAGTTGAGGATAGTCATTTAAGACCTTCTGTGGGCATAATTGATGGACTTTTATGGAATTGAAGCTAGATTTTGCATTTTAAGCTATTCTCAAAGCAAATCTATTATCATGCTACTTTCTTCAATCACAAAGGTGAGGACACAAGGTACCCTAGATTGTTTTCCTTCATGCCATGTGTAATGTTTTATGGAATCTGTTGGCATCATAATTTACTTAGAATAAGAAAATTAAGATACATTTCACTTAAAAATTGCCATGTGACAAACGATTAAAATAACTCAATTGGATGTTTGCAATATCTAATCAGTTTGAAATATATTTAATAGAACATATTCCTCAATGTTCCTATATCCATAAGTGAAATGAATATGAGTATTTAAGTTTTAAAATGAATAAAATGTTATTAAACAAATGCAAATAATATAGTAAAACTTAAGCTAATATTTAAATGTAGATTGTCTTGCTTCATGGTCAAGTAATTTCCTTCATAAAATTGCTAAAATTTTGGTTCTTGAAGAAAGTAGCAGAATCCACATCACATTGTTTTTGTCATTAAAAAATATTTGAGGAACCTGTCAAAATATTTGAGGGAACTGTCATGATAAACAATGAATTATGTTTAGTTAAGTAAATTTGGTTAAATAAATTTTTAAACAGATAAAACAAATCCTAATATAAAACACTGTGTTCTGTAAGAAGAAATAATCTCTATTACCGAAGTAGAACTAGATGAGCATTTTTCACACTTACTAGGTAAATCATGTCTTTATGTGTTATCGGGCAGCACGAGCATTTTGGTTACACAATGACTCATTACTGATAACTTTATATTTAAATCTTATTTTTATTCTGGACATATGTGTTAGGGAATGTCAATTTAAAGGAAAGGTAAAAGCTATGTTGCAGAAAATGCCTTTGAAGAATTTTAAAGTAAATGGGAAAATAATTAGGAAATACAAAGTTAGGAATACTAAGGTATAATAAAGGCTTAAGGGCATGGAACTAATTAAGTAATTAAAGAAAAGCATCAAATCGAAATATGAAAACTATCCCTTGAAAATTTATCTAAATTTTTCTTTTCTTTTTGAAAAAAATTTACAGATATTGAACTTGTTCAATGGTAATTATATAATATCAAATCCATTATGATGTTCTGCAAAGAAATTGCAATACAAATTATTCTGAATAAAGAGATTACACTTATTATTAAAATTTTATTAACTTGATATTTAATTTGAATATATGAAGTACATATTGTTAAAGTCCAACAACTATTATTAATATAAATATGCTTTCTTTAAAATGCCAACATTTAGAAGAATTTGGTGTGAAAAAAAGTGCTATATATATATATGAACACATTCTTTCAATCGATAAATTTTAAATTAGCAGAGTGATTACTTTATATTTATAATCCATGAAATTAATTTGATGTTTTGCATATAACATGGGAAGTTGTGGAAGAAAGTAGATTTTAGATAAATTATTTTTCATCAACCAATATTGGTAAATCAAAGGTTCTTTGATAATCTTTGAAAGTGTGCTAGACCTCAAGAAACCAGATTTAAATTAATGAAGAAGTTTGAAGATAGATGTTATTTAATATTAAGTAAATGAAAACAATAGAAAGGCTTAATCTTATAGTCTTTAAATGTGAATTTAAAATTGTAACTCAAATTTCGAATTGTAACTAATGTACTACTTTGTTCCTTTTGATTTCCCAATTTAATCCACACACTTAGTGTTATATGATTAGCAATATTTATGACACATATTCCCAGTTTACCTTGATTTAGCAAAAATGACAATCCCTAGTGCGACATGAAACATACGGTAGTATTTAATTAATTTCTGAGTAACTTAAATGCATTTTGGTGAAATTTCACCAAATTACATAGGAGTGATATTTGCCAAAACATTGTATTTTGCTTGTATTTATTAATCTTTCTTAGATTATGTCATATGAAGAAATTTCTGCTGATGCACAAATATATTTCTTAAAAGAAAAAATGCAGTGATAACAGTCAGATTTCTAAATTACAATTTGTTTGAACTTCACAGCTGTGTGCTTAAATATTGAAATTATATATTTTATACATAGAAAGTCCATTTTATACCAAAAGTCCAAGAAAGCAGAGTCAACAATAATATCAACGATCTAAGACTGCATATGACCAAATGAAAACAACTTTTAAAATTTACCTCTGTGGGAGATATTTTCAGTCAACCCTTCAGTGGAACTACATTTTAAAAACCAAGTGATTTATTTCAGTTCTATAATTGCTTAATAGGTTGGATTCCAGGGTAAAATGTAGTATTATTAAAAATAATGAAGAGTCTATGATAATTAATAGATACTCTTACCTGCGCTCCTTCAGAAAAGGTAATTCCATCCACTGCTCTTTTCCAAGTGATTTCTGGAAGTGGCTCCCCCTCTGCTTCACAGATGAGTGTGACTTGACCATTTTCATATATAGTTTCATTTTTAAGCTGTATTATGTGAGGCTGTACTGTAAAAAATATATCTATTACTGAGTCTGCATTGGAGAAAAAAATGCATTATTACTCTGTCTCCAGATTCCTAAATATGAGTTCTTGATTTCTTTGAAACATCATCTTAGCATCCTCCTTCTAAAAAATGTTTCAATCCGATGCTATTATAAATAGCAACCTTTCCTTTTGTCCCATCCTAGTTGACATTCATTCAGTTGCATTTCTTTCTCAGATCTACCTGGAGAAATCATAATTTTAATTGCTGTCCTATGTTTTAACTTACAAAACTCCATTATTTTTGTTTTTAAGATATTTGATATGGCCATTTATATTCTGTTTCTGAAATGTCAGAAATATAAGCTCTATGGATATATTTTTTCATTTAGGAAATGCCTTCAATACAGTAGCTATGAATCTATCACCAGAGTGAGAGTCCATGCCGGTGTTGCCATTCATCTTATGGTCCGCATAAGTGGGACCTCTGCACTGTGAACCATCAACAATGGTTCTCCACAGCCCTCATATTGCTTTCCCTCTCCTTTGTCATGAAACCATTTCCTCACACTTTTTACAAAGTGAGAAACCTGGCTCACTCAAACGGTTCACCCCTTGTTAGTTGATTACCCCACCCCCACTCTCCGTTTGATGCACATTGGATCTGATCCGGTTTTCAATGTTTTCTGTATTTTGTTTTGTTTTGGTTTTACTTATGAAGGCTTATCTTAGATGCACTATGACATTGGGGTACACCCTCTTGAATTTGTGCTTTATGTTTTTCTGTTTTCTGGTACAAGATAGATGAACCCATATGGAAAGCAGGTAGAATAAGGGTTTTGGTGGGATGTGGGTACCGTGGTGGTTGGATTGGGTGGAAGGGGTGTTTAAAAGGGAAATGATGTCAACGAGTCCTGGAAGGAGAAAAATGTTCTGAAAATGATTGTGGTGGCAATTGTACAATACTACTGGATCTGGTTGAACTATGGAATGATAAGATAAAGGAAAAAAGGAAAATATATTTTGGTAATAAGTAAATGGAGGAAAGATAGTAAATGTTTTTAGTAAGTGTATATTGTGCTATACTTGCCAAAGAGAACAATATTATAAAGCACAAGTGATTTGCTGCAAACACAATGGAAGCTAAATTGATAATTATATATTTTCTGGTTCTCTACTTCCTGTAATTTTCTCAGAGAAGAAAATTATGGTTCTTGGTAAAGATAGAAGATATTTATATTGCATTTCCTTTCAATAAATGAAAAAAAATGTGCTTCAATTAGAGTCACTGGTCAGGATTTCCTAATTATAAGTGTATGCCTAGGTTATTTGAAAGGAAAATTTATCCCAACATTCAAAATTTAAATATGAGAGTACCAACCTCCATATATAGAATAAAAATATAACAATCGACTGTGTATATTTTAAAAGAAATTTCTTCCAGCCTGCATTATGTATCACAAAATATTTTTTTAACTTTACATGTTTAGCTTCATGTAATTTTCAAAATAAGTCTATCAGGTAAATTATATTTTAAGTATGTATTTAAATAGAAAAATCTGAGGTTTAATAATGAAATGTCAAAACAGTTTGTAAAATGGGTAGAGTAACAGTTGACTCGGGTATCCCTGTAGACTTCATATTTTTAACCACTCTGCTGTAATACTTACCAAAAACCTGGAGGAATGCCTGCTTTTCATCCTCTCCTGCCTTATTTGTGGCCCTGCAGACATAAGGGCCTCCGTCACTGTCCATTATTTTTTTGACCGTAAGTTCTGTATTACTTCCTTTCAATAGATATTTTTCATTTTCTTCAAGAAGCTTTCCATTCCTAAGGAAGGAAAAAAGGTTGATCTTCATATATCTGACTTCATGACTGAGATGATAATACTCAACTTACTGGTTTACAGGTATGAATCACTTCATGTCTACTGTGATTTGTAACCAAGATTATATTTCAATCATCAAAAATCTATTTTTATTAGCTCAGGGAAACCTTAACACAGATATTATTATTATTATATATGAAATTTAGTTTGACTAGAGAGAAACCAAAAGGAGCTACATAGTAATCTAACACTAACCTTGGACAATGACCCGTCCCGCGGGTCATCAGCAGTGTGGGGACCTGAAAGAGGGACTGGGAATGAAGATGGGCAAGAGACACGGAGAATGGAGACAAGACAGGAGTCTGATCAAGTCTCGTTTATTGAGCTGACAGCAGAGGCTTAAATAGCCAGCGAAGGGCGGGCACAATTACGTCGCATGGAAATTAGGTATACCTGGGGTAGCCAATAGTCACGCACCTACCAAATAAGGAATAAATGGCAGGCGATTGTGCTCAAACCGGTTCGCATGCTAATGAGGCATACCGGGCTCCTGGCCGAAGTGCCACCAGGTGTGTGTTGACCAATGAGCATAGCGGTTGCTGCTAGCAATTGAGCATCAATCCTAGCAAAGGTCAAGTAACTAATGACCGCAGGGTGAACAAGGGCAGGAAGACCACTAGGCACAATTTATATGACAGAAAACCGAGAGTAAATACATGAAGGTTGTATATGGCTTTTGATCCAGGGCTGAGGGATATGCAGTTCCCTGCAGGACAAAAACAGTCCGTTGGTTTCATTTTGTATTGTTAACAAAACTATATACCCTCTGCAAAATTTAATGCTAGTACGTTGTAAATATTGATGAGTCAATATGCACTATATCACATATATTTATTAGGTTCTGAGGCCATCTTTAAGAGAGTGTCTCTGTGGGGAGGGAGGGGAAAAAAAGAGGACCTGATGCAAAGGGCTTAAGTGGAGAGCAAGTGCTTTGAAAATGATTAGGGCAAAGAATGTACGGTTGTGCTTTATACAATTGATGTATGTATATGTATGGATTGTGATGAGATTGATATGAGCCCCTAAAAAATGTGAAAAAAATAAATGAAAACAAAAAAAGCTGTAAGAGCCCCCAATAAAATGATCTAAAAATGAAAAAAAGAGAGTGTCTCTGAAAATACCCTAAAAAACTTAAAATACAATATAAATACAAATTAAACTTATTATACATAAGTATTATCAACAAAAGAATGTTATATGTTTGTGTGAAAATCCAATTGATTGGAATTGATAATGCTAAATATGATAACTTAAATTCAATAATAACTTGAATAAATAATTCAGCTTTGTTAATATTTGTTAGTTGCTTTGAAATTGGCTCTGGCTTATGGTGACTTCAAATATCAAAAAATGACACATTATACAGTTTTCTATCAAATTCAACATTCTAAAATATTTAGTGCCATTCTCTTGGTTTCCAACTTTTACATACCAACTGTCAATGAACATCAATGCATCTATAGAAATTTTTTTTTATCAATTTCAGACTAAAGAATTTGGTGTTAGCTTGCTGGTTGTTAGGTGCCAGTAAGGCAGTTCCGATCCATAGTGACCCACTGTACAACAGAATAAAACACTGCCTTGTCCTGTGGCCCCTCACACAATTTCTCTTAGGCTTGAGCCCATTGTTACAGCCAATGTGTCAACTCATCTTGTAAGGGCCCTCCTCTTTTGTGCTGCCCCTTTATTTTACCAAGCAGATGTCCTTTTTCAGGGACTAGTCTCTCCTGACAACATGTCCATGCCTCTCTATTGTTTTTCACCAATCTAAAGAGAACTTGTACAGCAAGCTTCCCCAATGCAATCTGTCTTTTGATCTCTTGGCTGCTGCTCTCATGAGCACGGACTGTGCATCTGAGCATGATAACATGTCCTAGAAGGGCTGCGGCCACTGGCAGCCTGATGCATAGTATGTAAACACTGTCCAATATTAAAGGACTAATAAATAGAAGACTGGTAGAATTATTCAATTTCTTTATCTTTAGATTTAACGATTGGTGTGCAAATGTGACTAATAATTACAGTCACTTATTTCCTTTTACATATGAAGATATGCTATCCTAGCACTGTATTTCAAGACAGATTTTTTGACCATTCTTCATTAATTTGTCATTCCTAGCACACTGATTCAAAATGACCAAGGCTAGTTGAACTCATTGAGGCATAGTAGATCCAAAGAAACTCTGAACAACCTTAAGAAGAATTGGAAAGTTATAATACTTTTTGGGCTCATGTGGAACTTGTACATGGGTCAAAATTCAGTTGTGAGAATAGACAAGGAAATATTGCATTATTTAATATCTGAAAAGGTTTATGACAGGGTCGTACTGTTCATAATGGTTATACACACAGGTTATACCTAACCTCTCACAATCCCTATGCAATTTATATGATGAACAAATAATCAGAGAAGCTGGATATATGAAGAAGAATGTTGCATCAGAATTATGAGAAGCCTATAACAGGCTGTGAAATGCAAATGTAACAACCCAGCTTGCTGAAAGTAAGGAGGGCTTGAAGCCCTTGCTGATCAAGATCAGGGATTGCAGCCTTTGTTATGGAGCACAACTCAATACAAAGAAGACCAGCAATCCTCACAACTGGACCGATGGGTAACCTCATGAAAAATGGAGAAAAAGGTTGAAGTTGACAAGGATTTTGTCTTGCTTGGATACAGAATCGATGCTTATGGAAGCAGCAGTCAAGAAGTCTAAAGATATGTTGCATTAGGTAAGTCTACTCTGTACAAGCCTACTTTAGAGTACTGAAAAGCAAGGGTATTACTTTGAGGACTAAGGTGCACCTGACCCCAGCCATGGTATTTTCCATTGCTTCATGTACATGTGAAGGGTGGACATTTGAAAGAAGAAGATGGAAAAAGAGTTGATACATTTGAATTGTGGTACGGAAAATAATATTGAAAGTACCATGAATTGCTGAAAGGACAGACTGATTTGTCTTGGAAGAAATATGTGTAGAGTGCTCCTTAGAGGCAAGGATGGTGAGACTGTCTTACATAATTTGGACATGTGGTCTTGAGAGATCAGTGCTTGTCGAAGGACATCATATTAGGTAAGGCAGAGGGTGGAGAAGGAGAGGAAGTTCATAAGAGATGGATTGACACTGAGACTGCAACAATGAACTCAGGCACAGGAACAATATTGAGGGTGGTGCAGAGTGGTGCAGTGTTTCATTCTGTCACGCACTGGGTTGCTATGGTTAGGAGCTGATTAGATGGCACCTCAAACAAGAAAATTTTTTCCTAAATTCATACTTTGTACATTTCACATTTCAATTATGAAAAGCTAATCCTACTTTTGAGTTCTGCTACATCAGCAAGGATTTATTCCACCAACTCCATTATCACTGATTGTACTTGGAGAATGCTGGTCTTCCTCAGTTATGTTTTGAATGCCTTCAATCCCAAGGGGCTCATCATCTGGCCCCGTGTATGACAATATCCTGCTGCTATTCATAAAGTATCAGTGGCTAATCCCTCCAAACTGGATGACCTCTGTCCTCTATGTAGCCTGATCTCAGTCAGGAAGTTCTACTAGAAACTGTTTACTGTGAGGGATGCTGCTGGTACTGGAAATAGTGGTGACATAGTTTCCAGCATCACAAGGAAGTAATGAAAGATGACACATAACAGATACATTGTGCACAAATGTATATATTAAAACTAAAACTTCCATGTAGTATTAGTTTTATCTTGATAAATGTCACTACAATATACTCTGATTCTCCAATATGTATTTTATACCCAGAAACTAGTATAAGTTAAATTTTAGTAAATAATCATTAACCCCATGCAACTGATGTAACTAATGTCATATGTAGATATGGGATGAAAAAGTATTCAAAATTGTCATTATGCAGGTCTCTGAAACTTCTTCCTTCATGTCTACACTATAATTATAGTTACTGTATTTCAACTTATATACAAAGAATATTTTGATATAATAAAATTTGTGTTAAAAATTGAGCTGCAAGGTAGTTTCTTTGTCAAGATAAAATTGTTAAAGTAAGATCCTAGAAAATTCTTACTTTTAATGAATGAGCCAAGTGCTTTTCCATGGTTCAACTACATCTAAAACTGACTGACAAGAATATATTGATTGATGAGGATCTAAACCAGTAAACTAGAAATATCTAAGAGATACACTATCTGGGAGAATATCTTAATGCTTGATGGGTAAATTTCTTACAAAACAGTAAGAAGGTTCCACAAGTAAATTTGATAAGAAAATTTTTAAAAACTTGTCTGGAAAATTTCCTTTTTGTTGCTTTCTGTTATATTACATGGATAAAAAAATTTGTAACTTGAAGATAACTTAAAAATATCAGATATTAATGTCGACATGAGTTTTGAGTTTCAATTTTTTCCTAAAACTATTAACAATAATGTCTAGTTAAATCTGTATTGTGAATAGTTTTCCCACTTGACATATTTTACTATTTTTTATTTTGATTACTCTTCCATTGTATGGCTTTCAATATTAAAGGTGATTTTAATACATATTTATCAAAACTTGTGTAGAAAAGTGCATTAATAAGCAGTAAACATTTACAAAATTAGGCATTCTTGAGCAATTAGTGCATTTGCATACTACAAGGGATATTTTTATAGCAGCTTAACTTTAATTGAAGTTGAATAAAGTATTTAAAATTCTAAAACATACCTAAAATGATACCAACAAATTTTTAACACTTTATTCATTTCATACGATGGTTTTTAAAAGTACATTAAATTAATATCTATGTATCTAATTACTTATTTTATACTACCCCAGCACTCACTGCTATTGATTTAATGTTTATTCATAGAGGTCCTACATAGAGTTTTTGAGTCTTTGCAAATCTTTATGGAATGAATGACCTCATTTTTCTCCTGGTGATCAAATGGTGTGTTTGAACTGATGACCTTGCAGGTTAGCAGCACAAAAGTAATGGAGTCACCAGGGCTCTTTGCGTATATACTATTAGCATATCTCATTTTATTGTGCTTTTCCTTATAATGCTCAACAGATAATGTGCAATGTGGTTCTCCAAAGTGAAAGTCTGTGACAATTCTGTGTAAAACATATCTATCAATGTCATTTTTACTGTTTCTGCTCACTACTTTTCTATGTGTCACATTTTTGCAATTCTCATAGTAACTCAAACTTTTCATTAAGTCTATTACATAGTTAATAGAATACAGTATAATATAAACACGACTTATATATATCCTAGGAAACCAAAACATTTGTGTGCATTTCTTCTTTGTGATATTCACTTTATTGCAATGATCTGAACCTGAGCCTGCAACAAATCTGAGTTATGCCTATATGGTTAGTAATCTGTGCCATTGTACAGAAGGTAGTGTTGCCATCAATTCTAAAGCCCATTCTTCCCGATTCCTTGTAGTAATACTAGTAAAATGACTTAATCAATCACAGGGATCTGGACTTTTTCTAGGCCTGAAAGATGCCCTAGTGGATGGAATAATTAGAACTATGAAGGTTTCCTTTAACTAAGACAGTTATGGTGAAATCATCTAATGAACTTTTTTAGGAACTTAATCAAATTTGTTTCACTTGAAGTAAAAAAAATCTTTTTTTACTGAAATTCAAGATTAATGTGTTGTTTTGTGCAAAAATTATAAGATCCCAGTGTATGATTCCCTGAATCTTGTGAAGTAAACCAAATGATCCCCCGAGGGTACAAGAAGAGAGTGTGGAGAACGGGGAATCAATAGCAAACATGACTGTACAACCTCCCACTCGAAGGGAAAGAAAAGCAGAATTGTAGGGAAACAGATACAGTGGATGGTGTAGGATATCATCTTAAAAAGTAACTATGTATTATAATTAGCGTTCCTGGGGTTAGGGTTAGAGAGGCAGGGGATAAAGGGGAATTGACATCAAAGAGTTCAAGAAGAAAGAAAATGTTTTGAAAATGATGGTTGCAGTAATTATACAATTGTATTTATCTAATTGGATTAGGGGCTGCTATCACATCTGTACAAGCTCCCAATAAAATGATTTTGAAAACCCCATGGTGGATAACTTACCTATACCAACTGATGGTGGGTTCAGGGGAGCCAGAGGCCCTGCAGGACAGTGTCATCTCCTCTCCTCTCTCTGCCGTGGCATTGAAGGAATTCTGTGGCATTGTGATTGCTGGTGGCACTGAAGAACAGAGAATCATAGAGCAAATAGACATGAAATGTATCTTCCTTATCACTACTGGAATATTCCCTCTAAGATTGTTTTATGCTGAGTTTTAAATATTGTTCTTAGCTTCTGCATTATATCAATGTAACAGATTTAGTTTTGAATAAAGTGAACCTACATAAACATTGAACCAAATATTTTATGAATATGAATGGACATCCAAAAGTTTGTTGATAAATGAAACTGAAAGACAGCAGAATTTTTCCACCATGATTTTGAAGCTTCCTGAACTATCATCTATTTATGTAACTGCCTTTCTACCCATTCACCACGCACCCATCTCTATCTATCGATCTACACACACATATATAAAACCTACCTTGATTTCTTTACTTATCTCTCCATTCATCATCCAGTCCTCCATCTATTATCTATCTGTCTACTATCTAACTATCGAGCTATACACTTTCACGAACTTCTTCTCACAATAATTTGGACAGTACTGCTTTGGCTTATATCAATACAGAAATATATTTGGGCATAAATACACTTCCTACTTAGATTTTCACTAGTATGTGTAACTCTATGAGCATTCATTCACTATTTCAAGACATGGCTTTCAAGTTAAGGGTCAAAACACAATGTTCTTTAGGATTAACTGTACTTAATTTCTTCAAGCAGCTATAGAAAATTTTATGAAGAGAAACTGCTTAAGCCAGAGAGTATGAAAATAGATGTTTATGAACAATTCAATTTTTGAATTACACTTTCTCAATTTCTAACTAATTACATTGCAAAACTATATTTCATGCACATTTTGAAAATGCTGAGAGTGTTTCTTAAATCCACTGTTTGCAATTAACAAATCAATAATATCCATACTATGTTAAAAAAGTCATGCATATATTTGTATTTAATGAAGTGTCAAGATTTTAAGTAGAACTTTGTAAAATATTATTTTAAAGTTAATTGTATTAACATATTTATAATTACATGTCCTAAACAAAATAACCATACATTTAGAATTATTAAGATAAAATAATATCTCTACAATAGCATTCAGGTAAACATTGCTGATGAATTGTCCTCATTGATTATGAGAAGGCAAAATAATATATTTCTTTATAATTAAATAAAATAAATAAACCAACTCACTGTATTAATTTAGATTTATGAAGCATGACATGCTGTCTGTAACATAACATAATAATGACTGATATTATAATGGAATGGACTAGACACTTTCTTTCAAAAGATTAACTCTGCATTTTACATGAACTTTCATTTGACTTCCTGTATTCTTCTTTTCGTATCTTGTAATAGTGGGAAATAATATTATAATCAACGTGAGTTTTGTTTTTAATTATTTTTAAATGGGGCTTCAGGAACACTATTACTATATTTGTTATAAGAATTATGATTTTTAGTCCATTAGAGAATTATGATGAAAGTTATTTTTTGACACACAGGTCTCTGTAGCTTAAAATTATGAGTAGTAGAAACAAGTCTAAGCAGAAAAGACATTTTTCTGGTTCTTGTTTTATTACTGGTATTAACAATAGAAGATTATTTTATCTTGTTTTAATTTTCTTGTCTATAAAGTGGACTATCAATGCAATATGATCCCTAAGCTTGACTTAATCTTCATATGTGTATTCTATTCTATGTTGATTCTGATAATTAAATATCTCACTTACATTATAAGTTAGCAGAAATATTAATATTGTATGCTTCGTTAATGCTTTACAGAGTAATTCCAAGGTTTCACTGAGGATAAATAGCACCAAAACTTGAGGAATTTTCATTAATCAAAATGGAAGTTTGCTCAGTGATTTTCTTAACCACTGATATATTAAAAGTAATTAAAAGTAATAGTACTTCAGTAGTTCTGAATTTCCTATGGAATCAGATAAAATAATTTTAAAGTAGAATACTTTTGACTGCCAAAATAACAAACATCTAGGAAGATGTTCAGCTAGAATGCTCCTAAGAGAGAGGGATGGTGAGACTTCTTGTCATATATATTAACCTCATTTATCAGATGGACTGTCCCTGGAGAAGGACACCATGTTTGCTAAAGTGGGAGGGAAATGGAAAAGTGGAAGGCCCTCAAGACATGAATTGCCACAGTGGTTGCCCCCTGGCCTCAAGCACAATAACAACTGTGAGAAGGACACAGAATCAGGCAGTGTTTCCTTCTGTCCTCTGCTGTGTTGCTAGGATTCAGAATTAACTCAATGGGCGATAACAACAACAACCTTCCACACCAACAAGCACTTTTGGCAGAGTGGAATGCAAATTGAGCTTCCACACAGGAGGTCAGCGGTGTAAATTCACCAAAAGCAGTAAATGTTTACAGCATTGAAAACTGGAAAAGGATAATTCTACTCTGTCCTCCTGTAGGGCAACCGTGAGTTGGAATTAATTTGATGACAGTGTTCTACATTGTTTATTTGCTGAATTTGCTTTTTACTTTTGTTTTCTCCTTGGCACTCCAATTTTATTAATAAAGAATGCTTACTTAAGTTTGAAAGTCTTCCTATTACAATTTCTAATAGTGGTTCCATACAATTTTTACCCTTTGGTGATTGGCTTATTTTATTCAGCACAAATTCCTCAGGTTCTTTTATGTTATGAAGTGTTTAAAAGCTTCATTTTATATATATTGTGAAATATTTATTTCTCATTACAAATAAATGAAATTTTGTCATGAAGCGTTGTGTAGTATGGAGAGGTCTTTTAAAAAAAACTATTATTGGAGGCTCTTACATCTCTTATCACAATGCATACACTCATCCAGTGTGTCAAGCACTTTGCACATAAGCCATCATCACATAATTTTCAAAGCATTCTCTTCCCTCTCGATACCCTGTTATTAGAACCCATTTTCCCCCTGCCCCCCACTACCCACCATCTCTCATGAACCTTTGATAAGTTAAAATTATTATTTCCATATCTTACATCATCCCCATCGCCCCACACCCACTTTTCCTTTGTTCGTCCCCCTGGGAGGGATGTGTACTTTGATCCCTGTGATGGATTCCCTCTTTCTCCCCCACCCTCCCATAATCCTTCTGGTATCTCTACTCTTATTGTTGATCCTGAGGGGTTTATGATGGGATTGAGGTTGTTTACATTTTTTTGCTATTGTGAATAGAACTTCATTGGATAGAGATGTGCAAATATTCATTCATAAGACAGCTCTATCAGATATAGATTAAGTATCAGGATTGATGAAGCATATTGTATTTCTGGTTCTAATAGCTTAGGAGACAACATATCATTTTCCACAGTTGTACACAGTTACAGGCCCAGCAGAAGTATATAAGGGATCCAGTCTCTCCGTACCCTACCAGCATTTGTTATTTTCAAAATTTTTTTGTATCAACATTTAATTTGTATTTTTATGTGTTCCATAAATTTCTCACAGCTACTAAATATCACTTTAAGTTAAGCAAATCCATAAATATGAAATGAAAGATATGAAAATAAATATAATACTAATAAAATACTGAGATTAAAAAAATTGTGGGAATAGATTATATAATAATTTTTGAATCAGTAGCAAAAAGCAAAATATTAAAACAAAAACATGTCCATACCTGATATTAAAAGTAGCATTACAATCATTAAACTATGATGAGAATGCATTTTTCGCACATTATACAACATATTGCTTAATGAGAGCCTGTTATACTGTGTTTCCTGGGTACAACTTACGGGAAAAGTAGAATTATTAAAAATATTTTATTCATTTCAATTTTAGCAGAAGCAGATTACCAGATCTTCCTACCATAAAACTACTAATTGAATATGGACTATTAACCTTTCAGAAACCAGCTGAGAATTTGATGATTCCACAATTAGGAATTTTTGTGAAGACCCTTCATAATATTAAAATATTGATTATTTTTACTATATAATATTATAGACAATTAACGATATGAAAAATTCTAACTATGGTGCATTGCAAAATGCATTGCTCTTTTATTTATTTAAGGAAAATTATAATAATTAAGCTAAAGAATTTGCAAGCTTCTCTTTGTGACTTTATGTTGTTCTCATCATTAAAGACAAGATTACTTGCCCAAATATCAGATATTCACTAATAATATAATTTAAATGATAAAAAGGAATTTCTTAATATCACTTTAAAATAATTTACATAATGTGTCAATATCAGTCTCCTTAGCTTGTAATCTTATATTTCTCTAAAATATTTTATGATTTCAAAATATATATCAAAGTTAAATACATGGCTATAATTATTGTACTATGTAATTATGATTAAAAATAAAAATAAAATTCATAGTAATTCTCAATCAAGTAAGTCTTTAAGATAATACTGCCTAGCCCTTGTAACAAACTAGAATACTAAGTACATTGCCATTAAAACCTGAAGATTAAATTACTTTCACCAATCAGAAATAAGAGGAATCTTCAGTATACTGATAAAAAATCATCTCCCCAAAATTATAGTTTGTATTAGCAAAACTGTAAAGTAAATCATTTTTTGTCTCTGAGATCTAAGACTTGAAGAAGCAAGATGATTCCCCTCAATTCTCTTATCTAATATCAATCATAATGATCAGTCAATAAGATGCTCGGCAAGAAAAAGAAATGCAACTTATATATTAAAATATAAGAAATAAAACTGGTTACATTTTTAAATTAGAAAACATTTATTCAGTAAAAATGGAAAATTTATATCACTTAAAGTCTTTGCCAGTTTCTATAATCTCATTGGTAAGCCAAGCAGGTTTGTGTTCTTGGTCAGTTTATAATCTAATGACAGAGCAAGAACACAAATGATTCTCCAATCTGATAATATGTGAGAGAAAAAGAAAAGCAAACAATCCATAGAACTCAGACTCTGACCTTGGTGTTTCTGTGGGGGACTCTTCTACTCACTGATAAATTTTAGTGTTCTCCTTTTCAATTTTACCATTTCACAGAACATTGGTATTTGTGAAGGCTATACTGGATCATAATGGATCAATACCAAACTTTTCGATACTATATTCGAACACAGGCAAATCATGAAGACTGTCCACACCCCTACATATCAAACATTTCATGGGTGTTAATGAGTGGTCTAAATAGTTGATGCAGTGTTGAAATCTGAACTGTAAACCCCTCACTAAGTTACAATACAAAAATTATTTTTTAAAAATCAAACAAAGCCATATCCAAAATAGTAAAAGTGACATAGGACTGTAAGCTAATTACAACGTAAACCTAAGGCTAGTATTTTCTTACTTCCTTTATTTATTTAGCTTTAACTACAATATTTTTAAATCAATAGGTACCTATAAAGACATTTAAAAAACTTACTAATTACAGTGACAAAGCCACAGATATAAGGAAATGACAAAGTGTCCACCGTGCCTCAACCAGCATCACAAGTGGCAGAGGCTTCTGCCTAGCCTTGGCACTCCACACAGACCATCCAGCAACCCCTCCCCCCCCAACACACACAGAGAGGTACCTGACCCACCGCAGTGCTCCTCATGGACCTGCTAGGACACCCTCACTCCCCGTGGAGGTTCCCATCCCTCCCTGATGCTCCAGGCCTGCCAAGCTCCCACCAAAATCTGGCAGAAACTTGTGCAACTACAGCTCTCACACTGAATTCTGTCTTCTTCCTTTCTACCTTTCCCTCTTATTCCACCTGACTTCAGTGCTCCAAGCTGTGTACCTGCATGCTAACAGAAGTAGCAGGGACCCCCTACCCACCCACCTTTCTGACTGAAGTGCCCTAGCCAGGAAGAGCCACCCAACCCTACCCCATCTCCATCCTTGAACTATGCAACCCCACACAACAGTCAACACTTTCCTTCAGACCATAGCCTGCACAGCTGCAAACAGCCCCTATGGAGGCCTGAGAGAGGCCGGAGCACAAAGCATAGGCCAAGGGGAGAGGGAAACCCCAGTGGGACAAAGTTGAAATACAACCTCTCAAGGGAGTTGGGGTTAGGCAGCCTAAAGAAATACCAACACCACCCTCTCAAAGAGAGAGCCTCGGAATCTGTAACTTCAAAAATGCAGCAAACTGCTTCTATAGCTTCAACAAGGAAAGAGAAACAAAATCCAATGTCAGAGGATTACCTGGATCTAATGGCAGTCATAGAAAAGGCAACGTGTACCACCCACAGAAAGAAATCTTCAGAATGCTCCTTAGAGTCATACAGGACATGAGGGAAGGATTACAGGAAAAGGACCAAAAAAATGATAGAGGAGATAAAGGACACACACCAAAGGGAAATACAATAGCTAAAGGGTGAAATAACAGAAACTAGTAACAAAATCACAGAATTTGCCTAGCGAATGGAAGAGGCAGAGACCACACCAGTGACTTCGAGGATTCCCAAGCAGAAAGGAATAAACATGAGAAAAGATAAACAAGTTCATCTGAGTTATGTCTGATGTTATGTCTGGTATTATGAGTTATGTCTGAAGTTATGAGAAGGAACAGCATCAGAATAATTGGATTACCGGGGGATAACATATCAAATAAATCAGCAGAAAAACTAATGATGGAATTCTTAGAGAAAAACTTCCCTAGTTTAATGAATGAAAACCAGGCAATCGCCAAATGGCTGAAGAACACCAATTAGACTGAATCCCAAGAACTCACAAAGACATATAATTGTTAAACTCACAAAGACATATAATTGTTAAACTATCCAACTTTGAAGAAATGGAGAAAACCATGAAAGCAGCTAGGAAAAAACAGGCAGTCCTATAAAGGCAAGTAGATAAGAATATGCTCAGAACCATCAGTGGGCACTATGAAGAAGAAGAGAGAGTAGAGCAACATATTCCTAAATTTGGAAGGAAATAACGCAAACTCAAGAATACTCTACCCAGTAAAATTATCTATCAAGGTTGATGTAAAAGTGAGAGTCTTCCCGGACTAGGAAAAACTCAAAGAGCATGATAAAAGAAACCCAGCACTACAAAAGATCTTTGCCAACCCAGTATGGGCAGAAGAACAAAACTCAACAAACACAAATAAGAGACTACCAAACAGAACAACTCTACCCAGAGACCATTAAAGGGGAAAAAAGCCCCAAGGATAACGTTGGGTCAAAGATGAAAAGAAGGCAAGATTGAACCATGCACACTCATGCACAACCCATGGAAAAGAAATGGAGGTAGGAAAACGCCCAACACACGAGGCATAAAATGGCATCACACAGTACATAGATAGATGTAACAATGTTGAACATCAATGGAAAGAACTCAGGCCTTATAACACAGAGACTAACAGACTGGCTTAGAAAACACACTCTCTCCATCTGTTGCCTACAGGAGACACATCTCAAGATTACAGACAAAAATTGGCTGAGAATCAAAGGCTGAAGAAAAACAAACCAAGCAAGTAGCAATTAAAAAAAACAGGGTTGCATCCTAATCGCTGATAAAATTGGTCTCAAAGTGCAAACCATGAAAAGAGATAAAGAGGGACATATATAAAGTGCAAGGGAACCTTAGACCAAGAACAATGAAGCATTCTAAACATATACTCGCTGAACAGGAAATCTGCTGAATATATCAATCAAACTTTTCCAAAGGAATTACAGACTCAAAAACTATAATAGGTGATTTCAAGACACCAATCTCTGAGAAAGATATATCGCTGGGAAAGAAACTCAACCATAAAGGCACAGATCTAAACACTACAATTTAATGATTTGAACTGAAATATATTTCAAGAGAACTCCACCTAAATGCAAAAAATTCACATTTTCTCAAGCCAACATGGCACATATTTGTAGTAGGCCAGCCACATGCCAGAGTGTAAGTCAAATCTGCATGAATTTAAACACATTGATATCTTCCTCTGACCACTGTGCCATAAGGCTGGTAATCAACAAATGCAAGACGAAGAAAACAAGGGCAAGCAATTGAAGGATGAATATCTCTTTATTACAAAAGGAGTATGTACTGACTCAGATCAGAGATGAAATTAGGAAATTCCTAGAAACCATCAAGTATGAGAACACGACCTACCAAACATATGTGACACAGCAAAGGCAGTTATCAGAGAAAGTTTCATAGCAATACATGCACACATGATAAAGGAAAAGAGACATGATTGATATGCTGACACACAATTTATAGCACCCAAAGCTGAGTCAACAAGACAATCCTACTAATAGCAAAAGAAAAGAAACAATAAAAATCAGGGCTGAAATTCAGGAGAGGGAAATAAGAAAACTATGGGAAAAAATTAATGCTGCTTGGTTCTTTGAAAGGATAAACATAATTGACAGACTACTGGCAAACCTAACCAAAGAAAGGAAAGAACAAATTTCAATTGCAAGGATGAGAGGTGAAAGAGGGGACCCTAATGACATCAAACGTATAATTACATAGTACTATAAAGGACTGCATGCCAATGAATTCAACAACTTGGAAGAGATGGACAAATTCTTGGTAAAACAATCCCTCCCTAGACTATCCCTCATAAACAGTAAGAATTTCAACAGACCCATAGCAATTAAAGAAATAACAAGGTTATCAAGGAATTACCAATTTAAAAATTCCCTGGACCAGGTGGTTTCACAGGAGAATTCTCCCAAGCATTCAGGGAAGAATTAGCACCAATTCTACCCAAAACTTCCAGAACAATGAAAAAGGCGGCAAACTCCCAAACACTTTCTATGAAGATAGTATAATTCTGATACTGAAACCAGGCAATGATCCCACAGGAATCAAGAACTATCCACCAATATCCCTAATGAACATCAATGCAAAAATATTTAACAAAATACTAGCCAATAGAATACAGAATTATAAATTTAAAAAAAAAAGCACCATGACCAAGTGGGATTCATACCAGGGATGCAGGGATGGTTCAGCCTACAAAAAATCATTAGTATCATTCACCACATTGATATGATAGTATTGATAGAAGCATGTTTAAGACACTCAAGGAGATAGGAATGGAAGGAAAATTCCTCGACATATCACAAGCTATATATGAAAAACCAACACCCAACATGGTAGTCAGTGGAGAAGAGATGGAACCAATCCCACTGAAACAGAGAACCAGAGAAGAATGGCCCTTGTCCCCACTCTTATTTAAAATCATACTGGAGGTTACAGCTAACAGCATAAGGCAAAGAAAAGACATGGAATGTATTTAGCTGGGGAAGGAGGATGTGAAATTTATGTTATTCATGGATGATATGACTTTATATTTGGAATATCCCAAAAGCTCCAAAAGGAGAATACTGGAAGCAATAGAGGATTATGGCAGAGTGGCATGATATAAGATCAACAAACAGAAGTTTCCAGATGGCTATACACATCAGAAGAGACCACAGAAGAAGGGATAAAAAGGGCAGTACATTTCATGATAGCCAATCATAAATTGACATGTCTAGGGATATACCTGACTAAAATAACAAGATTTGTATGAGGAAAACTATAGAACACTATTACAAGAACCAAGAGTTACCTCAACAAATGGAGGAATATGCCATGCTCATGGACTGGAATACTCAATATAGTAAAAATAGCAGTTCTGCCCAAGGTAATATATGTTTAATGCAATCCTGATGCAATTACCATCATATTTCTTCAAAGAATTGGAAAAACTGATTGCCAACTTCATATAGAGCGGGAAGAAGCCCAGAATTAGCAGGGAATTCCTCAAGAAGAAGGACTAAGTGGGAGGGCTTCCTTTACCTGACTTTAGTACATATTATACAGCCACAGTGGTAAAAAAAAAAAAAAAAAAGCATGGTCTTGGTATAATGGCAGATATTCAGACCAATGGAAAGAAACTAAAAACCCAGAAATGAAATCAGCAACATACAGACAACTGATCTTTGACAAGGGCCCTAAAAATATCAAATGGGAAGCATATACACTCTTCAACAAGTGGTATTGAAAAAAAATGGATATCTACAAGCAGAGAAATGAAGCGAGACCCTTATCGCACTCCATGCTCAGAATAAAATCAAGGTTGATCACAGACCTCGAAGAGAAACCCCAAACTATTAGGGACACCAACGAGGTAATTAGGACAAACCTGATGCTATCAGAAATAGGGAAGGCCACAAATACAGATGAATTGCACATTTAAAAGTGGGTTATACTAAAGATTAAACACCTATGTACATCGGAAGAATTCACCAAGAGAGTAATAAGGGAGCCCAAAGACTGGGAAATCATCTTTAGCTATGACACATCAGACAAAGGACTTATTACTAAAATCTACAATACTCTGCTAGCTTCCAAAAAGAAAAAAAAAAACTAAACTAATAGCCCACTGAAGAGGTGGGTAAAGGACCTGAACAGAAGTTTCATAAGGTACAAATCTGAATGGCCAATAAACCTATGAGAAAATGTTCCTAATCATTAGCTATAAGAGAAATGAAAATCAAAACAACTATGAGATACCACCTAACACCCTCAAAGATAGCCCAATTCAAAAAATCAGAAAGCAACAAGGGTTGGAGGGTCTGTGGTGAGATAGGAACTCTCGTCCACTGCTGGTGGAGCTGTATGTATGTACAGCCACTATGGAAATCAATTTGGAGTTATCTAAAACAGATGGAAATTGAACTACCATATGACCCAGCAATCCCCCTACTGGGCATATACACAGAAGAGGCAAGAAAAAAACCACGGCCAAACATCTGTGCTCCAATGTTCATTATGGCACAGTTAACAATTGCAAAGAGTTGGAAACAACACAAATATCCATCAACAGATGAATGGATTAAAAACTGTTGCACATTCATGTAACGGAGTACTACGCATCGCTAAAAAGCAGTGATGAATGCATGAAGCACATTGCTGCATGCGAAGAACTAGAGGACTTTATGTTATGTGAAGTGAGCCAAGAACAAATAGACAAGTACAACTTGAGTCTGCTTAGGTAAGTTTAAAAACCCAGAAGGGGTATAGGGGGAAAAAATACGATGCATATACATTCCTTGGGTGAGGTCCAGATAGTTTGACAGGGGCCAGGCCAAATCCAGGATACATATGGAAGCCAACTAAAAAGGGGGGGAATAAAAACAAAAAAGACATGGGTAGTGAGACACTGTGCCCTGTAACAGTAACAGGCAGGCCACTGCCCGGTCAGGAATGGGTGCCCTGTAACAGTAACAGGCAGGTCACCCCCTGGTCAGAAATGGAAAAAATTTTAAATTGCAGCCTGGGGCAGGGGTAGCCCAGCCCAGGATATTTACACTCCAAGAAGCAGTCTAGCTTAACTACAGTTATCGATTGGCAGACCACTGGGGACAAACTGACCTTAAATGTAGAACTTGTTTTGTTAGACTTAAATACTGTTTTGTTTCACTTTCCTGAGAATGCTTTACCAGTTTCACACAAGAACTTGCCTTCCTCCTCCCCTTGCTAGGCAAGACGCCCCACACGGAGTATAATACCCTCTGTTTTGCTGTTTTTCAGGGCTCTCGCCTTACAGACCGAGCCTGCCTCAGTTGCGGGTGTGAGTCCAGATTTGAATCTGTTTGAATAAAGCTTTACTGTTTCCATCTCTGTTTCAGTGAGTTCTCTGGGTGTGGGTCTTGCTCGCTAACAGGTAGTGGGGGTACAGGGAACTAACCTACTCAAGAGTAGGGTGTTGTTTATATCTCCACAGGGAAAGAAAGTCCAGACTTCAACTCAGTGGTCCAAGATGTGAATACAACATACTGGCATGAAGCAGGGAATTAATAGAGAAGTCTGAGGGGCTGGCCCCAATCACAACTACACGGGTAACCCCCCACCCCACCATACCTTATCCCTGAAGAATTTACTTCAGAGGACAGCACTGAAGCTACAGCTCAGGGAGTGGGATGTGTCTCATCCAACCACAAAGGAGAAAATGAAGGGGGAGGAAGAGAGAGTGGAGCACATCCAGGTCCACCAAACCCTGAGGACAATGTTCCTGCTAAGATCAGCCAAAGCACACAGAGGTCATTAGGGCTGGCCCTACTTGAGACACTACTTCCCTCACTGACCCATAGCACTGTGGGGACAACACTGGAGACACAGTGTGGGAATTGTGCCTGGTCTGACCCCACCACACCCAGGCAACACACTACAGGTATGCATTGAACAGCAAGAAGAGCAGAACAATGCAATTCCAAGGGAATACCAAACTAGACTTTGGGCCAGGGCGTGGAACCCCTTGGATTTAACAGGAAAAGACTCCCAAAGGTCAACAAACAGACCTTGAACTATTTATACCAGCAGTTCTCAGTCTGTGGGTCACAACCCCTGTGGGGGTCAAACGACCCTTTTAGAGGGGTCATCCAATTCATAACAGTAGCAAAATTACAGTTATGAAATATCAAAAAAATAATTTTATGGTTGGGTTCACCATAACATGAGGGACCGTATTAAAGGGCCGTGGCATTAGGAAGGTTGAGCACCACTGATTTATATGTTTTTCTCTTTTTTGTAAGGTTTTTTTTTTGGTTGTTGTTTTGTTTTCTCTTTTTGCTTTGTTTCGCTCTGTCTTGTTTTTGTGCATATTATTATCTATGCATGAGTATCTAGATAAGATAGGTGGAATAAATAATCTGGAGGAGAAAATAGCAGGCCCCACAGTTCTGGGGAGACATCAGAGATGGGGAGCCAGGGAAAGAAAGTGGGTGTTAACCAACCCAGGCACAAGGGAACAATAAGTGATCTAAAAATCAAAGGCGAGGACGGTTTAGGAGGCCTGGTAGTGTTTAACTGAGGGCAATGTATGTAACAGAGAGGGATTACTGAAACCCAAATGAAGACTGAACATGATAGTGGGACAAGAGGAAAGTAAAAGGAAATAGAGGAAAGAATTAGGATGCAAAGGGCATTTATAGTGTTAAATACAGGCATGTTAATATGTAAATATATTTACATAAGGGGCACAAGGAGGAGACAAGCCAGTCAGGGTGCAGTATAGCACAGATGAAACATACAACTTTCTTCTAGTTCTTTAATGCTTCCTCCACCTCCACTCTCATGACCCCAATTCTACCTGACAAATCTGGCTAAATCAGAGCATGTACATGGGTACAGACAAGAGATGGAAACACAGGCAATCCAGGACAGATAACTCCTCAAGACCAATAGTGAGAGTAGTCATATCAGAAGGGTAAGGGTAAGGTGGGGAAGATAGGGGGAACCCATTACAATGATCTACCTTTAGCCCCCTCACAGGGGGATTGACAATAGAAAGGTGGGTGAAGGGAAACATCAGTCAGTGTAATACATGAAAAAATATTAGTAAACTATAAATTATCAAGGGTTCATGAGGGTGGGACAGCGGGTGAGGAAGGTGATAAAATGAGAAGCTGATACCAAGGGCTCAAGTGTAAAGAAAATGTTTGACAATGATGATGGCAACAAATATACAAATGGACTTGACATAAGGGATGTATGTATGGATTGTGATAAGAGTTGTATGAACCCCCAATAAAATGATTTATTAAAAAAAATATGAGACATAATCTACCATAATCGTATATCTATGCCATACATGCACATCAAGGGGATGGTTCAAATCAAAAGATTAAAAAAATGTTTTGAAGTGACTCAGGAATGTATATATAAATGTATACATAGGCAAATATATGTACATGTTTACATACAAACATACACATATATATTGCAAACTGAAAATCTAAAAAATACATTTATAAAAACTCAACAAATGCAATAGCTAAGTATTAATCAAAGGTAGTACATATAATATTTGTATTTTGAAAACTATGAAGAGCTG
Organism: Tenrec ecaudatus; assembly: GCF_050624435.1. Classification (NCBI taxonomy): domain Eukaryota; kingdom Metazoa; phylum Chordata; class Mammalia; order Afrosoricida; family Tenrecidae; genus Tenrec; species Tenrec ecaudatus. The sequence goes on from NC_134531.1 coordinate 237,586,154, forward strand.
TGAAAGATATCAAAGTAGATCTTAATATATGGGAAGAAACACTGTATGGTAGACGCAACAAGAATAAAAATTGTTCATTTGTTTGTCATTGATATAGAGATTTTACACAATCCAAATAAATTTCTGCAGGATATTTTTTTCTGTATCTAGATTGATTCTAAATTTAAGGAGGAGACAACAGAGCTAGATTTTTTAAAATTCCATAGAAGAAAATTAATTGACTCATATAATAGATATTAAGATTTATTATAAAGCTATAGTAATTGCAAGAGGGTGATAATGGGAAAGGATAAACATACAGAACAATTGAACATAATGGGGATTCCACAAATTCATATGCACAATATTGTCAATTGGATTTTTTCCAATGTACAAAGGCAATCACATTTAAAAAAATAGTTTTCACAAAATGATGCTGAATCAATGAGTCATGCTAATACATGAATAAAATATTGAATACAGACTGATGAAATTATTTAGAATGAACAGAAAAGGAATGTATGATGAAAATTATATTTGTAAAATATATACCTCAGGCAGAACATGGATCCAAAATATATACGAATTGTTCTAAATTCAATAAAAACTGAACAAGCAATTCATGAAGAACACAGCTTGTGAATTAAACGGACATATTACTTAAAGTAACTGTGAGGGTTGGGGAATAAAACAAGAAAATGATGTTCCCTACGGTTTGCTTTGGTGTCATTAAAATTAAAATCAGAATGAGTTTCTGCTAAATGCGTAAAAACACGGATATAAGTGATACCAAATGTTACAGAAAATGAAGTATAACTTGAACCCATATTTTAGTGATGAATAATCAATACATTGTGGTCACTGCAGAAAATGTCTTGGCAGTAACATAAAGCTAAAATATACTTATATATAAGTATAATTATAATTGTACAACAACTTGGACTGCCATTACTAGACATTTACTGTATTTACCCTGGTCCACATACCCGCCTCTCATTTGCTGATGGAGCACTACTCAAAATGAGAAAACAAACAGACAAAAACTGCAAACCTCTCTCAATAATTGGAACTTGGATTGTATGATGTATGAATGTAGGAAATTTGGAAGTGATAAAATGAACTGATGAATAAAGATTGATATCTTAGGCATTAGTGTACTGAAATGGACTGGTATTAGCCTTTTTAAATCATATCCTCTTATGGTTTACTATCCTGGAAATGAGAAATGAAAAAAGAATTGAGTGTCATTCATTCATCAAAATGGACATTTCAAGATAAATCTTGAAGTACAATACTGTCTACACAATATATCTATATTTCTAAAAGGAAAGTCTATGAATATAATTATTATTCAAATTTATGCACCTACCACAAATGCTACTTAAGAGTTCTACCAAAGATAATCAGTTTGAAAGTGATCAAATATGCAATCAAGATTAATTGAAAATTTGGGGGTATTGAGATGCAAATATAGAAACCAATTGGAAAGAACATTATTGAGAACTACAGACTTGGAGAGAGAAATGGAACTGGAGATCACACGATAGAATCTTGAAAGAACAAAAACTTGTTCAAAGCAAATATCTTTATTCAACAACACAAAAAGCATCTTAACACATGGACTGCTCCAGCTCGAATACACACAAGTCAAACTGATTACATCTATGGGAAGAGACAGCAGAGAAGCTCAAGGTAAGCAAGTAAAACTAGCCCTGGGACTGACTGTGGAACAGACCATCAATTGCTCACATATAAGTTCAGTTTATAGTTGAAAAAAATTAAAATAAATCCACAAGAATCAAAACACAACCTTGACTATTTCCCACCTGAATTTAGAGAACAACTCAATAATAAATTTGATATTTTTAACACTGATGACAGAAGTTTTGATGAGCTGCAAACGGGCATGAAAAACATCGCTCATGAAGAAAGCAAAGGACAGGAAACAAATGGCATATCAGTGTGGATTCAGAAGAAACTTTGCAACTAGCTCGCAAGTAAAGGGAAGAAATGATGCCGTCAAGTAGCTGAATAGAAAAATGCGAAGGCCAACTTGAAAAAACAAAGCCAAATACTATAATGAGACAGACAAAGAACTGGAGTTAGAAAACCAGTCATAAGAATGAGCTTATAATACCTTAAACTGAACACAAACCTTAGAGTAAAATTCAAACCTAGATTTACACGATTGAAATTTTGTATGGGCAAAATATTGAATTATGTCAGAAGCTTAAAAACACACACGCACGCACACACATGCACAAAACAAACAGTTGACTGCCACCGTTTCCAGAAGTAGCATATGAGTTGAAACTAATGGAGCTGAAGGAAGAAGTTCAAGCTGCACTGAAAGAACTAGCCCAAAACAAGGCTCAGGAAGAATGAATAATGCTGTCAATGACATGAATTGACACGGTGGCTGTAACCATGTGTTCTGGCAAGGAACAATTGTGACACATGACCTGACAGTGCTTTGTTCTGTTGTGCATAAGGTTCTATGGGTCAAAACAGCTCTATGCACCTAACGTAGGCAAAATATTAAATGCCTCAGACTCACTTGTAACCTGAGTATTTAAATCAGAAATGCATGGTGTCTGATGAAGCAGAAGACAGCTGGACCAAGACTGTGGAGTTGTTGGTAGGCAGACTAGCATGGTCTTGTACATCAATGCTCTATATGCTGTTTTAGTATAGATATTACTCCAGCAAACCTATAGCTGACATTCTAGGTGACAATTAGTGTAAAATTTCCCCAATAACCCACGTTGTTTGTATAAATAGCGTTCAGCCACAAAAGGATTGTTTCTGTACAAGTGAATCATTCAGGAATGGCCCAATATCCACCTCTCAATGGGGTTTAAAAAATAGTACCAGAGGCTAATCAAAGACAATATGAACAAGAGATGGTGATGCCCCAGGAGGATGACCAATGAGACTCTCTACCATCAATTGACAAGGAAGTTTTGAACAGGAGCCAAAGGCAGGTAAAACAAAACAGAACAAAAACATGGAACCAGGAGTGGTTTTGGGGCTCATCCTAAGTCCTAGTTGCAATTTCAGAACAATTATTTCTTACGTCATGTCTCTGCTTAAGACTCACCTTCAAGAAGGGAACACAGAAGATATAGCAAAATGTGGTGAAGAAATTAGATGCTGCCCAGTTATTAAATAAAATGGTTTCTGGTGTTTTAAAGGCTTGTCTCCAAGCAAATGGCCATCTAAGTGAGATGTCAACTAAGTCTACATGGAAGAAGCTGACCAACATCAGTCACCAAACAATTGTAAACAATATAATATGAAGTTGAAGGAGGGAATAGTATCAGAACCTACATTGTGAGAATCTGATTTGCAGAGGGCTATAGATGACAGTGGGGACCTAAGATACGTTTGTGGGAACTACCCAGGAAATAAGTCTCCGGAGTATTCCTTCTGTCCATAATAGTGGGATGGGGGGAAGTGATTACTAAAAAAGAGTGCATTTGATTAATGACTATAATCAAAAGGATAAACCTAACTTAAGGGTTAATAACTTGTCAGTTGATGCAAGTTAGGCCTTATCTAGTTTCCAACATTTTTCATTTTAAAAATTTTATTTGTTCATATTGGGGTTTATCACAGATGTGTTATGTCATTGGGCTCACCCTCCTGAATTTGTGTAGTTTGTGTTCTGTTTTTCAGTATATTAAACCCAGGATTGATGAACTTATGTGGACAGCAAATAGAATACGGATTTTGGGGGTGGGGGTGGGCTAGAGGTGGTGGTGGTGTAAAAGAGAGCCAATTTCAAGGAGTTCAGGAAGGAAAAAAATATTTGGAAACTGATTGTGGTAGCACTTATACTATACAGTTTGATTTGATTGAAATTTGGAATGATATATTTAGTTATTTTCACTAAAAAACAAAAAATAAAGAAAACATATTTGCAAGAAAAAAATTGAGTAATGCAGAAAACATCAAAAGATGATGTAACAATATACAGAATCACTGTATCAAAAGAATTAGTTGGCATTCAACCATTTAAGAATATTAACTTCAGTCACATTCATATAATCAAGGATGAATGATACTGAGGGAAGAAGTCCCATTTGAGCTGAAGACATTCGCCAAAATCCAGGACTGAAGCCCTCAACATGGATTACAACTCAGTGGGAAGAATCCCCAAATCCTCACACCTGGACTAATAGATAGCATCATGATAAATAGAGAACAGATTGAAGTTGTTTGAGAGTGATTAGGGCAAAGAATGTATGGATGTGCTTTATACAATTGATGTATGTATATGTATGGATTGTTATAAGAGTTGTATGAGCCCCTAATAAAATGTACAAAAAGAAAAGAAAAAAAAAAGAAAGAAAATGATTAGGGCAAAGAATGCACAGATGTGCTTTATACAATGGATGTATGTATATGTATGGATTGTGATAAGAGTTGTATGAGCCCCTAATAAAATGTTTTAAAAAAAAGATTTCATCTTGTTTGGATCCACAATTAATGTTCATTGAAGCAGCAGTCAAAATATCAAAAGACACATTGCATTAGATAAATCGGCTGCACAAGACCTCTGTAAAGTGTTGAAAGCAAGGACGTCAGCTAGAGGACTGAAGTGTACCTATCCCAAACCATGGAATTTTTAATCAACTCACGTGCATGTGAAAGTTGGGTATTAAAAAAAGAAGAACAAATAAGAATCAATATATTTGCATTATGCACTGCTGAAAAATATTGAGACTTTCAAGGACTGATAAAAGAAAAAAACATATGTTCTTTAACAAGAATAGCCAGAATGTTCCTTGGAAGCAAGGGCAGAGAAACACAACTTTATACATATTATCAGGAGAGAACAGTCCCTGGAAATGACCCCAAGTTTGACAAAAGAGATACATGAAAAAGAAGAAGACATTCCACAAGATAGATTGAGACAGAGGCCGCAACTAGGTGCTCCACATAAGAACCACTGTAAGGATGGTGCAGGACAGAGCAGTGATTTCTTGTCATGTATACAAGGTCACTGTGAGTCAAAACTGATTCCATATTATATAACAACAATAGTAACTGCAGATACACAAAACTTACATCCATACAATTCTCTGAAAAGTTGTCTACTGTAGTTTTGAGTCATACTTGAAAAAAATAGAAACTTAGAACACCTTGGACATAAACAAGGCATTGAATCAAATGATTTACATAAAGTCAAACTAGGTTGCATATGATACTTATGATATTCTTGAGAATATCAGTTACAGTCAAAGGAAACAGGCTGTCAAGGAGAATAGGTTAAGGAAGTCACACAGAGATACACAACATTACAAAGGGATAGCACAGAAAGTGTTTGGGGCAATTGGCACACGTTAGGACAGAGATTGTGGTGATATTTCTGTGCTTTGATGTTGTTCTTGAGGCATTTCCAACCAATAGCAATCAACTATCTCACCGTATGAAATGTTGACCTATTATATTATTGTGTTGAGTTCATTCTACAGCACAAATGTCAGTCATTTTCATTTTTCCTCTATTGTCCCATGCCTGTTGTACTTTCCCTCCTGAATACAGCCTTATCCAAATTAAGACACACAAAGTCTGGTCATCCTTATTTCTAAGGCGAATTGTGGCTGTACTTCATCCCACACAGAGTTACTCACTCTTTTGACAGACTATTATATATTAGTGTTTCTCTATTTTTGTCAACTTCATATTTAAAATGTGGCAACTCTTCTTCAGGCCTACTTTAGTCTCTCCAGCTTTTTCATGAAAAGTTCATGGCTTGAGTCAAGCACATCTTTCCGTGGTTATTGTAGTTGTTGTTAGGTACTGTCTAGTCAGCTCCAACTTATATCCACCTTATATATACCACAGAATGAAGCACCACCTGGTCCTGCACCATCATCACTGTTTGTGATAGTTAAGGTTTATTGTGACCAGCTGGCCAATAAACACATGTGGCATTAATTGAAGGGCGGAGAGATAAATGGCTTGGTGAACCTTACCTTTCTTGTTTTTTGGTCTCTTATTCTCTGATGGTCAGACTAGGATGCAGCTGCTTTAGCCAGTTCTTTGCCTCATCTTGCAAGGCTCACTTTCTATGAGATATCCCTGAGAAGCCACGTGAACCTACCATGATGCAGCCCTAGGTGCTGGAGCAGCTGCGTGGAGACCCCTGCCAGTGCTGAGATGCTTACACACTCACTGATTTGGCTTTCCTCCTGCAATTGGCCTTAATGTGTGTGTTTTTGTGAGATTGAGGATGACTTTGGAGATCAGTGTTGGACATATGGGCTTATGTCAGACTTATGGGGTTGGACTGGATTGGGTTGGGATGTTTTCTTAATGTACACTTATGTTTTATATAAAACTCTCTCTTATATACATATGAGCTTCTGTGGATTTGTTCCTTGAATGATTAAGTATGGTGGAAAGATACAGCCCTAATACATACCTGTTCTGATTTTAAATGAAAGCATCTTTAGGTATAAATTTTGTGTTAACACAATTGTAGTCCTGGAATCCAAATAATTTGCAATGGTATCAGCAACTTGTTGTATGGTCCACACATTCAAATGTCTTTGTATTGTAAATAAAATACAAGCAAACATCTTTCAATCAAGGTCTATCTGACAATGATATCACTTATTGTCGGTCCTCTTCTAAATCTGGCTTGAATTTTTGACCACTCCCTGTTAATGTACTACAATTGTAGGCATATTTGAATTATCTTAAATGAAACTTAAATTTCATACAATACTTACAGTATATTTAATTTTTATGTTCCATATATCTCTGCATATATTAAAATTAATTTTTTAAAAACAAACTGGGGGGAAACCTTTCATTGAACTGATCCAATGAAAGTGATTTGGGCAATAGAATTTTCTCGGAGCAGATAGTCTCCTCTTTCTCCCAAGGTTTGAACCTCTGACCTTACAATTAGCAGTCTGACATTACATAGATGTTATTATAGGTTAATTTAAAATAAGAATTTTACCAATTAAAATGTATTTCATTCTGTGGGTTTATATTAATATAGACATTAATTATTCACCAGATTCAGTATGCTGATGTTCTAAAATCATCTACATTTCTTCTAAGAATCAGTTCTTGATTAAAGCATGAACACATTAAAAACAAAGCATCCTTTCTAAAGGTGCCTTGCTTTATATTCCTTGAGTGTCTTTTTCTACTGTAGTCCAGCATACTTCTCTGTTTTTCACATTGCTGTGATATTTCCAGTGTATTCTGAGAATTCTTTTATTTATTATTTCTTGTTATGTGCATCAAATCTGTTCTTAACATGTTCTTGAAATTCAGGTGGGATAGACTCAATGTTGTATTTTGGTTCTCGTGGACTTGTTTTAATTTTCTTCATATTTATCCTTAACTTCCATCTGAGCAATTGATAGTTTGATCCACAGTCACCCCATGGCTTGGATTTAGCTGCTAATCTTGAGCTTTTTTGTAGTCTCTTCCCTCCAACCTCCTCCCCCCCCCCAAAAAAAAGAAAGTTCAGTGCTGATTCATTGACCCTAAAGACAGGACAGACCTGCCCCCATGATTTACCAACTTACAGAAGTTGACAGCCCTGCCTTTCTCCTGGGGAGGAACTGGTGGTATTGAAATATGGACCTTGCAGATTTCAGCCCAATGCATAACCACTATGCCACCAATACCCCCAGGGGTATAGCCCATTTGATTTTCCTGTATTCCATCTGGAAAAGGATATGTGTGTGTTTTGCGAGGTTGAAAAAAGGTATTTGCTATGAAGAAGTCATTGATTTTTCAAAATTGTTGGTGGAATTATTAACTTTCTGCATCACTACTTTTTGTGGATTGGTAAATAAAGTTTTATTAATACAAGTTGAATACTAGTCATATAAATTGGATTTCCTTAAAGGCAGATTGATAGAATTCTATCATAGACAACATTGTACCTCATGATTGATTCTACAATGTCTTTTTGATAATGAATATCAAGTCATTCCTCTTGATTCTGTCATTCAGAATATAGTAAATTACATAATATTTGGATTCAAAATGGCCAATACCAGTCTATTTCAGCTCCCTCATTCCTATGACATAATTCTTTACTTGTTCTATGCCATCTCTGACCATTTCCAATTTTTTAGCTTCATACTTCACACATTCAAATTATAATCAACAGAAGATTTTTGCAGCTATGTATTCTTACTTTGCGTTGAACCCAATGTGTAAATGAGAATTATGAAGGCTCCACTCCCACATGTGTATCAAACTCATATCATCATAGTTGACTCCACTCCCAGAAATTAGCTCCGTCTGACTCATATTTTTGAGTGCCCCTGAACACGGGGCTCATCCTCTGCCACCATTTCTTACAATTTTCTGCTTCCATTCATTAGGGTTTCAGTTTCTGACAATGTTTGAAGATCCACATAAGGTTTTCAGCAGCTCCTTCCTCCAAAGAGGGAAGCCCAATTTTTCTTCATTTATCTGTTCTTAGTCTGGAAGCTCCTCAAGCCTGCTCACTCTCAGTGACCCCGCTGGGATTCCAAATGCCAGTGCCATGGCTACAGGCATCAAAGCAACACATAAGCCACTGCAGTACAACAAACTGAGGGACAAGTGTTGGTACACCAATTTAAGGCGTAGCATATGACTGAGAACTGATGGTATTAAAGGGAAGCTAAGCTTCACGGAAGGGATGGGCAAATAATAAAGTTTCAGAAGTACACACACACACACACACATTAATTGATAAGTCAACAAATAAAAGGAAGACCAGAAAAACTGAAGCTATACCGAAAAATCTGGCAGATGGTTACCTGAAAAACTGATTTGAAAAGGGCCTTGATTGTGCTCATATGAAAGAAAGGTGATCCAGCACAATATGGAAAGAATAACATTAATTTCATAGGCAAGTAAATTGTCTTGAAGATAATTGTAAAATGGTTGACATAGTGCACTTGAAAGAAAAATTCCAGAGACTCTTGATGGATTTAGAGAGAGAATAGGTGATATAATTTGGACATTGGACAGGGTAGAGAATACCATTGTGGTACAGTTAATTTCTTTACACAGACTTTCTAGCCATAGTTCTCCATTTTGTGATAAATTGTGAATCCTAGTTTTCATGCTTACAGTTCCGATACAATTTTCAAATCTGTCAGGTTAATCAGCATGATTAAGATGAGATATACTCTGAATCATAACCTTACCAGATGACATGACATAAATTAACTCTCAGTTTCCATTGAGTATTGTCTGTATCCAATATATAAGAATGTTCTAGGAAGGTCTTTCTTTTGCTTTGGATCTTGCAACTAGATTTTCATCATCTAATTAAACTTGAACCTTTTATCTCATTTTAGTGCCAGCTTGCCCATAATTGCGAGCAAGCACCTTCTCATCTGAATTTGTAATTTGGGTTTCTCAGTCTGTATAATTATGTGTATGAGGAGAGTCTTCCAATGTGTCACAGACCCCATAGTTGTGGGACTATCCAATTTTCAAACTGTGTGAAACTTGATCTGGACTGGACTGGGACGTTTTCTCAATGGACAATTGCTCTTTGTTATAAAGCTCTCTGTTATACAGAGTTATGTCCCTGGAATTTGTTTCTCTAGTCAACTTGATCTAATATATCACGGTACCAGGAATGTGGTACTAGAGAAACAAAACGTGAAGAGGAAGATTGGATGCTTGTCTGACTTCTGTCTAATGGTAACTTTTCTTCTTTAGCTAGCTAAAGGTCAAATAGGCCCATGCTGTTTACTCCATTGCTTTTTGGAAAAGGCATGGAAATTGAAAATTTGATTCATAGAAGTTGCCTTTGGTTAATCCTGTCTGAAATGGTTAGAATTAATGTGATAAATGTATATTATAAGCTAAGAGGGCAAAATGACCACTTGACTTTTTCTAAGCCCATGCTACTTAGTGAAAATGGCTGACAGAAGGGCCAGTCCTGGCTTGATGCAGGTGGAGGCCTAAGGCCATATTTTATATCAATGAAATAATTTAGATAAGGATAAAGATACATGAGAATTGAACTTGACTGTTTTAAGGATTGAGTTTAGGATATGGCTTTCCTAGGTGAGATAGCTAAAGTTTATTGTGCAAACCTGGCCAATAAACACATATGGGGTTAATTGAAGGGTGGAGAGAGAAAAAAAATGAACCCTTTGGCTTTTGAATTTTGAACTAGTGGTTTGTGCCTGAAGCTGGAATAATCTGGAGCCCTGAAGAAACTCTCTTCTCTAAGACTGAATGTTAGGGGGTTGGCGGGAGCTGCTGGCTGCATGAAATGCTTGCTAGGTGACTGGTTGAGTAGAAGTGGGAGAAACACAGAAATTGAGAGGTTGGGTCTGGCCACTGGCACCCAAGGACCTCTTTAACAAAGACCAGAGAATACAAAAGCAGGTTGGATGGTCTGAAGTTCATGATCTAGTACAAGGGGACTAGAGTGGTTGAGAATTTGTGATGGGGCTCATGGTAGAAAATGAGGCAGCCATGGGCATTTTGGTGATGAGGCTTAGAAAGGTGGCCCATGCTGAGCTGACCAGAGAAAATTTTTGAACTTGTGAACTAGTACATATTCCTACTGACTTTCTGGATGGCCTGTCCTGATTATATTTAGCTTATGGATACATACTCACAAGATTCCAACTTGAATGAAGATTCTCCACATCTAGGAAAATGCTTGTCTCTCAGAGCACTGGGTTGATATAAGTGGGCAGTATAGAAAGTGGATATCCAAAATGGGAAGTATAAAGGTATAAAGTTGCTGGCTTACAAACTTTCATAGTGGGGGAATATGATTATAGAACTATAGGATTATGCTGTATGTTTTGATTATTTTTCTTTTGCTCATTCATAGGATATTATGTTTAAATTTGGCCAGCACATTTTGAATTGTATGCATTTTAGTTTTATCCTATTAGGCGCAGATATGAGTTTATTTATGTTCATTTTTTATTAAATTATGTATGGCAAAAGAGTTGTATATAAGTGTCAAGTTGACAAGGGGTGGTAGTGTTAGTTACGTAATCTCCTGCCAACTTGAGGCTAGTGAGAAAGAAGGGGTAGAGTTTAACCTGCCAATCAGGTCATAGCTTGATGATCCCATTTAGAGGCATGGTGGAGATAAATAGCTCACTGGAGGCTGGATACACTCTCTCTCTGATTTCCCTTTCCTGCTGTTGAGACACTCAGAGAGCTGGAAGAGCCACATAGATACTCTTGCTGCTGAGATACTTCCACCATACTGGATCCACAAGACTTTTTACCAACTGCCTGGAGATTGTCCTGTATTTGACATCATAACATGTGCTATGTGAGTATGAAGGGAGATTTATGGACTATATTGGGCATATGATTTAATATTGGAATTATCAACTTGATCTGGACTGGGCTGGAGTAGTCTCTCAATATACAATTGCTCCTTTATATAAAGCGCCCATATGAGTGCCACTGAATTTGTTTCTCTAGTCAACCTGGATTGACACAATAAGTTATTTTGTAAGTGAATTTAAAGTGCTGAAAATAAGATAAAAATAAAATTAATTAATCTGAGGCCAATTAATCTATATACAACAAAATTTTCCTTCACATATAAGGGATAAATTAAGAAAACTCCATATAAACAAAAAATAGAGTTTATTATTTTCAGAGACCACCCAGAACAAATGCTCAAGGTTGTCCTAAATGAAATAAAAGACAATAAGCAGTAATCTGAAGTCATATTATGTAATAAAGTTTCCAAGTAGAGGTAGTTACTTAAGCAAATATAAAGATAGTATTATTGCTGTTGTTTCTGTTATATTTTAATTTCCTAAATAATTAAAAGACATTCTTAATATTTCTTATAAATATATGTTAGTGGGCACAATATATTTGAAAGTACTTCATAAAGTTTGTAAAAAATGCCTATCTCTTTTGATTCAACCTTTTTAATGAACATTTTGGATATATTTGTTGTGAATAAATCAAGAAAAAATTAAAATGAAGCTGTATAAAAGTAGAATTTCTTGTTATTGAATTTAGAATATAGTCTATAATAAACTATAGTAAATTTAGGATGTCAAACATCGCCCTTAGATAGCCCCAAATAAATATATACAAATGTACACATATACATATGCAGAAAAGAAACTGAGAAGAGAATCAAAATATATACTTGTCAATTAATAACAAAATATAGGTACTACAAACATATATGAGCTAGATAACAGAGTGTCAAAATAAATAGAAGAGTTTTATCATAATGAAATGAAGAAGCAGGTTTGAGCCCTTCAATGTATTACTTTCAATAATGAATGGAACATGGAACACAAGAACAGTATGAAATGTAGGACTTGGAAAACACTATAAACCAACCAAACCTAACAGACAGACAGTGAATATGCTATAAAAATGGAAAATCTCACATTCTTCTTAATTTCAAGCAAGTCATTCTTGAATTCAAAAATATGGCAGACCACAAAACAATTATCAAAAATCCAAACCAACAATTGTTCACTGGATATCAACTCAAACTGACTCTATAGGACAGAGGAGAACCACCCCTTAGGAAGTCCAGAGCTATAAAAAGTTACAAAACAGGCGGCCATATCTGTCTTCTGCAGAGTAGCTGGTAGATTTGAACTTCTGGCCTTTTGGTTGGCAGTCAAGCATTTTCACTAATGTACCATCAAGGATCCCAGTCACAATCATGTTTTAGTACATTTTAACATAATGAAATCATCCAGAGTATCTTCTCTGGTCAAAATGTAATGAAGATAGATATCCATAATAGAGAAAGAAAGAAACGTATGTAACATGATTAATATAAACACAAATTAATCAAAGAAGAAATCTCAAGGGATATAAGAAAACACATAGATGCAAAGGAAAAAGGAACTGCCTGAGCCAAAAAATGTATGGTGGCACTGAAAGCAGAAGTGCGAAGGAAGTGAATAACTGGGTCTTTACCTTAAGACAGTGAATGATCTCAAAGCAGTAACCTAATTTTATAACTTACCTTTTAGAAAAGAAGAGCAAATTAAATGCAGAGGAAAGGCATAATAAGAAAGAGTGAAGATAAACAAAATAGATAATATTACGACTATATAGAAAGTCAATAATAGGAATAGTTTTCTCTGAAAAGATTAACACAATTGACAAACCTTTGGCTAGACCGATAAAGAAAAATGAGACAATTAATAAAAATAAAAGGTAATAGAGACATTGTTATCAGTCTTCCAGAATACTATGAAAAATAATACACTACAATTTAATAACAGATGAAGGAGACAAGTTCAGAGGACTAAATACAGTGCTTACACTGACAAGTAAAATAGAAAATTCAATCACTTATAGAATAAATAAGATTCAATTAGTTATTCTAATCTATCAAGAAATAAAAGGCCAAGATTCACACAGCTTTATTGATTAATTCTCTCCAACATTTAACCAAGAAATTACATCAATTGTTCTCAAACTCCTCTACTAAATTACAGAGGCAGGAACACTCCCACTTCTGTCTATGTGGCAACATCACATTGATATCAAATAAGAAAAAGAAATCAGTAGATAATAAAATAGTAGTTCTTATAAATACTGATACAAAAATCTTCTAAAATATTAGTAAATTAAATATAAAAGAATACATACAAAGTTTGTATACCATGACCAAAATAGATTTATCCTCAAGATATAAAAATAAATTTAAAATTTAGAATGTCTGATATATACTACATTAAAATAACAGACCTTAAATAGTTATTACAACTGATGTAGAAAAGATATTTAGCAAAATTCAACATCTTTTCATCATAAAAATTCTCAGAAAACCAAAGACTGTTAGAAACTACAATAAATAATAAGTGCATAAATCAGAATGGAAGAAGGTAAACTATGTTAATTTCCAAGGTACATGATGGTATATTGAAAAAAAAAAAGCCTCAAGAGAGCAACCACATCTAATGAAAAATGTTATCATAATTACAGTGTGTAGTATCTGCATGCAGACATTTTTTATTTCTATATACAGCATGAAAAATCAGAACAGAAATTAAATAATCAATTTCATATATAATAGAATCAGTAAAAAAATATCTTAGAAACACATTTAGCCAAGGTGGTAAAATGCTTGTGTACTGAAAAGTACAAAATATTGGTGGACTAAATTTTAAAAAGAATTAAAAAAGAATTAAAATATCCCACCACCATAGATTAGAAAACCTAATATTGTAAAATCTCATTCAAAGCTATCTATACATTCTATGTCAATAAATCAATAAGTAGATGTCTTTTCAGTCAATTCTATGTCATAGCAATCCTATGAGACAAGAGAAGAATTGCCCTAGAAGGTCTCAGAGTACAGCATCATAAACTGTCTGGTACCTAACTACTGCACCACATTCAACAGTCCTGTCTGAAGCAATCTCTTACATTATTCTATAATTTGAGCATTCTGTTGGGTCACCGTTCTTTAAAATGAGTACACGTATGGATCAATTCCAGTCAATTGGCCAGGTAGCTGCCTTCCCAACTTTCTGGCATAGATGTGCAGTGCGTCATCAGCTTGTTAAAACATTACAGTTGGTATTCTGTCAATTCCTGGAGCCTTGATTTTGGCTAATGCTTCCAGTGCACCTTTACTTTCTTCCTTCAGCACTATTGGTTCTCCCTCCTATGCTACTCCCGGGAATGGCGGCATGTCAGCTGGTTCTTTTTGCACAGCGACTCTGTGTATTCTTTCCATCTTCTCTGCATGCTGCCTGCATCAGTCCATATTTTGCCCAACGGATCTTTTAACATTGCAATCCAGACTTGAATTTGTTTTTTTTGTTGTTTAAGGTATGCTGAGCATTTTCTTCCATTTGTTTTCAAATACTATGTGACTACACATTTAATTAAAGCATTTGCCTTGTTTTGTTGAGCTTCCCTTTGAAATTTTCTATTCAATGCCTCATATAAATGTGAATGTTGGATTTTGAATCAAGAAAACCAAAGAAAAATGGATGCATTTGAATCGTGGTGCTGGAGTAGTGTATTGAAGGAGTATGGAATGCTGACAGGACAAACTGATCTGTCTTAGAAGTTCGGCCAGTGGTCCTTCGATCAATGATGGTGAGACTTCTTGTTAAATACTTTGCTCATGCTGGTAAGTAAGACCATTCCCTGGAGAAGGACATCATGTTAGGTAGGATAGAGGGGCAGTGAAGGAGAGGAAGGCGCTCAAGGAGAAGGACTGACACCAGAGCTGGAGCAATCTGCTCAGGCCCAGGAACAATTGTGAGGATGGCACAGGACGAGGGAGTGTCTCATTCTGTGGTATGTAAGGTCACTATGGCTTGGAACTGATTGGATGGTACCCAACAACATCAATGTCTGCTGAAAAAATAAAACAAACAAAAAAACCCTAATTTTCCAACCCGTGTAGAGTTACACAGGGCCCCAAACAGCTAAAAATATCTAAAAAAAGGAACAAAGGTAGACGATTCACATTTGCTCATTTGAAAGTTCACTACATAATAAAAATAATCAAAGTAGTATATTCTGTCATAAAACATAGATTATAGACCTCTGGAAAACTGTGGCAAGAACAGAGAAGAGCCTATCTGTCTGTAGCCAATCAACCTCTGAGAGTTTGCAAGTACATTGAACAGCCAAAGAAAAAAATCTCCACTAAATTGGACAAGGACAATTTGATTTCCATAATTCCAAAAAAAATAAATAAATGAAGTTTGGCTCCTACCTTATCCATATATAAAAATTAACTCACAATTAGTAATCTAAATATGGTAAGTCAATAGAACCCTAAGAGGAAAACTAGCATAAATTCTCAATATATTTTGTTTTCCTTGTTAATGGATATTTATTACACAAAAATATGAGAAACAAAGAACAATAAAATAAAGAGGAGCTTCCTTATGCATAGAGACATTTAGGTAAAAGGAGCATTATTAACTAAGTGAAAATAGAATTTATAACTGGGAGAAAATATTTGAAAATAAATCATGTATTGGTATTATGTAGCATCACATCTGTACATGAATTTATATATATTAATTAATTCAACCAATACAATAAAAATTTGGTAAAGAATTAAAACAAATATTTTCTCAAAATATATAAAAAATATAAAAGTTACAAATGGTACAAAAAAGTTACAAATTGTCAATAGTTACAAAAATATGATGTTTAAAATTAGTATTAGTCACTATGATATGTGACTCACCACAGCAAAATGCCATTTCACATCTGTGAGAATTGTCATTATTGATAAAGACATATCTATATCTATATATCTAGATAGATACAGATATAGATATATACAGAAAGTAAAGAAAATATCAAGTGTTGGAAAGATGTGGAGAAATCAGAGACCTTATACATTGCTGGTGGAAATGATATAAAAAACACAGATTATAATTTGACAATTGAAATGATTATTGTAACAAAAAACACCAAAAATTCTGGTCTTAAATGTACATTAACTCAACATTATTGAAACAGTGACTCGTACCAATATATATAAACTCAAAGCCCAAACAAAACAAAATATCATTGTCTTGTAGTTGATTCTGATTCACAGTTGACCTTAGAGGCCAGGGTAGAACTAGCCCCCGTGGCTTTCAGACTGTGACTCTTGACAGAAGTAGGAAGCCAGCCTTGCAGTCAGCAGCTCGACTCACTCTGCCCTCAGCGTTCTCTAGACCTATACAAACAAACCCCTATTCACCATACGCTCGGATTCATTATACCTACCTACTACAATGTGGAAACAACTCATCAGTCTATCAATATATGGATAGATTAATATGCATCACGCTTTCACGTTGCCTTAGCGATCCCACTCACTGCTATCAAGTCAATGATGACTCATAGAGATTCCCGTTTCCAAGACTGTAACTGTGAAGGGACGTAGAAAGCCCAGTCTTCCTCGGGTGACTTCAAACTTCCCACCATGTGGCTGGCAGCACAACGCATAACCACTACACCATCAGGGCTCATCTAGTGCTGATATAATAGAAATAGCACAAGTAGGCAGCTTTAACAAACAGAATTATTCCTCCCTACAGGCCCCCAACAAGAACAGGAGGATACACGTTCCAATGGAGGACTACGCCATAGGATAATGAATTTACTTTCTATTATTTCTAATCTGTGACCTCTGTGCTTGTTTCCCTGGTGATCTTACCATGATTTGACATCTGTCCCCATTCGCTTACCTCTGCCTTTTTGCATTTCAGTATCTCCTCAGCTCAGTTTATATCTACAAATAATTTGAGTAAACTATACCCTAACCTTGCCTTATTAACATGACATAGAAAACCCATTCCCGAGTAGTCTAATGACAAGCACAGGAGTTAGGATTTCTACATCATACAGTTAAGGGGGGGCCGGATTTTTAATGTAAATGAGTTTAAAAGACAAAATAAAACGTGTTTCCATTGAGTCAATTCTAACTCATGGCAATCCTACAGGGTAAGGTTGAACTTCCTCTCTTGTTTTCCCAGACTGTAACTCATTATAGGAAAAGAAAGTCTTATCTTTTTCCCAAGGAACAATGGTGGTTTTGAACTACTCATTTTGAAGATCACATGGCCAATTCAAAAGCACTATGCTACCAGGCTCCTCAAATTTAAGATAAATGTTATAAAATGACACAACCTTGAACACTTTATACTAAGTGAAAAGAAAAACATGCTAAGTGAAATAAGCAAGGAGAAAATAAAATATATTGCTTGATTTCCCTTGCAGAAATTTTCCTAGAATAGGCAAATTTAGAGAAACATGAAGAAGAGCAGATGTTGCCAGAGGGTGGCATAATATTGAAATGCAGCATTATTACTTAAAAGCCAAGAGTTCCTGTGTAAGGGGATGTATTTTGTAAATTCTGGTCATGGGATGGTTAAACAACATTATGAATGTACTGAAGGTTAAATGATTGTACACTTAAAATTATTAAAATGACAAGTGTCATTAAATTAAGACAAGGACTTAAAATATATATTACTATAAAGTCACAGAATGTTTTATTAAACAGAATTTTCAAGACAAAATTACAAAACTACTGTTCCTTTACATGTTCTTGTTCTAGGTCTATACATTTCTGAAGATGATGTTTCCACCTCTCAAACCCTTCTGCAAAAGTGGTTTGAGTATCAAAAGGTAGTTCTGGTATTCTCAAGGAGCTAAATTGTGTTTCTTTTAAATAAAAAAAGAGATGTTGGAAGGGGTATTACCACAAAACAGAGTGACTGACACTTCACATACCAATTGTTTTTAGACAGGAATGTGATTGGATTCGCAAGGTTTAATGCATACCTAATGAGGAGGCAGGTAGGATTGTGTGTAGTCTCCACAGATATGCCTCCCTGATGGGTGGGGGAAGAAGAATAGGATTAGGGCTAAATACTAGGGTAAAAGGTAAGGAGATTTTAGGTATTTCTTTGTTCTTCAATCTGCTTCTTTAGGTTTGTGCTATTTTGTGGCCATGCTGAGCTCCAGTCAATGTAACCTTCTCAGACAGATTGTTCCCAACACGGACACCAGTTCTCACTTTGCTGTTGTCAGTCAGTTCTCTCTTTAAGAGAATTTATTGTTATATTTTAAAAAATCCTGCCCTTGTTACAAGAGGAATAGGCCTGATTGTTTTTTCTCCCATTCTTTCAAGAGCCCTGGCAGTGGTAAGGGGAGGGACTCCAGGGGACAGTTTGAAAGGGGTTAGATTGCAAAGCTACCAACAAGGTAGTAATCTTGGCCTTGCACAGACATTATAAGGAGGACGCCTGCTTTAAGATGGATGGGCTTAGGTTGCTCAACCAAATCTTGCAGGATGGCCTCGCTAGCCTCAACAAATGAACAGGGGCTTTATTACCATGAGAAAAAAAAAATCCGAGACATAAATGTTCTCATTTTTTCTCATCGATGCAGACCGATCTTCTGAAAACCTTCTAATATGCCTCTACAATTTGTACATTTCCTTTAAGAAAACTTATCAGGAGTATTCCTTTGGAATTCCAAAGACCAGTTATTATAACTTTCTTAGCTGATATCTATGCTTTGAATTTAAATGTCCCGTCAGATACCCTTAATAGTCACTGTTTTAATTGGACATTAAAAAGTGTAAAAATATATTTATTTAAATCATTTTCTATACAAATCATTCACACAAAACAATCTAATAGCTCACTTATATTAAGAAAATCTGTAAAATCATCACAATGATCCATTTCAGAACATTTTCTTCTTTCTCATGCTTATTTTGTGAGATACTCATTTCCCTCAACCCCCCTGCCTTGCCCCTAGTCATTTATTAATCCAATTATTTTGACTATAGCTTTATCTACTCTGAATTTCATAAACAGAAAATCATAAAAATCTAAAACAAGAAACAAACATACAATCCAACAACAATGACAAAACAAAACAGAGAAATTCTTCAATTGAAAAGATGCCATTCCAATAAGAGAACTTGTCTGACACCATTCACTGAACACATGCTTAAAAACATTTGCTTGAAATAAACCTATGCATGTGTGAAATGATATCCTAGTAGGAACATTTTTGGGGTAATTCTTGTGTATTAACTGTGTGTATATCAAATTCTATGTATAAAGACAATGTCACATTTACATGTAGCATTGATTAAGTAAACATGAGGCCTGATTGCATAGTGGTTATGCATTGGCCTGTGAATCACAAGTTGGCCAGTTCGAAACCAAGATCTGCTCCTCAGGAGAAAGATGAGTCTTTCTACTCCTGCAAACAGTTAGTGTCAGAAAATCACAGGGGAAGTTCTATGCTGTCCTGTAGGGTTTCTACAAGTCAGCATGATTCAATGGCCGTGAGTAGATAAGCAGACAAACGTAAAACCACCGTATCATTTTATACACACACAGAAGATTACTGAATTAGTAGAGAGGAAAATATCATTTTTAAATTTATATTGGATTATTTTTATTTATAATGGATCAAATATATTACCAGTGTGAGTGAGGTTATCAAAATTTGTGAACAATGATTAAAAACAAGAAGTAATTCCAAAAGTTATTGACCATTTTAATATGCAAAGGTCCAAGATACCCCTTGGGGTTATGAAACATACACTGGTTCTTGAAACATTAAAGATTTAGTGTGTGAGATAATTTCACACATAAATGGAGAAAATGTTACAGATGGGAAAAAGAAACTACTTAAAATGATCTAGTGCAGAAAACTAGTTTTACTTACAATTGAATGGAATTAATTTGTGTCTAACATATTGGAATCTTATCTAAGTTCTCTATTAAAAAATGCATTGTCTGAGTTCCTAGATTTTTATTAAAAGCCATAGATTATATTGCAACTAAACCCAGTGCAAGACATAAGAAGCATACATAGATTGGAGAGTGAATAAAAACATAGATTGGAGAGTGAATAAAAGCCTGAAACAGTTTCCTAAAGTAGTCTTTAAGGTAGCACATTTTAAAGATTGGAACTCACAGTGTCTTTCTGAAATAAAATCTGAACACATTGGAATTTTATCCATATTTATGTCTTTACATATCTTTAAAATATATGTTCCATATGATTGGATTGGATCCATATGACAAATTCCCAAGTGATTTTCAATTATAATTTGACTTAAAGTATCCATCCTTAAAGTTGTTTCAATTACTTTATTGGTAAACAAAGGATCAGTTCATTACTGTTGATGTACTGATGCATTTTATTATGGTATACAATTATATAAAAATTAAGGAATCAAGTCTAAATTAATATTTCAGTTATATCATAAATTAGATTTTTTCCTCATTTACTTGACTTTAGGAAAAGGCTAGAAATATGGTAGTTAGAAATATAAAATCACTCCTGAGGATCACTGCCACAGCACAGTGAACAACTACCACTTGCAAAATTTCTCTGGGCATTATAATCTACTGCTAAATTTAATGTTCGAGGAAAAATTAAGTTAAATTGCTTTAAAACGATACTACTAGGTGTTTTTCATTCAAAGTCAATTGTTCCTGCTTACATTACACCACATTTACAGCAGCAGTTAGCAATGCATTATTCACAAATTCACACAGCCTTAGAAAATAATGAATCATTGTACTTTAAAATAACATTTTATTTTTAAACCTCTACTTCCTATAAGGAGGCTTGGGGACACAGCTCCACAGTGATCTACTCCCTTACAGACTGTAACTTTTTGACATGTCCCTTTTGCTCTATACATTTCTGAAGGCAGAATATATGTCTGCTTCAATCTGCAATATGTCAAAACCGTAGTTTTGGCGTCCTAAAAGACTGCATGAGCAAGATCTAGACTCTACAGGGAATAGGATAAGATTTCCCAACAAAATCCTCAGAGAACAGCCCTTAGCCTCAAAGAATAAGCGGGTGCATCATTATGATGGGGTACAAATTACAAGGCACAATATTCCTGGTTTTGTTTTCTTGTTTTAGCCATGCAGTTTTTAATTTTTAAAAATTTTCTTCAAAACAAGTCTATGATCACTCTGTTTCTTTCAATAAAATTTATTAGGATTATTCCTTTGTGTCCCACATCCCCCTCACCCCTGCAAAAAGATAAAAAATACAGTTACCATAATTCCTGAGCCATTCTCATTACAATGCTTTTCGACTTTCCCTTCTATTTACATTTAAAAATTATCTATCGGCTTTTTATCATATTCACTTTTTGAGTAGACCTGACAGCCATGTGATTAGAAATAGAGTATGGAAAGCATAAGGGAAGAGTTAGATAGATAGATAGATAGATAGATAGATAGATAGATAGATAGATAGATAGATAGACAGACATAGATATCTGTGTGTGTACATCTATGTTATAGGTGCTGGCCTGCTAACTATCAATCAGACCAGCAGTTGAAACCACCAGAGGCTATAGGAAAGAAAGGCAGGTTTGTTCGCTGCTGTCAAGAATTGACATCAACTCGATGGCAGTGAGTGTTGTGTTTGTTTGAAGTCATTCGATCTCATTGTTTCCATTTTCTGTTATCTTAAATTTTTATGACCCTTCTCTTCAACTCTTCTCATTCTGGTTCCATATCTGAAAATCCTGTTGTTTTTTTTTAAATAGTAAATTCACAGCACTTTATGAACTGCCAACATCTGATTCCCAGCTTCATCTTTAACCAACCAAATAGCACCACCATCATATTCTAATATATATATTTTTTCTGTAATAATTCAGTATTTAAATGTTTTACATAGCCCATGTTTTGGTTATTTCCGAAGATGGATTTTACTTGTCTAGAATATATTTACTCCCTCTCTGTTTTATTATATTACCATTTTCAGCATTGGATGTGTCAAATGTAGATTGGTAGTCATCCCTCTGAGGCTACACTTGATGCCCATTTTTAATAAGCTAGGTTTTGCATATCTATCAAACTCTTATTTATTAGATGATAATATATATGTTTATTCTATAAGCAATTAGTCACACAAAAAACGTGTGGCAAAGTTTATTACCTTGGTCTTTAAGATAAAAGTGTTAGCTATCTTATGGGAAATTATGTTTTAGGTTAGTTAATAAGTTTTCTATCATATGTTTTGAATAAGCATATCAATGTTATAAAAGAAACTTAGACTCTTCACTGAAATTGAACATTTTTGATGATGTGATAAAAAGTACACGAAAAATTGTCACCACCATGAAAAGCAGGCCTCAAAGATGTCAGAGGGACACACATGGAAGTTATTACAAGTAGTAGCTCGAGGACAGACCGTGAAAAAATCCTTGATAGGGGAAGGAGTCAAAAAGCTACCAGCATTGTGTTTGTCAAGACTTTTGTAATTACAAACACATGTAAAATACCAGTGCTTTAAAACTATGTGTCATCTCTTACTCATGTTATGTGTTTGTAGGTACAGATTAGCTCAATCTCTGTTCTATGTGTCTTCACCATGGTTTCCAGAATGAAGCAGAACTCTATTAGGTTCATGGTAATTTCAAGGGTAGAAGATAAGGACATGAAAAATATTGGATATTTGCAGTGGTGGCTGATATTTTTGCAGATGTGGTATATATTATGTTTGCTTCTATAATATTGACCAGAGAAAATCATATAATCAATAGGGTATAAATCCATATTCTTTCCCTTTAAATCATCACACATCACATAACCAATAAATTATTTACCATGTTCACAAAATATTACAGAGGATTGAGAACTATAGTAAGAACATTGTACAAGGACCTCAAAAGACTAGATTTAGAAAAAATACTGTTTTATTGATAAATCAGCCATCTATCATCTAATTCAATGTGCAGTAATATCAAGAAGGATACGTTCCTATCGTGTGGCTTTGCTGGCAGTACTACCAAGGAGCAAAGGAGCCTTGTCTTTCAACCACTAGTCAGAACAGAGGTGAAATCAAAGGGCAGAATGTGAGGGGCAGGTTTGCTAAAGGCCAGCAAAATTAGAAGTAGCAGTGCTTCTTATAGAGAAGATATTTGAAATTGGAGCAAACAATGTTTACAAATAGTTAACGGGATCACTTGGTTTCTATTTCCTTGTTTTGGTTTATTTGTTGGTGTTTTGGAGAAAGAGACAGGAATGGAGTGTGGGCTAAAAGGCAAAAATCATGAAGGTAAAAATTATTAGCAAAAATTAAAAGAAAAAAATATAAATGGATGGTAAAAGTAGAATGAGACTCACATTTTGTAACCAAATAGAACAGACATTTTAAGTCTTCTTTTATTTTTATTCAGTCCCACACTGTTTATTGAAATATTTTCAAAAAAGTTTTTATACGAAAGCAATAATGAGGAAATACTTGAACAAAATTCAAGATTTAGATGGAGACAGTAACAGGACAGGGATCAATAAGGATGGTAAAGAATGCTTTTTCTTGCTGAAGTCAAGATAAAATGGGAGAGGAAAGCATAGATTTCTGATGACATTAGTCAAAGAATTCCCTTGACAGGATCCAACTGCATCATATATGAAGAGAAAATGCCAATGGTTGATTTTAAGAATACACTCATTTTCAGTAAGACAGGTTCCAGGAAATATTGAAGATAAGAGCTCATGACTTACAAAAGACAAAAGTGGCTGGAATTGGAGATGAAGCAATGTTTACTCAAAGGTAGTCAAACTGGAATTTGTGCTTGATTCCCTTAGAGGAAAATGGAATTCCGGGTAGAGGACGCTTTGCTCTTTGGAGGGTAGACAGAACAGGTCATTGCATGTATGATTCCGTTCATTTCTTTCATTCTTTCTTCTGTCTTTGGATTCTTTAATGAGTACAAATGAACACAGTCTACTGATTATCTCTGTGTAACCTTGAAATAGGTAAGTATGAAAAAAAAGGATCCCCGGGATTGTGGAGTCCCTTTGTGTTTACCATGCCCCCATGGCACAGACTTGAACTCTACTGTCCCTTTGCCCAGGCTGTGCTCTTTGTGGAAACTGATAGCCCCTCCTTTCTCCTGTGGAGCACTTGATGGGCTCAAGGGAATAGTCTTTTAATCAGCAGTACCATCCTTTACTACTGTGCTACCAAGACTGCTAAATTAGAATGCAGACAACAGATTAAAAGACTCCAACTTTGTTACCTGGACAGCACCTCATCGTCACATGATCCCTCCCTCATAATGAATGCAATCAAATGCAAATATTCACAATCATCTAGTGTGGACACATATCCAAACATGCTATATATGCATTAAATTATCTCTCAGAGAGTGGAACTCACCATGGCCCTCCAGGTCGCAGGGATGACATCGCTGCTCAGAGCAGCCCCTGCACAGAGAGATCCTTAGGGCCCACCCCAACAGGAGACACGAAATTCCCTCACTGAACTCTAGCACTATGGGGACATCACTGGAGCTACTGTGCGGATAGTGTGCCAGGCCTGTGACACGCTCAGTGGAGTGAAATGCAAAGGGAGTGCAACAGGGTAGCAATGGGGAGCAAAGTAACCAAGTCCCCGAGGAATCCTGAAAATAGACTTCTGACTTGGGGGACAGAGCCTGTTACCTCATCAGACTTGATCTGAAAACATACATAAGGATCAGCAGACAGATCTGGAACTATCTGTTGAGTTTTTCCTTGTTTTGTTTTTGCTTGTTTGTTTGCTTTTCTTTTAGTTTTGCCCTATGTCTATCTATATGACATAAGCAAGACAAACAATAATGAGGAGGAAACAATGGGACAGTCATTTCCTGGGGGACATGGGAGAGGAGGACGTGGGGGCGGGGAGTGGGGAGCCAACAAACGTAGGGATAAGGGAACAACAAGATATCTAAAATTGATGGCAAGGGAGGCACATAATGCCCATTGGGGTTTAATCAAGTGCAATGTATTCTGAGAGGAATTACTGAGACTCAAATGGAAGGTACGCATGATAGTGGAATAGGAAGAAGGTGAAAGGAAATCAAGGAAAGAAAATATGAGGCAAAAGCTATTTATAGAGATAGAGCTGTTGGCATGTATATATGTAAATATACTAATGTATAATGAAAGGGATAGAGCTGTACATATATTTATGTGTGAAGTATTAAGATAGCGGACAGACTTTGGGCCTCTATTCACAGCCTCCCTCAACACACGAACACTGTTCTAATAACATGGTACTCTGACACTCACCTTACCCACATGATCACTGAAACAAAATGGGTGCATGAGTAAATGTGGTAAAGAAATTGGATGGTGGACAGCTATCAACAGATACAGAATCTGGGGTCTTAAAGACTTGAAATTAAACAAGCAGCCATCTGACAGGGAAACAAATAAGCCCACATGGAAGAAGCACACCAGCCTGTGTGATCATGAGGTGTTGACGGGATCAGGTATCAGGTATATAAAGATCAAGAACAAACAACCATGTTGGTGTGAATGAGGGGGTTTGGAGTGGAGACCAAAGCTCATCTGTAGACTATTGGATGCCCCCTCCCAATCCCACACCCCACACAGAAGAGTTAAAAAAGAAAGGATGGTTAAACCTGGGTGCAGTATAGCACCAATGAAACACCCATCATTCCTCTAGTCCCTGAATGCTTCCTCTCCCCATACACCTTTACCGTGACCCAATTCTGGCTAGACCAGAGAACACACATCCATTAAAAGCTCTTGACACAGGGAGTTTAGGACAGATAAACCCCACAGGAACAGTAGTAGGAGTAGCGATAGCATGATAATAGGGTAGTAGTTGGAAGGGGGACGGGGAGACCAGGGGAACCCATCTCAAGGTTGGGTAGATAGCCCCCACCCACCCCTGAAGTGGAAGAATAACAGAAATGTGGGTAAAGGAGGGTGGGAGGATGGGGGAGGGAGGTAAAAAGAGGAACTTATACCAAAGGTTCAAGTAAAAAATGTATTGAAAATGATGATGGCAACAAATGTACAAATATGCTTGATACAATGATGTATGTAATAAGAGCTGCAAGAGCTATAAGAGCTCCCAATGAAGTGATTTTTTAAAAAAAGTATCTCTCAGATAGCATTTCCTTTCTAACATCAGAATTGCTAGTTTTTATTAAAATATATCTATACAGGTGCAAATGCATAAAAATATAGATAGTGATAAACATTTATATGTGGATTCCTATAAACTACATTTAAAACCAGTATTAGTAATTTAATTTATATTTATAATCAAATTTTCATAAGCACTTATGAAGTTAAAATATTTTCTCATGACTAAATGTAATTTTATAACTTAAATGCCATTTAGAAAACAAAAAAAGTATGGAGGATATCTCAGTCAGTAACTGTTACTGTAAACTGTTACCATGTGTTTCCTTTATTATATGTAAATGAGCAGAATGAAAGAGTGATAGATACCAATAGGATAAAGTGATACGGATAACAAAAATTTGATGTATCATTGAAGGATTCCTTCTGCATTAATGATCACATATTCTGCTGAATGTGTCACTTTAGAAAATACTGAACTCTGCACTTTTGACATGCATCAGAAGAGCCGTGATCCTCTGAGGGCCTTGAATGTAGGTTTATCTCATAAACCTGCAAGATCTACACAGCCTTGCCCATGATAGGTCCATATCGTACCTCATTCATTTTATTATATTATCCACAAATGAGCTTCATTATACACTCAAAGAAAACTTCATCATACTCACCAAGGAAATTAGGTAAAAAGACATAACCAATGGTTTATACTCTTCTTTCAATCTTAAAATGGTGTTTATAGTTAAACTACCCTTGTTACAGGAGAAGATATAAGTATTTTAGGCTTATACTATATTTCCAATTTTCTTTTTTTAAATTGAAGATTATATATAGAGTAGCGAGTAGGGTTAGTTCTGGGTAAAAATAAGTAGAAATAAATAAAAATTTAAAATAAAACATTAGGATCACTATATGAAACAGGCGATAATCTCTTTTTCTTCCCTTGTTCATGGGGAATTCTTGTTTAACTCCTAAATCAAAATATATCTATTGAAAAAAGAACAAAATCTTCTGACTGCAGACGTGTATCTTTACCATTGTTATTTATTTTTAATCATTTTATTGGGGCTCATACAAATCTTATCACAATCAACACAGGCATCAATTGTGTAAAGCACACATACATTCGTTGTCCTCACCATTCTCAAAACTCACTTTCTGCTTCAGTTCCTGGAATCACCTCATTTTCCTTTTCCCCTCTCCCTTCCTCCTCTCTCCCCACTCCCTCCTGAACCCTTGATGAAGCAGGAGGTGAATTAATAAAATTACATTTACATAGGACTCCACTATTTTATCCAGAGGGGTGAGCCATAGTAACCCCGGCTATTGGACTGCCCAGCACAGAGTCAACAAGTGTAACCCACCAGATGCTCTGCACCGCACAGAGGAGGCTAGAACTCCTCCTGTAAAGTATCCAGACTCCGAAATCCCATGTAATGTTGATCGGAGAGGAAAGTTTGGTTTGAGTTTTAGGATGCCAAGTGGTTAGAAAAGGGGCTGAGTCAAAACAGAATTCCTTTTAAGATGAAAAGAGTTTGTAGACATTTTCCTAAGGAAATTGAGACATTTGAAGAATTTTAAGCATTGAAAGATTTGGTGGAGGGGAAAATTGGTGAAGGGAACTTGAAATCTGGAGCATAACAACCTGATGCTGTAACAATCAAAGAAAGCAAAATGAAAACAGCTCCAAGGGAGGGAGACATTTTCACGCAAGATATGGTGGATGACACAATGGGAACGTATTCATGAAATGTCAAAGAAGTATCACAGGCATGTCTTTGTAATGTAGTCAATGACCCCAAAAGTGGCATTGGGTCTACATTTATAGTTACTTCTGACTTCATTAACTGTCCTGTTACCATCGGCAAGAAGTATAGTATGAAAAACAAGACATTAAGTATAGAAAGAAGTATTGGAGAAATTTTTTTGAGCAGAGAGATGCCCTTATATCATAAACTTAATTATTAATATTTGTAAAAACTTAAGAAACTAACTTTTGTTACTTGTGACATTTGATAATAAAACAACCAAAAAAGAACTGAAAAGGTTACTGTGATGATTTTCTGCTTTCTTCAGGAAGAAAACCTGAGCAAAAGGAAAGTAGTCCTTAGCCTCTTAGAGATTGTTCTAAGGATGCAAATGTTAAATAAGTCAGACATCTTGTCCTGAAGCCAATACAATGAAACACAAGCCCTTCTTGTAGAGGGGAGAATTCTTCTGCTTGGGGTCACAGTTTATTAGGGAAATCTTGAGTGTTGGAAGTTTAAACAGTTGTTCTTTATAAAAGCACACTGATAAAACAATAAAATATATATAAGTTATTCATTACTTACCATTAACGATCACAATGATATCACGGAAGTCAATTTCTCCCCGAGCTTCCACTCTGCCTTCACATCTGTATATTCCTTCATCGCTCTTATTGATGTTGAGAATCTGCAGATTATTGTTGGCTAACATAGCGAAGCGATCTGAAAAGTAAACAAAGGGGTGAGAGTGCTATATGTAATTATAGGTAGAATGCAGTGTGCTCTAAATTGCTAAGAGTTAAAGTATAGCACTTGTCTAATACGATCAATGTTTTCATCAACAAACAAATTCAAATTTGAAAGTAAAATGTAATTTCATGACTTCACTTTTTCTACTCCACACTGACTTGTTATATCTTTTCTCTTTAAAACATATTCTAGATTTTATTTACACAAAAATGGTTAGGCTATTATTTTGCCCTTGGTACTTTGAATGCAGAAATGATACACACAAGAAAAATATTGGAAGATTAGACATTACAGCTATGAAAATGTTTTGAATATAAATATATAGACTTGGCAAGGCAAAAGGATTATAAATTGTATTGAAAAATCTTCCTCATTAAATAACTAAATAATAATTTTGCATATCCTAAGTAAGAGTTAAATTATTCAATAATATTCAAGTCATATGAGAAAAAACACTGAATGAAAATATATCAACTTTATAGAGGAGGGTTTCTTTAACTTAATGCAATTTAGTTACATTAGACTTCATTAGATTTATTTCAAGAGTCCATTTTGTGTGAGTGTATACACATACATACATATACAAATGAGAAGGAATATGACATTAATTCATTGATTGTTTATACTAGCTCACTATCCAAGGTAGTGGCCCATTCTGATATTATTTTCCACAATATAGATGCAATATTTTCTATAGCTCAGTATTGTTGGATTATGAAGTTCCTCCCTCGTATCGAGTTAAGGATGTTCATGCATCTAGTACTGCTTAGAAAGATGTACACGCAATGCCCTTAAGTTACATATATCCATATATATCATTGAAAACAGCTATTGCTAGATATTTTTAAAAAGAATTTGGGATAAATTGTTTAATAAAGAATATATACACTCCACAATCATGGCACTTTTGGGCAAGGTGTTCCTGTCATTATTGTTAGCTTCATTATGCCATTATATTGGCCTGTGATTCCAACGTACCTAAATCCTACAGCTCCCGCCTGGGGAAGTTGGGGGTTTACTTGTCTTCACATATCTGCTTACCAGAGCAATCATGGAAGCCAGCGTCTAATAATGGAATCCCCTATATGTGTGTAAGAATAATTGTGAGGATGGCAGGCAGTGTTTCATTCTATCGTCAAAAGGGTTGTTATGAGTCAGAATTGACTCAATGGAGTCTAATAACAACAACTTCTTTCTGGACCAGAGAGTAGATGCATAATGTAAATATCTGCCTTGGTTGCCAATTGGAATATGCCTGAGTGAGAAGTAAACCACTCCGCCATCAAACACCTCAGCTGGTTTACCTGCGCTCAAGACAACTAAAGTCACTGTCATAGAACCAATGCTGAGTCATTGCAACTTTCCAAGACAGAGTAGAACTGTTCAATAGGGTTTGGGAGACAATGTAAACTTTCTCTGGAGGAGCAGCAGGCAGTTCAAAGTACAGATATTGTGGTTCGCTGCTCAATGATTCACTCCTCACACCACCAGGAGTCCTTAGCAAGACCGTAATGCTAACGGGGAGGTTTGGACCTGATATAGGAGTAGAGCAATCATCATATTATGATGGAGTAGATGTGTGACATTGAATTAATTCATACTCATTGCTATATGTAACTCTATGTAACTGTATACGCCGGATGACGCAGAGGGCTTCCTAGATGATCATTTCTATAAGCATATACGACCAGAGCTGTTCTCCCGAGAAGCCACAGCGCTTTGGTTTGCTGCCAAGCATTTATCCATGAGACGCTGGACGACAGGCTACCATTAAAGAGACCAGTAGGTTGTTACTGGTTGTCTGGTAGCTAAATGTCAACTAGGATGGTAAATATACCACATTCAGAGGTTACCTAAAAGGTGAAAAGGTGAAAAGGTTGATTATAAAGTGACAGCTGTATGAATTTCAGCCCAGGAGTTCAAATTTGTTCAGAAGGATTGCAAGTCCTGCTGGTTGACCCAAACCAAGTGTGTAAGCAGAGCTTTTCACTTAGGGAATTAAAGAAGAAATACAGAATTACAAGGAAACAAATGGAATAAAGAAAGGCAATCTGCAATAAAACCATAATTACAATTCACAAAATAGTGTGGAGTTACTCAGAACTCTTAAAGCTACGTATTTATTCAAATTCAATGTAAATTTTTATATAATGGTCAATTAGAGTGAGAAGCATTATTAAATACATATTTTAAATTAACGATATGCCAATAATATTTATTATTATAATATCACATTTTAACTTATTAAAACGCATACCAATTTTTACTTATTACTTTTAATTTATGTGAGTTAAGAAAAATAGCAGAGATAGCCATTCTTTTAGGGATATATTATTTTATATAAAAGTGAAATAATTGGATTCCACAAATTCACATTTTATAAGAATATATTAGTCTCCAAAATGTAAAAGTTTCAACTTAAATTATATTTTCTTATTTTTAATCTCTGTAACACAGTTATCAGCTAAATCTACATATAAATAACATTACATATGTTTATTTAAATCAGATTTTCAAAACATAGTAAAATATGAAAAATTAATTTCAAATGCTGTTTGTTTATAAAGTAAATGAATTTATGTCAGAAACTATGAACCCAACCAAACAAATAAACAATAAATCTCACTGCCATTGAATTAATGTCAACTAATAATATGAACTTTATAAACGATGGATAGCCTTGATCAGAATATAAATTCCGGAACACTTCTTTGTGCTCACACACAAAGTTGACATGGATCAGAGGCAGTTGTGGGAATAGAACAAGGGCATGCGGGTCAAAATCCAGAGGGGTGTGTGTGTCTCTGCTATTTTCTCTCACCATGCTCATTCGATCTGGATGCTGAGTATATAATCGGAGAAGCTGGCTTACAGGAAAATGAATATGGCATCAGGATTGGAGGAAGGCTAATTAATGGCCTGTGATGTGTGGATGCACAACATTGCTTGTCGAAAGGGAGGAGAACTTGAGGCAAAGTGATTATTGCTTTACTTGCAATGCTCATACAAGCATGAGCCAAAAGATCAAAAGATAGTTTATATTAGGTACATTTGCTGCATAGGAGCTTTTAGGTTATTAAAAAGCAAGGATGCTGCTTTGAGGACTAAGGTGTGCCTGATCCCTGCCATGGTATTCTCCATCACTACTTACACATGTGAAAGTTGGGCAATAAATAAAAAGACTGAAGAAGAAGAACAGACATTTGAATTGTGGTTCAGGAGAAGAATATTGAGAGTGTCATGGTCTGTAAAAGGGACAAACAAATGTCTCTTGGAAGAATTAAGGCCAGAGTGCTCCTTAGAAGCAAGGATGGTAAACTCCATCTTACATAATTTGGCCATATGATCAGGAGAGACCATTCCCTGGAGTAGGACATAGCAATTGGGAAAGCGAAGGGGTAGCAAACAAAGAGGAGGGCACTCAAGGAAATGGACTGACACTGTTATGGCACCAGTGATCACAGACATGGGGATACTTTTGAGGATGGCACACGAGTGACTGTGTGGCGTTTCATTCTGTTGTGCATAGAGTTGTTATGAGTCAGAATGAACTCAATGGCACCTGACAACAACAACAATAGTGGCCATATACGGCACGGTACAAATGCCCCTCTGAGTTTCTGAGACTAAACTCCTTAGGGGGGTATAAAGCCTATCTCTCTCACAATGAAACCAAAGATAGCACTCTTAAGAAATTCCACAAAATATGTCAAGCTACTTGTTTGTACCCTCATCTCTCCCACTCAACTAACTGCTTCCACCAAAAATAAATAAAATTATCAGTGAAGCAATTCTGACTCATAATAGGATAGACTAAAACTTCCCCACATGGTTTCCAAATGTGTGATTTTTATGCAAGGCCAAAGGTCAGGTCTTTCTCCAGCAGAGAGGCTAATGGGGTTGTGTGTGTGTGCGCACAGGGTTGCTATGGGGAAGAACAACTGCCGACCACAGAAACATGCTCATTCAAATGCACTATGATCCAGTTGATTTAACTTACAACGTGACACAGATTAGTACAGTCCATGTGGGTTTCCCAGGGAATAAATCTTTATAAGATCAGAAAGACTCATCTTTCTCCTGAGGAGCAGCTGGTGAATTTGAACAGCTGGCCTTCTAGGTAGCAGCTACCTGTGACACCAAAGCTCCTAGGTGACTAATCTCCCTGAAACTTGGTCATTGATATACACAAGTTTTGTGAATGCCTTCACTTGGAGCCCTCGTGGGTATGAGATATTCTTTCTTCTCCTGACCAGAGAATCTCGTCTTGACTACCTTCCAATTCATTTTTCTCATAAGTCAATGTGATGTCTTGCTTTTTGTTGTTGTTTTTAGGGGTGTGTTTATTTTTAACATATCTGGGTGAAAGTAGGTATGGAGATAACCCCTTAAGTCAGATCACACACTGATGACACCACCTTGGGACTGTGGCCTTCTGTGTAAGAGCGACCCTGAAGATAACCTAGCTCTCTCTTGCTCCTTTGCCTTGTGCTGGACCAAGATCTGTTCGGTTCATTGATAGCCTGTTGTGTTGCCTGCCCATCCCAGGAGCTGTCAGCAGACCATCAACCTCGGAATTATTTAGCCCTGCCTCCACCAGCCTATGGCTCTCCTGCTTCATCTCCTTGCTTCCTGCTCACCAGCTCCTGTAGCTACACTAGTCAGGTGAAACTTCCCACATACATCTGACCTATGGACTTGACCTGAACTGTACTTACTACTTTTAGAACATATCTAATTCTAGAACTACATAAACCATTTCTTGACATAAATCTTCTATTTACATACACATACATGCACCATTGGTTTTGCCTTTTTAGAGCAGCGGTTCTGAACCTGTGGGTCACAACCCCTTAGGGGGTTGAACAACCCTTTCAAAGGGGTTGCCCGATTCTTAACAGTAGCAAAATTACAGTGATGAAGTGGCAATGAAAATAATGTTATGGTTGGGGGTCACCACAATACGAGGAACTTTATGAAAGGGCTGTGGTGTGAGGAAGTTTGAGAACCACTGTTCTAGAGAATACATCCTAAGACAGGAAATAATACTATTCCAGAATACATGAAATCACATCAATCCTTTGATGACAGCCATTTCTGAGTCTCTCCTGTGGATAAAACCCACAAAGTTCTTAGCAGATGTTTCAAAGCCATGTTGAATTGGGTAGTCCTCCTTTCCAAAGTAATTTTATGCCTTAATAGTAATTATAGTTACATTTACTTATTAATATACATTTGAAGGGTTTACATAGTCATATGTTCTATTTATTTTAAAATTATTCTTGATTTGTCATCTTCCCTCAGGGTGATCATTCACCACTTGTTTCACTCCTAATGGAATTATGACTTGTTGAAAAATAACAAACAAAAAGCAATAACAAGTTTTGCCTGTTTACTATCTTCTCATATTTTTTACCTGATTAAGTCCTCCTTCAGAAAAGCAATTCTCACACATTGCCCACACCATCTCCTGTATTGAATGTAATCTTTATCCTCTCTTTTGTTACATTTGTTATAAAACAGGTCTATATAATTTTCATAAATCCACCTGACGTGGTGTCCCCCAAACAAGGACCTTTTTTTGTTAATTGCAATGCAGTGAATTTAATCACTGTGTTGATGTCTTAAATACAAATCCATAGGATGCTTGTTGTTCTGGAAAGTACCAGCAAATTCTGGTTAAGTGTCTCACAACTACTCTGTGTCCGACAGAAGTAAATACAGCCCAGGAAGTGCCATCTCACAACAGTTCCTATGTAGGAGCCCTTTGTTAAAGCCACTGTGTCAATTAACCTCCTTGAGGGACTTCCTCATTCTGGCTTCCGCTGTACCAAGCATTATTTCCTTTCCAGGACTGACAACATGTAAAAATATATGAGAATGAAGTCTCCCCTTCCTTGTCTCTAAAGAACATTCCTGATGAACTCCTTTTAAGCAAGAATTTTTTTGTTGTTGTTTTTGGCAATTCATGGTACTTGCAAGGTGCTTCATCAGCAAAATAACTAATATATTGATGCTTTAGTATTCCTTATTCAATATTTTACTATGCATATAAGGCAATCAAAATATTATCTCTTAGGTCAGACTCACCTTAGTCATCAAAGTCACATTCTGCTTTTTGACAGTTCTTCTGCAGCATTTTATACAATGAATGTACTGTGTCCTCTGTTCTCTTGACTTCTGATTCCATGAGCATTAATTATGAATCCTAGAAGATGAAATCCTTGACAAATTCAGTCTTTTATCCATTTTCATGATGCTATCCCTTGGTTCACTTGAAAGGACTTTTTTGGTTTTCTTTACATTGAGTTGAAATTCATATTGAAGCCTAACATCCTTGATCTTACTCAGCAAGTACTTCAAGAACTCCTCATGCTCAGCAGGCACATTTGTGTCATCTGCATCTTGCAGGTTGTTAATAAGCCTTCCACCCATCCTGATGCCACGTTCTTCATCATAATAACTAATTACTCAGATTATTTGTTCAAGCAGCAGGTAGCATAAGTGTGATGAAAAGGTACGACCATCATGACCACCTCTCATGGTTGTAATGCATACTGCATTCCCTTGTTCTGTTCCACAACTACTTCTTGATCCATGAACAAGTGTACAGGATCACAATGAAGTGTTCTGGAATTCCCTTTCTTCTCAAAACTACTTACCCTTTATTAAGATCCAGAAATAAACATTTTTCTGATATTCTGTGCTTCCAGCCATGCTCTATTTGATATCAGCCATGATATTCCTTTTTCTGCATCTTTTGAATTTTGCCTGGACCATCGCAGCTTCCTGTCAATGAACTGATCCAATGATTGTAGGATAATCTTAAGCAAAATCTCACTTGCATGTGATGTTATTATAATGCTCCATAATTAATGCATTGTGTTGGGCCACCTCTCTTTGGAATAGGTATAAAATGGATCTCTTCCAGTCAGTTGGCCAAGAAGCTGTGTGCTAAATTTCTTGGCATAAAACAGTGAGTACTTCTATTAATTATTCAGCTTGCTGAAACATTTGAATTGTTATTCCATCAATTCTTGGAGCTTCATTTTTGGCTAATGCTTTAAATGCAGTGCAAATTTTCCTTCATACATGGACTAACTATCGTGTGGTACCTTTTGCAATGGTGAGATGTTGACTCCTTCTTTTGCGATCGGGATTCTGGGTGTTCTTTCTTTTCTTTTGATGCTTTCTTAATTATTCCATATTCGCTCACGGAATCTTTCAGTATTACAACTCCGGGCTTGTTTTTCTTTAGTTCTTTTACTTAAGATTTGCTAAACTTGTTCTTTCTAATTGTTTTTTTCTAACTCTAGGTTTTTGCATATTTCATTATATTTTACATTGTCTTCTGAAGTTTCTCCTTAAAATTTCAGTCAGCTCTTTGACTTTATAATTCCTTCCTTTTGTCTTAGCTATTCTGCAATGAGGAGGAAGTTTAAGACTCTTCTGATGGCTATTTTGACCTTTTTTTACTCTCCTGTCATTTTTATATCTTTTCACTTTCTTTATCTATTATATTCTTCATGTCCTCCCACAGCTCATCAGATCTTCTGTCATCAGGTGTGTTCTTCAGATGGTACAAAATACAAGTGGAAGGTACTCACAGTCCTATGCTGGCTCTCCTGGGCTTCTTTTATTTTACTTCAAGTTCAACCGGAACTTACATATGGGCATTTGGTGATCTGTTCCATAGTTGCCTCTTGGCCTGGTAGTAGCTCCTGATATTGAACTTCTCAGTTTCTCTTTTCACAGATGTAGTCATTTTGACTTCTATGCATTCTATCTGGAGCAGTTAATGTATATAGATGCCATTTATCTTGTGCAAAAAGGCTATTTGCAATGAAGAAATCATTGGTTTGCAAAGTTCATTCATACAATATCCAGCTATGTTTCTATCACCAAGACCATATTTTCCAAATACTACTCATTCTGCCTTGTTCCCAACTTTTGCATTCCAATATCCATAATTATCAATTCATCTTGATTAATTTCATACTGCAGATGTTCGTGGAACTCTCATTTCTTCATCAGTAGTTTCAATGGTTGGTCTATAAATTTCAATAATGGTTTTATTGACTGGATTTTCATGTATGTAAATATTATCCTCTCACAGAAAACATTGTACTTCAAGACAGATGTTGAAGCATCCTGTTTGATGCTGACTACAGTGACATTCTTTTTGAACCTATCATTCCTGCCAAGGTCCACCTTATGATTTTTTCCTTCAGAATAGCCATCACCAGTCCATCAATGCATTGATTATTGGTCTTTGAACGTTTCAAATAATTTAAAAAGAAAATTTACAATTTTCCTAGATTTATTCTTTGTATTCTAATTTAAAATTATTAGCTGATGTATACCGCTCTTTCTTCTCACTTTTTGTGTGTTCCATCAACAAATGAAGATCCCAAAGGCATTTCTCTCCAGGCTTTACTCCATCTGTGCTATTATGGTTGAGTCTAATTTGAGAAGCCAACCCTTCCTCAGTCATATGCTTAGTATCTTCCACCAAGAGAGTCTCATCTTCTGGCACTATATCGCACAGTGTTTGTTGCTCTTTATGAGGTTAGTATATTAGTACACTAGTTAGCATTTACTGAAAATTCAATACATGCTGAATATCTCTTTTATACCAGAACTATATTGCATTACACTGTGGTAAGACAATATGATTGTATCCATGGGTTTTGATTCAGTGCAGTATCAATTGTAGAAATTTAGGAAGTTTAAGAGCTACTGTCAAGACTAAGCTGGCAACTGCAAATAGCACATCCCTCATCATAAAAACTGTCTATTGTCTATCAGTCAATCAATCTACCCATCATGTATATATTCAACTTTTAGAATAAACTAATTTTTTACTTTGATAGTTAGGTCTGGGGTCAATTTGGATGGGCTCAGGGTTCTTATTGGAAATCCCTTATACATATGATTTCACACAATTCAATTAATTCCATGATGGGATCTAACATCACAATCAAATCTGTGAATAGCCAAGGTCACAGCCTTGATGGAATTGTAAGAAAGCTTCGCAGGAGTGTATTGTTGTTGTTAAGTGTTATCTAGTCAGCTCTGATCCATAGCAAACTTACATAAAAAAGAATGACACCCTGAACAGTCCTGTTTCATCCTCTGCATTGTTCTTCTGCCTGAGCCCACAGATGAAGCCACGGGCTCATCATGTTGATTTTGATCCATCTGGATGAGGGCCTTCCTTTTTTTTCTGCCCTTCCACTTTACTAAGCATAATGTCCATCTCCAGGGATTGGTCTCTCTTGACAATGTTCAAAGTATGTAAGACAATGTTTTATAATTCTTACCTCTAAGGAGGACTCTGGCCTTACTTCTTCCAACACAAATTAGTTTGTTCTTTTAGCAGTCCATAGTACTTTCAATGTACACCTCTGGCACCGAAGATAAATGTATCAGTTCTTCTATGATCTTCGTTTTTCAAGGTTAAACTTTCACATGGATATGATGCAATAAAGAACACTATGGCTCGGTTCAGGTGCATTTTTCTCCTTAAAGTCATAGCCTTGCTTTTTGATACTCTAAGGGGTCTTGTGCAGCAGAATTACCCAATGTAATATGTTTTTGGATCTCTTGCCTGGTGGTTCCATAATCATTGCTTGTGGAGCCAGGCAAGACCAAATTCTTGACTTCTTCAAAATTTTTTCCATTTATCATGAATGTTACCTATTGATTCAGTTGTGAGGATATTGATTTCCCTTACAGTGAATTGCAATCCATACTGAAGGCTATACTCCTTGATTTTCAACAAGAAGTGCTTCAATTCCTCCTTAATTTCAGCAAGCAAGGTTACGTCATCTGCATATTATAGGTTATTAACAAGCCTTCCTCAATCCTGATGCTAAATTCTTCTTCATATAAACCAGCTTTTCTGATTATTTGATCAACAGTCAGGTTAAACAAATATTCGGAGAACATACAACCCAAACACACACCATTCCTGATTTTAAATCATACAGTATGGCCTTTCTCTGTTCACACAACTACTTCTTGACCTGTGCATAAGTTCTTCATGAGCACAATGAAGTATCCACAAAGTTATACAGAGCTTTTCATTGTCCACACAGTTAAATGCCTTGGCATAATCAATGAAGCACATGTTAATCATGTTAAGAATATTACTTCTTAAAAGTCCACTACTAATATATACTTTTGCTTGTAGAGTGATTTTTTGAATAGGCCTTTCCAGGGCTTAATTAAAAAAAAATACACATAGTGCTTGATGATGAACTGTGTGACAAGTTTCTCTAACTTCTTAATATTAGAAAACTCTGTCCTTTGTCATAATGCCCTGGGTACACTTTTATACACTATAAATAAAAAAAATAGAACAAAAATTTAAAAATCAAACAAAACCGTGATATCACTTTCATGTTTGTTGTGCTGTTTATTTTTAGTCATTTTTACTTTGCTGATTTTGCTATTGCTAATTTGAATGAATATATATATATATCTCTGACACCCTGGATGTAAAAAGCTCAATAAGAATCAATGAAACAATGAATTTCAATTATTGTCAACTGATCATATTACCAAATGTTTTTCATTCAGCAAAGAAATATTTATTTTATACTCAAGGTCTTATTAAAATCTAATTGTTTTATATATATAAATGGGTAATTATTTTTGGGTAAAATATTAATCATTTCCATTTAAGGCATTTTAAATAGTTGTTGAAAGACTAAGCCTTAGGAGAGGAATAGAAGGAGTACAGAATGTCCTGATCCCTATCACAGCAGCCTGCATTTCTGGGAACAAAGTGTGAAAGCTGAAGGACTAAGTGATTACTATTCCCTCGCTACTACAATTCACCACCACTCTTTGATTTGAAGTTTATGTTTTATGTGATTTAAAAATATATATATTTTAAAATTTATCTTGAAATTATGAGTTATTTAAAATGGATTCACACTAGAAAGCCAAAACTAAGCAAGCTGAAAACATTCATATATTGTAATTTTTTAATTTATTTTTTTACATTGGGTCAGACCCAGTGAATTCTAGAAAGGCTCCCCGGCCATTGTGTGGCCCTCAGGGGACATAACACCTTATCTTGCTGTCAGCCCACCGCATTCCTATGCCTGTTCAGGAGAAAGGGGGCCTGGTCACA
The DNA here is from genome assembly GCF_050624435.1 of Tenrec ecaudatus. Taxonomy (NCBI): domain Eukaryota; kingdom Metazoa; phylum Chordata; class Mammalia; order Afrosoricida; family Tenrecidae; genus Tenrec; species Tenrec ecaudatus. Next base: position 237,626,161 of record NC_134531.1, read on the forward strand.
AATAGGCCCAGAACAGGGCAGGAGGCTGGCCCGTGTGGCATTTTGGTCCTGGGTGCAGAAGAGACTGGTGTGGGCTGTAGTGTGAGCCAGCAGCCCCAGTGTAGCTGCAGCAGAGGAAGTGAGAGGCAGCCTACGAGGAGCTCAGTTCACAGGCAGCAACCCAGGCATGTGGGGCCGTGGCCCTGGGCTTCCATGAGGCAGTCGCCTGTGGAGGGGGTGAGGCAACGCCATCTGCCTGAGTTTAGAAGACCACTGTGGTGGCATGCATGCGTGTTTGGGGGTGGTGGTGAGGGGAGGTAGGAAGCCCGAGGCCCCTGCAGCTGTCTGGGCTCTCTAGAAGCAGGAAGATGCAAATCCACAGGGCAGATGTGGTGGGGACTGTGGGCTGTAGGTACCCAGGTCCGCCTTTCGCCTGGCCAGGAGCGAGGCAGGAAAACTGCCACCAGCCTCTCCTTCCAAGAGGGGGAGCAGAGAGGGGAAGCTCTGGCTTGTATCCTGAGGCTGCACCAGCACCAGGAGACATGGTTCCGGAGGTCCAGGGAGAACTAGGAAGGGGTGGGTCCCAGGGAGGGAGGAGTCTTGGCGAGACTGAGAAGCAGAAGGTTAGAGACTTGAGCCCACCGAGAGACACCCCAAAGAAAGACCTGGTGACCTCCCCCGCTCCTGAATCAACAGCTCTGCTCTGCATCAGGGTCAACTGAACTTTTCTGAGTCAGCTGTCTTCATCAGGACAGGTCACATGCCGGCAAGGGAGGAAGCTGGCCCAGAGTGGAGGGTGGTCGGGGCAGAGTGGGAGTGGGCTGCGGGATGCTAGGATGGGGCTGGGGATTAGGAAGTCTGTCTCCACTATCTGGGTAGGGGCCAGTTCAGTTGGGTTCAACTGAAGGGGGAGTGGGAGGCTGAAGCCAGGTGAGTGGGTGCAGGGGTAGACAGGGTTGCACCGCAGGAGGCATAGGGCTCAGCAGGCAAATGGAGACCTGGCTCCAGGCAGGTCAGCCAGGGAGGCCTGAGAGAGTGACATGAATTCACCAACATTGCTGGAGTGGGCTCAGGGGACGAGACATAGTGCAAGCCTACACACACACACACAATCCTGTGTAGAGTTTCCGAAGCTATAACTCTTCCAGGGAGCAGACAGCCTAATCTCTTTCTCTAGCAAAGTGGCCGATGGGTGTGAACCACTGATCTGAGGGTCAGCAGCCTAAGACACAGCACCGCCAGAACTCGGTCAGAAGCGGAGCACAGAAGCGGTGCAGGGGCGGGAGAATTATTCTAGAATCGAATGCCACAGGCGATGGATGCCCTGCTTGGAGGGCCAGCAGAGGCAGGCCCAGGAAGAGTCAGAGAGGGTAAGCTCACATCCGAGTCCTTGAGCGATAAGAAAGCCGGGATGTGCCCAGCAACAATCGCGCAGGGTGGGAGTAACTGCAGCCAGGTTTCCGAAGCTTTCGGGCCAGATTAGACCCAGGAAGCATGTAGCACGTGCCAGAGGCAAAGGTCCGAGGTTTGTGGGGCGAGCATGAGTGAGCAGTAATGAGGCAGGGCTCCCCTCCCCCACATGCATCCACCAGGGTCCTCCCAATGGCTTCCACCTGGGCGACCACCTCAGGCCAGCAGGCTGCTGGGAAAGCGCGCACCTGCGGCGTTGGGGCCATTGCCCTCCGAGGGGCCCCGGTGACCCAGTGAGGTTCCGGGCAAGGAGAGCTTCCGTGGAAGCAGAACCCGGGGGGTCCCTGAGAGCAAAGGCCCTGTGAGGGGCCATGCCCGAGGCCGCCCTCAGCTGAGACCACAGGGCCTGGGGCCAGGAGCCATGGTGGTGTTCCCTGTGAGCTCAGTCCCTGCTCTCCCAGGACTGCCCTCTGCTGCCAGGGCCCAGCTCCCTGCACAGCCTCCGGGGTGGGGACCAGGAAGCGGCCACTGGCCTACCTGCCTGTCCACCAGCCTCTGGGCTCCTGGCCTGCGCCTCACTGCTCTCCATGAAGGAAGACAGGAAGGGCGAGAGAGGCACGAGCCTGAGGCCGCGGCAAAAGAATCCGGATTGCAAAATCGCCGCTGCCGCTAAGAGTGCCGGAGCTCTCATATATTGTAATTTAAATACTATAAATTGGCTGTCTTTAATTATTGTTGAAAAAAACAGAAAACATGTTACAAAAACATGTTACAGTTTAATAGATTCTAAAGCTTATATTCTAAAATATGAAAGAAAATAGTATACTTTTTCAACAATTAGTTTAAAGGTTAAAAGTGATGATAATAACAGACTAGTATTGAATGTACTGATTCTATAAAAATTCTTTCAAAATTAAAAAATGATGATTGTTGTGCATGATGATGATACATATTTTAAAATAGATTCTAAATCTCTACTTTATTCTCCTTTACAGTATAGAAGTTCCATCTCCTAGAAACACAAAACCGAATCAACTAAGATGGGAAGTTTTAAAAAGGATTCAATTATTTTGTACTTCTTTGCTAAGCAGGTGTATTGAAAAATGTTCTAAATTGAAAGTGCTCCCAATGCACAATGGTAAAAATGATAAAGTAACATAATGCTGACAAATTGTGCTTTCAATTTCAGATGTCATATTATTTTCGAATTTTAGTTCAGACTGAATCAAAATCATGAAGACAATTTGAATGAATATATTTTATATCTATTATCCATATGCATTTCACCACAATATTTAGAATATGTAGGTGTCCTTGAAAGTATGTCCTAGCATAATAAACATCATTCATATAACTGTTATTTTAAGTTTAACTATTGAAAACTGTGAGATCATGTTTGGAGTATCATATATAAAATAATAATCTGAATATATCAAGACTGATGCCGTCATTTCTTTAGTATCTTTTTTACTAGTTGGAATGTGTATTAGTCTTTGCTTGATCAGAATGCAAGGGTGGCAAACGTTTTCTTTACAGAATCACATAGTAAATATTTTTGCTTTTAGAAGGGATAACCTATGTCACTGAGATTTAACTCTGTAAAAACAGCAATAGTAGATCCATACCAGTTAGTCATTAAAAAATAAACAAAAGACAAACAAAAGAGAATCCCCCTCATAACCCTTGTCATCATGTTGATGCAGACTCATAAGGACCCTGTAGACAGAACAAAGTAGAACACTGTTTACAGGAGTCTGTGGGAGTCTTTGTCTTGCAGAGTAACTGGTGATTTTGAACTTTCTACTTTGTGAATCACAACAGAATGCCTAAAGACTGTGCAACCAGGGGTCCCCTCAGTTAGTCATACAATGTCTCACAAAAGCAGGCTGGCTGGATTTGGTACTCTGGCCACATTTTAGAGCAGAGGAGGGGACATCTGCCTGAAGGCCATTTAGGCAAAAGGAAACATAACAGACGGTGCAGACAGTCCTCACATTAGGATCAAGTTAGTTAAATGTTTGACCAAATATAGCAGGATGATTTTTTAATCTAATAATTTTGCATGGCCCAAGAATGAGGTTAACATCTTCAAATAACACTTGGCAGAATAAAAAGGATTCCCCACCTTTGGTCTAGAAAGTTGGTTCCCAAAATAGTTTTGTAGTTTTTAAGAGCAAAGAGTGCACTTTCTATACTTAGTCAGGAATATTGGTGTTTTTATTCTAAAATTAACGGGTTATTAGAACATATAACTTAGAGAGTTACCAAAATACTAACTGTCGGAAATAGTGGTGACTTCCTCATTATGGTACAGCCAGCTGACGGCAGGTGCCGGTGAACTGCTCACTCTGCACACCACCTCCGCGTCTTCACCTTGTTTGAATTCCTGAGGAGATACCACTTCTCTGAACGTGAGTTTTTCTGTTTGGACAAAAGAAAAACATCAAAATATTATTCCTTTTTGTGTACCCAAATAATACATCCCAGAATTGATGTGCTTTAGTATATAATAAAATAATTAGGTGAGCCAAAATCCTTTAGATATTTAAAACATATAATCATTCCACTAACTATTAATTTTCCATATCACTGAAAATAATATCTCAAACCCTTAAAATCCACACATGCGCACTCGTACAAACACAAAAAAATCAAACAAACAAACAAAACACGGTCATCGAGTTGATTTTGACTCCTAGTCACCCTAGACAGGGTTTTCTAGACCATGTAAACCTATACGAGACTGTGCCACAAAACCCTAAGTAGAGCAGACTCAATCCCATCATTCTGATACCGCTCATGCTCCCCTAAATTCCTTATATTCTTTCTAATAGTTCCTATTTCTTTATTTCCTTTTCCCATTTATCTTCTTCTTCAAATAACGATATATTACACGTAACATTATATATACATATTTTTTCCATTGAGGTTTATGTATTGTTTGTGTGTCTCTGCCACTAAAACGTATACATCACATGGCCAAGGGAGATTTCTGTTACTCAGGATTGGAGTACCTCTAATCAGTGGCTTCCAGGTATTCCGTAAATAGAAACATTGTTGAATGTAATAATGAACATGTGAATTTTTTCTGGATAAGAACTTTTCACTAAAGTAATTCATTCTTGGCCAAAGAAAAAGAACATCTTTTCCATGTCTTTGAAAATAAAAAATGATAATGATACTAGAAAGCTTCCTTTGGCATCAATATAATGTGAAACCTTTCCAAATATGAACCTTCCAAAAGATGATTCCAATTTAACTTTCCGTAATATGTGAAATAGATGCTGTGGCAGTCATATAAATTTAATTATATACCTTTTCTCCAAGATCTTAAAATCTGGTATAAGTGAAAAAACAATTTGAAAAAATGAGGTCAGCATGTATCAAGAAATTATCATCATAACCAAACAAGAATCCCTACTTTACATCCTTACCCCTTACTCAATCTCCAGTTTCTATAATCAAGGAAAAGTAAGTATTCCATGAATTATATATATATATATATATATATATATATTGTTTATTATACTATCCCATCTATATTGTAAACTATTATTTTTAATATTTTATATAAATGCTATTTAATCTTCAAAATCACCAATATTTGTGATGCTATTATTTTATTGATTTTGAAGATGAGAAAACATAGACTAAAGGGTAAAGAATTTACTGGAGGACACAAAGGTAAGTAGCAAAGCTTGGTTATAAAGCCATCGACAGCTTGCCCCACGTTCTTCCTGTACCGGATAATGATTTCAAATCAGGGAAGGATAATCAAAATTATACAGAAAACAATCAATCTCAAGTCATAACATTACAAGAAAGTCTGGTAAACCTTGCTAATGACAATGTCATGAAGTTTGCAGCGGAGTAATAATTCTGTACTAAATGAGTTTTCAGCGCCATCTCTATTCCTCTTCTCTGACAGTCCATCAATTCTCATTTCAGTGTGGCTAATGCTATCACATGTGATGTAATTTTTTATAATTTTATCTATTTTGATGGAAAATGTAGTCTTACTAAATTTCCTCCATCAAAATAAATTGCTTTGATAACCTTTTCTTAGATGAGAATATCAAAATATTTTAATTTATATTATTTAAAATAGAATTGATCCCAAGCTCCTATGGTTTATCTATGTGTTTGCCATCACCTTTTACCGCATACCTACCCCTTTTTAACGATTCGCTTAATCCATAGTAAATTATGAGGCGTCCTGGTGGCGCAGTCACCTGTTGCTAACCAACAGTTGGGAAGTGGAAGAGACTGAGTGCCTCCAGAGAAGCGAGTGCTGGTGACATGGGCCTCTAAAGGTTGCAGCATAGCAAAACCCTGAGGGACAATTCAACTCTGACACATGTTTTAATTCTCAGTGCGTGTTAGCTTTGTATAACTAAATATACTTTATTTGGCTTAAATTTAAAATGAGAGACAACATGTTTTTTTGACTAAGTCACAAATGCACGACTTACGGTAAATTTCCAGAACAACTGTAGCTTCCTGGGTGTGTCCTGTGGCATCTGTTGCCTGGCAACGATAGATCCCTGCATCTTCTATATTGGCGTTGTATATTGTTAATCTTGACCTAACACCATCTTTTTGCACAGCGACTCTCTGTGTAGAAATGATCTTCTCTCCTTGTGGATTAAACCAATCTATAATTTCAGGTTCGCCAATTGCTGCGAAGAACCATAGTAAAGAAGAATCTCAAAAATATGTTACAAGTGTTTATGTTGACATGGACATTTACTGTTATGCAACAATCTTTAGCAATTTAGAACAAAATGTTCATAGAAGGAAGACAATGAATCTGACACTCTTACAAAATTGGCAGTAAACACAAATGTTAGCACACATGTTCCTTTTTATGTCTACTTTGAGCTTTAATTATACTTGAGTAAGCAAAATTCAAGTCCATTAGAAATCCTCCCTATGATATTTACCTTATAATATTTTAAATAGTACTTTAGTAATCCATGGGTTATTGCCATACTAAAATAATAAAAAGGCTGGGTCCATGAACAAGATGAAAAATCTTAACAGGATAGATACATTTGAAGAAGAATGCCATTCCTAAGATGATTTCACAAGCTAAAATGCATTTCTAGGGTCAGGAGGTAACATGTTTCTCCCTGATAAAACACAAAAATGGAAATACATTGCAAAACACACTTTGTCTTTGATCATGGTAAACTTTGAGTTAATTTGCCAATGTATTAAGTGTATACATATAAGGCCAATATGCATTTTAATAGAGTGCTTATATTCTCTTTTTCCAAACTGAAATAGGTTCATGCTTTTGATTGTAAAACTGTTAACTATTTAATAATATGTTAATTATAATGCATTGAAAGAATTCCTATATAGCAAGGCAATTACAGCCAAATCATTGCTGGGTAAACACTTATTTAAGTTTTTCACTCAGTATCTGGGTTATTTTCCACTTTGTAAAAGCTGGAACATCTGCTGCTTGCTGAGTCATCCAAAGATGTATTTCACCTATTAAGTGAGATAATTTGTGGAAGAAGGATATGCTACCAAGATAAAAATAACTCAGGAAATTGCATAATATTAATCAGCATATATAGGAAATTTTAAAATATTTTTTCTCATTTTATACTCTACCCCCAAATATATGCTTTTAGAAATTTTTTTCTCATAACAACTAAGACACGCTTGAGAAAAAAAGCATAAAAATTTAGATACATTGTTTAAAGATGTTTGTTATTTAGCATCTTTTTTTTGAAAGAAAAGTGTTTAGAAGGCAGCATCTTATTTTATGATGATTTAAGAGAAAATTTTTGTGTTTATTTTCCTCTCCATATAAAAGAATTTTCAAATTACAGGTGCATAATTTTACATTTAAACAATGCAGATAGCATTTAATCGGCAACTTTTGGCATTTTCCTTCTTATTTCCTTCTTATTTACTATATTAAATTATAATGGAAAGTTCTTTAATCCATATTGTTGAATCTGGATTTTCATTAAACAACTGTAAACTTTCTCTTGTAACTCAAATGACAACTTTCAATAAAATTTTTCACATTTTTAAAATCTAGATTATTGAACAGATTATTCTATACTGTTAAACAATTTATTTCATGAAGATTAGATATAAAAACACATTTGCTAAATATAACACACTTTTATTTATCTCTCTGATTGTATAGCTACATTATACTTTAATTTTAAGATGTACTATTTCACCAGGGTTTAAATGTATATTATTTATATGTCTGGAAATGCTAGAGTGACAATTTGATATTTTTATTATGTTGTTATGAGAGAAACTACTTGCAAACATTCTGATCCACATTGGTTCCACATATCTTTATTGTTAGGTGGTTATTTTACTATAATATTTATTTATTATACATAAGACCAATTTGAAATAAGTTTGATGATATATATTTATGCTCCCTACTTTTGAATGATGTCTTCATGTGATTCTAGGTAACATTCAGAGTTTTACAATATGTGATTTATAATACTCCTGCAGCCATCAATTCACCTCCACCTCATAGAAACCCTTTACCGTGTCTTGGAGACTGTGAATCTCTATGGGAGCAGATAGCTCCATCTCTCTTAGGCTGCATGGTAGTTTTGAACTACCGATCTTGCAGATAGCAGTCCAACACTTATTTCTAAGTACCATTAAGACTTCTGTTATCTTAATAATATGTAAATAGATGCAAATAAAATAAGTGTACTTTCAAAATTTATTTTAAAATTATTTTATTATTGTACGGTTTTGTGATGAAATTGAAGTGCATGTCTCTGTGTAAAAAAATTTGGATAAGGAAACTTAGAAATATTAACAAGTGAGCCATAGTCTTGACAGAACAGCGTGACATGATAAAGTTCATTGAACCAGTCTCCTTCCTACTTTCTGCTTTTCAATTTGTCAATAAACAAAAATATAAACATAACCGTCAATTCAGACATTTAAGAAGAAACATAATCTATACAATAATGTTATTTATTTTAAAGCATATAAGCATATATTTTACCTATATATTCTAGTAATGACTTATACTATTATGACTATCTTTCTGCTTATATTAATTTTAGTAATATAAATAATTAAAGTAATTCTCAAAATAATTTGAATAATTTTATGTCATTAGTGATCATTTTAAGCCAAAGTTTTGAAATGATTTAATATTGTCAATAATATAAACAATTTCTAAATAGTACCACAAGCAATTTTGTCATTGGACAAGCACTTATTTTTAAAACTCTAAATATAAAGGCTTTCATGAATGAAAGATAATAAACTGCAATCCTTACCTGAACACGTGAAGAATTTGGATTCACCCACACTCAGCTCTACTTTGCTAAGTGAAATTGTCACTTGAAGAAGAGCTAGAAAAAAATGCAAGTAAAAGTTAATTGTAGTTCAAATATGAATTCCAAGAGTGCACTATCTAAGGTTTAAACAACATTGTCTAAATCACAACTATGTTTTCCTTTGTGTTTTTAGTTGCCTACAAATAAAGCAGAACACTTTTGTACAGGGAATAATACAATACTATTCAACCATATTATGTCTGTTAAATTATTATAAATTTCCCAATCAGACCAAATCTATCATTTATTCAAGCTAATATGTCTATCCTGGTAGTCATGCAAATGAAAAAAGAGATAAAGGTTTTCATGTGTTCCATTGGAAGTAGTCAAAGAAATTTTTACCCTTAAGCTGAAAATTTGTGTGAAAGATTAAAACACATATACCATTGTAATAATAAGCATATAAGAACTATATCTTGACATACTAAAATATTTCAAGAAAGGAGGCAGGGAAACAGTAAAGAGAAGCAACATAGTATGGAGAAAGTGAATGGGTATTCATATATTTCAAGGGAAGGATATAATAACCAAATAACGAGGCACTCAACATATTGGGTAACTATTATAAAAAATTGAAATGGTTGCAAATATGACAATATAAAGCATAATTAAATTATGTTTTAATAAAAATTTACAACTTATATTTATAATCATATGATGGGCAGGATAGGTTGATGACTTCCTGAATCCTTTGTTTTTTATCCCTTTCTCCCAGACACAGGTATATATATATATATATATATATATATATATATATATATATATATATATATATATATATATATATAAAACCTTTCAATAAAGCTTTCAAGGATTAAACAAAGAAAAAAATTGTAAACTGTATATAAACAACAACAAAAAACATTAAGAACTGGTCTCACCAGAGTGAGCAAAAAGATTACTTAGATATGTGCAGACTACACATAACGAGAATCAAATATCTAGTAGAAAGACTTTCTTTAGAACAATAGATAAAATTGTTTCTTGAGAAAGAATACCTTTTAGTATAAGAAGGATACAGAATGATCAACTATCTGTCAAAGGAATATGAAAAGAGAATTTGTCTTTTTAAAATCTAGATATAGAAACCCTGTTTCCCCTTAGATACATATATGGACCACAGTTTCTGCCTCTCCTAGGTTTGAAGATGCTCAGATTAAGAAGATAAAATAAAAAGAGAATCCTCAGCTAAGTGACAGAGACAGGTACAAATCCTCTTAAGAACTTCATCATCAGAATAAACTGCCCACATTTTAAAAGATATTGTTTAACCTAAATTCACACCTGCCATTTTAATATACACATACAATCAATTATGTGGAACAAGAGTCAAAGAAAATATGAACCACAGAGGTGAAATGAACTCATGGAATTTCAAATAATGGAAATTTTATTCTTCTTAAAATCATTTTCACTGGGGGCTGTAGAACTCATCACAATCCATACATCCATCCACTGTGTCAAGCACATTTGTACATTTTTGGCCATCATCATTCTTAAAACAATTTCTTTCTACTTGAGTCCTTGGTATCAGCTCCTCATTTTTCCCCTCCCCTGCCACTCCCTTCCTTTATTAACCCTTGATAATTTATTAATTATTATTATTTTTTCACCCATTTTTATGTTGCCCATCCCCCAAGGATGGGGTTATATGTAGATCCTTGTGATCTGTTTTCCCTTTCTACCTCACCTTACACTTACCCTACTGGTATCACTACTCTTATTGATCCTGAGGGATTTATCTGTCCTGGATTCCCTGTGTCTTCAGTTTTTATCTGTACCTGTGTACATCCTTTGGTGTAACTGGATTTGTAAGTTAGAATTGGGATCATGATAGTGGGGGAAGGAAGCATTAAAGGACTAGAGGAAAGTAGTATGTTTCATCATTGCTACCCTGCACCCTGACTGGCTCATCTCATCCCCGTGACCATTCTGTAAGGGGATGTCCAGTTGCCTACAGATGGGTTTTGGGTCTCCACTCCGCACTCCCTCTCAGTATTATCTCTGCAAGTCTATATAGATAAGGTAGGTGGGATAAACAATGTGGGGGAGAAAACAATGGGGCCAATTGTTGCGGGGGGTGGGGGACATTGGAGAAGGGGAGGTGCGGAAAGGAAGTGGGTGTTAAACCCAGAGACAAGGGAAAAACAAATGATCCAAAATTGATGGCAAGGAGGGTGTATGAGGTCTGGGAGGGCTTGATGAAAGGCAATGTAATGGAGAGGAATTACTGAAACCCAAATGAAGGCTGAGCATGATAGTGGGACAAGAAGAAAGTAAAAGGAAATAGAGGAAAGATCTGGAGACAAACGGCATTTATAGGGGTCTAAATACAGTCATGCAAATATGTAAATATATATGACAATGGGGAAATAGATCTATGTACATATATTCATAGGTGGCAGATGGACATTGGGTCTCTATTTAAGTACTTTCTCAATGCAAGAACACTTTGTTCTATTAAACTGAAATTTCATGATTCTAACCTTCCCAACAAGATCGCTGAAGACAAAGCAGGTGCATAAGCAAATGTGTGAAGACAGCTGTAGCATCTGGGGTTTTAATGGCTTGAAGACAAACAAGAAACCATCTAACTCAGAAGCAACAAAGCCCACATGGAATAATGGAAATGTTAGATGAAGTGTATAGATTAATTATGTTGAAAATGTTTACAAAGCAATAAAAAAGTTGACTCAAAAATGTAAAAAGGAACAACATTCATTATTAAGAAATACTTCTAAAATGGGTTGGTTGTTTAATCATTTAATATATGTGTCTTTATACTCCCCAAATTTAATGATTTTCCTCAGATTTCTTCCTATCTCACGGCAATGTCTCCACAGGACTCTGTCTATATGATTTTCTTGTTTCTTCTCAGTCCTGTGTTGTCTTTTTCCTTCTCTAATCCCAGAGAATCCTAAACACATTGTAAGACTTGAATAAGTGAAGTAAATTTAGCCTTTCAGATAAAAACAGATAAAGGAAAACACAGGAAGTAAAAATAAATAGGAAGTTATCTGCAAAAACCACAGGACTGGGACTGAGCTACAAACTATAAATATCGCCAATTACAATGAAAAAATTCACGTGTTAATTTTACATCATAAAAGAAGTAAATTCCTTCTAAAACCATAATTTAGGTGAAATCAGGTAAACAGAAGGCTAGCTACAAAGCTTAGGAATTAGAACACTAGATATTTGAGCCTTCTTTTGTAAGCTTCAGTCTTAAAAAATACAGCTCGTATTCCGTCACACAATTTTGGCTGTGGGTGTAGAGTTGTTGATTTTTTTAAAGGAATAATGTTTGAATGTGTCTTATATATGAAAAAAGCAGAAAAGAAATTGTAAGCTTGAAAGAAAACAGAAATAGTTTCTTCTACAGTCTCTTTTCTTTCCTCCCCATCCTGTTCCATCCCTTTTGCATTGGATTTTCACTCCTGCCTTTGTTACTGCAGTTATTTGCCTCATGTTGACTCAGCCTTGTGGAAACCCTCTTTATAGCACAAACAAACAAAAACACTGTTGCACACTGCACCATTCTCACAATGATTGTTGAGGCTGAACTTATTGTTGTCAATCTATCTTGTTTAAGACCTTCATTTGCAAGCATGATGTCTTTTTACAAAGATAGGTCTTTCCTGATAACACGCACAAAGAACATGAGAGGAAATCTTGTCATCCTTGATTCTAAGAAGCATTCTAATTGTACTAGTCCAAACATATACTTATTCGTTCTTTTGGCACTCTGTGCTACTTTCAGGATTCTTTGCCAGCACCACAGCAATTCAAATGCATTGATTCTTCTGCCAGATCCCTTATCCAAGACCCAGCTTCCATTTGTAGTTAAGGGGATTGAAAATATTCCGGTTCAGTTAGATGCATTTAAAAAAAATCATTTTATTAGGGGCTTACAAAATTCTTATCAAAATCCATACATACATCAATTGTGTAAAGCACATTTGCACATTCATTGCCTCACCATTCTCAAAACATTTGCTCTCCACTTAAGCCCCTGGCATCAACTCCTCATTTTTCCCTCTTCTTCCCCACTTCCCTCTCCCTCATGAACCCTTGATAATTAATAAATTATTATTTTGTCATATCTTGCCCTGTCCGATGTATCCCTTCACCCACTTTTCTGTTGTCCATCCCCCAGGGAGGAGGTTTTATGTGCATCCTTGTAATTGGTTTTCCCTTTCCAATCCACCCTCCCTCCACCCGCCCTGTATGACCACTCTCACCACTGGTCCTGAAAGGATCACCCGTCCTGTATTCCCTGTATTTCCAGTTCCTATCAGTACCAGTGTACATTATCTGGTCTAGCCAGATTTGTAAGGTAGAATTGGGATCACAATGGGGGGTGGGGCGAAAAGAAGCACTTAGGAACTAGAGGAACATTGTATGTTCCATCTTTATTACACTGAACCCTGACTGGCTCATCTCCTCCTGGAGACCCTTCCATAAGGGGATGTTCAATTTCCTACAGATGGGCTTTGGGTCTCTACTCTGCACTCCCCCTTATCTACAATGATAGGCCCATTTTTGTTGCCCAAGTAAAATTTTTGCTTATCAATAAATTAGAGAAGTTTTGTGTAGTAAAATTGTCCAATACAATGCATTATTGGATTTCTTGAGAGCTGTTTCCATGAGGATGGATTATGGGACAAAGCAAAATAAAATTTTTAACAACATATATTTTCTCCCTACTTAAGGGTTGTCGCCTAATAGCCCAGTAGTGAGGATTTGGTGTTTTTACATTGATTTGGAATACATATTCAAAATTGCATTGTTGATCTTCATTAGCAAGTGCTTCAAGTTTCCCTCACTCGCAGTCAGCGAGTTGTTTTTGGCCCTTCCTCAGATGCCATGCTTTTCTTCATATTGTCCAGCTTCTCAGATTATTTGTTCAGCATACATTTTGATTAAGTATGGTAAGAGGCTACAAGTCTGAGTCACACCTTTCCTGATTTTAAATAATGTAGTATTCTCTTGTTTTATTTGATTCATGTACAGGTTCCAATGAGCATAATGACGTGTTCGGGAATTTCCATTCTTCTCAACGTTACCCATAGTTTGTTATGATCAATACAGTGTAATGTAAATATCTTTCTGTCATTCTCAGATTTATGCTGACATCTATCTGAAACCAACAATGATATCCCTTGTTTCACACCCTCTTCTGAATTTCCAGCAGTTCCTTGTCAATATATTGGTGCAGTTGATTCTGAAGAATCTTCAACAAAATGTTACTTGCACGGGCTAGTAATGCTATTTTTCTATAATTTCCACATTCTTTTGGTCACCTTTCTTTGAAATTGACACTATGGGTTTATTTAAGTTGTTTGCCCAAGCAGCAGTCTTCCAATTCCTTGTCATTCAATGCTTCATCAACTTGAACCATTTCAAGTCTATCAATTCTATCAATTCCTAAAGTCTCGTCCTTCAGCGTAGCTTGAATTTTTTTTCATAACCATTGATCCTGGATCATATATTATCACTTGAAACAGCTGAATGATGACTGTCTCTTCTTACATAGGGACCCTGCATTCTTTCCATCTTTTTTGATGCTTCCTGCATCATTCAGTAATTTGAACACAGACTCTTTTATTATGGCAACTTGAGGCTTGAGTCTTTTCTCTTTCACATCCCTTGACTCTAAAGTTATTTTAAGAACCCTAACATCTTGTCTTAAAATTATCTTTCTCATTGCCATTGAATAGTGTGCAACACATAGAGACCCTGTATGACAGGACAGAAGTGCCTTTGAGGATTTTAAGATTGTAACTCTTTAAGTGAGTAGAAAGCCTTGTTGGTCTCCTGAGGAGTAGAGGATGGTTTTGAACTACTGATTATGTGGGTAGCAGTATAATACATAAGCACTATGCAACCAAGGTCATTAAAATTATGTTTAATCACCTCCAACTCAAATTTCTTCAAACTAGATTCACATAAGACTCAAATTACAAGAAAACATGCATTTGAACTTTATTTTCAGATGCTTCAATTCTTCTGCATTTAGAGACACCGGGATTCCTAATTATCTCCTATTTAAGCACTTTCCACCTGTGCATTTGCAGCAAATGTTTCCTCTGACCCCATCGACCTGTGAGTGTTTACATACTATTTTCAAAGTCAAATCGGAGTAATAAAATGTTTAAAAAAATAGGCTTGCTCCATGTATAATGTTAGCAGGTAAACAAGTCACCAGGCCTTCCTTCCAAGGCATCTCTGGTGCAGATCTAACTTCAAGCCTTCCATTAACTTAGCCAACTGTGTATACATTTGCACTACTGGGTCTGTCTCAAATGCAATTTACCTTTCTGATCACTATATTCAATTATCGCCCTTAAAATACAAGTTCCAATGAATAAAGTTCCA
Organism: Tenrec ecaudatus; assembly: GCF_050624435.1. Taxonomy (NCBI): domain Eukaryota; kingdom Metazoa; phylum Chordata; class Mammalia; order Afrosoricida; family Tenrecidae; genus Tenrec; species Tenrec ecaudatus. The sequence continues at coordinate 237,641,280 of NC_134531.1, forward strand.
CAGTAACTTTACAATTCTATTTTTTTAAACCTGATAATGGAGATAGCAGAATGAAAACAAAGGTTATTGGGTCCATGGTTCAGAAAATGAAAGAATTACTAGAATATACATTTCACATGACTCTATTACTTAAATTGAATTTGTATTATCAAACTACTTGAGTATGTAAATTATTGTTTAAACAAACCTCATGAGATGAACTGCCTTTTAAAAGAAAAGTTTATGTTAAAAGACTAGAAAATTTTAAGAACTTTATTAGTCAAATATATTTGGGGACATTTTTATATAGCTTGACTGATTGGTATAGTAAATATTGTCTATTCATTATTATAAATCATGCATGAAATTGATTTGTAAATTTATATAAATATCACCAACTTTACTTTCAAAATAAACAATTCACTAATTAACCCAAAACATATTTTGTTATCAAATAAAATTTATAAATTATAAAATTTTAAAATATGTACAGTACATATAATTCTTTATTTTAATCTTTTTACAAAATGTCAGACAAATTCAAATTGATGTCAACAGACATATTGAAACATGTACATATTTTGAAAAGCCTGGAGTGCTAACATAAGGTCATGCCTAGCCTCTGCTACCGTAATTTAACATTCAAGGTTTCTTGTGATCAGTCTAGGTCTGCAGCAACAAATAACTCTCTCATTTTGCATTTAAATGTCAGGGGGGAAAAAGTTTTCTAATGACACAGTGGTGAGTTTGGAAAGGACAGAAAAAGTATAACACGTTTACTAGATGTGCAGTTATTCTATTCTTCATCTTAAGTTTTTTACTTAGCCTCAAAAAATGAAACTGGATGTTGGCTTGGCTTTTGTTTTACCTACAAATATTAAAATTGACAGTTTCTCATGGAAATATGTATTTAGAATTGGACTTTGCAAAAGTGGCTTTCATTCAGTCATATTTTGGTATTTTAGAATGTTTATGTATTTACAAACAATATAATACCTTTGGAAAATTTTGATAGGTATAAAGTTACATATGTTAATTAAATATAGAGAATATCAATGATTACAGTAAATAACCATCTTTCTTTTAAATCAATCAATCAATCCTATTTTTAAAAATTCGAGAAAAGTTGTGTATGAGGTCTTCAATTCTGATCACCCCATTTGCAGAAGGCCATGGGCAGCAGTGAAAACGCTATTACCTACAGCGCCCCACATACATCAAGCTTCCATTGAACGTTCCTCTTGCTCATTAACCAAGCAAATAGATAGCATTGCCTCTAGGCAGAGTGCTTTAGAAAGTAGATTACCTTCACCCTAATCCAGCCAACATAGGGAAGGGCTAAGGACTTGCCTCCCTATGTTCTTGATTCAGATAACCATATTGCAGATAGTGTAGGGCAGTTAAATCGATCTTGTAAGCTTTTCTATGTAACATAATGCAGGTGTCCATATCATGGTCCTGTTCCCGATCTGGTAACCTGCAACTGTGATGCATTGATCTGCCAGCAACCATGAATCTGTGACAGCTTCTTTCACAAGGCCTACATATATAAGTTCAGAAAAGGTTTTCCAGTCCGACTCAAAAGGGAAGCACAGTAATATCTAAGTCTTCTAAAATTATTTTAAAAGAAAAAAACATGTAACATACATATTAAAGGTAGAATTGCATAAATTAAATCTGTTTAAGAACTTTGCCAACTCTGGAGTCCTGGTGCAGTGGTTTGGTGGAAAACCACTAGTAGCTCTGTGGGAGAAAACACTGGGTTTTCCACTCCTGCAAACAGCTACATTTTCAGAAACCCACAGTGGGCCAGGGCTGCTATGGGTCAGCCTTGACCTGATGTCAACAGTTTCTTGTTTTGGGAGTGGTATGAGTTAGGCTTCTTACCCAAATGTTATCAGTTTGAAACTACCAGCTGGCACTGCGGCATAAATGGCTTTTTACTCCTGTAAACAATTAGCCTTAGAAAGTCAAAGGGACAGGTGTACCTTGTCCTAAATAGTCGTTATGAGTAGGTATCATGTGCATGGGAGTAGGTTTGAGGTTTTTATGATCATTTTTTAAAACACTCCACTTGATGCTTTCACATGTCAGACAGTTACGTAATTTGATGTGAACTTGATAAATAAGTGGAAGGATGGAGGGTAGCCTGTCAATCTGGTCACAGACTAATGATGCCTCCGTGTGGGTGTGGTCTTCTCATGAGGATTCTGAAAATTTCCTCTCACATTAATTCACCTTCCTATTGACAAGCCACCTGGAGCAGCACTGAGACCTGCAAGAGCCCTGGAGATGCTGCCACTGCAGTTGGATCCACACGACTTTGCACTCACTGCTCTGTGATCTTCCTGCATTTTGCATCATTGCATATGCTGCATCAGTCTGAAGCACAATTTATGGACTAATATCAGACTTGAGGATTATTATAAGACTTATGGACTTGACCTGGACTTGGCTGCGGTGTTCTCTTCATATACCATTTCTCTTTGATATAAACTGATATCTTAAATATATAAGCCCCTGGATTTATTTCACTAATCAGCCAAGTCTAACAAAATATGAATCAATTAAGAAGACTTCATACCTAACTTCAAATAAATTACAATATGTCAGGCTAAAACATGTAAGAAGATAAATACTAAAATAAATTGGTTAGTAGCCCTTTGTACTATTATAATTGTAATAAAAAATTCTAGGTCAGGACAGAAGAAAATGTTCTAGGTCTAGTTAGGTATAATTTGTAGATCAAATAGAAGAGTTTGAGTTCATCTATGATTCTGCTAAGATGTTGTTTTTAATTATTGTCAGGTAGACTATGACCACTGGCAAACCCATATATGCAAATCAGAAAAACTCCACTGAGATTTAAAGACCTAGCTCTTTCAGTTGTGAATTGCAAGGCCTTATGACTTTTCATCTTTCTTTCTTTTTTTTTTGCCCTCTCATCCCTTTTATTAAAGAAACAGTAAGAAAAGATACAATGCAGGAAAGACGCCAACTGTCCTTTCACACCAGGCTGAACAAAAGCACAGTGATTTTTCTCCCTCTGTCCCACCCCCACCCGTTTCAACATTCCATCCCTGTCAGTTTAGATTTTGAGGTTCTTTGATTGGGAGTACCAGTGGAGAGGAAGCTGGATGAGCAGTAGGCCTGAATTCTGGCCGCCTCAAAGTCCCCGGCGGAGGGAGCCTCAGGTGGCAGGAAGTGTTAGTTGGTGGGTCTCTGAAGCGGTGGCCCACCGTCCCTGTTTCTGTGTTCAAGCCCCCAGGGGAAAGTATGGCAGTAGAGGATGACCAGGTCCAAGCTGCCCGGGGCACAGCTATTGAAGCACGGTCCATTCACCATTGCAAGGTTTCTAAAGAGCAGTGAGCCGATTCTCCAGTGGTGAGCAGGGGAATACATATAAATTGGGACCTGCAGGCCAATGTATCCCTGAGGAAAAGTCCACAAGAAGGATTCAAGAAACTAGTTAAGAAACGAGGGGCAGAAAGCTGCGGGACAAACACAGCAGACTTCTGCAAGGCTGGAGAGCTTCTCTCTCAAAGCCAGGAGCGTTCCACCAGCCAAAGTCCATGTCCCACAAGAGCGTTTCACCTTTACTCAAGAATGAAGCAGAGTTCGAAAAATATGGCTCCTAAGAACTTGAGCCTCAGTTATGTTCATGTGATCAGAGCTCCATACCTACCCTTTTACCTAAAGGGCAGCTCTGCCCAGAACAATGTGCCCAGGCACCCAGGTGGTGCTGGGCAAAAATGCTATTTATGGTGGTAACATCCCATTTGGATACATCGTAGCCATTGGACCCCCTGGCCTTGGGAAAGCAGCTGGGTGTGTGCCAGGGAGGCCTCCCACTCTAGGAAATGGGACCAAAGTCTTGGTTACAGGCCCATTCATCCTTGAAAAGGAAGCTGGGTTTAGACCCATCGTCCCAGTTGGCCTTGCAAAGGGGGCTGGGTTGAGACCCACAGGGCCAGCGGAAGAGCCCAGGGACCCAGCAGCTGATCTGGAAAAACTCACTTGCCCAGGGCCTAATGGGCCAGTAGACCTTGGAAAGGTAGCTAAACTTGGACCCTGCAGGCCAGTGGCCCTTGAGAAATTAGATGGGTTGGGGCCTAATGGCCCAGAAGCTCTTGGGAAAATTGTTGGACTTGAGCCCTGGAGGCTAACAGACCTCTGAAAGGTAGTAGGATTTGAAGCCAATGAGCCCGAAGACTGAGTGAAGGCAGTTGGGTTCAGTCCCCCTGGACCTGTCCCCCTCGGGAAGGGGTTGGCATTTATTCCCATGGGGCCAGAGGGCCTTGAGAAATGAGCTGAATTAGGGCCCATGGGGCCAGGTGCCCTTGACATGGGAGATGGATTTGGTCCTGGAAAGCCAATTCCTCGAGAGCCAGGACCAGCATTTGGGCCAATGGGGCCAGGGACTCTTGCCATGGAGGAAGGGTTTGTGCCCATGTTTCCAGAAGCTTGTGAGAAAGCAGCTGAATGTGCTCCCAAAAGACCTGCTGCTCTTAGAATGGGAGCAAGATCAAGACCTTGAGGTCCAGTCATTCTTAAGTTAAGACCAGATCCTGTGCCCAAGAGGCCACCACCTGCCCTGGTGTCCAGATTAGGGCCCTGACCTAGGCTACTTGCTCGTGGGTTGGGCCCAAGGCCTGGACCCAGGCTACCTGCCCTTGGGTTGGGCCCAAGGCCTGGACCCAGGCCACCTGCCCTTGGGTTGGGCCCAAGGCCTGGACCCAGGCCACTGGCCCTAGGGTTGGGTCCAAGACCTGGGCCTTGAAACATACCTGACCTGGGAGCAGGATTTGAACCCAAGAAGCCTGATTTCAAGTTGGGACTTGGTCCTGGGCCATGGCCATGGCCAACCTGCCTAGGATTGGGAGGACCATTCCCAGAGGACAAAAGGACACCTGTTCTCAAGTTGTGCCCAGGTCCAGAGCCCATGGGGCCGCCACTTCTGGAGTCAGGACCCGCTCCTAGGAGACCACTTGTCCTTGTGTTGGGCATAGGGCCTTGGCCTGGGAGCCCTCCTAACCTTGAATTAGACAGTGGCCCTGGGCCCGGGCCTGGACCCAAGAGGCCACCGGGCCGTGGGAAAGCAACTGCGCCTGTACCAGTGGGATTCATCCCTCTTGGAAAGGAGGCCATACTTGAGTCACGAGCACTGGCAGGGAAGGGTGCTGGATTTGAAGCCAATGAGGCTGATGGAGTTGGAAAAGAAGAGGGGTTTCTTGGAAATGGGCCCAGATTCCCACCAAGTGAACCAGCCATGAGAAAGGGATCTGAGTTCCCACTCAGTGGGTGTCCTGTGCTCAGAACAGGACCCCCCTGTGGTCTCAGAGAACCGTCCAGCCGTCCTCGGGTTGGCAGCGGAGCACGGGTCCAAGGAGTTGGCCGCTCTCTGGGGAAAATCCGGGGTTCTTTCATACTTTCTTGGGGACGCTGGTGATAATGGGCTTGGGACGGGTTTTGAAAAGGATCTTGTTTTTTATGAGTGCTGTCACCAGGTACCGGGTGCCAGTCTCACAGCCAAACTCAACGCAGTCCTGCTCTCCAGGTGTGTGTTTGATAAGGACGGCAAAAGGTTTCTCCAGGTGGATGATTTTCCCATACAGGATGTGATGCCCCACGATCAGCACAGGGACTCCCTCAGTGGTGTAATGTAGGTCTCCCAGGAGGTTTCCAGCTAATCCGGTGCTGTAGCGAGCCTCGATCTCCCCCTGTAGCTCCATCAGCACCCATTCTGCCAGGTCTCCAGCCCCAGCACTGGAAACAACAATTTGTACCATGAGCTTTCTGTCTTTAAAAAGCAACTGGCCACAAACTGCAATGGCGGCCGCCCAGCGCGGCGCCGCGCGGCCAACGGGCGACAACCGAACCTCCCGCCGCTGCCGCGGCCGCCGCGAGCACTCCATCTTTCAATAATAGACCATTTAAACCTTGTACAATCTAGGCATGTCTTTTGGTAAAATATCATTAAAGGACATATTGAGAAAATAATTCAAAAGATTTTAAAGCAATGGTAAAATAACTGGATTTAAATGCTTATCAATTTATTCATTATAAAGAGAAACAAAATTGGCATTTAGTAAAAATTAGTTGAAGGATAAGATTAAATTAAATTAATAAGGACATTTTAAGGATTGTGTGACTAATGGATTGGCTGATGGCAAAAAAGGGGAGAAATTTATGTAACAAAAATATTGAAATAAGAATTACATTTACTATCAATTAAAGCATAACATACAAAGAAAAACTGAGAGATGATAATATTTTCTACTCCTGTCACACAAAAACCCACAACTTGAGAACAATTTTAGTAAAAGAGCTAATGAAGGGCAAAATTTGGAGCTGTAATTTTTAGAAAAATAATTCCTAAAAATGTAACACAGGCAGTATTACAACAAAGACAAATACCATCACACAAAAGCAGGAATTATTATTTACAATTTAAGAAGGCATGGAGATCAAATAGCAGTATTAAAAAGAGATTTCTTAATAGAGAGGAATATAAATATGATGAAGTCATTGACATTTCTAAGCTCCATCCAGGGACCAATACCCTTTATAATTTGATAAGTTTAACAGCCATTTTAAAAGGCCAGTTTATCACCTGTAGAGATTTAAAACCTATTTCATCAGGCAGACACCTGGCTGACACAAAACAGAAGTGATTTCCCATAGAATTCCATGAGATAGGTAGAATTATCTTAAGAAACTGATCTTACCTCAGTACAAGGACATTTTAAAAAATCATTTTATTAGGTGCTCTTACAGATATTATAAAAATCAATAGTCCAATTAGATCAAGTGTGATTGTTGCTGCCCACATTATTTTCAAAATATTTTCTGTTTGAACTATTTGGTATCAGTAGTACAATGACTTCTAACATATTTCAAGCAAACACTCTGCGTGCCCACACACCACCACCCTATTCCCAGCAGGTTTTCACCTCAAGGAAAGCAGAAAAGAAAACCACATATTTGGTAAATATTGTGACTGTCCACAAGTCTTATAAATGTTTGGTACAAAATGTTTGATTATATAAAACTGGTATGGCTTTATCATTTTTAATGAAATCATATCTCAATGGTTATCTCCACACAGGTAAAATGTACATATTTATTTTATTATTTGACTATTTTTAAATTATACCTTTTAAATCTCAATGTGCTAGAATAGTCAAAATGTGTTCCTAGATTTTGAAATGGGTAACCAGATCTAGAACAATTTCAAAAAGGATTAAAAAATATTGGGTTAAATTTAGTGAGAAAAATTCCAACCACTACTTTTTTCTTTTTCAGGAAATGAAATGGCTGCATGTATACAGCCATTTCATTTCTTGAAAATAGTGAAATAATTATGTATATAATTATATATAAAAATGAGTGAAATAAGTATATTTATATTAAGTGAAATACCATATATATTCCTGTAAAAGCCAAGATTTTTAGAACAAAAAATGTGCTGGACAACTGGAGTTCGGCTTATGCACGGGTCAGTGGTACCCCAGCGATGTGTAACATCTCGTGGGTGATTGCTGTTCGTCTATGAATGTTTACTTACTCACATCTAACCAATCAGAGCCGTCCTATGACGTGGACGCTCCAATTCGCAGTAGCACCCGTAGTGATTCACTTACGCCAGCAGCTGAACTGGTAAGGATGTGTGTGTGGTTGTGCTCTGTCTCTCCCCTCTGGCCTGTGTTAATTCACATCCTGAATTTCCCACCCTAGGCTTATACCCAAGTCAATCAGTTTTTCTGGTTTCCCAGGTAATAATTAGGTGCCCCGGCTTATACTCAGGTCGGCTTATATTTGAGTATACACGGTAATTATATTTCCAGAATAACTTTTTAGTAGAGGTTCCCTCTACCTCCAGTTAGCTGCCTGTTTGCACTAAAAACTTTTGAGACTCGTGATTCTTTAAATAACAATAGCAACAATAAAAACCTACTGCTATTGAGTCAATTCTGATTCGCAGTGATCAGATAAGACCATAAATATTTCTGAGATCAGTTAGCTTAACTTTCCTTCACACAGTGGACTGGTGAGATCGATCTGCCAATTTTGTGGTTTGCAGTCTGCCACATCCCACAGGACAACCATGCTCCTTCTAGATGAGGAAAGTCATGTCTCTGCTAGTGTTGAGCCAACATTTCCAAGTATGTTCTATATGTTAATCAATTTTAAAGTCACAAAGGTCCTATCAAGAGAAACAATCTATCTCTTAAAGGTCCTCTTTCTTTTGTCCTTTTCTTATTCTGCTATCTGATCTTTCCCATCTTCAAATAAATAAAAATACTTAAGCAAAAAGTGTTTATTAATGTAACATAATATTGTTCTTCAAATTACTATAGCATACTCAATACTTATTCTTTATATTGCTCCATCACAACCCCAATAAACAAAATATTTACAAAACTTGAACTCTCCAGACTACCAAGATTTTAAAAGTTAATGATAATTAATGTCTATGTTTTCTTTCTATTAATTTTTTTGATGTTCCTACAGTAAAAAGTTACTTTTGATTTTGAAATTCATTATTATTAATTGTTAATTGTCATATGATTTGGGGAACCCTTAGATACTGCTGACAATTTTGTTCTTTAAAAATCCCAATCATTGACCCTGACATCTTCATTCTCTATTCAATTTTCTAATGATTCTCTTTGTAGTCTTTTTGGCTATATCTCATACTTCATTTTTACTTATATGCTTCTTTTTGTAAACAATAATTTATTTTATTCACAAGAGGTATTAAATAATACCTGAATTCCTTTAAATGTCATATGTAAAATATTTCATAATCTGAGATTGCTTTGATTTTAGTAGATGCTAATTATCTTGAAATATTCCAAGGATCATAGCAGGAGGAAGCCTTTCATCTAGTTCTAAAGCTTATAGCTTCCCATTGTTTTCTGGGTGATTATAACTCATAAACTTTTCAGCGTAGGGAATCTAACAGGGCAGTTCTGCTCCATCTCGTGGACCCACTTCCCAAGGAAGCAGGATGGACTCCAATATATCCAACATCAGTAAAAATGGTTTATAAGTACTCTAAAACTAACGGAAGTGGTATGCTCAACTCATGTCTTTGTTCCTACTTTCCATACAATTCCCTAGTAGCAATTATCCAATGGTCAGTTTATTTATGTATTTTTTCTCCAAAAGGATACATTTATACTCCTGGAAAATAGTTAACATATTTTATTTATTTTAGCTTTGCTGTCCAAAACAGGGTCTGGAAAACATTTGTATACCAAAATATTTTTGAATAAATCAATTGAGACAATGGATCTTTCTGTATATTTTAAATCTTAATGACATTTAAAAGTTGAATATGAAGAAGCGAAGTTTGGAGCCTCCTTAAGTCTATCAGCCTGGGAACATTGTCCATGTGCCTCGTGAAGCAGTCCATTAACAAAGAAGCTGGTCCCTAAATCCATTTTGAAACCATTGCTGCTTACTCATCACTTATTTTGAATGTGACATTTAATTAAACTGAAGTATCATGAAGAGACAGCCAGACCCAAGTTCTATATCCAATCCAAGTTTATTTCAAAAGACATTGTTTAGACATATAAGTTTTACCTGCCTTGAAAAAGCCAGAACAGAACATTGTATACATTTTTAAATAACTGCTAATGCTATATGGTAATACACAAAAAAGAGTGTTTGTACTAGGTGCAGTAGTTACATAATCTCCTGTCAACTTTCAAAGGGGTGGAGTCTAGCCTGACAATCAGCTCACAGCTTGATGAACTTATTTGGAGGCAAAATGAAGAGAAATAGCTCACTGGAGGACAGACACACACTCTGCTTTGTCATCCTCCTGACAAGCCAGATGTGCTACGCTGATGGAGCCAGGGCCCTGGGCCTGGAGGAGCCACATGGAGACCCACACCAGCACTGAGATACTTCCATCACCACTGGATCCACAAGATTTTCCACCCACTGGCCTGTGATCTTTCATCCTGCATTCATGATCATTGCATGTAGTGCATGAGTCTGAAGAATAACTTACAGATTGTTAATGGACATATGGGCTGACATTGGAGATGTGGACTTGACCTGAAATGGGCTGGGATGTTTTCTTAATGTATGATTGCTCTGTGATATAAAGTTCTCCCTTACACATCTATGATGTTTGGTAGTTACATAATCTGTTGTAATTTTGAGTATTAAGAGTGAAGGAGTGGAGTTTAGCCTGACATTCAGGTTCCAGCTTCATGACCTCATTTGGAGACGCTAAAGAGATAAATTGCATGCTGGAGATGGGACACAGGCTGACTCTCTAACAGACTCTGTTGACAAGCCATGTGGAGACAGGCTGATGACAGCCAGAGCCTCAGAGCTGGAGAAACCACGTGGCGACCCCTGTCAACAATGAGATGCTTACACCACCACTGGATCTACAAGATGTTTCATTCACACACTTGTGATCATCCTGCATTTGGCATCATTGCATGTGTTTCATGAGTCTAAAGAGGAATTTACAGATTGGTATCAGACGTATGGGTTAATATTGGACAAATTGGCTTGATCTGGACTGAACTGGGATGTTTTCTCAATATCCAATTGCTCTTGTATATAAACCTTTTTCTCATGCACACATGTCTATGAATGTGTTTCTCTAGTCTACCCTAACTATTACATGATTGTCTCTGGATTATTTCTTTAGTCAACCCAGACAAAAATATTGTGATACTATAGAACCAAATCATATTGTTCGAGAGTGGATGCTCGTTTGATATGTTTCATGCTAGTTTTTAGGTTTTTTTTCTATGGCCAGCCAGAGGTCAGATATGTCCATTATGTCCATGTAGTTTATTAGGTTGTTTCTGGAAAGAATATGGGAAGTTAGTTTGGTTGTTATCTTTGGTAATTCCAAATTGTTTGAAATGATGAAAATTAATATGATTAATGTATATTTTGAGGTCAGGATAGAAATTGCCCCTTGAATTTCTCAAAGACCATGCTGCTTAGTGAAAACGGCTGACACAAGTCAAAATGGCTGACAGGACATCTGATCCTAGCTTGAATCAGAAGCCTAAGGTCATATTGTGTATCAATGGAATAGTTTAGCTAATGATTAAGATAAAATATATAAGGATTGGAAAGCTGATGGTGCCCAGCTATCAAAAGATATAGCATCTGGGGTCTTAAAGGCTTGAAAGTAAACAAGCAGCCATCTAGTTCAGAAGCAACAAAGCCTACATGGAAGAAACACACCAGCCTGTGTGATCATTAGGTGCCGAAGGGATCAGTTATCAGGCATCAAAGAACAAAAAATCAGATCATTGTGTGCTTACCTCCCTGATACAATCGCTGAAGACATATTGGTACATGAGCAAATGTGGCTAAGAAAGTGGATGGTGCCCAGCTAGTAAAAGACATAGCGTCTTAAAGGCTTGAAGGTAAACAAGTGGGCATCTAGCTCACAAGCAACAAGGCACACATGAAAGAAGCACACCAGCCTGTGTGATCAAGAGGTGTTGAAGGGATCAGGTATCAGGCATCAATAAAACAAAACAAAAAGAAATTATCATAGTGAATGGGGGGGGGGTGCAGAGAGGAGACCCAAAGCCCATTTGTAGGCCACTGGACATCCCCTTACAGAAGGATCTCGGCCAGTCAGAGTGCGATGTAGCAATGATGAAATATACAACTTTCCCCTAGTTCCTAAATTCTTCCTCCTACACCACTATCATGATCCCAATTCTACCTTACAAATATGGCTATCTGTATACTGGTACAGATAGGAACTGGAAACACAAGGAATCCAGGGCAGATGATCTCTTCAGGATCAGTGGTGTGAATGGCGATACTGGGAAGGTAGATGGAGGGTAGGTTGGAAAGGGGGAACCAATTACAAGGATCTACATGTGACCTCCTCCCTGGGGGACAGACAACAGAAAAGTGGGTGAAGGGAGACGTTGGACAGGGCATGATATGACAAAATAATAATTTATAAATTATCAAGGGATCATGAGGGAGAGAGAGTGGGGAAGGAGGGGAAAATGAGGAGCTGATGGCAGGGGCTTAGGGGGAGAACAAATGTTTTGAGAATGCGGAATGCAATGAATGTGCAAATGTGCTTTCCACAATGTATGTATACACAATGATGTATGTATGGATTATGATGAGTTGTATGAGCTCCTAATAAAATGATTTAAATGATAGATAAGGATTGAACTCTATTGTTTTCATAATTGAATTTAGGATCTGGCTCTACTAGCTTTATCCTGTTTTCTTCTGCCTATTGTTATTGATATGATTGTCAGAAATGAATATTGGGGAGTAAAAATAGAAAGTTTGCAAGACGGCTTGCTCTTAACCGTTAAAATTGAATCTTTAAATGGGTTTAGGATACTGCCTGCACAGAAGGCTCTGAAGAGATAAGATCCACCGAGAGTCATGCTACTCTGGACATTAGAAGTGAAGAAGCTTGCCTGGAGGGCTGTTGACAGATTGAAGGGAAAAAAAGTAACCCTCTGGATTTTTGAATTTTGAATTAGTAGTTTGTGTTAGAAGCTGGAAAAAATATGAAAACTTGAAGAAAATCTCCTCTCTATGAATGAACATTAAAGGGAGCCTTTGGGCAAGCTGACATGCCTGCTAGGTGACTACCTGGATCCATTTGTTGAGTGCAAGTTGGAGAAATGCAGCAATAGAGGGGTTAAGTCTTGCCACTGACACAAGTGGACCTTGTTCACAGTGACTAGGGGAGAAAATGAGAGTGGGTTTTACTGGTCTGAGGTTCATGTCCTAGCACGAGGGGGCTAGGGCTGCTGAGAATTTGTGATGGGGCACGTAGTCAAAAGGTGAGGCAGCCAAGGGGCACCCTGGTGGGGCTAAGTGAGGCAGCCCACATTGAGTTGACCAAAACACGACCAGATGAAGAGGAGACTTTTGAGCCGGTGAACAGGAGAATATTGCTCCTGACTTTATGGATGGCCTCTCGTGATTGGACTTTACTCTGGACGAAGACTTACTGGTTCCAACCGGAATGAAGATTCTTCTTATTAATGAATATGATTGTCTCCTCAGAGCACTGGATTGATATAAGTGGGCAGTATAGAAATTGGATACCCAAATTGGGGGCATACAGGTATGAGGTGGTTGGCTTACAAACCTTAGGTGGGGGAATATATTCATTGGATTATAGGATTAAGTTTTAGGTGTTACTTATTTGCATCTGCAAGTCATCAAATATTGATGTGTTCTTTACTTATAGAATATTATGCTTAAATAAGGCTTTGGCCCATGTTGAATTTTGTGCACTTATTTTTTTTCCTGTTAGCTACAGATATGATTTTACAACTCTTTTGTGTATAAATCATAGATAGCTAAAGAGCTTTGTAGGTGTCAAATTGACAAGGGGTGGTCTGTGGTAGCCACATAATCTCTTATCAACTTGTGAAGGGGTTGAGTCTATGTTGTCAATCAGCTCACAGCTTGATGACTTTATCTGGAGGCAGAAAGGGGAGAAATAGCTCACTGGAGGGCAAACACAATCTCTTGTTCAACTTCATGCTGATAAGCCAGATGTGCATAAATTGGCATGAACTGGTGCATTATCTGTTTGTGCTTTTGTGTTCTTGATATATATCATATTGTATAATTTATCCTATTTCATCCCCCAAACCAACTTCATTGCCATAGAGTCAGTTCCCAAATACAGTGGCCCTAAAGGATAGGGAAGAATTGCTTCAGTGGGTTTCTGAGTCTGTACCCTTTAATAACTACCAGAACTCTTACTAATCCCTGGAATGTTGCTCAGGGCCTAGAGCAGAGAGGCATCTATTGCAATTCTTATATAATGAAGTGAATTTATTTTAAAACATAAATATAGTTACATCTAAATTTCCAAAATAAAACTTCCCAAACACAAATTCACAATCTACTGACATCATAAGGAAAGGGAGTTAGAAATCATAATTCTATTTTTTTGAGAGAGGTTCTAGGGATAGACAATTATATTTAAGCATCAGGTAATAGGGAAATGAAGAAATGTGATTATTTACAATTTGATTGATATATTGATTGCAAAGGAAGATGTTTATCACTCTATTAGAGAGTTGGAGCAAAATGGATTTCAAAGCCAAAGTAGTACCCTCATATGTTCATTAATTCTTTTTATCAAAACCTACTATATCTTATGAAATTAGTTTTATAGAGAGTAAAAATCACTTGTACTTGAATGTTTCATACTTTAATTTAGTTCCTAAATAAAATACACTATAACTAGGGCATAACAAATATAAACAAATAATACTATAACCCTACTCTAATAAGTACAAGTTCTGTAATCTATAAGCAACATTCCAGTTTATCTATTCAACTTGCTTATTGAGGTTATTAAACCTAGGCATAAGCCCTTTAAACTGTGCTTTTAAATTTTATTAATTTTAATATTCATGAATACTCTCCTTAAATAGTGATGGAATACATTAGTACATTCATTTAAATAACCCATATATTTAAATCAAATTTCCAAATAAAATTCCCTCTACTAAATAATAAATGTAGAAAAAATTCATGTTGTTAAGTATTTCCTGTTGCTAGATTCCACAGTGAATGCTCATGGAGATTGTAGTCAAGAGATCAAATGACATAATAAGCTGTGTAAATCTGCTACACAACACCTTTATAAAGTGTTTAAAAGCAAGATGTTACTTTGAGAATTATAGTGTGCCTGGCCCAAGCCACGCTGTTTTCAATCACCTGCTATGTATATGAACATTGGACGTTGAATAAGGAAGACTGAAGGAGAATTGAGACATTTGAAATGTGATGCTGTGACAAAAGATTGAAAATACTATGGACTGTGACAAAAACAGATAAATCCGTCTTAGGAGAAGTACAGACAGAATGCTCCTCAAAGGCAAAGATGGCAAGACTTTTTACTGACTTTTGACAGGTTATCTAGAGAGACCAGTCCCTGGAGAACGACAGGTGATTTTGGTGAAATGCTTGGTGAAATGCTACGGAGCAGTGGACAAGAGGAAGACCTTGGGCAGGGTGGACTGACACAATGGCTGCAAGAAATGGGCTTAAACGCAGCAATTATGAGGATGGTGACAATAATGAGAACAACGTTTCCGTCTGGTATACACGGGCTCACTTGAGCCAGAACTGCTTTCATGGCACCTAACAAAAAATACTCACTGCCATCAAGTTGATGCCAACTCACAGTGACCCAATCGGGCAGGGCAGAGCTGCCCTTGTGAGTTTCTGAGACTGTAACTCCTCATGGGAGCAAAAATCCCCACTTTTCTCCCGCTCAGAGGCTGGTGGTTTTGAAATGCTGACCTTGCAATTAGCATTCCAATCCCAATCCGCAAACACTATGCCAAGTGGTTGGTTTTTTGTTTTTTTTCAAGTTCTTGGGCTCATCATACTCATGTGGAAGGACCTGTTCTACTGCTGAGGCCGTGTGTGTGTGTGTGTGTGTGAGTGTGTGTGTGTGTGTGTGTGTGTGTGTGTGTGTGAGAGAGAGAGAGAGAGAGAGAGAGAGAGAGAGAGAGAGAGAGAGAGAGAGAGAGAGAGAGAGAGAGAGAGATCTATGTTTCCTGTAGTTTCTGCTTTCCATCCAGAATTGGGTGGGAAGGTATGTGAACACTTTCCACTTCACTGAGTAAAGCACAAAGGGAAGGTCTGGCTCTCAGTTCCTGTGATTTTTGGAGCCGTTGTTCTTAACCTGGAGGAAATTTGAGAGAATTCCAGCTCAGTTCATCACTTCCTGTTACAAGTCGCAGAGCTTACAGTTGAATGGCTATGCCTGAGAAGTGATTTCTTCTTTTATGACACCTGGATCTGTCAAGTTGGAGCAGTGTGGAGTTCGCTGTATAATGAGAGGCTGGGATAATGATTCTTCGTGTTGATCACCCTCAGTCTCTGAAGTTTAATTTTACTCCAGCAGCTTGATTAACAAGATTCATGCCTGCGGGTTCCATTCAGGAGAGTCAAAGGAGGGAGCTCACAATAGTCTTCTGGACGCTATCCGAATGGTCTTCGTAATATGAGGGTACTCTTCCTGGGCAAGTGCAGCGGAGTGCATACATTTCAGGTCACTAACATTTCGGTACTGGGTACTGAGGAGGAGGGCTCCAAGTGGTTTTCATCCACAAAGTTCATAGAGTTCCATGAACAAGATACTATTAAAGCTTCAGACGATGTGCATATTTTATCTTTGAACTATACTGTGCATTGCTACTTCGATTGTATTCTGGATAAGCCTCTGGGGACCTGCAATCTGGGTTTTCGGGAATCACCAATAAATTCACAAACAGTGGTGGAGTAGTGAGACGCTAGGTCATAAACAAGTGAGGGCGCTGTTATCACTACTTCGCGGGGAAGACTTTTCAATGACGGTGAATGAGAACTATCACTCAGCACTGCATAGTCCTTTATCATGAACTGATCTCTACATGAAAATAAAGATACTTAACAGGTTACTAATGATACATAAGGTATTTTACTAAAGCAATTATATTATTGGCTCAATATCAGATTTTCCTAACTCAGATGATCAGATATTATCATTCTGTGTGAGACTGCACACTAATTAAGGGAAAAATGCCTTTGGATTTTGTTTACTCTGCTGGTCTCACCCAGTGACATTGTTTGGGAGATGAAATTTGATTTTTGGGGAATGAGGCTTCTTCTGGAGTTCACTTCTACCTTGAAACTTAGGGCCTAATCACCACAGCCTGGGTAAGGGAAGGCACAGCTCAATTATATACCAAGTAAACTGCACATTTATTCAGTAAACATAGCTGAGGGAATTCCTATGTGACAGTTACTATTCTAAGCAGTTAGGTTAAACACACTGACATTCGTATTATAGCAGGTCAACTTAAAGACAGTTAAAATAATATATTCAAAATTGTTAGTACTATGGGAAATAAATGAAGAAACAGTATATTATTCAAATATTTTGGGATATTTATAGTCAAATTCTTCCGGAATACTTCCTGTCACATGAACTATTATACCATCAATTTAGAGGTGCTATTTAATGGAAGCAGCAGTTATATCCTCCTGGTCACGTTACCAGAGATGCAGAAGTAAATGAGAGAGAGCTCAAAGGTTATATAGTATCAGGAAATACCCATTTCTTCAAGCGTCAAGTCTTATATCCTGGGAAAGAATTTCAGTTATCTAGAAGCAAATTATACTCTGTTCAGTATATGAGGGGTCTTCAAAGAGGTTATAGAAAATTCTTTTGTTGTTTTTAATACTATGTTCCACTATCTTTTTGAAACCCCCTCTTGAAAAGCACACCTCACAAGGATGTCTGAATGCTACACAGTTACCATGGTGTGCTCTAGGGAATAAACCTCTGATACTAGGATTAAGATCAAGGCGAGTCTAAGAAGGCTTGGAGGGCTAACATGACTAAAACTTGCAAATGTTCATAGGACATTAACACTTCAACTAAATGCTTTCCACAATGACAATATCACTCTGATTGTGCAGCACTAATTTTATCCAAGACTTCATTTGCAATAAAACCGGTTTTAATGTAGAATATTCATGAAAAATACTATTAAAATATACAAGCTAACTATTACCAGGTTACAACATAGGGGAAAACATGAATGGGAAACCTACCACATGGAGACCTATGCACTCACCTCAGTGGTACTCAGAACCTAAAACTTCTACAAACACTTCATGCACATTTATCCAGTATCATAAGTTTCTTCCTTGTATGATAATACTTTGTTCCACATCTGAACCGGATAATTGAAGATGTGAAACATATTGCACAATGGGACTGACTTAATAGATTAGTAGAGCAAGAACGCTATGACCCAGAGAACTGTCTATGATCCAGTCTTCACAACCAGACTCACCTCAGTAGACTGCTGCAGAAAATGTAACCTGAAGGCAA
Source organism: Tenrec ecaudatus (assembly GCF_050624435.1). Classification (NCBI taxonomy): domain Eukaryota; kingdom Metazoa; phylum Chordata; class Mammalia; order Afrosoricida; family Tenrecidae; genus Tenrec; species Tenrec ecaudatus. The sequence goes on from NC_134531.1 coordinate 237,659,164, forward strand.
GGGTATGGGTATTTTTCAGTATGACATTTTTTGATCATTCAAAACTCTGATTTAACTATAAGATAAAAATCTAAGCCACAACTATCAGCTTCTCTTAGAGGTCACTGGCTGAAATTTTTGAGGCTGGATTAGTAATGATGATGAGTTCTGGTTTAGGCATCAGAGTTGAATGAGATATCTGGATTTTTCTCTCTGCGAGTTGTGCGAATTAGGTGCTTTGATTCTTCATGGTTCCATATTTTTAGTTTCCAGAGTGGAAGATTAGGCACATTTATCACAGTGCCTTTATAAGAATTAAAAATAATAACAACATAGTGCAGAACAAAGAGTGGTACTCTCTAATGGTCTATAATTAATGAATTTAACAAGTAAATAATACAAACGGGAGCGAATAAATAAGATAAATAAATATTTGCCCTATCTTGGTTTACAGAGCCTTGGCGGGGAATACTTGGTTAGATGAACTCTTTTCAGCATATATATTATCAAATGAGATATCTAACTTTATACTAGTGCCCGGAATGCCCACGTTTACGACGGACCCTGTATACCTGATATTTACAATCCCACATGTCCAAGCACTTTTATGTATAACAATGTTAGGGTATTTCAGGTAAACAACATTTATTGATGGCCTAATATATAAAGGACGGATTGTTCTCAGATTTTGTATGTTTACATAAATTAGCCAGCTTCAGTTCAAAGCTATTTGAACTAATTTACTACAGATGAAGAGATATACTCAAGCATATTGAAATCAAGGAATATATGAGAAATATATAATATGTAACAAAAGTGCAAAGGCTGTGAAAAGAGTGCTGGAACAGAGTTGTGGGAGAAATAGCTGAGGCAAAGGTTTCCTTAACAGTGATCAGTCAGGATTAGAAGGAAGGGGAACAAACACCTGAATCTTGAAGTACTATAATTAAGAAAACACAAAACAACAATACAGCTTTCAGTATTTTTAGTAATGTTAGTTTTGGCAATTTTTCTAATGCAATGAAAAATAGGTTGTACATCAATATATATGTGAGAGATGAGATCGAAAGCTCGGGCATGATTGAGTCATAAGACAATGGTGTACCTTCAGATTAAGAGAAGAAAGTGGGGTGTGGAGGAAAGGAAGAGGACAATACAGGGAAGGGACAACAAAAAAAGAAAACCATTGGTAGTTATCTAAAGATTATTTCAATTTTTAAAAATTAATTCTAGCCATTGCTGGAAAAAAGTGTCATTTCTCTAGAATTTACGGATTTTGTACACGTGTTTGTGTGAGGAAATAGTTTCATTTGTCAATTGCTTGATATGAAATTGTATGATACCTCAAAAGATTCACCACATCTGTGTAGGACAATATTGTTTTGTTTTTATTTTAAAACTTTTCCTTATTGAACTCTTTTATGTTTTAGTCTTTTTTGTAGTTTTAAGAAAACATATTTGAAAGCTTATATAGTTATTCACATTTAGTTGTAGAAAAGGTATCTTATTAAGAAAATGCTTTTAAATATACAATTTTTTAAAAGAGAACATTAAGCTTTTCCAAATATCACGTAATTTAAAAAAATGCGTTCTATTCAATCATTTCCCAATAAGAGAATATATGAGTCAGTTGCTAAAATTAACCAAGCACTTATTTTAATCTGGTATTATACTGGTATAGGACATTGATTTTAATCATATTATAGCATAATAGAGAACGCTGGTGGCATAACACTAAGAACTCGACTGCTTAGCAATGTCAATATGCTGCCCCACCCAGGAGTTCAACTGTAGGAAAGATCAAGAGAATTGATTTAATGAAGACTACAGCACCCACACCCACACAAAACTGTATAGGACAGCGGTACTTTATTGTTCAGGGTCATTATGAGGAGCAGTCAATGAAATGGCATAAATTAACAAATAAAGTATACTATGATAACTATGGAGAATTATGAGACATTATCATGATGGACTAATACTAGATAATGCATCATGTTTGATAAAGTAGAGGATCTGAGAAAAGAAGACTTTCAATAAGATTGAATCAGTGGCAAGTGCAAAAATTTTCAAATGTGTTCATGAGTAATGGGAATGGTACTAAAAAGTAAAGTAAACAAAATAAGGACCGGTGCATTTGAATGGATATTTGAATGGATATTTGGCTTGTGTGTTAACTGTTCATGATGTAACTCTTTTAATGTGACTGTAAAATTCATGCTTGAATAAAAAATGACATTGCCAATTTAAAAGAATGAGATGAACTGAATTATAAATTTTTATCGACTCTGGGGTACTTTGATGTTTACTATATAATACATTTTCCACAAAATTAATATTCCAAATAATCTATAACAAAGAACAGGAGTTGGTTAAGTTAGTCATTTCATCAATATGAAATTCAGTTGCTTTCACACAAAGAAAAATCAGCATTTACTAATTTGTATGAAATAGATCTTATCTTTTTTTTATGCTTATTCCATAATAAATGCTGTATCCACAAATTAACAAATGAAAGATGCCATAAAAGAAAATTCAATGATCACAAAATAAAAATCACAATAAATTACCACATTTTAACTCTATATTGGTTTTTCATCTTTAAATTACTACAATAAAATCATTCATATCTCTTCCATATGTGTATAAATTCTTCAGTGATCCATCACATTTAAACTGATGAACAATATCTAGTTCCATATAACAAGGATAATGAATCAGCTCTTTCATGAATAATGATGTACACAGAGGATTTCTGAATCATTTAAGGAAGATGGTATGTGTTATGTGGTACAGTTTTGTTCATTAAGCATATGCATATTTGTAAAGCAATTTCAACATTGCAACCATATTTGCTTTCAGAATTAACCACAGCTTCCTGCCATAGACTTGATTCTAATTCAGCAACACAAGCATAAAATGTGTCTTTCCTGAACTCATAAGCTAAATTTTCATACAAGAATAACATTGTATTATTCCAACAGAAAAGCTTGCATTTAAATAATGGAAAAAGCCTAAACTAATTTCTTATTAGATGTTTTTATACACTGTTTATCAGCTACATACCTATTGTTAAGGAAGGATATCTATGTGAAATCACTTCATATGCTTTTGTGTTCTCTTCAGAGAAAATTCAAGTGTGTCATGATGGTGTCTTATGTGCGGATGTGAAATTTACCTCAACATCTCTGGGGGCATTTCCATCATTTACCTGTATCTCTCTATTGACTCTGCAACCATGGGTTCCTTTGTGATCCATATTTGGTAGTGTTTGCTGTGTTATGTTTCCAAGAGCTTCAAAATCTCCTCTTAAGTTATCTCAGTACTCTGGCGATGCTTGAGCGTTTCTGTACAATCAGCTTAAATACATACTTCAGTGTTTTCATATTGGAGGCTATTGTTCAGCATCTCTTTTGCTGTTAACTTCACCGATGCAGTCTTCAGAAAGATCTGCATGGTGTCTAGAATCTATGTGATTTCAGGAGTTTACTCATTGCTCTAAGATATATTTCCTGGCGGTATTATAAATACAGTGTGATACTTTATTTCTGTTGAAATATGTTTTAAGAAATGTCCATTGATGCGTAGAAGTGGTAAAAAAAAAAAGTGTGGAGTAACTGAATAGTAAAGGAAAAAAAAAAAAAAACACCCAGCCACTTAAATGGTGTCTAGTCCTCAAGATTGACTATTCAGAAGAGGTTATGAAATGACATATTCGTTCTACATTTTCTGTTCCATGCCTTTTTATGCTCTGACATATTGTTAGCATTGCCAGACAACTGATTTCTGCACTTAGAAAAATCAGTTTGAAAACACACATAGTGAATTGCTTAATTTACAATTTCTTTACCAGTATGACTTTTCTAGCAAGAAAATGTGATAAACTACTCAACTGATTTTCTATCAGTTTGGAGATAAAACAAAAGAAAACAACAACGAAAACCAAACCCACTGCCAAAGAGTTGATTCTAACTCACAGTGAGTCATAGTACATATAAAAAATCAACTCACTTCCTGTTTCGGTGGCATTTTAGCAATTCTTATTTTGGAGCTCATGGTCATACCCAGTGTGCCAATGCATTTCTTAGAACGTCTGCCTCTTTTTGAAGACCCTCAAATTTACTAACTTGATGTGTTTTTTCAGGAAATGTCTCTGATGTAAACATGTCCAAAATATGGGACACAATCTAGCCATCCTTATTTCTTAAGAGAATTTTGGGTATACTTTCAAGACAGGTGTGTTTGTTCTTTTGGTGATGCATGAGCTATTCAATATTGGCTGCCAATGCATAATAAAATGAATTGATTCTTTAGTTTTCCTCATCCATTGTCCAACTTTCATATGCATATGAGACCACCGAAAGAACCATAACTTAGGTCAGACATATTTAATCCTCCAAGTGACATCTTTGCCTTCAGCACCTTAAAGAGGTCTTGTGTAGCAAATGTGCCCATGAATGCTAGAGATACATAATTAAAAAATAATCCTTGTCTGATCGCTATGAAGATAATCAAGACTGGAATTTACTGGTTGACTGAGACAATGAGCTATAATTGTTTACAATGTGCTCGATCAGGTTACAGAGGATGACTTGGTCTTAACTACCAAATCCCTGAGATTCCCCATCAAGCCAACTTCACACAAAACCTTTACTATTACAGTAACTAAAAAAAATGGCGAATATAACTTTGGTTTGGAGGTATGAGAAAATCGAAAGGAATAGGCATTACAAGACAATCAGAAAGAATTTCATGTATTGATTTTTGTACAGTGTTTTGGCTGTACCTTATAGACAAAATGAGTGTTTTTAATCTTGAAATACTTAAAAAACATGCACAGTCAATGTTCATCCTTCCATGCTGTGTCCTTACAGTTCATTGGACTCCTGCTATTACTGGAAGGGAGTACAAGGGATTGCCCAGAGCACGATGCAGATACAAGTTATGCTTTGATAACTCTGTGAAAGACAAAACCAGCTATGTCCCAAATCTTATGAGTATAGTGCTGCTTATGTATTTTATGTGGTTGATGAGAAAACTATGTGAGATTATATGCATTTGAAAGGAAAACATAACTGCAGTCATGTACAAGATTTATAAAATGTAAATTGTATTTCTTTGTGGAATTGCTTAACTCTTACTTTGGAAAATTTCACATAATTGATAGAACAATAACCCCAGTTCTTAACTTACAAGTTTATTTTATGGGTCATAATACTATCAAGTGATTTTTTTTAAAAGTCAGTCTGAAAATAAATGGAAAATAAAATATATTTGTATACTTTTTAATCTAAATATCCACTTTATTTCCCTGAGAAACCATTCAGTTTCCTTACATGGAGATATGCAAATATTCTGATAAAATATAAATGCAATCCTCCAATATACACTCTTTGCTGCTTTCTTAGAAGACAAATTTAGAAACACACTCATTGTTGTAAACAGAAATATATTTTGCCTAATAAATAATTCATTTTATGTCCTCTTAATGTACTTAATACCTAATTTGTTAACATATATAAAGCAACATGTCAAGCACTCTCTCCTTCAAAATACACAAATTAAAAAGTGAAAAATTAATTTGTTATATAAATTAAAACGTTTATATTAGATAAATATTAATATTTCCGGTATTGTTGGATGTTTGCTATGTTAGTATCATGTTGAATTAATATCCATGTTTGTATTATATTAAATGTATGCATGATTGTATCCATGCATATGTCAAACATTTTATAAAGGTATAAATATTATTGCTTACAAAACTTAGGATAGCACTCTGTATGCAAATGCAATACAGTTATAAAGTGACTACAGTATATTTTATTCTTTATAATGATTGAATTATTCCCCTGCTTTTACATATCATCTGGGACCAGAATCTTTTTTTTAACCAAGATGTGAGCCAGAATGTATTCTCTTTTTTGTGTCATGGCAAGAGCACTGCTGGTCCTGGCTGAAGTTGTTGGATGAGCAGGAGTCACCATACAAGATGATTTTCTTAAAGTGGATTAGAACTGCTAACTATTACTATCATCTGTGCTACCCAACAACTACTCATAGTGGATGCAGGTTCATATTAGGTGAATGCAACAGGAGTCTCAGCCACTGAACCCCACTTCCTGTTAGTTAGAAGAAAGAGTGTACTCCCCAGAGACCTGCTGAAAAAAAGTTCAATTACTCAATCAAAGACCTTACGGAAACTAATACCGATCAACGTGCTTAAGGAATGGGGCCCCATAACTTCACTTTATGTGAGAGACCTCATAGTTCTAGGTGAAAACTTTTTATGGCTTACCCATTTTAATTTCTACTGTGTTTACTACTTTTCCAGTTCTTGAGTAGAAAAGATGTCTTAAGTACATGCTTACATTGATTATTGGGCAATCATGTTCCTGAAGAGTACACATTTTCAAGACCAAAGTAACTACATCAAAGGTGATGACAATGTCATCTTTTCCCTCCCTATCATGCATTTATAATTTTGGTGACTCCAATTGCACTCTTTTTCCCTTTGTAAGCTTTGTCTTGCCCAATTAGCTTTCAATGGTGCTTGAAATTCCCACTTGAAAATGCCATGTGTTGACTTGTCCATTTTAATCAAGTTAAATACTACCTGGAAGGAAGATATATTAGGTATCACTTAGGCATAAATTAGTCTATCTGAACCTATTATTGCACATTATCAGTCAGCACAAAAGAGAGCCACAGGGCAGGAGTTCCCAAAATCATTCAAGTATCAGACGTGGAGCGTCATAATGCTCTTGGTGGAACGCCATCTAATATTGTACCATAATTCTAAAACCAATAAAAATATGCCTGGTTTCAAACCAGTTGCAATTCTAAATTATAGTTTAACTCACTAGGGAAAATAACAGATTTAAATTATTTAAGAGATGACATTTTTAATTACATACATTTCAATAATTAAAAATTTTGACAAATGTTTTAAATTTTCATCTTAATAAAATTTGTGGTCCTATAAGGACACTGGAGGGTATCCTTTAAAAACATGACAATTTGTAGAAATAGATGAATATCTTTATGAGATTGTTCTCTGATGTGTTGCTAGTACAAGGAACACATTTTTCTTTAATTTATCAGGAAACAAACAAAAAGCTACTAATTTACTGAATGCACGCTTTTAGCAATGAGACAACTTAGATTTCAGAAATCTGAAAACAATATGCTAAGAATGGAAGGTAGCTGATAGTAATGAACACCAAAAACAAACAACACCAACACAGGTGCCCAGTGCCACATGTCACTTCCAACTGTGTATGTCTGCCGGGCAGAGAGCCTCGTATCTCTCCCAGGTTGTAGCTGGGGTGCTTGAGTTATAGACGTTCCGTCAGCAATCCAAAGCTTACTCGGCAGAAACACCAAGCGACACTAATTTGTCTCTACGTGGGAAGTAGGAAAACGTAAGCATTGGGCATAGGTCACACCAAACCAAACTCCTGGTCATCAAGCTCATTCCAACACATAGGAACTTCCTCGGACAGAACTTACAGGCGAACAACTTACAGAAAACCACTGCCTCGCTGGGGTTCTAAGACTGTCAGACTTTGTTGTGGCTGTTAGGTGCCATCCAGGGGCTTCCGACTCATAGTGACCCCATGTGCAACAGAAGGAAACACTGCTGAGACCTATTCTATCCTCGCAATTGTTGCCACCTCTGAGCCCATTGGTCCAGGCATCTCACCAAAGGCCTTCGTGCTTGCTGCCCCTCCACTCTACGAAGCAGCACGTCTTTCTCCAGGGACTGGTCTCTCCTAATAGCATGTCCAAAGCATGTGACAACGTTTCTCTACATTTGGCTCTAGAGAATGTCCTGGCTACACTTTTTCCAAGAGAGAGCAGTTTATGCTTAGTAGCAGTCCTGCTATTTTCAATATTCTTTAACAAAACTGTAGTTCAAATGCTTCCATTTTTCTTCCTTCTTTGTTATCCACTATCCAACTCTCACATGCATATGAAGCTATTGAAAATACCATGACTTTGGTCAGTTGTATCTCAGTCCTCAGAGAAACACCCTCCCTTTTCAATACTTCGCAGAGCTCTGCTGCACCAGATTTACTCTTTCTGGGACTAAATAGTCCCATCTTTCTCTCCTTGAGCAGCGAGTAAATTCCAACTGCTGACCAGGAAGTCAGCAGCCCAACGTGTTACCACTACTATGTAACTAGAATCTCCCATCTGTCAGCTGCTTCCCTGGAGAAAGACCTATCTAACTGCTACCTTAAGATTTACAGTCTCCCATACTTGTGAGGCAGTTCTACACACTTGTATGATGAATCAATCTGATCGAAGGGCATTTCATTAATTTGGTAGATGAGAGAAAGATAACTTGCTTTGTTTTGGTCAGCGGGAGGTTACTGAGTCTTTGATGCAGGCAATTAAGAGGCATATTCCTAAAGTATTCTGTGCAGCGTATTATCTTATTTCCTATGATTAAAAAATTGTATTAGCTACACCACCCCCTTAAGAGAATTGCGAAAATAATTACTCAACCTCTTTTCTATACAAGTTAATTTTTCTGTGAAAGCCCAGTTCCAAATGCTCAATTATATGGATGAAGGAAAGGCTCGACTGGTCCTACATGAAGGGGGAACTACATTATTTTACTTTAACTTCTAGATAACACTAGTTGATCCACATTATTATTATTAACTGCTTAAACAGAAAATATGCAGAATGAAAATCTTTAATCTTGGAAGAATATGAACAACAACCTCACTGACTGGACAGAGGGATAGGAAAAGTGGCTTAGTCATCATCATTCAGGGCATTATTACATAATCACAGGGTCTAAAGGAAGATTGTTGTTTTATAAAATGTAAGTGAATTTAAAAATCAGAGAATAAGCATAACTAGTCATTCAGTCTTTTTCTTCCTAAATATTTATACTCATAAACAACAGAGGTAATACTCTCTTTCACATAAGACCACCTCTTATATATGTGGAGAAAAATACATTTCAATACTGTATATATGCATACCTTATTTGTATATATGTTTTATGTGCATACTATTATATAAACACAAAACCAAAACCAAACTCAGTGCCATCAAGACATTACCAACTCACAATGACCCTCTAAGGACAAGATAAAACTGCCCCTGTGAGTTCCCAGCGTGTATCTCTATGAAATAGAAAAGCATGTCTTTCTTCCATGGAGCGGTTGGCAGTTTCATCTAGACCTGTGGATCCATTCCAATGCATTACCACTGCTCCATCGAGCATCCAGAATGAAGCACTGCTTTGTTTTGAGGCACTCAAGGTCACTATGTATTTCAGCCAACTTGATGGCACCCAACAACTGTGCCCTAATGGCATGGTGTTTACTTATTCCATTGTGATCCTCAAGCTCAGCAGGTCAAAACCACCATCTGCTTCGTTGAAGAAAGTTGAGGCTTTCTACTTTCCTAAAGAGCTGCACTCTTGGAAATCACCGGGGCAGTTCTATCCTGTCCTATAGGGTAACTATTAGTCAGAAATATATCAATTTGATATATCTGGAATTCAGACGCAGGAACTTGCCTAAGGGATGTAAACTACAATTCTTAAAGAAATACACACAATTTTACCTCTTCCCCATTTTCCCACAACTCTTATATTCCTGCCCATAAAATGTAGGATGTTTATACTTTTATTTTATATATGCATAAGTACATACACGAGTACCCAGATATATGTAGATACAGAAGTGCACACACAACAGTGGGAGGGAGGGAAGAGAAGGAAAGGGGGGAGTAAAGGACACGAGGGTGTTTTGAGCAGTAGGAGAAACTTCTCATCTTGATGCAACCAATGTTCTATGATGTAATCATAAGGAGTACAAACTAGAATAGTGGAAGAAAAGCACCTGTATGAGAATAGTTGTGCATTTTTCATACTTTTATACTTTAATACTATAATTACATGGAAATATGTAATTGCATATTGCATATGTAAGCATTGGTTAAAATAAACAATATGATTATATGGTGACTCATTACATTCAGCACACAGTTCCTCAGGGAATAAAAGTAATTCATTATAAATTATAGGGTAGTTATATTTCACTTTCACTGTAATTATTTTTAGGAATACTTAGAAAGATTTGTATTTACCCAAAGCATGGAGTGAAATGAAAATGTTCCAGAATAAAATGGATTTTCAACTTTTAAATTAAATTGTAATACCTGTCTTTAATAGATTACAACAAAACTTCTGTATAAACAACCAAAACATTCCAGTAACATCAGTTTAACATAATAAACTGTTCTATAAAAACAGTGTTACCCATCTGAATTAGATGGAATTAGACTGTACAGTTGCCTATACATAGAAAACAAAAATAAATTGCATCGGTAAACTTAAACATGTTGGACTGAACTTATGACATCTAGCTTTCTACAGGCATTGTCAAATGTAAAGACTCGGAGTCTCACTATCATCAAGTCATTGCCAACTCATAGCTACCCAACAGCCCGGAGTAGAACTGCCCCTGTGGGCCTCCAAGGCCAAGTCTTTGCAGGACTGGACAGCCTCATCTTTTGTGATTAGCAGCTCACTTAAATTCTGCGTCTTGCCAACACCTTGAGCTGAGGGATAGAATGCACTCCTAAGGGTTTTCACAACAGTGACCTTTCAGTATTCGTTCCCCAGGTTTATCTTCTGAAGCTCCACTTGGTGCATTTGAACAAGCAACCTCTTGGTTCATAAGCCAGCATTAACCATTTTCATCATACCGGTGTTCTAGTAAATAATATTTACAGCAAGTAAATAATATTTATAGCAAGTTAGAATGGAGGGTGGAAAAAATGAAAGAGGGAATCACAGTTTAATCTCAGAAATGCTAACATTAAAAAACTGAATTGGCTTAACTTAGATGATAATAATGTGCCACTAAATGTAAATGTTTACTAAACATGCTGCAAGACAAGTCCTGGTGAAAGTGGTTACAGTCCTCTGCTGCTAAATAAAACATCAGGGTTCAAACTCACCAGGAGCGCTTTGAGTCAGAATTGGCTTGTAAACGATGTCAAATTCGCTGCTTGGAATATCAGTCAATATCAATCATCTATTACAAGTTTTAAAATATGTTTTTAATATAAAAGTTGGATCAAATATTGAGAGTAAGAAACTGCCTTGGAATAATGACTTTTCGTTTTTTATTTACATTCAATGTTTCTATTGACGAAAGTCCAAAAATAAATGTAATAAAATGAAATATGTGGGAATAAAAAATCTTGCTGACTTATATCAATTTGGTTATTTCAAAAAAGTATTGTGGAAAAAATAATTTTATAATTATGTAATAAGAACAGTTATAAACTCATCTCTACATATGTTGGGTAATATATTGATATCTTTATTCCTTTAATTAATTACACACACACATCTCTTGCATTCTGTATCATTCAGCTATCACATTATCTATTGCTCAACATTGAATTACTCCAAACATAGTAGCTTAAAAACGACAAACACTTGTCCAACAGTTTAGCTGGGGGTTTTCCAGCCAGGATATGTAATTTAATAGCAGTCATATGTCAGGTGAAATATTCTCTTCCAACAGAGCCCACTCATGTGGTTTTTGGCAGAAAACCTTAATCCCTTGGTACATGAACCTCTCCACTGTCTGAGTGTTATGTCATGCCGATAAGTGCTCTCAAAGCATCGGATCTAAGAGATCAAGTGAGGATGAAAGCCTAGTATGTTTTTCCCTAGTCTCCAAATTAGTGCATTTTAATTTCTGCTTTATTCTATTTGCCAGAAATGACCCACTGTGTACATCCACACACAAAGAGAGAGAACAAAGACCTATCACATGAAAGAAGAGCTAGCAAAAGTTTGGTGAACATATAAAAACCACCACACTAGTGGGTTCTGGTCCATTGAGAACCAATAGGACAGAGGACAACTGCACAGTGAATTTCCAAAATGGCAAATCTTTGTGGGAGCAGAAAGCTTCATGTGTCTCTTTAGAAGCAGCTGGGGTTTCAAACTGCTGACCCTACCGTGAGAATCCCAACCTGTACTGCACAGCGCTACCTATTCACTTACCATCTATCTGCTTAAAATGTATACTTTTCCCATGTCATCTACTATCTATGTGTCTTCCTAATGAAATTACTCATGTAGCATCTACCTAATTTTCCAAAAGAGAATTTATTTGTAACTGAGGATTATAGAGAGGGTTTTATGAGACAAAGCAGTGTAAAATAAGGAAATAATCAATAAGTTCTGATGTTTTCAACATGATTGGAGTTAAGGAGGCATACGAATATTTAAGCATGCATTTAGTGACCACTGATCTTCTGAGTCAAAAAAATGAGATGTCCTCATTCCGATAATTTTCATGTCTGGCCTTGATAACCTCATTGAGGAGATGAGACACTTGGCCACTGGAGTTGGATGTATCACATATCTGGATGATGAAGCAATTTCTCAAGTAAACCCAAGAACCAGTGGTGCCTGAAGCTTATGTCAACAGAAGGAGTACAGGCAGCATGGTCGGTATGTCAAACCTCCAGATGCTCCATTAGTGAAAGATGAGTCTGTCAACTGTGGTCAGCAGTCCAAGAATTCCGCTGAGCTGCTACTGTGCTGCGAGTGTCTCTACAAGTTAGAATCGAGTTGACAGCAGGTAGTTTATTTCTTTATTTTTAAATATAAAAAAAGAAAACTGAAGAAGCAATTATTCTGAATTGCAGCTTCACCATTTTTTTTAATTGTGGATATTCATGTACTGCCATTGTGACTTGTTTGTTAAGTAAAGAAGGTCTTCTTTCTGATTGACATCACTTCACAAAACTTACAGGACTAATGTTCTAGCTTTTGAAATTGAATGCCAATTCAAGAGGAAATATCACCACACCAAAACATAGGTCGGCATTAGGTTTTCCATCAGAACCAACTGGCGTTGGCGGGTTAAAATACCTAGATTGTAACCACCACCTAAAAACTGTGATTTAAAAGATTTGTGCAAAGCTCAGGCCTCGACATATGCACCCCACAGGCAAAACATTCTCCAGGAACTTCTAAAATGCAGTCAGAGTGGTGAGGTCTTGGTTTAAAAAGTAATTGCTTCACTATGTCCTGTATTAGAATCTGGCCAGATTAGGTTCTAAAGAATCATAGAGGAAAGCACACATATTATTCTTGCTTCCCCTAGGAGGACAATTATACCAGTTTCAATTTCCAATTTAGAAAACTAACTTCTTTCTAACACTTATTCTCAATCCAAATCTATGTGCCTTCAATAATATAGGTAAAGGTATTTGTATAGGTATAGATAGGTATGGGGTATGTATTTGTATAGGCAGGTGTATAGGTATGTATAGGTATGTGTATTGGTATAGATGTGGTATGGGTATGGGTATGGAGATGGTATAAGTAGATATAAGTATGAGGGGCTTCAACATTTCACTGGGAAAGTCCGTTAGATTTTAATTTTTTTCTATGCATTTTTCATCACATGTTAAATGAATATGTTACCCTTCCATGAGGGGGTCAGGAGAATTATCATGGAATAGTAAGAACAATATTCTCAATCTATATAAAAATTGGTTAAAGTAATTCAATATAAATACTTTCTAAGCTAATTGTTTCACAAGAAAGCATTTAACCATCCCTATGAATCAGGATCTCACAGGTCAGTAAGAGTAGAATAAAGAAAAATGGAAAGAGAATACTCCCAAAACAAAATCACTGCCATGAAGAGCAGAGATCATTTTTCCTCAACAATGTTATTTATATATAATAAGACATTTGAATTTATTATAAAAATATATAAAGCAACACATTCTGACTTCTAGGGTAAGAATTTACCATTACATTCAAAAGGATTTCTTTTTCTTGGCTAGCCATTATATTAATAGCTCACAATTCTCTGGAGAAGCTACCTGAATTGTGCAACAATCTAATTTGACAGAATATCATTATCTAAGTCTCTTTTTTCTCTCATTCTTCACTGAATCCCTGTCCTAGGAGACTCACATTTTTATACAATAGTCATAAAATACATAGAAAAAATTTAAAGGGAGGACAATGTAATTTTGTCTAGAACATTGTCTTCTTCAATCCAATTATTATACTTTTAAAATAGCAAATGGATTTAGAGTTATTTTGAATGAGGTTGACTTAAACTTGGTGAGTATTATATACATGGTAAGCATTTACTGAAGGGAAAGATTTAGCGAATATATACAGAAGGGTTTCAAAAATCTGCCGAAAACTTCCATTATCTTTAAATTATATTTTCTGTGAACTTCTTGAAACCTGATTGTGTGTGTATGTTGTAGTATTAAAGATGTCAAAGATGTTACTTCTTGAACATGGAAACGTTTGGGACAAATTCTATCTGACAACACTGTTTGGTTCAATATTTTACTATATATGTATATATATATACATACTTTATGTAATCTGATTTAATCAAATCACTTCAACAAATTGAGATAAAAGTTGTCATCCTCACAGCATGAAGTAAATCAGTGAGAAGCTTTTCCTTGGCATTATTCCACCGAGTCTCTTTCATTTTGTTTTATTTTTAGTTTTTGTTTGCTTGGTTTTAATTTTAGATTCTAACATATCATGTGTCAGACATTGTGATAGATAAATTAAAATATGAAAATAATTTTGAAGGCATGATTGTATTCTTAAACACTCACAAAAATCTAAACACAATAAAAATAACGTGTATGTGCATCTCTGCACTTTTATAATCACGAAGATACAAAACTCCTCTCCGATATGCTTGTAAAAGTGCGTACAATCCATCACTTATTTAGAGCATGGGAGCGGTGAGTTTAGGAAACAGAAAGAGTTCACAGAGTTTATAACATTGTCACTCGGATTGAAGAAGGAGTGATGCAGGAGCAAGGGCACCTAGACAGAGAACATCTTAACTGGAAGGTTGAATGTGCAAGGAAGGAGCTGGTGTTTCCGGCTCACGCAGAGCACCGGAGAAGGGGAGATACCTGTAAGAGATGTGTCCGAGTGCCTCTGTACCTGCTTTCCCTCTCTTTGTGAGTTCTCTTAAAGAAGGCATCTGGCTGGATACTGGCCATTCTCAACCTGTTTCAAAGTAGTGACTTGAAAAAAAATTGTCTTCCTGATTCCTCTTTGTTATTAAAGAGACATATTATTTGCCGTGGATTCAATACTAGACAGATCATGAGAAGAATTCTATTAAATCAAGTGATCAAGCATGTCCTTGTTTTTCATGTGTAACATTTGCATTTACTATGACAGTATCTGATAACTTTAATTCAACATTAAAATAGCAAAGGTTATTATTATTTCTTGCATAAATGTCATATTTCATAATAAAATGTCAAGTTCTTCTAAGAAGAATAAACAGCAATATATTTGAAAGTTTACAGTGAGGAAACAGTGTAGTTCATATATTTGTCAAATCTAAACTAACAAAACCTTTTCCACCACGAAGGTTATAATGTTTTTATTCTTTCCACAAGGAACCAGGTTAATAACTGCAAGGTCAGCAGTTCAAAACCACCAGCTGCTCTGTGTGAGAAAGATGGAGCTTTCTAATCTCCTAGAGATTTCAAGTCTCAAAAACCCAGAGGGACAGTTCTACTCTGCCCTACAGTGCTGTAAAGAGTCAATTCAATCACAATTGTTGAATTTGCTTTCTGAATTCCTTCCATGTATTTTATGTGTTTATCTATTTTTATTCTTTGAAGAAATAAAAATGATTTCTTGCATACTGAAGAGACTTTATCATGGTGAATGGGATGACACTCTTAATAGATGAAGGAAATATGAAAATCTGCACCCCTTTTACAGTTCTTTACTAACAACTCTAGTCTCAATTTTGTCTAGGTACACAGGCAAGCACACATACTTTCAAAATGATACTGTAAATTCTCAATTCCAGTGTACAGCAGGCCCTGTCCGAAGCCTTTATAATATTTCAATGTGTATGTCCCATCATAGATAGGACATTATTATGGGAAGTTGGGCAGAATTATGGGAGGTGGGGAAACGTCCATAAGCATTACAAAGCATTCTCCAGGCAAGCCTTAAATGCATTTATAATTTGCATTCACTCTCTCTGTATTTACACATTGTATTGTTTGAGTTCAAGATTGAATGTATCTCTATATTTCTTGAATAGGATTCCAATTCTATTCTCAATTATTTCTGTTACATAACTTCTACTATATGTGTACACTTATTTGTCACTAACGAGGAACCTCAGTGGTGTAGAGGACTCCACATTTGGGCTGATAACCTAAAAGTCAACATACTCCATGGGAGAAGCACTAGGCTTTCTGGTCCCATAAAGAATTATACCACCACTTGTCTGCCATTTGTCACACTGTCATGGTTTTTGTATTGCTGTGATGCTTGAAGGTATGTCACTGGTATTTCAAAAACCAAAAGGGTCATCAGAAATGGTCAGGTCTGGAATATCAGGTGAAATGTTTCAATAAATTGATGAAACACTGGATACTCTCACTTGTGAAGACCAGGAAAATTGGAAGATTACTGAGGTAGTTAAGGTTTATTGTGCCAACCTGGCAGTGAAACATAAGTGGGGTTAATTGAAGGTTGGAGAGATAAATGGCTTCGTGAGCCTCTAGTTCTTGGGTCTCTTGCTTTCTGATGGTCAGATCAGGGTGCAGCTGCCTTAGCCAGTACCCTGCTTCAGCTGGCTAGGCTCACTTCCTGCAAGACATCCCCAAGGAGAAGCCACATAGACCTACTCTGATGCAGCCCTGGGTGCTGGAGCAGCTGCGTAGAGACCCCTGCCAGCGCTGTGATGCTTACATGCTCACTGATTCGGCTTTTCTCCTGCAGTCGGTGTCATTGCATGTGTTTTGTGAGACTGAGGAGGACTTTGTAGATTGGTGTCAGACATATGGGTTCATGTCAGACTTAAGGGTTTCCACATCACTAGGTTAGGATGTTTTCTGAATGTATACTTACCCTTTATATAAAACTCTCTTTTATACACATGAGTTTCTGTGGATTTGTTTCCTTAGTTTACCCAGATCAACACAATGGCTATTTGGATAACTGACTGGAAAAAAATCCATATTTCTATACATTTCAAAGAAAGATGACCCAACAGAATGCTCAGATTATAGAATTGTATTATTAAAATTGCATCCAGGAACATTTGTAGAAGATCATACAACGGAGGTGACAACAGTCCATGGAGGAGGAGGAGTCAGCAGTTGAAGCGAGATTCAGAAGAAGGCAGAGAGATAAGGGGCATCATTCCAGATGTCAGATGGATCTTGTGTGAAAGTTGAGAACACCAGAACATTTTTACATGTGTTTTATCAACTATGAAAAGGCATTAGACTGGGTGCATCAAAACAAATTATTGATAGCCTTGAGAAGAAGAACTTTTGAATACTTCATTATGCTCCTGTGGAACCCATATGTGGATCAAGAGGCAGCTATGTGAACAGAATAAGAGACTACCTCATGGTTTGAGACCAGGAAAGGTGTGCTTAAGGGTTGTGTTCCCTCAGAAAATGAATTAAATTTATATGTTGAGTAAATCACCAGAGAAGTTGGATTATATGAAGAAGAATATAGCATCCGGATTTGAAGAACTCTTATTAACCACCTGCAATATGCGGATATCAGAACCTTGCTTGCTGAAAATGAGGAGGATTAGTAGCTTTTGCTCATGAAGACCAAGGATTGTAGCCTTGCAGCTCAATATAAAGAAACCCAAAATCTTCCCAAGGAATCATGGGGTAACATGATTATAGACAAAGATTAGATTGAAGTTGTCAAGGATTTCATCTTGCTTGGATTAACAACCAAGGCTCATGAAAGCAACAGTCCACAGATCAAAGGCTCAATCGCAGGGGATTAATAAGTCGGTTCCACGAGTCTTCTTTAAAGTGTTGAAAAGTAATTAGGTTGCTTCGATCATGTGGTAGTTACACTATTTCATGTGAACGTTATAAAATAATGAAAGGGTGGAATCTAGCTTGCCCATCCGGTCACAGCCCCATGATCCCTCCTTGTGGACATAACTTTCTCATGAGGATTCTGGGAACATTTTCTTTCTTGATTCTGCAATCAGAAGAGACAGGCCACCCCCTCTCTGTCCCTGCTTCACATTCCTGTTGACAAGTCACATGGACCCATCCTAATGGCAGCCCGCTTCCTGGATATGTGTCCACTGCCATAGGATCCACAGGACTTTTCACCTACTGGCTTGTGACCTTCCTGCATTTGGCATCATTGCACGTGTTGCATGAGTCTGAAGAGGAATTAATAGGAAAATATCAGATGTATGGGCTTATATCAAACGTATGGTCTTGACATGGACTGGGCTGGGATGTTTTATTGATGGATAATTACTTCTTGATATAAAGTTCTCTCTTACACATATATGAGTGGCAATGAATTTCTTTCTCTAGTCAATCAATCTAACACAGACTACTAAGGTGCACCTGCCACAGGTCACAGACCATGATGTTTTCAATCACCTTATATACATGTGAAATTCAAACATTTAATAAGGAAGATCCAAGAATAATGGACACATTTGAATTATTTTGTTGGCAAAGACTCTTGAAAGCTTCATGGCTGCCAAAAGAACAAATGATTATCTCTTGGAAGAAGTACAGCAGAATGACCCTTAAATGCGAGATATTGTCTTACAATCTTTGAATATGTTAAGATAGACCAGATCATGAAGGACATTGTACCTAATAAAGTATTGCCATGAAGAAAAACAGAAAGTCTCTCTCAACAAGATAGAATGATAAAGTGTCTGTAACAATGGATTTGTGTTGCATTCTGTTTTACATAGGGTCCCGGTGAATCAGAACGGACTTGATTGCACCTAACAACTACAACAAAGAGTCACAGGCTAAGCAACCCACAAGGGCAGTTCTACTCTGTCCTATTGAGTTGTTAAAAGTAAGAATAAATATGTTGACAGTGAGTTTGGGCTTTGCTTTTCTATGGCAGTATTATGTAGAGATACCTTGTGGTTCCAATGTCAAAACCAAGTGTTACTACTAAAATCAATGCTAGCCAACTAAGTACATTGTGCATGTCTGAAGGCATATCTCTCAACATACTTAGCAATAAAATGCATCATCACCTGCTTAGACCAAATATCTGCATGTTTTTGAGAACCTCAAAACAGACTAATATAGCACCAAAATATTTCAAACAGCTATAATTCAATCTTTGCTAATGTTTATGGGCTATAATATGCCCCATACAAAATTTTAATCATATTTTATTATTGTTTTCAAGCTATAATTATCTATCTCTGATGGGTTGAAATATATTTGAATTTTAAATAAGTTATTTTATTTCTGATTCTTTTCTCTCTAATAATTGATGTACTAATGAACTCTGAGGAACATGAGATACATGTATGTAGTTCTTGAATCTCTGAATTTTCTGATTAAGTCTGTATCTCTTTTAAGAAGCTCTGATTTATCATTTGATTAATCTCATACATGTAGTATTAATTTAAGTGCTTAAGTTTATGTATTTGTAACAAATAACCCCAAAATCCCAGGAGACACAGTGGTTAAAGCCCTCACCTGCTAACAGAAAGGTCAATGGTTTGAACTCATCAACCGCTCTGTTGGGGAAAATCAAGCCAATTTGTTTCCATAAGAATTATTGTCTCGAAACCCTGATAATGTTCTAATCTGCCTAATGTGTTATTAACTGCCCTAGAGTAATTTCTTGTTCATAGCAACTGTCTGTAAGAAAGAACAAATCACTGTTTTGCTGCACATCATCTTCACAATCATTCCTATGTTAAACCCATTGCCTCTGGCAGCTATTTCCAACTCTTTCTGAGGTCTTCCACTATTCCAATGACCCTCTTCTTGACCTAACTTGTCTTCTTTCAAGGACTGGTCCTTACTCATAATAAGACTAGAGACATGAGTTGGAGTTTAGTATCCTCACATGGTAGGAACATCCATGCTATACTTCTTCCAAGACAGATTTGTTAATTCTTCTCAAAATTCATGGTGTATTCAATATTCTTTACAAGCATTATATACAAAGACGTCCATTCTTATTTGGTATTCATTATTCATTGTCTAATTTTCACATAAATATTATGTCATTAGAATTACCCTGGCTTGGGTCCAGTGCTTGGGTCAAGTACACCTTAGTATTCAAAATGAAATATATGCTTTTTAACACTTTAACGAGCACTTTTGTAGCAGACTTATTCAATGCAATATGCCCTTTTATTTCCTATCAGTGATTCCATGAACATTTACTTTGGATTTAAGTAAAATGAAATCCTTGACAATTTCAATCTCTTCCCTGCTTACCATAATGTCATATATTGGTGCAACTATGAGGATTTTTAAAAATTAATATGTTGAATTGTACCCATATAAAAAGCTGATGCCTTTGATATTGACTAGTAAGTACATCATGCCCTCTAAACTTTCAGTAGGCAAGGTTTTGTCATCTCTATATTGCAGGATATTAATAAGTTTTCTTTCAATCCTGATGTTGCATTCTTTATATAACCCAGTTTCTGGTGTTATTTTCCACTATATTCATTGGATAATTTAGTGAAGTGATACAAATATAATGCATATTTTTTCTGATTTGAAATCACTCTTGGTTTATTGACTGCCTCTTAATCTGTTTGCATGTTCTGCATGTGCTAAATTAAGTGTTCTGGAATTTCAGATGCAGTCTATATAATGTGTTTGTATAGACAGTAATGCACAGTTATATGTTTTTATATTATTCTCTGTTTACAGACAATATCTATATGATGTCAAAAATTATATTCCTAATTCCACATGTTTTGAAAATACCTTTACATTCTTTGCCTTGACTTTTTCATACCACTACTGAAACCACATTTTAATAATATTTATCAATATTTACTTGCATGTATTAACCATATTGTTCAATCATTTCGGTATTATGTTGGATAAATTTTACATGGATTCAGAACAAATGCAAATATCCTCTCATTGGTGGCCCAGGTATCTATCCTCAAATTTCGTGGCATGGACTGTTGGAAAGTCCAAGTGCTGCATTTGTTTTTGTACAATTTGAAATATTCAAGTAATCTGTCAGTTCGTTTCACCTTGTTTTTCATGAACACCTTCACTACACATTTCAATTCTTCCATCAATTACATTGCCGCCACCACCACCCCCACCAATTTTTATTGTGAATTGGGTTTGCAGATTGGAACTTCAGCTTTACACTAAAAAATGCATCATTTCTATCACCAAAGCTACACTTTCCAACAACTAATTGTTCCTTCTTCCAACTTTCACATTCCTATCACCAATAAATATTTATGTATTGTGATTACAAGTCTGAACAATTTCAGACTTCTGCAGTTGTTAAAAATCTTCAAGTTTTTCATCTTTGGCATTAGTAGTTGGGCACAAATTTGAATACTACTATAGTGATATCTTTTTTGGTTGCATGAATATCATTCTATTACTGACAGCATAGCACTTCAGGATAGATCTTGATTTTTTTTAAACATAATAAGCATACTACCAAACCTGTTCAATTCTGAAATTGGGGCAAGTCTGACAAAATAGACAAAATCGCTGTCTATTCAAAATATTTAAATGAGTTCATCTCAGCTAATTAAAGCCTAACCTATTGATTTTATGTGCTCCAGTTCATTTCTAAATAGTCCAATATATCTGTATCCATATTTGTGTATTCCACATTCTGATTATCAGTGAATGTTTGCAATGATTTCTTCTCATTTTAGTCACTCCGCTTTAGCACATGAATGGCCTAACCCTCTGCTGCATGCACACAGTGAAAGTCTGCTGCAGTTTTAGGCAGTACTTCTTCTCTAGTCAGATTTTGCACGACTTCTACTTGTGGTTGCACATCTTCTGGCACTACATCCGCCAGTATTCTGCTGCATTTCATGATTGTTGCTTCCTTCCTTCCTTCCTTCCTTCCTTCCTTCCTTCCTTCCTTCCTTCCTTCTTTCCTTTCTTTCTCTTCTTTTTTTTTCTGAAAGTGCCTCTCCAAATACTCTGAAGCCTTGCCTCTTTCCTAATCTGTCAAAGTGACACTAGAATTTGTCATTATGGTTGACCCTGTTGGTATTTTCAATACAAATGACAGCTCTTCTAGCTTCACAGAGACACGTATCACTGACCCTCAAGGATGGCAAATTGAAAAATGCCTGGTCGACTACGATAACCATAAGTCAGACTTGACTAACGGCACAAAATAACACAGTCCAATTATTTACTCTAAACTTGTCTTCAGTGGTTTTGTCTTGGCCATGCCTCACTCAATTCACATGGATCTTTCCCAGCATAATGATCTCACTCAATAGTTTCACTTCTTACTGAATATTAAGGATAAATAAATAATAATCCTTTGTCTAGCTTCCAGGATGGCATAAAATATGGGGGGTGAGGGGAGCTTCATTGTTAAAGGTCGTTTGTTTCAAACTATCAATCAGTGCTATAGTAGAAAGACCTGGTGATCAGTTTCTTTAAACCTATCTACCGATAACTTACCACACATCTCATGATCTGACTTTTCACGTTTACAAAAATGGAAACAAATCTAATACTGACTCTTCTGTGCATTACTGATGTATTTTGAGAATAAAAAATGCTAACCAGAGAGATGAGAGTAATGGGGTTGGGATGGTTAAAGTAGGAGAAAAGTCAGTTGAGCCATGTTTCTCAGTGACTTGATAGATGTATAATGATGTAATTAGACAGTTGAGAATGGTGTAGGTAGTCAGTATTTCATGATCTAATAATGTTTAGTCTTTGGAAACTAACCATGTTGATAAGTGAGAGTTGGGTATATTACAGGCAAGAAAATCTTATGAAGAGGTTATGCTCTTTAAAACAAGTGGGCTCTCAGTCAGAATTCACTCAGTGGCTCTTTTTAGCATTTATTTCATCCTTGGTGGCACAACTCCTTAAGCACTTCATTGTCAATCAAGAAGCTGGCTGTTAGAATCTACTCAGAGGCAGCTCAGAAGAAACACCGGCTCATGCATTTCTTAAAGATCATAGCTACTGAAAGCTCTACTTGTCTATACAGGCAGTCCCCTTCTATGACGCCTTAAAGTTCCATTGAACCTTACTTATGCCATTTTTGTTGTTGTCGTTGTTGCTTTTGTTTATCCTTCTATGCAATTTATTCATATACAATAATAAAGGACATGAATTGCTGATGTTTCTAATAGCTAATGAAAAAACTGAGTTATGAAGATACTACTTTTTTAAAAGAAGATTTTCAACTTACATCAGGAGTGATTTAAGTTAAAGTTGTATGAAGTGTGAAGAGTGAATCATGCACAATACCTGCATATCATACATGTATGCCTAACCAGGTCAGCTCCAGGAATCTAGTGAGTGTGCCACAGTTACAGCATAGTATGAGACTGACTGACTAAATGGCACAACCTCTCCAATCTTTTACAGAAATGTCAATTTCAGAATTCTTGAATCTTTATATGTTCACATTAACCTGTAAATCCTCAACCTAGGTTTCTAGCATTTACCATAGCAGTATATTTTCTTCTTCTTATAACAGCAATTATTGTAGAAATGAAGCCAATCAGGAAACATTAATTTAACCCCCAGAAAAAAAATACATTGACCATAATCACATCATCTCAATACAGACACTGTTCAACAAGGTGCTTAGAAGTATACACAACTTTTTATGAATGTATTGTTTATGTTTAAAAATAAATGAAACAAAACTTCTTTTTCACTTCTCAAAATTACCTGGAAAAACCTCTGTAAATTTTGGAAAATTATGTATCTGAAGGGAATTGGCAAGATATTCAAGACAGCTTGTCATTAGACGGTTCTGCACCATCTGCCCTACTCCAGCAGGGTAAAAGCACATGCAATTTGGGCTGAATAAATCTGGGTTACAGCTTGAACTCCATCACATGCTTCAAGTGAGTCTGGCCAAATTAATTATCATATCTAAATTTTTATTCCATAATTTAGAAAGCATGGAAAATGGCAGCTACATGCAATGTACTTCACAGAGGAAACTCTCAGAACTTTATTTAAAACAGAAGCTAACTCTATAAACCTTGGAAGTAATACAAGGTATTATCTGACAGAAAAAATTTTCCATAATCTATCTTTGATTTAAAGTCCAGAATAAATTGTTTCCCAAACGGGTATGCTTGCTGGGTCACTGTCATTGCTGTGGTTCTCTATGAGTGCGGGGACTGTGAGGACATCTGATAATAAATTGCTACGCAAAGTAGAGAGATTCCTCTAAAGGCAATCTGGGTCATTGTAACAAACAGTGCCTCAATCGAGGTTAAATGTTTCCACCACACTAGTTTCTGTGAGAAAAACATCACATGTTGAACTGTCTTTCTTTTGCATAATAATACATTTTCTTTTAGAGATGAATTTTTGCAAGTTTGCAGTTTTTTTGTGATTTTAGTATTTCATCATTTTATTCAGATATAATGTTGTATACAAATATTATTGAATAGTTAAAAGTTCCAAAATTTTTTATAGAAATCACTTAAGCTTAGGTAAAGCTTTAATATATATACCACAAAAATGGGTGTAGTTATGATTCAAATATTGTGACCATTTTCCTATATGCTCTTGAGACACATGAAACACTGTCTTTAAAAAGTTTTAAGTTTAATTCTGATTGTAAAATACTTGTGTAGAGAAATTTTAGAACCCATAACATATCTTTAGCTTAATCACAATTTCCAAAAACAACAGAATGCAAACTTTGAAATCATTTGTAAAGCCTGGTGTCCTTTTTCAGGTTGATGTACTAGCCAGAGAAGTGAAAATCGTAGAAGGGTAATTAGAAGGAAAAGCACGTTGAAAAAGTGTATTAGCTAAACATTTCTTAATTCCATTTTTTGCAGGTGGGGAGGACTTGAAATTAGCTAGCATGAAGTATTAAAAAAGCTACAAAATCAAAGAAATAACTGTTTTTAAGATATTATAATGCTCCTCAATCTTTCTTTACATAAACACAGCAGATTGTTTATACTTGGAGGTGAGCCTCCATTTGTGTTCCTTTCAAACATTCTTTGAATTTTAGGGAAAAGAAGAGAATTCTTCTGAGGGTAATTGTTAGGACTGTAAAATGGATATGTTTCCCAACAATGTTTCCCTAGCAAAATCCTCGCTATCTTGGAAAACCAAAGGAAAAATATTTCCTTGGTGCAAAATCCTGCCTTTTATCTCACCAATGCTATTTTCAATTTTCTTTAATCTACTTCTTTTTAATTTTTTCATAATCTTATTTCCAATTTTTAATCAGCAAACAAAATTCCAATTAATCCTTTGTATCCCATCCCTCCAAAAATAAGTAAATAAACAAAATACAGTGATTATAGTTGTCTGCTGACTAATCTACCAATTTAATTGTGGTTTGTTACAGGATGGTGAATTACATTTACATGACTCTTCCAGTCAAAGCCTCTTACTCCTACCAAAATACCTTTTCCTACATGGGTTTGATAAGAAAGTTGGGGGATATATTGATAGGATTCACCTGTGAATAGTTGTGAACAGAATTCTGGAGAGTACCTCCTGCTGATTTAGAATCAGCCTCCTAAGAAGCAGGGGGAGGGATCTTATTACCAGCAAGCGCCTGGAGAGGACTTCATCCTCTGCACTGGAGATTAATGTACAGTGAACCCCTGCATCCAGAAGATTGTTATAATAAAAGCGGAGCCGCAGCAGCAGTACCAGGATCTGAGCATGAAACCGAGTGGTAGCGTTCCCAACCCATGGAACAGGAAAAACTCGGTGCTAAGGGGCAAGAGGCTGGCTTGTGGAGTGGGGTGCCTCTGGGCACTTAACTGGAGAAGCAGGACTAGCTCATCGGTGAAGCTGAGTGCATTGGACAGAGGCTTACTGGAGTGAGGAGTTGTGGCACTTAATTCAGGGAGCTGGGTTTGCTGACCCAGGGGCTTTGAGCTGAATACCTTCAGGTTGAATGCCAGAGTGGTATGCCCCTTTTGGCAGCTATTAGCAGACCTGTATACACTTTGTAACATGTCCTAATGAAAAAGTTGACTCTGAGCATTTCTCTCTTGCATTGTAACCTGTCAAATTTCTTAATAAATCTTTTAATCATAAATATTGTCAGTTCTGCATACACATTGCAAGGTATATTAGAATATAGAGAAAAAGAGATTCTACTTAATATAGTTGCTTATATCAAGGATGGTGTTTAAAATCTTCTAGACACTCTGCAGAAGAAAGATCAGGCTGTAGGCTGCTATGAAATTGTTATCATTTTAAAAACCCTATGTAGAGTCACCATTAGTTGGAATGGAGTAGATGACAGTGGGTTAATGGGTAGCAGATCTCCTCAGAAGCCAATGTTTTGATTATCCCCCCAAATGATAAATAGAATATAATAAATATATTACTGAAGGAAATTCACACACCACTTATCACAGAGACATGTTCAAACATATATTTTGTTTAAAACAAATGAATGCAAACCTGTACATAGATCTATGTGCAGTCATTTAAAAAGAAGAAAGGGATGCTTTATGGTCTGAAATTGATATATGCGTGGGTCAGGTTTGTTTCCTTACATCATAGTTACCTACTCTCTATGCCAAACAAATAAACCTAGAGACTGGACTAAATGAACAGCCTGAGATACACAACAATACATCTTTGCTTGTTGAAATGGTATAAAATTTGAAGCCCTGATTGATGATAATCAATGATTACAGCCTTCGGTACAAATTTCAACTTAACATAACGAAAACCATAATCCTCAGACCTGGACCAATGGACAACATTGGGATCAATGGAAACAAATATTAACATTGTCAGGGATTTGCAACAGGTTTTACTTGTATGGATCCACAATACATGTTCAGGAAATCAGCAATCAAGAAAGCAAAAGGCATATTGCACTGTTAAAATCTGCTGCACAAGACACATTTAAAATCTCAAAAACCAAAATTGTCACTTCAAATAATAAGGTGAACCTACCCCAAGTCATGTTATTTTTAATTGCCACATATTCAGGTGAAAACTGGACAATAAATAAGGAACATAGGTTAAATTTGAGTTATGATTTTGAGAAAATCATACGAATGATAGAATGAATATTGAAAGCACCATGGACTGCCCTAGACTTCCAGAAGCAGTAATAGGCATGTCTTGGAGGAAGCCAAACACTGGTCTCTTAGGAGAGAGGAGGGTAGTTGTTCTATGGTAGCAAGAGACACTCATCCCTCAGGGACATCTTGCTTGATTAAATGAGGATTAGCAAATAAGGGGCAATGCCTCTAGGAGGTGGATTGACACAATGGCTATGACAAGGGCCTCAAACACAACAAGTGTGAGGACAGCCCAGGGGTATTTCCCGATTGTCCATGTGGTCACTGTGAATGCATACAGACTTAATGGTACCTAACAAAACAAACCCATGCAGGATGATTTCCAATTAACCCTAGTTCTAGACTTTTTAAAATTTAATGCTCACATAATTACCAATGAATATGTAGTATATGTATATATGTATAGGCATACTTGTTTCAAAATATAGAAATATCCCATTATATTTAAATTCAATTTTCAAGAAAATTTTTAAATAGTGCCATATATACAACACAAACATTACCACGAAGTCAATTACAAGTCACAGTGACCCTGTATATGGTTTCTGATACTTCAAACCATAATGGGAGGTTGTAACTTCATAGTTTTCCTTTGAAGCTGCTGAATTTAAGAACTAGTGGCTAGCACTCCAATGCTTATTCAACAGTGCCCCTGGGATCCTCGCATACAACAACAAATGCAATTGTGTGTGTGTACATATATATGCATGTCAAAGTGTCTAAATATAATATTTTAAAATAAAATAAATTAAAATGCTTTAAAAATGTATACATTGTATATATTGAGTAGTTTAATATGAACTGAATAGTATCTTGCTCTTTTTCTTATTGGCACTAAAAAGACTTGCTAAGTAGAAACATTACAAACAAAAGAACAACAAAACTACTGTATTGAAATCAGTGTCTAAATGTATGCTTGATTTCCACTAATTGTGTGATCATAAACATAGCACTTAAAAGTTAGAAAAATCATATGATCTTTAGATGGTCAATGAGATCACTTTAAATACAATCCTTAAAAAGAGAAAGCTTTACCTTTTATTTAATACCACTGAAACACCCAAATATCAAAACTGTAGTAATGCCCTCAAAGGGAGAAAGGCTTGTGAACATTGCTGGTCGCAAGTATTCATCTCCTGTATACAGATTTCGTGTGACAGACTGCCTGTCTACTATTCTCGCCATCAAACACATTTCTTCACTGTACAATTTTTTTAAATTTATGTTACAGATGTCTCCTTGGACAAGCATCGCCTAAAGATGATTGTGGGGGCATAAGCTCTTTCCTTTGCCCCCCAAAACCATATATGTGTTGCAAGGGCCTCAGGGAAAAATTCCTAGCCAACCCCTTTTAGCCTTGGACTCACCAATCATCTCATTGCAGAGTTTGTATACGTGTTTCCTTCAAAGCATAAGCACCGTAGAGGCGGTGCTTCAAATGATGAGGGGACTCCATGTGCCTCTTTTTTGTACAATGTCAACTCCCTGTTTACTGCTCCATAAATGCTGACATTATGAAATAGCCTCATAGGAAGGAAATTGGGGATCTAATTTCATTGAGTCCCATTGTATCCAGAGATTATAAATGCTTCCATTATCTACTGTAATGACCCACCTAGGGGATTGCTCAAAGGAGAATATGCTATGCCATTGAGGCCTTTATCAGTGTTATACTAATGTCTGAGGAGACACCACTGTGCAACCCCGGGAAATGGAGGTAAACAGTCCTATGAGCTTGCAGTTCAGCTACACTGAGGGAAAATGGCCATCTGCCTGCAAGCCAGTACAAGAAATAATATCACCCTAATATTTCTTATAAAATGCCTAAAGATTTGAGTTTTACATTTTGCACAGTGCTTTGATATAAGCCTGAGCTAACAAATGAAGAAGAATAATATTAAATACATATATATCCTAATACACCTGATAATGTGTATATATACATTTCTACTATACATTAGAATATGTATTCCTAATATGTATGGGGAAATATGTATATATTCCTAATATATGTGAGAAATATATACATTCCATATATATATGCATATATATATTCAACTTTTAAAATTAGGAACACAAACTTAGTTTATAAAACAAGTTTACATCTCAAAAGTGAAGACTGCAAAATTATAAATGTTTTCTTCTTTCCCTATATGACTTTGGGAAATTTCCTTCCATCTTTGTCTTCAAAATGATATTCTATTCCATAACAAAAAGTTCAAGATTGCAGTTACAAAATATACTGTAGATAGTATTAGATAAATACTACATAGCTCAAGGGAAAATTGTTCAATGCCTTTTAAGAGAAATAAATAGACTAACTCCAGATACTTTTCTTATATTATATTGTCATAAATTTTTAGGGCAAAATTCTATAGTAAATGGAGTTAAATTATAGATATCTTAATCTTTTCAGTGTGATGTGATATTGCATAGGTTCTATAACTTACACGGCCTAGCACCCCCTTTTTGCCCTCCTGATCATTCTAAATGTTTGTACTTTAGTAGAAAATACAATATTTAATACAAAATATAATAAGTCTCCTTTATCCACAGCACAGAATAAAGGATACTTGTCTGCTTTTCTAGACCTCGGCTCATTCCGGCACCCTAAGGTGGCGGTATCATCCACTTTGGTAAACACTATATAAAAGGCTGTGATGCATTGGATAAACTATTTTAAAAGAATGGAAGATCATTCAAAAACTCTCTATATTTTTAATTGGTAATTTATCATTAGAAATGTTTATATAAAATGTCCCACACTGAATATTAGTATCATTTTAGTAACTCCACATTAAGTTCAATTATTTTGCATCCTATCAGTACTGTAACATTTTTAGTTTAACACTGTTATCATAGCTATATCAAAACATAATGTCTTAGTTACATAATTTCACATCAATTTGCTAAATAAATGTATGGGTGGAGTCTCGCCTCTCAGTCGGGTCACAGCCTGTTGTTGCTCCTTCTGAGTGGGTCCTACTCATGAGGATTCTTGGGACTTCCTCTCTTTCTCCCTAGAGGTGGGTCACCTTCTCCATCTGCTTCGCCCTCCTGTTGAGGAATCACACTCAGAGACCTGGAGAAGCCCTGTGGAGAACCACAGTCACGCTGAGATGCTTCCACTGCCATTGGATCCACAAACTTTAAATCCACCAGCCTGTGATCTTCCTGCCTTCTGTATCACAGCATGGGACTATGCGAGTCTGAAGAGGAATTTATGGACTAGAATGGGACATATCTGAATTATGGTTGGGATATTTTCTCACTTTACAATTGCTCTTTGATATAAAGCTCTCTCTTACACACATATGGGTGTTCCTGGATTTGTTTCTCCAGTCAACCCAACCTAAAACATTACGGTTGTGAGAGGGGGGTACTAGAGATGCAAATCACGAAGAGAGGGTGTGGAGGCTCTGACCACTGCGACACGTGGTTTTCTTTTTAGGCTAGCCAGAGGCCGGATATGGCCATGCAATTTACTGGATTGTTTGCTGTAAAGGAAATGGTAATTTAAATTTTTGATGCTTTCTTTTGGTTATTGTCTTTGGCTATTCCTGTTTAAAATAGCATAAATGAATATGATAAAAGAAAATATTGATCTAAGGGGTCAAAACACCCCATGAACTTTTCTCTGAGACAATGTTGCCTAGTTGAAAATGGCTGACAGAAAGCCCAGGCCTGACTTGATGCAGTTTAGAGACCTAAGGCCATATTTTATTTTAATAGAATAGTTTAGATGAGGATTAAGGTAAGATATATAAATACTGAACTTGACTGTTTTTAAGGATTCAGTTTAGGATCTGGCTGTACAAGGTATATAGTGATTTCTTCTACTTATTGTTCTTGATACAATGTGTGATAGAAATGATTATTGGGAAGTAAAAATAGAAAGTTTATAAGGCTACTTGACTTCAGCCATTAAATTAGATCTTTAAATGGGTGCAGGATATACTTTCAAGAAAGGCACTGAAAATATAAGCCCCACCCAGTGCTTTCAGTGTTCAGGATATTTGTATTTGAAGAGTGACTTGCCTAGGGGGCTGTTAACAGACTGAAGAAATTAAAAAAGGAAGCCCTTGACTTTTTGGATTTAATTTATATTTTAATTTGAGAATGACATTCTCTATTTAAAATTCAGCTTTGGCTACAAAGTAAGGAAATGATCATTTAAATAGAGACATATCAGTCTGCAGAAAATTAAGGTTTTCTTTAATACTGAAATTTGAAATGGTTGCTTTATCTTGAGATGTTACAAAAAGAAATTCATAGTAATATTTATAAATAAACAATCCTTTGCTCTGAAATACGTAAATGTGCATTGGTTTTTTGGAGGAACTTTGGTGATGTAGTAGTAAAGAGTTTGACTGAAAACTAAAAGAATTTCAGTTTTATCTCATCACATCTCTTTGAAAGAAATATGTGGCATTATGCTTCCATAAAGCTTACAGGCTTGGAAACCTTTTGGGAAAATTATACTCTGTTTTATAGGATTTTTGTTAGTCAAAATTAGTTGAATGGCAGTGGATTTGGTTTTGGTGTGCAGAGAGTTTTAGAATTCAAAGTACTTATGATCACAGCTTATAAGAGGAAGTAGTTAGGTAAAACTTTGCCTCCGAGATGCAATGACATAAAAAGTGAAAATTTTGATAACCACAGTGAAACAGGCGTTGATCCCTCAGGGTTCTCTGCAGGATTAACAACTACTAAGTGGGATGCCTGACTAATAGAAAGATTATGATAATGTTTCATGGGGTATCAAATTCAGAGTGAATTTTTGGATTTTATTTTTTGTTTGATGGCCAAAGAAAGTTCCAGGAAGGTAGAATTTCAAAAGAGAGAGACAAAATGACAGTACAGACTGAACAACGTTCAAAAGAAAACCCATTCAAGGTATTTGCATTGATGATATTTATATATTTTATGAATGGGGCTAGGTAGGTAATATAATTCAATCACTCATTAATGCAATTTAAATGAATAATAATATTACTAAGGCAACTAAAAAATAACAGTCATAACAATTATTCCAGTAAAAATAAGGGTTAAGGACAGATGTTAGTCCAGGTTGACTAGAGAAACAAATCCAGAGATATTCATATAAATAAGAAAGCTTTATAACATCATAGCCCAGTCCAGAACAAGTCCACAAGTCTGATGTTAGCCCATAAGTCCCATACTTGTCCGTAAATTCCTCTTCAGATTCACACAGCTCATGCAATGATGCTGTATGTAGGAAGATCACAGACAGTGGGTCCAAAGCCTTATGGATCCATTGTCGGTGGAAGCATCCTAGCCCTGGAGCGGGTCTCCATGTGACTCCTCCAGCTCCCTAAGTGTCTCAACGGAAGGAAAGAGAAACAGAGAGTGTGACTCACCTCCAGGTCAAAAGAGAGGAAAGATCTCAGAATCCTTATGAGAAGTCACATACACAAGGAGACATCATCAGGCTGTGACCTGATTGACAGGCTAGACTCCACCTGTATACCTATTTATCAAGTTGACATGAAATTATGTAACTACCACATGGAAGGTCTGTAAGGTAATCATAAAGTAGAGAAGAGAATTGTTAAACAAATAGAAGGGAACAGATGACAGGTGACTTCCACTGAGCCAGCTGTTCCATCTGACTTTATCTACAGCCAGCTAAATGGCTAAGCTTTTATAAACCAGTCAATTCATTCCTTTCTTTAGGCAGATTAGTCTTATTTGTATTTTCTTTATATTCATAAGTGTTTTAAACGATTTGATGGATCCATGGTGGCATAGTAGGCCACCAACAGAGTTGTAAGACACAAGACAAGCATTTGGAAAGAATCAGTAACTCTGGTGGAGAGAGATGAGGCTCTTACCACAGTGGCAGATCTACCCTGCCTTACAAGGTCAGAATTCCATAGGAGTAGGAATGGCCTTGAAGTCAGTCAGCTTGTTTGTTTGTTTTAGAATTTGCCATCTGCACTCACACTATATTTAGTTTATAATCTTGGATATTTTAAAAAGGATCATAACTAGTAATCTTAACTTAAAATTAATACAAATAATAAAATAAATTAGGTACAAGAACTAAGTTGCTTGGGTTTTAAATACAAATGGAATGGGTTTACATATAAAATAAATTTGATACTATTAGCAATTAGAAAGGGAATTAAAAAAATAAATATTTTTTTAAAAGAAAGGAAATAAATAAAACTATATTTAATTTCCTGGAAAAGGGTAGAAAAAATGGACTTATCCAAACTATGTCTTACTTGGCAAACATGAAAATGTAAAACTTTAAAATATATTTTAATTATGTTTTTATTAAAACTTATTTTTAAAACATAGTGTCTGGGTCCTTAAAGGCTTGAGGTAAAACAAATGGCCCTCTAGCAGGGAAGCAACAAAGCCCACATTGAAGAAACACACCAACCTGTCTGACCATGAGGTGTCCATGGGAATAGGTAGCAGAAGTTCAAAAACAAGTAATCAAATTAATGTGAAGGACCATGGATAAAGTGGAGTCCCCAAGCCCACCTGTAAGATAATTGGGCAGTCCCTTACAGAAGGGCCACGTGCAAGGGATGATAAATCCAGGGAGTGGTATAGCACTGAGAAATAGATAACTATCCTCTAGTTCTTTTACATTACCTCCCCTTACTGTTATGGTCTTTGTTTTACCTCATTAAGCTAGTTAGATCTTCATACGTTCATCTGCATAATTAAGAGGGTTCCATGCATGAAAGCCAAGATCGATAACCCTTCGGAAACTGTAACAGGAACCATGGTTCGTCGAGACAAGGGGAAGAGACAGGGGGCGAGGGGTGAGGGGAGCAGATAGCAACGATGACTATACAACCCACCTCGAGGGAAATGTATAACAGAGTGGCAGGTGAACTGATATATTAGATGTCACAGGTGGAAAACTAAATAATGATAATAATAATAATAATAATAATAATAATAATAATATAATAAGGATTCTGAGGTGGGTAGGGTTGGTGACGATGGGGATCAAGGGAAACTGATATCAAAGAGTTCAAGATTAAAAGAAAATGTTTTAAAATTGATGGTGGTAGCAATTGTAAAATTATACTTGATCTAACTGAATTAGGATTGATATGATATCTGTAGGAGCTCCCAATAAAATGATTAATAAAATAGTAACAGGAAATGAGAATAGTTTTTATTCATTAAAATTAGTTTCTAAACATAGGATGTTAACAATATACTCCCTGTTGTATATTCCCATCCCCCCTCTATATCTGTTACATGATTACATAAGATTGATGGTTTTTAAAAAAATACTTAATCTCAATGGCCTAATTTGACTGGACAGATGGGTATGTAAAGATCACTTGAAAATACTGCTGCTATAAAGTTTTACTATTAAAATTGGCATATATTAGGATATTACCACATCGAAAAGTGGGCATTGTAAAAGTAAAAGTTGGAATCAAATACCAGTATCTGAAATTTACTTGAACTAAATGTCTGTTTGAATTAGAAAACAATCCACTGAGGAATTTATTTGCCATTTATTTATCTTCTCAACACAAGAACACCAATCATGACCCGTTCATTGGTCAGGCATTTCCTGGAAGATGGTGATTACATGGATCCAGAGTGCTGGACTCTGCTTAAAAGTTCTTCCCATTCCAGACCTTCACTCACTCACTCGCATGGAATGCTTGGGCTAAGAGAACATTAATGCTGTGAAATAAAAGTGCTCATCCAGTTTGCACGATGGGTAATTTGTAAGTGAGAAATGTCATCAATAAAGGAAGTTATTACAAAATTAAGAATCAGCACCTTCACACATAATTTCAAAACTGAGGTGTTTTCTTTGAGAATGAATCACTGCTTCAAACTCTCTAGGAAAAATAGTTTACTCAAATGATAACTTAAATTGATCTCAAACGCATAGACCTGTTAAAATTGTACAGAAAGGCATATGACATATAACTTCTTCCAGTAAATTTGTGGTGGAAGGGTGAGGACTTCTACTCCTAGTAAGATTTATAGCCATCCTCCTCTGTCCTATGTGCAATAGACTTGATGACAGCAAGTTTGAGTTCTGGGTTATTTTTTATGTAGCGCTTTTTTAATGATTACACTTCTAAAATGAATTTGATACTTTTATGTTCTGTTTTATCCCTATAATTGCACCTAATTTACCCCAACCCCAACCCCTTTTAGAAAGTAAGTTTGGTGAGAATAATAGTCTGTCTTACTCATTCACTGTCAGGTATCTCAAGAAGTGTGGATGTTCTGGTACACGTTGTCTCCTGACATTAAACATGGATGGAGGGTTTTTTGTTTTTTTAATTAAGATCCTTTTTATTCATTAAAACGACTTTTAAAATGTAGTTGGGTATTGATATATAAATATTAAAATCACTTTATGGGAAAGGTAATCACTAAAGAAATGCAAGTTTGAATGAGATGAAATTGAGCAAGACTGCAAAATCAGATCTTTTGGGAAAGTGGAAGAATGGTGGGGAAACCTTTGTTAATGGGTTGGCTGGAATGTTTCCATGGTAACTAGAGTCTGCTTTCATCCTGGCTGTGAGGAATGTGTCCAGGGGATTACTTTAATGATGAGATAGAACAGAGAGGTGTGGTAGTGGTGGGAGGAAGCAAGTCTTTATGGATGCTTTCTTTTCTGTCAAGATGTAGAAAATAAAAATTTAGTCGAGAAGGCAGTCTGAGGAAAAAAATCAACCACATTCTGAAATTTACTGACATCAGAAAAAGACAGTTCCAAATAAGGAAAATATGTTATTATTTTTAGATGAGTACTTAAATATGTTCTATGAAGATATTATGTAAAACAAATATAAATTTCTTTTCAGAAATTCCAGTACTCCTATTAATAGTGAGGTTTTTATTCTGTAAGTTAGAAGTGACATGTACCAAACCATTTGATCATCAAAGATTGGTAAGGACATAGGATTGATTATAAATCTCGATAAAATATAGCAAAAGAGAGAACCGACCTAAAGATTAGTGTGACTGTGTTAGGAAAGGTCTGGAAAAGCTGCAGCAATTTGGGAATTACCCTGAGAAATACTTTTAAAGTTAAAATCTGCTTTTAAAATGTATTTCCTTTAAATGCTTATGCTTCATTAAAACAAACAAAAAATCCACTGAAGTTTTTTAATATGTAGTAAAATTCTGGTTACAGTATACTGTTTTTCTCAAACAAGTTTAATATTTAGTATTTCTTTAATTTCTAAACCCCATTCAGAAGGGAAACAGTCTGTACTTTGCATTTTAACACAGGACTGCCATCAAGTGACAAGTGAAGGTATTTCTACACAGGACTATTAATTACTAAATCTTTTGACAAGGAATAAAAGTACTTCGTTCAGAGATTACATAATTAGGATTGTCACCATAAGAATCCCTGGCAGCTGAATGGTTTAGTACTTGCCTGCTGACTGAAAGGTCAGTTTGAACCACAGCAGAAATAACTAGCAACAAGCTCTGGTGAAGATTTTAACCAAAGAAATGCTATGATTCAATTATACTCTGTCATACAGGATCACAAGGCATCCAACGGCTTCTGAGAATTACTGAATGGTATAATACATTCATATATGTCTCTATATATTTTATTTATAGAAATTATGTTTTAACATTAGATAATTTGGATCTAATAAAAATTTAAATATGCAGGTTTACAGTTAAATATTGCCAATATTATTTTGATACAAAAACAAGTACATGAAAATATGTATGATCCTTATGAAGCTACATATCAAAAGTTGTTTGAGTTTACACTGTATTTCAAGGTATATAGCAGTGCAGGATTTAAATTACCTTTAAATATATATCTATGTTAAGAACAAGGTGCAAATTTAGGGAAGACATGCTAACATCCTGAATCTAATGGTGAAGGAAGAATCAAACACAAAGAGAATGCAACTGATTAATATTAAAAAAAGGAACAGCAAGGGAATCTTTTTATACTGTTCACTCTGATTACACAGGGGAAGTATATAAAGGCACTTAAAATATGCATCTACAATGTTCATTACAT
Organism: Tenrec ecaudatus; assembly: GCF_050624435.1. Taxonomy (NCBI): domain Eukaryota; kingdom Metazoa; phylum Chordata; class Mammalia; order Afrosoricida; family Tenrecidae; genus Tenrec; species Tenrec ecaudatus. The sequence goes on from NC_134531.1 coordinate 237,696,274, forward strand.
AGCAACCAAGTAGGATTTATAACTTAAAGAGACAGGCATTAGGTATGTTCAATTGTTTACCGAGGTATATCGAAAAGTAGTACATTGCTATAAACATATAATTCTCTGTGGTAGGGAAATCATATTAATTGTATAATAACCATAAATAATAGTAGGATATGATTGTCCATCCACTACCAAATTATTCTAATTGTGCCTATTTAAATGAACACATCTTATTCAGGAAATCTTGTGTAAAATACACTTAGAAATTGTTTTCCTTGTTGTTGTTAGGCTCTGCCATTAAGTTTGTTTCCACTCATAGCAACGCCAAGCAACAGAGGACAAAGTACTGCCCCTGAAATACTCATAAAGATGATTTAGTCATAAAAAACTACCAGGAAAATGGCACAAATCAGGTCCAATTACTAAATTAGTTCATAGTGTTGTGCATTGAATCTACAGTATTGTTGTATAGTTAAAACAGGCTGATTGTTTTGGTACTTGTATTTCCCAGTCTGCCACTTGATACAAACTTGCACGTCATACAGTTTTCCCCAGAAGCACATGATAATGATACATCTGTTGTTGTACGTATTTTGTGTGTGTCAGAAGTTTGGCCAATTAAATTATTCAGGAGAGAACTGTCATATAAATCCTATAGTAGTTATTTCATTGGACACTACTTTGGGTATTTCATGCATATACTTTTGTTGTTGTTAAGTTTACTACCCTCACATCTATAGCTGCAAAGTTAGGGAAGAAGTTACTTTTGTCGTTACATTTTAATTCTTTTCTTACTGTTTACTAATATGGAACTTCTAGGTTTTCAACATCATCTTTACAATCTACTCATCATCATCCACCATTGCTTGATGAATTGGTAAAGATGTCACTCTTTAGCTGGTAGGCTATACTGTAGTAGTTACTTCAAAAATATTGTATAATTGCATAAACATTAAACTTTATTTCATTTCCTGTGTAGAGATATTCCATTTTATCACCTAAAACTCTTAAGTACAAGTTTGAGAAAGTGCATTTTTGTATGGTCTTAACTTCACTGTTATTATCAGAAGTGATATACTGAACTGATCGCTAAACAGATTGTGTTCAATCATAATATACTTAAGTTAAAAATCCTAAAACATTAATGGAATTTGAGATGTTTCAATTTCCTGTCAAGCTGGAAAAAGTTTGGAGGCCAACAGAATTCAATTTTTCAAAATTCTTAAAACTAGATTATAGCTTCCAAGGGAGTCTTGATGGTGTATGGAGTTAAGCATTGGCACCTAATCAAAAGCTTGGAGTTTCCAACACATCAGTTGCTCTTTGGGAGAAAGGTGGCCCTATCTGCCTTGGGAGAGATATACAAGAAAGGATACCTTATGGGAAAGTACTTCTCTCGAGGTTTCCTATGACTCAAAATTTACTTAATAGCAGCCTGAGAGTGTGCGTGTGTGAGTGTTGGTTGGGCAAAGGGGTGCTTAAATGCCAGCAGCAAAACCATTTGAAATGATGAATCAGGCAAAATGCTCATCCTTGTATGGGATGAGGGGAAACAAATAAAGAAAAAGGAGAAATGTTACAGAATAATAGTTGTATTTCTGGATTCAAAATACATTGTGATAAGAAAGGCATGTTTTAACACTTTCAGGTCTCACATTTAGAATTCATGGCCCAAGAAAATAACTTATAAAAAATTAATATGGGCACCGACAGGTTCGTCAATTTGCATGCCTTCAAATAGACAATTGGAAAAAATTACATAAGTATAAAATCCATAGGCTATACTTTTATGAATATTTAAATTTTATTAACTGATTAAATAAAGGGAAAACAATATGTTTATAGAATATTTACATTTGAAGACTATTAATACAGTCCTGTAACCTGAATCTTAGAAAAAGTGCATCACGGGTATATAATATGTGCTCCAATTGTTAGGAATACTATTTTATATTTTATTTTACAGGACTGAATACAATTCTTCAAAACAAACAGTGAATATTTATATAAGCTTAAATCTGGGCTTACAAAATGTCGAAGATAGCCCATTTACTCTTTGAAGCATGGAAATTTCTTATGATTTATTTTCCAGTCATTCCAAAAATTCAAATAGAAGACTGTATTCACTAAATATTTGTGAAACTAATTAGGAAATATATTCACAAACATTACGAACAAAAATTGCAGAATGAATATGATATCGATCAAAAAAATTCTCCAAAGACACACTAGCACAGCGTTACTGCAAGATCTGTCACTTCCTAGCTATATAACTTTGGACATATCTCTATACTCCAATTTTTTCCTGACTTTTTGAATTTTTTAAACATTTTTTTAGGGGCACATACAATTCTTATCACAATCCATACATATACATACATACATCAATTATATAAAGCACATATGTACATTCTTTGCCCTCATCATTTTCAAAGCATTTGCTCTCCACTTAAGCCCTTTGCATCAGGTCCCCTTTCTTCCCCTCCCTCTCCGCTCCCCCCTTCCCCCTCCCTTATGAGTCCTTGATAATTTATAAATTATTATTTTGTCATATCTTGCCCTATCAAGAGTCTCCCTTCACCCCCTTTTCTGTTGTTCGTCCGCTAGGGAGGAGGTCACATGTAGATCCTTGTAATCGGTTCTCCCTTTCCAACCCACTCTCCCTCTACTCTCCCAGTATTGCCCCTCACACCCCTGGTCCTGAAGGTATCATGCACCCTGGATTCCCTGTGCCTCAGGACAGTGTATTGATTTATAAGGGAAACATTAAAAATAGAGAGAAAGCCATATAAAATAACATATTACTAATGTAATACATTCAATTTCAGCAAATGTGTTGTTAGTGCAAATCATAGTTCTAAACTTTTTTGGCTTACAGACACCTTTCCTTGTTTCCAGTACACAAATCTCTCTCGGAATGTGGTAGTTATATAATCTCGTGTCAACTAGAGCATATTAAGAGTGAAGGAGTGGAGTCTAGCTTGTCAATCAGGTCACAGCCTGATGATGTTTTCTTGTGGGCTTGGCCTTCTCAGGAGGATTCTGGGAACTTCCTTTCTCTCGGTGCCTTCATCTTCCTGTTGACAAGCCATGTAGAGAGCCTCTTTCTCTGATTCACATTCCTGCTGTCAAGCCACTACGGGCCACACTGAAGACAGCCAAAACCCTGGAGATGCTTCCACCGCCATTAGATCCAGAAGACTTCACTCACTGATCTGTGATCTTTCTGCATTCTGTATCATTTCAAGTGGCTACTGATTCTGAAGTAAACTTGTTTTCTTAAAATACATTAATCTTTGATATAAAACTCTCTTACACATCTATGAGTCTCAATGAATTTGTTTCTGTAATCAACCCAGACTAACACACCAGGGTAGTATTCATCCTTTCCATCAAGTGTTTTATTCTTAGGTTACACACTCTGCTGGCGAGTTTTGGAGCCAGTGTGGCACCTTAAAGAAGCTACAGGTGGCACCATTATGATCTCAAACAAATTTGAATTGGATTAAAATTATGGCTTTTAAAGTATCTAGGTAGCTACCTGTGGTAGTTGTGAAGATTATTATGTTTGTTCCTAAAATTTTACCAGAATGTTTCTACTTATTAAAATACCTTATGATACATCATTTGTGATTAAGTAAATGATAATTTAATTTGTGCCAATTCTTATTAAGTGCTAAGTATTTATACGAAGAACAGATGGTGTCACCCTCATCACTGGACCAAAACCAAACTTATTTTATAAACTACTTAATATTTGATATTTAAAAGCACATAGTATTTGAGATATACTGATTACAGATATTAAGACAAAGATCTATTTAGTACTTTAAGACAGAAGCAATCATCAAGAAATCAAAACCCAACAGCATTGGGAAAATCTGCTGCAAACCTTTATAATTTCTTAGAGAGCAAAGATGTCATTTTGAGGATTAAGAGGTAACTGACTAAAGGCTTGCTATTTTCAGTGGCCTCATATGGATAGTAAAACTTGGCAATGAGATAGGAAGACTAGAGAGCAGAAAAAAAAATGATGCATCTGAATCCTGATGTTGGTGAAGAAGATTGCAACTACAGTGGACTGTCAGGAGAGCAAGGAAATCTGTCTTGGAAGCAGTATAACCAGAATGTTCCTTACAAGTGAGGGTGGAGAAACTTGATCTCATACTTCTCACATGTTATCAGGCTCGACCTGTCCCTGGAGAAAAACCTCATCATTGGTAAAGTGGAGAGGCGGTGAGGAAGAGGAAGTTCTGCGGGAGGATGGATTAACATAGTGTCTGGAACAGCAGCTCAAACGCAGGGACCCTTGCAAGGACACTGTGAGTAGCCGGGTTCAGTCTGTGACCAACTGGATGGCAGTAACAACACCCCGACAGGAGGAAGGAAAAGACCTGTAATCAAAGACATCACCTACCCACTCTATGTAAACGGGACTTCAGAAAGTACTCAGGACAATGAAGTTTAAGTAGAATAGAATCCTTTGATAAACCTTTTGAAGCCCCCATGGCGTGTGATATGTATGTCTATACACTCATACATAGGCGATGGAGTGAGATGATTAACAAAGGCTCATACCTGTATCATGGCTCCATTCTACTACTAGTCAGATAACAGATGATGCTTATAAAATCAATTTAAGTAAACTTGATATCACACATTTAAACTCACCATTCAGGAAACCAAACCAAACTCACAGCCAACTAGTCAATGTTGACTCATCGCAGTGGATTTCTGAGACGGTTAATAGGAGGAGGAAGCGCAGTCTTTCTCCCTCTGAGCTGCTGCTGGTTTAGAACTGCTGGCCATGCAGATTGCAGCTTAACTCTGGACCACTATACCACAAAGACCCCTGAAGAAACCTCTTCTTTCAGTCTTTTATTTATTAACTTTTAAATATGTGTACTTCATGATAGATTCTTGGAATAAATCAGTTATGGAATAGCCTAGTGCTCTTAAATCTTTCACTATTTTCAAAGTGCTTAAGAAATTAATTCCCAGCTTTGTATAATTTAGGTGATAAAGGCATTTTATCTTTTAAAATATTGACAACTATTATTCCATAAAGACAAACAAGGCAATGATCAACAACCAATATACTTTCTGTCAAATTAGCCTACTTTATTAAATATCAATGTATCAAATTAAAATGAACGTTGGTGGAAATAAGGGAGTAATAAATCCCCTGCATAAATATGACCTGCAATAGCATTTGCACTATTTAATGGCAGAAAGTGGTATTATTTATTTTCTATATCAACATCTGAGATGTATTATTAACATGAACTCTTGACTTTTGAAACAAAACTGGTCGGCACTTCCAACATAACAACGCTGTGCAGGTGGTGGTGGTACTGTTGGGTAAATTTCCACTCACAGTAGCCAGCCTTAACGGAGTAGAACAGCCTTATGAGTTTTTAAAATTTATAATCTTTCCAATATATGATGTCTCTGAATTAAGATGTTGGCAAAGCATGAACAATTATTTCTTTGAAACCATGAATCCAGAATAATCCTTAGAAGCCATGGCAGTCTGACTTTGTCTCAAGTACTTTGGGGCAGGGATCATGGAGCAGAACATCATGCTTGGGAAAGTAGAGGGTTCGTTACAGAGAGGAACAGATTGGCACAGTGGCTGGAACAAGGTGCTCCAACACAGCAATAGTGTGGCGATGGTACACGCTGTTGTACATAGGGTACTATGTGTTGGAACACACTCCCTGGCACATAACAACAAGAATTTAATGTGTTGGTCTGGGTACATTAGAGAAACAAATCCACAGAAATTCATATGTGTAAGAGAGATTTTTATATAAAGGGTAAGTGTACATTAAGAAAGTATCCAAGCCAGTGCTGCCCAAGCCCATAAATCCAACATTAGCCCATATATCCGACACCAATCTACAAAGGCCTCCTGCATCTCACAAAACACATGCAATAATGCCAACTGCTAGAGGAAAGCCGACTCAGTGAATGTGTAAGCATCTCAGCGCTGTCAGGGGTCTCCACACGGCTGCTCCAGCCCCCAAGGCTGCATCAAGGTAAGTTCATGAGGCTTCTCCTCAGGGATGTCTTGCAGGAAGTGAACCTTACTAGCTGAAGCAGGGAACTGGATAAAGCAGCTGCACCCTGGTCCAACCATCAGAAAGCAAGAGACCTGAGAACAGGAAAGGCGAGGCTCACTGAGCCATTTATCTCTCCAGCCTTCAATTAACCCCACATGTGTTTATTGGCCAGGTTGGCACAATCAACCTTAAATATCTCAAACAACAAAACACAGTCTTTAGGTAACTCTGCACTGTAATACAGGGTAGATATTGCTTAATATTACAAGCCCTGCAATCCTTGCAACAATATTTATGAGAGTTGATTAGAGAAGGCCAATTTTGTTAAGACCTTTACGGGTTCAAACTGCCACTTCTTATTCAGTAGTCCAGTACTTACCCATTATGCCAGCAGGGCTCTCCGATACCGCCGACAATGCAGAAGGCAGTACTCTGGATATTATTATCAGGGTCATCTAAGTTTACTTTTCTGTCACAGTAAAATTTTGGTATAGGTGTAATAAAATAATAAGTACGGATTTTCAGAGCACAGCTTTCCTTGGCTAATATCTGCACTCTTTGCTCCCTCTTCTTCATTGTCAGTCCTTTATTTCATTTCAGGACTAAATTATAAAAATCGTTAACCTTTCAAACCAGAGCAGAGGGCCCAAGCTTTTATGGTAGTACACTACAATAAGGCAGAAATACAAACAACCTTAGCAGTGACCCAGGTACTTGTCTATGGATCACTTCCATATACAGGTGAAAGCCCCTTGGTCTATTGCACCCATCTTTACATGGCCAGAATGAAGTCCCCCTATCCCCAGGTGGATCATCATGCTTTAAAGTTCAAGCCAAACACACTCTCCCAGTCTGAAACAGGAATCCGCCCCCTCACCCAGCACTAGATTCCCTGGCTCTCTTCTTTTATGTGCTCCAAGCTATCTCTCAATAGGTTACTGTAAGTATAAAGTGTCAATAAAGAGTATTTCCACACTTATAATCATGTTCATATCAAACTCCAATATAGATGGAGAATCCAAGTACCAGCCTAAATTGGGCTAACATAGATTAAACACAAAGATACGCTCCAGGGCCCTCTAATCCAGGGCATAACTCACCACAGTCCAATATCCACCAATTTGTTCACTAAACAGAAACACAGGAAATCATTACATGTTATCTAGAAAATTTTACCTTGAATAGAAAAATTTACCAAGCACAAGATGATGCAATGAGAACACAATATTGAAAAGTTTAAGAACAGACCATCTGCGTGTGTGTGGGTGTGTGCGTGTGTAAAAGCACACACACCAAGCAGGTACCTAGATAGAATATTCAAGGACTTTTCTTTTCTTAGGGCCTATTCTACAATAATCTTCATCTAGGTAGTACCATTTCTTAAATTGTTCAAATTATTTTATAATCAGACACTGATCTATCATTAAATACATCCATTAAATAGAGAACTGAAACTTATAATCGTATGCACCTTACCATAAAGAAGTAAAATGAAATGGTGTTAAGTATTTCACCCAAGGTCGTCCTAACATTTAAAAAATGGACTAGGAATCAAATTATGGTATTCAGTATATGCCTGCCCACCCGGACTCTTAATATCACAAAGTCTTCTAATTGGTATTAATATTACAACAGAGACATCCATTCCACCCTCCCCTGCTGCCTAGCGCAGATTGCATTTTATTAGTCTGAAGCCATTTACATGGTTTGAAGTGATAATTAAAATGTTCTTGTAAAATATTCTATTTAATTCACTGTAAGTTGATTCAAGGTCATATATGATTGTCCAGTATTATATTTTGCACTTTAAACATCTACTTTAATTTATATATGTGGATATATTTATAGTTTAGTCTATTTTCAATACACCTGTAAGATTCCACTTAGAAACTAATTGTAATTAATTTCAAAATAACTAATTATCTAGCACAGCATTTCTGTTCATTTTGTGATTCAAGTTCATAGTCACACAATTAATAATGTATTAAGGAAAGTTATTTCATAATTCATAAGGGTAGTTTTGTTTAATATATTTAACATGGACAAATTGACAGAAATGTCTTTCTTAAGGAACTAATATTAAATAACACTGCTAAGATGGGGTTTTAATCATTTTTGTTTAATTATTTTTGATCAGACATATAAAAAGGAGAGAGTTAAATTATTAATTTCTTCCACTCTAGTGGTTGAGTAGCCCATTAGTGTCTGTGAACATTAGCAGTCTCGTGTGGCCTGGTGTGGGAGGGTCTTCACACACTCGTTGGCCCAGATGACTGATCTTCCATGCTCTCAAACACCCATCTGCTGACTCCAGATCTCTCAGGGGTAGTGGCTGTGCATTAGGCTGTGAAGCTCAGGGTCAGCAGTTCAAAAACAAAACAGAACAGCAGCATCTCAGGAGATAGAAGGGGTTTGCTGCTATGTAAAGTATTTCTGTCCCAGAAACACACAGGTGCAGTTCTACCCTGCTCTATATACAGGGTCACTAAGAATTAGAATTAACTCCATGGCTGTGAGATGGAGGAGAGCTGCTGACCAATCTATGGCCCATCTTGATTCTGGAAATGGGATATGAAATATCTATTGGCATAGGCCTATAGAATCCACAGGACAAATTCATGTTTGCAGAGGATAAAAATGTATTGCCAGCTGCTAATAAGCAAGTTTCTTCCTGAGTTCCCTGTGGGTAAATTCCACATTACCCTCTTGTTCCAATTAGTGGGCATACGGTGCTCCTTTGTGGCAGACTTTTAGTATAGATTCTCTGCTTGACATGAGAGATTCAACAGGATGCCTTTAATTTTCTTCAAGCAATATACTTCCATCTCTCACCTCTTGCCTCAATGGTCAGTGAAAGGTACGAATAGATACTATGTACATTTGGTTTAAGCCAAAAGGCCGAGAAGCAATGAAAGAGACAATATCTGGAATGGACAACACTCTCTATGATCAAAGCCACACAAATTCACATTCTTCCTCATTCAATTTAAACTGAAATCTACTTTACAAATCATTCATTAATAGGGCAATGTATGCTTAAAACGACAATCGTGCTATATCACAAGGGGATCTAGCACACAGCGTAGGCTAGGAGAAGCATTGCAACGTTGAAACGGCAGGGAAGTCACACGACCAAGCAGTGTTCTGTTCTGCTGTACGTCAGGTGCCTCTGTGTAGGCACCAATTCAATGACACTAACAACAACAAAATAATATCCGCTATTTGCATTTAAACAATGGTGCTATGAGATATTTTGTCTGCTTCCCATATTTGACTTTAATATATAAAAATAAGCACAACACAAAGGAACATCAATAATTTTTGGAAAAGTTCCATTACCTTTTGATTCCATTTTTCCATGAATGTTTTGAATCCCTCTTACATGTGCGTATATATGTGCGATCACAAGGTGTCAAAGGGATCAGGTATCAGTCATCATCAGAACAAAAAATCTTACCATAATTAATGAGGAGGGGAGTGCAGAGTGGAGACCCAAAGCCCATGTGTATGCCACTGGATATCCTTTTACAGAAGGGTCTCAGACAGAAGAGCCAGTGAGGGTGTTATGTAGCAATGACGAAAAATGCAACTTTCCTCTGGTTCCTAAATGCTTTCCTGACCCCCCACTATCATGATCCCAATTCTACTTTGCAAGTCTTGCTAGACCAGAGAATGTGCACTGGTACAAATAGGAACTGAAACATAGGGAATCCAGGGTGGATGATCCCTTCAGGACCAGGGGATTATATCTAGATAGATATATTTTCACTTTTGCAGTTTGATTTTCTAACCACAATGTGAAAATTCTGAAAAACATGATCAGGACGCTGGTTTGTTGACAAGCTTAAGTCAAATGGTATTGCTACTAAGGTTTCAGTTTATATATGTGCGCGTTTATTGAAAACGAAACACATTTACTCGGTCCTTGCGATCAGTGGCAGGCAGACAAGTTCCTTTAGTTTCCTTCCAAACAAGACCAAACTCCCTGCCAGCTTGGCGATGCAGCATCGTAGCGACCCTATGGAGCGGAGCCGAGCTACCCCTGTGCGTTTCAGAGGCTGTATCTCTTTAGGGGAGTAGACAGCAAAGCCCCCAGGCTTCCTGCTGCTGCAGAGTGGCTGTGTGGGTGGTTTTGAACTGTTGATTGCTGCCTCCCTAGTAACCCCTACAATACCAGAGCTCCTTAGGGTGCCTTTTAAAAAGGCTCCATTTTGGCTTAATTTTTTTGAGGTTATGGCTAATATAAATTTTAGCAACACCTAAATCATTGAAGCTCTACTACCAATGTATGGGGATAGTGTCCCATACAAAACAACTTTAGGTGAATCAAGCACTATCAGGAAGGCAGGAAGGCCTCAACGAGGAGCTAAGAAAGAAGAATATCAACCTCAACCAAGGAAGAAATTCTGGCTGGATGAATAGAAGACGCTGCAATTTCCATCGGTGTCACCGCTACTGAATTTGGAAGCTCACGTGGTTGACACTTTCAATTTGAAGTGAGAATCTTGACCTCCACAGGCTTTTGGTTCAGTGAGTGTTAAAGGCATTGCTCAAAGAGCCACAGCTGCACAGAGCTGACCTTCCTACGAGTCTTTTAACTGAGGCTGAGAGGAATAAAAATGGTTGTTTGGAACAAATTGCAAGTGAGACTGACAGGTCCCCCAGAAGCAAGGTACAATAAAAACAATGCTCTTGTGGGAATTTGCTGGGCCATTTCAATTCAAGGGTGAGAAGTTAGCTTAGAAGGTTGTAGTGACCCATGTGGATTCAAAAGTGGTGAAGATGATAGATTTTGCCATGGGATACAGAATGGTCAAAGGGACTCATTCTCATGAAGAAGTTTGAAGAAAATAAAACTGCATGGGTGAGAAAAAGGTGAAGAAAATGTTCTAAGGAAAGTCTTCTCCATAACAATGCATCTGTTCAGTCTTCAAGGACAGAAAGTGTTGTTCACCAAAATTGTCTTGGGAAACCTTACCTCATACACTTTACCTCCTGATCTCACCCTTTAAAAGTATTGTTGTTGCTCTGAAAGCTCAAAATACATTGAAAAACACCGACACCTGAGCTCTTTGAGAAAGTCAGACCGCTGTTGGAGACGGCCTAAGTAGAGTGCAGATGCTTGAAGGGAAGGTTGGAGATGCAAACACTGCTACACAAGTGATCTTGGCCTATAGGGAATACGTGGGAAAATAGGTCCATATATGATACTTTCAAAAAGTTTTATACAATTTTGTAGCAATATTTGGAACTCATTGTCTTATATATTAAGAAGTAATTTTAAATTCTTAAGAGGGGAATATTGTTTGTTTCTGCATACATATGCAAAGTAATTATTCACAAATAATTATCCTTATCAAATTTTATCATTAGTTCATTGCATTCTCACTGAATGAATCAAACTTTTATGTATTAAACTTGACAAAATTAGTTACAATATATTCATTTTATGTGCTGAATAAAATGCATATGTAAGTTTTCAAGATTCTGAATTGATGTTAGAAAATTATTAAGAATACAATTTTAAATTGCATAGTCATATAACAACATTGATCATGTGCATTTAAGGGGGAAAAAACAGTTATTTGGAACTAGAGTTCCTAAGGACTGGTGTGTATGGTCATAATTTATCAAGGGTAATACATCTGATTTCAATATTCAAACGGCATAGGATTATATTATATGTAATATTAGTATTTATGGGTCTGTGTGCATAAATGTAGAAAGTTCCACCAAATACTTATCTTGAATATTTGTTATTCTGCACCTATACAAAGGTAAGAACCTAAATACAATAGTTGAAAGGGTGGAATGGGGAAGTCACTACTCTCATTGGGGAGGATTCACAACAGTGTACGAGTCGCAGTCAGAAAAGCTACACAACTTCCTGTGCACATCACTCAGAAAGCAATTAAGAAACGCTGCCAGATGGTTATAGGCAATACTGTGAATAAATTGGCAACTACCAAAGTGCTATAAAATATTTCAATACATGTTTGACAAGGAGAAGTATCATTTTGAAAAATGGGTTATTAAAAAAAGGAGCGGGGGAAATTTTATTTAGGTCTACGCAAATATTCATGGCACAGCCTAAGGGGTCGTATAACTTGAGTGCCATGGTTTTAGAACCACGACCTGATTTTTAGGTTGCCTTCTTTCTAAGTCAACTACAAAATGTTATTTTTGAAAAAGAAAAATGAGCAAAATATGCTCTCAAGGAAATCTCTTCATCCTGAATGATTTATATAAATCATGAAACATTTAGTAGCAAACTACTGGAAATATCAAAGAGAACACAGAATCATTAGATGCAATTTTAGCAATGACTTTTTGACCATGTAACGATTCCCTTTTTACTTTCATTACATAGGCATAACTTGATATGAAGGGCTGGCGTGCCTATACATTGGCAGTACTAGATATAAGTGTCACAGACATAAGTTAAAATTGTAAAATTCTGTGAAGACAATGGAATATCTTTTAGATGAAAATTCTGACAGTATGTATACAAATGTCAAAATTATACATTAAACAAATATAAAAAGAGAAAAAAGGATATATAACAGACAATATCTGTTTATACTTCTGATATTTATTTATTAATAAATATTTTCTGATATAAAAGATAACATATTTTTCCACAAAATTGTGATCTTTAATCATAAGAAGAAACACAAACATAAAACTAATAGGTATAGTGAGTTAACTGATTTCAGAGTGACATATTCTAAAGGAAGAAATCACATATAAAATAAATATCTAGTTAACTTCATTGCTAAAGAAGTATTGGAGAGAGAACTTTGCGTGACGCCGATCAACCTCCGCCAATAAATAAATAAATAAATGAATGAATGAATGAATGAATGAATAAATAAATAAATAAATATTGGAATCAACTAATTGGAAGTGAGTTCATTTTATTTTATTTGGATAAAAACTTAAATAATTCAGAAGGACACTAAGAGAAAATAAAGTCAATACATGTACATATTCAAAAGTAACACAGAGAACCCTTTCATGTGTTACAAATACTATGAGGGATTCCAAGCAACAATCTACAGCGACACCCAAGGACTCACCTATTCAAGGGCTTTTGTCAAAAAACTGCATTTGCTAAAGTTTAGTATTCTTTCCTTCAATAAATATTGATCAGTTATCTATCATATGTTAGGACTTTGGAGTTTCAAGAAAAAATAATCTAAAATGTGTGCTCACCAATGAAAGAGGACTATTGTGGGATTTTAAGAAAAATACTAAACTCACCCAGAGATAATTATTCTATATTTCTATGAAATGGTACCTCAAAATAAAGTTGAACAGTCTAACAGACAGGAATGCGACCAGAACCATGTGTGAGAAGCTTGATCTGTTGTCCCTATGAACTCTCAGCGTTGGAGTATCATTTCCCAGAGTGTATGCTCCCGGGTCACATTGATTCTGACACATCGGGACCCTGTAGAACCGATTAGAAATGCCCGTACAGTTGGTGAGACAGTAAATCTGACAGCAGCAGTATTTTTTTTCCTGTCAGAGCTGCTGGAAGGTTTGAAGCACTACACTGAGGTTAGAAGTCAACACTTAACTCATGTAAAGGCTTTTTTTTTAGTGTAGAAATTAGTTTTCCAGATTTCATAGGCAGAATACATCCAGTCTAAGCAAAGCACAGCACCAAAGGAATAAGAAATGTACCTAACTTACAACACTGGAAAGAGGCTGAACATAAATTTAAGGCACACCTAGAGCTGGTTTGTAAACAGAGAACTATGAAGACAATAAATGTACTAAAATATACAAGGGTATATCCAAAAACACCAGATTATTTTTCGAATACTACATATTTAATTTTTTTAAAACAACCGTATCCCCTTCAAAGTACTCCCCATTACACTTAATACATTTGTGAAATCTGTGATGCCATATTGGAAACATTTTTCAAACTCATCTGCTCGATTGGCTACAGCACTTCCCGTGTTTTATTTTTAACCTCATCGTCAAATCACTGTCCCTCTACATATCCCTCTTTATTCCGGGAGACAAAAAGAAATTGCACAGGAGGATGGTTAGGTGAGTAAAGCACCTGGGGTAGGAGAGGCATGTTATGTTTTGCCAAAATATAGGAGATGGATAAACCAATCCCTTGTCTACCAAAAAGGAGACCTTTTTTTGTGGCACACTGTTACACAATCTTTTCAGAACCTCTAAACAGAAAACTTGATTAACAGTTTGACCCAGTGGACCAAAAGCCAAATGCACTATCCCGCCCACATCAAAAGAACAAATAAGCATTGTCTTGAAATTTTATTTCATTTGATGAGCTTTTGGGAGGTGAGGTGATGATGGAATCTTCCACTGGCTCGATCAATCAATGTTTGCTTTAGGGATCATATGAATAGAGCAATGGCTTGTCACCAGTAATGGCCTTGGGGGAAAAAGTTTGCGTCTCTTCAGAGGTCTCTTTTCAAAGCACAGCCAGTTTCCACTGGATGCTCTCTGCTGCCCCAGCAGAACCAGCGGCACAAACTCCACTGCAACCCTTCTCATTGCCTACTCTTCTGTTACAATTCACTGCGCTGAGCTCCAAGAGAATCCAGATAGCTTCCCCATCTCTGCAATGGTCCATCGCTGGTCTTTGAGCACAATTGCACGCATTTTGTTAATATTTTTATATCTTTGGGAAGTTGATGTAAGTCCAGAATGAGGTTTATCTTCAATCAGCATTTCACCTTTTTGCAAACGAGAAAACTACTGATTCTTTTTGAGTTTTTCCATACAGCTGTCCTTGTAAGTTGTGTTCAACATCACAATAGTTTCTTTGGCATTTTTCCAGAGCAGGAAACAAAATTTCACAGCTGCATGCTGTTCTCTTAAATCGGCCAGCACAAAATAGTAGGTTTAAGTGAAACTGCTCTAAAGAAAAAATTCACTGTGATCAGAGAGAACCTTCCCAAGCCAGGACACTGGGAGCAGGAACTCAGAGTGAGTTCCTTGATGCTGGCCCAGCAGGATAAAACGCATACCAATAAAGCTCCGCCCAACATAGCTTTCTTCTGCTTTGGTGGGTATTCCCCCTCATATTCCTACAAAGAGTCAATTAATTTAAAAGGCAAAGGCTTCCCATAGGGGATAAATCATTTTTTTCTTATTACATTAAGTTTGACATTTTTTATGTTATAGAATCATTTGACAATCTGATAATTCTGTCTCAGAGGAATAATTTCAAATTTGTTAACAAAATAAATATAATTCCAAGAAATACAGTTATATTTAAACAAAGCTCAATGCATGGGATCCTTTGTATTCTCGGGACTCAGGATAAATTTGCTCACTTTCTGGCCTTCATACGCGATGGCAGCCAACTGCAATTCACAATGATGATCAGGGAAGCAACATTACATTATTTTCAATGTATTCGGATACAATAACTTGGATAATGTAGTGCAGACTAAAGAGTTTTGCATCTCAAGTCAATGCAATTAAATAAAAATATTGCCTTGATGTAAAAATACCCTTTATTGGGTAGCATTATAATTTATGAACATTATCTGTCAGCAAGCTAATCCCAGCTCCTAACACTGTAAGACAGAGGAAAACTGCATCTTTGGACTTCTGAGCCTGTGATTTTCTTAAATCATTTTACTGGGGCTCTCACAAAGATGCTTGACATAATTGATGTATGGAGCCTGTCAATTTTTACGTGAAGAGAAAGCTAACTTCTCTCACCCTAGCAGCAGATGGTGGGTTTGAATTACTGATCTTTCAGTTAGCGGTGCAATGCATAACCCACTTTGCCTCCATGGCTAACATTTATTGAGCCTTTACTATGTCCCAGCTATTATGATATAAGTTCGAGATTCTTCAATTGATTTAATAATCACAACCACACTATGAAGCCTATGTAGCCGTTTTGCATCACCAGATTTATACACCCGTAAATTGAAGCACAAAGTGAATAAGAAAGTCAATAGAAGATACAAAATAGTCAGTGGGCAAGCATGAATTTCCACCCAGACAATCAGGCTAGAAAGGCCAGATCTTGGCTATGAACCCATATAATTAGTTGCTGTCAAATCATCTGGATTGATGATAAACTCAGGTGTGGCATATAGAACTATCTCCATAGGAATTTGCCAAAATTTATTTTTGGAAGTAGATTCCCAGGCTTTCGCTCCAAGGCATTTCTGAGTATATTCATAATGGCAAAATTTTGTCATCGATCAAGCATTTATATTAATTGCACCTCCCTCAGTTATTTCACTGCTCCTCACTTGGCCAAAGGGTAGGGAAAATGCACAAAATAAATAAGCATTGCTGTTTTAGGTCTTGCAAGTTTACTACTTTCTCTCACTAGCTTTAGTGGGAAATATTTTCATCTTCCTTCTCTGACAGGTATCTGCTTATGGAGAATCTGGGCTTCAAGTGTTATTACTATATGCAAAATATTCATGAAGAATTCTAATGTGTAGACAAGGTTAAGAACCATTGTTTAAAACTGTTTATTTTATTACACATTATGAACTAAAATGTGTTTCCTGGTGTTGGAGTTTTTGAATATATTATCTGATTAGTTAACACAAGATTATATTGGACATCATAAATGACTGATGTCCATAAGAATGAGCTCCACAAAGACAGATGCAGGCAGGCATACAGAGAGGCCAGTTGAAGAGCCGCAATAATTCCTGGACAACCAGAAGTAGAGATGGACAAGAAATGACCATCCTCTGGAGTCTTCAGAGAGCACATGGCCCTACTGATGCCAGGAATTCAGGCTCCTAGTCTTCAAAATGATTGAAATTCCTCATTTCTGTTATTTAATGCCGTGTCATTAAGATATGGCACTTTGCTATGGGAGCCTTAAAAAAGTAAGGGATGCACTAAAGAAGATCAAAACAGTGTATATTAAACAACAACTACTAGGTGAATGACACCGTGGACCTTGGGTAAGGCTTTAAAATAGTTATTTCTGGTTCACACCGGTTGCTTAAGCGTAACTTAATCATTCTGATAAGTCATTGCATGATGATGTGGGATGGAAACCAGAATGGGAAAAATCATGGTGTCCCTTCTTAAAAGACAGAGGCAGTGTATGCACTGCGTAGGCAGCATTTACAATAACAGAGTCTGGCTGAACAATGGCAACTCTCAATGTGGGTGGGGTTCCAACAGTCCTAAGAATAACCCAATCCCCTGTTTAGGGATCCTGAAAATGCTCACTTTGCCTTTTCCAAGCCATTCATTCCAGGGTTCTATTGCATTGTTCAAAGGGTTGCTATGAGTCGGAATGGATTTGATGGCAATAACATCGACAAAATATTCATTTTTATCATGCCACCGCATACAAATAATTAAAATTTGGGTTTGTCCTTATGTTGTTTCTGAAACCAATGACTAAATAGGTTAGAATCTGTATGGGAATAACAAAACAACCATTGGTCATTTGCATTTTTTTGGTAATGTGTTTCATTATTTCACAGTTTAAAAGGTATGATTATAATAGTCGAGGGTAACTTCTTACTCACAGTGACACTGTGTGCCGCAGAGTGGATCCTGCTCTGCTCAGGTGCCATTCTTGTAACCATCGCTGTGTGCGAGCCCTATGTGAATTCAACTGACTGAAGCGCCTCTTCCTCTTTTTCACCAAATTTCTCTACTTTCCCAAGAATGATGTTCTTCCCCAAGAACTGATTCATCCAACCGCATGTCCAAATATGTAAGACAAACTCTGGCCCACCTCACTTTTAAGGAGTATTGCGGCTTTACTTCTGTGAAGTCTGATTTGTTCAGTCTTTGGAGAGTCCCTAGAGTTACATCTTTTATTTCTGACACTTATGCAGCAGATATATGATAGGGTAATCCCCCAAAAAACCCAATTGCCCTGGACTGAGCTTTCATAGTGTGCATTTTTCCCAGTAGGTGAGCAGTGAGCAACTTGCTCTGAGTCTGTTCGTGCCCCAGTGGAATTGCGTGGGAAGGTTCTCTCTGGTCACAGTGAATTTTTTTTTTTTTTTTTGTAAAGGCAGTTTACTTGAACCTCCTTTATTTGTTATGGCTGATTTAAGAGAACACCATGTGGCTGAAAAATGTTGCTCCTTGTTTTGGAAAAATGCCACAGAAACTATTGTGATGTTGAACACAGCTTACAAGGACAGTTCTATGAGAAAAACTGAGGTGTGTGAATAGTTTTCTAGTGTAAGCTTACTTTTATACTTCAGAGAATCAATCAAAATGTTGGTAGAAGATTTGAGACTCAGATATTGAATTATCATATTGACTAGATTTCTTAGAACAATCACATTTTAAATTGTGTCACGAATATAAACAAATTACTACTTGAAAAATTATGGATTACTTAATAGCAAATGCATTGTTTAATATGGTCCCAGTGTGTCTGGTGTGATGTTGCAATGTTTTGAAATGATGTCTTATTTCGCCACCCACCTGTTAATTTTTGTATTCTTGATCTCTTAGGATGTAAAATAATTAAGTGCATAGTTAGATAATAGGCTATAAATTGTACTAATGCAGGACAATGGCTATTTCAATGCTCTTACTGGTTCTGTTCTCTAATTTAGAATTCTCAGAATCCCTTCTTGGGGTTTATCTGTTACGTGAGTCCTGAGACTTCTGTGAACCGCCAAACAGCCTCTCCTGGCATGAAAAGCCTCGCAGCACAGCATTTTCTCTGCGTCTTCCATGTACGCCATCCTTTTCTAAGGGTATTTTCTATTTTTGCTTCAATGACATTTCTATTAGGTGTCAAACGACTATTTCCTTGGTGTATTTATTGGATTTGTGGGTTGAATGGACTCAAACTTAATATTGCCATTGTTTCCTACTCATTTAACTTTATTTTTAGGTTTACTTCTCTCTCTATATATTTAAATCCCATGGAATCTATCCAACTCTGGGTGCTGTTTTGATGTAAATGTAAAGCAACCTGTTGTGTACATGTATATATCTATAAAGTGTGAATAATCAAATTTTCCTAGACGTTCATCCTCTTTTTCCATAGGCATCTATGTAAAATATTTAAAGAGAATTCCATTTTAACTATGAGAAATTATTTTCTTCCTAACAGAAGACAAACAACATAACTTTTAAAATCCACATGCATAAAACTTCATAGGAATTTCAGTCAATAACGTAGAATGACACCAAGGCTTCTATAGTAAAGCTTTTTAAAGTTATTTCATTGTATTATACTGCAAATCACTATTAAATTACTCTGCAGTATTAATATGGATTTTTCAAGGATGTTCATTTTATATCTTATTTTCTTGTTCTCCCCTGAAGGATACTAAGGACACTCAGTAGAGTAGGCTAAATTTCTAAAACATGTCACTATTCTCACTCATTTCCCATGGAATTGGAGTCAGGGCTTGACAGGTGCAGATGATAACCTGTAAATCTCTAAATACCTGGCTCTCTTGGCTATGGAAGAAATCTCTATAAATATTTGATTACTTTTTGGTACTAGAGAAAGGATGCTCTCTCCCTAGCGTCATAATACATAAGGAGTGATAGCATATACCCTTTACAGAAGGATTACTGTTGTGGTCCGTCTTGAAGTAACGTCCAGTGAAGGAAACACTGCCCGTCCTGTGCCATTCTCAAAATTGTCAGTGTGACTTGATTGTTGCAGCTACTTAGTCAACCCCAGGGTCTTCATTTCTTTACTAACCTTCTTTTCTATCAAGCGTATCTTTTCCCAGGAATTGATGTCTTCTAATAATACGTCAATAGTCTCCCCATCCTTGCATCTAAGGTTTACTCAAGTTGCACTTCTTCCAATAGAAATGTGTTTGTTCTACTGGCAAGGTATGGCAAGTCCAATATTCCTCTCCTACACAACAATTCAAGCACATAATTTTCCATGGTTTGCCATATTTATTTTTCAGATTTTACATGCATGCGAGGGTTTGGAAATGCCACGACTGTGATGCGGCACACGCTAACACTTTGAGCAGGTATTTCACTGCACGTTAGCCCAATACGATATGTAGTTTGATTTGGTGTGCCTGCCATGAGAAATGCCTTCAGATCCAATAAAGTAAAATTCCTGACAACTTCAATCTTTTCTATGTTTTTCATGATGTTTCTTATTGGTCCCATTGTGAAGATGTGTGTCTTCTTTACATTGAGTTGTATTCCATAATGATGAAGTCATCGAACTTCATCTACCAGGGCCTCAAGTCCTCTTCAAGTAAAGTGGTGTCATCTGTATATTGCAAACTGTTAATGAGCCTTCTTGCAATTCTGAGGCACCATTCTTCTTAATATAGTCCATTTCTCATATTTCATTGCTCAGTAGACATATTGAATAAATTGATAAAGGAACACAACAGTGATTCCCACCTTTCCTGATTTCAATCCATGTAGCGTTTCCTTTTTCTGTTTAAACACTTTGTCTACATACAGTTTAGGAATGAGGAAGTGTAAGTGTTATGATTCTCATTCCTTGCAATATCATCCACTCTTTATACTCCACAGAGTTTAATCTCTTTGGATAGTCAGTAAAACATAGTTAACAGCGTTATGGTATTACGTTCTTTGAGCCTAGAACTGTTTGATATCAACAATGATATCCCTCCTTTCAGGTTCTTTTCTAATTAGACTTGCATTGTTGTTAGCTCTCTTTATATTCTATTATAACCATTGTAAAATTATCTTCAGTAAAGTTTTACATGCACACGATACTAATAATACTATTCCATATTGACAGCATTTTGTTTGTTCCACTTGTTTGGACGACACACAAACTTGGGACTCTTCTAGGCAGTTGGTCACGTAGAAGTCTTCGAGTCTCTTCACATACTCTTTAGTATTTCCAGATAATCAATCACACCCAGCTTTGCTGGCATTTAAGAGGGGCTCTCTAATATATACCTGCACAACACACCTACATGGAACTATTCTAGCAAATGATATAATATGGAATCCTATCTCCAGAGACCTGGCAATTAATTTTCTATATTTCTCAGAGATGTGCTAGGGAGTGCATTTCCTGTCTCCCCCACGCCCCTCAGGTTTCCTCAAGGAGAAGGTAGAAAGTATTCAATTCTGATTGCATATCTTTATATTATCTATGAAATTTTGTACAGCCTGCTCTATTTGAGCTCCGTGATGTGAGTTTGCACTGCCTTGTATAGAATATATATTGCACTCTAGCAAGCATATAGACACTTAAAGATGGAGCTCCAAAATATATCCAATGTTGCTATTTAATTTCATCATTCTTAGAAAAAATTTTTATACATACTTTGAGCATAAAATGAATCTTAAGGACAAGAGTCAGAGTGACAAAACATTTCCTCTAATACTAACCTTGGAGACCAAGATTTGATTTTATTAAGTGAAACAGTAGGTTGCCTTACAATTTCCAAAACATTTTGATTCATTTATTTAAATGACCATTCTATAATTGAGATTAAAAGTGCTAATTCAGTTCCTTTTTAATATAAATCTCTTTCCAGTAAAATAGATGCAAGCCAAACTGAAAGAATATAATCTTTTTTTCCCATTGAATTCTGTGTGGCAAATCTAAATCAAACTAAGTGGAAAAAATAAACTTATAATTTTAATTGTATAGCAATGCAAATAGGTAGAATATAGTCAACTATATTAAAATATAAGAACCAAAATTTCCACTGGTAAATGTATATTAAAAGGAACAAAATGTATTATCGCACCTATTACGAATAACTTGAAACAACTGTCTGTCTGTCTTACCATCTACCTCACTGCCTATTTTCCATCTATCTACCTACCTACCTATCTTTCATTTATCTATCATTATCACAGACAAAATATAAACAGAAGGAAATTATTAACCTACCTTACCAACCAAGGCATGTCAAATTCATTTCTTTTAAAAACACACAGGTACATTATTTTAAAAGTATTTCCAATGTGATGGATATTATCCTCTTTTGAAACAGAATAAGAATTTATTGATTTAATTTGAAAATGCTCTTTAAGTAATCATTTCAAGCTAGTGTTTTATTCTTCAAAGATAATTTTAAAAATCTGACCATGCCACCCTAATAGTACTTTTGAGAGTATTAATAGTACATTTTAAAAAACTGATGACAAAGCAAAAAACCTAATCGGTCTTCAGGCACTGAACATTTAGATTAATAATTGGAGTAGGCATATGACTGACAATGTTTAAAAATACAATAACTTGCATAATACATCAATGGATCATGTGAAGTAGATACTTTTAATACTACAATGATATGAGATAAAATCAAAACACGGATAGTACACATTATGTTCTTACTTATAATTAGTAAGAGCCAATATTCAGGCCTAATCTATTTTTAGCAAATGTAAGCTTCACAATTCACCATGTCTTACTCATATTTCAGTTCTATGTTAACATTTATTTTCCCCCCAGTAAGCATTTTCCTCTCAAACTCTCCTGGGAGATTGCTATGACTTAATAACCTCCATATTGTCAACTGAGGACAACATATTGTCAGTGGGAGCTGGGAGGAATTTGGCAAACCCCATCCTCTATGCAAAACAAAATAAAACAAAAAAAGAAACAGAGAAGACACAGTTTGCATTAGATCTTGTGGAGTGACATATTTTAATTACGAAACATGAGCTGATAAACAGAATTAAAGTGAGGATACTCCTAAGCTTTATCTTTATGCTTCAGAGATTTAATCATAGAGAAGAGGCCCCATTATCCTGAAAACACGTTTTGATTGGCTCACAGAATTTCATTTTAACGTGATTCCTCTCCAGTTAGTGGTTACCACCATATTACTGCCATGGTCATTATTGTTTTATGGAGTAAATCACTCAACAAGTTACCTGATTGTCTATTTTTGACATTGTGACTTAAGGGCCAGTATGGGAATTTTATCATAAATGGCATCCGTATTACAAGGTATGACTATTTGGATTCCCCGAGAATGAAATTTCAAGAAAGCATTTATTTCACAGGAGTCAACTATGAAAGCAGGGGCAGCTGGAGAAGAATAGGATTGGGCAGAAGGCAGCGTTTAGGTGGGATGTGGACTAAAGGGCAGAAGAACAATGCCTGGCCCCTGTCACAGTTTTCAGAGGAACTGAAGCAGCCCCAGGTTTTCTTAGTTGAATCGAAATGTTCCAGTCTCCTCAATCATAAGTAAATAAGCCACTGGAGGAGGACGACCGAGGAGCATTCCCTGGAGCACAGTGATGCCATAAAGGACGGATGGTTTTGTTGGTTCTTGTTTTCCCAGACAGAACTGACAGAAACCAGAGTATCAAGTCTTCCTTGCAGGACCAGGTCCACCAGCCATAGCATCTGACCGATCTCAATTGGTGTTTTGGTAATACTTTTATGTCACCTAGTTCAATAAAACATCATGACCTTCTGGAAATTAAAATTACTGAGAATGACTCACATACTAATCCAAATATTAAGTCGACTATTATAATACTAAAGCAATCTGTCCAACTCTGTAATACATACAGGTTATGGTTAGTTTGTTTTGACTCATGGCAACCCTACGTAGGACGTAGCTAAACACCATCTTCATGTTTGTTGGTCTTTCTGAGTCTATTGCTGCCGCCCTGGTGTCATGCCTGCTAAGCGAGGGGCTCATCGACAGCTCTATGTCAATGCTAGATTGTGAGTCAGAGATTCCAAATCACTGATTTTCAGTGGTATCACCAGACATTTCTTCCTGGTAGGTTTTAGTCTGTAAACTCTGTTGAAACTCATGCACAATGGATAGCCTTGATGGTGTTCTCAATGCTATTGATCTAACCTTTAACCTATATACAAACTTGCAGTGAGATGATGACTACACTATGCATACAAAGTCAATTTTGAGTTCATTATCAGTTATTTTCTGAGTCTGGAATTTTTGAGGGTATAAATTTGAGGCATATTACTAGTCTAACATTTCATCTTCATACTTTCCAATGTCTATAACACTATACATGCTGTCATAATACATGTTAAAGGCTTAGTTGATCAAAGCACAAATCAGAATTTTTGTCATAATACATGTTAAAGGCTTAGTTGATCAAAGCACAAATCAGAATTTTTGTCAATATAAGTTTTTACCATGTTATATGAGTTGAAAACCTCTCTAGATTCTAGCTTTATTTAAATATTAATGTCAATTTTTAGTTTTCATACCCTTGGGATAATCTATCAAAGAGAGAATCATATGTCATAACAGAAGCAGAATTACAGTGACTTTGAAATGAAAATATGCAGTTACCTAATTCTGCTCTTCCTTTTGGGTTTTTTATTTTTCTGTCTATTAAATATTTAACTGAATATTTTATATTCATAGAAGTTTACTTTTGTTTATACCTTTTAGAATACAATAAATGACTCTTTTTTTGTACAGTGATTTTACTGAAAGGCATTAATGCGGAGTGTATTTCCATACAGCTTTAACCTCTGTTTGACATCATAGTTTTATGTTGTAGTTACAGGACACCAAATTGAACGCTATTATTAATTATGTATATTATGAACCTTAGTTTCCTTATTTTCAAAGCAGATGTCAGCTCCATTAAGTATTTTTATTCTTAAATATTAAGATATATTTAATAAAATCTGGTATTTCAATTAAATATTGTAAATGTTCCTAACCTGGTCACTAGTTCCTTAACAACTGCTCCTTATCTCTTTAAGAAGTCCAGGTGGTGGAGTGTTTAGCCATTTGGCTGCTAAGCAAAAAGCTGGGGTTAGAACTCACAAGTTGTCCTCTTCGGGAGAAAGATATGGTAGGTTGCTTCTGTAAAAACCGCATCTTGGAGATGCTGTAGGCTGGTTCTACTCTAATACGGTTACGGTGAGTCAGAACGGACTCAACAAAAATAGGCTTTCTGGAAGGATTTTGGCTTGCAGAATTTTAGCCTCTAGGAGTATAAAATAAAGTGGTGAGGGTATGTTAGGTCTGCCCTCTGCAACCTAAATAATTTCAGGAGAACCTAATTAAGTTATATGTCTCTTTGTATCAGTTTTCCCATTTTCCAAGAGCACAATGTATTTACCAATGATGAAGAATAAATAAGCTCAGAAGATTAAGTCCAACCTTGCTGGATAGTAAAAGCCGAATCCTCATTGCCCTTGGGTTGATTGTGACCACAGTGACTTGATAGTACAAGGCAGAATTTCTCCTGTACTTTTCTGAGACTTTAAATCCTTAAGGGAGTAGAAAGCCTTATATTTCTACTGTACAGTGGTTGGTGGTTTGAAAGGCTAAATAAATAAAAGTTGTTTTAGGAACCTTCATACCCTTTTTATTTCTCTCTGCTTTATTTTGAAAACTGTGGTCTTATCATTTGAAATTGATATATAAAACACATTTAACATACAGTGCAGTATACAACCACTACAAAATAAATAAAATATGTTTTATGTTCAACACCAATGTTAAATTATATTATTTATATTTCCAAGTGAATTACAAATCACTCATGACTTCTCATATATTTAGAACTACTGAATATATTTTAATAAAGTATGGATACAGAAACACATCTTTTCTACTTGTGTTTCACCATCCTTTGACTTTTTGGTGTGACTGTTTTTTCATGGGGAGAGAGTCATAGCCGCAGTTTATTCAGACACAGCTCTTCTTAATCCTACTCAGCCACCACCCGCTTCTGGAAGTAAATTTTCAAGGGGGCTTTTAAAAGTTTATGGAATTTTAAAATGTTCATTTAACTAAGGTTTCCTTTAAACTTTATGAAGTTTAGGTTAGTTAGTAGACTCAGGGGCCATTACATGGAAGAACGATGAGGGTATTGGCACCCAGAAAGGTTTACAATCCCACCAGGAAGCAGAAGAGACTCAACGGCGATGGGTTTTGATCCTCTTAGCATGGCTCAAGATAGACTTTGCAGAAATGCAATGAAAAAAAAAAACTAATGAAATGTCAGCATTATTTGTCTGAAATCTATTCATCTGAAAGTGGAATATCCCCTAGGGAATTATCCTGTCTTGCACATGAAAGATAGAACAATGCATCTAGAAGGATGGACTTAGATGGAAAACCAAGATGTGGAGGATCTTAACATTTTAGTTAACTTTCATACCGAAGAAAATGAGCTTTCATTTAAGATTATTATATTTATTTGAAAGCTAATCATTAAAAAAAAATCTCCTCCAAAAAATTTGGTCATATCATGTTAAGTGTGTGAAATACTTTGTGTGTATGTGTGAAATATCTTAAGACTGTATATTTTTCATTATCTCATTATATGACACAAATCGCACAGTATTAACATAAACAATGATGAAACCTTGAAGCTGGTGCTCATTATGAGATATTATTTATAATATCTTTGTAATGCCTTTCAAAAAAGCATCATCAATTTCAACCTTATTTCTTTAAGAGCATATCCCATGGTCTAATACAATTTCTTGATCACATCAGGGTTTATCATTTACACCATATCTTTACTTTACACCACATCCATCTTCAATAAACATAGAAATTCTCTAAATCTCTCTACCTATAATTTGTGAAAGATATTTGAAATAGTTAAAGTTTATTGTGCCAACCTGGCAGATAAACACAGGGTTACTTGAAGGGTGGAGGGATAAATGGCTGGGTGAATCTCACCTTTTGAGTTGTCTGGTCTCTTACTTTGTGATGGTCAGACCATGGAGCAGCTCCCTTAGCCAGTTCTCGGCTTCAGCTGGCAAGGCTCACTTCCTGCAAGACAGTCCTGAGGAGAAGCCGCCTGTACCTACCCCGATGCAGCTCTGGGTGCTGGAGCAGCTGTGTGGAAACCCCTGTCAGTGTTGAGATGCTCACACGTTCACTGATTTGGCTTTCCTCCTGCAGTCGGTGTTATAGCGTGTGTTTTGTCAGATGGAGGAGGACTTTGTGGATTGGTGTCAGACATATGGGCTAATGTTGGACTTGTGGGCTTGGGCAGCACTGGATTGGGATGTTTTCTTGATGTGCACTTACCCTTTATGTAAACCTCTCTCTTACACATTAGTTCCTGTGTATTTGTTTCTCTAAAGTACCCCAGACAACCACAATGTTCACACATGGTATTTTGACCTTTTTTTTTCTTATTCACTACAAAAGTCCTAATTTTCAAGTTACACCACTGCAATATATAGATTCTTGTCAAAGTTCCCAAGCACACCCATATTTGCACATTGTACATGAGCTACCAGTGGTCTTTTAAAGAATCATCACCAAGTCCATTTTGCAAGTCTTCTCTGCTCTTGCTTTTAAAGGATTCTCATTTCCACCAAACTTCAATTGCACCTGTCTAACTGTCCTTTCCTTCTTATATTTAAACATAGAATATAGAAGTTATTCCCAATTGCCTACAGGTGATCAAATCCTCGTTTTCAAAATGCTATGAAATGATAAACTCAAGGTTATTACCTGTCCATACATTATATTATAAATATCATGAAGATAGCGATAGGTCTACCTTGTTTCCATTTGTATCTACATTTAGTGAACATGTAGAACAAAATAGCACTTTGTTTACTTTGGAGAACAAATTAGCACTTAAAATGGCTTTTTTACACTGTATTTAAGGAAGTAAATTGAAAGCATATGGTAAGAATTTAGGTATATAAAAGTGTGAGTCGAAAAGTATTGCTACAAAGTAAGAGAAAACAGTAAACAAGACTATCAAAATATGAATCAATTGTTCTTCAACATATCCTCCATCTAGGGCTATGGACTTTTAAAAGAAAGGTTCCCAGCTCTTTAAGTCTGCTACAAGGAATGATGGCCTCTTCCCTTTAGATCATGTCATAATGCTCGTTCTGACATATATGAATGGCCCACATTGTGTTCATTTATAATGTTTTCAGTATTTGGAGAAGAAGTCAAAGGGGAAGGCCGGTGCTGTAGAGTAAATTGGATAATACTTCTGAATGAAAATTTCATAATATAGCTGTCACTACCCTTGAAGTAGGTATATCGTGATGGTTGGGGGCGGAAAAAATCCTTGCTGGAATTTCACGAGAGTCTCAAGAGCAGTTGCCACAAGCTTCTGTGCTGACCTCGTTTCCTCAAATTTCACTGGTCAACAGATCCACAAAGAAGCCACTGTTTTAATTAGATTGTTGTTTGTAGTTTCCTAATGAGATTCAGACAAGTTTATTTACTGAGAGAATTTGTCTTTAGTCATTCATTCATTGCAGAGCCATGTTTTAACATATTTTATCAGGAGGAAACCTGTGGATGTATGAATTGCAACCCTAATAGCAATATTTTTTATTTATCTTCTCATAGGAGAATTGATCCAAAATAAAGCATATTAGTTTATTGTTATAGATAATGAAATATAAATACATATGAATATATAATCAAGTTAAGAAACTTCTAGATATTTCTGTTAAAAAACCCCAAACATGACCATATGTCTGAATATAGAAAGGGTCACAAGAGGGACTTGAGGACATTAAGAAAAGAAGTCAAGGAAATCCATCACGGGCCTTACAGCCTATAATCAGAATATCATTACAAGCCAAATGAGCATAATTTGTCACTTTGAGAATTCTCAGGTTGAGAATTAGGTCATTTCAAATACCAATTTCCACAGGGCAAACAGGTCAAACAGTCCACCTGTTCTGTTTATTTCTCCCAAATAACTTTGGAAACAGCTGACTCTATAAATAACTTTGGAAACAGCTGACACTATAAAGGTACTCCTGTTATTTCTCTTCAAATGGCCTCCATTTTTGAGTAGTCTCTTTTGTTTAGTGTTTATTTTTAAACCTAGAGTTAGAATTACTTGGAAAAAGCTGTTGAGGGGAGTTTGACAATATCAAATAAATATGCAAACATGTAATACTTTTAATTAGAAATTGTCAGTGAGGTAATTCGTTTCTTGTGCCAACATGGCCAATGAACACATGTGGGATTAATTGAAGGGCGGAGAGATAAATGGCTCAGTGAGCCTCCCCTTTCTTGTCTCTTGCTCTCTCATTATTGGACCAGTGTGCAGCTGCCTTACTTGTTCTGTGCCTTGATTTACAAGCGACACTACCCATGGGACACCTAACCTGTGGACTGTGTTGCTGTCAATTTGAGGCTCCTTTAAGACCGGCTTCGTGACATCATTGGAATTTACATCTCTTGGCCTGGGACTTTGGGATCCTGTTATCTGGCTGACTGTTGGTGACCTGCCTTGCGGTTTGCTGCCTGTGTCTGGATAGCCTGAATTGCTTTATAGAGGGCTATCCAGCAGTCCTCAAGACTTTACTCACAACTGTCTCATGGGAGTGAGTTGCACTGAGTCAATTTACTGCTTTATATTTTAATTAACTGTTTATTTCTTATGTTATACATCGATCTTTCTGTATAAATATATAAAATTGTGTCATGTATAAAATAATATATATTATACACTATATATAATATATATTATAAAATAATATATATTATTAGTGTTCTGGTTTTGTTTTGTCTGTTTTTTTTCTCTAGAGAACCCTGTCTAATGCAGTCAGTAATAAAATATCAATTTACCAAACTCCTATTTTTGACAAAAAGATTAAAATATATAATTGATAGGGCTATTTTGTGTTGAGAATGTCCATCATTAAGCAGTCCTATCATTTAGATAGTGGGCTCATAATCAATTTACAGATAAACTGATAAGATTGATAAACCACATGACACCATACAGTAGTTGATATTGTTAGATGCCATTAAGTTTGTTCTGACACAGCTTGTATATGTACAAGAGAATATAACACTGACCAGTCCTACCCGACTCACAAATGATTACTATAATTGAGCCCCTTGCTGAAATCAGTGTGTCAACCCATCACCAGGAGTGTCGTCTTCTGCTTTATTGTTCTTGTAATTTAATAAGTATGATGTCTTACCCCAAGGACTTGTCCCTCTGGATGACATGACCAAACCATGTGAGACACAGTTGTAACATCCTTACTTCTAGGGACATTCTAGCTATACTTCTTCCAACACGGTTTGTTCATGCTCTTAGCAATACATAACATACTTAATATTTGACAGTGTTATAATGAAAACTGATCAATTCTTCCTCAATCTTCATCTTTCACTGCCTGAGTTTTGCATGTATATAAGGAAATTAAAATGCAATGGTTTGTGTCAGGTGAACCCTAGTCTTAAAAGTGACATCTTTGCATTTTAACTCTTTATAGAGTTTTTTGGTACCTGGTTTGCCCAAGGAAAGGTACCATTTGATTTCCTCGCTGCTTGTATCCATAGGTATTGATAGTAGAACAAATTAAAATTAAATCCTTAACAGTATCAAAATTTTCCACATGTTTCATGATGCTGCTTATTGTTCCAGTGTGAATATTTCTATTTTCTTTACGTTGAGAAACTCTTCATTCTTAAAGATATATCTGTGATCTTCCAAGCCCTCTGCGATTTAGGTAGTCCAGGTTATATTATCTTTATAATGTAGGTTTTTAAATCCTCCAAACAGGATGTTACTTTATTCTTTATATAGTCTACTTTCTGGATTCATGTGCACATCAAAAAATATAAAGAAAGTTTGGAGAATGGTCAAGACTGACACAGGGCTATCCCCAAACAACATAGCATGCCACCCCTGCATCCAACCTCCCTGTTTTATGACTGTGTTTTGTCCTATTTACAAGGTTTACATAAGCACCATTAATGGACATTATTATCCCAGGCCATGTCTGATACAAAGTGGCCTGTATCAGGCCATCTCAGCTCATTTAAGCCTAAACTATTGATCTTTATGTATTTTATCTCAATTTAAAACTTTTTTGAGATACATACTTTGTCCAATACACCTTCCAATGACTAATGGCTGTTTGTAACAATTTCTTCTCATTTTTAGGAATAACATCAGCGATTAAGTCTTGGTAAGGCTGCTTCATGCACATCATAAAGGCTGAGTCTATTTTGAGTAGGCGGCTGCTTTCCAGTCATGTTCTCAGTGACTGGCAAAATAGCAGTCAATGTTCACTTGTTACTCAGGAGATTTTCAGTGTCTACTTTTTCAAGACTAGACTACGTTTTTGTTTCTATTCAGTTTACCTAGAACTTGTAGCTTGTCTCAAATTAAATTGTAGGTAGTCTTATCCTTTTTGTTTTTAATCTTAATCCCACCTTAATCCCAGCATGACACTATCCCAAAATGCACACATACAACACCCTGGCTATGAATGGAATCAATCTGTAGTTTTCAACAAGTGCAAGGTTAGTAGATGAAGTATTCTATAACCACATTGTGGAATAATATGGAGCAATCTTTTAATGCAGTGGGTCTCTAAGCTTACTGAGTTATAAATATTTCCAAGATAATAATTTATAAGCGGTATTAATAAGAGGTACATTATATTTAATATAATTCCATTAATTTAAAACACAATTTAAACTACATAAGTATGTTTTTAAAATAGGTACAGAAGAACTGTGATATTACACATATGCTAATAATTTTTTTAATGGAAATTCAATCTTACAGGTTTATAGTGATAATTATTAACTATGCAGCAGAATCTCTTCCATATATACTTAACCATATGCATTTGCTCTTATAACTTAGAAAAATAACAGAAACACTCTGAAATCATCTCTTTTGAATTGCTTTCAGAAATATTTTTGCAACTCTGTCCTAAATCTTCACATCATTTCATGATGCTCACCATTGAAATCATACCATTTTGTATCTTTTTTTCTAATATGCACATATTCAACAGATTGCAAAAAAATCAAAGTCTGATAAAAAATTAATTATTTTCCTCCCATTAACACACGCAAATTTGTTTAATATGTGAAGTCTTTACCATTGCTTCTATAAAATATTGGTACTTGAGATAGAGGTAGAGAATGACAAACTAATTAAAATCTTGTCAATTGAATGATAAAGCTCTGATATGACTCCGCTTAGGGAAACTGCATGATGCTGAAAAGTAACCCATTTTTTATTAGCACGCCTTTCAGCTTTTTAATTTTTAGTGCATGAATTAAATGGTGGTTTTGAATGTTAGATAATCAATTTTATATACATCTGTTTAAACTATTTATTAATATCTCCCCTATATTTTACCTAGGACCTAATCTTTTAATTTCACGTCTCTCTCTTCTATATTAAAATCTTCCCCTTCAACCATGTTAATACCTGTCTTCTCTCTAGCCTATTGCTTCATCCTGCCTCTAACCCTGCCTGGCTTGACATGACATGAGGTAACATATCTAGCCACTACTTCTTTAAAACAATAAGGAATTGAATGATCTCTCCCCAGGTTCTGTTTGATCAATTTCATCACTCAAATGTGGAGTTTAAATCATCTCTCTCTCTTTGACCATGTTCTGTTTCTTTAATAATCCAAGAATAGTATGAACACAAATGCATTCTTAAATTAAAAACAACTGATTACATTTTAATAGCCACACTCCTGTTTTCCTCACGGTTACAATTAGTTTTTCTCTTTACTGAAAGGTATATGAAGGATTAAGGATGCCCAGCTTTATTCTTTCTTTCTAACTACAGTGTACCCATTTTGAAATAATTTTAAGTAGTCATAATGATGAATTACCAGCGGAAACAGGATTATCAATCCACACCTTGCTTTGGGGTCAGAGTTTCCTCCAAAGACATTCACC
Organism: Tenrec ecaudatus; assembly: GCF_050624435.1. Classification (NCBI taxonomy): domain Eukaryota; kingdom Metazoa; phylum Chordata; class Mammalia; order Afrosoricida; family Tenrecidae; genus Tenrec; species Tenrec ecaudatus. Next base: position 237,728,906 of record NC_134531.1, read on the forward strand.
TAATAAATTCCCTACTAACACAATTTCCAACAATGTTTTGCTTATATACCCTCATAGTGGGTAAGGATTCAAGAGTAATACATGAGTAACTAACCTTGGAATAACTTTTTGAAATTATGAATTTTGCTCAACTAGGGATTATGATGTTGTTAAACACTGTTGAAGTCTGCTCCACCTCATTGCTGACCCTCTACTTTACCACAGGGGTCTCCTTCTCAAAGGACTGGTCTAAGTGGCCACTGTAAGCTAACCATTCTTGCACCTTGAATTACCTTCCAGACAACGTATGATGTATACTTTTAAAAATATTGGAACTTCAGTCAAATCTTGCCCTATTAACATGGAATCACATAGTTTTGATGCTTTCAATCACTAGATTTTAAAATGATGGTTAAATGTAAACCAAATAAAAAATATCCATTGCCTTTGAATCAATTCTGACTCTTACCCTCTATACAGTTTCTAAGGCAATACATCTTTACAGGACTAGATAGCTTCAACTTTTCCTTTGGAGATGCTATTGGACTGGAACCCCCGATCTTGTCATCGGTAATCCAACACTTATCCAAAAATGCTACCAAGACTCCTTTGTCTAAAAGTAAAATTATTGTATATATTAGTGATTATTAACTCTAAGGCAACTCTTTATTAAAACAAGTCAATCATATTATTATATTTTGTCATATACTTAGAATTCTTTGTTTAAAACTTGTAATTGATACTAAATGGGATTTATGCCAAACAAACTATTAAGAATTAGTAATTTGAAAAAAAATCTTAATTGAGTTTCTAAGACATGATTTCTGAATATTCTCGGTGGAATCAAGAGCTAACCCCATGTCTTTAGTGAACTTTGATATCTCTCATTTAACAAATGGGAATCTGACTAGATAATAGTTGTATTATTTTTACTGCTGTTGTTCTAACAAGGTATAATCTCAAATCAACATGTGTTCTCCTGAACTCTAGGGATCCCCGGAGAATTTTCAAAAGTTTCTGGGCTGCTTTCCAGGACACCTGCCCCATTTTAATAAGTCTCATTTTTATGCTTTGAGTGCAATGGAGTTCACATAAAATTGTTCTTGAAGAAAGGTTCTGCAATTAATTAATAAGTTAACCAAGTGTTCAAAACCCTGAGAAGGCACCACTTTTTATCTATCTTGTTTTAAATGCACATAATCATTCACAAGTCCTGTCAATATCACCTGTGAACAGTAGTATCCTTATATAATCACAATAATATCCAGATACCAGAGCAGATAATGAGACATGTCTCCCACTGAGCAACCGGAAGGCTTAAAATGGCCAACTGAAGGGCTTAGCTGTTGTGTCATAAGGACTCTTCTTCTTTCTTCCTTTATCATTAACTGCGGAATCCTGATGACACTTTGTGTTAACATAAAGGTAAGCAACTTGCACTCACTAACTGTTCAATAGGAGAATGGTGAAGCAATCTGCCTCTCTAAAGCTTTACAGCTTTCCCCTGTTCTGGGATCACTGTTAATTATGGTCAACTCCGATGCAATGATGTCATGCCTTTATCAAAGCTTCCTGTGGTGACATGCAAACTGAAGTGAAAATACCCCTTAGAACACACACGTACACAAACACAGAAACACACACACACACACACACACACTTTGTTAGACATTTTTCAACCCCTCACATGAAAAAATAAATATAAAAAATGGGGTCTAATAAACAGGTCTAATGAATAATATAGCAGTTCACTTTATACTTGTTAGTATGTATTCAATTCTATTCATTTATTTCTTATTAATAGATATATTAGTCTATATTTGAAATTCCTCCTTAATATTTTGTTAGTTTTTATTTTACATTTTCCATTGAGTATATTTTCCATTTCTTTTCTTGTATTTTCTTGGGGGAAACCTGTTGTATCAACTCAAGCATCAGATGGGAAAAATCGGTAAAAAAAAATAAGAGCGAGAGACAGAGAGAGAGAGGGGGAAGATACCTAAATCAGTGATGGCCATATGGTTTGATGTTCATGTTTCTTTCCTAACACTCTAAGCTCCCAAACCAGTTAAATGACTATCTTCTATTATTCAAATTTTATTTATTCTCAAAAGGAAACACTACATATATCACATATATTTATTTTTTCATTGTAATGAAATACACTAAACATGCATCAGTATAAATTTTGCTATCTTTAACTTCATAGCTAATATCCATCTGACCTCTGTTGGCATAATTTAGTCTGAAAGTTTCAAGTCTCAATAGAATCAAATGCGTTATCTCGATAATGTGCTTATTCACTACCGAGGCAAATTTAATGAATACCCAAGACACAGCAATTATACAAATGAATATGGTGCAATCCATTGAAGGGATAACTTTTCGAGATCTACAATTATTTGTGTTATAACCTTCTATTTACTCAGTTTATGTTACACAATAGTAATATATTATTGAAACAATTTAATTTACTCTTATAAATAATATCTCATAAGTAAAGAAAAGGAAAGGGTGATATGATTTTTCCTCTTTAAAGTCCTTCAAGCACCACAGCTTGTATATTACTGAGGCTAGGGTAAAATAAACAAATTCACATGAATGGTTTTTGAATGATAAGCATAATTTGAAAATATTTTCAAATCTGGTAAAGTGAAATGTGTATTTCCTTTTAATCTGTACAGGTCCAAAAGTTTATATATGTACAATAATCAAGCAATTAAAATATTTTAAATAAATAAAACATATGCACAGTTTTGATATTTTGATTTCATGGCTTTATTTTCCAATTAAGTAACTTGCACATCATCCATCTAAGTAACATGCATTGTGTTTCTGGGTAGGCATTTCAAGAAAACTATATTTCTGTTTGTGTGTTTGTTTTTCTCAAGAAAGCTCAATTTAGAGGACAGACCACATCATGATTCATGTTTCTAACCCATACTCATGGATCTATAATTATATCTATATCTAGATGCAGAATATGCTTATATCGATATTTAGTTAACTATCCAGCATTCTATGTATAGGGTGTATCAGATCTGCATTCTATTATCATGTTTATTCAATCTGTGTATTGAGCAAATAATCCAAGAAGCTGAACTATAAGAGCATGATATCAGAATTGGTGCAAGGTGTACTATAAATCTGCAATATGCAGGTGATAACCTTGCTTGCTGAAACAAAAACAACTTGAAGCACTTCCTGATGACATTCAAGCACTGAAACCTTGATTACAACTCAATGTAAAGAAGAACAACAAATCTCAGAATTGGAACAACTGAGAGCAAGCGTTTTATTTGGCTTGGATCCTCAATTGCTGCTCATGGAACACCATGTCAAAACATAAAAAGACATACTGCATTGGGTAATTCAGCTGCAGAAGCGCTCTTTAAAGTGCTCACGCACAGGGATGGAACTTTGAAGACTAAGGTGCCCCTGACTAAACCCTGTTGTTTACAATTGCTTCACATGCATGCGGAATGGGAATACAAATAAGGAAAACCTAAGAAGAATTGCTGCAGTCAAATTGTGACGTTTGTGAATAAGATTGTCATTTAACAGGCTTTCAGAACAACAAACAGATATGTTTGGAAAGATGTACATCTTAAATTCTTTTCAGGATGCACAGCCAAAATTCTGCTTAGGATTGAGGATGTCACACGTTGTTTCTGGTATGCATGTGGCGGGGGTGAAGTGGCTCCTGTTAACTAAGAGGCCAGCAGTTCAAAACAACCTGTTGTTCCCTGAGAGAAATATGAGGCTTTCTACTCCGGTAAAGAGGTACCGTCTCTGAAAACCCTCAAGGGCAGTCTACACTTCGCTGTGGATCACTAGGAGTTGATGGGAATGAGTTTATTTCTGTGTCTGTGTATGTATGCATATCTATCTACCTACCATCTATCTGTCTATGGGTTTATGCATTTGTTGTGAGCCATGACTAAGTGCTCTGGATATGTATCGTTACATGTTTGCAGATGTTTTAAGTGGAAAATATTTGCACAGCAAATATTCAGATGAATCAAGATATATTCCAAATAGATTCTATTTAATATCACATGCTTCCATTATAGATCAAGCTACATTCGAAATTATTTCAGTAAAACATTTGAAGTTTGCAAGTTTTACTGTTGTGTACATATAAAAATAGACAACCATGATTTATTGTATTTAAAGAACAATCACTTATAACTTAGCAGTCTTCCATATGATTGTTTATATATAATTTACTCTCTTTAAAGGTGAAAGTGTTCCAGAAACTGCACACACCATGGATGGAAGAAACTATAGCTATACTCCCTCTTATTTAGTGAGATCAGGTTAATGGTAAGCATAAATTTGAAATGCTTTAGCACCACCCTTTCCCCTCAAATTTCTGGCCAAATTTGGACATGACTTTTGAACCAATTACTGTAGGAGATACGTAGATATACATGTAGACCCAGTTGTTCTTGCTCAAACAACTATTACCCTTGTGGCCTCTAGAAAGTCATTTAATCTCTCAGAGTCTTATGTTATTGCTGCTTATAATGAGTCTAATAATAGTTTGTTTTGTCTGCTCCTTAAAGCAGCTCCGAAAACAATACATCTGATGGTAAGACTAGAGAAAAGTGAAGACAATACCAACTAACTATAAATTAGTAAATCCATTACTTGCTCTTTAAAATTTTTGCCTTAATGATAAAAATATTTTCAGATTTTGAAAATATTTTATCACTTAAAAGTATATATATTATTCACACAAATAGATGCACAATATGATGCAATTAAAACATGTCTGATAGCAATATTTATTTTTAGTTAAATCCAAACTAAATTCTTCTCACTCTATTTTCTTTATATCTATTTGTTAAACCACATTTAATTCAGAGAAAATGGCAGTTTATTTTGAGAATATATAATTCAAGTATTGTTACTCCAACTTGGCTATGGAAACAATGTCACCAGTGTATTTAAAACCATGAATGCCTGAAAAATTCTATGTCATCCTGAGATCTTCTAAAATGGACTGGCATTGAAGGCAGTCTTTGACCATTAGAACTAGAGCAAATCTCATCAATTTTCCCTGGGTATAATACAAAAGGTAATGTATTCAAAAGATTATCTAAAAATAAAGAACATGCATGAGAAATACAATAGGGTAAAGATCTTTTGAGACTAATAATTAAGCCCAATTACTTTTTCAATATTATAACTTGAAACACAATCACAAAAAATACTCATAACATTCAAGTCCACTGGTATATCTTGAATATAGAAATTTTAAAACATCTGTAATTTACTTTTATTATTTTAAATCATTTTTATTAGGGGCTCATATAACTTTTATCACAATCCATAGATACATCAATTGTTTAAAGCACATTTGTACATATCATTAAGTTAATAGCACTGTTCTGTTTTTCTCTTTTACACACACACACACACACACACACACACATACACATACACACTTCTTCAAAATAATACATTCTTAAATCCTAAAAAGGTATATATATATAATTTATTACTTTATTTACAGGAACACTGTGTTTTTGAACTAAGAGAAACAGTTGATATGTGAAGAGATTCTTTAAATTACATGTTTCTAATCATAACATTATTTATATACATGTAATCTAACCTAACAATCTCTTGAGATTTTTTAGTTCACAAAAAAGTTACTTTCAAATAGCACCATGTTTTTATAAGGTTGTCACATGTCTCCTCAAAACCACAATATAATTTGTTAGGATTGGCTTAATTTCATGTAATACTGAAGATAAGATGTACAAATAAAAATATGTGATAATTGAAAAACAAGAAATGATTCACTACTTGAATCAATTAGCATCATTTATACTTTTGAGGACACATCTAAAAGACTACATTTATAAATCTTGAGAATAAATTTGTCTCATTTTCTTGAAACAAAGTTAAAACATTTGACATCTAAAAATTAATATAATCACATATATTTACTGATTTTTATCATCTCTTTGTCTTAAAATATAAAGTATATCTAAATTAGCATACACCTAGACAGTAAAATTGTAATAACATTTTAAAATGTTTTCAAAGAAATTGTGCTTTCCATGATTCAAAATATTTCCAAAAGAATCATTCATGTTTACTATTTAACAATAACCCACATTCTTTCTAACACAGACAGACACACACACACACACACACACACAATCTCTCCTCCTGGTGGTTAGATGAAACCTCATTTCATACAGACAAGGAACCTTGCTAGTGTGGTCGTCTGTTGCTTAAGAGAATGATGGCAGAAACTCACCAGTTAGTTACTCCATGGGAGAAAGTTAGAGCAGGGCGCCGCCACCGAGATTGGCGACCTTGGCAATCCTAGTGGGCAGTTCTATGCTGCCCTCCAAGGTTACTTTGAATAGAGTTGACTCATCGGTAATGAGTGTTGTTTGGGTTTAATATGTCCATAAAACAAATACATTTCAAAGTCAAAGAAACGATCTAGCTGGTGAAGGTAGGATAATGGCAGATCTGGAATACCTCTCTGCATATTGCTGTCGTGGATAGGTGCCGATGCTCTATTCCAATGCAAGGCAATGCTGGGTACAGGAGACAAAGCCCTGGGTACTGCAGACAAAGCACCTTCAGATCCTGTGCCATCTCCACAGGCTTTGGGTTATGGTTGCATCACCATATCAATCCATCCCATCCAGGCCCTTGTAGTTTTCACTTTACCAAGCATGATGCCTTCTCCAGGGACTGGTCTCTCCTGATAACATCCAAAGTACGTGAAACAAACCGATCTCACAATCCTGGCCGGTTGGGAGCACTCTGGGAGGAATTTTTTCAAGACTGTTTGCTCATCTGAAGTCCTTGGTACTTTAATATTCTTTGCCGACACAGTAGGTCAAATGCACCTGCTTTTCTTCATCTTCCTTATTTAATGGTCAACTTTTACATACATATGAGGTGATCGATTATGCCGTGGCTTAGTTCAGGTGTACCGTCGTCGTTAATGTAACGCGAGGCAGATTTATCTATGCAACATATCCTTTTACCTCCGACTTGCTGCTTTCACGAGCATTTATTGTGAATCCAAGTAAGACAAAAATCCTTGACGACGTCAATCTTTTCTCCTTTTGCGTGATGTTGCATATTGTGTCAGTTGTCAGGACTGGATTTTCTTTGTTGCATCACTGCATTACATTGGGTTGTAATCCCTACAGCAGACTGCAATCTTTGATCGCCATGAGAAAATGCTGACGTCCTCCACATTTTCAGCTGGCAAGGCTGTGTCATCTGCATACCACCGGCTGTTAAAAGAAGCCTCACTATGATTGTGATGCCACATTCTTCTTCGTGTAATCCTGTTTCTCTGATTACTGGCTCAACATATAGATGAAATAAATATGGTGAGAGGATACAACCTTTCCTGATTTTAAGCCATGCAGTATTCCTTTGTTCCACTTCACAAGGGCTCTTGCTCTGTGCACAAGGTCTACATGAGTACAATGAAGTGTTCTGGATTCCCATTCTCCCCAGGACTGTCTACGGTTTGTTTTATTCCACTCACTCAAATGCTGTTGCTTAGCCAATAAAACACAAAAATACATCTTTCTAGGCTATTTGCTTTCAGCCAAGACTGTCTAATATCAGCAATAATTTCTCATGTTTCACATCGTCCTCTTAATTTGGCCTGAGCTTCTGGTAGCTCCCTGCCAATGGACTACTGCAACTGTGGCTGGATGATCTTCAGCCACAAAATTGTACTTTCATGTAATATTAATGATATTGTCCTACAATCTGTATATTCTGTTGTGTTTTTATTTGGGTTGGGTACAAATATGGATCATTTCCAGTCACTTGGTCGTCGACATCTTCCACATGTCTTGGCACAGAGAACTGTGGAAAGAACTAAAAATGACTAGAAATCCCGATGGCTATCCTGTGAGGAAGGAGTCCTGGTGGATAGTAGGTGACAGGTGGGGCTGCTAATCACAAGGCCTTCCAGTTGAAATGACCACTCTTGGATATACACAGGGATATGGCTACCCAGATCTTTAGGATCACTAATCAAAATCTGCACTGGGAGAAAGATGGGGAGTTTATCATCTAACAAAGTCATGGCGGCACAGTAGAATACTTAGGTCAAACGTTCAAACCAAGCCACTCCAATGGAAAAGGAAGTAGTGATTTGTTTCCACACAAATTTAAGCCTCAGAAGTATTATTTGACAGGTGTGTTCAGTCCTATTGTCTGCACTGATTCACAATTCACTCAGTGATATGACTAACAGTTCAATTAGCATAAATAAAAAACAAAGCAGCGGCTGATTTTTAGCTTAAAAATGTTCATGTTCTAAGAAATCAAGAAATAGGTATAGGACTTAGCAATCAATTAAAATTCCAACTTTTTGAATAAACTTACTTTTGAGAAATTACTTTAGTGTAATTATTCTTATGTTTCATTTACTTTCTTAGATTCTAACTTTTGGTTGTAATTTTACTGCCTATTAGTAAATCACATAGCATGTATCACTTTTGGCATGGTGGGTCATTACTTTTCATTAATGTTACGTACACAGAGACTTGAAAACATTCATTGAGAATAGAATGAAAGCATATGACAATTTTCCACAAAGATTTTGAGTCTACTTTATATGTCAGATACACCCATAATATGCATTTAATTCGAGATTTTTTTTCATTTTCATTGTTGTACAACTATTTCTTGGGTACCCTTACTTGTCCCTTTTGATATGAATTGATACACGTTTATAATTGGGGGTTAATTTAAATAGTGAAACAGTGAGTATTCATTTTCTATTGTTAATATTTAATAGTAAGATGCTATGTAATAGAATGGTACAAATAAAGTGTTAGTATGTATGGTGACATGATATTTCAAAAGAATCCTCCTGGCAAAATTTTAAGGGTCAGAGCAAATGAGAAAAACTGATATGTTTTTTCCATAAAGGGCTCAGTACAGGAAAGGAGAACATATGCTCCCCAATCAGACAGAAATCTGCAGAAGAAGGAACACAAGTCTAAGGTCAAAAGGGTTGTGTTTGATTAAGGATATTCAAATGCCACAGTGATGAGGAAATTAGAGATGACTGGCATGACATCAGGATGGAAAAGAGCTCACAACTACATGATACATGAGTATGAAGAATTCTAGGAGGTCGGTAATCTCACACCTGATATTGATATTGCTAGATGGTAACCCATCATTTCCAGTACATCCCAATGTTGTGTACAACAGAGTAAAAAACTGTTCAGTTGTGCACCAGATTCACAGTCATTACTGTGTTTAATCCAAATTTTGCAGGCAAAAAGTCAGTCTATTTCATTGAGGAGAAGACTATTTTTGGGTCATTCTCTATTTCTTAGCATAAAATTCTTCTCCGGAGATTTATCTTTCCTGATAACATATGTACATGAGAAGTATTTCTATTCCTGCTTTAAAGGAGCATTCTGCCTGTTTGTTCTGGAAGTCTGGTATTTTCATAATCCAAATACATTAATTAATTCTTTGCCTGTGTTCCCTATTCATTGCTTCCTTCTCGCATGCATATGAGATAACTGAAAATATGATGGCTTGGGCCAGGTGCCAGTTAATTCCAAAATTCACGTTTGTTTTTAACATTTAAAGCCATATTTTCTAGTGGGTTTGCTCAATGACATGTTCCATTTGATACCTTAGATGCTGCTTTCTTGTGATTTCCAGTAAAAGGAAACCTATTATAACAAGTTTTTTTTTCCTATTTATCATTGTGTAGCCTACAGGCCTATTTGTGAGGATTATTGTTTTCTTTAAGTTGAAATGTAACACATAGTGAAGACTATTTTTTTTTATCTTCCCATATTAGAAAGTTAAAGAGAAGAAAAACTATATGTAAAAATGGAAAGGAGGTGACATCTAATCTCTTTGAGGTGACAAGGAAAGATAACAAAACGCAACAGTCTAAGGTCAATTCCTATAAGGTGGAGTTCAGACCTGCCCCAGTTCCTGTCTTTACCAAATCTGACATTAAAATTACCTCTCAAAGCACTCCCATCTCTGATTGTTTCAATAGCTCATTGCAATATCCTCACAAATCTCATAAACCATATTCACAATTGGTGGATTTTAATGAATTTAGCAGGTTACCAAACTGGACCCCAAAATTGTTCAAGGTGCATTTATTTGGGCAGAAGAGCCTCTTTTTGATCTGTGATCTCTTTGCCACATGGTCCTTTATTCACTGTCCAACTTGAGCAATAATACAGACCTTATTTAGCTCTGCTTACAAATGTCATTTCAGTGTGCCTTAATGTCAAAAGGACAATCTACTGTGTCCTACTATTTATGCCCCTCCAATATTCCTCTACTCTTCTAGCAGCACTGGCCACTCTGGTGACACAGCTCTCTGGATCCTGCATCACCGGGATTCAGTGTTCAGGGGCCCAGCATCCTAAGGAAGCACTTCACCCCTATCTATCTTTCCCGCTGGCAGTGAGCTTTTCCACTCCCTGCCTCTGTAATGGCTCATTTTATACCCAGCAGGATGGTGATATTAAATAATTCCATGCTAGATTTCCAGATTGCTCCAATGACCATTAACCCTGTGATCAATCACTTACCACTGAGTCATATAAGTTGATGAGTCGTCCCCCACCTTATCTTACCCAGACCCATGAGGAAATGGGGGATACAGTCTGCATTATCCTACCCAGGGTTGTGTTTTTTTTGGAGGGGCGGTTACAAAGACTATGGGTAACAGAGCTCTCTCAAATAACCCACTGCATTAAACCGTGTCTGTTGTGGTGCTGTTGTTAGGGGCCAGGAAGTAGGTTCCAGCTCACAGGAACTAGTGCACAGCAGAGCAAGACACTTTCTGCTCCTGCACCATCCGCACAAGGATTATGTCTGAGCCCATTGTGTAGTCACTCTGTTACACATCTCCTTGACTATTTCCTTTTTTGTTTTCTGACACCTCCACTTTACAAAGCATGAGATCCTATTCCAGGGATTGATGTCTCTGATAGCATGTCCAATGCGTATGAGATTTATCTCCTCATTCTGGCTTCTAAGGAATAGTCTTCCAAGAAAGATCGGTCTGTTCTTCTGGCAGACAAAAGCAGTGTGAATATTCTTTACCAACACATAATTTAAATGAATTATTTTAATAGTCTCTACCAACACATAATTGAATTGAATTAATTATTCTGTGATCTTCCTTAGTCAGTGTTCAACTTTCACATGACTGTGAGGCAATAGAAATGCCATGGCTGGGGTCAGAAGCATGGTGTCTTCATTGGTAACCAGACAGGCTTCCAGCCAAAGGGTGAACAGTTACAGTCCACCGCCATTCCTGGAGAGAAATTTACATTTTTCTGCTTCTGTAAAGATTTACAGCCTCTGAAACGCAAAAAGAACAGTTCTATGCGCTTCTATATGATAACTGTAAGTTAGAGTTGACTCAGTGGTTCTGAACTTGTTTTTCACACCTTATCTAGAATATATTAAATTAGCATATTAAGAAAATAAACAGAAAATATATCTATAATTGTGGATATCTTACATTACAGAGATGGCTTAATGGTAGGGAAGGAAGCTTTGATCGCAAATTTCTCTGATACTATCAGATTTGTGGAAAATGAACTTCTATTTACCCAGGCACAAAAATCTTCACCCAAGAAAATGGTATCATTTGTACATCTTGACTAAATCAGTGTTGGCAGCTTTACCACCTCTACCCAATGTACCCACAAAGGTAGGATATTTATTGTTATCCTTTCCAACTCAAATTATAAATTGCTTTTTTAGAAATCAGCTTCAGAAATGTTAAAGTGACAATATTTTTTGAATAGTTTCCAAGAAAACAGTCTTCATTTTCTCTTTCTAGAAACAGCCTATGCTTTTTAATGTTGATATATTTCCTTAAACGTTCCTTAGGACTAGGAACATTTCATTTAAATATTAACACGCTGGGTATTTGCTAGAATTAAAACTTGGCAAGATATTGGAGCATAGGGACAGTGCTACTTTAATAGTAATTCTCCCTAACAAACGCAATCGCTAAACATTCAATTTGGTTTATAGCACTAATTTGGTTATTCTAAAAAATAATTTTACGTTGGAATCACCAGGGAAGCTTTAAAATGCGTACAAAAAGACTAACTCTACATGTAGAGGCAATCAAATCTTTCCCTGTGAAGTGAGCTCTGAAGAAGACAGTAGTTGTAAGCGCCCTCACAGTGATTCAAAGAAGCAACCCCTTTGGAGCGTGGTTGCCAACGACCATCAGCCATTAAAGTATCAAATAGGTACGTCAGTTAAAGAAGAAAGGAGTTCAAGTACACTTTGAAATGAAGATATAACTTTTTTGTTTTTAAAAAAGCAACACTTTAAAGCAGAGTTCCCATGGCATATGGAGTCATGAGCATATCCTATGTTTTTCCAGAAATTGAATCCTTATTTCCCTTCTTTTGTCAACAAATTCCCCCATCTTAACTGTCACTATTTTGGCAGCAGTATGACCTCAATAAACTAGAAATTTATAATAGTAGTAACACCATTCCTTACTATTAAAGATGTGCACACATATTTCACTTGTAACATTTTTGTGGGTGTATGTGCCTTGAATAGTTAGTGATTTTCTCCTATCTCATATTAATGCACATGAACACTCTAAGAAGTGCCCGTTATGATCACCAATAAATGAAACAAAAGTGTTCAGCATTCACGTTCACATCCTTATGCCTACCATCTACCACATGATTAAAGTGAAATGTGGGTCCATTGAGTTGGTGTGTTTTTCTAATACTTATGTTTAATTTTCATTGTTTAGAAAAATACTGTCTTGAGTGGATTAGCAAACTTTGGCACATACACACAATGGAGTATTATGCAGCGCTGAAAAGCACCGATGAGCACATGAAACACGTTATTTCATGGGAAGAGCTGGAAGGAATTATGTTAAGCGAGGTAAGCCAGACCCAAAGGGACAGGTACAACATGAGTCCCCTGAGGTAAGTACAATCAGCATGACAGAAATAGAAGAATAAACATCCATCCCACAATAAACGGGAGGAAGCATAGATAGTTGGAGGGAGGACAGGCCACACCTAGGGAGGTACATGAGAGCCCAGCATAAAGAATGAGTAGTGGGGTAGAGAGAGGGAGAACCGGGAGGGGGAGAATCTGAATGGATGGTAGGGGGGGCGGCAGGGTACTAACCCACCCGGGGGAGAGTATCGGTTGTGTCCCCACAGATCTGGAACATGCATACGGACCCCAACACGACACACCAAACAAGGAGGGCAACGCAAAGTACAGAGGTCTACACAAAGAGGCTGGACGACAAGCTGGCCCAAACCAGAATTAGGCCGACCCCCACACTCGAAGGGAATACCACAGAAAACAAAAATAGATCGTCTGGAGTGGGAAAGGAACTGACCCACCACACCACATCCAGAAGGAAGTTGAAACAAAAGAAGGAGAAAGGACGTAGTGGAGTACACCTGGGTCCACCAAGCCCAAAGTCGATAGACCAGCTAGAAGGGCCCGTCATACAGAGTGGACCATTCAGCTGACCACACTATGAGATACGACATCCTACACCAACACATGGCCCTACATGGGACAGCACCTGAGACACAATGGGGGATGGGCGACTGAGCTGACCCCGCCACACTGAAGCAAACACTGGGGGCGTGCAATGGAGCAGCGGAGGAAGCAGAGCAGAGGGAGCCCGAGGGAGTATAAAGGATGGTCTACAGGCCAATGAAAGGACCTTGAACTACTAGCAATTTTTCTTTTAATATTTGCTATCTTTTTGCTTATTCTTTTTTAATTTGTTTTGTTTTTTACCTTGTAAATTTTGTATGTTAGTGGCTTTTCTGCTTATCAGCGTGTGGATGTTGCTTCTGTCAAAGCCATGTTCTTATGGGCCACTTGGGTACAGTCAAAGTCATATCCATTTGTATGCACATATTACTATGTCAGCAGGTCCACCTAGACAAGATAGGCTGGACAAATAATGAGAGAAGAAATCAACAGGACCAACGGTCCTGGAGGGACATGAGAGTGTGGGAGGTAGGGGAAGGGAGGAGGTGTCGCCCAACACAGAAACAAGGGAACAGCGAATGGTTCTAAACCAGAGGAGGGAGGGGAGGACTGGAAGGGAGTGACCAAGAGCAAGGTAACTGAGAGGATCTACTGAATCCAGAATGAAGGCCAAACATGGTAATGGGTCAGGAGGAAAGCGAAAGGAAATAGAGGAAAGGAGTAGGAGGCAGAGTGCATACAGAGAAGCCTAAATACAGACATGTACATATGTAAATATATTTATGTTTATGGGGGCAATAGATTTATATGCATATATTTATAGGTTCAGTAATAGGGTAGCAGATGGACATTGGGCCTCCTCATGCATAATCCCCCAATACAATAGCACCTCGCCCTGCTAAGCAGCCATTGCAGGATACCCATCTTCCCGACATGATCACTGAAGACAGCCGTGTGTGTAAGCAAATGTGGTGAAGAAAGCTGATGGTGCCCGGCTATCAAAAAAAGATATAGCGTCTGGGGTCTTAAAGGCTTGAAGGCAAATAAGCGGCCATCTAGCTCAGAAGCAACAAAGCCCACAGAGAAGAAGCACACGGCCTAAGCGAACACAAGGTGTTGAATGGACCATGTAGCAGATACAAAGGAACAAAAACAATCATTGTGTGATCACCTTCCTGACATAATGGCTGAAGATGAAAGTGTGCATAAGCAAGTGTGGTGAAGAAGGCGGATGGTGCCCGGCTACTGAGAGATATAGCGTCTGGGGACTTAAAGGCTTGAAAGCAAACAAGCGGTCATCTAGCCCAGAAGCAACCGAGCCCACACGGAAGCAGCACACCAACATAGGTGACCATGAAGGAGAGAGGAGACCAGGTCTCCAACATCAAAGGTGGGGTGGTGGTGAGAATCACATCACCGTGAAAGAGGGGGAGTGCATGATGGGGACACAATGCCCACCTGTAGAGAGCTGAACACCCCTTCCAGAGGGGTAGTGAGGAGGAGATGGGCCACACAGGGTTCAGTGTTTTAACAATGAAACTCAAAACCTTCCTCTAGTTCCTGAACGCTTCCTCCCCTCCCAATCATCATGACCCCAATCCTACCTTGCCTTGCGGACCTGGTTGTACCAGAGGATGTACAGCGGTGCAGTGGGGATCTGGAGGCACAGGGAATCTAGGACAGATGAACCCTTCAACACCAGCGGTGGGAGAGGCGACACCAGGAGGGAAGGGCATGTAGAAAGGGAGAACCGATCTCGGAGATCTATGTGTAACCTCCTCTCTGGGAGACTCTCAAGGGGGAGGCGGGTGAGGGGAGATGTCGGGGAGTGTAAGATAAGATATAATAATTATTTATAAACTATCAAGGGACCAGGGGTGGGATCGGGGAGGGAGGGGGATGGGGGGAAAAAAAAGGGAAACCGAGCTGATTCCAGGAACCCAAGTGGAAGGTGAATTATGAGAGTGACGAATGCAACGAATGTATAAGGGTGCTTTGCTCATTTGATGTATGCACAGATTGTGATAAGAGCCTTATGAGCCCCAATAAAAAGATTTAAAAAAAAAGAAAGAAAGAAAATGATTAGGGCAAAGAATGTACGGATGTGCTTTATACAATTGATGTATGTATATGTATATGTATGGATTGTGATAAGAGTTGTATGAGCCCCTAATAAAATGTAAAAAAGAAAAAAAAGAAAAAAAAAGAAAAATACTGTCTTTAAAAAGCAAATATTGATGCATGTCTTCTTAACAAGTAAAGGTTAGTGTATTATTTTAGAGATACTAAATTAAAATATAACATGCATTAAATTCAAAAGAGTGAATCCAAATATAAAACAAAATTTCTGAATTTCACATTTTTATCTGTTTTTTATATCCTATGGAGCTATTCGGTGATAGAATTCTTCCACTCCATGTTGGAGACCTGGGTTGAATTCTTAGCCAGTGCTCTTTTGCACAGTCACCACCTGTTCTTGGAGGCTTACAGTTTGCTATGAT
Source organism: Tenrec ecaudatus (assembly GCF_050624435.1). Classification (NCBI taxonomy): domain Eukaryota; kingdom Metazoa; phylum Chordata; class Mammalia; order Afrosoricida; family Tenrecidae; genus Tenrec; species Tenrec ecaudatus. The sequence continues at coordinate 237,744,907 of NC_134531.1, forward strand.
GATTAATAGGTTTTTCTGAAGCTTCTACACTAAGTGGAAGTGGAAAGAAAGGCTGGATGATCTGCTTGAGAAAAATAATGAAGGAAAATGCTATCGATCCAAGAGTCATTGTATTGTGTTTGAGGACATCATGAGTCAGGAACTGATTTAAGGACAGCTAGCTAACAACATCAACAACAACATAATTTTACTTAGGTGTCATACCTCTCTATTAAATATTAATCTCTCACTCAACATTAGCTATTCAATGCCTTCTGGTGACAAGTGTAATTATGTCCAAATGAGGAATACAAAAATGACATGCCAACTGCAGTCTCTGTTCCCTCCAAGTTTCTTGATTCCTCTCTGAAAGTTGGTTTAGCTCATCCTGGAATGTGCTTGTTTCCAGGACAGCCTTCATTTACTATTACTATGGAGTTTACTGAATTGAACAATAAAGATGGATCTATTTATTTATTTCCTCCTTAAGGATTTACAGCCTGAAAACCCCACTGGGGAGTTTTCCTTGTTCCATCAGGTCACTGTGAATGAGAATGGACTCAGCTGCAGTGCTGGTGACTTGTTTTGTTCTCAGAGACACCACTTGTAAATTGGTTACTTAGTTGGGGGAAGACAATAGAACATTGCAAATTAGCGAAGGGCTGCTGATGTCAAACCACAATCATTTAAATCCTGCTTCATAATTTATCAGTTGTATGACCCGGAGAAATGGTTTAACCTTGCTGTCTCTGAGTTTCATCTTTTAAAAAATTGAAGTGATAAATTAATGCTTGTCTCTTAAGGTTGTGGTACAGAATGCATACAGTAATTTATATAAAGCACTTAGCACACTGTCTAAAATATAGCAACTTCTCAACAACTGCTACATATTATTACATCATTTTTACCAACACTGGGTGGGTCCTTGGAATCAATAATGGCAAGATTTAATCATCTATTCGTTGGATAAGTCATCAGAATAACCAATCTCTGACAATGGTTATCATGCTTGGTAAAGTAGAAGGTCATAAAAGGGAGTATCTTAAACAAGCTTGGTTGGACCAGTGACCGGATTTGAGTTGTCACTTTACAGCTAATATTATGGAGTTGAATGATTTGTGCCACTCAGTGAATCCTTTGTTGAAATGCAAGCACAATTAACATTGTTTTAATGAGTAGTAGGTTTTATATTACTTAATTCAAATTATATGAAAGTGTACTTTTAAAGCTTTTTTTTAAACTCCCATATAATTAACTTTATTTTCTTGACTTCAATTGTATTTCATTAATTACTTCAACAATATTATTAAGTGGCCACTAAATATCAGTCACAAACTAATGTGCATTTACACTTAAGGGTAGGAGACAGAAAGCAGACTGATAGATTAATACGGCAGATAGTTCATGTGATGGCAATACAAAATGGCAAGGACGAAAAAGCCAGAAAAGAGGTAAGAAATATTGAGGGACTAAGAGTGCCATTTCAGTAAAGAGCTGTGAGAGGGATGAACTAGCCAATTCTCCCAATTATGTTTAGAAAATCATTACAACCGCAGTAGCTGAAAACGCAAAGGCCATGACCGAGTGATGGGACTAACAAGGGGGGATGAGGGTGGCACCATCCACAGCGAACCTGCAGCCTTCAACCATTGGCTTCACGGGAGACGCACTAGCCACTGTCATGTTTTCCATCCGTCTCACTGTGGCCCTAGAGGACGGAGTAGAATTGGTCCCTTGGTGTCCCCCAAATAAAAATCTTTACATGAGAAGGCAACCTCATCTTTCTCCTCTGCAGCAGCCGGCAGGAGAATACCACGGACCCTGTAGCTAGTGGTCCACCGCACTATCAGATTCCCTTTCAGAGCGAATCCTTAGAGGAAGAAGAAAGAGAAAAAGGTAGAGGACTGTACTGGGGACAGTTCAGTAATTTAACTCATAAGGAACATACTTGCATGTCCCCTTCACACACCCCTCATGTCCCCACCACCCACCCCCTGGCTGGGCCTCTGCCACAAGGCCTCCCCTGTAGCACTGGAGGCTGAGACAGGTTCTTTCTCTGTCCTCAAGAAGAGGAGGGAGGAGAAGGTGGGCAGTTACCAGTTTAGCAGGCCTTTCACTCTATAATAAGCCTCCTCATGTTCAGACTGCACCTGTGTCTTTTAAGGTTCTTTTCCTTTTTTTCAAATAATAGACCTTTAAAAGAATCTGCCTTGTTTTGCATGAAATTAATCATTGAAATAACATGTTCTAAATGTCATAAGTTAAGACATGCTAAAAGCATATGTTCTTTCATCTATTTATTTGAGAACTACCCCACCATCTATAATCCAGTCTAGTACCTACTTTTCGATCTTTGAGCAAGATTATCTGTACTTCTTTGAGCAAGACTTAATAAATACAATTCCTGTTTTCTAACATTATAAGTGATCTGTGCATTATTTAAAATCTTTACAGTGATAGGAATAGGATTTCTTCAAGTGTATGTATGTTTTTCTTTAACCATAGATAAAAACTTAATTAGAAACATATCTTTTCAGTGGAATGTATCTAAAATTTATTTGGAGATCTACACTTGAAATATTGCATTGAATATTATATATGATCAACTTTTATATAGAGATAGAGCTTTATTTCTATGTCTACTCATTTAAATCAAGGCTGGAGGGCAGAAAAGTATTGACTTAGATGAAGAGGGAAGAAATATATATGAGGGAGATTACAGAACAATGAGGAAGCTGGTGAAGACACTGTGAGTTTTGTAAGAGTTAAAGGCAATAGAAACAACTGCTGTTAGATTCACCTTCTTGTAATAGTGGTGACTTGTGAGCTGATTCCTGGATACACATGTGCTGAATATATTTGGAAATGGGCTCAAATAATTAAAATTTGCTAATTGTAAGGGTCAGATATGATCATCTTCATCTGGTCCAAGTTGTAAGGTATATTTAGACAAGATGCATAGTTATTCAAAGGGTATATAAAATCACTTTACGATTACTTAAGTATTTAATTTTGAGCTTCCTTATGTCACCTCTAATTAGATTATATTTCTTGTTAGTTATAATAAATCAAATATCAAACACTAGATGTATTAGACCTATGTGTTTTATACTTATTTTTTATATTTTAATATTACCTTCTATATATTTTGCAATAAATTTTAACAACCATTTCTGGTTTTATTTTGCTTTCTTAATAAATTAGTTGAAATTAGAAATCCACTTAACTCAACAATATAAACTGCAATATATTGTAATAGCCTTAAAAATTCTGAATAAATATCACTATTAACTCAATGTTGTTAAATTATTATCCTTTTAAGGAAAATGCATTTGAGTTTGATTAAAATTGCAATATCAATGCAAATCCTAATAGTAAGTTATAACTTCTAGTCTCATGTTATTTTTTTAAAACCTGAATATATAGTACTCCTTGTTGAATTATAAACTATACAACAACTGTTCTTGGTCAAGAATGTGCTTATTTGAAGACACCTTTTCTATAGAAATTGTTCCCAAACTATCTTTTGAGTGTTGACTCTCTGAAGCAATATTTTGCATGTATGTGTCTCCAGTAAGTATATTAGACTGTCTAGTATTCCTGATTGAAACTATGCTAGTAAGCCGTCAGAGCACTCCCCGGAAGAGGAAGCGTGGGATCTACTTCCTTTTTGATCACAGTCCTGTGGGAGGGACCGTGTGGAAAGAGAGTTTTTCAGTGAAACCCCTGCGGGACGTTCCTCATCTGTAACACAGGGAGATGCAAAGCTGACTCATACATATTAGTTTATTATATTTGGTAAGGATTATCTTGATCTTACTTTAATCCGTTTGGTGCATCCCCATTTTTTGTTTGTAAAATGTTTATGATCATAAAACACTTTATGTCAATGGATTTATTGTGGTATATATTTTGATATGTTGATCAGTCTAATATGTAGTGATTCTATGCTCTAAATAATATATATGTATGTATAGATGGAGTATATGTTTATATTTGATATATACATACATTCATTTTAAACATTTAAAATATATACTCAAATAGACTAGCAAAAGATTGTTTCTTGTAAAATTTCTCAAATTAACATGGATATTTATTTATATCACTTCTGTTTTGCCTGTAGTGGGTGAAATCATACTTTTTCAGTAAAATTAACGCAAATGTTATTTTCTACAAAAGCAATAATCATCTAGTGAATGGATCATTAAAACAGAGTTCTTTTTACAAAACATATATAATGTAATAGAAATTAAATTTGAAATAATGGAAAACAAATCTTTGAGTATTATATTCAGTAAATAGTATTAAAGCCTTCTTTTATAAGTATTTTTTTGAAATTATACAACTTGACTACATTATAAATTTTTCCATATAGGACACAAATGATACAAAAATAGTTGGCTGTCAGTAAACCTGAAGGTAGAGTACTGATCCACAGAGTATTTCAGGATGAATAAATGCTACTTTCACATGCATACAAGATTACGGAATCATACAACACTATTTTAAAACATGCACACTTTTGAAAGTTTCACCTTGGAAATTTTATAATAAGAGAATTTATTCTCTCAATTTTCCCAGCTTCACTATTGTTTGGAGGTTTAAGAGGCTATTTTATGAAATTATTTAAATAATTAAATTGATTGTACAGTGCTATCTCCTTTTGATAATGAACTTATCTCACACCCTCTTGACAAACTGAGCAGCGCAGAGTTAGCATTGAGTCACTTCTTGGTCTGGGTCTTGCACATGCCAGAGCTTCTGCTATTACCCACTCAAATCTTCCCTTTAGGTCCCAGCCCTTCTTCTGCACTCCCAAAGATTCCAGAGGAGAAGTAACTGTGACAGACAGGGAAACTTTGATCAACAGCCCTGAGATTAACCGCGAGTCAGATAAATGAGTCCATTCTATGTCTGCCAGGCATCTTCGTTTTCCAGCTGACAATGAGAGAACTTCCCATCAGCCAAGATAATGGTGAAAAATAATGCAATGATTTGCACTTAGGCTATTACGTTTTGGGCTTTATTGCTACCGTTCATTAGAAAACTGAAGGAACCATTCCCCTGGTCCAGATCCTGTGCTGCTTACTGCAGACACATCTAGCAATTACACGTCCATTGGAATAACTGTAATGTCCTACATCTGCTCATGCAAACCTATCTGAAAACGCAATGGAATACCCCTCAGGAAAATTGCATAACCAGCCAGATATAATTATTCTATGTAAAGGTAAATACTATAATAAAGTAAAATATATAATACAGTAAATGTATTCTTCTTAATATAACAGTTCAATGTACAGTAACAAATGGAAATCCCATGCATGGCATTTAAACAAAAGTCACAAATAAAGGAACACAGCAGATGGTTTTAATTTAGCTATTACTAGGATCATGTTGGAAGAATGTCACTTTAGAACTCACTGGACTTTTTGAATGGTGTTTTTCTAGAAAAAAATATTCAGTGATTGTGGTAAGAGAAGGAGAAAAAATTTAAGTTAGAAACTCAGCCCTGTCTGCTATGCTCCGACATGATTCTGTAGTGCTTTCAGGTGTACACTTTGAGCACTCTGTCACACAGCCTATAAAAACACTATGTTATTTGGTTGTCGATTGTACTTAGCATACATTTCAAAAGAATGACGAATACATCAACGTAAACTGCACAAGATTACTTCTATTTAAGACAGCACAATAAAATGCTTCAACTTATATGTTAGATATTAACAAGCAAACATTGCTTTTTAAATATTATACACTTACCTATTGGTAATGTTATCCCATGGAAATAGCAATGATGATCAGCATGACAAGATGATGGAGTGCAATTAATTTCATCGATGGAAAATTGATGCGGTCATTTTGATATGAAAGAAATATAGAGAAATGGAGGGAGGTAGTAAAGGATAAGAGGGACAGAGAGAAGGGGAGTGGGAGAGAGAGAGAGAGAGAGAGAGAGAGAGAGAGAGAGAGAGAGAGAGAGAGAGAGAGAGAGAAAGAGAGAGAGAGATGGACACATGTTAACATTGTATTATCAGTATCACCGCTTCAAAAAAATAACTTTTTATAGCAATTAAATTAGTTTATATTTTCTTTCACTATACTGACTTTAGACAAGTGTGCAATACATATGATATTTTGATGAGGAAATATTAAAATAAAATAATAATATAATATAAACTATAATTAATTTATTTTTGATGTTGCTTATGCAAAATGGTAAGCACTTCATGAATGTTATGTAATGCTATTTAAGAAGTATTCTAAAAATAATCTAGGCACTTCTATGAAAGGTATCATAGGTCACTTCTAGACTTTGTATGAAGTCACTTAGAAATATACCGAATAAATACAGATATTTGAGGAAGGAAATATGATAGTTAAAACCATAATATATAAGTGATATTTAAGAGTAATTAGAGAAATATAAAGAGATAGTGAGACTTCACAGCGACATATCTCAAGACAACATATTACGAAAAAGAATCTATAAACTCAACGTTTGTATGATCTTCATCTGTTTTGCGTATATCCAAAGATGCATTTTTAAAAAGGAAGGAAAATTATTGTAACATAAAAGTCATAATAGCCCTTGTGATATATTTTCTCCTATCTCCCTCCTCTCTTCCTGTTTAAAAATATGTCTTGGCATTGTCTTTCCAAAATATGTAAGATTGAACCAGCACAATGCATGATTAAATAAGCATTTATGTTGAATATAGGTAGCGTTTAAAGAGATCCTCAATGGTTGTAAGGGATTAAAATGCTGAAACTATTTTAATGCCAAGCTTTACGCTGGTTAACTCCCGATAGTTTGTTAGTTCTCTCTCTCTTTCTATTTTCATACACCAACAAAAGAAAACTTTATAAATTGAACATAACTGACTAGCAGAGTAATGATGTTGAAGAAACAAATGTCCAACATGGAAAGAAAAGGGTACAGGCTGATTGAAGCTGTGTGTGTGTGTCCCTGTGTGTGTACTATTATATTCTGGAAAAATATTTTACTTCACACTACTGACTCCAGGCATTTTAATTTATAGATCTCCACTCCCTGGATTTGTCTCAAGTTCTACCAAAGCTATCTCCACTCATTATTAATCTTCATGCTTCAGCTCAAACTAAATCCTCTCAGCTACATTTCCCTGATTTAGAGAAGCCTGTGGCGCTGGGGTTGGGCAGTGCGATGCCATCACCAGGTCAATTGTTCACACTCAGGATTTAGAACCTAGAACACCCAAAGGAGCAGTTCTCTCTACAATTCTACCTATAGTTTTGTTCTATCAAGTCACTAAGATTTTGAATAGACTAGATGGCAGTGTTTTGTTGTTATTTGGTGTTTAATAATATTTTTCTTTCTTTTGTTTCATATTTTTGTCCATTTACAATTAATCTGATAATTAATCTATCTTTCATCTAAACTGTTCTGACCCTGAAAGAAATGATCTTGGATATTTTTTCAACTGGCCAAGCCCTACTCTGCTATTGTTAACCTTATAAATATTTTTAGATGTTCTATTATCATGTCTTTAAGAATTTTGGTTTCTTTTATAAATAACTACTCTGAACACAATACTATATAAGGAAACCTCAAAACACATTTTTGGGGAAATTCCATTAACTGCTTATGACATTTTTTCATAAACTTTTGGGTGCTTATGTATGAATAGAACTCTGTTGCTGTAACTGTCGAATTTAGTGCCATTGAACTCTATGGTGCCTAGCATAATGTTGCGCATAAGGCAGACCTTCAGGACACATATTTTTATTATATTGAATTGAAAATAACATGAATGTTCATTTATCTCAGGAAAAGTGGAGTCTGTTGGACATTTCATTATACTTCAGGCTATACTAGGCTGGTGTGAAATTTTGCACTTGCTGGTCTTACCCTGAAAGTGTGTGAAGATTGCCAGACAAATTAATTACAGGGCATGTACTTAAATTTGATTTTCAGATAAAATCCTTTCTTTCTTTATAAAAAATAGTATATGTTTTAATTAATGCATAGCATATATGTATACTAATAAATTATTTATTGTTTACTAAATTTCTAATTTAATTAACTATCTTATATATTTATTACATCAAACAACCATATATACTCTATGTAGACAGGATTACAGTTGACATTTCATATAAAATCTGTTTTATAGACTTTAATTTTCAAAACTGTATACCAGTCCTAAATCTGGTGATTTTTAAGGATTTTAGATATGCCATTTAACAACCACTTAGGATTCTTTTTCTCTGGGTTTTCTAATAAACATAACTTTGAATAGAGTATTTTTCAATATTGATCTGATATCTAGCTGATGAAAAATGGCATAGCTAGAGATAATGTGAAGCATAACTGGCTAATTGATTTTTCCATGCATGATAATTATTATTCCAATGATTTGGGAAAGAGTCCTGCGAGATTGTTTTATTAGCTACAGATTGTGTAGACTTTCTAAATGACATTGATTTTTAGAGTTGTAGTCTTTAATTATTCTAAAGGAATTTAAGAAAACACTTGAAGTACCCCAAGTTAGCACCATGTATTCAGAATCCACTATTACATTCATGTGTTGTTCCATCCTCTATGTTCTCTAAGTGACGGTATTCACAATGCACTATTTCTAACCTCACTTCTATGGTACCTCTATGAACAGAATGCCTTACTTACTAATTAGGACAAATAAATTACAAGTTGAAAAATCTTATGTTATTATGTCTCTAAGAATGTTTTTGCTTCTTTTATATATATTGACTATGGAAAACAATATTATAGGGGACTACAAAGCATTTGTGGAAAATGCCATTATCTTCTAATTCCATCTGTCCATTAATTTTCCAGGTACTTTCATTTATATTTCTTCATTACATTATTTGTCAGATTTAATTCCATTGAACTATCTTTTATTTCCAATAAATAATCTAAGAATTTTGAATATGAATAGTTCCATTATGAGGCGTATCTTTAGCTTAATAAGCATATTTTCTTGCATATTACTAAATAAAAGAAAAAGTCATGATTTTAATAATATAATTGTTCAAAACCTGGATATCTATGTTTCAGACACTTTGTTACAAGAATTATTTCTAGGATCTGGGACGCTCAAATCTTATTGCAAGAAAATGAAGAGAAGACTTATTTTATTCTTTAATAATTAGCCAAATATACTGTTATCGAGTCTCATAAATAATATTACAATAAAAATTTAAAAGAATAATTGGATAAAGTCGCATAATTGAATGAATGGCACAGGAATAATTCAATTGTACTGTTTCTTTATCTTTAACAAAATACTTATTTGAAAATAATTTAAGTTGTGAGATATATAACAAAAGATCATTCAAACCTCAGTAAGTTTTAAGAAACTGTCAATACTATGGTTTAAATAACTTAAAAGCCTTCAATTTTCAATTAACTATATATTATAAATTTCATTTTCTGTATTGATAAATTGTTTTCAGCACTAGATGAACTATATAATATCATTTAGTGAAAGCAAACATTTTTTACATTTAAATATTTGAATACTTTTAGTGATAAATTTCATTCTATATATGTATGTAAAATTTAATACATGGCACCCAAGTGATTATATACATATACATGACTAAAACTGTGCTATATGCAATGCATATGTAATCTAAATAAAAGTAAGGAATACTTTTAAGGTGTTTCTTTACAAGGGAATTTCCCAGGTGCAAAAATAGCATATAAATAGATATTTTTAAAAAACCCTAAAATTAAGCATTTTTTTAAAACTCTTGGGATTTAATGTTAGATTTCATAAAATGATATATTGTGTCTAAAATAACAATAAATGATGATTAACAAGAGGTTGTCAAATATTACTGTCATGAGTCTGTCGTAAAGGTGGTGTTTTTATGTTGAATTTTATTTTATATAATTCTATTTATTGACTTTAGCATGAATCTGCCCATAATGGAAGTTTGTGAGTTTCTACTAATTATTCTCAGATGACTTCATCACTATTCTGTCAGAAAACAATTGGAAACAATGCAAGCTTGCTAAATATTTAAACAGGGCACTGCACGGGGAAGAAAACAAATCATCTATTATTCGTCAGATTTTAGGAAAAATCATATTATGGAAAAGCTACAACCAATGCACTCTATTATAATGTATTAGGTGTATGTGGCAAGTGAGGACGGAAAATTAATTTATTTTCTTGGAAGATTTGGCTTTGGAAAAAATACTTATAAACAAATGTTCTCTACTTTTGTACCATAGGGAATTAGTTCAATTTCTCCATTATTCTCTAAAGACATATATCGATACATACATGTATATTATATCTCTAAATTATACAGCATATAAATATGCATATATAATGACATACTGATATACACTTACAGGTCATCTAATAAGATTTTTAAGCATTAAATATTATAAATATTATAAGGTTCTTTTAAGTCATCAAACTAGAAAATACAGGCCATTAGTCATGAGGAATTACACCTTTTCTCCTTTGAATTATTCTATTCACCTTTTCATATTATTAATGAAATTATTTGGCGAAATATTTATAAGGCATAACATATCTGAAGAGCACAATGTCATTGTTAATTTAAGTAGCATTGCTAGAATACTAGAGATAGTAAAACATAATATTTCATTTATAGGGAACTTTCACCCACTTATGAAAACCTCCACCTTACACCCATCTGGGCAAAAAGAAAAAAAGAGAAAAAACTTGAAAATCATTTCCATGGAGACTACTCATATAAGAACTAGAGAAAGACAGAAAGAAAGACAGAAAGACAGAAAGACAGAAAGACAGGAAGAAAGAAAGAAAGAAAGAAAGAAAGAAAGAAAGAAAGAAAGAAAGAAAGAAAGAAAGGATAAAGACCTTATTTGGAAATAAAGTAACATACCCTTTTTTATTCAGAGCAATGCAAACTGATGAAATGGGAGTTAGGTTCAGAATATTATGAATTACCAAACCAATCTGTCAGGTAAATATTGTAAAGGATGGATAACCATATGGGTATCAATGATGCAATGATGAGAAATATTATTAAGCATGTTCAAACAATGATGTAGACCATAACAACATATAATTGTATATGTTAAATGGATTATTATAGGTAGAATCTTATCATAGAAGTTTTGGTTCTTTAAAAATACATAACAAGTTGAATTTTCTGGTATTTTTAAAAACAATTCAAAACAAGGCAAGTTATAGGTAACATAAGAAAATCCCTTTACATACACAACAGAAAAGAAACTAAATAACTTAGACTTCCTAAAAATAAGATACTTTTGCTCATCAAAAGACTTCATCAAAAGTTTAAAAGGAAACTCATATACTTGAAAATAATTTTGGTAATGATATAGCAGACAAGGGACTAACCTTTAATATCTAAAGAAAATTGCAACACTTCTACAGGAAAAACAAAAACAAATAAATCAGAGCGGAGCACACCTGTGCCCACCAAGCTCAGAGGATAATAGCCTGGCTTGGAGTGCCCAATGTACAGAGAGGACCATATAGCTGGCCCCACGGCGAGATGCAACATCCTGCACTGACCCATGGCCCTACAAGGGACAACACCTGAGACACAGTGGTGGATGTGCAACTGAGCTGACCCCACCACACTGAGGCAAATCACTGGGTGTGTGCAATGGGGTGGCAGGGGAAGGAGAGCAAGGAGGTCCTAAGGAATATAAAAGATGGACGCTGGGGCCAGGACATGGCACCCCATCAGACTCATCTGGAAAACACTCCTAAAGGTCAACAAACAGACCTTGAACTACTAACAGGATTTTTTTTCTGTCTTTTTTTTTCTCTTCTTTTAAATTGTGTATGTCAGTGGCTCTTTTGTTTGTTAGCTTGTTGGTGTTGCTGCCATCGATGCCATGTTCTTATGTGCCACTCTGGTGCTATGAAAGCCATCCTCAATTTTATGCACATATTAATATATCTGCAGGTCTACCTAGATAAGACAGGCTGGACAAATGATATGAGAAGAAAATAATGGGACCAACGGTCCCAGAGGGACATGAGAGTGTGGGAGTTAGGGGCAGAGAGGAGGTGTTGGCCAACCCAAGGTCAACCAGGAGTGGTTCAAAACCAGTGCCAGGGAGAGAATAGGAGGACTGGTAGGGAGTTACCAAGGGAAAAGTAACTGAGAGGAATTACTGAAAAGCGAATGAAGGCTGAACGTGGTAGTGGGACAGGAGGAAAGCTTAAGGAAATAGAGGAAAGGAGTAGGAGGCAAAGGGCATACAGAGAAGCCTAAATACAGACATGTTCATATGTAACCATACTTATGATTATGGGGGAAATAGACTTGTGTGCATATATTTATAGGTTTAGTAGTAGGGTAGCAGGTGGACATTGGGTCTCCTCGTGAGCATTCCCTTAATACAAGAGCACCTTGCTCAGCTAAATGGTCATTTCATGATACCCGCCTTCCCAAAATGATTGCTGAAGACAGACGTGTGCATAAGCAAATGTGGTGAAAAAAGCCGATGGTGCCGGCTATCAAAAGATATAGCATCTGGGGTCTTAAAGAATTGAAGGCAAACAAGCAGCCATCTAGCTCAGAAGCAACAAAGCCCACAGAGAAGAAGCACACAAGCTTGTGTGAACACAAGGTGTTGAAGGGATAAGGTAGCAGACACCAAAGAACAAAAATCATCATTGTGTGATCACCTTCCCCACATAAACGCTGGAGATGAATGTGTGCATAAGTAAGTGTGGTTAAGAAGCCTGATGCTGCCCGGCTATTGAGAGATATAGCATCTGGCGTCTTAAAGTCTTGAAAGAAAACAAGTGGCCATCTAGCCCAGAAGCAACAAAGTCCACATGGAAGCAGCGGACCAACATGTATGAAGAACCAAGGGGACCAGGTTTCAAGAACCAAAGGCAGGGGTGGTGGTGGTGATCATATAGTGAATGAGGGGAGCCCGTGATGGGTACCCAATGCCCATCTGTAGACAACTGGCCATCCCTTGCAGAGGGGTAGTGGGGAGGAGATGAGTCACTCAGGGTTCAGTGTAGCAACAATGAAACTCACAACCTTCCTCTAGTTCTTAAACCCTTCCTCCCTCTAACTATCATGATCCCAATTCTACCTTGCAAACCTGTTTAGACCAGAGGATGCACAGCGGTACAGATGGGAACTGGAAACACAGGGAATCTAGGACAGATGAACCCCTCAGGACCAATGGTGAGAGTGGAGATACTGGGTGGGAAGGGGGCTAGAAAGTGGGAACTGATCACAAGGATCTACATATAACCTCCCCTTTGGGGGATGGGCAACAGAAAAGAGGGTGAAGGGAGATACCGGGCTGTGTAAGATAAGATAAAATAATAATTTATAAATTATTAAGGGTTCATGAGGGAGGAGGGAGTTGGGAGGGAGGGGGAGGCAAAAAAGGAAAATGCGGAGCTGACTCTAGGAACCCAAGTGGAAAGTGAATTTTGAGAATGATGAAGACAACAAATGTATAAGTGTGCTTTACACAATTGATGTATGTATGGATTGTGATAAGAGTTGCATGAGCCCCAATACAATGCTTTTTTAAAAAGTAGGCAAAGGAAATGATCAGATAGTTCAGTGAAGAAAACATCCAGACACTCAACAAGTATATGAAGAAATGGTCTTGACTGCTCATCATGGGAGAGACGCAAGCTAAGCAAAAATGTGATGGTGCCTCACATGGGCATTTATAGAAAAGTTTCTTATTTTAACATTTTACTGAGGGCTCTTACAGTTCTTGTTACAATCCATACATCAATTGTATCAAACACATTTGTACAAATGATGCCATCATCGATTTCTAGATATTTATTTTCTATTGAGCCCTTGATGTCAGCTCCTCTTTCCCTGCCCTCTCCCCCAACCCCATGGCCCCTTGAAAATTATAAATTATTATTATTTTCATATCTTACACCAAACACTGTATTAAAGAATAGAACATTTCAAGTGCTATAGAAGGTAGGGAGAGATTGGAATCCTCGTACTCTGCTGATGAACCTGCAATATGGCAAGAGTACCGTGGAGAGCATGTAAAGTCCTCAAACAATGCAGCCTAGGCAAAACATACGACCCAGCAATCCCTCTACTCAGCGTAGACAATAGGAGCACAAGATGAGCAGAGAAATACACACCCTTGTTCCTGGCAGCCCTCTTCTCAAGAGCGAGAAGATGGAAAATTATAGAAAAGGAAGTATTTGGAGCAATAATACGTCTTTGTTCAAAGACTATCATTTCAAGGAGACCCATGCTAACCATGCTGGTTAAGGAGGTAGACAATTTCCCCATGTTGCTTTCTAACTCCTTTAACCATAACATATATGTTGTTTGTTAAATCTATTGCCTATCTTTCTCTAACAGAATGTGAGCTCTGTGTTTCACTGACGTATTCTAAGCAACCTTAATCCAACACATTTCCACGTTCCAAAACAAGCATATCTCATCTTCTCGCATTGATAACTGCCATCCTCACCTACAAAACTACAGCCATCCTTCATGCCTCTAATCATGGAAGAAAGCAATGCTTGAAAGTTCTTTATAGAATTGAGTTTAAAGCAAAACCAAACCCACTGCCATTGAGTCAATACTGACTTACCCTAAAGATCAGGAAAGAACTGGCCCTATGAGTTGCTGAGACTGAACCTATTTACCGAAATCCCCGTCTAGCTCACTCGGAGCTGCTGATGAGTTCAAACTACTGACCTTGAGAATCACAGACCAGCAAATAACCACTGCACCACGACGGTTCTTTCAGAGATCAGAATGGCTGTTTTTAATTCCAGAAGACTTAAGCTTCATATATGGGAGGGATGGAAAGGATTGTGTCCAACTTTATAAGTCAGTATTAAAATTACATACTGATATTTATATATTTTAAAATATCCACTCTGTACAAAAGTGTAATTTCTCACTTGCAATACTACAGCCTGCTTCCATGAATTTTTCCTCCTGCCTCCACCATAAGATACTTGGAAGTAAGTTGTAGTTTTGTAGATGAGGATGGCAGTTATTAATGTGATAAGTTATTAATAGGTGAGAAATGACCTCTACTAAAATAGTGATGAGGTAGTTAATTGATTGTGCCAACCTGGCTGATAAACACATGTGGGGTTAATTGAATGGCAAAGGGATAAATGGCTCAGTGAGCCTCGCCTTTCTAGTTTCGGATCTCTTGCTTTGTGATGGTTGATGGCTAGCTGCCCTAGTCAGTTCCCTGCTTCAGCTGGCAAAGCTCACTCCGACAAGACATCACCAAGGAGAAGCCACATGGACTTTCCCCAATGCAGCCCCGGGTGACAGAGGAGCCCTGTGGAGACCTCTGCCAGCGCTGAAATGCTTACACATTCACTGATTTGACTTTCCTCCTGCACTCAGCGTCATTGCATCTGTTTTGTGAGATGGAGGAGGACTTTGTGGATTGGTGTCAGACACAAAGGTTAATGTTGGACTTGTGGCTTGCACAGTACTGGGTTGGGATGTTTTCTTGATGTGCACTTAACCTTTATATAAAACTCTCACGTATACATAAGTTTCTGTGAATTTGTTTCTTTAAGGTACTCAGACTAACACATGTGGTTATTTTTAAATATATAGATATGATTATGACATTTTATCATTTTATATGGCTTATAAAGCTGTGCATTACTATTTCCATCTCTTCAGTTTCCTGTCGCACCATGTTCTTCTTAATCACCTTGCAAATATTATATCTTCGCTTACCTACACTCTATCTGTTGGTCTCAGGAACGTCCCACTAGCTCCTTCATTGTCAATGATTTGCTCCTTCTCATTATTAAGGCTTCAGTTTAAATGTCACTGTTCTACAGAAGCCTCCGTGGATGCACGCTTCTAATAGAGGTTCCTCAGGCGATACCCAAGTCTTTACTTAATTAAGGACATAAATAGCCCAGTAGAAACTTTCAGACCACAAGCTTAATGCAAGTGAGCTCAAGTTCTGTACATTCCAGGAATGGTATTTTTTCTATTTTGACTCTTGTTTTTCAGGCTATATCTATTAGAAATGATATAATTTGAGAAGAAATTTCCAAGAATGACTCCCATCCCAGCTAGCACTGTGCAGACTCCACAGCATGGGGTCCGTGGCCAAACGGAACTACATCTAGCTGCTGTCACACAACAAGGGGATACCCAAACAAAACTAAGAATTTCTTTCCAAAGTTAGGTGTTTAATTTTAATTTTTTTTACAAAACAACCTTACCACCTTTAAAGTACTCTCCATTACACTTGATATTTACATCAAATCTCCAGTTATATTCTTGGAAACATTTTTCTTTTTAATCATTTTATTGTGGCTCATACAACTATTATCACAATCCATACACATTTGTACTTTTGTTTCCATCATCATTCTCAAAAGATTAGTTTTCTATTTGAGTGCTTGGTATAAGCTCCTCATTTTTCCTTCCCTCCCCACTCCCCTTCCTCATGAACCCTTGATAATTTTTAAATTATTATTATTTTGTCATGTCTTACACTCTCCATTGTCTCCTTTTACCCACTTTTTTTGTTGTCATCCCCCAAGGAGGGAGTTTTATGCAGATCATTGTAATCAGTTTCCCCTTTCCACCCCATCTTCCCTCCACCCTCCCATTATCGCCACTCTCATCACTGGTCCTGAAGGGATCATCTACCCTGGATTCCTTGTGTTTCCAGTTCCTATCTGTACCCGTGTCCATCCTCTGGTCTAGCCAGAATTGTAAGGTAGAATTGGGATCATGATACTATGTGGGAAAGAACTAGAGGAAATTTGTATGTTTCATCGTTGCTACACTGAACCCTGACTGGCTTGTCTCCTCCCCGCAACCCTTCTGTAAGGGGTGTCCTATTGCCTACAGATGGGATTCGGGTTCCCACTCTGCACTAGCCCTCAATCATAATAAACTGATTTTTTTTTTGATATCTGGAACCTGATCCCAGTGACACCTCGTCATCACACAGGCTGGTGTGCTTCTTCCATGTGGGTTTGCTGCCTCTGAGCTAAATGGCCACGTGTTTATCTTCAAGCCTTTAAGACCCAGATGCTTTACATTTTGATAACTGGGCACCATCCAATTTCTTTACCACATTTGCTAATGCACCCACTTTGTCTTCAGTGGTCATGTTGAGAAGGTGAGCATTACGGAATGACAGTTTAAAAGAACAAAGTATTCTTGCATGGAGGGAGTACTTCAGGGTTGGCCCAATGTCAATCTGCTACCTTAATAGTAAATCTATAAATATATGTACATAGATCTACTTCCCCATCATCACATATATATTATATATATAATATTATCACATATATATTATCACAAACATATTATATGCTTGTATTTAGACCTCTATAATTGCCCTTTGCCTCCCAGAGTTTTCCTCTATTTCCTTTCACTTTCTTCTTGACCCACTATCATGCTCAACCTTCATTTGGGTTTCAGCTCTACTTCTCAATTACATTGCCCTGGATCAAGCCCCACCAGGCCTCTTACACTCTCCTTGCCACTGATTTCGGGTTTTCAAACTCAACTGTTTAGATCACTGACAGCAGGTCCCTTGTTTTTTCCTTCTTCAGCTCTTCTACATCATCAAATTGCTGTCCTTTCATCTCTCTTTATTTGCAGAAACAAAAACAAGTCATACTGAATGAGGTCAAGTGAGTA
Source organism: Tenrec ecaudatus (assembly GCF_050624435.1). NCBI lineage: Eukaryota > Metazoa > Chordata > Mammalia > Afrosoricida > Tenrecidae > Tenrec > Tenrec ecaudatus. The sequence continues at coordinate 237,762,547 of NC_134531.1, forward strand.
CTTTTTTGAGTAAAACGAGGAATGCTGTTTTTTTTTGCCATAAACTGTCATGCTGAAGTGGCTGCATGACCATTGTTGTGGTGGCAAAAACAGTCCCAGGTCTGCCACAAATAAGACCTTTTTGTCACATACTGTCACACAATTTCTTCAGAAACCCGAAATAGAAAGTTTGGTCAACAGTCTGACCCAGTGGAAAGAACTCAAAACGCACTACTAGTTGACATTTTCATCCATCTAGAAGTTCACAGATGTCCAAAATGAAGTTTGTCACCATTCAACATTCACATTTTTTGAAAGGAGAACACCACTCATACACTTGAGTTTCTCCCACAGTGCTTTCCTTGTAAGCTCGGTTCAACATCACACAGTTTCTGTGGCATTTTTCCTGAGCAGGAAACAAAATTGCACAACTGCACGCTGTTCTCTTAAATTGGCCATCACACTCACCGAGGTTCCAGTGCAACCAGTCAGCGTGGCCAGAGAGGTTTCCTGGAGATGTGTCTGAGTCGATGACTCAGATTGGGTTTCTAGATGCTCTCCTCATGGGAAAACTGTGTCCTATGAGAGCTCTGCTCTGTCCAGCATAATTCCATTGTCTTTTGTTATTTTGGTGGGGGGTGCATTGGTACCCCCCTTGTATATTATACTGTATGCTACTCATGAGTAGATATTGCTTTGTTTTTGTGGTTGATAAACTAGTAAACAATAAAAAGAGTTTCTGATAGGAATAAAGCACTGAGTTAGTTAGTTTAGTGTGCCAACCTGAACAATAAACACATGTGGGATAAATTGAAGGGCGGAGGGATAAATGGCTCATTGAGTCTCACCTTTCTAGTTCTCGGGTCTCTTGCTTTGTGATGGTTACACCTGGGTGCAGCTGCCTTAGTAGTTCCCTGCTTTAGTTTGCAAGGCTGACTTCCTGCAAGGCATCACCAAGGAGAAGTCACATGGACTTACCCTGATGCAGCCCTGGGTGCTGGAGCAGCCGTGTGGAGGCCCCTGCTAGCGCTGAGATGTTTACACATTCACTGACTCGGTTTTCCTCCTGCAGTCGGCATCATTGTGTCTGTTTTGTGAGATGGAGGAGGACTTTGTGGATTGGTTTGGACATATGGGTTAATGTTGGACTTGTGGGCTTGGGCAGCACTGTATTGGGATATTTTCTTGATGCACACTTAACCTTCACATAAAACTCTCTCTTATACATGCGTTTCTGTGGATTTGTTTCTCTAAAGTACCCAGACTAACATATTATGGTACCTTGGGAGTGTGGTACTACAGAAACAAATCATAAGATGGAGAATATGTGTTTATTTAACCTCTCCCTCATGGAAGTTTTTCTTCATTGCCTAGCCAGAGGTCAGATCAAACCACATTGTTTACTCATTATTTTCTGGGAAAATAAGGGAAGTATTAAAATAGAAAGTTTGTAAGCCCACTTGCTTCAGCCATTACAATTTTATCTTTAGATGGGTTTAGGCCATGCCTATAAAAAAGCTTTGGAGTACTCAGGAACCAGTAGTCTTTGTCAGAAGCTGGAAAAAATCTGGAACCATGAAAACAGCTCCTCTCTGGGACTGAATGTTAAAGGGAGCCTGTGAGCAGGCTGAAATGCTTGCTAGGTGACCACCGGGATATACTTGTGGAGTGGAAGTGGGAGAAATGCAGTAGTAAAGAGATGGGTTGAATTTGGCTACTGACATCTGTGGACTTGGTTTACAGGGAAAAAAAAAAAAGGAGATGAGAGCGTGTTGACTGGTCTTAAGTTCACGACCTAGCACAAGGGGGCTAGGCTTGTTGAGTGTTGGTAAGAGCCCATAGTCTAAAGGCAAGGTGACCAATGGCATCCTGGGGTGACTGAGTGAGGCAGTCCACATTGAGTTGACCAGAACATGACCAGCTGGAGATTTTGAGCCTGTGCATTTTTTTTGCTGACTTTATGGATGGCCTGCCCAGATATAACTTTGCTTATGGATGCAGACTTTAAAAGGTTCCAAATGAAATGAAGACTCTTCATGTCAAAAAATATGATACTCTTCTCAGAGAACTAGGTTGATGTAAGTGGGTAGTATATAAATTGGTTATTGTTGATAACTGGGGGGATAAAGGCATGAAGTGGTTGGCTTACACACTTTCATAAGTGGAGGGAAAATTCAGAGAATTACAGGGCTTAGGTGTAGGTGTTACTTAATTGCAATTGTAAAGCTAAAGAATTATGTACAGGTGCCAAGTTGGCAAGGGGTGGATTGAGTTAGTTTGCTGTGCCAACCTGGCCAGTAAACAAATGCGGGATTGATTTAAGGGTGGAAGAATAAATGGCTCAGAGAGCCTCACCTTTCTAGTTCTCCGGTTGCTTGCTTTGTGATGGACACACCCGGGTGCAACTGCCTTAGCAGTTCCCTGCTTCACTTAGAAAGGCTCACTTCCCGAAAGCTATCCCAAAGGAGAAACCACAAGGACCTACCCCAATGCAGCCCTGGGTGCTGGAGAAGCTGTGTGGAGACCCCTGCCAGCACTGAGATGCTTACACATTCATGGACTCGGATTTCCTCCTGCGGTTGGCATCATTGTGTCTGTTTTGTGAGATGGAGGAGGACTTTCTGTATTGGTGTTGGGCATATGGATCAATGTTGGACTTGTGGGCTTGGGCAGCACTGGGTTGGGATATTTTCTTGATGTGCACTTAACCTTCACATAAAGCTCTCTCATGAATGAGTTTCTGGGGATTTGTTACTCTAAAGTACCTAGACTAACACAAGCACTATGAAATGATGCCCTAAATTCCCCTAGAGAACAGCAGACGCAATGGAAGAAAAGAGTGTGTCTTATAATTTATTCAAACTAAACGATTTACAGGTGTGTCTACCAGTAATTTGGTAGAAGTATGTGAACAACAACAACAAAAAGAAACTGGCTATATCTTCCACAGACTTGGAACTCAGAAATAACTGAATGTGGTCATTTTAAATTTGCCTTTTCATAATAATATATGCTTCATGCACAGGCCCAATTCTGTTGAAAATCACAGAAACTTTTCTAATACAAATTTGTTTTAAAATAAAAATAACATTAAGCATATTGAAGATGCTCATAACTAATCTATTTTTATGTCACTAAAGGAGAGTCTAGCTCTGTGGGTCAATTGCTAACTCAGTAGGCCTGAATGTTGTAAACCTTGAAAATTATAAAGAAACATTTGTATTTTTGACCAGTCGTATGCAGACTGTGGGAGATAAACCATGAGTTCTTACGATATTGTGCATTTAAAGCATTTCTGAAGGTATCAAGTTCTTATGGTGATCATATATATTATGGTGATCATCCGTATAATGCCTGAGACCTTTGACCACAGATACATTTGGCTAATCGGGTGACTATTTGTATTCTGGGAAGGTAGGATCTGGAGTCAGAGAACTTAAAATTATTTGAGAGTCTTGTACAAGTCAGGGTGAGTGTCCCACAGTGAATCCCTAACAAAGGTTAGTGTGAGTCTCCTGACTGGAAAGAACAAACATGTGCACATGGTCACTTATCATGTATGGGAACATTATTGCATGCTTTTACTTGAAGGAGAAACATCCAGTACGATTCCTCTTGGAGTTTACATAATGCACTATTATTTTCTGTGCTTTTTATCTAGACCCTTCCAATGTGATGAAAAATCACTACATCTGTTTGCTGAGTCCTGTGAGTCCTTCCAATGCATCTTTAAGCCTGAAAGTAGCTTGGGATTTCCTCCCAACACACTGCCTTACAAGGACATTATGAGAAGCAAAGGAAACACTCCCTGAATGGTGGTAAACAGACGCAAGTATAGGAAAGGATCTGAACAACTGAATCACCCTTTGTGTCCCCAGTCTCTGTTTCCCCCAGAGAATTTAACACAAACTCTGACCACGGTATTAGTTTGCCTGTGGATTGTCTTCTTCTGCCGTGAGGATGTAAAATCCATAAAGGGAACAGTTTTGTGGGTACTGTTTTATATTTAATACCTTGCACAGTGCGAGGAATAATCCCTATTTATCAACGAATGAATTCATACTTATAAAAATGAATGAAAACACAGGGGTTGTGCTAATTTGGCCTTGCGAACAGCTCTGAAAGATTATCGTAATAGGTTTCTTTGACTACATAAAGATAGGTTACGAGTATTTCATTAGGCTTTGCGTGGGATCTGAGACCAGAACTAGGCTAAGTCACCAAACTCATCTGGAATAGATTAAGCTGAGTTACCCAACATATGCATTGGGATACTTACTCTCCTTCTTGTGGATATAGTCCTATTTGGAACAGAATTTTGTGTGGTGTGTGAATAAGGCATGGTGATGAAGGTATGTCAGCAATCTAATCCTTTCTGAAATATAAGTAACAATAGGCTCGAGGAAGGCCAAGGATTCCATAAGATCCGGAACTCTAAGGATAAGTCTGGAAACTAGAGCTTGAAGTGGAAAGGTCCCCTCCTCAGTTACACCCTGCATCCAGGCTCCTAGGTTTTGCACAAAGAGAAGGTGCACTTGGATCCTTTAAAGGCCTCACATGCTGTTTCTCAGTAGTCATTGCAGAAATCATCTGGTACATCACTTTTATTTTTAGTCATTGCAGAAACCATATGGATAAATCACTATGACATACATACTTTATTTAATTGTACTTTGCGTTATCATGCTTCATGGCTCTTGCATTAATTCTGAAAAATAAGTACATTATGAAAATACAGATTTCAATCCAAACTAACCAGTCAATTCTTACCTGTCATCTGATCAAAGATGTAAAGAGAGTGAAAACTGGATGCAATAATTCTCTGATTAGAATAAATTAGTTTAAAATACCCTTGAATATTTAGATTTTGTATCAACAGTCTGTGTAATGTTTTCTGAAATTTTAATATTCTTTTCTAGTATCTTTTCAATTTCAAATCAAAATGCATCAAATTCCATCACAGTGAGATATGCATAGTGTAAGCATAGTTTCAGTCCCCGTGTGATGGCGAGTCACATGTAGGGCTGCTAACTTTGGTTAGAAACCATCAGCTGCTCCACAGGCGAAAAATGAGCCTTCTACTCCTGTACAAAGTTATAGTCTCAAAAATCTACAGACGTAATTCTTTCTATTTTTGCTATCGGGTCACTATGAGTCAAAATTGACTCAGTGGCAGTGACTTGATTTTGGTAAGCTACAGTATTGTAAAATTAACAATAAAGAGTCAGCTAGACAGGGGTTGTGAGAAATGCTGGAAAAATACATCTATTTCTGATTTTATCTGGAACCACCTGCTGGCATTTGTCCACTCTAAAACAGGGACTTTTATGGGTCCTAGAGAATCTACTGAAATTCCCTAGATTCCAGGAATCCCACTATTAGGTTTCATTCATTTCATTGACCAACTGGCAGGAACTGGTGATATCTAATCTTGTCATGGTGCAGTATTTAGATATACAATGCAGTACTCTGGATCAGAAGTCCAGGCTCATCTTTCAGCCCAACCATTTACTATATGATAAATCTTTATAAAGTAGAGGGGCAATGACAAAATGGAAAGCACTTCAGGAGATTGACTCCAGCCTAGGAACAGTTGTGAGGATGACACAAGAAGAGGCAGTATTCCATTCTGTGTGTACAAGATCACAATTCAATGGCATCTAATAATAACAACAAACCTCTATATTAATCTAAAGTTGTATGCTCAACTTTTCTTTGATCTGTGAAATTGTCTCCAGTAGATACTGTGACTACAGTCCAAGGTGGCCATGAGAAAGTGAGTGTACCCTGCTAGACACAGTACTAACTGACTTGTGTGAGTGTACCCTGCTAGACATGGTGCTGACTGACTTGTGTGGGTGTACCCTGCTATTCACAGCAATGATGGACTTGTGTGAGTGTATCCTGTGTACACGGCACTGGCTGACTTGGGAGAGTGTATCCTGCTGTACACAGCACTGACTGACTTGTGTGGGTGTACCCTGCTATGCACAGCACTGATGGACTTCTGTGATTGTATCCTGTGTACGTGGCACTGGCTGACTTGGGTGGAGGAGGGTAGCCACAAACATGGAAAAAATAAAAGCAGTAACTGTACAACATGATAAAGCAAAGCACAATGAAAGAAAGGGTGTGTGTAATAACAGCGACTTATCCTCATCATTTCTGTAATGACTAAAGAGATAAATCCATAAATGCTTAGAGATGTTCCCTAAACTTAGCAAGCAAATATGTAAACACAAAAAGTTAGCTATAATTATTATCTCACATTAGGGATTAAATGAAACTAAAACCATAAAAAATAAATAAAAATGTTTGACTATGTTAACATCTAATATATCTAAGTGGCATCTTTCTATGCAGGTATAACAATGAATAATGGAGATTAAATAATACTTTGAACATAATAAAGATAATATACTAAAAAAGAAAAAAATGATAAAACTGAAAATATTCCAAAGACCTGGGTTTGTGAATTTTTAAATATACAGGGAAAGCAAAAAAGAATTCCTACAAAATCAGCCTCCATAACAGTACTGTTGCCCTTCAAAAAAATCTCTCAAGATGAGTTCTTTGAAATACTCCAAAACAATTGCCATAAACTTATGAGTTGATATATCTGCCTTGAACTTTACTAGTTAAGCAGATTCCTTAGGAGTCACTGTTGGGATTGGATCTTACTTTTTTAATCATTTTGTCAAATCTTTGACTCAATCTGAGTTGGGATCTATTCTAGCGAATAATCTTCTTTAGCTCAGATCTTGCTTAAAACATTGATTAAAAATGATCTCTTTGAGCTGTTTGCTCTTTATATAACACTTGCCACCCACAAAGCAGAAAACATACAGATGACAAGATGTTCTTTTAAAATTCAACACATCAAACCATGTGAGTTCCCAATTAGAACAGCAATTGTATCAGCACTAACTTTCATGTGTTCTTCCATGGGTTTCTGGACTTCTGCCACAATACCTTCATTTGCTAAGGGTGACAATCTTCCCAAGCTTGGGTCATCTTTGGGGTCTTCCTTACGTTCCTTAAATCACATCATCAATATTTCAGTTTTCTTGCAAAGCTTCAGTTATTTAGAAAGATATCCACTTGGCGTTTGTTCAAAACTTAATACTAGCCTTAGCCTCAATTTTTTTGCAAAGCATAAAAATATTGTTTTTTAAAAGGGACTCTAGGTTGATCTTTGTGATCAATGCCCCACCTCTCCCACCCTCCCCCAATCCTCCCTGCATCTCCACTCTCCTTGTTGGCCTTGAGGGGTCCTCATATCCTGGACTCCCCATATTGTGGTCTCTTATCTGTAGCAGCATGCATGCTCTGGTCTAATCCAATGTGTCAGGTAGAACTGAGGGCATGATAGTGGGGTGAAGGAAGTAACAAAGGAGGAAAGTTGTGTGTCTCATCGATGCTATACTGCACCATGACTGGCTCATCTCTTCCCTGTGAGCCCTCTGAGAGGGGATGTCCAATTGTCTACAGATGGGCACTGGGTGTCTACTCCATCCCCCACACCATTCACCATGGGTATGGTTTTATTCTGGGTCTTAGATGTCTGATACCTGATTCCATCTACACCTCATGATCACACAGGTTGGTGTGTGTCTTCCATGTGGGCTTTGCTGCCTCTGGGCTAGAAGGCCGCTATTTATCTTTAAGCCTTTAAGATCCCAGACACTGTATCTATTGATAGCAGGTCACCTTCAGCTTTCTTCACCACATTTACTTATGCATCATTTTGTCTTCAGCAAGCATGTCGGGAAGGTGAACATCACAGATTGCCCTTCCAGGTGTATGAATAGTGGAAATGTGGGTGAGGGGCAATGGAGGATGATGCAGGATATGGAAAATAATAATCTATAATGTAACAAGGGTTAATGGGGAAAGACAAGTGGGAGAGGGTGGAGGAGGAAGTGGGGGGCTGATATCAGGGGCTCAGGTGGGAAGGGAATGCTTTGGAAGTGGTGTGGTGGCCTGTGTGCAAGTGTGCTTGACACATTGGAGGAATGTGTGGATTGTGATGGGACATGTGAAAGCTCCCAAAAGCAGTGTTTAAAAATTTTTTATCAAGTGGGAGGGTGGGGGTTGGAGGGGAAATAGAGGAGCTGATACCAAGTACTCAAGTAGAAACAAGATGTTTTGAGAATAATGATGGCAACAAATGGACAAATGTGCTTGACACAATGGATGTATATATGGTTTGTGATAAGAATAGTACGAGCCACAAATAAAATGATTTTTAAAAAAGGACTCTAAAGAGATTAAGACAATTGGTGCTTAACCTATTCAGTGATTGCAGAGACTTGTGTAAACATGTTTGTTTGTATGAAGAAAAACACTAGATATAATAGTTTTGAATTACATACACATATATTTACCTATGCACACACATATATATATACACACATGTGTATGTATGTGCATATATAAGAGAGAGCTTTAATACACTTGTGGAATAATTCAATTATATTTTAATAAATTTTTGTTAAATGACTTCTGGTACATTCTGACCCATAGTGACCATATGTAAAACAGGATAGAAACTTGTCCTAGCTCTGTGCCATCCGTCTGACTGAGCTTCGACTTTATGAAAGATGACATCCTCCTCCAGAGGCTTTCTCAAGCCTCTCAGTGTGGCTTTCTCAAGCTGTAAATGTCGCAGGAGCACGAAGCCTCGCCCTGCTCCCTCAGAGCTGCTGATGGTTTCAAACTCCTCATCTTGAAGGGAGCTGTCCAAGCCATAGCCCACTATGCCATGCATGTGTGCCATGTAGGTGCATGGGTATGTGGATGTATGTATACATATTATGTATGTATATAATCCATCATATTTTTGACGATTGTGTGTGTAACAAAGGGATCAAGTTCTTTAAAATGTCACTATTCAAAGGTAAAAAAAAATTCAAAAAAGACTGCTGATTAACCAAAATGTTTTGCATAACAAAAAGGGAGAGTAAGGCAGATTTCTCTCCGTAAAATGATGGAGTTCTTATTTTCTTTTATACCTTCCTACACCTCTCGGGAGCCTTCCCTCCCGTAGTTGACTGCCTTTGAAGTACTCCAATCAGCTCTCTCCTGCAGGTAATCACTGACCTCTGTTCTGCTGTCACTACTGAAAGCAATGCATTTATCTTTATTTTTACCTGAGCGGTGATGCTTCTTCAGGAGAATTGCTGAGTTTATTTCTTAGTCTGTGTCCCTGACATCAGTAAGGCAATGTCACACATCAAGGACAGAAATATATGATTATTCGGATTTCTCTCTTTGCTTCAACATTACTATTTTGGAAAGACGATGAAAGAACATGCTAATTAGAGACTTCTTTATTTTAAGCACAAGAACTGAGTAAGCAACTGGGACTTCCCTTTTTACTCTCTTTAAAAAGGCAGTTTAATTTCCTCACAGGAACTGCCAAATTTACTCCAAGTGACAAACCTCAACTCTATCCATGATATTTTCTGAAAGATTAAATGTCAGCCTGGTTTCTCACCAATAAAAAATACATTTCAGATCATTGATGATATTGGTAACATTTAATAACAAGGAATACTTCCACCTGGGGCTTTAGATAATCTGACAGAATGTCTTTTACAGGACTTTGTCTGTACCTAGGTACATGCCAGTGATTTTAAGAACTTTCTTCTTCATGCCAGTTCCCTATTTTATACACATGTCAAGAGGAAGACTAGGATATTGAATATAATGCAATTTTCAGATTTATTTCACTAAGTGTGTGGCCTTGAGAGGACTTTCTTTCACATACACATTTCTGATCTAACTATACTCCACTTCTCTTGACAATCTGAGCCAACCAACCCGAACCCATTGACATCAAGTGAAATTCTGACTCGATGGACACACAAGGTAGGTTCCCAATGCTGTGAATTTTTACAGAGGCAGGCAGCCTCTGACTGTTAATAGTCTTTGTAAATTATAATGTTTATTCAAAGAAATATTTAAGCATAAAATCATGCATGGAATTTTTCTCTCTCGCAGATCACCAAATATTCACTTTTATGATTTAGGCACATTTTTCAGATGTTTGACCAATGTTATTTTATTTTTCATAGGAAGGGTAATTTTTGTACATATAGAACTGTCATCATTCTATGAAACTGTTCTGAAATTACATCATAGGGTTTTTTGAGTGTGAAAGTATAGTTATATTAGCTATATATCACAGATGAAATTTTGTATTAAATAAATCATTCACTGATTCTATTTCTATGGCATTTTATGAGATAATTTTTTGAAGTGGTATTTGTTGCATTTAAATAAGAAAAGGTGAATTTTGTATTTAAATATCAAGCCTTCCTACCAACATGTCCATTATTTTTGAGAAATAAAATGCAGAGAATGAATGAAACACAAGTGAGAAATTTAAAAATGTATTCCTTTAAATACATCACATCTTGTGAACCAAATTGTTCATTCCTTTTAAGCCATACATAGCACATACTTGAAGTCTTTATAGAGCTTTGAGTTGAAATATGCAGAATGATTGCAAATAATATAATGTTATATATTCTAAATATTTCATAAAATAAATTTTAAAAGTTTTAAAATGAATAAATATACATACTACCTAAAAATGAAACCTATTTTCAAGTGTGCCTAGAGTTTCCAAATTTGGTGAAAACAATTAAAATAGATGTTAAATAAGCATAAAATGCTACAAATTTTAAAATATTGTTAAAAATACAAAACTATTCTAATTAGTACACTACTGGAACAAATGCATTCCCTGTATCTGCTCTGGTGATTTGGAATTGTGCTCACCGGCCACTACTGCCATATTGCATGCAGTAGGCCTTCTCTTAGCCTGAGGATAGCAGTTATTTCCATGTGAAAACCTAGTTCTTTATATTAGTCTTTGCTATTTCTGTAAACAGTGGGTCATGATATATTTTGCATGCTTTGGTCCCACTTACTATCATTTAATAGAAAACTTTAATCATTTATCCTTTTCAGCTATGAGATCATCATATATCCTGCATAACTGATTTGAAACAATCATATTTTTAATTGTCTATTTCCAATGTGAACTATGTTATCAACTTCATAATATAATAAAGACAATTCTTAATCTCAAAATGTTCATCTACATTGAGCATATATTTACTAATTTAATTTGTTGAAACAATAAAAATATAAATAAATGAAATGAAACAAATGCCATATGAGTAGTTTATTACTTTTTTGTATTAACATTCTTGGTATTTTAATTGTCTAATAAGTTGAAAATCAGATTCATGTGTAGTAATTTTGTTTTTCATGTTACAGTCTCTGTCTATATTATTTCAGGGAAAAATTTATGTTCCTGTACTGTAGGATCGCTATACAATATAAAAGCAATAATAACAGTCCATATTTATATAGGTCAATAGTAAAGTGTTCTAAAATATTTCAGGGGGTTCTTCATAACAGCATAAAATCATCTTATGAAATTGTGGCTAAAATCTTTGTTCTTAATAACCTAAACTAAAATCGCTCTAGCATTTTCCTTGTTCAATTTCCAAACAAATGTAACACATGTCCAGAGTAACCAGTCACAATTAAAGTAGGTGTTATTGTAAATCAAGACTACAAAAAGAATTATAGTAGAGACTTGTCATTGTGCTTTATGTGCATGGTCAATGTCAACATCCATTATAATAATGACAGTCATTTTAACTTAAAATTTTCTAGGTCAAAAGAGACAGTAGGCAGTCAGTTGTTTCTCTCTTTGACTCTCTCTCTGCACACACACACACACACATATACACACTCACAGGTATAAATGTGTATATGTGGATAAGTGTGTAGAGTTGTGTGCATAGAAAGCAACATGAAAGAGATTAAAATTCAATTAATAGTTAATAAAGATACAAGATAAGAAACTTGAAATCATATTTGTTATACTCTATTTTCTATATATTCTATTCAGTATCCTGATTTATTTTAGAGTCCAGCAAGGAAGTCAACATTTTATACGTATGCCCCTTTTCAACAATTATTTTCTAATTATTAGATATGTAATAAAATACTAGGGTGACATTAGTTTGGTAAGAATTGACTTCAGAGTCCAATGAATTTAACCTAAATGACTCTCTTAAGTAAAGATACCTATAGCACAGAGATAGAGGAGCTGCACAGTACAGTTATAGATTTCTTCATATGAAGAAGGAAGTTTTAAAAAGAAATTTGCATTCTGACTAGAAAAAAGAAAAACAACAACAACAAGACGTCAAAGACTTTCATGAACGTTTTGCCAAGAGCATGTTATAAATTCACCTGCCTTGGTACAAACAGAAACTGGGTCCACGAATATTTCTGTCTTGCAGCTGCAAGTACAGGCAGCTGCTCATAGCTTGCTTTTATGAAGATGCTTTTGAAAAATGCAGATGACACCATATAAAGGACCTTCTCACTTTGGTTAGTTTATAATGAAATACATTATATAGTATAACACACATGATTCTTTTTTCATTTACTTGAACAACCACAAATATGGTTATGTATGAATACTTTCTAAAATTTTAAATAGGTACACAAACTTCTGCGGCTGTTAAATCTTACAAAGTCTCTTACATAAAAATGTATGTCTGACACAATAAAAGTATATTTTTAAACCAATTCATAGACTTACTATAATCTTAAACATTATAAGTAAGACTTACTTAAGATTAAGACCCAAAAGATGGTAGCTAAGGGAAGTATTCAATGGCCTTCAATAGGATATAACAGGTGTTCATATATATTTTTTCCCATTGTGGATGGACATCTTGTCTTATAGTTAAATGGCAAATTAATTTGAGATATATACCCATGATCCTACCAATGAATGGAGAAACTGTTTCATAGAAATAAATGTTTTAAAGCACCTGGCAAGTGTGATAGAGTTCATAATTGAAAAGAAGGGAAATATATAGAATATAGTTACTTACCTGAAGTGAACTCAGAATTTTTCATATTTTTTAACACAAAGGAAACATAAGAGGGCATTGTGGGAGAACAGGAAAGTGAAGCTCAGACAATTAAGGAACATATTAGAGGAGCTGTGATCTTAAACAACAATAGATTAGGCTCCCTCCAGCAACCGTTGGGTGGAAAATTCTAAAGTTAACATATCCATACCATTGAATAAGTTGTGCATTACTATTCTGGAGCAAATCCCCATTCCTGCATATAAGTTCATTCTCTAACAACTGATGATTTCATTATTTCTAGGAAATAACAATATAAACATACAATCTACAAAATATGGACCATATCTATTACTATTTTATATCTATTTACCTCTCTTTATCATAGTTTCTAAAGTATATATGCATCACTAAATATGCAGAACATATTTAGGGGAAATATTTTAATGGCAAAAATATTGTTTTTGCTGAATATGTATCTCCTAATTCAGTGGTGCTTGAGTATGTTAAGAATCTGATATTAATCATTGGATTCAGTTTTTTTCAGTTTGCTATATTTTCAGAAAGATTGCTTCATTATTTATAGTGAGAAATCCTACACACCGAGAATTCCAATATAGCATGCATTTTTCCACATTCTAATGTAAACCATGATTACATTGGAATATAGGTTAGGCTGGTCTTGAAACATTTTTCAGCAATTAATTCAAAGGCAGGAATTAGAAAATTTGTTTACTTGAAGGTCATGAGTGAAAACTTAACTAAATCAACAAAGTCCATTATGGATGGAAAATAAGGCATTGCAATAAAGGGTCCACATACCAAATATTTAAACTGGGATAACTATTGAATTTTAAAAACACATTTTAGGACGTGTCTGCAAAGGACTTGGGTGTAGTGTTTGGAAATTAAAAACTAAAAGGTCTCATGTTTGCACAGGAAAGAATCTGTAAAATTTAAAAATATAATTATCATATTTATTAATGAGAAGCAAAATTATTTTGCAATTATCAGGTTCATGTCAAATTATCTAACATTGCTTGCGATATTTGCATATACAATAGTTTCATTATGATTTTATTATAAAGATATTATTTCTAAAATGGGGCCAATATCATACAGTGGGTCACTGTAAACTCCCATATTAGATCATATCACTAATAGTTTATTTTAATAATGAGTTGAGGCTAAAGAGGTGTACAGGATAATATGAAAGCTATGGTAATGTGGTAAATAATATAAGACCAAGCTGTCATGTATGCTAAATTTTAAGATAAGGATATAAAAGTTAACCAAAAGGAAAAATGATCTATAACTTACCAAGGGTTAATGAGGGAGAAGGAAGAAATAGGGAGCAGATATTAGGGGCTCATGTGGGAAGAGAATGCTTTGAAAATGATGATAGTGGCATATGAGCAAATGTGCTTGACACACTGGAGAGATATATGGATTGTGATAAGAAATGTAAGAACCCCAATAAAAGTATTTTTTAAAAAAATAAATAAGATGTATCATTTTAACATTTTAATGGATCGGCTATTAAAGGGTGAACATTTAAATCACTGCACTTTGTAAACACACACCAGCCAAAATATTTCAAGTGTTATCAGTCGAACTCAAAAGACAAAGTATATGAATAGATAATGCGATGCCATTCAACTTCGTGAGCCCCAACAGCACATGGTTCCTGATGATCTATTTCCGTTTGTTGCTATCTGACACCTAGGTCAGTCATCATCTCCTCTCCTTCAGGTACACTTCTTTCTGGCTACTGTCAGGTTGGTGGCATCACCGTCCCTTCTGTCAGTGATTGACATATAAACCTAATTTTCAAAGCTCAATTAACTTCCCATCCTATGCCAAATTTGAAGAACCTTTTGTCAACTTTGTCAATTTTACCCAAACAATGGACATTGTTTACATTTTTCTTTCTTCATTAAAAATATTCATTACCACAAATATTCATATTCAAAATATTTCACCACAGTGTCACCTTCCCACTAGTCATGTTCCAGCTGTATATAAACTTTAGTCTACATATAAGCTTTTGACAAATAGTTTAACTTTTCATAACTCCAATAAGTCTGCTTCTAGCCTTTTACTTTTATACTGCATTTTATAGAAACCTTAGATATTTTAAATCTCAAAGTATGACACCCCAAAATCAAACCCACTGCCATCCAGTAAATTTCCAGTAATAATGACCTTACATAACTTCCTACACTGCAAATCTTCTATGGACTCATCTTTCTTGCAAGGAATGGTTGGTGAAGTTGAACCCCCAAACTTGTGATTAGCAGCCCTAAGCTTCTCCTACAGTATTACACAGTCTTCTTGAAAGTTTCATATTCATATATATATATATATATATATATATATATATATATATATATATACATAAACATTTATCTATTTTAAATGCATACGTCTAGGGCTAGGGCTTTCTCTTTACTTGGCGTTATTATTTTAATATTTAAATATCATGAAAATTCTCAAGCAGGCAAAAAGGCAGAAAGTGTAGCATAACGCATGTCTCTATATCATCATGCTTCAATAATGATTAATATTTTATTCATTTAGTTTTATATATTCCCTTGATATTTTTGCTACATTTCTTTAAAGATTTCAGAATTATGCCATTTAATCTAAAAGTTCATTGTGAATTTCTTATAATACATACTTATTTTAATAGAAATCCTCATTGCTTATCAACTTAAAATATTTCATTATTTCCTACATATATTATGCCACTAGTACTGTTTTCTAGAATGCCTCCAAATAAATTTTATATTTGGTTTGTTCAAATCCTGATTAAATAACATCCATCTAGTGTATTTGTTAGTCATTATTTGACCCATTGATCGTCCTGAGCCTATTTCTTAAGCAAGTTGTCCACGAGAGAAGAAACCTGACTCTTCATTTGGACCACCATGTAAGGGACATGATTCACAGGTTTGACCTCTGTTTATGGACAAAGGTGAATCAGGGCTTGGGGTTGAGGAAAAGTGAGAAGCCAGAATCCTGGAAGCTTAAGAAATAAAAACCCAAATGCTCTTAATCTGGAGAGCTTTTAGTATTTTCAGGAGACACTGCTTCCCCACTGTGAGCAGACAATAAAATCCCTTTCTGCTTCTCTTGCTTGACATGCATGCTTGTTTTATTTCAATTGGATAATAAAGTAGGACAGGGACCTGGAAGTTGGAAGACAGCACATTCTACAGATTCAAGATAAGCATTTGACAAACTATCAGTGTCAAAGTGAATGTTCGCTCACTAATGTAACAGAACAAGGATGCTTGTTGCATCATTTGATTTTTGGAGTTCCGGGTGGAATATGCAAGAAATTGATGAAATAAAATGTAAATAGAATAGAGGCAATTAATCTTTATTCACAGATGATTATATGGAGATAAATTTACAAAAATACACACACAAAAGTAGAATTTTAAAGGAAATATGCTTCAGAATATAGGTCAATATATAAGAATAATTCAATAAGTATTTCAATATGTATGGATTTATATGAAACAATGCCTGTTTAAACATGTCTCTGTGATGTCTTCAGACAAGTTATTCCAGTAATATATTTATTTTAATTTCATCAATATGCCTTCAAAAAACCTCAATTAAAACCGTGGTTTCCTAGAAGTTGTCAGATAGTTAGTTAAGGCAGAGAAGTCAGCTCAGAATGCTAAGCAAAATTTTAATTTCCAAAGATATAATCTTGGCAGATCTTCCTTAAGAATACAGAATAATTGCTGGAGCTTATTATGAAGAAGTGTTTATAAAATGGGGCTCTGAATTAATAATAAAAAGATCAGAAATAAATGGCAATTCATTAGGATTATCTAGGGCTGACCTATGAGACTTTTGTTGGGAACCATTAACCCATCCATCATTGATCACTGATTTTGTCATTTCAGGATTTTTTTTGTCTCCCAAAGTCAAAGAAATTTTAAAAGGCACATGATTTGAATCCACTGGAGATGTCAAAATTGCCAATTTAATATAGTATAAATCATAGGGCATAGAATTTATTGAGGGGAAATTAAGAGGTGTAAATAACACCTGCAATAATGTATAGAAATAAATGAAGATGATGCTGAGAAACTGTAGTTTCATATGTTTATAATTTTGTTTAAGAAAGTTTCTATGATGTTGTAGAAATACTTTTTTATTTACTATCATATAAATGCAAATTATATACCTATATGTCATAAAATGTCAATATATCTGCTATACAAACAAAATGGTTTAGGAATATTGAACAAATATTAAATATATAGAGATAATATTAACAAAATGTGTGCAATACAGGTGCACTTTAATTTGGCAATGAATTTGTGAGAAAAAAAGAATTTTTTAAAATGAATCATTTTAAAATCTGGAATGGAAAGAAAAATATAGCTAATACATCAATTCTCTCTTCTTTATCTACAGGTTCAATTAAATACAAATAACCTAAGCCTTTCTTAAGAAAATTTAAAAATTAGTATGAAGACCATATAAAAACACCTAGAGTACTCAATTATTTTTGTAAAAAATATTTTACATTAGATGATTTCAAATATTTATATAAATCTATAATAATTGCACTATATAATAATCTGTCATTTTGTTGTATGGTGATGGTTTGCATGTTGTTGTGATGCTAACAGCTATTTCACAGGCATATGGAATACCAGCATGGTCACCCATAGTAGAGAGGTTTCAACAGAGATGGCCAACTAAGCTGAGAAAAAAGATGAGATAATCCGTATGAAAGATTATCCACTGAAAGTTTATGAACATTAGAGGAATAAAGTCTGTTATACTACCATAAGATGAGCCCATCAAGTTATGCAGTTCTCAAATTACAAATTCTCAGCAGAGCCAAAATACAGCATGGCTCAAAAAATAAAAAGAATAAACCCTATAAACAACTATTAATAATTAAGAGGGGTCATGTATAAATTGTGGACCTCTGCAATTTTGAAGCCCTCAAAATGAAATGATATGCATAAAAATTGATGTCCTAGGTATCAGTGAGCCAAAATGGACTGGTATAGGCATATTGAACCAAACTATCATATTATCTGCTGTCGTGGAAATGACATTGAAGAAGAATGCTAATTCATGGACTGGGTGATGTTAGACTGTGGCCATCCCCAGGGCCACCCCAGAAGGACAGCATAGAAGCTTGACTGACAAGCTTGGCTGTACCACATATTTCTTATACCCTTGGACTTTGGACTGAAATAACCTGATGGGAGAGGATACAAGGGATGACCACCCCAGACTTTGGAAATGACAGTCATTGGACCTTGGGTGGGACCCCTGGATTAGTGGGAGTCCAATAAAATGAGATCCAGAACCACCATATATTTTGTGCCCCAATACTCCTCTTCAATGACTATGACAGGTTTTAGTCTGGGAGGCAAGGGTCAGCTCTTGTAAGAGATGATGCCTGAAAACTTCTCCAAGCGCCAATCTCCATGTTCAATATACACAGAGCTCAGTCAATTAAGAAATCAATCTATACGAGGTAACGTCTCATGGATGGGAGCATTCAGTAGGACTGTATTAGTATAAAGTCCTCCTATCTCAGTACCTTAAATTCTATGACAATGGATAAAATGTAGATGTTTTCAATGCAAGCACCTTATACTCTACGGCAGAGCTGTCAAACTCAATCAAAACACAGGCCACTGGGTGCAACAGGCAAGACGCACGCGGGCCACATCACATTTACAAATTTTGTCAAATTTACATTTTGAAGTGAGGATTCAGGAATATGGATAGGATATTTAAAACACAATATAATTGCTTTTATTTAAACATTTGCTTTATTTAATGTATTTATAAAACTAAAATTATTCTTTTTCACCCGAAACTTGCCAGTGCTTTCCTCCTACTAGTTTTCACTTTCCTCTTATGTTGTGACCGGAAAACATAACAAAGTAACTCATAAAAAACACAAAATGTTGGACCGCTGACAAACGTGATGCACAATAGCAATGGCTTCCCTCAAAAAATGTGAACTAGCGCTGCCGCTCGGTAAGATTCATCCCAGCACCCAGAACGTTCTTTCTAACTTCTCGCTATTGGGATCTGATTACATTACGTGGCACTGAGAGTGGCAGCCGTATCGCTCCCAAACGTCGCTGGAACTGAGTCAGTCACGTCCACAGGCCCCCAGGAAAGGTACTGGAACTCGTCTTCAGTAGTTAAAGGGTTAACAAGGGAATTGTGTGTATGGTATTGCCTCAATCTCCCCTAAGCACTATTTTCTTCATAACATTTTTTTTCTATTTTCATTTTATTTCAGAGCATCGCGGGCCACAAAAAATTACCTCAGGGCTGCATGCGGCCCAAGGCCGCAAGTTTGACACCCCTGATCTAAGGGGATGATTGACAATGTTTTACTTTTGATTTTTTTGTTGTTGTTTTCTTGCTTTTGTTTTTATTGTTGTTGATCTTTTGGTTCTGATTTTGTCTGTTTTTGTATGTGCGTGTTTGGTCATAATAGGACCACCAAAGTAAACCAGAGTCATGCATACCCGGGGGACAAACAGATGATTTGGGGCTCTCACATATTTCTGGCCCTAATCCAAGAACAGTTCCTTGGATTAGGCTAGAAATGGTCATGCTCAATACTGGCCTTCAGGAAAAGATCACTGCAGATAAGGGTGCTACAGCCAAGAGTGCTGAAGGAAGTGGATGGCGCCGGGCTCTCTGTTGGAATAGTGCCTTGGATCTAAAAGCTTGTATTCAAACAAGCAGTTATTTAGGTGAGGCAGAAACTAAGTCCACTCGGAAGAAGAGCGCTAGCCTGTGTGGTCTGAAGAAGACCATAGGAAACGCCGTATACGATAGAGGGAAAAGCGTCAGACCTTAAATTACCTACAGCTCTTTTGTAGTGAGTTATGGAGGATGGCAGGAATCCAGAATCCATCTGTTAAGTGTCTGATTGGATTAGGCTTCTGGAAGATCCCCTTTCGTCACGGTTGAGAGACTCAGATAGCCTTACTATCAGACGAAGATTGTTGTAAACTTGATTATGCTTAATAGAATCATGGTATAATATGATTCTTGGTCAGTTGACCTCTCTTTCCACCCAACCTGAATTTGCTCGGTGCTCCAATATTTCTTGCTTGTTCCAAGAAAGACATATTGTTATTGGCTTTTCTGTCTTACTCTTTATTTTCATTATTTATCTTTATTTATTATCATTCCCTTCTTCCTACTTCATGCTCTTATTGATTTTGATTGTTTCGGTTTGATCTCCCAGTTTAGGAAGCGCAGACGGGGTGGATGCATAGAGCAGAGTGCGTCCATAGAGCGGATTCCACGGCTTATTGGGAAGAGCCGGTAATGATGTGGGGATGGGAATTGGGACTAGATTGGTGGATGCAGGAAGTGGGAGGAGCATTAGAGCTGCCTGTGATGATATATATACAACACTTTTGAGAAGCAGTTGAACTCTGGAAGTGCATGATATGTGAACGTTGTATCAAATTAGTTTTAAAAAATAGAAACCCACACATTACCTATGGTGACCCTGGGTGAAGGAGGAAGAGTTTTAGCTTAGGGGGCACTGAGTTCATTTTAACTGTGGGGAACAATATGGAGAAGGATCATAATAATGATTGTACAACATGTAGAGTATAATCAATGGCACTGAATTTACAGAATTGTGCAGAAAGTTGTTGACTTGGTGAATGGTTTGTTTTGTATATTGTTGCCAAACAGAAAAAGAAACTATGAATAACAATGAGTATTAGGAAAATGAAAATGTTCTAAAATTGATTGTGATAAATACTCTACAACACTTTTGATATGGTTGAACTGTTGAATTGTATGATATATGGACCTAGTGCTAATAAAACTGTTTTAATGAAAGAAGAATTCTCAGTATTTGAAAACTACGCTTTAGTGATTGATACCATACTGGAAAACATATGATATAATTTTGAACGACAAATGATTTATCGGTCACTGCAAATTCATTTCATGATTCAAATACATTTTATAAATGGGAACTATACACATGCACCTGGTAGGATACAATTTAGAAGAATCAAATAGAATACCTCTGTGGAAAGAGATTATGGAAAAGAAAAATATTATACCTCAGAACAAAGCCAGGGGTCAACTATAGAACCATCTATCTAGTGCCCAAATATCTGTTCTACTTGAATCTGTAAAAAATTAGACAAGTGCAGCAGAACCAGAATATGGCCTTTCATTCGTCCCATTCAAATTTAGAGATAATAGAAAGAATGCATTTGATAAATTGACCACTAGTGGCCAAATTCTGGATGAGTTATCTGATGACATGTAGTACATCATATATAAATAAATCAAAAGATGATTAAAAAGAGAATTAAGAAACACCAAACTATATGACAGCAGAGACTCTGAAACTTGTTCTAGAACATGAGCTAGCTAAATCAAAAGGAAGAAATTATGAAGTGAAAGAGCTGAACAGAAGATTTCAAAGTGTAGTTTCTGAAGGAAAGAATAAAATATAATTAATAATGTGAAAACGTAGAATGAGAAAACCAAGAGAGTAACACACTTGATCTTTCTCAAACTGGAAGGGCTAAAAAAAAATATAATCAATGCCACAAACAACTCGAGTCACTGCCATCACATCAGTTTGACTTGTAGCGACCCCCTGTGGGTGTCTGACACTGTAACTCTTTGCAGGAATAGAAAGTCCAGCCTTTGTCCACAGTTGGAAACCGCCACAGCTCCCGGGACAAAGGCCCAACAAGTTCCCGCTACAGGACCACAGCTCCTATTTCAGTAGGGAAAGGTTTGTTATGAATAATTTTTAAATTGCTGTAGAAGTATATTGAATTGGAACAGTCAGAAATTCAGACTGTATTCAGAAGAGGGCATAGAATTAGGAATGTTACTGTTGACATCACATGAATCACATATAAAAGCAGAAGACACCAGAAAGATGTTTTCTTGTTTTATTGACCACACGAAGGCATTTGACTGTTTGAGCCATAACGAATCATGCACAGAAGGGCAAAGAGTGTGAGTTCTAATACTGAGTCGTGCTTATGTAGTGCCTCTACATAGTCTAAGAGCTACTCATTTGAACAGAATAAGGAATTATCCACAATGTGATTTACAATCAGGAAAATTGCATTTCAAACTTTTAACCTTTCAATATATATAATTTTTGTGTATGCTGAGCAAATAATCTGAGAAAATGAACTATATGAAGAAAAACAAGACTTCACAATTAGAAGATTCATTCATAATATTCCACATTTAGATGATACATGTTGCTGGCAGAGAAAAGGATTTGCAGCACTTACTGGTGAAGATCAAAGATCACAGTCTTCAGTGTGGATTACACATCAACATAAATAAAGCAAAAATCCTCACATTTGGACACCAAAACAACATCACAACAAATAAAGAGAAGAATTGAAGTTGCCAACGATTTCATTCATTTAGATCCACAACCAATGTCCTTGGAAGCAGCAGTAGGAACTCACATGGTAAATTCCTCTAGGAAAATAATCTACAATATCCTAAAAGTGTTACACAGGAGTCACTGTAAAAATGAAGTGTGCCTAAATGAAGACATAGTATTTCCAATCATCTCAAATGTATGCAAATACTGGGTAATAAATAAAGAATTCTCATGAAGACAAGAGAAGAATTAATGCATATGAAGTATGTTGCATACAAGGAATATTGACTAAACTATGACTTGTAGGAGAGTGAACAAACATGTGTTGGGAAAAGTATTGCCAAGCTCCTCCTTAGAAGTCAATGGTGAGATTCCAGCTCCGGAACTTCGAGCCTGTCATCTGGATGTTCCAGTCCCTGGATTAGGACATTGTGCTTGGAAATGAAGGCTTAAGTGAAAAAGAGGTAGGCATTCAGACATGATGTACACAGTGACTGAAATAACGGTCTCATGGACAGAAAAAATTACAGCACAGGGTTGAGGAGTGTTTCCTTGTGTTGTAGGGAGGGGGGCTATGATTCAGAACTCACTTAAGAGCACCTACAAACAGAGCAAGCAAGAGAGTATGGAGTTGAAATAAAGATAAACTACAATCAATTCCTAAAGTATGCACACGCGGCTTCAAAATGTGATTGGGATTTTTTCTAATTTTAACTTCATTCTTGCATGAAATTTTATAAATTCCTCTATATATGTTTTAGGTATTGTCTTTCTTTCATAAAGATTTTAATCTGGAAAGGTAAGCCCTCAAAAAATATGGGCGAGTACATTTATTTTTAGGGAAAACAAATGTAGCATAGTCAGCAGTTTTTGCAAAAGAAAAAACAGTAAATATTGAGTAACCATGACATTTTTTTATTTCTACTTCAAGGGTTATTCACAGATTAATACATATACTCTAACTTTTCTGTAAGGATAGTAACATAAATTGAGTATACTGGGAAGTCTAAGGAAGTTCTCAGAACTATTAATAACCAGGACAATTTAAGCACTTGTGAATACTTCTTACTGCTGTTGAAAAGCTTCTTACAAAGAAAACCCCACTTAAAATATTATCTGTTACTTATAAGAATAATAAAAGAAAATAAAAGCCTATCATTGGGATTTCTCGTGGTGCTTGTTATTAATTTATTTAAATTTTCCTTAAGTCACTCTTAAAATTTCCTTCTTTTTAGGTCTATCTTAAAATTTCCATTTTTCCTCTTTAAAGGATAAATGAATTTTCCAGAAAGGCTATCTGATTAAAAGGCGACTCAAAAATGTGGTATTAACTGTATGATATCCCTTAATAACAACTCTTTAGTAATCTGCTTTTCTTGTCAAACTGTGATGTGCAACTCTGGTGATTCTACACTGTAGAGACACTGCCTTATTTCTGTGATCCTAGCTGGTCATACGTTGGATGGCTAACTGAAAAGTCAGCAGTTTGAAACTCCAGTCCCTCTGCCACAGAAAGATGAAGCTCTCTATTCCTGTGAAGAGTTACAGCCATGGAGCTGCACCAGGGCTTTTCTATTCTGCCCTCGAGGCTCGCTATATGTCAATTTGATAGCAGTGAGTTTGATTTGGGTTTATTTAAGAACAAACCCTTTAAGCCTTTATGGGATATTTATGTTCCAAAAAAGAAAAAAGAAAATTTAAACATCTATTCAGATGAATCAATGCATGATATATGTCAAGAAAATAATTTTCCTTTTGTAACATCATTTCCAACTAATCAATTCTGACAAAGAGTAAGCCTATAAGATAGAGTATAACTGTCGCCTAAACTCAAAGTGTCTGTCTTTAAGAAAGCAGATTGCTTTTTATTTCTCCGGAGGAGTGGTTGCTGGATTTAAACTGCCAACACTTGGGTTAACGGTCCAACTTGACACACTGCACCCCATTTTATAATATGTGTTAAAAATAGATGAAGAGACAGTAAAAAAGAAAGTAATCTTAAGACAAAGTAATCTTGTGTTAATACCTATAGAAATAGATCATCTTTCTAAAATGTATTGATACTAAATATTACACATTGAAATACTTGACAGTATTTTAGATAATAATATATTCTAATAACTCAAGATTGTAATGACTTTATAATAGCCCACTGAGACAGATAATACTCAATTCATACTCTAACTTTACCATGAATAATTAAAAGCTTACAGTAAACTGTGCTTTTCTGCTGCAAAGTCTCAGTTTGAAGGGCCATTTAACGACACTACCATCACCGGTGCCCACATACCAGCTCTTCCGTGAAGCCTTACTGACCATTTCTGCTTCTCTCAGGCAAAGTTAATTGCACCCTTCACCGTTTCACAAAGCCCCTTAGATACACTGCTTCTGATAAATACGCAGTACATCACTAGAATCATTGCCTAGCTTTTCCACTGTAACTGTAAAGTCCCGGAGTTATAAAATATCTTACTTACTTACTATGTTATACTCAATATCTTGAAGGATTCACTGCACATTGGATATTAGAAACATATTCTGGAGAAAAATATACTTTATAGATCCTCTTGTGTTGGATATATTTTGCTATGAATATTCCCATTTAGCAGTAATCTTTTTAATCATGACTCTTATGGTTTCATCTTGTTGGTGCCACAGTCTTTATAAACTAACTTAACAATTTGAAGAATAAAAGGCTAAGATATATTTTATTTACCAAAAGTAGTATATATATTTTTCTGACATGAGTCTGTAAGGGTTTCATTCACATTTAATTCCATAAGCAGATGAGTTTAAAAATTACATATGTGAGTTAAAACAACAGCCCCCCCCCAAAAAAAAGAGGGAAGCAAAAAAATCTCATGGTCTTTGTAACTATCCATATATTTCAGTAAGTTTCTGCTAAGTTATATTCACTTTTAATCTAGAATTCAATTTTTAAAAACGTCCAATTAATTGATTTAAGTTTGTAGAAAATAAATTCTTAAGTGTGTCATTTAATGGAAAATATTACAAAATCTCCAAAACAGGAAACATTGTAAGCCAAATGTCTATTGTCACATTTCTTATTTATTGATGAAAAACAATTGCAAAAATAATAAGCAGTTCATATCTGTATAAGTTTCAAAGCCTTCTGCTTTTGCTTTAACATCAAATTAGAAAGAGTTTTCTTTATATTCCATCAGAAGTCCTGGTGGTATACTGATGGATACATATTGGACTGTGAGCCACAAGGCCAGGAGTTCAAAACCATCAGTCACTCAGCGGGAGAAATATTAGGCATTTTACTTCAGTAAAGAGTAAGAGTTCCAGAAACTCACAGGGTCAAATATACCCTATCCTATAGAATATGAGTTGCCATAAGCTGGACATATTTTAGTTTGTGTTTTCCATTAGTAAGAAACCGACTTAAGCGAACCTAAAAATAATAAAGAAAAATGGTTGGTAGCATAATCATAATATAAAATTATTTCAATGTATCAAATTGAGTTGGTTAATCAGTTTAAATCCTAAAAGTAACTAACTCTTGAGGCCTAATATTGTTTGAAGGATATTCATGTTTGTAGAAATAATATGTTTTAATCTTCAATGAAGAGACTTCTTTCAACTTATTATTCAATGCTTTGCTTTTCATAGGTATGCTGAATCTTGATCTATCATTGACTAATCCCAAAAATACCAGTGGCATAGTGGGTACACATTGGGCTGGTAACAACAGGATCACCGGTTCAAAACCACCAGGAGCTTCATGGAAGAAAGATAAGACTTTCTTTTCCGGTAAGGAAGGCAGTCCCAGAAACCCACAAGGGCAATTCTGTCCTTTCCTATCTGGCTGCTATGAATTGGAATCAGCTCCATGACAGTGGGTCTGTTGTTTTCTCTACCTATATTTCTTTATATTCTGTTGATTTATTTAACATTTCATCAATCAAGGCCTCTTAGAATTATTAGACCTGCTTGTTCTGTGGCAGAGTCTATGGCTACGAGAGTACAGAAGGAAAGATGGAAGTTACGTGCAAACAGGGCTATTTGATAGGTGCTAGAGAGATTTCCCCCTTTGTTGATTATGTTACAATGAATTCTCGATGTGGCATGAACAGATATTTTAAACAACAAAGATCAGATATATGAGGATTGAGTGGAATATATATGGATAAGTGAATTAAAAGTTCGTCATTGATGAGCCTTCCAATTCAAGGAAATTCTATGCATCTAAATGTATGTGGGCCTTATTTCATTTTCCTCAGAGAATTTCACTGGTTTCCATATACATTTTCTAACTTTTGTTAACATTTTTCTCTTTGTAATATTTTAATGGTTTTAAATTTTTTGAATTCCACTTTTGGAATGACCACATATAATACAACAATTATCTTTAGTGTATTGAAAAAATATCATAGAAGACATAAAAATAGATTTGAATATGAGGAAATATATATCATTGCATAGAAAAATATTATACAGTATGAGTTCTCTGCAAGTTATCACAATCCCAATAAAATGATATTTTTCCTTCTGGAATGCTGAAAAAATGACTACAATGTGAATTTCCACACAAAAAAAAGATCTAGTAGCTAATAGTGTCAGAATTATTTTTTAAATATGCTACAGGAGGAAATATAGCCTACAAGACACCAAATATATTTTAAACGACCTAAATAAAAACATACCTTTAGTACATGCATAACTGGAAATGAATTAAAATAGAAAAACGGAATATTAAAACTATAATGGAATGGTGAACTTTAAATATGTAGTGTTAGATGGAAAAGCAGAGAGCTGTTCCCAGAATGTGAAATTGGATACATTAAAATTGATAAATGTACGACAAAAGATACACAAACTATAAAGCATAAAATTTCAAAAAAGGAAGAATTAAATATATTTGAAAATTTAAACCTTAAACGTTAATATCTATAATTATTTTTAAAAGAAATCAAAGGCAAACCCAATTACATCTACTCCATTCTGACTCCAAGAGTGTAAATCTTCACAGGACTAGATGAATTCATCTTTTCCCTGACTAGTACCTGGTGGATTTGAACTATTGAATTTTCAGGCAGTATCCTAATACCCAACCCGTAGTTACCTTAGAAGCATATAAAAATAGAGATAATTACAAATGACAATGAAAGTAGAAAACAACACACATCTCACACAGACAAGCAAAAATTAAAAGTGATCCATAAACGGAGTTGCCATTTTCTCAAATAGTTCACGGGCAAAAAGCCAGATGTTTAAATTCTAGTGGCTAAATCTTGGGTTTATCTGAACCTTTATTCATGGGCTAATTGTTGTTAGGTGCCATCTGACTCAAAATGACCTTTTGAAAATAAAACAAAACATTGTTTAGTGTGCACTATCCTTACACGTGTCATGTTTAAGCCTGTGATTGCAGCCATTAGGTCTCATTCCTGGTGACAGGACTAAGAAATCACTGTGTAGATCAATTGACAATATGTGCCCAAATCAATTAATTATTTAATTCTTGATTGAACAATTTGATTTCTATGAATATATCCAAAGTTGTATACTTGCAAACTACGTAAAAAACAAACACACAAACAACAAACTAAACCAACCCATTGCTATTGAGTAGATTCTAACTGATAAGAGAACCAACACATGGTTTCAGAAACTAAATCTTCTTGTAAGGAGAAAGCTTCATATTTCTCTTGTGGTTTTCAATCACCAACCACCAACTTTGGCAGCTAGCAGCCAAAGACTAAACCACAGCACCACCAGAGGTTTCGTTGAATAATATAACTGTATTACTATACAATCACAACTTTTAGAAAGGAATGAAGAATAGTTCTGTGAATTAATAAAATTATATCCTTACATATTGTAAGTTTTAAAAAAGAAAATTAGAGAAAACATGTAAACTATAGTTATGTCTATGTGTGTAGGCATGACAAACCCTAAATTGAATAACAAAAACAAAAAATCAAAGAAAATGGTGCCTCTCCTTAAAAGGCAAGAAATACCTTACAGAAAACAGAAAATGAGTTACAATTACTTGAATATATCTTATTTTATATTTCACTATGGAAATATGCAAGAGCAAGTCAAAAAAGAAAAATGAAAAAGGCTCATTTAAATATCTGTAGTTGTTATATACAGTATAAGTATATTAAATTATATTTTAAAATACTAAATTGATTGTGTATTATACCAAGAAATACTCCAAGGGCAGAAATAACTATGAAATAAGTTTTATACACAGTTTTAATAGTACCTTTTGTTGCTTGACATTGCTGTTAGATTTTTTTATGTGCCTTGTAGGGTAAAGCAAATATTTTTACAAATTTAAATCAATTGTCTCCATTTTTCTGGAAAAGCAAGTGAAAGGAGATAAACATTTGACAGTGAAGATATTACTTAAAGCCCCTCAAGTGCGGAATTTATTTGGAATGGTAGGCATAAACATTTAATGTATTTGACTTATCTACTGAGCTATTTTTCATATTCCTATGATTTTACAGTTCTACCATTTATAGTGCATAAAACATGAATTTATCCACTAGTAAGAAGCCCATCCTGTGACCTATTTCTATCCATTTACCACTTGTTGCATAAATAAGACACTCGCTTTGGAGAAGTGTCTGTTGGTCACGTACAGGAGACAGTTAAGTGTGGAACTCATTAATATTATACCAGATTTTGTAGAAGCAGGGTGACTGAGATAGAATTAGCTCAATTCAAGGATCCCAGTAGTCAAAGATAATTTAAGCATCATTAAGGAAAATAACATGAATAAGTTGGAACACATAAACGTGTTTATGTCTAAGATTTAATAATTAAATTTGAAAACAACTTCTTGTTCATTAGGAGACCTGGTGGCATAGTGGGTTATGCATTGGGCATATAAGTTCAAAGTCAGTGGTTCATAACCACCAGCCATTCTGTAGGAAAAGGTGAAGCTTTCAACTTCCATACAAAAATAGTCTTGCAAACCCACAGGGGTAACTCTATTCTGCCTATAGGGTCACTCTAAATTTATATTAATTCAATGGCAATGACAATGACTTGTTCATTGATGAAAGTGACAGGAAAGCAAAATTTTACTTTGAAAAAATATTAAGTAAATTGTTGTGTGTTCCTGGTACCACTAATAACTACTAGTGAATCAGTTTTTTAATGGAAGTATGTGTGAGTAAGCAAGTGAAGAATGAGTAAATTAAAAGGCCGTTTTTAAATGCTCAGGAATAAATAGATGAAGGCAAAGATAATAAACATCTGGAACACCATTATAGAAGATGCCGGGTATGACATATCTCCTGATAGAATATTACTGTTTTTAAAAGAGGTGTTTGTTAATCTACATCATGTTTATATATCTCTAGTCGCAACTCAAAATATGACAAGTATTTTTCACAGAACTTGAAATTATCAAATGTTAACATGCAAAGATGAAAGCATAATCATTGTCCAAATATTACCCCTTCCTTAATGTAGATATGAATTGATCCTTTAAAATAGTACACACACATACACTGACACACATATATATTTAATATAATTAGGAAATATAATTAAAATTAGGAAAATAGTTTCTATTATTTCTGCTTACTATAAACTTTTCAAATAGAATTCTAACCTCATAGCCAGATGCAAAGATTTGTTTAAAGAATTAACACAAAGCATTTAAGAGTATATAAATAAACAGTTGAAAATTTTCAGAGCTTAGATGGTGGTATTCTAAATAAAAGTAAGAAATTAAAAAAAGTACAAAGAATAACAATCAAATCTCAGTACATTGAGTCAATTATAACTCATAGAGACTCTATAGCCCATTGCTTAACTGCTTCTGTGGGTTTCTGATACTGTCAGCATTTACTGGGGCAAGGTCTGTTTTCATTTTGCAGAGGGCTCGTGGTTTCAGACAACTGACCGAGTGGTAAGCAGCCCATGGATAATCCACGGTGCCCCCAGTCTAGTGCTCTTTGCAAACCCTGAGACATGACAGTGGAGCACAGGTAGGGTCCTGGACCTGAGCAGGGGCAGGACAATGGTTCCTTTGTATAGGCCTTCTCCCTTAATGAAACCGAATGTGCACTGCACTTACCCTAGGACTATATTCATGAGAACTCTTCTCTACTCGCCTTCACCTAGTGGGATCCAATTATTTGGGGGTTACAATTTAAAGAAGGGTCTACATTGTTCAAATCCCTTCCCTCTAAAGTCATCTAGTGGGAACAGCAGATGATTCTCTAAACAGCAGTTTAGAGATTGGGTGAAGTAAATTGAAGGTAGCAGTAGGATGCAGTGTCCTCCCTCCTAGGAGCCTCTAATAAAAGTCTCCAAAATTCCTTTTATGTTTGGTTAGATTAAACATTTCTCTTGGTAAAGACTAGACCCTAATTCTTGAAACAACTAGGGAATTATGCACAAATTTCTGTACCCTGATGCCCTTTTCAGGAAATTAAGGTGCATTGGGATGAGACCTCACTTTATTCAGCTACCACTACCATGCTCGGCACCTGCCAGTTCAGCGCTCCCTCATCATGGACTCCATTACCATGCTTCCTTGCATCTATTTGGCGATCATCCAGACACACAATGAGGTGGTCATCACAGAAGAACAAGACCAATGTTGTCACGAACGCATCTAGGAAGAATGTTAAACCTCTCAGGCATGGCTAGTTAACAAAGGACCTGCCCAATATCATCATCAAGAGAATTGCCTGCAGATTCAGGGCTAGCAGCCCTACCTGAGCAGCCAGTGCTGTATCAGGAGGAGGAGCTGCTGCCTCCTCAGCTGAGTACAAAGTAGAAAAAGAAGAATCAGAAGAGATTTCTTTTTGAGTTTTCTTTTGAGTCAAAAAGAGTTTTCTTTTTGATTAAACCCCTACTGTATTAAATAATAATCTAAACTCAGGAAGAATGAAAAAAAAAACAAAGTAAAGAAAAGAAAGGAAAGGTAGAGAGGTTGAGTGAAAGAGTAAATGAGAGAGACAGTGAAAGACAGACAGAGAGAGAGAGAGAGAGAGAGAGAGAGAGAGAGAGAGAGAGATTTAGAGGAAAGAATGTCTTCCAAACTCAAGTGATTATTTTATATTATCAAAATTAAGAACCAAGTTTTTGATTCGTATCAGTAACATCATTTATTGGCCTCCAAAGGGAAATATCCCTGATGGTGATGTGGCACAGCATGGCAGTGAAAGTGATATTTGGACAGAGCCTTTTCAGAGTCCAGACAAAATCTTGAGACTACATTTCCTAGAAACCTTTGCTTGCCCTATTGAAAGTTTTCCATAATTTGCAAAAATTTCCTAAAAATCTCATGTCCTCCAAAGGCAGAAACTATATTCATTGTCATTGACTAGATGCCCATTCATTGGGAGCCCAGAGGAGAAAGTAGAACTGCCCCTGTGGCTACCCAAGACTCTAACTCTTTATGAGAGTATAAATCCTAAACCTTTCTGCGTCAGCAACTTGTGGTTTCAAACTTCCGACCTCGTGGTCTCAGTACACTGGGTAACCACTAATCTACCAAGGCTCTTGTTCTTTAGAAAGCCTGTTTCACAGCAGTTGCAGATTGAAATGCCAGAACCAGCTGTCCTGCCTTGTGAGGGGCTTTTCTTCCTCCCAATAGATGCTAAAGAAAATCCTATATGGAAACTCAGTCTGTGCCTATCAAAGTAAATCCTTATTTTGAGAAAGCAAGAACCTGACATTTCTATAACAATCAGATGGTGATCATATTGATGTTAATAATTTTTCTTATAAAGAAACATTTATTGAGAGAATATTTTCTCTTTCTGGATGTAGTCATTTTTAAGAGATCTGAATGCTCTGTCCAATATTAGTGAAACTAATTAGTTTCAGTGACTTAGAGTATTCAAAAATCTGTCTATATTTCAAAATATTGAGTATCAAAATTCAGTACAATTTACTTTTCAGGACATGATTTTTTCTGATTAATTATGCTATGACCTCTGAAATTAAAGTCATAACATTGTATTGTTCATAATTATATTTAAATATGAATTATATTATTTTTATCAATTTCTAAATGGTAACTTAACAGAATATTTTATCCATAGGGGTAATACTCTAAACAGAAGCTATAGACAAACCTTAGAAAGTACCATTACTGTATGACTTCTAGTGAACGCTGTCTTATCACCGAAGTAACCTATATATTTCCAATATAGCAAAATTGTATAACATATTAACTTGAAAGTGTTAGATTTATTTATACTTGATGAGTGAATTTTAATTGTTGAGGATGTCAGCAATTTGAGCTTAATCAAGAGCATTTTAAAATACATTAAAGGAAAGAATTAATGAATTTGAATTTTGATACAGATATGCAGGCCTATATGTATTATTGACAATCTTTTTACGTTAATTCCCTAGCATCTGGAAATTTTACAATAAGAATTGGAAAAAAATACCTGAATCCTTTATTTCATAGACAGAAAACATGTATTTATTGTTGGAATTAGCTGTAGTTTTACATAAACAATGAATTATTTAAATATTTGTTTGTCAACCACCTCCACTTTTCCCATACCCACCTCCAGGTATTTTCAGAAATACCACCATACTCATTTTTGTAAAATATTGCGGTAATAAAATTTAGCATAGTTCATGTAGGAAGATAGCTCCTGGGGATTGGAAATGGTTAGCAAACAAAGATAGAAGGTGCATGCTATTAGCATATAAAACATGGTAAAATTGTAAAGCTTATAACTTGCATATTAAGCGTCCCTGGGTGGCACAAATGCTTTACAACTTGGCTACTAAGCCAAAGACTGTGGTCCATACCCACCATGGGCGCCTGAGAACAAAGGCCAGCCATCTACTTCTCAAAGAGCATTCGGAACAATTCTGCTATGACACACCTAAGGGCAACATGATTTGGAATGAACTTCACTGAAACTCATCTTTGGTTTGGTTTTGTTATTTTAACGTTTTGTTCTGCTTTTTTGTAGCTTGTATTCAATTCTCTTGATATTATACAAAGACAATAAAATTGGTTGAAAGTATTTCAGAAAACTCGCGAGAAATCTATAAGAACCCAAGAGATAGCATGTAACAAAACAGATTTTCTTTTTACTGAGTGCGATGGCATAAAATATCAAGAATGACTTATCTCACCACTAAGCGTTAAAATGACAATCTGGCAGGTTTGCCTCTGTGGATACAAGGGAGAATCCCTCTCTCGGTGATTGCCAGCACTTTACCTGTGTCTGCCTTGGGGCAGCATCACTCTTATCGCTGGTCCATGTTCACATTGCTTCCTCTTCTTTCATCAATGTCAGATCTTAATCTCACTCTGCCTACAAGGACACTTGTCATTGACTTTTAAGCACACATAGATAACTCAGGACGGCCTACTGTATTCCTTTGTAGATCCTGAACTTACTTACGTCAAAGACCTCCTTTTTATTTTTGATTTCCCTCAGAGGTTATAACATTCACAAGTTTATATTCTTGAAATGGATGTACTTTTGAGGGGTCACAACTCAGAATTCTACAAGACAAGGAGGCTTCAACTACATATGATAGACTAAAAGTGCTATACCTAAATGTTACTTTTCATTTATAATATTACCGAATACTGTATTTTGGGGTGGGAATTATGATAAATATGCAGGTTTTTTTTCAAAGAGAGATGAAAATTCGGATGTGGAATATAGCCATTCACAAATAAAATCAGATTCCTTTAACCTATTCCTATTTAATAAAATACCTAACCATATCAAACTTAAGACATATCTTAATTTGGGACAATAATTATTATTATCATCATTGTTGATTTAAAGATAATTAAAATAATGGAAAAGGAAAATTCAAATATATCCATCATAGCTTCCTAAGGTTGCTGCAACAAACGTCACAAATTATGTTGCTTATAAGGTCTGAAATTTGTTGCCTCACCATTAAGGATGTTAAGTGCTAATCAGATCAGGGGCATTCTTGATTCCTTGGGAGGATCTGATAGACCAAGTGTCCCACGGCTCTTTAGGGCGTCCTGGCAATCCGGGGCTTCCTTGATTCAAAACTGGACCACCATATGATATATAAACCCTGTGTTTTCAGTGTCTATTAATTTTCTAAATTAAATGCCACTCAAGCGATTTTGACCTAACCCATTCTGGTATGAACTCTTGTTAAATTGTCATGATCTCCAACAGGAAGAAGATATCACAGGTGCTTGGCTTAACAGGATAGACATTAGCTGTTCCTTAATTCTAGAGACTAAAAGTCCAAATCACATTCTTCCTTGTGTTGATGCTTTCTAGGAACTCTTTCTTCTTTCTGGTGTCTTCACGTGTTAGCACTCGGCTCGCTGTGTGCATATCACTGCATTTTTCTCATTTTATTGGACGTTCCTTCAAAGTGCTTAAGTTTAAGATGAGCTCTACTCTACCATGACCATATTAACATAGAACAAACACCAAACACTGCTATCAAGTCAATTAAAATTCACAGTGGGTATAGGAGGGAGGAGAAGTGCCACTGTGGGCTTATAAGCTGCACATCTTTATGGGAGCCAAAAGCCTCATTTCCTCCCCCAGATTGACTGATGGATTTGGTCAGCTGATCTTGCTGTGTGTAGCTAATCGCTTAACTAGCTATTCCCCCAGAGCTTCTAGTGCTTGAAAATAGATTTCTTCAGTGCATTAATTAAGCTTTAACAAATGTAAGAAATTCTCTACAGCTGTTCATCTCTGAAGGAGCCCTGGGGGTGTGGTGATTATGAGTTAGGCCTCGATTCTCAAGGTCAGCAGTTTGAAACTACTAACCTCTCTCTGAGAGAAAGAGAGGGATTTCTACTCCTATCTAGAGTTGCCAGCTTGCAAACTTGCAGGGCCATTTCCACCCTGTCCTTTAGGGTCACTACGTGTCTGCATCGACTTGATAGCAGTGAGTATTCGTGCCTGAGTTATAAAAAGAACATATTAGACAAGGACTGGACATAGACTGGGGAGGACAGATGTCATGTCAAGAAATAATCCTTTGAATAGAACAAGAAAATATTTACAATGCTGTTTAAAATGAAAAAATTAGTGTGTCATGACTACATCCTACCCACATCAATATATGTTTTGTATGCTGAGTAAATAACTTGAGAAAGAGGATTATATGGTGATGAATAAAACAACAGAATCAGAGGACGACAGATTATAATCCACTATATTCCGAAAGTACCACTTTGCTGACAGGGAATGGACTTGAAGCACTTACTGGTGAGGACGGAAGACCACAGTCTTCTGTATGACTACACACCGACATAAAGAACCATGTGAAAATGCAAAGGAGCGCTCAAACCGACCTGCGGAATGACTCTGATGGGGGTGTTTGGTCTCTCAAAACACAAGGCAATTTATTCAAAATTGTCCGAATGCATGAATTACAAGGATCTGCTGCACGTGACAGTTTACCGGTAGTTATATCCTGCGGCTATACCACGGCCATTACAGATAGGGAATTTTAAGAACAAAATTAATTTTCTAGGAGAGATTAAATGTCTAATTCAGAGTCTGGGGAAAATAATTAATCACAAGTTGAACCAAACAGAGGCTACCGATGAATCGCATATAGCAGTCAGAAACAATGCGAGCGAGTAAAACTAATGTGAACACAAAAGACCATCAGGATGGCGCAGCCAGACGATAAATACACATTTTCACGACGCGAAAATGTTCATCATCCATTCTTGGTTGCAACACTGATTCTGAAAATTACATTTTAATTTAATTTCCACTTTTGCTTTAAGAAGAAAAGTAATTGCAGTGACAAAATACAGTGTTGTGGTGTCGATTCTGACCCGTTGTGACCACATAGGACAGAGCAAAACTGCTCTGTTTGGTTTCTACTACACCTTAGTGGGCACAGTCAACCTCATTCTCTCCCACCGAGGGGCTGGGCAGTTTGGATCACTAACTTTGAGCTCCGTGACACCCCTCACCTTGTACTTCTGAGCATCCACAGTCACTGCATGAGGCATGAAAGTTAAATACTCTGGGCACTAAAGAAAAGTTGACACTTTAAGTCCACCAGAAGGTCTTGAGCAAAAGTTTCTAGTTATCAGTATCTGAAATATTCACCACTGAAAATTCTGTTCTACACATTTGATATCATCATGAATCAAAGTCAAAATCAATTCTTTTTAGTATTCACTCAAAGTTTGTTTGGACAATCCTGTTTACTTTCTTCCTTGGTTTTCCATTGCTATCTATAAGACAAGGAAGGATTTCATTTCAAGTATGCTTATGTGGAAAAGGAATGGATAAAATGATAAAGCGATAAAATGTACAAAATCCACTTGAATGTAAATATGCTTTATTATTATTTTATCCATATGGGTGTAGCTTGCAGATGCTACGATGCTTAAAGCTATGGTTTCAATATATCAAATACCAGCAGTGTCACCCATTGTGAACACATTTAACAAGAGTTTCCAGACTAAAAGAGGCTGAAAAGAAAGGCATGAAATTTTGCTTTTCAAAGCTTATCATAAGGGCCACTCTAAAGGAGACAGTCAGCCAGGGTGCAGAGTAAGAACTGCTGAAACACACAACATTCCTCTAGGTCTTTAATGACCCCTGCCCCCACTATGATGACCTCACTTTTACCTTACAAATGTAGCTAGACTGCAGCATGAGCACTCGTACAGATAACAGGTCTCGGCACATGGAACCAGGACAGGTAAACCCCTCAGGAGCAGTAATGGGAGTAATGATACCATGAAGGTAGGGAAAAAGTATGGGGAGAAAGGGGAGAAATGGGGAACCAATGGTAAGGGTAGACATATAAGGCCCACTCCCCTGGGGGAAAAACATCAGAAATGTGGGTGAAGGGAAACAGTCGATGGTGTAAGATAGGAAAAAAGATAATAATAATTTATTAAGGGTTGATGAGGGTGGGAGACTGGGGAAGGAAGGGAAAGAAGAGGAGCTTATCTCAAGGACTGAAGTAGAAAGAAAATGATTTGAAAATGATGATGGCAACATATGTACGAATATGTTAAATACCATTGATGTATGGATTGCTATAAGAGCTGTAAGAGCCCCCAATAAAATTATTTATTAAAAGTAAAAGGTAATCAATGAAAACTCTGTGAATCACAATAGAACACTGACTAATTTGTTTTGTGTAAATGACTCATCAGAAGGGGTAAATTCCTAGAGGAGATCATTATATTTGGTGAAGTTCAGGTAGAGGGCCTCAGTGAATTAGATAAATCCAGTGATGACTGAATATCTTGATGACTTTGAGAATGACACAAACCCAAGCAATGTTTTTATGTCCCACATGGGATTACTGTGAACTGTTAAACTCACTGGGATCCAACAACGGGAACAACAATGCCACGTGCTCTGTGCTTTGCTGCACACCAGGAGCCCTGGTGGTAGGCTTTGGACAGCTAAGCTCAAGGTTGTTTGTCCAAAACTACCAGTTGCTTTGTCGGAGAAAGACCAGTTTATCTGCCTCTGAACATATGTACCATTCTATACAGAGTTGCGATGATTCAGGAGTGACTTAATAGCACTGTGCTTGATATAAAGTTGTTTTTCACCAATTCTACTGGATTCTTCCTTCTTTGGGACACTTGATAGGATTGCAGCCACTCTTCCTTTACAACCAGTGAGACTTAACCGCTTTTGTTAGACCACTAGCTTCAAGGTAGTTGTTATTTCAAATGGAATCAGTGATGCTGAAAAAGAAAGACTCACTTTTGTAAATAAGAGGATAGCTAAAAATAACAAAGTAGTGCTATGAAGTCAACTGAAGGAGAACCTCTAATTTTTGATTTTTCTAAATGAGACTTTCAGCAAGGATAGAATAAATTGTGTTTTCTACACATGTACTATTAAACTATCCAATTAACTGAGAATTTCTTAAACCAGGTCCAAATCAATAGTTGGCAGCCAATAAGTCCCTCCTAATGGATGGCACATCTCAGATAAGAGACACACAAAACATTCTGCTCTCTCACCATATTACATATGAGAGTGTGTGTATATATATTAAGTGTGTGAGTGTGTGTGTGTGTGTATATATATATATATATATATATATATACACGAGGCAACATTTCTTATTATTCTGTAATATTATTTATAATATGATAAAAGCTGAATAAACAAATGACAAAATTGACTAAGTTTTAGGATACTTTAACTATTAAAGAAACCATTATTTAGGACACAGTGTCCCTGACTACCGAAGGTGCAGTTGACATTTAGAGTCTCTACCACCTTCAGACAAAAGAATCAGACATATAATCCATGTAAACTATTGCTCATATATTCCCCAGAATTTTCTTCACATGTAAATATGAAGAATGTGGAAAAGGAAAGACTATGCAGACAGTAAAATTAAGAGATACAAAGAATGATGGGAAACAATAAAGAATAGAAATAAGGCCAAGTCAAGGAACAGTCTTGGTCATTAATGTGGGTAATGCTCATATTATCTGACTGATGCTATTTCAAAATAAAATTTCTTTACATACAAAAAAATTCTCTTTCTAGGT
Organism: Tenrec ecaudatus; assembly: GCF_050624435.1. NCBI lineage: Eukaryota > Metazoa > Chordata > Mammalia > Afrosoricida > Tenrecidae > Tenrec > Tenrec ecaudatus. The sequence goes on from NC_134531.1 coordinate 237,801,356, forward strand.
AAGAAATATCCCTATGATTATCATGCTCCTTCAGTAACAATGCATTCTGTATAAAAGGTGCAGGGCAAATAACATCGTTTTAATTTCTGAAGTATACCAATAAGGGAGAGAAGTAACTATACCAATTCCTAGATAGTATATACTGATGATAAAAATATTGTCTTTGATCCTGCCATCTTGTACTTACATTATGATGCTATTTTTAGGAAGGTGGAAATTTTTATAGGTAGAAAATAGGGTAAATATCCATTAACTCATGAATACTGCAGTTGATTGAATGATAAACAATTCAACACATACCTCTAAGTCCTTACCGATAAAATCGGTGATTTTACTTTCTTCTTCTGTTGAAATCAGGAGTATGCATGTGGCTTACGTTGGTAAATGAATTAGAAAATGATATGAACTGCGTTTGCTGTGGGCAGTAGCTTTGGGATCAGAGCACAAGTCAAACCATATCTATTACATTCCCATGGAAATTTCCATAAAAGCAGATATGAGTACTACTGCTGACTAACACTGGTTAAACTGCTATGTAATTCATGAGTGGCTGAGTAGATCTATGACGTATGTATGCTGTTAGCAGTCACCAAGGCAACACTCAACTCATTCCCAAGGGATTAAACAATGGATTCTTCCTTCTCTCTCTCTCTCTCTCTCTCTCTCTCTCTCTCTCTCTCTCTCTCTCTCTCTCCCTCCCTCCCTCCCTCCTTCCCTCCCTCTCTTTCTGCCTCCCTTCCTTTCTGTCTCCCTCTCCCTTTGTCCAGAAATTTACAGAAATTTAATCTTCAGGCTATTCAGTCAGGTATTTATATTCCATTGAAATTCATCCATCGTCATAACATCACACAAGCTTCCAGGTACACACAAGTTGTGACTGTGCTTAGGTGTCTTGCTGGGAATTAAACCCAAGTCTCTTGCATAAAATGTGAAATTTCTATCAATGAACCTCCACTGACTTTGATGGATCCATATGTTATTAAAAATAAGCCTGTATCACCCTTAAGCCAAGGGATTTTAATTATTACCATAGCATCATCAATCTTGATTGTGTTATTTTATTGCTTCATTTAAGTATGTCAGTTTGTACTTAAAATCTGTTATTACCATTTATGTTATTAGAAATTAAATAGCAGTACTATGAAAATGAATTATAATTGACTTGATTCCAATTCATAATGACCTGCTACAGGGTTTCTGATATTGGAAATGTTTTTGAGAGCAGAGAATCTCTTCTTTCTCTCATGGAGCTTTGAAGCTCTTGCTCGGTCAATGCTTAGAATGATGAAAACAATTCCAAGATTGCACTGCAAAATGTGTAGAGCATGATTCCAAAGCAGATGTGAATGTATTATGCAATGGTATATGCATAATTATGCATAATGGTATATGCATAGATGCTATAGGTCTCAGGAGAAAATGACTACCAGAAGTTAAGGTAGTGGTTATTTCTAACATGTTGAATCTTCGGCTGACACGAAAAGTTTTCAAGGGTGCTGGCAGTGTTCTCTTCTTCCCTGTGTGTGGTGAAGTATTAAATATTCATCACGTGCAAAAATTAGGTTTTATGTGTTTGCTATTTTTATATCCCTAATTAAATGGATTTCTTTTGCAAATGTGAACTGAGATTTTCTAATGTAGATATGAGTAAAGTAAATTATGAAGAAACATACTTTATATTAGTTGGTGAATGCATATGGAAGTTAGTAACAAGTTATTTTAATTTGCTATCATCTGGAACTAATATATCAAATCTTTTTTCTCTAATATATATACATATATTAATAAATAGAAATTGTTAGAAAATGTTGGTACATCTAGTCTGGCAGAAGTGATAATGGCCATCCAAATAAATCCATATTATAAAAAAATTCCAAATATATTGTTTTTTATGGCAACAGAGATTATATAGATGAGATAGAAGAATTACCTTATAATACTTCTTGAGCCTATTATACTTGTTCCGTCTTCTTATAAAGAAAACAATGAGGCAGAGGAAGCACAGAGGAATATGTAAAATAATCAAAGGTGGGAGAGAAAGGAAAAGAGAAGGGGATTTAAAGAAACAACAGAGCCAACTTTGGAGACAGAAAAGTCAGGAACCAAGAAATGTAGTGTTTAAGTAACTGGAAAAGAGAGAGATTCTCCATTCTCCATTATAATCTGTAGAAAAAATACATACTGATACCATGACTTTCACCCCATAAAGTTCACGTTGAACTTGTGATTTTAAGAATGGTAAAATGATCAATTTATGTTAACTCATTACCTTTGTGATCATTTGAAACAACATCAATAGAAACAGATTATATATATACAAACATACTTTATATTATTATGATTACAATAGCTTCTATACATTGGATAATGAGGATATATATACATATATATATTAAAAGGAATGAATGAATGAGAAAATATGGTCTGGGTATCTTGGCTATCAGAGAGAAAAATATGTAAGATAACTATCAGAAAGACTAGTTCTTTAAAGTATCCAGCAATTATATTTTAGTTGTGCATTTTATTACTTGTATTATTTCAAGCAAAAATGTTTTGAATTAAACATTAAATTGTGCATATCTACTGTGTTAGTTTAGTTTTGGAGTGTCCTTTACCTAGCTACAAAGGAATTAGAAAAAATTACTGATTTCCATATATAAAAAATAACTTGAATGTTTCTACATAAATAATACATTCATGCACCATTTAAAAATATAAAGCATAAAGACTAATTTGAAGGCATGAATTATTAAAAAACAACTTACTAATCTTATATTGCTTCCAGACATAGCTATAAAATAGCAAAACCACTGTTTTTCTCATTATTCTTGCAATTTTTCCAAGGGTCTATCAGATGGTGTTCCATTAATTACTATTTTGAGAGTTATTAATACAATTTTATTGAGAAGTTCAAACATTAATTTAAAGTATGTTTAAAATTTTGTGATATAATTAATACTTTTAATATTTATCTGTGGAACAAGCAAAACTATGAAATTTCACACTGAAATCATGTCTATATTGTAATTCCTTTATATTTTAAATAACTATATTGCATTATTATGTGTACATGGGAAGTTTGTATAAATAAGAACTAAACTAAGAGGAGCCTTATGAAAGTCCATAGGAAAAATTGTCATTAAGAGATAGTGGAATATTTTTCATGAACATGTTGAAGCCTCCTGATATAAATAAATTCCACAGATAGTTTTAGGGCACATGCCTTACCATTCTTAATTTTCCACTACTCTACAATTTTCAATAGTTTAATTAAATAAATTACTTTTATAAATACTATAATATATAGCGTCTGGGGGTCTTAAAGGCTTGAAGGCAAACAAGCGGCCATCTAGCTCGGAAGCAACAAAGCCCACAGAGAAGAAGCACACAAGCCTAAGTGAATACAAAGTATTGAATGGACCAGGTAGGAGACACCAAGGAACAAAAACCATCATTGTGTAATCACCTTCCCCACAAAAACGCTGAAGACTAATCTGTGCATAAGTAAGTGTGGTGAAGAGGGCTGATGGCGCCCGGCTATTGAGAGAATGAAGAGGGCAACGAATGTATAAGGGTGCTTTACTCAATTGGTGTATGTATGGATTGTGATAAGAGTTGTATGAGCCCCAATAAAATGATTTATTTTTTAAAAATACCATAATAAGATTATACTTTATATAGAGGCATATGTAAAAACACATAGTAACAAAATTAAATGTAAACATTCCCTCATTTGGATGTTATGCAACATAGCATTGTATTAAAAATTCAAATGAGGTAAATATAGTGATAATTACACATCTATATTGATTATCCCCTGACATATCATCAAGAACCAATTGGAGTGAGCTGTAATTGTACATACTTTTACTACACTTTTGAAGTTTTTGGAATGTAACAGATGTTCTAAGAAGCTTGATTTCACAGTCAAATTAGGGTTTCAAACCCTGGTTCACATAAGGTGGTGCATAATTTACAACAAAAGCAAAGCCATAGCTGACAAGCTGATGATGACTTCCAGAGACACTACAGGGAGGAGCAGGGCTACGCTAGGTTCCCCAGGCTTTCCTTCCTGAATCAGGCTGTCACATCTGTCTCCAGTGTAGCTGCTGGGGGTTTGAACTACCAACCTTTCAGTCAGCAGCCAAGCCCTAACTAATGCACCCTGCTTAAACCCTTTTTTAAATGTCTTCAACAAATTATTTTATTATAAGTAAATCTGCTTAACAATCCTGCTTAAAATATGTATTTATCTTTCATAAACAGTAAAATATTGTGTGATCTCCATTTCAACAATATTATTGTTTTGTTTTGGTTTTCAAAGTGCTAGAAGATAGAAAATTATAAAGATATTACTATCCATGAGGAAAATAATACAATGAAAATTTCAAACTTTTCATACTAGATTATCTCCCTATGACATACTGATTTCTATTTATTTATTTTCTGATAATCCTTTATTTTAAATTTTTACAAGTCTACGTTATATCTCACAATGCAAGTTTTAAAGAAAATTAAGGGAAAAAATAGGTCTATAACTGTGAATGTATTGATTCTTCAAATAATATTCCTTCCTTGTTCCTATTTAAATTAAATGCTGTTTTATTAAGTATCAATACAGGGAAAGAACACTTATTCTTTTTAAATGACTTTTCTAAACAAAAATCAGTTTAAAATTCCCCTATTACTAAGACAAGAAACTTTAACATGTTTTTTGAAAAAATAATTGCAAATTTTTCATACAATTATTTTTCTTCTGCTTAAGATCTTGAGCCTTATTGAATTTTTCATGGTCTTCATAATTTATAAGCACTTTAAGGAGCGGAATGACTAAATGCATTTTATTCCCACCTGCTTTCATTTGCTCCAACGATACTGAGTGGATGGCTAAAAGAAACAGTCCGTGTAGTAAGTGGCTACTTAGGTCCGGGGCATTGCGTCTTTTCAATGACTGTTACACATTGTAAAGACTGTAAGATTATGGCAGAAATATAAACCCAAACCCGCTGCGATTGAATCATTTTGATTCGCAGTGACTCTCCATGAGATTTCAGATATTATCCATCGTTATATGAGTAGAAAACTTCACCTTTCTCTCATGCAGAAATTGGTGGGTTATGGCTAGTAGTCAAGCCCTTACCCCACAGGAGTATCAAGTCTCACATAGGTCAGACATGCTTAAATGTACTGTTGTTGCTATTGTCAGGTGCAGCAAGTAGGTCCTCACTCACAGCAATTCTACATACAACAAAACAAGACCTACCCCATTCTGCACCACCTGTAACAGTTTTGCAGCCACGGTATCCATCTGTCTCAGTAGACTGTCTTCTTTCAATAACTGCTTTATCAATAGTTCTCTGGGGACAGTTCTCTGTGATAACAGGTCCAAACTACTTAAAGATGAAATCTAAGAGTCTTATGTTTCAGGAGTATTTGGCTGTCCTTCCGAGAAGGATTTGTTTGCTCTTATGGCCATTCAGGCTGTATTAAATCTGCTTCACTAGCGACCTAATTCAAAGACTTCCACTTTTCTTTGTTGTTCTTAATTTGTGGTCCAGTTTCTGCAAACATAAAAGGAAAGGAAAATATCCTGGGTTGGATTGGTCCATCTTAGTCTTCACAGTGATTTATTTGCTTGCTAAAACTTTCTGCAATATGTCTTTCCATTTGCTGACTGCTGCTTGGACAGAACGGACAGCACGAGTGCAGACGCATTGTCTCTGGAGGAACAAGAGCAAGCCTCTTACTGGCCCAGGCACTGTGGGGAAGGAGCCCAGGGAGTGGATTGGGCTCGTTTTTGAACTAATAACTGTAAGGTCGTAGTTAGAACCCACCATCACTCTACAGGAGAAAGATGAGCCTGTCGTCAGAGAGGCTTAAGGAGGCAGCACTACTGTCTTCTAGGATCGCATAAGTCAGAACTGACCCCACAGCAGGGAGAGCAGGCCTTCTTTTCTGATGTACGTGGTGTGTGGTTCGAAGTAAAGCAAAATCCTTGGTCACTACTGCAGTTTTTCTTTATTATATTTCGTATTGTTCCTCCTGTGAACATTTTAATGTCTGTGTTGTTTACAGATGTGTTTGTTCTTCAGGCAGTGCATGATATTTTCAAGATTCTTGTCCAGCACCAAAATTAAAACGCAATTATTTTTCTTTGTTCTTCCTTGTCCACATTTCTAACTTTTACATTCATATAAGGCCATTTAAAATATCATGGCTTTGGGAAAGTACCTCTTAGTGATCAAATTAAATCCTTTAAGATCCTTGGTTTCAACAAGAGGTCCTGAGCAGTTGATTTATCCACCACAATGTGTCTTTGATCTCTTGACTGCTGCTTCCATGAGCATTGATTGTGAATCTAAGCCAGATAAAAATGCATGACAACTTGAATCTTCTCTCCACTTATCATGATGTTGCCAATTGGTCCAGTTGTGAGAATTTGGGTTTTCTTTATATTGAATTGTAAATCACAGCGAAGGCTGAAGTTATTAGCAACTATTTCAAGTCCTCTTTACTTTCAGCACACAAGGTTGTGTCATTCTGCATTTTGAAGGCTAATGATGTGTTCCTCCAATTTTGGTGCCACATTATTTTCCATATAACCAAGTTTCTCTGATAACTTTCTCAGCATACAGATTAAATAAGAATGGTGAGAGGACACAGCCCTGACACACACCTCTCCTGATTGGAACCATGCAGTGTGCCCTTATTCTGTTCTCACAATCGCCTCTCAATCCATGAACAAGTCTGCCTGAGCATAATTAAGGGTTCTGGAAATTCCTTTCTGTGTCAAGTCTATCCAGAGATTATTATCATGCACAGATCCCATTATTCTTTGCATAGAAAAGCACACATTAGCCCCTTTCCCCTACATATTCTTTGTTTTCGAATTGACATCCATCTGATGTCATCAAGGATACCCCTCAATCCACATCTTCTTCTGAATCCAATTTGAATTTCTCTGAGTTCCCTTCACTAAACTGCTGAAACCATTGTTCTTTAATATCCAGAAAAAATTAATTGCATGTGATATTATTAAATGGTTTCATCGTTTCTGCGTTCTATTGGATCACATTTCTTTAGAATGGGTACAAATCAATTATCGGGTAGGTGTTTTCCTGGTGTGGGTGAATGAGTGCTTCCTTCACCTGTTTGTTGAAACATTTCAACTTGTATTCCTTCATTTCCTGTATCCTTACTTTCAGTTAATGTCTTCAGGGTAGTGTGGGCTTCTTTCATCCGTTCTTGATCATCTGCTGCCGTTTTGCTACATGAAAGCCATGTAATTTGTTCATCTTCCTTGATGTTTCCTGAATAGTTCAATACTTTGACCACAGTATCTTAGAATATTAAAAATCAAGATTCTACTCTTTCTTCAGTTCTTCCAACTTAAGATATGCTGAGTATGTTTTTCCTTTATGATTCAAAGTGTTTTTACATTTCATTGTAAAACTTATTATTCTCAAAATGTCCTTTGAAATGGTACATGGAGACGATACCTAATCTATGTTCAAGAGAAAATTGCAGTGTTTCTTTTGACATGCACTTTGATCTTTTCTATATTTCCAGTAATTTTAATGATATTTGGCTTTCTTCATGTATGACGTTGTTGATGTTATTCCCCAGCTCCTCATGTCTTTTTGTCCCCAACGTTTAACCACTCAAGTCTATTTGAGATGTTCTTGAAATTCACATAAGGTTTCCTAATGTCCTATTTTGGCTCTCATAAACTTGAATATGGAATGACAAAGATGAATCAATGTATTTGAATCGTGGTGCTTGCAAAGGATATTGAAAGTACCATGTAGGGTTAAAAGGGAAAACAAATCTGTCTTGGAAGAAGTACAGCCAGAGTGATCTTATAGTCTAGGATAGCAAGACTTTGGCTAACATATTTTGGACATTTTGTCAGGAGATACAACTCCCTTGAGAAGGACAACATATTTGGTAAAGTGGAATGGCAGAAAAAAAAAAAGGAAAACCCTCATGGAGCTGGATTGACATAGTGGATGCAACAATGAACTGAGGCATGGGCCAACTGCATCCTCAGGCATAGGGATGAATGATGAATGTGCAGGACCAAGCACTGTTTCGTCCTATTGTGGATTGGGTCACTATGGTTTAGAATAAACTCAATTATACCAGACCACAACAGGCCAATTTTAATTGTCTTCAACTTTAACTTGACTTACATATGAGCAACTGATGGTTAGTTCCTCAGTCAGCAACTCACCTCAGTTTGGCTGGTGATATCGAGCTTCTCCATAGTACTTTCTCACAGATAAGAGTAAATTTGATTTCTAAGTATTCATCTAGAGAAATTCACATTTGTAGTTGTTGGAAAAAATTGCTATGAACAAGTCTTTTTTCCTGACAAATTCTTTCATGCATTATCTAGCATCCTTTTTATCATGAAGGCCATATTTTCCCGCTTTATTTTATCCTCTTTATTTCTCACTTTCACATTCTAATTGTCAATAATAATCTATGCATATGGATTGCATGGTTAATCAATTTCAAATTATTTAATTCCTTCAAATTCTACTAGTTAGCTTTAATGGCTGCCGTGTTAATTTAAATAACAGTTCTAATGACAGAATTTCTTTGTATGCATTATATAGATATTATCCTATCACAGACAGAAGTGTATTTACAAGAGAGATCTTGAACTATCCTTTTGACAATGTGCTGACATTCTTCTTGAATTTGTCATCGCTGGCATAGTAAACCCTATTTTACAAAATGACCAATCCCAATCACTAATACCTATTATATACATCTTTTTTGGCTTCCATTTCATTTTTAATAGTTTTATTTCCATATAATTGAAATATAATGCAATTTAATCATTCGATCACATTAAGAATAGTTGTGAATTAATCATCAGCACAATAAATTCCATACTAATTTCTTCTCATATTCATTGTTGTCAGTCCCCCATTTCCCGCCAATGTCCCTGCCATGCCCTTGGGCAACCATTCATTGATTGTGATGGCTTCCAATGATCCTAGATTCATACTTCCTACATTCCAATTCCAGTCACTAAAAACCATGTCCTCTTGTTTCTTATCATTTTGTGTCATATCACATCAGCAAACTAAGGCCCTGAAGCCTTTAGTCCATTATTATATTTGCCTCTACTTTGAGAAGTTAACTCTTCCTCAATCATATTTTGAGTACCTTGTTGACTCATCTTCTGACACTATATCTGGAAATGTTTCCCCGCTCTTCATGATGTCTTTAGTATCTTACAGTGCCCCAGCGGTAATTTTTAGGTTTTCAATTACTAAATCCTCATAAGTGGGCAACATATTCATAGTCTCTTCCTAATCTGCTGGTATATGAAACACCAGTAACAAAATTTCCAGCTTGTCAGCAACTGTCAACACTCTACAGTATGACACAGTGACATACAAGTGATGGTCCGTTTCAATGTTAGAGTTATCTATCCATCAAGTTTAGGTTACATTATTTTTATTATGTCAAATCATTTAAAAATTGTGTCACATAGCTTAACAATTCAATTACTACCACAGCATTATTATAAAGTACAAACCATTTATATTTCATTCCAAATTTTCATTCAGATTTTCTTTAGGATCGACCAATCAGTATCAGATATTCTTTTGTTTTTGGCCAGTATCAGAGTCTAAAACTGATTTGACCTACTGCCCCCTTTATTAGGAATAAAAGAAGAAAATAAAGAAGAAAAAACCTTCAGTGCAATTAAAAGCTTTTACACTATAGCCCATAATCCATGACAATATATGTACTTTTTGGTAACCCATCAGATTCATGATGGTATCTCCCTCTTAGGGAAATATTGTCGTATACGATCTTGCATATTCCTCTTTTCTACTAATCACCATCACACAATACTACAACTTCACTGCCATCACAGATTTGGAATTATAATGATCCAATCGATAGGACAAGAGAGAGCTGCCTCATGACATTTCCAAGACTAGACTTCGGGCCACATCTTCTTTCTCTACGAGGCTGGTGGCTTCTAATAGCTGACCTGGAAGTTTGTTGCCCAGTACACAAAGATTTTATTCTCAGGGTTCCTTCCTCTATTACAGGCAGTAAAACACCCATTTTTGTGTTTTTTTTTCAAATAGATTTTATCTTACTTAGTATCACTGTTTTTGAAATAAAAGTAAAATCTGTATAAATCTGGTTCACTGTGTATTCAACGAAGCAACAGACATTAAAAATTAAGACCAATATTAACCTGTTTACCACTCTCCAAGTGTGCTTTGAATCTTCCTTGTTTGAAGTTCACATGTTAGATACAATTTAGTTGCCATACCAGGAGGGGGAAGGAAAGGTGGGGCGAGAAAGGGGGAACCAATCACAATGATCTACCTATAACCCCTTCCCAAGGGGTAGACAACAGAGAAGTAAGTGAAGGGTGACATCGGTCAGTGTAAGACATGAAAAAATAATGATAATTTATAAATCATTGAGTACTCATGAGGGAGGGAGGGTAGAAGTGGGAGGAAGCATCAGGGGAGCTGATAGCAAGAGCTTTAGTGTAGGGAAGATGTTTTGAGGATGATGATGGCAACACAAATGTACACGTGTGTTTGACACAATGGATGGATGGATGCACAATGAAATGATGGGATTTCTATGAATCCCCAATAAAACTATTTAGTAAAAAAAAAAGTAGGCGTGCCCACTTCACAATTGCACATTCAAGCTGTTTGTTTTCTCTTTCGGAATAAAACAAATTGAAACAATGAAATACAATCCTGCCATCTAGGCAATTCTATCTCTCAGCAACTCTACATAGGTTTCCTGAAGCTGTGAATCTTTATGGGGACAAATAGCCTCATCCTTGTCCTGCAGAGTGGTTGGCAGTTTTGAACTTGTCGAGAGAAATAATATTATTATTAGTTTAATATTTGTATAATATTAATTTAGAAAAGAACAGAACTATATATTTCTTTTTGCTAAGATTAGATATTATTCAGAGAAGCTGCCAAAAAATTGTGACTTTCACAATAAGATTGTGATAGGTACTATTAAAAATACACCACACGTGAAATTTTCTGAAAATGATCCAATATACACTGACACAACATACATTAGAATGCATATGAAGAAGGATAGTAAAATATGTAATAGTATTATAATAAAGTAGTAATTAAATTTAACTAACTACATTAATTTAATTAAAAACAACATAGAGCTCATAACTGTATGATCTGTAACCAATCATGGTCAATATTTCTTCCTGTAGCATACTGGGTCACCAGGAATTGGCGGCCAATGCCACTGAACCAAAGAGTAGCTAATGACAGCAATGATGACAACAATATAAACTTGTAAATTAGAGACTAAAATCTTTTTTTTAATATTCTATTCTACATGTATATGTCCATGTATATACAACATCCATATGTATGTTTTTGTATTTTCAATTATAAAATAAGTAAAACTACTTGGACAGTTTTTACAGTGTTTCATTATAATCTGAAAATTTTGCCATACTAATCACAATTATATTTTCAAAAGGTCATATTAGTTCAAGCAAAAATTTGTCTCCATTAGCTTTGTTTTTCATGGTCATTAATAGTATGGGGAATGAAAATTTAATTGCCCCTCTGTCATCATCTAATAGTTCTTCATAAACACTGCTACAAGGAATGACTTAATTTTGTTTTGTGAAGAAAAACAAACCTCATGGGTAAAAGTAACACAACTTCCTTACCAGAAAATATAATCAGATGTAGCCACTGTTCTGAAGCATATTAGATAAATATTATAGCATCAGAATAGGACTTCAGATTGTCTGGTTTAAACAAAAAAGCTATTAAATGAATGGCTTTCTGTGATCTTCTGTTCATTGAACTTTTTACTCAGCTGAAGAAAGGGGAGGGGCATTTACCTATGCCTCATTCCATATTATTTATTGTCACCAAATCTCAAAGAGAATAAGAAGTTCATTCAAGTTCAGTTTAGAGGCAATTCCATGGAGTTGATTTAATTACAGTTCAACATTAATGAAAACTAACTTTGCTTGAATTCAATGTGGTTTGAGAAGAAAATAGTTTCTATATTGGCTTATAGAATATATGTTTCACATACTAATATCTTTATGAATTAATATTAATATCTATAAGAAGACAATTTTAAACAGGCTTCCATTAAACTGTTATATTAATTATATCCCATAGAAAGGAAAACCAGAATCACATTTTTGGAAAGAAATTCATGGTAAGTCTTATAAAACTAGTTAGATATTGAAATTACTGAATGGTATTGGAAAAAGTGGTACAATCATGCAGAATTAGATATTATTTGGTGTCCTGGAGGCATAGTGTTATGAGTTGGGCTTCTAATTGCAAGGTCAGCAGTACGAAACCACCAGCTAGTTCACAGTGGAAAGGAAGGTGTTTCTACTCGCATAGGGCAATCTAAGGAATTTTTGAATACAGCTGAGAAGAGAAAAAACAAACAAACAAAAACCTGTTTTGGAGAGGCCTGGGAAAAAGCATGGTTGATTAAGATTAGTCATAGGCCAGTGCCTGTAGGAGTTATCTTGCTAGAGGTCCCAGGACAGATAAACATATGTATAAACATACATAAAGAAAATACAGTCAGGAATGGGGAATACATTATTAAAATTTGCTGAAATTTGAGTGTACCACATGTAGTTGCACCATGTAAATGAAATGGCCTTTCTCTGCATGGGTCTGGTAACAATGTAAGAGAAGATACTGATAGAATTTGTCTGTGAGTAATTGTGGGCATGTTTCCCACAATTCCATCCTGCTGAGCAGAAAATGAGCCCACTGGGATGCAGGGAGCATAATCTCATCACAAGCAATAACTAGGAATAGAGTCTGACCTATGACCTAACTTTTGGGTCCCGGGTAGCACTGCACCCGCCTCCTAATGAGACACTTCCTCAGAACCCAGAGATGTGAGGGAATATTTTAAAGGGAGGGGTTATGTGAAATGTAGCAAGCTACCATCTTGCAAGAGATGGACTTTTTCAATCTCTTATTCTTGGGACTAGTTTAGTATTGATACTTCTAAAAGAAATTAGTACCACACTTAATCACCAACTAATATGAAAACAAATTCCTGTAAACTTGAAAATCTGGTCTTACAAGTTGATACAGTCTACAACACAATTCTTCCCACATATTTTTCAAACTATTTTTAAAGGTAAACATGGTGTTATTCATGAAGCATTATATCATCATGGCCATGCTACATGACAGATAAAACTGCCACGATGGCTTTCCAAGCCTGTAAATCCTTATGGAAGTAGAATGTCTAACCTTTCTAAGAGTGGCTGATGGTTTCCCATGGCTGACCTTGATTGAGGCTACCAGCTCCCTGCTTTCCCCACTACTCTCCCAGGAAGGTTATGAGTCAGAATCAATGCAATCACGTGAATGGGTTACATCATTTAAGGAGCTCTGTTGCATCCACAAGCAGGTCCATGGGAGAAAGATGAGGCTTCTGATCATATGAAGGTTTACAGCAGTGTTTCCTAGGGAGCAGGGCTCAAGAAATATTTCTAAGGACAATGATAGTTGTGGGATTTTAGTGAAAACAATTAGTCCCAAGAGCAAATTGAAACTTCATTTTTGCTTCATAGAGTTATGGTATTTATACAATCTGTTAATAATTTGAACGCATTAAGAGTGAAGGGGTGGAGTTTAGCCTGTCAATCAGGTCCCACCTTGATGTCCTCATTTGGAGGTGCTAAGGAGATAAATAGTTCCCTGGAGGCAGACCACAGGCTGGCGATTTTAAGCTGACAAGACACATGGAACTATGCTAGTGCCCTGAGCTGGAGGAACCACATGGAGACCTCTGCCCTTGCTGAGATGCTTACAACACCACTAAATCCACAAGACCTCCAGCCCACCGACCTGTGAGCTTCCTGTATTTGGCGTCATTGCATGGTTTCATGAGTCTGAAGAGGATTTTATAGTTTAGTATCAGACATATGGGCTAATATTGGACTTAAGGCCTGGATATGGACTGGACTAGGAAGTTTTCTTAATGTACAAATACTCCTTATATAAAGCTTTTTTCTTATACACATATGAGACTCCATAGATATGTTTCTCTAGTAAACCCAGAATAACACAGAGAGGAATTATTTAGTTAAGGAAGATCCTTGCAGGACAATTATTTGATTGGTTTACTTTTTCACAATAAGCAAAAGAATGTGTTAAATGGTTTGCAGTGGAATCATTAAAGGTTATAGTTTATGTCCTAAATTATCTGACCCATGTAGTGCCCTGACTGAGATACAAAAATATATCAAGGTTCATAATATAGCCATTCAGAAAATTTCGACTACTTTCTCTCATATGAAAACACAGGGCTACCTTCAGTAAGATACAGGGAAGCTCGGTTAAAAATAGCAGATACTGGCTCAGATCCTAAGGAGTACCCAGTTAACACATAGAATCATGGGAGATAAATAAATAGCTGCTTTTTTGTGTACTTAATTGTTAGGATATCTTTTTGTATTGCCTTGGTGTAGAAAGTTAAGGTTATAAGGAGGAGAAATGGATCATATGGTCCATAGTTCCATTACATGGAAAATGTAATACAAATCATTGCCCTCTCTTCTGCTGACTATATGGAAGAGCTCAGCACATGGGCATGATAAAGCTAGAGCTAGCCAGCACAGTACAGTGTGTCCTCGTCTCTGATAGGGTCCCATCCATGACAGTGGTATAATCCAGTTCTGATACAGGACAAAGCCTTCCTTTTAAAATTGCCTTTCGTCATCAGTAGTTTACAAATTCAATCTTTGAACATCTGTGAGTGAACATCTGCAATCACATCAGCAAATTATGCACTACAGCATTCCTAATTGCCCATGTTACTAACAATAAGATGCAAAACAAAAACAGGTGACAGATAACTTTAAGTGTTGTCACCATAAGTTGAATAGGACATGCACTGGGAACTACTTATAGAAAGCTCACCTGTCTGTTTTCTCTTTCTTTTGTCGTACTGAATTATGTTATTCCATGTGACAACCTTACTAAATTATGTTAAGTAACTAAATGAATGGATAAGATAATTCAATCTCATGCATAAGCTATTAAGTTCTTATTTAATTATGCATGACTAACCACATAACTTTATTTGGAATCTTATGCCAAAGGACAGGTTTAGTTTAGTTCCCTAATTTAAAGTTTTTACTACTTCTGAATCTTAGTTCATAGACTCTAAGCAGTACCACACTCCTATTAGTCCCATTAATTGATTTTAGCTTTTCTAAAACAAAGCAAGACAAACTCATTAAATTCCCTGCTCATCTTGTCTCTAAAATTCATACCGTCCCATTTTGAAGTTGCTCTTGGAAGCAGCTAGAATAACTCCTTTGCTTTGGCTCAGTGAGTTATCGTTTTTACTTCCATCCGTCCCTGGGCCATGCAGATCTGGGGCCCACAGCTGTGGCATCAGCTTTCTGACTGATCGTGTGCCTGACCACGGTGGTGACAGCAGACCATCGGCGGCCTCCTGAGCAGCATGAGTCTGGCAGGTTGTTCTGAAGACCTAGTGTATATATAGTCTTTGACACCAGCCTTCCAAACACTTCAGTGAGCAAACTATAATCCATGATAAATTGGCTTCAAATGAACACAATAGAATGAATTCTCTGACTTTCAATTATGAATTTTTAACTGAAAAGAAGGACTAAGGTCACTTTCTACATTAAATCATGTCTAAAACACTATTAATAGCTTAATAAACATACCAAATATAAATGAACTTTTTTAAGTTTACCCTTCACGCTTGGAGTCCAGTTCAAAGTCATCTAAATAGTTAATGAAGCTTATGACATGCAAAATAAGTCTTCCATAATATGCTGTTTAAACTGAATATATAATATGCAAAGTGGATTTTATCTACTATCTCGTTAGTATGTATGATCATTATATTCAGTTTTTAGAATTATGTTAAATAAAACTTAGAATATAAGTTAATTAAACAGATATAAATAGGGAAGGACAAATGAAAGGATATGTGAGTTTCATTATCTATTTTGTGGTGCTGAAATTGATAAGCACTGCTAAAGTGGCATCATTTACACAATTAAATGGACACTTCTGTGATATTAGACAGAAATATTTACAACATTAAAAATTCATATATAATGATCATAGATAAATGCAGTAAAGTCCTTTTTCTCTATATATATGCTTATATATATTTATATATATATATGACCTAACTATTTTCCTGCCCCAACTCAGCTGGGTTTTACTATGTTCAGAGAAATATGAACTCCTTTTAATATTGCAGGGTCTCTCTATAAGGAGCTTCCACTACCTGTATCACTCACCTGTTCCTTTCTACCTAACTTCAGCCCAGTCATAAAACTATCCTGAGGTACACACAAACACACTAAAGCGGAGGTCACAACCTGTGAGTAGTGACCCCTTAGGGGTTGAATGACCCTTTCACAGGGGACCCCAATTCATAACAGTAGTAAAATTAGTGTGATGAAGTAGCACGGAAAATAAGTTTATGGTGGGGGGGGGTCACCACAACATGAGGAACTGTATTAAAGGGTTGTGGCATTGGGAAGGTTAAAAAACAATGCACTAAAGAGAGGTGTTTTCTATACCCAAATCAATGTTATTTTCTCCTTTATTGGCAGATACTTATTTTTACTCATGTTATTATGACTGTCAATAATCAAGTGAGAATTATTTTAAACCATTAATTTTTCCAAGTTTTAATTTAAATTAAAATGTTGGGAATTCCATATTTCATTATTTGTATTTTCTGAAACATGTAAGAAGAAGTAAGGCAGGGAAAATGCTCTCTTTAAACAAGCAGATGAAAGCAATTACCAAAATAATTGATGGTTCTGCAGTGTCATTGTCATCACTAATGGGGCTTCAAGTCAAGCACAGAGGTCAGAGAGCAGAATCCATGCTTTGGGACCAATGAAGGTTAAGGTTACCATGGGATTCTGCAAAAAAAAATTTAAACTATGGTAGAAGGGAATCCTTAAACACAAACAATTTTTTTGTTTTGTTTTAATATTTTAATTTAACATTTTATGTTCTGAGATTGAAATTTTTCACTAACTTAATATAACAAATATTTCTTTATTTGTAATCCACATCTGGACTTTTATTTCTAAAAGCTTACATGTAGTACAAGAAAAGTTACATGTGGACCTACATATTTCCTTTCATTATTCTAGATATCTGTTAAAAGGAAACAAGGACATCCATGAATATACGTCCTTAAGCTCCAGACAAACTTGTATATTTGCTGATTAAATAGGGTGGTGATAAAACAAAAGTTATTTTAAGCAGCATCCAACTAGCTTGCCTATTTTTCTGCCATTTATAACCTTTGTGTGATTATAGCAATAACAGATATTTATTGGGTCCAGATGCTTTAATAGATTGCTTACTCTGTATCTCAACACCATGAAACAATGCTACAATACTTTTAAAATCAAATATTTAACAAAAACGCAAAAAATATCCTTCACTAAAATACTTCTTATTTGTGAGAACATAGTATAGCTACATCGCCCTAATAACTGCCAGTCAGCTGAGATTCGGCAGCTAGTTTAAGAAACAAGATATGACATTAGTAAACTACGAATAAAAATGAGCACTTAGAATTGAGATGTGCCATTAATTAAAGTAAGAAAGGAACTATAATATTACTGCATAGTAGGCATTATACTTTGAGTAGTCGTTATGCCTTGAGAAATATAATATTACTGCATAGTAGTCATAAAATGGAAATTAGAACTGAAAGAGGAAGCCTGATGAGTTGATTGTCAATGAAGTTAAATTCACAATCGCCCAAATGAACAAATAAATTTGAACTTTGGTGAAAGAACCCATAGTATGTTCAAAACAGTGGAAAACTAAGAAACAAAGCAGCAAATCAATAAATAGAGAAAGCATAGAAAGAAAATGAAGGATAAAGTTGTGCCACTCATATGAGTGGTCACTATATATCTATGTCATAAATCTATGTAGAATTTATGTATAACAATAGTTTGTCCTTAGCAAAGCAGTTATGCTGTAACACAGGGGGGCGAGGGAGAAGATTCATGTTTTATATCAGATAAAAGGGACTGTGGAAGAGTTCGACTGAGTTATTAAGATGTCCTAAATTTCATATTCATTGTAATGTTAATAAATATACACATGTGTTCAGGTTGGGGATCTGGGTATGGCAGGAAATATCCATAAGTGAACGTGCAAGCAATGAAGAATGGCGGGAAGAAGAGAAAGAGAAGAGGAGCATGTAAGACAAGCTGGAGGGTGGTGAAAGAAGAGACGGGGACAAGGGGAGCATCTTTGTTTCAAGGTCGCCCGAATTAGGATTGGTAGTGATGGTGGTGTTACCTGCTGTCAAGTTGTAAATGAATTCTACCTGGAAATTGAACATGGATTTTGATTTTGTAAAATCCCTATTGATTTTACATCCAATTGCTGTATTACTCCCACTATGGCGCCCCTTGGTTTGGCTTTATTGCATAACATTTCAGGTCTAGTTCAGATCACCCTACTTCCAGAACTTTTGCTAGAAGCCAAGTTGACATCTACCAAATTGAATTGTCAAGGCATTTTTTCATTAACTCATTTGGAATTTAATCAGTGTTGCTCTTTATGGCTTGGCGCATGTTTGCAATAGGTAATTAGTTACAACATATACTTGGGCCTGTGAGAGCATGACTGCAACTTCTACCTTCCAGTAGATGGAGGCCTGCATTCCACCAATCATGAGGGTGAGGAAAATAACAGAATGTGATGAATTAAGATTTTGAAAAAATATGCAAAGGTTTCATATGTCTTCATCACAAAATGTGTCTTCTGATGCACATTTTCACAAGTAAGCTTTACTTATTTATTTGCTTTAATACAGGAACAATTAAAGAATTGTAATCTGTTTAGTATTTAGTATTTTCTCAAACTTAGTATTTTGTCAAGATATTTATATTATAATTTGAAATGCTCATCCCATTACTTCTTAGCAGCTGTTTATTAGTATATTGTTTCATGTTATGGAACAAAGAAAGCTTATTTTCATCTATCCTTTCATTATTTTTATTATTAAACATATTTATCTTAGTTTTCTTATCATTTTTATACTTAGTAATGCCCTCTATAAGTTATAAATCAACAGAGGTAAAGGCTTGGTCTTCATGAAAGTTGAAGCCCCGTGAGGAGACCACCACAGAGTAAAGAACATAATCATAAATGTAAAATCCAAAATAGTTACTAATATTTTCAAAGAAAGGTTCATTGATCCTAAGCAAAACTTCACAAGATAAATCAGTTGGTGAAAAAAAAATCAGTTGGTGAAAATAAAATTTGTGACCAAATTAAGTGCACCAATAAAAAATGAAGGAATCTCCCTGATTGTAGTATCAAAGTGTATGTATCTCATACATTGAAAAGAACCATAAAATTCAGAAATTACAAATATTTCATATGAATTCAGTTAATTGAATTTATTAACTTAAATTTTAATTACACAAATCATTTTATTGTGGGCTCTTACATATAACAGACTATACATCTGCTATCCAGACGTATAATTATTCACATCAACAATTTCTAAACATTATCTTTATTCTTGAGCCCTGTGATATCACCTCCTTTTCTCCCCCCCCTCCCACCCTGCCCCCATAAGCCCTCAATATAGCATGTATCATTACATGCATGCTATACTTATACATACCTTACACTTCCCATTCTATTCTTTCACCTACTCTCCTAGTTTTCTTTCCCTGAGAGGGGTTATTCTGCCTTCATTGCTATTCATTCCTCCCTTCCCTTCCTTCTTGCTCCTTCCCTTCCCCAATCCTCCTGGAATCATGTCTTTCCTTATTGCTGTATATTGAAAGCTCTCATCTGTCTCTCTCCCTGTACACTGGTCTAGCAGAAATTGTGAGGCTGGACTGGGATCATATTATTGGGGGAGGAGGATTAAAGAACTAGAGAAGTTTTCTATATTTTGTCGGTGCTAAATGGGTGATGATTTTAACAATAGAAATTTATTTTCTCTCAGTTTACAAAATTAAAAGTCCATTGGACATAGGCTCCAGGGGAAATGTATACATAGTGAATTAGTTTTCCATTCAGCAAATCATGCGCAATTTGTTTCATGTCATTGATGGTAATCCCTAAAATGTATCAGCATTTATCATATTATCTTTCCTATCCTTCTTGTTTCCCTTGCCTAATCTTTCAATTCTGAACTTTCTGAAAGTTCTGAACTTGGTCCATTCATAAATTCTTCCCTTTTGATCTCAAGCGGCTCAGTACTCTGAGACGTGCATTACTCAGTAAGCTCTAAAGTAATAAGCATAGATATTTTTCCTTATATTTAATTTTTATCCTTTCATAAACAACCTATAATGTTATAGAAAACAACTCTTTCCCCCATAGATGCTTTACCCAAAACATCTAAATCAGTTTCAGCTGGGCACTTTGACCATTGAGATGTCTATTGGGAACATCTGGGAAATAATTAGATAATTAGGAAATTCAAGAAAAAACAGACTTTTCTGTCCCTCTAGACATCATTTTACTTGGGTATAGTAATTGAAACTACTAACTTGATATTGAAATTTTTTAAAAGGCAATTTCTGTCTCATACTCCTAGTGCTGCCAGAAGAAAACACAAACAAAATAGGTAAAACTTTTTAAAGAACACAAATTTATTTTCTCATAGTTCAGAAAGTCTAAAACAGAGCCATGGAAAGCAGGGGAAGACCACTGACTATTTCCTTAAACCTTTGGTGGTTGTTGGTAATCTCTGGCATTTGGGGGTTGGTTGGTTGATGCATCTGCCAAATTAGCTAAGCAAAGTAAGCATGCATTTACTTGTGCTTACATTTTGAACTCATGAAGCTTCTGCTTCTAGATATAGCTGGTGTCTGTTTCTCTGGCAACCCAACCATACCCTTCTACAAAATAAAAGCCACTCTTCAATTTGACAACCTCTGACAGGGACAAAATGCCACCTAATTTAAGTAAACACATGGTTTCTTGTGCTGACTCACTGATGTATAGAGGAAAACTTCAGGTGTTGAAACATCTATTAATCTGTACTCTATAACTTAGAAAGCAAGCACAAGTATGCCCATTCTCACCGTGCTTACTGTGTAATCCGCTCCTGGTCACATGACATTGTATGAGGGTATGTGTCTCTGTACCTGTTCTGTTTTTGTAAAAAGCCAACATTGAGACAGGATTTAGTAGTGGTGTAAATTAGTAATGAGTTAAACTACTAATTTAATAATTAAAGATTCAAGTCCATCCAGAGGTACTTTGGTAGAAAGGTCTGGCAATTTATATATATTTAAATACATATATATTTACTTGGAACACTATTCTACTCTACACCTGTGATTGTCATGAGTCCCAAATAACTCGTGAGACCCCAATGTGTGTGTGTGTGTATATATATATATATATATATATATATATATATATATATATATATTCAGAATAAGATTTAAATCCAACCATATTTTAATATAATCTCAATAACATAACAAAAACCCTATCTGCAAGCAATGGTCACTTTCATGAGTATGGTGATTGGGATTTAACATATTTTGAGGGGGAGGCAAATCCAATCTGTAAAACCATGGAAAATTTCAAAAAAGATCTTAAAGAATTGGAGCAGTAACATTGACCTAAGCTGTACCTAAAAACTTCTTGCTACACTGACAATCATATTTCAATATATTTGAAAGTATTTTAATGGATGATTCTCTTCCTTTCTATAGGGGACATTGTCAGTTACACAATGGCATTCTGCCATCCAGCCCATGCTTACTCAAAGTGACAATATAGGACAGAGTAGAATGGCCCCTATGAGTTTCAAAGGCTGTAAGCCTTTACTGGATTATAAAACTAAAAAAACAAAAAAATAATGGCATTAAGTTAATATCACAGTAAAAGCCTCCTTTGCCTCCTACAGAATAGCTGGTGGTTTCAAACTGATGACCTTGCAGTTAGCAGCCCAGTGTATAACACTGCCACCAAGGCTCCCAAACACAAAAACACATAGTATTTCTCTCTCTGAAATTATAATTAACTTTATCCAAAAACATAACATGACTATTTAAAAGAGGCTTTTAGATGCTTGATTTCCTAATGCAGGAAGGCACTAAAAGGAGGACATAGACATCTATAATACAGGTAATAAGGAAACACAATTTTAAGTGATATTTTTCTTAAAATGTTTAATTACCAGGTTGGAGACACTTAAAGGTAGGACACTATAAACTGGTAATATGACTTAGTTATCCATAAAATGCCAGTTTTGGACTCTCACCTGGCTTTTGAGAGCAGAGTGAAACTAATATTTCAAGTTCATTGACACTCTGGGGGCCAGTTCTAGCTGCCCGCTCTTTCTTAGTAGGAATTAAATTAATTTGAACTGAGATATTTTTGTTTGTTTCTTTGTTTATACTAATGATCACAAGCAACTTCTCATGAATTTGCTGACATCAAAATGTCATCTTTGGTGAACTGTCTGTTCGCATCCTTTTTTTTTTTAGTGAGTTGTTTGTTCTTGTGTTGTTGAGTTAATGGAGTTGCTTTGTTTTTATTTTGCATATATGATTGCTGTGTGAGTCTCTCTGTTTTGCTTATTGTCCCACTTTTCTCTTTTTGTTTCTTCAACTATATTGTGTTTTTTACCACAGCCATCTCTGAATTATGAATTGTATATTCATTTAAATGATGATTTTTATCTATGGAGAATATGTAAGCAGCTAGGGAAAAACAAAGAAACAAAATAAAGACCTGTTCTCTCTCTCTTTTTTAGCAGCTTCTGTTACAATTTCTACCAACAGTGTCGATATCCTATTTGAAGTAAAGTAGACCATATCAGACACCCTCAATGTACCTTACATACACCTCAAAATGCAGTGAAATATCTCAGTTCCTTCTCAGATTTCAAGGGCTGCAGTCATTGCTTCCAGGCAGTTATTTGGTGGCACCTCGCTCGATTGGCATGCCAGATGTTATTCATCTTAATAACCCCATTTAATAAATGTAAATAGAGAAAATTGCATCAGTTCGTCACCATCATGTCTTATCACCCACACACAAGTGGTCAATCAAAAAAAACTAGTGCAAATCATAAAGAATGTCCCGAAGGGGATTTTTATAGGAGATTGGCCAGCAGCACAGCTGATCAAGTTGCACAGATTCCATCTCTAAACTCCTGATTCAATAGTAGGTATTAGTAGAAGAAGGCATCTTTAAACTCCTTACATCTAGTGTTAGCATCATAGGGTTTACAAAGAATTCAGTATATTTAGTGTGTTGCTTGTCTCCACATTACTTTTGTTTTGTTTTGAATCTGAAACTTCTGCCATGAGTCAGTATAGGTATGGTGAAATGAGCCCTACTGAAAATAATATAATTCAATACTAGTTCTCCAAAAGAAGCTTTATTCCAAATCTGTTTGCTATGATCCAGAAACTTGCAGAAAGCTGTAAGTAAAATGATTTAAAAATAATAGTGATGTATATTCTGTTATTAATGTGCTGATATTTGCAGTGGTGGTAAAAAGCAAACGGGGCAAAACTGTGAGCCCTTAGCAAGGATCAGACTGAGCTGCAAAAATTGTCTAGTAGTCAGTTTATTGTTTCCTTCAAACAGTTCATTTTTAAAGTTAATTTTAAAATATCCTTTATGCAAGAGCACTTTGTTCTAAGAACCTGGCATTCCATGATGTTCACCTTCCCAACACAATTACTGAAGACAAAAATGGGTGAATAAGGAAATGTAGTGAAGAAAGCTGATGGTGCCCAGCTATCAAAAGATATAGTATCTGGGATCTTAAAGGCCTAAAGATAAACAAGCAGCCATTGAGCTGAAAAGCAACAAAGTCTACATGGAAGAAGCACATCAGCATGTGTGATCAAAAAGTGTCAATAGGATCAGGTATCAGGCATCAAAGACCCAGAACAAAAAATCATACCATGGTGAATGAGGGGGACTGTGGAGTAGAGACCCAAATCCCATCTGTAGACAATTGGACATCCCTTACACAAGGGTCACTAGGAAGAAACAAATCAGTCAGAGTGCAGTACAGCACCAATGAGACATATAACTCTTCTCTAGTTCTTTAATGCTTCCTCTCCTCCATTTTAATGACTTCAATTCTACCTTACAAGCTAGACCAGAGCTTGTACACAGGTACAGATAAGAGCTGGAAACACAGGGAGTCCAGGACAGATAAATCCCTCAGGACCAATATTGAGAGTAGCTATACCAGGAGGATAAGGTGAAGGTGTGTGTGGTGGGGGTGGGAGGGTACTGATCACAATGATCTACATAAAACCTCCTCCTTGGCAGACACACAACAGACTAAGTTCATTCCCTAGTGTAATAACTTTCTGCTTTTGGAGCAAGCCTCTCTAAGTTTTGGGATCTCAAAATGGTACAATGTCTCCCAAATTGTATTACCATAGATGCAGTGAGAAAATATGTAAGACCCTTCACTACAGAGTATTAAATATTTACAAGCAAACCATTGTTTTGGGGAAAATCTGCCCAGACATAGCTAAAGTTCCATCTGAAAGATTTTTCCCTCCCATTTACCCTTGTTATTGTTTTTGTTGTTGAGGTTAGATGCCATCAAGTGGCTTCTAACTCATTGCTACTCTATTCAAAATAAAAGAAAACACTTCCTGATCTTGTGCCATCCTCACCATTGTTGTTATGGGTGAAGGCAATGCTGGAGTCACTATGTCAATCTCCCCTTCAGAATCTGCCTAGTTTCCACTGCCTTCTATTTGAAGAAGCATCATATCCTCTCCAGGGAATCTCTCTTGATAACATGTCCAATGTGTTTGAGATGAAGCCGCTTAATAGCCTAAGAGATGAAGCTACTTTGTTGTTGTTATATGTGGACATGGAAGAAGCACACCAGCCTATGATATCACAAGGTGTCAAAGAGATCAGGTATCAGGCATCAAAGTCCAAAAATATCAAATCATTGTGAAAGAGAGCCAGTGCAGAGTGGGGGCCCAGGCCCCATCTGTTGGAAAAAGGACATCCCCTTGCAGAAGGGTCACGGGGAGGGGATGAGCCAGTCAAGGTGCAGTATAGCAATGATGAAAAATACAATTTTCCTCTAGGGTTTAAATGCTTCCTCCCCTCCACTATCATGACCCCTATTCTACCTTACAAATGCAGCTAGACCACAGGATGTACACTGGTACAGATAGCAACTTGAAACACAGGGAATCTAGGACAGATGATCTCTTCAGGACCATTGGTGAGAGTGGCAATACTGGGAGGATGGAAGGAAAGTGAGGGAGAATGGGGGATCAGATTACAAGGATCTACATATAACCTCCTTTCTGGGGTATGGGAAATGGAGAAGTGGGTGAAGGCAGATGTCAGACAATGTAAGATTTGACAAAATAATAATTTATAAATTATCAAGGGTTCATGGTGGAGGGGGAAGGAGGGAAGGAGGGAAAAATGAGGAACAAATACCAGGGACTCAAGTCGAAAGCAAATATTTGGAGAAGGATGCGGGAAACAAATATACAAAATGCTTGACACAATGAATCTATGCATGGATTATGATAAGAGTTGTACAAGACCCCGATTAAGTGATTTAATTTAATAAATATATGAAGTTACTAATTTACAAATTAAGCTAGTTCCATTTATATGTGTATAATCATCACTGAGTCTATAATATAATGTTTTCCTTCTATACAGGGTCATAAAAGACTACATGAGGAAGAATATCATATCAGGAAAGAAGGCTTATTAAGATCCTGCTCTGTGCAGATAACATAACCTTGCTTGCTGAAAGCAAAGAAAACTTGACACATTTGCTGATGAAAGTCAAGGATGGCAACATTCAGTATGGATTATGACTCAATTTAAATACAACCAAATCCTCATGACTGGATGAATAGTGAACATCATGATAAAGGGAGAAAGGTTGAATCTGGTAAGGATTTTATCTCAATTCTATACACAATCGATGCTGATGGAAGCAGTAGTGAAGTGATCAAATGACTCATTGCACTGGGTAAATCTGCTGCACAAATTTGAAGTGTTAAAGAATAAGAATATTACTTTGAGGACTAGGCACTTGACTCAAGCCTTGTTATGTTCGATGACCTTACAAGCTGGTGCAAGTTGGACAATGAAAGGGTGGACCTACAAAGTATTGGTAAATTTGCATTATGGTGCTGTAGAAGAATACGGAAAATACCATGGATCATCAGAAGAACAAATAACCCTGTCAGGAAGAAGCACAGCTATACTTTGGACATGTTATCAGGAGAGATCAGTCCCTAGAAAAAAAATCTTGAAGAAAAAAACAAAACATTGTGCTTGGTAAAGTAGAACTGGCTAATTCCCTGTCATCTCGAGTCCAACTCATCTCTATTCTACAGGATAGAATAGAAGAGACACTGAAGGTTTTAAAGACTGTAACTCTTTATGGAAATACAAGACTTCATTTTCTATGGAAGACCAGTTAATAGTTTTGAAGCGATGAACTTGCAGTTAGCAGAGTAACCTACTAAACCTCGAGGGAGCCAAAGTAAAAGAGAAGCGCAGCATATGGTAGGAAGACCCTATTATTACCTCTGCAGGTCTATCTAGATAAGATAGACTGGAGAAACAATCTGGAGGAGAAAACAACATGGGGCCGATGATTCCGGGGGGGGGGGCATGGGAAAGAGGGGCTTGGGGGAAAGGAGGTGGTGTTAACAAATCTGGGGACAAGGGAACAACAAGTCATCCAAAATCAGTGCTGAGGAGGGTGTAAGAGGCCTGGTAGGGTTTGATTAAGGACAATGTAACAGAGGAATTACTGAAACCCAAATGAAGGCTGAGCATGATAGTGGATAAGAGGAAAGTAGAAGGGCAAAGAGGAAAGAACTAGGATGCAAAGGGCATTTATAGAGGTCTAAATACAAGCATGTACATATGTATGTATATATATATAATGAGGGGGAAATAGATCTATGTGCATATATGTATAGGTTTAGTATTGAGGTAGCAGATGGACATTGGGCCTGCACTCCAGCACTCCCTCAATGCAAGAACACATTGTTCTACTAAACTGGCATTGCATGATGCTCACCTTCCCAACACAATCACTGAAGGCAAATGGGTGCATAAGAAAATGTGGTGAAGAAAGCTGAATGTGCTCAGTTATCAGAAAATATATAGTCTGGGGTTCTAAAAGCTTGAAGATAAACAAGCAGCCATCTAGCTCAGAGGCAGCAAAGCCCACATGGAAGAAGCACACCAGCCTGTCTGATGATGAGGTGTCGATGCGATCAGGTATAAGGCATCAAAGAACAAAAAAATCTCATCATTGTGAATGAGGGGGAGTTCAGAGTGGAGACCCAAAGCCCAACTGAAGGCAACTGGACATCCCCTTACAGAAGGGTCACAGGGAGGAGTTGAGCCAGTCAAGGTGCAGTGCAGCAATGATGAAACATACAACTCTCTCCTAGTTCTTAAATGCTTCCTTCCCCCACTATCATGATACCTATTCTACCTTACAAATCTGGCTAGATAAAAGGATGTAAATGGGTACAGATAGGAAGTGGAAACAAAAGGAATCGAGGAGAGATGATCCCTTCAGGACCAGCGCTGGGAGTGGTGATACTGGGAGGGTGGAAGGAAGATGGGATGGAAAGGGGGAACCAATCACAAGGATCCACATATAACCCCCTCCCTGGGGGACGGACAACAGAAAAGTGGATGAAGGGAGACATTGGACAGTGTAAGACATGACAAAATAATAATAATTTATAAATCATCCAGGGTTCATGAGGGAGGGGCAAATGAAGAACTGATACCAAGGGCTCAAGTAGAAAGCAAATGCTTTGAGAAAGACAGCAACAAATGTACAAATGTGCTTGACCCAATGGATGGATGGATGGATCATAATAAGAGTTTTATGAGACCTCAATAAAACTATGAAAAATAAATAAAAGCGGAAAACCATTCCCCAGATATATTGACACCGCGGCTATAATGATGGCTTCCCACAGCTATTGTGAGGCTGCTACAAGATCCAGCCGTGCTCCCTTCTGCTGTGCACAGGGTCCCTCTGAGTTCAAGTTGACTTCATGACACATAACAACAGTTACAGGAAGTGTACTGTGTACAATTATTTTTGAAGAAAAAAATATTTTCGTTAAGTGGCATCAATTCAGTTCCAGTTGATAGTACCCCCCCAAACAACAAAATCGAACCCTACCAAATGTTTCAATATCCAAAGGCTCAGCTCTAGACCCATAGATCAATGAAACTAGTTTGCCTAATTAAGTACCTGGAGGTAACCCGCTCTTCACGTGAGCAACCAGCTGTACTTGGTCCTGGGGCCCAGAAACCACCTGCTTGGTTTTGTGTTCTGGCTAAAGCTGCTCTGCTGATCCTCTGGGTTGAGAAAATTCAGCACTCTGGAATTACAAGGTCCAACGGACCTGGCTTTTCCTTATTTATGGTGATAAGAATCCCCCCTTTCTTGTACCTGGGCTCCATCAAAACTTCTCCAAATAGGCCATATTTTAGTATTGTACCTTTAATATATATATATATATATATATATATATATATATATATATATATATATATATATATATATATATATATAGTTAAAATGTTCAATATTTTAAATAGAGAATGTATTCATTACTTGATAACTAATCATAAGATAAATTATTTATAATACTTTTAAGCCTGTAAATATTAAAAATAAATAAAAATATAAGTCTTGATATTCAAAGGTAATAAAAATACGGAAGCCAAGCCAAATCTCATGATCAATGAAATAGTAACTATGTTATTTGTGTATGTCAGCTAACAACTAGACTTGAATTATTTGATATATTTGCCACAAGCTTACCTTAAGTAAAAAGTATTATTGCTTTGCACATATAAAATTATATCATATAACTACTTTGTCAAATTTATCTGTAAAATGAGATGATATTCACATAAATTATCAACTTATAACAATCTGTGTGTGTGTGTGTAGAGAGAGAGAAACAGAGAGTGGAAAGGAGGGAGCCAAATAAAAAATAGATAATTCTATATTAACATAAGGATTTATTTTAACATTTTATACAACTTTTCTAATTATATAGTGTATAGATTCAATAAACTCACAAAATAGTCACAGCCTACAGAATTCTCATGTGCTCCATCTAAACACTTTCTGTCATTAATATAAAATGAATATATCATTCAATGAAATATTTAGCAACATTAAAAAAAACAATTATCATTTATCTTATTTCCTTTTTTACCACAAGCCCTCATGCTTTTTCTTTTTTCTTTTTTTTATTATCCTTTCTTCACCTGATTAAAATCAACAAATTAAAATAGATTCCTAAATATCTATGAGTAACTAAACTAGAAAAATTAACAATGATCATAAACATATATCTGAACAAAAGAAAATTACTAGTGTGATCATCATGTTCTATAGCTATTTGTTATAAAGTTTAGTAAGACTTTGTCAAATGAAATATGTTGACCTATTTGTGAATAATTTATTGCTCATATTTGTAAATATGACACTTCAGGAATAACAGCTTCTCATCAGAGAAAAATCTAAGAACAGAAAGAAAATATTAGCTTCAATTTTACTACCAAGAAATAATCCTATTTGTTACACATTCTTCAAAACATTCATCTTTGCATATATCAATAGACACATGCAGTCACTCATGTGAATATACCTATATGTATATGGTTTGAATATCATAATAAATATATTACCTTGAACATTTTATTCAATTAAGTATTATTCTGTTGTCATGATCCACGGTATATAGCATAATGAACTTATATCCTGCTTCCAAATTGCCACCATTATAAATAATTTTGCAATAAACAATGCTGGTGCATATGAAATGCAAATATTTCATTATACTTATTCCTAAGTGTTATTCCTAGGATACAATAAACATTTTCATACAAGCATCATAGATATTCTATAAATTCACACACACATATATAAGATAAAAAGTATACAATGCTGCTCAGTCTTGCCAATTATTGCAAGTCTTTTATTAGTTTTGTCAATTATCAGATAAAAATTAAGCCATTGTCTCTGATGTTTCGGCAGATAATGAGATTGATCACCTGTAGGGATGTATTTTACCTCACCTCATGAAACTACATAAGCTCTTTGCCTTTTCTGTTTCTAATTGGCTTTCAGCATTTGAATATATTAAAAGGATCTCCATCATCTGCAGTCCACCTCCTCTGGAATCGTGTTTGGACATATCTGTGCGTATCTATTCCTTCTGGCCTTAATCAATGTCTCACTCACTCCTGCACTCCTCCAACTAACTGGACATCCTGATTCTGAGCTTCCTCCAAACCAGTCTGTACTCAAGAGCAAAATGAGTTTTATTTTTAAACTACTAAATCACATGATGTGTAATGATTCATGACTTCAAAGTATTCCCACTCTCTAATAAACTTTTCAAATCCTATCATGGCCTTGAAAGCCCTGCATTATATTACCTCCTTAACAACCACTCTCCTCTCATGTATCCATTATCTACTGTCTCATAAAAATTATCTGAGAAGTTTCATGCCTGTGTTTGTTTATCTGAGGAGTGGGAATCTGGGAGTAGATTGTGAGAGCTGTTCTCACTCAGTGCCTCTCGAAGCTGTCTTCAAACATTCTTCCCCGGGGGCTGCAATGTCTGAAGACATGATTGGGGTAGGTGGACTTGCTTGAACTTCTGCCTTGTGGTTCTTGGCCAAGTGGTGAACAGGGGACCTTCAGTTTAGTGCCCAGTGAGCCCCGCCAGCAGGCTGCAACCAACAAATTTCTCTAAATGATCAAAATGAAAGACAATGACCAAATTAATGGTATAGTGTATTTTAAATTACTGTGAGATAAAAAGAAATAAAAAAAAACTGTCATCGACTGTGGCACATATTGTCGGTCAACTCATAGTAACCATGGCCCAGTGTGAGAGCAATGCATGGATTATCCAGGCTTCTCTTGGTGACCAGACGTCACATTGCTGACTTCTACAGCAGAACTTCTTTTGATTCCTTCTACACTCCTACTTAATTTTCTCAGGAACTCTGCAATAGAGGTCTCTTTGGCTGACTCCATTATATTACTCACCTTTAAGTCCAATAAATATGATTTCCTTGAAAATGAAAAATATGTATCATTCTTTTCTACAGTAGAAAATACATTCTGTGAGATTCCAAGAATTGCGGGCTCATGCTTTGCCAGGTTTAGAAACCACACTTAAGAAATCCTATTTTCCTATCTAAGTAGTACATGGAATTGCACAATGATAAAGGCTCAGTTAGTAACAGGAACATTGAAAATGTTTATTCAGAAGCTTCTTGGGGGGAATAGAAGCCTTCTGTCACTTTCCCAAAAGGTCACATCCATTGAAAGTCCTTTAAAGTTCTACTTTCAAATAAAGTGTGCCATGAGTCAGAATCAACTTGAATTGTTTAGAATCTTTGACACTGAAGGCAAAGTCTAAATGCACGGAAGGCATAGCAAAAATCAAGGCTCCAGCAATAGACAAAATACAAACATTAAATATTAAAAGTCAATACAAAGGTTCAAACAAGCTGAGGCAGCACTCATCCATGCCAAGATATCTGGAAGATAATTACCTGGTCAACTAACTAAAGAGTTATACTTATTCCAAAGAAAAGTGACCCAAGAGAATGTGGATATCATCAAACAATATCATTAATATAACATACAAGTAAATTTTACTGAATATAAGCATTGAGTTACCAGAAACTCAAGTGGGATTAAAAACAGACATGGCAGAAGAGATATTATTGGTGACTTCAGATGGATTTTATTTGAAAATAAATAATCCCAGAAATAGAATTACTTGTGCTTTATTGACCAGGTATAAGGCATCATGCCAAAAAATATATATATACATATATATGTGTGTGTGTGTGTGTGTGTGTATACCATATTGAATGAAGAGGGAAGAGCAGAGAGGAGACCCAAGGCTCATAGAGGGGTTTAGGAGAGGAGATGGGTCAGTCAGGGAGCGAGGTAGTACCAATGAAGAACACAGCTTTCCCCCAGATCCTGGATGCTTCCTCCTCACAACTACCATGATCCGAATTCTACCTTGCAGGACAGGATAGAGCAGAAGTTGTACACTGGTGCATATGAAGGCTGGAGGCACAGGGAATCTAGGGTGGATGATACCTTCAGGACCAAGGGTGTGAGGGGAGATGCTGGGAGAGTGGAGGGGGAGTGGGTTGGAAATGGGGAACTGATTACAAGGATCCACATGTGACCTCCTCCCTGGGAGATGGACAGCAGAGAAGGGGGGGGTGGAGGGAAACTCCGGATAGGGCAAGATGTGACAAAATAGCAATGTATAAATTCCCAAGGGCACATGAGGGAGGGGGGAAAGGGGAGGGAGGGGGGAAAAAAAAGAGGACCTGATGCAAGGGGCTTAAGTGGAGAGCAAATGCTTTGAGAATGATTGGGGCAGGGAATGTGCGGATGTGCTTTATACAATTGATGTATGTATATGTATGGATTGTGATAAGAGTTGTATGAGCCCCTAATAAAATGTTTAATTAAAAAAACCCGCAAACCCCTCCTTTAAAAAAGGCACTCAATTGTGTGGCTTATAGCACATTAAAGCATCATCTAGAAAAATGAGAATTCCAGAACAGTTCACTGTGCTCCTATGGAAACCTGTACATAGTCCACAAGATAGTCATTCACACAGCACAATGCAGTACTGCATGGTTTAAAAATCAGGAAAGATGTGCATCCGGACTGTATCATTTTACCACACTTACTCAATCCATGCACTGATAAAAGAACCCCTAAAAATTGGATTATTTAAATAACAATTGGGCCCCAAATTGGAAGAAACTTATCAATATCTTTGAATCTTCAAATGACACAACTTTGCTTGTTAAAAATGAGAAGAATTTATAACACTTACTGATAAAGACCAATGAGTGCATTGTTTTATATGCATTGCAACTCAATGTAAAGAAAACCAAAATCCTTATAACTGGATCAAGAGGTAACTATAAGGATAAGTAGAAAGACTGACGTGGTCAAGTTGAAGTTGAAACCATGTAATTAACAGTCTAAAGTTTATCAGCAGCACCAGGACTCCATAGAATTTCCTTGAACCTTTCAGAGACAATTATAGTTATCTCATGTAATACTACTCGTGAGAAAACGGAGGTTCAGACAGGGTAATAAAAGTTCAGAAAGTCACAGAACTAATAATAAAACAGCAAAATCTCTCTAAATGGACTTCAAATGCCTTGGTCTTTGTTCTAATCCACAGTGACATGTATGACTGAACATGCTAGAAATTTCAAAATCGTGGTGATTTCCTGTTTTAGTTTCCATGTTTGAGCAATAATTCTAATAAATTCTCACTTTCATCCTTAACTATCTTGTTTCTGAGCAAGATTCATTATTAATATAGGAATATCAGAACACAATAAAATGACTAAGTTTACATAGCATTCATCGCATTAAAAAAACTCAATTTCCCTAATGACAGCAAAATGTAGACCCATGTTCCACAGAAGTGTGACAGGGTGAAACAGAGATCCTGATTTTAATAGCACGCTTTCTTTTTTTTTTGGTAGTCATTTTATTAGGGGTTCATACAACTCTTATCACAATCCATATATACATCAATTGTATAAAGCACATTTGTACATTCATTGCCCTCATCATTCTCAAAACACTTGCTCTCCACGTAAGCCCCTGGCATCAGCTCCTCATTTTCCCCTCACCCCTCGCTAACCTCTCCCTCATGAACCCTTGATAATTTATGAATTATTATTTTGTCATATCTTGCCGTGTCCGATGTCTCCCTTCTACCTGATTTTCTGTTGTCTGTCCCCCAGGGCGGAGGTCACATGTAGATCCTTGTAATTGGTTCCCCCTTTGCAATATACCCTTTCTCTACCCTCTCAGTATCGCCACTCTCACCACTGGTACTGAAGGGATCAGCCGCCCTGGATTCCCTGTGTTTCTGGTTCCTATCTGTACCAGTGCACATCCTCTGGTCTAGCCAGACTTGCAAGGTAGAATTGGGATCATGATAGTGGGGGAGGAGGAAGCATTTAGGAACTAGAGGAAATTTGTATGTTTCTTTCTTTCTTTCTTTTTTTAATCATTTTACTGGGGTTCATACAACTCATCACAATCCACACATACATACATCATTTGTGTAAAGCACACTTATACATTCGTTGCCCTCATCATTCTCAAAACTCTTGCTTCTTTCTACTGAGCTTTCCCTCTGGAAATGCACAAAGTTAACAAACTGAGTATGTTAGCCATTTATACAGTTTAGAAGCATCATAGAATTTTTCTCTTGATAGCAATTTTAGAACTCATTTAGTTTAATCTTTTAATTTCATGGATAGAAACTATTTCATGTATTGTTAATTTTTACACTTTGTATTTCAAAATACACATTTCTCTGGCATGTGTGTACATTTCTCCTAATTAATTGCTATTTCCTTCTTATTCTTTTTAGGATTACAGGATTTGTATTTTTTAAGTGTTTGTCATGTGGCCATTCTCTTCAAATAATTATTCCTTTGTTAAAGTCCCTAACTTAATTGCAGTTCCACATAAATTAAGAAATAAAATGTGCCCAAATTAAGATTTTCTAAATTTTTTTCTTCTCTGAACAAATGGCTAGACATAAATGCTCTTTATATATTTTTCAAATAAAATTAAAAATAAGGTGAAATCTTCCAGAGGAAAACCCTTGAAAGATTTTATTTCCTGATAATGGCTCTTTTGTAAAACTTAGACTTCCTGCAGCTGCTGAATCTTTGAGTATCCTAGGGAACAGTAAGCCAGCATTACATAAAAACAAAAAACAAAAATAAAAAATGATGAAAGCTCTCCTTAGTTTGGGTCGATGCCTTGTTACTGGACAAGAATGAAGCCTTTGATAAAGAGGCTAGCTAAGAATGCTGGTCATACACCGATGGCACCTAAAACGCTTCCTGACTTATTTTTCATAGATCAATAAAATCATTAAAATATAAAATGCAGGATATATCACATAATTACAATATTGGTTTTAACTGTCAGAGTCAAAGACGTCAGTAAAATAACCACAATCAGATAATGGGGATTTCTATCTCTCCTCAATGATCCCTGCTAGCCACTGTTCCTTTTGTCCTCTTGTTTTACATCTCCCTAAGCTTCCATCTCCCCATCTCTTCATCTCTTTCTCCCTCTTTCCCTCCTTCCCACCCTTCTTTTCCACTGTATCTCTCTCCTTTTCTGTCTTCATATCTCTTCTCCTTTCTTTTTGTTTGTAATGAATTAAATAACAAAGTATGACTGATTCATAGAAAGACCTTTTCAAATAGCTTCATAAGATTGCAATGGTATTTTCTATGGGAATTTGTGCAACAGTGAATTTTAATTAGCATTATTAAGTTAGAAAATCATCATCAGTCCTTAACTCATGTTTCTTTAAAAAATACCAATACTTTATAATTGTTTGCGGTGTTTTGTTTGTTGTTTATATCTGACAGTTAAATAGTTAAGTGGCAAAGGTACATATTAAGTGTCCAGTCTATCTCCCACAAACATACTGCTGGTTTAAGCTCTCTTTAATATACAAGAATCTTAATTAAAGTCTCTGCAATATGTAAAGCACAGTCCAATAAGCATTAACTTTTGGAGAGAAATGAAAGACTACTTAAATTTATAATAATCACAAATTCTAAATTGAGAATGGCAGGTAAAAGTTATATTACTATAACTACCACTTATATCCAGTTAATTCTTACTCATGGCAACAGCATAGGCCAGAGAAAAATCTTTCTCTTGGCTTTCTGAGGCTTGAAGTCTCTATGGAACCTGCTGGTCTCCTCCTTCTCATGTAGAATGGTGGGTCAGAAAGGCAACGTTTTGGTGTGTATACCAATGCTTAACCCGCTGGACCACCAAAGTGCTTAAAACAGAGAAAAATCACAGAAAATGATTGTCTGAAACACTGTCAGCCAAGAAGTTTCAATTATGTTATAATTAACTATCTCTAAGTGTTTTGTTTTAACACACCAATGGTATGCTTAATTTATATATCTGCTCTTACTTTCCGTAAAGGCATCCAGGCACCCAAATAAGCAAGCTGTCTGCTGGAGGGGTGTTTTCATAGTCATCAGTGCTGCAAAGAACTTCAGAAGTGGCACTCCTGCTCACAGTTCATTGGTCAAAGCTTGACATAAACCATGCCTGACTTCCAAGTCAGGCAAATACAAGTGTAGCACATATCTCAAAAAGGTTGTAGCTTGGGATGTTTGAAAATACCTAAATACCATTAGCAATTATGAAAACCATGATCTTGAGGATCAGTCTTCACTAAAATAAATATTCATAAATAAGAATGCAAGAGCTACTGGTTTTAAATTATTCTTGTTTATTAATCTAATTTCCTATGCATGAATCTAAATACACTCTTCATTCCTTGTTGCTTGTGTTATTCTTCTTCGAGTTATATCAAACTCAGAAAAAAGTAAAAAAAAATCCGAAACCCCTTTTCAAATTTTAAATGATTAGGTCCAGAAAATGACTCATGTTTTCTTTTCTGCTAAAAAATAATAATAACATTGAAACAAAAGAAAAACTTAACAGTCAAAATTAGTATTTCTCACAAGAATAGCAATAAAAAACTAACCATTTTGAATGTTTCTTAGACACAAAGAATTCATTGACACGTTTCACATATTTTAGTGCTTTGAATCCTCAGAGCATCTTGTGCACATGAGAGATGTGGTTTTCATTGCTGTACAGTTCGAGGACACTAACGCACGGAAGGATCCAGTGCCTTGTTCAGAGAAAAATAGCTAATATATTGTAATTTCCCCACACTCATCCCTTAACATTCTGTTTCCAAAAGAAGAAAACTAGTTAGGTAAAGTGAAGTGATTCTATGGTGAGTCGTCTCAGAAATCACATGTTTTCATGTAAAGGTACCATGCACTGATGAAAAAAACAATAACAAACTCAGTGCTATGGAGTCAGTTATGGCTCATTAAAGGGAGGTGAAGGCATTTCTGAGACTGTGAACCTTTTGGAGAGTAGAAATATTAATCTTTCTTCTGGAAAGTGTGAAGTTTCACTGCTGATTTTCTGATCCACTTCCCAAAACAAAAAGTGGTGTCTAAAGAGAATCATCATTATAAAGTGAAAATCACAAGATAACTACATTAATCTATTTATTTGTGATTTCATATATGTCTATACCAACATAACTATTTTAATCACTATACCTCTATTTTAAGAGAAATGTAGGGGTATGTTTTACCCCTCATAGGGTATTTCAAGCCAAACTTAGGAACTATTTATTTGTATAATTCCAAGGTTAAAATAAAGTAATGCACCTTTTATAGCTTATAATATTACAAATGAAAGTAGATATCCTTATTGTCATGTACTGTCATTTCCCAAAAAGATGAAGCATGACCTATTAAATCCTTATTATTCTTATTGTCATTTCCCAAAAAGATGAAGCAAGATCTACTGCAAACCCAATGTGTCCTCAAGTGCCACCATATTGTTCAGATTTTGTTCGGTGATGTTCTTGAGGATATTTAGGAACAGTCAGTAAGTCAATGAAACTAATGAAATTCATTAGATCTAAGGGACTAACAAATTGGATACTGGGGAAGCATATCTATCACCTATATTAAGACAAATGGAACTTGCACAGAGCTTCCTGAAAGAAGTGCACTCCTAACAAAACAGACATGTAAGTGTATGTACAAAATCTGCTCATGCGGAAAGAGCACAAAAGCACACTCACTCCGAGAAGTCTCAGGCTAAGAAATAAATAAAATAAAGGGCAGTCTTGGTTGGTGAAATGTTTAAGAGTTTGTGTGTTAATCAAAGGCTAAGCACTTTGATTCCACCCAGCAGTGCTTGAGAAGCATGGCCTAGTACTTTGATACTCACTGTGGTATTTACATAACCTGTTGTCAATTTGAGAGGATTAAGAGTGAAGGGGTGGAGTTCAGTCTGTTAGGTTGCATCTTGTTGACCTCCTATGGTGGTGCTAAGGAGATAAATACCTTGTTGGAGGCAAGACACAGACTGATTCCCTGGGAGATATTGCAGCTGACAAGACACATGGATCAACGCTAGTGCCCTGAGATGGAGGAGTCACATGGAGATCCCTGCACATGCTGAGATCCTTTTAACACCACTGGATACACAAGACTTCCCACCCACTGGCCTATGGCCTTCCTGCATTAGGCATCATTGCATATGTTTTATGAGTCTGAAGAGGACTTTATAATTGGCTTCAGACATAGGGCCTAATACTGGATTATGGACTTGATCTGGGCTGAGCTGGTATATTTTCTCAATATTCAATTGCTCTTGTATGTAAAACTCTTTCTTATAAACATGAGTGTTTTTCTGAATTTGTTTTGCGAGTCTACCCAGATGAACATACTCACCTTCCTGACACGATGGCTAAAAACACAATGGATGCATAAGCAAATGTCGTGAAGAAAGTGGATGATGGCTGGCTGTTGAATGATATAGTGTCTGGTCTTAAATGCTTGAAGTTAAACAAGCAGACGTCACATCGAAGAAGCATATCAGCCTATATGATTATGAGGTATTGACAGGATTAAGTATTAAGTATCAAAAGTTCAAAAACAAACAATTATATCAATGTGAATGAGGGGGCTTAGAGTGCAAACCCAGTGTCCATGTGTAGAAAATTGAACATCCCTTATAAAAGGGTACTAAGGAAGTGACAATTCAACCTGTATAGCAGAAAGGAAACACACAGCATCCCTCCAGTTCCTGAATGCTTCCTCCCTCCTCACTATCATGCCTAAGTTCTACCTTACAAATCCGACTAGACTGGAGTACACACAGTGGTACAGAGAAGAGCTCTCCACACATGGATTCCAAGACAGATAAACCCCGCAGGAACAGTATTGGGAGTAGCTATAACAGGTGGGTATGTGAAGGTGGGGGGAAGGGGGAGAAATAGGGGAACCAATCAGAAGGTTAGATAAATAACCCCTCCACCCCAAGGGATATTAATAACAGAAATGTGAGTGAAGGGAGACAATGAATGGTTTAAGATACAAAATAATAATAATATTTACTTGATCAAGGATTCACAAGGGTAGGAGCCTAGGGGAAGGATGGGAAAAAGAGGAGCTGATACCAAAGGTCAAGTAGAAAGAAATTGTTAAATTGTTTTGGAAATGATGATGGCAACATAAATCGTTTTGGAAATGATGATGGCAACATAAGTAGTTTTGGAAATGATGATGGCAACATAATACAATTGAATGATGGACTGTTAAAAGATTTGTAAGAGTGCCCCCCAAAAATAAATGCTTAGTTAAAGAAATAAAAGAAAAAAGCACGACTGAGGGATCTACTGAAATATCATAACAACTAGAAACCCTATGGAGTGGAGCATACATGTCTTGGAGAAGCCAAATGAAAGTTTATTGGTATAAAAGGGGAGAGTTTCAACATCCTAATTAGGTGGAAGATTGGGGGGGGAGGTATATGACTAACAATACTTTCAAGGACCCTAAGAGGGTAGAATGTTTCTAATAGGTCTCTCTGATCTAACGTTTTGTTTACCCCCTTGGGGACCCAGACTAAGTGCCATAGAATGCTTCAAGAGCTTGTCAAGGCACACAGCATGCTCCAAGGATATACCACAGGGATGCCATGTAGAAACAGAAACATACCTGTAACCAAAGAACTTAAGGCGCAGGCTATGGTGGGTTAAGGGAAAGAAGACAGCTATATGAAGAGAATTGAACTGTCAGCAGGCAGAGTAACATTTATATACTACTTCCATGCCCTACTTACTGCATTAAAATATCTATTATTCTGGCAGACCTGTGTTGGACATTATCAGTGAATTTTTTTGTAAGGTGTGCCTGACAACCAACTCCCACTTTTTTGTGTAAATGTCATTCAGTCGCATAAGAATGTATTCTGTACAAGTCAACAGTCCATGTATTGCCATTTGCAATTTAGTCTACACTCGTTCAATCTCCCTTTCTCAAGAGTGTTTTCAAATTATTGCCCAAGGCCTAATCAATGACACTAGAATCACAAGGTCCGCAAGCTCCAGGGAGATGATTGGTAAGAGCCTGCGCCATAAAATAACGAGGATGTATCTAAGGTGAATAAGAGGCAGATACACAAAAAGAAAACACAAAACAGAGACTCAGGAATGGATGTTGAGTCTGCACTTAATTCTAGGTCCAATATAAAAATGATTACATCTTATGACATAGATCTTCTGGATACTCATCCTCATGAAAAAATAATAGAAGATATGGACGCTATAGCAAGATCTGGTTAAGCAATCAGATGGTGCCAAACTATGAGAAAAACTAGTGTCTGGCATCTTAAAGGTTTGTTTTAAAAAACACAGCCATCTTAGTGATACATCGACTAAGCTCACATGTGAAAAACACACCAACAGCTGTGATCTAAAAATTGCAATTATATAATTCAATGAGAAGTATATCTAGAAACAATAGCGAAAAGTACATTTAAAAATGTCAATGACGGTAGCATAACCCCTTCGAGGTGTATGGATATCAGAATTGTAGGTGAAGGGATATATCGGATGCTATAAGACCTGTAAAATAATAATAATAATAATATATTTTTTATTCCGGGTTCACAAGGGTGGTAGGGCGGTGAGTGAGGAAATAAAGAGGAGATAAAATTAAAGGGCTAAGAAGAAAGGAAGTGTTTTGAAATTGCTGGTGGCAACATCTGTACACATTCGTTTGATCTAATGGATTTTTATGATATATATAAGAGCCCCTTACAAAATGAGTTATTAATATAAAAAGTCAAGCAATGCAAAGTCAAAGCAAATTATTACAAATTCAGGAAGACTTGATGGGAAAGGATAGAGTACACACTGCCATTCAATTGATTCCCACCAGCTATTACAAATTTTCGATTTTCTGAAGAAGAGAAAGAGAGCACTCTGCTAAACTCATTGTTTGTATTTTAAAATCATGATACACTTTTCGATATTTACTTTTTAAAATCTCATATCTTGTAGTTTAAATACAGCTTGACTAAGCGAGGTGATCTGAAAACTGATCATCACAGGGCAAAGGTAGATATTTCATCACTGTACACTAGAATTATCTAGGGTAAGTTTTTGTGCTCTCTCAAATCTGGTCAGCTTACTGATTCTTGCTTTATTGATTTCCTTACTCATTCACATTGTTTGAATGTTTCTCTGTGTCTTACTTACTATGTCCTTTGGATAGTAAAGTGAACAAATCCATTCAAGCATGTTCATATTTCTTTGCTTTATTTCCTCCAAGTCTGTCTAGGTACTGTCACAAAACTCATTACCTAAATCTTCCTGCACCTGATTTGCCTAAGTAATATTCTGGATGAGTTCTTACTACTCTGTAAACTGAACAGAACAACAAATTAAATCAGTCGGAAATAACCAACAAACAAAAAACCATGTTCCAATAGTGATGTGGTCTTGGAAATGCACTTATTTTCAGAAAAGATCTTCATTCCAACCAAGTAAAACTAATAGAAATTCAGATAAAATTAGGAAAACCATTTCATATTTAATATCTATCATAGAAAACATTTCAGCTTTGAAATCAAGTAGAATTATTTCAAAGAAAAATCCAATAAACCTCAGTTTGCTCTTCTGGAACGTGGTGATTATAACACTTGACTTACAAAGTCAACATCAGCACTAAGAATGCTTACATGTGGCGAATGTCTACGACCGTATCTGACATACATTCATATCATTAAAACGACTCATGTCCCTTCCTGTTGTGTTCTAGCCAGGTATTTTCAGTATAATATCAAGTATAGTTAAGAATAATGAAACAGAAACTAAAAATACACATAAGATACAACATACAAATTAGATTTATTATGGATACAGAAGTAGATAACCACCTAGTAATCTGTTATATTTGGAAAT
The DNA here is from genome assembly GCF_050624435.1 of Tenrec ecaudatus. NCBI lineage: Eukaryota > Metazoa > Chordata > Mammalia > Afrosoricida > Tenrecidae > Tenrec > Tenrec ecaudatus. Next base: position 237,843,384 of record NC_134531.1, read on the forward strand.
TATAATAATATAATTATTTAATCATGATATTATATGCCCTTAAAATGCTAATTGTGTTAATAAATTAACATTTTTACACACATTTTGTTTGAAATAAACCTATGTAAGTATGAACAGGAGCCATAGGGCAGCATTACTTAACACTTGAATAGCTTTTTATCTCCAGTAAAAACCTTTCTAGTTGACTTGTTTAATTGAAAACATAGATATTTTTATAAGGTTACAACTTTCATAAATGCATTAATGCTGCATGAATTTTTGCTTGCTCATTAATTATTACATTTGGCCTTTTGTCACTTCAAGTGAATATTTAGAACTTATTAACAAGTAATATTTATAAATGTCCATTTATATTATGATGATAGATACCTGCAAAGTTTTCCAAAACAACTTTTAATTTCTTGACTAACTGAAAGTTGACTGTGGGTATAAGTAAAAGGACATCCTTAACAATATTATTATATTCGCCATTGATCATGATGTTGCTTCTTGGGCCTGTTGGGAGGACTCTGATTTCCCTCACATTGTATTGTAATCTATTCTGCAGGCTGATCTTCATAGGCAAGTGCTTCAAGTCCTCCTCCCTTTCAGCAAACCAGATTATGTCACCAGCCTATCAAAGGTTGTTTACAAACCTTCTTCCAAAATTTATGCTGCATTCTTCCAATAATGTAGCTTTTCTAATTATTTACTCAGCGTACAAATTGAATTGTTATGGTAGAAAGATACAGCCTTGACATGTCACTTGCACGATTTTAAGCCCTGCATCAGTCCCTTGTTCTCTTTGAATGACCATCTCTTTCTCCATGTGCAGGGTCTGCGAGAGCAAGTGTATTCTGCATACCCCTTCCATCAACTGTTGATGAGGCTTGCATCATTCAATATTTTTTCATTGGAATCCTTCAATATTTCAACTGGAGGTTTGGATTTTTTTTTCATTTGTGACATGGAAGTATGGCCTTCAGTAGTTTTAATAGTTTTATAAGAATACTTTTTGACATATCATATTTTCTTTGCCCATAAAGCACTGAAATTTCCATCTTCTAAAAGAGATTCTAGGCTATTTGAATTCAATACTTGAATGCATTTTACAACATAAGAAAGAACCCTACATGGCTTCTCGACCTTTTGGCTAAGATCAAGTGGGAAGAAAGAACTCTACAGTGACAATCATTATTGAATCACTTTTTCTCATTTCTTCTGATTTAAATGTAACATGCTTCCAATATGTATTCAACATATATACAAATATTCACAGAACACAATATAAGTTTATACTCTATGAATATTTACACAATGTGTGTTTGTGAAATATTATAGATCAAAAGATCTACATTTGATATATGGAAATAAAAATACATTTATAATTCCATTTAAGAGGACTATATACTACTTACTCAGAGGTTTGATGGCACAGTTGGGTATGTGCTGAACTGTGAACTACATGGTAGGTAGCTGCTTTCCACAGAAAACTGACATTATTTACTTCTTACAGAAACTAGAGTTAATAAAGTACTTATTTCATCCTGCAAACATGATAAATCATGAGAATTCAAATGTAAGTATGGTTGGAGTTATAAAGGAACATTTATTTTTTATAGTTCACAAAGATTCACTTTTGGTTTGTTAATTCTATCATTTGCATATAGGAGAAACAAATAAAAATAGTTTTAAAATAAAATAATTTCTTTTTATTTTAAAACAAAATTCTCACATTTTACGTTTAAAATACAATTACGGATAACAGGGAAATTTTCCTGTGCTTTTAACTGTCTCAATTCAGCAAATTCAAATAGCAATAGACTTCAGCAACAGTAACGATAAACTGCATATCTTAGTACCGTCTTGATAGCAAATGATAATTGTAAAACAGTCCTTTCTTCACTTTATTTTAAGCACCTTTTTAAAGAATTACTAGCACTATAATAATCTCTCATAAGTGCAGGTCCCAATGTAGAACTCAAGAAGTAAATATTGCTTTTTGCACATGCTGCATTTCCAATTTGTTTGAACTAATATTACAAAATAGACTCTCCTTTCCTTTGTCCAAATGATTTTTAAAAGAAAATAACCAGGAATATTGTGATTCAAACTTGGAAAAAACATCTTAAAATAATTATGTGCCACAATTTAGATGAGTATAAGAATCTATATTTTTAAGATCTCATTAGGATTAAGTTATTTTAGATCCTGATGTATAGTCAATTAATATGGTCCTTCATGCCAGAATTCCGTATGTGATGTATTATAATTGTTGCCCTATTCCTGTGCCCAAACAGAACATTACACGGATCAAGAGGCAGTTGTGCACACAGAACAACGGCATGCTGCAGGGTTTAAAATCAAGGAAACTGTGCGCCAGGGTTGTATCCTGTCACCATAGCTATTCTCTCTCTGTGCTGAGCAAATAACTGAAGAAGCTGGATTATATGAATAAATAGGAAGCATCGGGATGGGAGGACGGCGCATTAACAAATTCCACTGCAGATAAAACAAATCCTGTTTTTTCAAGTGAGGAGGACTAGAAGCACTTCAGTATACCTATGATAATCAAGGCTAGCCGCCTTCAGTGTAGACCATAATGCGATTAAAAAAATCAGAATCTTCACCGCAACATCAGTCAGAATCCTCTTTATAAATGGAGAAACAATTGAGGTTGTTAAGGATTTTGTCTTGTTCGGTTATCTCCCATTGGTCATGGAGGCAGCAGCCAAGAGATGAAAGGAGGCAATGAATTGGATAAAACTGCTGCTCAAGACCTCTTCAACATATTGAAGAGCCAGGATATGATTTTGAGGACGAGAGTGTGTCTGACTCAAGCCATAGTATTTTCAATCTCCCTCTATGCATGTGAAAGTTGATCACTAAAAAAGGAAGACTGAAGAAAATTTGTTGCATTTGAAGTATTGTTGGTAAAGAATATTAAATTCCCACAGAGTGCAAAAAAAAAATCTGTCTTGAAAAAAGTATAGCCAGCATTCTACTTAAAGGCAAGGAAGTGGAGACACTGTCATGTACTTGGGACATGTTATCAGGTAAAACCAGTCCCTGGAGAAGGACATCATGCTTGGTGAAGTAGAGGGGCATCAGAAGATTGGACGGCCTGGGGACTGACCTAGTGGCTACTAAAGTAAGCTTTAACATAAATAAACAATTGTGAGGATTGTCAGAGAGGGTCATTGTGAGTAGGAGCAGCCCAGAAGGTATGGAGTATTGATAATTGCATCCCTGCAGCTATAATCCTCTGTAGGAAGGAGGTATCTGCTATGCTAATGCAGAGGACTGATGTGGGATTAAGTCTCAAATTCGGTATAGGGGTGAATCAAGTCACACCCTTGATTTTGTTGGAGCGGTGATTTGAATAAAGAAGACCACAGAAGAATCTATGTGCTTGCCTTGCGGTGCTTGCAAAGAATATTGAAACTACCACGGGCTGCTAAAAGGACAAGCACCTGTTTGGGAGGAAGCCCCAGAGTTCTTCCGAGGGTCATGGATGGCAGGCAAACCTCTTACATACTTTGGACATGGTGTCAGGAGTAACCAGTCCTTGGGAAGGGTGCCATGTTCAGTAAAATAGAGGAGCATCACAAAGAAAGAAAAAGATGTGGGGCAGCCTCTCAAAGAGAGAGATTCGCACAGTGTCTACCACAGTGGCTCAGGCCCAGGAACAATTGTGAGGATGGCGCAGGACCAAGCAGTGTTTTGTTCTGCTGTGTACCTGGTCACTATGGGGGGAAACCAACTCAATGACACCACACAACAATGTTCTACTATAAAACAAATGTCATACTTCAAAACCATTCCTCTGTGCATAAGAGTTATTTCAGACAGGGAAATTCCCAGGATGATTGAAAGAAGGGCATGTCTGAGATCTCCTCGGGCAGAGACTGGCCCAGAGATAATGGGGCAGAGCAAAGGTGACATGCTGAGATGGGGGCCAAGGTAATGAAACTACGAGGCAGAATGACAACTAGGGAACTGTGAGGTAGAATGACAGGCAAGCTCCCTGGTCCATGGAGCAATGGCCAAGAGACCACTTAGCAGAGAGCCTTAGAACCAGAGACACACTTTGATGTGAACTGAGTAGAGGCACTACTGTCAATGAATAACTATGTCCTGTTTATTGAGGTGGAGAAACCTATTAACTTAATTAATGCCGAAAAACAAAAACAAAACAAAACAAAAAAGAACTCAATTCCAACTCATAGCAACCCTACAGGGCAGTGGTTTTCAACCTTCCTAATGCCGTGACGCTTTAACACAGTTCCTCCTGCTGTGGTGACCCCCAACTATAACATTACTTTCATTGCTACTGTAAATTTGCTACTCCTATGAATCGGACGACCCCTGTGAAAGGTTCGTTCAAAACCCCCCAAAGGGGTCATGACCCATAGGTGGCAACCGCTGCTCTAGAGCATGGTAGAACTAACTGCCCCTGTGGGTTTTCAATAGAGTAACTCTTTATGGGAGTAAAAAGCCTCTTATTTTTCCTGCGGAGAGACTGGCAATTCCAAACTGCTAACCTTAAAGGTAGCAGCCCACACTATACCCACTAGCCCACCAGGGCTCCTCAGTTTCCCTAATACCCCCCAAATTTTGAGTGTAACTGTGAACAGTGTCTGTGAGTTCTGTGTGGCCACGGAAATGAATTCTCAAACCCGCTGTTGGCGGGACAGTCCCAATTTTGAGCAATTTTTCCCGTGCCCCGAGGCATTTTATAAAGTCCCAATTTTTGGAAAGAATGCACAACAAGCTAGGGTACACAGTTTTCAGCTGCCATGTGACTATTTCACCAAGTTATGAGGTTTATCAATGGTGTCCCACTTTACCAATGTTAAAATCTGGTCACCTGGTCTGGTTTCCAAAATCATATGTATTTTGTGGTTTTATTTATTTATTTTTTTTGGTTTTTGATTGTCCATACAGGGCGTATTTCAGGAATTCTGTCACTGGGGGTCACTCTCTTTAAATTTCAGTACATGTTTTTGTTGTATAAAAACCAGGACTGATGAGCCTACAGAGTCAGCAAGTGGAATAAAGGTTTTGGGTGGAGGTAGACACAGAAGTGGTTGTGGGTGAAGGGGTGGGTGATGACGTCAAAGGTCTCATTTGGCAAATGAATGGAAACCGATAGCAATTGTACAATTGTGCTGGACATTATTGAACATTATTTGACATATATTGTAATCCTAATTAATAATCATAAAATGATTGCCTTAGAAGAATGGTTAGTGCCGGACAATAGTAAGAAATAAAGGTTGCAGGCATGGCTGAACCCTGAAATCTTGCCAAGAGAGAAGTCAGAGGTGGTCAGATATGATCCTCCATGTCATTTAGTGCAGCTTCTTTGGTGGAACTAAATATAACATCAGCTGGAACACATAATCAATTCCACTATTATTTAATGGAATATTAGCTCATTAAATGGGTACTAGCTCATTAAATGGATACTTAAATTGCAGAATGTGCTTGTGTACTTTAAAGCAGTGCTTTAAAACAGTAGAGAATGAATCAAGGTGAGAAAGGATAACATTTTCTCTAGAATTAAGTCTCATGGATGTGCATTTAGGGAACATAGCAAACGCACACCTGTTAGAGCACAATTTGATTAATTACGGCCAGCGTGATTTCAGTCAGAGAAGGTCATGCTCAACGAACCCATTGCAAGTCTTTGAAGTTAGTACTGCCATAATACATTCAGAGTATAGCTAGACAAAGTATAGCTAGACTTCACAACAACTGTGCATGTTTTTATCTTTTAATATTAATAAATACCTCAAATGCCTCTATAATGGGAATTAAAATGAATCAGGACTAGAGAGGATCTATAGCAATTAGGTAATAATAGCCTTTCAGGATGGAGAGATTTCTAAACAAAAATGCATCCTAATTCAGCTACAATCTGTGTATTTTCACTAACCATAATGAAAGATGGGCAAAACTGTGATTCAATAAGTGTTATAACTGACAATATAAGAATAAAGATAGTTTACTAGGGTCCAGTATTTGGAAATTTTTCTAAAATTGTTTGATAGAATTCTTTAGGATTACTACTTTTCCAATTGTAAAAGGATTTCACACAAACACAAAGAAGAAATATTGATAGATAGCCCATCACTTATTCTGAGAAAATACAAAATTATATTATACATACATAAGATTAACTTTAAATGTATTTCCCAAGATCTATAAAAGACAGCAAATTATTAGCATATGCAGATAAATGATTCAATGTATATCCTGTTTTACAAATAAAATGTAGTAAACCCAACTACACTGCAAACTTATTTTAAATATGTAAAATTATATAATGTATATAAATTAAATCCACCAAACTACAATAATTCATGAAAGATCTCCAATAGAAAGAAAATCCCATTTCTACATGAAGCCAATATTATTAAATATAAATATCTCATATTCATATCATAATTTAATATATTAACTTTAAATTATACATGACTCTGATGGTACTTAATTAAATACTTTAATCATTCCTTAGTTGCCACAGAGAGATCTATAATTCTGTAATAATGTTGGGGAAAAGCAACTTTGACAAATAATATATTAATTAAAACACACACACACTTGCACAGTTAATAAGAACAGACATTTATAAAATTAAAGGAAACAAACATATATTGTATAAACACATTGCTTAAAACATATGAACACATAAATGATGAAATTGGACTGATTTTTAATCCCTGTCAACTGTCCTATGTGTATTACTAGAAAAAAAAACATGCCTTACTGGCTGATGTAAAGCAAATGTAACATTATGTAATTATATAGAAATATGCCTAGAGTATGTAAATTAGGGTTTTTTTAAGAAAACAAAATTTCAACACAATTAAAGAACAGTACTTGTTGAGTTCATATTCTACACTAATCAAGATGCCATAATACTTATCACTAACACAACATTCAACTAAATGCCAGACAAATATATTTTCTATCTGCTTAATACTTATTATTATCTAATTTAGATGTAATAATACCCTAATATCTTATAAAGTGTACTTTTACACATTTAAGAGATAAGTAAATTGATAAAACAGAGTTTAATTACTTGGCTCAAAGTCACATGGTAAATAAATTTTGGATTTGTCCCAATGCATTATGACTAGAGGACAGTGAACAGTATGAACTGAAAATTGTAAATTTTTAGTTGCCACATTGAAAAATTGAAAAGGAACAGTTGAAGCGCTATTTTACTAATTCACTTAATTAAACAAAATATATTTTTTTAAAGAAATCTTCAAATAAAATTAATCATGTTATCAATGGAACATATTGGTAAGATATTTATCTTATTGTACATAGCAGTCTTCCAAATAAAGCGTATATTTTCAATCAATACAACTGAATGGGAATGAGCCTTATTCCAAGTGCTCACTGTTCATGTGTATCCAGTGACTAACATAATGAACTATTCTGCTCTGAATATGCACTTTTAAGTATTAAACCTTGTTTCCTATGAGATTCTAATCATGGCAATGTGTATTTTCTATTTTGTTAGTCTCCAAAACTTGTTTATAACCAAAAACCCTGAGTAAATCCCAATTTACAGAGACCTGGTAGGGCCCATTGCTCCCTAAAATATTTGACATTGCACATTTTCCCGGAGGAAGCAGCCTCATCTTATACCTACAGAGCACCTGGTTGCTTTGAACCATTATCCTTGTAGTTGGGAGCCTAAAGTTTTAACAGTACACCACAAGAGCTCCTTTATTGTTAATAACCAAAAAGCAAACTCACTGCCACCAAGTCAATTCTATCGCATGACTACCCTATAGGAAAGGATAGAACTCCCCCGGTTGGTTTCCAAGACTCTCACTCCTTATGGGAGTAGAAAGCATCATCTTTCTCTCATGGAGTGAGTGGCTCATGGTAAGATCGACTGACCTGGTGGTTAGCAAGCCGTTGAATAAGAGTCCTGTAATTGCTGCTGTTGGGCTAATTTTACAAGATGTGCAATCAAAAGTAAAGTTAGTGTTTTTATCTTGTAAGAAATGGATTATAAACCTACTATGCCAAGTGTTATGCAATACATGATTTTATTTCTAATTGTCAATTCAAAATGTGTACTTGTCTTAACATCTACTTTCCTATTGCTTTGATTGTTATTGTTGAATGACATCGTTGTTTCCAATTCCCAGTGACACCTGAATAACAGAATGAAACATTGCCACTCATACTCCTATGCCATCCTTTCAAGCATTCGTTTAAGCCAATTGTAGCCACTGTGTCAATCCATCTCTTTCATGGTCTTCCTCTTTTTCAATGACCCTCGGCTTTACCAGGTGTGATGTCCTCTCCACTTTACCAAGCATAACGTACTTTTCGAGGGAGATATTTATCTTGACAAAGTACATTTCTCAGGTCCAAGTTCATGGAATGGAGTCTCACCATTCTTGATGCTCAGGACATTCTGGCTGGTGTTCTTTCAAGGCAGACTTGGCAGTTCTCCAGGTATTTTAGGGTACTTTCAATATCCCCAACAAACACCATAGTTCAAATATATCAATTATATCGCAGTCTCCTATACTCCTCCCTTGTTCCAGGCTTCAAATGCACACCAGGACCTGGGTCAGGCATCCCTTAGTCTTCTAACTACAAAGTTCAATTTTCATTTATCACAATTAATTGTGAGTAATTGCATAAACCACAAGATTCATTTCTAGATATTCAATATATAATCTACAACAATAAATAGCAGGTGCACATTTAGATCAATTTCCAATCATGGGATTTGTTGTTGAATTTAGGTGAGCATCTGCGCAGTTCCGACTCAAAAAGCAGAGTGTGCAGGTATGCCGTCTCTTTGTTTACCCAGTGATACACCCAAGGAATATCTTTAAAGTTAAAAAAAAACTTATTGAAAGAAGTGGCCAATAAAAGTGAACATTAAGAAAATTAACTAAATGTGGTCAGTTTGAACTTAAAAAGAAAATTATAAGTAAATAGATTTTTAAAAGAAATAGCTCATATTGCAAACATTAACATTGAGTTTTTCTCAACAGAAGTAGGCAGAGAAGGAAATTTAGTTAATATCATCAGCACATTTATAAAAATAAATGAGGAAAATTGGTCTGATGAAAAGCTGAGGCTGCCCCAAAGGAAATGCTGTCAGCAGAAACAAGACAAGAGGAAAAAAACACACACACACACACAAAGAATTTATATTAAAAAATAATAAATAACCCTTCAAAGATATATCTTGGCCTGAAAAGAGGAAATGAGGAAACGATAGTGTTGGAAGTTGACCAAACCTAGATGCAAATAGTGGAATTCAAGAAGGCATAAAAGATACTTGCTTATGAAACTAGTTATAATAATATGATAAGAAATAATCACTTTACAAATTTCACCAGGTAACTATTTCACAAAGAAACATACTTTAATTCTTAATATATCTTATTTCACACCACAGTGCGTGACTTAGACGTGGATTTTAATGTCTTAGTTTAGATCTTTATGTTCCTCTAAGGAAGGGTAAGTGTGTAAGGGAAGATTCAAAGCTACACAACTACAAAATGTAACAGGACAATCAAAATTCTACTATTCATTCTTCAAATGAGGTGTTCAGGCATCTGCAACATGCAATATGGATTTACAGTTTGCACGAGCAACTCAAGTAAGGGCTGTCTTATATGTTTTAAAAGATGATTATATGGGATCCAGAGAAAATATTTAAAAGTTCGTAATCACCACCTGACATTTTGAAAGGAATACACTAAACATTTAAAGCCAACGTGTTATCCATTGTTTGGGGTGAAGGAAAATTGGCACAATCTGGAAACATCCAGGCTGATAAGAACTGTCATGATTATCTAAGGAATTCCCTGAAATTGACAATACTTGGTAAGAAGTTTTCTGTAAGATAAAGACAAACTGCAGGGAGAATGTGAATTACTGCAAGGATACGCCCATTAGTAATTAAGTGTTTTTTCTGGTTCGCATAAACAGATGCTCTGCTCCTGTTCCCTTTGTTGTGTATGTGCCTCATTAGTCTCTCCTGTCTCTCACTTCCAATTCACTTTAAACACCACATCTGTGAATTTCTAATGAGAAAGATTCATATTCAACAGACATTTCTTAATGAGTTCTACTTGATCACCAGTTCAACAGGCACCCCTTAATGAGGTCTACTGGATCTCCAGTGTTAGTGCAGAAGTTATTAGCAATGTAAAGAAAAAAGATATTTGTAACTCTCTGAAAGACACTATGAGGAAGCTGTTCCTTATGAGAAAATCTGAAACAAAAGCAGTTATTAACTTACTGGTTTGCCAAAAATAAATTATATTCAAATATTTTGTATTTTCTGACTTGTTGATATCTTTCCTTATAATACTCATGTTACATTATTTGAATTAATATGTATGAGCTCTTCAGTATGTTCATATAGGTATATTACACATGTTTCTTATCAGCCTTTCAACTAAAATACATATTTAGCATATCATACTTTTGAGATAGGCATTTCCTGTCTATTATTTTAATGGTTTTATTTTCTTATATTTTATTATTAAAGTTTGCATTATATGTGTCTTTAAATATATAGACCAAGCTGCTTCTTTTCTATGCAGTTTTGGTAAGCATTTATAAAAAAAAAATCAGATCAGTTATATGGCTACTAAAATTTAATTAACATCATTCTTATAAGAGTATGTGCGTGTTCATTTTTTTCCTTGAAAAAAAATTTTGCCCAAAAATAAAGTTTTCCATTGTCCCCAAATAAAATGATTAAATTCATACACTCACGATTGGAAGAAATTAATTTACTGAATTGGATTTTTCCACAATCAATCTGAAATCTCCCTGTAACCAGGGCTAGAAAGCACTTTAATATTTAAAGGATAAAACAAACTATCTGAACTGATAAAATTTTCAAGAGCTGGCAAAATTCAGCTAACTAGTCAGCTAGTAATTAATCAGTCTATATGGAGAAAGCTAATGAACTAATCCATTTTAATAGCAAATATCAGTGTTCAAAGAAACCAAAAACTATTTTACATATGAACAATTATGTCTTGAATATATACTAATACTTTCATTATTCAATGATTGTGATTAATGTCCCTGTGGAGATTTTGCCAATTAGAAGTGTTTAGTTTGAATTTTCTTAAATATTTATAGTTAATCTGGGATTTCAGGCTGGCATTTAAACAGGACTCACATATTTGTGAAGAGCCTCCAGATAATATCATATGAAACATCTTTATAGAAAAGGACCCTGTGCACGTATGAATTTATAGTCCAAAAAAATGTTATACCCAATCGTTCTGAAAACACGCGAAGATACCTCGAAATAGTGAAATAAATTAAAAAAAAAACATAAGTACTTTTTAATTTATTCAAATCTTAATGTCTTCAGCTGCATCTGAGATTCTAAATAGTTTATCTAGCAAAGTTATGACTGAGGTCTGATGTTATTGGCCATTTTGCAGGTAACAATAATAGAAAATCCTTGGATTGAAATGTCCCTTATAATAATTTTTCCACGGTTATTTTATATGATGGTGTTTCTAGTTTTGCTCTAATTTTTTTCTGTTGTGTGTATACTATTCTTAACTCTTTGCTTAAGAAGTTATTGTCTTTGTAGTTTGGATGCAGCGTAAATAACTTTATATATAACTTAACTCAAATGTGAATATGTATACAGATTTGAAATTACATGTTCGAATTTCATTTTTATCCATAAGCAAATTTCAATTTTCACTTTGGGATTATCACTATTTTTATATTCAATATATGTGACTACTATCCATACCAGGGGTCAAAAATATAATCCTAAAACAAATGTGACACCGTATCTCTTCCCACGTGGTGGGGAAAATAATCCTAATTTATTCTGCCTGTTTTTGTTAAGCGTCCTAAAGAAGGTTTCCTTTTATGGAAGACTACAAAACATCTCATCATCCTGTGGGCCCCGCACGATAACTGCTGTCTCAGCCCATAGTTGTATTACCTGTGTCAATCGATCATGTCTAGTGTTTTCTTGTTTTCCTCTGATGTCTACCAAGAATGTTGTCTTCAACGGACTGGTCCCTCCGAGTAATATGTCCAAGGACATTCAATGAAGTCTTGCCATTTTTGTTTCTTGTTTTGGGTTGTATTTCTTCCAATGTGTTGCAGGTTTTCTTCTAAGTTGTAGGATTTTATCATACTTTGCCCATCATAATTTCTATATTATTTACCAATACAGTAATTCAAATACATCAGTTCCTCTTCTGTTTCCCTTATTCAGTTATTAGTTTTCATATTCAGGTGAGGAGACTGAAAATACCAGGCTAGAACCAACCCTGCCTTAATCTTCAAAGCGACATCTGACTATTTGACTCTTTAAATAGGGCTTGCGCAGCATATTTTCCCAATCGATATGGCATTTGATTTCCTTACGGCTGCTTCCAAAAGCATTTATTGTGGATCTAGAAAAAAATGCATCTTCTACCTTTTCTCTGTTGATCATTATTTGGTTATTGATCCAGTTGTGAATATTTTTGCATTTTTAAAATTGAGTTTCACTCCATACTAAGGGCTATTTTCTTTGAACTTCACTGTAAATGAAGCTAGCAAGATTGGTATCTGCATATAGCAGGTTGATAATAAGACTTCCTCCAAATCTGATGTAGTATTCATCTTTCTACAGTCCAGATTCCTGGATTTTTTAATCAGTATACAAATTAAGTAACATGTCTAATTATAACCATGACACACCTTTACTGATTGTAGACCATTTGATCAAACTTTGCTAAAAAGGAAAATGCACATGTGAAACTCTGATAAACGAAATCTGCAGGATGTGAAGAGGAAACATTTGCAGGAAACCCTTCCCTTAGTAATGTACATTTTGCATGAATTGTGAAAGGAAAGATAAAAGTAAGAAGAATCAAGACACAGGAAATCCAATAATGGAAGTACACGGACTGAAGTAAATATAGAAATGTGAATGGCACATTCTCTCGGTTTAGAGAATGGCAGTGTTCATGGGAAAGAGGTCTCTAAGTGGGAAGGCAGAGATGGGGCAATGAAGGACAGCAGCATTGTATTATGAATATTGTTCTCCAGGCCTAGATTATTGCAAACTAATTAATTTGTTTCCAAGTGGTATAAATACATCTCATTTCTAAAATAATATTCTTGTTTATTCATTTATTCGTTTGGTTGTTGTTGTTTTCTGAACATGGACTCGAAGGTGCGTAGACGCATATGAGGCTATAAGAGTGGTGGAGATGGAGAGAAGTGGATGCTAGTAAAAGGCATGTTTTACATATTGGGTCAAATCTTCATGATTTGCTCATTCGGTGGGAGGGAGTGGAAAAAAGAATGGGAGATATCCAGGCTAAACCCAGGAAATCTTTTTGGACAACAAAGAATGGGAGATGCTATTCACAGTCCTAAAATATTAGAAGATTGAAAGTCTGGGCTTGAGAGAATTATACCTTCTGATACAGAGGCACAAGATTAACAACCATGATTGAAGCCAATTGATAGAGACAAGTTGAGCCAAAGATTAACCCGTAAGGACAGAGAAGATTTTCACTTTGCCTTGCACCAGGGGAGGCCTCCTCCATTATTGGCTGTTTATCGAAATGATCTAAAGTCTCCTGTTATGCAAGCCACACAAGGGCTAGAGTATCTTTGGAAACCTGTGTCTTAAGGAAGGGCAAGGATTAATATGGCTCTTGTTTATATATTTATATATTTCTTCTCTTCATAGCATTGCTCTTCAACTTTTCAGAAGAGTCTATCGATCAAATGCCCTGAAAAAACATTATAAGTCCTATCTATGATATCTTATGAGAACCCCATTATTAGGCTAACTAATAAAGGTGTCGTGATAAAGGAGATAACTCCCACTAAGTAGGCAAGGGTATATTTTCAAATTTGTATAAGAGTTAGTCACTAGAATGTGCTTATGATCTTGAATGACCCAATAAAGAGATATATGAAGTACAATACACTTGCTTTTAATTCACTTCCTCCCACCTCCCTATTTTTCAATTACTACTACATGTGGCCTCATATGCAAGACTACAAACCACAGATGGTTAAATAAATGAAGCCTGGTTAAATAAATGAAGCCTGGAATAATGCCAAGTATTATCAAATTATATAGAAAATGTTTAACTGAGTAGCTGGAGGGAGGAGACCCATCTTGATATTGAATTTTAAATAGTCACTTCCAGAATTATGATTAAAAGATAAGACCCCCCCACCAAGGATAACCAAGACCCACTTGGATACTTTGAGACCTAAAATATTTACGTGGCATCTTCTTACAGTCTTTCATTATGAAGACTTTTAAGTCTGTTGGCTCTACTCTTCCAACATAGCAGATTGCCCATGTGAAGTTCATTGGAGCCTCCCAAAATGTGCACTTGGATGGATGGATGGATGGATGGATAAGTGGTGATAGGTGGGTGGATAGATTTTAGGCAAGCAGACTAGGAGACAGGCAAACAGGCAAGCAGATAAAGATGAGGGGATTTCATAAAGTTCATGTAAAAATTCCATCTTTTAATTTTACTTCTAAATGTAATTTTTGAAGTGAACTCACAGATAGAAAGATAACCATATAAATATGCTATTTTATGCCATAATCTAATATTTTATGATCTAGTCTCAGAGGAAGATATATAACATTGCTTTGCCACATTCTGTTGGCCAAGATAGTTAGAAACTTTGATTTGGGCTGAAAGGAAAGGAGAATAGACACGAACTCTCCATTGAATAATACCAGTAACATATGATGAAAAAATTATATGTGGAATATGATATTGATTGATGTGGCTTTCATTTAAAAAGTATACCATGGTATACATCATATTTGATTACCTGTAATATATATTTATTACCTATAATATATACATTTAGAGCATAGAGGGTCATAGAGGACTAAGTATATCAAGTTCTCTGGATATATAGTTTTAATGGTATACTGAGGCCAAATTAATATAAACACTTATATTTATTTGTATAACAAAGCTATGCACTTAAATGAGAAGAAAACATGATACTATTTTTTGGAGGTTAATTTTTTTAAACCTTTATTTAAAGTAGAAGTGAATTTGTTCTTCCCTACAATGGGTCAGCAAACATTTAAGACAAAAGAACCAATGCTGTCCCTCGCAATAATTTAAAAATTATTTGAGAGCCATACACATATTTTAACAAAGAAATGACATCACCATTATCTGAGTAATATGCTTTAACATTGTTGACTTTACTTCAAAAGCCCATGTAAGTACCAAAAGAGATGCATATGACTCGAGTCTTGGACCAAAGCTTGCAAGATAAATTTTTTTATACTTCAAAGTATTTAGACAGAATAGAAAGAAGAATATTTTGTGACATATGAAATTCATATAAATTTAAATTATCAGTATCCATATACAATTTTAATGGCACACAGCCAGGCCAACTACTTTATATGTTTTCTACAGGTGAGTTTCAGCTACAACACTATTTTATATTTATAACTACAAGTAGTAATTGGACACATACAACTATTGAACAATTCTGATATTTTAACCTTGCAATAAGATTGAAACATGAAGTTTTTACAGTACTTGCTTTTCTGTAAACAACAGTCCTAAAGGCCAGCTTTACGAACAAAACACACACAAAATAAACAAGTAATAAATAATTGACATGCATGGAAAGATTTTAGGATGATCTCCTGAAAAAAACTGTGAATTAACTTCTAGTATTCTGCATGCTATGTGAGAAGTATTGTGCATTGTTATGTAAGATATTATATGGTGCACTGCTAATTGAAAATCATGACTAGGTTACTTTGGTGTATAATTTGGAAAACATACACTGAAATTTACTTCTTTAATAGCAATCACATATCTATATTGTAGACTATCATAAAAAGTAGACTAAATTTGTAGCAGTTAGTTATGCTATATGCACTAACAAATATACAAACTGAAATATATTCTTTCTATAACTTGTCAAAATACATGTACACCTTTTGTATATTTTAAATTTTATATTATAGAATTTATACTATAAAATATTTAAAATGAAAAATTCTTATGTCTAAAACAGTAAATTATACACATATTATATATGTACAGATAGCTGTGCACAAGTTAATACAATTATCAGATTATAACTTGAATTACAACATAACATAATTTCTAACAATTACATAAGAACATTTATATTTTTTTTCTACCTTAAAATCAAAACACAATAAAGGAAAGAAAGCTAAGTAAATTGGGGCAACTGGGATAAGATTTAGATTCCCTTGACTCTCACCTAGGCATCTTTGTTAAAAGAATCACCAAATGTGTTAATTATGCAGTGTAGTCATGCTTCAAATATATCAAACTGATGTACAACTTGACTAGTAAATAGTATAAAAATATTGTGTTCATATTCCTTTATAATTACCTTTGTATTTTGATTACTTTTTAAAGGATAATTTAGTGACATTTTTATAAAATATTAAAGTAAAAATAAGTGACTTATAAAATATTCACATAATTTTAAAATGAGTGGAATTCAATTATTTTATTTATTTACTCAATTTAATCATTTTATTAGGGGCTCATACAATTCTTTTTACAAACTGTACATGCATCATTTGTGTCCAGCACATTCGTACATATATTGCCATCATCATTCTCAAAACACCTTTCTACTTGAGCCCTTGGTATCAGGTCATTTTCCCCTCCCTCCCTGCTTCCTCCTCCCCCTGAACCCTTGATAATTTATAAATAATTATTATTTTATCATATCTTACACCATCCAACGTCTTCCTCATCCAGGTCTCCGCTGTCTGCCCTCCAGGGAGGAAGTTGCATGTAGACCTTGTCATCTGTTTACCCTTTCTCCCTCACCTTCCCTCCACCTTTCTGATATCGCCACTCTCACCACTGTTCCTGAGGGCCTCATCTGTCCTGGAGTCCCCTATTTCCAGTTCCTATCCATGTCAGTGTACATCTCCCGGTCCAGCCAGTTTTGTAAGGTAGAATTGGGATCATGATGGGGGGAAGAAGCATTCAAGAACTAGAGGAAAATTGTATGTTTCATTGTTGCTACACTACACTCTGACTTGTTCGTCACCTCCCCACATCCCTTCTGCAAGGGGATGTCCAATTTCCCCCAGATGGTCCTGGGTCTCCACTCTGCACTCACCCTCATTCATACTGCTATGATTGTTTTTTGTCTTTGATGCCTGATACCTCATGCCTTTGATGCCTTGTCTTCTCACAGGCTGGTGTGAATTTCCATGTGGGCTTTGTTGTTTTTCAGTTAGAAGGCCCCTTGTTTATCTTTCAGCATATGGAACCCCAGATTCTATATATTTCGACAACTGGGCACCATCAGCTTTCTTCACCGCACTTGCCCATACACCCGCTTTGTCTTCAGTGTTCACATCGGGGTAGGCTGGTGTGCTTTTTCCTTGCGGGCTTTGTTGTTTCTTAGTTAGATCACTGCCTGATTGTCTTCAAGCCTTTAAGAATCCTGATGCTATAACATATGATAGCTGGGAACCCTCAGCTTTGTTCACCTGTCACTTTTATAATTTTTGTTGAATCCAAATACATTAGAAAATCTAGACATCATAGAAGGATTCAAAAACATAAATGGTAGTGTTGTAGAAAATCAATCTAAAGGGTTCATGATTATTATGAGGGTTTATAAAGGTTGAACAGAACAACAATCATAGAGTATATATTGTAGAACAAAAACTTAGATTCTATAAACTGCCATGTGGTGGATGTGTACTAGTTTGTCTCTTCACTCCCTTCTCCTAGTGGTGGCATATCTCTGTTTTAAAGAAAATGGCCCCTCTCCAAAGTCATTTTAGATATCCTAGGGGCAGATATCATGGACACTGTGAAAATTCTAGAAAAAAAGGTTATGCTATATAATTATTCAAGATAATTCATGGCAGTGATTACATAAATTTGTTGCTCTTTGGAAAATTGGATATTAGGATATGATCCTCAAAGCCTCTTAATGGATACAGGAAGTTGACCCTCACAGGCACCTATGAAAGGACAGATGAAAATCTTGACATGCCATCATGCAAGTCTCTTTCCCATCAATCTTGAGCTTCCCCTTTAAATTACTCATCATGAACCAGTACTTTCTTTATACTGAAAATAGGTTTATTTAATTCTTAGCCAGAATCCCGAATAATTAATGGTTACATGAAGAACAGCTCTTACACATGCAGCTAGATGCTGCATAAAATATTAGATTGGGTTGTGTCAAGTCCATACTTCAAGTTCTGAAGAAGGAGGCCACAAATGCCACGTAGAAGTGGGAGAGTCCTATTTCAAAACTAGCTCTTTGAAGTGCCCTGACATCAAGGCCAAACATGTGGCTGAGCAAGATTTCAAAGATTCTACTCCTCACACTAAAATTCTGAAGCGTGGAATAGACACCTTGTCCAGCAGGATCAGGTCTGGGTTCCTGTTCCACAGAAACTTTGGGGGAAAATAGATGATTTTGATTACTATAAATCATTACATCCTTTTAAAAAAATGCTTCTATGGGGGGCTATTACATCTCTTATCACAATGCATACATTGCTCCAATGTATCAAGCACATTTGCACATATGCCGCCATCACCATTTTCAAAGCATTCTCTTCCCACTTGAGCCCCTGATATCAGCTCCCCATCTTGTCTCCCTCCCTCCCCCACCCACTTTCCCTTAAGAACCCTTGATAAGTTATACATTATTTTTACTTGAAGAAATTTGTTAAAATATCCTAACATATTTTAATTGATATCCTATACATTTTATATTGACTTATAACATATGTTATTGACCATTTACAAGCTTTATGCATATTATAGAGAATGGTACATAAATGCTCTTCATACTTATATGAATTTAACATAAAGGAGAAGATATTTCCAGTGTTCACACTTCACACATTCTTAGAAGTAGTCAAAATCATGAAATGAATTTTAATCATACCCCTAAACTTTGTTATGTTTCACTGTTTTACATGTTGTAAGAACCAAATTGCATAGTTTTACCTAGTCTTGATTTTTTTATTACTAAAATCGATGTATAAATATTTTTCTATGAGCTGCATTTATACAACATTTTGTATATCTGCTATATAGATATCCAAGTAATGCATGCGGTCTGTTCCACCCTTCCAATGCTCTTGATCTATTTCCATGGACATTTCCATGGTTTCTAGTGTCTGATTGGTTTCTCTGTGCTTCTCTCTCATAAACCAACTACTAGAAATGCTATTGCACATATCTCCTACGTAATACAGGCAAGCACACCAGATAGAAGCTATTCTTTTACACACTAACAATTTTCTTATCATTGACTGAAATTTCTTCAACGATTAGTTAAAACTCATTGCAAAAATAGACTCATTTGTATACAAATAAGTATGTCTACCATATGTACTACCTAATTAGTCCATTCGTCCATTACCTAATATTAAGGTAATTCCTACTTTGTTAGGCTCTCTTTTAATTATTAAAAACAGAGTAGTCTAAAGCCAACCTGCTAATGAATAGATTGAATTCATTAATATTAGTATTAATATATTTGTTTTGCACAAATTTATTTTGAAATTCAACACAACTTAAGAAACAAATAAAATAGAGAAACTTTTATTGTGTAACTCTCTTAAATAGTGAGGGCTAATTATATTAATATATTGTATTCTATATTTTGAGATATTCTATTGAGTGGTTTATTTGAGTGTTAGATCATTATGAGCCTACCCAGTATACTTTATAAGAGAGTAGTGCAAAATTTAAAATCTCCTTCATAGAATGAGTAGCACTTGAAATCCTATCTACTCTCAGTGTAATGTCTCAAAGGCTGTTTTATATAAGATCATTTATAGTGTTATTCTGACTGAAGAAAAGTATTTTCTTAATATTGCAGTATTTTAAAATTGTGTGGATTTCAAATTGTTTATTTCATTTTGCCCAAATCTAGTAACAAATTGCAGATCAATTATTAATTTAGTAAGGAAAGGATAGAATTCTCAATTCAAAAGATGTTGTGTGTATCTGTGCAAAAATATTGTGCAATAGAAACATTACAACATAAGATAATGGAAGCACGACAACTAAAAACATTACTATTGATTTAATTCTGACTTCATATGTACTATTTCTGGGATGTGGTAAAGCAAAAATTTACTAAAATAACAAAACTCAATGCTATCGAGTTAAGTCTGACTCAGAGTGACCCTATAGAACAGCATAGAATTACAGTTTTTGGTTCCTGTGACTATAAATGTTCAGGGGATCAGACAGTTATGCATTTCTTCCCAGAAGTTGGTAGTGAATATGAACTCCTCAATGTTTTGGTTAGCGGCCCAATGATCAACTGTGCCATTAAAGCTCCTTAAATTACCTATACAGTATACCTGCGTACCTATTGAATAAACAAGATTCTTGCTATCAGTATTGGCTGGGCACATAATATCATAATAAAATCACATTCAATAGTGAACTAATATCCCAGTAAACAAACGTAAGGAAACATTTCCCTGTGCTTTTTCTGAAGGATATTATCCATTTAGGTGGTACTTCGTGCTAAGAGCTGAAACCAAAACCAAACTCACTGGCTTAGAGTACATTTTGATTCAAGGAAACTTTACAGCCTACATGTATTTGTACATAGCACAAAGGTCGCCCGTATTTCAATGAAGAGGTGTGTGGTGCAGTGGACACTGAAGCAAATGATTTAAGATTTTCAGCAGGGTCTTCACAGAAAATCTCAACATAAAATGATATCTGAGAAATGAACTAAAGAGTGGTATTCGAAGCCATACACATATCTTGGGAGAGCACATTTAAGAAGAATTTCTTAAAGGTTTGTAGAACTACTAATTATTCCAGGCTAGCTGGAAATCAATTAACTAAGGAAATACTGGATTAAAATGCTTACAGAGAGTTTACAGGGCACTAGCTTTCATCTGGAATAGACACAAGCCATTGGATGGGCCGCTGAAGTTCTCCTAGGTTATAAAACGTTCACATTGCAATACGTTGCCTTTGGAGTCCAGCTAGTGGTGAAGGCAGGCAGGATTGTATGTAAACAACCTGTTCTTGAACTAGATCTAAAAAAACTAAACCCTTGATGTTTCCTTAAAGCAATGATCATCATGTTTGTCAGAATATTTTCTGAAATCCTTATATCACTACTTCCAGATAAAATTTAATTTGAGGATGCCTATGCTCAGTTTTTTACCTTGAATGCTTTAAAATATTTTCGAACATAATATTCAAATGGGTACATTCAGGTTTAATACACTCATCAGTTGGTTTTATTGGGTTCGTAATGTATCAAACTGAATAAAAACAATATAAAAACCCAAATCAAACATTTGTTTTAAATAAAAAAATCCCCAAAATATATACACATAAATATTATACACATACATACATATATATAATCTGTCTAGTAACAAAAGATCAAAAAAAAGGTAGGAAAATATTTCCTCCTGGAAACATTCTAGAAAATAATGTATCTCAAAATTTTAAGTGTATACCCATTATCTACCAACCTAGTAAAGATATGATTCTGACTCAGTAGGTTTGGAATTTGACCTGAGTGTTTCCTTTTTCTGAAAACTTCCAGATGCTGCTGATGCTGCAAGGTGTCAGATAAAACTGTGTACAGAAAACTGCTAGAACAGTATCAATGGACAATTACCAACCCATGTAGGCTACCCACCTTCACCTATTTGTTGTTGTTTCTTCCTTGATACCGGTTGACTTTTAAATCTGTAACCTCTGATTCAGAATATAGTATCTTGATAAAATAAGTAAATAATAAAAATTTTAAAATAAACAAATTCACTGCCATCTATTTGTTTTTGGCTCATAGAGATACTTTAGAACAGGGTAAAACTGCCCCTGTGGGTTTTGATATTGTATCGCTTTGGCAGGAGTAGGAAGCCTCATCTTTCTCCCAAGCAAATATAAGAGCCATGTTATTTGCCTCTTTGCTTTTGTTTTAAAACTAGGACTTTTGTTTTAAAACTGCTCACACGGGAAATACTTATAAACTTATTTTTATTACTCAAATATATTATAGTTTTAAAATGTTGGATTCGTTCTTGTATATTGGCTGGAAGTAATTCTCAATAGAGTCACTTTTCAGGAACACATAACAGGAAAGTTTAAATACCCTAAGAAAAAGCAGTGGTAGCTCTCCATGGGGTTTGGGGAGTGAGCAACCACTTGGCAATATAAACAGAGAACACAGAAAAATAATGAGCACAGTAGATTTGTATGTCATAGGGCTCCATGCTCCAAACCCAGATTCAGATATCAAGTGATTCCAGAGAAGGCATTTTAGTTCAAGTTGGAAATGGATGTTCAGAGAAATACACAGTGTTATTGCATCAATATCTGTAGTGAGAGAAGCCCAGAAAGCTTAGAGAAGAAAAGTGGTTTTCAATGTGCTTCTTTATTAAAACTTTGATTGCCACTAACAGCCAGCAGATGAGGCAGATACAATGGGGGGCATAAAAAGCCCATAGACATTTTCAGACCAAAATAAGCAGTTACACTATAAATTGCATTACTACTTTGAATAAAGAAAAATAATTTAGTAAAACAAATCACCTTAAAATGTAGGCTTCCCTGTCAACATAAAATGTTCCCAATATTTGCATTTCGATAAAATTTAATCATGTTTTCCATGAAGAAAACTGTTTTCTTGTTAAATACAGATTATCTACCCCTAAAATCTTTGTACTTAGTGGAAACATTTTAGAGAATTTCTTTTCGTTGACTGAAACACAAACTCACAGAAAATATTATCATAATATGGCTGAACATATGACATATAAACCTATGATCATTAAAGTACAAAGAACAATACCCTACATACACCTCCAGTTGTGATTGAATGTGAGCCAATAAAACGTTTTGTTAAACACCAAGTGACTATATGTAAAATCTGCACCACCACCACCCCAAGAGGCAAAATAAATAGCAATTGAAAAATAACTGCAGGGTGCCAGTTACCTTGAAATGTGTCTACACAGAACATGATAAATCATGGGAGATTTTATATGTGATTTGAAGTTATTCCCACCTTATGTAAATAAGAGGTAGCAAAATTGACACACCATTTTAAATTAATTGCCACAAAATGAGAACCATCACTACAAAGAATTTTTACTTGAAAGTTTATAGCTCACAGGCCCAATTTAATATAATTTACAAATAAGTACATACATGCAGTTCTAGGAAAGTATTTTGTATAAGGTTATGTATGTTGGCATTGAATGATTCAACATGTCACACATATTATTACAATCTAATATCCGCTATCAGAATGATGCCTCATTTAATATTGTATGATCACTTCCTTAACTTGCAGAGAACATAATTTTCCTTTAAAATTGATCTATCTAATGTACTCCCTTAGTATTTGCATTGATTATTAATTTGCAATTATATTTGACTGTTGGAAAGCTATTATTTTTACACACAAACTAAAAGCATGTGTTATTATTCAACACTGCACTGTACTCTTGTTAATTCCATTTCAGATTCACATCATTTCATAGAATTTCAATGCATAAAAACACATACTGAGATATTTGTTCAAAGTAATAAAGAGAGCATCCATATTTTTGATATTTAAATACAAAAAGAAAATCAAATTCATTGCCATAAAATTGATTCTGAACCTAGCCACCCTACAGGTCCAGGTGGGACAGCTTACTAGTGTTTCTATCCGCAGAGTAGCTGGTATGTCCAAACTGTCAGTGATTCCATACGGAACCCAATGCCTAAGGCAGGGCCCCTCAGAGATTAAGGTTAAATTTATAGTGTAACTCACTCCTGACAGTCTATTCATGTTACTTGCAATGATTCCTTATGTGACCAAACAGTGAGTGTCACACTTTCTCCAGAAACGACACTAATGAAGGCCTCCAATGCGTTCCATCCTTCCAAAGGCCAAAAACAACGTCAAATTGCACACTGGGGGCCAAAATCAAAGGTAGGTCTGAACTGGCTATCTCCTTGTACAATAACCTCATGATTGTCTCCATGAATTCCCATTCCTGTCTACCCTGCCCAGACAGGGTAACTATCGGGATGTCAACAGGAAATGGATGGCACACTAATTAAGATAACGCAAATGGTGCAGGTGGTGCATTAACCAAGGGACCAATTACACAATGGTGGGTGCTGTATAGGGCACCACAAAGGAACCCAGAGTTCGTTGTTACTACCCTTTGGTCAAAGGAACCAACAAAGGGAAAAGAAAGTGGAATTCTAAAGGAAAATACTGGCAGTCCCAGATTATTATCCTAAATCTGTTGTTAAATTTTATATTCAATCAGAACAGTTTAGTATCATGGTAAATAGGAATGGAGGGCCATACCTGACCCCCTTTGGCTTCCCTATTGCCCTGAGGCAGGATTCAGACACACCTCGTTGAGCCATCCTTCTTTACCCCCTTTGGTTCTTCCCACAGCACTCTGTTGCTATGTTGGCCTTGATAATCCCGTGCAGTGGGCACAGCGAACGCACAGATGCAATTCACAGTTAAGGAGGCTTATTAGGGAAGTTAGTTGATTCCCACAAATTGGAATTGGCAAACAATAAAGAGAGTGTCATTAGTCTACATTAACACTGCTCCTTCGTCCCACCACACCGAGGCAAAGCACTGGGGGAGTGCAGCGGAACAGCAAGGGAATGGAGTGGCAAGGTCCCCAGGGAATGCTGAAAGTGGACTTTGGGGCTTGGGCGTGGTGCCCCAACAGACTGGACCGGAAAACGCTCCTTAGGGCCAACAAACGATCCTTGAACTAACTACAAGCTTTTCTTTCTTGATGTGTTTTGTTTTGTGCTTTGTCAGTGGCTTGTTTTTGTTGTTTTGTTGTACACTGTTGCTTTGTTTTCCTCTGCCTTGTTTTGGTGCATGTTATTATCTCCACAGGTCTGTCTAAATAAGATAGGCTGGATGAACTATCTGGAGGGAAAAAAAACAGGACCGACAGTTGTGGGGGGACTTGGGATAGGGGGAGGTGGAGGGAGAGGAAGTGGTGTTAACTAACCCAGGGACAAGGGAACAACATGGGATCCAAATTGATGGTGAGGGGGGAGTGGCAGGCCTGGTAGGGAATGATCAAGGGTAAGGTAACATAAAGAAGAGGTATATTTGTAGCCCAGGTGGTGACGGAGCATGGTAGTGGGGCAGGAGGAAAGTCAAGGGAAATAGAGGAAAGAGCTAGGAGGAAAAGGGCATTTATAGAGGTCTAAACAAAGACATGTACATGCAAATATATATATGAGGATGGGGAAATAGATCTATCTGTCTATATTTATAGGTTTAGTATTAAGGTGGCGGAAGGACCTTGGGCCTCTACTCAAGCACTCCCTCAATGCATGAATACTCTCTTCTATTAAATTGGCATTCTATGATGCTCACCCTCCCAACACAACCGCTGAGGCCAAAACGGGTGAACAAGTAAATATGGTGAAGAAAACTGATGATGCCCAGCTATCAAAAGAGATAGCATCTTGGCTCTTAAAGGCTTGAAGATAAACAACAGCCATCTAGCTCAGAAGCAACAAAGCCCACATGGAAGAACACACCAGCCTGTGTGATCACGTGGTTCCAAAGGGATCAGTTATCAGGCATTAAAGAACAAAAAAATCATATCATTGGGTGTATACCTCCATGATATGATCACTGAGGACAAACGAGTTTTTTCCTATCCTGCAGTCTTTTGAGTTGGTCCCTCCACAGTCCACGCTAATTGCCTGAAAATAATTTCAACTTTCTGTGAAAACAGGAGGATGCAAAAAGTAGAGAGAGGACGAAAAGGGTAAAAGAAGAAATATCCAGTGTTATCCTTCAGCAGAATGTGGAAACTGCCTGAGCCTGGCTTATCAGGAGATAAATGGAAACCATCGTGTAAATATTAGAACTAATATGAGCATCCTATAAAAAACATTTAAATGCTGAATTATGTCAAGAATAATGGCAAATCTCAATTTCAAAAGAAAGGATTTGCTTGTAGTTTTTCAATAGGGTCTAGGTACACTGACTACAATTATCGAGAGTGAAGAGTAGGGAAACATATATATGTTAGTGTGAGATAAAAAGTGTCAGACAAAGGAAAACAGGAACTCCTTGCAGCATAAATTATGAAGTTTTAACACAAATAAGACAGCTCTCTTCACAAGTTCTGGCAAAAGTAATTATCCATTTTATTTATAAGCACTCTTACCAGTGTTACACAACTGTTATTGAAATATATTGAAAATGATTCATTTCAGTTTCTGATGTGAAATTTTGCTACACTGAAGTAGCCTGAATTTCTCTTGGATGGTTCAGATTAGATAGCACCTCAAAATCAACATTAGGCATATAAAACATTGTATTATATACTAATTTCACTGATGTGAGACATTCAGAAAAATATGACTAATCTATATAATTTGCTGCTGCCAAGTAGAGCAGTCTATGGAATTTCAACATCAATAATACTATGTGTCATTTCAAATTCCTATTTTCACATTTTCACTTGCAGAATAACTATCAATTGATTAAAATAAATTAAGGAATATGACCTCATATTTTATACCTAAATGATTAAACAAAATGTTCAAAGTATTCCCATTTGTTTTCAAATTAAATAGTAAAGCATTCTAATAGTTTCCTTTAAGACAACATTCATTATTGCATATAAAAGCCAAATCAGCATCATGTCTATGAAGTCAATGCTGACTCAAAGTGACTCCCTGTAGGTTTCTGAGATGGTAACAGTTCAAGGGAATATAAATCCCAGTGTTTCTCTCTCAGAGTTGCTGCTGGTTTCGAATTGTGGACCATAGGGATCTCAGCCCAATGTATAATCACTACACCACTAGGGCTCAAATCAAAATAATCATTGGCCCTGCAATATTTCCAAAGTCAGTAGCAGATGGGACCATTGCGATCCACATGATTCCATCGGTGGATTTAATAAGTCGATAGCTATCTGTTGCATTCTGATCACCATGGTCTACTTCTCTAAATCTGTTAAACATCACAGCAAAGCGCAAGCTTCTACTGAACGGCTGGTGGAGGTCGTCACGAGGTTCATGGGCCTTGAATTGAGTGTGGGGCTGATATGACAGTGAGAATTCTAACACTGAACTACCATTGCCCTAAAACAATTCTAACCATATTAAGGTACATCGGAATCCTCTTATTATATAAAAAATATAGTATAAATTCCTCATATACATTTTTCTCTAATGCACTGTTTAGGCTAGGTAAAAATGTTGACTTCAAGTAAAAGTAGAAGGGAACACATGATTTCTAGAATAGTAGTACTTAATAGGGCCTGGACTACTATTTGTTGTACTTGTATTATTCAAAACTGCTTTCAGGTGTGCACAGCTCCAAATTGTTTGTTACCGATGCTCTAGCAGAGGGAGCACACTCACATGTTGCCCCACATATCCATGCTTCTCCATCTATGGCAGCCCGCCAGCAGTGACATTTATGACAAAAGAGAACCACCCAGTGGTTAGCCAGCTGCCTGTAGCTTATATGCCCGGCTAGAATTGGCAGGAGTTAGCAAAAGAGAAATGAACTAGATACTGGGATACAACAGAAAATATGAGAAGTTAAAGTAACCAGAGGAATCTAAACAGTGAAGAAATAAATAGAACAAATGTGAGACAGAATAAAATCCACAATAGAGAACATGGAAATAACAAAGTTCCTAGTTGTTGTTTTTTTAAATGCCCAGATACAAGCACTTTACCTCTTCATAGGACTCCACATGCATTTTTCATTTCAATAAATTTCCTTAACGTTTTAATTGAAAATAGCCACCTTTAAGCTTTGTAATAAAAGTTCTCTATTTAGAACATATATAACAGTTAATAAATTTAATAATAAGTGGCTTTAACTTAAAACTATGCGTTTCATAAAAGTAAATATTTAAAATTGAATGTTAATAGAAAAAATAGCCATTAATTGAAGACAGTTATTTAATGATTGAAGTAAAGGTCATGGAAGGGGTGCTGTAAAATGGCAGCAGGTCCCAACCATTTCCCCTTACTACCTAATAAGCATAGGTTAGAGATTGTATTGAGCAGAATAGAACTCCCCGCTCAGGTTCCCAGAGCTGTAGTCATTAAAGAAGCAACTCCACAGCTTTTCTTCTGATACAGTGGCTGGTGGGTTGGAACCACCAACCTTTGTGTTATCAACAAAGTACTTAACCATTATGCTATGGGGCCTCCTTGTCACAGTGGCAGCTGCTAACTTTCAACACAATGTAAAAATAATTTATTTACCCAAGCAATTATTATCAAACAAACAAAGGTATTCTACCAATTACAAGGTCAGAGTATAAATATTCATAATTTTAACTAATCTTAATTAATGTATTAATTAATTTAAACAAATATTTCTTAAGCATTCACTATGCTTATATTCCTTGTGCCATGAAAGAGAATAGGGCTAAGATGTACTTTGAAAAATTAGCATAGCTGATGCAATGATGTGATGAAGAGGACTAATTCAAATATGACAGACTTATCATTATTATTATTTGTTGTGTTTAGGGATCATCAAGGTGGTTCAGAAGCAAAGCTAACCTATATACATCAGAACAAAACAAAGCTCAACCTGTGTGATCCTTACAGTCGTTGCTGTGCTGAAGGCATGCTGGAGCAGCCACTGTGTGGACTCACGTCACGTTGCTATGCTGAAGGCATGTTGGAGCAGCCACTGTGTGGACTCACGTCACTGATATAATGATATTCTTCCTCTCTTCTGCTGACGCTCTCATTTCCCAAGCATGAAGCATTTCCAGAGACTGGTCTCACCTATAAAATGTTCTAGGAATATGAGATGAAGCACTGGCATCCTCACTTCCAAGTGGCCTTTTGGCTATACTTATTCTGAGGCCTATTTATATTTCTTCTGGTATCTGGCAATATATTCATTATTTTCTCCAATACTATAGTTATAGCTACTTTGCTAATTACCAAAATACTAAAATTGATGAAATTCAAGAAAGTAATAGTATTTTACTTTCATAGGAAATATAATAAATAATTTTCAAAAAGAATTCTTAAAAGTAAATGGCAATATTTTATGCCTTATTACATATAGTAGTAATGAAAAAATAGATATATTCATTGATATAACCCTCACTGGCATATTTATGAGACATAAATATAGATATTAAAAAGTGCTAAAAAAACATATGGCTCTATTGTCAATATGATCAAGAAATGTAAGTAATTTAAGAATATGGTGACCTTTACAAATTATTTCACAAATAACTTCATTTATGCTGTTCTCATTCCATGTGTGTGTGTGTTTAATCATTTTTTGGAAGCTCTTATAGATGTTGAAACAATTCATAATTCAATTAGTTCAAGAATAATTGTGCAATTGCTGCCATCATCAGTTTTAGAACATTTTCTTTCTTCAACTCCTGTATCCCCTCCCTCCCTACCCAACCTCCCAGGAACCCATATTGTTATCTTTATCATTGCTGTTATTATTATTATTTTCCTTGTCTTATACAATCCAACTTATCCGTTTACCTACAACTCTGTCATTTGATCACCTTGAGTTGGATTATACAGTCTTCATTGCTATCAACTACACTGTTTATTTTTAACCTCCCTTTCTTCCAGTACCCTCAGGGAATCATTACTCCAGTTACTCTTTCTGAGGGGTTATCTATCTTGGTTTGCATATATAAAGTTATTATAATTTTTCAAATTAATATACTCATGTGTAACAAGATTAATAAGGTAAAATAAAAACCATAATAGTGAAGAAAGGAAATAGCCAGAGGATAGTTATGTGATTCATCAATGCTATATTGCCCCCTGGACATAGTATCCCTTCCCTGTGGCCCTTATATTTTTCTTGGTCTATCAAATAATTTTATTATGAATTAATATCTAGTTTGCAATTCAATTTTATTGCTCTGTTATATTCCAGGACCATACCAATTTTCTTCAGAATAAAATTAAAAATATCATTTAAAAGAATGTAGCTATATTCAGAGATTAGAAAAATACACAAATGCAAGTAGAAAACTTAAACAACAAAGAGCAACAATAAATGACATTGAATAGGAAAAGCAGAGAAAGAACAATGAAGCAAGCCCAGATATTCCAAAAATATATATCAGTATAATTCATAACCCCTATCAAGACTGACAAAATGACAGTAAGACAAAATTCTAAAGTAGTATGACAACAGATTCTTTAGCAAGGAAATAATTCTAAGGGAATACTATCATCAAAGTTAAACCTAGTCATTCCATCATTGGTAGGAAATGAACCAATTCCTTGTTTTCCAGTGTGTTGGTGTTTTTGATACATCAGCTTGACTAGGCAACTATCACTAGCTGTTCAAGTCAATAACAATGTAGGTGTTGCTGCAAGGGCTTTTAGTAGTAATGATGACGGTCCATGATCAATGTACTAAGCAGAAAATGATCTCTGATCATCTTTATGGGTCTGATTCAACCAATTTGAATACTATATAATATCAGGCCAAAGAAAATTAATGGGATGAAATATTCATAGATAGCATGACTACATATAGGAAATAAGTGCATTATGTTAATATTGATCAATGATTCATATAATTGCCATCAAAATTCCAAAATTGCTTGTGTAGAGACAGACAAGCCTAGTCTAAATTTTTTTTTTGAAAACCTAGGATTGGCAAGATGAGTAATTAACTCACACAAATATTTTCAAATAAATATTATAAAAGCTAAAAATGGATAGAATGAAGGAAATTTTGTAATATTGTGGTGGAGCAATTGAACATCCACAAGCAGGGTATTTTTATTAATATTGGACTTAAATCTTGATATTGTGCAACAATTACTGCAAAGAAGGTCATATATTTAATGTAAAACACTAAACATGAAATCTGACAAAATTATAGTTAATTGAATCTTTAGGATAGAACAATATGCAAAAGAATGTTTTGACCAGACACCCAAAAACAAATCCATAAAGGAAAAATCAAATTGACCATATCAAATTTCAAGGTATTATTTCATAAAATCCTAGGTTAAAAATAAAAGGCAAATTATAGACTATGAGAAAATATATATAAACCACACATCTGTACTCTTTTATAAAATATATTAAGAACTTTCAAAAGAGTAAAACAAAACAAATAATAGAAATAAAATATCTGGGGGCGAAAAAAAAAGAAAGAAAATATCTAATAAATTAGATCATGGACAACATACATGGATATGTGAAGTCAAGACATACATGAAAATATGGTCAAGTTAATTAGTCATTGGGGAAATGCAAATTAATGCAATGAAATATTTTATATATATATGTACTACAAAAATACTGCTATTGAGTGGATTCCAACTTTTTTTAGGGTTTTCACACCTTTGAATCTTTATTGGAGTCCGAAGCTTTATCTTTCTCCAACAGAGCAACTGGATGATTTGAGTTGCCAACCTGGCTGTTAGCGGTCCAATGCTTACCCAATAGCAGCACCATGTCCTTACATACATACCGGATGGTTAAAATAATAATATATGACCACCAAATGCCTTGCTGTTAGAAATAAACTACATAGTCACTATAGAAAATCATATTGGCAGGTTCATATGAAACTAAGCATTCAATGATCCATATGACACAAAAGTTGTAATCATTGTTATAAGTCTCAGGTAAACATAAATATAAAAGGATACATTAAAAAAAAGCATTGCCACTAATATTCTAATACATGCATACACAATTATTAAAATACCGAGAAATTTTAAAGTATTTTTTAATGATCTCTTTACAATGGAAATATATAGCCTTTAAAATTTATAGACCTAGTTAGAGGACGTGTCAAGAAACAATCTTCACCTTTTTGTAATTTTGCTTAAAATATTCCATTGACAATTTTTTATGAATCTGCAGCAATGTTTACAATTTACTCTCATATTTAATTCAGAAACATACACAGATTTTATAGCAGGCTTTATTTGTAACAGCCCTGAACAGAAATCATACAATATGTCTTTCAACAAGTAAACAAGAAACTACTGTACATATATACCAAAGAATACTGTTTATTCAGTGACAATGGAAAAATAGAGAAACATGAAACTACTTGCACCAATCTCAGAGACTATGCTGAATCAAAATTATTAATAAAACTTTGTATGCTTTTTGTTTCCATATATATATATATAAAACATTATGTTGAAATGGTTGATAGATATATAGTTATTAAGTACTAAGCATGAAGAGGACAGGGAAAAATGTACAGAGAAGTTGGTAAGCTTGTTGTCCATGATCTAATTTATTAGATATTTTCTTTCTTTTTTTTTCGCCCCCAGATATTTTATTTCTATTATTTGTTTTGTTTTACTCTTTTGAAAGTTCTTAATATATTTTATAAAAGAGTACAGATGTGTGGTTTATATATATTTTCTCATAGTCTATAATTTGCCTTTTATTTTTAACCTAGGATTTTATGAAATAATACCTTGAAATTTGATGTGGTCAATTTGATTTTTCCTTTATGGATTTGTTTTTGGGTGTCTGGTCAAAACATTCTTTTGCATATTGTTCTATCCTGAAGATTCAATTAACTATAATTTTGTCAGATTTCATGTTTAGTGTTTTACATTAAATATATGACCTTCTTTGCAGTAATTGTTGCACAATATCAAGATTTAAGTCCAATATTAATAAAAATACCCTGCTTGTGGATGTTCAATTGCTCCACCACAATATTACAAAATTTGTAATCTATCACCAGTCCCTGAGGACAATGGTTCTGCTCAGAGCAGCAATGGAAAGGGATGTTCACAGGGCCGGCCTCACGATGGGACACGGTGTCGTTCATTGACCCATAGCATCAATGGGGACAATACTAGAGACTCATGGCGGGAATTGTAACCACTCTGAGTCCACTAAACTGAAGCCAGACAATGGGGACATGCAGCAGAGAAGCAGGGGGAGCTGAGCAATGAATTCCCCAGGGATAGATGTGGGGTCAGGGCATGGCACCCTATCAGACTCGACTGGAAAACACTCATGAAGGACAACAAATAGACCTGAACTATTTATAGAATTTTGGTTGTTGTTGTAGCTACTGTTTTACTTTCTTTGTGGCATCATTGTACTCAGTCTGGTGATGGTATATATTGTTGTTGCTGCATGTCTACCTGAAAGAATAGGCAGGAAAAACAAGTTGGAAGAGAGAACAATGGGATGACAGTTGCAGGGGGACATGGAAGAGGGGGAAGTGGGGGAATTGAAGTGGGTGTTAACAACCCAGGGCAAGGGAACAATAAGTGATCCAAAATCAGGGGCAAGGAGGGTGGAAGAGGTCTGGCATGGCTGCATCAAAGGCAATGTAACTCAGACGAATTCCTGAAACCCAAATGAAGGCTGAACATAATAGTGGGACAAGAGGAAAGTACAAAGAGATAAAGGAAAGAACTAGGAGGCAAAGGGCAGTTATAGAGATCTAAATACAGGCATATACAGATGTAAATATATTTATATACATCAAAAGGGAAATAGATCTTTGTACATATATTTATAGGTTTAGTATTAAGGAAACAGATGGACAGTGGGCCCCTACTCAAGTACTCCCTCAACACAAGAGCACTTTGTTCTAACAATTCGGCAGTGTGTGATACTCACCTTCCTGGCATGAACACTGAAGACAATGGGTGCACATGCAAATGGGGTGAAGAGAGCTGATGGCACCTGGCTGTCAAAAGATAATAAAATCAGGGATCCTATAGGCTAGAAGATAAACAAGTGGCCATCTAACTGAGAAACAACAAAGCACACATGGAAGAATCACACCAGCCTGTGAGATTACAGGCATGGAAAGGATCAGTTATCAGGATTCAAAGGCCAAAAAAAAAATCATAGCATTGTGAATGAGGGGGAGTGTGCAGTGGGGCCCCAGGACCCATCTGTGGGAAATTGGACATCCCCTTATAGAAGGCCATGGGGAGGAGTTAAGCCAGTCAGGGTTCAGTGTAGCAATGATGAAACTTACAATTTTCTTCTAGTTCTTAAATGCTCTCCTCCCCTAATCATGATCCCAATTCTACCTTACAAATCCGGCGGGACCAGAGGATGTACACTGTTACAGAGGGCAACTGGAAACACAGGGAATCCAGGACAGATGAAGCCCTCAGTACTAATGGTGAGAGTGGCAATTCCAGGAGGATGGAGGGAAGGTTAGGGTTGGTCTTTCTTTTTTCCTGCCCCTCTACTTTATCAAGCACAATATCTTTTTCTAAGAATGAGTCTGTCTTGATAACACGTCCAAAGTACATGAGATGAAATCTCATCATCCTGGCTTCTGAGGAAGGAATACTCTAGCTGTACATCTCCCAACAGATTTGTTTGCTCTTTTGGCAGTCCATAGCACATTCAATCTTCTCTGCCAAAACCATAATTTAAATTTCAATGCTTGGGTCTAAACAAATATAAGGGATAGGTCTAAACAAATATTCAAGTATGAATGGTGTTGTCCAAATAAGGATAAATGATCAAATGTTGCCAAAAATGTAATTTCATATTCTTCTTTCACAGGAAATATGTTTTATATAGTATTTTAAAAGTATTAGTTAAATATAATATTTTAATATTGTAATTTCTAGGTTAAATATGCCAAATATAAAATATTCTAAAGGTATTAGTGATAAAATCTGTTTCCGGTAGAATAAAAAGAAAATAATGAATCTAGTCAGTAGATAATAAATGTATTAAATTTACAAGTTATCAAAGTTGGTGAAATTTCTTTCAAACTAGTCTTAAAATCCTGATTTACTCCTTTATGGGTCTGAACTCTTTTGTTTTGTTGGGTGGTGCATGCAGTATGATTGTTAATCCAAAGACTGAAAATTGGAGTCAACAAAAGATACCTTTAAAAAGGCCTGCTGATGTAAATTCAAAGAATCAGGTATTGGTCAGGTGATGGAAGAAATCACTACTATGATATAGTCCCCATGAGTTATAATTAGCACAAGGGCAACTGGTACTGGTTTTCAGAAGAACCACAAGTCTTTCCCATATTATCTTCAATTTTTACTTACAAAACTTGCATCTTAATCAATAAAGGTATATGTGCTGGATTACTTTTTGGAGTACATAAAGTTGGTTAGATATGGACTTAATCACTTAGAAATATTAAAAAAGTCCCGAGTTTTTTTAATACTCTTATTGGAGGCTCTTATATCTCTTATCACAATCTATACATTCCTCCAAGGTGTCAAGCACATTTGTACATATTCCTCCATCATCATTTTCAAAGCATTATCTTCCCAACTTGAGCCCCTAATATTAGATCCCCATTACTTCCCCTTCCCTCCCTCACAAACCCTTGATAAGTTATAGATTATTTTCTCCATATCTTACATTGTTCTCCATTTCCCCTCACCCCCTTTTTCTGTAATCTGTCCCCCTGGGTGGAGGTTCTAGTTTATCTAATTGATAGATTCGCCCTTTCTCCCCCTTCCCTCCCCTAATCCTCCTGGTATCTCTACTTTCCGTGTTGGTGCTGAGGTGTTTATCTATCCTGGATTCCCTGGGTTGCGGCTCTTATCTGTAGCAGTATGCATGCTCTGGTCAAATCCAATTTGTAAGGTAGAATTGACTTTATGAAAGTGGGGTGAAGGAAGCACCAAAGAACTAGAGGAAAGTTGTGTGTTTCATTGGTGCTATACAGCACCCTGACTGGCTCATGTCTTCCCCGTGACCCTTGTCAGGGGGTATCCAATTGTCTACAGATGGGCATGGGTTAATTACCTGAGATTTAGAAACAGATTTCAAAGCAAGGGTTTATGCAAGAAAAAATAGACTGCAGATATATCCTACATTTAGATTGTTCTGCCACAATAGCACTTCAACTATCTTTCAATCAGTTGAAAATCCTGCATGATTAGAATAACATCCACACCTAAAATTTACAATATAGAGTAAAATGCTGTCAATTTTAGGTCCAGATCTTCTTCTTTAGTAAAACATAAGATAATGTGCTGACTTTGAGAATAAATAAATTTTGAAAATATTTTCTATGTAACCTCATTAAATAATCGTTACTCAGTTACAAACTAAAAATTATAGTGAGCTACAAATCACTAACAAAAAGTAGTTCATGCTAGGTGCTTCATCTAAAGTATTTTGCCATAAAGACTACTTTAAAGGCAGGTGTTAGTTGTTTTTCACAAGTAAAAACTCAAGGCTAAATGACTTTGATTAACTTTCTGAAGATTACATATATTATAGGTGGTAGAAAATGATTCGAAATCTCGTTTCCCTGACCTTGCTACTCTGGTACACCATCTCCATTCCTTTTACAGACTATTTCAGATAATGGAACAAAAGCAGCCTCAACAATTTGGCCAATGTATGTATTCTGCAGTGGAGAGGCTATCTTCAATTCTCTGACCTCCCCGCATCTGACAAAGGAGGAACACTCAAAAAGAGGTTGTACGCCTGAATGCCTAATGGAAGTCTACCATTTGATCGAGAGGAAAATATATGTTTGAGCAGAATTATCTTTTTTCACAGGGTATGGGGGATTAGTAGTCAGTTAGAAACTGGTAAAATTTTTCATCTTCATATTATTAATTTTGTAAAAAAATTAGCTCAATTTTGTGCATTTTATATTCAATATTGAGGGTTGGGAAACTTCTTATTTTGGAATCAATAATCTTCTTAAAGCTAACAATATAAGATCAAAGTAGACTGATCCAGTTTTAAAACAAATGATTTTTACAGAACAAAGGAAGTAAGAGAAAACTGCATCTCTCAAATTTAACTGACAGAATCTATAAAAGATCTTTAAAAGAAAACTAGACAAAGCAAAATGTGCACAAAAGAAAATAAACAAAGTAAAATTAAATGCCTCATTTTCTCACAAAATTTTGTAACTATAAGCCTGAAATAATACTTGCCAAGGCATTCAAAGGGATTAGAATGGAAACTAAAGACATCCTTTTGGTTTAATTTTATTTTTTTAGTTAATTATAAGAGCCCAAGTTCCATTATGTGCTGCATTAAATGCACAGTCAGCTTAAACAGATCCCGTAAAAGTACTACAGGAAAGTATTTTCAGTTAATTTCCCTTGTAATACAAACTATACTTCTATGGGACTTTTCTTTAAAATGTTGATTTTGTGAGCATGTTTTAAACTACACCACCATGGGAAAATAACTATTTTCATTTTAAAATATACATTTCTCATTACAAGTGTGTATGTTTTTTTAATACTTAGTTTTTCTTATTTTTTATCTTGCTATATCAAATCAACTTTCAATAATACCTAAAGTTTGAAGACTCTAATAAAGAATAATCAACTATATTTAAAGAATGGACAATTTTTTTAAGTATGGTGTTTAGACAGTGTAGACAGTGCAAGGAAGACTCATGGCTATGTCATGTATGTAAGCATGTACTACAAAGTTACATAGTAAATCTCTTCCATATTGTATACTTCTCTGTACCATATACAAAACTCAGTCTTATCAGTAAATCACTGATTATATTTAGTGACTATGATGTGAAATTCCAAAACCAAAACACTCAGCAATGATTATAAGTTAACAGAAATGATCCAGAAGCAGATCTCCCATTTATTTTCTTCAGGTCTGCATATCTGCTATAGGCACCCTCGGCTTTCCATCTGTCAGTTACAGTGCGCCTGCACATATTTGTAACTGGATGTAGTCCTTGTCAATAGATGTCTTCAAGTATGTGTCAACTCATAGGGAATATATATATATATATATATATATATATATATCAGAATAAAACACTGCCAAGACCACATCATCCTAATAAACATCGCCTTACTTGAGCCCATTGTTAGACCCACAGTGTAAATTCATTTCTTAGTATGTCTTCCTCTTTTCTGTTGACCCTTTACCAAGCATGATGTCCTGCTCCAGGGTCAGTTCCCTTTTTATGTCCAAATGTCTTGATAGCTTTCCTTCTAAGAAAGATTTTTTTTCATTCTAAGACAGAACATTTAATAATCTTCACCAACAATAGTGTCATCTAAAATTTGTGAAAATGAACTTATTTTATATTTACTAAAGTCTGTCACAGTATATGATTCATCTAGCACCAATACTGGATCTAATGTATTATATAATTAAAACGAGTAAATAATCTACAGGCATATGTTAAAAAGAGGTGTTTTCATGTGTAAAACCCTAAAATTAAACAAATCTGAAGCAGTATTTACATAAAGCTGACTCTTTAGGAGTTTCTCTGGATCAAGTCTGTCACAGCAAAAAGAATCACGGTTCGATGAACATCAACCAATCTTAGAAATGACAACCAGTTCCCAATAAGCACGACAGTGATATGTGCTCTCCACCTTCTTCACTCTCGATTAAGTTATTGAATTTGCTTTGGATGTTTTGTGAAGTTTCAATAAGTAGGTGGTGAACTTGCTCTGCAATTAAAATCCTTAGGTGTATACATGACAGCTTCTACTAATATGAATCTCTTGTCCATTTATCCTCCGATGGAAATGCTAGCTA
Organism: Tenrec ecaudatus; assembly: GCF_050624435.1. Classification (NCBI taxonomy): domain Eukaryota; kingdom Metazoa; phylum Chordata; class Mammalia; order Afrosoricida; family Tenrecidae; genus Tenrec; species Tenrec ecaudatus. Next base: position 237,881,918 of record NC_134531.1, read on the forward strand.
AAATATGACTCTGAAGACAGGGCATATTTTCCATCAGTCTCCCTTTAGTCTTTCTATATTTAATTTATCAAATAGTTAATCCCTAAATAAATATACAATAATATTTGAATTATTAAAAAATCAATGTTCTACATTCAGAAAAGTAAGTTAGGGATGTAGAGAACAATCTCTATACTAAAAAATTTGACAGTGGGCAGTTACACAGAGTAGAGGGAGTCCAACTAAAGATGAAGAAAAGTAAAACAAGTCCCTGAAAGTTAAAATACAATCTTGAATTTCAAAAGTATCTCAAGACTAGAATTGATCCACTGACCACTAATAACAGAAGACGTAACAAGTCCTGGGATGAAATCAAGAATATCACACACGGAGAGAGCAAAGGATCATTAAAACCAAAACCAAAAACAGAAAAGAAAGAAAAGATTCAAATTAATATCAGAAAAGATAAAAAAACATTGTTCTTAACCATAGACTAAAGGGGGTGGGTGGGGGAAGTGATGAAGTAAAAGAGCTAAACAGATGAAGTGAAAGGGCAGCTCAAGAAAACAAAGTATTATAATGAAATATGCAAAGACCTAGAGTCAGAAAATCAAAATAAAAGGATATGCTCCACAAATATCAAGTTGAAATCACTGAAGAAAAAAAGTCAAGCCTCACGTTATAATATTAAAATGTTCTGTTGGCAAAATACTGAATGATGCTGGAACCTCGAGAAGATGAGGGGCGTACACAGAGACACTGTATAGGGGAAAAAGCAGTCATTCAATCATTTCGAGACATAGTACATGATCGGGAAGCAATGATACTAAAAGAAGAACTCGAAGTTGCTCTCAAGGCATTAGCCAAAAACACAAGCCCTCCAGGGATGGACATGATAGCAAATGAAATATGTCGACCTGCTGATGAAGCACTGGAGACACACACTCCTCTCTACAAAGAAACTTAGCGGACGGCTCGCTGGCCGACTGCCCGGAAGCGATCCATTATGTCTACCCTTTCCAAAGGAAGGCGACCCAATCGTATATTGAAATTGCCTAATTATATAATAATTATCAGCTCTAGGTAAAATGTGAAGTTCATTCAACAGCAATCACAGCCGGACATTGAAAGGAAGATGCTCAGAATTAAGGCCTAATTTTAAAAAGGACATGTTACAAGGGGTATCATTTCTGACATCAAATGGAGCTTTTCTGAAAACCACAAATCATAGAAAGTGTGATTATGCAAATTCATTCAACTGTGTGGATGATTAAAAACTACAGAAAACACGAAGAGTGAGAATTGTAGGACACTGCGTGGTCCTCATGAGGAACCTGTACATGGATCCAGAGGTAGTCTTTGGAACGGAGCAAGGGGATATTGCATGGTTAAAACTTGGGAAAGTCATTCATCCGGATTGTGTCTTTTTAACCATATTTATTCAGTCTGTATGCGTAGAAAATATTCTGAGGACTGTACTGTATAAAAAGAAAGCAGGGCCCACATTAAAAGAAGGCTTATCAAAAACCTTCCCTGTGCAGTTGCCACAAGTTGCTTGTTGAAAGTGAGGTGGACTTGGGTCACTTCCTGATCAAACTCAATTATTGTGCCTATTAGTGTGGATTTCAAGCCAAATAAAAGAAAACCCAAATCCTCACCACTAGACCAATAGATAGCATCATAATAAGCAGAGAAAAATATAAAGTTGTCAAAAATTTCATCTTGTTTAGATTCACAATAAATGCTCCTGGAAATGGTAGTCAGGAAATTAAAAGATATAATGTACTGGGTCACACTGCGGCACAAGGGCCTTTTTCAAGTGTTGAACAGCCAGGACTCTGAGTAATAAAGTACAACTGATCTAAACGGTGGTATTCGCAGGTGCCTCATATGCATGTGGAAATTGGATATTGATTATATAAGATTGAAAAGGAATTGATGCATTGGAATATGGGTATTAAGAAGAAGAATATAATTGCTAAGGGCTGCCAATCAAAACAAACGCATCGGGCTTGGCAGAAGTTCAGGGTTAAGGCTCCTTGAAGTGAAGACAGCTAGATTTTCTTTCAGCTGATTTGGACATGCTATCATCAGAGACCGAACCCTGGAAAAGGACGTCACACTTGGGAAGGTAGAGACCTCAAAAGTCAGACTCATTGCCATTAAGTCAGTGCTGACACAGTACGCCTCTAGGACAAGGTTGAATGGCCCTGTGAGTTTCCAAGAGTGCAAGTCAGGACCTAATAGCAATGACATTATCTAATTTTAAAAATCCTTGATGTTTTTGCTTTTTTTTCACTTTCTTTTGTTTTTCACTGATCTAGAATTAAATTAAATATATCACACAGTGCAAATTGTTCCTACCTCTATAATTTCTTCTCATCAAGAACTGTGATCTGGAAATATCACACCCCAGATAGGATATCAGACTAGGTAGATATATTACCCAGACCCTCTACAGCAGTGGTTCTCAACCTTCCTAATGCTGCAACCCTTTAATACAGTTCCTCATGTTGTGCTGACCCCAAACCATAAATTACTTTGTTGCAACTTCATAACTGCAATTTTCTACTGTTATGAATCAAAATGTAAATATCTGATATGCAGGATGTATCTTCATTGTTACAAGTTGAACATAATCAAACTATAGTGATTAATCACAAAAATATGTAATTACATATTGTGAAATATTTATTTCTAATTACAAATAAATGAAATTTTGTCTTGAAGAATGGTGTATCATGGGTAACAATCTTAATATAACAACAGTAAAATACTATGCTACATTTTGAAAGTGTATGCATAAAAAGCCAACATCAATGCTTCTTGCTTGCCAGATCAGAAATAGCTTCTTTCTCACCAAATCAGAAATTTTCAGGGCCGTCTTTGCAAAAGCACAATGAAGATCATCTTCCACAAGTCTACTTCTGTACTTAGACTTGATAACCACAAGCTAGAAAACCCTGTTTCACAAAGATACGTTGTTGGAAATGGAAGAAGAAGGTGCAACACAGTCTCAGCCAGTACAGGACAAGACTGCAAACACTTGATCCAGAATTTTGTAACTGGCATTGTAGAGAAATCAGTTCTCGCTGCTTTGCGTTAACAGCTGTCTCAGGAACATCTTCAACTTTGACTGTGAATGGGCTTCTGCAAGTGCAAATGGAGTACCAGGTAGATTGGGAAAGTATGATGAAATTTCGTCTGCAGCAGGTGCAAATGTTCCTTCACACACATTATCCTCATAATCCTTTTGTCTGGTTCAATGTCATGTTCCTCAAAGAAAGCAGATAAAGTACGCAACATGTAAATTTTATTTTCATCTGATTATTTTTTGGCCAAAGCTGAAGTTTCATTTGTAATGATCAGATATTTTCAGAAAAATCAAGACATGTTGCATTTGGTTCTTGCAGTGATAAATTTAACTCATTCAAGATGCAAATAAGCAAAAAAACTCATTCAAGAAACCAAATAAGCTTTCTTCTGCAGTTCACTTTTGTTGCTGAAAAGTGCTTTGAATTTAGGTCTTGCTTTCTGATTAAAAAACATTTTGAGTTCTCCACGAAGCTCAAAAACACGTATTTAAAACTTTTCTTCTCGACAATCCTCTCACTTTAGTGTGAACTAGCAGAGCATTATTCTGTGCATCCAACTCATTGCACATTTGTGAAAACAGTCAACTGTTTAAAGTGCTGACCTTTACAAAATTCACAAAACTTATAAAGCTTTTCTTACTTCTTGTAACTCTTTTGGCAGCATCTTTGTTGCTAATATTTGCTGATGAATCATACAGTGAGTTCCAATAACTTTTGGTGACTCATTCAGTAGCAAGCATTGGAATCCATATCTACATCCTAGCATAACTGGAGCACCATCTGTGCAAAATCCACAAACCTTTTCCCAAGAGATCTGATGCTCTTTCAGAAATGAACCACTGTATCAAATACATCATGTGCAGTAGTTGTCATTTCAAGAGGTTTGCAAAAAAGAAACTCATCTTTAAAGTCTCCATCATTAATGTACCTCAAATAAACCAGTAACTGTGAACAGTTTGCAACATCTGTAGATTCATCAAGCTTGATGCTAAATATTGGAAGTGGAGCAGATTTACTTTACTGGATTACCTGATCAAGAACAGCAGCAGACCCGTCATCTATTCTTCTGTGTACAAGAGAAAAACATGGGACCCCAAATGGTAGAGAAGGGGGAGTGGCAGGCCTGGTGGGAAACGATCAAGGGTAAGGTTATTAGAGAAGAGGTATACTCTAGCCCAGGTGGCGACGAAGCATGGTAGTAGGGCAGGAGGAAAGTCAAGGGAGATGGAGGAAAGAGCTAGGAGTCAAAGGGCATTTTTGGAGGTCTAGATAAATACATGTACATGCAAATATATATAGGAGGATGGGGAAATATATCTATGTGTCTATATTTATAGGTCAAGTATTAAGGTGGTGGAAGGACCTTGGGCCTCTACTCAAACACTCCCTCAATGCATGAATACCTTCTTTTATTAAATTGGAACTCTATGATGCTCACTCTCCCGACACAACGGCTGGAGCCAAAGTGGGTGAACAAGTAAATGTGGTGTAGAAAGCTGATGGTGCCCGGCTATCAAAAGAGATAGTGTCTGGGGTCTTAAAGGCTTGAAGGTGAACAAGCGGCCATCTAGCTCAGAAGCAAAAAAGCCCACATGGAAGAAGCACACCAGCCAGTGCGATCACGAGGTGCCAAGGGACCAGGTATAAGGCATCATGCAAAAAAAAGATATAAGTGTGTGTATGTATGTGTATATATGTGTACATGTATATATGTATATATGTATATATACCATATTAAATGAAGGGGGGAGTGCAGAGTGGAGACCCAAGGACCAAGTGTCGGCCAATGGAGATCCCCTCATAGAGGGGTTTAGGCGAGGAGATGGGTTAATTAGGGTGTGAGGTAGTACCGATGAAGAACACAGCTTTCCCCCAGATCCTGGATGCTTCCTCCCCCCAACTACCATGATACGAATTCTACCTTGCAGGGCTGGATAGGACAGAGGCTGTACACTGGTACATATGAGGGCTGGAGGTACAGGGAATCCAGGGTGGATGATACCTTCAGGACCAAGGGTGTGAGGGACGATGCTGGGAGAGTGGAGGGTGAGTGAGTTGGAAAGGGGGAACTGATTACAGGGATCCACATGTGACCTCTTCCCTGGGAGAGGGACAGCAGAGAAGGGGGGAAGGGAGACTCCGGATAGGGCAAGATATGACAAAATAACGATGTATAAATTACCAAGGGCACATGAGGGAGGGGTGAAAGGGGAGGGAGGGGGGAAAAAAAAGAGGACCTGATGCAAGGGGCTTAAGTGGAGAGCAAATGCCTTGAGAATGATTGGGGCAGGGAATGTATGGATGTGCTTTATACAATTGATGTATGTATATGTATGGATGGTGATAAGAGTTGTATGAGTCCCTAATAAAATGTAAAAAAAGAAAAGAGGAGAAAAAAATGATTAGGGCAAAGACTGTACAGATGTGCTTTATACAATTGATGTATGTATTAGTATGAACTGTGATAAGAATTGTGTGAGCCCCAATAAATTGTTTAAAAAAAAATAGTTGGTATCCTTGCCGGCAAATCTCGCATGCTTATTAACAAAATGGGTTTTTAGTTTGTTTTGCTTCATAGATTCGGCAGATAGAACTTCACAACAAATAACACACTGCAGTTTCTCAACTCCTGCTATAATTATTAAGGTATATATACGTAGTAGTTGATGATTTTACAGTACATGATTTTATATTTACCCTGGGAGTATAATTCATGAAGTGTCATTTTATGTCCAATACTGTTGCTTTCAGCACAGCAGCTGCTTTCTACACAGTAGCTGCTCTCTACACATGTGTGACTGGTCCACATAAGTACATTATGGTGCCAACCCTGTCACATATACCTGTTTTTGTACGGGGTATATATGACGGGGTTGGTGCAATGATGTCATCATGCCAGGTACTCATACGTGGGAGTGTCTGCATGTGGTCAGGCCCTCCTGGAGACTGATAGAGGAGCGAGGTGTCTTGGTTTGGTCTTAGGCGACCCCTGTAAAAGGGTCATTCAATTCCACAGGGTTCACGATAGCACAGGTTGAGAACTGCTGCTCTACAGGAAAAATAGGAGAGAGAACTAATGAAACTGGTATAAAGGATAATTACAGGATCTTGTGTTTCAGAAGCAGAATACTGACGAGGAGAAAAAGCCAAAGACAGTGGGGAAACAGAAGATAGAGAATTTTATTTGCCTGGCCTGGGTCATTGAGATTTCTAATGTAAAAAACACATCGTTCAATTCCTTAATATGCATACACTCTGTCAGACACACTGTTCAATAGCATTGTCCTTAGTATCTGTGAAGATAAATGCTTGAAGATCCCCAAGGAAAGGAATGGTTCTACTGCCCACTAAGAGAAGATAGTGGATTACGTCTCAGGATGTCAGAGGTGGCGGGCCAGATGGATCATAAAGGGAAGCACAACTTCTAAAGACTGGAAAATTTTCACTGCTGAGAAAGTTTCACCTGGATTTTCTTTTCGGTTTTTATTTTTTAACATTTCTATTCCTATATAGCTTCTTCCTTATTTAATATACCTTATTCAACTTCAAAAGTGGATACATAATAGTATTTATCAAGTTTAATATTTTGACCCTCACATTCCATTTCTAGGAACATAGATAAATGGCTAGGTAGGTAGACAGACAAAACTATTATCGTCAGTTAATAAATTTCACTGATACCATTGCACATGAGATGGAGAAAGGTAGCCTAAGAAAGGCTTTGCTACAAAAAGTTAATAGCAATTCCGTTTTGGTTTGGAACCATTTTTTCTGAGAGATGCTTAATTTACAAAGGAGAAAATGTTGTTAGCTAAAGCATTTAAACTTAAGAATCCTGTATAATTTTCAGGTTAAAAGTATTTCATTCATATATAATTTATATTTCCAGTGCTTCAAGAGAGAGACCCAATAAAGCACATAATGAAAGACACATCAGTGTCGATTAAGTATTAATAAATCACCTAAAATCCTTTTTAGGCATATATGAATAAATTAAACAGTTGTATTTGGATGTTGTATATAAAGGCAATCCATGGAAATCCTGAAAGTGTTTTCTGAGTTTCAATCTGTTTCTGAATATATTTCATACCACGTATAATTAAAAGTACGTTTTAATCATATGCAATTTATTTATAGGGTCTATCATCAGGTGAAGTCATTTTTATAAAGCCAGATAAAATCCCATCCGTTTTGTGATTACAATACGTCAATTTAGAAGTATCATTCTTGAAAGGTTTTGTTAATCAAGCAATACACTTCATAATGTTCCTCGGGGCAACATCTGACTATTTCTGTCCATGATGCCACCACTGGTAAATTGTTAAAGTGTGTGTGTGTGAGTGTGTGTGTGTGTGTGTGTAGAAGGTAAGATATATACAAGAGTTTATAATAAATATTACTTTGTAATATGAATGAACATATTATTAATAGTATATTATTAAGTTAATTAAATTTTAGTAAATCTGAAAGTCTCTTTAATGTTTTTAATGTATTCAAGGATACATTAATATAAACTTAAACACACATTTGACTAGTTGATAAGCTATACATAACTATTTGACTTACAAATTTTGCTTTTAAAACAATGTAGTTATAGGACTCTTTCATAATACAGGACTGCCTGTATATAATACAGTAGATACAGGATGTATAAATCATGTAATGTCAAATTTTAAAATAGATATCTTGGATGTAAAGGCACACGTGACCGTAGCAGCATCTGGTCTTGGCACTGTGCATTTCATCATACACAATGATTTTGCCTCTCCCCATATCTTCACTCTCAGGAATAGTTTGACACTGATGTTTATTTATGAAAGAACTTAAATATACTACCATATTGCTATTGTAATACTTTTATATTTTTAACGTTATTATACTAATCATGTTATCATATGCTTGTGAGATGTACTACCGCTTACAGAATAGACTATTTTTAGTTAATTAGATGGACGAAGTGAACATTTTGTGCTATAAAATAGAATCTGTAGGCCAATATCACATTCTGTCACCTATGTAAAAAAAATCACATACTCTTTCTATTATTGCTTTGAGAGTCCTCTAAAGTTTGATGATAAACCTCTTAAGAAAATACTCCAGGACTCATACATATTTACAACATGAACTACAGGTTTCATGGCAGCACAATGCAAGGATAGGCATAAGTGGATGAAGTGGAACCCAAAATAATTTCCAAAGATATATTTGTGAACTTTTAAAATATTCACATTTAAAATTATCTTGTTACATCTTGCTTTACACTCCAAATTCCAGTATAACTGAAATATCTGAAATTTATTAACTAAAAATAATAAAAAAAACAAATATTCATGTTTTGTAGATACATACACAGTCTATATATATGTAGGGCTATAAGCACATTTGTGGGAATATTCCATTTGATAAATTCCATGTTATAAACTCGTATTTTCTTCCTATTGAATTGTACTCCATACTGAAGGTTAAAATCCTTGAATTCATCAGCAAAAGGTTTGATTCCTCCTCACTTTCAGCAAGCCATGTTGGGTAGTGAAAAGTTTGAATTGTCAAGGATGCCATGTCATCTTGCTTGGATCCTCATCAATTCTCATTGAAGCAGCAGTCCAGAGAGCAATAGACACGTTGCACAGCGTAAATCTGCTGCACAACGCTGCTTTACAGTGTTGGGAAACAAGGATTTTCCTTTGAGCACCAAGTTCCCCTGACCCAAGCCATGCTATTTTCAATTGCCTCATATGCATGGAAACGTTGTGTTTTATATAAGGAAGACTAAAGATAAACAGATTTATCTGAATTATTTCATTGGTGAAGAATATTGAAAGGACACAAGGACACCGACTGCCAGAGGACAAACAACTCTATCTTGGAAGTACAGTTTGAGTGTCCCTGAGTGGCAAGGATGCCAAGATCTCATCTCACATCCCATGGACACATTTCAGGAGATTCAGTCCCTGGAAGAGACGTCATGCATGGTGAAGTAGAGGGGCGCATGGCAAAAAGGAAGGTTCTTGATTTTATGTACTAACATGGTGGCTGCAACAATCGGCTAAGCTTATGAAATGGGCTAAGTGTTTGAAAAAGTCAGGGCACGATAATGTCTCATTCTGCTGTAGACATGGTTGCTACGAGGCAGAACCAGTGCAATGGTAAATAATAACCATGGCACATAGATCTAGTTTGCACATAAATGGTTTAACAATATATTTAAATAAGTATATATGTTCCTAAAAGAGAGTATTTTTGGCAGTATATTGTTTCAGTGGTATTTTTCCTCTTTCACCAGCACTAAGGAACCTTGAGAGCACAATGTTTAAGTAATTGGTTGCTCACCTGAAAAGGTTGATGGTCCTAAAGAGATAGGTAATAGATGAAAGGTGATGGAAGATAATAGATAGAGATAGAGAGAGAGAGAAAGAGAGAGAGAGAGAGAGAGAGAGAGAGAGAGAGAGAGAGAGAGAGAGAGAGAGAGAGAGATGATAGCATGATAGAGAAAATGCCTACAGCCCATATGTGGTCATACTACTCTGTCACAAAGGGGTCATGGTGAGTCAGCAGGGACTCTCACAGAACCCCAGGAAACTATCCAGCCATAAAGATTACAATTAAATGTACTGGAGAGTAAGTTTTTATTTGTATATAGTATTAAGTAAAGTTTGATTATGTTTAGATAATTTTCTTGAGCTGATAACATGTGCTAACTGTGCAGACACAAACTTTACAATGTTTGTATAGATATCTTTTTTCTCTGTAGTTTTTCTTTATTCAAGTTGGTATAAATCTACTAAACTGGGTGTACTTTCTTTTAAAGACCTACAAAAGCAAGTTTATTGAAATATCTCATTAAAGTAGAATGCCCAATAATTTGGGTATTTATGAAAAATGCTATAATGGGGCATATTGTGGTGTATTCGTATAGCTAAGATAAAGAAAACATTTTCAGTTAGTAACGTTTTATTTTGGGACTTCTTTGAAAACACTGTAATAACTGAATTTAAATTATGTAATAATGTTTTGTGTGCATAAAACTTCTATTATCTCCTGTTAGGCTAACTTCCATGCACTTATGTTGAAAATGTCTATGGGCAATGCATTATAACACTTAAAAAATGTAACTGTGAATAAAAATCACATTAAATCCCTATGGATTTTAAAATAAAAGACTGAAAACATCTGAAAGAAGTGAAGTCCTAAAATACTTCATTGGAAAACTGATTTTTCAATTTTATTTTATAATCAAATGGAATTTTGCTTTACTTATTATGCCACCATGCACAGCCTACAAATGGTCAGGATGGGCTTAAATGTTACATTACTATGATGTTCTGTATGAACAGTGATAGTAAAAGGAACATCAGCAACAAAGACAAAATAATGCTTCAAGTTAGGACCATAAAAGTGTGTGACTTTTGTGTGTGTGTGTGTGTTGGCAAACTGATTAATCATAAATACCATAGTCATCTAAGAAAAGCTCAACTCAAGTTATACTTTCAAGGGGACTCATTCTTCTGAAAATGAACTTAAAGATGAAACCATGAAAATCAACGATTGAATTTCATTGCCTGAGCAGTATATCTTAATGGAAAATTATGCTCAAAGGATAAACTCTGATTATTAAGTAAAGCATTTCTAGACCTGTAAGGAATATAATAAATTCACGAGAAATACATAAACATTTTGAACTTTTCCAACTCTGCCAAACTGCGTCGTAGACAAAGCCCTGTGAGGAAACACTGCCCTTGTGTGCCTCATTTGAAATTCACCCACTGATCAGAGGGACACTGAAGCAAGGACACTCCCTGCTCAGTAAATCTGGAGATGGGTCATAGTGGCATATGTTCTCCATACACCTGTTTAATGAGGTCATTCAGTACACATGCCTTGCACTAGGGAGAGTTTAACTTTTATTAGGAGCATTAATCTAGCAAAGAGTTAGTGAATTAAAATTATCTTTCAAATGAAATAGAACACTCCTTTGTCTGGTTTGTTCAAATTTATTGACAGGTAAGTCTTATGTATAAATCATTTGGACATAGCTAAAACAAATATATTTGTCATAGTAGACAATTCCTCCCGAAAAAATAACCACTTCTGTGACCTTGAATATAAAATAGATCTCAACATATTTTAAAGCATAAATATTAAATTGCCTTGTAGAAGCTATAAATTGGGACTCTGGAAACCACATTGTATATTGATTGTAGGATAACCTATCAAGCTACCACATTTAATTATAAGGGATAATTATAGGGGTGAAAACATCATAAAGAAGATTCACCTGATCGAAATGAAATCTTAAAATCAGTTCACACAATGCTATATTGTGACTACTGTTGTTCCAACTGTGGGAATGTTTCCCTATTGCTTTGTTTATGGTTACTGCAGGCTACTTTGGGATTTGCACAAATAACGTAAATAGAAGTCATAAGGATTTCTGGTGGCATAACAGTTATTTTGCTCAACTCAAGGTGGGTTGCGTTTTGAGCCAATCCAGCTGTTATTCAGCAAAAAAAGAATCGATGATCACAGACTAGATCACTGTAAGTGTGTTTCTATTCAGTCACCTAGAATCCTCATGAGTTGAAAATTGACTTGATGGCACCCCATAACAACAGGAGAGTTTTAGGATTTTAAAACTTGTATTTATGTTTCATCTAAAAGGAAAAAATAGCGATATAATACTTGGAATACTGAAATAAGTGTTTTCATTATATATAGCTTAAAATTAAGTATCATTGAGCTATCATATATCAAGTTTTCTGTTATGTGGCATGGAGACCTTTAACCCTGAAAACGTAGGGAAGACAGAGTAATCACACAGTCCTGTGTCCAAGTGTCATTTAATTGGATATCTAGGGAGAAAACTATTAGTACCAACTCCACAACTACATAAAATTAAAATAAGGACTACTTTTGATCCTAGGATTAATAATTCTCATGTGTTTTTGTTGGTGTAGTTGTAGTTTGATTTTTAACAAGACATAATGCTATTAACTGAAAGAGTCCATGTGAATTCCTATCAATACCAGCAATCAAGGGACAAAAACACAAAACAACCTTCTGTATTCTTTGAGGATTCTGAAATGTGAAGGGCACAGCAATGCTGGGTCCTACAGCAATTCCTAGAATGATTGATTAGTATGGCTGGTGAAAACTTGCAAGAGGAAAACAGGATGGTCAAATGGAAAAAAAAATACATACATAAGAATCGTAGTGGAGTTGAAGCTGTGATTAATACATTAATAAGATAAGTGAGAATTTAAATTACGTGATATGGTTGTATAACTCTTAGGAGAAAATGCCTACTTTCCCCCAATGTGCACTCCCTAAAATCCTAGAACAGCCTACACAAATAATAAAAGAGTAACCATCTGCATCATGCAAGACAGCTAAGACAGATTTTCCTGTCATACCCTCTAAACAGATTATACCCTCTGGATTGGTAAAGGCTTGTACCTGAATAAAAGTCACAGTTCTGAATATGTTTACAGCGCCTTGTGCAATATCTCCACATCCCCGGTGACATTGTGGAAGCCATTCTAGCGCTCTCTGATTTCTGCAGGGTACTGAACTCCCAGCTAAGGTAACTCCATGATCTGTTTCTCCTGTGAAGAGTCATGCTTGCCCCTGCTTTACTGGAAATCTGCTGGCACTCTTCAGCTCCTAAAGGCCTAAAAACCCAAATCCATCCCCTAATTAGTTATTTCATATCTTTTCACTTGTCTCTCTTTGTAGGTGTCATACGAAAATTAGAAATTACACTGAAAAAAAAACCACTTTACTTTTATACTTCAGACTTATCAGTATACCTAAAACATAATAAACTTTTAATAAATATCATGAATAAATATTAATATGGCAAGTATAATAGTAGGAAATTCTATAAATCATTTAAGCTGCTTATTAGATCACTTATTGCTTTGATCTTGTTTGTTTTGTGAGTGTTTTTCTGTTTCATTTTTGTTTAATTTGTTTTTTTCGAAAGTATCGCATATCTTTGTATCATAATGTAAGACATTCTATTAACTCAGTATTTAATTGTTTTTTTCTGATATGTACATTTATAGGTTTTTAAAATAATTTACCAAAAACACATTTCATCATCTCTATGATACTAAGACTGTTCAGATATTTGTGTACTTACTGGTTTAACTGTGATTTACACAGGTTTCTTATCTGCTTATTGATGCTGCAGAAGTTGGTTTTGTCAGGAGATAAAGCAACAAACAACACAAAGAAATTAAAAATAAGTGAGCTTAAGTCTAAGAGTAAAAGCACAGAATTGTTTTGTTTAGTTTCATTTGGTTTTAATGTCCATATTTCCTTTTGGGGGTGATTCCTGGTATACTTTCACTGTGATGAATGGAGAGTGACACTACTGAGGACCTCTGGTGGGGTAGTGGTTATGGGTGGGGCTGCAATCCTCGTGGTTGGCAACTGGAAACCACCAGCAACTCCGAAAGTGGGCTTTCGGCTCCTGAAAATAGACAGTGTGAGAAACCCACATGGAGTCTCTATGAGTCAGCATTCACTGCAGGGCAGTGAGTCTGTTTGAACATTGAAGGAGGTGAGACTATAAATGCTTCATTTTTTAGAAAGACATAAACTAGCAAGTGTGTTACTTCATAAATATGAAATGACCAACTTTCTACCTGTATGAAACTGAACAATTTAAAATGTTGATGTTGTTGGATATCATTGACTCTATCCCAAGTCTTAATGAAATCCGGTACAACACGCTGAAACACTGCCTGGTTCTGGACCATTATAACAATCCTAGCTGTGTTCCATCCTACTGTGGAAGCCACGGTGTCAATCTGACACACTGAAGAACGTAATAATGTTCTTAACCAGTGACTTGTCCCTCTTGATACATATAAATATTTGGGGGGTGTTTTTGGAGGTAAAATATTGTATTATATGAATTAGGTAAAAACACAACTATGGAAGATCTTTATCTCTAAACAGGTTAGTAAAAAATAAATGTAAGTATGCTTTAGATGATGAAACACTAAAGAAAAGTTGGATTGCTGAACCCACCAGCCACAACATAGGAGAGAGGTGTGAAAAGTCTGTTTCTTTAAAAGTTCGCAACCTTGGAAATTGCAGGGAGCCGTTGTATTCTCTCTTCTATGGTGACTATGAGGTGGCAAGGACTCAAGGGTAGTGGCTTATGGATTTTTTTTAAGTCTTAGATTTAAAAAGATCACACTTTGATCCACTGTCATCAGGCATCTTTAGGAAGATGTTGGCGATTTTATGCATATACAAGTATTATAACCTTCCTTTACTCACATGTATCCGTATATTGATCATTAAAAACAAAGAAAGCCACTTCTTTGTTTTTCTAGAATTTTTAAAAATGGAAACAAAGCTCACCAGAACAAAAACCATAACTTTTAGAGTTGATCCATTCTACTTTGATCAAGAAACTACATAACGATTCATTGTACTTTTTGAATGAAGAGAGCTGTTATCTTTAGATTAAAAGTGTCACATGGTATGAATTTTATAAGGGTGAGTCTAGACTACTCTTTCTATAAACATGATGTCTAACTAACATACAGATGTCATGGTATAAAATTATTACCTCAAAATAATAGAATTATTCTCTTGATAATGTATTGGTAAAAAATCAGCAAAAAGAATGAGTATTCAACATCAGACTAACAGAATTAACAAAAATTGCAGTCTGTAGAACCTTGTAATAAGTTTCCCCTTTATACCCCACCTTCCCTCCACCCTCCCAGTATCACAACTCTCATCACTGGTCCTGAAGGGATCATCTTTCCTGGCTTCCCTGTGTTTCCAGTTCCTATCTGTACCAGTGTAGATCTTCTGGTCTAGCCGGATTCGTAAGGTAGAATTGGGATCATGATCGTGGCAGGGAGTAAGCATTTAAGAATTAGAGGGAAGTTGTATGCTTCATCATTGCTCCAATGCGCCCTTACTAGCTTGTCTGCTTCCCACAATCCTTCTGTAAGGTGATGTCCAGTTGCCTAAAGATGGGATTAGGGTCCCCACTCTACACTCACCCTCATTCACATGATATAATTTTCTGTTCTTGATGCCTGATACCTGTTCCCTCCGACATCTCATGAACACACAGACTGGTATGCTTCTTCCATGTGGGTTTTGTTGCTTCTAAGTTAGATGGTCCCTTGTTTACCTTCAAAGCTTTAAGACACCAGATGCTATATCTTTTGATAGCTGGACACCATCAGCTTTTTTTTTTAATCACATTTGCTTATGCACCTGCTTTGTATTCAGTGATCATGCCGAGAAGGTGAGCATCACGGAATGCCAGTTTATTAGAACAAAGTGTTCTTGTGTTGAGGGAGTACTTGAGTGGAGGTCCAATGTCCATCTGCTACCTTAATAGTAAACCTATAATTAGATGCACATATAACCCCCTCCCTGGAGAACAGACAACAGAAAAGTGAGTAAAGGGAAATGTTGGAGAGTGTAAGACATGACAAAATAATAATAATTTATGAATTATAAATTATCAAGGGAGGGGGAAACTGGGAAGGAGGGTAAAAATGAGGAGCTCAGGTAGAAAGCAAATGTTCTGAGAATGATAATGGAAACAAATGTACAGATGTATTTGACAAAATGGATGGATTATGATGAGAGTAGTATGAGCCCCCAATAAAATGATTTTTAAAAAATTGCAGTCTGAAACCAGACAATTTAAAATAGGTATGTTTTAAGGTACAGTCAAATTATATATTTTAAACATTATAATCAATACCAATCACTATTTGATTTATATTACTTTATCATAGTTAATACACATTTGAAAAGAACAGGTTCAAAATAAATAGATCATGTGACTCAAGAATAAGTATCACTACTGTTGTCTAACATCTAGATCAGTAGCTCTCAAGCTTCCTAATGCTGTAACTACAACTCTTTAATACCATTCCAGCCATGAAATTATTTTTGTTGCTCCTTCATAAATGTAATGTTGCTACTGTTAGGAATTGTAATGTATATATCTGATATGTAGGATATATTATCATTGTTACAAATTAAATATAATTAAAGCATAATGATTAAACACAACAATAATATGTAATTATATATTATAAAGTATTTATTTCTAATTACAAGTGAATGCAATTCTGTTTTGAAGCATGGTGTAGCGTAGGGAACAGTCTTCACGCTGATACTCACATGAGGGCATATCTGCATGTGGACGGAGCTGCCTGGAGATGGATAGAGGAGCGATGTCTCAGTTCCTAAGATCACTGGAAATATGTTTTCTGATGGTCTTAGGTGACCCCTGTGAAAGGATGATTTGACCCGCAAAGAGGTCACAACCCAGAAGTTGAGAACCACTGATCTAGATCAAAACTAATGTATCAATTAAATGTTTCCATCTGGATTTTTTATTTAAGGGTTTCATGGTTGAAGTAAAATTATTTTATTTGTAACTCTAGATACAAAAGGGTCCATCCATGCTTCACAAAATTAATGTCACAAAGTGCAGATGAGTCTAAATATTGAGGTTATTAATATTTAAGTATCAAATGAAAAGTGCAACATTTTTTTCATAGAAAAAAAAGTATTCAATAGCTCTCCCAGTGGTTATTGGTAGACAACTAGTAATCAAGGAGAATTTTAGCAGTAACTTGAAATCACATTAATACTGTAATTTCAAAAACATTTGAAGAGGACAGTTTGATATACTAACTGGCCTTTAACTCTCCTTTAGAATACAAATAACATAGGAGGTGCAGCGTATATTGACCAGTGTCACTCAGCTGAATGCTTCAGAATATTGGCTAATGTCCACACCTATTCCCATTGCTCTAAATAGCTGTTACGAATCTTCACATCACGTCAAACTTCATACAATCCCTACACCGTGTGCACTTCAGAAAAAACATTCCTTACAGAGAAAATAAAGATAGCATTGGGCAATTCCCTTATACACAAACGTAACATGAGGTTAATCCTAAATTGGCATCTTTCCCTCTCTCTTAGAGTTTTAGCTTTATACAAGTGCCCCAAAATAATTACGTAACCTGAACCTTTACTTTCTGTTCACGAGCATCTTCCATTGACCAATTCCTCATTACTCTCTCACCCTCACTTCTCCCACTTTGTTGGCTCTCCTACCCAGGTTTCTCCATTAAAAATATGCCACCAAAGAAGCAAAAACACCATTTCCTCTTCCCAATAAGACGAATCTATGGCCTGCTTCGCTGCCCATCATTTACTAATATCAGGTTATTTAAAAAGTAACATAGGTGAGTATCCCAATTTTTGACTTTTTATTTTTAATTAATAAAGTTTAATAGATTTAAATCTCATTATATAGATTATTTTAATCAGCACTATTTTATTAATGTTCCCATATGTCTTCAAACTCTTACTGTTCATGATTTGATTGGATCCATTACATTGTCGGCTTAAGAAATGTTTTAATTGAATGCAAAATTTAGAAGAACAAATGATTAAGTGCAACACATATAGGATAACTCATTTTACATCAGGCTAAAATAATACTTCTAAAATGCAACAAAATTTACTTAGTTTTAATTAAGAAAATTATCACTCATATATGTATATGTAATAATATTATATATTTTTAAAATATGTATATATCATTGAATGAAGTGACGCTATTACCGTGACTTGAATTGGTATTTTGTCTGATATTACAATACTTTTTCTGTGAGGAGGTATTGAAAGTGCATAAACATGTTCATATTTTAAACTGGAAATTATGGAATAGAAATCAAGCTAAATAAATAATCATTATTACACTGAATCTATAGATTTGGACATTTCCCTATAAACAAACACATCATTAAAAATAACTGTTCAGATCTCACAACTTTCAAATTTCTAATGTAGAGCTTCTCAAGTTTCTAAGGCTTCTCATTACAAGACAAAGGGCAGTTGGCTTCAAATTTAAAATGAATAAACTAAGTCACAAGGCAGGCAAGATAACAAGTGAAAAGTAGTTTATTTCAAATAAATAATGCCCAGAGAACAAAATATAGATGAGCAATTTTCTTATGAATGGTCAGGAAGCATTTGAGGTATTAAACAGTAGGGAGGCCTTGTTGTAAGCAACCAACGAAAATGATGACCTGGAAAGCCATTCAAGTAGAACACCAGACAGTTTAGAAGCAGTGTGATATACATTAAAATGGAGCAATTGTATTTGGTAAATTATGGTAAACTATTTTTTAAAAATGAAAAACATCTTCAAATACTAACATTGAATTAACAGAGAAAAGAATATAACTTTTTGATTTCACTGCATGTGGAAATACAAAGGGTCTTCAAAACGATAACGGAATTTTTAAAATATAAGGGCTTTTTTTCAAAAACGTTTGAAGCCACCTTACACATGATCAATGTAGAAATAAAGTAAAATCTGTGAGCACAAACGGATGTTACAGAAATGTAGCACACTCTGCGGAAACTCTATCTTCCAGTAAGCATTCTTCTGACTTTTGACTCTGTATCCCATAGCTGTATATTTGTTTTTCCTTTATGTGTTGAAAACAATTGTTTGTTGAAGCCTTAAAAAATACTAACAAGTTACAATAATGTTTGCCTTTTATAGAATTTATATACGTAAAGATGATTCTAAAATAATAAATGAGAAGAATGTTTTTAGGTATCGAAGAATGCATGAAATAACACCACACTTACACCGGCAAACCCACACACGTGCGCGCGCGCGCGCACACACACACACACACACACACACAGTAAATAAATAAAAATGTATAACATTTAAAGTGTGAAGGCAATCTAGTCTTCGAAAGGATTCTTCTTTCCTTTTATCGTTGGTTCTAAGTGTGGAAGAGAAATAGACGGTATACAGCGAGAGGGAAAGAAAGGAACAAAGGCAGATAAACACTGAGAGAGAAAGAGGAGAGATCAAGCCCTGGCGGCTCCAATGGTTCGGTTCCAACTAGTAGCTGAAGCTAGAAATTCACACCCACAAGGCTCTCCCTGGGAGAAGACGTCGAGTGAGTTCCGCCTATGACTATAATAGCCAGGAAGCTCTCTGCGTCAGACGTGCTCTGACCTGCAAAGCGACAGGGAGTTGAGATCTGCTTGAGGACACATAACAACAGTGTGTGTTTGTGTGTAAAGAAACCTAGGAAGCACTTTGGTAAAGGTTTTGGTATTTTTGGTTTTAATCACGTGTTATCAATCACCCAAATGTTGCTGTGCGTCAATGACCATGGAACAGAACCACGATGAGCTGTTAAGCACTCTGATTAATTTTATAAATGTCATACTAAATGAGAGCCAAAAATGCTATGTATAATTATTACATCATACTTTTCTCTTTGCATTGACTCAGTAGAAAGGATAGAGGAGTTGGTACCAGTGGTCCTGGAGACATTAGGTTAGCATTTCAGAGGCTTCCTGTTGCGAATGCAGTGTGTGGAGAGAGAAAAGGCTCTTAAGGACCCCCCCAGTGACGAAATGAGATTTGAAGCTCGCCAGGAGTAGGGAAAACTGATATCAAATTTACCTAGTTCAATTGAGTAATTTCATTGTGTCTCCAAGTTTTAGGAGAGTTTTCTGGAAGTAATCATGTTTAATGTTTTTGATGAGAGTTTTTGATGATCATTAGTAGGGTGTCAGCTGAGAGTAGAGAAGCAGGACAATCATGAGGGTCTGTAGGTTGTGCAAGCACTCTGGGGGTGGGGGGCTGGGGGGCAGGAGGGCACTTATAACTGCGGGCTTCAAAAGGTCTGTGAGGAAATCCCATTCAGCACTGGGGCATTCTCGTAGGTTCAGGCGCCACAAGAACACCAGTGCTCCATAGCAATGAGAGTCCAAATGATATTCCCTCAATGTGTTCACCAATCAAATCTTAAATGCGCACAAATAACAAAAGAAATGGAACTAGTTTTCCTACTAACAGATAATAGTTTCCCATATCATTTTTCTTTTTTAAAAAATTATTTCTCCTGCCAACAATCTCTATTATATATATGTCACTGTTCTTGAGATTGTTTATGCTATATGCAGCTCTATTTAAAAGGTGAAGTTTAAAGTTTTTATAAAGGAAATACATTAACTCCTATAATTGTGCCCCTAACTTTGATTTTAGAGACCTTGGATCTGTCTTTCAGTACTATAATGGTACAGATTATTTGGACATAAAAGTATAACAAATTCACTCTGAAACACGCCATAAGAGAGTTTTATTTTTTTTTAAATAAGGAGTAGGATTATGTTTTATAAAGCATAATGTTTCATTTTAATCTATTGTTATCTGGTTAGATAATGCCAGAGAAATGGAGAAGGTAAAAAGGTATAATGAGTGAAGAGTTGGTTTCTTTAACGTTATGACTTGGAGTCTAATTATACAGGTTATCTTTCATAAATCTGCGGGCTGTCCTTAGCCTTTGTACCATAGCCTTATCTTTATATAGAGCCGTGCCACATGTCAGCCTTTACAAGAAGATTCAATAGGTTTTGTTTCATTTTGTGATAAAATAAATAGTCTGACTCTGACTCCTGCTGATGTGTCCATTTTCTTGAGTGTCAGTCTGGAGGAATGTTTGTAACATTATAAAGGAGTCAGGTCAGTGTGTAACAGGAAGGTAAAATTAAAGGAAATTTCTAAAGAGCAAAAAAATAAAATCTAATAAAATCTTCATTTTTAGCAATTCAAACTGTAACAAATTTCTATCACTTTGCCTCCAAACAATACTCAACAAATGTTGCTGATTAATTAGAAAATACCATGAGTAAATGTCTCCTGAGTCCATGTTTGGAAATTAAAATGAAACCTGTTAGCACTTTGTAGAATTTCTAATGTATAAATATACACTAGCAGTTGCTCTCCAATTATTTATTTACCATGAACATGAATAGTAGTTGATTTATTGCAAACAAAAACATATAAGCCAGAATTTCTAACCCAAGAGGAAACAGTTTAATGGATATAGAGCTATTGCTAAAATGTGATTCTTTACAAACAGGTGTACTTTTATATTTTTATTTAGCCTAATGGATTTCTAGTCTCATAAAAATTTAGAATATACAAGCTGTGCTCTGTAAATGGACTAATAATGGTGATAACAGCTAATAATACTGAGCGTGGAATATACCAGGAATTTTATTTACATGATTTTCAGTTTAACTACTCACATCACAGTCAACAATTAGTTTCCATATGATTATCATTTTATAAATGAGGAAATCAAGGTTTAGAACATGTAAATAACAGCCACTAAGTGGTGGAGTCAGTAGTGCAAATCCATGTGCACTGCCCTGTGGCTTCTCCTAATTACTAACTTGTATGCCTATGTTTTGTTTTCATACTTACACATATATTGTTAATGGTTCCGTCCTTCTGAACATTCAATACACTCCAACTATATGAACATAGACTACACACAGTAACATTGGTCCCAAAATTGCTCTCAAAATTGTTCAGGTTTCCCATGTTCAACTTCCATCAGAAAAAGTATCTTTCATAATGCATTAAAGCTATCATGATTTTTAGAAGACAATGATCTACATAGTAACAGACTAAAAACACAAACAATGCACAAGAAGGAAAAGCCCCCCCAACAACATTCAAAAAGCCAGAAAATAAATTTTTGCCATGGAACCAGTTAGAGATATTTGAACCCAGAACAGATTCGGGTCTCATCTATAGGGTGGCCAACTGGCCAAGTCTCAAGTTCAGTCCAGGACAATCAAGATCACAATGGTCTCTGCTTGACAGTAATACTGTTGGAGATGCTGGCATGTGGCTAGAGTGCATTTACCAGTGGCTCAGTCAAAATTCTTACTCTGCAGATGGGTTTGGTTATCACCTTCTCCCATAGCCCTTCACAAATGTGAATTCAAAATATTTCCTCTGATGCTTTTCTTCTCACAATCTTTGAATTTTGTAATTATCATCTTTGGATCACAAAAGCTGTGGTGCATTTGAGGTGTGGGGTTAGTTGACTCCCCACTTGGATGGTTACTTATTTAAATGCACACCTTTAAGACCCCTGACAGTATCCCAAGTGGTCGCTAGGCACCATCTGCTTTCTTCACCACACTTTGCTGTAGCAAATTTATCTTTATGGGGGCAGGAAGTCTTATATTTCCCTTGTGGTTGCAGCTGGTGTTTTTGAACCTCTGACTTTACATTAGCAGCTCAGCATATAACCCAGTGCATTCCAGGAAGCAAATGGATAGCAATGTTTTTGTTGTTCTTTATTGGGTCAAGAGAAATGATAAAATTATTATAAAATCATCCTCCTAAAGGTGCCCAGGGTGCATATTACACACATACCAATATGTTTGAATGCTTTCAAAGGATTGGTTGTCATAGTCAATAAAAGATATTGCATACAACGGGTGCATAAGCAAATGTGGTGAAGAAAGCTGATGGTGCCTGGCTATCAAAAGATATAGTTTCTGGGGTCTTAAAGGCTTGAAGGTAAACAAGTGGCCATCTAGCTCGGAGACAACAAAGCCCACATGGAAGAAGCATACCATCTGGTGTTGGTCACGAGGTGTCAAAGGGATCAGGTTTCAGGCAACATCAGAACAAAAAATCTTACCATAGTGAATGGGGCGGGGCATGCAGAGTGGAGACCCAATGCCCAATTGTAGGCACCTGGACATCCCCTTACAGAAGGGTCTTGGGTAGGAGATGAGCCAGTCAGGGTGCAATGTAGCAACGATGAAAAATGCAACTTTCCTCTAGTTCCTAATTGCTTCCTCCTTCCCCACTATCATGATCCAAATTCTACCTTGCAAGTCTGGCTAGACCAGAGTATGTACACTGGTACAGATAGGCACTAGAAACACAGGGAATCCAGGGAGAATGAATCCTTCAGGACCAGTGGTGTGAGTGGAGATACTGGGAGGGTGGAGGTAGGGTGGATTAAAAAGGGGGGACAGATTACAGGGATCTACATGTGACCTCCTCCCTGGGGGATGGACAAGAGAAAAGTGGGTGAAGGGAGACATCAGACAGGGCAAGATATGACAAAATAATAATTTATAAATTATCAAGGGTTCATGTGGGAGGGGGGAGGGGAGAGGGAGGGGGAAAAATGAGGACCTGATTCCAGGGGCTTAAGTGGAGAGCAAATGTTTTAAGAATGATGAGGGCAATGAATGTACAAATGTGCTTTACACAATTGATGTATGTATGGATTGTGATAAGAGATGTATGAGCCCCTAATAAAATGATTTTTTTAAAAAGATAGTGCATAATTCAGCTGACCATAAAAGATGATTTGTTTTAACACCCTCTCCCAGTTTAATCTAGCAATGTCACTTAACTGTTGGTAGTTAGACCCATGGTGCTTGATGTGAAAAAAAAAAAAAACCTGATAGAAACCTATAGTGTTTTCTCAGCTGTTATCTTTTAGGACCAGGTCTGTCTCCCTGAGAGCCACGGAGGAGGTCTGAACCTGCCGTTACAGTTTGCAGCTTGGTACTTAATTGTCTGTGCCAATTAAATGGAAGAAAGCTTGCTAATATTAAGATATATGTTTTTAAAAGGTGTGGAAATTCTTTTAGATATATTTATCTCCTATGGCTGATTGTTGTATTTATCCTTGAGGTGTTTGTATTATATGCTTTCCTGTGAATTTCAAAATAAAAGAAAATCAATCCACGTTACAGTTTGAAGCAATAAATATTTTTAAAAATAGATGGTAAGTGTTTATGATACTTATGAAACAGAAATAACATCGTAGATCATCTCAATAGGGCTAGGAGGGAACACTTTTTTAAAAATTAAAGTTTAATTTCAAATTGTACACCATTCGGGGATTGTCATGATGTTACCGCAAGTTTATTCAAGGCAAATATTCTGAATCCAGCTTAAACAGAGAAACTTGAATGACCTTTGACAAAATGGCATTAAGTCAAATTTCCAACGTACGAGCTAGAAACCTAGTTGGGGAAATCGCTGTTGCACATATTTTGATGCTTTAGTGTCTGCATTTCTCCTCACATCCATGACACCTATAACATGTCTAATGATCAAGTGTCTAAAAATAACTGTGGACTTTAAAATTATTAATATTTGTGAATTCTGCTATATGTGTGTGAATGTTAGCACCTAGGTAATGACTAACTAATATGTCTGCTGACAGTGGGGGAAGTGCTGGGCTGTTCCTGCAGATTGGTCGTTAAAACTCACCAGTCACTTCTCCTGACAAAGAGGAGGCTCTCTGCTACTATAAAGGTTCACTGACTAGAAAAGTCTAGGGAGCAGCTCCATTCTGTCTTAGCAGGATCACTGAGAGTCAGAATTGAATGAATCACAGCAGGTTTGGATTGGTTGGGAATCACCAATTGACCATATATCCTTAGAGATACTGTCAAGTCTATGACTAAAACATCTCTCTCTAGATTTTGTTGTAGTATACTAGCCAAATTTCAAATCATCCTTATAAACTATGCATATTAAATTTGGAGGAGCCCTGTAGGTACCATAGTTACAGAGTTATATGTTGGTTTGCTAGCTAACTGCAAGGTCCACAGTCTGATATCAACAGCCAGGCAGCAGGCAGAGAGAAAAGGCTTTCCATTCCTGTGAAGAATGACAGTCTGGAAAACCCACAGGGACGGGTCTGCCCTTACAGGAAATGTGTTTTAAATTTTTAAGTTCAAGGTAGGTGACAGTAGAACTGACTGCTGTGCAATTAATGCTTGACGAGGTAAAAATATTTCTTATTGTTCTTTGAAAGCCTTTTCAACTTATTTTAAGAGAAATTTATAATATATCCATCCTTAATAAAAAACTAAAAAGTTAAAAGAAGTGAACACAACAGGGAAGCAAAATAAAAGATAAATAAAGAAGAAAGTCATTACACTAATTTTCCATCATCTCCTCAGAAGTCGTTTTTTTTCTTCTTTTTATTGTTCAAAGGGGGCTAGTATTAACTTTTCTTTTTAGTTTTGAGGAAAGGGTAAGCAGGACACTACATCATCCCTTATCTACTAATTATAGTAGGAGCCACAGCTGGAGCCTAAATTGGGTTCATTACAGGTTTCCTAACTTGTCTAAACTTGTCTGGTTGTCAGGATTATGGAGTGGGTTAGCGGAGGTTTATTGTCTAAGGCACTATGATTCTTCTGGGGAAAGAATTTCTCCCTCGGTTAGATGGAGTCTCGCTGAGATAAGGGGGGGAGTTTGAATGTTCAGTCATGTGGACAGCCCTCGGATTTGTTGTCCGAAATAGACCCTTCAGAACCTTTCCTCAACACTGTTCAGAGAGATGCTATAAAGTCAGGCCTCAATGGGACCTGAGTTTAGATCTCCAGAAGGCATTGAGGAAAGGGGCATCAGGTGGAGTCCCTAGAAGTAGCACTTCCTGAAAACACATAACAGGATCTTCTCCCTCCTCCATGGAGTTCTGATTGTGCCTTGGTTATGGGCTTGGCTGTTAACAGAACTGTTTGCACCACTGCAAGCAAAGGCTGGGGCAGTCTACTGCCATAAAGATTTGCACCCTTGTAAACCTGATGGGCCAGTTACACTGGGTCCTATACAGTCACTGGGACTCTCAATCTACTACATGGAAACAAATTTCATTGTTGTTGCTTTCTTGTTCTCCATCTTTTTCAAACAAAATAAGACAAAAAAAATCTAGTATCATCAATAACATTAAGATTAAGTGATTTTTGATGTAGTTTTCTAGGATCATTTCTTTTCTGTCAGAAACTCTGGCCATGGAGAACAACAAAAGGGAAAATTAGTAATTGTCACCTGTAACTGATTCTACAATATTGTAAAACTGGAAGATTTGGCAGTGGGGAAAAGTTGTGAATTACAAATGAGGCCAAAATTACAGAAATACTTGGCTCTCTCTTTCATATAAAAATGTTTGTCAAGAATATATTATACTGTCAGGCTCAGGGCTAGGAAGAGAAACCATCTTTTCAGCCAAGACTCCTTTTACGACTAGAATCCAATCCCTAATGCAATGAGGCTGAGGAAATGTGGTTTATAAATAATTTGGGTTATACATATGGAGTTTCAAAAGAGACTGATTTGAATGCAATTAGATATCATTTATTAATTGCTCACTATGTCTAATGTTATAGAGACTATATATCTCAGCCTGCGTTTCCTGGAAATGGTCTCAGAGGTAGAGTTTAACATGTGCAGTGTTTATGAAGGCCTACTCTTGGGACCAACACATATGAAAGGGGTGGGAATGATGCATGACCAGGCAAGGAAGGAAGTCATGAAAATTAAGTCCCAAAGGAAGTTGCAGAGACCCTGTGCTGAGCTCTGGGCCTAGAGTTATTCTTCAGACATCTCAACTGAAAGACCCTGGTAGAGAGCCAAGGAGGAGGAAAATCTGAGCCTTGAGAGCAGGATCAATTCCTGAGGGGACGGAGCGCTGACAGGTGCTGCTGACAGCCCTCTTGAATGGGAGGCATGTCTTTTACAACAGAACCATTCGCAACCCATCGCACTGAGTAAATGCTGAGTGAACCCAGACCCAGGGAGTTTGGATTTGAGAATGGTAAAGCAAAAAAAAAAAAAAAAGGATAAAAATCAGTATTTTCATACTTTCACTAAAATAGTAATTTTAAATTCCCATAGCCAAACTCAGGTTTTTAATATGTTGTCAAGCTTTCAGCAATCAACTGCAAGCAAAAAACACTTGGCCTCAAAAGTGGTAAATCAACTCTATCTTGATAAAAAAAATAAGTCAATTTATGTTCTACCACCCCCAAAATATTTAGTAGCATTTATATCCAAATTTAGTTCTTTGATCCTATTATTAAATTTTCAACAACAACCTCAAAAAAAAACAAAAAGTAATACGAACTGAACTGTAACCTCAAGGTCAGCCTTTCAAAACCACCAGTAGTTTCACAGGAGAGGGAGGAGGCTTTCCATTCCTGTAAACAGTCACAGTCTCAGAGATGCACAGGGAAATCCGAGCCCAGGGTTGCTTTGAGATGGAATTGACTAGATGGCGATGAGAATGAGATGCAGGCTCAGCTTCTGCCTAGGTTCAGTGTATAAAAGTCCAGGTAGGTAATAAAGATCGTATGACCCTCTTACTGGATTTTAAAAGAAACACAAAGAGATCAAAAAAGAATAGAAAAGCTTTACAGGACGATATGTCTTTAATATTTTTCCCAGAAGGTGGTGTTAATTCAGTCACTACTTGTATTTTTTCCAAATGTTTTAATATTGACTATGTCTATGAATTTTTCTTTTTCTTTTTAGAGTGCTCTCTGAGTGTCTTAAGTGAGACATAAATGTATGTGAAATTACACTGGAAAAATTGAAACCGAGATGGAAATCCCACAGATATATTGAAATTGAAATAGAATATATAAAAAGGTGCAGAATTTTCTAATTCAGTAAATAAGCAGTAAAATGTCCATCAGTATAAAAAAAGATATAAAGCAGCACTGAATTAGAATTGATTATATTTATTTCAATAACAATTTTTGTTGAATATTACTTTTAATTTCTCTCAAATTGGGCAAATATTTCTGAAATATTGACATGTAATAAAATTTCTATATTACATTACATTCAATTATTAAAATAACTTTCCCTTAAGTCTTACCAAATTGATACTTTTGCTTTGTTTTTATCCACCACATCTATACCTCCAGTGTGAAGTAAACAAAGGAAAAACCTTGTCTATTCATTTCTGTCCTCATTAAACATCTGCTCATTAGCCACCTCCTGGTTAATGAATACTTAGAATCCAAATGGCAACCCATTAGCAAAACTAGTTTTGTTTCCATGCATGTTTTTCTATTTTTTAAATAATTGCTATTAAAGATATGTATTCAGCCAAAAAAACACTTAATTATATCAAAGGAATTACACGTATTATCTTAAAGATCCCAGTAAAAAATTAAAAATTCCTTGGGGCACTTTAACAGAAATCCCTATTATTAAAAAAGTAAACCTTAATGAAACTATTTAATTATTAATTGCATAGCTTCTCTCACTTATACAAACCAGCTGATTTCACACACCCTGTCTGAAAAGGAGTTATATTAAAATGAGGCTACATATATATAAGCAGAATCTGTTAATTCAAATGTTTTCTAAAAAGTTGTAATATATCTGAACAACAGATGATAGTTTTATTGATTTATATATTTGATTAAAAGGAGATACATAATTTTAAAAATGAAAAATATTACATTTAGGGGAACATTTCTCAAAATTTTCTTAATTGAGAAAATGGTAATCAAATTTTTGTCCAGTTTTACCAACCTAAGGTTTCTTGTATTATTTCTTCTTTGTTAAGCATCACTGCATATTAATTGATTACATTTATTTCAATAACAGCTACTATTGTTTACATATTACTTTTAAGTTAAATCAATTTCTTAACTTTTATTTGTGACCTAATAGAATTCTTGCTTACTAAATTTTTAAAAAATCAATAAGGATGAAGTTTAATACAGTTGATCAATGAGCTCTAGGATTCCTTCAGGTTAGCAAGAGGACCTGAAGCAAGAGGTGTTACAGAAAGGGTTAGAAAGAATAACATGATTTACAATATCAACTTGGGTAATATCACAAGAATTATATGGAAAGACCAAAAAAAGGGGATACTTATAAAATAATTTTAAAGAAAAAATGATATAGACATGTATAGACAGATATAAAATATATGAGGGAGCTACAGTGTTGATGGAAAATGGAATTAAATGTACTTGAATAGGCCTGTCAGCTTTGTCAAACCTCCTTATATTTATATATAACAATGTGCATAATATATAACAGTTATATATGCCATATCTATCTCTGTGTCTATATATGTGTATTTCTGTTTGTGAATTGAGTATTTGGAATTCCTGGGTGGCACACATGACTAAACACTGCATTATTAATGAAAACGTCAGTGGTTTTTATCCAGCCAGGGCTACGTCCAAAAAAGCTCTGATGGCCTGATTCCTTCTGATCACATATTTCAAAACTACATATACATTTCTACTCAGATGCCCGCGGACAGGTAGACAGCCCTATCAGAGGGATGAGGGATACTGATAGGAAAATCAAGTCAGGAGAAGGGAAGGGGCACAAACACAGCAGGGGAAACACAAATGTAGGTTTGTTGTAAGAGAAGAAGGAGCGCCGAGCTCCAGCTGGGAGGAAGAAGGACTGAAGAGGTTTTGGAGCACCCTTGTGGGGCAGGTTCCCTGGTGGTAGGCACCAAATGGGCCGCATGGACCCGGGCTTCTAGGGGCATCCTGGGGACGAAGGCTGGGTGCCATGAGATGCTGGGACATTGAATGGTAGATCATCAATGCACATGGCATGCCCCAGAGGCTGCATCACTGAGAGCCAATGCAGAAACTCCACTGGGTGACCTGGACTCTGCCTCAGACACACCATAAGCTGAGGACGTATGATGGAAAACGCAGGGTGTTTGAGGAAGCAGGAGACAGCTGTGCCAAAATTGTTGAACTGCTGGTAGGCAGGGACAAACATGGTCTTGTTACATCGATGGCCTGTACGCTGTATTAAGGTATGTATGATTCTGGAAAACCAGTGGCTTATATTCTCAATGAGTACCATCTTAAAATTTCCCTGACAATTAACCCTCATTGTGTAGCATATAAATAGCATCCACCCACAAAAATATTGATACTGTACCAGTGAATAATTCAGGTACAGTGATATGTAGTTAGTCTACATTGGTCCAATATCCCTCTATCAAAAATCTTTAAAAAATTAGTACCAGGGGCCAGTCAAAGATAATATTAATGGAAGATTATTATGCCCCATGGAGGTGATTGATAAGACTCTCTGCCATAAATTAACAATGAGGTTTAGAACAGGAGGCAAAGGCAGATATATAACAAACAAACAAAAGGACACAGATCCAGGAGCAGGTTTGGGTTTCACACTAGAGCCAGTTTAAGGAGAAACAGTTCTTACATCATGGCCCTGCTGATGCTCACCCTCAGAAAGGGAACACAGAAGATAAGGGTGCTAGAGCAAAATGTGGTGAAGAAATTATATGGTGTCCATCTATCAGATAAAATACCATCTGGGGCCTTAAAAGCTTGTCTCCAAGCATCCTTGTAAGTGATAAGTCAAGTAGGTCCACCTGGAAGAAGCACTCCATCAGCCACCAAAGGATTAGAAATCATATAATCTGAAGTAAACCGAGGGAAATAGTATCAGAGCCTAAATTGGCTATGCATGCCAGGGGGAGCCCAAGATTCATTTGTGGAATCCACATAAGAAATAAGCCACTGGTGAGTCCCCTCTATCCATAATAGAGGTATGTATAGAAAGTGGTTAGTAAACAGAGTGCACTGGAAAGTTGACTATAAAAGAGCCAAAGGATAGACTTGACTTGAAGGGTTAAAACATTGTCAGTTGATCCCCCTCGGATGCATGTTAAACCTGACCTGCTTTTGAATATTTGTTGTATACACACACACACACACACACACACACAGTCATAGTTTTTGCTTGTCCACACTGGGGGTTATCTCATTTGTGTTATATCATGGGCAGTTACCCTCAAAAATTGTCTTAAATTCTTTTTCTCTCTTTTTCAGCATATGAAACCCAGGATTGGTGAAGCTATAGGGACAGCAAGTAGAATGTGGG
The DNA here is from genome assembly GCF_050624435.1 of Tenrec ecaudatus. Lineage (NCBI taxonomy): Eukaryota > Metazoa > Chordata > Mammalia > Afrosoricida > Tenrecidae > Tenrec > Tenrec ecaudatus. The sequence continues at coordinate 237,912,575 of NC_134531.1, forward strand.
ATTCGTAGAAGAGGGTGGTACAGTGGGAGTGGATGGAGCTGTAAAAGGGAGCTCAGATGAGGAAGCTTAGAAAGGGGAAAAAATTGAAACTAATTGTGACAACAATTGTACAATATTTCCTGATGTTATTAAATTATGGAATGATATGAGATCTCTATTAACCCCCAATAAAATGGTTTTGAAAAATACCTGGATTACTTTAAATTCTTAATTGATATGATAACGACTTGTCTCCTTTATTTCTTGGTATGTATACAAAAGGTGGTGTAAAGTTTGGCAGTTGGGCTGCGAACTGCATAGTCAGCAGTTGGAAAGCACCAGCAGCTCCTTGGGGGAAATCCTGGGCTTTCTACTCCACAAAGGATTGCAGTGTTGAGAACCAACAGCAGGGGGTTGGGGGGGGCGGTGTTACTAAGTCAGCATTGACTTGAAGGCAGTTTTTTTTTATTTTAATACAAAAGAGTTTTCACAAGCTTATGGAACAATAGGCCAGTAATAGAATTGTCCATACACATTTTGAAGCCCTCTCTTGTGCGTGCGTGTGTGTTTATAAAGGGGAATTTTTCAACATACTATCTGTCCTAATACAATTTGAAGCTCTCGTGTTTATGTGTGTGTGTGTGTGTGTGTGTGTGTGTGTGTGTGTGTGTGTGTGTGTGTGGTGTTACAAAGGGGAATTTAGAGAGATGTTTGATCAACATACTATCTGAAGCATTTTTAAGATAATTTAGTACTAGTCATTTGGGTCACAAATTTAAGGTGCTACCAAAAAATTAAATAACAGGAACTTCTTTCAAAATTAAGCAAAAAAACCTATTACCCTTCTACCATTTTCTTGACTCTAAGATAGATTTTAAATAAAGATGGGTATGAACCTTTTCCTGATCATGAGGGAAAACACAATCTTCTACAGAAGGCAAATGAGTGTCCTGGTAGCCTTTTCGGTGGGAGGAAATAACACCAAGCATCTGACTGCTTTAAATATGTCATTAGAGTTAGTCTATGCCCATCGCAGGTAATAAGTATTAGTTCACAGGTATTCCTCAGAGTTGGGACAAGAGCTGTTCTGAATTGTGGCTTTAAGAACAAATACATGCAGTATTTACTTATCTTTCTTCAAGTGCAACAAAAGGCTCAATAACTTTTCAATTATTTAAAAACACTGTGTCACAAGTGAAGGTTATTGTGACAGAAAAACAAGTCATCAACAGGAGTTGTGTGGATCATTCAAAATAAAAACAAAACCATACAGTATTAAAGGCCATGTAGGAATTTTCCTTAAACTAGGTAATACTACTCCTATCCTTGGATTACTGAAAAACGGAAAAAAAATTAAGAAAATTATCTTGAAGGTCACCCCCAATGATATAACTCATCTGAGATAAACCCCAGTATGTACAAGCAAAAACCATATACCTTATCCTCTTCTTGAAGGTAATAAGAATAATACACACACACACACACACACACACTCATCATTGTCCAAAGCCATACAGCTGTTAAGGAGTGAAACCGAAATGTGAACCCAAGCAGTGTGGCAGTAGCAGTTATCAACACTAAACTATATCTGATTGGAAACAATGGTCTTGAGCAGAGAAAACATTTCTCCAATAGAAAAGGAAAACAATAAAAGTATATGAACACCGCATATGCATGAGTGAATTGATGTTTGTGCTTGTACACTAGTACACATGCATTCGTACACAAATGCATTGACTAAACAAAGATTGCTGCATTAAGGAGCCTAGGTGGCACAGCGGGTTAAGTGGTGAGCTGGTAACTACCATCTCACGAGAGGCACCATGAAAAACGTTGAGGCCGTTTTCCTCCAGGAATATTTAGAGCCATCGGAAAATACATTGCACAAGTCAATCCATCATAGATGGTGGCTACTATCTGAAATCAACTCAACAGCAGTGAATTTGGTTTGGTTCAGTTTGTTAACTCTTAACTGAGTGAGTCTGGATTATTTAATTTACACCACATGAAACAGCATTTCTGGCATCTGTTATGGACTAAATTTGTGTTTCTTTGAAGTGTTCCTGAGTAAGTATAAAGAGAAATGTGAAGGAGATCTATCAGCGTTACAGGGTGGATTGACTAGTATTTCTTCATGAAATATCAATGGATAGTTCTTGCTACCCTCCAAATCTAAGCATGGCCTAAATGGGAGGAGGGACAGTTCCTCCATGCAAATTCCCTAGCCTTTGTCTAACCCATGTGGTTTTAACTGGGACTGTTCTATGTCCTTCTCAAAAAGTTATCAAGAACACCCCATTGTAGTTCAAAAAACAATTACAACAGCTCTGTGAGCTGACTTTTCTGCCTTAAACATAACCGCCCAGCAGATTCCTTGGATCTGTGGGTCTTCAAGGGGTCCTAACAAAAACATGACAAATGCATGCTGGATAGGAATTCTCTGCAGCCATCCACTGATGGCGGAGACATGTTTGAATGCAGTGGTATAAAATGTGTATTTATAAACTGGAAATCTAGTAATATACTGAATGATATTGTAATGTAAGACACCTCTCTCTCTCTCTCTCTCTCCCCCTCCCCCCACACACATGCAAAACAAAACAAAACAACAGTGAATTATATAATGGGACTCAATTAGTCTCTAACTCCCCACAAATGGCCTTCCCCTGCATGGGACTGAAAAGAAGGTGGTGGAAGATGCTGATAAGATTCACCTCTAAGTAATTGCAATAGTATTCCCAGGAGTGGCAAGCAATTGTGTATAAAATGAGCTCTCTGCGAAACAGCAGAAGCTATCGCAATACAACCAAGATCCAGGAATGGAACACATCCTGTGGACCGAGACACCAGTGCTGGGAATTCCTTAAACCACATGACAGCTGCATCAGCTATAGCATCAGAGGAGCACTCACAGAACCTGGGGCCAGAGCATAGGACAGAGGGACGAACGTCTCAACCCAGGATCAAGTACAGCTGTGTCTTTTTGGGCAGGAGGCTGGTTTGTGTTGTGGGACAGCTATGGGCACTTAATTGGGGAGTTGAACTGACCTACGGAAGTGCAGCCGAGTGCTTTCAAGATGAGGCTTACTGGAGCGGGGTACCTCGGGGTATTGAATTCAAAAAGAGGTGTTTGATCTAAATGCCTTTGGGTTGAGGTTTGTAGCAATGCTACGACACGTTGAACATTTATTATCATACTGACAGAAATTTCTAACGTGTCCTGATGAATAACTTAACGGAGAGCATTTTCACTGGCTTGAAAACTTAACTTCCTTAATAAATCTTTCAATCCTTCATTTTGTCTGTGAATGCTCTGTGGCCATTGTAGGGGATATTAGAACTCTAGAGACTTCATAGACAAGTAAAATAGAGACGACTAATGAAAGCATTGCACACACACAGAGATCAACCAACCAAAACCAAACAAACAAACTCTGTGTCATTGATTAAATACTGACTCATGGCAATGTCCTGTGGGCTCTGAGACTGTAACTGTTTACAGGAGTAGAAATCCCATTCTTTTTCCTGCTTTAGAGACAAATGCACAGATAGAGATAAATTGGACTTTTGAGATGTATCAATAAATCTGGTAGAAGTTCTATGAAATGAAAAAAACCCTCAATGAATTGGACTGACATAGTAGTCACAACAATGGGCTCAATGACATCCGACGTCATGAAGATGCCACAGGTCCAGGCATGTTTTATTCAGTTTTATATAATGCTAGCATAAGGTTGGTGAAGACTGGATGGCAACTAGCCACGTTAGTAAATCCAGAACTTACGCCGTAGTCAAAACAGTTTAAGGGTTCTTGAAAGACAAGACAAACTGATGAATCACTCACGTGGTGTTTTGAGGAAACAAAGTTCCTACATGAAGACATCATATATTTCATGGTGATAAATTGACTGACATTGAAGGCTCAAATCGGCTTTTATTTTAACTATACATATTTGTGGTTCCAGCTACCTGAGTGGTGTTGGGAGCTCCAGGTGGGGCTGCTAACCTCAAGGCCAGCAGTTCAAAACCACCAGACACTCCTCAGAATAGGGTTGAGGCTTGCTAGTCCTAAAAGGTCATAGTCCTTATCTGTCTTGTAGGGTCTCTATGACTCAGAATCAACTCAATGGTGTGAGTTTGAGAGTTGATGTCCATTTTTGATCAAAAAAATTGTGTATAACAGAAAGCCTGACTCATTCATTGCCACTACCATTTCGTTTCTACTTATTATGAGCTACACCTATCATGTGACTGTTCATTTACAGTAATTCAATACTAAGAATAATCCTATTAGCTAACACTACATACTTTTTCATAGAAAAGGAGATGCTGCCTGTTTGAACTATTATCCCTGTCTGGTTCTAGCTGGGCAAGCATGCACTTTTTACAGACGATCGAAATGAAATTCACAAGGTTGTGGAATAGCTTGACTTTTCTTACTTTGTTCATCCTTAGATATTTATGTAAGCCCATGTCAATATGTCAACAGAGAAAACTAATCAGCCTTCCATTGCTTTTCAGGATCTTCTGGAGGCTGTCAAATGACAAACCCCTTCTAGCACCTGCTCATAGTTTTAAAGGGCACCACTCAAAACTGAAACTTGCTGCCATAGAGTTGATTCTGACTCTTCGCAATCCTATAGCACATGCTAAAATTTTCCATTTGAGTTTCTAAGACTATAACACGTTGCAAGCCACATAGTAGCAATAAAATGCATGCTTCAGTAATACAGACTAGTAAGTATAGATAGATGATATAGATAAAATTTAACATGATTTTAATAATTATTTACCAATTAATTTATACACTAGAACTTTCTCTCTCCGCCACCCATTCTTGCTCATTCAAAGTCCTATTTACAATTACCCAGAGGTGGATCCTAACAATATGTAAGTATACCATCTTCAAATGAAATATTTGACAAAAATAGACTCTTTCTAGAGCTAAAATGTGGTTCTTGGATTATGTAAATTGTTGAGTGCTCATTTACTAGCTAAAAAGTTGAAGCTTCAAACCCACCCAAAGATCTCTTGGAAGGCCGCTTCAAAACTCCTGTGAGTTCGGGTCTGTTCTGCACACATGTGGCCACCGTCATTAGGAATCCACAGCACAGCGATTGACAACACAATAGCAGCTATACCGACCCAAACACCAGTTGTCCAAAACACTTGATTTAGAGTGATCTCGTAAAAATGGGTCCCTTAAGCTGCTCCTTAGAAATAAAGCAAGGGTGAGGGGGAACTGATTACAGGGATCCACATGTGATCTCCTCCCTGGGAGAGGGACGGCAGAGAAGGGGGGGAAGGGAGACTCCGGATAGAGCAAGATATGACAAAATAACGATGTATAAATTACAAAGGGCACATGAGGGAGGGGGGAGCGGGGAGGGAGGGGAAAAAAAAGAGGACCTGATGCAAAGGGCTTAAGTGGAGAGCAAATGCTTTGAGAATGATTGGGGCGGGAAATGTATGGATGTGCTTTATACAATTGATGTATGTATATTTATGGATTGTGATAAGAGTTGTATGAGTCCCTAATAAAATGTAAAAAAAAGAAAGAAAGGAAAGAAAATGATTAGGGCAAAGAATGTACTGATGTGCTTTATACAATTGATGTATGTATATGTATGGACTGTGATAAGAGTTGTATGAGCCCCTAATAAAACGTTTAAAACAAAAAATAAAAACAAAAAAAAAAGGAAATAAGGCAAGGGTGTCAAAACTTTCCTCACATAGTTTGGACAAGTTCAGTGAAAAAGAGGATATATTAGGTGGTGTAAGATATTAATAACAATAATGTTTAATATAATAGTAAGTGTTCTGGGGGCTTGGGTGGGGAGGGCAGAGATAAAGGGGAGCTGACATCAAAGAATTCAAGAAGAAAGAAGATGTTTTCAAAATGATGGTGGTACCACTTGTGCCATCATGCTTGATGTAATTGAATTATAGAGCGTTATATCTCTAAGAGCTCTCAATAAAAATAGGGGGGGGGGAGAAAGAAAGAAAGAAAGAAAGAAAGAAAGAAAGAAAGAAAGAAAGAAAGAAAGAAGGAAGGAAGGAAGGAAGGAAGGAAGGAAGGAAGGAAGGAAGGAAGGAAAGAAAGAAAGAAAGAAAGAAAGAGAGAGAGAGAGAAAGAAAGAGGAATGCTCAGTGAGATGGACTCACACAAAGACTACGATAATAGGTTCAAACATAGCAATGATTGTTATGATGATGCAGGCCTGGGCAGTCTTGTGTACTGTTGTACATTGGCTAACTATGAATAAGAAATGATTTGGTACTTCTCAAAAACAATACAATAAAATGTATTGTAGAACCCATAATTTTTTATAGTTTTTTCACTATTAGTCGCAATGATTTTAGCTTGTAGATTAAGTGCTAATAATTTCCTTTATAAAATTAACTCTAAACTTGTCCCCAGAAGCTTGAGATTCTAAAAGTCCCAAATGTTCCACCCATCCAGCCCATCCCAGATGATACTCTTCTTCATTCCCCGTGCATTTCCCCCAAGTGTATTCCCTCGTGTCGTTGATTCTGAGAATTTTCACGGAGTGTCCCATAGAACTCATGAAAGTTTGACAAAAATGCTTCAGTGGATATAGTTCAGTCCAAAACCCAAAGGTCACACAGGCCTGTCTATGCCAGATGCTGGGGCCAAGGATGCATGCGCCCGCCTGGCTCTTGCTGGTAATGAGATCACAACCCCGCTTCTCAGAGGACTCATTTTCTACTCAGCAGGATGGCATTGCAGGCAATCTTGTTTACAATTACTCTCAGGCAAATCCTAGCAACATCTCCCCCCCTTCTTACCAGACCATGCAAACAAAGGTCATTTGGTGGGAGTTACATGGTGCAATCAAATTTTCACCCAAATGTAATAATCTAATCTCCAATCTTAGGCTATATTTTATTTATGCATACTTGACCGCAGGCTTCTGGCAGGATGTTTCCAGTAGGCATTGGCCTCCGATTAATCTTAATCAACCAGACATTTTCCAGGCCACTCCAGAAACAGTTTCTCCTCTCAGCTGTAGTATTCCTTACATCCATTGCAAGTAATAGTAACTAAGACTTCCATGTGATCGAATTAAAACGTCTACTGAGTGAGAATGTAGTCTCACCCCATTCGAGTTTATTAGCAGATAATTTGCTCCAAACTGGGAACCAGTCACATTCAGAATTAGGGGGTTGTGGCCGGAAGAGCCATATTAACTGAGTATAACTCAGACTACCACAGAATTTGATAGCCCTATCAAATAACAAGGCAAATAACTAACATGGTATACTATCATATTTCTTCATAAATATTTGGTGATTTTAAAGCAAAAGGCACTCGCTAGACGCCGGAGGCAGAACAGGCACAGCTTGGAGACACTGAGGCATCAGTTCCAGCCATTCATCCAGCTAAGAAAGAGAGTCACCCCAAAATTGTGATTTCCCATTTTATACAAAAGCCATGATTGAACGCTGCTGTAGTTTGTTAAGTGTGTAACAATATTTTGAAAAAGTTTTGAGATATTGTGGCAATTATCAACATGTAACACAGACATAAAGTGAGCATAGCTATATTGGAGAAAAATGACAGACATCAATTTGTAAAATAAAAATGAAACAAAACAGAAAAACACCTTCTCTGTGCAGGTGCAATGAAATGATGTTGTCTTGTACTTCAATCGCTCCCTATGAACACATCAGTCTTGTTGCGCTAACTTCTAGCCGCACTCACACTCAGAGAAACCCTGCAAGGCTGCGCAAACTGCCCACAGGACTTTCATGGCTGTCATATTAACAACACGAGATGTTCTTATCTTTCTCCTAAGGAGAGAATTACGGTTGAAATAAAAGTGAGTACTCGCCAACCAAAGTGCATTGCCCTTGAGCTGCCACTGACTCCCTGAGCTAGAGGACAGAGGGGAGCTGGCCCTGTGGGGTTCAGAAATAGTACTTCTCCAGTAGAAAACCTCATCTGTCATCCTCGGGGAGGCGGGTGGTTTGTACTACTTACCTCAACATCACAGCATGATGTGTCACCCACTATGTCATCCGGGCTCCTCCTGCACCACTAGGTCTCCTTTGTATCCATTACTTGATTTTATTCTCAGAATAATCCTATGAGATGGACATTACTCTTACCATATTCTTTTCCTCATGACTAAATCATGCACTAGGGATTCTACCCTCTGAACTGGAACTCTTAGCAACTGAGCTGTATTTCCAATATAAATCCAATTACTGTGTTGTGATGTTATCCTGGACGTTAACAAGAAGACCTTTCTAAAGGACATGTAGTGAAGAAAGGAGTAGCAATTCCCTTAAGGTCCACTATGACTACAATGATGTGTAAAATGTTGATCTCAATTAGATATAGAGTTTTAAAATGGTTACAATCTGACATTTATTTAAAAATGAATGCTTCCAATTTTGTTGGTCTAAGAGGAATTAAAAAACATAAAATGTGTTAGAAAAAAATTGAATAACATTTTTATTTTGATGTCAGGCACGATATTCTTTTTTTCTGTTTCATATAAAACTCACAGAGAGATAAAACTCAGTACTGTGTTCTATATGAAAAACAAGTTGTCATTGAAATCTATTGATCAAGCAAGGCCTTTCACAAAATCCTAGATCTGAATAAAAGTTATATTTCATTTCCCTAGCATATCCAATTACATGGGAGCCCTGGTCGCATGATTAGCTATGCATTGGGCTTATAGCCACAAGATCAGCAGTTCAAAACCATCAGTGTCCCATCAGGGGGGATAAAAACAAAACAAACAAACAAGCAAACAGGCTTTACTACACCTGTGAAGAGTTATAGTCTTGGAAAGACGCAGATGCAGCTATATTCTGCCCTACAGGCACTTTGAAATGGAACCCACCCTGTGGCACAGAGTTTAATTTTATTTAATCCAATTCTGCATTATTTCCACATCCCGAGTCAATTGTAAGTGTTGAACACCAATTGTGGTATAATACCTGCTATCGTAAATGAAGGATCTGAAAATGGTAACTCACATCTTATTTTTAAATGTAAATGTTCTCATTTAGAGATGGTAAAAATTGAAATAAAAAATAGAGGACTCTTTGAGAGAGTTCCATATTAATATGTACCACTAAATTCAGAAAGATGATCCTGTTTCTCTATAAAATTTAAATATAAATTATTCACTCCAGAAAGAAAGGGATAGTCTATGTAGTTATCACATAAAACAATCTATGTAGAACCAAAGAATTTCTAGACTTCCTTCAAATTTTAGAGTCTTAATTCTGTATAAAGTAGCAGCATGGCTGCCCTTGTATAGGTGTTGCATGAAAGAAAATTTAAAAGAATGTGTTTTAAAATGTTCACTGCTTAAAATTAATGAAAGCTGATATATCCTTGGGACCTGTTACTAACTTTAACTTGACAATACAATGATGGTTAACAGCAAAGTCAAGCAGGATCTAAACAACCTCTTCCTTCTCTTTTAGCTCTCCTGTTAGTGCACATGCACACAAAGGGAGACACGGAGGCACTTAGAAATGATTATGGGTTCTGTACCCTTGCCAGAATCAAAGTCAAGTTCATAAACCCATAGTCTGCTGCATCTCCCTGCTTCGCCTTTGTAGAAAACTCAGAAGGCTCACGCCACTAATGTAACCTCATTCTCCCTCTGCATTTTAAAGATTGAAGAATAAAATGGTCCTTCCCAAGATCAACTTTGACTCTGGGATATAATCCATTTGGATAGGGAAGCTAGAAAACTATAGAACAAGTAGCTGTCATCTTACTGAACCTTCACCAAAACCAACACTCAGGGTCCTTGTAACTTTCCCCTGGAAATCATCTTCCTATACATTAATAGATATTGTATTCACGTGTTCTCTGTCATTGCTAATGCTAAGGTTGGCTTATTTTAAACCAACACCAGGGTTGGGTTACAGCAGCCATTGCAGTACACCATGCTTTCTCCAAAGACTCTTTATCCTTTTCAAACCTTTCCAAAACCCTCACATTCTTCTGAGCTACAATGGGTCCTAGTAATCTTAGGGCAGAATGGCTAGTTTAATGTCTTCCTCTGGTTCTCTGCTTTTATAACACCCAGGTATAAGTTCAAGTCAGTCTTCCAGATAACCTTATCCCAATGACTATCTCTTCCTTTGCTTCTATTCAATCAAGATACATTATACTTAAGTCTGTGAGATACTCACTTTACAGTGTAGCACCATTTCCAGACAGAATATTCCCACTGGTTTATTGCTGTGAGCCAAGCAATACAATAAGATTGGAGGAGCAGTGTTATTACATTTATTGAATAATGGTATGTATATGGAGAGGATGCAGAAGGAAGGAATGGAAAGAAAAAGGGAGGAAAGACACACACACACACGATAACATTTGGGAACATGAAACTGACAGCAGAGTGTCAGCAGAGAGTGGGCTGGGTGCCTTCCCTGAATTGGCACATACTGAGTCTTCCATAACGAAAAGTCCTCCGTGTCTTCAAGTGGGAAATGAAGACTCAGAAATTCCCCCATAGCGCTCCCCTCTCTTTTAAAAACTCTATACAAGGGTACACGGCTGGCTGCTGTTCGCTTGGCCAGGGGAATAAATAACACTGCAGTGTGACAGGAATTAAAATGAAAGGCTACAGCGAGAATTACGACAGGCTAGCAAAGGTTACCCTTAACAGTAATAACTGGCAAAGTGTATCCTCCTCATTGGTGTGAAATATCTGTAACTACTCATCTCAGAGTCCTCGCTCAGGGAAGCTGTCAGAATAAAAAACACTCCTAACTGTTTTGAAATATAATAACTCCAGTTAATATGCTTCCCTGAGCTGACAAGTGCTGATTTATGATGTTAACCAAGAATTAGGTACCAACTAGCAACCCTAACACTTAGTGCTTGACTTGAGAGAGAATCAGGAAAGTGACCCTCTGGCAACATCAGTGATTTGCATATGTCAAAGGCAGAGAGTTATGGGATTGCTTAGAAAATGTTTTCATTTTAATTTTTAATATTATCACACATCAAAAATCAAAATCATTAATAAAATATTAATTTAAAATATGCATGCATATGAATATAACGCTGTTTTTCCCCCTGAAGGTATACTATTTTTCTACCAGTTTGCTCTTCCCTCTGAAAGAAATAAAAAAAGAGCTAGCTCATTAATCTATCATTGTCAAGGCACAAATTTACATGAATGCACCTGTTTCGTTTACTTGCTTAATTAACTCTGTAGATGCAGAAACTATAAGGAAAGTGTGAGGGAAAGTGCTTTCTTTATGAAGATTGCTGATGGACTTAAAGGATCATATCCACGGGGCTTTGTTTTCTGGTCAAGAAGTTTTGTTCCTCATGGTGTCCTTATTGTTAGAAAGGAAACTTGTTTGATTAACTCTGTGATGATATAGACTGAAAGGACATACGATTTCCACATCGAAGTGTGACCTATGTGAACCTTTGTGAATCAAAACCTAATAAGCATGAACATTGATTGGCTGGTCATGCATCATCTACTGTCAAAATAGGACTCAATAAACAAGTTATATTTCACAAGCACAATAACACTTTGATAATTTGATTTTTCTTAGCAAAGAGTAATTTATAAACATCTCTCCAATAATGATATCTTTTAAAAGCACTGACAACTATGGATATTTATATACACATGTAATTCAAGCTGCAATTATATTTGTAGATATGAACCTTTTCCTTTGGGGAATAATTAAATTTTAATTTTTAGCATGATAATGGATCTACTTAATGCTGAAATGTTTTTTTTAAATCAGCCTCAGCAAATTCAAAATAATATAGAAGCAAGAAAGTAATTTAATTGCTTACTTAACTTTTTTCTCAGGAACTACAAGAAACAACAAAAGCACCAGGCCTTGAGGATGATGATCCCAATTAGAGCAGTCAGTCCAGGGAGGACACATGGCCAGCCCCACTATGAGACATGACCCCTCACTGACCCAAAGCCCTACAGGGGACAACACCGGAGACACATTGTGGGAATTGCACCCAATATGATCCCACCACACCGAGGCAAAACACTAAGGGGGTGCAGCAGAACAGCAAAAGGACGGAGGGGTGGGTGAAGGGAGACATCAGACAGGACAAGATATGCCAAAATAATGATATATAAATTATCAAGGGCTCATGAGGGAGGGGGGAGTGGGGAGGGAGGGGAAAAATGAGGATCTGATGTCAAGGGTTTAAGTGGAGAGCAAATATTTTGAGAATGATGAGGGCAATGAATGTACAAACATGCTTTACACAATTGATGTATGTATGGGTTGTGATAAGAGTTGTATGAGCCCCTAATAAAATGATTTAAAAAAAAACAACTGAAGGAAAAAGCTTTCTTTAAGAAGATTGTTGAGTATAATCAATATGAAAAAAAAATTCTCAAAAAATGTTGAAAAACAGGTCAGGTCCAGTGTGCATCAGAGGGGGAACAACTGACATGGTTTGAACCCTTTAAGTCGGGTTTATCATTTTGGTCTCCTATAGTCATCTCTCCAATGCACTCGGTTTGGTCACCAGTGTCTTCTTATCCATCTATTATGGCTCCAGAGAAATCACCAGAGGCTTATGTCCAGTGTAGATTGTATTTTGTCATTAGAGGTAACCCACTTGACTTTTTTATATTGTTTGTTTTTCAATATATGAAACCCAGAATTGGTGAACCTACAGTACCAAGCAGAGTAACAGTTCCTGGCAGCTGGAGCTCAGGAAGGAAAAGAATGTTTGGAAGCGGATTATGGTCACAATTATACAACACTGCTTGACGTGCTTGAACTATACGATATGCTATCTGTATTAGTTGCCAATAAAATGGTTTTGGGGAATAAAGAGTATTGATGGAATTTAAAAAGATAAATTTCCAAGAGAATTTTAAACAAGAGCATCTGAAAATAATTTCCAAATCGTATCTCAAAAGTGAAAAGGATGATCCATAATAGTCTCACCTTGTTTCCAAACGCATGTACAGATAAAGGAGAATGATCAATTTAATAACATAACACAGGGCAAAAGTGGTATTTTCTGCATTAATATGTCTTTAGCATGGGCATTCTGTTTGATAAAAATAAAAATTGTGTAATTATTCTATCAACATTCCAACGTGATCAAATATTTATCATAAAATTGAGTCATTCTAAGTACTTTTCATTTCTGATTTTAATTGAATAACTATGAAAGCAACTCAAAGTATAGGGTACCGGGAAGAGTCCCACAGCAAGGTGAAATGGGCTACTTAAACCAAGAGCATTTGTCCCCACTCGCATCACTGTTTGTGTGAGTACCAACCTGGAAAAGTAAACAGTTACAGACTGAATTTTAGGAATTCACTTCCTGGCATATGACTTCCTAGTGTTTTAATACATTTTAGTTTATGAAATGTAAAGCCTTAAATACTAGTTTAAATGGAAAATTAGGAAATTGATGCTTACTTGCTGTTGCCTATTGAATAAGTAGTCTAGTACAGAGCTTACAAATACAATAAAGGAATTTATTCTTTTTTCAAAGAGAAACAGATTTAAGCGAATCTTGCTTTATAAGCTCTTTAATCTCACTTCCTCATTTTCAATTTGAAATGCTATCTATATAACGACACCTTTCTTAGAAATCTCTATCTGATTCAGTAGACTGACCGCATCTCACATTAAAGAAAAGAGACCGAAAACAAACAACCACCCCCGGCATTGTCTGCCAAGGCAATCATGGCTCATGACAAACCTCTGTGACGCCACATCACAGGGTGAAACCATCTCACCGGGCTTCTAGGCTTCACCCTGCGCAAGTGTGTGCCTCCAGATCCTCCTTCTACAGAACTGCTGAGTGAATTCCACCTCCCAACTTTTCAGGCAGCCGCCAAGCTGAGTACTTCAGCACTGAGTCACTAGGGCTCCTGATGAAATTTCACTTCATAGCCAATATCATTGTATCTTTCCTACTAAGTACCTTTATCAACATAGGTTCCTACATGCCTAGAAACACTGTGAAGTACGTTATGAATCCTGAATAATAAATGATTGTGTTTGTCATAAGACAGACTTATTTCCAGAAATAAAACAAAATAGAATTTTGCCAACATGTATGGATGAATTTCTAAATATTCTGAATCTGAGAAATAGATTCAGATCACAGGATTGATGAGTTTATTCCTTGCTACCAAGAACCGTTAATTTTCTTCATGAAATAAGGTAATAATTTGTCTCTGAGTATTCCATTGTTTGAGTAAATTAGTACTTGAGCACTTCAATGAAATAACATTTTCTTACAACTTTAATGCACTATAATTATGTTCCTTATGCAGCCTCACTAAGAAAGCTAATCTGTATTTTAGAGCTAAGGTAAAATGGAAAATATCATTGTGAAATACAGAGAGGTTTATTTTGATTTGCTGTAGTCAACACATATTTTTCTTTTCAAATTGAGTTAATGTAGATGTTAGTTTTACTTTGCTGATGGCGGTTTGGGCAATTACAACATTTACTGGTGTTAATGCTTACTCACCCAGTAAATTGCATACAATGTCATCCATTTTTCTAGAAGAATCATAGGGACTTATCTTTTATGACGAGGAAAATGTTACAGCACAATAAAAAACTTAAGCCACTTGGCATATTATACCTTAATAAATATTAATGACCGATAAAAATATCCTACAAGTTTTAGCTTCTCCATTCCCACAATCATGGTCTATAATGTACTGCCACCAGGTGGAGACCACTTCTTAGGAAAATAGTTTTTAGGGTGTCACTTAGAATTAAATCATTCTTAAAATAAACAGTTTAAAAGAAAACAAACACTAGGTTGATTTTCTAAAGCAATATATTCCCTATTACATCCACACCATGTCAAAGATGATGACCAAGAGTCATTGCTAACTTTAAAATGCATTTATCAACACAGAAATATATCCCAGTATATTTATCTTTCTGCTCTCTGTGAATCTTTCTCTGTATTAAGTTTTACACACGTGGAATGCCAAATAGGAGGGAAAACCACCTGGACCATATATTTGGAAATCATTCAGTAAAATTTATTTCGGGAAAAATACAAGTCTGTACTTTTAGAAATATATGTGTGTGTTTCCAGTAGACTCATTTTGCTGTTCTAATAGCAAATAAGTACTTTGAAATTTGTGTCTATATATTTGTATAGAAATAATTCAATGAATATAAATCAATGTTGAGCTAAGAATGTTCAATTAAATGAGCAAACATTTAATATCATTTTAAACACACTATACATGTGCTATACAGTTTACCATGAAACACCCCTGCATGGTCCCTCTGCAAACCATGCTGTTACTTAAATGTGTGTGTCAAGTTCATGGACATATTAATTGTGGGAAAATTCAGATTTCAGAACAACCGCTAAAGCTCTTGTTTGCTGGACAAATCCAATGTTCATTTCTACTTGCCGTGAGATGAGGAAACAGTGTAGCTTTTAAAGGGTGAAAATGTCTCATGCCACATCAAGGTGAATTTGATCATACCACACGACTACTTATTGTCGAGTATCATATAACAAAATAAACAAAAATAGTTAGTAAGATTGGAAGCCAAAGGACACATTAAACTCAGTCTTAGAACGTGGGAGATGTTCAGTCACAGGTTCTTATGGTCCTGGGTATTTACTATGCTGTTGACTTTGAAGACAAGGAAAGAAGCCATGAGCTAAGGAATTACAGGCAGGCTCTACATAGAGGCTGAAAAAACACGGACACAGATTCCCTCTTAAAGAGTCAACAAGGACCTGAGCCTTTGCAACACCTGGACTATAGGATAGTGGAAATTAAGAGAACCAATTATATTATTTAGTCACTAAGTTTGTAGTAATTCATTACAGCAGCAATGGGGCTCTGATACACTACTATAGAATATGGCCTTTAAAGTAAGGCTAACTTGACATGTAATATGGATGTCTTAAATATTATTTCATCATCTCTAAAATCATCCAGGAATTGGACACCGCTTATACGATGATCGTGAGTCTCAAGAGACACAATACGCAACTGATTCTTAGCAATGTATGGCACATAGCAAAAGCTCAAGGAATATCGTTATATTTCCATTGATTTTTTCTCATATTTTCATCATCACTACTTCCTGTCTTCCTCATGAAAGTGGTAGAGATGAAAACGGAAGCTGTGGTCACAAATATCAGGTAGCAGGGCTGTGTGAGGTCAACAGAACAAGAGTTTTTAAAGTAGATGGCCATGGTTTTGAATTCTAGGTCCATCACTTATCAAGTAGACAACCTTGGCAAATGTAATTCATCTATCTATAACGTTAATTAAATTGAAAGCTACTTATAGATTTGCTACTGGATTTTATTCAAAGTGTGTAGTACAGCTAGTGGTGCTAAGTAAATGTGCCTTTTCATACCTGCTCGCCCTGCTCATGCCTATTAATTGTAATATGCTGATGCAGAATAAATCCATAAGTATTAAAAATAAAGGAAATGTAGCAAATTATTGATGCGAACTCAGGAAATTTGTTCTCAAACCAGAATTATTTTCATTAAATCCCAATTGACAAAATTATTAACAAAACCAGGTAATGAATACTTGTGAATGTTCCCATCTCTAACTTTAGGACAGTGAATTATAAAAGTCATGAAATAGCATGAGAAATTTAAAATATAATTCTGGATATATAATTTCCTTAAAGTTTTATCAACTTTACACAAGATTTATTAAGGATCAAGATTAAAATCAAGCAAAAGTTTTGTACTACAAAGAAAACATATACTTTATAAAATTATTTTTTAGTAATTTGTAAATATACTATATTGTTAAATATGCATAAAATACAAAATCAATGTCCTATGTTTTCCCGCTCTGCATTTGCTTCAAGCTGACAACCTCAGAAGTTAATCGCAGACAGATTTGGCAGCCATCCCAGCGCAGAAAAAAGGATGTATGGATTAAAGCTACTTTGCAGTCTAGTCACAGACAGTGCACTAGCAACATGACAACCAGGAATTTTAAATCAGAAAGAATCTATTGTTCCTTGGATAGCATTGAATGCTTGTGATTAAGTACAAGTACACCTTGACCAGTGTCACAGATTTTATCTGAGTCACGGAACAACTAAATCTGGGGCAACATGAAAAGTCATATCAAAGAGAAAAAAAGTAAATTCTAATTTTTTTGTGTAAAATCACAGCTTTGTTCATGATGACAAGTGTATTTTTTAAAACAAAGATTGTAAATCTATGTTTATAGGTTATTAAAGAAACTTTAATAAAATATTTTACTTATTTCAGTGTAGCTTTAACTGTGGTTAAAGATAGCCAAACAATAGCTGTGTTTCTTATTCAAATTAAAGCTCAGAAATTTGTTTCTTGCACACCAAACTATAATATTAAAAGTCATTTCAATGGCATGCTAATAAAAACCATTGGTTGTATATGTGTTCACGTTAGCTTAAATGATTTCCAACATTTACCAGAAAAGTAAGCGCAACTTCCCGAACAGATGCAAACTTTATGTTCCCCTACACTCCAATTAAGTGTATTGTGCGACATCAGGTAGATGTGATACAATACACTAATTGTTAAGTAACAGCATCAGTACAGTAGAGAACTGTTCTCCTTGGGTTATGTGAGAATGTGACATTACTGAGACACATTGAATATTTTGATCTTGCAGAGTTTGAACGATTGCATTGCAGCATCTCATTTTAATTCAGTGAAAGTAGTCTGTGCTGCAGTTGTCTGTCCTTGAATACATGCAGGCTGGACACCAAAGTTTCTGGCAATAATGATGAAGTGCCGGAAGATGAGGCACAAGGGTAACAAAATGACCTCCATCATGACCCAAAGTTCTTTAGATTGAAGGATTGTGAAATATGAATCACTGTGTCTGGTTTTCTCTTAAAGGAGTGGGCAGGCAATTGACCTGACAAGTAAGTAAGTCCATATAACATAATTTTTTCATTAAAATGTTATTTTTTCATATTATCATGATGATTGAAATGGAGACATTATCATCATTTATAATGAGAACCAAACCTATCACTTCCGTATGGTAAAAAGTGTCACAATTGAAATGTGCTTGCAAGGCAAATCAGTGAGCAAAAGACTAGTTCATCGATGAGCTTGTCTCCTCCTAAAGCTTCACAAGTGAGTACAAGTTAAGCAAGGGACGTTGTAAGGGAATTACGGACCTCATGGGGAGAACTCATTTTGACGGATTCATAATTACTGGACTATGTAGAAAGCACAGCATATGGGACAAAACCAGCTGGCTGATTCATTACAAAAGTATAGAGGGTCCATACTTTGTAGGCATTCTAAATATCTACACTGTGAACTTGCTACATGTTTTAAAACAGTGAACATATTTTTGTTCATAATTTTCTTGTGATATAAAATAAGACTATAATCAAGCCTCTTCCTATATCTCAAAAGTTAAAGAATAGAACTAAAATATCACTCACAAATAGGATGAAATAATGCATCAGTATTTTTTCATGTTACAAATGATTTCTGAACATAAGAATTTGACTATAATTAGAAATGTTTACTATAGCAACCTGCTTAAATAGCGTCTCCGAAGGAGACTTAAGTACCTTGAGGGGAAAACAATGTTTTATTCATCTCCATGGACCTACTTTATATCAGAGTGTTTTGTTGTAATGATTGGCAAAGGGCTGCATCTCAAAAAATTCTAAAATAAATAAATACATGAATGAATTCATTTTCTGTAACAATAGCGCCACTGCCATTGAGTTGATACATAGCTACACTGTAGAGCAGAGTAGAAATGACCCACAGCCTTCAAATGGCTGCAGATTTCTGTGGAAGTAGATGGCGGCATCTTTGCTGGCGACACAGCTAGTATGTTGTGAAGGCTGACCTCTGTATACCCACAGTACCACTCAGAGAACTGTAAATAAATACCAAGATTGCCTGTAATAAATTATTTTAAAAACTAGAAGTAAGGAAACAGTATCACAAAAGAACATGGTTTCAAACTGTGTAAGGAGAAAAACTAACAAAATTGTCATCATTTAAAAAAATAGATAAATTTCTTCTTCAAAAATTAATAAATGGATATCATAGGAGATAATCCAGGGGAACAGTAATGAACATTGTGTTAGATTAGGAAGCTTCAAAGAATTTGAAATCTATTAAATGACTAGAAAATTAATATCACTGGAACTGTTCAAGTAATTAAGTTAGAATAATTAAATTCAAATAATTCAAATTAGAAATTGAGATGGAGTGTGCGGAATGGAAAGCCTTCCTTTGGATATAGGAAGGAAGGCATTCCATTCTGCGCCCTCCATCTGAATTTCTCAAATGTAACCCACCTTCTATAGGCTTGCATCTTCCCCCCAAAGAAACCCTAGCTTTTTCAAATTGCCTGGTATCCACATGCTTGTAACAGTCACGTCACTTCTTTGCTCCATCCTCACCTTCTCAGTGGCACAATATGGCAAGGAGAACTTCTCCCGAGAGTTCCTGGGACTCTAACCCCATAGGGGACCAGAAAGCCCAAATTGTCTTCTGCCGAGCAACTGTGAGGCAGGGGTTACACCTCATGCTAGGATCCTCAACAGTTCCAAACCACAAGCTACTCAGCAGTAGAGAGACTGGGCTTTCTACACTTGTAAAGAGAGATTCTCAGAAACCCACACAGGGAATTCTATCTTGGTTTATTTTTATTTTTTGATTATTATTATTAATTTTGAATTAATACATATATCATCCCATCATCCAGTCATGTACAGCAGAACTGTACATCTCCTCTGTTTTATCACGTCACTATGAGTTGGCATTCACTCGATGGCAGTGTGTTTGATTTTTATCTCCTAGGATAATTCTCAACACTTTTATTTAATATTTTGAGTGACTCTCGATAGAATATGCATTCTGTTATTCTCCAACCTGACTCCTGTCATCATACACAATTGAATAAAATATGTCAACAGTGAAATTTACCTCCATCTTCCTATCAGCAGCTAAAGGTATTATAAACATCCATCTGAAAAGGCTTTCTTTATCCTTTGGAAATTCAAAGGAATTTTAGAAAGAGAAAAAAAAATTGTTCTTTCATTCTGAACTTTATATAGGACAAATCAGATTCACTGAGTCATTCTGATACACAAGAGTTTATACTTTTAGTGAACCAAGTTCATTAACTAGATGCAAAATCACAGTATCTCTTGCTCAGAAACAGTAGAATTTCCACTTTTCCTTCACCTTAAAATGCACACCTCTTGTGAAACATGGATTATTTACATGACAATAATTTCCAACCAAATAAAATATAATTGTTTGAGCTCAAGTACTAATAACACACTTTAAATACAGTACCACTTTTTAAATTTTTACTAACATGGTGATTTCAGTATTAAAGTGACAAATTGTATTCTTCTAATCATGCACAAAGCATTAATGAAACAAAAGGCCATCTTGTACCTTGGTGTTACCTCTTATGATACAGAATGCTTTCCATTGCCAGGAGATAGAATATCATTCTAAAATCATTCGTATCTTAATTTACAACAGTTCTATCTAATTATTTGATTACCTAATAATTTTAGTAACATAATAATTTAACTATTTAATAAATTTCCTTTGTAATAAAAGTATATAATTAACAGTGAATAAAAGAATAAAAGCAAGACCTTGGCACATTTAAAATAAACTATAAAGTTTCCCTTATAAAAAATGTTTTTCTGCTAATATCAACCGCTTCAAAAATCATTCAACTTAAATTGGAAGATAATTCAAAGGCTTGTCATTTTCTATTTATCACATATTTGATGAGGCCTTTATTCATTTAAGTGATTTTTCTTTCACTTATAAAATTAGAATAGTAGATTAAATTTTTTTTCAAGTTATTCTTTTACAGATAAGCATTGGAAATGTTCACTTTTTTATTTCAAAAGAATGCCCAGAAAATATTAACCTAACCGTCTTCTCTGCTCTCAGATGAAATTCCAAGTGTAAAAGCAAAAATTGCTGCCAGCAATCCTAGTATCAGAAAGAACCTGATACGCTGTAGGTGGCAGACAAAACAAGTTGATTTTCAAGTTCCTCCTGAGTCAGAGTCTTATTTTCAGTGTGTTTTTTCAATCAAATTCTGAACACTTCATGCATACCGTATAATCAAATAGAATCCGTAGGCCAATATCATATTTTGTCACACATGTGAAAATAGCACATACTCTTGGTCTTATTGCTTTGGGAGTGAGCTACTGCTCATTGGTAAATCTCTTAAGAAAAGAATCCAAGGATAGATTTCCACAGCTGCACAAAGCAGGGACAGAAATGAGTGGAGGAAGTGGGGCCCAACATTCTTTCCAAAGATATATTCTTAGACTGTTAAAATTGTTCACCTCCTTAAATTCACTGGTTGCATCTTGGTTTCAAGTAAATATGCCTATTTTCATTGGAATAGCTAAAATGTATTAAATAAGAAATAATAAATAGCAACATGCAGATTTTTGTGATAAATACACACATTCTATAGAAGTGAGGATACAAGAGAGTTTGTGGGAAAATTCTATTTTTTCAGGTACCCTGGAACACATTTTTGCTTTCTTGACACTGAGTTGTCATCCACACCAAAGCCCACAATCCTTGATCTTCATCCACAAGTGAGTCGAGTCAATTTCAGTACTCCGAGTTGTAGGAAGAGAAGACTGAAGTCAAGTCCATTTTCATGGAGGCAGTGGTCAGGAGGTCAAAGGACACATTGCACTGGCTAATTCTGTTGCACAAACCCCTAACGTTTTGAAAAGCAAGAATGTTACTTTGAGGGCTAAGATGGAACTCACGCAAGCCATGCTATTTTCAGTTGCCTCCCATCTAGGTGAAACGTGGATATTGAATAAGGAAGACCGAAGAAAAATGCATTTGGATTATTATGCAGGTGAAGAATTTTTAAAGGACTGCCAGAGAACAAACAAACCTGTGTTGGAAGAATTACAATGAAAATGGTGCTTAGAAGAGAAGATGGTGAGAACTGAGTCTCACAGATTTTGGACAGGTTGTCTGGAGAGACGGTGCCTGGGAAGATATTAGTCTTGGCAGAGTATGGAAGGAACGACTAAAGGAAGGCAGTTGACAAGTTGAATGAACAGACTGATTGCACAAACATCAGAATAATTTT
This sequence comes from Tenrec ecaudatus, assembly GCF_050624435.1. Lineage (NCBI taxonomy): Eukaryota > Metazoa > Chordata > Mammalia > Afrosoricida > Tenrecidae > Tenrec > Tenrec ecaudatus. The sequence goes on from NC_134531.1 coordinate 237,934,687, forward strand.
GAGAATAACGCTGAACCTGGTATTATTTCATTCTGTTGTACCAAGGTGCACTGAGTTGGAACTGACTCAAAGGCACCTACCAACAAAAATATGTTGCACATATACACCAACCAATGTATGCCAATAGAATCCTTTATGTGATAGCCTTTTATTGTTTGTTTCAAAGGGGATCAAAGACAAATATTGAAAACATCACCCAGTGAGATATCAAATGTTAGGTAATGTGAAGACCCACACAACACGTACATGTGAATGCTCCTTCCGGATAACCGGTATGTTATAACATTTTTACAACTATTTATTGAGCATCTGTGATGTTCATAGTATATCATGAAACCTATGCCTATAAGAACCTTAGAACCAGATTTAGAAAGCAAGTAGTCATAAAAATAACTTAAAATAGTCCATGACTGAGGTTACATAGCAATACTAATTTATCTTCTAGTCTTTTATAAGAGAGAGAAATGTGCTCAGAACTTAAAGTTTTTAATACTCAAGTAGGCCTTGGGATTTTCTTTTTAATATAAATTAAAATAAAGTGAATTTAAAATGCAAGCTTGTGAAGGGTCTAAACGCTCTCTTGAAAAATTATTTTAGGATTATGAGAGGGGTCAAATCAATCATTTTACTTTTGGAAAACATATGATCACTAATTACTAATTTTTTGACTTTTCTCAAGTGCTCAATGTTGTACTAAAGACCTGTACATCAAGTCTTTAAATCTATGTACAGAGATAAATTCTCTACTTCTTTGCTTTTCTCAGTTTTCCGTTGAGTAAACTTGGCTCTCCAATGCTTGACAGGAACAGAAGATAAAAGTGAAGTGCCAAAAAGTCATTATCCGTCTGCGGCATTCAACCTGCAAAACGGAATTGCCATGGATGCTGATTGAAAGGCTAAATGCAGACAACTTGATAACAAGAGTGGGTTGGGTGTTCTGTTTGCGTGAACACGTACTTTTACATGGTTGCAACTAGTGAGCGAGTAGAAGGATTCGTGCTCGGATCCAGAAAAGCAGCAGCAGGAGCAACAGTTTTTCTTTTCTTGAAAAAGAGACAGCTATGTCGGTGATTATGAAGCATTAGAAGAGGAAATTTTCAAGTGCCTCTTAGCAGTGGTTCTCAACCTTCCTCAGCCCGCGACCATTTAATACACTTCTTCAGGTCATGGTGACTCCCCAACCATAACATTATTTTCGTTGCTACTTCATCACAGTAATTTTGCTACTGTTATGAATTGGGCAACCCTGTGAAAGGGTCGTTTTAATCCCAAAGGGGTTGCGACCCACAGGTTAAGAACCTCTACTCTTAGAGGGTTACCATTTATTTCTTTTGTTGAAACTCCTGATGGGGCAAGAAAGCAACACTTTGGCCTATTACACCATCCCTACCACCACTATGTTCACTTGCCATTAGCAAATAATTCAATAGAAAAATTGAATTTGTTATTGCTTTCCATGTGCCACCCTGGAATGAGTACCCACATGACTGATGTTAGTAGAGTACAAAGAAGTGATGTCTGAAGGCCTGTCCGAACTACGTGCTACTTTCTGCTAATTCATTCATTCCACCTCATGGGCACTCTCTGGGCTCCCTCGGGCTTCTGGGACTGGAAGTCGTCAATAGAGCCAAAAGCCTGCTCTTCTCCAACAGAGGGCTGATGTGTTCACATTGCTGACTTTGCAGTCAGAAGCCGCACTCAACCCACTCTGACAAGAGACCTGCTGGAGACGCTCCAACAGGGCTGTCATACCCTGCCCACCACACTCAGTCGTCTTCACTGGCTTTCCTGTTGTGGGGAAGACATCTTGAACATTTCCTCAAATCCCTTTACTACAATGCAGTGATTGTTATGGGAGGGCAGCAAGTCAGTTCCACTTTACAGTGACACTCTGCACACCACAGCAAAGCACTGCACGGACCTTCACCATTTCACATGGTTGCTTTCACTTAAGCCATTGTGGCAGATGCTGTGGCAATCCATCCCCTTGAGAGAGTGTTCTCCTCGTTGCTGGCCCTATACTTTGTCAAGGAGGATGTCCTTTTTCCAGGGCCGGCATTCTTCTGATACCCAAAGTACATGAGACAAAGTCTCATCCGTCTCACTTCTAAGGAACGTGGTGGCTTTATCTATTCCAAGACAGATGTGTTGGTTCTTCCAATGGTCTTTGGTACCTTCAATACGGTACCTTCAATACAGGAAAACAAACCAGCACCCGGGTGGACAGGGCCTGGGAGAAACCCAGCATCTAGAGGATGAGAAGAGAGTGATATGCCCTGAGCATGAGAAGACTAGTGAGAGTTGAAGTAGAGATTTCTATGAAAGAAAAAGAAAGAAAGAAAGAGAGAGAGAGAGAGAGAGAGAGAGAGAGAAAGAAAGAAAGAAAAACACTGTAAGTAAGCCCATAGTACAGTCACTGTTCAAAGTTCAAGCAGAACACAGAGGAATGGCTGAGAAAATGCAAAGGAGAGAAAAGATCCAGGCACTAGCTGCTGCTTGAACTCAGAGACCAGGGTAAATATGGAAAGAGGGAAGGAAATCTCCTGGAGAAGAGAACTGTCTGGATGGGGAGATTAAATTTTGCACCGGATACAAGATTTAAACAGTTCTGAGCTCTTTTAGTCAAAATTATTTATATAAGGAAGTGGTTACATTGCATTATTGAAATACAACCCATCCCATATCCGAGTCTTTGTTTGTTTATTTTTTTCATTCCTGTTTTAGGTTATATTTTCTCTAATACCCCTTAATGAACAAAACAAAAAGTGAAGTATGTTGTTGCTTTTGGGTGCAGGCACGTTGGCTCTTATAAAGCAAGCGAAAGAGCACGACTTGAATGTAAATCATGTGGATTTCCAGAGTGTGTGCTCTAAATCACAGCACAGCCTTTACTGTGGAGTAATATTCAGAAGGGTCAAAGAGCTTAGTTATTCACAAATAAAAATGAAAGTCTTTGTAAGTGTATTTATCAAAAGAAAATTATTTGATGTCAAAGGGAAGGAAAGAGAAAATATATTTGGTTATCTGTTATAAATAGAAAGTTAGGCTTCACTGAGCATGGGGAAAGTTTGAAATATAACACAGATATTGAATTGTTCACTAGAAATATATATTGAGACAGAAGATCCAGACTTATTCATAGGAAACCAATACTCACTTGTGGGTGGGAAAGAGTCTCATTGCTGTACTAAGCAGCCGTCGGCCTAAATGCCTGGAACTGCCATGAGCTGGCACAAATCCACTTAGTATCCAACCATTGAGCCAGAAGGCTTCAACGGCCAGCCTCGTGATGTGCATTCTGAACACTTTAGAAACAATTTTGACTGGTGACACCAAATAATAAGGAGAAAACAGGAAAATCAAATAAATGTTCAAAACATGACCTCCAATGCCAATTACATGAGGAAGAAGAGTTTCTTGTAGATGTTTTTATTTGTACAAAACCAAGAGGCATCCAATGATAAAGTTCATAAGAACTAATTTGATCTTGTTTATTTTACTGCAAAGAAGTAACTCGCTTGTCTATAGAAACTGCAAATAGAAAATACTTCACATGAAAAACAGAAACTTCATATCCCCTAAAAGCTCTTTACTAAAAACTAGAATGCTGCCTGTCATCGGAAAGGGGAGATTCCCTACCGATTAACCCTCAAAAGGTATACGACACTCAAAAAGCGTGACAGAGAAGAGTGTGTAGCTGGGATTTTATGAACTGTTCCTTATCGAGGTATTCCAAATATGCTTAAAACAATTCATCCTGAAGTTTTCAAACCAGAGACGTTAAAATTCAGTTGTGCAGTGCAGTATAAAAGAAACTTAGCAGCCTGCATCCCTTCAATTACAAATGGGAGAAAATGAAAATGAAGAATTCAAGCCTGCGCATGCAATTCAATCACAGCTCCTGAGCTACAGCAGAGGCACTCAAACTCCCAAATGTCGATTTTATCTATATTCAGGGAAAATGTTTTGATGGAAAACATCATCAATTATGAATGTTTGTGAGATAGGAATTTATAAAAAATATAATAAGGTGGGAGAGGCGTTCAGCTGTTCATTTTGTACACTGGAGAGTCAACAGATATTGTTTTGTACTCTTGCGAAATTAAAGACTGGCTAATTAGTCTTCAGTTATACAAAGTGTGAATTATAAGACCAGTGATTTGTTGTGAGATATATTTTCTTCTTAGAGGCAAAAAGCAGCATCAAATACAACATTTAAAATATTCATGAATTTCACTACAATTGAAAATAATGAAAAAAATATATTGTGTTTTGACACAGCATGAAATGATGGTGGGCTTCACGAGGTTTTTATACATATATGTGAATACATACACATGCTTTGCATATTTTATCACTTGCAAACCTTGATCAGAATACCTGAAAAAGGTATAAAAGCAGCCCTTAGGAAATGGCTAGCTAAGAATCAGTAATCAAAAGCAGACACACAGTTTTATACTCTTTGTGCTTCGATGCCTGATTTTTTTTCTACCCTGCTGTCTTTTCTTTCACCATGTGATCTCCGAAGAAATCTTCTCCAAGCTTAGGATTAATGCAACTCATATTTGAGGTCTGGGCATGCCTTAGACTCAGATCCTGATTCGTGAGCCTATGTGATCACCCACACCCAACATTCACCCTGTTTCTGCAGTCACTTGCAAATCAATACTCTTCTTTTTCTGTTGTTTTCTTTTTCTATTGTGACTTTTTCTATTTTTCTTTTGTTATGTTTTATCCAATTCTTCCTTTTCTAGCAACTAAATGAATCTTTTGCCTCAGTCTCCTAAAACTTAAGAATGCTATTCTCCTTTGTAGTTTGAAAAATAAAAGGAAACCAATTAAGTGCAATTTTCTTTAAAAAACAAAACTTCATTATATGCCTCTGGGGGACTGGTTGGGTTTATGAAACTAGATTTATTGGAAATATTTTGCACTAACACTGCCATACTTTAATAACAAGGCTTCAGTGTGAGGTGGTGAGAGCCACGCAAGCCTTTGAAGTGAAAACCATCCCTGAATGCAAGTCTCAACTTAGCCATTTCATAAGATGTGGCTCAGGATTATGACTCAATCATCTCAGCCATTCATTTCTCAAGGAGTGACTATTAATTACCTGGATAAATGTCAGTATTAAATAAGATCAAATTTTATCATTTCCATAGGACATTCATGGAGCATATTTTGCGAGGAAGGTCAGTGCCTTGGCCTACCATTCTTAAACTGAGCCACGATAAACTATGAACATATGAAGGGCTGGTGGCAGGTAGAATACAAAGTATGAAGCCAGGCAACAAGGGCTCCTTTGTGAACTTTGGCACTGAGCAGTTTTGTGTTGTTGGCTCGTTTCAGTCTCTTCATAATGTATTCATCCCTCATCTATAAACTGGAGCGAAAGTCTCAAGGCAGGATGAGATGAGAACACACCTGCACAATATGTGAAAGTGGCACACTGTGAGCACTTACTGGACTTCCGCTTTCAGTCCTGTTTATGTGCCTTGACAACATGGGCTTCTGCAGCATTCCTGCAGCAGATACCTGTCTCTAGTATGTAACATCTCTCCCCTTTCCTCCTTCTTCAGAATGAACAATGAAAATCAACAGTGAGTGAGTTCCAACCCATGGAGACCGCAGTGTTGCAGATGACAGCTATGCTCCGTGATTGTCTACAGCTGGCAACTTTCAGAAGTAGACTTTTCTTCTGAGGCTGTTCGGGGTGGATCTGAACCAACAACCTTTCAGTTATTATCTGAGCACATAGACATTGATGTCATCCAGTGATACAAAATGTATATAGGCAGTATAATTTTTTCTCCAAATCAAACTCCCCACCATCAAGTACATGCTGACTCAGAGCAACCCCATAGAACAAGATAGAACTGTCATGGTGAGTTTCGGAGATGGCAAATCTTCATAGGAGTAGAAAGCCTAGTCTTTTTCCTGCTTCTGGTTTTGAGCTGCTGACTTTGTGCCTTCAACCTACAGCATGACGCCAACTTCCTCGGCCTCTGCAGCATCAGGATAGTCATGGAAATCAAATTCTACCCATCACTGGTAGAGAGTGGTTCACATACAGCAATTCTAGCCGATAACAAAAGAGGGACGTCTCCTCCATGAAATATGAGGGGTTTTGTCGTTATGTTTAAAAGAAAGCCAGTAAAAACATACCGTATATACTCAAATATAAGCTGACCCAAGCATAAGTCGAGGTACCTAATTATTACCTGGGAAACCAGAAAAACTGATTGACTCCAGTATAAGCCTAAGGTGGGAAATGCAGACGCTATTGGTGAGTTTCAATAATCAAAACAAATGAAAATAAAATTACTAAAAATTGAGACATCCGTAGGGTAATGTATTTAAATATTTATTTTAAATAACAAAAATAAATTAAAGGACAAAAACTCATTTAACATTAGTAAACCAGCACAGTAAGTGGAAGATAGGTTCAACAAAAACAATAAGGTATCAACAATGATACCTTAAGAACACTATTCCCTGAGCTTAATCAGTAACCAAGCTAAAATGTAAAGAGTTAAAATCCTTCAAAACTGGATTCCTCATCATCATCTGTATCCCAATGCAAAGCCTCAGCTGGTGTGAGGTCATCATAGATGCTGTCCTCACTGAGATCACCGTCATCACCATCATTGCTGTCATTTTCATACAAAGCGCAGTCTTCACTGTTATCCTTAGCATTACTAATACTACATTTCTGGAAGGCACGTCGCACCATGTCTTCTGGAATGTCTTCCCATGCATATCAAACCCACTTTGCTATTAACTCTATGTCAGCCTTCATGAGATGTCCTCCTTTTGTTAGTGGGGCTTGACCTGATGACATCCATCCATGCCACATCCTTCACACAAGGTCTTTAAAAGGCTTATTCAAAGACACACGTCATAGGACGGCTGTGATTGGTTAGATGTGAGTAAACAAACATTCAAAGCCCTTCAGTGTCCGCGGGGCTTTGAATGAACAGCGGAGGAACGGTAATCACCTGCAAGATGTTACACCTCGCTGGGGTACCACTGACCCGTGTATAAGCCAAACCCCAATTTTTCAGCATATTTTTTTGTGCTGAAAAACTCGGCTTATACATGAGTGTATACATATTTGTTTTTCTTCCCTTGTTTTCGGGTTGTTGCACATGAATTTGATACCAGGAAATGTTCCACGCGCCCTTCTCCTACGAAGTCAAGGGAAAGCAGTCAGATTGAGCATAGAAGCGGAGAAACGGGACAAGGAGTCTGACTCTTGATGAGAAAGGCAGCTGGGGAAATAACCAAATCCGCCTCCGGTTGGCTGCCTACATGCTACACTAGATTTGTAATTTTTAGTCATTTTTGTTTTGTTCTTCTGCTCCTGCCCACTGAAAGCCTCCTAACCTGATGTAATTTCATTATGAAAGTACTCCATGACTTAACCACAAACTGATGAGGTACTAAAATATTAATGCTTATAGTCTTTCAAAATAAGAGGCTATTTAAAAATAGTTTTTACTTAAATATTAATGTTCTATAGCCCTTAATGAATTATAGGAACCTGTACAACCGAGTTGCTCTGCCTTGAAATCACTGCCAACACCATTCCAGTTCTCTCTAAATTCTGATGGTTCTCCTTGCAAATTAATCTTTTAGATGAATAAAAGATTTACTTAGTCACTAAATGAGAATAAATCATCTGGAGATTGGCCATTCTAAGCAAGGTGCAGAAAGAATGGGTGAAAAGACCTGACACTTTAGAGCTACTCCTAGTGTGATCTTTCATCCTTCAGCAATCCCTTGCTACTTCAAGGAGTCATGTTTTAGTCAGTAGAATGAGTAGAGTTTTAGAACCAAATATTCGATCATTTGAATTTCATGTCCTCACTTATTAGACTCTCCTTAACTTTCATGAAATTCAGCTCCTTCAACTGTAAAATAATAGTTCACAACTCCTATCTAGCTGCAAATATGCAAATGAGTGAACCCATATCCAAGAGAGGCTTGCTTCCCTCATTCCATTAATTCACTGAGGAGTTTTAAATAGGCACAGCTCAGTAAGGAAATAAGGTTGTCTGCAACCATGCTGTGCTTTGTTGGCAACTCTCATTGTATGCAGATAACCATGTGAGACTTTAACTATATATGCTTCAAATTACTGGCACCCACCCCCACCTGCTCCTTCTCTTTTACCTTCCTTGAAACCAGGGATTGATTCAAGTTTGACCTTTGCAATGAGAATTTCCTTGGCTTTCTCACCCAGCCTCAGCTTCCTGCCTGCAGCCCTCCTGCAGTGTGTTTGGATGCAGAATCGGCCTCCATGGATACTACACTTCCTTTCAACAACTTCCTTTCTGTCATCGCACCTTCTTATCCACATGCGTCACCTGAACTGTGGAGACTTTTAAAGGAGATAACAGAGGTGCAGGTGAGAGGCAGCTGAGCTGGAGGAAGATTCCAGGGAAAATTAACTAATAAATGGGTCCCCGTGCCAACCCCTGTTAATGCATTTTTAATTCTTAAATATTCATAGCCAGAATTGATAGATTCTAATTAGAAAAGACGCTGCTCATCAAATATTTCCCATATGAATGCATAGTAGAGGAAGAAATATGTTTTTTAATAAAATATTTCCTTAAGTTAGAAATGGAATGGGGACTTAAAAACACATTAGCATTTTAGAATGACTCTGAATTCGGTACTAACAGGGTATTCTTTTTAATAACCTGAGAATATGAAAAACACACATTTCCTATCCATTTAATATCCACTGTGAAGGTTTTAAGCAAACTATAAAGGATCGTATTAGAGTCATTTTGCAACCTGCGTTTTGCATTGGGGTTGCAGTTTACACACAAGCCCCACAGATAAAATAGATCAGAGTGGTCCTTGTGAGGGGCTTTGCAATGAACTGGCTCACGTAGGCAACCAGTTGAAGTGACGAAAGCCTAAGTGATATTTAAGGAGGGGAAAATGAATGAATCCGAAGCAATCAGAGCAACTTTAATTGCAAACTCTTTCATATTAAAGTCACATACACAATACTGATAACCTTAATGAATAACTGCTAGACAGGTAAAAAATAGATGACAAATATTTCTTTCTCATTTACTTAACTCACTGATAAAGTTAAACCAACAAAACAGCATAATACCATAGAAAACAAGGAGCGCATTTTAAAGGTTAAATTACATTTGTGCAATTCCCCCACCCCCCACAAAAAAATGATACAAAACCCAAGCAGCCATGAAAATAGATGATACTACAATAACTCCTGTTCCTTGTCTTTCTATATAGATAATCTATAATTGGTTTCCAATGATCATGGATTGACTAATCAATGTTTAATTAACCACAGGGGATTATCTTGATCTTGAGGAATTTAAAAATTGCACCATTCACATATAAGACCTATACTATTGACAATATCAAATCAGTTTAATTACATCAGTATCAGTGTCTTTCACCCCTTCATTTATTTCTATAAACTGTAGACTTTTAAAAAACCCCAATACATTTTCATTTCCTAGTTAAAAGGATAAATCTCAATATAGAATTTAAAAGTTGTTTTATTACCAGAGTAGTGCATTTTTAGAGTGAAAAGATTACATACACAACAAGTCTTTGCTGTGACTCCTCAATAAGCGTGTTATGATTTCAGAAGGATTTATAGATGTATTGAAATTCTATAAAGTACACAACAGTGATATGTAAAAAATGCTTGAGGCAAATGCCCGGACAAATACATGGACGTTCCCAACAATTATTCAAATTCGAGTCTAGGAGTATCTTTAAGTAGGCCACCCTTTTGTCTTACTCTTCAACCATTAAATCAATCTGATTCATAGCAACTCCTAAGTATATAGAGCAAAACAACACAAGCTTTTCCTAAGCTATTCTCTCATTGCTGCAACCACTGAGCGACTCTATCTCACTCAGGGTGTTCCTGTTTTCCATTGACCATTACCAAACATGGGGTCCTCCCCAGGATGCTGGTTCCTTCTGATCACGTGCCTAAAATACTTAAATAGTGTCTTGCCATCTGAGCTCCTAGAGAACATTCTAGTCACATTTCTTGTAAAAATTAGCTGTTCATTCTCTGGGCAGTCCATGGTATGCTCAATACTCTGTCAGCACCCTAATTCAAATTCAGAAAGAAACAAAATGACACACACACACACACACACACCCCACTACCGTGTAGTTAATTCTGACCATTGAAATTCTCTAATGAGTAAAATGTCCTATATGGTTTCTAATGCTACACATCTTTATGGAAGCAAATTACCACATCTTTTTTTCCCACAGAGTGGCGGTTGGGTTTTAACTGCCAACCTGTGTAGGTTAGCAGCTACCACACGGGCTTCGCATCCTCTGGACTACACATACAGATGCACCATGAGCTCTCTTGTGGAACCCAGCCAAGTCAGCATGGGAAGGTATCCTTGCTCTCTCATGCAATGCCCATGGAAGGACAACAGAGAATGAGCACAATGCAGGGATACCATTGTTTTTCATTGAACTCAGATGCCTTCTCTCGTGACTGTCATGTACTAGGCATTGATATATATTGGCTGAAGAATCAAAAAATGGCTTTAGTAATAGGATATTTGAGCTTAAGAAATAGATATGACATGAAGACCAGGAAGAAAAAGAATGTTTGGAAACTGATGGTGGTAGCATTTGTAAGATTCTGTTTGAGGTGAATGAACTATGAAATCATATGATATATGTATTAACTTCTAATTAATAATATTTTAATGGCAGCCAAAAATGAATAGATATGAATTCCTTATGAAAAAGGCAGGTAAGACATGTGTAAAATAAATGGTGTAAGAATGTTAGTTGTGCAGACAGATGAGCAACATGGCTGTGAGAGAAGAATTGTACAAGTGAGATAAGATTTGTACAAGTTTGTAAAGGTCAACAGCTACCAGCTAGGAGTTCCCAAAGAATTCAAGGAAAAGGTAGAGTGCCCATTTATCTGCTTGTGATTCAGGGTTGACTCAAGGGCAATGAGCCTTAACTCCAAAGATGGTAGAGTCAAAAGTAAATATGAAGACGCCGCATGATTAAACATTTCTACTATATTAAGAATTCTTTTTCTTGAGAGTTGCTTCATGGATATGAGTAAAATATGAGACGATTTTTAAAAGTTTGTGGGGAGATGGAATCAAACATTAATAAGATCCTTCTAAGAACTTTTGGAAGGCCTGGTTGTATAGTTAGGTAAAACCAGCAACAATATTGCAGAAGAATATATCGTGTACAGAGTAAAATACCTGCATCCAAGCCTGGAACTACCATTTGGTACAAATACAGTCTTGGCTAACTAATTTCACGTCTTTGATTTTTATTTTCTTCTCTTCTGAAGTAGGAATATATCCACTTCCCCAGATAATAGTGAGAACTAAATGTTTGCTTCAGACAACTGTGTCTTTTATCAACTAAAGCACTTAAGAGAGGGTGAAAAGTATATTTCAATATACTAAATTAAACCTCGTAGGGTTTCTATGATTCTAAAACTCTACAGAAGAAGACTGCCATCCTTCTTCTATGGAGGGGCTGCTGGGTGTGAACCACGGCCTTTGGGTTGGCAGCCAAGTGTGCTAATTACTAGTAGCGTTAGTAGGGATCCTTCTATATTGGAAAGTGTTTCTTTAGTTTTAGGAAAGCTTGCCCTTAATGATTTGAAAATTAATAGCCTGAAATAATCTGTAAGGATCAACACATTCCTTATATTATATAGGACATGATTGTCATATTTACCGATTGTTTATACTATGACAGACATTTTTTAAAAACCCACAAACTGCACTTGAAGAGACTGAATAATAATCTATCAAATGTATATGATGCTATTTGGTCATTAACTTAATTGTCATCTACAAAATATGTTTATTAGCTTCAGGCAAATCAATCTATAAATCAAATGTGATTTTATCCAGACTAAATACTATGGATAGGAAAGCACCCAGGCCAAAGCCTTGTGTTGAGTACCCAAGTCACAGCCACCTCATGGGACAGGTTTCATAGCTGTCCCACAGGGCGCAAGGCTACTAAATACAGTAATCAGTGTAAACTAGTTATGACAGAACACTGTCACTTTTTCTCCTACTGAGCCGCTGGTGGTGTGGAACCACCGTATTTCTGTTAGCAGTCCAATTCTTCAACCATTGTGTTAACAGGGCTGCTTTGATATAGAAGCAAAAATAGTGGAATCTTCCTTGTCTGTCTACATTAGCAGACACATTTTCAACTGTTTAGTTTCTGTGCCAAAATTCCTTTTTGTTTGGCTTAGTAGCTAGGCAAGGTGAGTAGTATGAAACCACCAGTTATGACTTGGGAGTAAGCCCAAGCTTGCTACTCCCGTAAAGAATGAGTTTCAGAAAACCATAGGGACAGGGCTACTCTGCCCTCGAGGATCTCCATGTGCTGGCCTTGCCTTGACGGCAGTGGGTGCTGAGTGAACCTAGCGCTGCAGGTTTGATGTTTTCCCCACCACAGGAATGATAAGAGAAAGAAACAACAACAAATATTATAACTCAGAGGGATGTGTAAGTTGAAAAGATAATTAAAGAAAAACTTGCCTACATGCTTGAGGTTTTACTCATAATTCTAGGCATGTACTAAGCATAATGGTCAGAGGACAAATGGTGATGGGTGTGCAATAGAGAGTCAAAATTTATCATCATATTTTTGGAGGGGTTGTTTTTTAAATGCTAAGACAGATTTTGAAGAAACAACAAGTTTCAACAATTCACATTATCAAATTTATTTTTGACAATGTTATCCAGATGTCCCACGGAGACCAAAATTTAATGCACTAATATATAATTTAAAACAGAAAACAATGAATGAAAATCTCAAACAAAAGAATTAAAAAACTAAAGTAGATGGTTTTCTGTAATCATTTCGCTGTTTCTGTTAAGAGGTAGTCATTCCTTTATCAAGTATGCTTAAAAGTTTAAATAACACCTTTTAGCCCAGTTCTCAAAAATGTACTTTTCAGTAAGTTTAACGACCATTTCCATGTCATGTGTGCTGTCACTGCTGTTTTGCTTCATTTCTGTGTGTTCCACACTGTACATGGGCAGCCACCCAAATCACGTGCCTGCGTTAACAGTGGCTCCAGAGAGATTCGGGACGCCACACTCTGCTGGGACTCCCAATCTTCCCGAGTCTCTGGTGAAGAAGTCCATGTCCCGCAAGGTGTCTCCACGGCTGAGTCAAGGCACTCACTTTCCAAAGCGTTCCCTTGACCAAACTTGGTTCTACTGCCATCTGAACCATTTGCTACTGTAAAACATGCTTCCATGTGTTCTGTTCACAGTCACGCTGTGCACACTGAAGACCTCTGCTTTGCTGAGTGCTGCAGTCCTGGTTAAGAAGCAACTCTTTGAAAATTATTTATTCCCTTTCTGGGAGTAAATGAACTCATATAATTAAACCTGGTGAGCACTCTACCATTTTCATCACCCTTCTAAATACCAAATTCTTATGAACTTATTAGACTGTTTAATTTCAATCAATCATGTCATACTGTTTGTCAATTTCAGCACAGTTTGTTGAAGGTATTGACCTCTCCTATGCCTCTTTGACTTCTTAAATCTATATCGCTTGACTTTTCAGCTACAAGCCTTGAATTCTAAGAACCACTAGTCCATACACACACACACACACACACACATTCATGAAGTTTCAAACAAATTGCCTTATACATTAAGAAGTATACAGAACTAGAAGCAAGAAAACACGGGTTCTAATTCCAGATAATTCTAAACTTCAATTGATTTCGGCAAATCCGATACTTCCTCAGCTAGAGTTTCTTCATCTGTAAAGCAGGATAATACCCCCTTGAAATCAACATGGCTTAAATTAGGAGACAAAAGAAATTGGAATATGTGTTCTGCCCTCTTATAAAGTGCTGGCATTGTCATCCTTGTTTGGTCTTAACAAATGTCTGTTAAATGATTGACAAAAAGGGGTGGAATGAAAACACGTATTGCCTTAAGTGTAAGACATATCAGTGTAATTTTTAAAAATCTAGGTAGCAGCTTAGTGTTCGGAGAGCATGATTAAAAGTCTGGAGACCTAAGCTCTACTCATTAACCTCTACAACATTCTATTTGGTCTTTGGTCATTGTATGTCCATCGTAAACATCCCAGAACCTAATACCCATCTGGCACTGGCCCATAGCCACCCATCCTCAAGATTCTGAGGTGCCACCTGCTGAAACTGAAACATGTAGTAGCGTTATGGCCATGAACGGGGATGCCAGGGAGTTGTTCATCACACAGGCAATTAATCAATGTTTGGTTAATTATTAAATGGTGAATGAGTCAACCTCATCAATGCATTTGATTATTCTGTTCCTTCAATAGTTTTTCTAATACAAATCAGCTTGTGTGTGTATGTGTGTGTGTGTGTGTGTGTGTGTTGTATGATAAATCTGCCTAGGGTAAAAAATTGCTCTTTATCCAACTAAATATATATATTATATTATATATATCCTAATTATGTATTTTAGTTGGTTAAATGAGAAGTCTATAAATGCTAGGCTGATATTTCTGTATGGTAAAGATAAGGGGCAAGCATAGACCAGTCCGTCTTTTATAAGGTGTCTATGTGTATCTATTTCAATTGTGTTTCAAGGCAGTATAGCAAGGTCAACCAGTCAGACATTTGTATATTTTTCAAATATGGAAATAGCAGTTTCTAGAGATTATGTTGCTTTTGCCAAGGTCAACAGACTATTAGTCATAGGGCGGAAGTCAAACATGGTTTTCTGATTCCAAATCTAATGTTCTTTCCTTCCGATTTCAAATGAATAAAATGCAGAGAGCAAAAATTTGTTTGGAAGTTTGACCTGAAATTTTTGAAACTTTTATCTGTTGATTATAAGGCTGGTAAATACTTTCATGCTTCCTCATTTTCCCTCTTTAAATCCAGACAAATTTGTTTCATTACATCATCTCTTTTGAAAACATCTTGTATTGTTTAGTAGGGATGTTAATAAGTGAAACCCAGTATGTTGGTAGCAATTTTGGATTAGTTTCATTATTTTAACTGTGGCAAATAATTACAAATCATTAAAATAGTGATAGTAGGTGCTATGCCAAAGCACATTTATTTGATGAAGAATTAAGGAAACCTTGTCTCTATGAAGTGCAGGAACATTGCATTACATTACATAGAAAGCATTGGTTGCATTTTAAAGGTTTCTGATATCTGGCAAGCTTGAAATTAAAACTAATTAATAATCTTTTAAATAGGACTATCCTTAAAATAAATGGGATGCAATAAAGGACACTTGGAATTTAGAAAGTAGGTCAATAAATTTGAAAAGCAATATATTCATTTTTTTTCAGAGCACAAACATTTCTAAATGAATTTTGCATGCACCAACACCCAGAGGATTAATTCCATGTTCGACAAAAAAAGCCATTCATATTCATTCTACTATTTATTCAGCACTTTGCTTCACACTTCTAAAAGTTCATTGCTGTGAGAGATGACCCTGAAAACTGAAAAATTAAAATCATTTCCCAAATGTCAAAAGCCAGAGATTCCTTCAAGGGCCTGGACGTCGTCAATCCTCTTTCTATTCACATTGCCCCCTCACTGGGAAACAGGCAAAAACAGATTATGCTTCTTGGCTTGGTTACTCACATCACTCTGTGTAGTTCATTTCTCAATCCAATTAAATACTAGTTCTATTTCCTAAAAAGAGAGCTTTTTATTTACAAAATCATATGACATTTGACTTTCTTCCTGTACTGAGTGAGGTTTCTTTGTTCCATTAATTGCTTCTCCACTAGGCCATTACCTCTGGGAGAACATGAGCCCCTGTGCCATTGCACAGACTCAGCTGACACCAGGGATCTGACACCAGCTTCCCTTCTAGGCCTATGAGCTCTAAAGGGTGAAACTGGTCTGCTTAACTCCTTTGACATATAGCAACAATGAAAACCTGTTGTGTTGTTCATTGACAATAACACTTTACATGGGTGTAGTCTACCTTCTCTAAGTGCAAATGAATGTGCAGTTGATATAATGCAAACCTTGGAGAGGAGAAATAAAAGCTGGCATTAAGGAAGACAAGCAAGCGTGAGAGAGAAAAAGATTGTGCAAAAGGTGGAAGCAATGTAACAGCTTAGGCAGAAAGAGGATGGGCTTGTGGGGATCTCTCCTGTCCATCTGAAACTAGTAGACACCACACACCTGTGCTCTATTTTTAGAAGGTGCACTGCCCTAAGGAACAATGACTTACTAGCACTTCAACTGAAAGAATAACTGTAAGCAGATGCCCTGTTTAACTAATTAGCTGAGCCAGTCACCCTCGCCCTCTCCCTGATTCTGGCTTAGCTAAGTCGCTAACCATGGTAAATTGAACTGGATTCCAAAAGAGATGTATAGCTGTGTTGTCACCTTATATTTATTGCAATGGGACTTTCATATACAAGGGCATTCAGTCACAGAGTCTTAAGAAGTATCTTCTGGTATGCTCTTTCAAAAGAATAAAATTATTTCAAAAACTCAGAAAGCTTCCGAGAGTAAACCATATGTACTGCTGTTTGGGTTACAAAGAGCCAAAGATGAAATACACTGTGAATCAGAGACTCAAATTATCACTTGAGATTTATGATGACAGAGACTGTGAATAAGTTCTGAATATAAAAGAAAAACCGGGCACATTTACAGAATCACAGCACCTTCCTTATATTGATAAAGTCAGACTTGACAAACTCCAACCTTACTTCATTACATATTAATCTTGAAGTAGAAAGAAGAGCCTTTTGGAGAGCATTTTTGCTACAATAAATTATTTTTTTTTTTAAAAAGGGCTTTCACTATAGTAGAACAATAGCATCGTGCAGAAAGTTGAAAGTAGGACTATTAGGCCTTGTTAGCTAATTATAATATTGGCATCCACTTAAGTTAGTCAGGTTTTCTCTTCTGTCATTTTCTCCTATTCAACTGCCGCAGTTCAAAACGTTTTGACTACTTAAAAGGGAATACATCATCGTTGCCTTTCCCCAGTCTAACGGCACACCACTTTCCAAAGCAATAGCTTCAATCATGCTTCATAAAATCCCCTGCAAGTGTATTGTTGGAAACATAAATCAGCAACCTGGGATTTTAGTATTTCTAAGGCAAGCCTAGGGATCATTGACTGGACGCTTTACCTTGGGCCCATTTACAAAAGAATAAACAAAATTATGAGTTACACTAGATCTATTTTTTTAAACAGCTCCCAGCGGTGTGCCTGATACTTGCTGCTGCATCCTTAATTAGAGAACAAAACACTAGCATACAGGAATTGGACTCTGGGGTCAGTACTGCTGCTCCCAGGTACCTCTGACTTCTTTAGGACACAGGGCCCAGCAGTATCCCTTTGTACCTTTTTCACAAAAGCTAGGTGAGATGCATCCCTGTGATCTGTGTCTTTGACTGTCCCAGTGTCATGTTATTGGGAATTGAACTAGATAGAGACAGCCTCCTTGGAAGGAAGCTCTCTGGCATTCCTGTTTATGACAGTGAACATGGGCTCCCTTATCAGGCTTTTTTTTCCCCAGTCTCAGATCCCCTCTTTATAATCATCGAGAATTCCCAATTACATTAAGTTCTTGATAAATTAGCTGAACCACAGGTTCAAATATAGGCTTATCCATACACAAAAATGATATGTCTTTGTGTCTTTTGAAACCTAAATATTTAAACATTTTCAGATTTCTCTTTTATCGCCAGATTCCCATACTGATAAATTTCCAGGCTCATCAATTGAGACATTTTTGTAATCCAAACCAGTCACAATGTAACCATCAGTCTACATAAACTTGCTCTCTCCTAGGTCCCCATTGTACTCCACACTGCCTACATTTTCTTAGTTTTAGTTTCTTGTAACTGTAATTTTCAGGAGATGCTTCTTGACATTCAGAAAGACCTGTCTATTTTATAAATGAACAATTAAATGGAATCAGCAGCTCTCCCAAAACGAACGCAGCATTTCTGTAGTGCATCCGTGCAGGCTGAGCTTTGCTATAAGAGTAATTAAATTAACAGACGAGGCTAACATTTGCTTCAGATGAGCAGAGTTGCAATTTTGCTAAGAGTGAAATATTTCACACTGTATGCTGTTCAAGGGAAACCGGCAGCACCTCACCAAGACAGTTTATAAACTATAGCAATATACCAGTGGTTCCCTTTCCATTTCTAAACATAAAATCTGCATCCAATCGTGTTTCATCAGCCAATAACAATATAGCTTTGAGGAGGAGACAGGAGAGAGAAAGGAAGGCTTCACATCCAAAATGTCAAGCCCTGCTGAAGAATGATAGGACTTAGTGAGTGCGGAAGAGCAGGAACCACCATTTCCAGTCATGAAAATGGAGCTCTTCCACCCCCTGCTGGACTCAAGGAGCAGCACACAAGCTACCAAAAATGCTAAGAATTTATATAGTGGGGGATATTTTAACTTGTCTTATAATTTATTCTTTCTCAAAAAAAGAAAAAAAAACTTCATGCCGTACTAATAATATAACCTTCTTTTCCATGATCATACACTACAAACTGAATGCCATTTCTCTCGTTATAAAGGCTCCCTCTAATGCATGTTTTAGCATTGCATGTCCCCAATTAAATGTCCAAACTTGCCCGGACAGTCGCAAAGCCTTTCGTTTGTTATAAAACATATTTAATGCGACTGTACGGTACCATATAAACAAAACAAGATACATTTATGTCTGTCTTTATACAGATAAACAGAAGTAGCCTCCACAAATTTCTCAGGTTATTCTCTAATGGCTTTTTCTTTAAGTGCTTCAAGCTCTCATCAGATTTCCTAAACATTTTTTTAAGATGTGTAATTACAATGCAATGTTTTAAAATTCTTCAACCTGGCTGTATTACCAAGGGGAGGGGAGGGTTTAAAATGAATGACTGCAACACATCCCTAGTTCTATCCATCTGCTTTCTTCCACATAACATGCACGGCCCTTCTCTTAGTTTCCACCAGAAATAAGCCATCCGAGATCACTTCGTGGTCAGGAATGAAGGTCTGGCGACAGGGTGGGAAAGAGTCCCCAAGAATCTCTTGCACAACAGAGCTCTCTGACAAATGAGTGCCATGCTGATAGTTTCTGTCGCTTCCCTGAGACATCAGCGTGCCTCTCCCTGCTACATGCAATCCCGTACATTGAACTGCTAATGCACACCAACATACTTATCCGATTTTTGATCAGGAAAATCAGAGAGAGCCAAGATCATTAAACCAACGAACCCCCACTTCAAAAAAAAAAAAAAGCAGTTTGCCTCGATTTCCTGCTCACTGGAGCCCACCTCCAGTTCTGTGCTCTCTCTGCTCTTACAGAAACCGAGATTATATTTAGGGGCAGCTAGAAAGCTTGACAAGAAGAACAACAACAAGAGCAGCAAGCACCCCTGTAACTTTAGTTCTTTCCTGTAACGGTCTTCTCTTCATTTTCCTGCGCCTTCCTCCCTGCCCCTCTTGCTGGGGGGAAGGGGAGGGAAAGTAAATGCAATAAAGCACCGCACTCCTACCTTGCCCGCTACTGACAAGCAACCCGAGCAGGTAGAAGGAGAGGAGGAGGCTCATGTTCAGGACGTGGCACTGGTGGACAGTCCCAAAGTTATGCAGTCCAGCCCGGGAGAGACAACCTTCCGCTGCCCCGGCGTCTCTGCGAGAGCTGCCGCCGCTCCCGGGGAGCCCCAGTAGCCCGCAGCCCGCCGCTCGCGCGCTCCTCCGCGCAAAGTGACTGCCAGCTCCGCTCCTTGCCGCACTATATCCAGGCGGCGGCGGCGGCGGCGGCACCAGCAGCAGCGGCCGCCGCGGCGGCAGCAGAACCCGGCGGGAGGGAGGCGGGGGCGGGGGCGAGGGCGCGGGAGGCGGGGCTGCCAAGGCGTATCCCTCCGCGGCGCGCGGCCACCGCTCACCCGAAAGGCGCGCAGCCCCAGGATTCGTCCGCCGCCGAACTCGGAGTCCAAGGTTCGGGCCCCGAGGCTTCCAGTCGGAGGGGCCTTCGCGGGGGGCTTGCCTTTGGCACGAGGGTCCCCGCGGGCGACGGCTCCCCGGCCCGGCTCTGGGCTGCGGTGCGGTGGGGAAAGAGCGGCCCGACCCCCGCCCCGCCTCCAGCCTGGTCAGGGAAGCAAGCGGGCAGCTGGAGCCCATGCTGCTGCTGCTGCTGCTGCTGCTGCGAGGGGCTATGTGCCGCCCGCGTCCCACAGCCCGAGACTTGCCGGAGCGCGGGGCGCGCCTGGCCGGGGTCTTCGGTCGCTCTGTGGACTCTCCAGGGGGGTGTGTGCGAGGCAGACCCTCTGTCTCCCCCAACCCCACAGCAGGTTGGCACGAGCCGCGTTGCCCCTTCCCACGCGGCCGAGGGGAGCGATTGTCCCCGAGTATCTTCACCGTTGGTCGCTCGGGACCCCAGAGACTAGGCGGAAAGCTGTGCTCATCGGTTCTTCTCAGTCGCCAGCCACGCTGTGCAGAGCGGTTACCTTAAAGGACTGGGGGGCCTTGGGAGAGGGCGAGATGCAGAAGAGACTCCTTTAGACTCTGTTGCCAGAGGAACCCCTGGACTGAGCCCCTAGCCCTAATCAGCATCCAAACCAACTGCCTTTGAGGAGACGCCTACTCAGGACCTTAGAGAAGTGTGAGGTCGCCCTGCTCTCAGTCCCAAGTGTGCATTCTGCCCAGGTTCCCAATAATGGCGGGACGTGGGACATCCTGAAATGTGCGAAGATGTGTGTACCCCTTCATTTCATTACCCCTCGCCCCTACCCAATCCCCTAACATGAAAATTGA
This sequence comes from Tenrec ecaudatus, assembly GCF_050624435.1. Taxonomy (NCBI): domain Eukaryota; kingdom Metazoa; phylum Chordata; class Mammalia; order Afrosoricida; family Tenrecidae; genus Tenrec; species Tenrec ecaudatus. The sequence continues at coordinate 237,955,494 of NC_134531.1, forward strand.
AGCTAAAGCATGGCAAGCACCCAAAACCAACTCTCACCTGAAGACTAGCCACCATTTCTGTGGCTGGGTGAAGGAAGGTTTGTCAGTAGGCAGAGCAGGGTGGACAGGAGGCACAGTCACTGGGACCCTTACAGGTCCAGGTCGGCCAGGCTTAGAACACCTGGCACCAACAGTGGATGCCTCAGCCCTGGACTCCGAGAGAAGCTGGGCCTTCGATGCCCTTTTCTCTGTCAGTGAAGATGGAATTAGGAGGCGATGTACATATTGTAGAACTCAGAATCCAGCCCCCCTTCCTAGGGTTTTGGCTTTGCAATGGGGGTTTCCTTGCCTTTGGGGAGGGCAAAGGTAAGAGGAGACACAAGTTTACATGGATACCGGAGAATTTGTTTGACTCTTATGTGCCCCCTAAATAACAGAATTTTCACATCCTCGGAACTCTGGGACAGGGTGTATGGAAAGAGCAGAGAGGGAAGAAGACCTCTCTGAACATGTGTTATCATCATACTTAACTCAATGGAGGTCTCAACGCCGCATAGCTTGAAATAAGCATTAATTTACATACACACTTCCTATGCTGCCCTGCTCTTACACCTGATACTGGTTCTGAGTACTGGGTTTACTGAAACTGGGTCATGAAGCCTTAGATGATCATGGGTGATAGAGTTCATATCTTACGTGGCAGAAGCATTAGAGATCAACTCTAGGGTCGCTAGCCAAAATTAAAACGCATCGCCAGCTCTTTGTATTGAAGTGGAAACAATAGCGCGTTTATAGAAATGAAAGACAAATGACTGATTTATTTTCACCAATTCTTTCTTTCTCTCAGGGGAAAATGCCACACAGACACACACACACACACACACACACACACACACATCCCTGGTAATGAGGCAAATATTGACACTTAGATTTTCCTCTTCATTATTACAAGTTGAATTACTTGTGTCTCAGCCAGAGGAGAATTTAACTGGTGCCCTGTGAGTTAATTTAGCTGTTAAGTCTTCCAGGGATGGGGCCGAGAGGACAGAGGGTAGCAAAGGTCCATTCATCTTTAATGAAAATTCTGATTAAAGTCTTGTATCATAGGACTATGCCCAAACTAGTTTGTAGATATATGTGTACAGGACAAATGTAGATAACACTGATATGCAGAAATTTAAAATGGTGGTGCAACTATTGATCCTGTCCTCAATTTCCTATAGTCTCATTGAGAAGGTCAACCATAACATGAAATCTGATCACGCAAACTAAGTAGTAAAAGTGCCCTAGGAGAAGTGAGAACACACTGCCACTGTAGCATGCTAGGGGGGATCCTTTCTGAATCTGGGATTATAGAACCTATTAGGGAGCTGTAAAGAAAGGAGGGAAATTTGAGAAATGGGAAAGTGGGCAGGGCAGAAAGGGCTTAAGGAAAGACTGGGAGTGTGAAATTACAAAGTATGTTCAGAAAGCAGAGCGAACTTCGTTCAAAACTAGTACATATTGTCATGCGATGAAGCCTAACACTGGCGCCCTCTGTATATGCGGTGGGTCCCCGGGTGGCACAGATAATCCTAGGTTAGAAACCAAAAATGGGCATTTTAAATTGAACCAGAGAAACCTTGAACGGAACATCTGTGCCTTACTTCTGAAAGAGTGAACCACCGAGAGCCTGATGGAGGTTTACTCTGAACACAGCAGATAGGGTCTCGACGTGTGAATTGACCAGCACCAACATTTTTTGTTCTCCTCTGCATGTAAGTCCAGACAGGCATGCTTAAGTACAGTTAGAATGTCTGTCCATTTGGGGGCTAGGTACCCGATCATGAATTGTAAGGGCTACAAGAAGATTAACCATGCTTTTCAGGCGTTTTCTCCCGGATTGGCCTCCATTTACGTTGCTATGAGGCATCAGTGCCAAGAAAGCACATATTTAAAGAAAACCTTCCCTTCACTTGCCTCCACCACCTGTTATCCCGAGGAGGAAATGCCTGGCGTGTGGTTGAGTCCTCTTCTGAAGAGACTGACAATATGAGACCAATGTGTTGGAAAACTGCGCTCTCCCTCCCCATTCCAAAGCCTCTCTTTCGGTATGCAGAGATTCGGTACCATACCAAATGTCCCAAATCTGTGAACAGGACTAAGTCATGTGCACTGTGAAGGATCAGAAAGGTCCAGAAATGTATTCTCATTTCTAATGTGACTCATGATTTTCATTTACGGTGTTCTATTATCCTCTCCATCTACCTGAGGATGTGTTTCAGCGGCCGTGTTGGGACTTCAGTTATTTCATCTATAAAAATAAGAGAAAATTGAATAGAGCTCAGGTGAAGCTGAGTAGGAAATATACCAAACCTGATGCATGGTTAAATGAAAGTAGATAAATTTGTTTTTAAGAAATCAATAAAATGAACATGAAGAGTAAGTGGAGAGATAGAAAGCGAGAAGGTGCATTATGTGTGGAAAATATCTTTTCAAAGAAATTCTGTTTCTGACATCAGCGATCTGTTCTACTTTCAAAGAACATGCCTGTATATTCTCCGCAAGGAACTCTGACAGAGCAATGGTTTAAATGCTCCGTTGAAAGGTCACTGGCTCAAACTCGCTCGCTGTTTCTTGGAAGAAAGATATGATGGTAACCGGTTGTCATAGAAGAATGCAGCCTTGGATACCCTATGGGCCAGTTCTGCTGTGTTATTGTGAGTTAGAATCCACTTGACATTCACCGTAAAATCTCTACCCACAGCATGCATGGTGAGTGTGAGGCATGCATGGTGAGTGTGAGCAGGATTTAAGTATTATTTTTATTTGTGTAATTCTGATGTTATTTTTGTTTAGTCTTTTGGCTGACAGAATGTGTATGCACTAAGATCATACTATTAGGAAATGGGACATTCGTAGGTTCATTTATATTTTTAAAATGTCACAAATCATTACACCTATTCATTTACTTGTCTGGAAAATTGCCTGTTTTGACTTTTTTTTTATTACCACAAAGGAAGAAAAAAATATCCACTATACACAGACAGATAGCCTGAAACCTCTATAAATAGATGATCCTGTTACTGTCCTCCTCTCTCCATTAATGCCACTTTTTGTAATGACCCTGTCTTTGAAAATAATTCCAACTTTCTTGAGTCAACAACACTTTTAGATGTTTTACCGTGTGATTTGTGAGCCTATGGCAGTACCGGTACACTTCAGAGTTTAACACCTCCTTTTGTAAATGCTTTTTCTTTCTTAGCTATTCTACTTGGAATTAAGATACCCAAAGGGACAGATTCATGTTACTAAGGCACCCTAATTGTCCCAGAGTCTTACTTTTAATTTCTTTCAAGATACATGGGGTCATTTTCCTTCATGACTACTTCATGTTCCCTCTGGGCAAATAACTGCTCACTTCGCTCAGAAATTATGCAATAACTGCCTATAACTTGCCACTTGCCAGAATAATATTTTCTTAACTCTATGGGGATATGGTATTTCTTCTCCACGAAGACACCTCTGGCAAATATAATGTTAGGTAGAGCAGAACCCACAAGGAACCTGTACACATTGAGAAAACAGTGATTGGTGCAACTTCAGGAATAACTAAGACAGGGAAAAGGCATGAGGTAGCGGCCATCAGTGAACCTTTTTTATATGACAAGGATCATAATTCCAAGTACGGTTTGCCCCAAAATTCATCACATCATTCAAATCTTATATTTCTGGCCATGGGTGGTTATTTACCAATGCAATATCTCCACAAACCAGCAGTTAATACTACTTAGATAACAAGTCCTTCATCACTGGTCAGTGATTCTACACAGGTATAGATGTGAGAGGAAGCACAATGTTGATCAGATGCATTTTCCCAGAAGGAGAATGTTGAAAATTCAATGTGAAAATAATCAAGCAATAGAATTGCTCAGTTAATGAATGATACATTGTTATAGGTACTGCTCCTATTAATTAAATTATTACACAAACAATTCTACATTAATTGGCCAAAAATGGCAGGGAATGTCGACAACTCAAACAGTGCCATAAGTCAATGCTGACTCACGGTGACCCTATAGGATAGTGTATATCTGCCCTAGTGGGTGTCAGAGACTGTCAGTCTTTATGGGGGTTGAAACCCTGTCTTTCTTATGAGCAGCTGGTCGTTTCAAACTGCCCACATTAGAGTTGGCAGCCCAAAATGTAACCACTACTCTACTCCAGGTTTCCATAAAAACGGGTGGGGGGAAAAGGCAAAAAAAAAAAAACAACAGTTAAATATTTTAACTACCATTCAATTATTGGTGCATTGTCTAAATACACACATTTTTTTAAACTCATAGTAAATTTTTGAGGCAATACACCCTGTAATTGACAACTTGATGTGATGCTCCTAATTTTGAAAACAAAATAAAATCCCTCTTCCGCTAAACTTAGCTATCAGTTACTTTGTTTTTAATAAAGATGCATTGAATACCAATTACTGAATTTGGCAGCCTCCTAAACCCCGCCTCCCTGTCATCTAGCAGATTTTGACACATGGATCCTACAACATAAATAGAACTGCCCCACAGGCTGTCAAGGTCAGGACCCTGATGGGAGCAGGCTGCTTCATCTTTTACAGAGTGGCCGGTGAGTTCGAACTTACTTCACCAAAAGTGGTTCCTTTCTTTCTTTTTTTTTAAAATCATTTCATTGCGGGCTCTTATGACAACACATACATATATCTGGCCCTATGGTCCTTTCCGTGTCTTAGCTGCTCTGAGCAGGAATACCATCCTAGGGTTTGGTAGGACAAGATATATTCCACTCTCTTCTTCCCTCTTTGTCTGCTTCTACTTGCTTTGATCAGACACATCCTCCCAGGAGCTGTAGCTTCAGTGCTGTCCTCTGAAGTGCATTCTTGGGGTTAGGGGGGGAGGATGGGGGTGGGGGGAAGGGGGAGTTTGCCATGTATTTGGCATTGGGGTCAGCCCCACAGATCTCTATTGGTTTGCTGCTTCATGCAGGTTTGTTGCACAGTGACTCCTGTCTCACAACTGCCAAGACAAGGTATACGAGAAAACTAAGGGCCTTGGTGGTGCAATGCATTGCTAACCAAATTTCAGCAGGTGGAAGCCCAACTGCACCTGTGGAAGGGAAAAGAGAGACTCTCTGCCTCCAGACAGATTTCCAGCCTTAGAATTAATAGGGTAGTTCTGTTATATAGGATTCCTCTACAGAGTTACTATGATTTGGAATCTACTATAAGGTTTTTCAGTTTTGAAATACTTCGATTTCTTAATACCTATTCCTTTTTTAGCCTTATTTTTCATCGCCAGGATCTAGTCTTTTCATTTTATATATTAGAATAAGATATTAAGAACTCCATATGCATGTATAACAAAATGACCCCGTTCACGCCATCTCACCAGAGGCAAACTTCCCTTTTATGTGTATTCCACAGTAACATAAATTAACAACAGCCCACACAGTCCAACCCATTTGCTATTAAGGGTGTTTGAGAATGCCTACAAGGTGACACGTGTATTACACCAGCTGTCCCGCACCGAGGGTCCTTGGTGCCTTTCTGTAACTACATTCCCAAGACTGCACTGCTTTCTGCATCATACCACTTGAAGCCTGAACATCATTGATCAGTGCTCAAAAAAAAAAAGTGTTCAGTGAGCTTCAGGAAAGTTTAGAGACAACAAAGACAAAGCAAAAAAGGGGAATCCAGCATTTGATAAGCGATAATGGCTCTCATTTGCCATTAATTTTTTTCCATTGAGTTGATTCCAATTCTTCGTGGTGGTAGGAATATTTGAGGAGAGCTGTGCTCCGTATCGTTTTGAATCGCTGTTTTTGTTTACAGAGGTGGTTCACCAGCCCTTTCCTTTGGACCTCTGGGGAACTTCAAGCCTTCGTATTTGGGTCAACAGCTGTTCTGTTCAAACTTTTGCACCACCTCCAGATAGCAAAATACCAACCCCTGCTGTCGAATCCATACGAACTCACAATGACACTTTGCACAAATTGAAGCTTGCCCACAGAGCTTCGCAGGCTGTGCTCTTCATGGAAACAGACTGATACATGTCTCTTCTGTGACCAGGGGTTAGGCTCAAAGTTCCATCCTTTGGATTAACAGCTGATTCCACAACCCCCATGCAACTAGGGTGTCGACTCCCCATACAGAGCACGTTTCATGGGCTTGTCTCATATCCCACAGGAACGGAGACAATTGTGTGGGTTATGAGCAGTCATTGCTTCACAAATAAGACCTTTTTTTCCTTCTTTTCCTGCTCAGAAATATTTTTTTTCTATTCCATGATCCTCACTGCTGGAAGGACGGTGCTACTGCCATCCAGTTAGTAGTGACCAGGATGCTGTCACACAAACTTCAAAACGTGGGACTCTCCTCTTCCGCAAGCCAAATCCAGTTTCTAGGGTCGGGTTGCTCTTAAAGATCTTTGTGCTAAATCTAAATACACATCCCTGGGTCCTTACAGAGTGATTCATTTGTTTCTCTAAAACGGCCCTTTATTCATGTCAAAGATATTTTTAGCAGCAGAGTCCTGTGCTTTCAGAGAAAGCGTTGACCCAACATAGAGAATGGAATGACCTTTCATGGCACCAATAAGGCAATAGTTATACTGGAAAATTAGTTTTCCATGTTTATTTTCTCAGTTTTAATGAAAGCATGTGGGAGAGCAAAACAGCAAAATGCTTTGTGTAGAGAAACCCTAAGAAGGTTGGTGCTATTTACATGAAAATATATTTTTCTTTCTTTAAGTATAAATTAAAACTTGTAAAAGGATCAAGTCTTCCCAGTCTACTAACCTGATGGTGGTGGTGTGTACTGTTGGCTTGGCACTCAGACTGACACTGTGACAGAGAATAACGACTCCATAGAATCTCCAAGGTTGTAATCTCTATGAAAGCTAATGCCTAGTCTTTATTCTGTGGAGCAAAGTATGGATTTCAATGCCTGCCCCTTTAGCAGCCAAGTACTCAACCACTGAGACTCCAGTACCCTTTACTAACCTGAAACTGGCTCTCAATCTCCTTGTAAAGAAACTGGGAAAACAGGGCTATGAAGCAGTGTGGTAGCTACCTATTCTGTTGTCCATTTGAGATTTTAAGAGTGAAGGGGTGGAATTTACCTGTCAATCAGGTCTCAGGTTGATGACCACATTTGCAGGTGGTAAGGAGATAAATAGCTCGCTGGGGGCGAGACGCATGCTCACTCCATGGGAGACACTTCAGGTGACAAGACTTTTATACCTACACCACCAGTGCCCTGAACTTGAGGGGCCACATAAAGACCCCTGCCAGCACTGAGATGCTTACAAGCCAATGGATCCACAAGACTTCCCACCCACTGGCATGTAATCTTCCTACATTCGGCATCATTGTGTGTGTTTTGTGAATCTGAAGACTTTATAGAATAGCACCAGACTTATGGGATAATATCAGATTTATGGACTTGATCTGGATTGGGTTGAGATGTGTTCTGTATGTACAAATACTCTTTCTTTCTTTTTTTTTGATTTTTCACTTTTTTTAATATTATCAAACACACACAACATTGGTTTCTCTTGTTAGTTTTTTACATTTTTTTTCATTCTTTTAACAATTTATTGGGGCTCATACAATTCTTATCACAGTTCATACATATACATACATCAATTGTATAAAGCACATCTGTACATTCTTTGCGCTAATAATTTTCTTCTCCTCTTTTCTTTTTTTACATTTTATTAGGGACTCATACAACTCTTATCACAATCCATACATATACATACATCAATTGTATAAAGCACATCCATACATTCCCTGCCCCAATCATTCTCAAGGCATTTGCTCTCCACTTAAGCCCCTTGCATCAGGTTCTTTTTTTTTCCTCCTCCCTCCCATTTTCCCCCTCCCTCATGTGCCCTTGGTAATTTATACATCGTTATTTTGTCATATCTTGCCCTATCTGGAGTCTCCCTTCCCCCCTTCTCTGCTCTCCCTCTCCCAGGGAAGAGGTCACATGTGGATCCTTGCAATCAGTTCCCCCTTTCCAACCCACTCACCCTCCACTCTCCCAGCATCGTCCCTCACACCCTTGGTCCTGAAGGTATCATCCACCCTGGATTCCCTGTACCTCCAGCCCTCATATGTACCAGTGTACAACCTCTGTCCTATCCAGCCCTGCAAGGTAGAATTCGGATCATGGTAGTTGCGGGGAGGACGCATCCAGGATCTGGCGGAAAGCTGTGTTCTTCATCGGTACTACCTCGCACCCTAATTAACCCATCTCCTCTCCTAAACCCCTCTATGAGGGGATCTCCATTGGCCGACACTTGGGCCTTGGGTCTCCACTCTGCACTTCCCCCTTCATTTAATATTGTATATATATACATATATACATATACATATATACATATACACACGTATACACATACATACACACACATATCTTTTTTTTTTTTTGCATGATGCCTTATACCTGGTACCTTGGCACCTCGTGATTGCACTGGCCGGTGTGCTTCTCCCATGTGGGCTTTTTTGCTTCTGAGCTAGATGGCCGCTTTATACACATATGAGTGTCTATGAATTTGTTTCTCCAGTTGAGCCAGACTAACACAAGCAGGAATGGGAAGACTGACCTTAAAAACAAAATTGTTTTAAATCTGGAAAAGTTTATAGTCAGTCATTAAACTATAAAAAACAAACTGGTCTTTTGGAAGTGAAAATATTTATTTTTATGGTCCAAAAAGTTTGAGTACAAAAGGACTTATCAGAGGGTGTGCTGATATGAAACAAAAAGGATATGAAGAAAAACTTTATTTTTATTTTGTTCACTGATGTATTTCAGTGCCTAGAACAGCATCCAGAGCATAATAAGGAATCAGCAAATATTCAAAGAATGAATGTGTAAAAGCACGAACAATGAAGAGGGGCTACTTTTTAAATTTTTATTTTATTGGAGGCTCTTACAGCTCTTATTACATCCATACATATATCCATTGTGTCAAACAAATCTGTACATATGTTGTCATCATTGTTTCAAAATATTTTCTTCCTACTCGAGCCCTTGGAATCAGCTCCTCATTTTTCCCCTACTTCCCACATGTCCCCTTGATAATTTATAAATTCTCTTTTTATTCATGCCTTACACCGACCACTGTCTCTTTTCACCCACTTTTCTGCTGTCCATCTCCTGGGAGGGGGGCCATACATAGATTATTGGGATTGGTCCTGCATTATCCCCCCCACACACACACATACACACACACATGCCCTTACCCTCTTATTATTGCGGCTCTCTTTATTGGTCATGAGGGGTTTATCTCTTCTGGATTCCCTGTATTGCAAGTTCTTATCTGTATCAGTACACATGTTCTAATCTAGCCAGATTTGTAAAATAGAGTTGGGGTCATGGTGGGGTGTGAGGAAGCATTAAAGAACTAGTGAAAGGTTGTATGCTTCATTGGTGCAGCATTGCATCCTGGCTGGCTTGTCTCTTCCTGTGGCCCTTCTGACTAGGGGTGTCCTTTTGACTACTAGAAGGATTTGGGTCTCCATTCGGCCCTCCCCCTCATCCCCATTGATCTGAATTTTGTTTGTTTGTTTTAGTTTGGGTATTTGATGCCTAATACCTAATCCCATTGACACCTCATGATCACACAGGCTGCTGTGCTTTTTCCATGTGGACTTTGTTTCTTCTCAGCTAGATGGCTGCTTGCTTATCTTTAAGCCATTTAAGACCCCAAATGCTATATATTTTGATAGCTGGGCACCATCAGCTTTCTTCACCACTTTTGCTTATGCACCCTCTTTGTCTTCAGCGAGTGTCAGGGAAGGTGAATATCACAGAGTGCCTTGTTAGTAGAATAAATTGTTCTTCCATTGAGGGAGTACTTGAGTGGAGGCCCAATGTCCATCTGCTGCCGTGCTATTTTGTAGATAAATATATGTACATAAATCTATTCCCCAATACATATAAGTGTATTTAGATATATACATGCCTGTATTTAGACCTCTATAAATATCCATTGCCTCTGAGTTCTTTCTCTATTTCCTTTTACTTTCATCTTGTCCCACTATCATGCTCAACCTTTATTTGGGTGTTGGTAATTCCTCTTGGCTACATTGCCCTTGATTGAACCCATCTAAACATCGTATGCCCTCCTCACCATCAATTTGAGATAACTTATTCTTCACTTGTCCCTGCGTTTCTTAGCACCACCCCCTCCTTTTGCCCTACCTCCCCGTCTCACATGCCCCCTACAAACACTGGAACCTTCGGTCCCATTGTTCTCTCCTCCAAATTGTTCATCTCACCTATCCCATCCTGATAAGGAGAGGGACCAGACCTCAACTTGGCACACCAAGACATGAATGCAACATACAGCTATGAAGCAGGGAACCAATAAAGAGGTCTGTGGGGCCAGTTCCCAATACCAGCTCTCTGGGTATGCCCCCACCCCCACCCCAGAGGAATGTACGTCAGAGGACAGCTTTGAAGCTACAGCTCTGGAAGTGGGGCATGTGTGATTAGGAGCAAATGAAGGGAGAAGGAGAGAGAGTGGAACACACCATGGCCCACCAAGCCCTGAGGATAATATACTGCCTCAGAGAAGCCAAGGCACAGAGGGGATTCCAGGGCCCGCCCCATCTCGAGACACCACAACTCTCCCTCACTGACACATAGCACTAAGGGGGACAGCACTGGGGACATGGTGCGGGAATGTGCCCAATCCAACCCCACCACACCTGGGTGAAACACTAAGGGTGCATAGCGAGCAGTAAGGGGCACAAAGCAAGGAAGTCTCTGAGGAATGCTGAAGGTGGACTTGGGTCCAGGGCATTGCACCCCGGCGGACTCTACTGGAACACACTCATAAAGGTCAATGGACAGACCTGGAAGTGTTTGAGGGATTTTCAGTTTTTGCTGTTGGTATTTTATTTATCTATTTTGTTTTGTTGTATTAGCTATTGTTCATTTATTTTTGTCTTCATTTTTTATGTTTTGTTTTGCTTTATTTTTCTGCTTATTGTTGTTTTGTCTTCATTTTTTTGAAGAGGAGCTATTAATCTAAGAGATACATAACGTTAATTATGCTGAGCCAAAATGAAAAATTCTTCATTTTAATCAAATTTTGGAGAAAATTTATTTATTTTTGTAGAAAATTAATATTCAAAATATTTTCTGTTATGTGATATGAGCCCCCTTTCAGCAAACTTATTTTTCTGCTACATGCTAAATATAAGTTACATTGATATCATTCAAATTGTCCTTTAGCAAGCCAAGTATACTTCAGTAATATAGTTGCCTACTTAAAAAATGTTTCCATTATTAAACTAGTACAGGGACGTTTATACATTTCTCTGTAACATCAGTGGAATTTCTCCAGATTTGCCTAATGTCTCATTGCCTTCCTTCTTTCATTTCTACCATTGTTGGCTTTATATTTTGATTAAAAAATAAGTATACCTAATGCAACTTGAAATTAGCACATGACAACCCTTTTAGCATATTGTTTTAACAGAACATTTTTATATTACTTTGTTCTAGCTTTGATTTGTGTCACAATTGTTACTGACCATCTGAAGTCATCATGAGTGCTGCTATTCTGGTAGCAGATCCCTCCCTGGCCTCGTTCGATGCTTTAGACTCAAACCTTGCTTGCTATGATGCCACTAAAAGAAGCCGTCGAAGGCTTTTGCCTAGAACTCTGAATGCAGCAGTGCTTCTATTCAGGCTGTGTCCCTTGTACTAAAGGGGTGAGCTTACACTAAATGGATCATAACCCAAACCTGCTGCCATCAAGTAGATTCTGAGTCACAGTGACCCTATATGACACAATAGAGCTTCGCCTGGAGAGTTTCTCGGATTGTAAATATTTAAGGGGTCACACACCCTCCTCTTTCTCCCACGGAGAGCCTGTTAGATCTCAAATAGTCATCCTATGGTTAGTCTCCCTATGGCGTCTCTCCTTTTTTAGGTAAATGAACATGTGTTTTAAAAATCATAGTTATTACATTTATTAGAAGTTTAGCAGCATTTCGGTAAAAGTGTCATGTCTCTCTTCTTGAACTAACCGCTAAAATGGAGCAGCTATCTTGAAGAACCTTCTAATAATCAAAAAGTCAGGTCAATACTGGCTGTAAGGTAGGGGCGTGGGGAATGCTGTAGAGAGGAACTAAGAATATGGCAACTTTAGTGAAGCCTGCTACTCAAATACACTTTGTACCGATACCCTTATTAAAAGAACAATTATACCTAATGCACCTTGAAGCTAGCAAATGGCAATATTAAAGAGTGCTCATAAAATATAACTTCAAAATTCATTGTTCATACAGGAAGGAAAATCAATGTTCAGAAAATTTGACCTTTTATTAGATCTCCTTCAAATCATAGGTGGTGTCTGAAGAAAGGATCACAGTACATCCTAAGTATAGTAAAAGGGGTTCATTCCCCATTAGAAAGGTCAAAGTATAGTCCAATGTTTCTGTCCTGATTCAGTTTACTGCAATAAATGATTGTATAGATTTGCAACAAGACATTGTACTTTATCAAAATCAAAAATCATGCTATTATTTATAAGGCTCTTATGCATGACTTGTATTAGTCTTACAGACCTTTATATAGTTATAAAGTAAACATTTTGTCCTCTGTTCCAGCACCATTTAGGTCCCATAATCAAGTACACACATACAGTAGATTGTAGATATATAAGTCTCACACTCTAATTTAAGAAATGAAAAAAATTGACACACAAAAATTAAATGACCTGCTCAATTTCATAGAGCTTAAAGGCAAAATGATGATTTAAATCCAGGTTAATGAGTTTTGCTGCTACAAAATGGAAAAATACAGGATCAATCTTCTAATCACTACACAATATATTTCTATAAGTTATTTCAAAATGAAGTGTGAGAATATCGCCTGTTAGATGTTTTTTAAAATTAAATTATATTCTCATGATTTTAGTGGGCTAGCTTTATTTATTGGTGACTCAGATGTCGTTATTAGATATCACTACATTTGTATTTTCTTAATTCAGATTTTTTCTCTAATTACCAGAGTGACTATTGCTACCCATGACAGAAACTGATTTGAAAGTGTGAAACCGAGCCAAATCCTCATAGGTTGATATTTTCTTGGCTAAAAATTCCAAATATCTATTCTAACCTATGTTTGTATTTTATTTTTGTTTTTCTGTAACTGTTTGATCAACAAAACCAAGGCTCAATATATAATAGGTAGTTAGCCAAATTAAATTATTTTTTTCTGTATGCAAAGGAAGAAAAGAGAAGTCAGAATTGGGTATAACTCAATTAGGTAATTCATAAAGAGATATACCATCAGTTCTTTATAAGAAATCCTGATTGCTTTTACATTTGTAACATAAAGCATTGTGATATTGATAAAAACTCAAACTCACTACCATCGAGTCAATTCTAGCTCATAGTCACCGAAGAGGACTGGAAATCTCTGCAAGAGTAGACAGTTTGATCTTCCTCGTGGTTTCCAGCTGCTGACCATGTGATTAAGAGTCCAAGTGCAACCTTTATGCCACTAGGGGACTACTGAGAGTAAATGTTTACTACACATTATTGAAAGGACAAATTGAAACGTACCTGTCCACAGGAAAAATGACTGAGCTTCTTGGAAGATTGCTCTACTAGGGAAGAGAACTTGCATCAGATGTACTTCTTATAGATTGATTTTAAGTCAAAGCAACGCTACTCATGAATTTAACCCTATTTGAAATTAGGGTTTCTTTTTTTAATTTGTATGTTACTGTTGTGTTAGCATTAAAATTGGTTCCAATACAATTACTAGTGAGTGCAAATTTGTAAGAACAGCAGAAGAAAAACAAAGAAAGTTACACACAGTAGGGGTGCAGAGTTGGGGGAGGGGTGCCTGGGAGTAAGGACAGAGCACATTGCAAACAAGGATCCTGCTGTAAGCAAAGGAACATCAAGGATTACTGGAAGCCACCAGAAACTAGGAAAGAGGCATGGATTTGGAGGTCTGGCCACCAAAACTGTGAGAAAAATAAGTGTCTGTTCCTTTAAATCACCATTTATGGTATTATTTTTACGACAGCCTTAGAAAGCTAAAACAATAATCAATAAGGAAAACACATCTCAAAATGTTTCTTGTTTTATATTGTATAATAGAAAAAGCATCTGCCATGTCTAAAGCTAAAGAATATTACCAATTTTTAAAAATAACTAACATATTCCATACTACGTTAAGCCCTTTCTGTATAGCATCCAATTTATTTCTCACAGCAACTCTGTATGGATCCATATCATACCTGAGAAGCCTAAACAAATTTCCGGCAGCTTGAAAAATATTATAGGGACAAAATATCAGTGCTGTGATTTGGATCAAGGCATCACTGACTCCCAAGGCATATCTTTCAAATAGTCAGCAACTATTTTAAGCTTCATGCATTTCTGGTTGATAGGTGCCATCCAGGTGATTTTCAGTAATAGGAGCCCCACGTGACAGAGAAGAATGACCCAATAGAGTTTACCTGGCTGTATTCTTCATGGATAAAATACTAAACAAGCTATCTTAAGAAAATATCAATATTTTACATAGTAAAATATATTTTTCAATTCAATTCTCCACAAGCTACAACTTTGATTTAGTTGTTGTTGTTGTTGTTGTTATTGTTGCTGTGTGCCATGGAGTCAGTTCTGACCCACAGTGACCACAGGCACAACAGAAGTGAGTACTGTCTGGTCCTGTGCCAGCCTCACAATTGTCCCTGTGCCCGAGCCCTTTGTTGGCGCATGGTGTCAGTCCATCTCATGGAGGACCTCGCTCGTTTGCACTCCCCTCCACTTTACCAAGCATGTTGGCCTTCTTCAGGGGCTGGTTTTTCCGGACAACATGCTCAAGGTGTGTAATACAAAGTCTTGCCATTCTTGCCTCTGAGGAGCATTTTGACTGTACATCTTTCAAGACAGATAGCAGTCCTTGGTAGTTTCAATATACTTCTCCAGCACCACAATTCAAATGTATAAATTCTTCTTCCATCTTCCTTATTATTCAATGTCCAATTTCCATATGCATTTGAGACGATGGAAAATACCATTGCTTGAGTCAGGTGTACCTTAGTATTGATGTATTTATACATCCTAAAGAAAAGATTCATCATTAAATCAACAAAAATAAGCAGAAAATCTAATATGGAAAAGGTACACCAGACTTACATTAGACTTACACCAGACTTACATTCTAATGTTGTTGCTAGGTGCTATTACAGTTATTTCTGACAGTCAACCTATGTAAAACAGAAAGACTGTTTGCTTTGCTTTTTTTTTAAGTTTCTAATAGTTACCAAAAAATATAGACCCATAAATGATAGCATATACAATATATTCATCCCTGGTCACTTTTCTTGGAGAAATATAACTTCATTTCAGCTTTTTCTCTGACCCAAACAAATTTCATTTAATTGGCATAATTCATAACTATAGACACAATTATTTTATAGGTAGTCACTGTCAGAAAAAAAGGCAATCACTTAATGATAAATAAAATCACCAATGTGTGGTTAAACAAGTATTTAAATGCATGCTATATTTATATAGAGAGAAATATGACATTTAGTGATTTTATTTATTATTCATGCTGGCTGTACTTATCACCTATGAGTACCTTAGCATATGTTTAATTTCTTCTAAGCCTATAATATCTATAATGTTTAGCACATAGTATAATGAATTATACACACAAAAGGGAAAGTAACTTTCTCTCTCTTTACCAGAAAAGCATTCTTATGAATAACTTAGAAGCATCAAAATGCTTAGAAAAGTGTCTTAAATCTTATGGTGGTAAGATCATGAAAGAAACCCTTATTTGTACATTGTAGGTCTGAGTGTTTGTAGGAAATTGTTTTCTTGCAACATTTTCAGTAATTTTCTCAAGTGTTCATGAGCCAAATTACTGATCTTCACCAAGATGAGTAATTATCCAAACCGAATGCTTCCCAGTGAATACTGAAAACACAATTAAAGAGGCAATAACATAAATTACACTAGCATGTATGACATTATGGTGTGCACACACACATATATTTACACTCAATTTAATGTGGACACAGGATGCAGGCCTTGTATAATTTTAGCTCTCATATCTTGAAAAAACAGTTGTATTTGAGATAAATTTAGCGGGATAATGTGGTGACAGAACCTGTAGTGCTGTAGTGGAGATCGCCTTAAAACTCCATGCACCTTCGGGGATGACCACCGCGCTTGTGAAAGCTGTCCATGTGTGTGTTGGTTTGATTTACCTGTCTAATTTGGATTTTAATTATGCCCACTGGGTAGGGAATGTGACTAACTTTGTGTTCCAACAGCACCTGGTGCACAGTTGGGTTTTCACTAAATGTTGAATAATAATCTACAGAAATCAACTTAATCATAGCAACACAGATCTTGATGCTGTGAGATTATTATTTTTATCTAGGAATTATTGGAAAATATACAAGTTTAACAAAGAACAGGCCACACTTAGTCTTGTCCTAGAGGACAATATTCTTGCATCTCCTGGGTACATTTTCTTTCTGCACTGGGCAAGAACGAAGCAGTGGGTTTGAAGTGAAGCAAGCTCAAATGAAAGCGGGAAAACGGGTGGTCAGCATGTCACCTGTTTGGGTTTGAAAAGGCCGGCATGGAGGTCCACAAAGCAGACGCAGTCCTGAAGTCAACCCATGTGCCTAATGTTGGCTTCTAAACCAGGTAACCAATGAGAGTACATAAATAGCACACCCTGGGATCATAGGAGCCTATGGTTAAAATTCATTTTGGCCAAACTGATCCAACTCTGTATATTCATAACTGAGACTCAGCAATATTAAGAGACATGCCTCACTCCTAGTGTATTCAGTCAACTCGTACTAACCCAATGAGATGGGGTAGAACTGTTCCCAGTGGGTTTTCAAGGCTGCAATCTTCTATGAAGCCGACTGCTGCATCTTTGCACCACTAAAAAAAATAAACCAAAAAACTCCAAAAGCATCAAAAAACAGACACTGCCATCTCATTGATTCTGACACACGGTGACCTCTATCGGGCAGGGTGGGACTGTTCCTGGAAGTTTCCTAGGCTAATTCTATACCGAAGTACGAAGCCTCGCTCTGCTTTCTCTGGGGGGGGGGGGGGAGAATGGAGTGGACAGGGGGTTTCAAACTGCTGAGCTTGAGTTTAGCAGCCCAATGTTCGACCACTGCGCCACCAGAGCTCCTTCTTTGTACCCTAGGGGCTAAGTATTTCAAAGCACTGACTGCAGTTAGCAGCAAAGTCATGCATGTAATACTCATTAGTGCCCTTTCACTGTGCTGTCTACCGAAACCGCTGGCATAAGTGGGGAAGCTTTGTGCTTAAATAGATATGCACCACTCCTGGAAAATGAACTGTGATCTCTGTTTATAATCATATTTAGTTAGTGTAAGTGATGGACTAAACAGATATTGCCACATATGATGGTTATGTGTGGAAATTAAAGTAATGATATCATTGGTCTTCAGTCACCATTTAGCTGCACGTTATAATGTCTAGTATTCACATGCGGCTTTCATGCACTTGTCTTTCTCCTTTTCTACTTTTGGGCAATACTTGTTTGAAACAATTTCTACATTAAATTCTTCCCAGTGGGGATTTCATTGCCCATCAAAGATTCATAATTAGTATATAATATAATATATACTATAATATATACTATAATATATACTATAATATATACTATATTAATACTATAGTATACTATATTAATATACTATATTAATATACTATAGTATATAATATAATATATACTATATTAATATAATATAGTATATAATATAATATATACTATATTAATATAATATATAGTATATAATATAATATATACTATATTATATATATTATATAATATATAATTAGTATATAATATAATTACATTAATATATGAAATAGTAGAATCATGGTAGTAGTGGACTCATTAATGATAGCATTCCAACACCTCCACTTTGGAAAATAAATTCACCGCAGAGTAGCTTGATCGATGCATTGATGCATTCATTGATAGTGTGGAAATCTTCATAAACTCATGATGAAAATCATAATATCATATAAAAAGTCTAGTGACAATAGATTCCAAAAACTAATCCTTATGTGTTGTGTACTATGTGTATAAAGGTCTTCTGAAACCTGTACTGATTGTTAGATTATATGTACCTATTGGACCAAATGAACAAAATTCTGTGGTTTAGGACTGTATTATAAACATCACTTTTAAATTACATGCAGAAGGGAAATGACTTAAGTCATTCATTATTATTTATCATTGCTTTGCATTTACACAACTTGCTGAATTTTTTACATTCCACTGAAATTAAAAGAATAATAATTACAGTAATTAAATATGTGTTCATTTTCTACATATATACTGTATTTCAGATCCATAGTACTGCGTTGGGTTAATCTTTGGTCTGTGTGGAAACCGCTGCCAGTGCTGAGATGCTTACACCTTCACTGATTTGGCTTTCCTCCTGCAGTCGGCATCATTGTGTGTGTTTTGTGAGATGGAGGAGGACTTTGTAGATTGGTGTTGGACATATGGGCTAATGTTGGACTTGTGGGCTTGGGCAGCACTGGGTTGGGATGTTTTCTTGATGTTCACTGAAACTTTATATAAAACTCTCTCTTATACATATGGTTTTCTGTGGATTTGTTTCTCCAATGTACACAGACTAACATAGAGACCTAATTTTTTGTTAGAGTTCAGTGGACTCGTGTTAAAATGATAAAATGACCCTTGTTATCAGGGTTTTCTCTAAGGTTGGTGCTAGGCAACCACCCAAGGCGGAAATCACAAAATTGCATCAATTACTGTTTTTGAACATTCATCTGTACAACAGTAACTAATCACTGGTTGTAATGTCCTTCTCTTTACCGGCGTAAAAAAAACTAGTCTGAACTTGTAATATTTATTTACTTATTCATTTCATACAACTCATTACACTTCTGATGAAATACTACATATTTATTCCTTGCATTTGTTTACTTCGGTAAACAAATATAACGAGGAAAGGTGCCAAATCAGAGGGTGTATTACACCCCAAATTCCTAAGAGATAAGATGAGTGAACGGTGCAAACCCTAAAAGTGTTCAAAGAGCTAAATGCACTGTCAGAACAGTTGCTGTAAGTTCAGCATCAGCAGAAATGGGATTTTTCAGAGATGCACATTGTATGTTCAGGAGAACGAGGCCGCCTGTTTCTAATGTATCAAACACAATGACCATTGTCTTAGTGGCCCGCCCCTAAAGGATCCTGCTCCTACAGTGAAAAGAGGGTTAAGGATAAACCACACAGCCAATGATGCTTGGATTAAAATGAAGGATATTTCAAGTGAGGATGCCAATCAAAGGGCAATATGGAAATATTCTAAATAAGTTTTCTTGTTTTGTAGGTGTTATTAAATATTTTCCATCATACCTTATAACGCTTATAACTAATCTAGTTGTGTACCTGTTCTATTGTTCTTATTTATATATTGTCTCTATGAAATAATATACTACCTTTCAGTATTTTATTACTGTTTATATATCTAAAATTGTCATTAGGGAAGTAAACCAGGTGTTAAATTAGTTGAATCCCACCATGGTTCTAGCTCATAGAGACCCATGTACAATGGAACAAAACGCTGCCTGGTCCTCTGGCATCCTCACAACTCTTCTCATGTCTTAGTGCATTGCTGCACCCACTGTGTGCATTTGTCTTGTGGAGCGCACTCCTCTCTTTTGCCCACCCCTTCTCTACTTTAATTGGAATTAGTAAATGCAAAAGTGTAAAGTGGAAATATATGTCTATGTTATCAGATTATGCAGAGATAAAATAATATGAATAGCATAATTTGGAAGTTCATTTCTTATATATACTCAAATCAAAACCCAAACCCCCTGCCGCTGTGTCAATACAGAATCATAGTGACCCTATCCTGCAATTGATTGATTCACTCTTCTCTTCATGAATGTTTAGCTATGTGTACCTTTTGGTGTTATGTCTAATACTGCAATGAACATTGATCAACATTATCTGTTTGAGTAACTAATTTCAATTCTTTGGGGTTCAGACTATGAACAAATCTAAAAAAACAAAACCTTAAGTGAAAATAGTCAGTCAAAATAGATAAAAACTATATAACTCGATTGAAGTGGACTATTTGGATAAGCAAGTATATAAAGATAAAAAGTTGAATATTGTTTTATAAGCACTTATGGATTGTGCAAGGTGGCAATAAGGCGTTGTTTCCTTTAAAAAAATCATTTTATTAGGTATTCATGCAATTCTTATCACAATCTATACATACATCTATTGTGTCAAGCACATTTGTATATTTGTTGCCCTCATCATTCTCAAAACATTTGTTTTTTATTTGAGCCCTTGATATCAGCTCCTCATTTTTCCCTCTTCCTCCATGCTCCCCCTCCCTCATGAACCCTTGATAATTTAAAAATTATTATCATTTTGTCATGTCTTACACTCTCCAATGTCTCCCTTAATCCACTTTTCCGTTGTCTGTCCCCCAGGGAAGGGTTATATGGAGATCTTTGTAATTGGTTACCCCTTTCTACATGACCATCCTTCCACCCTCCTGGTATCGCCACTCTCACCACTGGTCCTGAAGGGATCACCTGTCCTGGATTGTCTGTGTTTCCAGTTCCTATATGTACCAGTGAACATCCTCCGGTCTAGCCGGATTTGTAAAGTAGAATTGGGTTCATGATAGTGGTGGGAGGAAGCATTTAAGAACCAGAGGAAAAGTGTATGTTTCATCATTGCTACACTGCACCATGACTGGCTCATCTGCTCCCCATAAGTCTTCTATAAGGGGGTGTCCAGTTGCCTACAGATGGGTTTTGGGTCTCCACTCTGCACTGACCCTTATTTACAGTGATATGATTTTTTTGTTCTGTGATGCCTGATACCTGATCTCTTTGACACCTCGTGGTAACACAGGCTGATGTGCTTCTTCCATGTGGGCTTTGTTGTTTCTGAGCTAGATGGCTGCTTGTTTATGTGCAAACCTTTAAGACCCTGGATGCTACATCTTTTTATAGCCGGGCACCTTCAGCTTTCTTCACCACATTTGCTTATGTACACATTTTTCTTCAGCTATCGTGTCGGGAAGGTGGGCATCATGGAATGCCAATTTAATAGAGCAGAGTGTTCTTGCATTGAGGAAGTACTTGAGTGGAGGTTCAATGCCCATCTGCTGCCTTAATAGTAAACTTATAAATATATGCATGTAGATCTATTTCCCCACTATCTTATATAAATATATTTACAAATGTATATGCCTGTATTACATATGTACATGCCTCTATAAATACCCTTTGCCTCAAAGTTCTTTCCTCCACTTCCTTTTATTTTCCTCTTTTCCCACTATCATGCTCAGCCTTCATTGGGGTTTCATTAATTTCTCTCAGCTGCATTGCCCTTACTGAATACCTACCAGTCCTCTCACAACATCCTTGCCACTAATTTGGGGTCACTTGTTGCTCCCTTGTCCCTGGTTTGGTCAATACCTTTCCCCCGCCTTCCCCTCTCCCATGTCCCCATGGAACCATCGGTCCCATTGTTTTCGCCTCTAGACTATTAGTCCAGCCTATCTTATCTAGATGGATCTGCAGAGATAAAAATATACACCACAAACAAGGCATAGCAAGACAAAGCAAAAAAAGAGAACACAAGGATGACAACAAAAAGAAAACCAAAGACCCAAAAAAGAATAAATTTATTTAAAAACTGAAAAAGAAAATTAAAAAAAAAAGATAAACCTGTAAATAGATCAAGGTCTGATTTTTCGAACTCTAGGCATGTCCTCCAGTCAAGTCTGATGGGATGCCACGCTCTGCCCCGAAAGTCTATCCTTTGCACTCCCTCAGGAGCTCCCTGCTCTGCTCCTCCACCTTTGCTCTGCTGGGTGCCTTTAGAGTCTTGCCTCAGTGTCACAGGGTCAGATCAGGGCAATCCGGACACTGAGTCTCCAGTGTTGTCCCCCCCTAGGGGGAGTTATTTCTTAATGGATAGAGTCTCTTTTTGAGATACAAAAAAGTTTTGGAAACTAATAGTAGTGGAAAATACCTAAAAAACAATTACAACAACAAAAAAAGTTTTAAATCCATAATTAATATTCTTGTTCTGTTTACATATTGACTGGTTTACATCAATACATAAACTGAATGTAGCATAATAGAGCCCTTTATTTTTGCCTAAATAGTGATATCTTACTGAGGATAGGGGAACCTGTTTCGTTATTCATGGGTTTCACACTTTCAGGTAAGATTCATTAGCTCTTTTCCACTTTAGTCTTTCCTTTGCTGTAATGGACTGTGATGATCCAGTAGCCTACAGTGAAGGACAAATGACCATATCTAGTCTTAATAATAGAATTGCTTTTACTCACATGAAAATCTCATGTTTTATACAATTTATCTAGTCCAAGTGTAAGTCTTCTTTGTGAAATTGTTAATTATCATGTAAGATAAAGTGTAACTGTGTGGAGTAACATGTGGGAATATAAATTTTTAGTACTATCTAGCACTCAGAATATTGATAAAGAGGTAAAGTTTATAGAGTTAGGCTTTTAACAGACGTCAACACCAACTGGACCTCTTTCCAAGAGCGTTATTAATTTCTTCAAATTTCATAGTATAGCCTCGCTATCCTATACCATCTCTAATTTCCTCTTGTCATCTGGGATTTCTCAGTTTCTGCTGGGTATTAAAATCACCACATCATGCTCAAAATACTCTGTTAAAACTAGAGAGAAAGCTGGGTGCTGGGGTCATCGGAAGAGAAAAACAAAAGTAGATATGCAACTCTAGATTCCTCTTCCAATTAGATCATTTTTTCTTACTAGTTTGCACAGGAAACAAGTTCATCTGGCTGAGCAAAACTTGTATTTTTTTCTTCAGAAACAATGCACTGTTCACTCAAAGGAAGAATACACAGCCCTTCTGTTTCTGTAAACTTTGTTCTTTAAAAGCAGCAATAAACCACAAACATGGCCTGGTTTTGCTCAGGAGCTTCAGACTTCAGTCCTGGCAAAGTGAATGATACGATAGTTAACATTAGTTCAGAGTTTGCTTTTTGTTTGTTTCCTTTTGTTTGTTTTAATTGTGTATTTTTCATAATCGTAACTATAGGAGTTATACATTTTGTTTGTTATATCGTATATTTTTGCAAATGCTTAATTCTTCTTATTTTAACTTGGCAATCAAATATATTACCTTGCATAATTTGATATAATTATAAAATATTAATGTAAGGTATGCCACTTAAAGATCTACATGTGTGCATATATGTATGTTTAATATATCCATTAAATGTATATCTTTATATGCATCTATTTCTTCACTATGTGTTATCTTAAGTATTCATCCACTTGGTTTTGCTATCCTGTGGTAACATATATTTTATGGTGCTGGAAGCTATGCCACCAGGATTTCCTTTAATGCAAGCATGGTCATTCACAGCAGTCAAGTTATAGCGCGGGGTCCATAGAAAGGCACAGGAGAAAGTAAGAACTGGCAAGCACTGCACAAATTTAGCCCATGACAATCTTAGAGTATTTGATCAATTACTTAAGGATGAGTCCTCTGGCCATCAGGCACTATTTAGTACTCATAAGAATGGATGTTAAGGTAGTCATGATCATGGAGGTGGTGTAGGACCAAGAAAGTTTTTATTCTATCAGTCATAACATCATGAGTCTGGGGCCCAGCAACTAAGCACAACAACTTATATCCATCCCCTTTATTTATTACATCTCATTGAATGGAGCACCATTTGGATTTTATCTACTTACTAGAAATTGCAATAGATATTTTAATTGAATTTTATCAATAAACTTATTTTTTATTTGAATTTCTAGGCATCAACAAAGTGGTTTACCTGAAAATTTTACCATCAGAGATTTTGTTTCTGTGGAAAAAGGGTAATTATAAGCAAGTTGGTGGGAAATATATGTATATACACTTTGTACAATTTTGAAATGTATTTTTTATTTGCCAACATTAAAATACAACTAAATGGAGTAGTTCTGTAAGTGATTTTTTGCAAATCTCTGGGACCGTATTTTCTAAAATTCCATGTGTCCTCCAAACATACTACTTATTATATATATCTCAATTCTAGAAAATTATTTTTCTAAAATATGTCAATATGTCTGTGAATGAGTCAGTTATAGAAATTTCTAGTAAATCATTCTAGAAAACTATGCAACTTATATCAGAAGATTTGTTTAATGCATCAAGTATTTTTCTTTTTATTTCCCTTACAATCTTCTATCTAACCAGTGACTGATATTAGTCTTTATTGCATAAAGTTCCTATAATTCAAGAAAATGTTATAATGTTTTTATAAATATAAATAGGCAATGACACATATGCATATACAAAAACCGCCATTAGAAAGATAATGAATAGTAATATAAGGGTTTTAAAAAACAGCAAAATAATTAATATTGATTTTCAAATGTGATCCCAAGCACCTGCAAGCAAAGATAAATTCATCTGTAGTCATTTTCATTATCAAAAAATGTTTAATGTTGAGTTTATTGGTAATACCTTGCTAAAATATATGTAGTCATTCTCATATCACCCAAGGCTCGATATTAAGCTTATTCATAATACCATAGTAAAGTCATATTACATAACAACATATCACTATTAATAACCATATTGCTTAAGTGTTCAGCCCATGGAGTGGATGATTGTTTGGCTGCTAACGGAAAGTTTCACAGCTTGAAACTACCAGTCACTCTGCAGGAGAAACAGGAAGCAGTCTGCTTCCACCAAAGCAGCCTCAGAAATGTGGAGGAATTCTATTCTGTTCTGTTCAGTAAGTTTAATTGGGCCAACACCATCTTCATGATCGTTGCTACCTTTATGTCCATTAGTACGGGTATGAAATAAAACTTTTATACCTACAGGACTCATTTTAAGCGCTACATTAAACACTATAATGCTCTCATTGGCTAAAGTTCCCAAGTAGATGGCCAGCCTCTACTTCCTCCTGAGTCTTTATAGTAAACATGACTAAAACTTGACTACCACGGGAGACCATGCTGGGATTTGAAATACTGAGAACAGAACATAACTGCCAGCACCATAGCAACATGCAAACCACTAGAGAAAGGGAAATCTAGAGTGCTGAGTGGTTAAGATGATATATAGATCTAGAAATAGATGTAAGAAAAATTGTCTATGGAACTACTAAATATATAGATTTATAAAGGCAACTCATCAGCATTTTTGTTGTTGTGTGATTAGAACACATGGGAATGTATTCCAAGGAGGCATACATATTATTTTTCTAGAGGAGAGTGTAAAACTATCCCAGAGGGATTCCTACACTGTGACCTTTCAGGGGGAGCAGTTGTCTCCAAGTCTTTCCTCCTGCAGAGCTGCTGGTTTAAGTTTGAACCTCAAGCTGGTAGTTAGCTGCAGAGGGTTAAACCGTTGCGCCATAAAAGCTCCTAAAAAAGCCACAAGAGTTGCTGAACATAGTCCCTTCTCATGGTTAGATAGCTGAGAGAACATCAAAATCCCAGAGAGATCTTTTATTGCCTGTACTTATAGAAATAGTAATAGATGAGGAAAGTATTGAAGAAATATTTCCGTTTATTCCTCTGGATCGGTGTATTATTTGTCTTAAACTTTCCAGATATATATTCCAGTCTCAAATGGATAAATAAGAACAGTTCATAAATGAATATGATTGCTATATGGATAAAAATTCTTCATCAAATCTTAACATATCTTAAGAGAAGTCTTAACAGTAAAGACCCTGATATTTACAATGTCATATCAATTCCTCCAAATCCGTCTAGCTTCACCTTGTCTTCATTAACTCTAAGCCTGCACTAAATCAGCCTCTGTACTTAGGCTGGAGGAATATAATGAGCTCATGACAAGACAGTGTCATTGTTTAGCCCACAGATAACTCAATGCTCTCCCAGCATTGACCCTGTGCTCCAGTCTCATGGACTGAATGTGTATTATTTCACATCAAGTAACAGGTTTTGTATTATCCTAGTCTGTCTTTCTTGGGGCTGATTCCTTGCCTCTAAATTCTGACCTATGTTTAGAAAAGTAACATATCTGAATTGAAAACAGTGACTCCTCCAGATTAGTGGAATTTCATATGCTGCCTAGCAATTCAGTTTTGTCTGATGGCTATTTGGCAGTATTGAGTTCTTAAATGATCTGCCCCCCCCCCTTTGTATTTACCTGACAAGATGCACACTTGGATAAAGTTATTGCTCAAACAAATGTGTTTCATTTTTTTCAAATTATTTATATATTCTTTTTTTCTCAAAAATAAATGAAATCTTCATCCCACCTTTCTATCTCCATATGACAAAGTAGATACATTAAAAAATCATTCAACAGCTCAAAATAATCATTTTCACATAATTCTAATTCTATGAATATTTTAATATGAATGCATGCACCATTATTAAACTTGGTTATTTCTTTATTTCTGGGTTAAATGTTCCATCTTTATTTTCCTAATTGCTTCATCATGACTTTTAACATCTTTTCTTTCTTTTCCTGATTTCATTCAAACGTTGACTTTCTATTTGTGGATGGTATTTATACACAGGTGAACTATGCCCTGATTTACACAAGGTGTAGCTAGAAACGTATGTATTGTTCTCTGCATACACTTTGAAACAGTTCTCTTTGAATGTTAATCATGTATAAGATCTGTATATACAGGGAACAAAAGTGCAGAGGCTCCTAATACAGTATATTTGATGACATGGTTAATCAAAATAAATTCACAGGGTTAGGATTTCATAGAAATAATGAAAGGAGGGAAACTTCATTTCTACGACTAGGCACTATAAAATCAATAAACACTAACAAATATGGAGCAAAATACATGTTCATCCTACCTAAGACTTGAGAGCTCAAAGTGTGTTGAATGTTCAGAACTAATTCCCCAACATAAATACAAAAAAGTCAAGTAGTCTTACAAGCGCTGATTCATGTCACTGAGTTTTATGAAGTAAGCAAGATAAAATGACAGGAAATAGAGTCTCTCCCATGCAATTATAAACTCACTTCTCCTCTTTGTTAGCTCCCTTTCCTCACACAAGAGCTCACTAGAAGGTTTGTAAAGCTTTGAATTTTAGCTCCATTTCCTGGAATTATCTCTGTACTTAAACGAAAGATATTTGTAAGGTACAAATATTGGTGGTTAAGTATTGTATGATATTTAAATAAATAGTACTGCTATAATAAATTTAATACTTATACTAAGGAGCTGATGTATTTAAAGACAACTTTAAGTAGTCATTCCTTTAGCAATGGACAGCCATTTTTAACGGAATTTAGAAATAAAGTGTACCAATAGTCCATTTGTCTTATATTCTCAATTCCAGTAAGCAATGTGTTTTAAAGATCTGCTATAAAAATATCTATTTTGGAAAAGTCCAGCTCCCTTCTTATGGAGCACAATATAAAAAGGTAAGGTAGTCTTTTTACTTTTGTAATACTTCATATTTTAGAAGTTGACATTTTTTTAATGGCTTTCTTCTTTTCATCCTGCTGTCTTTTAGCGACTGCAAAAGAAACAAGGCCGCCACCAGAGGGAGCTCCAGTTACCTAACCCTTTTCACAGGAGCTAAAATGACACCATCAAACATGCTATTTGTAAGCCATCGATTTAATATTCAGTGTCATGTCAACATACCTAAAATAGGAATAAAGCAGCGTATAGATTAGTCTACTAATGCATGTAGATAATAAACTGAAGTTTTATTTTTTTACTTTTCTTTAAATCAAATTACTTGAAATGCTTCTCATTGAATGCAGTTTGATCAATTTCAGCAACAACTTAGAATCTTGAGAAAAAGGACTGTGAGAGATAATGTGCAACTCTTTAATATTTGAACTTCAGTGTCCTCGGGTATTTGCCTCATCTTTATATACCCCACTTCATAAAACCTTATTGGTTTCTGACCTTAACAGTTCATCATTTTGCTGTATTGATTTGAAGGTGATAAAACTGTTCTTTATATTTCCCCCTTGCCATCATGCAGGATTTAAAAAAAAATTTGTTCCTAAAACAAAAAATACGGAGAACGAAGGCAGTTCAGTTTCACACCTGATCTTCAGTGTTAAGAGAATGGGAATTGCCCATGTCCCACTGTGGGGAGAGGTCAAACGCTTACAGACATCCTCCCCAGGGTAGTTAGTCACCAGACTACAGAGTAGGCCTCTAGGGCAGTTAGTCAACCAGACTATATGGCAGGCCTCACTCCCTGCTACTACGGACAATAAACTATCCCTCCTTGAGGCCTGTGGCCAAGCGTTCTCACCCTACCAATAATGATCTCTATCAACTGAGTCAGGGAACAGGCCAAACTGACTGTGACATCCAAAGTTAAGTTATATGCCCATCTTATCAAATGTATAGCCCCAATTCCTCCTCTTATTGTTTCATGTATGTCCCTAGACCACCTCTTCTCATTACTGTATTACCTATGGTACAACCCCTCCCTGTGACGTATGTACTCACCTGTAATTAGGGGACTTACGTGTCCCTAGAGAATATAAAAAGCGTGGGCTAACATTAAAGAACCTCTCTCTCCCTCCACGTGGACCATCGAGTGGGGCAGAGGTGAGCATGCTACCATGAATTGTGACTGACTCCCATTTACTTCAATACTTCACTTCTATCTCTCATGCTCTCTATGACTTTACTATGATCTTTACTTATTATCGCTGTACAATTGCGCCTACCGGACCCGTAATGATGTGTTAGGGGCTGGCTTCCCCTGACATCTCACCATAGTGAACGTTGAAGGACAGATGCTCTCTTTGAAACAAGTGCAACATTCAGACAGAGAGCACTCGGGCTGGCTGACACTTGTTGCCGGCAGTTCAGATATATGGACTTCAGCTTTTCATCAATAAAAAGAATTTCTACATCATCTTTCAAACTTCCCAAAGATGCTTGCTGGTTTTATATTTTACAATATTTCTAATGCTACAGAATCTGAAAGAAATATGAAAGAACCTAGTTTACATAAATATTTAATGCTCTTCTTTTAATCTTATCTTTCTAAATATTGTTATATATTCTGTTCTAACAAATGAGTAATGTATTTCATAATGATGTGGTGGGGGAAGAAAACCTCTGGCTAATTTACTACTCATCTAGGTATGAGACTCTCAGGACCTTTTATGAAATCATTATTCAGACACATACTGAATAGGTTTTAATTATTAGAGTTAAATTCTCATTTTGAAACAATGTCGCAAGTGGTTGTTAATGTAATATAATGTTGTTAATTTAATATAATATTATTTAATTCACTTTTCAAAAATTAGATTTATCCTATATATAAAGCATATCTCTACCTGATTCCATTAATCCATTGTTGCATCTAGTAACTCTGCGCATTGATAATGTTGATCATGGTTACCAACACCCTCCTTTTATTACCACCAATCTCCTCTGATGTGTTTTAAGTTTTCTGCTGATTCTACCATTTCAGGCATCAATTGTCCGCTCTTTCTTCTCCGAAAGCCATGAGTTAGTTAAAGTTTATTGTGCCAACCTCGCTGATAGACACATGTGGGGCTAATTGAAGGATGGATAGATAAATGGCTTGGTGAGCCTCGCGTTTTGAGTTCTTGGGTCTCTTGCTTTCTGATGGTTGGACCAGGATGCATCTGCCTTAGCCAGTTCCCTGCTTTAGCTGGCAAGGCTCACTTCCTGCAAGACATCCCTGAGGAGATGCCACATGGACCTACCCTGATGCAGCCCTGGGTGGTGGAGCAGTCATGTGGAGACCCCTGCCAGCGCTGAGATGCTTACACATTCACTAACTTGGCTTTCTTCCTGCAGTCAGCAACATTGTGTCTGTTTTGTGAGATGGAGGAGGACTTTCTTGATTGGTGTTGGACATATGGGTTAATGTTGGACTTGTGGGCTTGGGCAGCACTGGGTTTGAATGTTTTCTTGATGTGCATTTAACCTTTATATAAAAATCTCTCTTATACATGAGTTTCTGTTTGTTTCTCTAAAATACCCAGACTAACACAAGCCACTTTTAACAAAAGGGTTAAACATCAGCTATTCAACTGAACTGAATAGCAAATTAAAATGTTGCATGTCCAATATAAGAAATGTTGTTTTGTTTTATTTGATTTTCTAGTGGTCATGGTTTCAATTGTGGGGAATATATATATATATATATATATATATATATATATATATATATATATATATATATATATATATATATATATATATATATATATATATTCAAACACTTCTTGTATGTATAGTTTAATAGCATTACTTATTTGATAAGTTTTGGACTGCAAAGTTCATACCTATTAATTTTAAGTTTTTCTCACTTCCTTTAACAAAAGCTCTGTGCCCCAAATAATTCCTTCCTCTTTCTCCATTCCCTTGTCCTAAACTCAATGCCATCAGGCACATAGCTCACTCTGTAGGACAGAACAAAACAGCTCCTTGAGATTTTAGAGACTGAAAATATTTACAGGAGCAAATAGCATTATCTCTCTCCTGTAGCGCTTCTGGTAGGTTTGAACTACTGACCTTGCATGGAGCAATCCAGTGTTTATCCCACAGTACCACTGGGGCTCTTCCTTCCGGACCTGAGTAACTAGTAATTGACTCTAATTTCTGTATTTTTGCCTGAACTAAATATTTTATGCAAATGGTTTGAGAATCATCAAACAGGAAAAAGAGTTCTTTTGGGTCTGAAAATGCTTCTTAAGTAAAATAAAAGTGGCCAAACTTAGTGGATTTTCTACATGAAATTTCACAGTATTCAATTATTTATCCATCTAATAAATTGATGGCTTTCTTTTAATATATACACATAATATGTTGTGTATATAAGATGGATAATAATATGTAAGTGGGTGTCAGAAAGCTCATGGAAAAATTGAAGTATGTTTTAAGTTAATTATTTGATATTCCCTCATAAAATATGATTGATATATATATAGCATACTCATTCTGAAAATCAAGCCTTACTTTAAAATTTAAACATATATCCTCTCTTTTTTGGGTTAACAAATGGGTTGGACAATATGTAAATACTTATAATTTTATTAGAGAATGCCTGGTGGTCTTCTGGGAAAATACTATGAAAGTTATAAAAATATCTTGATAATAATATTTATATTTGTGTTTGATCAATGAACGGGGTCTCATATTAATTATGCTGACATATAAAATTAAGCATTACACCTGTTGATCCTAATCATATTTTGTAGATCTTCCTGTTTTCAGTTTTCTTATTTTTAAAATTCTAAAACTATTATTCTTCTCATGAAACAGTTATCAGAATGCAATGGATAATTTATAAGAAATACTATTCAGCATATATTTCTTAATAAATCACTGAATGCACATTAAAATCACTGCCATTGAGTCAATTCAAACTCACAATTGCCTTAAAACACGTTTTGAAACTGGAAACCTTTAGGCGATCAGACAGCCTCACTTTCTCCCTCTGAACAGCTGTTGGCTTGAATTGCCAACCTCACGGTTAGGAGCAAAATATCCCACAGCACCAAAAACAGCTTCTTCAATAAATGTAAGATACCTCCAACATTTTCTTCACATGAATACTGGTTGTGCTAGTCATGAATTTTTATCTTCCAACATATTTTACTCAACGTTTACCAGAAGAGGTAATAGGTAGATGGTAGGTAGGTAGGTCAAAGTAAAATGAAATTCTTGAAAATATCAATCTTACCTCCACTTATTATGCTGTTGTCTATTGGAACAGTTATGAGGATTGTAAAAATTTGAGTTTTACTCCCTCCTAAGTACTGTAATTTTTATCTTTTTAAAAAAAATGATTAAATCATTTCATTGGGGGATGTACAACTCTTATCACAATCCACATATTACATCCATTGTGTCAAGCACTTTTGTACATTTGTTTCCCTCATCATTCTCAAGACATTTGCTTTCTACTTGATCCCTTAATATCAGCTCCTCACTTTCCCCTCCCCCCTCTACCCCCTACTGTATAAGCCCTCAATAATTTATAAATTATTATTATTTTGTCATATCTTACACCGTCCGACATCTCCCTTCACCAACTTCTCCACTGTCCATCCCCCTAGGAGGAGGTTATATGTAGATTCTTGTAATCTCTTCCCCTTTCTCCCTCACCTTCCCCCCACCCTCTGATATTGCCACTCTCACCACTGGTCCTTAGGGGTTCATCTGTCCTGAATTTCCTGTGTTTCCAGTTCCTATCTGAAAAGTGTGAATCCTCCGGTCCAGCCGGATTTGTAAGGTAGAATTGAGATCCTGAGAGTGGGGGAAGGAAGCATTCAAGAACTAGAGGAAAATTGTATGTTTCATTATTGCTACATTGCACCCTGACTGGCTATCTCCTCCCCATGACCCTTCTGCAGGGGGTTGTCCAATTACCCACAGATGGGCCTTGGGCCCCACTCTGCACTCCCCATCTTTCACAATGCTATGATTTTTTGGTCTTTGATGCCTGATACCTGATCCCTTTGATGCTTCCTGCTCTCACAGGCTGGTGTGCTTCTTCATTGTGGGCTTTGTTGTTTCAAGTCGTCTTGACTTTCAGCAAGCAAGATTGTGTCATCTGCATATCACAAGTATTGAATGGACCATCTAGCCATCTTGATGCACCTCCTTCTTATTGTCCCGTTCCTAACATTATTTACTCTATACATAGAGTAAGTTTGATGAAAGAACAGCCCTGATACACACCTTTCCTGATTGACACCTATCAGGATCCTCTGTCTCTGCTTGATCTATTGTTTCTTCTTCTAGACATAGAAATTACCTGAGCACATTTAAATAGTTACCCATAGTTTCTTATAATTCAGTCAGATAAATGTTTTCATAGTCAATAAAACACATGTGAAAGACTTTCTGGTATTTTTTTTCCTTCAGACAAGATCCACCTGACATTAGCAATATACTACATTCCATGTCAGCCTTCGAATCCAGCTTGAATTTCTGGCAGCTCTCTTTACATGTACTGCTAAAACCATTTTAAAATTACAGCCATCAAATTTTTATTTGCATATGCTATAAGCGCATCAAATTTTTATTTGCATATGCTATAAGCGATGTTTCTCAGTGTCAATCATTCCTGCATGCTGTTGGGTCATCTTTCTTTGGAATGAACATAAATATGAATCACTTCTAGTTGGTTGGCCAAGCACCTCTCTTCTAAATTTCTTGGCATAGACTAGTGAGTGCTTCCAGCACCACATAGATTTGTTGAAACACTTTAATTATCATTTTGTCAGTTCTGGGATCTTGTTGTTCACGAATGCCTTCAGTGCGGCATAGACTTCTTCCTTCGTTAGCACCAGTTCTTCATTATATGCTACCTCTTGAAATGATTGATGCTTTCAAGTTCTCTTTGGTGCCCTGATTGTACATATCCATTTAATATTCTCTGGAGGCTTCTTGCGTCATTCAATATTTAACTCACAGATTCTTTAATATTTCACATTAATACTTCATTTTTTATTCAGCCCTTTCAGCTTAAAATATACCAGGCAAGTTTACTCCCTTTGGATTTACTCCAAGCCTTTGTATACTTCATTATAATATTTTATTTGCCCTTTCAAATTGTCTTTTGAAATATTCTATTTCTCTCTTTTACTTGATCATTTCTTCCATTTCCCTTAGCTGCTCTACATTCTGGAGAAAATTTCAGCATCTCTTCTGAGATCCACATTTTCTTTCTTATGCTTTCTTCCTGTGGTGTGCGTTTGTTTTTAATACTTATATTAGGGGCTCTTATGTCTCTGATCACAGTCCATACAATTCATCCAGTATGTCAAGCACATTTACACACATGTCATCATCATTTTCAAAGCATTATTTTCCTACTTGAGTCCCTGATATCAGCTCCCCATTTCTTCCCCCTCCCTCCCCTGCCCGTCTGCCCTCACGAACCCTTGATAATTTATAGATTTTTTTCTCATACCTTACATCATCCTACACTGCCCGTCACCTACTTTTCCATTATTTGTCTCCCTGGGAATGGGTTCTAGTTTGATCCTTGTGATCAAATCTCCCTTTCTCCCCTGACTCTCTCCTAATCCTCCTGGTATCTCTACTCTCATTCTTGCCCCTGAGGGACTTATCTGTCCTGGATTCCCTGTGTTGAGAGCTCTTACTTGTAGCAGTGT
The DNA here is from genome assembly GCF_050624435.1 of Tenrec ecaudatus. Taxonomy (NCBI): domain Eukaryota; kingdom Metazoa; phylum Chordata; class Mammalia; order Afrosoricida; family Tenrecidae; genus Tenrec; species Tenrec ecaudatus. The sequence goes on from NC_134531.1 coordinate 237,989,700, forward strand.
GCGTGCTCTGGTCTAATCCAATTTGTAATATCGAATTGAGGTCATGACAGTGGGGTGAAGGAAGCACCAAAAAACTAGAGGAAAGTTGTGAGTTTTGTCGGTGCTATACTGCACCATGACTTGCTCATCTCTTTCCTGTGACCCCTCTGTGAGGGGATGTCCAATTGTCTGGAGATGGGCATTGGGTCTCCAATCCATGAATCCCCCATTCACCTTGGATATGGTTTTATTCTGGGTCTTAGATGCCTGATACCTGATTCCATTGATATCTCATGCTCACACAGGTTGGTGTGCTTCTTCCATGTGGGCTTTGTTGCTCCTCAGATAGATGGCCACTTGTTTATTTTCAAGCATTTAAGACCCCAGGTGCTATATCTTTTCATAGCTGAGCACCGTCAGCTTTCTTCACCACATTTGCTTATGCACCCATTTTTCTTCAGCAATCGTGTCAGGAAGGTGAGCATCACAGAATGCCGGATTTTTAGAACAAATTGTTCTTGTGTTGAGGAACTACTTGAGTCAAGACCAATGACCAACTGCCACCTTAATTCTTAACATATAGACAAGACTAAACAGTTCTATTCCCCTCTAATTGTGTGTGTGTGTGTACATGTCTGTATTTAGGCCTCTCTAAATATCCTGTGCCTCCCAGTTCTGTTCTCTATTTCCTTTTCACTTTCCTCTTGTCCCACCATCATGTTCATCCTTCATTCAGGTTTAGTAATTCCTTGCTGCTACATTGCCCTTGATTAAGCCGCACTAGGCATCCTATGACCTTCTTCCATTGATTTTAGTTCACTTGTTATTCACTTGTCCCTGGGTTGCCTCCCCTTCCTTTCTCCAACCTCCTCTTCTCCCATAAGCCCCTGGAACCATTGGTCCCATTCTTTTCATCTCAGAATTATTTATCCCACCTCTCCTATTTAGATAGACACGCAGATACATTAATAAGTGCAAAAAACAGGCAAAGTCAAATAAAACAGCAAAAGAAGTCAAAACTAGCAAAACAATAACAACAGGGAAAAACAAAAATAAAATAACAATAACAAAAAGAACTCCACTGACAAAAATGGAAAAGCCTACAAATACTTCAAGGTCTGTTTGTTGGCCTTTACAAGTGTTTTCCAGCAGAGTCTGATGGGATGCTACACTGTCTCCAAAGTCTATTTTTTGTATTCCCTGGGGAGAGTGAGGGCTTGGGGGTTCATCCCTCTGCTCCTCCTGCTGTTCTGCTGCATGCCCTCAGTCCTTACCAAAGCATGATGAGGCCAGACCGTGCACTATCCCCACCCTGTGTCCCCAATTCTGTCCCCGCACCGTCATGGTTCAGTGAGGGATGCTGTGTCCCATGGTGGGGCCAGCCCTACAGTCCTCCCTGTACATTGTCTTTTCTGAGCAGGAACATCAGCCTTAGGGCTTGGTAGGGGAGCAGAGCACTAACCCATCCAAGGGGAAGGTATTATTTATATCTCCATAAGAGAGGGAAAGACCAGGCTTCAACCAAATGCACAAGGACATGAATACAACACACTGACATGTACCAGGGAGCCAATAAAGATGTCTATCGGGCCAGTCCCAACCTCAACTATGTGGATACCTCCCCCCCCAAAAAAAGAATGCACTTCTGAGAACAGCACTGGGGCTACAGTTCGAGGAGAGGGGTGTGTCAAATTAAAGCACACGGTAGAAACTAAAGGGGATGGAGAAGTGGGGAAGGGTATCCTGGCCCATCCTCTGGTGTCTTTTTAATGACAGTTTGTTTGCTTTATATGGTGTCTTTGATATCAATCCACAACTTTTTCAGTTTATGGGTCAAATCTATTTTTCAATTGGTCTCCAAATTCAGGTGGAATATACCATCCATACACGTGAATAAGATGTGTTTTTCAGCACTTTTTTTAGAAAATTGAAATTTATTATTTATGAATGTGTCCTAAAGTATATTTTTCTTTTTTTAAGTCATTTTATTATACTTGTACAATTCTTATCGCAATCCATACATACATCCATTGTGTCAAGCACATTTGTACATTTGTTGCCATCATCATTCACAAACATTTGCTTTATGCTATTTTTGTTGTAAAATTAGGTGCCTCTGCTATATTTGGTCAACTTCTACTCCAGTACATATGGAACCCAAATGCAAGAAATTAAGAAGCTCAAAATCATCAGCCACATCATGATAGAGTGTCATAGTGGATCAGACCATTAATTCCTTATCCACAAATGCAGGTGGAAACTGAAAGTCCTACACAGACAAGTTAACACCTAAAAATTCCCTTTTCAGAACAATGCACCTTCTCAATATAGAAAGCAAAAATCAACTACTCTCAAGTAGATTCTGACTCAGAGAGCAGACAGAGTAGACCTGCCCCATGCAAGGCTGTAATTTCTTACAGAGACAGCCTGCCACGTCTTTCTCACGTCCAAGTGCTTGGCGAGGTTCAGCTGCTGACCTTTTTGTTATCATCTAAGTGCTTTGACCCCTGTAGGCGAGGCCTCCTTTCTTCCACGGATTGCTAGTATTTTTAAATATTAAATTAATACTCAAAAACACTGTCTAGAAACTGACAAGGAAGATTTCTAATTTCTGAAGACAGTCCATTTTTTAGATTAGCTAATATACCTAATGAATAACTATAACTCCTATAATAAAAAAAAAGTTGAGAATAGAGTAATAATTGAGAACACAAACTACCAGTGTCATATCCTTAAATATAAATTGAAAAATAATATTATTAACAAAGGTACATTTTATACAATAAATAAATACGAATTACTGGTAGCAGTAAAGCATACTGAAAATATACATTGTATTCATATACATTTTACATTTTAACTTAGATGCAAAAAATGCACCCAGGATTATATCTATAAATTTCAAAATATATTAGTCTCCTCTTATGGAAATGTGTGAAGAATTATCACAAGATGATGTGTAAAGAATTCTCACAAGACTATGATGTGCCTACAGGGAGTAATGTCTCTATATCTTCATATTTTTTGTTTTACATATTATTTTTGATAATTCTCTATTTTTGAAATCCCACAGAAAGTTATATTTGTACATTCTAATCTCTTTTCCAAATGTATAACAGAATTCCTAGTAAAGAGGAGTTTCTCTATCCTCATTACATTCACGTAGTACTTTTGGTACATAGTGATGTGGAGACATGGCGTTGAATTATAGTAAAAGGAGCTGTAGATACAATTCCCCATGCACAGGTTGTGTTTGGAAGTCTCTTCCTGCTGCTGTGCTCTTCATCATCCAGACAGAACAGGTGGCTGCCATGGGCAGTGAACCTTTAAAGGAAGCATGGCCATTTAGTGACTGCTCATTGTATGAACCCCTGTGGTGGATGAGGACATGAGATTTTGAGTTTACTTTCAGGAAAAAATAATACTGGAAATATGTATACCTGGACAAATGGAGAAGGTCTACGTTAAAAATATTTCCTTCATTTTCCCCCACCTTAGCAAAGTTTAGCCAGTTTCAGTGTGAAAAAAGCTCATTTGGGAGTTGTCATTAACACTGAATTATCTGATACATTAACACTCCAGAATCATCGCATAGAAACTAAATGTGGTTTTTCATTTTCTCACTTTCTTTTTCTAGTGAGTTTTATTATGATTCTCAAAATACCTAAATAAATAGTTTGTTAAGAGATAATTCAGTTCTCTCTAATATAATTTACATTACCCTTCAATGATCTCAATTGACAAATGATTTCTCCAAATTTCAGAATTCAGTAATAATATGTTTTTTGAAAGAATGGAGTGTAGCCAGAATATGGGTAATCCAAAGTGAGGAATGATATTAGTACTTTATTTCTAAAATATATGTAGCATCACAGTTGCAGTCAGAAAAATAAATCTAATACAAAATAGATGGCCAAATTGAGTCTGATCTGTAGAAACTTTTCCTTTTATTTATTCATATCTTATTAAAATAATTTTTAATAATTATTTAAATTTTTATATTACTAATTTTATAACATTTTATACTTTGCACACACACACAAATACACACACACTGCTTGTATCTTCCTGCAATAATTCTGAACATAGTCAAAACTTTCCTCAATCATTTAGCTCGCTGTGTTAGTCTGGGTAGATTAGAAAAACAAACCTAGGGAGATTCATATGTGTATAATAGAGAATTTTAACAAAGAGTAAAAATATATTAAGAAAGTATCCCAGCCCAGTTCAGATCAAGTCCCTAAGTCCAATATTAGCCCACATGCCCGATACCAATATATAAAGTCCGCTTCAGACTCACAAAACACATGCAATGATGCTGCCACATTCAGGAAGATCCCAGGCCAGTGGGTAGAAAGTCTTGTGGATCCAGTGGAATAAGAGGCATCTGAGCCCTCGCAGGAGTCTTCAGTCCTAGGGCTCTAGCATGGATTCATGTGTCTCATCAGCAAGCATGTCTCACAGGGAGTGAGCCTGTGTCCCGCGTCCACTGAGCTATTCATACCTTAGAGGCTCCAAATGAGGTCATCAAGCTGCAACTTGATTGACAGGCTAAATTCTACCCCTTCACTCTTAAGTAACAAATTGGCAACAGATTATGTAACTACCACATTTACTCAATATTTTACATAAAATACTTTCATTGCCTCAGAAGATTGCGTCTTAAATTCAGTAGAAAAGAAAGCCTAACATAGGTATATAAACAAAGCTAAAAAGCTAATGCAGGTACACAATGAACAACCAGGAGCAATTTTGATTAAAGGTCTCTTTTGTTACACATACATTTATTTGGTAACTTTGATGGGAATGTAAAACATTATGTATAAATAAAATGCATTCACCTTTCCATGGTCACTTAACCATGTTGAGTCAATATTAATTGAATATGGTCTTCTTATTGATGTGTTTGCCCACCATGGAATTATAAACCCAAGCCTAAACCCAAGGCATAAATAATGATTTATCTGAGATTTTTAATTCAACATCCAGGTATTGAAAATTATTATGAAGGGTACTGGAAAAATCTGAGAAACACAAAGTTACAGATTAAGATGCACATTGTTGTAAGGGCAATGGAAGCCAATAGAAAGGGAGCCCGATGTGCCTAAAACACTAATCAAAGAATAACAGGTTTACTATCAAATACATTTAATGTTGCAGTCTTTTAAAAGTCAGATATGCTGATAGAAGTACATAGAGAACTTAAATGGTATTTTCTTAAAACAATCTATACAGCACAGCCTTGGTGGCACTATCAGATAAGTACTGGACTGCTATATTCAACAGTTCATAAACAATTTATTTCAACTCATCTATTGAATTCCTCTCAATACACTATCACCCACCTGGCCTACTGCTTCTCTGTATTTCCTACCTCCAGTACTCTGCTTTTCCAAAACCTTTGTGTTTGGTCCTTGGTTAAATGCTGCCTTTTTTCTTTTCATGCTTGATTGTTATCCTAATTGTAATGCTGCATTCAGTTCGAGACCAGAAGGGTGATTCAGAGACATAATTGTAGGGTTTCCTTCCGTTTCTTTCCAATCAGACAACCTGGTCACTTTTGTGATTTTGGATTTTGTTTCACACTTTCCTCCTACACTATGCAGAATTGTCTACTATAGCCCCTGTCAGAGCATTTGCTGGTAGTAACAGGAAACATCTACTTTGTGTATTGGAATTATGGAGACTGATGATTGTGTGATCTATTGGTCCATTTTTATAAATGTTAGTGTATATATTTTTTATTTTCTTCATTTTACTTTCTCTGTGTGTTAGGCTAAGTTCTATAGAGAAGTAAAATCAGTGGTGCACAGAAGTATATTTATATAGAAATGAATTTATATCATGAAATGACTAACACATTTGTAGATGTACAATGGAGTTTAACTGCCTGGGTCAGATGCTAAACCTGAGACATCTCCTGACTCCTGAACCTGTTGTTATTGTTAGTTGTCCTCCAGTCGGTCCCAAATTTCAACTCTATGTACCACAGAGTGAAACACAACCAGTCCTGTGCCATTCTCACAATTGTCCTGACGTTGGAGTCCATCAATGCAGAAGCTGTCTATCCATCTTCCCAAAGGACTTCTTTTTCAGTGCCCTGCTGTTTTACCAAACATGAAATCTTTATCCAGAAGCTAGTTTCTCCTGACATGTGGTCCATAGGACCTGAGACAAAATTTCACCATCCTTGCTTCCAACAGGCACTCTCTCTCTACTTCCTCCAGGGTAGATCTGTTTGTTCTTTTGGCAGTCCTAAGTACTAACAATTATCTTCAAGACACCATAATTCAAATGCCTTGATTTTTGTTCAGACTTCCTTATTCAGTATCCAAATTTCACATGCATATGAGGCCATTGAAAATACCATGGGTAGTCCTCAAAGTAACATCCTTCCTTTCCAACTCTTTAAAGAGATCTTGTACAGCTTGTTTACCAATGCAATGTGTCTTTCAATCTCTGATTATTGTTGTTTTTTATAACTCATTTTAATAGGGGCTCATACAACTCTTATCACAATGCATGCATACATCAACTGTGGAAAGCACATTTGTATATTTATTGCCCTCATCATTCTCAAAACATTTGCTCTCCACTTAAGCCCCTGGCATCTGCTCCTCATTTTTGCCCCTCCCTTCCTCCTTCCCCCTCCCTCATGAACCCTTGATAATTTATAAATTATTATTTTGACCCTGTACAATGTCTCCCTTCACCCACTTTTCTGTTGTCCATCATCAAGAGAGGAAGTTATATGTAGATTCTTTTAATCGGTTCCTCCTTTTCACCCCACCTTCCCTCCACTCTCCCGGTATTGCCACTTTCACCCCTGGTCCGGAAAGGATCATCTGCCCTGGATTTCCTGTGTTTCCAGTTCCTATCTATACCGGTGTACATCCTCTGGTCTAGCCAAATTTAGGATCATAATGGGGGGGGGGAGCATTTAGGAACTAGAGGAAAGTCATATGTTTCATCATTGCTACATTGCACCCTAATTGGCTTGCCTCTTCCCAATGACCCTTCCATAAGGGGATGTCCAATTGCCTACATTTGGGCTTTGGGTTTCCACACTCCCCCTCATTCACACTGATATGATTTTTTTGTTCTGATGATACCTGATACCTTCAACACCACGTGAAAGCACAGGCTGATGTACTTCTTCCATGTGGACTTTGTTGCTTCAGAGCTAGATGGCCACTTGGTTACCTTCAAGCCTTTAAGACTTCAGATGCTATATCTTTCGATAGCCAGGCACCATCAGCTCTCTTCACCTCCTTTGATTATGCATCCATTTGTCTTCAGCAACCGTATCATGGAGGTGAGCATGCAATGATATGATTTTTGTTCTTTGATGCCTGATAATTGATCCCTTCAGCACCTCGTGATCATGCAGTCTGGTGTGCTTCTTCCATGTGGGCTTTGTTGCTTCTGAGCTAAATGGATGCTTGTTTACCTCCAAGCTTTTAAGACCCCAGATGCTATATCTTTTTATAGCCAGGAACCATCAGCTTTCTTCACCACTTTTGTTTATGTACTCTCTTTGTCTTCAGCGGTTGTGTCAGGAAAGTAGCTTCATGGAATGCCAGTTTAAAATAACAAAGTATTCTTGCATTGAGGGAGTACTTGAGCGGAGACCCAATGTCCATCTGCTATCTTAACACTAAACCTACGAATATATACACATAGATCTATTTCCATATCCTTATCCATATATAAATATATTTACATATGTACACGCCCTATTTAGACCTCTATATATGCTCTTTGCCTCCTAGCTCTTTCCTCTATTTCCTTTTACTTTCCTTTTGTCTCACTATCATGTTCAGCCTTCATTTGGTTTTCAGTAATTCCTCTCAGTTACATCACCCTTGGTCACACTCTATGAGGCTTCCTCCACCCTCCTCACCACCAATTTGGATCACTTGTTGTTCCCTTGTCCCTGAGTTTGTTAATACCATTTCCTTCCCCCCAACCTTTCCCTCTGCCATATCCTTCCAGAACGGTCTGTCCTGTTGTTTTCTCCTCCAGATTGTTTATCCAGCTTATCTTATTTAGACAGACCTGTGGAGATAATGGTATGCCCAAGAATAAGAGCAAAACCAAGTAACAAAAGAAAAGAAAACAACAACAAGCCAATGACAAAAAAAAAAAACCCAAAACTCAACAAGACAGAAAAGCTTGTAGTTAGTTCATGAACTATTTTTAGGCCTTTAGGAGTGTTTTCTGGTTGAGTCTGATGGGGTGCCAAGCCCTGGCCCCAAATTCTATTTTTGGTATTCCCTGGGGACTTCTTTGCTCTTTTCCCTTACTGTTCTGTTCCATGCCATTAGTGTTTTGCCTCGGTGTGGTGGGATCAGGTGATAATTGATTGCGGATCCGTGCAAGATAAAGTCCTTGACAACTTCAAAGTCTCCATTTATTGTTATGTTCTTTATTGGTCCAGTTGTGAGGATTTTCAATGGTAATTACCACATTGAGAGGCATTGAAGGCTACAATTCTTGATCTACACTTCAAGTCCTGCTCACCTAGGTTCTCCATAACCATTCTTCAGTTCTGTTGTTGCATCATTCTTCGTATAATCCAGCGTTCCTGTTGATTTTCTAAGCTTTGAGATTGAGTAAATATGGTGAGAGGACACCACCCTGATGCACACCCTTCCTGATTTTAAACCATGAAGTATTCCCTTGGTCTGTTCGCACAGCTACCTCTTTATCCATATATAGGTTCTGCATGAACGCAATGGGTTAGGTACACTTTATTCCTCAAATTGTAATATTTGCTTTTAAGAGGTCTTATGCACAGTTTTGGTTTATTGACTGCTGTTTCTATGAGCTTTAATTGTGAAGATTATTTGTTTTCTTTACATTGAATTGTAATTTATATGGAAGGCTGTAGTTTTTGAACTTTAACAATAAGTGTTTCAATTTCTTGACTTTCAGCAAAAAAGTTTGCATTGTTTGCATATTGCTGGCTGCTAATGAGCTTTTCTCCAATCTTGATGCCCTGCTTGACTTAGTATATTTCACCTTCTCAAATCATTTGCTTAACACATAGATGGAATAAATATGGTGAAAGATACAATTTAGAATAAAACTTCAGTTTGCAAAGCTTTCTGAATATGCCTGGGGATTACTTGCCTTCTCAAGGGAAGGTCAATCATACTGATTTATAAGGTGTAAAGTTTGGGGAGCTCCATTTCTTGATGGGGCATGGTGCAAAATGAAAAAAATACAGCTATAAAGGTCTACTAATAATGTATTCAACAATACATTAACAAGTAGCAAAAAAGAAATTCAAGCGCCAGATTCAAAAGAGGACCTGCACATGGGATATCATTGCTGAAAAGAGATGGATATTGACTGACAGTAGAGAATACCAGAAAATTGTTTCCCTCCATTTCATTGATGATGTAAAGTAATTGGACTATGCGGATCATAACAAATTATATATAACATCGAAAAGAATGGAAACTCCAGGATACTTAATTGTGCTCATGAGGAACATGTGCATGGATCAAGAAGGAGTTGTGCGAACTTCACAAGAGAATACTGCATGGCTCAGCATCAGGAAGGTGTGCATCAGAGCTGTATCCTCTTACCATACATACTCAATATGTATAATAAGCAAATAATCTGAGAGGCTGGAATATCTAAAAAAGAAACAGGCATTAAGATTGGAGGAAGTATAACAACCTGCGATATACAGATGACACAACCCTACTTGCTGAAAATGAAGAGGACTTCAAGTACTTGCTAATGCAGATCAAGTATCACGGCCTTCAATATGGACTACAACTCAATGTAAAGAAGACTAAAATCCTCAAAACTGTGCCAATATGTAACATAGTAGTTACATAATTTCGTCTCAACATGTTAAATAGGTTACAGGGGTGAAATACAGTTTGTAAATCAGTTCATGGCCAATGAGGCCTCTGTGGGGGTATGGCCCTCTCATGAGGATTCTGTAAACTCCAGTCTTACTCCCTGGATGCAGGACACACACTCTCTCTGCTTCATCTACCTGCTGACAAGCCACATTAAGCTATGTCGATGGAGCAGGACCCTGGAGCTAGAGCAAGCAGAGGGATACCTACACCAGTGCTGAGATGCTTCTACAGCCTCTGGATCTACAAGAATTTCCACCCACTGGCCTGTGATCTTCTTGTATTCAGTGTCTTTGAATGTGTTACATGAGTCTGAAGAGAAATTTATAAACTGATATTGGACGAAAGGGCTAATATCAGACTTATGAATTTGATCTGGACTAGGCTGGGATATTTTCTCAACATACAATTGTTCTTTTATATAAAACTCTTTCTTATACATATATGAGTGTCTATGAATTTGTTGCTCTACTCTATCTAGACTAACACAGGTAATATTTAACTAAATTACGAAAATACTGATGTTGTCAAAGTTTTAATTTTGCTTTGATCCACAATCAATGCTCATGGAGGAACAGTCCAGAAATCAAAGAAAACATTGCAATGGATAAATCTTAAGCACAGGATTTTTGTGTGTGTGCCTGACCTACACCATAGTATTTTCAATTGTTTCATATGCATAGGAATGTTGGGTATTTTCTAAGGAAGTCTAAAGAAGAATTAATGCATTTGAATTATGGTGATGGTGAAAAAAATTACAGTAATATGGATTGACAAAAGAACAAACAAATCTGTCTTGAAAGAAGTACAGCCAGAAGGTTCATTAGATGTGTCCTTTCACATACTTTGGACATGTTCTTAGGAGAGATCATTCCCTGGCAAAAAGACATCATGCTTGATAAACTAGAAGAGCAGCTAAAAAGAGGAAGAGTCATGATGAGAGGAATTGACACATTGGCTGCACCAGTGGGCTAAAACATAATGACAGTTGTGTGGAGGGTGCAGAAATAGGTGGAGTTCCATTCTTGCTACACTAGATCACCATGAGATAGAACTGACTTGACAGCATCTAACAACAAATAATCCTGTTGATATACTGTGTTAGGTTGAGTTCTCTAGAGAAACAAAACCAGGACACTTATGATTTTAGATAGATAGATGATAACTAACTATCAAATAGATAGATAGATAGATAGATAGATAGATAGATAGATAGACAGATAGATACAGCACGAAGGAATATAACAGCTAATTAGTCCATACAGAAGTACAGAGAGCTCAGTTCAACTCACTTTCATGGAACAGTTAATATATTGAAAGTCCTTCAACTAACAAAGGATGCTCAGTTCAAAGTCAAGGAAGCAGACAGCTGAGACAGTTGAGACTTCCAAAGAGCAATGCAGGCAGTCCAGCAGAGGCAGTAACTAGCAGGGCAGGTCACCAAACATCAGTCAGATGACAGAATCTAACATTCCCAAGCTCAAGTGATGTACATACCAGCAGCATGGTGCAACAGGACTTGGTGGAACATGATGCTCTAGCAACACAATCTACTGATTAGGTGCCCCACAGTCCACTGATTGGGTGTCCCACAGATAGTGTAGCCTGCAAGTTGAGGAAGAGAACTCGCTAAGACAGCTGCATACTGGTCAGATCACCAGAGAACAAGAGAGAGACAGGCGGGGCTTGCTCTCCAATCAGATTTCGACCTTATTAATCCCACGTGTTCCTATTGGCCAGGTTGGGTCAACAAACCTACATACAAAAATACTCTTGCATTTGTTTTGGAATTATCATCTGCATAGATTTAATAGCATGTGACATTAATGATATTGTTTGATAGTTTCTGCATTCTGTTAAGTACAACTATCAATCTTTTCCATGGGGCTGACTATATAACCCTCTTCCAGATTTCTTGACATCGACTAGTGAATGTTTCTAGTGTTGCATCAACTTGATGAGACAATTCACTTAATATTCCAGCAGTTACTGGAGCCTTAGTTTTCACTAATTCCTTCAAGGAAACTTGGATTTATTCCATTTTTCTCATATGCTACCACTTGAAATGGTTTAATGGTTAACACATTTTTGATACACTAGCTGGGCATTAATTTCATATTTTAATGCTTCCTGGATCATTCAGTCTTTTGCCTGTTGAATTTTTCCTTCTTGGATTTGTTCCTCAGTTCTTTCAGCTTGATTATGCCGAGCATGATCTTCAGTTTGGGGTTTATAGTTACAAGTATTTGCATACTCCCTTATAGAGCTTTACTTTATCTTCTCAAACTGCTTTCAGAAATCTTTTGTTCAACTCTTACCTCACCATTTATTCCATATGTTTGATCTATTCTACATTCAAGGGCATGTTTCAAAATTTCTTTTGATATATACTTTTGTCTTTTCTTTACTTCACTTCTTTTCAAAGACCTTTTATTTTATTCATGTGTGATCTTCCTGATGTCATCCCACAAGTTATCTGTTTTCCATCATTAATGCTTACTGTATCAAATCTGTTCTTCCAGTAATCTCTAAATTCAGATAGATGGTATATACTCAAAGTCATATATTAGCTCTTCTGTACTTGCTTTATATTCTTTAGTTTCAAACTGAACACACATATGAGCAATTGATGGCCTATTTCATAGTCAGCCCAGGTCTTGATTTGCCTAATGAATTTTGCATTTTTGACAGATACAGTCTATTTGATTCATGTGTACTCTATCTGGCTAGATCCTGGGAAAAATATAATATGAAAATATTGATGCTGCAAAATTTTATTCTGTGACCTCCAATTTCATTTCTATCATCAGGACCATATTTTCCAACCAAATTCCTTCTTTGTGTCCAACATTCACATTCCAATCACTAGTTATTATAATTTCATCCTAATTGCATGTGTTGTTAATTTAGACAACATATTCTAAGTGCATGTGCTGTCAACGTAGAACCTCGTAGAATTATTCAATTTCTTTCACTAGATTTAGTGGTTGATGAATGCTTTTGAATAATATTTGTGTTAATTGGTCTTTCTTGTAAGCACATAAACATCCTATCAGAGAAAGCATAGTCCATTATGATAGATGTCTAAATGTTCTTTTGACAAATCATGTGATGCAAGAAGACTTCCAGCAAGATGATACTCTTATACACAGCTCACATTAGGAGCTGCGTGGTAATTAGGGAGTTTTGGGATTAGGAGCTTAGGAAGGGGGATTCATGTCAAATAATTAAACCCAGTGCTCTTCCTTCACCTGCAGCATGACATCCCCTACCCCCTACCCCCAATTTATACCCAGTTCTGGAGTCTCAGAGATCTCCGACCTGGTCCCAGGGCTACACAGCATGTGTGCCATACAGTGCCATAGGACCCACCAAAGGCAACACCCACCAGGCATATGCCATGGTCCAACTGCTACATCCAAAGCCCGGCAGCTGCCCCACTGCAGATCTTTCAGCCACAACTGGACACTCACACAACTGGCATACATTCATGGCTTTCCCAGCCATGCCTGTCACTCTCCTGCAGACAGTGCACAGCTTTTCCTATTACACTCACGCCTTCCTGCAGTCCGCCTAGGGTTTTCCCAGCTGTGACCACATCATGACCACTATGTGCCCACAGCTGGGGTTAGTCCCTGCCCACTGCACACTGGCAACAATTCCTGCTTCGAACAATTCCTGTCTTGTTGTGAATAATCCCTTCAACAGAGTCAGCCTTCAGTTTTACCTGCCACGACTTGACCACCCCCGTCTGCTGCCCCTGTGGCTTAGGAGTCCCTACCCAGTGATTCACTTACCTTCCGATAGCAGCCCAACCATCTAGGCGCATCTTCATTAACCAAGAATGGATGATTCCAAGAATTTACTCAGCATCTGTTCATGACGGGTTTTTTTTTTTGTTGTTGTTGTTCATGATTTTTAATGCCATGGTCAGATACTACCAAAATATCAGATTGTAGCCATTGGTGTTGCAGTTACACCTCAAGCTCGATCCATCTATGAATCCTGCTGCCAAGCTGCCACCAGCCCCATGGCTCACTTGAAGCACCACCCCCACTGCAGGGTTCCCTTGCCAGACTGCCCATGCTTCCTCCACAGGTACACCTGACCCCCGGCCCTCTTGTTGGTTTAGACCCAACTTCCCAACATAAGGCTGTCCTTGCACCCACAGTTCTTCTGTGAGCACTTCCAGGTCCTGAAGCTCTCTCATATGATTTATCTGACCCCATGACTCCCCTAGTGTGCCCCATTTGGATTTGTGGTTCTACTACGGGACCACCCTGGCCCACAGTTCCCAAGCTGGACCTTCCCCAGTCTAATAATGCCCTTTTCCAGTATGCCCCAGTCCATGAGTCCCCCACAGGACTAACCCAGCATCAGATAATCCCTGGCCCAGGGGCTCTCCCACTGGTCAAACCCTGAGAAACAGTGCCCCCACCTTCCCAGCACTTGACCTGCAGTACGCCCTCCTGTCAGCCACATCTCTGTGTGACCCTCAGATGTCATATGCTGGATCTACAGTTCCTTCTGTGACCAACTGCAGCTGCACAGACCTGTACACTGGCCTGGCCCCTAACTGTGCCACACCTGCAGGCCCTCCCTTGGACCATAGCACCTCCCATAGCCCCACCTTGGCTCCAGGGCTCCCACACTGGCTAGCCCCTTCCCTGAAGGTCTCCTACTAATGTAACCTGGACCTGTAACCCCTTCAGAAATCCAGTACATGCTCTGTGGCTTCTTTGTTGCACAACCCAGACCCACATGTCCACTGCCAGACTAGATCAACCATACAAGGACACTGCGAGCCTGCCCTGGCAAAGGGTCCTGCCAAAAGCTGGTAGCTTCAGCACACTTCCAAGATCTCTCACTGTCATTGCCCACCAAGCCACCGTGGCACCTTGCCTCATTGATGTGTACAACACCAGCTTCACTGGACCCATGTTGTGAGAGAAGGGTATTCAAATTTCCTTTCAAAAAAGGAAATCTTGGGTGACTAGGATGAGTGGGAAAGCCCAGTGAAATAAAGAAGTATCCTGAACCCTTAACACAGTTGGCCACAGGCAGTGCCCAGAATCATTTTTACTAGACTCACAGAGAGAAAGCTCAGGGCTCTTTAACTCTGAGAAAATGCCGCTGGGCTTCTCCAAAATGACATGTAAAAGCAACCTGCTTCAACACCCTCCAAAAGAAAACCAGAGAAACAGAATACAATATCGTAAGAAATCCTGAATCTAACGGCATTCAAAAAAGAAGCAAAAGTGGATCTGCCACAAAAAGAAATCTTCAGAATGTTTCTTTGAGTCATACAGGCTATGAGGCAAGCTAAACAGAACAGGGATGAAATGATAGAGCAAATAAAGTCCATGCAGCAAAGGGAATTGCAAGAGTCAAGGGATGAAGCACCTGAAGCAAAGAACAAGATAACCTATCTCACCAACAGACTATGAGAAGTGTATAAGTAATCTCTAGGACAACCAGGCAGAAACCAGGCACAACAAACAGGATAGAAAGTCAAGCAAGATCATCTAAGAAGTGAAAAAAAGCTTTAGAACAATGACTGATGCTATAAGAAGAAAAATATTCGAATAATTTGACAACTATAGTTGTGAGTAAATTCTTGGTAGAAAACTTCCCCAACTGGATTGGAGAATCAAACAATTATGCAGGAAGCAGAAAGGACACTAATTAGTCTAAACCCCAGGAAGAATTCACCAGGGGTTCTAAAATTTAAATTATCCAACCTTAAAGAAAAGGAGAAAAGTTGCTAGAGGAAGAAGAGGCAGTCACACATAAAGGAGTACCAGGTAATTATGGTCAGATCTATCGACAGATACCATGAGGAAGAGGAGTATAGTAACATATTTCTTAAGTTCAAAGAGAAAAATGCCAATCCAGAGAGTCCTCTATTCCACCAAACGTTCTCTCAATATAATGGAGAAGTAAGACTCTTCCCAGACAAGAATCAACTCAGAGAAAATGTCAAATGAAATCCTGATCTTGCTGACTACAGAGCACAAATAGGTGATCCCACATAGTGCAACTCCACCCAGAAGTGACAACAACAAAAACAAACCGCAAGATAAGATTCCCTCGATGGTGAAAGGAAGCAAAGAATGAAGACCCTCACACATACACAGCACACTGATATGAAGGGAAGGAGGGAAACGCCCAGCAAAAAAGGTATAATACAATAACAAAGAATCTACAGATGGATGTAATAACACAGAGGAATAACCAATGGTCTCAACTCTCCTATTAAAAATAAAGTCTAGCAGACTGATTTAGAAAATATAACCCATCATTTGTTGTCTGCAAGAGACACATCATAAGCTCACACACAAAAATAGACAGAATTAAAGGTCAGCAAAGAATATATCAAGCAAATGGCAACTTAAAAAAAGCAGGTATTGCAATTCTAATCTCTGACAAAATAGATCACAAGGTGCAAACCATAACAAGAGCTAAGGATGGTAACTATATAATTCTTAAAGGATCAGTAGACCAAGAACCAGTAAGCATAATAAATATATGTGCCTGTGGTAGTTAAATAATCTGGTTTCAACGTGAGACTATTAAGGCCTGTCAATCAGGTAACAGCTTGATGACCTCATTTGGAGGTGCTATGGAGATAAATAGCTCACTGGAGGCCAGACCCACACTCTCTCTGCGTTGTCTCCCTGCTGACAAGACACATGGGGCTATATGGATGGATATAGAGCCCTTGAGGTGAAGGAGGCATGTGGAGTCCCCTGCCAGTGCTGAGATGCCTCCATTGCCACTGTAACCATAAGACTTTCTGGCCACTACCTGGGATCTTCCTGCATTTGGCCTCGTTGTATGTGTTTCGTGAGTCTGAAGAGGACATTACAGACTGATATTGAACATATTGCTCATTATCGGACTTCTGGATTTGAGCTGGGCAAAACTGGGGTGTTTTCTCAATTGCTCTTTTATATACATCTCTTTTTTATACACATTGTGTGTCTATGAATGTGTTTTTCTAGTCAACTCAGACCTACAACAGTACCTATTGGGAGACTCTTAAAATTCTTCAATCAAATTCTCTGAAAGATGAAAACAGAAATCACAGACTCAACAATCATAGTAGGTGACTTTAATACACTCCTTTTGAGAAAGAACTAAGCAAGGAGCCTACAGAACTGAACTCTATAATATGGTAACATGAACTGATATATATTCTTAGAATTCATTATTTAAATGCACAAGAGTTCACATTCTTTACAAGTATACAAGGGACATATTCGATAATAGTCTATATGCTGCGACACAAGTCGACCTGAGCAAATTCAAACGCATAGAGGTCATTCAGACTTTCCTCTCAGACCACTGGGCCTCAATACTTGAAATCAACAACAGTACAATTTAAACAAGGGGGGGGGCAATTGAAGGATGGATAATTATTCTGTAAATGAGTTGGTATCTGCCCAGATTAGAGATGGAATTAGAAACCAATTACAATGAAAGCATAATGTACTCAAACCTTTGGGACACAGCAAAAGTCGTTTTCAGAGGAAATTTTATAGTAACAAATGCAAACAAGAGAAAATTAAAAAGAGAGACTTTTTATTGATACCCTGCCACAAAACCTCCAGCATTTAGAACAGAGTCAAAAGAATAACCCCATTAATAGCATAAGAAATGAAATAATAAAAATCAGGGAAGAGATAAATGAGTGGGACAATATGAAAACAATGGAATAAATTAATGCAGTAGAAAGCTGGTTCTTTGAAAGGATCAACAGATTAGACAGGGCATTGGCAAACCTAACCAAAGAAAGGAAGGAGCAAATATCTATAGCCAGGATGAAGGATGAAAAAAGGGAAATTCCAATGACCCCTAATGAAATTAAACAGCTATTACCATAGTTTTATGAAAATCTGAATTCCAAAGAATTCAACATATTGGAAGATATGGACAAATACTTGGAAAACACTCTATCCATACATTATCTGAGATAGATGTATAGAACATCAAGTTACCCATAGCAATAGAAAAAATAGATAAGGTTATCAAGTGATTACCAACTAAAATAACACCTGGCCAGATGGTTTCAAAGGAAAATTATACCAAGCATTCAGGGAAGAACTGACACTTTTCCTACAAAAAAACACTTCCAGAGGACAAAAAAGGACATCAAACTCCCAAACTTGTTTTATTAAGCAAGCATAGCATCGAAACCTAAGGGAGCCAAGGATGCCACAAGAAAAGAGAACCACGAATAGAATCTCTAATGAACGTCGATGCAAAAATCCTTAACAAAATAGTCAATCGAAAACAAAAAAAAAGTATATAAAACAAACAGTTCATCATGACCAAGTGGGATTCATTCCAGTACTGCAGAGATAATTCAATGCCCCAAATTCCATCAACAATATTTACCTATGATAACATCAATAGATGCAGAAAAAACATTTAACAACATCCAACACCCATTTTTAATTAGACACTCAAGAAGATAGGAACAGAAGGAAAAATCCTCAATATAATACGAGCTATATATGAAAAACCAACAGCCAGCCATTATAGTCAATGGAAAAAAATGAAAAGAATCCCACTGAAAAAGGGGACCAGACAAGGATGTCTCTTTTCCCCAATTTAATTCAACATCGTACTGGAATTCATAGCTAACAACATAGGCAAAGGAAGAACATTCTGGCAAAATAAGAGGAGAAACTATCATTATTTACAGATGCCATGATTCTCTATATTGAAACCCAAAAACTAAACAGTAGGAGTGTTGTAAGCAATCGAAGAATATGGTAGAGTGGCGGGATACGAGATCAACAAACAGAAGTCTATTGGATTGCTATATACTTTGGATAAGATCATGGAAGTGGAGATCAAGAAAGTAGCATCCTTCACAATAACCAAGCACAAACTGAGTTATCTAGGAGTATACCTTACAAAACAAAACCAAAGAATCTGTACTAGGGAAACTACAGAAAACTATTATGAAAAACCAAAAGTGACCTCCACAAGTGGAGGAATGTCTTATGCTTATGGATCAGAAAACACAATACGGTGAAAACGACAATCCTACCCAAGACACTATATAAGTTTAACGCTATCTTTATACAAATTCCAGGATCTTTTTAAAAAGAATTGGAAAAACTAACTACCAACTTCATAAGGAAATAGAAGAAGCCCAGAATTAGCAGAGAACTCTTCAAGAAGGACAAAGTCAGAGGGCTTGTTCTACCTGATTTCAACACATATTAAACAGTCACAGTGGTCAAAATTGCATGGTACTAGTATAATAGCAGACTCAGACCAATGAAAGGAAACAGAAAATCCAGAAATAAAATCATCAGCATATAGATATGGTAACTAATCTTTGATAAGGGCACAAACAATATCAAATAGGAAGTAGACTCCCTTTTTAACAAGTGGTGCTGGAAAAAATAGGTATCTACCTGAAGAAAAATGAAGCAAAGCCATTACCTCACTCCATGTACATGAACTAATTCAAGGTGGATCACAGGCCTTGAGGTAAAACCCCAAACTATTAGGACCATCATTGAGGGCATTTGGACAAACTAAGAACCTTCACACAAAGACTGCATAGACTACCAGTAATAGGGAAGGACACACATACACAGAGGAAGCACAACATGACAAGTGGGATATACTAAAGATAAAACATTTGTGTACATTGAAAGACTTCACCAAGAGATTATTAAGAGAGTACATAGACTGGGAAAATAGTTTTAGCAATGACATGTCAGACAAAGGACTTATTACTAAAATCTACAATACTCAGCCCACAATAAGAGAAAGACAAACAGCCCATTGAGAAAGTGGCTCAAAGACCTGAACAGAAGTTTCATAAAAGTGGATACCCGAATGGTCAATAAACATATGAGAAAATGTTCCCAATGAATGGCCATTAGCGAAATGAAAATTAAAATAACTATGAGATACCACCTAATACCCTCAAAGATATCCCGATTCAATAAAGCAGAAAGCATCAAATATTAGAGGGGGTGCAGTGAAATAGGAAATTTCATCTATAGCTGGTGTTCTTATAGTTAAATACAGCCACTAAGGAAAGTTTTTTGGCGATACCTAAGCAAATGGAAATGGAGCTACCATACAACCCAGCAATGCCCTACTGGAAATATACCTAGAAGTAAGAAACAAACAATGACCAAACATCTTCACTCCAATGGTCATCGCAACACAGTTTGCAATCACAGAATTGAAAACAGTCTAAATTTCCATCAATTGATGAATGGATTAAAAAACACTGAAAAATACAAACAATGCAGTATTATGCATCCCTAAAAACAATGACAGATAAATGAAGGATATCATCTCATGGCAAGAATTGTAGGAAGTCATGATAAGCAAAATTGGTGAAGCACAAAAGGACAAGTACAACATGAAACTACTGAGGTAAGTCTATACAGCACAATGGGCACAGAGAAAAAGCAACTTGATGCATAATTGCTGGGTTAAGATCCAGGCACTGTGGCAGGGGTCAAAACAAATCCAGGGATGCATATATCATCCAACTAAAAAGAAGGGAAGAGAGAGAGAGAGAGAGAGAGAGAGAGAGAGAATAGCCCTGGGGAAGCAGGGCTCGAACCCATCATGAGGAGGGTATTGTTTGTTTCTCCACTGGATAGGGAAAGAGAGACTAGTCCTCATTCTGGTGCATCAAGCCTTAAGGGCAAAATACTATCGTGGAGTAGGTGACCAACAGAGAGGACTATGGGCTGGCCCCAATCAGAGCTAGGAGGTTGACACCCCAAATAAGAAGCTGTTACAGAGGACAGCACTGAAGATACAGATTAGGAGAGCAGCCAGCCTGTCCTGTCCACATTTGAACAAACTAAGGGGGAAAAAGAGAAAGAGAGAGTGGGCCTCATTCTGGCCCACCAAGCCTCAAGGGTGATGCTTCTGCACCAAGTAGCCAATGCACACAGAGGAGCATAGCATCAGCCCCAGCTTGAGTCATGTCATCCCCTCACATTCTCACAGCGTTACAGAGGACAACACCAAAGACAATGCTGGAAGTTTATCTGGTCTGACTGACCCACAGTAGGGCAAATCACGAAGAGATCACTACAGATCAACAATGGGAACAAAATTACGAAATCCCTGAGGAATCTTGAAAATAGACTTCTGACTTGGTGGGAAATACTGGATACCTCACCTGACCTGGTTCGTGAACATTTGCAAAGGTCAGCAGATAGATCTAGTACTATATATATATATATATATATATATATACACACACACATATATACACACACACATATATACATACATACATACACACACATATAGTACTATATATATAGCACTATAGTATATAGTATATATATACTATATAGTATATATACTATGTATATAGTACATAGTATATAGTATATGTACTATATAGTATATATACACACGCTATATATGGTATATATGGTACTATATATAGTACTATATATATGTGTTTTTAATATTTTTAGGCAGGATAAACAATCTTGTGGAGAAAACATCAGGAAGATAGTTTGGGGGCAGGCCATGGGAGTGGAGAAGCTGGGGGAGGTGGGAGGGAGCAGGGAGCAAACAAAATCAGGGACAGGGGAACATCAAGGGATCTAAATTCGATTGCAAGGAGGTTGTAGGATGCCTGGTGGTGTTTTTTCAATTGGAATGTAGCCGAGAGGAATTACTGAGAGCCAACATGATGGTGGGGCATGAGGAAAGTTACAGGAAATAAAGGAAAGCACTAAGGTAAAAGCTATATAGACATGTATATTGTAAATAGATTAATATATAAAGAAAAGGGTACTGGGCTATGTATACATATTTTTAGGATAAAATACTAAAGTAAAGGAGCAGACAGACTTTGGGCCTCTAAAGTCTTCCCTCAACACAAGAACACTTTGTTCTAATGTAATGCTCACCTTCCTGACACGATCGCTGAAGACAAAATGGGTGCAGTGAAGAAAGCCGATGGTGCCCGGCTGATAAATGATATAGTATCTGGGGTCTTACAGGCTTGAAGTTAGACAAGCAAACATCAAGCAGGGAAGCAACAAAGTCCACATGGAAGAAGCACCCCAGCTGTGTGATCACAATGTGTCGACGTGATCTTATTTTGTGAAGGAGAGAGGTCACAATGGACACCCAAAGCCCATGTGTTGATAATCAGAAACTCCCTCACAGAAGGGATTCATGGAAGGGAGGACTTATTCAGGGTGCAGTGTAGCTTCATCCCCTCTTGGACCTCACAAATCCAGCGAGAGCTATGTATGAAAATTGGCACAGATAAGAACTTTTGACACATGAAATCCAGGATAAGTCAACCCCTCAAACAGTAATCGGAGTAATGATTTTGTGTGGTACAGGAAGGGAGGGGGTCAAGGAGGGAAGGGAGAACTGATAGGGCTCGCAAGGGTGGTTGGGTTGGGGAGGGAGGGAATGAAGAGGAGCTGCTACTAAGGGGCTCGAGTAGAAAGACAATGTTTTGAAAATGATAATGGCAACATCTGTACAAGTTCACTTGATGTAATTGATTTGAGGGTTGTTATCATATCTGTAAGAGCCCCTAATAAAAAGATCAATAAAAAATAATAATGTGATGGCATTCCTTTGGACTTTATTTTTCCAGAACACAGTAAATCATATGCTTACCCAATTCAAAATGAGTAATACCAGTCTATTTCATTGCACACGTGTCTGGATACAGATCTTTATGTGTTCCCTTTCTTTTTAATGAATTCCAATTTTCCTAGACAGATATTCAATATTCTGATTATTAATGGATATTTGTAGCTGTTTCCTCTAATTTTGAGTTGTGCCTCATAAAACCGATAAATGTTCCCAAAGTTTTGCTCTCCTCATGTCAATAGGTAAGCTGTACTTTAAGGCAGCACTTTCTAAGTCATTTTTTTTTAATGTTATCTAACCTTGGGAACTTATCTTCCACATAATATCATACAATGTTCTACTGCTGTTCATTAGATTTTCAGGGGCTAATCCCTCAGTAGTGGAAAATCTTTTCTTTCTTCCAGGTTTGTTCTTAGTCTAGAAGCTTTGCTGAAACATGTTCACCGTAGGTGATTCTACTGTTACTTGAAATACACATGAGATAAGATTCAGAATCACAGTAAAGTTCCAGCCATCACTGTTCAATAAACTGACAGATGACTTGTGGTAGGATAAAATATTGTTCAGTATATTTTATAAACTTTTAATTTTTATCTCTGTGAAAATGATAACTACTATCCTTTAAAAACATTGATATTTATAGAAATTGGTAGCAACAGTTTTGTACTCCAGAAAAATATATATTTCTTAAAATGTAAGGCTGCATTGTCTAGTATAGATTACATTGAATTTTCTGCACTATTTTACATATAAGAATTTTTCCTACATGCACATGTTCATTTGAATATTTGCAATCTATAAATGTATCTGCTTTTGTATTCTCCTTTGAACCAATTATAACAGCTGTTTGGGCTATTTATTAAATTACGTTTCCAATGTATGCTTATTTTTAAAAAAGATTTCTCTGAAAATTGTTTTACTTTTACTAAAAATGGCATTTTAAAAATAGCATGTGATGATACACTTTACTACTATCATGTAACCCATATAAAACTGTAAGTTTAAATGTTATAGTGTATGTAAAAATATTCAGCCGATTCTCAATTGTTTTACAAGATTGTGTTATTAAAACAATCATTTAAAGGAATCTGCTGGAGTGACTTCAGTTACATTGAAAATAAATGTAAATGCTGATCAGAGTTGAGAAACCAGAGCACCCAGAGAAAACCAGATTGGATCACATGAAGACTACCATACCTGACAGATCTGATAGTATTTTCCTTGATACAATGATGAAGTTGTCAGAGAAAATTGAGTACATTATTTTCCTACAATTCAACTCATTCCCTAAATGACCAGCTCGATGCCTAAATCTGTAAAGTCAACCATTATGGAGTGATGTGGAAGACAGCTACTTGGATAAAAAAAATTGTCTTGAGAAATGAAGACAAATGATAACAACAGAGAAAAACTTCAGATTGTACAGAAGCACGACTGTGATGGCTCAATGACCCACATTATTTCCAAGTGTAGAAAGTTAGACAACGGTGAAGTGAAAGGCAGCAGAACACTCAGCAAATAAACAAATGTCTCCGTAGGAAAACTTTGAGTCTGAAGTCTGAAATTAATTCAAGGATAAGATCATCATCATGTCAGAGATTTGGCAAGACATTTTGATAAAGACTTTCATAGACAACAGACTTAAACATCAGGATAATTAAGCTACTGACAGGGAAAATAATGGACCACAAAGAATAAAATTTTCCTAGTGATGTTATCATATAAATCATAGAAGATAAGTAGGTCTTTGTGATGTAGTGCAGGCATTGGTGCATCCACATACAAAACAGAATATCCATGATGCCTTCAATTTTCAATTAAATCACAAAAGTTAAGAACCTGATGCCATTTTGAATCTCAAAATAGAGTTATTAGGCTTCTGAATGGATCTGGACTAACTACTGAAAATCCTACTGAACTTTTTACAAGGGGCTGTGAAATAGTGTTAAAATCTTTATAAATCTTTGCAAATGAGCTATCAGTTTGAAACTGCTGAGTTACTTCAGTGTCTGGGATTTTAAAGAGAGAATCTCTAAATTAGTGTCTTCAGTTAGCTGATGATGAGGTTGCTTCAAGCAGTTTTATAATCAAGCAGAAGCTGCTTGGAGATAAACACTAAAACTAATAAAAAAATCTCTCACTGATAAGGAGGAAGAGTCTGGGCAAGCAATGAATTGTAGGGAGAATATTACCTAATCCTTTCAATTAGCTCAAATGTTTAAGAGTAAAAGTTATGCATGAATGGAATAAAATACAGAGAAGCATATAATGAGAATACGCTTGAGAATGAATACTGAAATTCCCATATATGTAATGTTAATTTTCATTAAAATATTTTTAAAAATTAAAGAAGAGAAAGTTCTTATGGAGTTACAACTATGTATTAATAACTCCTCAAATATATATATAATTTCATCCACTCAAATATGAAGCAAAATACAAGTATAAGTCCATATTTTCTTTTTTCCTAGTAATAGTTCATATTGTATAATATTAATAAATGTTAGAGAAGTAAATTATTACAGTGTAAGGAACTAAGGGACTATCTGGATATTGAATGTTTTCCACCTGATTTCTAAATAAGAAAATTATATATTTCCTATGTTTATCTCCCTTTGTCCCAACTAAACCAATAGTTTCAAGAAGACCATCTATAATGACAGAAATGCTCTTATCATTTGTGTTGGAGCTATATGGAATTGTGCTGCTGACTGGGAGTGTAGAAGACAGCATATTTTCCAGAAGAATAGACAAATTCTGTGTTGGAAGAAATTCAGCTGGAATACTACTCAGAAACCAGGATGTCTCATGCACTTTAAACACGGCATCAGGCGGGACGAATCACTGGAGAACATGATGCTTTATAAAGTAGAAGTTGAACAAAAATGAAAAAGATCCTTAACAAGCTATATTGACACATTGACTTCGATAATTGGGTTTCAACATAGCATACATGTGAGGATTAGCTGGACATGGCCGTATTTCATTATGCTGTGCACATGGCCAACATTAGATGGAACAGACTCAGGGACACACAGTAAGGATCCAGAAAGGCAACGGAGCCTTTGAAATGTGACAAGTAAAACTGGGGGATGGATTTCTATGTCTTATCTATTTTTAGTACTTAAGTGTTCAACATAAATAGCACATTCACTAGCATCTAACTAATCACTTAGTGCTGATCCAAACCCTTTCATCCCCCACCCTCCATAATATTATGATTTGTGTTTTCATAAAGCTCCTCTCATGGAGATGACATTACAGCTCTCTTGGTATTTTTATGGTGCTCAAGAAATTCCCAGATCCTTCAGATTTGTCTTCTCAAGCACAATATCATTTCCCACATATCAACGCAGTCATGCATTCATGGTTGTGTACATATGCCAAAACATTTATTAAGGGACACACTGTTATATGAAAATGCACCTGGGAGATAATAATTTGTTAACAAAAATCATTCAAACAATCACTAGCTCTTTTGACTAGACTTGGACCGAGTGATAAAATAAAAAGTGCACAGCACATTAAAAAAATGGTGCAGAATAACAGAAGTGAAAGTCAAAATCGCTGACATTTCCAATATTACATTATTTCCAGGGCTTTTTGTCCTGTTTCCTTCTGGACCTCATTTCAACTAGAATTCATTGAGTCTTTTCGAATAAATTTTATGAAGGGGACTTCAAATGTTCATAGAAAAATTCAATTACTTTTCATTTCATTTATTCCATGATACTTCATACTTGGTTTTGGTTATTTAAAACAAATATCATTAAGTGAAATTTCTTTTCTAGGTGTATATATTGGGCAGTGTACTTTAATCATTCTTAAATTTCATTTATAATTCATAATTATTTTGTATTTTTAGTGTTTCTCTTGCAATAGAATATAGGATGTAGGTTACTTTAAAAATTCAGAATTTATCTCAAAGAACTTACATAACATAGACAGGTTATACACACTTACAACCCCAAGGAGAATATCAATTAATTTTGATGAGTAGTTTGCAAGTTAGAAAGAAATTTTACATATTTAGCTTCATTAGGGGTTCATAGATTAGTGGGTCACTTAAAGCATTAACTGATAAGAAAACTAAGACTTCAGGACATTACCTGGTGATTGACAAAGCAAGGCATGAATCCACATGTCCTCATTTTAAATCTAGATCTCATTATCTTGCACCAAAACTATATTGTTCAGTTAAAAGTCATGCCACTTCACTGTACTAGAGGGCCTGTGATTGAATGATGTTGAATTATTACACAGCGATCTGTAAGGCACTTTAAAATATATACATAAAATATATCATGTGGGAATAAACAGCAAAAATTGGTGGTTGAAGTGGAAAATAACCCTTTGAAAAATGTAAAGATTAACTTTAGGGACTGCCCTGGAGACTCTACACATTTATTGGTCCTCAGAGACCTGTTTTGAGAAGTTGCCTTTAAGTATACTACACAAATCATTACGCATACGCTGTAAGGTTAGCTCCGTAAGTGATTTATAGCCACTATATTTAATTTCTAAGAAATATGGATATTTGTAATAAAATGTTTCTTCAAGTTGAATTAAACAATTTACAGCTCTAATTTTTCAGTTCAGAGGCTCAAGAAAAATTTCCCAAACTATAAAGGAAAACACTTCTATGACCAAAAACCCAAGAAATGGTAACTGTCTCTGAAATTGCACCCTTGTTTGACTCTCAGAAATGATAGGGGATTGTTAAGCTAATTTTCCCTATGTGCTGTAACATGATAAAGTGAGGAACATTGTTTCAATATTTGCATAGAAATAAAAATGTGCTTATTTTCAGACCTATGGGGGAGAGAGTGTGGAGTCCCAATTGAAATATTTCTATTTACTTCAAAATATTTTAGGTTTCTGAACACTCAAATGTATACAGTGAGGAAAAGCATGTATGTTTCCTAAACTTTATAGATTCCAGAGATGCTGTTGCTATTTACTGTTGTTACTGTTGTTTTCTGTTAAGCTTTTAATAGAACTTGCTGTCATACTTTGAAAACATTTGAAATGTGTTTGATGAAGCATTATTTTAGTTTATACTGTTTGGAGTTGTCTTCTAAACGTCTGCACTAAAAACAATGACTGGAAGACTTAGTGAATTTTACTGCTAGTGTTACAAAGAGATCGAAGAAAAATGGACAAGTTATTAAGTGACTGAGTTATAAAACTTTAGCTCTTGTTTGCTGTATGTGAGTTGTTTGAATGTGCTGCATTAGGCCCTCTTTTCTTTAACAGAATTAAATCATAAGAGATTTCCATTAAAAAAGAAAAAAGTGGAAATAAACCATAAACTGAAACTAGTATTCAGTTTTCAGGTTTGTTTTTCAGGGAGTTTAAGAGGCAGCGTAAATGTCGAGGACAGACGGTGGCGATGTCAGAGGTACTACAGTCAAGTCCACTATGACAGCTATGATAGATACATAATCTGGTGTCTATTTGGGACTTGAAAGGATTAAGAGTCAAGGTGTGGAGTCTAGGCTGTCAATCGGATCATAGCCAATGAGGTCTCTGTGTAGGCCTGGCTTTCCCCTAAGAATTCTGGGAAATCTGTTGTTCTTTTTTTCTTCTTCCTTGGAGGTGGCAGATGATTCTCTCTATATATTCACTCCCTGGAAGACATTCTACTGACAAGACACACGGAACTACGCTAGTGCCCTTAGCTGGAGAAGCCATGCCGGACCAATGCCAGCACTGAGATGCTTACAACACCACTGGATCAAAAGACTTTCAACGCACTGGCCTGTGAACATCCTGCATTCGGCGTCATTGCATGTGTTTCATAAGTCTGAAGAGGACTTTATAGATTGGGGTGTTGGACAGGGTTCTCTAGAGAGACAAACCAGATTGCTAGTAATTATATATAAATAGATTTATAAAGATAGATATATAATGCAAGAAATGAACCATTAAATTATATACAGATAGATGATACAAGAAATTAACAGTTAAATTATAAATCAGTGAGACACTAGCAGTCCTTTAAGTTTTGAGAGCTGCCAGTCCCTTTTCTGTGGAGAGAGCTGGGCTATACATACCCAGGCAGCAAACAGCAAGGGAGGTCACTAACTGTCACCAACTGTCGGTCCCCAGCTCCAGAGACGAACATTGCAATCCTGTGGGATTGGAGGGACCTCAACTTACAGCGACACAGTCCACAGGCTAGGCATCCCACAGCTAGTGTACCCCTTTAAATTGAGGCACAGAACAAGCAAGGTGAGGCTCACCGAGCCATTTATCCCTCCGCCCTTCAATTAATCCTACTTGTGTTTATCGGCCAGGCTGGCACAATAAACTATCGCAATTGGTATTAGACATATGAGCTAGTATCAGACTTATGTACTTGATCTGGACAGGGCTGGGATGCTTTTTTAATGTACAACTACCCTTTATATAAAACTCTCTATTATACACATATATGTTTCTATGAATTTGTTTCTCTAGTCTACACTAACACAATAGCAAATACCAATACCAATACCAATACCATGTCTCCTGGCCAAATACCAATACCATGTCAACCAATGTCAATACCATGTCAAGCAAATGTCAACCAATACCATGTCTCCTGGCCAAAGACCTCAAATACCTGTACCAAGACACTTCCCAGCCACTTTCTCCTTCTTCACCCTTCCACTTGACCGTGCTGCAGTCTCGCTGGCCTCAGGCTACCACGTGTGCGTGTGCAGTCCCACAAGGGTGCCCGTGCTTAGTGACTGTAAACCCTGAAACTTCTGTCCTTTATGAAAACCCACTTGATCACAATCCAATCTTCCACGTAAACTCTTTCTCATGCTAAGCAAAGAACCGAGGTATTTCCCACCCCAGGAACCTAATATTTGGGTTTAGGAAGGTAATTCTTTATGTTTCTCCATAATCACTCTGCAGCCAGGGCTCCTCTGGCTTTGGATAGAGGGGGAATGTGTAGGTACTATTATTAACCTGGGCAAGCACTTTAAACTCTATCAGTAAGCCCATTTGTAAAATTCATAGTTTGAATTTTTTATAGTACATTGCTTGCTTACAATTTTCTAGTATCTAACTTTTGTGGTTCATTTTAACATTTCATTTTATTTTGGCACATGCGTGCTTTCTTAAAAATAATTTCTATTATTTTTTTACTTGTACATCCAGTTTTATGCATCCTCTCTAAAGTCTGCCAAGATAAACTAATAGAAAGTGACTTTTTCTTATATATTTGTCACTACTCCTTGTCTTCAACACAATTGGAAAATTACAGTGTAGCAACAATTGATATTTAATTTGAAGGTACTTTCTAAAGTGTTAAATAACTTCTGGCTACTGTCTCCTCAAAGGAAATTAAAAGCTTGTAAATTATTTCAGAATAATCCTAGGGCTAGGCTTATAAATGCGAAATTTTAAAATAAAATAATTGTCTATAATTTCTAAAACATTTTGTCACCATGTGTTAGACCTCTTCATTATAATTTCTGTACCATATAATATATGATATGTAAGAAATAATTTTCAAATATAGGTGGTTGCAATAAAAGATAATGTGTCAGGAATGAATACACAACTTAATTTGTTGTTTTTAGGCATTATACAAGAAATTTAATGCTTTCTGACACACTCCCATCACAACCATCTTAAATGTCAATTCTGCGTTCCAATTTTATATATGACAACATGTTCAAGGACATTTGCCTAATAATTTGAAAAAGCACAATTCAAATGAGGCCTTCTTAGAGTCTATATACTTACATTGTGGGGTCCTGGTTTACAACTGCTGTACCAGCACCATGACAGGCGGTATAAAACCAAAGTCTGGGGCAGGCTTAAGCTCTACTTTCAGATTCTTGGACACTGAGGAAATTCTGTCAGAGAAGGCATCACCTGTCCCACACTGACCAGTAGGGAGCAGCGACCACCACCCCCAATTGACCAGTCAAGAGAATATGTGCCGAACTACTCACCACCCACCACTGGACAACGCTGATGCCAGAAGTTTTCTCCAATAAGTTTAAAGAACTACAGTGGACTGCCCCCGGTCCCTGGCTCCATAAAAACCCAGGGAACAAAGAATTCGGGGCTGATCCCCTTTGGACGCTGGGTCCATGCTGCGCTGGCTGGGAAGTGGAGGGAGGGAAGCCCTAGCTCGAGCTAGAAAAATAAACTCCTTTTGCCATTTTTGCATCTCATCTGGTCCTAATTCTTCTGTGTGCCCAAGGTGAGCTC
Organism: Tenrec ecaudatus; assembly: GCF_050624435.1. Lineage (NCBI taxonomy): Eukaryota > Metazoa > Chordata > Mammalia > Afrosoricida > Tenrecidae > Tenrec > Tenrec ecaudatus. The sequence goes on from NC_134531.1 coordinate 238,020,410, forward strand.
CCATTCCATTCCCGAAATTAACAACATTCAGAATTTTGCTACCATACTGAGACAAAGGAGAGGGAAAAAAAAAAGACCAAAAGAGAAATTTCTTTGGAATCTATTTTGTCAATCAGAAAAGTAAGTTCAAGTCTTTAACTGAGTAGGTGACTGAGTCCCTCAAGGAATGATCTTAGAAAACCATTTCTGTTATGCTGATTTCCTTTAGAATATGATGAGACATGAAAAATAACCCCAGGTTTGAGCAACTGAGAGCTAGTCCTTCAAGTCACACACGAACTGAGATTCTTGAAACGAAAAACAGCAGCTGATTCATGAATCCAAAGGCAGTTACACTTCCCTACCCCTCTTCTTGTGTTTATTCACTTGCAAAACAATCAAGAAAGAAAGCAAAGCGATGGGATCATGATTAAACAAATTCTACAATTTGTAATTCAATAGTCTTTTTGTTTTTATTTGTATTTTTCTCAATAGTGTATGAAAAATCTTTATTCTTGTCTTTCTTATTCTGGCAGGATACATGTACATGAGACTGTAATAGAAATTGAATATGTTTTGTTAAACAATTTACATTCTAAAAAATAAGCTTCTATATACCTACAGAAGAATACAGTACATCTGCAGTTGTTAACGTGAAACAGAGTTAAAGTATATTAAATGTTTCCTTGTGATGAATTCAAAAGGCTCTAGAAACTTGAATAAAAGCAAACTGTCACAGGATGTTAATTCATATTTTTATTGTTTTAAAAGTTTAGAGAATATCTTTACCCTCTTTTTCTAAAGTAACAAAAAATAAATAATTTCATTGAATACAATAGCTTTTTTGAAGTTCCAATCAGAGATTTTTCAAAGTGAGGAAATTAGGCATGCATTATAAGAGACACCTGTTATTTTTCCACTTATTTTTCTTTTCTGATTAAAGTTAAATGACATAAAGATGAAATCAGTTTAATTGGTCTAAGTTAGACATAGGGACAATTGATTGTGTTCGTCTGATTACTTTGAAGATACAAATTCACAGAAACCAATAGGTATAAGAAACAGTTTTATATAAAGGGTAAGTGCACATCAAGAAACCATTCCCACCCAGTGCTGCCCAAACATACATATCCAACATTAGCCCATATGTCCAACACCAATCCACAAAGTCATCCATCTCACAAAACACCCGCAATGATGCCTACTGCAGGAGGAAAACGAAGTCAGTGAATGTATAAGCATGTCAGCACTGGCAGAGGGTTCCACACATCTATCTGCTCCAGCACCCAGGGCTGCACCTGGGTAAGTCCATGTGACTTCTCCTCAGGGATGTCTTGCAGGAAGCGAGCCTTGCAAGCTGAAGCAGGGAAAGACTAAGGCAGCTGCACCCTGGTCCAACAATCTCAAAGCAAGATACCCAAGAACTCGAAAGGAAAGGCACACCGAGCCATTTATCTCTCCGCCCTTCAATTAACTCCACATGTGTTTATCGGCCAGGTTGGCAAGTAAACCTTAACTATCTCATTGCTCTAGGTCAGAACTTGGAACTTGAAGGCAAAACTGAGTAGTATGAGTATAGAATTTTCTTTATAGTAACAGAATATTTGCTCCAAATTCTTGGATGTGAACAGTTTGCTAACAAATGAGTTTTCAGAAGTCCTTTTTCCTGGACACAAACAATTAAATTAGATATTTTAGTTATTCTGCAAGCATTATAGGAAACAAATTTTCTTGTCTGTTTAGAATGAAATGTATTAACATTTGCCTACTTTTCTTTAGATTACATATGTTCAGATGATAAAAAACAAAAATCCTTAGTCTCCACCAGAGTCTCTTCTGACTTGTAGCAAGCAATTCTGGGTAGGGTTTCCGAGGCTGTCAGTGTTTAATGGAGCAGAGCGTCTTAACCCTGCAGAAGGACAGGTGTGTTTGAAATATCAGTGCTTACCCTACACTGTCATGAGGTGAAGTAGGAAGAGGTGAAAACTGAAAGGGAGAGTCATATTTCCTTTTTTAAAAAACCATACTATAATCTTAATCAATGTTATTTTAAAATTTGGAGTAAGTTATTTGTCTTGAAATATTTGAATGAAATATAATTTTCATTAAATCCTATGAGCTTTAAATGCTATGCTAAAAACTAATGCTTATAGTTTCAATGGGTTGTGAAAATCAATTTTCGCAGAATTTAAATATGATAACTATTTAAGTTGAAAAGAAAAGTAACTGAGTTTTCACATGTCAAAATATGGACAAAGTATGCATCAATTTTACAGAAATTTTGTCCTTTAATTTAGGAGCATGAATCCTAGAAATAATGAAATGTATAAATGCCAGTTGTAAGCAAATTGTATCTCTTCTATAGTTAAAACTGTTTTCAATTCTTTTGTAAAATTTGTTATTATAGGGAACCATTTTTACTTTATAACAGGATAAGAAATAAGTGCCTTATGTAATATGAATTTATATATCATTTAAAGATTTTCTATCAGAACTTCAACATAACTTACTAAAGGTACAAAGGGCATGCATACAGATTATTAAAATATATTTTACACAAACAATATCTAATGCTAGATATTTTTCTAGAGGTCTATATTATTCCATAGTCACAGATCTACAATTTTTCTACAGCTTACAGTTCTAACTTTTATAAGTGATTATTATATGGATGTTTGATTAATCCACTAGTGATATGTGACAATCTCTAATTATCTTGGAAACTTAACAACATACACATATCATCTTAGTTTTCCTGAGTCAGAGGACCAGCCATGGCTTAGATCATTCCATCTGTGGGATCACAAAAGGCTGTAAGCAAGATGTCAGATGGGCTGCATTACTTTCTGAAACCCAGCATCCACTTCCAAACCCAGGTTGTTGGCAGAAATCTTCCTTAAAGAGGTAGGACAAAGGTCCTCATTTGTTGCTGATTGTCAGATATTTGCTAAATATTTTGCTTAGCTAGAGAGGACATATCCAGGTCATCAGAAAAGAATAGGACAAGTAAAGATGCTGTTGATAGGAGCCATGGAGTTGGTGCTGACTCATTTCTAGCAGCTCTATTCACAAAAGAACAAAACACTGCATCGTCCTGGCCATTCTTACAATTGTTCCTCTACTTGAGCTCATTGCTGCAACCACAGTATCAATTCATCTCTGGGACAGCCTTCCTTTTCTTTTCACTGCCTCTCCACTTTACCAAGAAGGATGATGTCCTTCTCTAGGAGGTTATCTCTCAGGACAATATGTCCAAAGTATGTGTCTTAAGGAGCACTGTGACCATAGCTCTTCCATGACATATCAGTTTGTCCGTCTCAAAGTCTATGGTAGTGTCACTATTCTTCTTCAGGACCACATTTCAGATGCATTGATTCAATTCATGGAGTCAACTCTAGTGTTCGATTGTTGAGAATATGCTTATATAAAATTGAAATATAGAGTAAGGAAATGCCTTCTATTTCTTCATGGTCTTGAATTTGAAAGTGACATCTTAAAAGATGTGATTCAGTCTTCTTACTACAACATTATTGACAAATGGAAATTTCAAGCAATATTTTAAATATATAATATTTTAGGTTTCAAAGACTAAGACATATTTAATAAGACTGTATGCCTTTTGTGGTTTATATATTGACTGTTTTATAACTCCTTAACCACAGTCCTCTATCTTGAAAATGTCTGGAATATTATTTTAACAGAAAAATGGACAATATTCACTCTAATTTTGTACATTGATTTCTCTTTCCAGTAATAGGATTACATCATGACATATATTATCATATCAGCAGGCTGAATATATGATGAATCCCAGTACCCACAAAAGGATTTCTCATAGTATTTCAAAAGCATATATGTGGCAGTTAATATATTACTGCTGTCATCTTTATAAAACATATTTTGAGTTAATTGGTTCATTAAAGTGAGTACTACTAAAATTATATTATGAATTTATGAATTTGAAAATCTTATTACATGAATAAATACACTACTCTATGGTTGTTTGGATTTAAATAGTACTTAAGATATTGTGAAAAAGTAACAATCCAGCAAAACAAACCAAAGCATTCTGAAAAATGATTATTTCCTTTGTATTTTCTTTAAAATTTAGAATGACATCATATCTGAGAAAGTTAAAGTTTATTGTACCTACCTGGCTGGTCACCATGTGGGGTTAACTGACCACTGGAGAGATACATGGCTTGGTGAGACTCACCTTTTATGTTCTCAGGCCTCTTGTTCTCTGATGGTTGGACCAGGGTGCAGCTGCCTTAGGCAGTTCCCTGCTTCAGCTGGTAAGGCTCACTTCCTGAAAGAGATGCCTGAGAAGAAGCCACATGAACCTACACTGATGCAGCCCTGGGTGCTGGAGCAGCCACGTGGAGACCCCTGCCAGCGCGAAGATGCTTACATGCTCATTGATTCAGCTTTCCTCCTGCAATTGGCATTATTGCTTGTGTTTTGTAAGATGGAGGAGGACTTTGTAGCTTGATGTGGGACATATGGGCTAATGTTGGACCTGTGGGCTTGAATAGCACTGGGTTGGGAGGATTTCTTAATGTCTACTTACTCCTTATAGAAAATTATCTCTTATACATATGAGTTTCTGTGGATTTGTTTGCTTAGTTTACCCAGACTAACACAATATCCTAATGAGAAACTAGATTAAAAAATTCATGGAAAAAATGAATGAAAAGATCATGGATACACAATGTGTTAGACAGAAATGTGTTAGACAGGGTTCTCTAGAGAGATAAAAACAATTGCTGATAATTTTATATCTATGTTTATAAAGATAGATAGATAACACAAGAAATGAACTGTTAAATTATATACAGATAGATATATAATACCAGAAATGAACAGTTAAATTGTAAAGCAGTACAAATGGCTTAATGCAACTCACCCCCATGAGAGAGTTGTGCGACACTAGCCATCCTTCAGGTCTTGAGGGACGCCAGGTAGTCCTCGGTAGAGAGAGATTTAGGCTATCCCAGCACAGGCAGCAAACAGCAAGCCAGGTCACCAACAGTCAGTCCCCAACTCCAGAGATATATGTTCCAGTTCTCTGGCAAGGCAGATCTTGAAAGAATCTTAAATTACAGCGACACAGTCCACAGGTTAGGTGTCCCACAGGTAGTGTAGCTTGCAAATTGAGGCACAGAACAAGCAAGGCAGCCGCACACTGGTCTGATGATCATAGAGCAAAAGACAAGAAAGCGAGGCTTGCCAAGCCATTTATCTCTCTGCCCTTCAATTAATCCCACATGTGTTTATCAGCCAGGCTGGCACAATAAACTAAGTATCTCAATTCACCCCTTGCCAACCTGGCACATGTACACATTTTTTTAGCCCTATAAAATTACAATTTCTGGACATTGATGAAATCACACTTATACTTATCATCAATCATTATCATACATAACAAGGAAAACACACTGAGTTCTACAGTATCTGATATATCATAAATAAACAAAGGAAAGATATGCAATAAGCACATAAAAAGAAAATACACTGACAATTACAAACTTCGCTTTAGCAATTGATCACATGGTCACAATTGATAGGTAGACCTACGTTCTTCTATTACCTATTCTGTATTACCTTTGCCCTCAGCAAGCACCTCAGCTGGCTGTGTTTTCTTGCCTGGTGGGGTATCCCAGACATTCCTGAGGGGTATGGGTCATTATAACTCCTGTCCAGATTGGGTTAATGTAATTTACCATTTACTATAATAACAGGGCATGGTAACATTAAGAGTTGGTCTATGGGATCTCCTGGATTCCAGACATATTCTTCTTTACCTCCATTATGTAGCACAAGTCCAATTTCTCCTTGGTAATCAGGATCAATCACACCACTCAGTGCAGTGACACCCTTCCTGACCTGTTGATCCAAAGGCATGAGAAGTACAAAGTGGCCAGGGGGCATTCTCAGCTGCCAGTTCAGTGAAATCCGTGCTGTGTTTCCTTCCAGGTGGGAGAGTTCCTTCCTTCAGGACCAGGACCTCCAGGCCTGAGGAACAGAGGGCTTCTGGGACAGGAAGCAAAAATCCTGCAAGTGGATCACTAGGAGTAATAGTGAGTGATGCCACTCCAGCTTCCACCCCTTGGTTCCTGGACCCATGAATTCTGGCTATTGGAGGCACAGCACCATATATTGGCCGCTGGTTTAGAGCGTACACAGCTTCCTGGAGAACATTGCCTCAGCCATGCAAGTTGTTGCCCCCTTGGCGCCGTAATTGTGTCTAGGAGCCCATACCATCATTCTATCAAGCCGGCAGCTTCAGGATGATGAAGAACATGATATGAGCAGTGGATTCCATGGGAATGGGCCCATTGCTGCACTGTGTTTGCTGTGAAGTGAGCTCCTTGATCTGAAGCAATGCTATGTGGGATGCCATGCCGGTGGATGAGGCATTCTGTAAGTCCACGAATAGTAGTTTTGGCAGAAGCATCACGTGCAGGGAAGGCAAATGCATATCCAGAGTAGGTGTCTATTCCAGTAAGAACAAAACGCTGTCCCCTGCATAATGGAAGTGGTCCTATGTAATCAACCTGCCACCAAGTTGCTGGCTGATCTCCCCGAGCAATGGTCCCATATCTTGGACTTAATGTTGGTTTCTGCTGCTGACAAATGGGGAATTCAGCAGTGGCAGTGGCCAAGTCAGCCTTGGTGAGTGGAAGTCCATGTTGCTGAGCCCATGCATAACCTCCATCCCTGCTACCATGTCCACTTTGTTCATGTGTCCATTGGGTGATAACAGGAGTGGCAGAGAAAATAGGAGGACCAGTCATGGGATACAATTACCTTTACTTTTTTGGTCCATTCAGAGAGGTGTATCCACATTCCGTTTCCCCACACCTTCTTGTCACCAATTTTCCAATCATGGTCCTTCCAATTCCCTGACCATCCAGCCAAGCCATTAAATACAGCCCATGAATCAGTATACAGTCTCACATCCGGCCATTTTCCTTATATGAAAACTGAATGGCCAGGTGCACTGCTCTAAGTTCTCCCCATTGGGAAGATTTCCCTTCACCACTGTCCTTTAGGGAGATCCCAGAAAGGGGGGTGTATTGCTGTTTCTGTCCACTTACAAGTGGCACCTGCATATCGTGCAGAGCCATCCATAAACCAAGCATGACTTTTTGTGGTCTTCTGTTAAAGTATGGTAAGGAACTCCCCAGGAGACCATAGGTGCAGACTGGGAGAAAGGAGGTAATGTGACAGGAGTGGAGACTGTTGGCATTTGGTCCACTTCTCCATGCAACTTACTTGTCCCTTAAGGTCCTGCTTTGACCCGATCTTGTATATACCACTTCCATTTAACAACGGAGTGTTGCTGGTCACGTCCAACTTTATGATTCCGTGGGTCAGACAGTACCCAGTTCGTGATAGGTAGTTCAGGCCTCATGGTGACTTGGTTGTCCATGATGGAGAACCAACTGTGGAAAACGATATGACACCACCTTAAACAACTTGTAATAAACATCCCATAGGACCCAGCAATCCTTCTGTCAGGGATATACCTAAACTGATTCAAGAGTTATGGCAAGATCAAAATATGCACATCCAAGATCATAGAAGCACGCACATTCATAAGAGCAAGATACAGCTAAGTAGCCTAAATACCCAGTAGTTGAAAAATGGATAAGGAAACCCACCACTCAATGAAATACTTTGTGTCTCACCCCCTCAAAAATTAATAAAGGAGAGAAAGTGAGAAAGAAACCATCAAGCACCTCATGACCTGCAGGAACCTGGAGATCATTGTGCTGAGTAAAGGGTAGGCCTTGAATGAACCCCTGCTGTAAGGAGGAAAACAAGAACAAAGACTTTGGAGGTTACCAAGAGGAGGGAGGCCAAGGGGTGGAAAGGAAGCAATGGGTTGGAAGATGGACAGGTGCTGAAGTGGGTGAAAAGAGGATGACAGACCCTCCCAGGGAGAAGAGAAATCAGAAAGGGGGTGGGACACAGGGGAGAGGCGATGGGTGAGGCTGATGTGTAGTTTGAACTGTTGGGTATGGATTAGATGGTCTGAGATGTAAACTTCCCATTCAGATCATAATAATAAAAAAGATACCATTTTTTCCTGAACTTTCTGAAGCCCCTTATTAAAATAAGACAAAGTAGCCTCATTACATAATCATGTACCTTCTACTTTCAAATGAGAAGTTGAAAAATTATCAACCATCATAGCCCTGGCTCTCTGTATTGCCTAAATGAGTGTCTGTACACAAACATATACCGTGAATAACCACTAAGATATTTTAACCAGTTTGGTTTTGTAGCTGTTTGGTAAAAGTGAGGGGAGTAATTTAATGAGCAATTCTCTGTGACTCTGATGCTCTCTCCCTGTGAATGCCAACCTCAGTCAGAAATGCAACCTAAAAGGGTTCACTGCTTTTGAGACGTAAATACAGAATCATGTTTGACGCAGAGGACCATCTTCTAAGCGCTGACAAGTGCTCACTGTCCCTCACAAGTCATCACTGTTGTTCTTAAGAGAACAACAGATGGCTTTGCGCACATTGCTAACGAAGAACCGCGCACACATCGCATGAAACTTCATTACTTCTCTGAAAAGATCTTGTTAGAAGCAAGTAATGAAAAGAAATTGACAAAATGCAACAGATTTGAACCTTGGTCTTGTTCCTATAAAAGCACAAAATAGGTTAAAATATTGATTAGGAAAACTAAGATATTTGTGATTTCCTGAATTATTCTAAATATATATTCTCACAGAAAGAAATCAAATGAAGGCTTTAATGTATGCAAAAGAATATGACTACAGATCAATCAATATGAGGAAAATCCTAGAAAAAATGCACAATGCCTCAAATTTATTCATTCTTGGAATGACTTAACTATTTCAATTTTTTGTTAGAAATAAATACTAGTTACATATTTTAGGAAATCCTAGCACTAAAGGATAGACTACATCATTATTGGTATTATTTTTGATGTTTCATATAATTATTTCATCAGAGAACATATACACCCCAGCAATGGCCTACCAGATGGTGCTTCTGTTATGAAATGACGCTTATTTTTAGTATATTATCACTTTAATAGTATCTTAAGGATATTGGCCTTTATGATAGTTCCAAAATTTATAAAATTCCGTATACCAATTCTTGAAAACTATATTTGATCACAAGCTTTGTTGGTGTTCATTGCCCTTGAGTTGGTTTCTGCTCCTGGCTACCCTGTGCCCAACAGAATGAAACACTTCCCAGGCCTGCCCAACCCTCACAATTGTGGTGCTTGAAGCCAGTACAGCACCCAGCGTATTAACTCCTTTACTTGAGGATCTTCTTCATTTTCGCTGGCAAACCTTTCCTTCACTAAGTATGATGTCTTTTTCTAGGGTCCAGTCTCTCCTGGTAACCTGTGCAAAAAAAAAAAAATGTGAGATCATGTCTTGCTCTTCTTTCAAGACAGAATTATTTGTTTTTCTGGGAGTACATAGTACTTTCAATATTCTTTGCCAACTAGACTTTATTAAAAATGAGGGAGCCTATCCATTTATGGACCAATTTGGTGAAACATCATGAATCTCCATGGAAAGAAGATTAAAAAAATTGCTATAGAATATGGTGAAATTTCGGTGTTTTATCGTTAAAATGTTAAGTGGATAAAATAGCAGTGGTTTGAGGCGATAAACTTGTACACAGCATGCAATTACAGCCGCTATAATTTTCTGGCTTCTGGATATTTAACCTTTGGTAAAGAAATTCTAACACTGATTTCACTAGGTAACTAATTAGAAATGTGTACTTTCAAAACCAAACCAAGGTCTACAGAAGCAAATTCTGCATTTTAGCAAAAAGATTAGATAACATGAGCACATTCGAAATTTGAAGAAATAACCTATGGAAATGATTCTCAAACTTGTCTCTACATTAGAAGAATCTGAGAATCTTTTAGAAGATAACCCTGCCTGGAAACTATTCCTTAAACAAATATGTCAGTGTTTTAATGTCTCTATCATTCAAAATCATCTCAATGACAGTGAGTTTCTATATATGTGTGAATAGTACGGTGGAGACTTCTGGCTTCCTCAGAAAAGATATTCTTCAATGGGGTCCTGCAACTGCTCACGGTTTCACGTTGTAGGGGACGGCCAGTGATTGTCTTAGACTCTCTCTCTCTCTCTCTCTCTCTCTCTCTCTCTCTATATATATATATATATATATATATATATATATATATATATATATATATATATAATAGATGAAATAGATGCACATAATATTAATATTTTAAAAGTCAGGTTTGTTTGCAGTATGAGGCACTGCTTGATCCCCTTTCATTGAACAAAGCACTAGAAAAAGCTCTTCGTATTATGAATGTTAGCAATTAAAAGAAATGCAATTTCAGACACCCGAATCACAAACTGATATGTCTTCTTTTGTTTTCCTGGCCCTGATTTTTACCAAAAGATAGACCTTTTCTTTCTTTATGATTGTTCAGCTGTGGGTCACTGCAAAATGAGCACGCGGAAGACTTCTTCACGAAGCAGGTTAAATAAGTCAGCCCAAACAGAACAGAACAGAATAAAATCTCTCAAACAGTAATGGAAAGGGTGGACAGCCCTAAAATTTATTTGGACAAATCTGAATTAAATATGGATTTTTAAATCAGATTTTTTAGAAAGATACTTTAAACTGCCATGCTTCGTTTAAAAAAAATTCAGGTTCATAAAATCAGTTCCATCATCTTGGAAATTCAACTATGGAGGAAGTGTAAGATTATGTAAGAAATCTACTTACGTAAGATTAAATAAATTATAAATTTAAAAGATAAGAGAAATTCTCAGGTACTGTTGTTGGTAATATTTGATATTAGGTATTATATAAATATCTTCAGCCCCAATGCCACACACACACACACACACACACACAATTAAGCTAGAAACAAATTAATTAATTATTTTATTTAGGTGAAGTTTTACATAGTAGGTCATCAGTTTTACATTAAACAATGTTACACATTTTACTTCCACTCATCAGTTTTAATGCCCTCAATGTGTCATCCTTTTCCTTGTCTCCCCAGTGTTTCCCGGTCCTGTTCTTCCTTTCCCGTCTCTCTGAACGTAGGTGAATTCGCCTTTCTAATCTAATTTGGGGATGTATTGGTTGCAGACATGAAGTGTGATGACAAGGGGGTCCCAGCTGTCCCTACCCAACAAATACTGGTCACTTTTGAGTTTTTTCTGCATTTTCCTCCCACTCTGAGTAGGATCTTCCAATGTGATCCTTTCCAGAACAGTTGGTAGTGGTAGGTAGGCACCATCTAGATCTTGCATCTGGGTGTGGAGACCGATATTTGGATGGTCCATTTTTACCATTGAACTAATTTTTAATGGGTCTTTTGATTATCACCACTGCACTTTGAAAATAGACTAATATATAGCTGCCCAGTGGCTAGTTACCAAAATAGGATATATAACATTGTCTTTGTGAAACATGCTATTACAATTAATCTCTGTGTGCTCTGAAACTATGGTCCTTAGCCTCCAGGTCCAGGGAGCCATTCCCTCAAGGTATCTGGTTATATCTAAGCAATTTTCGTAACATTTATAAAAAGGTAAATGAATGAATAAAATTTCCCCATCATATATATATATATATATATATATATATATATTCTCCCACAACTGTTGAGCCTACATGTCTATAAAAATATTTATTTGTACATCACACCTATTGCAGGAAGGTATAGATAATATTGTCTCTGTTGGCTTTACATATTGCATGCCTCCCACTAACTTGCAATATGAATTATTTAAGCATTTGCTATAGCTTAGCCTTTTATATTAGTATATATAATTATTGTTCATTGTTTTTCTCACTTCAATCAGCTGTGCGGGTAAGTTAAAATCATTTTAGGAAGATGCTGATTTTAGTTGGAAAGGTTCCTACTAAAAAATAAAACAAAAAGAAACTCATTTTTGGCATCTCTTTTCTGCTGAACTTTTCAGAAGCAAAGGTTATTCTCAGCCTTGACAGCCTAAAGAGTCTTGTCATCACCTCTTTGATGAAATAATGAAGTGCCTCCTCACCTGCAGCCTCATCACCTGTAGCAGACATGCTCTTCATTTCATACCAATAGAACTATTCCAGGAGGACTCTTTTTGGAGTCTTGAGTCCATTGCAATATTTGGTGATTTGATTTGTGGCTATAAATATAACCTTACCTGGTACGAATGTTCCCTTCCTGGATATAAGCTGCGGAAGGACAGTCACGTCTGAGTAGGTCAGGTCAAACAAATTGCTGACAAGGACCGCATAGTTCCTGTTGCAAGAGGAGATGCCTAGGAGCTGACAGAGCGCTCCCACCCCAGAATGTATTTATTCCCTGTCAGGAAGTGCTGATTTAGCACATAGCCAACCGTTCTCAGGTGTCGTTAAATAGGTGTGAGTCACAAGATGGAAATATGATGGATACCAGACTTCCACAGTCAGTGTGGGTGATGCATGTGTGGCAGGAAAGGCCCTCGGTGCTTAGAAGTAAGTAACCCTGATATTATGGACAAAGGTGTAGTGTACAAGTTCAGAGGGCTAGAAAAGGTATGCGATTTATAGCATCTCCCACAACATAAAAGAAAGGCCTGTTTGAACTTGGGTTTCTCTAATCTCTGGTTTTATTATAGAAAGAATTTGGCAAAATAATGAACAAATGGGTTCCTTTCAAAATTGCCCACTCAACATACGATGATAGTAATTGTGCTCTTTGGCACTTCAGTTAAATTTATTTACTTCAAGATAATTTGTTGCAGACTCTAAGTCCCTTGAAGCGCATGCCTTAACAGCCACATTCTGTACAGATCACAACATTGGGTGTGAAGCAAAATGTACACTAAGTATTTACTAGGACTCACTGGGAGTTGCAGATACTTAAGCTCCACAATACTACTACTACAAGTTTGGTCATTCAAACCCACCGGAGGTACTTCCGTTGTAAGCTCTGGCCATATTATTCCAGAAGTTCACATACTTAAAGCCCTGTGGAACAACTCCACTCTGCATAGAAGGGTCAAATTACAAGCAATTAACAAGAACAACACTAATGTTTACCAATTAAGGAGGCCCTGAATGTTAACTTTTGTCTTAGAGTCTAGATTCGTTTCTGACAGATTTTGTGAATTAATATTTATCATCACCCAGATTGAAGATTTGGATCTCTATAGTCACATTATACTGCATAGTTTACATGTATGGAGCATTACATTATCGCACTTGATTTCATCATGAATGATGCTCACTTTCCATTAATCGGACAAAAGGAGGACAAGGACTCTGAGTTCACAAACACCATTTCATGAAATGCCAGTTTGGAAGTGTCTTCCCAATGACTTGAATTTAGTATCTAGCGTTCTTTCAGGCAAATTTATATGGGTAACATAGATAAATTCCACTTTTAACAAATGACAGACTGGAGAAAATTATGGAAATAAAGGACAGACTGGAAGCAAATTATGGAACCTGATAACGAACAGAAACAACTAGAAAGATGGTAGAACAACATATCTAAAATATATACGTAATTATATATTTGAATTTTCTGTACTTTGAAATTCCACTCAGTTAAAGTACAGCTGCACAGAATAAATATTTTAATTTTTAAAATAGTTGCTATTCTATGAGTATATTGTTATAAAATATAGCTCTTGGCAAAGAAAATGTTTAAAATTTGCCATCATCAATTTATTTTTCATCATAGATTTGGTATGCAGAGAAAAAGGGAGAGCAGTAGCCCAAGAAAAAATTATTTTTTACTTTAGAGGTCATTTCAAATCTTTCAAGTTATGATACAATTAGAATCTCAGATAAAACATAAGCCCTTACACCATTCTAAAGAACACAATAAACAGTATATTGCAGGTTATATGCCAATACTTTTCTGTGTTTTAATATTACAAATAACAAAATACAAACTGTTCTGCTTTTCAGCATAAAATAATGTTCAATGATGTAGATTTTTAAAATTCTTAAATGATCCCTTACAAATCTGGCTAGACCAGAGGATGTACAGTGATACAGATAGGAACTGGAAACACAGGGAATCAAGGACAGATGAATCCCTTAGGACCAGTGGAGAGAGTGGTAATACCTGGAGGGAGGATGGAAGGTGGGGTAGAAAGGGGGAACTGATTACAAAGATCTACATATAAGCTCCTCCATGCGGGATGGACAACAGAACAGAAGATGAAGGGAGACATTGGGCAGTGTAAGATAGGATAAAATAATAAGTTATAAATTATCAAAGGTTCATGAGGGAGGGGGGAGAGGGTAAAGAAGTGGGGGATGAGGAGCTGATTCCAAGAGCCCAAGCGTAAAGCAAATGTTTTGAGAATGATGAGGGCAACGGATGTGTAAGTGTGCTTTACACAATTGACATATGTATGGATTGTGATAAGAGTTGTATGAGCCTCCAATAAAATTATTTTAAAAAATCTTAAATGCTATGTTCATGTGTATGTAAAATAAGCATTTTGGAATTGTGCTTTCCTGTATGCCAGAGCTTTCTTAGTGTATCCTGAGTGATCTTATTAAATGTATAACACTCTTTCTTGTATTTCCTCCTGTTAAATATACTAAGAATGCTGTTTGTTTTCCTGATATACACTATGCAAGCCTATTTTCATATTTAAATATAGAATTGAAATCCAGTGCTGAATGTTCTTTCACCTTAACATGAAGAAAGGTTTCAAATCAGGTGGTTATTTTTTTACTAATGACCCCGTTTGTTGTGAGCTATGCTATTAAGAAAAATGACAAAACAAGTGCTTGAACAGAACTCTTAAATACAATTCTTCTAATTCCAACCTGAGTTTTATCTGAGGTGCCAATAGCAATGACTAGAGACTGAAGACTAAATTAACATATGTAGAATTTCAAAGACAAGTTCTGAGTACTTATTTCATATCTCTTGAAGATACTCTACATAAAATTTTTAAATTTTATGGGTGGGTATTTTTAGATTATTTTGAAGAAGTATAAGCTGTGAGTTCTAGCTGATCACCTATAGAATGAATAAGGTGAGAGGGTTCCTCCAGTTCAAGGTGCAAGGGTAGAAGGCCTCTGTTTAGCTTAGGCAGCTATACCTGCTGCACTTGGAGTCATTCGGATTCTCAAGCTTCTGTAAGGCACAAACACGTGAGTGATAGTACGCTGAGGCTAGTTTGTTTTTCTGAAACATGTTTGGATAAAGGGTCTACTTTTACTATGATGAAAATGTGTACCATGCAGAAGAGAAAGCTCTGATGAGCCATTTATGCTATACAGTAAGTCTACCAACACAGGCACAGTGTTCTCAGACAAAAGAAGATGGAGGTTAGTGTAAGACCCTAGAGCTAAAGGAGTGTACACCAAGAATCCATTAAATATGCAGTGATGCCATATCCATCTAAATTAAAATACTTGTAGGCAAAGGAGCTGCAATAGGATTTCCAAAGACACATTTTCCAGATCCAGAAAGTGCGTATTCAGCTCAAAATGCTTTTCATTCAAATGAGATCTCTACTGTCCTTCAATACTATCTGTCCCCTATTTATTAAACACTGGATCACAAATAAACCATCTAGATAAAAATGTAGAATTTGGGGGTGAGTTAAGTTGTTAAAGAGTGCACAATCATTGAAAAGTATATGGACATGCACAAAAAATATGACCTTCACGTTTCTTAGAAAAAGAGTTGATACATTGTAATCATGATTGATTGGCAAATTATATCAAATATGGAAGAACAAGTAAACCAATCATAGAAGAAACACAACTAGCAGGGTACTTAGAAGTGAAAATGGGAAAAGTCACTGGCTTGTCGTTCAAAAAGAGCAATCACTAGAAAAAAAGATATATTTTCAGTGAAAATAGGGTGTAGTGCTGTCTTCCATTTTTTGATGAATTGTAAACCCTAGGCAGTGTGCCTGTCATTAAGTAGGCCTGATAGTCATTTATAATGAGTCGGCCTTTTGACGACATCAATCTTTATGCAGGAGAAAGATGTAACTTTTTAATCTCATAAAGATTGACAGTCTCAGGAAACCCACAGAGTATTTCTACTCTGCACCACAGTGTTGCTCTGATCAGAACCCACTTATTGGCAGTGCTTGGCCTGATGCTGTGGGTATGCTTCCATTCTGAAGTGAGTTCTGTTATGTTAATAAGACATAGTCAAAGAGAAATGTATCTTGAGCCCCTGAGTTACTAATTTCCTTGGGGGTGTGGTCTACAAATTAGCTGTCATGTTTGAAATCTGTTTAAAAAATCTGTTTTTAGCTATTCCCATATTAGACAAATTGCCAACTTCCTGCTTAATTAATAAAAATAGGAGGGTGGAGTTACAGAATTGTCTGAGACCTGATCTGGCCCATCTGGCTGCTTAATAATGACCAATGTGTCCTCACCCTGACCTTTAGATTAACAGAAAACTGAAAACTCACCCCAATCAAGGCCCTGGACAATGGGAAACCGCCAATTTTATGACCCTCCTTCTCCCTTGAGGATGTGCAGAAGATAGTTCATATACTGAATCCCCTGACAAAGATGCCAGCTGTCACCCGGAAGCTCCTCATGAAAGAACCCTGATGGAGATCATCGTCGTTTTGACCTAACCCTTGGTGTGTTCCGTTGCTTGCCCAACCAAGAACGAGCTTCTTCTTCCCCTTTCAGTTGGTTTGCATCTCGGTAGCCATGTTTAGTGAGACCCAGTTACTGTGCGCCTCGTCTCCTGACACGATTCCCTATATCTGCAGCCTTCTGATTCAAAAATCTGTCTGACTTGTAGATTCAGATTTGTCATCCCTTGCCACCATGGGAATGAGAAGAATGCTCTAGGCTGAGGAGTGCACATTAGATTTGGAAGTTGCCAGTCTGCAAAACCATGTCAGCCATTTCCTTAACAGCCCATAGGTTCTTTGATATTTGGCAGTGAATTATGGAATGGAACAATGTTTAAATGTGTTCAATCAGCTATGCAAAGGCATTAGACTTTGTGGATCATAATAAAATATGGAAAGTCTTGATGATAATGGTAATTCACGAACACTTAATTGTGCTGCTGTGGAATTTTTAGATGAACCAATAGGCAGTTGTGTGAACTACAAAAGGGAATGATCTGTGCTTTAAAATCAAGAGGGGTAGGCATCAAAGTTGTAACCTTTCACTTAGTCAGTCTGTATGCGGTATCATAGGCCGAACATAGTAGTAAAAATGGATTCAAATGTACCAGTTATTATGAAAATGGAGCAGGACTGGATAATGATAGTGTTTCCTTCTGTTATACTTAAGGTGGCTGTGGGTTGTAGTTTGATAGCACCTAGCAATAACAAATCTCCAACCTTTAGTGACTCTTCAGATCTACAGCTGAACCCATCCCTGTGTTAGAGAAGTCTAGCATTTATGATCGACAGGGCCCCATTAGTCACAGGAAAGTACAGACAAAATGATACCTGATTATAAAATGAGGGGACAACAAAATGCAAGTGACTATTGAATGTAAAGCTGTGAACTTCCCTAAAAACCTTCACAAAAAGTTTTTAAAGATAAGTTTAAAAATGTATTAAAACATCGAAGAACCATATTATAGACTTACTATGAAAGAACAGAAAAACCATGGGATCTACAGACGTTTGCATAAAGAACACGCCTGATTGTCCTCCCAAATATCATTTAATGAGAGGAAGTGAGTCCAAGTTGAGTTTGGGTCACAGTTCACACGGCATACAAGTACAACTCAGTTGTAAATTTGCATAGTTATAATGGCTAATGTTGTTGCTGCTAGGTACTATAAAGTTCCTTCTGTCAGTGACCTTGTGTACGACAGAAGGAAACACTTTCCAGTTCTGTCCAATCGTCAGGATTGCTGCAGACAGTGTCAATCCAGCTCCTGGAGTTTCTTCCTCTTTTTTACTGGCCCTTTACTTGACCAAACATAATATTCTTTTCCAGGGAATAGTTCCTTCTGATAACATATCCAAAGTACATGAGAGGAAATCTCACCATCCTCACTTCTACATGCCGATGTATGATCCATATTAGCATACTAAAAAAGATGAGCTAAGAAGAAGTTCAAATAATTATCAGTGCTTACTAATTTATATTGGTTTCATGCTCTTTGAACTCTATGGAAGATGCCCTTCTCTCAATCATTGACATTCCTCGACTCTGGACACATCACTGCCATCATTGACTCTCCTGTCACATAACATTTCCTCTCTCTGTGTCTCTGTTTTCTCGTAGAAGAACAATAATGATTTATTAGGGTTGATGCTAATCCAGTATGATCTCGTATTAATTTAACTAATTATATTTGGAAAGGACTGATATACAAAAAAGCTAGTCCCTGACTTACAATATATTGCATTGAAGATGAACTGCACATAATTGTGTCCATTAGAGGTAGGTTTTTGTTTGTTTGGGTTTTGTGCCAGGAGATCCTGATGTGCTATCTCTCAGTTATTTCATGAAAAGGACATGTGCCCACACCCACCACCCACTCCACGACAGAAAGATGAAGTGGTCCTTTCCCTGAAGGGTTTACAGCTTTGGACCCTGTATCAGATTCTATAGAGTCAAAATCAGCTTCATGAAAGTGGGTTTACTTTGGGGCTTTCTTATGTAAGTAATAGAACTACATATAATATCACAAAACTTAATTTGCTGCTGTCATCATATCTGTGAATCTTTTTGTCACATTTCCAATTTCCAAAGAGAAGTAAATATCATATTTATAAAGATACTGATAATAAAATACAATAATAATTCTGAAAAAAATTCAGCTGTTTGATTTAGATCAGAACTGAATTATATCTGAGTAGCTGAAACAAAATCCCATTGTGTTTGATGAAATTTTGAAATTTCAGGTGGACATGAGTTTTGGAGGGACAATAATCAATGAACTATAGGCAATATCATGAAAGTTAAATTTGGTAAAATTTTCAAAATCCTAAAATCACAATAACTATAATTCATCTTTAACATACCTTAACATAAAAAATATTTTAAATAAAATTCAAATTCCTTTTCATGCACTTTAACATTTAGATCCTTGATGCATGAAAAACAAGACACCATAAATTACTAGTTAATTAATTAATTAAATTAATTGGATATAAATTGGGTTATAGACCACTTCATTTATTTTGACTTTTTAAATGAATAAAATCAACCTTAAAATAAAGTTAAACATAAATTGATCATTTTAATGTGGAAAGAAATTTAATTCTTGAACTAGAAAATATGATTCCTAAAATACTGATCATATTAATATTTCTAATTTAATAGCAACTTTTGACTCCCACAACTATTTTTGCAGTTCCCTAATTTTGTGTTTCTCACATGTGGCAAAGAAGTATGTCCTATTACCACCACCCTCACGAATGATCAGAAAAGGACGCCAGTAAATGCTGAAATCCTAGAACTCTGCATTAAAAAGATAACTTAAAAAATAAACCTAACACCACATTTTTAAAACATTGATAAAAAAGCAAAATTCTGCTGCAAGATTTGCTAGCAGAATGACTTACTCTTTCTTAGAAAGTTATTGATTAACTTAGACAGTATAGTGTTCTTTTAATCTTGAATGTTCTACTGAGATCACCATTTCTCTAGCCAGGCTGAGGCAGCATTTTGAGATTGGTGGGTGTGAATATTGATTTTTGGAACTGAAAGCTTAGGTCAGCTTTTAATTTTCTTACTTTAGCCATTTACTCTTAGAATGTAATCCATAGTCTCATGGTGTTGGGCTTGGGATTGAAGAGACTGATTATATCTATTAAAGAATGAAATTTGGGATTATCAGTCACATTAGGGTTGCACCAATCTGTGTAAAACAAGTTCATCAGAGTTCATGATGGTCAAGTTTCTTCCATTTAAAAGAACCATTTACTCATCCAGCCAATTGCGGGGCATATTTGATGTTCTCTTGTATTGGAAGTGCAAAGATGCCGTAGAGATTCATATAGTTAAAATTCCATGGGAACTTCCAGAGCAGAAAAATCATACAGGTAGAAAAACCTTCAACACTGCTCACTCCCCTCTCCAAAGAATACCGTTAAGGTGCTTCTTGTTTAGCGCACTAGTGTGACTACCTGACCCTGAGCAATGAAAGCTATTCATGATTAGCTGAGAACCTAGAGGCTAGTGGTTCAAATCCACCTACCTCTTCTATGGAAGAAGGGCCTGAGAAATCTCCTTCATGAAGATTATTTATACCCAACGCAAACAAACCATCAAAACAAAACAAAAAGCTAAGGAGCAGTTCTATTTTGTAACATCAGGGATTGTGATGGGTTGGAATCAATACATGGGAATGATTTGGGGTTCATTTTGTTTGGATACAGTATAGAGGCTACATTGAAGAATAAAGTAGTTTCTCCTTCCAGGACACTCTCAGAAATTCCTGGTTTTTTTGTGATCAATAAAATAGCCTCCCTCATAAAAGAGTTCTAAGTTCCTAAATTAGTTCTATTAAACAATATATCTTTATACTTTTACGTACTCTGAAAGTAAAATATTTGTTTTATTAATATATCAAATAAACTCACTGCCATCTAGTTGATTCTGTCTCACTGTATCCTATAGGACAGGATAGAACTGCCCTTCTGAGTTTCTGATTCTGTAACTGTTTATGGAGTAGAAAGCCCAGTCTTTCTCCTTTGTAGCTGGGCTGGTGGTTTTGAACTTCTGGCCTTGAAGTTAGCAGTGCAATAACCATTACACCACGAGAGCTCAATGTATAGGAGACGTTAGAAAGTTCTTAGATTAGCAAGGCATGGTGGATTTGACAACTCTTTCCCCTATACATTACGTTTTCCACATTTTATTTTCATTTTAACATCTAAAAATCACTTGGTCCATTATTTAAAACTTGTCTTTAAGTGAAAATTTTGGCAAAACAATTCAGCATCGTTTACTGTATTAAAGCAAAAATTATGAACATCTATGAGAACTGATTGCATATTTAAGTGTGCTGCCAAGCCAATTCCAACTGATAACATAGTACTTATGATAGATAAAAATGGCAAGAAAGTTGGATAAAATCTTTATTGATTCTTGTTCCATTTACCAAAAAAAAATCACAGTAGGATTTTTTTCTGTCTATAATGCATGTATGAATTATTAAGCCAACTACAAAAGTGGCGAGGAAAATACAGTTTGTCTATGTTTGAAAACTATTGGAACATATATGCAGCTATACCTATTTCTATTGACAATTGCAAACACTCACATAAACAGGCATGTCATATTTACATATCACTTGTTTCCTAACAGACTTAAGTTTCTAATAGGTTCAGTATTATTCACATAGATGAAATATCACCTAAAATAAGCCTTTCCAAATTTCAAATGATTAGCGTCATTAAAATTTATTTTTCACTCCCACAAAGCCAATGTTAACGTTCATGGACACAGAGCTCACCTGGATTGCTCCCTTCCAAGGAATGAATTAGGGAGCCCAATTCTTTGTAAATCTAGACTCCGGGACCACCTGATCCATGACTTCCCCATGCAGTCTTTTTCCTCTTGTCTCTGGCAACATAACAATAGTATTTTTTTCATTGTGATCACTTTATTGGGGGCTCTTGCAGCTCTTATAACAATCCATACACCAATTGTATCAAGCATATTTGTATATATGTTGCCATCATTATTTGCTAAACGTTTACTTTCTATTGAGCCGTTGGTTGGTATCAGATCCTCTCTTTCCTCCCCTTCATGACCACTTGATCAATTACCAATAAGGCTTGACCTGAAAGCACATTTTATTTGTTACACTCATATTCCATTGTCCAAGATTTGCCACCTAATATAACCTAGTAGATAGAGTGCTAAGAAACTAAAGTGGTTCCCTATATCTAGCTAAAAATGAAATATCTATTAAATGTATACTACATTATACAATCTGATATGTTATAATACATTACATTATGATATGATACGTGATACAATACTATATAGGCTCACTATAAATAGAAATTAACTTAATGTCAGTGAATTTTAGAACTTATAGTGACTATCCTATTCCCATCTATACTGGTGGGCACCATTGAGTTGATTTCAATTTATAATGACTCTATTTTACACAGTACAGTGGTCAATATGCTATTCTAGGCTGTACTATTTGGGGAACAAATAACTAGGTTGTTCTGCTGCATAGTTACTTGCTCACTTCCAGCTAGCCACTCTGGATTTCTAGTGACCCTCTGTGGGGTTTTGAGGCTGTAACTGTTTATGAGGGTAGAAAGCCCTTCCGCCCATGGAACTGCTAATGGTTTCAAACAGTTAACCATGAGAATCACAGCCCAACATATAACCACTATGCTACCAGGGCTCCCTTGTAGAGTAACTAGATAGGTTCAAAACCCACACCATTCCATTAGTACGCAAACATTTAACAGTTGCAGCTTGGGTTAGGCGCACCTTAGTCCTCCAAGTAACCTCCCTGCTTTTCAACACTCTAAACTTTAGAGACTAAAGTCTGATGCAACAGATTTTCTCAATGCAACCTGCCATTTATTCTCTTGACTATTACTCCTATGATCATTTATTATGCAACTAGGCAAAACCCATGACAACTTCAAAATTTCTCCATTTATAATGGTATTACCTATTGGTCCAGTTGTGAGGATGTTTGCCTTCCTTACATTAAATTTTACTCCATAGTGAAGGCTGAAATCATTGATGTTCATCAGCAAGTGTTTTCAGTCCTCCTCACTTTCTCCAAGTAAAATTATGTCATCTGCATATCGCAAGTTGTTAGCAAGCCTTCCTCCAATCCTGATGCCACATTTTCTTCCTGCGCTCTAAAATCTATGATTCTTTACATACACAGCATACTGATTGAATAAGTATAGTGAGAGGATACAACGCTGCCACCTCCTCTCTTTATTTTAGACCGTGCAGTGTTTCAACCATGCCGTACTGCTCTCTTACTTAAGGAACGTGGGTCTACTTAGCTTGATGTTGCGATTCTCGCTGCCAGGAAGGGTAGCCTCTCCCCCATGGCGGGCCTTCTCTGGGAGTTGCTGAGGGACTCCTCCTGTGCTATCTGACAACCTGCATGCTTCTCCCCTTCCTCAGTTTTAGTTTGGTGGTGTTTCCTTGAGAGTAGCTTCATGTTAAGGATCTGCGGTCCCGGAGACTAGGATATAACAGAAAGATAATGAGTTTTCATTGTATGTCCAACTACCATCTTCCTGGAGATATTAACTTTGATCACTGGCTGAAGGTTGTGTTATTAGCTTTCACTATTGTCATCTTACTCATTTCCCTTTCTAATCTTTAAGACATTTTTATGGGAAGTACTTTGGAACTATGTTAGTATCCCATTATGCCTCTAATTTTTACCTGCTAATGTTAGCATTCATTGATGCTTGAATTAATTATTACTATGGTGACTATCAAATGATGACTTTCTAATTCAATAATTCCTTTGACACTTAATACATGCTAGTCTATGGAGAGGAAGAAATATACTACTTCCTACACTGTTTTCCATATGGGTACTTAATATTTCAATCTAGCTGCAAATTTAGAGGATCACTGGTGAAGTGGTGAGTATATGCTGGGCTGCTAGCCATAAGGTCAACAGTTCAAAATCTCCAGTGACTCCACAGGGAAAGACAGGGCTCTCTATGCCAATACAGGCACACTCACTGGGGGCAGTTCTGCCCCATCCTACAGAGTGACTATGAGTCTGCATAGACTTAATGGCAGTGAGTGGGAGCCTCATCGTGTCCTTCATCTGCATCTTCCATACTTCCTGCTTCCACTTCCCTCTTCCCTTCCATTCTGCCATTTCCAGGGCAATTGTATCTAAATATCTAATGCATTATATTCCACTTAAACAACCTAATAAGTTTGCTTTTTCACCACTGATATTTATAAGAATCCTCAAAAAGTTCTAATAGAAAATCTGTGTGTTACTATCTTTAATAAGTGATTTACCTAGATATGGAAATTAGATTACATTGGATACAGTTAAGATACTTTTATTGCAGCTTAATTTTAACATCACAATAATTACAATATGCTGGATATTGTACCGTTTGCAACTATTTAAATATATGATAAAATGTTTACTCAAAAATGTGTAGGTATATCATTGTTTAATAATTTATAAGGTAATTCCAACAGGTTGAATTCTAGGTCAGCAATGCTAGTCAGCATACTAAATAAATAAATAATACTTATTGATTGTTAAAACACCTGATTTATTTAATTTGTAAATTCATTTTTCAAAGAAAATTATAGTTACAGTTTATGACATAATGGGTATTCAATAATTATTTGTTGATTAGACAAATATAGATTATACTATTTTAATATTTACTCATTGGGTATTTTAAATTAATCCGCTGTTACATAATATTGTTTGATCCATTTACTTACCTATGTGAAGATAAAGAGATAAACAGGTCAAACTCCATAGTTACACAATTTTATGGGCTTAAATTCAAACTTTTCCTTGACATCACAATGGCCCTTCTAACATTTGTTTTCGTAATCAAAGGATCTATAGCAAGCAAAAGAAACCTGAGTAAACGAATGGATGTCACTGGTAGTGACTGGGTTCCTTGACCCTACTGAAGTACTCATATGGATATAAAGCCTTCACAAACACTTTATGGATTGTGATGAGTTGTATGAGCCCCAATAAAATTATTTTTAAAAAATACTTTAGACAATTGAGTTTAAATATAAAACGAATCCATATATTAATATCAAGATACCATCTTCTGAGAAAATTACATGATATATAGACTGAGAGTCTTAGAATTCAATTTATTTGTGAAACAGAGAGGAAATCTCACTGCAATTGCTCTTGCTTCATATAACTGTGTTCTTGAAGCAATATAGTTATGAAATATATATCTTTTTAGATTCACCTGGCTCCACTTGATTGTTATCTGATTGAGATTTTGACTTCTGTGGTAGTTACATAATTTCATGTCAGCTTGAATACATACAAAGTGCAATGGTGGCATCTGGCCTGTCAATTGGGTATCAGCATATTGGCACCTCCTTGTGGGTGTGGCCTTCTCATAAGGAGAGCCCAGGGAACCTCCTCTTCTCCCTGCCTTCACCTTCCAGCTGGTGAATCCTGATTGCTTCCAGAGCCACTGCCATTGGAGCCATACGATTCTGTACCCACCAACCTGTGCTATGCCTGCTTTCTGCATCGTTGCTTGTGACTGTGAGTCTGCTCTTTCTTACACATATTCCAGTGTCACTGAATGTGTTTTTCAAGTCAATCCAGTCTAATACAACTTCCTTTGTATTTGTGTTTTTAAATCAGAGAATTTTATAATGGGAGGAAAATAGTTTCACAGCTGTTTCTTTTGTTAATTAACACTTGCTTCTTGGTATACAGAAACACTGGGCTTACACACAGACATGTTTCTGAAATATATCTTAGGTAAATGATAAATAAAATTGTTCTAACATATTACAATGCAGATTGGAATATTTTAAATTAATCTATATGGTGTAGAAAGCAGAAAACATACCCTTTAAAGTGTCCCCTAAAACAAGTAACCACTTACTACTGAGCAATACATATATATTCAGGAATGAAAAATGGTAAAATTTTGAATATTTAAAAAATATATCTTTTATACTTTCATGAGATCCCACTTAATATTCAAGAGTTTATATATATCTACGTAACTTTTTCTTATACGTCTCATCCTCAGACACTTAATTTTCCCATTTCAACTAACATAATTGTCTTTTCTCTGTTTGTCTCTATCTCATGTTTGTTTAAGGAAAAATAGACATGTAACAGAAATATATTTGCCTTTTAAATTTGTCTTTAAAATAAATATCATGGTCCCGCATCTGGGTTCATCAGACACCAGCTGCCTCTGCCATGCCGCCCAAGTTCGACCCCAACGAGATCAAAGTCGTGTACTTAAGGTGCACCGGTGGGCAAGTCGGTGCCATGTCCACGCTGGCCCCCAAGATCGGCCCCCTGGGCTTGTCTCCAAAGAAGTTTGGTGATGACATTGCCAAGGCAACCGGTGACTGGAAGGGCTTAAGGATTACTGTGAAATTGACCATTCAGAACAGACAAGCCCAGATTGAAGTCGTGCCTTCTGCTTCCGCCCTCATCATCAAAGCACTCAAGGAACTGCTCAGGGATAGAATGAAGCAGAAAAACATTAAGCATAGTGGGAACGTCACTTTCGATGAGATTGTCGGCATTGCGCACCAGAGGCAGCACGGGTCTTTGGCCAGAGAACTGTCTGGAACTATTAAAGAGATCCTGGGGACTGCCCAGTCTGTGAGCTGCAATGTTGCCGGGCACCACTCGCATGACATCATAGAGGACATCAACAGTAGTGCAGTGGAGTGCCCAGCAAGTTAAGAACTACAAAAGAAAACAATAAAGACTCCTTTAATAACCCATAAATAAATAAATAAATAAATGTCATATAATCTAACCTTGACCTTTTTCTCTTGATAATATATTTGCTAGGCAGGAAGATTAGGCAAAAACTGTTGCACCCCACACTGAGAAGCACAAACTGAGGAAAACATCTTGTAATCTAATCTATTTGGCACCGTGAGTCAGATATATCTCTTTAATCAGATATACCTCACAACTCAGATATAGCTCCCGGGTAACCTTCCCAGAGTTAGGACAAAAGCTTTCCTGTCTCTAGAGCTGGGCACCAGTCCCTGCCTCACCCCCTCTTTACTTTTTTTCTTTTCAGAACTCATTCTCCTTTTGAGGAATCAAAGTGGCTCTCCCTTCCCTCCTCTCACTTCCCTATTAGCACAGGCAGGGAGTCACACAAGGTTCCATGGCCCATCCTTCTTTGCCTATGCTGACATGAACCATCCCTCCCCCCACCCAATTCTCTGCATCTATTCTGGGTTCAATAATTAACTGCAATAATCAGAAAGTCAGCCCACAGCTCCCTAATCTTAGGCCAGATGAAGAGAAGTTACCCATTGTATTAGACTGGATTGACTAGAGATACAAATTCATTGATAATCATATATCTGTAAGAAAGAACTTTATATCAACAACTAATGATGCATCAATAAAGTATCCCAGCCAATTTCAGTTCACTTCCATAAGTTCAATATTAGCCCATTATTCCAATATTAGACAATGAATTTCTCTTCAGAGTCACGCAGCACATGAAAAGTTGCCAAATGCAGCAGGATCACAGGCCGGTGGGTGGAAAGTCCTGTGGAAACAAGGGCAGTGGATGCAACTCCATGGATCCAGCTGCCTCAGGGTGGTTCCATCTGGCTTATCAACAGGTAGGTGAAGCAGAGAAAGTGTTTGTCCCGCCTCCCAAGAGGAAGAGAGGACATCCCCAGAATCCCCATGATGAAGCCACTCCCACAGCCAGATATTTTCAGTCTGTAAACTGACTGACAGACTAGATGCCACCTTTCATTCTTTTATCAGGTGGACATGAAATTATGTTACTACCACACCCATAGTCTCATCAATGTTCCTTTGAACCTTGGTGCCACAGTCCCTGGTACATCTGGTCTTGGTGGCCTCTGCCACTTCCAACAGAGATTTAGATTTACTCTTTTAATGATCTTCAGCTTTCTCTCTGGGTTCCAGACAGTTCTTACACACCAAGCATGGCTTTGCTGGATGTGTGGCTGACTTGTAGTAAACCATGCCCCCAGGAAAAGAGATAGTGGTATCCGTGTTAGGCTGAGAGGTCTAGAGAAAGAAAACCAGTGGCTGTCTATCAAAAAGAAGTCTTAGATTCAGAAAGCATCCCAGTCCTTTCCAACTCAAGTTCATAAGTCTTCAGAGTCACATAACTGCAGGCAGGGGATGCAGAAAGGTGAAGCGAGATGCACGGAAATCCCAGTCGGATGTGTGTATAGTCACATGGATTCAAGGTTGGTGAAAACATGGCAGGATACTGACAGTCTCAAGGTCACATAGCCCACATGGGGCATTCCTGAAGGCAGACACAGAGTCCCAGTGAAGTACCAGTGAGAAAGAAGGTGAAGTGTCCTCAAGAAAGAAAAGTTCCCAGTTTCTCTCCTATGAAAGGTCACACCCTCAAGGGGGCACCATCAGGCTGTGACCTGATTAACAGATTGGGACTCAACCCTTATATATTCACCCACAGTCAAACTGAAATAAAATCTAGCTTTCATACAACCACCTCTTGTCAAATTGAATCCTGTACAAAACAATTAAGTCATACATAATCTGTTACCAAAGACAATTTAAAAAATTGCCTAGCATGATAAAATCAACATGTGTATGTGTATAACTGAAAATGCACCAGCCCCATTTAAATCTTAGATTCTATAAGTGAACAAAATAAAAATATTCCCAGCCTAATAATTAGTTTTGTGAACACCTGTACCTTAACCCTATCAACATCTTTTACCACCCATGACAGTTTGTTAGCCAGCCACTCCATGCCTTTAGCTCTCCCCATTTTGGGTACTCAATTTCTTAACTGCCCTTTCCTATAAACCCAGTGCTCTGAATCTTTATTCCCATTGGAACCTTGTGACTGTGCTTCCATAAGCAAAGTCAAATCTAGCGCAGGCCATTCTTCCATCAAACCAGAAAGCAATGTTCACCAGCTCAAGAGGTGAAGCATTTTCTTCTTCATTTGGTCAGGATTGGGCAACCTAGTCCTAGCCATTCCAACCAAGGTCAACGAGTACCATAGCAAATTAAGGAGTTCCCCACATGACTTCCCCTGCTTCAGAGTTCTTGCTTCTTAACAAATTCTGAAGAACCATCATTAGGTCATTCCATTGTATAAAGTTCTATGTAACTTTAAACATCAGACAAGCTAGTCCATTATCATCTTCCCTCTAGGCTCTTTGAACCAAGTCCACGAGTAGCAGTGGCCAGATTCTACCTGTCTCTCCATTGCTAGATTTCCCCTACTTTTACTCAACAAGTGAATCCAGATGGTCACCTAGTGAGCATTCACGTTGTTCACAGGGCCCCTTTAGCTTCCATTCCTACAAGAGAAAATTTCCTGGTGATTCCAGGTTATCTAAGCCTCGGTCCAAATTGCTTGTTCAAGATCCCACAGAGCCAAGGTCATTTTGTTTATTTGTTTGTTTGTTTCAGTCTCCTAATAGTTCTAGTGGCATGTGTTTTCTAATGCAAATGGCCTGGTACTCAAAACACTGAACCTAATCCTAGTACATCTCAGCAGACTACT
Source organism: Tenrec ecaudatus (assembly GCF_050624435.1). Taxonomy (NCBI): domain Eukaryota; kingdom Metazoa; phylum Chordata; class Mammalia; order Afrosoricida; family Tenrecidae; genus Tenrec; species Tenrec ecaudatus. Next base: position 238,049,586 of record NC_134531.1, read on the forward strand.
TTTCCATAGACACACATATAAAGATCGGCACTCAGTGCTCTGAGAAAATGACAGCTCAATACTCCATCTACCCACCCACCCACCACATACACCAACCTTTTTGCTGTCCCATGTAATCCCTACTTCCTTCACGACCTGCACCTCCTTGATCCTTCATGTCTAACATGCCATTGAAAGCAAGTTACCTGTGCAGCTATGATAGGCCCTGTACCTGTTCTCGAGTCCCCCTTTCACTTTCCTTTTCTTTATGGTACTCTTTGCCCCCTATGTTATGGACCTCTGTTTCCACTTATTACCTGACACAGACTTATGCCACTTAATCACTATTAGTAAGTTTCTCTCTATGAGGCCTTTCACTCCTTCATCCTTTATCTCCTGGATTTACTAAAATTCTTCTAGAGAGTGGGGTATATTGTTTTCTAGTGCTTCGTTGTGGAAATTAGTCAACATTGATAACTGATCATTTAGGAAATTAACAAAAGAAACTCAGAGCGTTATTGGGTTTTATGTGGGGACCACTTCCTTGTAGTACAACAGCGTATAAATGTCAAGGTATCCTTAATGTAGTTACATGCTATATGTAGCTCAAAGCCAAGAGTCATTCAGTTAATATGGGCTGATCTAGACCCACGAAGTAAAGAAACTAACCCTTTATGTTTTAATGGAGATGTAGTTCTTATAAAAAAAACTTTGGAAATAATGGCCTCAAAGTCCTAGTTCCAGTCAGTCTTGAAGCATCCTTTCCTAGTAATACTATCTACCTCTACTGCTGACAGAGTTCCATGATAAAGCATGTGAATCCACCATTCTTGAATATAGCTGTGGAAACTATCATTATAGTCTCAGAACAAAAAGATCAAGATGAATACACAGGTAAACCCTTGGACTGTCTTAGATGGTATTTTGTTGGCATTCTGATAAAGAGAAGTGGTCCCCAGGGACTGTACCTCAATCTCCAAGGACCCTTAAGTCTATAATAATGGCTCAGTACTTAACATTTAAACCAGGTCTGCTGGCTGTGCCCAAGTAGGTTAGACAGGGTTCTCTAGATCAACAAAACCAGGACACAAAATTTTAGCCAGCTAGCTATATAGATAGAAAGATAAACATAAGAAATAAACAGCTAATTAGTTTATAGAGCAGTACAGATGGCTCAGTGCAACTCACTTCCATGAGACAGCTAGTATACTGGAAGTCCTTCAAGTCTTGAGGACCGCCAGGCACAAGTTAAAGAAGCAGATAGTGGTCCTCTGTAGGGCAATTCAGTCTATCCGGCCACAGGCAGCAAACTGCAAGGCAGGTCACCAGCCGTCTGCCAGATGACAGAGTCTGACAGTCCCCAGTTCAAGTGATGTAGACTCTAGTAGTGTGGTAAAATAGGTCTTAAAAAAACCTCAAACTACAGTGACACAATCCATGGGCTGGGTCTCCCACAGGTAGTGTAGCTCAAAAGTTGAGACAGAGAACAAGCTAAGGCAGCTGCACACTGGTCCGATCATCAAAGAGCAAAAGACCAAAAAGGCAAGGCTCACCAAGGCATTTGTATCTCCGCCCTTCAATCAATCCTGCATGAGTTCATTGGCAAGCATGGAACAATAAACCTACCTATCACACTATCCATCTGATGTTAGAGATTTTAACATCCCCTATGTTCTGGCCACTGGGGAAATCTGGCCACAAAGTTTGCACTAAAGTTCTGTTTCCTATTAATTTGGCTTCAAAAATGTTAGACAACAGTTTCCTTTGACCAATATTTTCCCCCCGGAGGGACCTATCTCTCCCTACTGGGCCCAACTTGTCCTACTTAAAATATCCTTTTGCATAGTAAACAATACTTCGGAGCAAGAGATAAATAAGGTAATGTCCTTCCTCTCAATGCCAATATCTGTTTATAGTGCAAAGCCTTTCATTACGAATACCTCTGATGGGGTGCCATACCCTGGAACCACATCTATCCCTGGCATTCCCTGGGGACTTCATTGCTCTGCTCCCTCTGTTGCTTTGCTGCATGCCCCCAGTGGATGGCTTAGGCATAGTGGGCTCAGGGGAGGCACAATTCCTGCTGTGTGTCTCTAGGGTTGTCCCCAGTGGTGCTATGGGCCAGTGAGTAGAACTGTGTCCCATGGTGGGGCTGGCCCTGTAGTTGTCTCGGTGCATTGGCTGCACTCAGCAGAAACATTGGCCTCAGGGCTTGGTGAGCCAAGATGTGCTTCACTCTTTTTTTTTCCCTTCCTCCACCCTCTTTGGCTCCTGTGTGCTCTGATCAGACAAGTCCCTCTCCTTGAGCTGTAGTTTCAGCGCTGCCCTCTGAAGTGAATTCTTCTGGAGAGGAGGGTGGTGCTGTCCACTTACTTGGTAATGGGACTGGTCCCTCAGGCCTCTCTATAGGTTCCCTGCTTCATGTCTGTGTGTTGCGTTCTTGTCTTGGTGTACCGGGTTGAAGTCTGGTCCCTCTTTCCCTGTGGCGAACAATCAACACCCTCCCCCTGTGTGGGTTAGTTCCCTGTTACCCTTGCTACCCATATCTCTTTTTTGACTCCCTCCTTTTTATTGGGCTACCATATGGACAACAAGTGACCTTGAACTATTTATAGAATTTTTTGTTGAAGTTGCTATTGTTGCCATTTTGTTGTTATTGTAGCTATTGTTTTATTTTATATTGCTGTTTCATTGTACTCGGTCTTGTATTGGTGCATATTGCTGTCACTGCACGTCTACTTGGAAGGGATAGGCAGGATAAACAAGCCAGAAGAGGGAACAACAGGATGCCAATTTCAGGGGGAATGAGAGAAGGGGAGGCGGGGAAAGGAAGTGAGTGTGAACAAACTCGGGGGCAAGGGAACAACAAGTGAACCAAAATCAGTGGCAAGGAGGGTTTAGGAGGTCTGGCAGGGCTGGATCAAGAACAATGTAACTGAGAGGAATTTCTGAAACCCAAGTGAAGGCTGAACATGATAGTGGGACAAGATGAAAGTACAAAGAAATAGAGGAAAGAACTAGAAGGCAAGGGGCATTTATAGAGATCTAAGTGCAGGCATATACAGATGTAAATATATTTTTATATGATGAGGGGGAAATAAATCTATGTACACATATTTATTGGTTTAGTATTAAGGAAACATATGTAGTGGGCCCCTACTCAAATACTCCCTCCACACAAGAAAACTTTGTTTTAACAGTTTGGCAGTCTGAGATGCACACCTTCCCAATATGATCACTGAAGCCAATGGATGTGCAAGCAAATATGCTGAAGAAAGCTGATGGTGCCCAGCTATCAAAATATATGGCATCTGGGGTCTTAAAGGCCTGAAGATAAAAAAAGGCCATCTAGATGAAACACAACAACACCCACATGGAAGGAACACAACAGCCTGTCTTGACTTGATCGCTGAGGACAAAACGGGTGTGTAAGCAAATGTGGTGAAGAAAGCTGATGGTCCCTGGCTATCAAAAGATATAGAGTCTGGGGTCCTCCAGGTTTGAAGATAAACAAGCAGCCATCTGAGAAATAACAAAGCCCATATAAAAGAGGCACACCAACCTATGAGATCACGAGGCATAGAAGGGATCAGGTATCAGGCATCAAAGAGCAAAAAAAAGCATAGCATTGTGAAAGACGGGGAGTGTAAAGTGGGGACCCAGGGCCCATCTGTGGGCAATTGGACATCCTCTTCTAGAAGGGTCACAGGGAGGAGACAAGCCAGTCAGGGTGCAGTGTAGCAATGATTAAACATACAATTTTCCTCTCGTTCTTGAATGCTTCCTCCCCCCCAACTATCATGATCCCAATTCTACCTTACAAATCTGGGTGGACCAGATGATGTACACAGGTACAGATGGGAACTGGAAACACAGGGAATCCATGATAGATGTACCCCTTAGGACCAGTGGTGAGAGTTGTGATACTGGGAGGGTGGAGGGCAGGTGAAGGACAAAGGGGAAACATATTACAGGGATCTACATATAACCTCCTCCCTTGGGGATGCACAGCTTATAATTGGGTGAAGGGAGATGTTGGACAATGTAAGATATGAAAAAATAATAATAATTTATAAATATCAAGGTTTCATGGGGAAGGAGGGAACTTGGAGGGAGGGCAAATATGAGAACTGATACCAAGGGCTCAAGTAGAAAGCAAGTGTTTTGAGAATTATGAAGGAAACAATTGTATAAAAATGCTTGACACAATGGATGTATGTGGGAATTGTGATGAGTTGCACAAGCCTCTAGTAATATGATTTAATTACAAAAAAGAGAAATATCAAAATATGTGCTGCCTTGAGTAAACCTGCTGCACATGATCTCTGATAATATTAAAATACAAGGATGTTACTAAGTAGACTAGGATGTGCCTGACACAAGCTATGATATTTTTAGTAACCTCATATGCATGTGAAAGCTGAATATTGAATAAAGAAAACTGAAGAAGAAGATGGAAGAAGAAAAAGAAGAAGAAAGAATACCTCTGTATGGATTTCCCTTGTGTGCTCATAGCATGAGCTGTGCCATTTGATGCAAAAAAAATTATTTTAGCCAAATTTATCCAACTAACTAAGGCATAGTTCAACATATCAGTAACCTTGACCTATTACCAAGAAAGACCATCTAGAGAAATAAATACCCATCCCACAGACTAAATATCTGGGACCTCTAGGTGCCTGAATATAATAAGGGCAACTCAGTGATCACTGATATGGGGGATACCAGATACTCCTACCAGGGTTCCCTTGGTACCAAATACATCAATTATTTCACCTTTAGCAAACAATTCTTAGTGTTCCTGGTTGCAGCCCAAGGAGCAGAGTGGTGTGGAACAATACTTTAAATTCAAAATGGAAGTCATTCCACAGGAAGAAATTACCCTAAAACTTACTGATGTGCAGCTAGGACCTGACTCATTTTTATATTTATACTAAGTGAATTATTTCTCCTTAAAGAACAAGAATTGTGGTAAAGGCTTCATAGTAGAGTACACTGGAGTTGTGTTTCTTGAACCTATTGTGTTTTAACCCCAGGACAAAACCTGTTCATTAAATTTTGTCTTGCCTGATACTAGATGACTTGTGATAACACCTGTTTGCATTTTCCCATGCAATCTAGCATGCACTTAGTCAAGATAGCAGAACTCCTGTTCCTTCATCACTGTATTGGCCACTGCTGGTGTAGCAGCAGGAGAAAACTCCCTAAGATTATAACAAAACATTGTGAGAAAAACTGCAAGAGCTTTATTAAAGACTAGTAACACTAGCCTTAGTTCAGGAACAATTAGAGTACCTAGTCAGGGTTGTGTTATAAAACTAATGAGCTCTGGAATTAAAAAAAATCACTGAAGAAACCCTAGCTTTACCTTAAAGTGCAATGCTGTTTCTTATATCAACAAGTCAGGGCAAGTTAAAGACAACATCACTGAGATTCCAGAGACAGTACCAACACTACTGGTAAAGCCTCATATGAACTCCCCCTTTGGTTACTATCACTATTACTACCTCTAGTTATCCCCGTAATTATCTTTATCATTCCTCTAACTCTAGACCCACACTTACTTGAGTAATTCTCAAATGCTTCTTTCTCCTAGAATTGAATATCTCATATTATAAATGGTATTGAATCAAGACTATTACCCTCAATAAGATCAATAGTTGTATCCTACGTCAATCTCTAGTTACCTTGGGCCCCTTCTAAGCTAGCCCCTTCTAGAGGAACAAGAAGGAGTACACCCAAACACCCATTGTCACCCACATTCTGTAGGAAGTGCCCAGGATGACTGATACCCTTCCCCGATTAGTTGTGTCCAAATTCCTCCAGTCAGGAAGCTAGAGAAAAAGTAGTTATTCCCTATAATGATCGACCAATTAGCAAAGAACAACAAACCAAGCCCATAAGGAAAAGAGAAATCCCTAAGCAGTCAGGTATGGCTTCGTCCCTGCCACTATCATGATCCCAATTCTACCTTACATATCTGGCTGGATAGGAGGATGTACACTGGTACAGATGGGAACTGGAAATACAGGGAATCCAGGACAGATGAATCCATCAGGGCCAGTGGTGAGAGTGGGGACACCCAGAGGTTGGAGAAAGGGTGGGGTAAAGAGGGGGAACCGATTATAAGGATCTACAATAAAACCTCCTCCCTGGGAGACAGACAACAGAAAAGTGGGTGAAGGGAGATTTTGGGCAGTGTAAGATATGATAAAATAATAATAACATAAATTTTAAGGGTTCATGGGGGAGAGGGGAACAGGGAGGAAAGGGGAAATGAGGAGCTAATACCAAGGGCTCAAGTAGAAAGCAAATGTTTTGGGAATGATGAGGTAAACAAATGTACAAAAGTGCTTGACACAATGGATGTATGTGTGGATTGTGAAGAGTTGTACAAGCCCACAGTAGAATGATTTAATTATTAGTTTTAAAAAAAGAAAAAAAATGTCAGGTATGCCCCACAAGACTATATGTCACACACCCATGTAAGCACATCTACTCAAAGACTGGCCATACCAGGTAATTACCATACCAGGTAATTATACCACAGGCCACATGCACACAGGAAAGTCCACTAATACACAACCACACCTACCAGGTGGAAGTGTGAGAAACCAGTTTTGGAGAACGAGTACATCGCCCAGTCTCTTTTCCACCTTCCCTCTCTGGAGACTGCCCATCTTGACTGTGAGCATATATTTTCATAAATTTTGCTTTAATTCATAAACGCTTACTTTCATTCATTTTCATAATTAAATTGATTGAAATCTTTCTGCTCAGAGAACAAGAACTGAGGTAAGGAATCTAATAACCTAGCATTTCTAGTACTCGTTTCTTACAAGTCTCTCTTTTCTTTCTTGTGGTTTTGTATGTAGCTAATCTCTAAATCTCTAGCTCTCTACTTTGATTTTGTTGCTTTATTCATACACGTTGTAAATGTGTAAATTTCCTTAAGTAATATTCCTGATAATGAGGTTCTGCTGTATTAAAAGTTATGGAGATTAGCCAGTTTGAATTGTCATTGTGAAATACAGTATTTGTATCACTTCGCAGTCTGACCAGCTATACGTAGGGTTGTTTCTTACTCTATATACTGCTGATATACCATGATAACCAACACTGACATCCTTGAATATGTGATATATAAAATATCTCAGTAATATTTAACTGTTAATATATCTGTTATTATGGATTCAATAAATCTTCTCATGTTGAAAAGACAATTGTAGCTGCTTTTCTATAAACCATCTGCTGATTTCTTTGATTGTTCATTCTGTTGAGCTTCTGTTCTTCTGCTTAGTAATTTTAAGAAGCCTTCCTCATTATAACTGAGTCCCAGATATGTATTGTAAATATTTTCCTTATTTAATAAATTGACATTCTGTGTAGTGATTTTCCCATGGATTTTTTTATTTTGATGAAGTAGAAAAAAATTTGTGATTGATTTCTAAGCAAATGTCTCTTTTTGTGTGTTTGTTTAAACATTTTATTAGAGGCTCATACAAATGTTATCACAATCCATACATATATCAATTGTGTAAATCACATCTGTACATTCTGTGCCCTCATCAATTTCAAAACATTTGCTCTCCGCTTAAGCCCTTTGCATCAGGTCCTCTTCCCCCCCCTCCCTCCCCACTCCTTCCTCCCTCGTGAGTCCTTGATAATTTATAAATTATTATTTTGTCATACCTTGACCTGTCCCACGTCTTCCTTCACCCTCTTTTCTGTTGTCCATCCCCCAGGGAGGAGGTCACATGTAGATCGTAGTAATCGGTTCCCTCTTTCCAACCCAGTATCGCCACTCACACCCCTGGTACTGAAGGTATCATCTGCCCTGGATTCCCTGTGTCTCCAGCTCCTATCTGCACCAAAGTACATCATCTGCTTTATCCAGACTTGCAAGGTGGAATTCGGATCATGATAGTTGGGGGGGGGGGAGGGGGAGGGAAAGAGAAAGCATTTAGGAATTGGAGGAAAGCTGTATTCTTCATCAGTGCTACATCGCAGCCCGACTGACTCATCTCCTCCCCTTGACCCCTCTGCAAAGGGGATCTCCAATGGCCAACAAATGGGCTTTGGGTCTCCACTCTGCACTTCCCCCTTCATTCACTATGGTAAGACTTTTTTTTTCTGATGATGCCTTATACCTGATCCCTTCGACACCTCGTGATCGCTCAGGCTAGTGTGCTTCTTCCATGTGGGCTTTGTTGCTTCTGAGCTAGATGGCCGCTTGTTTCCTTTAAGCCTTTAAGACCCCAGACGCTATCTCTTTTGATAGCCGGGCACCATCAGCTTTCTTTGCCACATTTACTTATGCACTCATTTGTCCTCAGCGATTGTATCATGGATGTGTGCACCCAATGATATGATTTTTTGTTTGTTTTTTGATGCCTAATAACTGATCCCTTTAGAACCACGTGATTGCACAGGCTGATGTGTCCTTCCATGTGGGCTTTGTTGTTTCTGAGTTAGATGGCCGCCTGTTTATCTTCAAACCTTTAAGACACCAGACGCTATATCTTTTGATAGCTGGGCAACATCAGCTTTTTTCACCACATTGCTTGTTCACCTGCTTTGTCTTCAGCGGTTGTGTTGGGAGGGTGAGCATCATAGAACGCCAATTTAATGGAAGAAAGTATTCATGCATTGAGGGAGTTCTTGAGTAGAGGCCCAATGTCCTTCTGCCACCTTAATACTAAACCTATAAATATAGGCACATAGATCTATTTTCTCATCTCTCTCTCTCTCTCTCTCTCTCTCTATATATATATATATATATATATATATATATAGTTGCATATGTACATGTCTTTGTCTAGACCTCTATAAATGCCCTTTGCCTCCTAGCTCTTTCCTCTATTTCTCTTGACTTTCCTCCAGTCGTTCTATCTTGCTCCATCCCCACCTGGGTTTCAGCTATACCTCTTTATTACATTACCCTTGATCAATCCCTACCAGGCCAGCCACACCCACCTCACCACCAATTAGGATCACTTGCTGTTCCTTTGTCCCTGGGCTTGTTAACATCACTTCCTTACCACCCACCTTCCCTATCCCATGGCCCCCACCCCCAGAATTCTTGATCCTGTTGTTTTCCCTCCAGATAGTTCATCCAGCCTATCTTATTTAAACAGACCTGCACAATTTTATGATACTTAGGAAAGTCTTGTATATTATATTATATTAGATCATGTCATATCATGTCATGTAATGTCATGTCATATCATATCATATTATATTATAAACACAATCCTCACATTTAAATTTTGCTCTCCATTTGACACAAAATTACTATGCTATGGAAGTAAACTTTTACTGAAGACAATCTAACAAAGTTTGTCACAGGTTGAGGCTGGATTTAGAAGAGTATGCAGAACAAGGGTCACCCTTGCTGACATCATATGGATCTTGTCTCCAAGTAGAGAATACCAGAAAAAAATGTTTATGTGTTTTATTAACCTTGCACAAGCATTCTACTATGTGGATCATAACACACTATGGATAACCTTGAGAAGAATAGGAATTCTAGAGCACCTCATTCTGCTCATATGGAATCTGTTCATTGATCAACAGAGAGTGGTGCTAATAGAACAAGGGGATACTGCATGGTTTATAAACAGGAAAATGTGCCTCAGGGTTGTATCTGATCACTTTTTATAGTTGCATGCTGAACAACTCACCAGAAACACTGAATTATATGAACAAGAATGTGGCATCAGGATTGGAGGAAGTTATATGAACAACTTTTGAATTGTAGATGACCCAGCTTGCTTGCTGAAAGTGAGAAAACAAAGTCTTTTCTAATGAAGACAAATGATTGCAGTGTTCAGTATGGATTACAATTCAATGTGAAGAAGACCAAAATCCTCACAAGATGAATAGGTAATGTTATAAGAAATGGAAAAAAGGTTGAAGTGTTAAAGGTTTTATCTTAGAAAGCAGCAGTAAAGACATCAAAGGATCCATTTTATTGGGTAAATCTGTTACCCAAGACGTCTTAAGAGGACTGAAAAGCAGGGAGTTAGTTTGAGGACTAAGGAGCGCTTGACCCTAACCAGGCTATTTTCAATTATCTCATATGCCCATGGAAGTTAGACATTAAATACAGAAGACTGATGAAGATGAGATTCATTTGAATTGCCGGGCTGGAGAAAAATATTGAAATTACCATGGACTGCCAACAGGCCAATCAAATATGCTGTGGAAGCGTATGGCCCGAGACTCTTATTTTTAATATATAAATCATTTTATTGGAGGCTCTTACAGCTCTTATACCAATGCATACATCAATTGTATTAAGCAGATTCGTATATGTGTTGTCATCATCATTTCAAAAACATTTTCTTTCTGCTAGAGACCTTGGTATTAGTTACTCTTCTGTCCCTCCCTCCCTCACCCTCTACCTGCACCCTTGATACATTGTAAACTGTTATTATTTTTATAGCTTACACCATCTTCTCTCTCCCTTCACCTACATTTCTGTTGTTCATCCCTCAGAAGGGAAGCAAGGCTTATACCTTGATAATTGTGCGCTCCCCCTCTCCCTCTTTCTCTCCTTTCTTGCCCCACCTTCCCCTACCACCCTCAGGACAGTATTGGGAGTAGCGATACATGAGACTTTCTTCAAGGTGAAGAGGGTGAGATTTTGAACTAGTCCTGGAGAAGGACACCATGCTTGCTAAAGTGGAGAGGCAGGGAAAAGGAGGAAGACCTCAAGGAGATTTACACAGTGGCTCCAACAATGGGCACAAGCGTTGGCACAATTGTGAAGATGGCACAGGACTGGGAAGTTTTTGTTCTGTTGTGTGAGAGGTTGCTATGGAGCAGAGCTGATTTGATGGCATTTTTCCAGAGTTGATTTTTTTGTTAAATCTATGAAATCCTTTTATAAAAAAGAAAGTGGACTTCCACTTTTATCAAAAAATTATACTCATCCATTCTTGGGCTATTAATACTGTTTTTGTTATTGTTTTCTCTGTATTAATTTTAGAATTCATCTATTAATACTGTAATAAACCCAATGTTACTTTAGGTTGAAGTTGATTGATATTTAGTTCTTTTGGAAAATGCCATAGTTTGTAAGCGATATAAGGCTTCTTTTAATGCGTAATAGCCAGGTAATAGACAAGAAGGTATCCAGTGGAATACCGGCCTCGAGTTTAAGAAATCTCCTACGACCACCACTGGAAGCCCAGCTAAAGTGTGCCATCAGTGTGTTAGCAAGGCGCTGTCTTCAACTTCGAATCCAGGCACATACACAGGTCAGTCCTACAAGTCAAACGGTCCTTGCTCTACAGAAACCTCAGCCTGGACACAGAGCCCTCGAATCACTCCAAAAGCCCTTCTGAGTGCTGTTTCTAAACATATGTTTCTAAGCACTGACATATACAAGTATATAGGACATGTCCTAGAAGAAGCAAGGCGAAATAGCGTGCTTAGAGAAACAGAGAGATGCACCCAGACACACGCATGAGCACACATTCGGTACACACACACATATTGGAAAGTGCGGCCTAAAAGTATCCTCGGAGCTGGAACAGGTAGAAAAGGAAGTCATCGTTCTTCATCCTTTCATTTCAGCCTGTACTGTCAACTGAACCTCCTTTACTGGTTTCGTAATTCAACTTTCATTAAGAATCTTAAGAGTGACATAGAGGAGGAAGAAATGCATGTGCTTTTAGTCATGTATTGATCTTAGACACGGCATTGATGGGTGTCCATCTGTCCTCAAGCTTCTTTTCCTTTGTCTAATTCTGATTAAGAATTTCACCATGGACAATCTGTGTGTGTGACTATTGGTCAAATTTTCTGGGGAAAAAATCAAAGCAGTAGATCTTGAAGAAAACTGCATTTCAAATCATGAACAAGCCTATGCCTAGGAATGGCTCACAGCCCCCAGTCTCATTTCCACCTCAATGATCTTTCTCCTCTTAATACAAAATGTATTAGGAGAGATTTCTACTCAGATTGGTAGAGTGATGGTATGTTATGCCCCATATTGGCAGGGAGTGGATACAGAAGGAGAACCCCATCACTGATCCCATTAAGAATTATGTATATAAATTTTAGCAGGAAAATTGACAGGGTAAGGGGAAGAACATGTACAAAATCTGTGACAATATCTTGGGACTCTATTTCTACCCATGGCAGAAATCCCCACATTGGAGGAGTTTGGGAGAATCTCACAAAAGTGCTCAAAATCTGAAAACTGCCCAGGTGAGACTAGACGTACAGAAACCAAACATGATGACCAGGAAGGGTTTCTTCATCCTGACAAATCTCAATATAAAATCCTATTTTGATATTCTATGCCTTTCAAAAGTAAATCTTTCTCTTACTAAGACTTGAATTCTGGTAACAATAGTGACTCTCAGGACACAGTAGCACTGCTCCTTTGAGTTTCTGAGTCTTTAAATCTTGCTTTGTCATGTCATTTCAGCCTGATAAACCAACCAATCCATTCTTGACTGTTTTTATTTTAAAAACTAAAGATAAGAATTTTGAAAAGTGAGGTAGAGGAGAGAGAACCATATGTGCTTTTGGTACTGTATTGCATGTGCTTTTGGTACTGTATTGTATGTGCTTTTAGTACTGTATTGTATGTGCTTTTGGTACTGTATTGTAGGTGCTTTTGGTACTGTATTGTATGTGCTTTTGGTACTGTATTGTATGTGCTTTTGGTACTGTATTGTAGGTGCTTTTGGTACTGTATTTTACCTTTACAGGAGCAGACTGTCTATTTTCTGTTGTTGTTTTTGTATTTTCCCTGAGAGGAGTAATTTATAGATCATATTGTTCAAAACAAGCTGGTGGGATAATCTGTATGTAGCTTTCTGTTGTAATTGGCTCAGTAATCAGTGATATTTTCAATATCTTTTCCAACTCATCAACTCAGCTGGAAATGTTGGCAAACACTTTAATTCCATAGCTGCTGAGGTTAAAAAAAAGAATGAAAGAAAGAGCTCATTGCTACTGATTGGGTTCTGACTTATAGCTACACAATAGGACAGGGTAGAAAGAAATACCCCAGTAGGTTTTCAGTATAGTCACTCTTGTCTGGAGTAGAAACTCTAATCTTTCTCCTGCAAAGCGGCTGCTGGTTTCAAACTTCAGACCTTGTAGTTAGCAGCTAAATGCTTAATCACTAAACACCTCTAGGTCTCCTGTGGTAAAGAGGCATTCAGTACAAATCACCGTGCCATCAAGTAGATTCCGACTTACAGTGAATTTATATATGGTTTTTGAGGATATAAATCTTTATTGGGCATACAGGATCACCTTTCTTCAGGAGAGTGACTGGAGAGTTGAACCACCCACCTTGTGTTAGCAGTCTAACTTTTATCCCCCCAGTGACCGCAGAACTCCCACAAAGAGGTATCAACTGCATCTAAATTCTTCATTCCTGCACAATACTGTCACCATGTTCAGTTTTCAGATCCATGGAGTCCCAAACTCTCTATTTTATTGCTTTATATTCCACCCTCCCCTCCTCTAGAAGTTTGTCATAGTTTACTCCTTTTTGATACTATAGAAGTCCCTAAATAATTAAATGACTGTAAAGGCAAGAGAAAGTCATGCATATACCAGGAGTTTGGTATCCAGAGGCAGCAAAACTGCTAGATAATGTATATCCAGAAATTATTCTATTTCACTGACCTACTAAAAGTCTGAAACTCTTGCCCTTAAAAGAGTCTGAAACCTTAAGGCAAAAGCATCCCTCGAAGTCTTCTTAAAACTACACAATAGTTTATACAGTAAAATAAGAAAGAAAAAATCCCTGAATACTATGCTTTCTTAATAACTACAAAAAATGCAATCAGAATGAAAACATTAACTTGAAGCATTAGATAGGAATGTTATGAGGTAGTGAGTTTATGTTAGTGGCTGAGGAATAACCTGAAACGGGAGATCAGAATGGCTGCACAACTCGAAATGGAATTAATGCCAATCAATTGTGCATGTAAAATTAGTATATGTTTTCCTGCATATATCCTCAACCACCGCAAGAAAATGTTTTTAAAAGAAAAGACTTTCGGTTAGACATGCATGACAAACATAATGTGATGATCATTAAGCAAACATCCCTGGTTAAAAGCGCATATCCATCAGTTCCTTTCTATTTGTCCTTGAAAACTTACTCCTTCTCTCCAAGCTCACGTTGCTTATTTCCATGTCAGTTTTATAGGGAAGATGTAGGATTCCACGCAGGAACGTATACAGAACAGGGCACAAATTCTGATGCCCAGAAACATTCAAGAATAAACGATATTAACATTCTTTATGTTTTGGGTATCTGTTTCTTAATTTATACATTTTTATTATATGTATGCAATCTACTTCCTGACAACTATTGATTTTTGTTGTTTTTTTTCTAGTTCTTGACATAAATGACTTGATGATTTGCTTTTTCCTTCAGTGATAAAAGACTTTTAAGATTTCCTTTTTCTCCAGATTAGGTTACACCATACTTTTTGAATGTTAATTGTTGTACTTTTGCTATATCATAAAGTATCTATTTGTGATTCTTCTACACTGTTAAGGAGGGTTCTTTATACTACGTATAAAATGCCTACTGTGTTCCAGTTATATTTCAAAATTTTATTAATGGATATGGTCCAGAATTCAGCTCCCAGTTTGAAACAGCATTAGTTACCATAGCATTAAAACGTAAGACATTTGCTCTCTCATCCCCTCATAGTTACCAAGCAGATTCCTTCTCATAGTGAACATGTCGGATGTCTTTAAGATGAGGAGCAGACAGCTTCATCTTTCCCCCTAGGAACACATGACTAGTGTGTTTCAGTCACTGATCTCATTGTTAGCAACTCATTGTGTATCCCTACACCTGCAGGGGTTCATAAACTTTTATTAGTAATGCAATAAGACTCCCATAAAAGTTTTGTTCAAAAATATTTGTTTGCTACATTAAAACACAAACATCTAGAGAGGTATGTAGAGGGAGAATTGTTGTACCACTAAAGGTTTACTAGCTGACAAATAAGACTGTCTACAAGGTACAGTGAAACAACATTACCTGCTGAAAACTAAGAGTAGATTGCAACTAAATGTAGATTCCATCTCAATGTGAAGGAAACCAAATTCTTCACAACTTGACCAAGAGATAACATCATGATAAATAGAAAAGTTTGGAATTGTCCAAGATTTCATTTAGCTTGGAATCAAGAAATCAAATAAGGTATCATATTGGATACATCTGCTGCACAAGATCTTTTTTAAAAGTTGAAGAGGAAGAATGTATTTTCAACTGATTCATGTGCATGTGAAAGTTGAATAAGGATTATCAAAACAATTATCAATGCATTTTCATTATGGTTTGTGCAACGAATATTGAAAGCATGGTGGATTGCCAAAAGAATAAACAAATTTGTCTTGGGGGAAGTACAGCCAGATTGTTTCTTAAAAGCAAGGATAGTGAGATTTCACTCACACAGGAATGGGCAGAGCTTCCCTTTGTTGGATATACGGCTGCTGGCAGTTGGAACTAAGTTCATGGTAGCGAACAACACGGTGAAGGATGTGAAATCATTATTCTCACTAAGCGTAGTGAGATAATACATATTTCCAAGATGCTGTCTCAATTCAAATAATAAATTTAAATTAAAAATCATATCTAAAATATACAGACATATTTGCTTATAAGGATGATTATTATAATGACATATAATTATTATATGACAATAATAATATAAATATAAGCAGGCCATATATATTGGTAATGAAATATGATAATTAATATACTATAGTATAATAATACATATATTATAATATTAGTATAATAATAATAGCACCATGATATGCATAGTTTTATTCCAAGTACAGCATGTGCAAACATGTTCTGTGATCTGTAGACAGTTGGAGATTAGTTTGTTTTTTCTTTTTTTGTTTTTGTTTTAATAGCACACTTGTCTTTTCTCATTAGGCTGTCCTAAAGGTTCAGCTGAGATAGTGATTTCTGAGGAAATCTTTTAGGCTATTTAATTGAAGAACTAGAGATCATCACAGAAGGCTGGGATGACTGGGAGGCCCCAAAGGGTACTTTTGATATACTTTCGCTAAGGACATAGAAGAATCACAGAGGAAGGAGCAGATTATGAGGCAACCTTAAGAAAATTTAAATAGTGTTGGTGAGGTAAAAGACAAGAAGATTGTGCTAGATATTTTACCCATCATGCACCTGTCCTTTCGTCAATTGTAGCAAGGGCTGTCATAAAAATTTCATTAGGAAATTGTACCTCATTTACTCTATTGTTCCAATCTTCCCCCTCAGATTTCTTATTCCGAGAACTCGAAGAACATTTCAAAGGAACTTAATTTGAAGCACTCAAAGAAAGCCAAACTACCATTTGAATGTGGTAAGTCAAGGAACGTAAAACTCTCTGAGGTGCGTTAGGTTAGTGAAACCATCACTCTTCCACAGACTCTCCTACACTTATTGTTAATATATGGCCTCAAAGGTATAGAACATTCTAGAAAATTGTATCAATAGTTTTATTTAATGACTGCATTTGTTTATAAGATGTATATACTATAATATGACACACCAAATAAACTCCAAATATATCACAATGGAAATGTACAAGAGAAATTCATATGGATATCTGTAACTCTATTTCTTTGGAAAGTTAACAGATGCCATTTTTGACAGTAAACATTTAAGTTGCTGGCAAGAAGATTCTATTAACAAAAAGTTATGTTTTCAACTTTTTTTGGGAAAGAGTGTAGAATTAGAAATCACAAGATTAATGTATATACAAAACTTGAAAATATGAGTTAATAAATAATAGGAGATCATAACTATGACATAAGGAAATCCATTTTTCTTGGATTTTTTTGTCTTTCTGGATATACTTTCAAATGTGATTTCCTATAGAAAGTAATTTCATCTGAAAGGCAGGTAGGCAACTCCAAAATCTACCAGCAAATTTGGTTCCAAATTATATTGCATACCTGTGAACATGCTTGGTACAAAGAAATTAAATGATTCATGAAGAAATATATGAAGGAATGCCATATATACTCAAATAGAAGCTGACCCGAGTATAAGCCAAGGTACCTAATTATTACCTTGGAAACCAGAAAAACTGATTGACTCGAGTATAAGCCTAGAGTGGAAAATGAAGAAGCTATTGGTGAGTTTCAATAATCAAAACAAATGAAAATAAAATTACTAAAAATTGAGACATCAGTGGGTTAATGTAGTTAAATATTTACTTTAAATTAAAAACAAAAAAAGGACAAGTCATTTACCATTAGTAAACCATCACAGTAAGTGGAAAATAGGTTCAACAAAAACAATAAGGTATCAACAAATGATACCTTAAGAGTACTATTCTCTGAGATCAATCAGCAACCATGCTAAAATGTAAAGAGTTAAAATCTTTTCAAATTGGACTCCTCATCATCATCCGTATCCCAATGCAGAGCTTCAGCTGGTGTGAGGTCATCATAGACGCTGTCCTCACTGAGATTGCCGTCATCACCATCACTGCTATCATTCTCATACAAAGCGCAGTCTTCACTGCCATCCATAGCATTACTAATACTACATTTCTGAAGACACCTTGCACCATGCCTTCTGGAATGTCTTCCCATGCATATCAAACCCACTTTGCTAATAAGTCTATGTCAGGCTTCATGAGATTTCCTCCTTTAGTTAGTCAGGCTTGACCAGATGACATCCATTCATGCCACATCCTTCACACACAGTCTTTAAAAGGCTTATTCAAAGATATATCCAGAGGCTGCAATACAGATGGAAGCCCACCCGGAATAACAGGTAAAGTAACTTTACTAAATTTTGTCATGTTTTTTTATGTCATCTGATAGGTGGGCTCTGAACATATCCCAAACAAGTAACATGGCTTTTTCTTTAAGGTTGCTCCTGGTCATCTGTTCCAAATTTCTTCCAGCCATTTTTTGTTCTGTCTTCATCCATCCAGCCTTTAACATGTGCACGCACAGTAATTCTTGGTGAGAAATTGATCTTTGTTGGCAGTAAGATCTTTCTTTCAAAAATAATCACAGGACACAACTTAGTTCCATTAGGCAAACATGATAGAACAGCTGTAAAGTGTTTTTGTTTCATTTCCTATGGTTTTGAGAAAAATATTTTTTTTTCTCCTAAACTTGCCCAGTCATGGCAATTTCATCGATATTACCAATATCTGCCAGGTCATAATTATAAATCCTTCTTTGTTGTATAATAAATGACTGGAATGACATATGGTGATATTTTCTTCAAGGTCTTGTGGCAATTTCTGGGAAATCTTTGTTCTTTGTCTCAAACATAATCCAAACCTATTCATGAAGCAGGTACACCATCCTGCTGACGCAGCAAATTTTTCAATGCCTAGTGCTTTATATTTGTCATCCTTAGCCATTTGTAGAGCACATATGCAGATTCCAATACATGTTACATAGTAACCAATTTGATGACACTCCATAACCCATTTATGCAATTCACTCTCTAGAGCCCCATAAAAAGATGTTGAACCTCAACACGCTTGTTTAGCTTTTGGACTCTGTTCCAAATCAAACTTCATTTTCCACCACTCCCTCACTTGCTTTTCGTCAACCCAGAATTCCCTATTTGCAATACTGTTATTGATTTCTTCTGCTCTTGACACAACCTTCATTTTGAAACCAGCCTCATATGACTGGCGTTTTTGATTTGGTTCAAGAACATCCATTTCGGACCAGGTATAAGGCATCATGCAAAAAAAAAAGATATAAGTGTGTGTATGTATGTGTATATATGTGTATATGTATATATGTATGTATATATATGTATATATATCATATTAAATGAAGGGGGAAGTGCAGAGTGGAGACCCAAGGCCCAAGCGTCGACCAATGGAGATCCCCTCATAGAGGGGTTTAGGAGAGGAGATGGGTTAATTAGGGTGTGAGGTAGTATCGATGAAGAACACAGCTTTCCCCCGGATCCTGGATGCTTCCTCCCCCCAACTACCATGATCCGAATTCTACCTTGCAGGGCTGGATAGAACAGAGGCTGTACACTGGTGCATACGAGGGTTGGAGGTACAGGGAATCCAGGGTGGATGATACCTTCAGGACCAAGGGTGTGAGGGACGATGCTGGGAGAGTGGAGGGTGAGTGGGTTGGAAAGGGGGAACTGATTACAAGGATCCACATGTGACCTCTTCCCTGGGAGAGGGACAGCAGAAAGGGGGGAAGGGAGACTCGGGATAGGGCAAGATATGACAAAACAACGATGTATAAATTACCAAGGGCATATGAGGGAGGGGGAAAGGGGGAGGGAGGAGGGGAAAAAAAAAGAGGACCTGATGCAAGGGGCTTAAGTGGAGAGCAAATGCCTTGAGAATGATTGGGGCAGGGAATGTATGGATGTGCTTTATACAATTGATGTATGTGTATGTATGGATTGGGGTAAGAGTTGTATGAGTCCCTAATAAAATGTAAAAGAAGAAAAGAGAAAAAAATGATTAGGGCAAAGACTGTACAGATGTGCTTTATACAATTGATGTATGTATATATATGAACTGTGAAAAGAATTGTATGAGCCCCAATAAATTGTTAAAATAAAAAAATAAAAACTTAAAAAAAAAAGAACATCCATTTCTAATAGGATAAAAATGCAAGACTTTGAAAAAGAACTTTCATGGTAATGCCTCCCCCACACACACAACGTGTTAGGTGGGAGCGCGGGGGGGGGGGGGGGGAGGTCTGGGTGGGCGGGGGATGCAGGATGTGAATTAGCACAGAGACCAGAGGGGAGAGACAGAACGCAGCCACAGACACATCCTTACCTCTTCAGCTGCTGGTGTAAGTGAATCACTATGGGTGCTTCTGCAAATTAGAGCCGCCCACGTCATAGGATGTCTCTGATTAGTTAGATGTGAGTAAACAAGCACTCAAATCCCTGCAGTGTAGCAGGACTTTGAATGAACAGCAGAGCAACCGCAATCACCCACGAGATAATGTGCACTCATCCCGTTATCTCGGGGGGTGGGGAGGGCAGCGAGATGTTACACCTCGCTGAGGTACCACTAACCCATGTATAAGCTGAGCCCCCATTTTTCATGCTGAAAAACTCGGCTTATACACGAGTATATGCAGTATGTATTTTAAACATTAGAATAAAACAAGAGCTCTTTTCAGTATTTTATACTTCTTCCTCACATGCATGTGTGTGCAAACCTATTCCCTCCCACATAACCTTATATCAATCACTATAAAGGCAAATATTTCTTTCACTACAGACTTCAAGAACTACTACTCTTTCCAAATATCTTTCTCCTTTAGATTCAAATTTATTTTAGGGGAAATAGAGACTGTGATGAATAAAATGGGAAGAATGGAAGTATTGGTACCATTTTTATCTCTAAATCTTTAAACTGTCCTGGAGTTTGTTATTCTTTTACTCATTTGACACCTGAAATATATATTTCTTTCTTTTATATATATTGCAAATTATAAAGAAGCTATCTTACCATTACTGAATACATCATTTTGATTGCTTAGAAGGTCTAGTGATACAACATTCACCCTCCCTCCTACTGATGATCAGAAAACCAGTCCGACTCTCATAAATTGAATTAAGACATTTCCATCAATAGTTTCTATAACTAAGCAACCTCTCCCAAAGGGTGGGCGACAATTAAATTCCATCAACGGTGCCCCGTGTAGTCTTTAGAAGGTATTTTGACCTATTTAACACATTGCAGACCAGTGTCCATCCACAGGTCTACTATTTTATCATTGTATATACATATTCTATATTATGTATATATTTAATACATTATGTAAACAGTTTTATGTAATTTATTTGATTTTAAAAATATGATTAAACTGATCATGGAGTAATTCAGAAATATTTTTGCTGATTTTAATTCCAATTAATGTTTACATTTTATGACATTTATTTTGCAGTGCTAAATATTATATCTTCTCTGAAATAACTTGTGCTTTCTAAAATATTGAAAATTCTATTTTTGCAACACATTTATCTGAAAGTTTCTGAGTAGAGAACTTAGAAATTATACAATTTATTTAATGCTTACTTTGTGCCACTCTTTCATAAATGTGCACATCCGTGAAATTGATAAAAAATAATCAAATCAAATATTCAATAATTTTTCTAATTAATATGTAGTAGAACCAATCAATAATTTTATTATATAAATGGGTAATTATTTATTATGTTTCAATAGCTTGATAAGAAGTCCAACAATAAACCTTTTCTTCTAAATAATTTAAATTATCTATCACCTGTTTTCAAATATCAGAGAAAAGGTACAGTGAAAAATAATTCACAAAATATTTTCTATATATATTCTCATATGAGTAATTTATTTTAAACGGTTACACAATATATGGATATTCAATGTACCAAAAATGATACTTTGCATAGAATTGGAAATACATGTTTGAGAAGCAAATTCAAATGATATGTCAAATTCAAAACAAAGCACATGGTACTTAGAATTCTTACACAATAGAAATCTATTTTAATTAATATTGAAGAGATAATATAGAAAATACCTTTTCCCCCTAGCATAATAAAACCCTTTTTAGTCTTCTAGTTTAATAACTGGCCCAATGACATTTAAATTCATTGCATTTGTACTTTGACATATTGTGTCAGCATATCCAAATCTTTGATAGTTTTATTCTTATCATGGATATGTACTCATTATTCTTTGAAATATTTATGGCCCATTTTAACAAGAGAGAGAAAGAAACTTCAGGTGTAGATCTGATTATAATTCTTTTTCAGTCCTTCTGCTGTTCCTCCTTGAAAAATATGGAACAAAATGAAGAAATAGACCAGAAGAAGAGCTGCAATTTTAGTAAACCTAGAAGACAAAGAGATAACTTCATAATCCACATTACTTGTAAATCATGACACAGGAATTCACAGCACCACAACCTTGTCGAAGACATTCATAAATTGTGACCTAAGCAATGTGGAATAATAGGAAGGGTGAGGAGAGCAATAAAGACAGTAGAAAAACATCCTGGAAATAAGCACCCTCAACCCAAATGGGCACTGCTTTGAAGGATGCAGAAATCGGAATAGGATCACTGGGTGTAATGGAGGAAGCAGGCTTACAAAGTATACAGAGTGTGGAATTGAAAATTCCAGAATGCACATGCAAATTATCACTTTAGATGATTGGCATTGTCTTTGTCTTGATCTCTGCAGCTAGTGATTTCTTAGTGAACTCAAGTCATGTTTCATATGCACAAAAGCCAAAGGAGATAGGCATCCCTCATGTCCATAAATCAAATACACACACACACACACACACACACACACATATATATGCCAAATGAAACTAAGTTCCATCAAATGAACTTCGAGTACTAAGAATGCTAGTTAGGATTTTAGGATTTCAGAGGCAGTAATCTTTAAGGGAATAGACAGTCTCTGGAGGATATAGTCCACCAACTTTTAGATTAGCAGAGCAGTGCTAACTCTAGAGTACATATAGGACTCACCATGTATGTGTATGTGATATAAATATACAGTTAGAAATCTTATTTGTCATAAAAACAAATGAAATACTGATAGATATTTTTGCTTGTCGTTAAAAAGTCTGCTTCAAATCCTAAGCAACATACAAACAATTATTATCTAAATGGAAAATAATTTACATTCATTCCACATCATTTAAGCATACAGACATTCCCCCACCCTCTCCCAAAAAAACTACAGAAAACAAGTAAATGAAAGTATCTGGTATAACTTATTTTTATAACCTTTTTATAAAATGCTAAATTTCACATCTCAGTGTAAGCAGGCAATTGTACTTATTTCCCGAAGTGATAAATGCTTTTTTATACAAAGGATATTTTGGAAAGTCAATAGCACTTTTCTACCACAGATAAAATACCATTCAATGGTAATATTATCTATCAGAGAAATGGAAGGTGGAAATGGTACATGAGTCAACCCTAGAATTAGGATCCTCTGAGAAAGCTAATACATATCAAGTAAATATTTACCAAATTTTTCATCTGTTTCCCTCCCAGGGACATCATGTCTAAGTAATCAGCAACCTAAGTGCATATAAATCAGAATATGCTGATTACGGCTTTGAATTTGCTAACCATTACTATAACCACGCTCACCACGTCTTTGTCAACTAAGTGCTGCCACATGACCTCTACACGCACAGACCCCCATCAGCCCCACTCTAATTTGCTGTTTTAATTTAGTCAAAGCATTGCCCACTGTCCAATCTCACTGAAATGAAATAGCAATCACAGAAGTCTTCACGAATTCTGTGGCTCCATTCATACATTTGTTCCTGGCTGTTATGGTGAAAGGTGTGTGTTTGGGGCACCCCATGTGTGGTTTTACAGGTCTAACCTTATATGTCCCCTCTAAAATGCCAAATTTCAGAAATCTCTGGAAGCATCTTCCACAATATAGCAAAGTAGGGCTTACAATACAGTAAATCAAGGTGCTTCGACTTGATTTTGTGTGGGACACCGTTTGGTGCATGTTTCAGTGAACCAACCAAATAAACTATTAAAACACCTTCTTACTCTTTTGAGCGGAATGAAACACTGAATGAAAAGTCTGTGCTTAAAGAGTCCATATTAATAAACTCAGATTAATCCCACATTATGTTTCTTGTACCACCAACCCACATCCTTATTAGACATTTCTTACACTTATTCAGTAGGGTAATATTTGTAATTAAAAATGTAAGCAATACTTTTGACCTGTAAAGTACCTCTCCTTAGGTCACAATATATGCTTCATTTTTTCAGGTTTACTGGGACTTAACTATTACGCTACTACCACAAGATCAGCCATTTGAAGCCACTGTCTACAATGTGGGAGAAAGAGGAAACTTTCTACTGTTATACAGAGTTAGAGTCTCAGAAAGCTGAAGGGGCATTTCTACTTTATTTTATATGATCAATATGAGTCAGAGTTGACTCCATGCAGTGTGTATGCGACTTAGGTGTGGATTAAGTTATAACTACATAAGGGCAAAAACCTACTGGGGAAAAGTTAGAAGCATTCAACTTCTGCAAATTAGACCCTGAAAACCTTATGATAGCAGTGGAACATTGTGTAATACAAATCTGGAAAAGAGCCCTCTGTGCAGAAAGACTCAGAATAAGATTGGAAAAAGGTGCCTCTCAAAGTAGAGTTGATCTCGATGACCTCAATGAAAGCAGCAAAGCTTTCAAGATTTTAATTTTCTTAAGTGGCATGATTCAAAATAAGAAAAAACATTTTCAAATATTCCTTAGTAATTGGAAAGTCAAATATCTAACTATTGCTACTAGGAAAATTAGAAGTAGTCAAACACATAAAGATCATTATTCTGGGCATTATAAAGTTGATACAGACTGAAAATGGCCATTTAAAGACTAACAATCATATGGTTTACTGTTTCAGGGATGACCAACCCGAGAGGAATGGCATTGAGTAGATTGTCAAAAATAACATTTAAAGATCAATCTTCAGGCGCAATGCTGTTTATAATATCGTAAGAGCCACATATGTGTGGTTGCTGTGAGGTGCCATCATGTTCGTTCTAAGCCACACACCCATACAAGGAAGCTAATACCACTATCCATCAAAATTACTCACTAACCACTAAAGCCAATGGTGAAGAAATCTACCATTAAAATATTCAAATACATAATCAAGATGCATTGATAATTAGTAAAGCATGAAATGAAAAAGTTGGAAACAAGAAGGAAGGAGAAACAGTTAGAAAATATGGTCTGCATGATAGAAATGATCCTGGCTATCCAATGATAGCACTTTCAATGATAGCAATGAAGACCACAACGCCTTCACCACAAATAACTTTGGCAACAATATATATGGCCCTTATGTACATGAAAGCCACCAGATATAATTAATATGAATCAAATTGACTATAACTGTGGGAAGCAGTGATGGAGCACCTCAATATCATCAGTCAAACTAGAGCCAGAGGTCAGCTATGTGATAGAATATCAATTGTTTATATGCAAGTTCAGAATGAAGCTGAAGAAAATTAAAAAGAATCTACAAAAAACAAAATATAATCTTTAGCATATCAAACCTGTATTTGGACACCAACTAAATCATTGAACATTCTGACTAACTTGCTCTTGAGCAAAAGGATGCTAATGTGACTTGAAGAAAATATGATGTAAAATACATGCACAGATATTTGCAAAAGGCATTTCAAGAAGTCAACGTATTATAATGAAATGTGAAAAGTCCTGATGTTAGAAAATCAAAAGGGAAGAACAACTTCACCATTTCTGAAGAATAGATTCAAGCCTCAAGTTGAGATGTCATAGAATACTATGGTGGAAATTCTGAACAATACAGAAAGAGTCAAATGAGTGGGAGAAGCATACATAGAGTCACTATAGGAAGCAGGAAAAATGGTCACTGTTCGACCATTTTAATAGTATATGCTCAAGAACCAATGGTATTGAAGGAATAAATCCAAACGTCACTGCAGGAAAATGTTGGTTTAGAAATTTTCAGTAATTAACAGAATTCTAAATAAAGTGACTCAATGTTTTTAAGTGTGGAAAGCACACACTAAAGTGAGAAATTTGAATGCAAGCTAACTAGTCAACCTACTAACAGAGATGTATCCTTCGTGCCTATTCCAAGGAAAGCTGACCCAACAAAACATAGATTTATCAAACAGCATCATTAATATTACAAGTAAAATTTTGATAACGTGAATAAAAAACAGATGCAGTCAATGATTGATTGGATCAACTAAAAATTTAGTCTGGATTCAGAAGAGAAAGTGGAATGAGGGGTATCCTTGTGGATCTCAGATGGATTATGACAAAATCTGAGAATCACAGAAACATATTTATTTGGGTTTTATTGTCTATACAAAAGCATTTGACTATGTGGATTATAACAAGCTATAGACAAAATTGTGAAGAAGATAAGATGTTAATTATACTTGTGAGGAGCCTATACATAGGAAAGAAGTAGCCCTTCAAACAAACCAGGTTACACTAGTGGTTTTAAATCAGGAAAAGTGCTTAAAATTAGGTATGATTTCAATTATTTAAAATTTAAATGATTACAAATGAACAAAAGACCTACAGTATGTATTTCACCACACTTGTTTAATTGGTATGATCATCAAGATATAAGATAGAAAATATGAAGAAAAATTCATCATCATGATTGATAAAAGTTTCATGAAAAATCTACTCTATGTACATGAAAAACTTTGTTTGCTAGAAGTAAAGAAAACTTGATTTTCTTACAAAAACCAAAGTTTACAGATATTTGGTATGGAACTAGACCAGCAAGCAACATGATGATAACTGGGGGCGGGGGAGTTTGAAGTCATCAAATATTTCATTTTACTTGGATCAAACATTTTCATAAAATCAATTAAGAAAGCAAGTGACATATTGCATTTATTAAATCTGCTCCCAAATTTCCTTACAGGGTTAAAAAGCAAAGATGCCACGTTGAGGATTCATTTAATTGTGAGTGAAGCAAAAGTATTTGCAATTGCTTTATATGCATGTGAAAGATGGATAATGAATAATGAAGGCCAAAGTGAATTGTTGCCTTTGAATTATGATGTTGGCAAAGAATACGGAAAGAACCATAGCCTGTCAGAGAACAAAAATGTGCTGGTAGAAGTCCAGCCTCTTTTTCAACCATATGAGTGATATCTATACAATAGAAGCTCAGCGATGAAATCAAATCTAATAAATCTGTGGAAGTAAACAGTGGAAATGCTCAATATTATCCATAAGGAAAGGCTAGGACAATTATACCACAGATCAAATGCTCAATGCAAGTTCCATTTAGAACAGAAGAAAATTAAAATAAGTTTGTAGGAGCCAAAATAAATCCTATTTGAATTTAGAGATCATGTGGAAAATAGATTTGAAATATTGAACATGAGTAATTAAGGGCCATAAGGTGCCATCAAGAAATGATACATGAAGAAAGCAAAAATTCGCTAAAAAGAAAGAAAATTCTAAAATGGATGTCAAGAGAATTTGAAAAAATTGCTCTTAAAGTTAGAGAATCTAAAGAAAATTTATAAATGACTAAGGGAAGAATGGAAAAGATTACAAAGGACAGCCCCAGGAGACAATATAAAATGTTATAATGAAATGAGCAAAGACCAGAAATTAGAAAACCAAAGGGGAAGCACACACTTACCATTTCTCAAAGAGAAAGAACCGAGGAAACAATTCAGGCCTCAAGTTGAAATACTGAAGGGTTATATGGGCAATATATTAACAACAAAGAGAGCACCAAAAAATATGGAAGGCATACAGTCATTGTTCAAAAAATAATTGGTCAACATTTATTCATTTCTGGAAGTAGCAGCTAATCAAGAACCCATGGTATTGAAGAGAGAAGCCCAAAATGCACTGCAGTCATTGGTAGACTACGAAGTGAGAAGTTTCAATAACTGGATGTAATTCAGGAAATGCTTGAAAGAAAAATAGGAGAAGAGGTACATGTTCGACTGACATGAAAAGATAAATATTTTTACCCATAAAAAAGAAAAGGGACTCAATAGAATAGGGAAATTATGAAGTAATGGCAATAAGATCATAGGTAATTTTTGCTGAATGTAATTGTTTAAATGGTAGCAGCAGTAAGGTATCAACAAGGAACTGCAGGAGATTTGAGCCATATGAAAATAGAACTGGGACAAAGAATACTACTATTGCTATCAAATGGATGATGGTTGAAAACAAAGAATACTAGAGGTAGTTTAACCATACTTTTTAATAACTAAGCAACAGTATTGAACTGTGTTCAACCAGCAATGGAACACATAGAGGAGAATTAGAATCCGAAACAATTCATTGTGTTCACGCAAAATCTGAAGAAGTTGCTTTAAAAAAGCAAGGTTGATACTGTGTGCTTTAAAATCAGAAAAAGTGTGTGTTCGGACTGTATCCTTTCACCCTACTTAGTGAATTTGAACATGGATCAAACAATAAGCTGAACTGTATGATGAATGATACAGCATTAGGGTGGAAGGAAAGCTTATTAACAATTTGCAGTATGCAGATAGCACAACTCTGCCTGTTAAAAATGAGGAGGATTTGAAGCACTTACTGAAGATATAGCTTTCAGTCTCTACTAAAGAACTTAAAGAAAACAAATATTCTCACAACTGGCCCAATAAGGAGTGTTATAATTGACACTGTCAAGAATTTCATTTTTCCTTACATTCATATTAAACACCCAAGTAAGCAGGTATCAAGAAAAAAGCAGCTTAGTAAATTCACAATAATTGAGGCAAAACATCTCTTAAAATTGCTAGAAAGCAAAAATACCACTTTGAAGATTAAGGCACACCTAATCCAAGTCATTGGTGTACTCAACTGTTTCATTTGCATGCAAAAACTACACATTGAATAAGGAATACCTGAGAAGAATTGAGGCTTTTGAGCTATTCTGTTGGTGAAGAATCTTGAATATACCATGAAATCTCAGAAGAACAAATAATTATGAATGAAAAATATAGTCAGAAGTAAACCCTGAGTTCTCCATAGAAACAAGCTCGGTGAGACTTTGAGTTTGTTATCAGGAAGTAACAGTTGCCAGGAAAAGTACATTAATTATTAGGTAGTTAGCATGAAGAGCAAAGTCCTCAACAAGTTATCTTGAAAAGCTGGCTACAATGTCCTCAAGTTTGGCAATTATTATGAGGTTTGCAAAGGACTAGTCAATTTTGTTCTGGTTGCTATGGGTTGGACTGGGTCAATGAATGACACTTACCAAAAAAACACACAAAACCAAGACTGTATTTATTTGTGAGGGTTCTTCAAAAAATGTGTGAAAAAATAATTATCTTTAAATACCATTTTTCCAATCATGAAATTTTTTGAAGTCTCCAAGTATGTGTTTTATGTATAATATACTATATAAAATATACAAATTAAAAGCCTTTATATTTGTTTGGCTTTTATATATCCTAAATATTAAAAAGGGATTTCAAATGTTCCAGATATATATGAAGGTGCTTTGAAAGCTTTGAGAAATATTCTGTTATCTTTCAATTTCACTTTACCATAAACATTTTGATGTCTGTATATATGCACACACATACATTTAAATTCTATGTATATATGTCATCTAAAGTTTAAAATTATATGTATATATCATTTAAAAAATTTTAATCTATGTATATATATAGAATTAAAATTTAAAATATATATAAATGCAGAGCATTATATACAAATTTGCTTCCATACTCTGAATTTTTTTTTAATCTTAAATTTAGTTAGGTGAATCTTTGACGCCCACTTCGTTTATTTTTATAAATAGGCCACTGGAGAAAACATCGTAACATTATTGTCTGTGGCTTCCATTGACTGGAATATATTAAACATCCACCTACTTCCAAGACCCATTGTCAGTTTTATCTCCTGTAGGAAATATATATTAACATGAAAATTGGCTTCCTTATGTTATACTTTTTTTTTCTTTTCCTTTTTGTTTTTCTTTTATTTTTTTTTAAATCTTTTTATTGGGGCTCATAAGGCTCTTATCATAATCTGTACATACATCAATTGAGCAAAGCACCCTTATACATTCGTTGCACGCGTCACTCTCATAATTCACCTTCCACTTGGGTTCCTGGAATCAGCTCGGTTTCCCTTTTTTCCCCCCATCCCCCTCCCTCCCCGATCCCACCCCTGGTCCCTTGATAGTTTATAAATAATTATTATATCTTATCTTACACTCCCCGGCATCTCCCCTCACCCGCCTCCCCATTGCTCATCTCCCAGAGAGGAGGTTACACATAGATCTCCGAGATCGGTTCTCCCTTTCTACACGCCCTTCCCTCCTGGTGTCGCCACTCCCACCGCTGGTGTTGAGGGGTTCATCTGTCCTAGATTCCTTGTGCCTCCAGATCCCCACTGCACCGCTGTATATCCTCTGGTATAACCAGGTCCGTAAGGCAAGGCAGAATTGGGGTCATGATGATTGGGAGGGGAGGAAGCGTTCAGGAACTAGAGGAAGGTTTTGAGTTTCATTGTTGCTACACTGAACCCTGAGTGGCCCATCTCCTCCTCACTACCCCTCTGGAAGGGGTGTCCAGCTGTCTACAGGTGGGCATTGGGTCCCCATCATGCACTCCCCCTCTTTCACGGTGATGTGATTCTCACCACCACCCCACCTTTGTTGTTGGAGACCTGGTCTCCTCTGTCCTTCATGGTCACCTATGTTGGTGTGCTGCTTCCGTGTGAGCTCGGTTGCTTCTGGGCTAGATGGTCGCTTGTTTGCTTTCAAGCCTTTAAGTCCCCAGACGCTATATCTCTCAGTAGCCGGGCTCCATCAACCTTCTTCACCACACTTGCTTATGCACACTTTCGTCTTCAGTAATTATGTGAGGAAGGTGATCACACAATGGTTGATTTTGTTCCTTTGTATCTGCTACATGGTCCATTCAACACCTTGTATTCACTTAGGCCGTGTGCTTCTTCTCTGTGGACTTTGTTGCTTCTGAGCTAGATGGCCACTTATTTGCCTTCAAGCCTTTTAGACCCCAGATGCTATATCTTTTTGATAGCCGGGCACCATCAGCTTTCTTCACCACATTTGCTTACACACATGTCTGTCTTCAGTGATCATGTCGGGAAGATGGGTATCCTGCAATGACTGTTTAGCAGGGCGAGGTGCCATTGAATTGAGGGAGTATGCATAAGGAGGCCCAATGTCCATCTGCTACCCTACTACTGAACCTATAAATATATGCATATAAATCTATTGCCCCCATAATCATAAATATATTTACATATGTACATGTCTGTATTTAGGCTTCTCTGTATGCACAACAATTATTTTACTCAATCGCACAGTGCATCTTCAGAAAGAAAATATATCTACTAAAAAATGACAATCTCTTCAATAGATATTTTTAGGAGGAATCTAAAAAACATTAAATATGAGATTTGTTTCCACTTTTAATTTAAAAGCAAATCTAGAATAATGTGGATCATATAAAAATACATAATATAGAACTTCCAGCAAGATGGAGACCAGGGGACACATACCAGAGGGTCTCTGTAGAAATCACCACAGCAAAGCCCCTGAGAGGGAAATTCCACTCCTCCAGGTCACAGGAAGAGCATCATAAAGATAAGTACTGACAGATCCACTAGATGTTGAGGGTAAATGGGCTTTTGGCTTACCACTGCGGAGGCTAGCTAAGGATTACCCTTAGCCTCACCACAGTTTCAGCCAGAGCCGGGCTCCTTTGATTGGACCAAGGGATTGACTTCAACACAACCATAGCTTACCACCACTTTTGGCAGTGTTTAAACCCCTCTAGCTGCAAGGTCAGGTGATCATGGCCCAGCTACTTATTTTTTTACACTCTCTTCTCACTTCCCCCCAAGTCTCAGTGGGCTCAGGTTTTGTTTTCCTCCATTTTTTTCTCTTCTATTTTCTTTCACACACCACTGCCACCTCCCAGGACAACCTCCTTTACCTAGGGCAACTATATCATCTCTCTTCCTAGCTAGGGGAATTCTCGTCCTCTGTGGACATACACATGACAGGGGAAATCCCACCGACATTCTACCATCGGGGAACTCCCACCTACACTCCAAGGCCCTAAATTGACTGGGGAACTCATGCCAGCCTTTCCTTTCTTGTGTTCCCCTCCAATGGGGAAACCTTTGCCTGCCTTCCATGGAGCTCCAAGTGACTTGGAATTTGACCAACCTCTGTGGTCCCACATAGCTAAGGGAAATTCTTCCCTCCTGCTGTGGAGTTTAATGTAGCTTAAGGCCGCTCAAACAGCCATCCTCACAATTCCACGCTACTATGGGACCCTGTGCGTCTACACCGGAATCTTGCTGACTAGGGTAATTCCTCCCTCTATCTGCGGTGCTGTATACCAAAATAGGCACACCCCTTCCAACTTCTGTTGCACTCCTCTTGCAGCAGGTACTCCTGCATTCCCTCTGAGGCAATCTAAACCACTCTAGGTCACACCACCACAGCTTCCTGTGAGATCATCCCATGCAATGCCATAGTCACAGGTCCATAACCATCCAACCAGTGTCCCCTGAGAGGACCATCCAACTTTCCCTCCAAATCAGAGAATACTGGTTGGCTAGGGAAAGAGTAAAAGAACAGGAGGATAAAGCGGTGCCTGTCCCCCCACCCCCTACCCTCACCCATTACCCACATGCAGTTAGCTGCTGGAATTCAAAGAAGGATTACATGAGTCTCCCAGAGAGAGAGAGCTCAGTGCTCTTCAATGCTCTGGAAAACAGCACTGGACTCTTCTAAAACAACACAATGCAAACATCTGTCAGCCCCTACAACTTCAATGAAAAAACAAGAGAAACAAAAGGAAATGTTGGAAAAAATTCCTGAACCTAATGGCATGCATAGAAGCAGATGTCGATCTGCCATAAAAATAAATCTTCAGAACGTTCTTGAAGTCATACAGGATATGAAGAAAGCAATACATAATAAGAGCGAAGGATAGAGGAGATAGAGTGGATGCACCAAAGGGAAATACAAGACCCATTGATGAGATAACAAAAGCCAGTAGCAAATGCATGGACTTTGTAAACAGATTTGAGGAAACAGAGAATCACACCAGTGACTTAGAGGATAACCAGGCAATCTTGATCAAATGGGAAAGGTAGTCAAATAAGATAATCAGAGAAGCTGAAGGAAACCAGAGCCATGTCTGATGCTGTGAAAAGAAACAATATTAGAAGAATTGAACCACCAGAATAAGACACAACAACGAAGTCAACTGCAAAAATAGTGAGGGAATTCTTAGAAGAAAATTGCCCCAGATTAATGAGTGAAAACCAGTCAACTATTTAGGGGTCCAAAAGAATACCTGCTAGCCTAAATCCCAAGAAGAAGTCACCAAAGCATGTGATAGGTAAACTATCCAACTTTTAGGAAAAGAAGAAAATAATAAGAGCTGATAGTGAAAAACAAGCAGTCACCTATAAAGGCACCCAAATAAGAGTATGCTCAGACCTATCAGTGGACACTGTGAAGAGGAGGAGAGTAACATATTTCAAAACTTATGGAAAATAGCATAAACCCAAGAATGCTATACCCAACCAAATTATCTTTCAAGATAGATGGAAAAGTAAGAGTGTTCCCAGACTAGTCAAAACTCAAAGAATACATTAAAAGAAATCCAGCTCAACAATAGATCCTTGCTGACCCAATATGGGCAGAAGAACAGCACTCACCAAGTATAAATAAGACTGCTACATAGAACAAATCCACTAAGAGGACAACAAAGAGAAAAAAAAACCCAGGATAGCACTTGCTCAAGGGTGGAAAGAAGGCAAGAGTGAAACACACACACACACACACACACACACACACACACACACACAACATTGATAAGAGTGGCAGGTATGAAAACACCCAACATAGAAGCTACAAGATGATATCACAGAATTCACAGATGGTTATAATAACCTTGAACATTACTGGACTGAATTCAAGCATTAAAATACAGTGGGTAGCTGACTGGTTTAGAAAACGCAACCCATTCATCTGCTGCCTCAAGATTGCACGCAAAAATAGGCTGAGAATCAAAGGCTGCCTAAAAATGTACCAACCAAATGGCAATTCAAAAGAAGCAGGGGTTTCAATCCTAATCTTGGACAAAATTAATTTCAAATTGCAAGCCATAACATGAAATAACAGGGGCACAATATAATGCTCAAAGGAGCAGTAAACCAGGAAACAGTGAACACTGACTGAAAATGGATAAAAGGATGATTAAGTAAACAAGAGCAAACAATTAGAGGATGACTAACTGTCCATTGCAAAAGGAGTGGATACTGGCCCAAATCAGAGATTAAAGTAGATAGTTTTTAGCACTAATGATAATGAAACTATAGCAAAAGCAGTTATCAGAGGAACTTTGATAGCAGTATGTGCACACATGAAAAAGGAAAGGAGATTTATGTTTGATATGCTGGCACAATACTTACAGCAATTAGAGCAGAGTCAACAGGGCAGTCCTACTAATAGCAAAAGAAAATAAATAATAAAAATCAGGGCTGAGATTCATGCGAGGGAAAACAAGAAAACTGGAAAAAATTAATGCAACTAAAAGTTGTTTCTTTGAAAACTAATAACAGAATCAACAGACAATTAACAAACCTAACCAAAGAAAGGAAGGGACAAATTTCACTAACAAAGTTGAGGGATGAAACAGGGGACATTACATTGGACCCTAATGAAATCAAAAGGATAATTACATAGTACTTTGAATGTCTGCACTCCAATGAATTCAATAATTTGGAAGTCATGGAAAAATACTTGGAAAAACAATTCCTCTGTAGACTATCCTAAATGGACTATAAGAATCTCAACAGACCCATAACAACAGAAGAAGGTTATTCAGGGATTACCCATTAAAAAAATCGTCTGGACCTGTTGCCTTCATAGGAGATTTCTACCAATAATTCAGGGAAGCACTGGCACCAATCCTACACAAATTCTTCCAGAACATAGAAAAAGTTCGAAAACTCCCAAACGCTTTCTATGAAACTAGTATAACTCTGATACCTAAACCAGGAAAGGATCCTACAGGAATCAAGAACTATAGACCAATGTTCCTAATGAACATTGATACAAAAATTCTTAACAAAATACTGGCCAATAAAATACAAAAGAATATAAAACAAATAATTCACCATGACCAATTGGGATTCATACTAATAATGCAGTCTTGGTTCAACATACAAAGGACCATTATTCAACACATTGACATGAAAATTATAAGAACCACATGATAATTATCAATAGATCCAGAAAAAGCATTCAACAATATCCAACACTAATTCCTGTTTAAGACACTCAAGAAGATATGAATGGAAGGAAAAATTCTTAATATAATATAAGCTATATATGAAAAACCAACAGCCAATGTAGTAGTCTGTGGAGGAAAGACTGAAATAATCCCTCTGAAAATGGGGAGCAAACCAGGATGCCCCTTGTACTTTTATTTAACATCATACTGGAGGTCCTAGCTAACAACAACATAAAGCAAAGACAAGGCATCAAAGGTATTTGCCTGGGGAAATAAGGAGTGAAACTACTGTTCTTTGCAGGTAATATGGTTTTATACATGGAAAATCTCAAAAGATCCACAAGAGGAGTACTGGAAGTGATAGTGGAATATGGCAAAGTGGCAGGATACAAGATGAACAAACGGAAGTCTATCAAACTGCTATACACATCAGATAAGACCAGATAAGAGGGGTCCAAAGGTACTACCCTTCACTATAGATAAACACAATTAGAAATATCTAGTTATATCCCTGACTAAAGAAACAAATGATTTGTACCAGGAAAAGTAGAGAACACTATTATAGGAAACCAAGAGTGATTAAAAAAATGGAAGAATATCCCATGCTCATGGATTGGAAGAATCAGTATAGTAACGATGTCAGTTCTGCACAAGACACTACATAAGTTTAATGCTATCCCAATACAAACATCATAATCTTTCTTCGGAGAACTGGAAAAACAGATTACCAAATTCATATGGAGAGAGAAGAAACCCAGATTTGAGAATTTCTCAAGAAGGACAAAGTGGGAGGGCTTGCTTTACCTGACTTTAGCATCTATTATACAGCCATAGGGGTCAAAACAATGTGGTATTGGTATAATGGCAGATACTATCAGACCAATGGAAAAGAACTGAAAACCCAGAAATAAAATCATCAGGATACAGAAAACTGGTCTTTGATAGGTGCCCCAAAATTATCAAATTAGAAAGGGATGCCCTTTTCAATAAGTCATGCTTGAACAAAATTGGATATCTACCTGCAGAAAAACGAAGGAAGACCCTTATCTCACTCAATCCACAAGAATAAACTCAAGGTGGATCACAGATCTTAAGATAAAACCCCAAACTATCAGGGTCAACAATGAGGGAATTGGGACAAACCTGAGAACTCTGGGGCAGGGAATACGTAGGCTATCAGAAATAAGGAAGGACACAAACAAAGAGGAGGCAAGCATTTACAAATGGGATATACTGAAGATAAAATACCTCTGTACATCGAAAGAATTCAGCAAGGAAGTATAAGAGAGCTCACCAACTTGGAAAACATCTCAGCATTGACACATCAGACAAAGTCCTTATTACTAAAATCTACTGTACTCTGCTAGCATACAATAAGAAAAAAATGAATTGCTCACTGAGGAGGTGGGCAAAGGACCTGAATAGGAGTTTCACAGGGGCATGAATCCAAATGGCCATTAAATATATGAGAAAATGTTACCCATCTTTAGCTGTTAGAGAAATGAAAATTAAACAACTATGAGATACCACCAAACTCCCTCAAAGATAACCCAATGCAAAATATCAGAAAATAACAAGTGTTAGAGGAGCTGTGGTGAGACAGGAACTCTCATCCACTGCTGGTGGACCTGTAGATATGTACAGCCACTATGGCAATTGATTTGGCAATATCTAAAACAGATGGAAATTGAGTTACCATACAACCCAGCCATATATCCATATATCCCCCTAATGGGCATATACCCCAAAGAATCAAGAAACAAACCACAGCCAGACATCTTTGCTCTAAGTTTCATTGCAGTACAATTCACAATTGCAAGGATTTCAAAACAACCCACATTTCCATCAATGGATGAATGGATTAAATTAAAAAAATACTTGTACATACATACAATGGAGTACTATGCATCCCTAAAAAGCAGTGATAAATGTAAGAAGCACTTCTCCAAAGGGGACGAATTGGAGGAAACTATGCTAAGCGAATTAAGCCAAGCATAAAAGAACAAGTATAACATGAGCCTTTTGTGGTAAACTTAAAAATGCAAAAGAAGCATAGGGGAAAAGCTACTGTATACATACATTCCTAGCGTGAGTTCCAGGTACTATGGCAGGAGCCAGAACCAATTCAGGGATACATATGGCAGCCAACTAAAAAGGAGGGGGAAGGGATAAAAAAGACAAGGGTAGTGCGAGAACAGGTCACTAACGCACCCAAGTAGAGGGCTTGTTTCTATTATCTCTACAGGAGAGGGATAGAGGTACCAGATTTCAACCTGGTCAGCCAAGATGTGAATACAACACACTGGCATGAAACAGGAAACCAATAGAGAGGACTGCAGGCCAGCTCTAATCTCAACTATGTGGACAACTCTCCCTTCCCCAAGAAGAATGCACTTCAGGGGATAGTACTGAAACTACAACTAAGGGAGAGTGTTGTGTCTGATCAGAGCACACAGAAGCAAACAAAGAGGGAAGGAGAGAGAGAGAGTGGAATACAACCGGGACCACTAAGCACCAAGGAAAATATTCCTTCTCAGAGCAGTCAATGCACAGAGATGATCATAGGGCCAACCCCACCACCAGACACAACATCCCTTACTGACCCAGAGAGCTACAGGAAACAACACAGGAGACAGTGAGGGAATTGTGTCTGATGTGACCCTACCACACCAGGGTCAAATACTAAAGGTGTGCAACAGAGCAGCAAGTGGAGCAAAGTAATGAAGTCCCTGGGGAATTCCACAAATAGACTTTGGGGCCAGAGCATGACATCAGACTGGACTGGAAAACACCCTAAAGGTCAACAAATAGACCTGGAACTATTTATTGGCTTTTCATCTTTTGCCATTTGCTTATTTGTTTTGTTTTGTTGTTTGTCTTGATTCGTACTTATTATTGTCTTTGTGTGTCTATCTAGATAAGATAGGTGGGATAAACAATCTGGAGGCAAAAACAATGGGACTGACAGTTGCAGGGGGGCACGGGAGAGGGAGAGATGGGGAGAAAGGAAAGGGAGGTTTCAACTAACCAAGCGACAAGGGAACAACAAGTGATCTAAAATCGATGGTGAGGAGCATATAGGATGCCTGGTGGGGCTTGATCAAGGGCAATACAGCTGAGAGGAATTCATGAAATCCAAATGTAGTCTGAACTAATAATGGAAAAAGAGGAAAGTAAAATGAAATGGAGGAATGAACTAGGAGGCAAAGGTCATTTATAGAAGTCTAAATACAGGCATGTACATATGTAATACATTTTTATATAGCACTACATATATATAACAACAGGGAAATAGGTCTATATACATATATATGTTAAGTATTAAGGTAGCAGACAAACAATGGACATTTAAGGTAGCAAACAATGGACATCTACTCAAGAACTCCCTCAATGCAAGAACACTTTGTTCTAATAACCCAGCATTCACTGATGCTCACCTTCCCAACATGATCACTGGAGACAAAAAGGGTTCATAAGCAAATATGGTAAAGAAAGCGAATGGTGCCTGTCTATCAAAAGAGATAGTGTCTGGGTCTTAAAACCTTGAAGATAAAAAATTGGCCATCTAGCTGAGAAACAACAAAATTCACATGGAAGAAGCAGAGCAACCCTTGTGATTATGAGGTATCGATGGAATCAGGTTTTAGGTATCAAAGACACAGAACAAAAAATCATACCACTGTGAATGAGGGGGAGTGGACAGGGATACCCAAAATCTAACTGTAAAAAATTGGACATCTCCTTACAGAAGGGTCACAAGGAAGAGAAGAGCCAGTTAGGGTGCAGTACAACACCAATGAAACATAGAACTTTATTCTCGTTCTTTAATACTTCCTACCCCCAAATAACGTGACCCAAATTCTACTTCACAAATCCAGCTAGAGCAGAGCCTGTACACTGGTATAGATAAGTGCTCACAATACAGGGAATGCAGGACACAGAAACCCCTCAGGAGCAATAATGAGAGTAGTGATGCCAGGAGGGGAAGGGGAAGTTAGGGGGAAAAAGGGTAAGCTATCACAATGATCAACATCCTCCCAGTGGGATGGACAACAGGACAGTAAGTGAAGGGGGACATCAGTCAGTGTAAGACATAAAAAATAATTATGAATTATCAAAAGATCACTAGGGAAGGAGGATACAGGAGGGGGGAAATGAGCTGATATCAAGGGCTCAAGTAGAAAGAAAATGTTCTGAAAACTATGATGGCAATATATCTACAAATGTGTTTGACAAATTACTGTATATGTGGGTTGTGATAAGAGCTGTATGAGCCCCCAATAAAATGATTTTTAAAATGTGTAATATATGAATGTATACTTATTTTACTACCCCACCTGTCCATCAAAGTTGTTGTTGTTGTTAGCAGCCATTGGCTCTATTCTGACTCAGAACAACCCTATGCACAATAGAAAGAAATGCTGCCTGGTCCAGTGCCATACTCATAATGGTAGTTCTGTTTGAGTCCATCATTGAAGCACTGTGTAAATCTGTCTTGCTGAGGGGCTTCTTGTCTGCTGCCCTTCTACTTGAAAAGCTTGATATCCTTCTCCAGGAATTGATCTATCCTAATAATATGCTCAAAGTAGATGAGGTGAAGTCTAAGAGCACACTTCTAAAGAGTTGAAGGTCAAATTTAGGCCATCACAAACAAATTTCAAGCACTTTTGGGCAAGGTATGCACTGGTTAAAATACCATGTGGTTACAAGTGGTTAAAGTTCTGATTTTAGAAGTCCAAACTCACTGCCAGTTGTCAATTGATTCCACTCATAATAACCCTGGTTAGTTTCTGAGACTGTACATCATTACCAGAGCAGAAAGCTTCTTGTATCTCAGAGCAGTTGGTGCATTTGCACCTCTGTCCTTCTGATAAGCAGTCCAAAGTGGAGCCCACCATGCCCAAAGTGGTTCTTTAAAATACTACTACCGAGAAGTAATTCCATTTCACATAACAAATCATATTCAGGTTGCTCAGTCAATCCTAATCTTTGTAAAATTCAGGGCATGAAGGTTATTAAGTCTATCTTCAGAATATTTCCAGGCAGATGATTTTATATTGGCATATTTTCTATCATTGTCATCTGCATATAAACATCAGTTTACTTCCCAGTTCTATTTCATTCTATGTTTTTGCGTGTGCTCATATTCTCCTCTTCCTTTTTCTATCAGATTATAATCACAATTATACTTTCTTCACTTATAGCCACCAGCCATATTTCAGGAAATGTTAAGTTGGTGGTTGAATTTTTTTATTAACTAATACCTGGATGAAAATACAGGTTTCAATTCAAACCTATCAAAAATCTCAAAGCCTGATGATATCTCCTTGAGTGTGTGGTCTTTTTATAAGAGAGACGCTGGGAATCTCTCTAGCTCTTTTCCTTGAAATTTTTCCTGCCTTGTATTCTGTGTTTGCCTTCAGGGGTGGCCCCATGTAGGGAAACCTTGGAGCTGGGAGTGCCCTACCTGCTCCACCTGACTCTGCACTCACTGCCCGTGATCTCTCTGCTTTCCACTTACCTACATCTGAAGAGGGGTCCAGCTAGAATTAGATCTATGAACTTGAGTCAGACTGAGCTGGATGCCTTCTTGCTATAAAATGACCGCTTGATTTAAAGTTCTTTTTAAAACATATATGTGTCCCTGAAGTCATTTCTCTAGAAAACCCTGCCAGTACAGTCAACTTTACTACTAAATCATACTATGGTCAACTAGCAAGAGGTAATATAAGCATTTTCTTAGTAGAGATCCATGTATATTTGATGAAAATATGGTTTTGATTTAGAAAGTGTCCATGTCTCTGAGCACAGTGACCACAATGACTCTGAGAGAAGATATGTTTTCACTTTCCACATACCCAATTTTATTCCTAAAAATGTGGGCAGTATCTTCATTTTAGAGCACTGAACTTAGGGATTCTCAACCCCAGTTTTGTTGATATCTTGACTTAAATATTTGTGGAAGAAGAGTAAAGGTATTCCATATAAGGGTAAGTCAAAAGTATTGTTAAAATCTAAACTTTTATTAAACAAAAATATCAAAATTTTAACTTACTGTTTTTAGTAAATCCCCTAAGTCCATCTATTACAACTGAAGAGGGTATTTCCATTTCTCTAACCTTTCCCTAAGTAATTCTTTGCATCACATTAAAAGAGGCAATTTTAACAATCTAAAGAATCTCAAAACTAAAAATCTTAATTAGGTTATTGGAACAAAATAGAAGACTAAAGAAGGGAGAGTGCCAAGACTTAGTTTCAAGTGTTATTACTGAAAACTTGTTTTTAGCTAGACACTGATTTTGAAAATTAAAAAAAAAAGTAAAAAACATTTTTTTTGCTTTGATTAAAGCAGTATTTATGAACTGCAATCCTGGTGGCGATACTTGTTGGTGCCCCATGTGTACTGTAGTATGTTGAGCAGCATCATAGTTACTTCTCACTAAAGGCCAATCACACATTTTATAGTTTTCACAGGGGCCAAGGTGAGGACCAGAAAAATCCCTAGTTGAGTACTGTTTCTTTAAACAAGTCCCAAACAATCATGAGAGATTGGCTGTTTGAATTTTCCTTTATATTTCCCAAGAGAGTTCAATGAGCTTTCATGAAAGAATCTATAAAGAAACTGCCAACACAAATTAGACAATGAAGTAGATATTTGTTTTCATTGTTATTATGAGAAATTGTACTCTTGTTATGAATATGTATTCATTACACTACATTTCATTAGAGTTACTTTGAAAAGGAAGTGGCTTGAAGTTGAGCCCTGGCATGTTTAGTGCTAATATTTGTTCTATTGTTACTATTACATCAAATTGCACTGAAGTCAAGATGTACTCTTGCTACATAATGAGATGTTAGAGAAAGATGAAGAGAAAGATGAAGTCAGTTTGCTCTTGTCACCTATGTAGTCATCTTAGACTGTCTTTACTTAACAACACAACCCTCTGAACAAAGTCAAAAAGTAAAATGGCTGGTTGCAGGATGAAGCATAACTATTTCCACTCATTATGTTTTACTCTTCGCTTGTATAGATTTCCTTGATTGTTTGTATTTATTGGTTATCTTTATGTTAAAAGAGTGAAGCAACCACAGTTGCTCCTGAATAAAAGAGAAAGGCTGAATTAACTGGTCTTTGGATGGATTCAGTTCAATTGGTTGACAGAGAAAATTTGCTTATATGTATTTTCAGTGAAGGTTAAATTGTCCACACATATAGGTTTGGTAACCAATAAGTAGTATTATCTGTTTTATTTAGATTTATTAAACACTTCCCTGTTTTGTAATTGAATAAAAATTAATTTATTTTGAAAATTCAATTTTAGAAAACTAAAAATGAAATAAATTCACAATGAAAAATATAGCATAGAACAAGGTGAATATTTATAGAAGGAACACTAGTTCTACCCATTGTTAATTAATGGAAATTAAGAAAACTATGAAGAAAGACTAGATGCTTCAACCTCCAACTAATAAGTTAATTTACTCAACTAATAAAAGTGGATTATGAAAATATAAAGTTCACCCGGAAAGAATTCATTTTTGTAAAGTCACTCTACTTACAGTTTTTGGGTTGGTTGCTGTGTTGGTTATTTTTTCCCTTTGTATAATGAAAATAGAAAATGAAACAGGCTTAAGATATCTTTAAAACATTAATTCTCAATTTTGTATCAAATGTAGTTACATTATTTTGTTTTATTTTTGAGGTAAGAATAGTTTACTGCTTATAACAGAGTTCTGCTTTTAAATTATGTTTATGCTTTGGAGGTTCTTGGGTAAAATATAGTAAAAACAATGGTTTACTAATATTAATGAGAAAAGATCTTGGGACTTTTCCAAAAGATAGTTTCCTTCAATGCTTCTAATTGTACAGCACCTAGAATTACCTCAAATTGGAAATCTGAAAATATGCAAACACACACACACAAGCCTTAACATGTAGATTTCTGAGTCACTCTTGGTATTCTAGTTCAATCACTTAAAAATGAATTATTTCAGAAAAAATATTACAATCAAGACATAAAATATAATAGACAATCAATATGCAGCAAGCCAGAAAAACACCATATAAACTATGCATTTTCCCTTGTTAAAGTCTTACGTGAGCCATGAATTATGCAAAACAACCAAGAGATCTTATTAAAAAGGTGATACATCTTCAGGATTCTAAGACATGAAAGACCATTTGAGCTTTACTTTCAAGGTTATTACAGAGTTATCAGAATTCCTCAGAGTCTGAAAGTTTTAAATTGAAATAAGATAGTAAGGATATATTGCAAATTATGTGCTGATGGAAGAGAAATGCTTTGGGAAAATTTTTGATGAAGTAATCAAAATTATTTATTTAGTAGGCCACTCATTTGTTCAAATGCACGATTTGTGAAGTAATAGCCTGGCTGTAGTAGAGATGTCATTGGCTAGTGCATGCTTTTTGAGAACTTCCCATTCATATGCATAAAATATTCCTCCATAAGAATTTCTATTTACTTACCTGTTTAATGTCAGTGTGTTTTTTAAATGTGTCATTAAAAGATTTTATTCATGATTGTTAGTATTAAAAATGATTCACCATAACACTGCTACTTATATATAATTAAAAGTTGCTGATTAATTAATAGAAATGATCAAAGAATAGGCTCAAAAAAGAAAAACACCTAAAGTCAAACCTGTATAGTGAAAAGGTGATTTTAAAAAAACTTATTTTCTCCACCTTAAAGTTCGAAGGGACATCTAAGGACAATGACCTGGGTGGATTATCATAACCTCTATGGACCCAAGAAATCTGGTTCCCATGAAAATTTAAATGGTTTCTCATATCTTAATAATATTTTAGCCATAGAATTATAGATGGATTTCTGCCAGATGTGTCTGCAAAACCAAATTAATTTAAAAATAATAATAATAAAATACCTTAAGGCACAATTTAAAATATAAATTGTTTTCACCCTTAAATTTTGATCCATTGACTAATATCATCCGTAGAGGTGAGAGTCAAACTGCTCCTCAGGATTAATGAGAACGTAAATGTTTATGGAAATAGCGTAATCGCTCTACCTTGTCTCTAACACTTCTGATGTCTAAATTTAATCATCTATTATATAGACTACTATGAAATTCTTCCCCAAATCATGAGCATTACATCAACTAAATCAGTGCATACTATATAACATATAGGTGTCATGGTGATTCAGTGGTCAAGTACTCACTCATGACTGAAACTGGCAGTTCAAATGCCCCGGCTGCTCGTGAGAGATAGTTATAGTACCCTGTTTCTATAAAAATATGTAGCTTAGAGCCTTATGAGGCAACACTACGATATACAATAGGGTTAGCCGACTCTCAGGTGATGTTTTATTGTTGCTGTTTTGTTTTGTTTGCAAAGCTCTTTAAAAATAGTAGATATAAACAAATATAACTTTAGCTATCAATACGATTTTAAATGTTTGTCAATAAATTAATAGAATGAGTCTGGAAATAAA
This sequence comes from Tenrec ecaudatus, assembly GCF_050624435.1. NCBI lineage: Eukaryota > Metazoa > Chordata > Mammalia > Afrosoricida > Tenrecidae > Tenrec > Tenrec ecaudatus. The sequence goes on from NC_134531.1 coordinate 238,093,861, forward strand.
TTCTGGGTTTTTTTTGTCCCTTCTTCATCTGATCACTCTGTATTAGAGTGAAAATTGTTAGTAACCGCTGAGTTACTTCTCAGTCACAGCTCCACCATGTGTGCAAAACGGGACGACTTCACAGAGTTAAAAAAAAAATGACATTGCAGAAGGACACTGTCAGACTTTCTTCCACAGCACCTCTGGCGGTTGTTGCAGGTGCTATTGAGACTGCTCTCATCCATCGCGACCCTAAGAACAAAAGAATGGAACTGCCCTGTCCTGCTCTGTCCTCACAATCCATCTGATGCTTGAGCTCATTGTGACAGCCACAGTGTCAATATGTCTCTTTGAGGGCCGTCCTATTTGTTTTCCTGCTCCTTGCTTTACCATACTTGATGTCCTTCTCCTGTGACAGGCCTTTCTTGAAAATCAGTCCAAAGCAGGTAAGACTAAGTCTTGACAACATTGCCTCTAAGGAACACTCTGGCCATACTTCGTTCAGACACATCAGCTTGTCTTCTCCAGCACTACCATTCAAACACGTCAGTTTTTCTTCAGTCTTCTCTATTCATTTCCCTACATTTACACGCATAGGAGGTCATTGGAATTTCCATGGCTTGGGGCAGGCGAATGTTAGTCCTCAAAGTAACACCTTTGTTTTCCATTACTCTAAAGATGTCTTGTAGAGCAGGTACTCCAAATGCAACTTGGCTTTTGACCTCTTGCCTTCTGCTTCCATGAGCATCAATTGCAGATCCAAACAAGCCAAAATCCTTGGCAAATTCAACCTTTTCTCCATTTATCATGGTGTCACCTATTGATTCAACTGTGGTGATGTTGGTTTCTTTACACCAAATTATAATCCATACTGAGGCTGCCATCCTTATCTTCACCAGCAAGTGCTTCAAGTCCTCCTCACTTTCAGCCAGCAAGGCTGTGTCATCTCCAGTTTTCAGAGTGTTATTCAGCCTGCCTCCAACCCTGAGGCCACCTTCTTCTTTATATATTCCTCCTTCTCTGATTAATTTTCAGCATACAAATTGAATAAGTATGATAAGAGGATACAACCCTGCCACACACCTTTTCTGACTTTAAACCTTTCTGTATTCCCTTGGTCTGTTAGCACAACTGCCTCTTGATCCATATGCAAGTTCTGTAAACATCACGTGTTTGAAAATCCCATTCTTCTCATGTTGGAAATTATCCATAGTTTGCTTTTAGCCACACAGTTTAATGCATTTACATATACAATGAAATACAAGCAAACATCTTTCTGATATTCTGTGCTATCAGCCAAGATTCATCTGACATCAGTAATAATATCTCTTGCCCACTACCACTTCAAGTTTGGGTTCAGGTTCAGGTTCATGCCTGAAACTGGCAGCTCCATGTCTATGTACTGCTGAAAATATGATGGATGATCGTCAATAAAATTTTACTTGCATATGATATCAGTGATATTATTATATAATTTGAGCATTCTTTATGGTCATCTTTCTCTGGAATGTGTCAAAATATGGATCTCTTCCTGTCAGTTGGCCACATAATTGTCTTCCAAATCTTCTGGCATGGATGAGTGAGTGCTTTCAGTGCTTTATCAGCTTACTGAAATATTTCAATAGATATTCCTTCAATTCCTGGACCCTTATTTTTGGCAAATGCATTCAATGTAGTTTGAACTTCTTCCTTCAGTTCATTGGTTCTTGTTCATATGCTCCCTCCTGAAATGACAGAATGTCAAGTGGCTCTGTTTCGTACAGTGACTGTGTATTCTTTCCACCTTCTTTTGATGCTTCCTGCATCATTCAATATTTTACCCATAGAAAATTTCAAAATTTAAACTGGAGGCTTGACTTTTTTCTTGAGTTCTTTTGGTTCCAGATATGCTAAGCATGGTCTTCCCTTCTGTTTTTCTAATTCTAGGGCTTTACATGTTTTATTATAATATTTGGCATTGTCTGCTCCAGCTTCCCTTTAAAATTTTCTGTTCGCTCTTTGCATCATTTCTTCCATTTGCTTTAGCTAGTCTATGATTCACAACAAATTTGATAGTCTCTTCTGATGCCCACTTTAAGTTTTTCTTTCTTTCCTGTCTTTTTAATTACGTTTCTATTTCTTCATGAATGATATTCTTGATGTCCAGCTATTAGGTCGTCTGCTATTAGGGTTCTATAAGTGACCCTTCTCTCTAGATATTCTCACAATTCAGGTAGTATTTTGGTTATCTCGAACTTGTTTTCATCTTCTTCATGCTTATCCCGAGATTACATATTGGCAATTGACGGTCTTTTTCACAGTCAGCCCTTCGCCTGGTTTTAGCTGCAGATTTTCCAGTGTTTTATTGTTCTCTTCCCACAGAGATAGTCCCTTTAATTTCTGTGTATTCCATTTGGAGAAGTCCATGTGTATAGCCACCTTTGTGTTGTGGAAAAAAGGCATTTGCTATGAAAAAGTCATTGGTTTTTCAAAATTCTATCCTATGAGATCCAGTTTTACTTGTATCAACAAGACCATATTTTTCAAGTACTGTTACTTCCTGTTTGTTTGTAATTTTTCTTTCTATCTGCCAATAATTATGAATACATCTTGATTGCATGCATTTCAAAGTAGAACTGTAGTCCAAAAGTTTGGTTTTTTAAAGTTATTTTATTGGGGACTCATACAGCTCTCATCCCAATTCCTCCACCCATCCACGTGTCAAGCACACTTGTACATGTGTTGTGCTCATTCTTTCCTTTTCTTTTTTCTTGTCTAAGAATCTGTATTTTATGAGTGGGTGGAAAATTGATAATGCAGTTAAAACTGCAAGTGTAAACAAACACATACCGAAATATCCAATCAGAGCTATAAAATCAAAAGCTTCAGGTGTGGGCTGCTGCATGTAGACAACACACTGTATGTAGCACATACAAATAGCAGTAAAAATAGATAAATGAATAAAACATTAAAATGATCAGGTGTCTTTGTCATTACCTCAATTTATTTTTTGCAAAATAACAGAAAGTGGAGAGCTGAGTGATTCTGGAAAAATAGGTAGTTGAGGGTAAGAAGTGGTTCCAATACTTACTGATTTTTAAAAAATCATTTAATTAGGGACTAATACAACTCTTATCACAATCCATACATACATCAATTGTGTAAAGCCCATCTGTACATTCATTGCCCTATCATTCTCAAAACATTTGCTCTCCACTAAAGCCATTGGCATTGAGTCCTCATTTTTCCCCTCCCTCCCCGTTCTTCCCTCCCTCATGAACCCTTGATAATTTATAAATTATTATTTTGTCACATCTTGCGCTGTCCGATGTCTCCCTTCACCCACTTTTCTGTTGTCTGTCCCCTAGGGAGGAGGTCACATGTAGATCCTTGTTATCAGTTCCCTTTTTCCAACCCACTCTCCCTCTATCCTCCCAGTATCACCACTAACACCGCTGGCCCTGAGGGTATCATCTGCCCTGGATTCCCTGTGTTTCCTGCTGCTCTCTGTACCAGTGTATATTCTCTGGTTTAGCCAGACTTGCAAGGTAGAATTGGGATCATGATAGTGGGGGAGGGGGGAGTGGAAGCATTTAGGAAGTAGAGGAAAATTGTATTTTTCATCGGTGCTATATCACACCTTGACTGGCTCATCTCCTCCCCTAGACCCCTCTGCAAGGGATCTACAGTGGCCGACAAATGGGCTTTGGGTCTCCACTCTGCACATGGTAAGATTTTTTGTTCTGATGATATCTTATACCTGATCCCTTCAACACCTCATGATCACACAGGCTGGTGTGCTTCTTCCATGTGGGCTTTGTTGCTTCTGGGCTAGACGGCCGCTTGTTTACCTTCAAGCCTTTAAGACCCCAGATGCTATACCTCTTGATAGCCGGGCCCCATCAGCTTTCTTCGCCACATTTGCTTATGCACCAATTTGTCCTCAGTGATCATATCATGGAGGTGTTCACCAAATTATATGAGTTTTTGTTCTTTGATGCCTGATAGTTGATCACTTTGACACCTCGTGATCACACAGGCTGGTGTGTTCTTCCATGTAGACTTTGTTGCATCTGAGATAGATGGCTGCTTGTTTATTTTCAAGCTTTTAAGACCCCAGATGCTATATCTTTTGATAGCAAGGCACCATCAGCTTTCTTAACCACACTTCCTTATTCACCTACTTTGTCTTCAGCGGTTGTGTCGGGAAGGTGAGCATCATAGAATGCCAATGTAATAGAAGAAAGTATTCTTGCATTGAGGGAGTACTTGAATGGAGCTCCATTGTCCTTCTGCTACCTTAATACTAAACCTATAAATATAGGCACATAGATCTATTTCCCCATCCTCAGATATAAATGTATTTGCATATGTGCATATCTTTATCTGCACCTCTATAAATGCCCTTTGCCTCCAAGCTTTCTCCTCTATTTCCCTTGACTTTCCTCCTGTACCACTATCATGCTCAGTCACCACCTGGGTTTTAGCAATTCCTCGTAGTTACATTACCCTTGATCATACCCTACCAGGCCTCCCACCCCCACCTCACCATCAATTTGGATTGATTGTTGTTCCCTCACCATCAATTTGCATCACTTGTTGTTCCCTTGTCTCTGGGTTTGTTAGTACCACTTCTTTTCCCCCCACTCCCCTCTCCCATGTCTCCCTCAGAACTGTCGGTCCTGTTGGTTTCTCCTCCAGATTGTTCATCCAGAATATTTTATTTAGACAGGCCTGCGGAGATAATAACATACACAAACACAAGACAGAGCAAAACCAAGCAACAATATTCAACAAGGCAACAACAACAACAAACCACTGACAATAAAACAAAACATAAGAAAGAAAAGCTTGTAGTTAGTTCAAGGATCATTTGTTGGCATTTAGGGGTGTTTTCCAGTCCAGTCTATTGGGGTACCATGCCCTGGCCCCAAAGTCCTCCTTCAGCATTCCCTGGGGACCTTGCCACTCTATTCCCTTGCTGTTCCCCTGCACTCCTCCAGTGCTTTGCCTCAGTGTGGTGGGATCAGGTCGGGCACAATTCCCACACTGTGTCTCCGGTGCTGTCCCCCGCAGGGCGATGGATCAGAGAGGGGTGTCATGTATCATAGTGGGCTTGGCCATGTGATCCTCTCTATAGACTGGCGCCTCTAATTGGGGTCATCATCCTCAAGGCCTGATGGGCCAGGATGTGCTCCACTCCATACTACTCCCCCTTCATCTGCTCCCATAAGCTCCAATCAGATATGTCACTCTCCTGGAGCTGCAGATTCAATGACGTTCTTTGAAATAAATTTTTCTGGGGGGAGGGGCAGATGTCCAATTAGTATTTGGTATTGGGGCCAGCTCCCCAGACCTCTCCACTGGTTCCCAACTCCATGCCAGAAGGTTGCATTCACACCTCGGGGTACTGGGTTGAAGTCTGGTCCCACGTTCCCTGTGGAGATATAAACAATACCCTCCCCTTGGGTGGGTTAGTGCCCCATGACCCCACTACCTTTTTCTTCCCTTTTTTCATCATTTTTTCCCATTTCCCACCTCTTCCCCAGTTGTCTACCATGTGCATCCCTGCATTTGATATGGTCCCTGCCATGCTACACGGTCCTCATCCCAAGAATATTTGTATATAGAAGCTTTTTTCCTATGCCCTTCTTGCATTTTTTTATAATGCTTATCTCAGTGGAATCATGTACTTGTCCGTTTGTGCCTGACATACTTCGCTTAGCATGATTTCCTCCAGTTCTTCCCATGCAGTGATGTGCTTCATACGTTCATCACTGCTTTTTAGTGAGGCGTAGTACCCCATTGTATGTATATACCACAGTTTTTTAATCCAATCGTCAGTTGATGGAAATTTGGGTTGCTTCAACTCCTTGCAATTTTGAACTGTGCCTCAATGAACATTGGAGCACAGATGTCTGGCCTTGGTTTGTTTCTTGCCTCTTCTGGGTACATGCCCATTAGGGGATTGCTGGGTTGTATGGTAACTCGATTTTCATCTGTTTTAGATATCGCCAGCACGATTTCTATAGTGGTCTTACATACTTACAAGTCCACCAGCAGTGGATGAGAGTTCCTGTCTCCCCACAGCCCCTCCAACACTTGTTGCTTTCTGATTTTTTGAATCGGGCTATCTTTGAGGGTGTTAGGTGGTGTACCACATTGTTTTAATTTGCATTTCTCTAATGGCTAAAGATCGGGAACATTTTCTCATATGTTTGTTGGCCATTCGGATTTCTGCCCCTGTGAAACTTCTGTTCAAGTTCTTTGCCCACCTCTCAAGTGGGCAATTAGCTCTTTTCTTTTCGAAAGTTAGCAGAGTATTATGGATTTTAGTACTAAGGCCTTTGTCTGATGTGTCATTGCTAAAGATGTTTGCCCAGTCTGTGGACTCTCTTATTACTCTTTTGGTGAATTCTTTTGATGTACACAGGTGTTTTACCTTCAGTATAGCCCATCTGTCAATTTGTGCCTCCTCTGTGTTTGTGTCCTTCCCTATTTCTGATAGCCTACGTATTCCCTGCGCCAAAGTTCTCAAGTTGGTCCCAATTCCCTCATTGATGATCCTAATAGTTTGGGGTTTAGCTTCAAGGTCTGTGATCCACTTTGAGTTTATTCTTGTGCATGGAGTGAGATAAGGGTCTTGTTTCATTTGTTTGCAGATAAATATCCATTTTTTTCAAGCACCACTTGTTAAAAAGGTATCAGCTTTCCATTTGATATTTTTTGGGGCCTTTATCAAAGATCAGTTTTCTGTATGCTGACCATTTTATTTCTGGGTTTTCAGTTCTTTTCCATTGGTCTGAGTAGCTGTCATTGTACCAATACCAGGCGGTTTTGACAAGTGTGGCTGTATAGTATGTGCTAAGTCAGGTAAAGCAAGCCCTCCCACTATGTCCTTCTTTTTGAGGAGTTCTCTTCAAATTCTGGGCTTCTTCTCTCTCCATATGAAGTTGGTAATCAGTTTTTCCATTTCTTTGAAGAAAGATGAGGGTAATTGTATTGGGATTACATTAAACTTGTAAACTTATATAGTGCCTTTGGCAGAACTGACATCTTTACTATAGTAAGTCTTCCAATCCATGAGTATGGGGTGTACTTCCATTTGTTGAGTTCGCTCTTAGTTTCTTGTAATAGTGTTCTGTATTTTTCCCCATATAGATCTTTTGTTCTTTTAGTCAAGTAGATCCCTAGGTATTTCAATTTGTATTTGGCTATTGTGAAGGTTACTACCATTTTTATCTCTTCTTCTATGGTCTTAACCGATGTGTATAACAGTCCGATGGACTTTTCGTTGTTGATCTTGTATCCTACCACTCTGCCAAACTCCTCTATTGCTTCCAGTATTCCCCTTGTGGAAATTTTGGGATTTTCCATGTATAAAATCATATCGTCTGCAAATAATGAGTTTCACTTCTTCCTTCCACAGATGAATACCTTTGCTGTCTCTTCTTTGCCTTATACTGTTAGCTAAATCCTCCAGCATGATATTAAATAAGATTGGGGACAAGGGACATCGTTGTCTGGTCCCTTTTTTTCCCGTGAGATTGTGTTAGTCTTTTCTCTATTGACTTTCACGTTAGCTTTTGTTTTTTTCATATTTAGCTTGTATTGTCTTGATGAACTTTCCTTCCATTCCTATTTTATCAAATGTCTTAAAGAGGAATTAGTATTGGATGTTGTCGAATTCTTTTTCTGCATCTATCGATATTATCATGTGGTTCTTATAGTTTTTCATGTCAATGTAATGAATAATACTAATGGTCTTTCTTATGTTGAACCATCCCTGCATCCCTGGTATGAATCCCACTTGGCCATGGTGAATTATTTGTTTTATATACTTTTGCATTCTGTTGGCTAGTATTTTGTTAAGGATTTCTGCATCGATGTTAATTAGGGATATTGTTTTGTGGTTCTCAATTCTTGTGGGTTACTTGATCGGTTTTAGTATCACAGTTTTACTAGCTTCATGGAAGCTGTTCGGGAGTTTTCCAATATTCTGGAAGAGTTTATGTAGGATTGGTGTTATTTATTCCATAAATGCTTGGTAGAATTCTACAGTAAAGCCATCTGGTCCAGAGGATTTTTTTTGTTGGTAATCCCTTAATAAACTTTTCTATTTCTTCTATTGCTATGGGTCTGTTGAGATTCTTGACATCCACTGAGGACACCTGAGAAAAAAGTCCCTGCACAGCCTTCCAGGCCTGCGGGAGAACAGAGAGCAGAGTTGTAAACAGAAGCAACAATGTAGCTGAACCCCAATCCCTGCCAGTGGAGCCGCAAGGGTCCTGTCCCTGCCCTGAGGCAGGCAAGGACAAGCTGTGGCTGGGTTGAGACCAAGCACCCTACAGGCTCCAAATGGTCCAAGCTCTGGCAGACACAGTGGCAGGGCCAAAGCCAAGTCCCAGCTGGCTTCCACTGAGGTAAGCCAAAAGCATCCATCCCCTTAAAACCCCATGGGTCGGTACCTACTTATCTTTATGATGCTCCTCCTGTGTTCCAGCAGTGTTGAATTTCCTTCTAAGCAACTCTCCTGGTCTAGATTCTGTGGAGTTCTCTCATATGTGTCTCTCCATTGAACCCTTGATATAAGCTCCTCAATTCTGCCCCCTCCCTCCCTCATGAACACTTTGTAATTTTTTCCTTGTCTTACACTGAACAATATCTCCCTTTGCCCACGTTACTGTTTTCCATTCCCCTGGGAGTGGGTTCTATGTTGATCTTTGTGATAAGTTTCCCTTTTCTTCCCCCCAACCTTCCTCTTACTCTCTGGGTATCGCTATTCTCAATATTAATCCTGAGGCATTTATCTGTCCTGGATTCCTTGTGTTTCTAGCTCTTATCTGTACCTATGTACATACTCTGGTCTAGCCGGATTTGTAAGATAGAATTGGGATCAATTCTGGAAGGGAAGAAGCATTAAAGACGTAGAAGAGAGTTCTGTTTCATTGTTGCTATTATGCATCCTGACTGGCTCTTCTTTTCTTTGTGACCCTTCTGTAAGGGGATGTCCAATAGTTTACAGATAGGTTTGGGACTCCACTCCGCAATTTTCTCATTCACATTGATATGATATTTTGTTGTGTGCCTGATACCTGATCTGATGCCTGATTTCTGATCCCATCATCCAATGGGATCCCATTGGCACCTCATGATGACACAGGTTGCTGTGCTTCTTCCAGGTGAACTTTATTGCTTCTCAGCTAGATACCTTAATACTTAACATATAATATATGTATATAGAATTATAGGGAAATAGTTCTATATACATATATTATATATACATTATATATATACATGATATGTATATGTATATATATACGTATATATATATACATGATATATATTATATATCAATATATATATATTATGTATATATAATATGTATAATGTATATAATATATGTATATAGAACTATTTCCCTATAGTTCTATATATATATATATATTTATATATGTACATGCCATGTATTTAGACCTCTACAAATGCCCTTTGCCTCTTAGTTCTTTCCTTTGTTACCTTTGCTCTCCTCTTGTCTCACTATCATGTTTGGCCTTCATTCGGGTTTCAGGAATTCTCTGTGTTACATTGCCCTTGATCCAGTCCTGTCAGGCAACCTATGCCCTCCTTACCATTGATTTTAGATCACTTGTTGGTCCCTTGTCTCTGGGTTGGTTGTCACCTTCCTTCCTTTCCCCCACCTGTCCCTCTCGCATGTTACCCCAGAACCATTGGTCTGATTGTTATCAGATCCAGACTGTTTATCCGGCCTATCTTTTTTGCAGATACAATAATAAGTACAAAAATAAGAGAGCAAAACAATGAAAACAGACAAGCAAAACAACAAGAACGACAGAAACACGATGTGTTCTTTTGTAAGTCGGTCACCACTTTGTTTGCTGTTATCCGCCGTATAGCCACAAACTTTCTGTTTGTAGGTTAGCAGTTATTTTTTTGTGCCCTATGCGACTCCACTCAGTGCCATAGGCCAGGTTTAATATTTTATTGAAAAGGTGAAAAAAGGTAACAAAGAATGCCTGTGTCTTAAGCAAACTTTAAAAGTATCGATACTTATTAACTATGAGAGTCAACATAATTATTGGTTGAGCAAGGACGTTGGAGTCAGAAGTACCTTGTACCTCATATTTTGAGTTGTTGCAATACCTACTGTCCTGCTGTCTTCATTTGCTCTGCTTTACAAGCCTGCAAGCTGCATTTCCAATGTCTCAGTCAGATTCCGGCTTTGCAATGGAGGGCAATGCTCGTGTGGCTAGAGAAAGGACAAAGGCAGGTTGTACATGGAGCTTCTCTGTGTACCTTCTGTGTAGGTTGTTCAGCAACAGCTGTATCTTCTCAATGGGCATACTTTCTTCTGGACAGTGGCTGAAACCTGCACCTCCAAGAATGCAGTCACTCTAAGTTCTGTACAACAGATCTCTCGGTTTTTCTAGCTTCTATTGCATAAGTAGGCCTAAACTCAGGTACTCACAAGTGCTCCCAGATTTTGTCTTTACTCTAAAATTTTTACTGGTCCATTCCAGTACCAGTCAAGTGCTGTGAGACCTGACTCTCCCTCACTCAGACTTCCTGCTTTGCTACATGCAACAGATGCTCTGGGTCAACATATCTTCATTTAAATATAGAGTTAAGTATTTTTTAAATCGTCTAAATGAATCTAGATGTGAAATTATTTAAAGAATTAATGCTTGAAATATCAGGAGAACATAACATAATAAGACCATATATGTGTTTATATAAATATGCATGAATTCTTTTTTAAGAAAATAATTATTCATAAGTGCCCGTAAAAGGTTTTGTTCTGATGTGCTTTAACTTAACTCACTGCCAATGAATTAATGCCAATTCATAGAGATACTTTAGGTGCATATAAATTAGATATATACATGCTTGTGCTTTTTTAATTCTTATATTGATCCTATTATGGGTTTATCCAATTTCACTTTTACCTTTATACTGTCAACTCTGTCTTTTTATATTGAAAATGCAAACTTAGAAAAAGTTCTTTTCTTTTTCTATTTTTTAAAAACATTGTGAATTTTGTGAGGTTTACAGATAAAATCTTCAGTTTTACATTCAGTGATTCATACACATTCTGTTTCATCTCATTGATTACACTCTCCTAAATGTGACATCATCCATTCTACCTTCTGTCTCTATTTCTCCTGCTTTTCCACTCATGCTAGTTTTTATCCTTGGGTAAATGCTTCTTCCTTGATTCTGTATGCTCAATAATTTTAAGGTGCACACACCTCAATAGTGTTATTATTCCCCTCATAGTCTTAATGAATTTCTTGGTTGAACACTGAGCCACAAGAATGAGTTTAATTTTTAGATTTGAAGAGTAATCAAGGACCCTCATCTCAGGAGATTCAAGACTTACTTACCAGGAAGCCCTACATCCTGAATGATTTTGAGTTTGGTTTCATATCTTTCTCCCACTCTTATATAGGTCTTTCAGTGTTGACCACTTTCAGATAACTTGCTAGTGGTGAACTCATTGCCATCATGGGAATGCTAATTGATGTTTAAGCAGACCATTAGGCCACTAGACTAATTGTTTCTGCCTACCTCATACTTTCTTTCTCAAATTTTATTTTCATCACTCTTTTTTTCCCACAGAAAGAGCGACCAACCATTACACCTCATAGCTGCTAGTTAGCTTTTAAGACCCTCCATTAGGTCCTCATCAAAGTAGGATGTAGACTTTGTTGACGATGTTATGCCATTTGATCTTGATATCTACTGAGACTATAGTCCAAGACCCTGGCACAGTAACTCATTACCACAAGGTGCTTGAGACATATAAGACTTTTCAAAACTTTGTACCACATATGTTCCACCATATCAATGGATATAGTTTCAGCAAAGATAAATGCCATTTACAAACATCCTTTTTCATAATGATCTAGGTATACTCCAACTTCTTCTTTGACATCTGCTTAGTCCACGTAGACTTAGCATCTACTTGTAGATTACTGCTGTGCCTCTTTTATGTCTATATCGTGTGTGCTCCTGTAGCCTTTCACTCTGCAGTCCTCCCTCTGTCCTCCCCCATCTCTGTCATTCGTAGCTATCCTCTCTTTTGCTTCATACAGCCTTCCTTCCCTTTCATCAAAGTTTTTGAAATCTCCTTGTCTTCTCTCCAATTTGGAAGTTCTTGAACTACACTCTTTCTTTCTCTCTTAAGCTATAATTGTCCTCATTACAAACTGATCTCTCTAGTTCACTATTTTAATTTGAGTGCTTTCTTTTAAACTTGGATACTTCTATCATTGTTGACTTCTGTCATTGCCATGTATATTATATTTAGATAGGTTTCACTGTTATTCATTATCTGTTGAAAGAAAACTCATGTTTCTGATAAGGTTGAACTGTTTTATTTGGTGTGTTTGTTTTGTTTACTCATTTCCTTTACTTGTCTCTTTATCTGGAAATATCTTAATTTTGCTGTCATATTTGCGGGACACTTTTGCTGGGCATAGTTTTTTTGGTGATTTTTCCATTTTTCATGGTTTTATATATCATTCCAATTCCTCCTTGACTGTGTTGTTCCTAAGAAATTAGAGTTTAGTATTATTGATTCCCCTTGATAGGTCACTGTTACTTTTATATCAAGTTTCTCAAAGATTCTTTCCTTACGGTTGGTTTTATTGAGTTTGATTATTATATTTTTTGGTGATTTTCTTTGCGGAGTCCATGATAAGGTGACCAGACGTCCCACTTTTGGCGGGACAGTCCCGATTTTTTTTTTTACATTTTATTAGGGGCTCATACAACTCTTATCACAATCCATACGTATACATACATCAATTGTATAAACCACATCCGTACATTCTTTGCCCTAATCATTTTCTTTCTTTTTTTTAAATCTTTTTATTGGGGCTCATAAGGCTCTTATCACAGTCTGTACATACATCAAATGAGCAAAGCACCCTTATACATTCGTTGCACTCATCACTCTCATAATTCACCTTCCACTTGGGTTCCTGGAATCAGCTCGGTTTCCATTTTTCCCCCCATCCCCCTCCCTCCCCGATCCCACCCCTGGTCCCTTGATAGTTTATAAGTAATTATTATATCTTATCTTACACTCCCCAGCGTCTCCCCTCACCCGCCTCCCCCTTGCCAATCTCCCAGAGAGGAGGTTACACATAGATCTCCGAGATCGGTTCTCCCTTTCTACATGCCCTTCCCTCCTGGTGTCGCCATTCCCACCGCTGGTGTTGAGGGGTTCGTCTGTCCTAGATTCCCTGTGCCTCCAGATCCCCACTGCACCACTGTACATCCTCTGGTACAACCAGGTCCGCAAGGCAAGGTAGGATTGGGGTCATGATGATTGGGAGGGGAGGAAGCGTTCAGGAACTAGAGGAAGGTTTTGAGTTTCATTGTTGTTACACTGAACCCTGAGTGACCCATCTCCTCCTCACTACCCCTCTGGAAGGGGTGTTCAGCTCTCTGCAGGTGGGCATTGGGTCCCCATCATGCACTCCCCCTCTTTCACGGTGATGTGATTCTCACCACCACCCCACCTTTGTTGTTGGAGACCTGGTCTCCTCTGTCCTTCATGGTCACCTATGTTGGTGTGCTGCTTCCGTGTGGGCTCAGTTGCTTCTGGGCTAGATGGCCGCTTGTTTGCTTTCAAGCCTTTAAGTCCCCAGACGCTATATCTCTCAGTAGCCGGGCACCATCCGCCTTCTTCACCACACTTGCTTATGCAAACTTTCGTCATCAGCAATTATGTGAGGAAGGTGATCACACAATGATTGTTTTTGTTCCTTTGTATCTGCTACATGGTCCATTCAACACCTTGTATTCGCTTAGGCCATGTGCTTCTTCTCTGTGGGCTTTGTTGCTTCTGAGCTAGATGGCCGCTTATTTGCCTTCAAGCCTTTAAGACCCCAGACGCTATATCTTTTTTTGATAGCCGGGCACCATCAGCTTTCTTCACCCCATTTGCTTACACACACGGCTGTCTTCAGTGATCATGTCGAGAAGATGGGTATCCTGCAATGGCTGCTTAGCAGGGCAAGGTGCTATTGTATTGGGGGATTATGCATGAGGAGGCCCAATGTCCATCTGCTACCCTACTACTGAACCTATAAATATATGCATATAAATCTATTGCCTCCATAATCATAAATATATTTACATATGTACATGTCTGTATTTAGGCTTCTCTGTATGCCCTTTGCCTCCTACTCCTTTCCTCTATTTCCTTTCGCTTTCCTCCCGACCCATTACCATGTTTGACCTTCATTCTGGATTCAGTAGTTCCTCTCAGTTACCTTGCTCTTGGTCACTCCCTTCCAGTCCTCCCCTCTCCTCCCTCCTCTGGTTTTGGACCATTCGCTGTTCCCTTGTTCCTGTGTTGGGCGACACCTCCTCCCTTCCCCTACCTCCCACGCTCTCATGTCCCTCCAGGACCGTTGGTCCTGTTGTTTTCTTCTCTCATTATTTGTCCAGCCTATCTTGTCTAGGTGGACCTGCTGACATAGTAATATGTGCATACAAATGGATATGACTTTGACTGCACCCAAGTGGCCCATAAGAATATGGCTTTGACAGAAGCAACATCGACACGCTGATAAGCAGAAAAGCCACTAACATACAAAATTTACAAGGTAAAAAACAAAACAAATTAAAAAAGACTAAGCAAAAAGATAGCAAATATTAAAAGAAAAATTGCTAGTAGTTCAAGGTCCTTTCGTTGGCCTTTAGACCATCCTTTATACTCCCTCGGGCTCCCTTTGCTCTGCTTCCTCCGCTGCTCCATTGCACGCCCCCAGTGTTTGCCTCAGTGTGGCGGAGTCAGCTCAGTCACCCATCCCCCATTGTGTATCAGGTGCTGTCCCATGTAGGGCCATGTGTTGGTGTAGGATGTCGTATCTCGTAGTGTGGTCAGCTGAATGGTCCTCTCTGTATGACGGGCCCTTCTAGCTGGTCTATCGACTTTGGGCTTGGTGGACCCAGGTGTACTCCACTACGACCTTTCTCCTTCTTTTGTTTCAGCTTCCTTCTGGATGTGGTGTGGTGGGTCAGTTCCTTTCCCACTCCAGACGATCTATTTTTGTTTTCTGTGGTATTCCCTTCGAGTGTGGGGGTTGGCCTAATTCTGGTTTGGGCCGGCTTGTCGTCCAGCCTCTTTGTGTAGACCTCTGTACTTTGCGTTGCCCTCCTTGTTTGGTGTGTCGAGTTGGGGTCCGTATGCATGTTCCAGATCTGTGGGGACACAACCGATACGCTCCCCCGGGTTGGTTAGTACCCTGCCCCCCCCATACCATCCATTCAGATTCTCCCCCTCCCGGTTCTCCCTCTCCCTACCCCACTACTCCTTCTTTATGCTGGGCTCTCATGTACCTCCCTAGGTGTGGCCTGTCCTCCCTCCAACTATCTATGCTTCCTACCCGTTTATTGTGGGATGGATATTTATTCTTCTATTTCTGTCATGCTGATTGTACTTACCTCAGGGGACTCATGTTGTACCTGTCCCTTTGGGTCTGGCTTACCTCGCTTAACATAATTCCTTCCAGCTCTTCCCATGAAATAACGTGTTTCATGTGCTCATCGGTGCTTTTCAGTGCTGCATAATACTCCATTGTGTGTATGTGCCAAAGTTTGCTAATCCACTCGTCTATTGATGGAAACTTAGGCTGTTTCCAAGTCTTTGCTATTGTGGATTGTTCCGCAATAAACATTGGAGCGCATATGACTGGTCGTGTTTTCTTTGCTGCTTCAACCGGGTATATGCCCAGTAGAGTGATGGCTGGGTCGTAAGGTAGATCAATTTCCATTTTCTTTAGGTATCGCCTAAAGAAAATGGAAATTGATCTACCTTAGATGCAAAAATCCTTAACAAAATATTGGCCAATAGAATACAAAGGAACATCAAACATATCATTCACCACGACCAAGTAGGATTCATCCCAGCGATGCAGGGATGGTTTAACATCCGAAAATCCATCAATATCATACACCACATCGAGAAGAAAAAGGATAAAAACCATATGATAATATCCATAGATGCAGAAAAAGCATTTGATAACATCCAGCACCCATTCCTAATCAAAACACTCATGAAGATAGGATTGGAAGGTAAGTTCCTCAAGCTCATACAAGCTATCTATGAAAGACCAACAGCCAACATCATAGTCAATGGAGAAAAGACAAGAACAATCCCACTGAAAAAGGGTACAAGACAAGGATGCCCCCTGTCCCCTCTTCTATTCAATATCGTTTTGGAGGTTCTGGCTAACAACATAAGACAGCGGAAGGACATCAAAGGGATCCAGTTGGGAGAGGAGGAGGTGAAACTATCGTTATTTGCAGATGACATGATCCTATACATTGAAGACCCCCAAAACTCCACAGTTGGAATACTTACAGCAATGGAGGAATACGGAAGAGTAGCAGGATACAAGATCAATAAACAGAAGTTGGTAGGGTTTCTATACACATCGGACAGGGCCAGGGAAGAGGCGATTAAGAGGGAAGTACCCTTCACAGTAGCCAAGAACAAACTGAAATACCTAGGAATATATTTAACAAAAAATACTAAAGACTTTTATAAGTATAATTATAAAACACTATTACAGGAAACCAAAAGTGACCTTCACAAATGGATGACCCTCCCCTGCTCATGGTTAGGTAGGCTGAACATAGTAAAGATGACAGTTCTTCCTAAAGCACACTACAAGTTCAATGCTATACCAATCCAATTATCATCAACCTTCTTCAAAGAATTGGAAAACCTGACCACCAACTTCATATGGAGAGGGAAGAAACCCAGAATTAGCAGAGAACTCCTCAAGAAGAAGGACACAATTGGAGGACTCACCCTACCTGATTTTAATGCCTACTACACAGCTACAGTGGTCAAAACAGCATGGTACTGGCACAATGATAGACACTCAGACCAGTGGAAAAGAATAGAAAGCCCAGGAGTAAAATCATCAGCATATAGACAACTGATCTTCGACAAGGGCCCCCAAAACGTCAAGTGGGAAGCAGATGCCCTCTTTAATAAGTGGTACTGGAAACAATGGATATCCACATGTAGAAAGTTGAAACAAGACGTCTACCTCACCCCATGCACAAGAATACACTCAAGGTGGATCACAGATCTAGAAGTCAAACCCCAAACCATCAGGACCATTAAGGAGGGAATCGGGACTAATCTCAGAGGACTGGCCCAGGGAGCACATAGGCTCACTGCAACAGGGAAAGGGACACACACAGGTGATCTGGAAATCGACAAATGGGATCTAATAAGAATAAAACACCTGTGCACCTCGAAAGACTTTGCCAAGAGGGTGACAAGGCAACCCACAGACTGGGAGAAGATTTTTAGTAATGACACGTCAGACAAAGGGCTCATTACTAAAATCTACAACACCATCGTGACCTGCAAAAAGAGGAAAACAGTTAACCCCCTAAGGAAGTGGGCAAAAGAAATGAGAAGAACTTTCACTAGAGAGGAGATCAATATGGCCAATAAATATATGAGAAAGTGCTCGAAGTCCCTTGCCATAAGAGAAATGCAAATCAAAACAACCATGAGATACCACCTAACACCCCTGAGGCTAGCCCAGATCAGTAAATCAGAGAGCAACAAGTGTTGGAGGGGCTGTGGTGAAGTAGGAACTCGATTTTTAACAATTTGTCCCCCATCCTGTGGTGTTTTAAAAAAGTCCCGATTTTTGGAAAGAATGCATGAAAATCTAGGGAATGGCGGGAGAACGGGAAGGGAATATACATAACATAGAACGCCATTCAAACAGCTGCTGATTTGTTGCCCATAGATGTGGAAAATATTGTTATTAAAATATATTTTTATTTCAATATATACACTGTGCACATTGAAATGCTTAAGGAATTTTGTGAAACTACGGAAGTCGAATGTCAGAAAATATTTGGATATAGTAAAATGCGCTGATTAGCTCTTTTGCCAGCTGGCAAAAGAATTTTGAAAATATACGATCCTTTGAAATCCTACTTTCTCTCACAGGATAAATGTCCTAGAATTTTAGAATATTTTTTTGAAAAGAATCTTCAAAAATTTGGGTAGAGTTGATCCAAAATCATGCAGCTCTTTTTCAACATGCTATAAAACTTATTGAAGGTGACACAATTCCGGTAATCGAACTAGCAAAAGAAGTTAATTTAAAATTTCAGTGTCAAGAGCAGTTGGAAAATAATTTTCTTCCATTAATTATCATAAGCTAGCTAGAAGAAAAAGGTGCAGTAAATCGTACAGATATCATGAATCACGTTAAAATGTTCTATAGTAACTACATAGATTATTTAGAAGAGTGGATGGTACATTACAATGATATTGAACATTTTCATTGGGTTACATTAAAACAAGAAATCAATTGGGATGATATGCAAAAAATCATTCGATCATGTTACTCAAAATTTCCCATATAGTAATATTTCCAAAATTATCTTTTTAATAAGGTATCATCATTAAAAATACATATTGATAAGGAAAAGGTTAAATCTTGGGCATCAGCAAAAGTCATAATACAGAACAAATGGTTAGAAATATTTTATCATTTTGAAACAAACCATGTTCCATACAATAATGCACTAAAAATCGTGGAATATGTGCTGTCCTTAATAGGAACTAATTCTGCGACTGAACGGGTTTTTTCTATGGTAAATAAAGTGCGGACATTAGATAAATCACAATTAAGTGTTGAGACTTTGAAAACTATTTTATGTGTGAAATAAAATTTAACAAATTCTTGTGACAAATTTCATGACCTTTTAAAGAAAGACATAAAACTACTAAAAAATGTCACTCAAATGAGAAATATGCCAAAGAATAAAATAGTATACATATTTTAATGTATATTTATAAACATACTTCTGTTGACATTTTTTTAAAAATTACAATAATATTTTTGTGTTCTATGAACATTTTTGTTGCTCCATAGAGACCAAATTTTTAATCAAGAACACCCCCACTGTCAGTGGTCTCCCACTTTACCAATATTAAAATTTGGTCACCTTAGTGATGTTTGGTGTTCGTTGGTTTCTTGAATACATATCTTCTTCTCTTTCACGATATTAGGGAAGATTCTTGCAAGCACTCTTCCCAAAATTTCTCAGGTTTTTAAATATTTTTTGGTCTATTCCCATTCTGGAATTCTAATTAGAGATTAAAGGTTAAGTTATTCCATTTGATAGTATTCCATCATAGTCCTGGACATTCCTTTAAAAATAAATTTTGCTGTTGTTGTTCTAATTTCAATGCATCCTCTAGCAAATTAGTATTGAGATAGCAGTTGGCCTTCCTTTGATTCACTTCTATTCTTTTGTTCTTTCAACGTATTACCTATATCTGAAAGCCTTATATTACACTCCTGGCTTTATCTTTGCTGTTTTTGTAAATTATTTCATTTAATTTGTCAATTTGTTCTTATAGTTTTTTCCGTAAATTCCAAAACGTATTCTACAATTTTTGTTTGTAGGTTTCTGACTTGTTCTCTCATCTACTCAAAAGAGCTAAATTTTATTCTTTTTAATTGCTTATCATGTAGTTTCAATGCAATTTTTTCTTCATAAAGGTCATCTGGCTCTGGGCTTGTCACTGTTTGATCCAACTGTCCCTTCTTAATGTAAACTGAAATGATCTTTTATCTCTGATGCGATGGTATTTTTATATGTGTAATTAATTGATAATTGCATGTCCTATTCTTAGTCGCTTAGACACTCACCCTCTGTCTTCTGTTGGCTATGATAGAAATAAGAAGAATAAGAATAAGAAAATTAGAGAAATAAATTATTAGAACCAGGGATGAGATAGAAAGGGGAGAAAGAAGAGAATACAGAAACTACAGGGTACTCAGTATGGGTCTGTACTTTCTGGCAGCCATGGAGATCACCAGGGAAATGGGGAGAGGGGTGCGTGAGGGGAATGGGACACCTGCTTTGAATTCATATTCTTGAAATCTATATTTTAAATGGATTATTTCATAACTATGCAAGTCATTGTTTTCTTATTTCTAGTTTAGTAACCATGATATCCAACTCACTGGTGGTGTGAAGATAAAATGAAAGCCACTTCTTCAACTTCAACCATTTTTGTCTTTTCCCAACTAGTAGATTTTTATACCTGAAATCAACTTGGAAACAACATTATCATGCATGGCTTTATCTACAATTAAATTTTTAGCCCAACATGTTTTTAAAATTTCCAAAGAAGAAATTCATACCACAGTCACATACCTCCTTAACGTACTCGCATTCCATGTTCTGCTCTACAAAGTGGTTGCTGTTGCCCATAAAAACATAATTCTCTGAATTGTAGCATTTAGTTGTGCCTTCCTCTCTTCCCTGTATGCTTCTAAAAGGTTTATTGTCCTTCAGAGTCCATTTTTTAATGAAAAAATAATTATTCTCCTTCTAAGTA
This sequence comes from Tenrec ecaudatus, assembly GCF_050624435.1. Lineage (NCBI taxonomy): Eukaryota > Metazoa > Chordata > Mammalia > Afrosoricida > Tenrecidae > Tenrec > Tenrec ecaudatus. The sequence goes on from NC_134531.1 coordinate 238,114,256, forward strand.
TTTTATTCATATATTTGCTTATTTTCAGGGACCTATGATCATCCAAGCTAAGTGTCCAATAGCAGAATATCACTATTCTAGAAAGACAAATTGTGGCTGTGCTTTGATATTTGCGTCACCGATCTATTAATATAACTTCAACGCTATGTCAAAAATATTGATACTAGGTCTCCAATCCATATTTGCAACATTTATTAAATAAAATGCATTCAAATATAACTTTGTGATTATTGGATAGTTGTAGATAAAGTATCTCAGCAATACATATATAACACATATTACGTGTGTTAAAATGATACCATTTGTGCTATAAGAAAAAAATAATTTTGAGGTTTGGGTCATAAAAAGATGATAAATGCTAGTAGGTATCTTTCAAAATCTCTGAAATTGTGAAACAATTTTTGACAATGCTGTCCCACATACAACAGATTTTAGAAGGATTAAACATTTTAAGGATTCTGGGAATACACAGAAGTGAATTACAAGCAAAGATGACAGCTCAGACATTCATGGAGACTGTCCCTTTGCATTCCAAAATTATACTATTGCAGATGTTCATTAAGTCTATAAGATGGTCACATGGGCTTATTAGAAAAAAATGTTTAAGAAAAATGAATATGGCCATGGTAACAAGAAGACCAGGAAATGTGTTCTATTTCTCCCCTACCGTGACAATGAATGTATACATTTTTCAAGGATGACATTTGAAAGTTGGACATTGAATAAAGAAGACTGAAGAAGAGGTGATGCATTTGAACTATGGTGCTGGAGAAGAATATTGAAAACACTATGGATTTCCAAAAGCACTAACACATCGGTCTTGTTTGAAGTATTGCCAGAGTGCTCCTTAGACACAAGGATGGCAAGATTCCCCCTTCCATACTTTGGACATGTCAGGAGAAACCAGTAGTACCAAGAGGAGTATATTATGTTTGGTAAAGTAGAAGGACAACAATAAAGAGGAAGGCCTTCAGGAGACAGTGACATCATGGCTGCAAACGTGGATTCAAACAGAGGAATGATTTTGAAAATGATGCATGACAAGGCAGGGCTTCATTCTGCAAAGGTTGCTGCATGTCAAAACTGATGACACCGCACAACAAAAACAATGACTGCCTCCCTAGAATTACTTTCTAATGAATGAAAAGTCTTTCTCATTCATGAGAAATCTTACTCATATAATTTTGATATTGCCTTTAAGACTTTTTTTTACTTACCCAAATTCAAAGAATATTTAAAGATAACATGATTTTGGTTTATGATTCAAAAGGAAGCCCAGTAGTGGAATGGCCATGTGTTGAACTGCTACAGAAAAGTCCAGCAATTTGAAACCACCACTGTCCCTCGGGAGAAAGCAGAGGCTTTCTACTCTCACAGAGTCAAAGCATGGAAACCCCAAGGGATAGGTCTGCCTTCTCCTAAAGGAGCATTATGAGTCAGAATTGATTCAATTGCATGGATTTCAAGGTGCTGAAATGCTATATTGATATAGTGTAAACTAGTGAAGAATTCTTTAGAAAATGTCTACAGAGATGGAAACACTTTCAGAAGTACATATGACGGGATTATCCAAGTGTACCCGCTGGTGTCACCTGGGAAGGTTTTATATGGTCACAGTGAATTTTTTGCAAGAACAGTTTTATTCAAACCTCATTTTTTTGTGATAGCCAATTTAAGAAAACAGCTTATGACTGTGAACTTTTATTTCCTGCCCTGAAAAAATAGCACAAAACCTGTTGTGATGTTGGACACAGCTTAGAAGGACAGGGACAGTGCTGTGGGGAAAACTCAAGTGTATGAGTGAGTGGTTTTCTCATTTAAAAAAAGGTGAAATTTTGATTGGTAACAAACCTCATGCTGGATACCTGTCAATTCCAAAGTTGATATAATTGTAGGGGAAAAAAATCATGTACTTGTGCTCGAGGACCGATGACAGACCATTGAGGATATGGGGAAATTGCCTGGACCCTCTTGGAGCTTGGTTCAGGAAAATTTAATGGAAGATTTGGAACTGAGAGGGGTTATTACAAGACACGTGCCTTGATTCTGACTGTTCAGGATAAAGAGTGTGAGTATAAACATGCTGTTTTTTGAAAGAACAGTTCTGAAGTAACCCACGTTCACTGAGGTCTGATCAGCCCCTACTACTGAGTTTATCCTGTGATCATCAAGTAGATTCCTGCTCATTTTGACCTTAGACAAATTTTCTGTGCTTTTGTTATTCGTTACAGGTATCAGACAGCCACAAATTTCTCCCACAGAGTGGATGATTGGTTTGTGCCTCTGACTTTGATGTTATCAGTCCAATGCTTATCCAATAGTGCCAGCAGCTCTCCTTGACCCTATAATAAGTCAAAACCAAACAAGTTTTCATTAAGTTAATTCTGACTCATAGAACCATGTATGACAGAAAACAGTGGATCCCTTTCTGAGATGGGACTGTCCATATTTACAGGGGATGAAAGTTTCTTTTTTCTCTCCCATGAAGCTGTTGGTAAGTGGGTTCGTCTGGATTGACTAGAGAAACAAATCTAGGACACTTATATATATGTGAGAGAGCTTGTTTCAAAGAGTAATTGTATATTAAGAAAACATCCCAACTCAGTCCAGATAAAATTCATAAGTCTGATATTAGCCCATATGCCTGATATCAGTCTATAAATTCCTCTTCAGACTCACACAACACATGCAATGACATCAAATGTGGGAAAATCACAAACCATTGAGTGGAAATTCTTGTGGATCCAGTGGCAGTAGAAGCATATTAGCATAGGCATGGGTTCCCAGGAGGCTCCTCCAGCTCCAAGGCTCTGGCTGCCACCAACATAGCATTATGAGTCTTGTCAACAGGAAGACAAAGCATAGAGAGAGTGTGTATCTGGTTTCCAGTGAGCTATTTTATCTCTGTACTTCCTACAAATGTGGTCATAACGCTGTGACCTGATTGACAGGCCAGATTCTACCCATTCACAAGTTGACAGGAGATTATGTAACTGCCACAGTGAGTCTGAGCTACCCTATAATACATCAAAAACCAAACTCATTGCCATTCAATCAGGTATGACTCATAGTGACCCTATATAGAATATATAAAACCTCATCTTCCCATTACCACTAATAATAGCTTTTCTCATATTCCCTTCCTTTATAAATTATAGTTACTTGTAAATACCCACAGCCCTTTCCTTGCTCACTTGATGCATAGACTTACCCTAACCCCAATTTCACATAAATGTGGAGATCATCCACAAATGAAAATATGATGTTGTTCTCTTCTTGAGGTAATTCTAGTAGCTTCCTAATAACCACAGGTAAAACTTAAATGCTTACTGTGATTACAGGCTCACTCATGCTTGTTTATTTTTAACTCTCTAGTCCTGATTAATTAGTCTCACCTTCTGCTCTCTAGGTGTAACAAAAGGAGTCCCGGTGATGCAATGGTTAAGGATTTTCGGACTAACTGGAAGATGGTCAAACCCAGTTAATGGCGCCAGGGAATCAAGATCTAGTTCATTGATTCCATATAAAATCAATCCCGAGTCAAACTTAAACTCATCCCACTGACTTAGTCTGACTTATAGCAACCTTATAGGACAGGGTCAACTTGTCCCTGTGGGTTTTCGAGGCGATAACTTTATATGGGGATAGAAAGCCTCGCATATTTCTGGCAGAGTGGCAGTTGATTTTGAAATGCTGAGCTTGAGTTCACAGCCCAACAGATAACTACTATGTCACATCAAGTAAACATGAGTGGGAATTGACTTGAAAACATCAAATATTGACCATTGTAACAAATAGAACTAGTTTGCAATTATATAAATATTTCATGAGGTTCTCCAGTTAGAAGTCTTGCTTCTTCTATGAGATACCCTAAAATGTTTTCTTTGCTCTACTCATATAAGTGAGAGGTTTTGTTTCTTTATGAACTTGAGAAAAACAGCTTATCTACAGCTACTTTTTGGAGGGTACTTTGGAGTATTCAATCTGAAGGATTTGTAAAAGAACGATATCATCTATTAGAGATGATTTGTGTACTCAACAGCCTTTTGCGAACTATTTTTCTCCTTTCTAGTGTTATGAAATTTAGGAAGCAGAATTTCATTACCAAGACTCTCTTGCAACTTTGGTTTTGGATTTGGTTGAAGTTCCGCTAATGAAATGCAATCTCAATAGATGGGATTTGGGAACCAATTTATTTGAAAAATTAAGTGACATCACTTTGGGCCTTAAAGTATCCACTTTACAATTAATGGACAAGTTGAGAGGGTGTGGTTCTAGAATCAAATATGGAAGCAGTGGTTCTCTGTCTCCTGGGAATAAGTGACTATGTTGTATAACTAGAGCAAAAAACTGTAGTATTATTGCTATTTGCAGTTGATATAATTTTATATGTTGAGAATCCCACAGGATTCACTACTTGACTTTAAACTTATACAGCCACAGCTGTCAAAAAAGCACAGTACTGGTATGTAATTACTGAGCCTAATGAACAAGAAAAACAACAGCAACAACAATAAAAGACCCCTGTAGCTTTTACAACTGACTCTCTAGATTTATGATGACAGCACAGGGGACCTGTTCTCAAAGTTTCTTTCTTTCTTTCTGAGGTCACAGCACAATTGTAGGACATGCTGTTTGGGGTTAACCAGTGATATGCAGGCATTATTTTTGTCTATCTTCAACTTGATTGTCCTTATCTTAACTGAAGTGGTAACTGTTATCACCAACTCTACTCTGACTGATATGCCAACAGAGACTATGTGACTTTAGTCTGGAGACTATTAGGATAACATTAGGCAAAGTAAAATTGCATCAGTATTTGCCATATTTGATCATTTTAACATCCTAATCTATTTGTCTTTCCATAGTCTTGTCCAGTAAGTAACTCACTTATTTTTATTTTATTAAAACAATTAAATAAGAAAATTAGAATTCTCAAGATAACAACAGAAAAACAAAAAGGCAATGGATTCAGGAAATGAACTCAGGCAGTCTTTCCAAAACTATATTTTAATCTTTGCTAGAATCTCGCATGTTTTGCCAAATTTACTACAGTCATTAAGCATGCAAATATTGTTGTTGTTTTCAGGTGCCAACAAGTCAGTTCTGAGTTATAACCACCCTGTGTACAACAGAAGAAACAACATTCAGTCCTGTGCCATCCTCACAATTGTTGTTCTGTTTGACTCCATTATATCTTTTAATATTGGGGCAGATCTGTTGCCAAGTGGTATACTTGCACTAAATACATTCACAACACTGTTGCATAGTAGCATCAGAATTATATGGAAAAAGGGTAGAACTCAGTAGAGGTGGAAATATGGGTCTAAAAAGAACCATGTTTCCTAAGGCAGCTATAATAGACTCACATAATTAAAGTTTCCCTGTTCAGCATGCAATAAAAATAAAAAATAAAGGAAAATGTGTAATGACAAGTATAGTCTAAAATATGGGGTGAAATCTTGGAAATTAGTTGACTTTATTTTCTTAACAAATCTTAAAAATATAATATACCTAAGCACTATACATAGGATAATATTCCTTCTTTAAATTCCTTCTTTAAAATTCCTTCTTTAAAAAATGGCTAAAATTCCTTCTTTAAAAAATACTTTTATTGGGGGCTCTTACATCTCTTATCACAATCCATACATTCATCCAGTGTGTCAGCACATTTGCACATATGCCGCCATCATCATTTTCATAGCATTCTCTTCCCACTTGAGCCCCTGATATCAGCTCCCCAATTCATTAGATAGCTATTCAATTAGACTGTCTTATATTTTCTTCTATGGTCTCCTTGTTCCTTTCTTCCTTTCCTTTTTTTTTTTTTTTTTTGTTTTTCTCTTTTGGCTAATTCTCTTTTCAGTAGCTCCTTAATTCTTTAGGTATACTAAGCACATTAAGGTAATTATTACTTATATCATAAGAGTATGTTCAATTTCTGTGAGTTTTAAAAGCAGTACTGTTTCTGCTACTTTTTATTATTTAAGAAAACCCCTCAATGTAATCACACTTTTCCTAGTTCCTAATATGTACTCTTCTAAATTCCAGTCATTCATTATATCATTCCTCAATTGGAGTGAAACTCTACCAGTATTTACAACATATCAATAATCTATCTCATATCTAGTACATGCAGCATTTTGGAAAATGCTAGAAATTTAATTCTAAATTAAATAGTAATATATCTGAAATTACTTTTCATTTGTTAAAATATATACAGACATAAGATATTTATTTTCAAAACAGACCTCATAACATTAATATGTTATATTTGTATCAATACTTCAGGATCAAAAGATGATTTGAACTTTGTTCACTGAAGAACAAATTATTGCAAAAAGTTTATATTTTATTCATTTCTATAATTCTACCTTCCAAAAGCTCAATATGGTAAATGATCATTTTGAGGTCTGAGAAAGAGAAAAAAGATAATATATATTATTTAAGAATTTCACACTCATAATTGTTCCTAAAATTCATTTTGAAAAATGTGAATACTCAATTGCCTTATTTAGTATATTTAGGGATAAAGAAATGAAAGGGAATTTTTAATTAAGTTCAAATCCTTCTTCTGATTTTCACTATTTTGTCATAAATATGCTGCTGCAATCTCATTAATTGACCAATGAAGTTAATGCTAATTAATAAAATTACTACTCAAGTCAAAGTGCATACATAGGTCTTGAAATAATAATTGCATTTAACAAACATTTTAGGGGCAACATACATAGAATATATCACATCTTTCAAAGAAGTATTTATAAATATTTTTGGAGAATGTTTGGTTTTCTCCAAGAAATATTTTCAGTATTTCACCAGGTGCAAAGTGCATCATGTTCTAGACAACTATGGGTGAATTAAAAGCAAATCCATAAAAAATATTTGTACTAGAAAAAATGATACATAAAAATAAAATTCTAAATATATGTGACAAGTTCAATTGAAAGATAGTTAGAATTAGAGACAAGTTGGGATGTTTCCTAATGCCTGGAAAGGCCCCCTTAGAGGAGGCTCGAAAGAAATTAGGCAGCAATTGGACGCCTCGGGGAAAATCCCGAACTGAGCATGGAGAGACTAGGACACCGCAGACCCAGGTGAAATCAATATTTGGGGCACACCCACCATAGGGATAGCACACAGGTGGGTCTAATCAGCCAATGGGGTCAACCAATACCTTCAAGCATGCCTCCCCAGCCAGAGGTGTTAAACACCTTTGCTGCAGAAAGGCCAGGCCTTTTTTACTCTGCCCAGGTGCAGGTGGTAGGATGGGGTCGGGTGTGGGGTGGGGGGTGTGCAATGGCTCTGCCAGGCTCTGGGGGCACAGAGCTCCCTCTCAGGCTTCTCTTCTCCTCCTGCTGTACAGTGGCAGGCCGAGGGGAAGCAGTCTCTCTCCCACTTGCTGGCGCATGTGCCAAAGACTAAGAGCATGTAGTCCTTTGGATTCCGGAGATTCTCTACTTTCTCACATGTGGGCGCTCCTTTGCACGTGGTTTTTGTGCTCAGTTGTTAACCCTCGTGGAGCTTCCGCGTGGCTCGACAAGCTTTTTAGAAATAGCATGTACCCTTTTGAGACCGTAAAACATAAACCTTTTTTTACTTTCCTTATAAAAGCTCACTTGTATTATAAAATGTGCTTCGGCATGAAATCTTTCAGCATGTCAAGCAAAGAACCGAGGTATAACCCAACACAGAAAACTAACATATTGATAATAGGTTCAAGAAACAAAATAGGTAGCCACGTAATCCCCCTTTAAGACTGGAGTTTGTATCATGGCAAGGGATATGGAAGGCTTCCTGGTCATGGTGACATTTGAGCTAGATAATACAGAATGAAAGGTATAAAACCAAGCATGTTCTAATTTTAGAAAAAGAGATTTGCAACGTTTTAGAGACATGAAATTTCGGGGCAGGTCCAGGGAGTATTAAAAAAAAAAGTTAGCAGTGTTGAAATATAAACTTTGAGATGGGACTAAGGTAAGATTTTTTTTTTGAAGGCAGAAAGTTTCCATGTGTAAGAATGTCATGGAGGCAGCATCTGATTCCCTCTGACTTCACAGGAGGAAGAGAAAATATTGACCCCAAGGTTGATTCCCCTGAAGCAGAGGTCAAAAACATGCTTCCACGCTCCAACACTCTGTACACTATTCTGAAACCAGCAGCCTCCTGACATGTTGCTTCCATGACGAGTTTAAAAGTCCAATGCAATAGCACAGAACGAACCAGCAGTATAATTCTCATGATAGTGGGGTATTTTTAGGTACATTAATAGGTGACACAAGTCAGGATTAGAAATGTTTAAGATCTGTTAGTTTTCTAGTCAGGCAAGCCTCCTCTCAGCTGTGCCCCCAAGTACTCCCCCCAGTTCCTGGGCCTCTCGGCACAGTTTCACAAACATCCCTTTTATTAATAAACGTCTGAAGGGCACATCATTCTGTAAGCTAGCCTCCTGCGGAGCTACCCACTTCACCAGTGCAGAGAGCCAACACATGTGTAGTTCCGCATCGTGTCCCAGTGTTGCTTCAAAGGGACATTTGAGTCCGCGCAGTCCTCTGTTCTTCTTTTTTGATGGTCATGAGATAGCTCACTTTATTTCCAGAAAAATGGCTTGAAAGAAATCCAAAATTTAAGCCACTGAGTTGGTTCAGACTCAGAGTGACTCCGTAGGCATGGAGTTTCTGAGACTGTAACTACTTATGGGAGTAGAAAACCTGCCCGTTTTCTTGAGAAAAATTACAAAGAGCTGACTAATCGCCATGGTAGAACATTATTTGCATTGGCCCCCTTAGTTATTGGGTGAGAGTTACAAAATCTATGGCAATAAAGAGCCATAAAATTAATTCAAATATGGCACACTGTGTAATGGAGACCCTTGCCTTCATAGACTAATTGGGCGCACCAAAATCTGCCCCAATTCATTACAAATATATGGATATTCACAAATAATACACTGTATGCATTCTGTAGTCTTAACATCTATCAGATCAGCACTTAGTAATGAAGACATGAAGTTATAGTTAGCATATATAATTGACTTTCACTTATCTCACATGGATTCCCTTCAACATTGCAATAATATTAAGTAAAGCATTGTGATAATTCAATCTAAAATGTACAGAGTCAGTGTAACTTTCTAGATTGACCATTAGCAAGTCTTTCAATAGTTGACTGCATTTAAAGACCTATCTTTTTGGTTTTTTAAAACATATGCTACTTAACTTTGTCAAAATTGCATCTGCTCTACTTCATCTAGGATACCAGGTGGTCGAAAATCTAAAGATAGAAAAATGAGATAAGAAGCACATATTACTGAAGGCTCTTTCTGTCTCTGACTAATTAGAATGAATCTTTTACCTCAAATGGAATATTATGGCCACCTCTTTAATTGCTATTTTCTCATTTACATTACACTCTTCACCCTAAAATATCTTATTTTTACTATGAATCTAAAATGGCCTTTTAAAATCACTAGTTTTATTCTCCTTTATAATTCTCAGGTTAGACTCTTTTAATGAATTTTCAATGAATATATAATGAAAAAAAGAAAATTCTTAATATTGCCTGCTGGATCTTGTTCTCAGGAAATCTTTTCTCTGTGGAGAAAAATCTTGTATTTTCAGCATTCTCTTGTTTTCTTTTCTTTTCTTTTTAGATCATTTTATTGGGGGACTCCTACAACTCTTGTTACAATCCATGCATTAAGTGTATCCAACATATTAGTATATATATTCCATCTTTGTTTTCTAGACATTTACTTTCCATTAAACCCTTGGGATCAGCTCCTCTTCCTCCCCCCCACCCCAACCCTCATGGCACCTTGATAGATTATAGATTGTTGATTAGTTTCAAATCTCACATCGATTACTGTCTCCCTTCCCCTCTAGTTTCTGTTGTTATTCCCCCTGGGTGGGAGTGAGTGATTATGTGCCATTCATTGCAATTGATCTCTTCCTTCTCCGTACCCTTTTAGGAGGCAAAAGGAAACAGGTAATTTCTAGGAAGCAATCATATAAATAGTGATATTAACAGAAGTGTGCACTTATGTAAACACATTAATCCATAAAAGTATTAACCTATGTACATATATCTATAAGGTAATGCACTGAGGCTGCAGACATGCCTTGGGCCTTGGCTCATACCTTCCCTCAATACAGAACACTTTGTTCTAACAAATTGGCATTTTGTAATGCTCACCAACCACCCCACCACCCCACGTCATCGCTGAAGACGAAATGGGTGCATAAGCAGATGTGGTGGAGACAGAGGATGGTGCCCGACTATTAAAAGATATAGTGTCTTGGGTCTTAAAGGCTTGAATTTAGACAAATGGCCATCCAACAGTGAAGCAACAAGCCCACATGGAAGAAGCACACCAACTGGTGTGATCATGAGGTGTCATCGAGACTGGAAAACAGGCATCAGAGGATTCACAACAAACAATAACCAAGCAAAATAAAGAATTTGTGAGAATGGAGGTTTGGTGACTGAAGCAGAGACTCAAAACCCACCTGTGGCCAATGGAACATCCCCGCACATGGGGACACAGGGAGGGGATGAGTCAATCTGGATACAGGAGAGCACCAATATACCTCCGATTCCTTGAGGTCTCCTCACTCCCCACTATCATGACCCCAGTGTTGCTTCCCACTCTGGACTAGACAGGAGCATTTACATAGGTCTAGGCAAGAGAAAGAACTCACAACACATGGAACCCAGGCGCAGGAATGGGAATGGTGATATCTCTTGCTTTCTTCAAACCAACCACACACTTCTTGTTTTTGTCTTTGCCACATAATTATTTCACGCTACTTTCTTTCGGACTATAATGTGTTTTCTCTCTCTCTCTCCAAACTCCACTCTTATTTTTCCAATTTAATTTATACTCATCCTTCAGTTCATACCTAAATGCAGTAATCATTTACCTAGGAAAATATCTCCAATTTCTTTAGACAGCTCTTATTAGGATGTGCCTCTCAAAAACATGTATTCCTTTTTCATGTATTTACTTTAGTGCAGGTTTATAATTTATTATTATTTAAATCTTGTATAATTTTTGTTTGAGATAATAAATTCTATATGGGTAGTGTCTGTAATTATTTTTGTTCACCATTTCATTCTTTGGCAATACCTGACATGTAAATTCAGAATGGTAAACTCAATTTGCTATATCTCAACATTTGGTACAGAATTTGCTGTTTCTCTAAATTTAAGCTGCTTTATATAAAGACTTAAATTTGGTAGCTACCATCAACATGAGTTTGTCATAAAAAAGTACAAATACCCCAAGCTATGCATAAGAGAGTAGCCCTGGTGGTGCTGCAGATTAAGCAATGGGCTACTAACCCAAAGGCTAGCTAGTCAAGCCGACAAGGTGCTCCACAGACATCGGCATCCATTTGGCAGATCTGATGTTCACAGGGATTCACCAGGAAGGAGAAAAGCATCCTGATACCAGGTTATCGTTGGGAGAGGTACCCAGATTGCGGCGAAAAGGTTTATGATTACTGGTGGGAGCCTGAAACACAGTAAAGCTGCCTTGCATTTGACACAGACAAATGGCATCCTCATATTTCTTTTACCCAAAGCAATGTGAACTAAGTTACTTGGAAGAAGCATTTCCGAGAACTCCTTCAGATACGTTTCTCAGTACAGTTGGATACTATCTGAACCGATGTGATGAATTTGAGAATGACCCTGATGTTTACCTAAAGTAGTTGCTGAATCCTGATGAAAGCAATAAGGGAAATGTTGTTGCCATGGGGGTGTGTGGACCTGATTTTGACTGATTGCAGTTTTCTCTCATAGAGTCACCACTCAACTCTTTAGAAAAACAGTTTGAACTAGCTGAACAAATCCAATTACTGATGTTTGTTCAATGCCCAAACTCACATGCCGAGTTTGGGCATCATGAAAAGAAACCGGTCTCTGTGCATCACTGCGCAGGGCATTCATTTCCTGGTAGCAAGGAAGTGCAATCGCTTTGGCTGACTTGGATCATCACAAAGGGTTCAATGGTCGTTCGCTGAAAGCTGAGGTCAATTTAGGAATTTTGAGGTCAATAACAATTGAAAACACTAATGGGTGAGACTGATGCACCCTGATGGGGTGTCAAAAATACATATGTCGGATCAAAGTACATAAAAAACGTTCTTTCCCACAAAAAAAAAGTGGGAAAAGGAGCACTGCTTGAAAGACAGAAAGGAGTCTTACATTATAATTCACTCACTGGACATCAAGTCAGTAATAAGAGACAAGACCCCCACTGGAGTTAGCCAATATTCGATATAATGTCATTAACATTTTTTTCACTGATATGTAATTAGCATGCTTTCCATTTTTCCATAATGTGTGTAAATTTCTTGGTAAAACTTACTGAAAGCTTCCATAAAGGGCATATATTTTAAAAATATATTTGCTTACTGATAAAGAGGTTCCTTTACTTGTACTTACTGTGAAAAGTATTTGAAGGAAAGATTCTCAGTTAGAAATTGGGGCCTATTGTGGCTTATAACCCATTCTCCATCATAAATAAATGACCTTGAGAATGCAGCTTCTTTATTAACCTAAAGCCTCATCATAGAAAATTCACAGGTCACGCCCACATCTTGGTTTACAATATTGGAAGGGCAAAAGTCACTAGTCGGACTCGCTTGGAAAGCATAAAATGACTAATAGCATCAGCAAGGGACAAAAACTCAAAAGCAAGTGCACTATCCTCTGACAGTGTGACTCATAACTACATGTGGTAACTGTCGCAGGAAAGTCAGTCGATAGTGTTTTAAGGAGAAAAGCAATCCAACCTGACCGTTGGATTGAAAGAAACCCAGGAAGAGGAGGCAATGGGCTATGTTACAGGGAACAGAACCAAGGAACAGGTATCTGTAATGACTGAATGAAGGGAAAGCAGAGCTTTCTATAACAACTGCAGGCAGAGAAACCCAGCAGAGCACTCCCAAGAGAACCCATCAAAAACCAACCTCACAAAGTGAAGGTCTTTTATACCAAGAAAAACAAATGAAAGGGAAATAACATAAAACCCATCACCAAAAAGAACATTTCAAGAACTGCCTTGAAATGCAACCCTGTAAATATTTATGCACTTACAAGTAGAACAGCGTAATTCAAATAAGACTGTTTATTCAAATATACACACTATACACAAATATACACACTATCAACTGAAGAAACGGAAGAGTTCACCAGCTTGCATCTGTGACCGATGCCACATGCCATCAAGCTGCATTGATAATTACTGATGACTGGAATGTGAAAGCTGCAAGGGAAGAGTACTCGGTCTGGCAGAGGGCAAGATGTGTCTGGCCATTTCACGCAGCTCTCTCCCGTGCTTCTCGCTCACTCTCTGCACCTGCACACCCTCACATTGACAAAAGCCTCATCAAGTCCACCTCATTCAAACTTGCCAATCAGGAGGCTACAAGGTGCTCTCCCAACCCTAGCTACCAGTCTCCGCCCCGGGAGTATATCTGTACGCGTCTTCCTTGTGTCTTCGTTGTTTCCGTGCTACTCTTGCCATTCTTTTAGGAGTAGCTCAGCAGATTTCACTTCCCAATTAAGCCTGATCCTTAAAACCAGTATTTTGGCCTTATTTTTCTATCTCGTGGTGCTGAAATCCAGGTGAATGCATCTCCAGCACCACAACCACCTCTTCTTGGATAAATTGGCCTCTGGCCTCCCCTTCTGGCCTTGCAGAAGCATGTTATCTTCAGGGGTCCTTCTGCACTTGCTGTTACAGACACTGCTTTTACACACTGGCTGATTCCGGGTGAGTGGATATTTGGGCTCCCATCCTCAAGGTCTCCACTGTCTCTCTCTACAGACTTTCAGAAATGCCCCTGTCTCAAAATCCTGGTACTGGTTCACTGGACTCTTAGACCCTGGCACTTGGATTGTACTCAGTATGGGGATGCCTTCCTGACCTGCTACCTTCTCATTACTCCTTCCATGGAATCTTGAGTCTGCGGAACTTAATGGGGACGCCCCTTGTGTCCATCCCTCTCCTTTGGAGCTCAAATTTCACTCACTCTCCAACCTTGGGAAGTACCCAATAAAGGCTGCCTGGAAATTCACCTCTGGAAAGCCTTCTTGCTAACCTTACACCTTTAGTTTTTTAACTATACATTAGGCCTAAATGCATAATTTGCTTTTGAGAACAGGTTTGGACTCAATACAAAGTAGATAATGATTTGAAATGGCCAGAAAAAAAGCTCTTTCGATTCTAACATCCTCTGTAGCCTTGATAATTTTTGTCAATGTAATGGCAAGTACCTAGAAGTTCCCTATGTGCTGTTTTTTTTTTCACCTCCAACTCCCACCCTTCTCTGTGGCCAAACTGCCCCACCTCTTAACTCCTGCTGGCTCAGGAGAGGCCTCCACTCCCAGACAATTAATTTTCCTATGATCCATCCGATCATTCCTCTCTGCCCACACCCACTCCTGCTCCTGTGCCACTGCCTCTGTCTGCTCTAACTCTCTCCACTCTTCCTCCTTATAATCGTCCTGCATTCTCATCGCTGGTGCCTTCAGCTCCTTCCACTTACTCTTACCCACAAATTTATGATCCGCCATTTTCTCCTCCATTACCTCCTCCACCTTCTGCATCACAATCTTCCCTCCTCCCAATGCCATCTTCTATGCCATCTCCCCCCTCTCTCTGCTGCCATTTTCTCCACCGCACACCCATTCACCTTCAGCCCTTTCCTGCTTAAACATCTCTTTTCTATATCTGGAAAGTCCACCTCAGCGCCTGCCCCTCTTCTCCCTCTCTGTGAGGTGGCTGGGGCTGAGGGACTTGTTAGAGTACATATCCCTCTTTCTCTTTCTGACTTGTTAGTTCTCAAAACACATCTGGGACCTTATTGCTCTGACCCAGACATTTATATTAAGGAGTTCAGATATCTAACTCTGTCTTACTATCCAGAAGAATGTGTGTACTATATATTTCTATAAACCATTATATCAATAATAAGCAGAAGAAATCAGTATAAACAAAAATAGAATCCTATACGAAACTAAATTCTTAAAATAGTCAAGTTCAATCCATATCTAGTTTATCTAAATCCTTATCTAAACATTGCTATTTATACAAAAATATGGGGTTAGGTCTCTGAGAGCATTAAACCAGATCCAGGCTTTCTGTAAGGCATTTTGACCTTTGATCAGTCATTTTCTTTAAGCATCATGGTTTCTGAGAAATTCAAATGGTGATTTCTTCCACTGAGCTCAACATATGCACTAATCACACGAATTTTCACATTTTAAACAGGAATAACCAAAGACTACAACCAAAAAACATAATCAAAACTTTAACTCCCCATATTCTTTCCAGAAAAGAACCGAGTAAACAATGTGGCTTTATCTGACCTCTGGCTAGATGAAGAAGAAAAACTACCATGAGGGAGAGGTCAAACAAACATCTACTCTCCATCTTATGATTTGTTTCTCCAGCACCCCACTCCCAAGGTTCTCATTAAACAGTTTTATATTTAAAGGATGCCTCCTTTACTATCCGTTTCAAGCTTACCGAGCTCTTGCCCTTATGCATTTAAGAGCTACACCTTGCAAGCCCCTTCGAGTTAATGTATGGCATGCCCTTCCCTTTAGGGAACTTCCCTTCCTCATCACGCTGTTAGAAGACTAAACCTTGTCAAACATCTCAGGACACAAGCAAATATGCACCTACCCTAATCTTATCCCTCTGGAGAGATACGTTTTCCAGTTTCCCAGTACAAGTATTACTAAAATCAAGACCATCCGGTTCCCTAGGGCCAAAAAGGGAAGGGCTATACATGGCCTTTCTAACTCCTCCAAAACAGTAAATCTGTCAGGAAAACCCTCCTGGTATCACCTTTCAATGATCAGCCTCTCTCTCCCAAACCTCAGTCCTCCTCATCTAATCCATCTGACAGGGAGATTAATCAATTCCTACTCCTCCCAGGTATTAGGACCAACAAAGATCAAATTATCTCTTAGACTCATTCATATTCTCAAGGAGGCAGATGCTTACACCTCTGCAGCACCTATATCTGATCTTCCTTGAGTGTGCTTTTGAGGATACCACTTGGTTCCGTCTCTCAACAATACCCCTGAAGCCAACTTGCTGTGGAATGAAGACCTCTGGTTACAGAGTATCTTTATGATATTTTTCTTTGAGGAAATTGAATTTTTTCCGTTCCTTTTAGTCTGCTACATTGACCCACCATATATTCTACCATTAGAGATTCTGCTGTGCTAGCCTATCTCTAGTCTGGTCTCAGGAGACCCTCTTTAACATAGTGTGGCTCATGAGGGTCCTTCTTACTCGATTCTTCTTTGACATTGGTCTAGGTGCTGTTTCTCTAAAAGAATGGAGCCAAAGTCCAAAATTCCTACTTACAATTGTATACTGTACCATTATTTAATGGTTGGGTGTTCACTTATATTTACATTAGCACGTGGACAACAGTATTGCCATAGATCCCTTGGATGCCTGGGACAAAATCAGATTTTTTTACAGCAGCAAGTGTTTCCTGAAGGATGGATAAAACCTGTACAGTTCTATAAGTGCTGGGAAAGCATTAGCAAATTTAGGACAGGCAAAATAATGGAATTATGGGTAGGCACAAAATCAATCATGTTTCCTACAATGCTTGGTCATCATATTTGTTGGTTCTATGAACTACCTCTCCCCCCCAGCGCCGCCCCCCCCCCCCGTACGGTACAAAATGTCCATATAGAACCAGTCCAGTGGTGGACTTTAAAAGCTTAGGGGAAGGTCTGGCACATGAAGAAGCCATTAAATAAATAGGCTACACTGGCATCGAAGGACTCATAGTCTAAACCCTGGCTCCATACAAACCCAAAGGCCTAGCCAGACTCAGGAAAAGAGCACAGCAAGCTGACTCCCAAACACTGATTTCATCTCCAATTAATACCACCCACCCACTTCTTAGCAAAGCAGTACTCACCACACAGTGTTAGTTATGCCTTTCCCTCTGACAAAGAAAATATATAGTACCTCCAATTCCATCTTCATGGGTAATCGCCAACATGACCAAGACAATTAAAGCATCCCCTTCCATCGGACCAGTGGCCACTGAAGTACTTCTCTTTTCCAATTAGGACACTGTCCACCTCCGGGCCCCTAAAGGATTACGACCCCTAGATAATGTCTCCCTGACTCTCGCAGTCAGACCCTCCACTAAGGGTTACATCAGAGAATTTCAAAAAATCAAGAACTTATTTATTGAAAATACCCTTTGTCAACAACATAAACTGCAGCTATATACAGGACCCTCACCAGATGGAATACACAGGAATCAAGCAAATTGATTGCATCTGTAAAAAGAAGATGGACAAATTCAATATAGTAGCCAAAACAAGGCCAATAATCTACCATGGAACAGACAATCAATTGCTTAACTTCTAGTTAAAGTTAAAGCTAAAGAATATTAAAACAGTTCAAGAGAGCCAAAAATGAAACCTTAAGTATAGTCTACCAGAATTTGGATAACATCTAAAAATAGATTTGATGCATTGAATACCACTGACAGAAGACCTGAAAAGCTGTAAAATGACTTCAAAACCATCATACACAAAGAAAGCAAAAGATCATCAAAAACACAGGAAAGATAGAAAATAGTGAAGTGGATGTCAGAAGAGATTCTGAAGCTTACTTTAAAACAGCAGCAACATTTTATTGACATATAATCCACATATCAGATAACTCAATGGTTTACATACATACAAGTCAGTGGTTCAATCATTGTCACAATCAGTCTTGAAACAATTTCATTATCTTATATCCATTATCATTAATCTTCCCCATCCTATCCAACTTCCTCTGTAGTAACCTCACTGAACCACTAATTCAGTTGCTCTCTCTACAGGTCTACTAATACTAGGTTTCAATTAAAAAGGCATACAATAATAAGAAAAACAATGGCAATGAAATAAGACCCAGAAAGAAAATGTCATTCCAAAATATAGTGATACAAAGTCATAAAAACTAGTCCAAATTTAAAATGGTTCTAAAAGGAAAGCAAAGTGTAAGATGCAGATACAAGCTCTATCTGCAGTGATTCACTTTCCAATTCACCTTATATGTGAACAAGATTGTTCACAATCTTGTTCAATGATCTGAGGCAATTCAGTGGAGACTTAATCCACTTGGGGACTCTGTAAATGGATTTTGATCTTTCATTGTCTTCGTTAGCCTTCTGAAAACCTGGTGCTAAGAATTTACACTCGAATCACATTCCCTCCTCTGAAAGTCTTTGGATCATGCATACTGGGGAGCTTCTGCCTTGTGAGTTTAATTGTCACCTCATTTAGATCGTCTCTTGTGTAAGTAAGACAAGACCCCAGATACTATTCTTCTTGATAGCCTTACACCATCTGGTTTCTCGAATACATATACTCAGTTATCACCTCCTGAGGGCAAGTATCAAGTAAAGCCACATCATAAGAATGAATTGTTCTTAGATTAGGCTTTATGAAACTTAATCTCAAACATAGACAAGCTAAAGCGAAAGGAAACATGATAAAGCAAAAGAGCTAAAGAGAATGCAACAAAAAGTGGCTTGGAAAGATACAGAAAAACTTAATGAACTGTACAAATATCTAGAATTTGAAAATTGAATGAGAAGAACATATTTGGCTATTACTAAGGTAATGTTCAGAGGAAAATAATACTTGGCATTATTTTCTGAAACTAAAATTTTATGTTGTTGCTGTTAGGAGTCATTGAGTCTGATCCAACCCATTGGGAGCCTATGCTCAGCAGAAGAAAACCTTGCCTGGTCCTGTGCCGTCTTCCCAATTCTTCCTTTGCCTGAGCCCGTTGATGAAGTCACTGGTCACGCCATCTCATTTTCAGTATTCCTTTTTGATTAGAGTCTGTCTCAATTTGAAAACAAAACAAACACCTATTATTTAGAGCAAATAAGATTCCTTCCTTAATATTCAATTTTTTCTGTATTTTTGTTTTTTAATTACACAATTGTAATGTTTGTATGTATACCCTTAATATAATCATTGTTCTTAATATCATTAAATGCTGGACCCATTATCTAATTTAACCTCTGAATGATATGAGTTTGACTCATAATGAATTTAAAAAGGAAGTTCATGGAGTTAAATGTTAAATTAGTTTTGGGAACAGCATTTCATAAATAAGTAGGGAATCATATAAACTTCATATGATGTATTTTTCTCAAAAAAAGGGTAAACATATTTTCTTCAATGAAAATAGAGACATGGCATTTTCATGTTACTTTCAGTCACAGAAATGGAATGTCATTATTTTCTTGACATACTTATTACACCTTAATTAATCACCTAAAAGATAAGCACTATGATTTCTTATGTATTTGAATAAAAATAAACTGTTAAGTGATTTTTATCATGCAAAAGTTTTATAAAAAGGCAGTCCATGAAAAAAAATAAATCAAGAACAAACTTTGAAAACTGCAACATGGTCCGTTTCGGTATGATAACGTGAGAACAGATTTTCAGTGGGAAGGAACAACCTGGAATGTTACAGTGCCAAAGATACCTAATAGTCACAAACAGTGCATTAGACATTGGATGTAACATGAAAAGTAAAAATATTGAATTGATTCTCTATTCACATTTATTTTAAAGTATGTGCATTTTTAAGTTCAACGACATTAAATTATAGCTTTAAGAGACTTAAGTCACACATTTCTTCTATATACACTGGCAATTATACAGATCATTGACCCAAATCAGATCCTTATACAAGTGAAGAAAAACTAACACAAAACTTAAGAACAACTCTGTTATTTTAAAGCATATTGAAATATTTTTTCATTCCAGAATTAAGAACTGCATTTATTAGCTGCAGTAAAATTTAAATCACTCAGTTAACTTTAAACATATTCCAAAACATGTATTCGTAACACCTTATGTGAAAATGTCTAAAGGAATTATATCTGACACAGGTTTGTGACCAATTTTAAATGTGGATTACCTAGTTAGAGAAATATTGTTATTATAAATTAAAAATATTAACAACAGCTCAAAGTTTCAGGAAGTTTGACAAAAAGATAGAAATGAAATACATAATGTACTTATACAGTTAATTTGCTTTTCAATGGGTAAGAACAATAATAGTAAAAACAGTGAAAATAAAAGTGCCTACAGTAGATAAAAGAACAAAATGGCTGACAGGTATTGGTGACACAGAGCCTTAATAAAAACAAATGTTTCTCTATTCAAATCCCCTTTCTTCGACTTCTCTTTTTAAAAAATGCTAATATATCGTATATAACTTATGCAATGTAATTTCAGTTATACTTTTAATAAGTTTTATAAGAGTCTATCGATTATTTTGACATTAGAATGTAAGTAAAATGTGAGTGTCACTGATGTCACACCCACGGATTAGAGTTTATGATACCTTTAATGAAAACATCTACCAGAGATTAACACTATTCTATAAGTGATATAAGTATGTATCATTTGTATGGAAGTGTTTAGTTTTCAGTCAGTTTGTCATAGAATATCTTAATACTCATAATCTCTAGCAGGTATATATCACTGATTTAATATATGTGTTGGCTATATTAACTTCATTGGGGGTTTTGGGTGGTAAAATATATTTCTGATGATAAATATGATAATGAATATATTTTACAAACCACTAGTATGTTAGGACTTGCAAAACACTTTCAAAATATGTTCAAGCTTACTGTAACAATAGCCTTTTTACATCCAAAAGAAAATTAATGTCACATGAAATTAAGAATTGGTTATAATATTTATTTATTTTGTCTCTACAGGAACCCCCTAGTTAAGGAATACAAAGCAAAAAAGACAAACTTTCTTGTTAGAAACTGAAACAAAATTTCTTGTAATGCTGACTTGTAAGACTGCCATTGCAGTAGAAAACAAGCTCCTTATAAAGGTATTACTTTCTGGTCTTCAGTGTCTTATAGATTAGTCACATTTGAGAATCAATTTAGACAATTTAATTTTACAATTTTGTTTCTCTAGAACTATCCTTGGTAACAAACGTCCGCATAGATTCTCTACAGCAACAAATCTACTGAATCCAGTGCATGCATATGAGAGAGATTTAGTTCAAGGAAACCACTCACATCGTTTTAAAATTGGAACTCATTGCCTTAGATTCTGACTCACAGCAACACGATAGGTTGGAGAGTAACATGCTTGTATATAGGTTGTATTCAGGTTGGTAAGTCCCAGCTATCTGGGTATCATGCCAGGTGGAGGCTTCTCCTGACTCATCAGCTGCAGGCACTGGTAAACCAAAGTAGGTCAGATGGCAGGTGGTTGGCTAATGTGCTGAAGAAACTAATGAACCCAAGATTGACAGGTATGATGACTCACTGTCTGCAGGGACTAACACATTTCAGGATCACCAAGCAATATGATAGGCTATGGACTCAGGTCACAACAGCTAGATGTCAGATCTGGAGAGGGAATGCAGAATTCAGAGAGATCACATGGCTAGAGAGAGTTGCCTGAATGTCCGTGTATATTTGATTCAGGTCCCAACTGCTAGGAAGGTCAGTTTCAACTGATTGGCTGCCATGCCCGATCTCATCTTGGAGGCAACTACATCGTATCATATCTCATCATGAGGCCTGGCTGCATCATGATTTTTATACCACTGAGAATCTTAGTCTAATCACGCTACATGTTAATAAACCTCATTGCTGCTGAGTTTATTCCAGCTCATAGAGTCCCTATAGGACAGGCAAAACTAGCCCTGTGGTTTCCATGGCTGTACCTCTTGCAGCAGTTCTTAACCTGTAGGTTGTAGCCCCTTTGGGGATCAAATGAGTCATTCGCAGGGACCACCAATTCATAACAGTAACAAAATTACAGTTATGAAGTAACAATTAAAATGATCTTCATAGTCTGGGGGCCACCACAACATAAGGAACTGTATTGAAGGGTCACGGATTAGGAAGGTTGAGAACCCCTGCTTTACGGAGAACTGGTAGCATAGTGGTTATGAACTGGGCTGTAACCTGAAAAGTTCTGTGCCAGAAGGAGATGGAGATTCTACTCCCCTAAGAGTCTCTGAAACCCATTGGGGGAAGGTCTACCCTGTCCTTCAGTGATGCCATGAATCAGACTCAACTGCATGACAGTGCTCTTTAAAAATGTTTAAAAACTTTTTACAGGGGTAAAAATCCTCATCTGTATACAGCTGAGGAGAGGGCTTGACTTGCTGACTTGCTGATGCTGTGGTTAGCCGGCAAAACCCTCTTTGCCAATAGGGCACATCCTTAATTAAAACAATCATATTTGCTGTGGATGATCCATTTCCTTATTGCCTTTAACGATCCTCACTTTCCATTGCTGTCAGTGTTAAGACTCTGATAAAGTATGTTTAAATGTGGAATCAAATTGTCAGCTACAACAGATGTGGTTGTTGTTGCTATATGCTGAAAATTGGCTCTTGCACATGTAAACACTACGTACAACAGAACAACAGACTGTCCAGTCTTGAATCGTCGCATTGGCTATTTTGAGCCCATCATTGCAGACATCTCATTGAAGATCTTCCTGTTTTTGGTTGACCTCCTAGAATACCAAGCAGGATGCCCTTTTCCAATGACTGGTTTCGGTCACATGTTCAAAGCAAGTGACATAAACTCTCACCATCTTCAAGGGACATTCTTGTGGTAATTTTATCCAGATGTACTTCCTTGTTGTGCTAACAATTGTGATATTTTGAACATTTCTTGCTGATAGTATAATTTAAATACATCAATTCTTCTCAGGTATTGATTTTTATTTTCAGGATTCCACATGCATAAGAGGCAACTAAAAAGCTTCCATAGCTTAGTCCTCAAAGTGCCATTGTTGCTATTGGACACTATAAAGAGGTGTTATGAAGCAGATTTGTCTAATGCAATGCACCGTTTGATTTCAAGGCTTTGCCTTTTCCATAACTGATTGAAGATCCAAGTAAAATGAAATCCTTAACAATTTGAGTCTTTTCCCCATTTATTATGATAGTATCTAGTGGTTTAGTTGTGAGAATTTTTGTTTTCTTTACACTGAGCTCTTATTCATACTGAAGCCTGCACACTCTCATCTCAGCTAGCACATTTATATGTCATCTGCATATTGCTGGTTATTAATGAGCTTTCCTCCAATCCTCTTGCAGCATTCTTCTTCATGTAGTGCAGCTTCTTGGATTAATTGTTCATCATACAGATTGAGTAATTATGGTGAAAGTACATAATCCTTATATGTACTTTTCCTGATCTACAACTGTGGCAGTTACACAACCTCTTGTCAGTTTGTTAAGGGGTGGAGTCTAGTCTGTCAATCAGGTCACAGCTTGATGACATCATTTGGAGGTGTGTAGGAGCTAACTGGAGGCCAGATACAAACAGATTCTCTGCTTGTCTTCCTACTGACAAGCCACATGGAGACCCCTGAGCCCTGGCTAAGGTGCTTCCACTGCCACTGCATCCACAAGACTTTCTACCCGCTGGCCTGTGATCTTCCTGCATTTGGAGTCATTGCATGTGTTGAATGAGGCTGAAGAGGAAATTACAGACTGATATAGGATATAAGAGTTAATATTGACCTTATAGACTCGATTGGGACTGGGCTAGGATTTTTTCTTAATATACAATTACACTTTTATATAAAGTTCTCTCTTACACACATATGAGTCTCCCTGGAATTGTATCTCTAATCCTTCCGGACCAACACAAAAGCCATTTAGCATCCCCTTACTCTCTTTCAGCAAGTGCTTCATGGGTATTCTCCTGGAACAGCTGCTGCAGGCTATTCAAGAGCATAAGTAAATATTCTGAGATTCTCATTCTTCACAACGATATGTGAAAATTACAGGATGTGACCTCAAGACTAATTTATAAAAGTTGCTGTAAGGAACAGATATGTATGGTCTCATATTTATTTTAAGGCTAAAATTCCAAATTAGAGGACCAAATATCTGGAAGTCTCTGCCCTTCTTTAGAGCCACAGATGCTGCTTAGAGAACTGTAGTGATCTTCGGTGTTTCGCGGGGTCTGTCTTCCTGGTGTGTATCTATTTTTCTGTGTTTTTCTTTCCATAACGCAGGAGTGATTGGGTTTCGGATATACCTATGTTACCATTACCCGATTAGCACAGCAAAAGAAAGGCCAAATTTTCAAATAGGTCCATGTTGACAGGGACAGCAACCAGAACGTCAGTACTTTTGTAGGATTTTATGTTTTTTATGGGAGGGGGGTAAGGGTGTGCTCTAGTGCTACTAATACTCCAAGTGGAGACTTTTCTAAACACACATGTACTCGAATGCAGCGGTTCTTCACCTTCCTCATGCCACACCCTTTAATACTGTTCCTTAGGTTTTGGTGACCCCCAAAACCATAAAATTATTTTCGTTGCTACTTCATCACTGTAATTTTGTTACGGGTATGAATCTGGTGACCCCCGTGAAAAGGTCGTTTGACTCCCAAAGGGGTCGTGCCCCACAGGTTGAGACCCGTGGCTCTAATGGTTTAGGACGCTGTTGTTGTTAGGTGCCCTGCATTCAGTTCCAACTCCTAGCAACCTTAAGCATAACAGAAACACTTCCTGCGCCTGTGCCATCCGCACAATTGCTGTTATACTTGAGCCCGTGGTTGCATCTACTGGGTGAATCTATCTTGTCAAGAGCCTCCCTCTTTCTAAATTGGCATCACTTTACCAAGCATGGTACCCATCACTTTACCAAGCATGGTACCCTTTTTCAGAGACTGATCCCCCCTGATATGTCATCCTCGTTTCTAAAGACCTGTGTTAGTCCAGATAGACTAGAGAAACAAATCCATGGGCACACATATGTGTATAAGTGTAGGGAACTGCATGTCCCTCAGCGCTGGATCAAAAGCCATATACAACTTTCATGTATTTACTCTCAGTTTTCTGTCATATAAATTGTGCCTAGTGGTCCTCCTGCCCTTGTTCCCCCTGTGGTCATTAGTTACTTGACTAGGATTGGTGCTCAATTGCTAGCAGCCACTATGCTCATTGGACAACACACACCTGGCAGCACTTCCGCCAGGCACCCGGTATGCCTCATTAGCATGCGGACCTATTTGAGCACAATCACCCACCATTTGGTAGGTGCACGACTATTGGCTACCCCAGCTATACCTTATTTCCATATGATGTAATGGTGCCCGCCCTTCACTGGCTATTTAAGCCTCTGCTCTCAGCTCAATAAATGAGACTAGATCAGACACCTGTCTTGTCTCCATTTTCTGCGTCTCTTGCCCATCTTCATTCCCAGTTCCTCTTTCAGGTACCCACACTGTTGACCGGCGGGACGGGTCTTATAAGAAAGAGATTTATATACAAGAGGACTTGAACATTGAGAAAACCTCCCAGCTAAGTCCAGTTCAAGGCCATAAGTCTGATATTAGCCCATATGTCTTATATCAATCTATAAAGTCTACTTTAGACTCATGAGACACATGCAATGAAGATAAATACAGGATGATCACAAGCCAGTGGGTAGAAAGTCTTTGGGTCCAGTGGGGTTGTAAGCATCTCAGTGCTGGCAGGGGACTCTCTGTGGCTTCTCTGGCTTCAAAGGTCTGGTTGCGTCAATGCGGTTTGTCTTCTGCAATGGCTCCCAGGGCGTGACAGAGAGAGAAGTGTCCCTTGCCTCCAAGGAGGAAGTACCAGATTTCCCAGAATTCTCCGTAGAAGGCCATGCCCACACAGAAGTATCATTGGCTATCTGTAGATTGAGAGCCTAGACTCCACCCTTACCCTCTTAATCCTTAAATTGACACCAGATTAGGTGACCACCACAGGAGCATTCTGCTGTATTACTTTCAAGACAGATGTGTTTGTTCTTTTGGCAGTCTATGGTAATTTCAAGATTCTTCACCAGCACTGTAATTCAACTGAATCAATTAATCTTCTGTCTTCCTAATTTTATGTGCAACTTTCACATGCATGTGAAATGATTGAAAACACCATGGCTTCAGTAAGGTGCACCTCAGTCCACAAAGTGAAGATGCTATCAGTTCAAATTCAGGGCACTGGCATAGAAAAGTGCTTTTTTTCTCTCTTTCTCTCTCTTTTAACTCTGAGAAATGTCTTTGTCTTCTTTCAACATCTGTGGATCCAGTGTTACTTTGAAATCTACTTGCATCTTTTCAGTAAAGTTTCCTGAGTTATAAGAGCTCAGATCTAAAAGATGTTCCCCACTCCATACTCTCCTTCCTTAGTGGCAGTCAGCTGTCTCATCTTTCTTCCATTCTCTCTCCTTTTATCTTAAGAAAAACAATTGATATAGACCAAACCTCAAGAAAACATCCTTTATATTAGATGAGGGCTTTGATCTGAGTAAAGGGGTTGCATGTTGACACAGTTTTACCTCATTCACAATGAAACATAATCTAACAGTACTGATCATAATCTAAGCTTGCATCACTAACTACAGGCAGATTAGGGTTTATAACACATAGGACAATTAATTGAAGAAAATGATGGAGAACAATGACTCAACGAGGAAATCATGACTAAGCTAAATTGCTACATATCTGGGAGGACACATTTCAGTCCATGACAGGACACATTTCAATAGATACACATGAACTGATTCACATAAACTGGCTGGAAACGTAGGAAGTAGTTGATGGAGATTTAAGTAGAATGACTTATTTTCTGTAACACTTCAATTTTGTTTCTAAGTCATCCAACTAATTGGATGACATTCACGCGTGTTTTTGAGGGTCCTCTTTTATTTAATGTAGCTTGTGGACCTTAACCACATTTATAAAATATTTCCACAGTAACAGATTTTATTAGTACTATAGCTTAGCTAAGGTGAAAAATAGAATTAATCATAATAAAATCTACTAATAATTTTGGCTATTTAAACTGTTTTGTAAAGTCTACAAATTATTAATTCTCTTCTATGATAACATTTTCCTGAAGAAAATTAATTTATAAATCATAAAATACTTGTGCATGTATAAGTGTGTGTGCATCCATTCTAAATAATGGATTAGTTTCTTAGGAACAAATAGTGAAATCTGAAAATGTATTTTCCCAAATTTCTGTCATTCATTCACTCAGAAATCAGATTTTTATATTCTAATATATGTAGGAAGAGAAAATAACACATAAAATTTTCCCTTAATAGCAATCTTGTTCCAGGATGGAATGATAAAACTTAAACTACGGTTAACTAGCAGGGTTACATTATTCTGCTTCTATGCATAACATTCTGGATCTGTGACATCCTAATAAAGATCTGTATGACAGTACAAGATCACTTCAATGTTTTCCATCTCTTGAAACAAGGGCAATAAACCAAAAAGCTATCCTTAGATGAACTTCTTGAGTCAAACCAGAAAAAAATACACTCTCATGACACTCACTAAAATGCTAATTAGTACCAGCAATTGCCCACTTACTTACAGAAGCCTCATGCATAATGCATATAATAATGCTAAATCCCCCAAACTTGGGAAACTTGGTTTGAGATTAGTCTCCAAGCTTTTTCGTTATAGTAAAATCTACTTTTTCTTTCTCAAAAGTTCTCGGTTGCCTCCAGGGTTTGAATTGGGAGAATAAACTCTCATCAAGTCACATAATGAAGTAAATTAGAGCTTAGCAAATATTGACATGGTTTACGAACCCCTCCTCCAATTTGCTCATGCCAATAGGCACAGTTTTTTCAGCTTGAACTGTTGAGACAGTTCGCATGAATGTGAGAGATTTCAACGACTGTGTTTAGAAATTTATCTAGCATCTGCTATCACAACACTTAATAAGATGGATTCAGCTTGATTACTGGGTTCCTTTATCAACATTTACAATAAAACATGGGACAAAAACAGCCAATTGTTTTATTCAATGTCATGAGAGAATACTGTAGACATAAAGCATTAAATATAAAATTATAAAGGGTTTGCAATTTTATCCTATTTGTAATATAGCAAGTCAGAATGTTGGGGAAAAAAGTATTATGCTGTCAAACTAATTCGATACTCTGCGTGTGTGCCAATGACTGCCATAAGAAAAAGAAACAAATACAGATACAAGGGCAAGTAAAGGAGTCTTACTAAAAGAATGACCACAGTTACTAAACAAAACTGTCAACCATCAGGACATCAATAAAGTAAAGCATTCAAGATCATTATTTGCTGATGGAACAGACATCAAAATGAGAGGAAAAACTGCAAACATCCCTTACCAATCAGAATATGGAATGTATGACATATGAACTAGGAAAATTAAGTTTCAAAAGTTAAATATAGCTCATAAAGGTTGATAATAGTTAAGGTTTAGGGAGTTGAAATGGAGCATTTTGAAATAGATAATCCTAGGGTTTACTATGCTGGGAAAGACAGATTCCAGGGAACCAGTGTCGTATTCTTCATTACAAGTAGAAGACCTGAGAAATAGAATGGAAGAAAAGAAAACATAAATCAGTGAACTTGAAGATAATCAATGTGACTACAACCAAGGAAATCAATTAACAACAACAACAAAAAATGAATCTCATATAAGAAAAGAAAGCTTGAGAATCATGTGGGACACTATCACGTACAATAAGCTACCCCTGCTCAGAATTCTGGAGCAAGAAAAAGAAAGTCTAAAAATAGTATGAATCATCGTGAAAGAAAATAGAGGTCTTATGGAAGACACTCTGACCTATCATAGTGAAACCATCCAATTTTAAGAAAAAGGATAGAATTCTGAGACAACTAGGGGGAAAATTAGCCATCAAATATAAAAGAAAACTGTTAAGGATAAGCTTGGACAAAGTAGAAACTATGCAGGTGAGAGACAGGGGAGTGAAATATATATATATATATATATATATAATTCTAGAAGAAAAATAAAAAATGCCAACCAAGAACCTTCCGGTGGTGAATCCCCTCTGACCATTAGAAAGTAGATTATGGCAGATGCACTTAATTTAAAATTTAACAGTATATCATTTTATCTGTATTTAATCCATTTTAAATTTGTTCTTGTTTTAATCCATTTTAATTTTTCTGCTTTATTTCAATTGAAGTTTTCATCCTTTTTACTTTGCTTGTGTTATTATTGTTTTCTTTTTTGTTTCTTTCTTTTTTTAAAAAAAATCATTTTATTGGGGGCTCTTACAATTCTTATCACAACCCATACATACATCCATTGTGTCAAGAACATATATACATTTGTTGTCATCATCATTCTCAAAATATTTGCCTGCTACTTGAGCCCTTAATATCTGCTTCTCATTTTCCCCTTCCCTTCCCACTCCCCCTACCTCAAGAACCTTTCATCATTCATATATTATTATTATTTTGTCATATATTACACTGTCTGATGTCTCCCCCTGCCCTCTTCTCTGCTGTCCCTCCCCCAGGGAGGAGGCTATATATAGATTCCTGTAATCAGTTCCCCATTTCTACCCTACATTCTCTCCACCATCCAGGCATTGCCACTCTCATCACTGGTTCTGGAGGAGTCATCTGTCCTGAATTCCCTGTGTTTCCAGTTGCTATCTGTACCAATATACATCCTCTGGTCTAGCCAGATTTGCAAGGTATAATTGGGATCGTGATAGTGGCGCAAGGGGGAAGTATTTAAGAACTAGAGGAAAGTTATATGTTTCATCATTGCTACCCTGCACCCTGCCTGGCTCATCTCCTCCCCACAGCCCCTCAGCAAGGAGTGTACGGTTGGCTACCATTGGACTTTGAGTCTCCACTCTGCACTCACCCACATTTTCAATGATATTAGTTTTTGTTCCTTGATGCTTGTTACCTGATCGCTTGGACAGCTCATGGTCACACAGGTTGGTGTGTTTCTTCCATGTGGGCTTTGCTGCTTCTGAGCTATATGGCCCCTTGTTTATCTTCAAGCCTTTAAGACCCCAGATGCTATATCTTTTGAAAGCTGGGCACCATCAGCTTTCTTCACCATGTTTGCTTATGCACACGTTTGTCTTCATTGATCGTATCAGGGAGGTGAACACCCACTGATATGGTTTTTAGCTCTTTGATGTCTGATAACTGGTCCATTCTGCACTATATAAGAAATCCAGAATAAATAAATCTATAAAGACAATAACTGAATTAATTTTTCCTTGGGCATGTGGCAAGGCAGGCTGGAGAGAACGAGCAGTTATCAAAGATGAGTACAGGACTAAAGAAAATGTTCTAACGCAGGAAAACAGCAATGCCTGCCAACCAGTGGCATGCGTTTCTTCTTTGAGTCCCTATTTTCCCAGCCACTAAAACAACCCAACCAGCCCAAACCCTTCCCTTGCTGGCTTCTGGGAGATAGCTCTTTGTGGGCATCTTGGTGCGGATGTAATCACTACCTAAGTGTAACTTTTTTTGCCTTTTTCCCTCTCTCCCTTCCTCCTTCTTTCCTGCTTTGGTCTTGGTGACCTCTGTGCCCGCACCCCCCCCCCACAGCCCAATAGCCCAGCTCCCCTACACAGAATACATGTTGTTCAAAAAAATAACACTAAGAATGGCACTCTCCACCCACAAAGTGCTTTTATCTTCTAGTTTATATTAATTTCTGTAGTTTTTGTATTATTGTTACAATATATTTTTGGAAGTCTCTCTCACTTACTCTTCCAGTGTTCCCTTTTGGTGCAGTTCCAAGAATGCCCCTTCATTCACAGGAAAACAAGAAGTCCTTTAAATATGACACATCCACTCAAGCAATGGCTTGTTCCCCACTTTGAGTGTACTGAAACACCCATGCTCACACAGCCATAGCAACAGAAATTGGTGACTACACCTGAAAGTTTTGTCTCTTTTGTCCCTTTTTGCCCATTCACTCATTATTTATTTCTGCTTTTTCCTCAAGTTTAATATCTCAGTGGAACTTATTGATTGTGATTACCCTTCTCAAAATACATTTCCCCATCATTGATACAAAGTTATGTGTCTATAAAGACAATCACGTATTATTGCTATCATTACATTAATTTTATTTTTGTTCTTCCCTATGACCTTTCCCAATTATCCATCTCTTTCTCTCTTTTTCTTCATTTCACCATCTTATAATTTCCAACTCCTTTTAGAACTCTCCCACATCACTAAAAAGGACCAAATACCTCTACGTGATTTGGCAGCTTAAACACCACTAATAGCTGTACCATGCTGTTGAGGAAACAAGAGTCAACCACAATAAACACACACCCAAAAATCAAGAAAAACCAAAGAAATTGAGAAGGCCATCAAGACTAACTCAGAGAATGGGTTTGGGAGTGTGTTTGCTGTCCATTTCTGTATTCTGAATTAGTCTGTGGAGTATAGGTGACATGTTTTCACTGAATACTTGGTACAATTTCCCTGTGAAATCATCTCATCCTGGCGTTTTCTTGGTTGGGAATTTATTGGTGACCTTCTCAATTTCTTTAGGTTTTCTGGATTCACAAAGAGAGAAAACTATAGACAAACATCCCTTATGAACATAGATGTAAAAATTCTCAACAAAATTCTGACCAATAGAATCCAATATCATATTGAAAACATAATTCATCATGATCAAGTGTGACATAAACCAAAGATGCAAGAATGATTCAACATTCAAAAAATTATCAGTGTGGTCCACCACACAAACAAGATAAATCATAAGAACTGCATCATCATATCAAGAGATGCAGAAAAAGCATTTAACCCCCATTACTTGTGTAAATAGCAGCCAGCCATGAAAGAATGGTTCTATACAAGTGAATAATTCAGGTGCTGTTATATGGCATTTACCTACATTGCCCAATCGTTCTCTCTCAGTAGGGTGTTGAAAAAGTCATACTAGTTGCTAATTAAAGACAATCATCAGAAGATCTATGTACCAAGAGGGTAATTGTTAAGACTATATACCAGAAATTAACAGGGAGGTTTTGAAAGGGAGTCTAAGGCAGATTATAAACAAATAAAGAAAAAAGAAACAAAGAAAAAATATATAAATCCAGGAATGGGTTCTGGGTTCGCACTAAATCCTAGCTCTAATTTATGAACAATTAACGTGGTCCAGTTCAATCCTCACCCTCAGGAAGGGAACAGAGAAGATACAGGGACTAGAGCAAAGTGTGGAGAAAAAATTAGACAATGCCTCCTCTGATCTCCCTCTACCCATCACTGAGGGATCGGAGGAAAGTGGTTACAAAACAGAGTGTGTTGGAGAGAAGTGTACATAGAATGAAAGGGAATAAGAGGTATACGAGCCCCCAGTAAAATGATTTCAAAAAGATAAAAGGGATAAGCCTGTCCTGAATGGTTAAACCTTTGTCATTGACCTCCCTCTCTGATGCATGCTACACAAGAACTGGTTTTCAATATATTCTGAATTTTATTTAAAAATTATGTTTCTTCATATTAGGGTTTATAACACAGGAGTTATGTCATTGGGGGGTCACCCACTTGAAGCTGTGGTACATGTCTTTATGTCTTTCGGTATAGGAAACCAGGATTAGTCAACACGTAAGGACAGCATGTAGAGTAGGTTTTTTTTGGGGGGGATGGGGGTGGGGTGGTTACAGTGGTGATGGTAGTGGTAGGGGAGTAAAAGGGAGACAATGCAAGCGAGTTCAGGAAGAAAAAAGTATTTTGAAAGTGATTGTGGTAACAAATTTACAATACTTCTCGACACGATAGAAATTCGGAAATATTATTAATTACCAATTAAGTTAACATTTGAAAAGCATGTGCGAATATCCAACACCTACGTCTCAAAAGCTGTAGCAAAATAGGAATCAGATGGAAGTGTATCAACATGATACAGACTATCTGAAGATCCAACAGCCTCACCCTGAAATGAGAGAACCTGCTACACTGTCCCCGGGAACAGGGACTAGAAAAGGGTGTCCACTGTCACCACTCGCTCTCAATCTTATTCTGGAAGTCTTAGGCACAATCATGAAACAACCCCCCAAAATCAAGGAAATATAAGGGGATACAGAAGAAACGAAAAGATACGATTTTGTATATAGAAACATCACGGACTCCAGAAAATGACTCTTAGAAACAATGTGAGGAACTGGGTGAAGTAGCAGGATCCGACATTAACAAATAGAAACCCATTGGATTCCTTTGTACCAGCACAGAGAGCTCTGAAGAAGACATGCAGAAATCAATTCCACTTAGAATAGTCACACAA
This sequence comes from Tenrec ecaudatus, assembly GCF_050624435.1. Lineage (NCBI taxonomy): Eukaryota > Metazoa > Chordata > Mammalia > Afrosoricida > Tenrecidae > Tenrec > Tenrec ecaudatus. The sequence goes on from NC_134531.1 coordinate 238,147,391, forward strand.
AAAGTATAATACTTGGAAATAACCCCAAACAAAGAAACAAACGACCTATACAAAGATACTTCAGAATGTTGTTACAAGAAAGCAAGATATATACAGAAATGGAATAAGACCCTGTGCTCATGCAAAGAGACTTAATAATGTGAAAATGACAATATTACCTAAAGCAATCCACAATACAACACAACTCCAATCCAAATCCCAATTTTGTTCTTTAAAGAAATGGAAGGAACTAATGACCAATTTCATATGGAGAGGGAAGAGACCCAGGATAAGCAAAGGACAACTTAACGAAGAAGAACAAAGTAGGATGCCTGACAGAACCTGACTTCAAAACCCGTTACTCAATGATCGTAGTCAAAAACCCAGGTGTGGTTACAATGACGGAGACACAGTTTAATAAAACATAAAAAGAAACCCCAGAAATAAAAATTTTCATCCACAGGAAACCAATTTTCCACAAAGGACAAAAAAACATTAAATGGGTTAAGGGCATTCTCTTCAACAAATATATACAACCATTTTGAAAAGCAATATGGTACTACCTAAAACAACTGGGAAAGAAAGATGATGTGACCTGACATTATCTCTGCTGGGCATATATCCCAAAGACTTCGGAGACAGAGCATGAACAGACTAAGTCCTCCCATGTGCATTATGGCACAGGTCACAATAGCAAGAAGCTGTAAATGTCCCAAATTCCATGAGTAGAAGGATGGATAAAGAAACTCCAGTACAAAAAAGAAAGAAACTCTGATACATACACACACACAATGGATTACTACGCACACCTAAAAACAGTGATGAAACCACGAAATACCTTATGAAATGGATGGACCTGGAAACTATTTTGCTAGTGAATTTAGTTCATACAAAGGCACAAATATTGTATGAATCTACTAATATAAGGATAAACAGTAAGATAAATGCAGGCTTCTCCTTTCTAATATGGTCTTCCAAGCAATGAGATAGTTAGTCTGCTTATGTCCAAGAAACATATATTACCACTTTAAGTGTACACCTTAAAAGTCATCTAGATAGAGGGGGCTACACCTCAATTTCTCAAGAATGAAGGGGCACAAGAAGATGAATCAATTGTCGCATAACAAAATTGCACTAAGGTCACCGAAGTCAGCAGATCCTTGTCCAAGAGTAATGAGAGAACTGTGCTGGAAATTCAAGTCAAGGCACACAGTGGCAGGTGGGGAGGGGTGATGTCTGTCTTGAAGAAAGCAATTGAATTTCTGTTGGTGGGGACACCTGCCAATGGGGGAAAAACCACTTTGATAATACGTATATACAACCCAAGGAGAGAATCTACCTGATAATATATTCCTGTTTATTGGTACTTGTAATGTCTGCCTTAAATACTTTCCCCCTTTTTTACTCTTCTGATTAGGACCGGCTTCCTCAGAGTAGAAAAACAAAAGTTTGAGTAGTGCATAAATCTTACTTCTTTAATACACATAACCTTGAGGAGAATGGGAATTCCAGAAAAATTCATTGTACTCATGACAAATTTGTACATCTATCAACATTTTGTGTGAACCAAAAAAGGATATACGCATGGTTTTAAATCAGAAAAGGTGTGCACCAGGATTGTGTGGTAAGAAAATAATCAGAGAAGCTGCTTTATATGAAGAGGAGAGCTTTTCAGAATCAGAAGGCTTAATAATAAACTGCTATGTGCAGATGACACAACCTTCCTTGCTGCAAGTGAGAAGGACCTGAAGCACTTGAAGTTCAAGGATTTCAACTTTTATTATGGCTTAAAACTCAATGTGAAAAAGACCCAAATCCTCACAACTGGACCAATAGTTAACATTACGATAAAAGGAGAAAAGATTGAAGTTGACAAGGATTTTGTTTTGCTTGAATCGATAATCAATACTAATAGAATCATCAGTCAAGAGATCAAAACACACTTCATGTTGGTTAATTTGTTGCAAAAGACCTCTTTAGACTATTGAAAAGGACGCTACTTTGAAGACTAAGGTGTGCCTGACTCATACCATGGTGTTTTCTATCACCTAATATGCAACGGAAAACATTGAATAGGAAAGACTGAAGAAGAATAGAAATATTTGAATTGTGGTATAGAAAATACCATGGTGTGTGTAAAAATACCATGACAAACAGCTCTGTTTTGGAAGAAGTATATCCAGAGTACTCTTTAGAGGCAAGCATGACACGATTTTACCTTACATGCTTTGGGCATGTTGTCGAGAGGCCAGTTTCCGGGGAAGGATGTTTGCTTGGTAAAGCAGAGGGGCAGCCATCAAGAAATGGATGGACACAGTGGCTGCAACAATGGGCTCCGGCATGGGAACAACTTTGGGGATGGAGCAGCACCAAGCAATGCTCAGTTCTGTTGTATTATAAGTCAGAACTACAGGTCTCTCTATAGGTATTAGAAAGGTCTCTGTAGATACTATAGGTCACTATAGGTCAGAACTGACTTGATGACACCTAACAACAAGAAGAATGAAAGGTCTTTGGTTGAAAAATTAATTCTTCTTCAAGCTTTTAACTTAGAAATCCTGTCTGAGTTTCCACCATTCCACTCTACTATTTTACTCTACTATTTGGATGTAAGATGAGAAATCAACTATTTTTGAAATTTCAGGCCTGTCAGCCTGATCTATGGATTTTGTGTCTCTCTTTCTGTCTGTTTTTTCTCCCTCTTTCTCTCTCCCCTTCGTCCCGCTCCTCCATCCTCTTCCCTTCTCCCCCGGGCCTTGTCTCTCCCTTACGCATATTTAGAACCTGGAATTCACTGTGTGCTATACCTTGGGCTGCTAATTGCAAGGTCAGGAGTTCAAACACCCAGTGGCTGTGTAGGCAAAAACAAGAGGCCATGTGCTCCTTCAGAGATTTACAGTCCGAAACCTTACAGATGTTGCTATGAATTGGAATCAAATGTATGGCAGAGGGCATTTTGTGGAAAAGTTTGTTGGAAAAGGAAATTTAAAGATTACAGAATTTAACAAGGATGCTCAGGAAACCCTTCAATACATATATGCATAACGTTGGTTCTGCTTCCTGGAGTACTGTGACTAATAAAGATAAATTTTGATTAATTAAACACTTTAGACAATTGAGGTGTGTTCTATGATGTGGTACTTCTTGAAAATAAATTGTTATCTTACTGATGTATTTTGATTGTTAGATTCCTTTCATCTACGAGATAATGGTCAAATGAGAGTAATGAAAACATAACTCTTATGAAATAGCTATATGTAGAGAGAAATAAAATGTCAAAAATAAATAAAAATCTGAACCTATGATATAATGACTACACATCTAAACTTTACTGAAATATGAAATTATTGGTATATATCCAGAGCCCTTATTAAAGGCAAAATAGAATAATGCATATTCATTCTCAGCCCTGTCTCATTCTGTTTTTTTTTTAAATCATTTTATTTGGGGTTCATACAACTCTCAACACAATCTGTACATCCATCCATTGTGTCAAGCACATTTGTACATTCGTTGCCATCATCATTTTCAAATCATTTTCTTTCTACATGAGCCCTTAGGATCACCTCCTCATTTTCCCACCTCCCTCTCCTCTCTCCCCTCCCTTCCTCCCTCCCTCACAAACCCTTGATAATTTATAAATTATTATTATTTTTTCATGTCTTGAACTGTCTGATGTCTCCCTTCACCCACTTTTCTGTTGTCCATCCCTCTGGAAGGGGGTTACATATAGACCATTGTAACCGGCTCCACCTTTCTCCCCCACCTTCTCCTTTCCCTTTTGATATCTCTACTCTCATTTTTGACCCTGAGTGGTTTATCTTTCCTGGATTCCCTGTGTTTCCAGCTCTTATCTCTACAAGTGTACATCATCTGGTATAACCAGGTTAGTAAGGTAGGATTGGGAACAGGATAGTAGGGGGGAGGAAGCTTTAAAGAGCCAGGCATCCTCAAACTACGGTCCACCGAGGGCATTTATCTGGCCCGCTGGGTGTTTTTGCCCGTGTGGTTGTTTTTTTGTTTTGTTTTGTTTTTTTTCTTCAAAATAATATGTGAAGTGTGCATAGGAATTTGTTCACAGATTTTTAAGAAAACTCTAGTCTGGCCCTCCAACAGGTTGGAGGGACAGTGATCTGGCCCCCTGTTTAAAAAGTTTGAGGACCCTTGATCTAGAGGAAAGTTGTATGTTCCATCATAGCTACACTTCATCCTGACTGGCCATCTCTTCCCCGTGACCCTTCTGTAAGAGGATGTCCAGTTGCCATGGTGTGTGTAAAAATACCATGACAAACAGAACTGTTTTGGAAGAAGTATATCCAGAGTACTCTTTAAAGGCAAGCATGACATGATTTTACTTCACATGCTTTGGGTCTACACTCCACACTCCCCCTCATTCACAATGATTTGATTGTTTGTTCTTTGATGCCTGATACCTGATCCTATTGACACCTAGTGGTCCCACAGGCCGGTGTGCTTCTTCCATGTGGGCTTTGTTGCTTCTCAGATAGATGGCCGCTTGTTTATCTAGCTCAGTCTCATTCTGCAAGAGGTAAAATACCACAAAATTGTATAGATTTTGAGATATATATGACTGTACATAGGAGAATTCTTATTTTCATTTCAGAGAGTGCTTTAACTTGATAAGATTTTCTTTACCGTTGAGTACTGAGAAGAACTTCTAAGAAGGAGAAATACACTTTTATATTATTGGATTAAAGAACTTACATGTGTACACTACCCTGACTTTTATTTTTTTTCTCCCCTCAGGTTGTCTGTCCTGGTCAGGTGAGTGCCAGAGAGGATAAGTATTTAAGGCAGAAATTAAAAGTATGGCATTTGAGTGGATTTTTCAGAACCCGATCATAGGAAATTCAAAAGTACCGAGCATGTGAGATACGAGTATAAACAAAAACCAACAACAGCAACAAAATACACTACCATCGTCCAGCCTGTTCTTATTCACAGTGACCCTCCAAATAGGAAAAATTGTAAAGGATTTTCCAAGTGCATAAACATGTACAGAGCAGATTGACACATATTTCCTCTGTGGAATTACAGGTGGGCTTAAACCACCATCCTTTTAGTGAGCAGATAAGCGCATTAGCCGCTCGCAATCTGGGCTCTCATATGAATCACAGGAAGTGAACTTAAATTGCTTACGCAGTGTTATACTCTCTTCCTGTTTCATTTGTCACCAGTGTTGAGTGGAATCTACTGTAGGGAAAAGAGCAGAGGAACCTGCTAAGAAACCATTTGAAGACAATAGAATAACATTCTGACTTTATATTTTGACAAACTTGAAGTGCTTTCCCCCACTCCAAAGGAGCATCAGGCACAGAAATTGTCAAGCAGGTTATTATAGATATTTTTGGAAGTGACAACAAGCAGTTCACTTTTCTTAACTTGTGATTTTTATTCCTACGATGATTTCATAATACTATTACCACTTCTACCACTTCCTTGCTTATTGTACATTGACTGCTGAAAATAAAATTCGATAGTAGTATTTGACAGGTGGGTGGGAAGACATAGCTAAGTGTGAAACTGTTCATAACTGGTAAGAGAAATACTTTATTTTCCTTTCCTGTCTACATCAAATTTTCATTCTCACTTAATCATGGAAATAAACATTTATTCTTAAACTTACCTGTATCTTCTCCTCTTGTCCTAAAATAAGGATATAAAATTTGTTCAGCAAGGTCTAGCTTGTTTCAAGGTCCAATAGATTCAAATTGGAATAATTCAGAGATACTTTTGGAAAGCCTTGTGCATTTTATTATCTCCTATTTCCCTCCTTTGAGGAGTTCCATTCAATTACCCATTCCTTTATTCTTAGCACATATGTTCTCAATTTGCACTGTATCCATTTGCATTTATTTGTAGATTGCTGTTGGTACAACATTTCTTAATGTTGTGTGAATGTACATTTTATTTTTCTATCTCCACAACTAGATTGCATTTTTCTGCAGGACAAGCGCTTAATTGACTCCCTATGCCCCTTAGCTAGCACAAGTGCTCAATAAAAGTTTATTGAAAATGAAAACTCTTGCTTCAAAGTTGCTCTTTACCACTATGCACAGAAACCATAAAGGAAAAGATCAACCATACAAACATTTAAATTTGTGGATGTAATAATAATGGAGAAAATTTAAAAAAATTAAAATGAGAAAATTAACAACATTTATGACTTGCAAAGATTTAATCATCAAAATGTATAGTTACTTTAAATTATTATTTTTGAAAAGTTGTTTCCAGATGCCATAAGGTGGCTGTAATTCACTACAAAGCTATAAGCAGCAGAATGTAAAGTTGCTGAGTCCTGGACTATCCGCACATCAGTTATTATCATTTAAATTAATATAAAAATTGAATATTCCAATATACACAGTATCAGAATCATTATTTGAAAATTTCAAGGATGGTAAGTACTCATTAGATATATACATATATAAATACATAGAATCATATTACAAATATATGGGTATCATTACTACCAAAGAAAATACAATTAAAAGAAATATAAAGTATGTGTTTACCTCTTAAATGACCATAGGAATGGCACATAATGATATTAAACATTGCTGTTATTTTCAGTGAGTGAGGAACCTTGTGAAGAATGCTGGTTCTTATAAGCTTTATGAACAGTTTCCACCGTGTAAATCAAATGTTGAAATGCCTATTTTGACTCTGAATTCTAATTCTACAAACTTATCCTAAGAATAATTGAATAGACTTATAATATAATTGTGTATAGCATTAAATTTGTAATCTATAAATGGTTTAGCATTGAGCAAATTTGTAATAAACCTAAAGAGAGAGGTACAGGGGTATTTGTCCAGAGGCGCTTGGTTGGCCTGCTGTACACATATGTTTATTTCCACATGGATTTTAATTTAATAGATATTGCATTCAAAATGACAATTTTTTAAGCTTAACATTTTATTTACATAATTTCTTGGCACAAAGTCTTCTATTAATAATTTAAACTTTCATTGTTTATACTAGACATATCTAACTGTTGAAGACAAAACATTACTCTGTAATAAAATTGTAGTGTACAATATAATTCATATTATTTGGGGCTATGCTTTTAGATGTTTGTTTAGAATCATAATTTTAAACTCAGGAAATTTCATAGCATTTGTAATATCAAGCACAGTATATTTTCTTTTTCTTCAGAAAATAATTGATAATAACAAAAGGAACAGAATTTCAAACCGCTTATTAGCTGAAAGTTGTTCAGTGACACACTGGTCCTATGTAGGAACTCAATACAACAAACGAAAAGCAATTTGTCATGCTGGTAATCAATCAGCAACTGCCCTAGGAATGTAGGAGTAACACAAACAGGTCTTGTCTGGGATAATTGCCTTTTAGTGGATGGAAGAGAATAACGTTAACTGCACATTGTGTTTATTGTTGTTTTTCTGTGTTGAGTATTTTCAAAATGTTCTCATAACATAAACATCTGCTAGCATTGCTTGTGGTTATAATACTAGGAAAAACATCTAGATTGAGTATGTAATTTGTTAGTTATGTTTCCTAACTACAAATAAAAAGTACTAACCAAATAGTTATCATGCTTTAAATAATTCAAAATAAAGCCCCTTAAAAATCAAAGCATCTCTCATGTCGGGGAGTGTTTATGTTTTGTGGTGGCTAGCTACAGGGCATATTGGAAAACATGCCAGGGAGACATTAATGGAAGGCACATACAGGGGAAATATTATGGTCATAATACTTAACAGACAATTGTGAAAAAATAATTTAACAGCAACCCTCAATAGTGGTGCTATTAGTTTGCCACGGGTATTTGGGAAGCCATCCAGGAGAGACATGTTTCAGGTGTGCTTCCAGACTAAGACAGACTAGGAAGAACAACCTGGAGCTCTATTTCAGGGGGGCAAGGGGTTAGAAAAAGTACTACTGGAAAAATAATAGATAGCCACAAAACATGGTCTAATATGCACTGGAAAATTAATTCCTCCAATTGCAAGACACTCAAAATACAATTGAGGAGGAATAAAGTCCGCTTAACGATGCAGACGGAGATAAACTTTTGAGACCTTCCTTTGCATTTGTGACACAAATGAAAATTAACAGCTGCACCCATGCATTAGTAGTTAAAAGGTGATATGTCTCAAATATGAATTAAGGAAAATTGGATGTTGTAAAAAATGAGATGGAATGTTTAGAGATTAATGTGTTTAGCTATCAGTAAGCCGAAATCGGCTATTGGACCATTTTTACCAAAAACTCATGTAGCCTACATGATGGTGGTGACAAATTCAAGAGTTATGGGATTAGATTCTCTGCTGAAAAGAATAGCTCTTAGTGTATCCTGAAATACAATAATACTACAGTGATGGATAATATTCCTCTGCCTATAAGGGAGACCAGATATATGACTTTTATTAAAGGTCACGTTCCAACCACTATTGTTAAAGATGAAGAAATTACTTTTCTTTTTTTTACTAATATCACAGCCTGCTATTGTTCAAGCATAAAATTAGGTTGTATTTTTATTACTGGTGATTAGAACATAAAAATCAAAATCAATGAAGTTCTTGGGAAACATATCCGTAGTGATTGGCTTTGCACTGAGACAACAAATAATCCTTCTCCAAAACTCAGTCGTATCTGGTTGGCTCATCTGGTTTGCAGCTCAGAATTTCATCTTCAAGAGTCTGAGTCATTTATTATCAGTTTTTATTATATCCAAATATGATTATTTATGCTTTTTAATAAACATAGTATGTCAATAAATAACCCAAATATAATTGTGCATTTTCTTGTCCATTTGTATTTCAGTGACTTTCTTTTCGTGCAATAACCAGAGATAATTTAACCATGCCAGGATGTAGTTTTCTTTCTGTGCTTGCTGGTTTACTCTCAAGGGAGACATGCAATAACCAAGTGGCACCAAGTCTATTCTGACTGCCATCAAGTCAATTGGGACTCTGCGAGACTTATTGGAAGAGAGTAAACTGCCCCTGTGGGATTCGGAGACTAAATGTTCTCTGGCAAAGAAAGTCTATCTTTCCACTGAAGAGTGACGGGGGCTTGAAATTGCTGGTGTTGCCATAAGCAGCCTACCAAATAACCAGCTCTGGTGCCAGGGCTCCTGCTCAGAACACTAGTTTTCATGAAACTCCAGATAAAGTTTAGGTTATCTAGGATGGATGTGGCTGGAAAGTTCTGCTGCTGTATCCTTGAACTTGAACTTCTAGTTCAAGTCCACTCTTCCCACGTTCATCTCAGAGGTAGGCTAAGGGCATGTTGTTGCTGTTAGGTGCCATCTAGTTAGTTCCAGTCTATAGAGAGAATGAAAGACTTCCCAGTTCTCTACCATCCTCATAATTGTTCCTGTGCCTGACCCATTGTTGTTGCCATGGCGTCAACCTGTCGTTTTGAACTCTTCCTCCTCTTTGCTGCTCCTCCATTTTGCCAAGCAAGATGCCCTTCTGCAGGGAATGGTCACTCCTTACAAGATATCCAAAATAGGTAAGGTTAAGTCTTGCCATCCTTGTCTCTAAGGAGCATTCTGGCCCTATTTCTTGAAGGATAAATACTACGTTTCTCATTTTAGCAGTCTTAGGTACTTTCAACATTCTTCTCTTTAACAATTCAAAAGAACTGATTCTTCTTCAGTTTTCCTTTTCCAATATTCAACTTCCACATGCATATGAGGCAATGGTAAACTGCCCCTGTAGGATTCTGAGACTAAATCTTCTCTGGAAAAGAAAGTCTAATCTCTCCACACCTTAATCCTCAAAATATTGTTTTCCAGTCGTCTAAAGAGGTCTCATGTGGCAGCTCTACGCAGTGCAACTCATCCTTTGATCTCTTGACTGCTGCTTCCACAAGAGGTGATTGTGGCCCCAAGCAAAGCAAACTCCTTGTCAACCTCAAGTTCTTCTCCATTTATCATGCCATCGCCTATTTGTCCGCTTATGAGGATTTGGGTCTTCTTGACATTGAATCATACTGAAGCCATTCTGAAGGGTATAATCCTTGATCTTTGCCAGCAAGAGCTTCAAGTCCTCTTCACATTCTTTTTGTTTTCCCCCCGCTATCACAAATTCTGCAGTCGAGTTTCTCACATTTGGGGAAATTGCAGGGGTCAGCACATCCGGAGTGCAATGGGTGAGCTTCATCCTGGGAAAGCCACCTTCGGGATCATGGTATCTCCCCTGCCAGGTAAGTACCTCTTCAGATTCTTAAGGCTAAAGTATTATTTTGTGTTTATTTCAGCTTCTCTAATATAACTTTATAATTATTATTTAAACTGACTTTATCAAAAGCATTATTTATGTTTTTCATATGATATTTATAGTATCTTCTGATTTTAAATATGATGTTTAAAATAAGATAGCAAGTAATGTATAATCCCTATAAATCCTACATCCTCTTTGTGATAAAACCAAAATCCACACTGTTAGCTAGTGAATTCTGGCTCTGTGACTCTGTAAGATTGAATGGGTTAGCCCCTGTGAGTTTAAAAAACCAACTACCATGGAGTCATTTCCAACTCTAAGAGAGCTGATAAGAACAGTGACAATCCTGGGGTTTTCCAACACCACTCTTCTGTTGATTTAGAATTGCTGACCCTAGGTTAACAGTGCACTATCATACATCCCCCACACCAGCAGGCCTCTTAATTGAGTGTTTGGGAAATTTTCCCCAAGAAGCATTTGACGATTTCAAACTGTGGACCTTGTGTTTAATAGCCTACATGTAAGCTACATTGCCATCAGAGCTCTCTCTTTTTGTTATAAGCACTTTTAATTAGTTTACCCTTTACATATTGATGTATCTCATAGAGTTTTATTTCTGCTTTTTATTAATTATTATAGAGTCTTCCATTCTTTCTGTGTATTGTTTCACATCCCATAAATAAGACGTTTATCTCTGATCAACTATGATAAAAGGTCATCTGATATACAATCATTCACAAGCTGATTTCTCTGTGTGACATAGATAATAAGATGTTGAAAGTCCTGAAAGGAAATATTATTTTTCTATCATAAAGAGAACTTAAGCTTTTAAAAAATCATATCCAAGTATTAATAATTAATTCATGCATATTCCAACCAAATAATTCAAAAACTACACTTGGAAAGGACTTTTCTCGTATACACAGTAGAAGAATCCTCAGGGGAAGTTAGTGGCTTGGTGTGTAGTCAGTAAGGAGGTATTCTGAACAAAGGTAATGGAGCCCATTTCTCTATTCACGATGATTTTAATGACTTATAGTATGATTGGAATTTAGAGTAACATTTTATTAGAAAAGACTGTCAATGCATAGTATGATCATTTTTATAACAAAAATCCAACAGAGATTGTGGTAGATACATAATTTCATGTCAACTTGAAGATATATAAAGGAGGGGTGGAGTTTAGCCTGTTAATCAAGTCACAGCCTGAAGGTGACTCCTTGTGGGCATGGACTTCTATGAAGAGGGTCCTGGGAATCCCCGCCCCCCTTTATTCCTCCAACTTCCTGCTGGCTGACCCCGACTGCTGCCAGTGCTACTGCTTCTGGGTCCACGGGATTTTGCACCTAGAATCCTATATTCTGCATCTTTGTAAGTGGTTGCATGAATATGAAAAATGATTTGTGGGCTAGTATCAGATTTATGGACTTGAGTTGGACTGGACTAGGATGTTTCCTTGATATATAATTGCTTCTTCATATAAAGCTCTTTCTTACACATACATGAGTGTCACTGAATTTGTTTCTCCATCAACCTGGCCTAACACAGTAATCCATTCAAAGTATTTAAAGATTTGGGTGGCCTAACTATTTCCCTTTTGTCCTATTCTACCATTGTATCAACAAGCAGGAAGATTAGGTATGTGCAATATGCACCTTTTATTCTATTATTTTAATTGAGATAAATACAAATATTGGTGACCTCTTTTGTGGTTGTTTGTTGATAATTTGACTTTGGTATAAACAAAAATTTAAAATTATGTTTTCCAATTATTTTAATTGAAAATAGGAGACTCAGTCACAGTCACTTCTAACCTATTATAAACTATTATCTTACCTCCATATAGTTATTTTAACAAAATTCATGCTTTCTCTTAGAGGTTATTATACCTATTAAATATTATTAGACATTATATCACTTCAGCATCCTAGCATTCTGATTATAAAGAATTACATTTTATTCCATTTAGAAATTTTCTCTTCCATTGAGGAGAAACATCAAAACTTACAGATAAAATGAAATCATATATATTGACTTCAAAATAAGTTAATCAGATGAAATGCATTTTTTGTATTATGTCCTGAAATCACTAGTAAATGGACTTTTTGAGATAAACATGCTTTTGGTAAACAAACTTTTCACTTTGTACTACTTTGGCTATTATAAATAAGTATATTTAGCATGTAGAACATTTGATTATATATATGTATATATATATAAAACATTTGCTCATGCACACATCAAAGCCCAAAGTTTCATGGAAAAAAGGAATTGAAATATAATAAATTTTTTGACAAACCATTTAAAGCCATCTTATATAGATAGCATACATGTTATGTATGACATATTCTATATTGTTATAAATAACAACATATTGATACATGTGAAGAGATGACAAATATAAATGAGGCAGTTCAAAATTATCACAATATTTAAGTGATGATTATATTCAGTTTAGACCTGCGGACCTGGTTTGGTGTTTTTAAGCACTGTTGTGATTTGATTAGTTCTGTGAGGTTAACTCTGCCTCACAGCAGCCCGAGGTTCAAGAGAACAACATTTCACTCAGTCCTCTCCCACATTCATAATCGTTGGCACATCCGAGAATGTTGTGGCTATAATTGTGCGTTTTTAGTGACATCTTACCTAGGAGGCTCATGTTCCAGCACTATGTCAGAGACTATGTGTTGTGACTCACAGGGTTCTCACTGGAGGCTATCACTGGACTTTTCTTCCTAGTCTAGAATCTCGGTGGGAGGTCTCGCAGGCTTTGGAAAAGGATGGCACAGCCTCCAGTGGCTGCAAGCCACCACAGTATGACAAACGAACAGATAAGTGATTGTCCTTAAGGTTAAATATATTTCAATCAAATTTCTGAAAAATGCAAATCTGACTTCGCTACTTAATATGATAGATATCAGAATCAAGATTTACAATTTGGTCAATACCATGAAAATATAGGCTGAAACCAACAGAAATCATATTAATGGTAATAAACAAAGTATGGAAATGCACAAACTCTAATATAGGTTAAATTTTGGTCAAGAGAGGATGAAGCAAAAGAAATTGGCACAATTTTAAAATATATTTAAAGTACCGCAATAATAGAAACTATATTATTCTCGTCTATATTGAATAATATATGGAATATTTTCTAATTATAAAATGTTCCATTGAAACAGATAATGAGGTGCCAAAGGGGACCAGGTATAAGGCATAATGCAAAAAAGAATATATATATATATATATATATATATATATATATATATATATATATATATATATATACCATATTGAATGAAGGGGTAAGTGCAGAGTGGAGACCCAAAGCCCATTTGTCGGCCACTGGAGATCCACTAACAGAGGGGTTTAGGAGAGGAGATGGATCAGTCAGGGTGCGATGTAGTACCAATGAAGAACACAGCTTTCCCCCAGATCCTGGATGCTTCCTCCTCCCAACTACCATGATCTGAATTCTACCTTGCAGGGCTGGATAGGGTAGAGGTTGCACACTGGTGCATATGGGAGCTGGGGGCACAGGGAATCCAGGGTGGATGATACCTCAGGACCAGGGGTGTGAGGGGCGATGCTGGGAGAGTGAGGGTGAGTGGGCTTGAAAGGGGGAAACTGATTACAAGGATCCACATGTAGCCTCCTCCCTGGGAGAGGGACTGCAGAGAAGGGGGGGAGGGGAGACTCCGGATAGGGCAAGATATGACAAAATAACAATCTATAAAGTATCAAGGGCTCAATAGGGAGGGGGGAGCGGGAAGGGAGAGAAAAGAAAAGAGGACCTGATGCAAAGGGCTTAAGTGGAGAGCAAATGCTTTGAGAATGATTGGGGCAGGGAATGTGCAGATGTGCTTTATACAATTGATGTATGTATATGTATGGATTGTGATGAGTTGTATGAGCCCCTAATAAAATGTAAAAAAAGAAAAGAAAAAAAAAGAAAATGATTAGGGCAAAGAATGTACAGATGTGCTTTATACAATTGATGTAGGTATATGTATGGATTGTGATAAGAGTTGTATGAGCCCCTAATAAAATGTTTTAAAAAATGAGAAGAGGAGGTAAATTTCACCTTGTAGAAATCTTATTTTTGAAATATTAAAGGAAACAATTATACATGATCATTAAGTACATTAATGTAGATAGGAGTTATATAAAGAGAGGGAGGAAAGTGTAAAAAAAGATTGAACACATTATAAGAATTATAAACTTGTTGACTTTATTTTATAAGAACACCTCACTAAATTTTGATGTTCATTTTGAAAGAGAATGTTAATAAGAGAAACAATAGTACATTTCAATTATTTAAAAATATATAGTTTTGCAGAAGTATTTTATTATATCTAATTGTTTACATGCAATACCAATATGCAAAGATAACAGTCATAGATTGGATGTCAAACATCTTTCTGAAGACTGAAAAAATAGCAATGGAATATAAAGTAAGGAAATGGAAGATAAAGGACATTTCACTATGATCATTTGAATGCTGTTATTTTGGTAATTCCAATATTGAATGAAACACCTTTCTTTCTAATAATTTGGCAGGGTATTGTGTATAAAAAGGCATTTTCAGTAAAAAACAGTAGGCAAATTTTGAAATGCTTAAATTTAAATGATATAATAATAACTCTGTTAAAAATGAAAAAGAATCTCAAACAGATTTTTATTTCACTTCCATAACCTAAAGAGTAATATAATTACTCTAAATGTTGCTATTTTACCTAAATGGATTGATGGTTATTTGTTTATATGCTTTTGTTTGTAGATGTTTGTTATTTCTTTGCAGCTGTATTTTGCTATACAATTAAATCTTGGTAAGTAGATAATTAGGAAGGGGCAGTGAATTGAGATGCCGAGTATCAACTATCTTAGACTGAGGATTTTATGAACTGAAGTTTCCAGAATGCAGATGCCTGGAGGATGAGCAAATGGAGTGTCAAGAATCCAGTATGTTGAGTTGAACGTGGACTTTCTTTTTCTGTGTGTACTGTTGCAGATTTCCATGCTTCCAACTTTCAGAAAATCAGCCTCACAAATTTAAGGGTGTGGTATAAGCATTGGAAGGTGAGAAAATCTGCTATTTGCTTACCTACAGATGGGTTCAACACAACTTCAAAGATAAGTTCTGTATATATTATTTGAAACCTTCAAAACTATTGTTTCTCACCCTAAATTTTAACTTACCAAGTAAGTAAAAATTATTGCTATAAAATAATAAAAAACTTTCATTAAATAAAAATATCAAAATAAAGAGAGATTGTTTAGCCACATAGTCTCCTTGTAGGTCTACACATTCCTGAAGGAAAATTTTCCCTGTCTCTAACCTTTTCCCCAAAGAATCCTGGGTTCTTTTTAAATAAAGTCAAATGCCAATTAGGCATTACTGAGGGAATAAAATTGAGTTCATTTTCACTGTTCTTCAAGTTTGGAGAATAAAGGAACTTTGAAGGGGCAAGAGCAGGGATGTAGGTTGGATGGGATAAGGTTTCCATTACAAATCTCTCCCACGCCTGTCCTTGGTAGTCTCAAAGAAGGAGCAGGTACGTTTTCATGATGGGAAACATTCATAGGTGTACCTTTCCTCCTCTTTGTCAGTGATTTGGTTTTCCATTTTTTTAATAGGCTTAATAATTAATTTTCTTAATAATCTTTCTCCTAAGGTGAACAAGCAGCCATCTAGCTCAGAAGCAAAAAAGCCCACATGGAAGAAGCACACCAGCCAGTTCGATCACGAGGTGCCAAAGGGACCAGGTATAAGGCATCATGCAAAAAAAAAATAGATATATGTGTGTGTATGTATATATATATGTGTGTGTGTATGTGTGTGTGTATATATATGTGTGTGTGTGTGTATATATATATATATACATATATACCATATTGAATGAAACAGGAAGTGCAGAGTAGAGACCCAAGGCCCAAGTGTCGGCCAATGGAGATCCCCTCATAGAGGGGTTTAGGAGAGGAGATGGGTCAGTCAGGGTGCGAGGTAGTAACCGATGAAGAACACAGCTTTCCCCCAGATCTTGGATGCTTCCTCCCCCCAACTACCATGATCCGAATTCTACCTTGCAGGGCTGGATAGGGTAGAGGTTGTACACTGGTACATATGAGGGCTGGAGGCACAGGGACTCCAGGGTGGATGATACCTTCAGGACCAAGGGTATGAGGGGCGATGCTGGGAGAATGGAGAGTGAGTGGGTTGGAAAGGGGGAACTGATTACAAGGATCCACATGTGACCTCCTCCCTGGGTGAGGGACGGCAGAGAAGGGGGGGAAGGGAGACTCCGGATAGGGCAAGATATGACAAAATAACAATGTATAAATTACCAAGGGCACATGACGGAGGGGGGAGGGGGGAGAGAGGGGAAAAAAAAAGAGGACCTGATGCAAAGGGCTTAAGTGGAGAGCAAATGCTTTGAGAATGATTGGGGCAGGGAATGTGCGGATGTGCTTTATACAATTGATGTATGTATATGTATGGATTGTGATAAGAGTTGTATGAGTCCCTAATAAAATGTAAAAAAAGAAAATAGGAGAAAAAAAAAGAAAATGATTAGGGCAAAGAATGTACAGATGTGCTTTATACAATTGATGTATGTATGTGTATGGACTGTGATAAGAGTTGTATGAGCCCCTAATAAAATGTTTTAAAAAAATAATCGTTCTCTTAATGAGATCATTTGATTCCTCTATATGCTTTGATTACATTTATTTCCCCTTGAGAATTTAAAAAAACAATCATAATGAACATTTGAGGTGATCTATCTAGAAGTTAAATGACCCAAGAGATCCACACAAAAACAATTGTTTATTTTTTTACATTGGATCTGAAAGCAACTTAATGTTATTAATATAATTACATTAGTAATAAAATGTAACTTCAGACAACCATTGATTACACAGACATGTTTAAAAATGTTTGCTTGGAATGAAACGATGCATATATGACCTGGAATGCTAAGAAAAATACTCTAACACCACCAACGTGACTCATGAATTTAGTACTCAATTCACTGACATTGGGTCAACGTTGACTCACCGTGACCCTGTGTGGGTTTCTGAGACAGTGACTATTAATGGTAGTCAAAAGCCCAATCTTTCTCCTGAGTTTCTGTTGGTGGCTTTGAACTATCAACCATGGGAATCACAGCCCAACACAAAATGAGTACACTACCAGAGTTTAGTAGACCACATATAAATGGAAAGCTATTGAAAGTAGGTAGACTAAAAAAGAAAGTAGACTCAAAAACCCACACTGAAAATACTTTTAAAATAATACACTAAAGTTTTTGCTGGCTGTTTCTTTTAAGAAACAAACAAGCAAAAAAAAAAAAACCCAAACCAAAAACCTCAGCCTAAGATGTTAATAGTATAATAGTAATTTTGAAGAGAAATCAAATACCAACTGTACATCCTAATTCTTTAGACATTAGTAGATAACTGAATTTAGGCTAGAATTTATTTTAATGGCTTCCCACAATCTTAAATGAAGAGATAGGAATAAATAAAAAAGAGAGACATTTTCTTATGTTTTATCTGAACAGTGGCGCGTGTTTCTTTTTTATTTATTCTTGGTTTCTGCAGGAAAATTAAAGTCAGTGACCATTATCCATTCAGGTTGAATACACAGTAAAGAAAGCAAAAGAAGTCACAGCACCTATCATCCAGTGGGAAGAGCGACTAGATGTCAGATGGCTGGCCCTAATCTTTGAAAGTTCACTCCCATGAGCCAATCTTAGTATTTAGTAGAGAGTTATGAATCATAATGCTACAAAATTCATTGCTGGGATGAGAACATTGATATCTCAGTAGGCTTGGGATTTCCTTCCTTTTTTGCATATCACCAGGCACATTATTGTTTCATACTTAAAACACATTATATATTTCAATAATTGCCTTTTAATAAGTAGTTGCCCCATTAAAAGTAAATAACAATTTCTAAATGAATATGCAAATTGTTGTATTTTGATTGTACTGAGTTGGTCCCAACTACTATAGTAACCCTACATACAAAAAGAAAAAAATTTATCATTCACCATCCTCACAATTGTTTTTAGGTTTGAGCCAATTTTTGCTGTTGCCTGTGAGTCTTCAGTCCAGTTCCTTGCAGATCTTATGATCTCCGCACTAATCCTCTGTATTCGAAAGCATGATGTCCTTATCCAGAGGTTGTTCCTTCCTGATCTCATGCCCAAAGTACTTGAAACAAAGTCTGAAGCTTATTTCTTGGGTAGATCCCATGATTCCTCTCTGAACAGAAGTGAGGGAGGGGAATAACCTGGTGATCAGACAGAGTGCTGTGATTTATCCGGAGCTTAACCTGGTTTCTGATATTTTCAGGTTTGGTTTTGTTTGTTTTTCCCTCAGGGTGGGGCTTATCTCTGTTGTAGTTTATTATTGCTGCTTGCACTCTTGACCCTCTGTTATGTATCTTCGCATGTTTTTCAGATATAAAGCACAAGTTGGACGAATGTACAGAGACAATAACTAGAATAAGGATTCTTGGTGGCTACAATAGTGGAGGGCGGGGAGGGGAATGGGGAGTCGATACCAAAGAGTACAAAGAGAAAGAAAATATGTTGAAAATGATTGTGGTAGTGACTGTACAAACTGCTTGATAAGACAATTGAATGGTACAATGTCTGGATTACGTCCTAGTATGTTGATGTGGAAAAAAATAAAAGGACACTTAGCTAGCAATATCAAAAAAATGTAGATAATGCACAAAAGTGAGGTTCATTGTCCAAGTAATTAAAGTGAATTGTCAGTTTGGATAAATGAGGATTAATCTATTACTAAACTGAATCCACTATTTGGTATAAAGTAAAAACTAATATAATTTAATCAAAAATTGGTTAACAGACAACAATGCATAGTTGAGAAGATATCGATTTTGGGTGTGGGTCTTAACTTTATTAAAAGTAACAAAATTTAATATTTGGCCTTATATATATTGCATCATATATTCTTCTACCTCATCAAATTTCAACCTTGATTTTACCAGACTAGTTTTCCCTCAATTTAAAAGCATAAGAAACATACTTATTTTTAAAAAATGTATCGTTTTTGAATTAAAAAATCATATGTATATATCTAATTTCAAATTAGGAGACAGATCTATGCTAATCTTACCTTGTCTATACTGGATAAATCATACTAGATAAATCCTTACTTCAATGAAGGGCAACGATCTATGCTGCTCAAATATTGGCAGAAAAATGAGAACTCGCTGTCAACAAGTCAATTTTTACTTACAGTGACCCATTAGGATTGGCTAGAACTGCCTCTGTGGGTTTTTAAGGCTGTAACTCTCTACAGGAGTAGAAATCCCCACCTTTCCCCTATGAAGTGGCTGATGGTTTCAAGTTGCTGACCAATGGTTAGCAGCCAAACATGTATAAAAAAGATAGTTTTCTAAAGAATTATTCAAAAAGAGATTATTATTCAAAGAGAACATGATGATGAAAGTTAAATTTTAAAATTGAGTGTAGGTTAGTCATTTTCAAACATATTTATTGAAAGTATGTATTTGTTTAATTATAATCATTAACTAAATATATGTATATTTAGGCGTATATAATGCAATGACATATTTAAGAACTTGTTTGCTAACCATAAAGTGGTGATTCAAGCCTATCCAGTGCTCCATGTCAATCTGCTTCCATAATAATTATAGCCAACACAACACTATCAGGAAATTCTGTTCCATGCCATTCTCAACTGTGTTGCTACTAGTGTTAAGTGCTATAAATTCAGTTATTTGTCATGAACCCCATGCACAACAGATGCTTGGTCTTTGGCCATCTGCATAATTATTGCTATGTTTGAATCCACTGTTGCTGCTACTCTATCTATCTCTCTATCTCTCATCTATCTATCTATCTATCCATCTATCTATCTAATTGTGAGGGTCTCCCTCTTTTTCACTGACCTTCTACTTTACCCAGCCCTTATTCAGGGATAGTTTCCTTTAGATGACACGGCAAAAGAAGTATATAAGGCAAAGCCCAATCTTCCTCCCTTATTTTTATAATTAATTGATTTTGCCATCGTACTTCTTTCTAAGGAACAATTTTATGTATTTCTTCTATGATAGATTTGTTCATTCTTGTTAGTTTATGCCATAGTCAATATTTTTAAACAATACCATAATATTAAAGTACTGATTCTTTGCCTGATTTTCTATTTGTAGTCTTGTTTTCAGATGCATATTAAATAATTGAATGCACTATGGCTTGGAATGGGCACCATTAGTTCTGAGAGTGACCTCTTTATTCTTTAATACTTTAAAGACTTCTTTTGTGGGAGATTTGCCCCCTGCCATATGACCTCTGATGATCTAAGTATTGGTTGTAGATTCAGGGAAAATGACTCCCTTCAACAATTCTCTTTTTTCCTTCTTTTTATCAGGATGATGTATAGGTTCTTTTGAAAGGACTTTTTTCTTTCCATTATGGGGTAACCCAAACTGAAGGCTCTAATATTTCCTTATCACTAGGAAGAACATCAGCTCTTTCAGCTTTGAGCAAGTCAAGTTGTGCCATCATCAAGTTTGTGAATGAATCTTCCTTCAGTCCTGATTGCATGTTCTTTGATTATTTGCTCAGCATACAGATCAAATAAGTATGGTAAATGTATACAACCCTACTACACACATTTCATAATTTAAAGCTAATAAGTAACACCTTTTCTGTTCTAATGACTGCCTCTTGATCTACGTATAAGATCCATATTAGCACAATTCAATATTCGGGAATTGTCAATCGTTTATTATAATTCACAATAATTTTATGTATTTAATAAAACAGAATTAATATATATTTTGTATTTCCTCCTCTCAGCAAAAAATCAACCCTGACATCACCAGTGGCATCCTTCATGCCACATCCTCTTCAGAATCTGGCTTTTATGTCTGTCATCTACCTGTAGAAGTGATGTGGTAACTGTGTTTGAGTCATAGCAAAATTGTACTTGAATGTTATCACATTACTGATATTGTTCAAGTAATTTCCCATCTGGTTGTCATCTTTCCTTCAAATATGCATAAATACCAATACGTTTCTGTTGGTTTGCTAGTCACCTATTGTCCAAGTTTCTTGAGAAAGATAAGTGGACACCTTCCGGACTGCTTCAGTGTTTTGTTTGTTTTCATTTCAGTGAATATTCCATTAATTCCTGGAGGCTTGCTTTTCGCTTCATTGCTTCAATGACTTCATTGCAGCTTGGACCGTTGTTGTTTTTTTAAGCACCAGTTCTTGAGCATGCGCTACTTTCAAAACTTTGTGTGTGTGTGTGTGCGCGCGCGTGTGTGTGTGTGCGTGTGTGCAGTGACTCTATGTCTTTCTTCCGTCTTCTTTGATCTCATAGCATCATTCAATATTTTACTCAGAGAATCCTTTACTATTACAGCTTTTGTGCTGGGGGAAATTATCTCTTATACTTATTCCATAACAGGAATTTCCTCCCTGCACTTTTCCCTTCTTATGCATTATTTCTATTTTTGCCTTTATACTATTATGATTTTAGCCACACCACCTGTGGTAATTAAACAATCTCCTGTCAATTTGAGGGTTTTAAGAGTGAATTGATGGAGTTTAGCCTGGTAATGTGGTCACAGCTTGATGGCCTCCTCTGGGTGCGCTCCATTGTTTAATAGCTTACTGGAAGCTGGACCCACTGTCTCTGCCTTCCTTTTCCTGCTGTTGAGACACTCAGAGAACTGGAAGAGCCACGTGGAGACGTGCACTAGTGTTGAGATGCTTCCACCAGATCCACAAGACTTCCGACCCATCAGCCTATGATCTTCCTGTATTCGGCATCATTTCACATGTTGCATGAATCTAAAGAGGAATTTATGGACTATTATCGGATATATGGGCTAATATCAGAATTGTTGGCTTGATCTGGACTGGGAAGGGATGTTTTCTCAATATACAACTGCTCTTTGATATAAAGCATTTTCTTATTCCTATATGGATGTCCCTGGATTTATTTCTCTTGTCAACCCAGCTTAATACACTACCTTTAAACCATTTTGCTTTTTGTTATATTCTGTTTGGTTTCCATGCTGTGATGCACAGGAGGAGTGGATACATAATAACATACACAAGGAGTGAATATATAATGAGAATAACTGTCACAAGGGGCTCTAGGGAATGCAGGGTTGGGGAGAGCCATTGGAGGAAAGGGGGATTTCAGGAGTAATTACTGAAGACAGTAGAGTGGAGGGAGAACTACAATTCATTGTAATTATGCAACTCACATTAAAGGCAATTTATCCAATCAATAGATTGGGGAAGGGGGTGTGGGATGCTCTAAGCTTGATGTCGCGGTGACGGTACCTTGATATCATTGAACTATTGAATTACTGAATTGCATGATATGAAAATTATGTGTCAATAAAATTGTTGGGAAATATTTCAATTTTTCTTCAGCTTTTTTTAGCTGGAGAAATGTTGAGCATGTCCTTCACATTTTCTCTCTGTCGGTCTTTGCACGTTTCATTTTAATACTATGTCGCCAGGATCTTTGGAATTTCTCATATCCTCTTGAATTTCTCTTCTGCTCTTTTACCTTCATTTCTTCGGGTTGTTTTAATTCTTCACATCTAAGGGCAAGGTCTAGATCTTCCATTGGCATACATTTTGGCCTAGGTTTCTTTCCTTTGGGGTGACTGCTTGCTCTCTTCACGTATGATGTTCTTGAAGCCATCATACAACACCGCCGCACTTCGACCATCAATGATCAAAGCATCCAATCTCTTCTTGAAATGGCCTCTAAATTCCAGCATGATGTATTCACGGTCAGACTTGGGATCTTGTGCCTTGTTTTAATTTTCTTCGGCTTCAGTCCAAATGTTCATATGAGCAATTGATGGTCTGTTCCACAGCTGGCCCTTTGCTTTAGTTTAGATGGTGATGTTGAGCATCTTCGTTTTTTCCATATGCAGCTGTAGGCGATTTCATGCCTGTGTGTTCCACATGTTGTCACCATTTATGTCTTTGAAAAAGTTGTTTGCAGTGAAGAAGTCATTGCTCTTGCAAAATTCCATCATGCATCATTGACAGCTTTTTTCTAACACCCAGGCCACATTTTCCAACTAATAATTCTTACTGTTTGTGTCTTTTGCATTTCAGTCATCATTCAAGCATTTGTAATGCATATGTGCTCAATCTCTGTCTTAAGTTGTTAGAATTCTTCAATTTCTGTATATTGCCTTTAGTTGTTGGCGCATAAATTTGAAGTATAGTTTTATTAATTTGTCTTCCTTTGATGCATATTGATATTATTCCACAGCAGGAAGCATGCAAGCATTCAAGCTAGATCTTTAAATGTTATTTTTGACAATGAATATGAAACCATTCTGTTTGATTCATCTTTCATATCATAAAAGACAACATATTTGTATAATCCAAAATGACAAGTGTCATTCCATTTCAGCTAAGCAATGCTGTGGATATTAGTCTTTATTCATTCCTTTTAATTTTTGATAACTTCCAATTTTCCCCTATTGTTACTTTGCTCAAGCCGTAGTTTTAGGTTTATTAATGGATGTTTATAGCTGTGTCTCATCATCTTCAGTCATGCCCCAGGAACAATTGAAGTCCCAGAAGTTCTGATCCACCATCCATGTCATTGAAGTAGACTCTGCTTTTATGGGGCAGCACTTCCTCAGGCTATTTTCAGTGCCTTACAATTGGAAAGGCTCCTCCTCTGGTACCACATAAGACAATACTCTGGCGCTATCTGTAATGTTTCTAACAGGCCCTACCCTTTTTATTTTTCAATATGAACTACAGGTCATTCTTCTTAGTCTGTTATTATTTGGTAGCTCTGCTGAAACCTGTCTATTAAATTAAAATAAAAAATAAACCCTCTCACTCCATTGAGTTACTTCTGCCTCATGTGACCGTATCGACAGGGTAGAACACTTCCTTTGGATTTCGGAGACTATAATTAATTACAGGAGAATAAAGCTTCAGTTTTCTCCCTAAAATAATAAATTATAAAGTGTTAAATGTGATTTAGTAGAGTTGGGCATGGCAATCAAAGTTTCATGTGAATAATGACCACAATAAAATATTGAAAATAGTACATATGCGTCTCAACACAATGGTAACTTCTAGCTACACATAGGCTCAGATTGATTAATTGAGAAAGTCATTCCCTTATAATCCTAAAGTGTCTGCTCTCAATATCTGTTTAAATTGTTGATGCTTTATCTTCACAACTCAGTGATTGACTTGCAATATTCCAAATGTTGCTCTCCGCTATTCTTATTCTGTATATGAATCCCTATTGTTATTTTGTATAATTAAGTCCCAAGGAAAGAGGGTAATAGTTAAATGGTCTTTGGAGATGTAGTTCACAATATTTGCTTCATAATTGTAAAATGAGCAACGAGAGGATCTGATTGCTCAATATCATCCTAATATTTAACAATTTTGTACCAACTAATTAATATGCCATACAAATCTATCAAAATAGACATTGATCATTGAGTGTAGCCACCCTATTACATATAAGCTAAGTACGAACTCTCTGCAAGGTACAGGATTATATCTCTCTAGCTTGAAACACTCCTGAGTATGTACCATCTCACTATGATCTCTTTAGAGTGCATTAACACTGCCATTAAGTCAGACTCCCAGAAACCTTAGGATAGGGCAGGATTAAAATTCTAAATGGATGTAAAACTTTACAGAAGCAGATCACCATCACTTCCTTTATGTGGTAGGTAATGGTTTTGAACACCTGGCCTTTGTTTAGCAGTCAAGTGTTGTAACCACTGTGGGAAGAAGGCTCAAGTAGACCTGGTATCTCTAATATGGAGCATTCATTATTTTATGGTTGTTTCCCTCAGCCAAAGAATCAACTGAAAATAGAAACTATGAATACAGAGTTTTTTACAAGTTGGAAGTGGTATAATGAAGACTATGAAAAAAGTTGTTTTCAGAGGTAGTATTGCTCTGAGTCATTTCCTAGCTCCACAGAATATTCCTGAAATAAAAGGAGAAATAAGAAATAATATTTTATGAGATAGAAAAAATAAGTCATCAGTCTCTGATGGTTCAGTATAATGAAATGATTGTTCCAGTGAAATGAAATGTCTAATCAAAACATTTATTAAATAATGATTAGAAAGTAAAAGGATGGCCCTGTATCGATAATGGTAATTAAGTAGGAAACATTCTTAGTTCTTTGCTTGAAATGATTTTATTTTCCCCCCTCAGACATATATCTCACTGTGTTCTCAATCTGAAACAAATTAACTTCTCTAAACATCTTTCAGTGAGGAAAAAAGGCTTTAAAAATAAATAAATAAATAAATTTCACCCTATTTTTGTATTAAAGCTACAATAGTTTTAACTTAGAACTTAATGTGTAATTCTTTATTTCAATACACAAATATTTTTGAGGAGATCATCACAAGAACTTTCATTGGAACATTAGTTTTCATAGACTCTATATTATCACATTTGTTAAGAGAAAATTCAAACCAATGTAGCTTGGAAATAAAAATTACTATCTCACTGTAAATCTGGGTAACTATTTAGAGATAATTCTTCCCAATGATTGTTCTTTTCCTATCATGCATGGTTCATATAAACTTAGAATGCTAGGCTCTTGTTTTCTTAAAAGTTAGATAGCATTTATTATTTTGATATTGAACCAAATTTATTGAAGTTTGTTTATTCTTTCCAATTTACGCAACATGAACAATACATATTTCATGTAAGCTGCTGAATACAATTAAGAGTAAAAGCTAGGAACTAAGAAGCCTCTAAAATATTTTAAATAGTTTATAAAGAAAAGCCATTTATTTTTACATATATTTTTGGTTAGATTGCAATCCAGTTCCCTAGATATATTATAGACTTTTTGACGTAAGAAAGTCCTGGATTTACCTTATATTACGTGATTTCACCTGAACTTGGAATATTCAGTTGCATATTGGTGAACTTTCAACATTGGTATCTTGATAGAGATTATTCAACTCGGTTTGTAAAAAAATCTTCTTTGACAGGTAGAGATATTTCATAATAAAGTACACAAAGAAATGTACGTAACTTATAATAGCGAACATTATTGTTATTGCACCATGTGTCTTCCAGTTTGTTGTACCGTGGTAGCTGGTGTGATGCAGTGATGCTGAATGTTATGTCACTAGCATTTCTAATGCCAGCAGGGTCACTCAAGTGGAAAAACGTTCCAGTGGAACTTATAGACTAGAAACAGATTACAAAGAAAAAATAGGCTGCCCACTTCAAAGAGATAAGCCACTGAAGTGGTATGGCTGGCATTGCAGTATTTTCAGAAAATGAAGGCAGCAGAATATTATCAGAGACAGTGCCATAATATGAGCATCTTATGTCAGAAGGCACTCAAGCTATGAGCTGGCTGCTC
Organism: Tenrec ecaudatus; assembly: GCF_050624435.1. Lineage (NCBI taxonomy): Eukaryota > Metazoa > Chordata > Mammalia > Afrosoricida > Tenrecidae > Tenrec > Tenrec ecaudatus. The sequence continues at coordinate 238,174,012 of NC_134531.1, forward strand.
ACAATTAAGGCAACCATAGTGACTTGGACAAAGCAAAGCATATGGAATGAAATTTTCAGGACCCTTATTTGCTGAGAGGGGCACAGCTTAAATAAGAATAAACATCACCAAACATCTATGAATTATTGGAACTTGGAAGGTCTGAAGTATGAATCTATGAAAATTGGAAGTTGTTAAAAATGAAGCAGAACCCATAAGACTGATAATGTATGCATTAATGAACTGAAATAAACTGGCAGTGTACATTTTGAATCAGAAAATCATATAGTTTGCTATGCCTGGAATGATGTATTCAAGAGGAATGAAATCCCATTCACTGTTTAAAAGAACATTCCAGGATCCATCTTAAATTACAACAATGTCTGCGATAGGATAAATCTATTCCAAATCAAGAAGATCCAGTCAATGAAGATATTATTCAAAATTATTCACCAACTACCAAAGCTAGTGATGAAGAAGTTAAAAAATTCTACCAATATCTTCAGTCTGAAATTGCTCAAACATGCAGTCAGGATACATTAATAGTTTGGGGTTTTTTTGTGATTGGAATGCAAGAGAAAGTAACAGTGGCTGGAAAGTGTGGCCTTGGTGGTGAAATTAAACTGGAGAGCACATGATAAAACTTGTAAGATCAATGAGCTCTTGAGAGCAAATATCTTCTTTCAGCAACACACATGGCAACTATTCGTGTGAATGTCCATTGGAATACAAAGGAATAAATTTGATTACTTCCGTAGGAACAGACAATGGAGAGGTTCAATGTCAGCAGTTACAATGATACCTGGGAAGACTATAGATCTTACCATCAATTGCTCATATGTAAATTCAGGTTGAAGCTTAAGAATATGAAAACAAGTCCAAAATAAGGCTCTGAGTTATACCACCTACATTTTGAGACTATCTCACGAAGAGCTTTGATGTTTTGAAACTAATGACAGAAGAAGATGAAATTGAAAGCATTATACATAAAAATAAGGGAAACATCATTGAAAAGTCGGGTGAAAAAGAAAAGATCAAAGTGGATATCAGAATAGACTGAAATTTGTTCTTGATCACAAAATATTGTAAGCAAATGTGTGAAATTATGAAATCAAAGAACTAATAAAAAATTACAAATGGCATATGAGAAGACAAAATAAAAAATATAATAAAAGGTGCAAAGATCTAGAGTTTAAAACAAAGGAAGAACAAGCTCATTATAACTTCAACTTGAAGAACTCAAGAAAACATTCAAGCCTCAAGTTTAAACATTGAACTCTTCTATGGTCAAAATATTGAATGATGCTGAAAGTACCAAAAAAAGATATAAAGACTACACACAGTCACTATAGTAACAAGAACTAGTTGACATTCAGCAGTTTCAAGAGGTAGCATATGATCAAGGATCAAGAACACCGAAAGAGTTCAAGCTGTACTGAAAGCATTAACCAAAAACAAGGCTCCAGGAATTGATCGAATTCCAATTAAAACATTTCCACAATCTGATGAAATACATGAATCCCTGACGTGAGCATTAATTAATTTAATTTAGTGGAATTCTAGAACACATTTTTCTGTCCCTGTGAATCCTATCTGTAAATCAAGAGGCGGTTGTGAGACGAGAACAAGGAAATATTGTACAGTTGAAAATTACTGGAACTTGGGAATGGGAGCATCAGGGTTGTGTCCTCTCAGTGCATGTATCCAATCTATATGCTGAGAAAATAATCAAAGAAGCTGTATAATATGAAGAAGAAGGAGGCACCAGGATTGGAAGGATGCTGAGTAACACCCCGGGATATGCAGCGAACACAGCCTTGCTTGCTGAAAATGATGAGGACATTAACTACTTATTGATGAAGGTCAGAGATTGAAGCCTTCAGCATGGATTGCAACTCAATGTAAAGAAAGCCAAAATACAACATACAGAAAAGATTCAAGCTATCAAGGATTTCAGCTTGCTTGGTTTGACAATGAATGCTCATTGAAACAGCAGTCCATAGATCAAATGACACATTGCATTGGGAAATTCTGGTATAGACCTCTTTAAAGTGTTGAAAGAAAGGTTGTTACTTGGAGGACTAGGGAGACTTAACCCAAGCCATGGTTTTTCAAATGGCCTCATATTGGACATTGAGTAAGGAAGACCGAAGAAAAACTGATGCCGTTGAACTATAGTGTTGGTAATGAATATTGAAAGCTCCATGGACTACTAAAAGAGTAAACAAATCTATCTTAGAGGAAATACAGCCATGTTGCTCCTTAGAGGTATGGATGGCAAGACTGGGTCTCATGTGTTTTGGACATGTTATCAGGAGATGCCAGCCCCTGGAGAAGAACACCATTCCTGGTAAAGTAGACGGGCAGTTAAAAGAACAGATGAGTATTCTAAAGCAAATTGATTGATATAGTGGCTGTAACAGGGTTCGAACATCCAAACTTTTGTGAGGATGGTGCAGGACTGGAAGGTGGTTTGTTCTGTTGTACATAGGGTTGCTATGTGTTGGAACCAACTGGAGGGTGGTTAACAACAATAACACCATTACTAACAATGGCATGTGTTCTGTAGAATAGAAATCTTACTAATATTCTAACAATCTAAAAGCTTGAAAAAACTATACAGAGAAACATCTAATATATTGCAGGGTATAACGTTATATGTGGAATGGTAAATTACTTTACAAACATATGTATTTAGCAGTGTATTGAGTCCTGTAAAATATATTCTGACATTTTCACAGGAATGCTGTATGCAGGTGAAGAATTCCTAGCTATATATTTTGCATTACTATTAATATTAAAGTTAAACCACACAGAACAATAATAGATAGTAAAATTATTCCATAATTTTAATCCTTTCCAGGTTGCTTAGAAATGTGTTTTAGTTAATATTTTGGAGAAGTTGATAATTGAAGATATGCATAAATATGCTTATCTAGAAATTATTTTAATCTTATAGTACTTGAATTTCAACATGATCAAGCAGCTTTAATATTAAAATTAATATTGAAAATTATTATTTTTTTTAAGTATGTAGAAGTATTCTTCACTCTTTCCTACCACTTTCTTGCAGGGGCTTACACATAAGATTGGCATAAACTTGCTCTTTGCTGCATCTACTGCGAGAATGAAGACCATTCTTAGCAACCAGACTGTCGACATTCCGGAGAATGTGGTCATCTCCCTGAAGGGGCGCACGGTCATCGTGAAGGGCCCCCGAGGAAGCCTGCGGAGGGACTTCAATCACATCAACGTAGAACTCAGCCTCCTTGGGAAGAAGAAGAAGAGGCTTTGAGTTGACAAATGGTGGGGAAATAGAAAGGAACTGGCTACAGTCCGCACGATCTGTAGTCATGTACAGAACATGATCAAGGGCGTGACACTGGGCTTCCGATACAAGATGAGGTCTGTGTATGCCCACTTTCCCATCAACGTGGTTATTCAGGAGAATGGGTCTCTTGTTGAAATCCGTAACTTCTTGGGTGAAAAATACATCCGGAGGGTTCGCATGAGGACAGGTGTTTCCTGTTCTGTTTCTCAAGCCCAGAAAGATGAGTTAATTCTTGAAGGAAACGACATTGAGCTTGTATCAAATTCAGCTGCTTTAATTCAGCAAGCCACGACAGTTAAAAACAAGGATATCCGAAAGTTTTTGGATGGTATCTATGTTTCTGAAAAAGGAACAGTTCAGCAGGCTGATGAGAGCTCTAAGAGGTGTACAGCAACAGTCTAGATGATTCCTTTAGACTTGTCTGTGATGCTTTGATTGAATCCAATAAAGTTTATGTAATGAAAAAAAAGATTGGCATAAACTTATCCAGAAAATGTGTTTAGCATGCTGCTTTTCCTTTCCTTTATTCTACCCACATCAATTTTATCTTTAATGGTTATAAATTAAGTTTCATGCATTTCTTGTTTTATTTTTTTAATTAATCCATAAATTTAGGAAAAGGACTTTAAAGTAGAAATATGAATATTAAATTTAAGGTTAAATAAATATGTGAGTCAGATACACAGAAGCATAACTGTGGGGAGAATTAGCTAAAAGGTTGGCTAAGCAGTCAGCCTTTGCAGATGAAAAACATGTTTTCTGCATCCCTAAATTATTGAGAAACCCTTAAAGATTAAAGTTAATATTGAGACTTACAACAGCTTTCAGAAAGGTGGAGGAGGGTGAAAAACAAGTATATAATAAGGGAGAATTTGAGAACAGTATGACTATAAAGCATAAGGTGAACTTTTTCTGAATTACCTAAAGATGTCAGGGAAGTGATGTCACGGTTAAAAAAAAAAAAGTCAAGGAAAAAGACCAGAAACAGAAACAAAATACAAAACACAATAAATAAAGCAAGGCCCCATAAAGTAGTTTCTACACATGGTGGCAACACAAGTGATAGAGTTTTTGCAAACCATCCAAGTGCCAACTTGTGTTAGTCTGGCTACCTTAGAAAAACAAATCCACAGAAACTCATGTATAAGAGAGAGTTTTATATAAAGGGTAAGTGCACATCAAGAAAACATCCCAACCCAGTGTTGCCCAAGCCCACAAGTCCAACATTAACCTCTATGTCTGATACCAATCCAAAAATCCTCCTCCATCTCACAAAACACACACTATGATGCCGACTGCAGGAGGAAAGCTGAATCATGAGTGTGTAAGCATCTCAGCACTGACAGTGGTCTCAACAAGGCTGCTCCAGCACCCAGGGCTGCATCAGGGTAGGTCCATGTGTAAGGTGACCAGATTTTAACATTGGTAAAGCAGGACACCATTGACTGGGGGAGGGGGATTTCTTGATGAAAAACTTGGTCTATATGAAGCAATGAAAATTTTCATAGAACTCAAAAATAGTATTGCAATATATATTTTTAATTTCAACATAAGTACAATTTACAAATATAATACTTTAAAAATTATGTATAGTATTTTATTCTTTGGCATATTTCTCATTTGAGTGAATTTTTTAGTACATTGCTGCTGTTGTTTAAAAGGTCTTGAAAATATTCACAAAAATTTGTTTTTTATTTCACACATAAAATGGCTTTCAAAGTCTCAACATTTAATTGTGATTTTTCTGATGTCCACACTTTATTTAACGTAGAAAAATGCGTTCAGTCGCAACATTAGTTCCTGCAAAGGACAGTGGGTATTCCACAATTTTTAGTGCATTATTGTATGGAACATGGTTTGTTTCAAAATGATAAAATATTTTGAACCATTTGTTCTCTATTGTGATTTTTGCTGATACCCAAGATTTAACCTTTTCCTTATCAATATATATATATATAAATCATTTTATTGGAGGCTCATACAACTCCTATCAAAATCCATACATACATCATTTGTGTAAAACACATCTGTGCATTCATTGCCCTCATCATTCTCAAAACTTTTTTTTAACAATTTATTAGGGGCTCATACAACTCTTATCACATTCCATACATATACATACATTAATTGTATAAAGTACATCCATACATTCTTTACCCTAATCATTTTCAAAGCATTTGCTCTCCACTTAATGATATCTCATTAAAAAGATCATTTTCAGAAATATTACTATATGGGAAATTTTGAGTAATTTGATCAAATGATTTTAGCACATCATTCCAATGAAGTCCTTGTTTTAATGCAACCCAATGAAAATGTTCAATATCATTGTAATGTACCGTCCACTCTTCTAAATAATCTATGTAGTTACTGTAGAACTTTTTAACGTGATTCATGATATCTGCACGATTTATTGCACCTTTTTCTTCTAGCTGGCTTATACTATTACGGATAGTTAAGGGAAGAAAATTATTTTCTAAACGCTCTTGACACTGAAAATTTAAATTATTAACTTAATTTGCTACTTGAATTACTAAAATTTTGTCACCTTCACTAAGTTTTATAGCATTTTGGAAAAGTGCTGCTTGATTGTGTACAAACTCTAGCCAAATTTTTGAAGATTCTTTTTCAAAAAACTCTTCTAAAATTCTAGGACATTTATCCTGTGATAGAAAGTAGGATTTCAAAGGATCATATATTTTTAAAATTCTTTTGACAGCTGGCAAAAGAGCTAACCAGCACGTTTTACTTTATCCAAGTATTTTCTGATATTCCACTTACGCAGTTTAACAAAAATTTTAAAGCATTTCAATGCACAGAATGTATATATAGAAATAAGAATATCTTTTAATAACAATATTTCCACATCTACAGGCAACAAATCAGCATTTGTTTGAGTGGCGTTATGTATTATGTGCGCTGCACAACCAACACCAATAATGTTTTGATTAAGGTTTTTGTTTAATTTATAAAAAGTATTATGTACACTTATCTGGCAGGGGAGATACCATGATCACGAAGGTGGTTTTCCCAGGGCGAGGCTTATCCATTGCACTCTAGATGTGCTGACCCCTGCGATTTCCCCAAATGTGGGAAACTCGACTGCAGAATTTGTGGTAGTGGGGGACTGCGTTCATGCTCTCCCCTAAAAATAAAAAAAAAATATTATTTGTACCTCTTCTCACTTTTCCTCCAAAATTTGCGTTCATGTTGTCTACAAAATACATAATCAGTTTATATTTTAAGTTGTTTTTATCCAAAATATTAATAACGGAACTGAAAATTAACTCAGAAGTTTCGCCAGGCACAGAAACAAAATCTAAAATTCTAATTTTTATTCCAGTTTCTGAATCAAAGTATCTAATAATGGTTGGAAATAACTTTATATCCTTATTATTAGAATTCGTCAAAATATATGGATATACAATTAATTTTTCTAGAATTTTGTTTAATATTGAAAATGCATATGGAGAAAACATTACACACAATTGCCTCTGATTTTGTTCTAGCACAGCCCAATTTTTTGTTGATTAACTTTCTGACAACCTGTGATGTACAGTCCATAGATCTGAAGGAATGATTGTGATTAATAGCATGAAAAGATGTAAGCCCTTCTGCTAATGCTAATTTCTTTTCTTCATCTCCATAAGTTGCTTTCTGAAAAATTTTTTGAATTTTGGAGGAAGATGCAGCAGTATTTAAATATCTTTTATGTTTCTGTGTCTCCAAGTGCTTTGAAATATCATTCTTCCCACCATGCGAAATAGAAAATTCACCATTAAATTTCTCACATTTTACCATGTAATCGCTTTTGAATTTTTTATTAAAAGGAAATTCACTTCTTAGATCATTAATGAATTTTCTTCCTCTTTTCTTACTCATTATTTTAAAAATCTAAAAAAATAATTTAAAATTATATTATAAATTATTATATACATATTGCTTAAAAACACAGAAAGTAGGTATAAAATTACCTGAACATATTTTATTGTCAGTTTATAAATTAAATTAATTTGATTGTTATAACATAACAGCAGTTTAAAATTATTTTAATTTTAATCCTATATTTCTTTCTAAATAATAATACTAACTTGTATTATGTGTTCTCTGAATTTGCCGTAAGTCGTTAAGTGTCACTTTCAAGGCTGGCGCTAGACTTTTTGCCACTACTATGAAATATAAATAATCCAAGTACCGTCTGTGAAATTCAAGAACATTTATGTATTTATGAAATAAATAAATTACTTACCTAAATGATTTGAATAGCTGATTTGTTGGCATCGCTTGTTTAACTAGCACTAGCACACAGTACGATGTGTATCGTCTGAGAGACAGTTACAAAATGTTTTCATCATTGCCAATGCCAAAAATGCCATTGTTCATTAAGTTCAAAGAATGGTGGTCAAATTCGAACAAGTGATCAACAATGTGAACTTTGATAAGCAGATCTCAATAATCAATGATGCCAACAACAGGAGGAAAGATGAATCAGTGAGCATGTAAGCATCTCAGCGCTGGCAGGGGCCTCCACACGGCTGTTCCAGCACCCAGGGCTGCATCAGGGTCAGTCCATGTGGCTTCTCATCAGGGATGTCTTGCAGGAAGTGAGCCTTGCCAGCTGAAGCAGGGACCCTGGTCTGACCATGAGAAAGCAAGAGACCTGAGAACTACAAAGGTGAGGCTTACTGAGCCATTTATCCCTCAGCCCTTCAATTAACCCACCTGTGTTTATTGGCCAGGTTGGCAAAATAAACTAACTACCTCACAACTCATTGCAGCTCTATTTACAACAGAATGAATCACTGCCCAGTCCTGCCGCATCCACACAATGTTTCATGTGTTTGAGGCCATCGTTGTAGTCATGGTTATCAATCCATTTTGTGCAGGGCCTTCCTCTTTTACAATCACTGCCCTCTACCAATAAGGATGCTCTCCAGGGACTGGTTCCTCCATACAGCATGTCCAAACAACATGAGCAGTCTCACAAACCGGGCATCTAGGGAGCATTCTGCCTGCACTTCTTCGAAGATGGATTTTTTTTTTGGCAGCCCTGGCATACTTATATTCTTTCCAAGCACCATAACTCAAATGCAGCAATTCTTAGTTTGTCTTCCTTATCCAATGTTTGTTTTACTGCAGGGAATGATGTAGTGTTTTAGTGTACATTGCTATGATGCTAGAGGCTATATTATTGGTATTTCGAATGTCAGCAAGAAGACTCAAGTGAACAGGTTTCAGCTGAGCTTTGAGACTATGAGCAGGCTACAAAAAAGGAATAGCCTGCCAAATTCAGAAGAAAGAGTCACTGACAACCTTATGCACAGCATGGGAATATTATCAGACACTGAAGGCCCACTGGATGTGCCTCTCAAAGGAAAGTTGACTATAATGATGTGAACAGAGTAAAGGCTTTGGAAGCAAAGCCTTCAGGACGTTCATTTGATGATGCAGCACAACTCAACTTGAGAAGAAAGAACTGCAAAATTCTAACAATAATCAGAACTTGTGTACAAAGTAAAAATCTAGGAAAAATGAAAGTCATGAAAAATGAAAGGAATGCATATGATAGATAATATTCCAGGTATTAGTGGGCACAAATGGGTAGATATTGGCCATATTGAACCAGAAAATTGTACAATTTCTATATTGCAGAGGGCACAAGTAAGAGGAATAGCATTGCATTCATCATCAAACAGGACATTTTAAGATCTATGTTGAAATAGAATACTGTCTGTGATGGAATTGTAGCTATATGATTCAAGGAAATCAAATCAATTCAAACATAATTCAAATTTATGCATCAACCACTAAATCCTGGAATGAAGAAATGAAGAATTTTATCAATTCTTCATTCTGATTGATCAAACATGCAAACAAAGTGCTTTGGTAATTAGCAATGATTGGGATGCAGAAAATGGAAACTAAGAAGAAAAAATACTAGCTGGAAAATGCGGCCTGGATAACAAAACAAAAACAAAGCTGGAGATCACATGATAGAATTGTGGCGTTCCAAGGACCTCTTCATAGCAAATACCATATTTTCTACAGAAATTGGTGATGACACGCAGAACTTTTGCGAATGTAATACACAGATATCAAATTGATGACTACATCTATAGGAAGAGACAATGGAGACATTCAAAATCTGCAGCCCAAACAAGACCTGGATCTGACTGAGAAATGGAATATCAATTGCTCATATGGAAGTTCAAGCTGAAGTTGAAGAAAATTAAATCTATGAGAGAAAGTTTGACCTTGAGGACACCTCATCGGACTTTTGAGAGCTACTCAAGAGTAGATTTAAACCACTGAACACTAAAGACAGAAGATTCAATGACCAGTGGGATGGCATCCAGAGCATCGTTTATGATGAAAGCAAAAGGTTATTAAAATGACAGAAAAGAAATAAAACATCAAAGTGGATGTCAGAAGAGACTCTGAAATGTGCTCTGAATAATAAATTAGCTAAGACAAATGGAGGAAAAGATAAAGTCAAGGACCTGAACAGAAAATTTCAAATAGCTTGGGAAGACAAATATTATAATGAAATGTGCCAAGATCTAGAGTTAGAAAACCCAAAAGAAAGAATATACTCAGCATATATTAAACTGAAATAACTCAAAAAAATCAAGCCTTGACTTGTAATATTGAAATATTTTAGGAGCAAAATATTTAATGATGCAGGAAGCATTAAAAGAAGTTAGGGTGCACAGAGTCCACGTAGCAACAAGAACTAGCTGATATTCCATCATTCCAGGAGGTGCCCTATGAGCTAGAACCAATGGCACTGAAGGCAGAAATGAAAGCTACACTGAAAGCATCAGTCAAAAACAAGGCTCCAGCAATGGATGGAATACCAATAGAAATATTTGATTAAGCTTATAAAGCAAGCACTGGAAGCACTCGTTCATTTATGCTAGGAAACTTGTAAGACAGACACATGGCCAAACAAGTATGTGTCTTATAACCATATTTGTGTTCATTAACAAAGAAAGGTGAACTAATAGAATACTCAAATTATAGAATAATATCTTCACTATCATATGCAAGTTAAAGTTTGCTGAAGATTATCCCATGGCTGCAGCTTAAATTGACTGGGAATTGCAAGATATTCAGGCTGGATGCAGAAGAGGACATGGAACAATGGCTATCATTGCTGATGATGTGGATGAAAGCAGAGGATACCAGAAAGATGGATCTTGGATGAAAGCAGAGAATACCAGAAAGATGTTGACTTGCATCTGATTGACTATTCAAAGAACTTGGATTTTGTATCATACCAAACTATGGATAACCTCGAGAAAAATTGGAATTACAGAACACTTCATTAAGTTTATGGCGAACCTGAACATGGATTAAGAAGTAGCAGTGCAAACAGAACAGGTATTACAGAGTAGAGTTTTATTGACTATAATATTTGTAAAAGCAGATCAACCTGGTCTCTAGAGTGGCTAGTTGGATTCAAGATGGCCTTTAAGGTAGTAGTGATTTGTGCCACCCTGGAATCTTGTAAAATCCAAAACATTAGAATGTAGCTCACTTAGAAAAGACCTGTACATGATGATTGAATAAACCAATACATTTTATTAGGTTCACAAACAACTTTGATATAAACTAGCTATATTTCTCTATTTAGATCCTATATGTAAACATACTCTCATATAGATAAATATATACATATATAGAACATGTGCTTGTTTTTGAAACATTTTTGAGGACTCTTACAGCTCTTGTAACACTCTGTACATCAATTGTATCAAGCGCATTTGTACATATGTTGCTATCATTATTTCCTAGACATAAAGATACTACTACCAGTTAATCTCTACTCATACTGCGTCTCTATAGGAGACAGTAGATTGCCTTTGAGGGTTTCTGAGACTGTAAGTCATCATGAGAGGGGAAGGCCTATCTCCACCCTTGGGAGGGGCTGCTAGTTTTCAATGACTTTGTGCTTCATAGCCCGTTGCATAACAGTATTTATAGTATTTATAGTGCCACAAATTTTGGTTTTCAAAAACATTTATGGTTGATCATGGCAGAAAAATCTTTATCATAGGGCATATGACATATCTTTAATTCTCCTGCTGTTATTTGAATGCTGCTGTAGTTTATTCTCTCATTTACTGGTAATAAAGGTAATAAAGGCTTACAAACTGCAAGTAGCATGTTTTTATAAATGTCTACACTTTTGATAATTCAATTTAAAGTTGCACACTCTATTTTGTCTGACGCCGTCCCTGTACTCAGTGTTGACTTACTTTGAGACATTGAAAAGGAAATTTCCTATTTAATTTACTTTCCCTTTCTAACCCTTCTCTTCTAAAAAGAGCATTGTATTTTTTCATTAAAGAATGTATTATGTTTACCCAATGAATGATATTTTTAGACACACAACCCAATCGGTTGTGTATTTTCCTTATGATTTTGGCTTTGAAGCTTATGAGCTATCTCAATACATTTACCCCATACTATTTTTAACTCTGACGCCTTTATTAAGGCAAGTCTTGTATTAAAACAAGCAGTAATTTAAGTGAGGTGTCAGGTAAATCCACATGGAAGGAGCACATCCGTCCATATCATCCACAGATTACAAATAATAAAATCTAAGATCAGAGGAGGCAATTGTAAAGCTTAAATTCTGAGGATCCATTTGCACAAGGCTCTGGAAGACAGTGAAAGTCATGTGCATTAGAAGTCCTTTGAATTCACCATGACTAGAAATGGAAATAATCTTGCTCTCCAACAGAATGGATTAGAAAGTGGATCACTGAAGATATAGGTAGGTTAAAATTTAACATATTGTCAAGTGTTCTTTTTGACCATTTTAAAATTGTTCTAATTCTATTACACTTTGCTTTCACTTGGATTAAGATTTTTCTGTTTCATTTTAGTGTCATTGTTGGAATTTTGGAGGGTATGAGTTTCTTTTTTTTTCTTTCTTGAGTTAGTGAGAGAGTGAGAATGAGTGAGTGAGTGAATGAATGAGTGAGAGAGGGAGAGCGAGAGAGTAGGTGAGAGAGTGAGTGAATGAGAGTGGGATAGTGAGTATGTGAGAGAGTGAGTGAGTGAGTGAGTGAGTGAGTGAGTGAGAGAGTGAGTGAGAGAGTAAGAGAGTGAGTGAGAGAGTGCAAGAGTAAGAGAGTGAGTGAGAGAGTGGGTATGAGTTTCTTTGTATTAAATCAAGGATAGGTAAATCTATAGAGACTATAAATAAATCGTTTTTTTTAGGCTTATGAGGCAGGGTGTTTGGGGGTAATCGGGAGTTAATTATGATACGTACAGGAATGATGATGTCTTCTAAAATTGATTATGATGATAATGCACCGTTCTTTTAAATCTATTAATACCATTGAGTGTATGGTATGTAAATTATTTCAATAAAAGTGTTTTTAAAATAGTGATTATTTAGTCATTTGTTATGGATTGATTAGTGTCATTCAAAAATGTGTTTTGTGAATCCTAATCTCTATACCTGTGATTATAATCTCATTTAGAATGAGTCTTCTTTGGTGTGTTGGGGTGGCAGGTTGAGGGTGGGTGTGCTTGATGCCAATGCCTTATGAGATACAAAAATTCAGGTTAAACAAGCATGGTAGGGAAAGGTAGATGCCACAAGAACACCAATGGATCTAGGGAGAGAAGCTGAAAAGAGACACAAATCTTCCACCAGAGAGAAGAGAGCGAGAGCCTTCTTTAAGAACTGGTATCCTGAATTCTATCTTCTAGTCACTTAACCTGTGGAAACCTGACTTATATTTATTAAAGCCATCTTGTTGTAGTGTTTATGTTATCACAGCACTGGGTTTGTGATTTGGATCCACTCAGCATTTCCACTGGGGGAGGGGAGGACTTATTGAAGTATTCCTGTAAGATTCTAGTTTGCAATACCCTCTGTAAGGAAGTTCTGCTCTCACTTGGAGTCAGTATGAGCATGTAGCCACAACAAATGACCCTGAAATTATTCAGTACCGTAATGGATATGGAGTGGGCCTGAGGAATTTCGAGGTACTTCATAATAAGGCCTTAGTTAGCTTTTGTGAGGTTTTTGGAATGGGATACCTCTGTCTTTGCTTCGTGCCACCGAAAAAATTCATGCAGTGGAAGCAATTGTGTAATCCAAGTTATTGGCATTTTGAGGGAAAGGAAAGTTTCAGGTATGACAGGTTCCAAAGAATACTCACTGCTTCCAGCAAGTGTACAAGGCTGCATGGGAACTGTGCAGGAGTTCCGCCTGAACACAAAATAGCATGTGGAAAGAATACAGGAGCATGAAGCCACTCGTGCAGATCCAGGAAATCCCCAAAGGCCAAGAGAGAAGTGGGCGAAAGGGCCCACAGGAGCTTATGCTGTGCTTGCGGGAGACAGTTCCACCGTCCACTTTCAGGGCACACGGGAAAGAGAAGAAAGGCTGAGGCCCGCCTGTGGATGGTGTTATCTCCACTGGCCGTGGAGGCGTTGTTGAGAGAATTGGTTTCTCTTATTTGCTGAATTTAGGCACCCCTGTGTGAAGTCATATGCCTAGGTTGTGGCAGGTCCGCGCATGCTCCGTTTGGATTTTTCCATAGGTGTCTAATGGGTGCCTGTGTCCCTGAAGTCCCTTGTTGTGGCTGTATGCAGCAGTTGGGGAGACAATACCCCTTTGTTCCTATTGTCTCTACCTGGCTCTTTGAAGAGACTCTAGAATTATGGATACTAAACTAAGGCCAGGCTGACAAGGGGTCAGGAAGAATGGAAAGTTCTCACAATATTTTATAATGTCATGTACAGAAAATTTCTAGAAATATGTATTCATTATGAAACATTGAAAGGAATTGGGAAACGTGGTTGGACACTGAAGAGCAGATGATGATGTTTACGCAGTAACAAAGAGATTGTCCAATTTTTCTCAAGTGCTTATTGCAAATTATAACTTGCAAATGATGCTTTTAAGTATTTTGTTGAGGAGATTTATAAGCAAGATCTTAAATAAGGAGTATGGCTTGTTCTACCATTTAAAGAAGAATGTTGGGGAGGAGGAGATGCACTTAAAATTGAACTATGCCTAAAGAAACCAGAACTTAAAAATTTAGACAATTATTTTGTAGAAACCAAAGTGTGTGTTTTTAAAATCTACACTAAGGATTTGGTAATGTTTTGTTAAAGTGATTAAACCTGTGAATGGTGTATTTCTTCACACATGAAAACAGATATCCTGTCAGCTTAGACTGGAAGGAAAAGAGACCCACCCTCACCCACTGTCATTTGAGTTCATTCTGACAGAGACGCCCTATGGGCCAGAGCAGAATTTCCCCTTCAGGTTCCCTGGCTGTAAAATTTTACACTTAATGCTGGTTGGTTCCTGTAATGTTATAGACAAGAAATGAGAAAACAGAATGACTTGATTCCTAATATTTGCTGTATTCTTAAATTAAGCAAAACATTAGGGGTATTTCAGAGATCAGCAAAGTGATTACAAAAAACAGGCACAGACTAGGAGGCCCTAGTTTCAAAGGCTGGAGCCATGATCTTCTAGCTCTCAAAGGTTGAAGCCCTGATTGCTTATCTCTCAAAGAATCAGATCTTTTTACCACATTGGTTCTGGAGCATGGGGCTGCCACTAAAGTGAAACAAGAGTGCATTCAAAGATGGGGGCTTGTAGTAGGATTACCATTCAAAGATGGGGGCTTGTAGATGTCATTCCCAAGAAAGGCACATGAGAACAGAACCTACCAGTGTCGAGGGGGTAAGCTTGCTGCTCACGTGGACCAAGAGTATGGGACCACCCAAAACTAAATCAGAATCTCCAAGGCTGGGCTGAAGCACAGGGTCAAGGAGTCTCACCTCAAATCTAGCAAATGTGGTGACCCAGAATCCAGAATTCTAAAGAACAGATTTTTTATTGGCCATAAGAGCTGATGAAATTTGCTCTGTTGGATGTTAGAGTTGCTTGATGTCCATTATACATCTGTCTATCTAACTTCTCCCTTATACAATAAAATATGTCTATCACAGTGGTTCTCAACGTGCAGGTCACGACCCCTTTGGGGGGTGAATGACCCTTTCACAGGGGTCACCTGATTCATACCAGTAATAAAATTACAGTTATGAGGTAGCAATAAAAATAATTTTATTGTTGGGGTCACCACAGCATGAGGAACTGTATTAAAGGGTTGTGGCATTAGGAAGGTTGAGAACCACTCGTCTATTATGCGCCTGTACGTCAATAAACTTTGGAAATAGACAGTTTGCATTCTAGATTTCTCAGGTACCAGATGAAGAGCTTTGCCTCAGGTTGAATATACCTGAAATCGCGTCGGTGTTTTCCTTAAATAACTCAGAAGATTGCATTTTGAATGTGTAGTTGACACAAAACTTTTAGGGTGATGTAATGGTATCTATATGTTTTGAATGTAAGAGGAACATGACTTTTGGAGTTTGAAGTGTGGAATGTTATCCATTGGGTCCCTAAAATTTGAACTGAAGTCCTAACCCCTACATCTGTGGCACGGGGTGCCTGGTGGCACACTGGGTTCAGTGTTTGGCTATGAACCACAGGTTGGCACTTCAAACTCAATATCCGTTAATGGGAGAAAGACGAGAGTGTCTACTCTCATGATGGTTCAGAGTCTCATTTTTAAAACTCTACGGAGCTGTTATACTCTCTACCGGGTTATTGTTGTGAGAGATATTCAATTTCAATTATGTATACACTAGAGTATAAGCTGACCCAAATATCAGCCAGAGCACCTAATTTTACCACAAAAACTACATAAAAATGTACTGAAAACTCAGCTTTTCCTCACGTATGTAGGTAAGTGGCAGTGGGATTTTTAAAATGTATGCCTGTGTTAGAATAGCCTTGTTGGTGCAGTAGTTGCTATACAAAATTTTGGTTATTCAAACCAGCCAGCTACTTCTCAGGAGAAGGGTGCAGCAGCCTGCATGCAGAAAATGGACAGTCTTGGAAACTGTGCTTGACTTTTGTAAGGTCACTATGAGTCAGAATTAATGTAACAGAAGGAGGTTTTTAAAGTTATAGCAGAAGATTATCACTAAGCAAGTTAAATAGAGACTTGTACACACTTAATACTCTGTAATGAAGAATTTCACGTGACTTTCACAATACTATGATGAAAAACATGTTAAACCACTCACCACTTTTTATTAAGTAAGGTAAATTGAGAAATTGCGTATTTTGCTTACTGAGAACTCTACTCCTTTCAGGGATTGTAAATTTCAAAACAAAGTTTGACTCTACAGGAAGTTGCTGTCGGATTGGAAGAGAACACTCACCAGTCATAACTATAAACAGATCTCTGATGTGTTGAAAAAATATTAAATTATTAAGATTAGAACATAAATACAAGTAAACCCATACTACCTTACTTATTGGGTAATAATTTTGATTATAGTCTCATTTTGGAATGGGTTTTATTTCGTTAATATTGTAATATATGGGTGTGGTATATCTTAAATCAATCTCTTCTTATATAATAAAGAGGTGATTAAGCCATGAAGTACAAATAGAGGAGATGACACACTCCCCATGGTCACAGATGCTTTACCAGTAAGTCTTTCCCCACGCATATCAACCCTCTATAGGGACTGCAAGGCTGTATGGGAGCACAGAATCATTGTTTTCCTGTGATAGGAATGGATGGTACCTTTGAACCACTAACCTTGCAGTTCCCAGTCCAACACTTGCTGGATAGCACCACCCTGGTCACCAAGGAAGCTTAGAAAAGAAGATGAAGAGAAAGGAACATCCCAGAGGCTTTCCCTAAAGGGCCACTGAACTCAGACTTTCATCCTCCCAAACAGTAGCAAACTGAATCTGTTTGTTAAAGCCAGTACTTGCATTTCTGTTATAGCAGCAGTACACCAGTAAGACATCATTGATGTATTTCTTAGATACTGTTAACTAGCCCTCTATAATAATGTCTATAAATAGTTATACATGGATGGCTTTAGCAACGTCTATGTCATATTTATTAGTTTAATTGTGCTGTAGATTGTACCCTGGCTTTTTCAAGATAGAATCATGATATATTTTGATACTCAAAGGACTGATACAAATATGATTTGTTACAGAAATGTAGGATGGGGAAAGTCTCTTAAAAATAATGCTAGGATGTCAACGGTATTTCCTCATGAAAAGAATGACTCAAGACCCATACTTTACACCACAGGCACAAAAGAATTCACAATGGATCTATGACCTATATGCAAAAACCAATTCATAGAACTTTTAGAAGGAAACAGGAACACGATGCCCAGATTTTACTTTAGACACAAACTTTTAAATATTAACTCATTTCCATCCAGTCAATATGATTCATAGAAATCTTACAGCACAGAGAAGACAGCTCCTTTGAGTTTTGGAGACTGTAATGGTCTAGGAGAGCAGAAAGCCCGGCCTTTTTCCAGTGAGTATTGGTGGATTCAAACTTTGGATCTTGAGGATCACAGCCCAAGGCATGACCAATTTGTTACCAGTGTTTTCAGACATCTAGATACAACTTTAAAACCTAAAGCAACAAAAACTGCACTTGATCAAGATCAAAAGTTTTGTGAATCAAAGTCATTATCAAGAACATGAAGGAACAGCCTACACAATGGGAGGAAATATGTCCTTGAGCTATATAACCCTTTTTAAAAATTGAGCTCTAAATAAAATATCTTACAATGAAAAGGGAAATTGGGATGAGTGGAATTACAAAGACAGTGTCTGGGTTGATGATTTTGTGGTTATATATAACTCTTAAACAACAACAAAAATATGAGCAACTCATTCAAAAGTTGGGCAAAATTGTGTGAATATTTTCATCCTCTCGTACAGCCTGCAGAATTTGTATATTAAATTTAAGATCAATGCCCAGATTAGGTAGTTACTATCTTGATAAACACACTTTCATAATAAACCAGAAGGAAAACAAATCAAAGGTAGCCCTAAGGAAAAATAACATTGTGTTTTCTGCTTATTTAATCAACTATACATCATCACAGAAATTTTTTGATGAGCAGGGGAAAAGTGAGTAGAAATTGGTACATTTTAACAAGCATTTAAAAGTTTACAAGCTGAGATTTGTTTTAAAATGTATGTTTCTCTCAAATGTGGCCCAAGAAGTTCACTTCAATTCTGATCAAACTTTCCTCTTTAAACGTGCCTCAATATTCTTTCATCTTATATTTAAAAGTTTCTACCTCTTTTTTTATATAAACCAGATGGAATTTATGTTGAGACCATCCAAGCGACTGTACATCAGTAAATCCATAAGTGGGGCAGAAGAGAAGTCTGAAGTGGTTCACAGATGCCCAAGAATACACACACAGCATATGGCATTTTAGAAGACTGGTGACGATGGCAGTTGGATGTTTAGTCTCTTCTTCCAAAGAGCATCGAACTTAGCTCCATAATTAGAGGACCAAGAAAGCCTATATGCAGAGGCAGATGGAATGGAAAAAAGAGGCACATATAGACTGAAAAGCCCATGTGCTCCATAAACTCACAATTGAAAGCACTCAGGGTTGCATGTGAACTAAAGACTTTTATACTAAGTATATAATTCATACACTTAGCAGAAGAGAAAATAGAACCATTAAAAATAACTTGTAAGATATGGGTGATTTTTAGAGATCTCCATTTTTGTTTCCAGTGTAAAGAACATTGGTTTCATTTATATCTTCTCTCCTCATGTTGGTCATATACTCCACCAAAATACCAAAACCTGATCTTAAAGTTTTAGAACTTGGTGAGATACATTTTAGGTAAAATATTAATGTATTATATTCACCAAATTTTGGCAAGTTCAAGGGTATAAATAGTCCCTGTTTAATTGTAGTAAGAGGCTTTTTCAATTTACTATTATGTGTGGTCTCCATTTACCATGAGTACCGATGGAAAGAGCATGTAACCCAATTTGTAAGCATATTTGTTGGAAACTTTAGAAAAGTCATTACTTATTATCCTTCTTTTGGATAATGTCTTCTGCCATGTGGAGATTGCAACCAACTTTATTATTTATCCACCAACTGAGAATAAATTAGGAGCGTGGTGAGAATTTTAGGGGAATAGGTTGAAAATGCTGAAATCAGTTAGTAATCAAATCCAAAAATCATCCTACCACCAATACTGGGACTTCCAGATATATGAAAGTATCATGCTTTAGGCTGGTTTGCAAAGGGTTTTCTTTCTTTCACTTTATGGATTTGCTTTGGATTTGCTTTGGAGTAATATGGATTTGCTTTGGAGAAGTGTGAAAAATAAATTATATGCTTTCATTACTAATTGAAGAACTCCTTCTCTGTCTTAAAACCACTGTCTTTATAAAGGGGTTTTGATTGATTTGGTTCCAGTAGCACAATTTTGGTCCCTATTCTCCTCTGCCTTTTATAGGTCCTAGAGCTTAGTTTTCAGAACAGCCCACAGGTATAAACCTCTTTTCGAGCTCGCAGGCGTTCCAGGTAATGCAGTCATTATTAGCTGCATTTGAGATGATCCCTACTCACAGTGTCTCTGTGGACAAGGCACTGAAAGAAAGCTCTGAACTGCCCCATCATTTGTCATTGTTCAAATTGTCCTTATGTTTGAGATCATCAGTGCAGCCACTGGGTAAATCCATCTCATCCAATGCCGTTCCCCTCTACCAAACATGATATTCGTCTCCAGGGATTGACAATATGTTCAAAGGACTGAGACAAAGTCTTGCTGTACTTGCCGGTAAGGAGCAGTCTGATTGTACTTCTTCCAAGACAGATTTGTTTGTGCTTTTGGCAATCTGTGGTACTGTCACTGTTCTTTTTTACCACCACAGTTCAAATTGGATTCCTCTTCAGTCCTCCTTATTCAATGTCACTTCAGCTTCACAGATAAGTATATTTTTTATCATCTATCTATCTTATATGCAGCATATCCATTATATCATTTTATCAATTAAGCAATGATAATGCTAATAAACTAAGTTTAAGAGCAAGTATAATAATATCAAATAAATGTATAACATCATTTAAGAAGCATGAATAATTTAATTTGGAAAATTATATGGATGAGTAGATGTGACTGGTCTCCACATTTTAAGTCACACAAAAATAAACAGATAAAAATATATTATTCAGTATAGCAAATCAGATTAGAGTCTTTTGCATTATATTTAATGGTATTTAATTCAATTTTCTTTCAAGTAATTTTGAATACACCCTGGTTTAAAAAAGAACCTAAAACCTTTGTCAGAAAGTCAAGTGGTAGACACATATCCTTACATGTGTAGATGTATTTGCATTAGTGTATATATGAGAGCCCATAATAATGGAAATAAGATAATAATATTTTTCACAAACTTTTTGAAGCCTCATATACATATCGATATAAGTATAGGTACATAGATACAGACTTAATGTCACATAATAACAACTGTATAAATATAGATATGCCTTGACATCGATTCCCTACTTTTTCTTTTAATAAAGAAATTTAAAGTGAGCACACAGTCACACAACCACCAAGGGACAGATTGCACGTCACAACTTTGTAGTAGTCATGAACAGTCTCATCGATGAGTTCAGATCAGGGAGTTAGGTTTAAAAAGAAACAGTATGTTCTTTCAGGTTTTGACTTAAAAACAGTTTGTGAGATCCTTTATTTTCTCTCTTTTTTTGATATGGGGTAGAATAAAAATATGGCTAGACTCATCCACAGTGTTGTAGAATGTGGTAGCCAATTAGCAAGTTGGAAGGCATTGAAATCTCTGATTAACTATGTGGACGCGTATACATCAAGCCAGCATTGCGGCACTAGATTCATCTTGTGTGGCCTTGCTCTATACCTGACTTATGAGCTTAGCAAATATTAAGATTTCAGTGCATGTTTGCACATAGTAAATATATCATGCTACAGTCTTCATGCTTTGACTGTATTATAAGCCTAATGTAAGACTATATTAAGAATCCTTTTCCCCCACAAATTATTAATTCTAAAAATTAACGGTGGGGAAACACACTTGCACACACACACAAGGACGTGATATAAAGTCACAATTTTCATTCATCTGAGAAATGGGTACTTTACTAGTCAAAACATCCGATGTAGAAAGTTTGGGGTGGGGAGCCTATGAGTTCATTTGAATGAGGAAATAACAGTTCAAAAAGTGAAGGCAAGAGTGGTTGAATAACTTGAGAAATGTAATCATTATCACTAAATTTTACTTGCTGATACTCCTGAATTGGTACATTTTTATTGTGAATACTTTCATAGCAATTGTCTACCAATTGTCTTCCAGTTTACCATACTACAATAGCTTATATGTTGCTGTAATGCTGTGATGGAAGCTATGTCACTGATATTTAAAATGTCAACAAGGTCATCCAAAGTGAGCTGGCTTTAGCAGACCTTCCAGACTGAGAACAGACTAAGAAGAAATAGGCTTTGCACTTATGAGGAATTAGCCACTCAAAGTTTCATGGAGAGCAAGAGACCATTGTCAGACATGAATGCTCTCATGAATGGCAGAGGAACTTTGTCAGATTTAGTGCCAAAAGATAAGTCCTTCTGATTAAAAGGCTCTCAAAATATGACAGAAGAACTGTTTTCTCAAAGTAGAGTCAACCATGGTGACGTGGATGGAGGACAGATTTGGGGATCTCCATTTGCTGATGGGCCATAAGTCAAAAGGAGAGGAAACAGCTGTGGACTTCTTTTAACAGTTGGAAATTGGAAAGCATGAGGTACAAATCTGGGAAAATTAGAAGCCAGCAACAATGAAATGGAAATACTGATGTGTAAAAATCAACATCCCAGACATCACTGAGCAGAAATGCACTGGCACTTGCCATTGTGAATTTAAAAAAATCATATGGTTTACTATGCTGAGAATGACAGATTCAAGAGGAATGGTGTCACATTCATTGTCAAAAAGAAATTGCAAGATCTATTTTGAAATTAATGCTGTCTGCCACAGGATAATATCCATCTGAATACAAAGAAATCTGATCAATACAACTATTATTCAAATGTATGCACCAAACACAAAAGCTAGTGATGAAGAAACTGAAGACTTCTACCAACATCTTTACTCTAAAAATGATCAAACATGGAATCAAGATGATTGATAATTATTGGTAGTTGAAATGAAAAAGTGAAACCAAAGAGGTAGGAACAGTAGTTCAAAATATGGTGTGGTGACAGAAACGAAGCTGGAGGATCACAGGATAACATTTTGAAAGACCATCAAATTGTTCATGGCAAATGTCTTTCCAACAACAAAGAGAGTGCCTATACACATGGAGTTCTCCAGATGGAATACGCAGAAATCAAATTAACTACACCTGTGGGAAGAGACCATGATGAAGATCAATATCAGCAACCAAAATGAGGTCAGGGACAGACTGTGAAATAGAACATCAATTGTTCATTCGGAAGTGCAAGTTAAAGAAAAGTAAAACAAGTTCACAAGGGCAAAAAATGTGTCCGTGCATATACCTCTCCTGAATTTTGAGCACATATCAAGAATATATTTTACTCAAAAAATGTTTACTTGTGTTTTATTTTTAAAAGCATATGACTATGTGAATGATAGCCAACTATAAAAACCAACTAAGATAGAAGTTGTGTAGCATTTCATCTTGCTTGGATCTACAGCAATGTTTATATAAGCAGAGATCAAGAAATCAGACCCAGGTGTTTTAGGGTAGAGCTGTTCCATAGGCATTCTTGCCTGTAATCTTTATAGAATAAGATTCCACATCCCTTCTTTTGCAATGCCACTGGTGGATTTGAACCACCAACCTTTAGTTGTATAGTTGAACATAAACTGCTCCAATCAATAACCTATTTCCAAATTAGACCCATGAAATCTAATGGATTCCAACTCAGAGGTACTCTGGGACCCTGAAGAACTACCTCCGTAGGATTCCCAAGCTTCTCTATACCTCTGTGAGAAAGACTGTCATACATTTTTCTCTCAGGTCACCTACAGATTTAAAACAACCAATCTTTGTGTTAGCTATGAAGCACTTAACCTTTTTAAAAAAGATTAACTATAAAAACAAGTTCACTGGTTTGAAGTCAACTCTGACGTATAGTGACACCAAAGAGGATTTCTGCGGCTACAGATCATTACTGCAGTAGACAACCTTATCACTTTATTTTTTCACTCAGCAAATAACTGGTGGATTTGAACCGCCCTCCTTGTGGATATTTTACCCATCAGCACCACCAGACCTCCTTATTACCAGATGTTAGAGGCCAAAAATCAAATTATAATGTTATGAAAATCATTTAAGTTTCATGAAATTTAAAAAGAACTTCTTATAATGAAAAAGTTGACACTCTCCATAGGTACTGTATTGATCCCCGTATTCATTATCTCCATTATCACGTACAAATGGAATTTCTGATAATAGTATAGGCAATAAAATCCTCTTTGGTAACTGAAGATAACAGTGCTGCATGCATGTTGAAACTTGATCAAGCTTCACTTAATAGAAACTTGAATCCCAATATCTGTGATGAGATAGAAAAACATTAGATGGTGATAAGACAATTTTTCTGTTTCATTAATTTTACAGTGAATGGTAATTTCTAATATATTTCATTCTACTGCATGAATTTGTTCATTAGCACAAAAATATTAATTCAAAAATCTCGTTTAGGTGAATATTCAATTTTTATGTGCATAATGTTTCTTTTATCCCACTCAATACTATAAAAATAATCTGCTATCTTTTATTATATGAAGTCCATTCAAAAATCAAGAATTTTCTAGGGATTCTGATTTAACATGAGCAAAAAGAATTAATAAGCATGACAAAGTCTGAATTAGAAGAGAGTTTATTATATGTGTAAATTATATATATATATATGCTTACACAAAAGCATGTACATAGGAGGTGTATATATCAGTATGCATTTAATTATGTGGATGGGTTTATGCATGTGTGGATACCTCAAAACTCATAGCCACCTAGTCAATTCTGACTCACAGTGACCTATGGGACAGGGTAGATAGAACTGCCACTGTGGGTTTCTGAGTAGCTCTTTACAGGAATAGAAAGGTTCATTCATCTGACTTGTAAAATAGTTAGTGGTTTGTAGTTTCAAACTGCTGACCTTGTGGTTAACTGAGCAATGCATTTCGACTATGCTACCAGGGCCATGCATTGTCTCCCTGTATGTTATTTTTTGTTGCATGGCCATGCAACAACAATTATGGTAATACAATAAATAATCATTAACTCTAAAATTTCCAACATTAAAAAATCAACTATTATGATTGGTTGCTATGATTTTAAAATAAATAATTCTAATCTTCAAGGCCACCCTTTGTCTGTCAGTTTGCCTCACTGTAGTTTAGTGATTGGTGTGTTGCTCTGATACTGAAAACTATGCCATTGGTATTTTAAAAAGCAGGTGGGTCACCCTTGGAAGACAAGATTCAAGGACTGAGGGATTAGCAACTGAAAACTTTATGAATAGCAGCAGGACATTGTCAGATATATTGCCAGAAGATTAGGTGCTCAGGTTTGAAAGCACTCAAAATTAAAGTGGGGAGGAACTGCCTTCTAACTATAGAATTGACCTTGTAACTTGGGTGGAGCAAAATGTTCAGGTTCTTTCTGAGAAGCAGGGATGGTGAGACTCTTTCATGAGCGTTGGACATGTTATCAGGAGAGACTGATCAGTTAAAAGGACACCATGATTGGCTTAGAAATCAGTGAAATATAGGAAAATGCGGGAAGTAGCGGTGTCCTAGCTGGAAATGAGGGTCATACCATGGTTCCTACTTGCTGTGCCTGGGGCGTGGTGCCAGAGGAGCACCAGCAGCCTGAGCACTGTGTAGTCAGCGCGCACAGCAGTGCCTCCTCCCTGAGACTCCTATAAAGTCTGGCGCTCACAGCAAGGGCCAACCTGACTTAAGCTCTCCTAAGATGGCCAAGCAGCCAAACTATAACCTGGAGAAAATTGAGAACAAAGCAGAACCCGCTGTAGACATGCTTCCCAATTACCTGCAAGCTTTCAAGAAGGCCCTGGACCTGGTCATGCAGGTGCAAAAGCAGACCAACAAAGAAACCAGACACAAGAAAAAGCCCCAGTGATGACTCTAAACAAATCTAAAAATAATGGAAGTTTCCCACAAACTTTTTGAAGCCCCCTTGTATCTATCTCACAACTTTTGCCTGTTCAGTATTTACAGGTTTAAGCCTTATTGACAGCAATTATAAAAATCTGTTTGCAAGCTAACATTCCATGATCCTTGTAGTTTTTCCATCACCCCTACCCTCCACCCCCCACTTTGCATATTGACCCTATTAACCACCAATAAACTTTGATATCTCACTAAGAAAAAAATAGGAAAATGCTCAAGAGGTGGACTGACAGACTGCAAGTATGGGCTCAAACATAAAAAAAAAATGTGAGGATGACGCAGGACTTGGAAGTGTTTTCCCTGTTTTACATAGAGTCGCAATTGACATGATAGGACCTAAACCTACAATAACAGTCTTCAGGGAGTTTTTAGCCTTAGGGGAATTTTAATGCAGAAAATAAGCAAGTATCTATAACAAAGTAGAGTAACTGTCATGGTGCGGATACATATTGGGTGTTAGAAAATCTAAAGTAAGAGGCACTGCACCAGGTTGGGTATGGGAGGAAGTGGAAGATATAAGATATTTGTAAGTGGATAAATTTGAAGTTGTCTTGAATTGCTTGCATATAAAAAAGAAAAACAAGTCTGAACAAAGATAAGGGCAAATTGTGAGTTACAAGTTGCGTGATATACTGGAAAGTAGTGAGTGAACAAGATCATGGCCATTTCCATAATCACATACTTATTATGACTCTTCAATATATCGAGTGTCCATCTCCAAATTAGCTTGTAAGTATGAAAACAGCCATTGCCCTTTCACCATAAAATTTTATTGTACTTTAAATAAAAGTTAGGTTTTACACTGCTTATAGGTTTAATATCATATGTCAGAGGACTATACTTGAAGTGAGTAGCTTTCAAAAGAGAATAAATTTACATAAATTAATAAACAAAATCACATTAACATAAATAATTTGTTAGGGAGTAGGAGTGAAAAGAAAGAAATTAAGTTTTTCAATAAAAATTATTGGCCTCCCAAATAAATATTATGTTTATTTCATATATTACAAAATCATGACAAGTATAGTAAGACATTTTTTTGAATCTGAAGAGAATTTTTCAGTTTCAAAGAATGCTAGTAAAATGATCAATTTAAGAGTTTCTTATAACTTTTATTGAAGTTTTATTGTTTCCTCTTTACAAGCTGCTATTTGAAATATCGTCTAACAACTTCTGTACATATTTATAGTGATATGATATGGAATTCACTGAGATTCATACTGTGAAATATCAATAATAAAGGTGAACTTATTGGATAATCGTTGTACTGCAAACAACAGGACTATAGTAGAAAGCCACCACAAGAGAAAGCTAGGGCAAACTGGAAAACCCCGTAGAGGGTCAAATAACAACAATGTTGAGGCTGGTGCAGGATCGGGTAGCGTTTCCTCTGGTTCATCGGGTTGGAACCAACTCGACGGTACTTACCAATAACAGCAAGAATCAGAGTTGCCTCGGTGGCGGCAGTGTTTGTTTGTTTCATAAGGAGTCGTTTCTCCATGTCTCTCTTCCCCTTTCTGTTTCCTGCTTTCTGGTAAATGTTGGTTCCCAATTGCATTTCTAGGAATTTCTCATTCACCTTAAAAATGTGGTTAAACTTTAAATGCAAGTTAGGCATCGCAATGTTTATAAATTTAATGTCATATGGAAGAATGCTATATCTGAGGTGAGCAGCTTTCAATTTAATTGCCCATATTTGTAAATATTATTTGTTTTGTAATTCAAACCACATGTAGCAAATTGCTTTTTAATGGTCTTCCTCACAAACAGGTGTACCATGTGCAGTTACAGAGATTGTTAATAGCTTTTGCCTGTGGCAACATTTTGTACAGGATAAATTGCAGCTGCTGCCAAATTTTTTTTTAAATGAAAGAACAGAAAGTGTCTGGGTTTTTTTATAGTTAATATAACAAAGAAACACCTATTGCCAAACAGAGTTTTATTTACAGGTACTATGATTTGTATTCATAGGTGTTAGGGTTAGAATTCCAGCATATATTAGGAGCAAAAATTCACGTCTCAACTACTAGTCTCTTTAACACAAGTTTGACTTTTCTAGCATGCGCTCAAACTTTCTTTCTGTCCTGTAACCAGCAAACAATTCCAAAACCACTTCCACACAACTGCTATTAAGCAGGTGCCTAAAACAACATACTTATATTCTCACAGTCTGGAACCAAAAGAGGCATGTTTTTTTTTTTTCGGGAAGGCTCTAGGGAAAGACTCTTTCCTTTTTTCCCCTCTTTATTGCACGGGTTTACTTGTGTTTTACTGACCATGCAAAGACATATGTCTGTGTGCATCATAACAAACTATGGACAGCACTTGGGAGAATAGGAATGCCAGAACAATTCATTGTTCCTGCAGAATAAATCTGCACATGAATGAAAACATAGTTATTTTAACTGAACAGAGGACTGTGTGATTTAAAATCAGGAAAGAATATGCACCAGGGTGTATCCTGTCATCATACTTATTCAGTTGTACGTTGAGCAAATAATCTAAGAAGGATGTTACTATGTGGACTAAAAGGTACTTGATCCAAGACAAGAAAGTCCTCCTATTGTAAGCATTGGAAAGTTGTACATTGAATAAGGAAGATTGTAGAGGAAGAGAGTTATTTGAATTGCGGTGCTGACAAAGAACGTTGAAAGTACCGAGGACTGTTGAAAGGACAAACCCATCTGTGATAGACAAAGTAAGGCCAGAGTGCTCTATAAAGGCAAGGTTGGCAAGATTTTGCCCCACATGGTTTGGGCAGGTTGTAAAGAAAGGTCTCTCTGTGAAGGACATCCTGCCTGGTAAAGGGATAGTGAAAAGGAGGAAGGCCCTCAACCAGAACGACTGACACGGTGGCTGCAACAATGAACTCAAATGTAGGAACAATTGTGAGAATGGTGTAGGAGCATTCAGGGTTCATTCTGCTGTGAACGGGATCGCTATAGTCTGCAACCTACATGATGGCATCTAACAACAAAGACACTGCTTGCGCAATCTGAGAAGCTGTCCTCTATAAAGCACAACACTGATCCTAGAATAAGAGAGAGAGAGACGTTAAACGTATTTTTAAGTATTTATAAATTATCAGGGGTTCCTGAGGGAGGAGGTAGTGGGGAGGGAAGGGAAAAAGGAAGACCTGATACCAGGGTCTTGGGTGGAGAGCAAATGTTTTGAGAATGATGAGGGCAACAAATGTACAAATGTGCTTTACACAATTGATGTATATATGGATTGTGCTAGGAGGTGTATGAGGCCCTAATAAAATGATTTTTAATAAAGAAAAGAAAATGATGATGGCAATATGTACAAATGTACTTGATACAATTGATGTATGGCTTGTTATAAGAGTTGTAAGAGTCCCATTAAAATGATTTATTTATAATAAAAATTATTTATCATTAAAAAGTATTTTTACAGTCTTCTGCATTGACTACACCACAACAAAATAAAAAATACTCACAACTAAACCAATTGAGATCATCGTGATACACAGACAGTATATTGAAGTTATCAAAGATTTCATTTTACTTGGATAAACAGCTAATGCTCAGTGAAGCAATGGCCAAGAAATAAAAAAAAACATATTGCATTAACAACTCTTTTGGAAAATGATCTTGTCTTCTAATCCAATGCCTGTGTGGTATTTTCAATTTCCTGTATGCATATGATGGTTGGACAATGAATAAGAACGAATAAAAGTAGCTGGAATCTTTAAAATATGGGACTGCCGGAAGAATACCAAATATAACACGATTGCCAGGAGCAGACACAAATCCATCCTGGGAGAAGTGTAACCAAATATTCTTAGAACTTAAGGTAGTGACACGTAATCCTATCGGCTTTGGACATGTTATCAGAAAGAATCAGCTCTTCAGAAGGACATTGTGCTTGGTATAATAGAAAGCCAGTAAAAATGAGGAGCAACCTCATGAAATGGATTGATGCAGTGGCCTCAAGATTGCGTTCAAGCGTAACAATAATGGTGGAGATGACTCAGCGCTGGACAGAATTTCATCTGTTGCAATCGGGGAAACTATAAATGGGATTCTATTTAGAAGTACCCAAGAACAACTGTAACAACTTAGACGGGATATATTTTCATGTTCAATGTTTTAAACAGAGATTTTATAAAAAAGAAAGTTACCTTGTTCCAAAAATGGACTTTTGAAAACAGTTGAGTCATGGACATGTTCCTGTAAAAGAACATTAATGTTGGTCAAGTGGAAGGGTAACAAAAAATGAGGAAAACCCTGAGTTACAGGAATTGACACGGTGGCTGCAACGAAGGGCTCAAACGTAACAATTGCGGGAGTGTCACCGAGCTAAGCTGTGTTTTCAGCTCTGTTGAACATAAGATCACTACAAGGCAGAATCAACTTGATAGCACCTAATAGTGTAACATCCATCTCCCTTACAATCTATACCTGTATCGTGACATAGTGGGCTTTTCTGTTTGTTTGAATCTTCTCATTTTATTAGGATACCGGTCATATTTGATTTGAACCTGTCCTATTCCATTGTGGTCACATGTTAATTAATCTCATAATGAATAATTAATCTGTAAGGCCATTTCTAAGGGAGGTTCTACTCACCAGTATCAAGCCATAAGACTTGAACATATCTTTTGGGGGCAGAGATTAATACTTAAGAGTTCCATATAAAAATTGACCCACTATCACTCCCTTTCAGAGTTACTATCAGAATTGATATAAAAATGATGTTTAGAATAAGGCCCCAAACTTTGTAGATGATATATATATAACTTTATAATTATTGTTCTACATTATTCATATATTTATTTAAGAACAAACTAGATGACTAAACCTAACTGAGGGGAAATGAGTAATACTTAAGTGGGACACACAATGAGACACCATCTACCAACAATATCTTACTAATTGTATACACTAAGTATCTTTAAACACAACCTTTGGGTGTTTGAAATAATACTGGGGACAATTGACTCCCTTGTGTTAAGTGAACCCTAATTCACAGCCATCCAATAGGACGGGATAGAATTGTACCATGGGGAGATGGTTGTTGTCATTGATGCAGCTGCAGATATGGCTTCATCTCTCTCCTGTGGTTACAACTGGTGGGGTTGAACTACCAGTGTTTTGGGTGGCAGCTGAGCACCTCTACTGCACCAGCAGAATTCTTTGCCATATTGAGTAAATCAATGTAATGAGGAAGTCAATTTAATTTCTAATGTAGTCCTCATTATGACTGACTATAGTACAGCAAGGTAATAATGATCTTCAGTTTAGGAGCCAAATGACATTAAATTTCAGTCATAATTCCTGATGGCTGTGTGTCTATTACTAAACCCTTAGTAATTTCCGTGTTAGCCCGGGTAGACTAGAGAAACAGATGCAGAGAGAAACTCATATGTGTATAAGAAAGAGCTTTATATAAAGAGTAATTCTACATTAAGAAAATATCCCAGTACACTCCTTATCAAGTCCATAAGTATGATATTAACCCATTATGTCTGATACCAATCTGAAAAGTCTACTTTGGACTCACGAAACACCTGCAATGATGCCGAATGCAGAAAGATCACAGGCCAGTGGGTGGGAAAGCGTGTGGATCCAGTGGTGGTGTAAGTATCCCAGTGCTGGCAGGTTTGTCCACATGGCTTCTCCAGCTCCAAGGTTCTGGCTGCCATCAGCCTGTTTCTATGGATCTTGTCAGCTTCAATATCTCCCAGAGAGTCAGTGAGTACCCAGACTCCTGTAAGCTGTTTATCTCCTTAGCACCTCCAATTGAGGTCATCAATCTGCAACTTGATTGACAAGTAAATGCCTCCCTTTCACTCATAAGTCTCAAATTGACAACTGATTAGGTAACTACTATAATTACTGATCCTCATCCATAATATATTGGTAACCTGGACTTTATTTAAATAGCCCACATCACTGTAACTTTGAGGAAATGGAATCAATAAGCCTAATGCCCAGCTTGCATGAAGTACAAGCTTTCTACATATGTTCCAGGTGTGCAGTTGTGGTATGCTGAGTTGAATAGAGAAACAAATCCAGCAAATTTCATATATATGGATAAGAAAGATATTTATAACAAGCGGTAAGTATGTATAAAGAAAGCATTCCAGCCCAGTCCAAGTGAAGTCCGTAAGTCTGATACTAGTCCCTAAGTCCCTCTTCAGACTCATGAAGCCGCATGCAATGATGCAGGAAGATCACAGGCCTACACTGCAGAGTCATGTGCACACAAAATGGGTGAAACATGACAGGGATCCCACCGTTCGCAAGCTCACTGGCAGAGTCCCAGCAAGTAAGAAGGTGAAGTGGCGGAGTGAGAGCAGTGTCCTGTGTCCCACATTCTTACACCATCAAGTAGTCATCAGGCTGGGACTTGATTGACAGTTTGACATCACCACTAGCCAGGAGTGTCTAGTGGACACAAAACCACGTGACTACCACCGGAGTCAATTCCATATTCTGTTCTGGGGAAACCTTTTCCTCTTTCACCATAAAATGAGCTTTCCGAAAGCAAGGGCTTCTAAGGCTGTTTTGTTGTATTCTCAGTGTTTTGAATAGTAATTACCCGCTCGCCCAAAGCCTAAAGATGATTTTGAATCATATCAATCGTATGGGGCTGACTAGAACTACTCCATAGAGTTTCCAGGACTGTAAAACTTTAAGGGAAAAGACAGTTTTGTCTTTCTGAGCAGCTGGTAGATCTGAACTGCTGAACTTGTAGTTAGCAGTCAAACATTTTAACTCACAAGGGCTCCTTTGAATAGTACTTGACACACTATCATTCAACAACATTATATTTGTCTAATGATTTATTTAACGGTATCTTATTAAATATTTTATTCAATTTATTCAGTAACACATTTAAATAATAAACTAAGAATAATTTATTTAAAATAGACTTTTAAATCTGTTTTAAAAATGACATCACTGGGGTTTTACATGTTATCAGTATAAAGTAACACATGTGAGAATATAAAACCATAATGTCTTCCCTTCCTATCTTTTCACAAGGAAAAGGACACTACAAAAGTTTGCTTTACCACCTTTATGGTATGTCACCTTCAACTCTTAGATGACAAAAGAATCTGCGGTCTGTTTAAAAATTAAAACAAAGCAAATATAATAGTTTCCTGTTAGGTTTGTTATGATAAAAAGTTTAAATATTCATAAAAATTTCAACAAAATTTATGCATAATAAAGTCTCAATAAAATAAATTCCAGAGAGCATGTAAAGTTTGATACAAATATTGATCTCTTTTGTCATTGAGACACATAAGAGTCTATGTGATATCGGGCTTTTTAAATCATTATTATAATTTATAGTCCCTGATTGGCAATGGTGATTTATGCTCAAATATAGGCTTAAAGGTTGTTTCTTCTAATTAGTCCAGCAGCAACATAGAAGACTCAGTCATTGCCATCTGGTCAAACCAATTCATAGCGAGCCTATAGGAGAGGCAAGAATTAGCCCTGTGAGTTTCAGACATGGTAATTTTATGAGAGTAGAAAGCCCTGTCTTTCCGTCAGAGAGGCTGATGGGGCAGACTTTCCTGAATGCAGCCCAAAGAGTAACCATTACACCACTAGGGCTCATTCCAACGTAGAAGACAGGCCTGTGAATACATTCCTGAAAAGATTACAGCCAACAAAAATCTGAGGCAGTTCAGTTTTGTAATGCCGGTGTTTCCATGAGTCAGAATGCATTCCACAGCATATGTATAAACAGAATATTGGATCCAGGGAGATATTTATGTTACCAAGGCTGCTGGCAACCACTGACATATACAGTAATGAAGCCTCTACTCTCAGATAGTCCATTTCAGACTCGCCCAGAAAGATTGCAGAGACACGCTGTCCAGGATAAAGGGTCAGATAGGATCAGCCGAGGTTTCATTTCTTTTGTCGCTGTAGAGGCAGCCTGGCAGTGTGCTTAACAGTATGAATTCTGAGTCTGTAAGTACAGGAACCACCATTTTCTAGCTATATAATTGTAGGTTACTTGATCTATTTATACATCTCTGTAGTCTCATCTATAAAATGAGAACTTTGATAGTTCTTATTTCTTAATATTGATGTCAAAATTACCTACGAATATGTAACCTCACACGGTGTCTGTTTTTTAGTACTACTCACAGAAATAGCACAAATGTGAGTGTTGAAAGGCGAAAGAAAAAAAGCACAACAGATTACTAGATTTAGCGCAAGGAGACTGAGAAGTAGCATTGAGCTATCATTTCAGTACCACAGTCACTACAGTCCACAGCCGCAAACAAGTCAACAGCGGACATTCCTGTGCATGGCGGGTGATGAAGGTCTGCTCTGTTTGACCACCGCTGTTTGCACCACCTGGTCACTCAGAGACTGCAATTGCTATGTTTAGGATGTGATTACCATATCCTCCTTTTAACAACTGATCCAATGGCGCTCATCTCATAGCTTGTCACCTCTGACTAGTTCATTTCCTCTAGGACAATTCATTGTGCCTCTGGCAGTGTGAGCTGGTCTTCCTCGCAGCAGAATGATCTCTCTATTAGAATCCCAGTGAGGGTACATTGAAACTATCACTGTAGGACAGCCTTCAGGCCTGGGACTGAACCACCCCTCTGGCTCAAAGTTCAGCTAAACTGGACAGACCTACAATTCAGACAATGACATCAAGGAGGTCTCCTTAGAGCAATCAAGCATAAGAATCAAAAAGACACATTTGTCAATGGATAAAACTCAGAAAACTAGAAGGGATAGGATAAAAGTTCAAGATGGAAAACAGAGAGGAAGGAGAAAAAGTGTGGTTCAATTTTGGGATTTCAAATTTATATGACAAAATAAAATGTGTTTGGAATAATGAATGGAAAACTAATTTTCTCTGTAA
Source organism: Tenrec ecaudatus (assembly GCF_050624435.1). Classification (NCBI taxonomy): domain Eukaryota; kingdom Metazoa; phylum Chordata; class Mammalia; order Afrosoricida; family Tenrecidae; genus Tenrec; species Tenrec ecaudatus. Next base: position 238,208,314 of record NC_134531.1, read on the forward strand.
ATCGTTACCAAAGTAACAATAAAAAAACAAATACAGAATAATGAGAAAACTCTTCTTAAAGCCACTCAACAGTTGTGAAAACCGCATGAAACCATTTTGTCTATAAGTAAGCACTCAGGATGAAAAACACTTCTCTCTTCTGAATATTACTGTACTACACCTCACAGCTGATAGAGTAGATCAATAATTTCATTTTTCTTTTGTTTGTTTGAAACTAGCTTGTATGTCACAAAAGACTTTAAGTCGGTTCAATTTTATCCTTCCTCTTTTTGTAACACTATACACCAGCGTTCAGATCTAATGAATAAACGGGTTTGGCATCTGGAGGGTAAATATATTCAAATTTGCTCAATAAAATCATTGTTACTTTTATGTTCTTTTAAGACATACTTCATTTTCCAATTGAAAAATTATTAAACAGTGTACGTTTAAATTTTCTGTAGAACAGAGAAGAACTTAAGAATCTCAAATTTGTTACATAACCTCTCTGATTTTAATAGCTATGGCATGTCTACTGCTGGTAATTATCAAATAAGGTGAAGACTTTATTTCATTTTCTTGTATAATCATGAAAACAAAACTGACTCTTCTGCCAATAGATATACTTTTTAAAAAATCTTTCAATTTAAAATCAAACAGAAGATGGAAATGTGATGTGCATTTTCTGCTCCTACTAATTGGCTTAATTTTAACAATGTCCATCAGAAGGATTTTGAATTTTTCAAGATAAACATGAAATGTTTATGGGAATGCTTTCTTCTTTTATGAAGTATTACTCAATTCACTGTCATGACAGTTTCACAGACGTAAAAACACTGCTCTAACTAACTGGCCACCGTTGCTCACATCAATATGAGCATTTTGGAAGTTCCTCTCCTTTGTTCTCACCCATTCTGTCTTTCATAACTTCTCCTTTGAAAATGTAATTTAGCAGGCAAGGCTCTTGATCCTAATATCTGCTCTGGGGACTCTTGCTATTAATTATTCTCTTTTTCCAACAGTTTTAATCCCTCATTTCATTGCCTTCTTTTTAAGTATAATATGTTTTGTTTGAATACATTTAATTTACAGTTGTATCTTTATATCATGAGGATTTAAGTTTTACTAGACAAATGGAATTAAAAGATAATGGAATTTTCCATGAATTTTTGAAGTCCTCTCAGAAAGTTTTTGGATGATTTGGATTAAGTATTGGTTTAGTAAAGTGTAAAACTACTAATCAAAATGTTTGCAAATCCATCCAAAACACCAAAGCACTTTTTAAATGTCTGAAAATGGACTCCTTTGGAGATTTCTCCTCTGCATTTGTGTTGGACCAACTTGAGTTGTGATCCATTTGACTTCCACAAACAGCAACAAAGTGACTTTAGGAAAAGGCGACTCAAGTGGAACTTTAGATCTTTGACCTTTGGAAATTAAATAGCACATATAATTTTCCAGGAAGGCATCTCATGCTTCAGAGTCCATACTCATATTAATATGTTTAGGATCATCAGTGACACGAATAACACCATTAACAGGTCAGTGCAAGTTGTCCTTGATGGATAATACATTTGAGTTAAGATCAATCACACTTGCCATCATCATCTTGTTTTGTTTGGGGTTTGGAGGGGGGCTGGTGGTTGTGAGGCAGAATAAATTTTATTAGTAGTAATATTCAGAGTGGTTATGTGTTGGGCTGCTAATCTCAAGATCAGCATTTTGAAACCATGAGCCACTCACTGGGAGAAAAACTGGGATTTCTACTCCAATAAATAGTTACAGTCTCAGGATTACAAAGTCTCAAGACTTTCATAGACAGAAATATTAAATATGAAAGTTTAGAGAATTTGAATTATTTTTCCCAGATTTAAACTCTATATTCTTTATTCAACCTAATATTTAAATACATCATCATTTTTTTCAGTTTTAGTCCAATATGTTTACATGTTCTTTCTTCTAAAGTATAATACTTAATTTCTCTGCTGCTTGCAAGTCATCCGTTGTGCAAATGGATTTTAAAAACACCATTCTCATCAAAAGGATCTAATGAATGCAGTCTTCCAAGTCACATAACACGAACACTTTTAAAAGTGACGTCAACCAGATTTACTGTTGCTCAGAAAGGAGAGAAGCGTCTAGAATTTAAAGTGCTGCTCTTGTAAATTTCAAAAACGCTGTCTCTGCTGCCAAGAAGGTTTAGATGTCTGATGATTTACCTTTGAGAACCACTAGGGATCAATAAGAAGGCTGAAAGAGTAGAGAAAATGTAAAAGAAAATGAAGAAGGAAAAAAATCTGAAGGAAATTTAGAAAACAAAAAGATCTGCAGTGTTGAAAAAGAATAGAGATAAAAATTTACAAAAGAGAGTTTCTATATATACTAAAAATTGGAGTGGTCTTTTTGGGATTTGGAAAACTAACAACTAAATCCCCCAAACAAACAAACAAAACAAAACTTAAACACAAAATGTTGGGAAAATTCACATTCTTCATTCACCTTACAAAAATAGACCATGGAATGTTGAACTTACAAAGTCATGATATCTATCTTCGGAGTATGTAAGCATATTAGCAGTCATGATAGTAAGAACTAGTAAATAAAAAGTTTTATTCCATGAATAATAAGCAATAGTCTATGTTTTAGCTTTGTATTTTCACTATCCAAGGTCCTAATAATTAAAAATTAGCTGTATATTTCTTTAAAAGTGGAAAACTTTGTTTTTATATACTTTCATAATGATTAAGTTCTTACCGCTCCCTCAGAAAAACTTTCAAGTTCCATAAAGCTCTTTTCTCAATACAAACAAAAAGGTTCATCTCAGTTTTCATGTGTTTTTACCTTTCACTTTCTTTTATCAGTGATGACACTTGCTTTATATTTAGCTATAAAGAACTTGGATCAAAATAACGTGATTTTCTATTTAGCAAAATCTCAAAAACATTGTCACTCATTCAATAAAACACTATCTCAATGTTTTCTTAATAAGCAAAATAATATTGTTTATTAAATTTTTAATAATCATTTTAATCTAAAAAGCTTTTGAAATGACAAATTTAATACAAATGTTTTATAATATGCTTCATATAGATAGTAGGGTTGAAAGTTTGGTGATAAAAATTGAAATTAGGAAAAATTTACACTTATATAAAATTCATACAGGATAAAGCTCATGAATATTGTCTGAGAATTTTGAATTATTGTATATGTTTCACAGTATTAATTTGACATAGGTAAAAGTTCAATTTTTATCTAAGAATATATTATGAACATACAAAGCCTCAAAACATATATCACATTGTAATATATTAGCAATGTCATGTTTACAATGCATATTGTAACATTCCAGAATTGTTGGTTTCCCTGAATGTATCATATTGGCTATATATGCCATAGGACAAATAGGTATTTTTTACAATTTCCATAATTTATAGCAGACTTCAAAATCAAACTAAGCCTGGAATTCAACAGAGCTTGAGGGACTGTGATAGAGTCCCCCGTGTAATGCAGGAACTACTTCTTCAAAATCACAGGTAAAAATCTATTCGTACACTGCTTACATAAAACGAATGAAAAAGGAATCAGGTACGTTTAAGACTGCTTTAATTGTTCAAACACTCCAATTTCTAGAAACATTTTATTTATTTCATTTGCAACTTCTTTAGAGTAATGTCCATTAGGCTTAATTTTTCCTTTCTGATAAAATTCTAAATATCTGCTTCTTTAACGATATGCCTGCGGTTCACCCATTGGAAGCAGTGTATCCTGAGGATCCCGAGTGACATCATACGTCACTTGACAATTTACTAAGTGTTAGCAGTCCGAATTGCAGGCCTGTCAGTCAACCTGCAATATTTAAAGATTACAGGCAAGAAAGCCCTATCGATCAGTTTTACACTGTAACAAATGGGTCACCATAAGTCAGAAGGGACTTTAGGCCATTTGTAAAAACGTGACTTCAGTATATATAGTCTGTGGGTGTGATGACCATTCAGGGCTGCTCTCCTAGTTCACAGGTCTGTGATTTGCGTGTTTAGAGGTATGTTGAAAGAAAGGTCCATAAATCTGAAAGATCACCGCGATGAAAATTACTAGGAGCACACATATGCTCTGAACAATAGCAGGCCCTCAGAGTGAGAAGCACCACGATGTCAAGCACGACCCTGCTTCAAGAATCGTCTTTTATAATCATGATTTCCAAATTCAATGAACATCTGTTCAAAGCATCACACAGATATTTCATGCTATTCCTTTCCGTTGTGCTAATAAATCTAGGATATTTGTTCTCAAATCATTTTACAGATCAAGGAGCTAATCTTTAGAGAAGTCAGGCAAACTGGTAAGTATTTGCTGTACTTTATTCTGACTTTAGACTCAAGGATATTAAAATATGTAGTGTATATCACCTGAAAAATTGACTGATAAGTATAATTGCTGAAAAAAATGATAGTTTTGTATAATGAGTCCAGTTTTAGTGAGGAAAAGCAGATTGATTAAGAACAGAAGCATCAGTGTTTACTCTGGACCTTGCTGTTGTTTCTGGCATTTGGTTTCCCAAGTCCCAGTTTACAGTTCAGTGTCCTTTACTTCATTAAAGCCAAGAATATAGTGGTTGTTCTTTAAATTCTGCAAACTAGAACACTGACCTTCACTTCCCTGCCCTATGGAAATATTTTTGAACATATGGTCAGATTTCTGTGAAAGTGAGAATATGAGCACATGTACACTGCCTGGAAGCAGATATGCATCCTTTTCTGGCAGACTTTGAACACTCCTGTATATATGTTATTCTTTCCTTCATTTAGCACTCACAGCGCCATCATTTTCCATCAATTGTCCATTTCTCATACTGTGACGGTCTGCATGTTGCAGTGATGCTGAAAGTTGTCTCAAAGATATTTCAGATGTCAGTGAGTTCACTCATGTAACCTGCTTCAAAAGAGTTTCCAGACTATTAATAAAGAACACATTGTCCATTTCTGTGGGATTAGCAACTGAAACCCTAATGACAAGCGTTGGAACACTGTCAGACAGAGAGCCAAAATATGAGCCCCTCAAGACAGAATATTTTTTAAATGAACTGAGGAACTACCTCCTCAAAGCAGATGTGGATGGAGTAAAGCTTTCTGGGTGATGGAGCATGACTCAGGAAAGAGGACAGGGACAAGCATTTAATAATAACAGGAATTTGAAATGTAAGAACTATGAATCCAGATTTCAAGACATGAAAAATGAAACAGAATGCATAAAGATTGAAGACATAGGCATTCGCTGAAATGGACTAGTATTCTCTATATTGGGTATGGTTTGCTATGCTAGAATGACAAATACAAGAGAGATGGCACTACGTTCATAGTTAAAAGAACATTTCAAGATCTACCTTTAAGTACAATACCACCTGTCATAGGATAATATCTATCTCACTGCAGGAAGTACAGTTAACAAAACTATCATACAAATTTATGCACTAACTAGAAAAGCAAGTGATAAAGGATTAAAATTGATGTAAAATTACACAGGGTAATTATATCAAAGAAACCTAGTTGACATTCAACTTTTTAAAGAGGTTTTGATTAAGAATCTATGATAATAAAATAAGAAGTACAGGTGCATTGAAAGTATTAACCAAAAACAAGGATCCAGAAATTGACAGAATACCAATTGCAATGTTTCATCAAGTGATGAAGCATTAGAAACACACACTCCATTCTTCTGTGCCACAAAAATTGGAAGAGGCTACTTGGCTAACTGACTGGAGAAGATCCATATTTACTCCCAATCCCAAACAGAATGATGAATATATGGAACAATATCATTAATATTTTACGTAAGTAAAATTTTGCTGAAGATTACTCAACAATGGTTTTATCAGGACACTGATAGGGAAATGCCAGAAATTCAAGTCAGATTCCATAACATTTTAATGTGCTTATGCAGAACCTGTACAACCTATAATATCCAAAAAGTGTGTGGACAAAGAGAAATTCAGTCCTGTAGAATATGGGGCTGATGCGTGGTTTTAAATCAGGAAATGTGTGCATTATTATTGTATCCTTCCCCCACACTTTTTCAATCTATATGCTGAGGAAACCATACAAGAAGCACCGCATCCGGTTTTGTAAAAAGCTGGCAATCAACCTGGAATGTGCAGTGGTCACAAGGCTTATTACTGAATACAAGGAAAACGTGAGGCACTTACTGATGGAAATCAGACTGCAGCCTTCAATATCCAATTCCATGTAAGGAAAACAAAAACCTTGATAACCAGCCCTATGGACACCATCACTCTACATGGAGAAAAGATTCAACTTACTTGCCAGGAATTTCATCTTATTTGAATTCACAATCAATGTGCATGGGAGCAACAGGCAAGAAATCAAAGGATATAGTGCATTAGGCAAATTAACTGCTCTTGTTGAAGAGCAAGGATGCTACTCTGAAGATTAAGTTATATATGCCTGACCCAAACTCTGCTATTTCCAATCGCCTTGCCAGCCTGTGGAATCTGAATACTGAATAAGGGATACACAGAAAAAGTGATGCATTTGAATATGGTGTTGGTGAAAAATACTGAAAGTACCATAGATCGTCAAAAGAGCAAACAAATCTGTCTTGAAAGAAGTCCAGCTAATATGCTCCCTTGAAGGAAGGATGGCATGCATTTTGTGCAAGCTAGTAGGAGCATCCTGTCCCTGGAAAAGGACATCATGCTTGGGAAAGTAGAAAGTCAGCCCCAAGCTGGTAGACTCCTAACAAGTGTGACACAGTGGACTTAACAGTGGGCTCAAACATAACAATTGTGACAATAGCTCAGGGCTGGGTAGTGTTTCTTTTTGCTGTGCTATGAATTGGAACACACTCAATGGTACCCAACAAAAATATATTAATGATATTAAAATGTTTACATTATACTGACTATACTGACATTGTAGATGCTAAATAATCTCATTCTTTGGATAGATAAGAAAATATAGAAAAATTCCCATAACCAAGTGGACTTACTGCACTATGGATTTCAAAGCATACAATGTTGGGATAGAAAAAAAATTTCCACAGAACAGACAAAATTCCACTTGAGTACAGGATGAACCTTAAAGAGAACAACTGGCAATTCCACCCTTCTAATTTTTCTATAAATATCCTTATTTTGATTTATTTGCTAGGTTAAGTGTGACTTGTTAAAGTGAAAGCAATAAAATTGTCCCCAGTGCTCCTCAACAGGGAAAAGAAACAAACTAGCAAACAAGCAAAATACATACATTACAAAGTTCATACCTTTTATTTTAGTAGATATTCAAATGTAAATTTCAAATAATGAATGCTTACCAATCAAAAATGTAGATTTAGATCAGGATTTCATGTGGTTTCGTTGTTTCTGAAAGAAATGCAAAGGACAATAGACTGTAAACTATTCCTTTATAACCACACCAGCCCATGTGATCCAAGGATTTTAAATAGCAAACTCCAAATTCGGAGGTGGGAAAATGATCAGAGCTGAAATTATGAACACCTGGTTTGCAGAAGGCTGTGAAGAACAGCCCAAAATTCATTTGCAGGATCTCCACCTGGATGAAGTCCCAAGGAAGACTCTCTGACCATCGACCCATCGACCAGGTGTTGGGGGTGGGGGGAAGAGCCTTGTGAGCATGCAGAGGGCAATGGAAAGTAGATGATTCCAGATGGAGTTAAGTCATAATTACACACCTTATCATTTGATTTCCTCTTTGACTCATTTTAAATTTGTATCAGTTTCAATATTTTCTGTTTCTTTTCGATTGAAGTTCTTCTCTGTTTTAGTTTGTTATTCTTATTAGGTTACTTTTAGGGTTTTTTTTGTTTTGCTTATGTTTTCTTGTATATGAAACTAGGAGGGTAAATCTATAAGGAGGGTTATTGAATTAGTTTCTTTAGAGATGGCAAGGATGGTAGGGGAAAAGTAAGGAGTTAATAACAATGAGTACAAGAATGAATAAAATGTTCTAAAATTGAATATGGTGATTATAGTAAAATTTCTTAATATGATTGAATTTTTGAATTGTATGGTATGGAAATTATATGCTAATAAATCTGTTAAAATATTCTTATAGAAGTGTAGCATTTAGGCCAGGGGTATCCAAAAGCAACTAGAATTTTTCTCAAAAGCTATGTTTTTAATTGTTTAAAAGCAATCTTATCATCTTCAAAATACTTTCCATCACATTTAGTACATTTGTCAAATCTGCAATTCCACTCTTGGAAACAGTTTTCAAACTCATCTGTTTAGATGCCCGACAGCACCTCCCTTGTTTATTCTCTTCACCTCTTCCCCATGGTAAAATCACTGTCCTTTCATGTCCCTCTGCATTCACAGAAGCAAGAAGAAGTCACACAGAGCAAAGTCAGGTGAGTAAGGTGCAAGTGGCGAGAGAGGTATGCTCTTTTTTGACAAAAACTGGTGCACAGAGATGACAGCATGAGCAGGTGCATGGTCCTAGTGGCAGAACCAGTACCTGTTTCCAATAAACCTGTTTGCAATAAACCTTTTTGTTGCACACTGTTATGCTATCTTTTCAGAAACTCTAAATAGAAAATTTGATTAACAGTCTGACCTGGTGGAACTAACCCTAAATGGACTACACTAACTAAATATACTACAAGCCAATATTTTCATCCATCAGAGATGGTGACATAAGTCCAGAATAGATTGTCATCAATTGACTTTTCACCCTTTTTGAAACAAGAAAACCACTCGTACACTTGAGTATTTTCCGTAGCACTGCCCTTGTAAACTGTGTCCAACATCACAATAGAGTCTGGGGCTTTTTTTTCTGAGCAGAAAACAAAATTTCACAGCCACATGCTGTTCTCTTAAATTGGCCATCACAAAAAAAAAAAAAAGCTCCTAGTGAAACTTCTTTTACAAAAAAATCACAGTAATCAGAGAAAACCTTCCCAGATGACACCACTGGGTGCACTACCTCAGAGCGAGCTGCTCGATCCTCTCCTAGAGAGAAGCATGTGCACTATAAAAGCTCCACCCAGTGGAGCTTGTTTCCATTTGGGGGGGTTGGGGGTGGGGGTGGGGGTACCGCCTCGCATAACAACATGATATTGTTTCAAATTTTCATGTTTAAATAAATTACATATATTTAAATCATTAAATCCGACCACTGCCATCTTTATGGAAACAGACAAACTCATCTTTCTCCCTCAGAGTCACTGATGAGTTTACACTCTCAACCTTTAGGTTAGCAGCCCCATCCTGACATGCAGCACTAAGGACGCCTAAAGCAAAACGACTTACTGCCATCACGTCCATTCTGTCTCATAATGTCCTTATAGGACACAACATAACTGCACCTCTGGGGTTCGTAAGGGTGCATCTTTATGGGAGCAGAAAGCCTCCTCTTTTCCCCACACTGTGCCCAGTGCATTAGGGCTGCTGATCCCACAAAACTCACCACAATGCAGTGAAGTATTCGATGTGTCTCTTCTATCCGCAGTCCGAAATACTCTTTCCAAACAGCCTTCTGTTTCTGGTGGATCTGTTAAGAAGGTGAGAGAAGATACTATTGGATGACGTGATTCAGCTGTGAGTGACTTTAACAGGGTTCATTGTGATTACCATCCTACTGGGTGTAAAATGAGCCATCTCCAAAGAAGAAGGGCCCTGTAGAGTAGGCAACTAATAAGAGAGGCATTTTTTGGACCCCAAGATCACTACACATTTAACCTACTTTATCTAGGAGATAGCTTTGATACCAGAAGATAGGCAGAGAAGTAGCAACAGCAGAACCCGGAGCCAGAGCATGATATAGAGTAGCTAACTAATCAGCGCATACAGCAATTAAAGCTGAGGGAGTGAGTGGGGCGGGAGGTTGGTTTGTAGAGTGGGGTTGAGGGAGTGAATCGGGACAAGGGGTTGGTTTGTAGAGTGGGATTATGTTGGGCATGCTGGGGAGCAAGATTTGCTGATTCATGGAGCTGGGATTGAGTACATTCAGGTTGAAGTTTACAGTGTAGTAGCTTGTGCTATGGGTATTTGCTTGAGCAGGGCAGAAGCTAAGTTAAAATTCCGAGGATCAGAGACAGCACTGTATGATAACATGGCAGAAAAAAATATCCTGAGTATGTATGGATTATGATAAGAGTTGTACGAGCCTCCAATAAAATCATTTAAAAAATAAATAAACTTTGAGATTAGGTAAATTTATATATATATATATATATATATATATATATATATATATATATATATATATATATATATATATATATATATCTCCAGACGATGAATCATAATCAACTAGACAACTGTAAACAACAAATCTTCGGCAAAACAACTTAATATAGTAAACACGTATAGCCTTAGAGATATCAACAAATTTAAATTAAATTCTAGGTCACTGGATTCAGGAGATTTCACACAGCGCATGCTGGTATTACCACTATGGTCACTGGTATTCCATAAAGTTATTACTTGCTGATTTATGTAGTGGCCTTGAAAACAAATTAAGTCCACCTCTTAAGGAATTTTAATGTTTGCAATTTTTGAAATTTCCTCAATATTTGAATCAAGCAAGAGAAGTAAGGAAATGCAATTCTTAATTGAAAAGAATGCCCTGAAGAAACCATGCATTTTATCAACAAAGTAAATTTACTGATAATAAAAGTTTTAATTCCAAAGAGTGAAAAGCTAGTAAAGACGAATATGTTTCTAGAGAAAAATGAGGAATATTTTTTAATCTATATTGGTAACATTTTATAGAGCCTCTTGTTCTTACTAAGTGATTGGGACACTTTATTTAAATTATAAAGAAATACAATAGCAATAAATACAGAGAAAAATGTATACCACACATGCATGTCTCTCATTATTTTATTTGCTATCTCAAATGAGTATGCCAACATAATCAATGGTACATTGTTCCAAACCACTGCCACATAATTTATGAACAAGAAAGCAAAATGTTGAGCTGAATAAAATAACCCTCTTCAAATTTAACCCTTTAATAATAACATTAAGATTCCATTAAGAAGTAATATTCATGGCATTTATGCATACACATAGTTTCAAGTTCCCCTGAAAGCATTATCCTAAAACAAGGCTCCAGAAATTGATGGAATGCCAATTGTAATGTTGCAACAAGCTGATGAAGCACTGGAAGCACTCACTCATCAATGAGAGATCCATAGATATATACCTATTCCAAAGAAAAGGGACCCACCTAATGCTCAAATTATAGAACAATATCATTGATATCACATGAAAGTAAAATTTTGCTGAAGATTATCCAACAAAGGTTACCACAATACATTGACAGGGAGTTACTAGAGTTTTGGAATGGGCTCAGAAGAGGACATGGAACAAGGGACATCATTGCTGATGTTATATGAATCTAGGGTGGGAGTGGAGAATACCAGGACAAGGTTTACTTGTGTTTTATTGACAATGCAAAGAATTTGTCTCCGTGAATCATAACAATTTCTGATTAGACCCAAGAAGAAGAATGCCAGAAACCTTCATTGTGCTCATGCAGAGCTTGTACACGGATCAATAAGCAGTGAAAACAGAAAAGGGGGCTACTGCCTGGTAGTAAGGTGTGTGTCTGGGGTGTATCCTCTCACTATACATAAAAACAAAATCTTCATAACAGGAACAATAGATAACATCATAAGCAATAGAGAAAAGATTGAAGTTGTCGATGAGTTTGTCTGCCTTGCATCCACAATCAGTTTTCATGGGATGGGCAGTCAAGATCAAAGGACTTGTTACACAACACCTGTTTCAAGTGTGGTGAAGCAAGGATCTTACCTTGAGGACTAAGGAGCACCTGGACCCAACCAAGGTTTTGTCAACACCTCACATGTGTTTCCTGGATGCCAGTCAGGCTCTCGACCTTGTTGCATAGAGGTCTGAAGAAGAACACAAACCCTGGGAGCAGGGTCCTGCCTTCTACAAGTGTATTTTTGTTGGTGGTAGAGAAAGCGATGACAGTTTGCTTCATTGCATACACTCTCTCTTTCACAAACTCAACTGTAAAATCTTCACCAACGGTCCAACTCTTCTACTAAAACATTCAGATCCATCAAGTAGTCCATCAGTTTCACCTTTCTCTTTGGAGTCTTTGCATCTCCTTGCTTTTTCTGAACTGGTTGTGGTCTGTGTCAGTTGTACATTTGTCCTCTTTGAGCACCTCTAACTACTTGATATGACAGCTTCTGTTGCTGCTCACCTTTGTTGAATCTCCTGTTTCTGCCTCCCATAACATCCTTGTCCTTGTTTTCTGCTTTGTTATAGTGGAATGGGAATATTTGTCATACCTTCAAAAAATGGAAACATGAGGGTGAAAATGTTTCAGAATAAAAAATAAAATGTTTTTATTCTTCCCTGACACTTTACTAGGAGTTTAATTGTAAATAATATTCTAAATGTAAAGCAATAAAAAAAATCAAGACATTGCCCCTTTGCTTCTAGCAATAAAAAAATGAAGACATTGCTTCTTTGCTTCCAGTGTCACCACTGAGGATTCTAAAATAATTAGGACAATTAATTTTTACATGTGATACTTTTTCCTTCCCCTCCAAGTTTATAGAAATATTTGAATATAGTGTTCTGAATTTTATGTTTGGGGTTATAATTGAATATCTAAAACAAAGTTCTCTATTATGGGAGTATTTTATTCTGTTTTGATATTTTTACATTATATTTTCTCTTTTAGTTTCTCTGTTTGTCTGGAATTTCATTTATTTGGAAGAAACAATTCTCTGGTGTACAGGTGGCTAGAGCCTCATAAATATTGGACAATAACCAATCCTAGCAAGCAACGTAACTTCTACAGTGTTCAGGTGGCAGAGGGCTGATCACAAGCTGGACTGGAGGTGTGCAGAGATCTTAGACTTTTAGAAGCTAGCCAACACACCCCTCTGGGTGCAGGGAAGTGATGCAGGGAAGTCAATCTCTGGGGTCACTGAGGTAAATTTACTAGAAATCCTCCTATGTTGGTGTAATTGAAAGTTATTTGGGGATGAACATCAACTTGTGAGCTCCTGGCAGTTGTGTGGAAACATTAAAATGAAGCAAATAGAGAAAACTCAAAAATGTTCCTTTTTCTTATTTGTCCCTCTAGTGTGCTTTATTGATAACATCTAACTTTGTGTCTGATGCAAGATAAGTGTTCAGATAACAGTTGACTAAGGGTACATGTGCAATCCTACAGAGACAACTACGAGACCAACCATTCCTGGGGGGCGCTGGAGGGATGGAGAAGAGTGGTGAGACAATGATGACAGGGACAGGGGAATAGTTAGGGTTCTAAAATGGAAGGCAACAACATGTAGCTTTTCTGGTCGTGTCTGATCAATAGAATTGTATCTGAGCGGAATTACTGAGATGTGAACAATGGATAAACATGATAGTGGGGCAGGAGGAATGAAAAAGAAAATGAAAAAATAAGTAAGAAATGAATATAGGCATACATTTATACATATATATGCAAATATATAAACACATACTTATTTAAATATAGGTTTATTTCTTTATATATGTATGTAAATGCAAATGCAATAAGGAAGCAGATGGACTTTGATCCTCTACTTAAGTCTTGACTCAGTACAAGAATGGTTTGTTCTAATAATGTGGCATTGCATGATATGCACCTCTCTGACATGATTGCTGAAGACCAAGTGGGTGCGTAAGCAAATGTGGGTGAAGAAAGCTAATGGTGGGTAAAGAAAGCTATTTTAAAAATTAGTGTCTGGGGCCTTAAAGGCTTGTGGTCAAACAAGTGGCCATCTAGCAGAAAATCAACAAAGCCCATATGGAAGAAACATAGTAGCCTATGTGATCATGAGGTGTCAATGGGAAAAGGTTTCAGAAGTTGAAAAACAAACAACCAAATCAATGTGAAGGTAGGGATGGGGTGGGTGAAGTAGACCCAAACCCACCTACAAGGTAATCAGAAGGGCCACACAGAAGGGACCATACATATAGCACCAATGAAGCACGTAACTATTCTCTGGTTCTTTAATATTTCCCCTCCTTATTAATATGGTTTTGTCTTACCTTATTAATCATGTTAGACCTGCATGTGTTTATTTGAATAATTAAAACCATTCAATACATGGATGTCAAGGTAATGAACTCTTCAGAATCAGAAAGCGGAGTAAGTCTTCCCTGATGGAAAGGGAAAGAGGGGGTGGGAAGGGAACCTGATAGCACTGACGACTGCATAACCTCAACCAAGAGGAGCAAACAACAGAATTGCACCTAAATGGATAGATTGGATGGTATAAGTTGCACCAACAAAAATAAAATTTTTAAAAAGGATAAGGTTTCTTGGGGTTGAGGGAGGGGAGGGAGGAGATAAATGGGAGCCGATAGTAAGGAGTTAAAGTAGAAAGAAATTGTTTTGACACTGACTGTGGTAGCAATTGTACAATATGTTACTCGTAAGCACTCTCAATAAAATGATTAAAAAATAAGTGTACATTTTCAGTTGACAATGAAATGATAACCAGCAGACTCATTATTGAATTTCTATACAATTGCCATCTACTGTCTTTAGTGTTCAAGAGCCCTGCTGGTGCAGTGAGTTAAGCAAAGGGTTGTTAACTAAAAGCCTAGCAGTTCATATGCACCATCTTCTCTGAGAAACAAATCTGGTTCTCTCTATAAATGTCCGTAAACTCTCTGAAGCCCTATGCAGCAGCTCTACTGTCTGATGGAATCACTGTAGATCAGAGTTGACCTGATGGCAGTGATTTTGCATTGAGTTTCTCCTTAGCGATTCTCTCAAAATAAAACTATAGCACATAAGACTACAGAGGAAATTCTCCTGAAGTGCTGCGACATTGAATGATAGAAAGAGAGTGACTGATCCTGTCACAGGTGTCTATGAATCTTCATCATTTTCATGAATCCCCTAGTCACTAGTTGCTTTTTCTCTACTTATAGAGGTACCATTTCACTGTATCTCCTCAACCCTTTGGGATTTGCAGTATAAATTTTCTTGGTTCTCAGCTGCTTAGATTTCAATTTTTTTTTTACATTTTCAAAGTCATATACTCAGAATCAACTATTTATATTTGTAAGGCACAGACAAAAATGTAAATGTGAGATGCTTTATTCAAAAATCATTGAGCATTTAAAGGCAACAATAGCAGAACTTTAAATAAATTACACTTCATCCTAAGTGTGAAGCCCAGCAGGAAGCACCCAACACATACCCATTAAGTAAGATATATCTCTACTCTTTCATTGTTCTGAGAATGGCAAAGAACGTTAGATACATTTGTTATCATGCCATTTGTACCTGAAAATTTGGCATTTACATAAATAATATATTGGATTTTTAAATGCAAGACACATTTCATACAGAGTGCTCTACGTGACTGACTCTGAAAAAACACGAGTTTCTAATATTAAGAGTCCATGTTGAAAACTTGTGAAACTCTAGGCAACTAATTAAAAGGTTAAAGTGTGAGTCCATTCAGCGATTCCTTGGAAGAAAGGCATGAAAATTTACTTCTAAAATTTTAGCCAGTGAAAATACTATGCAGTACATGATCATCTTACAAAAGGTGTCAGAATAGGCTCCACAGAAATTTTCCCCCTAACTTAAAAAGCATTCTATTTAATAAATAAAAATATTGAAGTTATTTTTATGATATTCTCATGTATTAAACATGAACTGGCTAAGTTTATAAAGAATATTTAATCAGAGACTAGAGAGAATAGGTCAATTTATAAATAATCTGATCCTCAAATCTGTTTGTGAAATAGGAATGCATTTTCTTATTTTTTTAATTATTTTCATGTTTTCCAGATAGAAAAAATAAGTAAAGAACCACTTTAATACATTATTTCTTAAGTGAATAATGCTTCTAAATTGAAACTCTACATTAGATCTATCCTATTGAATTCTTAATGTGTTTTTGTGGTGGTTGTTCTTTCTCCTTTCCCCCCATAAATTTCTGGGTACTGTTTATTTTGTCCTTTAATTGTGAATTTTTCCAAAATATAAATGAAGTGTTACCATTTTGGTCAGTGTGGCAGTACTCAAAGCACATAAAATATGAAAAGACTTGTCACCAGGAAGAACCGTGAAACGTATTTGAGAATGAAGTTTAATTGGCATCAGCATTTCTTAGACTGCTGCTATTAACACTTCTCTCACTTTATAAAGGTGGCAAGAGGGTATGGTATCAAGAACCTGGCATGAGGTAACACATTTTATAATACAGCTTTCACTACTTGCTCTGTTTTAATATAAAATAAAAGTGATGTCCTTGGAAGGAATATGTGGAGATAACCATAATATTTAAAATAAGCTTGTGTATTAACCTTTTAGGCTTAATCTTTTTATTAATATCAGCACAAACTTGCATACACTTTAAAACAAGATGTCTCTCCTTGTCTTTTTTTTTGTTGTTGCCCTTTTTGACTTTTAATTAAACCTCCATGTAGCTTCATGTCACCAGGACACAGCCCCCCCCAGCCCCCCCACCACCACCACCAAGCCCCTTCATCTTCTCCTCAGCTCTTCTGCTGAAGGATTTGGCCTGCACGATGGCAGGCTGCTTTGAAGTTCACCTTCCCCAGAACTTTGTAGCAGCCCCGCTGCACCACATCCAGGATGGGAGCAGCTCCAGGCTTATTTTTGGCAGCGTTTACCCTGCTCTGCCCCTGACCAAGGTCCACAATTTATCGAGGTTCACAGCTGGGCAGAAGCTCTGGTTTCTCTTCAAGTGGTAATGGCGCACACCGACTTTTCCAGAGTAACCTGGATGGTATTTGTCAAAGTTGATCCTGTGATGAAGCATGCCACTAGCATTACCCCGGCCTCCTGGGTGTTTCTGGTGCTTAAAGATGCGGCCATGGCCGTGACTCATGTGGCCCCTAAGTTTCCAGGTCTTCCTCAGTCTGGAGGGCATGTCGGCAGCCGAGAGGAAAGAGCTATTCTTAAGTCTTACAGCACATGCTTACTGGATACTTTTATACATATATACAATGATTGGGAGCCCAGGTGGCATAGTGGTCACCTGCTGGGCTGGTCACCTCAAGGCCGACAGTTCCAAACTACCAGCAACTCCACAGGAGAAAGATGAGACTTTCTACTCCCATGAAGAGTCAGTTTCAGAAATCCACAGGGTCTGTTCTACCCTATATTACAGGGTCGCTTGAGTCAATATTGATTCCCTTAGCAGTGGATTACCCACAGTTATTATAAGGCTTGCATGTAAAGTTATTATATGATTATGACCTGGTAGTAGAGACAGTAATTGCTCAATTAATTCTATAATTTAAATACATACATACATACATACATACATAAAAGGAAAACTGTTAGGTATCTAGAAGGTAATTTTCTAACAATGTTTGCAGAGCTATTTCAGTAAAAGCAAAACTATTATTATTTAACAGTTTTAGCTGAAGATACTTCACTGTGTCCCTTCAGCCTGTTTTTGTTAGAGAGTTTCACATCTGAGAAATCTGGTCTAATTTAATGCTTCAAAGTCTGCACTTTGAGACTATCAGCAGCATCCAAGAAAACAATGGAACAGACAGTACAAAAGTGAAGTTGTTATAACTCTCTTTTAAGGTATACATTTCTTTTCTAAGTAGTTGGGAAGATACAGTTCAAAATATAAATGTCTAGGTTCTCTCCCAACATCAGAAAGAAAGAGCAAAGATCATATTGAGAACGGCTAGTCTGCCAAGATTTTAGCAAGGAAAAAAATTGTAGAAGGTAGGTACACCAGCGAACTCGAGCACTCAATTGACGCCTGGCCACGGGTGTGATCTTGCCTTTGAAGTAATCCCACACAGCATCTGCGAAACCATACATCAAACGGGTACACCACCCCAGTACCTTGAGGAAGAGTTGGAATTCCTCCAGCCTCATGGAAAGGTGATCAAGTCTCAGTTATCTCCTTACCTACTTCTCTATCCCCTCTCTATCTATTCATATGCCTTCTATCTTTCCCACCTTAGTCAGTCTCATTGAGCTGAGGTTCGTGTTGCTTTTTTCTCACTTTCTTCTTTTTCCCTCTTTTTCTTTTCTTTTTCCCTCTTGCTCCTCTTCTCTCCCACTCTCTCCTATCACATGCCACTACTGGCTTCCAGGTCACTACCCTCTGCTTAGGGCAAATCAACCCAAATAGCAGGAGAAACTCCAGCCTGCTATCTTTGGGAGTGCTATACCACACAAGGCAGCTGAGACAAAGATCTACACCATGCTGCACTGCTGAGGAAACCACTGTCAGATTTCTAAGGTGATCTTGTCAACTAGGGCAAATCTGCCCAGCACCACCAGGTCCAGGCATTAAAAGGTCACACCAACCGGCCATTGTGGGGCAGGGTCTAAACCCCTCTGGCCCCACATTAAAGCAACCAGGAATCAGCTATCTCTTCATTCTTTATTTCTTCCTTCTCTCTCTCCTCCCTCTTTACCGTCACAGCCAACATTAGTGAACACAGTTGGGGGTTCCCCCCCTTCTTTCTCTTTATACTCTTTTTTCTTTCCTCTTTCTGTCTTTGTTCTCTTTGCTTCTCTCTCTGTTAATATGATTCTCTCTGCTCCCTCTCATTCCTTTCACATGCCACTGCTGGTTCCCAGACTCGTACACTCTGCCTAGGGCAACCCTGTCCTCCCAGTGGGCAGCCTGACCCCTAAGACAGTGCTGCACACACGACAAGTCAGCGCCACACACACCACAGCATGGGTTCCGCTTTTTCTATTTTTAAAATTCCCTCTCCTTCCTTTCCTCTTCTCTCATTTTCCTTTCTTTGTGTTCTTCTTTCACATTTTCTACTTTTCTCCTCCCTTCTTATAGCTCTTCTCAATTTCCTACCACAGCCTCAGAAAATTTATTTCTCCCTTTTAGCTGTTTTCTTTTCTTTTTCTTTACTGTTTTCACTTTTTTTACTCTGTACATTTTAGTTGTGTGTGTGTGTGTGTGTGTGTGTGTGAGTGGGTGTCAGTTTACTTGGCATTACTGCTCCAGTCTGTGTCTTCCTCTTTCTCTCTTTTTGCTCTCCTTTCACTCTCTTTCCTGTCACAAGCCACTAGCAGCCTCCAGGCCATGCCCCTCTGCCAAGGGAAACTCTGAAGGCCCAACTTATTGGCTTTGCAAGCCTCTGGAATTTATTGGCTTTGCAAGCCTCTGGAAAATTCACACTGGTCAGCAGCAGGAGGTTCTCTCCCCTACAAAAAGTGGGGGGTACCCCCAGTCTAAATCCTGAGGCCTTACAAGTGACCGGGGGAAACACCTGACCACCACTTATGGGGCTCCATGCTACTGCGGGAACATCTACCCAACCTTCAAGGCGATCTCTCTGTCTGTGGACATCCCCATGCCAACTACAGAGCTCTACACCAAGGAGGGTATTCCCAGCAAGACCTCTTCAGCACTACAGTTCCAGAGAAAAACACCACAGGCCAGGTGAGGTGCTCCAAGAACTGTTAAGCCTACTCAGAGATGTGCTAGGGAAGCGATGCCCTCGTGGGTCCAAACAACCTGACCAGTGTCATATGAAAGGAATATCCAAAAACACATTCCAAGTAATGGAATACTGGATGACTAGGATAAGAGTGAAACTACAAGAAGATATAGTGATAGCCTGACACCTCAGTACAGCTACCGGCAGGTAGTTCATAGAAGTACTCATATGAACCCCCCAAGAAAGATTTCAGGGTTCTTCGACTCAGGAATATCGCTCAAGGCTCCTCTAAAACAACATGTAAACAGCAACCAGTTCTAAAAGCTTCAATGAAAAAGCAGGAGAAACAGAAGACAATGTGGTAAGAAGTCATGAAATTATTGATGGGCATAGAAGAAGCAGATATTGACCTGCCACAAAAAGAAATTTTCAAAATGCTGCTTGGAGTCATAAAGGTTATCAGGGAAGCAATGCAGAAAAAATGATGAAATGATAGAGGAGATAAGGGCAATGCACCAAAGGGAAATACCAGGTTTAAGGGATGAAATAACAAAATCCAATGACAAATTGACTGATCTTGCCAATAGACTTGAGGAGGCAGAGAATCACACAAGTGACCCAGAGGATAATCAAGCAGACCTCAGCAAACAGGAAAAGCAGTCAAATAAGACAATCAAAGAAACTGAAGAAAACCTGAGAGCCATATCTGATGGTATGAAAAGGAACAATATTAGAATAACTGGACTACCAGAACAAGACACAACATAGAAGTCAACAGCGAAAATAGCAAGGGAATTCTAAGAGGAAACCTTCGCCAGCTTTATAAATGAAAACCAGGCAACCATTCAAGAGGCTGAAAGAACATCAGCCTGACTGAATCCCAAGAAGTCACCAAGACACATTATTGTCAAATTATCCAACTATGAGGAAAAGAGATCATAAAAGCATGTAGGGAAAAGTAGACAGTCACTTATAAAGGTAATCCAGTAAAAGCATGTTCAGACCTATCAGCGAAACTGATGAAGAGAGGAGGGAATGGAATAACATATTCCAATAATTGAAGGAAAACAATGCAAACCCAAAAATATTTTACCCTGCCAAATTATCTATTAACATACATGGTGAAGTAAGAGTCTTCCCAGACAGGGACAACCTCAAAGAATAGAGGGGTTTAGGAGAGGAGATGGGTTAATTAGGGTGTGAGGTAGTATCGATGAAGAACACAGCTTTCCCCCAGATCCTGGATGCTTCCTCCCCCCAACTACCATGATCCGAATTCTTCCTTGCAGGGCTGGATAGGACAGAGGCTGTACACTGGTACATATGAGGGTTGGAGGTACAGGGAATCCAGGGTGGATGATACCTTCAGGACCAAGGGCGTGAGGGACGATGCTGGGAGAGTGGAGGGTGAGTGGGTTGGAAAGGGGGAACTGATTACAAGGAGCCACATGTGACCTCTTCCCTGGGAGAGGGACAGCAGAGAAGGGGGGAAGGGAGACTCCGAATAGGGCAAGATATGACAAAATAACGAGGTATAAATTACCAAGGGCATATGAGGGAGGGGGGAAAGGGGAGGGAGGGGGGGAAAAAAAGAGGACCCGATGCAAGGGGCTTAAGTGGAGAGCAAATGCCTTGAGAATGATTGGGGCAGGGAATGTATGGATGTGCTTTATACAATTGATGTATGTATATGTATGGATTGTGGTAAGAGTTGTTGGAGTCCCTAATAAAATGTAAAAGAAGAAAAGAGAAAAAAAATGATTAGGGCAAAGACTGTACAGATGTGCTTTATACAATTGATGTATGTATATGTATGAACTGTGAAAAGAATTGTATCAGCCCCAATAAATTGTTAAAAAAAAAATACATAAAAAGAAACCCAGCCCTACAAGAGAGCCTTGCCGTTTCAGTATGGGCAAATCAATACTCACTGAGGGCAAATAAGAGACCATCACATAGAACAACTCCACCCATAGGAGGACAAGAGGAAACAGCTCCCAGGACAGCATCAGGTCAATAGTGGGTGGAAGGCAAATATAAAGCACACACAAAACAAGCGGATAAGATAGGTAGACAGGCAAATATCCAAAACAAAAGGTACAAGATGACATCACAGAGTCCCCAAATGGATATAATAAAACTGAATATCGATGGCCTCACCTCAGGCATTAAACGGCAGAGGCTAACAGACTGGCTCAGGAAACATAACCCATCCATCTGCTGCCTCCAAGAGACTCATCTGAAGCTTACAAACAAAAACAGGTTGAGAATTAAAGGCTAGAGAGAAATATACCAAACAAATGGTAATGCAAAACAAGCAGGGGTAGCGATCTTAATATCTGACCAAATTGACCTCAAGATACAGGGCATAACAAGAGACAAGGCAGGGCACTATATAATGTTCAAGGGCACAATAGGCCAAGAACCAGTGAGCATAATAAACATATATGCACCTAATGAGAAGCCTGCGATAATTGCAAATGAAACACTCCAAAAGATGAAAAAAGAGATCATAGGCTCAACAATTATAGTTAGTGACTTTAATACACCACTCTCTGAAAAAGACAAATCATTGGGAAAGAAAATCAACAAGGAGGCTACAGATCTAAATATCACAATTTGACGACTTAACTTGATAGATACTTTTAGAGCTTTCCACCCACATGGAAAAAAATTCACATTCTTTTCAAGTCCACATGGCATATATTCAAAAATAAACCACATGCTGAGACACAAGTCGAACTTGAGTAAATTCAAGCACATAGAGGTTATACAGACATCTCTTTCTGATCATTGTGCCATAAAGTTTGAAATTAACAGAAGGACGGTGAAGAAAACAAGGGCAAACAATTGGAGGATATACAATTTGCTATTGCAAAAGGAGTGGGTATTGACCCAGATCAGAGATAAAATCAGGAAGTTCATAGAAACCAATGAGAACAAAAATACGATGTACCAAAACCTGTGGGATACAGCAAAGGCATTTATCAGAGGAGATCTGATAGCAATAAATGCACACATTAAAAAAGAAAAGAGACTCGTGGATGATATCCTGACACAAAGCTTACACCAATTAGAGCAGAGTCAACAGAATAACCTCACTAATAGCAAGAGGATAGATATAATAAAAATCAGAGCCGAGATACAGGAGAGGGAAAAAAGAAAAGTATGGGAAAAATTAATGCCGCTAAAAGTTGGTTATTTAAAGGAATTAACCCAATTGATAGACCTTTGGCAAACCTAACAAAAGAAAGGAAGGAACAAATGACATTTGCAAGGATGAGGGATGAAAAGGATAATTACACAGTACTATGAAGGTCTATATTCTAACGAATTCAACAATTTGGAAGATATGGACAAATATTTGGAAACACAATCCCTCCCTCGACTATCCCAAATGGATGTCAACAACCTCAACAGACCCATAACAATGGAAGAAATAGACAATGTAGTTGAGGGATTGCCAATAAAAATTCCCCAAGACCAGATGGCTTCACAGGCGAATTCTATCATGCATTTAGGGAAGAACTGACACCAATCCTACACAAAATCTCCCAGAACATAGAAAAAGACAGAAAACTCCCAAACTCTTTCTATGAAGCTAGTATAACTTTAATACCTAAAGTAGGCAAAGATGCCACAAGAATCGAGACCTATAGACCAATATCCCTAATGAACATTGATGCAAAAATCCTTAACAAAATACTGGTCAATAG
Organism: Tenrec ecaudatus; assembly: GCF_050624435.1. NCBI lineage: Eukaryota > Metazoa > Chordata > Mammalia > Afrosoricida > Tenrecidae > Tenrec > Tenrec ecaudatus. The sequence goes on from NC_134531.1 coordinate 238,231,432, forward strand.
AATAATTATTTCTTCCATTGTTATGGGTCTGTTGTAATCTTACAATAAGAGAAAAACTAAGTACCCACTGAGGAGGTGGGAAAAGTACCTGAATAGAAGTTTCACAGAATCTGAAATCCGAATGGCCAATAAACATATGAGAATATGTTCCTGGTAATTAGCCATAAAAGAAATGCAAATCAAAACAAACTATGAGATACCACCTAACTCCCTCAAAGTTAGCCCAATTCAAAAAATCAGAAAGCATCAAGTGTTGGAGGGGCTGTGGTGAGATAGGAACTCTCATCCACTGATGGTGGACCTGTAGGTATGTAAAGCCATTATGGAAATCGATTTGACAGTTTCTCAAAGAGATGGAAATTGAGTTACCATAAGACCCAGCAATAACCCTACTGGGCATATACCCAGAAGAGGCAAGAAAAAAACCATGGCTAGACATCTGTGCTCCAGTGTTGATTATTGTACAGTTCATAATCACAAGGAGTTAGAAACAACCCAAATTACCAACAGATGAATGGATTGAAAAACCTTGGTACATACATACAATGGAGTACTGTGCATCGCTAAAAAGCAGTGATGAATTCATGAAGCATATCACCGCATGGGAAGAACTGGGGAAATTATGCTATGTGAAGTAAACCTACACAAAAAGACAAGTATAACATGAATCTTCTGCTGAGGTAAGTATATATATATTTTTATATATATAAAATAATGTGATAGGCTGTTAACTTCAAGGTTGCTGGTTCAAACCCAACAGCCACTCAAAGGGAGAGAGACAAGCCTGCCTACTCCTGTAAAGATTTACAGCTTCAGAAACAGTTCTGTTTTGTCTTATAGAGTCTCTATGTGTCAGATTCAATTGGTTGGCAGTGCAGGTTATAAGGGTAAATACTGGTGTCACAAATACAAAAACTATCGGGTGACTATGAGGTTGTTATGAGTCGGAATTAACTTCATAGCTGGTTTTTGTGGTTGCCATATGGTGACTGGGGATATTCTCGTTCTAACCAACTTGTTTTTCTGTTATTTAATATAACTTTACCAGATATATTTATTATACGCCATGATATTAAGTGATACAGATTAAAAATAATTTTGTAGGAGGCGTAGAAAAAATTAAATCTTAAATGTGTGAAACCATTTGTTTGTATATTTTTGTGTTCTTGTGTGTAAAATTGTTAGGAAAGAGTTCCTTAAACTCTTAACAATAGCTTGTTTCAATAGAATTCAGTCACTCTTTTAAATCTTGTTTATTTCATTAAGAATAATATTTTATAAAAATTCTTTCACAGTGCATGTGTTCAGATAGACACCAATATATTTATCTTTAAATAATTTATAAAGGAAAAAATGATTAAGATATTAATTTCTCTTAGATTAAGACAATATTATATTAAAACTTGAAATATACATACCAAGTAGAATATGTATTTTTTAATGTATTTAATTTTTTGGCAAAGTGCATCCATTTTCCCAATTTTAGCATTTGTATACCTCACACAGATTTTAGGGAGAATTGACAAAATGTTAAAAATATCTTTGGTAAAATGTTTAGAACAGAGCTTAGCACATAGTAACAGTGCAAAGAATATCATCTATTAATAAAAATTAATATTACAACTAGTATTATTTTTGCTCCTACTGTTGTCAGTTTGCTAAACTGTCACCTTTAACTACATCTTTGATACACCAAAACTATGGATGATATTTCTATCCTACTGGTAAGTAAGGTTTTTAAAAATCAGCTATGCTGTCCTTCATGTCTTCTGAGAATAAGGGTTTAGAGTTAGGACACTGGAGTCAGACTGTCCAGTCAAATATTAGATATTTTACTTATTGGATTATGTTAGCGTTAAATTTCCTTGGGATTTATTTGTTAGTATTTTACCCTTATTCTTTGCTTATTTTCTGTGGGAGATTTTGTTTTCTTTCTGTTAGAACAAATCATCTAATGAGGATTTTTTTAAGAAAGTTGCATTAACATACCATGGGTTTAAAATGCCTGTTGTCACTCAATATAAGAGCAATAAATTGGGTCATTCTCTAATAATAAATTTATGAATCCTGAGGCATATTGTAGCTAATACAATATTTTAGTCTACTTGAAAGTAAGTTATGATTTAATATTCTAATTTTCTCTGAGGTTATAGATGTCACTTCGATTACAGTACACAAATAAACACATCACAAAGCCATGAGAGCATTGAAGATTCATTCTCTTCTGCCCATGTCCAAGATATTTACAAAGTAAATGCATTTCTAATCAGAATTAACACCAGAATACAATATTTTCTGCAGCTGAAAAAAATAAACAAATCTTAAAAGGAAGCCTATTTTATGACCATTGTAGAAGATAGCATTGGATTGGGAAACTGGCAGGTCAAGTTCACATAGAATGAGTTGGAATAGAAACACTTTGTCAAGTGTTTAATTTATCTTTTAAAAATAGGATACAGACACCTTTTGGTTAATGGAAGCTGGTGGGATATTTGTCAAAGTGCTTGGTCACTGAGTAACATTTTGGTGGTTAAAATCTATCTCCTGCTTTGCGCACTGGAGAAGGTTGTGCCCCTTTGCTTCTGTAAAGATGAAAAACGTGAAGGAGAGCAGCACGTGGATTGAGCTCCTGGTGAATCCCCGCAGACCACGAATCAGGGATGTGAGTAGCCTGGCTATCATGCAGAATGCATTGGGAAGTGCATCGTTGCAGATGCAGTTAGGTTAAAATTTAGCACCCCATCATTTGATCTTCCTTATGATCCATTTAAATATCTCCAATTTTTAAATATTTACTACTTTCTTTTTGATTGAGGTTTTCATCTGTTTGGCTTCGTTATTGTTGTTGGTTGTGTCTGAAATGTTTTCTAACTATGAAATCCAGGCCACGTAAATCTATAGACAGGAACTAGATTGATGGTTCCTCGAAGAAGGAAGTGGGCTGCTAATAACGATGAGGACACGAATGAAGAACATGTTCTAAAACTGATTATAGTGCTGATGATACAACTCTTTTTGATGTGATTAAACTATTCATTGTATAATATGTGAATCATATGCCAACGAAACTGTGGGGGTGGATAAAGATTGCCCACCTTGGAAACTCCATGGCGAAGTTCTTCTCTATTCGCTAGAGTTGCTGAGGAGAGGGTCTAGGGCTCCTTTAGAAAGTCCTGAAGCTACAGAGGGAAGAGGAAACTCTAACTCCAGACCTACCTGAAGGTGACTCCTATGCGGCAGAGTGCAGTCACGCCTCGATCCTCAAACCCTCATTACCCTAGTCAGACACTGTGTCTCCCACCACAATCTGCTTCTTTGCTGAAGTCTATAATTCACTGAAATGGCCAGACAATAATCCAGGTTATTAAGTTTATCTGGAAGTTAACAAGTCACCATCTTTTAAGGATACAGCTCTTTTGTTCACAGGGCTTCTTCCCATCCATACTGTCAGGCATGTATCTCTCGAGGTCTTTCAATTGTGGTGCCTTGTCCTCTGCCCCACTTGGACAAGTGTTACAATGCTATTTTAACGCCGTACCTGCCCAAAGACAGCCCATTCTGCAAGCCAGCATGCTGCCCCAAAGGACCCCGCTTTACTCCTCCCACTGGCCGGAAACCAGGTCGCTTTCCTTCCCCTCCTCAGTGCTGTTCCTCTCTCCTTCTCACGGAGACAGGGCCGCTCACCCCTTTGCTCGCAGGGATCTCCACGTGTGCCGTTCTTGAAGGGAAGCCGCTGCTTCATTCTAGCTGGTTGGGGTACTCTCTTTTCCTGCTTCTAAAACAGCTCATTTTATACCCAGCGAAATGGGGGAAAGGACCAATGATCTCTATTAGAGCTTCTCACTCCCATGGGTAGAGTCTCTGAAACGCACAGGGGCAGAGTTGGCATCCATTCAATTGCGGTGAGTTTCGGTTTACCCAGTCACTGAGTGGGAGTTACAAATCCTATGAATAGAAGAGCTACATCAAGAAACTTCACTTCACTATAGATTCTCGGCCAAAGGAATCAAGTAAATGCCAGGGTTTGGGGATTTTTTGTTTATGACTTTTTAATTGTCAAGAATATAATGAAGGGAAGCACTGATTCTGTTTAGTAACATATCTTCGCTGAAGAGGTCAATTCACTATAGTTCTAGTGACACCAGACTATATTGTAACAGTTCAAATTTCATCAGCTTTGATGTTCTATGATAATTTAATGTAAATGATATGCATAATTGATATCATTTATGTATGAATATGGTCATTCCAGCCACTTTTATTCTGTTTCTTCTTATTAGTCTTTTCATATCAAGAATTAATAAAGTTTGAGAGTCATGGTGATAGTAAATTAGCATTTTCCCAAACCAGCCATCATCATTGTCATGTTAATTCTCATATTGGCCTTAGTTGATCAGGCAGACTATATCAATGGCAGCAGAATTTTCTTTGCTTAAGGCAATTTGTCCTAAATTTCTCTCAGAAATTGAAGACTACATTAAGGCATACAGTCATATGTTGTGCTAAAGTTGTGTTGGGTGGCAGATAATTAGTCCCGAATCATAGCTACCTTTTGTACAATAGAACAAAACATCTCCCGGTCCTGCGTCATCCCCATAATTGTTATGTTTGAATTTATGTTGCTGTTACCGCATCTCCCTCTTTTTTACTGCCCCTCTACTTTCTAAGCATGATGTCTCTTTCGAGGGACTGGTCCCTCCTGATAATGTGTCCAACATATGTGGAACTAAGGCTCATCATCCTTCTTTTTAAGGAGCATTCTGACTGTACTTATTCCAAGACAGATTTGTATTTTAAAAAATATTTTGGCAGTCTATAGTACTTTCAAAAATCTTTTCCAGCACTATAATTCAAATACATCAATTCATCAATTCTTCTTTGGTCTTCCTTATTCCATATTCATCTTTCACATGCATATGAGGTGATTGAAATTAACCTAGCTTGGGTTAGGCACAGGTTAGTCTTCCAAGTTATGTCCTTATTTTTCAACACTTTAATACATCTTGTGCAGCAAATTTACCAAATGATATGTATCCCTTGATCTCTGGATTTCTCCTTTTATGAGCATTGAATGCAGATCAAACAAGAAAGAATCTTGACAACTTCCATCTTTTCTCTATTTATCATGATGTTACCTATTAGTCCAATTGTGTGGATTTTCTTTTCTTTACATTGAATTGTAATCTATACTGAAGGCCATAATCCTTCATCTGCAGCAGCAAAGGCCTCAAGTCCTCCTCAATTTCAGCAAGCAAGGTTTTACCATCTGAATATCTCAATTACTAGTAAGCCTTCCTCCAGTCCTGATGTCACCTTCTTTTTCATGTAATCCAGCTTCTGTGATCATATCCTGAGAATACAAATAGATTAAGTATGTTGAGAAGATACAACTCTGACACACAGCTTCCCTGATTTTAAACTGCATTACCTCCCTTTTCTATTACACAATTTCCTCTTAATCCATGTACACGTTCCACATGAGCACAATTATGTGCTCTGGACTTGCCATTTTTCTCAGGGCTATGCATAGTCAGTTATGGTCCACACAGTCGAATGTCTTAGCCCGTTCAATAAAGCACAAGGAAGTCTCTTTCAGATATCCTTCGCATGGAGCCGAGAACCATCGGACATCAGTAATGATAGCCCTCATTCCATGTCCTTTTCGGAATTGGCCTGACTTTCCAGCCGTCCCCTGCCAGTACACTGTTACAACTGTTGCTGAATGACCTTCGCAAGACTATTCCTAGCGGGGCATATTAATGATGAATTCATATAAGACGTTCATAAGACATATTTAAATTTCCAGCAAGATGGCACTGAGGCAAGCAGCCCACATTTGGAGCTCCTTAATGATCAGCGTAACTGGTGTCCATGAGGATGAAAGTACTAATTTGGGTAAGTGAAAAGACTCCCGCGACAACCCAAAGTACATCCTAATTTGGGATGGCAACCTTCCCCCACACCTAGCATCTCTCAGTAACCCCGGGGCTCAGCAACTTGGTCCCTGGAACACCCTGGTCCACACTGGCCACATGACTTCAGACCCCACTCTGGCCACCAATAGCCTTATCGCCACAGCTGGAGCTAGCCAGCAGCTATATTGAATGCCCCACAACCGCAGCTGAACCCCCACAGGGTGACAGTCCACCCATGATACTCTCCACTGTGATGTGGTCCCTTCTCCTGAGGCTCCCGTCTCCCCAAGTGGTGTCTCGTCCAGCTGCAGCTGCCAGGCTCGGGTCCCTCCTACCACTCACCTGCAGCCCAGCAGCTGTGGCAAAACACTGTCTGTAATCCACCTGCACTAAGTTTAATCGCCTGTGGCTGTGGCAGCTCTCCAAAAACTTGCCTGACAACCCTTCCCACTCCTACAGCATCAGGGGCTGAACTACTCCTGTGGTTTGTCCCAAGCCCAAAGGCATGCCCTGCCCTTGGCAGCAGCAGCTGTCCCACTGGTGTCCAGGACTCCCACCCTATGGAGGCTTTCCTGTGGCACCTGCACTAGAGGCAGTGAGGCTGTTCCCACATCTTGCTCTGCACATGCTCCTGTAGCAGCAAGGTCATTCCAACCATTGTCTTCTATTTGGTGCCTTTAAAATAGAAAGGCTAGAAATTGTGGCCTTACTGCCCAGACCAGACCATTAGCCAAGCTGCAGGTCTGTCCCAACTTGACACAGGGGCATACCTAACAGTTACCAGCCTCACCCCACTCTCTGAGAACCCCCCACCGCTGTCATCACTGAGTTACCACGGGACACTGCTCACATAGCAGTCCAGCTCACTACCACAGCAGGCTACAGGTAACCCTGGAAAACCCTCTTACCAGTCACGAGAGAAAGAGCTCAGGGCTCCTTTGTCTCTCAGAAACACACTCCACTTCTTCCCAAATGACATGCAAACAACAACAAGCCATGACACCTACAATAAGAAAACAGGAAAGGCAAAACACAACAGCAGAATTAAGGACACTTATAGAGATATCAGATGTGGATCTGCCACAAAAAGAAATCTTCAGAAGGCGGCTTGGAGTAATACAGGAGATGAGGGAAGCAACACAGAATAAGGACACAACGATAGAGAATGAGGAACAGAGGCTATCTCTGAAGATATCAGATTAATATTTGCTGAGAGCAGAGAACACCAGAAAGATGTTTACTTATACTTTATTCACTATGTCAAGGCATTTAACTGTGTGGATCATAACAAACTATGATTAAACTTGAGAAGAATGGAAATTCCAAAATGCTTCATTGTGATCACACAGAACTTGGACATGGATTAAGAAACAATGGCGCATATAGAACAATGGAATACAGCAGGGTTTAAAATCAGTAAAGGTGTGTGTCAGAGTTGTATCCTCTGACCATATTTATTCAATCTGCATGTTGAGTTAACCATCATGATAAATCAAGAAAATATTGGAATTGTCAATGATTTTGCCTTGTCTGGATCTAGAACCAATGCTCATGTAAGCAGCATTCAGTGATCTCATGATGCATTCCATCGGGTGAATCCGCTACACCAGGCCTATTTAGAGTGCTGAAAGCAAAGATGTGTCATTGAAAATAAGCTGTTCCTGATTCAAACTATAGTATTTACAATTGCCTCATATGAATATCAATTTTGGACATTGAATAAGGATGAGAGATGAATCAATGTATTTGAATTGTGGTGAAGAATACTGAAAATACCTTGGACTGCCAAGAGGTAAAATAAGTCTATCCTGGAAGAAGTAAAGCCAGATGGTTACTTCGAGTCATGGATAACAAAACTTTGGACACTTTCTTCATATATTGTACATTGTACATATTTATACATACTTTCAGGAGAGACCAGGTCCTGAGAAGGAGGTCATGTTTGGTAAAGTAGAGGGGCAGTTAAAAAGAAGCAGGCCTCAAGGACATGGATTGACACAGTGGTTGAAACAATGGCCTAAAGCACAGGAACAATTGTGAAGGTAGTGCAGAACTGAGTGATTTGCTTTGTTGTGTGTTGTGCTGCCATGCGTTTGGATGAGAGCATGACACCTGATACCAACCACAACAACCATAGGAGTCCATGGGTGGTGAAAATGTTTAACACATTAGTCTACTACCGAAACCTTTGAAGGTTTAAGTCAACTCAAAGGCACCTTGGAGGAATTGCCTTGGCATTTATTTCAGTTAAGAAGGCATTCAACCCTTATGGCGCCCTGCTTGCCTTTAAACTATGGGTTGGCCATACACTGTAATCAACTCCACCTCAACAGAGTTTATTAGTGAAAGTTTGTTTTTGATGAGAATTAAAAAGGAGCTAAGGAAAGTAGAAAATTAGGATACATTTTGTCACTGTGAGAAGTTTGGAGGTTTGCCAATAAGTCAGGAGAAGGAAAGAAGTAAAGAATTGTGGAGATGACGGCTGAAGCAATTACTGTCTGAATATTTTGACATGAATAGTGTCTAAATTTCTGTCATATGATGGAGATATTCATGATAGGTTGATTTCAAGTTTTTCCAGTTAAGGTTTTCTTTTGGGGACCTCACAACATGCATCAAAAAAACAATAAATTATTCTGTTCAGGATCATGATCTACGTATTCTTTCCATTTTAGATATATGATTCTTGAAGGTCTAGCTATACATCAGTAAGAAGATGAAGTTGAATAAAAAGAATATTTCTGAGACTAACAGAATACCTAAAAAAAAGAACAATGCAAGTGGTTAATGGAGCAAAAAGATGGCTCTTTGAAAGGATCAACAGAATTGTCAGTCAACAGAATTAGACCTCTGGTAAACCTAACCAAGGAAAGGAAGGCGCAAACATCAATCATCAGGATGAGGGATGAAGCAGGGGTAATCACAACAGACCCCATAGAGATTAAAAGGATACTCACAAAATATTATGAAAGTGTGTATTCTTTTTTTAAAAATAATTAATTAATTAGATTTTGATAAATCATCTTATTGGGGCTCACACAACTCTTATCACAATCCATACATACATCAATTGAGTAAAGCACCCTTATACATTCATTACCCTCATCATTCTCAAAATTCGCCTTCCACTTGGGTTCCTGGAATCAGCTCGTTTTCCTTTTTTCCTTCCCCCTCCCTCCCCACTCCCCTTTCCTCATGAACCCTTAATAATTTATAAATTATTATTTTATCTATCTTACACTGCCAGGCGTCTCCCCTCACCCACCTTCCTGTTACTCATCCCCCAGAGAGGAGGTTATATATAGATCCCTGAGATCGGTTCTCCCTTTCTATACCCCCTTCTCTCCCAGTGTCACCACACTCACCGCTGGTCCTGAGGGGTCATCCATCCTAGATTCCCGGTGTTTCCAGATCCCTACTGCACCGCTGTGCATTCTCTGGTATAACCATGTTCGCAAGGTAGACTTGGGATCATGATAATTGGGGTGGAGGAAGCGTTAAAGAACTAGAAGAAGGTTTTGAGTTTCATTGTTGCTACACTGAACCCTGAGTGACTCATCTCCTCCCCACTACCCCTCTGCAAGGGATGTCCAGCTGCCTACAGATTGGCATTGGTTCCCCATCACACATGAAAGTCTGTATTCTAATGAGTTCAACAACATGGAAGACATGGACAAATACTTGGAAAAACAATTCATCCCTGAATTATCTCACATAAGGGTCAGGAATTTCAACAGACTCATAGCAAAGGAAGAAATAGATATGCTTTCAAGAAACTACCAAAAAAAAGAGCTCCTGGACCAGACAGTTTCACAGAAAAATTCTACCAAGTATTCAGGGCAGAGCTGACACTAATCCTCCACAAATGTTTCCAGACCATAGGAAAGGATGGCAAACTCTCAAACTCATGTTTCAAAGTCAGTATGACTTTGATACACAAATGGGGAAAGGATCTCACAGGAATAGAGAACTACAGACTGATATCTCTAATGAACATAGTTGCAAAACTCCTTAACAAAATATAAGCCAAGAGGATGCAAAAAAGTATATAAAACATATCATCTACCATGATTAGTTGGGTTTCATCCCAGGGATGCAGTGATGGCTTTATATCTGAAAATCCATCAATATTTTACACCATATTGATAAGAAAAAAATATAAGAATTCACATAGTAACTATAGATGCATAAAAAACATTTGACAACATCCAACGCTCATTCCTAAATAAGACAATCAAGAATATAGAAATGTAAAGAAACTTACTCAACGTAATACAAGCTATTGACATGAAAGGCCAACAGTCAACATGTGGTCAATGGAGAACAGAAGAAAACCTCCCACTGAAAGAGGGGACCAGACAAAGAAGCCCCTTGTCCCTACTTCTATTCCACAAACATTGTACTGGAGGTGAAAGCTAACAACATAAGGCAAAAAAAGGACATTAAAGGTATCTAACTAGGTGAGGAGGTGCATCTCTATTTTCAGACGACATGATTCTATACATTGAAAATCTTCTAAGCTCCACAACTGGAGTAATGATAGTGATAGAGGGATATGGAAGAATGCAGGATATAAGATCAACAAACAGAAGTCTATTGGTTGGATATATACATTAGACAAGACCATGGAAGAGGAGATCAAGAAGGTAGTACCCTTCATAATAGCGTAGAACAAATTGAAATATCTATGGTTATATTTAACAATAAAACAAAAAACTTATATAAGGAAAACTACAGGACCCTACTATAGGAAACCAAAAGCAACTACCTCAAATGGAAGAATGTTCCTTGCTCGTATATTGGAAGACCCAATATAGTAAGATGCCAATCTTACTATATACATTTTTTAATCTTACTATATAAAGATGTCAATTTTACTATATATAAGACACGATATAAGTTTAATGCTGTCCTTATTAAAATACCAACAACCTTCTTCAAAGAATTGGAAAAATTATCAACCAATTTCAAATGGACATGGAAGAAGCCCAGAATTAGCAGAGGACTCCTCCAGACGATGGACAATTTCGGAGGGCTTGCTTTATCTGACTTTGACATCAGCTATACAGCCACAGTGGTCAAAACAGCATGGTACTTGTATAATGACAGATGTCCAGAACAATGGAAAAGAATAGAAGACCACCAAAGAACCATAAGCACGTAGGCAACTGATCTTTGACAAGGGTCCCAAATGCATCAAGTGGGAGGCAGATGCCCTCTTTAACAAATGGTATAAGAAACAATGGATATCCATCCACCTGTATAAAAATGAAACAAGATGTTTACATCACCCCATGCACAAGAACAAATTCAAGGTTGATCACAGACCTAGAAGCAAAACCCCAAACCACCAGGACCATCAATGAAAGAATCAGAATGAACTAATGAGCATTGGCTCATGGAATACATAGGCTAATTGCAATAGGGAAGGGTACACACACAGGTGAACCTGAAATCAACAAGTGGGGTTTACTAAGGATAAAACACCTGTACATGTCAAAAAATTTCAACAAGAGGTTAACTAGAGAACCAATGGCCTGGGAGAGGATTTTTAGTAATGACACAACAGATAAAGGGCTTATTACTAAAATCTACAATACCCTTCTAACCGGCAAAAAGAAGAAAACAGTTAACTTCCTGAGGAAGTGGCCAAAAGACCTGAAAAGAAGTTTCACTAGGGAAGAGACCTATATGGGTAATAAACATACGAGAAAATACTATAAATCACCAGCCATCACAGAAATTCAAATTAAAACAACCAGCAGCTACCATTTAACACCCTTGAGGTTAGCCCAAATCAGAAAATCAGATAGCAAAAAGTGTTGGAGGGGAGGTGGAGATATAAGAGCTCTCTTCCATTACTGGTCATCATGCAGATATGTACAGTTGTTGTGGAAAGAAATCTGGTGATATTTAAAGCAAATGAAAATTGATTTACCTTATGACCCGGTTATCTCTCTACCGGTCATATACCCAAAAGAGATAAGAAATAATTCATGCCCCAAAGGTTGCACTCCAATGTTTATTGTGGCACAATTCACAATCACAAAGAATTGGAAACAATATAAATTTCCATCAATAGATAAGTGGATTAGTTAAGTATGGGGCATACACACAATGGAGTACTATGCATCACTAAGAAACGCTGATGATCCCATGAAGCATGTCCGTTCATGGCAAGAGTTTAGGAAATTATGCTAAGGGAAGTCAGCCAACCACAAAAGGACAAGTAGAACATGAGTCCCCTGAGGTAAGTATAATCGGCACAGCAGGTATGGAATAAAAGTCATTTATCTCACAATATACGGGTTGAGGTACAGGCATTCGGGAGGAGATCAAACCAAAGCCAAGGAAGTGCATGTTAATCCAACACAAGGAAAGGGAAAGGGGGGAAAGGAAAGGGAGAAAAGCGGGCGGGTGGGGGGCGTGCTTTGGGGGAGTGGAGTGAGATGATTTCATGGAGGGGGAGGGGTGTAGGGCACTAACCCACCCAAAGAGAGAGTATTGGTTATATCTCCACAGAATTGGGAGTGTGCATACAGACCCCACAACGAAGCACCAAATCCGTGGAGAAGTGCATGGAAAGATTGGGCTACAGGGCCGGCCCTAATAAGAGCCAAACTGACCCCCTCCCTAGAAGGATGTGTGACAGAGGACAAACTCAATCTACAGGTTGGGGAAAGGGGTCAGTATACCATGCCCACACAGGAACAAGCCAAGAAGGAAAAAGAGAAAGAGACAACTGAGACCCCGTATTGGCATACCAAGTCCGGAGGAAGACGTCCTTGTTCGGAGCTGTTAAGTCACAGAGAGGACTGTGGGCCCAACAAAATTCAAGATATTCTGTCCCATTTTTGGAGCATACCACAACAGATAAAGATACTGGGGACACAGGGTGGGAGCTAGTCTGGTCTGAACCCCGCATATGGCGAACCAAGAAGGGAACATAACAGATCAGCAACAGGAGCAAAGGAAATCCACAAAGTTCCTAAAGAGCTCCCCACAATAGACTTCAGGCTAGGAGGGGCAGCTCCTGAAATGCTCCCAGACCAGTGGGAAGATACTCATAACGGTCAGTAGACAGACCTGGAATTTTGTATGTTTTTCCTCTTTATCTTTCTTTTTTTTCCCCTCGGTCTTTTGATTTTTTTGTTTGGTCTATGTTACTGCTGGTTTGCCTACTTATATAAGATGGGCATGGGAAGTAAGTGCAAAGAGAAAGAAACAGGACTGATGGTCTCAGAGGGACTTGGTGGGACAAGGAGGTGGGGTAAGGGAGCATTGAGTATATAACGCCAAAGGCAGGGGAACAACTAGGGAATTAAAATCAACAACAGGAAGATGCAGAGATCCTGGGGTATTGGGGCAACAGGAATATAGCTGAGAGAAAGTACTAAAAGGCAGAAGTTGTGCAAGCATGATGGTGTGGCAGGAGGAAGGTAAAAAGAAACGGAAGAACACTCTAGGAAGCAAAGCTATGGATAAAGGTATAAGCATAGGTGTGTATACATGTAAATACATTAATTCATAATACCTCTATTTAGAGGTATTGGCCTATGTACATATATTTATATGGCAATACACTGATTTAGTGGACAGACTTTGGGCCTCTGCTCATAATCTCCCTCAATGCAAGAACACTTTGTTCAAACAAACTGGCATTCTGTGAGGCTCACCACTGAAGACAAAATGGACGCATAAGTAAATTGGTGAAGAAAGCTGATGGTGCTTGGCTACTAAAAGATACAGCTTTTGGGGTCTTAAAACTTGAAGTTAAACAAGCATCCATTTAGCAGAGAAGCAACAAACCCACATGGAAGAAACACACCAACTGATGTGATCATGATGTGTCATTGAGATTGGGTAACAGGCATCAGAAGAGCCATAGCAAACAAACGAAATTATTGATGAGAATGAGAACGAAGGGAGTCAGAGCAGAGACCCATAGCCTATTTGGAGATGATGGGACATCTCCACACAAAGGAGTCACAGTGAAGGAATGAGTCAAGCAGGAAGCAGTAAAGCACCAAAACACACACACACAATATTCCTCTGGCATCTAGAGGCTTCCTCATCCCTCACTGTAATGACTCCAATGCTGCTTCCCACTTCAGACTAGATCAGAGCATGTACACAGGTACAGCTAAGTGATGAGAGCTCACGATGCATGGAATCCTGGAACGGGAATGGGAATAGCGATACCAGAAGGATAAGCGGGAGGTGGGGAAAGGAGGGGAGGGAGGCAGAACATATGCAATGATCAATACATAACCACATACCCTTCTAGTGGGATGAACAACAGAAATTATGGGGTAAGGGGGACAGTGGTCTGTGTAAGGTATGAAAATAACAATAAGTTATAATTTAACAAGGGGTACTGGGGATGGGGGTAGGAGGGAGGGGGAAAAAGACCTTATTCCAAGGGATCAATAGAAAGCAAATGTCTAGAAAAGAATTATGGCAACATATGTATCAATATGCTTGATAGAATTGATGTACAGATTGTCATAAGAGTTGTAAGAGTCCCCAGAAGCTACCACTTGCCAGTTAAAACCAACAAGTTGAAGCTATGTAGTCCCATAAATGTTTACAATCTACTATATCCCATAGGGTCACCCTGAATCAGAATCCCCTGAATGGCAGTGGAACTGGCAGGGTGGAACTGAAGTGAATATATAGTCAATTGATTATTTTAGTATATCTTGCAAGAAGGTGAAGTTTTAGAAATGATACTTTTGAGTTCTGTTGATGAAGAATATTCAGTGTGTGAATATTCATATCTGACTATTGAGTATTGTGCTAAAATAACAAACAAATCTGGAAGAAGTACAGCCAGAATGCTTTCTAGAAGATAGAACGGCAAAACTTCATCTTATATACTTTGGGCGTGTTATCAAGAGGAAGCAGTCTCAGGAGAAAATCATGCTTGGGGTCAGTGCAAACTATGAAGAACCTTTGGGATGAATAGAGACTCTGAGGGCAACAATGGCCTAAACATAGCAACACACGTAGCAAAGAGTATAAAATGGCACAGGATCTGGCAAGACTTCCTTCTGTGGTACATCGGGTCACAATGAATTGGAACCATCTCCACAACAAAGCCTTTAAAAGCGTGTCTTCAAGTGTATGCAATCAATACCATTTTAATATAAAACACACACGTGCACACCATTTAATCAGCAGAAGTAACTCAAAGGCTAATAAATCTAGGGAGAGATTCTTGTCAAGAAAATTCCCAGAGTTTAGGTCGAAAATATTGGACAGAGCTTATCCTTTCAGATAGTCAGTATTAGCCTTTACAAGTGCATGTTTGTCAAGGGTCTACTGTTCTCTATTTTACTTCTTTTGGTTTTGATGTCCATTGTAATGTTTACACAGAAACTCGCAGACAAAATTCCTGATTAAAGGGTTGACTACTCTGAAGTTTTTGCTATTGAGTGCATGGATTTATCCATTAGTATTTTGTGAGCCAGGGAGAAAAAAATGAAGCCGAGGAGGGATAACATGAATTGTCCAAGATAATTGTCCTTTTTTCTACCAAGCTATTGATTTAGCAAAAGAAAGAAGCAACATCTAGCAAATAGGGCAATAAACATTTGTACAATAAATGCTATTTGAGTATTGGAGCACATTATACTTTTTAAAAGAGGTGCCACTTGCTGTTTATCAGGGTTAACATTGTTGCCTGGAAGAGTTTATTATATAGTTTTAAGAAATAATCGATATTATGATATAGAATTTTAATAGGGTCAATTTTTGACTCGATTACTTTACTTTGAGATATAATATACTATTAGGCTTGAACTGATTCATCTCTAAGGACACAAACGGACTGCAAGTAATGTTGCTTTTGCTGCTGTGTGAGACTGTGTAGATTATATAGGAATTTGCTACTTTTCAAATCAACTGGGAAATCTTATATTTTTTCTCGCAGGCCTGGAGAATACTCATTTTTTTAGTTAAAAATTACCAAGAACTAAATTTTCAAAGTGTGATTGAACTGACATATTTTGTTTGTTTGCTTTGTTTAATTTCATATCCCCCATTTATACTATTATAAGACTTTATAATTACAAATCCCCTGAATTGATCACTATTGAAGTCAATGAGCTTGTGAATATTGGGCAGAGCTTGACCTTTCACATCGCCAGTGTTTGCACTGACAAATGTATACCACTTGTGAAATGTCTTCATTAGCGTTCTCTATTTCACTTCCTTAAGGAGCCATGGTTGAATAGAAGCTACCCATTAGGCTGGTAACTGCAAGAGCATCCGTTTGAAATCAACAGCCACTGCGTGGGAGAAAGATGGGACTCTCTGTATTCCCAAAGAGTGACAATCTCTTGAAATTCACAGGGGAACTTCTACATTGCCCTAAATAGGGTCTTTATGAGTCAGCATTGACTCAATGGTAGTAAAATTTGGGTGATTTCACTTCTTTGGGTTCTGATACCCATTGCAATATTTGAACAAACTCACAGACGACATTCACGAGTAAAGAGTTCATTAAGAAAATTATCAAGTTGCAATGCCAGTGAGAAATGTGCTCAAGGCAGTTGTTTACCAGGATGTGTTACAAAGTTTCAAGTCTATTAATAAGTGTCCAGAGGGGCATACAACTCTTTTATAACTTTCAACCTAAAGTTATTTAGCTCAAGCTCCATGGGTCATCAAGCCTAACTTCCCAAATCAAACGCTCAAAGGCACCTCACTCCACAAGCCAGGTTGCTGCCCTAAAGCCCTCATCTTTTCATGCTTCCTTGGCTTGGGAAGTCCACCAGCACCTGTTTCATGCTCTGACTCTTGGTTATGCTGCTGCTACTTTGCTGGCATCGCTGCCTTCTGGATTCAGCAGACTCACTGAGCAGGGATTTCAAGGCCACATGACGGACTCCACTACTAGCTCCTCGATGGTAATATCAGGCCAGCTCTTGCTTCTCACAGGGCTCCTTGTAGCTCCAGCAAGATGCCACTCCAAGGACTCCCACTCACAGATGAGTCTTACTAGTATCTTCCTCTACTGCCCTATGAGACCCATGCCAGGAAAGCTTGTTTGGCTGGAATTGGGAACTACAGTTAGAAGAACCAACTTAAGTAAGTCACCATCCCTGCAACTGGTTATTATGAATATCTGCCTCTACATCTATGTCTTTATCCATATCAATGTCTAGATATCTCCCCCCAAATAACCAGAATAGTGTTTTCAAAGCTAGGTATATATATATATATATTTTAAAAACTATCTTAACACCTTCAAAGTACTCTCCATTATACTCAATACATTTTTCAAATCTGTGATTCCATTCTTTTTCAGAAACATTTTTCAAACTCATCCATTTGAATGGCTGTGTCAGTGTGGGTTGAATAAAGAAACAAATCCAGGGAGACTCATCTGTGTGTAAGAGAGTACTTTATATCAAAGAGCAGTTTTACATTCAGAAAACATCCCAGTCCAGTCCAGATCAAGTCCATAAGTCCTATATTCCCCCATATGTCAGTACTAGCCCATAAATTCACCTTTAGACTCATGGTGCCATGCATGTTTCCAGATGCAGGAAGATCACAGGTCAGTGGGTTGAAAGTATTGCGGGTCCACTGGTGATGGAAGCATCTCAGCGCTGGTATGGGTCTCCACATGGCTCCTCCAGCTACAGGGCGCTGGCTTTGTCGGTGCAGCTTGTCAACAGAACTGTCTCACAAGAAGTGAGTGTATCTGGCCTCCAGTGAGCTATTTATCTCTGCTGCACCTTCAAATGTAGTCATCAATCTGTGATCTGATTGACAGGCTAGCATTCACTTCTTCACTCACTTTTAATAGTCTCAAGTTGACACCAAATTATGAAACTACCACAATGGCTGACAGAACTTCCATAATTGTTTTTCCTTACCTCTTTTACATCAACAAATCACTGTCTTTCATATTCCTCTGCATTCGCAGAAACAAAACGAAGTTGCACGAAGTGATCTCAGGTGAGTAAGGTGTGTAGGGCAAGAGAGACATGCTATCATTTTGCCAAAAACTGGCACACTGAGATGGCTGTGTGAGCAAGTGCATTGTCATGGTGGCAAAGCCAGTGCCCGGTCTGCCACAAATCAGGGCTCTTTTGTCAAGCACTGTTACACAATCTTCTGAGAACCTCTAAATAGAAAGCTTGATTAACAACTTTACTTGGTGGAATGAGCTACAAATGCATGATGTGTTGACATTTTCATCCATTCAGGAAGTTGATGGATGCCCTGAATGAGGTTTGTCATCAATTGACATTTCACCTTTTTTGATATGATAAAACTGCTAATACACTTGAGTTTTTCACACAATGCTGTCCTTGTATGTTGTGTTCAACACGACAACAGTTTCTGTACCATTTTTTCCAGAGCAGGAAGCAAAATTTCACAGCCACAATCTGTCCTCTAAAATCGGCCATCACACACACACACAAAGAACATGAGGTTCTAGCAAAATTGCTTTTACAAAAAAAATTCACTGTGACCAGAAAGAACCTTCCCAGGAAATGCCACTGGGGCACTAGCTCAGAGCAAGTTACTCGAATTGTATATTGACTAAGCAATATAAATTTGTAATTAAATGTTGTATTTTGGAATTGTGTACCATTTAGGTTTGTGTTTTTGAATCAAGTGTAAATCAGATAAGCTTTTAAATTAATTAAATAATTATTTAGTTGCTCCTTAAATATGCAATTTAATTGGTTAGAATATTAGCCTTCTAGAGTTTATAATATGAATAGATTTACAAATGATGACCTTGCTGGTGCCGAGTAGAATACGTCAACCTTGGAGAAAAGCAGACTGAAGGCAGTGGCGTTGCATAAAATGCCCGGATAGAGAATGAGTGTTGGTCTGTGCAGTTATTTTCATAAACTTAGGCTATAATCACATTCACAGAATGAAAAAAATATGTTTGCATAGAAAACACTTGAATGGTCATTGCTTCTGAATTTCCATGTTCTTTTTTCCCCTTAAAAACAAAAATGAACATGTATTAATATATTTTAACAGATCTCTCATTTGTGGCATCTGGTAAGCAAGGATGTGTTAATTCATGTGGCCTCTTGTCCTCAGCACATTTCTTGTTTGTGGTTTTACTTTCAGAAGAATTGGCATTAAGTATAAGACTAGAAGTAATTTAAAGCATCATTTCAAAATTTTGCAGCTTGATGTAATTCATCCTTCAATGATTAAGTCAATAAAACTAACAATTTAATTTAAATAGTGATGCTCTGTTTTAGGCCTTGTGGAGTCATTAACAATTAGTAATTCATAATTAGTATTTTATTGATGTCCATGCACCGTGTTGCTAAGCATCATCAAGAAACTATGATGATTGGTGATAATTTGATAAACATTCAAAGCCATTGCATTAATTATATGCCTCTCAATTACATCTGAAATTAATGAATGTATCTGAATAACATGGAAAGGAATTTAAAAGACAACTTAACTTTAATTATGACTTCCCCCTATTCCTTAATGTTCCAATTATAACTTTCCTAGCTATTCACTTTTAGACAAAATAAAGCTTGAATATTGTTCATACAACAATGTGGTTTCTAGAATGATAGTGATTAATTCCATGGCAGCCAGTATACATTTTGCATAATAAAATGAATATTATTAAGATTTTGGGCCTCTACTTAAATCTTACCTCAGGACAAGAACTTTTTGTTCCAATAATGCTGCATCATATGATACTCACCTACCTGACACGATAGCGGAAAACAAGATGGGTGTATAAGCAAATGTGGTGAAGAAAATTCATAGTGCCAAACTATTAAAAGATATAGTGTCTGGGGTCTTCAATCTTGGAGTCAAGCAAATATCCATCTAGCAGGAAAGCAACAAAGCCCCCATGAAACAAGCTTACCAGTCTATGTGATCATGAGGTATCTATGGGAAAAGGTATCAGAAATTCAAAAACAAGCAAGCAAATTAATTGGACAGACCCTTCAGAAGAGCTACATGGAAGACATTATAAATCCAGGGTGTGGTATAGCACAGATGAAGCACATAACCATGCTCATTTCTTTAATATATCTTCCCCTTACTATTAAGGTTTTAGTTTAACTCAAAAAATCATGTTAGACTTGCATATGTTCATTTGCATAATTAAGATCATTAGATACATGAAAGTCAAGATAGAAAACCCTTCAAAAACAGTAACAGGAGCAATGGTTGCCTGAGAGAACAGGAAGTGAGGAGAGTGGAGAAGGCGTTGGGGGAAGCAGCTGATAGCACTGACGACTGCATAACCCCACTCAATGGGAGCAAACACAGAATTGTACATAAGTGGATATAGCAGATGGCGTGAGCTGTGGCTAAATAAATACATAAAAATAAGAGTTTTGTGGGGTGGAGGGAGGAGATAGAGGGGAACTGATACCAAGAAGTTCTAACAGAAGGAAAATGTTTTGAAACTGACTGTGGTAGCAATTGTACAATACTTCTTGATGTGATTGAACTATGGAATGATATGATACCTGTAAGAGCTCCCAATAAAATTATGAATAAATAAATAAATAAAATGAATATCATCAAGCAGGTCTGGACTCAAAGCCGCCCTATATATGGTTTCTGATTTGTTTTTTGGTTTTTTTTGTTTGCTTGACTGTTTTTTACAGGAACAGAGAGCCTCATCATTTTTCTAAGTGTATTTGAACCACTTAACTTGTGTTTAGCAGTCTCAAGTAAGTTTACCTTACTTTACAGTATAATCAGGGCCTTCAAGAAACCTGTTGTTGTTAGGTGCCATAGAGCTGGTTCCAATTAATAATAACTCTGTACTACAGAAAGTAAGTCTGTCTGGTAGTCCGCCATCCTCCCTTTTGTTGTGTTTGAACCAACTGTTTCAGCTTCTGTGTCGATCCATCTTGTCCAGGATCTTCCTCCTTTGCATTGCCTCTTTACCTTATCAAGCCTGATATCTGTCTTCAATGACTGGTATCTTTTGAAAACATGTCTGAAGTATGTGAGACCAAAACTTGGTATCGTTATCTCTAAGCAGGATTCTGGCTGTACTTCTAAGACAGATTTATTTGTTCTTTTGCTAGTCCATAGTACATTCAATATTTTTCATCAGCCCCATAATTCAAATGAATTCATTCTTCTACAGTCTTCCTTATTCAATGTCCAACACTCACAAGCATATGAGGAGATTGAAAATAACATAACTTGGGTAAGACACATCTTAGTCTTTAAAGATACTCCCTTGTTTTCAACACTTTAAAAATATTTTGTGTAGCAGATTTACCCAATGCAATGTATCCTCCTAGGTCTTCTGGCTGCTGCTTCCCTGAGAAATGATTTTGAATCCAAATTAAACAAAATTCTTCAAGCTTTTATCCTTTAATCATGATGTTATCAATTGATCCAATTGTGAGGAAATTTGGTTTCTTTACGCTGAGTTATAATCCATACTGGGCTACCACCCTTGATCTTCATCAGCACGTGCTTCAAATCTTCCTTGCTTTCAACAAGCAAGATTTTGTCATCTGCATATTGCAGGTTGTTATTAAGCCTTCCACCAATCCTGGTGCCACATTCTGCTTCATATAAATCTGCTTCTGTGATACTGCTCAGCAAACAGATGGAATGAATATGTTATGATGATACCACCCTGAGAAACCCCATTGCAGATATTCAACAGATTGGTATCCCCTTGTTCTGTGTAGACTCTGCATGAGCACAAGTAAATGTTCTAGAATTCCCATTATTATCAAGGCCAGCCATAGTTTGTTACTAGCTACAGAGTGGAATTCCTTTGCATGGTCAATGAAACACATGAACAGCTTTCTCCTATTTTCTGCTTTGAGCCAAGATTCTTCTAACGTCAGCGATGATATCCTTCAATCCATGTCCTCTTCTGAATCTAGCTCCCTGCCAATGTATAACAGCGGTTGAATGATCTTCAGCAAGATTTTTATTTGCATGTGATATTGAATAAATTTATAAAGAATCTTTTAATCTAACGAAAGAGCAGAAAATATCCATAAATATGGTTACCCGAAATCAATAAGGTATTTTAGATAACCATTTTAACTCTGCTCTATTTATATAAAACCTTTATACGAGCTATATTAAATATAACTGTATTTACCGTATCTACTCGTGTGTAAGCCGAGTTTTTGAGCACAT
This sequence comes from Tenrec ecaudatus, assembly GCF_050624435.1. Lineage (NCBI taxonomy): Eukaryota > Metazoa > Chordata > Mammalia > Afrosoricida > Tenrecidae > Tenrec > Tenrec ecaudatus. Next base: position 238,253,496 of record NC_134531.1, read on the forward strand.
TTTTCTGCTAAAAAATTCGCCCCTTGAGAATTATTATACTCGAGTATAAAATTATCCTCGAATTATACTCGAACGAGGGTTCCACTTCCCTGTTCTCTGGTGTGGTGTGGGTGTTCTCAGGTTTCTCCCTTTCATCTGCGGGCGCCTGCAGCCTCTGTGGGGGCTGGTGGCTGCTGATATCAACACTCTTCTTTTCTCCTGCACGCCGGCAGCCTCTGTGTTGTCCGTGCCATACTGGAAAAGAAACTGCCCGCTTCTGTGTGCCGGTACCTGGGACGCACTGCACCCTTGTCAGATGAATGTCAGATGTGTCCAGACTTCTTCTCCCGCTCTTCTCCAGGGCTATTACCAATGACGTAACCTTTACATTCTTACCCGTCCTTGAACACGCCCCTTTGCTCCACACAAGCATTGCTGGTTACAAGTACTGGTATATCTCTGGTCTGAAATATACAGTACTTTTATTTATAGCACTTAGTCTGCTATATTTTATTTTAAAATTTGTTATTAACCCCTATCTGGACCCAGTGTTGACTATGCTTGCATAGAGCAGCCTGTGTTGAGGCCCATAATATACACACTGCATTGTGCACGCACACTGCACTGTTACTGCATGTGTTGCATTAACACTTCCCATATGTATAGAGTGACGCTGGGTATGCAGTAACACAGTGCATGCAGTAATACAGTGTGCACACAACTCAGCGTGTATATTATGAGCCCTAACACAGGTCTTCCTATGCAAACAATCATGTCATCACGTTCTGGACTATCATTAGCCTGCATTAGATCTCAAACTATACAAGCTGTGTTGTGTATATTCAGTAGGTAGGGCAGCGTATGGATTAATACAGCTGGTTTCAAACTTAAGGTTGTGTCAGGCACAGAAGAAAGCAATAACAGTATTGCAAGTAGGGAATTTTGCATTGACAAAAAACAAGTGAGGGATTGGTGGAAAATGAAGCTGACTTAGAAAAGATTCCAAAGGCAAGAAAGGCTCTATGTGGTTTCATGACTTCATATGGGGCTCTAGGGACTGAATTAAATAAACTGGTTATGCCGTGTCGACAAAATGGTTACTGCGTAACACTCATGGTAATTTGATTACATACCCTTCAAATGGCTAAAGACAACAAATTAAAAGCACCAGGCATTGAAAATTTTGTTGCATCAGCAGGATGGTGTGCCCGCTAAATGAATAGGTTTGCTCCATGTTTGCTGCAAACAACAAAGATTTCACAGAAGTTGCCAAATGACCTTGATGAAAAAGTGATGTCATTCCATTCATTCATCATAAAACAAAGAAGGATCCATAACTATGACCTGGGAGATATTGGGAATATGGATGAAACACCTATGACTTTTGACCTTCCAAGCAACAGAACTGTGGCAAGTTTGGGAGACAAACTATTGTTTTACTCAGAATCACAGGAAATAAAAAAGAAAAGCAAATATTTCACAGCTGTTCTCTCATGTTTGTCTAATGGAACTAAGTTGTGGTTGTCATTATTTTTAAAATAAAACCTGGCTTAAAAATGTCAAAATATCAGCATGAATTACAGTGCTGCACATATTAAAGGCTGGACGGATGAAGGTGGAACAAAAATAATGGCTGGATGAAATTTGGAATGGATGGCCAGGAGCAGTTTTAAAGAAAAAACCATCATTGCTAGTTTGGGATGTGTTCAGAGCCCACATGTCTGATGACATAAAAAAAAAAAAATTGGCACAGTCTTCTCAAGTTACTTTGGCCATTATTCCAGGTGGGCTTACATCTGTATTACAACCCCTAGATGTGTGTTTATATAAACCTTTCAAAGACTGTGTGTGAAAGATGTCGCATGGATGGATGTCATCTGGTCAAGTCCGACTGACAAAAGTTGGATATCTGATGAAGCCCGATATAGAATTGATAGCAAAGTGGGTTCATGATGCATGGGAAGAGATTCCAGAGGGCAAGGTGCAACGCACCTTCAAGAAATGTGGCCTAAGTAATGCTGTGGATGGTAGTGGAGACACTGCTTTGTATGTGAACGGCAGCAGTAATGGTGATGACTGTGAACTCAGTGAGGATGACAACATCTATGCTGACAACGTCACACCAGCTAGAGCTGAAACTCTGTTTGGACATACAGATGATGATCAGGAATCCAGTTTTGAGGGATTTTAACTCTTGTGTTTTAGGTTGGTTGCTGATTGAGCTCAGGTTTTTGTACTTTCAAAATTATTGTTGATACTATATTGTTTTTTTGACCCTCTTTTCCACTTACAGAGCTAGTTTACTGTGTTTTTTTAATAAAATATTCAGACATTTAACCTACTGATGTCTCAGTTAATGTAATTTTATTGGTATCTATTTTTATTTTGAAATTTACCAGTAGCTGCTGCATTTCCCACCCTAGGCTTATACTGGAGTCAATAAGTTATCCGAGTTTTTGTGGTAAAATTAGATGCCTTGGCTTATATTTAAGTTGGCTTATACTCAAGTATATACGGTACCTATAATCGAGCTATATATTCATTCATCTGTGTACATTAATTAAAATAATTATAATAAAACATATATTTTCTTAGCTCAAAAAGATCATCCTCTCTACTGAAGTCATATACCTCTTTCCTTATGGATAAGGTTGGAGGAAGCTGCGTGATTGCATTTAGTTTGGTCAATTTAAACTCAATTGTTGACTGTATCTCAACTTGCCATTATAATAACAATAAAGAGATGTAGGGCTATAAAGATTTAGCAGTCAGCTCTTAACCCAGAGTTTGCAATCGGAACCTATTCAACATTTTCTTGGGAGAAACATCAGTGATCTGTTCCTATGAAGATTACTGTCTGGAAAATCTTATAGCGTGTTCCAACACTGTCATGTGTGGTTTTTGTGGTTCAAATTAAACTCTATAACACCCAAAAGTGACAATGGAATATTAGCTAACTGGAAGAAAAATTATCTATATACATTTATCTTTAGTGAAAGTAGAAGTGTGTGATACTTCATATGTAATTCAGATGCGATACTTCTTCAAAGTATTTTCCGTAGTGTTACAACATGATGCGTAACAGCTAAGGTCTTTGAGTCACTCACTAACACCAATCCCTGCAATTTTATTTTTATGAAAATGAAGGACCACTAGCCCAGAAAACAATAATAGTAATATAGAAAAAATTATTTGACAGCAGAAAGAATGAAAACACCCCAAAACTTCAAAATCGCAGGAATGAAAGGGAAATTAAAAACAATATGCAGAAATAAAAACAAAGGAATATTGTTTTTCCAGAAGTAAAAATATAAAAGTGATTTAGCTCACACAAGTAGAAACAGAGCTTTAGTTTTTTGCTTTATTTCCCTCCTACTAAGCATGCTTTATAATACCTGTAACTTTCTTTTAATTCATGCTTTTGCACTGGACTAGAAATAAGATGATATGGACAAGGAGTCAAAAGAAAAGACCCAAGCATGTGGTTTTCAACAAATCACTGGATCTTGTGTAAAGTTAGGGATTTGGATAAATGAAGAATGATGATTCTTGCTAACCACAAAATTTATTGATACTAGAGGAATGTAGACATGGAGGAATCCAATGACAACTTGTGTTGGGCAGTTTTGCATCATAAAACCTCTGTTACGTGTTCAACAGCAGTGCAGTCATTTTGAGTCCTAAGTCATGCCTGACCCACACCATGGTATTTTTAATCACCTTATATTTAGGGAAATTTGGATAATGTATAACAGAGAACTGAGAAGGACTGGTGCATTTGAATTCAGGTGTCAGTGAAGAATATTGAAAATACTGTGAACTGCCAGAGCCAACAGATTAGTTTTGGAAGATGTTTATAGAGAAAGATCTTTACAAGCAAGCCTAGTTTAAAAATATTCAAAAATTTTCAAAAAGAGAAAAAATAAAAAGCAAGAAAACTTATGGTATTACTGAATCATAGATTCTAGTAATCACTATGCTTGCTATTATTAGTTGCCTTTGAGTAGATTCCACCTCACATGACCCTGTATTCAGCAGATCAAAAAACTGGTCCTGAGTAGTTCTCACAATTGTTATATTTGAGGCCGTGTTGCGTCATCATGTCAATCCATCTGGTTGAAGGCCTTCCCCCTTTTCACTAACCTATTTACTAAGCATGATGTTTTTTTTTCTCCTGGGACTGATCTTCTTTACAGCATGTCCGAAGTATGAGGCAAGTGTTGTCATCTTCACTTTAAAGTAGAATCTTGGCTGTACTTCCAAGACAGATGTGCTTGTTCTTTTGATTGTTTGTGATAATTTCAATATTCTTCATAAACATCATTGTCTGAATTATTAATTATTCTTCAGTCTTCCTTATTCATTATCCAATTTCATATGCATATGAGGTGATTGAAAATACCATGGCTTGGGTCAAGTGAACCTTACTAATCAAAGTGACTTATTTGCTCTTTAATACCTTAAAGAAGACATTGGCCACAGATTTTCCCCATGTAATACAACATTTCATTGATAAACTGCTGCTTCCACGCATGGTGATTATGGATCCAATTTAAGTTAATTCAAACATTTCTTCCATAATCATGCTGTTTATTGGTTCAATTGTGAGGATAGCTATCTTCTTTATATTGAGGTAGAGTTCACACTGAAGACGGTAGGTTTTGATCTTCATCAGTAACTATCACTATGGTAGCTGTATCTTTTCATTTTAAAGCATATTTCTTTGTATTTAACTGTCTTCAGATTTCCACTTATTAAATTTATAAAACATGCATATTAAACTATTTTGTTATAGCAAACAGTTCATATTTGGATATCAAATGTTTAAGAGATATTATTTCTGAATACCAAGGAACAAAGATATATTTAAAGGATTACAGTGATAAATACAAAAATATCCCATATCTAACAATGAAAAATAACAATGTCTTATACATTTAATTTTAAAAAATTAAGGCATGAAAAAATTCAGGAAAATATGCCCCAGAACGAGAAAAAAACCAATGAATTGATATCAACCAGAACAGAAACAAATGTTCAAATTAGCATAAAAAGGGAATAAAGAAATATTTCACATATTCAGAAAGGTAGAAAATAGTATTAGCATGTTAAGTAAGGATCTTGAAAAAATAATCAAGAAAAAGGTAAAAATTTTAGAGATCAAAAATTCAGTGTTTATTATAAAATAAGTGTGGCTGCAGACTTTTTGTCAAAAAGATTCAGACCAGAAGACAGTCTACAATATCTGTAAAGGACTACAATAATAAGAAAATCAAAAACAATAGTCCACCTACGTATCTAAATCCAGTAAAATATATAATTTAAAATAAACATGAAAGAAATTTATAAACATATAAAAGGTTTGGGGAAAAATCACGAGAAAACTAGTGTACAAGAAATGATTAAGGAATCTGTCAAGCAAAAGAAAAATGATGCCAATTTGAAATCTAGTTCTCCATAAAGGAATGACCAACATCAGCAATTCAAAGTGTATAAGATAATATAACAGAGTTAGCACTTACAGTGTTTTGGAATCAGTGTAAATCCATATATTTGGTTAGTAACCTTGTAAATAACCTAAAATTTATGATAATTTAGCCAGTATTAACATGTTTCTCCCTGTTATGGTAAAGGCAACAATTGGGCTGTCTAAAGTGTTTAAAAGAATATAAATCGTTTGAAGCATATCCTTACTATGATTAAGAATAAATGTTTCAAAATAAAAACTTTTATAGCACCATTTATTCCCCCTTAACACATGTGAATCTCTTTTAAAAATATTAACATCTTTGATTTATTTGTCGTCTCAAGAAAATATGAGCATGATATATCTAAACTACATGTTATTAACTTTTTCCTGAATTTCAAAGCTTATATGAACATTACTCATTTAAAATTTAGAATAATATTTAATAAAATATTTCAATTGCCCTGGATTTACTTGCGACTGAATTAAACATTTTATTTGGTATTATGCCTTGATAATAACCTTGCTAAGAAATTTATGACCCTACATTAAATGTTTCTTTTGAGACATTGTTTTACTATATTTGAAATAACATATCAGACTTACATCACTATATTACTTTTTGAGAAATCTTAATGGAAACCAAACAGGAAAATGAATATCCCTAATATTTTTAAAATATTGGTTAAGCTTTTAAAATACAAAGTAAACAGTTTACTGTTTTACCCTTCCACTTACACATTTAGATTTTTCAGAGAATAATCTTTTAAAACATTTTTATTTTCTTATATGTTTACATCATTAAAATCAAATAGAAATGCATGAATGAAGACGATATTTTCAGTGTTTTTTCAACAAAGGGGATATTAATGGAATCTTACATTCTTTTGTTATATCTATTCATAAACCATGAATATTTCATAGATTGAGGGTGAGTGCCTCTTAGCTGAGGATAAATTGCACAATAGCCTTGCCAACTACAGTGACATTTCTATCAGCCTTCACCTCGCTTCCCTCACACATTTAAGCCAATAAAACTGAAACAAACAAACAAAGAAATGAAAAAAAATTAAAGTAAAACAAACAGTCACCATTAATTCTATTCTGAGTCATGGCCACACCAAAAGCTGATTAGACCCGGGTTCTTAAAGATTTCAAAACTATGACTTATAAGAAGGAGAGTTCCAGATTTTATCGAGGTGGATTCGGAAACAAGCAGTTTAGAGTTTATGTGCAATAGAAAGCTGCATAAGATAGTATTATACTCGTACAACCATGGTGGTACGGTAGGGGGAACATTCGAATGCTAACCATGGATTGGCAGTTTAAGTCCACCAGACATTTGGCAAGAAAAACATGAGGTTATCTAGCTCATACAGATTTCCAGACTGAGAAACTCTACATGGGGTAGCTATGAGAAATGACTCAATGACAGTAGGGATTTTTGCTGTTGTTGTTTTAATTATTATAGTACATGTATTTCCTTAAATGTTTTTAAAGTTTTAAAATGCTTCCTGAAAAACAAAATCAGCCTCTAGTTTAGGTACTCACCTATATCTAAATGAAAAAGAAACATATACATACACACACACACACACACACATATATATATATATATATATATATATATATAACTGTTCTGAAATGTACTAAAATTGTCCATTTTGAGTGAGAAAACAATATGGTTTGCTAAGCTGAGCATGACACATTCAAAGAATATTTCAAGACCTGTCTTGTAGTATATTGTTGATTGTCTTGTAGTATATTATTGATCGTGATAGGATAACCTCTGTATGCCTACAAGCAAATCCAGTTAATACAACTATTATTCACATTTACACATCCGCTACTAAAGTTAGTGGTGAGGAAACTGAAAATTATAACAACTTTTAAAATTAATTATTAAATTAACCACACATTTGCTCAGGGTGCATGGGTAAATACTGGCAATCAGAATGCAAAAGAAACAAAGTATACCCAATAGTTGGAAAATTTTGCAAGAACCATGATTTCTTTACTGCAGATAACAGTTCTCAACAATATAGAGGTGGTTATGCATGTGAAAGTCACCAGATGGAATAATTTAGAATGAAATTAACTACATATCTGTGAAGAGACAATGAGGACATTCACTATCATCAACTAAAAATAATATCAGGTTGCAACTATAAAAATATCATATAAATTGTTCATATATGAGTTCAGGTTGAAACTAAAGAAAATTGAACAAGCTCCACTAGAGCCAATATACAACTTTGATACAAACATCTCAAAAAAGATTTTGCATGTTAAACACTCATAACCAAACACATAGCAAGTGGGGGACGTTCCTAGGAACATCATATATGAAGAAAGCACAAGGTCACTTTAAAAGACAAGTACCAAATAAACAACCAAAATCCGTATGAGAAGACTCTGAAACTCGCACTTGAAGGTGAAGTAGATATGGCAAATGGAAGAAATTATAAAGTAGAAGAACTGGATAGAAAACTTCAGTGCAGCTTGAACAGAAAAAGCAATGAATTAAGAAATGTAAATAGAATTAGAAAGCCTTCAATGAAGAACATACTCAGCATATCTAACGTGGAAATAAATGAAGATTTCAAGCCTTGAGTTGCAATACTGAAAGATTTTAGGAGCAAAATATTGAATAATACCAGAAGTATCAAAAGAAGATAGAAGGAGCATTGAGTCATTTACTAAAATGAATTTATCAATGTTCAACTATTTCAAGAAAAGTATATAATCAGGAAGCAATGGTCCTGAGGGAAGACCAAACTATACTGAAGGCATTAGATAAAAACAAGGTCCCAGAAATTAAAGAAATATCACTGGAAATGTTTCAACAAACCGATGAAGCACCAGTACTATTTATTCTATGCCGAGAAGTTTGGAAGACAGTTACATGGCCAACCAACTGAAAGAGACCCTTATGCGTGCTCCTTTCTAGGAAAAGGGACACATCTAAATGCAGAAATTGTCGAAGTACATCATTAATATTCCATGCAAGTAAATTAATCCGAAATTTAAATAAACAATGGTTGAAACAGTCCATCAACAGAAAGCTACCAAAAAGTCACACTGGATTAAGAACAAAATGTGGAACAGGGAATTTTATTTCTGGTGTCAGATGAATCTTCACTTAGCTAGAAAGATATTTATTTTTAATGAAATTCCGAAGGCATTCAATTATGTTGGTCATAACATAATATGGGTAATTTTGAAGAATGGGACTTCCAGACCATTTCTTTTTCCTCATGTGAAAACTGCATAAACCAATAGGTAGTCATCTGAACAGAACATGGAACACTGTGTGGTTTAAAATCAAGAACGATGTGCATCAGAGTTGTATCCTTTCACAATACTTGATCAATGTGTATTCTGAGAAAATAATGAGAAAAACACCCAAGCTATATGAAGAAGACCATAGCAATAGGAATAGAAGAAGGTTTGTGAATCACCTGCAGTATGCAGGTGACAAAACCATGCATGCAGAAAGAGAAGACGCCTCGGAACACTCACTGGTAAAAATGGAAAACTCAGCCTTTAGTCTGTATTGCAACTTAATAAAAAGGCAACACAATCCTTACACTGGACCAGTAGAAGAAATTACACTGAATGAATAAAAGAGTGAAGGTGTTCATTTAATTTAATTTATTTATGTTCATTAAATTTAATATATGGTCGATCCCTCTCGGTCCTGGCCGCGTAGGGCCTGGAATTGGGCTAAAAGCCATTGATAGCATTGTCAGTGCATACAAACATCCGTTTTGTTCCCTCCCCTGCGGCGCGTGACCGGGCCATGTTTGCCCTTATCGGGGTGGCATATTTGACTAAATTGTAACACCAAGAGCGGCATATTTGTCAATTGTAAGATCCCCCGCCTTCAGTGCTGAGTTTGCAGCCAATGACGGGTCAGGACTGGGGGCACTTTTTACCAACCTAGGACAGGCGTTGGCCGCCAAGAGGGCCTCCTAGCCGATGACAGGTACGGACTGAGTTGCGCCCTAGCCACCTAAGACAGACGGAACTCCCTGAAGGATGGTCACTGCACGCCGTACCCCCCCCTTTTTTAATAATGTAAGGAAGGGGGAGATGTTGGGAACCGGACATAATCAGCCTGACAAAACGGACTCCATACTGTCTGCCCGGCAGGGCTAAAGCCACTTCACCTCAACCTTATCTTATCCTGACAAACACCAGATGGCCCACCTTTGTGTACTCCAGCACCAGACATTCCAACTGTAGATTTGTGTCTGCCTGCCCTGTGTGCTCTAACCCCCTCCCTTCCTTTTTTTTACCTTCCCTTGGAATTCCTTTGTTTGCCTCACCCTTTAAAAAGAGGCTTGTGTAGCAATAAAGGGAGACCTTGACAAGAAAACTAAATAAATAAATAAGTAAATAGATAGATAAATAAATAAATATTTTAATTTTATTTTATCCAAAACCCAAACTCATGGAAACCAGTAGCGCATCAAGGATGTATGGTATTGTGCAAAGCTGCTGCACTGGACGTTTTTAAAGTGTTAAGGGCTGATATGCTCCTGGGAAGACTAAGGGGTCTCTCACTAAAGCCATGGCATTTTCAATCACCTTTCCCTAACAAATATTATTGTGATAGTTGGATAATGAATAATGAACACCAGAGAATTACTTGTTCATTTGAATTATGTTGTTGGTGAGGACAACAGAATATACCATGGAATGCCATAAGGCAAACAAATCTGCCATGAACGAAGCTCAGCTAGAATGCTCTTTAGAAATCCGATGGGGCTGCTTCACATACATTGGACATGTTACAGGAGACTCCAGTCCCTGGAAAAGGATATCATGCTTGGCAAAGAGGGGGTTCAGTCCAAAAAGAGGAAGGCCAACCCTGAAGAGGTCGATTGGCAGAGTGGTAGTAACAATGGTGCAGGACGGTGAACACCGGTTCTTCGAACCATAGAACAGTATCTGTACCTCCTCCCAACGGCCTTTTCCTGATGGTCGGAGTGAGGAGGTGGGAGAAAGTCGTGGTTATCTTCTATGATTCAGTTATAAGTGATGGCCATCCTGCTGGGTATAAAGTGAGTCATCTTGAAAGCAGGAAGACGGTGCATTCTTTAGGACCACCGAGCTACCTGCGCCCTGATACTCATCAATCAGATCGATAGCTTTGACTCTCGGAGAGTGAGAGGGAAGCAGCAACAGCAGAACCAGAAGCCAGAGAGGAATGCCTCTGGGCACCTACAGCAATTTGAGAAGTTGGAATTACTGACCCACAAAAGCGGAGTTGATGGCCTTTGGCCTGAGGCTTACTGGAGTAGGACACCTCTGGCCACTTAATTTAGGGACCTGGGTTTGCTGATCCACTGAGTTTAAATGGAATGACTTATGGTAGAGGCTTAAACCAAAGTAGTAATCCCTTGGGCATTTGTTAGCAGTTTAAGGGTCAACTTTAAGGGTCTCTCATAGTACAATGGGTAAGTCCTCAGTTCACAGTTCAAACTCACCAGACTAATCAACTGCAGTCCCGTAGAAACATGTGGCAGTGTCTGTTTCCATTAAAATCTGTATAGCTTTGAAAACTCCAGGGAGGCCGTTCCACTCTGTTCCGCACGCTCAGTATCACTAATAACGACTCCAAGGTAATGAAGGAGTACAAGTTATTTGTGTCACACAAAAATGTAAAACCAAAGCAACCCGGGAAATTTCTCTTTTTGCTCTCATGGTTATTTGTGAGGAAAGTGTAAGAGATTTTAGAAGAGTATAGCATATTTTTTTTCCTTTTGTATTCATGAAAAAAATCTAAATGTGTGTTTCCACTTCAAATGCTTTGGACACAATTGTATTCTATGGTTCTTATTTTCTGTACAAAAGTCTGTCTTCAAAGTAATACTCTGGCACTAAAATAATAACTTCACTTTATCAAACTGAAGTATTTTTTTAAATACCCAGAACATAAAGATTATCCCTTGGATCAAAGCCTGAGAATACAAAAATGCCTTATGTGCAAGTGGGACACATTCCCTCGAGTTGCTAAATTATCGTCTGGCAAAATGGGTGCGGAGCTTCCTCCAACTAGTTGCTCTGTTGAGAAAGGCTCATTATTCAGTCCAATGATGAAAGCGATTGTGTCATCCCTAAGGCTGGAGAAAAACGCTGCCCACACAGAGTGGGAGCTTTGAAGTCAGTATTTCAGTCCTTGAGCTTCCATGTGTCATTTCCCCAAAACAAAGTGTAGAAATACAGACAGCTGCACAGGCATCTCCAGGAATAGTCTGAGTCAGGCGCAAGCGAATAGGCATTCTGTTGGGCATATTGATTCAATTGGTACTTTTCCTGTTTCCTGTTGAAGATCAGAATGCACTCAGAACTTTCTATTCTGTACACCAACTATGCCTTTGATCTTTTTACTCAAAAATGTTTGTCATGGAATATCTTACTATTTGAGCTTTTCAATAGACAATTGTTGGTTCCAAATCCAAAGCTTTATTGACATGTATGTGTAAGTACATCAAATGAACCCTGGGTGAACAGGAAACAATGAACAGCAAACCATTCTTACCAAAAATTCCAGAGGGCTGTGATGCAAAGCAAATCTCCCAGATACACTTTGGAAATTACTACTTGTAAATTATGTCCTGCTCTGGATGTGTAGCATATTTTATTATTTTACCATCTCTAAAATGCACACAGTAGTATTTAGCATTCTTACACGTAGAACTCTAATTAATGTGCACTATTTAAATCCAATATTTATTAAAATATTAAGTGCATTTATGGGACAAGGTGAAGCAAAAATAGTAAAATAAAATAAGTGTTATAAAAGACCTTTCATTTTCATTCACAAATAAAAGGAGCAAATATTTACTAGATCACTGATATGGGTACTGAGTATTTGGGGTAGGGTAAGGATGTGAATGTGAGCTTGCATAAAGATGATCCTGCATTTTTAATGATTAAATAAAATTTGACATTAAAATTGGAAAAGAAATGCCACAAAAATGTAATTGTTGTTAATGGGCCTCAAATAAGCCCTGGGGTTTAAGGAGACACCCTAAGAACACAGGGATTAGAGTATAGTGACAAATAGGCCTAAGAATGACATGGAGGCAGAGGTGGCATTTAATGTCCTCTCACTTCATAAGGAGAATCACCATCAGCATTAGCCCTAAACCTATTCCTGTGAGACCAGCTCAGACACGCCTCCTATTCATCCTTTATTAATTCTGACTGCTGTATTCACTTCTCAACTCAGTTTAGCAATTCGTCTCAATGACCATATGGAATTCACTGACCATAGTCATAGCCAGGGTTACAATTCAAAATCAAAGACTCTTTGGATACTCTTCTCTGCCATACCATCAGGCAGACCTCTTTCTGGACTTCAACCTTTGGCCTGGCCTCTGCCATGCTCAAAAAAGATTTAGTTTTTGTTTGTGGTGCCATCATGTTGGCTGCAGCTCATAGAGACCGTGTGTACAACAGAACAGAGCACTGTCCAGTCGTGTCCCGCCTCACCATTGTTCTCATGTTTGAGGCTCTCAGTGAAGCCATTATGTAAGTCTGCCTCCCTTTTACTAACTATGTATTTAACATGCTTGACGTCCTATTCCACGGACTGGTTTCGGAGAGTTAATACACCAAATATTCCTTGAGGGTCTAGGAAGAGAATCAATATGCAGAATGTTTTCTGATAAGCAAGGAACGAGGAAAATATATAGATTATTAGGGAGAAATATGTGACTACTCTATGTAAGCAAGAAAAGAGGGACATCTAAAGACAAGAAAATAGAACTCACAGCCACATACAACCTTAGTGGAAATGTCACGCTGACCCTAGACTCAGCCTTCCTTTCCTTTCAATGGTTTAATGATCCTTCCAGTCACGAGAACATGGCAGAGTCTGTACTAGGCTTCACGCAGTGCCCTGACCCTGAGAAACCCTGCACGGTCCAGTATTTATTCTAGCCTTCAGGAGCTCCAGAACAAATTACAGTTCTTTCTCTTTGCTGAGGTCACCCAGATGCCACAGCCACTCCAGTCTTTGTGTCTCCACAGGATCGTAGAAGATTGTATCACTTGGAGTGGTGCTTACCTCTAATAGGATATTCAGAGCAGTGAAGCCAGTCAATGACAAAATGATAAGTTTGCGTGAGATCACTAAACACAAAGACAAGCACGGGCTTCTGTTCTTCTAGTCTCCCAAGCAACGAGGCAGTGTGCCAGCCTAGGGCTCATGAACCATCTATTGTCTCCTTATTTCTACATATTAAAAACACCTTCAGCAGGGGAGGCCACAGATCAGCTAGGGGTCAGTTTCTCATGTTGGGAGGAGAGGGAGAACAATACGTTTCTGTCATATGTCCTTGTGCTATAGTCGCAACAAATCAACAGACCCTTCAACATGGGGGCTTGTGCTTGTTGCTGTTAGGTGCGCTTAAGTTGGTTCCAGCTCATCACCACCATATGTTCAGCGGAACAGAACCCTGCCTGGAGCTGGGCCATCCTCACAAGAGTGAACCTTACCTGAAATTCCAGTCCAGAATGCAGGGCCAGGAGGAGGCCGGTCAGTCTCTGAGAAAGTGATTTCTCTTGTGTTGGTCAGTAAACCAAGTGTGCCCACCTGCCATGGGAAAAAGTGCTTAACATTACTTAGATATTCTCTCAAGAGGAGACTATGCCTGTCAAATGATGATGCTGTTTCTAAAGTGGATGAAGGTGTTAGGCTGGGTTGTCTAGAGAAACTAACCCAGTGACACTAATATATGTGCAAGAGATTTATATCAGTAGGTAATGTCATATAAAAATAAGGCATACCAGTCCAGTCCAATTCAAGTCTAGAAGCTCGTTGTAAGTCAGGGCCCTCTTTAGACTCATGTAGCCATAGGCTTGTGACTGAAACAATCAAGCAGAAAGATCCCAGGCTGGTGGGTGCAGCGTTGCATGCATCCAAGTTTAGTGGAAACACAGCGGGGTGCCAAGAGCTCTCAGGTGCCAACAGCTCTCAGGTGCCAATGGTAGAAGTCCAGGAGACAGGAAGGTGGAGAGGCTGAGGGAGAGAGTTTCCGATGTCTTCGTATAAGAAGGCCACAACCTCAAAGAGGCATCGTAAGACTGTGACCTGATTATCAGGCTGGCGTCCACCCCTAAACGTTCATAAAAAGTTCATATAAAATCATCGAACTACCACACCAAGGGCATATATAAACCATAGATAAGGAACTTAATTGCACTCTTAATCTAATATGAATTAGTTATTATGGTATCTCCCTAGTCAATCCTTACCTTCATGAAGGGATCACTGAAGATATGAGTGCTATAGCAACACGTGGTAGAAAAATCAGATGGTATCTGATCACCAGAGAGAATAGTTCCTGGGGCTTTAATGATGTGTCTTAACAAGAGTAGACATTTACATGAGATGTCTGCTAAGTCCACAAGCGAAAAGCACACTTGCCTCTAAGATCAGAGAAGGGGATGGTCTTATAATTTAAATCCTCAATGCCCAGTATACAAAAGGGTTTTAATGAGAGTGAAAGTCCAAGATTTATTGCAAATCACAGCTTAGATTTGACCTTTGGTAAATCCCCTCTTACCTTATACTGAGGGGTGAATAGCATTTCTGTCAGACAGCGTGCAGTGGGAAGCACATTATTCCAGATGTTTGTCATTATTATTGTTAGCTGTCATCGAGTTGGTTCCAACCCATAGCAGCCCTATGCACAACACAACTAAACCCTGCCTGATGCTGTGCCATCCTCATAACGGTTCTGATGTTTGAGCCCTTTGTTGCAGCACTGTGTCAATGCATCTCGTCAAGGGCCTTCCCTTTTTTTGTTGTTTTTCTTTTGCTGCTGTTCCTCTGCTTCATGCGCTCCTTCTCCAGGGACTGGTCTATCCTATCAGCATGTCCAAATTATGTAAGACTAAGTCTCACCAATGTTGTCTTTAATGAGCTTTGAATAAGTTGGACATTGAATAAGCAACACTGTAGAAGAATTGATTCACTTGAATCGTGGTGCTGGAAAAGGTTATTGAAAATGCCATGGTCTGCTAAAAGGACAAACCCATACGTATTGGAAGAAATAAGGTCAAAGTGACTTCTTTGGATCGACACAGTGACTGCATCAATGGGCTCAATCATAGAACAATTGTGAGAATGTCACAGGACCATGTAGTGTTTGCTGCTGTTGTGCACAGGGTCACTATGGGTTAGAACTGACTCAATGGTACATAACAACAACTACATCCTTCTTCCAAGATAGATTAAATTTATCCTTTTGGCAGTCCATAATATTTTCAATATTTTTCTTTCCCACCATAATTCAAACACAGAGTCTTCTTCAGTCTTCCTTATTCAGCATCCAGCTTTCACACACATTGAAAATACCATGAAATGGTCAGGAACACCTTGTCCTCAAAGAAACATCTTTGCTTTTTGATGCTCCAAAGAGCTCTGGTGCAGCAGATTTACCTACTGCAATATATCTTTTTGATCTCTTGACTGCTACTTCCAGGAGCATTTATTGTGGATCCAAGCAAGATGAAATCCTTGGCAACGTCAATCTTTTCTTCAGTTATCATGATGCTACCTATTTGTCCAGTTGTGAGTATTTGGGTATTCTTTACATTGATTTTTATTCCACACTGAAGTTTTCAACCCTTAATGTTCAACAACAAGTGCTTCAAATCCTCCTCTTTTTCAGAAAGCAAGCTTCTGTTATCTGAGTATTGTTTATAAACCTTCCTCCCGTCCTGATGCCATATTCTTCTTCATACAATCCAGCTTCTCAGATTATATGTTCATCATATGGGCTGAATAACTAAGGACACAGTCATAAGTCCGGAGAAATACCTTTCCTCAGTTCAGCACCAACTTTTTCTCTGGTCCTCAGCCTCTTATTTATATGGTCCATTGGCCTGTGCCGAGCAATCTCCAGTCAGGAGAAAGTAAACAAAACAAAACAAAACAAAACACTTAATAACAGCTATATAGAATCCAAAGGGAGAATTCACTGGGTACTGTGTTCCTAATTGGACACTTTAGAGTGAGTTTCTATCCAGTCCTTGGTGACTCAGGTAGTGTACTATAGACTATGGAGACTTTACCCTCTGTCCTTTCGAACACACATCCTTCGTAGACCACACCAGAAGGGTTCAATGATAGAACTCTCTTAAGTGAACTGGGCTTTCTTTCAAATTCACCTGTAGTATACTGAAGGAACTGACATATACCTTTGGGCTTAAGGCTGAGATGCCCTAGTGTGAGAAGAAGAAGTAAATTACTCTTATCCCAAATTCATGGGATCGGTGACTGGACTTTGGTTTGGAGCTCTGACTTTGAGTGTATCCAATGAATGTTGGCCTGAGATTACCATATATTTAAATACTGTTCTTGCTTTGTTAACACAATGACTAGCCATTGCTCTGTCTTTGTGAATGTGTATTACTGAACGTTTGCCCTATTACCAATCCCCATTGTTCTTGTAAATAGTGCTGAATCACTTAAGTGTTTAAATTGTACAAGCCAATAAGTAATGTATTGAAAATTTTAAAAGTTGGCATAGACATCTATAATATCCTTTTCTCAATAGTTTTTGAATTCTAGCAATGGACGGTGCAGGGCAAGACCCTGCAGTGTTTTGTTCTCTTGTGCATAAGGTCATTATGGGTCAAAACTGATTCAATGGTGCAAGTAATAACATCAATGGAACTACTTTATGCCTTTGGGGGTGGGTAATAATAGTCTCTATCATAAAACTATAATAAATAAGAGATATATTTAAACCATAGATATATGAATGGATTTTGGCATCATACTTAACCATTGCCCCAATATTAGAACAATTAGTTCATATAATATATCCCAGCTCAATACTTGCCCTCAGGAAGAGATCACTGAATACGAATGCTGTAGCAAGATGTGGTGAAGAAAGCAGATGGTGGTCTGGTATAAGGAAGAACAGCATCTGGTATCGTGAAGGCTTGCCTTTAAGCAAGCAGCCCTCAACTTAGTCTACATGGAAGAAGCATGTCAGCTTATGTGATCCATGGATTGTAAAACATAAAATCCAAATCTCAAGGAAGGAATAGGAATAGAGCTTAAATTCTGAACACCTCGTTGCAGAAGGCCGTGGATAAGAGTGGAAATCCAAAATTCATTTTCAGAGTCATCACATGAATTGATCTCTGATGAATCCTCTCAGAACATAGTTCAGAGACATTGAATAGTCTTGCCACCAGACAGAGAACATTGGAAAGTTGATATAATTAGCTTAAAATGTAACACTTTATTGATTGATCTCCCTTTTGACTAATTTTAATGGTTTCTTTTAAAATATATATTTTCTGTTTCCCATTAATGGAGGTTTTTTCCCTCCCCTTGTTTTGTCATCATTGTTGGTTTGTGTGGTTATTACACAATTTCATGTAAACGAGATAAAAGAATGAAGGGTGGAGTCTAGGCTGTCAATTAGGTCACAGTCTCTCTTCCTCCCTGGGGGTGGGACACACACTCTCTCTGCTTCACACTCCTGTGGACAAGCCACATGGAGCTGTGCTGATAGCATCCGGAGCCCTGGAGATGCTTCCACCACCACTGGATCCACAAGACTTTCCACCCCCTGGTCTGTTATCTTTCTTCATTCATCATCCATCATCATTGCCTGTGTTTTGTGAATCTGAAAAGAAATGTATAGACTAGTATCATACATATGGGCTAATATTGGATTTAGGAGCTTGATCTGGACTGTGCTGCGATGTTTTCTTAATACACAATAGTACTTTGATGTAAACCTCTTTCTTATACATACATGAATATCCCTGGATTTGTTTCTCTGATCAACCCTGTCTAACACACTTTCTTTGCTCCTTGTTGGTGTTTTATATGATTTTCTGTATATAAAATTCAGGATAGGTAAAGTTATAGACACAGTGACTGGAGTAATAAATACCGAGGAGCATAGAGGGGAGGATGAGGTAAAAGGTGGAGCTCAAAACTAGTACAAAGTGAAAATGTTCTGAAATTGATTATGGTGATGATTGCGCAAGTCTCCTTAATATAAGTGAGTGATTAAATTGTATGATAGGAATTATATGCAGCAAACTACTTAGAACTTTAAAATAAAATAAATAAATACAAAATTTTAACGATAAAATACATAGAATGTGGAATTTTCAAATTCTGAAATATTCTCCCGATAGCATAAATTTCTTTTATTTTTGTTGAAATTTTAGTAGTTTTATTGAGATACAATTAACATATCATTTAATTCAGTAGTTGAACCTTCATTTTCTCTACTTTCCCTCTGCGTCACCAGGTAACTCTTAAACCAGGTGCTGCCTTCATAGATCCACCCATTTTGACTTCCATGTACATAAAATCACACAAAACAAGGAAAAAAAATCAATGTAGGTCCAGCATCAATGGCCAAATAAAACAGAGAAAACCTCAATTAATAATAAAATAGGAAATATTTAAAGCCAAAAATTCCAAATAATTCAAAAGATCTAATGACAAGGTGTTACATTCAAGCATCACTACAGCGGCTAAAATCTGCTTTACTTTGCTGTCTTATACCAGACTATGATCAGTGGGAATTCACTGGAGACTCAAGCCACATAGGGACCCTGAAATCAATTTTGGGCTTCCACTATCATCTCTAAAGTTCCACAAGCAGGGAATTTGGAATTTAGGGCTCTGCTGGTGTTCCATCCTCTAGGTTTGGATTTTATTATATATACCCGGTAACCTTTGGATCATATAGGATGGTGTGCTTCTTCCATGTGGACTTAGCTGACTCTTAACTTAGATGGCTACTTGTGTTTAGACAGTCTTTGAGACCTCAGTCTTTAATATCCAGCTGTTATAGCTGGTCCCATATGATTTCTTCAGCATATTTTGTTATGGTATCTTCACTGATGTTCTTATGAGGGTGAGTACCAATTAGCTTCGTAATACAAGAAATAATTGTTTTTATATTAGGCCTACAATCAAGTGAGAGCTAAAATTTTATTCATATAGTTATGTTTTTCATATTTCCCTGTTTAACATTAGAGACAATTTTATCATTTTATTGGAATCCATAATATATTCTCCCCTTGGGGCATAAGGTAATTGTATTGATAGTATTATTTCAGTCACGGGTTGGGAGTTGGGCTGCTTACCATGAGGTTGGCAGTTTGAAATCAACAGCTGCTCCCCGGCAGAGAAGTGTGGCTTCCTATTCTTGTAAGGAACTAAGGTCACAGAAACTCACGGTGGACAGTTCTACCCTGTCCTAAGGTTTGCTACGAATCGGCATCGACTCAATGGCACTAAGTTTATGGAATATAAAATAATGGTAAGAAATGGAATTTATTCATGTGTAGAACCTTTAGGCTACATGTATAGAACATCATTTAGGCTACAATACATGAACTATACATGTTATCTTGTATAGCTTCACAATTTAAGTAACTGCACACTTGTTACACAAATCAAAAGGGCTGGGGAAATGGCAATACTTTTACTAACACTCATTTACAAAGACAGAACAGTGGCTGGAAGGCTTTCATATGTCACAAAAATGCAGAGAGAGAGAGTGAAAAAAAGTAAATGTTGGTCCTAGGTCCCCGTTAGTTGGATACCTGGAAATTAATAGGTCTGAACTTAGCCGAAGTCTAATGATCGCCCATTGCTTAACTTTGATTAATTATATAATTAATTATAAATTATTTATATATTAATTATATAATGCCGTTGCATTTTCTCTCTGGGTCCATATGAGTAACACTAAGCATTTTTCTCAATGGCAAGTTGCACTACCTGATTTACCAACCATCAGAAATGTAATTAACTTCCCTTAATCAGACATATCCCCATCTCCTTGATCTAAGTTCTCAATACAGTTCAGTAATTATTCTTGTAGCGATTTCTGTTGATGCATGACTCAGGTCATGTAATACAGCCATATGGCAGGAATTGATCGATCTTCTCCCTTTCCCGACAACATGGGTGACTGACCCATCTGAAGTGATGCCACTTCTCTTGAGGTAGTTTTAAAGATGTTCAAGTAAAGGGATGATATATGTTTTATGGAGGCTAGGCTGGCACACTACTTCATTGTGTGGGGGACCGTATTAGATTATATGACCTGTGATCAGAAGCCTGCCTTTGTCCTGGTGTAATTCTTATAACAGCAAATTCATACAACATGTGTCCCTTGTGACTGTCTTATCTAGCATCATGGTTGCTAGGCCCATCCATATTTTGATGGTTTTGAGGTTTCATCCCTGTTTTGGGGGATGCATAGTATTTAATTGCATGTATGTATTATAGTGTCTTTATCTATTTGTTAAATTATGGGATTTGGGCTGTTTCCAGTTTATTGGCATATGTCACTCCATTGTCTTCTTGCTCACATAATTTCTGCTGAGATGTCTGAGCTTATCCTTGTTGGTTTCCCTGTGTATGTTCTTTTCCCTAGCTGCCCTCAAAATGTTATCCTTTTCCTTGAAGTTGGGGAATTTGATTATAATGTACCTTGAAGTTCTCTTCTAGGGCCTATCCTATTTGGGGCTTATCAGTCTCTTGGATAGTTATTTCCTCCTCTTTTGCTATGTTGGGGACATTTTCGTACTATTTTCTCTGTAGATTATTTTGTTTCTTCTTGCTCTGGGTTTGCAGTGAGATATAGGATTTTCTCTCGATAGTGTTCCCGATTGTTCTCAGGATTTATTGAGATTATTTTGTTGTTTTCTGTTTTTTCTCTGACGGGCTGCAGTCAGAGGGATGGTCTTTGAGTTTTCCTTTTCCTTTCCCCTCATTCAGTTTTCCTTGTTTTCATTCTATTCCTAGGGTGTTTTTTTTTAATTTGGGGATTACATTTTTTTAACAATTTTATTATCACTTCATCCACATGTCATACAACCCAGTAATTTAGCCATATCCAGGAGAGCTGTACAGTTATCACCACATTCAATTCTGGAATAATACCAATGTCTTTACAGTGTTGCCTGTTAGCTCATTATTCTCAAGGATTCCTTTTGCTATGACGTTTTTAGATTTTTAATATTCATTGTTTTCATTGGTGTTCTCTATACCTTTATAAGGGTTCTACATATCATTCTTTTGGATTTTATTTCTGGTAGTTCCGGGGATTCATTTTTAGAGTGTTCCATTGAACTTTTGTCATGTTTCATTGTTTGATACCCACCCCCCATGATTTTATTGAGGACCCTATGGTTGACTGCAGTTTCCATAGCATCATGGTGCTGGGTTGTATATGGATATTTGACACTTTTGAATTACAAAAAAGGTTCAATGGAGCAGGATATCATATGGTGAGGAGATGAAGTAGAAGGAAGAGGAATAGGTAAATTGGGAAAGTTCATGGGTGGAGGGGAGTGGCGAGAGGATATGAGGAATCAGTAATAGTTATATTAATAGGTGGACTTTTGAATAGACTGAAAAGATTATACAATAGTGGGAAAGCTCATTTTAAGAGGTCTAATAAGATTTAAAAGGTAACATAGAATAATACATCACTAGGAGAGGGAGAGCAAGGGCAGGAGATAGTGGGTATGGTAGGTGAAGAGTGTGAGTGGATAATCAACCAGATGAAGAGGATGAAAAATTATATTCTGCACATATAATAACTTGAAATTATGATATGAAAAGAATATGATTTATGATTAAAGGTATTTTAATAATGAAAAACTGTAAGTATCCTCTAGATATTTTCCATATGAAATAAATGAATGGTCAAATTTTTTAAAGAGTTATTAAAATATGGATAAACAAATATTAATTAGTTGGAATTTAGATGGGAAAAGATACATGTATTCACTTGAATGTGAAAGAACACAGTTTTGACCCTAGAATTCAGTTTTATTTGAAATAACATTCATAGGATTTACAATAAGAATATGACCATTTTTAGAATTATTGAATTATAAGCCTAAATTAAAAATCAATTACCTTTAATCTGTGATCTTACAAAATTTATTTTTATTGTCAATATATACAGAAACTGTGTTAATTTGGAAAATAGTAATTGGTCTTCCTTTTTTTTTTCTTCACTCCATTATTTTTGCTGAACACTACTACAAGGGCCTAACTCACTGTGGTCACAATCTAAATAAGACCCCCAAAATATCTGGGTGAAAGAGAAATAACAACAACACAGATTAACACTGTAGATTTTTCTTAGAAACTATGTGATTATAAAATCTCTGAAGAATGAGTTATTGAAGAGTGGCAACACTGACATGATTAGAAAGAATTATCTGAGAAAGAAAATTTAGAAGTGGCTGTTAGACACGGGTGAGGTTTGGAGAGGAAAGAAGTCATTGCACATGAACAGAACAGCAGGATGGACTCCCAGATGTGGAAATCAGAGTTGGTGGCAGGACCATGCACGACAGAACGCTGTACAAATTCTGGTAGTCAGAAAACAGGTTGAAGCGGAACTAGGAGTTTCAGCTTGCAGGTTATATAAAACAAAAGTCTTGCTTAAAGATGAATTCACCCAGAAATCTGAACTATTCCAGCTCCCCTATCACACAAATGTCTCATGGGAAATGGTCGTAGCAAAATGATACTCAGGGAGGTTTTAGTAAAGAAGCAAATTAACACTAAATGGAGCAAGTGCACGGTAATTCTCAGACTTAATTATTTAAGAAGCTTAGCTGAGCTCATGACTTAATCTTCAACATTACCAAAATCCATTTCTCATGAGCAACACGTACTTATTCCTTTTAATTTGTTCATGGAAGTTTGAACTAAAAGATTTGTTCATCCTTACGATAACCCCCCCCCCAATATTTACCCAATAAATCAATTCCTGTCTGCCCACATGACCTCTGGGTCACTCAGGTTACCTTTTCCTTCATTATTTATGTAAAATTGTTTTAAACGAATGCTTTGTGTTTGGAGGGACAAGAGGGTGTTTTTGTCAATATCTCTATGAATTCCTGTAGATACGGAGGAATGACTTTGTACATGTCTGTATCATGAGGGAAAATCCATGCTTCCTTGTTTTTAATCTCTACTGTTCATGTTTCTCTCATTTTCTTCTTGGTCTCAATCCCCGTCTTTCTGACTTCTTCCCCTGTCTCACTCTGTTCCTGAATATTTAAGTCATTTTTTGGCATGTTTTCAATCACTGGAATTCATGCCTATTTATATTATGTCTATTCCCACACATCACTTCTATCAGGTTTCAAGAAGTCAAGGTTGTGTGTATATCACACTTTATTAAAACACTAGGGTAATATAGAAGTTTATAAAATTACAGACCTGGCAAATCAGTGATCTAGTAAAAATAAAAATATTTAAGGATCTGTGGTTAAAATTTCTTCTAACATTTATGCAACATCAGTAAAATTTCCAAATCATCTCTTCTATTCAAGCTCCAATTTCTCACAAAATTAAAAGAAATGTTATCTCAAATATAAATTATAATGCAGTAGGCATAATAATAACCAACAATTATTCTGCATAAACTATTAATTTCACTTATCCTAATGATGTAAGGAACCATTAACTCCACATGTTGAAATGAAAAATAAAAGATGTAGGAAAATATAAATTTCATATGAATGGTATAATAATAGAACACGGAGTAAAAATTAGAACAGATCATAGATCATGTGATCATGTTGTCAATACCTTATCATTTCCATATTTCTTAATAGACCTGATCTTGAGGTGTGTGGCTTCATGAGAGAAAAATTGATATGGATACCTGTGTCCAGTCTCACATTCTCTTTTTTATCTAAACTATAAATCATTGCAATATCCACACAAAACTCACATACGATGTTCACAATTGTATGAAATATTAAGGACATGAATAGGCTAACAGTGTAGCTAAGAACTGCTCAACATGTAAAGGTTCAATCAGGACATGTTACAAAGTTCTTTCAGGTATGCCAAGAAATGCCCAAAGTACCTGTCAATCTACAGTAGCCTCAACTCAAAGGCACTCATTCATCTCACGCTACAAACCCTGCTCCCTGAAAAAGTGCCCACCGGCACTCCACTCCTGTAAGCCCCAGCCTGAAAGCAGTCATCTTCAACTTCCTAGGTCAGCAATTGTAGCTCCACTACATCACTGTCCACTATATTACTGTTTACTACATTACTGTCCACTACATCACTGTCCACTACTTTACTGTCCACTACATTACTGTCCACTACATTACTGTCCACTACATTTCTGTCCACTACATTGCTGTTTGTTTACTACGTCACTGTCCCATCCTCCACAAGTCAGCCTCCTGCACCAAAGCACTCAGCTGTATTTTCTCTATGGGGATAGGAAATCTGCCTCCTGATTCTGCAACTGCTGCTGCTCCCCTGTAATAACAGCTCTCTTAAGTGTCAAGGAGTTTTGCTGCATAAGAATCTCGGGGTCCAGAGCATGTGTTCCACTCCCAGTTCTTGCTAGTAGATCCTGGTTCTTGCTAACAAGATTCTCCTTCCTGCTTCTTAGAGGGTTTATTTCGTAACTAGCAGAATTGCAATCACAACATATTTTTTAACTTTCATTTTATTTATTTTAAAAAATAATTTTATTGGGGGCGTGTACAACTCTTATCACAATCCATATAGCCATCCAATGTGTCAAGTACATTTGTATATATGTTGTCATCATCATTCTCAAAACATTTGCTTTCTACTTGAGCCCTTGGTATCAGCTCCTAATTTTTTCCCTTCCCTCTCCCTTCCCCCCTACCCCATGAACACTTGATAATTTATAAATTATTACATTGTTAACAATTCCTCACAGGTGAATCCTGTCAGTGTCTTCCCCCACCTTTCTACCCAGATATATGCTGGGAGTTACAGAAACTCTGGCTAAATGAGCCACACTAAAGAATTCATTTCCCATGCAGTTGCTTATTTATGTAAACAACTTTATTTTCTCTGGATTAAAAATTGCATAAGCACATTTGAGGTAGGTTGATGGATTGATGATTTTAAGTATTTTGTAGTAACAAATAATTACTGTCCAATTAATGTACAAAACAGTATTCAGCACCATATGTTTTTATACTGACTGACCTAATAATTATCTTTGTATGTTCTCCAATGGAAAATATACTATTTCTTGATAATTTCATATCTCCCATCATGAATAAAATGAGCACATAACTGTTCTACACACAGTGCATGTCCCTAGTCTGCGTATTTGAGTTTTTTATGGAACATTATGCTGGTATAATCTCCTGATACCACTACTTGGTCATACCATTATGCATTGGTCAAAACATTATGCATGACACTGCAATATCCATTGTCACAAATAACTTCCTCAGAGTTTGTAATAGTGCAAAAGGCCCCAAAGAAGAGCTAATTGGCTAGTCATGGTATATTCTCTTTTTGAAATTTTTCAATATAGACATTGAAGAGCACATGTTAAACCCCAGCTTCTCTTGGACTTTTTAGATAATAATTATTTTATTTATAGAGTTTTGTAATTTCTACCAGCATTGATCATACATCTCCTTTTTATACACTGGCCAGGTTGATGGAGAATGGGGATAGGGGAGGGACTTTTGACTGGTCTAGAAGTGGTCTAACATTCAAATACTCTAGCTGTGCATGACTTATCCAGGAAAGTATAATTTCACCTCGGTCAGGGAAAAAAGGATGTTGAGTAGAGGGTCCCATGGATGTCATGCAAGGAGAACTCCAGAATAAAGACCTGTGGTCATCTCCAGGGAGCTGCATGACAGGGGTCCAGGAGACTCTGGCAGAAGCTTCTTTGTTGCTTTTAATCCAGCAGTGGGGAGTGCACAATATTTGAGACATCTTCCACTTTTCCATCCACCTTTCTGTTATCATCAGAATCAGCATGTTTGTCAGAACTCAGGTGGGTGAGAACTGTCACATGAATCTGAATGTGCACTTCAAGCAGCTCGGTCAATGGTGAACAATTAGCTATCTAGAGCCCTATATACTTCTTCGAGTGAATTTTTATTCACATCAATGAAGGGTATTGCCTTGATATTACCCATCCTTCTCCATAATTTTTAGTGGAGTCAATAGAGGGCCTTTCTTGATGGTAACAATTGGCAAGTAGAAAAATGTTAACAGGTTTTATTTTTAAAATTCCAATTATAAACTTCTTTAGCTGGCAATGTTACACCATCTTGCATTCTATTTAATCAGAACATATGTATTCTAAATTCATATATCATTTTTTGGATGATGTATAGTTGTTGGTGGATTCTGCTCAAAATAAGATCTGTATATTCTTTGAAGATTTTTTCATCAACATTCCTCCCAACTCCCAACCTGGGTTTGAAGACAATTGGCCATAGTGTTTTAAGAAGGCATTCTCTTATATATCTCTCATTAGAATAAATATTAAATGACTACTTAATTTCCATTGTTTAAATACACTAGCAAAAATGTCTCTCTAATAAGGACATAGTGAGCACTCAGTATTTGTTTCGGATTACAAAATAAACAGCATGTTTTATAGTTTATTCTCTATTAACATAAATATATTTTATTAGAAAAGGACTCTGTGGATGAGGCACTTGGTTCCTCGTTAGGATACTCATCTAGAGATTGATAGTTTTAATTTACCCAGGGGCATCTCAGAAGACAATACTGGCAGTCTATTTCTGAAAGGTCATAACCAATGAAAATAACACAAAATAAAGTTCTGGTTCAAGTCACATGGAGCCACCTTTGGTCAAATCAAGCTGATGATCATTGGTTTCTTTCTTTTGTTTTATTGATTAGGATTCATACATATGTTCAATCATTTGATAGTCCAATCACATCCAGCAGAATTGTACATTTGCTACTACAATCAGTTTCCAAAAATTATTTTTCTATATGGATCCCTTGCCATTATCACCCCTTCACCCCACCTTACCTCTGTGCCCCCACCCCCTGCCAAAACCCTATTCCACTTGTTTACTCTATCGATTCATAAGCCCAGTTTTTATACATCAAAAATAAAAAACCATATACTGGAACTTCAAGAGGATGAGCTCCAATGACATAAAATTTCTGAGATATCCCCTAATATGCACAATAAAAACACACACACACAAAACAATGCAAACCCCAAAGACATAAAACCTTGGGAATGAGATAAAGTCCAGCATGCATCCTAGGCGGCATCTGCCAACAAGTTTTAAATGCTCAAGTCAGGCTTATGCCTTTGACCTTCTGTATTCAACTCTCCAATGCACCCCATTTAGTAACCACATTCCCCCTATCCCTCAGTAGAGGATAGATGGAGTTCACCAGAAGCTTATTTCCTGTGTAGTTCCACCAGTGCATCTTGGGCTCCCACTGTCATCCATAGCCTTTTGAAAAGAAGATTCTTGGACTTTAGACTCTGATACTAATCCCTCCTTTCAATTTTGGACTATGTGCTTTCCAATCATCCGGTGAATGATGATGGTGTGCTTCTTCCATGAAGACTTAATAGGGATCTCACTTAGCTCACTGCTTGTTTGGACACAAGACTTTAAGACCCCAGATGCTATTTTATCTGATAGTCCCGTCTAAATTCTTCACCACATTTTTCTATCTCGTCTGTGTTCCCCTTATGAGGGTAAATATAAGAACTAATTTATCTTAAATTGGAGCTAGGATTTAATGTGAGCACAAAACCCATTCCTGGATCTATGTTTGTAATATTTAATAATGACACTGTATACAAAGGACTAATTACTAAAATCTTCAGTATCTTAATAGTCTTAAAAATCCTACAACAAGGGATAAAACTAATAATAACTAAGGATGTTGGCGAAGGACCGGAACAGATGATTAACAAAGGAAGAAATTCAAATGGTTTCTAAACATATGAGGAAATTCTCCCTTTCACTAGTCATCCAGAAAATGCAAATGAAAACAACCATGAGACACTACCTAACACCCATAACAGTAGCCACATTTTAAAAATCTGAGAACAACAAGGGGGTGTGGTGAGATTGGAACTCTTATCTACCATTGGTGGTCTTGTAGATATGACAGCCAGTGGGGAAGGTGATGTGGCAATACCTAAAGCAGATGGTAATAGAAGTAGTGTGTGATATTATTACTGGTGATGTACTCAAACGGAAAAATAAACAGATCATAAATACACTTTTACATCACCATGTTCATCACAGCACAATTCATGGTGGCAAGAAGCTGGAAAAAAAACCCCAAAATTTCCATCAGTAGACCACTGGTTTACTTCTTCAAAAAACATACCCAAAATAATTTCTGTGATTTAAATATAACATCTCTTTTTTCCTCCACCTCTCATTTCTCTTTCATTTGTTCTTTCTCTTTCATTTAATAATGGCATTGGAGACAATATGTTTGAAGTCCATAGTCATTTTTAAATAGCTAATAGAAAATAAAAATGACAGATTGAATTTAGAAAAGTCAGAAAATGGTCTCTATTACTTAGAAACTTGGATTTAAGTTAAGAGTAACTTGATTTCTTCATCATTTCATTTCCAACATGATTTTCTGGTAACAATAAACAAATTGAATGTAGAAAAGTACCACTAGAATAATATATATTAATATATTCAATTTATAAATGAAACTTACCTGACTTTAATCATTCCTCAAAAATGAAAACATATTGCTAATCAGTAAAATCCAGATATGCAGAAGATTCTTATAATTATGTTCCCAGCAATCAGATGTTCACTTTATTCTCTTTTGGTTCAACCAAGATATAAACCCAGGCCCAAAGATGACTCCTGATTGATGGTCACATTTCATTTCCTAACTGGAGGGTATGCCATGTAATTCACATGTTAGAATTCTAGCATGAATTTCTGGAGTGGACTCATCTCTTTTCCATCCATGAGGCATGTTAGAAACAAATTGGTAATGGCAGACCAAATATAATGAACTTAGGTCCTTAATTATGTCTTTAAGCTGGCGAATTAACCAATAACAAAGTCACCCGTGCAGCATCATATTTGCTATGTAATTCATTCTGCTGCACATTTTTATTCAGAAAACACATGCCTTGCCTTCTATAGATTTTTTTTCCACCTGATCCCTTCCTACAGAACATGGCTGGTAATTTGGCTTTGTGTCAATTTGGCTGGATCAGGATTCGTGTGGTATGGCAAGTTGACTCCGCATAATCCCCCATGACCTGGCCTGCCTGATCTGCCTAAATGTGATTACAGCCAATTATTTTCTAGAAGATTCAGGGTTGCATGCAGCACACTTATGAAGTTTATAGCCTTGCTGTAGGCAATTGGGGGAAAGCTTCCTCTGTGTGGCCAGCTTCTGAAAATATGCACAATATGGAGAGCCCGTTTGCCTGGATCCTCCAGAGATCTTTATTAGCTGGACTAGAATCCACAGACTGTCATGTTGTCTACCAGCACTGAGATTCTTCAGGGGCCTGCCATCTTGCCTGCCAAGGGTAGGGTGATTACCCCCCGAAGCTACCTGTCTGCAGTTCTCCTGATGAGCGTGGGTTCATCAGCCTCCACAGCTGCTTGAGAGAAGATGAACCGCCATCCTACCATCTGACTCACGGATTTGGAATATGTCTGGTCTTTGACTTGCCCACCTTTACAGTTGTGTGAGTCATATTCTTAATATATATTTTTCTCATCATATACATATGCATGCACCACTGGCTTTGTTTTGCTAATGAACTCAGCCTAAACACAGGGTATCTTTGTAAACCATTATGTTACTTTTAAAATATTGTTTTAAAAATTGGCTTACAAGCCAATTTAAATACACATATAATATACTTTGCTTTATCAAAATTTTTGTCTGGTAATTTGTATTTGAAATAATCATCATTGATAAAATGTACCTTATAGGTGAACTCCCTTAAAGATGTACAGCCTCAGAAGCACTCTATAGAGTTACTGTGATTCAGAATCGACTTATTGGCAGTAGGTTTGGATGGGTTTACTAGGTGGCTTAATATTCCCTTTAGCAAAATTCGATATGAATTCCTTATTAGACACAAACCAAATAGTGGATCATTTTGAAATTATTAATTCTCATACCTTCATATAAAATCTATAACACATGTCAGATATTTTTGAGATATTATAAATCAAAAACGATTTTTAAAGAAATTATTTCTACCCCCAAATATGAAGAGGTGTTGCTCTAAATTTTAGACCAAAGTATTTTAGCCATGAGTAAAATTGATATCAAGATTGGTAATACAAAGATATTGTACATTTATTCTTTACAAATGGATTCTTTTCAAACTGTGTCTGCATGAAGTTATTTGATTGAATTGTATATTCAGTCAATTTATCTTTCTGATAGTATCTATTTCTTCACCTGTAACTTGGGGAAACTACAAGGAGTCTTTGGAAAATAACAAAAAGTAAACATTTCAAAGCAAATAATATATCAGGAACTATCCTGATAAATACACAAATAAAGAAAAATGACAATAAAATCATATTGAGGAAATTATCAATTATATACAAAATTGAATAATGGAGAGACCATTACATTGACTCTGGAGATCTTGTTAAGAGGGCCTGAAATAGTTTAGTGGCCTTGATCAAATAAGCACATCTCCAGATAGTATTAGTTTTATATGTAAATAAATCATACAACCAGATAATTGACTTGGATGCTCAGAAAATTGCCTTTCATGGAAGAAAATTACTATTTGGAAGAGTTACTTTCAAGGACAGAAACCCTAAAGCATAAGGGGTGCCTCCAAACCAATCCGCCAATCAATCGAAGCCCTTACGCACCAAATTGATTTTCCTAAATATTGAATTTTTCCATTCCTGCTCCCGGATTCTTTATTTCTTATCTGTACCTTTGCACGTGCAAAGGTCTAACCCGCAGTGAAAGGCAAGAGTGGGGTTATGATAGTGGCAGTTGAGGAAGCCTCAAGGAATCACAGGAATATTGTGTGTTTCTTCGGTGCTGTATTTTACCCTGTTTGATTCATCCCTTCCTTGTGACCCTTCTATGAGGAGATGTCCTATCGTCTACAAGTGGATTTTGGGTCTCTGCTCTGAACCCCCTTGTTCTCAACAATGTTTTTTATTTGTTTGTTTTGGTTCTTCTTATGTCTGTTACCTGATTGCATTAACACCTTATGATCACACAGGTTGGTGTGTTTCTTCCATGTGTGCTTGTTGCTTTTCTGCCAGATGGCCACTTGTCTAACTGCAAGCCCTTTAGACCCCAAATACTGTCTATTTGATAGCCAGGCACCATCCACTTTCTTCACCACATTTGGGTATGCACCCATTTTGTCTTCAGCTATTGTGCCGTGAGGGTGAGCATCACAGAATGCCAGGTTGTTAGAACAAAGTGTTCTGTCATTGAGGGAGGGCATATGCAGAGGCCCAAAGTCAGCCCACTACCTTAGTGCAGTGCCAATTAAATATGCTTCTCTCGTTATTCATTTTTTTTTGTTTTCTTTTGGTGTGGTCTCTGTTATCTTTGGATTTCCTACTTAGATAAGATACATGGGAAACAAGATCAAAGAGAAAGCAATAGATAGAGGTTCCAGAGGGGTGTGGCAGGAGGAGGTGACAGGGGAAGGGAGCAATGAGCAAACAACACCATAGACAGGGGAACAGCTAGGGAATTAAAATCAACACCTAGGAGGAGGACGTAGAGATCCTGGGAATGTTGGAGCAACAGCTATCTAGCTGAGAGGAATTACTAATAGGCAGAAGAAGGGTAAGCATGATGGTGGGGCAAAAGGAAGGTAAAAAGAAACAGAGGAAAGGTCTAGGAAGCAAAGATATGGATACAGGTATAAGGATAGGTATGTACATATGTAAACACATTAATTCATAAAAATAGAGGTATTGGTTTTAGCTGTGATTTTACCCCGGACTTTCATGTTGAGAAAAGCTCTCTGAGTTTTCTCAACTGGATATTGAGAAAGTAGATACAGATGAAGTGAGTAAAATCTTTAAATATTTATTTCTACATATCTTTGTTATTTTCTTTGAATTAATTCAACTTTAAGAAATTAGGATGCATATTTATTGGTTATGACATTTGAACAGACGCCACTTCATATCTGTTCTAAGTAATTTATCAAAAAAGTCATTGGAAAGAATAATAGTACCTATTCAAAATTGTGGTTAATAAAGATAAGTAAGCAATACCCAGCCAGAAAAATCATCTATATGCTTATATTTTATTAGTACTATTTTTTCTTTTTGTTTGTGAGCTTAATGGCCATTCCACCACGGGTTATTTATATTCTAAATATAGTGAGTTTTTTAAAGGTAATGAATATGCATGACGTACTCTGATTTTTCTAATATTCACTTCTAAAGAATCATTTAGACATGGCCAATTTAATTTCCGTAATGATGTTCTTACACAAATGATGTATATAATACTTGTGTATGTCTTGCCATTTGAAATGAAGGCATTGTTTGAAACTATGCTATAGAGGAATAACATATATTACCACTTTTCAATTCAAAATCAGAAAACTGAAAACAGATTAAAGAAATTTTTCAGGATACTCTTAAATAACAAATTTATTTGGAATACTTTCTGTCATATGTCTTTTAAAGTTGATATTCTTTCAGATCAATTCCCTTGTGGATAAAAAGTTCCATATTACAGAGAAATATATTTATCAAATTGAATGAAGAAGCATTTGAATGAGAGAAATTAATTAGTATTTATGAATTCTTTAGGCATTATTGATAAGGATAAAAATAAAAAAACCCTAGTTTTTATAAACCTAATCTTAATACTTTGGAGATATTGCTCCTTTTATATATCTCAAGAAAAGTGATAGCTGGTATAACATCTTTATTACAAGGTATTCCCTCTTGTCAGATGCTAAAACTCTTATTCAGGCATGGCACATGAACTTATTTCATTATTGCTATCACTGCATTTTCCCTTTGTCAATTACTCTATTACTAAAATTTTCATTATCTTCATGATGATGATAATGAACAACTTATAGAATATCTGTACAATCTCCCTTGGTTTTACTAATTTTGAATATGCTAATAATTTTAAACTAAGGCTAAATTATTTTTAAATTTTCTTAATGAAAGTAAAACTTGATGTTACTTTGGTAATTTTCTATTATTAACAAGCGTATAGAGAAAAACACTGCCATTGACTCTATACCAGCTCATAGTGACCCTCAAGGATGAAGTAGAAAGGTGTCTGTAGTCTTTCAGAGATTGCAGCTCTTTATAGGTGTAGAAAACCTCATCTTCATTCTGTGGAATAGCTAGTGGTTTTGAACTGCTTACCTTGCTCTTAGCAGTCCAGTGCGTAACCTCTATGGGAGCAGAGCTCCAATTGTAATGACAGAACATTCAGTCTTCAATGAAATGTGATTTGAAGACCATATAATTATTCCTACTATATATAAATATTGCATATATAAATAGTATACTGTATATAAAAATGTTATAATATTGCTATGACATACAGATATTATATGTAGTAAAATTTGCAAATATTATATATAGTAAAATTATTAAATGACCTTTAAATGATATCTCATTGAAGATAATGATCTATCATCACAAAGCAGATGGGACACTTGTTCCCTTTAGTACTACAACAGCTTTTAGACCAGATTTAGACCTAAAATCAATTAGTTGACTCTGTCTAATGACAGCCCTATAAGTGTTATACAGTTCTCTATAGGGCTCCAAGTGCTTACTTTGGGCCTTCCATCAGGATATAATAATCACTAGAAAACAAAAACAAAAAGTTGAAGGTCATAAAAATAACTAAGAAAACCATTATGAGATGAATGGACTAAATAGCATCAACAATGGGCTTAAGTATATCAAAGATTTTGAGGAAGCTAATGCACTGGGCAATGTTTCATTTTGTCAGGCATGTGTTGTTAGGTGCCATGAAGTTGGCTTTGATTCATAGGGACAATGGAAAGAAAGCCTGTCCCCTGCTCAGTCCTGCACCGCCCTCACAATTATCGCTGTGCTTGAGCCCATTGTTGCAGACACTGTGTCAATGCCTCCTGTTTGGGGTCAGCCTCTTAATCCTGGTCACTCGACTTTACCAAGCAGAGAGATGTGTCTCTCCAGCTAATTTGTCCAAAGTACATGAGATGAAGTCTCATCATCTTTGCTTCTGAGGAGCACCGTGGCTGTACTTCTTCCAAGACAGATTTGGTTGTCCTTCAGATATAAAACAATTCAAATGCACTGCCATCCAGATGTTTCCAACTCATAACCACCCTGCCCCTGTGGGTTTATAAGAGTGAAAATCTTTATAGGAAAATAAAATCTAGTAGTTCTCCCACTCCATATGCATCCGGTAATGATAACTAGGGTGAGATGTATCAGCAATTTAAAACCGTTGCACCGATTGTCAACCAATAGCAAGTGGCTTTTGCTGCCATTTTGTGTGTGCGTGGTCACTTTGTCGCATCCCCACACTTCAGCTTTATGTGCTGCTCTAATGGAAATATTCCATCTCTTCCTGTTGAACTTCTTTCTGGTCTTCAAAGACAGTCAAAATTTTCAGCAATATTATGAACCTGCCTTCTTCTCATAACTCAAATATAATACCTCTATGATCTCAATATCAACATCATTTGTCTCATAGTGCTTAAAAGACATTTTTTCACAAATGAAAAATATAACTATTTCTTGTCACACAGTTTCTGCCTATACTATGTGACTCTAATATTCAATTTTGTGCAATGATCATGATTAAATAATATGGCAATTTGTTATATTTTATGTAGAGATGAACTTGTAGTAAATTTATTTGTCTTGCAAGTTCAAGAATGTAAAACGTCCCTTCACAGAGCAATATACATACAAGTGCAGTGAACCAGCATTTCACTTCTCTTCCAGACTCCAGACTTTCTCCTCCTTCTTTCTAATTCCAACCAAAGTCCGAACATAGGAAGATCCACCTTAAACAAAATCCTCCAAGTCTTTAAATATACTATCATTTATGGTTTGCCTCTGAGTCTGTAGGATGCTGCCGAGGTCGTGGCAGCAAGTTTCCTTTTGGTACAGGTTCTGTCAGTGCCTCTTTTATCCTGTCAGCAGATACCTGCTACCTGGTCCAAGAGGAAATCTTCACAAGCTTATAACAGTGAGGACAACCAGAATTCTATTCAGCATATGTGCCAAAGAAAAAGAGAGATGGAAAACAGACTGACACAGCATTAAGGCTAAGTCTGACCAAAGCTGAAGAGCCATAAATGATTTGTTCTTTTGCTGTTGCGTTGGTAATGGGTTCGTTCTGACAACGGAGGAGTAACTTCTGCAAGAGCAGCAGTCTCTGTCGAAGGCCTTATGAGGAAGGCAGTCTTGAGGATCCATCAGACTACAATGAGGGAGGATGAAAGAGATGGCTCTTTTTAAATTTGCATATCTTGGTCTTGAGGGGGAACCCCTTCTATCCTTATCTTTTCTGGAAGCGCTGCGCCCCACCCCCCGCCACCTTTCTATTCTTTGTCTGTGGTTCTGCCCATTCAATGTGTATGTTTCTCCTGCATCTGTTTTTTTTTTTTTTTTTAAGGTCATTCACTTCTCTGGCTTTCCTGGATAATTGAGAAGATGGCTCAGGATTACTGTCCTGTCCTGTCTCCTTGGTACTTCACTTTGGCAGTTTGGGAGTCAGAACGTGAATGTGGGATACTCCAGATGGCGTTCGAACTATTTCAAGCTTAAGATGAAACTGGGGCTCTGTCAGGGATGCCTTTGGTTTCAGTCATTAACTCATGCCTTATATTAATTTTTAAGAAGTATATCTATCCACTGTAAGAATATAAGTTAATAGAAGGTAGAACATGTTTATCAAATAAAATTCTACCTTATTTCCCATTCAGTATACTGCATTCATTTGGCATTTAATGAATAGCTGATTTTTAAGAGCACAGCCACAAGGTCTCTGTGTTTTGATGTGAATAGGACATCAAATAGTGAACAACGCATCCTCCCTGAGAAACAATTTGCATCATTCTCTCCATCGTTTGAATATAATTGTATCACAAATACAGATGTGATAGCTACATTTCTCATTTATTGTTTACTGAGAAATAAGACTGAAACAATAAAGTATAAATTCCTAATATAAATCTGTATGATTGTATTATGCATTAAGTAAAATACATGCAAATCCATCCTATTTTAATGCATGTTATTTTATCTGACAGACATCATCTAGAGTATCTAATGCACTGTTAAAAATTGCTTCTTATTCATTAATGAATTACTGCAGTTCCTATTCTCATGTCTTTTGGCTGGTTCGCCATTTTCTAACAGGATATTCTTTTTCAAAAGTGCTTCAGAGATCCATAAATCTGCAACCTCTTTGAAATTGACCTCCCCAAGGAAATGAGCGTTGTGAGATGTTTCAAGTCATTTTCATTCCTAATTAACCCTCTACTTAGACATTGTACAGTTTTTCAATCACCACAAACACCATGAATTTCTTCTTTTATTTAAATATTCTAGAGAGTAATGTGTCCTGTGGTGAGGAGACGTAAACAAGATGCCAATATGAACTTAGCCATGACCTTCTTTCCTCTGTCAGGGTCATTAAGTGGTAGCTACTTCAATATCACAGATGAAATAGCAATACTCAAAGTGGCAATAAAAGGGATTTTTTCCAATTAGAAAAAAATGTAATTTCTTATTTGATGCTCTCATTTAACTTGCAGGAAGCCTGATGAAATTGCTGAAAAACATATTAGGGAGTTTATTTGACCTATCCATTGCAATTATCAAATATCTGCCAGGATAGGCAATTAAAGTAAGCTATTAAAGAGTGTGCATTCAGTGAA
The DNA here is from genome assembly GCF_050624435.1 of Tenrec ecaudatus. Lineage (NCBI taxonomy): Eukaryota > Metazoa > Chordata > Mammalia > Afrosoricida > Tenrecidae > Tenrec > Tenrec ecaudatus. The sequence goes on from NC_134531.1 coordinate 238,290,678, forward strand.
AAATATCATTTTTAAATGGAGTAATACATTTACATAATTCTAAAAACACTTGGGGAAGTGAATCGCCTTTTTCTTGCATACATGCTAGTCTTAACATGAGTCCTATTTAGTTTTAAGTAAAAATTGTATCAACTTTCTTTTATGTACAATAACTCTTTTTTAAGAAAAATAATTGTTTAAAAAACATAATTTCTTTGGGAGCTCTTACCACCAGACCTCCATCCATCCATTGTGTCAAGCACATTTGTACATAAGTTGCCATCATCATTTTCAAGACATTTGCCTTCAACTTGAGCCCTTGTTATCAGCTCCTCATTTTACCCTCTCTCCCCTACCCTCCATCCCTCATAAACGCTTGATAATTCATAAATTATTGTTTTATTTATGTCCTACCCTGACCACTGTCTCCCTTAACCCACTTTTCTGTTGTCTGCCCCCCTTGGAGGGGGTTATATATTAATCATTGTGATCGGTTCCCCTTTACTCCCCCTACTGCCCCTACCTCCATTTACCCTCCTAGTATCCCTTCTCTCATAATTGGTCTGAAGGGGTTTATCTGTCCTGGATTCCCTGTGTTGCAAGCTCTTCTCTGTAGCAGTGTATATGTTCTGGTCTAGCCAGATTTGTAAGGTAGAACTGAGGTCATGATAGTGGTGGAGGGGGGCGTGTTGTAAAGAAACATTGTTTGCTTCTTTGGTGTGATACCGCACCACTACTGGCTCATCTCTTCCTTGTGACCCTTCTGAAAGAGGATGTCCAATTGAGTACAGATGGGCTTTGGGTCTCCTCTTTACCCTCCCCCTCATTTACATCGATAGGTGTTTTGTTTTGTTTTGTTTTGTTTGGGTCTTTGATGACTGACAACTGATCCCATGGACACATCAGGATTACACAAACTGGTATACTTCTTCCATGTGGGCTTCATTGCTGCTCTACTAAATGGCTGCTTGTTTAATTTAAGACCCCAGACACTATATCTTCTAATAGCCGGGCATCATCAGCTTTCTTCACCACATTTGCTTATGCATCCATTTTGTCTTCAGCAATAGTGTCCAGTAAGGTAAGCATTATAGAGTGCCTGCTTAGTAGAACAAATTGTTCTGGTATTGAGGGAGTACTTGAGTGGAACCCATAGTCCATCTACTGCCTTAATTCTTAACAGATAAATATATGTACATAGATCTAGTCCCCTATCACTATACAACCTTTTAACTTCAGCTAACTACACTACATTTTTTTGTTTCTGTCTTTCTCTACAATTTATCAGGCTAACTAGTGACTTCTATTATTATTCTCACAATTAATCCACAAAACAGTAATTTGACAGACATAAAATACTACTTACTCTTATGCTTAAAACTAAATATACAGATTAAATTAAGATATAAATCTTAATGAGAGAGATAAACTCTGATGTAATAAAAGTAGCTCATATAGTTTGAGACTTCAGATACATCTACAAATACATTTTTTGTAGGAAAAGTTGCTTAGGGCTGAAGAGATGAAGATGAGGTGCCACCACCTGTGCACAGTCGAGGAATGAAGTCCTAGCACATGGCATTCCATGAAGTATAAAAATTAACACGTAACATTCCCCTGGCTCATTAATGCTTCCTGACCGCAGTTCTACCTTACAAATCTGGCTAGATCAGAACATGTACATAGACACAGGTAGGAGCTCTTGACACACGGAATCCAGGACAGATAGATCCCTTAGTAACAGTAATAGGAGTAGCTATAACGTGAGGGTGGAGATAAAGAGGGTAGAGAAGATGGAGAAATGGGGAACTGTCTACAATGATTGACATATAACCCTCCCCCCAAGAGGAACAAACAACATAAATATAGACCAAGGGAGACAATGGACAGTGTAAGATAAGAAAATAATGATAATTTATCATTTATCAGGGGTCCATGAAGGTGGGAAGGGGAACAGAGGAGCTAAAACCAAGGGTTCAGGCAGAAAGAAAATGTTTTGAAAATGATGATGGCAACTTATGGGCAACTGAGTTTGATACAATTGATACATGTATTGTTGTAAGAGCTGTAAGAGGCCCCAATTAAATGATTTATTAATGAAAAAATAAAAGGATTCAAAATAAGACCAAGGGAGAGCAAATGGAAAGCAAAAAATGTGAGATGTGGAATGAGATTTGAAAGTGATCGAGAGATATAAGGACCAAATCTGTCTTCCAGGGTCTTTGATGATGCATGGAGGGTAATAATAATTAATACTTGAAGGTCTAAGTACTTCCTTACAGGAGGTAGCATGAAGAAGGCAAATAATGGCATAGCAAAGATGTCAGGAGGAATACTCTGTTCAATGGTAGACTTGAGAGTTATACAACTGCTCACAATAATTTTATTTGAGAATAAACTAAATTGCTGCAGGAATCAAGCCTGGTATTGAAGAGGAACTACTGAGGACTTCAATTTGAGAAATATATCTGAGTCCCTGTTTGCAGAGTGGACCGGTCATTGGCAAGGTCAGCATTGAAAAGCCCTGATGGTTCTGGTCTCATAAAAAATGTGCAATCTTGAAATCCCACACAGAGTCATTTTGAGTCTGAGTCTCCTTGATGTCAGTGGGTGGGGCTGGTTAGCAGTCTCCATATCTAAGAAGTTAACTGGTTCTGGAATTTAAGGCAATGCAGGTCCTTCTGAAGTGAGGCCAAGCTTGTTTGAGGACACATGTCCTTTCTTGGTATTAAATGCAGGGGATTACTTAGCCATATGTCTGGGTTTCTGGGATCATGTATAAGGCAAAATGCAAATCAAAAGAGAAGGGTTTAATGAGAACAAGGAAGAAGCTCCTCTCTTCCCCTGTTCTTTCAGAATCCACTTTAGATAACTTGTCAAATCTTTGTCTCTGAAAAATAAATGCATCCAAGAGATCCTTTGACAAGTTCAAGGTTGAAAACAAGGAAGTGACTTTGAGGCCTAAGGAGCTCCTGAACCAAGTCATGGTAGTTTCAATGGACTTATATGCAAGTGAAGGTTGGACATTGAATAAGAAAACCTAGGAAAAAATCAACACGTTTGAATTATGGTGCTGGCAAAGAATATTAGAATTGCTGTGAATTATCAAAAGGCCCAAAAGAGCAAGTGGGTCTCAGTTAATTATTTGAGGCCCTTACGCACCAAATTGAGTTTTCTTAAATATTTTATTTTTCTTTCAGACTATAACTAGTTTTGTTTTGTTTTGTTTTTTCAAAACTCCTCTAGCTGTCATTATTTCCATAATCAGGTCTCTGGATTTCTACAAAAATCTTCAACCTGCTGCCAGATCTACACAGTTTAGCTTTACTAGTTCTCCATAATCACAAGTGCGAATTTCTTAAAGTCACTCTTAGGGTCTCTTTCCCTTGGCTCTACTCTCTAGAGAAGCCTAAGACCCTAAAGAGGTTGATTCTGAAGTAAAGCATATTTGAAGCAACATTAAAAGCATTTGCAAAATTAAGAGAATGGGGATTAAAATGAAACAGAGAAATTTATTATTGCTATTAATATTGTTATCATATGAACCTAATGGTGGAGAATAAGAGATGGAGTGAATGGGAAATGTGTATTATCTCTGGGTTTTATAAACGAAGTAGTAATATGTTACTATTACCAGTTGCCATCCAGTAGATACCTACCCAAATATGTGGCTATATTTTCAACTTATAATGTCTAGGAAACTGCTCTAAACTTTACCTTTAATACAGAGGTACTCAAACTCACTACCATCGAGTCAGTATTGACTCACAGCGACACCCTGGCTAGACCTCTTTAGAGGGGTACAAAGCCCAATCTCTCTCAGGGATGTTTTGGTGATTTCGAACTGCTGATCACAGCCCAGCTTTAACCCTCACACCACCAATGAATAGGTAAATAAAGCTCTAAATGACAGTGTTAAAGTACTATAATTTGCTTTCAAAGAGGGTTTGCTGAGCCAGTATTAAAGTCATAGGTCTATTGACAAGGGACAGTCTTTTTTTTTTTTGGTAAGTTAATATTTTAATTAAAGGAATGTATGACACTGTTAATGTTTTACTTCAGAATCAGCCTGTTTCGTGTCTCTAGGCTTCTCTAGAGAGTATAATTAAGGGAAAGAGACACTGAGAGTGAATTTAAGATATTGTCACATGTGATTATGGTTTTCAAATGAAAATAACTATATCAAGACACTATAATCATTGAATTGGGCTAACTTGTCAAATAATTTGGAAAATATCTCCTCACATTAAGACTTTCCTTTGGGGAAACAGACAAAATTTGCCTTTTCAACATCAATTTAGTTGCCGAATGACAAGGAGAACTCATTGCTTTAAAACACAAAACAAAATACAACTCTTTATTGTAGATTGCCTGCTGTGTACAAAGGGGAAAAAATAACCGCAAGGAAAATTACCATTTCTCTGAAAATTAAGAAAAGAATGCTACAAATTCCACCTGTCATTTTGAAATAAACCCTTGTCCCCAAAACTTTGGTTCGATGACATTAAGACTGATGGAGATAACACTGATTGCTCTACTCTCTGGACCACAGAGCAGGAGGGCTCATAGTTCAAGGATGTCTTTTCTCAGTAGCTGGCAGTTCCATTCTCTTATTGAATAATATATGACTACCATTTTAGTACTCTATAAAATAATATATATTTGTAGTCAGAAGTAAAGTTCTTGTTCAATTATGGAGAAAACCCTAATGCTGTGTCTCTGCTATTATTATTCTTTTGCTACATCCAGGTTAATACTGAAAGCAAGTCCTAAGGATCTAAGCGCAGATTCAATTAGAATAGAAAAGATTTGACATCTAGAAACCAGAGATAAATAATGTTTTATTAAGTAAAATATGATAATAAATCCTTAGAATTATAACAACTCATCAAGATATTATTTATAATAATTAGAAATATACTGAGGGGATAAGAAATCCAGCATGTAACCAAGACATCATAAAACTACCAATGCTGAGAGCACAGCCAATAGGGACCAGTACCAGAGTGGGCACGTAGTTCTAGCATTGGCTGAAGATTTGAATCCACGCAGAATTGCCTCAGGAAAAACAAAAACCCTGGTAAATTTTTCTGGGAAAAAAGCCACAAAAAACCCACTGGAGCACAGTTCCACCCTGACACACATGAGCTCCTTTTTGTGTGGGTGTCTACTGGATGGCAACTGGTAATGGTAACATATTACTACTTAATTTATAAAACCCAGAGATAATACACGTTTACCATTCACTCCATCTCTTATTCTCCACCATGAGGTTCATATGGTAATAATAATAACAGCAATAATAAATTTCTGTTTCCTTTTAGTGCCCATGGTCTTAACTTTGAATTTGCTCTTAATGTTGCTTCAAATATGCTTTGCCTCAGAATCAGCCTGTTTAGTGTCTTAGGCTTCTATAGAGAGTAGAGCCAAGGGGAAGAGACCCTGAGAGTGACTTTAAGAAATTCGCACTTGTGATTATGGAGAACTAGTAAAGCTAAAATGTGTAGATCTGGCAACAGGTTGAAGAATTTTGTAGAAATCCATAGACCTGACTTTGAAAATAATGACAGCTAAAGGAGTTTTGGGGGGGGGGGGGGGGCAAAACGCCCAACTATTTATACTCTGAAAGGAAAATTCAATATTTAGGAAGACTCAATTTGGTGCTTAAGGGCTTCAAATGATTGGCAGAGACCCACTCACATTATGACAACTATCTACTTAATTTGAGATGAACACATTCAATCATATATACTTTATAATAACAACACAAATAGGATTTGATCAAACAACTAGACATCGTAGCTTAGCTAAGTTGACATATAAAATTTACCATCACATTTGGATACCAAATTATCACGACATGTCTTAAATTTCACCTCCTGGCAAATATTCCCTGATTATTCTTTATTGCCACAGAAAGATTTGCGTGGGTACGTAAACGCCCACAGTCAGGGACCAATGGAGTTCTTCTCTGTCAGGCTTCACAAGACTATACCCAGATTGGCTCCATGTAGCCTCTCGTTTCAGAAAAGAGGCTAAATCATTGACTACTCCATGCAGTATACATTCCTCATGGCAGAGTGTCTGAAGAGAATAATATAGGTATATAAAAACTTTCTTTTTAAAATGACATGTTGTATGTCAGTTCTACCCACTAAAAGAAATCACTTAGCCTGACCCTGGAGAAAGAAAATGAATTTCTTTTTCTTGCTGACCTGGTTATATATACTCTTAGAGGGGAAAGAGTCAGTAAACAAAATATAAACTCTTGAACCCATAGAGTTGACTTTCAACAGTCGTTAAAAAAAAAATCCAGTTCCCCCTCCCCCGCCTCCACCTCCTCAAGGAAGAAAGCTCCAATTTTTACCAATGGAGGCATAAGATGCCATAAATCTTTGTGATCCTGTTCAGGGACAGATATGGCTTCTTTTCATCTGGAAGCAGGTAAACTAATGGCACATGAATATGCACTATCTCCATCTAATATTTTGGGTGAAACAAGCTAGTGTAACTAAACACACTGACACAGTTTGGAGAGGAATGTCCAGGGTCCCTGTCCTCTGTGAGCTTCTTGAAGAAATAATCAGCCATGCCATTATTTTTGCAACATATCTCTTGCCTAACCACTATGGATTTCAACATGCTTTTTGAGATCCGGTTTATTTGTATTTTCTCTGATTTGCTCAATAAGAAGTCTTAGCATAGAGCTTGAGCGCCTGCTCTCTGATACAGTTCCCCTGCTAGACTGTGTCTTATTAGACACACGCATAATTTAATGCTTGCTTCCTTCTGGTTCCACCCGTCCTCATGCTTTGCCTAAATGACCAATTCTCAAGCTTATATTTCACTGGGTGTAAATGACGACAACTTCAGAGCTACTACATCCTTGATTTTATCACACAATTTTTCTGTTTGGGGTTTTTGTCATGTTGATCAAAAATGGCCAACTTTCCTCCTAAAACCATCTTTCCTGTGTGACCTTACTAAATAGAGCTATCAACTGAGCTCCTAAAGAAAATAAAATAAACTCACTACCATCAAATCAACTGACTTAGTGCAACCCGATAGAGCAGACTAGAGCTGTCTCTGAGTTTTTTAGACTAAATCTTAGCCAGCCGCACGGCCGGCGCCCTTATAACAAAGCTGGGGCCATGGTTTCCTTACATGACAGACAACACTTTACCAAGAATTTGGGTTTTAATATAACAGGGTTTAGGATTTTTCCAGAGTTCATTAATGGTATCCATACTGATTGTTATTTTCAATCTGAAGTTAGGACATCATTCTTCTAGTATTTCATTCTGTATGTAAGTCCTTTTTTCTGCAATAATAGTATTGGAATATCAGTAGTTTCCACCAGCATTTATGCCTTGCCCATGGTACATGAGGTTGAATGATTGATGTTGACATTGTTTAGCTCTGCTTTCCTTGACTTCTTATTCTAGGACTGAATAAACCCGTCTCTGTCTGACAGATGGAACCTAAGTGAGAGCTAGTCAGAGGATGGCAGAGGGAGAACACATGATAATGGAAGGAACCTGGCAACAATTTAACCCAAAGAGAGATGGAAACATGCCTTGACCCTTACCCCCAGAGCAAAGGAAGGTGAAGGGCAGAATCAAAACATGTCTTTCTCAGTGGATGAGGTCCAGATAGAGTGGAGATCATGAAACAACTCAAAATGACTCTGTGTGGGATTTCAAGATTGCACATTTTTTATGAGACCAGAACCATCGGGGCTTTTCAATGCTGACCTTGCCAATGACTGGTCCACTCTGCAAACAGGGACTCAGCTATATTTCTCAAATTGAAGTCCTCAGTAGTTCCTCTTCAATACCAGGCTTGATTCCTGCAGCAATTTAGAACGGTAGATGTGAGCACAGGGAAGAGAGACTGGGTGTTCACACAGCCCTTGGAAAGATAATAGACTGAGATTGGGAGATGAGACAGGAACAAGCATGGGGTCTGGATGCCTGGGGCTGGGGACTTAAAGACTCAAACCTGAAAAGAGGAAGTTACACAACGGAGGACAAGCCAATGGCAAAAGACCCATCAGAGAGCCAGCCTATGGTGAGAGATAATAGAGTACAGATTTATGTGTTTTGTCAGACCTCTTAGACTAGTTAAGGACCCTCTGGACTTCTTTTCCAAACTATCCCACTTCAATAAATTTCCTTTTTGGGTTGAAATCTTTTCTTTGACTCTTGTCTGAAGTTTGACCCTCAAGAAATCTTTCTAGCGATCAGGGAAAGTACCTAGCAATGGATAGGCTTGAAACTCGGAGCCTCCTCCTGATAAGGGAACCATGGGATCATTGGCAGCTTCTGTTTGGACTTAGTAAGTGCAGCCGTCATTTGAATACCAGTGATCCAAGCAAATTCCACGATCCAATGCAAATAGAATGAAATCGCTGCATTTCCTCTCACGTATTATATAATAATGGGTGGGGATATCTAATTCCACAATGACAGAGAACAAATCATTGGAGCCATAATCTATTTCATCACTCTTTTTTATGACTCTTTTTTCTAAGCTTTAATATTTTCTAAGCTTCCCACTATTTTGCAATATGAACGTTAATTTCACATTGGCAAAGATTGACTCTCCATACAGATCGTACCTTCTTTGCCTTGAACTCCTTCCCTTTAATAAACTATAGCGCTGCATGTTGTTTTTAAATGGCATCGAGTTGGTTCCAATCCGTGGTGGCTCAATACACGACAGCATGAAACTGCCTGACCTGCATCATCCTCTCAATAGCTCAGAGGCCTGAGCCCACTGTTGCAGCCACTTTGTCAGTCCATCTTGTTGAGGGCCTTCCTCTTTTCCTCTGCCCCTTGGGGTATATATAATTTTATGTCATTAATTTTATGTACATAAATTATGTCATAATTTTATGTCAAAGGGAAGATATATTAAAGTGTAGGGATGATATCAGCCTATCACTCAGGTCATAGCCCAGTGATGCGGCCTTCTCGTGGGCACAGCTTTCTCATAAGGGTCCCCTGGGAACCTTCCATTCTTTCCCTTTGCCTCCACCTCCCTGCTGACTGAACCTGATTGCTGCCAGAGCCCTCTGATAAGTTCACTGCCGTTGGATCCACCAACTCTCACCACTAATGCTTGATATACTAGCATTCTGCACCATTGCATGTGACACTCTGAAGAGAGATTTGTGGATTAGTACTATACTGAAGGACTTGGGTTGGACTGGGATGGGATGTTTTCTTGATACCTGATTACTTTTGATATAATGTTCTTTCTTACACATATATGTGTGTCACTGAATTTGTTTCTCTAGTCAACCTGCCTAACACATTCCTCCACTTCACCAAGAACGACATCCTTCTCTAGGCACATGCCTAGACAACATGTCAAAATATACTCGATGAGGTCTTCCCTCTTGGCTCTAAAAAACACTCTAGCAGCATTTCTTCCAAGACAAACGTGTTTGTCCTTTTGGTAGGCCATAGTGCTTTCAATATTCTTTGCCTGTACCACAATTCAAATGCATTGATTTTCCTTTGGTCTTCCTTTGTCTATGTCCGATTTGCATATGCATATGAGGCCATTGAAAATACCAGGGCTTGGGGCAGGCACACCTTAGCCCTCAAAGGAACAGCTCTGCTCTTCAGTTCTCCAGAGAGGTCTTTTGCAGCATATTCACCTAATGCAACTCACCTTTTGATCTCTTCTTAGACTGTGGTGACTTGTTTCTTTGCTGTGATGCCCAAAGCTATGTAACTGGTATTTCAAATGCCAACAAAGTCACCAAAGGAGAATGGGTTCCATACTAAGAACAGACCATGAAGAATTTAGCTTTCTGCTCCAGAGTAAGTAGCTATTGAAAAACTTATGCATAGTACTGTATAAAAACACACTTATTCATGGACAATACAGTCATACAAGTTTCATTTTACCTATATTTGTGAATGATTAAATTTCTGCTGCAGAATTTCTACATATACATGGAGGAACTCTATATTTTTCAAATATTTGTTCCAACTCTATGTACAAAAGAAGAAAGCACAGCACAGTCCTGCATACTCTTCATAATTGTTGCTATATTTGAGTATTGCTGCTGACAACTTGTCAATTCAACTTTGAAGGTCTTCTTCTTTTTCAGTGACCCTATTTTGCCACACATGATGTTCCTCCTGAAAACATGTTCAAAGTACATATAATTAAGTCTTACCAGCCTTGCTCTAAAGAAGCGGCTTGGATGCATTTTGAAGACAGATGTGTTTGTTTGTCTGTCTGTGAGGCTTTCAATATTTGTCAAAGCTGTAATTTGAATACAACAATTCTTTGGTGATTTTCCTTACTCACTGTTCAGAGTTTTCATGAGTCTGAAGCAATTGCAAGTAATAAGCTAATGTCATGGGTCTCAGGCAACTTAAACCTCAGCGTCGGATTTTCACCCTTTAACTTTTTATTTATTTATTTATTTGTTTTTTAATTTTAAACATTTTATTAGGGTCTCATACAACTCTTATCACAATCCATACATATACATACATCAATTGTATAAAGCACATCTGTACATTCTTTTCCCTAATCATTTTCTTTTTTTTTTCTTTTTTTTAACATTTTATTAGGGGCTCATACAACTCTTATCACAATCCATACATATACATACATCAATTGCATAAAGCACATCTGCACATTCCCTGCCCCAATCATTCTCAAAGCATTTGCTCTCCACTTAAGCCCTTTGCATCAGGTCCTCTTTTTTTCCCCTCCCTCCCCGCTACCCCCTCCCTCATGTGCCCTTGGTAATTTATACATTGCTATTTTGTCATATCTTGTCCTACCCAGAGTCTGCCTTCCCCCTCTTCTCTGCCGTCCATCTCCCAGGGAGGAGGTCACATGTGGATCCTTATAATCAGTTCCTCCTTTCCAAGCCACTCACCCTCCACTCTCCCAGCATCGCCCCTCACACCCTTGGTCCTGAAGGTATCATCCACCCTGGATTCCCTGTGCCTCCAGCCCCCATATGCACCAGTGCACAACCTCTGCCCTATCCAGTCCTGCAAGGTAGAATTCGGATCATGGTAGTTGCGGGGAGGAAGCATCCAGGATCTGGGGGAAAGCTGTGTTCTTCATTGGTACTACCTCACACCCTGGACTGACCCATCTCCTCTCCTAAACCCCTTGAAGCAGATTTTTTCCAATGCAATGCAAAGTTGAGATCCATATCATTACCTTGCTCTTGTCCTGAACTCAGTGCTGCAGGAATCTGGTCTAGTTCAACCATTTTCACATTGGTCAAACGCTCCTTTCACTCTCTTCTCTTACTAAGAAAATAATGTATTAAAATATTATATTGGCTGTGGATGAGAATTCCTATCTCACCACAGCCCCTCCAACACTTGTTGCTTTCTGGTTTTTTGAAGCAGGCTATTTTTGAGGGTGTTTGGTGGTATCTCATAGTTTTCATTTGAATTTCTTTTATGGCTAATGATCAGGAACATTTTATCATATGTGTATTGGCCATTTGGATTTCTGCCTCTGTGAAATTTCTGTTCAGGTCCTTTGTCCACTTCCCCAGTGGACAGTTTTTCTCTTATTATAAACTTGAAAAGTGTTGTACATTCATCCACTATGGAATTGATCTGGCAATATCTAAAGCAGATGGAAATTGAGCTACCATACGACCCAGCAATCCTCCTACTGGTCATAAACCCTGAAGAGGCAAGAAACCAACCACAGCTAGACATCTGTACTCCAGTGTTCACTGTGGCACAGTTCACAACTGCAATGAGTTGGAAACAACCCAGATTTCCATCAACAGCTGAATGGATTAAAAAACCATGGTACATACATACAATGGCGTACTATGCATCCCTTAAAAAGCAGTGATGAATGCATGAAACATATTGCTGCATGGGACGAATTCGAGGAATTTATGCTAAGTGAAGTAAGTCAAGTGCAAAAGGACAAGTACAACATGAGTCCACTGAGGAAAGTTTACAAAAAGAATGCAAAGGGGGCACAGTGAAAAAGCTACTGTATACAAACATTCCTGGGATGAGGTCCAGGTAGTACAGCAGTGTCCAAACCAAATCCAGGGGTACATATGGTAGTCAACTAAAAAGGAGTGGGTGGGGGTGAGAGGAATGGAAAAAATGAGGACAGAAATGTGTAACATGGGCACGGGGCACTAACCCACCCAAGGGGAGTGTATTGTTTATATCACCATAGGGAAAGAGGGACCAGACTTAAATCTGGTGTTCCGGGATGTGAATGCAGCATGTCGACATGGACAGGGGAGCTAGTGGAGGGATTTGAGGACCCAAGTTCCAATCCCACCTACGTGGACAGCTGCCCCTCCCCCCAGAAGTATTTACTTTAGAGGACGACACCAAAGCTGCAGAAGAGAGAGTGGAGCACATCCTAGCCAACCAAGCCTGGAAGATGATATCCCCACTCAGAACAGCCAATGCACAGTGTGGACCATATGGCTAATCCCACTATGAGACACGATGTCCCTCGCTGACCCATGGCCCTATGGGGGACAACACTGAAGTCTCAGTGTCGGGATTGTCCTGTCTGACTATACCACACTGAGACAAACACTAAGGGCATTGGCAGAGCAGTGGAAGGAGCAGAGCAGGGAGATCACAAGGGAGTGCAAAGGATAGATGTTGGGCCCAGAGAGCGGCACCCTATAAGATTCAACTGCAGGACACTCCTCAAGGTCAAAACTCATACCTTGAACTATTTACAGGTTTTACTTTTTTATTTAATTTTTTGGTAATTGGTTTTCTTTGATGTCATGGTTGTGTTCTCTTTTGTCGCTTTGTCCTGCTATGCCTTGGTTTTTTTTTTTTTCTGTGCATATTATTATCTCTCCAAGTCTGTCTAAATAAAATAGGCTGGATGAACAATCTGGAGGAGGAATCAACGGGACTGTTGGTTCCTGGAGGACATGGGAGAGGGGCAGGTGGGAGAAAGGAAGTGGTGTTGACTAACCCAGGGTCAAGTGATCCAAAATTAGTGGCAAGGTAGGGGTGAGAAGCTTGGTAGGTATTCATCAAGGGCAACGTAAGCAAGAGAAATTACTGAAACCCAAATGAAGGCTGAGAATTATACTGGGACAAGAGATAATTAAAAGGGAACAGAGGAAAGAACTAGGAGGCAAAAGGCATTTATAAAGGTCTAAACACAGGCATGTACTTATGTAAATATGTTTATATACGATGATGGGGAAATAGATGTACATGCATATATTTATAGGTTTAGTATTAAGGCAGCAGATGGACATTGGACCTACACTCAAGTACTTCCTCAATACATGAACACTTTGTTCTGTTAAATTGGCATTCCATGATGCACGATTTCCCAACACAATCGCTGAAGACAAAGGAGTACATAGCAAATGTGGTGAAGTAAGCTGATGGTGCCAGGCCTATCAAGGCATATAGAGTCTGAGGTCTTAAAGGCTTGCAGGTAAACAAGCAGTTATCTAACTCAGAAGTAACAAAGCCCACATGGAAGAATCACACCAGCCTGTATGACCATGAGGTGTCGAAGGGATCAGGTATCAGACAACAAAGAATCAAAAATCATATCATTGTGAATGAGGAGGGGGAGTGGGGAGTGGAGACCCAAAGCCCATCTGTAGGCCACTGGACAGTCCCTTACAGAAGGGGCTCGAGAAGGAGACAAGTCAGTCAGCATGCAGTGCAGCAACAATTCAACATACAATTTTCCTCTAATTCTTGAATGCTTCCCACCCCTACTATCATGACCCCAATTCTGCCTCACAAATCCAGCTAGACCAGAGAATGTACACTGGTACAGATAGAAAGTGGAAACACAGGGAATCCAGGACAGATGATCCCTTCAGGACCAGTGGTAAAGTGGAGATGCCAGGAGGGTGGAGTAGAAAGGGGAACTGATTATAAGGATCTGCATACAACCTCCTCCCTGGGAGACGGACAACAGAAAAATGGGTGAAGGGAGCTGTCAGACAGTGTAAGACATGGTAAAATAATGTATATACTTGTGTATAAGCCGAATTCGGCTTATACACAGGTCAGTGGTACCCCAGCGAGGGGTAACATCTTGCTGGGGCCCTCATGAGGTAACATGACTAGTGCCCGTTATCTCACGGGTGATTGCCATTTCTCCGCTGTTCATTATGGACCCACTGACACTGCAGGGCTTTGAATGTTTACTCACATCTAACCAATCAGAGCCATCCTGTGACGTGGATTGCTTCAGTTTGCTTAAGGACCCGTAGTGATTCACTTACGCCAGCAGCTGAACTGGTAAGGATGTGTCTGTGGCTGCGCTCTGTCTCTCCCCTCTGGCCTCTGTGTTAATTCACATCCTGCATCCCTAGCCCGCACGGCCTCCCCACCCCTCCTGGCTAACACATCACGGAGTGGGGGTGAGGGGGCATTACCATGAAAATTCTTTTTCAAAGTCTTGTTTTTTTTATCCTATTAGAAATAGATACTCTTGAATGAAAACAAAAACACCGGTCATATGAGGCTGGTTTCAAAATGAAGGTTGTGTCAAGAGCAGGAGCGAACAACAATAGTACTGCAAGTAGGGAATTCTGTGTTGACGAAATGCAAGTGAGGGAGTGGTAGAAAATAAAAACTGACTTGGAGCAGATTCCAAAAGCTAAACAAGCTTGTCGTGGTTTAACGTCTTTTTATGGGGCTCAAGAGAGTAAATTGTATGAATGGGTTATGGAGGGTTGTCAAAATGGTTACTGTGTAACATGCATGGGAATCTTCATACATGATCTACAAAAAGCTAAGGATGACAAATATAAAGCACCAGGTATTGAAAAATTTGCTGCATCAGCAGGATGTTGTACCCACTTCATGAATAGGTTTGGCCTCCTATGTTTTAGACAAAGAACAAAGATTTCCCAGAAATTGCCATAAGACCTTGAAGAAAAAATTACTGTGTCATTCCAGTCATTTATTATAAAACAAAGTAGGATTTATAATTATGACCTGGCAGATATTGGGAATATGGATAAAACTGCCATAACTTTTATTCTTCCAAGCAACAGAACAGTGGCAAGTTTAGGAGAAAAAAACATTTTGCTCAAAACCATAGGAAATTAAAAAAAAACAATTTACAATTTTCTATCATGTTTGGCTAATGGAACTAAGCTGTGTCCTGTCATTATTTTTTTAAAAAAAATACCTTACCTAAAAAGATCAATTTCCCACCAAGAATTACTGTGCTTGCACATGTTAAAGGCTGGATGGATGGATGAAGGCAGGACAAAAAAATGGTTGGAAGAAATTTCGAACTGATGACCAGGAGCAGCCTTAAAGAAAAAGCCATCGTTACTTGTTGGGGATATGTTCAGAGGCAACCTATCGGATGACATAAAAAAATGGGCAAAATCTAGTAAAGTTACTTTAGCTGTTATTCCTGGTGGGCTTACATCTGTACTGCAGTCTCTGTATGTATCTTTGAGTAAGCCTTGTAAAGACCGTGTGTGAAGGATGTGGCATGAATGGATGTCATCTGGTCAAGTCTGACTAACAAAAGGAGGAAATCTCATGAAGCCTAACACAGAGTTAATAGCAAAGTGGGTTCGAGATGCATGGGAAGACATTCCAGAAGACATGGTGTGACGTGCCTTCCAGAAATGCAGTATTAGTAATGCTATGGATGGCAGTGAAGACTGCGCTTTGTATGAAAATGACAGCAGTGATGGTGATGACGGCGATCTCAGTGAGGACAGCATCTATGATGACCTCACACCAGCTGACGCTCTGCATTGGGATGCGGAGGATGATGAGGAATCCATTTTTGAAGGATTTTAACTCTTTACATTTTAGCTGGGCTGCTGATTGAGCTCAGGGAATAGTACTCTTAAGGTATCATTGTTGATACCCATTTTCCACTTACTGTGTTTGTTTACTAATGTTTAATGACTTGTCCTTTTATTCATGTTTTTTACTTAAAATAAATATTTAAATATATTATCCCACTGATGTCTCAATAGCTTCTGCATTTCCCACCCTAGGCTTATACTGGAGTCAATCAGTTTTTCTAGTTTCCCAGGTAATGATTAGGTACCTCGGCTTATACTCGGGTCAGCTTATATTCAAGTATATACTGTAATAACAATTTATAAATTATCAAAGTTTCATGAGGGAGGGAGGAGTGGGGAAGGAGTGGCAAAATTGAGGAGCTAATACCAAGGGCATAAGTGAAGCATAAATATTCTGAGAATGATGAGAGCAACGAATGTACAAATGTGCTGGACAGAATGGATGTACGTATGGATTGTGATGAGAGCTGCATGGACCTCCAATAGAATGATTTAAAATATTATAATAAGTTCTGAGAATTTTAATAAATTTTTATTGCTGCAATATAAACAATGAGATGAGTTTTAGCAGAGATACGTTTGGAGAGTAATGTAAACTGCAGATAATGCCTGTCTGGAAATTACATGTTTAAAACTTGGAGTCAATCAGGTGTGTGGTAGATCTAAGTACAGATGTTGCTATACTTTTCAAACGGTGAACCCTTTAAACTATAGTATAGTTTAACACATGGTGTTAATTATTGATATTTTTATTAGTCTAGTAACAACAAAATATTCTTTTCAGTATCATCTGTAAATCTAACTAATAAAAATTAATTACTTACATGTATCTTTATTTGAGAATATAAGGCTGTAAGATTGTAGGAATTTAAGACAATTTAATATATTTGAGATTCTGGTATCAAAGAAGCTGAAGATTTTTAGTAAGTATTCTATTTCTAACTTATATTTCTATGAGTAATCATTAAACAAAGTCACATGACTTAAATGGTACTAGAGTTGTTTAAAAAATCTTGATGAGTCTTGAATTCAATAGCATGACCCCAAATCTTAGGAAGATATGATCATTTTAAAAGCAAAACCTTTCTGTAATTTAAAGCTTCATTTGATTCTGAAGCACATGTTAGGGCTTCTAAAAGTTCATTAAAAATGAATAAAAAATATAATGGAATTTTTCTGTGAATTTTCTGAAACCCCCTAATATACATCTAGGAAAGTAGCTTCATAATTCACATCTATCTGAACAATTATTTTAATCTAGGTTAGTGAATACTTTGTGAAATTTTGACTTATTTATAAAAAATGGCTCAGCCATTCTTGAAATCATAAACTATGGATAATTATTGCCATCTCAAAATACACAGTTCAGTCTAGTCTGGGGCTGAAGACATACATTTTCTTAATAATAATAATAATAAATCAGTATTGCAATTTTCCTCTGTAGTTTCAAATTCATTGAGTTCATTTCTCTGACCCAGTAGAAGGGAATTGCAAATTTGTTAAGCACACCTGAGAATATTTGGTTAATAAATGAACAAATTATCTCATTGGCGCTATCCACTCAGTAAAAATATCTGCAAACCATAGTGAAATAAATAAAAGCTAAACAATAATTTTCTCATTTTATCTAGAATGAATTTTGAAGATGGTAGATAGCATTTTTTCACTGGTTGTGAATCTGATTTGTGCTCAGCCTTAGATAAAACACGGGAGAACTGAGCCATAGGACTCCTGCCTCATTTGGTGTGAACTCCCTTATACTTTAAGTATTGGGCGTCTCTCTGACCTGTTTTCAATGCTGATTGAAATTCGTGCCAAAATAGATATACTAACTCATCCAGTTCAGACACATTTATCAGAAGTACACAGCAAGAGGAACAGAGTGTGAATGTGATTGAAGTAGTCATCGATTAGATAGCATGGTGTGAGCTTAGAAATACAGAAGGGGTTCCTAGTGATCGAGCACTGCATGATGATGCTGTCTAGGAAAAAGAGGTACTTGAATGTGTCCGTTCTGCATAAAACCAGAATGATTGTTAGTCAGTGTTTTGTTCCTTTAGTACAGCTTTCGAGAAGTGCTTTCATAAGATTCATTTGTGTATATTAATAAAACATATCCCTATTATATTATTTATAGGAAAAGTTTTAAACTTTCAATTTTAAAAGAGCACACTACCTTTTCCCCGTCTACTACACAATGTTGGTCTTTTATAAGGTACTTAATTCACATATTCTGTTGTTAGACATTTTAATTGGTCATATAAAATATATAATAGATAGTGTTTGTCATCTAAGCATCTAAATTTCAAATTTAGAGAATCCACTAGGCTAATCTAATCTGTAGAGAGTTCATTAAAAGTGAAAATGGGAGAAATAATGCTTTTAAATTACAGAAAACTACAAAAAAGCATGTGATAAATTAAGTGATTTAAAATGTTTATTTCTTCAAAGGATCACTTTACTGGATGAGAAACCAATTGTACTATTATCTTCTTTAATAGCTTTCCATAGTAATCCTTTAGTCAAATAGATCTATTTTTTAAAATAATTGCTTTCTTAAAAATTCTACTAGATAACAACCAAAGACAAAAATCTCGTCATTATACAAAACATTAGCCATGAAATAATATCCACAACTCGAGCAACTTTTTGTGTCTAACATCTGATTGTGAACTTTAAAAAGACCATTTCCCACTATTCCATCTCCTAGGCTCCTTAGAGTAGAACTTCCCTGAAAAAGGTTTCCAAATCTAAAAATCTTATGGAAGCAGACTGGCACGCGTTTCTCCTGTGATACTTGAACCTGGGGCCTCAAACCTTTACCATTGTGAGTCACCAGCAGAGAGTTTAGCCACTAGGCCAACAGAATGTTCAATTATGTAGCCACCCATTACTTATTTCACAGAAGGAAGTGTCAAACTAGTTAAGACTTATTTTCCTCATTCATATGGAAAATAAAGGTCACTTTTCTTCAGACCTACCAAATCAGAAGCAAGAACACGAAACAAAAGAAAAAGCCTCACTGCCATCAAGCAAATACCCAGGCAAAGGGACTGTGTATGGGATTTCTGACACTGTGGATCTTACATTAGCAGACAGGCTCATCCTTCTCCCAGGGGGTGGCTCATGGATTTAAACTGCCAACCTTACCATTAGCATCCAGCACCAGGCCAAAGAATGATCAGGACTCCTTAGCAAATAAAAAGACTATCCTAAATGGGAAACTACATTCCAAGAGTTAAGTTATTGAATTTGTTGCTACTATAAAAGAAATATTTTAAATGAATGTCAATATTTTCTTACATTGCGTACTTTCATTACATCTCCAATGGTTTTATGCTAAAAGTGAAGATTAAATGTACCCCAGAATTGACCAATAAAGACGGAAGAGCTGTGAGATGACATCAAGGACATCACACAAGAAGAAAGCAAAAGTCATTAGAAGGACAGAAAGAAAACATAAGCATGGATGACAGAAGAGACTCTGAAACTTGCTCTTATTTGTAGGGCAGCTAAGGCACATGGAACAAATGTTGAAGTCAAAGTGCTGGACACAAAGTTTCAAAGGGCGGTTTGAAAAGACAAAGCAAAATATTATAATGAAATGTGCAAATATCTGAGTTAGAAAACCAGAAAGGAAGTACAAGCTCAACATATCTTAAACTGAAAGAAGTAAGAAAAAAATAATCCTCATGTGCAATCTTGAAAGATTCTATCAGCAAAATATTAAATGATACAGGACGCATCAAAAGAAGATGGAACAAATACAAAGAATCATGGTACCAAAAAGAACTAGTCGACGTTCAAACATGCCAAGAGGTAGCATTTCAATGATGCTAGAAGTTCAAGTTGCACTGAATGAACAAGACTCTAGGAATTGATGGACTACCAATTGAAATGTTTCAACAAACTGATGTAGCACTGGAAGCACTCACTCCTTGACAGAAAATTTGGAAGACAGTTATTTGGCCAACTGACTGGAGAAGATGCACATTTGTGCCCAGTCAAAAGAAATGTCACCCAGCGTAATGCTCAGCTGATAGAAAAATATCGTTAATACCACATGCAAGCAACATTTTGCTGAAGATCATCCAACAATGGTTGAAGCAGTACATTCCCATGTAGCTTCCCAATATACAGGCTGGATTCAGAAGAGCACGTGGAAAAAGGGAGATCATTGCTGGTGTCAGATCCATCTTGGCTAAAAGCAAAGAGTTCTAGAAAACTGTTTTGTTGTCTATGTAAAGGCATTCCACTATGTGGGTCCTAAAACCTTTGGATAACCTTGAAAAGAATATATTCATTTGGAACCTGTGTGTGGATCAAGAGGCAGTTACAAGAACAGAACCTGGGAATCCTGTAGGGTTTAAAATCAGGAAGATGTGCACTCAGGTTGTATTCTCTATATACTTATTCTCTCTGCATGCTGAGAAAATCATCTGGATTAGATGGAGAAGAATGAAGAAGATTTGATAACAATTTTGAATATGCAGATGACAAATCTCGCTTGAAAAAATGAGGAGGGCTTGAAGCACTTCCTGAAGAACATCAAGGATTTCAATGTGGATTACAACTCAGTGTCAAGAAAACAAAATTCTGACAACTGGAGCAGTAAGTCAAGTCGTGAAAAATGGAGAAAAGTTCAACATTGCCATGGACTTGGACCACGATCAATGCTCATGAGAGCAGCAGTAGGGAGAAAAAAGGATGGATTGCACTGGATAAACCTGTGTCACGAGACCTCTTTCAATTGTTGAAAAGCAAGGACTGCATGGGAAAGTTGGACACTTAGTAAGGAATACCATAGAAGCACCGTTGCATTTGAAGTGCTGTGCTGGTGAAGAATGCCGAAAGTGCCATGGACTGCCAAATAACAACCAAATGTATCTTAGATGAAGAACAGCCAGAATGATGTATAGAGGCTAGGGTGGGGAAACTTGATCTCAGATACTTCGGACATGTTGTCATGAGACACCAATAAGAAGAACATCAGGGTTTTTCTTTTTGTCCTCTAAATCATATGATTTTAGTACCAGTCAAACTTGAACACAACTCGTCTCTATTCATTGTCCTCACATTCTTGAACCAAAAGATATCTGAGTATCAACTATAAAACCTTCAGAAAACTGAATCTGAAAGTCCTTAGACTATTATTCTTCCTACATGAAACCATCATGCTATATTTTAAAGCAAATCTTATCACATATCACTATCACTAACAAAAATCAATTTCACTACCATGAAGTCCATTCTGACACATAATAGCCTTACTTTCAATCATTTTGCATTAATTTGTAAAATTTCTGGTCATCTCCAGTTCATTTCAAGAAGATATGAATTCCTCACTCATTGCAATGCACTCGAACATTAATATAAAGCCGTAATTTATGTGAATATCAGTGCATGCAAGGATGATTTTCCCAATTCTATCAGCATTATTAGTATAAAATCAGCCTCACAGTTACAAAATATTCTAATTTTCTGAAATTCAATAAAATCACTTCTAGGTCCCCTTTATGTAGGGCAAGTGCCTTATAATTGGTGAATGAGTGAAAGCACTAGGGTATCACTTGGATCATTTAAGTGTCAAAGTCAGGCCTCTAGATTCTGAGTAGATGGGTGGCTAAGTGATTGGCTGCTAACTAAAAAGTTAGTAGTTCAAACCTACCAGCTGCTCTTCAGGGGAAGTTCTATTTGTTTTTAATACGGTTACTATGAGAGTCAAAATGAATTCAAGGGCAACAGGTAGCAGTGATAGTAGAGACTGCAGTTAGCTTCTCCATTGAGTTCAATGAACATAAACTATGAGCACAAATTTGGATCGTTTTAAACCAGTGATATTATATATTTGTTTTATTTTCTGCAATCTAAACAAACTGGCACACTTTTAAAATGATGTATCTAGTCCTTCAATTCTTTTCTTTTTGTTATCATTTTATTGAGGGCTCATACAATGCTTATCACAACCCATCCATCCATCCATTGTGTCAAGCACATTTGTACACTTGTTGCCATCATCATTCTCAAAACATTTGCTTTCTACTTGATCCTTGGTATCAGCTCCTCATTTTCCCCTTCCTCCCCACTCTCCCCTCCCTCATGAAGCCTTGATAATTTATAAATTATTATTTTGTCACAAAATGCCCAAATGTATTAAATCTTACTATTATAACTACAAGAATGTAGCAATTAATGTGAGAGAAAATTTTCACTGAGAGACTAAAGTTTAAAATCAAGATTACTAAAAATATGGGGTCTCATATATTGTCTTGAAAAACATAGCCATATTTAACTAGTGCATTTACCTTGAAAATTACTAGAAGTTATTATATTCTGTTATAAATTAAATTTACTCTCTAAAAGATATTGTAAAATGTGAATGTGCCCTTCTTTGCTGGATCACACCTCAACATGTGACTACTACATGGGAGCCATGGCGGTGTATTCATTGTATGTTAGGTTGCAATCCACATGTTGGGCAGTTCAAAACTACCACTATCTCCACAGGAATAAGACTGGACTTTCTACTCCTATAAACAATTACAGTCGGGGAAATCCACAGGGATCTGCTATTTGTCAGCAGTTAATGGATAATAGTGTATTTAAAAAATTATCTTATGCTCGCACCTACAAAAAGATGCCATGAGGTTAGACGCCTACTCTCTAAAACTATGAAACAATATATTTCTGTTCTTTAAAACTCCCCTTTATTGTGGAATTTTGTAATGAAAGCCGCAGAAAGCAAAGAGTTTAATACTAGAATATTGCTGCTGCTTTAACATATACTTAAACATTTGGAAGAGATGAAGCAATTGAATAATGGGTAGAAGCTAGACGAGTTTTGAACCATTTGATCTTAAAAGCCTAGACTACTTTAAAAAGATTGTTAAATTATGCTCTTGACACCCAATTCCTCCTAAAGGTGAGAAATAATTTAGGAAAGGTGCAGTAAAAACCTCTGTCATCAAGACCAGAAGATGTTGCTAAAAACAAATGTGTTTCATGTGGGACCTTAAATTAAAATGGTCGTGGTCTTAAGCACTGGGGGATAGGCAACCATTACGATAAGCTGGCAAATGTCTTGGCTGAATTATGTTGAAGTGCTTTCTGGAAAGCAGAACTTGCAAATGAGGAACTTAGATATTCATCTGATGGGATTTTCATGCATTGTGTGAAGTATGGCCTGGATTCTCTTTAAGGCTTTAGCAAACGTGGGAGGAATAAGATAAAGGGAGAAAGTGAGAAATGAACCGCTGTGAAGATAAAGATGCACACTCTGGAAGGCAGTAGAGTCTGACTGAGACCCTCTCCTGCTGAGCCTATGCTGGCACAAACACACCCTTTCTAGGGTTTCTGAGGCTGGACGTGTTTAGAAGAGCAGATAACCTCATCTCCCAATGACATTTCCATGGCTCGTTTCTATGGTAACCTATCATCCATGGTAGGTTTAAACTGCTGGCCTGGCAGTTAACAAGACAATGTCTAACCAATACACAAACAGGCTTTTGGAGTGTAAATTATAGATTCAATCAACTATTTCAGGGATGTGGTGTTTTAGACCGATGTTTCCCAAAGTGGAAAAGGCTGCCTTCTAAGGAGTGCTGGAATATCCAGGGAGGCTGCAAAAGCAGATACCTACGCTTTAACCAGGAGCTCTGTTGGCTTAGTAGTTACAACTTGGGCAACAAACCGTAAGAGCAGCAGTTCAAAACCACCAGTCTACCTGTAGGAGAATTCCCACCCTCATGAAGAGTTCAGTTTCAGAAATGCACAGAATTCTTTTCTGTCCTATGTGGCCCCGACTTGTTGGAATTGACTTGATGGCAGTGAGCTTTGCTTGACATACCACTTTAATATTTTATCCTGGATTATGGACTTTATTATAAACATGTTTTAAATGCCAGAGAGGCACTGAGTATTTTTTTTTCTTTTCTGAAGAGTGGTCAAATAAGTTTGGGAACCTATGTTAAATGGGAATATGAAATAATTTTTTTCAGACTCACATAAACTCTTAGACACCCGCGTGGTTATTTTAGAATCGTCAAAGGTGATCTCTAAGACTGTCATCTTTACCAAAGCAGATCCTGTGCCCCCTTGTCCCCCACCCAACACCACACCACCTTTTTTTTTTTTTAACAGAGCAGCTGTTGGGTTCAGCAAGTAAGTACTTTAAACAATGCCTGACAAGGACTCTTTAAATAGAACATTACTGTTTTTAGGTGCCACCGAGACAATTCCAACTCACGCATCCTTATGTACAACAGAATAATACACTATCTGTTAGGCAGCACCCACACAATTATTCCTCTGCTTATGCCAATCCATCGTAACCATTATGTAAATGAGCTCCTTGAATGGATTTAAGAAAATGCTGTGGAAGCCTTCATGACTTCACTAGAAGAAAGGAAGCTCAAGTTCCAACCAGTCCGAGGCTGACTGCTACAAGCAGAGATCAGACAGGCCTCCACACTACAATTCTATTCGGATGCCAAGATCTGCTCGCACGGCACAGGACACACAGAACTCGCAATCAGTACGATACCTGGTTTCTTATTTAGGGAATACATTTCAAGATGGTAAATGTTAAGGATACAGTTTTTATTTGATTTAAAAGGGGCACTGTCTCTACTTAGACATATCTGAAGGCACGTCAACCTAGTCCTTGACTTCCATCACGTGGTCCTTTGGCCTCTGCCTTGCTTGGGAAAGTGTTATAACTTTATTTTAGTTTTCATAATTTCCCAAAGGACAACACGCTCTAGACACCAGCTTTCCACCGGAAGGAAATCAGACTTGCTCCTTCAGTGGGTCAGGAAGCCTTTCTCCCTCTCATGTTCTCTGGGCTGACACCCGTGCTGGAACTGCCACTTCTTTGCACGAGCATCTCAGATATGCTCCACTCATGGTTTTCGATACTGGTGGGTATCTGATTTTTCACTCCTGTCTCTGGAGATGACTCACATTATACCTCATAGAAGAACAAAATGGACAAATCTCCTCAATTAAGTGTCATTCCCCTTATTTCTAAAGTCCATCCCAATCATCTGGTGGGAGTCACAAAGACTATGGATAGAATCATCATAGTTAATAATTCAACTGTACAATAGTTTGCTCCACTTTTTGTGTATGCTTTACTTTTCCAGTTATTCTAGCCTCCTCTGAGGACTGATCCCTCTTGATAACATCTCAAAAATACATTAGATAAAGAGCTTTGTAATCTTTGGTTCTAAGATGCATTCTTCCAACACAGCTGTGTTTGTTTTTTGGAAGTTCATGTTCTTGACCAATTCTACAATTCACAATCAGAATTCTTTGCTCATTCACAGGCAGTTAAAAGTATTATGGGCTAGTTGAGATGCACCTTCATTTCAAAGTGACAACTTTTCTTTTTAACATTTAAAGAGATCTTTTACATCAGATTTTTAATATGTTGTTTTATTTTCACATTGCTGCTTCCATGGGTATTGATTGCGGTTCCAAGGAGAAGGAAATCCCTTATAACATTTTTTCCATTTATCTCTGTTTTTGGTTCAGTTATCAAGATTTTTAAAAATCCACAGATGGTATACAATGGGGAGGGAGGTGCATTATTCATAAAATTGCTGTAATAAAATTGGGAATTCTTATCATTTATCCTTAGCCACATTTATGGGGTGGTCATTACATAAATAGCTCACTGAAGGACAGACTCTGCATTATCTCCCTGCGAGACATTCCTGTTGACAAGCCACATGGAGGCACACTGATGGAGCCAGAGCTCTGGAGCTGGAGGAGCCACGTGGAGATGTACACCAGTGTTCAGCTGCTTCTACTACCACTGGATCTATAAGACTTTCCACCCACCAACCTGTGATCTCCCTGCACCCAGCATTATTGCATGGCTATGTGAGTCTAAAGAGGAATTTATGGACTAGTATTGGATATCTGGGTTAATATTGGACTTATGGACTTGAGCTGGACTGGGCTGGAATGTTTTCTCAATATACAATTACTCTTTGATATAAAGCTCTTTCTTGTACACGCATGAGTGTCTATGAATTTGTTTCTCTAGTCTACCTAGACTAACTCATAGGGAAAGAAAGGTAGCATCAGGACATGTGACCCTCAGACCTTGTGTTCATGTAGCTCCAGAGGAGCACCTGAAATACCCTTCATGGCTGAGTAAAGATCTTTCAAGACAAGCTAAGTTAAAACACAGTGTTATCATTATTATGAGAAATTGGGTAGATTTCTACCATAAAAAGAACTGTAATCAAGATCGTTCAATTTTTTAAGAATCCCAAACATAGAAATCATATCAAGACAGACCAGAAATAAAATAGGGAAGGGTTGTTTGTGACGGGCCCACAATACTGTCATAAGGCTGATAATTGATCACCAAAATAGGCACATTATCACTATCTGAATATCATTAGTTATTTTAAATGCAATCCACAGAGTCATTCTTGATAAACAACTTTGAAAAATGTCCCCTCCTCATCCCTAATTTCTACCCTTATTTGCAAAGGCTAATTTATGTTTTACAATCATCTAGTGGTGAGTGAAAGCAGAAGCAAGATTGATATGAAAATGGTGACTAAAGCATGATGAAGTCTTATCTGGACCCTAATCAGCCAGTTTAGCTATTCCACATACCTTAGCTTTAGTTTTTTGATAATAAAAAACTTTAGTAGGTGGTCAATGTTGCTATAATTAAGTTAGTAAGTCCAATGTTTAGGATAAAAGTTATTTTACATATTGTTGTTAGGTGTCATTGATTGAGTACAACTCACAATGACCCTGTGGACAAATGAGCAAACTGCTGTCCTGTCCTAGACCATCTCATAATTATTGAGCCAATTTTTGAAGCTCTATGTCAATTAATCTCCTGGAGGATCTTTCTCTATTTCTCTGATCCTCTACTTTAACAAGGGTCAGTGAAAGAAGATGACCCTGGATGAGTGGAGTGACACAGTGGCTGCAACACTGTCTTTGTCAAGGGACTAGTCTTTTCTTCTAGGGAGCCATTCACACAGGATAACATGTCTACGGGAATTCACATAGCTTCAGAGGCATTGATTGTGATTTGATTTTGATTAATGATGTCTAGAAATCCATAAAAATGGTGGCAATCTAGTACAATGCCTTTTTCTGGGTTTTGTAAGCAAATGTGCTTTAAGTAATAATTAAACCAAGTAAAATATCTGAAAAATACTCATATTGGCTATTAGTAAATATGTGTTCTTTACCTTAGAATTCCATAACCCATTATGAGTGCACTTCAAAAAGTCTGCAGTAAACTCCCATTTCTTTGTTCCATAGCTAAGTAGGAAAAATTTTATTAATGTATGAATTTTTATTTAGAAAGATGTTTTATATACTGTGTCCAGCCATATTTATGGATAAGAGTCAGAAATGGATTCCATGTTCAAAGTGTGTTAAATTCTACTTTTTTAAAGCACTAAAATCCAGTGTTCCATTTAATTAACCAAATGAATTAAATATGTACTTAATGTTTTATAAAGTCTTGCTTGCTTGTGGCTTTCTCTAATATACTAAAAAATGCCATTTTCTACCTTTTTCTACATTAAATTTTTTTAAAGCAGGCCAATTTGTCCTTGAATGTGAATTAAAGAATGATTATATTTTCTCCACTAGTGGCTATTTATGTAACATTTATTAAGACAAATAGTTTTTTTAGAAAGTGTAAAATATAAAATGTCTACAAAAATGAAATAAAAAGATTAGCTGTATATTTCACAGCATAAAATATCTATTCCCTCATGTTTAGCTTTTCTTAATCTCTCTGGATTATACTTTTGGTTTTAATCAAGTCTCTGAAGTACACTTCTCTGCAGGTCACTCTCAGAATCTAAGCAGTAGGATTCTTTTAAATCTTTTACTTTTGCTGTCTGTAAATCTTGTACACCTCTCCAGGTCTTCTTTCATATTCTGTAGTGATATTTTACTGATCACCCCTTAAGTTATGCTCTTGACCCAAATTAATTTGTATCTTTTATCTAGCTAGTAATAGAGGAAATGTAAATATTTTATTTGAGTGCCTTTTTTATTGTATGTATTATACTTTTGTTTTTCTCAGTGAAAAGTTTCCAAAGTGTATGTTGTATGTTATTTTTTATATACATACAGTAATTTCTAATACTTATGTAATTTTAAAAATCATGATATACATACAACATGTTTACATACACATATAAAATTCAGCAACAATTATATTCCATGTGTACATTTTTAGAAAGATTCTTTTTTATCGCCATTAACAAATCATTAACAATAATTCCTCCCTTTTCCCTCACTTGCCTCAGACAACTATTAATAAATTTGTTCTCTACTAGCTTTTCTATTATAGAAAATTTGATAAGCAAGATCATATCATTTTTTTTCATTTTATTTATTTCTCAGAGGATACCATTTTCAAGGATTCTCCATATTTTAGCATGTGTAAGGACTTAGTGTATTTTATGAATGCACATATATTATATATATATGTATATATACATATCCGTTTACATATATGTGTTTCCATCCATATTCCATCCCTCAGTTATCAGTTGATAGACCTCTCAAAAATGTTGAGAAGGCATTCTACTTTGAGGACTAAGGCATTTTAATTGCCTCATATGACGGAGGTTGCTCGTCCCATTTTCCTAGGGGAAAAAATGTAATCACCTTCCAGATACATATATGTGCCCTTATCCCATCTTGACTTGAAATTCCAGTAAGGTTTGCTTATCATTGCAGTAGGAGTGTCTGTTGATTTGGGATGACCATAGCACAATTTATATGGCAGCAAATAAATGGTCTTCTCCCTCCCGACTCACGTGGGTGAGGTCTCCTCTGCTACAGTGATTTTTAGGATGTACATATAGAGGGATTGATATATGGTTCATACGCACTAGGAAAGCAAATTGCCTCATTGCTTGGGAAATCAGATAGAAAACTGCATGATCTGAGAACAAAAGCCTGCTTCCATTTTGTTGTTAATTCTTATCATAGTGGACTTATATAATAGTTATCCTTTGGTGATTGCCTGACTTCACTCAGCATAATGTTGTAGAGTTCTCTCCATGCCATGAGGTGTTGCATGATTTCATTGCTGTCCTCTAGGTGTGCACAGTGTCCCCTGTGTGTATGTACCCGATTTGATTTATCCATTCTTCTACTGATAAGCATGGGTGCTGCTGTCCCGGATTCTAGCTACTATGAACTGCGCAACAAAGGACATGGGGGACTCTAGCCTGCTCATGCTGTATCTCTTATTTCTTAGGTGTATATGATCAGCAGAGATATTGATGGTCATCTGATATCACTTTTCACATTGTTTGCAAATAGTTACATGGACTTCAGAAATGTAGAAGTATTTCAGTCTCTCTGCACCCTATTCAGCATTTGCTGTTGTTCTCTTGTTTAAAAAATTGGGCTATCGTCATGGGATTTTAAGATGATAGCTCATCATTGTTTTGATTTGCATCTCCCAGATGACTAGTGATCGTGAACATTTCCTCATGTATTTTCCTGCCATTCAAGTGCTGTCCGTTGTGAATGTTTTATTAATATCTTTTGGCCAATTTTTAATTGGATAATATGGTTTTTAAAAGGACATTATTGAGGTGTTGTAGCACTCTTTAGGTTTTTGTAATTAGACCCTAGTGTGCTATGTCATTGCTAAAGATTTTTTTCTGAATCCATTGGCTCTTGTTTCACTCTTGATCAAGTCTTTTGACATTCATAAGTGTTTTGCTTTTATGGGTCTCAGTCATCTACTTTTCTTGCACTGTGCGTGCTTCCTTTATTATATTTGGTAGTCCATATATGCCCCGAAATATGGCCCTCACGTTTGTCCTAACTGATGACCGTGATAGCTCTGCGGTTTACATTTACGTTAATTCATCTTAACTTCATTTGGAATGCAAGGAGTGAGGTATGGGTTTTTTTCATTCTTCCATGGATAGAGAGCCAGTATTCCCAGCACCAGCTGCTAAAGAGTCTGTCCTCTTCCCATTTAAAGTTGGTAGTCTTGTGTTGAAAACTATTTGTCTACAGGTGGATGCTTCCATTCCTGAGTTTTCTCTCCTATATAATTGGCCTGTCATTCTATCAGAACCAGTGTGTTTTTCTGCTAGTCTTTCTATTTCTTAAAAATGTCATTGAGTTTGGGATAGAAATTGCATTGAATTTATAAATTGCTTTGGTAGTATTGACATTAAGCAGAGGCATTCTTTTTTGAAAGTTTTTGTTTGAGTCCCTGAAATATGTAAGTAAAAGTGTTTCATGTTGCCCAATATTGTAACAATTTTCAGAACCCTTTATTCTATGTTGTAAACACATTTTATTTTTACTCTAGGATCATATCCTTCTTCACTTTCTCTATTCTCTTTGGAACTGCAATTGCATATGATGTTATAATACTCTTGTCCTGCAGTTTGTTTGCTTGTTTTGGGGCATTGTATCATTTTTATCTTTGTGATTCACTTTGAGTAATTTCTATTCTGACTTAGCTTGAATATTGAAGCTAATAAGAACTTCATTTTATTTGAATCGACAATCATCACTCACAGAATCAAAAACCAATTAATCAAACATCATATAGCATTGGGCGGTTCAGCTGCCTAAGAACTCTTTAATGTATTAGAAAAAAAAAAGATTTTTGCTTGGAGGACCAAGGTCCAACTGAACCTAGCCTTTGTATTTTCAATCGACTTGTGTGCATGTGAAAGTTGGACAATGCAGAGTTGATTCACTTTTATTAAGGCATTGGAAAGAATTTTGAAAGCACCATGGATTATCCAGAGAATAACACTGCCCTGGAGAAAGTAAATCCACAGTGCTCATTAGAAATGAGAATGGTAAGACCACTTCACATACTTTGGACATGTTATCAGGAAACACTAATTCTTGGGAAAAGAACATTATATTTGGTAAGACTGAGGGTCAACAAAAAAAGAACAATGAGATGGATTGACCCAGTAGCTATAACAATGGGCTCAACGTAATGACAATTGTTAAGTGGTACAGTACAGGAGAGTATTTTATTATGTCATACACAGTGCCGCTATGAGTCAGAACTGACTCAGCTGTCGTTTAAGTATACTCATTGAGGGAGACCAGTGATAGCTTCACATTCACTAAATCTAACATTGGCAGTGTTGATGTGCGTGCATGTGTTTTTCCTTAGTATATCCATTTCATCTATGTTACAGGTTTCTTTCTCTCTTATAATTAATTATCTGGACCTTCATGTTCTAGGATACATATTAACAATAAAATTATTAAACTTTACATTAATAAATAATAAAATTTAAATTAATGATTTAAATTCTCATTGAATATCAGCCTCTGGATCATCTCGGAATTTTAGTTCTTCTGATGGATCTATCTGTTGGTAATTTTTAGCTCATTAGTTTGTGTCTCATTTTATGAGGCCAAGGTCAGCATCACTTGAAGAATAGAAAATGAGTTTCAGGCTCAGATATGCTTTACTTTCATAGATTGTCTTTGTGTTGCTATTTTAGTGGCAGTATTGTTCTTTCCAGTGTGTCCTTATAGGTAGATATTGCTGGTGATTCAGAAAACGATTCTGTAGTAGTCGCACAGTTGTGTATTTTTCCCATGGTCTATTTCTGTGCTCAAAGGAATACTCGCTGTATTTCACAAACTGCTGACGAGATACTGTGATAGTCTGGGTACTTTAGAGAAACAAATCCACAGAAACTCATATGTCTAAGAGAGAGTTTTATATAAAGGGTCAGTGCACATCAAGGAAACATCTCAACCCAGTGCTGCCCAAGTCCACAAGTGCAACATTAACCCATATGCCCGACACCAATCCACAAAGTCCTCCTCCATCTCACAAAACACACACTGCAGGAGGAAAGCCGAGTCAGTGAGCATGTAAGCATCTCAGACTGTCAGGGGTCTCCACATGGCTGCTCCAGCACCCAGGGCTGCATTGGGGTAGGTCCATGTGACTTCTCCTCAGGGATGTCTTACAGGAAGTGCAGGGATGTCTTGCAGGAAGTGGGTCTTGCCAGCTGAAGCAGGGAACTGTTAAGGCAGCTGCACCCTGGTCTGACCATCACAAAACAAGAGACCTTAGAATTAGAAAGGCAAGGCTCACGGAGCCATTTTTCTCTCTACCTTTCAATTAACTCCAAATGTGTTTATCGCCTAGGTTGACACAATGAACTAGCTACCTCAGATACTCGGGGAAAAAAATTAGTCTGCTAACAATGGCACTAGTTGAGGCACAAATAGAGAAGCTTATAACTCAAAAAATGAATTTACTAGTACATCTCATTGCTTGGTGTATGTTGTGAGAGTTGTATGAGGAAAGTCTCAGCTAAATGTCCTCAGTAATTGGTTGAACTACACTGACATTTAATGAGGTAAAAAATAACAAGGGAAGCATTACATTTCCTCCAGAATCATGGGAGGAAATATGAAATATTCATTTTCATTAATTCATCAAATAATTTTAATAATAATTTTATCTGCAATGGTAAAGAAATAAGAAAAGCAGTCCTTCTCATGAAGTATGATAATTATTTAAACAGGGAATCACAATTCACATGACAAATTATGAGACATCAGATTCTGTACATCATTATATAAATATAATATTTATATTATATATATTGTATATTATATTTTTGTATTTATATTATATTATATTATATTATATATTCATTATTATATTATTATATATTAATATTAATAATATTATATTAATATTAATTAATTAAGATGATATTAATATAATAATATTAATATATGATGTATTATATTACATATTGTATATATTATATATAAATATATATGTATATATAATATATACAATATATTGTATATATTATATATGTATATAATTATATATATTATATATATTGTATGTTATATTGTATAATATTTATATTATATATATTGTATATTATAGATATGTTCAAGAGGAATATCAGTTTTAGTTCATTTAAATATTATTCATATAATATGTGAATAATTTTTAATTCATTAATTTGTAATGCATGAATTTGTAAATTCTTGTATATGCATTTATAATTTGAAATATGAAACAAACATGACATTTTAATCAATAATTTACTTTTTTCTAGGAATCAGTAGTCTTACTTTTAGGAAACAATTTTTTCAAGATATGACCTCTTCTTACTTTTCTGCTTAACATATCCAAAATTTGTGTTCTTTACAACCCTTTAATACTTTTTGTGTGTGTCTTTTTCCTCTAGAAGAAATTGCTTCCCCTACAAAATTCCCAATTCCAGGTACCATCTGATAATATTCAAATCAATTATAAATATTAACTCACTTTTACCTTCATCAAAGTTTTTTCTAACAATCCAGTAAAACACTGGCAATCTTCCTCTCTTCAGTTATCTTCTTATAATAATTTAATAGTAACATTTTATTTAGTTATAAAGTCATAATATAGTGTGTGAGACAAATTAGATTATATAAAATATATTTTATATTGGATAAATTACCCATATTTTGCTTATTCAAATTTTTCTAAAGTTCACATAGAATCCAATGGAAGCAGTGAATACAGAAATTTTAAAATGCATCTTAGTAAGTTGTGTGTGTGTGTGTGTGTGTGTGTGTGTGTGTGTGTTCACCAGGCATGCATCCATGGACAAAATAGGTGAAAATATCAGTGAACAGGAGAAAAAGATTTAGAAAAAAAAACAGAAAAATAGAGAACAACAAACTAAGTGTCTGAGCTCCATGAAGGCAGAAATTGGTCTCTCATGTTTATATCTCAAGAATATGAAATAAAGGATGGCAACAGGCTGCTAAAATATTATTAACATATTTATTATTTCTTCTAAACCAAAATTTCATCAGTTCTTAATCTGGGAAGCTAAGAATTTCAATTCATATATGATTACTATACATTGCTAAGATAATAGATATATGTACAGACCTGCAAGATACTTTTATAGTAATTATTCTTTTATAAATTATCATATCATGGATACACTTAAGATATTGAACTCCTAAATTCAAGGTCAGTATTTCAAAACACCAGCTTCTCTGATGGAGAAAGATGAGGTGTTTTCTTCCTGTAACTAGTTATAGTCGCGGGGACTCACAGGGACGGATCTATCCTGTCCTATAGGGCTGCAATGAAACGTCATTGGCCTGAAGTCATGGAGAGTGATACTACTCAAAAGTAGAAGAAACAGCTACAAATATCCATTACTAATAAGAATATGGAATGTAGCAAGTATGAGTCTACAAAAATAGAAGTTGTTGAAAATAAAATTTAAGACATACAGATCAATATCCAAGGCATTAATGACATAAATTTTCTATTTGTCATTTTGTATTGGACATGACAAAGTTGAAGAAGAACAACATCACATTCATCCAAAAATGAACATTTCAAGACCCAACTTGAAGTACAAGGCTATATTAACAAGACCGATATTAAAATGTATGCACCAGGCACTAAAACTAGTGATGAAATCTTAAGAATTTGCTAATTTATGCAGTCCAAAATTTATCAAGCTTGCAATAAGGATTATTGAAATGAAGAAGTTGAAAACTGGAAGAATTGCTATTCAGAAAGCATGGCCTTGGTGCAAAAATAAAGACACTGGAAGACCACATGATAGAGCTTTATAAAACAGCTATATATCCATTACAATTATTTTTTCAATGACATAAATATGGACTTTTTCCAGATATAATACACAAAAATCATATCAACTACATCTGTGGGAAAAGATTATGAAGAAGTTTGTTATAATTAGCCAGAAGAAGGCCAAGGGTCAGCTATGGAAGAGATACATCATCAATTCATCATAATCAAGGTAAAACTAAATTAATGAAAATGAAAACAAGACAATGGGAGTTAAAGTATGATCCTCAATATATTCCACCTGGAAGAGGGTGGGAAATTAACCTAACAAAGATTCAATTACCTCCACATCAGTAACATTTCTGAGTTGGGCTGTAAAGCAGGTTGAAATATTTCTCCCAAAGTAAAGGATAAGGTCTTGTATCTGAGTTCCCAGTGACTAAAATGGAGCACAAAGCCTTTTTGATTTCTTTGAATTTTGGAATATCCATCTCATCGGGATATGATCTGAAGCCGGGGCGGGGGGAAGAAACTATTTAAAAAGCTGTGAATTTTCATTGGGGCCAAGAGCAAAGAAAGGCCGTGCGGCAGGTTCACGAGGCAGCTTTGCAAACCATCAGTGCCACTGACGTGGCGTATTCAGTGGTGCTTAACATCTCAGTGACAGAGAGAGGTGTTGTGTGTAGTCATTGGCAATCAATCATTGGAGAATCAAAATAAATATCATTGTACTGTTGCCATGTCCTGCAGATTCTTTTTCCCCTTTTGAGAAATAGCTCTTAGTCTTTAGGGGGCCTTAGTAGATACTAAACACTTTAATATTAGCAATCAAGTCACCATATATCCTTAGCTGCTCACCATCCACTATGTGGTATATGATCCTCAGAGTCATAAATGTGCATGTTCTCAGCAGTACCCAATGGTTAAATAGAAATGGCACACATGAGATCATGCCCCACCACGACTGGAAGACAAAAGTAAGTAACCTAAATGTCCATGGTCTCAACTTCTGTAACATCACTTTCCATCGCTGGTTCTGCACTTATGGCCTCCTGGGAAGTTCCTTATTATCATTCGACTAAGAGTGAGTCCACATCTAATTGTTATATATGAAATGCAGACGTCACTCACAAGTGGCTGACAGCAGTGCTCTATCCCTTTTTTGTGACCTTTACTGAAGGATAATTGTGAAGAGAAATCCAGTGATCAGGCTTGTGCATGGAAGGAGATATAGCCATATGTATGTTTGTATGCTAACATTGTCTGTAGCCAATGGTTAAGCTAAATGATTAGGGATCGGGCTTCTACTCAAGTACTCCCTAATGCAAGAACACTTTGTTCTATTAACCTGGAATTTCATGATGCTCACCTTCCCAACAAAATTACTGAAGACAAAGCAAGTGCATAATCAAATGTGGTGAAGAAAGCTGATGGTGCCTGGCTATCAAATGATATAGAGTCTGGGGTCTTAAAGGCTTGAATATAAACAAGTGGTCATCTAGCTGAGAAGCAACAAAGTCCACATGGAAGAAGACACCAGGCTGTGTGATCATGAAGTGTCGATAGGATCAGGTATCAGGCATCAAAACCCAGGGAAAAAAATCATATCATTGTGAATTAGGGGGGGTGGGTGCAGAGTGGATACCCAAATCCCATCTGTAGGCAATTGAATATATCCTTACAGAGGTTCTCATCGAGGAGATGAGCCAGTCTGGGTGCATCATAGTACTGATGAAGAATACAACTTTCCTCTAGTTCATTAATGCCCCCCCACCACTATCACGACCTCAATTCTACCTTACAAATCTGGCTAGATCAGATCATGTACATGAGTACAGAGAAGAGCTAGAATCACAGGGAATCCAGGACAGATACCCCTCAGAACCAATATTGAGAGTAGCCATACCAGGAGGAGAAGGGGAAGGTAGGTGGAAAAAGGGGGAACCAATCACAATGATCTATCTATAACCCCCTCTCATGGGGATGAACAACAGAAAAGTGGGTGAAGGGAGACAATGGTCAGTGTAAGACATGGAAAAATAATAATCCATAAATTATCAAGAATTCACGAGGAAGCAAAAGTGGGGGAGGGAGAGGGAAATGAGAAGCTGATACCAAGGGCTCAAGTAGAAAGAACATGTTTTGAAAATGATGATGGCAATAAATGTATGAATGGGCTTGACACAGTGGATGGGTGTATGGATTGTGATAAGAATTGTACAAGCCTCCAGTAAAAAAGAAGAAAATAAAATTGTTTACAAGGTGGTATAGTGAAGAGGTATATGAATAATCCCCTCTAAATATGCCACAGAAATGAATATCTTTATGTTTCATATGAATGCTACTAAAAGAGTACCTCAGCAGGAGAAGATTTAAGCAATCAAGTGAATAGCATGTTAAGCCACATGGAAACTAGTCATCCTCTTTTATCAGCCACTCTGCTGTTGCTCAGTAGACTCAAGAACAATGTAGCCATAACCATAGGAATAGAGACTATGCTTGGGCTCAGCACCATGGACTTCTATTTACAAAGGTTGACTTGGCTGCAGTGACAGGTAAGTGCCAAATCTGACATCAGCAGAGACCAACACTGAGTCTGTACTATAGAATCATTCATTGGGGAGATCAGTTGTCAACCTGCAGAAAGATTGATTACATTGGAACACTTCCATCATGGAAAGGCCATTGTTACACTCATACTGGAGAAGATACTTGTATGGATATGAATTTTTGCCAGAATAAGCAGCCATGGATTACAGAATATGTGTTCCACTGTTAAAATATAACTCACTACATTGTCTAAGATCAAAGGACTCAATGCTGAATGAAATATGGCAATGGGATTATTCTCATTAAAAACTCTTGGTTTAACATGTTTGCCCCAAATTCTGAAGCAGCTGTTTAGATAAAACTTTGGAATAGCTCTTGGAAATGCATTGTGTTTTTGGAACAATGTTCTCGAGACAACTATATGTGCAATATATGATGCTGTTCCTCCAATAGCCAGAACCCACGAGGTCAAGGCTCAGGAATGAAAGTAGCACTCCTATTTTCTTTAATGAATAGTTACAAAATATGTTTGTCTTGCTCCTGTTCTCCATGGCTTTTGGGTTCACAATGTCTTGGATCAATGTCTCCCAAGGTACTTGATCCTACCATCTGAGAGTGGTGGAATTATCCAATGGGAATGAAAAAATGATATGTACTCATATGCACTTGGCCGACAGGAGCCCTGGTGTCACAGCGGGTTTCATGATGGGCTGCTAACCACACTGTCAGCACTCTGAAACCAACACCACGTCATGCGAGAGGGATTAGACTTTCTACTCTCAAAAAAGAATTACAATTTCAGAAAGCCACCTGGGCTGTCCTGTTCTGTCCCAGAGGGTCACATTGGGTCAGAATCAACTGAATGACAATGAGTTTGAGTTTTTGAGTGTTGGCATTTTATCCTGCATTATAGGTAATATAATAAAATAATTGCAGTGTCGGTGATTTTTTTTCTGAAAGGGCCAGATGAATGTGGGAACCTCGGCCTTGTACTCAGAGAATAGAATAGTTCCACCTAGAGCCGCTACGCTCATTCAGATGGGCTTCACGCTAACAATGCCGCCCTCGTACTTTCGTCTCATCCCCTGAATCAGCAGGCAAGTAAGTCACTTGTGTAAGCACTTATGATTGATTCTGAGGCTCAGTGGGAAATACAATTGATCCTACATACTGAAAATAAATAAATGCAAACCAATCAAAGGGTGACCAATGAAGAGCTGCCTTCTCAAAGTAAAGTTGACCATAATGGCATGAATGGAGTAAAGTCCATGGGAATAAAGCCTTCAGGATTTTCATGTACTAATGGGACATGACACAAAATGAGAAGAAATATCTGAAAGCATCAATGAATAATCAGAATTTATAATGTGTGAAGTAAGAATCAAGGAACATTGGAAGCCATAAAAAATGAAATGGAATGTACAGAGATGATTATCCTGGGTGTTGGTGAGCTAAAATAGATGGGAATTAGCCATTTTGAATCAGAAAATCATATGATTTACTATTCTGGGAATGATACAATCAAAATGAACAGCATCACATTCATTCTCTAAAAGGTAATTTTAAGATTTACCCTGAAATACAGTGCTGCCTGTCATAGTTTTACATTTGTTCATACTCAAGGAAATCTGAACTATTATGCAAGTTTATACACGATCATTAAAGCTAGTGATAAAGAAATTGAAATTTTCTTCTGATGTATTCAATTGGAAATTGATCAAACATGCAATCAAGGTACATTGATAATTATTCGCAATTGACATTCAAAAGTAGGAAACAAAGAGAAAAGAACCATAGTTGTAAAATATGATCTTGAAAGAAATGGACCTGGAGAGAATTTTGCAAGACCAACAACTTGTTTCATGGCAAATATCATTTTGTTAACAACACGATTGGTGAGTATGCAGATGGAGTTCTCCAGATGGCACACACTGAAATCAGACTGACTACATCTGTGGGAAGAAATCATGCAGGTTGAATATCAACAGGTAAAACCAGGCCAGAGGCTGACTGTGGAAGAAAGCTCCAATTGCTCACATGTAAGTTCAGGTTGAGGCTGAAGAAAATGAAAAGGAATCGACAAGAGCCAAAATATGACCTTGAATATAACCCCCGTAAACTCTGAGAGCATCTCAAGAACAGATTTGTTGCACTCACTGAACACTGACCAGAAGATCTGATGAGCTGTGGGATGTCATCAAACACATAATTCACAAAGTAAGCTCAAAGTCGTTCAAAAGAAGGGAAACAAATTATATCTTAAACTGAAATAACTCGAGCAAAAAAATCAAGCTGTGAGCTGCAACACTGAAAGCCAAGGATTGCATCCTTCAGTGTGAATTACAACTCCGTGTGAAGAGTGCAATGCTCAGAACTAGACTCACAGGTTACCTCATGGTAAAAGGAGGAAATATTGAGATTGTCTAGGGTTTCATCTTGATCAAATCTACAGTCAATGTTCACTTAAGAAGCAATAATGAGATTAAATGAAGCATGACTTTGGGTAAATCTGCTACACAAAACTTCCTTAAAATGAAGGGAGCAGAGGTTTGAGGACTAAGGTGCACCCAGCCCAAACTGGTACTTTCCGCTGCCTCCTTTGTATGTGAAAATCGGACATTGATAAGGAGGATTTAAGAAGAATCAATGCTTTGAATTGTGGTGCTGGTGAGGAATCCTAAAAATCCCATGGACTGCCCCCCCAAAAATACCACTCTTGTAAAAATACAAACAAAATGCTCCTTCGTGGCAACGATGTGGAGCTTACATCTTAGGTATTGCACCTGTTGTCAGGAGAGGCCACTCCTTGGAGAAGGCCATCATGCTCAGTCAAGTAGAAGGGCAGTGCAAAAGAGGAGGACCCTGGACAAGTCGGATTCACAAAGTGCTGCCACAGTGGCTCAAACATAGGACAAGTGTGAGGATGGGACGGGGCTATGCAGTGTGTTGTACACATTATCTCTATGAGTAGGAAACACCGCTATGACACCTAACATTGACAGCATAGTTAATATCACATGCAAGGAACGTTTTGCTGATGACAATCCAACAAAAGATGCATCAGCACATTGACAGGGAGTTGCCAGACTGGATTCAGGAGAGGAAACTGATCAAGGGATATCATTGCTGATATTAGATGTATAAAGGCTAAAAGCAGAGCACACAAGAAAAAGTGTACGCTTATTTTTCTTTGACTACACAGCGCCATACTGTGGGTTCTGAAAACACAGTCTAGAGAAGAATGGGAATTACAAAATCTGTAGATGGGTTAAGATGGAGTTGTGGTAGCACAAGGGCATACTGCGTGGACAGATGTGTGTCAGAGTTTTACCCACTCACCGTA
Organism: Tenrec ecaudatus; assembly: GCF_050624435.1. Lineage (NCBI taxonomy): Eukaryota > Metazoa > Chordata > Mammalia > Afrosoricida > Tenrecidae > Tenrec > Tenrec ecaudatus. The sequence goes on from NC_134531.1 coordinate 238,330,962, forward strand.
TTTATTCGTCGTTGTTGTTGTTGTCGTTGGGTGCCATGGAGTGGGCTCTGGCACAAAGACCCTATGCGGAACAGACTCCAGCACTGTGCAGTCTGGTGCGGTCCTCTATTCTTCCTGTGCCTGAGCCCTTCGATGCCATCATCGTGAAATCCATTTCGCCGAGAGCCTTCCTCTTTCTCACTACCTTCCGCTTTACCAAACATGAGGTCCTTCTTAAGGGACTGGTCTCTCCTGACAACAGATGTAAAATGAAATCTTGCCATCCCTGCCCCTAAAGAGCACCCTCGCCGTACCTGTTCCAGTACAGATTGGCTTGTCCTTCAACTCAAAACCATGGATTCTTCTTCTCTCACTCTCTCCTCATTCAATGTCCAACTTTCTCATTCATATGATGCAGTGGAGAACACCAGGTCTGGTCAGGTGCACTTCAGCTCTCAAAGTAACATCCGTGCCCGTTAGGACGCTAGGAGGTCTTGTGAAGCAGATTTACTCCATGCGCGACCTCTTTGGTCTCTTCACTGCTGCTTTCGTGACCATTGATTGTGGATCCAATAAGACAAAATTCTTGATTATTCAACCTTTCCTCCACTTACCATGGGGTTGCCTGTTGGTCCAGTGGTGAGGATTGGGGTCTTTACATTGAGCTCTAATCCACACTGAAGCCTACAATCCTTGATCTTCATCAGCAAGTGCTTCAAGTCTTACTTTTAGCAAGCAAGCTTATGTCATCTACATATCACCAATTCTTAACAAACCTTTCTCCACTCCTGATGCCACGTTTTCTTCATACTATGCAGCTTCTCTGATGAAGGCCTTATGCCTAGCTTTGAAGCATTGTCAAATTCCCTCTGCATGCTGAGCAAATCATTAGAGAACAGGTAATATCACAATAAATAGAGAAAAGATTACATTTGACAAGGTTTTCATCATGCTTTTATCCACAATATTCTTGGAAGCAGAAGTTATGAAATCAAATGAAGCGTGTCATTGGTAAATGTGCTGTTAAAGACCTCTTCAAAAAATTGTAAAGCAAGGAGGATTATTTGAGGACTAGGATGGACCTAACCCAAACCATGATGTTTTCAGTTGCCTCTTATGCATGTGAAAGTTGGAGATTAAATAAGCATGACCAAAGAAGTTTCAATGCACTTAAGTTATGTGAAAGTACTACAGACCGCCAAAAGAAGAAACAAATATGTCTTGCAATGAATAAAGCCAGAATGCTCGTTGGAGACAAGGGTAGTGAGACTTTGTCTAATGTACTTTGGGCAGTTGTAAAGAGAGACGAGTCACTGTAAAGGACATCATGCTTGGTAAAGTAAAGGAGCAACAACAAAGAGAATCACCCTTGAAGAAACGGACTCACATGATGCCTGCAGCAAGGGGCTCAGGCAGAGGAGCAATTGTGAAAATGCCACAGGACAGTGCACTCTCTTGTCTGGTTGTGCATAGGATCACTGTGGATCAAAATTTACTAAATGACACCTAATATTACTAAACCAGACTGTTCTGGGAAAACCACTTTTGTAATTGTACTTGGCTGAGGGCAAATAAACAGAAAAAGTAGTAAAAGACGGTAGTTTTAAATACCAACTATGACCAGGTGACGAATTACAAAAATGAGGACTGCATTTATTACGAGTGTTTCTTCTTTGTATGCATCAAAATTATTTTTTCTTCACTGTATTAGGCAGTGTTCTCTAGAGAAGCAAAGCAAGGACACTTATGATTATATATATAAGTTAATTAAAATTATATATATCATGGATAACTTATATAGTCAAAGGAATGTACAGCAACTTAATCTACACAGCAGTATAGAGGGCTCAATCTGACTCATTTTCGTGGGTCAGTTAATAGACTGAAGATTTTATCAACCCACTTGGCCACTAACCCAAGACCAAGAAAGCAGACAGTAAGAAGAGGTGTCAGAGGGTAGCAGAGGCTTGTAGCTAGCACAACATGGCAAAACAGGTCATGGTGGAGTTTCATGGGGTAGCAATGCAAGACAGCTGGCTGCAGGTGCAGTGACTGGAGTGGTGGCTAGACAGGCAGTAGACATGGCAAGATGGATTAGTGCCCTGGCATGGGACAGCACAGTACAGAAATATGATCTATGCTTGGCTCACCAAGGTAGCGCAGAGAGCTGCACAACCCACAGGTAACATGGATTTGGCAGAGCAGCTCAATTAAGCAGCTCACTGATCCAACCACCAAGACAAGAGAGAGAGAGAGAGAGAGAGAGAGAGAGAGAGAGAGAGAGAGAGAAATTGGCCTCTAGAGAGCCATGTATCTCAGTTGCACCTCCATGGGAAATCATAAGGCTGCGACCTCACTGAAAGCTAAACACCAGTGATACCTTCTTACAGCTGTCATATTGGCATACACACACACACACACACACACAACAAAAACAAAACAAACCTACTATCACAGTCATTTACCAATACATAATCTCCAGACAAAAAAATTCAAAAATAATATTTACACATAACAGAACAAAACTAAAATGTGTAAAACTGAAAATGTGCCAGTCCTATTTAGACTTAATATTTTAATGTGTGAACTTATAATATTTTATAAGTGAACAATATAAAAATACTCTATGCCTAAAACTTGAAATTATGTGAATTCCTACACCTTAATCCTATTTTCCTACCCACATCTTCCTCCTCCCATGAAAATTATATCTTTATCCCCTCCGTTTTTGGTATCCAAATTCTGTACTGCCCTTTCTATCAGCCCAGTGTTATCAAGGGACAAGCATGTTCTTTTTCTTTTTAAAAGTCTTCATTCTAGTTGGGACCATGTGGGTCTGTATCCATAAGCAAACTCAAATAAGGACAGGCCTCCATAAACTCAGCCGCAATGTGAACCAATTCAAAGGTTCAACAATATTAACTGCATCTGGTCAGAATCTAATCAACCCAGTGTGGGCCGCATTGATTAGCCTCACCAGGGTGCCCATTGGTCATCTCATCTTTTGACCAAGGGTCCTGTCACAAATTCTCAACAACCCTAGCCCCCTTGGGCTAGGTCATTGCATAAACTCAGGTTCAGCTCAACTCTTTAAACTTCAGATAAGCCAACTTTCTCTCATCTCTTCTATAAGCCAGGTCCATGAGTGGCAGTACAGACTCAATCTATCTCTTTATTGCTGTGTTTCTCACACTTCCACTCAATAAGTGGATCCAGGTAGTAAGCTAGCCAGCATTTCAGGCTGCTTGCTTTTACATTTAGTCCTAGAGAGGAGAGTTCCTTCAAGACTCCAAATTATTCTGACTTCATGAACAGACTTCTAGTTCAAAATTCAAAAAGGCCAAATGACTCCTTTTTAACTTCAGTCTGCTAACAGCTCTCCCTGCAAATCTTTTCAGATGCAAATGTCCTGAACGCTCAAGGCACTGGGAGAGGCTTATATTTTCTAAGCTTACTTGGCGGGGATTTCCTTAACACAAAAAATCATTAACACAAAAATGAAAATTACACATTGAACTCTAATGACCAAAGCCCAGGCCAGTTGTGGGTTAGTAACAAGATAATCATATTTGATGTAATTCAAAGGTCATTCAAAAGATTCCAAAAGAGAATTTTAAATTTATGATTGGATCTAGATAATCCAAAGCTACTGGAATATATTGTGAAATAAGTAGTTGAACAAAAAATTTCAAACTGCAACTTTAGAAGACAATGAAATTTGTCTTTCAGAATCTGAGTAGCAATAAAGAACATAGTAGTCATTTATCATGCTTAAATAGCTAAAGAAACTGTATGAGATTTTAGTTGCAATATTTAATGATTTTGTGTGTGCAAAATATTGAATAATTTGGGAAGCATCAAAGAAAGATAAAAGTAGTTCACCAAGACACTGTATCAAAAAGAAATTGTCAATGTTCAATCATTTCAACCAGAAGCATTTGATCAAGAACCAGTGGTATTGAAGAAAAAACCCAAGCTTTATTGAAGCCATTGGCAAAAGCAAAGCTCCAGGAATGGACAGAATATCAATTCATATGTTTTGACAAAGGGAAGCAGCCCTGGAGGAACCACTTGTCTACACCAAGAAAGTTTGAAGGCAACTAGACCAATTGACAGAAAGTGGTCCATATATATATTTTCTAAAGAATGGTGACTCAATGGGATGTGAAATTATTAAACAGTAACATCAATATCAAAAGGAAATATTTTTTCTCTGAAGATAATTCCCCCCAAATTGCAGAAGTTCATAGATAGGAAGCTTACAGAAATTCAAGCCAGATTCAGAAGAGGATTTAGAATGAGGGATAACATTATTGACATCTGTTGAATCTCTGAAAAGATAGCAAAGAATGTAAGAAAATATTTATAAATATGTTTTATTTACACTGAAAAGGCATTTGGCTACATGGATAGTAACACATTTTGCATAGCACTGTTAAATATTGGAATTCCAGACCACTTCAGTTGACTCACTAGTAAAGCAGGCAGAGAGAAGACGTCATTCATTTGAACAGGATCAGGGGATACTGAAAAGTTTAAAATCAGAAATGTTGTGGATCAGGTTTATATGCTTTCACAATATTTGATCAGTAGGCTGAGCAAATAATCTGAAAAAGTGGACTATCTGAGGAAGACCATGGCATCCCATTGGCAAAAGACAAAATCCATTAACAACCTGCCATCTACAGATTACACAACTTTGATTGCTTAAAGCCGAAAGAATCTGAGGAACTATTAATGAAGAAAGGATGTTTTTAGTATGCATTCAACCTAAATGTAAAGAAGACAAGAAATATCCTCAAAACTGGACTAATAAGCATTATATTCAATGAAGATGCAACTGAATTATACTTATTGTGGCTCTTTTACTCAAGTTTCTGGGACTCACATCAAATGATTGCAAAAAAGATGAATGTAACTAACAGAGGGGATTTGTCCGTTTTTGTTACCACTGCTCTCTATAAAGATAAGCTAACTTTGAAGTGGAAGTAGAGAGGGAAACCGGAGGACACTGGAAGAGTACATCTGTCTGAAGAGGCGGAGGCTGCCTCATCCCCGATGCACCAGAGAATGTGGCAGGGAGACTTGTCTCTGGGGCTCTTCCCCCTCCTGAGACAGAGTGACAGGCAGGGTGGCTTTTGGACTCATGGAGGCAAACACCACGTGACTGAGAGGGTGAGAGCCAGAGAAAAAGTCTTGGTTGCTGGTTGAGGTTACTACTGACTGCTGATCCTGACTTGTGGTAACCTATGGTCTCCTAACCCCCCTTATAATTGAGTAATATCTGAGAGTCCTAGGGGCCATGACACTGGATTCTTGAACCTACCAGAGATGTAGAGTCCTGTGGGAGGAACAGTTGGGGCCAGAATAGGCAATGAAGGATGGAGCTTGGAGGCATGAACGAATCTTGTCTCGTGGCAACAGGGAAGCCTGAGGAGATCAGATATGCCCACTTCCATTGCTGTTTATTGTGTGGGTGAATGTAACCTACGTACTAGTCATATATTTCCAGATCTTTACTAAGTTGATAAATATTTACTTGATGACTGAGATCATTGTACATTTTCTGCCAGGTTTGGTAAGATTCTATGAAAAGGAAGAGTGAGGTCTTTAGGTAACTTCAATAATCGACCTTGAAAATATTTGAAATAATATACATTGCGTTTATGTGTATGAGAGAGAGATTATGACATGTTATCAAGTACTACAGTGAATATCTGTCAGCCCTGAGTTTTCTTTAAAAGTGCATCTTAACAACCAATACTTTTCTTCAAATTATTTACTGCAAGTTTGTGTTTCATATTAATTTAAGTAAACTCTAGTTAAATTGCCTCATGCTCACAGTGACAGGTACCTGCTAGTAAAAGACAAATTCTTGTATCATCTTTGTCTATATCTACTTTTTATTCATCTCCGTATGTGTATTTAGTAGTATAAGACAGCATATTCTGTGGCCAATTGAAAGAAAACTAAGGGATAATTAGCTAAAAACATTCAAGTAGATATATTAACATTTCCTGCTTCACCAGAATTGTCATTGTCTATGAATTATGGAAATAGAACAAATGAGACAAAATGAGTAAATATTTATTTTTAAGTAAAATTAAATTGCTTCAGATGCTCATTATTTAAAGAAAATTGGTGAGTTATTCTCAGCCAACTATACATATATGTATGTATTTGTATATGTATGTGCCATGCATTGTTCTGTCCATAGCTCTATAGTTCTTTTGTCATATTATAGATCTATATTTTTTAAGTATTTGGATACCCATTGGCACAAAACAGTTTATATATGTATTTACTTAAAATCATCAACAACCACAATATCTATTTCAGACGAAATGATTTCCACTGGGCATTAACCTTGCTCAAGCTGTTACATGTCAGGGTGAATTTTTTTCCCTGTGCTGAACTGAACTGTTACTGCAATACTATTTCTATGATCCTTAGCTGTTCAAATTTATGCAGGTGGTGTACTGTATAAGAAAAACTGTTTTTATTATAGCCAGTGAGACTGCAAAAGGAGGATATCTGTTCTCTTGCTACTTTAAATAAATCATGTCACAATTATATGTGAGACTTATGAAATATTAAAACTAGGAGACATTGAAAACATTCAGTGTTACTATTAACATGAGAAAAGACTTTTCAAATATATAACACAGCGAAATAAAGCAGACACAGAGAAAAATATTTTTGTTTAAAGATAAAAAGTTCATGCAACTTTTCCAAAAGTATATTCCAATGAAGAAAATGATTTAATCAGAAGAGAACACCTGTACTCATATTTATTCCCAACAGCTACTCCAACCCTGTGCTTCCTGTTTTTATGGTCTGACAGAGTTTCAACTGTAATAGCATTTCTTTAATTAAAAATGGAAACAATGTGTAGAAAACACATAAAATTTTCCAGGATTGATTCCTCTTATTTTTATATGTATTTTGAAGTTATTTTTGAATACATTAATTAATGGAACTTCAATTGCATTTATGAGTGTGGTAATCTGTTTGATGAAGGTGTGGATTAGAAGGAAAAATACAAATTAGGGTGAATAAGACCATAAATTACCAATTGGTTGTTTTCATTTTCAATTGTTTTTAAGTTTCTATGATGCAGAGGATAAAATGTCAACACAGGTGAATAACTGTAAACACAATAAAGCTCAGTGTCTGGGCCCACTTTTTTATTTTTAAGTAGGAGAAAAAGTTAAGAAGATGTTACAATTTAGGAAAATAGATGTCCTTTTAAATGGACTATAATAAGAATGAAATGCTTATAAGTTGATTAACAGTTTTGTTTTTGTACAAATAGTTTGAGAGAGAGCAATGACAGAGAAATGTACAGATACATAGATAGAGAAAATAACATAAACTACTTCTTTCTGAATTTGATTTCTTGATAACCTATTTAATATGAATGCATATTACAGCAGATACAGGAGGAAAGTAAGATACCATCTCTGACTTCAAGGAAATATAAAATAGATGGAGAAGTAAACTGCATTTTTAAGCACTGAGATTGAATAGATACATTAAGAAAAATATTTTGATCTTGAATACATTCACTTTAGAAAACTGAATCTCTCGGAATTGATTTCCAAATTTTTACAGTTCACATTTTACTGAAATTTTGAAACTATATCTTTGTCATTTTGCTATTATATCATTATGACAATTTCTAATACTAATGATATTGTCATTTTTTGCCGCTTCAAATCATTTTTATGTTTTAAATTTGGTGCTAAAGATTCTATTATTCTATTCAAATCACTTTGACCATTTTTAAAAGTCTGTCTTTATAAAGACACATTTTATAGTGTTGATATTTTGTCAATAATTTTATCATTTTGAAGTATTTGTATTTTCTAAACTACACAGATATATCAACTTTAGAATGTGTACCCTTTGTTTTCATAAACATATTTTCCATTTTTAAATACAGAAATTTGGTTTTCCCAGTTCCATTATCATTGATTATTTTATAAAATGAAAAAGATTGTTAGAATTTTATATTTTGCCTTTATATACTGATATTGATATTTAACAATACTTCTAGAATTTTATAATTTTAGACACATTTTTCAAGAGATAAAATATGCTCTTTACCTTAGAGACTTCATTTACCATACAATTTAAAATCCACAAAGTGTATATATATTCTTTAGGTATGTGAGTAATTCCAAATCAAACTCACTGTCATGAGTTGATGTGGACTTATAGCGACCCTATAAGACAAGGCAGAATGGTCCCTGTGAGTTTTGAAATTGTAGCTCTTCTCAGGAGTACAATATCCCAACTTTCTCCCATGTGTGAGTAACGGGGCATACGTTACTCTTTCAGAAACATCTAATACACTCACATCATTTGTCTAAATTGAGTTTCTGGTATTCAGACTATTTGTCTACTACTCTTAAGTCATATTTAATATTTTCTTTATTTGCTGTATGATTCCATGATAGAGTTCTCAGTTTACCCAGACAACTGCACAGACTGATTTTCTTCAACACATTTATTCCAATGAAGATATTAATGCTTACAGTACATAAAAATCAAAATCATGTTTCCTATTTAAAGTAACATTTTGTATAAGACAAGGAAAATTAATTTTTAAAATAAAATTTATGCTGTCTACATATGGTGCTTGCTAGATCTAAAAATGACTCATATATGTTTAATTACTTAAAATATAAAGCATAATTCCTGAGAATCTATAGGAACATATTTTTATAAAGCACATTTCTTTACTGTGCTTAGATCTCTAAATACGGTATGTAAAACACTTCCACATCTGTTATTTTTTTCCATATTTCCCCTCTTGACTGTCTCCCTCCTTCTTTATTATCATTTCATTCAAATTTTGTGAGCAGTTAGTTTTTCAACTTGCCATATCCTTTGATTGCTCAATGTTGAATTCAGTGACTAAAATGCTCTATTTTCAACATGTTTTAGTCTCATGAATTAATTTTTAATATTTATGAGATTCACTCTTGAATTTAACTTTTTCAGATTGCCTTTGATTTGGTAACTAGGCCTCAAGACCAAGAGCGACAAAGGCAGAGTGAGAGCAAGAGAAAGAGAGACAGACGAACTACTCCATCTAAACATCGAAACCAGCAAAGTCATATGGGGTCCTGAGAGCTGATTCAGAGATTAGTTTTTCTAGCTCTGAATCCACAAACATCACTAAGCTTTTCACCAATCACTCTCTGTCTTTAAAACAGAGAGCCAAGAGAAACTTTGTTCCTTGGACATTCTGACTAGAATGTGATGATATCATCTTGTATCAATTTCCTTAGAAATGCCATGGCAAATTTTTACAAATTTTGTGGATTAAAATAAAGCTTGCTTATTTTCTTTCAGTTCTATAATTTAGAAGTCTGAAACCAGATGCTGAGTGAACCCTGCTTTCGCTGAAGAATACAGGACAAAATGTTGCCTTGTTTCCTCAACTTCTCTCCAACTTGTCCCACACCAGAGTGGGAATACAATGGTCTGTGGGAATACAACAGCAACATCTATCTATTTCCATCTACACTGGCGTTTCTGCCCTGTGTATCCCCTCTCCTTCTTCTGAGGGCGCTTATCATTGGATTGAGGATCTTTTGAAAACCTATTTGGATATACCGGTAATCTTGAGATCTTTAACTAATTTCATAATATAGGACCTTATTTCTAAATAGGGTCACATTCACAAGTGCTGGACAATTTTTATGAGGCTCTATTTAACCCACAAAGAGCCTGAGTGGAGCTATCATGTAAGCATTAGACTACTCGCCTGTGGTACCAGTCACTCAAACTCGCTGGATGCCCTGCAGAAGGAAAATTAGATGAAATGTTCTTATAAAATTTTGTAGCCTCAGAAACTCTAGGTAGGGTAATTTTGAGTCAGAATTCAATTGATGGCAGTGAGTTTGGGTTTTATTCAACCCACTGCAGATCACTAAGAAACATTATGGATATTGGCTCTCATCAGATGTGAACATTTTAACATTACATATATTAAATTGAGAGCAGTCAAAAAGGAAGAAATATATTTGTGTGTATGTATTACCTATTTGAAACTATTCAATAAATGCATAGATCTGACATCAGGTAAGTGATTGAGCTAAAAAAAAATCATGTTTTTCTTGACAGTGGAACTAGGGGACTTACTGCGTTTCCTAAGGTTTAAGCTATCTGAGGATATTAGGTCATTAATACCATCTGTGTTATTCTAAAAACAAATTCAAGACACTCATTTATATGTAAGAGAGAACTTTACATCAATGAGTAATTGTATATTAAGAAAACACCCAAACCTAAGAAAACATCCAAACCCAGACCAGTTAAAGTCCATAAATCCGATATCAATCCATAATTTCATCTTTAGACTCATGCCGCCATGCAATGATGCTGAATGCATGAAGATCACAGACCAGTGGATTGAAAGTCTTGTGGATGCAGTGTGATGGTAGAAGCGTCTCAGTGCTGGGGTGGGTTTCCATGTGGTTCCTCCAGCTCCAGGCCACTAGCTTTATAAGCATAGCTCCATTTGGTTTGTCAGCAGGAATGTTTCCCAGGGAGTGTATGTATCTGGTCTCCAGAGAGCTATTTATCTCCACTGAATCTCCAAATGAAGTCATCAAGCAGTGACCTGATTGACAGGCTGAACTCCATACCTTCACTCTTAATAATCTAAAGTTGACACCAGATAATGTAACTACCACACCATCTTAGTGATAGACATGTGGAATGTGGCATATATATATATATAGTATTATATAATATGTTATATACAATGTAATATATAATGTTGTTTAATATATGTTATATTTATTACATATATTTGACATTATATCATATATATTTCACACATATCCTAAGGGAAAATATTTATGTATATATATGGGTATGTGTGTGTTCTGTGTGAGAGTATGTATATGTATATGTGTATATATATGTGTGTGTGTGTGTGTATATATATATATATATATATATATATATATATATATCTTTTGTAAACCCATTGGATCTAAGCCTCAGATTCTTAACTAATACCATATTATAAGACTATATGTAATCCGTGTGATGTGTATTTATACACTCATTTTTCTTGGTATTAAATTTTCTGATATTCTTCATCTCTCTCTCATACTTTGTTCTCTTTAATGACTCCAATATATAATCTTATAAATTCAACTAGCTTTATTATACAATGGCATTTTAATCATTAGCAACCCCTATATATTTCTGCTACTCTGTTCTCTGTGAGAGCAAACACAGTATCTTAATCATTTGAGACTATTGCACACTATCCTACACCGTTCCTTCTTTAGTTAATCTTCAAGAAATATTTTCTGCTCACTATGTTCTGGGCATCTAAATTAAAGGTAAAGTGTTCCTTACAAAGCACCACGTGTGATGAAGACAGATAAACAGAAAGTTTCAAGTAATAGATGTCTGCTTTACAAGGGAGATTTACTTAAACAAAGCTTGAAAGCCCAATCTCAATGTTAGCATATATATTTCTTATAAAATTGATGTTGCTTCTGAATCTTGAAGATAAGTAGGATTTAGACAGTTAAAATAGAAAAAAAATGGCACTCTAGGATAGCTGTTGGCACACTTAATTTTTCTGTCAAAAACTATGTAGTAAATATTTTAAGCTTAGACGGTCAGGCTATCTCTGTTGTACTAACTCTGTTGTGATTACTTAGGTATTCATAGACTAAAGAGAATATGTAAGTGATTTAGTATTGTTTTCCAATTATGCTTTCTTTAAAAAAGATAGCAAGAAGATTTATCCAAATGCTAGACATATATGCATAGAACAACATGATTTGCTAAGGAATATAGAACTGTTGCCTATAATTGGTGTAAGAACAGACTGCTAAGTAGGACTCAGCAGCCCACTTTGGAGATAGTAGCTACTGAAAACCTTATGCATAACTTTGAAATATTGTCTGATATTGAAGGCCTAATGACAGGAAGCAGAACATTGTTAGAAGAGGTGCCAGGGGATGGGTTCCTTGGGTCAGAAGACACTTGAGATGTGATGGAGGAGGAGCTGTTTCCTCAAACTGGAGATGACATTTGTGACAGAAAGGGAGTAAAGTCTGTGAGGCTGGAGTCTTTGAGATTTCCTTTGTTGATGGGCACAAAACAAGGTGAGAAGAAACAAGTGCAAAAAGCTACTAATAATTGTAACTTGGAATGTGTGAAGTATGAATCAAGGAAAATGGAAGCCATAAAGATCAATATCCTTGGTGAGAACGAGCTGGAATGAATGTGCACTGGCCATGTTGAGTCAGAAAGTCCTATGGTTTACTGTTCCATAAACAACACACTAAACTCGTGAGTTCTTTCGGTTTAGGAAACACTGAGCACGTTCTTCCTTCTGGTTTTCTAACTCCAGCTCTTTGTATATTTCCTTGTAGCATTTTATTTTGGCTTCTTGAAGTGCCTTTGAAATTTTACGTTTAGTTCTTGGACCCCATCGTTCCTTTCATTTGCCTTATGATCTAAAGCACATTTTATAGTCTCTTCTGACATCCACACTTATCTTTTATTTCTCTCCTGTCTTTGTAATGACCTAGAGTTTTCTTCATAATGGAGTTCTTGAAGTTTTCCCACGGCTCCTCTGGTCTTCTATTATTAATAGTCAAGGTAGCAAATCTGTTTAGAGTGTCTTGAAATTCAGAGGTGATAGACTCCAGGTCATGTTTGGCTCCCACAGACTCATTTTTATTTCCATCAGTTTCAATCTGAATTTATTTTTGAACAATTGATGGTCTTTTTAATAGTCAGTTGCTGGCTGTGTTTTCGATGCTTATATTTTACTTCTTCATTGTTGTTTCAAAGTTGCAGTCAGTTTAATTTCTCTTTATTCCATCAGGAGAAGTCCTTGTATATAGTTGTTTTTTGTGTTGTTGAAAAGTTGCTTTGTGTTCCTCTGTCTAGTTTTCGTGCATGTTAGTGACTCCACAGGTCTGTCTGAATAGGACAGGCTGGATGAACTATCTGGATGAAAAACAACAGGACCGACAGTTCCGGGGGGACTTGGGGTGGGGGGTAGGGGGGGTAAGGAAGTGGTGTTAACAAACCCAGGGACAAGGGAAAAACATGGGACCCCAAAGGGTAGAGAAGGGGGAGTGGCAGGCCTGGTGGGAAATGATCAAGGGTAAGGTTGCTTAGAGAAGAGGTATACTCTAGCCCAGGTGGCGATGAAGCATGGTAGTAGGGCAGGAGGAAGGTCAAGGGAGATGGAGGAAAGAGCTAGGAGTCAAAGGGCATTCATGGAGGTCTAGACAAAGACATGTACATGCAAATATATATAGGAAGTTGTGGAAATAGATCTTTGTGTCGATATTTATAGGTCAAGTATTAAGGTGGCGGAAGGACCTTGGGCCTCTACTCAAACACTCCCTCTATGCATGAATACCTTCTTTTATTAAATTGGAACTCTATGATGCTCACTCTCCCGACACAACGGCTGGAGCCAAAGTGGGTGAACAAGTAAATGTGGTGAAGAAAGCTGATGGTGCCTGGCTATCAAAAGAGATAGTGACTGGGGTCTTAAAGGCTTGAAGATAAACAAGCGGCCATCTAGCTCAGAAGCAACAAAGTCCACATGGAAGAACACACCAGCCTGTGTGATCGAGTGGTCCCAAAGGGATCAGTTACCAGGCATCAAAGAACAAAAAATCATATCATTGACTGCACACCTCCATGATAGGATCGCTGAAGACAAATGGGTGCACAAGCAAATGTGGTGAAGAAAGCTGATGGTGCCCGGCTATCAAAAGAGATAGTGTCTGGGGTCTTAAAGGCTTGAAGGTGAACAAGCGGCCATCTCGCTCAGAAACAAATAAGCCCACATGGAAGAAGCACACCGGCCAGTGCGATCACGAGGTGCCCAAGGGACCAGATATAAGGCATCATGCAAAAAAAAAAAAAAAGATATAAGTGTGTGTATGTATGTGTATTTATGTGTATATGTATATATGTATGTGTATATATATATTATATTAAATGAAGGGGGAAGTGCAGAGTGGAGACCCAAGGCCCAAGTGTCGGCCAATGGAGATCCCCTCATAGAGGGGCTTAGGAGAGGAGATGGGTTAATTAGGGTGTGAGGTAGTATCGATGAAGAACACAGCTTTCCCCCAGATCCTGGATGCTTCCTCCCCCCAACTACCATGATCCGAATTCTACCTTGCAGGGCTGGATAGGACAGAGGCTGTACACTGGTACATATGAGGGTTGGAGATACAGGGAATCCAGGGTGGATGATACCTTCAGGACCAAGGGCGTGAGGGACGATGCTGGGAGAGTGGAGGGTGAGTGAGTTGGAAAGGGGGAACTGATTACAAGGAGCCACATGTGACCTCTTCCCTGGGAGAGGGACAGCAGAGAAGGGGGGAAGGGAGACCCCGAATAGGGCAAGATATGACAAAATAACGAGGTATAAATTACCAAGGGCATATGAGGGAGGGGGAAAAGGGAGGGGGGGGGGGAAAAGAGGACCTGATGCAAGGGGCTTAAGTGGAGAGCAAATGCCTTGAGAATGATTGGGACAGGGAATGTATGGGTATGCTTTATACAATTGATGTATGTATATGTATGGATTGTGGTAAGAGTTGTTGGAGTCCCTAATAAAATGTAAAAGAAGAAAAGAGAAAAAAATGATTAGGGCAAAGACTGTACAGATGTGCTTTATACAATTGATGTATGTATATGTATGAACTGTGAAAAGAATTGTATCAGCCCCAATAAATTGTTAAAAAAAAAAAAGTGAAGATGGCACGACTTTGTCTCGTGTGCACTGGACAGGTTATCAGGAGAGATCAGGTCCTGGACAAAGACATCATGCTTGACTAACTAAAAGGGCTGTGAGAAAGAAAAAGACCCTCAACACTGCGGAGTGACACAGTGGCTGCCACGCTGCATCCAAACGAAACCATTGCGAGGATAGCGCAGGGCCGGGCAGTGTTTCCGCTCTGAGTTGGAAGCGACTCCCAGGCCTAACAGCGTGGGCAGCTTTGATCAGAAAGGTTTCACCATCTCAGTGCACAGAGCAGCAATTTGGATGCGGGCGATCCTTATATGATTTGTATGATCATGCAGACTGCACACGGGAGGCCCTCGCGGTTTCTCCCCCGCAGGGCTGGGACAGTAGCAAATGCACTTATCCTTCCCAGGCGATTGTAGAAAACATCAGAGAGCTAAGCAGGAAGCTGGACGCTTGTCCTGCCGCTCCAGCATGCTGGCCATTGGGAAGATGATCAACGGTTTCCAAGACAAATAGCATTCATCAACTGAAAGTTCAAGGACAAGGTGGGTTTATCTGGGTCAGCTGCTTCCTGTGGTTACTTGCAGAAAAAAAAAAACTGCTAGAGTCAGAATGGGAAGAGGATAGAGGGGAATGAAGTTGACTGGATACTGTGGCCAAATAGCTAGAAACCAAATCATAATTGTCTTTTCAACTGACATCTGTGACTAGCTGGAGCTCTTCACGAAATTTTTATGAATTCAAATGTTTGCTTAGATCACCTCAGACTAAAAAAACAAAGTCACTGCCATCAAGTTGACTCTGACTCATAGGGATTCTGTAGGAATTGTCCCTGTGGGTTCTCCAGACTGTTAACTCTACCGGAATGGAAAGCCTCCTTGTTCTGGTTCAGAGTAGAGGATAGTTTTGAACTGCCCACCTTGACGTTAGCAGCCCAATGCATAACCACCACACCCACAGAGTTCCTGTGTATGTCATCAGTGTCCTTCAAATCAAGGAGTCCATTGACTTTTGGCTAAATGATCTTCAATTTTATCTCAAGCAAATGCATCATGGTTCCAGCTACTGTTTTGCTTCTGCGAAGACCACTTGTGTGTATCGATCTATTTCTAATAAAAGATTTCATTTTTCAAAAAAAAAAAAGAAAAGGATACTTGTTATGAGCAAGTCATTGTTCTTGCAAAGTTCTATAATATGATCTCCAGCTTCATTTCTATGACCACAATCATATTTTGCAACTACTGTTCTCTGCCGTTGGTTTCCAACTTTTGCATTCCAATTGCCAATAATTATCAATGTATCTTCATCTTATGTTCAGTGAATTTCAGACTGAAGCCATTTACAGAATTCTTAATTCCTTCATCTCTAGCTTTAGAGCAGTGGTTCTCAACCTTCCTAATGTTGCTACCCTTTAATACAGTTCCTTGTGTTATGGTGAGCCCCAACCATAAAATTATTTTTGTTACTACTTCAAAACTGTAATTTTGCTACTGTTAAGAATTATAATGTAAATAACTGATGTGCAAGATGTATTTTTCATTGTTACAAATGAAAAATAATTAAAGCATAGTGATTAATCACAAAACAGTATGTAATTATATATTGTGAAATATTTATTTTTAATTACAGATAAATGAAATTTTGTCTTGAAGGATGGTATAGCATGGGTAACAGTCTTCACATCGGGTATTCATGTGGGTGTATCTGCATGTGGGTGGACCTGCCTGGAGATGGATAGAGGAGCAGTGTCTCAGTTCCTAAAACCATCAGAAATATGTGCTAGGCGACCCCTGTGAAAGGGTCGTTCGACCTCCAAAGGGGTCACGACCCACAAGTTGAGAACCACTACTTTAGAGATTAATGCGTAAATTTGAATGATAGTTGCATTGATTAGATTTCATTGTAATCGCACAGAACTTGTACATGGATCAAGAAACAAGGGAGCATATAAGTAAACATCTCGATATTGGCTGAGCATATAAAACAATGGAATATAGCAGGGATTAAAATCAGTGAAGGTGTGTGTCAGGGTTGTATCCACTCGTGGTATTTATTCAATCTGCACACTGAGCAAACCATTGTAATAAATGGAGAAAATATTGCAATTGTCAATGATTTTGTATTGCCTGGACCCAAAACCAATGCTCAGGTAAGCAGCATTCAGTGATCAAACGATGCATCCCATGGGGTAAATCTGCTGCACCACCAGGTCTCTTTAGAGTGTTGAAAGCAAAGATGTTTCATTGAGAATTAACATGTGCCTGGTCCAAACTATAGTATTTACAATTGCCTCATACGAATCTTAATTTTGGACTTTGAATTAGGATGACAGAATAATCAATGCATTTGAATTGTGGTGAAGAATACTGAACACACCATGGACTGCCAAAAGGAAAAATAAGTCTACCCCGGAAGAAGTAAAGCCAGAGGGTTACTTCGAGGCATGGATGGCAAGACTGTGGACATTTTCTTCATACATTGGACATTACACATATTTGGACATACTTTCAGGAGAGACCAGGTCCTGAGAAGGAGGTCATGTTTGGTAAAGTAGAGGGACAGTGATAAAGAAGCAGGCCTCAAGGAGATGGATTGACACAGGGGTTGCAACAATGGCCTAAAGCACAGGAACAATTGTGAAGGTAGTGCAGAACTGAGGAATGATTCGCTTTGTTGTGTGTTGTGTTGCTGTGAGTTTGGATGACAGCATGACTCCAAATACCAACCATAACCACAGGCATCCATGGGTGGTGAAAATGGTTAACACATTAGTCTACTATCGAAAACTTTGAAGGTTTAAGTCAACTCAAAGGCACCTTGGAGGAATTGCCTAGGCATTTACTTCAGTTAAGAAGGCATTCAATCCTTATGGCGCCCTGCTTGCTTTGAAAATGTGGGTTGGCCATACACCATAATGAACTCCACCTCGACAGAGTTTATTAGTGAAAGTTTGTCTTTGATGAGAATTAAAATAGAAGAAAGAATAGGGTAAACATCATGTGAGCAGTTTGGTGGTTTGCCAATAAATCTGGGTAAGGAAAGAAGTAAAGATTTGTGGAGATAATGGCTGAAGCATATGCTTGTCTGAGGATTTTGAAATGAGTAGTTGAGATTTCTGTCATATGATGGAAGTACTTTTGATTGGTTGATTTCAAGTTTTTCCAGTTAAGGTTTTCTTTGGCGTACCTCACATGTGCCAGAGAGAGAATAAAGTGTTCTGTTCAGGATCATTTATCTATATGATTCTTGAAGGCCTATCTATATGTCATTAAGAAGGTCAAGTTGAATAAAAAGAATATTTCTGAAGCTAGTAGAATATCTAACAAAAGACTGATGCAAAGGATTAATACAGCATAAAGATGGTTCTATGAATGGATCAGCAGAATTGACAGACTGCTGGAGAACCTAACCGAGGAAAGGAAGGAACAAAAATCAGTAGCCAGGATGATGGATAAAACAGAGGAAATCACTAAAGAACCCCAATGAGATTAAAATGATAATCACAAAGTACTATGAAATGCTGTATTCTAATGAATTCAAAAACATGGAAGACATGGATAAATACTTGAAAAAACATTCCCTTCCTAGATTATCCCAGACAAAATTTAAAAACCTCAACAAACTCATAGCAAAAGAAAAAACAGATAAAGTTATCAAGAATCTATCAACAACAACAACAAAACAACTCCCCGATCTGGTGGCCTCACCAGCGAATTCTACAAAGCATTCAGTGAAGAACTGACACCAATTATCCTCAAAGTATTGAAGAGCATAGAAAAGGATGGCAAACTCCCAAACTCATTCCACAAACTCAGTAAAACTTTGAAACCCAAACAGGGGAAGAGCCCACAGGTATAGATAACTACAGACCAATATCTCTAATGAACATAGTTGCAAAAGTCCTTAACAAAATATTGGCCAGTAGAATACAAAAGTATATAAAACATATCATCCACTATGATCAGATAGAATTCACCCCAGGAATGCAGAGATGGTTTAACAACCAAAAATCCATCAGTATTATACACCACCAGGATAAGAAAAAGCATAAGATCCACATGATAATATTGATAGACATAGAAAAAGCATTTGGCAACATCCAACACCTATTCCTAATTAAGACAACAATGAAGATAGGAATAGAAGGTAAGTTCCTCAAGCTAATACAGCTATCTACAAAAAGCCAACAACCAACATCATAGTCAATGGAGAAAAGACAAAAACAATCCCACTGAAGAGGGGAACCAGAGAAAGATGTCCCTTGTCCTCACTTCTATTCAATATCATCCTGGAGGCCCTAACTAATAACAGAAAGCAGTGGAAGGACATTAAAAGTATCTAAATAGGTAAGAGGAGGTAAAACTATCACTATTTGAAAACGACATGATTCTGTACATTGACAATACCCAAAGTTCCACAATGGGAGTACTCATGTGATAGAGGAATATGGAAGAGTGACAGGACACAAGATCAAAAAACAGAAGTCTATAGATTTGCTATATACACCGGAAAGGACCATGGATATCAAGAAGGTAGTACATTCCATAATGGCCAAGGGCAAATTGAAATACCTAGGATTATATTTAACAACAACAACAAAAACTACTGACCGATATAAGGAAAAACACAAGACCCTACTACAGGAAACCAAGTGACCGCCACAAATGGAAGAACATCCCATGTTGTTGATTTGAAGACTCAACATAGGAAAGACATCAATTTTGCCCAAAGTACTTTGTAATTTTAATGCTATTCCAACTCAGATACCAACAACTTTCTTCAAAGAATTGGAAAAACTGACCACCTATTTTAAATGGACAAGGATGTAGCCCAGAATTAGCAGAGAACTCCTCAAGAAGAAGGGCAAATTCAGAGGACTTGCTTTACTTCATTTTATCATCCACTACACAGCCACAGTGGTTAAAACAACATGGTACTGGCATGATGACAGATACTCAGACCAGTGGAAAAGAAGAGAAATCCCAGAAGTAAAGCCATCAGCTTATAGACAACTGCTCTTTGATAAAGGCTCCGAAAGCATCAAGTGTGTAGCAGATGCCCTCATTAACAAATAGTGCTAGAAACAATGGAAATCCACATGTAGAAAAATGAAACAAGATGTTTCCCTCACCCCATGCACAAGAACAACCTCAAAATGGATCACAGACCTAAAGGAAATACCCACACCATCAAGACTATCAATGAAGGAAGCGGGACTAGCCTAAGATCATTGACTCAGGGAATACATAGGCGCACTGAAATAGGGAAGGGTACATACACAGGTGAACTGGACATCAACAAATGGGATTTAATAAGAATAAAACACCTGTGCATGTCGAAAGACTTAACCAAAAGGGTAACAAGAGAATCCATGGATTGGGAGAGGATTTTTAGTAATGACACATCAGATTTTAATACTAAAATCTGCAATACCTTCCTGGCCTACAAAAAGAGGAAAACAGTTAATCCCTTGAGGAAGTGGGAAGAAACCTGTATAGCCAATAAATACATGACAAAGTGTTCCCGTTCATTAGCCGCAAGAGAAATGCAAATTAAAACGACTATGAGCTACCATCGAACACCCCTGAGGTTAGCCAAACTCAGAAAATCAGAGAACAACAAATTCTGGTAGGGGATGTGGTGAAAAAGGACCCTCCGCCATTACTGGTGGTCATGTAGATATGTACAGCCACTGTGGAAAGCGATCTGGCAATATTTAAAGAAAATGGAAATCAATTCACCTTATGACCCAGCTACCCCTCTGCTGGGCATATACCCCAAAGAGGTAAGAAATAAAACACAACCAGTCATCTGTATCCCAATGTTTATTGTGGTGCAATTCACAATCACAAAGAATTTGAAACAACCAAAATTTCCACTGAGAGATGAGTGGATTAGTCAACTCTGGCGCATGTGCACAAAGGAATAGTGCACAGCCCTGAAAAGCATGGATGTTCACATGAAACATGTGAGTGCATGGGAGAGGTTGGAGGAAATAATGCTAAGCAAGGTCAGTCAATTACAAAAAGGACAAGTATAACATAAGTCCCCTGAGATAAGAATAATCAGCACAGTAGATATAGAAGAAACGACACTTATCTCACAATATACAGGTGGAGGCAAAGGCAGTTGGGTGGAGGTCATACTAAAGCCAAAGAGGCACATGTGAATCCAACATAAAGAAGGGGAAAGGAGGGAAGGAGGTGGGAGAAAAAGGGGGGGACTACTGAAACTTGACATGGGAGGAACAGGCCACTAACCCACCCAGGGGGAGAGTATTGGTTGTGTCTCCACAGAACTGGAGTGTGCATACAGACCCCACCGCAGAGCACCAAACCAGGAGTGCAACGTAACCGTGTGGATAACTGCATGGAAAGACTGGGCTACAGGGCCAATGTGACCCCAACACTAAACCTTCAGGTGGGGGTAAGGAGCCAACTTACCATGCCCAGCTGGAAGTAAACCAAGAAGGAAAAGGAGAGCGGGGCAGTTGGCCTACACGCCATGTCGGCACACCAAGCCCAGAGGATACTGCATGGATCTGCTAAGACACAGAGAGGACTCTGGAACTGCCAACAACTCAAGACATGTTGTCCCCTAACTGGAGCGTACTGTGACAGAGGACAATAATGGGGATACAAGGCGGGGAGATAATGTGGCCTGAATCCCCCGCAGCTGGAAAAACTATGAAGGGAGCATAACAAATCAGCATTTGGAGCAAAACCAATCCACAAACTCCCTAAAGAGCCCCCAAAATAGACTTTGAGCTATGAGGGGGTAACCCCCAGAACTCCCTCAGGACCAGGTGGGAGATACTGATAGAGGCCAGTGGACAGACCTGAAACTAGGTACGGTTTTATTCCCTCTCCTTTTCTTTATCCAACCTTTTATGTTCTTATTGTTTGGACTAGGACATTGCTGGTTTGCCTACTTATATAAGACAGACATGGGAAGCAAGCTGGGGGAG
Organism: Tenrec ecaudatus; assembly: GCF_050624435.1. Lineage (NCBI taxonomy): Eukaryota > Metazoa > Chordata > Mammalia > Afrosoricida > Tenrecidae > Tenrec > Tenrec ecaudatus. The sequence goes on from NC_134531.1 coordinate 238,352,681, forward strand.
AAAGGAACAGGGCCAATGGCCCCAGAGGTTCTTGGGGGAAGAAGGTAGAAGGTGTGGAGTGAGGTTGGGGGAAAGAGTGTGGGGAATGAACAACACCATAGGCAGGGAATAAACCAGGGAATTAACACCAACATCTAGGAGGTTGCAAAGATTTTGTGGGTTGTAGAGCAACCCCAATCTAGCTGAGAGGAAGTACTAAGAGGTGGAAGAAGGGGAAAGTGATGGGGGGTGGGGGGCAGGAGAAAGCAAAAGGAAACATAGGAAAGCTCTAGGAAGAAAAACTATAGATAAAGGTATTAACAGAAGTGTGTACGTATGTAAATACATTAATCCATAAAAATAGAGGTATTGGTCAATGTCCATATTTATAAGATAATACATTGAGCCGGTCGACCGGCCTTGAGTCTCAGCTCATACCCTCCCTCAAAACAAGAACACTTTGTTTGAACAAAATGGCATTTTATGATGCTCATAACCCCACTCCCATACCCTAACACGATCTCTGAAGGTGATATGGATTAAACATATGGAAGATATGGTGAAGACAGCAGGTGGTGCCCAGCTATTAAAAGATATAGCTTCTAGGGTCTTACAGGCTTGAAGCAAAGCAAGCGGCCATCCAACAGTGAAGCAACAAGCCCACTTGGAAGAAGCACACCAGCTGATGTGATCATGAGGTATCATAGGGACCTGGTAGCAGGCATCAGATGATTCATAACAAACAACATACAAACAAAAACATGTTGGTGAGAATGAGGTGGGTTGAAGTGGAGATCCAAATCCCATTTGTGGACAATGAAACATCCCCCAACAAAAGAGTCACAGGAAGGGGATAAGTCAATCAGGATGCAGTGGAGCACTGATGGATCACGCAATATACCCCAGTTCCCTGGAGGCCTCCTCACCCCCTACTATCATGACCCCAGTGCTGCTTCTTACTCTGGACTAGAAAGGAGGTTGCACATAGGTATAGAAAAGAGATAAATCTCATGACACATGGAACCCAGGAACAGGAATGGGAATAGTGAAACCAAAAGGGTAGTGGGGAGTGGGGAGAGTTGTAGAGGAAAGGGGTACTGATCACAATGAATGGCCATAACCACACACACCCCTCCAGGAAAAGAACAACAGAAACCAGAGAAGACAGCAGTCCCTGTGAGATATGAAAATGGTAACAATGTATAATCTAACAAGGGGCCATGAAAGGGAGGTTGGGAAGAGAAACTGATCCCAAGTGCTCGATAGAAAGGAAATGTCTAGGAAAGAATTGTAGTATTTCATGTACTAATCTGTCTGATACAATTAAGGTGTGGATTGTTACAAAAGTTGTAAGAACCCCAATAAATAATATTTTTAAAATAGAATATATTTCTGTCCCACAACCACCTGTGTTTTATTAAAGAGGATGTTGGTGGTGAAAAAAAATTGAATATCTAAGTTAAAGATGATGAGGCACACGGGAGAAGAAAAAGAAAATTTAGAATCATTTATGTGATAGATTCATTATCTGTTGTCAATTTGAGACTTCAGAGTGAAGGGGTGCAGTTTAGCCAGTCATTCAGGTCGCAGCTTAGTGACCTCATTTGGAGGCACTAAGGAGATAAATAGCTTGCTGGAGGTGGGACAAACGCACACACACACACACACACACACACACACACACACACACACACCCCGCGCGCCCTGTGTAAATATTACTGATGACAAGCCTGATGGAACTATGCTGATTTAGCCAGAGTCTTCGACCTGGAGGAACCACATGCAGACCTGATATTGCTGAGATGCTTCTGCCACCACAGGATCCACAGATGTTCCACTGCTCTGTGATCTTCCTGCATTCAGCATTATTGCATGTGTTCTGTGAGTCTGAAGAAGACTTTATGTATTGGTATTGGACATATGGGCTAGTATTGGACTTATGGACTTAATCTGGACTGGGCTGGGATATTTTCTCAATATTCCATTGTTCTTGTATATAAGGCTCTCTCATACACATATGAGTGTCTATGCATGTGTTTCTCTGGTCAATGCTGACTAACACAATTTAGATAAAAACTTCTTTGAACTAGGTACTTTGAAATACTTGAGAGAAATTGAAATAAAAAATAATTGTGTGATCTCAGATTTTTAACACATACTTATTACTATGAGTATGAGTTAACAAGTTCAGGAATAGAGTAAAATGGGAATATGAAAATAAGTCCAAAAGTACACCTATGAAATAATAGAAAAATAATTAAATGTGTGTAGCTATTGCATCTTGACACTATCCTTCATCAAGCTCTGTACACTTTTGAAGGTGGTATTATATGGCTCTTATCCATTTTCAATGAAACCCCTAATTTTAAAGTTGTACCATGGCAAAATAGTAATTACAGCAATTTTGGCATTATCCAGGAACTTGAATTATGCTCCTTTCAAATGTTCTTTCAGTTTGAGGAAATTGTGAATGAGACAAGATAAAAATTGTTGGGTACCTGGGTAAGGTTTTCCACTAAAATTATGGTAGGACAGCCTTGGCTGTTCTTGGTGTTTGTAGCATCGGAAAGAAAAAAATCTCAGTGAAGTTCACTGGCCTTTTTCTCAACAATGCAATTTTCAATTTTTAAAAAACTGCTTGATCAACTCCTGTGATCACTCTGTGTCTTTTGAGAAAATCTATCAAGTTTACTCTTTGAAATCGGAAGACAAATAAAATTTTTGCTATAATTACCTGCCTTGAATTTTCTGGCCTAGCAAATCTCCGTGGGAGCTGGTGTTTCAATTGGACTTTTTCTAAGGCACCCAACTGAGAGAGAGAAAATTTTTATCAAGCTACCCACTGATTGCAGAGACATGTTTAATCACAGTTTGTTTGTAGTAAATATGCAGGTATGAACTGGAAACTCGGTAGTCATATGAATAAATAAATACATTATCATTCAATAAGAAAAATATGTGGCATATTTTTTCTGATTAATTTACAAATTTGTTTTTCCAATTAACTTTCATTTCTTTAATAATAAAAGTTGGTGGTATGTCATGTTCATATGTCATTTTTAAAAATTTTCTGCCGAAATGATTGATCTCACTGGTGTCGATGCTAATGTTGAGTTATTGTCTCTTCCTTTGGAAAGATAAATGTTACACCACATCTAAGTTACAGCACTATATTTTGTCAAAGGAGAAAAAGAGAAAGTTGGAGAGAATGGAAAACAAGTAAACTATAGTAGAACACCTCTACAGAGTTTAAAAGACTGGTGCTCTATTTCCATATTATTAATTATAAATTCTTTTGGACAAAAATTTGATGACTTCAATAAGTTTCCTATTTATATAAATATAAATTTTGATATTTGCATGTGCTTGGATGCCACTAAAACATTTGATTCTCCCCCACCTAGACAGCACAGAGCGGCTCAGTGCTAAGTATGACAAGAGTGATGGGTAGAGGGTTTGTCAAAGGATTTAGAGCTTTCACTGAGGGAAGAGTGAGAAGGAAAAGCCATTTATAAGAATGAAAGGAGAACAAAATCCCCATTAAGAATTGAGACTTGAACATCACTTAACACCGTATCCTATCTAGTGTCATATATCACTGGAAATTTATTGAAACCTCAAGCAAAAAAGTAGGATAAAGGAAGATTAAAGGTCTAACAACCTTACACATCTTTTCTGGACTGAGTTCCCAAGGAGCTTGGCTAAGAGCTCAATTAATCTTTTGCTTTCTTTTTTCTTTCTTTGTATTCTTGAGAACTGCGTATCATCAACATCTATATATTTTGTTCATTATATTTGAGTGTTATGTCTACATATGTATTTGTCTAAGTTTCTTAAAAGCAAAATTTGAATCAAGAATAGTCTAAAAGTGAGGCAATAATGTCAGATGTGTACAGGTGAGTATTTAATCTTTTCTCACTTGACAATATAGCCAATGAAACCAGAAGAAGAGTTGGATGATCCCTAAAATGATGTTATCAATGATTATACACATTAGGATCTAGTTATTTTTATTAGTTCTTTGTTTTTCTAAAATATATTTTTCTTTGTTTAAATAATTTTATTAGGGGCTCATACAACTCTAACACAAGCCATACATACATCAATTTTATAAAGCACATCTGTATATTCATTGCCTTCATCATCCTCAAAATATTTGCTCTCCACATAAGCCCTGGCATCAGCTCATCATTTATGTCCCTCTCACCCTATTCCCCCTCCCTCATAAACCCTTGATAATTTATAAATTATTATTTTGTCATATCCTGCCCTGTCAGACGTCTCCCTTCACCGGCTTTTCTGTTGTCTGTCCCCTTAGGGAGGAGGTCACATGTAGATACTTGTAATCAGTTACACCTTTCCAGTCCATCCTCCCTCAACCGTCCCAGTATTGCCACTCACACCACTGATCCTGAAAATATTCCCTATGTTTCTAGTTCCCTATGTTTCTAGTTCCCTATGTTTCTAGATTCCCTATGTTTCTAGTTCCTATCTGGACCAGTGTACATCCTCTGGTCTAGCCAGATTTGTAAGGTAGAATTATGATTATGATAGTGGGTGAGGAGGAAGCATTTAGGAACTAGAGGAAAGTTGTGTGCATCATCGTTGCTACATTGCACCCTGACTGGCTCCTCTCCTCCCCGAGACCCTTCTGTAAGGGAATGTCCAGTGGCCTACAAATGGGCTTTGGGTCTCCACTCCACACTCCCCCACCCACCATTCACTATGATAAGATATTTTTGTTCTGATGATGCTTTATACTTGATCCCTTCCACTCTTCATGATCATACAGGCTGGTGTGCTTCTTCCATGTGGGCTTTCTTGCTTTTGAACTAGAGGGCCACTTGTTTACGTTCAAGCCTTTAAGATCCAAGATGCTATATCATTTGATAGCCGGGCACCATCAGCTTTCTTCACCACATTTGCTTATTTACCCGCTTTGTCTTTAGCAGTTGTATTGGGAAGGTGAGAATCATAGAATGCCATTTTAATAGAAGAAAGTATTCTTGCATTGAGGAAGTGCTTGAGTGGAGGTCCAATGTCCCTCTGCTTCCTTAATACTAAACCTATAAATATAAGTCTATTTCCTCATCCTCATATATATATTTGCATAAGTACATTCCATAAATGCCCTTTGCCTCCTAGCTCTTTCCTCTATTTCCTTTGACTTTCCTTTTGTCCAACTATCATGCTCAGTCTTCATTTGGGTTTCAGTAATTCCTCTTGTTTACATTACCCTTGATCACACCCCACCAAGGCTACACCATCCTCACCACTGATTTGGCTCACATGTTGTTCCCTTGTCCCTGGGTTTACTAACACCACTGCCTTTCCCCCCACATTCCTCTCTCCCATGTCTCCCTGGAATTGTCGGTCCCATTGTTTTCTCCTCCAGATTGTTTATTTAGTCTATCTTATTTAGACAGACCTGCGGAGATAATAACATGCACAAAAACAAGACAGCGTAAAACCAAGCAACAATATACAATAAAACATCAACAACAAACCAATGACAAAAAACAACAAAACACAAAAACGAAATGCTTGTAGTTAGTTCAGAAACGGTTTGTTGGCCTTTAGGAGTGTTTTCCAATCCAGTCGGTTGGAGCACCACTACCTTGCCCCAAAGTCCACCTTCAGCATTCCCTGGGGACCTCACTGTTCCATTCCCTTGCTGTTCTGTTGCACCCCCTTAGTGGTTTGCCGCAGTGTGGTTGGATCAGATTGAGCACAATTCCCACACTGTGTCTCCGGTGTTGTCCCCTGTAAGACTATGGGTCAGTCAGGGACGTCATGTCTCATAGTGGGGCCAGACATGTGGTCCTCTCTGTGAACTGGTTGCTCTAATTGGGAACATAACCCACAAGGCCTGGTGGGCCAGGATGTGCTCCACTCACTCCTCCTCACCCTTCATCTGCTCCCATGTGCTCTGATCAGATATGTCCCTCTCCTGGAGCTGTAGATTCAATGCATTCCTTTGAAATACACTCTTCTGAGGGGAGGGGCAGGTGTCCACATAGTAATTGGGATTGGGGCCAGCCCCTCAGACATCTCCACTGGTTCCCTACTCCATGCCAGCATGTTGCATTCACATCTTGGAGCACTGAGTAGAAATCTGGTCCCTCTCTCGCTGTAGATATAAACAATACCCTCCCTTTGGGTGGGTTAGAGCCATATACCCCCACTACCCATTTCTTTTATTATTATTTTTTTCCTTTCCCCACCACCTTTTTAGTTGTCTACCATATGTATCTCTGTATTTGGTCTGCTCCCTGATGTATTACCTGCTCCTCACCCCAGGAATGTTTGCATACAGTAGCTTTTTCCCTATGCCCTTTTGTATTTTTTTTAATGCTTACTTCAGTGGATTCATGTTTTACTTGTCCTTTTGTGTTTGGCTTATTTTGATTAGCATGATTTCTTCCAGTTCTTCCCATTCAGTGATGTGTTTCATACGTTCATCACTGCTTTTTAATGATGCGTAGTACTCCATTGTATGTATATACCAAGGCTTTTTATTCCACTCATCAGTTGATGGAAATTTGGGTTGCTAAAACATATTTTTCATGAAAATAAAATTTTTAGTAAGTAGTGAAGTCATTAAAATTATCATTTAAATATGTATTGATACTTGTAACTCTATTCCCAAAGATTATGCCCTACCAGAAAATTACAGATACATTAACACACATAAAATAAAACTTTTCTCAATGTAGTACACCATTATGTAAAATATTCAGAAATCAAATATAAATGATTTATAAAAATAAAAATATAAGGGGATGGTTAATTACAAGATAAAGAAAATAATGGTACAGAATTAAACTTGAGGAATTTAGTTGTATTTTAAGAGTTTAACTTCTAGATCTGCTGTGAATATGAAAGCTGTGTACATAGACACATTATTTTCTCTCTGCTACATTTTCCTCATCTATGAAATGAGTTAATCATAGTGAATGTGGCATTGTTTTAAAATTATTAAATATTATGCACTTAATAGAATATATGGTGCAAATTAAGTAATAAACTCTTTACAAATATCAGCTATCAATATTCTGATCTTAAAAAATAAATGATAGAAAATCTACTTTTATATTACCTTCATTGTTTTCTAAGGCACAGCTTAAGAAAGTGACAAGTAAATACACATATTAAATGTCAAATTTTAATGCTTTATGTGGAAACACATTTTGAAACAGAAATTTTACTCGTCTGTTTTCATGTAAACTTTCAAGTAATGATTGATATTGCTATTCAAAACAAAAGGAAAAGCTGACAATTCTTGGGCTCCCTCCAGATCTTTTAACTGCATCTAGCATTTTTCTAGTTGTGTTTCTAGATCCATATTATGAAATACATATTATTCATTTTATAGTTACTCTGTAAGGATGGTTGGCATGATGGTTAAATATTTGATTCAAGCCCATTCAGTAACTCCTTGAGGGGAGCAGAATGCCTGGTGATCTGCTCCCATAAGACGGCAGCTGGATAACACTGCAAAGCTACCCCAGCTTGCCCTTTATGATTACAATGGGCTGGCACTGTCTCAATACTACAAAAATAATGATAGTCTTAGAGAGATACAGCTGAGATAGATAGGTAGAAAACATATGTAGCTATTTTAATTATGCTTTAGTCATCAAGAATCACACAACATAAAATTTCCAGAGGTTGTTTTTGAGTATCAAAACCATAAAATGATTTAAAATTGACCAAATTAAATAAAAAAAATTAACTCTGAATTGTCTGTGGCAGCTAGTGACATTGTTTTTACATTTCAAATTCCTTACACAAGGTCATAACACTAGTTTACTAGATTATTTCCTCTATTTGTTGACTTCATGTTTTTTTTAGTCTTATTTTATTTAGTCTTAGAAAAAAAGAACATAAATTATATAAAATAGTCTTTTGCTTCTATACACTCTGACTCCATAGAATATAGTGGCTGGACATTTGTCTTGGCGCAAAACGTAATCTATGCATAACATTCAGTAGACCATCTTTAGGAAAGACAGAATTGGAGTCTTTACTCTTTGCAGATTGGGTTAACAACTCTGCCTGTGAATGGGATTGGAGAACATTTCACTGATAGTAACTTATTCACTCCCTCACTGCCATCAAGGTCAATGCCGAATCATAGCAACCCTATAAGACAGGGTAGACTTGTGAGTTTATGAGTCTGTAACTTTTTCTAGGAGTAGAAAACCCTGTCTTTCCCTGGAGATCAGTCCGTGGTTTCACACTGCTGACCTTGTGGTTAGCAACGCAAGGAGTTACCACTATGCCACCAGGACTCCTTAACTTATATTAGTGTCTCTGGTTTATTAAAGTGCCCAGAAAAAGTTCTCATCTCTCTGGCTCCATTTATCTCAAGGGTTTGACATTCACGATGCTTCCTAGGAGTCATAAGGCAGGCAACCCAGATATTAAGCAATATAGAATGGCAATCCCTGTACTGCATGTAAGTGGGTACCTCCCTGAGATATTTCTATATCACTAGAAATACAGAAGAGTAAAGCTAAAATGATGTGTTGGAGGTTTGTTCTTTTTTTTTTTTCTTTTCCTTTTCTTTTTTTTAAGATTAAAGGGACTTAGTCCAACAAGGACTTATCCTAGTCTAAAACTCTTGTCACAACACAGTACAATTTAGAAATGCTTCTGAGGAAGGGATTAGATAGACATCTTCAGAGTAAGGCTGGCCGATTTATAATAGCCTCAATATTTGGGTTCCTCTCCAGTAGCGATCACGAAGAATATTGCTAAATCACTAAAACACCTTTGCAATAACCTTAGTGCTTACAGCTATATGCCACAGTAGTTCAGTTACTGAACTAGAGCAGGGAAAAATGGATGGATGGGGTTTCTTAGCAGATTTCAATTATTAACAGTTATGTCAATATGAGTTTACTACTATATCTGTTAATATATTGAAAGGAAAAGCATATAGACATATATATAAAACTGAGAAATGCACATACCATAAAATGTGGAAATGAAAGTAAACATATAAAAATATGCATCTATTGAACAGACTGAAGCACGCATGCTCATCTAATAAGGCAACAAAGATAGAAGTTTTAGGAAGCACCAGCCACCCTAGGTGGTAGGGCAACAAAAAGAGGAGGCTGGAATTATCAATGTTAAAAACTTGAACAGTTGGTTTGAAAAACAGATAATATTTTTAAAGTTAGAAGTATACATTTATAGAATAATCGTTGGCCAACTATGCTGTTATCTGTGTAGAAGGCTCAGTAAAGCTGGCTCAAGGATTTTGTAAAAGCAAAAGTTGAAATTGACTTTTTTATACAATCAGCTGATTCTGCCAAGGAAAAGAACTATTATTGTAAATGGTCAGGATAAAAATTCAGAAAGCTAAATCCCATCTCAGCTTTCCAGCCTCCTTGTAGTATCCTCTGGGCAGAAACTAACCAGACGCAAGCTAGCAAATTGAGAACAATGGTTTGCAGAGTTTAGCCTTAACAAAACAATGAGTATAGAAAGCTAAGTTTTAAATAAAGTCAAACAGTTAAATAATTGGCACAAACACAGATGAGAATATGAAGTTTTTACAAAGAAGGTATCCTATTTCTTAAGAAAGTTTATTTTATGGCACTTTGTTTTTTTGTGAAATACATGCATTACTACCTGTTTTTGCTTATGCAAAGAAATTCACGGAGGAATTTTGATTTATAATAAAAATGAAAGTGAAATGTGAAACCAGAATTCAAGGATGTCTTGCAGTGAAGCTTTAAAGAAACCAGGCTGTCCCAAAGAGCAGCTGGAATCTCAGCAAGCTCCTTCCCCAGAAACTATACTCCGCTTCTCAGGATCAAGCAGCCATGGGTTTGGACTGTGCCTGTGATTCCTACATGTCAGTGTTACTTAGGTTTTATTAGTTATTTGGTATAATTTGTTGAGTTATTTTTTGGGTCTAGGAACACTGAAATAAATTTCCCATATAAAATAGCTGTAAAGAGTCTTCTTCTGCTGCTTTAGGCAATTTCAGTTTAGGAAAATGTTTCATAGACTGCACTATTCTTAAATAAGAGGGTTGTTAGTCTGGGTTGAGTAGAAAAACAAATCCAGAAACACTCATATATGTGTAAGAGAGAACTTTATATCAAGGAGTAATTAAATATAAAGAAAATGTGCCAGTCCAGTCCAGATCAAGTTCACAAGTCCTATTTTAGCCCATATGTTGATACTAGTCCACAAATTCCTCTTTAGACTCACACAGCTGTGCAATGACGCTGAATGCAGGAAGATCACAGGCCAGTGGGTGGAAAGTGTTGTGGATCCCATGGTGGAAAGCATCTCAGCACTGGCCTGGGTCTCTGAGTGGCTCCTCCAGTTCTTGGGTTCTGGCTCTATCAGCTTAGCTCCATGTGGTTTGTAACAGGAATCTCGCATGAAGTGTATGTATTTGACCTGCAGGCAGTTATTTATCTTCACTAGGCTCCACCCCTTCACAAGTTGACAGGAGATTATATAACTTCCCACAGAGGGTAAGTCTGTAGTTGCCCAAACATGGTCACTGAGAATGTGAATGGAAGATAAAATGAGCAAATTTACAAGCAATCAGAGTTAACAAGTGGATAGTAATATGTGATTTTGAAATTATTTTGATAAACTAGGACCAGAGCTAGAGTATTATTTTTCTTTCTTTTAAGGGGCTTGAATATTTTCCAGAATAGAAAAACTGAGATGACTGATAATAAATAATAATATTTCCACTAAATCCAATGATAAGATAAGTACATTATGTGAAATAGTTATGGATTTATGCATAATTAACCTGGTGGCACTGTTGAGTAAGCATTGATCGGACTGCTAGTCCCACTGTTGGTTGTTCAAACCCAGTAGGTTCTCCACAGAAGATGAGACTATGTGCTCCTGAAACGACTGACAGCCTCATAAATCCTATATACGCTCACTATGAATCAAAATGGACTTAATGGTAGTGACAGTGGTATACTAATAAAAGGAAGAACACAAACGAATGGGAGGATGGAATGTCATCTATATTTTAACTCTGAAGTCTCACCCAGAAACCAGATTTCAACTAGCTAGAAAACCAAATAGTTACCAATATAATGCACAGTTGATACATTTCTAAGTTATATTTTATTCTTGCCTTTAGTTTTCAGCTCATTTTGGGATGAGAGTTCTAGAAAATCAGTAACACATGGAGGCAGAGTAACTGAAAATGGTGTAGAAGTATGCAGGATTTCAGGTTAGAAACATTTTCCTCTACATCAAAGTATTTTCAGCAGGGTGGGTATGAGACTATTCCTCGAGATAGTCCATTTGTAGCATTGTATTATCTTTTATTGTAGAATATCACAAAACCAAGTAATAATTTTAGTTGTACTTCAGTGCAAAATACCTCTGTGCTCTCAATGCACTTGGCTTATGGGAAGAGAATTGAGCACAGTAATATATTGACCATCTTGTCAATTTTAGATGTATAAAACAGATCTAAGATTTTATGTGAACAAATGTATCTAGATAGGGAATGGTCTCACAATCTGTGAACTAAGAAAAATGATACATAAATAAATTTTTTCTTGCTACTAAATATTCTTATTAGGTGCCATCAAATTGATTCAGACTCTTTGTGACCTCAAGTACAATAGATTGAAACTTGACCAGGTCCTAAGTCATCTTCAGAATGGATACTTTGTTTGAAGCCAATGCTGGAGCCAGCCAAGGTGTCTCAATCCATTGCGATGCAATGAAAGCCCTTGGATTGGCCTTTGCTATTTTCACCAAATGATTGGGCGGGATCATGCAACCAGGGTGTGTGAGATGCTAATAGAAGGGATTGGTCAGTTTTGTCATTCCACTGGTCATATGTGAGCCATTTCAGGGTTATGGAGAGAGAGAATTCCATACCCATCTAGAAAGAGGATTCAATAGAAAAACACTTGTGAGATCCTGGTTTAAAATGTGGAGGCAACCGTGGTACTGGAGACCATAGCAACCGAACATAAGGCAAAGCAAATTAATCTCATTGAGACCACAAAGCAGAATGGCAGGTGGATTTTTTGGAACAATTAATCACAGGTCAAGGGACCAGAGAGCCATGTCTGCTAGCATGCCTGAGAAGAGGCATTACAGCCAAAGAACTGTATCTTTAACATGTTGTAACCTGTTACCTTCCTAAAGCCATGCTATAATTATGAGTATTCTTTATGAATTCTGTGTGCCCATTGCAAAAGAATCATGGAAATTCACATAGAAGTACAATAATATGGACGAAACAGTTGGTACCATAGCAAAGAAGAATGGAAGGTGGAGACAAGTCTGTCTTCATCTTCGTGGAATCAGCCTTGGGTGAGTATGCTGTTAGATTCTCCTTTCTCTTTGTATATCCAGAAGTTATCACTGCCCCACAACATTTCTTCACCATCTCATTCAAAGTTTTACTCTGTTCTTCATTTACCCTCAACTTTACCAAGTATCATGCCCTTCTCCATGTACTTTTCCTTCTTCATAATATGACCAAATATAGCAAACAAAGTCTTGTTATCCTTCTAAAGAGTTGACTATACTTCTTACAAGACAGATTTGTTCATTCTGTTTATATATTTAATGGTATAATTAATTATATTTTCTGACACCATATTTATTATTTCATTTTCTTACTCATTGTTGAGCTTTAGCATGCATAGGAGATAGCCAAAATTATTATTTACTATTGATAGGATGATAGCAAATAATATTAAAAGTAACAAGAAAGCAACACAGTTGCTTTGAACCTTGTTATAAAGTCAAGAAGAATTATCATGCATATACCCTAGAAAAGAAATTATATAAAGAGCATCCACTATAAAAATCCTTACCACAGAAGTTACAGCCCTGTTTTTATAAAAAATAATGGCCTTTTGCTATAAAGAACCTTATAAAATAAAAATATATGACTTCCTTTAATCTACGAACTTTTGGTTGAAATAGATACAAATTCACAGAAGCCAAGAGTGAGGAAGGGAAAAATAAAGGTAATTACGAAAGTATGAATTGATCCAGAGAAGTGCCAGGGAACTCACAGGATACTGGTCCTCATAAGATAATCTACCTAGGATATAGAAATACCTTTGAGAGTACAACATCATCCAAAAACAACTTAGTAAAACTTTGTTTACCCTGTTTGAACTCACACCTCTGGAGTGGTATACGTAGTCCAGATTATGTGAAAAGTTGACATCTGTAAATATTCCTACACATAACCTAAACTTTTAGCATATAGAGTCTACCTTAGAAAGATGTGAGAAGATGTTTACAAGAAAATGCTAGTAAAGACTAGCAGTCTTTATATTTCTGCATTTTCTGTATTATCAGACTATGTGTGATGATATTGTCAGTGAAACATCACAAAAATAAATATATTCAATTCTGTATAAACATATACACATTAATGAGACTGGGAGAAAAGAAAATGGTTAATAGTGGTAGAAAATAGGCTGTAGTAATTTGCATATATTTTATTCCCCCCAAAACTTTCCTTACTAAATAAGTATAAGTTGGTTATAAATCGTTTTTAATAAATTATACAAATTGTGTCATGTAAATCATCAAATTTGTGTAGGTAACATGAAATGATGATGTGGACATCCTGGATTTCAATAATAAAATGTTTTTCAATTGGTGCACAGCGTAGAGAAGGAAGCTCAAAGGCTTTGAGGAAATGGGGGAAAAGAATGCCCACCATTCTACTGCTTTTAGAGCAAGCTAGAGGCTATGGTAGATGAAAAATGGTTAGGCTGCTTTATTGTGAAATTGTCGTGTGTCATGTAAATCTTATCTCTCTTTAAAAGCTGCAAAAAGGTATACATCACTTGAGAATTCTTTTGTTCAAAGAGAATCTTCTCTAGTATTTTAAGAATAATAAAAGATCCAAGCTTATTTTCATAGCACATTGTATGTAAAAAGGTAGTTATTTAAAATTGTTACTAGAATTAATAGAAAGAAGAAAATAAACACTGACTTTTTGAGTGGGTACCAGGCCTAAGCAAAAAAATAAGGAAGGTAAAAAAAAATCTGTGAAAGCTAAAAATTATTCATGTAGTTCACTGAATAATGGCCTCCTCAAATGTGCATGTCCTTATCCAGGTCTGTGCACATTACATTATAAGACAAAAGGGATTTTGCCAATGGGACTTGAAATGATGGCATACCCTACATTGTCTCTCCTAGTGGACACAGTCTCATCACATATGCCCTTAGAAGAGATGTCAAGGCAGAAAATTTCATACTCTGTTAGGAAGTGAAACAAAAGAGTTTTATTGACAAACAGAATAGCAATTGCTTGTCTCTAACAAAACTTCATCAAGTTGATGCAGACTAATACAGTATCAGGTAAAAACACAAAGTATTGATTAGTGCAAACAGTGGGGGGATGCGGTGCTATATCCATAGTAAACAAAAGGAAGTTACAGGGTTAATGATTGATTTCTAAATAAGATTAAGGTAGCATTTATTTTGAAGTTTTTAAAAATGTAAACATAGGGCTTAGATGTGAGATGCCAGCTGGTTTTTTAGAATTATAATCAGCTTTTTATGATTGTAGGAAGTCCTAGTAATGTTGCTGATAACCATTGGGCTTGTTAACCTAAGGTCAATAGGTTTCTGAGAAGTTTCACCTTGGTTTTGTTAGGTTTCTGAAGTGGTTTACCTTGGTTCTTGCTTCTCAATGCCGAAAGAATTCACAAGGCAGAAGCACCTTTTTAAATCCAAGTGACATTCATGAGGGACCAGGAAGTTTCTGGTAAGACAGCCTCAGATAGCATACACAATCTCTGGAAAGCATGCTAGCTAGCTAGGCCACATGACAGGGCCATGGGAGAGTGTGGAACTGAAAATGGCTGCTTCAGGGGAGAGTGAAAAATGGCATAATGGCTGGAAAGTGGAGTCCACGGCACCAAAAAAGGAGTCCCAGAACCAAAACAAACAAATAAAAATAAATTAAAGGAGAGTGTGAGCCCTAAGAGGGTGCATACCTGTGCTCTGCACACACAGCAGAGATTCCACCCTCAGTCCTGACAAGAGGGTGACCAGAGAGAGGGCCCTACCCCCAAGTCTATGCCATCTATCCCCTCTTAGCCTCCTCTTTCTTTTTTGGGGGGTGGGTGGAAGTTGTTTGAGGATATTGGCCGATCTTAGGTCTTAGTTGCTGAGTTCAGAAGCATGTGTGATATAATGTTGCTGGTGCCTAGCACTGTGCCCAGGTTAACTTTCACCTATGGCTAGCTGACCTTAGTCTGAGCATGGTCAGTTTTAGATTGCCCCCGTAGGTATCTAATGTGTGGCTGATTTCATTCAAACCTCTTTATTGTGGCATGGTCAGTTAATTTTTGTTTAGCATAGTCATTTGTTGGAGACAACCACTTTTATCCCTAATCTTCCTACCTCTCAGTTTGAACCCACTAGCCACTCTGGCTGCAAGGAGGACAGCTGAAGCTTTCTGCGCCCATAAAGATTGACAGCCTTGCAAACTCAGAAGGGCAGGTTCACTGTTTTCAATAGGATCACTATGAGCTTCAACTAACTTGATTACATTGAGTTTAAGTGTGATTCATGATTGCAAAGAGCATTGGATTTTCGTCAGGTTACCAATGAACTGGTAAGCACAAGATCAGTGGTTCTAATGGAATGGTAGCTAGATTAAGGATAAAGGGGGTTGTCTCCACCAAATGCCTTCTCTAAATGATAATCAGCTGGAACCGAGACAATAAACGCGTTGTAAAAAAAAATCAGGCATGTTAATTAGACATCTATGGGAAAATCCAGAACAGAGCAAGGGCAGACTAAGACCACGTAGGCCAGGTGAAGCGAGACCTGGCCACAATCTAGGCACATGACATCACACAGGTGAGCTTAAATTCAGAAAATGAGATAGGCCAATACCCTCACCAAGAGTCCCCAGCCAGTGCAATAGGCGGGGATAAATACTAGATTGAGGGCAAGCCACTTCCTATTGTTTGGGTGCTCTCTTGCAGGTTAGAGAGAGCAGATGGGCGCACATGCACCCAGTGTCTACTCAGGGCTCACTCTCTCAAGCTCTCAGTCTGCACCCTCTCTCAGGCTGTGCCCTGTTTCCAGCTGCATCCTCTCTCCCTTGAGGCCACACTGCACTGTGGATTCACATTCCTGTGCCAGTACTCTTTCCATCTGTTTTTCCCCTCTTCCTGAAGTGATCAGTTCCCTGGTCCTTAGCCATGCGGCCTTGCATGCTTCCCAGAGATAATGTGCACTTTTCGAGACTGTAATACCTGGAACTTCCTTTTCCCTCATAAAAGCCAGTGGATTTACAAAAGTGCTTCGGCCGCATGAATTCTTTCAGTGTTGAGAAGCCAAAACGGAAGGAAACCACTCCAGACACCTAACATAACCTATCCGCTGTTCTCAGGAGCAGGAATACCCTTGAGAACTGTGTAGGATAGCTATGACTCTGGATCAGCTAAGGACGGCGAGTTTTTCATAACCATAGTCCGTTCCAGGGGCAAACTGCTCCCAGCGGATTTTTATCCTGACAGATTACTTTAGTTGTAAAGACATTCTTACTGAGAACAATAATATTTTTTCCATCTTAAAATATTACTCCTAAGTGGTTGAACCCTGATCTTCTATTGTTCCCTGAAAATGCATGCTAGCCCTATCATTCTTAATCTCTCTCTCTCTCTCTCTCTCTCTCTCTCTCTCTCTCTCTCTCTCTCTCTCTCTCTCTCTCTCTCTGTCTCTCTCTCTCTCTCTCTCTCCCTCTCTCCCTCTCTCTCTCTCCTGTTCATGCTTTTATCTTTTGAACAAACCTTCACTAGTGTTAGCTAGTCAGGAAATGGCAAGGGTGGAAGCAGTGATAAGTGGCAATAAACTGGCAGGAATCTTAAACTTAAAGAGGTAGAGACATGCTTCCTTGCATTCCTCTCCAGCACAAAGGAAGGTGAAGGGCAAATAAGACACCTTGCCTTATCAATAGAAGAGACCAGAGAAAAGGAAAATGCTGGGTAGAGACAGACAAGATATTCAAACTACCCACACAATGACTGAATAATGTTGGATCTGAGAAAAGGACATGGCATGAAGTACAGTGTTGGGATGTTCATACCAGAAAGGAGGAGAGACACCACAAAGCACAAGCCAATAGCAGAAGACTCCCCAAAAAGCTAGCACTTGGGGCGAGGTCCGCCATTATTTGCCAATATAAAGGCTAGCATGTTTTTTTTCTGGGCCTTTTAGACTAGCCAATGGCCCTTTGCATTTATTTTTCAAAATATCCCCTTTATTTAAACTCACTCTTTCCTTTCAAACTCACTCTTTCTTTTCTCTGACTCTTGTTTGAAATTTGTCTCTCACCTGAAATCTTTCTTGGGAGTGGGTCAAGAACAAGGAGGAGAGAGTCTTGAGACTCTGAACCTCCTCTCAATAACATCTCGTCAACACTGTGTACCCACAGTTGGGTAGTCTTGCTTCTAAAGGATGCTGTCTGTTTTTCTGTGGAGTATTAATTAATACAAAATGTCTTCATATTATAGATGATGTAATAGGCTTTGTTTTCAAATTGAACATGTTTTATGGGGACCATCTTAACAGACAACACCATAATTTGTTAAAAACTATAAAAAAAAATGTATCATTTTAAATGAAGGGATAAATGGTTTGGAAGCATCAAATTCAGTAAAATATTACTTCTAGAAAATCCTAGAAATCTTTATTAAAAAAATAACAAAAGAAGAAGCAATTATTTCTGATATAACCTCCCTAAGAGCTATACGTTTCTCAAGGTGGTGTTACCAGTTTATTGCCAAAGAATTCTGTGTTCTTTGGTTTACAGCACGTCAAAACAGCAGTTTAGACTTCCTTGAGAGACTAAAATTTTGTTCTTTTTAATGTTCTTTGAGCTTTGGGAACAAAAAGTCTGAGTGTATAAGATCTGGTGGGATGCATGTTTTAAGACTTCCAATTGAAATTCTAATAGGACAGTGCATGAAAAACGAGTATACGCACTGTGATGGGGGAAACATTCTTCGAAAAAATCCCTGGACTTTTCTCACCAATTCAGTTTTCAATTTTCTTAAAACATCTTCATAATAGACCAAATGCTTGTCCCGAGTCTTTTGAGTAAATTAATCAAAATTACTTCTGTGGGATCCCCAAAACATTATTACCAAAGCATTCTAAGTTAACATCTCTGTCTTGAACTAAATGGGCTCATCAGATTCCCTGTGAAGTCAATCTTTTTAATTGGACTCTTTGGGGAAGAAACTGTAATGAGACTAAGGCAAATCTATTATTGAAAGATTTTGTCTGCAGATATCCATGGCACCTAGAGCCATGTTAAAATATGCTTTGAAAATCAATCCATGCATTTAGGAGGGAGCTGCTGGAAGTTCATAAAATTCCAATACCTTTCAGTTCCAATTTTCCATTCAAATTTTTTACTTTTTTAAATTAAAAGATCATTTTATGACTCAGAGGAGGAGCCAGATGGTGACCAGGTAGGTAGCTCATACCAGGAGCTCCATGGATAGAAGTGAGTGGAATGATTTGGGGGCCTAGTAGGGGTGTTAAGACTGTCAGGTGGATCCCGAGATAGCCCAGAGCACTTCTCTGAACCAGAAGCTGTCTTCAACCCATTGCCTGCACTTCCTGAAGACTCCTGAGATCTAAGGTCCACCAGCTCCCTCTTCCTCAGTGCTCCAGGTGCTGGCCCCACTGCAGCCCCAAAGGTTAGCCAGGTGTCCAGCAGAGGCTTCCGCCTTGCTTCTGCACTCCTCACAGACCTTCCAGACATCCCTTCCCCCCACCTCACAGATGTTCCCACCCCATAGCAATGCGCTGGGCCTGACAGGTGTCTAGCACAAGTCTGGCAAAGCTCATAGAGCTGCTGTTTAGGGACCCAGCCCTGTGGAGCTCTCCCAAGGCATTCTACCATCTCCCTGCACAATCCCCCCAACCTCTGTGCTCCAAGCAGTGGATCTGCATACTAACAGACAGCTGTACCCTCTTTCCCACCTGCCCTCCACTCAGAAGTGCCCTTACGCAGAAACAGACAATGCAATCCCCATCCTATCACCAAACTACCTGACCCTGTACCCGGGCCAACACTTTCTATCAGACTGCAAGCAAACAGCCCCTACGGAGGCCTGTGGGTGGCTGGGACACAAACCATAGGCTAAAGTGAGAGGGAAACCCCAGTGGAACAAAGGTGAAAAACAACCTCTCAAGGCAGTTGGCTATAGGGAGCTGGCAGAAACATCAGCCTCCCAAAGAGAGATCCCAGGGCTCTGTGACTTCTGGGAAAATGGCACCTAGTTCCAATAAATTGACAAAAAAGCAGCAAGCTGCTTCAACAGGAAATGAGAAATAAAATCCAACATCAGAGGACCGCTGGACTTAACAACAGTCATAGAAGAGACAGACGTTGACCTTCCACAGAAAGAAATCCTCAGAATGCTGCTTAGAATCATACAGGATATGAGGGAAGCAATAAAGAAGAAGGATGAAATTTTAGGGGAAATAAAGGTCGTGCACCAAAGGGAAATACGAGAGCTACGGGGCAAGATAACAAAAACTACTAGAGGACTGCAAAGCAGAAATGAATAAATGTGAAATAAAAGTCAAGTCCAACAGAGAAATTGAAGAAAACCTCAGAGCTATGCCTGATGTTATGAGAAGGAACAAGATCAGAATAATTGGATTGCGAACAGAAAAAAAAAAAAGAAATCAGCATCAAAAATAATGATGAAATTATTAGAGGAAAACTTCCCCAGCTTAATGAATGAAAACCAGGCAACCATTCAGGAGGCTGAGAGAACACCAGCTAGTCTAAATCCCAAGAAGTCACCAAGACATGTAATTGAGGAGGAAAAAGGAGGAAATTATGAGAATAGCTAGGGAAAAACAAGCAGTCACATATAAAGGCAAGCAGATAAGAATATGATCAGACCTATCAGCAGACACTATGAAGAAGAGGAGAGAGTGGAGCAACATACTCTGAAAATTGAAGGTAAATTAAACAAACCGAAGTATTCTCTATACAGCCAAGCTATCTATCAAGGTTGATGGAGAAGTGAGAGTCTTCCTGGTCAGGGAAAAAGTCAAAGAATACATTAAAAGAAACCAGCACTACAAAAGATCCTTGCTGACCCAGTGTGGGCAGAAAAACAACACTTATCGAACACAAATAAGAGACGGCCACACAGAACAACTCCACCCAGAGACCATCAAGGAGAAAACAATCTCCAAGATAAAATTAGCTAAATGATGGAAAGAAGGCAAGAATGAAACACACACACGCACACACACACATGCACACACAACTCATGGATAAGAAATGGAAGGAGGAAAACACCCAACACAAGAGGGATAAAATGCCATCACAGAGTACACAGATAGATGTAATAACCCTGAATATCAATGGAATGAACTCACACTTTAAGAGACAGAAGCTAGCAGGCTGGCTTAGAAAACACAACCCCTAGATCTTCTACCTACAGAAGACACATCTCAAAATATCTGACAAAAATAGAATGAGAATCAAAGGCTGGAAAAAAAAACCATACCAGGCAAATAGCAATTTAAAAATGGTTGCATTCCTAATCTTGGATAAAATTAATTTCAAAATGAAGACATAAAAAGTAATAAGGAGGGAAACTATATAATGCTCAAGAGAATTGTAGACCAAGAACCACTAAGCATTTTGAACATATAGTCACCAAAAAATAGACCAGCAGAATATGTTAATCAATTGCTACCGAGGATGACAAAAGAAACCACAGACTAAATAGTTTTAGTAGGTGACTTCCATGCACTGCCCTCTGAGAAAGATGGAACACCGGGAAAGAAACTCAACAACGATGCTACAGATCGAAATACTACACCTAGAGGAAATGACCTGATATTTACAGAGCTCTTCACCCAAATACAAAAAAAAGTCACATTATTTTCAAGCCCACATGGCACAAAAATAGACTACATGCTGGGGCATAAGTAGAATCTGCAAAAATTAAGCACATTGATATCATACAGACATCTCTCTCTGACTACTTACTCTGCCATAAGACTGGAAATCAACAAAAGGAAGATGAAGAAAACAAGGGAAAACAATTGGAAAATGAAAAATTCTATTGCAAAAGGAGTGAGTACTGGCCCAGATCAGAGATGAAATTAGTAAATTTCTAGAGACCAATGAGAATGAGTAGCTGACATACCAAAACTTATGGGACACAGCAAAGGCAGTCATCAGAGGAAGTGTCATAGCAATACTTGCACACATGAAAACGGAGGAGAGACTTACAATTGATTTTCTGGAACAAAATTTACAGCAACTAGAGCAGAGTCAACAGGAGAGTACTACCAATAATAAGAGAAAAGACAATAAAATTCAGGGCTGAGATTCAAGAGAGGGAAAATAAGTAAACTATGGAAAAAAGCAATGCTGCTAAAAGTTGGTTCTTTGAAAGGATAAACAGAATCAACCTACCGCTGGCAAATCTAAGCAAAGATGGGAAGGAACAAATTTCAATAGCAAGGATGAGGGATGAAAGAGGGGACATTACAACAGATCTAATGAAACCAAAAGGATAATTACACAGTACTACAAAGGATTGTACTCCAATGAATTCAACAACTTGGAAGACATGGACAAATCGGCAAATTACCAAACACTTTCTCTGAAGCTAGTATAACTCGTATACCTAAACCGGGAAATTATTCTTCAAGATTTGAGAACTACAAACAAATTTCCATAATGAGTATCAATGCAAATACCCTTAACAAAATACAGGCTAACAGAATACAAAAGTATATAAAACAAATAATTCACCATGATAAAGTGGGATTCATACCAGGGGTGCGGGGATGGTTCAACAAACAAAAAACCATTAGTATTATTTGCCACATTGAAATAAAAAATTATAAGAACCCAAGGGGACTGTGTTGTTTATATCTCTACAAGAGAGGGAGAGAGGGACAAGACTTCAACCCGGCATGCTAAGACATGAATGCAATATACAGGCATGAACTAGGGAACCAATAGAGAGGTCAGCGGGGCCGGCCCTCAATTCCAACTACATGAGCACCCCCACCCTCCCACCCCAGAGGAATACACTTCAGAGGACAGCACTGAAGCTGCAGCTCAATAAGTGGGGCACATCTGAAAAGGAACAAACAAAGAGGGAAGGAGAGAGTGGAACACACACTGGACCACCAAGCCCTGGGGACAATATTCCAGCTCAGAGCAGCCAAGGCACAGAAGTGATCAAAGGGTTGGCCCTATCATGATCCAGGATATGTCCCTCACTGACACATAGTGCTAAGGCAGACAGCACTGGGGATACAGTGTGGAAGATGTGCCCAATTTGACCCCACTGCACGAGGGTAAACACTAAGGTTCTACAATGGAGTAGAAATGCATAGACAGGGGAGCAAAGCCAAAGTCCCTGAGGGAATGCCAAAGGTGGACTTGGGAGCCAGGGTGTGGCACCCCAGCTGACTCCACTGTAAACCACTCACAAAGGTCAATGGACACACCTGGAACTGCTTGAAGGCTTTTCAGTTTTTGCTGTGGGTTTTTCTTTTCCTCTTTATATTTTTGATTTGTTGTATTAGATGTTGTTGATTTATTTTGTCTTCTTTTTGTTGTTGTTGTTGTTTTGCTCTGCTTGATATTTTGCGCCTATCATTGTCTCTGAATGTCTATCTGGACAAGATAGATGGGAGGCAAAATCTAGAGAAGAGAATAATGGAACAGATGGTTTGGGGGTGGGAGGCCATGGGAGAGGGAGAGATGGAGGAACAGGAGAGGGATGCCAACAAACCCAGGGACAGGGGAAGAATAAATTATCTAAAATTCATAGCAAGGAGGGCACAGAATGCTTGGGGGGGGGGTGGCTTGATCAGGTGCAATATAACCGAGGGGAATTACCAAAATCTGAATGAAGGCCAAACATGATAGTGGGAGGCGAGGAAAGTAAAAAGAAATAGAGGAAAGAACTGGGAGGCATAGGACAGTTATAGAGGTCAATACATTTATATACAATGTATATATGTAAATATGTAAATACATTTATATACAATGACAGGGGAATAAAGCTATGTACATGGTAGCAGATTGACCCTGGGTCTCTACTTAAGTTCTTCCTCAATGCAAGAATACTTTGTTCTAAGAAACCAGCATTCTGTGATATTCACCTTTGCGACATGATTGTTGAAGACAAAATGGGTGCATAACCAAATGTAGTGAAGAAAGCTGATGGTGTCCAGCTATCAAAAGATATAGCATCTAGGGTCTTAAAGGCTTGAAGTTAAACAAGCAGCCATCTAGCTGAGAAGCAACAAAGCCCACATGGAAGAAGCAAAACAGCCTATGTGATCATGAGGTGTAAGATGGGATCAGGCATCAGGCATCAAAGACCCCAAAAAAACCCAAAAAGCATATCAATGGGAATGAGGGGGAGAGCAAGTAGAGACCCAAAGCCCATCAGTACAGCCACACAGAAAAGAGCCAGTCAGAGTGCAGTATGGAAGCAATGAAGCACACAACCTTCCTCTAGTTCTTTAATGCTTCATCTTGCTCCCTGATACACACACATACTACCACACCACCAATTCTATCTCACCAATATGACTAGATCAAAATATGTATACTGGTATGGATAAGAGCTTGAAACACAGGGAATCTAGAACAGATAAACCCTTTAGGACCAATAAATGGTGCAGCGATACTAGGAGGGTAAGGGGGGAGGGGGAGTAAGGGGGAACTGATCGCAATGATAGATGTATGGCCCTATCTCAGAAGGACAGACAGCTGATAAGTGGGTGAAATGAGACAGCAGACAGTGTAAAACATGAAAAAAAGAGAAGAATTTATAAATTATCAAGGGGGGAGGGGGAGGGGAGTTAGGGTGCCGGAGGGAGGGGGCAAAAGGAGGAGCTCATGACAGAGGCTCAAGTAGAAAGAAAATGTTTTGGAAAAGATGAGGACAACAGATGTACAGATGTGTTTGACACAATGGACATGTGTATGGATTGCGATAAAAGTTGTAAGAGCCCCCAGTAAAATAAAATTTAAAAAAATCATTTTATTAGGGGAATTCACTTTTTGAAGACTCTCTTTATGAGGCATATTGTACAAAGAATAAAATTAATTCTTCAACTCACTAATCAAAGGAAACATCATTACAACAGCAAGAAACTCAATTATTTGTTATTTGATTTTAAAGCACTTTAAAAAACTCATAAATTAACTCATCAAACTTTTAGTCAAAATCAATAAAAGCCCTGACCATGTTAAATACATTTCTTTTTAATAATTTTAAAACTATTTTCCTTGATTCATATCTCTTATAATACCACCAGTAGCAGTCTTCTAAAAATATTTAAAGCCTTGGAAATCCTACGGGGCAATTATAAACTCTATTACAGAGTCTCTTTGTATGGGAGCCTTGACAGCCAAAATTTTGGGTGTGTGGTATATACAAAGATAACGAGGACAGGGAAGACTACCGGGCCAGTGGAACTGATGAGTCACCACATACCAGAAACAAGGAAACTGGTGGCTGATTACTGAGGCCTCTGCCAAATAAGGACCTGGCTGGGTTCCTGACAACCAGGGAGCTCTGCCCGAGTTTCAGACAAACAGGGACACTCACCTTTGGTTTTGAAAAACCCCAACTCTCTTATAAGCGTTAATTATTTACAAATTCAACTAAATTTTATGAAGTTAACTGAAAATCTTGAAAATTATTTAGGTGTATATATTGAAAACACAATCCTATTGATGTAAAATTTGTGTAAAATGCCTATATTTCCATTAAAATGTCAAATTCTTATGTTTTCTCAATGTAACCTTAGATCTATCTGCCTCTTAAAAGTTGGAGTATTTAATTCAGTTTTTAACAATATCATGAGTTTTTTTTCTTAGTTTACTCCCAGTTAAATCCATGTATTTCTGTCTGAAGCAATTTTGCACTTAATAACATATATTTTTTAGCTAGTTGAGATTTGCATTTTTTCCAAACATGTCTTTGGAGCAATACAGGTCTCAGAGACTCACTAACGAGAAAAAAATGAGTTATTCTAAATTCACTTACATATATTTATATTGGATTAACTCAACTCACTGACATTTAGTTGATGCTGACTCATAGGGACTTTATAAGACAGAGTAAAACTGCCCTTATGGGTTTCTGTCACTATAATTGCTCATGGGTTAGAAGCCACACCTTTCCCCCAAGTACATTGGATTAGGTCTCTTGAAAGGCAGGCTAGATTAAATAAACAATTTACTTCTAATTTTAATTATTTTTTGGAAAGCAATTTAGTCTTCTGTTTTTTTTTCCTTAAAAAAAATCATTTTATTGGGCCTCGTACAACTCTTAGCACAATCCATTCATCTATCCATTGTGTCAAGCACATTTGTACATTTTTTAAACAATTTATTAGGGGCTCATACAACTCATATCACAGTTCATACACATACATACATCAATTGTATAAAGCACATCTGTACATTCTTTGCCCTAATCATTTTTTTCTCTTTTCTTTTTTTACATTTTATTAAGGACTCATACAACTCTTATCACAATCCATACATATACATACATCAATTGTATAAAGCACATTCCCTGCCCCAATCATTCTCAAAGCATTTGCTCTCCACTTAAGCCCCTTGCATCAGGTCCTCTTTTTTTCCCCCTCCCTCTCCTCTCCCCCCTCCCTCATGTGCCCTTGGTAATTTATACATCGTTATTTTGTCATATCTTGCCCTATCCGGAGTCTCCCTTCCCCCACTTCTCTGCTGTCTCTCTCCCAGGGACGAGGTGACATGTGGATCCTTGTAATCAGTTCCCCCTTTCCAACCCACTCTCCCAGCATTGCCCCTCACACCGTTGGTCCTGAAGGTATCATCCACCCTGGATTCCCTGTGCCTCCAGCCTTCATATGTACCAGTGTACAGCCTCTGCCCTATCCAGCCCTGCAAGGTAGAATTCGGATCATGGTAGTTGGGGGGAGGAAGCATCCAGGATCTGGGGGAAAGCTGTGTCCTTCATCGGTACTACCTCGCACCCTA
The DNA here is from genome assembly GCF_050624435.1 of Tenrec ecaudatus. Taxonomy (NCBI): domain Eukaryota; kingdom Metazoa; phylum Chordata; class Mammalia; order Afrosoricida; family Tenrecidae; genus Tenrec; species Tenrec ecaudatus. Next base: position 238,378,731 of record NC_134531.1, read on the forward strand.
ATTAACCCATCTCCTCTCCTAAACCCCTCTATGAGGGGATGGATCTCCATTGGCCGACACTTGGGCCTTGGGTCTCCACTCTGCACTTCCCCCTTCACTTAATATGGTATAAAAAAAGGTCTCTCACTTTCTTTAAATAAAACACATTTCATATAACATCCAGCTTAAGCTACTTACAAAGATTTTGGCTCTATGATTGTGCTTTAAAGGTTTATAAAAATACAAAAAAAAATCATGAAATTTTTCATTTTATTTAATTCCTTGGAATATTGACACCAATTTATATAAATATTTATCACTAAATTGATGAAAGTAAGTTAAATATCCTTAAAAGGATATTGCAATTTAAAGTAAAAATATCATTTATAAGTCAAACTCATACCTTCTAAACTCTATCATCTGTACATTTGAAAGGTAAAACTAGAATAATTTATCTTTCTTAAGGCTGTGTTATGCCAATCAATACAAACACTTTTCTAATGGACAAATTTATATCAAATATCTTCAGAGAAGCTAATAAAATCCAGATTAAACAACAGGTGAAAGAATCAGTATTTCATGGAAGAGAAAATACCGGACATATGACAGTATCCTGAAAAAATAGTTACTTCCGTCATGGGTTCTAATCTCATACAAGACATAAATATAGACATTATGCTTTAGACCAATGGCAAGCTTTCAATGAAAACATAATAGAAACTTAAAAATAAAGCTTATACTATTCCACAAAACACAAGCAGCCTAATTAAAAATATATATACATACATATGTGTGTATTTGTATATATATAGATATATATATATATTCTGAAATTCATCAGTAAGGTTGATACAAACAAACAGAAAAACAAGTCTTAAGTAAACTCTTAAATTCTCAGGATCTCTGATGGAGGGAGATCAGATCATCTGACAAAGTCTGAGCTTCAAGTTCAAGTTCCCTATAGGAAGGAGAAGATAGCACAAATGGAGACAAATTTCCCCAAATAAAAGAAAACAACAGCAGATGGAAACTCATTTTATCAAAATGATCAGTGGAATACTAAATTACTTCAAATGCATTCAGTTTATTCTGTTTTAGACATCAGTTCCAGGCAGCTCTCCTGGTGAGGAAATGCAGGGTGGGGGAAATCCAGGCTCATTTATAAAAGATGTTAAAATAGTTGGAAGCTTTGGTCTCCCGGAGTCAAATAAAATTTCTAGCTTGGAATGCGCCTCAGGGATTGGTAATTATTTTGTTTTACAGTGAACCTTCATTGTTTGAGAGTTTTATCTTGGCTGATGAGCTGCCTAGTGCTCTGTCCTATTTTGGGCTTTAATGCGTGTGTGCGTGTGTGTGTGTGTTTCTGTTGATGAGGGGCATTCTGGAGACTCTTAATATGCCCAAATTATGCCCCCTATTTTTTTCAGCTTATAAACTCGGAAATTCCTTTGAAACAACTGGTGCTGAATTATTCAGTAAGCGAGATAAGCACATGGTAAGGGCATCAACAAAACAGGAATGCCAATTGTCCATAGCAAATGACAACAAATGCCTAGGAGAAAGAATACAAGAAAAGTGAACATTGAAATGCAAGATGTTGAATGGGCAGTATATAAAATAGATGCCAGCCCCAGTGCATGAGAATGTGCTGGCTGGAAACAAAGTTTACACTAGGCCACAAGAGTGCAAAGTTGTTTAAATTATGAGACCCCTACCATTTCACCCCAAATGGGAGAACATGCTTAGCATATCTTAAAATGAAACAACTACCAAAAAAATCAAGTGTTGGGTGCAATACTCAAAGCTTCTATGGACATAGCATTGAATGATTCAAAAATATCAAAAGAATAGACTATATATTATTCTCTTATTAGATAGAGCACTTTAAAAATCCAGCTAAAGAGGGGTGACCTTGCTCCAGAAGGGATCAGTTTCCCATGTTATGTGGAGAGGGAGAAAACCAACTAACCAACTAATACTTACCACATACCAGTGCTTATGGCCATGGGTAATCAACAGACAATCTTACAAGTGTAATTCATGAACCTTAACTGGGAAAGCAGATCAAGATTGGGGGTTGTTGGGAGAACATGTTTGTATCAGTATAAGACATTTTATTTATCTTGGTGAGTGTGTTAGTCTGGGTAGACTAGAGAAACCAATTCATAGACACTCCTATGAGTGTAAGAGAGAACTTTACATACATGAGAATGTGAGTATTGAGAAAACATCCCAGCCCAGTCCAGATCAAGTTCATAAATATGCTATTATCCCATATGTCAATAATAGTCCATAAATTATTCTTCAGACTCATGCAACCATGCAATGACACCGAATGCAGGAAGATCTCAGGCCGGGGGGGGGGGGGAGTCTTGTGGATCCAGTGGTGTTACAAGCCTCTCAGCAATGGCTTGGGTCTCTATGTGACTCCTCCAGCTCCCAGGGCTCTGGCTGCATCAGGGTAGCTCCATGTGGCTTCTCAGCAAGCATGTCTCACAGGGAGTGAGCCAGTGTCATGCCTCCAGGGAACTATTTATCTCCTTAGCACCTCCAAATGAGGTCATGAAGCTATGACCTGATAGACAGGCTTAATTCCACCCCTTTACTCTTAAGTCTCCAATTGACACCAGATTATGTAACGACTACAGTGAGTAAAGCAGGTAGGGCACCAGCCATTGGGAAAAATGGTTATAGAGATGAGAGAGGAAGAACATACCTGGCATTATGCTCCTAACCAGACACTTTTGATCTAGTTTCCAAACAACCACTGGTGATCCAGGTAGCATCCTATAGACAACTGAGACATTGAACTCCATCCTTTGAGATGCACAACATCCTTCATAGACCATACTAGAAGTATCTAAATTGGAAATCACACTGTGTGAACTGGACTCTGCCTTGAGCTTACTTGGTATCAGAACTAAGAAACTGGAATATTCCTTTGAATTTTATGTTGGAAGAAACCTCTTGGTAAAAGAAGCAGACAACTACTATCCCTAAGTTAGGAAATTGGGGGTCTTTGGAATAAGGGTGGGTTCAGATCTACTGTTTTGAGGCTGCCAAATTAATGATAAGCCATGACAAAAATATAGTTACTGTTTTCAAGCTCTTTATGCCTTTTGGTGATTTGTATTCATCTATCTGGCATGGCCCTACCTTCATAAATGAGAGAATTATTCCACATTTAACTCTTTTATGTAGCAGTATATGATCAAATACTTATGTGATTGGAGGAAAATATATAAGGTGAAAGCGAAATCCAAAAAAAAAGTCCTAGAAATTGACTCAGCACTGGAAGTATTCATTAGCTTATTTCTAGAAATTTGGAAAATAGATACCTGGTGAGCTGACTGGAAGAGATCTATACTTGTGTCCATTACCAAAATAGTCACCAACAGAAAGTAGAAATTATTTTTAAAATCATTAATATCACATGCAGGTAAACTTTGCTGCCAGAAATTCAAAACAGTGTTTAGAAGAAAACGAACAAGAACTATCATTGCTCACATCAGAAGGATCTTGTCTAGACATAACAGAAAGACACTTATATATATTTCTTTGACTATGCAAAATATTTAACTATTGGATATAAAAATTTATAGATAACATTGTCTAGAATTAAAAATTCAGAAGTCATACATAAGCCAGGCGGCAAGTATAAGATCAGAGCAAGTGAATAGTACATGATTTAAAATTAGTCATGTTGTGTATCAGAGTTATATCTTTCTTTCATTCTTACTCAATTTGCATATTGAGGGAAAAAACCCAAGAAGCTGGACAGTGTTGAGCTGTGTTAATATTCTTCACTTAATTCCTGGGTTCTAATATCCATTGCAATGGCTACACAGACCCATATACACAGAACCCACGATTGAAGAGTTTATTAAGGAAGTTAACAAGTTGTAATGCTAGTGAAAAATGCTCAGGATAGCCGTTTATCAGGACATGACACAAAGTTTCTTCAGGTCTACTAATAAATTTCCAAAGGAACATACCAATCTACTCTGTGCCAAAAGCATTCAGCTCACGTTCCATGGGTCAGCAAACCAAGATCCGTAAATTAAGTGCCCAGAAGTACCCTACTCCTGTGTGCATCAGCCTGAAGGCACCCGGCTTCACTTCTGTGGGTGAAAAGGCCCAGTTTTCTCAAATAAGTACCCAGAAGCAGCCCACTCTGCAAGCCAGCCTCCTGCACACAAGCACTCTGCTTTACTTGTTCTGTGGGTTGAGAAGTCCAGCACTGTTCCTTGTTCTGGCTCAGGGTTCTACTGCTGCTTCTCTGATGGCACAGCTGTCTTATGGACCCAGGAGGTTCTCTCTGTAGGAATCTTGGGTCCAGATGATGTACTCTACTCCTGGCTCCTGCTGGTAATGAGAACCCTCTTCCTACTTCTCACATGACTGATTTTATCCCCATCAAGATAGCGTTCTAGGGAATCAATTTATAAGTTACTCACAGGTGAATCAATGAATATCTTCCCCCACTTTCTTACCAGACTCATGCAGAGAATGGTTGTTTTGTGGGAATTAGAGACTTTAGCTAAAAGAGCCACATTAAATAATTCATTACCCCTGTATATCAGGAAAATTTGGAGGAAGACATATTTTATATGCAGATGGCACAACATTGATAACTAAATCTAAGAGGAATTGAAGCATTTACTGATGAATATAAAAAACAACCAAACACAGCCTTCAATATGGATTTCTCTGCAATGTAAAGTAAACCAGTACCTCAAAACTACACCGATAGGTAATACCATGACAGGCAAAGATTGGAGTTGTCAAGGATTTAATTTTATTTGGCTCTACTGTTGAGTAAACCTCCTGATACCCATATCTTACTTATTTTGACTCCATAAAGGAAAAAGAGATACCAATTACACATCAACCCAAGACTACTTGCCACAAAGCAGCGATCAACATGCCTCTACTGTCCAATCGTTCCCTGTTCTGACACCAGGCATTCCTCCCTGACACTCTATATTTCTGCTCTGCCAGATAATCCATTGTGACGGCGGCACAGAACATAGAGACAAAACTACAGTTATGGGGGTTCACTTGCTGAGTCAATAAGATCATAAAATTTACAGATATAGTCTTTGATCTATAGCAGTGTCTCCTTTCAGTCAACAGCCAAGTATTTCACTGGTCCTCCACTTCTCAATCATGGGATTCCAAAGCCTCTGTCTTTGTGGGCTAGGAATCTCATCTTCTGCTCTGTCTCACATTCATATACACACATGTATATACACATACATACATACATACTTATATATATACATATATATTCTGCCATATATGCAATCTGTTATATATAGATATAAATTCTGCCATATTTATAATCTGCCATATGTACATGAAAGAGAGCAAGAGAGAGTTTCATATAAAGAAAATGCCTGGCAACATTGTGGAACTAGGTGAATCTAATCTAGGTCAAGTGCTGAGGTTTGATGTAAAACTGGAGGTCTCTCCTGGCTCACCTGGCTGATAAACTAGAAGTGAGAGGACCACACACTACTGAATGCAGTGGGGGATGAATCCTTGGTCAATAGCTCAAGCTTGTTGCTGAAGAGACCAATGAATCCAAGGTTGACAGATGAGGTGGCAGGGAGCTGATGGTTCCCAGTCAATAGGATGAACTACTGGCTCAAGTACAAAGAACCACAGTTTGAGGACCAAAATGCAAGATTTAGACTAGCAAAACGGAAGCTCTGCGTGGCATCTACTCATCTATGAAATAGGCCACAATCCTGAGGATAAATTATTAGTGATGTGTCCGAAGTCAGGAGTTGTCCTCCAGCCTAATCTTCCCACAATAGCTTGGTTGCTCACCGCAGGTGCCATCGTGTTGTTGACGACATTATAATATACCACCCCATGGGGGAGGCTGCTACTGCCAAACTACTAAGAATCCTGGTCAAGTAAAGTTGCCACGGAACCTAACACCGTTAACCCTTTGTCATCTTGGCACCTGTTCACATCTCATACCGTACATAATCTTAAACAAAGTCAGTATTAAAGTCATACTTAAGCCTAACATGATACAACTGATGCTTACAAAGAAAATAACCTAGCCTCATTTACATCTTATATTTCATAAGTGAACAAAGCAAAGATATTTGATGCATACATACAAAGATAAAATACTAGAAACAAATTATTTTCTCATTCTGGAAGTGATAATATGGCCATCATTGTTATTTAGAAAGTCTACCTTCTTCCACTACTCATTCTGTACTCCCTTTGCCCTCAGCAAGCACTTCAGCTGATGACAATGCAAACCATCATGCCTAAATAACCTGGGTTATTAGTAGTCTTATCAAATCTTATTACTGTAATTTACCATGTACATTCATCATAGGGGATAGTAATTCTCAGAGATAACCTAAGGAATCTTGTGGATTACAGACCTATTTTGCTTAACCTTCTTTAGATAATCTAAAATCTATTTCCTTTTGTAAATCATTTCTAGGGTTGAGGTAGTTTATTGTGCTAACCCGGCAGATAAACACATGTGGGATTAATTGAAAGGCGGAGAGATAAATGGCCCAATGGCCCATCGAGCCTCGCCTTTCTTGTCTCTCACTCTTTGATCATTGGACCAGTGTGAGCTGCCTTGCTTGTTCTGTGCCTCAATTTGGAAGCTACACTACCTGTGAACCGTGTCGCTGTAATTTGAGGTCCCTATAAGACCTCCTTCGCCATACAATTGGAATGTACATCCCTTGAGCTGGGGACTGACTGTTGGTGACCTGGCTGACTGTTGAAGACTGTTTGCTGCCTGTGCTGAGATAGCCTAGATCTCTCTACAGAGGACTGACTACCTGGCGGCTCTCAAGACTTGAAGGACTGCCAGTGTCTCACAACTCTCTCATGGGAGTGAGCTACACTGAGCCATTTGTACTGCTTTATAATTTAACTGTCATTTCTGGTGTTATATATCTGTCTTTATAAATATTGATAATTATTAGTAATCTGGTTTTGTCTCTCTAGAGAACCCTAAGACAAGGGTCAAAGTCTGTTCACATTTTTCTGAAATACTTTACATCTTGACCAATTTGTTTATTTGTGACCACGTGCTTTGAAACAATCATCTATCTTGACACGGTCTGTCTAAATAGCTTTCAGCCTGACCTTTTGTTTGCTGAGAATACATGCTGGCCACCTCTTTCCTCGAGGAGCACTGTCAGTTTACCTTCTTTTTTCCCCTCTTTACAGAGAGAGGGACGTGAGAAGAATTGGAGTCAATAGCAGCGCTGGAACTATCACAACAAAAGGACAGGGAAAATGAGACTGGAACATGCAATGCTGCTGGCTGTGACGATGGAGGAGAGTTGCAGGAGTACACGGATTCTGGCAAGGCCAGGACAAGTTAGGAGGGACAGTGACAATTATTTCCCTGGAAGTCTCTAGGGAACTCAGCCTTTATGCTTCTGATCTCAAGAACTATAAAATAATAAAAATGTATACGGCATTTGGCACTCAATCTGTGGTCATTTGCTAAAGTGGTAATGAAAATATAAAAATATTTTATTTTTAAAAGTGATTGTTATGAGAAGCCATTCACTTTGGGGTTTGTTGTCTGTCACCGATTATTTTTCCATTAAATTATTAAATACTTAAATGTCATTAGCATTTTTTCTTTTTTCCTTTTTCCCCCAAGCAAAAAAATGAATAACTTAATGAATTACCTAATATGAGATATATTGTCAATTTAGTATGTAAACCTACTTTAAAATTTTTTTATGTTCTAAAAAAATCATGCACTGCCAATATATGTATATTTCTTTATGAAAACCATACATGCGTGAGCATAAACCTTATAATTGTATTCATGTCATACTCATGAATATGCACACTTTAAAAAAAGATAAAAATTAAAGTAGAAATGTAAAACATGCAAACAGTGGGTTTAATGCTTTCTTCCAGCATCTTCCTAGGACCACATTACCACTTTCCTGGATGTCTGTTCATCGCTTTGCAAAATTCCCCGTTAGCAGAGCAGTATAGATCTCTTTGTAATGTTCAGTGTTGCTTTCCTTGCTCTACTCTAAGCTTGTTTTGCTGCTAATGACGATTATAGTAGGGAAACAGTTATGTAGAATGGGGTGTGATGTTGAATAAGCAAGGTGACTTATCCTGATTGTGTATTCCCAGCCCGACTCCTAGTACTGCGTTTTCGTGTCTCAGGAGTGCTGCTATCGCTTATTAAAATTGTCTACTTGTGCATGTTCAGTGAAAGGTATTACGATGCAATGTATTTTCTTTCTCAACTTGCAAAGTTGATGAACTAAAATTAGGTGATCTTTTGGCAAATGCCATTCATTTATCTGTGTGAATATGTATTTTTAAAAATCACACACTGTTGTGGCAAGAAAGATTAAGCTTCTCACATTTTGAAAACTCAGATAATATACATAGCATAACTAAAAAGAGATTTTGTTCAATATGTCTACTTTCATCTCAATATGACAATGGCAATCTCATGCTGTTTTTTATTAGAGTGAAATGTGGAACAAAGCTTTTCTGTTTCTAAAAATAACCTGGTTTTCTTTCAAAGTTCCTGGCCTCCAGACACCCCCAGATGACCTAACCCATCATTACAATGGGCCATAATTTACATAAAAAGGGAAAACAACCCATAGATACTGCCATTAATGAAATGGTTCAATTTACCTACCCACATTGAATAATTTAACTGCAAAACAGCCTTAATAGGACTGTGGTTTATTGAAATTTAAAATATCTGCTGCAACGTGTTAGTTTTTACAAATGACCCCAGTAACCTTCTCACAGAGGGACAGAAACTGTCAGTAATACTAAGGCCAGGAAGATCAGAAAACAAAATAATAGGCAATTCTCATTACTGTCTCAGTGCCTTCATACCTATCGTGATTTCCTTTTCCTTTTTTAAAATGAGTTATGTCTCTACATCAAGTAATGGAATTATGTATAGAGGATATACAGGCTCCACTTAACAATTCAAGCTATACCCAAGAATCAATTATCACGCACAGATTTTCGGAGGAGGTTGATTATCACAAATTACACTATCTAACTGCAATACGGAAAGCAAGGTTGTCTGAAAATGACTGTAAATCTGTATTTTGAGCTGCATAGATGATGAATCAGGGAAGGCTAGAGGGGAATGACCCTGACATGGTTCCTAGACAAATTTGCAATAACTACATAAGTAATAGAAACTCAAGATGTCATTTTCTGGGTCATGGCAAAATTCCTGTGATCCTCATAGGGTAGATGAAAATGGGACGCTTGTGGAATGTGGGGGTTGTTACTTGATGCAACCTCTCACTCACACAGTGTTCCCCAGGGTCACTGCCAGGAGTTTTCAGCACTTCCAGGGATTTTAAGCCACCGGGGGCTTTTTGTTCTAGGGTAGGGCTGCAGATACAGAACTGCTTATCTCCAAGATATCTACTGTCTAGAATTGACTCAGGCACAGAGTAGCCCCCTCCCGACTCACATTGCACTTATTTGACTATTTTTGTTGGAATGCCATGCTTTTTGATCTGTAGGTTAAGGGTCAGATGGTTGGCATCTTTGACTACTCTAGAAGTATAACAAAAAGGCAGACATCGCCACTGTACTTGCAAGTATTGTTCTAATATAATAGTAATCACATATATTATTTATAAGGGGATATCATTTCCAAGATGTATCTATATTCAGACAATACTGAAAATATCCAAAAGATAGTTCAGGCTGCATAATATCCTCCCTAGCTCATATATTGCCACATTTACTCTATGTTCTTTCTCTTCAGTGAGAAGTAAACCTAGGCATGTGCTTCCACAGTTCAGCGATCTCTGAGCACATCTCTCCTTAACACCCCTCGGAAGACACATGAGTCATCATTTTTATTTCTTTATTGATCTCTAAGTTCGAAACTCCTCCAAATTCTGTGCCCATGCCATAGATGTTAAAGAATTTTCCTAGGCACATGATGTATGAAAAGGAGGTGGTTTTGCTGATCAAATGATCATTTGACAACCCTAAGATTTCAGAAAACATGATTAACAGGGGAGAACATGATGGGAGCTGAAGTCACAAATGCTCTGAAAAGAAAGAAGTCGTGTTGATAAACATTTAAAACTCACTGCCATGAAGTCAAGGCATTCTTTATTTAATAATAAGACTTTCACTTGCCAGTGAATGAAGTATGTTCATGTGGTATAGATGCCCTCAGGATCTCTAAATGTTGGTGTTGCATTAACAATTCTAGTATATATTTTGTAAAATATGTATCTTATTTACATATGAAGTTTTTACTATGGTATTACAAGTGGAAAATATTTTACTCTTATTCTAGAGCAGTTCTTCTGTGTTGCATTTATTCCTCTGAACAAACTAGACAGAACTAACCAAAACCATGAACAGAACCTAGTATATTATGTGATAAAAGATCATTTATACATTTAATAATTAGTTGTTAAAATCATGTTTATAACCTATAATATTTCTATTATTTAATAGAGAAAATCACCATCTGCCATTGATTACATCAGAAAAGAAAATTATATTTTCTGGTAATCATGGCATTCATCTTAGTTATAAAAAAAGTCAGCACATCAATCATTTGTGAAACCTTGTAATAATTATGTCTTCACAGTGATTAGACAGCAATACAATCATGATTGGTATATAATTCTTCATGAATCTTTTTTAGTGGCAAACCTAGGTAGGTAATAATAGCATACTCCTATGGAGCAGAATTATGATATTCTTATGATTCAGAAAAATAAACCCAAACTCCTTTTCCTGTAAAAATTCTTAGGTCTTTGTCAATGGCCTAATATATATATACCCTTGGAATATTACACACTAGCAATATCAGAGTCACATTTCTTTGGAAACACATACTATTGACAAAAATCATGAATATTCATCTGGGTAAATCAATCAGATGTCCTTGATAAGGTTCCATTTTCAATAAAACTAATTGGAACCAGGCCACTGATTAAGCATAAACAAACCAGATTGTTACCATTGCTTCATGGATTGTATTAGACATAATGATACATAAACCATCATAGAAAAAATAAGCAAACAAAAATTATAATTTACTTTGTGCTATGCCATATTATGGGGCATATAGTTCTTAACTGTTTAGGCCACCATTTATATGTCAGTTTGTCCTACTGTGATGGCTTGCATATTTCCTTGATGCCCGAAGCTCATAGGTCACCGATATTTCAAATGCCAACTATGTCACACAAAGTGAAAAAAATTTTTAATACAGCTTCCAGACTATTCACAGACATTGAAGAAAGATTTGCCTTCCCACTTCAGCAGAAGTAGCCACTGAAAACCTTATGCATATCTTCAAAACATTTTTGGATACTGAAGGCCTAATTAAAAGAAGTAGAACATTGTATGAGTGAGTTTTGGAAGATGGACCCTTCAGTCAGAAGGCACTTACAAGTGACTTGAGAAGGAGCTGATTTCTCAAAGTAGAGTCAGCCATATTGACTGAAAAATGAGTAAGAGCTGCAGGAGTGGAGCTTTGGGGATCTGAATGCTGATGAGGCAAAACTCAAAGTAGGAAGAAACAGCTTCAAAAATGTACTAATATTCAGAACACGTCATGTACAAAATATTAATTTTGGAAAATTGGAAGTAGTAAAAAATGAAATGTATAAAAATAGACATCCTAGGTGTTTGTGCGCAAAAATGGATGGGTATTGACCATTTTTAGTCAAAAGATCATATGGTGTACTATGCCAGAAATGACATACTCAAGAGGAATTTATGCATTCATTGTCAAAAAGGACATTTTAAGAACTATGTTAAAGAACATGCTGCCTGTGATAGGATTATGTATATGCCTTCAAAGAAATTTAATTCATACAACTATTTTCAAATTTATGCATCAATATAGTTATGTAGAAACTGAAGTTTTCTAATAATGTCTTGAATCAGAAATGTATCAAACATGCAATCAAGATACATTGATAATTATTGGCACTTGGAATGCAAAAGCAAGAAACAAAATGAAGGTACAGGAGTTCCATAATATTATCTTGGCAACAGAAAGGAAGATGCAGAATATATAATAAGAGTTTTATAGGACCAATGACTTATTCATAGCAAGTACCTTATTTGAACAACCCAACTGTGACTGTGCACATGAACTTCTCCAGATGGAATTCACAGAAATCGAATTGGCTACACCTGTGTAAAGAGACTGTGGGAAGTTCAGTATCAGCAGCTAAAACTATTCCAGTGACTGACTGCAAAACAGACAATCAATTACTCAGATGTAAGTTGAGTTTGAAGCTGAAGAAAATGTAAACCAGTCCAACAAGAGCCAAATATGACCAGAAAAAAAGCCAAATATGTCCAGAAAAAAAGCCAAATATGACCTTGAGTTTACCCCACCTTAACTTTGAGAGCATCCCAAGAAGATATTTGCTGCATGGAATACCGTGACAGAAGAGTTGATGGGCCATGGGACGACATCAAGAGCATCATTTACGACAAAACAAAAAGTCATTAAAAAAAGAACGGAAAGAAAGAAAGGATCAAAATGGATGTCAGGAGACTGAAACTGGCTTTTAATTGCAAAGTGCATAAAGAAAATGGAAGAAATGTGAAGTAAAATAGCTGAATAGAAAATTTCAAAGAGCAGTTCGAGTAAAATATTACAAAGAAATATACAAAGACCTGGAGTTAGAAAACTAGAGAATACACGATATATCTTAAACTGAAAGAACTAAAGAAAAAAATTAAGCTTCACGTTTCAATATGGAAAGCTTGTATGGGCAAACTACTGAATGATGCAGGAAGCGTCAAGAGAAGTTGGAAAAAAATACACACAATCACTCTACCAAAAATAACTAGTCAATATTCAGCCATTTCAGGAGGTAGCATATGAGCAAAAACGAATGGTACTTAAGGAAGAAGTTCAAGTCACCCTCCCCCCCACCAAAAAAAAATTAGAGAAAAACAAAGCTCCAGGAACTGATGGAATACCAATTGAAGTGTTCCAATAAGCTGATGAAACACCAAAAGTAATTACTTGTCTATACCAAGAAATTTAGAAGACAGCTATGTGGTCAACTGACTGAAAGAGATCCATATTTGAACCCATTCCAAATAAAAGTGATCCAACAAAATATGCCAACTATACAAAATATAGTTCATATTACATGCAATTAAAGTTTTTAAATGTTTTAATGTTTTCTAATAAAAATATTTTTTAATCATTTTATTGGGGACTCATACAATGCTTATCACAATCCATACATACATCCATTGTGTCACTGCACATTTGTTGCCATCATCATTCTCAAAACATCTGCTTTCCACTTGAGTCCCTGGCATTTTCCCTCTCCCTCCCCATGCTCCCTTCCTGATGAACCCTTGATAATTTACAAGTCATTATTATTTTGTCATATCTTACACTGTCCAATGTCTCCCTTCACCAACTTTTCTGTTAAACGGCCACAAGAGAGGAGGTTATATGTAGATCCTTGTAATCAATTCCCCCATTCAAACCCACCTTCCCTCCACCCTCCTGGTATCATCACTCTCACCACTGGAACTGAGGGGTTAATCTGTCCTGTAATCCCTGTGTTTCCAGTTCCCATCTGTACCAGTATACATCCTCAGGTCCAGCTGAATTTGTAAGGTAGAATAGGGATCATGATAGTTGGAGGGAAGAAGTATTTAAGAACTAGAAGGAAGTTGTATGTTTCATCATTTTTACACTGTCCCCTGACCGGCTCATCTCCTCTCCGAAATCTTTCTGTAAAGGGTTGTCCAGTTACTCGCGAAGTAGGAACATAATTAAAGTTTTGTTGATGATCATCCAATAATGGTTGCATAGTTTCAGGCCAGGTTCAGAAGTAGACATGGATTAAGGGATATCATAGCTGGTGTCAGATGGATCATGGCTGAAAGCAGAAAATAGCAGAAAGAAGTTCACTTGTGTTTTATTGACTATGCTAAGGTATTCTACCATGTGGACCATATCAAAGCATGAAAAATCTTGAAAAAAAAGGGAATTCTAGAACATTGTGTTCATTGTGCTTATGAGAACCTTGCACATGGATCAAGAGACCACTGTACAAAGAGAAAAGTGCATACTCCACAGTCTAGAATCAGAACAGGTGTTCTCATCATACTCGTTCACTCTGTATGCTGAGAAACAACTAGAGCAACTAGATTACATAAAGAAGGATGCCGCAACAGGATGTGAAGAAGGCTTCTTAACTACCTATGATACGCAGGTGACAAAGCCTTGCTTGCTGAAGAGGAGAAGGACTTGAAACACTTGCAAATGAATATCAAAGATTTCGGTTTTCTGGTTGGATTATAACTCAATGTAAAGAAGACCAAATCCTCACACTGGATCAGGAGGTGAAGTAGTTAGTTTATTGTACCAACCTGCCCGATGAACACATGTAGGATTAATTGAAGGACAGAGAGAGAAATGGCTCGGCAAACCTCGCCTTTCTTGTCTCTTGCTCTTTGATCATTGGACCACTGTGTGGCTGCCTTGCTTGTCCTGTGCCCCAATTTGCAAGTTACACTATCTGTGTGACACCTAACCTGTGGACTGTGTTGCTGTAATTTGAGGTTCCTTCAAGACTTGCTTCACCACACCATTGAAATTTACATCTCTTGACAGTCGTAGGACCTGTCATCTGGCTGATTGTTCTTGACCTGTCTTACTGTTTGCTGCCTGTACTCAGCCTGAATTGCTCTACAGAGGACTACCCAATGGCCCTCAAGACTTGAAGGACTGTCAGTGTCTCACAGCTGTCGCAAGGGAGTGAGTTGCATGGAACCATTTGTACTGGTTTATAATTTAATTAACTTTTTATTTCTTTTGTTATCTATCTGTATATATATGTATATATATAAAATTATTAGTATTCTGGTTTTGTTTCCCTAGAGAACCCTGTCTAACACAGTAGGTAACATTATGGTAAACAGAGAAAAGATTGAAGCTGTTAAGGATATTGTCTTGCTTGAATTCAAAATCAATGCTTATGGAAGTAGCAGGAAAGAGATTTTAGGAGGCATTGCATTGGTAAATCTGCTGCAAAGGACCTCTGTTTTTGAAAACCAAGGCTATTACTTTTAGGACTAAAGTGCACCAGATCCAAGCCATGATACTTTCAATTCCCTCATATGCATGTGAAAGTTAGATATTGAATAAGGAAGATGGGAGAAGAATCAATGTGTTTGAATGGCGATGCTGGAGAGGAATACTGAAAGTACCAGGGATTGCAAAAAGGACAAACAAATCTGTCTTGGAAGAAATAGTGACAAGTTTTCATCTTGCCTACTTCAGATATGTTGTCCGGAAAGACCAGTCCATTGATGAGGACATCATGTTTAGTAAAGACAGTGAGAAAGTGGAAGGCCCTCAAAAAGATGGATTGACACAGTGACTGCAACAAGGAACTCAAGCCAAGGAACAACTGTGAGGATGCTGCATGACTTGGCAATGTGTAGTTCTATTGTGCTTAGGGGCACTGTGGGTCAGAAGCAGGTCAATGGCATATTACAACAACAATAACTTTCAAACCACCCACCTAGACTAGTTATTATTCTCATAGGGGTGCTATGAGTTGTAATTGACTTGACAAACAGGAACAAATTTCTTATGCAGAGGCCACCATTACATTTTTTAAAATTGGTTATCATCAGCAAGGATAATCTACTGTCCGTTGTTTCCTAGATGATGATAAAGACAAATAATTTGAAAATGAAACAAAACCTTTTTGCTTGTTTTTGCCCTGAGTGTTCCCAGACATGTCTTTCACTTTTCCCTGGAAGGTAGCACTCACTAGTTCAGCCTGACTGGCATTTGCTCTGGGTCGCAGCCTGACCAAAGGGAGGTTGAGAGCATCAGAATTCATTTGAGGTTCAATTATCAGGATTCTTTTTCTGGATTTGGTGTACATGCAATGCTGAATTTATTGAATATATTTCTGTGGGGCAAATGGGATAAAGCAGGAAGCACAATGCCCACAATGCATGGCAGAGTCCTTACACGGATTAAGACTCCAGTGAAATCCCTCTGACTATGGACCAGGGATGGGAATAGTCAAAATTTAACACTGTCACTTGATCTCACTTTTGATCCAGTTTAAATTTTATTTTAGCTTTAATATTTCTTTTGTTTGAGATTTTTGTTTTGTTTTGTCATTATTATTAGATTTTTTTGCTTTATTTTGTATGTTATTTTTATGGAATTTTAAAAATGTGGAATCCATGACAGGTAGATCTATAAAGATAGTAACTGGATTAACAGTTTCTTTGGGGTATAGCATGAGGGGGTGAGATTAAATGGTGAGCTAATAACAATGAGCACAAGAAAAAGCAAATTTTCCATAATTGATTATACTGATGATTGCAAAAAACTTTTTAATTTGATTGACTCATTGAATTGTATGATATGTTAATTATATGTCAATAAAACTATTAAAATGCCATTGAATCTCATACATATGAATCTGAGTTTGTGAAGGAAATTATTATAAAGCAGTTACATTTAGCTACTTAAATGGGCTACACCAATTTTTGGTGGTGGGAAGTGAATACATGAGAAAAAAAATACTGCAGATCAAGAATAGTATGGGATGAAGAGACATTGATCATCTTTGTCTTTTTAAAAAAATATTTTATAAGGAACTCATACAACTCTTATCACAACCCATACATATACATACATCAATTGTATAAAGCACATCTGTACATTCTTTGCCCCAATCATTCTCAAAGCATTTGCTCTCTACTTAAGCTCTTTGCATCAGGTCCTCTTTTTTCCCCTCCCTCCCCGCTCCCCCCTCCTTCAAGAGCCCTTGATAATTTATTAATTATTATTTTGTCATAGCTTGCCCTATCTGGCATCTCCCTTCACCCCCTTCTATGTTGTCCGTCCCCCAGGGAGGAGGTCACATGTAGATCCTTGTCATTGGGTTCCCCTTTCCAACCCACTCACCCTCTACCCTTCCAGTATCGCCCCTCACACCCCTGGTCCTGAAGGTATCATGACCCTGGATTCCCTGTGCCTCCAGCTCTTATCTGCACTAGTGTACAACCTCTGCTCTATCCAGTCTTGCAAGGTAGAATTCGGATCATGGTAGTGGGGGGTGGGGAGGAGGAGGCATTTAGGAACTGGAGGAAAACTGTATACTTCATTGGTGCTACGTTGCACCCTGACTGACTCATCTCCTCCTCTAGACTCCTCTGTGAGGGGATCTCCAGTGGCTGACAAATGGGCTTTGGGTCTCCACTCTGCACTTCCCCCTTCATTCACCACGGTAAGTTTTTTTTTTTATGATGATGCCTTATACCTGATCCCTTTGACACCTTGTGATCACACAGGTTGGTGTGCTTCTTCCATGTGGGCTTTGTTGCTTCTGAGCTAGATGGCCACTTGTTCACTTTCAAGCCTTTAAGACCCAAGACACGATCTCTTTTGATAGCCGGTCACCATCATATTTCCTCGCCACATTTGCTTATGCACCTGTTTGCCCTCAGTGATCATATCATGGAGGTGTGCACCCAATGATATGATTTTTTGTTCTTTGAGGCCTGATAATTGATCTCTTCAGAACCACGTGATCCCACAGGCTGGTGTGTTCTTCCATGTGGACTTTGTTGCTTCTGAGCTAGATGGCCACTTGTTTATCTTCAAGCCTTTAAGACACCAGACACTATCTCCTTTGATAGGCAGGCACCACCAGCTATCTTCACCACATTTGCTTGTTCACCTGCTTTAGTTTCAGTGATTGTGTCGGGAGGGTGAGCATCATAGAATGCCAATTTAATAGAAGAAAGTATTCATGCATTGAGGGAGTGCTTGAGTAGAGGCCCAAGGTCCTTCTGCCACCTTAATACTAAACCTATAAACATAAGCACATAGATCTATTTCCCCATCCTCATATATATATGTGCATATATATGTCTTTTTCTAGACCTCTATAAATGCCCTTTGCCTCCTAGCTCTTTCCTCTATTTCCCTTGACTTTCCTCCTGCCCCACTATCATGCTCCGTCCCCACCTGGGTTACAGCTATACCTCTTCGTTACATTACCTTACCCTTGATCATTCCCTACTAGGCCTGCCACTCCCACTTCACCACCAATTTGGATCCCATGTTGATCCCTGAAATGCCTTTGAAATCTTGTAATTGTGAAATCTTAATTCAAAACAAAACAAAACAAACAAATAACCTTTACTTAAACTGAATTGAAAGTTTGCACGGCCTCTAAACAGCTCTTAACAATACTTGATGGACATTCTCCTTAATTTAATATGAGAAATATATTGACAATAACAGAGATGATTCTTGATCATGTGGCTATCAAATTAAACTGACAACCCTAAAGTTTACCATGACCCCTGACACCCAATGACATGGTGATTGTCCCTGACTCATGTAGGTAACATCCAAAAGAACCCAACCATTTTCAGTAAAGCTCTTGGACTTTATTTGTTGTGGGGAAGTTACATGTCAAACTGCATTTCTTCTGGAACACAGAGACTCTTCCCTGCAGGTGATCAAAGAAGACTTCATTGTTTTTCTTAAATCCTGGAAGACTTCCTGACCAACCTCAAGTCACTAGCAAATTGTGAATGGTAGAAATGGCATAGGTTCTTCCTGAAAATTAAGATGGAATCTATGTAAACAGTAATACACTGTTATTTACTGGATTAGTCCCTGTTTTTTTTTTTTGTTTTGTAGACTTTGACTTTCATTCAGTTGATTTAGACCAGGACCACATGGTGCTTTTAAAATCTACAAACTAGTTTCATTCTGCTGCTCAAAGACCTGTGGATAGCAGACTGAATTAAATGATGAGAGAGAGAAAGAGATTTTGTTCCATTCATTTTCATATTAATCATAGTGATGCATAGATAGACATATTTGCAGAGGGCTTTTTAAAAATGAAGAGAATAAAAGAGGAAGTAGATATTATTGGAATAAAATCTATCATGTATTCAGTTTGTTCATTGGTTTTCACATTTTGGTAGGGACTTGAACAAGGAGTCAAAATTTGAAATACAAAAATATTTCCTTCCAGCATAAACAGTTATTTTATTTACTTGTTAGCATAGAAAAATGATATCAACCTGTAGAACAAAAAGAGAGCATTATTAATTCCCAGTATAAGAGGTTTACACACACACTTTTTTTCCCCTACTGAACACAGTTCACTTGTCTTACAATCACCATCTCATTCTCTTTCCCTTGCACTGTAGGACTTAGGATTCAAGGAACTTAGTTGAAAATGACTAGAAAACATAGTATTTATCAATTGAATAAAGCAATTTGTGCAGACCAGGAATGTCATGTCTTTTGCCAGCATCTATAAAACAGTAGCAGATTTAAATGTTTAGCTTGTAAGAAGGATAAAATATGAGATAATCCAGAGTGTTTGGCACCTTTATGATATGTTATCAGCAGGGATATTCCAGTTCTGGTTTAACTTAAGGGGGTGGGGGTTAAATAATGTCACGGAGAAAAGAAGAACTTACTCATAAAATGTAAAGAAATCAATACAGGTGACACTTAATCAGTACTTCTTATTATCTTAGTAGCATATAAAAAGAGGATTAAAAAAGCTTTGTCTATTTGATTTTGCACACACTAAAATTGGTATTCAAAACATCTATGGAAAATGAGCATTACGTGAAACCTATGAATGGATTTTAAATGTGTACCTAAGTAAATTCATGCTATCTTGTTATAGTGTGTCTGAACAGGATAAAGTTTGTCTTAAAACAAATAATAAGACATCAATTTGGAAAGACCCACATTAGTGAGTTCTTAGAGCAACAGGATTTTGCTCAAATTGAAGGAAGAATAAAATATCACATTTATGATGAAGCTGGGATGGAAGAATTATAAAATCATTGATAATTTTAAAACCACTTATGGGTACAATGAATCAAAGAAATCAGAACCATACAGGTGGATAACATTTGTAAGGTAGGATGAGATGATGTTGAAGCCTGCACTCTAGGCAATCTATATGAATTTGCAAAGCAAACGATCAATCTTGCCTGTACCCTATTGAAAAAAGTCCCATGAGCAACTACTGCAACAATAGACAACAACCTAAACATCTAAATTCGTCATTTTACACAGTACTGAGTGAAAATTAAAATTGAGAAAACTTGACATTCTAGGGATGCCCACATTCTTGAATCCATATGAGCTGCAGAGAAGAGAAAATTTAATAGAAATTCTTAACAAATGGGAATAAGATTCTGAAACATCTTCTTGGAGTATTGTAACAGGAGATGAAACATGACTTTACCACTGTGATGCTGAGGCCAACACAATCAAAGTAACAGCTATCGATATGTGGAACCAGCCAGTCAAACAAAAATGGATCAGTCAAAAGAGAAGGTCATTACAGTGGATTTTGTTTGAATGTCCAAGTAATTGGGCTTATTGACTTTCTGAAAGACCCCAACATGATAACATCTGCTTATTTTGAGAGTGCTGTGATCAAGTTAGCCTTTGCAGACAAATGTGCCAGGGGTCTTTTTTGGAATTATTCAATATCTTTTCACCTAATCTTTGAGCTCTGACCTTAGATATCCTAATTAGTGCTCTCTTGTCCATTGTTCTTTGAGCATCTTCTTCCCAATCTATTTTAAACTGAAAAAAAAGCTAGGAACAAAAAAAATACAAGCTTAAATTCCAATACTGAAAGTATCTATGGATAAAATATTAATTGATGCAAGAAACAAGAAAAGAATATGGAAAGACTACACAGAGTTTCTGTACCAAAAAATAACTAGTTGACATTCCACTGTTTCAGGAGGCAAGAACCAATGGTTCTAAAGAAAGAAGCTCACGCTGTATGGAAAGTATTAGCCTAAAAAGTTTCCAGGAATTGATGGAATAGCAACTGAAATGCTTCAACAAGATGACAGGCACTGGAAGCACTCACTCACCTATGCAAGAAAATTTCAAGACAGCTACTTGGCCAACTGGTGCATTGCAATGAAAAGTGACCCAACAGAATGCTCAAATTATAGAAAAGTATACGAAACCACATGATAGTAAAAGTTTTGCTGAAGATTGCGCAACAATGGTTGCAACAATATATTCATAGAGGTTCAGGCTGGATTCATATGAGGATATGTAGCAAGCGATATCATTATTGATGACAGATGGAACTTGGCTGACAGCAGAGAACACCAAAAATATATGTATTTGTGTTTTATTGAATATGCCCTGGCATTGAGTTATGTGGATCATAAATCTATGAATAGCCTTGAGAAGAATGGACATTCTAGAACACCTCATTGTGCTCATGGGGCACCTGTACATGGATCAAGAGGCAGTTGTGCAACACAACAAGGAAATACTGCATGGCTTAAAATCAGCATCGTGTGACCTAGACTCGTATCCTCTCATCTTTCTTATTCAAAATTTACGTTGAGCAAATCATCAAAGAAGCTGGCTTGTTTGAGGAAGAACATGGCATCAGGATCGGAGGAAGGCTTATTAATAACTGGGGTAGTTACACAATTCTATGTCAACCTTAAAATATAAACGTGTAGGGGTAGTTTAGCTTGTCAATCAGCTCATAGCCTGATGGTGCCTGCTTGTGTGTGTGACTTTCTAATAAGGAGTCCCTGGGAAGTTCCCTTCTCTCTCTCTGCCTTCCTTTTCTTTCTGGCTGACCCTGATGCCAGCCAGAGCCATGGAGATGTGTCCACTGCCCACAAGACTTTGCACTCACCGGCCTGTGACCTTCTGTATTCAGCATCATTGCTTGAGACTGCATGAATCTGATGAGGTACTTATGGACTTGTATTGACTTATGGATTTGAGTTGGACTGGCCTGGGATGTTTTTCGGATATATGAAGCTTCTTGGTATAAAGCTCTTTCTCACACATATGCGAGTATGACTGGATTTGTTTCTCTAGTCAGTCTAGCCTAACACAATAACCCACAATATGAGATGACAAAATTTACATGATGAAAGTAAGACAGACTTGAAGCATTTGCTGATGAAGATAAAGATTGTCATCTTATTATGGATTACAACTCAATGTAAAGAAAACTAAAGTGCTTATAACTGAAACAATAGGTAGTGTCATAATAAATGAAGAAAAGTTGAAGTTATTGGGGATTTGGTCCTACATGTCTCTGCAACCAATGTTAATGGAAGCAGTAGTCAAGCGATCAGCAGATATACCGCATTAAGTGAATCTGTGGTACAAGACTGTTTAAGAGTACTGAAAAGTAAGGGTATTACTTTGAGGACTAAGATGCACCTGACCCAATCATGGTACTTTCAGTTACCTCTTAGGCATGTAAAAGTTGGACATTGAATAAAGAAGAATAAGGGAAGAGTGCTTCTTAGAGGCAAGGGCAGTGAGACTTTGCCTTACATACTTTGGATATATTATCATCAATGACCAGTTCTTGAGAAAAGACATCATAGTTGGTAGAGTAGAGGAGCAGCAAAGGAGAGGAAGGCCCTCAAAGAGATGGACTGACACCAAAGTTGCAACAATAATCAGGCATAGGAGCAATTGTGAGGATGGCACAGGACCGAGCAGTGTTTCCTTCGGTTGTGCATCATGTCACCATAGGCCAGAACTGACTCAATAACACCGAGCAACGACAAAGTCCACTGGTCCATCACTCCAGGATCAAGACTGAGCTTTCTATGCCTGTGAATAGGTACCATCTCAGATTGACTCTCAAGGTCAATCCTACCCTGTCCTGTCTGGTTGTTATGAGTCAGCATCAGCTCCGTGGTAGTTAGTTGTTTTTTATGTTTTGATATTTAGTACATCACTCAAGCACTTGCTCATTGCACAGCAGTTCATTTATGATTCTCTACAGCTGTTCCATTCTTTTAGCAGAGAGGGCACAGTACCAGTATGGTGGGTGTAGAGTCCTGTGGATCCAAACTCTGTGGAAACATGATATGGTGCTGATAATTCCAAGGTTGGCTACCAGGGTCAACAGCCCACATGGGGTCATCTCTGGAGGCAGACCCAGAATTACAACAAGCAGAGAGGGTGAATGGCCAGAGAAAGAGAAGTTCCCAGAAGTCACCAGACTAATACCTAATTGACAGGTTATACTCCAATCCTACCTCTACACAAGTACCATTACCTTGGCATAAAATCTAACCACCCCAGGAAGCTTTCATTCCATGTAAACAAGTAATATCTCTCATCAGCAATATTATGCCATTGATATATTTTATTTTTATGTTTTTATAACCTTGTAGTTATTTTTTGTGTAATGTTTATGACACATTATAAACTACTTGCATGGCTCAGATGGTTAATGTGCTTTATTACTGTCTGAAAGTTTAAAAGTTTGAATTCATCTATAGATTTTGCTTCTGTAGAGAAAGCAGACTAATACTATATATTAAATATAAATGGCTGAATATGTAACTTTTATCAAAAACATAAGAAAATATCCTGAAAATTTTTGTTCAGTTAAATCACATTGAAGAATCTGCATATGGTCAGTGAATTGTGTCCCCAGAAATATGTGCTATAAATCCATATATTTGCAATGCTATTATTGTCTCATTTAGGAGTGAGTTGCTTTTGTTATATTAGTTAAAAAGAATCAGTGATGAGTATGTCTTGTGCCAATGTTGTTAGAATATAAAGGAGATTGAACAAACAAACAAAAGAGCTAGAGATGGGAAAAGAGATATGATGGGCAAGTGTCTCTGCCATCTTGGCTGCACCATGATTCTCAGTGGTTTGACAGTTATGATTGAGTCACACTCAGGGGGAGATCTCTTCTATTTGTAATGTAACAACCTTCAAACTGAGAGATTTGCTGTGAGCATCCAATCACTAGAGAGAGAGTTTCCTCTTTTTATAACCCATTTCTATTAAATCTGGGTAAATTAGAAAAGCACTGTTACTTTTTGCTATATCTAGAATACTGGGTCTGGATTCTAGTTCTTTGGCTTTGGTTTAGCAATCTGAAATATTACCTGCCAATCTTGGAGTTTGGTAGTCTTCACAGCCCTTAGGTTAGCAGCATACATCTTACCATTTGAACTTTGATTCATTCACCTGTTCAGCTAGGGGTCTACATTCTTGTTGCCAATATTGGGTTCACTAGCCCCTGCAGCTTTGTGAGTTAGGAGAAACCTTCAGTTGACCCATGGACTTGTACTTGTTATAATATAGAACTATGTGAACCATTTCTTTGAGAAAAATCTCTATCTATCTATCATCTCTCTCTCTATCTATCTATCATCTATCTATAACTAGCACCTACCTATCTTATATACCTACGTACCTACCTACCTATCCATCTACCTATCTCTATCTGCCCTAACTGATGGGTAAAAGTTTAACTGCCATCCACAAGGTGAGTGGCTCAAATTTACCTGCATCTTTCAGGAGAAATTGAGGGAATCTGCTCCTGTAATTTACCACCTTGGAAACCCTCTACAGGGCTGCTATGAATTGGTACTGACTAGATTACAATGGATTTCAGCTCAAATTAGGCATTTATAAGTTAAACTGGTTGACTTCACACATTTGGTACCTAGAAAAAGAAAGTCTTATAAATAAAATTTTTGAATTGACAGTCAAGTCCATCTAGTCCTAAAGTTTTGATTTACTCTACCTTGATTAGTAGGAAAACAAAACTCAGTGACACCGTTACTGCCAACTCCTAGTGAGTCTATAGTGTGGAATAGAACTGCCTCTGTGAGTTTCTGAGAGTGTAACCTTCCAGCAGTGGAAAGCCCCATCTTTTCAGAGAAGAGCAGCTGATGGTTTGGGGCTGCTGTATTCACAGTTAGCAGTTTAATGCATAACTGGATGGTGTTAATCCATAGTGTGAGGCAGTTATGAGACAATACTAATACATAAAATATAGCCATCAAAAGATCAATGATTTATAGGCTGTGGTTGGTTGAATATTTGAAACTTTTCAGCAATTCTGTCTAAAGTGTAGGGAATCTTGTTGGTTGTCCCTACTAGAAAAAAATAGATGAGAAGAAAAGCCAGAAAATAGTTAAGGAAAGGACAAAAGCAGACCACATTATACAGATGTTTTTTAGAGAAAGTCCACCACGTCCTAGTGAAAAAAGTCAAAGAAAGGGGGGAAAAAAACTCCTGAAAAGTAGCAACCAGTTGAGTTTATGGAAGGGGATTCCCCTTCCAACAGTGACTGTCTCTCCATCCCTCCTCTCCACATCCGGGTCCACAGACCCAGATCCTCATCAATCTCAAGGTATGGACCATATTGTAGTTGTTAACAAACTTTTTAAATGCTGTGTTTCTTATTTAAATTATTTTTTTACCTCTGAACATCTGTACTTTGAAATTTCTGTGTAATATTTTGTATAAGAAGGTAAGGTTAGGTAAAAGCTTGGTGGTCAAGAATGGATTAATCCATTTTCAGTTATTTCTTGTGGGAAAAATTGATTCAGTACTCGACTGCACTGCATCTGGATGCTCCTTGTAGAACGGATCAGTGTCAAGGTCTGGGGTTCTACTGTAGATGTCTTCCAAATTTTCTGGCATAGATGAGTGAGTGCTTCATCAGCTTGTTGAAACATTTTGATTCTAGTCACAAGCCTATTTTTTGGCTAATTCTTTCTGTGCTGCTTGACTTTCTTCCTTCAGTATTGTGTTAGTCCAGGTAGACTAGAGAAACAAATCCAGGGAGACTTGTGTGTGTATAAGAAAAAGCTTTATAGACAAGAGCAATTGCACATTAAGAAAACATCCCAGCCCAGTCCAGATCAAGTCCATAAGTCTGATATTACCCCATATGTTCCATACCAATCAGTAAAGTCCTCTGTAGACTCAGGAAACACATGCAACCATGCCAAATGCAGGAAGACCACAGGCCAGTGGAAATTCAGTGACATTGTAAGCCTCTCAGCTCTGGCAGAGGTCTCCAAATGGCTCTTTCATAGCCCAGGGCTCTGAATGCATCAGGGTAACTCCATGTGGATTCTCTTCTGGACTGTCTCCCAGGGAATCCTTAGTGCATCCAAATGAGGTCATCAAGCTATGACTTGATTGACAGGCTAAACTCCACCCCATTACTCTTAATCCTCTCAAATAACAACAGATTATACAACTACCACAAGTACCACTCATTCATGCTTGCTTGCTACCTCCTGAATGGTGGAATGTCGACTACTTCCCTTTGCTACAGTGACTCTGTTTATTCTTTCCATAATAAGGCATATTGGAAACACAATGAGACAGAGTCTGATCTGTTGCCTCAATTGATGCTGAAGGCACTATCTGAGGCATTGGCTAAGGCAGATTCCTTAGAAACCTTTTAATTTTTCTGGGACGCACCCCACGATCCACATTTTCTTCTAGACCTATAGATAGCATTAAGTACCATTAAGTTTTAAAAAGTGAGTACAATGTATGAGTCCCCCAAATGCTGATTTATTTTTTAATTTAATATGTATAAGCATGTATCTAATGTATATATAGTGATAACTACTGAAGTTGTGGGATTAGTACATAAATTTGGGTCAACCTAAATTTATCGTTATAGAACCACTGAGCACTGATTCCTCACACAGTCGTTCAGTTTGAGAGGTTGTGAAAACGCTCAATATTTATTGAGTTGGCTCACTGCAGCATGGATTGAAAGGCACACGAAACTAGAATTACCAGAACTCCCTTGCATCCTATACAAGAAAGTATCAAAGTGTGGGGAAAGTGGGTTATTAACGTAGATTTATCAAGTTAGAAGGACACATTCACACATGGAATGCCTAGAAAAGACAACTTTTACTGAAATAGCGAGGAACCAATTTGTGAAGGGAACCATAATGTCCTTGAAAATTGCTCTGCTTGCTATTTATGTAAGTCAGATTTGACAGTAGGAATTGCCTTAATTGAATTAGTCACATAAATACAATGGTATTGATTGGATTCCAGGTGGTTGGGGCCAAATGATGACACTTAATCACCAAAGACAATGTGGGTATGATTACCATAAAAGACAGCACAGTCACAGGGGTAATCAGAATAGTATGACTCATATTTACCCATAGGGATTGGCTACTTAGACATGTTGTTTCTGGGAGTGAAATAGATGGAACTTCTACTAAGTATTATCTTGATCTGTATAAGTAGAAGAATTCTAGTCAACAGAAATGTAATTTAAATTGCCAGAGTTGAGTGTCAAAGCCCCTTAATCAATCCCAAGCTTGAGACAGTTTATAGATTCACAATACTTTAAATGAAGGAGAAGTCTACTATGCTTGATGAAGTATATACCTAACCTATAAAAAATGTACACTGCTAATCATTCTCCTAACGTCCCACAAAGAGGTCTACAGTCTATTATAAGAATGACTGTCCATTTGGAAAATGAAATAATCAGTCTTTGGTAGGATTACTGGACACTTAATTGATGCTAATTACAAGGAACTCAAAGTATCACTGTAGTTTACTAGAGTAGGGAAATATGAAAATAAGGTTAATAATGGAATTCTAGCCAAAGTCTGTCTCACATGCGTCCAATAGGTATTTTAACCCATTTTGTAGTGGGTTTTTTTTTTCTGGTTCCAGAATGCATACTTGATTTAGATATACTCATCAATTAGTAGAACTCCCTCATTGAATTTTCAGTAAGGGTTACTAGGGTAGGGAAAAAAGGAAGACGTCTTTAGAAATGCTCTTACAAGGAAAATAGTAGACCGAAAGCAATAGCACACTCCTGAAGCAATTGTAGAGATTGGTGTCACCGTCATCTGCTTAAAGAATGCAGCATGAAGGCTCTGACCACATCCTCTTTGAATGAACATATTTGGCCTGTGCAAAAAATGGATGGACCTTGGATAATGACAATGGATTATCGTAAATTTAATCAGCTGATGACTCTAATTGCAATTTCTGTTCCAGATGTGGATTTATGGCTCGACTAAATCAATATATCTTCTAGTATCTATTATCTAGCTATTGATCTGGCAATTACTTTTTTCTCAATTCTAACTCAAAATATTCACCTGAATCAGTTTTCCCAAGGGTTAATAGGTTCAGATACAGCTAGCAAATCATATTACTGACCTACTATTTAGGTAGACCAGCTCTTCAACACCATGCTATAATTCAGTTCATATAGACTTTAATTGTCCTCCACAATGTAGCACACTGGTCCTTTACCTTGATGGCAATATGCTGATAAGATCTATTAAGGAAGAATTGTCAATGATCAACAAATTGCTAAAACATCTGCACTAATAGAGGCAGATTAATCCAACAAAAGGTCAAGCTTCTTCCACACCAGTGATCTTTCTAACAGTCCAGTGGATACTAGGGACTAGGAGATGTATTGATTCAGAAAAACATGAATCCACATAGGAAACTGCAAGTACAATCAGAGTCATCACTGATGAAATTTTTTAGTCATCATTTATTAAATTTGCAATAATCCATTGTCATTATCCAAGGTGTGTGATATTGAGATCTTCTCAGTAATGAGAAAAGTAAATTATTGTAACTTTCTCCTCTCACAACTGAAAATGAGGGATAATGGCTGATGGGTCCCTTTGGATTGTAGAGGCAACATAGCCTTCATTTGGTTATGTTACTCCAGCCTATTTATCAAGTGACCCCAGAAGCTTAGAGTGTTCATTGAGGCTCAAAACAAGAGAAGTCACCACAGCAGGTTCCAGCTACCCTACAAGCTCCTCTGTCACATAGATCATATGATCCAATTGATCTGCCACTTAGATATATGATCCAATGGATTCCATAGTTCGCAAAGTGTCAGTAGCAAAGAGAGGTGGAGTGTGGGGTCTTTGTCAGGCTCTTATAGCTGAACCACTGCAAAACCCCACAGGTGTTGGAGCAACCCCACCCCCCCACACAGTCTCTGCAGATAACTATACTTCTTTTGAGAAGTTGCTTTTGCCTGAATGCCTAAACATAGGCCACATGAGCTTTCCAGCATGATCTGTTTTGTTGCCTTCCTCACAAAGTAAAGTCAAATATACCCAGAAATACTCAATTATTAAATGGAAGTGTTATGTACGAGAATGGGCCTGAACAGGACCTGAAGACACCAGTCAGTTTCATGGGGAAATGGCTGGACTGCACATTGTCGCATTCCTTCCACAATGACTTTGCTCTCCAAGTTCACACCTATAGTTCCATAGAGCTTTCCTTACGGTCAGTTGACTGTGGAAAAGAAAACTCATGCCTGGTTTTAAAACAGATGATTCTGTATAATATTCGGGTGCACTCAAAATAGAACAGCAGTGCCATGACAGACTTTGGGAGGACGTTTTTCAAGGACTGAGGGAAAGAGAAAGTTTCCGTGAGAACTTAGACCAGTGCAGCTGGTTGTTTCTATCTTGGAAGGCGAAATGGTCACATGTGCTGTTGTGTACTAGATAGTCACATGGCAGCAACATTATTGGAAATTGCTGACAAGGAGATTGGTAGAAGAGGTGTGTGGATAGACCTCTCTGAAAGTGTCAAGTGAGCTTACTTATCTCAGGTAAATGCTTACCAAGGGATGATCTCAATAGTTGAGGATTCTAACAATCAAACGGCTAGAATGACACATCTATGGAAACCAGTCGTATTTCTCTCCAGCCTAACGACCTCATGTATAATAATCTTCGGTCATTGCTGTATTGGCCAAGGAAATTCACAGTGTACAAGATAAAGAGACCTCTGCAGAGTGGGAAGGGTTAAGTGACCAAGAAACTGGGGAAAATAAATAATTAATCCCATTGTATTTTACTATATGGTCAAAAATTCTAGTGGAGTATATTGCTTCTTTAGAACCTAAGATGTAGATAGGACAACAGAACTGGTGTTTATTTTGGACCTAAGAGAAAAGCATTTACCTCATTTCTATGTTTTTATGTCTCTAGTTGATTCATGCTACTGTAAAAGAAATACAACAAAGTGATAGTCAATTGTTTTCTCACAGTTTATAAGATTAGAAGTTCAAATTCAGGGTGCCAACTCTAAGAAAAAGTTGTTTTATTTTGTTTTGTTTCTCTCTGTAGGCTCTGAAGGACAGTCTCTGTGAACTTGTACTCCTGAGTAATCTTCTTGTGGAATCAACTGTTTTCACCCATTCCTATATTTCTTGCTTGTTTGTTTAATCTCTGTTATATTCCAAAAGAGCTTGACTCAAGACACATCCTATACTAATTATGCCTAATAAAAATATAAAAGAAAATGCACTCCTTAATAGGATTATCAACTAAACGTATAGTGGTAAGGATTTACAACACATTTTGAAGAACACAGCTTAATATTCCAAATATTTAATTTTGGACCGTTAAAATTAAAGTCTTCACCACATGCAAAATACATTCACTACATCACACTATCCCAGATATCTTTAATTAACCCAAACTCTAAACTGTCAACTTCTGAATCATCTTTGTCAAATATTGGTTAAGCTGTAGGCATAATTCCAACCTGAGATAAAAATTATTTTCATCTTCCAACTTATGGAATTTAAACTACAAATTACTTGTTTCTAAAAGAAACATAATGGTTATAAAATCACAGGACAAACATGCAGTTTAGCTTCTTGGATTTTCGCTTAGCCTACAGATAGAATAAGTGTGCTGAAAAGCTACCACACTGAAACACATCTTTCCTTATTTTAAACCATGTACAGCTGATACATGTACAGCTTCCAAATGAGGACAATGAACTGTTCTGGAATTCACATTCTTCACAGTTAACCTTAGTCTGTATAATCCACACAGTTAAGAGCCTTTGTATAGTCAATGAAGAACAAGTAAAACTCAAGATGTATGTAATGTAAACAATGATATCTCCTGGGCCATGTCCTTTTCAGAATCTGTCTGGCTTGAATTTCTGAAAGTTCCCTGTGAATGTACTACTATAATCATTTTTAATTTATGCTCAGCAAACATTTAATCATATGTGATGATAATAATGTTATCTGATAATTTATGCATTCTGTTGGATTATTTTTCTTCATAATATATTTAAATATGGATCTTTTCCAGTCAATTGGCCAGTTACTGCCTTCCAAGTTCCTTAGCATAATCCAATGAATGTATTCACTGCTTTATTCATTTGTTGAAACATTTTTATTGGAATTTCTACCATTCCTGAAGCTTTGTTTTCCCAAATTCCTTCAGGACACTTGAGACTTCTTCCTCTAGTACCATCAGTTTTTGATCATATGCTACCACTGGCAATGACTGAATAATTCTTTTGGGTGTAGTCACTGTATATTGTATCTTCTTTGGATGCTTCCTGCATTATTAAATATTTTATCCACACAATCTGTCAGTATTTCAAATCTTGGCTTGAATTTTTTCTTCAATTTCTTCACCTTGAGATGCACTTTTTACCTTTATCATACCAAGACTTTTCAACCTTCATTATAATACTCTTCTTTTTTTTCATAAACAACCCATTGAAATTTTCTGTTTAGTTCTGTTACTTCATCATTTCTACCATTGAATTGCTTACTCCAAGTTCAAGAACAAGTTGCATAGTCTCTTCTGACATCCACTTTGACCTTTTCCTTTATTCTTCCATTTATTATTTGCTTCCTTCATGTGTTATGTTTTTTATATAATCCCACAATTCATCAGGGCTTCTGTGATTATTGTTCAATATAACTCATGACCATCAAGTTGTACTGACTCATAAATATCCTGTAGGGCAGGGTAGAACTGTCTCTGAATTTTCCAAAATTATAGCTCTTTATGAGAATAGAAAGCATCATTTTTCTCCGTCAGAGTTCATGGCGGTTTTGACTGCTTACTTTGAGGTCACAACCTAATAGGTTAAAACTATTCTTCAAATTACTCAAAATTCAGGTGAGATATACTCAAGGTTGTGTTTTGGCTTTGGTCAACATGATTTTATTTTCAGCCTCAACCTGAATGTATATATGAAAATGTGTGAACTACTTCACAGTCCGGCCTTGTTTCGTCCATTGATAGTGAACTCTTCCATTTTCTCTTCCAACCGTTGCAGTCAATTTGTTCCCTGTGTATTCTGTCTTTGGAGGCCATGTACACAGTCATTGTTTACGCATTTGAAATAAAAAACAGTATTTGCAATAAAGAAGTCAGCCTTGCAAAATTTTATCATGTTATCTCCAATTTCTATCACTAAGGACATAAATTTCAGCTTCCATTTCTTCTTCTTTGTCCCCAGTTTTTGAACTCCAGTCTCAAAGTATTATCAATATATCTTGATAAAATGTTTGACCAATTTCATATTAAAGAAGCAATGGTTATATTAACTGAATTTCCTTGTAGGCATATACACATTGTGCTATCACAAGACAGTATTGTTCTGCAAGATAGATCTTTAAATCTTCATTTGACCCTTAAAGTATTGCCTTTCCTCTTGATTTTTTTACTTGCTGGCATAGTAAACCATCCCTGTTCAAGTTCAAAATGGCCATCATGGTCCTTTTCATCTCAACAATGCCTACAATATGTTGATCTTTATGCAATCTATTTCAATACATGCAGTTTTCTAGATTCATTTTTATGCATTCCAAGCTGTAGTTATGAATAGATATTTGCAGTTCTTTCTTTTCATTTTGAGTAGGACACAATGAGCAAATGAAACTTAGTCTATAAAGATCAGCATCTTTCTAGAGCTACTGGAGGAAGGTTGTCCTTCCTTGGCCTTAGTTTGACTGTCTTTCCAGGCTTATCTTAGGGAACTATGTCTGACAGTGCTCCACCTCTCTTCATAACGGCTACAATGGCTAATCCCTCAGAATGAGTATATAGAGTATATCATGTCTCCCTATAGCTCCTTATAGAGTACATAACTTGTCCATTTTGATGCACATCTCATCATAGAATACTTGCCAATTTACAGAAAGTAGCCTGCAATATAAACCACCAATTGGCACTTCAAACAAGTTCCACTTAACAGGGTATGCAAAGGATGATGCTTATTATAATGCACAAATTTACTTTTGGTAAGGTTAGAAAATACCCCTGTACATTTGCAATGCAGAAAGCTTAAATGGATGAAGCTGGTAGAATATAAGTGTTTACTCTAAAATTTGAAACTCTAAAGTACTGAGAAAAATGTGGATTCAACATTGGCAAAGTTTAATATTTAAAATGAGTTATGAAAATTTGTTATAGAAAATATCTCAATTTTAAAACAATGGTCACATTTTAAAAACATCTGTGCCTTAAATAAAACACTTCTGAGGGTCAAATATTGTCATTAGGCTATCACTGTGCCATGACTGTCAATTTTCTTACTCCTTTTTCTGATGAATTCTATTTCCAAATTTAAATTGAGAATGTGTGGCAAAATGTATATATATATATATATATATATATATATATATATATATCCCAAATCTCTAAAAATTTAAAGGTAAATATCATATTCTTTGATATTTTAACCATGCACATTTCTGATATGGTATATTATTAGAAAAATATTTGTATATGATATGCTCATATTTAATGGGAAAAACTATGTTTCTCAATAACGAGGTGTTCTGGAGAGTCAGGCTGATGTCAGATGCAACATGCCTCAAATCAGAGACTACAAGAAACGTGCTTACCTATGTTTTCTTGACTCTAGCAAGGCATTCGAATGTGTGGGTGATAACAAACTATGGGTAACCTTGAAAAGAATGGGAATTCTAGAATGCCTCACTGTGCTCATGCAGAACTTGTACATGGATCAAGAAGCAGCTGTAGGACTAGACGAAGGGGATATTGTATGGTTTAAAATGAGGAAAGTTGTGTGTTGAACTTGTATTCTTTCACCACACTTCTTCAAACCATATGCTGAGCAAATCACCAGAGAAGCTTGCTTACTTGAAGAAGAACGTGACATCAGGATTGCAGGGAAGGCTTAATGAAAACATTAGGTACACAGACGGCACACCCTGCTTTAGGTATACAGATGGCACACCCTGCTTGCTGAAAATGAGGGCCTAAAGCATTTGCTGATGAAGGTCAGGGATCCAAACCTTCAGTATGGATTACAGTTCAATGCAAAGAAGACCAAAATCTTTACAACTGGATAAATAAGTAATACGAAAAATGGAGAAATGATTGCGGTTGTCAAGGATTTTTTAAAACTGTTTTATTAGCACGTCATCCACATGAGGTACAATTCAGTAATTCATTCATATCAAGAAGAGTTGTACAATTATTACCACAATTAATTCTAGGACATTTTCTTTTTCCTTGTACTCATTGTTTTTAATGCCAATTCTTTTCTCTTTATCTTTTTTCCCCCATAACCCTAACCCTATAATGCAATTTTTTTCTAATTGTAACAAGAATATACACAACAAACATTCTTCAATTCTACAACTTCTACATGTATAATTCAGTGCCATTGATTATACTTTTCATCTTGGACAATCACTATAGATATTATTTTCCAAATTATTCTACCACCATTGACATGGAATCAAGTTTGGCTTCTTCTTCTTTTCTGGTAGATTTCTTGATATAGTGTTTACATTTCATACACTTCTATGGTCAAATCACTTTTTAAATGAGTTGTATCTACATCATCACAATCATTTCCAGTGCTCCTTCCCTTCCCACATTCATTGTTTGCTCCCCCAAAGCTCTCACACTCCCCAAAACCCATGCCCCCTCCACATCCCGAATAAGCCGTCCTATCAGTTATTGTCTCTATGCATCTACTCATTCTGTAATTCTCAAAATGGGAAACTCAACAGAAACAAAAGAAACAAAACAGCAAAAAGAAAATAATAATTCAAGGGTTTTGTCTTGCTTGGCAAAACAATCAATGCTTAGGGAAGCAGCAATCAAGAGATCAAAATATGTGTTGCATTAGCTATATCTTCTGTACAAGATCTTGATTTTTAAAAAAAGAAAGAAAAAAAGGATGCTCCATGGTAGAATAATAAGGTGTACCTCCCCTAAGCCATGGTATCAGTTCATTCAGAATGTTCCTTACAGGCAAGGATGCCAAAACTTCTTACATGTTTTGGACATATTGTCAGGAGAGACCAGTCCCTGGTGAAGGACACTATGCTTGCTAAAATGGAGGAATATTGAAATAGAGAATGACCTTCAATAACATGGATTGATATCATGACTAAAACCATGGGCTAAGGCATAGAAACAATTCTGAAGATGGCACAGGACCATAGAGTGTTTCCTGCTCTTGTTACACAGGGTCACTCTCAGTCAGAACCAATTTGAATGGCACCATCAACAACTGCAGAGTATCTCAAGGTATGTGCTCCATACTAATGTGTGCCCTAAGTGGATTGCTGTCATTCACTTAGCAATTACATCAGTTGCCACACTATTCATTTCTTACCTGGAGTTTTACAAAGATCACCTGAAATAATACTAAAAACAAATAATAATAGTCATAATTCCATCATTTGGAAAAATGATGAACTAGGAAGATATGCCAAAAAGGTATTCTACAGCAAAGATAAAAGGGACAAAATAAAACATACAGAAAATAAACCTGGAACTGTGAGCTTGAGAGGAAATTTTAGAGGATTTGCCAACTGACTAGGAAAAGAAAAATACTTGGACTAAGCCCCTGATGAGTGTCCTCTGACTATGTACTGAGCTTGTGAGTAGCCATGCTATTTTGAAAAAAAAAATGCATAGGAAAGTGGATTATTGAAGCTGCTGTTATGTTAAAATTTAGCACCCTTCATTTTATCTCCATTATGATTCATTTAAATTTGTTCTTGCTTTCCACATTTTCTTCTTTTACCTTGAGCTTTTTATATGATCTACTTTGTTATTATTGTTAATTTTTTAATATTATTTTTGAGATAAAATCCAAAATAAATAAATCTTTAGAGTCGTGACTAGATTAATAGTTTTTCGGGGGTGGGGCATAACAGGGGAGTTTGGGGGCATGGAAAGCTAATAACAATGAGCACAAGAAGGAAGAAAATGTTCTAAAACTGATTGTCGTAATGATTGTACAACTCTTCTTGATGTGATTGAACTGCTCTATGATATGTAAACTATTTCACGATAAAATCATTGGGGAAAAAGCATACAGAGAGTTGGTGATAGAACAGTGAATTATGTGTTGACCTAAAGCCATCTTGAATGTTTTGCAAACAGCATTTAGATGAGACAGCAGCCTAACAATATAAATAGTCACGGGTGGCTGGCAATGGGAAATTTGGGATTTTCTCTTGTATTTACATCCCAGCTGACAGAGCAGTAACCAGCCTCCAACCTCATTCATCCAGCTAGCAGTTACACCTGCTTTCCCTGCCTCAGCAACACAGCCCCTGATCTACCTGAGTTAAGACCCATGCCCTCTTTGATCATGCTTCTGCTGAACCTCCCTGACATCTGAAAGCAGAGGTACAGTGAGTTCTGTCTCATTAAAACAGCAGAAAGCAAAGTACTGGGAAAGCAGCCTGTGTATATCCATCTGAGGTGGGCAAAAACTCCCTTAACCCCTTGCCCTGTATCCAGCTGTCCTCTGCGTCCAAAGAAGATCCTTGTGGGAATAAGCATCCATGTTCAACCATAATTTGACCATGTACGAGCTATTTCCAGGTAGTATTCCTGCCCCAGACACAGGTAGGCCAGCAGGATCTCTAAGACTGGCCTTTCAATAAGCTTATCATCCCCCAGCCCTGTGAGCTCCTTGGAATATACTGTGTGGTGTGCCATACCTCGTACCCTGCCCTCCCTGCATTTTCCTCTCTGTGTCTTGTTGCTGTACCAATTTTTCCTTTTCCATATTTTTTTCTCTTACTTTTAAATTTATCTTTAATCCAATTTCATTTTTCCTCCTTTGTTTTTGTTTGTTTGTTTGTTTCCCCTACATCTTTCTCTTAGCTCTGTCTTTTTTTCTATTCTTCCTCTCCTTTCGAGGTACAGCCTCCCCACAACCGAATTTGTTCAAGGGGCACATTTGTGTAATTGAGGGGTAAATTAGGAGATATGAGACAAGGTCAGGCTCACCTCTTTCATGGTGACAAGAACGAGAATAAGGCAGTAACATATTTGTAAAGGTGAAACTGTGGTATATGGAGACTGACAGACATAACTGACAGGACAAAGGAGAGCAGAAACAGTAATAGTTTTATTAAGGGACAGTTCCTCAACGAGGTCCCATGACCTAGGCCAACAGGTCAGGAAGTTCTGCTCAGCAGTCAGGGGCTCAGGTTTTGAAAGAGGCAGTTGAATGTGTGGCAATTAGCATATGGGGTCTTGGCATTCCAAGAATTGCTTGTCTGCTCCTTGTGGCTTTCTTTGAACTCAGAGCATCTGGTTTTACCAGTTATCTTATCTAGTGCTCTCTGCTGCTGACCCCCCTCCCCACCACCTGGGATGTGCAGGGAAGCGGGGCCCTGACTTGCTTCAGCTTAGCCAAATGAATGTTCTCTCACAAACTAATATAATCCCAGGCATGCAAGCCAACATAAGCACATGCATAAGGGGAAGGGGTTTTATTAGAGACTTAAATGTAGCATGAGGGGGTGAACTATGGGTATACAGAAATAGGAAAGAAAGGTACTAGAGACATGCCTATGACAGGAAGGTACATATGTACCTTCCCAAGATGGGCAGATTCTAGAGTCAAGATGGCAGCCTAACCTTGCTTATCTCTTAAGTGTTCAGAGCTCTTCTCCAGGGAGCAACCCATGATCTTTATCAGAAGGGCGTGGTCCTTCCTTAGGGTGGGACAGACAACAGGGTTGGATTGCTCTTGATGGCAGACAACCCTGAGGCTCGCAGCACTCAAGGAGTTAACTTTCAAGCATATAGAGTAGCAACCACATGTTTGCGATCACTTTAAGATTGGCATTATTAAGGAGGGTGGTGCGGGGATTGACGGGAATAAATTTTACTTAGGAAAATGTGAGTGAGATGCCCAGTCAACCTACAAATGTGTATGTCTTCCTCACAAGAGCCCTGGCCTCTCAGACTCCTGGACATATGAATGTAGACAATTTGTCCCCATACACTCTTTTCCCAGTTCTGTTTCCCACACTGCCCCCCAGCGTTGCTCACTTTATTTGGGGGATAGTGTTGACACCAACCCTTGTCTTACATTGTGTTCAAGGGGGGCACGATCTGCAGTGAGAAAGCTTATATACAAAAGGGATAGCCAAAAGTTGGAGCTTGAGTGTCGACGCCGTAGAGACATTCCAGGGCCCAGAGCTTATTAGGGGCAGGCTTAAATATTTTCCCTGCACACAGCTTGGATCACTTGACAGGATTACAGATGCACACAGTTTACAATGGAGGATAAACACTTCAACCAAGTTATTCATAGACAGGAGAGGAGGATGGGGCTGACAATGATATCTTTGCAGGTGCTGCTTTTCTGCAGCCTCTGCCAGGAAAAAGGGGCAAAGTGTCTGTTGATCTCAGGTATCAGGCGGTCCAGAAAATGCTTCATTAGCTCCTGCTGTAGAGCTATCAGCATGCTCTCATGACATGCTCTCAAGTCTCTTGGGCCTTTAGAGACAATTCTGTCCTGGTTGCCTAAGGAGCTAACAGATTTTATTCCCATTTATTTTTTTCATTTATCTCTTCCCTTTTTTTCCCTTTTCTTTTTAATTGTACAATTATTTATTTTGATTGTATAGTTCCTCTGCATGGTTCTTTTTATTTTTATGTTGATGTTTTTCTTTTTACTATCTCACCCAAGAGCCAACAGCCATCCCCACAGCCAGACCCACACCCATAGTTCCAGCACATGAACAGCAAACAGAGAACGGCACACATATAGAGATACTCTATCATGCCCAATGAGTGACAGGGTGTGAGTGCTTATTCACATCAACTTACAGTCACCAATTAAAATCAAAGAGAACTATACCACAATGTCTTGGAAACAACAGAAAAATTTAGTTCACAATAAAAAGTAAAAAGAAATGAGCTAGATAGAGTGGTTCAAACAAATTACGCAAACAGAAAACTAGAAGCTCTGTTGGAGGAGGAAATGGCACTGGCACTACATAACAACAATTTATTTTAAAATGGCTTTTAGACTCCTTCAGTGAATTGAAAAACTTAGAGCTGCAGATGAAAGCAAATCAAATTTATTTTAAGAAACTTAAAAATAATCCTGAAACAAAATCCTACCAGAAAAACTAACACAATTGTTTTAATTAGAAAATATTTAAAAAGGAAAATAGAAACTCATAAAATTAGTAGATGGATTTCAGAAATGGAAAATACACTGCAAAAGCAAGTGAGTAGAATTGAATCAATGGAAGGAGGAATTAGCTAATTTGAAGATAGATCTCAAAATATTAATCTGCTAGAGGAACAATCAGAAAAACAAACAAGAAATCCAAAGAAAGCTTAATAACTTATGTGTGACTGGAACTGAAGTACAGGAAAACACAACAAATAGCACAGAGAATATTAACAAAGAGCTGTGGGGAAAAATGTTTTCTAACATAAAAGACAAGAACATATACATTCAAGAATCTGTATGAAACTAAACCATGATTAGCTACAAGATAAAATCATCATGACACATTAAAAACAGAATGAATCCAGAGTGCAGCAGGAAAAATATAAGGTTTCCTACAAAAAGGAACCAAACCCCTAAATTCTGATTTCCCAGTGGAAACGATACATGGCATAAATGAATATCTGAAAAAAAAGAAAATTGTCAATGAAGGTTCCTATATCTAGCAAAATCTTCCCTCAAATATTTTGATAAAATTAGCTCTATAATGCCAAGCACAACATTTTGTAACATTTAATTAAATGTATATATTAATATATATATTGATAACTATACAAGTAAAGTATAAAAACAAAAATATTACATTTTCCTGAAATTAAAAATTCAGGCGTGATAGCGTTAGGGTATTTGAGATAAACAGAAATTAATGGAATTTGTAAAATCCAGACTAACCTTATAAGAAATATGAAGGAGAATTTTATTAAGAAAAATAACAATAAAGAACAATATAAGAGAACCATATATGACAAAAACCAGGTGGTCAATGTGATAAGGAAAGTGATAAAGAATGTGATCATGAATGAGATGGGAAATTGAAATTGCTCTGGGTGAAGTTGAAATTGTTCTAAGAGATAAATTGGAATTGTTCTGGGTAATAAGGAAGTTGAAATTGTTCTAGGTTTACAAAAAGAACAAAAGAAAATAGGATGATTCCTAATTTGAGTAAAAGTCAACTCAACTGCACAATGTTCTACATCTGTACCCTGCAGCTTCTTAGAAATACCCCATACTGGCACAAGTTAAAAGACAATGCAAAATACCACATGCTTCTATGTGACCCAATAAACTGTATGTCCATAAACGTTTGTCCCCATTTGAAGCTTAAGGTCCACACCTGGCACTTGTCCCTGGCACTCAACAGATTCTGGTGTGGTCCCACAGCCCTGAGTCTGGGTTTGGAACCAATAATCCTCTGAAATTATACTCTGTCTCTGCTAGTTTTGTTTATTTAACAACCTGTTTACAACAATCAATTGGATAGAAAGATATTCTAAGTCAAACAAACTTACAATACTGAAAATAGTGCATCAATGTTGTTGATTTATAACAAATAAAATTACAAAATGAATGTGTAATTTCGAGATGAAGAGGAAGACAAGCAATGTTTTAAATATGATGAACTGTTTATGGACCTTCTGGCAAGATGGCAACTGAGTAACACCTATCAGAAGGACTCTACAGAAATCAGCGAAGGAAGTCACTAAGAGCGAAATTCCACACTGCCGGGTTTCAGGAGGCACAGATCCGTTAGGTTTTGAGAAGCTCTGGGCTTTGGGCTTACCACTGTGAAGGCCAGCTAAGGCTTAACCTTAACCTTGCCACAGTCTCAGCCAGAGACAAGCTTTCTCAATACAGCCATTGCTTGCTGCTGCCTTGAGACAGGGAGTAAACCCCTCTGATCTCACAATCAGACAACCGGGCTAAACTATATTGTTACTTTTGTTGCTCTGATTTCTCTCTTTGGCCCACAGTCTCAGTGGGCTCAGTTTGTTTGCTTCTTTTCTGCTTTTTTTCTTTGTCTCTCTCCTTTTCTCTCACACAACACTGCCAACTTCTAGGCCACTCCTCCTCTTAGCCTATGGCTATTACTCCTGCCCTTAACCCAGCTGGGAAAGCATAACACAAGGCTGGGGAAAGCCCTCCCACCTACCTCTGGCCTTAGGGATGAGATAAAAAGCAAAACAAAAAACAAGTACCTAATCACCAGAAATCATCAACTGACTGGTGGATGCAGAGACTGCACCAGTGACCTAGAGGACAGCCCAAAAGACTAACAAACGTGAAGAAGCATTTAATATGATCATCAGAGAAGCTGAAGAAAACCTAAAAACTATGTCCGATGTTATGCAGAGGAACAACATCAAAATCATAGGATCACTGGAGGACAACCCAAAAAAGAAGTCAAAATAGAGAATTAGCAGAGGACAACTTCCCCAGCTTAATGAATGAAAACCAGACAACCATTCAGGAGGCTGAATGAACACCAGCTAGATTGAATGCCAAGAAGTCACCGGAGCACATAATAATTAAAGTACCAACTTTGAGGAAAGGGAGAAAATCATGAGAGCTGCTTGGGAAAAACAAGCAATCACATATAATGGTTCCCAAATAAGAATATGCTCAGACCTATCAGAAGACTGTGAAGAAGAGGAGAAAGTGGAGTCACATATCCCCAAAATAGAAGGAAAATAACGCAAAGCCAAGAAAACTCTATCCAGTCAAATTATCTATCAAATGAGATGGAGAAATAAGAGTCTTCCCAAATAAGGAACCACTCAAAGAATAGGTTAATATAAACCCAGCCCTAAAAATTATCCTGGCCAACCTAGTATAGATAGAAGAACAGCATTCACCAAGCACAAATAAAAGGGCAACAAGGAAAAAACCACCCCCAAGATAGCACTGGTTTGAAGGTGGAAAGAAGTTAAGAATGAAACACACACACACACACACACACACACACACACACACAGAGAGAGAGAGAGAGAGAGAACACACTGACATGAAAAGGAGGTAGGAAAAGACCCAAGCAAAAAGTATAAGAAGGCATCACAGAGTTCACAGATGGATGTAATAACCCTGAATATCTATGGATTGAACTCACGCATTAAAAGTCTGAGGCTACCAGACTGGCTTAAAAACACAACCGGTCAATGTGCTTCCTACAGGAGATTCATCTCAAGATTACAGACGAAATAGGCTGAGAATCAAAGACCAGAGAAAACCAAACCAAGCAAACAGCAAGTCAAAAACAGCAGAGGTGGCAATCCTAATCTGGGATAAAATTGATCTCAAAGTGCAAACCATAAAAAGATAAGGAGGGATAAAACATAATGCCCAAGTGAACTGTAGAAAAGAACTATTAAGCATGTTAAACATATATTCCCCAAGGAGAGACCAGCTTAATACAACAACCAAACACTCCAAAAGATGAAAAAAAAATTCATAGGCTCAAAAATTATTGTACATGACTTCAATACACCGATTTCTGAGAAAGATACATCACAGGGAAAGAAACTCAACAAGGAGATTACAGATCTAAACACTATAATTACACAATTCACCTGATAGATCTTCACAGAGCTCTCCCCACAAATACAAAAAATAATCTTTCTTTTCTTGCGCACATGGCACATATTCGAAGAGAGACCACATGCGGGGGTAGAAATTGAATCTGCATAAATTTAAGCATATTGATATCATACAGACCTCTCTCTGAACACTGTGCTATAAGCCCAGAAATAAACAAAAGGAAGATGAAGAAAACAAGGGCACACAATTAAAGGATGAATAACTCTCTATTGCAAAAGGAGAGTGTACTGACCCAGATCAGAGATAAAATTTGGAAATTTCTAGAAACCAACAAAAAT
This sequence comes from Tenrec ecaudatus, assembly GCF_050624435.1. Classification (NCBI taxonomy): domain Eukaryota; kingdom Metazoa; phylum Chordata; class Mammalia; order Afrosoricida; family Tenrecidae; genus Tenrec; species Tenrec ecaudatus. The sequence goes on from NC_134531.1 coordinate 238,421,553, forward strand.
GAGAATACAGAGGACAAAAAGTTATGGGATACTGCAAAGGCAGTTATCAGAGGAAATTTCATAGCAATACATGCCCACATGGAAAAGGGGAGACTTATGATTGATATGCTGGCACAAGATTTATAGTACCTAGAGAGGAATCAAGGGGATAATCCTACTAAAAGCAAAAGGAAAGGAAAAATAAAAATCAGGGCTGAGATTCAGGAGAGGGACAATAAGAAAACTATTGAAAACATTGATGCTGCTGAAAGTTGGTTCTTTGAAAGGATAAACAGAATTGATAGATAACTGGCAAACCTAACCAAAGAAAGAAAGAAACAAATTTCAATAGCAAGGATGAGGGGTCTAATGAACTCAAAAGGATAATTACACAGTATTAGGACTGTACTCCAATGAATTAAACAACTTGTAAGACATGGACAAATTCTTGGAAAAGCAATCCCTCCCTAGACTATCCCAAAAGGACATCAAGAATCTTAACAGACACATAGCAATAGAAGGAATAGACAAGGATATCACAGGATTACCAACAAAATAATCCCCTGGATCAGATAGCATCACAAGAGAATTCAACCAAGCATTCAGGGAAGAACTCACACCAATCCTACACAAAATCTTCTAGAACTTAGGAAAAGACAGCAAACTCCTGAACCCTTTATATGAATCAAGTATAACTAAAACTGAAACCAGGCAAGGCTCCCACACAAAAAAGGAGAACTATTGACCAATATCCCTAATGAATATTGATGCAAAAATTTTTAACAAAACTGACTAATAGAATACAAAAACATGTAAAAAAAATAATTCACCATGACTAAGTGGGATTCATACCAGGATGCAGGGATGGTTCAACATAAGAAAGATCATTGGTATCATTCACCACATTAACATGAAATATTATAAGAACCACCTGATAATATCAATAGAAGCATAAAAAACATTTGACAACACAAAATCCTGTTTAAGACACTCAACAATATAGGAATGGAAAGAAAATTCCTTAATACAGTATAAGCTATACATGAAGAACCAACAGCCAGCGTGATAATCAATGGAGAAAAGATTAAAACAATCCCACTGAAAAGGGGACCAGGATGCCCCTTCTCCCCACTCTTATTTAACATTGTACTAGAGGTCTTAGCTAACAGCCTAAGTCAAAGAAAAGACATCATAGGTATTTTCCTGGGAAAGGAAGAGGTTAAGGTAGTTTTATTCATAGGTGATATGATTTTATATATGCAAAATCCCAAAAGTTCCAAAAGGGAAGTATTGGAAGCAACAGACGTATATGGCAGAACGGCAGGTTAAAAGATCAACAGAGAAGTCTATCAGACTGCTATACATATTGGACAAGACTATAGAAGAGGGGATCAAAAATGTGGATCCCTTCACAATAGCCAATTAAAAATTGAAATATCTAGGGATATACATGACTTAAAACCCAAAGATTAAAATTACAGACCACTATTACAAGAAACCAAGACTGACCTCACCAAATGGAAGAATTTCCCATACTTGTGGATTAGAAGAATCAATATAGTAAAGATGTCAGTTATGCCCAAGGCACTATCAAAGTTTCATGTAATTCCTATACAATCACCATCATCTTTCTTCAAGGAATTGAAAGAAATGATTACCAACTTCATTTGGAGGGAAGAAGCCCAGAATTATCAGAGAAGTTCTCAAGGAGGACAGATCGGGAGGGCTAGCTTTACCTGGCTAGCACATATTATGCAGCCACAGAGTCCAAAACCGCATGGTGCTGGTATAATGACAGATACTCAGACCAATGGAAAAGAAGAGAAAACCCCAAAATAAAATCATCATCATATATAAAACTCATCTTTGATATGGCCCCCAAATTATCAATAGGGAAGCAATGCCCTCTTCAAAAAGTGGTGCTGGAAAAATGGATATCTACCTCAGAGAAATTATGCAAGAGCCTGATCTCACTCCATGCACAAGAATAAACTCAAGGTGGATCACAATCCTCAAGGTAAAACCCCAAGCTCTTAGGACCATCAATGAAAAGAATTGGGAGGAACCTGAGAATTTGGTGGAGGAAACACATAGGTTAGTAGAAATAGGGAAGGTCACAAATACAGATGAGTCACAAATTAAAAAGTTGGATATATTGGAGATAAGACACCTGTGTACATCAAAAAAATTAACCAAGAGAGTAATAATAGAACCCATGAACTGGGAAAACATTTTTAGCAATGATATATCATACAAAGGCCTAAAATCTACAGTACTCCACGAGCTTCCAAATAGAAAACAACCAACTAATTTCCCATTGAGGAGGTGGGCAAAGGACCTGAACAGAAGTTTCATAGGGGCAGAAATCTGAATGGCCAATAAACATATGCGAAAATGTTCCTGATAATTAGCCATAAGAGAAATTCAAATTTAAACAACTATGAGATATCACCTAATACTCTCAAAGATAGCCCAATGTAAAAAAAAAATCAGAAAGCAACAAATGTAGGAAGAGCTATAGAGAGATAGGAACTCTGGTCCACTGCTATAGAACCTGTAGGTATGTACAGCCTTTAAGAAAATCGATTTGGCAGTATCTAAAACAGATGGAAATTGAGCTACCAAAAGACCCAGCAATCCCTCTACTGGGTATATATACCCAGAAGAGGCTCAGAAAGAAACCACAGACATACATCTGTGCTACAGTGTTTATTGTGACCCAGTTTACAATTGCAAGGTGTTGGAAACAATCCAAATTTCCATCAAGTCAAATGGATTAAAAAACTGTGGTACATACATAAAATGGAGTACTATGCATTCCTAAAAAAGCAGTGATGAATCCGTAAAGCACATGGTCACTTGGGAAGAACTGCAGGAAATTATGCTAAGTGAAGTAAGCCAAACACAAACGGACATGTACAATATGAGTCAGCTGAGGTAAGCTTAAAAATGCAAAAGGGGCATAGGGAAAAAAGCTGTGATATACATACATTCCTGAGGTGAAGTCCAGGTAGTATGGCAGGAACCAGACCATATCTAGGGATACATATAAAAGGAGGGGGGTGGAAGACATGGGTAGCAATGGAACAGGCCACTAATCCACCCAACGGGAGGGTATTGTTATATCTCCACAGGGAAAGAGGGACCAGATTTCAACATATTGACATGAAGCAGAGAACCAATAGGGTGTATGAGGGGTTGGCCCCAATCTCAACTACATGGACAGCTCCCACCCCCACCGCAGCTGCCAGAATAATTTACTTCAGAGGGCAGCACTGAAGCTACAGCTCAGGGAGAGGGACAAGTTTGATCAAAGCACACAGTATCAAATAAAGGGGGATGTAGAGAGAGTAGAGAACATCCTGGCCCAAGCCATGAGGACGATATTCCTGCCAGAGCAGCCAATATACAGAGAGGACAAAGTAAGATGTCCTTCACTGATCAATAGCATTATAGGGCTAACACTGGAGGCAGAGTGTGGGAGTTGTGCCCACTCTGAGCCCACTACACCGAGATGAAACACCAAAGGTGTGCAACAGAACAGCAAGGAAAGCAGAGCAATGAAGTCTGCAGGGAATACCAAAAATAGAGTTTGGGGCCAGGACATGGCACCCCATCAGAAGCGACTGGAAAATACTCATAAAGGTCAAACAAACAGACCTTGAACTATGTATAGGCTTCTCTCTCTCTCCTTTTTTTCTGTTGGTCATTTTTTGTTGGGGTGGTGGTTTTGATTTCTTTTGTTGCTTTGTTTTTCTGTCTTGTTTTGTGCATATTATTATCTCTGCATGTCTACCTAGACCAGATAGGCTGGATAAACAATATGGAGGAGAAAATAAAGGGACTGATGTTTCGGGGGGGTGGGGGCGGCATGGGAGAAGGTGAGGCTGGGGAATGCAAGTGGGTGTTAACAAACCCAGGGACAAGGGAACAACAAGTGATCCAAAATCGGTGACAAGGAGAGTATGAGAGGCCTGGTAGGGCTTGATTAATGGCAATGTAGCTGACAGGAATTACTGAAACCCAAATGAAGGCTGAACATGACAGGGACAAGAGGAAAACAAAAGTAAACAGAGGAAAGAGCTAGGAGGTAAAGGGCATTTGTAGAGGTCTAAAAACATGTATGTATACATGTAAATATATTTATATATGATGATGAGCAAATAGATCTATGTACATATATTTAAAGGTTTAGTGCTAAGGTAGCACGTGGACATTGGACCTCTCCTCAAGTATTCCCTCATTGCAAGAACACTTTTCTCTACTAACCTGGCATTCCATGATGCTCACCTTCCTGATATGATCGACAAAGACAAAGTGGGTGCATAATTAAATTCTGTGAAGAAAGCTGATGGTGCCTGGCTATCAAAACATATAGCATCTGAGGTCTTAAAGGCTTGAAGATAAACAAGTGACTATCTAGCTGAGAAGCAACAAAGTACACATGGAAGAAGCACACCAGCTTGTGTGATCATGAGGTGTCAAATAAGATCAGGTATCGGGCATCAAATACCCAGAAAAAATCATATCATTGAGAATGAGGGGGAGTGTAGAGTGGAGACTCAAAGCCCTTCTGTAGGCAACCTGACATCCCATTACAGAAGGGTCGTGGGTAGGAGAGAAGCCAATCAGGGTGCAGTATAGAACCAATGAAACATACAACTTTCTTCTAGTTCTTTAATGTTTTCTCTCCACCCCCAACTACCTGCCACTATTGTGACCCCAGTTCTACCTTACAAATCTGGCTAGACCAGAACAGGTACATGAATACATAGAAGAACTGGAAACGTAGGTTATTCAGGACAGATAAACCCCTCAGAACCAATATTGAAAGTAGTCATACCAGGAGGGGAAGGGAGATAGGGGAAGCTGATCACAATGATCTTACTATAACCTGCTCCCAGGTGAATGGAAAACAGAAAATTGGGTGAAGGAATACATCAGTCATTTTACACAAGACAGAATAACAATAATTTATAAATTATCAAGGATTTGTGAGGTAGGGAGGGAAAAAAGGAGGAGCTGATATCAAGGTTTCAAGTAGAAAGAAAATGTTTTGAAAATGATGATGGCAACAAATGTGCAAATGTGCTTGACACAATGGATGTATGTATAGATTATGTTGAGTTATTGTCCCCAATAAAATTATTTAAAAATAAATAAATTAATTAATGAACATAAAAAATAAGGAACTCTGTAAACTTCAAAACAATTTAATAAATGTTGTTGTCACTAGGTGTCATTGAGTAGAATCCCGCCCACACCAACACCCTGCACAGCTGAACAAACACCATGGTCCTGCACTATCCTCCCAATTGTTCCTTCCTATGCTTGAACCCATTGTTGCAGCCACTGTGTTAATTTTTCTCCTTCAAGGGCTTCCTCATTTTTGCTGCCCCTTTACTTTACCAAGTTTGATGCCCTTTTCCAGGGACTGGTCTCTTTGGATAACATCTCCAAAATACATAAGATGAAGTCTTGTCATCCTTGCCTTTAAGAAGCACTCTGGCCATTCTTTTTCCAAGACAGACTTGTTTTCCTTTTAGCAGTCCTTGGCTAGTTCAATATGCTTTGTCGGCACCACACTAATAAATTGCAGGGTTATAAATAGAATAATACTTAAAAATCTATAAACAATTAATAAATATTAGAACACAATTAATTTGGCCCAGAAATTTGTGTGAAACAATGAAACCGCAAATAAAACAAAATTCAACCAACCGATTAAGAAAACACACAAAGAATGAGGAATGAATTCATACATATGGAAGAAAATTATGGGATGTAAAAGAATTCAGTGTAACTATGAAGAGACTGAGAGTAACAGAATGAGTAAGAAAGTAGGTCTTAACAATTAGCCATCTAAAGAGACACACCTTAGATACAGCAGCAAAAATAGTCTAAACAAAGCAACCAACAAAGGGAACCCCTCATTGAAATCGAGTTGACTCCAATCCATAGTGACCCTTGAGGACTGGGTAGACTTGTCCTTGTGGGTTTTTGAAATTAACCCTTTATGAGCGTGTCTTTCCCCCTTGGATGCCTGGTGGTTTGGAACTGCTAACCTTGAAGTTAACAAGCCAATGTGAAATTCTGACACCAGGGTTCCTTTAAAATCAAACGAAGGGGGGGGGGAACATATTAAACTAATGGATCAAAAGAGAGCAAAAGTTGAAATATTTGTTTGGGATAAAATAAACTTTAAGGCAGTGGTTTTGAACCTGTGGGTCGTGACCCCTTTAGACAATCATTCTCCACCTTCCTGATTCTGTGACCTTTTAATACAGTTCCTCATGCTGTGGTGAACCTCAACTATAAAACTTTTTATTAATACTTCATAAATGTGATTTTACTACTGTTATGAATTGGGCGACCCCTGTAAATAGGTCGTATAATTCCCAAAACGGTCACAATCCACAGGTTCAGAACCACGGCCTTTGGGTGTGTAACAACCCTTTCACAGATGTCACCCAATTCATAACAATAGCAAAATTACAGTTATGAAGTAGCAACAAAAATAATTTTATGATTGGGGGGTCACCACAACATGAGGAACTCTATTTAAGGGTCATGGCATTAGGAAGGTTGAGAAACACTGTGTTAAGGCAAAAACAACATAAGAGTCAAAGGAGCATATTATATAATGGTTATGAAGTCAATTGAATAAAAGTAACTAACCATAACAAATACCTATGCATACAAAAAACCCTTAAAGTACATAAATCAAACTAATACAGAAGAAGAAATGGTTAACTCTATAATAATGTTGATTTGGAGACTTTAACATACTATGTTTTAATGGGCATGTCACATAATTCCACAGGTCAATCTATTCAGAAGAGTGGTGTGAACATCACCACAATCAATTTTAGATTGTTTTTTACACATTGCTGTTAGCTTCCCATTCTCCACCCCCCACCACTGGAAGCCTTCCTTGCCATGACCTTCGGAAATTACTATCTGTATAGATTTACCTATCTTGTATTTCATATCCAAAAATGAACAAACAAAAATATATAAGCTACCAACAGTGAGAAAATAAAACAGTAAATCAGTCAAAAGGGAGAAGACAATATAAAAACCCGGAGCAAATTTAAAGTGAGATAAAAGGAATATTTTGATGAAGGATAGAAGAGCTAGAAAGAAATTAAGCAACACTGTCAGCCAACTTGTCCCCATGGACATATACACAACATTTCACTCTACAGCAGCACTGGAGAAAATTGAAGAAACATGGAAACATTTAGTTCAATAGACAAATGGTTCACATGAATATAGGTCTCCTCAACCTTTGTACCAGAAGACATATATGTTACCTGGTTACTACTACCAACTATTCTGAGAGGAATCACATTATAAGGTCTTAGAGGGAGTGAGAGAAAAAACAGAAAAGAGGCCAGACCTATTGGTTGGCTGGGGAGACTGGTGGAAGTCACAGGACTATGGCCTTAGTCACCTTTCAGGTCTGGAAGCCCTTGAAGGTGATCAATTAACACAATGGCTGCAACAATGGGTTCAACACAGGAAGGAACATTGGGAGGCTAGTGCAGGACCATGCAGCTTGTTCAGCTGTACACAGTGTTGCCCAAGAACCAACATGAAAATATAAAAATATATTTGCACAGAATTATAAGAAAGATGTGGCAGATAAAATATTTTGTGATGAAGTTAAAGGAATGTCTAAAGGCATTTTTATTTATAGCCTTAAGTCTACATATTATAAAAATCTACATATTAAAAAGTATGACAAATTATAATTCTCAAACAGAAACAAACAAACAAAATAAACCTGACTACTATTGAATCAATTCCAACACATAGTGAATCTATAATATAGATTCTAAAAAAATTTGGACAAAATCATAAACAGAAAAGATAATTAAAGAAATGTGGGTAAATAGTGCAAACTAGAGAAAGTAAAAAAATCAATATTTGGAATTAGAAAAATCAGTTGATTTGATAAATACTTTGAAAGATTGAGCAAGGAAAAAACAAAGAAACAGGACAGGAATGGGAATGAAAATAAGAACTCAAATTAAAAAATATTAATTTACAACACTATGAACAAGTGTAAGTTGACATATTTGCTAATTTGGATGAAATGAACAATTTTCTTGACAAATACAACTTATCAAAGTTAAGGTAAAATATAATCTTGGTAGTACACATCTGCTAAAGAAACTGAATCTATTTTCTTTAAAAACACCCTTTAAAGAAACCCCATAAACAGATGGCTTTCATAATGAATTCTTCTAATTATTGAAAAAGTAACTTTATTGTTGTTTGTTTTTACTCTTCTAGACAATAGAAAAGGGAAAGTGATATCTGTTAGCCAGTTTTATGAGGCTGATGAACATAAACATAATTCTAAATTCCTTTAAGGAAATTAAAGCGGGGGAATAAAAAATAAGCAGATATCCAAAAGGAACATTTGACTAAAATTCAACACCTCTTTATAGGCTGCTTTTAATAAAGTAAGAAAAAATGATAGTACTGAAATATTCAAGGAATATGCATTGAAAAAAATTAGGAGCTATATATAATCAGTGATATATTTAAATTTAGAAAGAAAAACAAATCCACTGACAGTAGGAAATCTATATAGGTACTGTTCCACATTAATTTAACATTGTGGTTGCACACTACAACATAATACTAAAGCTACAAAACAAAACAAAAAGTAGTCCAAGAATTAGAAACAAAAAAAATATATACCTCATAGTTTCATGGAGACAGTGAAAATTACAAACTCTAAAACATTTTATAAACAATTAGACTAAATAGGTAAATTTACAATAATTACTGGATGAAAAGTTGGTACTCTAAAAATGTGAATTGGATGTGTACTTTTATTAACAATAGAGAAAAGAAGTTGGGGGTTAAAGCCATGATCAAAATAATTAAATATATAGGAATTAATCAAACAAAAGATTTATGATCTCTTTGTACTGAAAATTAAAAATATTTATGAGCATTTAATGAAGAACAAAACAAATGCTTATGTTTTGGAACACTCAATATTATAAAAATGAAACATTTTCACAATTCATTTCTATATTGCCAATATCAATTAAAACATTAGCAAGCTTATATATAATTTTTAACCCCCCTCCCCACCTTTTCTAAGCTGTGGCAATGAATTATTTTTTTAAAAACATTTTATTAGGAACTCTTACAGGTATTATTAGAATCCATAGCTCCGTAAGTACAAGCACAGTTGTACAATTACTGCCATTATTATTTTATACATTTTCTTTCTTCAAGAGCTCCTTGATATCAGATCCCCTTTATCCCCTCCCTCCTGCTATCACCACCTTGAGCCCTTAATATATAATATCATATTATTATTAATGTTTTCTGCCATGATTTCCACACTCCAATGTATCCATTAACCTAAAATTCCGATATTCCTTTCCCTTGAGTGAGATTTTACTGTCATCATTACTATTAGTCCCCCCTTCCACTTTCCACACCCACACACCTTCTTCCCATATCCACAGGGATTCATTAATCCCCTTACTGTTTCTGATGGATTTTCCTTCTTTGGATTCCATGTATTGAAAGATCTTGATTGTTCCAATCTTGACTTATAAAATCAAGCATATATATATATATATATATATATATATATATATATATATATATATATATAATTTTTCAGAAGTTAGAAAGAGATTATAAAATCTCATGGGAGAGGGTTACAAATTTCCAAGAAAAGGCAATGTGATAAATCTAGTGGAATTATAGTACTGGTTAGCAAATCCTACCATACATCTATAGCAACAAAAACTCCTCAATACTTATCCCCAAACAAAAAAAGAAAACCAAACTCACTTCTATTGAGTCAAATTTTACTTTTAACAACTATATATATATATAGGGTTTTGGTGGCAGTATATCTTTATGGAAGCAGATTGATAATTATCCACCAGCACTACCAGATACCAAGTCTTAATATAAAGCTATAGCAACTAAGGCAATGAACCAGAAATAGAAGACATGAAGTCACCTAATGGAAGATGCAGTCACACTTCAAAGATGTTCAAAAATGATTTTGTTTACAATGCATGACACTTGACTATCTATTATAAGAAAATATCTTTGCCTTAACTCACATTATATACACACATGAATTCTACATGGATTGCAAAAATACAACTATAAAGGTAAAAAGTATTAAAGATGTTAGAAGGAAAAAGGACAACTAAATTTTCTCACATCTGGACTAGAAAATAATTTCTGGAATAGACAGAAAAAAAGAGGAAAGGTCCAAATGATGTGTGTGTGTGTGAGAGAGAAGGAAAAATAGGGTATATTAAAATTAAGAATTTGTTTCATCAATAGAAACAATAAAAATATGAAAATTCAAACTACAGAATGGGAGACTATATTTAAAAGGAACACAAATAATAAGTGGGTCAGTTCAGGTAGACTATAGAAACAAATTCATAGACCCTAACGTTTATAAGAAAGAGCTTTATATAAAAGAGAAATTAAATATTGAGAAAATATCCCAGGCCAGTCCAGATCAAGTCCAAAAATCTGATATTAGCCCGTATATCTGTTAACAATTTATAAAGGCCTCTTCAGATTCATGCAACACATGCAAGGATGCTGAATGAAGGAAGATCAAAGGCCAATGGGTGGGAAGTCTTGTGGATCCAGTGGTGTTGTAAGCATCTCAGTGCTGGAAGGGGTTCGCCATGTGGTTCCTTCAGTTATGAGGCTCTGATTTCCAACAGGGTAACTTCATGTGGCTTCTCCTCAGAAATATCTCACGGGGAATGAGCCGAGAAAGGAAGAGAGAGATAGAGACAGAGAGAGGGATATTCTCCCACCACCAAGGAGAAAAACAGGAGTACCAAGAATCCTCAGGAAAAGGCCATGCCCACAAAGAGCCCTCATTGGATATGATCTCATTGACTAGATAGACTCCAGTAAAGGCTAGATTCCATCCCTTCACTCTGAATCCTATAATTGACACCAATTATGAACTACCACAATAAGTATTTCATCATCTGAAACTATGTGAACCTACAAATCAAAGAAAAATGAATGATCACATGTTTTTAAATGAGTGCAGACTTGGAGAGTTTACAGAAGAGAACATTCAGTTGAAACAAAAGTAAGAGACCTTATCAAGTATTGGAGCATTGAAAGAACAACAAGGATAAAAACATATTGTTTATGTTGTTCTTATTAGCTTCAGCTGACAAGGGAACAACAAGTGAACTAAAATAAATGGAGAAAAGGGTATAGGATGCCTAGTGGGGCTTAATCAAGGCCAATGAAGCAGTAGTAATTACTAAACCCAAATGAAGGCTGAACATGATGGTGGGACAAGAGGAAAGCAAAAGGAAATAGAGGAAAGAATTAGGAGACAACGAAGATTTATAGAGGTGTAAATATAGGCATGTATATATATACATAAGAGGGGAATGTAACTATGCAATCATATCTATATATTAAGAGTTAAGGTTGCAGATGGAAATAAGACACTCAAGCACAACCTCAACTCAAGAACACTATTCTAACAATGCGGCATTCTGTGATGCTCACCTTCCCAACTCGATCATGGAAGACAAAATGGGTGCATAAGCAAATGTGGTGAAGAAAGCTGATGGTGCCCGGCTATCAAAAGATATATCATCTGGGGCCTTAAAGGCTTGAAGATAAACAAGCAGCTATCTAACTCAGAAGCAACAAAGCCCACATGGAAGAAGCATATCAGCCTGTGTGATCATGAGGTGTTGATGGGATCAGGTGTCATGCATCTGAGACCCAGAACAAAATCAAACCCAATGTGAATTGTGGAGGTAGATGGAGTGGACACCCAAGGCCCATTGCAGAAAATCGAACAGCCTCTAACAGAAGAGTCACAGGAAAGAGATGAACCAATCAGGGTGCAGTATAACATTGATGAAACACACAACTTTCCTTTAGTTCTTTGGTGCTCCCTTCACCCCACTATCATGACCTCAATTCTACTTCACAAATCAGATTAGACCAAAACATGCACACTGCTACAGATAAGAGCCTGCAACATAGGTAATCCAGGATAGATAAACCCCTCAGGGCCAACAATGGGAGTAGAGATACCAAGAGGAATAGGGGAGGGTGGTGGGAGAAAGGGGGAATCCATCACAAGGATCAACGCATACCTTCTCCCAGGGGGACGAACAATGGAAAAGTGGGTGAGGGGTGATAGAGGATGATATAAGATATGAAAATAATAGCCTACAACTTATCAAGGGTTTGTGAGGTATGGAATGTGGGGGAGGGAGGGGGAAGAAATGGGGAGCTGATATAAGGGGTTCAAGTGGGAAGAGAATGGTTTGAAAATGATGATGGCAGCACATGTGCAAATGTTCTTGACACACTGGATGAATATATGGATTATGATGAGATGTAAGAGACTCCAATTTAAGTATTTTTTTAAAAGAAGAACAAAAAGAGAGGGGTGTGAGTAAAAGAGTAACAGCAAAGAAACACTCAGCCTCTACCAATGTAAAATGTCCATTAAGATGTAAATACCAACACAATGTATGTATGTATATATTCCTGTTACAGCTCTATGAGGCCCCAATAAAAATGATTAAAAAAAGAAAGAGAAAAGAAAATAGAGAAGTTTTAAGCCCATGTGCCTTGAGCCATTATATTGGAATTAAAATGAGTTTAAGACATGCCTGAAAAGATAAGCCCCTCCCAGTGTCTGGAGTGCTCAGGACATTACAAGTTGAAGAGACTTGCCTAGGGAGCTGTTGACAGATTGAAGTTCAAAAAAAAGGAACTCTTTTGAGTTTTGAAATTTGAACTAGTGATTTTTGTCAGGAGCTGAAAAAATCTGGGACCATGAAGAAAACTCTCTAGGACTATACATTAAAGGGAGCCTGTGGGCAGACTGAAAAGCTTGCTAGGTGACCACCTGGATCCACTTGTTGAGTAGAAGTGGGAAAAATGAAGCAACAAAGAGATGCTTTGAATCTGGCCACTGATACCTGTGGAACTGGCTTACAAACACAAAAGGAGAAAATGAGACTGGGTTGACTGATCTGAAGTTCATGACCAAGCAGAAGGGGGCTAAGGTTGTTGAAAATTTATGATAGGGCACATGGTTGACAGGTGAGGTGGCCAAAGGGCATGCTGGTGATGCTAAGTGAGGCAGCCTACATTGAGTAACCAGAACCTGACCAGATGAAGAGAAGATACTTGCACCTATGAACGGGTACATATTGAAGCTGACTTTATGAATGGCCTGTCGTGATTCGACTTTGCTTATAAATGCAGGCTTCACAAGGTTCCAAATGGACTGAAGATTCTTCACATCTAATAATATGATTGTCTCCTCAGAGCACTGGGATAACGGTATACACTCATGATGTGGTTGGCTTACAAACTTTCATTGGTGGGGGATTATGTTCATAGAATTATGGTGTATGTCTTCACAAAAGTATAGAATATTGTTATGTTGTTCAATTATAGAATATTATGTTTAGATGAAGTTTTGGCACATTTTTTGCATTGTATGCTTTTTAGTTTTATCCTGTTTGTTATAGACATGATTTTATTATTGTTTGTTTGAAAAGGATATATGGATAAAGAGTTGTGTGGAAATCTCAAGGGGTGGTCTGTGGTAGTTGCATAATTTGTCAACTTGAGACTATTGAAAGTGAAGGGGTAGGGTTTAGCTTGTCAATCAGGTCCCAGCTTGATGACCTAATTTGGAGGTGCTAAGGGGATAAATACTCACTGAAGGAGGGACACACAATCACTTTTTTATATACATTCCTGATAACAAGCCTGATGGAGCTATGCTGATGCAGCCTGAGCCCTGGAGCTAGAGGAGTCACGTGGAAACCCAAGCCTACACTGAAATACTCTCACCACCACTGTATCCACAATAGTTTCTACCCACTGGACATGTAATTTTCCTGCATTCAGTGTCACTTCAGGGCTGCATGAATCTAAAGGCAAATTTATGGACTAGTATCGACCTATGGGGTAATATCAGACTAATGGGCACGATCTAGACTGGGCTGGGATGTTTTTTTTAATGTACAATTACTTTTTGATATAAAGTTCTCTCTTACACACATATGAGAGACTATGAATTTGTTTCTCTAGTCTACCCAGACTAACACATTTACCAAGTAGCATATCCTTCTCAAGGGACTAGTAACTCCTGATGACATTTTGATAATGGGTAAATCACATATTTCATAGACAGATATTCCACATTTTGAAAAATAAATTATTTACAATGAAACAAAGTACATATTAAAACAAATTGAATATAATCAATTATGTCATTGAGAATGAGAATGTGAATAGAAAATTAAATCAAAATGAGAGAAATAAGTCAAATTGTTTTTAGTTGACCCCTTGGGAAGAAAAATGGTTAAAAACTCAGCTACTTATGAAAGGATTTGAAGTTCAAATCCACTAGGAACAATGGAATTATTATCTATTTGTGCAAAATTACAGCCATTAAAAACCATTTGTAGAAAAATTCTACTCTGAAGCACATTAAATTGCCATGGTATGGCATGGTTTCCTGTGTGTGTGTTTGTTACAGTAGTATGGGTGGAGAGGGGAGAAAGAAACAATTTAACTAACATATGAAGATATTATTTATCTCTATAATAACTTTATACTTCCTCCTAAAAAGAGATCTATTGAAGAGATTGTCATTTTTAGTAGATATGTTTTCTTTCTGAAGATGCACTGTGCGATTGAGTAAAATAATTGTTGTATTAAAAATTATTTTTATGAAAATATTTTTAAGCATCTATAACTTGAATGTTTATGGAAGAACTTTTTATAATAGGAGAAATTTGGTAGCAACAAAAGTAGCTCATCTACAATAGAGTGGTAAATAAAATGTGGTATAGTCAAACAAAGAAAAACTAAACAGCCATACAAATATACAATTTAAACTATATGCAAGAATTTCTAAAAAAATGTGAGAGCACACCTATTACAATATTACATATCATATGATTCCATTTATGTTTTTTGGACTTGGGCAAATTTAATCTACAATAAAAATAGTTAGAATAATAGTTTCCTAATGCATTTTGTCATCCTGGCAATAATGTTTCCTGATTTGGATGATGATTTCTATGTAGTCAGTTTATGACAAAGTTATGTTTGCTTAGCAAAGTGAGATTTTGTTTAAATATACAATAGATCAATATATATGTAATAGTTTTATTGGCATATAATTTATATATACTATAATTCAATAGTTCATTCACATTAAGAAGTGTTGTACAATAATTAGCACAACCAATTTCAGAACATTTTCTTTTTTCTCCTACTTATTGTCATTAACTCCTAATTTTCCCCACAGCTTTTCCTGTCATGTCCATATGTAATCATTAATCAAGCTATTGCCTCTAGTTTTATCTACTGTATCTCATATACAGAAAATAATACAAAAATCCAATAAGAATCCAAAGAGAAAAACATCAATTGAAAAGAAAACAGAAAATATTAAAAATCTGAAACAACTTTAAAATGAGTCAAAAGGGATATCATTGTCTTCTAATAGCCAGGCACCATCTAATTTATTCACCACCGTTTGCTGTACTACCCATATATACTATGTTTCCTTCATCAAGACAGTGGAAGCCCAAAATACATTTGCAGTAGTTACACAGAGAATAAGCCTCTTGTAATTTCCCTCTAATCATAATTGAGGGAAAGGAAAAACTTGGTTATCAGGCAGCGTGTATTGAAAAGATAATTTTAGTAGATTAAAATAATAAATCTGACTTGAATGGTTAAAACCGTGTAACTTCATCTTCCCTATAATAAACTTTGGGTTTCATTTGGTTTGTAATATTTTTTGGAGTTTTGTTTTTTCCATATTAGGGTTTATCTCTATTTTATCTTGTCATTTTCAGTAGCTGTGTTAGTCTGGGTAGACTAGAGTAATAAATCCAGGGAGACTCATATGTGTATAAGGAAGGAATTTATATAAAGAGTAATTGTACATTAAGAAAATATCCCAGCCTAGTCCAGATCAAATCCATAACTCTAATATTAGCCCCTATGTCCAGTACCAATCTATAAAGTCCTCTTCAGACTCACGAAACACATGCTTGCCATTGAATGCAGGAAGCTCACAGACCAGTGTTTGGGAAGTCTTGTGAATCCAGTGGTGTAAGCATCTCAGTGATGGCAGGATCTCCACGTGGCTCCTCCAGCGCAGGGCACTAGCATGGCTCCATGTGCCTTGTCAGCTGCAATGTCTCACAGGAAGTGAAAATGTGTCCCACCTCCAGGGAGCTATTTATCTCCTTCGGGGTCATCAAGATACTAACTGATTGACAGGTTAGACTACACCCCTTCACTATGAATCCTCTCAAATTGCAACAGATTATGTACTACCATAATACCCTTGTTGACTTGTTAGGTATTTTTCTGGGTTTTAGTATGTGAAACCCAGGATAGGTAACTCTGTAGAGATGACAAATAGAATACGGTTTGGGGTTGGGGTGTTGTGGTGGGAGAGTGGGAGAGGGTATAAGGTGGAGCTGCTATTAAGGAGTTCAAGAAGGAAGAAATCGTTTTGAAACTGATTTTAGTAATAATTTTAGAATAGTGGTTGACATGATTGAACTATGGAATGATATGATGTCTAGATGAGCTCCTAATAAAATTGTTTGGGGTAAAAAATGGAGATCAAATGAGAAAGTGTTTTATTTGAACAGAATGACATCCACCACAATCAACTTTGCGATGCTTTGCTTTATGACATAGCTATTCACATGTCTGTTTATGGTCACTGGGGGTTCATGCAGGCATAATCCATGTAGGGAATCTATAAGTGGATTTAGGGCTTCCACTGACATCCATAGTTTTCTGTGACTGGGTGACATCTTTCCCTCTTCTGGATTTGGATGGTATTTACAAACCTTGGATCACACTGTGTGTGTGTGTGTGTGTGTAATATATCTTAAATGAAAAACAAAAATGTCCAGAGTGAAGCCAGAGGAAATAATGCTCCTCTACAAGCCACAATTTTGACAGTGAGGCATCATCAAAAACAGTTATAAACTGGTGTTACAACATTAGCAATTCAGCTTCTTTAGTTTCCTTCTGTGATCAACTCTTAGTATAATCTTTGAGCATGGGAAATCTGAGAATTTCTGAGGTCAGCATTTTCCAAATATCTCCTGCAGCTTATTAGGTATTGGATAGATAGATAACTGCTTCAGAGTCAGCTACAACTCTTGATCCTCTGTACAATGATAGAGCAAAATGTTGCCCAGTTTTGTGTCACAGTCATGATTCACAGCAGGGTAATTCTGGGTGCACTCTTGTATTTATTGTGCAATTAATTTTTTTTCAGATGTTGTATGGAGAGTTATTTCTATTAGTCATGTTTAAATCTTATACCATGATTACCCATCCAGTTGTCTTTCAGTAGTAAGCTGTATGGATGCATAGTTGTCGTCATTACAAAGCCTTCTTTTCTCCAAATATGAACTCCTAGATCCTATCGTTCCTTTTATTAACAACTCATTTCCATTTGCCGTAGCAAAAATCTAACTCTTTACATCTTTTAAATATGCCAATCCATCTTAAAGACAGACTTCCTCAGTATTTCTGTTTCTCTACTTCACCAAATATAATATTCCTCTTGATGGAAATCCAAAGAGAGCAAGAACTATTCTACTGTGACCTACAGATATTCTTTGGCTGGGGTTTGGAGGTAGATTGCCAGTCCTTTCTTTGTAATGTTTCAGAGTCTGGAAGTTCTTCTAAATCCTATGCATCATTGGTGACTGCTGATCTTTGAAATACTGATAGTATAGCTTTCACCATGACAATATGAAAGTCAAGTAAGACAAGGTAACAGATAGGTAGTGAAAAACAGTACTGCCAATCAAGGTTCACTGTGAAAACAATTTAAAAAATTAAGCATAGTCTATTCACTATTAATTATACACACGATGGTTTGTTATTACTTTTTCATATGTACACTAGAAACATACTATGGGTAGCTTTGTTCAAGCATGTAGTCCTTTCCTTTAAATAAATACGTCACCTTTGTATGTGTTTGTCTACCAATATATCAATCAGCCGTGCTTTAGGAGCTTCTGTTTTAACAACTGTAAGGTGGATTTTAGACTCTGACTATCATAGACTCATGCTGTGTTTTCTTGTTGTTACAATAGAACAAGCTATGTGTTTGTGAGGCATGAGATTCTCTATTTCCACCTAAATTAATTATAATTTTTAAAATGAGTGTTTTCTTTGGAGGGAAGGTCTTAGCTTTTGATAACCTAGGTTGAAGTGCAAGTAGTCAGCTTTAAGGGAACACCACCTACATGTTCTTGATTCTTTTCTGAGCCACATTAGTAGGCCTCTCCATTTTCTCACAGCATTGCCTCTTAAACACAATATTTTCATATTACTACAAAGCAAAAATTCTTTTCAATTTGTTATGCCAGATGGTCTCACACTCAGCATATGGATCCTTGGCAATTTCTTTGCTGTCAAACTCTTCCTTTAAACCCAGCAATCAGTCACAGGTAATATTGTCGTCTTGGAATTCATCCCATGCGCCAACTCAAAAGTAGGCAGGAGAAGGTTACATAACCCGTTCATGTTTTTCTGAAATATTATGCTAAAATGCATTTCCCTTTTTATCTCAATGCAGAATTCATGTACTTAATTTTGTGGTACCCATTTTGCTTCTCTTATCAAGGCTCATGTTTTCTTGTACCTGGCAAAAGCTAGTCTGATTAAGGCCCCCCAAAAAGAAGAGCATACTTATGTCTACTGTTCTTGGTCAGCTTGCAAGGTTGACTCTTGGTTGAAGTATGCAAATTTAATTTTCAGGAGGGTTCCCTTTGTTACTAGAATTGAGAACTGTGACTTGCTAGGCATATATAGTCTTATAAACAATATATATTGTTCTAAATACTTGCCTTCTATCTTGGAGTCTGAAATGTTGGCCATGTAGGTAGAGATTACCTATGTGACCAGTCCCCACTAGGAACTCCAGACTCCAAACCCCTAGTTAACTTCCTGGTAGTATCACACAGGATGCTACAAATCATTGTTGGACTAGTTAAACACATACTGTGTGTCTTCACTTAAAACCCTTGAAAGTTTGTGTCTATGTTCTGGAAAAACCCTATGTGCCTTTCCCCTTTGCCAAATTTTGCTAGTTGTGTTAGTCTGGGTAGACTAGAGAAACAAATTCATAGACATTCATGTGTGTATAAAGAAAGAGCTTTAAATATAAAATAAATTGAATATTAAGAAAATATCCCAGCCCAGTCCAGATCAAGTACCTAAGTCTGATATTACCCCGTATGTCAATACAGTCCATAAATTCTTCTTTAGACTCACAAAACACATTCAATGGTGCCAAATTCAGGAAGACTACAGGCCAGTGGGTGGAAAGCCTTGTCGACCAAGTGTCATTATAAGCATCCCAGGAGTTTTCAAAGTTGTGACCTTTCAGAAGCCTGTTTTCTAATATGAATAACTGGATTAAAATTAACAACATTTTGGCTTCTATTTCTTTTTGTTTTTAAATCATTTCATTGGAGGCTCATACAACTCTTATCACAATCCATACATACAACCATTGTATCAAGCACGTTTATACATTTTTTGCCATCATCATTCTTAAAACATTTGCTTTCTACTTGAGCCCTTGGTATCAGCTCCTCATATTTTTCCCTCTCGCTCCACTTCCCCCTCCATCATGAACCCTTGATAATTTATAAATTATTATTATTTTGTCACATTTAGATATTTTGCTCCAAATAATAATTCCTAAAAGTGAACATAGAGATGACTTTTAGCACTCAAATATTTCAATCTCTGATATAATTTTTATTTTGGGATTTGTAGACCATGTTAGAAGCTGACTTCTGTACTTGTTTTTAAGTATAGAGTGCCAATGATTATCACGAGATAAAAATTTATTTAATTAAGGAAAAATTGTTTTATGGCAAAGTTCAGAGAAGTACACAAGAAAGTACCTGAGATATAAGCTCTTGTCTAAAAAGTTTGAATTAAAATCCAAAAGTGTACAAGGAAAATAAAAGAAGCAAAATAAACTAAAACAATGAAACTTATCATATTTTAAAGATAATTTGACATAGCACTTCTTTAGATTTGGCTTTTTACTTTGATAACATTAATCACCATTCACTGCCTGTCAAAGAAAAGAAGACAATTTGATTATCGTATCAGAAAAAAAGTATCTCCTGAAAAGAATAAAAATACTCAGTAAATACATACAATATCAAGGTAGTTCAGAAAACTTACTAAACAAATTTTGAAGACAAGTTTTCTTGGTCTTGGGATTCATTTTAAAAAATAAAGTTTCAAACAAATTGCTTCTTGTAAAATTAAGAATAATTTAAATATAATCAAGATTTGAAATTTTAGGAACGTTTCTCTTTTTCAATCTCATCTATTTGTCCTCACATGTTTTCCTGACATACTTCATGCTGTATCCATATTCACATATATGCCTAGGTACTTCGGGAATCCAAAGTTAAGGTAGTAGAATAAATATGTAAATATTTGGATTTGGCATTTAAATATTTTAAAAATATTAATTTTATTGCTATCAAATTGATTACATGTCATAGAGTACTAAATAATATAATAATCACTTGGTTCATTGCTCAAACATTGAATGTTCATTATGAACCAATTATACGCAGAATATATACTTGCTCTTTCAGCTTCAACTCAAGGAAAAAGGCTTTTATTTATCATGGAACAAAACATCACTTTGTCCAGCATCATCTTCATAAATTTGATATTTTTATTTTGATATGTTTGATACATAATAAATGTTGCTAGTTCTGTGGTTTCCAAAATCAGAGAGAAGTTTCCTACTCCCATGGAATTCATAGTTTAGAGAAAAACAGTAGTCAAATAATAAAAAAAATAGATAAAATTATAAATGATATCACTGTCAAACTAGATGAATACCTCCATTACGTCCTAATAGTAGTCTTCAAATTGATCATGATCAGTGTGGACATGATCACAGAGAAAGAAGTCTGGTGGTCATTTGGGTAAGTGTTGGGCTGTTCATCAAATGTGCAGAGTTCAAACCCATCAACAAAGGTCTGCTTCTTAAGTATTTACAGCCTTGAACCTGTCCTCTAGGGTAATTATAAGTGGGAATTGACAACATGATCGGGTGGAGAAATCCCAAATAAACAATAATTAACTAAGAATAAGGAAAAACAATATTACATAGAGAAATTTTTGAAAAAGCAGGGAGTGTTGTACCATTTAAAGAACTAAAAGGAAATAGAATGGTTAAAAGGAAATAGAAAAGTATTGGAGATAAGCTTAATAGACTGTAATCTTGTATGGCTTTGGCCCAGGTTATAAGAATGGTCTCACCAAGCCCCAAGGGTGATATTCCTGCTAAGAGCAGCCAATGCACAGAGAGGACCTTGGAGCAGGCCCCACCACAAGATATAAAGTCCCTCACTTACCCATAGTGCCATGAGGGACAACACTGGAGGCACAGTACGGGAATTGTGACCAAACTGACCCAGCCACACCAAGGCACAACGCTAAGGGCATGTACAAGAGCAGTAAGGGGAGCCAAACAATGAAGTCCCCAGGGAATATGAAAAATAAACTTTGGGGGCAAGGTGTGGCACCCCAACAGTCTCAACTGGAAAAACACTACAAAAAGGAAAAAAAACCAAAAAAACCTAGAACTATAGGTTGCTTTTTTTTTAATTGTTGCTGTTGCTGTTGCTGTTTTTACTGTCTTGTTTTGTGCTTATTATTCTCTCTGCATATCTATGTAGATAAGATAGACCAGATAAACAATAGAGGATAAAACAATGGGACTGACAGTTCCAGGGGGACATGGGAGAGGGCGAGGTGGGAGAAAGCAAATGGGTGTTAACAAATCCAGGGAAAAGGGAACACCAAAGATTCAACATCAGTGACAAGGAGGATGTAAGAAGCCTGGTAGGGCTTGATCAAAGGCAATGTAACTGAGAGGAATGACTGAAATCCACATGAAGGCCGAATATGATAGTGGGACAAGAGGAAAGTAAAAGGAAATAGAGAAAAGATGTAGGAGGCAAAAGGCATTTATAGAAGTCTAATTCAGGCATGTGCATATGTAAATATATTTGTATATAACGATAGGGAAATAGATCTATGTACATATATTTTATGGCAAGTATTAAGGTAGCAGATGAACATTGGGCCCCTTCTAAACTACTCCCTCAAAGCAAGAACACTTTGTTCTAATAACCTGGCATTCTGTGCTGCTCCACCTTCCCGATGTGATCAGATTGCTGAAGACAAAATCGGTGCATAAGCTCACGTGGTGAAGAAAGCTGATGATGCCCAGCTATCATAATATACAGCATCTGGGATCTTACAAACTTGAGGATAAACAAGCAGCCATCTAGCTGAGAATCAAGAAAGCCCACTTGGAAGAAGAAAGAATGAATGATACCGAAGGAAGAAATTCAAGTTGCAATGAAAACATTAGCCAAAAGCAAGGCTCCAATAATTGATGGTCTATCCATTGAAATGTTTTAACAAGCTGATTAAGCACTGGAATGACCCACAAGGAAATTTGCTAGGACAATTAGGAGACAACTATCCAGCCATCTGACTGGAAGAGATCCATATTTGTACCATTCCAAAGAAATATGACACAATAGAAAGCATAAAATATAAACCACCATCATTAATATCACAGGCAAGTAAAATTTTGTTGAAGATGATGCAACCATGGCGGTAGCTGTTCATTGATAGGGAGCTGCCAGCATTTCCAGCCAGATTCATTAGAAGATGTGGGAAAAGGGATATAATTTCTGATGTCTTGTGGATATGACTGAAAGCAGAGATTACCAGAAAGGTGTTTACTTATGTTTTATTGGCTATGCAAAGACATTCAGTATTGCCAATCACAGAAAGCTATGGGTAGTCTCAAAATAATGGGAACTCTTTTCTCATGCAGAACCTAAACATGGATGAAGAGGCGATTGTGACAACAGAAAAAGGACTTATGGCATGGTTCAAAATCAGGAAGCATGTACATCATAAAAATATAAAATTCATAATAACTGATTGGTACAATTAATTCTTTGTCCAAAGTGATACTATTATCATTAGGACACTAGGATATTATTATCACTTGCTTATCACTAATGATCAATCATCTTAGTCAGCAAAGAAACTCTGGCACTCTTTAAAATATCTTTCTTAAGTATTAAAATTATGGAGTGAAAATTTGAGAACAGTATGAAGGTAGTGTATACATACCCTGCCTTCCCTATCTCTTGTAATTCTGAGAAAATTCTTTCTGAAAATGTTACCAAAAAGCAATTAAAATTTTATTTATAGGTTTTTTTTTAACCTGTGCCTTCATTTTAAACCAAATAATATTACTTCTTCTCTTTTACTGACCGTATCGCTCTGTGTTACTTGAAAGCTACCAAGCACTTACATAAAGCAATGGGAAGATCATGTGGGAGGAATAAATAAAAGGAGTTTGTCTCGAGAAGTAGGCAGCGAGAGGGCACCCAACAGTGTTGAGAAATCCCATGTTATTAAAGCAAAAGCAAGTTTCCCTTGGATCAGGATGCTTAGTTCCTTCACTTTTAAACCGCCAGGGCTGGTTAGAAGTCAGGGATTTTAGATTCTCACATAACAATCAGCAATGGTGAAGCAACCTTAACATTTGCTAGAAATAATAAACACTAAATGTTTGAACTTTCATTCATTATGTGCATTGTTTTTAAATTGAATAAAACTGAATCCATAAGCAGTCCACTTTCTCCTCTTTATGTTATTCATTTGACATGAAAGAGAGTAATGACAATGTGATATTAAATCAATAGAGTCCTATCTCCTGGAAACCACAAAATACTCATTTATCTCTTCATTTAACATTTCAGAGATGAAATGGATACATCTATGATCAGACATATGCTAAGCAGTATGCAGCACTACTAAAGTTTATGCTATATTTTGCTGTCATCGAATGAGATTTCAATTTGATTCTATTGCTGATTGTAGATTAAATTTGATAAAGTAGTAATGTACTGGATGAATCCCAGAATGAGAAACACCAGAGAGTAAAAATGATTTACTCATCTGAATTAAGATTAAAGAGAGAGAAAACCAAACAAAACAAAAACAAGGAGCTAGTATGCCTTTTTAAGTGTTCTATGAAGCTCTCCTTCCAGAGATTTTAAATTGGGTAATATTTTTATAAATTATATAATGATAATGTTTTAATTTTAATCTGTTACATTACCCTCCTTAAAACTACCTAGATGCCATCCTTTCTTTAAGCTTTAAAATATTATCTTTATGTATTAAAACAGTGCATTCTTATTTAAATTAATTGGAAGATGTAGACAATAAAAAAGAAGAAAATAAGTTTTTTGTAATCCACACATATCAAGTCTAATATTTTACTTTTTATTATATAATTTAAAGTGCATTTGAAGATCAATTATATATTAAAAATTAACTACTAATGAAATTTTTATGGTGAATTTAAAAGTATAAAATGCCATATCATTAATATATTATAAAACTGTAGATTCAGGTTTCTGCTCTTTTTATCTTGGCTAATAGTCTTTGTCTTAAAAATTCAGAAATAATGTAGAAAATATAATGTTTAAAACAGGAAATGCAAAGATTACACAATCAAATTATTATAATTAATAAATATTAAACATTGAACTGTGTATGTTCTAGGCAACAAAACATATTTTTGTGCAGAAATGACAACTTAACTTTTTATAGATTACCTGTAAAAGATGGTTTACATTTTATGATAAAGTCCAAATTACAAGTAATAGAATGCACAAAATTTGAATACAGATTATCCCCAAATAACTGGAAGTTCTGCTTATGTAGAAGTGCTAACATTACATTAATTAAGTCATGGTTATAGAAATGGCAGAGAAATAAAAGAAGTCTTTAGATTTGAGGCATTGAAAACTAACGTCCAAAGACCATACAAGTTGTATGATGTTAAAAATACCAAACGTTATTAAAGGAAAGATCAAAATTGATGACAGAAGAGATTATCAACTGGTTCTTAAATGCATAATAGCTAAAGAAAATAGGAGAACTGATGAAGTAAAACAGCTAAATGGATCTCAATGAGCAATTCAGGAAGATAAATTATTATAATGAAATGCACAGCCTTCTGAAGTTAAAAGCACAAAAGGATGACATGCATTTGGGATTTCTCAAGCTCAAAGACAAGAAGGTTTTAATCCTTGAGTTGCATAGTTGAAGGATTCTATGCACAGAATACACAGGATACAGGAAAAGAAGATGGCAGCAAGGCCGAGACCTTGTGCCAGCATTATTCATGGAGCAGTGCTTACATCTGGGCTGCTAACCAGAGGTCAGTAAGCATCAACCCCTCCACTAGAGAAAAACAAAGATTTCTACAACCATAAAGAGTTACAATCTGGGCAATAGAGAGAGGCATGGTTACCTCAGATCCATACGAGTTGAAATCAAGGATGGCAGTAAGCAATGAGGAGCAGCTTTGAAGGAACATGTTTCAGGAAGTTGACAATGATTG
This sequence comes from Tenrec ecaudatus, assembly GCF_050624435.1. Classification (NCBI taxonomy): domain Eukaryota; kingdom Metazoa; phylum Chordata; class Mammalia; order Afrosoricida; family Tenrecidae; genus Tenrec; species Tenrec ecaudatus. The sequence goes on from NC_134531.1 coordinate 238,447,123, forward strand.
TGGCAGGGGAAAGCTTGGTTGCATGCATTTTAGAATCTTTATATCCACTATTGGTAATTGTGTTAAACAAACAACTAGCTTCTTAGCAGCTGGAGAGTTTTTAGCCCCTAAAATGGTAAAATCTTTTATTGAAGGCTTAGTAGACGTGTGGAAAGCTGTGACTAGGTACAGTTCCTTTCACTGAGAAAGAGACAAGAGGACAACCACAATCTTGACTCACTCAGTGATCAGACAATCCATAATGAACTACAAATAAGTCACAATTGGCCTGAAAATGTACATTTATTTAAATTGTCCTATTTCAAAGGAAATCTTTGTAATGAGACAGGAAGTGTGTCTTGTTGCTGTTTCCATTTGAAGTATAGTAGTGTTCGGTAGCCAGATAGGGGATTGTTCCTCTCCATGCTTAGGCGTCCCCTAATAGGCGTCCCCTGGCATGTGTAAATTCAGGTCCTAGACTCAGGAAGGCGGTACACCTGTGCCCCAATCTAGGCCAGGTGAACTTAAGGCAACCAATGGGCAACCAGCACCGTCGACCACACCTCCTAGCTGAAGGCCATAAAAAGGCTTGCACTGGGAGACCACCCTCTCTTTCTTGGCTGCTTCTTCACTGTTCAGCCAGCCTGAGCCGCTAGCTCTCTCTCTGGCCTCAGGCCACCACGTGGGTGCGCAGTGCCATGAGGGTGCTTGTGTTCAATTACTGTAATGCCTGAAATGTCTATCCTTTATAAAAACCTGCTTGGCTCACAAAACCAGACTTTGGCATGAGTCCTTTCTCGTGCGAAGCCAAGGACCAAGGCATTTCCCACTGGGCTAATTCTAAGTAGGACTTACAATAAGCCAATTTAAAGAGTGGATGCTTTCCTGGGGAGGCTGCCCACTGACAGGAGAGGTGAAACTTTTATGTGACTTTCATGTCTTGAAGGAAACAAGAATTAATAACTCTCAAAGAAATAAACAGATGTATTAAAAAAACACATTTTTGTGTTGGCACAGAGATTAACTGAAATAAATGAAATAATGCCAATGTAAACACAGTAAAAATCTGCTAAACTAGTAAATCAAGCAGTGGCTGAATTATGATCAGTTTCTGATTGAAGCAAGTAGCTTTAGATATACAATATGAGAATTATGTAAATATATAAAAAGAGAAACATAATAAGTTGATATCTAGGGCATAGGGTGTGAGAAATAGCCCTTAGCATCAATTGGTTTGGGAAGTGATATTAATAGTGATGTCTTTCCTTTGTCCATAGGAAAGCTGACTTCTAGAATGATCTCATTCACAACTTATTCTGAGAGGTGGGGATGACCATAGAATAAAATTGGGGACTTTGCCAGTATGGCTTGATTTGTACTCTATCTTGTTTATTTGTAAAATCAAGATAGTAACACTTACCCTAATTAATAAAATTATGGTGAGAGTTCAGAATGCTCTAATAAATGTGAATGTATCCTGAACATAATACACTTCTATTGTTTTAAATGTTAGATGGCCTTTTTCTCTCAAGCACAAAAGTGGAAGAGAATATGTAGAGGCTGAAAGACTGAAAAACTATCCTGGAACTAGTCTGAGACATCAGTTTATTTCCATAAGGGGACTTACAGACCCAGACAGTAGTGACTAAAACCAGTAGTGACTGATGGACAAGAAAGGATCTAGTCTGGGGATCTCTGTGGTGACTCTTTGCGTACTAGATAATGAACACTTTTGCCAAAGTGGTTTACTGAAATTATTAGTACTGTGATATTGCGTAATGAAAACTCATTGTTAAGTTGCTGTTGTTGTGTACACCAGATGGTGTCTTTTTGACTGGACAGGGCAGGTAATGTTGAGGTGTACCCTATCTCTGTATGGGACTGTGCCATCTCAAGTGGGGCCACACAGAGAATTTCCTCTGAGTTGAAAGGTGGGCAATTTGGAAGTTAGCTAGTGTCTCTACATACCCGTTGCAGGGGCAGTGAATTCGTTAATGTGGTTCTTCCAGACAAAGCATCTAACTCCCACCAAATGCCCTTTCCCTGGGTGGGTCTGGGAAGAGATGTGGGAGAAGAATGTGTGATAAGGTTCACCAGCAACCCTGGAGTGGCATACTGCTGTGTATAAACTGAATCTTCTGACAAGCAGGAAGAAGGATCTCTTGACCAGCAAGAGGCAGTTGTGGAGCGCCTTCTCTGCCCTGGAGATCCCTGCTCAGTGACCCTCCTGCCTCCAGATGCAAGCTTTATCATCAGAGGAGCAGCAGCAGCAGCAGAACCAGGGTTCAGAACTTGGACCAGAGTGATGGACATCCCCATCCACAGAGACAGTCAAGCGTAGTGCTTTTGTGCAGGAGTATGGTCTACGGAGGGCTCCGCCTCTCAAAACTTAATTGGGGAAGGTGGACTTGCTGAAATACATAAGTGAAGCTGAGTGCCTTTGGACTGAGGCTTATTGAAATAGAGTGCGGCTGGGCATTCAATTCAGGGAACTGGGTTTGCTTACCTAGGGACTTGAGCCGAATGCCTTTGGCTTGAGGCTAATAGCAGAATGCTATGACCCTTTGGGCATTTCTTAGCAGACCTGCAACTTTGTAACATATATTGGTAAACAGCTACCCTGAGCATTTTTCAATGGGATTGCCATTTATTAACTTCCTTAATAAACCCTTTAAGCATGATTTTTGTCCACGAGTTTCTGTGAAACCATTGCAGTGAATATTAGAATCCAGAGAGTTCAAGTAGAGAGATAAATTATAGGACATTCATTAAGGCAATGCACCAATTGTCAGTTACTGAACACCAGAACTGCAAAGAATTCATAATGCCTCTGGAAAAAATATACATAATTTTACAACAAAAGTTTAGAAATATAAATTTATTTGGCTGAGGTCAATATATTAGGAATCAACATATTCTGTAGGTTGTCTACATGAACCCTTACAGATGATCCATTATATTCTTGAATGGTACATTATTTTCCCTGTGCTTTAGGTGAATGTTCAATAGCAGGTTATTCTCCTAAGCAATCGTTCTCATGCACACTGTGCTGTGATAGTGGCTGCACTCTCTACAGTACGTCGGCACTCCTCTCGTTGGCCTGGTTTCTCTGTGTCGCGATGTCTTCTCATTGTTGGCTTGGGGAACATTTTATAGTTCCAGAGCACATTGTTTACTAGTGTTACTTTTTTTTTAAATGGCCAGTTTTTTTATTTGACTGAAATGTGGTCTCTGAGAGTGTCATTCGTTTGAAGTTAAGCAGGTCTTTGCGAGTGTCTTCCGTTTAAAGTTAAAGGTCAGTTCAGATGATAGTCTACAAGGTCATTTAGTCTTTTTTTTTTTTTTTTAAGGATTTTCCTCATTTAAAAAAATATATATTCTAACTGGGAATCTCCAATGTGGTCTTTTCAGAGCCGTCTCTAATGTGGACTGATGCCATCTAGTTTTTCTGCTATCCTGTTAGAGGAGGCTAAGTTTCATGTGGGTAGTAATCCTTTGGATTAGTAGCTTCATTGTCTGGTTTTCTTTTCTTTTCTTTCCTTTTTTTTTCATTCTCCTTGGCTGTAGGTAAAGAGACCAACAGTTGCTTCTTAGATGGATCCTCCAAAGCTTTTAAGACTTCCAACACTACTCACAAGACAAAGATGTAGATCGTTATCTTTATTAATCTTTGCCAATTAACCCATATATCTCCTGAAAATATTTTTTGAAATTTTATGTATTTAGAAATTTCTTTTGTTCGCATTTCTCATGTGCAATCATTCAGACTTCACTAACATGAGATAACTTGTATTAGAGCTTAAATTCTGAGCATCGTGTTTTCAAAATGCTATGGATGGCAACTACAGCCTGAAATCCATTTGCAAGATCCCCATACAGATTAAGTCTTCATTGAATTCTTACCGATCACCAACCAAGGATGTAGATAAATTTGCCTTCAGTCAGAATGCCTTGGAGAGTTTCCTCCATCCTTCTCCAGTCATCCCAGGGTGAGTCAATCTCTCTTTTAGGAGCTTGCCTAAGTGTGTCCTTGATGGAGGTCACAATACTGGGGAAGGGACCACACCAAACAAAATCACTGTTATTTAGTGAATGCCCATTTATAGTGACCCTATAGAGCAGGGTAGACCTACCTCTGTGATTTCCTGAGACTCTGTTTATGGGACTAGAAAGACCCGTCTTTCTCCAATGGAGTAACTAGTGGTTTTGATCTGCTGATCTAGCAGTTAACAGCCCAATGTGTTACCACTAAGCCATCAGGACTCATTAGTCATACTCATTCAGTCTTCCAGAAGTAACCCTGGGAGCATAGTGGTTACGGTTTGGTCTGTGATCTGAAAGATCAACAGTTCAAAACCACAAGCTGCTCCTCAAGAGAAAGCTAGGGCTTTCTATTCCCTTAATGAGTTACAGTCTTGAAAACTCACAAGGGAAGTTCTGCCCTGTCCTAAAGAGTCACCGACTATGAGTCAGAATTGACTTCATAGTAGTGAATTTGTTGGATTGTTTTGTGAATGTTGCCCTGATAGCCTTGGTCTTGTAAGCCCTTCTATGTAACAATGTATGTGTCCCAATCATGGTCCCATTCCTGTTTCTGTAGTTTAACCTGTCATTGTGATGAATTGATATGCCACCAGTTACGGTTTTGTGACAATTTCCTTTGCCCTCTCATGGCCGAGTTATCCAGTCCTGATTGGAAATCATTAGATGCTATTTTAACCTTGTGCCAATGGCCTCCATTATTCAGATGATGTGTCTATATTTTGTGTTGTTTTTGTCAATTTTAACACTTAAATGCTCCTTAAATTATATTTGAGATATATTCTCTTTTGTACCCTAAAATATTGTTCTAAGAGTCATGGGTATACAATAAGTAGAAATTTAATATATTACTCAGGAGATATTAACATTCCCTTCCATCCATTTATTAAGTACATAAATATTGTATTATAGTACCCTTTGTTCTGATTAACAAGATCAAATCAACTTAGAAGTCATGTGCTAAGGAATGTATTTCCTCAATGTGTGACTTTTGAAAAACTGACCTTAGCTCCCACCCAGATTGTTACATACTAAGGAAATAAACTCTATTTAAAGTTGTTTCATTTCAGATGTTTATTTATTAAAAGAGCAAGCAAAAACCCTAACTAATAAAATTGAGTAGAAGCATGAAAGAACATGTAGGTTGAAGAGAAGACAAGTGATTTAACATGCTTGAATACTCTAGTGCTTGAGTCTGATGGAAATGAATAGCAATATGAGAAATATGAACTAAGGTCAATTCTTTTGGAATTTCTTTTTACCCTCTTTAAAATATTGAATATAAAAAAATAAAATAAATAAATAAAATAAAATATTGAATATATAACGAATCCAAAACCAGAGTCACTGCCAACAAGTGGATTCCAAATTATAATGATTCCATACGACAAAGTAGAAATGTCCTTGTGGGCTACTGCAGCTGTACATTTTTATGGGAGCAGAAAGCCTTATAATTCTCCTATAGAGTGGCTGGGGGCTTTGAACTACTAACCTTGCAGTTAGAAGCCTAAGTCATTATGCCACCAGAGCTCTTATATGGTGTTAGTCTGGGTTGATTTGAGAAACAAATCCACAGACACTCATATCTGTATAAGAAAGAGCCTTATATACAAGAGCAGTTGAATATTGAGAAAACATCCCAGCCCTGTACAGATCAAGTCTGTAACTCCAATATTATCCCATATGTCTGATACCAATCTATAAAGTCCTCTTTGGACTCATAAAACACATGCAATGATGCTGAATGCAGGAAGATCACAGTCCAGTGGGTGGAAGGTCTTGTGGATCCAGTGGTGGTATAAGCATCTCAGTGATGGCAGGGGTCTCCACGTGGCTCCTCCGGCTCCAGAGCTCTAGCGTTAGATACATGTGTCTTGTCAACAGAAAGTGTCTCACAGGGAGTGTGTGTGTGTGTCCTGCATCCAGCGAGTTATTTATCTCCTTGGCACCTCCAAGTGAGGTCATCAAGCTGTGACTTGATTGACAGGCTAAACTCCACCCCTTCATTCTTAAGTCTCAAATTAACAATAGATGATTCAATTACCACATATATGTAAATAAAAATTCAAACTCACTGCCATCTTGTCAATTCTGTTTCATAGAGACCCTGTAGGATAGAGTAGAACTGCCCTTGTGGGTTTCTGAAACTGAAAATCATTTTGGTAGTAGAAAGCCTTACCTTTCTCCCACAGATCTGCTCATGGTTTCAAACTGACAACCTTGCAGTTAGTAGCCCAATGAGTGAACCACTAAACCACTAACCTTCTAAGCTTCTAAGTAAGCCTTCTAAGTAAGAAGGCTAAACCACTAGCCTTCTAAATAAGATAGGCTTAATTAAAATGTAATAGTATGAGCTCTTGTTTGATGATCTTTCTTTGATAATCCTGCCTTGATTACTTAATAGCTCTGTATTTTTGGCATGGTGCGTGTGTTTCCATTGACATTAAAATCACTGGCATTTTATTTATATTATTTTAAAGTTTCTATCATCTCAGCAACAATCATGGCATAATTGTCACTGCCAACATTTTTGATAAAAATTAAGCATTTCAGTCTCTACATTTGTGGAATGAATGACTTAGATAAGGAAGATAACCCAAAGGACAAAATTTGAGTGTTATTATTAATACCAGGTATCAATGTTTTAGGTTAGAAGGTAAGGGAGTTAGAGAATGAGGAATACTGAATGATAATTGCAAAGAGAAATGTTTATGAAATTATGCAAAGAGAACTACACTCACTGAATTTTGGTTAATTCATACATCCTTTCAAAAAAATGTGGCATCCAGGATAAGAAAATTTAATGATAGACTGAATATTGTTAATAGAAATAATAATCTTAGGTGTAAAAGTTATTAAGATTAGATTTTGAATGCTAATATATTTTAGGAATAATTAAACTAATTAATTTTGACCATATTTCTATCTTACATAAATTATATTTCTTCTACTGATCAAAACTGGGAGTGTGCAAATATGAATCAAGGAAAAACTGGAAGTCCTTAAAAATGAAATGGAAAAAAAAAGGTCAGTATCCTAGGAATTAGGGAGCCGAAATGTACTGGTATGGACCATATTTGAATCAGAAAAGCATATGATTGGCAAAATCAATTATGAAGTACAATCCTGTCTGTAATAGGATTAGATTTATCTGCGTTTCAGAATATAGTTACAATACAAATAGTATTCAAATATATTCACCAAGCAAAAAGGCCAATGATGAAGAAATTGAAGAATCCTACCAATGTCTTCTGTCATAAATTGATCAAACATGAAACCAAGATGCACTAATAATTGCTGATGATTGTAATGCAGAAGTTGGAAACAGAGAGGAAAGAAGGAGATCAAGACAGAATTTTACAAAACCAACAATTTGTTCAAAACAAATACTATTTTTTCAACAACACAAAAGGTGACTACAATTGCATTTCTCCAGGTAGAATCCACATAATGAAACTGATGATATCTCGGGCAAGAAGCAACAGAGAAGCTAAATGTCAGCAAGAAAAACCAAGCCAGGTGCTGATCAGAAAATTATTTTTTCATCTGTAAATTCAGTATAAAGCTGAAATAAATTGAAAAAAAAAATGAAAGCCAAACATAATCTTGAGTATCCCTCCTGAATTTCAAGAACATCTCAAGAACAGATTGGACCCATTGAACACTAACAGTTAGTTGTGTTGTACTAGAAAGTCACTATGAGTTGACACTGACTAGATGGTACCTAACAGAAATAATGGCCTATTCATAAAAATTTTTGTTCAATTGGCTCAAAGGGATTATAAGTGGCAAAAATGGCATTGTCTCGTTTTACTTGGGAATTTTTCTCTCCTAGCAATTTTTCTTACTATGTTATTTTAACTGAAACTTAAAAGAATATATGAGAGAACATTGAATTAATTCATATAAAATTATGTAGACTACCAGAAAGTATCCCATAAAGTATATTATTTTGCATTAATGATAAAACCACCCCTAGGTAATGAGTATGCCATAAAATAATTTAATAACACAAATTATTATAAATTAAAAATCCCCAAATCAAACTCAATGACATCACGTCGATGCTGAATCATAGCAACCTGACAGAACATAGTAAAACTTACCCTGTGCATTTCTGAGACTGTTTATGTGAGTAGAAAGCCTCGTGGTCTTTCTTCTGCGGAGCAGATGGTGGTTTTGAAAAGTTGAATTAGCAGTTGGTAGTCCAACTCATAACCACTATGCAGTTCTAAACTATACACAGTACTTGAGAAACTCTCTCTTTGATTTACTTTTCTCGAACTATTAATGAATTCAGTGACATGACATGTGCCCAATCCTAAGGGGACAAAGGAAAAGATGTAAAGGTGTGGCTGTTTTAGTGCAATCTGAAAATCGAAAATGTTGCCATCTCAATCATCTAAAAACTACATATCACGATGGAGCGGAACAAGATCTATCCCTCCAGCTTAAAGAAATCACACAGAAAGCAGGCCTTCTTTCTGGGTGTGAGTTGTAATAAGCACCGACTGTGCCGCTCCTCCCCAGAGAGCCTATTAGTTCTTTCACGCTCGACCTTGTCCTTCCTGGCAGTTTTATTGGCTAGTTCTTCTGGGAAACTTGGTACATTTGCGAAGCAAAAGCCACACTAAAATACCCTCAAGCCCCACATTTATGTTATGCAAATGACAGTGATTTCTTACCACATAACCACCCATTAGCTCCTAGCCTGCACAGGCTTGTGACAGGAACAGTTACATGCAAGTCCTGTTCCACTTTCAAGTGCAAACTGATTTCTTTATAGACATGGGGACATGGAGAAAGGGGAAGAGAAGCTGACCACAGGCCTCTAACAACGCTAGTTAAATTTTATTCTGGAAAATCAGAATTCCACTCTCTAGAGTACCAAGGCTTCAGGTTACCCTTTTCCTTTCATTTAAAATAATAGCGGCTATTATTTTAAGACCAATCAATTTTATTCTATTTAAAGACTTAAATGATAAATCAAGTAAGCTCTCAGGTTGAGGAAATATGTATACTACTAAATATTTATTGGGAGTGCAGATAGTGCAGAATGTCTTTGTTAATGTGGTCTTTTGGGTTTAGTTTTGTGACTTATTTAGCTACATTCAATTGAACTTAATTGATTTAACAAAGCCAGGCATAAAATAGAGAGAAATGGAGTGCCTATGAGAAAACAAAGCAGTTATGAATTCATAAGCAGAGACAGATATACGAATAATAAATAAGATCCAGGATGTAGAGCATAAAATTTAAGGAGATAAACACGGAAGAGTTTATGACTGTATTGTTTCAATCAATCCATTTTCATTTTACTAAAAATATTTAACCTGTGTATCTCAGAAGCAGATTAATTTAGACCCCTCCCTTCACAATCTGCATTTAATTGTATTAGTTTGTACTTAAAAGCAAAGCTAATGGGTTACCATTTTTATCTGCAGGGTTTCTTAAATATTATTCAAACATTTATTCTGTTGCCAAGAAGAGAATCCCATAATGTATGGATTCATTCAAAAATATATTTCAAATGCTTACGATCTCCTAGATACGTAAAGAATCTAATTGGATGTTAGAATGACAAAGTAGAGTTTTGACTCAAACAAATGACTTTATCATTTAAGATAAGAAACGGAATGGGGAACAAGTTAGAGAATATAATTGCAGTTTTAAATGTGTGGATATTGAGATACATGTGGGAAATATAAATAAAATTATAATGGGGCAATTGGACAGATAGGTAAGAAACTTAGAAAAAAAGTATCTCTCCTGAAGATATATTTTAATAGGGATATAGTAACTAGATAGATATGAATATAAAACAGTGATCTTTGGTTATGTCATGATTCAGTGGTAGGCTGCCCATTAAAATCTTCATTGTTAAAACTAACTCACCCCCAGAAGCTCTACTGGAAAGAATATTTGGTGACTGCTCTAGGTAAGATTACCTTTGCCCTTGAGATAATTCTGACTCATAGCAAACCTATAGGACAGAGTAGAACTGTTTCCAGTCAAAAGGTTTTCGAGGTCAATAATCTTTATAGAAATAGATTGCCACATCTTTTTACTATTGTGTGGAACCTTTTGGTTAGCTGCAATGCATGAACGCTGGGCTTCTTCCAGAAAGAGTACAGCAGAAGAAACCCAATGTGACAGTTCCCCGCTGACTTACAGGTGTGCTGTGAGTCAGAATCAACAATTGATTTTTTTTGTTGTTGGCAGTAATGGGTATTTGATGGTCCTTTTTGGGGGTCAGCTTTACTGAGGCATAGTTTGCATTCAATAAATCCATACACTTTAGGATGTAGTTCGTTAAATTTTGAAAAGCGTATGTATTTGTGCAACCATCATTTCAATAAATCAATGAATCTATCTATCAATCTATTATCATCATCTATCTAGCATCATCATCATCATCATCATCATGTATCTATCCATCTATCTAGCTACATCCTGTCAATTCAACATGTTCTTCCATCCTCTATGTAGGCAACGCTGTCTCTGAAACCCCAGTCTCAAACTAATGGACATTTTTGGCCCTAGAATGATGTCCTTAATAGAAAGTCACATAATCATATAGCTTGTAATATTTTGAGAGGAGCTTAGTTTACTCAGTATGATAGTGAGAATTTTTCACTCTGTGTGTCAACAAACCATTTGTTTTATTTTTTATTGATTAATATCCTATGGCATAGATTTAAAACATTTTACTTCTCCTTTTTCCCTTGTTCATTGTTCAGCTCTCTTATACATATGAGGTCATTGAAAATACCATAACTCGAGTTAGGCATATCTTAATCTTCAAAGTGACATTTTGTTTTTTAACCATTTGGAAAAGTCTATTGTAACAGATATTCCCAATTGAATATGTCACTATGTTTTTTGTGTGTACTGCCACCATGTGCAGGAGTCCTGATGGGACAGTGAGTTAAACATTGGGTGGTTAAGTCCAAGTTCAATGGTTCAAATTTACCAATCACTCTGCAGGAAAAAAATAAGGAGAAAAATAAGCTGTTTTCAAGATTCAAAGTGCCTGAAACCCTGGGGAGTTGTTCTAGTTTGTTCCGTAGGGTGGTTGTGAGTCAGATGAACTGGATGACAGTGGGTTTGGTGTGCTTTTGGCTTCCATGAGGAGCGTTGGTGGTGTCGTAGTTATGGACTACCACATGCAAAGTCAGCAGTGCAAAGCCACCAGCCGCTCCTGGAAAGACAGGGGTTTCTATCCCCATAAACAGGCACCATCTCAGAAACCCACAGAAAGGTCACTATGGGTCAGCATTATCTCATGCCAGTGAGTGTTTTGAATTTTGGCTCCCATGAGCACTGACTATAGATTGAAGTGAAATGGAATCCTTGAAAACTCTAACCTTCCCTGTATTTATCACAATATTGCATTTTGCTACAGCCACAAGAATTTAAAAAATTGTGCAGGTATAATCCATATTTAAAATTATGTATAGTTTTTTATCTTGATCACTCAAAGTCCTCTATTTTTAGCAAAATTGTTGTTACCTTCAAATATTGACTCATTTCTCTTGAGCCTGATCAAGGAGCGCTCCAAGCTGCTCAGAGGGACACGTGGGCTGGATTTATTAGAAGGTGGTCCTTCTGGCTACTATATAGCAACTTGGCTATTTGGTGAGCATTCTTCCATTACAGTTTTCCTCAAGCTGTTTCTACTTGATTTCTTTGTACAAATGTTAACAGCAGGTTACATGTATTGAATTGCTTCTGACTCCCAGTGACCCTATGGAAAAAAGTGCCCTAGGAAATTGAATTGACAACGGAACCTTTCACATATGGTTCATCAGGGTTGAGTTAAAGTAAGCCCTACTGGAGTGTTACAGTTCTAAGAGCAACGGCCACTGAAGTTGATCTTCCCCAATCCCCCGGTATATCTCTGCCTTTTACTCACTTGGAACCTGAAGGAGAGTGTCTGATCGTCTCAAACCAAGAAAAAGGGTGGTGTTTGGGTACCAAAACTGTGAAAAGGTGGTTTAAGGGAATCAGACAATGGGCAGCTGCATTTTATCCCCTCTATTCCAATGCATCCATTTTCATAGAAGTTGTAAATCAAAGCATCCAAAAGGCAGATTTATGTACAATAACTACTAGGCATAGCTAACAGCATATATCTGAAGTTAATAACCTTAGCATCTATTTGTCATTTACTTATGGTTTAACTACTCATTTGGTACTCTGATAAAACCAGGCTTAGAAAAATATAAGACCAACAAATTTGGAATAAAACAATGTAGGAAAATATTATGACATCGAATCCCACATTTTTTTTCTTGGTTCACCTTAAAAAATACAATAGACAAGGCAAAATAGAATGCCGAAATTTACAGGTTAAACAAATCTCCAGAGTAAGTAAACTTCCTGACAGAGGAACAATTCATAGGACTTTGGGATAATACACTATAATCCTTGTATTGGTAGATATATGAAGTGTCAGGGCACTTAGGCATTAGGAGGTTACAAAAATGTTATTAATAAAGGAGTTGATCAAGCTGAGCGGCATTTACACTCGCAATGAGGGAGGTACCATATGCCAGAAATGCAGACTATAGATTACCAAAGAGAAACTAAAGGAACACAGTAATTCCCTTGTTTCCATTTTACTGCAGCATTTATTGGTCTTCAAATTTTCCATGGATATTGATCTCATTTCATTAATCTTTCCGTTGGCACTGCAGTTTCAGATACACAGGCTCTCTATGAGTTCACAATGATTGGATGGCAGTGGGTTTGGGGTTTTGAAGTAGCTGCTGCTGCAACCACCCTCTAAGTGCTCATAGCAGTAATCTGGGTTCATCAGAGTTAGCTTGATATTTTTTCTTCTGTGTCTTCCTTTTCTTTTTCCTATACTTTTTGTTTTCAGCTGATGAATATTGCTTGGAATCTTCTTCACTTCTCTTTTTCAAATGTATTTGTTTGTTAGCTTTTTTTTCTGATCAAACCTCATTTATTGAGCTGAGAACAGAGGTTTCAATAGCTAGCGAAGGGTGGGCACCATTATGTCACATGTAAAGTAAGGTACAACTGAGGTAGCCAATAGTTGTGCCTCTCCAAATAAGGCAAACAGGTAAGTATATTAACGAAGCATACCTGGTGCCTGGGGGGGAGATGCCATCAGTCATGTATTGACCAGTGAGCATAGCAGTTGCTAGTGAAAGAGCACCAATCCTAGCAAGGGTCAAGGCAGCCACCCTCTGGTGGGAAAGGAACAAAGGGCAGTAAAACCTCAGGGCAGTTTGTATGGTAGGAAACTGAGAGTAAATTCATAAAGGTCGAACATGGCTTAAATCCAGGGTGGGGATATGAAGTTCCCTACATGTCCCCCTTCTTTACCAATACAATAACAGGCAAGAGTATGATTTTAATATGGAGTATCCCTTCGTGGGCTGTGCCTGGCTTAGGTTGTCGGGCTACTGACTCATCCTTACCTGTCATTGGTCTCAAGGAATGCGCATTTTTCAAAAGCAAACCTTTTCCTGGCTTAGGTTGGTATGAGCCATACCCAATCTTATCCATCATTGGCTGTCCAGCCCAGCGCACATGGGAAGGGGATCTTATCACTCGGATGAGTCTGAGAGTGGGCCACCCTTGTCCATCATCTCTAGCCGATGATAATGCACCTGGATAGGTTTAGCCTGAAGTACCTCAATTTGTTGTTTTATGAACGCCATGAATTTGTTGAACAATACAGGGCCCAGGGAAATAATGATCAGAATTACAATGAAAGGTCCAACAAAGGGGACAATTGCAGGAAAAAGGGGGGAAGTTTGTATGCTTAGTGAAAGTACAATTGCTGCAATAATAGCAGTAGCAACTAAGCAATATAGTTAAAATACTTGCTATAAGCAAACCTATAATACGCTTAGGTCTGGTTAATGCTTTCTCAAGTCTCTTCCAATACCTGTAACCGAATTTTTGAATACCAAGGCCCAGTAATATTCACTGGTAGCATAACAAAAGAAGATTGACACAAAATAGCAAAGACAATACCTTCAGGGGTCTAGGTAAAATAGATAAATTACAATTATTACAAAACGTGTTAAACTTACAATCATCTTGATCTATAATAATATTCCCTGCCAAAAGTACATAAGACGATGTTACACAGGCAGTAACGTTTCCTTGCAGTTTGGAGGAAGTGTCCATAAGCTTCACATTTCCAAGTAGTCTCTATTTTTCATTCGGCAATATTTTTTGGTTATTGTCCTGGTTGCCGGACCAATCGATGATATATCTCCCTTTTGTGATGTTATACTGGATGGGCTTGGCCATGAGACATGATCTCCACAATATGATTTTACTATTCTTTTGAGTCTCTAGGCAACAAGGAGAAAAAGACTGCAGAGTGGATGATAATACATGTCCTTCACCTTGTACAGGGAAGAAGTGAGTCATTAACTCACTCCATGAACTTTAGCCTAGTACTGCTCACTGTGCGAAGTTTCCAGAAGCACTTGCAGGCAAATTGCCATCTGCATGGTTTGCAAACTGCACCAAAGGTTCAGGCAGCCACCAAGCTTCATCAGCATCCTGTGGGAAAAAATACAAACATGCCCTCACCCCCAAATTAGGAGGGGAGCTGGCACATGCCATTAAGTGGATCTTTCCATTTTACATATGCTTTGTCTTTATATTTGGCAATCTTATTCCAAAGGCAGTCAGGAGCAGACTGACCGTGTACATCCAAATTCCAAAATGTTAAAATAAAGTATGATTAATTAAATTGCGAGGAGTGGAAGGGTATATCTCCTCCTTTTTATTTTGTCTAAATGTCGCTTAATAGTCCCATTAGCAGGTTCCACAATACCTTGGCCTTGAGGATTATAAGAAATTCCAGTTATGTGTTTAATTCGAAAAGTGACACAAAATTGAACAAATGATTTACAAATATAAGCAGATTCATTATCTCTCTTTAAGCATTTAGGTATACCAATTACAGCAAAACAACGTAACATGTGTTGAATAACTAAAGACGTTTTTTCACCAGTCATAGGAGTGGCCATAATAAATCCAGAGTAAGTGTCCACTGTAATATGCAAATAACTCAATTTACCAAATGAAGGAATGTGAGTAACACCCATCTGCCAAAGATGTCCCAGGAGCAGTCCTCTGGGATTAACACCTAAATGAGGAACTGGTAAATGAGTTCCACAATGGGGACAAGATTTTTCTATGTCCCTTGCTGCTTCTTTAGATATGTTATAGTGATGTCTTAAAGCTTGGCTATTTTGGTGATGGAGTTGATGAGAACGCTGGGCTAAAGTAATTTGATCTTCAGAAAAACTGGTATATTCAGAAAAACTGCTGCAGCTTGAGTTGCACAATCAGCTACATTTTTGCCTTTTGCCAAAGCCCCCAGTAGGGAAGAAGGAGCTCTGATATGTGCCACAAAGTAAGGATACTTGTGGCTCCAAATTAATTGTTGTAATTCACCAAATAAAGCCAAAATAGGTTTATTTTTGTGACTGAATACAAGCAACAGTTTCTAAATTATTTAATACGAAAACAACATATAGGCTGTCTGGATAAATGTTAGTGCAGTTTGAGCTGGAAATTTTTTAATCATAGTATGCCCTATGTAAGAAATGGCTGCAGTTTCATTGGAGGAACCATCAGTAAATATTGTAAGGATATGAGGTATGGGTTTATTGTTACAAATACTGGGGAAAATAAATAAAAAATTGTTAGCAAATTGTAACAATTTATCTCGAGGATAAATATTTTTCACCAATTCATAAAACTCAGCAAGTGCTAATTCCCATGAATCACAACTTTCCCATAACCAAGAAGTTTGGGGTCTGTCATAAGGTATGACTATAGAATTAGGGTGTTTTCCAAAATATTTAACAGACTCGGATCTATCTTTCATCACTAATTCAGCTATTTTTAAAAATAAGGTTTTAGAACTCTTTTTTCTTGAGGAGGCTAAATATAGCCACAATAATGGTCTTTGCTGCCATAACACACCAGATGTAAAAGTACCAAGATTTACCATAAATAATATACATCATTTATTGTTCCTGAATACGTAAATTTACTAAATTTATGATTTGTTCTGCTAAAGGGGAAATTTCCAGTCGAATTTGGATTAGGATCTCCTTTTAAATTATCAAATAAAGGCTTAAGTTCTCCAGTACTTATTTTTAAACATGGTCTAAGGCAATTAATATCTCCTAATAATTTTGAAAATCATTCAAAGTTTGTAAGTGATCTTTTCTTATTTCTATCTTCCGGGGTTTCACAAAACCTTTATGTAAAATCTGTCCTAAATATTTGTAAGGTTCAATAACTTGTACTTTTTCTTCTGCTATAATTAACTCATGCCTTTTTAATGCTTCTCATAATAAGTAAAAAAATAAAGAGAACCATCTTTTGGTCCCTATGAGCCATCTAAATATCATCCATGTAGTGAATGATATGCACCAATGTTTCAGAAGTTCTTACTGACTTTATAGCTGCAGTTACAAACTTTTGACATAAGGTGACGCTATTAGACATTTCCTGACGTAAGACTTTTTACTGATAACGCTCCATAGGTTCTTTAAAATTAACACTAGGAACACTAAAAGCAAATCATTTATAATCTTTGGAATCCAAGGGAATGGTATAAAAATAATCTGTTAAATCTAGAATTATTTTATATGTATTGGATGGAATAGCAGAGGGGGAAGGGAGCCCAGGCTGCAGGGCTTCCATAAATTCCACAGTATCATTAATCCTCCTTTACTGTTTCCTTGCAAAGCAACTGCTATAGCAAGCCCTGAGTAAAGAAAGGTTTTATGTTTAAACATAGTTTGATATAATTTGACAGGTGAGGTTGAAAGGTCTTAGCACTACATGGCATTTTTAAAAGCCAATTGTTTAATTTTTTAATACAATTTCTGATTTGAGTTAGACAAAGGGACAAAAATTAGCACATACTTGAAGGTTACATATTCTATAAATGATGGCAATGTTTTCCTTGAGAGAGTAGTTTCATTGGTATAATTATTTTTTAAATACTTAAAAAAGACTCATCTTCAAACAGTAATAAACACAAGCAAAAGTGATTTTATCCTTAAAATAAACATTCAGAAAAAACCTTTTTGCACATAGAAGTGAAAGAGTGTGTAATACACACACACACAAACACACACGTGCGTGCACACACACACACACACACACACAAACTTTGTTCACACAAACAGCTTATATCTGCTGTATTTTGAAAACTCTCAAGAAATTTTGATTTCCACAACAAGCTAATGACTCATATTCTTGCTCCCAGGCTAACATCTTTTCCATTTTTTAATCCCAGCAGGACTGAGTCTCTGGCACCAGGTTTCAAAGTCCTAGATCCTTATCATGATAATGTATTGACCCCCCCACCTCTAACTTTTCCTGTCTGCTTTAAAAGCCTCAGTGGCTTCAGCAGCAGAGGGAACTTTTCTTAGCCACAAAATCTGAAAACTTCTCTAATCTTTGGTAACTTATTTTTGTTCCTTTAGCTTATAACATATTTTGAAACATATTTACATACATGCATTTATTTACTAGAAATCTGTCCCATTATTTATTACTTCCAACTTTTCACCACTTACTCTTAATTTTCACTGTAAATATTCACGGCCGGGCTATTCAGTGGTGTCTGTCAAGGGATCCTTTGTTTTTAATCACAACTTTTAACCTTACTCCCCGCGCCTTGAATGCATCACCGTAATTTGTCCTATGAATTATTGATGCTGACTAATTTCTTGACGCATCGTCAGACAAAAACCCACCCGGTTATTCGTCGTCGCAGGTTACAACGACGGTGTAGTGGGTTTGATAAGTCGGCCGATCCTTGATGACTTGTCTGCTTCCTCAGTGGGTTCCCTCCTTTTCAGGCTGCTTGAACAAGGAGCATCTCAAAGCTTCCAAGCGATAAAGGCGCGGTGGCTGGATGTTGCAGAGTATCACTGCAAATCGGTGCTTTCGGAGCCCCGCTTTTGGAGCCAAGTGTGCGCAGTGGTGGGCTCGGTGCTGCACGGCGGGAACCATGGTGGCCGCGCTTTACGGCAGCATGCGCGCACTTTGCGACAGCGTCAGCGCGCTTTGCGGCAGCTAGGCGCTCGGAGACCGCGAGCCTAGCGCTCCGCTACCGTGCTAGCAGCTCTGCAGGTGGTAACAGCTCAATGCGGCTTTAGCAGCTCAGTGATAGTGCCAGCTCAGTGTCAGCAGCTCATAGTGTCAGTTCAGTTGCGGCGCTGCGTTAGCAGCGGGGTGCCAGTGCCACTGTTTTGTTTCAGCATTTCAGCTCAGTGATGCAGCTTAGAAATACGGTCAGATGACAGCGTTGTAGGAGCTGAGGCTTCTCTCGTTCTTGCGGCACGTTGGGGCGCCAAAATGTCCCATCCCGCGGGACATCAACAATGTGGGTACCTGAAAGAGGGACTGGGAATGAAGATGGGCAAGGGCACGGAGAGATGGAGGCAAGACAGGAATCTGATCAAGCCTCGTGTTTGTTAGCTTTTTATGCTATTGTAGATGTATCTCTTTAATGTATATTGTCTTGATTCACCTAATGAAGACAACTGTCATTACATGACTTAGCCAGCTTTGCACCTCCAACAGCTGAACCTAATGGGAAGAAACCAGTACTCATTCCAGGGCCATCTGATCAGCAAATAAACATTAAAAAAAATCATAGTGTCTTGGAGACAGCAGAGCAGTACATTTCATACAAAGAAATGAAGCAGAATGGCACGAACAAGTAACTAGTCTATGAAACCAAAAGATCAATATGATAAAGGGACTATCAGAAGAAGAATTCGGATGGGTGATTCCTGGGTATGTCCAACAGGTGGAAAAAAGACAGGGATAGCTATAGTGGTAAACATACTATAAAGTAACTCAGAAAAATATTTCAAGATAAATACAATTAAATATATGAATAATTGGAAACAATACAAAAGCACCAAATATAAATCCAGAGGATAAATGCCAAAATAATTAGAAATGAAGATATATTAAAAGAACAAAAGTTTGAGGGAAACGACAACCTGAAGGCTGAATTAATGAGTTTGAACGCAATTCTCTGAAACTATTAGAAGAACAATGCAGATAAAGGTTGAAAAAATGAAGAATCTAAGAATTCTGTGGACCACTGTGTGCAGCTGGTTTGACTACACAAGCAAATCCAGTAACACACATATATGCGTAAGAGAAAGCTTTTATCAAGGAATAATTATGTATCAAGCAAAAATCTCAGCCTCATCCATATCAAGTCCATAAATCTGATACTAATCTTAAATCTGATATTAGTCCACAAGTACCCTCCAGCACCATGCCTTGATGCAGAATGCAAGATCACCAGCTGGCAGGTGCAAGGTCCCAGGGGTTGAATGGCAGTGACTCTGGAAGGTCTTACATAATCAGTCAGACATCAGGAAGGTGAAGGTGGGGGGATGAGGGGTGAGGTGAGGTGATGTGGGAGGGCTGATCTCCAGAGAACCATTTATCTTGTTCACATCCCCCAAAGGAAGCCATCTATTTACAATATGATTGACAAATAAACTCCACTCATATCTTCTTACAGGTGTCATATTGGCACACAAATAAAATTAATTCTCCTAGGTACTACCAAGAGGAACAGCATATGCATGGTAGGAGTTTCAGAATGGAAACAAACAAACAAACAAAAGTCACAGAGAAATTTATTGAAGACTTACTGGAAGAAAACTTCCCTACCATTATGATATAACCATCCAAGAAAAAGAAAAAAAAACCAACAACAACCTCCAATCAGGGGAAAGGCTGTGTACAAAATAGTGAATAGTTCAGGAAGCAGCAGGAGAAAAATAAAATAATGCATTATATACAAAAGAGTCATGATGCCAAACATAACTTGTCTACGTTCCACTATTTTAGGAGGTAGCTTTTGATTAACAAGAAAGAAGTCCAAGGTGCTTAGAGACATTGACTCTAAACAAGAGTCTAGAAATTCACGGAATACCAGCTGAGACTGGTTTTGACAAGAAAGGTGGAAGATAGCTAACTCCCCAGCCATTCAAAGTGGTCCATTTGTGCCCACTACAAAACAAAAATGATGCAATGCAATGCTAAAAGCATCAAGCAATATCATTGAAACCAAAATAATATGTCACTGAGGATAATTAACAACAATTGCAACAGTACATCAATAGGGAATAAGTCAGAATTAAAGCTGGATTCAAAAGATTTAGAATACAGGTTATTATGGTCAGATGGGCCTTGGGTGACAGTAGAGAATACCAGAAATATGCTTATTTCAATTTTAATGACTATATGAAGAAATTCAACCGCGTGGATTAAACAAATTATGGAGGACAGAATGAGAATTCCAGAGCAGTTAATTGTACTCATGCAGAACTTCTACACAGACCAAAAGACAATCCATTGAGTAAAATAAAGGGATATTGCTTGATTTAAAATCAGGAAAGTTGTCTGTCAGGGTTTTATATTTGCCCTATTTTATTCAATATGTATAATGCTGAGCAAATAATCAAAAAATGGTCTATATGAAGAAGAATGCAGGATCCGGTTTGGAGGGAGGTTCATTAGCAATCTGCTACATGCAGGCTTAAGGAGCTCTGCTTGTGCTCTTGGGTATGCATTGAACTTCTAGCCCATCAGTTAAAACCCACAAGCTGGTCTGAGAGGAAAACTTAGAGGCGATACGGTCCGTAAAGGTTTAGAGACTAGGAAACCATTTATAGCATTGCTATGTCAGGACTCAATGAGAGCAGCTTTTTCATTATGTACATAAATTTTGATACAATCTTGCTTGCTGATGATGAAGTTGACTTGAACACTTATTAATATACATCAAAGACTATAATCTTGAGTATCAATCCCACTTCATCTTAAAAATTAAAAATCCTCACAACCAGGTCAATAACCAACATTTTGGTAAGTGTAGAAGAGATTACATTTGTTAAGGGTGTCCTTTTACTTAGATTCGCAACCCACATTCATCGAAGCAGGGTCATAAAATAAAATAACATATTAGATTGGACAGTCTACAAAACACCCATTAAATAGACAATATATCATTATAAGAACTAAGGTGTTCTAACCTGATCCCTGGTACTGTCAATTGCCTCATATGCACATAAAAATGGATGGTATATAAAGGGAGACTGAAAAAGAATTGATGTCATTTAATCATGGCATTGGTGAAAATTATTGAACATACAAGTGTGAACATACACGTTTCTCTAGGAAGAAGTACACCTGAATTGCTTCTTCGAAGCAAGGATGGCAAACCTTTTCTTGTATACTTAGAACGCTGTCAGGGAGGCCAAGGCCCAGGAGAAGGATAATCATGCTTGGGGTGGTGAAATGAAATAATTCTGTATGGCTCTTCTATTCGTAATCTTTGTAATACATATAAAATGATTATATGAGAACATGCACATATACTGAAGAGGATTTTAACTCAAGAATTAATCAGTTTTGCCAATTTGCTGGGTACCAAAAGTCATTTCAGAAGTAGGAAGATAATCCCATAACAATCAAGAAGCGCTACCAATGGAGTGCAGCAAGAGGTTCCTGTCTGGAATGGTGGATGCTAAAAAGGGGCCACAGCATAGAGACCGCGAGACAGAGCACATCATGAGATAGAGGGGTGGGCTTCCCAGTCTACAGCACAAAGAGCGACTTTGAGCAGGAGCCTGATTTGCAAATTGGCGTAGCCTTTGCGTGTTTTCCTATGCTAAAGGAGCTTTGGGAGGAGGCTTGGTGGTGTAGTGGGTTGCATTTTGTTCTGCAACAGCAAAAGCCTGTAGTTCAAAACCATCACCTGTTCCATGGGAGAAAGATGAGGCTTTCAACTCTCATAAAGAGTTATAATCCCAGAAACCCACAGGGGCAGTTCTAATTTGTCCTATGGGGGTGCTATGGGGAAGATATTTTTAAAAAATCATTTTATTGGGGGCTCATACAACTCTTATCACTATCCATACATATGTCAATTGTATAAAGCACACCTATACATTTGTCGCCCTCATCATTCTCAAGACATTTGCTTTCCACTTGGGCTCATGGAATCAGCTCCTAGTTTTTCTTTTCTTGTTACCCCTTCCCTCCCCGCTCCCCATTCCCTCATGAGCCCATGATAATTTATAAATTATTATTATTTTATCATGTCTTACATTGACCGACGTCTCCCTTCACCCATTTTTCTGTTGTCCATCCCCCAGGGAGGAGGTTATATGTAGATCCTTGTAATCAGTTCTTCCTTTCTACACCCACCTCTCTGCACCCTCCTGGTATCGCCACTATCACCACTGGTCCTGAGGGGTTCATCTGTCCTAGATTCCCTGTGTTTCCAGTTCCTATCTGCACCGAAGTGATTTTTGTAATATTTGCCAGAACAGGACCGAGTTCAAGCTTCAGTCATGTACCTGAGAAACTGAAGACCAGAGAACACACCTGATAGTAGAGCTGAAAACAGGTACTGTGGACAAAAGCACTGTATCCTTAATATTTTCTGATTAGGTTCTTTAATCATCTCCATAATTATGACAGTTGTGTGAGAGTTCTGTTTGCCTATTACAATGGATGATCAAATTCAGTAGAGATTGATGTCAGAATGACTAAAGGAAGTTTCAGAGTGAAAAGTTGGATCTTCCTTTTCTGTGTAGCCCGTGTAGGTCAGAAGTGACCCGCAGTCATACCTCTGTTGGTCAGCAAGAAAGAAAGCCCTCAATGAGATGGATTGATTCAGTGGCTGCAGCAATGACTTCAAACATGGAATGGTTGTGAGGATGGCGTCGGCTTGGGTAGCGTTTTCTCTGTTCTACAGTTTCATTATGAGGCAACACCAACGAGATGGCCCCTAAACATTTGGGTTATTTGGCAGGTATATTTGGTAAAGTGTCATAATCAGGGTTTTTGACACCTTTTAAAATGGACTTCCACACCTTTTTTGTGATTGTGTAGAGAAATTCTCTACAGCATCGAGTGGTTAGATTTCTGATAGGTAGATGGATTTAAAATATAGTCTACCACCCTCAGTCCTATATTTCACATGCAATGGTGGCTTTGGATCAATACAACTTTTTAATTTAAATATATACTGCATGATTTGTACTTTTTTTCTAATTCAGGAAACAATTATTTGATTTCAAGTTTAGGAAAAAATTTACCATAAATGATTTGCTGCGATCTATGTGGTTTCATCTTGTAATCCTAACTGTATCCTACATCTGGAATATATGTTGTGTATGATTAAATTATTATCAAGTTTCCTTTTTTCTGTTCCTAGTATTCATTAGGCTTTCTTGTCCTAGTTAATATTGCTTTATAAAGGTTTCCCACTCGCAGCCCCTCTTCACATGAGAAACTTGCAACAAGGGCAAGTGTAGCCAGAAGCACCTTGGATCCTTTACACATTTGATTTTGAATGGATTTTTGATGGCTGTGGGCTAAGAAACCTGGTTGTCGATTTTGGTGCCATCAAGTCAGTTTAAACCCAGGGCAACCCTTTGCCCTACAGAGTGAAACACTGTGTGCTCCGGAGCCATCCTCACACTCATCCCTACGCTTGATCCCATTGGTGCAGCCACTGCGTCTGTCAACCCATCTCATTACTTTCACGGCCTCTGTGCTCTACCAACACCATGTCCTTCTCCAGGGACTGGTACCGCCTGACAACATGCCCAGAGTATGCAAGGTGACATTTCACCATCCTTGCCTTTCAGGAGCACTCTGGCTATACTTCTTCCAAGACAGATTGGTTTGTCCTGTCAGCAGTCCATGGCACTTTGAATATTCTTTTCCAGCACCACATTCAAATGCATTGATTCTACCCCCAACACTGCTAACTCAGTGTTTTGCCCTCCAAACGCTCTTCAAGAGAAGGATGAGGTCATCTACTGGTAAAAATGTACTGTCTCAGAAACCCAAAGAGGTAGTTTTTCTTTGCCCTATGGGTTACTCTGAGTCAGAATCAACTCAATATTAGTGGACTTTTGGGTTTATGAATGCAGGACTACTTTAGGATTATTTAATTTAATTGAATTAGTTTTCAGTTAGTGTTCAAACTGAACAGTAGTAATTAAACACAATTTTAATTAGTATATATTTATATTGTCATGATATCTCACAGTATGAATCCTTCAACTTTTCCTGGTCACATTTCTTTTATTTGCATATTAATTTTAGAAAAATATTTAAAATTTTTCATCCATATACACATGTACTGAAACAGAATCTATTCATAGCTTTTGGGAGAAATAGTATCCTAAGATACTGAGCAAACCAATTTATAAAAATATAATTTTTTTCAAGTTATTTCACAATGCTCAATTATTTTTATATTTTTAAAAGTATTTCTGATTATATATTATACTTACTTTCAGGTTTTTCAGTTATTTGATAGTACACAATACTTTTATTTATAATTATTTTTGTAATTGCTAATGGACAAAAATTAATATTTATGTTGATCATAAGCACAAAGATTTTAATATTTCATTAATTAAATTACTTTAAGAATGATGGTAGCTCTGAGTACTTTAAAACAATATTAAATTATTTAGATAGTGCTATTGTTATTATAATTGTTATTAACTTTTCAATTTTGATGTTGATGTTGATCTGCAAAAATTAATATTTTAAACCCCACATATGTCACTATCTTAGTGATAAATTTACTAAACATGTATTTATTTTTCTTAACCTTAGGAATATTGCTTTTATTATTTCACAGTAGTATATTTGCAATACTTTTATATATTTTATTAAATATATATAACATTTTCTTATTTTTTATAAGATTATTTTTCCTTAGGGATGTACATTAAACCTTATAAAAACTTAGTTGTGCATATATTTATAACATTTAAATTACAAAACCAATTCTGATACATTCACAACCAAGGATAACAACAAAATTCATAATACATACCCTGAAGTATTCATAGGAATATGTATTTTGTATGCAATGAATTCTTTTAAATGCAAGAAATAAAGTGAGACACAAAAATGGAGAGTTAACAAAATGGATGGATGAATAGATGTATAATACGTACTTTAAAATATTACTTGTAGAAACCTATGCAAAGGGTTATTAATTAACAAATTAATTCCCCATTTCATAAGTTATTTAGTACCGCTCACCTCCTATCATCAGGCTTACTTGTTACACCAATGATGGCTTACCAGGTTAAACTTTCGTGACTTTGGGTTAACATAAAACCACCCTCACTGCCATCAAGAGAATGCTGACTTAGAATGATCCTGCTGTGGGTTCACGAGGTTACACTGTGTATGAGAGTAGAAAGTCCAGCCTTACTCCGGGGGTTGCTATTGGTTTGGAACTGGCAACCATGCAAATCGCAGTCAAACTCGTAACCAGTATGTCACCAGGTATCAACGTAGTGGACGTTTTTCTTACAGCTTTCTCACTTGGGAATGTACTAATGATAACTACACAAAAAAGATTGGCTCTATTTGCAACCCATAATTTTCATACTCAAATTATTTTAATACTGTTGGGTAATCTATTTATTCATATTAAATTTACATTCTTTTCATTTCCAAAGCAATTTTCACACACGGTTATCATTTTCCTACACTATACTACAAAAGCACCAGCCATAGTTCATAAATAACTCAATCCTGTATTAGAAAATTGATAGATATTAATCATATTTTAAATTTTTTGCTTTCTTATTTTTTTCTATATCCTTTTAGGTTATATGCTTGGATTTTATATTTAAACTAATTTTTCAACTCTTTTCCTTCCTCTCTGAGTTAAAGTTTATTGTGCCAACCTGGCCAATAAACACATGTGGGGCTAATTGAAGGGTGGAGGATAAATGGCTTGATGAGCCTCGCCTTTCTAGTTCTCAGATCTCTTGCTTTGTGATGCTCAGACCAGAGTGCAGCTGCCTTAGCCAGTTCCCTGCTTCGGCTTGCAAGGCTCATTTCCTGCAAGAAATCCCTGAGGAGAAGCTGCATGGACCTACTCCGATGCAGCCCTGGATGCTGGAGCAGTCGTGTGGAGACCCCTGCCAGTGCTGAGATGCTTTCATGTTCACTGACTGACTTTCCTCCTGCAGTCATCATAGTCTGTGTTTTGTGAGATGAGGAGGACTTTGTGGATTGGTATCGGACCTATGGGTTGATGTTGGACTTGTGGGTAGGGGCAGCACTGGGTTGGGATGTTTTCTCAATATGCACTTAACCTTTATATAAAACTCTCATACATATGAGTTTCTGTGGATTTGTTTCTCTAAAGTACCCAGACTAACACACACCCCTTTGAAATACATTGTTCCACTTTTACTGTTCTTGTGACATTTCTTTCCTATGCTAACTAACTTCAGCCAGAAGGGATTCAAACACTATTACTCCTCTTGTCTATAAATGTTTTTCTGAAAATCTACGTGCATTTTATTAAATCCTCTGAGTTGTTCATAATTCTTATTCTATCTATACATTGGAGATTTTGGCATTGCTGACAACTCCTTTAAAATATTTTGTTCTTGAGTTTCATACTCATATTTTGAAACATTTACCTGATATTCATATCTGAATTAATAAAACCCATAATAAACCAGTGAAGACAAAACTGATTTTTCTTCTTTGGTAATCTAGACATTATTTTTTTATTTTCCCCATCTTGCTTAGGATTAACAGGTACTAAAGCCTTAGAACAAACTCACTTATGGTTACATTGGCCCGCATTCCAAGTTTCTGCAGCATATTTTGCTGAACATAAGATGTGCTCCTGTAATCAAACATTCTATTACTCTTAATCGTGCCAGTTTAACAAGAAACTCTTACATTTGAGGCTACCATTAATAATGAAGTTTAAGATCTTATTTCCACACACATGAAAGTACACATTTGTGCCATACCTGGTTTGAAGTATTTGGCCATGAAACAGTTGCTGTTTTCATATTATTTAATACAAATATGCATTCCTTTTTATTTTCACTTTCCCTTTCCCTTTAAGAAAACTAGAAAAAGACCACAAAATCATCTCTGTAAAATCATGAGGAAAAGATCATTATTTTTTTTCTTTAAATGATTATCTCTTTTGTAATCACATTATATGATACACAGTTTATAAATGGACCAAAGAGTATTCCTGAATGCCAAATCGTAGTCATTAAAAAATAGAAAACAACACACAGACTGAGATTATATCTGACGAGTAGTACTGTATATTTACTTAGCTCCAAAAATACATGAGATGCAATGCCACAGGAATACAAAGACCATTCTTCCCTTTGGACGTAGACTCATAGCGACACCTTAGGACAGGCTAGAACCGTCTCTCTGTGTTTTTGCGAATATCACTCTTAACAGGGGAAGGAAGTCCCAATTTTTCCTGCAGAGCACCTGGTAGTTTCTAACTGTTGATCTTGCTGTTGGTGGCCCAGTTTATAACCAGCAGGGCTCCTGTAGAACCCCTTGCCCTGTATATACAAAAATAAATGAATACCCTATGTAGTTCCACATTTGTATTTGGAACAAAGATTCCTAAGAAGCATTGCTTCAGTACATCTTGTTTTTCTTAGGTGCCAGGCAGTTAATTCTGACTCATAGTGACTCTGTGTAGAATAGAATTAAACACTGCCATCCTCAAAATTACTGCCACATTTTAGCCCACATTAACCCACTGTTAACTCATCTTGTCAAGGGTATTCCATTTTTTGGCTGCTCCTTTACTTGACAAAGCAAGACCTCCTTTTCCAGGGACTGGTTACTCCTGATAATGTAGCCCAAAGTACTTGAGACAAAGTCTTTCCATGCTTGCTTCTAAGGAGCATTCTGGCTGTACATTCTTTAAGCTGCCTATGGTGTTTTCAACATTCTTTGTCAGCACCATAATTCAACCGCATTTATTATTCTTTGATCTTCCTTATTCCATGTCCAACATTCACATACATATGAGGCAATTGAAAATACCATGGCTTGGGTCAGGTGCATCTTAGACCTCAAAGAAATAGCCTTGTTTTTTCAACAAGATAAGTCTTATACAGCAGATTACACAAAACAGTGCATACTTTGATTTCATGGCTGTTGCTTCCATGAGCACTGTGGATTCTAGCAAGATGAAATTCTTGACAATCTCAATCTTTGCTCCATTTATCATGGTGTTGCCTACTGGTTCAGTTGTGAGGGATTTTGTTTTCTTTACATAAAATTGTAATCACTATTGAAGGCTGTAATATTTCATCTTCATCGGCATGTGTTTCAAGTCTTCCTCCCTTTCAGCAAGCAAGGTTATGTTACCTGCATTTTGCAGGGTTTTGTTTTTTTTTCTGCAGGTTTTTAGTAAGCCCTTTTTTTCAATATGAATGTTGCATCCTTCTTAATATAATCCAGTTTTTCTGATTATATTCTCAGCATATACACTGAAGATACGACCCTGACACACCACTATCTTGACTTTAAACCATGCAGTAGCCCTGGTGGTGTATGAATACACATTGGAAAGCAACCTCCAAGGTCCAAATTTGGAAACCACAGCTGCCCTGTGGGAGAAAGACAGTAACTTTCTATTCCTATAAACAGCCACACTTTTGGAAACTAATAAGGGAAATTTTACCCTGTCATATAAGATTGTTATGAATTGACATCAACTGATTGGCAGTGAGCTTTTTATTTGTTTAAATATTTCCTTGTTCTGCTCACACAACTGCATCTTCATCCATGTACATGATATAAAGTAATTTTTCTGAATTTTCCATTTTGCTCAAGACTATCAGAGCTTGTTATGGTACACATAGTTGAATGCCCTTGCTTGGTTAATAAAAGTAAACATCTGTGGTAGCTACATAATCTTATGTCATCTTGCAAGTATTAAGTATGAAGGGGTGGAATCTAGCCTGTCACAGTCTGATGATGTCTTTGTGTGGGCATGGCCTACTCATGAGGATTCTGGGACTGTCCTCTCTCTCTCTGATTTGGCCTTCCTGTTTGCAAGCCTCCCTGACCTAACAAGCCATTAGGTGGAGACCTGTGCCAATGCTGAGATGCTTCCACCATCACTAGATCCATAAGACTTAACAACCACCGGCCTGTGATCTTCTTGGAATCAGCATCATTGCATGTGTTGTGAGAGTCTGAAGAGGAATTTATGGACTAGTTTCAGACATATGGGATAATATTGGACTAATGGAATTGATCTGGACTGGGCTGGGAGACTTTCTTAATATATAATTGCTCTTTGATATAAACCTTTTTCTTACACAAACCTGTGCCTGGGTTTGTTATTTCCAGGCAACCATGTCTAACACACATTTTTCTGGTATTATCTGCTTTTAGCCAAGATGCATTTAGCATTAGCTATAATACCCCCTTTTCCACCTTCTCTTTGAATCTAGCCTGAATTTCTGGCAGCTCCCTATCAATGTATTGATACAACCATTGTTGGATGATCTTCATGAAAATTTTACTTGCATGTAATATGAGTGATTTTTTCCTATAATTTTTGCACATTTTGAGTCTTCTGTCTTTGGAATGATTATAAATATGGGTCTCTTCCAATCATTTGACTATGAAGATTCTTCCAGATCTCCTGGCATAAACAAGGGAGAGCCGCTATTGCTTAATCAGCTTGTGGAAACATTTCAGTGGGTAAGCCATCAATTCTTGGATCCTTGTTTTTGGCTAATGTTTTCATTGCAACTTGAATTTCTTCTTCAATTCCACTTATTTTTTCTTCTTCCATGTCACTTCTAAGCTAGATAGCTGCTTGTTTATCTTCAAGCTTTTAAGACCCCCGATGCAGTATCTTCTGATAGCTGGGCATCATCAGCTTTCTTCACCACATTTGCTTATGCACCCATTTTGTCTTCAGCGATCATGTCAGGGAAGGTGAACATTACAGAGTGCCATTTAGTAGAACAAATTGTTCTTGCATTGAGGGAGTAATTGAGTGGAGGCCCAATGTCCATCCGGTACTGTAATATTTCATAAATAAATATATGTACATAGATCTATTCTCCTGTCATTGTTTATAAATGTATTTCCATATATGCATGCCTGTATTTAGACCTCTATAAATGTCCTTTGCCTCCCAGTTCTTTCCTCTATTTCCTTTTACTTTCCGCCTGTCCCAGTATCATGTTTGGCTTTCATTTGGGTTTTGGTAATTCCTCTCAGGTACAATGCCCTTAGTTGAGGCCCCCAGCATCCTATGCCCTGCTTGCCATCAATTTGAGATCCCTTATTCTTCCCTTTTCCCTGAGTTTGCTGGCACCCTCCTCCTTTTCCCCTACCTCGTTCTTTTCCGTGTCCCTCCAGAACCGTTGTTCCCATTGTTCTCTCCTCCAGATTGTTCATCCCACCTATCTTGTCCAGATAGACCTGCCTAGACAATAATACGCACAAAAACAAAGCAAAGCCATACATAGCAACAGCAACAAAAAAGACAAAAGTAAACAACAACAGCTGATAAAACAAAATAAATAAAGAGAAAAAGAAAAACCAACAGCAAAGACTGAAACGCCTTCAAATAGTTCCAGGTGTGAACATTGACCTTTATGAGTGTTTTCCAGTCAAATCCGCTGGGGTGCCACTCCCTAGCTCCACAGTCCACCTTTAGCATTCCTTGGGGACTTTATTGCTTTGCTCCCCTTGCTGCTCAGCTGTACACCCTTAGTGTTTCGTCCCGTTGTGGTGGGATCAGATCAGGAACATCTCCCACCCAGTGTTCACAGTGCTTTCCCCTTTAGTGCTATGTGCCAGTAAGGGACGTCATTTTCCTGTATTGTGATGGGGCCAGCTCTGTGATCCTCTCAGTGCACTGGCTACTCTGAGCCAGAATATTGTCCTTAGGGCTTGGTGGGCTGGGGGTGGGTTCCACTCTCTCCTTCCCTTTCCTTTCCTCCTGATGATGCACACCCCAATTCCTGAGCTCCAGCTTCAGTGCTGTCCTCTGAAGTGCATTCCTCTGGGTTAGGGATAGAGGGTGCCGTGTAATTGGGATTGGGGGCTGGCCCTACAGACCTCTCTGTTGGTTCCTTGCTTCATGCGCTGGGTTGAAGTCTGATCCCTTTCCCCCTCTCCTGTGGAGATATAAACAACCTCCCCTTGGGTGGGCTAATGCCCTCCTCCCGGCCCCCAGTTATCCCTGACTCTCTCTCTTCCAAGCCCCACCCCCACCCCTTATTAGTTGGCTTCCATAAGTATCTATAGGTTGGGTTTGGCACCTGCCATAGTACCTGGATCTCTCCCTGGGATACATTTTGTTTTTGGCTTACCTTTATAGACTCATGTTGTGTTTGTCCTTTTGTGCTTGGCTTGCTTCACTTAGCATAATTTCTACAGTTCTTCCCATGTGGCTCTGTGTTTTATACATTCATCACTGTTTTTAGGGATACATAATAATCCATTTTATGTATGTATCACAGTTTTTTTTTATTTCCCTCATCTGTTGATAGAAATTTTGGTTGTTTCCAACTCCTTGCAAATAGAAACTGTGCCATGATGAGCACTGGAGCACAGATGTCTGGCCATGGGATTTTGCATATATAAAATCATATCATCTGAGATTAATGAGAATGTCACCTCTTCCTCCCCCAGATAAATACCTCTGATGGCTTCTCTTTGCTTTGTTCTGTTAGCTAGGACCGCCAATATGATGTGAAATAGGAGTCTGGACAAGTGGCATCCTTGTCTGATCTCCGTTTTCATAGGGATTGTTTTAATCTTTTCTCAGTTAACTACCACATTGACTTGGTGTTTCATATATAGTTTGTATTATGTTGAGGAATTTACCTTCCATTTCTATTTTCTTGAGTGTCTTAAACAGGAATTGGTGTTGAATGTTGGCTAACGCTTTTTCTGAATCTATCAATATTATATGTGGTTCTTATAATTTTTCATTTCAAAGTGGCAAATAAGACTAATGGTCTTTTGTATGTTGAACCATCCTGGCATCCTTGGTATCACTCCCACTTGATCATGGTGAATTATTTGTTTTATATACTTTTATTACTCTTTTACATTCTTCTTTAACAGCTGAATTACTTGTTTTTTCTGCTCCACCAAAAGTCCAAGGACTAAATAATCATTACCATTGTCAGGAACAGAACAGGGGCTTCTTTACTGCCTGCCAGGAGAATGAACAAAGGACTCAGTGAAAACAAAGGACCAGTGAGAACAGGTGGAAGCCAGGCCCTAGTGGATATTCTGACATAAGACTATCCTGGGGCATACTGACCCAGAACAGGAGCCGATGAAATTAAGAGACTTAAGGATGAACTGAGCAAAGCTATTTGACCATACTTGATGAAGCAGCATATACCTTCCCTTTTGGAAATGCCTTTTAAAATGAGAAGTGTTTTCCTAGACAACCCTCGAGAAAGAACCTGCTTTGTCTCCAGAATCAAACTTAATGCCATCTATCCTTAAAGTG
The DNA here is from genome assembly GCF_050624435.1 of Tenrec ecaudatus. Lineage (NCBI taxonomy): Eukaryota > Metazoa > Chordata > Mammalia > Afrosoricida > Tenrecidae > Tenrec > Tenrec ecaudatus. The sequence continues at coordinate 238,479,548 of NC_134531.1, forward strand.
TCCTCAACTCACAAGAAGGATCTGCTTCATTTCTTTTGAAGTGATCTTAAGTTTAATACAATTGTGGATTAACTCCTCGTTGCTGTGTGTGTGTGTCTGTGAGTGTAGTTAAGCTCTGGGTCCTTTTAAACCACACTATTCTGGAACTTGTTAGTTACCATGAATGACAACTTGGGAACTAAATTTCTCCACCATCCCCAAACTCTGATTCTCTAATAGTAATTCAGCAATTTGACATAACTGTTGAAACTTCAAAAATATTGTCAACTCATGTAAAAATTATAAACTATATATTTAACCTTATATAAAATAGACATATCAAGCAACAAAAACAATCAGTAAACATAGTAAACTGAGCAAATAGGCATTGGCTTTAAAAAACATATATTATCAGACAGCAAAAGCAATCATTAGGTAGCAAAAATGAAAGTGTGAGACATGAGTCAGACTGTGCACTTATTTACACTACTGGAATTTAAAAGACATTGGGGTAGCTCCCAAAGAGAAAGGGAAAAAAACTCCTAGAAATTCATATTCCCATCAAATATCAAATAGCAGTCACCTGTCAGAGCAAGCCCCCACATTTCTTTGAGTTTATTATACTGTGGTCGCTCGCATGTGTTATAAAACACGATGGATATCATTGGTAGAAAAGCATAATTCCGAAGCCTAATGTGATTCTGTGCATGGATCAGAGGCAGCTGTTCAAAGAGAACAACTATGTACTGTAGCATGGTTTGGAATTGAAAAAGATGTGCAACAAGATTGTATTCTTTCACCCTACTTATTCAATTTGTTTGCTGAGCAAATAATCTGAGAAGTTCGTCAATCTGAGGGAGAATGTGGTATCGAGTGGAGGGTATTACTTAACAACCTGAGAATTTCAAATTACACAACTTGCTTATCAAAAGTCAAGAAAACTTTAATCATTTTTTGGTGAAGGTAAAATACTACAATTTCCATTGTTATGAGAATAATAATAATAAAGGCAAATCTTTCCTGCCCTTTTTCTCACCATTAAAATTGTCAATTTCTTAAAACACCTTCATAATAGCCCCAGTTATCGTCTTGAGAGAAATCTATGAAGACTATCCCTTTGGATTTAAACAATAGCAACAAAAGTAGTTGTCATATACTTCTGAGCTAACCTCATTACCTTGGAATTAACTGGCCCAGCAAATCCACTCAGGAGTCATTATTTGTACTGGACATTTTTTAAGGCACCTAATGAGATCAAACCCAAAACACTCACTGCCTTTTTAGATTATGACTCATAGTGACTCTACAGGATGGGGGTGGAACTCAAAACTTCACAGACATAGAAAACCTCATCTGCAAATGTTCTGCAAAGTGGTAGGTGGTTTTGAACTGCTGACCTTTCAGTGGCAGCCCAATGTTTATTCCTATGCCACCAAATTAAGACAAATCTCACTGAAAGAATTCGTTTGCAGCCATTCACAGGTCACGGGCAAGACTGAACACATTTCATTTGGAATAAACCCAGGCCTCGATGACTTGGAGGAGCCCTGTGGATGACATACCTTTAAGTTAGATTGCCACCAGAAAGGGCAGCTGTTTTAAATTACCAGCCACTCTGAGGGAGCAAGATGGGGCTTTCTACTCCACTTAAAGAGGTACAGACTCAGAAACTCACAAGAGTGTCTCTACTCTGATCCAGAGGGTCTCTATGAGCCAGCATTAATTCTGTGGTGGTGTGTTTGGTTTGGTGTGAATTGGGGGGCTCTAGTATGAGTACTTTGTTACTTACTCTATTACACAATCTTGAAAGAGAGAGGGCAAAGTTCACACTTAATGCATTAATAATCCTTGTTATTGTGGTTGTGAGGTGTCATCGGGTTAATGCCCACTCATAACAACCCAATGCACAGGAGAAGGAAACCTTGCCTGGTCTGTGCCATCATCACAATTCTTCCTACATTTGAGCCCATTGTTGCAGCCATGGTCATAATCCATCACCTTGAGAGCCTTCCCTCCACTGTACCAATCCCAATACCCTTCTCTCGGGACTGATCTCTCCTGACAATGTGTCCAAATGACTCTAAGAAAAAGTCTTGCCACTTTTGTCTCTAAGGAGCACTCTGGTCGTACATTTTCCAAGACAGATTTGTTTGTCCTTTTGTTTGTCCATAGTACTTTCAATATTCTTCTCCAGAACGACAATTCAGACACATTATTCTTAGTCTTCCTTTTTCTTTTTCAATGTCCAAGGTTCACACACTTATGAGGCAATTGAAAATGCCATGGTTTGGGGTAGATGCACATGAGTCTTCCAAGCAGCATCCTTGCTTTTCAATATCTAAAGAAATCCTATGTAGCAGATTTACTGAATACAACCCATCTTTTACTCTCTGACTGTTGATTCCATGAGCATTGGTTGTGGATCTAAGCAAGACAAAATCCTAGACGATAGATATTGGGTTGAGGATAGAAGAGGGAATATGTAAAGCTTTTATGAAGTTCTCTTGCTAGCATAAAAAAAGAGAGGAGAGTAAAGAGAAAGTGTAAACCAACCCTGCCTCCCCCCAAAATTGTGAGTATTATTTATAAAAAGAAGAAATAGGAGAAATTACTTGGGAAAATTGTTAATTGAGTTATTGTACTACCTATATTTTTGTTATGTTCTTTCCTATATAAGAAATAATTATCTATTATATGAAAAGAGTAAGGTGAGAGAAGTAATATCCACTCATGAAATTAAAATATTTTAAATAGTTTTATTGTTGCATACTTCACATATCTTACAATTTAATAATTCAGTCCTAACAAAAACAGTTCTTCCTAATCAAAAGAGAAATTTAAAGATGAACAAAGATGTAAAGGAAGGCAAATAGATATTTTGAAATAACTGACACAGAAAGTTATGAATGTAATAAGGATAAGATATCTCAATTATTTATGTTAATTAAAAATTTAATTAATTTCCCCAAGAAAAAGAGACATAAAGAAGTGGGCTTAAAAGTAAAGAGAAAACATGATTTTTTCCCCCAAGGAATGTACTTGAAACAAAATAAAGAAGAAAAATATCAGGGTGAGAAAATTATTTTAGGAAAATCATAGGTAATAATAATTATATTTTAGGTAAATAATAAGAAAAGCAGAAGTACTGATAATATTAAGCAGATTTTAAGATTAACCATACTAATCAAAATAAAATAGGACATTCTGCAGTATACTTGTTTACTTTCTTTTATTAACTATGCAAATGCTTTCATTTGTTTGGACCATAACAAATGGTGGATAACCTTGAGAGGTACAGGAATTCCAAACATTTCATTGTGTATAAGGACATTAGACATGGATCAAGAATAAGGGAATGTTGCACAGTTTAAAATCAGGAAAGGTGTGTATCAGGCCTATATCTTCTCATCATATTTGTTCAATCTATATGCTGAGCAAATCATCAGAGAACTGGATTATATGAAGGAGAATGCAATATATCGGGATTGGAAGAAGGCTCATTAACAATCTGTGGAATGCAGATGACACGATCTTGTTTGCTGAGAGTGGGGAGTTGAAGCACACGGTGACGATGATCAAGGAACTTAGCCTTCAATATGGATTACAGCTCCATTGAAGGAAGACCCAAATCCTCACAGTGGAACAATAGGTAACATCATGATAAAGGGAGAGATTTGAAGCTGTCAAGGATTTCGTCTTGCTTGGGTCTTCCATCAATGCTCATGGAAGTAGCCGTGGATATATCAAAATATGAGTTGCCTTAGGTAAATCTGCTGCACAAGACCCCGTTAGAGTATTGAAGAGCAAGGATGTGTTACTTTGAAGCTTAAGGTGCGCCTGAACCAAGCAGTTTCAATTGCTGAATATGCATGTGGAAGTTGAACATTGAATATGGAAAACCACAGAAGAATAGAAACATTTGAATTGTGATGCTGGAGAAGAGCGCCATGCTGTTAAAAAAGCACATGCCTCTATTTGAATAAGTACGGCCAGAATGGCAAACTTTCATTTTACATACTTTAGAGAGTATTGGTTTTACATACTTTTTTTTCTCAGGGGAAATCAGTCCCTGGAGATGGACATCATGTTTGGTAAAGTGGAGAGGAAAAAGAGGAAGGTCCTTGAGGACGTGGATTGACACAGTGGCTGCTTTAATGAGTTCAGGTATTGGAACAATTGTGAGGATGGTGCGGGAGCATGAAGAGGTTCATTCTGTTGTGCATGGGATCCCTCTGGGTGAACCAACTAGAAGGCATCTAACAGCAGCAACATAGTATACAATTAATGTAGAGCACATACAAACCTAGAGGCTGAATTAAATAAGTACTATGACTCTCATGAATGCTAGGAGAACTTTGATTCATTTTGAGCGCAAGATTTTAATATATTATGTTCAGAATTGGACAGTGTGATAGGTAGGTTTGTTGTGCCAACATGGCCAATGAACACATGTGAGATTGGTTGAAGGGCAGAGAGATAACTGGCTCAGCGAGCCTCACCTCTCTCTCTCTTGCTCTTTGATCAGCGGACCAGTGTGCAGTTGCCTTGCTTGTTCTTTGCCTCCATTTGAAAGCTACACTACCTGTGGGACACCTAGCCTGTGGACTTTCTCGCTGTAACTTGAGGTTTCTTCAAGACCTGCTTCGCCACACTACTGGAAGGTACATTTTTTTAGTTGAGGACTGTCAGACCCTGTCATCTGGCTGACTGTTGTTGACCTGCTTGCTGTTTGCTGCCTGTGGCCGGATAGGCTGAATTACTTCACAGTGGACTACCCAGTGGCCCTTAAGACTTGAAGGACTGCTGGTGTACAAGCTGTCTCATGGAAGTGAGTTGCACTGAGACATTTATACTGCTCTATAGATTAGTTAACTATTTCTTATCTATCTATCTAGCTATCTATCTATCTAAATATATACAAAAGTATTAGTGTCTTGGTTTTGTTTCTCTATAGAACCCCGTCTAACACCTTGGTACCAGGAGTGCTTCTCGAGCAATATAATCATAAATATAGGCTTCTTAAATTGGATCTCCAGTCTGATTAGTCTCAACAGCACTGATCATGCTATTTCTATACCTAAAGGCATCGATTAGTCTGCTACTCTTACTAATCCATGGTGTGAAATAGCAAATCTAATACCTACAGGAACACCACTGATAGATGAGGTGCTGGTTAAAGGAGAGGTTCTGGGCAATCATGTGGTTGAAATTTTCCACTTGTTTTGTCAGGAAGACAAATATAGGGAAGCTGGTTGGCTGGTCCTCCTTATAATAGAAAGTGTGATTAAGGAGAGGGACGGTCTCAGGGTCTCAGAAGCATGCCTCAGGCACTGATTTATAGTCTTAAAAGCTTCCATCTGTGCTACAAAGGAGAGCCTTCTCTCCTCTAGTAAAAGAGCTGACATTGCTGAGAACCAGGTCCAGAGTCTCATTATGCGAGTGGCTGAATTACAACTTCAGCTGAATTGCAGATCTAGAGTAGTGTCTGATACCAAAGTGAGGGCATTGATAGGAAAAAATTGGGACCCTGAAAAATGGGATGGGAACATATAGGTTGGTAATCCAGAAGAGGAGGATATTGAGCCCCTAGAAATAATTGAGCTACCTTAGTCAATAGATCCACCCCTCCCAGCTGAAGGTATTAATCCACTGTCAATAGAATAACCTACACCTGAGCAGATTAACCAAACTGCTCAAGCTGAAATGCCAGGGAGGTTGCATCTGTATCATTGCCTGAGGGAGTTGCCTTACAAGATGCTGCTGACAGCACCTGGGAAACACCTACACCACCCATTAGTTCCTCTAGATCTGTAACTAAAATTAAGGCTCAGAAAACTCCTAAAGGTGAGGTTGAGATGATTACCCAAGAAAAAACACACCATACTCACAAAATACTGCTCAACTTTTTAAATACGTACAAGCAGAAGCCCGGGGAATGTTCCTGGGACTGGTTCCTAAGGGTGTGGGATACTGGTGCACGAAATATAAGATTAGACCAGTCTGAGTTTCTGGATATGAGATCCCTAAGCACAGACTCTTCTTTCAATGTCTCAATGAGAGAGGTTAAGAGAAGATCTAATCCCTTATTTGGATGGTTCACTGAAGCACAGACTGCCAGATGGCATAGATCAGATCAACTTGAGGTGTCTGACCTACCTTGGTGCACTGTACAGGAAGGCAGCCAAAAGTTTAGGGAAATTGGTATGTTGGGATGGATCTATCAGGATATTCCCATAGACCCAAAAAGGGGGTGTCCTGAGGACTCACCCTTCACAAAGCCATAAGTAGCAAGTTTGTGAAGTGAGCCCCAGCATCTCTAAAGACTCCTGTAATTGCTATTTTATGTGCACCATAATTAACAATGGGCACTTCCCTAAGCAAACTCTGACATTTGTCCACAATGGGTTGATTGGGCCCTGTGATAGTAGAGGGCAGGTTTCAGCACTGAATCAACAGACAGGGTGGACATGGTGATAATAGACAGCAAGGTTTCCGTAGTAATCAAAGCAACCTGCTTTGTATGGACTTATGGCATTGGCTACACAGCCAAGGTATCCCTCGAAGGGAAATATACAGACAGAAAAATGGTAGATCAGGTGAACAGCAGAATAGACAGTCACAATCGCTTAACCATTTCCCAGACCTGAGCGAGTTTACAGACCCACAACCCCTTGAATGAGGGGGAGGCCGGGTCCCTTGGAAGGAGGACCCTGCTACATCACCGAAATTCTATACTGTTAGTTTTTCTTCTAGCCTTCCCCAAAGGGACCTCTGTCCTTTCACAAGAGTGACTGTTCATTGGGGGAAAGGAAACAATCAAACTTTTCGGGGATTATTGAACACTGGCTATGAACTGACACTAGTTCCAAGAGACCCAAAGTGTTTCAAAGGCCCACTAGTCAGAGTGGGGGCTTACGGAGGTCAAGTTATCAATGGAGTTTTAGCTCAGGTATGCCTCACTGTGGGTCCAGTGGGCCCCTAAACTCATGCTGTGATTATTTCCCCAGTTCCAGAATGCATCATTGGAATAGACATACTTAGTAACTGGAAGCACCTCCATATTGGACACCTGAAATGTGGAATAAGGGCTACCATGGTAGAAAGGTCAAGTGGACACATTAGAACTGCCATTACCTAGGAAAATAGTAAACCAAAAACAGTACCTCATTCCTGGAGGGATTGCAGAGATCAGTGCCACCATCAAAGACTTGAAAGATGCAGGGGTGGTGATTCCTTCTACATCCCCATTTAACTCACTTATTTTGCCTGTAAAGAAGATAGATGGATGCTAGAGAATGACAGTGGATAATTGTAACTTAACCAGGTGGTCACTCCACTTGGAGCTGCCTTTTCAGATGTGATTTCATTGTTTGAGCAAATTAATACTTCTCCAGGTATTTGTTATGCTGCTCTTGATATGGCCAATGCCTTCTTCTCAATGCCAGTCTCAAAGGACCATCAGAAGCACTTTGCTTTCAGCTGGCAGGGGCAACAATCCACTTCCCCAACTCTCCCCCAGGGGTACATCAACTCTACTGCCCTTTGCCATAATTTAATTCGAAGTGACCCTGATCACCTGTTTATTCCTCAAAATGTCACACGGGTCTTTTACATTGATGACGTTATACTGATTAGACCCACTAAGGAGGATGTATCAAAGACTCTAGATTCTTTGGTACAATGTGTGCATAAAAGAGTTTGGGAAATTAACCCAATGAAGATTCAGGCACCCTCCACCTCAGTAAAATTTCTAGGGGTCCAGTGGTGTGGGGCATGTCAAGATATTCCTACCAAAGTGAAGAATAAGCTATTGCATCTGGTCCCCCCAACAACAAAACAACAAGCACAACACACAGTGTGCCTCTTCGGATTTTGGAGGTAACATATCCCTCACTTGGATGCTCTACTTCGACCCATTTATCACATAACATGAAAGGCCTCCAATTTTGAGTGGGGTTCTTCAACAGGTTCAGGCTGCCGTGCAAGCTGCTTAGCCACTGGGACCATATGATCCAGCTGATCTGATGGTGTTAGAGGTGTCAGTTGTAGCTAAAGATGCAGTGTGGTGTCTTTGGCAGAACCCTATTGGTGAGTCACAGCATAGACCTTTGGGATTTTGGAGTAAAACCCTGCCATCCTCTGCAGACAACTACTCCCCCTTTGAAAAACAGCTGTTGGCCTGTTACTGGGCCTTGGTGGAGACTGAATGCCTTGCCATGGGCCACCAAGTCACCCTGAGGCCCAAACTGGGTATTGTCTGACCCACAGATTCATAAAGTTGGATGTGTGCAGCAACATTCCATTGTTAAATGGAAGTGGTATATACGAGATCGGGCCAAAGCTGTACCTGGAGGGACAAGTAAGCAGCATGAAGAAAGGGCCCAAATGCCCACAATCTCCACTCCTGTCACATTACCTTCTTTCTCCCAGTCTGCTACTGTGGCCTCCTGGGGAGTTCCTTACCATACTTTAACTGAAGACCAAAAAAGTCATGCTTGGTTTACGGATGGCTCTGCATGATATGCAGGTGCCACTCTTCCCAATGGGCAGAACTTCGAGCAGTGCACCAGGCCATTCAGTTTGCCTGCAAGGAAAAATGGCCAGATGTGAGACTGTATACTGATTCATGGGCTGTGGCTAAGGGCTTGGCTGGATGGTCAGGGAATTGGAAGGACCATGATTGGAAGATTGGTGACAAGGAGGTGTGGGAAAGAGGTATGTGGATAGACCTCTCTGAATGGGCTAAAAAACTAAAGGTAATTGTGTCTCATGTGAATGCTCACCAAAGGATTACCTCTAAAGAGGAGGACTTTAATAATCAAGTGGATAAGATGACATGCGCTGTGGAGACTGGTCCTCCACCCTCCTCTACCACTGTTGTTATTGCCCCATGGGCACATGAACCAAGTGGGCATGGTGGCAGAGATGGAGGTTATGCATGGACACAGCAACATGGACTTCTACTCACCAAGGCCGACTCGGCCACTGCCACTGCTGAGTGTCCCATTTGCCAGCAGCAGAAACCAACATTAAGTCCAAGATATGGGACCAATCCTCAGGGAGGTCAACCAACAACTTGGTGGCAGGTTGATTACACAGGACCACCTCTATCATGGAGGGGACAGCATTTTGTTCTTACTGGAATAGACACCTACTCTGGATATGAATTTTCCTTCCCTGCAAGCGATGCTTCTGCCAAAACTACCATTCATGGGCTTACAGAATGCCTCATCCACCGGCATGGCATCCCACATAGCATTGCTTCATATCCAGCAGCTCGCTTCACAGCAAATGCAGTGCAGCAATGGGCCCATTCCCATGGAATCCACTGCTCGTATCATGTTCCTCATCACTTTGAAGTAGCTGTCTTAATAGAATGCTGAAATGGACCCTTAAAGACACAATTACAGTGCCAACTAGGTGGCACCAACATGCGGGGCTGGAACAATGTTCTCCAGAAGGTTGTATACATTCTAAACCAGCGGCCAATATATGGTGCTGTGTCTTCAATTGCCGGAATTCATAGGTCCAGGATCCAAGGGGTGGAAGCTGGAGTGGCACCACTCAGTATTACTCCTAGTGATCGATATTAGCATTTTTGCTTCCTGTTCCAGCAACCCTGTGTTCCTCAGGCTTGGAGACCCTGGTCCCAAAAGAAGGAACTCTGCCACCCAGAAACACAGCACAGATTCCACTGAACTGACAGCTGAGAATGTTCCCTGGTTAATTGGGATTCTTATGCCCTTGGATAAACAGGTCAGGAAGGGTGTCACTGTACTGAGTGGTGTTATAGATGCTGATTACCAAGGGAAAATTGGACTGGTGCTACATAATGGAGGTAAAGAAGACTATGTGTGGAATCCAGATCCCATAGGCCGACTCTTGGTGCTACCATGCCATATGATTAAGATAAATGGTAAGGCATAACAACCCAATCCTGACAGGACGTCTAATGACCAGACCCCTTAGAAATGAAGGTCTGGGTAACCCCACCAGACAAAAAACCAGAGCCAGCTGAGGTGCTTGCTGAGGGTAAAGGTAACACAGAATGGGTAGCAGAAGAAGGTAGTTCTGCCCATCAGTTATGACCATGTGATCAGTTGCAAAAGCGAGGTTTATGATTGTCAGTGCATTTGCTTTATATGTGCTTTTTGCATATCTTTCCTTTGTTCAGGTATATTAGATCAGATACAATTGGAGTAAGTGTGTTTTCATTTATATGTATGATAGGTGTTTGATGTTAAGTATGAGTGTGATTTCATTAATGTTTGGAAATTATATATGGCCAAAGAATTGTGTACAGTTGCAAAGATGCCAAGGGGTGGATTGTGATAGGTAGGTTTTTTTTGGCCAATATAGCCAATGAACACATTTAAGAATGGTTGAAGGGCAGAGAGATAATTGGCTCAGTGAGCCTCACCTCTCTCTCTTTTGCTCTTTGATCATCAGAGGACTGTGCAGCTGCCTTGCTTGTTCTGTGCCTCCATTTGCAAGCTATACTACCTGTGGGACACCTAACCTGTGGACTCTGTCACTGTAACTTCAGGTTCCTTCAAGACCTGCTTCTCCACACTACTGGAAGATACATCTCTTAAGCTGAGAACTGTGGGACCCTCTCCTCTGGCTGACTGTTGCTTAGCTGCTTTCTGTTTGCTGCCTGTGGCTGGACAGCCTGAATTGCTCCCTGGAGGACTACCCAGTGGCCCTCAAGACTTGAAGGACTGCCAGTGTACTAGCTGTCTCACAGAAGGGAGTTGCACTGAGCCATTTGTGCTGCTTTAGAAATTGTTTAACTGTTTGTTTATTATGTTATCTATCTATATAAATATATACAAAATTATTAGTGTCCTGGTTTTGTTTCTCTAGAGAACCCTGTCTAATACAGACAGGCTAGTATAAAACATAAGAAGTTAGTTAATTAATAATAACTTTGAATTAATGAATGTCTATAAAAAGTCCAACTCTATAATCTTTTTATATCGTGAGAGTTTTATAGCAATTGACCACAAAGACATACTTTATAAATTCAAAAAGGTAAAAGATTTACAAGCTGTAATCTTTTTAATAAGTCTAATAAAGTTGAAAATAAATTCAAAGAGGTCACCAAAACCATCTTAAGCACTATGAAAGTAAGATTCATTCTCATCATTTAGATAAAAAGGAAACATAAAATTATCTAGAAAGTATTGAAAATGAGACTCTTTCATAATAAATCCTATTGGAAAAATCTAAATCTGTACTTAGAAGAAATGTATTGACTTTAAATGTTTTTCTAAGGAAAACACAAAATTAAATTGTTGCCTCTCTCAATAATATTCTTAAATATACATATTTCATATATAATAAATTTATACATATAAATGAATATTCACACATATAATATATACTTATATGTGTTTATAAAAATGCATGTTTGCATTTATATATGCATTTGATATAATAAAACACAAATATCGAAGTGTTTATATATATACACATATGCATATGCAAAGAAATCACAGTGGATTTAAGATTAAAAAGCTGAGATTAATGAAAAAGTAAAAGAGAATACACAGAGAAACTACTTGTAGGAAAAAGTTAATTTACAGAAATATAGCAGACACTTAGCTCAGGAAAAATACGTGTGGGTAGGGTTCCAAAATCCCTAAACCAAACCCCTTGTTTTCCATAAGCAGACTGCCACACCTTTCTCCTGCACAGAGTGTAGCAAACTTCTACCACCAGCATTTTACTCAGCAGCCACGTACTTAACCCCTGCACTACTGGCCACTTTGTGTATGGTTCCAAAATAGCAATGAAAAATAACATTAAAATGGAGTTGATTTCAATTCATATTGACCTTAAGGACAAAAGAGAACTGCTGCTTACGGTTTCTGAGACTGTAAATCTTTATGCAGACAGACAGCTTTATCTTCTTCTGCAGAGCAACTGGTGGGTTTGAACTGTTTACCTTGTGGTCAGCAGCCTGATACTTAACCTATAGCATCACCAAGGCTCCTCTGTGCATGTGGTAGGCATAAAAATATACAAAAATAAATATTATCAGAATTAGAATATGAAATAGATAACCAGGAACAACATAAAGTTCTGTTGCAAGGATTTTCAACCAATTTGAAATTTTAAAACAGAATATATTAGATTTTTAATAAAAATGTATGATTGTTATATAAAGAAGATGACAAATATGCTTATACTCCTAAAATTGGAAGAACGAAAACACGAGAGCCCAGCTTATCCAGAGGTATATGTTTTTTTAAAAATAAAAGTTGACTTATGGCATTTTATGTCACAGAATAAAATCTATGCTCTCTATCATTGCAGTAATGTTTGCTTTTTTCTGCTTTATACTGATTTTTAAAATCACATTTCCCTTATCTGAGTCTTGGGGAGAAGGTAGGTTTTTCCATTTTACTGTGAGTTCTTGAATCGTTTACTTTTGAGTTGCTTCTATCTGTGTAGAACAGAACAACACTCCGGGTTTTCAAGGGCTGTGCCCTTTCAGTCCAGACGCAAATTGTAATGTCTTCTTCGCAGGTATTTCATGATGTTTTGAACTACCATCCTTCCAGTTAGTCCCACGTAATCCTTAACCAGATCCAAACTCATGATCCTTGAGTTGATTTGGACTCATAGTGATTATCTATGGCAAAGTAGAACTTTCCCTAGGGATTCTGAGACTACACATTTCTTCCTCAGCAGCCAACCTCATCTCAGACTGAGTAACAGATGGGTTTGAACTATCTATCTTATGAGTAGCCATCCAATGTGTATTCAATATGATGGCAGTGGGTTGGTTTGGTTTAGTTTTTGTGCCAGAGTATGTCCCCTGGTACTGCACATCCAGTGAGGTAAACATATATAAGTGTAATTAATTGGACTGTGCTCCTCTTGCTTAGGCATGACCTTCCTTTGTGAAAGTGTCATTCCACAGCACTGAGAACTATTTCTGAGACTGAATTAGGAGTTGTTGTTAATGCTTCTGGTTGCTTGACATTTCTGTGACATTGCTTGATCTTATTATGGCTAATTTTATATTAATGACTATGTTTTTAAGCCAACTTTTCATTCACCTGAGTGACTGACGTTCATCTGTGACATATTTAAAGAAGGAGAGTAGCATGTTTCTTTTGGAAGGACGTCTGGTCCTGTCATGCTTGGTATTTTGAAGGGAAATGCTTTTGGATTGAAAGCCACTTGCTACTGAATGTCAATTAGAGGGAGAAGTATATAATAGAGATTTCTTGGCAATAGTAGAAAGCACCAAATGAGTCCTTTGAAACATGTCACCTAGTTTATGGTTCCTTTGAAACATTCTTTCTGCTATCACAGATTTATACCACAGGAACCGTCTAACAGAAGAGGGTACCAGAGTCAGCACTTACAGCATCATCTTCAAAGACCTGAACACCCTCTTTTCAAAATGATGTATACATTCTTAACATGAGGATCCTGATTCGCTTTTTCATGACCAGTGCATTAGTTGATAACTGAGCTGACCAGTCAAAAACACAATTCAGACTGTTCAACTTTTAGGGGTAGTTTGGCACATTCATTTTCACTTAAAGATTGTATAATTTTTAATTTTTCTAATATTTTCACTCATATTTCATCTTTTTACTTCCTAATACCTTTTGTTATATCACTCCTAACTCTATAGACTCCTAAACATATAGACTCCTAAATCTGTACCATACAATAGTATGCACACACTCTCCCACCACTTAGCAAGGTTTCACTGACAGAAATAAAGATCTTGAGACCCTCCGCCTCTCTCCCAGGACATCTGGTTGTCAGCTACGAGGTTGGGAGTTGAAACTCACCACAGGTCCTTCAGGCAAAAGAGCAAGCTTACTGCCCGCATGAATCTTTACAGTCTCAGAAACCCGAAGAAGTTCTACTATGATTTATAGTTTCAATGTACGTAGAAGCTGGTTTTTGGAGTTATAAATGTCTTCCTCTATTTAACCAAGCCACTTCCTGAAACTCCTAATCCCCCACCCAAAAACTACCTCCTTTAACTCATAGACATTTGCTTAGTATTTCTAACTCACATGCGCTGAAACACAGCAGACACAAAGAACTAAATGGAACATTCGTGTGCATGTATGTGTGTGTGAACGGAATCTTTCGTACTAAATTATATCTGTACCTCTTTGCAAGTAAAAACAAAGGGCAGCTCCGAAGTTTGTATCATTTTATGTGTTGAGATAGGTCTCTTTTTCTTGTGGCCTGAGCACTGTGCTTCTTAAGACGTATAGGTTTTGTCACCGCTATCTCATCATTCCTTGGGAGTAAGGAGATCATTCTAGAGCCATTTTTTTTAGGTGAGAAATGATGGGTGATTTCTGTTTTCCATATAGAAATGCAACAGAAAAAATGACTTTGTGGAAAGTAGTTCTAGTGTGTCTTATTTTATTTTAAAAACAGTTCTCTCTTATTTTGGTAAAAAAAAAAAAAAGAAGATGGCAGAATACCCGAACAACAGGTATTAAAGGTGTTATATCACACTTTTATTACTCTGCCACACAGATCACAAAGAGATTTGCGTGTTGGACTGCATGGTGTGGGTCTAGGGTTCAATGCAGGGTGAGCAGAGGTTACACTGAAGGCCAGGTTAAAATTATTTCACCTCCTGAGACTTCAACTGCCGATTCCCTCCCCAGCAGCAGAGGCTCCACGTTGTTCTCCTTAGGGCCTCACATAACTGCACAGACCTTGGATTGTCCCCTTTTCTCCGTATGTTCTTGCTCAGTTTGTCTTTCATCAGACTTCTCATGGGTTCCCGGTGATAGAGTGACTGAGCACCAGGGAGCTACCCAAAAGGCAGTCAGTTTGAACCTGTCAGCTGTTCCCCGTGAGAAAGAGAGAGCCGTGTGTTTCCAGAGAGATTTACAGCTTTCGCAATCATGTAGTACAGCTCGACCCTGTCCTAGCAGGTTACTGTGACTCAAAATCAGCTTACTGGCAATGGATTTTGTTTATGTGCTATTGCTGTTGTCAATAAATGAGGTGTATTATAAAGAACTCACTGACATAGGACAGGGTAGAACTGTCCTGTGAGTTTCTGTGACTAAGTAGTTATGAGAGTGGACAGTCTCTCTTCCTCCCACAGAGCAGCTGGGGGTTTCGAACTGCTGGCCTTGAAGATAGCAGCCCAGTGCTTAGCCACTACTCCACAAGGGCTCCAGTGGTGTAATTTAAGTATAATAATATCTCCCTGATAAAACAGATGTATAGGAAGAAATAAGTCACATCTACAAATTGCCATTAATTGTTATTAAATGATTTCAGGTTACCCATTGTTCTCTGACATGCTAAAATAGTGTAGTACTTTTTATCAAGGACACTCATAAAAACAAAAAAGATTTCAACACAGAGTCATAGTGCCCTTTGCACAATTAAAAATCTGACTAATTAATATTGATTTTTCTTACTGGTCAGGTTACAGAAAACTCAAGCATTCTTCAGAGGTAATGTTACAGAAGGAAATCATGCATAAAACTAATAAAATATATTAAATTTACATGGTAAAATAAAAGGTGAATCTAGTTACTAAATGTGACATTTAGAGTCCTTGTTATTATGGCTTTAAAAACTCAATTATTTATGAATATTCATTTTCAGTTCTCAGAGGAGTAATGACCTAGTTACTACTATCCTAGTTCAGGAAACTCAAGGGGGGGTGACAGAAAAATGATTTGCTTTTTAAATTGGGTGTATCTGTCATATTTCTAATTCTCATAAGAGAATATTTCATAAAATTTTAAAATGTGTGCATGGGTCCTTTAGATATTTTTATTAGGAAAAAATAAGTAAGTGTAAAAATAATTATCTACTATGAGTATAGTTCATGTAGCACACAGGAAAGACAAGGGGAAATGTAGTGGGTAAGTAGCTTTTAAATTGTAGCACCTATGCTCTATGGACTCAATTGTCTTTCATATTTAGGTCTCATATGTGCAATAACCATATTAATAGGATCTTTCAAAAGGAAAATTTCCAATTTCTGAGTTTTGCTTTTACTTTCAATTTTGCTATTTTGTTTTACTGGAATTTATCAATTCATCTATATGAAATTAATAGATTTGTCTAGATGTTACCATTTAATATAGTAGCTACTGATTCACTCAATTTAAAATGTAGAACCAATCATCACAGAAGCTAATAATTTTATGAAATTACCCAAATGAAAAGAATGTCCATAAACAGTGAGACACCTCACTGAAGTCCACGCCTCACCAAAACAAGGTCAGCACATTGGAAATCCAGGCCTCACCAAAACAAGCTCAGCACATTGGAAATCCACGCCTCACCAAAACAAGGTCAGCACATTGGAAATCCACGCCTCACCAAAACAAGGTCAGCACATTGGAAATCCAGGCCTCACCAAAACAAGGTCAGCACATTGGAAATCCAGGCCTCACCAAAACAAGGTCAGCACATTAGAAATCCAGACCTCACCAAAACGTCAGCACATTAGAAATCCAGGCCTCACCAAAACGTCAGCACATTAGAAATCCACGCCTCACCAAAACAAGGTCAGCACATTAGAAATCCACGCCTCACCAAAACAAGGTCAGCACATTGGAAATCCAGGCCTCACCAAAACAAGGTCAGCACATTGGAAATCCAGGCCTCACCAAAACAAGGTCAGCTCATTAGAAATCCAGACCTCACCAAAACGTCAGCACATTAGAAATCCAGGCCTCACCAAAACGTCAGCACATTAGAAATCCAGGCCTCACCAAAACAAGGTCAGCACATTGGAAATCCAGACCTCACCAAAACGTCAGCACATTAGAAATCCAGGCCTCACCAAAACGTCAGCACATTAGAAATCCAGACCTCACCAAAACGTCAGCACATTGGAACTGTGATTTTTAAAATAAAATACTTATGTGACTATTAGATCATTAAGATTTTAAATAAAATACTTATGTGGCTATAAAATTATTAGATTTTCAATAAAATACTTATGTGGCAAAGAATTAAATACTTGTCTTCTAATTTTAACCTCAGTGGATGTTTGAGTGATGCATAGAATTTATGATCTGTATAAAAAAAGGGTTAACAACATTTATAAACTGCTTGATGCAAATGCTGTAAATTTCAGGAATACTGTTATTCCCTTGTGGTGCTTATTTCCAATGTGCTTTATGATGGAGAAAGTAGAAATATAGCATCTTTATTCCCAGTAGTATAAGAACTTCATGATGAAGTTGATGAAGATTATTGGTGCTGAAAAATATATAATGAATGGAGTGAGATACTTTTCTTCAGGTCAAATTTAATAGGTATTTTATAAGCATGACTGTAATGGCGAGTAGCAAAACAGGACAAGATACCTCTATACCCTCTACACTTTAGAAAATAAAGTGCTGACAAACTTTTTATGAACCAAAAGATTGGGAGGAAATGGTAGTGAAAGGTCAAGTTGTTAAGATTTTGTTTTAACCTATTTAAAAAAAAACTGGTAGTTCCTAGTTCACAATAACACCATAACTACCATGTGCCACTTGTAATGTGCAGTTGACATGTAGAACTTAAATTTTGAATGAATATGCTGATTATAGATACCTATCCTGGTCAAATTAATTTATTCCTAAGGAATTTTATATCCAGACATATGTTACACTGTATGAGAAAATGTGGATTTGGGAAGCAATAGTATCATTAATGTGGAATAAAAGTACTCTTGCCAAGTGATTCAGAAAACAAATGAATATAGTGGGGCAGGAATTAGGTGCGGGCACAACTCACAAGTGCTACATTTCTGACTTCAGATTATTCATCCATTGACAGCATCCCAACACTCATGACCTCCGTGAATGCTTAAGAAGATACAAACCTCCATCCATAGGTTTGGACCATCTATGAATGAACAAAATTCACGTCGCACAAGTCAGGTGTTGATACTGTGTGCTATAGCTTCTAATGCTTAGCAACCCTGTAGGTTAGTCCTGCCTCCTAAGGTTTCCTGAATGGTAATGTTTATAGAAGCAATTTTTCATGTTTTTGCCCCAATGAAATATTGATGAGATGTTTTTTCCAAAACCAGTTTATTAGGAAATAATCCAGACATCATACCATTCCATAGTTCAGTAATATCTAGAAGTATTATATAATTGCTACAGTAATCCATTTCAAAACCTTTTTCTCCTTCTTGAACTCCTTGATATTAGCTCCCTGTTAACCTTCCACCTCCCGTGCCATATCCCCAAGAACCCATATTCTAGATATTGTCTCTATCAGTTCATCTATCCTGGGTTTCATATACCAAAAACCAGATAAAACACATTAACAAATATTCAAGTAGGCCACCAACAATGACAAAATACAACATCAAAAAACCACAATATGAAAACAAAATACAAAAAATATTAAAAACTAGATCAAACCTACACGGTTTTAACCGTTCAAGTCAGCTTTCTCATTTTCACTTACTACAGTCATCTCTCCAATGCTCTCTGAGCCCAGGTTATGTGCATCCCTCACTTACGGTTCGAAGGAGGTCACCGGAGGTTTATTCCTGTGGAGATCCTGCAAATGCATTTCATGCTTCCACTGTCTCCACAGCCTTCTGCACACCAGAATCTCACACTGAAGCTCTGATACTGTTACTCCTTCTGGATTTTTCATATAGAATTTACAATATTTGTGCTTCTTTCACGTGGACTTAGTTGTTGTCTGAGACAGCTGCACATTTGGAAACAAGCCTTTCAAACTCCAGAGGCCACTCTTTCGGATAGCTGGTCACCACACTGATGAGTTTAAAACACCGACCTTTGGGGACTGTCTGAGCACTTCACGACTGGGATTCTTCAGTCAGCGGTACTCTTCCGAAATGTCAGATAGTGTGTCCAGGACCCCAGCAGCTCAAATATTGTCCTGATGGATGTGTGTCTGTGTGTGTGTGTGTGTTTAAATAACCGGGAACATCCACTTATTTTTTATTATTTTATTCTTTTATTGACTTGGGAACCAAAGGCATAATTATACTCATTTATATACAAAACCAATATGTATGTCATTGACACTGTGATTTGTTGAAATGAAATGATTTCTCAGATTCTCCAACCTTCGTTTTTGTACCCTCTGATTCCTATTTTTTCCTTTGAGAGTAATTCTCATTTTAGTCTACCAGCTCCTTAGTGGATTTTTTTAGCTGCTCTTACACTTTTTTTTGGTAAGGATCCCCAGTGGCAGTGTGATTAAAGCAAAGTAGGTTGCAACTCTATCAATCCCTCTGTATGAGTCTGGAGGAGAAAGATGTCTTCTCCTATCAAGGTTACAGCCATGGAAATATGAGACAATTCAACCCTGTCCTACATTTACGATGCATCAGAATTGACTTAATATATAACAAGATGCTTATATTTACTTTTCCTAGTTCTTTAACTTCAATAGAGAAATTCTATTTTTAATGGCATTATTATGTTTATGTTTCCTTTGTTTTGACTATCAGTATTTGGCAATTTTTTGAAACTACGCAAAAAAATTTTCAGTGCCTAATTCCTCCTTATTGGGGAGCCAAGTCCTTCTTCATTGTCTGTATGTAGTTTGGAAGTTCTGCTGCAACCTGCTCACTGTTGGTGAATCTGCTGACATTTGAAATACCTATGACATCGCTTCCAGTGTCACAGCAACAAACAAGCCACCACAGTATGAGAGGCTGACAGAAGAGCGACAGCAGTGGCAATTGCGAGGATGGCTCAGGACCAGTGCAGAGTTTCACTTTGTTGCTCATACGGTCGCTGTGGGTCTGAGCAGATGCAATGGCTTCTAACAGCAACATACTTTTATGTGTAAGTCGGCATAGATTTAATTTAAGATCAAAACCTGACAACTTTGCCTTTAAAAATATTTGTCTCTATTCTTTACATCTATTGTATCTTTGCTATAGTGTTTGCATTAATCTTTCTTGGTTTATCAGTCTGATAGTGGTATATGCATCCCTGATGAATGAGAAAATCTATACTTACATGGTTTGTTCCCTACCTTAGGTACGGCCTATCTTACATGTCTTACTTTTTTCATGGACATTATTGTTCTAATTTTACTATTCTGGAATATTCTTGTCCAGTCCAAAAAAGGTACATTTCATTCCAGTAACTTTCTAAAAGGATTATTCAACTATTTAATAGAAACCACCAAGGATCAGAACAAATCTCTGTGGTCTCATTCTTCTAGCTGTAGCCTTTGTAACTCCTAACAAAAGGCTGATCTTTCACAATCATTGTTGACTTCGCAATCACAATTAATGTCATATTTGAGTCAGCCGTTATTGCAGCCACTGTATTAATCCAGCTCCTTCAGAGCCTTCCTCTTTCTCTCTCACCCTCTACTTTATCAAGCCCGATGCCCCCTTTGAATGACTGGTCCCTCCTTATAAACTCACTTACATGGGACAGTCTGGCTGTACTTCTTCCAAGACAGATGTGTTTGTTCTACTAGTAGCTCCTAGTATATCCCATGTGCTTTGCCAACTTCCTATTTCAAATATATCAATTATTTTCTGGACTTCCTTTTCATTACCCAGCTTTCATGTGCATATTAGATTATTGAAAATTCAGATTCTGGGGTCAAATACAATTTATTCCTCAAAATAACACCTGTATTCTTCAATATATTAAAGACGTCTTTTATAGCAGATTTCCCCCATGCAGGTATTTTGAATTTTGCTTCTATGAGCATTGATTGTAGACTTGTTAAATAAAATCCGTGGCCACTTGAATATTTTCTGTTTATCATGATGTTGTCTTTTAATCCAGTTGTGACAATTTTTGTTTCTTTTACATTGAGCTGTAATGAATACCAAAGATTAAAGCCTTTGAACTTCTTTAGCAAGTACCTGTAGTCCCTTCCTTAGAATAAACAAGATTGTGTTATTTGAATATTCCATCAAGTTAATGAGCCTTCTTCAATTCTGATGCCACATCCTTCTTTGTAGAGTCCAGGGTCTCGGAGTGTTTGTCTGCTTGCATATTGAACACATATGGTGAATGGATACAACTCTGGTGAATACCTTCCTGATTTTAAACCGTGTACCAGTTCGCTGTTCTGTCTGAACAACGATCTTTTGGTCTGTGTACAGGTTCCATATGAGCACAGTGAAGTGTTCTGCAATTCCCATTGTTTCCAATGTTATCTATAATATATTATGAGCTCTAGCATGCTATTGCCTATGCCTTTATGTAGGTAATAAAGCAAAATTAAACATCTTTCTTGTATTTTCTGCTTTCAGCCAAGATCCATCCAACACCAGCAATGATATCCTTTGTTCTCCATGCTCTTTTGAATCTATCTTGAATTTCTGGGAACTTTCTGTCAATATACTGCTGTGACCATTCTTGAGTTATCTTTAGCAAAATTTTACTTGCGTGAGATATTAAAAACATTGTTCAATGATTTCTGAATTCTGTTGGATTTTTTTGAAAGAGCATATATATTAATAACTTCCATTCAGTTTGTCAGGGAGCTATCTTCCAAATTTCTTAAACTAGATTGATGAATGTTTTCAAAGCTGTTGAAATATTTCAATTGGTATTCAGGAAATTTCTGCAGTCTTATTATGTTGTTGTTGTTAATACCTTCAGTGCAGTCTGAACTTCTTTCAACACCATTTGTTGTTGATCTTTTGCTACCCTTTGAAATAGTTGACTGCCGACCAATTCCTTGTGATGCAATGACTCTGTATTCCTTCCATCTTCTTTTCAATATTTTCACCAGATCACATGACTGTTTTTTCAAGAAAAACAACCAATTAACTGGAAATATCACTTTTCAGCAATATAAATGGTAACTACACACATGCACTTTGTTAGATGGAATACATTGGAATCATATCAACTGCATCTGTAGGAAGAAATTATGAAAAAGGAAAACTTTATCAGCAACAATAATACCCAGGGTTGAATGAAGCAGACCATCAATTATCAATATGCAAGTTCAGATTAAATCCAAAAAGGAAAAGAATGTAAACAAGACCACCAGATCTAAAGATGATCTTGTGTATGCTTCACTTAAATTTAGAGATACTCTCAAGAACAGGTTTTGCACTTTGAACACTAAGGGCTAAAGACCAGATTAGTTTGGTATCATCCAGAACATTATATATGATGATATTAAGAGAACACTCAAAATACAAGAAAGAAAGAATAGAATATAGGGGATGTAAAAAAATAATTTAAAAAACATGCTGTTAAATGTAGAGTAGTTAAAGGAGCTGGAAGAGACAATGACGTAAAAGAGCTAAAAATAAAATTTCAAAGTGTAAGAAGACACGGCAAATATCATGAAATGCACTAGGATACATAGGCTTATACATGGAATAACAAAAGAAAATGTAATTACATAATATTTTGAGTGCCTTCAAACTAAGGGAGTTTTTGTTTCTCTTACTTTGAGTTGCAATATGTACTGAATATTAGAGTCTTTGAACTTCATCAGCAAGTACTTTAAGTCTTCAAGTCTGGTACTGTACCAGAAAAAGCTCTTCTTCTATTCAGAAGGTGTTTAGTAGCTAATTTCTCAGATAATCGAATAGCTTATTTCTTCTTCCTAGTCTGTTTTGAATCTGGAAACTTGAAATATGCCATCCATGAATAACCCTTGTAGTATTTGAAAGACTGGTGGCATAACTTTCAGGATCACAGTAACATATAAATATAAACCCCCCAAAGTACATCAGAGTGGATGGAAACACATGACAATAAAGTGTGTGAGTCACTATCCTTGGGACTGTCTTACTTTTCCCTTCAACTGTGTTTAAAATAAAAGATAGCAGTAAGGTATTGAGGATTTCACAATCACCAAGAAGAACAGCATGGTGTGGAGCACACATTTTGGCCTAGGAGACTTCTGGGCTTAATCGCTTGGTTCTAGGAGACTGAGGGCTATGACATTGGAGAAACAGCAGAAAATGGGTGGGGAAAATGTGGCAACAGAGGAAGTAGAGGTTTACCAAGAGGCCGAGTAAGGAACTTTCTGACCCATGAAACTGGTTTGGCAACATGTGGAGCTAAGGCAGAGCTTCTCATACTGAGACTTATGGCCAAGTAGTATATCTTCGGGCATATATTAGCGGAGCTAAAGAGATGTCCCTAAGCAGGGAAGAAGCAACAAGATCATGTGGCTGAGATGAAGGACCAGAGAGATTGTTCCTGCAACCATGCCTGAGAAGAGGCAGTCTGAATCAGAACTGCTCTGTCCTGAGTTGTTCTGATCCTGAATTGTAACATGATAACTTCCCTAATAAACACCCTATATAGGAATACTCTCTGCCACATCTGTGTGACCATTGGAACATATTATCAAAGCCATCAGAGAAGGAGGGGGTATTGTGGGAGGAATGGATGGTGTCAGGAGAGAAGGAGAGGGTGTTGCGGGAGGGGTGGATGGTGTCAGGAGAGAAGGAGAGGGTGTTGCGGGAGGGGTGGATGGTGTCAGCATTGGTAAGGAAGTTTGCAGTGCAGACTGTTGTCTGACTTCTGCCTCAGGGAAATCAGACTTTGTTTAGTGAGCTTGAATTTCTTTCCTCCTTTGACGGTGAGAGACATTCAGATACTGACCACATCCCCTTGTTACACACCACACAACTCCACCAGTAGACAATCTCATGACAAACACAAAATATTGAAGCTGCCAAGGATTTTATTTGATTGGGCCCATATACAACAGTCATGGAGTCAAGAGTCAAATGGCTTATCTTCTTGGAACAATCTGCTGTAAAAGACTTCCTTACAGCGTGAAAGAGCTAAGATGTCATTTTGAGGGCTACGATGAACCTGACCCAAGTCATGCCTTTTACACATAGGAAAGCTGGGAAATAAATGAGGGAGACTGCAGAAAAATTCATGGTGTGAGTTATCGTGTTGGTGAAGAATTTGGAAGGTACTGGCTTCACATACTTTGGATACGATCTCAAGAGAAACTAGTCCCTGGGCAAGGACATCATTCTGTTAAAGTAGAGGGTCCAAGAAAGAGAGAAAGGCCCTCAAAGAGGTGGATTGACACAGTGGCTGCAATCATGGGCTCAAACACTGCAGCAGTGGCAAGAGGGCACAGGTCCAGGAAGTTTCTTTCTGTTTCAGCTAACTAACACGATGACACCTAGCAACAACGATAAGTCTCTTCTGAATTATTCTTTCGGTGTCCACTAATCCTAAACAATCCTAAACTGTTCTGATTCAAGACCAACACCCCTGCGTCTTAAACCAAACTTCACAATCTACGTAAGTTTCCAATTGCTTCCTTTTTCCTCAGCGAAAATATTGCTATATTTTACCAAAATGAGAGATTGACTCAGGTTTGTCTCATCATCAAGTTGTTTGTGCCATAGCTTAATGAATCAAGTTTGGTACTGATTATGAACGCATAAAACTTTCATAGAATAAAAGTGGTGTTGGGTGCTTGCTTCTGTTTCAAATAAGAAAGAGTACCTGAAAAACCACACTGCTAGCAAGTTGATTCTGACTCATTGGCACCTTCCTCCCTTTGCATTGGGTTGCTGTATCAATGAAGCATCTCTCTTTCTCTTTGGAGAAGTCAGTCCGCGAGCCTTCACCCTCTAGCCTTTCTACGACCCATACGTATTGCTTTCCAGCTGAAATCAGACAG
This sequence comes from Tenrec ecaudatus, assembly GCF_050624435.1. NCBI lineage: Eukaryota > Metazoa > Chordata > Mammalia > Afrosoricida > Tenrecidae > Tenrec > Tenrec ecaudatus. The sequence goes on from NC_134531.1 coordinate 238,504,145, forward strand.
CTTTATTAAACATAACGTCTAATTCAACAGCCACCTGCAAATCAGAAGAATTCCCTTACCCAGAATGGTGAATGGATTCTAATTGAGGGTAGACTAGAAAAAGAAAGAGAGTACAAGTAATTGGGTAGCGTATCATTTCTGATTTATAGACAGGGGAAAGGGATAGAAGCAGGAAAGCCCCAGACAATAGTTGCTAACAGAATAGGAAATGATTGTAGAAAATGATTCTATGACAAGATAAGCCTCGAGGAAGTCATAACCTTGACTAAGGTGGACCCAATTTATTTTGACCTCTTTAAAGAAGAGGCACTAAAGCTTTTTCATTAGAAAGCTATGCGTGCAGACAGGTGTTTTCATTATAAGGAATCAATCTATGTTTGAATAGAATAATTTGGGTTTAAAGTAATTTATTCTTTGGGGAATTACTGTGTCTTACAAACTGACATTTCTCTACAATATATGTTTTATAAATTTTGGATACTATGTTTTAGAAAACACTCGAGGTTTCATTTTCTGATCTGCATTTCAAACACAAAACCAAATCCAAAAGTTATTACTTTTCCTTCATCCATTTTTAAGTCTCAGGTATACTACACCTGATTGATTTATTTATTTACTGGTAAACTCAAGATCCCCAAAAGTTTAAAATGACTTCTGTAACTACTCAAATCCAGCATTTGTATTTGCATTTACTTTTGATTTTACAAGTCATTGTTTTCATTTAAAATAGAAAGTTTATTAAATGATTAACCTAATGTAGTTGGAATTGCACATATCCTCTGCCGGTAATGCAGTTATTGAAATGTGTTAGCTTAATATGGTATCTATAAAGCTGAAAGACTGTTTAGATCTAATTTTAAGAAGGTCAGCACAACCTTGATCCATCCGTCTTTACAATTCCTAGTTCTCATATTTGAAAAGGTTCTGATAAATTTTTCTAGAATATTTTAATCCATATAATAGCATCAGTAAGTTATAATATTTAATTAAAATAGGAATTTTTATCAACTGTTTTACAACTTTCTTCAGTAAACTATCACATAGCAATACTTTTAACTGATTTAATTTTTCTATAAATAAACATGTAAAATTTTGACATAATAATTAAGTAAATGAAAGATGCAGAATGGGAGATTAAAATTTCAGTTTAATGATGTAGCTAGCAAAGAACTATTATTTGTATATCACTGTATAATTTTTCTAAGGAACTTTAAAATATTCTTTGATATTGAACATACTATATAGATATTTTTACAATAAATGATGTTACTTCCATTTTAAGATGACTGTTAAGATGGAAAAAAATCTATGTCATTATCTAAAATCAAAATACTAGTATTAAAGTTGGAAGTGCCAACCAAAATTATTATATATTTTAGTTAACGATTCAATTAATTCCATGCAATATAAATATTGAAGTAGTACATTTTTATATAATCTTGGGAAGTTGGAACTAGAGATTGCCACGGGCATGACTCAACCCCCGAGGGCGAGTCCGGTCCTGCATCGGATGACTGGAGCCACCACCACGACCACTGCCCTCCACCGGCCAGGGATCAGAATGGCGCCGAGGGAGACCAGATCCACACCAGCAGGAACTAGGGGCACGCAGGGCACATACTTGTTGGTGGCCTGAGCTGGGATACCAGCACAAAGGATCTGCAAGACCATTTTACTAAATTTGGAGAGGTCGTTGGCTGGACCATAAAAATGGATCCTAACACTGGGCAGTCGAGAGGATTTGGGTTTATCCTCTTCGAAGACGCAAGCACCGCGGAGAAGGGACTAGACCAGAAGGAGCCCTGGCTGGATGGTCAGGTTATTGATCCCCAAAAGGCCATGGCCAAGGAGAAGGACCTGGTGAAGAAAACTTGGGGATCTGAATGTCAGGCCACTGCGGAGAAGATCAGGGGCGTCCTTTGGTGAACTTGGGAAGATGGAGGTCCTTAAGCTTTCCGCGGATGGATCCAAAGTCCAACAAAAGACGAGGGTTTTTTTCATCGCCTATCAAGAAGAGGAAACTGTGAAGAAAGCTCTGGAGAAAAAAGTGTCACAATATCAGTGGAAGCCAGTGTGAAATCAAGGTGGCCCAGCCCAAAGAGGTCTACCAGCAGCAGCAGCGCGCCTCTGGGGGCTGTGGAAAGCACCCCCGAGGGGCGCGAGGCAGTGGAAGTGGCAGTGGCGGTGGCGGTGGCGGTGGCGGTGGTGATGGTGGCGGTGGAAGCGGAGGCCAGGCTAGTACAAACCTTGGAAAGAGCCAGCGACGCGGTGGCCACCAGAATAAGGACAAGCCATACTGAGGCTGCGGCAGGCACCACAGCTGACTGACCTGCTCTGTTTGGCTGTTGGTGAACACAATTGTGTACCAAATTTACCTTGGCAAACTTTGTATGGCCCATCCCATGTGCATCTTATTTAAATTTCCCCCCTGGAAATCCCTCTCCTGTTTACTATTTCCAGAGCTAGTTGTGTTAGCAGTGTGTGGGCCGAATTTAATACCAGGTTCCCCAAAACCCAAGGGGTGGCTGTGCGCCCTGCTGCCGCTCTGTATCCCGGGACTGTGGGTGCTGCTGGGTAAAGAGCAGACTGGCATCTTAGGGGGGAAAATATTGTCTGTGTTTTCTTTGGTTATCTATAAGACCATCAGGAGTTTGAGACTACTCTATGACTATTAATAACATTCCTTACCTCACTGAATGATTGAATTCATCGTAAGATAAATTCCATAATGTTTTAAATATATTTAATAAAACTGGACTGTGGAGTATTTCCTGCCTCTCAGCTAATTATCTATTTGAAGAAAAGGATTCTTTATTTGCTATGAAATTAAATGTTTCAAGAGCATTTCTTCCAAGGAAATGTCTTCAGAATGAATCTGTGTGTTCCCTGGGACATAGAAGTATTTATGATGGAAAATGGGAGTATGCCTTGGCTGAGACTTGTGCTGAAGACAGAAACTTTAAACCAATTTTGAGGTTTCTTACTCATAGGAAATACTGGACATTTTCATAATCTTTTCCCAGAACCATTTATTCTAGAAAGTTCCATTTTAGAGTTCCTTGTTATAGTTGAACAGTGAGAAGGTTTCATACAACAGTTAAGACATATTTTCTCCCAGACCCTTTGCAGAGTAAATAAAGAGTTATAGTAGTTCTTAGCACAGGTTTATATGTGAGAATCATTCATTTTATTGCTGCTGACTGAGACAGCTGATATGATTTCTTAGATATCCAGAAAAGCCCTTCGTCGCTCCTACTGCCATTGAGTCTATTTCAGTCCATTGTTGAGCCTATGTAGGGTTTCAGAGTGTAAATCTTTATGGCAGCCAACGTCTCATCTTTCTCTAGTGAAGTAGTCATCCTTGCAGTTAACAGCCCAAAGCCAAACCCAGAGCACCATCAAGCTAAAACCTCTTAATTTATGACCCAAAATGAAGATGTTGTAATCTAGTCCTGCGCTATCTTACCCACATCTATCGCATTTCATGAAAATTCTCCCAAACATAATTCCACCTATTCTCTCCAGAAACCTTTATTAAACAATGATTTTCTTAGAGTGACATTGCTTTCTTAATGGAACCAAGATGGATATAATTCTTCATAGAAATCATTTAGACTTGAAAAAAACTTATGTTCCTTTTAAAAGTAGAACATTTGTCATCAGAAACTTAAGGGGGCAGGTTTAGGCTTCGATTTCATCACAGTTAACTCTTAAACAATTAACCGTTACATAATTAAAAGTTAACAAGGACAGCATAACCCTGAAATATTTCTTCAGTTGTCTTCCTGGTAAAAGTAAGCAATTCCTTGTCCTAATGAATGGAAAAGATACATAATTTATTTTTGGTTTTTATCATATTAGGAATATTCACTCCCAATGGCATAACACATCTGAGATTATCACCAATATGAATAAACAAAAAACAAAAAACAAATACAAAAAAATGCTGAAAACCAGATCAGGGCTAAAATGCATCAGAGGGAGGATGAATTGACAGTTGTAAACATTCAAGTCAAGTTTCTCATTTTGATCTCCAGTGTACTCTATTTGGTAACCACTCTCCTCCCATCCATAATAGAGGGACATCACTGGTGGTTTATTTCCTATGCCAATCTCACAAATGTATCTTGGGTTCCCACTGCCATCCATAGCATTCTGCACAACAAATCCTCACAAGTTAGGCTCTGATACCATCCCCTCCTTCAAATTTGAATGATATGATTTACAGTCCTCTGGTCCCTGATGTTGATGTGCTTCCTCCATGTAGATTTAGTTCATCTCTCACTTAGATGGCTGCTTCTTTGGAAGCAAGCTTTTAATACCCTAGATACTATTTTATCTGATAGATGAGCACCATCTAATTTCTTCACCACACTTTGCTATAGCACCCCTATCTTCTGTGTTCCCTTCCTGAGAGGGAGTATCAATCAGGCCCATGATGAAAGAACTAATTTGTCTTAAATTGGACCCAGGATTTAGAGTTAGTCCCAAATCCATTCCTGGATCTATGTTTTTGTTTTAATTTTTATTTGATCAGTCCATGATTCTTCCAATAATCTTCACCAACATCACAAGTCAAACACATAAATTCTTCTTCTGCCCTCTGTGTTCAATGTCCAACCTTTGCATGAGTATGAGGCAATTGAATACACCATGGCTTGGGTCAGGAGCGCAATTGTGCTCTGAGTAACATCCTTCCTTTCAATATTCTAAAAGTCTTGTGAAATAGATTTACCAAATGCAACACATCTTTTTATCTCTTTGAATACTGCTTCCTTGGGCATTGATTACAGATACAAGCAAGATAAAATCCTTGACAACTTTCATCTTCTCTTCATGCATCCTGATGTTACCCATTGGGCAAGGAATGATTATTTTCTTCACATTGAGTTGTAATCCATACCTAAATTTGTAATCCTCAATATTTATTAGTGCCTTAAATCCTCCTTACTTTCAGCAAGAAAGGCGATATCATCTGCTCATTATAAGTTGTTAAGTGTTTCTGCAATCCTGATGTTACATTCTACATATAATCTAATTTCTATGATTATTTGCTCAACATTGCAGATCAAATAAATATGGTGATAATATATAAGCCTGATGCACACTTTCCCCTGTTCTATTATCTATCTATCTAATCTAGTTTTTCATGGTTAAATCCCTTTAATTTAATTTTTAAAAATCAGTTTATTGGGAGCTCATACAGCTCTTATCACAATCATACATGCATACATCCATTGTGTCAAGCACATTTGTACATTTGTTGCCATTATTATTTTCAAAACAATTTCTTTCTACTTGAGCCCTTGGTAACGGCTCCTCATTTTTCCACTCTCTCCCCCACCCTCTCTCCCTCAGGAACCCTTGATAATTTATAGTTTTTTTCTTGTTTTTCATGTTTTACACTGACCGATGTCTCCCTTCCCCCACTTTTCTGTTGTCCATCCCCCAGGGAGGGGGTTATATGTAGATCATTATGATTGGTTCCCTCTTTCTTCCCCCACCTTTCCCTTAACCTCTTGGTATTGCTACTCTCATTATTGGTCCTAAGGGGTTAATCTGTCCTGGATTCCCTATGTTTCCAGCTGTTTTCTGTCCCATGTACACACTCTGGTCTTACCAAATTTGTTAGGTAGAATTGGGATCACAATAGTTGGGGATGGGGGGAAAGTATTAAAGAATTAGAGGAAAGTTGCATGTTTCATCGGTACTATACTGCACCCTGACTGGCTCATTTCTTCCTATGAACCTTTTGTAAGAGGATGTCCAATTGTCTATGGATGGGGTTTGGGTCTCCACTCTGTACTTTCCCTCATTAACATTGATATGACTTTTGGTTCTAGGTCTTTGATGCCTGATACCTGATCCCATCGACACCTCATGATCACACAAGCTGGTGTCCTACTTACATGTAGAATTTGTTACTTCTCAGCTAGATGGCCAATTGTTTATCTTCAAACCTTTAAGACTCCAGATGTTAGCAGCACACCATCTGCTTTCTTCACCACATTTGCTTATGCACCCATTTGGTCTTCAGGGAAGGTGAGCATCACAGAATGCTGTGATAAAATAGAGCAGAATAGAACAAAGCATTCTTGTATTCAGAGAGTACTTAAGTAGGGGAAGTCCAATGTCCTGCTACCTTAATACTTAACATATAAATATATATATGTAGATCTATATACCTATCGTTATATATAAATATATTTACATATACATATGCCTGTCTTTAGACATTTATAAATGCCCTTTGCTTCTTAGTTCTTTCCTCTATTTCCTTTTACTGTCCGCTTGTCCCACTATCATATTTGCCCTTCATTTGGATTTTAGTAATTCCTCTCAGTTACATTGCCCTTGATTGAGTCTTTCAGGCATCCTTCACCCTCTCCCCATTGATTTTAGATCACTTGTTGTGCTCTTTTCCCTGGGTTTGTTAAAACCCGCTTCCTTTCACCAGCTTTTCCTGATTTCAAATCATGCAGTATTTCCTTCTTTTGGCTGAAATCAACTACTCATTGAAAACCTTATTATCTGCTTCTAACTATTCAAATACTGAAATCCTTTGGATTACAGGTTTACTTTTCAACACGTGGGGCTGCTAGGAGTTGGAACCAATTCCATGGCAACTGGGTTTTTAAAAGTAATAAACAAATTGATACAATATTCATGTATTTGAATATCATAGGCAAACCCGGTCATATGGTCACATCTTATACATATAATGTATGTCTCCCATTTCAAATTTCTTTTAAGTTATAAAAACGACAGGAAATGTCACTTTGTTCACCTCAAGTTTTTTTCTTGCTATGTTTTTCTCTCATCTCTATGTCTTTCTTTATCTCTCTTATACACCCCTATGTTGCTGTTGCTTACCTTAGATACTTCCAACTCATAGCAATCTATACAACACAATGGAACACGACCATTTCCTGGGCCATTATCTTGAATATTATTTTTGACCCCATTGTTGCAGTCACTGGGTCAGTTCATCTCTTGATGGTTTTTACTGTGTTTTTACTGCCTTTCTGCTGTCCAAAAAAAAAAATCTCTGCCACTGATACAGTTCCAGCTCATAGTGATCCAATCCTTTATGAAGCATTATGTCCTTTCCCAAGATCTATTCTCTCCTAATAATAGACTAAAGTAAATGAAAAGAAATCTTGCCAATCATGCTTCTAAGGAGCCTCCTGACTCTACTTCTTCCAAGACTATTTTATTATTATTATTATTATTATTATTATTATTATTATTCCGTTAGTTCATGTTACTCTAAGTTTTCTTTGGCAGCACCATTATCCAAACTCATCAATTCTCCTTCAGTTTTATTTGTCTAATTCCTTGTCCTATAAGAGGTGATTGAGAATACAATGGCTTAGGTTAGGCACAGTCTATCTTTGAAAGTGGGGTGCTTGCTCTCCAACACTCTAAAGGGGCCTTTGTCGCACAATGAAAGGTGCTGTTTGCTTTCTAGACTGCTGCTTCCATGACTATTGACTGTGGATCACAGCAAGATGAAATCCTTGATGACTTTCATCATGATTTTGCCTATTGGTCAATTTGTGAGGAATTTGGTTTTCTTCGCAATGAGTTGTAATCCACATTGAAGGTTGTAGTCCTTGATCTTCACCAGTGAGTGCTTCAAGTCCTCCTCATATCCTGAAATTAAGGATGTGCCGTCTGCATATCTCAGGATGTTAGTAAGCCTTCCTACGGTCTTGATGCTTAAATTTTTTGGGGGTAGTCAACTTTCTCGAGTTATTTGTTCAGTCTACAGATTGAGTAGTATAGTGAAAGGATGCAACCCTAACACACACTTTTGTTGATTTTATGCTACATATACATTATACATGTATACATAACAGGGCTTTTGCAAGTTATTGGAAAAATGGAGTTGAAAAATAATGAATAGTTCTCTTAATGTTTTGATGCACATATCCATAAGACTTGATGGCACCTTATGTCACTGAAATACAGGTTAGCAGTTCAAATCCACTGGTTTCTTTGGGTGAGAAATATCATACATTCCGCTTCTGTCTCAAAAACCTTAGGAAGTTGTACTCAGTTCTACTTAGTTTCTTTGAGTTTGAGTCAACTCAGTGGCAGTGAAAAATCTTAAAGGTATGTAATTGAATCACACATCTCGATAGAGACATCTGCATATTAAAAATTATGTTCAGTATCTTCATAGTACTCTATCATCTTCCATAGATATCTACTTCATATTTTCATTACTTCTTGTTGTTATTAGATGCCACCTAGTCATACTGAAAATGGACAAAAATAATCCGCTCATACTAGTGTTAGTACAATAATCCTATAAAATAGTCACTGATATAATTTCTATTAAGAACATATTTTAGTAGAAAATACTAGCATATGATAGTCATAAACTTAGCATTAACCAAAATTCCAGAACCCTGGGTCTTGTCTCTTACTCTGCTTTTAAAGAACTGTGTGCTGAAGCTAAATTCATATACTTCTCCTGAGATTTCCTCACAAATAAAATAAATATTTCATAATAATTGTTATTGAGAATCTCTTCCATTTTAAGGTTTTCTGTATATGATTCAGAAACATATTATTTTTAATATATTAAAGAAAACAGATTTTAGGCATATTCTACAAATACATCTTAAATATATGAAGGGACTTGTAGTGCTCAATTAACCCTAAGTCCTAGCCTAAGAAAAAACATTTTTTATTATGTGACTCTGCTCCATACTTACTCCCATAAAGAGACCACTGAAGATATTGGTGGTATGACCAAATGTAGTGAAGAAATCAGATGGTGTCAAGCTTTCTGAGAGAATAGTGCCTGGAGTCTTGAAACTTACCTTAAAATAAGCATGCATCTAGTGAAGCCCACACTGAAGAAGCACATCTGCCTGTGGTATTCAAGGATCATAAATGACAAAAATCAAGATCAGAAGAAGGAAATTATTAGAGCTTAAATTCTGAGTACCTGATTTACAAAAGGAAATAAAACCCAAAATCCATTCACAGAGTCCCCCCAGGGAATGAGCTTGCCTTGAATCACTGGCATCATTGACCACCCGTGTAAAACACCGTCTCAGACAGAGTGCATTCAGAAAGTGAATTAATGCAGATAAATTTACCATATATACTCGAGTATATGCCGAGTTTTTCAGAATGTGCTGAAAATCTGGGGTTCTGCTTATACATGGGTCAGTGGTACCTCAGCGATGTGTAACTTATCGCTGCCCCCCACCCTCCTGAGGTAACGGGACGAGCACCCGTTATCTCGCGGGTGATTGCCATTTCTCCACTGTTCATCCAAAGCCCCGCTGACACTGCAGGGCTTTGAATGTTTGTTTACTCACATCTAATCAATCAGAGCCGTCCTATGACGTGGACGGCTCCAATTCTCAGAAGCACCCATAGTGATTCACCTATGTCAGCATCTGAACCGGTAAGGATGTGTCTGTGGCTGCGCTCAGTCTCTCCCCTATGGTCTCTGTGTTAATTCACATCCTGCATGTCCCGCCCACATGGACTCCCCTTCCTCACCCCCAACCCCGCTAACAGGCCTTGAGGAGGGTGGGGGGTCATTACCATGAAAGTTCTTTTTCAAAGCCTTTCTTTTTTTATCCTATTAGAAATGGATACTCTTGAATACTCAAAAATGCTGGTTATATGAGACTGTTTCAAAATGAAGGTTGTGTCAAGCGAGGAAGAGAACATTAACAGTATTGCAAGTAGGGAATTCTGTGTTGACGAAAAGCAAGTGAGGGAGTGGTGAAAAAATGAAGGCTGACTTGGAACAGATTCCAAAAGCTAAAAAAGCTTGTCATGGTTTAACATCTTTTTATGGGGCTTTAGAGAGTGAATTACATAAATGGGCTATGGAGTGTCGTCAAAATGGTTACTGCGTAATACGCATGGGAATCCGCATATGTGCTCTACAAATGGCTAAGGATGACAAATATAAATCACCAGGTATTGAAAAATTTACTGCATCAGCAGGATGGTGTACCTGCTTTATGAATAGGTTTGGACTACTATCTTTGAGACAAAGAACAAAGATTTCCCAGAAATTGCCACAAGACCTTAAAGAAAAGAATTATATCATTCCAGTCATTTATTATAAAACAAAGAAGGATTTATAATTATGACCTGGCAGATATTGGGAATATGGATGAGACTGCCATGACTTTTGATCTTCCAAGCAACAAAACTGGGCAAGTTTAGGAGAAAAAAATTTTTTCTCTCAAAACCACAAAAAATGGAAAAAAAACACATAAAAAAACTTTACAGTTGTTCTATCATGTTTGGTTAATGGAACTGAGCTGCATCCTGTGATTATTTTTAAAAGAAAAGCCTTACCTAAAAAGATCAATTTCCCACCAAAAATTACTGTGCTTGCACATGGTAAAGGCTGGATGGATGAAGAAGGAACCAAAAAATGGCTGGAAGAAATTTGGAACCGATGACCAGGAGCAGCCTTAAAGAAAAAGTAATCATTACTTGTTTGGGATATGTTCAGAACCTACCTATAGGGTGACATATAAAAAATTGGCAAAATCTAGTAAAGTTACTTTAGCTGTTATTCCAGGTGGGCTTACATCTGTACTGCGGCCTCTGGATGTATCTTTGAATAAGCCTTTTAAAGACTGCGTGCCAAGGATGTGGCATGAATGGATGTCATCTAGTCAAGCCTGACTAACAAATGGAGGAAATCTCAGGAAGCCTGACATAGAGTTAATAACAAAGTGGGTTCGAGATGCATGGGAAGACATTCCAGAAGACATGGTGTGACGTGCCTGCCAGGAATGTAGTATTAGTAATACTATGGATGGCAGTGAAGACTGTGCTTTGAATGAAAATGACAGCAGTGATGGTTATGACGGCGATCTCAGTGAGGACAGCATCTATGATGCCCTAACACCAGCTGAACTCTGCATTGGGATACAGATGATGATGAAGAATCCAGTTTTGAAGGATTTTATCTCTTTACATTTTAGCATGGTTGCTGATTGAGCTCAGGGAATAGTACTCTTAAGGTATCATTGTTGATACCATATTGCTTTTGTTGAACCTATTTTCCACTTACTGTGCTGGTTTACTAATGTTAAATGACTTGTCCTATTATTTATGTTTTTCATTTAAAATAAATATTTAAAAACATTACCCCACTGATATCTCAATTTTTAGTAATTTTAGTAATTTTCATTTGTTTTGATTATTGAAACTCACCAGTAGGTTCTGCATTTTCCACCCTAGGCTTATATTCGAGTCAATCAGTTTTTCTGGTTTCCCAGGTAATAATCAGGCATCTCGGCTTATACGTGGGTTGACTTATATTCAACTACATACGGTAGGTTTAATTTAACATCTAATCTTTTTTCTTCCCTTTTAACCAATTATTAGTTTGTTCTATTATTTTGTTATTTAATTATTTTGAGTTTGGGAAAATGTAACTAATGTCATTGAGCAAGTTGTATAGAAATTGTTAAATGGGAACCTAATTTTCTGTGTACACTTTCACTGTAAACACAATGAAATGTAATTTAACTAAAAAAAGAAATGATGGACTTGTATAGCATTCAAGTAACATAAAGACCCTACCTCTATTCCAAAATAATTCCTTGCCACAGTAATTCCATTCGTTTTTGCTCTATTTCCTTCTCAGTTTCCCCAAACAACACTAAGACACTATTTTGATGAACAAAGGTCAATTTACAAAGTTATTACAATTATTTTTATATAATTAAAGGAAATGCAAACTTTAAATTTTAGAAACAATGACATGACTCATCATTGAATCTTGCAAAAAGAGAATTAGACAGTAATTATCATGTTTTAAATTGGATTCTTTTTATTTTATTAGACTAAAATGACACATTAAGTATGTGTCAGACTTGGATGATCTAACATAATTAAAATTAATGATAATTAGAGCAGCTATAAGTTCCAATATTAGTATTTAAAAATTACAGTGTTAATGGCTATGTGAATGCTTGACATTATAAGCTAATAGTTATTAAAATACTAAGTAATTCAGTTCTGATTTAATAAATTGATCATAATTGTATTAACTATTTTGAACTATAATGAAAATATTAAGGGAAATTTCAATAGCACAATCAAACAATATGTTTCCTATTCCTAAAATGTATGATTAAAATGTTCACAATTTCTGAATTTCTAAAGTCAATTATTTAAAAAGATATGTTTGTATTTTTGAGAAGTTTGAAGACAGCATACTTATATAACTTTAGATTATAATAACTAGGAATATAGAAGAAGAAAGATTGAAGTTGGTAGCTATTTCAAGTATGGTTCACTGAAAATAACCCAAATATATGTCTTTCATTCATCAATAGTAGTCTCTGTGGAAAATTAGAACTAGTAACAAAATACTTGACGCTTCCCTACCAAGACAGGGAATAGATATTCTTTCCACTTGCATGTGGATGGTCTCTCTGATTGCTACTATAGGACAGATACAATACTAGACCCACACTTTAGGAAAATGTAAATTTCCACTTCCTTTCTTTTAGTTAAGGAACTTGGTGAAGCAGAAGTGGAGTGATTATGTATTTTTTCAAATTTTACTCCTTACAACAAAGTTGCAATACTGTATTTTGATGAAATATTTTAGGTAAATAAAGCCTGTCTATATTCTGTGGAGCACACTATTGGCAATAATTACTTGTTGTAATAATTATTCAGGGACGTCTGTATAGTCTTTAATATGGAAATACAGATATGAGAGAGAAAAAAACTGGTATGAGAGAGAGGAAGAAAGAAAAAAGAGGAAATGTTCTATGAACAGTGATAGAACTAGTTAGCCACAGAAAAAGTATTCCATCTAAAACATAATCCTGAAAGACAAGCTTTTTGTATGCCTCCTTTTAGAAAATTTACACACATATTTAAGCACATCTTTCTGTATCTATTATGACAAATGTGCAGAAATAGCATATGTGTTATGCAGTTTTGCACCATACATTACCCCTTGCAAAATAATGTCCTATGATCTGCTCACAGTTTTATATATATATATGAATGTAATTTATTTGGACATACCATATGCAAAAAATGTGTTTTGCACACAGGCATGACTATGCTGACTCCTTTTAAATTTCAGAATAACTTTTAGGCTGTGGAAGTGTAGCTATCTCCTGGGAAACTTAAGGTAATCAGAAAGCAAAAAGTGTTTGAGACTCTAATTCATGATAAGTTCAGGGGGCAGCATACAAGCAGGGACCAGTGATGCTGAAGAAAGAAGTTCAAGCTTCACAGAAAGTAGTACACAAAAGCAAGGCCCATGTTTGGACATCATGCTTGGAAGAGTGGAGAGGCAGTGAAAAAATGGAAGAGCCTCAATTAGATGGAAAGACACAGTAGCTGCAAAAATGTGCCAAAGCACAAGAACAATTGTGAGGATGGCGCTGGGCCAGGTGTTGGTTCATATTTTTTGTGCTTAGTGACCCTGTGGCTTGGAACTAACAGGATGACATAATATTCGTTAGAAGAATAACTAAAGTTACAACAGAATCAACTTCATTTTAAAACCACCTCAGTTAGAATTCAGCATTACAGTTGCATTTTTCCAGGCCCTTCATTGAATACTAACTGACATACATGCTAGATAATTAAAAAGTAAGTGATCTGGACAAGCACAGACTACATCCCTACAACCAGAGTCCTGATCTAAATTTCTATTTTCAAAACTTCACTATAGTAAATTTTCCTATTCATTAAAAATCTTCTGTGTAAACAGGTGAATTTGGCATGATTTCCAAGATATTGCTCAATAAGAAAAAGAAACAGATATAATGACAAGAAATAAAATGCATTTGGTGCCCTGAAAGAAATAGGCAAATATATACTAGAGAATGAAGGCAGAAATTGTCCATTTTTCTTTACCCAACTGAATTCACTGCCAGGGCCAATGGTAACTGCATCACCTGTACACCCTACCATATTCCTTGCCTCATCTCAGTAGGGGGATTAATGGACCGATTGAGTAAAGTGAGCTCTTGGCATTGGTATTATGAGTTATATACCTTTTGGAAATTACTTAACCTCTTTTAATCTTTTGTTCTTGTTGTTCATTTGCAAAGGGGGAAATAACACTTATAATAAAAGACTAATATGAATATTAAATATGATATTATATTTAAGTTCTTGGCATATGTAAGCTCTAAAACACTTTGATTACCGTCGCTTAACATTCCATTTCATTTTATTTCATTTCTTCTAATCCTAAGTGTTCCCACTTGTAACATTCCTTGTTCACAGTGTTACAGTAATTTAAGATGGTACTATTAATCACACTCAGTAAAACACTGGTTGGAAACAGTACAAACAAGTGAAAATACCTCACCATTTAAAACATCCCTTTGAATTTCGCTCTTTAATGTATTCCTTTGACATTTTTCTTTAGAGAATGTCCCCTAGAGAAAAGCCATAACGATTTTTCTTTCTTTCTTTTTTAACCACTTCAAATGTAGCTTTCTCTCCACGTATCTCAGCCCCCATAGAGCACACAATGTATTCAATTAGGATTCTGACATTTATCATTGACTGGACATTGCAAGTATGACAATAATGATGACTGCTACAATATGTCGTTCCGCAAGTACAGCCTTCTGCATACTTTCAAAATTTTAACCGAATTTTAAGTAACTTTGATAACCCATAAACCATAAGCAAACTTAAAATTATATTTTATTTGGAGTCAGAAAGAATCAAATTCCATCTTAAAAAATAAAACCAATCTCCAACTTTTATGTCTACGATATTCAGGCATAATCTAGTTGAATAGTATTTTAACATGCTCACTATTTTTCTGAAAAATAAACGGTGGGAAGGTTAAAGTATGAAAAACTTGCCAATGTTATTGTTGCCCAGCTCACCTCTTAAATTAAATGGATGATAAAGAGCCAGTTAACTGTCTTAGTGTTTTTGGTGCAGCCATAACTGATAATACTGCAAGTGAGTTTCTTTAAGGAACATAAATTTATCTTTTTACAGTTCAGGAGACTAGATGTCCAAATTCAGGATACCATAGGAGAACGGGAGAAGGGCCTCTCTTTGCAGACTTGGGGGGAGCAACTTACTTCACCTTCTGTAGCATCCTGTGTTCTTCAGTTCTTCGGCATCTCTCTTCACATGGCTCTGTCTGTATCTGTTTATAATCCACTGTCCCTGAGTCAAAGGTGCTTCTTATAACTCAAAAGTGATTCGGTTTCAGACTGATGGGACCCTCAAAACTATGACTCGTAAGGCCTGAAATAAGCTCACTCCCAAAATTCAATTTACAGCCAAACATTAAAATGGTGTATGAGACAAATGGTAACACTAATGAGAAATAGACATCTTAAAATAGTCACCATTTGAGATAACAAGTCAGCATTTACTGAAGTACAAACTTTACATGATTTAGGAAAGAAGAAATGGAACTGGGATTATTACCACAACATTATCTCTCATTGAGTTTATTTCAATTGATGGAAAGAATTTGTGTCAGAGTAGAACTGTATGCGTAACATAGGGTTTTCTATGACTGATATTGGAGGGTGGGAGGGAGTAGATTGTCATGCAATTCCTCTGCCTATGAGGGAGCTTAAAATGATTGTGGGAAAATTACATTATCTTTTGATTCCTTCCCTCCCCCCACGAACTTTTATAAGACCTTTGGGGGGAGGGTGGGGTTGTGAAAATTGATATAATTCAATCCATAATACATGTTGTATGCTATTTGATGCTATTTGCTGAGATTGAAGAAAAAAACTAGATTAAATGTCAAATACTTAACACACATATACATAAAATGTTCATAGATGCCGTTTCATAGGAATGTTATTCACAATAGAATGAAACACTATGCTGTTCTATCCCATCCTCACAATTGTCGCTATGTGCAAGTCCATTCTTGTAGCCAGTGTGTCAATTCATCTTGTTGAAGAACTTTCTCTTTATCACTGAATTTCTCCCTTAATCAGCATGATATCCTTCCCTAGGTCCTGGTCCCTCTTGACAACATGTCCCAAGTACATGAGACAGCTTTGCTGTTTATTGATACTGCTTTATGATAAATTGATAACTATTCAACAAAACTTCCCAGATTTTGAGTACTGTATAAGAGATATATGTGACCATTGCAAGGAATTCTAGAACCCAGCATAGAAGTAGAAAGCCATGTGTAGAATGCTTGGTGTCAGAATGAGGTAAAAAGGACCCAGGGTGAAGACACTTCCAAACCCCACCTTGGATCAATAGGGAAGTCACTGGAGATCCGAGGGAGCTGCCTTTCCTGATGTTCACCTATACTCCGTAATTCCCAAGACCATTCTGGTTGTTTCCAGCACAGGGTTCTCTGAGAGCTCATGGTATATCAATACTTTCCACCAACACCATAATCCAAGTTTGCTGGCCTTTATACATTGTCCAGCTTTTGCATGCATATGAAGTGATTGAAAATCCAATGGCTTATTCAGGGGCAACTTAATCTTCAAAGTGATGTTTTGGTTTTAATAGTCTAAAGGTGTTTTGTGCAGCATATTTGTCCAGTATATTTTATTGTTTGATTTCTTGACTACTATTTGTATGAACATATATTTGTACACATATATAATGAGGTAGTTGGTTTATTGTGTCAACGTGGCCAATAAACACATGTGGGGTTAATTGAAGGGCAGAGAGATAAATGGCTCGGTGTACTTTGCCTTTCTTGTTCTTAGGTCTCTTGCTCTGTGATGGTCACACCAGGGTGCAGCTGCCTTAGCCAGTTCCCTGAGGAGAAGCCACATGGACCTACCCTGATGCAGCCATGTGGAGCAGCCCTGTGGAGACCCCTGCCAGTGTTGAGATGCTTACACATTAACTTACTCAGCTTTCCTCCTACAGTTGGCATCATTGTGTGTGTTTTGTGAGATGGAGGAGGACTTTGTAGAATGATGTCGGCCATATGGGTCAATGTTGGACTTGTGGGCTTGGGCAACACTGGGTTGGGATGGTTTTTTAATGTGCACTTAACCTTTATATAAAACCCTCTCTTATACATGAACATCTGTGGATTTGTTTCTCTAAAGTACTCAGACTAACACATATAGTAAAGTAATATGTACTATTATATATAATATATACAAATATATCATTAATGAATCATTCTAATACATAGCATTATAAATACAGATGGTTAATATATCATAATTAATGCCATATGTTGTATATATCATTAATAAATATATATCATTACTAAATATATGTCATTACTAAATATATATAATTACTCTATCCTGCTACTATGTAATATAATATATAAATAATATATATGATACATCATTACTGTATCCTGCTAATAATATAACATAAAATAATACTTTTGTATTATATGTAATATAAATATGTCTATATTTAAATATATATGTCTATATTATATTAATATAAATCATATATGGCATTAATATATCATGTTAAGAGTTTAAAGAAACCATAGACAAACAGGAAAAGCATAAGAATTCCAGGAAAAAAATAAGAATAAAACATCAAAATAAATAGACAATTAGAAACCTATTTTAAACCTCAATTAGAAGTTCAGAAGTTTAATACTAAATTTTGGATGTAAAGAACACATTGTAAGGCCAACAAAGTAGAATCCACTTAACAGAATAATAAGTTGACAAATTAGATTACAAATCTCATAGCACCAATTTAGAAAATAATTAAAACAAAATAGTGAAGAAATTGAAAGAAAGCCTAAAATTTACGTAGGATAGTTTCAAGAGGGGGAAATAAAAAAAATAAAAAAAAAACACACACACACAAAAAAAGTGATTAAAATTCCAAGATAGAAAGAGGTAAAAACAAAGAAACAAACAATGATAACAGAAACCCACAGAGAATTGTAGGTTTGCTAGCAGAGAACTTACCTAATATTATGACAGATGAAAAACATCCATCCAAGGAGCTCAACAAACCTCATACAGGGTAGATTCTTAAAGAAAGTCACCAAGACATGTCATAGTCAAGTGTTAATCTAAAACCACATAGCCAACATTGTAAAAAGCAACTCGTGAAAAAGAAAATGTTACTTACAAAGGGCAACTATTAAGGGTAAGTTCTGATTTTTTGGCAGAAAGTACAGAGGAAGAAAAACAGCAATGTGATGATATGACACAAACCTTGTAAAGAAAATATATATATATATATATGTCAAAATCATCCTTCAAATATGATACTACATTTAGGACATTTCCAGGTAAATAGAAATTAATGGGATTTTTAAAACTCTAAATCAATCCAAGAAGAAACTCTACAGGGAGCCCTTTGAAGGACCAACAATGTCTGATGACATTATCAGGTTAATGTACATGACATAGCCACACAGAAAAGCTATTTTCAGGAACAAAATAAGCTTAGAAGACTGAAAATAGAGAACCAGGGACATCAATTTTTACACAATGATGACTCCAAAGCAAAAATAAGGAATAAATAGTAAAAGTATAAAACTTTCAAACATAAACAAAATTAGAATTGTTACACAAAATAAAATAATTACTTTAAATTTAGAGAAATAGAAGTAAACTATAGGATATTCAAAAGGGAAATCAATAAAACTTTCCAACCAAAACAAGGAACTAGTCAAAATCCTCCAAGCATAAATTAATTTCTCAAACATATATTAAAACTGAAATTTCAATTCACATTATATGGTAGACATGGATATCTAATCTCCATATTTGGGATGCATAAATCCATTCTTTATTTTTCATGATTTGTTTACACCCAATATGTTGAGTTCTCCTCAAGTACAATCTCTTCTTTCACTTGGAGAATTCAGAACAGATTTAAAGGCAAACACAGTGACTAGGAAATGTACATTAAAATGTAAGTTTAATTATAAGTATTTAAAAAACTAATTGGAAGCATGGCTTAAAATTTTCAGGAAAAATGGCTTGATTATATTTTACCATTTAAAATAATTATTTGTTACTTTGTGTTGACATAGATGAATAATTCAGGACTCATTTCCTCTTCCTTACATAAGCACTCACTCTAACCTTCCCATTTACAGAAAAAAAGAGCCTGCACTGATAAGATTTATTTGGAGTGAAAGCCAAACCAGAATGCATTTTCCCTTCATTCAAATAAAAAAAAGAGAAGAAATATACAAAAGAGATGAAAGTATGTATATATTTCTTCTTCATTCCCCAGCTAAATAGGTCACCTTTTATGGAATAAGAATGCGGAATGTCTAGAGATAGGTCAGCTCTCTTACTTGAGTTAATAATTTCCCAGAGAGAAATGTAAAGCCAGGGAAACAGAGGTTTTCCCAAATATAAGCTAGTAGATTGTGTGAATCTATTTAACTTAAATGTCTAAATTCCCAATATTGCGAATGGAAGCTGTAACCTAGTTATAAATAGAAAACCAGAAGTGTTTTTTTTTATCTTAAATTTTCTGGAATTTGGAAATCCTTCGTTCACAATAGAAACAAAGTCTTGAAACTCAAAATATCCTTGTAGAGAGAAATGAACACTTGGTGGACAGAGCACAAGGAAGCACGAACCTCATTGTAAATCAGCACACAGCAAGGTTACCTTGAACTCATCACCCAGAAGATAAGTGCACACTTATTTCTGAGGTGAGGTGCTCTGGCCTCAAGATTTCTAGATTATAGCACATTAAACCAATGATCTTTCTAGGACAAATTTGCATATCAAGTCACCTTAGCTCTAAGGATACAACTATTTGTTAGCTAATATATATATAATATATAGAGATACATATATAATATATATTATATATAATATATATAAAACAGTCTTTCTTATTTTTAAACCCTTAATAACTCTTTTACAAATTCCTGTACATTTATGACTTAGTTGTAATATTCATTTTCTTTCAAGACATTTAAAAATAAAACTTACTTTCCAATTCAAATTTATTCAAGCACAAATATGATATATATATGTGTGTAATTTAGAAGTTTTGCAACAGTAAGTACCACTTTTCTCATAGGTCACATCACAGTTGTTGATGTAGAACTCCACAAATGGAGAAGTAAAAATAGATTGCTGCGCTGTCTACGGAGAAAGGAAAAAAACAGGAGGAAAGAGATAACATGCTCAGTATATATTTTTTAATTTAAAATTAGAAAACTGTTGGGAGAAGACTCTTGCATTTTCAAAGGTATGTTCTTGTAAATTTTATCCTTAAAATAGATATTTTGGTTCTTGTTTTAAAATAAATTTGGAAAACATTTTCAGATAGTTTGTATATGCAAGAATTTCGAACAAATAACTTCTGTGCCTGGTTTTGAAGATGTCATCAAGTCTATATAAAATTCCCATTAGGCAGACGCTGCGTGCTGGAGTTCTTGCCCGCTTGCGCTACTGACCTCGGCACCTCTACCTCGCTCCATGGAAGTTCCCGAGACGCGCCCCAATCACACTATTTATATCAACAATCTCAACGAAAAGATCAAGAAGGATGCACCGTCCGCTCCCAGAACCCTTCCGCCGTGCTCACGCTGGGCTCTCAGGGGGGTGGGGTGGGGGTCCCCAGTGGCCATTGACTTGGGTGAGGGTACCCCCTGGGGCCCGCGAGGTCACTGCCATCTTCTCAGTGACAATGCACCCTAGGGACCAGGGCCCACACTTCGGCCCCGGTGCTAGCATAGGCCTTTTGTATCAAACCTCGATGGCTAGTTTTGGTCTTGCCACAATGCTGGTGGGGAAACAAAACAAAAACCAATGCCCCTGTCCCAGATGAAGACATTGCGACTCCAGGATGACTTGACGAGCTCAGAGTGGGTCACGCAGCAGAGAAGTGTGGCTGAGGCCAGCCGTTGAGGAATTCTGCTGAAGTGTGCGGGACCCAAGAGACCTCTCTACCACCTTGAGCAGCACCCATAGCTGCTCTGCAGGGGTGTTGTGGGTGAGTGAACCTGTGAATTATTTACACACATCTGCTTTTCATGGTACCTCGGGGGTGGGGGGGACTGGAGAGCAGTGAGCTCTCCTTGGAGAACCTCAGGAGCGGCTGGAAATGAAATTCGCAGTTACTGATTAAAGCTGCCGCTGAAGAAACGGAAGACAAGAATGGCGGCTCCTGCACGTGCTTTCAAAGCGTCCTGTCCAGCCATCTAGGGGGCGAGGTGCTGGAGATGCAGTGGGGATGGAGACAGCCCTAGTCCTGCCTTCCTGGAGCCACAGGCCTGTCATGCAGACGGACAGGGCCCTCCATGGTGTGCGAAGGACAGGCCAGGGGTGGGAAGAGAGCGTTTTGGAGAAGCTCGCCAGCTCAATGTACCTGACAGAGGAGGGGAGTGATTGTGATTTCGAGAAACACAAAAACAACCCAGAGTTGACGTCAACCTGTGGCAGCCCCATGAGGACCGAGTTGACCCGCTCCCTGGGACTTCGGAGACTGTACATTTTCACAGAAGCAGACGGACTCACCTGCCAGAGCAGCTGGTAGATTTGAGCCCCGCACCTAGTTAGCAACTCACTGCGATCGAGTTGGTGCTGACACATAGAAACGGTGTAGGACGGGGTTGAACGGCCCCTGTGGATTTCTGAGACTGTTTATGGGAGTAAAAAGTCCTGTCTTTCTCCTGGGGGGTGCCTGGTGGTTTTGAACTCCTACCCTTTCAGATCGCATCCCGGTGCATAACTGCTACCAGACCTTGTGGTGAGACCAAGGAACCTAGTGGTGCAGTGACTTGTGTGTTGGGTTGTTAACTGCAGGGATCCACCAGCTGCTCTGGGGGAGAAAGAAGAGACCTCCAGGTCTACCTTACAAATCCTGCTTGACCAGATTTGTAGATTGTACTGGTACAGCTAAGGAGCTGGAAACACTGGGAATCCAGGAGATAAAACCTTCAGGACCAATAATGAGAGTAGAGATACCACGAGGGTAAGGGAAAGGTGGAGGGCGAGAAAGGAGGAACTGATCACAATGACCTACATACAACCCCCTTCCTGGGGGGTGGACAACAGAAAAGTGGGTGAAGGGAAACATCGGACAGTGTAAGATATGACAAAATAATAATTTATAAATTATCAAGGGTTTTGGGGGGAGGAAGGGAAAAATGAGCTGATACCAGGGGCTCAAGTGGAAGGCAAATGTTTTGAGAATGATGGTGGCAACAAATGTAGCAATTTGCTTGACACAATGGATGGATTTGTGGATTGTGGTAGGAGTTGTACCAGCCCCCAATAAAATGATTTTAAAAAGAAAAAAAAAGAAAATTCCCATTAATTGAATGATTTGTTTTAGTCAATTTTTGGCAGTCAATTTTGACTTTGTTCGCATGAGATGTTTAAAAATAATCATGGAAATCAATATTTTCTAAAATCTCTCTAAGTAATGTGATTAAACAACCAGGGTTGAGGGAAGCCCTAGAAAGGATGCAGCTCAAAGTCTGAAATGTTGTATAGAAACAAATATAACTGAAAAAACCTTTTTGACAGGTAATATTTCATTATATTTTAACAAATATTAAAGTATGTTCAGTAGCTGAAATTTGGACTAGGATTCATTGGAAGAAGTACAAATAGCAGTGGATAGACAAATATATATATACATCATTCGATATGTGGGTTTAGTTCTAGGCTAACAAAATAAATGAATATCACAATAAAGTGAGCCACACACATTTTTGTTTTCCCAGTGGACATAAATGTTATGTTTACTCTCTCTGTATTCTATGATGGAACTCTGAAGTAGTGGGTTAAACACTGGGCTGCTTAGCACAGGTCAGCAGTATGAATCGCGAGCTGCTCCACAGGAGGAAGATAGGTGTTCTTTTCCCATGAAGATTTATAGTCTCAAAAAGCCTAGGAGTGAATTGCATTCTGTCCTATTGGGTTCCTTTGAGTCAGAATGGACTAATATCAGTGTGTTTGATTTTTTTTATTTTGGTAGTCTATTAAATGTGAAATAGTATTATGATCATATTTTAATATTTTTAGAATTATCAAGATACAAGATAAATATAAGGACTTAGTGAATGCTATTATAATCTAGGAAAAATGGAAGTCATCAAATATGAAATGGAATGCATCAACATCAATAGCCTAGGCATTGATGAACTGAAATAGACTAATGTTGCCTATTTTAAATCAGAAATTCATCTTATTTTCTTTGTTGGGGATAACACAACCAAGAGAAATGGTTGGCATGCATTGTCAAAAAAAATTACAAAAGTAATCATGAAGTACAATGCTGTGTGTTGTATCATTACATCTATATGTTTTAAAGGAAATCTAATCAGTACAACTATTATTCAAATTTATGTACGAACCATAAAAGCGCTAGTGATAAAAAATGAATAATTCCAGCAACAACTTCAGTTCAAAAATTGATCAAACATGCAATCAAGGTGCATTGATAATTATTGGCCATTGGAATGCAAACATTGGAAAACAAAAAAGAAGGAACAATAGTTGGAAAATATGGTTTAGTGATTAGAAATGAAGCTGGAGGAAAACATGGTAGAATTATGCAAAACCAATGACTTATTCATAACAAGTACCTTTCTGAGCAACACAGAAGGTGGCTATATGCATGGACTTCCCCAGATAGAATACATATATATCAAATTGACTACCTCTATGGGAAGACAAGAGGGATACGCTCATGTCAGCAGCTAAAATTAGACCAGGGACTGACTGTGCATTGACTATCAATTGCTCACATGTAAGTTCAGCATAAAGCTGAAGAAAAAATTTTAAAGTCCACTAGAGGCAAAATATAGCTTTGAGTCCATCTCCTATGAGTTTCAAGACCATATCAAAAATAGAGTGAATGCATTGGACACTCAGGGCAGAAGATCTGATGAGTTGTGGGAGGATCGCTAGAACATCTCCATGAAGAAAGGCAAAGATCATTAAAAAGACAGGAAAGGAAGAAAGATCCATCTGGATGTTTGAAAAGTCTCTGAAACTTGCTCTGACTCATAGTGTACCGAAGGCAAATAGAAGAAAGGCTGAAGTCAAAGAGCTGAGGGGAAAACTTCAAAGGGCGTCTTGAGAGAAGATGAAGCCAAATATAATGAATTGCTCACAGACCTAGACATAAGAAACCAAAAGAGAGGCCCATGCTCAGCATCATCTTAAAGCACAAGAACTCAGGAAGAAATTCAAGCCTTGGGTTTCAACTTTGAAAGCCTCTATGAACAAAATATTGAATGATGCGGGAAGCATCGAGTGAAAAAGGAAAGACTACACAGTGACGATGTACTACAAGGAACTAGTTGATACGCCACCATTCCCGGATGTCGTAGATGAGTAAGAACCAATGGCGCTGAAGGAAGAATTCAAACTGCACTGAATGCATTAGCCAGACACAAGGCTTCAGGAATTGATGGAATACCCATTGAAATGTTTCAGCAAGCAGTTACTCATCTATGCCATCATATTTGAAATGATGAGATCCATATCTGTGCCCATGCCAAAGAAAAGTGACCCACCAGAGTGTTCAAACTATAGAATAATGGCATGTATATCTCACGCAAGTAAAGTTTTGCTGATTATTCAATAACAGTTGCAGCAGTACATTGACCCGGAAGTGCCGGAGGTTCAGTATGGATTCAGAGGACGACATGGAACTAGAGATATCATTGCTGAGGGCAGATGGATCTTGGCTGAACATAGAGATTACCAGAGAGATGTTTGGTTATGTTTTATTGACTGTGCAAAGGAATTCTACTTTGCTAACCATACGATATGGTCCTTGAAAGGAATGGGAGTTCCACAGCACTTCATTGCGCTCATGAAGAATTCGTACATGTATCAAGAACAAGGGAAAACTGCACATTTAAAATCAGAAAAGATGTGATTCAGGCTCATATCCTTTCACCATACTTAATCTGTATGCTGAGCAAATCAACGAAGTTGGACTGTGGGAAGGAATGTGGTGTCAGCATTGGCAGAAGGCATATTAACAACCTACAATATGCAGACGACACACCTTGCTTGTAGAAAGCGGGGAGGGCTTGCAGCACTTTCAGATGAAGGAAAAGGATGGGAGGCTTAAGTGGGGATGATGAATCAATGTAAAGAAGGCCCAAATCCTCACAACTAGGCCAATAGATAGCATAATGATAAATGGAAAGAAGATGGGAGTTGTCAAGGATTTTTGTCTTGCTTTATCCACAATCAATGCTCATGGAAGGAACAGTCAGTTGATCAAAGAGTTGTATTAAGTTAATCTGTTGCCCAGGATCTCTTTAGAGTATTGAGACTTAAAGATGTTACCTAAAGGATGAATATGTGTTCTGTCTAAGTCACAGTATTTTGCATTGCCTGATATACAATTATGAAAAATATAACTTTCCTCTAGTTCATAAATGCTTCCTTCCCCCACGATTATGATCCCAATTCTACTTTACAAATCTGCCTGGACTGAAGGATGTACAATGGTACAGATAGGAACTGGAAAAACAGGGAGTCCAGGAGAGATGAACCCCTCAGGAACAGTGGTGAGAGTGGCCACACAGGGAGGGTGGAGGGAGGGTGGGATGGAAAGGGGGAACTGATTACAAGGATCTACATATAACCTCCTCCCTGGGAGATGGACAGCAGAAAAGTGGGTGAAAGGAGACATCAGACAATGTAAGATATGACAAGATAATAATAATTTATAAATTATCAAGAGTTCATGAGGAAGAGGGAGCAGGGAGGGGGCTAATGAGGACCTGATATCATGGGTTCAAGTAGAAAGCAAATGTTTTGAGAATGATGATGACAACACATGTACAAATGTGCTTGACATAATGAATGTATATGTGGATTGTGATAAGAATTGTACGAGCTCTCAATAAAATGATTAAAATAGGTCTCATGTTTAATTAAGCATATTAAACAAAGTAATTTTTAATGTATAGTTTTCCACTCTCTATTCCTCCTTCATGTTTCTACTTAAATTTCCATGTAGACTAATTGCTTGAAGCTGAAATAAAATAGGGGGAATATGGACACGCACAGATGAGAATATAAATAACTAACTGAAAGGTAAGATCACTATACTTTAAAAATAATGTGACATGTGCGAAAAGAGTATACAGTAATTTTTTAAAAAGCAGATATATGTTAACATATCACAAATGAAAAGGCACATTGTTATAAAGACAAATGGTATGGAATTTTCAGGTAGAAAAATATACATACTCAACTCAGTAATAAGAATTATAATAAAAACCATTGACCATGAGGCATAAGAAGAGGATCAAGAACAAGATTGTCAGGTGACCATCACAAAATCAAGTAGGAGGTCATAAAACTACAGCACGTCATCCCAATCACATATATAAACATAAGGAGCATGAAGACTTACTATCAGAGGCTACTTCATCAATTCATTTATTGTGCATACATTTCTCTGCAACTGTTACTTACTGGGAAATAATGGGGGGGAAAGTCCTGCTGATTGAGAATACCCTTATGAAACAATTTCTACTTTGAATTACCATAACCCAACTATAATTTTCTCAATATGTGGTGGCTTCTGTCTTGTTATGATGCTGGAAGCTATATCACTGATATTTCCAATACCAGTAGGGTCACCCATGGTGATCAAGTTTCATCAACTTCTGGGCTAAAACTTTAAAGAAAGGACTGGTGAGATACTTTCAAAAAACGATCAATGAAAACCTCACACGACACAATAAAACAGTGTCTGATATAATGCTGCAAGATAAGCTTCTTAATATGGGAGACACCAAACAAAGGCCGCAACAATAGACTCAAAACATAAGGAAGATCATGAAGTTTATGTAGATTTTACTAATTATCACATTCCTTTACAAATGTTTGCCAGGAGTCAGTCTACTTCACTGCAATGAGCAGCAAGGTTTTGGAATAAATGCAGTGTTTTACAACAGAAGCTTGAGTTGACATTTATGTTGGCATTAGGTTCATTTGAAGATATTTGAAATTTTTTTCTTTATATACATTTGTGGAAAGGCTTTTACTTATGGTGTGTAATCTAATTTAGTCTCTTAAAGGCCAAGTGAGACAAGTACTTAGATTTACCTCCTATCTGTAGATCCAGCTCTGATGAGTGTGGGTGAAGTAAAATGCATTAGGTGTGTTGTAGCTCAGAAGTTATTACATTTTGATAGCATCATTAGAAAGGCAAACTGCCAAACTAAAGTTTTTATTCGAAATTGAAAGGTCAAATGCCCAAGTTTTGCATAAAAAACATTAACATGGGTCCCTTTATCTATTTTATTATTTTGAGGATAAAAATATTCTCTTTTCTCTTTCTGCTCACTTCACGTGTGAATTTTTTTTATTTAAATTAAAAGCATCAGATAAATTTTTTTCAAATTTGAAATAGTGATTGCTAATGATCAATGCTGACACCTTTCTAGTAAGTCATAGTTGACCCACATTCTATTGACATTTTACCTTCACTCTGCTTGAGAAAAAGCAGGAAAGAGACACGTAACTCTAGACAAACTTGTTTATTTATTTTACTGTTTTTTTATGATAGATGAGGCTTTGGTTTGATGATATCTTGGCTCTTGAAGCATTACTGGTAAATTCTCAATGTTTTTCATGAGAGACTTCAATTAACAGAGGCTATATAAAGCTATCTGTACCAAAAACACTGAGTTAATCTGATTTGAATTATTTACAAGTAATCAACAATTTGATTCACATGAAATATGTTGGATTTGGCATTGAAGTTGGATGATATGAACTCAGGTAGAATTTATATTGAAAATGAATTATGGGCAACATTAGAAGGACTAGAGATTTTACAGCGATAGTTTCCTTGAGTCTTATCTTTCTTCATATCCCTTATTGTAACTTGCCTCTTCGACATCTTTTTTGTTTATGTCTTCCTGCCCTCTCTCCTTTTTTTCTTCTGTTTTCTTTATCAAATTTTCCTGTATAGTAAGTTTTCATAATTTATGCACTTACTCTCTTTTACTTTATTTTCTTCTGGAGGATTCTCTATCTCTTCACTGAGTCATGCTCACAAACAGTTGGATTCCCAAAGTGTTGTATGCAAGGAAGGCAAGACTGGCAGTACTCAGACAGACATTAGGATACTGCAATTCTAGTTATGTTAAAAAAAACATGCAAATAGAAAATCCACTTTACTCAGTTGCGTAACATAAATGCACTTATCACACACACTAATATCTTCTAAATCTAAAACCTAATGTGAAAACAGCTCTATTTTTTCATAATTAAATTCACATAATTTTAGACAATAAGATTAATGGAAGCTAGATTGGATCAAGAAACAGGGAAAAATGTTTAAGAACTAAATTAAACTGGGACTACTTTGAAAATAAAGCAGTGTCAATGAAATTATTTTCCTCAAAATAATCATTACATAGGGTATGCTTCCACTGGCTATTTTATAGAGAAGGATTGATATTGCATTCTGTGTCAAATGCCATGATATTGGAAGGAGAAGAATGGTCCTATAAAGGAAAACAAAACAGTAATAACAAAACTACTATATAAGAATGGATTCTAAAAGAATAGAAACTGAGGCATACAAAATGATAAATACAATTGTATTTCAAAATCTCCATCACTTTATTCCTGATATCCTTTGAGAGATACCAGGTAAACCAGAAGCTGAAATGCCCCACTTTTTTGGTATTGCTGTTATTGTTAGGTACCGTTGAGGAAGTTCCAATTAAAATAGTACTTGGTCCTGCTCCAACCTCACAATAATTTATATGTTTGGTTTCCTTGACTTAATCTATCCCACTGAGGGTCTTACTCCCTTTAAATTGACTTTCTACTTTACCAAACGTGATGCTCTTCTCCATAGACCGCTCTCTTTTGACAACATGTTTGAGGAACCGATTCAAAATCTCACCAAAGGAACATTCTGCCTTAGCTTCTTCCAAAGCAGATTTGTTCTTCTGTCAGTCTGTGCTAATTTAATTATTCCTCCTGTACCCAATAATTCAAAATGCATCATTTCGGTGGTCTTCCTTATGTAGTGTCCAGCTTTTAACTGTATATGAGGCAATTTTAAATAGCATAACTTGAGTCAGATACACATTTATTCTCACAGTAACTTGCTCTTCTTCACCTAAAAGAGGTCTTTTGAAACAGCTTGCCAAATTCAACAGTACCTTTAATTTTTTGACTGTTGCATCAATGGGCATTTGTTGTGTAGCAAAGTAAAATGAAATCCTTGACCACCTCAATCTATTCTCTTTTGGGGAGGATGGTGCAATTTGGTCCACTTGTGAAGAGTTTGATTTGTTTACTTTCAATTGTAATCTATACTGAAGGCTACCAGCTTTGATCTTTATCAGTTAGAGTTCAAAACAAGATGAATTAGTAACAGAGAACATACTATACCATGGTAGTGTTACTATCTACACGGGACTTGGAAATCCAGTCACCAAATACTTGCTGAAGAATATGGTTGTATGATAACTATTAAAAAATAAATGTTAAAGGGGGGATGTAATCAAATATTAATAACTACCCAACCAATCCAACGAACAAACTCACTGCACTTGAATTGACTGTGACTCAGTGCCACAGCAAGTCAAAACAAAAATGCCCTTTTGGGCATCTGGGACTTTAAAACTTTACTCCGCATGTTAGGTGCCAGCAAGTCAGTTCTGACTCCTAGCTACTCTAAGCACAACAGAATAAAACACTGTGCAGTCCTGGGCTATCCTAATCATTATTCCTATGGTTGAGCCTATTTTTACAGCCACTACTTCTGTTGAGGGCCTTCATAATGTCCTTCTCTGGGAACTAATTGATCTCTCCTAACAATATGTTCAAAATATTTAAGATGAAGTCTCAACAGCTTTTCCTATAAGGAGAATTATGGTCATACTTCTCCCGAGAGCGATTGTCTAGTTGCTGCTTGATGGTATTTTCAAGATCTTCTCCAGGACAATTCAAAAGTATTGAGCCTTCTCGGGGCTTCCTTAGTCAATATCCAACTTCCACATGCTTATGAGGCAATTGAACATATCATGGCTTGAGTTAGGTGCACCTTTGTCCTCAAAGTAACTTCCTTGCTTTACAAAACTTTCAAGAGGACTTGCGCAGCAAATTTACTCAATGCAATGTAACTGTTGATCTTTTGACGCTGCATTCCATGAGCAGTGGATCCAAACAAGACAAAATCCTTCACAACTTCAAACTTTTCTCCATTTATCATGATGTTTTCTCTCGGTGCATTGTGAGGATTCTGCTCCTCTATGGAGTTGCAACCCAAACTGAAACTTGCCATCCTTGACCTTCATCAGCAAGTGCCTCAAGTCCTCACTTGAAGACTCCTCACTGCCTGCAAGCAAGGTGGTACAATCTCCGTATTTCAGGTTGGATTAAGCATTTCTTCAAACTTGATGCCACATTCTTCTCCCTATATGCCAGTTTATCTGATTAGTTGCCTAACATAGATGAAATAAATATGGTAAGAGAATACAGCCCTGGCAAACCACTTTGCTTATTTTAAACCCTGCAGTATTCCTTTGCTTTGTTCTGACAACTGCCTCTTGATCCATGTACAGATTCCTCATGAGCACAAAGAAGGGTTCTGAAATTCTCATTATTCTCAAGGATGTGTATAGTTTGTTATGATCCACGCACAGCTTGTGGTAGTTATACAATCTGTTGTCAAGTTGAATCTCAATAGTGAAAGGGTGGCGTTTAGCTGTCAACCAAGCTGCAGCTTGATGACTTCATTTGGAGGAGCTAAGGAGATAAATAGCTCACTGGAGGTGGGAGACACATGAACTCTCTGAGAGGCATTTCTTATGAGAAGTCATATGAAGCTACTCTGACACAACCAGAACTCTGGAAGCTGAAGAAGCCTCGTGGACACCCCTGCCAGCACTGAGATGCTTATAACACCACTAGATGCACAAGACTTCCCACCCACTGGGCTGTGATCTTCCTGTATTCGGCATCATTGCATGTGTTTGGTGAGTCTGAAGAGGACTTTCTAGATTGGTATTGGACATATGGACTAACATCAGACTTGAAGACTTGATCTGGACTGGGCTGGGATGTTTTCTCAGTATTCAATTGCTCTCTTATATAAACCTCTTTCCTGTATACAAATGTATCTATGAATTTGTTTCTCTAGTCTATCCAGACTAATACATTAAGGTACCTTGGGACAGAGGTACTAGAGAAACAAATCATAAAGATAGAGAGTGGATGTTTATTTGACTTATGCCTCATGGTAGTGTTTCTTCTTTGGCTAGCCAAAAGTCAGATATGTCCATGCAGTTTTCTGGTAAGAATACGGGAAGTTAGAGTTTTGATTATTTTGTTTGTGTGTAGACTTTGGTTATTTGTGTGAAATGATGAAAATGAATGTGGTTAATGTATAGTTTGAGATCAGGGGATACAAACACCCCCTTGAATTTCTCATAGCTGCTTAGGGAAAATAGCTGACAGAGATCAAAATGACTGACAGAAAGTTTGGCTCTGGCTTGATGCTGTCAGAGGTGCTGATGCAATATTTTGTGTAAATAGAATAGTTTAGATAAGGATTTAGATAAGCTAAATAAGGATTGTAATTGACTGTTTTAATAATTGAGATTAGTATCTGATTCTACTTTGTTTTTAGCGATTTCTTCTGCTTATTATTATTGATACAATGATTGATAGAAATGATTATTGAATGTATGAAAATAGAGAGCTTGTAATCCCACTTGCCTTGAGCCATTAAAACTTGATCGTTAAGTGGGTTTAAGTCAGTAGTTTTCAACCTTCTTAATGCTGCAACCCTTTAAGACAGTTCATGTTGTGGTGACCCCCAACCATAAAATTGTTTTTGTTGTTACTTCATAACTGTAATTTTGCTACTGTTATGAATCATAATGTAAATATCTGATATGCAGGATATATTTTTATTGTTAAAAATTGAACAAAGTTGAAGCATAGTGATTAATCACAAAAACAGTATGTAATTATATATCATGAAATATTTATTTCCAATAAAAAATAAATGAAATTTTGTCATGAAGTATGGTATAACATGGATAACAGACTGCATGCCGGGCACTCATATGTGAGTGTATCTGCAAGTGGACTGGGATTGTTGAGAATTTGTGATGGGGCCATGGTTTAAAGACAAGGTGACCAATGGGCACCCTGATGAGGCTATGTGAGTTAGCCCACAATGAGTCCACCAATATCTGACCAGATGAAGAGAAGATTTTTTTTCAGCCTATGAACTGGTGCAAATTGCTGTAGACATTGTGGATGGCCTGTCCTGATTTGACTTTGCTTATGGTTGCAGACTAACAAGGTTCCAATTGTAATGAAGATTTTGAAGAATATCATTGTCTTTTCAGAGCATTGGGCTGATGTAAGTTGGCAGTATAGAAATTGGATATCTAAAATTGGGGGGATAAACACATGATGTGGCTGGCTTACATAATTTCGTAGGTGGGGAAATATATTCATAGGATTATAAGAGTAAGGTATTTGTGTTAATAAACTGCAGTTGTTAGGCATAGGATATTTTTGTTCACTTATAGAATGCTGTGTTTAAATGAGGGTGGTGCATATTGAATTGTATGCATTTTAGTTTTATCCTGGTAAGTACAGATATGATTTTATTATTGTTTGTTTGAAAATTATATAAGAATAAGAACTATGTGGAAGTATCTAATTGACAAAGCATGGTCTGTGGTAGTTACATAATCTGTTGTCAATTTGAGACTTAAGAGTGAAGGGGTAGGGTTTAGCCTTTCAATCAGTTTGAAACCTGATGACTTCATTTGGAGGTTCTATGGAGATAAATAGCTCACTGGAGTTGGGACACATGTGCTGTCCCTGTAAGTCATGCTCATTGACACGTCACATGGAGATAGGATCATGGTAGCCAGAGCCTCAGAGCTGGAGAAGCCACATGAAGACCCCTGTCTGCACTAAGATGCTTATAATGCCACTGGATCCACAAAACTTCCCAATCACTGGTCTATGACCTTCCGACATTCGGTGTCCTTGCATGTTTTTTGTGAGTCTGAAGAGGAATTCATAGATTGGTATTGAACATATGTGCTAATATCAGACTATTGACTTATAATTTTACTTGATTTATACTTTATTCATTGCAATTTCAGATTAAGAATTAATGTTTTATACTGTTTCTCCTCCTTTTATGTGATGCCCTATGAGCAAATGGAGATCGTGAATGCTTTACTCCCAGTCTTTGCTCCGTTCATGTGACCATGATTGACTCTACTTTAAGAAAGCAGCTCCTTAATAAAAAGGAGGCGAAAGAAAGAAGAAAGCAGCTCTTTGTCAAGCACATTTGAAGTGCCTTCTGACCCAGGGTCGAATCCTCTAGCACTATTTTCAACTGTGTGCTGCTTTCATTCAGTAGGCTTTCGGTCTAAGAGTATTTTGAAACTATGCCTAAGGTTTAAGCAACTATTTCCTCAGAAGTGTGCAGCAGGGCCCATCTTTAGAGTCTAGATTTAGTCTTGAAGCTCTACTGAAACTTGCTAACCTTGCAGGACCTTGTTGGCATTTGAAATGCCAGTAACATAGCTTCCAGCATCACGGCAACACATAAGCTACACAAAGGAAGACAAGCTCACAGATACATGGGGGTTTCAAAGAACATATTTCTCAATATTTCTCCAGTGGAAAACTGCTGGGTTCAAGTCATAGTCCACTGCACCATCAGTGTTTTTAAAATATAAATAGTCAAATAATCATTTTAGAGTATAGAAATTTCAGAATTTATTACAGAAGCATGTGGTTATGGAAACAAAATGAGCTTGGATTTAAACATTATTTGGGTAAGTGTGAATTGTGTGATCTTGGGTTAGTAACCATGGAGGAGTAATTTACTATGTAAGCTTGATTATATTGATTATCATCAGTATTATTTATAGCAATGAGAATTGGATATGGAAATAATTCTGGTAAATATTTCTTATTGATGTCATATGATAATAGTTAATATCCTGAATCACAAACGTTTATAGTCCTCGAACTTTATGCCACCATTTATTGTAGATGATACCATGTGCATGTAAATATTTAACACCTTGCTTTTAGTATACTTGTGAAATATGCTTCTACTAAGTGTTGTTAGTATTATTCCATTTGACTTTGATCATTTTAATTGAAAGTTAAAAGGATATTAGACGGAAAATGTTAAGTTTATAATGTTTATGGCATTACCAAATTAAAAGAAAAAAGAAAGAAATCACACACTGCCTTGGACATGACTGTAACTCACTGTACTGACTAATCCACAGAGTTTCCGATGTTGTAAATCCTTACAGAAGAACAGTGCCAAATGTTTATTCTACAGAGCAGCTGGTGGTTTGGACACGTTTAACCTTTGGGTAAGCAGTGGAGTACTTAACCTCTGCATCATAAACCTCAGAAAGTAATGTATATTATTTTGGTATCTTTCTATTAGCATTAAGTATATTAATAATTCTATGGAAACCTTATTAAGAAGTTGTGAAAATGAGCATTCTAACAGAGTACTACCTTCATTTTTTATCTCAGTGGATAAAAAATGTTAGGCACATAAAAATAGCATCATATCTAATAATGTTTAAAATGTTTTTTCACAAAGTTAAGCATATGAAGTTATGAACTATTATATTATTTTGTGCACATCAGTAGTTTCTAATGAACTTAGTGGTTATTCATAAACCTAGACAGAATTAGGTTAGAGGGAAGGAAGTTTAAGATTTCACATATATTTTAGAGAAATATATACTTTTCATATTATCATTAAATATAATGAGATGGTGTAGCTAAACTGTTATAACAATAATAAAAGTCATCCAAATAACTTATACTTTCCTGAAAGGAAACTTGAAATTGCAGTCTCTTTACTCCATTGGCTTTCAAATCAATTATACAATTTTAAATAAGTTTAAACCAGGTGTTAATATTTCTCTACTCCATATCACAATATGAAAAAAATAAAGTGGAAATGTATTTTATTTCTTAAAGACACACAACCGGTCAATGAAATGAAAATAAGAAAAAAAGTGTTTTTTCTTTTTTTCAGTAAGAATGTTTCTTGATGTTCTAGTGCTTCAGCTCCTCACTCATACTCTGTCATGTCATGGTTTTTGCTTCTTGTTAAGGCATCTCACTGAATGAGAGGAACTCATGCATATCCCTCAGAAGTTAGCACAGATATCAAAGAAAAGCATTATTTAAATAAGGAAATATATAGTTATATACCATCATTAGTAATTTTAATATTTAAATAAAATTACACATAAATATAACTATACATAAATAAAATTAAATTGCCTAAATTAAAAAAATTAGTTTCTTACTGATATGCTTTTTTTCCAGATAAATTATTTGAAATACCATATATTATCTTCATTTCTATTATATCATGATTGCCTGTGCTTATATCCTCTGAGTGAAATTAGCTCCTTTTACAAGAAATTCCACTACAACTTATAAAATATTATTTAAAATATAAAACATGAATTAAATTATTCACTACACTTATTGCTTTGAATGATACACATAATATGTCCTTGAGGGGTTTAACAATTATCTTATGTGGTAATTGCACATATAGTTTCCTCTAATAAATAGCAACAAAAAAAAGAGGGAAGCCCTCAACTAAATGAATTTACACAGTGGCTGCAACTATAGGTTTAAGCATGAGAACAACTGTGAGGATCACACAGGACTGGGCCATATTTTCTTCTGTTATGCAAAGGATCACTATGCATCAGAACCAACTCAGTGACACTTAAGTTATTGATTTTGTCAAATAAATTAAGTAACATCAAGCAACATCCTTTGCATATTATCTCAAAGCCAAACTTTTTCTTAATCCTGAACTATTTTGTCCTATAACATCAACACTATTGAAAATCAACTCAACCACAATGTGGTTATATCTTATTTCTCCCATTT
This sequence comes from Tenrec ecaudatus, assembly GCF_050624435.1. Taxonomy (NCBI): domain Eukaryota; kingdom Metazoa; phylum Chordata; class Mammalia; order Afrosoricida; family Tenrecidae; genus Tenrec; species Tenrec ecaudatus. Next base: position 238,540,015 of record NC_134531.1, read on the forward strand.
GAAATAACTCTGCTTCCTATATCATTGTATTCATTTTAATCAGCTCCTCTTGTAATGTTCTATTGTAGAATCTTCATTTCTCAGGGCTCAATTTGAGTTGAAAGCTGAGCAGGTACATAAAGCCTATTTTCTTTTTGCTTTGAATCTTTTAAAAAACTCATTTTATTAGGGCTCATACAACTCTCATCACAATCCACACATACATCAATTGTGTAAAGCCCACTTATGCATTTGTTGCCCTCATCTTTCTCAAAATTTGCTTTTTGTTTGGGTTACTGGAATCAGCTCCTCATTTTCCTTTCCACCCACCTTCCTCCCCTCTACCCCCTCCTTCATGAACCCTTGATAATTTATAAATTATCATTTTATCTTATCTTACACTGCCCGGTGTCTCCCTTCACTCACTTTTCTGTTGCCCATCCCCAAGGGAGTAGGTTATATGTAGATTCTTGTGATCAGTTCCCCCTTTCTAGCCCCCATTCCCTCCTGGTATCGCCGTTCTCACCACTGGTCATGAGGAGTTCATCTGTCCTGGATTTCCTGTGTTTTGAGTTTTCATCTGCACCACTGTGCATACTCTGCTCTAACCAGGTTTGCAAGGTAGAATTGGGATCATGAAGGTGGAGGGGAGGAAGCGTTTAAGAACTGGAGGTAGGTTGTGAGTTTCATTATTGATGAGTGAGTCCTCTCCTCTCCACCCCTCGACTCTATAATCACACAATTTGATGTGCTGCTTCCATGTGGGCTTTGTTGCTTCTGGGCTAGATGGCCGCTTCTTTAATTTCAAGCCTTTAAGACCCCAGACGCCATATCTCTCCATAGCTGGGCACCATCAGTCTTCTTCACCACACTTACTTATGCACACATTCTCCTTCAGCGTTTATGTGGGGAAGGTGATCACACAATGATGTGTTTTTGTTCTTTGGTGTCTGCTACCTGATCCCTTCAACACCTCGTGATCACACAGGCTTGTGTGCTTCATCTCTGTGGGCTTTGTTGCTTCTGAGCTAGATGGCTGCTTGTTTACCTTCAAGCCTTTAAGACCCCAAATGCTACATCTTTTGATAGCCGGGCACTATCAGATTTCTTCACCACGTTTGCTTATGTACACGTCGGTCTTCAGTGATCATGTCGGGAAGATGGCCATCATGAATGACCGTTTAGCTGAGCAAAATGCTCTTGTTTTAAGGAGAAGCATGTGACGAGGCCCAATGTCCACCTGCTAACCTACTACTAAACCTATAAATACATGCACATAGGTAGATTTCCCTTATAATCATAAATATGTTTACATATGTACATGTCTGTATTTAGGCTTCTTTGTATGCCCTTTGCCTCCTGCTCCTTTCCTCTATTTCCTTGTGCTTTCCTCCTGTCCCACTACCATGTTCAGCCTTCATTTTGGTTTCAGTAATTCCTCTCAGTTACATTGCCCTTGGTCACTCCCTACTGGTCCTCCCGTGCCCTTCCCTCCACTGGTTTTGAACCGCTCATTGTTCCTTTGTCCCTGGGTTGGCCAACACCTGATCCTTTCCCCCACCCCCACACTCTCATGCCCCTATGGAACCGTTGGTCCCATTATTTCTTCTCACATTAATTATCCAGCCTTATCTAGATGTACCTGCAGAGATAGTAATATGTGCATAAAATTGCGGATGGCTTCGACAGCACCAAACAAAGTGGCACATAAGAACATGGCCACAACGGTGGCAACAGCGACAAGCTAACAAACAAATAAGCCACTGACAAACAAAATTTAAAAGAAGAAAGTACCAAAAAACAAAACAAAAATACAACCCAAAATTTTTTTTAAAAAGAAAGAAAAGCCTCTAAATATTTCAAGGTCTGTTTGTTGACCTTCAGGAGTGTTTTCAAGATGAGTCTGATGGGATGCCCCATCTGGGCCCCAAAGTCCATCCTTGATACTCCCTCAGGACCTCATGGCTCTGTTTCCCCCGCCACTCAATTGCACATTCCCAGTGTTTTGCCTCAGTGTGGTGGGGTCAGCTCAGTCACACATCCCACACTGTGTCTCTTGTGCTGTCCCGTGTAGGGCCATGGGTCAGTGCAGGATGTCGTATCTCACAGTGGGGACCACCATATGCTCCTCCCTAGGCATTGGGTGATCTGAGCAGGCCTATCATCTCTGAGCTTGGTGGGCCCAGGTGTGCTCCACTCCCTTCCTCCTCCTTCAGTTGCTTCAGCTTCCTTCTGGGTATGGTAGGTCAGTACCTTTCCCCTAACAGGCGATTTATTTTCATGTTCTGTGGCACTCCCTTCTATGGTGGGGGTTGGGCTGATTCTGGTCAGGGCCAGAAGTATGGTCCAGTCTTTTTGCGGATTCCTCTACGCATTACATTGCCCTCCTGGTTTGGCGTGTCATGGTGGGGGTCTGTATGCACAATTCCAGTTCTGTGGGGACACAGACAAATCTCTCCCCCTGGGTGCGTTAGTGCCCTATTACCCCCTGCGCCATCATCTCAGTTTCTCCCCACACGATTCTCCTTACACCTACTCCCCTTCACCTTCTTTATGCTGGACTCTCATGTACCTCCCTGGATATAGTCTGCCTTCCCCCAGCTATCTATGCTTCCACCCGTTTATTGCGAGATAGGTGTCTATTCTTTTATTCCTGCCATGCTGATTGTACTTACCACAGGGGACTCGTGCTATACCTGTCCTTTTGAGTTTGGCTGACCATGCTTAACATGATTCCTTCCAGCTCTTCCCACAAAACGACATTTTTCATATGATCGTCCATGCTTTTCAGTGCTGCGTAGTACTCCATTGTGTGTATGTGCCAGAGTTTAATAATCCACTCATCTATCGATGCAAACTTAGGCTGTTTCCAAGTCTTTGTGCCAAAATAAACATTGGAGCACAAATGACTGGTCACTTTTTATTTGTTGTCTCCACTGGGTATATGCCTAGTAGAGGGATAACTGGGCCATAGAGTAGATCAATTTCCATCTTTTAAAAAAATCATTTTATTGCGGGCTCAGACATTTCTTTTTTTTTAAACATTTTATTAGGAACTCATAAAACTCTTATCACTATCCATGCACGTATCAACTGTATAAAGCACATCTGTACATTCTTTGCCCTCCTTATTTTCAAAGCATTTGCTTTCCACTAAAGCCCTTTGCATCAAGTCCTCTTTTTTCCACTCCATCCCTGGGCCCCCTCCCTCATGAGCCCTTGATAATTTATAAATTATTATTTTGTCATATCATGCCTCGTCCGACGTCTCCCTTCACCCCCTTTTCTGTTGTCCGTCCCCCAGGGAGGAGGTCACATGTAGATCCTTGCAATCAGTTCCCTCTTTCCAACCCACCCACCCTCTGCCCTCCCAGTATCGCCCCTCAAACCCCTGGTCCTGAAGGTATCATCCACCTTTTCCCCCTGTGCCTCCAGCGCCTATCTGCACCAGTATACATCCTCTGCTCTAACCAGACTTGCAAGGTAGAATTTGGATCATGGTAGTTTGGGGAGGGGAGGAGAGAAAGCATTTAGGAACTGGAGGAAAGCTGTATTCTTCATTGGTGCTATATCACACCCTGCCTGACTCATCTCCTCCCCTAGACCTATCTGCAAGGGGGATCTCCAGTGACCTACAAATGGAATTTGGGTTTCCACTCTGCAGTTTCCCCTTCATTCACTATGGTAAGATTTTTTTTTTCCTGATGATGCCTTATACCTGATCCCTTCGACACCTCGTGATCACACAGACTGGTGTTCTTCCTCCATATGGGCTTTGTTGTTTACCATCAAGTCTTTAAGAACCCAGACACTATCTCTTTTGATAGATGGGCACCATTAGCTTTCTTCGCCACATTTGCTTATGCACCCGTTTGTCCTCGGCAATCGTATCATGGAGGTGTGCACCCAATGATATGGTTTTTCGTTCTTTGATGCCTGATAACTGATCCCTTCAGAGCCACGTGATCACACAGGCTAGAGTGTTCTTCCATGTGGGCTTTGTTGCTTCTGAGATAGATGGCTGCTTGTTTATATCAAACCTTTAACACCCCAGATGCTATCTCTTTTGATAGCCAGCACCATCAGCTTTCTTCACCACATTTGCTTGTTCACCTGCTTTGGCTTCAGCGGTTGTGTTGGGAGGGTGAGCACCATAGAATGCCAATTTAGTAGAAGAAAGTATTCATGCATTGAGGGAGTGCTTGAGTAGAGACCCAAGTTCCTCCCATCACCTTGATACTAAACCTATAAATATAGGCACATATATCTATTTCCCCATCCTCATATATTCCCCATCCTCATATACATATTTGCATATGTACATGTCTTTGTCTAGACCTCTATAAATGCCCCTTTGCCTCCTAGTTCTTTCCTCTATTTCCCTTGACTTTCCTCCTGTCCCACTATCATGCTCCGTCCCCACCTGGGTTACAGCCATACCTCTTCGTTACCTTACCCTTGATCATTCCCTACCAGGCCTGCCACTCCCACCTCACCATCAACTTGGATCCCTTGTTGTTCCCTTGTCCCTGGGTTTGTTAACACCACTTCCTTACCCCCCACTTCCCCCTATCCCATATCCCCCCGTAACTGTCGGTCCCGTTGTTTTTCCTCCAGATAGTTCATCCAGCTTATCTTATTTAGACAGACCTGTGGAGATAATAACATGCACAAAAACAAGACAGAGGAAAACAAAGCAACAGTATACAATAAAACAATAACAACAAACCACTGACAAAGAACAAAACAAAACACATCAAGAAAGAAAACTTACAGTTAGTTCAAGGATCATTTTTTGGCCTTTTAGGAGTGTTTTCCAGTCCAGTCTTTTGGGGCACCACGCCCTGGCCCCAAAGTCCACTTTCAGCATTCCCTGGGAACCTTGCTGCTCCATTCCCTTGCTGTCCTGCTGCACTCCCCCAGTGCTTTGCCTCGGTGTGGTAGGATCACTGTGTCTCTGGTGCAATTCCCACACTGTGTCTCTGGTGCTGTCCCCTGTAGCACCATGGGTCACTGAGGCGCATCATGTCTCATAGTGGGGCCAGCCATGTGGTCCTCTCTGTGAACTAACTGCTCTAATTTGGATCATTGTCCTTAAGGGCTGGTGGGCCAGGATGTGCTCCACTCTCTCCTCCTCCCCCTTCATCTGCTCCCCTGTGCTCTGATCAGATATGTCCCTCTCCCTGAGCTGCAGAATCAATGTCGTCCTTTGAAACAGATTCTTCTGGGGGGAGGGGCAGGCATCCACTTAATATTTGGTACTGGGGACAACCTCCCAGACCTCTCCACTGGTTCCCTAATTTCAATATTCTTTAAGTATCTCCAGCTTGCTTTCCAGATTGCTGTACATATCTACACAACCACCAGCAGTGGAGGAGGGTTCCTACTTCACCACAGTCCCTCCAATACTTGTTGCTCTCTGATTTACTAATTTAGGCTAGCCTAAAGTTTGTTCGGTGAAATCTCATGGTTCTTTTCACTTGCATTTCTCTTATGGCTAATAACCAGGAACACTTTCTCATATGCTTGTTGGCCATATAGGTCTCCTCACTAGTGAAAGTCCTTTTGCCAACTTCCTTAGGGGGTTGACTGTTTTCCTCTTTTTGCAGGTCATGAGGGTGTTGTCGATTTTAGTAATGAGTCCGATGTGTCATTACTGAAAATCCTCTCCCAGTCTGTGGATTGTCTTGTCACCCTCTTTGTGAAGTCTTTCGAGGTACACAGGTTCTTTGTTTTTATTATATCCCATTTGTCGATTTCTAGTTCACCTATGTGTGTAACCTTCCCTATTTCAGTGAGCCTATGAGTTCCCTGGGCCAGTGCTGAGATTAGTCCCGATTCCCTCCTTGATAGTTCTGATGGTTTGGGGTTTAACTTCTAGGTCTGTGATCCACCTTGAATTTGTTCTTGCGCATGGGGTGAGGTAAACATCTTGTTTCATTTTTCTACATGTGGATATCCATTGTGTCTACACCACTTGTTTAAAAGGGCCTCCACTTCTCACTTGATGGTTTTGGGACCCTTGTTGAAGATCAGTTGTCTATATGCTGATGGTTTTATTCCTGGGCTTTCTATTCTTTTCCACTTATCTGAGTGTATGTCGTTGTGCCAGCACTACACTCTCTTAACCAATATAACTGTGTAATGGGCATTAAAATTGGGTAAGGCAAGTCCTCCAACTTTGTCCTTCTTGAGGAGTTCTCTGCTAATTCTGGGATTCTTCCCTCTCCACATGAAATTGGTGATCAGTTTTTCCATTACTCTTCCATTACTTTGAAGAAGGCTGATGGTATTTGATTTGGTATAGCATTGAACTTGTAAAGTGTTTTAGGTAAGATTGTCATCTTTACTATTTTAAGCCATCCAATCCATGAGCAGGGGATGTTCTTCCATTTGTGTAGGTCACTTTTTGTTTCCTGTATTATGTCTTATAGTTTTTCTTGTATAGGTCTTTAGTTTGTTTGTTTTTGCTAAATATATTCCTAGGTATTTCAGTTTGTTCTTAGCTACTGTGAAATGTACTTCCTTCTTAATTCCCTCTTCTGTGGTCCTACCCGATGTGTATAGAAAACCTTCTGACTTCTTGCATCTTCCACTCTTGTGTATTCCTCTATCACTGTAAGTACTCCTGCTGTGGAGCTTTTGAGGAGCTGAGGGAAGCAACCCAGAATGAGGATGCAATGATAGAGAAGGTGAAGTCCACAATAGAGGGGATGAAGTTCACGATAGAGGGGATGAAGTCCATCCACTAAAGGGAACAGCAAGACCTAACAGAAGAGGTAGCTGAAGCCACACACAGGTCACAGAAGTTACGATTAGGCTAGAGGAGGCTAGATCACTGTATCAGTGATCTCGAGGAAACTCAAACAGATCTAAACAAATGCAAAAGACAGTCAGATAGAAAAATTAAAGATGCAGAAGATAACCTGAGATCAATGACAGATGCTATGAAGAGGAATAATATTTGAATAATCGGTCTACCAGAGCACAACACAACACACAAGTCAATAGCCAAGATATCAAAGGAATTTCTGGAAGAAAACTTTCCCACCCTAACAAGAGAGAACCAAACACTCATACAGAAAGCAGAAAGGATGCCAGCAAGACTAGAATCCCAAGAAGAACACGCCAAGACACATCATAGTAAAAGTATCCAACTTCGTGGAAAAAGAGAAAATTTTAAATGCTGCAAGAGAAAGGAAGAGTCACATACAAAGGAGCACAGGTAAGATTATGCTCACACCTATCAACAGATACCATGAAGAGGAAGAGAGTGTGGAGCCACATCTTCCAAAAGCCGAAAGAAAAAAGCATCTCCCCCAGAATCCTTTACTCTGCCAAATTATCAATTAATATAGATGGTAAGATAAGAGTCTTCCAGGAAAAGGAAAGACTCAAAGAATATGCTGCAAAGACACCCAACCCTGTAGAAGATACGGTCGGACTCACCATGGCCAGAGGATCAACCTCTACCAAGAACAAACAGGAGAGCACCACATAGCCCATCTTCATCTAGAAGCCAGCATGGCAGCACCAATTACCAGGACAACAAGGTCTCATAGGGAAAAGAAGACAAGAAAGAAACTCTCCACTCAAACACAGCACACTGATATGAAATGAAATAGTTAAACACCCAAAACACAAGACAGAGTATGACAACTATGAATCCACTGATAGTGATAATAACTCTGAACACTAATGGACTCAATTCATACGTTAAAAGAAAAGGGCTTGAGGACTGCCTCAGAAAACAAAATTCATCAACTATTGCCTGCAAGAGACACATCTTAAGCACACAAACAAAAATATGCTAAGAATAAAAGGTTAGTAGAAAGTATAGCAATTAAATGGTAACTCAAAAAATGCAAGAGTAGCCATCTTAGTCTCCGACAAAACTGACCTCAAGATCCAAACCATAAAAAGAGACAGAGACTCTACATAATGCTCAAAGGTTCAGTAACCCAAAAAAGCAGTTAGCACATTGATTATTTACGCTCCTAATAATGGTGCGGGAAATTTCATCAAAAAAACTATTAAAAAGATTTTTTAAAATCATGGCCTCAACCATCATAGTAGGTGACTTTAACACTATCAGAGGAAGAGCGATCATTGGAAAGAAGCCCAGCAAAGAGGTCATAGAGCTAAACAATGCAATTAGGCAACAGGGCCTGATAGACATTTATAGAGCTTTCCATCCAAATGAAAAGGATTTCACATTCTTATCAAGTCCACATGGATCTTTTTCAAGAATAGACCACATGCTGGGACACAAGTCAAGCTTGAGTGAATTCAAACACATAGATATTATCCAGACGTCTTTCTAAATCACCATGTCATAAACCTGGAGATTAATAAGAGGACGTCCAGAAAAATAAGTGCAACCAATTGGAGGATGAACAGTGATCTCCTGTGACATAAATGGGTACAGGCCCAGATCAGAGAGGATATTAGGAAGTTTCTAGAAACTAACTAGAATGAGAATACAACGTTTCAGAACTTATTCTTTGAATCTTATTGTTATTTGCTTTTGAGTGTCATTGAGTAGATTCCAACTCATAGTAAATGATGGACAACAAAAGGAAACACTGGCTGGTCCTACGCAATCCTCACAATTGTTATGTTTGAGGCTATTGTTACATCCTCTATGCCAATCCATCTCATCAAAAATCTTCTGCTTTTTCAATGTTTCCTACTTTACCAAGCATGGTGTTCTCTTCCAGAAAGTGGTCTCTCTGAGGGCTTTCTTTTTACATCCAGTTGTAATCTATACTGAAGCTGCAGTCCCTGATTATCATCAGCAAGTGATTTCAGTCCTTTGTGCTTTAAGAAGGCAAAGTTGTCATTCAAATATCGCACGTTGTTACTAAGCATTCCTCCAATTCTGACAATTTCTTCTTAATAAACTTCAGCTTCTCAGATCATTTACTCAGCATAGAGATTGACTAAATATGGTGAAATGATACACTGATATGCACCGTTCCTGATTTAAAGCACAAAGCACTCTTTTATTCAAAGCCTGTCTGTTGGTCCATGTACAGATTTCATATGGGTATAATGAAGTATTCTGGAATCTCCATTCTTCTCAACATTATCCATATTTTGCTATTATTCATCTCATTAAATGACTTTGCATAGTCAATAAAACAAAAATCTGCATCTTTCTGGTCTTTTGCTTTCACTCAAAATATATCTGACATCAGCAATGATATTTCATGCTCTATAAATGTGAAATATCTCATCTTCTTTTGCTTAAGAATCCAAATTGATTCATATTTCTATCAGCTCTCTGCTGATACACTGTCTCAACCATTGCCAAACGATCTTGAAATGATCAATATTATTGACATGTGATATTAATGGTATTGTTTTATACTTTTCTCCTTCTGTTAGGCATCTTCCTTTGAGGTGAGTACAAACATGGATCTCTCCCAGTCAATTGACCAGTTATCTATTTTCCAAATTTCTTCACAAAGAAGGGTCAGTGCTGCAGCAGCTCGTTGAAACATTTCCATTGGCATTCTGTCGACTCCTGGTATCTTGTGTTTGCTGATGTCTTCAGTGCAGCTTGGATGTCTTCCTCCATGCTCTAGGCTTTTGATCAAAAGCTACCTCTTGAAAAGCAATTTAATGTCAACCAGTGCTTTTTACAACATTTCTTTCTGTGTATTCTTTCCATCTTCTTTTGATGATTCCTGCATTGTTCAATGTCTTTGGTCTCCTTAGGTGTCCTTGTAGGTATTTGAAATATCAGTGACAAAGCTTCCAATATCACAGAAATACACACACACACAAACGCTTTGTGTTTGACCCAAGCCATGCCATTTTCAGTAACCTCATGCATGTGAAAGCTGGGTTTTGAATAGGGAAGACCAGTCTAATTGATATCATTAAATTATGGTGTTGTTGAAGAATATTGGAAGTACTGTCAGAAAAACAAATAAATCTGTTTTGGAACAAGAATCGGCAGATTATTCCTTAGCAGTGAGGATGGAAAGATTTCATCTCATGTACTTTGGTTATATTATCAGGAAAATCAGTCCATGAAAAGGACAACATACTTGATAAAATTGAATGTCAGGGGAAATAGAGGAAGAAATTTTGTGAGATAAATTGGCACAGTGACTGCAAGAATGGGCTTAACCATAAGCATTGTGAGGAAGAGGGTACAGACCTGGATAGTGTATCATTCTGTTTTACATGGGATCAATATGCATGAAAATCAACTTCATATCCACTAACAAAATATGTATATGCTTATGTTGTGTATTGGGGAATAATACACAAGAATCAATGTATTATGTCTTAACAGAAATTTTTCTTTGAAATTAAATACACTTTTGCACAATGATTTGTTGCTCTGAACAATTTACATAATATATGTCTAGCAGAATAAAACTTACCTATATGATCAAGTATATATATACACACATATATATATATTCACACATATTAGTAAGTAAATATTAAAGGTGATTAACTGGTGTGATATATAAAATTCATAAAGCTTTCATAATGTTTAATAAATGTGAAGAGATATCTCTAATCTTTAAGAAAGTACAGCTTGTCATCCCTCCTAATTCATCTAAGAATGAACTCACATTCAAGATACTGATGATATTTATGGCAGAACTCAAAAGTAAAGTGAGTGAACTGTGAGATACCTTTGTAACTCAGAGGTTTCTTCTTTATTTACTAAGTAGAGAAAACTTGCCTCAGAATAACAAATTTTTATTCTCCTATCTTTCTTATGTTAATGCAGAGTTCTAAGAGAATAAATCATTACTAGGGTTTTTGTTTGATATATGAGTGATTTTAATAATAATCTGAAATGGTGAACATGTACATAAAGTATGTACTATGCATTTTAGAATTTTTTTATTTCCAACTCAAAATATTTTTATTTTCTTTGTTTTCAATCATTCAAAATTTCATTTAAAATTTGAATTCTTTCAAAATTGTAAACATATAAACAACAAATCATTCTCCAACTGAATGATTTCTGCATGTGAAATTTTATGACTCATTATAACCTTTAAATTGTAACACCATTGTTCGATCCTCTTGTACTAACAAATTCATTGCCTGCTAAGCAAAATCTTCCCTTTACCTTTTTCTAAATATTTTGCCTTTACATATTTGTTTATTAAGTTCATTCTGTATTTGTCCCTCTATGTCAGATTATTCAGCTCAGTGTAATATTTTCATGGTCCCTCTCTGCTGCTTTTATGTTTTAATTATTTTTCAAATTGTTTTCACAATGTTTTATTTTTTAATGCTCACCATATGTTGAATTCAATATATACATTCAAAATTTGAAAAGATAAACATGATTGCTATTCAACCAAATTCCTTACAAAATAAAGCAGAATGCAAAATGTGAAATCACATAGATACTCCTTTTTCCATTTGAAAGAATGTATTATTTTGAAATTTGGCTTATTAATTCCCTTGCTTAGCATTATATGTACCACATAAGTAGATATCATAAATACCACTTCATTTTTTCAATGTATCAATATAACCTATGTCAATATGCATTTAAAAGATCTAGGGATAAGTTATATTTCCCTAATATAGGTAATTTTGATAACTAAAATGAAAAAATATAGGGAAACCTTATGAGTCAGTGTTCAAAGTTCAACTGCTAACCAAAACGTTGTTTACATCCATCAGCCACCGTGTAGCAGAAAGCTGTGGTAATCTGCTTCTGTAACGATTCACAGCCTTAGAACCTGATGCATCAGCTCTACCATGTCTTCTAGAGTCACTCACTACAAGTCAGAATAGAACAAATGACAGCAAGAATGAAGTAGGAAAAATGCTGGCCATATAAATGTCCCTATGTACAAGAGTGTACTTCTAGATGTGTAGTGGTCAGATAATAAAGATATGCACATTCAACTTTATAAGAAAATGTACTTTCAAAATTATTTTCAAATTGACAATGCCAATTTCCCCCTCAGCATATTTGCATTTCTTCTCATCTATCAGAAAATTGATATTGTGATACATTTTATTCTTGGAAAGCTGGTGGCTAAAAGTATTTTCTGAGTACCAAATATCACTAGGTTATTTTCCTCAGGTATTTGAAATTTTACCAGAGTTATAGAACAGACAGTCAAATAAGGTGGTACACTTCAATGGCTCTATTTTTTGTTATATTTATCTGTTTGTTCCTTCCTGTGAACTCTTGGTTACTATTGCTGTTTAATGTCCTTCTATATCAAAGAACTAGTCTCTTAACTGCTTCTTCCCTTCAGAAATGTTTATCACAACTATCTTGCGCATTCATATTTCTTACATGATTAACTCCAAGAATTATTGTAATGAATATTTTTAAATGTATTACAAGTTTACATTAATGTAATAGGAAAATAAAAACATGGATCTGTACACTTTAATTTGGTTGTTTGTAAAATATATTTACACCCCTTGTAATAAAATTTTTCCAGTATACCCCTTCCATTTTCACCATTTCCAGTATACCCCTTTCCATTTACACCCCTTGTAATTCAAGTTTTCCAGTAAATTTTCTCAACAACTTATTAAGATATTATTAAATATACATAAGAAAAGGAAAAGTTATTTCTCAATAACTTTATTATAAGTTGTTTTTCAATTGATAGATTCTTTATTTTTTATCCCAAAGAAACAGTCTTCAATTGGAAAATATTTTTATTTATGTATAAACATTGGATACCTGAGCAACCAAAAACAAATATTATTGATGAGGAGACTAAAAGGGTAAATAGAAAAATACAATTATCAGAACACTGAACTCACTCTTTTCACACTGTAATCAAAATCAGGATTTTAAATATCCAATAATACAGAGATTGACATTTTTAAATTGGGTTGAAGTCCCATGAAATTGATGTGTTTTCAGTTACTCACCGACGCAGAATCAGTCATGAGTAACCATAAACATTTTTTCTCTCTTCTTTGGTTTTAATACAAAGAAACTGACCATAATACATATATCTGGAGCAGATAAAATAATATGAAAAACCACGAGTTCGCATAATTTTACCCCCTGGAAATACCAATGATGTAGGGACTAACATTTGAGATTTGAAATGGTTTACATACTTTGGCGGCCCCCAGACGCAACTATATCCTAGAAGCTGGTAACCAGTCATTTAAAGTACTATTGATCTATCTGCATCTAGAGCTAAGAGAAGTGAAGAGCAAAGATACATGTGCAATGAGTGCACAGGACTAATGGCTGGTGCGAGCCTCAGCCTCCATCACTCTGAGACAAGAACTAGATGGTACCCAGATATGATGACTGCTGCTGTACAAAGAGATACAGTAGAAGGGCCAGGATGGAGTGGGAGAAAAATGTAAAACAAAATTCAAAATAAAAAAGACCAGGCTTACTAGTCTGATATAGACTGGTGAAACCCAAGGTACCATGAAACTAGCCACAATTCATACCGAGAATTGAATTTATCTCCACGGATCAATTTCCTGCCATGCAATAGACAAGTCCATCAGAGAACTGTACAACCAGAATGATACAGAAGCCTTGTAATAATCAATCATTTGTTACCAAGATCAACAAAGTCAAGGAGATGAGGAATATAAATGGAAAGCACAAGATAAAAGTTAAATGAATGATCTTGTATTATGGGAATCACAATCAAGGGCATGAAACAAAATATGCATGAGGTTTTTTAATGGAATACTGATTGGGTTTTCAGTAAACGTTCCCCCAATTCATTATAAAAGGTTAAAAACAAAGAAAAAGAAAGAAAACATGGCGATGTCTGGGAGAAAAAGAAAGCAGTTCCCTGTTTTTATATAAAAAATAAATTAATAAAAATAAAATGTAGATTGTTATTTTCCCCCTATCATCTTTATTCTGTACATTTGCAGATCCTAAATTATGCACATTGATAGAATTTTGCTTGGTTCCAAATTAAACACGGATATTTATGAGAAGAGAGTTGTTCTTATTATTAACTTCAACATAACTTTTGAGCTGTCAGCTAATGCACATTTTAAGCTAATTTGGATTATATATTATACTTAATGAATGTGCAGAGACTGAAAGAAGGAATCAGTAATTACTTTCTCTAATTATCTATTTTAATTATTTTCCAAGTGCCAAAAGGAAGCAATCTAAGAGATCTGTATTTAAGAACACTAAAATGCAAGTCTTCCTCTTCATGAATGCTTATCTGAAATATAAGATAGTTATTGTCATAAAGTTACTAACTCCTCTCTCTACCAAAGCAATAACATCAACAAAAAAGCGCATTAGTTTTAATTTATTAGTAAACAAACACAGCAAATATAAACACACTGTGACTATCCTAATATAAATATGGAGTGGCACCATTCAGACATTTCCCCAAATTCTCAGCATTATTTAAGACTCCTCATGGCTTAGTGTGTGATATATTGGACAACTAAGCACAAGCTCAGCAGCTGCAGCTCAACAGCTGCTCCATGGGAGAAAGATGGGGCTTTCTGGTCCTATAAACATCTACAGCCTCTAATGCTCTGCCCTAAGAACCGGATCAATTTTATGGCAGTGAATTTGTTTTTAAGTTCTTGAGGCCAAATATCAACCTTGATCTGCCTGTCCATATTCAATACATTTGTTCTGGAAATAACTCCCAAAGAAAATCCATAACCTATGTTTGTATTTTCTCATTAAGCTGATTATAGTCAAAGGTTTTATTTATCAATAGTAATTGAGTTTAATCTAAATAATTCATTTAATGTATTAATTACTTGCTCTTCAAGTAGTACACAGCTTTTAAGAATTTTAAGTAAATGTTAACATGTGCCTGTGATAACAAGATCTGTTATTATGTGTTGCTTTAACATCAGTGGAAATCAGTAGAACCTAGAATCGTCTAACTTTAATCTTTTTATGATAATGTGACAATTTTCCTCTGTTACTATCTTTTTTGTCAAGAGAATCAATTTCTGCTTACTCTGGATTATTGGATTTCAGTGGGCTAGTGATACTCCATATTATTCAAATAAGCCAAGCTCATTCTACTTGACAATGGCCAGTCTCCTTCCCACACTCCCTTGTTGGCCAGTCTGTTCCGGATTGCAACCTCTCAGCTGCCTTGTGCGGCACGCAGTCCTCCTTCCACAGGGCTGTGAGCATGCGTGACTAATAAACAGCTGTCAGTCTCATCCGTCCAGTGCTCACTACCCTGTGTTTGGCCATCACGCTAAGCTTAGGAGGGAAAGCCCTCCCTCACAAATGGGTTAATAGGGGAAAAATAAAACAATGCCAGCAGAAGTTTTGCTTTCCCTGGTGCCATCGTGATTAGGAGTTGGGCTGCTGACTGTTCTGCAAAGCAAAACTGCCAGCTTCTCCATGAGAGGAAGGTGAGGCTTCTTGCCCATTAGAAGGGATGTAGTCTCTGAAACCCACCGGAGCGACGCTGCTCTGTCCTGCAGGATGGAGGGCACTGAGTTTGGTGTTTGGTTTATTCAGGCTTCAATGGGAGAATTCTCCCTCTGCCCACCATGATCCCAGCACAGCGTTCTTCGAATTTGTAATATACATGGAGGCTGGTGTGTTGATAGGAGTACCTGGGTGGTGCCAACAGCTGAACATAACCTTGACGATTCCATTGTAGAAGGTAGAAATCTACAATATATGGAGGTCTCATGGGACTGAATCAACTGGACAGCAGTTTTTTTTCTTATGTTGCCATAAGTTGAACAGATTTCAGGAAAGGTTTGAGAATAGGAAGAAATATTTGATAATATACGTTGAATGTTTAGCCAGTTAAAACCGTATGCTTGCCCCACTACCATGCTCCGTCCCCACCTGGGCTACAGCTGTATCTCTTCTCTAAGCATGGTAGTGGGGCAGGAGGAAAGTCAAGGGAGATGGAGGAAGGAGCTGGGAGTCAAGGGGCATTTATGGAGGTCTAGACAAAGACATGTACATGCAAATATATATAGGACGATGGGGAAATAGATCTATGTGTCTATATTTATAGGTCAAGTATTAAGGTAGCAGAAGGACCTTGGGCCTCTACTCAAACACTCCCTCAATGCATGAATACCTTCTTTTATTAAATTGGAACTCTATGATGCTCACTCTCCCGACACAACGGCTGGAGCCAAAGTGTGTGAACAAGTAAATGTGGTGAAGAAAGCTGATGGTGCCCGGCTATCAAAAGAGATAGTGACTGGGGTCTTAAAGGCTTGAAGATAAACAAGCGGCCATGTAGCTCAGAAGCAACAAAGTCCACATGGAAGAACACACCAGCCTGTGTGATCGAGTGGTCCCAAAGGGATCAGTTACCAGGCATCAAAGAACAAAGAATCATATAATTGACTGCACACCTCCATGATAGGATCGCTGAAGACAAATGGGTGCATAAGCAAATGTGGTGAAGAAAGCTGATGGTGCCTGGCTATCAAAAGAGATAGTGTCTGGGGTCTTAAAGGCTTGAAGGTGAACAAGCGGCCATCTCGCTCAGAAGCAAATAAGCCCACATGGAAGAAGCACACCGGCCAGTGCGATCACGAGGTGCCCAAGGGACCAGGTATAAGGCATCATGCAAAAAAAAAAAAGATATAAGTGTGTGTATGTATGTGTATATATGTGTATATGTATATATGTATATATATATATATCATATTAAATGAAAGGGGAAGTGCAGAGTGGAGACCCAAGGCCCAAGTGTTGACCAATGGAGATCCCCTCATAGAGGGGTTTAGGAGAAGGGATGGGTTAATTAGGGTGTGAGGTAGTATCGATGAAGAACACAGCTTTCCCCCGGATCCTGGATGCTTCCTCCCCCCAACTAACATGATCCGAATTCTACCTTGCAGGGCTGGATAGGACAGAGGCTGTACACTGGTGCATATGAGGGCTGGAGGTACAGGGAATCCAGGGTGGATGATACCTTCAGGACCAAGGGTGTGAGGGACGATGCTGGGAGAGTGGAGGGTGAGTGGGTTGGAAAGGGGGAACTGATTACAAGGATCCACATGTGACCTCTTCCCTGGGAGAGGGACAGCAGAGAAGGGGGGAAGGGAGACTCCGGATAGGGCAAGATATGACAAAACAACGATGTATAAATTACCAAGGGCATATGAGGGAGGGGGGAGTGGGGAGGGAGGGGAAAAAAAAAGAGGACCTGATGCAAGGGGCTTAAGTGGAGAGCAAATGCCTTGAGAATGATTGGGGCAGAGAATGTATGGATGTGCTTTATACAATTGATGTATGTGTATGTATGGATTGTGGTAAGAGTTGTATGAGTCCCTAATAAAATGTAAAAGAAGAAAAGAGAAAAAAAATGATTAGGGCAAAGACTGTACAGATGTGCTTTATACAATTGATGTATGTATATGTATGAACTGTGAAAAGAATTGTATGAGCCCCAATAAATTGTTAAAATAAAAAAAAAGAAAAACAAACAAACAAAAAAACCCGTATACTTGAATCTGAAACCATAATGAGGATGGGTCAAGACCAGTGGGCATTTAGTTCTGCTGTGTATGAGTCAATGTCAGTTCTTGACTGACCAAAGGGCAAGTAAAAAGAAGAAGAAGAAAAACAACAACAACAAGGTGATGACAGTGCATCTAATTTGTGTAGACAAAACCATATAAAATGATAAAATATGGATGTTACAGTACTTAAAAAAAGTGCTTGTCATGTTTTTCATGCCTCTGGAAATATTCTAAGATAACCGGAACAAAGTATGTGACAGGGGCTTGCATATACCTATAGGTTTAGATGCCAAAATATTTCTTTAATAAGTATATAAATCAATGATAATAATGACTAAATAATAGCAATAATTATCATCCTTGACCAACATAGTTCACCAATGCCATCTCAACTAATACCCCACGGCTTCACAAAGTGATTGGTAGCCTGATTTTTTAAGTGCTGGAATTGAACTTGAGGAAAACCAATAATTCATTTTAAATTGTACAAATTGTAGGAGTTGGATAAGTTTTAGAACAATGAAATTCTTAGAAGCAGAGTCAGTGTAACAAAGAATATACATTTCAAATGTTGATGCATTTTGTCCATTTAAATACCTTAATTTATACAAATATATACTTCCACTGGTTATCATTTTATCATCTTTTAAATTCATAGACAAAAAATTGTTCTGTCATTAGACCATAAAGCTACAGACTTTATATGGCCAACCTAGTACCAATTTGTCACCTCATGTTCTTATATACTTTTATGGATTATAAAATTGCCAAAAATGGAAGATTCATCTCTGGATTGTTACATAAGGAAGAAACTATATCTATGTAATTTAATCAGTTTATCATTACCCATTATTTGACTCTAACTTAATGAAGGTCTCAAACATTTACCTCATGAGTCTGGAATATACAATGAACTCAGAACCTGCATTTCATATCAGCATTTGCACCAAGGCTCTATCAATAATGGGTTTATGTGTATCTTCTTGCTCAGGTTCAGCTGTCTATATATGTTTTATGTGAAGAAGTTTCTTAAATAATTTTGGGTACAGTGGTGATTGCAGTAGAATAGCTGTTTCATATTATTCAATATCCACTTCTTAAATAATTAACTTATAACTGCTCTGACATACAGTCTCATCAGTTTTTTTCTTTTTAAATGATATATTTTTAGCAGCGGTCAAGAGAACAAAAGACATATCATTTTGTGTAGATCTGTGCATAAGACCTCTGTAGAGTATTGAAAAGGAAGTATATTGCTTTGAGGTCTAAGCTGTGCCTAATCCAAGTCAAGGTATTTTTTCTATTGCCCCATATGTATACAAAAAGTTTTCTATTGGCCCATGTGTGTACAAAAGTTTCCTATTGCCCCACATGTATGCAAAAGAAGAGGGTGGAAGAACATATGCATTTGACTTGGAGTGCTGGTGGAGAACAGTGGAAGTACTTTTAGACTGCGAAAGGGACAAACAAATCTTTCTGGGGAAAAGTTTGCACAGAGTGCTCCTTTGAGGCTCCATCGAGTGCTCCTTCATCTCACATTCTTTGGAAATTTTGTTAAGAGAGCCGGTCCCTGGAGGAAGACACGCTTGTTAAGGTAAGCGGCAGCAAAGAAGAGGAAGTCTCTCAGTGCTTGACACAGTGGCTGCAAGAACCGGCTCAAGCACAGGAGTGATTGTGAGGACGGTGCAGGACTGAAGTGTTTGGTTCTGTGTGGATGAAGTTGTTATGGATCAGAACATATTTTTAGCTAATGTTATGGATCAGAACATATTTGTAAATTTTAAAGCAAAATTAAGCTGCTTTACACATAACTCAGTGTAAATTCTGTAGCTATTAAAGAGAAAAGGAGGTCTATATTTGCTCATGTGTTAACCCTGCCTCTAGCACATACATACAAACACAGGGGCACACCTTTACCATAGAAACACCTATACTTAGCACCCAAATTTTTCCACACATATTTGTGTGTAAGTTCAGGTATTTAGATATATTGGGCAACTAATGGCAGATACTGCAAGGTTACAATAATGGTGTTTTAATGTTTTCCCCCTTAAAACTAGCATATGTTTTTCTTGCATCACTTAGAGAAACACAGATCTTACTATTTTGAAGTAAAATTTTTGCCTCAGGAACCTAAGATCCCTTACTTAAATATGTAGTCTTTGGAAAATTATTTAACAAAGTCATGTTCTATTTAAATATAGTCATGATATTTTAAATATGTAGTCTTTGGAAAAATTATTTAACAAAGTCATGTTCTATTTAAATATAGTCATGATATTTTAAATATGTAGTCTTTGGAAAAATTATTTAACAAAGTCATGTTCTATTTAAATATAGTCATGATATTTTAAAGCAGTTAAGAAAACTGTTGACTTTCAAATGCAATCAATTTAAGATGAAAATACTGCTATAATTTAAATTTTACTTGCTTCAAACTGTATTTTTTTAATTACTGAAACCATTTGAAGAACTGAAGGTCTTTTGTTCCATGTCTACCTTTAAATTATAAATATCTTTTATTTTATCTGTAAAGTAAAAAAGAAATATTTAACCACATAATAGTGTATAAGGTTTGAGGTATTAAATAATTTTATCCATTATAACTCGACCCATTGTACTAGTTGAATAGTATCAGTTAGTAAAGCCCAGGTGGACTTAAATAAAAATCTCCCTGACATATTTTTTATCAATTTTGTTTCTCAATCTAACATCCTAATACAATGAATAAAATCATTTATTAAAGAAGTACTCAGGTTAAAAATGTAACGCCCCCCCAAATTGTATTAGCTATTATTTTCATTTTGTTTTTATTAATATGTCAGCTTATTTGAATGCCCTTTTGTTTCTTTAACTTCCACTCATATCTTTCAAGTTACATTATGAATTTTGTTGATAAAATCAAGAGAACTAAGATATGACATATGCTTTGGAAATGCAAATAATCACGGAGTTGTGTGAGCTTTATTCCATTATTATCTGGTGTGTGCAAACAGAATGAGTGTCCGATTGAATGGGGAGGTCACAGAAATTCAAAGCATGCCATTCTTTCTATATTGCTTCTTTTGCTGGATCTTGTTTGGTATAAAAATTATTATCACTAAATCCAAAAGAAAGACTGTTAGAGCTACTTTAATGACCTACTTATACAAAAGAAAAAATGTTTCAATTCTGACCCATAGTAACAGTATAGGACAGGGTGAAACTGTCCCTGTGAGTTCCCGAGACTGTTAACTGTTTAGGGAGTAAAAAGGCTCATCTTTGTCCCACGGAGGGTCTGGTGGTTTTGAATGTTCGACCATCTGGTTGGCAGCCCAAAGGGTTAATATTGCAAATATCACTTTGGGGTTTTTGTCTGAAAATGGACCAAAAGCTAATATATTTGTAGTCTCAGCAAAACAAGATTTGTGGGAAATAAAATTTCCAGGACATAGATATCCATTTTTCTTGTGACCCTTTATATAATGAACAAGTGTTTGTTAACAGTCGCACTCAAATGAGTACAAAACAATGTATATGCAATAATAAGGAACTTGTAATGAGATGGCTGAATGCTCAGCTGCTAACCGAACCATCAGTGGTTTAAAACCTCAGACAGCTATGTGGGAGGAAAATGTGGCAACAACTTTCCATAAGACTTGGAAACTAATGAGGTCTGTGTCCTGTAGAATTTTCTAGATCAAAAGTTGTCTAGGATTGGGATTAAGGATTTAGCATTTACAATATGAGTAGAGAAAGTATGAGCACTATATGTATAATAGAGATCTGACATATTTCTATAAGAAATTGCTTGCTTTTAAAAGAACAATGAACAATTAATTATCTACTCATTACAAGTGTTGTTATTGTCTCTGATATTTTCCAAATAATCAAAATACTTTTCAAGAAAATTGTCTTTGTTTATTCTTACACATCAGACAATAAAAATAGTGTCTGTAAGAAATCTCTTCCGAATACAAGGACACATTTCAAGGTTTGTGCTGAAACAAACTGAAGAAATAAATGGCACATGTTCTGCAGTTTGTAGACTTCACAATGAATTTTATGTGCCCCTCAACTTTGATCTAAACAATTGCAATTGATAAATGAAAGAAGATCTTGTAGGCAAGGTAACAGACATTCCCCCAATTCACTCATAGACCTTTTTTGGAAGAGACGTTTCAATTTACATCCCAGTTGCTGTTCAGGTGGGTTGGATGAAGGAGAACATATTTAAAAGCCAAACAAACAGACTTCATGGTGGTGTGAAGAATATATTTCAAAACAGAAAGAGGCAAGTATCCCAGGTGTAGAATGCAAAGAGAGAGGCCTGAGACGAGGTTTTAAATTTCTCTTGATTATTTTTGGCAAATCACGTGAAAGTTACTTATCTTTGCCCTTCAGTTTCTTCCTCAATAAATATAATAGCAGGAACTTACCAGGTTGTGACAATAAAGAATAAATTAAGTTATAGACACTAGATTTTAAGTTAAAAAAGTAATATGTGTGTTTGCACACAAGCCCCAAAGAAGGAGAGACTCCTGGAAGGGAGAGTCAGGGAGACTGAACAATGGCTCCTAAACCAGACGAGGAAACGTTAGTTGTTTGCATTAGGATTCTTACTGACCAGGGAATGTTAGTTCTTTGCATTAGGAGACTTACCAACCAGGGACCTGAGATTGAATGCAGAGGCAGGATGTTGGCTGGGCAAGAAAGGATCTGCAAAGGGAAGAGCAGATGAGCCTCTTTCATAGCACTAACAGACCGTTTTGAGTGAATCTGGTTACTGAAGCTATTTTCACTACGAATGAGTTGCTTGAACCTCACTGTTAGGGTACTGCCATTGTCTGTACCAGAGTGGATGCTTGTGACGGGGGGGGGGGGGGTTGATGGGGGGAGAAGCATTCACAATGTTTCTGTCTGTGTTCTGGCCTGATTATATGCGGGGAGAGGTATGTAGGTGAGCCAGAGGGCACACTGGGATTGCCTGCTAAGCTGAATTGTGGATATTTGGGCAGCGTTAGCTAGTGTCCCCACAGTATGTATATTCCACCAACTACTATCACAGACACAGGTGGGGCCCACCTGAGGACCTTTAAGGACTCTCTCCCTCTACCCCATTCTAAAGAAACGCGACCCAACAGAATATTCAAATTATAGAACGATATCACATTCTAATAACATTTTGCTGAAAATCAGCCAACAGCAATTGCAGTTTTATATTGACTGGGAGCCGTCAGAGATTCAGACTGGATTCTGAAGAGAACAGGGAGCAAAGGATATCATAGCTAATGCCACTTGCATTTTAGCTGAAAGCAGAGACCACCAGAAAGATGTTTACTTGTCTTTTATTGACTATGCAAAAGCCCTGAACTATGTGGATCATATCAAACTATGAATAGTCTTGGGAAGATTGGGAATTCCAGTATATTTCATTGAGCTCAGGCAGAATATGTACATGGATCAAGAGACAGTGAATTGAGCAGAACAAGAAAATACTGCATAGTTTACCAACGGAACAGTTGTGTGTCATGGTCTTATCCACTCACCATGCAGGTGCAAATGTGTATGTTTGAGCAAATAATCAGAGAAACTGGATTACATGTAGAAGGATGTGATAGTAGGGTCGGGGGTAGGCTTATTAACAATCTGAGAAATGCAGATGATGAAATCTTGCTTGCTGAAAATGAGGAGAACTTGAAGCACTTGGTAATGAATAAATATCCTGGATTGCAACCTTCGGTATGCATTACAAAGCAATGTAAAGAAAACACAAATCCTCGCAATTGTAAAGTGGATGGTAACATGATATATGGAAAAAGGATGGATGTTGTCAAGAATTTCATCTCCGCTGGCTCTACAGCCAATGCTCATGAAAGCAAGAGTGCAGAGAGAAAGCATCACATTGTGTTGGGTAAAACTGCCACACAAGACCACGTTAAAGTGTAGAAAGGTAACAACTAAGGTCCACTTGACCCAAGCCATGGTATTTTTAGTAGTCTCAAATACATGGGAAAGTTGGACATTGAATGATGAAGGCCAAAGAATAATCAATACATTTCAATTATAATGCTGGAAAAATATTGAAAATTTCATAGATATTCAAATGAACAAACAAATCTGCCTTGAAGAAGCAATTAGAAGCAAAGATAGTGAGACTTGATCTCATGTACTTTTGACATGTTATCAGTAGAGAGCAGATCCTGGATTATGCTTTATAAAGGACAGGGGCTGCAAAAAAGTGGAAGACTGTCAATTAGATAGATAATTAACAGTGCCTGAAGGAATAAGCTCAACCATGGAAACAATTGTGAGAATGGCACAGGAGCAGACAATTCCCTTTCTACTGTACAATTATAGTCATTAAAAGTAGGAACCAAATTAATAGCACCTAACAATAATTACACATACATATTTACATAAATGTATACATTTATAAGCCTACACATATATTCACAAAAATTCGCTGTTATCAAGTCAATGTCAACTCACAGTAACCCTAAAGAGCAAAGTAGAACTGCCCCATTAGATTGCAGGGGCTGCAACTCTTTACGGGATTAGAAAGCCTGTCTTTCTCTCCCATGGGGCAATTTTGACGGCTTATCTTGTGTTTAGCAGCTCAATCGGTAACCACTACGCAACCAGGGTTCATATATATACATACAAATACATATACTCATCAACTACTTATCATTTTTTATACATCCATCTACACAAACTATAAAATTTGAGATAGTTAGCTTATTGAGCCAGCCTGGCTGATAAACACAAGTGGGATTAATTGAAAGGCGGAGAGATAAATGAGTCGGTGAGCCTCGCCTTTCTTGTCTTGCTCTCTTTGATCATCAGACCAGCGTGCGGCTGCCTTGCTTGTTCTGTGCCTCAATTTAAAGGCTACGCTACCTGTGCAATGCCTATCCTGTGGACTGTGTCACTGTAAGTTGAGTTCCCTTTAAAACCACATGATTGGAATGTACATCTCTGGAGGTGGGGAGTGACGGTTGGTGACCTGGTTGACAGTCTGTGACCTACCTTGCTGTTTGCTGCCTGTGCTGATATAGCCTAGCTCTCTCTATAGAGGATAACCTGGCAGCCCTCAAGACTTGAAGGACTGCCAGTGTCTCACAACTCTCTCTCGGGAGTGAGCTGCACTGAGCCACTTGTACTGCTTTATAATTTAACTGTTCGTTTCTTGTATTATATATCTATCTGTATATAATTTAACAGTGCATTTCTTGTGTTACATATCTATCTATATAAATATATATATATATATTATTACTAGCAATCTGGTTTTGTCTCTCTAGAGAACCCTAACACATTTTGGTACCAGGAGTGCTACTAGAGAAATAAAACCATAAATATGGATTTTTTAAATTGGCTCTCCAGCCTGATTAGTCTTAGCAGCACTATTAATGCTACTTCAACACCCCAAAGCATGGATAAGTCTGCTACTCTTACTAACCCATGGTGTGAAATAGCAAAGATAATACCTAAAGTAGCACCACTGATAGATGAGGTGCTGGTTAAAGGAGGTGATCTGGGTGATCGTATGTTTGATATTTTCCAGGAGTTTTGTAAGGATGACAAGTATAGGGAAGCTGATTGGCTGGTCCTTCTTACAATGGAAAGTGTGATTAAGGAGAGGGATGGTCTCAGATCCTCAGAAGCGTGCTTCAGGTGCAGACTAACGGATTTGAAAACTTCTATCTGCGCTACAAAGGAGAGCCTTCTCTCCTCTAGTAAAAGAGCTGACATTGCTGAGAACTAGTACAATAGTCTCATTATGCGAGTGACTGAATTACAATGTCAGCTGAATTGCAGATCTAGAGCAGTGTCTGAAACTAAGGTGAGGGCATTGATCGGGAAAAGTTGGAACCCTGAAACATGGGATGGGAACATATGGGCTGATGATCCAGAAGAGGAGGATATTTAGCCTTTAGAAACACCTGAGCAGATTAGCCAAACTATTCAAGTTGATATGCCAGTTGGGGATCCATCAGTAGCATTGCCTGAGGGAAATGCCTTATAAGATATTGCTGAGAGCACCTAGGAAACACCCTCACCACCCATTATTTCCACTAGACCTGTCACTAAAATTAAGTCTCAGAAAGCTCCTGAAAGTGAGGGTGAGATAATTACCCAAGAAGAAGTGTGCTATATTTATAAGGACCTGCTCGAGTTTTCAAATGCATACAAGCAGAAGCCTGGGGAATATCCTTGGGAATGGTTACTAAGGGTGTGAGATACTGGTGCATGAAATGCAATATTAGACCAGTCTGAGTTTCTGGATATGGGACCCGTAAGCAGACTCTTCTTTCAATGTTTCTGTGAGAGAGGTTAAAAGAGGATCTAATTCTTTATTTGGTTGGTTCAATGAAGCATGGACTGCCAGATGGCAATAGATTATTAGACCAACTTGAAGTACCTGACTTACTTTGGTACACTGTAGAGGAAGGCATCCAAAAGCTTAGAGAAATTGGTATATTGGAATGGATCTATTAGGATATTCCCACAGACCCCAAAGGGGGTTTCCTGAGGACATACCCTTTACCATGGGCACCAGCATCTCTTAAGACTCCTGAAATTGCTATTTTTTAATTTAATAAATTTTTTTATTGAGGCTCATACAACTCTTATCACAATCCATATATACATCAATTGAGGAAAGCACCATTACACATTCATTTCCCTCATCATTCTCAAAATTCGCCTTCCACTTGGGTTCCTGGAATCAGCTCATTTTCCTTTTTTCCCCTCCTCCTCCCTCCCCGCTGTCCCCTCCCCCCTGAGCCCTTAATAGTTTATAAATTATTATTTTATCTTATCTTATACTGCCTGGCGTCTCCCCTCACCTACCTTCCCATTGCCCATCCCCCAGAGAGGAGGTTACACATAGATCCCCAAGATCGATTCTCCCTTTCTACACCCACTTCCCTCCCAGTGTTGCCACTCTGACTGTTGGTCCTGAGGGGTTCATCTGTCCTAGATTTCCTGTGTTTCCAGATCCCTACTGCACCGCTGTGCATCCTCTGGTCTAACCAGGTCCGCAAAGTAGAATTGGGATCATGATAATTGGGAGGGGAGGAAGCGTTCAGGAAGTAGAGGAAGGTTTTGAGTTTCATTGTTGCTACACTGAACCCTGAGTGACTCATCTCCTCCCCACTAACCCTCTGCAAGGGATGTCCAGCTGCCTAGAGATGGGCATTAGGTCCCCATCACGCACTCCCCTCATCCACAGTGATATGATATTTTTTACCCTGCCTTTGTTGCTTGAAACCTGGTCCCCTTGGCCCTTCATGACCACGCATGTTGGTGTGCTGCTTCTATGTGCTCTTTGCTGCTTCTGGGCTAGATGGCCGCTTGTTTATTTTCAAGCCTTTAACTCCCCCCCCCCCCCCCCCCGGATGCTATATCTCTCACTAGCTGGGCACCATCAGCCTTCTTCACCACACTTGCTTATGCACACATTCGTCTTCAGCGTTTGTGTGAGGAAGGTGATCACACAATGATGTTTTTTTGTTCCTTGGTGTCTGCTACCTGGTCTGTTCAACACCTCATGACCACACAGGCTTGGACTATGTTGCTTCCAAGCTAGATGGCTGCTTGTTTGCTTCAAGCCTTTAAGACCCCAGATGCTATATCTTTTTGATAGCCGGGCACCATCTGCTTTCTTCACCACATTTGCCTATACACACGTCTGTCTTCAGTGATCATGTCTGGAAGGTGGGTATCATGGAATGACCATTTAGCTGGGCAAGGTGCTATTGCATTGAGGAAGTGTGCACGAGGAGGCCCAATGTCCACCTGCTATCCTACTACTGAACCTGTAAATATATGAACATAGGTCTATTTCCCCCATATCCATAAGTATATTTACATATGTACATGTTTGTATTTCGGCTTTTATGTATGCCCTTTGCTTCCTACTCCTTTCCTCTATTTCATTATGCTTTCCTCCCATCCCACTACCATATTGAGCCTTCATTCTGGTTTCAGTAATTCCTCTCAGTTACATTGCCTTTGGTCACTCCCTACCAGTCCTCCCTTCCCCTCCCTGGCACTGGTTTTGAACCACTCACTTTTCCCTTGTCCTTGTGTTGGCCAACACCTCCTCCCATCTCCTACCTCCCATGTTCTTATGTCCCTCCAGGACCGTTATTCCCATTTTTTCTTCTCTCATTGTTTGTCCAGGCTATCTTATCTAGATGGACCTGCTGATATAGTAAGATGTGCATACAAATGCAGCTGGCTTTGATAGCACCCAAGTGGCACGTAAGAACATGGCTTTGACAGCAGCAACACTGACACACTGACAGACAAAAAAGCCATCCAGAATTAGCCCGACCCCAACAATCAAAGGGAGTACCACAGAAAATGAAAATAGATCGTCTGTTGTGGGAAAGGAACTGACCCACCACACCACACCCAGAAGGAAGCTGAAACAAAGGAAGCAGGAAGAATGGAGGGGAGTAAACCTGGGTCCACCAAGCCCAAAGGACAATAACCCGGCTGGAAGGGCCCATCGTACAGAAAGGACCATACAGCTGGCCACACTGCGAGATGCGACATCCTGCACCAACCCATGGCCCTACACAGGACAGCACTTGAGACACAGTGGGGGATGTGCGACTGAGATGACCCCACCACACTGAGGCAAACACAGGGGGTGTGCAGTGGAGCAGTGGGGCAAGCAGAGCAAAGAGATACTGAGGGAGTATAAAGGATGGACTTTGGGGCCAGGACATGGCACCCCATAAGACTCATCCGGAAAACATTCCTAAAGGCCAACAAACAGACCTCGAACTACTAACAGAATTTTTTTTTCTTTTTTGCTGTAATTGCATTTTTTTTTTTTGTACACCAGGATTAACAGTGGGCACTGCCCTAAGCAAAGTCCTACATTTGCTCACAATGGGGCTGATTGGTCCCTGTGATGGTAGAGGGCAGCTGTCAGCACTGAAACAACAGAGACCGAATAGACATGGCTATAATAGACAACAAGGTTTCAGTAGTAATCAAAGCAACCTATTATCCCTTGTGGAATTATGGCATTGGTTTCTTAGCCACGGTGAAATAGATGGGAAATGAAATAGATGGGAAACCTACTAGATATTTACGTGATCAATACACACGGAAGAATGGTAGATCAGGTGAACAGCAGAATAGACAGTCACGATCGCTCAACCATTTCCCAGACCTGAGCCAGTTTACAGACCCACAACCCCTTGAATGAAGGGGAGGCCGGGTCCCTTTGAAGGACGAACCTGCTACAAAACCGAAGGTGTATACTGTTAGTCTTTCTTCTAGCCTTCCCCAAGGAGACCTGCGGCCTTTCACAAGAGTGACTGTTCATTGGGGGAAAGGAAATAATCAAACCCTTTCGGGGTTACTGGACACTAGTGAGGA
This sequence comes from Tenrec ecaudatus, assembly GCF_050624435.1. Taxonomy (NCBI): domain Eukaryota; kingdom Metazoa; phylum Chordata; class Mammalia; order Afrosoricida; family Tenrecidae; genus Tenrec; species Tenrec ecaudatus. The sequence goes on from NC_134531.1 coordinate 238,568,827, forward strand.
ACTGACACTAGTTCCAGGACACCCAATGTGTTTCGAAGGCCCACCAGTCAGAGTGGGGGCTTATGGAGGTCAAATTATTGATGGAGTTTTAGCTCAGATTCGCCTCACTGTGGGATCCATCCTGTAGTTATTTCCCCAGTTCCAGAATGCATCATTGGAATAGACATTTTTAGTAAGTGGAAGAACCCCCATATTGGATCTCCCAAAAGTTGAATAAGGGCTATTATGGTAGGAAAGGCCAAGCTGACACCATTAGAACTACCATTACCTAGGAAAATAGTAAACCAAAAGCAGTACCACATTCCTGGTGGGATTGCAGAGATCAGTGCCACCATCAAAGACAGGAAAGAAGCAGGGGTGGTGATTCCTGCTACATCCCCATTTAACTCACCTATTTGGCCTATAAAGAAGACATAAGGGAGAGGGGGAAGATGGCCGACAGGGACACCCGCATACTCTGAGAGCTCCTCCAAACAAAGCGGGATTGGCGACCAGGTAGCTGAATAGTAAGAGTCTGGTGAGTGAAATATCCCCCTGGGTCAGCACCCCAGTCCTACCCCACGTATTTGTCCGGAGCAGGGGTCTAGGTGAAAGAGGACCGGACTAGTGGGACATCTCTGGCCACTAAGCTGCCATGAGCTCACTGGCGACCGGCTTAGGCTCCATCCCCAAACCCGGCGCCTAGCCCAGAGCCACTTGCCTGCCCTGCCTACTCCAGCGGCCCACTCCCCACTCCCTATCGCGGATCCCCACTGGGAGAGAAGCTTTCCTCTCCCGCAGTTCCCCTCTCCCCACAGGGCAGCGATCTGCCCTCGGGCCCACGTCCCTCCCTCCATTCACCCAAGCTCAGGGGAGCGGACCCGCGGGTTGTCTGGCGACCCCCACGGGGGACCATCCACCCGCACCGCTGCCGCGGACCTCTCCACCTGCCCTCCGTGCGCTGGCCTCCCACCCCCGCCCGCCCCCGCCAGCCCCTGGCAGCCTAGCACCAGCTCCACTCCTGGCGGGGACCCTGCGCTGAGCACTTCCCGCCAACAGGAGCCATAGCCCAACCCGCGCCTGTCCCGGACCCTGAGCTTCAGCGGAGCGCCGCGCCCCGCGCTGCTGAGTCTGCCCACCAAGGGCCCCCCCCTGCGCAAGGCACAAGAGTAGGTGCCCTCCCCAGGGTGCTGCTGCGGGGACTCCGGCGGCCGCGACTCTGAGCCTGAGCAGAGGAAGGGCGCCATTGCCCCCTGCGGTTTCGCGCCAAGCCTCCTTTGCCGGCGCCATTACCCCCTGCGGTTTCGCGCCAAAAGGGCGGAGAGCGAACACCATTGTTCCCTGCAGTGTCCCGCAGCTGCCTGCGCAGCTATCCAAGGGGCCCGCTCACAGCCCGGGCAGATCAAACACTCCACCTGCAGTCTCGGCTTTGCAGTCCCTGAGGAGCCCTCAGTGAGCTCCAGCCAGCTCTCACCACCTGGGGCCCTGTTGGGTCCCCAGTGCCAGCCCTAAGCCTGCCGCAGCCCGCCCCAGCCACCCCAGGAGACGGCACAGTGGCCTGAGCCTCCACACAATAAGGTTACTCCTGTCTCCCAGAAGCATGGGGCCTATTAAAGGATCAAGGAAAAATCAACAGACCACATCACTCCCAACAAAAAAATCAGAAAAACGAGGCACTTTAACAGACCTAACGTCACTCATAGAAGAAACAGATATAGATCAGCCACAAAAGGAAATCTTCAGAACTCTGCTTGCAGTAATACAGGAGCTAAGAGAAGCAAACCAAAATAAGGATGCAACGATAGAAGGGATGAAATGCACAATAGAGGGGATGAAGTCCACAATAGAGGGGATGAATACTATCCACCAAAAGGAACTGCAGAAACTAACAGAGGAGGTAGCAGAGGCCACACAAAAGGTCACAGAAGCTATATCTAGGCTTGAGGAGGCTGAGAACCGTATCAGTGAACTCGAGGACGCTCAAAACAAATGAAGCAAGCGAGAAAAACAATCAGATAGGAAAATTAAAGAAACAGAAGACAGCCTGAGATCAATGACAGATGCTATGAAGAGGAATAATATTCGAATAATCGGTCTACCGGAACACAACATAACACACAAATCGACCGCCAAGATAGCAAAGGAATTCCTGGAAGAAAATTTCCCCAACCTAACAAAGGAGAATCCGACTCTCATACAGGAAGCAGAGAGGACGCCGGCTAAGCTAAACACCAAGAAGAACACGCCAAGGCATATAATTGTAAAATTATCCAACTTAGAGGAAAAAGAGAAAATTTTACGAGCATCAAGAGAAAGGAAGACAGTCACATACAAAGGAGCGCAGGTAAGGGTATGCTCAGACTTATCAGCTGAAACCATGAAGAGGAGGAGAGAATGGAGCAGCATCTTCCAAATTCTGAAAGATAAAAATGCCTCCCCCAGAATCCTATACCCTGCCAAGTTATCCATTAAGATAGAGGGTAAGATAAGGGTCTTCCAGGACAAGGAAGAACTCAAAAAATATACTGCAAGTCACCCGACCCTGCAGAACATACTGGCTGACTCACTATGGCCAGAAGATCAAGCTCCAACTAGAACCTCCAGGAGACCACCATATAGCCCATCTCCATCTAGAAGCCAACATGCCAGCAACACGTACCAGGACAACACGGTCTCAGATGGAAAAGAGGACAGGATAGAAACCCTCCACTCAAACGCAGTACACTGATATGAAGGAAGATAGGCAAAGACCCAAAACACAAAACAGAATATGGCAACCATGAAGCCAGAGATTGTAATAATCACTTTGAATACAAATGGGCTCAATTCATATGTTAAAAGAAAGAGGCTGGAGGATTGGATTAGAAAACATAACCCATCAATCTGCTGCCTGCAAGAGACACACCTTAAGCAAGCAGACAAGCATATGCTGAGAATAAAGGGCTGGCAGAAAGTTTACCAAGCAAATGGTAACTCCAAGAAGGCAGGAGTGGCTATCTTAATCTCCGACAAAATGGATCTCAAGATCCAAAACATAAAAAGAGACAAAGAGGGACATTACATAATGCTCAAAGGCTCAGTAAACCAGGAAGCAATAAGCATACTGAATATTTACGCACCTAATAATGGTGCTGCAAATTTCGTCAAACAAACTATTAAAAAAATGACAGAAGAAATCACGGAAACAACAATAATAGTGGGGGACTTCAACACTCCACTATCAGAGAAAGACAGGTCACAGGGAAAGAAGCTCAGCAAAGAGGCCAGAGAGCTAAACAATGTAATTAGGCAACAGGGCCTGATAGACATCTATAGAGCCTTTCATCCAAAAGCAAAAGGTTTCACATTCTTCTCCAATCCACACGGATCTTTCTCAAGAATAGATCACATGCTGGGGCACAAGGCCAGCCTGAGTAAATTCAAACACATAGATATTATCCAGACGTCTTTCTCAGACCACCATGCCATAAAGCTGGAGATTAATAGAAGGGCACCCAGAAAAGCAAGGGCCACCAATTGGAGAATAAACAACGATCTCCTGCGACATGAATGGGTTAAGGTCCAGATCAGAGAGGATATCAGGAAATTTCTAGAAACTAATGAGAACGAGCATACAACATATCAAAACTTATGGGACACTGCAAAGGCAGTTATCAGAGGTAGCTTGATATCACTGAATGCATACATGAAAAAAGAAGAAAGGCGTATGACAGATATGTTAACACAAAACCTCCAACAACTAGAACAGAGTCAACAGAACTACCCCTCCAATAGCAAGAGAAAAGAAATAATAAAAATCAGGGCGGAGTTAAACCAGTGGGAAGACAAAAGAACAATGCAAAGGATTAACGCAACTAGAAGCTGGTTTTATGAACGAATTAATAAAATTGACACTCCCCTGGCAAAGCTTACCAAAGACAGAAAGGAACAATCATCAATAGCCAGGATGAGGGATGAATCGGGGGCAATAACAACAGACCCCAATGAGATAAAAAGGATAATCACAAAGTACTATGAAGGTTTGTATTCTAATGAATTCAGAAACCTGGAAGACATGGATAAATATTTAGAAAAACAATCTATTCCTAGATTATCTGAGACAGAGATCAAGAACCTCAACAAACCCATAGCGAAGGAAGAAATAGAGAGTGTCATCAAAAACCTACCAAGGAAAAAGGCCCCAGGGCCAGATGGCTACACAGCAGAATTTTACCAAACATTCAGGGAAGAGCTGACACCGATCCTCCACAAAGTATTCCATAACATAGAAAAGAACGGCAAGCTCCCAAACTCATTTTACGAAGCCAGCATTACTTTGATACCCAAACAGGGAAAAGACCCCACAAGCGTAGAGAATTATAGACCAATATCTCTAATGAACATAGATGCAAAAATCCTTAACAAAATATTGGCCAATAGAATACAAAGGAACATCAAACATATCATTCACCACGACCAAGTAGGATTCATCCCAGCGATGCAGGGATGGTTTAACATCCGAAAATCCATCAATATCATTCACCACATCGAGAAGAAAAAGGATAAAAACCATATGATAATATCCATAGATGCAGAAAAAGCATTTGACAACATCCAGCATCCATTCCTAATCAAAACACTCATGAAGATAGGATTGGAAGGTAAGTTCCTCAAGCTCATACAAGCTATCTATGAAAGACCAACAGCCAACATCATAGTCAATGGAGAAAAGACAAGAACAATACCACTGAAAAAGGGCACAAGACAAGGATGCCCCCTGTCCCCTCTTCTATTCAATATCGTTTTGGAGGTTCTGGCTAACAACATAAGACAGCGGAAGGACATCAAAGGGATCCAGTTGGGAGAGGAGGAGGTGAAACTATCGTTATTTGCAGATGACATGATCCTATACATTGAAGACCCCCAAAACTCCACAGTTGGAATACTTACAGCAATAGAGGAATACGGAAGAGTAGCAGGATACAAGATCAATAAACAGAAGTCGGTAGGGTTTCTATACACATCGGACAGGGCCATGGAAGAGGCGATTAAGAGGGAAGTACCCTTCACAGTAGCCAAGAACAAACTGAAATACCTAGGAATATACTTAACAAAAAATACTAAAGACCTATATAAGCATAATTATAAAACCCTATTACAGGAAACCAAAAGTGACCTTCACAAATGGATGAAGCTCGCCTGCTCATGGTTAGGTAGGCTGAACATAGTAAAGATGACAGTTCTTCCTAAAGCACTCTACAAGTTCAATGCTATACCAATCCAATTACCATCAACCTTCTTCAAAGAATTGGAAAAACTGACCACCAACTTCATATGGAGAGGGAAGAAACCCAGAATTAGCAGAGAACTCCTCAAGAAGAAGGACACAATTGGAGGACTCGCCCTACCTGATTTTAATGCCTACTACACAGCTACAGTGGTCAAAACAGCATGGTACTGGCACAATGATAGACACTCAGACCAGTGGAAAAGAATAGAAAGCCCAGGAGTAAAATCATCAGCATATAGACAACTGATCTTTGACAAGGGTCCCAAAAACGTCAAGTGGGAAGCAAATGCCCTCTTTAATAAGTGGTGCTGGAAACAATGGATATCCACATGTAGAAAGTTGAAACAAGACGTCTACCTCACCCCATGCACAAGAATACACTCAAGGTGGATCACAGATCTAGAAGTCAAACCCCAAACCATCAGGACCATTAAGGAGGGAATCGGGACTAATCTCAGAGCACTGGCCCAGGGAGCACATAGGCTCACTGCAACAGGGAAGGGGACACACACAGGTGATCTGGAAATCGACAAATGGGATCTAATAAGAATAAAACACCTGTGCACCTCGAAAGACTTTGCCAAGAGGGTGACAAGGCAACCCACAGACTGGGAGAAGATTTTTAGTAATGACACGTCAGACAAAGGGCTCATTACTAAAATCTACAACACCATCATGACCTGCAAAAAGAGGAAAACAGTTAACCCCCTAAGGAAGTGGGCAAAAGAAATGAGAAGAACTTTCACTAGAGAGGAGATCAATATGGCCAATAAATATATGAGAAAGTGCTCGAAGTCCCTTGCCATAAGAGAAATGCAAATCAAAACAACCATGAGATACCACCTAACACCCCTCAGGATAGCTCAGATCAGTAAATCAGAGAGCAACAAGTGTTGGAGGGGCTGTGGTGAAATAGGAACCCTCCTCCACTGCTGGTGGTCGTGCAGATTTGTACAGACACTGTGGAAAGCAATCTGGCGATACCTAAAGAAAATGGAAATTGATCTACCTTACGACCCAGCCATCCCTCTACTGGGCATATACCCGGTTGAAGCAGCAAATAAAACACGACCAGTCATATGCGCTCCAATGTTTATTGCGGCACAATTCACAATAGCAAAGACTTGGAAACAGCCTAAGTTTCCATCGATAGACGAGTGGATTAGCAAACTTTGGCACATACACACAATGGAGTATTATGCAGCACTAAAAAGCACCGATGAGCACATGAAACACATTATTTCATGGGAAGAGCTGGAAGGAATTATGTTAAGCGAGGTAAGCCAGACCCAAAGGGACAGGTACAACATGAGTCCCCTGAGGTAAGTACAATCAGCATGACAGAAATGGGGCATTAATCCACCCAAGGGGAGGGTATGGTTTATATCTCCACAGGGAAAGTGGGACCAGACTTCAACCCAGTGTCGCAAGGTGTGAATGCAATATCCCGGCGTGGAGGACGGAACCGGTGGAGAGGTCTGGGAGGCTGGCCCCAGCACCATAAATTAAGTGGATTCCTGCCCCTCCCCCGAAAAGAACTTGTTCCAAAGGACGACATTGACCCTGCAGCTATGGGAGATGGACATATTTGATCAGAGCACACGGGAGCAGATGAAGGGGCAGGAGGAGAGAGTGGAGCACAGCCTGGCCCACCAGGCCGTGATGATGATGTTCCTGAGTAGAGCAGTCAGTCCACAGAGAGAACAACATGGCTGGCCCTACTATGAGACATGATGCCCCTCAGTGACTAAGGGCGATACAGGGGACAGCACCGGAGACACAGTGTGGGAATTGCACCTGACCTGATCCCACCACACCGAGGCAATGCACTGGGGGAGTGCAGGGGAACAGCAAGGGAATGGAGTGGCAAGGTCCCCAGGGAATGCTGAAAGCGGACTTTGGGGCCAGGGCGTGGTGCCCCAACAGACTGGACTGGAAAACGCTCCTAAGGGCCAGCAAAGATCCCTGAACTAACTACAAGCTTTTCTCTTGTGAACTGTTTTGTTCTGTTCTTTTTCAGTGGTTTGTTTTGGTTGTATTGTGGTCTGGTTGTATACTGTCGCTTTGTGTTTCTCTGTCTAGTTTTCGTGCATGTTAGTGATCCCACAGGTCTGTCTGAATAGGACAGGCTGGATGAACTATCTGGATGAAAAACAACGGGACCGACAGTTCCGGGGGGACTTGGGGTGGGGGGTAGAGGGGGTAAGGAAGTGGTGTTAACAAACCCAGGGACAAGGGAAAAACATGGGACCCCAAAGGGTAGAGAAGGGGGAGTGGCAGGCCTGATGGGAAATGACCAAGGGTAAGGTTGCTTAGAGAAGAGGTATACTCTAGCCCAGGGGGCGATGAAGCATGGTAGTAGGGCAGGAGGAAGGTCAAGGGAGATGGAGGAAAGAGCTAGGAGTCAAAGGGCATTCATGGAGGTCTAGACAAAGACATGTACATGCATATATATATATAGGAGGTTGGGGAAATAGATCTTTGTGTCGATATTTATAGGTCAAGTATTAAGGTGGCGGAAGGACCTTGGGCCTCTACTCAAACACTCCCTCTATGCATGAATACCTTCTTTTATTAAATTGGAACTCTATGATGCTCACTCTCCCGACACAACGGCTGGAGCCAAAGTGTGTGAACAAGTAAATGTGGTGAAGAAAGCTGATGGTGCCCGGCTATCAAAAGAGATAGTGACTGGGGTCTTAAAGGCTTGAAGATAAACAAGCGGCCATCTAGCTCAGAAGCAACAAAGTCCACATGGAAGAACACACCAGCCTGTGTGATCGAGTGGTCCCAAAGGGATCAGTTACCAGGCATCAAAGAACAAAAAATCATATCAATGACTGCACGCCTCCATGATAGGATCGCTGAAGACAAATGGGTGCACAAGCAAATGTGGTGAAGAAAGCTGATGGTGCCCGGCTATCAAAAGAGATAGTGTCTGGGGTCTTAAAGGCTTGAAGGTGAACAAGCGGCCATCTCGCTCAGAAACAAATAAGCCCACATGGAAGAAGCACACCGGCCAGTGCGATCACGAGGTGCCCAAGGGACCAGATATAAGGCATCATGCAAAAAAAAAAAAAGATATGTGTGTGTATGTATGTGTATATATGTGTATATGTATATATGTATGTGTATATATATATTATATTAAATGAAGGGGGAAGTGCAGAGTGGAGACCCAAGGCCCAAGTGTCGGCCAATGGAGATCCCCTCATAGAGGGGCTTAGGAGAGGAGATGGGTTAACTAGGGTGTGAGGTAGTATTGATGAAGAACACAGCTTTCCCCCAGATCCTGGATGCTTCCTCCCCCCAACTACCATGATCCGAATTCTACCTTGCAGGGCTGGATAGGACAGAGGCTGTACACTGGTACATATGAGGGTTGGAGGTACAGGGAATCCAGGGTGGATGATACCTTCAGGACCAAGGGTGTGAGGGACGATGCTGGGAGAGTGGAGGGTGAGTGGGTTGGAAAGGGGGAACTGATTACAAGGATCCACATGTGACCTCTTCCCTGGGAGAGGGACAGCAGAGAAGGGGGGGAGGGAGACCCCGAATAGGGCAATATATGACAAAATAACGAGGTATGAATTACCAAGGGCATATGAGGGAGGGGGGAAAGGGGAGGGAGGGGCGGGGGGGAAAAGAGGACCTGATGCAAGGGGCTTAAGTGGAGAGCAAATGCCTTGAGAATGATTGGGGCAGGGAATGTATGGATGTGCTTTATACAATTGATGTACGTATATGTATGGATTGTGGTAAGAGTTGTTGGAGTCCCTAATAAAATGTAAAAGAAGAAAAGAGAAAAAAAAATGACTAGGGCAAAGACTGTACAGATGTGCTTTATACAATTGATGTATGTATATGTATGAACTGTGTAAAGAATTGTATCAGCCCCAATAAATTGTTAAAAAAAAAAAAAAAAAAAAAGAAGACATAAGGATCCTGGAGAATGACAGTGGATTATCGTAATTTAACCAGGTGGTGACTTCAAATGCAGCTGCCGTGTCAGATGCGATTTCATTGCTTAAGAAATCAATACTTCTCCTGGTACTTGGTGTGCAGCTATTGATCTGGCTAATGCCTTCTCAATGTCATTCTCGAAGGACCACCAGAAGCAGTTTGCTTTCACCTGGCAGGTACAACAATATACTTTCACAACTCTCCCCCAGGGGTACATCAACTCTCTGCCCTGTGCCATAAGTTAGTCTGAAGAGACCTTAATCAACTGTTTATTCCACAAAATGTCACACTGGTCCATTATATTGATGACATTATGCTGATTGGACTCACTAAGGAGGATGCATCAGAGACTCTAGGGTCATTGGTACAATATCTGCGTACAAGAGGTTGGGAAATTAACCCAACAAAGATTCAGGCACCCTCCACATCAGTAACATTTCTAGGGGTCCAGTGGTGTGGGACATGTCAAGATATGCCTACTAAATCAAAGGATAAGCTATTGCATTTAACGCCCCCAATGACTAAAAAAGAGGCACAATGCCTAGTGGGCCTCTTCGGATTTTGGAGGAAACACATCCCTCACTAGGGTGTTCTGGTTCGACCTATTTATCAAGTGACACAAAAAGCCTCCAATTTTGAGTGGGCCCAAGAACAAGAAAAGGCTCTTCAACAAGTTCAGACTGCCATGCAAGCTGCTTTGCCACTGGGACCATATGATCCAGTTGACCCAATGGTGCTAGAGGTGTCAGCTGTAGATAAAGATGCAGTGTGGAGTCTTTGGCAGACCCCGTTTGGTGAATCACAGCATAGACCATTGGGATTTGGGAGTAAGGTCCTGCCATCCTCTGCAGACAACCACTGCCCCTTTGAAAAACAGCTGTAGGCCTGTTACTGGGCCTGGGTGGAGACTGAACGCCTCTCTATGGGCCACGAAGTCACCATGAGGCCTGCACAACCTATCATGAACTGGGTATTGTCTGACCCACAGAGTCATAAAGTTGGACGTGCACAGCAGCATTCCATTGTTAAATGTAAGTGGTATTTATGAGATCAGGCCAAGGAAGGACCTGAAGGGACAAATAAGCTACATGAAGAAGTGGCCCAAATGCCCAGTCCCCACTGCTGTCACAATACCTTCTTTCTCCCCAGTATGCACTTATGGCATCCTGGGGAGTTCCTCACCATACTTTAAGTGAAGACCAAAAAAGTCACGCTTGGTTTACGGATGGTTCTGCAAGATATGCAGGTGCCACTCGCAAATGGACAGCAGCAGCACTACAGCCCCTTTCTGGGATCTCCCTAAAGGACAATGGTGAAGGGAAATCTTCCCAATGGGCAGAGCTTCGAGTAGTGTCATTCAGTTTGCTGCAAGGAAAAATGGCCAGATGTTAGACTGTATACTGATTCATGGGCTGTGGCTAACGGCCTGGCTGGATGGTCAGGGGGTTGAAAGGACCATGATTGGAAAATTGGTGACAAGGAGATGTGGGGAAGAGGTATGTGGATAGACCTCTCTGAATGGGCCCAAAAGTAAAGATATTTGATAAGTGCTTTGGAGACTGGTCCTCCTCTTTCCTCTGCCACTCCTGCCATTGCCCAATGGACACATGAACAAAATGGACATCGTGGCAGGGATGGAGGCTATGCATGGCCACATCAACATAGATTTCTACTCACCAAGGCTGACTTGGTCACTGCCACTGCTGATTGTCCCATTTGCCAGCAGCAGAAACCAACATTAAGTCCAAGATATGGGACCTTTCCTTGGGGATCAGCCAGCAACTTGGTGGCAGGTTGATTACATAGGACCACTTTCATCATGGAAGGGACAGCATTTTGTTCTTACTGGAATAGGCATCTACCCTGGATATGGATTTGCCTTCCCTGTACTCGATGCTTCTGCAAAAATTACTCTTCATGGGCTTACAGAATGCCTCAACTACCGGCATGGCATCCCACACGGCATTGCCTCTGATCAAGGAACTCACTTCACAACAAATGCTCTGTGGCAATGGGCCCATTCCCAATGAATCCACAACTAGGTGGCAACAACTTTCGGGGCTGGGCCAATGTTCTCTAGGAGACTGTATATGCTCTAAAACAGTGGCCAATATGGTGCTGTGTCTTCAATAGCCAAGATTCATGGGTCAAGGAACCAAGGGGTGGAAGCTGAAGTGGCACAGTCACTATTACTCATAGTGATCCACTTAGAGAATTTTTGGTTCCTGTCCCAGCAACCCTGTGTTACTCAGGCCTTGAGGTCCTGGTTCACAAGGAAGGGACTCTGCCACCTGGAAACACTGCATGTATTCCCCTGAACTGGTAGCTGAGAATGTCCCCTGGCCACTTTGGGCTTCTCATACTTTGGATCAACAGGTCAGGAAGGGTATCATTGCACTAAGTTGTAAGATTGATCCCGATTACCAAGCATCAATTGGACTGGTGTTACATAATGGATGTAAAGAATATGTCTGGAATCCAGGAGATCCCGTAGGTTGACTCAGTGCTACCCTGCCATGTGATTAAAGTAAATGGTAAATTACAACAACCCAATCCTAATAAGATTTATAATGACCCAGGACCCTCAGGAATGAAGGTCTGGGTCACCCCACCAGGCAAAAAACCACAGCCAGTTGAGGTGCTTGCTGAGGACAAAGGTAATACAAAATGGGTAGTAGTAGAAGGTAGTTCTACCTATCAATTATGACCATGCGATCAATTGAAAAACTTAGGTTTGTATTTGTCAATGTATTTTCTTTTCATATGCTTATTGCATATCTTTCCTTTGTTCAGGTATGATATATCAGATACAATTGGACTCAGTGTGTTATCATTTATGTGCATGATAGATGATTGATGATAAGTATAAGTGTGATTTCATCAATGTCTGGAAATTATATAAGTATATATGGCTAAAGAATTGAGTAGAGGTGCCAGGGTGGCAAGGGGTAGATTGAGATAGTTACTTTATTGTGCCAACCTGGCTGATAAGCACAAGTGGGATTAATTGAAGGGTGGAGAATTAAATGGCTCGGTGAGCCTCGCCTTTCCTGTCTTTCACTCTTTGACCATCTGACCAATGTGCATCTGCCTTGCTTGTCCTGTGCCTCAATTTATAGGCTACGCTACCTGTGGAACACCTCGCTGGTAAGTTGAGGTCCCTTTAAGATCACACGATTGGAATGTACATCTCTGGAGCTAGGGACTGAAGGTTGGTGACCTGGCTGATAGTGACCTGCCTTGCTTTATAGCCTAGCTCTCTCTACAGAGGATGGACTGGTGGCCCTCAAGACTTAAAGGACTGCCAGTGTCTCACAACTCTCTCAGGGGAGTGAGTTCACTTAGATTTTGGAACTACTTTATAATTTAACTGTTCATTTCTTTTATTATGTATCTATCTATCTGTATATAATTTTACAGTTCATTTCTTGTGTTATACATTTATCTATCTTTATAAATATATTATACATTTACATATTTATACATTTATCTATCTTTATAAATATATATATAATTAGCAATCTGGTTTTGTCTCTCTAGAGAATCCAGTCTAACACAAAAATGTTTGCACAGTATGGTCATATTTTTATAATAGTATATATTTCCCTTAGAATATCACTGACAGAAGTCCCATCTCAGATAGGGTCTTTGTAACTAGCAGGAAATGTGAGTGAGCAAAATAATTCCTTTCATACAACATTATCCCACATTCACTCAATTTAATAGACTCTTATCAACCAAAGTCCAACATACATTTTCCATTTCTGTATTTTCTTTGCTTTGTCATATATTAGTTTTGCAGTCATAGTTTTGCCTCCATAAATGACTGTTATTAAAAATTACAAGACAAAACAAGAAATCATATCAATGTGAATGGAGGGAAGGGCAGAGTGGAAACCCAAAGCTCATCAGCAATCAATTGGACACCCCCTGTCAGAAGGGCCACAAGGAAGAGAAGAGTCAGTCAGGGTGCAGTATAGCACAGACAAAACATACAACCTTTCTCTAGATCTATAATGCTTCCTCCCCAAACTCTATCATGACCCCAATTCTATCTTACAAATCTGACTAGACCAGAACATGTATATTGATACAGATAAGAGCTCACAACACAGGGAATCCAGAACATATAATCCCCTCGGGACCAATAAGGGGAGCAGCAATACTAGGAGGGCAAGAGAAGAGGGTGGGGTAAGGGGAAACTGATCACATTAATTCATGTATGGTCCCCTCTCAGGGTGACGAACTGCAGAAAAGTGGGTAAAGAAAGAAAGTGGTTGAGGTAAGATATGAAAGAGAAAAAGAACAATTTATATATAAATTTTCAAGGAAGAATGGGGGAGGGAATATGGGAGAGGGAGGAAAATAATGAGGAGCTGATACCAAGGGTTCAAGTAGAAAGAAAAGTTTTGAAAAAAGATCATGACAACATACGTTCAAATGTGTTTGACACAGTGCATATATGTATGGATTGTGATAAGAGCTGAAAGTGGCCCCAATAAAAATATTTAAAATAAATTAATAAATAAAATTATGCATGCATGTCTAACCCCATTGTTTTATAAACAATATTCAGCCATTTAAGATTTTAACCTGTATAACTGAAATTTTCATATGTTTTAGTCTAATAAGCTTTCCTATATATGTGCATATTGATTTTAATACTAGTATGTTGAATTTTACCCCACTGGTCAGATTAAGGATATTATTAATATAATTAACAAATATCTCTTATATGCTACTCATATTATTTTTGAAAATCAGATAAAGTTGCCTGTAATAGTTATATGATTTTATGACGCTAGACAATTCTGGCTAGAGGTGAAGTTACAGCCTGATGCTCTGTCTTTGGGGTGTTGTCTTCTCATGAGGAGGATGCTGGGAATCCCCTTCTCACTCTGGAACTCTGGTGGCCACTCTGAGAGTTGCCTCTGCCTTGCAATGTTTCCACTGACCTTGGATCCACACCATTCTATCCTCACTAGCCTGAGTCTGTTGTACATTGGGTCGCTATGAGTCTGAACTCAATGCCACTTAACAACAACATGGATCATTGAACATACACACACACACACACACACACGCTAGCTATATGAGGGAATTTTGAGCCCACATTTAGTCCTAAATACTCTTCTAGAAACAATTTGTTTTTATGACATTTATGAATAATGATAAAACCCAAGCCAAATTCACTGCCATAGGTTAGCTATCGATTCACAGTGAATCTGTAGGACTGGGTAGAACATTCCTTGTGAGTTTCTAAGACTGGAATTTTGATGAGGAGTAGAAAGCCTTAGGGCACAGTTAGGGATACTTCTTAGGCATAAACAAACAAAGAAGGAAACCAAAGACTCAAGGAGGAAATTACTTTATAGGATAATGGTCAACGTATACCGAGGCCTCCTGCACTGTTAGAGCAGGAGAACTGGATGGCACACACCTATCACTCCTAATTGTTCTGATGAACCCAGTGTAGATAGAGCCGCATAGAAAGGGGAAAAATATGAAACAGAATCTCAAATTCCTTAATTAAAAAAAGCACTGGATTCATTTAGATTGGAGGGCTCCCTGAGATGATTGCCCTAATAGACCCTGCAAATTTTAAACTGAACCTAACCTGCAAATTCATCTTGAAAAGAACAAATTAGCACACACACAAAAATGAATATCATCAGTAAGTATCGTGTTCCTTTAAAAATTCACTTATATGAAATAAAATTCAATAATTGCTATTAAAAAAGATAAAAGCAAACATTAGAGAAGGGAAATAGATTAATGGAAATATATTGACCAGAGTAGAAATAATGAGAATGGTCTGACCAGAATGGAAACAATGAAAATGGTCACACATTGTGAATCATGCAACCGGTAGCACAGAACAATATTTGGAAAAGTTATCTAATGTTAAGTGAAGCTGGTCTATAAAATGCTCACTGAAAACACAATAACCACATTTTTGACAGTTTTATTGGAACTTCAGCAACATATCATGGAAAAAATCCTCAATTATATCAAGAAGAGTTGTACAATCATTACTACAATTGATTTTAGAACATTTGCTTCTTCCTTGTACTCAATGGTATGTACTTTAAAAATTGTAGCAAAAATATACACAACAAAACATTTCCAGTTCAATAATTTCTACATGTATAATTCAGTGTCATTAATTGCACTTTTTGTATTGTGCAAGCATAATTGAGATCCTTCTCCAAATTATTCCACCACCATTAATATAAATACAATGTCCCCTAAGTAAAAAATTCCTTTTCCTTCACCCATGACAATTTTTGCTTTTTCTTTCAGTAGTTTTCTTGATATAATACCCACATAGCATACACTTCCATAGTTAAATCCATTTTTAAACAGAGCTATGTATACATCATCACAATCAGTTCTAATATTCCCTCCTCCCCTGCATGTATTGTTTGTTCCCCAATTCCCCTCACTCTCTACACCCCACCCTGTTCCCAATACACCATTGTATCAGTTACTATTTCTATGCCTTCATAATCCTATGATTCATAAATGGTGATACCAATCAGAAAAAATAAATAGCCAATACAAAACTAAACAGAAGAAAATAATAATAATAATATAAAAATAAGGAATAAAAAGGAAATACCTCCTAGCCAGAGAAGAAATTTCTGTCATGAAACAAGCAAGAAATCCATATTTGAACCTAGAGCAAATTCATGGTAGGTCAAGAGGGAGATCAACTACAAAATGTCGTATTATACCGTGCTTTGTTCCAATGTAATCAAGTTTATAATAAGCTCTGTCTGATAGTAAAGCTGTTGGAGTCCCTCACCTGTTCTAGAGGTGGTCTTCCATAGGCTAAATCTGACTAGTTACACTGCAGATGAATCCATCAACTTATTTTGGGGCCTCCCATAAAGTTATTTTTAAGTGTGTATTTTAGAAAATATTAAAGTTATAATAGGCTGAAAGATTGGTGCTATTAACATTCAGTGTTACAGTCAGAAGGATTTAAATACATTTCAATGTCCTATTCAAATGTTCAGGTAGAAATAATTAACCAGATACTGCACAGATATCTCATTATTTATCTGTACAGGTTAAAAATACAAGCACCAAAATTACTAATATTCACATAAGCATGTTGCTTATATTCCTTAATATATGCATACTCTTGAAATTTGTATAATTTGATACATGTTGGCTACAATTAAAAAAATAAGTAAATCAACTCTAGTATATGGATCAGCAGTAGGAACCAGATTGGCACAGTGAGGATCTCAGCAGACTCTGTCCCAGGAAAACAAAAATCTAACTCATAAAGGTGATTTTAAAATACATCAATTTAAGTCCTAGAAACCATATGAAGGTCTTACTGCTACGTTCATTAAAGACTATAATAAATCTTAGTTAAAAACAGAAAGTAGTCTGTGGCCTTTCAGGGATGACTACTTCCTTAACAATTCTCCTTGCTTCCATGTTATGGAGGACAATGCCAAGCACTCTATTGTAAGTTGTTGTTGGGGGCGGGGATCATTCCCACTTCATTGCAACCCTATCTACAGCAGAATTGGACACCCCCAGTCCTGCACCATTGTCACAACTGTTTTCATGTTTGAAGTCATTGTTGCAGGCATGGTGTCAATCCATCTTGTTAAGGGCATTCCTCTTTTTCCCTGCCCTTGCACTTCACAAGCTTGATGTCCTTCTCCATGGACTGGTCTCTACTGATAACATAAATATCACCATCATCACTTCAAAGGAGCATTCTGGCTGCATTTCTTCCAAGAGAGAGCTGTTTGAGTTTTGGAGTCCATAGATGGTACATTCAAAATTCTTCAGCAACACCATTGTTCAAATGCATCCATTGTTCTTCGGTCTTCCTTATTCAATGTCCAACGTTCACATGGCTTGCTTCAGGTGCAACTTAGTTATCAAAGGAACCCCCTTGCTTCTCCACACTATACAGAAGTGGTAAATAGCAGATGTGATCAATGTGATGTACTTTTTGATCACTTGAAGGCTCTTCCATTAGCCATGATTGTGGTTGCAAGTGAGAAACAGTACTTGAAAGCTTCAATGTTTTCTCAGCTATCTAAATGTTAAATATTGGCCCAGTTGTGAGGACTTGGGTTTTCTTAAGGTTCACTAAAAACTGAAATCCTTGACCTTTAGCAGCAAGGGCTTTAAGTCATGGTCACTTTCAAGAAGAAAAGTCGTGTTATCTGCATATGGCAGGTTTATAATAACTGTCCCCCCAATCCCAGTGTCACATTCTTCTTCATATAGTGCAGCTTCTCTGATTATTTACTCCTCGTATGGGCTGTGATCGGTGTGTTCAGCAGTTTGAAACCATCAGCAGCTCCACAAGAGAAAGACAGGGATTTTTACTCCCATGCACATTTACAGTGAATCTGCATTGAATCGAAGGTAGTGAGGTTGCTTGTTTGCTTGCTTTTTAAAGATTGGGTAAGAGTTTTGAGAGGATACAACCCTGATGTCCACCTTTCCTGATTTTTAAACCATGCATTATACCCTAAGTTTCATATGCGCAGTATGAAGAGTTTTGGAATTTCCATTTTTTTCAAGACTACATAATTTGTTGGGATCCACACCATCAAATGCCTTTGTATACTCAATGAAACACAAGTGAACATCCCTCTGGTAGTCTCTGGCTTCGGTGAAACTTCATCTGACACCAGCAATGATATCCCTCATTCCTTACCTTCTCCTGAATCTGTCCAGAACCTCTGGCAGCTCCTTGTCAATGCACTGCTGCAATTGCTGTTGGACAACCTGCAGAAAAGCTTACTTGCATGTGATATTAAAGGTATTCTATAGTTTATGAATTTTGTTATATGATCTTTTTTCGGAATAGGTCTAAATATGGATCTCTTTCAGTCAGTTGGTCAAGTAGTTGGCTTTCAAATTTTCTGAAGTTTAGTGAGTGCTTCACATACTCCATCGGCTTGTGGAAACATTTCAATTGGTATTGCATTAATTTCTGGAGCCTTGGCATTACTTCACTGCAGATTTGATTTTTTTCCTTCAATCCCATTGGTTCATTCTAATACACTTCTTTAAACGGATGATTGCCAACTAGGTATTTTTGGTACAGTTACTCTTTGTATTCCTTCCATCATCGTTTGATGCTTCCTGTATCACTCACTTTTTTTTCCATGTTGTTGTTGTTAGGTGCCATTGAATCAGCTGTGACCCATAGCAACACTATACACAACATAATGAAACACTGTACAATCCTGAGCCATTCTCACATTTGTTCATATGCCTGAGCCCACTGAGGCAGACACTGTGTTAATCCATCTGATTGAGGATCTTTCACTTTTTGACCACTCCTCCACTTTACCAATGTGATGTCCTCCTCCAAGGACTGGTGTCTCTTGACAATATATCCAAAGTATACACGATGAAGGCTTGCCATCCTTGCCTGTAAAAAGCACGCTGGAAAAAAATAAAAATAAAAAAGAGCACTTTGGCCTTACTTCTTTTACTACAAATAGATTTGTCCTTTTAGAAGTCCATGGTACTTTTAATATTCTTTACCAGCACCACATACAATTACATCTGTTATTCTATGGTCTTACTTATTCAATATTGAACTTTCACATGCACATGGTGCAAAGGAGCATACCATGGCATGGGTCAGGCATACCTTAGTTTTGCAAGTAACATACTAGCTTTTCCAAACTCTAAAGAAGTCTTATGGGACAGTTTTATCCAATAAAATGTTTTGCTTCATCTCTTAACTGCTTTTTCCATGAACATTGATTGTTGAGCCAAGGAAGAAAAAATCACTGACAACTTCAAATTTTTCTCCATTTATCATGATGTTACATATTGGTCCAGTTGTGAGGATTTTGGTTTTCCTGAAATTGAATTATAATCCAGACTGAAGGATACAATCCTTGATTTCATCAGCAAATGCTTCAATTCCTCTTCACTTTCAACAGCAGGTTTTGATAAACTTTCTTCCAATCCTGGTAACGCAGTCTTCTCCGCATAGTACAGTTTCTCGGATGATTTGCTCAGAATTGATTTAACAAGTATGGTGAGTGGATACAGTCTTGGCATACACCTTTCCTAATTTAAAATCATGCAGCATTCCCTTGTTCTGCTCACATAACTTACTCTTGGTCCACATATAAGTTCCTCATGAGCACAATCCAGTGTTCATTAATTCCCATTTTCTCAAGATTATCCATAATTTATTATGGTCCACACAGTCTATTGCCTTTGTATAGTCAATGGAACACAAGTAAACATCTTTCTGATATTCTCTGCGTTGAGTCAAGATCCATCTGACATCAGCAATGATATCCCTTGCTCCACATCTTCTTTTGAATCCTGCTTGAACTTCTGGAAGTTCCCTGTCAATGCACCGCTGCAAACGTTGTTGGATGATCTTAAGAAAGAGATCACTGGTGTGCATTGTCAATGATATAGTTTCATAGATTGAGCATTCTAAGGGGTCACGTTTCTTTGCAATGGGTACACATTTGAATCTCTTCCAGTCAGTTGACCAGGTACCTGTCTTCCAGTTTTCCAGGCGCACACAATGAATGCTTCCAGTGCTTTTCCAGCTTTTAGAAAAACTTCCGTGGGCATTCTGTCAATTCCTGGAGTCTTGTTTTCAGCTAATGCATTTAGTGCAGTCTGAACTTCTTCCTTCGGGACCGTTCATCCTTGCTCATATGCTACTTCTGAAATGGTCACTGTCGACTAGTTCTTTTCTGAGACTATTTTGACCATAGAGTGGAAATGGGGAACTGATTACAAAGATCTACATATAACCTCTTCCCTGGGGGACAGAAAACAGAAAAGTGGGTGAAGGGAGATGTCGGACAGTGTAAGATATGACCAAATAATAATTTATAAATTATCAAGGGTTCATGAGGGAAGCGGGGAGGGAGGGTAAAAATGACGAGCTGATGCCAGGGGCTTAAGTGGAGAGCAAATGTTTTGAGAACGATGAGGGCAATGAATGTACAAATACGCTTTACACAATTGATGTATGTATGGATTGTAATAAGAGTTGTATGAGCCCCTAATAAAATGATTTTTAAAAATCTCAAAACTTGGGAAGAGTAACCTCAAGGTCCTGTTTTGATTCTCATGAACTTGCTTTCTTTCAGTTTCGATCTGAATTGATATATGGGTCTTTATATTCTGTTCCATATTCACTCCCTGCCTTGATTTTAGATGCTCATCTTGAACTTCTCCATGGCTCTCTTTTCACAATGTAGTCACTTTGATTTCTGTGTATTCCCTTTAGAGCAGTCCACATGTAGAGTTGTCTCTTGCATTGTTGAAAAAAGTATTTGCAATGAACAATTCAATGTTCATGCAAAATTATTTCAGTTGATCTCTAGCTTTGTTTTTATCAACAAGAACATATTTTTCAACCACTGTTCCTTTTTCTTTGCTTCCAACTTTTGCATTCTAGTCACCAGCATTATCACTGCATCTTGATTGCATGTGTGATCAATTTTTGTCTGAAGATATTGGTAGACTTCTTCAATTTCTTCTTCACTAGCTTGTATAGTTCATACACAGATTTGAATAATACTTGTATTGACGGAATTTTTTGAAGACATAGATATAATCACATCACAAACAGCATTGCACTTCAAGATAGATCTTGAAAATCCTTTCGGAAGATGAATGTAATCCATTGCTCTTTTCGTGTCATTTCCAGCACAGCTGATTCAAAATGGCCAATGCTAGTCCATTCTCGCTAATGCCTAGAATATAGATCTTTATGCATTCTATTTCATTTTTCCTAACTTCCAAATTTCCTAGATTTATAGTTATCACATTCCAAGTTCCAATTATTAATTAATAATTGTGAGTGTTTCTTCAAATTATGAGTGATGTCCTATCAACAAATGAAGATCCAGAAGGCTTTCCTCCTGCAGGCTCTACTCCCTCTTATTGTCCTTCATATTATTATGGTAAACTCTACTCTGGGGAGGCAGCTGTTACTCAGCCTTAGGATGAGAGCCTTCTTACCTGACAAGTTTGTCTTCTGGCACTCTCTCTGACAATGGTCTGCTTTTATTTATGAGGCTTTCAGTAACTGGCAATGTTTCGATGTTATCCACAGACTTTCTAGTAGCTAATCCATTTGAGGTGGGCAGCCAGTTCCTTCTCCATTGTCTCTTCTTAGTCCGGATATTGCTGCTGTTTCTTTTAAGTGCCACTGAGTTGACTTGAACCCATCAGGATTATATGCACAACAGAAAGAAATGCTGCAATTTTCCTGCACCATTCTCACAATTGTTCCCTTGTCTGGTCCCTTTGATTCAGCTATTGTGTCAACCCATCTTATCAAGGGTCTTCCTCTTTATTTGTCAAGCCTCCACTTTACCGAATGTGATGTTCTCCCAAGGGACTGGTCTCACCTGACAATATGTCCATATTATGAAGACATAGTCTTTCATCCTCTAGAAGCACTCTGGCCTTACTTCTTCTAATACAGATCTGGAAGCTCTGCTGAAACCTGCGCACTTTGGAGGATCCTGCTCATATTTGAAATGAACACACAATCTTCAGAATCACAGCAATACACAAGCCACCACAAGATGACACACTGATAGACAAGTGGTGTCTATTTTAAGTAGGAAGTTCCAAAAAAAGACAGTTTCCTAGCTCCAATTCCCCAGAGGTGCTGGTTAACTGAAATATAAATATGGAAAAAATAAGAAGATTATCGCACTTTAAGATGATCCATAGGTAGCCAGATTAAAAGATTAAAACATGGGAAAACAATTGACAACCTGAGCAGGGACATTAGTAGCTTAGAAAAAGAGATTTTACAGAATTAATCAATTTGATAAACAAATGACCATACTGATGACTTTTAAATCTGAGCAATTATTTCTCAGCCTCTTGCTCTGAATAACTTAAAACTCATTCATCAGGAGATACTTTAGCTATTAATTATCTGTAAATGAATAGCTTTTCCGTTTTGTGTTAGATGCTCATTTCCAGTGTTTTATGCTCCAGATTTAATATATCTGATAATAATAATCTACATTTATGATTATTTTGAAGCACACAACATATCTTACTTCCTGGGGTCTCAGGGCCAAGACCTTTTGAAGTCGATCGTCAAGAACCACTAAATGAGTTTGAACTCCCAAACTTTTCCTTTGTTGGCCAATGCTTAACATTTTAGCCACTCAGGGATTCTAAATAGTTGATAAGAGCGAATGGCATTCATATTTATGTTGTGCTTACTACATTTCAGGCACTGTGGTATAACATTTATGTGCCTGTATTTTTCACTACTTAGGGTAAGACACCATTAAAGCACCCCCTAAAATATTGGTTCACATAGCTATCTAACATGTATTTATGAATAAAATTTTTATAATGTATTATTTTAAATTATTATTTTAATATATTATTAACTGAGAGTTAATACATATATCATTCCATAATTCAATCATGTCAAGTAGTATTGTACAATTGCTACCACAATCAGTTTCCAAACAGTCTTTTTCTACTTTAACTCTTTGACCTCATCTCACTTTTTACCAGCCCCGCTACAACCACCACTGTACCCCTGCCCTGAAACCTTTATTCTACTTGCTGTCCCTGCATGTTCATCAATCCTGGGTTTCCTCGACATAAAAAACAAGGGGACGACAATGGCATAAAACCTCTGAGATAAACCCTAATAGGAGCATAAACAAAACAAAAATACAGAAAATGTGGAAAACCAGATGAGGTCCAGAGTGCATCAGAGTGGGGATCAACTGACAACCTTTTTACTGTTATGAGTAAATCTTGAGGGTGTCATTTTAAGTAAAATTTCTGCTCACCAATCGATCATAAAATTAACAGTTCACAAACTTCTGATTACTAACATTTGTTTATTGGTTAAATGTAAAATATCATTTTGCTATAAAAACATGAGAATTGATCATAAAACATTTTAGCCCTTTACTAAACATATATGTTATCTCATTGAATATTAAAATTTCACTTTAAAATTGACCTCTAACAGGATTGGTGGGGGGAAAAGGCTAGGAAAAATCCACCAAGGATTTTAATTTTTTTCCATTACAGCAGGTCTGGTACTTCGGTCAGGGTAGTTCCATTTGTCCTATAAGAATTTCACTGAAACTTTACTACATTTATCTTATACCCCTGTTCTTTTCCCTTAAGACTTCTTTTTGTTTCCAGAATTCAAAGAACATTTTAAAATATGACCTGGGTCCCTCAAGGATGCAAACATTGCCATGATGTGCTATAAATGAAAGTGTGCAGAATACTTTGGGGAAGGATTACAGAAATAGAAAAAACACCTTTATAGTATGCATGTAGATGGAAGATATGTTAGAAAATGATAGATTCACTTCTTATATTTTGGTTTTATACTTTTTTGTCTTACCATTGTGAATGGAAAACTCATTATACAAAGACATAAATTAAAAGTATGTAACACCAACCATCTTTACTAAAAAAGAGAGAAGAAAATAATTTATAATCTCCCTTTTATGAAACTGAAGAAAGGCAAAATTCATCTATAATAACAGAGATCTAAAAAAATGATAGCGATGATTTTCTTAGAGGAAGAGTGATGTTTCACTTAAAAGAGTTGGGAAAGTATTTTGTACATAAGTGGAGTGTTTCTTATAAGGACATATACTTTGGTCAACACAAACAAAATTTGTGCACTGTACTCTATATAAGCAGGTTATATTAAGTATAAGATATGTAAATATTTGAAAAAAATCAATGAAGTTTTCAAGAGATCACTACACTTGAAAAAGAGCTATTATGAGAGAAATTAAGAAGAGTATTGTGTTCTGTGTCACAAGATTGGATTTCTAATTTTAGCTTATGAATTTCAAAGTATGATACTTGTGAAATGTTTATTAACTTTATTAAACTCAACTTTCTAAATATAAAAAAGGGGAAAATGTCTACTACATAAGAATAGTGTGAAGGGGAAAGATGTAGAAAGTATTTTGAACAATAAAACTCGGTCTAAAGAGAATAATTTTCATTATTATTACCATCTTCATCACCACCATTTATACATCATATTATCCAAATACAGCATTGCAGATACTAAGACATTTTCAGAATAGGAAAAAGATGTTTATATCGCACACTATCATTAAAAAATGCAAGGCCTTTGCGGATATAATTTAGGTTATAAACCTTAAATTAAGGCAAATATCCTAAATTAGTTAGGTGAACCAAATAAAATTGCATGGCCTTTTATAAACAGAGAATTGTATTAAGGTGGAAGCAGGAGAGAAGTCTAATTTGAAATTTTAAAAAGTGCTTGAAGCTTGGCAGGGATTCATCCGAATATCGATTAAATGAGGGCTTCATGGAAAGTAGGAGAATAAACAAGGGCAGAATCTTGAAGAAAGCACTGGCCTCGGGCTCAAAGTGGGGCAGGGAAATAGATATCTCAGTCCCTTTACCACAACCCTTTTCCCTGTATATGGCCAACAGCCGTCATGAACTTAAAAGTGATTGTCCTCCAAGCCAACAAAGCGCGGTTCTGCTGATGCTTTGAATGCAAAGTTATGAGAGTCGCAGGAGAGAAAGCATCGCTGCTGTTGACACCTGTGGCCCGGTCAGTTCTGACTCCTACAGACCCTGCCTGCCAGCGTCAAACCCTGCTCACACCTGTGCTATCCTCATATTTGTTATGACGGATGAGGTCATTGTTTCATCCACTGCTCAAGGCGTCTTGTGGGGGGTCTTTCTCTTTTTTTCTGACTTTCTACTTTACCAAGCACGGTGTTCTTTTCCAGAGACTGGTCTTTCCCGATCAACATGTCCAAAGTATGTGAGATCACATCTCACCATCCTCACTTCTAAGTAAAATTCTGACTGCATTCCTTCCAAGCAAATGGGGTTTGTGTTTTGTTTTTTCCTTTTTCTGGAAGATCATGGTACTTTTAGTTTTCTTCACCGACCTCAAAGGCATCAATTCTTCTCTGGTTTTCCTTCCTCACTTTAAACCATTCACATGCACACAGGTAAGTGAAATTACCATGACCTTGATAAGATGCACCTTTGTCCTCAAAGTGACATCATTTCCTTTTGACATTTTAAAGCAGTCTTTTGCAGATTAGCCAGTGCAATCAGTTATTTGATTTCTTGACTGCTGCTTCTGTGAATATAAATGGACTATGACATATCCAAAACTCTGACTTACCATCAACACCAGTAAATAAATCCTATTACTTTAAGTTGCTATATGTTTAATATGTTACAACAGCAGTTGAAAACCAATGTAGAAAATATTTGAGTTTTAAAAATATTAGAGTTTAAAGACACTTGCCATGTTTAAATACAGTAGCTTGAAAACCAACCTTTGACCCTATCATACATCTTTGCTTGAGCATGAAATCCGTGTTGAATCCAAATTGTCTTTTCTAACAGTTGTTTGGTTTTGTTTCTTTTTGTCTAACCTTTGTGCTGACAGAGCCCTTTACCCTTATTTTTTGTTTGTTTTCCCTCCTTAGCCAAGTAGACGCAGGAGGTCACAGCCTGTTTTTAGAAGGTCATTCCTCTGTTGTAAACAGCTGCAGATGTGATAACCTATACCTGAAGGTCTCAACACACAGAATAATTGACAAATTTTCTTTACAATAGACTCCCAGGAAAATAAACACTTGCAAAAACAGCCTTAATAAACATGCTCCCAGAAAAGCATTTCCCCTGATTGTCTTGTGACCATCCTATATTTATCTGAAAAGAACATATGTTTGTAATGATGTGCCTTTAACTACTTATGTAATCTCACATATGCTACCCAACAATTCTCCCTAAATTTGCTCTGCTTTATGAAAAACGTGCCCAACTTGCCGATTGCTTCTCAGTAAATAACAATGCAACCTTGGTGCCTGCTTTGTTAATGCAAGAAAGTTTGCTTCTTTGTTGCTCTTCACAAATCCCATCTTTCTTTTGTGCCCTTGCATGTTTCCTGGTCTGCAATGTTCTCTGGGCTGTCAATAAATCTATGGCTATATTTCACTCTAGAGCTAGGATAGGAAGGGTTTTTTTAAAAAAATTATCCACCCATTTCTTCTTCCAAGTGTTCCTACTTTCTTCCTCAAGAGGCAACTTTCAATTTTGTATTTTTTTTTAATCTGGAATAAATGTTAGCATTTCAAATACTTTGATTTGAACAGTGACCAATGATTTGGCTTTTCATTTATCCACAATTATCTTTATTTATCCTTTTTAAATAAAGAGTATTTTTTTAAATAAAGAGTATTTATGGAGATTATATAATTCCATAATTTTGTTCTCCATTTACAGTGCTTTAAAGATGCTCCCATTGACTTTTATGTTGACATTTTCTCCCGATATAAAGCTATCCACCATTAGTGTTGTGACTCTGGTTCTCTTCAGTTTGAATATGATGTGCTGTGGGTTCTGTTCTTGTTGTTGTTGTTAAAATGAACTATTCTTCAACTTGCTTAGGTTGTATATTTCCAGATTCTTTGCATTTTGTGTATTTTTGCATTGTTTCTGGGCACTATTGACTATTGGAGGAGGTCAAAATTAAATTTTCTTTAAATACTTGGCTTTCAAGCTATTACCTAGTTCAGTTATTTTATATCTTCTCATGCTCTTTGGTTTGTTTTATATTTTGGCAAAGTAGTCATATTTCTTTCATTTTATCTTTACTACTAAGCTATAACCTTTAATCCAGGGCATGGACCTTTGTTCTAAAGTGTGGCTTGTCCAGATCTCAACAAGATGTTTGTTGAGGTTTGAGTGCTCTGTGAAATCTCTCTGCTCTAGTGTTGGGGATAGTGTTACTTGCTGCTGTTTAATAGAAGCATGTGGAGTAGTTTCTGATTCAAGAGATCCTGTGTAAAGTAGAATGAAATACTGCCCCATTCTATGCCATCTTCACAAGTATTTCCACATTTGAGTCCATTTGTGCAGTTACTGTGTCAGTTCATAGTTTTCTGACCCTCAGCTTTAACCAACCATGATGTCCTTCTCCCGGGACTTCTCTCTCCTGATGGCATGTCCAAAATACATGAGACAAAATATCAACATACTAGATTCTAAGGAACATTGCAGCTATATTTCTAAGACAGATTTGTTTGTTCTTTTGGCAGTCCATGTAGGTTCGCTATAATTAATCAACATCAAAATTCAAATCTATCCACTTTTCTGTGATTTTTTTCATTATCCGTTGCTCAGTATTCAAATGCATATGAAGTTAATGCTATAACTTGGGTCAGACACGCTTATGATTATATGTGGACTCAGTAACCCCCATAAGTTGAAGGACTTCCAGCATATTGACTGATCCATGGAAGTGAGTTGAACTAAACCCTCTGTACTGCTGTGTGTAGATTAATTACCTGTTATGTGCCTTCTCACTGTATATATATATAATCATAAGCGTCCTAGTTTTGATTTTCTAGAGAGTCATGCCTAACACAACTAGGTCAATAACTGGAAGAGATCCTCATTTGTACCCATTCCGAAGAATGATGACTCAACAAAATATGGAAATTGTCAAACAACATCACATGAAAATATCACATGCAAGTAAAACTACGATGAAGATAATTTAATAATTTTTGCAGCAATACAGAGAGAGCTGCCAGAAATTCTAGCTAGATTCAGGAGAGGCAGTACACTGAAGGATATCAGATGGGTCATGGCTGACAACAAAGAGTACCGGAAGAATGTTTACTTGTGTTTTATTGAGGATGATGTGAAGCCATTTGATGGTGTGCATAATAATGAACTATGAATAACACTGAGAAGAATCAGAATTCCAGAACATTTCATTGGCTCATTTAGAAGCTATATGTGGATCAAGAGGCAGCCTTACAAATAATGTAAGAAAATATTACTTATTTTAACATCAGGAAATGTGAGCATCAGGGTTATATTCTCTCATGATATTTATTAATTCTATATAATGAGTAAATAATCTGAGAAAATGGCCTAGATTAAGAAAAAGGCAGCATGAAGATTAGAGGCAGGTTTATTAACAGCCTACGATATGAAGATGACAAAATCCTGCTTGCTGAGAGTGAGGAGGCCTTGCGGTCTTGCAGATGAAGATCAAGAGTTGGAATCTTTAATACGGATTACAACTCAATGTAAAGAAAACCAAAATCCTCACAATTGAACCTATAGGTAAACTCATGTTAAATGAATAAAAGATTGCAGTTGCCAACAGTTTTGTCTTGCTTGGATCCATAGTCCATACTCATTGTGTTAGATAGGGTTCTCTAGAGAAACAAAACCAGGACACCAGTGAACAAGAGAGAGACAGGCAGGGGCTTGCTGAGCCATTTCTCTCTTTTCCCTGCAATCAAACTGTGACCTTATTAATCCCACATGTTCCTATTGGCCACGTTGGCACAATAAACCTACCTATCACACTCATAGAAAGAGCAGTCAAGAATCAAATTATGCATCGTGTAGTTTTTGTGTACACAACCTCTTTCACATGTAGAAAAGCAAATATGTCAAATTGAGGATGAAAATGTACCCGACTGAAGCCAGGCTATTTCCAATGCCTTGCATGTATGTGAACGTTGGCTATTAACTAAGGAATACCAAACCAGAATGGATGCATTTGAATTGCAAGGTTTGCAAACAAAATTGAAAGCATATGGGCCTGCTATTCGAGGAAACCAATCTGTCTTGGAAGAAGTACCTTTAGATTGCTCTTTGGAGACATGAGCATCAATACTTAGTCTTGTTTATTTTGTGCATGCTATCCTGAGACCAGTCCTTGGGGAAATAAAACTGTCATGCTTGGCAAAGTAAAATGCAGTAAAAAAGCTGACGACCCTTGATGAGATGGGTTGGCCTTGTGGCTACAAGAGTAGGCTCAAACATAACCATTGTTATGGCTGAAACTAAGGCGGCATTTGGTTCGGTTGTAGACAGGGTTACTATGAGTTAGAACTGACTCAATGACATCCAATAACAACACCATGGTTACTTTAATATAGGCTGTGAAACATCATGTGTATAATGTTCATTCAACCGAATAAAAGTACTTTAAAAAAATAAAGATGAAATTAATACAGATCACTATACCACAAAAGCAATCTTATCTATATAAAATTTGGGATTGAACTATTTTTTCTATTGCAAATAGACATTAAGTCATTTTTAAAACAATCTCAAATCCTTCTTCAAAATACTAGAGTAATTGACTTCAGTATTATATAATATTAGAGCATTTGATCTGGGAAAGACTTTACTACAAGTTAGCTAAAATGGTGAATTATTTTAAAACATCTACTTAAATATTTTATATTTGCTGTATGTGACTTTTTAAACATGCACTTTTGAGTGACAAGCTCTTATACATTATTATGGAGATATCTATTGTCTTATGTCCTCAAATTACACTAACTTAGTCAAAACATTTGATTATTAGAAGAGGCATCAGAAATCAAACTGTGAGTCCTCTTTTCTCCATTTTTGGTCATTATGTAACTCAGGAGAGCTAAGCAATTTTTTTTCAGGCCTCATGCTTGATTAACATCACAACTGAGACCAAAGGTTAGAGAGAATTCAATAAGTATTAGCTTAACTATTTTTTTTCCTTAATTACATTTTCTTTTTAGATTCACAGTTTTTTCTTTGGGATTTATACAAAGATATAGGATTGACTTTCACACAGATTGTGGCACTTATATATACATAAAATATTAAAATTGGTTTTAAATTTTAACAGATTGGTGTTACAATGATTATCATAATTGGCTGCTATCTGAAAGTAAACCTTTCAAACTCCATGGGAGAAAGATATAACAGTCTGCTTCTTTAAAATTTCCCAGCTTTGCAAACCATTTAGGACAAGCGTATTATGCCTTACCGTGTTTCTGTGAGTTGGCATTGACTCTGTGGCGGTGAGTTTGATTTTTCAGTTTGTATATATGTATATGTCTACATATATTATAGCCTATAAAGCCTCCAATATCTACTTTATGAAAACTGTTCAAGAGGACATTATTTCAATGTTTGGTTATAATTTTGTTCCATGGTATAATGCTGCCTACTTAAAAATAAAGTGCCAATAATTGAAGCAATGAGGAAAAGGCAAAACATAATATCTTAGTGTACTTAGCATAGAATTAAACGTGATTAGTACATAAACAGCCTTGACTCTTGGCTCTGCCTTAAACATCATGGAATCTTTGCAAAGTTTCTTTATTCTCTTTGTCGTTGGTTTTCTTATCTAGAACATGCTCAAAATCTCAGCTGAGAGTTGAAACACTCAATGCATTTAAGAAGTTTACCAAAGATCCTGATACATGAGAAATATTGACACATACTAGTCTTTACTAAATATTATGAGGCAGTGACATTTAAAATAACCCTTCTATTAGTAAGTACAAAAGACCAAAATGACAACAGAACTACTTTGGAGGAGTAAATATGAGCGCTATTTTGTTGTTGCTTTTGTCGTTAGGTTCTATTACATTGGCTAAGAAACATATGACCCCATGCATAATAAAATGAAACACTATTTGATCCTGTGTATTATATCCATGGAAAATGCCTCATTAATGTCAATTCTTCCACTGTCAATGAAGGCTCCTCGAAAGAGGAACACAAAAATTCATTCTACTTGTAAATACACATCTTAAATGGTGTTTTCCTATTTTAATATTCTGTAAAGCCAGAGATGGTATGGAAACATAAAAGGACTGTTCAAATACCCCAGAAACACATTACTACACAAACATTTCTAATTTTTTTCTATAACTCTCCATTGTCCTGTAATTCATTCGTAGTTGTCAACTCTTGATTTTAATGTTAAAATCCAGTATAATGTGCCATGTGTGGTATGTGTTTACTTCATATAAAATGATCTATCCATTTTAATTTTGAGAAAGCGGTTTTGTTAGCTGTTTGAACTGCTAGTATACTCCACTGTAGGTTCCTGTCCACTTCTCCCTGTCCACTTCTCTATCTCACTTAACTGTGTTTTAAGACAGAGATTATTTTGCAGTGGGGATACAGGTCTTCTTTTTGTATATCTTTGCCTCTACTCTCAATAAATGTTGAAGAAGTGTCAATTGCACTGAACTGATCCTAATCCATTCAAGAAAACTTCCTGGGTCTGTTTCTAGTGTTTCCTGACAATTGTATATTGTAATTGTACCTTTTGCCTATAAAGGATTGCGGTTCTTAGAAGTTGACCTCTGTTGCACAGAACAAACCACCTTCTGGTTGTGCCATCATCGCAACCATGACCTTTGAACCCATTGTTGCAGGCACTGTGTCAATACAGCTTGTGAAGGATGCTCCCCTTTTTTCATGTTCCCATATTTCATCGAGCATGATGTCATTCTCCAGGGATTGATCTCCCATGTTCAATGTATGCAAGATGAAGTTTTGTCATCCTTGATTCAGAAAAGCATTCTGGCTATACAGTATATAAACTGCCTTGACTCTTGGCTCTGCCTTAAAAATCATGGACTATTTTTGTACTTTTGACAGTCCATGGTACTTTTAATAACCCCTCGCCTGCACCAGCATTCTAATGCATCCATTCTTTTTTAGTTTTCCTTAATGTCCAACTTTCATATGCATGTGAAGTAATTGAAAATTAGCGGTTTGGTTCAGGCACACATTAGTCCTCATATTAATATCCTTTCTCATCAACAGTTTCAGAACTTCTTGTACAGCATGTACAAGAATGTAATGCATGGTTTGAGTTCTTGGCTGCTGCTTCCATGAGCATTGATTGTGGATTTAAAAGTTGAAATCCTTGAAAATTTTAATATTTTATTCATTACATGATGTTATCTATTGGTCAAGATTTAAGGATTTTTTATTTCTTTACATTAAGTTGCACTCCATCTTGAAGATCCAATCCTTGGTTTTCATCAACAAGGACTTCCAATCTTCCTCACTGTCGGCACACAAGGCTGTATCACCTGTGTAACAAAGCTGGCTAGTAAGTCTTCCTTAAATCCTGATTCCTTTTCTTTTGTTGAGAGTCCAGCTTCTTGCTCAGCATACAGATAGAATAAGGATGGGGAAAGGATATAGGTTTGACACACAGCTTTCTTGGTTTTAAACTTCAGTTTTCCCTTTTTCTACTTGAAAGATTACTTCTTGATCCGTGCACAGGTTGCACATAAGTACAATGGAGTGTTGTAGAATTCCCCTTCTTTTCAAGGCTATCTATTTGGTTATGACCCTCACATTCCAAGACCTTTTCTTTTTTTAGATCATGATATTTGGGCTTCATATAGCTCTTAGGACAATCCATGCATATATCCAGTGTGTCAAGCACATTTGTGCATTTGTTGCCATCATTATTTGAAAACATTTTCTTTTTACTTGAGCCCTTAGTATTAACTCCTCATTTTCCCCCTCCCATTCCCACTTTCCCTCCCTCACAAACCCTTGATAATTTAGAAATTGTTATTATTTTCTCTTCTCATGTCTTACACTGACAACTGTCTCTCTTCACCCACTTTTCTGTTGTCTGTTCCCCTAGGAGGGGGTTATATGTAGATCATTGTGATCAGTTCCCCCTTGCTCCCCCCTCCTTCCCTTCCCCCTCCTGGTATCTCTGCTCTCATTGTTGGTATTGAGGGGTTTATCTCTCCTGAATTCCCTGTATTTCCAGCTCTTATCTGTACCCATGTACATGCTCGGCTCGGGTCCAGCTGGATTTGTTAGGTAGAATTGGGATCATGATAGCCTGGGTGGGGGGGAGGATGGTGCACAGAGGAAACATTAAAAAACTAGAGGAAAGTTGTATGTTTCATCAGTGCTATGAAACATACATAGCTGGCTCGTCACTTCTTGAGACCCTTTGGAAAGGGGATGTTCACTTGTCTACAGATGGGCTTTGGGTCTCCACTTCATGATCCCCTTCATTCACATTGATATAATTTTCTTCTGGGTGTTTGACGCATGATATGTGATCCCATCGACACTTCATGATCACATGGGATGGTATGCTTCTTCCATGTAGACTTTGTTACTTCTGAGCTAGATGGCTGCTTGTTTATTTTCAAGCTTTTAAGACCCCAGAAGCTATATCTTTTGATAGCTGGGCACCATCAGCTTTCTTCACCACATTTGCTATGCACCTGCTTTGCCTTCAGCGAGTTATTGATCTCTGCTGCACCTACAATGAGATCATCAAGCTGTGACCTGATCTATAGGCTAGACTCCACCCCTTTTTTAAGTTGACAAGAGATTATGTAACTTCCTCCATGGGGGGTCCATCTCCAGGGCTCTCAACAACCAAGGTCTGCCAGAAGGAAAGGGAAGCCAGAGAGATACGGGGTGGGAGTGGTTCCCAGGTCCCTCCTTATAAGAAGGCCACACCCACAAAGTTTACTGATCATTTACAAATTCCATTTGGGACGACCTTGACTCTCTTTAATATTACTATTTTCACTAACACAATAAAGAAAATTCTGTTCCTAGATAGATTATATCTTCAGAGATATAAGAGGTAGGTTTCCAACAAATATTTCTGAGGGACACAATTCACTCCATAAGAATAGGCAGCATCCTCTTCCAGGTAAGAAAATTGAGGTGATTATCATTTAATTAAGCATCTTCATTGTTCCTAATATATTCTAGCAGAAATCTTAGAGCCTGGAACACTGTTAATTATAGATTCTTTTAAAACATTCTTTAAACCTTGATTCCTTATGTCTAAACTGGCTACTTAATTTTCAGGACCCAGTACAAAATGCATAAACAACCCTTGTTCAAAAATTATTAAGACTCTCAAGACAGCATAAAGCCAAAAGCACAGGACTTCTCTGAACATGAGATCCTGTGCTACTGCACATCACACACCCATAACTCAACTCTGATTTTATCTCTTCGGTTTCAGCCATTCAATATGCAACAAATTGGTTCCCTGATTCCACAGCTTCAAACCAGTTTATTCTGGCTCAATCCCCTGCTGAAAATTTGCATTTCCACACACTGAATTAGAGTCAGTATTTTAACAAGTTCTCCAAGTAATTCTTAAAGATTTCCAAGTAATTCTTTTTTTCCCTTTTATCTATCTATCTATCTATCTATCTATCTATCTATCTATCTATCTATCTATCTATCTATTTATCTATCTATCATGATATTGGGGGCTCTCATCACAATCCATCCATCCATCTATTGTGTCAAACACATTTGTACATATGTTTCCATCATTGTTTTCAAAATATTGCAGATCCCCAGGTTAAATGGTAGATTTCAAAGGCCAGGAATGCTTCCTGGTTGGTGACAGGAGGATGACATGTGCTCTTTGGGATATGGAAGCTTCATACTGGGGACCTGCCCAGACCTTACCTCCGCATCTCTTCCTTAGGACAATCCTCATTTATATCCTTTCATACTGAATCTGTAAACATATTGCTCATGGGTTCTGTGAATCATGGCAGTTAATTATGTAATCCAAAGGAATATCAAACGTGAGAGGAGTTTACAGCTGGCATCCTGAAAGGGAAGTGGCGTGATCACATATTTGTGGCTCATGGGGAAGTGAGGAGACCCAAAATTTGTGGCTAGTAGGATGTTGTGCTGTCTTTTGGGATTTCAACAGCTGTCTCTGGGGAGCTGGGAGACCATGCTTATTCCACCTGTGAGCTCTGCCCTTGCTCCAGGTGGCTATGGGCAGAGAGTGCCACATGGGCAGTTGAGAAGTGGGAAAGTGTGGGTTGGATTAATGTTCATGTTACAGCAGTTGGATTTCTGTTGGCTCTTATTCACAAACACAGGGTAGCCGTGGAACCTCAAACCCTCCGACCCACTTTGCAGGCAAGAAAACTGCATCAGCCAAATGGCAAAGGGCAAGAAGTTCTCAAACATTTATCGCTTTGTTCCAGAAGGGAGCTCTTTGGGGATTTCTGCCTACATCTCGTTGGATAAAACGACATCACGTGGCCACAGCAAACTGCAAAGGTGCCGTTTTGATATTCTGCTTTCCAGCATGTTGAATCAAGACAGGGGAGGGAAAGTTTGAAATGGGTGTGGTATTTCAGTGATCAGTTGTTGCAAAAGAACATTTTGTTATGTTTCTTTGACTTTAGGGCTCAGTCAGGTAATTGTTTGTACAATCAAAGGTTGTACAAAGGTTTGGTTGTAACAAACGTTTGCTTGAACAAACCTTTGGTGGGTGGTTAAAACCTGTAACCCTTGCTGGATGAGTGACAGATCATGCCTTTGATCACCAGGAGAGCGTGGGGGAAAAAGGGATGTGCTGATCTTTCTTCTTGTCAGCCACCCAGGTGCATGCTCCTGCTAGTCCTCAGCAAGCATAACCATTAGCCAGTGGACAGTTCAATACATTGTTTCCTTTCTGGACACTTTTATTATATTTTATTTATTTTTAACTTTATATATATTTTTTAATTTTAATAAATCATTTTATTGGGGGCTCTAATAGCTCTTGTGACAATCCATAGATCAATTTGTACATATGTTGCCATAATAAATTCCAAAGCATTTCTTTCTACTTGAGCCCTTTGTATCAGGGCCTCCTTTTCTCCCTCCCTCCCTCACCCTCCCAACTTCATCAACCCTTGATAAATTATACGAATATTATTTTAATTTTCATCGTTCACACCATCTGTTATCTCACTTCATCCACGTTTCTGGCATTTGGCCCACTGGGGGTAGGGGTTTTAAGTCAATCATTGTTATTATTTCCCCCCTTGGTCTCCCTATCTTTTCTCCCACCTTCCCCTTAACTTCGTGGTACTGTTACTCTCATTATTAGTACTAGGGAGATTATCTGCCCTGGATTCAGTGTGTGAAGAGCTCTTATCTGTATCAGTGTACATCTGGTCTAGTCAGATTTGTAAGATAAAACTGTGGTCATGATAGTGGAGGGGAGGAAGCATTTAAAAACTAGAGGACTGTTGCATGTTTTATTGATGCTATACTGCACTCTGGCTGGCTCATCCCTTCCTGTGACCCTTCTGTGACTGGATGGCCAATTATCTACAGATGGGTTTTGGGTCTCCATTCTGACCCCCCTTATTTATATCAAAATGTTTTTTGTTTGGGGTCTTCTTGATGCTTAATACCATTGACATCTGATCATCACAGATTGGTGTGCTTCTTCCATGTGGGCTTTTTTGCTTCCGTGCTAGATGGCCTGGCTCTTTTATTCCGCTTTTTGCTCTAGTTAATATTCAATCAACTTCATCTTTTCCCCTGAAGCTCAGGGTTCTAGGACACTCATCCATATGATTCATTTGGTCTCTCATGTCATTTTGTAAAAGGTCTGTGTAGCATGTTTGTCTAGTCCAACATCTTGCCAGAAGTCACACACAACTCATTTCTGTGAGTAGCAGTATGTAGAACAAACATCTGGATTATTGGATACAGTTTTAATTGTTTGTTAGATTGTTGGCTTTTAGATACTATAACCTGGAAAATCATTAGTATAAAAATATGAGATTCAAGAGTGCTTTCATGATATGATGTACATGTGTGTTGCCACCATTAGTATTTTTAAAATTTTGAACAATGAAATATTTGTTTGGAACTGAAAAAGATAAGCACACCATAATAAATTAAGTTATGCAAAATGATAATATGGCCTAAAATTAGGAATATATTTTAAGTCTCCTGATAAGCAAGGTAATTAGGTTGCCTAAAACATTATTTAAAATCTATTGTAAAATAAGATATTTCATAGGTAGTTTTTGAGAAAATATGGGCAGATTATTTCTGTTTAGAAAATAATTTATAAAATTGAAAAGTGTACATTTATGACAGCTGGCTGAATTATAAACCGTATGTATAACAATGAAATTCAATACATGTGAGACATGAAGTCCAATTCTAATTGAGTAATTTCTGTAAAATGTAAATTAATTGTGTTTACCGTCAAAACACCATCTGCTTCTAATAACTAAAAATAGTCAAGGAAATGAAAGGTTTACATTATGCGGAAAGCTATTCTTCCAATTTGCAATTAAATTTTTTAAAGATTACTATAACTTGTATACAGAGTTTTCTAATTCAATGTCAATTGGAGAAATACCTATCTCTACTTATTTGATTAGGGCTATTTATGTTTGTGCATGTCCATATTTATATTCCTATCCATGACTATTAATAAGCATTTTGTCTTATTAACAGTTAAACCAAATGAGCAAAATAGTATTTATTTCCTACATCTATAGTCTACATATTTTTTACTCTCATTTGGCAAAATTCAACCAAATCTACTGCCATCACTCAATTCTGACTCTTAGTAACCATATGCAGGGTTTGTAAGAATGAACATCGTAATGGAATCAGACAGCCTCAACATTTTCTTGCAGAGTAGCTCGTGGGTTTGCACTGCTAACCTTGAGATTATCAGCCCAACTCCTAGCTCGAAACACCATCAGGGCTTCTGGGTAGCATGCATTTTATTGGGTTTTTTTTGCTAAAGCAAAACACTATTGAATTACTTAAAAGAAACCTACCAGAAGCATATATCACTAATAAACAATGACTTTTGTCATATTGATAGTTAATAATTGGCAAAGTGATAAACGCATTTAGATAGTTAAAGTTTATTGTGCCAACCTGGCCGATAACATGTGGGGTTATTTGAAGGGTGGAGGGATAAATGGCTTGGTGAGCCTCACCTTTCTAGTTCTTGGGTCTCATGCTTTGTGATGGTCAGACCAGGGTGTAGCTGCCTTAGCCAGTTCCCTGCTTCAGCTGGCAAGGCTCACTTCCTACAAGTCATCCCCAAGGAGAAGCCACACGGACCTATCCTGATGCAGCCCTGGGGCTGGAGCAACCCT
The DNA here is from genome assembly GCF_050624435.1 of Tenrec ecaudatus. Taxonomy (NCBI): domain Eukaryota; kingdom Metazoa; phylum Chordata; class Mammalia; order Afrosoricida; family Tenrecidae; genus Tenrec; species Tenrec ecaudatus. The sequence goes on from NC_134531.1 coordinate 238,606,810, forward strand.
GTGGAGACCCCTTCCAGTGCTGAGATTCTTACACATTCACTGATTCGGCTTTCCTCCTGCAGTTGGCATCATAGTGTGTGTTTGTAAGATGGAGGAGGACTTTGTGGATTGGCATTGGATATATGGGTTAATGTTGGACTTGTGGGCTTGGGCAGCACTGAGTTGGGATGTTTTCTTGATGTGTACTTTTAACCTTTATATAAAACTCTCTCATACATGAGTTTCTGTGGATTTGTTTCTCTAAAGTACCCAAACCAATACAAGCATATATCACTAATAAACATTGACTTTTGTCATATTGATAGTTAATAAATGGCAAAGTGATAAACATATTTGAATAAATATTTAGGTTATAATTATCCATTTAAATGATAAGTAATAAAGTTAAAGTTTGATTGTTTAGATACTACACAGTTTACATGTATCCAGACATTTAAATTTAATTCTATTTATATTTTCTCACTTGTCAGATTATATTACTTTTTAACGCAGTGTCTTAAATCGTGAATCTATTTCTGTTGTGACCAAATTGTTTTATGACAACATTTTGAACATTTTGTACAGTGCTTTTGGACACGAATGATGACTAGAAATATGCTTAGATCTAAGTGAGAGTCTGTTGTACTGCAATTTCTACATGTCTTTTCTTCTCCCATTAATTAGATATTAATGAATTGTTTGAAATATTTCTGAGGGGAAAAAATCTTATCATTAGGAACCATCATCTGGTCGAATCTGACTTATAGCAACTCTAAACATGTAATAGAGAAAAACACTACTCAATACTAAGTTATTTTCCCAATTTCTCGAATGTTTGAATCATTTGGTTTAGTCACTGTGCCAGTTCATCTCATTGAAGATCTTTGTCTTCCTCACTGCCTCTTTTCAAGCGACTGGTCACTCTTGGTAATAGGTCTATATTTTGTGAACTAGCTTGCCAGTTTCATTTCTTTAAAAAAAAACATTTTATTAGGGACTCATACAACTCTTATCACAATCCATACGTACATCAGTTATGTAAAGCACATCTGTACATTCTTTGCCCTCATCATTTTCAAAGTCTTTGCTCTCCACTTAAGCCCTTTGCATCAGGTCTCCTTTTTCTCCCCTCCCTCCCTGCTCCCACCTCACTCATGAGCCCTTGATAATCTATAAATTATTACTTGGTCATATTTTGCCCTGTCTAACATCTCCCTTCACCCCCTTTTCTGTTGTCCATCCCCCAGGGAGTAGGTCACATGTAGATCCTTGTAATCGGTTCCCTCTTTCCAACCCACTCTCCCTTTACTCTCCCAGTATCGCCACTCACACCCCTGGTCCTGAAGGTATCATCTGCCCTGGATTCCCTGTGCCTCCAGCTCCTATCTGCACCAGTGTACATCCTCTGCTCTATCCAGACTTGCAAGGTAGAATTCGGGTCATGATAGTCGGGGCGGGGAAGAGGAAGCATTTAGGAACTAGAGGAAAGCTGTATGCTTCATTGGTGCTACATCATACCCTGACTGACTCATCTCCTCCCCTAGACCCATCTGCAAGGGGATCTCCAGTGGCCGACAAATGGGCTTTGGGTCTCCACTCTGCCCTTCCCCCTTCATTCACTATGGTTAGATTTTTTTTTTCCTGATGATGCCTTATACCTTATACCCTTCCACACCTCATGATCGCACAGGCTGGTGTGCTTCTTCCATGTGGACTTTGTTGCTTCTGAGCTAGATGGCTGCTTATTTACCTTCAAGACTTTAAGACCCCAGACATTATCTCTTTGCCATCTTCATTTCTAAGGAACATCTTTACCCCCTCCAAGAAAAGATGTGCTCTTCTGGTAGTTTGTGAATATTATTCAGGTACACAATAATTCAAATGAATTTGAATTCTTGGGTCTTCCTTATTCTTTGTCAGGTCCATGTGCTTCAATGGCAATTGAAATAACTTGGTTTGGGGAAAGTATATCCAAGCTATTCAAATCGTATTAGAGGTCTTGTGCAGTAGATTTTCCCAGTGCAAGATGTCACATGATTTCTTGACTGCTGTTTCCATGACAATTAATTGTGGATCTAAGTTAAACAAAATTCTTGAGACTTCCACATATTTTTCCTGTTTATTTTATGTTACCAACATATGCTGTCTATTAGTCCATGTGTTTGGCCAGGTTTACTAGAAAAACAAATCCAGTGACATTCATATATGTATGAGAAATACATTGATATCAAGAAATAATTATATATCAAGAAAGCATCCCAACCCAGTGTAACTCAAAATCCATAAGTCCCTCTGTGAATTAATGCATTCACTGAAATGATGGAGATTATAGGAAGATCACAGGCCGTGAGTGCAGAGTTACATGGTTTCAAGTCTAGTGGACATGGGGCAGGACTCTGGCACCCTAAGGGTGGCTAGCAGCAGGAAGGTGAAGTGGAAGAGAAATGAACACAGATATATCAGACATATGTTTATTGACTATGCATAGCCAGATGACTGTGCGAACCATAGCAAACTGTGGATATTACTGGGGGAAATTCAACTTCTAGAGCCCTGAAATGTGCTCATCTTAAACCTATATATAGATCAAGAGGCAATTGTTACAACAGAACAGAGGGATAAGATGATTTAAAGTCAGGAATGGTGTGCTTCGTGACTGCATCTTTTCACCGCATTTCTCAGTTTGCATGATGAGCCCTTTGAGGAGCTGAGCCATATGAAACATTACAGTGACAGTGTGATTACATGCAAGTTCATTCACAACCTGTGGCATGCAGATGAGACAATTTCGCTTCCTGAAAGGGAAAGGGAGTAGATGCACTTACTAACAAAGGTTAAAGGAGCCCTGGTGGTACCGTGATTAGCATGAGGATGTGATCCAAAAGTCAGTAGTTTAAAACCTCCAGTCACTCTACAGAAGCGAGTTGGAGCTATTTACCCCTGTAAAGGGTTCCAATCTCGGAAACTCACAGGAGCAGTTTTACCCTGTCTATAAAGACAATGTGAGTTGGCATCACCTTGATGCCAGTGAGATTGGTGTTTTATTGAATGAAGATCAAAATCTATAGTCTTTAATATAGATTTTAACTCAATATAAAGCAAACAAGAAGTCCTGACTAGAGGTGAAGTCATGCCAGTCAACCAGTGAATAGCCTGCTGGAATGGCTTGGGAGTAAGGCTTTCTCATAAGGAGGCCCCTGGGGGAAGAAGAGCCCCTTTATTTTTGCTTCAGGTAAGATTTATCTGGCATTAGCCATGGCATTCCTTCTATATTCTTTTCTGAATAAAGATTGAATTTCAGACAGCGTGAAATGCAGCACCCATTTTAAAAATTGCCTGAAGCAAAAATTTACTTATTTGCTCTATTATTAATATTGTTCAATGTTTTCTGCATTCTGAAGGATTGGATTTCTTTGTAATGTGTGCAAAGGTGATGTTTTCCAATAATTTGTCCAGGTAACTATCATACTTCTGTCTTGCCAAACATAGGGTAGTGACTGCTTCTGGGACTGCATCGCTTCATTGAGATACGTCAACTGGTATTCCATCAATCACTGAGGATTTATTTAAAATAAATATCTTCAGTGTAAGCTTGAAATTCTTCCTTTAATACCTTTAGTTATACACCATATGGTGCCTCTTGAAATGGTTGAAAATTGACCAAGTGTTTTCGGTAAAGCTGTTCTCTGTAGTCTTTCAATCATCTTTTCATGCTTCCTGCATCATTCATCATTCAATATTTTGCCCACATAATCATCCAGTTTTTCAAATTGAAATTTGAATTCTTTCATTTTAGCTTGAAAAATGCTGAGTCTGTTCTCTTTTGTTTTTTAACTGCTTATTCATTATAATGCTTTGCATTGTCTTCTTGATCTACCTTTGAATTTTCTGTTCAACCCTTTTAATTGATCATTTATTCCATTCACTTTAGCTTCTTTGTTTAAGAGAAAATTTCAGAATCTCTTCTGGCATTCAATCGACTTTTTTCTTATTTTCCTGTTTTTAAAATGACTCTACTCTTCACGAATGATGTTCGTGATGGCATCTGGTCATTACTATTCAGTGGAAAACTGATCTTTCAGAGAGTCTCTAAGTTCAGGAGGGATATACTCAAGATTATATTTTGTCTCTGAAGGGTGTTTTAAATTTATCTCAGCTTCAATATGAACTTGAATATGAATAATTGTAGCTCCATTCCACAGTCAGCTCTTAGCCTCTTTTGACTGATTATATTGAGCTTCTTGATCGTATGATTTCACAAATGTAGTCAGTTTGATTGCTGTGATTCCATCTGGCTAGGTGCAAGACTATAGTCACCATTTATGTTGTTGAGAAGGAAATTTGCAATGAAGTATCTATTGGCATGGCAAATTTCAATCATGAGATTTTCACCATTCTTTCTGTCTTCAAGGCCATATTTTCCAGCTAATGAATCTTCCTCTTTGTTTCAAATTTTTGTCTTTTTTATCAGCAATTATCAATGTCTCTAGATTCCATATTTATCAATTGCAGCCTACAGAAGTTGGTAAAGTTCATCAAAAATTTTATCCTTATATTTAGTGGTCAATAAATTACTTTGAATAATAGTTGCATTAGCTGGTTTTCCACATAGTTATATAGATTCTATTCTATCACATACTGCATTGTTAGCTCAAGGTTTGTCTTCAGATTTTTTTTGAATAAGGAATGTAATGTCATTCCTCTTGCATTTTTCACTCTTGGTATAATAATCCATATGACTGTTAGGTGAAGAATGGCCAATAAGAGTCCATTTCAACCAACTAAGTGCCTAAGATATCCATCTTTGTCCATTTCCTTTTTCCATTATAACTTTCAATTTCCCTAGTCATTTCATGTTCTGTTTACTAATAAATGTTTGCAGCAGTTCTTCTAATTTTGAGTCATACTCTATCAGAAAATGGAAGCCCCCCCAAAGCTTTGGTTTATCCATGTCATTAAGGTGATTTCAAGGTTAAGGAGGCAGCTCTTTTCAAGTTGTATTTTGATTGTCTTTTAGTCTGAGGGGCTCATCTTTCAGAATCATATCAGACAATTTTCCACTACTATTCATATAGTTTTGGTGGCTTATCTCTCAGAAGTCGACTGCACATTTCCTGTTTCTAATCTGATTTTCATCTGAAAGGTCTGCTGAAATTTCTTCCCCTTGATGACTCGGCTGGCACTGGAAATACTGGTGGCACTGTTTATACCAGCACAGCACCATGTTAGTATAAGAAACTGACAGACAAGTAGAAACCTGCAAAAATAAACTCCTGAGTTTTTTCATTTTTACTCAGACTATATATATCACTGGAATGTTATTAAGATAGCAAGAATATATTGTAATTCACCATTTATTATAAGTCTATCTATTATTGTTAATGCCTGAATATATGGTGCCTTTATGTTGTGGTTAGGTGCCTTCAAGTCCGTCCCAACTCAGAACAGCTCTATGTAAAAAAGAACAAAACAATGCCATGGTTATGTGCCATCCTCACAATTAGGTATAGACCAGGGCCTATACCTAAAAGCATGTCCTTTTCCAGGGACTGGTGCCTCCTGATGAAATGTACAAAGTATGTTGCCATCCATGCTTCTAAAGAGGCCTTCTGCTCTACTGCCAAGACAGATCTTTCGGCTCTTTCAGCAGTGTTTAAATGAATCAATTCTTAGCTGGCTTTCCTTATTCAGTGTTCAACTATCATGTGCATATGAGGTGATTGAAAATACTATGGCTTGGCTCAGGCACACCTCAGCCCTCAGCGTAATCCCCCTGCTTTTTGGGACTTCAAAGAAGTCTGGTGCAACATATTTATCCAATGCAATATATCATTTGATACCTTGACTGCTGGTTCCAGGAGCATTGATTATGGATCCAAAAAGATGAAATCCTTGATAACTTCAACTTTTCTCCATTTATTATGGTGTTAACTCCTTGTCCAGTTGTGAGAATTTGTATTTACTTTATGTTAAATTGTACTCAATATGAAGCTTGAAATCCTTGACATTGATCATCAAAGGCTATAAGTCCTCTTATTTTCACAAGCAAGGCTGCGTCATCTACATCTGATAGGCTGTTCGTAAGTATTTCTCAGATCCAGATGCTGCATTTCTCTTCGTATTATCCAGCTTCTCCAGTGATTTGTCCAGCGTACAGGTTGAATAAGTATGGTGACAGGACACAACCTGGATACCTCTTTCCTGATATTAAACCATTCAGGATTCCCTAAGACTGTTCCGATCAACTGCTTCCTGATCCGTGTACGAGTTCTGGATGAGCACAATGAAATACTCTGGAATTCTGATTGTTCTCAAGGCTATGCATGGTTTGCTAGATCCATATCATGAAATATGCTTCATGATCAATAAAAACACAAGCAAACTTAACAGTCCCTGTTCCACATCCTCTTCTGAATCTAGCCTGAATTTCTGGAAGCTGTCTGCTAATGTACTGCTGGGTTGTTAAATGATCTTAAGTAAAGATTTACTTGCATATAATATCAAAGATATTGTTCTTTAATCTGAGAATTCTGTTAGGTCATCTATCTTTGGAAGGGGTACAAATGTGGATCTTAAACTTTTAATTTAAGAGGGTTCCCTAAAAGTGGCTGACACCCTGCCCTTGTGAGGATCAGGATCCGATGTGACCAGTTTCTCCACCTGTGACCCAGGACACTCACACCTGTCTTCCAGCTCCAAACCTCGACTTCCCCAGCAATTCCAAATATGGATCTTTGATTCAATTTTGCCCACAGTTTTCAATGAGATAAAAGTTAGTTGCATTGTAGAGTCCAAGAGAAAGGTTATGTGAATAAATTGGTAATGTGTTTATGGTGAAGGGACAGTGACATGCATTTATATCTGATTTATATGAATTAAACTATAACATAAAGTCCTCAGGTGGTGTAAATGGTTAACATTCTTGGCTGGTAATAGAAAGTTTAAAAATTCAAGTTCCAACAAAAATCCTTTACTAGCAACAAACCTACTTCTGAAGAATCAGTCTGGAAAACTCTGTGCAGGACAGTTGTACTCTGACATATTTGAGACATTCATGAACTGTCACTGACCAGAAGGCAATTGGTTTTAAGCTGCAACAAATATTTAATCCAGTTCATTATATGTTTTAAAACATGGTTGGTTCTGAACCACATACCGTATATACTAGAGCATAAGCTGACCGAATATCAGCCGACACACCTAATTTTGCCACAAAAACTGCATTAAAATGTGCTGAAAACTTGGCTTATATACAAGTATATATGGTAGATATTATGGTCTTAAAAGAATGTAACAGCCTTTTTCTACTTTTAATTGAGAGATAGATTGTAATTTTATTCCTCTTGATTGTGGTTTTTTCTTCATTGCCGAGTGGTACCAAAAAATGTGCAGAATGTTAAGAAAGCTACATTGTTGACCTTACAGAAATAATTAACAAAAATCATGTAGTTTTCTAAGAATTTTTCCAGTGAAGGACCCAAGCCACTATGTAATAAGCCCAAGAACTTTGTTAAGGTGTGAGGATGCTTCATACAAAATATGAAGAGATCGTATGTTGAGAGAGGAAGAAAAAGAAAGATAAAGAGAGACTGACATCGACTATTGTACGGACAGAAAGCTTCAGTTATGCCAGCTAGCACAGCCCTGGCCAGACAGGAGTGTGAATATAATATTTTGGACTAGAAGAATATAATATTTTGGACTAGAAGACTCCTGAACTGAGATCCCAGACATGTGTCACATTCAACATTTGATTTTTTCCCTACAATTATTAGAGTCGCCTAAGCTTAGTTATTCTGGAGTCATAGGTAAGTCTTCTCTATTGTGATCTGCTATATAAATTAAATTAGAATTGTGAGTATAATAACGTCATTGCTGTTTCACACAAATGCATTTTTGCTGCGTTGAAATACAACATTGGACTCAAACTTGTTACTAAATTCATTCTTGGTGATCTATGTGTTACAGAGAAAAACTTCTCCTAAGGATTCCCTGATCTGCAATCTGTATGGGAGAAAATTATCAGGCCTTTCTTTCATAGTGTTGCTGGTTTGGTTCCAACCATCAACCTTAGTGTAGCATCTGATCATAAACCATTGGACTGCCCAGGGGCATTAAGGAACACAGATACCTAGACTATATTATCTATTAGAAGCAATATACTGAACAAATTCAGAATCCAGAAATTATATATTTATTCATACTTGACAATTTTGAAATGGAAATTTAATATTGATCATTTTTGGCAAAATAATGAATGTTAATTGTGTGTGTGAAAGAGAGAGAGGGAGCATTTGGGTGTGAGAAATGTTAAATTGTATTACACAGTTACTAGTTCCTCAATTTAAAGCCTTCAAAATTACCAGGATATGGCAGAGAAAAACAAGAACAGATTTTAAATGGCATCTGGTAAGAACAGACAAGGCTCAGAATAGTTGTTAATAGAATAATATAAAATGCTGGCACCATGTCAGAGAGCGCAGTGCATCCTCGACTTTCACATATTTACCATTCACAATCTTGATTATACTTGGAATATCCTGAAGCAATGGGGGGTTCACACTGGGGCATGCTTGCTTCTGAACTGTGATTATATTTTAATCTGATAACAACAGGGTTCACCAGCCTAAACCACATGGATCGATACTATCTTTGAAATTTCTGTCATTGTGTTCCATTTGGTGCTCTGTAATTCCAACCCTGAGAAGAGTGTTGAGCTGCCTTATGAGAAAGGAAATGACATAGAAGGCAGTCTGAGGAAGCGCAGGAAGGAGAGGAGGATAAATTAACGTGGAAAAAACAAGGGACTAGTGCATTCATTTCCCTCAGGATCTCATATGAGGAAAGGAGACCTCCGCTTTATTAATATTTGGAATAATTGAGAACAATATGAAAAACATATTTTAGATGTTTTCTACAGTGAATGGACAGATCCTGGAATACATGACTATTGCTAAATCAGCAATGAATGGAACAACCTGACTCCAGGAAGCTTTGGCTTGCTCTGAGACCAACCCAGTCCTCTGATGTCATTGCCTAGCCTAGTAGAAAATGAACAGTGCAATATTCAGTTCTCCAACACGGTGTTTGAATTAAAAACTTAACCCTGCCCCATTTTTACTGTCTGTTTGACTTAGCTATGATGCTTAACCTATTTTCAGTTTTCTTCCTACTAAAAATAGAGATCATGTTCAATTATCACAAAAGATTGCTTTGAAGATTTAATGACACTGCACAGAAAGCCTTCCAAACATCCCCAATCATAGGACTACTTTCGAAATGTTTGATCATGTATATATTACTCAATTATGGATTGGTTAGATTCCAAAAAAACAAATCATTATGCAAAATTGGCATTCGACAAGAGTCTTGGGCAATGGGAATTCATTTTCTTTGGCGCTGGTTCCCTTCCAATTGCTTCAAGCCTCTGAGAACTCCCTTCAGTTCATCTTGAGATGGATGAAGCATGGCAGGCCCTCCTCCCCCAGACATCTTTTTTACCACTGCAGGCGTGAGAAGTGCGCACAGTGGGATGTTTCCCACTGCTTTCTACTGCCTCCTCTCATCACCAGGCACCCCGCTTTTCCTCCATCCATCCAAGCCCTCCTGCTTTGCTGGATCCCTTTCATCTCCCCTGCATTCAACCTCTCCCCACTGCCCTCAACAACATCTTGACACCAGTAATGGGATGCAGCCAGGTTGCACCAGTTTGGCAGATTGAATACCTGTTTGTTACTGAGTTTGGCAAGCCAGTTGTTAAAATGGCACTTGTAATCAAGGTTCTCTCTGAGGCGGGTTACCAAGCAGGCACCTTTGTGGAAATCACATATTTGCATTCCTTCCTCCTCTTTTAACATTCACCTGCACGCAGCATATTCTAAGCACCCATGGTCGTATCCATTCTGCCTAGGCATGAACAGTTAGATGGAAGCATTCTTATAATATTTATTTACTCATTTCATAAAACTCAGTATACTTCTGATGAAATACTACTTTTTTATTCCTTGCATTTATTACTTCAGAAAACACAAACATAACATAAAGATTATAAGTGCCAAACAACCAGATGGCGATACACTGTCATTCCTTTCATCTTTGTGCTATTTCCAAAATTCCCAGGTGATATTATGAGAGAACTGCACAATCGCTGAATATGTGCAAAGAGCTAAAAAATATTGTCAGAATAATTGCTGTACATTCAGCAGAAATTGAAAGGGGGCTTTCAAAGGTAAACATAACATGTTTAGAGAGAAATCACCTTTTTCTAATATTCCAAACACAGTGACTATTGTCTAATTGGTCTACTTCAAAAGGAATGAGATCCTACTCCTACAGTGAAAAGATGGATTTTTCCGTGGTCTTCCTTATTCAGTGCCCAACTTCAGCATGTGTATGTGGCAATGGAGGGCTGGGGTCAGACATACCTTAGACCTAAGCATAATATCCTTACTTCTCAATACTCTGAAGAAGTCTTGTGCATGATATTTCTAAAGTCAGTGTCTTTTGATATTTTGATTGCTTCTTCCATGAGCAGTGATTGTGAAACCAAATAAAACAGAATCCTTCACCACTTCAATATTTTCTTCATTTATTATGATGTTACCTATTAATCCACTTGTGAGGCTTTTGATCTTCTTTACAGACAGTTGTAATCCATATTAAAGTTTTGATCCTTGATCTTCATCAGCAAGTATTTCAGGTCCTTCTCACTTTCAGCATGCAAATTTGAGTCATGTGCATAACTCACTGTTAATAAAACTTCCTCCAATTCTAATGCCACATTCTTCTGCATCCAGGCCAACTCTTCTAATGATTTTATCATTATAGAGATAGAACAAGTATGGTGAGAGGATACAAGCCTGATGTGCACCTTTCTGGTCAAATGCCTCTGCATAGTCAATGGAGCACAAGTGTTGCTTTTTCCAATATCCTCTGCTTTGAGCCAAGAACTGTCTGCCATCAACAATAATACTCTTTGTTTCAAGTCCTCTTCTAAATCCAGGCAGAACTTCTGGCAGGTCCCTGTCAATGTCCAGCTGCAAACATTGATGGATGACTTCAAAAAATTTTACTTGTGTGTAATATCAATGATGTAGTTCTATAGTTTGCACATTCTGTTGGGTTATTTTCTTTGGAATGGGCACATATATGGAACTTTTCCAGTCAGTTGACTAATAGTTGTCTTTCAAATTTTCTAGCATAGTAGGTGCTTTCAGATCTTCATCTGCTAATTGAAACATTTCAATCGATATTTCATCAGTCTCTGGAGCCTTTTTGCTACCTAATTCTGTCAGTGCAGCTTGACATTAATCCTTCAACACCATTGCTTCTTGCTCACTTGTTTCTCCTGAAGTGATGGAATGCTGACTAATTATTTTTGGTACGGTCACTCTGTGTATTCTTTCCATTTCTTTGGGTGCTTCTTGCAACATTCAATAATTTCTCCCTTGAATCCTTCAATATTGCAACTCAAAGCTTGATTTTTTTCTCTTGAGTTCTTTCTGTTTCAGATATGCTGACGGTGTTCTTTTTTGGTTTTCTATTCTAGGTCTTTACACATCTCATTATAATATCTGCCTTTGTCTTCTGGAGCTGGCCTTTGGAAGGCTCTGTTCAGTTTTTACCTCACCCTTTCTTCCATTTGCTTTAGCTACTCTATCATTAGGAGCAAGTTTCAGAGCACCTTCTGACATCCACTTTGATCCCTTCTTTCTTTGTCAAGACATTTTGCTTTCTTCATGAATGGTATTCTTGATATCCTCCCATAGCAAATCAGGTCTTCGGTCATTAGTTGTCAATGCATCAAAACTGTTCTTGAGATGTTCTTGAAATTCAGATGGAGTAGAATCAAGATCACATTTTGACTACGTTGGACTTGTTTTCATTTCTTTTCTTTTTTTTAGCTTTATCCTGAACCAATATATGAGCAATTGATGGTCTATTGCAGTTACTTCCTGGTCTGATTTTAGTTGTTGATATTGAACTTCACCATGTCTTCCTATAGATATACTGAATTTTTCTTCTGTGTTTTCCATCTGTAGAAATCCATGTGTATATTCCACTTTTTGTGTTGTTGAAAAAGGTATTTGTTCTGAACAAGTTGTTGATTTTGTTAAGTTTATCATGCAATGTCTAGCATCATTTCTATCACCAAGGCCATATCTTTTCAATTAATCTTCCTTCTTCCTTGTTTCTAACTTATGCATCCAATTAGCAATATTTATCCATGCATCTTAATTGCAAGTTTGAGCAATTTCTGACTAAATTTTATTTTAGATTTCTGTAATTTCTTTCTTAGTACCTTTTGTGTTTGGTGCATAAATTTGAATAATAATTATATTTTATAATTTCCTTGAAGGAAGATAGATAAAACCCTATTACTGACAGCATTTTACCTAATGATTGGTGTTACAATATCCTCTTTGACAATGAATGTCATGCTGTTGCTCTTGATTATGTTATTCCTGGTATTGCAAGTCATAAATTTTCTGATTCATAATGGCAATGCCAGTCCATTTCATTTCACTAAAGCCTAGGATCTTGATGCATTCCATTTCATTTTTAATCACTTCTAATTTTCCTAGAATCATATTTTGCATAATCCAAGTTTTTTGCAGCTGTTTTCCCTTAATTTGAGTGGTGCCCCATCAGCAAATGCAGATCCTGAAGGTTACATTTCCACAGGCTTTATCCTTCTTAGGGTGGTCTCCACTCCAAGAAATCAGCTCCTCCTCAATCACATTTGGAGAGTGTGGCTCATACTCCAAATTATCTCAAGCAATGTTCCATTTACATTCTTTTTGCCTTCCTTATCTGAAAATTAGTGCTAAGCTATGCATAATGTTTTCAGTGACTACTTCCTCTGAAGTTAAGGGCAAACTCCATCTTCCTTATCTGTTCTTAGTCTGGAAGCTCCACTTAGCCTTCGAAGTGACTCTGATAGCATTTGAAATACCAGTGACATAGCTTCCAACACCACAGCAACACACCAGTCACTGTACTATGACAAGCTGACAGGCCAGTGTTGAAATTTTCTATCTAGTTACCTTTTCCTCTTTGGGTGAATAAACACTTGAACTAAGCCTTTTTGTTAGACTGCTACAATATAATGCAGCATTGGATTCTCCACAAGAATCCCTACTTTAAACTACCAATTAATTCTAGCTCCCACTCTAAACATTTGCAAGATTTTACCTCGTGTAATTTAACCATATGATTAAATTATGTACTCCCTCATCAGTAACACAAGTACCTCTAGTACTATGTTTTAATCTCAATTGGAATCTATCTAAATGAATACTTATGTGACAATGAAAAAACAAAACAAAACACTTCACTTGCCTAATGGGAAAAGTAGCCATTTTATAGCAATATACCAAGCCTTTCCTTTAGATTTAGATGGGTAATATGGAGAAGGTTATGACAAACTTAAACGGCAGCCCATAATCTGTTACCCCTTTTTCGTTTTAGCAATAATGAATATTGAAGCCAAACCCCCAATGTAGACTTGCAGCGGAGAACCTATATGGAGAGTTCCATTAGCAGAAACATGGCTGTCACAGGCAATTCTTTCTGTGCCGTCTCCTCCCTCTGCATCACAGTTTTATGTCCCTTATGTTCCTGTGAGGTGGGTCCAATCACACCAGTTTAAAACTTCCCATTTCTATTAACAGAATAACATGAACAATCTTTTTGAGCATACACAAAGTATATATTGGGAGTCCTACATTATCTTTAAATATTCATTGTAAAAATGCCAGGATACACTGGAAAATCAATGCCAGAATATCACTGGTTGTAAAATGAGAGTCATAAGTAGACTCCTTAGTTGAACACTCAGGTCGGGGTTGGTAATTTTTAAAGCTTTAATCTCTTCTTATGGTATAGTTGAATTGGAGCAGTCTTTGAGAAATTTAACAATCACCAGGGAAGTAATAACAGAAGTTACTTAGTGGATGGGGGTATAGCAGAAGTCCTTGAGTTCTTTAGCAATCATGTCTCTGGACTAGCACAGATGTAGACTTTTTACTAGCTCAACCAGGTCCACTGTGTGCATTACTCAACACTTTCTGTGGCACACAGATAAATGACATAGGGAAAGTAGACAGGACATACACATATGAGCGGGTACAAAAAATGAAAGAGTTTCTTTAAAAGCTATGTATTTAATAGTTTTCACAAACCAACCTTATCACCTTCAAAGTACTCTCCACTACATTTGTCAAGTCTGTGATTCCATTCTTGGATGCATTTTTCAAGTTCATCTGTTTGAATGGCTGTTAGCAGCTCCTTCATTTTTTTCTTCACCTCTTCTACATCAAGGCACTGTCCTTTCATTTCCTTTTTTATTCACAAAAATAAAAAAGTTCACATGGGGAGATATCAGGTGATTAAAGTATGTGGGGGGAAAAGAGGCATGCTGTTTTATACCAAAAATTGATGCACCGAGCTGCCTGCATGAGTGGGTGCATTGTCATGGTGGCAAAACCGTTCACCCATCTGCCACAAATTATGCCTTTTTATTTTTTTGTCACACACTGTTATGCAACCTTTCCAGAAATTCTAAATCAAAAGCTTGATTAACAGTCTGTCCAGGTGGAACAAATTCCAAACGAACTATAAGTCAATATTTTTATACGTTGGGGAGATTGACGGACATCCAGAACAAGGTTTGTCATCAATTGACATTTCACATTTTTGGAAATAAAAAAAAACACACTCATATACTTGTGTTTTTTCCCAGGCAGGCATTTTTCCCAAGCAGGAAACAAAATTTCACAGTGGCATGCTGTTCTCTTATATCGACCATCACACACACACAAATAAATAAAAATAAGGTTCGAGGGAAATGTTTTTATGTAAAAATTCACTGTGAACAGAGAGAAGCTTCCCAGGCAATGCCACTGGGTACACTAACTCAGAGCAAGTTGCTCAATGTCCATCTAGCAGGAAAAATGCATGCTTTGAAAGCTGCACCCAGCAGGGCACTTTTTGTTTGTTTGTTTGACAATAGGCCGCATGGCTATAACAGCCTTACAGACACCAAGCATTTCAGGCTAGCTATTGTCAGATATAGACACATGAGTGAGGTCAGTTTTACAAGAGATGGTAATGATTTTAATCTTCATTCCTTTCATTGTATTGTCTTTTACTATTGCCTGACCTGTATTAGAGGGTGGGCAGGGGGACAGCTTGGAATAGGTGATAAACAGACACTGATCTACACCAGGAAGTATTTGACAGAGACCTTGTTTCCATAACTCTTGGTGAAGACAAGCTGGTATCTGGTAGAAAAAGCAGCAATGTAAGTTTAAAGTCTCTGACACTGCCACAATCTTTAGCTCTCAGCTAAGCCCATGTGCTACCCTCAACCTCTAATTAAGAGAAAGAAACATGCTAGTGCCCAAAACAGAAGGCGCTGGTTCTGCAAACATCTGCAGCCGGTGAATACAGCCTGGCCTACACTCTAGGCTTCAAAAGATTCCGAAGCCATCCTAAGGGTTCCATGCATATACTTCTAACAATTAAACTATAAAGAGGACCGGAATAAGTCCTAGAAAAGTAGGGTGACGTTGTATGCTTACGGAAAATGATATGCCAATCAATTAAGGCAGGAACACATATATCGAACAGGCACACACAAAAAGAATGGGGAAAGTTGGCCTAAAAGTATCTTCAGAATTAGAGTATATAGGAAAGAGTCATTATCTTTATTTGTCTTTTGTTCCACCCTGTTAGACTAATGCAGGGGATTAGACCAGCTATCCCGCATCAAGCTGGGTTCGAACTGAGGCGTGCAGATGAACGGAAAAGAAAGAGCTATATACAAAGCATGGGATCCAGAGGACTCCAATCTCATGGACTGAAGTCTCCAGTATATTTGAAGCTTGGTATTTATACTCTTCTTACACAAGGGAATTGGTTACAAAACAAACATCAAAGAACTTAAACATTCCTAAACTCTTATCTATGCAAATGTTACTTAACTAGTCACAGTTTCTTAACTTTAGAATAACAAAAGCACTAGGTTCAAAGACAATCACAGGGATATGCAGGATTCAAGAGAGCCTCAAAGAGATCTTAAATAACTGAGTTATCCCTCAATGCTTTTAGCAGCAAAGTCACAAATAACAGTCATTTTGCAATGCTTTTGTCTGCAGAGACACAGAGGCACAGGGGACTAAATAGTCACCCATTAGTAAACACCTAGATCAGCCGGATGCTTCCTACATTAGAGGAACCAACCACTTCCTGATTGTTGTTATCATAAAATTTACATGAAGACCCCTGGGAGGGGCATGCAGTGAGATGTGCTCCTAGGCTTGTATTGCACTTAGGCAAACATAACATTGATGAGATATCCATCAGTCCTACCCCGGCCCCACCCTTGGAAACACAATTTTTGCTTCATTATTAAGACAAAAAATTGCTCTGAGGACCAACAGTCTGGTGTGACTGTTGCTATAATTCCTGAAACAACAAACTTAGTCTGAACTGAATACACCTAAACCAGAGCAGAAACCAGTAGAAGAATGATTTCTCTTCTAAACCCCACACTATTACACTCCACTTCCCTAAACTTAACATCAACTATGGTGGGCAAGTCTCTGAATGACTTATTGTCAAAGATCAAGCAACTCTTCACCTGGAAAAGCTGGTTGCCCTTAATATGTAGAGTCAATGAGGAGAGATTTCATGATATGGGTGGGTGAAACCCTATGCCCCATATAAGCAGAAAGCAAGGACAGAACAGACCGCCACTCCGATTATATATATGCAGGGAATCTCTCAGAAAACAATGAGATGGGGTGGGGAAGGAGGAAAAGTGGAGACTAAGTCCCGGGCCGACGCTGGAGTAGTTCTAGCTTCTCGAGCACATCTTGCCCGGGAACCACATTCCTAAGAACTCCTAACTGCTCAACATCTTCCAGTGGGGACATGGCCTGCCTGTTTCCAGATGGATTTCCCTCAAACTTCCTGAAGCAGATGTCATATAAAGGGGACAGAACACACTCAGACTGAAGTTTAAAGCATATTGCTTGAGAAAATCCTTAAAAAGCCAGGGCATGCATTTCCAGGCAAAGAAAAAGCCTCATTGATGTGGCTGCAATGGCTGGATGCTGTTTCCTTCTTCCTACGAGCTTCTAAAAATATTCTTCTGGGTTGCCCCTATTGATAGGAGAGCAAATCTTTCTCTTGGTAAAGATAAGAATCGAATTCAGTTAACAGGTATCACTACTCTTCAGGAATCTAAATAGATTGCCTAAAACAATGCGACTAGATCATTAGGGATTGCATGAGATATTACTGTGGAATACATACACACATATGCATGTGTGTGCACATCTGCATATGTGTACAAAAGTGACAGCTGGAGCTAAGCAGGCACTCCCAGTGCTGTTCACCTTGTTAGCCTCTCAACTTAAAATAGCTCTGATTGGCTTCAGTTCAGTTTTTCTCTTTCCACCAATGTCTAGTGGATACTTTTAGTGTTGAAGAGTATATAGGGATATAGGAGCTCTGGTGGTAGTGGGCTATGCATTGAGCTGTTGACCACCCAGCCACCAAATAGCTCAGCAGTTCCTCCTGAGGTGAGCCATGAGGTTGTGTATTCCTATAAAGATTTAAAGTCGCAGAAACGCAAAGGGCCAGTTCTGCTCTGTCCTTCAGGGTCACTGTGAGTTGAATGAGCTTGATGGTAGGGAGTTGGTTGGATTTTGAAGGACAGACAGCACAATGAGTGTTGGCAGAAGCCGTATTTGTCTTTGGCAGTAGTAAAGGCTGGGGCATGCCCAAGCTTTATTATATAGGATCAATAATTTTGTCATCCTATTATTGGAGAGTAGAGTCAAGGCACTTTAAACAAATACCAGATTTTATCATCTGCATTCCCTTGCTTAATCTCCATAAAACCACAATACATGTGGTCTTTATTTATGTTTTACTTTTTAAAAATTCTTTTCCTCTTCATCTTGTAAATAAAATATGGAGAGGTCTGTTGCTGCTGTTGGTATTTTCCAAGTCTATTTTCCCTCGTGGCAGCTCTGTGTGTCCAGAGCAGACATGTTTTAAAGGCTATGACCTTTATGAAGCAAATTTCCGTCTCTGTCTTCTGAGATACATCTGGGTGAGTTCAAACTGACAAGGTTTTGATTAATAGTCAAACACTTAACCTTTTATGCCTTGAAAGGATTCCTGAATATGAATAACATTTTCTATATTTTTATACTATGCTAAAATGTATAGTATTTGGTATGCGTTTATATATTATGGAACTTAAGATATTCATAGAAAATATCCATTTTTCAAGTTTATTTGTTTCAAGAAACTTTATCTACTTGCCTTCTGTGTATTTTTCTGCAATACACTTATCTCATAAATATTTTTCCTTTTTAAAATTCTGATCACTTTTTATTCATTTTAACAATTTTATTGACATATCATTTATATATCATATAGCTCAATGTTTAAGTATATTAAAGGGCATTGTGAATTAATCACTTTGAACACTTTTAAGACATTTTCTTCATTTTTGTATTCATTATAATTACCTATTCATTACTGTTCAACACCCCCCTGTTATATTCCAAAGAAACTGTTAATCCAGTGGTAATCTCTATAGATTTATCTATGATGAGTTTCATATAATTAAAATAATTCAAGTCAAAACAGAAACATAATGAAACAAAAACAACAAAAATACCCCAACCAACCAGAATCTACAGGAGGATAAAACACATAAAAACTTAAATACAAAAGATGTTCTATACACCAGTGCCATTAAATTGGTTCCTCCTCACCGTGACAGTATGCAACAGCAAGCAGAACAAAGCACTGCTGGGTCCTGCAACATCCCCACAATCATTCCTTCGCTGGAACCCCTGGTTTTGACCACTGTGTCAGTGTCAGGCCCTCCTGTGGAAGGCCTTCCTGTATTATGCATCCAC
The DNA here is from genome assembly GCF_050624435.1 of Tenrec ecaudatus. Classification (NCBI taxonomy): domain Eukaryota; kingdom Metazoa; phylum Chordata; class Mammalia; order Afrosoricida; family Tenrecidae; genus Tenrec; species Tenrec ecaudatus. The sequence goes on from NC_134531.1 coordinate 238,625,736, forward strand.
TCTACTTTACCAAGTATAATATCCTTTTATAGGGACTGGTCTCTCCTAACACTGGTCAAAAATATATAAGACTCAGTCTCACCATCCTGGCCTCTAAAGAGGACACTGGCCATACTTCTTCCAAGACAGATTGGTTTGTCCTTTTAGCAGTCCGTGGTAATTTCAATATTCCTCATGGGCCCTACAACTCAAATGCATTGATTCTTCTTCAGTCTTTCTTATCCAATATCTAACTTTCACAGGTCTAGGAGGCATTTGAAAATACTAGGGCTTTAGGCAGGTGTACCTGAGTCCTCAAAGTAGCACTGTTGCTTTTCAACACTATAAAGAGGCCCTGTGGAGCTGTCTGGTTTTTTTTTTTTGATCTGTTGACAGCTGCTTCTATGAGCATTGCTTGTGGATAACAGCAAGACAAATGCTTGACAATGCTGATCTTTTCCCCACTTAACCACACAGTTGTGAAGATTTTTGCCTTTTTATATTGAGCTGTAATCCATGTTGAAGGCTACAATCAGTGATCCTCATGTGCAAGTGTTTCAAGTCCTCAATTTCAGCAAGCAAGGTTGTATCTTTTGTATAGTGCAGATTGTTAATAAGACTCCCTCCAATCATAATGCTACATCTTTTCATAAGGCTATTTCTCAGCAAGGATTTCTCAGCACAGAGATTGAATAAGTAAGGTGAGAGGATACAAATCTTGAGATAGTTAGTTAATGTGGCAGCCTGTCCAATAAACACAAGTGGGATTAATTGAAGGGCAGAGAGATAAATGGCTTGGTGAGCCTCGCTTTTCTTGTCTCTTGCTCTTTGATCATCAGACCAGTGTGCGGCTGTCTTCCTTGTTCTGGGCCTTAATTTACAGGCTACACGACCTGTGGGATGCCAGGCCTGTGAACTGTATTACTGTAAATTGAGGTCCCCTTAAATTACAAGACTGGAATGTACATCTCTGGAGCTGGAAACTGACTGGTTGGTAACCTGACTGACAGCTGGTGACCTGCCTTGCTGTTTGTTGCCTGTGCTGATATAGCATAGCTCTCTCTACAGAGGACTACCTGGCGGCCCTCAAGACTTGAAGGACTGCCAGTGTCTCACAATTCACTCATGGGAGTGAGTTGCACTGAGCCATTTGTACAGCTTTATCATTTAACTGTTCATTTCTTGTATTATATATATATGTATATAATTTAACAACAGTTCATTTCTTGTGATATATATATATATATATATATATATATATATATATATATATATATACCAATCTGGTTTTGTCTCTCTAGAGAACCCTGTCTAACACATTTTGGTACCAGGACTGCTTCTAGAGAAATAAAACCATAAATATGGATTTTTAAATTGACTCTCCAGCCTGATTAGTCTTAACAGCACTAATAATGCTACAACACCCCAAAGCATGGGTAAGTCTGCTACTCTTCCTAATCCATTGTGTGAAATAGCAAGATATAATACCTAAAGTAACACAACCTATAGATGAGGTGCTAGTTAAAGGAGAGGCTCTGAGTGATTGTGTGTTTGATATTTTCCAGGAGTTTTTTTAAGGATGAAAAGTATAGGGAACCTGGATGGCTGGCCTTCTTACAATGGAAAGTGTGATTAAGGAGAGGAATGACCTCAGAGCCTCAAAAGTGCGCCTCAGGTGCAGACTAATGGATTTGAAAACTTCCATCTGTGCCACAAAGGAGAGCCTTCTCTCCTCTAGTAAAAGAGCTGACATTGCTGAGAACCAGGTCCAGAGTCACCTTATACGAGTGACTGAATTACAGTGTCAGCTGAATTGCAGATCTAGAGCACTATCTGAAACTAAAGTGAGGGCAATGATTGAGAAAAGTTGGGACCCTAAAACATGGGATGGGAACATATGGGTTTGATATAGAAGAGGATATTGAGCCCTTAGAAACACCTGAGCAGATTAGCCAAACTATTCAAGTTGATATGCCAGGTGGGGCTGCATCATTAGTGTTGCCTGAGGAAGATGCCTCGTAAGATATTGCTGAGAGCACCCAGGAAACACCCTCATCACCCATTATTTCCACTAGACCTGTCACTAAAATTAAGCCTCAGAAAGCTCCTAACAGTGAGGTTGAGATGATTACCCAAGATGAAGTGTGCTATATTTATAAGGACCTGCTCGAGTTTTCAAATACATACAAGCAGAAGCCTGGGGAATATCCTTGGGAATGGTTACTCAGGGTGTGAGATACTGGTGCATGAAATGCAATATTAGACCAGTCTGAGTTTCTGGATATGGGAACCCTAAGTACAGACTCTTCTTTCAGTGATTCTGTGATTGGGGCTAAAAGAGGATCTAATTCTTTATTTAGTTGGTTCAATGAAGCATGGACTACCAGATGGCCTAGATTAGACCAACTTGAAATACCTGACCTACCTTGGTACATTGTAGAGGAAGGCATCCAAAAAGTTAGAGAAATTGGTATGTTAGACTGGATCTATCAGGATATTCCCATAATTCTCCAAAAGGGGGTGTCCTGAGGATATACCCTTTACCACAACCATAAGGAACATGTTTGTGAAGTGGACCACAGCTTCTCTTAAGACTCCTGTAATTGCTATTTTATGTGCACCAGGATTAACAGTGGGCACTGGTCTAAGCTAACTCTGATATTTTCCCACAATGAGGCTGATTGATCCCTGTGATGGTAGAGGGCAGGTGTCAGCATTGAATCAACAGAGACAGAGTGGGCGTGGTTATAATAGACAACAAGTTTTCAATAATAATCAAAGCAACCTGTCTTGTGTGGAATTAAGGCATTGGCTACTTAGCCATGGTGTCCCTAGGAATGAAATAGATGGGAAGCCTACTAAATATTTATGTGATCTGTACAGGCAAAGAATGGTAGATCAGGTGAACAGCAGAATAGACAGTCACGATCGCTCAACCAATTCCCAGGCCTGAGCCAGTTTACAAATCCACAACCCCTTGAATGAGGGGGAGGCCGGATCTCTTGGAAGGAGGACCCTGCTAAATCAACAAAGGTCTATACTGTTAGTCTTTCTTCTAGCCTTCCCCAAAGTGACCTGCGGCCTTTCACAAGAGTGACAGTTCACTGGGGGAAAGGAAATAATCAAACTTTGGGGGGTTACTGGCACTGGCTCGGAACTTAACACTAGTTTCAGGAGACCCAAGCTGTTTCGAAGACCCACAAGTTATAATGGGGCGTTATGGAGGTCAAGTTATCAATGGAGTTTTAGCTCAGGTACACCTCACTCTGGTGCCAGTGGGCCCCCAGACCCATCCTGTGGTTATTTACCCAGTTCCATATGCATCATTGGAATAGACATACTTAGTAACTGGCAGCACCCCCATATTGGGTCCCTGAAATGTGCAATAAGGACTATCATGGTAGGAAAGGCAAAGTGGACACCATTAGAACTACCATTACCTAGGAAAATAGTAAACCAAAAGCAGTACCGCATTCCTGGAGGGATTGCAGAGATCAGTGCCACCATCAAAGACATGAAAGATGCAGGGGTGGTGATTCCTGCTACATCCCCACATAACTCACCTATTTGACCTCTAAAGAAGACAGATGGATCCTAGAGAATGACAGTGGAGTATGATAAACTTAACCAGGTGGTGACTCCAATCGCAGCTGCCGTTCCAGATGTGATTTCATTGCTTGAGCAAATTAATACTTCTCCTGGTACTTGGTATGCAGCTATTGATCTGGCTAATGCCTTCTTCTCAATACCAGTCTCAAAGGACTACCAGAAGCAGAATGCCTTTATCTGGCAGGGACAAAAAAAATACTTTCATAACTCTCCCCCAGAGGTACATCAACTCTTCTGCCCTGTGCCATAATTTAGTCCAAAGGGACCTTGATCACCTCTCTATTCCACAAAATGTCACATTGGTCCATTATAATGATGATGATATGCGGATTGTACCCAATAAGGGGGATGTATCAGAGACTCTAGATTCATTGGTACAATATCTGTGTACAAGAGGTTGGGAAATTAACCCAATGAAGATTCAGGCACCATCCACCTCAGTAAAATTTTAGGGGTCCAGTGGTATGTGGCATGTCGAGATATTCCTACCAAAGTGAAGAATAAGCTATTGCATTTAGCTCCCCCAACGACTAAAAAAGGCACAATGCCTAGTGGGCCTCTTCGGATTATGGAGGCAACATATACCTCACTTGGGTGTTCTACTTCGAACTATTTATCAAGTGACACGAAAAGCCTCCAATTTTGAGTGGGGCCCAGAGCAAGAAAAGGCTCTTCAACAGGTTCAGGCTGCTGTACAAGCTACTTTTCCACTAGAACCATATGATCCAGCTAACCCAATGGTGCTAGAAGTGTCAGTTGTAGATAAAGATGCAGTGGGGAGTCTTTGGCAGATCCCTGTTGGTGAGTCACATCATAGACCATTGGGATTTTGGAGTAAAGTCCTGCCATCCTCTGCAGACAACTACTCCCCCTTTGAAAAACAGCTGTTGGCCTGTTACTGGGCCTGGGTGGAGACTGAACACCTCACCATGGGCCACTAAGTCACCATGAGGCCTGAACTGCCTGTTATGAACTGGGTATTTTCTGACCCATGGAATCATAAAGTTGGATGTGTGCAGCAACACTCCATTGTTAAATAGAAGTGGTATATACGAGATTGGGCCAAAGCTGTACCTGGAGGGACAAGTAAGTTACATGAAGAAATGGCCCAAATACTCACAGTCTCCACTCCTGTCATATTACCTTCTTTCTCTCAGTCTGCACCTATGGCCTCCTGGGGAGTTCCTTACCATACTTTAAGTGAAAGCCAAATATGTTATGCTTGGTTTACAGACGTCTCTGCATGAAATACAGGTGCCACTCGTAAGTGGACAGCAGCAGCACTACAGCCCCTTTCTGGGATCTCCCTAAAGGACAGTGGTGAAGGGAAATCTTCCCAATGGGCAGAACTTGAGCAGTGCACCTGGCCGTTCAGTTTGCATAAGAAAAAATGGCCAGATGTGAGGCTGTATTCTGATTCATGGGCTGTGGCTAATGGCTTGGCTGGATGGTCAGGGAATTGGAAGGACCATAAATGGAAAATTGGTGACAAGGAGGTGTCGGGAAGAGGTATGTGGATAGACCACTCTGAATGGGGCAAGAAAGTAAAGGTAATTGTGTCTCACGTGAGCGCTCACCAAAGGATTACCTCTGAAGAGGAGGACTTTAATAATCAAGTGGATAAGATGACAAGCACTGTGGAGACTGGTCCTCCTCTGTCCTCTGCCACTCCTGTTATCACCCAATGGACACATGAACAAAGTGGACATGGTGGCAGGGATGAAGGTTATGCATGGGTGCAGCAACATAGACTTCCACTCACCAAGGCTGACTTGGCCACTGTCACTGCTGAGTGCCCCATTTGTCAGCAGCAGAAACCAACATTAAGTACAAGATATGGGACCATTCCTCAGGGAGATCAGCCAGCAACTTGGTGGCAGGTTGATTACATAGGACCACTTCCATCATGGATGGGACAGCATTTTTTTCTTACTGGAATAGACACCTACTGTGCATATTGTTTTGCCCTCCCTGCATGCAATGCTTCTGCCAAAACTACCATTCGTGGGCTTACAGAATGCCTCCCTCATCCACCGGCATGGCATCCCACATAGCATTGCTTCAGATCAAGGAACTCCCTTCACAGAAAATGCAGTGCAGCAATGGGCCCATTCCCATGGAATCCACTGGTCGTATCATGTTCCTCAGCATCATCCTGAAGCTGCCGGCTTGATAGAACAATGGAATGGGCTCCTAAAGACACAATTACGGCACCAACTAGGTGGCAATAACTTACGGGGCTGGGGCAATGTTCTCCAGGAAGCTGTATATGCTCTAAACCAGCGGCCAATATATGGTGCTGTGTCTCCAATAGCCAGAATTCATGGGTCCAGGAAACAAGTGGTGGAAGCTGAAGTGGCACCATTCATTATTTTGCTTCCTGTCCTAGCAACCCTGTGTTTCTCAGGTCTGGAGGTCTTGTTCCCGATGGAAAGAACTCTCCCACCTAGAAACTCAGCATGGATTCCACTGAACTGGAATCTGAGAATGTCCCCTGGCCACTTTGGACTTCTCCTGCTTTTGGATCAATAGGTCAGGAAGGGTCTCACTGTATTAAGTGGTATGATTGATCCTGATTACCAAGAGGAAATTGGGCTAGTGTTACATAATGGAGGCAAAGAAAAATATGTCTGGAATCTAGAAGATCCCATAGGCCGACTCGTAGTGCTACCATGCTCTGTGATTAAAGTAAATGGTAAATTACAGCAGCCCAATCCTGACAGGTCTTATAATGACCCAGACCCCTCAGGAATGAAGGTCTGGGTCACCCCAATTGGCAAAAAAACACACCAGCTGAAGTACTTGCTGAGAGCAAAGGTAATACAGAGTGGGTAGTAGAAGAAGGTAGTTCTACCTATCAATTACGCCACATGATCAATTGAAAAAATGAGGTTAGTAATTGTGAATGTTTTTCTTTGAATGTGCTTATTGCATATCTTTCCTTTGTTCAGGTATGATATATCAGATACAATTGGACTCAGTGTGTTTTCATTTATATGTATGATAGATGATTGATGATAAGTATGTGTGATTTCATCAATATCCAGAAATTATATAAGTATATATGGCTAAATAATTGTGTACAAGTGTCAGGTTGGCAAGGGGTAGATTGATAGTTAGTTTATTGTGCCAGTCTGGCCAATAAACACAACTGGGATTAATTGAAGGGCAGAGAAATAAATGGCTCGGTGAGCTTCGCCTTTCTTGTCTCTCACTCTTTGACCATTGGACCAGTGTGTGGCTGACTTGCTTGTTCTGTGCCTTAAATTATAGGCTACACTACCTGTGGGACGCCTTGCCTGTGAACTGTGTTGCTGTACGTTGCGGTCCCTTTAAGACCACACGATTGGAATGCACATCTCTGGACCTGGGGACTGACTGTGTTGGTGACCTGGCTGAGAGTTCGTGACCAGCCTTGCTGTTTGTTGCCTATGCTGATATAGCCTAGATCTCTCTACAGAGGACTAATTGGCGGCCCTCAAGACTTGAAGGACTGCCAGTGTCTCACAACTATCTCACAGGAGTGAGTTGCACTGAGCTATTTGTGCAGCTTTATCATTTAACTGTTCATTTCTTGTATTATATATATATATATATATATATATATAATCTGTACATAATTTAACAGTTCATTTCTTGTGTTATCTCTCTCTCTCTCTCTCTCTCTCTCTCTCTCTCTCTATATATATATATATATATATATATATATATATATATATATATATATATATATATATATAAATTATTACTAGCAATCTGGTTTTGTCTCTCTAGAGAATCCTGTCTAACACAACTCTGCTGCACACTTTTTCCTGATATGAAATCATGCTGTTTTCCACTGTTCTGTTTGCACTACTGCCTCTTGATTCAGTTACAATTTGTTCAAGAGCACAATTAAGTTTTCTGGAATTCCTGTTCTTCACAAGGCTATTTAGAATTGATAAAGATCCATAAAGTTGAACACTTTGCCATAAGCAATAAAAGACAAGTAAATAGTATTCTGATTTTCTCTGCTTTCATCCAGGATCCATCTGATACCAGAAATGATATCCCTTGATCCCCATCCTATTCTGAATCTGGCCTGACGATTTGAGGGCTCCCTGTGAAGGTACTGGCACAACTGCAATTGTATGGTCTTCGGCAAAATTTCCTTGCACTCGATATGAATGATAGTGTTATTTAATTTGAGCATTTTTTTCATTGCTTTTCTTTGGAACGGATACAAATATGAATCTCCCTCAGTTGGTTGGCCAAGTAGCTGCCTTCCAACTTTCTTTGCATAGAGGAGTGAGTGCTTCCAGAACCTCACCAGCTTGTTTGAACCTTTCCATTGTTATTCCATCAATTCTGGAGCCTTGTTTTGGCTAATGCTTTCAGTGCAGCAAAGAGCTCCTTATTTCAGCACCATTTGTTCTTGCTCACATCCTACCTACTAAAATGGTGTCATGTCAACTAGTTATTTTTGGTACAGTGACTTTTTATTCTTTACATTTTATTTTAATTCTTGCGTCCTTCAATATTTTGCTCATAGAATCCTTCAATAACTCAAGGATTGAATTTTCTTGAGTTCTTTAAACTTAATATATGCAGACTGCAATAAAAACTAGAACAGGTTGAAAGTAGATTACAAGAAAAGGTTAAAGGTTACATACATTTTAACCCATATCTACTGCAGTAATCTATATTCTGATAAATTCTATCTGGGAGGAAAACCTAATTATATCCTTAGTCAGTATACCTAGAGAATTCAATAGAGACTTAATCCATTGGGGGCTTTGTAAAGGGATTTTGGATTCTCATTTACATCTGTAGCTGTCAGAATGTACGCTCAGATACAGTCTCTTCTTCTAATCTTGGATTTTATTATTAATAATTCTTTGATCATTCTTATTATGCTTCTTCTGTTTGGAGTTGACTGACACCTAACTGAAATATCTATGCATTTTTTGGCAAGCCTTTAAGATGCCTGACGCTATTCTTCCTGATAGTCAAGTGCTATCTTATTTCTTCACCACATTTTTCTATGGCATTCATATCTTCAGTGATCTCTTTATGAGGGTAAGTATCAAATAAGGGCCCATCTTCCGAACTAACTGTGTGCTCAAAATGCATTAGCATATCTATGGTTTATATATGTCCATGTTCACTTTGTAGATAGCATTATTATTTTATTGGGAAGTATAAAACATCCCATGGGACATATGATAATTTTATTAATCAAACCATTAATTTAACCACTGTTATAAAATGTAAAGTACTCCTAATTAAAAATGTATGCATTTATAGGACAGTACATATCAGATGCATACATGGATTGTTGACTTGTGTAGATTAACAAATTAGTGACTGGATTCTATTTACATAAGCAATGAGGGCTAAAGATAAGACAACCCTTACAAAACCTCTCATTCACTAAAGTAGAATTATGCCTGCTGGACTAAGACATATGATGAAAAAACAAAGAGAGTATGAAAACAGAAAATATATCGTAGTCTCAAATTCCTAATTACCTGGCACACTTAAAGCAAGAGATTTGAGTCAAAGTCCATTGACTACCAAGTCCACAACCTTGGGTTTCAGCCATCTGCTCCTTCTAACACTAGGGTGTTTCAGCCTTAATCCAAAGGAATATTTCAGTGTTTTAATCTGCTGCAGGTGTGTTTAAGGTAAAGTTTGGTTCTCAAATCAGGTTTCCAATTTCAATCCCTCTGGTGTGGCCTATCAAAGAAGGTGTGCATCGCTACAGGACAGTGTCTAAAGTCGTGGCTGTCTATTACATACAACTTGTTTCATCATGGGCTTGATCAAAACTAAGTAAAAAGTGCCTTATTGCAAACATAATATGCAGTGTACTTTCCCATTGGGAGTCTATACAGATAATTTTATGTATTTTTTCACAATTAGAGGTAGCCCTTCTGGCTTATTCACCAACATAGGTGAAATCATCTTCTGTGAGACAGACATGCTCTCCATCTCTGGATTTGAATTTCCATTGAGGTTTACTGAGCACCTTTCCTTCAATTGTTTTCATGAGCATTCTCTGTGTGTCTTGAAGGCACTTATACACCGTTCTTCTCAATTATGTTTCTGTTAATGCCATGGCTTCCTTTTCAAAATAGTCCATTGTTTTTGAATGATTTTTGATTGTTTGTATTGGTTTTTCTTGATTTTTTTTTGGTATACTGATATTGACACCTCTTTCTATAGTCTTGTGGTGTTGCTATTAGTGGTGTGTGGGCCGTTGCATCAAGCAGGGTTAGCTGGCTCTCTGAAATGGTTCATGAGAGGGTTAATAGGAGCCAGATGACATATGGTAGGGAAATGGAGAAAAGGGAGGAAAAAAGTTTAAGTAGGGGAGATGAGAGGGGAGAAGACAATAAAAGTAATGTTGTTAATAATAAGAATCCATCTAAATGGACCAAGAGGTTTGCAACATTAATTAATTAAAAGGTTTGTAAAATTAATTAATTGCAAAATTAATTAATCCATAATGTATAGTATGGATTAATAGACCTTTTTGGAGATATATTCCATGAGTAAAAGGAGCGAGAGAGCAGAAAACGACTGCGGATGGAGCATGAAAAAGCGTAAGCAAGCCATCATGGCAGAAGACAAAGGTTTATGTATATGTGTGTTAGAAGAAGTAGAACTCACATGCAAAAAAAGATAAAAAGAAAAAAGAGAGAGAAGGAAAGATAGAGAGGGACAAGAAAGAAGAAGGAGAGAGAGAGGAAAAGAATAATACTTAGAGAGGGCATCTGAGAAGATGTGGCCTCTGTAGGACCGTCCACAAGAAGCGCTCACTGTGTGATCGCAGACTTAGGGATGAGGAGGCTGAGTTGAGGGACAGAAGCCAGACCAGGTCTCGCAGCAACCCAGGATTCTTTTGTCAGTTCTCCCATGGAAAGGGTAGCTGTGCCATGCATTCTTTTGGGGAAGCACCTGCCCATGCCTTGCCTCCTTTGTCAGCGGGGAGGCAACCCCGGCCTCTTCCTGCCCCCATCCCCATCCGGTGGCTCACCAGCATGAGGCGGTGGCCCGACAGTCTACACTTCCAGGGTCATCGCATGGGCTCCTGCACGGAGCTCTGGAGGTCCAGGATGCTGCAACCCAAGGCGACACTTGGAGTAGAGTTTCCATTGGGTATAATCCCTTGCCAAGGCCCAGCTCCCTCCACCGGTGGCAGGGGTGTGAGTGGGCTCAGCAGACTGGGCTCAGCTCTCTGGACAGGGGTCCTGCACCAGTGAGCAAGAGGTGTGACTGGAACCTACAGTGCAGCCGGCTCCAGGAGGTTGTTAAATTTGTTCCTACTTTCTTTTGAGTAATGAAACCTATTTCTTACCTAGCAACAGGACATGGAAGCCGGCAGTACCAGGTTTCTTAGAAACTTTCTTGACACAGGCTCAGTACCCTGCAGAACCAGGGCCCATGGTCCCATAGCCAGATTGCTTTCTGATCAGAAGCCCCTCTTTCTTGGGGCATCCATTGGAAGAACCCATTTCCACCTAGGACCTCCCATAATGGGATAATGGGAGTGGATAATTCTGAGTTGTGCCCCTAAAGACAACAACAACAACAATGCATATTCTTCAGTGACATTGGCTGCATACTTCACAATGTGTCAATATTCTCATTATCCCATTGTTTTGTTTCAGTTAATCCAGTATCTTTCCCCTACCTTTTCCCAGAGTCAATGTTGACTTCGTCATATAGACAATTTTTAAACATTAGCACACTACTCGTGGGTGATCTTATTTATCTTATGGACCAATCAGTTACTCAGTTAGAAGGTGACATCTCGGACTAGTTTGATTTGTAACCATATAAGCTAGGAGGAGGAGAATATGAAAAACTGAGTATATTTTTTTTCCAAAAAAAGCATCTAACTTACTAAAACCCACAAAACAAATAGTATAGTCTAAGAACGAACTTGTGGAGTTAAAGTTCTCTTCTTTTTATTCACTGCTGTCCAATAAATTGGTTTCAGACAAGAAGAGAGAGGATAAGCATACGCACAGAGAGGAGATGATTGGCATTAGGAAATTAAAAAATGAAAATGGCTTAAGTTAAAGGAAACCAATTAGTTATATTTGCTACTATAAGTCTGGGTAACATTTTTGCATTTGCAACTTGAATTGCAGCATTATACATCTCTGTGAAATACATTATTCATAGTCTCCAAATTAGAAGACTGAAGAAATTGTATACTTTAGGTAAATTTTATATTTGGAAGTATGTAAAGATTTTAAGAATCACAAATTGACATTATATTAGGGGAAAGAAATCATCCCTAATTTTCATCAGTAAGACGTTCGTAAAAATGGTAGAACTCTTTACATTTTGTCATTCTCAATTTGCATAACCCTCTAAATTTTCTGGATTCAGTTTCTTCTACACATTTGCTAGTGTGGTCTGTGGAGCTGTGTGAACTAGCTCTTACAGGCAGCACTCCGCTGTTCACCGCAGGCAGAACAGACACATTAGCAAAAACAAGTACATGCATCTCACTAATTATACTTAAGCTGAACATTTAAATAGTTCAGGTTTTGTTGAATAGGGTCTTTCCCAAATTTCCCTGGGTGTGCTAGATTCACAGTAATTAGTTTAAAAGCAAAAAATATAAAAATTTTAAAAGGACAAAAAAATTCATAGTAACATTTATAACAATGGAGCCAGTAATTTATATAAATGATGGAAGGGAACCATTGATAAAAGTTATATGTGGGTTTATTTGTATATGTGTGCATGTTTGTTTATTGAAACATGTTATTTTCCCTGTAAGGGGCTATAGGAGGAAACAGTCTTTCTGCTCCTGTAAAATGACAGTTTCAGAAAGTCAAAGGGCAGCACTGCCCCAGCCTATTGGGTTGCTCTGTGTCATGACAGACTTAGTGGCAGTGAGTTTATTTTTTAGTTTATTTTGTGTGTAACTGAAAATTAAATCTTATCTCACACACATTCATCACAACTTGAAGAATTAATAATCAAGAAACCATTTTCTGTTCCCAGGACCTATCATTAAAAAAAACCACACACAATATAAGAATTTTGATATAGAGCTGTGAATGGTGAGAGGTAAGCAGCCATTTTTTTGTCCATCTAAAGTGAGCAGCACCTCATCAGCTCCAAGCAACCATCTTTCAGAAACTTTAGAGACCATATCCACAGATGATCAGATTCTTTTTTGTTTTAATATTTACAAAAAAAATAATTTGGAAATTTATGTTAAAAATTACACTCCCTTGTATTGTGAAGTGTGCATACATTTACTAAGCATTTAATATATTCAAATATATTAAATTATACAGATTTATATACCAAAAGTTAAGTATATGTAAAGCCATAGACATACATTCTTAAGATACTGTCTGTGGAATAAAACAAAATCCTATTTTGGTATAAATCATTCTACAGATTTCATTTGTAAAATAAAATGATGAAGGGACAGAGAGCAATGTGTTAAAAGCTGTTTATTTATACTGTTCTACTAGTGAATTTTATTTTTTTACAAGATTCAAGAATTTATTTTAAATGATTGTATGACACTTCATTATATTACATTAAATTTTGAGAACAAGAAAATAACAGAATTTAATAGCTAGTGTTCATATTGTTCATAGTGCTGATGGTTTACTTTCTTTACATTTAACCTCTATTTTATTATCTTTTAAAAAATCATTTTATTAGGGACTCATACAACTCATCGCAATCCATACATACATCAATTGTGTAAAGCACGTTTGTATATTCATTTCCCTCATCATTCTCAAAACATTTGCTCTCCACTTAAGCATCTGGAATCAGCTCCTCAGTTTTCCCCCTCTCTCCCCACTCCCCACTTTCATGAACCCTTGATAATTTATAAATTATTATTTTGTCATATGTTGCACTGTCTGATGTCTCCTTCACCCACCCAAGGGAAGAGGTTATATGTAGATCCTTGTAGTTAGTTCTGTATTTTCAATCCACCTTCCCTCCACCCTCCCAGTATTGTCACTCGCACCACTGGTCCTGAAGGGATCATCTGCCCTGGATTCCCTGTGTTTCCAGTTCCTATATGTACCAAGGTATATCCTCTGGTATAGCCAGATTTGTAAGGTAGAATTGGGATCATAATAGTGGGGGAAGCAGGGAGGAAGCATTTAGGAACTAGAGGAAAGTTGTATGTCCCATCGTTGTTACATCACATCCTGAGATGCTTCTGTAAGGAGATGTCCAGTGGCCTACAAATGGGCTTTGGGTCTCCACTCCTCACTCCCCACCTTATTCATTATATGATTTTTTTGTTCTGATGATGCCTGATACATCATCCCTTCCATACCTCATGATCACTGAGGTTGTTGTGCTTCTACCACGTGGACTTTGTTGCTTCTGAGCTAGATGACCGCTTGTTTACTTACAAGCATTTAAGATGCCAGATGCTATATCTTTTGATAGCCGGCATCATAAGCTTTCTTCGTCACATTTCTTATGCACCCATTTGTCTTCAGTGATCATATTAGGGAGGTGAGCACGCAATGCTGATTTTTTTGGTCTTTGATGCCTGATAACTGATCCCTTCAGCACCTCATGATCACACAGACTGGTGTGCTTTATCCATGTGTGCTTTGTTGCTTCTGCGCTAGATGGCTGCTTGTTTACCTTCAAGCCTTTAAGACCCCAGATGCTATATCTTTTGATAACCGGGCACCATCAGCTTTCTTCACCACATTTGTATACTCACCCACTTTTTCTTCAGTGATTGTGTCAGGAAGGTGAGCATTGTAGAATGCAAGTTTAATAGAAGAAAGTATTCTTGCATTGAAGGAGTGCTTGAGTGGAGCCCCGATATCCACCTGCTACCTTAATACTAAACATATAAATATATGCTCATTGATCTATTTCCCCATCCTCATATGTAAATATATTTACATATGTACATGCCTTTATTTAGACATCTATAAATGCCCTTGCCTCCTAGCTCTTTCCTCTATTTCCCTTGACTTTCCTCCTTCATTTGCATTTCAGTAATTCCTTTTGGTTACATTACCCTAGATCAGGCCCTACCAAGCCACTGATTTGGATCACTTTTTGTTCCCTTTTCCCTGGGTTTGTCAACAATACTGGTTTTCCCCCCACCTCTCCCATGTCTCCCAGGAACTATCAGTACCATTGTTTTCTCCTCCAGATTGTTCAACCATCCTCTTATTTAGACAGACCCACAGAGGTAGTAACATGCACAAAACAAGACAGAGCAAAATCAAGGAACAAAACAAAGCAAAACAACAATAACAAGAAATCAATGACAAAAAGACAAAAGACTACAAGAAAGCAAAGCTTGTAGTTAGTTCAAGTATTATTTGTTGGCCTTTAGGTGTGTTTCCAGTCAAATCTTTTGAGGCACTAAGTCCTGCCCCCAAAGTCTATTTTTGGTATTCCCTGGGGACTTCCTTGCTCTGTTCCTTTGCTGTTCTGTTGCACGCCCTGTTTTGTTATGTTAATGATCCCTGGAAGTCTGGTCTTTCAAAGCATTAGCCTGCTATCTGAAAGATTAGCAGTTTGAACCATCCCCCTCACCTTGTATTCCAAGGAAGAAAGATATGGTACTCTGTTTCTGTAAAGAGTACAATTTTGGAAATTCTATGGGATGGTTAGTTCTGATCTATCCTATTGAATCTCTGAATTGCAATTGACTTGGTGTCAAAGGGTGAGTTCTGTAAGATTTTAGACAGCTGATATCTAACTCTTCTCACTGTGTTGTATTGTTCTTTTTTCCTTCACGTATTTACAAATATCTCAGCTGGTAATCTAATTTCTCATTTCAGTACGAAACTGAAAAATCCTCTTCAATTTTTGCTACTTCTAAAAGTATGGCTATTTTGATCTATGCTAATCTCATCTTTTTAAAAAGAGAAATATGGTTGTAACTTTGGATAACATAATTTTATTAAAAAATAGTCTTTATTTTAAATGACCTCAAAAGTTGCATAATAATTTAATGCATTTGAATTATGATGCTGGTGAAGAATATTGAGAGTACCATGGACTGCTAAAAGAACAAATAAATTGAGTTAGTAATAAAGTGACGCCCCTGCTCTCTCTCTGGCTCTCTCCACATGGACTACCAAGCAGGCCTGAGGTATGTACAGCTACTATGGAAATTGATCCCGCGATACCTAAAAGAGATGAAAATTGAGCTACCATATGACCCAGCAATCCCCCTACTGGGCATATACCCAGAAGAGGCAAGAAACAAACCACAGCCAGGCATCTGTGCTCCAATGTTCATCACAACACAGTTCACAATTACAAGGAGTTGGAAACAACCCAAATTTCCATCAACTCTTGGGTGGATGCTGTGGTACATACATACAATGGAGTACTACACATCCCTAAAAAGCAGGGATGAACGCAGGAAGCACATCACCACATGGGAAGAAATGAAGGAAATCATGCTAAGTGAAGTAAGCCAAGCACAAAAAAACAAGTACAACATGAGTCTGTTGAAGTAAGCTTAAAACTTTTTTAAGGGGGCACAGGGAAAAAGATACTGTATGCAAACATTCCTAGGGTGAGGACCAAGTAGTATAGTAGGGACCAGACAAAATCCAGGGATACATATGGTGACCAACTAAAAAGGAAGGGGGGCGATAAATAAATGGGTAGTGGAGGAATAGGGCACTAACCCACCCAAGGGGACGGTATTATTTATATTTCCACAGGGAGAGAGGGACCAGACTTCAACCTGGTGCTCCAAAATGTGAATGCAACATGCCGACATGGAGTAGGGAACCAGTGGAGAGGTCTGAGGAGCCAGACCCAAACTCAACTATGTGGACAAATGCCCCTCCCCCCAGAAGAATTTATTTCAAAGAACAGCACTGAAGCTGCACATCAGGGAGAGGGACATGTCTGATCAGAGTACACAGGAGCAAATGAAGGGCGAAGATGAGAGAGTAGAGTCCATCCTGGCCCACCAAGCCTTGACAATGATATTCCCACTCTGAGCAGCCAACCCACAGAAAAAACATATGACTGGCCCCACTATGAGACAGGGCATCCCTCACTGACCCATAGCCCTATAGGAGACAACACTGGAGACATAGTGTGGGAAATCCACCCAATCTGATCCCACCACACTGAGGCAAAACACTAAGGGCATGCGACAGAACAGCAAGGGGGACAGAGCAACAAAGTCCTCAGGGAATACCAAAATTATACATTGGGGCCAGGGCTTGGCACCCCATCAGGCTTGACCAGAAAATGCTGCTAAAAGCCAAGCAGTACTTTAACTAACTGCAAACTTTTTTTATTTTGTTGTTTTTGTGTTGTGTTTTGTAATTTTTTTGTCATTAGCTTTTTGTTATTGTTGTTTTGTTCTGTTTTTGCTTGGCTTTGCTCTGTATTGTTTTTGAGCATCTCTGCAGGTTGGGCTAAATAAGATAGGGTGGAGGAACAATCTGGATGAAAAAACAACAGGACCAGCAATTCCAGAGAGGCATGGGAGAGGGGACAGTGGGACTAATGGAAGTGGTATTCACAAACCCAGGAATAAGAGAACAACAAGTGATACAAATCGGTAGTGAGGAGGGTGTAGGCTGCCTGGTACAGCCTGATCAAGGGTAATGTAGCCAAGAGGAATTACTGAAACTCAAATGAAGGTTAAACATGATAATTGAACTAGAGGGAAGTAAAAGGAAATAGAGGAAAGAGCTAGGAGGTAAAGGCTATTTATAGAGGTCTAAATAAAGGCATGTACATATGTAAATATATTTTTATATGATGATGGGGAAATAGATTTCTGTGCATATATTTATAGGTTTAGTATTAAGGTATCAGATGGACATTGGGCCTCCACTCAAGGACTCCTTCAATGCAAGAATACTTTGTTCTATTAAACTTGCATTTTATGGTGCTCACCTTCCAACATGACCACTGAAGACAAATGTGTGCATAAGCAAATGTGGTGAAAAAAGCTGATGGTGCCCAGTTATCAAAAGATATAGCATCTGGGGTCTTAAAGGCTTGAAGGTAAACAAACAGCCTTCTAGTTGAGAAGCAACAAAGCCCACATGGAAGAAGTACACCAGCCTGTGTGATTATGATATGCCGAAGGGATCACTTTTCATGCATCAAAGAACAAAAAAAATTATATCATTTTGCGCTCACCTCCCCGATATGATCACTGAAGACAAATGGGTGCATAAGCAAATATGGTGAAGAAAGCTGATGGTGCCAAGCTATCAAAAGATATAGCATCTGGACCTTAAAGGTTTGAAGGTAAACAAGCTTCCATCTAGCTCGGAAGCAAGAAAGCCCACATGGAAGAAGAACACCAGGCTGAGTGATCATGAGGTATGGAAGGGATCAGGCATCATCAGAACAAAAAAAAATATCATTGTGAATGAGGGGGAGTGCAAAGTGGGGACTCAAAGCCCATCTGTAGGCAACTGGACATCCCCTTATGGAAGGGTCATGCGGAGGAGATGAGCCAGTCAGGATGTATTGTAGTGATGATGAAACATACAACTTTCCTCTAGTTCCTAAATGCTTCCTCCCCCACCCGCTATCATGATCTCAATTCTAGGATGTACACTGGTACAGATAGGAATTGAAACACAGGGAATCCAGGACAGATTATCCCTTCAGGACCAGTGGTGAGAGTGGCGATTCTGGGAGGGTGGAGGGAGGGTGGGGTAGAAAGGGGGACCGATTAAGGAATATACCTATAAACTCCTCCCTGGAGAATGGGCAACAGAAAAGTAGGTGAAGGGAGACTTTGGACAGTGCAAAATATGACAAAATAATAATTTATAAATTATCAAGGGTTCATGAAGGAGGGGAGTAAGGGGAGGGAGATTGAAAATGAGGAACTGAAGCCAGGGGCTTAGGTGGAGAGCAGGTGTTTTGAGAAATGTGCTTTATACAATTGATGTATGTATAGATTATGGTAAGTGTTGTATGAGCCCCAATAAAAATGATTTAAAATAAACAAAAACAAACAAATCTGTCTTGGAAGATGTTCCAACAAAATGCTCTTTAGAAGTGGGGATGGTGCGACTTGTTTCATGTAGTTTGGGTATGATAATAAGAGAGAGAAGCCCTTGGAATTGATAATGTGTGGCCATGACATAATCCCCTGTCAACTTGCTAACGGGTTGCAACTTGATGATCTCATCTGGTGTTGCAACAAAGATAAATAACTCCCTGGAGGCCAGATACACTCTCTCCCTGCTTCTTACTCCTGTTGACAAGCCACGTGAAGCTATGCTGATAGAGCCCCGGACCTGGAACTGGAGGTACCATGTGGAGACACCTGAAAGCACAGAGATGGTTATACCACCACCAGATCCTCTAGATTTTCTATGCACTGGCCTGTGATATTCCTGCATTAGGCATCACTGCATGTGTTACGTGAGTCTGAAGAAGAATTTATACATTGATAGTGGACATATGGGTTAATATCAGACTGATGGATGTGATCTGGACTGGACTAGGATGTTTTCTTAATAGATAATTACCCTTTGACAAAAAGCTCTTTCTTATACACATATGAGTCTCCCTGGATTTGTTTCTCCACTACACCCAGATGAACACATGGTGCTTGGTAAAGTAAAAGGGTAGAGAAAATCAGGTAGACCCTGGATGAGATGGACCGACACATGGATGACTGCAACAATTGGCTCAACCATAGCCATTGTAAAGATGGATCAGGAATAATCAGTGTTTTGTTCTGTAGTACATAGAGTTCTTATGAGTCAGAATCAACTACCTTGCACCTAGCAACAACTAGAAGAAAAATATGTGCATTGTTTAGTGATATTGGTTACATTTTCCTCACTGTCTGAACATTCTCATCTCTATTCTGATTTCATTTTCTTTAATCTTGCTTCCCTGCTCCCTGACCTCCTCATTTTTCTGTTAATTTAGACTTTTTTACCTTAAAAATGATTTTTTTTTAATTTAAAGAGAATTACAGTAAGTGCAGACAATATTGTGTATATTAAGAGCCAGTCTGTTACTTATCTGCGAGGTGACCTCTGGGTGTGGTTTCAATAAAAATGTTTCTGTTATCTCAGGACACTAATCCCTGTGTTCCTCTACTCTCTCTCTACTGGCCCAGTTAAGACAGCCAATTATTTTAATTAAAAATAATTTTGTTCTGCTATTTTCTCATATTACACCTGGGACCATTTATTTTGTCCTGTGTCAGAAGGGCCTAAGTGACAGCATCGCACCACCTGCTCTCACAATACAGTTGAGAACATGGTAGTAGGTAGTATACGTAATTAGTACTGTAGACAAATTTCTTCTTTGAATCTTCATTTCTTTCTTTCTCTTTTGCTTCAGACTAGTAGAAACCAATTGTCTCCTAGAGAGTTAGGAATTCTTGAGGCCCTCAGATGTTACTTACATCAAATTAGGGTGCAGAGCATAAAGTTTATGGAATCTGTGCCAATTGACTTAGCTGTTCCATTAGACATATTCCTCAGTCTTTGAATGGTTAAACTCACCTTGGAGGTGCTTGGATTTGTGTAGGAAGTGTATGTGTTGGTGCCCTTATCATTATACATAATTTAAAATATACTGTTTGAAGCAGTAATCTACACTATCTAACTTCTTCAACTTCCATTGTCTGTCACATTTACTTTAATCTTACATTGCCTTAATAATTCTAAGGAAGCAGAAACAATCATTACTCTTCTGTTCCTTAAATATATCTTCTCAAATATTTCCTTTAATGTCTTTTAATGATACCATTACATCTTCCTCCTTCATCTAAATCTCAACAATTTAGACTGCTAACTTTAATGTAAGTATTGGATTTTTGGGATTTATATGTAACATCTTTTTTGGATAAGCCTCATCTATTAGATAAGCCTGCTACCATAGTGGATTCCCCATTGGACTACAAACCACAAGATTGTCAGTTCAAAATCACCACATTCTCCAGGGGAAATAGATGAAGCCTGCTACTCCTGTAAGACTCTCCACAAGCTCACATCCATTCTATCTATAGAGTTTCTATGAACTGGATATGATTTACTGGAAGTGAGTTTAAAAATGTGTTTATATTAATGGAAAATGTTCTCTTTCAATGTTTTGATTACCTTCAGTTGTGTATTATGCTAGATTTAATTATATTATGGGTTCTGCACCTTTTTTCATCATAGATTTGGGTCTAAATTTTATTTCCAGATAGTATCTCTGTTAGCTATTGTATCAAATATATGTCAATCCAATAGAATGGATTGGAAGTATTTTATTCTCTTTAATTTATCTAATGGTTATTTATTATTGTTTTAATATTCGAATATTTAATACATTCTACATATGAATTAATTTTTCTCAAGCAAAGTTATATCATTTTGATATTATTCTATTTTATATAATTGAGCAACTTTGATTTTTAATTTAAATTTTAGCCCATTTGGTAAGTTGTATTTTTCAATAATTTGTTCAATTAATCATTTTTAAACTCCGGATATATAACTAAAACATTATTTTTCTCTGTGGTAAGAAGATGGGCCTTTCTCTTCCCGTACACAATTACAGTCTCAGACACTCACCTGACAATTTTACACTGTCCTATGGGTTCACTTTGAGTTGGTAGCCACTTGAGAGCAGTGAGTTTTTCTTAATTCTGTAGAAATATACTGATTAATTGCTAAGTATTTTTGGATTCCCTTAATAAAATTATTTTTAGCTCAATTCCATTGAGATCAGAAAACAAGCTCTTAATAACTTAATCTTCTCAAATGTATTTCAAACTAGTTATGACCTGCATATTGTCTGGTTGAATTCTTAACCTGGATCTTTTAGCCACAGTCTTTGTAACTTCCATCATGGTTGTGTGAGTAGCTAATATGGTATTAGTGCATTTTGCCATCTGGCTCGGTATTAAATAAGCCCTCTCAGAAACAGGGATGGGGGAATCTAAATAACATCACAAATGGAGAGCTAAGGGAGAATCATGTTTGTTGGTCTATCTCTGCTCAGGAGATGTCCTGGGAAACATAGCTGATTTCCACAGACTTCAGTAGGGCAGAGACTCTAACTCCACACCAGCTCACGCTCACTGACCACAAGACAGAGGTCAGACATGCCACCACCCTCGATCCTTCTTTAATCTGAAAGCAAGTGTTTCTCCCATGACTCTCCACTTCTTTGCTAGCTTCAACAATTTAGTGCAATCATCCCACAGAAAATTCTCGGGATTGTAAGGGTTTAGTAGGGAACTTAACAGGTTATTACACACCAGACGCAGAAATCATTACATATACAATCATTGGTCCACAGTAGCTCCTCTTCTCATCCATCAGCCAAGCCTCTCTCCCAGGCCCTAAATCTCTCAGTCAGATGGTCCTATGGTCTCTGCTTCTGTGGACTAGGAAGACTTTGAGCCACTGTCTTGCGGCTTCATGGTTTCAGTGCCCTGCATCCTCTGTTCTAGGGCCCTTGTGTCTTTTGCCTCTCCACACAGGCATTTCTTATATGCTTCACTGGTGACTCTTCTTTTCGTATGGTCCTGGGATTCTCTCTGTCCTTTCTTCTGAGATGACTTGCTTATGCTCAAAGGAATGAAGAGACAAATTCTAACTTGATGTTGAGAGTCCTCTACCTCTTGTTTGCCTGGTAAGTCCAATCAATCATTTGAAAGCTACAGAGAAACAGCTAGAATAATCATAAGTAATTTCTCTTGCCTACAATGGTTCTGAGCCTCTTGGATCCAGGACACAGAAAGCTGTGACATCAGAGAGGTGTGGATACATGGCGGCACCAGTAGTGGCAGAAGCAGTAGGGGCAGGAGTAGAATGAAGAACAGAGCAGAGCAGGAGCTTTTCAGCTCATGGAGCATAAGGAGATAAGCGCCTTCTGGCAAGGGGATGGCTTGTGGGGCTGTTTGTGCTGGAGAAGGATGTCCTCGGTCATTGAGCAGCAGTGGGAAAGGAGATGGTGACACCTGCTCAAGCAGGATGAAAGCCAAGCAGCCACAAGACTGAAAGAGAGAGGGGGGGGGGAGAGAAAGGAGAGAGAGGAAGAGAGAGGGAGAGAGAGAGGGGGGGGGAGAGTGAGAGAGACAGAGAGAGTGAGAGAGAGAGAGTCTTGCCTGATTATGTGAACAAGATATTTCTAGACATATCTTAAGTGAAATGTTGTCTTTCATAGGCTGATCTCTATTGGTGCACAAGAAAATCCAGTCATTACAAATATGATTAAAATTTATTCAACAACCACAAAGCTATTGATAAGGATATTAAAGAATTCTGCCTATTTCTTCAGTCTGAAATTGATCAAACATACAATCAAGATGCACTGATAATTATTGGTGACTGGAATGAAAAATGTGGCTCTAAAGAGAAAGGAGCATTAGGTAGAACATACGGTCTTGGAACTAAAAGCACAGAAGGAGATCTTCTGATAGAATTTTAGAAGGCCGATGGAATCTTCATCACAAATATCTTTTTTCCAACAAAAACAAATGGCAAGTTTACACATGAGCTTCTCCAGATAGAAGACACAGAAATCAAACTGACTGAATTTGTAGGAGGAGACTGAGGAGAAACGCAGAATCAGCCGCTGAAATCAGGCCAGAGCGTGGCGGTGGAACAGAATAACGACTCAGGTGGGATTTCCGTTTGAAGCTGAAGAGAATTAAAACAAGTTCAAAAGAGCCAAAATCCAATCTTGATGAAATTCCATCTGAATTTTGAAAATATGTAAATAATAGACTTGACTCACTGAACATTAATGACAGGAGACTTGATAAGCTATGTGATATCAAAAACACCATAGGTGAAGAAATCAATAGGTATTAAAAGAGAGAGAGAGAGAAAGAGATGAGAGTGGATATCAGGAGAGACTGGGAAACCTGCTTGTAACGGTAGAGTAGGTAAGGCAAATGGAATAAATGATGAAGTGAAAGAGCTGACAGAAAATTTCAAAGGGCAAGTTGAAAAGATAAAATAAGTCATTGTAATAAATGTGCAAAAACATCGTGTTAGAAACCAAATATGAAAACACCCTCAGTATATCTTAAACTGAAACACAAATAGCATCGAGTTGCTATTTGAAAATACTTTGCAATATTAAATGAGCAAAATATTGAATTCTACAGGAAGCATCAAAAAAAGATGGAAAGTATACTCATGGTCATTTTGCCCAAAAGCACTCATCTACATTCAACCATCTCAAGAGGTAGGATATGCACAAGAACTTTTGGCACTGTAGGAAAAATCCAACCTTCACTGAAAGCGTTTGCTGAAAATAAGGTTCCAGGAATTGATGTTGTTGTTTTTTTCCAGGAAGACTGGAAAAACAGATTTAGGGAAACTCTTGTATGTGTATAAGAAAGAGCTTCATATGCAAGAGCAGTTGAATATTGAGAAAATATCCCCACCCAGTCCAAATCAAATCCATAAGTCCAATATTAGCCTATATGTCTGACATCAATCTATAAAATCCTCTTCAGACTCAGGAGACATATGCAATAATATCAAATGCAGGAAGATCACAGGCCAAGGGGTGGAAAGTTTTGTGGATCCAGTGGCAGTGTAAGCATCTCATGCTGGCAGGGGTCTCCACGTGGCTTCTCTACCTCTGAGGCTCTGTGTGCCATCAACCTGTATCCATGTGGCCTCTCAACAAATGCTTTCACCCAAGGACTCAGCATTTGACCCGCTTCCAGCGAGCTACTTATCTCCTTAGTGCCTCCAAATGAGGTCATCAAGGTACAGCCTGATTGACTGGCTAGACTCCACTCATTCACTCTGAATCCACAAATTGACAACAGATTATGTAACTACCACAGTGGAATACCAACTGAAATGTTTCAACAAACTGATGAAGCTCTGGATGCACATCAAACAAAATGTTGAAGATCGTTTAGCTATAGTTGCTCAGTACATTGACAAGATGCTGCCAGCTTTTCAGGGTGGATTCAAAAGATGATATGGGATAAAGAACATCTTTGCTAGTATCAGTTGGATTTTAGCTAAAAGCAGGGGATTCCAGAAAAACGTGCATGCTTGTGTTTTATTGACTATGCCAAGGAATTTGTGTGGACCATAGCAAACTATGAATGGCCTTGGAAAGAATGAACATTGCAGAACACTTTATTGTGCTTATGCAGAGCCTATACATGGGTCAATAGATAGTTGTTCAGTAGAACAAGGTAATATTGCATGCTTTAAAATCAGGAAAGGTGCGTGTCAGGGTTGTAGCCTCTCATCAGACTTACTTAATCTTCATACAGCACAACTAATAGGAGAAGCTGGGTTATATGAAGTATGTGGCATTGGGATTGGAGGAAGTCTTACTAACAGGCAGCAATAAAGAAGACACAAACATGTTTCCTGAAAATGAGGGGGGCTTTAATTTCTTGTTGATGAAGGTCAAGGACTATAGTCTTAAGTATTGCTTTCAACTCAATGTACAGAACCCAAATCCTCACAACTGGACCAGTAGCTTACATTGTGATATTTGGAGAAATGTAGACATTTCCAAGGATTTCATCTTGCTTGGATGCACAATCAATGCTCGTGGAAGTAGGATTCTAGAAATCAAGGGATTTATTGCACAGGGTAAGTTTTCTGCACAAGACTTCTTTAGAGTGTTCAAAAGCAAGTATGTTCCTTTGAAGACTAAGATGTCCCTGACCCAAGCCATGCATGTGCCAGCTGGACAGTGAATAAGGAAGACGTAAGAAAGATGGAGATATTTGAACTATGGTAATGCTGGAAAATATTGAAAGTACAATGGGTTGTCAAAAGAACAAATGGATCTGTCTTGGATGAAGTACAACAGAATGCTGGTTAGAAGCAAAGATGGTGAGACTTAGTCTCACATATTTGGGACACATTGTCTGGAGAGACCAATCCCTGGAAAAGGGGAATGAAGAAGAGAAAGACTTTGAACAGATGGGTTGACACCATGGTTAAAGTAATAGGCTCAAACATAAGAACAATTGAGAAGATGGTACAGGACCAGGCAGTGTTTTATTCTGCTGCCTTTAAGAGTAGCTATGAGTCTGCATTGACTGGATGGCACCTAACAACACAATATGTACACAGTTGAGGAGATCCTATAGACCATGTTACCCGATAAGCACTGTAATTTTCAATATGTAATCTGTGGCTTCTGTGTGGCTACCAATGGGTTATTAATGAGTAGCCAAGTAGCATCTCATAGGGGGACTGGCGATGTCAGAAAGGGTCAGACTATTGGAGGGTGGGGCCGTGTATGACCTCTGCTCCTAGTAATTGGCTTTAGGCTGATGCAGCTGATAATTCTCCTTCTCTTGCTTTGCTAAGTCAGAGGAAGGTCAGATACTGTTCATATTCCTGCATGATTTGAATGCATAGTCCACCAGTGTCACTTAGAGCACATTTTTCATATCAACTGTTTTGCTTGTATATCAACTACTAAGAAAGGAAAGCAGCTCTTTTAATTATAGTTGTTGTTTATCTTTTTTTTTATCAACAAAATGAAAACTTCCTAATAGATACATGCTAGTTAGGGTTTGTATGTCTTCCTAATAAAGTTAGATTTTTATCGTTAGTAATCAATGTACTTTTGAAGATTTTCTTTTCTTATACTGATATAGACACACAAACCTTCCCACGTTTTGTAAATTGTGGTTTGCAAACATTTGGGGCAAGGGATTTGAGGTAGTCTGAGTTATTTCGGGGACTTTTCTGCATGCCCTTTGAAAGCTTTAGGTTGGGGAAGATTGCTAAAATGTAGACCCCCTAGCACATAGTGGGTCCTCTCCTAGTACTTAATGGGTCCTCTCCTAGTGCAAAGTAATAGCCCTTCTAAAGCCTGGACAGACATATCTCACAGGCAGCTGGAAGTTGTAATAGCAAAAGAAATAGGCAGTAATAGGAAAGACAGACAATTTCCAGAGACCAAACACACTAATAACTAGTTTCAAAAGCAAAGAGAAAAACTATTGTCAAACTGATTTTTTTAGCAGGAAGATTGCTCCTCACAACCTTTAGGACATTTTTTTCCCCCTGAAATAGACTTCTAGAGCAGTGGTTCTCAACCTTCCCAGTGCCACAACACTTTAATACAGTTCCTCCTGTTGTGGTGACCCCCAACCATAAAATGATTTCCATTGCTGCTTCATAACTGCAATTTTGCTACTGTTATAAATTATTATGAATGACTCCTGTGAAGGGGTCATTCCACCCCTGAAGGAGTCACAAACCACAGGTTGAGAACCGCTGCTCCAGAGTAATTCTAATGCCTCTATAAATCAAGATATTCTCAAGGATCCCTAGGCATGGGGTGGATTAAGCATTGGGATACAATAAATAGATAGATGATAGATAGATAGACAGATAGATAGACAGACAGATAGACAGATAGAGAAAAAGGTTAGCAGTACAAATTCACCTAGCACTCTGCTCTGAAAACGACTCACCACCTTGGAAGCCCTGTGGAGTACGTCTATTCTGCCCCAAAGGATTGCTATGAGAGGGGATGGACACACAGCAGGAGGGTTGGGTTTTATTTTTTGTTGGTTTGTGTAGATTACCTCTTGGAGTCTCTCAGATGCACAATTGCTTAAGCACGCAGCTGCTCAGCTAAAGTGAAGGTTCAGACTCACACAGAGGCACCGTGGACCCAAGGCCAGATGAGCAACTTCTTGGGTGTCACAGCCTTCATGTAACCAATGGCACACACTTCTCCTTTACAGGCAGTGGTCATCTGAAGTTATAATGGATTTGATGACAACTGTTGTTTGGGGGGTGCTTTTTTTTGAGATAACTGTTTGTACATTTAATCAATCCTGAATTCAATATCTATTTATTTAGTATATCCTAAGTGTCAATCTTTATTACCAATCAGTGTTGGATCTTACAAAATTCTACAAAAATGCCCTTTGCTCTCACTTGAGGATACAATTCTAATTCTTGAACAACACAGGAAATGATATCTAAAATTATATTTTATTTTTAAAGAAGGCATATGTTAATTTATCTCTTATAAATTCAAAATATATCTTTATTATCAGAAGCATTAGCAGGAAACTTTTTGATGAAACAGTGCTGGTCATTACACTGCATCTCATCTTCATGGTAGAAATACCCATGCTTTTAATATCTGCTGTGTGGGAATGTGTGATAACCACTCAGAATGTAGTAGTAAACCGTGAACTTTGGTGTAGATATAAGGAAATTCTTTTCAATAAATGAAAAGCCAGTATTTCACTTGATGGAGTATTTCTTATATATCTCCAGGAACTCTGTCATGTCCTGTTGGGACCCCAATGACTTGTGCTTTCTTCTGGATGTGAATTGGGACAATGTTCAATTGTGTTAGTCTGGGCACATTAGAGAAACAAATCCACAGAAACTCATATGTATAAGGAAGAGTTTTATATAAAGGGTTAGTGCACATCAAGAAAACATCCTCACCGAGTGCTGCCCAAGCCCACAAGTCCAACATTAGCCCATTTGTCTGACACCAATCCACAAAGTCCTCCTCCATCTCACAAAACACACGCAATGACTCTGACTGCAGGAGGAAAGCCAAATCAGTGAACGTCTAAGCATCTCAGCACTGGCAGTGGTCTCCACATGGCTGCTCCAGCACCCAGGGCTGCATGAGGGTAGGTGGCTTCTCTTCTCTTAAGAGAAATTTTGCAGGAAGCAAGCCTTGCCAACTGAAGCAGGGAACTGGCTAAGGCAGCTGCACCCTGGTCTGACCAACCCCTAGCAAGAGAACCGAGAACTGGAAAGGCGAGACTCACTGAGCCATTTATCTCTCTTCCCTTCAATTAACCCCATGTGTGTTTCTCAGCCAGGTTGGCACAATAAGCTTTAACTATCTCACCATTAAAGCTCCATTCCTGGTGGTTGCCAATCCTCCTGCCTTCTCCATGATGTGGGCCATTGGGCTACCATCCATCATACCTTAGTCTCAGCCTTCCTTTGGGACTCTTCTTTTTGCCAGAGTACAAAAAAAAACCTCCATAAACCAGCGTGTAGTGAACATCAGGCACCATGGAACCCACACACTAGGCACATTGGGATAGCGGGGGGTGGGGGGGAGTCAGGGCGCGAATTACCTGGGAGGAACTTCTTCCTCTGGATGTGTCAGTAAGAGCAGAATAAAAGTCCTTGGCATAGCCTTCATTGAGAATGTGGATGTTCCCTTTATTACTTATCTTCACATCTTTGTCCACCAAAAATGAAATCTCTGATGGCCGGACCCAGCATGAAACAGTGGACTCCACATTCCTTGGCAAATGCCAGCATGGTGGCACTTCTTTAAAGGGCACATAGCCAGCATCCAGTAGGTTCTGACCTGGCTGTAGAGCATCCTTGTCAGATGGTTCTCATGTTGAAGTCTTTCTGCAGATGCCCAAAATGGTTCCATTGGCAACAAAACAATCAACGTTGGGAGTGCCATCCCTGGGTTCCAAGGAGACCTTGTATTTATTCCCTTTCTCTGGTTCGACTATGATGGAATTTTTAACTTCTTCCGACCCAAGAACACAAGTGGCCAAAGAAACTTTAGCATGGTATTACCAGGTCACTAGAAAGGACATCCTGTTTCTTAACTTGATAACCCATCACATTGGTAGAGCCAGGCATTCCATCAAGGTGAGTGGTGCTTGCCTTGTACACCACAGCGGACATGGCCTTCATGGCAGTGCAGAGCGAATTGAGCAGCTGAGTCCTCTCACCCGTTCCGTGGCCTGTTTTGCCCTCCTTCATAGCAAAGTGGGTCAGGGTGATGACATTGGGGTTGAAGAGTGCCTGGTCTGTCATGGTGGGCCCAGTTGCTGTTCACTGGGTGGCAAGGGCTGGCGACAAGAATGCGGACAGCAGAAGGTGGCAACAGGACACACATTCTATTTTTACCCCTAAAGTTTTCATAGATGTAGTAATCATAATTCATGAAATTATTGATGAGAATAGTATTCAGTGCAGGGTTCTCAAAGCTACAACCCAAAGGCTAAATCTTTCCTGCCACCTGCTTTTGGGTTAATCCTTGCTCTTTTTGCAGGTAGGGTTGTCTTTCCCTTATTTATACAATGACTGTCCAAATCATACTCTATTTTCAACTGCCTGGAAAATTGGCTTCATCTCTCTAATGCATCAAGAAAAGCCATAGCTTCCACTTGGTGTTTTCTCTGACCTCTTTTCTTAGCATTTCAAATTCCTTCCTTCAGACACTATTTTATTTTGATACTGACAATATGTGTTGTCATACAATGTAAGAGGGTCTCTGAGATCAAATGGTTTGGTTTTGAGTACAATATCTGAAGCTGTAGCATTCTGCATTATCAGCCAGTTGCTTTGGTCTTATCGTTTCAGTTTCTCTATCTACAAAGAAAAAGACATAAAAATAAACTGCAGTTTACTGATAAGTAAAAAAAATTTTTGAACAACACATGATACATGGTAAATGCTCAACTAATGAAAATAATCATTGCTATACAGAAAATCTTTATTCAAATGTGTTCCTCCCAGCAGTCGCTGAGCTGCTTGAAGTAGAAACAGTGTGTCATTAATTTTCCTCTTTTTTGGGTGTCCAAAATTGCCCTCTTTTTATTAGTCTTTCTAAGGAAAGTAAATACGTAAATTATTGGTCAATTTTTCCATTGGTATTTATTATGATCAAATGAAACTAATTTTGAAGCATATGTGTTTTAAAATATGCTCTACTTTTGTGTTAAGTACATTTATTTTATATGACACAGTTTTCCTGAAAATATTGTCATCTTCATCTGATTAACTTATAAAGTCTATATGGTAAAGAAAGTGTAATTTTCTATTTAAGGGACAAATGTTTCAAGATACAAATATAGGCTTAAAATACTTGCAAGAATAAATAAATAAAATTCTTGTAGCTAAAAGAGCGAGTATGTTCAATAAATATGAATTAATTTATTTAATAATTTTTCACCTATTATATCTCAAACTACTTTAAGCACTAGCAATAAAGTAATGAATTAGATAAAGACTTTAATCTTCCATAGATTATTATTATCTCTGTGAAAGCTAAGGAAAATGGTAATAATTATAATGAATGACAAGCTTATAAAATTAATCAAATGATAACTTTAAAATGCAGATAAAATATTTGGCAATTTTGTGGAAAGTATTTTGTTGAGACCTTTTATTGATTTCCTTAAAAGCCATCTCTGGTGACTAATGAGATAACAAATATGAACAGTATTTTTTACTAAAGTATGTCATACATAACATTTTAAACAGTCTATGAGTTAAAAATATTCCTACAAAATCTGAGCCACATCTAATAAACAAAGATATAAAGATGTGAAGATATTGTTTCTCAACATTTACTCAACCTCAGTCTATGCACCTGTGAAGGTGGTGATGTGTCCATATCTCTAACGCTTCCTAAGGATTTTATCTGCTCAATTTCTAACATGTTATGTTAATATGACAGCCTTGCATCCTCGAAAAACTCAAATCATGTTACTTTTATAAGATCTTGGTTGTATTTTTCGTTACTAAAAAGAAGACTGAAGGGGCAAGGTATTTAGAATGGATACGCTCATGGTTTATACAGAAATTCTCCTGGGGCAGATCATGCTATTTATATTAGAATGTTTTTTTTAGAAAAATAAAACCATTAATATATATGGAAGTAAAAGGAAAGTAGAGGATCCATTTTCTTCTCTCCCAAATAGAATATTTTTTGTGTAGATTCTCCTAATCTTTCTTTACAAATGATATGTCCTTAACTGTTCTGTTACATAGAGTTTTGATAGAGTTTTGAATGGCTTATTTTGGGGAGAAGTGGAAATCAATTTATATCAAGGAAATGCATCATAGAGTAGTAGAATTTGGTAAGTGCAGTTTGTTTCAAGCCCATGGGGTAGATTTTAAGTTGGAAGTTTTTACTGACTTCTGAAATTGCCAAGGCCAATGAACTGGGAATAGGGAAGATGAAACAGCGAGACCAAGCATGGTGGATACAGACAGATGAGTGCACTATCAGCAGATAAGATGTTCGTGCTGAAGTATCCCAAGGTCAGTAGGTAATATTTGTGCAGTTGGTTCAAGTTGCCAGAGGTCAGTGAGTCAGATACAAGATCCAGACCAGGGACAAGTGAAGAATCCCTCCGCGATCTGCCTGTATCGAATTAGGACACTTCCCTTGCACGGCACTGTACTCTAATCTAACAACTGCCTGGATAGTCACAGCAGATTCCATCATGGAGTTGGTTATACTGTGTTAAGTCACATCATGGGAGGTTACTAGACCCTAACTGCCAAACCGCTAAGAATTTTGGTTGAGCCAAGTTGGCATAGAACCTAACAATCAGATTATCTTTGAAGTATGAGCAGATCACTCACTCACTCACTCACTGCCATCATGCTGAATCTGGCTCACAGAAACCCTACAGGACAAGCTAAAGCTGCTCCTGTGTGTTTCCGAGACTGTAAATCTTTCATGGGAGTAGAAAGCCTTGTCTTCCTCCTGTGGAGTGGCTGGCCTTGCAATTAGCAGCCCGACCTGTAACCACTATGCTACCAGATCCCCTTGGTCCAATTTTCCTGGCATTTTATTCACCAATGCAGTTTCAATTTTCTTAACATGAATTCCAGTAAGCTATTTTATTATTCTGTGTCCTATTAGAAAATCTACTAAGATTAATGCATTAGGATCCCACCAAATGTTTTCCATAGATTTCTGAGCTGACCACCTTGTTTTCAATTTAACTGGCCAGATGATGGTCTCAAAAATTATTATTTTGATTAGTCTTTGGTCTCTGGATCATATTGCTAAAACCAAGATTTATCTGTGGTTACAATCTGTTCCACTAAATGCTTTCATTTCATGGCATGAGGGAGGTTGCCTGTATTCTGAGGTTCCGGTCTTCGGTGAATCTCGGTGGCAGGACACCATGTACATGAGCACTGACTGCCTGGGACTGCCAGGATCCTGGATGGCTCCTCTGACCAGATTCATCTAAATGAGGAATATACCTCTGTGTGTGAGGTGCTCAAGTCTGCTCGGTGATGTCAAGATAGGCTGGAGATTCAAATGACCCAAGTATGGCAAATGGGAAACAGAGAGCCTATGGTTTATTGACCTGTTTACATGTGTGGCTTCTCGGGGCCCACAGTGCAGACACCAACACACCTTTTGGAGTAGGGCCAATTTCCCTGGATAGGTCTGTGTCTGTGATGGAAAAGTGATTTTTTCCTGCATCAGTAAAAGCCATTTTCAAAGCAGGGACAGACTCTTTCCAAGGGAGAGACGGCTTTAGAAACTCAAAGGGTTACTAGGCAAGGGTCTGCTACAGGGAACCAAACCTCTACTTTAACAAGCACCAAGAAAAGCATGTATCATTAAACTCATTGGAAATAAATAAACTGAATGAATAAATATGTAAAAAAATATCGGTTACAATTGCTTTTATGGAAATAGATGGGTGGCAGGCAAAAACAGATAGCATGCATATTATTTGCATAAAATATGGTAAGTAGCATTGGCAGTAGAAAAGGAGAAGCTGAGCTATCTTGGATGAGCATTAGGATCGTATGACTGCTTTTTGAGCATTGTAAAATATATACATACGCTCAGAAGAATTTAATCTTCAAATAAGAATCGAGGCCATACCGAGGGTGGTATGAACTGAAGGTGAAGAAAAATCTCACTCCCTCTTTCCAGACATTAGTGAGTTGAACTAAATTTTTTTCATTGATTCTTATGAGAGTAAATAAATTGTTCTCGATTAAAAAAATCATACAAATGGCCAATAAGACATTAGCTAGGGGATACATCTAAGTGGAATATAAAATCATTTTGTCATCTATTCTATTTCTGAGTTGATTTATAGTGATCCTATAGGATAGAGTGGAACTGCCCCATAAAGACTGCAATCTTATGAAGGCAGACTGACACAATATCCTCTCAAGAACTGATTGATGATTCTAAT
Source organism: Tenrec ecaudatus (assembly GCF_050624435.1). Classification (NCBI taxonomy): domain Eukaryota; kingdom Metazoa; phylum Chordata; class Mammalia; order Afrosoricida; family Tenrecidae; genus Tenrec; species Tenrec ecaudatus. The sequence continues at coordinate 238,659,241 of NC_134531.1, forward strand.
TGCGGACCTTTCAACGAACAGCCTTGCTCTTTGAACAATGCACCATCGGGATTTCATTAATGGGATCCACTACTGGTAAACATTACTGATTTTCATTGACAGGATGTGGCTTCTATTATATGGAACTGCTTTAGAGGTTCTACAAAATGTAAGACTACTGTAACCCTTTTCTCTCCAGGGCAAGGCACCACTGGCCTTCACATGGGGGTAAGGGAATCGGGGCAGCTCAGCTGCCTGTCTCCAGAACTAGAACACTTTTTCTGTAGCTCTCTTGATCCTCTGTAAAAATGCTGTCTACTGAGAGTGATACATTCTATATGTCCCCGTAGCTACATAGTTTCATGTCAAGTTGATAAATAGATCTTGGGGTGGAGTCTAGCCTGTCAATCAGGTCACAGCCTGATAATGTCTCCTTGTGAGTGTGTCCTTCTCAGGAGGATCCTGGAAATGTCCTCTGTTTCTCCCTGGAGGTGAAACACACACACACTCTCTCTGATTCAGCCTCCTGTTGTCATGCCACATGGAGCCATGCTGATGGCAGTCAGCACCCTGGGGATGTGTCCACCGCCACTAGGTCCAGAAGGCTTTGCACCCACTGGCCTGTGATCTTCCGGCATTCTACATAATTACATGTGACTGCATGAATCTGAAGAGTGATTTATGGTCTGGTATTGGACTTATGGGCTAATATCAGACGTATGGACTTGATTTTGACTGTGCTGGGATGTTTTCTTAATATACAAACTTGCTTGCACACATATATGCATGTCAATGAATTTTTTTCTCTAGTCAACCAGCCTAACCGTGTTTCCTAGAATTTTCAATGGCTTTATTTGGGAGGAAGTAGGTTGCAGACCTCTTTCCAATGCAGTTCTGGGAATCCATTAACCTTGAACATTTCAGTCAGCAACTGAGTATGTTAACCATTGCACCACCCAGGGACTTCAATGTCTGGTTAAAGGCTGGTGTTTAAGTGAAATAATAGCTTAATAATGTTGGATACAGTATGGTAATAACATTGACGTAAAGGGTCTGAGAGTTTACTGGCATAAACAGTCATTTGTTGTTATTTGGTGAATTGTGGAGCAGTGTTATGTTCATTAGAATAGGATTTTTTGAAATTTTCTTAAATTAACTACTTATATTTAATCCATCTCCTTGAGGAAGAAGTTCCTACAGTAGTGAATGCATGATGCTCTAGGCAGGGGATAGTAAAATATTGCTAATGTAGTCTGTAAGATGAGTGGATGTAGAAGGCTTCAGCTCTCAATTTACATTAGTGTGAAAAATGGCAGACTAAGTGCTCTCTATAAATCTGAAGATGTAGGAAGGAATTGTGACCTAACTGTAAAAAGGAGTAGATGCCCCAAAATAGAACACAATGCACTTCCTCAATCCCTTGAGAATTTTCTAGATACACATAATTGTACTGTGTTTTAACAAGACATCAACAGTCTAACGATCAGAGCAAGAAATTCAGGACCATCCTAGGAAGTGAGCGAAATGTCCCTCTATCACAGTTTCATTAAGTTAACGGTTCTAATAGAATTTAATATAGTGCATATTGGCTCATGAAATTTAAGGTTATTTCTCATATGAACAGTTTACCTGTGATTAATGGAAGTGGCAGAAAGGGAGGTGTACCTGTGCTCAGGAACATGGCAAACGTAGGCAAACATGATACATCATGCAAATGTGTGGAAATTCTTGCAGGTAAATGGCACATAATTTCCACTTAGATTATTTAAAACAAAATCAGTCCTATAGTCACATCTACATTTAAAAGACACAAGTAAGTATATCAAGATATGTATCTGGGAGTGGAGCTGAGTCATTTGCTGACCAGTTATGATTTTTGCTACAGAAATAATATGCTACAGTCTAAACACTCAGAGATTCAGTGATTTCGATGGCATTTTCCTTGAAGAAAGAAGGAAAACAAAAGAAAAACTATATCCCCAATCAGATCTATGTGGATTTGAAGTTGACACTCACAGCTGGATGATGCAAGAATCTGAAAACCAACCAGACCAATTTAAAGTGATTTGAGTCTGCTACAGCTCTGGGTAACTGGCAGGAGAAGCATACACCCTCCCTGGAGGATTGTACCACTGCTGTGCTTGTTCGATGTTGTCAGGTTGATTCGGACAGAATGAGAAAAGCCCCATAGAAATTCCTAGGTTGTAATTTTCATGGTAGCAGACCTCCAAGTTTTTTTTCAGACTATTTGGTTATCAATTTAGTATTTAACTGCTGCAGCATTCAAATAAATTGTTAAATGAAATGAATATCTAGTATTTTTTTAATTTAAGGAGAATATTTATTAAGTCTTTTTTGTTGTTTGTTTGAAAAGTCTTTAGTTTGATTTTTTTTCCTTTTGCCTCAATGGTCTTATACAATAATTGATCTTTGACTATCTAGTAATTATGTAAAATAGAAATTTAAAAAATCATCATATGCAACAACCAAAGCAAAAAGCCGAAAGTCATACTGGTTTTTATTTTGTTCTAGGATTGAGTTAAAATGTAAACCTTGTACATAATTCCAGGCAGACCTTGTAAATGAGAATACATGTATCAGAATTTCAAGTGATCCATATAAACATTAGATTTAAGTTTCACTTTTTTAGCATAGTAGTCTGCTGTTGTTTTGTTTAGTTTGTGCGTTTACTTTGACTGCATGTCAATCAGTTGGGTAACATTTTTATACTCCGAAGACATACACCCAGTGATTCTGATTTAACTGCACTTGGTTGCATTGAGATTCTCCAAACCTTCTCAAGTGACTTTCATATCCCAGCAAATTTGAGAAACTCTCCTCCCAAGGATGTGTTATATTTCTCATTCAACCCTCATAGGTTTGCTAGAGTTACTTGGACTTGGGAGCTCAGAATCAAAGTTGATTCAGTTAGTGATTAGTTGTGTTAATGCCAGAAAGTTTCTCCCACAGTGGCAAAAGGAGAGACACCACCTTTTTAAAAGTCAAGATATTTTTTTATTTTAAAATAAATCCCTTATATCTCATTATTTTACAATCCGCGAGTTGCAATTTTTTAAGACACATCTAGGTAAATCCCTTATGACTGCATATTATAAGAATGGCTTCAATTTAACAGATTTGCGTCAAATAACTGTTTCTTTCATAAAATATGATAGTAGATTAAAAACAACTTTATCTACATAAAAGCCCAAGGATTTATGTAAATTCATCATTTGTACCAACATGACATGTTACCAGGCATATGGGTGTAGGTGAAAATGCACACATGAGTTCTTACCCATAAATATTTCCTGACTAAAACCACAATTTTGAGAGATAACATTCTTCCTTGCATTAACACTGTTTTGCGCTATTGGGTGGTTCTGAGGTGATTACATTGTCCTGAACTTGAAGTTTTGATTTTAAGTGAAAAAATATGTTCATGATAAGGAAAAGAGCAGAAGCTAAATGTAGCAATGCGTTTAAATATGTACAAAGAAAATGGAGTGATATTCAAATCCAGGTGGTCATGAAAGATGCAGCATGTTAGTCCTACTATGGGCGGTGATGTACTGGGCTGCTCATTACAAGATCAGCAGATGCAAACCCCCAGGTGAAGATGGGAAGAAAGATGTGGCTTTGTACAGTCACCGGGGTACAGTCTTGGAAATTCAGAGCAGCGTTTCTGCTGTGTCCTCCAGGGTTACTATGTGTTGACGTCCACTCAAGGCAGCGAGTTGGGATTTGGGGGTTGTTTTGTGTTATATATTTGTGATGGCTACATTTTATGTCAATGAGACATACCTGATAGGAGCCTGGGCAACTTATTGATTAGGCATTGGGCTGTAATCTTCAAGGTCAGCTGTTGAAAACCACCAGCGGCCCAGCAGGAGATATAAAGGACTCTCTATTCCCATAAAGAGTTAGAGTTTAGGAAACTCACAAGAACAGTTCTACCCTTTCATTCAATGCCATGGAGTCAATGCTGAGGTTTAGTGGCTGTTTTCTATTTCAGAGACTTGAACTCTTTAGGGGAGTAGAAAACCCAGGCTTTCTCATGTGGAGCTGCTGGTGGCTTAGAACTGCTGACTACGTGGATGGCAGCCAACCCATAACCATCATACCACAGAGGTCATTAGAAGTTGGCATGAACTCAGTGGCAGAGATACACACCTACGTGAAGGTAGGGGTGGAATCAACCAATCAATCAAGTGAAGCCTCATGACACCTCCTTGGGGTGTGGCCTTTTGGATAAGAGAGACCTTGAGGAGAAGTGAGCATTCTCTTTCCCTGGACTACCAACTTTGGATTCATCTGACACACTTTGAATTTATTTACACCAGCATTGACCAGTTTGTGCCTCTCCTACTTTAGCTTCCCCTCTCTGTTCTTCCGCTTTCGTATCTGCACATGACTGAAGGAGTCTCCACTAACCAGTGACCTGCAGACGTGAGCTGGTCTGCTTCTACAATGGAGTAAGCCATGTATTGAATTAACTTTCTTTCTATGCACATCCACATACAAGTGTCACTAATTTTACATTACTAGAGGACACAAACTAACACAGTACTCAAACCAAACTCACTGACATTGAGACATTTCCACCTTATAGGATAAAGTAGAACTGTCCCTGTGGGTTTCTAAGGGAACATAAAACCGATTTTCCCCCCATGGAAGGCTGGTAGGTTTGTATCACCAAATGTGAGGCTAGATGCCCAAAATGTAACCAACTATGTTTGCTGCCAGAGCTCCTTTTTTATTGCATCATGTGGCTCATTTTGTGATGTAAGCTTTAATGATTTTGAACATGAAAGGCTCTTTCCCCTCTAGAATCTAAAGTCTGGATTTTGAATATATGAAAGTAAGGGCTCACTCTACCTCTGGAATTTATAGTAGGAAATTATATATATACATGCATATTGTGAAATTTCTGGAAAATAACTAGAAATAATCACGATCAGGATGTTTAATCTTATCAGTCTACTCTGGCTTCACTAACACTTTTTTAACTTACTGCTTTAATGTATGTATGCATACAGCTTTCATTTCAAGAGTAGCATTTCTTATTTATCACAGCTCTAGAAAGGGTTTCCTAATTCCTGTGAGTTTTCATCTCTATAGAACACACAATTAATTATTGGCATTGCTGTAATGAATACTAGTACCAGATTCATCTGGGACCGGGGGTTAAGTATAAAGATTTAGTCACCGAAAGCTTGAAGTTTGTGAACATTTGCATTGCGACTGTTTTGCTGTGCATGTTTTGTCTGTAAACAGGGGACTTCTGTCGTCAAGGCAGTCCATCTGGCTGCTGTCTGCAGACCTAAATTGCACATTCTGGGTGTGCAATGAGCCGGCTCTCTACCGAGAGACTAACTGTAAGCACTTTTTGCAGATGTATTAACTGATTCAGTCCTGAATGTATACTATTAGCCAACCTGAGGATTCTAACTTGATAGACATGACCAGGTCATTTGGCAGTGTCAGAAGTGACAGAGTTGGTCTCCCTGGGAGGTTGCAACTCAATAACCATGAAGCCTGACAATATATCCTAATCCGCACAGAACACTGAGAAAGCACAACTAGCTTTTATAGGATTAGCAAAAGAAAGTTTAACTCCTAGTTACAAGAATTTACATAGTTTATTGGACAAAAGCAGATCAATCACTGCCCCATTTCTTAGGTTTCATTTAATGTTCTGGATTTCTTTGTGTGCGCATATTTCCCTTTGAAATGTTTCCAATAATGTTTAATATTTAATCAGTTTATTTACAGCTTTGGCAAACAGAAGGAGAAATAGCTATTATGAAACTTATAACGAAAAGACCAGTTGTAAGGCTATATTTTTTTCTTTACGTTATTTCTGATATTTATAGAAGATGCTATAACTCCTTCCTCTTATTAATAAGATAATTTTCATTGAGGCAAGAGCCATCATTGTGACAAAGGGAAGGAGAGAAAAAGTGGGAGAGACGAGAAGTAGGCAAGAATTGAAATACCTCAGATAGAGCTGTGCTTTCCTTTGTGGAGCAGCCCAGGCCTTTAAGAGGATTCTAGTATAATGTGTCATCACTGGAGAAACGAGTTCCTCAGAATGACAAAAAGTTTATTAGATTTATAATCCTTAGGAGATGCTTTACAGCATTCATGGTCATTTGTACAGTCCTTAACTTTGTCCACAGGTTATTTCTTTATCTAGTTTTTATTTACCTCTCCAACCTTACTTCCAAAATCTTCCCTATGTGTAATATTTGCTCTAAGACTTTGAAACAAATTGTATTTACCCAAAGTTCACATACTGTTTCAAGTCTGCTGACTGCTCAAAAACAAACAAACAAACAAACTGTCCTTCTGCTTATTTTCTTTTTTTTTGCTGTATATCAGTAGTATATATTTTTGTTTTCAGGCATCCAAATATCCCTTCAATGTAGATCATATGTAGTATTTTGTGTGTGTGTGTTATTGTTTGAAGTGAACTTGTTTGTCACAAGACTCCAAGTCCACTTCAATTTCACTTTCCCCCTTTTTTCTTTAAGCCCCTCAGACTCTTCTGCTTATTTTCATGTAGATGATTTCTATTCAATCTTTATAATTCTCTGATAGCTTTTTCTCTAGAAAATTTGTTTTTATGCAAAAAAATGGTATAATATAGGTATTTTGCTTTGTCTACTATAATATAAAGCTTTGTAAAATGAGCTGGCAATTAGCTTGCTACCTTGCAAATGTTCAAAGCAGGTTCATTAGATACATTTATTGTCAGTAATTTCTTGACATATTTGGTGACAGACAAAAAGAAGCATCCTGTAATATAAGCTTTGCAGCAAAGGGTGACTTTGGAATTTTATTTTTTTTATTTTAACCAGGGAAATTGATTTGAGATTCAACATTAGTAGTCTTGTGTATGCATTGACATAAATATCAGTTATAGAGAGTGAAATTATGACTAATAATCTCAGTAACAGAGCATAGCTTTTTCGTTTGGAATTAGCTATAGTTTGAAAAGTGATGACTTTTTGTCGAATGTCTTTCTAGAGTCTTGATACTTAAGATTAACCAAAGTCCACTTGCTGTTAAGTCAACTCTAACTCAGGTCGACCCTATGCATGTCATTAAGTGTTTTAATGGATGATTTTTTTTCCAGAAGTTGATTGCCTGTGAACTCATGTCAAGAATATCTGACTTTACTTGGGCCTCCAAACTTTGGTTAGCAAGGAAAGTCATTAACCATTAGCACCACTCAGTGACTGCTTACTTAGAATACCAAAACCAAACTCACTGCTCTTGAGACTGTTTCAATTCACAGTGATCCTATAGGCCAGCATAGAACTGCAACCTATGGGTTTCTGAGACTATAGAACTTTACTGGAGTAGAAAGTCTCATCTTTCCCCTAGATTGACTGGTGGTTTCTGAACTGGTGACCTTACAGTTAATGGCCCAACATGTTGCCCACTCATTCACCAGGGATCACTAACTTAGAATAGTCAATGCTAATTATCATTCTAAGATCTCAGATTTTCAAGTAATTGCTTACTGATAGAAGGTGTTTTAAATCCCAAGGGCTTAGAATTACTTTCTATATATGATGATTTCAAATAACTCTTCTCCCCTCTCCCCAAAAGACAAGCTGCAAATATTTCAACCAAACATGTGAGTGCAATTTTAGCCCAGTCATTGTTTCATAATAAGTTTTCTCTTAAAATCACCAGCTCAAAAAAAAAAATCACCAGCTCCTTTTAAGCGAATTTCCTTGCAGAGACTAGTGTGAGAGCAAGCGAGAATGTGTCCTCTCCAAATTTGCATTAAAATGAATTTTAAAGCATCTCAAAACATCGACTTTTGGCAGAATTTTACTTATTATGAAGAGGAAAAGAATGGAATCTGCCTATCAGCCTGATGAAACTGAACAAACTTCTGCCAAGTGCACTATGTGTGTTGCTGAAATGTATTATTAACCTTGAACACAATATATTTTGTCAAATAAAAGAAATCCCATTAAGACTGCCAACTTTAATATCAGTGACATGGTTCCATTAAAAAACCCATGGAGGTTTTTATACAACATGAAAATGCATGTTCAATATATATTATTTAGCATCTCTGAATAACAGTTATTTATATGAGGAACAATTATCTATATATACAAGTGGCTGTCAAGAATTCAAACCAATTGTTGCATGAGCACATGGTGGGCCCGAGACTTTTTAAAATTGGTGTTGACTAATCTGAAGACTGAGGTTCACCTGACACAAGCAGCAGTACTTTCAATCGTCTTGCTTACTTGTGGGAATTGGAGAAGAAGGGGGACCACAGAGTAACTGACTCATTTGAATATTGGTGTCGGTGATGAACAGAGAAAGTACCATGCATTGCCAGGACAAGCAAATGTCTTAGAAGAAGCACAGGCAGAAGGCTTCTTCAAAGCAAGAATGGAAGATCTCTCCCATGTTCTCTGCACACAGTAGCAGGGAAGACCAGTCCCTGGGAATGGACATCATTCTAGGTAAAGCAAAACATCAGTGCAAACGTGGAAGACCCTTGAAGACATGGATTGACACACAGATTTCCACAGTGGGCTCAAATATAGTTACAATCGTGAGATAGCTGAAGATCCAGCAGTGTTTCATCTGTTGTGTGAGAATGTAATTCTTTTCGGGTGAACATAACTCTTGAAACATTGTTTAAGTGATGCAAACATAATTATAAATATTTTTATTATTCAAGGTACCACAATAGTATTCTTCCCAGGATCCACTCACGCCCTGGACATTGCATGCTCCTGAGTATTAGGAGAGGAATCCCGGTGTTTTCGCGCTAACCACGAGGCCCGCGGGGGAACTCACCAGCCATTACAAGGAGAAATATGAAGATTTCTACTCAGTTTCAGAAATCCACAGGTGACTTTGTCCTAAAGTGTTACTATGATTTGGAATGGACTAAACGGGAGTTTCATTATGATTTATATCCTTTTTAAATGTTTGTCATGTTTGAGTTTTGTTTTCTTTTTATTTCTAAACCATTTTTTAGGAGTTAATACAGATACTATACCCATTCTATAGTTCTATCATATCAAGAAGTGTTGTATAATCACTTCTGCAATCAATTTCACAGCATCTTCTTCCTTCTTGAATTCTTGATACCAGCTCCACCGTCCCCCCACGCGCCGTCGACCTCACAGCACACTCTGGAAGGCGTACTCTACTTAGTCTATCCATAGATTCACCTCTCCTGGGGGTCAAATACAGGAAAACACAGAAGCATAGAGAAATACACAACAGAGTCGACGAGGCTACCAACAGTGACAAAATATAACAGAGACCAAGCCCAAAATGAAAATGAAAAACAGAAAATATTAAACGCCGGATCAGGCCAAAGTGTGTCAAAGGGAGCTGAAGTGAGATGGTTTTAACCTTCAAAGTTAAACATTTTATTCTACTCTCGTCATTCCTCTAATACTCCGTGTCTCCTAACCGGTTATTCCCACCCCCGAATTACATTCAGAGGCAATCACTGGAGGCCTTTTTCCTGTGCGGATCCTGAAAATGCTTTTTTTTTACTTCCACTGCCATCTAGAGGCTTCTGCAAACCAAAATCTCCCAATTTAAACTCTAATACTACTCCCTCCTTCAGATTTGGATTATAGAATGTATAATCCTTGGATCATGTATGTTGCTGTGCTTCTTCCATGTAGGCTTGGTTGATGTTTCACTTAGATGGATATTTAGTTGAAAACAAACCTTTAAGACCCCAATTGCGATTCTTCCTGCTAGCCTGGCACCATCTAATTTCTTCAAAACATTTTGCTATCACACCCATTTCCTTTATGAGGGGAAGTATGAAATAGGGCTATGCCATAAGGACTAATTGTTCTTAGATTGAACCTAGGATTAAGTGTGATACAAAAATCTGTCTCTGGTTCACATTAGACACTTCTGTGTTCATTTGGGTTGACTAGAAAAATAAATCCAGAGACATTCACATGTGTATAAGAAAGAGCTTTATATACAAGAGCAATTGAATATTGAGAAAACATCCCAGTGCAGTCCAGATCAATTACATGTCTGATATTAGCCCATATATCTGATACCAATCTATAAATTCCTCTTCAGACTCACAAAATACATGCAATGATGCCTACTGCAGGACTACCACAGGCCAGTGGGTGGAAAGTCTTGTGGATCCAGTGGTGGTGGAAGCATCTCAGCACTGGCGTGGGTCTCCATGTGGCTCCTTCAGCTCCAGGGCTCTGGCTGCATCAGAGTAGCCCCATCAGTCTCCTCACCAGTAATGTCTCATAGGGAGTGAGTTTATTTAGCCTCCAATGAGCTTTTTATCTCCCTTGAACCTCCCATAGAAGTCATCAAGCTGCAACCTGTTTGACAGGCTAAACTCCACCCCTTCAATCTCAAGACTCATGGTGACAACAGATTATGTAACTACCGCAACATACTTGTCATTTTGTGATACAGAATCTTTATTGATCATCTCCTTGGAGAATAAGGATGTTCTGTTTAGAGTGCCTTTGATTACCCCATAGTACTAATTTTTAAAACACTATTGAGAAAGGGAGATCACATAAGTATATGCTAGTTATAAATCGCAATGCATAGATTCTTGATTTTTTAAAACATTTTATTAGGGACTCATACAACTTTTATCACAGTTCATACATATACATACATCAATTGTATAAAGCACATCTGTACATTCTTTGCCCTAATCATTTTCTTTGTTTTCTCCTCTTTTCTTTTTTTACATTTTATTAGGGACTCACACAACTCTTATCACAATCCATACATATACATACATCAATTGTATAAAGCACATCCATACATTCCCTGCCCCAATCATTCTCAAAGCATTTGCTCTCCATTTAAGCCCTTTGCATCAGGTCCTCCTTTTTTTCCCCTCCCTCCCCGCTCCCCCTCCCTCATGTGCCCTTCGTAATTTATACATTGTTATTTTGTCATATCTTGCCCTATCCGGAGTCCACATGTGACCTCCTCCCCGGGAGATGGACAGCAGAGAAGGGGGGGAAGGGAGACTCCAGATTCATGATTTTTACAGAATAAATACTTATGTGACTGGACACTATTTGCACAAACAATGAGAGATGGTGTCAGACAAAAAATAAAATTATTTTCACTGACAATGTCAGACACAGGTCTGTTAGAAAAAAAATACCTACTTAGTAAAGTAAGTATGGCCTTGTTGTAGTAAGTAAATGTTAGTCTGCCTACTAGAGTTCAATGCTCTTGGTATGTCTATATCCTGCTTCTTCACACACCATGTAGTTTCAGTCTTAAGTTATCAGGTTGCAGGTGTGTTTGAAGTTGAAGCTAGTTCGCCTGGTGGGGTTTCCACATCACATCCTGCGGTGTGGCTTTTGGAGCATGTTGTGCACCGTGGAGATCCTAGGCGGTGTGTTCTAGTGGTCTATGGCATATGGTCTGAGGCCCCTGGGGATGCAGAGAAACTTAGACAAATGTGGCTTATAAGGAGCAGAATACAAGCTATACTCCTCCTTTGGGGTCCTTAAAGGTATTTTTAGTCATAACCCACCCCCTTTCCCTGCACCCTTTAGGAAGTTTGTCCTCCCTATTTTGCTATCAACAGACATTCATGTCTTCTCTGAGATATGTACACTCCCTTTGCCCCATTCATGGCTTGTCTGCCAGTCCACGGGGGCCTTGTCATACATTAGTAGAGCAGCCACTAAGTGGTCATCCTCCTCTCACCCTTCTCTAAAATCTGATCCTGGCTGATGTGAGGACCAAAATTTTGTTATGATTTTCATTTTTGTTTTATTGTGGGAGACTTTTAGAAAATAATTGGGTGCACTAGACTGTCAAGCAGCATAATTGGAAAAGACCAGTAGCCAGCACACATCACACATCCCAATGTTACTCCATTTTTCATTTTCCATTGAAAGCTCCGATACACATACAGGGATTTGTTTTGGTTGCTATTGCAAACCTGCCTCAAAGCTTTACTTTGTGTGTATTTTCTCTTGTCTTCTGGATGCATTCTTATTAATGGATAATTCTCTTTGTTTTTAATAATTTTTAATGTTTGTACATTATTATTGGAATTTTGAAAATGTTCCCATTTCCCTCTAGGGTATGTGCAGTTCTGTACTTCTTAGTAAGCAAGCATGGATAATACTAGAATGTTGCTGTTATTGGGAAAGCACTGTGGATAGTACATTCATGTCACTGGTATATGCACTGGAAATCCTAGTGAGCCATTTCTGTATCTTCAGAGAGGCGAAGAATGAGATTCGATTCAGAAAATAGGGTCAATACCAAAGACTTTTAAACAAAGAAACAGGCTTTCTAACACCTTTCTTGGTGACTCAAAGTTGTGCAGTTGATATGATAAATGAGAAAAGTTGAAGAAAAGTCAGGGATTGGAAGGCAAAGCCCCTTGCTGTGGAGTCAATAATCACTCATAATGACAAGAATCAGGGCCGAACTCAGTTTCATAAGAGTTTCAATGGCTGAATGTCCAGATTGTTCTTCTGAGTGAGGCCAAACCATTCCCTTTCAGTAAGTATCCCAGCGCCTTAACCATTTGTCCACTCACAGAAAATAAGGGAATGATGAAAAGGTATCTCATCTATTTACTTAAGCACTAAATGCAAAAAACAATTTAGTGTTCAATTTGATTCATAGTACTATATTTTTTCCTCAATCTTGGGTTCTATAAATGTTATAAAACTTTAAATGTAATATTTGAAATTGTTTTCATAGCAGCTGCTGCCTATCTCAAATTGAGCACAACGCTTCAGAGAATTTGGAAAGCTGGTGTAGATTAGATAATTGTTAGTTTTTCAATTGTCAATTCTATTTAACCTCTACAATATACAAGGAAAATTTATTTAACTGTGCTGTTGGAAAGCTTCCATATGAAATGTTTCCCATTTTATAATATTTACACAAACTGTCCGGGTACATGTTTCACAAGGGGTCAGCCTTCTTGTTGTTTTCTTGTTTTCATTCCATTTCCTGGATTGTTGCTTCCCTGCTCCTTTCCCACCTTTTCTATCGAGTTGTGAATCTTTCTGTCTTATGTAAATCATTGTTCTATTTTTGAACAGGGGCAACACTAACGAGTGATTTCTTAATTTAATGCCTGAGCTTTTTATATGCTTGTTTGTTTTATGTTGCTGGCAATTGTCATCGAGCTGGTTTGGGACCATATTGACTTTATGTACCAAAGAATAAAACACTGCTCGAGCCTGTGCTTACCTCATAATGGTTCCCATTTCTCAGTCAAATTTTGTAGCCATCGGTTCCTTTAGTCGACGGTTGTCTTTTTTTATGCTGACTCTCTGTTGTGCCAAGCACGATATCCTTCTCCAGTGATTGGTCCTTCCGATGACGTGTCCAAGTTATCCTTGCTTCTAAGGAGCAATGTACCTATTTCAACACAGATTTGCTTGTGTTTTTAGTATTTCATGGTCTATTTGCTTGTGATTCTATTATTTCATGATCTATTTAATATTCTTTGTCAAAACCATAATTCAAAGGGTTGTACATTTTTTCAGTGTTTCTTCTTTTCTGTCTTAAGTTTTGCATGCTTCGAAGGCATTTGGAAATGTCATATAATTCACAGTTAAGCCAACATCTTCAGTTTAGTATACACTGACATCATCCGTTCAAAGATGAGTATTAAAATATCTATTTATATAGTTTATATATGTATGCACACTAAAAGACCTACTTGGTTTATACACAGAGTATGCATTAATAATGGTACATTGAGTTTCTAGTACTGATGCTAATATATTATTTAAAATATTCTGCATGGCCACCATTTGTCTGTCACTTTTTCAGTGTCACTGGCATGTCAAATGTCAGCAGGGCCACAAAAGTGAATTGATTTCAGCAGAGCTTCCAGACTAAGAAAAGACTAAGAAGGAATCTGCTGTCTGCTTTGAAAGAATTAGCCACTGAAAACCTTACACACAGCAATGGAACTGTTAGCTACTGAATGCTTAATGAATCGAAGTAGAGCACTTTTAGAGATAATGCCAGAGATGAGCCCCCTTGGTCTGAAGCCGCTCCATGTATGACCGAGAAAGGGCTGCCATTGAAAGTACAGTCAAAAAAAAAGAAAGAAAGAAAGTATAGTCGACCAGAATGATCTGAAGAGAGTAAAACCTGTGAGGGGAAAGTCTTCAAGACGTTAATTTGTTGATGGGCCATGACTCAAAATGGGAAGAAACAGCTGCCAGCATCTACTAGTAATTACAGCATGGGTTGTACGAAGTATTAATTTAGAAAATTGGAAGTAATCAAAATTGATACGGAATGCATACAGATGAATATTCTTAGCTTAATGACCTGTAATGCACTGGTATTGGCCATTTTGAATTTTAAAATTATATAGTTTACTACACTGGGAAAGACACAGTCAAGAAGAATGGCATGACATTCATTACCAAAAGGACATTTCAAGATCTATTGACACACAGTTGACTGTGATAGGATTAGATCTGTCCACATGCAAGGAAATCCAATAAATACAATTATTCAAATTTATGCTCCAACCACTAAAGCTAATAATGTAGAAATTAATAAATATTGCCAATATATTCAGTCTGAAATTGATCGACAATTCAATCAAGATCCATTAAAAATTATTGGCTGTTGGAATGCAAATGTTAGAAAGAAAGAAGAAGGAACAGTAGGTAGGAAATGTGATCTTGGTGCTAAAAATAAAGCTGGAAATTGCATGATTGAATTTTGCAAGGCCAACTATTTCTTTATAGCAAATGCTTTTTTCCAATAACTTATGTAATGACCATGCACATGGACTTCCCCAACTGGAAAAGAAACCAAACTGACATATCATCACGTGGGATGAGCTCATAGAACAGTTCAATATCAACAGCTAACACCAGGCCCAGGGCTGACTTTGGAGCAGACCCAAATTTCTCATATATGTATTTAGGGTGAAACCGTAAGAATATTAGAACAAGCCCACAAGAGCCAAAATATGAACTTGAGCATATCCTACCTGAATTTCCATCATATTTCAAGATGTTTTCTCTATTGAACATTAATGACAAGATACCTCATGAGCAGCGGGGTGACATTAAGATGACTACTCAGGAAAAAGCTAAATGTTATTAAAATAAAAGAAAGAAAGAACAAAGTGGATATCAGATGAGACACTGAAACTTTTTTATTTTATAGCATAGCTAAGGGAAATGGAAGAAATGAAGAAGTCACAGAACTTAAAAGGGCAACTCAAGAAGACAAATTTAATTATTAAGATGAAATTTGAAATGAATTAGAAGTTGAAAATCAAAATGAAAGAATATACTGACCTTATATTAAGCTGAAAGAATTCAAGAAAAATTCAAGCCTTGAGATAAAATATTGAAATGTTCTATTAGCAAAAGATCGAAGCAGTCAGGTAGTATCAAAAGAATATGCAGAACATATAGAGCAACACTGTGCCAAAAATAACCCATTGCTATTCCGCTTTAAGGAAGTAGCATATGCGAAAGAACTAATGATAAGGAAAGTCATTCAAGCTTCAGGGAAAGTATATGTCAATGAGTTGATGAACCACTGGAAGTAGTCACTCATCTATGGCAAGAAATTTGTAGACAGTTACTTGTCAACTGACTGGAAGAGATCCATATGTGTGCACATTCCAAATAAAGGTGACCCAAAAGAATGCTCAAACTATAAAACAGTGTCATTGATATAGCATGCAAGTAAAATTTTGCTGAAGATCATCGAACCATGGTTGCAGCAGTACATTAACAGAAAACTGCTGTACGTTCAAGTCTCATTCAGAAGGGGATGTGGAACAGGGGTTTTATTGCTGATTTCAGATGAAACTTGGCTCAAAGCAGAGAATCTAAGAACTTGTGTTTTATTGACTGTGCAAAGCATTTGACTGTGTGGACCTCAATAAATTATGGATGACCTTGAGAAGAATAGGAATTCCAGAACACTTCCTTGTGCTCCAGAAGAACTTGTTACATGGATCAAAGGCAGTTGTGCAAACAGAACAAGGGAATACTTCATGGTCTAAAGTCAGGAAATGTGTGTATCCTGTCACTACACTTGTTAAATCTGTATACTGAACAAATACTCAGAAAAACTAGCTTATATGAAGAATAATGCTGTATCAGTATTAAAGAAATACTTATTGACAACCTGTGATATGCAGATAACACAATGTTGCTTGCTAAACGTGAGGATGATTGAATTGCTTGTTTATTAAGATCAAGGAGTTCAGGCTTCAGTATGGATTAAGACTCAATATAAAGAAGATCAAAATCCTTACAAATGGACTGATAGGTACTATCATGATGAATAGATAAAAAGTTTGAATTTGTTGGGGATTTTGTCTTCCTTTGATGCACAATCAATACTCATGAGAGCAGCAGTCAAGAGATCTAAAGACTTATTGCCCTCAGTAAATCTGATGTATAAGATCTCTTTCAGGTATTGAAGACTCTTGAATCATAATGTTTATATTTATATTTTTATATTGTATTGCATTAGTTTTATATTGCACAGCTATATTTATATTTTTATATTGTATTGAAATGAAAAAAATTCAATACTGTTGTACTGTATGACAATGTTTAAATGTCTAAATATTATAGCTAATAATATATTCTCATAATACTTTAAGATGATAGAATTGCATTTGAAATAATTTGCATATTAATAATTCTGTAAGGCATAAAACTTCTACATCTTATACTCTCCAAGCATGTAGCAATTGAAGAAACTAAAACAAGGTATATAGTTGATCTTTTCTTTTCAGAGATTTCAGCTGTCTCTTTTCAGTCAATACTCTGCTTAACTTTGGCCTCTTTAGGGATGTTCAGCATCTTGCTCAGGCTTCCATTGCTGCCAAACACAGCTCCAGGCAAATGTCATGTCCTTTGGCTCAATGTGCATTGCTCTTTTTGTGCCATATTGATTCAAAACTATAACTTCATGGTTTTATTCCTGTGAACAAAGGCTCAAAATTCCAAATGTGCTTTAGTTATAAGGGAAGTCGGACAGAAAAATGACCTTGAAGATTTACATGCCTGAGATTTATACTTCACCATCTGGAGAATGATCACTGAGCCAGATGAGCAGCAAGGATACCAAGCAGTATGGAGCACCTTTTCCCTTAAAATAAATAGATGTTATTTCATAAATACTGGTGAGGGACAAGACTCAGCTCCAAGAAATAAAAAAAAAAAGAAGCTTTTTGAAGTTGTTGTTTTGGTTTTTCCTAGAAAGTTTTAAGACCTATCTTAACTGAAAACAGTAAAACAAAATAATAAAAGAAAACTTAATTTAAAACACATTTTGTAGATTATTAATTTGAGACCAACTTTGAGTGGCTTTGCTTATTTGATACCAAAACCAAACCAAACTCACTGCCTCTGAGACAATGCCAACTCATAGTGACTGTACAAGTCAGGTGAGAACTATGTCTCTGTGTTTCAGAGACTGAAAGTCAAAGGTCATAAACAACTTAACTTTTCTCCTGCTGAGAAGCTGGTGGTTTCAAACTGCTAATCTTGTGGTTAGCAGCCCAATGCATAACCAGTGTTCCACCAGGACTCCTGGCATACTTGATAAACCTACTAATATGTAAATGTAAAATGTTTCCTCAAATAGCTGAAAATGTTTATAAATTGAATGATAATATTATGTATAATTCGTTTACTTCTTTGAGAATGACCAAATTTAACAATGTTGACTTTATTATACTTGGTATTAAAATATTTTTATTCATTTTATATATCTTTCAAATGCTATCTCATGATTAAAGATAAAACTAAAAACAATATTATCAAGTAAGTGTGATGCTTGTTTTCCTTCTCTGCTGTAATTGAGTGCTGACAGTAATTCATATTTGGAATTAAAGAAATTATGTAACGAAAGTGAAATATACTTAGAAAATTCCACTCCTTTTCTTGTTTCCCCTCTCTTTTGTTTTTGTTGCTGTTGTTGTTTTCATTTTATTGAGGGAGGACTCTTACAACGCTTGTCACAATCCAGACGTCACTTGCATCAGCCTAATTTATACATAATGTTGAATTCATTCTTCTCTAGACGTTTACTTTCTGTTGAGCCCTTGCTGTCAGCTCCTCTTTCCCCTCCTCACCCCCACCCTCATAATGTCTTGATGGATTGTACATTGTTATTATTTCCATCTCTCACACCGACCACTGTTTTACTTCCCACATGTTTTCTGTTTTTCTTACCCCTAGAGAGGGGTTTATGTGTCAATCTTTGTGATCAGTTCCCCCTGTCTCCCTTCCTCCCCACCCTCGTCCCCCTACCTGTCTGGTATCACTATTCCCACTTCTGTTCCTGGATTCTGTGTGTCATGAGCTTCCCATCTCTTATCTATACCTGTGTACATGTCCCGGTCTAGTCTGAATTGAGAAGCAACACTGAGCTCATGGTAGTGGGGGGTGAGGAAGCCTCAAGGAACCAGAAGAATATGATGTGTTTCATCGATGTTTTATCGCACCCTGGTTGACTCGACCCTTCCCTGTGGCCCCTCTGTGGGGAGATTGTTCCATTGTCTAAGATAGGCTTTGGATCTCTGCTCCACACCCCCTCATTCTCAACAATATGTTTGTGTTTGCTTGTTATGTGTCTGCTGATGCCTATTACCCAGTCCCTGTGACTACTCACTTCCAGGGAGGGGGTCAGTTTGGCTCTGGTTGGGGCCAGCCCTGTAGCTCTCTCTTTTCATGTGTTCCTCCATTTGGCCACCTCGTCCTCATGGTTTGGTGCACTGCTCTAGGGTCTGCATGCCCACTCCCGGTTCTGTGGAGACAAGACCAGTACTCTCCTCTTGGGTGGATTAGCACCCTGCTCCCTCCTTCATCATTTCACTTTTGCCCTCCCACCCCCACATCTTGTCTCCTTCCTTTCCCCATTTTTGTGTTAGACTAACATGTACCTCCTTGGGTTTGGTCCAACCTCCTCCCGACTCCCTATATCTCAACCCAAATGTTGTGATATAAGTGGCTTCTCTTCTATACCTACTGTGCTGATTACACTTACCTCAGGGGACGCTTGCTGTACCTCTCCTTTGTGATTGGATGACTTGGCTTAGCATAATTTCCTCCAACTCTTCCCGTGAAAAGACGTTTCGTGTGCTTATCAGTGCTTTTTAGCGATGCACAGTACTCCATTGTGTATGTGCCAGAGTTTACTGATCCACTTGTCTACCGATGGGAATTTAGGGTGTTTCCATCTCTGCGATTGTGAATTGAACAGCAACAAACATTGGAGTATATATGACCGGAGGCGATTTATTTCTTACCTCAATGGGTATATTCCCAGTAGAGAAATGGCTGGGTCATAAGATAGATCGATTTTCATTTTTTTAAGTATCGCCAGACTGGTTTCCATAGCAACTGCACATAGCTACAAGACCACAGCAATGGAGGAGGGTTCCTGTACGGCTACACCCGCTCCAGCGTTGGTTGCTGCCTGATACTCTGATCTGGGCCGGCCTCAAGGGCGCTAAATGGCATTTCATGGTGGTTTTGATGGGCATTTCTCTGATGGCTAATGATCAGGAGCGTTTTCTCATATGTTTATTAGACATCCAGGTGTCATCCCTAGTGAAACTTCTTTTCAGTTCTTTTGACAACTTCTTCAAGTGGATAACTGTTTTCCTCTTTTTGCAGACAAGGAGGGTACTGCAGATTTTCATGATAAGCACTTTCTTGTACCATTGCTAGAAATCCTCTCCCAGTCTGTGGGTTGCCTTATAACCCAATTTTAAACCTAAGTGCCCTTCAGTGGCATAGTACTAGGAAATGTGCTGCATAATTTCATACTTAAAATATTTAAGCAAATAAAGTACAGTCCAAAATAGGATATAGAAAAAAATCACACAAGTGAAGACCAAGCAATATCTAAAAACATATTATTTCATCCATTTATAGGAATTTAGTTGTCTCTACATTTGGCTATTTTGAATAATGCTTCAGTGAACATTGCTGCACATGTATGTGTTTGCTTTTAAATCTGTTGGATATGTCCATAACAGTGGGATTGCTGGGTATCACAGATCCAGTATAGATTATAACTCAGTATAAAGAAAATAACAATCCTCACAAATTGACCAAGAGGTAACATCATGATACATGGAGAAAAGACTGAAGTTGTTAAAGATTTGTACTGCTTGGATTCACAATGAATGCTCTTGGAAATCTTGGGAAAAAATTGGTCAAATTTGCTGTACAAGATTACGTTAGAGGTTTGGAAATCAAGGATGCTACTTTGCAGATTAAGGTTTGTCTGTGGCAAGTCAGGATATTTTCAATCCCCGTCTATGCATGTGAAGTTGGACATTGAATAATGAAGACCAAAGAAGGCTTGATACATTTGAAGTATGGTGCTGGTGCCAAATCTTGAAAGTACCATGGAATGCTGAAAGAAGCAACAATCTGTCTTAGAAGAAAAGCAGCCAGAAAGTTCCATGAAAGCATGGATGGTGAAACTTTGTCTCACATATTTTGGACATGATATCAGGGTATTGTAAAAAAAATAAATTAAAAAAGGAAGTGAATGACATGGGACTGGGCCCTATCTGTTCTAATGTAACTAGGGTTGCTATGAGTCAGAATGGACTCAAAAATCTCAACAACACAACTTTACAAACCTCAGGGCACTTCTACTCTGCCTAAGAGGGTTGCTATGCATTTCAATCCACCCTGTGGGTTTAGTTATTTTGCTATTATTGTTTTGGTATTAAGCTTGTTGTTTTATGGTATAGTTCTGCTTTAGTTTTTTGAAGAATTACCATGCTATTTTACACAAAAGCAGTATCATATCACATTACCACTAGTGATAGGTAAATTTTCCAATACCCCCTATCTTTTCTATAACTTGTTATTTCACATTATTTTTGAATTACCCTTTCTAAAACCCACTGCCACAAAGTTGATTCTGACGCATAGCAGTGCTAAAAATATTTATGGGAAATAACAGCCTCATCTGAATCCTGACTTGTGGCTGGTGAGATTTGAACTGCCAACCTTGCAATTAGCAACCCATTCTCTAACCCACAATGTCACCAGAGTTCCTTTTATCCATCCTAGTGGGAGTGAAGGAGCCATGCTCTTGCTCATATTTTGCCTATCTCTTAGCCCCAGAAATCCTGTTGTGGAGATACAGTCATTGGATAGAATGAATTTAAGGTAGATTTGTAAGGATATCTCTTATTGGTTTCATTTTCACATAATTGTCTACAGGGTCAAATCCATTTTATGAGTAATTAATATGTTAAAAAGATTAAATTTAAATACCTTCATGAATATCATTTTTAAATAATTATAAAAATAGTTATGGCAGGCCAAGAAATGGTTCTCCTCAAAATCACCCATAATTCTTAAATCTGGGGATTTATTATATTACACAGAGAGAAGAGGTACAAGTGTTGTTAAATGATCAGGAGAGTTGGTGATTATCCTGGTGTGTTAGCTATGTTTGGTGGCAACATAATTAGGCTAGATTCTCAGCAGTTTGGCAGTTGAGATCTCCCCTATGCTGTGATCTGACACAATGTAATCGGTTGCATGATAGATCCTGCTGTGAACAGCCAGCAGCTATGGGAATACTAAGGAGGAGGGATGTCTCCACAGGAGATGATGTTTCCTCAGGGTACTGGTCTAATTCATGTATAACAACTGTTTTGGAGGTCTTCTTTACTTTATGCTGATCTGGATCCTGGAACTGGCTGACTAACCTCCATGCTTTTTGTTTTTTAAACATGAGCCAGGGGACTGCCATACTGTGTGTTGAATCTGGGAGCCATCAAAACCTTCCATTTCACCTGCCATTTGATGTATGATTCTTGGGTTTTACCTCTCGGCATCCAACAGCTGTGGTCTTCATGTTCATCTTTCTGCTTCCTAGTTTATCTTCTTCCTTCTTTATCAGTCCAGCAGCTCTCTAATTCAGGAAACATCTCCAGTTTAACATATGACCCGCATACTTAAACTAGACTGCACTGGACGTATCTTCTCCAAAAATGTGTGAAGCATTTTATTGATATACATTTCTTTCATCCCATATATGAAACTGGTTTTACTTCTCTTAAGAATCCAATCTAACATACCTAGATTATCCCATGGGAGCCCAATCTCATCACTTAAACCCATTAAAATTGAAGAACTATGTCTACTTAAAAGTATTACTGTACCAAGAGGCAAGAGAGATTCTAAGCATGCGAAAGTTTCAGCCTGTCTTTGCTGACTTTAACACAGAGGAAAGGAGTGATGAGCCATAATTCTGTGGACAGTTTGGCTCCAAATGGTCCTTAGCTGACATGTACAGGAGCTGAATTTCCTCAACAATTTGAAAAGTAAGCTTTTCCCTGACAACTGCTTTTAAAATTTTTTGTAGTAGTATTATTACATAGATTTTAGACCACTGGGATAAGGATCAGAATTCTGAGCTAGAATTGTGATAGGATAAATGTAAATTGTGGTATTATTGTCATACAATAATTCTCAAAAATATAGAAAGAAAGAGGTTTTCAGCTGACTGGGAATGTCAATACTTGTGATAGGTTGTGTTAGTTCAAGAGGACTAGAGAAACATATTCATAAACACTCATATGTGTTCAAGAAAGAGCTTTATATCAAACATCAATTGTATATTGTGAAAACATCCCAGCCCAGTCCAGAGCAAGTCCATAAGTCCAATATTAGGCCATATCTCTGACACTAGTCTATAAATTCTTCTATAGACTCATGCAACACATGCAATGGCACTGAGTACAGGAAAATCACAGGCTACTGAGTGCAAAGTCTTGTGGAACCAATGGCAGTTGAAGCATCTCAGCACTGGGGTGGGTCTCCACATGAATCCTCCAGCTCCCAGGTCAAGCTCCATGTGACTTATCAGCAGGAAGACAAAGCAGAGAGAGTGTATCCACCCTCCTGTGAGCTATTTAACTCTTCAGCAACTCCCAATGTGGTCATCAATTTGTGACCTGACTGACAGGCTAAGCTCCACCTCTTCGCAAGTTGACAGGAATTATGTAACTGCCACACAGATGCATAGTGGTTCATCTTCTGCTGTGATACATATTCCTTGTATTTTCCTTAAATTCTTAGTAATATACTATATTATACCCAAATATAATATAATATACTTAAACCAAACAATTGCAATGGAATCAATTCAAGTCCAGCTCATACTTAGGACAAACCTATGAAATCCTAGTGTAGAGTAACAAAAACTCTTTCTTTTTTTAGTTATAGAAATGAGCATTCTAATAAATACAACATGACTTTTGTCATAGTCACATATAATTAAATAAATGTCCAGAAAATTGGTTAGGATAATAAATTTAATGAATGTAATGATCACCTCTGAGGACAAAGGTATGGAATTCTGACTAGAGAATTAAAAAAAAAACATAATATGAGAAGGTTTAAAAAAATTCTGGGAAAAAAAGTTTTTTTTCGATTTTTTTTAACCCTGGTTTTTATGAACATTTTGAAGATCTCTCCTTGTATAAAACAAGTACAAAACAAATCATTATAAGAGAAAACTCTTGATTGGTTGATGCTAAATTTAATTATGTGCCACAACTGAAGACCTCTTGTGAGAGACCTGGTGACTTAGTGATTACATATTAGGTGGCGAACCACATGGTCACCAGTTCAAAGTCACCAGCAGCTCTGTACGAGAAAGACCAGGCTTTCCACTCTTATATGCAGTGACAGTCTCAGAAACCCACAGCGATAGCTAAAAGTCAACATAAACGCCATGGAAGTGAGTTTGCTTTGGTTTGGAAGACATCTAGAGTGGAGTCAGAAAGTAAAATTTGAGTTGATTATAAAATTGCAATATTTCTCTCCTTTTTTTACGTTTCAAAGCTTGCATGTAGTACAGGCTTGAAAGTTGAACTTACAAAGCAAAAAAGCCACCAACAAGTTTAGCCATGGGCCTTCATTTAAGGAGTTTTAAAGGTAATAGACCACTATTCTTCCTCGGCAGCTTATACATTTATCTTCTTAGGAAAAAAAGATTAATGTATGAATTAGTTCTCTAATGCTTTCTTCCAGAGGCTTTATCCTGAAATTATGCATATTTCTTGCTAGAATTCATATTTATACTAAAAACAAACAGGTCAGATACTCAGATCTATTCCAGAATTGATGCATGAGTTTAGTCTACTTCTTCAGCTTTGTTAGCCTTAGTTAAAGATTACTGCTAATGGCAATGTATCTGAAAATGCATTATAGGCTAGAACGTATTGAAAACTTGGTAAACATAATTCTTTATATCAGCGAATATAGTAACTGTGTTGTAATTGAAAATAGAAACAATTACCTAATATTGTTTCCCCTTTCTTCTGTTGAAATTAATTAATAGCCTCCCATGGTGATTAATTTCCAGCTTATCTGAGACATATTTCATACTCATACTTAATAACATGCTAATTGAAGGGGTATGCTTGTATTTAAAAGCATTTATTAGGCCACCTTTCCTCAGGATAAATGGGTAATAAATATCAGAATATCTTTAATTTTCACTCTCAGCCCCATCTTGTTTTGCTCTCCCTGGAAAGAGTCAAACACTGTTATCATAATCAAAAAATGGTCTCATTGATTCATTTAAAAAGTTGGAAGTATAATTTTATATCTTCATCATTAAAATTTACTTATGTAATCTTATAGGGAAGATATATTTTCAGTTCATTGTGCCCCCTTATAGACTCATATATAATTCATATGCCAATGGATAAAACACACATCTCACCAAAGATGACATCTGAGTGGCCAATAAATATATGCAAAAATGCTCAAGCTCACTAGCCATATAGTAGATGTAAATCAAAGCAAAAACAAGGAGCAATCTTACACTGGAAATGAGAATCATGCTAAAGCAATGGCAACAACCATAAATAAACCAAAAACAAATTAAAAATACTCCAGAAGCTACATAGATTTGATCATTAAATACTGCAGGCTGGTTTATAAAAATATGAAGTCATTGAGGAAAATGTTATGTCACTATGTTACAAAACTGGGACTAAAAATTCCATACAACTCAGTAATTCCTCTGCTGGATATAGAAGGAGACCATTTACCATACCAAGAATAAGGAAAGAATAACCTAAATAAATAACTAACAGTAGAACATTTTGGTACATATGGAGGGCTACCACCCAAAATATGGAATTTGTATACCAAAGCTATGTATTTAATTTTTTTAGCAAAACAACCTATAGCTTTCAAAGTACACTCCATTATACTTAATACATTTGTCAAATCTGTGATTCCATTCTTGGAAACATTTTCAAACTCATCTGTTTGGATGGCTGACAGCATCACCTTCATATTTTTCTTTACTTCTGTATCATCAAATCACTATCCATTCATGTCCCTCTTCATTTGTGGAAAAAATAAAAACAAGTCACACAGAGTCAGGTCAGGTCAGCTGAGTAAGGTGTGTGGGGCAAGAGAGGCATGCTGTTTTTTGCCAAACACTGGTACACTGAGATGGCTGCGTGAGCAGGTGCATTGTCATGGTGGCAAAACCAGTCCCCCACCTGCCACAAGTCAGGCCTGCTTTTGTTGCACACTGTTACATAATATTTTCAGAACCTCAGAAAGCTTGATTAACAATCTGACCTGGTGGAACCAAATCCAAATGCACTATACTCTATTACCATCCAGTGGTATGGACCTGAAGTGAATGAAGACCCAAAGAAAGAGTGGTCAGTGGACTGATGATCCAATGACAAATTTTATTTCCAAAGTACTGCTGTATATCTAATGGGGCAAAGGGTGCACAGTGCCGATAGTATAACAATAACATGGTGATAAAATTGATCTGGGCACAAACAATTCCTTGAGACTAATTCTATCTTCACAAATGCACCTGTGTTCTCAGTGTACACAGGGCATTTTGGAATGTGAGAAAACATAGGACCAATACCCCAATGTTCCGGTTACACAGTGTCCCCAAACACCCCATAAAGTCACTATTATACTTCAGTTAAAACTCAGCGACTCTCTACAATCCTCCTCACGTGAAAAAAAACCCAACAAAATAAAAACAAATGAGCATCATTTTGATCTTTGATTCCAATTGATGAAATTTTGGGGTAAGGTGACGATGGCATCTTCCAATGACTTGATTGATGTTTGCTTTCAAGATCGTAAGAATGGCACTATGTCTCATCATTAGTAATGACCTTGGAAAAAATGACTGGGTCGCTTCTGAGCAGTCCTTTCAGAGGATGACATATTTTTACTAAACAGTCATTTACCTGAAATGACCAAGACACAAATTTCACAGTGACCCTCCTCATTCCAAAATCTTCTGTTAAAATTTGCTGAACTGAGCTCCAAGACAGTCCCAGATAACTTCTCTATCTCTTCAATGATCTGTTGCTCATCTTCAAGCCCAAGTGCACAAATTTTGTTGACATTTATGTCCATTTGGGAAGTGGACGGATGCCCAGAATGAGTTTTGTCATAACATTTCACCTTTTTTGAAATTAGAAAAACACTGGTACACGTGAGTTTTCCCCATAGTGCTGTCCTTGCAAGCTGTATTCAACATCACAACAGTTTCTGTAGCATTTTTTCTGAGCAGGACACAACATTTCCCAGTCACATGCCATTCTTTTAAATCAGTAATCACAAAAGACAGGGTTCCAGTGAAACTGCTTTCATGAAAAAGAAAATCACTGTGACCAGAGAGAACTTCCTAGGCAACACCACTGTGTGTACTAATGCAGAGCGAGTTGCTAGGGAAAAAATGTGTAATAAGGAATTCCTCCCAGAGGAACTTTTTTCTTTCTTTTTTTTTAGGAGTTATCCCTCCTGTACAAAATGGAATACTATGTGTCACTAAAACACAATAAAGAAACCACTAAGCACCTCAAGGCATGGATTGACCTGGAGAACATTATGCAGAGTGTAATTAGTCACAAAGGTGCAACTATTGAATGAGCCCACTATTAAAAGAATAAGGAGGACAAGAGAAGAAGGAACGATAGGTTGGAGCAGAGATCAGAAAATTATGGCTTGTGAGCCATAAGTAAGTTTTTCAGTAAGTACATGTGACTCTGAAATAAAATAATTGCTGCCCCTGGACTGGAGTATTGAAAGTTATTAATTAGGTGAAGGGAAAAATTGATCAACAAGTGAAGTGGCAGAAAATAAATTACAGGAAGTGGGTAGGGTAAGCCAATGAGGGTTTTGGTAAGTAGCCTAAATTGTTGAATGTAAATTTATTATCAGAAATGCAATCCCACTATCTGGTTCACAATATAAAAAATAACACAATGGATTAAATAATTATGCTACATACTTAGAGTAAACAAAAATATATTGAGTAGATATTTTCACAGCTTGTTGGAAAATCTTTGTTCATTGTACTAGTCTGGGTAGACTAGAGAAACAAATTCATAAACATATGTGTATAGCAAAGAGATTTATATATAAGAGCAATTGAATATTGAGAAAATATCCCAGCCCAGTCCAGATCAAGGCCATTAGTCCAATATTAGCATATATGTCTAATACCAATCTATAAAGTCCTCTTCAGAGTCATGAAACACATGTAATGACGTTGAATGTAGGATGATCACAGGCCAGTGTGTGGAAGTCTTCTGGATTCAGTGGCATTGTAAGCATCTCAACACTGGCAGGGGTCACCATGTGTCTTCTTCAGCTCCAGAGGTCTGCTTGCATCAAGGTAGGTTCATGTAACTTTTCCTTATGGATTTTTTGCAGGGAGTCAGCCTGGTCAGTAAAGAATCTCCAAGGGAGTGAGCCTGAGCCAAGAGAGAAGTGTCTCCCGCCTCCAAGGAGGAAATACAGGAGCTCCTAGAATCCTCAGGAGAAGGCTATGCCCATACAGAGGCCTTATTGGTTCTTGATTGACAGGCCAGACCCCACCCCTCCATTTGTAATCCTCTCAGATTGACACCAGATTATGTAACTCCCACATTCATGTAGTAAGTGTTATTAGCCATAGTGAAGCACTTTTCTTGAACCCTGATATCATTACTTGAAATTAATTACAGAATTAAATAACAGTCTCTGACACTCTCTAAGAGCACTCACATCTAAATTTGAGCCTACAGCATGGGTGCACCATTCCTTAAACATTATATGTGAGAGAATGTCATAGCTATCAAGTACATCCAGCAAAAGCTTCCCTACAACTCTCCATTTCTCTGCTTCATTACACTTCAAAGCTTGAGCCTTGTATTTCAACCACTTGCTTTAACTAATATTCTTAAATGCCTCTTATTTTAATTATATCACATAAATTTACCTTAAATATCATAATTAATTTAATTTAAAATTTCTATATTTAATCTTGTAACTTCAAATCTCTCTTTCTTGTACTTTGTCTGTCTCTCTACCTCCCTACCTACCTGCACCAACTTCAAGGCTTTGGACTATTTTTCCTTCTGTATTCTGTGTAATTGGTTTATTTCTTGTATTCTCTCTGAACAAAGAATCCTTAGGGTGAACATTTGACAATGACATGCTAATAATTATAGATGCAATGTTTTCCCTCTGTTAATGTTATTTAATGTACTAACAAGGCACTGTCTACAATAATGAAAATCTGTGAGTGTGCTTTTCAATACAGTACTCACTAGATACATGCATCTCTTAAGCACTTAAATTTTGTTTTGTGAAACTGAGAGACTGAATGTCTAGTTTAATTTTATTTTAAATAGCCATATGTCACTAGAGATTACTATATTGAATACTGATGTTGTAAGATTCCTTTTTCTCTCTCTCTACATAATATGGTTTTCTCTGTATTTGATTTACTTCTAAATCATCTTGCTCTAAGACTGATCATTAATTGCTTTCTTTCTTTATTTCAGACATGTCTTCCAATATTTCCTCTTAAAAGTTCAGTATATTTATAAATACAGGGTTAATTACATGAGTTATATTGAAAGCAACAACTTTGTGAGGTCTAAAAGTGCTCTAGGTTTTTCTCAATTAATAAAAAATGAAAGTGTGAGGAGAAATCAGTACTTAGAAAAGGACATCTTACTTGGTAGCGGCAGAGGGGGAATGAAGAAGTGGAAATCCTTGGACACAATGAATTGGCACAGTGGCTGCAGCAATGAGATGAAACATAACAATTATGAGGATGGTGCGGGGCACGTCAATGTTACAGTCCACGTATTGGAACCAATTCAATGGTCCCTCACAACAAAAAATGTTGGTTAAGTATGCAATCATAGCACTATGTTACTAACCTCTTGAAACTATTTTAAATCACTTTTCAAAAGTCTGTATATGTTTTGTTGAAATTCAGTATATGATTAAAATAGACCCTTAAATATTACAAGGACAAAGAACATAGAAATTTGTGGTTGAATTCAACTTTGCTATTGGATTATTATGTAATTTTGAATCTAAATTTTTTCCAGATTACAAATGATCCTTCATGTACACCAGCCACACACAGAAATTAATGTTCTTAAAATAAAATATTTAAATACAAGTCTTTCCAAATTTTTATTATTAATTCAAAATGATGTCCATTTCTCAAATGAGAGATCTGAAGTATAAAAGGACCAAATAAGTAGTTGGAAATAACATTGCAAGTAAACAGGAAAGCTGGTTTTAAAATCAAGATCTAGTAAATTCATTCTCAACCTTCATGAATTGCTCCCTCTGTCGAATGCCAATAGTGAATTAATGCTTATACACACCAAGGGCTTTTTAACTGGGCAAATTTATGTACTGAAATCGCATGGAGGTTATTTTTGAAATTGTTTTATGTACATTTAATACTAATTAAATAGATAAAACTTTTAAAATGTGATATTAATAGTATGAGATAGTGAAGCAAAATAGATTCTCCTATACTTTTTACATACTTCAGAAAAGAAGATTCAGAATGACATGGATTGGCAGAGTGACTACAAAGGACTCAGAAATAATGATTGCCAAATGAGGTAAGACCATCTAAATGTTCTGTTGTAACAAGGTCACTGCGAGTCTGAACCAACTCAACTGTGACTACCAACAACAATAAGGAGAGTATACTGCCCAGCAGAATTGTGATTGACATGATCTTTTCTGAGAGTAATTTGGTAATAAATTTCAAAGTCTTACCAAATTATCTCTCTCTAACTATGCCTCTTTTAAGAATTTATTTTGCATGAGGTTGAGATTATTTTCTTTGATGTTTTCAGAAAGACATAGTCATGGCAGAAGTCATCAGAATCAGAATGCTGAATTATAGATTAGTAAATGATGTAATTATTTTTAATATATATGAGATATATTATATACCAATTAAAGTAATAGTGTGAGCATGCCCTGTCATCACACATGTTTATATTCCATCTGAATGTAAATTGCAACCATAAATGGACTAAAGTAATTTTTAAAATGAATTTTATCTCTATTTATAGAGATGATACTAACCCATTAAAACCTTTAAAAATCTGTTTTAAATATATTATGGAATGGGGTATGTTATATTACAATGCTCTAATGGGTCACAGAGATATTTAAATTTTTTATTCTCTTTTTTTAAACATTTTATTAGGGGCTCATACAATTCTTATCACAATCCATACATATACATACATCAATTGTATAAAGCACATCCGCACATTCCCTGCCCCAATCATTCTCAAAGCATTTGCTCTCCACTTAAGCCCTTTGTATCAGGTCCTCTTTTTTTTTGCCCCTCCATGCCCTCTCCCCCCTCCCTCATGTGCCCTTGGTAATTTATACATTGTTATTTTGTCATATCTTGCCCTACCCGGAGTCTCCCCCCCCCCTTCTCTGCCGTCCATCTCCCAGGGAGGAGGTCACATGTGGATCCTTGTAATCAGTTCCCCCTTTCCAACCCACTCACCCTCCACTCTCCCAGCATCGCCCCTCACACCCTTGGTCCTGAAGGTATCATGCACCCTGGATTCCCTGTGCCTCCAACCCCCATATGCACCAGTGTACAACCTCTGCCCTATCCAGTCTTGCAAGGTAGAATTTGGATCATGGTAGTTGGCGGGAGGAAGCATCCAGGATCTGGGGGAAAGCTGTGTTCTTCATCGGTACTACCTCGCACCCTGACTGATCCATCTCCTCTCCTAAACCCCTCTATGAGGGGATCTCCAGTGGCTGACACTTGAGCCTTGGGTCTCCACTCTGCTCTTCCCCCTTCATTCAATATGGTATATATATATTATACACACACACACACATATATATATTTTTGCATGATGCCTTATACCTGGTCCCTTTGGCACCTCCTGATTGCACTGGCTGGTGTGCTTCTTCCATGTGGGCTTTTTTGCTTCTGAGCTAGATGACCGCTTGTTCACCTTCAAGCCTTTAAGACCCCAGACACTATCTCTTTTGATAGACAGGCACCATCAGCTTTCTTCACCACATTTGCTTATGCACCCATTTGTCTTCAGCGATACTATCATGGAGGTGTGCAGCCAATGATATGATTTTTTGTTCTTTGATGCCTGTCTCTTTCTTTCCATCTTGGAAGCTTTTGTTTAAGACAAAAATTGAGGGGAAAGAAAAGTTGATTTTATATTTATGAATGTATTATGCATCCACCGCTAGGAGAGCTCATGAAGACAATTCCTGATTACCCGTGTCACTTGCTTTAACTGCTGCATGGTTCTCTTAGACAATGTAAAATTACATCACACCCCAGCCCCACCCCACAAAAAATGGATACTACAATAACACAATATCAAGTAGAATCTGCTTGGACAGGATTCTTCAATGTAAAAATCCTCAGAGGCCTGATTGGCTATTTAAATGGAGAAGAAAATAAAGCTGTGTTTTAAGTTTGTGCAACTTGCTGTGTGACTGCAGACTCTGGTGTCTACTTCAACTAAACCAAGCAGGTGCTACTTAAATCCAGTTCCCACGGTACGGGTCTGTCAGCGTGGTGCCATGGATCTTGTCAGCAGAGCATTTCTCAGGGAGTGAGCAGAGATAGTATCTCCTGCCTCCAAGGAGGAAATACAGGAATTCCCAGAATTCTCAGAGGAAAGCTATGCCCACACAGAGAATTTATTGCCTATGCCCCGATTGACAGTCTAGACTCCACCCCTTCACTCTTAATCCTCGCAAGTTCCTAATTGACACCAGATTATGTAACTACCACACCAGGTTCTTCTGCTTTTTGGCTGCCCTTCTGCTTCACCAATCACAATGTCCTTTTCCAGGGTATGGTCTCTCCTGATAACATGCCCCATGTATTTGACATAAACTCTCACCGTCCAATTTTTATGGTTTATTAACATTTTGTTTAATTCTTTTGACCAACAAAAGAACCAACCAAAGGTTAATTAATAAACTCATGACAGCCAAGGAAAATAAACCAAGGGATTAATAAAATCTAAAATCTGAACACACATACACAAAGCAACAAACATGTCCATAGAATAAATATGCTTCTTATACTGGTAGTTGAACTTCTTTCTTAAGAATCGAGGTCAAATACATATGTCAAAAGTAGGCAGTAGCTAGAAAGTACCTTTTGATTCCATGGAGGTGGATGTGCCTCTGCTTTGGAAGGACTCTGTTGTCATTGTGCTTTACAGTTTTGTGTTTAAGACTGGTATATGACACTTGTTTCAAATAAGATTCTAGAATATTAAGGAATATTGAAATATGAAATGTGATTGTTTCTAGGAGGAAACACTTAAATCAGAGAAATCAAGTATATGAAATTATAGGGAAAAACACAATTGTAATAGAGTTGCATGGTGTAACAAAATGAAGAAAATAAGATATAAGGGATCTATTTGTATTATATTCCAATAAAACTTAATTTGTAATACTTCATTTATTTCTGAGTGTTTCATTACGATTTTATATGTGTGTTTGTGTGTGTGTTAAGGACAATAATAACAGTGCTTAAGGGATAGGTCATTTATTTCTAAACAAGGCAAAAAAAAGGCATAGTTTTTCAATATGATTTCTGGAAAAAACAGAACTATATTACTGTTACTGAAATGTTCTTCAGTAAATGTAGGAGACCATTGAGTTCTCAATAATGCCTAATGAAATGTATAAGTAAGATGACAAGCACTTTAGGAGAAATCATTTTGCTTTGTGAGGAGTGTTCTAATTGATTTAATGAGATTTTTCATTTTGATGTGTGTAGCTCTGCAATAAAAAGGATTATTTCGACTCAAAGTTGTATAAATTGAGAGAACAAAGAGTATATTAGAGGATAGAGACGGAAATCTTACACAGTCGATCTCTGCTAGCAAACATTCCGTGCTCTGCAAGTAGAATTCCTTCCCCCACCAAACAGCGCCAGATGCTGCTTTGTCTGTTTTGCCACAGGCTGTGGTGAATCCCTACGGCACTATAAACAAAATCAAAACCTGGCAGTGTTATCACAGTTATAGATACACCTATGTTAAATAGCTCTGTGTTGTGAAACCAGGAAAACACTATATGCAAAACCTTCATTGTGTTTATTTTTTAATACATTTCTGATTACATTGTCCATAATTGCAAGATAAATCACTTTCTTCCTAGAATTGGGATATAATACATTCTACACATGACCTATTTATTCTACTCCTCCTTTGATAAGAGAAGTACAATGAGATTTTAACTGTGATCCACAGTATTTTCAATGGCTACAATTGATAGCACTAAGTCAATTGATAGCACTAGGTCAGATGCACTGTTGAGTAGATTTTCACCTTCAGCCTTTCAGTTAGTAGCCAATGGAAGACTATGAACTTCACCTAGGATACTTATATGCATATCTATGTTACATAACTTTGGTGAAGTAAAAAGTTCCAATATGGCTTTTCTGTCTACTAACTCCCATGGAATGATAGGTGGAACCATGCAATTAAGATATGTGAACTGTTAATAGAGGGGTTTGGTCACTTTTAGTTGCAATTGCCCTTCACTATGGATAAACCAACTCAGAAGCAGGAACAATAAGAGAAATGCAAGGACCACCAAGGAAGAGGAGTCAACAATGACTTGAGAGCTCTGTCTTAGCAGCAGAGGTAGAGATCAAAGGAACCAGAGGCTGTGGCACAGAGAAAGGAACCAGGACAGACCATAGACCAAGTTAAGGAGACCATAAAGTAGAACAGGATATCAGTGCAGAGACTTTGAGAAAGCACAGTGATCTACCTTCCTGGTTCATGAAAGCAAGCACAAGGAACCAAAGAGATAAGAGGCTGATGACTAGATTGCACTTTAGCTTCTCACTGAGGAGCCATGTTGTGGTGGAAGACAGCATCTATCCTTACAGATACTGTTTACTGATCCTAACTTGTGGTAACTTGTTAACTTCCATCATGAACCCCCTCGATTATGAGTGTTTGGGTGAGTTCTGTGGGGCCATTTCAATGGATGATAAAGCCTAGCATAAAAGTAATGTATTGTGGGAAAAACAGTTGGTGGTACAATGAGATAAATAAGGACAGAGTATGGAGGCATATGTGATCATTGCCTCATGGCAATAGGCTCTGAACTGGTGATGACAGGGATTCTCTTTCTCCATGTGTAGCCAGAAATGGTCAGAAATGGCCGCCATACTAGTTTCTTTCTTTCATTTTTTTCCCCCTCTGTTCCACCATTTTCATAATACTCTTACTGTATACACACACACACACACACACACACACACACACACACACAATTGCTTTCTGCAGAAAATAAGCTGCGTTTGTCCCAGATCACTTACATTTGTATATTAAACATGGTTTTATTATATTGCCTATAATTTGAGTATTTTTTCTATTACTTGAATGTATTGGGTAGTGATTATACGTATGTTTCATTGCAATGAGTTGGTGGATATATACTTCATGTTTTATGTTTATAACTGAATATCTAATCAAGGCAACTATTGCTTCCTTTGTGTATAAGTCTTATTTAACACATACATAAGATAAAATTTATTTTGTAAGTTTAAGGAAGAGTATTAGGATTCTGGCAGGACTGCATAGCCCACTTTAAGCAACATATGTTTGATATCAGAGGATATAATTCAAATATCATTTGCTTTTCTCTTTCTTTCCCTTATCTCCCAGCCCAAACTTCTCGATCCCATCTCCCAAAACTCAAATACCAAATTCAATCCCATCGCGTCAATTGCAATGCATAGTGACCTAATAGGACAGAGTAGAGCCCCCCCTACCCCTCCCCCCCCCACTGAGTTTCTTAGACCTACATAGAAGGCCTCATCCTTCTCCTGAGGAGAAGCCCCAATGAAAACCACTATCCCACCAGGCCTCTTTATTTTCCTGTGAATGATTACTTTGCCTTTTCTCTAACAAGACTTTTAATTTCTTCATTATGACTGTTGCTATTTGCCATCAATTCAATTCTAGCTCATGGCAATACCATATGTTACATATTATAACTTTTCCATATGGTCATGTAGTCATAATCTTAATAGAATCAGATTAGCAAGCATGTATGTGTGTGTGTGAGATGTCTCTGAATGAGTTTTAACCACCCTTTAAATTATTAGTGAAATGCAAATTATTTGTATAACCTAAGGACTTTGTGATTCAGTATAGGTAAATAATTTAGGCAGTGCTAGTGAGTTAAAATGGACTGGACATTTTGAATCAGGAAATAATATGGTTTACTATGCCAGTAATGATACAATCAAGAAAAATGGCATTGCAGGAATTGTCAACAAAGACATTTCAAGATTTCTCCTTAAGTATAATGGTGTGTGATCGGAGTATATCTAACAACATTCAAGGAAACCCAATCAATACAAATATTCAAATTGATACATCAATGAAAAAACTACTGATGAAGAATTCTGCCAATATCCTCAATCAGAAATTAATCAAGTATGCAATCACGAAGGATTAAAAAATATTGGCAATTGGTATGCAAATGCTGTACACAAAAGGAAGGAACTGAAGTTGGAATAATAAATAAAATGCAGTCTTGGTAAGAGAAATAGACTGGAGATTTCATGATAGAATTTTTCAAGATCAATGACTTGTTCATAGCAAATACCTTTTGTAGACAACACAAATAGTGATTGTTCATGTGGACTTCTCTATATGGAATGCACAGAAATCAAATTGAGAGGTCTGTGGGAAAAGACAATGGAGAAATCAAATGTCAGCAACCTAAACCAGCTCAGGGGCAGGTTGTGGAGGAGGCCATCATCTGGTTACTTTGTAAGTTCAGATTGAAGCTGAAGAAAGTGAAAACAAGTTCGCCAGGCTAAAATATAACCTTGAATATATCCCAACTGAGAACATCTAAAGAACAGATGACAGAAGACCTACTGAGATGTAGGAAGACATCTAGAATATTATGACAGAGTAAAAGGTTTTTAAAAATACAAGAAGCAAAAGATCATCCTGAATGTTAGATGAGACTTTAAAACTTGCTAAGGCACATGGAATAAATGATTCAAAAAGAGAACGGGGTGGTGGTGGTGTGGATTGATAGCAATGATGACTATATAACCCCATTCGAGGGGAACAGACAACAGAATGGCAGGGGAACAGATACATTGGATGGTGTAAGATATGGGAGTGGGAAAAGAAATAAAAAAAATAATAATATTTAATATAATAACAAGGACTCTTTGGAGGTAGGGTGGAGGAGGGTGGGGATAAAGAGGACCTGATTCCAAACAATGCAATAAGAAAGAGTTTTGAAGATGATGGTGGCAACAATTGTACAAGCATGTTTGATCTAATTATTAGAATATTTGTAGAGCTCCCAATAAAATGGACAAAAAAGGAAAAACAAATAAAAATAGCTGGATAGACATTTCAAAGGGCAGCTCAATATAAAAGTAAAATAGTATAATGAAATGTGCAAAGATCTAGAGTTAAAAAAGCAAAAAGGAGAACATGCTCAGTATATAATAAATTGACAGCTATCCAGAGAAAAATCAAACTTGGGTTCCAATATTGAAAGATGCTATGGGAAAATACTGAATGGTGCAGGAAGCATAAAAAGAAGATGGAAATAATACACAGTGTCAATGTCCCCAAAAGAACTATTCTATATTTCATCATTTCAGAAGGTAGGATATGAGCAAGAATGAATTGTATCGACATAAAAATATCAGGCTGCACTGAAAGCATTAACCAAAAACAAGGCTCCAGGTATTAATGGAATGTCAATTCATGTTTCAAGAAGTTGATGTATCACTAGACATTTCTATGTTGAGAAATGTGGAAGAATGCTAATGGCTAACTGACTGGAATTGAAAAATATTAGTACTCATTCCAAAGATAAGTGACCCAATAGGATGTTCAAACAATAGAACAAAATCATTGATAACTCATGCAAGGTAAAATTTGCTGGAGGTCATCCAACATTAAGTTCAGCAGTAAGTTGGCAGGGAGCTGCCAGAAGTTCAGGCCAGTTTCAGAAGGAGATATGGAACAAAGGATATAATTGCTGATGCCAGACTCAAAGCAGAGAATACTAGAAACATGTTTACTTGTGCTTTACTTATTATGCCAAAGCATTCGACTGTGTGGATCCTAACAAACTATGAAGAACCTTGAGAAGAATGGGAGTTCCTGAGCACTGCATTCTGCTCATGTCAAAGTTGTATATGGAACAAGAGCCACTTGTGAACAGAAAAAGAGAATACTGCATAATTTTAATAAGAAGTGTACAACAGTGCTGAGTACTATGTTTATTCCATCTTTATGCTGAGTTTATAATCAAAGAATCTGGATCATATGATGAAGAATGTGGAATTGGAATTGGAAGAAAGCTTATGAACAATTGGAAATATAAAGATGATGAAATCTTGCTTGCTGAGTGTGAGGAAGATTTAAAGTACTTGCAGGTTTTACTATAGATTACAAAATTATAAAGAAGAGTAAAATCCTCACAACTTCATCCATAGGTAATATCATCATACATGAAGGAAAGGCTAAATCTGCGGTGCATTTCTTCTTGTCTGGCTCCATAATCAATGCTCATGGAAGAAGCAGTCAAGAGATCAAACAACACATTGTGTTGAATAACCCCACACAAGACATCTTTAGAGTATTGAAAAGCAGGGAGGAGTACCAAGAGGACTAAGCCCAAGCCATTGTATTTTCAATTGTCTCAAATGCATGTGAAGGCTGGCCATTGAATAAGGCACACAAAAGAAGACTTGGTGCATTTAAATTATGTTGATGGTGAAGAAAATGGAAAAATCCATGAACTTTTGATAGAACAGTTAATTTTGTGTTGAAAGAACTACAGAAAGAAGACGCATTGTATGTAAGGATGTGTATCCTTTTTCTGTCATATATCGGACATTTTGTCAGGAGAGACCAGTCTCTGGTGAAAACCATCATGTTTGGTGAAGTATATGGGCAATGAAAACCAGGAAGGTCCGTTTCATGATGGGCTGATACAGGCTCCGGCAATAGGCTGAAGCAGAGGAAGAATTGTGAGGATGGGGCAAGACTGGGCAATGTTTCATTCTGTTATGCATAGGACCTCAATTGGTTAAAACCAATTGCATAGCACTTCATGACCTTTTTACCTTGCTTTTTGCTTCTATTATCCTGGGCAGTGAATATTGTTGATGACATATCCAGATTTTCTTTACCAGGCTGATGCTCTCATTGCCAGTGATGGCAGGGGTCAGAAATGTCCTGTGCATGAATCTTTCTTTCATGAAAGATGGTCCATATGGAATGGGATCATTCATGGGCAATGCCTGTGATCTGTGTGGCTATGCCCTAGCCTCACTCTTGGAAAAGGCTCTTAGAGTGAACCCATCTTTTATCGTATGGAGACAACTCTAGCATGGCAGTTCATCTTCCAGAACTATTTGTGCTTTCAAATGTAACATTTTCAGCTGAGCTCAAAATCTTACTTCAGCCCCTAGGTTCCCACACTTGGTTGAGCATTGGAATCACCTCAGGAAATGGTGAAAACAGAGATCCAAAGGTTCCTGTTGCAACCTAATGAATAAGAATCTCCATGTGGAGCAGTCCAGGGATCTGAAGTGGCCCCAGATCCTCAGGGGATTCCACATAGATTGGTAATTCCCGATAAAACCACATTCGGGTTTTAGTCTTTCCCTCGTCCCTCTATGTACTTTTCCTCACTGCCTTACATGTTTCTGAAATCATGAGTATAAGAATCCCTGTATCACACTCTGGTTCTGAGGAACATGACCTAAGATGTAATTATTATGTTATTTTTTTTCAGATGCCAACAACTCCATTCTCAACTCACGGTGACCTCATGCACAATAAAACCAAATGCTGCCTTTTCCTGTGTCATCCTCATGATTAGATGTAAATCAGACTATTGTAATGTTAAGTAGGGTTTCACTTGCTTGTTTTCAAAGGTGTATTACAAGATATTTCTTCCCTGTCCTTAATCAGAAAGCTGCTCTGAGACCTGTGTCGTATTATAACAAGTGCAATTGGTGGCTGGGTAGACCATGCATTGGCCAGAAATTTTATTGAGGTTCCTTACATAGAAGGTGAGAATTTTACCATGGAACCACTAATGCCTGTCTGTTCTTATTATGTTATTTGTTAGATTGATTTTTTTTCTGGCTCATAGCAACTTGTGCACAAGAGAATGAAATATGTTCCAGTCCTGAAACATCTTCACAACGTTTGTCATATTTGACCCTAGAATTTCAGCCATTGTGTTAATCTGTGTTGTTAATGGGATTCCTCTTTTATAATTGAACTGCACGTTACCAATTATGATGTCAGTTTAAAGGAGGAACGGTCTCAATGAGATAGCGTGGCACAATGACTGTAACAACGAATAAACTGAAAGTTGTTAGGAGGGTACAGAGTGGCAGTGTTTCATTCTGTTGTATGTGCTTCACCACATCTGACCTTCTCTAGGATCATAAGGAAGAAAGAAAATCAAAATTCTTATACACCCAAACATGTCACACATGCCTCAAATCTTCATCTTTTTAAAAAATCATATTCTGACAACTGTCCCCACCTCAGCCCTCTAATTCTCAATTAGATCAGATAATCCATTGTAAAGGTCACACAGAATTCAAAGACAGTACTCATGATTACGTGGTTTTTAGCAACAATAGCAGATTATATGTCAAGTTAAGAAAACATAAGGAAACAATGGTTTTGTCTGCAATGATTCTTCGCAAATATGCCCATCTCTCTCTGGTCCTTACCCACTCAGTCACACGTCCTGAACTTCTGCCTTGCCTGCTAAAGTATTAGAAAGCTTATTTAAACTTCCTGAAGGCCTTATACTCTTCCATGACTGGGAAGCCCGCCGCTCTGTCACCAGTCTAGGCACTGTGCCCCTGCTTCCTATCCTATCCTAGTTTGTCTGAGCTTTGCTTCCAGCTCTTCTTTTGTCACGAGCAGTGGGTTCTTTGTTCCTTCTTCTGAAGTAGCTCACTTTTTACCCAGCTGAATGGGAAAACTGACCAATCCCTCCCACTAGTATTCCACACAAACGATTTGTATGGTTCCAACCAATCATTTGTTGAGAGTTACAAAAATGATGAATGGAGGAGTCATACTGGGTAATTTAGCTTCAATGCCCTGTGCTTCTCCTGGGAGTTGTCCTTCCTGATACCATGCTCAAAGTATGTAAGATGAAGACTTTCCAGCCATTTACACATCTAAGGCCTACTTCATCCATAGTAGATTTTTTAATATTCTTAGAGAAAATAATAGTTAAAGAAATGGGCATTATTAAAGTAAATCAATGCAAATAAACTATGAATTAGTTGAAAAATTGATAAAAACCTGTAGAGAACTAAAAGTATTACTTAGTAAAATAAATATTATATATCTATCCTTGAAGTGAAGCACATGAATGAAAACAAGTTTCTTGAACTGAATGCCGGTTAAACTTTATTTTTCCTAGAAATAATTGTGGGTTGATAAACTGCAGGTTTGGACAGTCATAGTAAAATGACTAATAGAGTCATTATGAGAAAGAGGTGATGTGTCAGAAGTCAATTGCATCAATTTATTAAAATTGATTGCAACGGTCACACAGAACCCATAGTAGAATATTCAGACATGTTTCCAGACTATTTGACCACAGTTAATGTTATCCTCTGGAGTCTAGATAAGAAACAGGATATCAGAAAAGTCTGAGAGATGACAGTATTTTATTCTTTCCTTATCTCTACTTTCATTCTGCCTATCTATTTAATTTGCAAATAAATTTGTATGTATTTATAGGACCCTTGGTGACATAATGCTTTTGCCTTTGGCTGCTCAGTGAAATGCCAGCAGTTTGAAATTACCAGCCACTCTATTGGAAAAAGATAGGGCTTTCTGCTCCCTTAAAGAACTACAGTCTAGGAAACTCCGTTTCTATTTCTAATTAATATTTTCATTTTTTCTAATTAATACATTTCCTTCTCATTTAAATATTCACTACTCTATCCTTGACCTGTTTAAAAATGTTTGACAAGTAGTAGAAGATCAACAATATTTCAGAAGAAGATATTTGTCATTATATCTGTCTTCCAATATATTATTGATTTGAGTAATGGATGAATTACTAGATGAAGATCTAGGCTTTATTCTTAGGATGATTTACCTATAAAATCAAACCAAATTCATGGCAGTTGAGTTAATGCTGACTCATACCGATCCTAGAGTTCAGTGAAGAACTGCCCCTGTGAGTTTCCTAGACTGGATTTCTTTAAGGGAGCAGAAAGCCCCATCATTTTCCTACAGAGTGGCTGGTAATTTCTAACCACTGACCCTTCAGTTAGCAGCCAAATATCAGGCAAATGCTCAATTTAGCCAACAGTTAATTCATATTACCTATCTGTCCTTATAGGCATTTTGAGAAATTCTCATGAATTCATTGCTAAAATACAGAAACAATGCATCCCTAAGCCATATTCAAGATATGGACTATTACTTATGGAATTACTACAAGGAAGTCTCTGGAGATTAATACTTATTTTAAAATTACTTTTTAAGGTTACATTATTTTATTATAATTTTCTAAAGTTTTATGAGAATTGATAATATAAGCCATTTGATTTTTCTGAAGTTGCTGATTTTAAACCCAAATTTTCAAATTGTTTATATTTTGTGAGGAATGTTAGAAATATGCTTGCAAAATCATAACTGATCATTCCAAATCAAATGGCACCAAATAGTCCCAATGTTTCATTATCAATATTGCAGTATTTGCCCATCTCTCTGCTCCTCGCACCTCCTCTCTGCAACACAAAGTCTCAAAGATTTATGAAGTGGTTTTGTGATTAGATCAGTAATTATTTTCAGGTCCTCTTATGGAATTCGTCTGACTCTGGAGATTTGAATACATTTAGACATACTAATCCTCTTTTACTGCTCCCTGTACTTTTATTGCATTTCAATTGTTTCCACATAACTATGTTCATTCCACTATTTTCAGTTCTTCTGGAAAGAGGAGATAGAAACTAAAAAATAACGTTGGCAATAATCTATAACCATCCCTTTTAAAACAATACAATTCACCTCACACTAATACTTGTTTTCATGCTCTGTATTAGGCCGAGAAAGCGGCAGTCCTTTGCCCTTCACCTTTTCACAAGTTTAAGTTCATTCTGACTGCACTTATAGGCTGTGCTTTTCTATTTTGAATGTGTTATGTACTTCATCCAGGCAACCTCGATGTATAATCTCGTGTCCTTCATGGTTAGATCAGTTTGAAGATCCAAGGGAAACACGTCAAGTGTTCAACTTGAATACATAAAACAATGCAGCGGCAGTTAAAATTGCATGTACCATATAAAAACTATGAGCCTTAAAGTATCAGCCCATTAAAAAAGCCCAATTAAAAAGTGATTCTTTCACTCTTCCCTGACGGTCAGTAGACCAAAGTCCAACAGATGGACAATTTGGTATGACTTACCTTTCCTGCATATTCCTAAAAGAAACCTGATTCTTTAAAAGACAATTTAATATTATATTCTGAAATTCTACTTATTGTAAAAAAATGTAAAAATATTAAACATCAAAAAAGAAAATTTACCTGTCTATGCAAACGCACCTTTAGATGTCTGTGCTTGCTGGCTTGCTTTTCACAGGTATGTATATTAACTGTGTCAGCTGAGCTATATGGCCCTTCTAGTCATTATTTCTTCTGTGATTATGTTATAATCCTGAACTTTATATGCATATGTCTATAATCCTGTACTGGAGGGCAAGCTCTACTATACTAATGGACAAGATTAGGGTTGGATAACCACCGGACATTAATAGTAGATGAAAACCAAGCCCTTTCCTTTGTTCCTTTGGGGACATCTTTACTACTCCACCTTAGCACAGGATGTGATTTAAGACTTCATTTTATACGCTTTGGGCATGTTTCCAGGGGAGACCAATTCCTGGAGAAGGACATCGTGTGGTAAAGTAGTTGGGCGATACAAATAGGAAGACAGTCAAAGAGATGGGTTGACACCATGGCTACAACCATGGGCTTAAGTACAGAATTACTTGTAAGGATGATACAGGACTAGGCAGTGTTTCATTCTGTTGTGCATAGGTCACTATGGGTCGGAACCAAACAGCATCTCACCTGGAAAGTCATACTTTCATTTTCTGAGTGAGATTTGGTAGAAGTACAAAAATCTGTTGTGACTCTTGAACATTTTTGGCTTCTAGCTCTGGATCCTGCAGTTAGCTCACAACTGTTGGACCTTTAGATTTGGGATGGAATAGCATCAACCACTATAAAATTCATACCCCAATGTTTTATGTGTTTCTGTGGAACATTGCAGTTAGTCACAAAAGACAGGGACATGCGGGAATATGCTCAATGGAGGAACTGGGAGAAATAGAGCACTGCAACAACTTGGTAGAGTTGGACATTTGGGACATCTTTAATTTCCAAAACTTGGTGGACTAGTCTGGTATTAATTCCTCTAAAAGAAATTATTACCACATGTTGTGTTAGACAGATACCTTCATATAATATATTCCCTTCATTTCTGTCTCGCTATCTGCATTTCTTTTCCTATTTTTAAGACACCAGCTAATATTCGCATGTGGAGGACAGAAAAAAACAATATCATATAAGGAAAAGACAGGAATACTCAAAGATGACAAAATACAATTTTAAATAGGTAGCAACAAGGAAGAAGAATAAATTGAAATTAATAGGACATACTTAAATGGGAATCATCAGATGTTTATATGTAGTTTTTGAAGAATTTATGTAGTCCTGCATAACTCTTTATGTGAATAATCACCAGTTATAACAAAATCCCAGGGGAGTAATATAATTTGGAAAACTGATAAGAATACAGAGCAAATTATGTTACATGCTTACCCAAAAGCTTAAACAAACTTCATTTGTTTTACTAAAATTGTGGAGTGCTAACGGACACTTTTACTAATAGGTTGATAGTGAATACACATTGAGTTGATGGATAGATAAAAGAGAAAAAAATGGCCATACTTAAAAACATTAAAACCTCAGTGTAATAACCGGAGAGATAATTTATGACCTAGAATTAATGCCATGGGAATGTATTCAGAATGATGCATATAGAAACAAAAGAAAAAAGCGATGGAAAACAAAGGAAGAGTCAGGGAGTGTACAGTAAGAATATTTTGTATTTTGATTCCTATCATCCTAGAATAAGATAAACCTCTGAAGACACATGGCTTGAACCTTTCCAAAGGAAAAGAAATCAAACTATAAACTGAAGCAATATTATAAACACTAAACTGGAAACACCATGACTTGATTCTTGAAATCCACACTAAGAATTCATAATGAATTAAAAAATGAGTCAGATTCAAACTTCTG
Organism: Tenrec ecaudatus; assembly: GCF_050624435.1. NCBI lineage: Eukaryota > Metazoa > Chordata > Mammalia > Afrosoricida > Tenrecidae > Tenrec > Tenrec ecaudatus. The sequence goes on from NC_134531.1 coordinate 238,703,988, forward strand.
AAAATAAAATGTAAAGAAATTAATTTTTTAGATAGGCAAAATAGTTACAATTAAAATTACACCAGCATTTCAACAAGAAATAATAAAAAGGAATTTTATCATTAGCGTGTTAACAAAAAGTCCTGCCAATTCTATAAAATAACCTTTTTAAATTAAGGTACAGTAAATGTATCTTCTCACCAACAATAATGATAGAATTGTGTTTTTGTTTTTTATATGCAACAAAGTCCATGTTGACTGATAATGACCCCATGTGATAGAGTAAAGTTGTCCCAAAAGTTCTGTAGGCTACAATGTTTGCAAAAACAGATTGCCAGGCCTTTTCTCCTTTGGAAACCCCGAATGGGTTCAAACTAAGAATCTTTCAGTTAGCCAATGAGTATTGTTATGGCTTCTGTGGTGAAAAAAAAATCGCTATATTTATGCACCAAAGGAAATAATAAAACATTGTTTATAATTATTACTAAGTTGATATCAGATAGAAGATTAAAGATGTAGGGAAAAGAAGATATCTAGATGAAACAGTAAAGAAATGGCTCTAAGCAATCATGATCCGTTATATGCTTTAACATATAGAAAGAATGATAATATAAAAACAGTACACAAACTAAGAAGAGACTAAATTGAGTCTTTCATGGTCCAGAGAAAGTATATGCTTATTAATTGGTATCTGTTGTGGAATGAATTGCATCTCCAAGAAGGATAGATGGTATTAATATCCTAACACTTCTGGAACAGATTATCAATGGCTCATATGTTAATTCAGGTTAAAAGTTAAAAAATAAAACTGATAAATGAATGCCAAGAAACAAAAACAAACTCTGAGTATATCACACCTGAATTTAAAGAACATCCCAAGGAAACGTCTGATGCATTGAACACTAACAACAGAAACATGATGGGTGTGGGTGACTCCAAACTCTCAGTGATGAAGAAAGAATGAAGTCATTAAAAGAAAAGATGAGAGAGGAGCCTCTGAAACATGCTGTTGCACATGCAGTAACTAAAGCAATGGAAGAAATAGTAAAGGAAAGAAGCTGAATAGAAAATGTCAAAGGGCAACTGAGGAAAACCAAGTATAGTAAAATATAGAAAGACCTAGTGCGAGAACACCAAGATACAGGACATGTTCATCATGTCTGAAGCTGAAAGAACTGAAGAAAAAAATGTTCCAGCATTGAGTTACCATATTGACACTTAGTATGGAGGACAGGATTCAATGACCAAGGAACCATCAAAAGAAAACACAAGGAATATGGAGAGACACTGTATCATGAAAGAACAGGTCAACATTCACTTAGTTCAAATGGTATCACATGATCAAGACCCAAAGGTGTGGCAGGAAGACATCTAAGCTGAACTAAAGGCATTAACCAAAAGCAAAAATTCCAGAATTTGACAGAATACCCATGGAAATATTTCATTAAGTTGATGAAACATTGAAGTACTCACCAATTTATATAAAAATATTTATAAGACAGCTGCCTGGCCAACCAACTGAAAGAGACTCATGTCTGTACCCATTCTAAAGAAAGGCGATACAACTGTGTACACAACATATCTAACTTATTAATATCACATGCAATTAAATTTTTCTGAACATCTTCAGACAATGGTTGTAGCAATGCATTGACATAGAGCTTCCAGAAATTCAAGATGAATTTAGGAGAGGACATAGCTTGAGGGATATCATTGCTGATATTATATAGATCATAATTGAAAGCAGATATACCAGATAGTTAGTTGTTTACCCATGTTTAATTATGCAAAATCATTCAACTCTGTGCATCTTAAAAGCTATTGATACATTGAGAAGATTGTTAACTCCAGAACATGTCACAGTGTTCATGCAAAAACTGTACAAGATTCCAGTAGGCAGTTGCATGAACAGATCAAAGGGATACGGTATGGTTTGAAATCAGGAAAGGTATGTGTCAAGATTGTACATTATGTATCCAAATATGGTGAAGATTGATACATATGATCAAATTTTTGAGAAGGTGGACTATATAAAAAAGAACTTGGCATCAGGATTGTAGGAATGCTTATTAACTTTCTGCCATATGCAGGTGACACAACCTTGCTTGCTGAAAGTGTGGAGGAGATTCCAACTGAATGTAAAGAAAACCAAAACCCCTCACAAAATGCCCAATAGACAGTATCATGATGGAGAATTAATTGAAGCTGCCAAGGGTTTCATTTTGCTGTGATTCATGTCAATGCACATGAAACAGCAGTCTAGAATTCAAAGGACATGTTGTATTTCTCCAGTCCGTTGCACAAACCAGCTTTGAATTGTTGATGAACAAGGATGACACCTTGCACATTAGAGTGCTCTTCATCTAAAGCGGGGTATTGTGAATTAATTTGCAGCTTTCAAAATGCCTTTTCAAGTAGGACACTGAAGGAGGAATGGAGAACTGACAGATTGGAATGACAGTTGTGGTGAAGAATATTGAAAGTACTAGTATCTGCCAGAGGATAGATAAGTCTGTCTTGGATCAAGTATAGAATGCTCCTGAGAAGTGAAGATGGCAAGATATGTCTGTTCACACGTACATTGGACATGTTCTAAGAAGAGGTCAGTCCCTGGAAAATGGCATTGCACTTGTTAAAGCAGAATGTAAGTGAGCATGCAGAAGACCTTCAAGGAGATAGATTGACATAGTGCTTGCAACAATGGCTTCAAACATAACAAGTGTGATGATAGCACAGGATTGAGCCTGTTTTATTCCATTTACATTGCATCACTATAAGTCAGAACTAATTGCATGTTAACTAGAACTACAGCCCATGCCCCTGAATGCAAGATCATTGTTAACAGGTTCTTTGAAAATATCATCAAATATGTTAACATGATATCACTATGGAATACTGAAAGGCAGTTGCTCTTAATCCTATGTGACTTTTGTTCTTAAAAAGGGTAGAAAAGACACAGGGCAGAGAAAGAACTATTATATCTGATACTTAATTCGCAAAATAAGGAATGCTTGAAGCATCCAGTAACTAGGATAGGAACTTAGGTTTTCCTTCAACGCCTCATAAAGTATCAGCATAGTCAATAACCTGATCTCAACTCTCAATTTCTAGCACTGCAGGATAATTAAATTCTGGTGTTTAATACCATCTATTTTATAGTTTTTTTTATTACAAACCCTAGGAAAAATATGAATGAGTTTCAAAAATGGAAATGGAAATAAAAGCCCAAAATAAAAAATATAAACTTTATTTCTCAACATAAGCTCCCTCAAGGTCAAGCAATTTTATAAGCTTTAATATCATAGTCATTTAGTTTATCTTTAAAGAACTAGAGGTCCTGAGAATTTAACCATGCTATTGCAATTTTTTAATATGAGTGCCCTTTAAAGTTTTTAATATTAGAAAGAAGAAAGAAGTCAGAAGGAGCCTAATCAGGATTGTAAAGTGGATGTCTAAAATTTTCCATTTATACACTTGCAATATTGCCATTGTTTGATGAGAAAAATGAACACACACATTCGTGGTGTGGAGAAGGAATCTGTAGTTAAAATTTTCATGATATGTTTTTGCTGAAGCTCAATCAAAGCATTTTCATAAAAGCAGATGTTATTATTTGGCCCTTCAGAAAGTCAGCAAGCAAAATTACTTGAGTCCCAAAGAATTGGTGGCATGACCTTAGCCCTTGACTTATTGGCTTTTTGACTGGACCATTTTGTACCTTATGGTAGGCACTATTTTGATTGTAGTTTGTCCCCAAGATCATACTGGTAAACTCATATTTTATCAATTCTTCCAAGAAATGATTCAGGATCAAGACCTATCACTGCCATGGAGTCAACTTCACCTCCTAGTGATGCTATTGGACCGGGAAGAACTACCCATAATGGTTTCCTACACTGACTATGAGCGTGGAAGTTCTCTTCTTTTCCTTTGGAGTGGCGGGTGGTTTTGAACTTCTGACCTTGAAATTAGCAACCCAACTCTTATTCGCTATATCGTGAAGGCTACTTCAGATCCCTGTGCTTAAAATGTCCACTGAAATGTCTGCTCTTGTCTGCAGCACATCTGGGTACTACATTAACGCTCAACAAACAAAATCTACTCAGCTTTAACGTTTCAATCAGTATTATGTAAGCTGAATCCATTTAAATGAAGCTAGTTTCTCCTGTCAATGTTTGGTCCTTTTCAATGTGTTATTGTTATTAGGTTCCTTCAAGTCAGTTTTGACTCAGAGCGACTCTGTGCACAACAGGAGGAAACAATGGGGGTCCTGTGCCATTCCCACAATTGTCATATTTGAGCCTTTCGTTTGGGCTACTGTGACCATCCATGTAATCGCAAGCCTTTCTCTTCCATTATGACCTTGGATATTCCTTTCGTCATAAATTGCTGTGGATGGTCTTCTATTGTGGGCTTCATCTTTACCATCCTTTATTAAAATGAGTGACCCCTTTTGAAATTCTGATTTCTTTGGTGAATTATCCTGATAAACTCTTTGTAAATAATCAGTAAATTTAACATTCCTTCAACAAAGCATCACTATAAACTTGATGATGTTTAGTTTTATTTCAAATTTAGCAGACATGTTTCTGCTCTGATAGGTCTTTTTATCAAATCCCTGTAATACTTTTCTTACTGACTCAACTAGGTCCTATTTGGACATATTACAAAAAGTTAGTGTGAGTTTATTTTGGTACCCCAAAATAAACAAGATAAATCAATATGTAATTCAAAATTAAACCATGGGCTGGTAAGAGAATCAAACTCATAAGGCCAAGGATGATTCTTTAGTCATGTCTTCACCCACAAATTTCCTTACCAATACTGACACCCACCCCTGCTCCCACAGTACCCTCTCCTTCTTAGACGAGTTAGAAAATCGATTGCAATAGTTACACAGATACAATGGACCATAATTATATTATGGCTTTTATTATGTGGTTGCTGTCATTGTTAGGTGCCTTTGAGTTGACTCTGACCCATATGACCTTATGCACAACAGAACAAAACGCCCCCGTGTCCTGCATCCTCCTCACAAGTATTCATATCCTAGGGTCCCTTGTTGCAAGGACTGTGTCAGTTTATCTCATTGGGGATCTTTCTCTCCTTTGCTGCCCATATAGTTTACCAAGCACAATGTCCTTCTCTAGGTACAGGTGTCTCTTGACAACATGTCCAAGGTATACAAGACAAAAGTCTCACTGTTTTTGCCTCTAAGGTGCACTCTGGACATACTTCCAATACACATTTGCTTGTATTTTTGGCAGTCCATAGTACTCAATATTTTTCACCAGCACCACAATTTAAATGCATAGATTCTTCTTTGGTCTTCTTTATTCAATGTCCAGTTTTCACGTGCATATATGACCATTGAAAATAACAGTGATTGGATCAGGCACCTTGTCATCCCCAAGGTGACATACTAGCTCTTCGGTGCTTTAAAGAGATCTTGTGCAATATATTTATCCATCACAATGCACTTTTTTAATCTCTTGACTGCTGTTTCCAAATGCATTGATTGTGGATCCAAACAAGACAAAATCCTTGAAGTTCAATCATTTATCCTTTTATGCTGATGCTCTCCATTGGTCCAGTTGTGAGAATTTGGGTCCTTATATTGAGTCTTAATCCATACTGAAAGCTGCAATTCTTGCTCTTCGCCAGCAAGTGCTTCAGGTCCTTCTCACTGCCAGCAATCAGGCTTCTGTCATCTACGCATCACAGCTTGTTGAGTATTTTGCCAATCTTGATGTTGATTCTTCTTCATATAATCCATCTTCTCTGTTTATATGCTTAACACACAGATTGAATAAGTGTGCACACCTTGACGCACGCCTCTTCTGATTTGAACCATGCAGTATTCTCTGGTTTTGTTCACACAATTGCCTCTTTGTCCTTGCATAAACTACGCATAAGCACCACGAAGCTTCTGGCATTCCCATTCTTCTCAAGGTTATCCATAATTTGTTATGATTCACATAGGCATATGCCTTTGCATAGCAAATAAAACAGAAGTTAATATGTTTCTGGTATTTTCTGCTTTCATCCAATATCCACCTGACATCAGCATTGCTAGCCCTTGTCGCACATCATGTTCTGAGTGCTGCTGGCACCTCTGGCAGCTCCCTGTCAATGTGCTGCTCCACACGTTGTCGGATGAGCCTGAACGACATTTTACTTACACGTAATTTCAATGATATTGTTCTATAATTTGAGAATTCTCTCGTGTCACCTTTCTTTGGAAGGGGTACAAATATGGATCACTGCCAATCAGTTTCACAAGAAGCTGTCTTCATCCTTTCGTGACATAGACCAGTAAGTGCCTCCAGTGCTTCATCAGCTTGTTGAAACATTTCAATTGATATTCCATCAATTCTTGGAGCCTTGTCTATGGCTTGTGCTTTCAGTGCAGCTTTCAGTGACAGATACTGTAACTCTGTAAGGGAGTGGAACACCTCTCTGCCCTCATCCACATCTTTCTCTCTTGAGGGGCTGGTGGTTTTGAGCTGCTGACTTTATGGTTAGCAGCCCACTGCATAACCACTGCATCACCAGGGTTTCTCAATCTCTTACAGAGAAGGTGTGGATTAGGCCACTGAGATATCAGTGCTCTCAAACTACTTTTCCGAATCATGAGTGCTTTCATGTTCATGTAGCAAAATGAAATCACTGCAGGAAAACAAACAAACAAACAAAAAAAACCAAAATGTAGGTGAACATTTTCTTAATGCCTCTGCATCAGCGTTAGTCAATAAAATGTTGGTATTGTCTGGCAGTAATCTGTTTTACATTCACTCTGGTTATAACATTGGGTTTTATTTTTCAAAAATAAACTGTCAAATTCTTTCTCCATCACCTTTGGTTCTTGCTGTGATGATACTTCTTGAAATGGAAGAATGTGAACTAGAGTTTTGTTCTGTTTGTTACAGTGGCTCTGTGTTTCATTTCCATTTTCGCTGATGCTTCTTGCACTTTTCATTAATTTGTCCATAGAATCTTTTAATATTGAAACTAGAGGTTTGAATGTTTTCTTGGTTTCTTTCGGTTTAAGATATGTTGAACATGTTCTTCATTTTTTGTTTTCTAAGTCTAAGTCTTTGCACATTTTATGATAGCATTTTACTTTGTCTTCTTGACCTGCCCTTTGAAATTTTCTGTTGAGATGTTTGATGCCAGCATATCTTCCATTTACTTTACCATGGTAAAGAGGAAGTTCCCAGAGTCTCTTTTGACACTCAATCTGACCTTTTATAGCTTTCCTATCTTTTAAGTGACCACTTGCTTTCTTCATAAACGATATTGTGCAACTCCCATAGTGTATCAGGTCTTCTGTCCTTAATGTTCAATGCATAAAAACTATTCTTGAAATTTAGGTAGGCAACACTTAAAGTCATATTTTGGCTCTTGTGGACTTGTTTTTAATTTTTTTCAGCTTCACTGTGTTAAGCAATGTTCTGAAGAGAAAAAAAAAACAGGGCATTTTTGAATACATATGCTTTATATAGCAAGAAGGAGTATAAGAGCTAATTAGCCATACAGCAGCAAGAGGACTCAGTTCAACTCACTTTTGTGGAACAATCAATATACTGAAGGTTCTTCAACTGGCTTCTGGTTCAACATTAAGGAAGCAGACAGAAATATCTGCCCGCAGGCATGGCAAGCAGGCAGCCTGCAGGCAGCAGATGGCAGAGTGGAGCAACAACAGCCAGTAGCACAGGAGTATAGTGAAACAGGTCCTGATGGGGTCTCAAGCTCTAGCTATGCATGACAAGATGACATGATCAACTGGTTGGATTGGTCCACAGGTAGTGTAGCACATGGTTGAGGTAAAGGACTAGTTTAAGCAGCAGCATGCTGGTCTAATCACCGGGGAAAAAGAAGAAGAGGCCAGCTTCCTAGAGTCATTTATCTCAGTTATCCTCCAATCAAGCTGTTTAAAGTCTGCCCACCTGATCCTATGGAGCCCTATTTTGCACAATACACTTCTCACATTCACCATGACCATACATATGAGCAACTATTCCACTTTCTACTGATTGCATGACTTTAGCTGATGGCATTGAGCTTTCCCAATGTCTCTTCCCACCGATGTAATTAATTTAATTTCTGTGTATTCCATCTGGTGAAGTCAATGTATATAGTGAATGTCTGTGTTCTTTGTTTTAAAAAAAAGGTAACTGCTATGAACAAGTCATCAATCTTGCAAAATTACACTATGGACTCTGCAGCTTCCTTTCTGTCAACAAGACCATATTTCTCAACTATTATTCCTTCTGCTTTATTTCCAGGTTTTGCATTTCAATTGTCAATAATTACCAATGCATCATGATGGATTTTTTTTTCTTAAATTCCGACTGAAATCTTTGGTAGATTTTTCAATTTTTTCTTTATTGGCTTTTTGGTTTGTTGTAAAAATTTGAATAAGAGTTGGATTGAATGGATTTCCTTTAATGTATATCAATATAATCTTATCAGAGACAGCACTGCACTTGAAGATTGGTATTGAAATGACCTTCATCACAATGACTGCAACACCATTCCTTTTGATCTTATCCTTGCTGTCAGACTAGACCATATGATTTTCTTATTTAAAACTGCTAACGCAAGTCCATACCAGCTCACTCAATCGAAGTCTACCAATGTTTATCTGTTCCATTTAATAGTTACTCATTCCAATATTCCTAGATTCATACTTTCTACATTCCAAAGTATGATTCTTAGTAGACTTTTGATGCTATTTCTTCTCACCCCCATCACCAAAAGAAGATCCCCATCACTAAAAGAAGATCCAGAAGGATCCACTGTCACAGGCTTAATGCCATTAACATCACCATGGTCAACACTACCTTGGGAAAGCAGCATCTTCTCAGTCACATTTTTCGTGCCTCTGACCCATCGTTAGGCAATAACTCAGACATTATTCCACTTCTTATCATTACAAATTCACTATACAATGATGTTTAGGTGCTATGCATAATTTTCTGTGATAAAGATCATTTTATTGGGGGATCTTACAGAGCTTATTACAATCCATACATCATTTATAGCAAACATATTTATACACATGTTGCCATGATCATTTTCTAAACATTCACTTCTATTTGAGCCCATGGTATCAGCTTCTCTTCCCCTCCCTCCCTTGGCCCTTTGTTAAACGATAAATTATTATTTCCATATCTTATTATTTTCAGACTGACTGCTGTCTCCCTTCACCTATGTTTCTTTTGTTTGTCCCCTTCAGGGGCAGAGAGGATGTTATGCATCAATCATTGCGACCAATTCCCCCTTCCTCCCCACCTGTCTCCCCTGCCTCCTGGTATCGCTACTCCTATTTCTATTCTTGAGGCATTTATCTGACCTGCATCATGTGTCCCGAGCTCTTATCTGTACCAATGTACATGTTCCAATCTAGCAAGATCTAAAAGGTAGGACTGGGGTCACGACAGTCGGGGAGGAAAAGGGGGTTGAAGAAATCTTAAAGAATGATAGTAATATTATGTGTTTCAATGGTGCTATACTGTGGCATGATTGACTCATCCCTTCCTGGTGACCCTTCTATAAGGGGGTGTCCTATTGTCTACATATGGGTTTGGGTCTCTGCTCCAACCCCCTACATTCTCAACAATATATTTTTTGGTTTGGGTATACTGATGCCTGTTACCTAATCCTGTTGACACCTCATAATTGCACAAGCTGGTGTGCTTCTTCAATGTGGACTTCTGCTTCTCTGCTAAATGGCTGCTTGTTTCACTTCAAGCCTCCAGATACTATGTCTTTTGATAACCGGACACCATCAGCTTTCTTCACCACATTTGCTTAGGCACCCATTTTGTCTTCAGTGATCGTGTTGGTAGGGTGAGCATCAAAGAATTCCAGGTTGTTAGAACAAGAGACACAAAATCCGCCCATCTCCTCAATGAATTGCCACATAAATATATGTACATAGGCCAATACCTTTATTTTTATTAATTAGTATTTTTACATAAGTTCACATCTATGCTTACACCTCTATCCATAGCTTTTATGCATGATATTTTTCCCAGAGGCTACTTCCTTAGAAAGTGGGCAGCTTATTCCCTTCTTCATAGCCGACTCTTTGTCTGGAAGCTTTGCTGACACCTGTTCACAGTGGGTGACTCTGCTGGCATTTGAGATATCATTGCCATAGTTTGCAGGATCACATCAATACACAAGCCACTAGCTTATGAAAAACTCAGACGCGGTGGATTTTGGAGGCTAGTGCATTACAAATCAAGATCAGATATGCTCAAGACAGAGTTCTGTGGTCAGATCAGCCTTTCCCAATTTTACCTACAGGCAAACCTATCTTTGGCTAATACCCTCTATCAAGAGTCCCTTTGATGGATATTCTCATGCTTTCAATCTTTAGCGTTGCTTAAAAACATCGGGTTGATTCCAATACATAGTGACCTTTTCTGACAGGGTCCCACTGCTTGTGAATATGTCATAAAACCCAGCTCAATGCCTCTTCCCTCTACTGAGTGAGTCAACAAACCTAGAGCTCCAGTTATGAGCACGGCTCCTCCAGAAGCAAGCCTCCTAACTATCTGGCCCTGGATTAAGGATCTTTGGTGTATGCTCCACTCCTGAGTCCAAAGTTAAATGTCAACTCCTGCGATTTCCTTCTTGATGGTAGTGAGATCTTGCCTCTTGCTTTTCAAATACCTCATTTTATGCTAGCAGTGAAAATGAGCACATATCTGTCAGTTTGTTGTACTTTAGTAGCTTGAGTATTGCGGTAAAGTTGCTGGAAGTTAGGACACTGATATTTCAAATGCCAGCATGGTTATAAAAAATGATCAGGTTTGGGCAGAACTTCCAGTCTGAGGGCACACAATAAGGAAGGACTGAACTCCTCACATTGGAAGAAGGAACAGCTTAAAACCTTATGTAGAATTCCTAAACTCTGTCAGACACTGAAAGAATGGAAGCAGACCATTGTTTGAGATTGTGCCAGAGGATGGTGTCCCCGGCTGGGATGGTTCTCAAAATGTGACTGAGCTCTGGGTAATTTCACAGAGGGTGGTCGACGATGGTGACCTGACTCCAGTAAGGTCTGTGGGAGTGGAGTATTCTGATCTTCATTTACTGATGGAGCATGACTCCAGGTAAAGGAGAAAGGCCTACAAATATCTGCTAATGATCAGAACTTGGAATGTGTAAAATAGGATTAGAAAAATAGGAAGTTATCCAAAATGAAATGGAATGCATCAAGATCAATATTTTAGGTATTAGTGAGTTGAAATGGACTGGTATGAAATGAGAAAATCATATGATTCACTCTGCTGGGAATAACACAATCAAGAGGATTAGGATGGCATCCATTGTGAAAACGGGCATTGAAAACTCAATCATGAAATATAATATTCTTTGCAATAAGATTTTATCTATCATACTTTAATGAAATTAAAGAAATAAATATTATTCAAATTTATGCACCAACCAATGAAGCTAGTGAGGAAGAAATTGTAGAATTCTACCAATCACATGAATTGGAAATTGATAAAATATGTACTGAAGATGCATTGATCATTACTGGTGATTGACATGCAAAAGTTGGAAACAAAGAGTAAGGAATAGTAATTGGCAAATATTGACTTGGTGACAGAATCTAAGTTGGAGATCACATGCTAGAATTCTGCAAGTTCAGTCCTTCTTAACTGTATGGCTTCAGACTGGAAGTTCTGCCCAAACCAGACCATTTTTTATAACCATGCTGGCATTTGAAATATCAGTGACTTTGTTCATAGCAAATATCATTTTCCAACAACACAAAAGACAACTCTAATACACGTGGAATTCTTTAGATGGAATACACAAAAATCAAATTGACTATATTTGTGGAAGAGATACTGGAGAAACCCTTTATCAGCTAAAACCAGGACAGGAGATGGGTATGAAACAGACTATCAATTGCTCATATGTAAAATCAGGATACAGTTTATGAAAATTAAAACAAGTCTATGAGAGCCAAATAGCACCTCAAGTCTATCCCACCTGAATTTTGAAAACATCTTAAGAAGAGATTAGTTGCATTGAACACTAAGGACAGAAGCCCTGATGAGCTGTAGTCTAATATTAGGAGTGTCATTAATGAAGAAAGCAAATGGTCATTAAAAAGGCAAGGTAAAAACAAAGAGCCAAGTGAAAGTCAGAAGAGCTTCTGAAACTTGTTCTTAATCCAGGAGTCGCTAACACAAAAGGAAGAAATGATTCATTCAAAGAGCTGAATAGAAAATTTCAAGGAAAAAGCCTAATATTATTTTAAAATGTGCAAAGTCCTAGAATTAGAAAACTAAAAGAGAAGAACACACTTAGCATATCTTAAACTGAAAAATACAACAAAAAAATATGGGACTTGAATGACCATTCTAGCATTTGCAATACCAGTGAAATGATAGCCTTTGAAATGATAACTTCCGGCATCACAGAAATAAGGCCAGAGTACTTCCTAGAAGCAAGGAGAGCCGGGCTTCATCTATAGACTTTGGACGTCTTGTTAGGAGAAAGTAGTCCCTGGAGAAGGACATCGTGTTTGGTAAAGCAGAGAGGCAATTGAAGGGGAAGGCCCTCAACGAGATGGATTGACACAGTGGTTCCAACAATGGGTTCAAGCATTTGAATGCTTGTGAGGATGGCACCGACCCTGGTGATGTTTCATTCTGTTGTGCCGAGGGTCGCCATGGATTGGACCTGATTCGATGACACCTAACAGCTACAGGTGGCAGCTACAGATAGCATAGCCATTAATCTTTGGGCTGCTAACGGCAAGGGCATCGGTTGAAAATCACCAGTCATTCCCCAAAAGAAAGATGGAGCTTTCTACTCCAATAAAGAGTTATATTCTTGGAAATGCATAGCGGCAATTCTACTCTGTCGTACAGGGTTGCTATGAGCCAGTTCCAATTCAGTGGCAGGATTCTGGTTTGGTTTCGTTTTTGAGGTGGCAGTTTTATATATTTGGCAGCATTATTATAATTTTATAAGTTACACACCTTTGCTTTGAGTTCTATTGCTGTTAGGTATTGCCAATATCCAAGTAAAATAATTCAAAACATAGAAACTAAAGTTTAATATTTCCTTATCTAACCCAAAGTCCTTTAAAAGTAGTGCTCCCTCAAACACTTCGAATTTAGCAACAAAAAAGGGGAACCATCAGAACCAAGAGTTATTCACAATGAGAGCTTGTTATACTATACATTCATTTTTACATTAAAATTTTTATGAATAGTGAAGTATGCTTCCCCCCCCCTTAAATAGGAGATAAAATACAGTGCTGTCAACTTTAATAGTGAGTTCCTAAATTTTTGTAATTAAATCTTCTGTTATAGTTAAAAGTCATTGAAGCATAATATGAATAATTTGCATGTAGTGGATGTACCTCATTTCATGGGTTTAAGGGAATGCGACTTATTTAGTTTTAATAAATTTAATGTTATTTAACTTATTCACTGAATTACAACTTTGTCAATTTTCAGTATTCTGTTTTTCCTTATTGAATCCTTCACGTTGAAATTGTGTGTGCTTGTGTGTGTGTGTGCGTGTGTGTGCATGTGTGCGTGTGTGCTTGTGTGTGTGTGCGTGTGTGTGTGTGTGCGTGTGTGTGCGTCTGCGTGTGTGTGCGTGTGTGTGTCTGTGTGAGCTGTACACACTAAGTGTTTTCTTCTCTGGGTTCAGCATCAGTGGATATTTTGGGCGTACAATTCTCCACTCAAACTATTTATTTATTGCCCTTTTAGCCGTTATGCCCAACTCTGCAATCACCTCTGATAGTCCTCCCCTTCCCCAGTGCCTTCCATAACTAAATCATCCATCTAAGAACAAGACAGGGATACTTATCTTCAGCATCTCGAATCACTTTGATAGTCTGTCTCAACTCTGGTAATTCTTCTCTAATTTCAGATTTTCATCAAAAGCTGTCAAACTCAAGAAAAGACCCCTTGAAGAGCCAGAAATCAACTCCAAAATCAATGATACAACGGACAGATAGATACATTTGTCAAGTGCCAACTTGAAAATGGGTGTGTGAAAGATAGGCTAAGGACATTGTATGTCAAACTGCTTGCCTCAAAGTGTCTATGGTTTTCAAAAGGGGTTGTATTTCATTTAAAAGCAAAAAAGAGTCAGAATAAGTCATAGACTTGAAAGGCGAAGGATCATTTAATGTTGTGAACACTTTGTTAAATACATAGGTGATATGCTTTTGTGAACGCTGAAAGGAGAGCTTATTTTGTATGCATGCTTGAAGTGCAGACACCATTATACACATAGATGGTATTTCCATTATATTTTGCATTGAAACATAGTGAAAGGATGAGGACAATCATTCTGTTAATGATATGCCAATGAAGCGTGTGTGCTTTTCCTGCTTGCCACAGTAGTCTTTCTTCATCTATTAGATCTGATCAGAAGACAAAGAAAATAGCCTTATGTTGTGTAAATAATGTTAACTACCTTATTCTTCACTTGGTTCATTTCTAAGAACTGTGAAAGTGATGATCTAAAATGCTGTCTATGAATACATTTCAAATTTGTTCTGCTGCCTGTTTTAGACACAGATCAAATGAACAGAATGAAAATCCTAGAAATAGACCTACGTGCATATGTTCTACTGGTTTTTGAGAAAAATTCACGATAATTTAGTTTAGGACAGATAGACATTCAACATATGGAACCAGTAATGCTCATATCCATACGCAGACAAACTCTTTTCTGTTTGTTATGAATGCTGTCCACACAGCAATTTTGAGAACTTTTGTTTTCTTTACATTGAGGTGTCATCACCACTGAATGTTCTCGGTCGTCTGGGATCTTGATCAGTGAATACTTCCCGTCCTTCTAGCTTTCAGCAACCAAGATCGTCATCTGCATTTTATTCTTCCTTCCTCCAATCTGATACTGTTCTTTTTCATATAAACCCAGTTACTTGACTTATTTGCTCAGTGTACATATTGAATAAGTAAAGTGAAGGGTACAACCCTGACATTCACCTTTCTTGATTTTAAACCATGTATTATCCTCTTATTCTTTTAAGACTGATTGTCTCCTGATTTGTGTGTAGGTTCTGATGACAAGTATTCTGATGAAATATTTTTGAGTTCTCAAGCTTCACAAAGTTATCCATAGTTTGTCAATAAAATATATTTGCATAATCAACAAAACACAAGTAAGCAAAGTCCTTATGCTCTTGATTCTTACTTTCTAAGTCAGCAATGCCCTAGTTACATGCCTTCTTCTAAAGCCAGCTTGGATATCTGGCAGCTTCTTGTAGATGCCCTGTTGAAACCTTGTTAAAAGATCTTCAGTAAAATTGCACTTTGATGTAAAATGTGTTGATGTATCACAACATACATTTAAAAAGTTCTGCTTAGCAAATGATCCTTGTATAGTTCGACAATTTCTACAGTGTGTGGAGTTATCTGTGGTAAAAGACAATGAAGGATCATATCTGACTACTTCTAGCTTTCCCATTGCTAGGAGGCAAGGGTAAAACACGCCTCCATCATCAATCCTTCTTTACCTATGCTAACACCGACCATTCCTCCTATGCACTCTCCATCGATGCTAGCTTTGATATTTTGTTGCAATGGCCACGCAGAACTGACAGACAATGCTCACACTAAAGGAGGTTTATCATGGAAGTTAATAGGTTGCAAGTCAGGATCAGCGAACAGTAAGGATACAGTCATTGGTCTCCTCACATAGTAGTCAAGTCTCTCCAACACTCAGCCTTTTACCCATGTGATAGCCCATTCTCTCTCTGATCCTGGGTCTATCAGCCACACCATCTCTTGACCTTTTCTCCTTGGACCAGAAAGGGAGCCTGTCTGTTGCTCTATACCACAGTTCTATCATCTTAGGCCAGGTGAGAAGGTGCTCCATATTCTCCAAGCTGCTCCTCTGGTGCAGGTAGAACCTGCAAACAGATACCCCGGTGTTTGTGCCTCTCCCCAACATATGAGCTGGCCCTTCAGACGGGAAGAGTGATTGAGCAGATGGGCAGATTGTACCCCGAACTGAAGCTAGCTTATGTTGTTCTAGGCAACAAAATTGAAAGAGGCCAAAAGATCAGTGAACAGATCATGGGAAACCCTGGAACTGTGCTGGACTGGTGCACCAAGCTCATATTCTTTGACCCCAAGAAGATCAAGGTGTTTGTTCTGATGAGGCTGATGTAATGATAGTCATTTAGGGCCACCAACATCAGAGCATCTGAATCCAGAGGATGCTGCCAAGGAACTGCCAGATGCTGCTTTTCACAGTCACCTTTGAAGACTCCGTGTGGAAATTTGCCCAGAAAGTGGTTCCCAACCCCAACATCATCAAACTGAAGCGTGAGGGGGAGTATTATGTCCTGTGCATTAATCGAGATGAGAAGTCACAGGCCTTGTGTAACCTCTATGAGGCCATCACCATTGCCCAGGCCATGATCTTCTGCCACACTTGCAAGATAGTCAGCTGACTGGCAGCAGAGCTCTCAAAGGAAGACCACCAGGTGGCTCTGCTGAGTGGCGAGATGGTGGTGGAGCAGAGAGCTGTGGTGCTCAAGGGCTTCCTAGAGGGCAAAGAGAAGGTTCTAGTGACCACCAACATGTGTGCCCAGGACATAAATGTGGAACAAGTGTCCATCTCATCCACTTTGACCTTCCAGTGGACAAGGATGGGAACCCGGACAAGGAGACGCACCTGCACCGGATCGGGTGCACTGGCCGCTTTGGCAAGAGGGGCCTGGCTGTGAACATGGTGGACAGCATGCACAGCATGAACATCCTCAACAGGATCCAGGAGCATTTCAATAAGAAGATAGAAAGATTGGACACGGACGACTTAGATGAGATTGAGAAAATCGCCAACTGAGAAGTGGGCCCTGGGCGCTGTGCTCACCCTCGGGCCACCTGCAGGGACATGTAGGTGCTTTTTGGCCCGGGCACCCAGCCCCCAGGGACAAAGGTGCGAATAGAGAAAACACCTACATCATTTTGAATTACGTTCAGACTTGACCAAAAAAATAGTGTAAATGATGGGGGATGGTAGAAAATAATTGTTTACAATTAATGTAGGTTTAAAATTATGAAAGGTGTTCATCAGAATTGTATCCATTCATCATACTTATTCAGTTGTATGCTAGCAAATCATCATCCATGTTGAATTTTATGAAGAGAAGTGTGGCATCAGGCTCAGGAAAAGGCTTATTAACAACCCGAGATATGCAGATGACACAACTTTGCTTGATGTAAGTGAGGAGGACTTGAATCACTTGCTGATGAAGGTCAAGAATTGCAGCCCTCAGTATGGACTCTGACCCAATCTAAAGAAAATCAAAATATTCGACACTGGATTACATCATGAGAAATTGAGAAAACGTTGAAATTGATAAGGATTTTGTCTTCCTTGTTTCCACAATCAATGCTCATGGAAATAGCAATCAAGATATCAAAAGGCACAGGCATTAGGTAAGCCTGCTGCACAAAACCTATTTAGAGTAATCCACAGCAAGAATGTTATTTTGAGAACTGATGTACACCTGATCTAAGCCATGGGATTTTCAATTGCCTCATAACCACGTGCAAAATTGAACATTTAATAAGAAGACCGCATAGAATCACTGTTTAAGGATTTTGGTGCTGGGGAAGAATATTGAAAGTAAGTAACATGGACTGCCAAAAAGACAAACAAAATGGTCTTGGGAAAAGCAAGACCAGAGTACTCCTTGGAGGCAAGAATGGTGAGACTCGTCCTTACATACTTTGGGCATATTGTCAGAAGGGACCAGTCCCTAGAGAGGAGCACCCTGCTTGTTAAAATGAAGAGACAGCAAAAAAAAAAAAAAGGAATGTTCTCACGGAGATGGATTGACACACTGGCTATAACAATGGAGTCAAACATGAGAACTTTTCTGAGTATGGAACAGGACTGGGCAGTGTTTTGTCCCATTGTGCATAAGGTCACCATAAGTTTGAATGGACATAACAACAACACTCAAGCATTTGGCAGGAGTTAGAAAATCCTGGGTAGAAGAGCCACGGTAAGAAATTTCACTCTACCACACACCCTTTCTTTGTAATGTGCACAAGCTTCCAGGGAGTTGGTCGGGCTTTCATCTTCCAATTTATTTGCATAGACTGATGCATACTTCCAGCGCTGTATCAGTGTATTGAAGTATTTCATTTTGAATTCTCTCAATTAATTCTCAGAGTTTCCTTGTTCACTAATTGCTTCAGTAAAGTTTGAACTTTTTCTTAAAACACCATCTGCTCTTGATCTACATTTTCAAAACGGTGAATGTGTACCAACTTTTTGGATTAAAAAAAACAACACAAAAACAACTTAGAAAAGAGTAATCCCAGAGCACTGAGCTCCACCAAATGTCAAGCAGATAACTGACATCAGCAGCCACTATACAAAGCAAGAGTAACAAAACATAATGTTAGAGAAGGATATGAACCTAGGGAGATGCATAGAAGAGACAGATTTTTAACTGCAATAGAAAGAAATCTTCGGTATGCTGCTTAGAGTCAGTCATAAAGGATATATGGGGAATCAATACCAAGAAAGTATGAAATATAGGATAGATTCACCTACCAAAGGGAAATGAAAGAGTTAAAGGAAAATACAGCAGAAGCATAGCAAATCGTAAAAGGTCTTAACACTGGACTGAAAGAGGTGAATAATTGTATCAGCAACCTCATACATACCCAAGAAGAATTCAACAAATGTGAAAGACAATTGTACAGGACAATCAAAGAAGCTGAATAAAATCTGAAAACAAAGATTGATTCTATGAAGAGGAATAATATTAGAATAATTGAGTTTCCTGAGCAAGGGATAACAAAATGTTCAACAGCCAAGATAACGTCCCTAGTTGGAAGAAAACTTCCCCAAATTCATGAAGGAGAATCAAACAATTATCCAGAAAGAAGACAGGACATCAATTAGATTGAACCCCAGGGACAACACACCAAGGCATATAGTAATTAATCTATCCAAGTTTGAGGGAAAGGAGAAAATCAAAAGAACATTTAGAGGGAAAACAAGATTGTCACATATAAGGGTAATCAGATAAGAAGATTCTTAGACTTGTCAGCAGAAATCATGAAGAAGGACAGAATGGAGTAGCATCTTCCAAGCATTGAGGGAAAATAAATTTAATCCAATAATTTTATATTCTGCCAAATTGTGCATCAAAATAGACAGAGAAGGAAGGGGTTTCCCAGATTGGGAAAAAATTAGAGAATGCATTATAAAAATCTACAAGAATTAATTCCAGTTCACTTTGGTCAGAAGACCAACATCCACAATGCACAAACATGAGACCACCATATAGTGTAACTCTATCCAAAAGTCAGAGCACTGAAAGAATGCCCAAGTCATCTTTGACACAATGGTGAAAGAAGTCAAGAATGAATGCCACCACACATAAAAAACACATTGCTAACTAGGGATGACAGAAAAGGTTTATCACAAAAGGTACAAGATAACAGCAAAGAATCCATGGACGGATGTGATAACACTGAATGGCAGTGGTTTGAGTTTCACCATTAAAAGACAAAGGTTGTCAGACTGGAATAGGAAATGCAATCCAGCAATCTGTTGTCTGAAAGAAACACATCTCAAGCTCACAGCAAAAATAGGTTGAGGCTTATAGGCTCATGGAAAGTATACCAGGCTAACAGCAATGTTACAGAAGCAGAAGGGGCAATTCGGATCTTGGACAAAATTGATTTCAAGGTACAGGACATAACAAGAGATAAGTATGGGCATTATGTGATGCTTAAGGTACCAGTAGACCAAGAGCCAGTCAGCATAAAAAACATACATGTACCCTACAAGAGACTCATAATATTTGTCAATCAAATCATCCAAAAGATGAGAAAAGAAATCACGAGATCAACAATCATAGGAGGAGACTTCAATGCACCACTCTCTGAGGTTAGATCAACAGGAAAGAAGCTCAACAAGCAGGCTACAGAACTAAACCCTATAATTAGTCAACTCGACCTGAAAGACACACTCAGAGGTCTCCAATGAACTACAAAAAAAATTCACATTCTTTTCAAGCTCACATGGCACATATTTGAAAATAGACAACATGCTGGGATCCAAATCAAGTTTTAGCAATTTCAAATGTATAGAGGCCACTCAGACTTCCTTCTCTGACCACTATGCCAATAGAGCTGAAAGTCAACAAAAGAAAGTTACACAAAACAAGGACAAATATTTGGAGGATGAATAACTTAATTCTCCAAATGGAGTGAACCAAATAAGAGACAAAAATAGGAAGTCTATGGAAACCAATGAGAATACAACATACTAAAATCTATGGATCCATCAAAGGTAGTTATAAGATGATGCATGATCGTGATAAATGTGAGAGATTTGTGGTGGATACCCTCTCACAAAATCTTCAGCAGTTGGAACAAAGTCAACAGAAGAATCCTTATAATAGCAAAAGAAAATAAATTACACAAATCAGAGATAGATAAATGAGTGGGAAAGCAAATGAATTATGGAGAAAACATAGAAAAAAAGATGGTTTATCAGAAGGATTAACAATCAACAAATCACTTGTAAAACTAACAAAAGATGGGAAGGAGCAGATGTGAATATTCAGAATGAGGGATGAAATGGGAAATCACAACGGACCTCAATGAAATTAAATGACTAATTGCACCTTACTATGAAAGGCTGCACTACAAGGATTACAAGAACTTGGAAGACAAGGACAAATACCTGGAAAAACACACCCGTCCCAGATTATCCCACATAGATGTCAATAACTTGAACAGACGCAGAGCAAAAGAAGAAATAGATAAGGTTATCAAGGAACACCAACTATCAAAAGCCCCAGCTCAGATGATTTCTCAGGAGAATTCTACCGAGCATTCAGGGGAAAGCAGGCACTGATACTACACAAGCTCTTCCAGAAAATAGAGAAGGACGGCAAACTCCCAAACACATTTTATGAAGCTAGTCTAACACTGATACCAAAACCGGGAAAGGATCTGACAAGAATTGAGAACTACAAGCCAATATCTCTAATGAATACAGATGCAAAAATCCTTTAGAAAATTGTGCCCAATAGTATACAGAATTAAATAAAAAGAATAATCTATTATGACCAAGCGAGAGTCATACCAGGGATGCAGGGTTAATTCAACAATTAAAAATTCATCAACCACCATGTTGAAAAAAAAAGAAAAGGGGCCGCATATGATATAATTAGACTCAGATAAGGCATTTCGCAACATTCAACACCCATTCCTAATTAAGACAATGAAGAAGGTAGAACTAGAAGGAAAATAACATGATATAATTAAAGCTATATATGCAAATCAAACAGCAATATTTACATTCAAGGAAGAAAAGCCAAAATATTCCCACTGAAAAAAGGAACCAGATAAGGATGCCCTTTCCCCCTACTTTCATTCAATATAGTCCTTGAGGTTCTGGCTAATAACATAAAGCAACAGAAGGATATTAAATGTATATGTGAAAGGTAGGCTTTGAGCGGGACCCAGAAGCAGAAAAGGCTCTGCAACAAGTTCAGGCTGCCGTGAAAGCTGCTTTGTCACTGGGACCATAGGATCCAGCTGACCTGATGGTGCTAGAAGTGTCGATTGTAGATGGAGACGCAGTATGGAGTCTTTGGCAGGCCCCTATTGGTGAATCACAGCATGGACTATTGGGTTTGGGGAGTAAAGTCTAGCCATCCTCTGCAGACAATTCTATTGTTAAATGGAAGTGGTATATAGCAGGTCGGAGCAGAGCAGGACATAAAGGGATAAGTAAGCTGCATGAAGAAATGGCCCAAATGCCCACAGTCTCCACTCATATCACATTACCTTCTTTCTCCCAGTCTTCACCTATGGCCTCCTGGGGAGTTCCTTACCATACTTCAACTGAAGACCAAAAAATCATGCTTGGTTTATGGATGGCTCTGCATGATATGCAGGTGCCAATCTTAAGTGGGCAGCAGCAGCACTACAGCCCCTTTCTGGGATCTCCCTAAAGGACAGCAGTAAAGGGAAATCCTCACCACGGGCAGAACTTTGAGCACTGCACCTGGCTGTTCGGTTTGCCTGGAAGATGAAATGGCCAGATGTGAGACTATATACTGATTCATGGGCTGTGGCTAATGGCGTGACTGAATGGTCCGGGAACTGGAAGGAACATGATTGGAAAATTGGTGACAAGCAGATGTGGGGAAAATGTATGTGGATAGATCTTTCTACATGGGCCAAGAAAGTAAGATAATCGTGTCTCATGTGAACACTCATCAAAGGGTTCCCTCTGAAGAGGAGGACTTTAATAATCAAGTGGATAAGATGACATGTGCTGTGGAGACTGGTCGTCCTCTTTCCTGTGTCAATCCTGTTATCACCCAATGGGCACATGAACAAAGTAGACATGGTGGCAGGGATGGAGGTTATGCATGGGCTCAGCAACATGGACTTCCACTCACCAAGGCTGACTTGGCCACTGCCACTGCTGAATGCCCCATCTGCCAGCAGCAGAAGCCAGCACTAAGTCCAAGATAAAGGACAATACCTCAGGGAGATCAACTGACAACCTGTTGGCAGGTTGATTACATAGGACAACCTCTGTCATGGAGGGGGAAACATTTTGTTCTTAATGGAATAGACATCTACTCTGGATATGGATTTGCTTCCCTGAAAAAAAATGCTTCTGCCCAAACTACCATTCGTGGACTTACAGAATGCCTCATCCACAGGTATGGCATCCCACATAGCATTCTTCAGATCAAGGAACTCACTTCACATGAAATGCAGTGTGGCAATGGGCCCATTCCCATGGAATCCACTGGTTGTATCATGTTCCTCATCATCCTGAAGCTGCCGGCTTGATAGAACGATGGAATTGGCTCCTAAAGACACAATTATGGTGCCAACTAGGTGGCAACAACTTGCGGGGCTGGGGCAATGTTCTCCAGAAAGCTGTATACGCTCTATACCAGCAGCCAATATATGGTGCTGTCTCCAATAGCCAGAATGCATGGGTCCAGGAACCAAGGGATGATAGCTGGAAAAGCACCACTCACTATTACTCCTAGTGATCCACTTGCAGCATTTTTGCTTCCTGTCCCAGCAACTCTGTGTTCCTCAGGCCTGGAGGTACTGGTCCCGAAGGTAGGAACTCTCCCACCTGGAAACAGCATGGATTCCACTGAACTGGCAGCTGAGAATGCCCCCTGGCCACGTTGAGCTTCCCGTGTTTTTGGATCAACAAGTCAGGAAGGGTGTCACTGTACTAAGTGGTGTGGTTGATCCTGATTATCAAGAAGAAATTGGACTGGTGTTACATAAGGGAGGTAAAGAAGACTATGTCTGGAATCCAGGAGATCCCATAGGCCATCTCTTCGTACTACCATGCCCTGTGATTAAAGTAAATGGTAAACTACAGCAACCCAATCCTAAAGCAGGGGTTCTGCATTTTTTTTTAACAGGGGGCCTGTTCACTGTCCCTCAGACCCATTGGAGAGCGAGTCTATAGTTTTAAAAAAAACTATGAACAAATTCCTGTGCACACTGCACATATCTTATTTTGAAGTAAAAAACAAAAGTAACAAAAACATCAGAAACACCCGGCGGGCCAGATTAATGTCCTCAGCGGGCTGTAAGTGGCCCGCAGGCCGTAGTTTGAGGAGCCTTGTCTAATAAGATGTCTAATGACCCAGAATCCCTCAGGAATGAAGGTCTGGGTGACCCCACCAGGCAAACAACCACAGCCAGCTGAGGTGATGGCCTAGGACAAAGGTAATTCAGAATGGGTAGTAGAAGAAGGTAGTTCTACCTGTGAGTTCTGACCATGTGATCAATTCCAAAAGCAAGGTTTGTGACTGTCCGTTTATTTTCTTTATATGCGCTTATTGCATATCTCTCCTTTGCTCATGTATGATGTACCAGATGCAATTGGATTCAATGTGTTTTCACTTATGTGTATGATAGAGGCCTGATGTTAGGTGTGTTATTTCAGTAATATCTGGAAATTATGTGGCTGAAGAATTCAAGTTGACAAGGGATGGACTATGGTAGGTAGGTTTATTGTGCTAGCCTGGCCAATAAGAACATGCCAGATTAATAAGGTCACAATTTGACTGGAGGGCAAAGAGATTAAATGGCTCTGTGAGGCCAGCCTCTCTCTCTCTCTCTCTCTCTTGCTTTCTGGTGATTGGACCAGTGTGTGACAGCCTTAGCTAGTTCTCTGCCTCAACTTGTGAGTTACTCTCCCAGTGGGACACCCAAACTGTGGATCATGTAGTTAGAGCTTGAGGTTCCTGGAGAACTGCTTTGCTACTCTGCTGGCATATACATCACTTGAGTTTGGGATTGGTGGATGCCGTCATCTGGCTGAGTGTTTGTTACCCGCCCTGATGCTTGCTGCCTCTGACTGGACTGCCTACATTCCTCTGTGGAAAATTCAGCTGTCTGCTTCCTTGATCTTGGACTGAGCAGCCCTCATGACCTGAAGGACGTCCAGTATATAAACTGTTTTACAGAATTGAGTTGAATTGAACACTCTGTAGTGATCTATAGTCTAATTAGCTGTTACATTTCTTCGTGCTGTGCATATCTATCTATCTATCTATCTATCTATCTATCTATCTATCTATCTATCTATCTATCTATATTCATAAGTTTCCTGATTTTGTTTCTCTAGAGAGCCCTGCATAACACAGTGTATATCTCGGGAAAGAAGAAGTGAAATTATTTTTATTTGTATATGATATGATTGTATATATTAAGAACCCCTAAGGCGCCAAATAGGATTGCTGGAAGCAATAGAAGAATATGATAGAGTGGCAGGATTCAAGATCAACAAACAGAAATTAATTGGATTTCTATATATCACATGGGATTACAGAAAAATAAATCAAAAGGTACTACCCTCAAAATTCCCAAGCATAAATTGAAATATTTAGAATATACCTGACCTAAAAATCAAAGATCAGTATGAGAGAAATTATAAAACATTTGTACAAGAAACCAAATGGGACTTCACCTATGGAAAAATATACCATGCTTGTGGATCGGTCCATGCAACATTGTAAAGATGTCAATCTTACCTAAGGAACTACATAGGTTCAATCAAATCCTGACACAAATACAAGCATCGTTTTTCAAAGAACTGGAAAAACTGACTACCAACTTCATATGGAAAGGGAAGAGACACAGAATTGGCAAATCACTCCTCCAGAAGAAGAATAAAGTTTGTGTGTGAAAGGTGTGGGGGGGCTTGCGTTACCTGACTTTAAAACTCATTATACAGCCACGGTTGTCAAAATAGCTTGATACAGGTATAACAATAGATACACAGACCAATGGATAAGAACAGAAGATCCAGTAATAAAAACAGCAGAATACAGAAAACTGATCTTTGATAAGGCCCCCCACCAAAAAAAAAAATCCAATGGGAAGCAGATGCCCTTTTAAAGAAATTATGCTGAAAAACTGGATGTCAACCTTCAGAAGAATGAACCAAGGCATTTACCTCACTCCATACAAAAGGGCAAATCCAAGGTTGATCACTTTGCCTTGAGGTAAAATCCCAAATTATGACGCCCATCAATGTAAAAATAGAGTCAAATTAAGATCTGTAACACAGGTACTATATGGGCTATCAGCAATAATGAAGGATGCTCACTCAGAGGAAGAGAACATACATGTGTGGAACATAGCAAAGATAAAACACTTGTGGGCATCGAAAGACTTCTTCAAGAGAGAAATAAGAGAGCTCACAAACTGGGAAAAAAGATGGCAATGGTGGGACAGGGCACTTATCCACCCAAGAGGAGGGTATTGTTTATGTCCCCACAGGAAGGAGGGGGAGAGAGAGAGAGAGAGAGAGAGAGAGAGAGAGAGAGAGAGAGAGAGAGAGAGAGAGAGAGAGAGGAAGATAGGGAGAGGGAGAGGGAGAGAGAGGAGAGTGGGAGAGTGGCCCACATGACCAGCCCACATGGAAGCAAACCATGAAGGGAGTGCAGCAGACAGACCAACAATGGGAGCAAAGACACAAAGTTCCTGAGGAGTCTTGATAGCAGACATTTGACTGGCGGGCAGGACTTGTTCACTATCTGAGCAGGTTGGAGATACTCACAAAGGGCCTCAATGAAAATTAGAGGTATAACGGGGTGGGGGTGGAACAGTAGGCTGCTCCATCATTGAATGCAGGATAGCAAAGGGATCTTGCAAAGGTGTGCCACTCAGGCCCAAATGCTGAGGACAAGAAGGGAATAAGTGCTGTTGAATAAGTAGGTCCTGGGAGATGGATCCCTGAAAGAAAAGGGGGATGGATCTATGGATTTTACCAGGGCCTGCTTGCTATTTCACAGAGGGGGTCTCATCTACCAGGGGCCAGGATAATATTTGACATGAAATTATTAGTGTGGACTTTTTTCCCCTTTCTTTTTTTCTCTTTTGGAATATATATATATATATCATAGAGAGGATAATCAACCCCAAGGAGATGGCAATGGGACTGAAGGTTGAGGGGGGAGGGGAGGCATTTGGAGAGGGGAAGGCAAGGGGAAGGGGTCAATAAGTCAATAATGAGAGGGATTGAGACAAGGAGATAGCAAGGGATCAAAAAGTTATGGTGACGAGGGAATAGTGTTCATGGTCATGTTTAATAAATTGAAATATATCTGAGAAGAACTACTGAGAGGATAATGATAGGTAAGGATGATAGTGGGGCAGAAGGAAAGAAAAATGAAATAGAAGAGAGTACTGATTCCCTTAGGTTACAAAAAGGGGGAGGGGGGGGAAGAGCTGGTAGAAATGATGATTATATAACCCCACTCAAGGGGAACGGAAAACAGAATGTCAGGTGAACAGATACACTGGATGGTGTAAGATATGAGGAGCAGGGGATGACAATAATAATAATAATATTTAATATAACAAGGGTTCTTGGAGGGTACAGTGGGGGAGGGTGCAGTTAAAGGGGAGGTGACACCAAAGAGTAAACAAAGAAATATAGTGGTTTGAAAATGATGGTGGCAACAACTGCAAAATCATGGCTGATCTAATTAAACCATGGATTGTTATAATTAATATCTGTAGAGTGTCCAATCAAATTGGGAAAAAAATGAATATATACTATATATATGTCATTTCATTCCCAGATAAGAAAGTAATATGGCCTTATTATTTGATAATTATAAATGGAAGTAGAGATAATTGATGGAAATTAGAATTCCTTAAAAATAGTGATTTAAAAGGTTAAATTGAGCATCTTTTTAATTTATTTTTGTCTACTTCAGTCTGTGAAATAATGGGAAAGGAATTGGTTATTTTGAATTAAGAAATATATTTTAAAGAATATTGTATTTTTAAATCAATTAGATAAGTGACTCAGTTAAAAAACTTTATGACCTTCTTATATTAGCAAACAAAAAAAGAAAACAGAAAATTAACTTATGTAATTGTACTTTTGCAACATAAAGCATTTATATTTTCAGAATATTAAATAAAATTACCATATGATATCCTGGCACCACCTCATTTAGGAAATCATTATTATGATTCTTATCACTCAATAGTCATTTTGAATATGTATTTTAATAATTTTATTGGGGGCTTGTATAGTACAGCTTGTATCACAATCCATATATACATCCACGTGTCAAGCACATTTGTACACATATTGCTATCATCATTTTCTAAAATTTTTCTTTCTACTTGAGTCCTTGATATCAGTTCATTTTCCCCTCCATTACCCTTCCTCCCTCATAAATACTTGATAATTTCTAAATTATTATTTGTCATGTCTTACACCAAGCACTGTCTCCCTTCACCCACTTTTCTGTTGTTCATATCCCTGGGGAAGGGTAGTCATTTTGAATATTATACCATCAATGACATGTTATTATGTCATTTTAGTTCTTTAATAGCAATTGTTATAAAGACACTTATAGCAGGAGGCAATATAAAATCAGGATTAAGAAACGAGGCTTTACATCCAGACTACTTGATTTTGAAATTGCTGTCTCTACTTATTGAGTAAACCCTGGTGGGTTCATAAATCTTGCTAGAATGTTTCCTGAAAATATGAATAATAATGACTTTCCGCCCACATTTTTAAGTAATAGTATTATTGGGAGCAAGATAACAGTATTTTGGGAAGAAAAGTTTCATCTTTGTTTGAGGTAATTCCAAATCACTAATGCTCATAATCCAATTATTGCATTTCTTTTTAATGAAGAACACAATCTAAGTTTCTACATTTTAAGTGATGGTACTAATTCGCTGAGCACCTGCAAAGCAAAGAAAGTGTAATCAATACCTACTGTTTGGGGGAAGGAGACCTACTGGCATAGTGGGTTATGTATTGGCCTCCTGAGTGCAGAGTCAGCAGTTTGAAAACACCAGCTGCTCTGCAGGGAAAGACGAGACAATCCTGTCCTAATGCATCACAGAGTTAGACTTTACTCAAGGCCGTGCCTTTGGTTTGGTTTGGGAAGTTGTTCAGGAAAATATCCTGAATAGCACTGCAATGTTAACCCCACAATCTGTGAGTTCTTAATTCATATTCTCTATTATTACATCTCTGGCTTCTAGTATCCATTGCAATGGCTAAGAAGAACTCACAGAAAAAAATCATGAGTAAAGTGTTTAATAAGGAAGTTAACAAGTTGTAATGCCTATAAGAAATGTTCAAGGTTGTTTATCAGGACATGTTACAAAATTGTGTCAAGTTTGTTAAAAATGCCCAAAGGGTATACCACTGTGCTATAGATGTCAACTCGAAGGCATTCCATTTAAGTTCCGTTGGTCAGGAAACCCATTCCCTGAATTACATCCGAATGAGACTGCTGATTGTGCAAAGGCAATCCACTTCAGTAAGCCTCAGCCCAAAGGCACTGGGCTCCACTCCATGGGTCAGCACGCCCAACCTCCCAATTAAGTGACAAAAGGCCCCCCACTCATAAAGCCAGCTTCCTGCACAGCTTTCCGCTTTACTTATTTCCTATGCAGGCAGTCCATCACCATGTTTCATGCTCTGCCTGTTGATTCTGCTCCTCCTCTGGTGGTGATGCTGTCTGGATCCAGGAGGTTCACAGCACAAGGACCTTGAGTCTGGAAGATATGCTCCACTCCTGGATCTTGCTGGTAATAAAATCCCTCCTGCTTCTAAGAGGACTCATTTTATACCTAGGAAGATACCACTCAGGGTGATCTCTTTTCTATAACTCATAGTTTAACACTATCAGTATTTCCCCCAGATTCTTACCAGACGCATTATGGGAAAGATATTCTGGTTGGAGTTAGAGACTTTACCTATAAACACCATATTAAATCACTTACTGCTCCAGAAATCTGCGGTGCAAATCCACTAACTTCTCTGAGGAAGAGAGGTGAGACCATCTGCTTCCATAAAGAACTCCTAGATCGGGTCTCTACATATGAGTCAGAATAGACTCAAGGGCTGTAGTTCAGCTTTGGTTTAGCTGTTAAGGAGCTCTAGTGGTCTGTCAGGAACATTGTACTGCTAACTGTAATATTAGCTGTTGAAACCTACTAGCTTCTTCTCAAGAGAACATGAGGCTAGCACGATGGGGAAGGTTTATATCCTCAGAAAATCTACATAGGGCTGCTATGAGCTGGAATGAACTTGATGTCAGTGGGTGGACTGGTGTGAGATGACTTACACAAACTCTGTGTAAGATTGAAGGACATGCTACCATATCATTCAAACACCCAAATTATGTTGGATCCCATTATTGTATCCATTGCGCCAGTCCTTGTTGAGAGTGTTTTTTTCTTTTATTTCTGGCCTTTGTCATTACCAAGCATGATGTGGTTCCCAAGAATCGGTTTCCACACTCTAGGGAGTGATATTTGCTTAGTGGGAGAAGTTATTTAAACATTGGCAGGATATCTATAGAAATCAGCCTCAAAACCCCTGGGGAGTAGGATATTGATATTCCTATACTCTAGTCTCTCGAGTTTGCCTGTCAGCTTGTCAAATTTTGGTGCCTTGTGAGTTGTGATGCTGGAAGCAATGTCAGTGGTACTTCGAATACCCGCTGGGTCACCCAAAGCGAGCAGGTTTCAGCAGTGCTTTCAGACTAAATATGGATATCCTAGCCATTAGTGAGTTGGAATGGACTGGCATTAGTCATTTTGAATTAAAAATATCACATGAGTTACTATGTCAGAATGACACAAACAAGAGGAATGTCATTAGACCAACCGCAAAAGGAGGAAGAAATTAAATAATTCTACCATTGTTTGCAGTCAAAATTGACCAAACATGCAAGATGCATTCATGAGTATTAGGAATTGGATTTCAAAAGTTGGAAACAAAAAGAAAGAACAGTAGTTGAAAAATATGGACTTGGTGATAGAAACCAAGCTGGAGATATCATGATAGAATTTTACAAGAACAATAACTTGTTCAGAGCAAATATCTTTTTTTTTCAACAACACAAAAGGCAATTATTCAGATGGACTGCTCCATATGGCATACATGAAAGTCAAATTGTCTACATCTGGTGTAGTTATTTATTTATTAAGTTTTGGTTATTTATTAAGTTTTGGTCACCATGATCGGCAGTTCAAAACCACCAGCAACTCTGAGAAAGTGCTTTCTAGTTCTGTAAACAGTTTTGGAAACCCACAAGGTGCTACTATGAGCATTGCCTTGATGGCCGTGAGTGGGAAGGGGAGAAAACCAATGCCAACTGCTCAAACCAGGTTAATGGTTGACACTGGAACAGCGTTTCTCATATGTAAGCAGTTTCTCATATGTAAGTTCAGAGTGAAGTTGAGGAAAATTAAAACAAGTCCATAAGAGTCAAAATATGACTTTGAGGCTACCCCACCAGAATTTTGAGAACATTTCAATAATTGATTTGAGAATTGAACACTAAAGACAGAAAACCTGGTGAGCCATGGGCTAATATCAAGAATATCATTCATGAAGAAAGCAAAACATCATTTAAAAGACGGGAAAGAAAGAAAAGAGAAAAGTGGATGTCAGAAGAGACTCTGAAACATACTCTTACTCAGACTAGCTAAAGCAAATGGCAGATGTGATGGAGTCAAAGAGCTGAATATAAAATGTCAAGTGCAGCTGGAGAGGATGAAGTTGAGCATTATACTGAAATGCACAAAGACTTGGAATTACAAAAGCAAAAGACAAGAACATGGCCAGCATATCTTGAACTGAAAGAACTCAGGAAAAAACATCAGTCTTCCAGTTGTGGTTTTGAAAGATTCATAAAGGATTGATTGATTCAGGATGCCTCAAAAGAAGATAGCTTGCCGGATCTACATATAACCCTGTCCCTGGGGATGGACAACAGAAAAAGTAGGTGAAGGGAGACATTGGACAGTGTAAGACATGACAAAGTAATAATTTATAAATTATCAACGGTTCATGAGGGAGGAGGGAGCAGGGAGGAAGGGGAAACTATGAGGAGTTGATACCAAGGGCTCAAATAGAAAGCAAAAGTTTAGAGAATGATGAGGATAACAAGTGTACAAATGTGCTGACACAATTGGTTTATGTGTAGATTGTGGATTGTGATAAGAATTGCATCAGCCCTGAATAAAATGATTAAAAAAATTAAACCATACTTTAAAATAATTCAATAAAATCACATTTGCTACAGAAAAAAAGAAGATAGAAAGAATACACAGAGTAATTATACCAAACAGCCAAAGAGGACTAGTCTCGATTCCTTCCTGTCAGGAGGACACAGCAGAGTAAAATCCAATGGTACTGAAGGAAGAAGTTCAAGCGGTACCTGAAAGCATAAGTCCAAAACAAAACTCCAGGAATTGATGGAATACCAATGGATATACTTCCACAAGCTGATGAAGCACTGGAAGTTCTGACTGCTGTATGCCAGAAAATTTGGAAGACAGCTACTTGGCCAACTGCTTGGAAGAGATCCTTATTTGTACCTATTTTCAGAAAGGTGACACAACAGAATACTCAATATATAGAATGATAATATTGACATCACATTCAATAAAAAATTCCACTGAAGATCATTCATCAATGGTTTCAGCAACATATTGAAAGGGAGATTCCAGAAATACAGAGAAGATTCTGGGGTGGACAAGGAACAAGGGAAATCCTTGCTGACGTCATATGAATATTAGTTGAATGCAGAGAATCCCAGGAAGGTGTTTACTTGTGTTGTATTGAGTATGGCAACGCATTCAACTGCATGGATCATAACACACTACGGATAACCTAGAGGAGAATGGGCACTGCAGAACACTTCATTTTGCTCCTGGGGGACTTGTACAGGGATCAAAAGGGAGTTGCAGGAACAGAACAAGGACTATTGCGTGGTTTAAAAGCAGGAAAGTTGTGCATCAGGAGTTTATCTTCTCAACACATGTATTCAATCTGTATTCTGAGCAAATAATCTTGAAGACTGAATTAGATGAAGAATCCAGCATCAGGATTGGTGGGAGGCTTCTTAACAACCTGAAATATTCATAAACATATCTCTGCTTTCTGAAAGTGAGGAAGACCTAAAACACTTGCTGATGAAGATCAAGGATTGCAACCTTCAGTATTGATTACAAGTCGATGTAAAGAAGAAAATAATCCTCACGACCAGACCAATAGATAACTTAATAATAGAGAGAAGGCTGATGGTGTCAAAGATTTTATCTTGCCTGGATCTAAAATCAATTCTCATGGAAGCAGCAATCAAGATATCAGAAGATACATTCCTTTAGGTAAATCTGCTGCAGAAAAATTCTTTAGAATATTGAAAGGCAAGGGATGTTGCTTAGACAACTAAGGGGCACCTCACCAAAGGCAGGCCCGATAAACACATGAAAGTTAGGCATCAAATAGGGCCGGTCAAAGAAAAACCAATGCATTTCAATTGTGGTGCTGAAGAAGAATGTTGAAAGTGTAATGGACTGCTAAAAGGGCAAACTCACCGTCTTGGAAGCAGCATGGCCACAATGCTCCTTAGAGGCAAGGATGGGGAGACTTCAACTTGAGTACTTTGGACATGTCAGAAGAGCCCAGTCCCTGTAGAAGCACATCATACTGGGTAAAATAGGAGGCAGCAATAAAGAGAAGGCCCTCGGCGAAACTGATTGACACTGTGACTGGAGCAATGGGCTTAAGCATAGATGCAATTGAAAAGATGGAGCAGGTCTGCACAGTATTTTACCCTGTTTTGCATAGGGTCACTATGAATCAGAACCAACTAGGTGGCATCTAATAACAATAACCATCTCTAACTAGCTAAGCTGGACATTGTTTAGCTTACTCTTGGTGTTGAATTTAAGTAGAGGTGGAAGAATTTGATGGATGATAAAATCTTGCTGTATGACCAATTAATGTGAAATTGACTAGAAATACTGTGAAATATAGACATTATGATGAAAGAGAATATACTTAAGTATGACACTTTTGTTGGCGATTTTTGAATAAGAGATTTAGTTACAATAAAACCCCGGTCCTCGAACACATCAGTACACAACATAATCAGATTTTGACGCAAAGTGTCAAGAAAATTTTGCATGAGATCTAAAACAAAACATTGGAATCTGATCCGATGCAGGTGCTTTTGTAAACAAAAGCAGTTTGTGTTTCAGTCACTTAGCATTAGTTGTTGTTAGCTAGCACGTATTGTTTAAATATTTTTGCAGCTGTGTTCCAACCGTTGTACTATAATTTTCTTAGTTTTTGTGACATTTTGTACAGTTTTTAGATTAAAAAATGGATTCTAGTAAAGAGTTTTTTGAAGAGTATCATTTTGATAAGGAATTGGTTAACCGTATTATCTAGTTCATATTCAGCTCTACCTTTTCTCTAGATCATTAGTTTTCTGTAATTGTATGCATAATTATATATGTCTGCTTAATGTAAAATGCCACCACATAAATTCTATAAGTATAGTTATAGAGTACACACTATTATTTGATGGATTTAGATAATGATGGAAAACACTGTTCAAAAAATCTTCTGTCTGCCTCATTTTTAACATGCTCCATTATATAGCAAATGCATTATATTCAAATTCTGATCTAGTGCTGAGTCTCTTAGCTCATTTTCCCCCTGGCCTCTTTAGCTTGTTTGAATTTATTACTTGGCTATTTAAAAGACCTTTTGATTGGGGCATTTATCTACTGCAATAACAACATCCAAGAAAGTAATATTCAGAAAAAGTCAAAGAAAGTAATATTCCTCATCATATTAAGCCAAGTAGTGTAAGGTCAATTCAATAATGTAATTGGGAAAAGATTGTTTTATTGTTGGCTGTTTTTGGCATGTTGCCTATGGGCCTACAGCCAGAGTAATAAAAATATTCAGTGTTTGGTGCCTCTGATATTTCATATGTTGGCTATCTCTGAACCAAAGCTAGTGAGTTCTTCTTGAAGTTTGTAATTTTTCCCCTAAGTCAAATCTCAGAATTGATCTGTATTGACTGTGATTAATAATTGATAG
Organism: Tenrec ecaudatus; assembly: GCF_050624435.1. NCBI lineage: Eukaryota > Metazoa > Chordata > Mammalia > Afrosoricida > Tenrecidae > Tenrec > Tenrec ecaudatus. Next base: position 238,738,440 of record NC_134531.1, read on the forward strand.
AATTCATATTAAACAAAGTAGATTGTTTTTGGCGTATTCATAAAGGATTTATAAAAAGAGATATAATAAGTATAATTCAATTTTGTATAAAACAGGAGCCTCAACAGTTACATGGAAAATCTAGCTTGGCATTTTTTTCTTATTAATATATTATTTTATGATTGGAACATAATCACAGTTGTTTATTTACAGTTTGAATATGACTGTTTTGTAGCTGAGAGAGAGACATGATTGCCAAAGCAAAATATAGGTATTGCTTCACGATTTATAGATAAGTGGACAGCAAAAGTTATGAAAAAAACTAATTGTAAAATTTATTTTGTTTCCTGGATATTCTTCTTACAGTGTTGAAATAAATAGCATTTTTTAAAAATCTGGTAATGTGCTAGTCTGGGTGGACTAGAGAAACAAATTCAGAGACTCATATGTGAATAAGAAAACATTTTATATAAAAGAAAAATTGTATCTTGAGAAAATATCCCAACCCACTCCAGATCAAGTCCATAAGTCTGATATTAGCCCATATGTCTGGCACCAGTCTATAAATTCCTCTTCCTGCCTAATGCAGGAAGATCACAGGCCAGTGGGTAGAAAATCTTGTAGATCCATTGGCAGTGTAAGCATCTCAGCACTGGCAGAGGCTCCATATGGCTCCTTCAGCTCCAGGATTCTAATATACCTCCATGTGTTTTGTCTTCTCACAAGGTGTGAGCATGTGTCCCGCCTCCAGCAATATATTTATCTTATTAGAGTCTCCAAGGGAGGTCATCGAGTTGTGACCTGATTGATAGACTAAACTCCACCCATTTGCTTTTAAGTCGCAAATTGACAACAGATTATATAACTACTACAATGAATAAGAAAATTAATAACAGTAATTTTTAATTTAAAGTTCTTTTTAGTTATTTATCTTCTTATTGTGTTATTTACATAATTTCATGTCAACTTACATATGAATGGAGTGGAGTCTATACTGTCAATCAGGTCATAGTCAGGTGATTCTTCCTTGTGGGCATGGCCTTATCATGAGGATTCTGGGACTTCACTTCCCCCCTGGAGGTGGGAAACACTCTTTTGCTAGTTCACCTTCCTGTTGACAAGTCACATAGACCTATGCTGATGGCAGTCAATATTTTCCCCAATTATTGAAGTTTTCAACAAATTTATGTGAATGCTACCCCACTTAAGGCCACAGTTTTCAGATGGATACAGTATGGTAGGAAGACTCAGAGACTTCAAAGAAGACCCTAGAGAGGAAAAACTACGTTAGGTTGGTTAGCTGGAAAATGCATATCTAGTGACACTCATAAACACAAAGAAAGGGATTTATATCAAGAGTTAGTTATTATATAAAGAAGGCATTCAAGCCCTGTCCAACCCAAGTCTATAAGTCCTATAAGTCCCTGTTCAGACTCATGTAGCTGCTGCCGAAAGGTGACATGGGAAGCAGGGAGATCACAGGCTGGAGGGTGCAGACAAGAAAGGATTCAAGGTCCATATAGACATGGCAGGGCAGAAGCAATTCTCAGGATCCGGTAGCCCACATGGGCTAACCCTTCAGGCAGAGTTCATTCAGGCATAGTTTGAAGAGGCAGAGAGACAGGCAGTTCCCAGAGTCCTTCACTGTCACACAAAAGACCACACCTCGAAGCTACAACTCAATTGACAGGTTTGACACTACACCTAACCATGAGTGTTTAGACCATATAAAAGTCATCCAATAACCACAAGTGTCATCAAACTAGATGAATAAATAAAAAAGAATATGTCTGCAACCCAGAAATTAGTGGCGAATAGAAAATATCATTGATGTGATAGCTACTGAAGTTGGGACTTTACATATATACCATTGTCAATTTTAAGCAAACATCTTGACTTCAGCAAGTTTTGTCTGGATTGGTGCCAAAATCACTGTGTAAAGATCAGCTAGTTAAAAAAACTATTTTCATAAGTCTTTAAACAAAATCAAACACAATGAAGAAAGTTTATGGGACAAACATAAACTTGGAGCAAGTCTTGAATCCATCTATGTAGTCTCAAGAACAAAATCCAGTAACAACAGTGAACTGTGAGGAGATCTACCGTGCATAATTCATTCAGGCAATAAAGCTATGAAGAGAACAGTTCAGAAAGTTATACATTTTTTAATTACAAAGGGATTGTTCTGATAGATTTTCTTGAAGGACACGGGGTTATAATGGAGGCTTCTTAAGAAAAAGTTTTAAGGAGATACAAAAACTGCATTGATTGGTAAAAGTACATGAAAGATGTGCTGGTGATATTTTTCTCCATTGTTACTATACACCTACTCTTTTTTAAGGATTGTAAGGACTTCCCTAAAATAATTTTGTTGGGAAATGAAGAAATTTCCAGGGAGCCAAGTCTGCTGACCTCCACTGACTACACAGTGGGAAAGATAATTCAATTCCTGAGCATCCCAAAGCCAATTGCTACATGGAAGAGTTCAGACATGACCTTAAATTTCTACTTTTTTTTAAAACCATATTCTGACATCTCACCAATGTCTATCGGTCATATTGTGGTGGCATATGTGTTGCTGTCATGCTAGAAGCTACATCTCCTGGAAGCACTCACTCATTTCTACCCAGAAATTTAGAGGACAGCTACTGGCCAACTGACTGCAAGAGGTCCATATTTATATGCCTTCTAACAAAACTTGTCATAACAGAATACAGAAATTATGAAACTATACCATTAATATTATATACAAGTAATATTTTACTGAAGAAAATTTCAATAACAATTGTAGAGAGTTATATCCAAAAGGAGCCTGGAGAAATTTAATCTGGATTCAGTAGAGGACTTGGAATGAGGGATATCATTCCTTATGTCAAATGGATCTTTGCTGAAATCAGAGAATCCAAGAGATATATTATTTGTGTTTCATTGACCCTGCAAAGACATTTGACCATAAAGAACTTAAACTATGGATAACACTGAAAAGGACAGAAATTCCCAAGCACGTCATTGAGCACATGTGAAAATTGAATAAAAATCAAAAGGCAATTGGTTGACCAAAACAAGGGAATATTTCATGATTTAAATTGAGGAAAATTGTGACAGTGTTGTAGACTTTCACTATATTTATTCAATCTGCATAGTGAGCAAATGATCATAGAACCTGGACTGTACATCAAGATTGAAGGAAAGTTTATTAACACTCTGTGGTATGCAGATGATACAAACTTGCTGATGAAATTCAGAGTTCATCCTTCAGTGTGGATTACAACTCAATAGAAAGGAAACCAAAGTTCTGACAGCTGAACCAACAGACTGTATCATGACAAACAAAGGAGAGATGATTTAAGCTTTCAAGATTTTCATTTTGCTTGGTTCCACAATCAATGCTTTCAACAAACCAAGAAATCAAACACTGTACTGCATCGAGAAAGCATTAAACAATGTCTTTCAAGTGCAAGGATGTCACCTGGAGGACAAAATTGCACTCGAGTCAAACTGCAACGTTTTCAGCCATCTCATATACATGTGAAAGCCGGTCAATGAATAATGAAGGCTGCAGAAGAATTGCCGAATTTGAATTATGTTGTTGGTGAAGACTAATGAAAGAATCATGGACTGCCAGAAGAACCCCAGCAAAAATCTATTTATAAATAGTACTACCAGATTGTTTGAGAAGTGAGCAGAGGGAGATTTTGCGTCATGCATCATGGGTATGTTATCTGTCCCTGGAAAAAAGACATCCTGCTTGGTAACGTGGAGGGTCAACACAAAAGTGGAAGACTCTCAAGGAAATCATTGGCACGGTGACAAGGAGCACAAATATGAATATAACAACAATTTTGAGCATGAGGCAGCCCTGGGCAGTCTTATTTTCTTTTGTACACAGGGTCACTATGAGTTAGAACCAACAACGGCAATATTCTAACACAAATCCTCTTCCCAAGGTATTCTGCTTCTCCACTGGGTTTGATAAAATTTTGCAGTGACAACAAATAGTTCACCGACAACAGTCATCACTTGGGGGAGAAAATATTTTAGCTGAGCTACATAACTGACTACCACAAATCAGTGTAAGAAAATATTAGGAATGCAGTTCTTTTATCCACAGCAGTCCATTTCCTCTGTCATGCCAGCAGGCATGTATCTCTTTGCTCCTCAGGCTCTGGATCTCCCCTCCTCTCGACCTGTGCCCTGCTCAGCCAGTTTACAAAGATCCTTTAGCATGTACAACCCAAATGATAGCTCATTCTGCAAGCCAGCCTCCTGTCTGAAGTCCTTAGAAATACTTTTCTCATGGGCAGGGAAAGACACTGCTCCATCTTATGGGGCCGATGCTGTGGTCTCTGGTGCCTTTGCTACTTCCAACCCCTCGGGTAGGGATATCATATGCACGCAGCTGGTGCTTTTAAAAAATTGAGCGTTGCATGATTCCTCTACTTACTTCTGAAATGGCTCTCCATATGTCCACTGAAGTAGCAATTGCTCCCATCCCTGAGTTAGAGTCCCGTATCCCTTGTTTTCATGGTAATCCATCAGTAGGTGGGAGATATCAAGATTATTGTAGTCATACCAAGTAATTAACTCCAACACAGCAACCTTAATACATCCAAACCAGAGCCTTGCTTTGCTTTTCAGATTTCTTTTTGTCCTTAAAATTAAAGACCATTTCAAGAAACCATGATTTGTGTCTCTTACTGAGGCAAACATTTCTGTTTGACAAATTATACCTAAACCATAGTGCAGAAATCCTCAGGGATGGGCTGTTTAGTTGCTGCCAGGTGCCATTGAAATGGTTATGATTTAGAGTGGTAAGAGAATGAAAGAATATGCAGCCATGGCCCATCATCAAATTTGTTTACATGTGTGACCCAATCCATCCCCTGGAGGCTTTTCTTCTTTTCCACTGACTTTCTGTTTCACAAAAATATGATGTCCTTTCCCAGGACCTTATTTTTCCTGATAACATGCTCAAATTATGCAAGACAAGTTTCCATGATGCCTGATTTTATAAAGCATTCTGGCTATAATCTTCTAAGATAGATTTGTTTGTTCTGGCAGACAACACATCATGTGCATGTCAGTTTGTCATATTGTAGTGGCTGGTGTATTGTTGTGATGCTGGAAGTTATGTCATTGGTATTTCAAATAACAGCAGTGTCACCCAAATTTAAGAGGGACAGCAGAGCTTCCAGACTAGGAACAGAGACTGCAGAGAAGGAATAGTCTAACCACTTCTGAGGAATTAGTCACTGAAAATTTTATGGACAGCACTGAAACATTGTCATGAATAACATCATAATATTATCAGAATTAGTGCCAGAATATGAGCACAACAGGTGAGACGGAACTCACAATATGAGTGAGGAAGAGCTGCTACCTCAAAGTAGAGTCAACCATGAGGATATGGATGGCATAAGACTCCAGCAGAAAAGCTTTGGGGGCTTCTTTTAGATGATGACTCAAAATGATAATGAACATCTGCAAGCATCTGTTAATAATGTAACTTAGAATCTACAAAGTATGAATCTAAGAAATTAGAAGTTGTCAAAATGAAACAGAATGCATAAAGATTAACCTTCTGGGCAATAGTGAGCTCAAATGGACTGATATTGTCCATTTTGAAACAGAAAATCATACAGCTTACTATGCCAGGAATTACAGATTAAAAAGGCATGGTATCGCATTCCTCATCAAAAAGGACATTTCAAGATCCAACTTGAAGTACAATATTATCTAGGATAGGATATTATATATTCAAATATAAGGAAATGCAGTCGATGCAATTATTATGCAAATTTATGCATCAACCCCTAAAGCTATTGATGAAGAAATTGAAGAATTCTACCAACTTCTTCAGTCTGAAATTGATCAAATATGCAATCAAGATGCATGGACTAGTATTGGAGGTTGGAATGCAAAGTTGATAACAAAGATGAAGGAATAGTAGATATAGTCTGGGTGACAGAAATGAAGCTGGAGTTCATGTGACAGAATTTTGCAATATCAGCAATTTTATTGCAAATACTTTTTTCCCAACACAACAAAAGGTGACTATATACGTGGATTTCTCCAGATGAAACACAAAGTTATCAAATCGGCTATATATGTGGGAAGAGACAATAGACAAGCTTAAGATCATTGGCTAAAATGAGGCTTGTGACACAGATAATAATTGCTAATACATAAATTCAGGTTGAAACTGAAGATTATTAAAACAAATACAGGAGAATTGAACTGTAACCTTGAGTATATCTCACTTAAATGTTGGGAACACCTGAACAGACCTGAGGCTTAGAGCAATAATGCCAGGACACTTTTTGAGCCATGGGATGAAATAAGAACATATGTTTTCATTTTTCAGTATATAAAACCATGGATTGATCAACCTTAGGGAGAGAACATAGAATTCTGGGTTTCTGGGAGGTACAGTGGTGGTGGTGGGTTGGGGGTGGGGGTAAAAGAAAGCCAATATCAAAGAGTTCAAAAAGGAAAATAATATTATGAAACTGATTGTGGTAGCTTTTGAACAATATTGCTTGATGTGACTGAACTATGGGATGATAACTCCATAATTATCATTAGCTATGATTAAATAGTTTTGAAAAAGAAAGAATAATATATGTAAAGAAGCAAAACATTATTTTAAAAAACAGGAACAAACGCAGTGTGCATGTCAGAAAAGAATCTGAGACTTGCTGTTCCCCAAAGAGTAGTAAGGCAAAGGGTAGAAATGACAGAATACAAAGGTTGGATAGAAAATGTCAAAGGGAAGCTCAAGTGAACTATGTGAACTATTACAATGAAATGTGGAAAGACTTAGAAAACCAAAAAGGAAGAACATGTTTATCATATTTAAACTGAAATAACTCAAGGAACTTGTACCTGGATCTAGAGGCAATTGTGTGAACAGAAGAAGGGAATGCCGCATGCGTTTAAATCAAGTGAGTTGTGTATCAGCTTTGCATCCTATCACCATACTTATTCAATCTGCACTAAACAAATATCAGAGAAGCTGGGCTATGTGAAGAAAAATGCCTTATCAGAATCAGAGGAAGTTTATTAACAAGCTGGTAGATGCAGATGAAACAACCTATCTTGTTGAAAGTGAGAAACCTGGAAGCACTCGCTGATGAAGCTCAAGCTTTATAACCTTCAATATGGACTAGAACTCAAAGAAAACCAAAATCTTCACTACTGGACCAATAGGTCACATCATGATAAATGAAGAAAAGATTCAAGTTTTCAAGAATTTTATCTGGTGATCTATAACCAATGCTCATTGAAGCAGTAGTCAGAGATCAAATGACCCTTAATATTAACTAAATTTGTTGCACATGGCCACTTTAAAGTGTTGACAAGGAGAATGTTACTCTGAGAACTAAGATGTGGCTAACTCAAGCCATCACCAAACATGCATGTGAAATTAGACTATGAATAAGAGAAACCAGAGAAGAATAGATGCATCGGAATGCTGGTGCTGGTTAAGAAGATTTAAAGAGTAAACAAATCTGTCTTGGAAAAAGTACAATCAGAATGCAAAGATGGTGAAGCTTCATCTCCTGTACTTGGGATATGTTATCAAGAGGGATCAGTCCCTGGAAAAGTACATGTTGCTTCATAAGGTAGAAAGGATGTGAAAAAGAGGAAGACCCTGGACCAGATGGGTTGACATAGTGGTTTCAATAATGGATCGAAACATAACAACATTGGTAAGGATGGGATGAGGGTGCAGGGCAGAGCTGTGTTTTTGTTCCATTTCACACAGAGTTGCTATGAGATGTAACTTACATACGGACACATGAGAACTACAACAACAACTAGCAGTCCATATTCAATATTCTTCACCAGAACAATCATTCAATTATATCGATTCTTCTTTGAGCTTCTAAAAAGTGTCCAATGTTCACATGTAAATGAGATTGAAAATAAGATTTGGGTTAGATGCACCATAATCCTCAAAGTGACATCCTTGATCTTCAACATTTTGAAAATCTCTTGTGTAGCAGATATACCCAATGCAATGTGATTTTTAATTTTTTGACTATTGTTTTGGAGAGCATTGATTATGGATCCAAGCAAAATGAAAATCTTATCAGCTGCAAAAATTCTTCCCTTGTTTGGCATTCTATTATATTTGGTCTAGTTAGTCATGATATAGAAATACCACCTTCAGAAATGAATACCCATAGGTGGAAGATATGTCAAGAAGCAATAATTTTACATTTTAATATTTTAAATAAAGGCTTATATCATTTTTTTCTCTCTTTTTATTCAATCTTTTATTTATTTTTTATTTTTTAACAATTTATTGGGGCTGATACAATTCTTTTCACAGTTCATACATATACATACATCAATTGTATAAAGCACATCTGTACAGTCTTTGCCCTAATCATTTTTTTTTCTTTTCTTCTTTTACATTTTATTAGGGACTCCAACAACTCTTACCACAATCCAGACATATACATACATCAATTGTATAAAGCACATCCATACATTCCCTGCCCCAATCATTCTCAAGGCATTTGCTCTCCACTTAAGCCCCTTGCATCAGGTCCTCTTTTTTTCCCCCCTCCCTCCCCTTTCCCCCCTCCCTCATATGCCCTTGGTAATTTATACCTCGTTATTTTGTCATATCTTGCCCTATTCGGGGTCTCCCTTCCCCCCTTCTCTGCTGTCCCTCTCCCAGGGAAGAGGTCACATGTGGCTCCTTGTAATCAGTTCCCCCTTTCCAACCCACTCACCCTCCACTCTCCCAGCATCGTCCCTCACGGTTCACCCCAACATTTCTTTAATCTATATATCTTGGGTGGATGGTTCATTCTCATTCTTTTGTACACTAGTCTGTGTTCCACAAATGTGTAAACATACTTTATCTTGGCATACCCATTTGAGTATGTGCCTGTTTCTAACTATGTACATAGGTATCTATGTGTACATATATGTGCATTCATAAAAACACGAGTTTACATGCATTTATTTTTCTCCCTAATGAAAAGAAGATGGTAAAAGGGAGAGAAAATGTGAACTTTCATCTGCATTATTTTCCTAGGTTCTCAAATTAAAATTTGAGCCAAAGCATTACATTTAATATTTATTGGCAAGGAATAATAGAATGTTCTTTTTTTATTCATTATACTAGTTTTAAAAGTATATGTGGCTTTGCAGTTATCCTGATTTTAGATGAATTTTCAATTATGCATTATAAATATTCTACTATTTCTAAGAATTTCAGAAGCTTTGGGAGACAAATAGAAGCTCCGGTGGCATAATGGTTAAGCACTCTCTGAAAGGTTGGCAGTTCAAATGCATCAGTGACTCCTTGGGAGAAAAGGCCTAGCAATCTGCTTCAGTAAAGTTCAACCACGGAAGGAGTAGGGGGTAGCTCTACTACGTCATGATGCATTGCTACAGTCAGAAAGAACTTGATGACACGTCATCACAACAAGCAGATATGTGATTGGCAATGAGTTTTTCTAGTACATTTAACATGAAGAATAAAAATATTGTACATTGAATCAACAGAGATTTTTCTTCTTATAATGGTGTAATAATTAAATCTGTGTCAATTAATCACTCCTGGTTAGGGGTAGAGTCTGACCTGTCAATCAGGCACAGCCTGATGCTGTAGCCTTGTGGCACATGGCCCTCGCAGAAAGAGGACTTTCTCTCCCCCGTCACTTTCCTGCTTGGTGGTCACCGTGAGAGTTGCTGAAGCCCTGCTAGTTTTCCACTGACCTTGGACCTATGAGGCTCTGCACCCACTGGCCTGTGGTCTTCCTGCATACTGCATCATGGCATCTGGCTGCAGGAGTCTGAAGAGGGACATATGGACTAGTGTCAGACTCATGGACTTAAGTTAGGTTGACTTGGACTCTGTTCTAAGTCAGGTTGACTAGAGAAACAAATCCAGTGATACGCATATAGATGTAAGAGACCTTTATATCAAGAATTATATGTCAAACAAACATCCCAGTCTAGTCAAGATCATGTATGTAACTACCATAGATGCCTTCTTGATGTATAATTGCTTCTTCATATAAAGTTCTTTCATATACATATAGAAGTATCACTGGATTTGTTTCTCTAGAGAAACTGCTCTAACATAAATGTATTAGTATTATAATCTTCAAAACTGGGGTATTCATGTACCTTAAATCATCAATTAAAAGAATATGAAAGATCATATTTGATATTTTAAATGTTGCATTTCTTAAAATCAATCAGCAATAGAAAAAATAATTATTACCAAATGATTTATATTTTATTGGAGACCTTTGAAATGAGGACTTCCTTCTGATTTTTTGAAGAATATTATCATTTTTACTTAGATCATATTATTTGTTTCTGCCCCAGAGTATTAAATCCTTGGCAACATGAAAGGCCTGTCAATAATTTTAGAATTCAGGGAATAAAATGTACGGATAGAAAATCCCCTTTCAAATAAAGCCTATCTCCAAATATTTGCTGAATTGAAAGAAAACATAATGTGCTTATCGGTATATAGGGAATTAGACACTTTAAAAAATAATAACTGAATAAGTTCCAGGGAAATTTTGAAGAATTGAGCAATGGTGCTATAAAACTGTTTCATTTGCCTTGTGTTTTTTTAAAAAGCCATAATTTCTTAGTATATATATTTGCAAAGAAAGAAGAATGTTGAGTCAATGCTGGACTCCTACCTCCAATTGATAATAACTAACATTAATCCTTGGTGGCAGTAATGGCAACAATTTTTCTCTTATTCTTTGGACTTCTTTTCAAGATGGAAATTACTTGAAGAAGGATATTGTACTTAACAAATTGGAGGGTCATCGAGAAAGAAGAAAACTTTTAACAAGAGTGATCAACAGAGTGACTACAGGAATGAACTCAAAAATCACAATTATGCGAAGTATGGCGGGGCTAGGCAGTATCGCATGCAGTTATCCAAAGCTACTATAGTTTGAACCGACTCAATGGCATTAACAACAAAGTTCATTCAGAAATGCATGGACTGATTAAAAGCAAATATTTTTATTCCTATATAATTCAATGTCTCATTTCCAAGAACATACTTATAGTAAGGTTTAATAAAGTAAAATCTTGTAAAATATTCATTTGATTTTCTAATCATATGTGTGGTAACTCAAAATAGTTAATGAAAGAACAAAATGACTGCCGCTTCTAATCAAGATGGAGCTATATATGAGTAGGTGAGTTTTGCTTGTTTATAGCTTGTTCTGTCCCATTGTCCTTTCAGAGCAGCTCTGGGAGCATCATGATTATGCCTGGGGCTGCTGATTACAAGATAAGCAGTTTGAAACCACCAGCCACTCTGTGGGAGAAAGATGGGGCTTTCTACTCTTACACAGATTTAGTTTCAGAAACCTACAGGGGAAGCTGCGCCTTTTTTTTTTTATCAATACCACACAACCTTGATTAATGTGTCCAGTGGTGCAGTGCTTAAGCAACTTTTAACTGAAGGTCACTTGGTGGACCTTAGAAACCATTCTAGGGGGAAAGGCGTAGCAGTCTGCTTCAGTAAAAATTTCCTGAATTCCAGACTCTATGAGCTTTCCCATTCTTTTCTACACAGTCACAATAGATTGAAATCGACTATTTGGGAATGGAGCTATTTTGGGTTTTGATATTGTATACTTTGAAATCATTCAGATTTAAAATTGCTTCTTTTTCAGTATTGCAACTTGTTTTCCTTTCCATTGAAATGTTAGAATTGAAGTTGCAGTTTTCTATAGATTTTGATTTTGATCGAACCACAAACATTCTCTATGAGATTTTGACTGAATTGCATATAATCTATAAATGCATTGATGAAAATGGTTATTTATATGTTGAGGTTTTTAATTCATGCATTGCTTTTCTTTGACTCTTTAAAGTTTTGTGGATTTTTAATACAAAGAATAATGTACGTTTTTAGGTTTATTACATAAAATTTCACAATTTGGGGATAATACTTTATAAGAAGTCTTGGGGGCACAATGGTTAAGTGCCTTGTCTGCCAAGCAAAACATTGGCAGTTCAAACCCTATCGGGATGCTCAACTGTGTTTTATGGGAACAAGGAAAATATATGCATTTCAATTATGGCGCTGGTGAACAATTTTGAATGTTCAGAACTGCCTAAAAAGAAACAAGTTTATCTTGGAAGAATTACAGCTAGAATATTCCTAGAAGCAATCATGATACTTCATCTCTTGTGCTTTGGACATGTTATCAGGAGGATATCAGTCCTTGGAAAGAGGGTAGCAAAGATGAGGATGACCCTCAACAAGATGGACTTATACAATGGCAACACCAATGGGCTCAACCATACAAACAATTGTAGAGATGTTGTATTACATAATTCTGTGCCGTCAATTCATTGAGACAGCCTTTGTCTTTGTAACTAGTACCAAATGACTTGGTTCAAAAAACCCAAACCAAGCCATTGCCATCAAATCAATACTATTTCACAGTGATCAATTTTTCTGAAATGGTAAATCTTTACAGAAGCAGATATTTTGATCCTTCTCCTACAGAGAGACTGGTGTGCTTGAACCAGTTATCTTACAGTTAGCAGTATAGTACAGTGTTACCTCAGCTGCTGAACTCAATTCATTTCACATTCATGTTCAAACACTGACAAGTTTGAGAACTGAACATATTTTTTCTTGAGAAAATAATGGAAAAACAAATAATTGGTTTTGGAGTCCCAAAATTACATTTATAAAGTAATTATTCCAGGAGTTTATAATAAAGTTAACAGCCCTAGGTTATGGGAATGGCCCCCAGCCATCTAAGCACAATAAGTAAAGTACATTACATATCAAAACATAATACAGTAAATACACTTTTTAAATTTTGATTCAGGTAATTTACTGTAAATTGAGAGCTTCCTGGCATACTGTGAGCTAGAGAGAAGTTGGTGGAGGAGGAAAAATGTTATCTTTTAGAAAGGAGAGTGTCTACCTCTTCATTAGTCTGGGTTCATTGTCCATGATTAAAGATCTCACACCTTTAGTTACATTAGATAATTTAATCACATATTTTTTTTAAATGTTGATAATATTGAATTAGCCTTTAAATCAGACCATCAGCAACTGGATTCAAATTTTGCATTTTTATTCCGTGAACTCTGTGGTGGTTCTAAAAGTTTTCTCTTAGCTTTAATGCTGGTATCACTACCATTTTTTCTGAATGGATGGTTACAACATTTTATGCAAATAAGTCTCAGACACACAAAGCAGAGTGATGGATGTTTTAGCTCACTAACGCAAGCACAGTATGTTGTCTGAGCAAGAGCGACACTTAGGCTGGTGTCACCCTTGGTCTCTGGTGAGACGTGATGCCTGAGTCACTCAACCTGTACAGCTATTTTCAAGTCGGACTTTCAGTTCAGCTATTGAATGAAGTTACGAATGCTGAACTCTCTTTTGGTTTTGTATTGTTTCAACGTTGCTGTTCAGGGAGTGGAAATTTGGAGCTTGGGGCCATTGAATAATCTAAGTATCTCTGTACTTAACAAACTGCATCGCCAAGGCTGCGACTATGCAAGTTCTCTGCAGAGTTGTGTTTTATTAAGGGGATTGCGTGGCTTGCTAAGAACTTAAACATAGTAAATTCTACCCTTGCAAGGGGGGAACACCAATGTGGTGATTGTTGAATGTTGCAATCCTCCTAGGTGAATAGTGAAGCCACCCCAGAGCCAATAAGGTGTTATTCTTACCATCCAGAAAGAACAGCCAGAAAGGATGTCATGGAGTAAGGACATTGAATGCTAGGGAGAAAACCTTATTGGCAGAGTGTTGAGCAGCCAGGAAATTGTCGAGGGAACTAGGTTTGTCTACATAGGGTGCTAAAATTGAGCACTTTCAGCCCAGAGGTTTGGTGGCAGAGTGGGGTTTCTCTGAGCACTTAATTGGTAGAGTTGAAAGAGGTCTGCAACACTCTCTTGAACAGGCTGAGGGGCCAAGGACATGGGTCAACCTGCAGACATGCCTAAGGGGAAGCTGTCTTGATTAAAGAACTAGATCCTGAGGGTTTCTGATCCTGAATTTTAACCTATTAATTCCTTAAAAAATGTGAATATAGTATGTGAGTTCTCTGTGGCCAATGCAAGTAATTATGAAAACTAAGAGCAATGTATGAAGAATTTTTAAAATATGAAAATTGTAATTTGAAATTAATGAAAATTTTCCATGTAAATTTTGAAGAGTACTAGTAGAGTGTTGGGGGAATGGGCTGTCAAACTGATATAAAGCTTGAATGTTACAGGCCTCAGAAATCATCCTGGGGTGATTATCTCTTCTCCCCACATAAAGTTAGAAGAGGCGAGAACCAATTCCCAGGCCACTGCTGCAGTCGCAGTGACATTGAAGTGAAAATTTCCAGTTGCAAAGAGGCAAACTATAAGTTTTTAGAGTAAATGGAGATAGTAGGCAGATATAAAACTGTTAGAAAGGTTGATAGGAAAGAGAAAATAAATACCATTTCATTTAATGAACCAATTTAATGAATTACTTAGCAGACCTCTTGCTAATATAATAAAATAAGTTAATTGTTTTACAATTTGCAGAAATTACAGACTAGATTGCCAGAGATTTTTTTCCCTTAGTTTGCTTTCCAGTTCTTTTTCTTTTGTTCCCTCTACTGGAATCTATAATCCAAAAGGGCAATTTAAATGACCTGTCATTAGGGATAACTTACCAGCTGGCTTCTATTGGTTTGGGAAAATGGGTAACTGATGCAGGAAATCAGATTGTAGAACATATGATAAGGTAGGAAGCATTTCTCAGTTCTTCCCTTAGTCTGTGGTCTGGCAGGGAATGAGTTCCTTTACCAAAGACACAGTGCTTCCTGAGCAGCACCTCTTCCACGCCAATCCTTGCTAGGCTTTTTCACCCTGATTCTTAAAAATAGCAACCACATGCACTATATTCCTTTCAACCCTTTCCAGCCCTATGAACTTGGCACTCAATTTCACTCTCCTCATTTGTATCATTGTCAAGACATTTTGTTGTGTTTTGAGCACAAAATCTTTGTAGCTTTCACCCATTAATGGAGTGGGAGCATGTAAATAAGTTGTCTTGGCTCTGACTCAGGAACTGAGCCATTTTGTCATTCTCCTGTGCAAACAGGTGAACCATTTCAGAAGCAGGAACAAGAATCTTATGGCCATCAAGGTCAAGGACGATGCGCTACCAGTGCAGCACATACACACTCTCTGTCTGAAGCGGCAGAAGAACATAAGCACACAAGGCCGCAGCACCAGGAGGATCCTGACACTGAGCACAAGAGCAGTGATATCACCACGAGACAGAGTAGAGAAGCTGTGCTGGAACCACGAGGCAGGACATAGATGGAGTACCAACTCCATGATACATCACTAACCAGAGGTCAAGGAATCAGGTGACTAAGAGGCCAAAGCCCACAAAAAGACATGCAGGCCAGCATGGCTTAGAAATGGTGTTTTGATCTAAAGAACTACATCATTACCATTTTGGAATGTATTAATTTCCCCATAAACGCCATGTGTATTTTCTGAGTTCTATGTCACCATGGCAACTACTAATTATCAAACCCAGCCTGTAGTGTGCTGTGGGGAGGATGGTTTGTGTCAAATGTCAAAGAAAGATGAAGGGTGGAGGGCGTATGATTTTTGCCTTGTGGCAATTGGCCTTGGGCCAGCGTGGACTTAAATTTTATACTTACTTTATGTAATAGCCAGAGGAGGTCAGATGTAGTCCCCGCACCATTTATTCCTAGGGCATAATGCTATTTCACAGCTATAGAAATTTGATGTCATACCTACACACACTTAGAAATATTTTTATGAATTCCCTTAAATATATTATGGCTCCTAGAAACCCCTATACCATGTGTTGCACAGTAAAACTACCCTGTAAGGTTATTTTGCTATATTTTTAATATAAGAAATCAAAAGGTATTTTCTTCCATTAAGTTAATTTGAATTACCAATTGTGTTAGCAGTTGAATGCAAAATATTTTTATCACTTAAGACTTTATATATTGTTTTCTATCATTTGAAAATAAATTAGATGACAAAGGCCTCAAAACCCAATATTTTTAAATTGGTATTATTGTAAATGAATAATTCCCGTGTTTTAAGAACTTTAAATTAAATCTTATATGGAATATAGTCTGAAATCTTATAGAACATATCATGAAATCTTATAGAACATATCAAATTTATCATTGGAGCTAAAATATTTTCCATTATAAATTCTATAATTTTAAAATTTAACATCCTGACAGCAATAGCTGTGGTAGATTCTATGTATAGTTTATATTCTATTTGTAATTTTCAATATGGTCTGGAAAATTTACTTCATTAAATTGTGTATCACATAGTGACATGGGGAAAGAGAAAAACTCTGGAAGAAATCAATAGAATATGTATTTGTACTAGAATGCAGAGTATTATGCAGTGTGAGTTGATTTCTTTGTTACCAGAACTCTGAGAAGAAAATGGAGTGGGAAATAAGTTAACTCAAGAAGATAAAAAGCTAATGTCATCATTTTTCTACATATCTGAATTATCACTGATGAGAAACTCCTAATTAGCATTTTGACCTTTAAGCAGATAATTCAGTGAAACTTTCATTAGTAGTAGATCAAGAAGAAACTGCAAATTAAAATGCAATTTTCTGATTTGTTACAAAGCCTGCTTACTGAATTCAATAATATCCAAGTATAATTATAGAATTTTTACTGCCAATGCTTATAGTAGACATAGTTATAGAAGAACTAATCAAAAGCATTTTGCAATTTGATGTATAAATTAAAAAGTTTAAGCATCGATATCTTCTTACCTTTTTCAAACCACTTAAATAATTAGTTTAGAATTGTTTAAAATGAATGGAAGTAAAATTTTTTTAAAATTTGCTTCCATTTCTTTCAATTAGGCATTATTTTTCCTTTCCTGTGAGATATTATTACTGATTTCAACGTGAAATATTTTTGAGAAAGAAGTGGATTTATTTTCCCATCTAAAATAATTTTTACTCATCTTCCAAGGAGTGATAAGCAACGAAATAAGTGGTTTGGCTTAATGCTTATTTTTTCTAAAAGGGATATTCAAGTAACCAATTTTATATTTGACTAATCCTTCAGTCTTATTGTGCTTTACTGCATAAACTAATCTTCACAATGCCAAGTCCAGAGTATCATTATGTTTATCTTTAGCAGCCAATTTGGAGACAGTAATATACATCCTTCTTTTTGCAGATCGATTTCTTGTCCCTGTATATATTAAAGAGCTACTCATGACGGACAACTCTGAAGCTCGATTCTGGCCCTCAGGATAACCCCAGTGACAACTTGTTGAGACTGGTTAGTGCTTGCCAGTCCTGTCCCTTTAAAGGCCTAAGACTTTTTCCCTGTCTTAATTAAGGTCATTAAGCTACATTCAATAATAATTACACTATGCCTGATAGCATTGAGGGTTGGAACAGCATATGAGAAAACTAGGAATATTTTGGCCATCCATATACACATCTAATTTACTAGAATAAAAAATTTACTGTAAAATCCATTAAACATCACAAACACAAATATTATAATATATTCTAATGCTAAATAATTAAAAGAAACCATATTGTCAAATCTATTGTCATCAATGAAGGGAAGTCAATGACCTGTACATAGTGTAAAGACACTAAATATTTCAGAACAACCACACTGACTTGTAGAAAGTGCATAAGTTTCAATTGTTTCAAAGTAAACTATTTGAAACTTTAAATACATTTGTGAATATTGATATGGATTAAGTAATTTATTGTGTTTTTAAATGTAGAACTTTAAGTTAGTATTTCCTACATTTCTAAGAATGAAATAAGCAATCACCTTGTGGATTTCAGTCTTTTGTGTGAGATGGGTCACAGGTATTAAATATAATTTGAGAGTTTTGAGATTATTAAGTATCCTAAAATAATCTATGCTGTGTTATCATCAGGAGGTATATCAATAGACCCAGTGATTCTTTTTAATGGAACCAGGCTGGTTCGTCAAGGGTTCTCTGAATCAGACATGGGTGAGTCTGAGCAGTCATAGTCATGCTGCATCACGGCAGCTGTAAGGAGAAGAAGGAGGGAGGAGAAGGAAAAAGAGGATCAGAAGAAACACTCAGAAAAGGATATGTCTCCCTGAATTAGCAATAACTTTAGCTAACGAAAATTTTGTAAAACTCAACAAATTGGAGCTTAATGTCTCAAGAGTGGTACTTTGTAGTCAGAAATATGGACTGATTTTTAGACTTGGTAGAAATATGCCTGATATCCCTTGGTGGTTAGGAGCCACCAACAGATGCTCCATGGACAGAGAATGGCAAGTTTGTATCTCTGACCTAGAACAGTGCGGCATCCTGGGCTTTCAATGGGAGTCAAGAGTCTGGTGTTTGGAGAATTTATTGATGGTTACACGGTCAGAATGATTTGATGTGTTTGCTATGTCACAGATAGCTGTTAGCGTGGAGGCAGTTGACCCAGGGTTCCAAGATAAAATGTTGGGTTTGTTGAAACAGATAGACAGGTTTGAGATGGTTGTTGGATGGTATCACAGTCACACTGACTTGGTTGCTGGCTTTCTGGTATGGATATAAACACTCAGCAAAGCCTGGTAAGAGGAAGCCTTTGCTGTGTTTGAAGATCTTAGTCTGAGTGTAAAATGAAAGAGTGATGGCATCAGATTGATCAATACTAATATGATGATCTGAGGACATGAACCAAGATGAACAACTTCAAATCTGAAGCACATAAACAAGTCATTATTTAGGCATGAATTCCTGGCTTACACTGACATTATTATTTCATTACTATTGATGATAGGAAAAAATTAACTGGAACAGAAGGTGTTCCTAAATTTGCATAAGAAGAGATGGATGGGAGGATTGACATTTGAGGACTACAGTGAATATGGTACAGACAACGAAACAGCGGTAAAAGGAATTTTGGAATTATCCAAAAGTTAAAATAAGGCTGTAGAGACAGAAGGTAATAAGATATCTGAATGGTTAGCAATAAAGAATTTTACAAACAGGATACTAAATTTCATTGAGAGGAACACGCAATGTCCTTATGATTTTGAATATTTTCCAGCTATGCAGACTACTGTTGTAGCTAAAGAAATCAATATATAAAGCAAAAACAGAAGAATGACATGTCACTTTTTATCAATTAGCCTTGGGTTTGTTAGCTGCTGGAGAGAAAGCTCTACTTTATGGAGAACACACATATTTGTAACTTCACTTGCAAAGGAAAAAACATTGCCCATTCTGCAGCATCTTCAAGATTATTTGCATGCTTGAGTTGGTGGTGAAAGGCATTGTCTATTTTGACTGCCTTTCAATATTCCACTATGATTGATATGCCTGATAATCTAGTTAGGAAAACTTCATGGATCAAAAAGAAAATGTGTCTGACATACTTGCCAGTGGCATCTTATCAGATTAGATCCCTCTCTAAAAGAGAACCTCATATGCTTACACTTGGTTGCAGAGGGAAAATGAGTGTGAGACATTGTCAAGGCTTCCATTCTGGTATGTTGCAGTCTGGAATATCCGTTAAAATCTCTTAACCATGGGTGATCATGCTGGCATTTGAAATACAGTGGCTTAGTTTCCAACAGCATAATAATTTTAATAAGTTACCCCACTGCAGGGCAAAACAACAACAAAGACAGAAAAGTGATGGAACTTACTAGTATTTCTAGTGGAATCAGTATGGATATTATTGGGATGTGAGCTGCACCAGGTAAAGGGGGGGGGGAGCTTTTTCTGTGTTTTTGTGCAGACTTGCAACAGAATTTAAATTTTTATGAAAATATCTTTGAATTTCATTTTAACAACATAATTATTTTAGGTAGCATTGTTACACACACATGGCTAAAACTCTATGAATTTACTAATGTCCTCTGGTCAGAGCTTTCATTCTTGACCAATTGCAACGATGCTTTGAATTATAGGGTTTTCTCTAGACACATTACAAGCATGAAGTATTGTTTTTGTTATTGTTGGTGTTCATATTATCTCTAGTTTTCAAGCTGCACTGAAAGCATTAGTCTAAAACAAGGCTCCAGGAATTGATAGATTACCAATTGAAATGTATCAACAAACTGATAACTCTCTGGAAGCACTTGCTCAACTATGGCAGGAAATTTGGAATTCAGCTACTTAGCCACCTGACTGGAAGAAATTCATATTTGTACCCATTTCAAAGAAACATAACCCATTAGAACGCTCAAATTATGCTACAATAGCATTGATACCATATACAAGTAAATTTTTACCTAAGATGATTCAACAATAGTTACATTAGTAAACTGACAGGGACCTGCCATAAGTTCAGTGCCAATACAGAAGAGGACATGGAACAAGGGTTTTAATTGCTGATTTCAGATAGAACTTGTCTGAAAACAGAGGATGTCAGAGAGATGTTAACTTGTGGTTCATTGACTATGTGAAGGCTTTGACTGTCTAGATCATAACAAACTATGAGTAGTTTTGAGAAAAATGAGACCTGCAGAACACTTTTAGGTGTTCATGGGGCATCAGAACATGAAACAAGAGGCAGCTGCGTGACTAGAACAAGGGAAAATGGCACCATGTGAAATCAGGAAAGGTACGTCTCAGATTGAATTCGTTCACTAGACTTATTCAATCTGAATGCCGAGCAAACAATCACAGAATGTGACTTACATGAAGAAGATTGTGTCATCCGGCTTCGAGGAAGGCTTACTCACAACCTGCTACATGCAGGAGATGCAACATCACTTAATAAAAGAGAGGGGGTGTGAAGCTCTTGCTGATGAAGATGAAAAATTGCCAGATCCTCACGACTGCACCTATAGGTAACTTTGTGAGAAACCGAGAAAAGATTGAAGTTGTTAAAGATTTTGTATTGTTTGGACACATTGCACTGGGTAAATCTAAAGTTCCGTTGAAGAATAAGGTGTGCCTGACGCTACCCATGGTCCGTATTCTTGTGAAATTTGGACGTTTAATAAGGAAGACCGAAGTAGAATTGGGGCATATGAATTGTGATGCTAGAGAAGAATCTTGACAGTACCTTGTTCTGACAAAAGCACAAATGAATCTGTCTGGCAGAATTATGGCCCGAATGCCCTTAGAGGCAAGGATGGTGAGAATTTGTCATACGTATTTGAATATACTGTCTAAAGAGATCGGTCCCTAGAGAAGGACATCATGCTGGGTGAAGCAGAGAGGCACTGGACAGGGGGGAGTTCTCAAGGACGCTGACTAACACTGTGGCTACAGTAATGGGCTCAGTCATAGAAACAATGGTGAGGATGGCACACGCCCCAACAGTGTTTTGTTCTATTGGGTGCTGTGGGTTGAACTGACTGAATGGCACCTAAAAACATAAAAACAGTTTCCTTACATTTAAACTAAAATGTGTGGACATTTATATTAGTGAACCTATGTTAGGTACTTTTTTGACAATGGGGTAATACTTAAAAGAATAAAAAGAGGAGAAAAATTTAAAAAGATTTCTACTCAGTTACTAACAATACTGTACATAATGTATTTCAGTATAGATATATTTTATCATTTTTTTAGTATTTGTGTAAGGTAAAAATACTAAATTTAAGCAATTTACAACTATGTTCATCACTGGATATCTATATTATTCATAATTTAAAACTGTGCAGGGCAGTTGTATAATCTGTTAACTTGCGAAGGGGTGGAGTCTAGCCTGTCAATCAGGTTATAGCCAATGAGGCCTCTATGTGGGTCTGGCCTTCTCCTGAGGATTCTGGGAATTCCTGTCTTCTTCCATGGAAGGGACAGAAACACACTCTCTTTGTGAGATATTCCTATTGACAACCAGTATGGAGTCGGATGGATCCAGAGCCCTGAAGCTGGAGGAGCCACGTGGAGACCCACACCAGAGCTGAGATGCTTCCAACACCCCTGAATCCACAAGATTTTCCACTCATTGGCCTGTGACCTTCCTATATTTGGCATCATTGCATGTGTTGTATGAGTCTGAAGAGGAATTAATGGACTGGTCTTGGATATATGGGTTAATGTCAGATTTATGGACTTAATATGGACTGGGCAGGGATGTGTTCTTTTTTTAAAAAAAAAAACATTTTATTAAGGGCTCATACAACTCTTATCACAATCCATACATATACGTACATCAATTGTATAAAGCACATCTACACATTCCCTGCCCCAATCATTCTCAAAGCATTTGCTCTCCACTTAAACCCTTTGCATCAGGTCCTCTTTTTTTCCCCCTCCCTCCCCGCTCCCGTCTCCCTCATGTGCCCTTGGTAATTTATATATTGTTATTTTGTCATATCTTGCCCTATCCGGGTCTCCCTTCCCCCACTTCTCTGCCGTCCCTCTCCTAAGGAGGAGGTCACATATGGATCCTTGTAATCAGTTCCTCCTTTCCAACCCACTCACCCTCCACTATCCCAGCATTGCCCCTCACACCCTTGGTCCTGAAGGTATCATCCACCCTGGATTCCCTGTGCCTCCAGCGCCCATATGTACCAGTGTACAACCTGTGCCCTATCCAGCCCTGCAAGGTAGAATTCGGATCATGGTAGTTGGGGGGAGGATGTGTTCTTAATATACAATTTCTCTTTATATAAAGCCCTTTTTAATACACATATGAGTGACTATGAATTTGTTTCTCTAGTCTACCTGGAATAACACACTGTGATTGCAACAATATTTTTCATATTATTATATAATTAGAATTTATAATAAACATTATTGCAAAGATTCCGTGCTCTATTATGGGAAGAGGATCATGGGTAGTTATGGGGAGAACAAGATGAGTTACCTCACTACATAAGACCAACCTTAGTGATGCTATTATCTAATTCCTCTGTATTGAAACTTTTGTTTATTTATATTTAAACCATAATGCATTCACTCTGTGAATTTTAGTTATGTCAAAAAAGTTTGGCTTGATTAAAAGTTTTTGTTTTCAAAAGACACTTGCTTCTTCCTGCTTGTGATGCTCTAATTCTTTGTTGGCTATGATCTTGCAGTTATTGTTTCAATGTTGACAATGTTCATTCAGTATCCTTCCTTCAAACCATTGATCCATTACACCTATAAATCACACCTTGTAATTAAAACACTTGGCTGAAATATATTTTGGCATAAAACAATTTATGGAAATAAATAGAAAATTTGCTTGTAATTTTCTCCAAGTGGGGCAATGAATGTAAAAATGTGCTTGACACAATTGATGTATGTATGGATTGTGAGAAGAGTTGTATGAGCCCCGAATAAAACAATTTTTAAAAATACAATAAAAAAGATTATGAAAATGAAAATGTCAAATAATATATTAATGATTGAATGTATTATTGAAAATACCTTAATGTGTTTATCTAAGAAAAACTAGATTCCGGATATGGTTGTAATGAAACCGTGTATGATTTATAATGATTGTTTTGCTTTAGAATGATTCCTTTGACATGTTTGCCAGGCAACATGATGAAGCAACGGGTTAGCAAAGAATACTGTTGAGACTTGATAGTTTTTTCTCACAGATATGAAGTAAACATGATAGTGTTAAGAGTGGAGAACAGTAAAGCAGATTATAAGAAGGGAAGAATAAAATAGAAAAAGAAGAAGCAAAGCCAAAGAGATTAGTGCTTATTTATTTTTTCTAAGTGTTTATTTGTTAAGAAGGTAGGTTTGCTAGTGTTTCAGGAAGCTCTTTATGATTTCATGAACAGGGACACACAAATAATGTTTTTTACAAGGAAATTATCATATGTAATGAAGTAAGAGCAACTAGTGCTTAGAAAATGTTACAATGAAATAATCCCTGCTAGAATCCCATTCAGCTCTGGTATTCTATAGCAGCAGTGACCCTAACCATTTCCATTATAAATAGGACCCCAAGGCCTTCTCTTTCATTTTTTATTTTTACTGACTTACTAAATTGGAGTGGCACCAGGTCCTTGCTCACTACTCTGTGATTTCTATGCCTTCCCAATTTGTACTCACTAATAAAGAGAAGGTAGTTCAATGACAGAATTCCTGCAATTCTTAAGAAAACTCAAATTCACTACCATTGAGTTGATGCCGGCTTATAGGACCCTATAGGACAGAGTAGAAGTGTCTTTGTGAGTTTCTGAGACAGTTAATGTTTATGGGAGGAGAAAAGTCGTATCTTTCTCCCATGAAGAGCTTGGTAGTTTTGAACTGCTGACTGTGTAGATTGCAACCCAACCTTAAACATTATGTTACCAGGGCTGGGGCCCTAATTTGATTCCAAGCTTGTACTTCATGCACAGCCACCACCATTTGTCAGCAGTGACTTCGGTGACTATAAAGCTAAACAGGTTTCAGCACAACGTTCAGACTAACATAGACTAAGGAAAACTAAGATAGTTTAAGAAGAAAAAATAGTTATCTACTTCTGCAAAATTAGGCAATTAAAGTTCAATGGATCACAATAGTCCCATCCACAGCTGATCATGGGGATGGTGGAGACTAAAGATAATGCTGTATAATGGTGTTTTTTGTCAGTTTCTACAAGGGGTTGCAGAATTTCTGGGCCTATATGACAGCAGCTAACAACAGTCGACTTACTTTATCATTATCATTATTCAATACTCAGGCTGTCAAAAAGAGAAACATGAAATTGATGAGTCAGCCAGTCACCATCAAGTTAAAGTGTTTCTGAAAGGTTGAATTTTTGCATCACACAATTTCACAGTGCACTAGTCAACCGGGCATGTGTAGGGGGTACCAATTTCTGCTCTGCCATCTACGTTCATATTGCACGAAACATGAAGATTGATATTAACCTCTTTCTGAAAAGTCTAAAATTTTAAGGAACACCAAGAAATATACTAGGTTTACCCATCTCTCCTTTTCTTTTGTGACTCAACCAGTATTTATGCTTGGTGGCCCTGTGGATTAAGCATTACTACTGACAACTAACCACAAACTGTGAAATTCAAGCCCACCAGCTACTCATCAGGACAAAGATGAAGCTATATAGATTTACAGTCTTATAAATTTTAGATGGAATTCCTGTGAGTAGAATCGACTTTATAAAAATATTTTTGTTGGTGTTGCGCTTGTTTCTTTGTTTCACTTATCCACCATTCAGTCTTAAAACACATAAAAAGTTGATTAATTAGACTATTATGTGTTTTCTGTTGCTGATATTATTTGGTTTCTTTCCGTCAGTTTCAACCCATACAAACTCCATGTATAAGAGATGAAATACTATTTGGTCCTGTGAAATCTTCACAATACTTGGCATGTTGGAGGGCTCTTCTCTCTCTTTCTCTTTTAAAGACACTCTCTAGCAAGCATGATGTTTTCCTCCCTGGATTGGTCTTTCTTGATTAGTGCCCAAAGTAAGCAAGATGGTATCTTGCCATCCTCAAATCTCAGTAGTATTCTGACTATATTCTTCAAAGAAAAGTTTGTAAATTCTTCTGGAAGTCCATGATATAATTAATATTATTTACCAAACAATAATTTAGATGTGAATATTTAACTAGTACTTTTTCGTTATTCATCTTCTGCATACAGTTCTCTAGATCCCTTTAAATTAAGGGTTTATTGTTAGTAATTAATATTTTAGTAATATTGTTACAATATAGTTAATACTGTTGCTAATATAAATCTATAAAATGGCAAAAGATGGAAAATGTATCAAAATCCTTAAATTAACCTTAAAGCAATGATTGTTACCAGAAGTCAGTAAACTTTACAGGTGAAAGAGTCCATCCTGTTTAACAACAATTTAAAACTTTTGTGAGATTTATAAATATATTTTTACAAACAAAAATATCATCATTATCTGAAAAACATTCTTTATTTCTCTTCAATTTTATTTCAGAGCTACATGTACATTCTGACGAGCCACATATGGCTTGAGAGCCACACTTTGCTGACACCTGATTATGAACTTTTTATTATATACACTTTCTTAGAAGGATGATTACACACACAGAGAAATAACTATAATCTGTAGATGCTTGAACCTCCTACATGTTAATAATGCTCTACATAATGTTAGGTATTTAATTAATTATTATCTCCTTTTTAAGATTAATTTAAGTGCATATCTCTACTTTGAAATCTTAGTATATTTGTATAAAATTTCTATAGTATAAATTTATAGGCATAATAATATATCAAATTTTTATCATTTAAATTTTAATTAAATCCTTACACTATGCCACATTTTATATAAGGTGATGAGAATAAGAAGTAAAATGATTATATCTTCTACCTTCTTGTGTTTTATAACTAACTTTTGCAGCTATAATTTTGATAGTGTTCCAACTGCATATCTCATTTCTAGAACATCTCAAGAACAGATTTCCTGCATTGAAGGAAGACCAGATAAGGCTTGGGAGGGCATCAATAAAATCAGCCATGAAAAGGCAAAAGGTCTTTAAAAATGAAGGGGAGAAAAGAAAAGTTCAAAGTGGAAGTCAGAAAAGACTGTGAAACTTGTTATTAATCAGAGGGTAGGAACATCACATGGAAGAAACAACTAATTCAATGAACTTAATAGAAAATTTCAGAAGGTAGCTTGAGGAAATAAAGTAAAATAGTATAATGGAATGTGCAAAGACCAGAATTAGGAAACTAAAAGGAAGAACGCACTCAGCATGTCTGAAACTGAAATAATTGTGGGGGTGGGGGTGAGAAATCAAGCCTTGAATTGCAGTGTTGAAAGATTCTATGAGAAAATAGTAAATGACATAGGAAGCATCAAAAGCAGATGAAAAGAATGCACAGTCACTGTGTGAAAAAGGACTAGTCCATGTGCCACCGTTTCTAGTATATGAGCAAAAACCAGTGTGTTAAAGGAAGTTCAATCCGCACTGAAAGCATTAGACATGAACAAGGATCCAGCAATTGATGGGGTATCCATTGAATTGTGTCAACAAGCTGATGAAGCACTAGAGGCAGTTAATTACCTGTGTGCAGAAATTTGGAAGACAGCTATTTGGCCACTGATTGCCAGAGATCCATATTGAACCCATACCTAAGAAAGGTGCCTGAATAGATTGTACACCTTTTTAAACAACATCACTGATTTCACATTCAGGTAACATTTTGCTGAATATCATCCCATTGAAGATGCTGCAGCACAGTGACAGGGAGCTCCCAGAAGTTCAGACTAGTTTCAGAAGATGACACAAAAGAGGGGATATCATTGCTGATGTCAGATGGATTGTGGCTCAAAACAGAGTATATCAGAAATATTTTAACTTACGATTATTGACTATGTCCTGGCATTTGATTGTGTGGATAATAACACATTATGGATGACCTAAAGAAGAATGGGAACTCCAGACACTTAATTAGGTTTGTGGGACACATGTACATCAATGAAAAGGCAGCTGTATGAATAAGACAAGGGTCTACTGCATTGCTTTAAATGCAGTGTGAATCAGTGTTGTCCCTTCTCACTACACTTATGCAAGTTGTATGCTGAACAAATCACCAGAAAATCTGGATTATAGATACATTGACACGTATGATATGCACATGAAACAACCTTGCTCAAAGTTTACTTGAAGTTCTTTCTGAGGAAGATCAATGATAATAGCTTTCCATCTGGAATATAAACTCAATGTAAAGGAGACCAAAATCTTCAAAATTAGACCAAGAGCTAACATCATAACAAATGGAGAAAATATTGAAGCTGCGAAGGTTTTCATCTTGCTTGGATATACAATGCAGCAGTTAAGAGATCAAATGAAATTCTGCATTAGGTAGATTTGCTGCACAAGACCTCTATAGAGTATCGAAAAGCAAGGATGTTACTTTGAGGAGTAAGGTGCTTCTGACCCAAGTCAAAGTATTCCCAATTGCCTCATATGTATGTGAAAACTGGACATTGAATACAGAGAGTGAAGAAGAATTGATGCAGCATTTGGATTCTGGTGCTGGGGAAGAATGTTGAAAGTACAGTATCATAAACTGCTAAAAGGACAAACCAATCTGCGTGGGAAGAAATATGGCCAGACTACTTTTAGGAGTAAAAATGGCAAGGTGTCATCATACATACATCGAACATTTTATCAGGAGAGACTGTTAGGCAGATAGGCAGGGATGGGATGTCCATTGACGCATGCCCAGGAGAGCCAAGCAGGTGTCTGCCATTTTTGCTACGGGTCAGCGGAGCACGTGACCCTGCCAAGATGGCGCCTACCGCACCAACCGCGTGGGGGGGCGGTGCCTGGGTAGCTAGCCCCTCCTCCGGTTCCGGGAGCTAGCCCCTGCTCTAGTCCCGGAGCCATATGTTCCTTGTTTCCCCCCTTTTCCCTTTTAGCTTCCCTTGGTCTTCCAAACAAGCTGCGTTGGTATTCTACCTGTGTGGGTTTGTTCCTTTATACCTGCTGGTCTTCCGTTGCCCAGGCCTAGGCCCAAGGCGTTCCGAAGCCAAGCCCGAGTAACTTTACTTTCGCCTTCCAGTGATGCTGCTTCTGGCACTTTCTGGGACAGCTCTTAATACAGCCTCACCACCAGGATGCTCCAGCCAGAAATTCTGATTATTTAGAGGTCCCCGAGCTGCCGGATAGACATCTCTTCCCTTCAGAGATTTCATAGTCTGCTCCTGCTAGCAGGCGTCTTTGAAGACCGTGGGCCACACCATGCAGTGGCGCTCATAGCTTGTAATCTGGGAAGTGGTCGGACCAGAATGTCGTGACTGGTCTCCGACTCCTCCTCCTTTGGGCAGGGGCACCTGCCTAAGGCCTCAGATTCACGACACTCCAGACATGGGCACTGAATCTGCGGTTATCTGACCTTGAGGCATCAAGCTCTCGATGACCTTCGTGTTGTTTGCTTAGCAGATGGGACAGACCAGCTCGATACCCAGGGATTGCCCCCTCGGATTCATCCTGTTCAATTGGGAATGATTTTATCCGAAATAGCTGGACAAACAGAAGGTGATTATAGGGATTATAAGTATCTCTATGCCCAGTGCATACGGGACCCCCTGAGAGACCCTGGACTAGAGGGCAACTATTGCCTCAACCCTGAAGCAGCCCCGCGTATTCTACCTGTAGTAGAGACAGCAGGGAAGCTTGGTCCCCAAGCAATTTACAAGCCTTTCACCCTAATTGAATTCAAGCAAATTAAAAGTGACTTAGGCAGTTACTCTAACAAACCTGAACAGTACATAGAACACTTCCAGCACCTCACCCTAGCCTGTGATTTAACCTGGAAAGATATAATGATCATACTGGGACAGACCATGGTGGATTTTGAGAAAGAGCATGTGCTCAAAGGTGCTAGGAAGTTTGCAGAGGAGTTACATGTGATGAATGAAAGGTACCCTGTAGGGGAAACTGCTGTACCTTTAACAGACCCTGCTTGGAGTCAATAGTGAGCCTCAGGACAAGTGGGCACGGGAACATTTCCTGATGTGCATCACGGGCGGACTAAAGTCAGGTAGGCAAAAGACCATTAATTATGCCAAGGTGACAGTGATCCACCAGGGACCTACTGAGTCTCCTGTAAGTTTTTTAGAGCGGATAAAGGAAGCTTTAAAGAATCATACTGCTGTAGATATTGAATCCTATGAGGGGCAAGTCTTGCTCAAGGACAAATTTCTCACACAGGACATTCGCAAGAAAGTCCAAACACTAGTGCAAAAGCCTGGAGGAGATGGTGGCTTGGGCCAATACAGCTTTTACAATAGGAAGCAGGAAAGAGAGGCTCGAGCCCAGGAGAAGGAGGAAAGAAGAGACAGTAGGCAGGCCCAGATATTGGCTGCATTCCCAAGCAGCTGCCCGTCGAATGCCTCCCAGGTTTCCCAGACTTTTAAACCAGGTACCAAATGCTACATTTGCCGGCAACCGGGTTATTGGGGTAGGAACTGCACTGACCGGAACGAGCCTCCTCAGACGCCCTGCATCCATTGCGAGCAGACTGGCCACTGGGCTGGCCGCTGTCCTAAGGCCCAAAACCTGGAGGGGAGGCGCCCCCAGGCCAGTTGGCAGCTGGCAACGGAGGAAGAGGATTGAAGGCACCTGTTCTGGACGGCCCAGCAGCAAGAGGTAACTGTTATTGGCCTGAAACCTAGGATGGGCATCGACGTGGCAGGAAGGTCAGTGAACTTCCTTTTAATACTGGAGCCATTTCTGTCCTTATTTCCTTCCCTGGACCCCTTGTACCCTGCACCTGTTCCATCCTGAAAGTGTCAGAATAGCCTGTATTTTAACATTTTACTGAGCCTCTCACATGTCTTTGGGATAACTTCTATTTTTTCTCATAGCTTCCTAGTGATACCTGAATGTCCAGCTCCTCTCATAGGCCGAGACCTGCTGTCCAAGCTACATACCTGCATAGTCATCGGGCCTATCCAGGTCCCTCTACAGCTTCCAGTTGTTTCTCACAGTGGAGGAGCCTCAGATTCCCCCACAGGAACCATGAGAACAGACGAATATTTCTGTGAGCCACTGGATGATCTAAGGATGATATTTCATTACTACCCCAGGACAGATGAGGGCTACCCAGATGATTCTACCTCAGAACCCTCACAGCCTTTAGGTCAGTGAATACCTTTACTCTGTTTCTGTGTTTACAACGACCAAACTGTGACACTAACCTAACTGCCACCTTACAATCTTACCCATGTCTCACTTAAGCTGTTCACCTGTTCCTTGTTTTCCAGTTCTCAGGTTACAAAGGCCTCTAAACCAAGTATGCCAGCTCCAGGACCACCGCCTCTTAAACCCACCTCGACATTATCCATCCTGGGCTCTTAAAGGGCAACCCCTTCTAACAGAGTAGGAAGGGTATGGACCCAAAACCCCACTTCACCTCCTTTGCCAGCAGGAAGTAGCTAGAGATGTCATTGTCCAGTACCCCGAAGATTTGGGTCCATATCTCTTCAGGGGGAAATGTTAGGCAGATAGGCAGGGATGGGATGTCCATTGATGCATGTTCAGGAGAGCCAGGCATAGAACAAAAGCCTAGGTTTTCCCGCTGGGTGTTAAACTGTTGGGAACCGGACATAATCAGCCTGACAAAATCGACTCCATACTGTCTGCCCGGCAGGGCTAAAGCCATGTCACCTCAACCTTATCTTATCCTGACACACACCAGATGGCCCACCCTTATCTGCTCCAGCACCAGACATTCCAACAGTAGATTTGTGTCTGCCTGCCCTGTGTGCTCTACACCCCCGCCCTTCCTTTTTTTATCTTCCCTTGGAATTCCTTTGTTTGCCTCACCCTTTAAAAAGAGGCTTGGGTAGCAATAAACTGAGACCTTGACAAGAATCTGCTTGGTCTCCCTCCTCTCTCTCGCCCGTTTCTCTTTCAGGCTGGATCCCCTCGGAACCCTTCGAATAACGAGTCCCGCTGGTCGGGGCCAGTGGTGCCCAACGTGGGGCCCGAGGTGTGGACCCTTGCCGGACGGACCCCCAGCTCCAGAAGAGCTCCCAGAAGAAGACACTCGGCCGGGCCCCGATGAAGAAGAAGTCGCGGACTGTCTTCGCCACTCACGAAGACTGATCAGCCTCGGCGAGTAGAACTTCGTCCGTCCCATAGAGATGGGCCCAAAACAAACTAAAGAGATGGTCTTTATAAAGGACCTTAAAGTTTCCCTCAGAGAGAGGAGTAAGAGTTAAGAAAAAGGATTTGATAAGATTCTTTCTTTTTGTAGACAAAGTCTGTCCATGGTTTATACTGAATGGGCCTGAAATACATCGTGGGAAATGGCAAAAGGTCGGGAGGGATTTAAATGACAAACTGCATAAAGGAGGACCCGATGCTGTTCCCGCAGCGTTTTTTTCTTATTGGGGATTGATCAGGGACATTGTTGAGGCCGCTTCTGAGGACCCGGATAAGCAACAACTTATTGCCTCCGCCCACTTTCTCACTCGGCCTCCGTTTCTTCCCTTTGTTCGGATAAAAACCCTTCCAAATCTCCCTCGGTAATCATAGAAGTGCCAGGTTCAGAGAAACCTGACTCAGAAAATCCCGCTACGGGGGAGCCTGCCCCCCCCTACCTCCCTTTACCCTCCCCTCCCACAAGAAAAGTATAATCCCAAAAAATTGCCTGTCACCTACCCCGTGTTTTCCAAAGCCACTAATGACGAGCCCCTAGACCCTGAGGAGGTGGCCATTCTGGAGGAAGAAGCGGCACGTTACCATAACCCTGACTGGCCCTCTGTCCTTTTAGCCAGACCTCCACCTTATAACAATCAGATATGCGTCCCTCTCTCCCAGTTCCCGCCGCCTTGATGCCCGCCCTCACTGAGGCAAAGGCAAAACTTTCCTCCCAAGTCGCTGAATTAAAGGAAGTTTTAAACCTCCAAAAGAATTTCACCCACCTTTCCATGGAACTTTCCTCCCTTCAAACATCCCTCCGAGAAACTATTTTTTGTTCACCTTGCCAGGCAGCACACCCTCGCGGGTCCACTAAAGAGCATGTCCCTAAGACAAAAAAGGCGAAACCCGCCCAGCTCTTGCTCCCCGTTCCGTTCCGCCAGGTCTTCCCCGAGCTCCACCTCTGATAACCCGCAGGCAGAGTCCACCGGCTCCCCGCCCGTGGGCTGTGGGGACAGGGACGGGGAGGCGGAAAATGATAATGCGTCGGGGTCTGAGAATGAAAACGAAAGCGGGAGCGAAGACGAGGAGCCGCCTGTACAGGGGACTGGCTCTAAAGCTCGAGAATTCCGTAAGATCCACTTTAAAACCTTAAGGGAACTCAATACCGCGGTCCGAACTTACGGAGCCAACGCCCCCTACACGTTAAGTGTTTTAGACACCGTCTCCCGCGGGGGCCATATGCTTCCCACCGAGTGGACGCGAGTTGTGCAGGCTGTTTTGACTCGAGCCCAATTTTTAACTTGGAAAGCCGATTTTTTTTAATAGATGTCAGTCCATTGCCGCCACCAACCTTAAATCCCCTCGGTCACCCTCGGCTGCCTGGACCTTTGGAAAGCTTAGTGGGCAGGGCAAGTATGCTGCCGAAACACACCAGCAACGCTTCCCAATCGGTCTCTTAGCCCAGACTACCAATGCTGCCCTTGGCGCGTGGCGAGCGCTTCCCACTTCTGGTTCGGCCATTACCCCCTGAGAGATAGCTTCCCTTTTTGTTTTTCAAATGTGCACCTTCGCCTCTTGCCTTGGAATTGGAGCAGCCGCTTCAGCCCTTTTTTGTTGTTTTTTGCCTTGGGCCTCGCTTCGGGGGCATGCACGGCGCCTAATAATTAAACTTGGTGGCAAAAGTTCGTTATTTTTTCCTTTTATTTTTTCGTTTGCATAGTTTTTTCAGTTTTAAACTGTCTGTAGAGGGGACCAAAATGTTGGTTTTCGCCTCCTTTTTATGCATAAATGTCCTTTTGCAACCCTCCCTTGCTGCGTCCTCGCACCAGCTGTTTAATTATACTTGGAGCCTCATTAATCAAGCAGGTAGCACTGTTAATCCCTCCTCTCAAGTCGCCGGCACTCCCCATTGGCCCACCTTCCAAACAGATTTATGCATTCTGGCACTTGGTGCTGACCCAATATGGGGAGTCCCTGATCTTTTTTGGCCACAACAACAGCAGGCACCAGAGCGCCATAGTGACGGAACCACCGGAGGCCCTGTAACAATAGACAAGCAAGAGGCTTTCTTCGTGAGAATAGTTATGGAATTTACGTTTGCCCAGGAACTACCCACCGGCCTCAAAGCACTAACTATAGATGTGGGTATGCCCCACATTATTACTGCGCCTCCTGGGGCTGTGAGACCACCGGGAGCACCCATTGGAAACCGAGCTCCTCCTGGGATTATATTACAGTAAATCAGCCCAAGGGTAACGCCAGCTGCTCACCCCATTATTGTCCTTGCCCACAAAACCAGTGGTGTTTTCCCCTCATCATTTCTTTCACTGAAAAGGGAAGGAGCAGTATACAGGCCTGGAAGTCAACAGGCACAAGCGTAGGGCTTGAGTGGGGCCTTTGCATATATAAAGCTGGGCCAGACATAGGACTTACCTTTAAAATAAAATTAACTAAATCACTTCCCAATGCCCAACATCCAGCCGCTGTTGGCCCCAGTCCAAAGCTCCATGATGGCCATGGCCAAGCCCCTGTACTAAGGCATAATCCGGCTGCTCCTACAAAAAGCCCCCCTATCACCCATTCCTCAGCATTGTTTCAACCTACCCTCCCCGTAGGGCCCCCCTCAACCACGGATCTTTTGTTAGCTGTAGTTAATGCTTCGGTGCACGCCCTTCAAAGATCTAACCTTACCTTTTCAGATAACTGCTGGGTGTGTTATTCCTCCCTTCCCCCTTTTTATGAAGGAGTAGCACATTTTGGCAACCCAGTATTTACCAACTCAACTACTGAGCTTCGATGGGACCCCGAGGAGCAGCAGGGCCTCACTCTCGGGCAGATCTCAGGGGCGGGACTCTGTCTCCTGGGACCACACATGTTGCCACCCAAAGAATTAGTTGATATTTGTAACCAAACCCTTGTAGTGAATGCTTCTTTTACGTACGCTTCTTCTACAAATCATTCCTATTTTGCTTGCTCCTCCGGATTAACCACCTTCATAATCACTGCCACCTTTTTAAAGAATAAGGAATATTGTGTTCAAGTTTTACTTTTGCCCCATTTAACTGTCCACAGCTCCGCAGATTTTTTGCAGTTTTGGGAACAAAAAACACCTCCCCCCTCAAGAGTCAAACGTGAGCCCCTCACTGCACTCAGCTGTGGTCCTCGGCCTCGGAGCCGCTGGGGCAGGTACTGGAATTGCTTCATTGATTACCACCAATCAACAGTACACCCAGTTAAGCGCAGCTATCCACAAAGATCTTCAAGACCTCCAGGTGGGGCTTGCCAATCTCAAAGATTCGGTGAGCTCCCTCGCTGAAGTAGTCTTGCAAAATAGAAGAGGGCTGGATTTGCTTTTCTTACAACAAGGCGGCCTATGTGCCGCCCTTAAGGAAGAATGCTGTTTTTATGTGGACAAGTTAGGATTGGTGGAAAACAATTTGCAAAAGGTCAGAGATAGCTTGGAAAAAAGGAAAAAGGAAAGAGAACAGCAGGAATCGTGGTATGAAAATTGGTTTTCTACTTCCCCTTGGCTTTCCACTTTACTCCCAGCTTGTTGGGACCTCTTGTAGGTCTTATTCTACTTTTAACTTTTGGCCCTTGGGCCTTTGGCAAGTTAACCAGTTTTGTTAAGTCACAGATTGACGCAGCCCTACGCCAAAGCCGGTCTCCGTCCACTACCACCGGATCAACACCCGGGACGCTGATGAAGAGGAATCCTGCGAGGGTGTGTCTCGAGCTACAGAGACCACCGGGCTGCAATTCTCCACCCTTGCCTCCAAGGTCGATCCCTCTCGGTCCTGGCCGAGCAGGGCCTGGAATTGGGCTAAAAGCCATTGATAACATTGTCAGTGCATACAAACATCCGTTTTGTTCCCTCCCCTGTGGCGCGTGACCGGGCCATGTTTGCCCTTATCGGGGTGGCATATTTGATTAAATTGTAAGACCAAGAGCGGCATATTTGTCAAATGTAAGATCCCCGCCTTCAGTGCTGAGTTTGCAGCCAATGACGGGTAAGGACTGGGGGAACTCTTTACCAACCTGAGACAGGCGTTGGCCGCCAAGAGGGCCTCCTAGCCGATGACGGGTAAGGACTGAGTTGCGCCCTAGCCACCTAAGACAGACGGAAGTCCCTGAAGGATGGTCACTGCATGCCGTACCCCCCTTTTAATAATGTAAGGAAGGGGGAGATGTTGGGAACCGGACATAATCAGCCTGACAAAATCGACTCCATACTGTCTGCCCGGCAGGGCTAAAGCCATGTCACCTCAACCTTATCTTATCCTGACACACACCAGATGGCCCACCCTTGTCTGCTCCAGCACCAGACATTCTAACCGTAGATTTGTGTCTGCCTGCCCTGTGTGCTCTAAACCCCCACCCTTCCTTTTTTTAATCTTCCCTTGGAATTCCTTTGTTTGCCTCACCCTTTAAAAAGAGGCTTGTGTAGCAATAAACTGAGACCTTGACAAGAATCTGCTTGCTCTCACTCCTCTCCCTCACCCGTTTCTCTTTCAGGCTGGATCCCCCTCGGAACCCCTCAAAAAACTGAGTCCCGCTGGTCGGGGCCATTAAACCTGGAACAGCCCACCTGGGCCAGGTGATTGCAATTCAGCCAATGGAATTGACCTGGGGTCTTTCACCTTGCCTCCCCCTGGAATCCTTGAAAAGGCAGGAACCAAGAGGGAGAGGGGCTTTGGGGGAGGAAAATTTGGGAGAGACATCTTTGCGTGACCCCGAGCAGTCTCTGCCAGGCTGCATGATCGAAAGGAATCCTATGGTGCCGCGTAAAACCTGAAGCTTCTTTTAACTCTTATTAAATTCACTTGGATCATGAGCCAGGCTTCGGCAAGAATTCTATCTCGTGCGGAGCCAAGGACCAAGGTGTAACTCTAGCCCGGAGAGATCTTACAAGACCAGTCCCTGGAGAAGGACCTCAGACTTAGTGAAGTGGAGGGACAGTGTAAAGAGGAAGCCTGTCAAGGCGATGGATTGACATTGTGGCTGTGACAATGGGTTCATCCATGAGAACAATTGTTCTGTTGAGCATTGGGTTTCTATGGGTCAGAATGGACTCAATGGCACCTAAGAGCAACAACAGGATAAACAGCAAATTCAGTTACTAGCTAACTGGCTGGACACACAACGTATAATTTTCATTTAGTCAATTCTCACTCTTAGTGTCTCTATAAAATGGATTAGAGCTATTCCCTAGAATTTCTGAGGCTGTAAATCTTTACAGAAGGAGGAAAACTCTCCTTTATCTCTCAGTGCCTGATGGGTTTGAACCTCAACCTTGCAACTCGGAGCCTAATTTTTAACCTACCTTGCCACCAGGTATAGTAACTATTTCAGTGAAAGGTTATCTAGCAGAAGAGAAACTATCAAAGAAAGGAAACATAGTATGCATGGTAAAGTAGAAAAACCAGTTAAAAATAATAATAATAAGCTTAATTTAGATGGATTGAAACAATGGTTATGATAATAGGCTGAAGATTGAGCACTGTTTTGTTCTATTATATGTAGGGTCATAAATTGAAACATGCTTAACATTTTTTGTTCCGTCTTTTAGCTTTCTACCCTTTGGTCTGTGGCCCTCTTTTCCTCCGCTGCCACCCACCTCCTGGTACAGCCAACACCATGGGCTTCGGAGACTTGAAGAGCCCTGCTGGCCTTCCAGTGCTCGATGATTACCTGGCCCGCAAGAGCTACCTCGAGGGCTATTGGCCAACCCAAGCAGGTAGGCAGTGTTTGACGCTATCTCCGGTCCTCCACCCGCTGACTTGTACATGCCTTATGTTGGCATAATCACATCAAGTTGTCCGAAAAGGAAAAGGCCAGTTTTCCAGGAGTAAAGAAAGCTTTGGGCAAGTATGACGTGACTCATGTGGAAGACACCACAGAAAGTGGCGCTGCAGACAGTAAGGGTGATGACGACTTTGATCTCTTTGGATCTGAGGACGAGGAGAAAGGTGAAGAACAGTGTGAGTCAAAGAAAGCCAAGAAGCCTGCACTTGCTGCCAAGTCTTCCATCTTCCTAGATGTGAAACTGGGGGATGAGGAGACCGACAGCACCACCTTGGAAGAGTGCGTCAGAAGCATTCAAGCAGATAGCTGGGTCTGGGGCTCTTCCAAGCTCGTTCTGGTGGGGTATGGAATTAAAAAATCTTCAAATACAATGTGTAGTTGAAGGAGATAAAGTTGGCACAGATATGCCCGAAGAACAGATAACTGCTTTTGAAGACTGTGTAATCCATGGGTGTGGCTGCTTTCAACAAGGTCTAGAATCCCTCCTGGATGGTTGCACTTAAATAAACAACGAACAGACAAAAGGAGAGAGAGAGAGAGAGAGAGAGAGAGAGAGAGAGAGAGAGAGAGAGAGAGAGAGAGAGAGAGAGAGAGAGAGAGAGAAACATGCTTTAGGGCAGCTAACAGCAATGTTTCAGAAAGTTCCCCAGGGGTACAGTGGCTAAAACACTCAGTTGCCATCCAAAAGGTGGTTCAAACCGACCAGCATCACTGAGGGAGAATGACATTAAACTTTGATTAGTGTATTGGGCATTCTATGTGGCAATTAAACTCTGTACAGCTGGATATTTCTGGATTAGAATTTACTTGACGGCAATTATAAGAATAGTTCTTGTCTTTATACTTGATTTTCACAGATATGAGAATATCGAAGGATACCGAGGAGCATGAAGTTTTCCTTAAAAGTGGATTATATAAGCAAAGACACATTTATATTCAGTTTTTAAAATTTTTGAAATTTTAAAATTTTTCTCTGATTATTACCCTCTATTTTCTCTGATTATTGCCCTATATTTTTGGGGAACACAATGTAACTATAAAATATGGATTAATTTGTTAGATGGAAACACTGAAAGAAACAGATCACATTGTGGCTCATTGTGATCAAGTAAATGTCTTTTACTCTATGTGAGAATATTTAAATAAATATTACTTTATTTAAATAGTGCCTAAGGATGATCAAAATGAGAAACATTCTCAATAAGATAAATTGATAAAGTGGCTGCAACAATGAGCACACTTTTTCAATTGTTAGGATGGTGAAAAATTGGGTAATATTGCATTCTGTGGTACATAAGATCCCTACCACTTGGAAATAACTTAATGGAACCTAACAATAATAACAATTTTGACAAATAATTTACCAACTACTTCAGCACTTTTGAAAGCTATATTGGATTGAGTAAAGTAGATTGTTATCATTACATGGAAAAAAATGTGTTTGACCGTGTGTAACTTCACTAACTACAAATTCTTTATAGGAAATGATAAGCTGACAAACATGCAAACCTTACACAGGGGCTAAAGCTGTACGCACACACACACATTTTATTTTTCTAACTAGAATAATTTTTGTCTCTATATGAAATTTGACCTTAATACCTTGGTGATTGTTTTCATAGTACAGTTATGCTCCAAGAGAAGTTCACATAAAGAGGTAGTTTCATAAAACATAAACATATTTTCTTACACTAAGAAGTTAAAAGTTCAAATTCAGCATCCTAACTCACCTAACACAAAACAAAACAGAGACCTAAAACTCACTGACATCGAGTCAATGCCCACTCCAAGTGACTCTATAACCCAGAGTAGAACTTCCCCCTGAGTTTCTGACACTGTCCCTCTTTATTTATATTCATTCTGTGGACTTCCATTGAGTGCATGGAAACTATGTGTATTTATAATAACAATAAAATGAATAGCTACAGGGGCTGCTTATGTACAGCAACAAAAAGACTTAAGAACATGGGTCAAATGAATAAAAGGGGCTCAAAAGATTATCTTGCAAGAAGTCACAGAAAATATATTTACAGGTGGCTATTGAAAAGCAATTTAATTATTACTACTATTCTTCAAAATCCATCTAGGGTTTTAGTCAATGCAAGAAGAGATAAGCAAAGCAACATTTATAATGTGAGGGAAATTATTTGAACTTGACTATGTACAATATCCAATAAAATAAAAAGAAAGCAATCATTTACACTATTTAAAGATCTAAATACATGTAGACTGATCTATATGAAGGTGAGTAAAAATGTATTTCTACTTAGATTTCAGTTCATCCATGTTAATTCCAAACCAAGAAGGTTCAATCAAAACAAAGACTTCTGAGTGGATCAGCTAGACCAGTTCACAGCACGACAGACTGCTTTGTGGGATTCTAAAGTGATGACCCTGACCATTTCTTAAAGGGCACAGTACAATTGCAGCATTTGTTTGGAAGAAGGTTTAAGAGAACGAAAACTTCCTTCATGAGATGAAGGCTAAGGAAGTTGGGCTGAGGAACTGTTTTTTTCTTTTCTTTTTCTCATGACAATACACCTGTTTATTCTTCCAGGGTAGCACGGTTTCCTACAAGAATTTCATTGGGCAATCTTACCTCATATACTCTGCATCCCTGACCTTGACCTTTCAGACTTCTTTTTGTTCCCCAATCTTGAAACTTATTGAAAAGAAACACAATTTGATTCCCTCAAAAATGTCAAAACTGTCATTTGGTGTTTGTCAATTGAATGGTGTGGAAAGCCAGCTGTTGTCCTCGCAGATCACACACAGCCTCCTGTGTAAGTGCTGCAGCCCCGGGGCTCCTCCTCTTCCAGCTCCTTCCAGGGAAGAGCCTGGCGCCCTTGTGTGATCTCTTTGTGACACTGAGTCTGTCTTTTCACATCGATGTGTACTCACTACTTGCTTACTTAATCCGTTTTATTTCTAAAAAAAAAAAAAAGTTGACTGAAGACATACCATACACTAACCCAGGCACATAAATACGACAAAGAAAACATTCCCAAATGAGATTAGAAACACAGGCATAGGGAGTTAAAACCCATAATTTTGGTCAATCAAAATTGTATTAAATGATAGTGGCACTTTGAGGATCAAGGCAACTATCCTCTTCCCTCTCAATAGGAAGTCTGGGGGTAAGCTTGAAAAGATAGAATTACTCTTTTAGGCCAATGCAATCAGCCACAGCCATTAAATTAATTCCTAGATATAAGGACCATTTAGATGGGCCTCTCTGGATCCTCATGCTTTTCCATTTCCAGAGATAACTGGTGGTTCTGAAAGGTTGATATGGTGGTTACAAGCCCAACTCTTAATGCACAGGGCCACAGCCCTCTGTATCGAATGCTCACTGCGGTATAGAAAGCTGCAATCAGAAGTTGCTCAGTGGCCTCAGCTATGGCGGGGGTGCATGTCGGCATGCACCACATACACCAGCAATCCAGCTTCGTGCACCTAGCTGGCCAGGGGGCTTGGCCATCGATAGATTCCCATATGAGACTCTTACAGCACAAAATGGGCTTTTAAAAGAAAGCTTGCCATTTCTGCCACGCTTTTCTTGGGTGAAGGAGGTGCTTGTTATAAAACGTACCCAGTTGTGTGTTGACTGATTCTTAAAAGTAGTACAAGCAGCTTTTAGAGTTACACTGCTTTCACAGTACATCTATTTCGAGAAGTCATGCAACTTGATGCACCATTATTGTTTACCTGAAGATCTTGATCATTCCAATGTTAAATAAGTAAAATTCCATTAGAACTGTGTAAATTTAAAACTAAAAATGCTCTGAAAGTGGTTCACTATTATTATTATAACATATAATCTTTGAACTAAATAAGAAGTCACGTGTCTGAGACACCATTCAACTAATCAGACAGGTCAGTTATGTAGACATGCTTCAAGGAAACATTTGAAAATTTTTGAAGCATTTAAACATGGATTCAAAGGTAACTTTCAAAGCTATTAAGTAGTCAGTTCAGAAATTTAGAGGACATCTTAATAATGCTTGCAATGTGTATTATATTTGCTATCCAATTAATAGATTTTTTTAGGAAATGAAATTACTAATTGGGATATTTTTTAAAGTTTCACATTAAACAAGAAAAACTCTTAAAAAATTTAAATCACACATCTATCAAACTATCCATCTAATAATTTGATCTTGAACATCTTAATTACATAATGTGAAATAAAATGCATAACCTTCCAATAGAAACAATATCTACTTTTAAGGAATTTTCAGACATTTATTTATTCTTCTGA
Organism: Tenrec ecaudatus; assembly: GCF_050624435.1. Lineage (NCBI taxonomy): Eukaryota > Metazoa > Chordata > Mammalia > Afrosoricida > Tenrecidae > Tenrec > Tenrec ecaudatus. The sequence continues at coordinate 238,780,032 of NC_134531.1, forward strand.
AGTAGAAAATGCTATCCAGATTTCAAAGAAAAAACTTAAAATTATTTAATCATAAGATCTTAAGGTGAATGTTTTTAACATACCTGAAATAGTTATAAGCTTAAGCAATTTGTTTTTTGATTAAGCTAAACATTTGATTTAAGTTACAATAATTAAAGTTATTAATACCAAATCTATTTATGGTAGCTTGTGTTATCAACTTTGCACAAGTTATTTTCTTCCTGTTATTTATCAACTTGCCCTGATTTCTCTGTGGGAAAGTTACTAAATTCACTTTGTAAATACAGTGGTGACACAGTGACTTTAAAGTTAAGCACAAAATACATTTGTCACTGCTGATGTGTTTATATTACACCTGCATTTAAACTGTGACAAACACTTTTGTCTTGAAAACAAAGCCAGGTGAGCTTGAAGCTTGTCTTTTTAACCGCTGAGCCATTAAATTTCTAAAGACTTTAAAGTTTTAAATTATAAACAACTCTCAAGTTTTTCTGGAGTCTAGGAATTAAAATGGGTTGATGTGAAAAGAGAGACATGCAAAGTAGAAAACAATAAAATAAGCTATTTCATTTTTGGTCTTTGTATTGACATTTTCCAAGTAGCACTAGGTGACATTAAATTAGTGAGTTGGCTGTGTAGAAACCATACTGTAGAAACCATTAAAAAAGAGGAAACATATGTATTTCTAATTTATAATAAATAAAAATCCAATTTGATTTCTGATTTCTCCCAATGATGTAAGATATAAATTAGAAGTACCTGATTTGGACATTTTTCAGGGTGCTGCCAGGTGAACACATTCATGCCAAATAAATCAAGAGAGGTAATTTGGAATTGATATTTATTTTTTTTCAAAAAAATAAGAGGAAATATGTAGAACTCAATGTTACAACACTGGAGAGGGTCCTATCAGACTAAGAACTGAAGGAACAAAAAGAAGTGATGCTTCAGCATCAAGGAGCTCGGAATCCCAGACGATGCTGAAACCATTGTAGATATCATGACAAGAGTTAAATGACCACACCAAACTATGTGATTGAGTAGACTCTGACTCACAGGAGACCTATATGATTTTATAAATGGACTCAGCAAATCCTCTACTTCCACTTTATATTTGAATTTAAGGCAGGAAAAGGAAAAATTTGGCAGTCAGGATGCCTCTTTTTTTCCCCCCAAATCGAGTTATACTCTGAACATTAAATATATATATATATATATATATATATATATATATATATATATATATATATATATATATATATATATATATATATATATATATATTAGATATCACCTTGCATTTCATTTGATAGAAATAATGTTACATGGAGACTTATATAAAAGAGAAATTAGGCCTTTTCCATTCTGCAGGTCTCTGTGTCCTCACACCCAGGAGATGGCTCAAGAGAAGCTCAAGATGGGGGGGCTGCGGACCCCATACCAGGCCGCCCCCATGCAGTCCACCGTGATCAACATCCCGAGTGAACCCCACGTGCCTGACCACGTCGTCTGGTCCCTCTTCAACACGCTCTTCCTCAACTGCTGCTGCCTGGGCTTCGTGGCCTATGTCTACTACATGAAGTCTAGGGACCAGAAGATGGTGGGCAACATGATTGGGGCCCAGAGCCATGCGTCCACTGCCAAGTACTTGAACATCTTCTCTATGGTCCTCGGTCTCCTGGAATCCTCATCTTCGTCATTCTTCTCACCCCGGGCACAGTGATGAGTTTCCAAGCCCTGTCGCAGATGATGAGCCAGCAAGGCCACTAGCCACTGCACCATGCTGTGTCCTGAACCTGCTGGATGACCTGACCCCTGGCCTGCCTGCTGCCGCTCCTGTCCACAGCCATTTGTGCATGTATCTCCATCTCTCAGCAAGCTCAATAAGGCACCCTGGTTTGTTAAAAAAAGAGAGAGAGAGAGAGAGAAATTAAGTACTATGATTTTAGGTTTTCAAACGGCATAGGGGCATATTATTCTAAGGTAATATGGTCTTTTCCCAATCCACATACAAACCATGTTAACCAGAGCAGAATGTAATGCTTTGGTAGAGAAAGAAGTGCTAAGTAGAAATTAGATTGACATGAGAGCAAAAATAACAAAGACCCTGGGGACCCTGAGAAAAGACGTAAAAGGAACAGCTGACTGATGTTATTTCATTTGCTAAGCATCCCAGCTCTACTTAAAGAAATAAGATTCTCAAGATTCATGAATATCCTTAAAACATTGCATTTACTTAAGCTGACTTGAAGAAGACTTTTATTGTTTTATGGCCAAAAGTTTCCCAATTTATGGAAAAGTAGACATGGAAAGCAATCCATGTGCAAAATCTGCCAACATGTGCACTATTCTTTAAGTGTATACTCTCACCATCATACGCTCTGGGCATAGACAAAGCTCCGCTCAGTACATGTGTGTATTGCATCTTCCACTATTTTCTCCATTTCAAATGATCAGTAACCTTGTGAAAAAGCCTGAATAAGGAATCTCTTGCTTTAACTATCTAAACATTTAACTAATCGTTAGGCATTTAATGGAAAACAGTCAGCAGCAAAATAGAGATGAATGGGATGTAACAGAGCATGTATACTTATTTTAGTTACATCATGTTCTACTACTTTAATTCCTAATAATTACTCATCCAGTTTCCTTTGTAGGGATTAGTATCTGTGAAACAACACCTAGCTAATGTTACTCATCATTCTCCTAATCGAGTTCTTCATTCCCCCCTCTGCTTCCCATGCTTCATTCATGTTGCTGTTGGACCCAATGCATTTTAGATTCAAAGATTGCCCGAGATATCCATGAACTCAATTGTTAACTTATCATATTTAGTATATCTGTTTTCCTGGGTCCCTTTTTCCATAATACTTTTTTGGTCATTCTTCAACTTTAAAAATTGCTTATGAGGATCCTTGTAATCAGTTCCCCCTTTCCAACCCACTCACCCTCCACTCTCCCAGCATCGTCCCTCACACCCTTGGTCCTGAGGGTATCATCCACCCTGGATTCCCTGTACCTCCAACCCTCATATGCACCAGTGTACAGCCTCTGTCCTATCCAGCCCTGCAAGGTAGAATTCGGATCATGGTAGCTGGGGGGAGGAAGCATCCAGGATCCGGGGGAAAGCTGTGTTCTTCATCGATACTACCTCACACCCTAATTAACCCATCTCCTCTCCTAAACCCCTCTATGAGGGGATCTCCATTGGTCGACACTTGGGCCTTGGGTCTCCACTCTGCACTTCCCCCTTCATTTAATATGATATATATATATATACATATATATACATACATATATACATATACACATATATACACATACATACACACACTTATATCTTTTTTTTTTTTTGCATGATGCCTTATACCTGGTCCCTTGGGCACCTCGTGATCGCACTGGCCGGTGTGCTTCTTCCATGTGGGCTTATTTGCTTCTGAGCTAGATGGCCGCTTGTTCACCTTCAAGCCTTTAAGACCCCAGACACTATCTCTTTTGATAGCCGGGCACCATCAGCTTTCTTCACCACATTTGCTTATGCACCCATTTGTCTTCAGCGATCCTATCATGGAGGTGTGCAGTCAATATGATTTTTTGTTCTTTGATGCCTGGTAACTGATCCCTTTGGGACCACTCGCTCACTCAGGCTGGTGTATTCTTCCATGTGGACTTTGTTGCTTCTGAGCTAGATGGCCGCTTGTTTATCTTCAAGCCTTTAAGACCCCAGTCACTATCTCTTTTGATAGCCGGGCACCATCAGCTTTCTTCACCACCTTTACTTGTTCACACACTTTGGCTCCAGCCGTTGTGTCGGGAGAGTGAGCATCATAGAGGGTGAGTGGGTTGGAAAGGGGGAACTGATTACAAGGATCCACATGTGACCTCTTCCCTGGGAGAGGGACAGCAGAGAAGGGGGGAAGGGAGACTCCGGATAGGGCAAGATATGACAAAACAACGATGTATAAATTACCAAGGGCATATGAGGGAGGGGGGAATGGGGAGGGAGGAGGGGAAAAAAAGAGGACCTGATGCAAGGGGCTTAAGTGGAGAGCAAATGCCTTGAGAATGATTGGGGCAGGTAATGTATGGATGTGCTTTATACAATTGATGTATGTATATGTATGGTTTGTGGTAAGAGTTGCATGAGTCCCTAATAAAATGTAAAAGAAGAAAAGAGAAAAAAATGATTAGGGCAAAGACTGTACAGATGTGCTTTATACAATTGATGTATGTATATATATGAACTGTGAAAAGAATTGTATGAGCCCCAATAAATTGTTAAAATTAAAAAAAAAAAGAAAATAATATTGACAAAATAGGTAAAAATATGTTTGATATAATTGATGTATGGATTGTTAAAGAGCTGTAAGAACCCTCAATAAAATGTTTTTATAAATATAAAAAAATTGCTTATGAAATGATTAAATTTATTTAAAAAGAAAAGAGCCCAAATATAAATTTGCCTAATAATAGATCAATGTCCTAAGATGACTTTTCAGCATTGAAAAGTGAAGATTTTACTTTGAGGTGTACCTGACCCAAGTTATGATATTTTCAATCGTCTCATATGATGTGAATGTTGGCTATTGAATAAGAAAGACTGGAGAAGAATCTATGCATTTCAATTATGGTGTTGGAAATGAGTTTTGAGAGTAACATGGACTGCCAAAAGGATAAACAATTTGTCTTAGAAGAAGTAGAGTCTTTAACAGTGTCTCATAGAGGCAAGGATTGTTGACTTTGTCTTACATATTTGGAGCATGTTGCTAGCAGAGGCAAATCCCTGGAGAAGGACATGGTGCTTGGTAAGTTGGAGGGTTAATGAAAAGGGGTAAGATCCTCAAGCAGATGATAGCACCAGATGAAACACACAATATGCCTCTGGTTCCTTGAGGCTGCCTCACTCCCCGCTATCATGACCCAGTTCTGAATTTCACTGTGGACTGAACTGGAGTATGTACACAGGTACAGATAAGACACAAGAGCTCATGGCACACATAATCCAGGAAGAGGAATGGGAGTAGTGGTGCCAGGAGGGTACGGGGAAGGTGGGGAGAAGAGGGGAGGAAGGTGGAACTGATCACCATTATATACACCTAACCCCACCACCACCATTGGGGGATTAACAACAGAACTGTGGGGGAAGGGAGATAGTCTGTGTAAGATATGAAAATAATAGTAATTTTTAATTATGGGAGGACATGAGGAGCTTATATCAAGGGCTCAATAGAATACAAAGTTTTAGAAAATAATGAAGGTAACCTATTTACAATATGCTTGATACAATTGATATATGGATTGTTATAAGTGTTGTAAGATGTCCCAATAAAATGGTGTTTTAATAAAAATACACAAAAAACAACAACAAAATACTCCTACAAATCACTCACTCTGACATTGAATAGATGCCAACTCATAGAAACCTAACAAGACAGAGTAGATCTGCCCCTATGGGTTTCTGTGTTAGTCCAGATTGACTAGAGAAACAAATTCATAAACACTCATATGTGTGTAAGAGAGTTTATATCAAAGAGAAATTGTGCATTGAGAAATGATCCTACCCTAATCCAGATCATTGCATAAGTCAGATATTAGCCCACATGTCGGAAACTAATCTTTAATGTCTGCTTCAGACTCATGAAACACATGCAGTGATGCTGAATGCAGGAAGATCACAGACTAGTAGTTAGAAAGTCTAGTGGATCCAGTGGCAATGGAAGCATCTCAGCACCGGCAGAGCTCTCCACGTGGCTCCTTCAGCTCCAGGGCTCTAGCGTAGCTCTAAGTGTCTTTCAACAGGAATGTCTCACAGAGACTGTCTGTCTGTCTTTCCTCCAGTGAGCTATTTATCTCCTAGCACCTCCAAATGAGGTCACCAAGCTGTGACCTGATTGTGACCTGATTGACAAGCTAAAATCCACCCTTTCACTCATTTTACATTTAATTCCTCACCATTGACAAAATGGTTAGTTATTTCCTTACAAATATTCTCTCATTTTTCTCTAGAAATAAGGGGGTAGCTGAGAATGATCACATGACTATCCAAGTAAATGTTTTCTTGTAATTAAATGACAGGACTAGGATCTAACCGGTGAAATGCAGTGAAGATGCTCCAGGTAACTGTATTTCCTGGTCATTAAAAGACACAATGTCATGGGTTTATTTATCTTCTTAACTCATTTCTGTTAAGTCATATGCATATGATGATTAATCTTTATGGCCAATAAAATAAAATGGAAAATAAAATATGAATACAAAATATATAAAATTTGAAAAAACCTAGAAATTGAATGCCACGAAAATATGATGTGAACTCTTATCTATTAAGGTTGAGCTATTTTTTACCTTGTCAAGACATAAAGAACAATTTTAGTGAAAGGTTTTCTGTTTGTTTGCTTTTACCACTTTTTTTTAATACTTTCAATTAGTTTTGATTCCAGGACAACTTAAGTACAACCGAATAAATCACTGACCAGTACTATGCTGCTCTCATAATTAATACTGTGTAGAGGCAATTGTGGCAACCCTGTGTCAATCCATCCTACAGAGCGTCGTCCCCTTTCTTACGCTGACCTTCTTTTATCAAGTCTGATGTCCTTTTCTAGAGACCGGTCTCTTTTGAGAAAATGTCTAAAGTCAGTGAGACATTGAGTAAAATATCTCCACAATTGAGTTTAATGAGAATTCCAGATGAACTTGTTTTAAGATAGAGATATTTGTTCTTCTGGAAGTCCACGCTCTTTTCCATAATCTTCACCAACTCCAAAACTGAAATGCATCAATTCTTTAAAGGTCTTCTTTATTCATTTTCTAGATCTCACATGCATATGAGGTAGTTGAAAATAGCATGTTTTAGATAAGCTATATCTTCTTAGTTTACAAAATGATGTATTGCAGCAGATTAGCATGGATTAGCCCAATGCCATGAATCTTTTGATTACTTGACTGTTGCTTACATGAATGTTGATTGAGAATCCAAGTGAAATGAAACCCTGGAGCCCATCCATCACATCGCCGTTTTTCTTGGTGTCATGGTGTGGTTTTTTGGTCCAGTTATGAGGATTTTGCTGGGGATTTTTTTGTTTGATTTAATTTGCTTTTGTATTACATTAAATTGTAATCTGTACTGAAGGCTGTAGTTCTTGATTTCCATCAGTTAGTGCTCCAAGCGCTCTTGACTTTCATCAAGCATAATTATATTATATACAGATCTCAGTTTGTTAATGAACGATTCTCCAATCCTGCTCTGCTCTTTTCTTCATATATTCCCGTTTCTTGACTTGTTTGCTCAGTAAACAGACTGAAAAAATTGTGATTAAGTAATGAAATCCTGATGCGCACCTTTCTTGATTTTGTAAGCAGTATGAAAAACACAACCTTGATGCATACCTTATTTCACATGATTGCAATAATGGAAGGCGCTTAAAACTGTAAAACACCACTGTCAGATCAAGACATTGTTGAAAATAAGCTATATGATAAAATTTTAATGAAGATGTTTATATCCATTTGCAAATTTGTTAGAAAAGTAAGAAAATGTTCTTTAAGCAAACATCAAGGAAATCAGTCCTACTCCATTTCATTTTTTTGTGAGTACATAAATTTTGATAAAGAAATTAAACAATTAACTAAAGGTAAATAAAAGTATTAACATATATTCATATTTTCGTTTCTAAAATTTAAAAAAATCTTACATGTCTTGGTGTTGGTTTATGAAGTAAACACTAGCTTTATAACACTATGAACAGAATTGTAATTATTGACTTTTATCTATGGAATGATGTGAATACATATCAAAAATTGCAGAGAAATCGCATTTTCAGAAAGCACTTTTTAACAAATTATTTTTATTTTCCAAATATTTTTGAAATTTTCAACATATTCAAATGGGATGGAACAAATGATCTCTTATTTATTCCTAGCATTTGATTAATGCAAATTTAAAAAATTTCACTCTATTTCAATGTTTTAAGAATTTGCTTGGTAGAGCTAAAGCAAATTCTGAAATGTCAAACTCTAAAAGAAAATTCTATATTTGACTATTTTCCAATTATATGTATAAAATAATAATTATTTTACATTTCATTATATTCTGTACATGAATAATGTTCTCTAGGGTAACGTTGTTCAGTTGATGTGTCTGGACACATGTTGTATTAGGTGCCAGGGAGTGAGTTTTCACTAATAACAATGCTCTGCACAAGAGAACTAAGCACTGCCCAAAGTATGTAAAGCAAAACTTACAATCCTTGCTTGTAGGGAGCGTTCTGGCTGTATTTCCATGAAAGATTTATTTGTTCATTTGGCAGTCCATCTTATTTTCATATTCTTCGCCAATATTCAAATGCAGTAATTCTTTTCACATCTTCCTGTTCATCGTCAGTTTTTCATAAACTATATGTTGTTGCTATTAGTTGTTGTCTTAGGCTGGGTTGACTAGAGAAACAAATCCAGAGATACTCAAATCTGTACAAGAGAGAGCTTTATATCCAAAAGCAATTATATAATGAGAAAACCTCTTTTCCCAGTCCATATCAAGTCCTGAAGTTCAATATTAGTCCACATATCTGATATTAGTCCAGAAATTCCTCTACAAATTCATGTTGCCACTTGCAATGAAGTTGAATGTGAGAAGATCACGGACTGGTAGGTGAAAATTCTTGTGGATCCAATGGCAGTGAAAGCATCACAGGGCTGTCTCCGCAGGTCTGCATCTCAGGGCTGACTCAGTTCTCAGCTTAGGTCCACATGGCTTATCTACAGAAAGACAAAGGCAGAGTGTGTTCCGCCTTTAGGGAGAAAGAGATGAAGTGCCCAGAATCCTTATTAGAAGGCCATGCCCCCAAGGAGATATTATCAGGCTGTGACCTGATTGACAGTTTAAACTCCACCCTTTCACTCTTAATGTCCTTACATTGACATGAGATTACGTCCTTGAGCTGGTTACTATCCATAGCAACCCTGTCACAACCGAAGAAAGCACTATCCACTTCTGAGCCATTCTCACAACTGTTCTTACGATTGAGCCCATTGTTGCAACCACTGTGTCAGGCCATCTCATTGAGAGTCTTCCTATTTTTCCCTCCCCCTCTAATTTACCAAGTATGATGTCCTCCTCTAGAGATTGGTCTCTCCTGATAACAAGTCCAAAATATGTGAGATGAAGTCCTTCCAGCCTTGCCTTTGAGGAGAACTCAAGCCATACTTCTGCCAATACAAATTTGTTTGTCCTTTTGGCAGTCCAATGTACTTCATCTGCACCATAATTCAAGCTCATTGATTCTTATTTAGCTGTCTTTATTCAGTATTCACCTTTCACATGCACATATGGCAAATGAAAACGCCATAACTTGGGTCAGGCACACCTTAGACCAGAAGTACCTTTCCTCTTTTGCAACACTCTTAAGATTTCTTACGCAACACATTACCCAATACAGGGCATATTTTGATCTCTTGACTCGCGGGTCCATGAGCATTGATTGCAGATCCAAATAAGCTGACATTCCTGCAACTTCAATCTTTGGTCATTCATTTTGATGTCCCCTATTGGTCTAGTTGTGAGAACTTTGGTTTCTTTAAATTGAATTGTGATCCATATTGAAGGCTGCAGCCCTTGATATTCATGATCAAGTGCTTCCAAGTCCTCATCGCTTTGAGCAAGCAAGACTCTGTCATCGGCATGTCTCAGGTCGATAATAAAGCTTCCTTCAATCCCGGTGCCACATTCTTCATCTAATCCAGTCTCTATGATTATTTGTTCAGCATATAGATTGAGTAAGTAAGTTGGATGATTCAACCCTGTCATACACTTTTCCTGATTTTAAACTATTCTTTGTTTATTCACAAAACAGCCTCTAGATCCATGTTCCCTATGAAAACACTAAAGTGGTTCAGAATTCCTATTCTTCTCAAGGTTATCCAGAGTTTTTTATGGTCCACACAGTTGAATGCGTTGGTATAGTGAGTGAAATACAAGTAAACATTTTCTGATATTCTCTGCTTTCAGCCAAAATCCATAAGATATCAGCAATTGCCTGAACCTTTGATAATTCCCTGTCAATGTACTGCTACAATGGTGGTTGGATTATCTACAGAAAAAATACTTTAATGTGCTATTAATGATATTGTTTTATAAGTTAAAATTCTGTTGGATCACGTTTCTTTGGAATTGGTACAAATATGGATCTCTTCCAGTCAGAGTTGGCCTAGAGATGTCTTCCACATTTCCTGGCACAGAAGAGTGAGTGCTTCCAGTGCTTCATCAGCTTGTTGAAACATTTCAGTTGTTATTTTGTCAATTCCTGGAGCCTTGTTTTGGGCAAAGCTTGTTTCAGCAGTTTAATTTCTTTCTTCAGTATTATTAGTTCTTGCTAATATGCTATCTTCAGAAATGGTTGAGGGTCAACTAGTTATTTTGGGTAATAGTGACTTTGTTCTTTACATTTTCTTTGATGATTCCTTCAGTTTTCAATAGTTTGCTTGAAGTGTCTTTCAATAATGTAGTTCAAGGCTTCAATTTTTTTTATTTAGTTCTTTCAATTTAACATATGCTGACTGTGTTACTTCCTTTGGGTTTCCTCACTCTAAATGGTAGAACATTTTGTTATATTTGATTGTGTCTTCCCTAGCTACTATTTGAAAAGTTTTATTCAGCTCAATGACACCTTGATTTCTTCCATGTGCTTAGCTACTCTATGAATAAGAGCAAGTTTCAGACTCTCTTCCAACATCCACTTTGATCTTTCATTTTGTGGTGTAGTTTTAATGACCATTGTTTTCTTCATGTATAATAGTCTTTAAAAAAATTTTTTTTAACCGTAATCGCCTGCCCACAGCTTTATTGGACCAAGGAAGGGTGGGGCCGGTGAGAAGAGATGAGCCGGCCGGGGGCCCTGGCAGCGCTGGGTAGGGAAACCGAGGCACATCTCCGGGCCACATGCAGCGCAGGTCACTGGTCGAGGGCAGGCCCACATCCCCAGGGGCATGGTACCCCAACACCCCTCTCTTGCCCAGAAGGGCCGCTCAATGCCGGGGTGGTGGGTGGAGGTGCTTGTTAGGGCCCCCCACGAAGGAACTCCCAGGGCCCCTCCTCCACCAGTGTGCTCCCCATCAGCGTATGGAGGCTGGGAGGACAGAGGGCAGGCATGTGCACTGTCCGTGGAGGGGCCAGTGTGGGGGGCGCAGACCAGAATGCTGAGGTAGACAGTGTTCTCAGTGTGGCTCAGGGAGCAGGGAGACCCGGGCGTGGCGTCAGGCCCACAGGGAGGCGGGCAGCCAGGTGCATCTGCGCAGAGCGTGCAACCACTTCGCACGGACTCAGGGCACGGAGATCCCGGGTGGGCAGTGGCTGCTGCGTCAGAAGGATCACCAGGCCTTTCCTCCTCGGCCCTCCCTTGTGGGAACTGCTGGGTCACTGGAGACGGCTTGGAGAACTGGAGGGAAAGCGGATGTCTCAGGGCGGATGGTCTTGGAAACACCCATTGGAAGCTCCCAGGGTGCTTGAGCCCCGTGTGGGCGCCGTCTGCAGGGTGCTCTGTGCAGCCCGTGGCCCGAGGGTGCTGTTTGGTGCCGCCTGACCCACAACTCCGCTACTGTCGGAGGGTGGAGAGGCCTGTCCTCAGGGCGACCCCCAGGGGCTGCAGGGGCGCTGGTCCGCGGCCACCGAGCCGCGCACTCACTCGTAGGGCCGCAGGCCGAAAAGCTCGGGCTGGAAGTCCTGCAGCGAGCTCAGCACCACAGTGGCCTTCCGGGTCAAGGCCCGGTCCAGGTTGGCATCAGGCACCATGACCACCTGCATGCCGGCCGCCAGGGCTGCCTCCACCCCGTTGGGGGCATCTTCGAACACCAGGCACTGGTCGGCACGGGGCGGCGGGGAGAACATGCGGGCGCAGGCCAGGAAGATGTCGGGGCTGGGCTTGCCGCTGGGCACCTGGGGGTCGTCCCCCAGCACCACGTGGTGGAAGCGGCGGAAGAAGTCTCGGTGCCGGCTCGTCTTCTCCTCAAAGGACGCCGTGCCGGAGCTGGTGGCCAGGGCGCAGGGGATGCCATGCTTCTGCAGGTGGCTGATGAGCTTCTCCACACCTGGCAGGAGGGCGGCCATGAGGAACAGCTCCTTCAGCCTGGCCTGGCTCTCCTCCAGCAGCGCCTCCTTGGACACGGGCAGCCGCAGGATGTCGATGATAATCTCGACTGCGTCCAGCGCCTTCTTGCCCATTACCAGGGACTTCACCTCCCAGGACTACGTCTTCCCATGGCGGCCGCATATGTCCTGAAACACCACCGAGTAGAGCCGCTCCGTGTCCAACAGGAGGCCGTTCATGTCAAAGAGCAGGTGGGTGACAGGCCGCGGTGGGGTGCTGCCATCTCAGAGAGGTGGGGGCGGGGAGAGCCGCGTGTGCGCGCCCTTCTCGCACCCCATGTATAATATTCTTGACGTCCTCCCACATCTAATCAGTTCTTCTGCCATTAGTGTGCAATGCAGGCAATCTATACTTAATATGTCCTCTAAATTCAGATAGGATAGAATTAAGATCTTTTCTGGCTCCCAGGAACTTGTTTTAATTTTTTTTCAGATTCAACCTGAACTTACATGTGACCACTTGATGATCTATTTCACAGTTAGCTCTTTGCCTGGGTCTAGCTGCTGATAATGAGCTTTTCCGTTGTCTCTTGTACTCAATCAAATGTAATCAATTTGATTTTTGTGTATTCCATCTGGAGAAGTCCAGATGTATACAGTCAACAGTTTCACTCTTGAAAAAAAAAAAAACAACGGTATTTGCTATGAATAAGTTGTTAGTTTTTCAAAAATCTATCATGCAATCTCCAGCTTTGTTTCTACCAATAAGATCATGTTTTCTAACTATTGTTCCTTCCTCTTTGTTGCCAACTTTTGCATTCTAATCACCATTATTTTCTAATGCCTCTTAATTACATATTTGATGAATTTCTGACCACTGATATTGGCTGAATTCTTCAAGTTCTCCATCACTAGCTCTTGTGGTTGGTGCATAAATCTGAATAATATTTGTATTGATTGGATTTCCTTGAAGGGGATAGATATAATCCTACCACAGGCAACATAGTACTGCAAGATAGATCTTGAAATACAGTTTTTCATAATGAATGCAATGTCATTTCACTTGTCATTCCTGGAATAATACATCATATGGTTTTCTGAGTCAAAATGGTCAATACCAGTCCATTTCAAATCATGTACAACTAGGACATGAACCTTTATGTCTTCCATTTAATTTTGATGCCTTACAATTTTCCCAGATTCAAACATTATACATTTCAAGTTACCATTTATGGTAGATTTGTGTAACCTTTTCTTCTCATTTTGAGTTGTGCCCCATCAGCACATGAAGATCCAATAGGCTACACTCCCTCAGACCTTACTCCAGTCACGCTGCCATGGTCTGCTCGACTTGGAGAATGCAATTCCTCCTCAGTCACGTTTCGACTGCCCACTTTGAAGGAAGTGGCCACTTAAAACCTTATCATAGCATGAGAATATTGCCAGAGACTGAAGGCCAAATGAATACGACTAAGAAAGAGTTGCCTTCTCAACGTAAAGAACTCCATACTTATCTGGTGGAGGAAAGCCTGTGGATGTCATGCCAGTGGGACCTTCATTTGCTGATGGGGCATGACAAAAGTTGAGGACATTGCTGCAGATATATACCACTAATTGAAGCTTGGAATGTACAACATATGAATCAAGGAAAATAAAAAATCATAGAAAATTAAATGCAATGCATACAAGATCAATATTTTAGGTTAAAGTGACCTAAAATATACTGGTATTGACCATTTTTAATCAGAAAAATACAGTGTTCTATGTGCGGAATGACACAATCAGGAGGAAGGCATTGCATTCATTATCAAAAAATACATTTCAAGATCTGCCTTGCAGCACAATGATGTCTGTGACAGGAGTGTATCTGTCTACCTTCAAGGAAATCAATTCAGTACAAATATTATTCACATTTATGCCTCAACCATGAAAACTCATGATAAAGAAACTGAAGGATTCTAAAAACATCTTCAGTCAAAAACTGAGCAAACGTGCTACCAAGATGCATTAATAATTATTGGCATTTGGAATGAAAAAGTTGGAGAGAAATAGGAAGGAACAGTCTTGGAAAATCTGGTCTTGGTGCAAGAAACAGAGCTGAAGATCTCGTAGAATTTTGCAAAACCAATGATTTGTACATACCAGATGCCTTTTTTTCAAAAACACAAATGGTGATGATATTCATGGACCTCTAGAGACAGAATACACTGGAATCATAGTGACTACATCTGTGGGAGAAGAAAATGTAGACGCTCACTTTCACCTGGTAAAATCAGGCCAGGGGCTGACTGAGGAACAGAACACCAATTGCTCACATATAGTTTACAGTTGATACTAAAGAAAATGAAAGCAATTCCATGAGAACCAATAGACAACCTGAGTCTACCTCACATGAATTCTATAACCTCTCAAGAACAGTTTTCTTGCATTGATCACTAATAACAGAAGGCCCGATAAACTGCAGGACCACAACAAGAATAAGATGAAGAAAGCAAGATATGAATAAAAAGACAAGAAAGAAAGAAAAGAAGAAAAGTGATGTCATGAGAGGCTCTGAAACTTGATATTAATCATAGAGTAGCTAAGAAACATTGAAGAAATAATTATGTCAATGATGTTAACAGATAATTTCAAAGGACACCTTTAAATAACAGTCAAATATTAGAAAATGTGCAAAGACTTAGATTAAGAAAACCAAAAGGGAAGAACTTACTCAGTGTATTTTACCCTTAAAGAATTAAACATATAAAATAAGCCTCGAGTTGTAGTATTGAAAGTTTCTGTGCTCAAAGTATTGAATGCTTCAGGAAGCATCACAATAAAATTGAATTCATAGTCACTGTACCAAAAATAATTTGTTGATATTCCCACATTTCAGGAATCATTGTGAGTAAAAACCAAGGGTACTGAAGGATAAAGTTCAAGGTATATTGAAAGTAGTAGTCAAACCTAGACCCCAGAAATTCATGGAATACCCATTTAAGTGTTTCAACAAGATGACAAAAAACGCTTGAAGCATTCACTCCTCTATGCCAGGAAATACTTAAGACAATTGCTTATACAAATGACTAGAAGAGATCCATATTTGTCCAGATTTCAGAATCTGATAGCCAGAATGCTACACAGAAGACTTAGTCTCACATACATTGGACATGTTCTCAGTAGAAACCTGCTCCTGGGAAAAAGGAAAACATACTGGGCAAAAAAGGAAAACATGCTTGGCAAAGCAGAAACAGTTAAAAAAAAAAGAGTTTATTCTCAAAAAGTTGAATTAACACAAAATGTACTTGTGGATGAAGCCAGAGGCTCAAACATAACAACAGCTTTTAGGATGCTGCAGGCCTGGACATTGTTTGGTTTTTCACCACTATGAACTGGCATTGGTTTGAGGCACCTACAACAGAACCAGTGTTTAGGAGCCCTGGTGGTATGCTGGGTTGCTAACATCAATTGTATGGAAGCACTAGCTGATCCATGGGAGAAAAATGAGGCTTTCTGCTCCCATAAAAATGTACAGCCTCAGAAGCCCATTGGAAGAGTTACACTGTGTCATATAGAGCTGTAACGAGTAAACATTGTTTGCAGGGCAGTGAGCTTTGAGGTAGAACAAATATTGAAAAGAGCATCTAGCATAACACAATTTAAAATGAAATTTCCAATGTGAAGAAAGTAAACCAGGGCCTCAATGGAGAGAGGTAATGAGGGACCCAGGAAGCAGTTTTATGTCAGAGGATTAGAGAAAGCCACTCTGAGAAGGTGACGGAAATAGCCATATAATTATATTGTCAAGAACATTGTACAAAAATTATCTATTTTATTACTGGATACTGAATCTAGTTTTGCATATTTTGAACCCAAAAGGTGGTTGATGTGGATGAAATATAAAGGAGAGTTATACAATTAGGAATATTAAGGTTATGTATGGGCCCAATCATACAGAGTTTTGGATAATATGAATTATAACTTAGATTCTATCCTAAGGATAATGGAAAGCCATTGGTAGGGCTTGAGTGAAGGAGTCATATAATACAATTCAGGTTTAAAATAAACCATGATGCCCTGTGAGGAATACAAATTAATATTCATGTACATGACTTTCAGTTTAATGTGAAAACACAAAAGTTAATGTGAAAATACAAAAAAAGTTTAATGTAACAAAATAGAACTAAGACTCCTATAGTATATTTTTCCAAGAATGTAAAATAGAGACACCACCTCTTGTTATTATGCTAAAATTATCACTTATCACTCATCATTAATACCTGCTGCAAGTTAATATAGTTGTGATAGCAAAGAGGAAGAAATGGACTTTTCCGTATTCTTAAAATGATATCTCTTCATTTGAATATTGCTATTTAGTCCAGTCTACTAATTAGCATGATAGTGCCTACTGCCAGGTAAGGGTTACTAATTTAATTGCTAGATTGTTAAAAATATAATAGTGCTCTTTCTTTGTGGAGAGAATAAAACTTATAGTGAATATTGACAGGTAAAGCCTAGTAAGTATACCAGAAATGTTACACTTATGATTTTCAAAATTCATAGTTTTTTCATTACAATTTCTCAATAAACATGATAAATTTTCACTTCTTAAAATGTGTATTGTTTGGAGATAAAAAAGGTGGTACCTTTCAAAATAGCCAAGCACAAATTGAAATATCTAGGGATATACGTGACTAAAAAACAAAATATCTATATAAGGAAAACTACAGAACACTATGACAAGAAACCAAGGGTGACCTCAACAAATGGAAGAATATCCCATGCTCGTGGATTAGAAGATTCATTATAGTAAAGATGTCAGTTCTGCCTATGGCACTAAATCAGTTTAATGCAATCCCGATACAATTACCATCATCTTTCTTCAAAGAAATGGAAAAACTGATGACCAACTTCACATGGAGAGGGAAGAAGCCCAGAATTAGCAGAGAGCTTCTCAAGAAGGACACTGTGGGAGGGCTTGCTCTACCTGACTTTAGCACCTACTATACAGCCACAGTTGTCAAAACCACATAGTATTGGTAAAATGACAGATATTCAGACCAATGGAAAAGTACTGAAAACCCAGAAATAAAATCATCAGCATACAGACAACTGATCTTTGATAAGGGTCCTCAAAATATCCATTGGGAAGCACATGCCCTCTTTAACAAGTGGTGCTGTAAAAAATGGATATTACCTGCAGAAAAATTAGGCAAGACCCTTATCTCATTCCATGCACAAGAATAAACTCAAGGTGGATCACTGACCTTGAACTTAAACCCCAAATTATTAAGGCCATCAATGAGGGAATTGGGACCAGCTTGAGAACTTTGGCACAGGAAATAAATAGGCTATCAGAAATAGGGAAGGACATAAACACAGAGGAGGTGCAAATTGACAAATGGGATATACTGAAGATAAAACACTGTGTAGATTGAAAGAATTCACCAAGAGAGTAATAAGAGAGTCCACAGAATGGGAAAACATCTTTAGCAATGACACATCAGACAAAGGCCTTATTACTAAAATCTACAATACTCTGCTAGCTTCCAAAAAGAAAAAAAAAAAAACTAATAGCCCACTTGAGAGGTGGGCAAAGGACTTGAACAGAAGTTTCACAGGGGCAGAAATCCGAATGGCCAGCAAACATATGAGGAAATGTTCCTGATCTTTAGCCATAAGAGAAATGCAAATTAAAACAACAATGAGGTACCACCTGACACCCTCAAAGGTAGCCCAATTCAAAAAATCAGAAAGCAACAAGTGTTGGAGGGGTTGTGGGGAGACAGGAACTCTCATCCACTGCTGGTAGGACTGTAAGTATGTACAGCCACTATGGAAATCAATCTGGCGATACCTAAAACAGATGGAAATAGAGTTACCATATGACCCAGCAATCCCCCTACTGGGCATATACCCAGAAGAGGCAAGAAACAAACCAAGGCCAGACATATATGCTTCGATGTTCATTGCAGCACAGTTCACAATTGCAAGGAGTTGGAAACAACCCAAAATTCCATCACCTGATGAATGGATTAAAAAGTTGTGGTACCTACATACAATGGAGTACTACGCATTGCTAAAAAGCAGTGATGAACGTATGAAGCACATCAGTGCATGGGAAGAACTGGAAGAAATCATGCTAAACAAAGTAGGCCAAGCACAAAGGGACAAAAACAACATGAGTTCACTGAGGTAAGCTTTAAAAAATAATGCAAAGGGGGCATAGGGGAAAGTTACTGTATACAAACATTCCTGGGTTGAGGACCAGGTAGTATGTCAGGGACCAGACAAAATCCAGGAAAACATGTGGAAGCCAACTAAAAAGGAGGTGGGGGAAGGAAAAATAAACAAACAAACAAATAAATAAACAAATATGTAGGTAGCAGGAGCACAGGGCACTAACCCACCCCAGGGGAGGTTATTGTTTATATCTCCACAGGGAAAGAGGGACCAAACTTCAGCCCAGTGCTCCAAGGTGTGAATGCAACATGTCAGCATGGAGTAGGGAACCAGTGGAGAGGTCTGAGGGGCTGGCCCCAATCCCAACTACATGGACACCTATCCCTTCTCCCAGAAGAACTTATTTCAGAGGACGGCACTGAGTCTGCAGCTCCGGGAGAGGGACATGTCTGACCAGACCACACACTGGAGCAGAGGAAGGGGAGGGGGAGGAGAGAGTGGAGCACATCCTGGACCAACAACCCTTGAGAACGATGTTCCCGCTCAGAGCAGCCAGTCCACAGAGAGGACCACATGGCTGGCCCTGCTATGAGACATGGCATCCCTCACCGACCCATGGACTTACAAGGAACAACACTGGAGACACAGTGTGGGGACTGCGCCCGATCTGGATCCCGCCACACCGAGCCAAATCACTGAGGAGGTGCAACAGAACAGCAAGTGGGTGGAGTGGCGAGGTCCCCAGGGAATGCTGAAGGTGGACTTTGGGGTCAGGTCTTGGTGCTCCAACAGACTGGACTGGAAAACACTCCTAAAGGCAAACAAACAATCCTTGAACTAACTACAAGTTTTTCTTTCTTGTATTTTCTTTTTTTGTCATTGGTTTGTTTTTATTGTTGTTTTGTTTTGTATTATTGCTTAATTTTGCTCTGCCTTGTTTTTGTGCATGTTGTTGTCTCCGCAGGTCTAGATAAGATGGGCTGGATTAACAATCTGGAGGAGAAAACAATGGAACCACCAGTTTGGGGGGGACATGGGAGAGGGGAAAGTGGGGGGAAAGGAAGTGGTGTAAACAAACCCAGGGACAAGGGAATAAAAAGTGATCCAAATCATTGGTGAGGAGTGTGTAGGAGGCCTGGTGGAGTGTGATTAATAGTAATGTAACTAAGAGGAATTACTGAAACCCAAATGAAGACAGAGCATGATAGTGGGACAAGAGGAAAGTCAAAGGAAATAGAGGAAAAAGCTAGGAGGTAAAGGGAATTTATAGAGGTCTAAATAAAGTCATGTACGTATTTGTGAATATATTTATATATGAGGATGGAGAAATAGGTCTATGCATATATATTTATAGGTTTAGTATTAAGGTAGCAGATATTCATTGGACCTCTATTCAAGTACTCCCTCAATGTAAGAATACTTTGTTCTATTAAACTGACATTCTATGATGCTCACCTTCCTGACACAATCACTGAAGATAAAGTAGGTAAATAAGCAAATGTGGTGAACAAAGCTGATGGTGCCTGGCTATCAAATTATATAACACCTGGGATCTTAAACGCTTGAAGGTAAACAAGCAGTCATCTAGCTCAGAAGCAACAAAGCCCACATGGAAAAAGCACACACAGCCTGTGTGCTCACGAGATGTCGAAGGGATCAGTTATCTAGCATCAAGGAATAAAAAAATCACATCATTGTGCGCTCACCTCTCTGATATGATCACTGAAGACAAATGGGTGAATAATAAAATGTGGTGAAGAAACCTGATGGTACTTGGCTATCAAAAGATATAGCATCTGGAGTCTTAAAGGCTAGAAGGTAAATAAGTGGCTATCTTGCTCAGAAGCAACAAAGGCCACGTGGAAGAAGCACACCAGCCTGTGTGATCACGAGGTGCTGAGGGGATCAGGCATCAGGCATCATCAGAACAACAAAAAAAAAAATCATATCATTGTGAATGAGGCAAGGATTGTGGATTGGAGACCCAAAGCCCATTTGTAGGCCACTGGACATCCCTTTACGGAAGGGTCTCAGGGAGGAGATGAGCCAGTCAGGGTGTGATGTAGCAACAGTGAAACATGCAACTTTCCTCTAGTTCCTTAAAGCTTCCTCCCCGCAACTATGATGATCCCAATTCTACCTTACAAATCTGGCTAGACCAGAGGATGAACACTGGTACAGATAGGAACTGGAAACACAGGAAATCCAGGGCAGATGATACCTTCAGGACCAGTGGTGTGAGTGGCGATACTAGGAGAGTGGATGGAGGGTGGGTTGGAAAGGGGGGACCGATAATAAGGATCTATATAAAACCTGCCCCCTTGGGGAAGGACAACAGCAAAGTGGGTAAAGGGAGTCGTCAGACAGTGAAATATATGATAAAATAATCATTTATAAATTATCAAGTGTTCATGAGGGAGGGGAGAAGCGGGGAGGGAGGGAAAAAATGACAAGCTGATGCCAGGGGCTTATGTTTGAGAGCAAATGTTTTGAGAATGATGAGGGCAATGAATGTACAAATGTTCTTTACACAATTGGTGTATATATGGATTGTGATAAGAGTTCTATGAGTCCCTAATAAAATGATTTAAAATGTGTATTGTTTGATTTTACTTTTGTAATTAAATAACATATATAATTAAGAGTGGATAAATTGCCATTGAACATTATAAGGCAAAGTGCTATGTTATTTCCTGGAGTAATGTAAAGCTGATGTGAATTTAACAAAGTATATTAAGAGCTTAAAATATACATTCATTTTTACTTAAAATATTGTGCTTCTAGGAGTTTATTCCAAGACAATAATTAATAATAGGTTGTGAAACCATCGAATTGTCCCTGGTACTATTATTCAATGATTAATAATAATAATATATACACATCAAATATGAAACGTTGTTATTGTCATGTTACTTAAAGAAGATCGAAAGTTAACAAATACATACTAAAAATGGGTTTTCTTTTGTTTTTCATATGAATTTTTTTGTGAATGTAGACGCATATAATCCACATATAACTGTACATCTCATTCTTTTTAATTAAAGGAAAAAATAACACCCACACAGCAATCATGTGATCTCTTATTCAACTTTATTTCAAGTATCATTTTCTGCCAGAATTATTTAGAAAGCTTTTGAGCAATGCTAACCGCACAAACACATGCACACTCACACTCTCAAATTCACAAGCCTGTTTCAGCTATTATTTTTATTTCAACAAGTCATTTAAAATACTCAGAGGCCTTATTACATTGTCTAATAATAATCTACTGAATTTTCTAGGGCTGGTTCATGCTACCACTTCCACACACCTGGGATAATGTAGCTGCTCTTATTGTTTGTTATGATTATCACAAGAGATAGACAGCTTGACTACTCTATCTTAGAATTGCCCTGCAGCTATAATACTTTTTACAAACACAGATCAATATATATCTCTGAGCCTCTGCAGTGACTTATTTGTACTGCTAAGAGAAATGCTAATGACAGTAATATATTTCCATGTCTTCCAGACTTGGCTTCTAAGCTTTTTCTTCAGTCTAATATTGTATTCGACTACCCATAGCTCAGCCATATTAAATGTAATTGTCAGCTTCCCTGGGGCAGATCACCAGTTGGAAGGCATCAGGGAACCCCCCCAAACAGGACATATGGTGCACTCAGTGGAAGTGAATCAACATATTCTTAAATTGTCCAGCCTGTCAGTCAAAACCACAATTTCAATATAAGAGATATGGTCAAGAGAAATTTATTTTTTGCACGATGAATTTGAACATTGGCTTGTATCTGTCATCAAATTATGCAAGAAGTAGTTGTTTACATTCTGCTATAAATGTATAAACTTGATAGGGTTCTTAATGTCATAATTTTGATTAAATATTTTTCCAGCCCCCTTTTTGCCTTCTACATTTTGTGGATGATTTTTGTTGGTATTTGAAATACTAGTGACAGAGCTTCGAGCATCACAGCAACACACAAGCCATCACAACAGGACACACGCTATGCCACAGGACCACAACCTGACTGCCTGCACTATACAGACCCTAGAGCTGTGTTCGTTTAAAGCGAGGAGGACCGAAACATCTGCTGATAAAGGTCAACGGTTGTCAGCTTTCGTATTGATTGCAACTCAATGTAAAGAAAACTCAAATCTTCAGCACTGGACAAGTAGGTCGCAGAATTATTGTTCTAAGTAGCATTTTCATCATTATAAATGAAGAAAAATTTGGAATTGTAAGTTGTTTTGTCTTGGTGGGATCCACTATCAATGGTCACGGAAGCAGCAGTCAGAGATCAAAGGATGCATTGCAGTAGGTAAATCTGCTGCACAAGAGGTCTTTAAAGTGTTGAAAAGCATAGGTGCTACTAAGGTGTGTCACGGTATTTTCAATTGCCTTTATGAATTTGCAAGTTAGATATTGAATAAGGAAAATTGAAGAAAATTTGATATGTGTGAACGATGGTTTTGGTAAAGAATATTGAAAGTACTATTAGGTCACTAGATTAGGGACAAGGGCGTTTTTTTCCAGGGCCTGCAAAGGACCACACCATATAGGCGTTAAAGGCGATCAGGATACCATTGAACACCTATGGGAAATCCAGAACTGGACATGTGCAAACTAAGTCCCTTAGTGCAGATAAAACCAATACCTTGGCCACACCCACCTTAGGCACATCACACAGGTGGACCTAAATGCAGCCAATGGGGTTAACCAATACCTTCAAGCATGGCTCCCCACCCAGAGGCGTTAAGTGCACTGGGCTGCAGAAAGGCCAGGTCTCTATTTTTTCACCCTTGAGGGGCATGCTGTCGGGGGGGCTGTCGTGCCTGTGAGCATTCACCTTGGTGCCAAGCCCCCAGGGTCCTCTCAGGGCCTACTCTTGGAGTTCTTGGACTGTGAGACCCTGGGAATTTCCCAGTTCCACATGTGTGGGTGTTCTTTTCCATGTGGATTTTTGTGCCCAGAAGTGAACACAAGCACGGCCTCCACACAACTTGACATGCTTTCCAGAAATAGCATGAACCCCTTTGGGACTGTAAAGCCTGAAACATTTCCTTTCGTTCATAAAATCTCACTTGGATTGCAAGAGTGCTTCTGCAACGTAAATTCTTTCAGCGTTGTGTAGCCAGAGCTGAGGCATATACCCCTTCAGAAGCTTCACAGTACCATGGACTGCCAAAAGAATAAATAGATCTGTCTTGGAAACTGTACATTTAAAAGGCTCCTCAGAGGCAAGGATGTAAAGATAGCCAGACTGGCTCATGTCTCAGAAAATTTCACACAGATGTCGCACATACATTAACATTTTGGTAAAGTGGATGTGCAGGAAAACGAGGAAAACTCTCAATGAGATGGACTGACACGCTGCTGCTATAAGGGCCTACACACAGCAACAATTGTGAGCCTGGTGCAGGACTGCACGTTGCTTCATTCTATGATACATCAAGCAGCTATCACTTGAAACCCACAGGTTAGAAACTAACAACAATATTTTGTGCATAATATTGATCTCTTTTAATTCTAAATAACTTATATAAACCTTCTCCAAATAAGAATAGCAAACATAAATAAGTGCGCTTACTCTTACTCTACTTAAGATACTCCACAGAATTCAGGTCTGAAAATTCATTTCTAAAAAACAGGCAATTAAAAGAATTAACAAGGGTTCATGAGGGAGAAAGGAGTGGGGAAGGAGGGGAAAAATGAGGAGCTGATACCAAGGGCTCAAGCAGAAAGCAAATGTTTTGAGAATGATTATGGCAACAAATGTACAAACGTGCTTGATACAATGGATGTGTGTATGGATTGTGATAAGAGTTGTATGAGTCCCAATAAAATTATATATATATATACATATACTTCATATACATATATATGAAACATACTTTTGTTTAGGACATGTAGAGGATTACTATCAGTTAGTGTTCAATTGACAGTAACTGCTTTTGGTGAGATGAGGGATGTGTCTAGTTAGTTTACAAATTCTTGAACAAAGGTTTTTGTTTCTCACATCATTAGGAAGTTAATTATTTCTTGGGAAATCACAGCATCAGGGTTAAGTTGATTAAGATCCAAGCTTTGGCTCCCAAGAAACTCCAAATGATCTAATAATATGAATTGAAATCTACCATCCTTGTATCTGCATTTTCAGATACTGAGATAAAGGCATTGAGCAATAAACTGAGCTTGCTTTTCTCTATTAGATTTCACAAGAGCAGAAACAAATAAAGCTATGCCACGTTGACCTTCAGCAGATATCAGAACACATCCCCCAACAACATTCCCCATTCGAGGGACGTTGAAGCCTCATTCATCTTCAGGAATAATTGAATCTCTTAGAAGAATCTGTGTTGACATACTTGAACTGGATATTCACTATCTCGACCTGGCTCATTACTTTCCTAGCACAATAACTGTATTATTACATTATTTATATATATTTTAATATTCTCAACTGGCTCTGACTAATCAGTGCAGGCATACACCCAGTTATTTATACAGTTTGCAATTTTTAAAGAGGGCATATAAGGACAAGTAAAAAGTATTGCCCCAAAGATCTACTATATACGTATGTGGGGAACTGAGAACATGGAAAGAAGTGTATGTTGCCTGCTCCCAGCACATGACCACAGGGCTTGCCATGCCAGCCCTAGCACATATACCAAAAGGGGTGTTTCTCTACATCGCATCTACCCCCACTTCCTGTATGCTAGTTTAAAACTGTCTCCTGCAGATGCTGGCTCCTCACTTGCCCAGTTAAATGATGCTTATCTCTAAGAACATCTGCTCCCTTTGTCCCTTATTTTTTTATTTTTTTTTAAAATTTTTTTATTTTAACAATTTATTGGGGCTGATACAATTCTTTTCACAGTTTATACATATACATACATCAATTGTATAAAGCACATCTGTACAGTCTTTGCCCTAATCATTTTTTCTCTTTTCTTCTTTTACATTTTATTAGGGACTCAAACAACTCTTACCACAATCCATACATATACATACATCAATTGTATAAAGCACATCCATACATTCCCTGCCCCAATCATTCTCAAGGCATTTGCTCTCCACTTAAGCCCCTTGCATCAGGTCCTCTTTTTCCCCCCCTCCCTCCCTATTCCCCCCTCCCTCATATGCCGTTGGTAATTTATACCTCGTTATTTTGTCATATCTTGCCCTATCCGGAGTCTCCCTTCCCCCCTTCTCTGCTGTCCCTCTCCTCTCCCCTGAATGCCTGGTACTCCCTTTGAAGTATTCCCCTTAAGGGCATGGGGTATTCAAGTTTACTACATTGCCCCTGTGTTAGATATGAGGCATGCATTCCTCAAGAGCGATATAAACCCATAGTTAAATAAAATTGAGGCTCTTCTCCCCCTTCTTGTCTCTCCCCAGAAGGGAGTCCACTCAGGATCTCAGCTGTCTGTCTTCTTGGTCTTCTTAACTGAGCACTTCCTTCCACAGGACCATGGGTCTGTGGGACTGGACTGCACATGTAGAGAGAGGCTTTATGCAAACAAAACATGTTAAAACATACATATCTCTGTGACCGATGGATAACCGAGGACAAGATTTCCCAGCAATGCACTTCTCTTAGTCTCATTGTCTTTAAAAGTGAAAAAGCACAGGGACAAACCAAGGAGTAGCTTCCTAGGGCCCCACTGGTCTGTTAAATGCAAGGTTCAGAGGGCAGTCCAAACGTTACAGAGATGCATATTTAGGATTTTTGAGGGTATGTAATCTTGGTAGATTAACTTGGAGAAAACAGGATCATCATGAGAGTTTCTATGAGGAAATTTTAAAAAGAAAATAGGAAATATTGGTGAGAAAAAACCAACAGTTTTGCACGAGGATTTTTCCCACATTCGCACCCACCCACCAACAGGTATCCTTTGCAAGTACTCAAGGCTAGCCTATGAGAATTTTCTTGGGAAATCCATTACTTTCATCCTACTGACTTGACCTTAGTCAAACAACATTTCAAAGACACATCATTATGTTCTTTAAGGACATCCAAACTGCCATATATTATAAGTTGAAATATAGTATATAAATATCGTATAAATTGAAGAGCAAATAATTTTTTGAGACGTATCATTGAAATAGAAACTTTTATTCCCTAACAATGTATCTACCCAGATGAAGATTATTTGGGGGTAAATAGCATCAAATTTTGATGTTTTTGTTTGACAAAAGTTTCTTTGATTTTATAACAATACTTTTTGACTTACCCTTGTATACTAAACATAGTCTATAATGTTGATTCTAGAAAAAGCACACAACTATTAACTGTGCAGAAAGGCCACATTTCAATTAAGTAAAATGAGAGTTTGTCATTGTTGCTGGGTGACATCAAATCATTTCTTACACATGGAGACACTATGAAAAACAGAGCGAAAACCTACCCAGTCCTGCACCATCCACTCGGTTTATGCTTGAGTCCACTGTGGCAGCTAAAGTGTGAATGCATCTGGTTGAGGGCCTTTCTCTCTTTCTCTGCCCCATCACTTTACCAAGCATGATATTTTTGTCCAGGGGCTGATCTCTCCTGACAACATGCTCAAAGTACATGAGATGAAATTTCACCATCCTTGCTTTAAGGAGGATTCTGGCAGTCTTCCTTCCATCACATCTGCTTTTTTTCTTTTGGCAACCCATAGTAGCTTCAATATTTTTCACCAGCACAACAATTTAAAGACATCAATTCTTCTTCAATCTCCCTTAATCAATGTTCAACTTTCACATTTACCTGATACAATTGAAAACACCATGTAATGGGTCTGGCACACCTTAGTTCTTAAAGTAAGCTTTTTGCTTTTCAACACATTAAACAGGTCTTGTGCAGCAGATTTTTCCAATGCAAAATGTCATTTTTACCTATTTACAGCTGTTTTATGAGTATTTATTGCAGATCAAAGCAAGATAAAATCCTTGACACATCCAATCATTTCTCCATTTATCATGATGTTACTTGTTGGCCCTGTTGTGAGGTTATTGGTTTATTTACATTGAATTGTAATCCATTCTGAAGACTACAATCCTTGATCTTCATCAACAAGGCCTTCATGCCCTTCTCACGTTCTGTAAGCAAGGTTGTGTCATCTGCATATCTCAGATTGATGATATAGCCTTCCTTCAAAGCTGATGTTGCATTTTTCTTTATATAAAGCAACTTCTCTGATAACCTGCTCAGGATACATAGTGAATAAATTTGAGGATATAACCATGATGCACACCTTTTCTGATTTTAACAATGTTGTATTACCATGTTCTCTTACCACAACTGCTCTTGATTCATGTACAATTTCCACATGAGTACAGTAAAGTGTTTTGTAATTCTCATTCTTCTCAAGGCCATCCGTTGCTTGCTATAATTCACACAGTTGCATGAATTTACATGGCTAATGAAATACAATTAAACACCTTTTTTGGTATCTTTGCTTTCAGCCAAGATCCATCTGACATTATTCATGTGTTAGTCCATGTAGACTAGAGAAACAAATCCATGGAGGCTTATATGTGTATAAGAAAGAACTTTATATAAAGAGTAACTGTACGTTAAGAAAACATCCTAGTCCCGTCCAGTTCAAGTCCAATATGTCCAATACCAATCTATAAAATCCTTTTCATACTCGCAGAACACATGCAATGACACTGAATTCAGGAAGATCACAGGCCAGTGGGTGGGAAATCTTGTGGATCTGTGGCATTGTAAGCATTTCAGCCATGGCAAGGGTCTCCAAGTGGCTCCTTGAGCTCCAGAGCTCCATGTGTCCTGTCCGCAGGAATGTCTCACAGGAAGTGAGTTTGTGTCCCACCTCAAATGAGCTATTTATCTCCTTAGCACCTCCAAATGAGGTCATCAAACTGTGACCTGATTGGCAGGCTCAACTCTACCCCTTCACTCTTATATCTCAAACTGGCAACAGATTATGTACCTACCACACCATGGTATCCCTTTTCCTACATCCTCTTCTGCTTCTGGCCTGGAATTCTGGCAGCCCCTTAGAAATAGAGTGTTGCAATAGTTATTGGATCATCATCAGAAAATTATCATTTGCAAGTAATACTGGTAATATTGTTCTATAATTTGAGCATTCTGTTCAGTCACCTTCCTTTGGAATCAGTACAAAAAAGTAAAAGTTGGATTTGATAGAGGTATGGAATAGAGATAGAGAAATCATTTCAGTCAATGTAGGGAAAGGATAATTGGATATTTTAGTAGGAAATAAGAGTTAAACATCAATTTTAAATGATAATATTACATTGTTTTGGGAATAACTTATGCTTCATTTTCATAATGAAAATTTTCTATAGGTCGTTTGAGTGTAAAAATAAACTACAATAGAAGGTAGAGGAAGTGCATCAGAGAGAATGCTAGCTCTGTTGAATAATGAAAATATTGTGTAGCTCACAAAGACATAATTTAATTTAACATTTTAAATGCTTAGCAAAACTTTGTATAGAGGTATAGAGATATGAGTGTTATAAGAAAGGAAGATGTGGTAACCACTACAGTGATCCAGAAGAGAACTAGTTAATAAAAGCATACTTCAGCAAGATGAAGAGGATGACTGCCCGTGAGAGACATTTAAGATGTAGAATTGGCGACAGTAAGGTATTAAACTTCCAATTCAGTTTAAGAACGGGGCAGGGTAAAAAAGAGAAAGAGTAGATCCATAGTACATGAAATATTTCATATAATTGTTCTAATTAGGAGAACACATGTTAAATAAGAATAAAAATTATCTCTATCTCTTTGGCAGACAATCAACCAGTAAACAAAATAAATAGAGTAACGATACACTTATGTAAGAATTTTTAAGGAAAACAGTTTATTTTATAGAGAGCAAGTTTTCAAAGCATATGGTAAAAGAGTGGGAGATGCTTCATAAATTGTCATAAAATGTTCTTTTGAAAGAAAAGATATTTAGAGATTAGAAATATGAGGAAGTATCATGGCCACTTTTAAGAAAAATGAAAAGCCCTTTTAAAATTTTTGTTCCAATAGCAGGACTAGAGAGGTCACACACCCAACAAGAGGGTATGATACGTTTAATGCTTAAATTTGGGGAAATTGAGGAAAATAGTTCTAATATATTCTGAAAATGGCTTAATAGAGCAAAGGAGGGGCACTGGCTTAAGGTGTCATTTGTTAAGTGTGGGGCCAGGATGAAGGATCTTAGGTCATAAAGGGATTTTTATATTGTTATAGTTTGAAACTCCCAAAAATGGCAATGAAAGGTGCATCTAGGTTTTCTTATCAGTTTGTTGTTCATATTTGAGGGAAAGGGACAAGAGTGACAGGTGAGTTTTGAAACTGTCAACAGTCAAATATCAAAATAATATAACCAAGTGCTTTATTACCAGACCTATCTTTGAGCAGT
The DNA here is from genome assembly GCF_050624435.1 of Tenrec ecaudatus. NCBI lineage: Eukaryota > Metazoa > Chordata > Mammalia > Afrosoricida > Tenrecidae > Tenrec > Tenrec ecaudatus. Next base: position 238,809,661 of record NC_134531.1, read on the forward strand.
ACTTAAGGGATGCTTAATTGGTTTAATATTTTTGTCAGTTGTCAAGTAAATTCTAAATCCTAGCAATTCTACATGATAGACTAAGACTGCTGCAGAAAGTTTTCTAGGCTATCACCCTTATGGAAGTAAGATGTGACATTTTCCCCTATGGGAAAGCTAGGATTTGAACCGCTGATTCTGTTAGCAACGGAACACTTACCTACTTCAGCCCAGGGCTCCTTTGACTCAATATTAGGAAAAATAACAAGCAATCATGCAGACTTTGAGATATCATCATCAAGGAAAATAGTGATATGAGTAGAGAATTAAGGTGAGAATATTTCTAAACACTTCTAATATTTTCTCCCCATTTCTCTGTACCTTTTTCAACCTCTTCACAAAGATATCATTCATAATATGTTAAAACTATTGCAAAGATGTCTTACATAATCAGAATGAACCCCAACTTTAAATATCAAACAAGGTCCTGCAGGTTCTCTCCTGAAATATGCATTAACCCATTAGTAGATGGATCCTAAGAAAACCCAAGAGGTCTTGGGGAAAAGGTTATTAGATACACACCTGGCTCTTCCCCAAAAGGTACAGAGTATTTCAGTCTTCTAAAGCTGGTAGAGTACAGCTCAGTGATAGTTTAACTTACAATATATTCCAAAATTAAAATAATTGAAATAATAAATTGTTCATCAAAAGTCAGAATGAAGATACAAATATTTCAATTATCATTTCTCAAAAATTTCAATATGAAAAATACAAATGATATATATTTAACCTGTTTATTGCACCTTTTATTCTACATATCCTATGTCATATATGTTGGTATATATAAGAAGAAATATTACTTTCTCCTTGGCAGAAATAGCTCTATTTGTACTCTGATGATTTGACAAAAAAATTTTAGTTGCCTTTCAGCTCTCAAAAGACAATGAGAATCATAAAAAAAGAGGACCTGATGCAGAGGGCTTAAGTAGAAAGCAAATGCTTTGAGAGTGATTAGGGCAAAGAATGTACGGATGTGCTTTATAAAATTGATGTATGTATATGTGTGGATTGTGATAAGAGTTGTATGAGCTCCTAATAAAATGTAAAAAAAGAAAATGATTAGGACAAAGAATGTACATATGTGCTTTATAAAATTGATGTATGTATGTGTATGGATTGTGATGAGTTGTATCAGCCCCTAATAAAATGTTTTTAAAAAAGCGTGATGTAGTGCATATATTGCCACAAAATTCAGCATTCCAAAATTTACTATTATAAGTAATTTTATTATTTTTTAAATAAGTAGAGCAGTAGTCTCATATAAATAATGTGAAACACGCACACACACGAGGGTGATACAAAAAGTAGATAGAAAAATGAAACTGAGACTATTTTTTCCATGAACTGTTGGGATGCCCATTTGTGTGTGCGTGCATGAATGTGTGTGCGTGCCCATGTGTGTGTATTTACCCTGGCGGTGCAGTGGTTATGCAACATTCTCACTATAACCTAAATGTTAATGTTTGTACTCACATCAGGTGTGCGGAAGAATGATGTGGCTATGTGTTTCCATGAACATTCCAGCCTTACAAACCCTACGGAACATTTTGACTCTGTCCTATAGGGTATGTCTAAGTTGGGATCAATTACATTAAAAAGTATTTATTTGGATGATCAATGATAGATAGATAATCAATATAAAGCCATCTAATTGATTTTAGCTAATAATGCATCCCTAGATGAGGATGCCAAACTGCCTCGTCTGGTTTCTGGCTGTACAGTTATTATGGAATGAACCCCGACTGGACAGCCCTTAAGTGGTGAGCTGCCCCATGAATGACCTGCAGTTCAAAGCAACTAGCACGTTCCCCGGAAGAACATGTGGCAGGATGTGTTCATAAAGATTTAACATCTTAGCAACTTCGTGGGGCTGTTTGACCCTTTCCTATAGGGTCACAGGCTTACATGAGCAAGTCATTCCAGTCCTCATCATCCGATGGAAGCGATTCAATTGGTATTCCATAAGTTGCAGAAGGCCTGTTTTGGGCTTATGCCTTCAGGACAGCTTGGATTGCATCCTTCAGTAACAGGACAGTTGGAAGGCAGCTAATTGGCCAACTAACTGGAAGAAATACATATTTATACCATTCCTAAGAAGGGCACAAAACAAAATGGCCAAATTATAGAGAAATATCATTAATATCACATGCAAATAAAATTTGCAAAGGATAACCCAGCCAGGGTTGTAGCAGCACATTGAAAGGAAGCTATCAGAAACTCAGACTGCATTCAGAAGAAGACGTGGTACAAGAAATACCATTGTTGAGGTGAGGTGGATTGGAGCTGAAACAGAGAATCCCAGAAATATGTCTACTTGTGTTTCACTATGTCAAGGCATTCGACGATATGGATCATAGTCAACTATGGATGTCCTTGAGAAGAATGTGTCTTACAGAGTATTCCATTGGGCTCATTTGGAACTTGTACATGGATCAGGAGGAAGTTATACAAATAGAACAAGGGAATAGTGAATAGTTTAAAATCAGAAAAAGTGTACTTCAGGGTTGAATTCCCTGACGATACTTTTTCAATCTGTATATTGAGAGAGTCATCAGAGAAGCTGGATTGTGTGCAGAAGGCTGCAACATCAGGATTAGAGAAAGGCTTTTATTACCCAGCCATATGCAGCTAACACAACCTTGCTTGCTGAAAATGAAGATGACTTGGAGTATTTGCTAATTGAGATCAAGGATTGCATCCATCCATATGGATTACAACTCAGTGTAAAGAAAATAAAATTTCTCACAACTTGACCAATAGGTAACATGATGATTGATGGAGCAAAGATTGAAGTTGTCAGGGATTTTGACTTGATTATATCTACAATCAATGATCATCAAAATATTGGATAAAACTGTTGTATAAGAACATTTTTAAGTGTTGAGAAGCAAGAACATTACTCTGAGGACCAAGGATTGCCTACCCTAAGCTATGTATTTTGAATTTCCTCATATGCATGTGAACATATGCATATGTTGGATATTGAATAAGAAAGACCCAAGAAGAATTGACACACTTGAATTGTGGTGGTGACAAAGAGTATTGAAAGTATCATGGATTGCAAAAGAACAAACAACCATACTTCTCTTAAAAGCAAAGATAATGAGACTTCATCTTAAGTACTTTGGACACGTTATCAGGAGAGACAGGTCCCTGGAGAAGGACACCAAGGTCAATAAAGTAACCGCACACCATAATTAAAGACCCTTGACCAGATTGATTGCCACAATAGTTGCAACAATGGATTGGAGCACTCACAATTGGGAGTATGGGACAAGGATGGACAGCATTTCTTTCTGATGTACATAGCATCACTATGAGTCGGAACTGACTAGATGGTACCTCACAACAACAGTCCTGGTAGACCTACTGCCATAGTTGGGATTTTAGTAGAAATATTTGCAATTCAAGACCATCAGCCTCTCCATACTTGAGAATGCTGAGCTTTTGTGCTCCTGTATAGATGCACAGCCTTGAAATCCCCCAGGTGCAATTCTTCTGTCTTTGGGGGACACTATGAGTGGAACCCACTCTTTACTTAGTAATCAGCTTGATGGCACTGAGCTTGGGCTTGGGAATCATTATAGAAGCTGACCACCATGCCTCCTTTCTGTGGTGGATAGCTAGAGAGGAGTAGAAGGGCAAGCCTTGATGCCACCCAAGGACTTTCATTTATGCATACAAATAGGCGCTCCGCTGTGCTTATTCTTTGGGCTGCAGTCCAGATGGTCAGCAGTTTGAAACCACCAGCACCTCCTTGGGAGAAAGTTTTACTCCTGCAAACAATTACAGTCTGGGAAACCCACAGGGGCCACTAGGAGTGAGCATTGCTTTTGGGAGATTTTTGTATACTTACGTACAAAAACCTCTGGTGGCCCAGTAGTTAAGTGTATAAGATCAACAGCCCTAACTCATCAGGCCGCAAGGAAAGAAAAGACTTGGAAATAGATTATTTTGAGCAGTATCGTCTTCTGAACTCTATGGGGGATATGCTACCCTGTTCTATTGGGTCTGTAGAAGTCAGAACGTATTCCACCGCACACAACAACATATTCCTACGTGTAATATCCAACTCTAACATATTTCTGTGAAGATTCAGATCATGAACATCCCGTTCTACAAATTTTTCTGTCAGGGAAAAGACACGAAACACTTTTCACCAGTATTATGTTACAGAGATATAATCATCTTTCTTTCTTTAAAGTGTAAGTTTATGGTCCTTCATTCAAGAAAGGAAGGGCATAGAGATATTTCCTTTAAATTATCACTAAAAATTCCTTCATTATATATTTGTCTTATAGTTACTAGACACACAAACAGCAGAAATGTCATGTGTATAAGAGCAAATGAATAGATGAAAGAAACTTTTATGTCCCTATGGGAAAAAAATTCCAAAAAGTAACTTGGAATTTCATTTTCTTTGTTCCCTGTTTTTGTGAAAATGTGACTTGTTCTCAAAAAGGAAATCAGGTTATACATAATCAATCTCTCTTTATCAAATAATCCAAATGCTGTAAAAGTATTCAAAAAAAAAGCTGTACCAATTTTTTAAGAAGTAGATATTCTGTAAAATGTGAGTGGAGAGGCTGATGGAATTAACTGAAAAAATTCACTGGTAAATAATCATTGTTTTCGCATTGTTAAAGTATTTTTCACTTTATAGTTGTGATTAAAAATCCGAGCTTCTTATTTTGTATCTTATGATATTTCTGGAGTTTATCAGCAAACCTACATGTTCATTTTTCTTGTTTAACGTATGTTTTATATAAACATATCTTAAGGTAAAAGGAAAATTCACTTTTATGGTTGATTTTTCACTGGGAATCAGAAAGACTGAAGTTTTGTTATAATCATTATAACATACTCAAATAGAGGAGCATTCTTATCAAAGTGTTAGATTTCTTGATTGGGGTGTAACTCTGTTCTTACTTTACAAGCCTGAAAGAATTCACGCAGCAGAAGCACTTTTGATATTCAAGTGAGTTTTTCTGGAGGAAAGGGAAGGTTTCACGCATTACAGTCTCAAAAGGTGCACGCTATTTCTGGCAAATATGCTGGGTCATGCAGAAACCACGTAAAGTTCACAAATGGGTGTGAGTACCACAAGAATACAGGAATGGAGTGTGAAACCCAAATGTGAGGAACTTGGGACTCCCCCAAGGTCAAGAAGGCAGGCTCTGAACAAGTATGCTGACGCTGTGCTGGCCTGTACATGGGTGAACCCCCATGTTCCACCTGCAGCTGCACCTGAGCAAGAGCACAGGTTGCCGCCAAGTGGGGGCGCCAAGAGAATGCGCTAGGCTGCCAACCTGGTTCTTATTCTCTCCGCCCCCCTTGAGGAGATAGGCGGACCTTATGGATGCGTTTAGGCACACCTGTGTGATGTCATGGCTCTAGGTTGTAGTTAGGTTTGGTTTAGTCTGCGCTTAGGGGGACCTAGTCTGCACATGTCCCATTCTGGATTTTCCCATAGGTCTCCAATTAGTGTGCCTGATCTGCCTGCAACCCCTCTGTTACGCAGACACTAGCAAGACAACCTATTTGTCCCTAATCTACTCATCTAGTGTAACTATTGGTTTTCCATTTTTCACAGTACTCTTTCTAAATTCTATGTATATATAAATGAGGATGATAATGGCCAAAGAAATGTGTGAATTAACTCAGCTCTGTAAACAATTTGAACTTTCAAAATATTGACTCTTTAATAAAATCTAGTGCTGACCAATGAGAGTCCACCTTTTTAAATCTGCTTTAACTAAGATTTTGAAGAGCGTTTGGAAAGAATGTTGTAGTTATAGCTATGCTGACAGTAATGCTTGTTTTTTAACTACTTGTCAAAATTATCAAATAGGCCAAATACCTTTTTAACACAGTAGAACACACAGACATACTCACATACATACGTGCCTCTTCCCACTCATATCTAATCTGATACATGTTATAGAAGAGAATTAGAGAACATGTCTCTGGGCTTCTCAAAAAGTGAGATTGCTTTGCATAACTTAAGGCCACCATTTCTTAGCACTGTAGATTTTAAATTCTCTAATGTGAGTTTAGCGACTACGTGCACTTTAGGAATACAAACAACCTTAAATTAAAACCTCACTAGGAAGACATATTTTAAGTAGTAAATCATACGGCAAATTTTTATGAATAGCTTTTTGAATATGCACTTATACTCTCATTTGTTTTAAAACACTTCCACAGTAAAAGAAATCATTTTTAACTTAATTTCAGAAAGGCCATAGAATGCATTAAAAGGGGTAAGGGTGAATATATTTTCTGAAGATCTACAAAATGCATTAAGATTTTGGTAACCAATATCTGAGAAAATGTGCATTCCCCCTTATTATATTTATATAAAGCGTGGCCACAGTGTTTCAGTGACTTGTCCAAGGTCACACAGTAAGGAAAGAGAAAATGATGGCTCCTCTCAAAATAATAATAATTTCACCGTCTCATATTAACCAATATAGAACACAATAGAGGAAGAGAGTTTGAGAAAGGGAAGATTTCTTCTATGCTGTGGGAATACTTTGTGTCTTTGTCTATGAAATATTTTCAGCTATACTCCAATCTAGCATCATAACATCAAATAGTAAAAGTATGTGATTTTTTTTCTATGCACAATTCTCAACTCTATCAGGCATGTGTTGAGCAACCTTATATAGGTCACTTTAATCTTTGTGAGCTACAAGGTTCTTAATCTATAAAATGGAGTTTGTAATATTGAGAATTGTGAAGATTAACTGAAAGATGGTTTTAACGTACTTATTAGTCCCTGATACATTAAAACATTATTGCTTTTAATGTCCAACTAATTTTCTAACCTTATAAAACACATTTTGCCAATAAACAAAAATGTATATAGTATTCAAAAGTGCCAGACACCATAACTGTATGCTTGATATGATGTGGAAGAAAAGATAACCTTAAATTTAGAGGGTAAATAGTTTTATAGGTGTAGAGGCTAACTCCAACATTAACTATGCTGATAATTTATTAGAAGTTAAAAATCTAGGGTGCAAATATGGCAAGTAATAACATTTCAGAAAACCAATGTAATTGATGCATCACTGTGCTCCTTACTGCTTGAAAAACAACATACAAATGACTCAGGACTACACTTGAGTCAATCAATGTGCATATTTCCTGACTTACATTTTAAAAATTTGTATGTAAATTTACTCTTCAAAGTGGTCAATGGGGGGGGGGGAGAGGTTTTATATGTAACTTTATCTTCTGTTTCTCCCTAGTCAACCAAAGCATAACTCCCAGGAAACTTCCTTAAGTCTTTTCCTGGAGGAGCCCAGGTGGTATGCGCTGAGCTACTAACAAGGTCAGCAGTTTGAACATACCAGTCACTGCATGAAAGAAAGATGAGGCTCTCTATTCACTGAAAGTCTTAAAAACCTAAAAGCGCAACTTTATCTTACAGATTTGCTACTACTTGAAATCAACTGTATGCAGATCTGTTTTGTTTTGTTTTACTGGAATTTGATATCTAGTGCCATGGGTAACCATACACACAAAAAAGTTAAATGCAATCCATTTATTGTGTCCTTGCTTCCAATTGTATCAGATGGGGGAGGAGTGGGGAATCTAGGGGCTATTCGGCTAGTTGATTCAGTTCTACATATGTGTCTTGTGGGAAAAGGTCCTGACTCCCAGTAGATGAAAGCAAGCAATAAAGAATTACATTATATGAGACAATGAAGAGATTAAGAATGGGGAGAATGATAAAATACCCCCAGTGTTGACAAAAGAGCTAGTAATTTGTAGACAGTGACATGCTCTCTGGATTTAGTAACAGTTCATCTAATATTGAAGGAACACATTCTTTGTGTTGGAGGGCAAAAAAATCAGATTTGAGTTTTGTATATGAGGCTGAGAAGACAGCACAAGTTATGCCTTCTACTATATTCAATTGCAGTATTAAAAAGTAAGGAAAGAGAGAGAGAAAACATATCTCACACAGAAAAGTGGAATAATCATATACAGAGGGATACCCCACCCAAAATGGAACATTTATATTTTCAAAATTATGTACTAATTTTTTAACAAAATTATCACCTTAAAAGTACTCTCCATTATATTTAATGCATTTTTAAAATCTGTGATTCCATTTTTGGAAACATTTTTCAAATGCATCTGTTTGGGTGGCTGACAGCACCTCCCTTGTTTTTTTTCTTCGCCTTTTCTATGTCATCAGTCACTGTCCTTTCACGTCCTTCTTCATTTGTGGAAACAAAAAGAAGTGCATGGAGCGAGATCAGCTGAGTAAGGTGTGTGGGGCAAGAGAGACATGCTGGTTTTGTCAAAAACCAGTGCACTGAGATGGCTGCATGAGCAGGCACATTGTTGTGGTGACAAAACCAGTCCCCCATTTGCCATAAATCAGGCCTTTTATGCCACACACTGTTACCCTATCTTTTCAGAATCTCTAAATAGAAAGCTTGATTAACAGTGTGACTACTGGAACAAACTCCAATGTCCTATCATCCTGACATCAAAAAAGAAATTGAGCATTGCTTTTCTGTGTAAGTGTATATATATTTATACACACACATATATATACATACATATATATGCCCCTTCATATAGTTAAATGCACACTTACATATATGTATATATGTACACACATATTAAACCAGCTATTATCAGAATTTATCCTCAGAAACCAGAAATATATCAGAAAAATTGAGGGACATGGTGTTGGACTGAAAACAGACTGGTTTGGGGCAAGGTAGAAAATAACAATGGTGCCATTTGTTCGGGTGTTACAGAGTTGGAGCCAACTTACCGTATATACTCGTGTAGCTGAGTTTTTCAGGACATTTTTAATGCAATTTGTGTTATAAATTAGGCGCGTCAGTTGATATTCAGGTCGGCTTGTACTTGAGCGTAGATGGTATATCGACAGAATAGCAGAGCTCACACGCACAAGTGCTGTTGTTGTAGAGCCTATTGTTGGAGCCACTGTGTCAACTCATCTCTTTGAAGGTCTTCTTCTCTTTGGCTGACCTTCTATTTTACCAAGCATGCCCTTTTTCAGAGATTTGTCTGTCGGATAATGTGGACAAAGCATGTGGTATAAGTATCACCACCCTCAATTTTAAGGACTATTCCAGCTTTACTTCTTACAAAACACATTTACTTCCTCTTTGGCCAACCAAAATAATTGCAACATTACTCACCAGCACCGTAATTCAAATGCATCAATTCTTGCTCAATCTTCCTTATGCATTGCCTACCTTTCATGTATCATACATCTGAGATGATGGAACATATCATTGTTAGGATCAGATGTATCCTAATTTCAAAGTGATATCCTTGCTCTTCAACACTTTAAAGAGGTCTTCTAGAGCAGATTTCACCAATACAATGCATCATATGATTCCCTGACTGCTACTTATTGAGCATTGACTGTGGATCCAAGCAATATGAAATCCTTAACAAATTTCTGTTTTTCAGAATATTGTCTATTAGTACTGTTTTAAAATCATGGTTTTCTTTACAGAAACATTGCATTTATTATCATAATTTACACAAAATTAAATATTATAAATTATCGAATACAAATTACAATCCATTTATATATATATATATATATATATATATATATATATATATATATATATGTGAACAAATTCATGTTTGTGTGTGTATGTGTACACAAAAGAAAGCAATTGCCAAGAAGAACAGTAAACTGGAATAAAATATGAGTCATATCTGATTTTAAATTAAAACATTGCATTAAAAACACACTTTTGTAAATGGTAGATACTAGGTATTTCATTATTGGAACTGAAATATTGAAAATCAGTGTGTAGAATAGACTGAAGATAAATGATTAATGTAATCAATATGAATGAAGACAAAAAGGAGAGGAATTTTAAAATATTGAAGAAATAACAGAGGAAGTACAGAGTGAGTGAATAGAAACATATATTATTTGCAGAGAAAATAAATATAAACAAGTTAAACTTGGCAGTTAAAATATAGAAATTATCAGGGTGGATACAATGTCTACTGAGATAAACAGCAAACAAACAAAATGCATAGTGGGCAGACTTAGTCAATGTTCTCTATTTTACTTCTCTATTTCTACAGATCCATTACAATTACTGCAGAAACAGACAACATTCGCAATTGAAGGATTAATAAGGGTGTTAAGTTTTATTGCCAATGAGAAATGCTTAGGGTAGCTGTTTTCCAGGCCATGGTTCAGTTTCAGGTCTGCTAATAAATGATCAAAGGGGCACACCACTCTGCTGTAAGCTCAAGCATTCAGCTTAAGCTCTATGGTTCAACAAACCCAACTCCCTGAATTAAATGCTGAGAGGTACTTCACTCCAGTAAGGCTCATCCCAAAGGCAATCACCTCCACTTCAGGAGGTCAGTAAATTCAATTTCCCCATTAAGGGCCCACATACATCTCACTCTGCAAGCCAACCTCCTGTACAAAAGCACTCAGCTTTACCTGTTCAATGGTTTGGAAAATCCATTGTTCTGTTCCATGCTCTGATTTCTGTTTCTGCTGCTACTTCTGTGATGGCCCGGCTGTTATCTGATCCAAGAGGTACACTGTGCAGGGATCTCAGGTAAAAAGCTTGTGCTCCACTCCTGGCTCTGCCTGGTAATAAGAATCCCCTACCCTGCTTCTCAGAGGGCTCATTTTGTAAATGCCACTCCAGGGAATCCTATCAGTATCTTCCCCCAAATTCTTATGATTTTTGTGTGTGGAAAGGTCATTTGGTGGTAGGTAGAGACTTTGACTGGAAAAGCCTCGTTGAATAATTCCCGGACCCTGCACATAGAACAATAAAGGTAGACAAAATAAATATAACAAACATTTATAAAATTAAAAACTCTATCTAGTAAATACAGACAAAATTAATTGTATTTAAAATGCATTGTTATTCATATAGAAAGACCCTAATAAAATTATTTAAATACTTGCATTCAAGTTTTAAAACTGCCAAAAAACTAAAGACTTCTTCAAAAAATCAACATGTTTAAGAAATATGAAGTTAAACATATATATTCTATTTACTATAGATATTGATGTGTGAAGGAACCATTTAGAATCAATGAATGTGTTCATGATGCTATATATAATGTTCTCTATTTCTACATATAATGTTAAATAAAATAAACTAATTTTCTCATTCCCATTAACAAAAATATTTAATTAATAGTAGATATTATTTACAATAGAAATGAAATAAAATAATGTAATCCATTACAAATCTAAAATTGATGTACACTAATTAAGCAAAGCATTTATTTAAGCTTTTTTTAATCTAAAAAAGAAGAAAAATAAAGGACAATGTAGAGGTCTTGTCCAACACTATATTAGGATACCTTGTAAAATTTAAAGCTGAGTAATTAGTATTCTGTGGCCTGTGTAATACACAAAGAAATCAGGAACAGAGATATTATGAATAATATAAAACAAAGCTCACGTTATACTCTTACTGCTTAGGGAACTATTTTTAGGGTCTTATGAACAGTTTCTAGTTTTAAGTTTTTAATTGAGTGAATAAGATTTTCATACATTCACCGTTGCTTCCGGAATGTCTCTATATAAACATGCATAGGCACTACTGCTCTGTCAGTTGGTCTTACTGTGGTGTCTTATGAGTTGCTGTGATGCTGAAAGCTTTGTCAATTGTATTTCAAATGTCAGTAGGGTCATTCAATGTAAACAGGTTTCCATAGAGCATCCAGATGAAGAATAAACTACAAAAGAGGAATAGTCTGTCTGTCCACTTGTGAGGAATCCGCCACTGAAAGCCTCTTGCAAACCTTTGAAACTGCCAGATAATGAAGACCCAAGGAAAAGAAGCAGAATATTGTCACAAATAGTGCCAGAAATGAGCTCCTCCGGTCAGAAGCACTCCACTATGATAACAAAGAGCTACCTTCTCAAAGTGAAGTCGACCCTAACGACAAGCATTGTAAAGTCTGTGGCAGGAAAGCCTCAGGGACCTTCATTTTCTGATGAAGCGAGATGCAAATTTAGAATAAACAGCTGCAACAATCTATTTGGCATGTAGGAAATATGGATCTATGAAAGTTAGAAGTCATCAAAAAATGAAATGGAAAGCATGAAGATAAATATCCTAAGTGTTAGTGTACAGAAATTGACTGACATTGACCATTTTGGATAGGAAAATCATAAAACTTAGTAAGCTGGGAATGAAGCACTTAAGAGGAATGGCATTACATCCATTGTGTAAATGTTCATTTCAAGATCTATCTTTAAATCCAGTGCTGCCAGTAAGAAGAGCTATAACTCTGCATCCAAGCAAATAAAGCCAATACACTATTATATAACATTTATGCCCCAACCACTAGTGCTAATGATGAAGAAATTGAAAATTTCTAACAATGTCTTCAGTATGAAATTGATCAGACAATGCATTGATAATTATGGGTGATTGGGATATAAAACTTGGAAACAGGAAAGAACAGTAGTTGGAAAATATCTTGGTGATAGAAATGAAGCTAGAGATTGCGCATGGTAGAACTTATTCATAGCACAGACTTTCTTCAGCAGCACAGAAAGAAATAAACACCTGGATTTCTCCAGATAGACTAAAATAGAAATCAAATGGATTGTGGCTGTTGGATATAATGCCTCATATGTATATGTGAATAAAGGATACTGGAGGAGAATCCATGTTTTTGAATTGTGGTGCTGGAGAAGAATACTGAAAGTATCATGACTGCTACAAGGACAAACTGATCTGTCTTGAAAAAAGTACAGCCAGAGTTCACTTTGAAAAGGCAAGAATAGTGAGACTTTGTCTTACATACTTTGGATATGTGATCAGGAGAGGCCAGTCCCCAGAGAATGACAAGTTTGTTAGAGTGGCAGGGCAGCGAAAAAGAGGAAGTGGATTGACACAGTGTTCGCAACAATGGGATCAAGCATATGAATGGTTGTGAGAATGGTGGAGCACTGGGTAGTGTTTTGTTCTCCTGTGTATAAAGTAACTATGGGTCAGACTGACTCAGTGGCACTGAACAACAACAATAAGTAAAATTTTGCTGAAGATCATCCATCAATGGTTGCGGCAATATGTTGACGGGGTGCTGCCGGACGTTCAGGACCAAATCAAAAGAGGAAGGGAACAAGGGGTATCATTGCTGATTTCAGATGGATGTTGACAGAATGTATAGAATACCAGAAAGATGCTTCCTGTATTTTATTCACTATGCTAAGGAATGAGACTGTATGAATCATCACAAACTGTGGGTAGCCTTGAGAAGTTGGGATTCAAGAAGACCTGGTTGTTTTCATGGGGAATCTGCACATGGATCAAGAAACATTTGTGCAAACAGAGCAAGGGAATATTCCATGATTTAAAATTAGGGAAGGTGTACATCAGAGATGTATCCTGTCATCAAACTTATTCAATGTGCATGCTGAGCAAATCATCAGGGAACCTGGATTATATTAAGAAGAATGCAGCATCAGGATTGGGGGCAGGCTTATTAACAACCTGCTATATATAGATGATATAATCTTACTTGGTGAATGTGAAGAGGACTTGTAGAACTTGCAGATGAAGATGAAGGATTGCACCCTTCAATATGGAGTATAACTCAATGTAAAGAAGACCAAAATCCTCACCACTGGACCAATAGATCTTATCATGATAGAGAAAAAATTGAAATTTCCAAGGATTTTGTCCTCCTTGAATCCACAATGGAATGAAGATCAAAGAATGCATTACATTGGGTAAATATATTTCACAAGATCTCTTTAAAGTATTGAAAAGCCAGGAGATTACTTTGTGGACTTAAGTATACCTGACCCAAGCCATTGCATTTTCAATTGCATTGCATGCATGTGGAAATTGGACGTTGAATGAGGGACATTAAGAAGAATTGACATGTTTACATTATTGTTCTGGAAATGATTGTTGAGAATACCATGGGCTTCCTAAAGAACAAATTGATCAGTCCTGGAAGAAGTACAACCAAAATGTTCCTTGGGATCAAGGATAGAAATTTTGACTCTCATGCACTTTGGACATGTTGTCTGAAGAAACCAGTCCTTGGAGAAGAACGCCAAGCTTGCTAAAGTAGACAAGCAGAAAAACATGGATAGGCTTCAACAAGACGGATTGGCATCATGGCAGGAACAATTGTGAAGATGACACAGGACCAGCAGTGTTTTGTTCCATTGTCCCTAGGTCACTACTGACAGGTTGGCACCTAACAACAACTCAGAGTGTAGGTATTTTGAATTTAATGACTTATTAAAAGGCTAACACAAAAGAGTTACAAACTTAGTTTTGAGTTAAAAGTATACAGTTTAGTGTAGACTATTTAGCTGGAAGTTGTTCGTTTTCATAGAAATGTTTTACTAACTCTCCTATATCTTCTCGTCTCCCTAGTTCCACCACCCATATAGTCACACACACAGAAGGAACCCCCCTTTGGTTGAAGTAATTTAGAGAAGAAAAGCAAAGGGAAGAGAGCTCCAAAGGCTCCAGATATTGATGAATAACCAAGAAAATGCCCAGTGTTATGACCCACTGAGATATTCTGGGTAAAAGTTGGTGGGAGGTAGATTCTTGATAAAATGCATTTTGGGTGTTCAAAGCATCAAGAAAACCCTCTGCCATTATTTCCAGCCAGGATCAGGAAAGGCTGGAATTCAGAATTCTCCTAAGCCTCAGATCTCCTAAAGCTGACACTTTGAAACAGTGACTCAGAAGTGACTGATATTCAAGGATTTTAACAAGAACAAAACCCCCAGCCTGCAACTTGAAAGAGTCTGTGGCAATGCTTTTATGCTTGTCATGAAGCACAAATGCATACACTATTGCCTAAATCATTTGTAATTTTCCTCACCGTTTTTCTTATGCATAGTTTAGATGCTAGCCCAGGAAAACTTGAATGGATCATGATTTAGGTGAAATCTTATTTGTCAGCCAGAACAATGAGGAATTTAATTAAAACCTAGTTACAACCTACTTAGAGATAAATTTTGAAAAGCGTTTCTTGAATATGTGTATGTGTGGGTCAACTTTTATATGCACTATGCGTTCAGCCCCTTGCCTGACATAATATTATCATCCATGGTTGATGGGTAAGGAAAATGAGGCTCAGTGTGACTTATTATCTTCTCAAGGCTAAAGTGCTAGGAAGTGCTGCAGCCAGAGTTTCAATGCTTATGGATTGATACAGGGCACACAATTTTCTTAACTGTTCTCAAAACTATTCTTTTTAGTGAACATTGTGTGTTTAAAAGATAGTTCTTCAAACCCAACATGGCATGACTGGATTTTGCCAATAAATATACATGTGAGGATTATGTACCTATTTAATATAATTTAAATGGTTAAGATATTTTCTGGGTTCCATTTCTATTTAAAACAAATTACAACTGACTGTTTTTTTAAAATTACTTCTCAAAATTATTTTTTAAATGTTCATCAAATTAGAATAAATTAATTTATATCTTCATAGTATAAAATACTAAGCCAATGAGATACACTGTCCTTGATCTCAAAAATGAGTGGGTAAGTTTTTTAAGGTTGATATCACAGAACAACTTGAGTATGCATTAAATACAAAGCACAGAAAAGATGTCTTCTATGTCAGAGAATCAATGACGATGATGACATTTCAGGCAAATCATCACGATTCCTAGTAGGCTAGTGACAGGCAGACCGCTAAAACAGCGGGAGGAGTCTAGTGTGGGGAAAATCTATCAAACACAGAGCCAAATAGTCCAAATTATATTAACAATGGCTAAAGAATCAGGTAGATACAACAGGTGAGATTGGGAATATCAATTGAAGATTGATCACAGAGGAAATTGAAATAAACACTAGATGGCTGTTGTTGTCAGGCACTGTTGAGTTAATTCTGACTCAGCAACTTAAGGATAACAAAATGAAACACTGCCTCACTGGGCAAGACCTTCAACTGTGGATCCTCTAGACAGAAACCTTTGAGCTATATCTGTTCATTTTTACAAAGACTGTTTACTGAACAACCCCAAATAGGTATGCATTTCACTAGTATAGGTTCTAAAATGAATGAAATTGCCATAGGTATAGAAGACTTCGGTTTTGAAGCTAACCCTGCTGGCTCATTAAGAATACATCAAAATCGGGTGGCAATAAGAAAGGAGTGATATTCAGAAAGTTGAGCCTTTTTATATTTGAGATGGCCGTTTAGAAATAGTTTACTTAAAGATTCAAAAATGAATGGCAAGTTATTAATGTACTGTGTGAATTTAAACGCCCCTGTGGTTTTAAAGCAAGCACAATACTAAATTTTGTCAGTAGAGGGCGATGGAGAAACATTGCAGTAATAAGTGCTCTTAGGTTTGGTATCTTGCCATTTTTCTTGCTGTTTGTGCAAACCGTGCTAAGATATTGTTAAGCCAGGAGCAGGTAATTTCTCAGCAGCATTACTCTGTTCCTTTGCCCTTCCTGAAACAGACAATCTTCATCCCAGACAACACATGACTTTATCAAATAGCAGATTAAAGTTCCAACTATGCACTTTTGCCTGTTAGTTTGAATCACCGGTGCTCTTGTTGAAGCTAGGGAGCTGGTTTTCCTACTGACAGCACACCATACACCATACACCATACACCTCAGGCCTTTCACACCTCCAATTATTCTGCACGCCTTTCTGGCTCCCTCTCCCAGTCCCCACTTGGCTGTAAGAAGTGTCCCCTGCCTCCCTCTGCCATGGATCCCAGGGCTCCCACTGGACTCCATTTCATTAGTGTTAATCCATCCACATCCCAGGGCTTTCCTGATCTCTTTGGTTCAGCTATCAATAGGGAAGCCCAGCCATTCAACAGACTACAGTCACAGCTCGCCAAAGAATCTGTTCTTCCCTAGTCCTGGAGAGGGGATCCAACTTCCCAAGGTTTCCCTTTGGTACATTCATTTCACTTTAATGCATGCTTCCATGTTCTTTTTACATCTTTATAAATACTTAACTTATTGATAACAATTATTTATATTGGTTTCTGACTCAGTATTGTACCTAGACTGATAAGAAGAGAATCATTAAAGGTGGAGAAAAAGGGGCAAAAATGCAAATTAAGCTAAAGTAAAGAACACTTGTGTTGGTCAATTATGACTTAAAGTGACCCACAGGTGTTGGAATCGGGCCGCGCCCTAATGGTTCCTCTTTCACAAGAAGATAAAGCAGTTAATTCTTCTGAGGAAAAACTGGATGGGCTCAAACCATCAAATTTACAGTTAGCAGCTGTGCGATGAATCATAATGGAACAATTAGGGGAGACTGGCATGAATTTAAGGAGTCCTGTGGACAGAATGGTTAAGCTCTCAGCTGCTAAAAACAGGTGGGTGTTTCCACCCTGCCAGCCACTCCTTGGGAGAAAGATGTGACAGTGTACCTCTGTAAAGATTGATGGCCTTGGGAACACTATCGATCAGCTCTACTCTCCGCAGAGTCAATAAGAACTGGGATCGGCTCCATGGCACAGAGCTGCTATTGTTGTTGTTTTGGTTTATAATGAGTTTGTGTTTTTTGCTATTAAAGAGAGTAGAAATAGAATTTCTCAGACAGTCATTTAGGCAACCACAGGCATATTATTAAAATGCTTCTATTTTATGAGCTACTTAATAAATACTCAACTACCTGACTTATTAACTTATTAAGTAACTAAGTTAGTGAGGTAGATCATGACACAATCTCTACTCTTCATTTTTTCAGTCCTCAGTGTCTAGTTTGAAACTATGAAAATATGCAGAAATTACTAATATCTTTTGCTAATCATATTCACAAAACATTAATTGTCAAATAGGCTTTCAATTTATTTACAACGAAATTGAAACTGTTTGACAGTAGAATGCTTTTGCCAGTTTATAAAATCCATGTTAAATATAAGTATAAATTGCATTATCAGCTTGTCGTCCTTCCTGAGAGGATAATTCCCAAATAAAATTCTGCTTTTATTATTAGTAAAGATTTGTTGATTAACCACTTCCTTTACATTATTTTTTATTTAAAGGAAAGTTGTGAGCTTCCCTGCTGTCTTATAAAACACATAGATTGCAACCTGGAGGTGACTATGTAGTATGAGAAAATGGCATGGGACTACATATGGTATCCTCCAGCTTCCCTCATGGAAACGAGACCCCATCTTCATTACAGGCCAAGGCTGATCTCCACAAGGCAGAAGGGAGACCTGCCTTCATCCTTCATTCTTCTTGATCCCAATCTGACCTCAAACATTCCTCCCAAGACTCTCTCAATCTCCATTGAGTTCCATAATTTATTGCAATGGTCACACAAGATTCACAGAAAATTCTCACCATCATAGAGTTTGTTAAGGAAGCTAAAAGTTAATGAAATATTAAAGATGGGTGGCGGGGGAGGTTGTCCACAATGCCTCGTGTCAGACATGCTGGTAGGCTTGGTTCTCTTTGTTCTTCAGCATCTAAGCCACATTCTCCCTGGGCTAAGTGTTCCATGGCCTAGAAGTCCATTGCTCTACCTTACATTCTCTAAGGTAGTCTCTGCTGAGCCTCCTGACCTCTGGTGCCTCTGCTGCCTCCACCACTTCAAACAAGGATCCCACAAAGGCTTCCCTGGTGGTTCTTCTCTCTTAATGGTCATGGGATTCTTTGGCCTCTTCCTTCTAAGATGGCTCACTTAAACATACAGAGAAATAGCAATACAGACTAATTCCCTTTATTGGTGTTTCATACATCCTAATTGCATGGCCACACTTAATCATCTGATGGGAGTTACAAAGAAATTGATAGCAGAACTATGTCACTTGACAACATTACTATTCATGTGTCAGGTTGTAATACTGCTCTGACTTGCATGTTGCTATGATGCTGGGAGATATGCTACAGCAAATATCATCAGCGCCACCTATGGTGGAGAGGGAAACTAGGGAGAAGGAAAAAATCACACTATAACATCATATATAGAGAAAGTGGCAGCAATTTTAGAATTATGCTGGATGTGACTGAACTATGGAATGATATAATATGTGTATGAATTACCAATTAGTAATACATTTTAAAATAAATAAAGGTAATAAATAAATAAAAGATAAAAATGAATGCCAGAAGAGACTCTGAAATTACTTTTTGAATATAGAGAAGTTAAAGCAAAATGAAGTGATGGTGAAGTAAAAGAATTAAACAAAAAAAATCCCAAAGCCAGCTCAGGAAGACAAAACAGAGCAGGTTAAGGGCCTATGCAAAGACCCGGTGTTGGAAAACCAAAGAGGAAGAACATATTCAGTGCATCTCAAGTAGAAAATAGCTGAAGGTAAAACTCAGACTGCTAGTTGAAATATTAAATGATAATATAGGTAAATATTCAAAGGACAAGACATTTGAAAGAGAGTTGCCTGATTACTTGAATGGGAAATATTTACATTCATGTCCATTCCAAAGAAAGGCAACAAAATAGAATGCAGGTATTGTCCAAAAACATCTATTAATAACATAAACAAGTATAATTCTGCAAACTTAAAGGCATCTAAAAATAATATAAAAGGATCTGAATTTGCTGCTTGTTTCTACACTATCCTCAGAGGGGGGAAAAGGTGTTTAAACCTTCAAATTTTCATCTCTGAAGGGAATGTATGGAGACAAAGATGTTCTTATATAGCCCTTACTTTTCAATATTTATTAAAATGGTGATTATGGATATTTGTTCCCAGTTATCTAGTTATTTTCTCCCTTTTAGTTTCTTTAAACTTTCTTTTCATTCTCTATAAATAATTTTCAGGTGATATATAATATATTTTTATTATAAAATCATTTCAGATTTTTTTCAATCTTATTGAAATTTAATTAAGAAAAATAGCCCCAAATGTTCCTGATCACTTTCATTGCATTATGTGAAGGAAATAAGTAATATTCATGATTTCCATTTAACAGGAAATGATACTAACAATTTTCTTATGAAGTCCACCTGTTTCCTTGTCCTTTAGTGGAAATATTCTAAGGAAAACAATCATATTCATATTTTAGGTGTAATTAGAACACTTTTAATATATTACAGGGAGATGAGTTCATATTTCATGCAATTCTTGATTATGTAAATAAAATCCTTATCTATATTTCTAAAATTTATATAATAATTTAAGCAGTTTCTAAATTAATTTTAATCAGCAATAGTTTGATAATTAGTATTTTATCCTGGGGGCTATCACCATTTATCTGGCAGTGGCTTGCCTTTTTCCTTCGAATACCAGCAGGGTCAATTGTGGTGAAGAAGTTTCAATGAAGATTCCAGACTAAGAATAAACTATGTAGAAGTACCGCCACATGTCTATCACTTTGTCAGACTGTGGTGACTTGATGATGTTGAGATGCTGGAAACTATGTCACTGGTATTTCAAACTACAGCAAGGTCACCGAAGGTGAACAGCTTCAACAGAGCTTCCAGAATAAGAACAAACAATGAAAAAGCAGCTGACTCCCAACTTCTGAGGAAAAAGCCGCTGCAAACTTTATGTGTAAATTTGAAACATGATCAGAGACTGAAGCCCTAATAAATGGAATCTGAACACTGTTGGAAATAGTGTCAAAGGATGGGCCCCTGGGGTAGGCAAACAGAACATTATAGAAAAGGAAGTGATCTTTTGAAGTGGAGTCAACCTTGCTGATGTGAGCAGGAGAAAACTTGTGTGAGTGGAACCTTCTAGATCTTCATTTGCTGATGGGGCAGGGTGAAAGCTATGGAGACGCAGTTGCAAAACCTGCACATGATTGGAACTTGACATGTGAAAAGTATGAGTTTAGGAAAATTGGAGATAGTCAAATATAAATAAATAAAACACATCCAGAGCAATACCATAGACATTAATGAGCGGAAATGGACTGGTATTGGTAACTTTGAATCTGAAAATCAGATGATATACTATTGTGGGAATAACAAGATCAAGAGAAATGGTGTGGCATTCATTATCAAAAAGGACATTGCAAAATGCATCATGAAGTACAATGCTGTGTAATAGGATTATATCTATACATCTTCAAGGGAATCGAATCAAGACACCTATTATTCAAATTTATGCACTAAGTACAAAATCTGGCGATTAAGAAACTAAAGAACTCTACCAATGACTTCAGTCAAAAATTGATCAAACTTGCAATAAATATGCATTGATAATTATAGGCAATTTTAATGCAAAGTTGGGAACAATGAGGAATGAACACTAATTGAAAACTACGGATTGATAATAGACATAAATCTCCTGATAAAATTTTGCAAGACCAACAACTTGTTCAGAGCAAATACCTTTTTTCAACAACAAAAAAAGGAGGCTATATACATGGACTTCCCAGGGAGGAGGTTATATGTAGATCCCTGTAATCAGTTCCCCTTTTTACCAACCCTCCTCCACCCTCCTGGGATCGCCACTCTCACCACTGGTCCTGAAGGGATCATCCATCCTGGAGTCCCTGTGTTTCCAGTTCCTATTTGTACCGGTGTACATACTCTGTTCTAGCCTGATTTGTAAGGTAGAATTAGGATCATGATAGTGGGGGTGGGGTGGGGGAGGAAGCATTTAGGAACTAAAGGAAAGTTGTATGTTTCATTATTGCAACACTGAACCCTGACTGGCTCATCTTCTCCCCAAGACCCTTCTGTAAGGGGAAGTCCAGAGGCCTACAAATGGGCTTTGGGGCTCCACTCCGTACTCCCCTCCCTTCAACCACAATGATAAGATTTTTTTTCTGATGATTCCTGATACCTGTTCCCTTCGGCACCTTGTGATCACACAGGCTGGTATGTTTCTTCCATGTGGGCTTTGTTGCTTCTGAGCTAGATGGCTGCGTGTTTATCTTCAAGCCTTTAAGACTCTAGATGCTACATCTTTTGATAGCCAGGCATCATCAGCTTTCTTCACTGTATTTGCTTATTCACCTGCTTTGTCTTCAGTGATTGTGTCAGCAAGGTGAGCATCAGAGAATGCCAATTTAATAGAAGAAAGTATTCTTGTATTGAGGGAATACTTGAGTGGAGGCCCAATGTCCCACTGCTACCTTAATACTAAACCTATAAATATATGCACATAGATCTATCTCCCCACCCTCATATATAAACATATTTCCATATGTACATGCTTTTATTTAGACCTCTATAAATGTCCTTTGAATCCTAGCTTTTTCTTCTATTTCCTTTGACTTTCCTCTTGTCCCACTAACATGCTAAGTCTTCATTTGGGTTTCAGTAATTCTTGGCTACATTGCCCTTTATCATGGCCTACCAGGCCTCCTACACTCTCCTCACCACTGATTTGGATCACTTGTTGTTCCTCTGTCCCTGGGTTTGTTAAAACCACTTTCTTTTCCCCCACCTCCCCCTTCTCCCATGTCCCCCCAGAACTGTCGGTCCCGTTGTTTTCTCCTCCAGATTGTTCATCCAGCCTATCTTATTTAGACAGACCTGCAGAGAACACGCACAAAAACAAGACAGAGCAAAACCAAGCAACAAAAGAAAACAAAACAATAACAACAAAAAGCCAATGACAAAACAAAACAAAAACAACAACAAAAAAGAAAAGTTTTTATTTAGTTCAAGGACTGTTTTTTGGCCTTTAGGTGTGTTTTCCAGTTGAGTTTCATGGGGTGCCAAGCCATGGCCACAAGTCTCTTTGGTATTCCCTGGAGACTTCATTGCTCTGTTCCACTTGCTGCTCTGTTGCACCCCCTCATTTTTTTGCCTCGGTGTGGTGGGATCAGATCTGCCCAATTCCCACACTGTGTCTTCAGTGTTGTCCCCTATAGGGTTATGGGTCAGGGAGAGATTTCGTGTCTCATAGTGGAGACAACCACATAGTCCTTTCTGTGGATTTGCTTCCCCAAGCGGGAATCTCATTGTCAAGGCTTGGTGGGCCAGGATGTGCTCGACTCACTCTTCCTCCCACTTTATCCACTTCTGTGTGCTCTGATCAGACATGTCCCTCTCCCGGAGCTGCAGCCTCAGTTCTGTCCTCTGAACAAATTCTTCTGGGGGGAGGGACAGATATCCACGTAGTTGGGATTGGGGCAGGCCCGTCAGACTTCTCCACTGGTTCTCTACTCCATGCCGGCATGTTGCAGTCACATCTTGGAGCACCGGGTTGAAGTCCGGTCCCAATTACTCTGTAGAATATCCTCCCCTTAGGTGGGCTAGTGCCCTGTTCGCCCACTACCCATCTCTTTTTTATTCCTCCCCGCTCCTTTTTAGTTGGCTACCATATGTATCTCTGGATTTGGTCTGGCCCTGCCATACTACCTGATCCTCGGCCTAGGAATGTTTGTATACTGTACCTTTTTCCCTATGTCCCTTTAGCATTTTTTTAAGCTTACCTTGGGCTTAGATATCTTTAAGGAGATCTGGTTTGGAGATCTAGTTGAGAGATAATGGACATTGGGTGGATATAGGATACGACTCACTATACATATGTTAGTATGAGAGTCATAAATCCTTGGACTACAAAATATTCATTGTGTAAGCAGAGGATTTAATTCTTGCAAAGCAAAAGTGTACACTGAAGAAGAAAGAAAATTGGTAAAGAAATATGCTTAATTAACACAAGTAATGCTAAGATGTAAAAACAGCTGAGGTGGGAATATTTGCCTTCCAGAAAACAAATAGCACAGGTATCCCTGTTGTTAACTGCTGAGTCAGTCACACTTAGGGTGTCTCCAAACACATCGGAAGGAAACACATTGTCTAGTTCTAAGGCCAGTCTTGGACAGGATGTTTGTGAACCATAGAGTCTCCTGTCTTTCTTTCTGCTCTCTATTATTATGGACAATCTGCTAAAATCCACTTGACAACATAGTCTACAATGATAGAGAGATTGAGGTTGACCATGAGATTTATTGACTCAGAAATGGAAGCCAGTCCTCATACAAGAAAGAGAACACTGCCATTAAAGCACTATCATGTTCTTGCCACAGTGTCCTCACTCCAAAGCAAATTCACTGTCGTCGAGTCAATTGAGACCCATCGTGATCCTCTAGGTCCTAGAGTTAGAACAAGGCAGAACTGCCCCTGTGGTTTTCTGAGACTGTAAATCTTAACTAGAATAGAAAGCCTCATCTTTTCTCCCATGGAATAAACTAGTGGCTTTGAACTGTTGACCTTGGGATTAGCAACGTAATGTATTACATTCTAAGCCACCAGAGCTAGATAAGATGAAAATATAATAGTAGAAGCACAACTATACTGTAATGACTTAAACAGAAGGTAGATGTTAAAGAATTTGATTCTATATTTTACACAACACTTTCAAGATCCTTATTTGCTAGAAGAAAGAGAAATATGGGAACAGCAAGATGTGTAGTTAATAGGTTTTGGGTTTTGTATGTGAAAATGTTAATTCATAAACCATCATTCCTAAGACATAAATAATTCTGAAATATTTCAAAAAATGATATGAATAAAGTGAGTATAGTTGTTCAGATATTTCCTCACATCCAGGAAATTCTAACAACTTTGAAAATAACTGTGATAAGTGCAAAAATATGTGTGGGCAGTTTGAAGAATCTGTAGCTCTTCTTCAATTTCTATTTCAATCTACTTAATGTCCAGATTATTGATTCATGACAATACATTGGAGGAAGGGACATTGACATTTTGCTTTTAATGAAAAGAAAGTCCTGCTTTGTGCATAGTGAATATAAAACCTAAAATTATATTATTTTTGAGGACTGTTAAGTTAGTAATGTTAATATTGCTTTCATTGAGCAGAGCATGCCTTTCATTTAGTTCACTAAGATCCAAGAATTGGCATTTCTTTACATACAAAGGAGTTTCACAAAGTTTATGGGGAAAATGTAATACAAATAGAGTAGACATTTTTTCCCATTGACTTTTAAAGCCCTTTCATGGAGGCTAGACCTGTAAATATTTACAGTGTTAGAAACTCACAGAGGCAGTTTTCTTCTGTCCTAAAGAGTCAATTATGAATTGGAATTGACTCAATGACAGTGAGTTTGAGTTGATTCTTATAATTGGTAAATTGTTCTTGATTATAATTTTCCATTTCTGGTGATAGCTAGTGAATGCCTTTGATAGACTGCTTAGACAAAATTCACTATTTTTTGTAGATTCCAATTACTTATAAAGAACTATGAAATGGCTGGAATCTATATTGACTCTTGTGATAGCAGGTCACTTAAAAGATATATCTACCCAAATGTGGAGTGGGGCTGTGGCGGTTACATAATCTGTCAACTTGCAAAGGGGTGGAATCTAGCCTGTCAATCAGGTCATAGCTAATGAGGCCTCTGTGTGGGCATGGCCTTCTGAGGATTCTGGGAACCCCTGTCTTACTCCCTGGAGGTGGGACACACTCTCTCTGAGACATTCCTGAGGACAAGCCATGTGAAACTATGCCGATGGAGCTAGAGCCCTGGAGCTGGAAGAGCCAATAGAGACCTCTGCCAGTGCTGTTCTGAATTGCTTCCTCTGCCACTGGAATGACAAGACTTTCAACCCACTGGCCTTTGATCTTCCTGCATTTGGTGTCAGTAAATGTGTTGTGTGAGTTTGAAGAGGAATCTCAAATACTGGTATCAAGCATATGGGCTAATATCAGATTTTTGGACGTGATCTGGACTGAGCTGGGATGTTGTCTTAATGTGCAGTTACTCTTTGATATAAAGTCCTTTCTTACACACATATTAGTGTCTATGAATTTGTTTCTCTAGTCAACCCATACTTACAAAGGGGCATATAGGTAAAGTAGTCAAGCGTTCTAATAATATCACCCTACTAGGATTCTTCCTATAGAGATGATATTAGAAGTTTAAAAACCACCTAATAACTGATTGGAAAAATCAGGACAATATTCTGAACATGAAGACTTTACACCATAGGAAGATATCATGTCAATATTTTAAAAAGTTATATTCTGAACAAGATTATTCTAATTATTTGAATAACATGTTTCAAATATCAAGAGCCTTAGAATATCAGATATCTAGGTTAATTTCAATTCAGTAGTATTAAGTAGATGTCAGAATATGGAAACTGATGCTTGGTTTGCATTAAAAAAGTTTAAGGTCTCTGTATTAATGGAAAAGTCTAAATATGTATTGTAAATGTGTAGAATTAAATATATAGGGGAAAGGCAGTAATTAATGTTGTGGGCACTAGATCTAAAGAAGTTTCTTGATGATGCAAATCATTAATGTGGCCATCTGCAAGCACAAACCTCATAGGTTTGAATCTGCTCAAAAGTACCACCGGTTCCGAAAAGCCTAATAATCCACTTTTGCTAAATGCAAGGCCAGCTGTGTGAACCCACCAGATGATAGCCTTATTTAAAGCTAGCAGTTCAAAGCTACTAGCTGCTCCACAGGAAAACAATTAGACTTTCTGCTCCTATAAAAATTCCCAACCTCAATAACCTAAAAAGGCAGTTCTAGATTGTCTGGAGGGTAGCTAAGTGTCAGAATTGATCAGTGTCAGTGAATTTGGTTTTATGTTTGGAAAAATTCTACCTATGGAACTTTGTTCCACTCAGGCACAAATGGAATACCATGAGTAGGAATCAACTTGATTGCAACTGATACCATGGATCTACTCAAAGCTACTTAAAAGAGAAACCACCTCTGTTTCCTCTGTGCCTCCTCTGTTCCTTCAGTTGGTAAATGCCGTTCAGTTGGCTCCATCCAACAGTGAGCCGATGTACAACAGAAAGAAATGCTACCTGGTCCTGTGTCATACTTGCAACTGTTGCTAACTTGAGCTTCTTGCTGAAGCCAATCTGTCAGTGCACCTTATCTCTTGTTCCAACTGTAGATAATTAATAACATGATCTAAATAAATCCTAAAGAGACCTTTGATTCGTGAATTTTCCCAAAATCATAGAATGGAGAATGAGCTACAGAAGCTAAGAAAGTAAGTAATCTGTGGATAAACAGTAAAGCTGGAAATCGCTCCTTTGGGAGGGGTTAGGGGAGATAATGAATACATATGGACAAGTATTCTTAAAAGGTGGAAATCTGAGGAAAGTGCTCAAAAATACCCACTTACTTTAAAATCAATCAACAACATATAAATAATTAAAATCATTATCAGAAAAAAGAAACATGAAAAGAGCTATTAGGACTGGTGGTTGGGGCAGGGGAGAAAAAAAGAGAGAGAGAGAGAGAGATATCCAGGGTCCATTGACCTTCCATGGCTTCTTCCCATATGAGGGCTCAGGTGTTCATTAAGCATCTGCATTTCCTACAGAGAAAAAAGTCCAAATTATGTAGAAAAATTAAGAGTAAAAGGATTTAGAAGAAAGACAAAAATTCAATGGGACAAGAGTAATATTATAGGCAGGCTATGATGATTATTTTATAAATAAAATTAAGACTGAACCATACGCTGTTTCTTACTTTTGATTATTTTCTTTCATTCTAATACTGTCCCATAATTGAATTTAGTATTTTTCTCTGGTTTAATTGAATTTATATGGTGAAGTAAAGTGCTTATTTCTGAATCATGATTTTTAAAGATTATTTATTATTATTATTTATATAGTTATATGTCTATACATTTGCAATGTTAAGTAACAAAATATCCCTGTTTATTTGGATCTTTTAGATTTTTACTGTTAAACCTCTAAATCATAGTGTTTGGTATTTAGCTTGATGCTCAAAGGGAATATTCTTGTTATGTTGCACATTTATTTTGTTGGGTCAGGATATGCATGGAATACATACAGAATAATATAACCTCTTCTAGTGCTTTGGCTAGATAGATATATTCACACTTGACACATAATATGCTCATGAAAATGATGACCCTAGAAGAGAAAATGGAACATGAATTTATCCTCCTCACAATGAGAAGAATGAAAGGCATGTAATGAATAGATGCAGCTTGTTTTGTTATACTGGGTAATTGTGTGGACATCTTCAATTCCCAAGTATCGGCTTGATCGGATTTTCATTTCATTTCCTGGAGAATATTCCTGTTTCTGGTTAAATCATGAACTGCTGGAGAACTGAGTGCTTGAAATATTGTATTTTAGAATAATGATATATAACTTGTTAAGTATTATTACACAACAAAAAGCAAACAAAATAAACCATGCAGAAATAACAAGGTGTCCAAAGCTCTAGAGGACTAAATTCATAGTGTTTTGAAATACTAGTGATTTGCTCAGGACATTTCAACTTGAAAATAGTGAAGACTAATAATGTCATTATTCCAGGCTGTTTCAACATAAAAGTTAACTTGCACTGAACAATAATAAAGTAAGAAAGAGGAAAATGTAAATAAAATGTCAAGCAATCTCACTATCAACATGTTTTTGTAAGTTTTATAAAATATCAGAGAATTGAACTGATATAATATTTGGTTCTGTAAACTGTGCATCTTAGATTTAGGATAAATCTACCAATAGACACTTAAAATATGAAACATTCCCTATCTCAATAAAATATTCAAAAAGTTCATGCATAATTGAATATTTAGAAGGAAAGATCAAGTGTATCTTCTCAGGTTAGTAAATAATGGGAAGAGCTACTCAAATTGAAACAAAGTTCATCAGTGATTTCAGCACCATACCTGAGGGTGTTTGCATGTGCAAGTGTATATGCTTTCCCAACTTTGATAAGAATATTATACTTCTCTGTTCTAGTCAGCTGTACATTCAAATATAGATGCATATCGAGTCACCTTAGTCTCAATTTCATGTTTTTCTATACTAAATTGTCATTTGTCCCTCATGGTAACAGCCTTCATTTTGGATATTGATTCTATTTATGGACAAATACAAATAGAATATGAATGATTTTAATTTTTCCTGTTGAAAATCAGGAAAGAGGTTCTCCTCTATCCTTATTCTCATAAATGGGTGTTAGAAAATTGCAATTATAAATTTTTTCTCTGAAGTTCTGCAAAATAGGCACTCTCTTCCCTGAATTTCCTTTTTTCTGGTATTTTACTAATGTATGTTTTGTGGACTCTTCAGGGTATAAAAATTAATGTACTCCATTGGTAAATGTTATTGGAAGTCTGATATTTTAAAACTATGTTAATAAATTGTTTGATAATTCTTGGTTTAAAAGGCCGAGTCTATGCTTCATCACCACACAACCCACACTTAGGAGTGAACTGGACTTAATTAGTTGCTACTAACAAATATAATAAAGCAGAGTTGGTTATCTATGACTTTAGAGGCTGTCATTAAGAGCACTGGACCTTCCTTTACTGTGCTCCTCTCGTTAGGGAAATTTATCTGTCATGTCAAAAGGACACTCAGAAGCACATGGACAGATTCTGAGATCTCTTGCCAACAACTTTATCTGTGACTCTCATTGAAAAAAATCCTCCTACCTGAGTAAAGTCCTCTGGTCACTCTAGTTAACCCACTGCTTGCAAAAATACAAATGACCTACAGAGTTAAATGTGGACCATTCCTCAAACTTTCATCCATAGAAAGTATAAGTGGTAAGTCTGTATCTTCTTAAACTAGGATATTGGGGTTATTTGTCATGTATCAACTTAAAAGCAACACAGATCCAATTATACTTGGTTTTGTTGTTAGGTACCATTAAGTTAGTTCCAAATCATGGCAATCCTCTATCACATATGAATAGTCCTGTGCCATCCGCACAGTGGTCCTTATGCTTGAGACCATTATTGACCCTGCTGTATCAGTCCAACTTGTTGAGAGTCTGGCTCATGTTTGCTGTCACTCTACTTTACCACGCCTGCTAACCTTTTCCAGGACTGGTATCTCCTGATAGCATAACCAAAGGACATGAGAGGAAGACTAATTTTCCTTGCTTATATGGAACATGCTGGATATACTTTTCCATAACAGATTTTTAAGTTTTTGTTCATTTGTTTGTATTGTTTTTGGAAGTGCATTGTGCCTTTTTTTTAATAAACCATTTTATTGGAGGCTCTTACAGCTCTTATAGCAATCCATACATCAATGGTATCAAGCATATTTGTACATATGTTGGCATTGTCATTTTACAAATATTTTCTTTCTATTTGAATCATTGATATCAGATCTTCATTTTCCCCTACTCTCCACACCCTCGTGAACCCTGATAAATGATAAATTATTATTTTTTGCATATCTTACATCATTCGCTGTCTTCCTTCACCCACATTTCTATTGTTCATCCCCCTGGTAGAGGTTGGGGGTGGTGTGGGGATTATCCATTGATCCTTATGATAAGTTCCCCCTTTCTCTCCCCTCTTCCCCAGCTTTCCCCCTACACTCATAGTATCACTACTCCTTTTACTGTTCCTGGAGTTTATCTGCCCTGGATTCTGTGTGTCAATAGCTCTTATATGTACCACCATACATGCTCTGGTCTAGCTGAGTTTTTAAGGTAGAACTAGAGTCATGATAATGGGGTTTGGAAGGTGGGAAGGAAGCATTAAAGAAATAGAAGAATGTTTTGTGGTGCATTTGGTGCTATATTTTACTTTGGCTGACTCATCCATCCCTTCCTGTGACCCTTCTGTGAGGGGATGCACAATTGTTTACAGATAGGCTTTGGGTCTCCACTCTGACCCCACTGGCTCATATCAGTATGATTGTTTTAGGTCTTCTAATGCCTGGTAACCAATCCTGTCAATACCCATGATCACACAGGCTGCCGTGTTTCTTCCATGTGGTCTTTGTTGCTACCCTGATAAATGGCTGATTGTTTAGCTTCTTTTAATATCCAGGAACCATCAGCTTTCTTTACCACATTTGCTTATGTATCCATTTTATCTTCATGATCATGTCAGGAAGGTATCACAGAATGCCAAGTTATTAGAGGGAGGTGTTCTTGTGTTGAGGGAGTATTTGAGTAGAGGTCCAATGTTCATCTGCTTCCTTATATATAACATATAAATATATGTACATAAGCATATATTCCTATCATTATATATTATTAGTTTACATATGTACCTGTCTATATTTATACCTCCATAAATGTCTTTTGCCTCTTAGTTTTTTTTCATAATTTCCTTTTACTTTCCATCTGCCCAACTATCGTATTTGACCTTCGTTGGGCTCTCAATAATTCCTCTCAGTAAGATTGCCTGTGATCAAACACCATCAGGCACTCTACAGCCTTGTCACCATCAATTTTAGATCTCTTGTGATTCCCTTGTTGGCTTGGGTTTGTTGGCTTCCCACTCCCTTTCCCCCACATGCCCCTCTCGCATGTCCCCTCAGAAGTATAACTCCTGTGGTTTACTGTCAGAATTGTTTATCTTGCCTCTGTTATACAGATAGACATGAAAATAAAAAGGAGGAGAAAAAACGTGCCTATAAATATTTCCAGGTCTGTCTGTTGACCCTTAAGTAGATTTTCAGACTGGGTCTGATGAGGCCAGCCCTCCAAGTTTGAAGTCTGTTTTCGGAGTTCTCCGGGACTTCATTGCTTTTAACCCCTTGCTGCTCTATTGCGCTCCCTATGTGTTGCCCCTAATGTGTGTGTGTTGTGGGGGTGGGGGCAGACAGAGCACAATTCCCACACTGTGTCTCCAGTAAAGTCCCCTGCATCACTGTGGGGCCAGTGAGGGGACATCATGTCTTGTGGTGAGCTGGCCCTACTGCCCCCACTGTGTCTTAGGTGCTCTGAGCAGGAGTGTCATCCTGGCTATTAAAACTTGTTTTTCCTTTCTTAGGTTAGGTTGTCCAACAGTCTATCAATTCTGTTAATCTTGTCAATTATTCAGCATTGAGCTACATTGATTTTTTAATAGTTTTCCTTTTTTCAGCTCCTGTATTTCTGCCCAAATTTTTATGATTTCTTTTCTCTTGATATTAGTAAAAAATTTCTCAACCTGTGGATCATAACTCCTTTGGGGTTCGAATGATCATTTCACAGGGGACGCCTAATACCATATTTCCGATGGTCTTGGGAACTGAGACACCACTCCTGTATCTCTCTCCAGGCAGGTCTCCCCACATGCAAATATGCCCACATACAGAGTCACCACAACATGAAGAACTGTATTAAAGTGTCATGGCATTAGGAAGGTTGAGAACCATTGTATTCATAGGAATGTCCTCTTAACTTTGCTCCAGTTGCTGGAAGTTATGTGCTTGAATATTAATCATATGTCTTTCTTCCTTTTTCAAGTATGCATTTATTGCTAATAAACGTTTTCTGATAACCACTTTTGCTATCTAGCAAAGGTTTTGTTATGTCATATTCCCACTTTTTATTTTTAAAGTCTCTGATTTGGGCCAGTACCCTTTCACTTTGCAGTCCATACTCCAATTGTTTGCCCTTGCTTTATAAATCATCCTTTTCTTGATTTCCAGCCTAATGGCATAGAGGAAAGTCTGAGTCATCCTTATATGTGTGAATTTATGCAGGTTCAACTTGAGCCCCAGCCTGTGATCTATCTTTGAGTATATGCCACGTGAGCTTGAGAAGAATGTGATTTAATTTGGGGGCATTTGGGTGGAGATCTCTGAAAATGTCTCAGGTAAATCACCTAATTGTTGAATTTAGTTCTGTAGCTTCCTTTTTACGCTTCTTTCTCCATGATGTATATATTTTGGAGAGAGTTGTATTAAAGTAATCTACTATGATTTGTCGAGCCCATGATTTCATTTTGCTTCTTTTGGGAGATTTGATTGACAAATATTGCAGAGTTCTTGTTAAGGCATGTATATATTTATTATGCTCACTTGTTCTTGGTTTACTGTTCTGAGTACTATATAGTGCCCCTCCTTATCTCTTATTGGGGCTTGCACGTTGAAATCAATTATGTCAGAGATTAGGTTTAAAACCTCTGCTTTCTTTGAATTGACCTTTGCTTGCAATATTTTTCTCCAGCCTTCAATTCTAAGCCTATATTTATCTGCAAGCTTGAGCTGTGTCTCTTACAGGCAGTAGACTGATTGGTTTTGCTTGCCCAGGCAGTCCACAAGTGTCTGTCTTTCATGGGAGAATTCAGTCCATTTATAATCATAGTTATTGCATCTATGTGTGGACTCTGTGATGTAATCTCGTATCCTTTTGTGTTAGGTGTTTTCCTACCTCCCTTCTTATCGGGGCATTGTGTGTGTGTGGGGGGGGGTTCATTCTTCCCTACTTTTCACTGTTGAGCCAATGCTACCATGAGGCTGTTTTGAATGTGTTGACATCTGCATAGAGGTCCTCCACGTGGTCACTTATTTGTGCTCAGTGAGTGTTGTTTTTCTGCTCATACAAGGTCAGTAAGAATTTTTTGGATAGCTATTTTTTAATGTATTCTTTGAGTTTTTCCTTAACTGGGAAGTTTTTACTTCTCCATCTATCTTGATAGAGAATTTGGTGTGGTAAAATATTCTTGGGTTTCCTTTTTTTTTTCCTTCAAATTTTGTAATATGTTACTCAGCCCTATCCTCTTCCTAATTGTGTCTGTTGATCAGTCTGAGCATATTCCTGTTTGGATACCTTTAAAGGTGACTACCTTTTCTTCTCTAGCTGCTCTTATGATTTTCTCCTTTTCTTACAGTTGCATTGTTTGACTTTTATATGCCTTGGGGAATTCTTCTTGGGGTTCAGTCTAGTGCTATCCTTTTAGCGCCCTGCATGGTTGCATGATTTTCATTCATTAAACTGAGGAAGCTTCCTCTAAGACTTCCTTTGCTATTTTTGCCTTGTGGCTTGTTCTAGTAGTCTGATTATTCTAATATTGTTCCTCTTCATAGCATCAGACAGGGTTCTCAGGTTTTCTTCAGCTTCTTTGATTATCTTGTTTGACTGTCTCTCCTGTTTATTGAAGTCTGTCTTGTTATCCTTGAGGTCACTCCTATGATGCTCTGCTTCTTCTAGTCTGTTGATGAAGTCTGACTTTGTTATTTGCTTTTGTACCTCATCTCTTAACTCTTGTATTTAACTTTGGTACATGGCCTTTATCTCCTCTATCATTTCATCTGTTTACTTATTGCCTTTGTTACTAGTTCTCTCAGAGTTTCTCTGTGATCTCTAAATTATGATCACCTTTAGAAAGCAGTCTTGGGAAACAACTGTTTACTGTGAATCATGGATCTTGGGTCCAGAATGTGGTGGGTGTTGCCATCCTGCTGGACCTACTGAGGGATTATCTGAGGCCACTGACAGACACAGTGAACTTAGAACATTTCAGCAAGCCCTCAGATCACTCTGTTGGTGAAAATTATACGGCGACATTTGAATGACAGGACCTAATACACAAGAGCTCTATTTCTGGCACCCTGCCTCCACAGGAGGACCAGATGGGTGATTCTACCCAGACACCATCTTGGAACCTCTTGGTACTAAATATTCAAAACAAATAACATATTTGTGTGTGTGTGTGTTCCAATAAATCTTTTTTTAAACATTTTATTAGGGGCTCATACAACTCTTATCACAATCCATACATATACACACATTAATTGTATACAGCATATCCATACATTCCCTGCCCCAATCATTCTCAAAGCATTTGCTCTCCACTTAAGCCCTTTGCATCAGGTCCTCTTTTTTTCCCCCTCCCTCCCCGCTCCCCCCTCACTCATGTGCCCTTGGTAATTTATACATTGTTATTTTGTCATATCTTGCCCTATCCGGAGTCTCCCTTCCCCCCCTCCTCTGCCGTCCATCTCCCAGGGAAGAGGTCACATGTGGATCCTTGTAATCAGTTCCCCCTTTCCAAACCACTCACCCTCCATTCTCCCAGCATCGCTCCTCACACCCTTGGTCCTGAAGGTATCATGCACCCTGGATTCCCTGTGCCTCCAACCCCCATATGCACCAGTGTACAACCTCTGCCCTATCCAGTCTTGCAAGGTAGAATTCAGATCATGGTAGTTGGCGGGAGGAAGCATCCAGGATCTGGGGGAAAGCTGTGTCCTTCATCGGTACTACCTCACACGCTGATTGACCCATCTCCTCTCCTAAACCCCTCTATAAGGGGATCTCCATTGGGCGACAAATGGGCCTTGGGTCTCCATTCTTCACTTCCCCCTTCATTCAATATGGTATATATATATATATAAACACACATATACATACATATGTATCTATCATTTTTTTTGCATGATGCCTTATACCTGGTCTCTTTGGCACCTCGTGATCGCACTGGCTAGTGTGCTTCTTCCATGTGGGCTTTTTTGCTTCTGAGCTAGATGGCCGCTTGTTCACCTTCAAGCATTTAAGACCCCAGACACTATCTCTTTTGATAGCCAGGCACCATCAGCTTTCTTCGCCACATTTGCTTATGCACCCATTTGTCTTCAGCGATCCTATCATGGAGGTGTGCAGCCAATGATATGATTTTTTGTTCTTTGATGCCTGATAACTGATCCCTTCGGGACCACTCGATCACACAGGCTGGTGTGTTCTTCCATGTGGACTTTGTTGCTTCTGAGCTAGATGGCTGCTTGTTTATCTTTAAGCCTTTAAGACCCAGTCACTATCTCTTTTGATAGCCGGGCACCATCAACTTTCTTCACCACATTTACTTGTTCACCCACTTTGGTTTCAGCAGTTGTGTCGGGAGAGTGAGCATCATAGAGTTCCAATTTAATAAAAGAAAGTATTCATGCATTGAGGGAGTGTTTGAGTAGAGGCCCAAGGTCCTTCCGCCACCTTAATACTTAACCTATAAATATAGACGCATAAATCTATTTCCCCATCCTCCTATATATATTTGCATGTACATGTCTTTGTCTAGACCTCCATAAACGCCCTTTGACTCCTAGCTCTTTCCTCTATCTCCCTTGACTTTCCTCCTGCCCTACTAACATGCTTTGTCACCACCTGGGCTAGAGTATACCTCTTCTCTACGCAACCTTACCCTGATCATTCCCACCAGGCCTGCCACTCCCCCCTCTCTACCATTTTGGGTCCCATGTTGTTCCCTTGTCCCTGTGTTTGTTAACACCACTTCCTTACCCCCCTTTACCCCCCCACCCCAAGTCCCCCTGGAAATGTCGGTCCCGTTGTTTTTCCTCCAGATATTTCACCCAGCCTGTCCTATTCAGACAGACCTGTGGAGACACTAACATGCACGAAAACAAGAAAGAGGAAAACAAAGCAACAGTATACAACCAGACAACAAAACAACAAAAACAAACCACTGACAAAGAACAAAACAAAATTAAAGAAAAGCTTGTAGTTAGTTCAGGAATCGTTTGCTGGCCCTTAGGAGCGTTTTCCAATTCAGTCTGAAATAACATACTTAAAATGTATACATTTTCTTTTATCTTTATTCATCTCCTAAATTTCCATGCATATGACCTCATTAAAAAATACCATGGCTTAATTCAGATGCACTGTAATCCTCGAAATAACATTGATGCATTTCAACACTTTCTAGAGCTCTTGATCAATATATTATCTAATGAAATACATAAAGTTCTTTTTTGATCACTGTTTCCATAATCATTGATTATAGATCCAAGTGAAATGAAATCATTGACACCTTCTTTTCTGTGTCTATCACAATGTCCACTATTAGTCCAATTACAAGGATACTTGTTTTATTTACATTGACTTTTAATCAATACTAAGGCTAAATAAAGTCTTTGATTTTCATCAGCTTGAAGACTACTAGCCTCCCCATTATGTCCATTGATATCATTATGCCCTTCATAAATATGGTTGAGAGTGGTGGGAAAATTGAACTATAAACCTTAGTCCACGTAGACTAGAGAAAAAAATCCAGACACATTCATATTTATGTAAGGCAGTCCTTTACATCAAATAGTAATTGTATATTAAGAAAAAATCCCAGACCAGTCCAGGTCAAGTCTATAACTCTACTATTAGCCCATTCTTCCAATACCAGTCTATAAATTCCCTTTTCAGACAGATGCAATACATGAAATGATGCCAAATGCAGGAAG
The DNA here is from genome assembly GCF_050624435.1 of Tenrec ecaudatus. Taxonomy (NCBI): domain Eukaryota; kingdom Metazoa; phylum Chordata; class Mammalia; order Afrosoricida; family Tenrecidae; genus Tenrec; species Tenrec ecaudatus. Next base: position 238,846,517 of record NC_134531.1, read on the forward strand.
ATCACAGGTCAGTGGGTGGAAAGTCTTGTGGATCCAGTGGCAATGGAAGAATCTCAGCCCTGGTGCTGATATCCACATGGCTCCTCCAGCTCCAGGACTCTGTCTGTCAACAGTGTGGCTCCATGTGGCTTGTCAACAGGGATGTGCAGTAGAGACAGTGTGTGTCCCTCATTCAGGGAGGAATATATAAGTTCCCAGAAGTCTTAGTAGAAGGTCAAGCTCACACAAAGATATTATTAGCTATCACATGATAACTAGGCTAGACCCTACCTACCCCTTTGCAAGTTGACAGGAGATTATGTAACTGCCACAAACACCTATGTATGCAGAATATGAATTCTTATAAATTTGGATTCTATCACCTTTAATAAACAAAGATTTCACCAAGAATAAAAATATCCATCATTCTCCTCACAGGTTATTTCAAATTCTCTTGCCCAACCTTCATCACAAAATAACAGAACCCACCACACCCCACTCCCACCCTACCCTCACACATACATTTGAATACAGGGATGAATCTGAGATATTTATGAATGACTCGGGACCATACGTGTTGCAAGGATCCTATCAAAGATTTCTAATTTTCTCCTGTGAATTGAATGATGCAAAACTCTAATCTTATGGAAGTGTTCTTTGGTCAGCTCAGACATCATGCCTGATTGAAGCTACACCAATTCTTCAAGGCAAAATGAAGTCCTGAAAGGCAACCAGCAAATTACAGTGATGTGGTAATTAATATGCTTTTTTACTAACCAAATATCAGTAATCATAGGGAAAAAATAAATGTTATTTTATTTTCTGTATGAATTTACAGTCTATAACTCTCAAGGACTCCAGTGTACCCATATTTTCCTAAGTTCTGAACTGGCATATCATCTCTTCCACCCACCCTTCATATATATATATGGAATTTTATTATATAAAATTATAATATATTCAAGCTTGAGAAATACCTACTCACTCCCAAAGTCAGTGTTAAAATAATTTGCATTTTACTCATAATTTTTATTATTGTTTTCTGATTTGTTTTATATTTTATTCCAGTATAAATATAAACGCACATAAAGTCTTCAAGAGAGTATTTTTAAGACTGAATAATAGATTATGCCTACACTGAATTAACAATATGCACTAGAATGCCAAAAAGGGTGTAAATAAAATATCAAAAATATATTTAGGAGAACTAAAATTATACAAAATATTACAAGAAATATCAGTGAGTTTGAAATAATCTTATTAAATCAAACACTATGTAAGACACTGAATTAAGAATATTGCTGCTGCTGTGTGTTGGGTTCCATAGACTTAGTTCTGACCCATAGAGCCCTAATGCTCAACAGAGCCAAACCCTGTCTAGTCTCTTGTCATCATCACAATTGTTTCTATTCTTCAGCCCATTCTTGCATCTACTGTGTCAAACCATCTAGTTGAAGGATTACTCCTTTTTGCTGCCCTTCTACTTTACCAAACATGATGTATTTCTCCAGGAACTGGTCCATCCAGACAACATGTCTGTGTTAGTTCAGGTAGGTTACAGAAACAAATGCATAGACACTCATATGTGCAAAAGAAAGAGTTTTATATAAAAAAGCAGTTGAATATTAAGTAAACACCCCAGCTCAGTCCAGATAAAGTCCATAAGTTTGCTATTAGTCCAAGTGTCCAATACCAATATGTAAAGTCCTCTTCAAACTAACAAAACATATGCAATGACACCAAATGCCAGAAGATTACAGAGAAGTTTGTAAAAAATCTTGTGGACCCAGTAGTTTTGTAAGCATCTCAGTGCTGACAGGGATCTCCACGTGGCCTCTCTGGCTCCAAAGGTCTTGCCCCACCAACCTGTTTCCATATGTCTTCTCCATAGGGATATCTCACAGGAAGTGAGCCCAGGGAGTCTCCTGCCTCCAAGGACGAATACCGAGTTCCCAGAATCCTCAATAGAATGCCATGCCCACACAGAAGACACTTTGACTGTGATCTGATTGACAGGCTGGACTCTGCCCTTCAGTCTGCATCCTCAAACTGACACCAGATTATGTTACTACCACCATGTCCAAAGTATGCATCATTTCCTTTAATGACCTTATTTATTCCAAGACAGATCATAATTTGTCCTTTCAAATTTCCTTTCTAGCACTGCTGTTAAAATGCATCAATTACTTTTCAGTCTTTTTTTATTCAGTATGAAACTTTCATATGCATATTAGGCAATGGATAAAACCATGATATGGCCAGTCATACCTAAGTGCTCAAAGTAGCACTCCTCTTTTTCAGTGCTGTCAAAAAGTCATGCATCAGATTTACCTAATGCTACTGACCTATTAAACTGTTGATTGTTGCTTCCATGAGCACTGTGGTGCTAAGCAAACCGCAATACTTAACAATTTCAAACTTTTTCTCCTTTTATCGTGCTGCTATCATTTGGTCCAGTTTCGTAGATTTTGGTCTCTTTACTATCAGGCTTATTCATACTGAAGGCTACAATTCTTGATCTTCATCAGTAACTGCTTAAAATCCTCTTTGCTTTCAGCAGCAAGGTCAGTTGTACACTTTGCAAGTTGTTAATAAGTCTTCTTCCAAGCCTGATGCCACATTTTTCTTCATAAGAGCCAACTTCTCTGATTGCTTGTTTAGCGTATGTGTGTTGAGAGGATAAAACTCTTTGCCACACACCTTTCCCAATTTTAAACCATACAGTGTTTCCTCATTTAGCTTGCAAAACTGATTTTTTATTCCTGTACACGTTCTCTGCAAGAACAGTGAAGTGCTCTGGAATTTCTGTTCTTCTCAAACTTATCCATAGTTTGTTATGATCTAAACAGACAAATGTCTGATTTCTACCTTATAAATCTGGCTAGAACAGAACAGTGGTAGAGATAAGAGCTCACAACACAGGGAATCCAGGACAGGTAAACACCCCCAGGACCAATAATGAGAGTACCAGGACAGTAATGGGAAGGTGGGTAGGGAAAGGAGGAACCTATCACAATAATTGAAGTGTAACCCCCTCTCAGGGAGATGAACAACAGAAAAGTGGGTGAAGAGAGACAGCAGTTGGTGTAGCACATAAAAAAATAATAATTTATAAATTATCAAGGGGTCATGAAGGAGGGAGGGTGGGGGAAGGTGGACAATGAGCTGATACTAAGGGCTCAACTAGAAAGAAAATGTTTTGAATATGTTGATGGCAACATAGATACAAATGTGCTTGACACACACATGTATGTATCCATTGTGGTAAGAGCTGTAAGATCCCCTAATAAATAAGATTTAAATAATAATAATTTAAAAAGAAAACACAAGTAAGTATTTTTCTGATATTCTCTACTTTGAGCCAAGATCCATCTGACCTTAGCATGATATTCCTTATACCTCATCTTCTCAGAATCCAGCCTGAAACTCTGACAGTTCCCTGTCAATGTACTGCTGAAATCATTGATAGATGATCTGCATCAATTTTTCATCTGTATATGATATCAAGGAAATTGTTTTATAATTTGGGAATTTGCTTGGGTCACATTCCTTTGGAATGAGTAGATATCTGGATCTCTTCTAATTAGTTGACCTAGTTACTCTCTTTCAAATTTCCTGACAAAGATAAGTGAGTACTTCCACGGATTCAGAAGCTTATTGTAATATGTAATTGATATTACATCAAGTCCAGGAGATGTTTCAGTTTAACTTGAACTTCTTTCTTTAGCATTATTTGTTCTTGCTCATATAGTACCTCCTAAAATGGTAGAATATTGGCTTGTTCTTTTTGGTTCAGTGATTATCTGTGTTCTTTACATCCTCTTTTGATCTTCCTGCATCATTCAAGATTCTGCCTTTAGAACCTTTCAATACAGCAACTCACTGAACTTGAATTTTTTCTTGATTTTTTTTCAGTTTCAGATATAGTGACTACGTGTTACACTTTTTCTTTCCTATTTCTATGTCTTTTCATATTTCAATATAAATATTTGACTTTTTCTTCTTTAACTGCCTTTTGAAATGTTCTATTCAGCTGAGACTTCATTTTTCAATTTGTTTGGCTATTCTACAATTAAGAGGAAAGTTTTGAGTTTCTTCTGACATCCATTTTGTTCTTTTCTTCTCTCTCATCTGTTTTTTAAATCATCTGTTGATTTCCTCATATATGATGTTCTTGATATCCTCCTTTAGAAGATCAACAGTTCTTTTTAAATTAGTCTTCAATGCATCATAGTCTGAAGATTGTATTTCAACTCTTGTTGGTTTATATTTATTTTCTTCAGGTTTATCCTGAAATCATATTGTAGCAATTGTCTTTACACAGTCAGCCACTGGCCTGGTTTTAGCAATCATGTCTTCCCAGGGATTTAGTAAATTTGATTTCAATGTATTCCAGCTGGGGAAGGCCAGGTGTATAGTTAGTTTTTGTTGTTGTTGCTTAAGAGCAAATTATTGGTTTAGAAAAATTCTATCATGCAATCTCGAGCTTCATTTCTACCATAAAACCCACATTTTCCAACTACTGTCTCTTCCTCTTTGTTTTTAACTTTTGTTTCTAACTTTCTCCAATAACTACCAATACTTCTCGATTGTAGATTTGCTCAGTTTGTGACTGAAGTTGGTGATAGAAATTTGAAAAATAATTGTATTGATTGGATTTCCTTGAAGGAAGGTAAATATAATCCTATTTATCATAGTATTGTACTTCATGGTTGATTTTGTAAAATCTTTTGGACAATAAATGCCAAACCATATATCTTGATTGTGTTATTCCCAGCAATTCCATCATAAAACTCTATGATCTAAAAGGGCTAATCCCAGTTCATTTCAGCTCAATATCTAGCATATCTACTTTTAAGTGTTTCCTTTTATTATTGACTGCTTTCATATTCCTAGATTCATACTTTGCACATTACCCATCTGGTTATTGGCAGATTTTAGCAATTGCTTCTGCTTACCTTGGGTTGTGGTATTGTGTTCTATCGGCCAATGAAAACGCCAAAGGCTTCACACCCACAGGCCTTAGCAGACGCGTGTCTCGGGTCAACTCCCACTCAGTCACCTTGCAAATGCCTTTGACCTGAGTAGCCCATTCTCTCACTCTATGTCCAACAACGTTCTGCTACCACTCATTAGGCTTTCAGCATCTAAGGATATTTTCAAACTGTGCATGATGTTTCCAGTGCCTCCTTCTGATGGGGAGCCAAGACCTTCTTTGCTCTCTGTTTTAAGCATGAAATCTCTGTTAAAACCTGTTTGCTTTAAATGACCCTGCTGGCATTTAAAATTCCAGTGACATAGCTTCCAGTATCACGGCAATGCACAAGTCACCGCAGCGTGACAAACTGACAGATAGTGGGAAATACAAATTAGAGAAGTGTATTTCTTTTCTTTTTTTTTGAGAAGTGTATTTCTTTTCAGAAAAAAAAATTGTTCTAAGTCTGACATATCTAGCAGTGAACTATAGTACTTTTGCAACCTATTATGTCTATTGCTTAACCTAATGTTAAAGTTTGCCACCCAAGTTAAATGTTTAAAAGCACACAGTTCTTTTCACAAAAATAATATTTTTGTTGTTAATGCAGTGGACTTGATTCCAACCTAAAGCAACTCTCTGTACAACAGAAAGAAATACTACCTGGTCCTGTGCCTTCCTCATCACTGTTGCTGTGTTTGAACTCCTGTAACTTGTCTGTCTGTTTGTCTCACTGTATAGTTATGAGACTGGAAGCTATGTCACTGGTGTTTCAAATGCTAGCAGGTCACTCAAATTGAACATATTTCAGCGAGCTTTCAGACTAAGAACAGGCAAGGTAGAAGGACTCAGTTCCCCACCTTGCAGTATACACCACATAGCTTCAAAGCAATGTCAAATACTGAAAGCCTCAACAAAGGCAATAGAACACTGTCAGAGGGACTGCTGGCAGAGGGGCCCATTGATTCTGAGTGCATTCAAAATGTGACTGAAGAGAGGATGATTTCTTGGAGGAGAGTCACTCATGTGCCAATGGACTCTTCAGCATCTTCATTTGATGGCAGGGCAACATTCATAGCAGAGAAAATATCTTCTAATGTTTGAAACTTGGAATATAAGAAATATGTATTTAGGGAAATTGGAAGTGCCCCCAAATCAAATAGACTACACAGAGATAGATATTCTAAGCATTACTGAGCTGAAATTGACCAGTATTGGCCATTTTCAATTAAAAAATATATCATATGGTTTATCATGTTGGGTTTAACACAATCAAGATTAGTGGTGTCACATTCATTGTCAGAAAGCACCTTGCTAAATCCATAATGAAGTAAAATATTATCTATGATCAGAGTATATCTATCCACCTTCAAGGATATCCAGTCGATACAAATATTCAAATTTATTCAACAACCATAAAAACTAGTAATGAAGAAACTGAAGAATTCTACTGAAGATTTCAGTCAAAAATTGATCAACCATGCGATCAAGAAACATTGATAGTTATTGGTGAGTGGAATACAAATGTTTGAAATAAAGAGGAAGGAACAGTAGTTAGAAATATGGATTTGGTGATAGAAATGAAGCTATATATACATTACATGATAGAAGTTTACAAAACTAATGACTTGTACATAGCAAATAACTTTTTTTCAACAACAGAATAGCCACTATACACATAGATATCCCCACATGGAATATACAGAAATCAAATGGACTAAATAGGTGGGAAGACACTATGAGGAAGCTCAATATCAGCAGCTAAAACAGATAAGGGGTCTACTGGAATGGATTGTCAATTGCTAAGGACAGAGCAAAATTAAATTAAAACAAGTCACATGAGCCAAAACACTACCTTGAGTCTATCGCATCTGATTTTTGAGAACATCTCAAGAATGGATTTGCTGCATTGAGCATTAATGACAGAAGACCTGGTGAACTATGAGAAGACAGCAAGTCCATCATTCATAGATAAAGAAAAATGTCATGAAAAAGGCAGGAAAGAATGAAAAGATCAAAGTGGATGTCATAAGAGTGGCTGAAATTTGTGCTTAATCATAGGCTAGCTAAAGCAAGTGGGCAAAGGGATGAAGTCAAGGAGTTGAATAGAAAATATCAAAGGGCAATTCAAGAAGACAAATCCAAATATCATAATGGCATGTGCAGTGACCTAGAATTAGAAAAACAAAATGGGAAGAACACATTCAGCAGATATAAAACTGGAATAACCGAAGAAAAAAATCAAGCCTCAAACTGCAAATTTAAAAGATTCTATAGCCACAATACTGAATGGTGTAGGAAGCATCAGGAGTAAATGGAATGAACGCACAGAGTCCCTGTAACAGAAAGAACTGAAAGAACTAGTATCCTGTCAAACATTTCAAGAAGTAGCATAGGAGCAGGAACCAGTGGTGCTGAAGGAAGAAGTTCAAGCTGCGTTGAATGCATTAGAGAAAAATAAGGCTCTAAGAATTGACCAAATGCCCATTGAAAAGTTTGAGAAAGCAGCACAGGAAACACTAACTTCTTTACACTAGGAAATTTGGAAGAGAGCTACTTGGCCAACTGACAGAATGAAATTAATAATTGTGCCAATACCAATACCAATTCTGGCCAAACAGAATGATCAAACTCTAGAATGATGTCATTTATATCACATGAAATTTACATTCAGCAATGTCATTGTCATTCAACAATGGTTATAGCAGAACACTGACAGGGCACTGCCAGAAGTTTAGGCCAGATTCAGAAAAGGGTGTTAAACAAGGGATATTGTTGCTGATGTCAGATGGATCTTGGCTCAAAGCAGAAACTATCAGGATGATGTTTACTTGTGTTTCAGTGACTTTTCAAACGCATTCGACTGCATTGGTCATAATAAACTTTAATAACCTTGTCAAGAGTGGGAATTACAGAACACTTCATTGTGCTCATTGGAAACTTGTGCATGGATCAAGAGGCAGTGTGTGAACACTGCATAATTTAAAATTAGGAAAGCTATGTGGCAGGATTGTATTCTCTCATCATACTTGTTCAAACCCATCAAAGAAACTGGATAATATGAAGCAGAGTGCAGTGTCATGATTGGACGAAGGCTTATTAACAACCTGCAGTATGCAGATGACACTAATGTGCTTCCCGAACGTAGGGGGAATTGATACCTGTGCTGATGAAGACCCAGGATTGAAGCCTTCATCATGAATTACAACTCAATCAAAGGAAGGCAAATGTGCTCAGAACTGGACCAATAGGTAACACCATAATATATAGAGAAAAAATTGAAGTTGTCAAGGATTTTTTCCTTACTTGAAAACACAATCAATGCTGATGAAAGCAGCACTGAAGAGACTCAAAGATGGTTTCCTTAGGTAAATCTTCTGCAAAAGACCTCTTTAGAATTTTGAAAAGCAACGCTATTACTTTGAGAACTAAAGGGTGCCTGACCCAAGCTAATGAATTCTCCCTTCCATGGTATGCGTGTGAGAGTTGGGCATTGAATGCGGAAGACCACAGAAGAATCAATACATATGATTGTGATGCTGGAGAAGAATATTGAAAGTACTATGAACTGCTGCAAAGGCCAACAGATCTGTATTTGAAAAAGCAAAGTCAGAGTGGTTCTTTAGAGGCAATGATGGCAAGACTTTTCTTGCATACTTTGGACATACTGTCACAAGAGACCAGTCCCTGGAGAAGGACGTCCTGTTTGGTTAAGTTGAGGAAGTGGCAAAAAAAGGAAGAAGTCCTTCAATGAAATAGAATAAGGCATAGGAACAATTATGCACAATGCAATAGCACAATGCAGTGTTTTGTTTTGTTGTGCTCAATTCAATGACACCTAACAACAACAAAATACTTGAATTTGTTGTGTCAACACATCTCACTGAGAGTCTCCATTTTGACTAACACTCTACCAAGCATGATCTCCTTTCTCAGAAACCGACTGCATCTACAGCTACCGCCAAGGTCAATGAGATAAGTCTAGCCACTCTTGCTGCAAAGGAGCAGTCTGGCTGTACTCCTTGCAGGACAGATTTGTTTGCTTTTCTGGCAGTGCATGGTATATTGAACATTATTCTCCAACACTGTCATTCAAATGCATCAAATTCGTCCTTGTTAGCCCTTATCGAATTTATAGCTTTTACATGAAATTGAGTCCGTTAGAAATATCGTGGTTTGGATCAGGTGTGTCTTAGTCCTCAAAGTGACGTGTTTGCTTCTGCAGACTTTAGATTGGTATTTTCCAGCAGATTTAGTCCATAAAATGCACTGTTTGATTTATTGACTGCTGAGTATGATTTGTGAATCCGAGTAAAGAAAATTAATTATGTGGGCATTGATTGTGAACCCAAGTAAATGGAATTCTTGACAGTGATAATAATTTCTCAATAGTCTTCAATATTTTCACAATTATAGCAATTACTGTAATGTGGATATGTTATAAACCAATTATGAGCATAAGAAAACTATCCTGATATGAAAAAGATGCTCCATAAAGCAGCTGTTATATTTTTTACTGTAAAATATTCAAATAGCAGTGTGTTTAGAGGAAGATATATCTATATGCTAGAGATTTTTTTAAACGACACCTTCACCTAAAATCATGTAATATGAATAAATTTTATTATAAAAATAACTCTGTGTTGCTTGAATATGTGTGCATGTATATGGGTTTTACTTCATATACACTACTTAGATCATATGGTTATTTTCCTGATATAAAATGGGGAAATAATGAGAATTGACAAAAAACATACAATTATTAACTTGCATTTTGAAAATAGAGGATGTTCAACTATGAATAACAATAAAGATGCACTTGCATTATTTCTTTTACAAGACCCACAGATAGCTGTTAATATCATTATTTAAAACTCACTCCATTTTATTTCAATGCATATTTCCCTCCACACCTGTATGGACATGTTCCAAAATGTAAAAGATTCTGAGGAAATGGAATTGAACAGCTTCCTGGGGAACTTGAATGACTTGCCACAGAGACACTCAAATAATCTAAAGGAGGTAATTGAGTATAGAGATAATTATAGGTCTTTTATACCTGCCTTTTTAAACCTTCAATTGTAGATACTATTATCCTCAGAATATGCAAGAGAGGTTGAGTTTAACTTCCTCAACTGACCCCTTAGAGATGGAGCTTCCAGAGAGAGTATTATCCACCTCTAAGTTCAATGTTGAGGCAAAGTGGGTCAATTCAAGGCTAGCTCCTAGTCCCAATTCCTTGAAAATGAAAACCGAGGCAATGAACTTGCCACATAATCTAGCTGCATTTGCAAACCTAATAATGTACCTCAGAAACATGTTATAGAATTGATTTACCTATCAAATTCTCTCATCTTGAATTGGAAATAAAGGTCTGGTTTGATTAAAAGTTCTGAACCATGATAGAATTTTATATATGCTAAGACTGGAGAAAAATGCTTTTGTTTGTTTTTTTTTCTCCCAAAGACCTATAGCCCAAGAGAGCTTTCTTTTCTCCAGCGCTCACTTCTATGGGCTCCATTCAGATCTCTAGGAACTTTCTTAGAATGTGACAGATAATGAGGACTGAATGTGCTATTTTTTTAATCTTAAAATATTAGCAGTAAGCTCTGTCCCAGAAATCCTGACATTTCTGCTTTACTCTTTCCTTATTTTTCTTGCATGAGAGCAAGAACAAATTAACATTGGTATCCACAGAGAAAGAGCTACATCCTCAGCTCCGACTCCTTAAAGAGGATCTCACCTAACAGCAATTCCGGAGCACTTAACATGTTCTAGTTGAACAGAAATATTCGGAGTTCCTCCTCCTTTGGCTCAGAGTGCACGCACTTGAATAATCACGTAAACGAAAGGTCAAAACCTTTACTGCAAATGCATATTTTATTTGCTAAACATGATCAACATAAAAGTATCATTTGGTTTTCATTGTAAATAAAAAGCGATAAGAAAAATCGTACGTAAATGTTTCAAATATTAACTGTCTATTTAGCTTTTCTTTTCTCTTGGAGCAAGTTTTACTTGAAAATATGTGACAAATAGAAAAGAAGACTTATTGGTTTGAGATGGAAAGTACAGCCTTGTAAGTGAATTCATCACTCTTCCCATTTTCTTTTCAAGTAATGCACTGTTTATAAGTTGTTCAAAATTGATAGTCAAAGTGGATGCAAACAGCAACATATAACATTCGTTTTACAATCGATATAATATTGCTGACAAATCAAAAGAATGGTTAGTTTACAAAATTATTAATATAGTGAAGGGTTCTATTTTAAGACACAAGAATATCTTTAAAACTCTTCATTGAAACAATTGAATCTCTGTATATAACCAATGTCTCAATTGAAATATTAAATAGTGTGATTTATCATTTAGAAACCACTTCATTGTGCTGAAAATGGATTTAAATGACACTATTAAAATAATGTCACCATAGAGAAGCACTATAAATTATCTGACTCTATCCCTCCAAATCCTTGAAATTAAGCTAGAATAAATCTTCATGTTGCTATAGTCTTCAATTAATATTGATATTTTATGAGCCATTACCCTTTGGATGCATTACACTATGGGATACTCAACACTCTAGGAAATATAACAATTCTTATTTCACTATTCTAAATTTTATGCTTTCAGTGGTGATAAGATTTGCTGAGAAATGCCCAACTCCATGTGATTCCTCATAAGCGGATGCTGAGAGATTGAAGACTAACCCAAACCTACACAAGGAATCTTGTCATTTGAAAAACCAACAAACAGTATGACTTTTTTAGTGGAAACTAAAAATGATTATATGATTCCAAACTCCTTATCACATGGCTAATTCAGTGTGATCAGTACTTACTTGGCCACCTTTTTCAGCCACCCATTACTCTCTTGATTCTGTTTCATCCATACTATCCTGGTTTTATTTCCTTGAACCTGCTGCTTCTTATATTTGAATTCCTCTTCCTTTTTTGTCTGAATCCCTCTGTCTTAAACAATCAATTTATTCTTCAAATGCATGATTTAGATCTCTTAGTAGAGAACATTCATTTCTTTCTCAGACTAGATTAAATAACCCTGTTCCTATGTTTTCAAAGCATGGGATATTTTTCTTTACCAATTGTTAATTATTAGTATATGCATTATTGACTTAGCTGCATATAGCTTGTTTGGCTGCCTGAATTGTCAATTCTATGAATTTTAGTGTCTAGAGAAACAAAACAAGTGACATTCATATATGTAGAAGAAAGGCTTTTATATCAAGAAAGTAATTTTGTATAAAGAAGGTCCAATTTAAGCCAATGGATCCAATGTCCAATGGGTGCAAAATCACTTGGATCCAATTCCCATTCTTGGAAATGTGGCAGGGTACCAACAGTTTTCAAGGTGGAGCACCTCACATGGCGCCACCCTGGAGGAGGCCGTGAGTTCCAGCAAGCAGTAAGCAAAGGAGCAGAGAGAGAGGGCAGGGGTCCCCAGTGCATCTCTTATCAAAAGACCATGTCTTCCAAGAAATAATCAGGCCGCAACCCGATTGACTGGACTCCACTTCTCTGCAAGTTGACAGAAAATCTAACTCATATACCCAGTTATATGGTATGCTTTTTCAGTCCAAACTTGTATCACTAAGAAGCCTTGTTTGTGCTGTTAACAGCATTGAGCTGTTAATTGCCAGGCCAGTAGTTCAAGCCCAACGGACACTTAGAGAGAGACAGAGATAAGGCTCTCTACTCCTGCAGAGATTACACTCTGCGACAGCCTAAGACGCAGTTCCACACTGGCACGTGGGGCTGCTCTGGGTCAAATTGACTTCATGACAATGAATTTGTGTGTTTTTTCAAGTATCATTGAGTACAATGACAAAAAAGTAATGATGATTATTAGTTACTTGTTGAATGCATGAAATGAATGACTGCAGAGAATATAGATGGATAGCAGTGTATAGTTTGGTGTGTTGTTATTGATGATGTTAGCTTTCAGTGAGTCAATTCTTACTCATTATGATCCCATGTGTGCAGGCCTTTCAAAGCTGTGATCATTTAAAAACCAGTTTACTAGGTCTGCATTCAGAGGAGCCTGCAGGTGGATTTGAACTGCAAACTTTTTGCCTAGTAGTTGAGTGCTTAACCATTTTTCTAACCCCAGGATTTCATTATGAATAAAACAAATAAACTGATAGACTGTGGAGTTTTATCATGTTTATCTTCCGTCTATTTTTACATGAATGGTTATGTAATATGAAGGAAAGCAGAATGGAGCATATTTTTCTCCTGTTACAATAATGCCCCTCTTACATCTTTATCAAAAACTCAAGCACAATTACACTTTTCTCAGTCTCATTACTTGATGCTTGTATATCCATCCACTTTTACCACCCTCCTCAATATTGAGTCTCATTCTAACCCTGGTGAAATAAAGAAATAAAAATAAAGCAAAAATTAATCAAACAAACAAAAAAAGAAAAACCAGAAGGAAAAATCATAGTCACATCTCTTTTTTCTGTTTCCATTTACTAAAAAGGTTGCATTATAATATTTCCTTTTGAGTAAAATGACCCAGTTTTCTTTTTTCTTTAATTTTTTATTTTAATTTCATGTTGAGATGTATAGTCAAAGAAAAATCACCAAAATAAGTATTGTAAATGCTTGCATTAAGTTATAAATACCACCACATCTTTTGAATTTTAAATATATAACATTTGTAATAACAAAATAAAAATTAATAAATAAATGCATTTACTTTAAAAATCAGCTCTTCTAAAAATATATATCTAAAACAAACCACTTAAAGCTTCTAAAATATCTTAGGAAATAATACTTTGGGTTATTTGAAGATCATAAGAAGATTTCAATTAAAATATCCGTAATAAATTTATATAGATTTTTTTTCAAAACTGTCTTATTAAAAATGTGGTGAATAAATTAGAAGGTACCCTTCTATCAGCTAGAATAGTCTGTGGGGTCTCAAAAACTTGTTTCCAAAAAAAGCAGCTAAGTGAATGTCAACTTAGTCCATCTGGAAGAAGCACACCAACATCTTCGACTAAAGGATTATTAATTATATGATTCAAAGCTGAAGGAGGGAGTAGTGTCAGTAGTTAAACGGCTAGATTCTGGTTTCCAGAAGGGTATGAGATGATAGTAGAAGCCACAGATGCATTTGCTATCTACACAGGAAATAAAATCTAGATTTTATGGTAATATAGATATTAACATACAACTTAAATCAGTCACTTACAACTGGATAATATTCATTATATATTTTTCCAAAAATATTTCAATTAATTGCTATAAAATTTAATCAATCCTTCTTTGTTTCTTTCTCTGTATGTGTTTGTGTAATTAAAATAATGATGATCTATAGCAAAGGATTTACAGGGTTACATTATAGTGAAGAGCACATAATGTTTGAAATATAGGACAAATTTTAAAGCATTTAAATATAAACTGTATACATATAATCAAATAAATTAACCAAATAATTATAAAAGCCTCTATTTAACTTGAATTAAAACAAAATAGCTATCACTGAGCATCACAAAAGAGTACATAATTAATTATTATCGTTTCCTTGGAGCTGATAGAGTCTAGCAGTTACTTTCACTAATTCTTGTATATTATAAAATAGATTATATATACTTAGCATATAGTCTATCAATTTATTTACTATTCTCTTGGCAAGACAATAAATGTTTAGTCTTGTAATCCAATATTATGTGCACAATATGCCACAGATGTACATATAAGTGAAAACATGGCAAGTTACTCATTTAATTTAAAATTCCTAGAACATTTAAAATCAAATATTTAAAACAATTGACATTTAGCTTGACTGTTGATTGGAGACAATATGTGCACATATTAAATATATAGTGATGTAAAAATTGTTATTAAATATCAAGTGGATTCTTAAAAAATACAGTTACAGGGTAATAAAAGATACTCATTTGCCTTCCTCCTTAGATGTTCAAAATTAATTAGTCCAGCAGAGTACAAATGTTTAATCATGCATGAATTTTATTAATGTTATCAGTGGAAATAAAAATGTTGTAAAAACAGAAACAGACAGGAAATTAAGTAGCAAGGAAACTAAAAGCTTTATATTGACCTTAATCTCCGGCAGGATGCTAAGTTAATTACCAATAGCACAGTAAGCACAATTAACATATCTTCTTAGTTTTATCAGGAAACAAACTTTAATTTTAAAAAAATAAATGTGTATGAAAATAAGGTTGGTTTAAAATCTGTCTAAAATCAATTCTGTAGAAAATGATTAAAAACTAGGTGAAATATAGTCAATTACTATGGCCCTTCTAGCCATTATTCCTTTTGTGATATATAATAAACGTGGATCTATGCTTTTGGCTATGGTCTCATTTTGGAAGGAAATCTCTGTTAAAGTGTTCAGGGGATCTTATGTATTATAGTTGAAGGTGTCTCACTATTTCTTTCAGGGCACGTTTATGACTAATTCACTAGAGGGTGTGGCTTAGGACACCAGTGTTCATTTTCCTGGAGGGTGTTATTTTTAGATGCCGTGATTCATAGCAAACCTTGTAAAACAGAACGAAACACCTCCCATCAGTCCTCATCCCTGTGCCATCCTCACAACTGTTTTATGGCTGAGCCCTGTGCCAATCCATCTAATTGTAGCTCTAGCATTTTTTCGCTGCTCTCTCCTTTGCCAAGGATGATGTTCTCCAGAGCACTGTGATGAAATCTAGCCTTCCTACCGTCTAAGGAGCATTCTGTTGTTGTTCTCTCTAGATATGTTTGTTTGCTCTTTTGATATTCTCTGGTACTTTTATATTGTTCACAAGAACCATAATTCAAATGCATTGATTCTTCTATTTATATATTTATTTATTTATGCTATTCAATAGCTAGCTTTCATGTGCATATGAGGCAATTGAAAACAATCTGGCTTGGGTCAGTAACATCTTAATCTTCAATGTAACATTCTTGTTTTTCAACTTCTTATAGAGGTCTTGTGAAACACATTTACCAAGGTAATGCATTGTGTCAAATTCCTAACTCTTGATTCTATGAACTTTGATTATGGATCTAATCAAGATGTAATCCCTTACAATCAAACTTATCTCTCCTCATGAGGATATTATGTATTGGCCCAGTTGGGAGGGTTTTGTTTTCTTTAATTGAATTGTAATCCATACTAAGGGCTACAATCTTTGACCTTTGTCAGATGGGCTTCAAGTGTGCCTCACTTTAAGAAAGCAAAATAGTGTCATCTGCATAATGCAGGCTGTTAATAAGACATCTTCTAATCCCGATTCTACAATATTCTTCATATAATTCAGTTTCTCTGATTATTTTTTCAACATACAATTTGAATAAGTATGGCGAAAGTGTACACCCTGATTCATGCCTTTCCTGATGAGAAGCCATGCTGTAACCCTGTGTTCTGTTGTCACTGCTGCCTCTCGAGCTCAACATGGGCACAGTGAGGTGTTCCCGAATTCCCGTTTTCCTCAATCTTCTCAGTAGTTTGTTATGATTCACAAAGTTGAAAGCCTTGGTGCAGTCAATAAACCACAAGTAAAAATCTTTCTGGTATTTTCTGTTTTCAGCCAAGATCCAGGTGTTATAAACAATTATATGCCTTGTTCCATGTCATCTTATGAATCCAGCTCCCTGTCAAGGTACCGCTGCAGTGATTGTTGCATGCATTTCACTACAGTTTTCCTTTCATGTGATATTAATGACATTGTTCTATCACTTGACCATTCTGTTGGGCAATATTTCTTTGGAATTGGTACATATATTGATCTCTTCCAGTCAATTGCAAAGTAGCTCTATTCCAAATTTCCCACCATAGATGAATGAGTACTTCCGGTGGTTCATAAGCTTTTTGAAACATTGCAATTGGTATTCCATCAATTCCTGAGCCTTGTTTTTGATTAATGCTTTCATGGCACCTTGAGCTTCTGCCTTTAGTAGCATTGGTTCTTGATCCTATGCTGCCCTCTACAATGGTTGAGTGCACACCAGCTCGTTTCCGTAGAGTGGATATGTATTGTTTCCATCTTCTTTTGCTGCTTCCTGCGTAATTCAATATTTTGCCCATAGAATCTTTCAATATTGCAACTTGAGGCTTGAATTTTTTTTCTTCATTTCTTTCAGTTTAAGAAAACTGATCATAGTTTTCCTTAGTGGTGTTCTAAGCTGAAACCTTTATACAATTAATTTTTAAAATTTACTTTGTTTTCTCAAGATGGACTTTGAAATTTTCTTGTCAGCCCTTTCACTTAATCATTTTTTCCCCAGTCAACTTAACTACTCTACAATTAAGAGCAAGTTTCAGCATCTTCTCTGGCACCCTCTTTGATCTTTTATTTAAACAATCTTTTAAAATAGCTTTTTCTTTCTTCTTGCACACTATTGTTGCTGTTTTTGAAATTTTATTCGATACCTATCAGGTTTCAGTTCTTTGAGGGATAGTCAGATAAAGAAAAATAGTCACACCTCCATCAGAGTCATTCCTCATTATATGAGTGCCACCTGAGACACAGAGAAATCCTAGGATAATTTTCAAAAGCAGGTTCAAAATCTCTGAGCCAAGTATTAGATGCCGCTAAGACCAGATACACCCGAAATTGTGGCATGGAGACCTAGAGGATGAATGTCTAGACTATGCTGTTGCTTCTCATTAACTGGCCCAGGACTATAAGTATGTGAGACAGAAGGACAGGCTAAATATTCAGTTTCACAAACAGAGCAAGTGCATCACTTATGATTTAAAATCAGGCAAGATGTGCAGCAGGACTGGATTCTCTCACCATACTTATTCAACCTGCATGCTGAACATATAACGAGAAAACTGGCTTATGTGAAGACAAACCAGCAATATGCAGATAACAATTTTGCTTGCTGGAGGAAGGAAGACCTGAAGTACTTCTCATAAATATTGAGGATTTCAGTCTTTAGTACGGATTACAACTCAATGCAAAGAAAACCAAATCCTCACAACCGGACCAGTATATAACATTATGGAAACAGAGAAAAGATTGAAATTGTCAAGGAGGTTTGTCTTGCTTGGATACATAATCAATGCTCTTGGAAACAGCAGTCAAAAGAGCAAACTTGTCCTTTTAAATGTCAGAAAATAAGGATGTTACTTGAGGAATAAGATGTGCCTGACACAAACCAGGGTGTTTTCCGTCATCTCATATGCATGTAAAGGTTGGGCACCGAAGAAGGAAGCCCTAAGAATCAATTCATTTGAATTATAGTGCTGGCAAGGAACATTGAAATCATCATGGAGAGCTGAAAGGGCAACTAAATTTCTCTTGACAAAAGTACAACCAGAATGCAGGGATGACTAGACTTTATCTAAATAGTTTGGACATGTTATCAGGAGATCCCAGGCCCTGGAGAAAGACGTCTTATTGGCTAAAATAAGGAGAAACCAAAAAAAGATAAGGACTTTCAACAAGATGGATGGTCACAATAATGCAACAGTGTGCTCAAACATAAGAGCGGTTGTGGGACGGCACAGGACAAGGCAGCGTCTCATTCTGTAGTAGATACTGTCGCCGTACGCAAGAACTGAAGCAGCTGCACCTAGGAACAACAACATCGCAGAAACTTTTAAGCCAAGTTGCTTCTAACTAAACATCAAAAGATGTTCATAATTAATATGTATATATTCTTTCAATTTAAAAATGCAGTGCTTGAGTTCAGGTTTCTATGTAAATTTAATGCAATAAGTCATTCATTTAATGAAAACCAATATTTAGTGGTGCATGATGAAAGCCTGCATTGAACAAGAATTGATTGTGGAAATTATAACTTAGTAACCCAATTGTCAAAATATTCATGTTGCTTGCATGCGCAACCAGTGCTCTCAAAGAGCAATAGTCAAGAAGCATGGGACCTACTGCATTGGGTGCATTGGCAGCACAACCCGCTTAAAGTGTCAAAAGCAGGGAGATAACTTAGAGGACCACCTCATATGCATGGCAAACTTGGATAATGAATCATAATAACTTCAGAATCGCTTATCCTTTTGAATTATGGTGTTTCAGAGCAATACAGAAAGCACCATGGGCAGCCTGAAGAAGAAATAAATAGGTCTTGGAAGGAAGACAGCCAGTATACTCATTACAAGCAAGGATGGCAAGACTTTCTGTCCAGTACTGTGTACATACCAGCAGGAGAGACAAGCTCCTGGAAAAGAGCATAAGACTTGGTAAAGTAGGGGATCAGAGAAAAATCGGAACACCCTTCAGGAGATGGGTTGGACACAGTTGCTGCAAAAATGGGGTCTAACAGTACCACGGTGAGAATGCACCATGGCCGGCAGTGTTTCCTTCTGCTATGCATGTGGTTGCTATGAGGTGGAACTGACAGCATATAACAACAATCTAACAACAACCCAGTTTGTTTGAACTACATTGAAATACTGGAAAAAGAAAAAATGAGTTTATATTTTTCCAGATCATCATAATATTTTGATTAATGTTTGAATTTTCATCTACAGATTTTCTACCAAGACTGCGCCATCCCATTAAGAAAACAATAATTAAATTTGTCTTGTGTCCTGCAGATTTATTACAGGAATAGGTTTTAGTCTTTAAAAACAAAACCAAATAGCTCTTATAACCTACTATTCTGGGCAATTCTGGTGAATAATTTGTTTATTTGTTATCTGTGATGTAACTTTATATGTGATTGTCTCCTCAAATTAGGTCTGTCATACCCATAAACTATTAATAATCATCATCTAGTCAATAGATTTCTTTTTAAAGAAGTTCACTCATGTGTTATTATAATGTGTACTTGTAGCTCTTTGTGAATTGCTTTCATTTTAATCAATTGATTATGTATTTTAAAAATTGCTCTTATTTATATTCTGTACATTACAACTTGACCAATCTGCCAATTTTATTTTGAGACGACCTCATGTAAATTACATTCTCTTTTATTTTAGTGAATCATGTATTTTCTCCAACAGATAAATAAGTTTACATGGATGCACACTTGAACTTATTATATGTATGCATAGAAATTGGAATAATCCTCTGCATAATCAAATTTTCACACATAGATGAGTTTAGAGTGTGAGAAATAGAAATATTCATATATATTTTAGGCTCCTAAAGTTTCATTAGAAAAATTCTTTATCCTTGTATATTTGCTGTGCTACTGCTCTATGTTTCTTTTATCATTAATGGGCAACTTCCCAACCTACATGTATAGGAATCATTCTTAAGAAATCATTTAAACTTTCTGATCTTTGATTGCTGCTTTAAATTGGTTCTATGCACAGCAGTCTAATGAAACTATATAAAGATCGTTTTGTGATTTTTAAACTATAGAAATGTGGACGGCACTTCACTAAAAGATGAACTTAAATCCCAGTGTGATTTCTTGTCTATTCAGATTACTTTTCATGAATAAAACAACATAACCATGAAGCCCAGAGAGAGCTCTTAGGTTCAGTGTTTGTGTAACTTTTTTTTTCCTCAGTGTGCAATTTCTGATTTCCCTCTTACATTTCTGTAACTGACTCTCTCAATGTGTTCTCATTATATCTTACTTCAGCAATACTTCAAAAAAAATGTCATTAGTGCAAAGGCTCATTGTTCAGTGAACAAGTGATGAAGGTGTAAATTACACAAGAAGAAGAAAAGATGAGCTCCAAGAATTGATGTCCATTTTATATTCCTGATTTGGATAGTTTCATTCAATGGATGAATGAGCTATGAAAATTGACCCACATTTTAAATAACGTTGCTTAGTGTAGAGAAAGTATACTAGGCTAGTTCTTAAAAGAAAAAGGTTACAGCCTTCTACACTGGGTTAGCAAATTCAACGAATGCTTATAAAATGAATATAAAATGTCATGTGTTCTTAGAAAGAATAATAATGAAGAAATGATAGCTAAGAAATCTATGCTCTCCTTTATTTATTCAGAAATGTGATATACTTCTAATACGTTTTGATGCCTATATAACTTTGATTTTTTATTTGCATATTTGTTATATATTTTGTTTTCTTAACATCAGAAAATTTTATTCTGGAATATGGAGTTCATAAGAACATATATAGCTATAAATAATTACTTAAGATTGAGGGAGGACCAACATTTAGCACAACATCAAGAGACACATCAAATGAAGTGCTATGTACAAAAGGTTCATAACAATTAAAAAAAAAAGAAAAAGGTGATCCTTACAGAAGCGTTTACTAAAACATTTATGAATTTTGAGAGATTTTGAAACTATTTCTTCCACCTGAATAAGGGAGACTGCTTGATTAAATGATATTATTGGCCTAGCAATGAAATGGAATTTTCCATTTTCACTAGATCACTGGGGCCATGCTATCCATATAAATGCATAACTAGGATAAGTGTGAAGTGCCCTGGTGGCATTGCGGGCTACACAATGAGCTGCGAACCACAGAGTCAGTAGTTCACAATTGATAGGCATTCCAAAGAAGAAACATGAGACTTTCTGTTGCCACAAAGATTTACAGTCTTGGAAAGCCACACAGGCAATCCTACCCTGTCCTATAGGTCCTAGATGTTTTAGCTGACATTGATGCAATGTCAGCAAAATGGTGATTATAACCACAACAAAATATTGCAAAATTTCTAATTTGATTCCAAATAATTTTTGAAAAATTGAAAAAGATACTTAAAATCTTACTCTAAATCCCAATAAAAGTGAATGCTGCCAGGAAAGAGTTGGCCTGCTATTTACAAGCGGGAAAAGGATGAGGCTGTCTAATAAATATTTAAAGACGCAGAAACCCTTTATAAGTTTGCTGTGAGTCAAACTTGGCTTGAAGAAGTTAATTATAGAAATGAAAAATGAATGAAATGGAAATAGATCTTCCCAGAAACTGGTGGAAAATAAGAACAAATTATAATTCATACAGATGTGGTGACAAAATACTAAGAACATATCATAATTTAAATAAACCATCACTTTTTTTGGTTTTGAAGTCGCATTGTATTAACCTACTGCAGTATTTCCTTTGGCAAAAACATTCTATTTTCATAAAAGTAATCATATGAATAGAAAATATTTGTGAATGCATACTTAATTATGGCAGAATATTTCTCTCTTCTATGTCAATGTTTCTATTTTATTCTAATAATGGAGTTGTTCCTGAGTGAGCCTGGTATGGACAGCACCTCAGTGCACCCTGATGCCTCACTACCAGTTTCAAAAGACTGTGATGTGCGAACCTTTACTACTACATTGCCAACATATGTGTATGGCTAGTTGGACAGAAGCCTCAAAGCTGGGGGCCAAATAAATACAGAGATATATAAGCAGGTTCCAACACCAAAAACATGAGCATTGTAAAAATGAGCAACTTCAGCCCCAAGGCAACACTGCTGGCAATATGCATGACCATCTCAAGCTCCATTCATTTTTTTTTAATGTAAACTAAATTTATTTATTTATTTTAACTGGGTGTTAATACAGATATTATTCCACAGTCTAATCATGTTGAGCAGTGTTGTACAATTGCGACCACTTTCAATATACCTTTCCTTCCTGGACGTCCTGCCATCGTCTTCCTTTTACACCCCCACCACTCTCACTGTACCCTGCCCCACCCTTATTCTACTTGCTGTCCCCATAGGGACATCAGTCCTCAATGTCATACACCGAAAAACAGAAAAACATACCACACAACTTCAAGAGGGTGACCCCAATGGCATAACATATGCTAGATCAGCCCTAATATAAATAAACAAAAACAAACTACGGAAAAATTTGAAAACTGGATCATGTGCAGTGTGCCTCAGCGTAGGGATCAACTGACAAGGTTTTAATTGTTCAAGTCAGGTCTATCCTTTGGTTTTCCGTACTCCTCTCCCCAGTGCCCTCTGTTCCATAACCACTCTCCTCCCATCCCTCAATTATGGATCGAGGGACATCACCAGAGGCCCATTTTCTGTGCAGATCCCATAAATATATCTTGGGCTCCCTTCTGCAAACTGATTCTCAAAACTTAGACTTGATACTAACCCCTCCTTCCACTTTGGATTGTAGGATTTGCATCTCAAGCTCCATTCCTATGCCACCTAAATGCACAATACAATCTTGGTGTACATTAAAAATAAAAATTGGTGCCTCTCAGAAAGTGAAGACCTGGGCACAATGTCCAAAGGCCGTAAAAGACATCAGCTTTCAAATCCATATAATCAGTGACGAGATAAGGAAGCCCAGCTATTGTCCCAGGCCTGGCGTGCCCACTCCTTATTAATCTCCTGCAACCTCAGCAGTCTGGGGTCAGCAGTTAAAGACCACGAGCTTCCCTTCAGGAGGAAAATGAGGCTTTCTGCTCCTGTAAAAGTTTACAGCCTGAGGGACCCAACGTGGTAACCATAAATCAGAATGGACCTTGTTACTGTAGGTTTGTTTTTGAGTCCCTCCCCACTGCTTCAGCCACCAATGGGAAAAATACAACAAAAACATTTCTCGATAAATAATTAACAAATTCAGGTGGACTTAGTCATATTTAATTAAATGTTTCCAAATGAAAAATATTTACAAATGATAAATTAGTATCTATGTCACTTTGGGACCCAAGTCCTTAAAACCATGTCTGTGTTAGTTCGGGTAGACTAGACAAATGTATCCATGGAAACACATATGTGTCTAAGAAAGAGTTTTACATACAAAGGCAGGTGAATATTGAGAAAACATCCCAGCCCAGTCCAAATCAAGTCCATAAGTCCGATACCAGCCCATATGTCTGATACCCATCTATGAAGTCCTCTTCAGATCCATGAAATGCATGCAGTGGCACTGAGTGCAGGAAGACCACAAGCTCCTGGGTACCAAATCAGTGGTGGTAGAAGCATCTCAGCACTGGCAGGAGTCGCCATGTGGCTCTTCCAGTTCCCAGGACATAGTGCCATGTGTCTTGTCAGTAGAGAATCTTCTCAGGGAGTGAGCATAGTGACAGAGTGTCTCCCGCCTCAAACGGGGAAAATAGAATTTCCCAGAATTCTCAGAAGAATGCCAGGCCCACAAAGAAGACTCATTGCCTATGATTCACTTAACAGACTAGACTCCACTCCTTCACTCATAATTCTCTCAAGTCCCAAATTAACACCAGATTAGATAACTACTACAATGCCTTTATCATATTCTCTTGTCTCTTTCTTTATTGATGGAATTAGATTTTGTAAGAATCACTCTACTTCATATTTCATACATCACTTCATACTTCATACATACTTCATACATGATGGTTCACTGCAATTTTCTATCAAACTGCTATATGCAAGAAAGATGCTATTTTAGTGCTTTTTAATGTAATAGTATTGCTTTACAGGAATAAACATAATAGCAGTTAGTTTAATGTCTATTACACAAATTTCTATGTGTATTAAACCACAGACAGTTATATAATTAAATGGCCAAAACAATTTCAATGAAATTTTTATTTAGGTGGTTTCATTTGCCCATATTCCCTCTGTTACTGCCATATTTCATTAACTCTTTTATGCCATTTTCCTTCCTTTTATGACATGTGTGAAATCAAGCTGCATTTTGAAATAATATTTAACATTTATTTTCAAGGCCATCTTGGACAATGAGGACACATACATCCCCCACCACTGAGGGCCTGTGTGTGTCCAAAGACCATTAAGACTTTATTCCTCACATCCATGTCACCCACGGCCAACTCGACACGTATCCGTGCATTTATCAGTTGGAAATACTTTTCATTTGGAAACATATAAACAAATCTTACCAGTTCCACCTGAATTTTAAAATTATTTAGCTGACAATTTATTGGGTTTTTGTTGTGGTATTTTTCCTACTGGTGTAGTGAACAAAAAAACAAAAGTGTAGATATTGAGGCAATTAGGACTCACAGTAACTTTACTGAGTTTCTAAAGCTGTAAATCTTTGCTGGAGAAGAATCACTGATTTTCCTCCTGATATAATTTCATTGCAGAGACTGCATGTATGTATGTGTCTAAGGGCTGGTATCCCGGCGTGGAGTAGGGAACCAGTGGAGAGGTCTGGGAGGCTGGCCCAGCACCATAAATTAAGTGGATTCCTGCCCCTCCCCCCAAAAGAATTTGTTCCAAAGGACGATATTGACTCTGCAGCTCCAGGAGATGGACATATCTGATCAGAGCACATGGGAGCAGATGAAGGGGCAGGAGGAGAGAGTGGAACACAGCCTGGCTCACCAGGCCGTGAGGATGATGTTTCTGAGTAGAGCAGCCAGTCCACAGAGAGAACAACATGGCTGGTTCCACTATGAGAAATGATGCCAATCAGTGACTAAGGGCGATACAGGGGACAGCACCAGAGACAAAGTATGGGAATTGCACCTGACCTGATCTCACCACACCGAGGCAAAGCACTGGGGGAGTGCAGCGGAACAGCAAGGGAATGGAGTGGCAAGGCCCCCAGGGAATGCTGAAAGTGGACTTTGGGGCCAGGGTGTGGTGCCCCAACAGACTGGACTGGAAAACACTCCTAAGGGCCAACAAACGATCCTTGAACTAACTACAAGCTTTTCTTTAGTGAAGTGTTTTGTTTTGTGCTTTGTCAGTGATTTGTTTTTGTTGCTTTGTTGTCTGGTTGTATACTGTTGCTTTGTTTTCTTCTGTCTTATTTTCGTGCATGTTAGTGTCTCCACAGGTCTGTCTGAATAGGACAGGCTGGGTGAACTATCTGAAGGAAAAAAAATGGGACCGACAGTTCCAGGGGGATTTGGGGTGGGGGTGGGGTAAGATGGTAAGGAAGTGGTGTCAACAAACACAGGGACAAGGGAACAACATGGGACCCAAAATGGTAGACAGGGGGTAATGGCAGGCCTGGTGGGGAATGATCAAGGGTAAGGTTGCGTAGAGAAGAGGTATAGCTGTAGCCCAGGTGGTGACAAAGCATGTTAGTAGGGCAGGAGGAAAGTCAAGGGAGATAGAGGAAAGAACTAGGAGTCAAAGGGCATTTATGGAGGTCTAGACAAAGACATGTACATGGGAATATATATAGGAGGATGGGGAAATAGATCTATGTGTCTATATTTATAGGTCAAGTATTAAGGTGGCAGAAGGACCTTGGGCTTCTACACAACCACTCCCTCAATGCATGAATACTTTCTTTTATTAAATTAGAACTCTATGATGCTCACTCTCCCGACACAACTGCTGAAGCCAAAGTGGGTGAACAAGTAAATGTGCTGAAGAAATCTGATGGTGCCAGCTAACAAAAGAGATAGTGACTGGGGTATTAAAGGCTTGAAGATAAACAAGTGGCCATCTAGCTCAGAATCAACAAAGCCCACATGGAAGAACTCACCAGCCTGTGTGATCCAATGGTCCCGAAGGGATCAGTTATCAGGCATCAAAGAACAAAAAATCATATTATTGACTGCACACCTCCATGACAGGATTGCTGAAGACAAATGGGTGCATAAGCAAATGTGGTGAAGAAAGCTGATGGTGCCCGGCTATCCAGAGAGATAGTGTCTGGGGTCTTAAAGGCTTGAAGGTGAACAAGCGGCCATCTAGCTCAGAAGAAAAACTCCCACATGGAAGAAGCACACCGGCCAGTGCGATCACGAGGTGCCAAAGGGACCACCTATAAGGCATCATGCAAAAAAAAAAAAAAAATATATATGTGTGTGTGTGTGTATATACATATATTCAATATATATTCATATACATATACACATATCCATACATATTCAATATATATTCAATATATTCATATATTCAATATATATTCATATATTCAATGTATATGTATATTCAATATATATGTATATATGTATATTCAATAATATGTATATTCAATATATATGTATATATTTATATTCAATATGTATATGTATATTCAATATGTATATATTGAATGAAGGGGGAAGTGCAGAGTGTAGACCCAAGGCCCAAGTGTCGGCCACTGGAGATTCCCACATAGAGGGGTTTAGGAGAGGAGATGGGTCAGTCAGGGTGCGAGGTAGTACCGATGAAGAACACAGCTTTCCCCCAGATCCTGGATGCTTCCTCCCCACAACTACCATGATCCGAATTCTACCTTGCAGGACTAGATAGGGCAGAGGTTGTACACTGGTGCATATGGGGGCTGGAGGGACAGGGAATCCAGGGTGGATGATACCTTCGGGACGAAGGGTGTGAGGGGCGATGCTGTTAGAGTGGAGGGTGAGTGGGTTGGAAAGGGAGAACTGATTATAAGGATCCACATGTGACCGCCTTTCTGGGAGATGGACGGCAGAGAAGGGAGTTAAGTGAGACTCCGGATATGGTAATATATGACAAAATAACAATTTATAAATTATCAAGGGCACATGATGGAGGGGGGAGCAGGGAGGGAGGGAAAAAAAAGAGGACCTGATGCAGAGGGCTTAAGTGGAGAGAAAATGCTTTGAAAATGATTTGGGCAAAGAATGTACAGATGTGCTTTATACAATTGATGTATGTATATGTATGCACTGTGATAAGAGTTGTATGAGCCCCTAATAAAATGTAAAAAAGAAAGAAAGAAAAAGATATGTCCCTCTCTCAAAGCTGCAGATTTAATGCCGTCCTTTGAAATAAATACTTCTGTGGGGAGGGGCAGACGTCCACTTAGTATTTGGGACTGGAGCCAGGCCCATTTTCATTATATTTCTTTTCTGGGCCAGAATCAGGAAAAGACAAATTCTTGGAACCAGGGATATTGCTGATGTAATGGAATTAATAAACCAATTGAAATGTATAACTCACAAGTAAGAATATAAAATATTATTTCAAGCCGACTTGTCCATGGAAATGAAATAATGGGAGACTTACTAAGTATTTACTCGATTTATACAAGCAAAATAAAGAAGCAAAATAAATATAGGCCAAGTGAATGGCAATTTGACTTAAAGTGTTAGAAGAATCATGATGTCAATCAATTCCTAGACATAAGCTGGTTTACAGATCCACTCCCACTTAAATGAAAGGAATTAGAGGTCCCCTTGAGGGAAAACCTATAGCGGGATTCAGGAGGTTTCCACCAGTTCAGAAGAATAGGTACCTGGTTTTTTGTTAACTTCGGTAAACCTATTGGTAAAACAGTACTTGTAATCAAAGTTCTTTTTAAGGTGGATGACTGAGCAGCCCTCACTGTGAAAATCACAAATTATTTTTTCTTGTGCTTTTTACATTCAACTCTGCAACAGTGTATTCTAATCATTCATAGTAATGTTCATTCCCTTCAAAGGAATACAGAATCAGATGGAACAATGCTTGTAATATTTATTTATTCACATCATAAAAATTGTTATATATGTGATGGTCTTCTGCATTGTTATCCCCTTGCATTTGTTACTTTAGTAAGCAAATATATAATGTAAAGATAAAAAAATACCAAGCAACCAGAGGATGACATACTATCATTTTTTTTAGCTTTGTGTTATTCCCACAAGAAATAATGGGTGAATTATGCAATTCCTGAAAGTGTGAAAAGAAGTCAAAACAATTGTTGAGTTTTTCAAAGATGAACATTATATGTTCTAAGCAGAGGAATAGATTAACTGTTCCTAATATATCATACACAATGATTACTGTCTAATTGACCTACCTCTAAAGGAATGGGATTCTATTCTCATATCGAAAAAAATTTTAAGTATAAATCTTACAATGATTATTCTCAGATAAAAGCATAGGATATTGTAATCAAGGGCACCAATGAAGAAACAATTCAACATATGGAAATATCTTGAATAGCATTTTTATTGTATTTTGTCAGTTAATATTTAATAATTTTCATTGGTATTTTAGAATGATCCTTAGGTTCCAATAGGAATTATCAAACAATATCATTAATCACAAACTTTAGTGAGAGTTTTCAGAAGATAATATTAAAAAGTAATTTTATTGGAGTCTTTTACAGCTCTTATAACAATTCATGCACCAATTATATTAAGCACAATTGTACATATGTTGCATATGTTGCCATGATTATTTTCAAAACTCTTTCTCCTTCAGCCCTTAATATCAGCTCCTCTTTTTTCCCTTGTTGCTTTCTGATTATTTTAATTGGGCTATCATTGCAGATGTTAAGTGGTATCTAAGACTTGTTTTAATTTATATTTCCCTATAACTAATGATTGAGAACATTTTCTCCTATGTTGATTGGTCATTTGGATTTCCACCCTTGTGAAAATTCTCTTCAGGTCTTTTGCCCACCTCCTCAATGGGCTATTATTTTGTTTGTTTTTTAAGTTAGTATTAAGTATTTCAGATTTTAGTAATAAGGACTTTGTCTGATGTTTCATTGCAAAACATATTTCCCCAGTCTGTGGACTCTCTTATTACTTTCTTGGCACAGTCTTTCGATGTACATGGGAGTTTAATCTTTAGTGTATCTTCCTTGTCAATTTGTGCTTCCTCTGGGTCTGTGTCCTTCCAATTATGATAGCCCTTGTATTCCTTACGATAAAGTTCTTAAGTTTGTTCCAATTCCCTCATAGATGGCCCCAACAGTTTACGGTTTTACCTAAAAACCTGTGATCCACTTTTAATCTATTCATGTGTATAGAGTGAAGTAAGGGTCTTGCTTCATTTTCTGCAGGTAGATATCCTCTTTTTCCAGCACGACTTGTTGAAGATAACATCTATTTCCCACTTTATATTTTGGAGGCCCTTATGGAAGTTCATTTGCCTGTATGCTGATGTTTTTATTTCTGGATTTTCTGTTATTTTCCATTGGTCTGTGTACCTGTCGTTATACCAGTACAACAATATTTTGACCACTGTGGCTGTATAATAGGTGTCAAAGTCAGGTAAAGCAAGCCCTCCAACTTTGTTCTTCTTCTTAAGGAGTTCTCTGCTAATTCTGGTCTTCTTACCTTTCCATATGAAGTAGGTAGTCAGTTTTTTCAGTTCCTTGAAGAAAGATGTTGGTATTTGGATCTGGACAGTGTTAAACTTATGTAGTGCCTTGGGGAGGTTTGCCATCTTTACTATGCTGAGTCTTCAGATCTACCGACACAGGATATTCTTCCATTTGTGGAGGTCATTTTTGTTTTCTTATATTAGTGTTCTTTAGTTTTCCTAGTATAAATCTTTTGATTTTTTTGGTTAGATATATCCCTAATTATTTTAATTTGTACTTGGCTAATGTGAATGGTACTACCTTTTTTATTTCCTCTCTCAGGATCTCCCCTGATGTATATAGCAATCTGATAGACTTCTGTATGTTGAGGTTGAATACTGCCACACTGCCATATTCCTCTCTCATGTCCAGCACTTCCCTTGTGGAGCTTTTGTGGTTTTCCATATATAAAAATATATCATCTGTGAGTAACAATAGCGTCACCTCTTCTTTCCCCAGACCGAGACTTGTAATGTATTTCCTTTGCCATATGTTGTTAGCTAGGACCTCCAGGAAGATGTCAAATAAACGTAGGGACAAGGGGCATCTTTTTCTGGTCCCCTTTTTCAGTGGGACTGTTTTCTGCTTTTTTTTCTCATTGACAACCATGTTGGCTGTTGGTTTTTTGTATATTCCTTGTATTATATTGAGGATTTTTCTTTCCATTCCTATCGTCATGAGTGTCTTAAATAGGAATGGGTGTTGGGTGTGTCGAATGCTTTTTCTATATCCAGCAATAGTATTATGTGGTTCTTATCCTATCTATTGCCAATGTGGTGAATAAGAGAGATGAACTTTTGGATGTTGAACCATTCCTACATCCTTGGAATGGATCCCACTTGGTCATGATGAATCAATCATTTTATAACCTTTGGTATTGTACTTGTGAGTATTTTGTTAAGAATTTTTGCACCGATGTTCATTAGAGATATTGGTCTGTAGTTCTCAATTCTTGTGGGATCCTGGCTTGGCATAGGTAGCAGTGTTATAGTTGCATCATAGAATTTGGGAATTTACCGTCTTTTTCTATGGTCTGGAAGTTTTCGTAGGATTGATGTCAATGCTTCCCTGGTTGCTTGATAGAATGCTCCTGTGAAGCTGAATACCCCAGAGGGTTTTTAGTCCTTGATAATCTTGTCTATTTCTTCTATTGCTGTGGGTCTATTGAAGTTCTTGACATCCATCTATGATAGTATAGGGAGGGGTTGTTTTTCCATGTGTTTGTTCATTCTTCCAAGGGTTTGTATTAATTTCCTTTGTTTCATCCCTCATCCTGTCTACTGATATTTGTTCCTTCCTTTCTTGGTTAGGTTTGCCGATGATCTCTTTATTCCGTTAGTCCTATCAAAGAATCAGCTTTCTTGCTGCATTGATTTTTGCATTGTTTTCTTGATTTCCCACTCTTTATTTCTGCCCTGATTTTCTTTTGCTATTAGTAGAATTTGAGGGAGGCTATTAACAATCTGCAATATTCAGATGAATTACACAAAATATTTTCCTGAAATCAAATAAGGATTTAAAGCACTTGCTGAAGAACAAAGTCTACAGTATTCAGTTTGAATAACCTCTCAAAATTAGCTAAATGAAGCTTACAATTGAACCAATAATCAATGCTATAATATACAGAGAAAATCTTGACATTTTTAGGGATTTCATTTTACTAAGATTCACAGTTAATAATCATGGAATCAGGAGATAAACCAAAAATAACACATTGTTTTAGTCAGGTCTTCTGGAAAAAATAGGATATATTTAATGTAAAAATGTAACTATATCACTTTGTACACCTGATCCAAGGCATGGCATTTTAATTCACTGCATACACATGAAAAAGCAGTGCAATAAATTAAGAACAAATAATTATTATCTTTGAATTACGCCCTTAGTGAATATTAAACAAACTTTGACTACCAGAAGAACAAATTAATAATATAATTAATCCTTACAAGAGAGGATATGATTTTGTCTTTAGTGCTTTAGACATATAATCAGGAAGGACAAGTTTCTGGTGAAGTATGTTGTACTTGGTAAAGTACAAAACCCTGCAGTGAGATGGACTGACATAGTGGCTGTTAAAATGGGGTCAAACATAGATCTGATTATGAAAATGTTTAATAATTAGTCAGTTGGATTGTACTCACTCCTTTTGCACTTTGGTTTGTTTTGGCTCCTAACAACACAATCATATTGAAACCTCCTTTCCCCAATGCAATTTTTTCATCACTACTACCTGAAATAGTATTCCAACAACATTATGCAGCGCTGTATTGTTGATTTCAACATATAGCAACCTTTCAGACAATGTGAAACTCCTCCTTAGGGACTCTGAGGGAGTAAATCTTCTTGGTATCAGAAAGTGTTACTTTCTCCCTTGTAGTAGCTGTCGGGTTTGTACCACAAATCTTGCTGTCAGAATTCTAATGCTTAACCACTTGCACCAGCAAATAATCTTTCACCATCAACCAATCCTTGCTTCTCTTTTTTTTCCCTTTTTTCCCCCCTGGTTTTATTTATTTAGTTTTTTAACATTTTATTAGGGGCTCATACAACTCTTATCACAATCCATACATACACATACATCAATTGTATAAAGCACATCTGTACATTCTTTGCCGTGATCATTTTCTCTTTTTTATGTTTATCCAGCTCCGATAAACCTGAATAAGCTTTTATTGATATATTATTTTATTGATATATTTACTGTGTTAGTCCTGATAGACCAGAGAAACAAATAAGTATGAGCAAGCTTTATATCAGAGGAATTCTATACTAAGAATACGTCCCAGCCCAGGCCAGATCAAGCCCATAAGTCTTATATTAGCCCGTATGTGTGATACCAATCTATAAATTCATCGTTAAACTCACCCTACACATGCAATGATGAGAATGCAGGAAGATCACAGGCTACATCATTCAACCTTTTGCACATAATAATATTAAATATTGCAATTGAGGCTTGACATTTTCTTGAGGTCTTTGTGCTTCAGATTTGCATAGCAAATTCTTACTTTTGTTTCTTTAATTTTAGGTCTCTTCAATTTATGGTAATTATCTTCTCAAGATTCTCATTGAAATTTTCTGTTCGGCTTTTACTTTTTCATTTATTCCATTTGCCTTAACTTCTCGTTGATAAAGAAGTTTCAGAGTCTCTCTGACATCTACTGTGATCTTTTCTTTTGTTCCTGTCTCTTAGGGACATTTTGGATAAGCTATTAGAAATTCAGGCAAGATTCAGAAAAGAACATGGAACCAGGGATATGTGCTGATGTCAGATTGATTGGAGCTGAAAGCAGGGAATACCAGGATGTTAACTAGTGTTTCATTGACAATTCCAGGACATTCCCATGTGAGGAGCAGCAAGAACTATGGACAACTGTGAGAGATGTGAGAATAATAGAACATTTTATTGTGTTTATGTAGAACCTGTACATGGACCAGAAGGTAGTTCTGGGAACACAACAAGTGAATACTGCATGGTTTAAAATTAGTTAAAATGTGCATCAGGGTTGTATCCTCTCACCATATTTATTCAATCTGTTTTCTAAACAAATGCTCAGAGAAGCTGGATTGTATAAAAGAAGAATAAGACAACAGGTTTGGAGGAATACGTTTTTTTCCAACCTGTAATATGAAGATGACATAAACTTACTAATGAAAGAGAAGGACTGAAGCCTTCTGTAAGGATTACACTCAATGTGAAGAAAGCAAAAATCCTAGAAAGTGTACCAATAGGTAACATTATTGTACGTAGACAACATTGAAGCTGTCAAGAATTTCATCTTGCTTGAATCCGCAAACGATGATCATGGACGTGGCAGTCAAGCAATCCAAAGGCTCACTGCATTGATTACATCTGTTGCACAATTCCTCTTAAGCTGCTGACGGGCAAGGATGTTGCTTTCAGGATTAGGGTGTGCATTTGAATTCTGGTGTTGGCAAACAAGACTGAGAATACCACAGACAGCCAAAAGAATAAATTAATCTGTCTTGGAAATTCAGCCAAAATGCTCCTTATAGGTAAAGGTGGTGAGACTTTGCCACATGTACTTTGGAAATGTTTTCAGGAGAGGCTAGTCTCTGGATAAGCCATCATGCTTGGTAAAGTGGACAGGCAGTGAAAAGGGGGGAGGCCCTGAAGATGAATTGACAGAGTAGCTACAAGTGGACTGAAACCTAAGAACCATTGTGAACATGGCACAGAAGTAGGTGGTCTTTGTATGTTGTACATAGGAAGGCTATGAGTCAGAACTGACAAGATGGCACCTAAAAGTCACAGCAACATCTTTATGAAAACAAATGATCAGGCTTGGGTTTCATAACACTCATTGGTAAGTTTGAACTGTTAGCCTTTTGGTTCCTACCTGAGCACAAACCACATATACCTTACATTTCTTAATAATAATAATAATTTCTTAATTAAAAATCATTTAATGATAAATATTCAAGATCACTTAAATCTAACACTTCATCTGTAACATCTTCTCTAAACAAATAATTATGATACTTTTATTAAATGCTGCTAACTCATTACATAGGGAAAATGAGAAATAAGTTAACTTGTTTGTGAACATGAACACGTTAATTACATCATTTTCACCTGTTTTCTTTCTTTTACATCTCTTTTCCATTGTAGATATATCATTCTCAACCAAGATCTCAGTAACATTTTTTAATTTACATTTTATCAGTTGAGTCAATTCAGGAAGCTTCAAAAGCCCTTTTCAGGACAATGCTCTGCCAATTTCTATAATAACCCCCTTCTTCTTCCAATCAAAGACATTTGCCGTTTAACCCACTGCTTGCTTCTGAATGGTCTCTTGATTTTAAACCTCTTGTTAAAAGAATCACTGACTTCTTAGGTAAGGACCAATTTATTAATTTTTGAATATATTTTATACATATTTGATAAAGGTCACCCTCTCTTCTTATAAGTACAATTTTCACCAGGCAATCACTAGTCTATTAATTCAATGTAAAAATCCATCTGAATGTTCTGTATGCTAAAAATAAATCAATACAAATCGAGACCTATGTTCATCTATTGCCTCACTATAAATGTTATAACTTTTATTGTTGTATTCTACAACTTATTTATTGATGCCTTTTTATTTTTCCTATGTCAACTAACGAACAGTTCTATTTTTTATTCCTGTTGGACTATACAATTTTATTTCTAATTATTAGTATTTTAAATATTTTAATGAGTTTGGTACTTTTAACATATAACTATTTTAAATAACTAAATGTTTTTCTTCTCCATGTCTGGTTTTATTTCACTTCAATCACTTTATGTTTTTTTTCTCTGAATACACTACTGAGAATTATCTAACCCTTGAACTCTGGAAAGCTGTCCATAAAAGCCTCACTCATAACTTTTTAACCTATATATTTATAACCAAAAAACATATCTAAAATATCAAGGAAGACTTTACAAATCCCACCTATTGTCTTCAGTCCTGTCCTGGGCTTACATAGTATTTATTTTCCATCAAATAAGAATTTTAATTCTTTGAAAATATACCTAACTACAAATTACTTTAGATTTTCTTAGTGATTTCTCTAAAAACAAGTTTTCTCTGGTCAACCCAATTATAGCTTAACTCTTTCTTAGATTCCTCTCTTAACAATTAATTGACTACTTTGCTAGGGGGGAAGACCCAAAATTCAAATGAAGAAGCCCCTTTAAGTCTTATATAGGACAAAGGCAAGATTAAGTCAAATAAAGTTGAGGGATACCATCAGCATGAGGTTTTAATGATGGCTTAAGATTTCATACCGATGTTGCTAATTAGTTAAAAAAATAGAAAAATAAAGGAAATATTTTCAAAATTATGACTGGTGGCAGGTTAATTCATCATAGATACAGGAGTGACTACACTATTTCGGGAACTACCATGATTGGAATATATGCCTAATCATAGATCAGAAAATTATATAGGATTGTTCCTGGGATCTACCAACCACCTAGCAACTTCATTCTTGAGGTAAGACTAATACCTGTTCTTCTTGGGTACCACAGTTCCTCATAAGGACATACACAGGTTAATCCCCTTATGACAAGACTGTCCCACCCTGAACTGGTTCCAATACCCAAATCCAAACTTATTGCCATAAAGTTAATTTCAAAGCCTAGTGAACCCATAAGAGGTTAGGGCTTCTGTTATGCGTTTCTGAGACTGTAATTCTTTATGGGAGAAGAATGTCTCATTTTTATCCTATGGAATGACTGAGACCCAACTGCCAACATGAGGTTGGAAGCCCAATGTCTAACCACTACACCACCATGGATCCTCGTACTGAACTAGTTAGGGTAGTGGTAGCATACTTTAAAATACTCCGGAGGTATTTTTGTTGTTGTTGCCATAATACAGGTCAGAAGGGACTTAAATCGAGACCAAATTTAGGTCAAGACCCAAAATGTTTCTATTGTGAGGTGCCATTGAGTCAATTCCAACTCATAGTAACCAACTCCGTAAAACAGAACGAACTACCACCTGTCCCTGAGTCACTCTCACAAAGATTCTTACATTTGAGTCCACTGTTCTAGCCACTCTGACTTTCCACCTTGCCGGGGACCTCCCTCTTTTAGGCTGCCTATCTACGTCATCAAGCACGATCTCCTTCTCCAGTTATTGATCTCTCCTGAATATATGTCCAAAACACACGAGGTGAAGTTCTCATCCTTGCCTCTAAGGAGTAATCTGGCTGTACTTCTTCCAAGACAGATTTGTTTGTTATTTTGGTAGTCCGTGGTCCTTGCGGTATAATTTACCAGCACCATTATGCAAACCCATCAATTCTTCTGTGTTTCTTATTCAGTGTCCAACTTTCACATGTAAATGAAACGAGTGAATATACCATGACTTGGGTGAGTGGGTGAATCTTACTATAGTCCTCAAAGCACCATCCTTTTTTTCCTTAACATTCTAAAGAAGTCTTGCTCTGCAGATTTACCCAATGCAATGCATCTTGAAATTTGGAATACTGCTTCCATGAGCACTGATTGTGGATCCAAGCAAGATAAAAACCTTGACAACTTCCATCTTTTTTCCCATTTATCATGACGTTTCCCACTGGTCCAGTTGTGAGGGTTGTAGTCTTCTTTACATTCTTTACATTCTGTACTAAAGATGGAAATCCTTAATCTTAATCAGCAAGTACTTCAAGTCCTATTAACTTTCAGCAAATAAGCTTTTGTCAGCTGCGTATCATAAATTATTAATAAGCCTTCTTCCAAACCTGAAGCCTCATTCTTCTTCATATAATTCAGCTTCTTTGATTATTGTTCAGCATACAGATTGAATAAGTATGTTGGAAAGATAAAACTCTGTCCAAACTATGTAGTATTTCTTGTTTTATTCACACAACTACCTCTTGATCCATGTACAAGTTCCCTACTAGTACAAGAGTGCTCGGGAATTTCCATTCTCCTCAAGGCTGTCCATAAGTCTTTATGATCCACACAGTCGAATACGTTGACCGAGTCTACAAAACCCAACCAACCTCACTGCCCTCGAGTCAATTCCACCTTATATTAACCTTATATGACAGGATAGCTCTGCCCCGGAGTTTCCTAGGCTATAACTGTTCACCGCAGTAGAAAGCAAAGTTTGCCCCTCACAGATCATCTAATGGTTTCAAACTCCCTACCTTGTGGATCACAACTCGACGCATTGCCACTATGCCAACAGGGTTCCTTGGAATATTCTGTAACATACAGGTAAACATCTGGTGTTCTTTGCTTTCAGTCTGAATCTGTCTGCCGTCAGCGATGATATTTCTCCTTCCATGTTCTCTTCTGAATCCCATCTGAACCTGTGCTCTGGCAATATAACGCTGCAACCATTGTTGGATGAGCTTCAGGAAAATTTTTCTTACATGTGATATTAATGATATTTTTCTATAATTGGTGCAAATAAAGAGCTCTTCCAGTCAATTATTCAGGTAGCTACTTCCAAATCTCATGGCATATACAAGTAAGAGTTTCCAGTGCTTCATCAACTTGTTAAAAAATTTCCATTGGTATTCCATAATTTCCTGGAAATTTGGTTTTGGCTAATGCTTCCTTTGAAGCATGAATGTCTGTCCTCCTTCAATTGGATCTTGTTCATATACTAACACTTAAGTGGTTGAATGTTGACTAGTTCTGTCTGGTAAAGTGACTCTGTGTTATTTCCATCACCTTTAATGGCTTCTCCATCATTCAATATTTTGCCCACAGAATCTTTCTGTGTTACAACCGGAAGTTTTAATTTTATTTCTTTAGTTCTTTCTATTTAAGATATGCTGAGCGTGTTCATCTTACTTGGTTTTTAAATCTAGGCCTTTTAACATTTAATTAGAATATTTTACTTTGTTTAATCAAGCTACATTTTAAATTTTCTGTTCAACTCTTTTACTTCATAATTTCTTCGATTTCCCTTATCTAATCTATAATTCAAAGCAAAGTTCTGATTCTCTTTTGAAATTCACTTTGATATTTTCTTTCTTTTCTTTGAATTACCTTTTAAATAGTCATTGGCCTTACAAAATTCTGTCATGCAATCTCGAGCTTCCCTTCTATCACCAAGCTCTTTTTTTCCAACTAATTTTCCTTCTCCTTTGTTTCCAAAACTTGCATTCCAATAAATAATAATTATCCATGCATCTTGGTTGTATGCTTCATCAATTTCAGATTGTTTTTGTTTGTATAATTCTTTAATTTCTACATCATTAGTTTTCATGGTTGGTGCATGCATTTGAATAATAGTTGTATTATTAGATTTACCTGCATGTGGATTAATATAATCCTATCAAAGATGGCATTGAACTTTAAAATAGATCTTGAAGTACGTTTTGATACTGAGTGCAATGCCATTCCTCATAATTGTGTCATTCTAGCACAGTAAACCATATGATTCCAAATGGGGAATACACATCCATTTCAGCTCCCTAACAGCAAGGAATTTTATCTTTATGTGTTCTATTGAATTATAAATTTGGAAATAATTCCAAAATTTTCTAGATTTATTCTTCATATATTCAAAGTTCTGCTTATTAGTAGACTACTTTAGTATTTCTTCTCATTTTGAGTCATGGCCTATCAGCAAATGCAGGTCCCAATGCCTTTACCACCAGAAGTGTTACACCATTCATCTCATTATGGTTGGTTTCGCTTGGATATGGCAGTTCTTCTTCAGTCATATTTGAGCACCTCTGGCCTGAGGTTCTTATCTTCCACGACTCTCTGAAACAAGGTTCCACTTCTTTTTATTCGGTTTTCTGCATCTGACAATGTTTTTGTGCTGTGCATATGGTTTTCAGTGGCTGTGAGAGTTAGATTTTGGTCAGTTTGAATTCATATGACATTGTAGAAAAGGAATCCAACCTGTTAAACAGGCCAGTAGCCTGATGAGGCCTCTTGGGAGGTGTGGCCTTCTTGTAAGGAAGAAACTGATACCCCTCTCTTTCTCTTGCCCTTCACCTTCATCGTGTGGAACTCTGTGTTTGGCTCTAGGGGTGAACAAACCTGAAAGCTGTTGTCCTGTCAAGTTTCCAAAAGCCATGGATCCAGCAGGTTCTGCAATGACCAGCCTTTGATCTTCCTGCTTCCATCTTCACGTTTTAGCATCATTAGCCTGAGGCTATGTGAGCCTAATGAGGGCCCCAACAAGTAATGTCACCATGGACTTGGTGGGCTGGGCTAGAGAGATTTCTGGATGTAAAGTTGATAGCTAATATAAAATTCTTTCTTGCACATAGATGAATGTCCCTAGTTTGTTTCTCTAGACAACCAGCCTATCACAGACGATAATTCCTACAGTGTGGATAGCCTATTATTTTTACATATTTTGTTCATCTGGAAGCTCTGCTAAAATCTGTTACTTTGAATGACCCTGCTGGCATTTGAAATACCGGTGACATTGCTTTCAGAATCGCTGCAACACACAAGCCACCATGATACAACAGACTGACAGACACATGGTGGAAGACTCATAATGGGAGACTGAAAACCTCAGCCTTTTACAAACCAAGTGCTTAGATTATAAACTTTACCTGTGTTTTTACCTGAACCCACAGTTTTATTATACATTAGATTACTCTGTTTTAGAGTTCACAGGTTTGAGTACTAATTTTGCCAAATGCTTGCATCCCAATGATATCCCTAAATCCATTTATTAGTCCCCACATAAATTCAACCTCCACTGAATTCCATTAACCATCAGTGTGAGTAGCTTTATACTCAGGCAAAATATATTAGGGAGTACATTACTGTCACAAGCATGCTTGTCCAGAAACAACTAGCAAAGTCCTTGGGGATTTGCCTGGGTGCACCTTCAGTGGAAATTGGGGTGCTACAGTGGCATGTTTATGAGTCACATCTTGAATCTCTTGGTAATCTATTATGTTTAGCTGCCTGATGAGCAATGTTCATACAAAGCAGGGGCCACATTGGGTGAAGGTCAAACACTCACTTTATGACAGGCTGTAAGATTACTCACTTTTGTTTGGCTTTTACCCAAAACAGTTAAGTGATAGATGAGATATTCTTCCACAGACGTCTTTTTCAATCTTAAGGACATTCTATTCTGTGTTTCATTTCCTCCTCCTCCATTAATACACTACCTTTTTCATGATCTTCAATTAAATTCTTTTTAAAGAAGTGCACCATACAAATAAGATTTTAATTTTTTAATTGGTGTGACAGGCCTTTTTAAAGGAAAATATTACATTAAAACATTGAAATGAATAATTAGATAAAAGACATGCATGCATTTTTCCTTTTCAAATAGCTCAGTTTTCATCTCATGTCATGTTACTCTTAGGAATTGTTATTTTAATATTATGAATAAACAATGAAATGATTTATTTTGACAGATTTTTGATACCTCAGCTGTCGAGTGATTTCAAGCTTGAATTTTCCACTACTTAAACAGAAAAGTTAAAATAAAATAAAATAAAAAACCCACTCAGGGTTGATTACTTTGATAGTAAAACTAAAAATCTGACTGGAGAACACCTGAATGGCTGAGAGTGAAGCATGTGTCACATCTCACCATGGATGCGGAGACATCATATAGTGCTTGTTTTCGTGTGTTAAAACGTCCATCATTGTGCTTCCATTTGGAATTTATTTGAGTAAATTTCATAACCATGGGTCCAAAGATATTAGTGACACCAGCAATAAAACTTACAGAAAAATTGAAAATCATGATAGAATTAAAGAAAGAAATAATTTCAAAATCTAAATCAAGTCCCAGTTTGTCTGGTTTAACAGCTAAATATAACATGGCTCAGTCTACATTATCAATATTTTTGAAAAAAGTGATTAAGCAGCATATGTAGTGAAAGGTGCAAAATAGTTAATCATGAAACAAAGAACGTGGACTGTGGAAAAGATGAAAAGTTAGGGTTAATTTGGGTAAGTCATAAAAAATTAACAACCATAGTATATCTAAGACGATGTCATTAGAAAGACTAATGGCTTACATTATGATTTAAGTCCTGGAAAAATAAATATATAAATGTAATTTAGGGGGTCTCAGTATCAATTATGTGTTTTTTTCATTTCTTAAGGGAAAATTATGTTCAGTTCATGATTTTTTTTAAATGTTCAAACAAAAATTGAGTTATGTAAGTGAAGTATCATTGTAAACACACACATATATGTCAGGGAAAGGATAGGAAATGTTGCTTGATAAAGAAATAAAGCTTATTGCTTGTTAAAATAGAATAAAAATGGTGAAATTCTTTAAAATTTTTGCAGTATAAATTAATTTTATTGGGTCATTCTTAAAATGCAACAAAGACCCATAAATTTCCCACCCAAAATGCTACACAAGTGCTTATAAAATAATCTGAGATCATACCCTTTAAAAGGAAATAAGAGAGATGGATGAAAAGCCCTACATTATGGCAAATTTATAAAACTGACAAGTTCAAGTAAATGTTGATTATATTTGATCAGCAGAAAAGAAGTTTTTAAAAGATAATAAATCACCTCATATGGTTTCTCAATTACACAATTATGAATAAAAATGAAAGGTTTAGTAACTTAGAAGTTTGACATTATATCTGAAAATTTTTTTTTAGTCATTTTATTGGGGGCTCTTACAGTTCTTCTAACAATCCATGCATCCTTTTTGTCAAGCACATTTGTACATATGTTATCATCATAGTTTTCAAAACATTTCCTTTCTACTTGAGCCTTTGGTATCTTCTCATTTTTTCCCTGCCTCTCCCACCCAATGAACCCTTGATAAATTATAAATTATTATTATTTTCATATTTTACATTGGCTGCTGTCTCCCTTCACCCATGTTTCTGTGGTTTTAATTTTTTTTTTGTTTTAGTTTATTTGGGACTCTTACAGCTCTTATCACAACCCATACAGATATCCATTGTGTCAAGCACATCTGTACATATGTTGTCATCATCTTTTTCAGAACATTTTCTTTCTACTTGAGCCTTTGGTATCGGTTCCTCATTTTTTCCTCCCTTCCCCATCTTCTCTCCTCCATGAACCCTTGATAATTTATAAATGCTTTTTATTTATTTTTTAATGTCTTACACCGACTGCTGTTTCCCTCCACCCACTTTTCTGTTTTCCTACCCCCTGGGAGAGGGATCATATGTCAAATATTGTGATTGGTTCCCCCTTACTCCCCACCCACTTCCCTTACCTTCCTAGTATCACTACTTCCCTTATTGGTCCTGTGGAGTTTATTTGCCCTGGATTCCCTGTGTTGTAAGCCCTTAGCTGTACCAGTATACATGTGCTGGTCGAGTCAAATTTGTAGGGTAGAAATGAAGGCATGATGGTGGGGAGGGAAGGATTAAAGAACTAGCGGAGACTGTGTGTTTCATCATTGCTATACTGCACCCTGACTGCTTTCCTTGTGGTCCTTCTGACAACAGGTGCCCAATTGACTTCTGATGTGCTTTGGGTCTCCACTCTGCCCTTCCATTCGTTCACATAGATATGATTTTTGTTTTGTATTGTTTGTGTCTTTGATACCTGATGCCTGATCCCATCGGCACCCCTTAGTCATACAGGTTGGTGTACTTCCTCCATGTGGGCTTTGTTGCTTCTCAGCTAGAGGGCTGCTTGTTTACCTGGAAGCCTTTAAGACCCCAGGTGCTATAACTTTTGATAGCTGGGCACTATCAGCTTTCTTCACCACATTTGCTTATACAAACATTTGTCTTCAGCGATCATGTCAGGGAAGGTGAGCACAGAGTATCATTTTAGTAGAAAAAAAGTGTTGCATTGAGGGAGTACTTGAGTGGAGGCCCAATGTCCATCTTCTGCCATAATACTTTGTAAATAAATGCATATACATTCCAGCTAGGGGAGAGGGGCATGTCAGATCAGCACAAATGGGAGCAAAAGAAGGGAGAGGAAGAGGGAGTGGAGCACATCCTGGCCCATCAAGCCTAGAGTATGATATCCCCGCTCTGAACAGACAATGAACAGAGTGGACAATATGGCTAATCCCACTAGGAGACATATCATCCCTTGATGGCCCAGGGCCCTACGGGGGACAACACTGGTGACTCAGGGCCGGGACTGGACCAGAATGACCCTGTGACACTGAGGCAATGCAGTAAAAGTGTGCGACACAGCAACCATGAGAGCAGAGCAGCCCGAGAGAGTACAAAGGACAGACGCTGGGGCCAGAGCAAGGAAACACAGTGAAATATAGCAGTTGTGAGAAGGGTACGGCACCTACCTGTGTGTATTCTGCATGGGGTTCCTATTATGCGGGCCACTCCATGACATGTGTGAGCAATACGTCCATGTACACATACAGACCCACCAGAGGGATTTAAAATGCTTGTGGGAAAATTCCATTATTCTAATTCAATTTTCCATTAATTTGGAAAGCTTCTCATAAACTAGTATAGAAAATATAATTAAAAATGAATATATATTTTTGC
This sequence comes from Tenrec ecaudatus, assembly GCF_050624435.1. Classification (NCBI taxonomy): domain Eukaryota; kingdom Metazoa; phylum Chordata; class Mammalia; order Afrosoricida; family Tenrecidae; genus Tenrec; species Tenrec ecaudatus. The sequence goes on from NC_134531.1 coordinate 238,890,250, forward strand.
ATTAAACTCCCAAATTAACTCATAGCAGCTGACTAGTTATGGCTAGAGACCAGGAAAGTAGATGCTACGTTATACTACAGGACACAAGATAGCTCCAGAATCTTTGCTTGTGAGAAGATAAGATCAGACAGTGACAATTCATTTGTGATTGACTAGTTGTCAATCATGAAAAAAAATATATATATAGTGGAATTTCAGAGTTTTCCAAATTATCAAAAAGTTTTTCTCACCCTTAATTCATATATGAGGTGGTATCTCCCACACTAGTGCTTTGGGTTACAAAGGAGACTGTAAAACTCAAATAAAATTTTAAAACAAAGTTTATTAAGTCATAAATAGGAAAAAGACAAGACAAAGACAAGAATACATCATCTGAATAAACAGCCATCATGAAGCCCAAGGGCTTGCTGAGACTCAGACACTTTGAAGAGACTCAGAGACATGGGAGGGCAAAGGAAGTGTCATAAAAGCCTGATACAAAGCAGGTCAGTGCATCACATTCACAAGTAGGACATAAGAAGTGGGAAGAGGGCCATAATTGGGAAACATACATTATATTAGGTAGAAGAGTTTCCATGAATGGTCAAGGGTCTTCTGACCGCAGCATGAGTCATGACACACGAGTATGTGACCCTCCTTTAGCAATCCTTATCGAGGACACAGCCAGGTAAGTCCCTAACGGAGACTGCCCTCCTTGCTGGCTAGGTGATGGTGGTGATGGGGAGGAGGGTCTAAATCAATTGCAAGTTCACTCTGCCTAAGTGCAAGACTGTTCACACCCCTAGTTGATTTTCTGCAGGAATTCCATGTAAGCTTAACCCAGGTGGTGATTCTAAAATGAATTTTAGGCTTTTACTTATCCCTATAGCCTTCTGCAAGCCTGGTGTGCAGTATTTAAGCTCTAATACACTAATAATCTCTTGTATAACCTATTTGACTATTCAGTTACATTCTAATAAACATGTATTTGGATATGTGTTGTGTGTAAAAAATGAAGCAAAGAAAAAACTATTTAAAGTGCAATCTTAGTTTCTTAGTGCTATAGAAGTACCACAAGTACTTGAAAATACATCAGCACAAAGAAGAAAAGAAATGAAAAACAAGAATATCTTAGCAATGACAGTATTTATGGGGGTGGGGGTGGATGGCGCTTTCCTTTTCCAGGACAGACCTCCGAAATACATTCCAGGGGATAACTTTACGTGTGTTTTTCCTTTAGAAAGAAAACTGGTTTAATGGTCTTCTCCTGTTACTCCAAAGACTCGAAGGTATCCCATGAGTACATTTTAAAAAATACGCACAATATTGATACTTGAAAGCAGCTTGTCTAATTTATTTTTTATCTATTATTAAAATTATATTTTTCTTTCTCTTCTATCTAACAACATCAAAATTGGAAACAACACATGAAAGCACTTATGGGGACACATTTATTCCATTAGTATGTAGTTGCTCTAGTTGTGTGTGCAGTGGCATCAGCTCCAGCTCATAATTACTCTGTGTACAAAAAAAGAAAACAATGGCAAGCCTTATGACATCCTAAAAATTATGGATATGCATGAGCCCATTGTTACAGCCACTGTGTCAATCCATTTGAATGAGGGCCTCTCTGTTTTTCACGAACCCTCTATTTTACATCATGATATCTTCTCAGGTATCGGCCTTCCCTGTTCACCTGTCTAAAGTGCAGGAGATGAAGACTTCGCATCCTCATGTTTAAAGAGCATCCTGCTTATACTTATTGCAAGACAAAGTCTTCAACAACATCATAATTTTAAGGCATCAAAATTTTTTGTTAATTATCTAGATTTCACATGTGTGTTCTCAGGAGAAGCACAATTTATGACTCTTGATATGTATATATACACAGTGAAAGAGATTTCTATCAAGAGAGCCCTCACAAGTTGTAGAAGTTGGTAAGTCCAGTCCACCTCATGTCTGTGTGTCAGATGAAAACTATAAGGGTTGACTGATAAGAAGCAGGAAACTGAAGCAGGAAGGCCACAGGCTGGTGGATGCCTAGTCAGCATTAGTGCTGATGGCTTTGGGAATCAGCATGTGATATAATGGGATGTCTATGAACCAGATGTAGCATCCAAGTACAGGTGTAGAAGTGAGCTACTTTCCACAGACTCTCAGTCTGTAATAAGAGAAGGCCACACGTCCTGTGAAACCTTCCTCAATTTCATCAAAATTGTGACCAAATGAATTAACTCTCTACGTCACAGAAGATATACCACCATGGCATTGACCACAATAGACAAGATCACATCATAGAAGAATCCTGGCTTTTCAAGGTGACACAAAACCCAAATCATGTATCTTAAAAAGCAAAATATAAAACTCATTGTTATGATTCATCTGACTCAACGTGACCCCATAGGGCATAGAACTGCCTTTGTAAGTTTCCGAGGCAGTAAATATTTGTGGAAGCAGAAAGCCTCGTGGTTTTGAACTCTAGGCCTTGTGGTTAGCAGTCCAACAGTTATATATATATATATATATATATATATATATATATATATATATATATATATATATATATATATATATATATATATATATATAAAACCGCCATAGCTCCTGACACTCATCTTATTGTTGTTAGGTGGCATTGAACCCATCCCAACCCTATGCACACCAGAATGAACCACTCCCACACTCCCATGTCCTGTACCACTTTCACAATTGTCCCAGGGATTAAGCCCCTACTCTCAGCCACTGTGTAAATCCATTTCCTTGAAGGCCTTCTTCTTTTTTGCTGCCTCTCCCTTTTATCCAAGATAATGCTCGTCTCTAGGCCTGATCTCTTCTGACACCATAGCTTGACAAATAGGTAACATCATGAGAATGAAGTAAAGATTGAAGTCAAGGTTTTGTCTTGTTTGGATCCGTAATCAATGCTCACTGAAGCAGCAGTCAAGAGGTCAATAGATTGGCAATGCACAGGGAAAGCCTGCTGCACAAGAACTCTCTAGAGTATTGAGAAGCAAGGAAGTTATTTGAGGACGAGGGTGCTCTCATCAAGTTAAGGTATATTCAAATGTCTCATGTGTCTGTGAAAGATGAACCTTGAATAAGGAAGACCGAAGAAGAACTGATGTGCTTGAGTTGTGGTGCTGGTGAAGGATACTGAAAATGGCATGAATGTGAACAGGACAAACCAATCTGTCTTGGAAAAAGAATGTCCATAGAGCTCATTAAAAGTAAGAATGACACGACTTCCTCTTATATACATTGGTCAAGTTCCTTGTTTGAGAAAGACATCATGCTTGGCAAAGTGGAGGAGCAGCATAAAAGAGGAAGGCCTTCAACAATGGGTTGAACAATGGGCTCCAGGATGTGAACCATTGTGAGGGGGAACAGGTCTGGGCAGTGTTTCGTTCTGTTGTGCATCTGGTCACTATGGGTTGGAACCAACTGGATGGCATCTAACAACAACAGCAGTATTTAGACATTGAACCTCCAAAAAGTCAAGTTGGATTAATAAAAGGACATCGAATAAGGGATATTATTAAAATATCAGAAGCATCTTGGCTGACAGAAAAGATTAACATATCAATTTTACTCTTTTACTGACTATGCAAATTCATTATACTATTTGGATCATGTGAACAATTGTTGGCAATCCCTGGATTCCATAACATTTAATTATGAACAGAACAAGTTCCTGCTTGTTTACAATAAAGGAAGTTGTATGTTAGGGTTGTCTCACTTCACTGTATTTATTAAAATTGTATGCTAAACAAGTAACTCAATAAGCTTCACTATATGAAGAAGAACACATAATTAGGAATAGAAGATAATACATTAACAATTTGTGATGTGTAGATGACATAAATTTTCTTGCTAATAGCGAAGTGAAATTGAAGATTTCAATAAAGATCAAAGACTACAATGTTCAGTATGGAATTATACGGCACCATAAAGAATGCTTTCTTTCTATAACTGCATTAATAATCATCATCATTATAAATGGAGGAAACATAGGAGTTTCCAAGGATCTTATTTTATTTAGACCTACAATAAGAACACTTTAAGTAGTAATCAATTAATCAAACTATGTATGACGTTGGGAAAAAAACAGCTACAAAACACCCAAAAGTGTTAGAAAGCTAAGATGTCACTTTGAGCGAGAAGATTCACCTGAATATATTTTTGGTATTTTTAGTTACCTAAGTTGTATGTCCACCACTAGTCTGTCTGCTTTATAATGGTGGCTTGTGTGTTACTGAGAAGCTAGAAGGAATGTCACTGGCATTTTAACTACCACCAGGTCACCCAAAGTGAATAGGTTTAAGCAGAGCTTCAAGATAAAGAAAAGACTACCAAGAAGGAATATGTTGTGGGAAGCCGCAGCTCTCGCCGCCATTACAAGATGGCGCCGGGCAGTCAGGGCGGTGGCCCAGTTAAATGGTAAACAACCACTTAGAGCATGCGCACTGCTTAGATGACGTAGTCATAACTCCACCCTGGAGTATGCTAATAATGGTTCTGGCGAACGCACCAATCAATGCACAGCACGTCCCCATAGAGCGCATATAAGCAGCAGTAGTTTGGGGCTTCGGGGTCTTTTTCCGCATCTGCAAATCGAACCCACATTAAACGCCTGTGGAAGAATCCTGTTGTGGCGCGTCCTTCTTGCTGGCGAGACTGAGCGCGCAACAATATGTTGTCCAGTGCTGAGGAGTTTACCACTGGAAATCCTATGGATAGCATTGCTATATTTTCAGATACTGAAAACCTCATGGAGAGAAGCAGAATATTGTCAGAGATAGTGCTAGAATATGAGCCTTCACTTTGGAAGGCACACAGAATATGAATGAGGAAGAACTGCCTTCTCAAGTACAGTCAACCATAACAAAGTGGCTAAAATAATGCCTGTGGGTAACAAAGCCTTGGAGACCTTCACTTGACAATGGTGCATGATTCAAATTGAGGAAAAAATAAATGAAAGCATCAATTGACAATTGGAACTCCAAATGTATGAATATTAATCTAGGTGAATTGGGAGTTGTCAAAAATTAAATGAAATGCATTAAAATCTGCATTCTAGGTATTAGTGTGCTGTACTTCAATGAAATTGGCTCCTATAAATCAGAAAATCATTTAGTTTCCTATGCCAAAATGACAGATTTACGAGGAATAGCATTGCATGCGTCATCAAAGAGGACAATGTACTATAATGCTGAATGTGGTAGGATATTATCTGTCTCCATGCAAGGAAATCCAAACAATACAACTATTATTTAAATTTACACACTAAACATTAAAGTTACTGATGCAGAAATTGAAGAATTCTACCAGAGTTTTCAGTCTGAAGGTGAGCAAACACAATCAAGATGCATTGATAATTATTGGCAGTTACAATGTTAAAGTTGGAAACAAAGAGAAAGGAGTAGTAATTGAAAATATGGCCTAGGTGATAGGGAAAAAAAACAGAGATCAAAGGTTAGCAGTTTTCAGGACCAATGCTTTTCTATTGCAAATACATTTTTCAATAACTCAAAAGGGGACTATACACATGGAATTCTCCGGATGGAAAACACACAAATCAAATAGACTACACTTGTGGCTAGAGTTCAATATCAGCCACTGAAACCAGGCCAGAGTTCGACTGTGGAACAGACCATCAATTGCTCCTATGTAAGTTCAGGTTGAAGCTGAAGAAAATCAGAAAAAGTCCATGAGAGCCCAAATATGACCTTAAGTCTATGCCACCTGAATTTTGATATCTCAATACCAGATTTGGTGCATTGAGCACTAAAGACAGAAGACCTGAGGAGCTTTGGGAGGATCTCAAGGGCATCATTCATGAAGAGAATAAAGAGAGAAAAGCAAGAAAAGTTCAAAATAGACATGAGAAGAGACTCTGAAACTTGTTTTGTTTGTAGTGCAGCTGAGGTATGTGGAAGAAATGACCGAGTCAAAGGGAGGAAACAAAACATTTCAAAGGGAAAACAAATCTGTTCTGGAAGAAGTAAGACGAGGATGCTCTTTAGAAACAAGGATGATGAGACTCCATCTCATGTGTTTTTGTCACGTTGTCAGGAAAGATTAGTACCTGGAGAAGTACATAACTCTAGGAAAAATTGGATGCCATTCATGGCAGTCACAAAAGGAAGACTTTAAAAGAAACAGAGGAAATAACATGAGGCAAAGTACATTTATAGAGGCCTAAATACAGGTATGTACATATGTAAATATATTTATATATAATGATAGAGAAAGAGATCTGTGTACATATACTTTTGTCAAATATTAAAGTAGCAGATGGATATTGGGCCTCTACTCAAGTACTCCCTTAATTCAAAAACACTTTTTTTCTAATAATCTGGCATTCTGTGATGCTCATCTTCCTGACAGGATTGCTGAAGACAAAATGGGTACATAAGCAAATGTGGTGAAGAAAGCTGATGGTGCCCAGCTTTCAAAAGATATAGTGTCTAGGGTCCTAAAGGCTTGAAGATATACAAGTGGCCATCTAGCTGAGAAGCAAGAAATCCCATGCAGAAGAAGCACAACAGCCTGTGTGATCATGAGGTGTCAATTAGATCATGTGTCAGGCATTAAAGACCCAGAATAAAAAATCAAATCAATGAGAATGAGGGGGAGCATAGAGTGGAGACCCAAATCCCATTTGTAGACAATTGGACATCCCTTACAGAAGGTTCACAAGGAAGAGAGGAGCCAGTTAGTGTGCAGTATAGCACCAATGAAACATACAACTCTCCTCTATCTTTAATGGTTCCTTCCCCCTACTATTATGACCTCAATTCTACCTTAAAAATCCCGGTAGATCAGAGCATGTACATGGATACATATAAGAGCTTTCAGCACATTAATTTCAGGAGTGTTTTTCCTCTTAAATATAGAAAGTGTAACTTGTAAATTACTGAAAGCAAAGAGATGTAACGTCAGCATATAGTACAGAAATTTTTATTTAAGATTAAACACCTAAGAACCATAGAATGAAGTATAGGGTTTTGAAATAAACTAGAAAGAATAATAATTTTAATTTTTAAAGTCAATAAATAAAGACAATTCTCATTGTCTTTTAGAAATAGATTTTAGAAAATGAGAGTTTGGAAAGTATGTTCTCATAATGGACATATAGTTGCCAAATATAATATAAAAAAGTGCTGAAAAGGTGAAAACCCCATACAATTTTCAACCTGTCTTAATGATGTGCTAAAAATTAATTGACCATACAATAATTAGCAATTGGGCTTTGAAGTAGGATGGAACTAATGAACAATGGTGTGTGGGACAAATCACAGCCTTGTCAACAAGATAATGGTGAATTATAGCCTGCTCATGGGTGAAAGATTATGTGACAAGCCCACACAGTCATCTGTAAAAGTGGTCAGTTGAGGTTTATACATGAAAAAAGGCATTTATAGAATAAGGACATGCACATGAAATAAGACATTGAATTTCTATTTTGAAGATTTTGATAAAACAACTTTTAAACCAATTTTCCATTGCTGTTGTTTAACAAACTTGCCATGAATTCGGATGTTTAAAATGATATAAATCAATTAAGCTTATATTTCTGTAGGCCAAAAAATTTATCATTGGTCCTACCAAATCTAAAAATGTAAGGACAAAATACATACACTTAATTAAAGCATCAGAATAAAACAGGAGGAGTCACAACACAATGCAGATATATGCTATGCTTTGGACTTTGCAGATTTCAATTGGAGAACATAGAGAAAGATCAGGAGAGTAGGAGAGGGAAACATCTGATTTGAATGACGGACTTAGGCCCGATTTGGGGGGTAAATAACTATAAATTTTGTGAGTTCAAGAGAAATAGGTAAGTATAAAAAGAGTGAATAAACAATGTGAATTAAATACGTAGTAAAATCCACTAGAAAAGAGACAGGTAATTTCCCATTTCAGAACTGAATATAAGTGAATCATTCTGCTTAGAGTCCAGGATGTGTGAGATGAGTATGGGACAAAGAGGAGTATCACAAGTTGGGAGGTGCTTTTTGTTAGTGGATGGTTATGAAACTGCTAGGTAGGTCAGGTAGATCTAGTGCAACAGGGAAGGGGAACAATGGAAGGAATTTCTAGCACAAGGGAAGGCAAAGACGCATTTCTTGATCAATAGCTTCCCAACACAAAGGAAGATAAAGGGCAGAGAAGACATATTACCTTTTCATGGTTTGCAAAAAGAGAAGGGCATGGGTGGAGAGATAGGTAAGACAATTGTACCACCTCGACAATAATTGAATTAACCCTTAGTTTTGGCCCGATAGCAGACACAGAATGAAATTTGGAAAATGCATATATCATCCATGAGAGAAAAATCTCTATGTTACAAATTATCCAAGAACAGAAGACCACTGGAAAGTCAGTAATTAAAGAAAGTCCTCCATTATAAGGATAAAAACTTGGATTTCCATGTCAAGTATCCCTTAAGACTGGCTGAGGCATCCTTAAGTAGACCCCATGCTTTAGTGCCTCCCTAATAAAGTCACTCGATCTATTCCAAACCTTTATCTTGTCTTTGGTCTGAGTCTGTCTTTCTTCTGAATACTTTCTTGAGAGCAGGACAAGAATTGCCAGAGGCAGGCATAAATCTGACCCTATCTGAAGTCCCTATTGTCATGAGGCAGGGATCAGACATGCCTCCACTCTCCACCTTTCTGTACCTATCTGGTGTCAACATTTTCACCCATAGCACTCTATATCTATGCTGGGTTCAATAATGGCCACATAGAATTCATAGCAACTCATGGTTAAAAAGGCTTATTGGAGACTCTAGTAGGTTACCATAAATCAATGTAAGTAAATAGTTAGGATATAGTAATTGGTCCATAGCAACACCTCTCTACAGTCTTGGGTAGGCCTCTCAGCAGTCCTCAACCTCTTAGCTAAGTGGTCCCTTGGTCTCTACCTCTAGGGCCCTGGAAGTCAACCTGCTGCTCTGTGTCACAGTTTTGACAGCTCCTCTGTTCTGTCTCATGATCTTGTCTCACTATCTGGTGCTTCAGGTCTTGGCCTCTACCTTTCAGGCTGAGATCTCAAATGTATTGCATGGAGGCTCTTCTTTCAAGATCCCATGATATCTCTCTATTTCTGCCATGATACGTCATCCTTATAGCCAGGTATGTAACAACTGTAACGGAAAATGCTCTCTATTAATGTTATATATGTTCCATTTGCTTAGTACCACTGAATAATTTGGTTAGCGTTATAGAGACATGGATAATTCACTACCATCAAGTTGCTTCCAAGCCACATTAAGAAGTTTCACTCCACCACAATGTTGAAATTATAAATGAATATAATACTATTGAAAAATACTGTTATGGTTGAATCATATGTCAACTTAAATTCCTCTTTTGAATACTCAATGAAATTTACTTGGGTTTTATAAGATGTGTTCTTGGAAAAACTCAATGCCATTTCTCAAACACCATTTGAATCCAATCTTCATGGAATGTGTTTTCCCATTTATATATCTAAGTTTGTTCTATTATTAAAAGTTACGCATTTCATTTTAACAACTGTTCATTTCTAGCTTTACATTGACCCAGTTATAAAATACAGCTCCTGTCAACGGATGTATCATACAAGTGGTCTTCAACTATTTCATGGAAGATACATAGGGTGAAAATGATGAATCAAATATAAATGTTTACACAAGCATAAACTCATACTAACTCATTTAAGATATCTTAACTGGACCTAATTTGAGTTACAAAAATGCCTGTTTTTTTGTTAAAAAACAACTTCATAAAGTCATTAAGAGAGCAACACATGAATTCTGCTGAAATTGAAGCAAGAATAAACACTAAATTCAACTTGAACCTCGGGTGAAGAATGATGAAATCTTAATGCTCTATAAAGATATTATGGAGAAATTTGGCCAAAGAAATCAGCAGTTTACAAATGAATAATAATTTTAACTTGATTTTAGCCAAGAGGCCAAGAAGTGATGGATAACTAATTTTCAGAAGGGACATCATGTTAATGAAAATGAAGCCCATAGTGTGACAGACCACCTAAATCAGTTTGTTTGTGTCCTAATTGAAATTGACTTCCCTTCATCAGTTCAAATTCATCAGCTCCTTCTCAGGAGAAAGATGAGGTTCTCTGCTTCAATAAAGATTTAAAAGTCTTGACAAAGTCAAGGGTCTGTTGTCTGTTCTCCTCTGTCCTCAAGGGTTGCTGTGAGCTGAAACTCACTGGATGGCAATGAGTTGCATTGAGAATGACTGTTAGTGGAAAACAATACCTAATATCTTAGACATGCTAAATGCTTCAGCATACACATCTGTGAATGAAAGATTAAATGAACAGGTCAAGAACGACAGTCAGGTGACATATTGTATCTATTTTATATAATCGAGGCATTTTGATTGTTGACTTTCTGAGGGGAAAAAAGAAAACAATATCTTAATATAGAATGTTTTAATACATTAAGTCAAAGCTTTAGCTAAAATAAAACAATAACAACAAACAAACAAATGCCTGGGGAAGCTTAATCAGGGAATCCTTCTCCACTAATCAAAGGATAATTTAGCAAGAATTCCAATAGAAAATCATTCATGATCAATCTTCTAATCCTGATTTATAACTTCTGATTTCTTTTTGTCTCCTACTCTTAAATAAATAAATAAAAATATAAAAGCATCTTCAGTGAATAATGTAAAAAAAATCAAACAGAACACACACACACGCCCAAACCCCCACAAAACTGCACTGATATGGTTTAAATCCTCCAATCCCCCATCCTTTAGAGATGGACTAAATGACTGGTATCATCACTTACAAAATTGTCTTAACTATGATGGCACTTGTGTTAGACTGGATTCTCTAGATAATCAAATGCTTCTCTCTGTATATAGAAAGACATTTATATCAAGAAATGGCTGTCAGAATTGCAGAAGCAGGTAGGTCCAGTTCAGTTTAATTCCATAAGTCAGATATTAGCTGTAGACATCTCCTAACTCAGTCAGCTTCAAGGACTGAGGAGCCTGAAAGCATAAAGGTGAAGAAGCAAAACAACAGGCTGGTGGGTGCAAAGTCAAATGAATCCAAGGTCGGAAGTCTGCTGGCTCTTGTGATCAACAGGTAATATGACAGTAGCTTGATAAATCAAATGCAAGATTCAGACTCAGCTGTGGTGACAAGCTTTCCCAAAGTGCTTCAAAAGGGGCATGCCACACTCAGAGGATTCATTCTTTCAACTACATCAGTGTTGTGATCTGATGCAAGAACTATGCTCCACACAACTGATGGCTGTTCACAGAGTTGATTATATTATGTGAGATACAATCGTGAAGTCAATTGCACTGTGTTAATTCACATCATAGGAAAAAACTGCCAAACTCCTGAGAATCCTGGCCCAGCCAGGTTGACACAAATATGACTATCACAGAGCTTATGTTAAGAAATAAAGTTCATATATTTATCTTATATTTTAATTCTATTTTTATGAACACTTGAAGACCTCTTATATATCACAATTTCAAAACCAGAAATTATAAAACTCACAAGATTTTTGCTCTTGTCTAATAATTGTTTTATATAATTTGCTTTAGGCACTTTGGAAATAAAATATTTTTCCAGATCTTTCTCAGTAAAATCTGATTCCATACAGTAGTCCTGAGACTCAATTATCATTTCCATATTTTTACTTTCTATTGGTATTTAGTCCACTTGCCAAAGTAAATAGCTTCTTGCCAATTTAGCCCATTTCTCTGTGATCACTAAAGGGGAAAATAACTAAATTGACAAGAAATGAATCAATTTGATGTTGATAAGAATTTTCATTATCAGTTATTGTTTTCATTTTCTTCAGCTTTAACCTGAATTTACTTATGAGCAAGTGATGGCCTGTTCACAGTTAACCCCTGGCCTGATTTTAGTTGCTGATATTGAGCTTCTCCAGTGTCTCTTCCCACACCTTGATTTTTGTGTATTCCATCTGTAGAAGTCCAATTGTATAGCAGCCTTTTATTTAGTTGAACACAAGGTATTTGCTATGAATTAGTTGTTGGTCTTGAAGTGCCTACTACTTTCTTTGCAAATTTTGCATTCCAATTAACCATAAGTATCAATGCTCTTGATTGCATGTTTGAAGTCATTGAAGGAATTCTTCAATTTCTGCATCACTCACTAGCTTATCTTGTTGCTACCTGAGCTTGATTAATAGTTGTGTTGATTGCATTTCCTATCACAGGCAGAGATGTACTTCCAAATTGATTTTGAAATGCCCTTTAATTGAATGAATGCAACACCACTTTTCTCAGCGGTGTCATTCCCCCCATAGCAAATCAAAGAATTTTCTGATACCTTATGGTCAATACTAGGCCATTTCAGCTCAGTGATGCTCCAGATTCCTTATGGTCAATACCAGGCCATTTCAGCTCAGTGATGCTCCAGATATTGATTCTATGTATTCCATTTCATTTTTGACCATTTCCAATTTTCCTAAATGCATACTTCCAACAGGCCAAATTCTGACCATTAACAGATTTTTGGAGCTGTTTCTTTTTAATCTTGAGTCCTGCACCATCAGCACACAAAGATCCTGAAGGTTCCAGTCTCACAGTTTGTTTAAACTGTGAAGTTGGGCGGTAAGCAGATAGATAGATGTAAAGATGAGTCAAATCTAGAGAGATGATATGACAATGAAGGCTATTGAGAATTTCAGTTTTTTCCTGGATGTGAAAGAAACCTTTGGAAGGGTTATAAACAAAGGGTTAAAATAATAAGTTTTCTATATCAGAATTTTGATATTGCCTACAACATATAAAGCAGCTTCCAGGGAGCAATAGGGAAAATTTAGAAACAGCTTATCAATATTTTGGAATTGTATATGATAGACATTTTTTGTTTTTCCAGCAGAATAACATCACCAAGGCTTCCATGGGTGGGACTCAGTTTTTCACATCGTATCTCAGTTCTATAGACTTCTGGTTTCAAATAAAGTGTATTTCCTTAGATAATGTGTAACTCCCCATTTAGATATCAACTACAGGGTGAATGGGGACTTACTAGATTTCTGTAACCATGATTGGTTTCCATCACACACATAACGTCTTACTGTACAATGCTGCTGCTGTTTGTATTAGTGCCATGGCATTGGTTCTGATCCACATCAACCTTATGCACACAGAAGGAAACACTGCAGCATTCTCTGTCTTTCTTTCATGTATTCCTATGCATGAACCCACACAACACTAAGTAGTAGAAATATCCAATGTTCATAGAACTCTCACATAAACATATAAAACTCTTAACCATTTTATTAATCCTCAAATTTAATATTTTCTCCATTCATGGACTGTGACTTTATGTGTGTATATAGCCTTGCACTTCCGGCATGATTGCACCAGTAGGCCCTGACCCCTATTAATCATCTTACTTAATCAGCCTGATTTTTACTCATAGGCCATATCAGAATCAGTTTTACTCCTCTCAGCTACAGAATATCGCTTACTACCTTGAAACCATGATAGGTATTAATAATAAAAGTAACTATCTAAGAATCAAAAGTTTTACTTCCCTTGTCCTTTGGTATTTCTTTGACAAAATGTCATGCTTCAAATGAGTCTGGAACTATTGCAATAGATTCACTCCTGAAACCATGATTATTTAAGGCTCAATTGTATTTTTTGTGTATATTTGATGCGGATGTTGATACCGCAAGTAATTATAGCATTAAAAACATTTTCCTTTAAACCTGCAACTGATCTCTCTCTCTCTCTCTCTCTCTCTCTCTCTCTCTCTCTCTCTCTCTCTCTCTCTCTCTCTCTCTCTCTCTCTCTCTCTCACACACACACACACATAAATTAGTGGTGTCTCTGTATTTCACTTTGTAAAAAACTGATGCTAAAAATCTTTTAAGATCAAGAATTCAATTTCTATTAAAGTTATCCCCAAATTACTGCCATAGAGTCAATTCAGACTTACACAGATCTTATAGAACAGAGCAGCAGTGAGTTTGGGGGCTTCTGAGGATCTAAATCTTTATTAGAGCAGAATGCCTCATTTTCTCCTGTGGAGTAGTTGGTGGGTTTATAGCTTCTCTTAACAGCCCAAGATGTAAGATACTACACCACTATGCCAAATTTTTCATTTACAAAGTGTATCATTAATTTTGTCCTGTTATGGGTCCTACTAATCAATAGAGGAATTGAAAGAAGGAGAATGCTTAAAATTGTTGAAACCTATTCTCTCTACTGAAATAAAAAAAATACCTAAGCATATGCTCTACAAAACATATGTTCTACAGCTAGTGGTTTTAGATTTGCATGTAAAGTATATTAATTTCACCTTTCAAGTACTTGAGGCTATTATCATATCTTTAGGCAACTGATGCTTAACTAAACAATGCCGTTTCAGGTCCTGTAATTTTTCTTCATTACCCAGTGAACGGATTCCATTAATCATTTCTGCTCTTACAACTCTACAAATCTCAGGGTACTTCCTGTATTAAAGTAAATAGAACAGAAAAAGGGAAAATGCCATGAAAACCATAAATTATAAGGAATGTAATGGGTTCTTTTTATTCCCACTCTATGAAGTCATAGCCAGTCAGTCTGTGAGGGAGCAAAGGAGACTTAAAATCACACATATAATTTAAGAACATGTACTAAGTCTTAAATAGAACTAAATAAGAGAAGACAAAGAAAAAGAGACATCATTCAGAAGAGAGAGACCATTAGCACAAGGTCACAATGGAGTCCAAGAGTTTACAGATCATCTGAGTTTTACATGGGACATGAGAGGACAAAGGGAGCTGGCACAGAAACATAATTGGCAGCATATCAAGACATCACAGAGCAGATGGGACTCTAGGAATGGCAATGGAACCACGAATGGATCGTGTACATGACACTCAACAGAAAAGCTTGCAAGAGTAGTCCATGGCCTCTGAGCAAGGCAGTAAGGGCACAACTCAAGACTGTATTCCCTTAGCATGTCAGGCTTCTCTGAGGGGAGACCCAAGGACACTGTCCCTCCTAGTCTGCTTAGTAGGGTGGAAGTCATCAACTTTCCAGTTCACTCTGCCTAATAGTAAGACTGTTCACAATCCTGGAATTCAATGGATACTAAAACCACTTGGGGATTCTACAAATGGATTTTTGAATTTTGACTGTTATCCATAGCCTCTGCAAAACGGGTATACAGAATTTACGTTCTGATACAATGTTCAAGAGCTACCTGTTTTTCAACTCCCATCCAGCTAAGCCCTCAGCAGGTGGTAAGTGTAGTCCTAGGGGAAATAAATTGATCCCAGATTCAAATATAATTTATACAGACATGTGTTAAGTCTTAAACAGAAAATGACAAATCAAAGAAAAATCATCTGTATGAGAAGTGTCATCAACACGATGGCCCTAGAGATGTTAAAAGGATTCACAAAGCCAAGATTGAGACACCAAAACAGAGCATGGAAAACATGGAAAGTATCACAAAATCATAATCCACAGCAAATTAGCTCATTGCCATTGCAGACAGAACTACAGAAGCAGGAAAGGGACCATGGTTGGGATGACAACATTATTTAAAATTAGAAAGTTGTACAAGATTTTGTCTAGGGCATTCAAACTAAGGCAATAAATTCAAGGCATGAATCTTAGCACGACACCTGAGTACCCTAATTTCTATCCTGGTACAGCCAGGTACATAGTACCTGAGAAAGAGACTGCTCCCTTCTTGGGGTAGCTAGGGGAATGGACTAACCCACCATCAAACACACTCTGCCTGAGGGCAAAACTTTTCACATTACTGGTCTAAGGTAAGGATGAATTCAATGGACTATGTGGAGACACATAAATGGATTGGGGAATCTCACTGTAAATCATAGTTTTCCAAAATCTTAATGCTCAAAATATAGGCTTAAAGCTATAGAAGTATGGATAAGAGATTTTGTTTGGCATATGTGGCAAAGAGAAAACAGAGATGGGAAACAGATGAACATTATATGAGAACAGTGCCTGCCCAAATCTGGACAACATTACAAGGTCAACAGTATATATAAAACTAGCAGCATATATAAAATGCAGAATCAATAGAAGCCTCATCCTTCCTATGTATGAGAAATACTTTTGAATTGGTGACCATTCTTTCAAAAAAGCATATCTACAAATCTCTAGTAACTTTAGTTAAAGGCGGGGGGGTTCATTGATCCAAAAGCCTGGAAAGGGGAAGAAGATAAAGGTGATAATTGTCCTTCATCTATATATCTTTGTTGGTAAAAGGATACTCCTAAATTAAGTTCCCTAGTATTTTGTGTAAGCATTTGTAAGTTTCATGTAAGAATTTTTCCTAGAAAATAATACATGTTAGCTTTAATTGAAAAAGAAATTAGAATCAGTGCACACTGATAAAACCTATAACACATGTTTCCCTAAAAACCCAGAGCAAACCCACTGTAATAAAGTCAGTTCTGACTCATAGTGACCCTATATGCAATTTCCGAGTCTGTAATCTTTGGAATAAGATAGTCTCGTGTTAGTGATTAGATAGGTAGAGCAACTGGTGGGTTTGAATCACTAATATTCGGTTAGCAGCTCCATGCTTACCTGACAACATCCCTAGAGCTCTTTGATTATGTCCACAGCTGGCACAAGCAGTTCAACGTCAGGTACAAAATTAAAGGTTCCTGACTCACACCCATCTTCTAGAGCTGCAGGAAAAAGAAAGGAAAAAAGAGGGGGTTCCCAATCTGCTCTGTAATCTTTAAACGGATAGAGCAGTTATGACACCCTAAGGACCTCTTGTCTATTACCTTTTTTTTCTCTCATTTCTTAGGGTGTGACCCACACTCCTATTATCTGAAATCTTCCTTATTGGGAATTGGATCATCAGCCTTATATTCAAAGATCCTTCTGCACAGGCCTTCCAATTAGACTGTGTCTGAGAGTACCTACTGTAGTCTATACATCAGGGTCCTTCAACTGAACCAGGATCCAAGCATCCCTAGAAGGGACCATATTATCTTGCCCATTGTTCTCCATGAGAATAGTTCTCAAGGGAAAAGCAAATCTGGAAAGCAAATGAAAGGACATGAATCAACAATGAGACCTCTGTTTATAGACAGACCAGGTTACATGTAGGAAAGGGATGGGAAAGAGTCAGAATCCAAGAAGTCTAAGGGCCTAATGAGATCCAGAAACGTGGGATTTTCTTCATGAGAACCCCATTATCTCCCTTCTCTGCCCACATAATACATCCCTCTCTGTTTTTCTTGAAATTGCATGTAATTCTGGTTTGGTTCATAGACTGATAAAGCAGGGCAAAAGTCACAGTTTGGGCAACAGCATCTCTACTCTGAAACACATATAGTAGTTATGATTCAAACTCAATAGATTTTAATCATCATATTGGGAGCACTTACTGTAATCATACTAATCCATAGTTCAATGACATCAAGCAGTATTGTCCAATTGCTACCACAATATGTTTCACAACTGTCTTCTTGAACTCCTGGATAACTCCCCCTTATCACCTCCCTCTTCCATCCTACCCCCCAGTAATCCTTATTATTATTTTTTACATAGAATAATTTTGTTGCCATAGCAAACATTATCTAATATATCCAATAACATAAAATTCTGTTGTTCAATCCCATCGAGTCGGTTATACAGTCATCAATGTTATCAGCTCTTTGTCTTCCTTCCCCTTCTCTCTCTCTACCCGTACGCCATGGAACCATTGTTCCTGTTGCTGTTTCTGAAGGATTATCTATCTTGGCTTTCATGTACTAAATGATCTTAAATATACAAATGAACATATGCAAATATAGCATGATTAGTGAGGTAAAATAAAAAACAAAATAATAAGGGGAGAAAGTAGAGGATAGTTATGTGGTTCATCAGTGTTAGACCACAACCATAATTTTTCATACATAGTGTGTGGCCTTTGTGAGAGGGTCTGTCCAATTATCTTTCAGGTGGGTTTTGGATGTCCACCATATCCACACACCTTCACTTTGATTTGGTTGCTTGTTTTTGAACTTCTGATACCCTTTCCCATTGAAAACTCATGATCACATAGGCTGGTGTCCTTCTTCCATGTGGGATTTGTTGCTTCCCTGTTGGATGACTGCTTGTTTAACTTGACGCCTTTAAGACCCCAGACACTATGTCTTTTGGTAGCCAGGCACCATCAGCTTTCTTCACCCCTTTTGATTATGCACCCATTTTTTCTTCAACAAATGCATTGGGAAGGAGCTTATCATACAGTGCCATATTATTAGTTCAAACCATTCTTGAACTGACCAACCAGTTTTTCCTTCCATGGTAAAAAGGATTGCTCTACTCTGAACTGACTCCTGAAACACAAAAATAGCACCCACAAGTCCATTTCAAAACCAAATGCACAATAGATTTGAATTGGCTGGGGTTTGTATTTTTAATTTGCTTATCTTGAGACAGTCGTGTAGTTTTGGGGATTTTTTCTAATGATATAGTATATTGTTTTAATTGTTTCTATTTTAATTATATTTTTATATCAATAATAGATTCAACTTGATCATGAATTTTATATCTTGTTTTCTTAGGGTTTTCTAGAAAAATAGCAGCAGTGATTTATGAACATATATAAGCATATATATCTGGTTCTGTTTCTCTAGAGAAATCTAAAATCAAAAACACCACCAACAAAAACCTCACTGCCATTGAGTCTATACTGACTCTCATAGTAAACCTAAGACACCCACAATTGCACACACACACATACACACACACACACATATCTGTTGACACTGTCATTATGCACTCAACCATTAACCAAAAGCTCCACCATTCAAACTTACTCAGTGTCTCTGTGGCCAAAAGTCCAAATACTCTGCAGTGGTAAAGATTACAGTCAGACAACCTTATGTGGCTTTTCACTCTGTCACATGGGTTTGCTATGAGTCAAACAAACCCACTGCCTTTCAGTTGATTCAAACTCATGGCACCCTGATGTAGAGTTTCCAAAGCTTTACACTTCTATAGGAGGAGAGCTTCATCTTTCTCCCACAGAGCAGGTGATGGATTTGATCTGCCAACATTATAGTTTCGACCAATGCTTACTGGACACCAAAACGTGAGTTCCATTAAATGCCACATAAAAGAAATATTTATTGCCATGTAAAATAAATATTTATTGCTGTAAAACAGAGAGAAAGAGAAAGCAATTTGGGTTTTTGTTTTTGGGGTTCTTAAGAGATGGTCCACACAGGAAGCTGACTTCACTAAGAGACACCACTTGCTTGTTCAATGTTGACTAGCCTAAGGATGCAAAGAACAGCCACATGGTGAGGTTACAAACAGGCTCTGAACTAGAAGGTCTGACTGGTTGTTTCTGTCGACGATAGCTTCTGAGTTGGGAGAACTTTCCTCAGGAGTTTAGTGTCTTTTTGGAGAAAGGGAAGCTCCATGTCTATGGCCTTCCAGATCTCACCCATAACTTTTCCTTAGTTTTGAAGTTTGGGGCTATAATAATCTAACTATAAGTATGTTACACTCTTCATTTTGCAAGTTTTTCTAGATAGCTATTGTACACAAACAGGCCATAGGAAGCAGCAAGTCAGGCAGTATTTTATGTGGAGTCCCACACTTGTAGTTGGGGAGGTGTCTACCTTTGGGGACTTAAGAAAGGTGTTGGCTTCATTGTGAGCTCACACTAGAGTCAAAAATAGAGAGAGGTGACAGGGTCAGGGGGACACAGTAATTGAAATGTAAAAACTGGATCGATCTCTTTATAATAAGGATTGGATTTATTCTTATTGTGAATATGGAGAGAAGGAGATAGAGAGATGTGTGTAGTTTATAGGCATGGTAATGATTGTGGGAACTCAGCAAGCTCAGTATTCATAGCTCAGACAGCAGATTAGAAACTCTTGCAAGCTTGCATCCAAAATTTGTGGGATAATAAAGAAAAAAAGTATTCTGAAAATAGGCATATTTCTTGTATTGAGACAGTACAAACTGGAAAAACTTCCCTCTTGCACTTAATATCTTCAGCTGATCTATTGAGATCCACCCACATTATGAACTGTAATAAGCAGAAAGACCATCTGATTTAATCCCCTTTAATTATTTTTGTAACTGCATTTAGGGCAGTGTTTTACCACACGGTTGGGCCACAGAGCCTACTAAAGTTGGTAAACAAAATTATCATCTTAGTTTACTCCTTGTCAACAAGGCAACCACACACAACTCTTTATACCACATGTAATATTTTAAAGAAATGTTATATTTCTGACCATTGTTATGCAGGTATTCCTATCTCTTTGTCAATTAGTTAGGGATATGCATTTCAGATCAGCTATTCTTTCTTATGACCAGAATTCACTAAATTAGTTCTCAAGAGGATAAAAAGTTAATATATACTATCTTATGATAAGTAATGGGATAAATTAAAGAAAATATTAATGAGACAAAAATATTGGACACACACAAATCCATTAAACAAACAATGGATTTGTTCAAAAGAAGTGCAGTCTTCATTTCTGAAGATGTTTATAGTGTTTGCACATGAGGCTGTTACCTTCAAGGTCAGTGTGCAAACACTGCCCTCCATGGGATATAATGGAGCATTCTACTTCCTTGAAGAGTTGCAGTCTTGGAAACCAACAGAGAAGTTCTACCCTGTCCTATATGTCATCATGCATTGAAACAGACCAGATGGAAGTGAGTTTTCATCTCACTTTTTTTTTCTTTCTTCTAGATCTATGTCAATGCCTGATGGGGTGGTCATATACATCTTAGCAGTTCTACTTAATATTGAAGCAGTATTCTCAAAGTGGGTGATGCCATTGCATTGGGGCACTGTAAAGATCCAGAGTATTGCAAATGCCTTGTGGCATGTTGGGCTGCTAACCCAAAAGTCAGCGGTTCAAACCCACCAGCTGCCCCTCAGGAGAATGTGAGAGTTTTTGCTCTCATAAGCAGTTACACTCTTGGAACACCCACAGGAGCAATCCCACCTTTCCCTGTAGGGCCACTCTGAGTTGAAATAGCTTCCATGGCAGTGTTCACTAAGTTACATTTGATCCTGGATTGATGGGCTACAGTACAAAAGTTTTCATTGCCTCTGGACTACTGAACTTTTTTTTTCTGAAAAAAGTGAGGTATGCCAATCATATTTGAGAGCCTATATGATTACATTGCTGTAATTTTCTATTGAATTTTTCACAGTGTATGTAAGGACTGAGAAATACCCTAAAACTTTTAACATACATACTCTTTCTACTTACATTGTGTAATTTTCAATTCTGTTATATTTCATATGTTATAAACCCAACAATAAAATTATATAAATATTGTTTTAAGAAATTTAAAAATTTTTTCAGAATATGCAGAAACAGAAATGTACAACTACAAGGTATTATATAATTACTTACATACTATTCTTTAGCGGAACACTATGTTTTGTTTTATTCCTGGTGAATTTGAATTCCACTCTGGAAATTACTATTTTTGTAAGAATAGTGTGTTAGCAATTTATTATTTTAGCTCTTGTTATATGAATTTTACATTTATTCACCTTAATTTTTGAGTCTCCTGAATATGGAATTTTTGGTTGAGAGTCGTTTAAATTTCCTCTCAGCCCTGTGAGTATGCCATTGCATTTCTTTTGGTTCTCTATCGCTTCTGAGACATCAGTTTCTAATATTACTATAGTTTAACAGAAATAATGCATGAGTTATGCTGATTTATTTATGAATTCTCCAGCCACCTCAAATAAATATTCTTGTATGCACACTATGCTTGTTCTATTTTTTCTGGTTCTGTGAAAAAAAAAGACCATATCTTTTTTTCTAAAATAACTTTGAAGGAGGATACAATTGGGGAAAAAACATAGAAAACATGTACAGGATGAGTTACTTTTATTGCATTTAATAAATCTGTTTGCTTATTAAGGTTTTATCTGATGGGAGTTGATCTGAATCTCTACATGTTTGTCTTGTTTGTAGGTAGCTGAAGTGCTTGAATATGTAGATTGATATTTTCATCAGGTTTAGAAAGTTCTAAGACACTATTTAGTAATATAAGGTTTCTGTTCTTTCTTTCTACTTTAAGTTTGAAAACTGCCCTTCCCTCCATTTCTGGGAGGCACTGATATTGGTGTTTGTGTTTGCTTGGTTTCTTGCTTGATTTTTTCATGACTCGACTGAACCATTACTGCTAAGTCTATTTTTGCCCTAGTATGGAGCTTCTGAAGTGTCTCCTCATTTATTTATTTATAATCTTTAATCATACCAGGATCAGTGAAGCAACTCTTCTCCTTAGAACCATTCAAAATGGGTCATTTCCAGGTTGGAATTTTTTTTTTTTTGCCCTTGCTTTCTGAAACCACTCTACGACTTCTTCATGAAAGAGAGAAAGAGATTTTCCTAGGACAGTTGAGATTTTGAGTAAGGACTGCAGGTAAGGGAAGCAGAAATTATGTTTCATACTAGGAATTAAGTCCCAAAGGTCACAGAGGTAAAGTCAAGTATAAAGTTATGCATGGGTAAAGTTTTGCAGAGGGCAAAATACTTTTAATTTTGGCTATATCAGAACTTTCCAAGTGATAGAGTTAAAGTTGATTGTGCCAACCTGGCCAATAAACACATGTGGGGTTAATTGAAGATTGGAAAATAAATGGCTTGATGAGCCTCGCCCATTTAGTTCTCAGGTCTCTTGCTTTGTGATGGTCGCACCAAGGTGCAGCTGCCTTAGCAGTTCCCTGCTTCAGCTTGCAAAACTAACTACCTGCCAGTCATCACTAAGGAGAAGCCACACGGACCTACCCTGATGCAGCCCTGGGTGCGGAGCAGCTGTGTGGAGACCCCTGCCAGTGCTGAGATGCTTACACATTCACTGACTCAGTATTCCCCCTGCAGTTGGCATCATAGTGTATATTTTGTGAGAGGGAGGAGGACTTTGTGGATTGGTGTTGGACATATGGGCTAATGTTGGACTTGTGAGCTTGGGCAACACTGGGTTTGGATGTTTTCTTGATGTGCACTTACTCTGTATGTAAAACTCTCTCTTATCCATATGCATTTCTGTGGATTTGTTTCTCTAATTTCTCTAATGTACCCAGACTAACACATCAAGTATATCATTCTCAGTAGTTCTTGACAATTGAAAACAAATGCCTAGAATGTGTTTCTGTGCATGCAGACACACTTGTGTTTAAATCAGTGGGTCTATGACCTTTGGTGGCATAGTTGGTTACTTATTGGGCTGTTTACTGCAAGGTCATCAGTTCAATACCATCAGCTATTCTGAGGGATAAAGAGGAGACTTTTTATTACTATAAAGATTTGCAGTCTCAGAAACCCACAAGGGCAATTTTACTCGATTCTATAAGGACAGTGGTAGTTGGAATTGACTCGATGACAGTGAGCTGTCTGTTTATATAGCAGAATTCAACCATCAGAATTGATGTCCATATTCTAAATCTTCTTTTAAAAATGTACATATTGGCAAATGATTTAAAATAAAATACTTTAAAATGTATTTATTCTGACAATGGTGCATATCTTTCACTGATAATCCAGTTTTACATTGTTTTTGTGATAATTATACATTGCATTTTAAAAGATAAAAACAAACAAATAATCTTGAAATAGTTTCAGTTTGCTTTTGGAACCCATCTGAATGTAAAATCGTGCCATTCTTATTTCTTTTTTTCAAATATCTGTGGGGATCCTTTCGGTCTAATGTTTTAGTGATTAGATCTTCATTTTGTGACATGTTAAAACACTTGAAATCAGGACAGAGGAAGAAATAAAAACTCTCTTGGTTAAGCAGATCACTATGCAGAGCCAGGCCTTTTTTTTGTTTATGGACTACAGAGAGAATTCTTTGTATATTATACAAGCTTACATTGGGAAGAACAAAGACTGTATTTCTAAAGCTTGCCTGCTTTGTGATGGAAGAAAACTCTTTTTACCTCTCCAGGTGACTATTTCTAAGGAAGATTAATGGGGAAAGAAAAGACCATCTCCAGAAGCGATCAGAGGTTGTGCTGTGCCATTTGCGCTTCGCAGATTTATCCACCCCCCTCGAGAACAAGCATGGAGAAGTTGCTTTCATTTTTCCTTTCAACTTTTCATTGCCTGAAATTAATTGAAAATCACAGCTAGACTCAATAGAATGAAATTTGTAATTTAGTGGGCATACACATTGTATATGTTCTACTTCTGATACGGAAATATTTTCTAACTGCTCTTTGCTATTAAGAACATATCTTCTGCTTCCACTAGCTTCCACTTTTATGTTTCACTAACACTCATGGTTGTACTTTCATAGACATATTTTGAAGTGCATCTAAAGAAGGACTTTGACTATAATATGCCCTTGACTCAATATGAATTTTCATAGCCTCGGAATTCGGAGACAGCTTTCGTATTAACCACCCACTTTGCTTCTTTTGTCTGGGAAGATTTTAAATGCTCTCTCCCATGTTTCTACATAACTTATTAAAACATACCTTTTTCCTGACATATTTCTGTAACAATAATGCTCTGTGTTCAGATCTTTTCAAATAATTAGCATATGAATTATCTCATACTTGAAATGTGTACTTGTATAAAGTATGTCTGTCTGTATAGGACATTAAAATATATACATATTTTCTCTGTATAGTTTAACCTAAAGTAGGTTGCTTGACATTGCTATTGAATTTACCATATAAATAACATTGATAAATAACCAAGAAGAGTGTTTTGTAGATCAAGGGCAATTTGGGCTCTACAAAGAACTTAAGTGAGTAAATAATGTGAATGAATTACAAAATCAGATGACTCTCCTTTTATTTGAAAATGGAATTCTAAGGAATATGTTAAATGTCATAAACAATCTAAAATATTTTCATTATAGAAACTAAGGCACTTCCTAGAAATTTGTTTGTATAAAAAATTAAGAGAAAAACACTTTTAAAAATTATTATTACAAGATATATAACAGTCTTATGGCTAAAAGAAAATCTGCCTCAAAAAGAAACAGATAAAAGCTCACATGTACAAAATGCAACGTGCCCAAAATTACTAATATTAGAGTACAAGACCGTAAAAGAGAAGTATTGAGCAAGTGGGCTGTTCTCTTTTTTCTTGAAGGAAAAATAATTGTCTCAACATTCTCAATTTTCCTTATGGTAGGCAATCCTCTCAACATTAGAAGAAATCTAAAGTACCCATCGACAAATATTAATCAATCAATAAGTAAAATAGAGCATTATAATAAATAATACATATGCAGTATTAGATTAAGGAACTCAAGAACATATTTACAAAACAATCAACAGAGACTAGTCAACCTTTAAAAAGACATATGTTGTATTTTAGAACATTTGAAGACAGAACTGATTCACATATTTAACAAACCTGTTCAGACACTATTTTAATTAAGTCTCATAAATTCCCTTTTAACAAGCCCCTTCTCATCATGAAGTATTGGATACAAAGGAAAAATATTTATAAATGGTTTTACTGAAAGTCTGTCTAAAGCAGTCAGATCTAATCACTCAGGATCTTGAGTTTGAAGCAGAATGGTTTGGGAACAATAACCATCAAGGTTTCTTCAATGCCACCCACCTCACCCTCACCCCTTGGTGTTCTCACTGTTGGCCTTGTACATATAAGAAAATGACTAATATGACTTGAGGGCACGAGGGAAAGAAAAAAACTCTTAATTATTCTCAAGACTAATCTTGGTGTGTGCCAGGCCTAATAAAACAAATGCACGTTTTGGTAAAGATGCTTTTATCCAGGAGGTCACTGCCATAAAGGGACGAAGGACTACAACAGCCAGAGGGGAAATATGGCAACACAGAGATCCTCTGGCCTTATATCTATTCATAACGAAGCATGGAGAGCACTGAGAGAAGGGACATTTCAGAACATCCCATTGTGCTCATGAGGAACTTGTACATAGATCAGAAGCAGTGGTGTGAACATAGCCAGGAAACATTGTATGGTTTAGAAGACAGAAAAGTGTGCATGGTGGCTGTATCCTTTTACAATATTTATTCAATCTACATGCTGGACAAATCATGATAAAATCTGGATTATATGAAGAAAAATATTCTATCAGTATTGGAGTAAGGCTTATTAATAGGCAAAAATATGATGCTAACCCAACCTTGCCTGCTGAATACAAGGAAGACTTAAAACCCCTCTTGATGAGATCAAATATTACAGCCTTCAGTATGAATTACAACTCAATATAAAGGAAAGCCACATGCTCGTACCTGGACAGTAGGTTGCTTAATGAGAAATAGAGAAAAAATGGAAGTTGTAGACACCGGAGTACCTCTCCACAGGGGGGGTCACAGGAAGGGCTGCGTTCACCCAGGGTGCAATAAAGCAGCAAAAGAACACACACTATTCCTCCCATTCCCGGACACTTTCACCCTCCATTGTCATGACCCTATTGCTGCTGCTCGCTCTGCTAGACGGGAGCACGTACACAGGGACAGAGAAGAGAGAAGCGTTCACGACACGTGGAACACAGTAACCACAATGGGAACAGAAAGACCCGTGGGGTAGGGAAAAGTGAGGAGAGGAGTGGGGAAGGGGGCACATTGCAATAATCCACACATAACCATGCACGCCCCCACTAGGGTACAACAGAAACCAAAGGGGAAGGGAGACAGCTGTCAGTGTGAGAGATGAAAATAATAATAAATTATAATCTATCAAGGGGCTATGAGGGTGGAGGGGAGGGGAAGAAAGAGGAGCTGATACCAAGAGATCAATAGAAAGTAAATGTCTAGAAAAGAATGATGGCAACCTATGTATAAATATGCCTGATACAATTGATTTATGGATTGCAACCAGTGCTATAAGAGCCTCCAATAAAATGATCTTTTAATTAAAGAAGAATGTTTTTCCACTGAAAAAGCTATCTTAGGGCAACCAGAAAGACAAAAACGCTTCCAGCGAAGGCATAGAAAAAAAACACTTTTCCTCTAAAATATTATCCAGCTATTTTTACATCATATGTGCTTTAAATACCACATAGATTAAGAACAAATTTTCTTTATACCAGCTCTTCAAAATAGTAAGAAAATATAAGCATTTAGAAATAAATTGGGACAATTGATGAGAGTGGAGAAAATGATCAATTCTGTTATATAGCAATGGACAAAGGAAGTATGCATATACTCTCTCCTACGAACAGCTTTTCAAATGCCAACGTACAGAACTTAGTGGTTACAAGGGAATTGAACCAATCTGACATCTGCTAATTAGAAGGATGCTCTGTTGTAAAAAGAAGAGGAACTGGCATGGGTGACTGAGCTTCTTTATTTGATTCTTGTGCACCCAGGAGAACTGCGTGATGTAATCGGAAGAAAACTTAGCAGAAAGAAATAGGCTGAGAAATTGACCTCAGAGCGAGGTTGGCAGTCCAACAACATAGCAAAGATGTTTCCAGAAATTAGATTCAGACTGATTTAAGGAGCATGTTGTAATGCTCTCATGGGACGGAGACATTCACAGGACCGTGAAGATTAAGAAACAAGCCTATGTGTATTTGAGGGACAATAATTTCATTGCTGAAATAAGTGGAAAAATATGGGAGAGAGGGAGGGAGGGAGGGAGAGAGACTAATTATCTGATGATAATCTGAGGGAGCTAAAAAGTAAACAGTAATATTCTGAAAAAAATATTGCACCCCTAGATGACTCCCCAAGAGAAATAATGTGGTAGATGTAAGGCTCTTCAGAGCAAAGGCACTTGGATATGCTTATTGGTCACTTATTGCATGGAAGACCTTCGTATTATTTCACTTTTCCTTTACACTGGGTCAGAAGGGGAGAACCTGGCTCTGCCTGGTGTGCTTATTAAGTGAGGATTTATTGAGTGACTACAGTCTTTTGTTCAAGTGCATTTCTGTTATGGCCCCAATATCTGCATTTCTGTTAAATTGTTCTTTGAAAATGGATACCTTTTTGCCAAAATCTTTCAAGCCATACATTAAAGTTTACCTTAAGCCCAGATACTTTGATCTGCATCATCAGCTGAGTCATGAGTTATTTTCCATCAACTCTTTCATTCTTACATGTTTGCACTCTTGCTTTTTACCATATACTCGAGGTTGAAGTTAATTTACACTTACACATGAAGTGTTATGTTCCCTTCATAGTCTGTTCCCTGAGGTTTCATCCAGTTAAACACAGTGCTTATTTATCAACTCTTACCTGCTGAAATTTCCCTTGGTTTAACTTGGCTCTTACTATTGTTTAAAAGATGCATTACGCCTTATTCCTTATTCAATTCATGTTTATCATTCTGAGAGCTGACATTTATCAAACGTTTGAATTAAATGGATAAGTGGAAAGAATTCTTCAGCAGGTCATTCTCGGAGTCTAAACTTATTGCTGTCATTTTAGAGCTGTGCTGCTCGGTGACACACTTTCCTATGTGCAAAGTTGGCTGGATGTCTATTCAACTTGGGAAAGTTCAACTTCCACACAGAAAGAAGGATCTGATTCCAAGCTATGAACTTCCGTCATTGTATCTATCACTTCCCGCCCTCCATGAAACCATTAGTTGTGCTATGCACTGCCCAAGGGTTTACCTGCTTAAAGTCATGGTTGCCATTCTTAATACAGCGATCGTAACGACCAAAATATAAATCAGGTCCTATAACCCCTGGTTCACAGTCTGTAGTAATGTCCACTTTCAGTTAGATAAGTAACCACACATCTTAATGTAAGTACCAATTTATGATTTTTTTTCATTTCCATCTCCTACATCACATTCTAACGACTCTGGTTTTATGTTTATAGAACACATACAATTTTCCCTACTTTAGAGAATTTGCATTTGGTGTTTCTCTGCTCAAAGCACACCTTCTGACTCTTTCATGTAGCTTTTCCTTTAGAAAAATGTACCATCTCACATGCGAACTTCTTATGAGACCTTTACCGACCACTCAACCAGTATAATTCCATGTTTGTTTGTGTTCATTTTTATGGAAGTTATCATTAATCCTAATGATCTAGTGTAAATATGTATTTACTTATATTGTATTCTCCCCACAGTTGAATATAAATCTGAAATGAGCTGGAACCTCGCTACTATTTTACTACTTTATAGAATAGAAGAAGTTTGCGTCACATCAAAATATGTAAGCAGAATCAGTAGTGGACACAAAATGTGCACAGCCTGCAAGCACTGTCGAGGGAAAATACTGAAAGACCATTTCATTTCTCCAGAAACAACGATGATAATTCTTTGTCATATTTACTTCAGCAAAGTTAAAAAAAACTACTTATCAACAAATAGACCTATTGGCAGAAGGTTTAAAGAGAACGCAAAGAATATCTTTCAGAAAGATGGTTGAGAAAAGTCCTGAGCAAAACTGTTTTGCAGAAGTCTATCAAAAATCAAACAAGCAGATTGCAACAAGATATTTTCTACACAGAAAGGTTACTGAGAGTTTTAATAAAATCATATATTAGAAGGAGCAAGGCATTTATTGAGAAGATAACTTAAAATAAAATAAACAAAAGTGTAAAATATTATTCCATCACAATTTGATATATCATTGTTGCTAGGGGCCTTCCACTCAATTCTGACTCAGATGAACTCAATACACAGCAGAAGGAAACAACTGACATGCAATTCTGTGTCATCTGCATATCAAGGATTGTTAATAAGTATTCGTCATATATTGATCTTGTATTCTTCTTCATATCGGCCAGCTTCTCAATATTTTTACGAAGACTGAAAGAATATGGTGAAAGTTTAAAACCCAAATGTACACTCTTTCTTGTTTTAAATCATGCAGAATTCCTTTGTTCATATGACTGCCTCTTGATTCATGTACATGTTCCACAAAAGTATAATGAAATGTTCTTGAGTTCCCATTGTATATTATTTATTAATGTAAATATATATTTTATATAATGTTTTATATTATATATGTGATCTGTAGTCTTTTATGCACACATTTGAATGCCTTTTATAGTCAATACAACACAAGTAAACAACTTTCTTATATTTTTGCCTTTTGCCAAGCTCCATGTGATTTCAGGAATAATATCCCTCATATCCTATTTTACATCCACCTTCAATTTCTGGTATCTCCCTCTGGATGTACTTCTTCAGCCATGTACTTGCATGTCATATTAATTATATTGTTTAATAGTTTCTGTTGTGTCAGTATTCTTTGGAACCCACATAAATATAGATATATCTTAGTCAGTTGACCAGAAAGCTGTCTTTCAGGCAGTTACTTGTCAATATAAAATATCAATAAGAACAGGAGTAAAATAGAATGTATGAAGCCAAGGGGCACAAAATTGCTCTATCAGCATAATATGCAGTTTTAAGTTCATTCTGACTCATTATGCCCCAAGGAACAATGTAGAACCAGCCCTTGGGTTTCCAGGATTATAAATTGTGTTAGTCCAAGTTGACTAGAGAAACAAATCCAGAGACACTCATATGTATGTAAGAGAGAACTTTATATCAAGAACTAATGATGCATCAATAAAACATCCCAGCCTAGTCCAGATCAAGTCCATATGTCTGGTATTAACACATAAGTCCAATGTTAGCCCATGAATTTCTCTTCAGACTCACACTACACATGCAATGTTGCTGAATGCATGAAGATCATTGGCCAGTGGGTGGAAAGTCCTGTGAGCCCAAGGGCAGTGGACGAATCTTCAGGGCTTGAACTACCATCAGTGAGGCTCCCTGTGACTTGTCAACAGGAATATGAAACGCAGAGAGGGTGTGTCCTGCCTCCAGGCCTTTCAGTGTGTCACACTATGTCACCAGTGTTTCAGGAGCCATCTGCATACCTTCTGAAAGATGACTTTCTTAAAAATAAAAATTATCAACCAAATTGAAAAAAATTTTAAAAAGCTATATCATACCTCCTTGGCACATAGAATGAACATGTTGGTGTATTGCTTTTGCTGTAGGGGGGTCTCAGTAGTGCAGTCGGTAAACATGTGTTGACTAACCAAATATTGGTAGTTTCCGTTTGAATTCATTAGTTGCAGTATGAGTGAAAAATTATTTCTATAAATATTTAGAAGTTTGAAAATTCTAGGGGCAGTTAGACTCTCCACTATAGATTCTGTGTGACTAATAATGTATCAATGATAATGTATCAATGGTAATATGGGGTTTGCTGTTGTTTTCTATGTTCTTTTTCTTTGGCTACCACCCAGAGAGAATTCATGGATAACAGAACAAAACATTGCAAAATACTTGTAATGTTTTGAACCCATTGTTGCAGCCACTGGGTCAATCGATCTTATTGACTCTCTTTCATTTAAATATGATAATTCTTTCAGTCCATGTTATCATTAAATATTTATGTGAGTAGATACTTTATTTTTTTATTGACCAATTTTGGCAATGCCTTTTTTAAATAACAATGATATGGGTTAGCAATCTGACAATCTATCGTATAATGGTAGCTTGTGTATTGCCATAATTTGGATACTATTCTGCTGGTATTTCAGTTACTAGTGGGGTCATTCATCATGAACAGGTTTTGACTACGAAGATATAGTCTGTCCACTTTTAAAAGATTGGTCACTGAAAACCTTATGAACGACAGGAGCACCTTGTCAGATATATTTTGGAATGCTAAACCTCTCAGTGTGGAAGGCACTCACAATACAGTTAAGGCACAGCTGCCTCCTCAAAATTGAGCCCTCCCCAATTATGCAGACAGAGTAATGCTTTTGTGACCTCCAGTTTCTGATAGAGCATTACTCAAAATGAGGAGAATCATCTCTAAACATTCCATAATAATTAGAATATCAAATGCACAAAATATGAATATAGATAATTTTTAAACAGTCAGAAATAAAATATATCCCTACCCTAACATTATTTAGCTGAAATGGACTGTTACTGGGTACTTTGAGATGGGAAATCATGTCAGGAATGACAAAATCAAGAGTAATAGTATCAAATTTATCATCAAAAATAACATTTTAAACTTGATCTTGAGACATAATGCTGTCTGTAATATAATAATATACCTACAGGAAATCATTACTGTAACTATTCTTCTGATTTATCACTAAAACCCATGATGAAGAAATTGAAAATTTCTTCGAACTTATTCAGTATGAAATTGATCAAATATACAATTAAGATACATTAATAGTATTGCCTACTGAAATGCAAAAATTGGAAATAATGAGGAAGAGTCACTAGTTAGAAAACATGCCATTGATCAAATGAAGTTGAATATCATAGAATTTGCAAGACCAAGTACTTCATCATTGTGAATGCCTTTTCAACCACAAACATGGTGACTATACCTCTAGACCTTGCCAGAAGGAATACACAGCCATATAATTGCTTATATCTGTAGGAATAGACAATGAAGAGGCTCAATGTCATCAGTCAAAGCAATGACAGTGGTCTACTGTGTTATAAAGTTCAATTAAAAGTTCAATTTAAAGTGAAAGGAATTAAAACAAGCCCACAAGTGCCAAACTCTGATCTTCAGTATGACCTCCTGAATTCAGAAAACATATCCAGAGTAGATGGAACACACTAATGAACAAATCCCGGACATATTGTGGAATGACTTCAAGAACATTGTGCATAAAGAAGAAAAGAATCATGAATAAGACCAGAAAACAGCATGAAGATGAAAGAAGAGACTCTGAAGCATGCTGTAGGATGTAGACTCTTTAAGGCAATGATGAAGTCAAACAGCCAAATAGAAAATTTCCAGGCAAAGTATTAGTATAATGAAATGCTACAAAGTCAAGAAGGAAGAAGATAATGAAATATTTCAAGTTGAAAGAATAAAAGAAAATAATCGAGCCTTGAGTTCAAATACTGAAGGATTCTATGGACAAAATATTTTTTGACACAGGAAACAAAAGAAAAAGTAAATATACAGTCATTCTAGCTTTTAAATTACCACAATTCAACAATTTCAAGAGGTAGTATATGATAAACAAATGATATTGAAGGAAAAATCTAAACTACACTGAAGGCATGAGTCAAAAACAAAGCTTCAGGAACTGGTGGAATTCCAATCAAAATGTTTCAGCAAACTAGTGAAATGCTGGAAACACTATTTGATAATAAGAAATATGGAAGACAGCTACCTGATCAACCAACAGGAAGAATTTTGTATTTGTGCCCACTGCCAAGATAGGTGACTCAACAGGATGTGTAAATTATCCAAACTACCGTTAATATGACATGGAAGTAAAATTTGCTCAAGATAATTCAACAGCAGTACATTGAGAGGGAGCTGTAGAAATTCAAGCCAAACACAGAAGAGGCCAGAGAGGACACATATCTTTACTGACATCAAATGGATCTTGATTGAAAAAAGAGAAAATCTGGGATAATACTTTTATTTTATTGATCGTACAAAGGCATTCAACCATGTTGGTCTAAACAAATTATTGATAACGCTGAGAAAAATAGGAATTGCTGAATAGTTTGTTGTGCTCTGAGAGAGCCCTACTTGGTTATGTCTGTGCTGCTAACTGAAAGGTCAGAAGTTTGAAATTACTAGCCACTCCTCAGGGGAAAGAGGAGATTTTATACTCATGTATGATGTTGCAGTCCTGGAATATCACCAGCAGTTCTACTTCATGCTAGAGGGTTGCTGGGAGACGGAATTGAGTGGATAGTAATGATAGATAATTCAGTGTGTTATTTATGCCCACGTGGAAACTGTGCATGGATCAATAGGTAGTAATATGAACCAAAGAAGGACATAGTGCAGGATTTAAAATCAGAAAGATTTAAGTGAAATTGCACCCTTTCACCTTATTTATTTAATCTTTCCACTGAACAGTAAACTGAGAAGCTGGAATATGAGGGAGTCCAAAAACAAACAAACAGAAATTCTAAAACCAGCAAACGCGACACTGGGAGGAGTTTTCATAGTACGTATTTTCCTGATAGGCAAACATCCAGCAACTCACTCTCAGTGCACCCAGTGGCATCACCTGAGAAGGTTCTCTCAGGTCACAGTGATTTTTTTTGTAAAAGCAGTTTCACTTGAACCTAGTTTTTTTGTGATGGTTGACTTAAAAAATGGCATGTGGCTGTGAAATTTTGTTTCCTGCTCCAAGGGGAAAATACCACAGAAACAGAGGTGATATTGAACATAGCTTACAAGGGCAGTGCCAGGGGGAAAACTCCAGCGTATAAGTGGTTTTCTTATTTCAAAATAGGTGAAATGCTAATTGATGACGAACCTTTTTCTGAATGTCTGTTACCTTCCCGAACAAAATCATCCACAGCATGTGTACACTTGTGCTCAAAGACCAACAACTGACCACTGGAACTTGATTCAGCAGATTGTATCAGAGGATTTGGGAATACGAAGGGTTGCAGTGACATTGTGTCTGGTGCTCTGACTGACCAGCAAAAATAGCATTGACTGGAAACGTGCCTGTTTGGAAAAACAATGCCAAATTGACCCCGAATTTTCCCAAGGTCATTACTGGTGACAAGACATGTTGAAATTCTTAGGACCTTCTTGAAAGCAAGAATGAATCAAACCAGTGGAGGACACCATCACCCCCAAACACACCTAAAAAAAGCTCGTCAAGTGAAATCAATGTTCAAGACAATATTCATTCTTTTTTTTATGTGAGGAGGATAGTGGATTTGGAACTCATTCTATCACGTCAGACTGTTAATCAACCTTTCCATTTAGAGATTCTGAAAATATGGCGTAGCAGTGTGTGACAAAAAAGGCCTGAGTTGTGGCAGACAGTGGACTTGTTTTGCCACCATGACAATGCATCCGCTCAAACAGCCATCTCAATGCACCAATTTGGGGAACCAAACAGCATGCCTCTCTTGCCCCACACACCTTATTCACCTGACCTCACTCCATGAGAATTGTTTTTGTTTCTGTGAATGAAGAGAGTCATGCAAGGACAATGATTTAAAGAGGTAGAAAAGGAGAAGAAAAAAAGAGGAAAGTGCTGTGAGCCATCCAAACAGATGAGTTTGGAAAATGTTTCAAAGAATGAAATCACAGATTTGACAATTGTATTAAGTCTAATGGAAGGTATTTTTGGGTTTTGTTGTTTTTTTTAAAAAAAATTAAATAAATAATTTTGAAAAAAATTGTTTCATTTTTGGCACCCCTCAAAATGAGGGGTACCAAAAAGAATGCAAAATAGAGACTGGAGGCTTATTAACAAGCAGATATATACAGATGACACAACTTAACTACCGGAAAGTATGACTTGATACACTTGCCGATCAAATTAAAATGTTACAGCCTTCAATATACATTACCACCCACTGTAAAGAAAACAAATATCCTCACTACTGAACAAATAGACAACATGATAAATGGAGACAGATTGAAGTTGTAATGGATTTCACCCTTCTTGGATCCACACTCAATGCTCCTGAAAGCAGCTGTCAAGAAATCAAATGATGTGTCTCATTGGACACGTCTTCTGCGTTAGCCTCATTTAAAGTGTTCAAGAGAAGGATGTCACTCTGAGGACTAAAATACACACGACACAATTCATGGTAATTTGTATCATCTTACATGCATGTGACTACTGGACGCTGAATAAGTACGATCACAGAAAATCATATGCACTTGAATTACGGTGTTGGCTAACATACCATGAACAACCAGAAAAACAAATCTGACTTGGAAAAAGTACAGCTACAATGGAGTATGCTAAGACTTCATCTCATGAATGGTTGTCAGAAGAGACCCATTCCTGGGAAGGGCATCATAGTTGGTAAGGCACAGTGTAAGAGAAAATGACACTCCCAAAGGTACATTAGCACTGAGGTTACAGCAATGATGAGCTCAAACATACACCAGATGAGCCCGGTCCAACCTCTGTTTCAGTCTTTTGTGCACAGCATCACTTTAGCTTGGAATCAACTTGACAACACCTAACAGGAAGAAACAAGCCATCAAGAGGACATCTTTACTTTTGAACATTTTAAAGAGCACTTGCAACAGATTTTCACAATGCATTTGTGAATATATTTTGCATTTCACAATCCATTTGACTGAGGCTTCCGTTGTCTTTGATTGTTGATGCAAAGTGAATATAATTCTTGTCAAATTTAACGCATTCACTATTTGTCATGACCAATGTATTTACTATTTATCAAGACACACTTTACTGACCAATTTGTGAGGATTTGTGTGTTATTTATCTTTACATATGATACTGGAAAAAGAACATAAGTGTAGAAACTGATTTTCCCTGGTTTTCATGAGGAGGTACAAGAGTCATACTCAATAAGACCTCAAGGCCAATTGCTGTGAGGTGAAGGTCAAACATCCCTCCATTCTTCAATCTTCTTTACAGTGCTGACACCAAATATCCCTTCCACTACACTTGCTACTTCTCAAGTGGGTGATAGAATTTCTTGCAATGACCATACGAACACATAATCCATATTTGCAGTTAATAGGCTTTTTAGAATAATTAATAGTTGACAAATTGCATTCTTTTGTCAAGAGCATACCTTCTCAGCTATGCCCTCAAGTATGCTTCTTGCTGGCCCTCCGTGTCATAGCATCATAGCTGCTTGGCCTCTGCCCTGTTGGGAAATGCTGTAAAACTTTTCAAGTGCTGTCAATAAATGCTCACACTCATATCCTTCTCCATAAACCTCAGTCCAACAGTGTCAAACTCTAGTTAGAGATAGCAAATCTAGCTCCCTAGATTACGTGCCCAAAGGCCCCTCACTTCACAAGCAAGTCCCTGAGGTAGTTAGTTTATTGTGCCAAGCTGGCCAATAAACACATGTGGGGTTAATTGAAAGGGGGACGGATAAATAGCTCAATGAGGCTTGCCTTTCAAGTTCTATCGTGTCTTGATTTCTGATGGTCCAACCAGGGTGCAGCTGCCCTAGTAAGTTCCCTGTTTCAGCTGGCAAGGTTCTCTTCCTGCAAGACATCCCCAAGGAGAAGCCACATGGACCTACCCTGATGCAACCCTGGGTGCTGGGGCAGCCGTGTGGAGACCCCTGCCGGTGCTGAGATGCTTACACGTTCACTGACTTGGATTTGCTCCTGCAGTCAGCATCATTGCGTGTGTTTTGTGAGATGGAGGAGGACCTGGTGGATTGGTGTTGGACACATGGGTTAATGTTGGACTTATGGGCTTGGACAGCCCTGGGTTGAGATGTTTTATTGATGTGCACTTAACCTTTATATTAAACTCTCTCTTATACGTATAAGCAAATCTGTGGATTTGTTTCTCTAAATCACCCAAATTAACACATCTCCGGTCATAAGGTACTCAGCTGTGTTTAGTCTATGGGCCAGGAAACCATGCTTTGCCTTTTGGTTCTGCGCCAACTGCTATTCTGTCACTCCCCTGGCACTTCTCAAGGGTCACAATCTCCTTGACCATGGATCCAGGAGGTTTCATGTGAAGGGGATCTATGGATTCAAAGACCACGTTACAGTCCCAGTTCTTTCTTGATGGTAGAGAAATCCTCCCCCACCCCATTCCAGCAGAGTTCCACAATTGCTAATCTCCACATTAATAGTTTCACTTGTTTTACAATAACAAAGTCACCCTGTTAACAATTATACACAACTAAGTCATATAATCCCATCAGCATGTTATACTACCTTCTATGTACTTATCAGAAACCAGAACATATTTCTTATCTGCATGGTTCCACTCAATCTTTGGTCCAAACTAGTGTTTGCTATATGAGCCATGTGAACAAATCAGTGTGGCACAAATTCATACTAAAGTGCCTTAAAATTCAACGATCTTGTCAATTCCTTCGGAAGTCATGATTTTGATTGGATATGTTTTGAAGGTATACTAATGAGACTAAGACAGGTCTAAAGCTATCTGGAGACACATTTATAGATGTTTTATTTATACTAACCCCATGAATATGGGACTGGGATCCTAGTAACAATATATTTTTTATTTACCTTGTAGCATCAGTACTGAAATCTCATCTTCATTCCCTGAAATATAATACAAAATATTATATCTTTTTTCCCTGCATGTAACAAGTTCCTATGTTGCTAAAGGAGTAGGTGAAAGCAAAGATTTAGAAGCTTATCTCTTACAGTTTTTATGAAACTCCTTGAATGGAAGAGTATTATAAGTTTTTAACAGAAAAGCTATAGCTGTAACACAGTTTGGTTCTATGCTAAGACCTCTTTCAGTTATTTACCCTCTGCTCTGACAGAAAATCTAAATACTATTCACTTTTGTTCTCTGTATGTGATTTTTATCATACCTTTTCTTTGAGGTTCCAGTGTATTAAGAATACTATTAATTTTTATAATTTATGTTTCTCTAAAGGTGATTAAAAACCAAGAGAAGAAAAAAACCACTTTGAAGCAATTTCCTGGAAATCGTGAGAAAAGAGGATGACTCCCTTCATAGGAAAGTGCCCTGTACTCCTTTATCCTCTCCTGCCTGCTGCATTCACAACTATTTGACTTGCAGGGTAAATGTCAGCAGCTCCATTATCCACGATTTAACCTTGTGGAAAGAAGGCACACACTAACAATGATAAAATAGACAGAATCAAGGAGACTGTGTCCTTGATGAGATGACAGAGTGGCTATATTAGTCTAAAGCCGTCCTCTTCTACCTTTAAGTAAGAAAGAGTGCACCAACTTTTATTTTTATTTAACCTACAATAGTTGAGTCTTTAATTTATCAGTTTAAATTCTTATTGATTATGGATCTATTTCCATATGTACTATAGATATTTCTATTATGAGGTACAGTATTAATCAAACTATTAAATCATAAAATTAGAATAAATGATGAATAGATAATAAAATTGGATGGCAGTGATGTTCATAGATATTTATGCATAAACTCTGGATTTGCTTATAAGCAACTAAGATTAGAACATATTTATCTTTAAGCTACTTTAACAAAGCAAAAAATTGGATCAATGTTATCCATTGAAAACCCATATAATAAAAAAGAACATACAGTATGAAAATGTTCCTTTTTCATACCACTCATATAATAAAATCTATTAACTGTTTATGCATACTTTGTGGATACTTTTATTTTAATTTCATTTTCACAATAAAACATTATTTTCTTCATTTGACTTACAATTGACAAATTGAGAATCAGAAATGTTATGGAGGCATTACCAGAGGTAAAACAATTTTCTAACAACAAAATAACCTAATAAAATTACCAATACTTGGGTAATTTAATATTTGTTAATATTAATTTGTTGCTTGTTTCTTGCTTTCTATATATGCCTCTTTCCTTACTAAAGAATGGTATTATTTGATACCTACTCACTTACATTGTTGTGATGACTACAATAATTTGTATGTAAGAGAGAGGGTTAAAAATGATCTGGCATATAGTAGATAATGATATTTTAGTTATTGTTTTATTAGTATGATAATGTATATCAAAGAGCTTATTTTGTTATAGTTCAGTTTTTTAAAATACAAAATCAGTAAGTGCTCAAATTTTGAGCAGAGAAATAAAATGTTATAATCACATTTTTTCAACTAACTGATTTTCAAAAACTTTAAGGCCTTTTAATATTATTTTTTATTTCATTAGTATGTGTTTTATTATTTTTAACTTTTCATCAACATCATGTGTATGTTATATATTGTGTGAAAAAATATATACATAGGTTTAATAATATTTCATGAAACAAACATGCAAACAAAAAAATCAAACTCATTGATATGGAGTGGATGCTGACTCTGAGCGATTCTCTTGGACAGGGTAGAACTGCCCCTGAGATTTTCTGAGGAATGAGGACCTTTCAGATTGAAGTGTAACTTGTAGTTACTTTGCTGCCAGGGGTCCTAAAATATTTCACAAACCTACAGTAATTGAAACTACTAATAAATTTATTGACATTATAGTCACTGATATGTAGACAATCTTAATAGTTTTCTTTTGTTGTTGGGGCAATGAAAATGTATACCATGAAATCATAAAAGATAATGGATCTGTAATATAGGCAGCATACTTTTGACAAGATACTAATGTTATATATATATATATATATATATATATATATATATATATATATATATATATATATTAATCTTTTTATGTCTGTGAATTTTTAAGAGATGTTATAGCTTATTTTCTATGGTTCTGATAATGGTATTTTAAAGTGTTATGATCTCTCCCTTTATTAATATATCATTTATCAAGCACTCTCCAAAAAAGCATGTTTGAGCATAAGCACAAAAGTTCTTAAAATTAATGAAAATTTAAAATGAATTTTTATTACATATTAATGTGTATACATCAAAATAACCTAAAAATGTAATAGACTGTATTATTTACCATGTTGACGAATTGAAGCTGATCTTTAGTTTCTGTTCTGTTGTTGTTGAATTTGTTGTTTGCATTAATCATCATTCTGCCAAGATCTTTATAATAGGTATTTAAGAAATATATGCTTGATAAAAGCCTAAATACAAACATGTACAGAGTAAATATATTTATGATTATGGGGGAAATAGGCCTATGTGCATATATTTACAGGTGCAGTAGAAGGGTAGCAGGTGGACATTGGGCCTCCTCGTGCACACTTCCTCAATACAATAGCACCTTGCCTGGCTAAACAGTCATTCCATGATACCCACCTTTCTGACATGATCACTGAAGACAGATGTGTGCATAAGCAAACGTCGTGAAGAAAGCGGATGGTGCCTGACTATCAAAAAGATATAGTGTCTGGGGTCTTAAAGGCTTGAATGCAAACAAGCGGCCATCTAGCTCAGAAGCAACAAAGCCCACAGAGAAGAAGCACACAGCCTCAGTAAATACAAGGTGTTGAACGGACCAGGTAGCAGACATCAAGGAACAAAAACCATCATTGTGGGATCACCTTCCTCACATAACCGCTGAAGACGAATGTGTGCATAAGTAAGTGTGGTGAAGAAGGCTAATGGTGCCGGGATATTGAGAGATATAGTGTCTGGGGACTTAAAGGCTTGAAAGTAAACAAGCGGACATCTAGCCCAGAAGCAACAAAGCCCACATGGAAGCAGTATACCAACATGTGTGATCATGAAGGGCCAAGGGGACCAGGTTTCAAACAAAAAAGGTGGGGGGCGGGAATCATATCACCGTGAATGAGAGGAGTGTGTGATGGGGACCCAATGCCCATCTGTAGACAGCTGGACATCCCTTGCAGAGGGGTAGTGGGGAGGAGATAAGTCTCTCAGGGTTCAGTGTAGCAACAATGAAACTCAAAACCTCCCTCTAGTTCTTGAACACTGCCTACCCCTCAATTATCATGATCCCAATTCTGCCTTGCAGACCTGGTTATACCAGAGGATGTACAGTGGTGCAGTAGGGATCTGGAAACACAGGGAATCTAGGGCGGATAAAACCCTCAGGAACAGAGGTGAGAGTGGCGACACCAGGAAGGAAGGGGGTGTAGAAAGGGAGAACTGATCTCAGGGATCTCTGTGTAACCTCCTCTCTGGGGGATGGGCAATGGGAAGGTGGGTGAGGGGAGATGCCGGGTAGTATAAGATAAGATAAAATAATAATTTACAGACTATTAAGGGTTCATGGGGGAGGGGGGAGGGGGGAGGGAGAGGGAAGGAGAAAAAGGAAAATGAGCTGATTCCAGGAACCCAAGTGGAAGGCAAATTTTGAGAATGACCTTTGCAATGAATATATGAGGGTGCTTTCCTCAATTGATGTATGTATGGATTGTGATAGAGTTGTATGAGCCCCAATAAAAAGATTTATTAAAAAAAGAAAGAAATATGTGCTTGACACAATGGATATATGTATGGATTGTGATAAGAATTCTATGAGCCCCCAACAAAATGTTTAAAAAATTTTTTTTAATAATTCATTAGGTTAAACTCCTTAGGCACTAGAAAGGTTAGTAATAACTCTTTAGTGTCAAGTAAGGTTATTTTGACAGAGTCCATGGATTTATTCAGTAATCATTAAGCAAGATATATATTTTAAGTAGAACTATTAAAAAAACTGTGTATATATATATATATATATATATATATATATATATATATATATATATATATATATATATTTAAGGCCCAGAAAGTTATGGTACAAAAAGGATAATGAGAAAATTCTCAATGTTATGGAGGATTTTGCTAGTTTTTAAATAACAGTAATTTAAAACATTAAAACATTATTTAATATAGGCAAAACAATACCAATAACTAATGTTCCCATTTTCTTGTCTTTTATAAAATGAAGGCTTTTCCTAAATAAAATTTCAAAGGATTTGCACTGATTTTGAGAAGGTTTCTTGAGAACATATAAACAGAGAAATAGAGTTTCTTTACAAAGATAGCAATGTTCAGCTATCTATATATGTTAGTCAGGCAGTATTTTTAGGCAATTTCAATATATTTGGGGAAAGGAAAAGTGGAAAACATGTTTGAACATAAAACATGTGGAAACAGAGCAAACTACGTGAATAATACCTTGATAAAAGATACATTCTTAGAAATTATCTTGATTTTTAAATGCAGTACTTTTAAAATGAATATTCACAATTCACTGAACCTGTTGCCATGAGTAAACTGCAAACTATAGAGACCCAACAGAACAGAATAGAACTTTCCATAGCATTTCCAAGGTTGCATTCCTTAAAGGAACAGATTGTTACATCTTTCTACTATGAAAAGTCTGGTGGTTTTGTGAGCTGATCTTAAGTTTGCAATTGAGAGCTTAACGTCTGCACAACCAGGATGCTTAACAATGCACTACTCTGAAGAAAACATACATCCAAAGCTCTTTTGTGTCAAATTACTTTTCATATTTGATTTGATGTTCATGTTATTGGTATACCATTTTTAAAGTAGATTATGCTGCTGTTTGGGGTTGTTTTCTATTCTGATTCCACAATGAATCTATGTGTAACAGAACAAAACCACCCGGCCTTGTGCCATCCTCACAATTATTTTTGACTCTGTGCCCATTGTATCAGTTATTGTGTCAGCTTATCTCTAAAGGTATTTCTCTTTTTTAGTGGACTTTCCACTTTATCAAACATAATGTCCTTTTCCAAGCACTTGAGACAATTTTTCTTTCTTTCCATATAAGAAGTATTTTGTTTTTACTTATTCAAAGATAGATTGTTGTTCTTCTGATAGTATATGGTAAATTCAATATTCTTTGCTGACATCATGATTTCACGGCATCAATTATTCTTAATTTTTATTTATTCATTGTGAAGTTTTAATATGACTATTAGGCCCCATTGAAAATGCCAAGACTTGAGTCAGGTGAATCTTAATCCTCAACGTGACGCTTCTGCTGTTTCACACTTTAAAGAAATCTTTTGCACTAGATTTAACGAATGGAATATTTTGTTTGATTTGTTGACTGCTGCTTCTTCGGAGGTTGTTCTTGGATCCGAGTAAAATAAAATACTTGCTGTTTAAATATGTTCTGATTTTTTAAATGATGTTGTCTGCTGATTAGGTTGTGAGAGTGATTTATTGTCTTTATATAGAGTTATGATCCTTATCAGGGCTGTTGTATTTAATTATCCTTATTTATTGCTTCAAGTTATCTGTACTTTTAACAATCAAAGTTGTATTATTTGAATAGTATGGAATATTAATAAACTTCCCTACAATCCTGTTGCTATGATGACTTTATATAATCCAGCTCTCATTATTTGCTTAAGAAGATTAGATATGTTGAAAGGATACAACCCTGACACACTTATTTTCTGATTTTTAACCATGTCTTTGCAGAATGACTATATCTTGGCCTGTGTACAGGTTCCTCAAGAGTGTCATTAAAAGTTTCAAATTCTCAT
Organism: Tenrec ecaudatus; assembly: GCF_050624435.1. NCBI lineage: Eukaryota > Metazoa > Chordata > Mammalia > Afrosoricida > Tenrecidae > Tenrec > Tenrec ecaudatus. Next base: position 238,933,985 of record NC_134531.1, read on the forward strand.
TCTTTGCAATGAAATCCATAGTTTGTTATGCTCCACACAGTAGAATGCCTCTACATATTACCCTTGTCAGGTGACCTCAAGTTAGTTTTTTTTTAATCATTTTATTGGGGGCTTGTACAATGCTTATCTCAATCCATACAGATAACCATTGTGTCAAGCACATTTGAACATTTGTTGTCACCATCATTTTCAAAACATCTGCTTTCCGCTTGAGCCTCTGGCATCAGCTCCTCATTTTTCCCCTCCCTCCCTGTTCCCCCGTCCCTCATGAACCCTTGATAATTTACAAGTCATTATTATTTTGTCATATCTTACACTGTCCAATGTCTCCCTTCACCCACTTTTCTGTTGTACAACCTTCAGAGAGGAGGTTATATGTAGATCCTTGTCATCGGTTCACCCTTTCCATCCCACCTTCACTCCACCCTCCCGGTAACACGACTCTCACCACTGGTCCTGAGGGATTTATCTGTCCCGTATTCCCTGTGTTTCCAGTTGCCATCTGTACCAGTGTACATTCTCCGGTCTAGCCGGATTTGTAAGGTAGAAGTAGGATCATGACAGTTGGGGAGAGGAAGCATTTAAGAACTAGAGGAAAGTTGTATGTTTCATCATTGCTACACTGCACCTTGATCGGTTAGTCTCCTCCCAGCGACCCTTCTGTAAGGGGATGTCCAGTAACCCACAAATGACTTTTGGGTCCCCACTCTGCACTCCCCCTTGTTCACAAATATGTGATTTTTTTCCCCTTGATTCTTGATAGCTGATCCCCTCAACACCTCGTGATCACACAGGCTGGTGTGCTTCTATGTGGGCTTTGATGCTTCTGTGCTAGATGGTCGCTTGTTTACCATGATGCTCACCTTCCCTATACAATCGTTGTGAAACAAATGGGTGCATAAGCAAATGAGGTGAAGTAAGCTGATGATGCCCAGCTATTAAAAGGTATAGCGTCTGGGGTCTTAAAAGCTTGAAGGTAAACAAGCGGCCATCTCAGGTCAGGTTTGACGCATAGCAATCCTATATACAAGAGACGGAAACACGTCCATCCTCACAATTCTTGTTAGGCTTGAGTCAATTGTTGTAATCTCTGTATCCAGGATATTGTTCATTTTTGCTAACCCTCTTCTCCAAGTATGATGTCTATTTTCAAATTGTAACACTGCCGAGTATATGAGACATAGTCTCTCATCCTCACCTCTAAAGGCCACTCTGTATGTACCTTATCTAAAACAAATCTATTTTCTCTTCTTAGAGTTCATATTCTTTCAATGTGCTCAGTTGAACCACATTCAAGTGCAGCAACTCTTCTGGTGTCTTTCTTATGCATTGCCCAGGGTTTACATGCATATGAACGGATTGAAAACACCATGGCTTAGGTCAGGCATACCTGATTGCTCAAAAAGTCATCTTTGATTTTAAACACTAACAATGCCATGTACAGCATTTCTCTCCCTGTAAAAATGTCTTAATATGACTGCTGCATCCATGAGCACAAAGGATCCAAGCAATATGAAATCATTGGCAACTTCAAACTTTCTGGTATACTAGCACTATAGGGAAATAAACCTGGGACTTATTCCCTGAATTGAACGGAGGGAATCTGGAACACTAGTATTCCATGGCTGGAAGACCGCCACTCTGGTAGTTGGGGATATAGTCCAGGTACATGTTCCTGCGGTTGTCTAAGTTTTCCACAGTTTTTCCCTTAAAGCTGTGCTGCAAAGTGAGCACATGGTTGATTCGTTCTCCCTATGGAAGCAGACATTCCTATTTGACTCTATTTTCTTCCCGCTGTGACATCCAGCCCCTCTCATACCTTCCTCCAATAGCAGATGGACATAGGGGGACTTTATCCTCCATGCCTGGATTCAAAATGTTTCTATTTAGCCTGAATTTTTGGCTATATTAATTGGATCGTGGAGTTTTGCATTGACAGCTTTTAATGTATAGAAAATAACCATGTAGCCACTGTGGCTCTTTTGAATTTTATGTATAAAACAAAAGGGGGAATTGTGGGATACAGAAGGATTTCTCCCAAGCTGTCTCCCCCAAATATATGCCAAATAGCTGCTTGCGAATGACTATACACTTTGAGGTCATCAGAAGTAGTCGGGGTTATTCTCCCTGAGAGCTATCAGCCATCCAGAGCAAGTAGACACCACTGTTTATCCCACAAGTAGGACCCACTCCCTTCTGGTAAGGATAGCAGTTGTCTGTTTCCTTGTAGGAGACCCCAGAGAGGTCAAACCCACCCAAGGGTGACCAAGGTTAGGCCGCCATCATGAATCTAGGATCCGCCCATCTTGCCATATGTATACCCCTAATCCCTCCTCTTCCTATTGCATATATGTCCCTAGTCCACCCCCTCTCATTACTGTATTACCTATAGCACAACCACTTCCTGTGATGTATGTCCTCACCTGTAATTAGGGGCTTTCATATCCCCAGAGAAGATAAAAAACCTGGGCTAGCATTAAAGGTCTCTCTCTCTCCATCCACGTGGACCACCAAACGAGGCTGAGGTGAGCCAGCTATTTTGAATCGTGTCTGACCCATTTATTTCAATACTTCTCTTCTGTCTCTCATGCTCTCTATAACTTTACTATGATCTTTACTTATTATTGCTGTACAATTGTGCCTACTGGACCCATAATGATGTGTTAGGGGCTGGCTTCCCCTAAAAAACTGTATTTCATTTACATCATGTTTGTTGTCTTCTCGTCCAGTTGTGAAGATTTTTGTTTTCTTTACATTGAGTTGTAACCTATGTAGAAGGTTGCAGTTTTAAATCTTCATTGTTAATTGCTTCATGTTTACTCACTTTCAGAAGCCAAACTGTGCCACTTGCACAACCCAGCTTGTTGATGAGGCTTCTAATGCTATCCCTGTATTCCTCATCATATATTCAGCTTCCAAAGTATTTGCTCAAGATAGATATTGAATAAATATGGTGATGGGATACAATGCTGATGCACACTTTCCCTGATTTTGAACCCTATGTTATCCCTCTGTTCTCTTAAAATAAGTGTCTCATGGTCTATGTACAAGTTCCACATAAGCATAGCTTAGTGCTTTAGAGTTTTCCAAATTTCTTTTCATAGGCTGCTTAATAGTTCCAACACTATACCAGATTTCTGACACATTATAATTGATATCCCCTCAGGTTCCAGGGTCTTGATTTTTTTACATATAACGTCAGTGAAACTTGGATTTTCTAGCTGTTTAATTTAGGATGGCAAATGAGTCTCTGATCTTTCATTATAACTAAAATCAGAGTCTATATTTTTACTGATTAACTGAGTTGTTTTCAAATATTTTAATCGATGAGACCATTTTTATTTAAAATTTTCTATAATGTAAAATTATATAAATATATATTGTCTACAGCTTTGAATTGTCTTTCGCAATGCTATGAAAAATTAAGAGTCAATATTTTCTGCCATCATACATATTTATTTGTATAAATTCATGTAAAATGAAATGAAATTTAATGTACCAAGCCAAGATTCTAATCAAAATATTAAATTTACAATCTATAGAAAAAGCACTAGTTGCATTACTGTGAATGAAACCATAAATCTAGTGCCACTTTACTTAATTTGCTGTTTCGTTTTTCATATTTTTTATTCTCTCTAAATTGTGTATTCAAAAGGACAGAATACAGTAATCATGTAGAAATCCAACATGCTATTCATAATTCACAGAATACTCCCATTGCTATTTAAGTATCAGCCATTGTGCATTTAATATTAATTCTTGTAATAGGTTTACTTTTTATTTTGTTTTTTTGTTTTTGATTGTTTTATTAGGGGCTCATACAACTCTTATCACAATCCATACATACATCAACCGTGTAAAGCACATGTGTGCATTCATTGCCCTCATCATTCTCAAAACATTTGCTCTCCACCCATGCCCCTGACATCAGGTCCTCATTTTCCCCCTATATCCCTACTCCCCCCTCCCTCATGACCCCTTGATAATTTATAAATTATTGTTTTGTCATATCTTTCCCTGTCCAACATCTCCCTTCACCAACTTTTCTGTTGTCTGTGCCTATGGAGGAGGTCACATTTAGATCCTTGTAATCAGTTCCCCCTTGCCAACCCACCCTCCCTCTATGTTCCCAGTATTGCCACTCACGCTGCTGGTCCTGAAGGGATCATCTGTCCTGGATTCCCTGTGTTTCCAGTTCCTATCTGTACCAGTGTACATCCTCTGGTCTAGCCAGACTGCCAGACTTTCAAGGTAGAATTGGGATCATGATAGTTGGGGTGGGAGTAGGGGGTGAGGGGGAAGCATTTAGGAACTAGAGGAAAGTTGTATTTTTCATCATTACTACATCGCATCCTGTCTGGCTCGTCTCCTCCCTGCCACCCCTCTGCAAGGGGATCTCCAGCAATTGTCATCTCCTTTCTTTCTGTGCTTTCGTTTTTGCAAAGAGTGAGGTAGAATACTATTAAGATACAAATAAAATGTATTCTCTTACAATCACTATCATAAGGAGCACTGTCTAGAAAATTTTACAAACTTGCACTAAGAAGTAAAAAAGATATATATTGAGAAACTTATAAGATTTTATGAGCATTAGCATATGGAGGAAGCTAATACAAATGGTGATTTTATCCCATGATGATATGATATGTAGGCATATCTTTAAGGGTAATAGTGTTTTAACATGAAATACATCATTATTAATAATGCAAATATACATATACATCCTGGGAAAATATTTAATGTTTGTTTTTCTTCTCTTTACAACATATTGTTTCCTAATATTCTCTTATCATTTCCATCGTTTAAAACATTTTATTTAGTGCAAGAAGCAGTAGTTTTTATGAAAAGGCCCTTACAGCTCTGTCGTGATAGTGATAAGCAATGCCCATACACAAATGTTAATGACCCGTGTTGTGGTTCAGGGGCATAGGTGGCACAGTGGTTACTCGCTGGACCACTTACTGCAAGTCAGCAGTTGGAAGCCACTAGGCACTCTTCAGGACAAAAACTGCCCTTTCTACTCCCATCATGAGTTATATATGCACTCAGAAACTCCCAGAAGCAGCTCTACCCTGTCTTATAGGGTCATTAGGAATAGGCAGCAGTGTGATGGCATTGAGTTTCATTTTATTTTGGGATTTTACCCTTAGGCACCACTGAGTCCCGTTTGACTCATAGCTAGGTTTGTACAACAGAACAAAAATTGTCCCAATTGCAGGCCATCCTCACACTTGTTCTTAACGTTTGAGCCAATTGTGCAACCACTGTGTCAAACTATTTTTTTGCGGGCTTTATTATTTTTTGCTACCCCTCTAAAACACATGATGTTATTCTCTGGGATTAATCTCAAATAACAACATAAAAGTCCAAAAGTGCATGAGCCATAGTCTCTCAATCCTTGTTTCCAAGGAGCATTCTTGCTGCCCTTCTTCCAAAACAGATTTGTTTGTCCTAATGCCAATCCATGACATTTTCAATATTCTTCACCAACACAATAATTCAAATGCTCTGATTCCTCTGTGTTCTTCATTGTTCCAACTTTCATATGCACATATAACAGTCCTAAAATATATATGATTCTCCTCTCTACTCACTAAAATTATAATACAATTGCTATCTGTGTTAGTCTGGGTAGACTAGAGAAACAAATCCGCAGACACTCATATGTGTATAAGAAAGAGATTTATATACAAGTGCAGCTGAATATTGAGAAAACATTCCAGTCCAGTCCAGATCAAGTCCATAGTTCCCTTACTAGCCAATATATCTAATACCAATTTATAAAGTCCTATTCAGATGCAGGATATACATGCAATGATGCAGAATTCAGGAAGATCACAGGCCAGTGGGTTGGAAGTCTTGCAGATCTACTGACATTTTAAGCATCTCAGCACTGGTAGGTGTCTCCACGTGGCGTCTCCAGGTCCAGGGTTCTGGCTGCATCAGGGTAGATCCATGCGGGTTCTCTTCAGGGATGTCTCACAGGGAGTCAGCCTTGTCAGTAGAACGCCTTCAAGGAAGTCAGCCAAGCAAGAGTGTATCTCCTGCCTCCACAGAGGAAATACCAGAGTTCCCAGAATTCTCAGAAGGCCATACCCACACAGAAACCTCCTTGGCTATATCTTGATTTATGGGCCAGACTCCACCCCTTCTCTCCCAATCCTCTCAAATTAACACCAGTTATGTAACTACCACACTCTGAAAATAGGTTTGATTAGTACTGACACATACTTTATAGAAAGGAAGTGGTCATGGGAAAACATAAATGTAACCAGAGAACTACTCAGCCTTATATGCTCAGAAATTGTTTATACCCACTATATATTATTGTAGTAAACTGATATATTTACAAAATTTAAATTTGCTCCTGAATTATTATTACATTTCCTTTAAGTGAGTACTTATTATGAATTAATTTGATAGTTCATTATGCATATATATCAACCTAGTAGTCTTACACAAGTTTATGTGCTCCGTGTTCATATTAACTAAAATTTAATAATAAAAGTAAGTTTGTAGTATTTTCTTACATATGTATGTGGACAGAAAAAATAATTTTTGCATATCCCTGCACTTTATGTTTAACATATTATATATAACACATGGTTTAGAAAACAATGTATACTCTCATTGACACAACCTTCTTAAAACATATTTAATATTTTCAGTAATAATGTATTTATTTACTTAAATGGTAAATTATTATTAAGCATTTTTAATATTGAAGTAAAATGTAGACTCTCACAGGTTAAAAGTATTAGAGTGAAATTATAGACAAAGAGAGGAAAAGTAAATAATGAACTGGAAAAGTACAGTGATAAATTTCCTAGTTTGTTGTCAAATACCATTGCACTTATAATTTCTTCACAAAATCATATTCTAGCTCATGAGCCAGATATTTCTGCAAAATCAGTGTCTGGCTCAATTCAAACCCATATGGACCTAGTATAAAAAGATATAACACACTAAGAAGAAATTCAATCCTACCAAGTATCCAATTATTTTTGTTAGGCTTTAAAGATACTTGAAGTTAAATGTATTTTCACCTCCACAAATACTTGCTGCCAGTGAGAGTCAATGTCACCACAGAGATAGCTTATTTCTTATCTGGGGCTGTCTTTAAGGGAGCAGAAAGTTCACGTTTATGCTTGGACCACCTGCATGGCCATAATACACCATGCCAGCCATTTTTGTTTTGTTCTGTAAGGTTATTTGTGGTCAAACTGCACCTGAAAACCTACTGCTGCTATACACCTCTCTTATCATAAGACTGAAATAAATGGGAATATCATAATGGCATAGATCTATTTAACTGGACTTTTTGGCTCTTTAAGTTAGATATATGAATGTGCATGTGTGTATATAAGGAGGTATCCCACAAAAACAAACAAACAAAAGGGAAACCCCTGCTTGGTGGAGCTCTTGTAGTATGCATTTTCCCTGCTAGGCAAGCATCCAGCAGCTCTTCTGATTTAGTGCTCCTGGTGGCATCACCACAGAAGGTTCTTGCTTTTCATAGTAAATTTTTTCATAAAAGTAGTTTCACTAGTTGTGTGTGTGTGTGTGTGTGTGTGTGTGTGTGTGGTCAATTTAAGAGAACAGTGTGTGGCTGTGAAATTATGTTTCCTGCTTAGGAAAAATGTCACAGAAAATGTGATGTTGAACACACAGCTTACAAGGACAGAGCAATGGGGGAAAAAAATCAAGTGTATGAATGGTTTTCTCATTTCAAAAAGGCAAAATCTTGGTTGATGACAAACCTCATTCTGGATGTCTGTCAACGTCCTGAATGGACAAAAATGTCAACTCAGTGCATTTACAGGTCAGACTGTTAATCAAGCTTTCTATTTAGAGGTTCTGATAAGACTGTAACAAAAAAAGACCTGGTTTGTGGCAGACAAGGAACTGTTTTTGACACCAAGACAATGCATCTGCTTACACAGCCATCTCAGTGTGCCAGTTTTTGGCAAAACCAGCATGCCTTTCTTGCCCCACACCCCTTATTCACTTGACCTCACTCCACGTGACTTCTTTTTGTTTCTGCAAATGCAGAGGGTGTTAAAAGGACAGCAATTTAATGAAGTAAAAGAAGTGAAGTAAAAAATAAGGGAGGTGTTGTCAGCCATCCAAACAGATGAGTTTGAAAATGTATCCAAGAATGAAATCACAGATTTGACAAATGTATTAAATGTAATGGAGAATACATGGAAGGTGATAAGGTTGTTTCATAAAAAAAGTTTAAATCCAAAGCTTTGAAAAAATGTGCTTTTTTGGGGGTAATCCCATCACACAATAACTTCAACAATGTAAAGTTAATTTCTATTATTTTTACTTTCAGAGGGACATAAAATAAAAATTAATTATAAAGAAACCTTATTTTCATGTACTTTTATTTTTTAAGAAAAAGTATGTTGGCATTTTATAATAAAACCTTTAAAAAGTCATTTTTTTCAGAGAGCCATACATTTTAAATATTATATAATACATTTTACATAATCTAAAACAATAATGCTTCTTCTTAAATATTAAAAATATGGCAATGTGAAAGATGGCGGACCAGGGGACCCGCATACTCTGAGAGCTCTTTCGAACAAAGCGGGTTTGGCGTCCAGGTAGCCGAATGGTAGGAGTCTGGAGAGTGAAATATCCCCCCCGGACAGCACTCCACCCCCACTCCACGCATTTGTCCTGAGCCGGGGCCTTGGTGATCCAGGACCCGATTTGTGGGGCATCTCAAGTCAGTAGGCTGCCAACACTGCAGCCACGACTAGCAGTAGCCCTCTCTATTCCCAGACCAGGACCCCACAACCAGAGTTGCTTGTCTGCTCTGCCGAGACATGTGCAGTGGTGGCAGTACCCCCTACAGCAGCTGCCCACCCATGGAACCCCACTAGGAGAGCAGCTTCCCTTTCCTGTGGTTCCCCTCTCCCCACATGGCAGCAATCAGCCCTTGGGCTTGCGTCCCTCACTCCATTGATCCAAGGCCCAGGTAACTGACCTGCAGGCCACAGGGGCTGCCTGGGAGATCCCCAGAAGAGAACCATGCACCCCCATTGCTGCCAGTAGCCCGCCCAGGTCAGCTGAGCTCCCGGTTCATCCCCTGGTTTTAAGAATGCCCCAGCCCTTCCCAGCTGGCATAAGAGGCAGGCGCTGTGGCCTGTGCCTCCCTCAGCACCCCTTGCAGCCCAGCCCTTTCTGGCAGGTGCAGGAGGCTCACCCATGTGGGGCTTCTCCCGCCTGAATAGCCTCTGCCCACAGACTCAACTCTATAGGCCTACAGGGACCTGGGAAGGCTTGCTGATCTGAAGAGGACTGGCCCCCCACATAGCCCAGCTCTGGACCACAGATCAGCACCATGTCCCGTGGCAGGGAGGCCTTGCCCACCTCCACGCTTTATTAGGCATCACTAGAACTTAGAGGGAAAAGAAGGTGTAAAAATTTAAATATATATATATCTCATGCTGGTTTTTCTCCTTTCTTTCCTTTACTTTCTGTGTTTTCTTTTCTCTCTTCTTTCTTTCTCCTTTTTCATTATTGTTTTACTTCTTTTCTGTCCCTTTTCTATAGGTTTTGCTTTTATCTCTTTTTTTTCTCCTACCACCCACTATTATCAATTATTTTCTCACATCTTTTGTAGCTTCTCCTTCTTTCCCAATCTCCATTTTTTTTCTTTTTCCTTCCAAAATTTTCTAAAATTATTTAAATTTTTAAAATTTTGCTTTTTTATCACTAAACAAAAAAAATGGCTGCTAAGGGTACCCTGACAGACTAGGTCAAAGCAAACTGGGGGCACTCACTGAGGCTCCAGCCCCTGCTACAGACGCTGAAACATCTCACCACTGCAGATCACTAAGCCTTCGGGGAACTCTGCCTACACAGCAGTCTGACCCATCCTTTCAGTAGTCCATAGGTAGTTGCCTGAAAAAATCCTTAACAGAAACACAGATAAAGTTCCCCTGGCCTCCCAGAAACATGGTGCCTATGAAAGGATCAAGGAAAAAGCAACAAACTACATCACTCCCAACAAAAAGAAAAACAGAGAGACAAAACATAGTAGTAGAGATAACATCTCTCATAGAAGAAACAGTTACAGATCTTCCACAGAAGGAAATCTTCAGAAGTCTGCTCGCAGTAATACAGGTGCTGAGGGAAGCAACCCAGAATAGGGATGCAATTATAGTGGAGATGATGTCCACAATAGAGGGGATGAAGTCCACTATAGAGGTGATGAGATCCACCAACCAAAGGGAACTTCAGGAGCTAACAGAGGAGGTAGCAGAGGAGAAGCCACACACAAGGTCATAGAACTTATGAGTAGGCTTGAGAAGGTAGAGGACCATATCAGTGATCTAGAGGACACTCAAACAGACCTAAGCAAGTGAGAAAGACAGTCAGATAGGAAAATTAAAGAAACAGAGGATAGCCTGAGATCAATGACAGATGCTGTGAAGAGGAAAAATGTTCAAATAATCGGTCTACTGGAGCACAACACAATACAAAAGTTGACAGCTTATATAACAAAAGAATTTCTGGAAGAAAACTTTCCCATCCTAACAAGGGAGAACCAGATACTCATACAGGAAGCAGAAAGGACGCCAGCTAGACTAAATCTCAAGAAAAGGACAAGACATATAATAGTAAAAATATACAACTTAGAGGAAAAAGAGAACATTTTATGAGCAGTAAGAGAATGGAAGACAGTCTCATACAAAGGAACACAGGTAAGCATATTGTCAGACCTATCAGTAGATACAATGAAGAGGAGGAGGGAATGGAGCAACATCTTCCAAAAGCTGAAAGAAAAAAATGCCTCCCCCAGAATCCTGTACCCTGCTAAGTTATCCATTAAGATAGATGATGAGATAAAGGTCTTCCAGGACAAGGAAAGACTCAAAGATTATGCTGCAAGTCACCAGACCCTGCAGAAAATACTGGCTGACTCACTATGGTCAGAGGATCAACCTCCACCAAGAACAAACAAGAGACCATCATATAGCCCATCTCCATCAGGAAGCAAAAATGCCAGCAACAGTTACCAGGACAACAGGGTCTCATATGTAAAAGAGGACAAGATAGTAACTCTCCACTCAAACACAACACACTGATATGAAGTGAGATAGGTAAAGACCCAAAACAAAAAACAGGTTATGGCAACCATGAATCCACAGAGAGTGATAATAACTCTGAATTCCAATGGACTCAATTTGTACATTAAAGAAAAAGACTTGAGGACTGTCTCAGAGAACATAATCCATCAAGCTGTTGCCTGCAACAGACACATTTTAAGCGCACAGACAAGAATATGCTAAGAATAAAGGTGTGGCAGAAAGATTACCAATCAAATTGTAACTCTAAAAGGGCAGGAGTGGCTATCTTAATCTCTGACCTCAAGTTCCAAACCATAAAAAGAGAAAATGAAGGAAACTACATAATGTACAAAGGTTCAGTAAACCAAGAAGCACTTAGAATATTGAATATTTATGCTCCTAATAATGGTGCGGCGAATTTCATCAAACTATTAAAAATGATGAAAAAAGAAATCATGGACTCAACAATCATAGTAGGTGACTATAATGCTCCACTATCAGAGAAAGACAGATCACTGGGAAAGAAGCTCAGCAAAGAGGCCATAGAGCTAAACAATGTAATTAGGCAACATGGCCTGATAGACATCTATAAAGCTTTCCATCCAAACGCAAAGGATTTCACATTCTTTTCAAATCTACATAGATCTTATTCAAAAATAAACTCCATGCTGGGACACAAGTCCAGCTTGAGTAAATTCAAACACATAGATATTATCCAGACATCTTTCTCAGATCACCATGCCATAAAGCTGGAAATTAATAAGAGGATGTCCAGAAAAGCAAGTGTAACCAATTGGAGAATGAACAGCAATCTCCTGCGACATGAATGGGTACAGGCCCAGATCAAAGAGGATATTAGGAAGTTTCTAGAAAATAATGAGAATAGGAATACAACATATAAAAACTTATGGGACACTGCCAAGGCAGTTATCAGAGGTAGCTTGATATCATTAAATGCATATATGAAAAAAGAAGAGAGGCGTATGAGAGATATATTAACAGAAAACCTCCAACAACTAGAACAGAGTCAGCAGAAGAACCCCGCCAATAGCAAGAGAAAATAAATAATAAAAACCAGGGCGGAGTTAAACCAGTGGGAAGACAAGAGAACAATGCAAAAGATAAATACAGCTAAGAGCTGGTTCTATGAAAGAATTAACAAAATTGAAAGTCCTCTGTCAAAGCTTACAAAGGATAGAAAGGAGAAAACATCAATAGACAGGATGAGGGATGAATCAGGGGCAATAACACCAAACCCCAATGAGATTATAAGGATAATCACAAAGTACTATGAAGGTCTGTATTCTAATGAATTCAGAAACGTGGAAGACGTGGATAAATATTTGGTAAAATAGTCTCTCCCTAGATTATCTCAGACAGAGATCAACACTCTCAACAAACCTATAGCAAAAGAAGAAATACAGAGGGTCATCTAAAACCTACCAACTAAAAAAGCCCCAGGACAGGTGGCTTCACAGCAGAATTCTGCCAAGCATTCAGGGAAGAGTTGACACTGATCCTCCACAAAGTATTCCATAACATAGAAGAGGATGGCAAACTCCCAAACTCATTTTATGAAGCCAGCATTACTTTGATACCCAAACAGGGAAAAGCCCCCACAGGGTTAGAAAATTACAGACCAATATCTCTAATAAACATAGATGCAAAAATCCTTAACAAAATATTGGCCAATATAATACAAAAGTGTATAAAACATATCATCCACCACGACCAGGTAGGATTCATCTCAGGGATGCAGAGATGGTTTAACATCTGGAAATCCATCAATATTATACACCACATCGAGCAGAAAAAGGATAAAAACCATATAATAATATCCATAGATGCAGAAAAAAAGCATTTGACAACATCCAGCACCCATTCCTAATCAAGACACTTATGAAGATAGGATTGGAAGGTAAGTTCCTCAAACTGATACAAGCTATCTATGAAAGACCAATGGCCAACATCTTAGTCAATAGAGGAAAGATAAAAACAATCCCACTGAAAAAGGGTAAAAGACAAGGATGTCCTCTGCCCCCACTTCTATTCAATATCATTTTGGAGGTTCTGGCAAGCAACATAAGACAGTGGAAGGATATCAAAGTGATCCAAATTGGAGAGGAGGAGGTGAAATTATCACTTTTTGCACATGACATGATCCTGTAAATTGAGAACCACAAAAGCACCCCAGCTGGAGTATTTACAGTGATAGAGGAATATGGAAGAGTGGCCGGATACAAGATAAATAAACAGAAGTCGGTCAGTTTTCCATATACATCGGACAGGTCCATGGAAGAGGGAATTAAGAAGGAAGTACCCTTCACAGTCGCTAAGAACAAACTGAAATACCTAGGAATATATTTAACAAAAAATTCTAAAGACCTATACAAGGAAAACTTAAAGACCCTATTACAGGAAACCAAAAGCAACCTCCACAAATGGAAGATCATCCCCTGCTCATGGATTGGAAGGCTGAACATAGTAAAGATGACAATCCTACCTAAGCCACTTTATAAGTTCAAACCTCTACCAATTCAAATACCATCAACCCTCATCAAAGAATTGAAAAAACTGACCGCCAGTTTCATAGGGAGAGGGAAGAAACCAAGAATTAGAAGAGAACTCCTCAAGAAGAAGGACACAATTTGAGGGCTCGCTTTACCCAATTTTAATGCCAATTACACAGTTAAAGTGATCAAATCAGCATGGTACTGGCACAACAACAGATACTCAGACGAGAGGAAAAGAATAGAAACCCCAAGAATGAAGCCATCAGCATGTAAACAACTGATCTTTGACAAGGGTCTCAAAACTATCAAGTGAGAAGCAGATGCCATTTTTACAAGTGGTACTGGAAACAGTGCATATCCACATACAGAAAGATGAAACAAGGCATTTACCTCACCCCTTGAGCAAGAATAAACTCAAGGTGGATCACAGACCTAAAAGTTAAACCCCAAACTATCAGTATCATCAAGGAGAGAATTTGGACTAACCTTAGAGCACTGGCCCAGGGAACTCATAGGTTCACTGCAATAGGGAAGGGTACACACACAGGTGAACTGCAAATCAACAAATGGTATTTAATAAGAATAAAGCACCTGTGCACCTCAAAAGACTTCACCAAGAGTGTAACAAGCAAACCCACAGACTGGGAGAGGATTTTTAGTAATGACATATCGAACAAAGGGTTTATTACTAAAATCTACAACACCATCATGACCTGCAAAAAGAGGAAAACAGTTAACTCCCTAAGTAAGTGGGCAAAAGAACAGAAAAGAACTTTCACTAGGGAGGAGACCCATATGGCCAATAAACATATGAGAAAGTGTTCGAGGTCATTAGCCATAAGAGAAATGCAAATCAAAACAACCATGAGATACCACCTAACACCCCTGAGGCTAGCCCAGATAAGCAAATCAGAGAGCAACAAGTGTTGGAGGGGCTGTGGTGAAGTAGGAACCCTCCTCCACTGCTGGTGGTCGTGTAGAATTTTAAAACCACTGTGGAAAGCAATTTGATAGTATTTAAAGAAAATGGAAACTGATCTACCTTATGACCTAGTCATCCTTCTATTGGGCATATACCCGGTAGAAGCAACAAATAAAACACTAGTTATCTGCACTCCAATGTTCATTGCGGCACAATTTACCATCACAAAGCCTTGGAAACAGCCTAAGTTTCCCTCGAGAGATGAATGGATTAGTAAACTCCTGCACATATATGCAATGGAGTACTACGCAGCACTGAACAGCACAGATGATCACATGAACCACATTGTTTCGTGGGAAGAGCTGGAAGGCATCAAGTTAAGCGAGGTAAGTAAAACTCAAAGGACAGGTATAACATGAGTCCCATAAGGTAAGTACAATCAGCATGACAAGAACAGAAGAATAAACACCTATCTCGCAATAAATAGAGGGAAGCATAGATAGTTGGAGGGAGGACAGGCCACACCTAGGGAGGTACATGAGAGTCCAACATAAAGAAGGAGATGGGGGGCAGGTGGTTGGAGAAGTAGGCTGGGGAGAAACTGAGTTGATGGCATGGGGGGAACAAGGCACTGACCCACCAAAGGGGAGAGTATTAGTTTTGTCCCCACAGAACTGAAACCTGCATACAAACCCCACCATGACTGCCAATCCAGGAGGGCAATGTAACGCATGAGGGAATCCACAAAGAGACTGGTCCATATGCTGGTCCTAACCAGAATTAGCCTGACGCCCACTATCGAAGGGAGTACCACAGAAAATGAAAATAGATGGTCTGGTTTGGGAAAGGAACTGACCTGCCATGCCCAGAGGACGCTGAAGCAAAGGTTGGAGGAAGAATGGGGCAGAGCACACCTGGGTCCACCAAGCTTAGAGGAGGACAGCCCGGCTAGAGGGGCCCAATGTACAGAGATGGCCATATAGCTAGCCCCACGGTGAGATGTGACATCCTGCACTGACCCATGGCCATGCACAGGACAGCACTGGAGACACAGTGCAGGACGTGCGACTGAGCCGACCCTACCACGCTGAGGTAAGGCACTGGGGGCATGCAATGGAGCAGCGGGGAAAGCAGAGCAAGGAGGTATCAACGGAGTATCAAGGATTGACTTTGGGGCCAGGATGTGGCGCCCCATCAGACTCATCTGGAAAACACTCCTTGAACTACTAACAGGCTTTTCTTTCTTTTTTTGTCTCTCTTTTTTATTTCTGACATTTTGGTTTTTTTTCTTTTTTTACTCTTCTTTCGAATTTTGTGTCAGTGGCTTTTTTGTTTGTTAGCTTGTTGGTATTGCTGCCGTCGTTGCCATGTTCTTATGTGCCACTTTGGCGCTGTCAAAGCCATCCCCAATTGTATGAACATATTAATATATCTGTATGTCCACCTAGATAAGATAGGCTGGAAAAACAATATGAGAAGAAAATAATGGGATCAACGGTCCCGAAGGGACATGAGAGTGTGGGAAGTAGGGGAAGGGAGGAGGTGTTGGCCAACCCAGGACAAGGGCAAGGTAACTGAGAGGAATTACTGAAACCAGAATGAAGGCTGAACATGGTAGTGGGACAAGAGGAAATCATAAGGAAATAGAGGAAAGGAGTAGGAGGCAAAGGGCATACATAGAAGCCTAAAAAGAGACATGTACATATGTAAATATAATTATGATTATGGGGGAATAGACCTATGTGCATATATTTATAGGTTTAGTAGTAGGACAGCAGGTGAACATTGGGCCTCCTTGCACGCATTCCCCTAATACAAGAGCATCTTGCTCAGCTAAACGGTCATTTCATGATGCCCACCTTCCCAACATGATCGCTGAAGACAGACGTGTGCATAAGTAAACATGGTGAAGAAAGCTGATAGTTCCAGGCTATCAAAAGTTATAGCATCTGGGGACTTAATGTCTTAAAGGCAAACAAGCGGCCATCTATCTCAGGAAGCAACAAACCCCAAAGAGAAGAAGCACACAAGCTGTGTGAACACGAGATGTTGAAGGGATCAGGTAGCAGACACCAAAGAACAAAAACCATAATTGTGTGATCACCTTTCCCACATAAATGCTGAAGACGAGTGTGTGCATAAGTAAGTGCGGTAAAGAAGGCTGATGGTGCCCGGCTATCAAGAGATATGGAGTCTGGGGTCTTAAAGGCTTGAAAGTAAACAAGTGGCTATCTAGCCCAGAAGCAACAAAGCCCACATGGAAGCAGCACACCAACATGTGTGATCATAAAGGGCCGAGGAGACCAGGTTTCAAGAATCAAAGGTGGAGGGGGAAAATCATATCACTGTGAATGAGAGGAGCGCATAATGGGGACCCAATGTCCATCTGTAGACAACTGGACTTCCCTTGCAGAGGGGTCGTGGGGAGGAGATGAATCACTCAGGGTTTGGTGTAGCAATAATGAAACTCACAACCTTCTTCTAGTTCTTAAACACTTCCTCCCCTCAACTATCATGATACCAATTCTACCTTGAAAACCTGGTTAGACCAGAGGATGCACAGCAGTACAGATGGGAACTGGAAACACAGGGAATCTAGGACAGATGAACCCCTCAGGATCAGCTGTGAGAGCGGCGATACTGGGAGGGAAGGGGGATAGAGAGGGGAAACCGATCACAGGGATCTACAGGTGACCTCCTCTCTAGGGTATGGGCAACAGACAAGTGGGTGAAGGGAGACGCTGGACAGTGTAAGATAAGATAAAATAATAATTTATAAATTATTAAGGGTTCATGAGGGAGTGTGGATGGGGGACCAGGGAGAGAGGGGGAGGGAAAACAGAAAGCGAAATTTGAGAATGATGAGGGCAACGAATGTATAGATGTGCTTTACACAATTGATGTATATATGGATTATGAAATGGGTTGTATGAGCCCCAATAAAATGATGAAAAATAAAAGAACAAGCAATGCGCAGACCTGCACCATTGTTCCTGTGCTTAAGTCCATTGTTGCAGCCACCATGCCAATCCATCAAATTGAGAGCATTTCTCTTTGTTTAATTGCCTTCTATTTTAACAAACATAATGTCCTTCTGTAGGAAACGGTGTTTTCTAATGACACATCCAAAGTTTGTAAGATGGAGCTTGTCATCCTTATCTCAAGGAGCACACTGGCCATGCTTTAGGGAGACAGATATGTCTGCTTACTTATTTGTTTTTGACAGTCCATGGTACTTTCAGCATTCTTCCCCAGCACCCCAATTCAAAAACACCAATTCTCCTTTGCTTTTCCTTATTCAATACACAAATTCCACATGTTTATGTGGCAATTGAGAATACTATGGCTTGTGTCAGGCAGGCATTAGTCCTCAAAGTAACCTCCCTGCTTTTCAAAATTATAAGAGTTCTCATGCAGCACAGAAATTGAATGCAATTTGTCTTTTGATCCCTTGACTAATGCTTCCATGAACTTTGATTGTGGATCCAAGCAATATGACATCTGTGAAAACGTCCATCTTTTCTCAGTTTATCATTAAGTTACCTTAATTTCCAGTTGTGATGATTCAGTCTTCTTTGCATTGAGACTTAATCCATAGTGAAGGCTGCATTCCTTGATCGTTCAGCAAGTGCCTCAAATCCTCTTCACTCTCAGCAGATAGGTTGTGTCATCTGCATGTGGTAGGGGTTTAATAAGCTTTACTCCAATCCTGATGTGACATTCTTCATATAATTAAACTTCTCTGATAATTTTCTCAGTGAAGAGATTGAATAAATATGGTGAAAGGATACAGCCCTGGTTTTAAATTATGCTGGGTCCCCTTGTTCCAATGCACAACTGCTTCTTCATCCATGTATATTTTCCAAATGGGCACAGTGCAGTGTTTCTTCTAGAGGCTACATGGAGTTGGTATGAACCACCCAGTAAAATGTCTTGGCACTGTCAATAAAACACAAATAAGCATACTTCCGGTAGTTTCTGCTTTCAGACAAGGTATAACTGATATCAGCAATGATATCCCTTGCTCCAAGTCTTTTTATGAATTTTATTTTAACTTCTGGCAAATTCCTGTTAATGTACTGCTGCAACCATTGTTGGATGTTCTTCAGCAATGATGTATCATGAAGTTACCTATAAGTATTCTGTTGGCGAAACTTTCCTTGGAATGGATGAAAAATGAAAATCTTCCAATGAGTTGGCTAAGTAGCTTCCTTCCAATTTTCTTGGCATAGACAAATAAGTACTTTCAGTGTTACATTGGCTTGTTGAAATTTTTCCATTGATATTTCAACAATTCCTGGGGCCTTGTTTTCGGCTTATGCTTTCAGTGCAGCTTGAACTTCTTCCTTTGGTACCCTGGTTCTTGCTCCTATGCTACCTGTTGGAAGAGTGAAATATTGACTAGTTCCTTTTATTACAGCACCTCTATTATTTCCATTTTTTATTCTTCCTGAATTATTTTGCCCTTAGAATCTATCAAAATTGTAGCTCATGATTTGTATTCTCTTTTTGAGTTCTTTCAGTTTAAGCTATATTAAACATTTCTTCATTTTGGTTCTTGTTTGCATATTTCATTATATTTTACTTTGTATTCTCCAGCTTTCCTTTGAAAATGTCTGGTCACCTGTTTGACCTTACCATTTCTTCCATTTACCTAGCTACATTTTGGTTAAATCAAGTTTTAGAGTCTCTTTGACATCCACTTTGATCTTTTCTTTCTACCCCGTCTTTTAAAAGATCTTGTACCTTCTTCATAAATGATGTTCTTGATGTCCTCCCACAGATCACTAGGTCTCCTGTCATTAGTGTTCCAAAGCTTGGTTCTCTAGAGAATCATAACGAGTGACACATGTAAAAATATTTGTATCAAGAAATATCTCAACAGTTCTAGTAGTGGGTAAGTCCAGTCTAATTCAAGTCTGTTGGTTTGAGTTGAGTTAAAAGTAGTTCCTGGGTCCTGTAGCTGCAGAGGCTGAAGAACAGGAAGCAGGAATATGTAGTAGGAAGTCAGGCTGTGGATAATAGGCTGGATCAATCCAGAATCAGAATGAATCTAAGGTCGCTGTCAACTGATGATGCTTGGGATGGTGGCTGATACAGCAGCAGGTCAGTGAACAAGGTATGGAATTCAAATCTAACAGTAGAACTGAGCTAGATTCTGCATACTGTCAGTCCCTACTAAGAATAGGCCACACTCCAATGAAGCTTTCCTCAGCTGTATCAAGACTGTGGCTAGATTAACTGCTTGGAAGCTTCACAGAAGATCCCATCATAGTGTTCCTCACAGTATGTCAGATCATATAATGGGAGATTTTACTCAAGTTGACATAAAATCTATCATATGCTTTAAACCAGTTTTAGGCACTTCTACACTCAAAACAAACTCGCTGTCATCTAATTGATCCTGACTCATAGAAACACTATGGAACAGAGTAGAATTGTTCCTTGGGCTTCTGAAGCTTTAAATCTTTAAAGGAGCACACTTTCTTATCCTTCTGTCCTTCTGTGATTGGTGGGTTCCAGCTGCTGGCCTTCCAGTGAGTACCCTGAAACTTAACCAATACACCATCAGGGCGTCTTAGACACTAATATGGTACAGCTATTGAAACATAATCCTGCCAAAGCCTTTTCTTTTCCAGGAACAGGGATTGACTTGTGTAGAATCTTTTAGCAAATTTCCTTTTTAGCTTTGCACAGGCAAATTAAGCTAATTTTAGATTTTACTATTTGAAGAGATTGGTTATGGGTTAATGAGAGAGATGTCTTTGAAGTAAACAAACTCAGAGATGTTAGAGCTTATGGACAGTAGGCTTTTGAAATTAGGTTCTTACACAAAACACATTTTTGTTATATTAAAGTTACAATTTGTCATAAAAATAACTAAGTCAAACAGACAGAGAATGGTTACTTATTTTCCCAAAGGGATAATTCGTGTTTTCCTCCATCATGTTTATAACGCACCTATTCCCTTACTAAATCAAGAATCCAGTTGTAATTCATGATATTATATCATTTATTCATTTATACACCTTTTTTCCTAAACAACTGCTTGATTTTCTAACAGCTGCACTATACAGAATATTATTTCCCAAGAAATATAGACAAAATTAAGGTTTTAAAATTATTTTAATGTTTCCTTTTCCAATCTTGAATTGGTATAGAGTTCTCCAATATAAATATAATAATTATAAATATAATTACATGCTAATGTTTCTTAAATCTAATTAATGTATCTTACTAAAAATAATTTAACAAAGAGAAAGAGATCTTACATTGGTTTATTTAGAAAGAGAGTATTTTCCCTGCCTTTGCAGTATATCAATTCTTGCATTATTTATCCTGTAGAGATAATACTGGACAGCTCATTAATACCATATGTTATTTGGCATATTTTCTATACATTAAACATTAAATTTCCTACTGATTAAATTGTACACAGGGGAGAGGTACCAGGTGAATCTTATTTACTCAATTTATTCTGCCTAAATGACAGAATGAAATGAAAAAAAAAATAGAATCTGAAGTTTGGTCCAGATATTTCTAAAAAAACAGGAATATCTCATATTTAAAGTAAATTACCTTCTTTAGAGAGAGTGAGTAAAATGTTATGTCCATATTGCTTAATTTTAAGTTTATTTTATTCTATGTTTATTAATTTATTAAGTATTGAAATTATATTTGATAATTTGATATTTCTCAAAATATGTACATTTGCTCCTACATGTAGCTGGCGTTTCTGTTATAACTCTAAATGTAATTAGAAATTTCCTGTAAGTGGTCACCGACAGAGCTTCACACTAACCTTGTCATAAGTAATAAGAGAGGAAATGAACAACACCATCAATCTAGTTAGTGCCATTTCCTGTGGGATGTTATATAAATCGCAACTCTATTCAGCTACTTTAAAAATGTGGAGGTTAGATGACCAAGTCAAAATCAGTAAATGATTATCAATATCTTTGAGGTTCCCTCAGCATTAACTCCAATCGCCACAAAGATGACATAGCAAGAACTTTATCAGTCCCTTGAGGCTTCCTCACCCCCCACTACCATGACCCAGTGCTGCTTCCCAGTTCAGTCTAGACCAAAACATGTACACAGGTATAGAAAGGGATGGGAGCTCACAGCACACAGAATCCAGGAGTGTGCATGGTGATGCTGCAAGGGTCGGGGGGGAAAAGGGGAGTGGAAGGGAGAAAGGGGGAACAGATCGCAATTATTGACACATAACCATACACCCCTCTACTGGGGGAAGAACAACAGAAAACATGGGGGAAGGGAAACAGCGGTCGGTGTGACAGATGAAAATAATAACAATGCACAATCTATCGGGGGGTTATGAGGGTGGAGGGGGTGGAGGGTTGCAAAATAATGCGCTCTTACCGAGGACTCAATAGAAAGTAAATGTCTAGAAGAGAATGAGGGCAACATATGTGCAAACATTCCTGATTCAATTGATGTATGGAGTGTGATAAGAGTTGTACGAACCCCCAATAAAATGATTCAATCAAAACAAGAGCTATATACAATAAAAGAACCAGAAGATATATGCCATGTATCCCAAGAAGAGTGCATATTGGAAGCATCATTCTCACTTCCTGTTTACCAGGCAGCCATGCACTGGTAAACTCAGCAGGGAACCCAGGATGATTGACAAGCAAAAGATCAGAAATGTAATTTCCCAGTTACATAGACAGGAATTGAACACTACACAACTATTTAGATTAGAATAATAGACACTTTTCCTTAAACTCTTCACAGGATTATTTAGGCTCAGCAAATTCTCATAGAAGAAATCTCAGGGTATCTCCCAGGGATGTCATTAGCTATTTATGTGCTCGTATGCAAAGTATTTTTCTAGGCATTGAATTTCCTATAAAATGATTGAGATATTTTCAATAGATTTTCTCTTTATTAACCTTCACACTCTATCAATGCATGTGTGAAGATTAAAAGAAAATAAACAAAAATATATGCGTTTAAAATGAAAGAGAAATAAGAAAGTATACATGGCAAACTCAAAGACCATTTAAAAAATCCCTAACTTATCAATAACCTATTTTTTTCAAGACACAAAATAACTTATTTTTAACCTCATTTATCCCTGTATATAAATATGTTTATTTATAATGCATTAGGATACAGTAGTAAGAAAATAAAATCCCTCATGGGGTTTCATGTCCTTTTTAGTTCAGTTGTCTCAGTGGAGTTCTGATTTGTAGAGTGACAGCAGGATTCCTAGAGATACAGAGTATCTTCCTTCCACATATCCATTGTCACTCTTGCCCCTGCTTTCTTTCATCGTATTCCTGCTGAGGAAGCCAGTGGGATGCATAGGACTGGGGAACCTAGAGTGTTGCTTAGGTAATGCCACATCTTAGAAATTAGAAGGAAAAAGAATCAACCTGATGTTTTTGGACTCATGTTGACAACTAATTTTTTTTAGGTTTACTTGTATATATATATATTCAAAACCACTGCGCATATTGTGTATTTTCCAGCACTTTATGCAGAAGCAGAGCACTGTTAGCATAATGGTTGTGCAATGGGCAACCTTCGTGGTGAGAAACCACCAGGTGCTCTTCAGGAGAGAGATGAGGCTTTCTACTCCTATACAGTTACACTCTCTTAACAACCCCCGCCCCTGCAGTTCTATCCTTTTACATAGGGTTCCTATACATTGGAAATGCCTAGATGGCACTGCGTTTGTTTAGTTTATATTTGAATGTATTCTGTTGTCATCCAGAGGGTGCTCATTGGCTGAGTTTTGGAAGTTCATCACCATACTTTTCTTCTTATTCTGACATAGACAATTTGGAGCTACCTATTCACCATGGTTGACACTAATATTTTAAACGCCAGCTTTCAACATCATAATAACATTCAAGCCACAACAATTTCACAAATTTATATATATGTAGTAGATGGCTATATTAACTAAACCCATTGCGTTTGAGTCCATGTCACATTCAAAAGATTTTATTTATCTTTAAACTCAATTTCTCTAACAAGTTTTAGATATTGCTTATACACTAAGGAAATTATTTGACTAACGATATTAAGTAGCAACCATAACTGTCTTAACTTATGTATGAATTCAATTTGAATACAGAATTAGAAATGGAGCTTCTTAGTAATTCTGGGGCTGACTATAATTTTAAAAATGTCTTCATTTATTGTGAAAACATCTATACACTAAGAATTATATTTTGCCTATAACCTAGTTAATGTGCAACTAAAATAAGAACTGCCATATTAATTTGAGAACAACTATTATAAAATAATACATAGGCACATTTTATAATGTCCAACATAAATCTTTGCTAATAAGATGACCTTTCAACTTTATTCATTTATTTGATGTTTAAGAGAAAAAGGTTTGAATGATGAGGCAAATATTATTTTATAAATATTTTATTTTATTTAATAGTCCAATAATTATATGTATTCTATTTAAAACAAAAAATTAATAGGAATATATTTTAATGGAAAATAGGTTCCCACATTTGAAAGCAACAAAAATTGCAAAAAGTGCAAACATTTTGTGAAGTACAAGAAAATCAATTTACTACTGTGTCAGAGCTGTGGATTTGTTCATACAGATTCAGAAAAAATGTTACATACTGATTTTCAATTAAAGATTCAGATATTTTTATGGTAATTATCATGTCTGCTACTTACCTTGAACTCAATTTCTTATTAATTATTATTGTTGCTATCATACGTTGATATGAATTATTTTATTTTCTATATCAGACTTCAAATAAAATATCAAATTTCTACTTATTCTAGTCACGTATTCAATCATATTGATTCAACAAAATTTAACTATAGTTATTTCTCAGAAAATCAATCTTATCCAAAATAATATCTTCTTAAAATATAAAGTTCTGAACAAAATATAAAATTCCATAAAATATAGCTTGTCTAAACTGCCACTGGATGAAAAGCGCATGGAATTTGAAAACATCAAAGCTCCTAATCACCTAAAAGTTTTCTCTTGTTTTCAGTGTTTTCCCATTTGTCTTTCTTTACCTCTCACTCGCAGATAAAATAACAGCCATAAAAAGAGATTCTATGTACAGTATAAAAAATGTTTAGAAAGCATCCTATTTTATATGTTTTTGCTACTTTATCAAGAAATATGCTAGGACTAAGGTAGACTGTTTCTTTGTATTCTTTTAAATGCAAATCCATATAAAATCAAAACAAGTCTGTAAAGTGTCCAGTTAGTTAGACTGAGGAGTTGATCACTGAGAGTAATGCATTTAAAATGACACTTGGGAGTCATTTTGCAGCAGAATGAAATGTTTCTTCAGCTGCTGAAGTGAATCTTATGCCACTGTGTCACTGAGGGTCTGCACATTTAACAAATTGCTCTGCTTGAGAAATACTGTCAATGCAGAGAGTAATGTCAGATTGCAGTATATAGACTCTCTGATTAATAGAAGTCGCTATATGATGGAGTAAGTTACAACCTTAATGTACAAATAATGAACCTCTATTAAAAGAAAGGGTATCATAAATCAAAATACTGTAGATAAACCATAAACCTATGGCAACATAATGACTACCAGGGCTCAAGCTATATTAATCTTATATGTGCAATATCATTTCTCTGGGAGAAACAATTAAATATATCCTATATGAAAGTGAATTATTAATGTGATAAAAGTTCTGGACTATTCGTTTAAGTTAATGGTTCATACTGGGATGCCCCTTGGTTAACTCTTCCTCTCAATCCACTCTGAAGTCTGCTCCATCTAAGACAGACATTGGGGTGGAACAATCTTCATTTTCATTTGTCTGACATGTATTTTAAAAGAAAGAGAGGAAAATAAAATAAAGTAAGGACAATATAAAAAAGAACATATGTCTGTTTTTGTCAATATAGTTTGCCCACAGATAGTATACTTGCTATTTTTTTTATTTAAACCATTCTTATATCCAGTTTAGCTCAACTCAGTGTTGCACATATCATTGACTTATAAAAAACTTTTATTGGGGGCTCTTACATCTCTTATCACAATCCATACATTTTTCCAGTGTGTCAAGCACATTTGCACAAATGCCACCATCAGCATTTTCAAAGCATTTTCTTCCCACTTCAGCCTCTGATATTAGCTCCTCATTTCTTCTCTCTTGCCCCACAAGTCCACTTTCCCTCACAAACCCTTGAAAAGTTATAGATGGCTATTTCCATAGCTTATATCTTCCTCTGTCACCCCTCACCCACTTTCCATTATTTGTACCCCTGAGAGGGGGTTCTAATTTGATCCTTGTGATCTATTATTCCTTCCCCCCCCCCCGTCCCCACACTGTCTTCTAATCCTCCTTGTATCTCTACTCTCCTTGTTGGTCCTGAGGGGTTTATCTGTCCTGGATTCCCTGTGTTGAGGGCTCTTATCTGTAGCAGTGTGCATGCTCTGGTCTAATCCAATTTGTAAGGTAGAACTGACCTTATGAAAGTGAAGGAAGTGCCAAAGAACTAGAGGAAAGCTGTGTGTTTCATCAGTGCTATACTACATCCTCACTGGCTCATATCTTCCCTGTGACATCCCCCCCACCCCCCGTGCATTCAGAAGGAACAAAGCCCACATGGAAGAATCACATCAGCCTGTGTGATCAAGAGGTGTCGATGGGTTCAGGCATCAGGCATGGAAAACCCAGAACAAAATCATACTCAATGTGAATTGGGTGGGGGGGGCATAGAGTGGAGATTCAATGACCATCTGTAGACAATTGGACAGCCCCTCACAGTACTGACTTTAGTGGCTAGCATATTAATGTGTGTTTAGTGATATGCTTCTTACAATATTTTTTTGCAAATTGCACATTGAAAGTCAACTTTACACATGAATTAAATTTTGATGATTAAATAAAAACTTCAACACAGGATATATTACCATAGAATTTGTTTAGAATAATTTTTCATCTAAAGAGTAGTGTAAAATTAATAGGTTATCATTAGCACGACTTGACATGTCATGATTTTTAAGGGAAAACCAAATAGAGTCTAGTAACAAGAATAACCCAGGTTGATTTGTACTATTAAGGAGCTGACCTTCCTGGCCTGGAGTCCATTTCAGGTGGCTTCTCTGGGGCTTCATAACTTTGCTTTGCTCCATTTGCTTGTCTGGCCTGGTGTGCCAGCATGGGGCCCAGTCTGGCTTTCTCTTTCTCTTCTTCTTTCCAGGTCTGCTTCTGTTTGGGTCTGGTATGCTTGCCCCTCTCCCCAACCTGTAGGTTTTGTGTTGTTTTCTGTCATTCCTATTTCTAGGGAGGGGGTAAGTGTGGCTCCGGTTGGGGCCAGCCCTGTAGCCCTGTCTTTTCATGCGTTCGTTCCCGCAGCCATGCTGCCCTCATGGTTTGGTGCACTGTGGCTGGGTCTGCGTGTTCACCCCCAGTGCTGGGGAGATAAAAGAGGTACTCTCCCCATAGGTGGATTAGTGCCCTGTGCCCAGATGTTATAATTTTGAGGAGGTTGAATATGACCTGGAAGATTTGGTTCATTTGGTGATTCTATTACCCTAATTCTACAGGATGGATATATATATATATATATATATATATATCCATATATCTATATATACACCAACATTCCACAGGATGAATATATATATATATATATATATATATATATATATATATATATATATATATATATATATATATATATATATATATATATATACCAACAAAATCACTGTCATTGAATCAGTTCCAACTCCTGACTACCCTGTAGGACAGCTTAAGACTGTCGCTGTGGGTTTCCCTGACTGTAACTCTTTATGGGATTAGAAAGCTTCCTCTGTCTCCTGTGTAGTAGTTGATGGTTTCAAACCACTGATTTTGAGGTTAGCAGCCCAGTTAGTGATAACTATAACAGTATAAGTAATAGCTATAAATTATTAATATAATTTTAAAGGGGAACATTCCAATTACTCCATGTTTATGCTGTTATATATCATCTTGTCTTATAAAATGTAAATTTATTTGTGAACTATAACAAAGAAATATGCAAGGCACAAACCAAACCAAGCCAATCCCACTGCCATTGAGTTCATTTCCACTGTTAGTGGCTCTTTTTAGGCTTTCAGAGGCTATAAATCTTTCCAGGAATCTCCTTGCCTTTGAGTCAATGCTGATTCAGAGTGAGCCTTGTGGGTTTCTGAGAATGTAGCTGTTTCCAGGAGTAGAAAACCCAGTCCTTCTCCACAGAGATGTTGGTTGTTTCAAACTGGCGACGAGGCAGATGACAGCCCAATACAAACAACTAAACAAGCAGGGCTCCTTTTACAGGGATAGTTAGCAACATTTGAACCACCCACATTATGGTCATCAGTCCAGGCTTACTCATGGTCTTAAAGTAAACCCTTAAGGTGGAATTTAGGATGGAAGCCAAATATTAAAAATTGCCAGGTTATTTCTCATGTTAAACATTTCAGGATTATTTATGTAGTCATATAGGAATATATTTATAGCAAATCACCCATAAATATTATGAGCTAATTTGAAAATAAATGATTATACATTATTCATTTAAGTGTAAATATATTTTAAAAGCTAAAGTTAATAAATGTCTTTTTAAGTAAAATGTTTTTATATAGAAATGGATGTGTCATTTTCAGGCTAAAAGCTTTTAGTGAAAAATTCATATGACATAGAAAAATGATGAAAATCACAGAGGCCCCAACTGACTTTATTTATATTTTGTACAACTGGCATAACTCTGTAAAAACCAATCCTGAAATTACAAATTGTCATTTTATTACAGTGCTAGAACCAGAAATATTTATTTACTTGAGAAATTTTAGTGAAATTTTGAAATTATTTACATATCATATATTTCTTGTTAGCATATTTCACAATTTAATAAAACTCCCAATTTAGACACACTAGACAATATTACAATATGACGGAAGAATCAAAGATCTATCTTTCTTACTAAAAGTCTGACAAATTTACTTTATCTCAAACCTTGCTGTATATCATTAGAGTTAAAGCATTATATTTATTTAATGCTTAATAACTCAATATACAAATTCATATTTTTGTCTTACCTTTCCTCTATTATATATCTCAGTTCTTTCTAATTTTCTCCTTCCTGAAAAGGTTTTAAAAGCTATTTTAAATAATGGAATATAGTTGTAAAATTTTACTACTCCTATTACCTTCTGCAGAAACCCTGAAGGGGTAGTAGTTACAGAGTGGGTTGAAAATCCACTAGGTGGACAGTCACACCCACAGAGGGAGAAAGATGGCTTTTCTATTCCTGTAAACAGTTATGGTCTTAGAAACTCACAGGAGCCATTCTGTTCAGTCCTATTGAGTCGCTAGAAGTCAATCACTTATTTGGCGGCAGTGAGTGTGCATATATTATATTCTGCTTCTTTTAAAACAGTTTATTCTACTTTTCATATATTACTAAAAAGTCAAAATCCTACCGCTGAATATGTGCATATCATCAAGCACTGGTGGCATTAGTGGTTCAAGGACATAACAAAGGAATTAGACTTTGTCCAAATCAGTGTAATTCAGCTGCTCTCGTATCCAATGCTACATTTAGTGTACGGTTTTATTAGAAAACAAATAGTTTAAAGACAAGTAAGTTGCAGACAAAACAAAACTACACTGTTTGAGGTATTGTTAACCATAATCAGGTAGGACACATGTTGAATTCTCCCTCCATAGTCTATTAAAATGCATAACTTGTGTCATTTCCCTAAGTCTTATTTTCCTTTACTGAAAATAAATAAATAAAACAAGACTACTTCTCAGGGGGAATTGTCTATCATTAAAATTAATTGTGTAAACTATGGCACATATAGAAGGCTTCCAATAAATGGCAGAAATTATATTCATTGAATCATTTTATTTGGTAAAGATTTGAACCTTCAAATAAAATACTAAAATAAACCTAAAATACTAAAATAAATAAATATGTGTACATTTACATAACACTGAATTCTAACTTATCTTAAAAAGAAAACAATCACCAAATCAGCTGCCAGTGAATGAATTCTGACTTGTAGCAACTCAATGGGACACAGAATGCACAGCGTTTCTGGAGGAGATAGTCTTATCTTTTTATCTTTTTCCAAAGAAGAGCAAGTTGGTGAGTTTGAACTGTTGACCTTGTAGTTAGCAGCCCAAAGCCACAAAACTACTGTACCTTACCATCAAATGAGCTGATAAATAATTTGTTTATAAGTATTACAGTCATGTACAGTTACTGTTTTAACTGGGGAAATTTCTAGTCCCATCAACTGAGTATTTTATAAGCTCGTAGACTGAGATTACAAGTAATCAGTCGAAATGACTAGACATTTTCCAAATAAAAAGCCATTATTGTTATCAGTTGCGGGGTAGTGACATAATCTGGTGTCGATTTGGGACTTGAGAAGATCAGGAGTGAAGAGGTGGAGTCAGTCTGTCAATCAGTTCATAGCCATTGTGTGGGCATGGTCTTCCTCTGAGAATTCTGGGAAAACTGAGGATTCTGGAATTTCCTCCTTAGAGACAGAAGACACACTCTCTCTCTCTGTTTACTCCATTGGAGACTTTCTATTGAAAAAGCTGATTCCCTGAAAGACAGCCCTGAGGAGAAGCCACATTAATCTACCTTGATGCAGCCCTGGGTGCTATAGAGGCCATGTGGAGACTCCTGCCAGTGCTGAGATGCTTACACCACCACTGGATCCAGAGACTTTCTACCCACTGGTCTGTGATTGTCTTGCATTTGGTGTCATTTCATGTATTTTGTCAGTCAGAAGAGTGCTTTGTAGATTGGTACTAGACATACTGGCTAATATCAGACTTATGGACTTGATCTGAACTGAGCTGGGATTTTTTTTTAAATATTCAATTGGTCTTGAATATAAACCTCTTTCTTATACAAATGCATGTTTATGAATATGCTTCTCTAGTCTATCCAGACTAACATAGTTGCTGCTGTCATTTTTTCTCACTCTTAGCAGCCCTAGGCATAACAGATAAAAAGGCCCAATTGCCTGGCATTCTCAAATTATTTCTTTGTTGGAGCCCATCAGTGCAGACACTATGCAAATCCACCTTGTCCAGGGTCTTCCACTTTTTTTCAATGTCCAGAGACTGCTCACTCCTAATAACATGTAAAAATTACGTGAAAGAATTTCCCCAATCCTTGTTTTTCAAGAGCATTCTGGCTGTACTTCTTAACAATGCCCCCCCCAAAAAAAAAATCACTGCTGAAGATATGGGAATATGGGTGTCAGATAATAAGCATGGGAACTTCTCCTTAGCAACTACTGAAAAGATTACAGTAGGAGCGATGCCCTGCCATGACTGGCAGTGAGAAAATCAATTTAAAACGAAGTAGAGTCAAAATCTTTAAAGTGGGAGATCAGCAAACCTGGCTTACAGACATGGTTTTATCACTGACCAAGCTGGACACGCGGCTTCTGTTAGCTACTCTTTTCCAAGTCAAAGGCAATTTTCCATCCCCAGAGGCAACCCAGCTGGTCACACCTATAAAGTCACTGGCTTCTGTGGCCCCAGTATATATAACAGACCTCATGGACCATTTAGTGTAGAAACAGTGTGTACCTTAGCTACATTTCCACCATTTTCTTTTCCCTTTCTCTTTATTTTGTCCTTTGTTTTATGTTGCTCCCCATCACTTATGCTAAACCTAGCCTGTGCAGTACATATATACCACAATATCTTTAACAAAGATGCAGGGATTTCTACACAGAAGCTGGTTTTATTTTTTATTAGGTTTTTGTACTTTTTTTCTACTATAATATTTTTATTATTTTTTCTACTTCTCACCCACTTATCACCCCATGGCAAAACAGGCAGGCCAGTAGAAGACAACATACCCATTCAAAAAAGGGTTTTTGTTCCTCAAGAGTGTTCAGACAGACCCAAATTCATGTTGCCATAGGAACAGCACTTTAGCACCTGAGCTAAAACCACTTCTGAGTCTTCCCTCTCTT
Source organism: Tenrec ecaudatus (assembly GCF_050624435.1). Taxonomy (NCBI): domain Eukaryota; kingdom Metazoa; phylum Chordata; class Mammalia; order Afrosoricida; family Tenrecidae; genus Tenrec; species Tenrec ecaudatus. Next base: position 238,965,486 of record NC_134531.1, read on the forward strand.
ATCCCTCCTCTTGTATATCTACCAAGTAACTCTTTTGTTCTCTTTTCCCCCCATGCAACATACTTCTATAAAACCTATTAATCCTGGCTAACTTTCTTGATAAACATTTCTGATTGGTTTTGAAAATATTTTAGCCAATACAGCAAGCATGCATTATTATTATTACTTTATTTAATTCTCACTCTTCTTTCCTCTCACTCTCTCAACTTAACCATTACTCTCATTCTTTCTTCATTTCATCCCTGCATGTTTTACAATTCTGATTAGACTCCCACATCATTAGACTGAGCCTCTACACAACTTAGAACAGAGATTCTCAATCTGTGGATTACAACCTCTTTGGGGATTGAACAACCCTTTCACAGAGGTCACCTGATTCATAATAGTATCAAAATTATGGCTATGAAGTCTCAACAATAATAATTTTATGGTTGGGGTCACCACACCATGAGGAACTGCATTAAAGGGTCACTGCATTAGGAAATTTGAGAACCACTGACCTACAAGGTCACACACTGACTAGTAGCTGAACCATGATCTCGAGGAAACAGAAGACAGCCACTAAACCAAGAACTCATGGCCAGTGGATTCCAACTCATAATAGCTGACAGGACAGGGTAGAACTGTTCTTCCCTGGATTCTAGACACTGTGACTCTTGATGGGAATAAAGATGCCTGTCTTTATCCTATGGATTCTCTGGAGGTATCAAACTACTAACCTTACAGTTAGGAATGCAATGCATGAGCACTATACCAAACAACCAAACATCATCCAAAGCCAATTTGAAATACTATTTAAAAAAAAAAAGAGTACCTGGACACATTTCAGAAGAATAATATGTAGGTTATTTCAAGAACTGTGGATAACACTTAGAAGAACAAAACTAAAATCCCCAAACAAAATGTAACTCCATAAGATAACAATGAGATAGCAGAATTCAACAATATAGTAATAAACCTGAAGAACAGAATGGAAGAAAGGAAAACTTAGATCAGTGAGTCTGAAGACAATCACTACAACCTACCAAAGAAACATAAGATTAAACAAGAAAAAAAATTAAACAGGAAATGAAAACTATCCAAAGAAATTTAGAGAATGATGAAATCTACAATCAACAGAGTCTATGACTCCTTGGAATCACTAAACAAGAATAAACAAAAAATTCTATTGAGAAATGGCTTGAAAAATCATAGAAGAAAATCTCCCCAATATGATAAATGAGAAAATAACTATTCAAAATAAAGAACTAAAATGCAGGTACTTCAAATGAAGGCAAAGGAAAATTGAATCAGCGAACTTGAAGACAATGACTATAACTTACAAGAAAATGATAAGCAATCAGGAAGAAAGCAAAGGAATGAAAGAAAAGGATAAGGATAGGATAAGATCAGACTTCAGAACAGAAACTATGTTGGCAAGAAAAGAATGGAGTGATATATATTGTTAGCCTAGGTAGTCTAGAGAAACAAATTCATGGACACTCATATGTGTATATGAGAGAGCTTTATATATAAGAGCAGTTCAATATTGAGAAAAATCACAGACCAGTCCAGATCAAGTCCATAAGTCTGATATTATCCCATATGTCCAATACCAATCTATAACGTTCTCTCCAGACTGATGAAACATATGCAATGAAACCGAATGCAGGCAGATCACATGCCAGTGGGTGGGAAGTCTTATAGATCCCAGTGGCATTGTAAGTATCTTAGCTTTAGCAAGGGTATACACGTGGCTTCTCCTGGTCCAGGGTTCTGCATCAAGGTAGGATCATGTGGTTTCTCCTCAGGGGTGTCTCACAGGAAGTGAACAGTGAGAGAGTCTCCAAGGGAATGAGCAGAGAGGCTCTACCTCCCCCTTAAAGGAAATACAGGAATTACCAGAATCGTCAGGGGAAGGTCATGCCCACACAGAAGCCTCATTGGCTATACAAGATTGACAGGCTAGACCACCCCTTCACATATAATCCTCTCAAATTACAACAGATTATATAACTACCACATATATAAAAATCCAAAAGGGAAAAAAAATCTGTCAACTAAGAATCCTATATTCAGCAAAACTCTCTCTCAAATATGAGGGAGAATAAAATTATTTGGACACAAGGAAAAAACTGCTAAACACAAGACCAACGCTAAAAAAAGTCACATTACTATGAACAGAGAATCAACAATAGCAGACAGACCTGAGAGTGTTACATAGCAAAGAAACACCAAGAAGCCAATGCAATGAAATCTGCACTAAACGCAATAAAGAAATACACCAGCAAAACCACATTAAAAGAAATCAAATACAAACACAGCAAAATGACAGCAGCAAACTTACATATATCCATAATGACACTGAATGTCGAAAGAAAATGCATATATCAAAAACAAACTAGCATTATGAATTAGAAAATGACCCATCTATATGCTGTCTACAAGAGACATACCGTAAACTAAATGATAATAGACTAAAATTCAAAATATGGTGACAAATCTACCAAACAAATTCCAAACATAAAAAAGGGAGTGGGGAAATTAGTCTAGTAATATAGATTTCAAGTCTAATAACAGAGAGAGACAAAAATGAACACTACATAATGATAATATGCTATCAAAAGTTTATAACATGAAATAAAAATATATTCACCTAATGAATTACCCTGAAAATTCATCAATCAAATTCTCACAGAGTCAAAAGCAAAAATATCAACTTTGCAATAATAGTAGACTTCAACACACCACTTTAAGGAATGACAAATCATTAGCAAGTAAAATAAATTAAAAGAACAGCTAAACAACACAATCAGCCAGCTCAACCCTTAGATAAATAGAAGCCCTCATCCTACAGCACGGTGTACTCTATAGCACATCACACTGTAGACAGGAAGCAGAACTCAACAAATGAAAAAACTTTGAAGTACTACAGTATATTTTCTCAGATCACAAGGAGATACAATTGAAAGTCAACTATAGAAAAAAAAAAACGAGGAACATAAAGACAAACACATGAAGAGTGAAGCACATAAGAGGAAGTATCTACCAAAAGGCGGAATTTTGCAAAGATATGTATTTGATTATTTTTTACAAAAATTCTTATCATCGACCATTACCCTAAATTTATTTGTCACATCTGTGATTCCAATGTTTGAAATATTTTTCAAACTCAGTTGGTTGGATGGCTGGCAGCACCTCCCTCGTTTTTTCTTCACTTCTTCTCCTTTGCCAAAAATGCTGTCCTTTCATGTCCCTCTGCATTTGTGGAAACAAAAATATGTTGGACAAAGTGAGTAAGGTCTGTGGGCAAGAGACGCATGTTGTTTTTGCAAAAAACTGGCACGCTGAGATGGCTGTGTGAGCAGGTGCATTGATGCGGTGGCAAAACCAGTTATCTGTCTGCCACAAGTCAGATCTTTTTGTCACACACTGCTACGCAATCTGTTCAGAAACTCTAACTAGTAAGTTTGAATAACAGGCTGACCTGGTGGGAAAATCTGCAAATGCATTATAAGTCAATATTTTCATCTGTTGACATACACAGACCGAGGTTTGTCATCTACTGACATTTCCCTTTTGGGAAATGAGAAAACCATACATTTGAATTTTTCCCTATAGCACTGTCCTTGTAAACTGTATTCAACATCACAACAGTTTCTGTGGCATTTTTCCTGGAACAGGAAACAAAATGTCATAGCCACACACTTTTCTCTTAAATCGACCATCCCAAAACAAAACAAAAAAGAAAGAAAGAAAGAAAGAAAGAGTTGTGAGCAAAACTGCTTTTATGAAAAACTCACTGTGATCAGAGAGAACCTTCCCAGGTGACGCCACTGGGTTCACTAACTCAGAGAGAGTTGCTCAATGCTTCCGTAATGGGGAAAATGTGTACTACAAATGTGTAAATGAAAATGATAACATATCATACCAAATTTATCGCAAGTAATGCACACATGAAAAAGGAGAAATCCAAAAGCATTACCTTAAAACAATAGGTACAACAACTACCCCAAGAACAGCAACATAAAACACATTTACAGAAAAAAATAAACATAAATATTTAGCAGAAATAAACTGAAAACCAGAAAATATTATGGAAAAATATCAACAAAACAAAGTAAACTAAAGAGAAGTTGCAAATATCTAGAATTAGAGATGAAAACTGTGATATCACAACAGATCCAAATGAAATAAAAGGAAAAATAACACATTACTATAAAAGTTATGTCAGGGGAATCCAGCCCCTAACACATCATTACAGGTCTGGAAGGTGCAATTGTGCAGCGATAATAAGTAAAGATCATAGTAAAGTTATAGAGAGCATGAGAGACAGAAGTGGAGTATTGAAATAAATGGAGTCAGTCACGATTCATGGTAGCATGCTCACCTCAGCCCCGCATGATGGTCCACATGGAGGGAGAGAGAGAGAGAGAGATTTAATGCTAGTCCAGGCCTTTTATATTCTCTGGAGACGTGCAAGCCCCCTAATTACAGGTGAGGACATACATCACTGGAAGGGGCTGTCCTTTAGGTAATACAGTAATGAGAGGGGGGTGGTCTAAGGATATACACGCAATAGGAAGGGGAGGGATTGGGGTTATACATGTGACAAGATGGGCAGATCCTAGGTTTAGGATGGTGGCTTAACTTTGACCTATTCCCTAGATCTCCATAGGAATCATTCTCAGTAGGGTGTAAACCCCACCTTCTGGAACCAAATAGATGTCTGCAGGCATCCATTGTCTTTAACAGCAGGGAGTGGGGCCTACTGCAGTCTGGCAACTAGGAGGATGGCTGTGAGCTTCTGGCCTCCCACCACAAAGTAGCAGCTGGTAAATTTCTTTGCATAGATGAGGGAGTGCTTCCAGTGTTTGATAACCTTTTTGAAAGATTTGAATTGATATTCTATTAATTCCTGGATCTTGTGTATGGCTTAATGTTTTCAGTGCAACTTAAACTTCATTCAGTACCATTGGTTTTTGCTCATAGGCTGCTTCCCGCATATGAGGTATGTTGAAATGTTGGCGAGTTCTTTTTTTACAATGGCTGTTTTTATCTCCCTATTTTCTTATGCTTCCTGTATTATTCAATATTTTCCCATCAAATCTTTCAAAATTATAAATTGAGACTTGAATCTTTTTCATGATTCATATATATATATAGTGTATTTCTCTCTCTCTCTCTCTCTCTCTCTCTCTCTGTATATACTTCCAAAACTATTTTATTGTCCTCTATACAGATATCACATCATGTCATAGTTCAATCACATCAAGCAGTATTGGTCAATTGCAACAGCAATCAGGTTGAAAACCCTTTCTTGGTCCCTCCCTCCCCATCTGTACCCCCTGGAATCCTTATTCTACTCACTGTGTTTGTAGGCTCATCAGTCCTGGGTTTAATATACTGATTAACAGAAAAACATACAACAAAAATTCAAGAATGATTCCTCTAAAGTCAAAATACATCTGAGGTAAACCTCTATATGGAAATAAACAAACAAAAAACCAGAAAATGTTAAAACCATATCAAACCCAATATACATCAAGGGAGAGGGATAAACTAGCAAATCACGTTTATCATTTTGATCTCTTATAATCATCTCTCCAATGCACTCCTTTGACAACTAGTTTCTTCCCATCCCTCTATATGGATAGAGGGAAATCAGCAGAGCCTTATTTCCTGTGTAGATCTCAGATATATATCTTGAACTTCCACTTTCTCCCATAGCATTCTGCAAGCCAGAATCTCACAATTCAGGGTCTGATACTATTCCCTCCTTTGGCTTCTGATTATATGATTTACAATCCTTCAGTCACAGATATTGGTGTGCGTCTTCCATGTGGACATAATTAACATCTTATTTATATGGCTTCTAGTTTGGAAATAAGACTTTAGGACCTGACGTAATTTGATCTGATGGTCGAGCATCATTTTGTTTCTTCACTACACTTTGCTATAATGCCAATATCTTTTATCAAGTAGATCCATTATGTAAAACTAATTGTTGTTAAATTGGGGCTAGTATTTAGTGGACTCCCAAAACCCATTCTTGTATCTATGTTTTAATTTTGTATTGTTTTATCTGCTTTTGGCTCCTTTAAGGGTCCTCCTTATTAATTTATGGTCGAGAGTCTTATCAAACATCTTCCGGGGGCAAAAGATCTATTAATATTGTCACTGATTAGCCCCTGGTTTTAATTTTTAAAAGCACCTAGGGACATGGCAGAAGAGGATGGAAAGAGATGTACACATAGCTACAAGATACAGAAGAAGAAAATGTCCTGAAATTGGTTATGGTAATGATTACACAACTCTTCTTAATATGATTGAATGATTACATTGCATGATAAATGAAGTATATGACAATAGAATTATTTTTGAAAAAAAATCACTGCCATCAAATCAATTCTGTCTCATTTACACTTTATACAAGGCAACACTATCAATATATATTTAATAAATAAAACAAAAGCAAAAAGACAGACACCAAGCAGATACCCAACCTCACGAACTTGTTCTACTACAATTTGCAACATCGAGTAACTTAGATAATAGCATGTTCTGGCTATTTTAATCCACCCCCTTTGTAAAGAATGCAGAGAAGCTACATTTTATCTGTGGAGTAATAGATGAATTTCTAAACACTGATCATAAGAGTCTTTAATTTTTTTTCTTTTCAAGTCCTTAAGAATGTATGGATTTTACGTCAGAAATAAATGTTATTTTTGAAATGTCTTCTTACGAAGTTTTTAAAAGAATTCATATTCAAAATAGAAAAATATAGAGAGATGGGCTTATACCAAGGCCTAAAGCAGAAAGAAAATGTTTTGAAAATGATGATGGCAACATATGTACAAATATGCTATATATAATTGATGTATGGAATGTTACAAGAACTGTAGGAACCCCCAATAAATGATTTTTTATAAACAGGATCCACACACAAAATAAATAAATAGTGAATCACCATTATATAATAATGTTTGCATTGTAATTTGGCAAGCTAGAAGCTTTCATGGAAGAAAGGAAGGCAATGGTAAGGAACCTAAGCTAAATTTGATGAATATTTTTAAGGTTTTAATTTTTTTACACGAGTGGCTAGGCAATTTAATTCAGTCCTTTTAAAAATTGAACAGGCCTGATGCAAAAACTATTTTTTATTCTTTTAATTCTTTACATTTTCTCCAGTAAAATAATGCAATTTCAGTTTGCTAGGATTTTTTAAAGGAAATATTTTTATTGTTACCGTTGTTTGGTTAGGTATAAAAATCCATTATAAGCTATTTTACAATAATTGTGGATAAAAGCTATACAATAAAAGTTGGGGAATTGTATATAAGGGGGTACCCCTCCAAAACGGGAAGGAAAGCTCTGGTGGGCAGAGCTTTCATGGTATACATCCCCCCACCACCCCAGGCCAGCCTCCAGCAACTCGCTCTGAGTTAGCGTACCCAGGGCGTTGCCTAAGAAGGGACTCTCTGGTCACAATAAATGTTTTCATGAATTAAGTTTCACTGGAATCTTGGGGTGTGTGTGTGTGTTTGTGTGTGTGTGTGTGATATGACCAATTTCAGAGAACAGCATTCAGCTGTGAAATTTTGTTACCTGCTTGGGAAAAATGCAGCAGATACCGTTGTGATGTTGAACACCTTACAAGGACAGTGCTCTGGGGAAAACTCAAGTGTATGAGTGTTTTTCTCATTTCAAAGAAGGTGAAATGTCGAGTGATGACAAACCTCTTCTGGATGTCTGTTAACTTCCCGAATGGATGAAAATGTTGACTGGTTGTGCATTTGGAGTTTGTTCTACCAGGTCAGACTGTTAATCAGGCTTTCTAGTTAGAGGTTCTGAAAAGATAACACAACCGTGCACCCAAAAGCCCTTATTCGTGGCAGATGGGGGACTGGTTTTGTGCCAGGACAATGCACCTGCTCATGCAAACATCTCAGGTGCAAATATTGTGCCCCCCCCAAAAAAAATAGCATGCCTTTCTTGCCCCAGGCACCTTACTCACCTGACCTTGCTCCATGTGACTGCTTTGTGTTTCTGCAAAGAGGGCGATGAAAGGACAGTGATCCGATGGCTTAGAGAGGTGAAGCAAAGAGCAAGAGAGATGCTGTCAACCATCTAAACAGATGAGTTTGAAAAAAGTTTCCAAGATCGAATTTCAGATTTCACAAATGTATTAAGTGTAATGGAGACTGTTTGAAGGTGATAAGGTTGTTTTTAAAAACAGTTAAATAGAGATATTTTAAAAATTTTCCATTTGGTGGCTACCCCCTTGTATATTTAGTGCAAAAATGTACTTCATTAATTTGAAATAATTTTTCATATCTAGCAGCTCATTTAATAAGTTTTATTTGGCTGTTAGTAAACTTGTGCTTATGCATCTTCTCTTTTGACTGTGACCTCAAGTTACATCCCAGATCCTGATAAACAATAATTTGTAGAGGGTAAATTAAAGAAAACATATTGGAATTCACAACTTTCCTTGCTGAAAGTGAGGAGGATTTGAAACACCTGCTGATGAAAACCAGGGATTACAGTATGATTATAGATTACAAACCAGTGTGAAGAAAACACAAATCCTCACTTTTGAACCAACAGGTAATATTATGATACATGAATAAAAGATTAGCATTGTTAAGGATTTTATCTTGCTTTGATTCACAATCAAAGTTCATGGAAACAGCTGTCAGGAAAATAAAGAATGCACTGCATTGGGTAAATCTGTGGCCCAAGACCTAATTAACATATAGAAATGCAGGTTGTTTCTTCCCCGAGTAAAGCATGCCTGCTCCAAACAATGGTGTTTCTCAACTGCCTCACAGCTTTTGAGAGTTGGACATTGAATATGGACAATCAAAGAAGATGCAATGCAGTCGATTTACAGTGCTGGCAGAGAATATTGAAAGAACCACTGACTGCCCAAACAGCAAACAAATCTGTCTTAGAAGAAATACAGTCAGAACGCCCCACAGAGGCCAGGATTAGGTGACTTAGTCCCACATACCTTGGAGATGTTAATAGGACAGACTGGTCCCTTGAGAAGGGCATCATGTTTGATAAAGTACAGGAAGAGAGGATGCCCTCGAAGAGGAGGATTTACATGGAGGCTGAAATAATGGGATAAAAAATCAGAGCAATTGTGAGAACGGCACAGGTGCTTCCTTCTGTTCTACTGACCCCACCACACCTACCACCACCACCATCACCACCAAGAACATCCCAGGTAAGAGATAATCTGTAGTAACTAAATCACCTCCTCTTCAGAAATTCCCTGTTTTAAAAAATGTCCATCTGCCTACAACTGTACACAAGGCTTGTCGAATATGTCCATATACCTTGTTAAAATGCACAATCTTACACCTTTCTAGTTATTTCAGTTAGAACAATAGGTGAGAAACTTTAAAACTTGAAAACAAGAAGAAGATATGTAAGCAATCAAACATTTTAAAAATTCCAACTCTATGTGGTTCGTCTATGTACCACTTTCCTATTATGTGGTAACCCTGCTTGATATGCTACTTTACCAAAGTGTGTGAGAACATATGACAAAGAATAACCATTCAAGAACTAAGATTATACAAAACAATATGCATAGGAGAAGGTGGCTTACTTTTTACTAATAAATCATGATAGTGGATGCTATATAGTAAGTGGATTTTAATTTCTTTAGTGACAGCGGAAATTCAAATAATACACAAACTTGATGCCAAATCAATATACAGCTTTTGTCCTATCAAGTAAGATATTGAAAATGACATCATTACTACCTTATAAAATTTCCTATGATTGATTCCATGGCCACACAAATGTAAAAAAGAAAAATATAGCATTTGATATCTAGTAACCTATTATCAACTTGCTTTAAAATTTTAGTTTTCCAAATTGATTTCTTGATCATTTTAATTTGAAAAATTGTTGAAATGACAGACTTATTATTTCACAGTTTTTTTCTTAGTAATTAAATGCCTGGCAATTTACATTTTGTTACACTTTTTACATGTTCTCAATTGGCAATATTAATCTACTTAAAATACATTTTCTTAGAAAATGAAAATAAACACGGCCAATTGATCTTATTTTAATTTCAATTTTGTAGCATGCCATAAAGCGTTTTATTTCAGAAGTCTTTCATTTCAATATTTAATATTTTTTTCTTAAAATCCTAACCTCTGACAGAGTTCAGCCCTGACACTGCCTAGCATTCTCCTTCAAAAAGGATCACTAAAGTCATTGGTGACCTACAAATGTGGTACTAGGTACTAGGGTCTTAAAGATGTGCTTCAAAGCAAGCGGTCCTCTAACTGAGCAATCAGCTAAATCTATGAATAAATACACTAACCTGTATGATCCAAGCAATAAGCTTCAAATCTGAAGGACGGTATGGTACCAAAACTCTAACTATGCCAAAACTCTAAATATCTAGTTGGAAGAAAGCTAAGGATGATTCATGGTAGCCCACAATCCATTTGCAGAATCCCTACTTTATTGAGTCCCCAAATGCGTCTCCAATGAATGCCCACAGACTAGCAATGAGGCTAGGGTGGGGGACATGGGTAGTCACCATGCAGGGTACAAGGTCGAAGAAAATGTTCCACAGTGGATTGTGGTGATGAGTGCACAATGCTTCTTGATATGATTGAATTACTGACTTGAATGATATGTTCATTATAGTTCAATAATATATATTTTAATACCATATCTTGGGACAGGTGTACAATCCCCAAAGTGACATCTTTGATTTTTTAAACTTTAAAGGGGTTTTTTGCAGACAGTTTCCCAATATTGGAAAGATAGAATAAAAAATAAAGGTTCAGCACTTCAAATTCATGAGCTTAAAATCTTAAAATTCATGAGTGGTGGGTTTTTGTATTTGTTTCGTTTAGTTTTAATTTGAATAATTAATTACATAAACCAAAACTTTATGCAATCATTGAAATATTTTTGAAATAACCATGATGAGCAACATGCCTAAATATCCCTCAGTTTCCCCTTTGAATATATTTGCTGTCTGCCTTAGATCTAATGAAACTATGTTTACGAAAGCATTTGGTGTCCTTTAAGCTCAAAGGTGCTATGCAAATAAAACATTTTATTATCATTACTATGCACCTTTCATACGCACATAACTCAAATGAAAGTCAGTAAAGGTTAAATGCTTATGAGGTCTGTTCAGTTAGAATTCGTTTATATTAATCAATGATAAAATGAAAAATGTCATAATGTGTTAAAGATTGAAGATTGTGTATGTGTGCGTGTCTGTAAGTATAATACAATATTTACTTAAATTGCCCACTTGTAAAGATCCTTTGAACTATATGACCATATTAAGTCAAATATGCTAAAATACACATCCCATATTAGTAAATAAAAATGTAATTTCTATAATAGTTATGGACAATGAAAAACTATACATCATTTATAAAAAATATTTTCTATTAGACAGCATTTATTTATGTTTTAATTTTATCCTCCAGACTCTGTTCAAACATATTGAAATAAGAGCTGTTCCAAAAAATTCTTTACTGTCTTTTCCTTTGACCATTCGGGGTTTTCTCTCAGTATATGTATGGAAGAAATATAATTGTACTAGTATTTAAATCTTAAGCATACTACATCTAGTCATGAAAATTAGTCATTATGTTTGTAATTTAGTAAATTTAAAAATTTTAACAAATGCCATAATTAAAATAAAATGCTTTGAAAAGAATATACTACTCCTGCTTAGAAGGTATTAGCTATCACACTTCTCCGTGCAGTTAGTATTGCCATCGTACAAGTTTACTTCTTGTAAGAAGTATGTAGAACATGACATATAGTGCAGTCTATGGATGAAAACACCAAGGAACTTAATTAAACATACTATGAAAAATATTTTTTTAATTAAAATTCTTTAAAAATCTGTAAAATTTGTTGCAACAAACAAGACATAGATAGACATAGATAATGAAAACTAATTTTCTGAACAAAGGAAAGAATTGATTTTTATAATTTGTCATTTTGGTATGAGATTAGGTCTTCTTCACTCATTTAATAAATATTGGTCACCTGTCTTTCACCATAAGCTTCTTGTTTGTTCTTCCTACCTAAGTAATGAGGGAATGGCAGGAAAAAAAGACAGTTGGGGTTAAAAATCCTGCAAAGGAGAATAGAGTTGCCAGGTGTTCTCCGCTGGAGCCCCTGAGTGGATTTGCTTTGTGAACGATTCCTTAGCAGCTGAGCCTTTAACTGTTTGCACCATAAATAGAGCGCAGATGAGGGGAAACCAAGATTCATGGTAGAAAGTTCAGGTAGGTTTGGTGACATACATTGAATTTATGTGATCTTTCTCATGTTTTGTCTCTTCACATTCACTTATTCTCTAGGATATGATAACTATTTTATTTAGGCTTCTTTTTACTTGGTGATATATCACGTGCCTATTATGAGACACCGCTTTATATGCTGTCTTACTGAAGTACAAAAATATATATGTAACAAAACATAAGCACTTAAGAAATAAAATTATACAAAAGCTATAGAAATCGGAGCAAGTATAAAAATGATCAAGAACAAGAGAATGAGTTCCCTTGTAAAGCATTCGCTTTATGATGCAGAAGGTGTGAGCAGGCAGCACAGAGGAGCACTAATTAGTATTAAAAGACTGGAACCTTCTGCGTTACACCATTCTCAACCCTGCAATGTGGTGTCTTCTTCTTAGCCTTTTATCAGGCAATAGCATTTTTTCCAAGGATTTTCCAACAATCTGAGATATGAAAAAGAGCTAAGCAAGCTCAATGGTTTATGTGTTTGTGCTGAAAGCACAGATATAATTTGCGTTATTGAATAAAAGAAAGAATTCATTATCTGTTTCTTAGGCCCCATTCTAGAACATCTAAACAAACAAGCAGACAAACAAAACCCAGGGTCATTGACTCCTTGCAATCCCATAGAGACTGGAGCCGACTCTTGGCTGAGGAGTTTGATGCATTGACCTTACTATCAGCATTCCCACGCCTAACCTGAGGCTTCTTTTGAGAAAACCTAGATGCAGGCTCATGTTGCTCAAACTGGACATAAGATCTTAATGTTTTGTTAGGTGCCATTGGGTTGATTCTGACTCAAAGTGACTATTCATACAAAAGAACTCCGTTCCTTCATAATTGTCACGATTATTACAATTGAACTTGTGGTTGCAGGCACTGTGTCAAATCCATCTTATTGAAGGTTTTTCTATTTTTCACTGTCCCTCTGCTTTACCAAGAAAGAAAGATTATGTCCTTTTCCAGGGACCGATCTCCCCTGAAAATATGTCCAAATTATATGGATGATGCCCTACCATCCTTGCTTCTAAGAAACATTCTGGCTATCCTTCTTCCAAGACAGATCTATTTGTCCTTTTAGATGTCCATGATATTTTCAACATTATTCTTCAGGACTATAAATGAAATCCATTGACTTCTTTTGGTTTTCTTTTTCAATGTCTAATTTTTACAGGAATATCAGGAGACTGAAAATACCATGACTTGAGCCAGGCCCACATTAGTCCTGATAACGATATTCTTGAATTTTTAAAAATCATTTTAGTGGGGCTCAAATAATTCTTATCACAATCCATCCATTGGGTCAAGCACATTTGTATATTTGTTGCCATCATCATTTTCAAAACATTTCTTTCTACTGAGCCCTGTGTATCAGATTCTTATTGTCCCCCGCCCTCAATCACCCTTCCTCTCTCATGAACCCTTTATTATTTATAAATTTTTTTTTTCATGTCTTACCCTGACTGGTGATTTTTAACACTTTAAAGAGGTCTTGTGTAGCAGATGCTTGCAAAACAATGTGTCCTTTGATCTCTTGGCTGCTGCTACCATGAACATTGATTGTGCATCTAAGCAAGATGAAATCCTTGACAATTTCAATTTTGTCTTCACTTATAATGATGTTACCTAGTAGTCCAATTATGAGGGTTTTTGCTTTCTTTACATTGAGCTCTACTCAATACTTGATCTTTGATCAAGAAATCCATGATCTTCATTGGCAAATGCTTCCAGCTCTCTTCATTTTCAACAAGAAAGCTTGTGGTATACGGATATCACGGTTTCTTAAAAAGCCTGCCTCCAGTCCCGATGCTACCCTCTTTGTATAATCCTGATGCTGCACTCCCTGGTGGTTTGCTCAGCATACAGACTGAGTAAGCGTGGTGAGATGATGCATTCCTGATGCACCCCTTTCCTGATTTTAAGCCATGCAATATTCCCTTGTTCTGTTTTTAAAATAGCTGTTTTTCTTTTTAAATCATTTTATTGGGGGCTCATACATCTCTTATCACAATCCACACATACGTCCATGGTGTCAAGCACATTTGTACATTTGTTTCCCTCATCATTCTCAAAACATTTGCTTTCTACTTGAACCCTTGGTCTCAGCTCCTCATTTTCACCCTCCCTCCCTCCCTCCCTTCTCCTCCTGCCCCCTCCATCATGAACCCTTCTTAGTTCATGAATTATTATTATTTTGTCATATCTTACACTGTTTGACGTCTCCCTTTACCCACATTTTGGTTGTCCGTCCCCCAGGGAGGAAGTTATATGTAGATCCTTGTATTCTGTTCCCCTTCCCCCCCCCCCCCCCACTTTCCCTCCACACTCCCGGTATTGCAACGCTCACCACTGAAGGGATCATTTGTCCTGAATTCCCTGTGTTTCCAGTTCCTATCTGTACCAGTGCGCATCCTCTGGTCTAGCCAGATTTCTAAGGTAGGATTGCGATCAGGATAGTGGTGGTAGTGGTGGGTAAGGGATGGGGCATTTAAGAACTAGAGGAAAGTTGTATGTTTCTTTTTCTTTTATTTTGTAGTTAGTTCAAGGATTGTTTGTTGGCCTTTAGGAGTGTTTTCCAGTCCAGTCTGTTGGGGCACCATGCCCTGGCCACAGAGTCTACCTTCAGCATTCCCTGGGAATATCGCTGCTCTGTTCCCTTGCTGTTCTGTTGCACCCTCTTAGTGTTTTGCCTAGGTGTGGCGGCATCAGATCGGGTGCAATTCCCACACTGTGTCTCTGGTGTTGTCCCCTGCAGGGCCGTGGGTTATTGGGGGGCATCATGTCTCATAGTGGGGCTGGCCATGTGGTCCTCTCTGTGGACTGGCTGCTCTAGTTGGGAACATTGTCCTCACGGCCTGGTGGGTCAGGATGTGCTCCACTCTCCCCTGTTCCCCCTTCATCTCCTCCCATTTGCTCTGATCAGATATGTGCCTCTCCCGGAGCTGCAGATTCAATGTCGTTTTTTGAAATAAATGCTTCTGGTGTGGGGGGCAGGTATACACTTAGTATTTGGGATTGGGGCCAGCCCTCAGAGCTCTCCACTTTTTCCCTACTCCATTCCGGAATGTTGCATTCACATCTTGGAGCACTGGGTTGAAGTCTGCTCCCTCTTTCCCAATGGAGATATGAACAATACCCTCCCCTTGGGTGGGTTAGGGCCCTGTGCTCCCCGCTACCCATTTCAAAAGCTGTATGTTTTATTGTTGCTACACTGCACCCTGATGGGATTGTCACCTCCCCATGTCCCTTCCATATACAGATTCCCCATGAGCCTAATCAAGTGTTCCAGAATTCACCTTCTTCTCAAGGCTATCCATAGTTTGTTATGATTTATGCAGTTGAATGCCTTTTAATAGTCAATGAAGCACAAATAAACATATTTCTGGTATTCTCTGCTTTCAGTCAACATCCATCTCAAATCAGCAATGCCCTTTCTGAATCTGGCCGGAATTTCTGTGAGTTCCTTGTCAATGTTTTCCTGCAGATATTCTTGAATGATATTCAGAAACTGTTGCTTGCGGGTAATGTTAATGATATTAGTCTATAATTTTTACATTCTATTGTGTGAGCTTTCTTTGGAAGTGGTACAAATATGAATCTCCTTTAGTCCATTGGGAAAGTAGCTGTCTTCCAAATTTCTTGGCACAGGCAAGCGAGAGCTTGTTGAAACGTTACACTTGATATCCCATCAGTTCCGCAACCTTTTTTTTTTTTTCGATAATGCCTTAAGGATAGCCCGCATCTCAGCTCATCTTGATCAGGTACTAGCTCTTGTAATGGTTAAATGTCACCTAATTTTTTTTTGTAAAGTAACTGTAGATCCTTTCCATTTCTTTGATATTTCATATAGTTCACTATTTTCCCCATAGAATCATTTAATATTGCAACTGAATGGTAGAATTTTTCTTCAGTTCTTTAGGATATGCTGAGCTTGTTCTTCCTTTTTTGGCTTTTTTTCCCAAAAAATAGTTTTATTGGCATATATATTACATATCATAAAATTTAATTGTGCAATTATATTTAGAAGAGTTCTGCAATCATCGCCACATCAATTTCAGAATACTTTCTTCTTATATTCATTGTTAGCTCATCACAATTATTAATACTGTTCCTGTTTTATGAATTTGACTATCCTGGATTTCATATACAGAAAACATAAAACTTATAAAACACAAACAAACAAAAACAGAAAAACCTAACAGCAATGATGAAGCAGAGGAAAAACATCAACTGAAAAGAAAAAAAGAAACAGAAAATATTAGAAACTGAAACAACTTTAAAATGGGTCAAGGCTTTTTAATTCTAGATCTTTGAATATATCATTATAATACTTAATTTTGTCATCTTGAGCTATATAAAAATTAAAGAATATAAATTCACCCATGGATAAAAATGCAACAAAATAACTATACAGCACTAGTTTCCTATTGTTGCAATAACAGCATACCACACTGGGTGGCTTACTTAAAAAGTTCTGGATGTTATCAGTCTGAATTTGGGTGTCAGGGGAAACACATTCTTTGAAATGTTTTCAGTGGGAAGTCTTTACTTGTATCTTGTAGGTTCTGGTCACTCCACATGATCAATTAATACACCCAATAGAAAGATTAATGGACATTCAAGTCCAGAAAGGTGTGAGGTAGACATGTCTGTCTCAGAGAAGATGACATTCCTTCTACTGGTGGGTAAACCAGGAAAGTCAACCTGCCATTGGGAAAAAAAACACTTAACATTATAGCTAGCTAGATAGATAGATAGATAGATTAGACTAGATAGGCAAGCAAATAAATAAATTAACTAATTAAAGAAAAAAAAGAATCCATAATGGAAGATTATACCCAGTATTGTGTTACTGGTCTGGCACTTTTGACTAATATTCTTTCCAGTCCTTGATGACCCAGGCCACGTGCAATATACAACTGTGACTTTAGACTCTGTCCTTCATAGACCACACCAGAAAATTTGATTTGGACACCCCTCTCAGTGAACAGAATTTTACTCAAAATCACTTGTAGCAGATTAAAGGAACTGAAACACTCCCTTGAACTTAATGGTGAAATGCCCTATTGTGAACATAGTACATGATCCTTTTCTAAATGTGTGTATTTGGATGTCATTGAACTCCTCCTGCTTTGAGGATGCCCTGTAGTTGACATTTTAAGATTATCATATATTTTCTATTCTCATAAATGCTTTGCTTTTGTATACCGGGAGGTCTGGTGGCATAGTTGTTAAGCTTTGGACTGCAATCTGCAAGGATGGCACATTGGAACTACAACTGGTCTTCTTAAGAGAAAAACAGGATTTTCTCTTCTCATAAATAGTTACAATCCCAGAAACTTACAGGAGGTAGTTTTACCCTGTCCTATAGGCTCGCTGTGAGTTGTTTTCTACTCAAGGACAGTATGGTTCATTTTTGTTTGGTTGCTTTTGCAAGACATGTCTTACTTCAGCAGGCATAGTTTTATCTTAGTGAATAAGTGTTATTATTGAATTAGTAATAAGTGAATTTGTGAATAAATGTTATTGAAATTTTTGTCAACTCCAGTAATCCTTGCTTTTGTAAATATAAATCAATATTTTTAATCCATCTGATTTAGTCTAAAATTGTCTTTACATGCCTGCTTTCTTTTACTCAAGATTTTAAAAAATACTATGCCATTGTATAAATCAGTGATAACATGAATAGAAAAATCATATGTGCCATGGGGATTATTTGTAATATTTCTCAATGAAATGGCAATGTTATCTCTAAAGGTACAAATATGTTGCTGTTGTTTGGTACTGTCAAATTGGATCTGACTCATAATGACTCTGTGTGCAAGAGAATGAAATATAGCCTGGTCTTTGGCCATTCTCAGAATAATTTTACATTTAACGCCATTCTTGTACCCTTCATGTACATCCACCTTGTCAAAAAACCTCTCTAGTTTCCCCTGTATTTCTACTTTACCAAGCATGACGTCCTTTTACAAAGACAGATCTCTACTGAAAAGATTCCAAAAGTAAATGAGATGAAGTCTCACCATTATTGCATCTAAGGATATTCTGAATGTGTTTCTTCCAGTACAAATTTGTTCTGTTGCCAGTCCAAGGTATTTTCAATATTCTTAACCAACATCATAATCCAAGGATTGTAAATAATAAATCCAAGACCAAAAGAGGGAATTGTATTAGACCTTAAATTCTGAGCATCACTGTTCACAGAAAATTTTGGATAACAGTAAAAGCTCAAAATCCATTTTTGGAGTCACCACATGGATTAAGGTCAAATACAACTCCCTCCTTTGGTCTTGGATGTTATTATTTGCAATTTCCTCTGAGCATTGACCAAAGTTAGACCAAGCAAGGCTGTGAATAACCTTGCTATCAGACTTCATTGGAAAGTGGATTAATGCAGATGTAGTTAGGTTTAAATGTGACACCTGATTTTTTCCCCTTTGACTCATTTAAAATTTGCTATAGATTTTGTTTTCTGCCAGGTTTTGGATTGGGAGATTTCTGTGCTTTTGCTCTGCAGATATTGTGGTGGTTTTTCTTTTCTTTTGGGGTATGGTTTTCCTTATATGAAATCCAGAATAGGTATAATTTTAGAGATAGTAGCTAATACATTGTTAGGGTCATGGCAAGGCAGGGTTAGAGAAAATAGAGAGCTGATAATGTCTTTATATAAATGAAGACTGTGTTCTAAAATTGTGGTGATGATTGCAAATTTCCTTAATATATTTAAACCATTTGATTGTATAGTATGAGAGTTATATGTCAGCAAGCTGTTAAATTTAAAATAAATGGAACCAAGCCCCCAATAAAAATGAATTAAAAATGTTCATAGGAAAATATTACATTAAAATTATCTACATAGCATTTAGCAACATCTTATTAGTATTGTTATTTTACAATTTATGGTGACACACAAGAATTTATTGTTCATAAGAACTAAGGTTGCTTAAGAACCATATCTGTTTTGAAAAACTTTACAGAATAATTCCTTCCATATACTGAGTGTGAAAAAAATTGGCTATATTTTTAATATTTATTGTGGCTTTAAATGACTGGGACTTTCAGCTGTCTACATTAAAAAATATCTCTCTTTATACTCTTACATAACTCCCATTTCCTATTTTAATACTTAGATATACCTCTTCTCTTCCCTACCATAGTCATCACATGGGGTAGAATGTACTGTTTTATATTTAACATGTACATTCAAAATGAAATAATTTTGAAAGTAGGCAAGGGTCATATTTGAACATTAGGAAGAACAAATGACAATAGTAAGAATTTAAGTGAAATATGTGGCACAAATCTGCCTAAATTTTTGAAAGAAAGAACAAATATAAAAGTTATAACAATGTAGAAATATGAATAATTCTGATTTTTAAGTGCTTTATTATTTTGTAAAATAAATTACAGTAAATCATCTTTCGATAGCATAAATAATATCTTGACATTCAATGCTTTCCAAAAATTATTACTCATAACTAATTTGTAGTTAATTATTCTGAGAACAGATGGCAAAATTAAATAGCTTTTCCATATTCCAATTTTTCAAAACAAGTTTATTACTGAAAATTCACAGGGAGTTAATATAGCATAATGGTCTACTCTTTATTTAGATGATATTTTTGAACTTTTACTTTTATACATTTTTATGTATATATTTTCCCATAGTAATTAAAAATTAAGTAATGTTAAACCTTATTTCTGTTAGAGTCATAAAAGTATCCATTCATTTTGCCTTTTAGCATTTTCCAATATTTCAGTTATTGCACTTGCTTAAAAATGCCAAACATATTTGTAGGGATTCTATTGCAGATGGTTAATTTCTTATTAATGAGTTGAAATGTGCAGGTCATAAATCTATATCTTGAGAAGAGAAGCCCATTAATTATTTTCCCCTAATAGTAAGTGTGTCAACTCTAACTTCTAATTTTTTTTCAGAGTTTTCTAATTTTTAAAATTAGAATACTCTAACTTATAAAATTCTTTCGAGTTTTCTTCATTTGGGATGGTCTGTCTACTGGATCTTTCAGTGATGTCCCTATCCTCAAGCCCAGACACTATGCACATGTAGCAAAGGGGAATTACAACTAAATTTATAATAAATATGTCTAATAATTTAGTCTTGAGATAGGGAGATAGCCTTACATTGACCAGGTGGCACGAGAGAGTAATACAAGTCTTTGGAAGCCAGAGAGAAAAGAAGTACAGGCTGAACCGAGGCTGTGAGTTGAAAACCCTGAGAGCTCTCTAGCTGAGTTGCCTCAAGAGCCTGGTTCACGGCATTCACATCTTTATTTCCAGTCATAGTGGAGTCACGTGTGCCAGAGTAGAACTCGGCACCATCGGGTTTTCAATGGCTTAGCATTTGGAAGTTGATTATGAGGACTACCTTCCAAGACACCCCTGAAAGAATGTGAACCTTGAACATTGTGCTGTTCTACTGAGATTGTTAGCATCTGCACCACCCAAGGACTCCACTGGAAGGCTAGAGAAACCAGACAAGAAAATAAGTTTCCACCAGTGCCTTCCGAAGCAATGAAACCCTGCTGCTATTTGATTTTAAAGCACTCATAACAGCTCTCTGACTACCATAACTGTAAAATAACCAATTTGTGGGGGTTTTGAAACCACTAAATTTAATAATAATAATACTAATCATAGCAGTAGAAAGAAACATACAAGCTAAGTTTTAAAAACTGTTATTTAATGTTCTATTACATGTTTCCACCCATTTTTCATGCAATTTATCACTCCTAATGCTGTTGATTTTTTGCCTTCATATCAGCTCCCTATTCAGAGACGGTCTACACACAACAGCAGGAAACTACAGAGTCCTGAGTCACCAGGGATTATAGATCAGACTTTGTGACCCACAATACTTATTGGCTAACTTTTAAAGCTAAATACAAAAGGACTGACATTAGTCAGCTAGTGTACTCACTATAAATTTACTACTAACCTATAATTATTTACTTTTTATTGTATTGGAGAACAGCTTTCATTTGATATTGAACAACAAAAATATAGCTCTTAAAATTTAATTCTATTTTTCTACGGACTTTGTCAGTATCATGAAATACTATTAAAAACACAAACAAACCTCACTACCATCCAGTCAATGCCGATTCATGGTGACCTAGTATTACAGACATGCCTCAATTCTGAATAGTTATGAATATGTGCAAGCAAGTGCCTCGTATACCATGGAGTTTACATCTGGTCTAAGTGTGTTCTTATGAAAAGATGGGTCTCAACTCAATCGGCATTTAGACATGAGCAATTTGAGTCACTATAATTTTACTAAAGCCTTTTTCTTTCATATATAAAACTAACACTTAGAAAAAAATGTAATAGCATTGTACTAGTAAAATTGTCTATTATTTAGGAACAGGCAAGAAAAGTCTGCCTGAATTAATGAGCTTGATAAGTAGAAATATAAACTTCATAAAAATATTTGCTTTTATTTTTAAAATGCATAAAATATTCTTTAAATATTGACATTTGTTATCCAACACAAACTTTATGTATACAATATCAATGTCTATACCAAACAGATAATACTACAACATGGTAGGGTTTTTTTTATGCTAAACACACTGAGAGGAAATTTCTTTGAATTAAATGTATTTCAAAAATTATTCTATGTAAGAGATATACAATATTCATAACTGAAAACTCAACATTGATTTTTTCCATAAAATTTCATTCATTAAATATTATTTCTAGTTCATACTCCCTTCTTGTATTTTCCATGGCAATATATTTGTCTTAGCAGGCTCAACTTTTATAAATTAATAAATCTGAAACACTTTTGTTTTATTTTAATAATTAAATCATTTTAATGGGGGCTTGTACAACTTATCACATTCCACACAAACACCCATTGTGTCAAGCACTATTGTACATTTGTTTCCCTCATCTTTCTTAAGACATTTGCTTTCGACTTGAGCCCTTGGTATTCCCCTCCCTCCCTGCTCCTCCCTCCCCCATGAATCCTTGATAATTTATAAATTTTTAATTGTTTTGTCATATCTTACACCATCCGACGTCTCCCTTCACCCACTTCTACCCTGTCCGTCCCCTGGGGAAGAGGTTATATGTAGATCTTTGTAATCTGGTCCCCCTTTCTTCCTCACCTTCCCTCCACCCTCCGGTATCACCACACTCACCACTGGTCCTGAAGGGTTCATCTGCCCTGGATCCCTGTTTATCCAGTTTCTATCTGAACCAATGTACATATTCCGTTCAGCTGGATTTGTAAGGTAGAATTGGGATCATGATAGTGGTGGTGGTGGTGGGGGGGGGAAGCATTCAAGATCTAGAGGAAAATTGGTTTCATCATTGCTATATTACACCATGACTGGCTTGTCTCTTCCCTGCGACCCTTCTGCAAGGGAATGTCCAATTGCCCATACATGGGCCCTGGGTCCACAATCTGCACTCCCCCTCATTCACGTGGTCTTCACATGGCACTTTGAAAAGAACTGCAAAGAAGTTTGCAAGAGGAGTGGTAGAAATTTGAGGGAGTAGATGCATTTGAACTTTTCAATTTTATCTATACTTTTAATTTCCTTTAATGTCTTTCTGAAGTTTTTCCTTTCATTTTTGTCTCTTTTGAAACAATTTTGACAATTTGATTTAATTAACTTTGAAACTAGAGTTATAATTTATTAAATTATTAAAAGTTAAAAAATTAAAAGTTATTAGAAGTCTTATTAACAGTTAACATTGGAGTTAGCTAAAATTAGGAAGAACCACCTATATTATTGTTAATAAATGAATGTCTTTTCACAATTGGCACTATGAATGAAAAAATTACAGAAATTTAGTGTATTTGTCTAACCAACATTCAAGAGATTTATGTAAGGTAAAATTAATTTACCAGCAGTCCCTGACCCCCTGAGTATGGCAGGGATAACTGTAAGATTTAACTGTTTTCTTTTCTATTTGTTTCATCACATAGAAAAGTCTACCTGGAGTCCCTCATTTCCAGTTCTCTAAATGAAAAGGAGGCCTGGGGGGCGTGGGGTGGAGCGGTTAAGCAGTAGGCTGCGATAGTGTTCTGTAACTCTTACCCATTACATAGAGGACAATGCTGTTAACTGATGTTAACTAGGGATTAAATTGATATTATCAACACTATCTTCAAATATATATTTCAAAGAAGTGTAACAAGAATTTCAGCAGCTCAGATAAGAGGATAAGATGGTGCATCTAAAAGTAGGCACAAAAAATG
Organism: Tenrec ecaudatus; assembly: GCF_050624435.1. Classification (NCBI taxonomy): domain Eukaryota; kingdom Metazoa; phylum Chordata; class Mammalia; order Afrosoricida; family Tenrecidae; genus Tenrec; species Tenrec ecaudatus. Next base: position 238,989,015 of record NC_134531.1, read on the forward strand.
TAAAGACACAGAAGAAATTAAGCCCAATAGGAAATGACAACTACCAGTAATATTCTCGATAGAAATCTAACTTCAACTTTTGTTTCAGTAATTTAAAATATCTTAATAAAACATTACTTGAAAGCAAATAATTGCAGACACTTAAAAACAAGACCCAATTATATGTTTCACAAAAGTCTCAGTTTTAAAATAAAAATGAGTATGTTAATAATAAAAGAATTAAACGTTTAATATATCCCTTTATTATAGAAACAATAATAAAATACTGGCCTATAGATATTAAAAGTAGAAAAAATAGATAAGAGAACAAATGCTATTATTAGACTGAAGCATGACCATTATTCAATGACAAGACCTGTACATGTACTCACAAATGTGTTCTTTTTTGGACATGTTTCAAAATCTATGAAGTAAAGCATACTTAAACGGAAAAAGAACCACTTTTCCAGTACTTGATGTAAATTAAAGACAGAAAATTAGTAAGGATGTAGAAAAACTTCAATAACTCTATCAACTAGATCCAATTGTCATTTAGAGAATCCTTTACCCAAGAACAACAAAAAGGAGACATATCCTTTTCATATTCAAAATTAGTATTAACCCAGAATAATTACATTATAGGTCACAGAAAATATACGGTAAATTTAAATCCTGAGATTTCAGTGGAATTATAGTATTAATCAAAACCAGAAAATTAAACTTAAAACTAAACTCCCTGCAATCAAATCAATTGTGACTCTGATAAAAAGTAGAACAATGCTAAGTGTTTCTGAGCCGTGAATCCTGAAGTGAGCAGCGAGTCTCACTTTTCTCCTATGGAGAAAGATAAGCAAAATCCCCACATTTTGAAAATGTAGCTATACACTTCTCATTAACCCATAAGTCAAAATAAAATTACACGCTAAACCCTAAAATAGTCTTAATTCATGAACAGTGAAAATGCAACTGATTAAATTGTATTGAATAAAATTGGGGCACTGCTTAGAGGAGATTTTATAACATTAAAATATTTCTAGTATAAAATAAATGTATGAGTCAGAAATGTATGACCTAAACTTGAAACTAGAATAATATACAATGAATTAAATACAAAATAAACCTAAAGAAAGCTATTTAAAAAATAATTAGAATTGATAAAGCAGCAGAAAAAATTGGACAGCAATGATAGCAAATGCTATACTAAATTTTTTTGAATGAGCTATCTTTTAGTCATTATTTGGTTTTGTTTCTGTTCCCTTACTCATATAGACCCTTTAAGACGCAAAAGAAATGCCCTAAGGTGTTTCCTTGGTTGAAATATTTATGAAACTATAATGCTAGGTATTTTTCCCCACCGAGCAGCTGGTGGGTGTGAACGACTGACTTTTACGTTAGCAACCAAGAACTCTGCATTACTTTACTAGTGTTTCTCAAAAATAATAAGAGAAAATACAAGTAAACAGCATCAGGAATAAAAACGAGGTTCCATTTTGAGCAGACAATGTTTAAAGAAATATGCAATAGTAAAACAAATGGATGTTCACTAATTTGAAAACACAGATGAAACGGAAGTACTCCTTGGAAAAATCTATACCAGAGCTCCCTGAAGCAGAAATACTCTGAATTGTTCCACATCTGATCAAGGAGGCGGAATCTAGACATAAACTGCTCTCAGTACTGTTTCAAGTAGCCAATGAGGAATCGAAGACCCACATTTCTTCTACATCCCATCTACTGCGTTTACATAGATAGCTCTATTTTCTGTTCATATTAATCTCAGTAGCCAAATGGTTGTCCTAGTCATAGTTCTGATGTTTAGGTTCACAGGAGTGAAAGCCAGAAGGACTGGTTTTCCTTACCAGAGGAAGATGTGTGTGGGGGAGGGAGGAAGGCGGGTGGGGAGGGGTTGGTGTGGTGGGGCTGGTGGGTGGGTGTCTAAAGCCTTTCCTCCTTTGTTTCACTGGCCAAAGAAATGGTCTTTCTTAACAACACACTAATTGTCGAATGTAGCAATGATTCCAATTAGAAGAATTAATACAAGACTTTTCCCAAGGAATTGAAGATTAAATATGTCCCAAATACCCAACTTTTTAATTCTTATTTTCCTTAATCCCTCCCTTCAGAGCCAATCCCTGGGTTATGTGATTCGATGTACGTTCTCACGGAAACTCAAGAAACTTTAAAAGAGATATCTCACCTGGTTGTGGGTAGTGTTAAATCCCAAATCTGAATGGCAGGCACAGGCAAATTTAGGATCCAGAGCCAGAAGTCAAACATTTCTAAAAGTCCAAGCAGGTCTTCCATAGCTCACTCAGAAAACAGAGGTATGAAAAAAATGAGTAGCTTTCATTTTTTTTAACTTTCAGAAGACTGTAGCCTGAGGGCAAAAAGGATGGAGACTTAAGTCACACTCCCCAGCAAAGAAGGATCGAAGCTGTGCCCATTCTCTGTTGTATCAGAGACTTCCCTTTAAAAATGGTAGTCCTGCCTAAAGATGCAACCAGCCTCCTCTTGTAACAGGATAGTTGGGATTCGGTGTCATAGTGATGCTTTGTCAAACAGAACCAAACACGGCCTACTCCTCCCCCATCCTCAGAATTGTTCTTAGGTTGGACCATTGTTGCAGCCACTGTGTTAATCCATGTTGTCAAGGGTCTTCCCCCTTTTCATAGTCTCTCTACTTTACCAGCTATCATATCCTTCTCCAAGGACTGACTGGTCGTTCCTGACAGCATGTGGAAAGTGAGTGAGATGAAGCCATACTATCCTTGTCATATATATGATATCCTTGTCATATATATGATTTATATGTGACTTTTTGTACATCCTGATAAGCTAATTAGTAAAGATTTCCACCTGCATAAATCACTATCATCTTAGGAAAGTAGTGGGGGAAAAAAACCAACTTTTACATAAAACAGAATTTGGTTTGTATCACCTGTACTCTTAGGTTTTCCAAAGGACAATGGATGGCCGAAAGCTTTCCAACAATAGTACACCTGTATTTTATTCTTCCATCTCCAAAAAGCTCATTCTTTACATACAGAAGGCTTCTCTCCACTGTGAGTTGACATGTCTAGTGAGAGAGTGCTTCTCCCATCGCTACTCCTCGTGAACTCTTTCCTGAAGGTAGAAATGCTCTCAGAGTCGTTAAGACACATGCCTTGTTTGTAAGGTATTCTTTTGTGTAGAGAGATAAAGTTTGACAAAACATGTCTTTAAGGAACATTCTGGCTGTACTTCCTTCAAGATCACTTTGCTTGTTCTTTGGCTGTCCTCCATCCTTTCATTATTCGTCACCAGCACGATACTTCTAACACATTAACTCTTTGGTGGTCTTCCATATCCAATGTTCAACTTTCGCAAGCATATGAGACAGATATCAACACCCTGGCTTGTGTCAGGGGCACCTTAGTCCTCAAAGTAACAAGCTTGCTCTTTGGACACTTGGAGGAGCTCTTGTGCAGCAGAGTAACCGAAGGGAATGTGTCTTTTGATATCTGGAGGGCTATCCATGAGAATTGTTTTGGTTGCAAGCAAGATAAAATCTTGAAAACCTCAATTTTTCTCCGATATCATGATTTTACCTATTGGTTTGATTGTGAAGATTTCGTTTTCTTGACATTGAGTGGTAATCCCTACTTAAGACAGCACTTCCTTGATCTTGATCAGCAAATGCTCAAGTCCTCCTCACTTTTTGCAGGCAAGGTTGTGGCATCTGCATATTGCAGGTTGTTGATAAGCTTTCCTAAAATACTGATGCTGCATTTTTCTTCAAATAACCCAGCTTCTTTGGTGAATGGCTCAGGAAAAAGGTTGCAGAAGTATGCTGAAAGGATGCAACCTTGATGCACACCTTTCCTGATTCTAAACCACACGGTGTTCCACTCGCACAATTGTCCCTTGGTCTACTCCTTAATTCATGTTCAGGTGACAGGATTACTCCAAAATGGGATCATAACATAAGCACGGGTGAACCCGTACAATACATAAAAACATAGATTATGAAAGTGAGAGCATGATTTATAGAAGGGTCATATTAAGTAATTACTGCATCTTAGGGAAGAAACAAAGCCACTGTCGACTGTGTAGCTTCCAGCTCATCACTACCCTATAGGACAAGGTAGAACCGCCTGGTGGGTTTCTGAGACTGCAGTGCTTCCCAGAGTAGACAACCTCACCTTTCCTCCGCAGTAAGGCACGTGCTTTCCAACTGTTGACAGTGCACTTATAGCCCAATAAGTAGGCACTATGCCAACAGGGCACCTCCATATCAGGAGAACATGATTCCAATTTTTGACTTAGTTCAATAAATATCTATTCCTGAGGCTAGGTTTATGATGACTTTATAGAAAATCAGTTGTCAGACTGTACAGTGAAGAAGCGTGAACAAATATTAATAAGAACTCACAGTGTTTTACTACATTAAATGCAGTTTTTTGTTAGGTGTTTGTAAGGTGTTGTCAGTAGTTCAGTAGTCGGTTTAAGAAATAACACCTATGCTGTGTAGAAAAATAAGCCATAGAGAAACACTGTCAGTTGTAGATAATAGTATACTAACACTATGTTATCTGATATCTAATTTAATTTTATTCAAGAAAATTATTTGTAATTTGAAGGAAGAATTTAAATTTAATTATTTTTTTTTAATAAAAGCTCTGCTTGTGTGTAAAACCCATCTGTCAGATCAGACGAGGAAGCCAGATTGAAGGGAAGCAGACTTTCTTACTTGGATCATATGTAGGCAATGTGGTAATTTTGCAGATCTGGATGCTTTAGAATCTGTGAATTCTTTTATGCAATCTATGAATTCGGTCCAAAAGCATTAAGTAGAAAAAATTTACTTTGAAAATAAACTGTTTTATACACGACGACCTCTGATACAGCAGTACATCAATCACTAGATTGTGAATGTGTTCTTCCCTAATATTTTTAGATAATTCACAGAAGTATGTTTTACTTCACTATATGTTATAGTAGTATATATTAGGGGTTCCTCCCCACCCACCCCCCCACACACACCAGAAGTTTCCTTTTCAGTGTGACCTGGTAGAATGGACTCCAAATGCACCGTGAGTCGACATTTTTGTCCATTCGAGAAGTAGATGGCTGTCCAGAATGAGGTTTGCCATTACTCAGCATTTCACCTTTTTTGAAATGCGAAAACCACTCATACACTTGAGTGTTTTCCCATAGCGCTGTCCTTGTAAGTTGTGTTCAACATCACAACAGTTTCTGTGGCATTTTCCTGAGCAGGAAAAAAAATGTCACAGCCACATGCTCTTCTCAGAAATGAGACATCACAAAAAACAAACAAACGAATAAACAAGTGAGCTTCCAGTCAAACTGCTTTCATGAAAAAATTCACTGTGACCAGAGAAAACCTTCCCAGGCGACATGGATGCACTCGGTCAGGGTAAGTTGCTTGATGCTTGCCTCGGGCCCAAAGCGCACACTACAAATGTTCCGCCCAGTGGAGCTTTCCCCCCACTTTGGGGGGGGGGTACCCTTTGTAATATTTGATCTCTTATCAACGTGGTTAAAATATTGATCAATCTTTAAAAATAAAAGCAGATACAAATTAGGTTAAGCAGCATGGGAAGCTTTATTTATTTCAAATTGGTGAAAATGCAAGATTTTTTGTTTTCTAAGAGTGCATTTTCTCTTTTGTCTAAGCTTTCAGTTTGATGATTATTAAAGTACCATATTCATACCAGCAGTTCTGCTCTTCAACATTTTAAAATTATCTAAAAATAATTTAATGCACATTAATTTTGCAACTTACACATTATACTGATTTTCATGAAAAGGTGTTCACTTTCAGTAAAATATCCATATGGAATGGTATAAACATTGATTTTTATTTCCCATATAACATATTTACTTTATTTACTTAAAATGATTGCTCTTATTTTGTTATAAGCACTCTTTAGTTTCCCTATATTTTTATTATTTTTAGTGGCTGTGCAGTCATCTCCAACTACGGAAAGCTTATATATATAGCAGGACAAAACATCGTTCAATTATATGATAGGTAGGCTTATTGTGCCAATCTGGTCAACTGGAACATGAGAGATTACTAAGGTTGTAGTTTGATTGGAGAGCAAAGAGATAAATGGTTCTGCAAGCCCCACCTCTCTCTCTCTCTTGGTCTCTGGTGAGCAGGCCAGCATGTAGCTGCTAGTTCTCTGCCTCATCTTGTGAGCTACCCTAGCTGTGGGACTGCTACATATATAATCACAAGTGTCCCTCCCATTCTTCCTTAATGTCCCCTAAAAATCTATTAATTATTCCCCCTCCACCCTGTTTACACTGACTGCTGTCCCATTTCACCCATCCTTCTGCTGTCCGTGCCCCTGGGATGGGGGCCACATGTTGATTGTGGTTTGCATATAATTTTTAATTATTTTATTGGGACTCATACAACACTTATCACAATCCATACATCCATCCATTGTGTCAATCACATTTGAACATTTGTTGCCATCATCATTCTCAAAATATTCGCTTTCAACTTGAGTCCTTGGTATAAACTCCTCATTTTTCCCCTCCCTTCTCACGTCCCCCTTCCTCATGAACCCTTGATAATTTATAAATTAGTATTATTTTGTCATCTCTCTTTAAGATGTTTCAATTAAACAATAGAGCAAAATAACATCTATATTTTTATTATAATGTCTTTAGTGACAGTTTTTGCTCCATCTATATCACTAAGGTCATAGTGATGAGCAAATATTTCTGTTTACTTGGATTCACAATCAACTCTAACAGAAGAGGCAGCCAAGAAGTCACAGGACTTATTGCACTAGGCACATTATCTATAAAAGTGTTAAAAAGATCTCATGTGATATATTTTCGTTTGTGATTGGCTAACTTCATCAGCTTAATAGATTCTAGAGCCCTGAACTCATGTCTGGGGTTGTTCTTGGTTTTATCATTGTTTTGGGGGGATACATAGGACTACAATTTACTAGCTACTTCGATTCCCTCCTTGTTTTATTGAGATATGTATTAATCTGGAAGACCTAGGTCTGACATTGTCATTTAATGTTCTTCTAAGTTTTACCTACTCAGTAACTCTCATTTCATGTAAATAGTGTCTAGTCATGAAAGAATTGAATCTGTGAAAGTCAATAAAGCATGCACTGCAATTAACATCCAATCTAAACATGTTTAATCTTCTTTTCTAAATTGTGTTTTAAATATATCACCACGAACTAAATCAATTACACTATAAACAGAAAGATTACACTCCAGGGAGATGATTGATAATGCTCTCTAAGATAAAATAACAAAGAAGTTTCTAAGGTGAATCAGAGACATATATAAAACATAGTTACAGGGTGGATTTGGGGCTCACGCTTTATCCCCGTTATAATCAAAGAACATTTCAGTCTTACATCGCCCTGCTAGATGCATACCCTCATGAAGAAAACATGGAAGATATGAGTGTTGCAGCAAGGTGTGGTGAAGAAACTAGATAGTTCATATCTATCAGAAAGAATAGCATCTGAGGTCTTAAAGACTTGTTTTCAAAAAGCATCCATATGAGTGAGGCATTAAGTAAGCTCTCATGGAAGAAATACATAAGAATACAAATAAAATAATTTAAATCCAAAGTGTGAAATGGTATCAGAGCTTAAAATGCAAATTTTGGGTTTGCGGAAAGCCTTGGATGACAGTGGAAACCCCCAATACACTTGTAGTATCTACACCTAGAAGCATCTCTGTTGTTTTCCCTCTGACTGTAATTGTGGGATGAACATACCTTGTCTGTGATACAGTGAGTGTTGTATAGACAATTATAGTAGATTAAATTGAAAAATCTCATTTCAATGTTTAAAACATTTTGATTTTATCTCCCTTTTGACAAATTTTGAATTTGTTCTTTTTTAATATATTTTCTGTTTGTTTGTTTTTCAAACTGGGGTTTAGCTCTGTTGTCTTTTATTGTTGTTAGCCTTCTTGACTCTCTGTTAGCATTTTCCTATGTTTTCCAGTACAGGAAGTTTACGATGGGTGGATATAGAGGTGGTGGCAGGGAGGTAATTGGGGCACGAATAAAACCAGAGTACCAGAAGGAAGAAAATATTTCAAAAATATTGTGGTAGCAAATGCACAATACTTCTGCATAAAACTGAACTATTGTCTGAATTATGTCCTTGTAAAATGATTTTTGGATTATGTCCTAATCATTTTTAAGTGTTAAAAATGAGTAACTTTGAGTGCAACTGACTCAATTTATGGTGTTTTCTATTGACCCATATGCGTGTGAAAACTGGGCAATGACTATGGAAGAACAGACCAACACTGATTCCCTTGAATCGTGGTGTTGGCAAAGAATATTGAAAGTTTCACAGGCTGTCAGAAGAACAAACAAATCTGATATAGAAGGAGTACAGACCGACGGCTCCTTGTAAGCAAAGGCGAAGAGATTGTGTTCTAATCTTGGAAGCATTATCAGGTACAGGCAGTCCTGGAAGAAGGACATCTTACTTGCAAGGTAGAGGGACAATGAAAACAAGAAAGAACGCAGACAAAATGTAGTGACAGTGTGCAGCCACACAGTATTCCTTTCTGAGTTATAGAATTGTTATAAATCGGAGAAGACTCAATGGCACTATCCAACAACAAATGCCATCCCTCTAGGAACTACAAAGAAGATACTTAGTAAACTCATCAAAGTAAATATGTTCTTTCCTTATTATCATTATATGGTGACAAATTAATTGATTCAAACATGTCTACCTAAAACAAATATTGGAATATATAATGTATTTAATATTTATCTTATAAGTATAAATATTAAAATATATTATATAGAATACATTTATAATTGTCATTTACTTTTTATATAATGATACATCTCCTAAGAATATTTCCAAAATTAATTTTTGTATTTAATTATGTTTCTGCTTGTATGTGGGAAGAAGAGCCAATTATTAAAGTAATCGGTGGCTTATTTAAGTTATTGAGTTTATTTGTAAACTTTTTAGCAGAAATACTTTTAAATCATTAAGTTGTGAAGTCCATTATTAGATTTATAACAAAATTAGGACTATCTGTAAGAATATTATTTTGTTAGTATTATTAACTTTCCAGTTTGTAGTCATTCAAAGAATGGAGCATAAGGTTAGTAATCAAAACAGTAATGTACTGTGATAAAGCTACCTGCCAACATCAATGAACAGTAATGCTCATGAAAAGAGTGATATAATTCCCATAATTTTAGCTATTTGGTTAAATAAACAACTTTTTATCAGAAAATTAAATGAATTTTCAATAAGTTTTATGGTAAATAAATTCTATTGTATAAAAATCCCTCAAATTATTGAGAATATTCTCTTGCTATTACTTTAGATTGAATATGTGTAAGTTCAATATATAATATTATATATATGTATAATCAGTAAAAATGTAGAGCGGTTTCAATATTAGGATTATACCATTAATTTTTTAAAATTTTACATACTTGCTTTTGCTGTCTTATGTCCTGGGCTTAAATATATACTTACATTTAAGTAATATTTGTCACTTGGTAGACACTGAATTTTTGAATTTATGTTAGTTTAGAACATCATAATTTTTACATTGTTCTGTTCCCTAATTTTGCCATCTGCCCATATTCATCATGCCTATCTTATACATATATGTTTATTATTTTATTTTAACAAAGTGTTCATCCTAGCAGAGAAATAGATTTTTTTTTCCTTCAACGATGATGATAAAGTTTAGAAACCCATTTCCAGATTGTGTCTGGTAACAATTTATCAACTGTCATGGTCTAACACACCCTAGTAATTTCAGCAGGTGTCTGGGGACCTGTTTGGGCATCTATTATAAGGTTCAAAATGCCAATAACCAGGTGTTCTTCTGTCATTGTGGTTACTGTTATCCCCAAGAGACTTACAGTCTCCATTACATGACAGAGGTTAATACAAGAAGTATTACAGGGATAATAGTGCCTGCCAAATTTCATTTGGAAGATCTTGTTTTTCATAATATTGATTAAGTTTAGGTATAAAAGAAGAAGCTTCTGCTTATTAAAATCATTGGAAAAGAGCAATGCCCATACAAAATGTTTAAAAATAGTTTTAAAAATTAGAAAACTTTTAGAAGTAGTTAAAATTGCATTCCCTCTGTTCTATGGTAATTTCTGCTATTGTGAGATATTAGATATGCTATTATGAGATGTTAGACATGAAAAAGCAAAATTATTACTTTATTATTGATCTATAAGTATAAGCTAACTATCACTTTCTTCTCCTACAAGAAATTTTAACCCCCTTTTTACTATTTTCTTAAGGCATAAAGGCCCTTCTGCATTCTGTAAGCCAGTCCTGAGGAGCTCTGGTGGTGTAATGGTTATGTGTTGGTATGCTAACCTCAAAGTCAGCAGTTCAAACCCGCTGTCTGGGTTTTATACTCCCCAAAAGAGTTACAGTCTCAGAAAACCACAGGGCAGTTCTGTCCTATCCTTTGGGTAAATTTGAATCAGAATCTACTTGATGGTAGTGAATCTTTTTGTTTTGTTTCATTTTGGCTTCTTTTCGTTTTAAGGAAGGCTTTTAGTTTAACTTTAAAAAAATAGCCTTCCACATGGGGCATGAGCACCTCATAGCTCTTCCAGCTTTCAACGCCAGAAGGAGAGCTGGGCCTGGTGTTTCTGGATCCCAGCTATACCAAGCAGTCCAGTCCCACCCAGATGCCAGTAGTGCCTGCTCCACCTGCATGCTCCTGTTGTCCTCCGCCCCGAGACAGCACAAAAGTACCATAAGAGTGAAGAAAATAGACGATGTATGGGAACAATTAATCCAGAGGAAGAATGGACCACAGTGAACCTCAGCCTCCAAGACCCTGAAAACAGAAGAGCTAGATGGTGCTCATCTACCACTGCTGATTACTTGAAAAGGATCACAAAAGAGGATTCTGAGGAGAGCAGGAGAAGAAAGTGGAACAAAACTCCAAATCGTACAAAGGGCAGGTTTACTGGCCTGATGGTGACTTGGAATCCCAAGACTATGGCCCTTTGCAGCTTGTCACTTCTGGAACTATATTCTCTCTTCTGACTCAGCCATCATCCAAAAAATATACAGACTTGAAGGGGAAGAATAATATATGAGAGGTATGCACACCTTAGAACAATGACATGCCTTAGAACAACCAACTATACAAAATCAAAAAGACAGCATTTGCTATTGGATAAACACTCTTGACAGCAAGAAGGGCCATGAAGGGAGGATGACTAATAATGGTAAATCGCGGGGAGAGTGCAAGAGGGAAGCACGCTGGTGCATCTTGCGGACTGCGACCAAGTATGAATTGTTGAATGCAAAACCAAGTTACTCTGAAAATTTTTAAATTATCATAAAAAGTTTAAAAATATAAAATCAAATCAAGCAGGATCTTTTAATTTTGCTTAATAAAATTAAATCCTACCCAAAAGTACTTTCTTTAATATTGCCAGCAATCACATTTGGCTAGTTACTAACCCAACATCAAACAAAAGAAACCCATATAAAACCATTCTATATGTGTTTAATGCACTATTCATAGGGTCTCAAAATTATTTGACCTACTTCCCCCTTTTCAGAAAAAAAAAATCAGTGCCACTCTCCCAAATAAAAACCCGTGTTCCATAGCCCACAATCCAGCATAAATGGTAGGTGTGTGCTTTGGCAGTCCCTTTGGATCATCACGGCACACCCTGGGAAACAATCCACTATATCTTACTTTCACATTAACAAGGAGAGTCCCTGGGTAGTGCAAATGGTTATGCAATTGACTGCAAGCTGCCAACTAGCCTAAACTCTGGCTGTTCTCACTCATCACACAGGCCTGGCACCCTGCTTCAGTAAATTCACAGCCTTGAAACCCTTTGGAGGGGGGCTACGCTCTGCACAGGCTACATCTTCACAGATGAATCAGCTTGATGACAAGTAACAGCAAAGTGTACTAACAAAAGCTCAATAAAAAGACTAACTAAATCATGGCCCTTATGTATTTATATATATTGCAGTTAAAATAAGGTGAAGACATTTACTTGGGATACATAGGTACTGCATCTTGGAAATTTGTTATGCATGTATTTCAACTTAGGATCTTTCTACATGCATTTGCTCCATATTACTTGACACAAATCAGAGTATACACTGCATAACCAACTCTTAAGAAGTTGGACGAATTAAAGGTTTAAAAAACTAACAGCTTCACACACACACACACACACACACACACAGTGAGGGGAGGGGGCACAAACCTATGTCTAATTGCTACTGAATCCAGTGCTTTGTAGCTATTGTTGGCATATCTGGTTTTGACTGCTTCAGAACAAAAACTTCTTTAGTTTCCTTTGCTGCTGTTTGAATGAATAATGAGGTTAGTAGTGAGTCACCTGCGGAGTTTTCAATGGGAGATAGTTCCAAATTCAAAGGAGAAATTTACAAAAGGAAAATTGTTGCACAAATATTTTACGATGACTGATTAACAAAATCTCAAATATTTATTCAAAATATGCGTTTAAAATTTCTCACGAATTTAAATGAAATCATTTTCACTAAAAATACATAGAGTATATTAAAATATAACAAAATACCTGGTAAAAAATGGAAGAGAAAACCCAGATATTTAAAAGTAGAATTCCTGTATAAGCAGGCAAAGGGAGGAAAAATTCTGTAATAGTATTCTAATTCTCAGATATTCTTTATATTTAATCTATCATGATATGTTTCAAATTAATTATATATTTTGAGAAAACATTAGCTATTTTTTTGCAAACACTTGTAATGATTTCAAAAGTTTCATGCTGAGAAAATCTGAAGCAAATGATGATATATTACATTGTGAAAATCAAGAAAGTGCTTCTTGAAAGTGCTAAAAAGAAAAGGTGTCACTTTGACAATTAAAACACTCCTAATGCAAGCCATGATATTTTCAGTATCTTCAGAAGTATGTGAAAACTGAATAATAAAGAAGATGAGAAATGAATTGAAGCATTTGGCATATATTCTAGGCAAAAAATATTGGAAATATCATGAGCTCCCAGAGGACAAACACATTTGACTTGGACAAAGTAAAGCCAAAAGGATTCATGGAAGCGTAAACAGTGAGGCTTTGTCTCACATACTTAGAACACGTTCCCGTGGAATATAAGTCCCAAGAAAATCAAAATATTCTTGGGAAAGTCTAATCAGTGAAAAAGAGAAATACTTGATAAAATATGGACTGAGATGGTGGCAGTAACAATGGGCTCAAGGATAACAAAATTGTAAGGATGGCATTGTTGTTTTTTTTTGTACATATGGTAGCTAGGAGTTAGAGGAGACGAGAAGGAACTGAGGAATAACAGAAGTTATAAGTAACTAGCATTAAAAAAATCAAAAAGGAAGAACATGATCAGCATACCTTAAAGTGAAAGAACTCTAGGAAAATAAAATTGAGTCTTGCAGTGTGATACTAGAAGATCATATGGGGAAAATATTGACTAATACAGTAAGCATCAAAGGAAGATGGAAAGAATATTCAGAGTCACTGTAACAAAAATAACTCATCGACATTCTACTATTTTAGGAGGCAGTATATGAGCAAGAACCAAGGTGCTGAAGGAAGACGTTCAAGTTGCACTGAAAGCATTAGCTAAAAAAAAGACTCCAGGGATTGATGAAATGCCAATGAAGTGTTTCAACAACTTGATGAATCACTGGAAGTATTTACTCGTCTGTGCTGGGAAATTTGGAGGACAGCTACTTGGCCAACGGACTAGAAAATATCCATCCTTGTATTCATTTCACAGAAAGGTGACCAGAAATAATGCTCAAATTATGCAACAATAACATTGATATCACAGGAAAGTGAAATGTTGCTGAAGATTATGAAATACATTGACAGAGGTTCAGACCAGGTCCCGAAGAGGACATGGACAAGGGAAATCGCTGAAGATGGATCTTGGTTGAAAGCAGAGAACAAAATGTTTACTTGTGCTTTATTGACTCTGCCAAGACATGGAACTGTGTGGATCATAACAAATTATTGATAACCTTAGGAAGAATGGGAATCTAAGAACACTGCATTATGCTCAGGTGGAACTTGTACATGGATGATAAGACTGTTGTGCTAACAGAATAAAACTGTATGGTTTAAAATCCATAAAGGTGTGCCAAAGGGTTGTATCATGTCATCACATTATATATATGTGATAGATATATATATATTGATATATATATATATACAGAGAGAGAGAGAGAGAGAGAGAGAGAGAGAGAGCAAATAATCAGAGAAGTTGGGCTATATGAAGGAAAATGTGGCGTTAAGACTAGAGGAAGACTTTTTAACAACCTGCAATATGCAAATGACAAATATGCAATGTTTGCTGCAAGTAAGGAGGAATTGAAGCACTTGCTACTGCTGATCAAGACATTCAATCTTCAGTATAGATTATACTGAAAATCCTCACAAGTGGACCAGAAAGTGACATCATCAGAAATGAAGAAAAGGTTGAAGTGGTCAAGGAGTCTGTGTTGCTTGACTCCGCAATCAAAGATCATGAAAGCAGCATTGAGAGATCAAGGGACATATGGCATTCGGTAAATTGGCTGCATAAGACCTCTTTAAAATATTGAAGAGCAAGGGTTTTACTTTGAAGGCTAAGGTCCATCTGACCCAAGCCATGGCAATCTCCATTGCATCACCTGCATATGAAGGTTGGACCTTAACCAAGGAGCACTGAAGAAAATTCAGTGCTGGAAATAAATATTGAAAGTGCTGAAGAACAAATCAATTTGTCTTGGAAGAAGTACAGCCAGAGTGCTCGTTACAGGCAAGGAAGGCAAGACTTCAACTTATATATTTTGATCATATTACCAGGAGAGGCCAGTCACTGGAGAAGGACATCATGCTTGGTGACGTAAAGGGCAGCAAACAAGTGGAAGGTCCTTAATGAGAGAGAGTGGCATGGCGACTGCAGCAATGAGCTGAGGCTTAGGAACAACGATTGTGAGGAGAGCGCATGAGGGGACATTGTTTTATTCTGCTGTGCATAGGGTTGCTATGGGCCAGAAATTACTGGTTGGCACCCAAACACAATAACAATAATAAAAACAACTGGTTCAGATCCATTTTAAATTGCCTTTTCTTTATTGCTATTTTTTCCAAATATGGCATCTCAATATTTGATATTAGGTGCTAGCTAAAAATGAGTAAGTATTCTTAAATAAATATTTTTAAGGTAATGTAAAAATCAAAATACAACTCTGCTAAATGCTAACCTATGTACTACATTTGGTGTTAATTGCAATTATGTTTCAAAGTTTTCTATCTACACAAAATTGTGCAATATAGTGAAAGAAACATCATCTAAAGCAGGGCTCCTCAAAGTTTTTAAATGGGGGGCCAGTTCACTGTCCCTCAGGCCGTTGGATGGCCGGACTATAGTTTTCAAAAAAAGCTATGAACAAATTCCTATGTACACTGCAATACCTTATTTTGAAGTAAAAAACCAAAACGGGCAAAAACACCCGGCCGGCTAGATAAATGTCCTCAGCGGGCCGCATGTGGCCCGCAGGCCGTAGTTTGAGAACTCCTGATCTAAAGGAAAGTAATTAATGAATTTTTATGACATAATTCAACCATGTTTGCTACAAGATTACAGTTCATACATGGGATAAGCTTGAAAATCCATCCTTTCAGGGCCGTGGCCTGAGTAAGTGTGCTTCATCTACTGATTGGCGCTGATTATATTGTGTTAGCTCAGGTTATGGGAGATGATTCGATGTTAACTTGCAAACAATTTAGAACTATAAACAAGTCAAGTTGACACATAACCTAACTACCACATTTAACCCCCTTTCCCATGTGACACCTGTTTGCATCTCCTTATATCATACATAAAATGAAAGACAAATATAAAGTAATACTTGTGCCTAACAGGATACAACTGACATGTATACCACTGAAAACCCACTAATACTATCACCATCCTTAATTTTACCACGGAACAAAAATATTAGATGCATAAATGCAGGAAGTGATATTCAGAATAATTATACTCCTTAAATCTGCAACTGATCACGTGGTCACAGCTGCTGAATTACCTGCTTCCTCTATATATCCTGTATTCCCTTTATCCTGAACAAATACCTCAGTGAGTCATGGCTCTTTGCCTAGCAGGGTGACCCAGCCCTTCATTTCTGACAGGTCTGAGTCATTAGTAGCGATTTAAGAATGTGGTTGCTATAATTTACCATTTACTTTAGTCACAGAGCATGGCAGTCTTAAGAGACATTCTAAGGAATCTCCTGGATTACAGACATACAGTTATCTACCTCCATTATGTAATATAAATCCAATTTTTCCTTGGTAATCAGGACCAAGCAAACCATTCAATGTAGCAACTCCCGTTTTTGCCAGCTGATAAAGGATTGAGCAGCTCAAAGTGACCAGGTGTCACTCTTAACTTGAGTTACCATCTCCAGAAGGGATCAATACTGCCATTGGAATTAAGACTTCTAGACCTGAAGAAGAAATGGTGGTATGCACAGAAAGCAAAAAGGCTGTGAATTGGTCCCTTGGATTAGTAATGAATGGTGCTCTACCCATTCCCACCCTTGTTCCTGGATCTAAATCCTGGCTAATGGATTCTTATTTGGGGCAATGGTTAAGAGCATATACAGATAATTTTTATATTTGTAATAAATTTCAAAGGTATCTCCATGCCATCGTTCTTTCAGGGCAGTGGTTCTGAATTATAGGAAACGTGTTTAAGAACAGCAGATTCTATGAGCGTGGGCCCATTGCTCTCCTTGGTTTTCAGTAAAGTGAGTTTTTTTTATTTGAGAAGATGCTGCATAGACTATATTATGTCCATGGCTGAGGCATTCTGTAAGTCCACACATGGTAGTTTTTGTGAGAAGCAAGACAAACAGGGAAAGTATCCCCCTTTTCAAAAAAAATATCTGTTCCACTAAAACAAAAGAGTTTTCTTTCCCCCCAAAATGATCATAAGGAACCCCTCATGGTGCCTTGACAGAAAGAAGGTAGTGTGATAGGAGTGGGGGCATTTGAATCACTTCTTCCTCCAACTTACTTGAACCTGCGGGTCCTACATGAGTTTGATCTCATGTATGTTATTTCCATTTAAAGACAGAGTGCTGCTATGACGATACAACATTATGACTCTCCGGGTCAGGCAATACCAAGTTCATGGTGACTTGCTGACCCATGGTGAGGCATTTAGACCCTAATAAGGCCTAGTAACAAGTTGTTTGAGAAAAGGAAGGTAGTTATCTTCAGAGGACAGTCGGACTTTGCTTCCAAATCCTGTGTCCGCATGGATTCACTCATAGGGTTCAGCTCTAGGACAGTGACTCACAGTGACTCACCAATAGGGCTTCACTACCAAACGCAAGAAAAAATTCAAGCATCGAGTTGCATCACTGAAAGATCCTACGGGCAAAATAATGAATGATGTAGGAGGTATCAATAGAACATGAAAATAATATGCAGAGTAAGTGTACCAAAAATTAACTATATTCCACTATTCCAGGAGATGGCATTTGAGCAAGAACCAATGGTATTGAAGTAAGAATTTCAAGTTGCATTGACTGAAAGCATTAGCCAAATACAAGCCTCGAGGAATTTATATTGAAACATTTAAAATGCTTCAGCAAGCTGATGAAGCACTGGAAGCACTAGTCCTCTGTGCCAGGAAATCTGAAAGACAGTAAAATGTTGAATATTATCCAATAGTACATTGACAGGGAATGGCCAGAAGTTTGGGCCAGATTTAGATGTGGAACAAGTTGTATCATTGCTGATGTCAGATGGGTCACCTGCCAGGGAATGAAACAGGAGCTACACCTCACACCGTGTATAAAAAGGAACTCAAGATTGACCAAATACCTGAACCTAAACTTACACAATCATAAGCATATCAATGAAACTAGAGGGAAAACCTTAAAGACTCTAATACAAGGCATTGAATTACTACTAAAAATACTGAAACATACCCACAGTATAGAAGACAAAATAAAGAACTGAGACCCACTAATATTGCAACAGTGTCATTTTTTTCTCATGAATGTTGAGAAGTTACTGCATATATGATGCTTAATACTCATAGAAAGGACTGGTCAGTTTTAGTTACCACCCCCTTGCTATAAGAATGAGCCATCCTTTGAATTAACACTAGACTGTGAAAACCCAAGACCATCCATTGGAAGGGTTCCATTTGAAGTGGCAGAGGACATGACCACAGTTTTCTGAGACTAGCATGGACGTTTGGGGACAGCATAAGAGGATCAGTGCCAAAACTCTGGGCCAATGAGACAAAGTAATAGGTGGCCTTCTTTGTCCAGGATGGACGAGACCAAGGGACCATGTGACTGAGAGGCTGAAGACCAGAGGGAGACTTGGAAGGTGGCTGGGGAGAGGTATTCCTGTGGACCAGTAACTGTCTTTACTGTTAACTATATCCTTACTGTACACTGATCCAGACTTTTGATAACCTACTAAGCTCCTTAGTAAACCTCATAATGGTAAGTATTGCCTGTGAGCTCCCTGTGCCCATTGAAATGCCTCTTTGAACCCAGTGGACTTGAGTGAGCAAGTTCTTTCCTTTATATTAGGTGACAAGTGTTGGGTAATCAGCATCCCTCCATGGTACCTGTAGGACCATGGAATCCTTCAAGTTTTATTCTAGCAGTTTGTGCATCTTTCGGAGGTCAGGATTGTTCATTTCCATAGCTGTAGTAGGGAAATGTTTCCCGAATGGATAGGATTTTTTTTCTACATGTACAAATTCACATCTTAATAAAAGGTAGAAGAACAAGGGTTTTGATGCATGTGCAGTCAGCCTGCAAGAAACATCATCTGAAATGCTGCACTCATGCAGGTACAGACTTAAGACCCTGGCCTCTCCTGCTTATGGCTTGGCCGAGCTGCAGAGAGCTCAGACTATGAGGTTCCTCTGCTGGTGAGTGGCACTAGCCTTAGTTATTGGTGGCCTCTCTGCTCAGGTCACACTCTAGTCAAATTTCTCATTTAGCTTCTCTTCTCTTGATTCCTTCCAGATTCCACACAGTTCCGTGCCATCCTCACCGTTGCTCTTATGTGAGAGCTCTTAGGCCAGTCTCTTTTGGAAAAATCTGTGAATTTGCCTTCTTCTATATTTCTCATCTGGGAATAGTACTTGCTTTGGGTCAAGATTGTCATGCCATGCCAGGCATGTACAGTCCATAAATAATATTCTTTTCCTCTGTGTTCACCTAGTTTCTGCTTCCATTTACTTGATCCACTTCTTAAACCTCCTGTTTGCTATGTAGGAATGCAAGCCTGTAATGTTTATCCTTTCACTTGCTCTCTTGAGTCAGTGCTATAGGGACATGCAGTTAACCATATAGAGGTGGCCATATATGACTTCTTAGGCTTAGCTATTGCCATGAGGCAAGGGTTATATATAATTCCAGCCTCTATCTTTCTTTATCTATTGTGATACCAACTTTTCCTTCATGGTCATTCTACATCTATGCTGCATTGGATAATTCATTGCAATGTTCACAAAGAACTGACAAACACCACTAATAAGAGGTTTGAACAGGTTACCAACAGTCAGTAGCAGCTAACAGCAAGGATATGGTTATGGGTCCACAGCAACACCTCTCCTCAGCCAGCAAGCGACTCTCTCTAGTCTTTGGCGTCTCAGCTATTTGGTCCCTTGGCCTCTATCTTCCTAGATCAGGGAGAAATCTGGAATGTGCTTTTCCAATGATCCTAGGAATTCTCTCTGTGTGTCCAAGATGGCTCTTCCACCCAGAGGACTTGTTTTGAAGGAGGTGTGTTTTTTGTCTTTTAGCAGACCCCCAAGGAAACAAGGGATGTGACTTGGTTTAAACCCTACATTAAATTAGAGACATAATCTCACCTTGATCCTGTCCCCATTAGCACAGCAGAAAACTTCCGCTGAAATAGAATTGTAGCCACAGGCAAAGAGTCCAAAATTATAGCACATCATATAAAGAATTATGACTAGAAAAGCGATAATAATTGACTACATTTCAAGGCACAGCAGGCTATGTCTGACTATGCCACTCTCACGGTCTGCCTCATCAGAAATTAATCATGGGAAAGGACAATTAAACCATTTACAGTTGGAACTTATTATTTGTGGATGCTGATATTCACAAATTAGGACACGGGTGAAAAACATTTTAAATGTTTTTCTAGTAATTTGCAGACATACGCATATGAAGAGTGGCACAATATTATGAGCTTTGGTCATAGCAGGACAGTTTACATTCATAAATGTAGATAGCCCCAGGATCTTTTTCTTTGCTTGTATTTTAGTTAATTATCTCTTTATTTCTTTAAAAATGCTTTTATTGGGGGCTCTTACATCTCTTATCGCAATGCATACATTTTTCCTGTGTGTCAAGCACATTTGCCCATATGCCACCATCATCATTTTCAAAGCATTCACATCCCACTTGAGCCCCTGATATCAGTTCCCCATTTCTTCCACTCCCCTCCCCTGCCTCCCCTCCCACACGGACACTTGATAAGATATAGATTATTATTTCCATTTCTTACATCATCCTCCATCGCCCCTCACTGACTTTTCTGTTATGTGTCCCCCTGGGAAGGGGTTATAGATTGATCCTTGTGATCGATTCCTCTTTTCTTCCCCCACCATCCCATAATCATCCTTGTATCTCTACTATCCTTGTTGACCCTCAGGGGTTTATCTATCCTGGATTCCCAGTGTTGAGGGCTCTTATCTGTAGCAGTGTGTATGTTCTGGTCTAACCCAATTTGTAAGGTTGAATTGAGTTCATGATAGTGGGGGGAAGGAAGTAACAAAGAACAAGAGGAAAGTAGTGTGTTTCATTGGTGCTATACTGCACCCTGACTGACTCATCTCTTCCCTGTAACCCTTCTGTGAGGGGATGTCCAATTGTCTACAGATGGACATTGGGTCTCCACTCCATGCCACCCCCCATTCACCTTGGGTATGGTTTTGTTCTGGGTCTTACATGCCTAATACCTGATCCTTTGACACTTCATTATCACACAGGATGATGTATTTCTTCCAAATGAGCTTTGTTGCTTCTCAGCTAGATGGCTGCTTGATCATCTTCAAGCCTTTAAGACCCCAGACACTATATTTTTTGTATATGTTTTGATAGCCGGACACCATCATCTTTCTTCACCACATTTGCTTATGCACATATTTTGTTTCCAGCAATATTGTCAGGAAAGTGAATATATCAGAGTGCCAGATAGTTAGAACAAAGTGTTCTTGAGCTAAGGGAGTACTGGAGTTGAGGCCCAATGTCCATCTGTAACCATAATTCTTAACATATAGATATGAGTACATAGTTCTATTTCCCTCTCATTATATATGTATTTACATTTGTACATGCCTGTATTTAGACTTCTATAAATGTCCTTTGCCTGCTGTTTCTTTCCTCTATTTCCTTTTACTTTCTTCGTGTCCCACCATCATGTTCAGCCTTCATTCGGGTTTAGAAATTCCTTGATCCTGCATTGCCCTTGATTAAGCCCCACTAGGCATCATTCAACCTTCCTTCCAGTAATTATGGTCCACTGGTTATTCCCTTGTCCATGGGTTGGTTATGCCCATGCCCCCTTCCTTTTCCCACCTTCCCTTCTCCTGTGTCCCCAGGGAACCATTGGTCTGGTTCTTTTCATCTCCGAATTATTTATCCTACCTATCTTATCTAGATAGACATGTAGATACATTAATAAGTACAAAAACTTGGCAAAGCCAAATGAAACAACAAAGGAAGTCCAAACCAACAAAACAATAACAACCTAAAACAAAAGCAAAATAACAATAACCAAAAGAAAGCTACTGACAACAATGGAAAAGTCTATACATAATTCAAGGTCTGTTTGTTTGCCTTTGCGAGTGTTTTCCAGTTGAGTCTTATGGGCTGCCACACTCTGTCTTCCAAGTCTATTTTTGGTATTCCCCAAGGGTTCCTCACTCTGCTCTCCCTGCTGCTTTGCTGCATGCCCTCAGTGCCTTGCCCCAATGTGATGGAGCCAGACCGTGCAC
This sequence comes from Tenrec ecaudatus, assembly GCF_050624435.1. Classification (NCBI taxonomy): domain Eukaryota; kingdom Metazoa; phylum Chordata; class Mammalia; order Afrosoricida; family Tenrecidae; genus Tenrec; species Tenrec ecaudatus. Next base: position 239,011,066 of record NC_134531.1, read on the forward strand.
TATTCCCACCCTGTGTCTCCAGTGCTGTCTCCTGCAGTGCCATGGTTCAGTGCAGAATGCCGTGTCCCATGGTGGAACCAGCCCTAAAGTCCTTCCCGTGCAGTTTTCTGCTCTGAGCAGGAACATCGTCCTCGGGGCTTGATTGGCTCCAGGATTTTGTAGAGAACAATTACCATTAATAATCAGAACTAATGGTCTTAATAAAGTCACTATGGTGGTCCTGTGCCATCCTAATCATTGTTCTTATGTTTGAGCTCATTGTTGCAGACACTGTGTCCATCCATCTTGTCAAGGGCCTTCTTTTTCATTACTCCATTATTTAATATACATGATGTACGTTTCCAGTGATGGTCTTCTCTGATAGCATAGTTGTATTTATTCTGGACACAAATAAAACTTTTTCTTGAAAAAAAATTATATTTCACCTAATCCTAATGTTTGTCTAGATGTATTGTCCTAGGAGGTAAATTTCCAAAAAAAATAATAATGTGAAGAAATACAATATAAAGAGCTCCCCTGATTTAATAAAAGTCAAGGCATAGTTACTCTCACTTTTTCATAAAGGCTCTGAATATTACATAATATTGAGGAATTTGAGAGAAATGCAAAAATTTTTTCTTTGATGTATACATCCTGCAATCTAAGCCAGGCGGCGATGATATCCTGCAGTGTAGGCAATCAGGTGTTTCACTGCAAGAAACCTGTCTAAATACGAGAGTTCCGTGTTTAAACATTATTCATGAACAGATAAGAGATTAAATCATAAGAAGAAATTTCATCTACCATGTCGATACAATGACGATTAAGTTGCTTCACATTCAGTTATATAACATACTTGTATTCAAGTACTTGAGGTAGAAAAATACTGAACACTAAATTTGGAAGACAATAGATGAAAAGCTTCTCTTTCTGTCACAAAACAACACAAACAAAAATTGAATGGAAAAATTTTTTTAAAGAATCATGCAAGTGTATCCATGCTGAAACAAAATATATCCACACTTTTTAGTCTGTCCCTATAGCCTTTTTCTTTCGTCCTTTCAACTTTAAACATTAAGATGTGACATCAATATCTACATGTATATATCAAGTATATATTTTCCTTTCTTCTTCTAAGGATTTAATTTCTTAAAAACTTAAATACATCAGGAATTGGAAAGACTACAATATACTGCACAGATATTTTTGACACATGTTTTGAAAATGAGAGGCAGATGGAAACTTACAGCTACATTGAAGGCTATGGAGAGAGTTATGGTCTAATACACACATATGGAAAGGGTTCTGTTCTCCTAAGGAGTAGCTCAGAGAGGCATAAAGCTGAGAGAAGAATGCGGAAGAGAGGCAATGAATAGCAGAGGAAGTTATTACCAAGGCATTAGCTAAAATTTATATTAATAGTTGAAAGTTATGCCAAACATTCTTCTATACCTTTTATTTTTGCACACATTTATACAGAATTATCCACAATGTAGCAATGACTCCTAGAGCAGTGTTCTTCAAACTGTGGATGGATCTACCTGCAGAAAAGACAGGAATCCCTAGTGTAGCTTACAACCAGAAAATAATTCACTCGCTTATTTTAAGGTTGATTCAAATATTTATGGCTATTCATCTTGCTCTAAGCCTAAAATAGCACTTCTTAATGAAAACAGCATTCCTATAAACACAAACAACTATTACACACAAGACTTAATGGCATAGAAATTAAGCACTCAGCTGCTAACCAAAAGATCAGTCATATAAATTCACTACTTTCTCTTGGGACAAAGCTGTGACAGTTGGCTTCTGTAAAGATTTAGTGCTTTAGTAACTCTATGGGTCAGTTATATTATTTCCTGAGTGTTGATAGAAATTGGAATTTACTCCATAGCAGGATTTTTTTGGAGGGGGGTTGTTTTTGTTTGCTTTTGAGTATACATCTTACAGTAGGATTGGATATGTTGGATAATGACTCAAAAGTCTTCTAATATAAATACAGTTTTAATTAAGGTGCAAGTACAATAGAGAATACTGAAAGAAAAATACATACACTTCAGGCACTGGAGAGATTTCTGGGTGCAGATGCTCAAGGCTCTTTCTTTCATCTCAGTAGTCTCAGTTGTTCACTGAAAAAGAATCACCAAGATTCTTTTATATATATATATAATTTTGGTTCAAGGAGGATTTTGATTCGTTTTGAAAACCACGATTAGACTAATTTTCCGTATCTTACATAAGAGTCAATACTCAGTTTTCAGGCTTACCAGGATAAAAATAAGCAAAGGATTTTCCCAAATCAGCTTTAAGAAAATTCTATTTTACACAGACATAGGATAAAGAGTAAAAGGAATATATTTATCCCATTTGAAATTGATCAATTACAATGTTCAAGAATCATTTCTTGAAATATATGAATATTATCCTTGAGAGCAGATGTTAGAATTATATTTGCTCTTCTATTAGAAGAAATATGAAAGAGCCAACTCAAATGCACTAAAGACATGCTAACTAGGCACAGCTGGGAGAACACAAGTGTATGACTGTTGCTAGAAAAAGGGGGCGGGCCCACCTCCAAGTGGGGGGAAATGACTAAAAGTACGGTTAAAGACCCTATGTGGGGAATTTCCCTGGTAATTGTTACTGAATAAGCCACATTAGCCTAAGGTCCTGAACACATCCTGGAGACCCAACCCAAACTAAGTGCCATAGAACACTGGGACACTGAATCCTGGATCTTAAAGATGCACAACAATCTCTTGATGTGGAAACTCCACTAGGTAAACTGGTCTACCTTAAGCACACTGTAACCTTAGGGCATAAGACCGAAAATTCATGGTCAAAAGTAGAATACAGCTATACCAAGAGTATTAAACTGTCAATAGGTGGAAAGTCATTGACTTCCAACATCAATACCCTATATCTGTATTAAGTTATATATTATTCCGGCAAACCAGTGACTGACATTCTCAATGAAAATTTTTGTAAATTTTCTCTTATAAACAACTTCCATTGTTTGTTTAAATAGTGTATATCCATGAAAGGATTTATTCTGTGAGTGATTAATTCAGGTATTGGCATATGGAGTTAGTCTAGATTGGCCCAATATCCCTTTCTCAACAGGGCCTTAAAAATTATTACCACGGGCTAATCTATGATAATATGTATAGAAGATCTTTATGTTCCAGGGAGATAATCAGTACAACATTCTATCATAAATTAACAAAGAGGTCTCTAAAGGGAGCCAAAGGCAGATAAAAATATATAAATAGATATAGGAATGGGTTTAGGGCTTGAACTAAATCTTGGATTTAACTTAAGAACAATTAGTTCATACACCACAGCCCTGTTTACTACTCATCCTCAGAAAGGGAACAAAGAAGCTATGGGTGCTAAAGCAAAGTGTAGCGAAATATTAGATGGTGCTGGGCTATCAAATAAAATAGCATCTGGAGTCGTAAGGGCTTGTGTCCAATTAAGCGGTCATCTAAGTAAGATGTCAACTAAATGAACTTGGAAGAATCACACTAACATCAGTGACTAAAAGATTGTAATTGATATAATCTGAAGCCGAAGGAGGGAAGATTTTCAGAGCCTAATTGGTGTGATTCTGGTTTGCAGAAAACCATGGATGACAATGGGAACATACATTTCTGAGATCTACATAGGAATAAGCTTCAGGTGATTTCCCTCTATCCATACTAGAGGAATGGGATGAAACTGGTTACTAAATAATAAATGGTTAAACTGGCTTGAACAGTTAAAATTGTGTCACTTGATCCCCCCTTTGATGCATCTGCCCTGGTCTGGTTTTCAACATATTCAGTGTTTTTGTTATTGTTTATATTGGGATTTGTCTCAGAGGTATTTTAGCATGGTGGGTAACCCTCTTGGGGTTTTTTTATGTTTATCTATTTTTTGGTATATAAAACCCAGAATTTATGAACCTATAGAGACAGCAATTATAATAAAGTTTCCTGGGGCATACAGTGGAGAAGGGGTGAAAGTGGAGCTGATATCAAGGAGTTCAAGAATGAAGAGAATATTTTCTAATGGACTATTTTGTAATGTACAACACTGCTTGATGTGATTGAACTATGGGGCTTATATGATATCTATATTTGTTCCCAATAAGATGGTTTTGAAAAACAACCAAAAATACATGTTAACTAATAAAAATATTATGATAAAATCCTGTAAAAATATGGAGAAATTTTCTAAAAACATTTGTCAGTGTAGTTGTTCATGTAGGCGCTATGATTGTTTTATATTAAATTAGTTGTCATGGGACATTTCATTCCAAGAAGGAACAAAAAACCATATTCTTTAAAATCCATAGATATTTGCATAGGGTAAGATGACTGGCTGAATATGCAAACAGATTCATCTTTCTACCCACAGCCAGAAGGAAAGAAAAACCATGTCACTGGAATTCTCAGAGAAGGACTTGAGAATCAAATGGTTCTGAACCTTCAAATCCTGGAGGCTATAGGAATGAGCAAAGAGAGGGAAGGAAGGGCCAGCCTAGTTTTGAGACACTGGCTCTTTCTGCACCATTGACTCCAGCCCAACCCAAGTGGCTAGCTCAGAGCTGAGACCCCAATAAGCCCCCTGCTCTGACCAGTGTTCTAATGAGCCACCATATCCTGTAATTGCATCCACAGTCAGTCCCTGTGCCCTGGCTCAACGCCCTACTCTCATCATACCACAGCCGAATACCCTAGCAATCACCTCACCCTCTGTCCCAGCCCAAGGTCACAGGCATCTCCCATGTCCCAGCAAGATACCTTAATCAGGCTCTCTTTCCTAACTAAGCACCCTGGTCAGGCATTATGTCCTGGTCTGCGAACCATGCATTTTTAACCAGTAGAACAAGATCAACAAAATGAACATTCAATCACCAGAAAAAATAATTCATAAAATGTATAGAAGAAATAATAAATTATTGGAAAATAGAAAAAGCCAACAAGATAAGAACTTGATTGCTTGAAAGGATTAGCAAAATTGACAAATCCTTAGCAAACTTAACACAGTAAAAGAAAGAGAAGATTCAAATATCAAGAGAATGATAAAAAGGGTGACCATGAGAGATACAAGCAAAATTTATAAAATACACATTACTTCAAAGGACTATACTCTAACAAATGTGAAAGCCAAGAAGATACAGGCACATTTCTAGAAAAGTTATATCTAGTGAAATTGACAAAGTCTTAGGTAGAAAAATTAACAAAATCATAACAAACCATATCAAGTAATTTAAAATATTCCAAAAATGGAATTCCAGGGCCAGATTGCTTCACTGTGGAAATAAACCAAATATTCAGTGAAGAGTTGACACCAATTCTAAAGAAAATATTCTATAACACAGAAGGATAGTAAACTCCCAAACTCATATTATGAAGCAAGTACAAATCTTATACTAAAAACATGCATAGACACTGTCAACATAGTACTTACATGCAAAAGCTCTCTCTTGCCTTACAAACCTAGATGCAAAAAATCTCAACCAAAAAAATGGCCAAAAATAATCCAACAGTATATCCCATAAAATATGCAATAAAATAGAGACTTTTTCCTAGGCACACACAGATGATTCAACATTAGAAAAGTAATTAGATTCTAACATATAGACAAAACCACAGATAATAAACATATTACCATATCCATCAATGTGGAAATGCCATTTGATTCTGACCAGTAGCCATTTCTGATAAAAAACAAAATAGGAATAGACCAGACATTTCTCAACTCAATAAAGGCCATTTTGGAAAAAAAACAAAACAATGACCAACAACTCATCCAAAAGGGAAAAATTGAAAGCATTCCCCTTGAGAATGGGAACCAGAAAAAATGTCCCTTATCACCACTCTTATTCAAGATTGTGCTAGAAGTCTTAACGAAAACACTTGGAAAACAAAAAGAAATTAAAGAAATCCTAACAGTAAAGAAGAAGTGAAACTCTCATATTTATATATGATATGAATTTATACATTGAAAATTCCACAGACTTCACAAAAACATTGTTGGAAGTAATCAAAAGATTCTGAATTATGGCATGATTCAAGATAAACAGACAAAAATCTATTGGATTCCTGTATTGCAGAAAGTGTTCTGAAAAAGAAATATATATGTATATATTTTTAAAATATCATTTACAATAGCTACAGAAGAAAAATTAAAAAGAACTGCTTATAGGTAAACCTAACCAAAGAAATAAAACACTAGTACAAAGAAAACTGCAGAACACTAAATAATAAAATCCATATTGAGAGGCAAATATTAGAGCTTAAACTCTGAACACTGCAGAAGGCCCAGGATTACAATGGAGACCTGGTAGTGTAATGATAAAGCATTGGGCTACAATCCACAAGGTCAGCAGTTCAAAGCCATTCTGCGGGAGAAAGATAAAACTTACTATTCCAGAAAAATGATAAAATCTTCAGTAAACATTTACTGCCCACCTGGGTAGGTCTACTCTGTGTTCGAGGGCTACCATGAAAGCAATGAGTTTGGCGTTTGTTTGGTTTTTTTTCTTATTCTTTCTTATATTTTAGGTATGACAATGAAGCCCCAAATCCATTTTCAGGCTTAGCATGGATTAATTAATTCTCTAGTGAATCTCCTCTTGATGTAGATCAGGGATATGAATTGCTTTGGTATCAAATAGAGTGCATTGAAATTAGATAATTGCAGACGTAAAATCTTAATATTTGATAAACTTTTGACTCATTTAATTTTTTCTAGTTTTTAAATTTTCTCTTTTCCTTTAGAATGAGGTTTCATCTTATTAGTTTTTCAATGTTGTTGGGTTTTTTGTTTTATATTTTTTTTCTGTCTATGAAATTCAGGATAGGTAAATCTATAGAAATAGTATCTGGATTAATTGCTTCCTAAGGAAATGACAGAGGAAGTAAGGGGAAATGGGGAGCCAAACATGAGTACAATAAAGAATAAAATGTTCTAAAATTGACTGTGGTAATGATTGAACAACTCTTTTTAATATTTTGAACTTTTGTACTATTTAATATTCTGATATGTTGACTGTATGTCACTAAAACTTATTTTTAAAAAGAAACTAAAAGAGATCTACATACATGGAAGAATTCCGTGCTCATTAATAGGAAGATTTAACATTGGGAAAAATGTTAATACTACCCCAAAAAAGCTATCAATATAATGAAATTCCATTCCAATCCTGCGTCCAACTTCATTCTTCAAAGAACCAGAAAAACAAATTACTAACTTATATGGAATAACCTAGGATGAGCAAAGAACTTCTTAAAAAGAAAACCAAAGTAGGTCTTTCACCCCTTATTTCAAAACGTATTTCACAGTCACAGTAGTTAAAACAGCTGGATACTGAAGAAATGGAACACAATAAAGAGCTTAGAAATAATTTCATCCACCTACAGACAATTGATCATTGATAAAGGATCAGACATAATAAATGGTAAAGTTAGGGTCTTTTCAACAAAGGGTCTTGTGAACCTGAGCGCAAGATGGATCAAAGTTCTAAATGTAATCTCAGAGCTATAAAGATTATCTATGAGAAAATAGGGACACATTTAAGGGCCCTGTTACATAACATAGTAATTATTTCAAATACAATGAAGGAAGCATATAGAATAGATGATGAAATAGATCACAGGGGCCGACAAAAATGAAAATCTTCATATACATAAAAAGACTTCATTGAAGTAGTAAAAGGTGAAAATACAGAGTGGAAAACCACACAATAAATAAGGAATTAATCTGCAGAAAACTGCAACACCTTAATGAGAAAAATATGAACAACACAATTAAGGAACAGGCAAGGGGCATGAACAGACAGTTCAACCAAGATGACATCCAAATGGCCAACAAACATGAAGATAGTTAGCTAACCTGGAGATACAAACCAGAGGTATCATAATGACAGCCAAACTAAAAAAGAAGAGAAAATAGCAAATGTCAGACAGGATGCAGAGACAACGGGACAGTCATATGCTGCTGGTGGTCCCGGGTGAGGAACCATTATGGGAAGCAATATGGTACTCCCTCCAGACAACTGAGAATAGACATTTCTTACAATCCAGCAACCATACCGCTGCATGCACATCCTAAAGAAAAATAATCAAAACAGGAGTAGACATCTGTACACTCATGCTCATCGCAGCACTGTTCACAATAGCAAGGGGATGGAAACAACTCAATATGTCTATCAGTAGACAAATGGATAAAGAAACTCCAATATATATACACACAGAAAATTATGCATCCCTAAAAAAAATGAGCAAATCAAGAGATTTGGTGAGCTTTATATTGAGTGAAATTAGCCAATTACATAACACAAATGTAGATTTGTGTATGTTGTTGTTGTTAGGTGCCATCACGTCTGTGTGACCCATAATGACCTTATGCACAACAGAAGAAAACACTGCCCGGGCCTTCCTCACATTGTTCTGACACTTCAGCCCGTTGTTGCAGCCACAGTGTGAAGCCATCTCCATGAGAACCTTTTTCTTTGTCGCTGTTGGTCTACATGACCAAACATGACGTGCTTCTCCATGCACTGATCTCTCCTTACAAAATGTCCAAAGTGCAAAAGACAAAGCCTTCACATATTTGCCTCCAAGAGGCCCTCCAGTCATACTTCTTCTAAGACAGATCGGTTTGTCCTTTTAGCAGTCAGTCCTTCGTACTTTTAATATTCTTCTCCAGCATCACAATTCACGTGCATATATTTTGATAAATTTGCTTATATTCATATTTATGTTCTATAGTCACCCTACATGCAACACAACAAAACACAACACAAAATGGCGAACTGGTCCCGCATCATTCTGAAAACAGTTCCCGTGCTTAAGTCCATTATTGTGGCTATACTATCAGTTTACTATCTCATTGAGACTGTCAGTCTATCTGTGGCCATGCTATCAGTCTATCTCATTGAGGGGCTTCCTCTTTGTCCGGCTCCTCTACTGTACCAAAACGACATCCTTCTCCAGGGACTGGTCTCTCCTGCTGTGTTAAAAGTCATGAGAGGAAGTTTCATCATCTTTGCCTCTATGGCGCAGTCTGGTTGTACTTCTTCCAAGATGGATTTGTGCATCCCTTTGGAAGTTCATAGGACTTTCAGTATTTTGCATCAGCACTTCGATACAATTGCATAGATTCATCTTCAGTCTGCTTTCTTCAATACACAACTTTCACATGCATATGACTCCATTGAAAGTACCATGGCTTGGGTCAGGCACACCTTGATCCTCACAGTAACATCCTGCTTTCCAACAGTCTTAAAATAACAACAAGAACAATGATGGTCAATTTACTTGGTAACATATTATTCTAATGTTGTATAAAATTAAACAAATGATAGCTAACCTCATTTGTAAATTAAAGAAAATTACTCATTCATCTTTTTATCCAGAAAGATAGTTAAACTAATTTCCAGTATATTTTTAGACTTTCTTTTCCTCATTACAACTTCGCACACTTTTATTGTACTTTGCTTACTATAATGAAGTTAGAATAAATTGCCATTTTGGAAATTCTTATAGCATTTCTATTTTCCCTTCTTCATTGAAGATGTTTTAAGACCTTTCTTTAATTTTCCTTTCTGCATAATATAGACTTCACTTTCTGCCCCCAGTTCCAAAGCAATAAAGTCAGGGGAGAATGAGGAAGAAAGAACAGCTGTCTGAAAGATACAGAGAGCAGCAAGCCTTTCTGTTCCTGGGATGGAATAGAAGCAAAGAAAGGAATAAAGGTACAGGGTTGCATGTGTTCAATACTCCATATCATTCCCCTTCACAAACAGATTTGTTTTGTTCTTTCTCGTCAAGCCTTTTTCTACCCAAACTCTGATTTTAGCTGGGGGAATATTTAGATGACAGAACAAGCAGTCTAAGTCATGAGCCTGTGTAGCGCCCACGAGATAATAATCATTTCCTACACACGTGTCACTAAGGATTTATTTCATTCTATGTTACCACTGCAGAACATTGCTGCAATCCAGGTAGGATAACATATGGTGAAATGAGGGATCATTAGACATGTTGCTATAATGATTATTGATAATTTGAATAATTTCTCTCTAGTTTTATTATTGGATTTCACTTTGTCGCTTGGGGTATATAGATTATCTCAGCTATTCATAGAAAACATTATTTATGTAAAATAAAACAAGTCATTCTTCATGTTTTCACATTTATAATTCAATCAGGTATTTTTTTAAATTAGGTTAGACCCTCAAACTTGACATTGTGGAAAGCAATCACAAAACAAGTAGAGATAAAAAGGTTTAGGTAAATCTAGAATTTTAAAAAAGAAATTAGGTTATCCAAGAGGATGGACTAGAATTAAATATCCCTTCTAAGGTGAAATATTAAGGTGAGCAGCAGACTAAAGATGGAGAAGTAAGATGGCTATTCAATAAAAATACATCAAAGATGGGAGTTAATTTTATGATATGAAGTAGAATGATAAGAAAAATAGGAAAATGACATCAAGAGAGACAGGGAAGAGGAAGAGGTTTTCTACTCCCCCAAAGATCTCAATCTCAGAATCGCATAGTAGCAGTTCTACTCTGGATTGTCTTTAGTCCAAATTGACATAATGGGAGAGTTTTTTTAGTTTTGTCCACAAAGGTATGGAGTTGCTAAAAATGTGGTATCTTAGGATAGGTGAAATATATACATCTGAAACATACATATGACATATATATGTTATATATGTGTATGTATTTTTGAAACATAAAAATATATACATATGTTTTAAAAATGTATGGAATATACAGCACGTGTGTATGTATGTGTATATATATACATATATATACATACATATATATATATATATATATATATAGAGAGAGAGAGAGAGAGAGAGAGAGAGAATTTTATAATTAGAAAATGACATATGCAGTCGTAAAAGAGGGCAAATCCAAGTCAGGGCACATTCCACGGTCTTGGGTCAGATGATGGGCTGGAAGTTATTCCTCATTCATGTAATCCTGAGACTGATGAACTGAGAATACGCAGGCAGATTGGAAATTGCAGAGGCTAATTAATTCAAGTTTCGAAGGCCAGAAAATGACTCCCAGTACTGAGAGGCAACATAAGAGACTAGCATCAGGATTATAGGAAGGCTTATTAATAACTTACTGTACACAGAAGAAGCAACCTTGCTTGCTGAAAGTGAGGAAGACTTGAAGCACTTGTTGATGCAGCATCCTTCCATATGGATTACAACTCAATGTAACAAAACAAAAGTCCTCAAAATTGGACCTAAAGATAATATCATGATTATGGTAGTTACACAATTTCATATTAACTTGATAAAAGAACGAAGGGGTGGAGTATAGCTTGTCAATCAGGTCACAGCCTGATGATCCCTCCTTGTAGGCTTGGCCTCCTCATGAGGTTTCTGGGAATTTCCTCTCTCTTCATTCTGCAATCAGAGGAGGCAGGCTTCTCTCTCTCTCTCTCTCTCTGTCTCATATATATATATATATATATATGCTACACATTCCTGATGACAAGCCACATGGAGCCATGCTGATGGCAGCCAGATGTGTCCATTCCCTGGCGATGTGTCCATTACCATTTGAGCCATAGGGCTCTCCACCCGTGGCCTGAGATCTTCCTGCATTTGGCATCATTGTATGTGCTGCATCAGTCTGAAGAGGAATTTATGGGCCAATATTGGACTGATGGGCTTGATGGGGACAGGGCTGGCTGGAATGTTTTATTGAGGCATAATTACTTCTTGATATAAAATTCTTTTACACATATAAGTGTCAATGAATTTGTTTCTCTAGTCTAACAGTGATAAATGAAGAAAAGATTGAAATTATCAAGGATTTTGTCTTACTTAGATCTACAATCATTGCTCGTGGAAGCAGCATTGCATCTCATTATACTTCACCTATTTTGGACATGTTGTCAAGAGAGACCAAGCCTTGGAAAATGATATCATGCTTGCTAAAGTAGAGGGGCAGTGAAAAGAGCCAGGTAACCCACAAGCTGGATTGAGCCAGTGGCTGCAACAATAGGCTCTAATACAGGAACAATTACGAGCGTAGCATAGATCTAGGCAGTGTTTCATTATGTTCTGCATGGGGTGCTTTTGGTAAGATTTGACAGTGCCACCTAAGAACATGGAAAGCCATAGGCTCAAATCCAAAGAACTATAGGCTCTATAAACCAGACACAAGATCATAACCCAGTAAAAGTAAACCATCTTTTCCACAGTACCCACTTACATTGAAAAGAGGCCACATACTTAAATGATCTATAAATACATTACATCAGGACTCTGATCTAAGTAAGGCTGTTTAATTCCACCTTAATCTTCTTACAACTGATTGAATGCTTAACAGCAGATCCCAATATAAAGTTGATTACACTGTATGAGGTCACATTAAGGATTACTTGATCACAAATGCAAATTACTGAAAATCCTAACTCCACCAAGCTGACACAAAACATAATCATATTGTTGTTGTTGCTATGTGCCATCAAATTAGTTCTGAGCCATAATGACACTGCACAACAGAAAAAAAAATCACTGCCTGGTCCTGGGCCTTATTACAATTGTTCCCAAGATTAACCCATGGATGCCTTATCCAACACATTGCATTTTCAATTGCTTTAAATACTGGGTAAAGATGGATAATGAATCAGATAGACTTATCGGAGAATTAATGCATTTTAATTGTGGTGGTGAAGAATGTAGAAAATATTCTGCAGTGTCAGAACAAGCAAGCCATTCTTGGAGGAAGTATAACCAGAATCCTTATTACTGAGGAAGGTCAGACTTTATCTTGTGTTCTTTGGACATGTTGTTAGGATAGACCAGTCCGTGTTACAGGACATAACGCTTGGTAAAGTCAGAGCTAGGAAGACTCTCAATAAGAAGGATTGACACAGTGACTGCAAAAATGATCTCAAACGAGACCAATTGTGAGGATGGTTTAGAACGGGCCAGTGGTCTGTTCTGTTTCATACATGGTTGTAATGAGTCAACAAGAAATTTATGGCACATGTGATGAACAATAATATATTTCTTATACATCATAATTTAAGTGAACTTTAAAATTTCTTTTCCTTCAATGTACAAAGCTTTTCATTGTAATAATTTTGTTTGATCCCCTGTTAGCCTGTTTCCTATACTTTCTATTTTAAATAACAGTTGCAATACAATCCTTCCCTCCCTTTATCTAATTAATCTTTTCCTCCTCCCTCTGTTAAAAACCTAAAACAGAGTGTAATCAGATATATTTATTTTTAGTAGATATGATTAGAATCAGGCAGCATCACCTGAAAGTAACAGGAGGTTGCTCAAAAAAGAGAATAATGAAGACAAGTTATACATAGTCATAGGAACGAACATGAGTGAGTTGTTCATAAGTGGGCCTTAGGACTGAATATAGAAATAAACTGGAAAAGTTAGGTTTTTATCTAACCTCAGCTATATGTATACTGTTGTAGGTTTTTATCTAACCTCAGCTAGCAATGTGTGTGTGTGTGTGTGTGTGTGTATCTGCTATAGGTTTTACAGGTCTTTATCTAACCTCAGCTAGTTACACACACACACACACAGACACACACACACACAGTTATTGTTGTTAGGTGACATGGAGTCAGTTCTACCCCATAGCAACCCTATGCACAACCAAATGAAACAGCACAATTCTGTACCGTCCTCCCAATCATTCCGTCATTGGGCCAATTGTTGTGTTACGTTTCTGGATTGGGGTTATCTCATTTTCTTTGCTTCACACACTGAAAGAATTCATGCCGAATAAGCATTTTTTAATGGAAAAAAGGTAAGTTTCAGGTATTATAGTTCAAAAAGGCGCACACTGTTTCTGGAGAGTATGCCGGGTGGGTGGAATCCACGAGGGGTTCACAAATGGCCGCAAAAACCACGTTGAAAGAAAACCGGTCCGGGTGCGTGAAACCCACACATGAGGAACTGGCAAATCCCAAGAAGCCAAAAAGCCAAGAGCATGTGGGTTCCGAATAGGCTGGGAGCAGGCCTTAAGGGGGGGCACCAGGTGTGTGTGGCTGTGGGAGAGACCCCCACGCTGGCCTGCAGCTGAGCAGGAGCACAGTAAAGAGGGGCTGGTCATGGCCTAGAGGACTTGCAGGGCTGTGCCCCTTGCCTTTATTCTCTCCTGAACCCCTTCCTGGGGGAGAGGGGGCAGGGTTGAGGAAAGTGACTAACCTTATTGGCTGGATCAGGCACACCTATGTGATGCATTTGCTGGTACTTAAGGTGGGTGTGCCCAGGTGGACCTCCTACTTGGTCATTAGGGGGTTTGTGTGAGTATGCTCAGTTTCTGGATTTTCCCATAGGTGTCTAATGGGTGTCTGATGTCTTTCCAATCCCTCTACATGGGCGTTTGCAGGCATTGGGGGACAACCCCCTTAGTCCCTATTCTAGCTACCTTTCGTGGCAGCCAGTGGATTATCCACTTTGTTGTGTGCCTTCTTTTTTTCACTGCTCTTTCAATGTCCCAAGCCTACTGTCCTTCTCTAGGGACTGGTCTCTGCTAACAACATGCCCAAAATATCAAGACCCAGTCTCACTGTCCTTGACTCTAGTCTAGGGAGCAGTCTGGTGGTAGTTCTTCCAAGACAGATTGGTTTGTGCTTTAGTAGTCCATGCACTCTCGATACGCTTCTCCAGCAGTACAATTCAAATCCATCACTCCTTCTTAACCCTCCCTTATTCCATGTCCAACTTTCATATGCATGTGAGGCAATGGAAATACCATGGCTTGGATCATTCACACCCGAGCCCTCCAAATAACATCCTTGCTTTTCAATACTCTAAAGATGCCCGGTGCAGCAGATTTACCTAATGCAACACGTCTTTTGAATGCTCGACGAATGTTTACATGACCATTGATTATGGAGCAAAGCAAGACAATCTTTTGAACTACTTCCACCTTTTCCCCAATTGTCTTGATATTACCTATTGTTCAAGTTCAAGGATCTTGGTGTTTTTTACATTGAATAAAAATCCATACCGAAAGCTGCAATCGTTGAATTTCATCAGCACGTGCCTCCAATCCACCTCACTTTCAGCAAGCAAGCTTATGTCTGCATATCACAGATTGTTAATAAGGCAGCAAACGTTGATCCATTCTTCCTCCAATCCATGAACAACATTCTTCATCATATAATTCCATTTCTCTAATGATTTGCTCAGCATACAGTTTCCTGATTTTAAATCACATAGTTCTTTATTCTGCTGATCCATGGACAATATATTCCACATGAGCACAATCAAGTGTCCAGGAATCCTCATTCTTCTCAGAGGCATTAGCCAGTGAAAACCATTTGCATATATAATGCTCTTATAGGCATAAAATTATTGATTAATTAAAATTAATTCTCCCAAATACACAAAACCCACTTGAATATAGTGCTGCCATAATTATAATATTATTATTTGGATGCAGTTCGATAAGTATCTCCTGTTTGTTATTATGGATCATTGTATGTGCTGAATGTTTATATAATAGACGTTGCGGTGATTATAACTACAAGTTTTACCTAAGTTTGATCTTGTAACCTGAAGATCACATTTATATATATAGCTAGTTTCCATTGTTGTTCTTATTGTTTTCAGGTGTTCTTAAATAAATCCTCACTCAAGGTACTCTAAGAACAGAAAAACAAAACAATTCCCCCAATAATGGATCCAATTGAATGTCCTTAGACCTCTACATCCGGTCTGTGCCCCCGGGGTTCTTTCCTTCCTCATCCTGTTGTTTGTTGACTAACTTTCATGAGTCAACAGTCTGTTTGAACCAAACTAGATTTACTTATTTCCCCAACTGTGTAAACCAATTTTTTTTAATATAAATCTCTTTCTATTTACAATATCATCAGATAGATCTTGGCTAAAAGCAGAGAATACCAGAACATTGATTACTCATGTTGTATTATACCAAGGCATTTGGCTCTGCTGATCATAACTAATTACAGGTATCCTTGAGAAGAAAGGGAATTTCAGAACACTTCATTGTACTCATGTAGAACTTGTAAATGGAGCAGCAGGCAGTTGTGGGAACCCAATCAGGGGAAATGGCATGAATTAAAATCAGGAAAGGTGTACTGCAGGTCTTATGTTCTCACCAAATGTAGTCAATCTGGATACTGAGCAAATAATCAGAGAAATTGGATTATATATAAAGAATAGGGCATCAGGATGGAGGGGGCAGCTAATTAACAACTTGCGATATGCAGATGACACACCATGCTTGCTGAAAGGGAGGAGTATTTGAAAACTTCCTGGTGAATATGAAGGAATGCAGTGTCAGCATGAATTACAACCCAATGCAAAGAACAAAATCCCCAAATATTGACCAATAGGAAATATCATGTTAAATGGAGAAGGAAGAGATTGAAGTTGTCAAACATGTTGCCTTGTTTAGATCCATAAGCAATGCTCACGTTTACAGCAGTAAAGATACCAAAAGAGGTGTTGCAATAAGTCTTGCACAAGATCGCTTTAGAGTATTGGAAAGTGAGGCTATTATGTTGAGGACTATGGTGTGTCTGCCAGAAGCCATGGTATTTCCCATGACCTCAGGGGCATGTGAAAGTTAGACAGCAAATAAAGAAGACTGAAGAAGAGTCGATGCATTTGAACTGTGCTGCTGGAGAAGAATACTGAAAGTACCCTGGACTGCTCAAAGGACAACCCAGTCTATCTCGGAAGAACTGTGGCCGAGTCTTCTTTAGAGGCAAGGATGATGACACTTCATCTGACATATTTTGGACATATTGTCAGAAGAGACCAGTCCCTGGAGAAGGACACCTTACTTGGTAAAGAGGAAGGCCCTCAAGAAGATGCATCGACCCAGTGGCTGCACCAATGGGCTTAGTGAGGGGAAAAATCAGCCGGATGGTGAAGGCATCGTCCTGCCTGTGCAGTGTTTTGAACTAGTGTGCACGGGATCCCCATGGGTTGGAACTGACTTGACGGCACTTAACAACAGCACAACACCGTCGTGTTTGCTAGCTCAAAGTCAACAGTTGTTTCCCATTGTTACTCTGAAACCCGAGTAAATATAAAATATATAAATGTGATTCCCCAAAGCTTAAATGCCTCAGCAAAATGGTTATACTCTCTGTGTAGCCTGCTCTTAAACAGAATGTGACAAAGACAGTATGTTTTATACTGCTGTGCCTTCTCCTTTCATTTGTCTGCCTTGAAGTGAGCCAGCTGTCTGTGAAGCTCCACAACAAGATGCTTGCATTCAAGTGACAAAATTGTCACCTGAACATAGGGTTCACCATAGGAACCCTGGTCCATCTTTACAGAACTATACTCCACGGAGTGGGGAGAGAGGGTCCCCCAGGGTTCCTCTCCCAAGATGAAAGAATGTTCACCCCTCCCGTGGGTATGGAGATCTCTCTACATGTGTGGCCAGGAAGCGGAGATGAGCAACCGAGCCCTAGAGCAGTGTTCCTCACCCTGTGGGTTGTGAGCCTTTTGGGGTCACCGAAGACCATTGGAAAACACATAAACATCTCACAATATATACTAACTTATTGTTTTGTGATTAATCACCCTGCTTTAATTATGTTTATTTATGTTCAATTTGTAATCATAAAAATATATCCTGCATAGCAGATATTTACATTACGATTCATAACAGTAACAAAATTACAGTTAAGAAGTAGCAACAAAAATCATTCTATGGTTGGGATCACCACACATGAGGAACTGTATGAAAGGGTCGCGGCATTTGGAAGGTTGCGGACACTGCCCTAGAGGGAGAAAGAGAACTTACACAGAAATCGGTAAACTGGCAGTAGGTAACTGTAACCCTAGAGTACTGTTGAATCCCATCGACCTGTGAATCTGAGAGAGGACATTGAGATCAATGTAGTCCAAACCAAGAAGGAAAGAGGGAAACAAGAGTAGTGCGCTGACAGGATGTTCCAGAAGAGTCTGGAACCCTCGGTCTATTTTGTTGGAGACCATCTGCATAAAGAGGTTACGTGATTGTTGCAAGAAGGAGTTGAAGAAAGTATTGGTCACCGGGTAGTGTGGGAGTTAGAAAATAGGCTTGGTAATTATAATAATATTTTGCAACTGGATATGTTTAGTCAAAATAGCAAACACAATGGAAAAATGTATGTGTCATATTTCATAACTGTGATCAGCTGGATGAACAACTGAGACAAGGTTTCTCATTTTGCTTTAAAAGCTTTCTGGCAAAAGCTTTCTGAAGGTGACCAACAGCCCCTTAAAGTATTATTAATTTCTTTCGAGTTTTCTAAAGGTTAAAGGACAATAGCTGTCTGTGTCTCCAGCTGCTTTCAAAAAGTTTCAGAAGGTAGCAGAGATAGACCCAAGAGGAGGGTCCTATAAGTTACAATTAGTATGGACTAGCCCTCCAGCATTTCCAGTGGGTTCTGTTGTCTCCGGAGTGGAAGGGGTGGGCAAGCTACTTCCACCAGCACTAAGCTTCAGTCACCAGGCTGGCACTCTGCTAAGTTAAACAGCAGACCCCTAGTCATGCCTTCTGAATACAAATTGCTGCTTCAACCTTCCTTTTCTGTGTGCTGTCTTGATGCCGACAGACAGAGGTTAAGAAAAGCCCAGACTGGGAGTGCACCGCAGAATGCAAGTCACCAAACAGAATGGGAATACACAGCCTTTTGACCGTGGACTTACACAACTGGATATGGAACCTGCTAGTCCATCTGGTTCACTCTTTTAATGTGACTGACTCCTTCTCATCTGTCAGCTACCCATCATGCCACTGAGGCTGATTGGCAGGTCTTGGTAAATGCTCTCCAGGAAATTGAGGAAAAATGGACGATCTGTTTAAAAAGCCAGAAAAGAACAGAAATAAAATAAAATGAGGATGGATTAGTTAACAGAATCCTACAAAGGAAGCTGCATCTCCTGGAGATCCCAGGTGGAACACCAATCAAGGTAGACAGACAACATTTAATTACCCACGGGGAATTTATTTTATGGATTTAAGCATAGTGAAGTTTAGCCAAGTAAATGAGATCCTGTCAGGCCCAGAAGAAAATCTCTGCATTTTTCTTGATTGATTAATCTTAGAGGAATGGGGATATATCAATATTGAGTCAGAAGCAGAACAGAACGCTCCCTTCATTAGCATAGTGCTTATGGGTCAGAACCCCAGGCATTCAAGAAAGAGTTACATACAGAATGCAGGAGGGCTACAGAAACCTCCCAATTAATTAGGATAACTTACCAAGTTTACACTATTAGAGACCTTGGTTAAGGAGAAGACAAAGAGAGAGAGAGAGAGAGAGAGAGAGAGAGAGAGAGACCCAGCTGAACCCCTCTTACCCCCCTCCACATTTTTAAAAGAACTTTAGGAGAATAAGCTCTGAAGAGAAAGAAAAGGAGAATAAGGTAGAAAGTTGAGGAAGTGAAAGAGGAAGCAAGGGAGAAGGGTGAAGGTAAAGAACATGCAACTAGATGCGCAAATGTCATAAGATAATTCCTATCCTTGCTATTGACTCTTTCCCTGGAGTAAGAGAGAAAAGGCGGTGGACTTTCTATAATAGCAGAATCATGTCTATGAATCAAGAACAGAGGAACAAACTTTGTAAATCAGTTTTTTTTATGCCGGACTTCCCAGTGCCTCTTTTGAACGGAGATTATATGAACAAAATCCATAAAGAAAATATTTTTTCATAACTGAGGAATATCTTTAAACTCTCCTAGTTACTGCTATGACTTTATTGTTCTTGACTTGAAAGATGCCCTTTTCTGCATTCTATCAGAACGAAGCAAGCCCCTTTTGCTTTTGAATGGGATGTAGTGCTAGAAAAAGATAATGCTGGCCTGTTTTCTTGTTGCATTTTAAGAAATCATGTTTCATACTATGGACACAAGAGATCTAGAGAGTTTTGTTGACGTAAGACCCGGAGGTTAATAGAGATCTGGAGGTCCTGCTGCAGTATGGGATGGCCTCCTCATTGTCAGTGTCTCCAAAGGATTCCATTCAGAAGTCAATCATGAGTTTGAACTTCCTTATCCAGTGTTACTTGGGTACCTGCAAACTTTCAAGGAGTTACGTACTTAGGCTTCTAAATGCCTTAGGGGCCATGAAGACTATTGCTGGAGAACATGTACCAGCTGAATGACCCTCCCCGCTTATAAAAAAATTGCAAACTGAAGGAGCTCCTTTGGAATAATAAAATTTTGTCAATATTGATCTCTGTGTGGTAGTCCGGATAGACTAGAGAAACAAATTCATGGACACACATATGTGTATAAGGAAGAGACTTATATACAAGAGCTATTGAACATTGAGGAAACATCCCAACCCAGTCCAGTCCAAGGCCATAAGTCTGATGTTAGCCCATATGTCTGATACCAATCTATAAGGTCCTCTTCAGACTCATGAAACACATGCAATGAAGTCAAATGCAGGACAATCACAAGCCAGTGGGGAGAAAATCTCTGGGTCCACTGGCAGGCCTCTCTCTGTGGCTTCTCCAGCGTCTGAGATGTGGTTGCATCCATGTGGCTTGTCTTCTGCAATGTCTCCCAGGGAGTGGCCAAGGGGGGGGGGGTTCTGCCTCCAAGGAGGAAGTACCAGATTTCCCAGAATTCTCAGGAGGTCATGCTCACACAGAAGTCTCATTGGCTATCTCCAGATTTACTGCCTAGACTCCACCCCTACACTCTTAATCCTTAAATTGATACTAAATTAGGTGACTACCACACTCTGATTTTAAGATATTGGTTTAAATCCTCTACTTAGCTTCTGAAGATGGAGGCTCTTTTGATTGGACTCTTTGCTAGCAAGCACTTACAAAAGTTAACCCAAAAGCTAGGGAAAAAACACCCTGAGACTCACAGGGTCTGGAAAACCCTGTGGTAGTTATACGAAAGACAGAAAAACGATGGGCCATGGAGGTACCCAGCTGCCTACCCTTCTAAGAAATTTGACTCTCTTTCAAATATCTCTGAAACAAACTCTGTTTCAAAGGCTTAGGAAAACCTGCGGTATACAGATGACACAACATGCTTGCTCAAAGTGAGGAAGAATGAAATCATTTGTTCATGAAGATCAAGGACTGCAGCCTTCAGTATGGATGACAACTCAAGTGTAAAGAAGGCCCAAATCCTCACAACTGGACCAATAGGTAACATGATCCATGAAGAACAGGTTGAAGTTGTCAAGAATTTTGTCTTACTCATGTGTAGGAAGCATTGGCTGATCAAGGTGTTTACTAATGGGTGACTATTTAGTCCCCTGCACCTCTGTGTCTCTGCAGACAAGCTTTGCAAAGTGACTGTTGTTTGTGACTTTGCTGCTAAAAGCATTGAGGGATACCTCAGCTATTTAAGATCTCTTTGAGGCTCTCTTGAATCTTGAATATCCAAGTGATTGTCTTTGAACCTAGTGCTTTTATTATTCCAAAGTTAAGACACTGTGAATAGTTAAGTAACATTTGCATAGATAAGAATTTGGGAATGTTTAAGTTCTTTGATGTTTGTTTTGTAACCAATTCCCTTGTGTAAGAATAGTATAAATACCAAGCTTCAAATATACTGGAGACTCCAGTCCATCAGATTGGAGTCCTCCCCATCCCATGCTTTGTACATAGCTCTTTCTTTTCCTATCATCCGCACGCCTCAGTTCGAACCCAGCTTGATGCGAGATAGCTGGTCTAATCCCCCCGCACTCATGGAAGCAGCAGTCAAGAGATAAAAAGATGCATTGCATTAGATAAGTCTGCTGCACAACATTTCCGTAGAATATTGCAGGGCAAGGATATTATTTTGCGGCTTAGGTGTCCTTGACCCAAGCCATGGCATTCTCTGTTGCGTCATCTGCATTTGAAATTTGGGAATTTAATAAGGAAAAATTCACACATTTGAGTTGCTAGAGAATAATAGTGAAAGTACCCTGGAATGCTAAAAGTAAAAACAGACCTGTGCAGGAAGAAATGAGGCCAGAATGCTCCTTATTGGCATAAATGAGGAAACTATATCTTACATGCTTTGGACATATTGCAGGAGACACCCGTTCCTGTCGAAGGACTTCCTGGTTTGTAAATTGGAGGGCTGGTTAAAAAGAGGAAGGCCCTCACAAAAATGGATTGACTATCTGCATCAATGGGCTTACGCATAGGAATGGTTGTGAGGATGGCCCAGAAATGTACAGTATTTCATTTGGTTGTACACAGGATTTTTATGGGTGGGGCCAACTCCATGGCACCTAACAAGAACAACCATCCTGACTCAGAACAGTGGCAGAAAATAGCATAATGACCAATGAATGACACGAGTACATGCACTCTAGGACATCACACTATTGTATTTATTCTCATGCTGTCATCACATGCTACTAGTAGAACATTGCGCTTCTAGACCTTTGCTGAAAATCGAGCCATTGGAGTGAGTTCAGGTCTACATCTGAAAGGGAACTCAGGGCCCTAATTTTCTGGATTTTCCTCTGTCAGAGCAGTAAACAAGGTTTCTACTCGAACTTTGATTTTGTTTTATATTTGTTCTCACTCTATCCAGGGCCTTCTAATGCAGTCCCTTTCAGAACAGTCTTAGTGGTGAGTGGACACTATCTGGCTCTTCTGGTCTTAGGATCATTGTTGCTTTTTGTTTTTTGCTCAGAAAGAGAGCCAGCCTTTAGGGATCCTATGCATAACACAAGGAAACCCGTGGTTCTGCACCATCCAAACAATCATTCCTACGCTTGAGGCAATTGTTGCAGCTACTGCATCAGTTAATTTCCTGGAGGTCTTCCTCTTTTTAACTGCTTCTTTGTTTTATTACTCATAATTTCCTCCTCCAGGGACTGGCCTCTCCAGGGACATGTCCAAAGTACTTGACACAAATTCTTACCTTGTCCTCTAAGGAGCACTTCTTCCTGACAGATTGTCTGCTCTTTGAGCAATCGATGGTATTCTCAATATTCTTCACCAGCTCCAGAATCCAAACACCTCTATTCTCCTTTGGTCACTCTTTGTTCAGTGTTCAACTTTCACTTCCATGTGACTTGCAATGTAAGCTCTGATACCATTCCCTCCTTTGGGTTTGGATTTATCATCACGATACTTGGCTCCACAGACTGGTGTGCTTCACCAGTGGACCCAGTAGAGACCACACTCAGATAGCTTCTTGTACAAAGGCAAGCCTGTAAAACCCCAACACTAATTTTTTTTCTAACAGCCAAGCACTATCTAGTTTATTTGTCATGCTTTGCTATAGTACTCATATCTTCAATGATCTTTCTATGATGGGGAATATCAATCAGGGCAATAAGCGTGAATTGTTCTCAGATTTGGGCGAGAATTTAGTGTGAGCACACAATCCATTAATATCTCTATAGGTTATATTCGTCTCTGGTTCACTTTAGAGACATCATTAACATTTTATGTAAGAAAACATTATCTATCACCCTTCTGGGGCATAAGGTCATTCTATTGATCCAAACCAAAAAAATCCACTGCCATTGAATTGCTGCTGACTCATAGCAAACCAACAAGACAGGTCAGAACTTCCTCTGAGTTTGTGAGACTGTAACTTTTTACAGGAGTAGAAATCCTCATCTTCCCCCACAGAATTGTGGTGGTTTCGAACTGCTGACCTTGTGGTTAGCCGCAAGCAAAGTATCCAGTACACCATCACAGCTCCTATAACTCTACTGATAATGTCACTACTTTAGCCAATGATGTAGAATTTAAACACTAATAGGAAAATGATATTATGCAAACAAGTGTAAGCTGTTAATGAACCACAATACATGGATTATTGATGTACAAATTAAACTTTAAGGGACTACAAACTATTTACACAAACAATGCAGCTTTGTAATAAATTGAAACATTCAATAATATTCATTGTGATCATCCGATTTTCAGAAGCTATGAATGACCATGTGACCCCAAACATCCATCGGCAGGGTGCACATGTGGTTGAAGCATCCACTGAATTCCCTCTTACCACTGACCAGCGATATGAAACCTTGCTATCGTGCTCAGTTGAGGTTTGTCTATTGTTCTTTCTGAATTTTGCTTATTATTTTATTGCTTATATGAAGCCCAGGATGGGTAGTGCTCTAGAGACTGACTGCATTGACGGTCTCCTAGGGCTGCAGCTGGGGAGGCTGGAGGGAGGGAGTTGATGACAATGAGTATAAGAAACAAGTAAATATTCTACTATTCATTGTGAAGATGACAATACAACTCTTTTTAACATGAGTGGGCTATTGAAATTTATTATCTGTGAAATACATGTCAATTACATTTAAGAAAAAAATTTTAAGCTTCTTAGACCCCCCTGTCACCCCACCCCACAACCCCAAAAGAGAAGAAAAATAAATTAAAAACACCCTGGCTTGGGTCAGGCACAACTTTGTCATAAAAGTAACACTGGTTTTCCACTACTCTATAGAGGTCTTGTGCAGCAGATTTACCCAATGCAAAATGTCTTCTAAACTCTTCTGGCTATTTCATGAAAGATTTTTGTGGATCCACGCAAGACAAAATCCTTGACAACTTCATTTTTTTCTCCATGTATCATTGTCACTTATAATTCCAGTTGTGAGGATCTTGATCTTCTTTACACGTGAGTTGCCATCCATGCAGAGGGCTGCAATCCTTGATCTTCATCAGCAAGTGCCTCAAATGCTCCTACTCCCAGCAAGCAAGGTTCTGTCATCTGCTTATGGCAGACAAGCCTTCCTCCAACCCTGGTTCCTCATCTTCATTATATAACCCAGCTTCTCTGCTTATTTTCCCATCATACACATGAAATATATATAATGGGAAGATAAAACTCTGACACACCTTCTGATTTTAAACCAGAACATTGTATTCCCTTGTCCTGTGTGCACAATGCCTCTTGATCCATGTGTAAATCCTGAATGAGCACAATGAGGTGTTCTGGAATTTCCACTCTTTTCAAGGCTATCCATAGTTTATTAAGAGCCACATCTTCAATGCCTTTGCATAGTCAATACAACACAAGTAAACATGTTTCTGGTATTCTCTGACTTAAGCTGCTGATTGATATTCACTGTGGTAGTTATATAATCATTTGGCTCTAGTCTATAAATCAGGTCATAGCCAATGAGGCCTCTGTGTGGGCATGGCCTTCTCCTGAGGATTCTGGGAACTCCTCGGAGGAAGGGGACACACTCTTTCTCTGCTCACTCCCTGGGAGACATTGTGGCTGACAAGAACTATCCTAGTGCTCTGAACTGGAGGAGCCATGTGGAGACCCCTGCCAACATCACTGCTGGATCCACAACACTTCCTAGCCCCTGGCCTGTAATCTTCCTGCATCTGGCGTCATTGCATGTATTTCGTGAATCTGAAGAGGACTTTATAGTTTGATATTGGACATATGAGCTAATATCAGATTACGGACTTGATCTGGACTAAGCTGAGATGTTTTCTCAAAATTTATTGCTCTCATATTTAAAACTCTTATAGACATATGAGTCTCCCTGAATTTGTTTCTCTACTCTACCCAGACTGACACATTCACATAGTCCATTGAATAAATTGCTTTAATCAATCTTCAGTTGATCACTCTTCTTTTTTCATGTAAAAATAAAAGAGAGAGAGAGAGAGAGAGACTTTAGTTGCCAATGACTACTTAAGAGCTTTTAAGACCACAGACAGTGTTGAGAGAAATAGAATGTACTACTTTCTCTTTGTGGAATATCTTGTGCCAATTGATCTTGGACTCCCCTGAGACTATTGACTAGTAACTCAATTTCTCAGGTTATTTGATTAAACTTAAGTGATTTGAATAACATTTCCCCTTTTATGCTCTAATCAATTAATGGATACATTTGTAACAAAGACAAATATTCCTATATAAATACTCTTACTTTCCCTCCAACACCTGCTCAGCCTGCGTTTCTAGCCATGTGTCTATTCAGATATTTTTTATTGCAAGATAGTGTATGTAAGTGTATTAACCTCTGTTGTCTTGAAGTCTTGCACTACTCTGTCTCCCTGGTTCCATCCATATTTACTAAACTCATTTCATTGTATGTTCCTTTCTCCTGTACCCAGGCAAAATCATTTATAGCTGCAACACTGCTTTATCTTTATTGCTTGGGGTGGAGGGCTTCTGTGTTTTCATCACTGGTTTCTTGCTTAGCAGCTCCATGCTTCATTCACTGTGCCACCTGGTCTTATATATACATACACATAGTTATAGATTTCACCAGGGGTTAGTTTTTAACATGAAGCATGGGTTTTAAAGAAGTGGGTAGTTTTGCTAAGAAGGTTTCTAAGGGAGTTGGTACAGAATTAACTTGGAACCATAAATATACCCACATTTAACGTTATATTATTAGATTTGTGAGAACTGTGGTTACAGATGAAATATAGTTCTAGGGAATCCATATTTTATCCCATATGATTGATCCTCAAACACGTATGACTTTATGATAATTTAATCTTCTCTTTTGAAAAAAAATAACATCTACTTTAAATAATGTGCCTCTTTCTGTCTGTGGTATGGTGGTTATTCATTGGCATGCTAACCCAAGGTCAACAGTTTAAAACAACAATGTGAGACAAGGGAGATTTTCTATTCCCACAAGGGCTTATAGTTTCAGAACACTTCAGGGACAATTCCACCCCATCCTACAGGGAAAGTTCTACCCAGTCTTACAGGGACAGTTACACTAAGTCCTACAGGGACAGTTCCACTCAGTCCTACAGAGACAGTTCCACCCCGTCCTACAGGGACAGTTCCACCCAGTCCTACAGGGACAGTTCCACCCAGTCCTACAGGGGCAGTTCTACCCAGTGCTACAGGGTTATTATTAACTGCAAATGACTCAATGGCAATGAAGGTGGTTTTTTTTCTTTTTCATTTGATAGTTTATGTATAGACATGTTAATTACATTATTTCTGTTTGTTTGTCACACAGACATTGCACATCTGCATATGTACAGGTTCATAGGTGTCTAATAATGTAAATGCATCCAAATGTAATTTAAGCAACTGAGATGGGGAAAGACAGAGAGCAGGGTTGTTAGTTTGTTGTTAGGCGCTCTGGATTCAAGGTGGCCTCAGGTACAATAGCACAAGCCAACACCATCCTGCCTCCTGCTCACTGTTGTTTGTATGTTTGAGTCTATTGTTGCAACAGTGTTGTCAAGTCCACTCATTGATGATCTTCTTTTTTTAACTTACCTCTCTTCCTTGCCAGGCAGGATGAATTTTTCCAGTGAATAGTCTCTTCTGAAAGCAAGCCCGAAGTACAAGATAACACGTCTCACTATCTTTGTGTTTAAGGAATATTCTGTTTTTCTTTTTCCAAGATCACAGTGTAGTTTAGATATACAAAAAATGTCATGTCAACATTAAGAGAATATCATTTTAACATCCAAGTATAGTATGTTTATTAAGTATCAATTGACTATTAAAGGTGATTTCATACATGGACAAACCCATAGTCTGGACTTCAATGACATTTCTAAAGGGGCTGCTATAATGTACTATTGATTCAATTGTATTATATTTTGTACTAAATAATTGCTTTGTATAATCAGCATTTCAATGGATTATATAATTCATTTTATCATTAGTGGTGCCTCATTCTATGGTTTTTATTTATTATCAGGGATTCTATAAAATCAATGATGCAGTACTTTCCAAATAATTTTTCTATTTCTTTACAATTTTATTTTGCCTACTAATACTTATTTTTTAAAGATTCTTGCAATATTCCTGGTTCTTCTAGGAAAATCATAGCATTTGGTATATTTGGCAGGTTGCATTTCTCAGAATATTAGTCATTTCTAGCTTCCTCTTCCCAGATTAATTTATTAATCACCGTGAGTTATGACTATCTCCTCCAACAATCTACCGTAGGCCTGAGAAGATTTCTAATAACTTTTTAATCATAGCACAGTTTTGTCTTATCTGTTCTACTTAAGTTTTCCTATTTCATGTACTGAAAAGTGCATAGACTCTTGAATCATTTATACAGTGATAGCTCATTATCTTTTCATTCCATGTTCTCCCACAAACTTTTGGAAGTTCTTCTTATATTGGAATCTAGATTTCTAGCCTCATTATATTATTTTAAGCAAACTTTGCTCCCCATGCACAGAATTAAAAATAATTTGCAAAATGGATGCTTTAAAAATTATAAAAAGCACTCAATATGCATTGTTCAGTAAATTTTAAACTTACTCCTCAAAAACCTTTTTATCTATTATATTAAAATTACACAATACATTTTAATAACTTTATTGCTATAAACACAAGATTACATGCATATAGATAATCTCTAAAATACAAGCAGATTCTGTTCCTAAATCTGTCTTTATATAGAATTTGTATATAAGTCTGAACATGTAGGTATAGTTTGAATCTAACTTTATTTAATCAAATGTATATCATGGTATATAGTATGTATATTATCTTTCATATATAGAAGTATAAAACACACTTCCAGAAACACTAAAATATAAGATACAGATAAGAGATAAGAGCTCCTGACACACAGAATCCAGGAACATATAAGAGCTCCTGACACACAGAATCCAGGAACATGAATGGGAGTAGTTAAGCCAGGAGGGTAGGAGGAAGATGGGGAGAGAAAGAGAGGACTGAGAAACCAACGGTAATGATCAAAACATAACCACCAGCATCACCACCCCCAGAGGGAAGAACAGCAGAGATCATGGGGGAAGGAAGGCAGCAGTCAATGTAAAGTCTGAAAAGAATTATAATTCATCAAGGGATCACAAGGAGTTTGGGGAAGAAGAGCTGATACCAGGGCTCAATAGAAATTAAATGTCCAGAAAAGAATGGTGGCAACTTATGTACAAGTATGCTTGATACAATTGATGTATGGATTATTAAAAGAGTTGTAAGAGCCCCTAATAAAACAATCTTTTAATATTTTAAAAAAAGCTCATCAAGTGAAAAAAAGTGTAATTCCCATTGTAATGCCTTATTTTTCCCATTTTGGCTTCAACATATCATGGCATTTTTATTATTTCTTTTTATTTGCTTGCTTGTTTTTTGCAGTTTTTTTTTTTTTTTACTTACTTATAGCTTTCACCATAGTCAAAGAGTGGTCTGTATAAAATCATCTTTATAAATCAATGCAGAACTCTTTTGTTTTTCTCATGATAGATTTTATAAATGCAGCAACCATTTCCTCTTTCTAGATTGTGTTTATTAGATTATAAGGGCGCGCGCACACACACACACACACACACACACACACACACACACACACAAACTACGGGAGAAAGCTCCACTGGGCAGCTCTTTAGTATTAAGCGTGATTTCTCATTTGAAAAAAAGGTGAAATGTCAATTGTTGACAAACCTCCTCAGGTCATCAGTCAACTTCCTGAACAGAGGCAAACATGGACTTGTAGTGCATTTGTAGTTCCACCAGGTCCAACTGTTAATCAAGCTTTCTATTTAGAAGATCTGAAAAGATTGTGTACCAGTGTGACAAAAATAGCCTGGCTTGTGGCAGATGGGGGTCTGGTTTTGCCACCCTAATAAGGCCTCTGCTCTTCTAATCATCTCAGTGCACCAGTTTGGGGCACAAAACAGCATATCTCTCTTGTGCCAAACACCTTATTCATCTGACCTTCTTGCTCCATGTGACTTCCTTTTGTCTCTGCAAATTAAGAGGGACATGAAATGACAGCAATTAGATAACATAGATGAGGGGAAGAAAAAAACAAGGCAGGTGCTACCAGCCATCCAAACAGATAAGTTTTGAAAAGGTTTCCAAGAATGGAATCACAGATTTGACAAATGTATTAAGTTTAATGGAGAGTACTTTGGAGGCAATACAGTTTTTTTTTCTTAAAAAAAAAAAATAAAATAAAAACTAAATACATAACGTTGAAAATATTTTAAAATTTTGATTAGGTACCCCATTGTATGTCTCTTAATTTTGTGGCTTAGCTTTTCAAATTTCTAGATGGTTACTTTGTAATTCTTACTAATTATTTCTTTTAAAACTATGTTAATATGATTTCTGGAGTGATTTTCTACTTCTTGAAATTCTAACTTTTTTTTTTGCATTATCTAATTTCAAGCTATTATTAGGTTAATATATAAATATCTCCCAAATGTCACCATCATGTACTGATTTCCTTTGACATGGATAATTGCTTATGTATTAAATTAAATACCCTGATCTTATATTGCTTGGTATTTTCAAATATACCTTTTAAATGTATTATAGCAGATTTGTACTTCACATCTTAAATAATTGAGAATTCTTACTACTTTTCTCTTTCAAATGCTTAACTTAATACATTATTCTTTATACTAATACATGTGCATTTATTTCTACTATTCTATTTGACATTCTATTGGGTTGATTTTTTTCTATTTATTTTAGTCCTTAAGGAAAGATTAACATTCCTAAACTTTAATTTTCAGATGTATGTTTTTAATTTATTTAATCATCAATGTAAATTATTTTAATTTTTCTAGTCATATTTTGAAATTTTGTTATTAGAATTAGAAGTGTGCCCATGGTAATTTGTTTTTCCAGTAACCAATTATTTTCTGCTACTTTCTCTCTCTCTCCAATCAAATCATTATAAATAAAAAGTTATAATAATCAATTTAACCAGTTTAAATGCAGTGGTTGGAATTTACACTCTTTTATAGCATGAGAAGGAACATCCAACTACCCATATAGGCTTGAACCCTAAAGAAGAATGTGTCCAAGATACCAAGATCTTTGGCCATTGTCTGTAGTATCTTCATAGGCATTGCCCAACTGATTTTATTTTCTAGTGAGAA
This sequence comes from Tenrec ecaudatus, assembly GCF_050624435.1. Classification (NCBI taxonomy): domain Eukaryota; kingdom Metazoa; phylum Chordata; class Mammalia; order Afrosoricida; family Tenrecidae; genus Tenrec; species Tenrec ecaudatus. The sequence continues at coordinate 239,041,836 of NC_134531.1, forward strand.
ATTGTCTTGGAATTGAATTTTTAAATGACATATATCCCAGTGTGGAGTGAGAATATAAATTCTAGTTTATATAGTGACTTTGTCCTTGAATCAACTTTGGAGTTTTGGAAAGAGGGGTAAACTCTTACTACAGTTAACAGGATAGTCTTTAAACTTGGTATTGAACTTTAGAAGCACATCTGCAAAAATAACATTGAAATGTTTTCCAGTTGGTGTTGCAATCCCATTAGGTGGCAATGAGCATTGTCGGGAGCAGCCACAGCAGGTTTACTCACTGTCCCTGGCAGAACGGTTGCCCCCCTCAGTGCCCTTGGTTCTTCTCGCTTAGCTGAGCCCTACCGATTAGAAAATGTAGGAAGGAGGCTCTGTAAAATTAATTCATTGGTGAATTATTTCTCCGATTATTCTTGCACTTCTCATAGGCAATAAATTTACTGAACCAAAAAAAGATTAAAAAGTTAAATCTTAGCTTTAAATTATGTCTGATACGCTGCCGAGCAATAAAATATACTTAAATCTATGAAGGCACTAAGGGAGCCATCATAATTCGATGTTGCTAAGAGCAACTAGGACATTTAAAGAGGAGACGTAGGACTAGTGTACGTAATGTGAATAAAAATTAGGAAAATCAGTAAAATGTGGAAAAGTAATGCAAAGGAAGGAATGAAAAGGAAGGAAGGTACATCTAAGTTGGCCTGCACTGTTTTTAACTAATTAATTCTGTGTTCATTTATAGGTTTTGTGACATAATGTAGAGATATTTATTTACTGGCTAAGATAAAATGATTCTGATCAAATGAGGGTAAACATGTTCTTCCCTACAAAATCTATTTATTCAAATGAATAAAATTCCATAGTAGTAAAAGTGTATTTTATTTTTTTGTAAAACAAAACAAGCATTGCCACAAAGATCTTTTTGCACTATTGGCTATCATAACTGTATGAATAATTTCCAAAATGTAGTAACACACTTTTGTAGGTTTTTGGTTGCTCATCACCTTCTACATTGATGCTAGAATCAAATGTGTTTAATCTAATAAATCACACATTCTGAAACTGTAATTCATATTTTAAAACTTGCAATGTTCTAACTCTACCCTGACCAGCGCTGCCTTTTTACCCAGCACACACCATGATGCACATACATATAACACCGAGATGCACTATGTGCAACTGAATTCATTTAATAACTCAGCACTTTGACACAATATTAATCAAAATGCAAATATATATTTTCTACTTATCTTAAATTAGAAATGTTCTTATATTTCCAGAAAAGAGCCACATCACTTGTGAAAACCAGTGGTATGAATTTCAAACTCGTATTCGAAGATGCCCCACACTATAGTTAAAGCGGCGTATGCTTAGGACTCAAAGGTATCTGAGTCGACCTGTTGATTCTTCAGTTAATTCACTGCATGGCCTTGGACATTTTTATCTCTTTGAACCTTAGTTTGTCATTTTTCTTCACTGCTTATAATCTAAAAGAGAGAAAGTATCAATTGGCATCCCAATACTTATCGTGAACAATTGCATTCCTTATTTCTGCAAAAGCGGTGCATAGTAGTCCAATTCCCATTGACTCCTCAAATTTTATTTGGATCAAAGAAATTTGATAATATTGACATAGATTTCTAATACGTGAATGCCTTATTGTCCACACATTTAGTTTCTAGTAACATAAATATTTATGAAATAATAATTAGTTATTATAATGTAAAAGTGATTCTCCCCTAAATTCACAATGTCATATAGACATAGTACTTATTTTTTTCATTACATGTATGCTGATGTTGAGTTTGACATTGTAAGTAAAATTAGAATATTTTTCGACAATTGATTACCTTATTAAATTTCAAGAGCAAAGAATTTTTGTACTGGTGAAGAAAAATGAGCAATTTTGCCTAAAAATCTATGTAAGATATATAGGGATTCAGAGATAGCTCATTAATTCATAAAAAGTCATCATTGCCTTCACACTCACCCATAATAATTAGACTTCTCCCTCCAAGGCCATAGAGATTTTGGTAACAAGACAACATGACATCAAATAAAATCTAACATCACAGATATAACAGCTTCTTCAAAACGTTGTTTCATAAAATACTATCAACTGCTAGAAGGACAAACCAATCTGTCTCAGAAGAAACACAACAAGAGTCCTCCTTAGAGGCAGGTATTGTGAGACTTCATCTCACATATTGTCAGGAGACACCAGTCCCTGAAGGACATATTGCTTGTTACTGTGGCAGGAAAGTGAAAAAAAAATAACGAAAGAAGGGCCTCAATAGGATGGATGTGCACAGTGGCGATAACACTGGGCTCATACAGAGGAATAATTTTAGATGGCACTGGGAAGTGTTTTCTTCTGTTGGGCATAGGGTCACTTTGTGTAGGAAATGACCGATGACACCTAAGAAAACAAAGATTTACACTCTGTAAAAACCTAGACAGGGTCTCTGTAAGTTGGAATTGACTCAGTGGGGGTGGGTTAGGGGTTTGGGGGTTTCTCCAGTTTCAATAATATTCACTTCTTTCTGTGCATCTACATATAATTTGCTATTAGTGTTGTTCCAAGAAATAAACAAACCTACAAACAAACTCATTGCTGGCAAGTAAATTCCAACTCAAAATCACTCTAGGCTAGAGCAGAACTGCCCCATGTCTTTCCAGACTATTATCTTAATGGGAGTAGAAAGTCTGATCTTTCTCCTGCAGAGAGCTGGTGGTTTCAAACTGGTAACCCTGTGAGTAGTTACCGAACACATAGCCACTTCGCCATTAGGGCGTCTATATTGGTGTTATAGACACACTCTCTTCAGTTCTGACCCAGACCCCCTCAGTACAAAACCAAGAAATGGTGCCAGAACTGCACCACCCTCTACATTTGTGACTGTCACAGTGTCAATCCATGTTATGGAGGGCTTTCCTTTTTCGCTGCCCCTCTACTGCACCATGCACGATGACCAGTCTATCTTTACATGTGTAAGGCATGTAAGCTGAAGCCTCGCCATCCTCCCTTATTAAGGAGGATTTTGGCTCTACTTTTTTCCAAAGATATTTGTTTATGTTTTTCCCAAAGCACTGTAATTCAAAGCCATAAATACTCTCCCATCTTTTTTTTTTCAATGCTCCATTGCATATGTTTGGGTCAAGCGTACCTTAGCCCTTAAAGTAACATCTTTGTTCTTCAATATGGTAAAAAGGTCTAGTGCAGTAGATTTATAAAATGCAATGCAAGACACTTAATGATTTAAGGCCAGCTCATTCATTCTTCAACAGATCCAACATCATTTGATTTCTTGACAGCAGTTTCCATGAGCATTGATTGTGGATACAAGCAAGATCAAATACTTGACAACTTCCATCTTTCCTCTATCTTGAGGTATTTTATTTCTCCGGTTGTGAGGATTTTTTTAAAATTTCTTTACATTGAGTTTTAATTCATATTGAAGTCTGAAATCTTTACTCTTCATCAGCAAGTGCTTCGAGTCCTCCTCACTTTCTTCAAGCAAGATTGTGTCATCTGTATAACACAGTCTGTTACTAAGACTTCCTCCAATCCTCATGCAAGATTTTTCCTTTACATAATCTAGCTTCTCTGATGATTTTCTTAGCATATGCATTGAATAAGCATGATGAAAGGATAAAACCTTAATACATATCACTCTGATCAAAATATGCAGTATCCCTTTGCTCTGTTCACCTATCTTCCTCTTGAGCCATGGACAGGTTCCCCAGGAGCAAGATAAAGTGTCCTGGAATTTCTATTCTTCTCAATATTTTCCATAGTTTTATTATTCACACAGTCAAGTAACTATACAAAGTCAATAAAACACATGGAAATATCTTTCTGCTATTTTCCGCTTTGAAACATCAGCAATGAGATCCCTTATTCCACATACTCTTCTAAACTGGGCTGGAATCTCAGGTAGTGCCCTGCAAATGTTCTACAGCAACCATATTGGTATGACCATCAGCAAAACATTCTACTTGCATGTGGTATCCATAATATTATTGGATGATTTCCAAAGACAGAATGAAAATATGGATCTCTTCTAGATATTGAACTAGATAACTGTTTTCCAAATTTATTGGCAGATGTTAGTGAACTCTTTCCAGTGCTTTAATAGCTGGTTGAATATTGCAGTTAGTGTTTTTTCAATTTTGTTTGTGCGGTTTGGGTTTCTAACTTCAGTACCATCCATTCTTGATCATATGCTACCTTTGCAAACAGTTGGATATTGACTAGCTATTCTATCCACAGTGACTGTGCTATTATATTCCATAAAAATTATCTTGATGCTTCTAATTTAATCAATATTTCACATAGAATCTTTCAATGTCGTAACCTAAATTCAATGTTTGAATTTAATTTTTTTTTCAGTTTTATATATGCCGAGCTTGTTCTTCAATTTTCATTGTAATGCATCAGTTTTTCTTCTTGAGCTGCCCTTTAAAATTTTATGATCAGCTTTTACTTAATCTTTGTTAGTTTATTTTTCATCATTTACCTTAACTACTCTATAATTAAGAGCAAGTTTCAGAGTCTCTTCTGAAGGCTGCCTTGATTTTTTTTCCTTCTTTCTTGTCTTAGGTAATGACTTTGTTTTCTTCATGCATGATATTTTTTATATTATCCCACACTTCACGAAGTCTCTGTCATTAGCGTTCAGTGAGTCAAGTCTAGTTTGGATATATTCTCAAAATTCTGGTTGGATCTACTCATGGACTTTTTTCAGTTTGAGTGTTTTTCAGTTTCAATCTGAACTTAATATATAAGCAATTGACGGTCTGTTTCACAATCAGCCCCTGGCCTTGTTTTGGATATTGATATTGAATGTGTCTATGTTCTTTTCCTAAAGATGTAGTCAGTTAGATGTTGGTGTACTCCATCTGGAGAAGTTCATGTGTAGAGTCCCTGCTGTGTTGCTGAGAACAAGGATTGGCATTGAGAGAGTCATTGCCATTGCAAAATTCAGTGATGTGATCTCCAGCTTCGCTTCGCTCACCAAGACCGTATTTTCCAACTACCGTTCCTTCCTCTTTATTTCTAACTATTACATTCCAGTTACAAATCTTGATTGCATAATCAATCAATTTCAAACTAAGGAAGTTAGTATAATTCTTCAATTCTTTCATCACTATCTTAATATCACAGCCAGTATTATACTCAATTTAGAGTTTGAAATGTCCTTTGATGATGCATATCCATTGCTCATCTTGACTTTGTCCTTTCTCACCCAGTAAATCACTCAATTTCCAGATTCAAAATGGCCAATATCCTTCTCTTTCAACTCACTAATGCCTATTGCTCTCTATGCATTTTGCTTCATTTTTGACAACTTACTGTTTTCCTGTATTCATACTTCATATTCACACTATGAATAGATATGATTGGCAGCTATTTATTGTCATCATGAGTAGTGCCCATCAGCAAATGAAGTCATTACATTGTATGCCGTACAAAGGCAGCTCTTCTTCAGTCATATTTGGGGTACCCTCCCCTCTGAGGGGTTCATCATCCAGCACTACACCTGATAACACTCTGCTGCTATTCATAAGGTTTTTAGTTAGTAATTCCTCCTATTCCTTCTTCATTGTCTGTTCTTAGTGTGGAAGGTCCTCTAAAACGTGTTCTCTTCGGGTGACTCTGCCGGTATTTGAAATAGCAGTAACATAGCTTTCAGCACCACATAGCAACATGCAAACCACCACAGTACAATGAAGGACAGAGAAGGGGTGAATACAATAATTAGTTCCATAAAATGTAGATTCTTTCTAAGTTCCATTGCATCAAACTATTACAAAGTAGAATTTTCAGTGGGCCAGTATAATCCTGACACTGCTGTTAAGCAGCTACCTAAGCATAAGCAAATCACAACAGTGCTTTAATTTTCTCATCTTTATAATTGATATAATGATTAGCAACTCCCTCCAAGAGTCCTTGGAAATATTAAGTGACATATGGCATATAAAGTACCTAAAATGTCAAATTAAACAAAATAGAAAGTAGGTTGGATAATAAAGGGAGTACTGAAATAATTCCCACTCTCAAAACAATTAATTGCTGGAAGTATGCTGTCTTCATTACTGAATTTGAAATATATCATAGTTAACTATTCAGCATAATGTAGATTATACGTAAAAATATGGGAAACTATATTTGTGTTTTAAATATATAAATGTTTATAAACATGCATACACATAAACGAAATAGGAATTTAATAGCACATTTTATTACATGTAATGCACATGTAATATCTCACCTTTTCGTATTATATTCAGCTGTATATTTTGCATTACAAAATGTGTCCAGATTGAGAAAAATAGTCTTTAGAGTCCTTAGCACACTCTCTCTTGTCACTTTCTTTTCTGTTTCCTGATCTCACTTTTTCTCTCTCGTCTTCATCTGCCAGAAAATATTCTGTCCAGAAGCCCTAGAGTCATGTGCCTTTAGTGCTGTAATTCACATACGAGGGATACTTTGACCAACTTCAATGGAAAAGAGGTTGACTGTTACGTGGGAACCAAATTCTCATGTGATTATTTCTAGCTCTTTCCCTGGTACAGCAGTAGGTAATAGAATTTTATAGGGAAATTGGGTCTTGCACACATACAAACAACGAGTGTCTATCCCTAAATAACACAGATCTATATGATCGAAATATATATATAAACAATTATATATATAAAGAGAGAGCTACATGATCAATATATATAAACAATTCAGTTTTACATATATAAAAATAATTATATATATTAAAATTCAGTTATATATTTATCAAATAATTTCTAACATAATGAAACAGTTTTATATTCTGATTCTATCATTTAAAATGCATATTTATGTCTACATTTTTATGTATTATTCTATCAAACTCTAGAATATTTAGCTGATGCGTATGTGCTTGCATCTTTAAAATGACTAGATGTTGCTTTCAAAATATCTGAAATCTTTTGCTATCTAATTATTTAAACACGAATCTATCTGCAAAAGGTCTGTAATCTCTTCCTGTTTAGAATATAGCAAAGAAAGTCCTCTGAGGGCACAAATGGCTTTCATTCTTCTTGTGAGTCAAAAAAACAAACTGCATCCACTCATCAGTACCTTGGAAAAAACAAACTTGACTATAAGCTTTCTTATAAATTACAGTTATCAGGCATCAAAGAACAAAAAAAATCATATAATCGTGTGCTCACCTCCCATATACACTTGCTGAAGACAAATGGGTGCATAAGCAAATGTGGCGAAGAAAGCTGATGGTGCCTGGCTATCAAAAGATATAGCATCTGGGGTCTTAAAGGCTTGAAGGTAAACAAGTGACTATCTAGCTCAGAAGTAACAAAGCCCACATGGAAGAAGCACACCAGCCTGTGTGAATACAAGGTGTCAAAGGGATAAGGTATCAGGCACCAGAGAACAAAAAATAATATTGTGAAGGAGGGGGAGTGTGGAGTGGAAACCCAAAACCCATCTGTAGACAACTGGACAGCCCCTTACAGAAGGGTCTTGGGGAGGAGACCAGCCAGTCAGGGTGCAGTGTAGCAATGATGAAACATACAACTTTCCTCTAGTTCCTAAATGCTTCCTCTCCACCCACTTTCATGATCCCAAGTCTACCTTATAAATATGGCTAGACCAGAGGATGTGCACTGGTACAGATAGGAACTGGAAACACAGGGAATCTAGAATGAATGATCCATTCAGGAAAGTGGTGAGAATGGTGATACCAGAAAGGTGGAGGGAGGGTGGGTTAAAGAGAGGGAACTGATTACAAGGATCTACATATATTCTCCTCCCTGGGGGATAGACAACAGAAAAGTGGATGAAGGGAGACATCAGGCAGTGTAAGATATGACAAAATAATAATTTATAAATTATCAAGGGTTCATGAAGGAGAGGGGAGTGGGGAGGGAGAGAGAAAAATCACGAGCTCATGCCAGGGGCTTACAATAGAGAGCAAATATTTTGAGAACAATGAGGGTAATGAATGTACAAATATGCTTTATGCAATTGATGTATATATGGATTGTGATGAGTTGTATGAGTCCCCAATAAAATTATTTTAAAAATTACAGCCAAGAAAATACAGTGGTATAAGTCCACTCCTCCACCATTTTATAATTATTCTTATTCTAGATCCCATATTTGTAGTTACTGTGTAAATCCATCTCACTGTGGGCCTTCCACAGTAAGACAAACTGACAGACAAGTGGTGGAATGAAAACAATAAGCATTCTAATTTAGAAAGGGCTTCAATTTAAAGCAATATAGGAGTATGAGAGTAAGTATAAAAGTGGTTAGGCTACTGTGTCATCAAACCAGTGTAAAGTAACCCTATAGATTCATAGCAACCCTATGGATAACAATGCATAGCTCTCTACCAGCCTCACAATCGATGTTATGTGTGAGCCAATTGTTACAGCGACCATATAATTTCACCTTGGAGAGCAAGGGTAGAGAAAGCCCAGCTCAAAGGCTACATCTTCCTTTTATATCATCCAGTCAATGACAACTCACAGTGACTCTATAGAATAAGGTCTTCCCTCTGAGGTTAGAAAACCAGAACTCTATGGAAGTAGAAAGCTCTTTCTCTGGCTGAGGGGTAGTGTTTTGAATAGATTGCCTTGCGATTAACGGCAAAAGTAACTGCTAAGTAATCAGGCTCCAGAGCCCATATGAGACCCAAAAAATCATCAATATCGGTTAGTATCACCTGCCTCACCAAAGAGAAGCAGTTCCAGCCATCACATTTGAGGTGACATAATTAAATTAACCCAAAAAAGTGGGCTAATTTTTAAGTTGATGATTTTGTATGGCCTGTGCTTAGTAGAATGGCTCTTAGTAGAAAAAAACGTTTCCCCACCGCTGGCTTACACAGTAACTCTCTTTGATATTTTGTCCTAAGCTTATTTTTTAAAAAATAAAAATAACTTTTAATAAGCTTATAAAATATTGCTATAAGATAATAGAAATACTCATTAAAGAAATATATCACAATGTGAAATGATTATTTATCTACTTATTCTCCAAGATCAATTCACATCTGAAGAAAATGTTCTCGCTTTTTTTTTTGAACCAATAAGTCTTTGCTTACAGCTGCAGTTTTCATACTTTTAAAGACTGAACTTTTATTCCTTTGAAGTTTTCTTTGGCTTGTGGAACTGAAAGACAGTCTGAAGAGGCAAGAACAGAGCTGGATAAGGTAAGGTTTCCCAAAGTATTCTTTTTGGACATTAACTGCTACCACTGGAGGGTGACCATGCACAGTATAATAGATAAAATTCCACCCCATATTTTAAGCCTTTTTCTCAACAATGCAGTTTTAGTTTTCTTAAAATATCTTTTTTTAATAAGTCACGTTGTCTTGTGTCCTTCAAAAATGCTAGCTAGATTCCCCTTCAGCAATTCTCCTAGAAATTACTCACCATATATCTGAAGTGTTTGTCCTGCCTTGAATTTGACTGGCCAGTAGGCCTCCTGAAAGTGACTTTTTTGATTAGATATTTTTTGAAGACTTGTGATGGGATTTTTGCGCTGATATGGCACCTGTAAGGAATACAGGAGGAGTGTATCCTGTCAATCGTGTCAAAAACTGATGACCTCCTTTGGAGGTGCAGCCAGGCCAAGATATATAGCTCTCTGGAGTCTGCCCTCTTCTTTCTCTGCCGTCACCTTCCTGCTTGTTGGCCACCCTGAGAGCTGTTGGACCTCTGCCATGTTTCCACCAACCTGGATCCACACAACTGTGCACCCACCTGCCTGTGATCTTCCGTCAGTGTACATCATTGCAGGTGGCTGTGTGAGTGTGAAGAGGGATTTAGGGATTATTACCTGACTGATTGACTTGACTTTGACAGGGCAGGGATATGCCTTGATATATAATTATTTCTTGATATAAAACTCTTTCTAACACTTATATGAGTGTTGCTTCTATGTTACACCTCTGTGGTTTTCTTTCTCAGCGCCATGCAAGAAGTATGTCTGTTCTCGGGGCAAAATAGCATAGGTGTGATTTGTACAGAGCATGCTTGGAGTCTATCACAACATCTTGCGACCACACTGTCCAGAGACCATTGATACCATGATGGAAGTTTGTGAGAATATTGTGTGAGCATGAGAACCCTTAACAGCACGTGGCATGCATGCTGTGGGGAAGGAATACCAAGGCTTGTCATGCTGACTTGTGAGGATGTTTTCTTCCTGAGAGTCTCAAACCACGACTGTCAGATTGTCTTACTGTGGTAGCTGTGCGTTGCTGTTGTGCTGAGAGCTTATGTTACGGTATTTCAAATATCAGAAGAGTCACTCACGGAAAACATGCTTTCGCAGGGCTTCTAAGCTAAGACTAGCCTACGAACAAAGAATAGATTGCCTACTTCTGAAGAATCAGCCACCAGAAACCTTGTGGACAGCACACAAACTTTGTCAGGTACTAAAAACATCATTAATAGAAGCAAAGTAATGCCAGTTATAGACCCAGAAGATTAGCTCCTCAGGTCAGAAGGTACTTAAAATATGATTGAGTGAGAGCTGCCTTCTCATAGAAGATTCAAGCAGAAAGACTCAAATGGAGTGAAGCCTGAAAGATGATGGAATATCAATTAGAAATGCTTCCACAAGCTCATGACTCCCTGGAATCAATCATGTGGCTATGTCAAGAAATTTAGAAGACAGCCGGCAGTTCTCTCTCAATGTACTGCTTCAGCCATTGGTGGATGATCTCCAGGAAATTATTACTTGGATGGGATATTAATATTATTGTGTGCTTGGAGCATTCTGCTGGGTCATTTATATTTTGAATGTATACAAATATGAATCTCTTCCACTCAGTTGGCCAGGGGGCTGTCTTCTAAATTTCTTGACATAGCCTGATTCTGAAGAGTAAGTGGAACAAGAGATCTCACTGCTGATGTCAGGTGGATCAGAGCTGGAAGAAGAGAATGCCAGAAACAGGCTTACTTTTGTTTTCCTGACAAATCAATGGCATTCAACTGTGTGGACCATACACATAGTAGATAACAGTGATAGGAAGTGGGAATCCAGAGCACTTCATTTTGCTCATGTGGAAATTGTACAGCAATCTAGAGGGATTAGAGAAAAGAGAACAAGGAAATACTGCATCAGTTTACATCTGGAATAGTATTCATTAGAACTGTATCCCCTCACTATATACTGAGCAAATCATCAGAGAACCTAGATTATATGAAGCAGAATGCTGTCACAGGACTGGAGGATAGCTTATTGACAACACGATGTGTAGATGACACAACCTTGCTTACTGAACGTGAAGGTAATGGGCGGTAATTGCCTGTGAAGATCATGTATTGCAGCCTTCAGTATGGACTACCACTCACTGTAAAAAAAACAAAACAAACAAACAAAAAAAGAAAGCCTCGCAACTGGAGAAATAGGTAACATCAAAGAAATAGAGAAAACTAAATAACTAAATTGCCAAGGATTTCATAGGGCGTGGATCCAAGGTCCATGGAAGCAATAGTCAAGAAATAAAAAAAAAAATACATTACAGTGGAGAAAACCTGTGCACGACTTCTTGGAGAGTAGAAAAGCAAGGGTTAGGGAACACTTGACACAAACCAAGGTATCTTCACTTACTTCAAATTCGTGTGAAAATTAGACATTGAGTAATCAAGAGCGAAGAGAAATGGATGCATTTGTGCTACGGCGAGGACAAAGAATACCGAGAGTACCGGGAACAAAGAACAGACAGAAGACTCCTGAGAGGCAAGGATGGCAAAGCTTGTCTCCCCAAATTTGGACATGTTGCCTGGAGAAACCAGTCCCGGTAGAAAGGCGTCATGCTTGGTCAAGTGGAGGCTCAGTCAGGCAGAGGAAGAGCCTCAAGTGGATGGCTTTACAGTGGCTGCAACTGTGACGATGGTGCGGGCCCGTGGGTGCTGCATTCTGCTATATGTCGGCTGTTATGGATCAGAATGGACTACAGGACACTTCACAAGAACAAACAATCCAGAAAATCAACTCACTGCCACCGAGTAACTATTGACTCAGAGTAACACTCTAGAGTAAGGTAGAACCACGCCTGTGGGCTTCCTAGACTAGAAAGTCCAGTCTTTCTACTTAGGATATGCTGGTGGTTTTGAACTGCTTACCTTGTGGACCGCAGTCCAATGTAGAAACACTGTGCCAGCAGGGCTCTAACAACAACAGCCACAATAAAATTCCGTGTGGTTCCCTATGTCTTCCAAATGAAATCTTTCTCTCGGTCAGATAAGGACCTGAATTCTTTGGTGACATATTTGGTGAGCCAGGCCAGAAGAAACAGCAGCACTGTCACAAAAATAGTGGAAGCGATCTGAAGTCTTTTTTTTTTTTTTAACAATTTATTGGGGCTGATACAATTCTTTTCACAGTTCATACATATACATACATCAATTGTATAAAGCACATCTGTACAGTCTTTGCCCTAATCATTTTTTTCTCTTTTCTTCTTTTACATTTTATTAGGGACTCAAACAACTCTTACCACAATCCATACATATACATACATCAATTGTATAAAGCACATCCATACATTCCCTGCCCCAATCATTCTCAAGGCATTTGCTCTCCACTTAAGCCCCTTGCATCAGGTCCTCTTTTTTTTTTTTCCCTCCCTCCCCTTTCCCCCCTCCCTCATATGCCCTTGGTAATTTATACCTCGTTATTTTGTCATATCTTGCCCTATCCGGGGTCTCCCTTCCCCCCTTCTCTGCTGTCCCTCTCCCAGGGAAGAGGTCACATGTGGCTCCTTGTAATCAGTTCCCCCTTTCCAACCCACTCACCCTCCACTCTCCCAGCATCGTCCCTCACGCCCTTGGTCCTGAAGGTATCATCCACCCTGGATTCCCTGTACCTCCAACCCTCATATGTACCAGTGTACAGCCTCTGTCCTATCCAGCCCTGCAAGGTAGAATTCGGATCATGGTAGTTGGGGGGAGGAAGCATCCAGGATCTGGGGGAAAGCTGTGTTCTTCATCGATACTACCTCACACCCTAATTAACCCATCTCCTCTCCTAAGCCCCTCTATGAGGGGATCTCCATTGGCCGACACTTGGGCCTTGGGTCTCCACTCTGCACTTCCCCCTTCATTTAATATAATATATATATACACATACATATATACATATACACATATATACACATACATACACACACTTATATCTTTCTTTTTTTTTGCATGATGCCTTATATCTGGTCCCTTGGGCACCTCGTGATCGCACTGGCCGGTGTGCTTCTTCCATGTGGCCTTATTTGCTTCTGAGCGAGATGGCCGCTTGTTCACCTTCAAGCCTTTAAGACCCCAGACACTATCTCTTTTGATAGCCGGGCACCATCAGCTTTCTTCACCACATTTACTTGTTCACCCACTTTGGCTCCAGCCGTTGTGTCGGGAGAGTGAGCATCATAGAGTTCCAATTTAATAAAAGAAGGTATTCATGCATAGAGGGAGTGTTTGAGTAGAGGCCCAAGGTCCTTCCGCCACCTTAATACTTGATCTATAAATATAGACACATAGATCTATTTCCCCAACCTCCTATATATATTTGCATGTACATGTCTTTGTCTAGACCTCCATGAATGCCCTTTGACTCCTAGCTCTTTCCTCCATCTCCCTTGACCTTCCTCCTGCCCTACTACCATGCTTCATCGCCACCTGGGCTAGAGTATACCTCTTCTCTAAGCAACCTTACCCTTGATCATTTCCCACCAGGCCTGCCACTCCCCCTTCTCTACCATTTGGGGTCCCATGTTTTTCCCTTGTCCCTGGGTTTGTTAACACCACTTCCTTACCCCCCCCTACCCCCACACCCCAAGTCCCCCCGGAAGTGTCGGTCCCGTTGTTTTTCATCCAGATAGTTCATCCAGCCTGTCCTATTCAGACAGACCTGTGGAGTCACTAACATGCACGAAAACTAGACAGAGGAACACAAAGCAACAGTATACAACCAGACAACAAAACAACCAAAACAAACCACTGAAAAAGAACAGAACAAAACAGTTCACAAGAGAAAAGCTTGTAGTTAGTTCAGGGATCTTTGCTGGCCCTTAGGAGCGTTTTCCAGTCCAGTCTGTTGGGGCACCACGCCCTGGCCCCAAAGTCCACTTTCAGCATTCCCTGGGGACCTTGCCACTCCATTCCCTTGCTGTTCCGCTGCACTCCCCCAGTGATTTGCCTCGGTGTGGTGGGATCAGGTCAGGTGCAATTCCCACACTGTGTCTCCGGTGCTGTCCCCTGTATCGCCCTTAGTCACTGAGGGGCATCATGTCTCATAGTAGGGCCAGCCATGTTGTTCTCTCTGTGGACTGGCTGCTCTACTCAGGAACATCATCATCACGGCCTGGTGGGCCAGGCTGTGCTCCACTCTCTCCTCCTGCCCCTTCATCTGCTCCCGTGTGCTCTGATCAAATATGTCCATCTCCCATAGCTGCAGAGTCAATGTCGTCCTTTGGAACAAATTCTTTTTGGGGGAGGGGCAGGAATCCACTTAATTTATGGTGCTGGGGCCAGCCTCCCAGACCTCTCCACCGGTTCCCTCCTCCACGCCGGGATATTGCATTCACACCTTGCGACACTGGGTTGAAGTCTGGTCCCACTTTCCCTGTGGAGATATAAACCATACCCTCCCCTTGGGTGGATTAATGCCCCATTTCTGTCATGCTGATTGTACTTACCTCAGGGGACTCATGTTGTACCTGTCCCTTTGGGTCTGGCTTACCTCGCTTAACATAATTCCTTCCAGCTCTTCCCATGAAATAACGTGTTTCATGTGCTCATCGGTGCTTCTTAGTCCTGCATAATACTCCATTGTGTGTATGTGCCAAAGTTTGCTAATCCACTCGTCTATCGATGGAAACTTAGGCTGTTTCCAAGTCTTTGCTATTGTGAATTGTGCCGCAATAAATATTGGAGCGCATATGACTGGTCGTGTTTTATTTGCTGCTTCAACCGGGTATATGCCCAGTAGAGGGATGGCTGGGTCGTAAGGTAGATCAATTTCCATTTTCTTTAGGTATCGCCAGATTGCTTTCCACAGTGTCTGTACAAATCTACACGACCACCAGCAGTGGAGGAGGGTTCCTATTTCACCACAGCCCCTCCAACACTTGTTGCTCTCTGATTTACTGATCTGGGCTAGCCTCAGGGGTGTTAGGTGGTATCTCATGGTTGTTTTGATTTGCATTTCTCTTATGGCAAGGGACTTCGAGCACTTTCTCATATATTTATTGGCCATATTGATCTCCTCTCTAGTGAAAGTTCTTCTCATTTCTTTTGCCCACTTCCTTAGGGGGTTAACTGTTTTCCTCTTTTTGCAGGTCATGGTGATGTTGTAGATTTTAGTAATGAGCCCTTTGTCTGACGTGTCATTACTAAAAATCTTCTCCCAGTCTGTGGGTTGCCTTGTCACCCTCTTGGCAAAGTCTTTCGAGGTGCACAGGTGTTTTATTCTTATTAGATCCCATTTGTCGATTTCCAGATCACCTGTGTGTGTCCCCTTCCCTGTTGCAGTGAGCCTATGTGCTCCCTGGGCCAGTGCTCTGAGATTAGTCCCGATTCCCTCCTTAATGGTCCTGATGGTTTGGGGTTTGACTTCTAGATCTGTGATCCACCTTGAGTGTATTCTTGTGCATGGGGTGAGGTAGACGTCTTGTTTCAACTTTCTACATGTGGATATCCATTGTTTCCAGCACCACTTATTAAAGAGGGCATCTGCTTCCCACTTGACGTTTTTGGGACCCTTGTCGAAGATCAGTTGTCTATATGCTGATGATTTTACTCCTGGGCTTTCTATTCTTTTCCACTGGTCTGAGTGTCTATCATTGTGCCAGTACCATGCTGTTTTGACCACTGTAGCTGTGTAGTAGGCATTAAAATCAGGTAGGGCGAGTCCTCCAATTGTGTCCTTCTTCTTGAGGAGTTCTCTGCTAATTCTGGGTTTCTTCCCTCTCCATATGAAGTTGGTGGTCAGTTTTTCCAATTCTTTGAAGAAGGTTGATGGTAATTGGATTGGTATAGCATTGAACTTGTAGAGTGCTTTAGGAAGAACTGTCATCTTTACTATGTTCAGCCTACCTAACCATGAGCAGGGGAGCTTCATCCATTTGTGAAGGTCACTTTTGGTTTCCTGTAATAGGGTTTTATAATTATGCTTATATAGGTCTTTAGTATTTTTTTTAAGTATATTCCTAGGTATTTCAGTTTGTTCTTGGCTACTGTGAAGGGTACTTCCCTCTTAATCGCCTCTTCCATGGCCCTGTCCGATGTGTATAGAAACACTACTGACTTCTGTTTATTGATCTTGTATCCTGCTACTCTTCCGTATTCCTCTATTGCTGTAAGTATTCCAACTGTGGAGTTTTGGGGGTCTTCAATGTATAGGATCATGTCATCTGCAAATAACGATAGTTTCACCTCCTCCTCTCCCAACTGGATCCCTTTGATGTCCTTCCGCTGTCTTATGTTGTTAGCCAGAACCTCCAAAACGATATTGAATAGAAGAGGGGACAGGGGGCATCCTTGTCTTGTACCCTTTTTCAGTGGTATTGTTCTTGTCTTTTCTCCATTGACTATGATGTTGGCTGTTGGTCTTTCATAGATAGCTTGTATGAGCTTGAGGAACTTACCTTCCAATCCTATCTTCATGAGTGTTTTGATTAGGAATGGATGCTGGATGTTGTCAAATGCTTTTTCTGCATCTATGGATATTATCATATGGTTTTTATCCTTTTTCTTCTCGATGTGGTGTATGATATTGATGGATTTTCGGATGTTAAACCATCCCTGCATCGCTGGGATGAATCCTACTTGGTCGTGGTGAATGATATGTTTGATGTTCCTTTGTATTCTATTGGCCAATATTTTGTTAAGAATTTTTGCATCTATGTTCATTAGAGATATTGGTCTATAATTCTCTACACCTGTGGGGTCTTTTCCCTGTTTGGGTATCAAAGTAATGCTGGCTTTGTAAAATGAGTTTGGGAGCTTGCCGTTCTTTTCTATGTTCTGGAATACTTTGTTGAGGATCGGTGTCAACTCTTCCCTGAATGTTTGGTAAAATTCTGCTGTGTAGCCATCTGGCCCTGGGGCCTTTTTCCTTGGTAGGTTTTTGATGACACTCTCTATTTCTTCCTTCGCTATGGGTTTGTTGAGGTTCTTGATCTCTGTCTCAGATAATCTAGGGATAGATTGTTTTTCTAAATATTTATCCATGTCTTCCAGGTTTCTGAATTCATTAGAATACAAACCTTCATAGTACTTTGTGATTATCCTTTTTATCTCATTGGGGTCTGTTGTTATTGCCCCCGATTCATCTCTTATCCTGGCTATTGATGATTGTTCCTTTCTATCTTTGGTAAGCTTTGCCAGGGGAGTGTCAATTTTATTAATTCGTTCATAAAACCAGCTTCTAGTTGCGTTAATCCTTTGCATTGTTCTTTTGTCTTCCCACTGGTTTAACTCCGCCCTGATTTTTATTATTTCTTTTCTCTTGCTATTGGAGGGGTAGTTCTGTTGACTCTGTTCTAGTTGTTGGAGGTTTTGTGTTAACATATCTGTCATACGCCTTTCTTCTTTTTTCATGTATGCATTCAGTGATATCAAGCTACCTCTGATAACTGCCTTTGCAGTGTCCCATAAGTTTTGATATGTTGTATGCTCGTTCTCATTAGTTTCTAGAAATTTCCTGATATCCTCTCTGATCTGGACCTTAACCCATTCATGTCGCAGGAGATCGTTGTTTATTCTCCAATTGGTGGCCCTTGCTTTTCTGGGTGCCCTTCTATTAATCTCCAGCTTTATGGCTGGTGGTCTGAGAAAGACGTCTGGATAATATCTATGTGTTTGAATTTACTCAGGCTGGCCTTGTGCCCCAGCATGTGATCTATTCTTGAGAAAGATCCGTGTGGATTGGAGAAGAATGTGAAACCTTTTGCTTTTGGATGAAAGGCTCTATAGATGTCTATCAGGCCCTGTTGCCTAATTACATTGTTTAGCTCTCTGGCCTCTTTGCTGAGCTTCTTTCCCTGTGACCTGTCTTTCTCTGATAGTGGAGTGTTGAAGTCCCCCACTATTATTGTTGTTTCCGTGATTTCTTCTGTCATTTTTTTAATAGTTTGTTTGACGAAATTTGCCGCACCATTATTAGGTGCATAAATATTCAGTATGCGTATTGCTTCCTGGTTTACTGAGCCTTTGAGCATTATGTAATGTCCCTCTTTGTCTCTTTTTATGTTTTGGATCTTGAGATCCATTTTGTCGGAGATTAAGATAGCCACTCCTGCCTTCTTGGAGTTACCATTTGCTTGATAAACTTTCTGCCAGCCCTTTATTCTCAGCATATGCTTGTCTGCTTGCTTAAGGTGTGTCTCTTGCAGGCAGCAGATTGATGGGTTATGTTTTCTAATCCAATCCTCCAGCCTCTTTCTTTTAACATATGAATTGAGCGCATTTGTATTCATAGTGATTATTACAATCTCTGGCTTCATGGTTGCCATATTCTGTTTTGTGTTTTGGGTCTTTGCCTATCTTCCTTCATATCAGTGTACTGCGTTTGAGTGGAGGGTTTCTATCCTGTCCTCTTTTCCATCTGAGACCGTTTTGTCCTGGTACGTGTTGCTGGCATGTTGGCTTCTAGATGGAGATGGGCTATATGGTGGTCTCCTGGTGGTTCTAGTTGGAGCTTGATCTTCTGGCCATAGTGAGTCAGCCAGTATGTTCTGCAGGGTCGGGTGACTTGCAGTATATTTTTTGAGTTCTTCCTTGTCCTGGAAGACCCTTATCTTACCCTCTATCTTAATGGATAACTTGGCAGGGTATAGGATTCTGGGGGAGGCATTTTTATCTTTTAGTTTTTGGAAGATGATGCACCATTCTCTCCTCCTCTTCATGGTTTCTGCTGATAAGTCTGAGCATAATCTTACCTGCGCTCCTTTGTATGTGACTGTCTTCCTTTCTCTTGATGCTCGTAGAATTTTCTCTTTTTCCTCTAAGTTGGATAATTTTACAATTATATGCCTTGGCGTGTTCTTCTTGGTGTTTAGCTTAGCCGGCGTCCTCTCTGCTTCCTGTATGAGAGTCGGATTCTCCTTTGTTAGGTTGGGGAAATTTTCTTCCAGGAATTCCTTTGCTATCTTGGCGGTCGATTTGTGTGTTATGTTGTGTTCCGGTAGACCGATTATTCGAATATTATTCCTCTTCATAGCATCTGTCATTGATCTCAGGCTGTCTTCTGTTTCTTTAATTTTCCTATCTGATTGTTTTTCTCGCTTGCTTCGTTTGGTTTGAGCGTCCTCGAGTTCACTGATACGGTTCTCAGCCTCCTCAAGCCTAGATATAGCTTCTGTGACCTTTTGTGTGGCCTCTGCTACCTCCTCTGTTAGTTTCTGCAGTTCCTTTTGGTGGATAGTATTCATCCCCTCTATTGTGGACTTCATCCCCTCTATTGTGCATTTCATCCCTTCTATCGTTGCATCCTTATTTTGGTTTGCTTCTCTTAGCTCCTGTATTACTGCAAGCAGAGTTCTGAAGATTTCCTTTTGTGGCTGATCTATATCTGTTTCTTCTATGAGTGACGTTAGGTCTGTTAAAGTGCCTCGTTTCTCTGATTTTTTTGTTGGGAGTGATGTGGTCTGTTGATTTTTCCTTGATCCTTTAATAGGCCCCATGCTTCTGGGAGACAGGAGTAACCTTATTGTGTGGAGGCTCAGGCCACTGTGCCCTCTTCTGGGGTGGCTGGGGCGGGCTGCGGCAGGCTTAGGGCTGGCACTGGGGACCCAACAGGGCCCCAGGTGGTGAGAGCTGGCTGGAGCTCACTGACGGCTCCTCAGGGACTGCAAAGCCGAGACCCAGGCTCCACTGCAGGTGGAATGTTTGATCTGCCCGGGCTGTGAGCGGGCGCGGGGAGGCCCCTTGGGTAGCTGGGCAGGCAGCTGCGGGACACTGCAGGGAACAATGGTGTTCGCTCTCCGCCCTTTTGGCGCGAAACCGCAGGGGGTAATGGCACCGGCAAAGGAGGCTTGGCGCGAAACCGCAGGGGGCAATGGCGCCCTTCCTCCGCTCAGGCTCAGAGTCGCGGCCGCCGGGGTCACCGCAGCACCCTGGGGAGGGCACCTACTCTTGTGCCTTGCGCAGGGAGGGGCCCTTGGTGGGCAGACTCAGCAGCGCGGGGGCGGCGCTCCGCGGAAGCTCAGGGTCCCGGACAGGCGCGGGTTGGGCTATGGCTCCTGTTGGCGGGAAGTGCTCAGCGCAGGGTCCCCGCCAGGAGTGGAGCTGGCGCTAGGCTGCCAGGGGCGGGCGGCCGGCGCACGGAGGGCAGGTGGAGAGGTCCGCGGCAGCGGTGCGGGTGGATGGTCCCCCGTGGGGGTCGCCAGACAACCCGCGGGTCCGCTCCCCTGAGCTTGGATGAATGGAGGGAGGGACGTGGGCCCGAGGGCAGATCGCTGCCCTGCAGGGAGAGGGGAACTGCGGGAGAGGAAAGCTTCTCTCCCAGTGGGGATCCGCGAGTGGGGAGTGGGGAGTGGGCCGCTGGTGTAGGGGAGCGTGACTTGCTGCGCCTGTCTAGGCAGGGCAGGCAAGCGGCTCTGGGCTGGCGTCCGGTTTGGGGATGGAGCCTAAGCCAGTCGCCAGTGAGCTCACGGCAGCTTAGTGGCCAGAGATGTCCCACTAGTCCGGTCCTCTTTCACCTAGACCCCTGCTCAGGACAAATACGTGGGGTAGGACTGGGGTGCTGTCCCAGGGGGATATTTCACTCACCAGACTCTTACTATTCAGCTACCTGGTCGCCAATCCCGCTTTGTTTGGAGGAGCTCTCAGAGTATGCGGGTGTCCCTGTCGGCCATCTTCCCCCCTGAAGTCTTAACCAGGCAAATAGATGGGTAGATACCAGGATCCTTTGCAATTATGCATCTTGTAGGCTCCCTGGTGAGAAGGTGGCCAGTTTTCAGAAGTGAATAAATCTTTGATTGAGAATTTTACTTCTCTCCCTTTTTATCTGGGGTATGACTTTCAGTGGATTGTCTGCAATTGGCACCTTCCCCTGACAGACTTCCATCAGTTCTGGTTAAGAAGAATTGTCAGACCACCTTTCTTCAGTTATTCTCTGTCTTACCCTTGAAAACTAGCTTGTTTTCTTGAGTTTTTCTGATGTTTAAAAGTCTTCTTGTGGTTTTGCCCTATATCCAGTATGCTGTGAGTCTGAAGTGGAGAAGAGAACATTACATTTGAGTGTTGTAAAGAGATTTAGCTGGCTTTACCTTCAGGGATAAGGAAAAGCTGGTGGTGAGGGTAGCCTGCTTAATTTCTGAGGAAAAAAGAAAAGTGATTTTTCCCTTTACCTAAAATTAAGTCTACCATGATGCCATATGGACATGGGTCAGGTTTCTGGGATGGTTTACCTCAGTTCTTCCTTCTCAATGCTGAAAGAATTCATGCTGCAGAAGCACTTTTGTAAATCCAAATAACTTTTATGAGGGAAAGGGCAGTTTGGGGTGTCCAGTCTCAGATAGCTCACACTGTCTCTGGAAATTGTGCCGCATGACAGGGGCTGTGGTACAGTTTGACTGAAAATGACCACTTCAGGGAAGCACCCCAACCCCCAAAACCACATTGATAAAAGGCCTTTAAAAGGAGTCCAAAAAACCAAAATAGAAGTCCCGGAACCAAAACCAAACTAGAGAGTACACGCCCTGACAGGGCGCATGCACGCATGAATCCCGCACAGGAGTGATCCCGCCCTCAGACCTGAAAGACAGCACCTGGAAGGGAAAGCCCAGCCCCCCACCTATGCTATTATGCCCGTCTGTTCCCACTTGGTGGTGGGGTGTGTGTCCTTGAGGATACTGGCAATTCTTAGTGTCTGGTCCAGGGACACAGGTGACATAATGTTGCTGATGCCTACTCTGTGTGGGGGGGAGGGTCTCCCCAATTTGACCTTCACCTGTATCTAGGTGACCACTGTCTGCAAAGGTCCAGCTTTGGATTGCCCCCATAGGTACCTGATGTGTACCTGATTTCTTTCCAACCCAATTTGTTATGGCATGGCCAGCTAATTTTGTTTCGTGTGGGCATTCGGTGGAGACGAGCCCTCTATCCCTAATCTCCCTACCTATCATATGCACCATTAAATGACAGGGAAGAGCTAGAGGTCACATGAGCTTCTTTCACCGGATAAGTAAACTCTCCACGTTGGACATCCTTTCTGACTCTAGAAACTTTTTCCAGATTCTTCCTTCCTTCCTCTGTTAACAAACTACATTATGTGTCTTTAAGAAGACAGTTCTTTTAAAGAATGCACCATTTCTTTTAAGTAGTTTAAGAATGCCTTCTAAATGAAAATGTTGGTTAAAATATAACTTTTTCTTCCAGATGACAATTAGATGAACTCTATATGTATATTTTCTTTTGTTAAAATCTCATAGTTGGATTTATCACCTGCATATACTTATGAATTACCATAGACTATTTTAATATTATAAAAATAAAATGAATATATATATACAAAACCTTGAAATATATAAAAGAATATGTAAATATAATGTAGAAGAAGAATTAGATATAGCTATACATAGCAATTGTCATAGAACCTTGTCCTGGTTCTGTGTTGGATTATTTAAAACCACCAGTCACTACATACAAAATGTGTAGCTGTGTCTTAGGTAGTCAAAATAGGGAAAGAGGGAGGTGGGAATTATCTCCCCAAGCTTGCATGTGGCCACAACAGAGGGGTTGGAAGGAAATCAGGCAGCCATTTGGATAATAGGGAAATTCAGAACTGAGCATGTGCAAACTAAGCCACCTAAACTCAGGTGGGAGGTTCACCTGGGCACACTCACTCAGCCCAGCCACCTGACATCACACAGGTAGGCCTAGATTAGAGGTTCTCAAGCTTTGGGTCATGACCCCTTTGGGGGTCGAAAGACCAGGGGTCCTCCAATTCATAACACTAGCAAAATTACAGTTATAATGTAGCAACAAAAATAATTTTTATGGTTGTGGGGGTCACCACATGAGGAATTGTAGTAAAGGGCCACGGCATTAGGAAGGTTAAAACCACTAGCCTAGACTCAGCCAATGGGTTCAGCCACTACCTCAACTTCCAGCCAGAGTGTAAAATAGAATAAAGGCAGGGAGCACAGTCCTGCAAGTCCTTTTGGTTTCATGGCCTCCTCGATCCTCTGTGTCCTATATTCTTTCCATGTGGTTTTCATGCCCGTTTGGGAACCCCGCACGGTTTCCACACGGCCGGCACACTTTCCAGAAGATTGTGTACCTTTATGAGACTGCGATACCTGAAACTTCCCTTTCTTCCAAAAAAAACTCCCTGGGATTACAAAAGTGCTTCTGCTGTGTGAATGCTTTCAGCATGTGAAGTAATGAACCTAAGTAAACCCAATTCAGAAACCTAAAAAGTTTTGTTAATTAGTATGTTAACTTTTTGTTATTATAAGGATTGTTTAGAAAAATGAAATGGTTTGAAACTTCTATGGTATTAGAATGATTTGGTTGAGGTTACTCATAAAATTTTAAATGGAGAGAAAATCTGTTAGTTTCCTAGCTCTTGATAGAAGATCAAAGTTTACTTCCCACTATTTGCACTTGAAAAGGCTCAGGAGGACAGAGGTTAGTTACTATAGGAAGAAGCCTTTTAGTATTTCAGTCTGCCAATAACAGGTTAAGCCAAAGGTTGGCAGACCTGTTTATTAACACCAGAGCCTAGGTAGATCAAATGGCTTGTGATTTATGGTATTGGATCTTCGACATATTTAAATGATCTTCCATAATTCTAATGCCTTCTATAAAAATAGTAGTAACCTGAATGTTTCCAGCATTGTATTTGAAAATCTTTCCTTTTGTCTAATATCTAAGGATCTAATTTTAACTAAATCGGTACAATTTTACACTGCTTTGTGAATTTGTCACTTGTTGCTGTTAGGTGCCATCAATCTCTTTCCAGCTAATAGCTACCACATATACAACAGATAGGAGCATAATCAATTCAAGCTCCAGCCAGGTGGGCGGTACGCCGGGGTGGCCCAAACTAGGCCCAGGTGGGATTTATTCAGCCAATGAGGTCAACCAATACCTGCCACCCACGTGCAGTGACTAAAACCTGAAACTGCTTCCATCCTTTAGAAAAACCAGTTAGATCACAAACCAGGCTTTGGCGTGAATTCCTTCTCACGGGAAGCCAAGAACCGAGGTATTTCCCACCCAAGAAACCTAACATTGTGGAGTCTGTGACTCAGATATGTAACTTTGGGACTTTTCAAGGATATTTTCCTGATTGGGCCCCCCATTCTGGCCTCACTGACTTTTCAGGCAATTTCCAGACTCACCTCACCACTCTTGGGATTCTAAGGAAACAACAACTCGGTCGGACTGTAAAAAGTGCTCGGCATGTGGGTGGAAAGAATGCCAGCCTGGACCTTTGCTGCCCAGAGAGAGCTGTAGACGTCCCAGGACCTGCTATGGCCCCACATGTTATGTATAGTAGGGCCCCATCGCCATGTGTCTGTTCTTCTATCTGTGCTTCCTCTTTGTATGTGGGGCTGCAGGGCTGCCTTCCCGTGCTTCCAGGGCCTTGCATGTTCGCCCCAGCTCCCTGGGATGGGATAGAAACATAGTAGCAGCAGTGTTGGGGAATTTCAATCCCAAAAGCCGTATTGATAGTCAGTGATCTGCTTTGTGTCCTAGCCAGCAAGACTGGTGTGCATGGCCGGAAACCCTGCAGATCTGTGCAGGATTCTGGCTCCCCTTATCCCCTGCCGACTCTCCACTAAGCCGCATACCATGGCTGCCATTTCCCTGACCATGTGACTCTTTGTTCCTCATCAAGATGGCCCCAGCCAGTGTCTGCTCCATTTTGTTGTAGGACACCTGAGGATGTGACCCTGGACAAGAGGTGCACTGTGCTCCATGTGGGGAGCAGCATGCAGTGGGCAAGGCTGCCGGTTCTCTGTCTGAAGCCTCGGCCAAAGGCGTAGGAAGCCAGGCCCCGGAATAACTGCTATCTTTGTCTTCAAAGTCTTTTCAGCATCACGGTCTCTGGTCCTGGGGCCATGCGTGTCCATGCTACAATTCCATTGTGACAGTCTGTGTCCTGCCAAGGATCCCAAGTTCCCTAGAATGTTCCCTGAGCCAACTCTCCTCCCCTTCACAGGTTACAGAAAGGCTGCTCATTCCAGTGGTCTCACCTGTGGAGGCCCAGTGAATTATTCACGCCTCTAGTTCCCTCCACAGGCCCTGCAGAGTCACCTAATGCGGGGGCCATTGCGTGATATCTAGAGAACATTGGGGCCAGTTTGCTGGCAAAGACTGAGTTCCCTGACCCCTGCCATGGCCAGGGGCACCTGCTCCAGCCCCCAGTTCCAGAGCCCCTAGTGGCACATTCTGAGACAGCAGTTATAACCCTGGGGCACCAGGCTCTCCTAAATTCTCGGTTGTTTTGTTTTCTACGTAGTTAATGCTGTCCCCAGAAGATTGGCATTGTACTGTATCCTGTCGAATTGGGATAGATTTGACCCTGAGCTGCTGACGAATCAGAGCTGTAGGGTTTTACAATACCATCTGGCCTCAGGACATTCTCGGTGACAAGGAATTCTGAGCCAAGAACAGCACACTTTCCCTTCTGACCCTGATTCAGGGAGAACATTTCTGTGGAAGGATGGGGAAGTGAGGAGTTCCCTTATGTCAGAGCCTTTTCCTGTTGAGAAACAGTAAGGACCTTTACTCCCAGTGCACCCAGAATCCCCCAATGGGCCCTGGATGTAGCTGAAGGCTACTATACCCTCAGCCCCAAACACCACCTTTGGACCCTGAACCTGTAGAGGCTGGGGAAGCAGGATACCCTGCCAACACTTAATTCTACCCTTAGTAGAGACAGCTGAGGAGTTTGGGCCCCAGGAAACTCACAGGCCTTTCACCCTAATTGAACTCAGTTAGAGTAAAAGTGACTTGGGCAGTTACTCTGACAAACCTGAACAGTACACAGAGCTTCCAGCACCTCACCCTTGCATATGACCTGACTTGGAAGGATCTAATGATCAGACTGGGACAGACTGAGAAAGAACAAGTGATAAAAAGTGGTCGGAGCTTTCAGAGCGTGTACATGTAAGGAATGATAAGTACCCAATAGGGGAAACGCTGTGCTGAGTCTAACCCTGCTTGGGATTGTAATGACCCCCATGACCAGTGAGCACTGGAACATTTCCCGGTGTGTATCACAAGTGGACTGAAGCCAGGTAGACAAAAGGTCATTAATTATGCCAAAGTGACAGCTATTAAACAGGGGCCTGATGAAAAGATGCATAGGTTTCTTAGAGTGGCTAAAAGAAGCCCGGAAGTATCATATCATTGAAAAATAGATTCCTACAAAGGGCAAGTCTTGCTCAGGGACACATTTCTCACCCAGGCCATGGCAGACAGAAAAAGCACCAGAAGATAGTGTTGAAGCCTGAAGGAGTGACCCTAGAAGAGATGCTAACTAGTGTCACCACCACCTTTTAAAACAGGGAATAGGAGGGAGAGGTCCAAGCTCAGGATGAGAGCAGGAAGGACATCAGATATGCACAGGTGCTCACTGACATTGCTAGATATCACCCATCAACCCGTCCCACATCTTCCAGACTCGTGAACAAGGTATAGAGTGCCCTGTGTGCCTTGTCATTGGTCTAGGAATTGCC
The DNA here is from genome assembly GCF_050624435.1 of Tenrec ecaudatus. Lineage (NCBI taxonomy): Eukaryota > Metazoa > Chordata > Mammalia > Afrosoricida > Tenrecidae > Tenrec > Tenrec ecaudatus. Next base: position 239,068,538 of record NC_134531.1, read on the forward strand.
CTAACTGGAATAGGCCTTCCAAAGGGCCATGTTGCCACTGTCCTCTGTCCTATGGCAAATAACCAAGAGGGAGGCGTCCACAGGCTAGTGGGCAGCTACTAATTGAAGACTGACCCAACTGGGCCAGCAAAGGAGACAGCTATTATGAGTTTGGAAATTTGAATGAGCAATCAATGTGGCAGGCAGGGTAATAAATTACCTCCTAGATATGGAGGCTGACTATCCTGTCCTTACCTTCCCTGGACCCTGGGCACCGTTCAAGAGGTGAAACTGTGGAAATTACTACGGTCAGATCCCGCCGAAGTGAGGGACGCAGCCAAGTTCTCCTGGGAGTTGTTGGACAGTGTTAAGATGGCATTTTATCGCCACCCAAGGACAGATAAGTGCTCCATAGAAAACCCTATCTGAGACTCACCACAGTCATTAAGTCAATAAATGCTTTTACACAATTCCTGTGTTTAAAGTAAACTGGGACCCACGCCTGTCAATCCTAAGATTTCTTTTCTAAACTTCCAGTGACATGAACCCACACCTCCAAGGGCCCTGATAACTCACAGCTTTACCCCTGCCTTACCTGGACTGTTTACCTGTTGAGTTGCTTCCAGAAGTCAGCAGCTTACCAATGTCTCTGAGCCAAGTGCGTCAACCCCAGCATCACCAGCTCCTGGACCACCCCAACCTCATTCTTGGTGGGCCCTGAGTAGCTAACCCCTTCCAGGGGAGCAGTAATGGTGGACACCTAGCCCACTCCATGCCCCTTTTTGCCAGCAGGAAGAGATTTTTGTTGCCCAGTATCCAAAAGATTTGCGTCCATACTCCTTCAGTGGGGAAATGTTAGGTAGCAGGAGAGGGACTGGGGTTGTCCCTCTCCATGCCTGAAGGCCCTCTACAGGAGGTTACTGCAGACAATCAGGCACATTCTGAGCCAGCCATAAAGACATGGATTTATGTCTAAATCCATGGATTTAAAATCTATGTCTACTGGGCAAGCACCAATTCAAGCCCGAGCCAGGTGGGTGGTATACCTGGGTGCCACAAAATAGGCCCAGGTTGGCTTAATTCAGCCAATGGGGTCAACCAAGGCCTGTGATCACGCTTCTCAGTGAGAGGTCCCAAATACCTGGATGGTGAGACTGCCCTTTCCTGATTTTACTTCTTCCTCTCCCTTCTGCTCAGCCATGCCACAGTCTCTCTGGCCTCAGGACACCCTATGTGGGTGTGCAGTCCAACGAGGTTGCCTGTGTTCAGTGACAAAAACCTGAAACTTCTTCCATTCTTTATGAAAACTCACGTGAATCACAAACTAGGCTGTGGCGTGAACTCTTTCTCATGCAAACCCTAGAATCAAGGTGTTTTCCACCCAAGAAACCTAACAGCTCTGCAGTTTTTCTTCTTTCAGACAGGTCAAGTTAAGCTGAAGCCTCTGTTTGTGGTGGCTTTGACATCCATATCCTTTAGTGCTTTAGAGCGAAACTCAGAAGCCAACAATGGCTTCTTATTTGGTTGACTCTTCCATTTTTCCACAAAGTCTAGACTTTTCCCCTCATATCTGCTTTTACATTCCAAGATTCACAAGTCAATAATCAAACACATATTTTGATACCTTGTATTAAGGACATATCATATTGAAAGATTAGGGATCAAGGGGATTGTGTCCACCGAATGCGTAAGCTAAATAAAAATTAGCTGGCCATGCACAACAAGAGGGTTGGAAAGAAATCAGGCACATATTAGACACCTACGGGGATGATCCAAAGCTGGGGATTCCTAGTCTGAGGTCACCTGGCCACACACTAGGCACCTGCAACAACACGTCACAGGTGCAACTGAATTTAGCCACTAAAAATGGCCAATATCATCAATCATGGCCCCTCAAGTAGGGTTATAGGGGACAGAAAGCAGGGACCAAAGGCAGTTGCTTTCTCATTCCATGCTCTGGTTCCATGTTTCTTCTCCCATATTCCTTTTATGTGGTTTTACACACTCGTCTGAAGTGGCCATCTTCAGTCGCAAACTCTTGTGCAGAGGCCACCTCCTCCATGCTTTCCAGAGATAGGGTGTACTGTTTGTACTATATGAGACTGTCATACCCAAAATTACCCTTTCCTTCTTAAAAGTTACTTGGATTCACAAAAGTGCTTCTGCTGCATGAATTCTTTTAGCATTGAGAAGCAAGAACCCAGGTAAACCATTACAGAAACCTATTATCACCCTGCAGTTTACTAAGCCTGGTATCCTTTCCAGGACTGTGGTCTCCCTATAACATGCCCAAAACATGCTCACTTCTAAAGAGCATATTGGCTTACTTCACTGAAGATGATTTTGTTTTTCGGGCAGACCATGGAAAATTTAGTATTCTTTGCCAACACTGTAATTCCAATTTATCACTTCTGCAATCTTCCTTATTCATCATCCAGCTTCACCTGGGCATGAACTGATTTAAATTGTCATGGTTTAAGTCAGATGCTCCTAGTCCTCAAAGTAACATCTTTGCTTTAATACCTTCTAACCTCTTGGGAGTATACCTTCCAGAACCCCTTGAAAGCCAATTGAAGTTCTCAAAATCTTGTGTGCACTAGGGAGCCCATGTAGACGTGATAACTGAAAACTTTTCTAAAGCAGATTCCACACATCTTCTACTTATTTTGCTGATGTGTGTCCCCATCTAAATTAGGAGTAGGATGTCTCCACCTAGTATTCTTCCAATAGAAAAACGTTCTTTACCAAATTAGTTCCCTTTCTTTTCACTGTGTGTGTATGTGCACATATGTGTGCGTTTAGTTTCCACATGAATGCATCCATTCATCAAATATTAACTGTTTTTCTCCTTCCTTTAAAATATGTTCCTTCCAATTAACAGCACTCCTTTCTTAGGAAGTTGAGATGAAGGTGTGGTTGAGAGAGGTCCTTTCTGCAACTTATATGAGAGTATTTATTAGTATGTGACTTTTTGATCCTGAACCAGAGTTATAGCCACAATCCAAATAGTCCCAAGTTAATGATGTTCAATTTTATAAGTAACCTAAAATTAAACATATATAAGACATATATTTTTGTACATGATTGATAGAGCATATTATTATTGACCTTAGTAACCACTGTGACCAGATTGTTCCTTGTTCCAGGTGACTTTAATTCTTCACACTGGGGTCAACACCATATCTTTCTAACCTTGTGCTCATATATTTTCTTTCAAATAGCAATCATTTATTCATACAGCCACAATCTACCTAAATTATTTTCAATAGCTATAAATGGTGCCACAGCCTCTTTACAAGGATTCCTGACTAATAGTCTATTTAATGCATATTAAATAAGAAGTAATAGTCAGCTAAGGCAAGTGTCCTTTTGATCCCATTACTCAACTTTCTATTGCACTATGGTGTTGCCAAATGGCCATTTACATCAAATGAAAATTACTAGCCATGTCTTTTAAAATATTATACTAATTAACACAGAGAGACCCTGAAATATACATAGATATTTTACTTGAATGAGCTCATATCCAATTTCATCTCAGCTCAGGCTCTAGCATTACCAATTTTTTGGCTCAATAGATGAAACATTAGCCTTATTGTAATTTATAAATGAAGCATTTTTCATGAGGTAGATATAACATGATCATCAGTATCAGAACCATATTAAACCATATTAAAACCTAGGTCCTATCACTCCTTAAGATCTTTCAGTTCTCTTATCTACGGTCTCTCTCTTTCTCCCCTCTCTCCATACATATATGTTTCAAAGCTATATTCATATGCTTCAAAATTATCAGTAGCTTTAGCATATTATACTTAAGGAAAAGTCAACTTATACTCAGTGTATATGGATGGTAAAACAAGAAAACAACAAAAGAAAATAAAAGTAACTGTGTACCAAATTTAACAAGGAGTAGCATTTAAATTCTGACACGAAATGTAAGTTTAAAATTTTTATTGCAGAATCTAATTCTCAGCTTTGATTTCAACTAAAGGAAAAGTAAAAGCATTAAAAAAACTTTAAATACAACTATGGAAAATACTCATTCTACATAGTATAGTCTAAAGAATACAAGACATGAACTAAATTAAAGTGTTTCTAATATCTTCACAGTAAAACATACAGAAAAGCGTATTAGGAAAATTTCAAACCATGTTATTAAAACAATTAATAATCATAATTTATAGCAAAATCTTTGCTCATCTAGTATATTCTGTTAAGTTGATTCTGATTCATAGTGGCCTCGTGCACAAGAGAATGAAGCCTTTCCTAGGCCTGTGTCACCTTCACCATTATTTCTATATTTGTGGCCTTATCGTAGGCATATTTCCATTTTTCTCATGGAATGTCTTCCATTTTTATACTGATGTTTAACCAAGCATGATTTCCAAAATACAAAAACTTGGAAAAGAAAAATATTTAAATTAAACAAAGTGTTCACAATGACTAACTAACAATTTTGGACTTTTATGAACAGAAAAAAAAGCATACATACAAGAGAGTACCCCCCAAGAAAACCCCACAAAAATAAACATAGAACACATTTTCCTGTTAAACAAGCATCCAGCAATTCACTCTCAGTTAGTACACTCGATGGCCTCACCTGGGAAGGTTCTTTCTGGTCACAGTGAATTTTGATAAAAGCAGTTTTGCCCAAACCTTGTTTTGGGGGATGTCTGATTTAAGATAATAGTGTGAGTCTGTGACAGTTTGTTTCCTGCTCAGGTAAAATGCTGCAGGAACTATTGTGCTGTTGAACACAGCTTACAAGGAAAGCATTATGGGAAAACTCAAGTATGCATGTGGTTTTCTCATTTCAAAAATGGTGAAAGGTCCATGGATGACATATCTCCTTCTAGAGGTGCGTCTACTTCCTGAATGCATTGAAATGTCAACTCGTTGTGCATTTGGAGTTCCATCCACCAGGTTAGACTGCTAATCAAGCGTTTTCTTTAGAGGTTCTGAAAAAAAAGGTGTAAGAGTGTTTGACAAATAAGGCATGGTTTGTGACATACAGTGGGCTGGTTTTGCCACCACAACAATGCACCTGCTCAAGCAGCCATTTCAGTGTGCCAGGATTTTTTGGGGAAAAAAAGAAAACCAGCAGGGCTCTCGTGCCCTACACATCTTACTCCATGAAACTTCTTTTTGTCTCCACGAATGAAGAGGAACATGGCAGGAAAGTGATTTGATGATCCAGAAGAGAGGAGGAAAATGGTGGCACTGTCAGCCACGCAAACATTGAAAACTATTCACAAGGAATGGAATCACATATTTGACAAATGTGTTAAGTGTAATGGAGAGTACTTTGAAGGTGATAAGGTTGTTTTGTAAAAATAATTAAATATAAAATGATGGGTGAAAAATTCGTTCTTCTTTTCAGTGTGGGGCTACCTTCTTGTATATTTAAATCATATATTTTATAAAAGCAACTAGAATGTCATTGGAGCAACTCTTTCACAAATCCTCTAATCCTTAACCAATTATATGGCTGTAAATGATGTGTTTTTGAAATGAAAAATTTTGATGAATATTCTAAAGTTATCAAATACTTAAAACTATAAAACACACACAAAATGTATGCCATTTTAAGTGGCTATAAAATAGTCTTGAAATAGTAATCATTGGTAAGGTGCTAAAATGGACCTGTACACACAAACAAACACAAACCCACAATTATTTTTTGAAATCAGCAAAGTATGCTTTTTTGTTATAAAATGTTCCGCATACAAAGAAAAATCCTTGACAAAATATCTGCCTTATTTACTCACTTCATTATAATACTCTTTTCATTGTAACACATTTGTAAATTATTTAGACACTTATATCTGTATATTCAATAGAGAAAATATAATCAATAAAACTGAAGCTAAAATAAGAGTAAATGAATCAAGTTAAATGACAAATTAATTAAAATAATTTTACCCAAAATTTTCAAGATTAGCAAAAATCAAATAACAAAAAGGAAGAGAATATTGAAGAGAAAGTTAGTATTAATTATTAAAATCAAGAACTGTATTTTTACTTTCAAGAGGTGAATGCAAATGCGAAACTAGACCATTATCTAGTGTAAGGAGGAGGGGAAAAAAAGTAAGTGGGGCAGCATAAGTTCATAACATTGAGAAAATAAAATAAAGAACAATCTACAAGAAAGACATTTTATTTTTGTATGGCCAGTACTGTGCACCAAACCTTTGTAGTTTGTTTTATTTTTTCAGTGATGCCCACTTGAGTTGATACTGACTGTGAGCTGGAATAAAGCAGCCCAGGAGAATTTTATTGGCTGCATACTTTATAGAAGAAAATTCATAGCTCTTGGGACCTTGAAGTGTATCAATGATCTTGAATTACCAACCTATGGTTAGCTTTAACCGTGGTAGCACAATGTCTCTGTACAGAACATATTACTAAATCGAACCTTTTCATGACCAGCAGGGCATATAATTCACACCTACGTTTTCTCCCTCTAGGTTTTATGAGAAGCTGCTGTTGCGTAAGCAGTGTGTGCTGCTGTCTGGTGGGGACCTATAAAGCAGAATAAATGGACCTACTCACTGTGAAGTAGCATAAAAAGAGAAAGCCTTTCAGCAATACTGATTGACACTGGCTGCATGGAGGTCCTTAAACGTAAGAACATTTGTGAGAATGGCACAGGTTGGACGCTGTTTGATTCTGTTGGATGGAGTGTCAACATGAGCCACACCTGGCTCACTGGCCTCTAACAACAACAAGCGTGCACAGTGATCTCAGCACAGACTCCCGCTGGTATAGAGTTCATTGTTTCAATACCCATTCGAACTCTGACACTTTCCCATTTCATCACAATGACTTTCATTACTGAAAACATGTTCTCAACACAAAAATTCGAGTTAAGAATAATTCAGTTTTGAAAGGGCTAAACTAAGCAGTACAATATAAGAAAAAAAATCTAGTCAAATAGAGTCAATTTTAGAAAAAAATATTAAGACCATTATTGCTAGATACATAAGTCGTACACAACAAAAACAGCAATCCAATGAAAGAAAAATACCATGTGATCATCACAATACATGGCAAAAGGCATATTGGTTAAAGTTTAATATCCAATATAATTAGTTTCTTAAACAAAAATTCAGCATTATTCATAATCAAAACAGTTTCTTCAAATTTAAGAATACCAATTATCAATTACTTTGACATTTTTTCAAAACAAGGAAAATCAATAGCATTTTTATTTTATATGTAGAATTCCTTGAAAAGGAAGTTATACAAAATATATGTATCTTATGATGGCCCTCTCAGCAAGAAAATAGATATATACAGTTAAATATTATTGCAGGCAGAAACTAATGTTGAAAATGAAATTTGTTACTATAGTAAATTGAATGCACCAAATTTAATGTTTTTAAAAAATAAACATTATAAAAGCACTATTTTATATTGCTAGCAGCAGTATTTTTTTCACAAGTCATTTATACTTTGGAACAAAAGCCATAAAATTGTTCATATACATTGAGGAATTCTTTCTAGTTCTAGACATTTGTTAAGATTCAAGATAGACACATTTATGGATAAACTTTTTTAAAAGTACTAATTATGAAAACTATTTTTAGAAAAATTCAAATATGAAGCTATTTCCTCTTAATGTATCCTCTTCATAGGTTTCTCCACTTCTAAAAGTGGTATTTCATTTTCTCTAACCATTCTTTAAAGAATTCTTTTATGTTCCATTCATACCATGTCAAAATGACATCCTCAAGGGACTCAGATGATGTTCCTTTTAATTGTTTTTTGAGTTTGGGGAACAAAAAGAATTCTGGAAAAAAATATCATTTATAGCAGTGACAGAAAAAGAGGGGCCAGGAATTGACACAATAGCAATGGAAACATTTCAATATCAAATGTAGCTCTGGGGTGGGGGTGGGGGGTTTGCTCATGTATGTCAAGAATTTGGAACACAGCTACCCAGCTAAACGACTGAAAGACTTCAAAATCCATATTCCAAAGAAAGATAATTAATACAATACAGAAAAATTTGAGCAATATAATTAAGGCTATATGTAAGTAAGATTTACTGAAGATTAATAAAAAATGATTGCAGCAGTTCCTTGACAGGTGGCTGCCAGAAATTCAAGACAGATCCTAAAAAAGATATCAAGCCAGGCATATCATTGGTGATATTAGATATACTTTGGCTAAAAGAAAAGACTACCAGAAAGATAGTTGCCTAGTTTCATAGACTATGCAAAAGCATTCAACTGTGTGATCTTAAGAAATATAGATAACATTGTGAAGATGGAAATTCCAGAACACTTAGTTGTGCTTATGTGGAACCTATGCATAGACAAAAAGGCAATCATTGGAATATAACTAGGGGATACCATGGGGTTCAAATTCATAAAATAGTATACATCAGAATTGTATTCTTTCAATGTATTCAATCTGTTTGTTGAGAAAATGGTGTCAAGATTGGATGAATATTTATTAACAATGTGCACTCTGCCAATGAGAAAACCTTGCTTGGTGGAAACAAAGAGGACTTCAAGCAAATTAATGATGAAATCAAGACTACAAAATTATCTTGTAGATTACAACTCACCAGAAATTCTTATGTCTAGGCCAGTAAAAAACATCACAATAAATGGAGAAAAGATTGAAATTATAAAATATTTCATTTTATATATAGTTACATGTGTACATGCCTTTATTTAGACCTCTCTAACTGTCCTGGTTCTGTCCTCTATTTCCTTTTACTTTCCTCTTGTCCCACCATCATGTTCGGCCTTTATTTGGGTTTAGTAATTTCTCACAGCTACATTGCCCTTGATTAGGCCCCAGCAGGCATCCAATGCCCTCTCTATTGATTTTAGTTCACTTGTTGTTCCCTTGTCCTTGGGTTGGTTCCCCGCCCCCTTCATTCTCCCACCTCATCTTCTCCTGTACCGCCCCTCCCCCCCGACCCAGAACCATTGGTCCAGTTCTTTTTATCTCCAAATTATTTATCCCAACTATCTTAGCTATATAGCCATGCAGATACATTAATAAGTGCAAAAACCAGGCGAAGCCAAATAAAACAATTAAGGAAGTTAAGAACAACAAAACAATAAAACAACAACAAAAATAAAGCCACTGATATACTCATATCTATATGTTAAGAATTAAGGTTGCAGATAGACTTTGGGACTCAACTCAAGTACTCCCTCAACATAGGAACACTTTGTTCTAGCAATCCAGCATTCTGTGAAGCTCACCTTCGCTGCGACACCATCACTGAAGACAAAATGGGTATATAAGCAAAGGTGCTGAAGAAAACTGATGGTGCCCGGCTATCCAAAGATATAATGCCTGGGTCTTAAAGGCTTGAAGGTAATCAAGCAGTCATCTAATTGAGAAACAACAAAGTCCACATGGAAAAATCACACCAGCCTGTGTGATCATGAAGTGTCAATAGGACCAGGTATCAGGCATCTAAGATCTAGAACAAAACCATACCCAAGGTGAATGGGAGGAGAGGGAAGGAGTGGAGACCCAATGCCCATCTGTAGACACTCAGACATCCCCTCACAGAGGGGTAACAGAGAAGAGATGAGCCAGTCGGTGCAGTATAGCACCGATGAAAAACACAACTTTCCTCTAGTTCTTTACTGCTTCCTTCCCCCCACTATCATGACCTCAATTCTACCTTACAAATGAGATTAGACCAGAGCATGCACACTGCTACAGATAAGAGCCTCCAACACAAGGAATCCAGGATAGATAAACCTCTCAGGACCAACAATGAGAGTAGACATATCAAGAGGATTTGGGGACAGTGAGGGGAGAAAGGGGAAATTGATCACAAGAATCCATCTATGATGCCTTCCCAGGTAAACGAATGATGGAAAGTGGCCGAGAGGCAACCGAGCACAATGTAAGATATGAAAAGAATAATCTATAACTTATCAAGGGTTCGTGAGTGAGGGTGGCTGGGAGAGGGAGGGGTAAGAAATGGGGAGTTGATATCAGGGGCTCAAGTGGAAAGAGAAGGCTTTGAAATTGATGATGGCGGCATATGTGCAAAGGTGCTTCACACAATAGAGGAATGTATGGATTGTGATAAGAGATGTAAGAGCTCCCAATAAAAGTATTTTTTAAATAAGATTTAATTTTACTTGGATTCAGTCAATGTCCATGGAAAGAATAATCAAGAACTCTTAGAAGACATTTCATTGGGCCAATTTACTGCAATAGAACTCTTTTAAATGTTAAAAGGTAAACATGTCACTTTTGAGACTGTGTCATTTGATATTCAAGTCCATGTTATCCATGCACAGTGTGAACAATGAATAAGGAAGCCTGGAGAATAATTGATGCATTTGGATTATTATATTGGTGAAAATATTAAATATATCATGGAAACCATGAAAATTGAACAAGAAGTAAAACCAGAATTATTCCTAGGAGTAAGCATGGTCATATTTTGTGTCACATATTCTGGTCATGTTATCAGGAGGGACCAGTCTCTGGCGAAGGACCATGTGTTTTATAAAGTACAGAGTGAGTAGGGGTGGGAGGAGAAGATGAAGCCTCTTAATGAGACTGATACTTTGGCTAAAACAACTGAGTCAGACATAAAAGTGATTGTGTGGTGCAGGATCTGATAGTTTGTGTTCTAAGTTAGGTCACTATGAGTCCGCTTCGACTCAATAGCTCTTATCAACAAAAAATTAGAGAAAAATTATCTTTTATATTATTTTCATTAAATTTAAATATTGGATTTCTTGGCTTCTTGACTGGTATGGCTTGGCTAGCTGCTTGAATAATCTCTCACACATTTATTCTCTTTTTTTCAGTACATGCAATAAATATTAGATGTGTTTATTTCTAAATCTATTTAGACCATTTGTTTTTGTTTCTTTCCTCACATTATTTATTTAAACATGTTTTAAACCTATGGAAACAGGAATGCATATGAATATGAAAGCTAATCTGTATGCCTTAGAAACAACTCTGTAAAGGTGAGTTGCTTGAAAGATGCTTCTCAAGTGGGTTTGGTTTGGACAACTATATTAAAAAGAAAAGAAAAACGGCGGATAAATAAGACATCTGAAAGGTTTATGTGCACAAATTGTTTCAGTGGTGTTTGTCAATTGCTTGATGCACTTTAAAGAGCTGGAAAAACTAAAAGTGCACAGCATGAATTATTGTTTCTGTCAAAAAAGAGACAGAAAAAATAATGCATTACGTTACCCAGCAGCCACTTTATACTTAAATTTCTTGACCTTAAATCCAAAAATATGAAAAGAAATCCACATTTATGCATTTAAAGAATTTTAAAAGTATGTTACAGACAACATTCAATATTTTATAATATTTTTCTGCCAAACTAAGTTAATTATATAATTGGGCCTTTAAAATATTTTACATGTGTTAATCACAGATGCTGAGTGGCCCACAACTTTGTTTTGCTGTAAAATGCCCTTTACAGAGTTGGGGATACTGCTCTGTGATTGAATTCTTGCTTATTAACTTTTTCAATTATTTTTGTCAGTTGCCTGCTCTGGGCATTTTTAAAATATTGGTTTAAACCTATGGCTCGCATAGGTAAATAGAGACAGAAGTATGCCCCATGGTAGAACATTTGTTTCAGGTGATATTTAGAAGACCAGGGCTTATTCTTGCCTCATGAACCTCATCACTGGCCTAGTATGTTGCCATGGTTCCAGTAGCTCTTGTGCATGAGTTGCATGTTGACACATGGAAGCTAACAACAATTACTACTACTTCAATTTTAAGTTCGGGTTTGAACTTTATCAAAATGCACACAAACTTACATGAGTCACAGCACATTTTTCTTCTTTTTCGTTTGATTCCATGTCACTCAAATAATATTTGTTTTAAGAAAAAGTGTTTTATGAATGAGAATAAGTGTCTTTTTCACTTCCAAACAAAGGTTAAGCTATGAATAAAATATGGAAACACACTCCTCCACCTAGCCATAATTTTAATGCAAGTGATATCTAAGATGTAAATTTTTTTCAACTAATATTATTTCAGACTCTTGACTCATAAAATCCTATGATGATTTTGTCATTTTGATTGTTATTTTAAAGTGTCACTTAGCTCTACTATTCTGTGAAATACTATTTTTTGTGATTGTATTTATAATATAAGTGATTTCCTCTGTACCTTATATAAACCTAGTATAATGTATGCCTCTGTTACACCTGCTTTATGTGTCCAGGGGTCTGATTTCTCAAACCTAGGAATATACTGACAGACCACAAATGGCAAACAAAAGCAGCAGCTAATTTAAAGACAGAAAAGCTGCACATGCAGCAAGTAGGGACTTGATTGAGTTCCCAAGGAGGTTTGATTGACAGTGGGGTACTATGAGTTAGCATCGATCGATGGCAGTGAGTTGAGTGAGGGGAAGGTTGGCTTGTGTACATAGCCAAGTTATGAACAGGCCATTCCTGGGTCTGGTCATCTTCCTCGTGTTTAATAATCAACCTGCTCAGACTCTGTAAAAGTTGGGTCTTGCACAGCTACGGACAAGGAAGAAAGCAGGCAAAATGTCAGCATAGATTCATGTTTTTGCCAACGTGGCAGTTTAAAATCAGCCAAGGAGTCCAGCACCTCCTAATATTTTTATTTTTATTAATAAATCTTTTTATTAGGGCTCATACAACTCTTATCACAATCCATACATACATCAATTGAGCAAAGCACCCTTATACGTTCGTTGCACTCGTCATTCTCAAAATTCACCTTCCACTTGGGTTCCTGGAATCACCTCAGTTTCCTTTTTTTAAGACGTGATATTATTCGAGGCTGTGGAACTCATCCCTGCAGACTCATCCTGTCAGGCCTCTGTTCCTCTCTCTGCCTGGGGCTCTTTAACTTCTATCTCTCATCTCTATCTGAGCAATAGCAAGTTAGAAAAAGATGGCAGAAAATGCCAAAAAGTAAAGATCAAAATAAAAACTCCAACAAATATTTTTTTTCAGTGTCTTGGTTTTTAGGCACATTGCTGGTATTATTTGAGTCACGATGTAGACAATGGCATTGGATGGCCCTATCAGCTCACGCTTCTTCTATATGGTGTTCCATTATATTTTACATGAGTAAGTTAACCTAATTTATTAATGCATCATCCTAGTTTTAGATATGAGAAGAATTCAGATACATGAAGTACAGAATAAACCAAAACAGTAAGAAATATTTGAAAAGTAATTAGATATTAAGAGAATTCCAAAGGAAGCTGCATACGGACACATGTTGGCTAGTTGGTTACACATTGAGCTGCTGGTCATAAGATCAGAGATTCAAACCCACCAGTCACTGCAGCTTTTAAATTTTTTAAAAGTTTAGAAATCCAAAGAGGAAGTTAATTTCTCTCTTGTATAGTCACATTAACGATTAGATGGTAGTGGTTTTTCTTCTGGGTTTGGGTGGCTGGGCAGTAGATACAAAGACCACAAATTGGACACTGCAAAGCCAGAACATAGCTGAGGAGGGTGGAAAATAGAAAAAGAAAATTGTTACAACACTTATATGGAAGGGGTGAGGGTTGAGTTAGTTTATTGTGCCAACCTGGCCAAAAAACACATGTGGAGTTAATTGAAAGGTGGAGGGATAAATTTCTCAGTGAGCCCGCCTTTCTAATTCTTGGGTCTCTTGATTTCTGATGGTTGGACCAGGGTGCAGCTACCTTAGCCAGTTCCCTGCTTCAGCTTGCAAGGCTCACTTCCTGCAAGACATTCCTGAGAAGAAGCTGCATGGACCTACCCTGATGCAGCCCTGGGTGCTGGAGCAGCTGTGTGGAGATCTCTGCCAGCTCTGAGAGGCTTACAGTCAGTGTCATTGCAAGGAGGACTTTGTGGATTGGTGTGTCGGACATATGGGCTAATGTTGTACTTGTTGGCTTGGGCAGCCCTGGTTTGGGATGTTTTTAAGTGTACACTTAACCTTCATATAAAACTCTTTCTTATACATGAGTTTCTGTAGATTTGTTTCTCTAATGTTCCCAGATTAACACAAAGGTAATTTAGAATGTCAAAAATGTAAACCTTAAGAATAATTTTCATAAATATTTTAAAGATCTAAATTTTCTTCAAATTATGCAATAGACATTTCAGAACTTATTTTAATATACAGAAGTCAATGACTAATTCATGTTAAATGTTTCAGAGGTAAGGTTGACTCTAAACTTCTTTGTAAGAAAATTTATAATTTTTATTTCAAGAGTGTCTGTGCACAGGCAGAGAAGTTGTGGCATTTTATAACAAGACTGGCACATTTTAATTCCAATAAAGGTGTTTGAATCCTGAAAGACCCGTTTTAGATCATGCCAATTTTCTTTTTCTCTTCTTTCTCTTTCCTGCTCACTGGCCACCCTAAGAGCTGCCTGAGCCCTGCCATGCTTCCACTGACTTTGGGTCCTCCCTATCCTGTAGCCACTGACCTGTGTTATTCCTGCATTCTGCATCATTGCATATAGATCTGTGAGTCTGAATAGGACTTATGGACGGGAATAGGGCTTATAGGCTTGAGTCCATATAATTACTATTTGATATACACCTCTTTCTTACACATATATGAGGGTGACTGGCTTTGTTTCTCCAATCAATCCAGCCTAACGCAAGAAGCAAAGCCAATGTTGTAGATTAGATGATAGATAGATTTATTGATTTATATCAAGAAGGTACCTCACACAGTTGTAGCCATGGTTAAGTCCAGTCCACTTCTAAGTCTGTAGTTCAGACGTTAAGATGGAAGTTCTCCTGTCTTGGAGAGTTTTGTGAGATGATGAATTTGAGATTGGCAGGAGCACCACCAGCAGGACAGAGGAAAATGATTCCAAGTTCAACAGATCATGTATGATGGAGAGGTGAAGAAGAAAAGGTTGGCAGATCAGATGACAGGTCAGATGATAGGCTATTTATGGCTCCCAGATATAGGCAGGAAATATGGCAGGCCATGGCTCAAGTTAAAAAAGCCAGCAGTCCAAGAGCAAGATTCAGAACCTTTACCCAGTAAAAACCCCTCTAGAGGAAACCTTATTTTTATATCAGGACTGTGATCTGAGTAAAGAAGCTACATTCCACACTGCTTGTTCACCTGATCAGCTACACACAAACGATCCCAATAGGAGTTGATTACATTATGTAAGGTCACATCTTGGGGGCTTATTAGGCTTTAACTGTCAAGCCACTGAAAATACTGACGAAACCAAATTCACACAAAGCCTAAGTATCACAAATGACTTTGGACATAAACACCTTAGTTTTCAAAAAGACATAATTGACCTTGAACACTTTAGAGAGGTCTCCTGTGATTTACCCAATGAGATACTTTGTTTGATATCTTGACTACTGCTTCCATGAACTTTGATTGTAGATCCAAATAAAATTACATTTTAACAATATTTTTCTCCATTTACTGTGCTATGTCTATTGTTCTAGTTGGGATTATTTTTGCCTTCTTTTATTTATCTATTTACTTATTTTTATTTCATTCTTCTCTTTCTCTTTTTAAATTCATTTTATTGGGGGCTCATACAACTCATATCACAATCCATACATCCCTACATTGTGTCAAGCACATTTGGACATTTGTCGCCATCCTCATTCTCAAAACATTTTCATTCTACTTGAGCCCTTGGTATCAACTCCTCATTTCCCCGCTCCCTCTCCCACCCTACTTCCCTCATAATGTTTAAAATTTTTTTTCATGTCCTACACTGTCAAATGTCTCCCATCACCCACTTTTCTGTTGTCCATCCCTGAGGGGTTAATATGTAGATCATTGTGATGGGTTCTCCCTTCTGCGACCACCTTACTCTTACCCTCCTGGTATCGCTATATGACAATGGGTAAATAGATCTATGTGCATATATTTATAGGTTTAGTATTAAAGTAGCAGGTGGACATTGGGCCTCTACTCAAGTACTCCCTCAATGCAACAACACTTTGTTCTATTAAACTGGCATTCCATGATGCTCACCTTCCTTACACAAAGATCCCTGAAGACAAAGCGGGTGCATAAGCAAATGTAGTGAAGAAAGCTGATGGTGCCTGACTATCAAAAGATATAGCAGTCTGGGGTCTTAAAGGTTTGAAGAGAAAAAAGCAGCCATCTAGCTAAGAGTACACATGAAAGAAGCACACCAGCCTGTGTGATCACCTGGTGTCGACAAGGATCTGGTATCAGGCATGAAAGATCAAAAAAGCATATCATTGTGAATGATGGGGAATGTGGAGTGGAGACCCAAAGATCATCTGTAGGCAACTGGGCATCCCCTTACAGAGGGGTTGTGGGGAGATGAGCGAGTCAGGGTGCAGTGTAGCACTGATGAAACATAAACATTTCCTCTAGCTCTTTAACGCTTCTCCCCTAACCCCCACTATCATGATCCCAATTCTGCCTTACAAATTCAGCTAGACCAGAGGATATACACTGGTACAGATAAGAGCTGGAAACACAGGGAATCCAGGACAGATAAACCCCTCAGGACCGATAATGAAAGTAGCTATTTTTGACTTCTTCACATTATTTATAACCCATATTGAAGACTCTGTTGATCTTCATCAGTAAGTACTTCAAGTCTGTTTCACTTTTAACAAAGTTGTGACATGTTGCAGATTGTAGGTTGTTAATGATTCTTCCTGTTATTTTGATGCTGTTGTTCTTCTTCATATAGTTTAGTTTATCAGATTATTTGCTCAGTCTATAAATTAAGAAACATTGTGAAGTGATGCAATACCAACACTCACTTTCAAATAACTGCATTTATTTTTAATGTATAGATTAATTATGAACACAATAAAGTTGTCTGGAATTCCCATTCTTTGCAATATAATTTATACTTGGCTATTATCTATATAGTCAAATATATTTTCATAGTTAACAAAATGAAAATTAACATCTTTCTGGTATTCTCTGTTTTCAGCTAAGATCCATCTAATAGTAGCAATGGTGTCCCTTGTTCCACATTCTATGGCAGCTTACCGTCACTGAACTATTGCAACCACTTTTGAATTATTTTTAGCAAAGTTTTATTCACAGGTGATGTTAATTAAATTGCTTTATAACTTTTGAATTCTATGATCTGACCTATGCTCCATTTGTCAATAAATCTGTGCAGCTGCTTATTCTCATTTTGTGTCATACTCCACCAGCAAAGGACGTCTCCAAAGGTTTGCTCCATCCACATCATTAATTTAATTCTAATTTGATTACACCTTAGTCATATTTTGAGTGTCTTTCAACTTGAGTGTCTTAACACAAACCACTATATAATACAATGATATGCTGTAATTCACATTGTTTTCAGTGGCTAATTTTTCAAAGTACCCTTGTCTCTTTGATCTTTTAGTCTGTTCTAGAAGCTCTGCTGACCCTGATGTTATTAAGAGTACTTGTTGATAGCTTTCCGTATCACAGGACATGCCTGCTACTCTAATACTTACAGACCACTGACAGCTCTCCAGGCCAATTCCCAGGGTGAGCAGGCCACTTGCGATTGCCCCGAGATGAAGGCACACAGTGGCAGCAGGCAGAAAAGTGAAAGACTGGAGGGAAATGTGCTGTGCCCGTGTGTCTCTTCTAAAAGGCCACCCGCTAAGGTGTGATCTGATTGACAGGTTGGGCTTCACCCATATGATTTCACATAGGTGCCAACTGCCCTAAAATCTAACTATCGCAGCTCAGTAAACAAATTGTTTATGTATTTAGTATATTTCTGTCTTGAGTGGATGTATGAAAACCAAAATGCCTTAGAAAGGTCCAATCAAAAGAATGATATCTTATGGGATCTACTAGGACTGATAATTTCAAGGCAAAGAACTCAGCTGAGTAGGATTTAGGAATTATTTATTGGGATTCCAAATGGATAATCTGGACAGATATTCTTAAAGTACATAGGGTGATTACACAGGCTTACCATAAAGGAGTTTGGAGAAAGTTGAAAATTGCGCTAAGGAAAAAGAAACTAGGAACACACAACAAAGTTTTGTTTTGTTTTCAAATCAGGACAAATAATTTTCTCATCTTTCAAAATTCTGGTTGTTTTACCAGAATTTTGTTGAGAATTTTATGCCATCCACCCTAAAGGTGAATATTTATTGCCCAAACTGAAATAAAATGTCAATGGAATATGATTTGAGTCCCTGCTATTCTGCTGGGTGTAAATTGAGAAGTGCACAATTATACGTGGAAAGAATGTACAGCTCAAAATACCTGCAGGACACAGAACTAGATGGAGGACATGCTCAGAGAATGTTTTCACATTTTCATATTTTCATTTAACAATGTTTTGTATTATCTCATAGCAATCCTTTTTGACTTTTTATTTTAAATTATTGTGAAATAGTATATAATCCCAGGCTCTCTTATATTGATTAATTTACACATTTAATGAGCAGTTCACTGATACACAGGCACAATTCTGGTTCTGGTACAGAGAAAAACATGAGAGACATTCTAAATAACATTTTCCTTTTCAGATTTTAGTCACGGTAAATCACTAGAACTATTTCAACAACCTTCCTTCTTTTGAGTGACATTCTGATTTTTTTGAGATTGCATATTCTATTTAAAACTGCCTACATTATACTTTGTAATTATTTGTGTTATTTAAATTTGAAGTTTATCAGTATTTAAATGATATTGAATAGAAACATGTTAAGAGAACTATGCTCCAGTCATCATGTAAATGTGAATGTAAAAGACAAAATATTTATTCTTCAAGAACTAGATGGCACATCCAACCTATATATATTCAAAATGAGTTCCTAAAATACTTTCTTATAAAAAAAATACTTTCTCACTACTTATGTGCATGTGTGTTTGGTGGGGGGAGGGGAACAGTGAGGACCAGATGTATTTTTTAGCATCACCCACATTGTTAGTGGTATTGTTATTTTTAACTTATATAAATTTACAGGTCAGATTCCAGTAGGAAATTACTGATTACAAGAATCTACATATAGCCTCCTCCCTGGGGGATGGACAGCAGACAAGAGGGTTGGGGGAGACGTCGGACATGGTAACATATGAGAGATAATAGTTTATGAATTATGAAGGATCCATGAGGTAGGGGGAAGTGGAAGGGAGGGGGGAAATGAGCAGCCAATATTAAGGAGTCAAGTCAAAGGCAAATGTTTTGAGAATGATAATGGCAACAAATGTACATATGCGCATGACACAATGGATGAATGTATGGATTGTGATCAGAATTTTATGAGCTCCCAGTAAAATGATTTTTAAAAAAGAGTGTGCTAACATAAATAAATTTTATGTAAGCCGACTTACACACTGCATAGAGATGAAAGAATATTGCAATAGCTAGACTGTGTCATATTCAGGAAGCCATTATCAAACTTGGATTCAAAAGTGCAAGGACTCTATGCCTATGAGATGAATGGGAAACTACCTGGTGGTAATTTCAGGGACGGTGAAACAGTGTAACACTATGGAAGGGCACGCTCAAAAAGACATTGCCACGTTCTTTCAGGATCCCGTATTGCTGTTTCCTGTTTGCTGAGTCCAATCAGGAACAAGGGAGAAAACAGCTATTTAACCACATTAAAGGGATCAATCTCCTGGGGAGTAAAGAAGCTCAGGGAAGGGAGGCATCTGGATGGACATGAAGAAGGTGAAATATAAACTGCATACATATGACATCTTTTCAATTAAACTAGGATTTATGGGTTTAATTTTTCCTTTTACTTTTTATTAATAAAATTTTAGTTGTAGCTAATATATGAATATGAACCCATAAAAGCGTAGCAATTCAGAATGGACTAGATGATTTAATATGTCCTCTGTATGAAGAGATTGCTTAGGAATGCCAATTTATTGATTGATTCATAATTGGCTTATTTAAAAATTCACACCATATATATTTTAATTTCTTCATAGTATCAGGTAGTCATCAAATTTAAAATAAACTGTAATGCACATGGAAATTTATTGAAAGCTAACTTTTGTTTTTGTTTTTGCTGTATGAAAATGTTTGCCATAATAAATGAAATATTTCTAAACCAGAAAAAATTACTTCAAATACAAATTTTATATTATTCTTTTAATAAAATGTTTTTAATACTTTTAGTACTCAATTATATTAATGGATCTGAAAAGATTAAATGTGTACTTGAATGCACAAGGAAAAATGTATTTTTTAAAATGATATTTTCTACTTGAATAAAAGTTTCAAAATAAATCATTTTTATATCTATGTGTTTTTCTGTTACACATTCAGATATGTTTAAAGAATGTGAACATGCATATATATTAATAACTTTATATATTCTGTAAGTATCAAAGTCTTTGAATTCTCTGATGAGTGAGCTAAGGAATTAATGTGGTTTAATTATACTTGGCTTATATTTTACAATTTAATGTTGACAACATTTGTAAATATCATTAAATATTTTATTATTCAATTACAATTATAATTAAAATACATTTTAATTATTTTAAAACATATGATTTGAATAATAACAATATATGTATATGGGGGTATATGCAATTTTGTATTGCTAATATAGAATGACTATAAGGAAACAAAATGAACCATCTGAATAATATATACTTAGAAAATATGCCTGTTTACAGTGTTCTTGTTCTTATTACAGGACATAGAATAAGTTCTAACTTATGGTTGTTTTATGCTGTTGGGTTGGATTCAATTCATAGCAACCCTATGTACAACAGATGAAGCTCCACCCAGGCCTACTGCATCCCCACAATTGTTCTTTGTTTGAGCCCACTGATGCAGCCACTGTGTGGACCTATCTTGTCAAGGACTTTCCTCTTTTTCATTTCCCCCACGTCCTTCTCCGGGAACTGGCCTCTCTCAACAACATGCCCAAAGTAGGTGATACAAAATTTCCCTATGCTTGCCCCATAGGAGCATTCTGGCTCTACTTCTACCAGGATAGATCTGTTTGGGTTTTTGGTGGTTCATAGTACTTTCAACATTCTTATTCAATACCATAGTTCTGCTCAATACCATAGTCCAAGTACATTGATTTCTTTTTTGGTCTTCCATAGTCAATGTCCAATTTTCACATGCATAGGAGGCAATGGAAAATACCATGGCTTTGGTGAGGTGCACTTTAGTCCTCAAAGTAACATCCTTCCTTTTTAAATAAATCTTTTAAAGCAGAGTTACCTTGTATAATGTACCATTTGATATCTTTTTAAAAAATTCATTAGGGGCTGTTACAGTTCTTATCACAATCCATACATATAACCATTTTGTCAAACACATCTATACATATATTGTCACCATCCTTTACAAACATTTTCTTTCTACTTGAGCCCCTGGCATCAACTCCTCATCTCACTCCATAATTCCTCCACCTCATCCTCCCTTGATAATTTATAAATTATTCTTTTTTTTAACCTTTACATCAATTGCTGTATTATTTCACCCACTTTTCTGCTGTCTGTCACTCTGGGATGGGGCCAATACATCGATCATTGTGATTGGTTCCTCTTACTCTCTCCCCATCCACCCTTACCCTCCTAATATCACTGCTCCTCTTATTGATCCCAAGAGATTTATCTGTTCTAGATGACCTATTTTGTGAGCTGTTATCTGTACCAGTGGGAAAAATAGGATGCTTCAAGGGACTTGATCAAAGGCAATATAACTGAGAGGAATTACTGAAACCTGAATGAAGTTTGAACATGATAGTGGGATGGGAGGAAAGAAAAAGAAAACAGAGGGAAGAACTGGGAGGCATAGGACATTTATAGAGGTCTAAATACAGATATATGTATACACACACACACAAACATTTATATACAATGACAGGAACATAGAGCTATGTACATTATTTATAAAGTATTTCAGTAGCACATGGACATTGTGCCTCCACTCAAGTACTCCCTCAACACAGCTATTTGTGAGGTTCACCTTACCTGACAAAATCGCTGAAGACAAAATGAGTGCATTAGCAAAATTGTGAAGAAAGCTGATGGTGTCCCACTATCAATAGATATAGTGTCTGGGGTCTTAAAGGCATGAAGATAAACAAGTGTCCATTTAGCTGAGACGCAACAAAGCCCACATGGAAGAAGCACACCAGTCTGTTTGATCATGAGGTGTTGATGGGATCAGATATCAGGCATCAAAAACCCCAAAGAAAACAAACAAACAAACAAACAAACAAAAAGTGTATCAATGGGAATGAGGTGGAGGGCAGGGTGGAGACTCAAGGCCCATCAGTAGTCAATTGGACACCCCCTGCCAGAATGTCCACAAGGAAGAGAAGAACCAGTCAGGGTTGCAGTATATGCACCAATGAAACACACAGCCTTCCGCTAGTCTTTTAATGCCCGCTCCCTATCATGACCCCAATTCTATCTCACAAATCCGCCTAGACCGGATCATCTGATATCTTGTCTGCTGCTTCCATGAGCACTTATTGTGGCTCCAAGCAAGATTAAATCCTAGGGAACCTCATTTTTTTCTCTTTCTATCTAGATCTTATCATGGGGTATGTCCAGCATATCCCACTCCTCTAGCGGCTTTAATAGTGACATGAATACACAGCTGTAGAAGTGATAACGTACAAGTCGAGGCAGGTTCCAAGTCCTTGGTTCACATGTTATGCTGGATGTCTCCAACTGGCACAGCCGAAGGGGCTGTTGAATCAGAAACTGGAGCTGTCGAGGCAATTGAATGCAAAGTCAGCAGGCCAGATACTAGGTAACTGGAGACTTTCAAGCTTAGAAGGTAGTTTAACAGGTTGTTGGCTCATGTCTAAATAACTGGAAGTCTTTGAGACAGACGCAGGATCCAGAACCAGCCCAAAATATGAAGTGTTTCCATAGTGTCCACTTCTATTCAAAGCCAGCCACATATTTGAGGCAATTATTTGCATCTTGGGTGTGCTTTGAATAACAGTGTTGCATTCTATCCTATTCTTATCAACTTATGTTGGTGTTGTTAGGAGTTACTGAATCCGTTCCAACTCATAGTGATCCTATTACGCAACACTGCTCAGCCCCCTGCTATCCTCACGCTTGTTCTTATGTTTGAGCCCATCAATGCAGCAACTGAGTCAATCCCTCTCATGGAAGGTCTTCCTTTTATTTTTGCTGTCCCACTACTTTACTGAGCATGTCCTTCTCCAGGGACTGGTTTCCTCTTACAACATGTCCATCCAAAGTATGTGAGATTAAATCTAGCTGTCCTTAGCTCAAGGAATACTCTGACTGTACTCCTTCCAAGACAGATTTGATTCTTCTTTTGGCTATTTATTGTGTTTTTAATATTCATCACCAGCACCATAACTCAAATGCATAGATTATTCTTTGATTTTACATGTTTAACTTTCACACCCATGTGATGCAATTGAAAGCACATGCTTTGTGTCATATGTACTTTAGTCCTCAAAGTAAAACCTTTGCTTTTTAACATTTTAAAGAGTTATTGTGAGTAACGTTTATCCAATGCAATGCAATATTTGATCTCTTGACTGCTATTACCAAGAGCATTGATTATGGATCCAAGCAAGATGAAATCTATGTGCCTGCCAACTTCAAGCTTTCCCTGTTTATCATTATGTCATGTGCTTGTCTGGTTGTATTTTTGTTTTATTTACACTGAGTTGTAATGCCTGTTGAAGGCTGCAATCCTGGCTCTTCAACAGCCAGTGCTTCAAGTCTTCTTTACTTTCAGCAAGCAAGGTGTGATAGTTAGGTTTTCTGTGCCAACTTAGCTCCCATAGGAATAAGTGATCAGAATGCAGCCTGTCAATCAGATGACAGCTTGAGTGGAGGGCTACTGACATAAATGTCTTTCTGAGGCAGGCCTCCTTCTCTCTTTTTCCTGATCACTGCTCCCTGAGCTAGTCCTTTGCCAGGATTATGTGCTGTGTTCCCTCTGGGCTGAGCCAACCCATGGATCAGGACCTGCTTTGATTTACTACTCTGCTCACTTGTCACCTTCCTGCTATTCCCACCCCACTCTGCCATGTTTCCTGCCTGCAGGACAGCTCTGCTCTCCTTAACTGAGGGAAGATTCCCACTGTCTGCTGTCTTCTCTCTTGACCTTGGACCAGTGGCCTGTCTGAGTTCACGGAAGACTATAAATGATTGGATGCAATTACAATGTTTTAAGACGTCATGGGGGCTACTGACTAGATGTTACCTGACAAACCACTGAGAATTCAGGTCCAAAGTACTTGATACAAACCCTAAGAAAATCCACACTGTGTCAACTTGGCATCTATACATATGTCTTTAAACCAAACAACATTTTAAAAATAAAGATAACTCTAAAGTTATGTATGTTCTTAACAGGATATAAGTAATTCATGTCAAAACAAAATTACCACAGACCCAATTACATCTGATATTTGCAAAATGAACAAAACAAAAATATTTTATGCTTTTTATATCTATCTAGAGAAAATACTTGTAGCAATTACAGTGCTCAGTTTTTCTGATCACATGGCCATAACTGGATTTCTAAAGTACTTTCTTCCACAACTCATTCTGTATTCCCTTTGTCTCAGAAACCATGTCAGAAGGTGTTATTCTCTGCCTGGTCTGATGCCGTAGCCTTCATTTATGAAGGGTCTAGAGTCCATTAGGCATCAGTCCTATCAGAATGGGTTGTCTTATTTACCATTGATTTTCATCACAGGGATTTTGAGTACTAAAAGGCATTCTAAGAAATCTCCTGTATCCCAGAAGCATTCTTCTTCACCTCCACTATGTAATGTAAATCCACTATCCACTTTCCTTTAGGTAATGTGGACCAATCACCCCACTTAGTAGAGTACGTCTTTGCTTTGTCTGTGATAGCAGAGTCATGAGGAGCCCAGCGTGGCTGGAGGCACTCTCAACTAAGGTCCCACTGAACGAGTGCTGTGTCATCATGTAGATGTATTCCTCACCTTTAAGCTAATACCTTCAGACCTGAAGGGAATAGAGTCACAGGATCAGAAGGAGAAAGTGTTGGGGGTTGGTCACTAGGAGTAATACAGAAGGGTGCCATTGCTTTTTTTTCTACTTCTTGGTTCCTGGCCCCATGAATCCTGGTTATTCGAGAAGCACCCCCATATAGTAAACCCTGATTCAAAGCATATTCAGTCTCCTGGACACATTGCCAAAATCCTGCAAGTAATTTAACATGTCTGGTGCTGGAATCATGTCTTCATAAGGTCATTGCATCTTTCCCTTGAGCTAATTACTTCAAGACGATGGGGAACATGGTAGGATCAGTAACACCCATGAGAAGGGGCTCAGGGAGGCACGGCATTTGCTATGAAGTAAGAGCTTCATCTGAAAGGCAGTTTGCATGGATACCCGACTGGTGAATAAGGAATTCTGTAAGTCCACAAATGACAGTTTTTCCAGAAGCATTACCTGCAAAGATATGAAATCTACATATATACACTGTATATTCCAGTGAGAACAAATGCTGCTATCTCCATGATGGTAGTGGTTTTATGAATTAAACTGACCACCAGATTTCTAAATATGTCCTAGAAGAATGGACTCCTGCTGCAGTTTCAGAGTCAGTTTCTTCTGAGGGTATATTGAACATTCGGCAATGGCAGTATCCAAATCAGCCACGGTGAGTGGAAGTCCATGATGCGGAGCCAACGCTCATGCATAACCTCCATCTCTGCCACAATTGTTTCTTTGTTCATGAACCCATTGGCCAATGGCAAGCATGACCAGAGAAACGGGATCACTGGTTTCCATGGAATATGTTATCTAATCAACTTGATATTGTGTAGTAATACAGATTATGTAGCTACTATAATATTAGATAAATAATGATAAGAAATCACAAAATCAGTGTAAAAGTTTACTTGGTGCTCACATAATTGCCATGTTGGCTACAAGTGTAGAGATAAGTTGATTTTATTCTTTTGAAGACCTAGGCAGGTTACATATATGGATTTAAATTTCAAAGTCTTCTCCTTGATGGAGGACAAAGGTAAAGTGAGAATTGCTGCCAAGTGCAGTTATTTCCTTGATTTTAAAAAAATTAAATGTAAGTTAGTTAACAATACAGAGCTGAGTGTTTAGTTGAAAATTAAAGATGGCTTTAAAATATAAATTAGTATAACGAACAAAAATTTTACTAAAGAGACATATAGACAAGGATTTGGGAAAAAAGATAAAGAAAATTGATCTTAGGAAAGATCAGGTAAGCATGTTTTCATTTTTAATATGCAATTGAGGTCCTGTAATCATTTGACTTCTATTTTCTTTGATGGGTAGATGGCAAGATGTTGTTTGGAGCGGAAGGAAGACCTAGGAATGATAAGCTTAAAGATAGGGGAGAAGAGCAGACATTTTAAACAGAGCAGACACCTAGCCAGTACCAAGGGCTGACTTGTGAGTGATTATAATACGACTTTAAGAAGCTAATGTGCCCTCATGTGTGAAATTATCTTGCACTACTCACCTGCGGGGGCAAAGCCATGCTGTATTATGATAGTTCAGGTCATCCAAGGTCTCTGTTCTGCTTGATAGGCTCAATAAAACAATAGAGGAGCAAGCAAGTTTAGATTATTTGTGAGAATGTCATTGAAATCATGAACCATGGAATTCAAGCTGGGTAATGATAAAGTTAAAAAAAAGGAAGATAGAGTTTTTGTTTTTTCTTTACCAAACATTTTTGAGCAAGCAGCTAAACCATGAATGAAGTTTTGATGAGAGTTGTGAATCACTGAATTAGTTATATTATTGATGGGACAGTATAGGCTATGTAATGTAGGAAATGTGGCCGTGGAAGTTCTGAAAATGTATGGCCACTATTAAGGGTTCAGAGGGAAGGGGAGAGCGGGGAGGGAGGAGGAGGAAAAAAGGAAAACGAGCTGATTCCAGGAACCCAAGTGGAAGGCGAATTCTGAGAATGACGAGGGCAACAAATGCATAAGGGTCCTTTACTCAATTGATGTATGTATGGATTGTGATAAGAGTTGTATGAGCCCCAATGAAAAGATTTATTAAATTAAAAAATATGAAAAGACCTTTAAAGGAAAAATTCAAGTCTTTTAGGGAGTTTTCTTCTGGGCCTTGAAACATGATTGTAAGACAAGGGTGGGATAATGTGCACACAAAAAGTAGAAACACTGGCAAATGAGAAGTATGGAATTGTTCAAAATGAAAATCTGGTCTGAGAGTGGCACAAAGACTATCAACCTCCAACACATGGATTAATTGAAGGGCAGATAAATAAATGGCTTGGCAAGCCTGGCCTTTCTGGTCTTTACTCTTTGATGATCAGACCAGTGAATGGCTGCCTTGCTTGTTCTGTGCCTCATTTTGCAAGATACACTACCTGTGGGACACCTATCCGTGGAGTGTGTCTCTGTAACTTGAGGTTCCTTCAAGACCTGCTTTGCCACACAATTGAAATTTACATCTATTAAGCTGGAGAATGTTGGACACTGTCATCTGGCTGACTGTTGGTGACCTACCTTGCTGTTTGCTGCCTGTGCCTTGATAGCCTGAACTGCTCTATAGAAGACTATCCGGCAGCCTTCAAGACATGAGGACTGCCAGTGTCTCACAACTGTCTCACGGGAGTGAGTTGCACTGAGTCATTTGTACTGCTTTATAGATTAAATTAACTGTTTATTTCTTATGTTATATAACTATTTATCTATGCATATCTATATATAATTATTACTGTCCTGGTTTTGTTTCTCTAGAAAACCCTGCCTAACATACCAGCGGGAAAGAGGGGGAAAAAACAGCAAATTGAGAGAGTTCATTAAAGGATTGAAATGTCTATACCTGATAAAAAGCCTGAGTGGACATCAGGGATTCCTAAGAAGTAAGTCA
Organism: Tenrec ecaudatus; assembly: GCF_050624435.1. NCBI lineage: Eukaryota > Metazoa > Chordata > Mammalia > Afrosoricida > Tenrecidae > Tenrec > Tenrec ecaudatus. Next base: position 239,096,309 of record NC_134531.1, read on the forward strand.
GGACTGAAGTGAAGTAGCTCTATGGGCAATGACCTTAGTGGGAGAATATCAAACACACACACACACACACACACACACACACACACACACACACACACACCTTTCTAAAGAAACAATAAACAATGACTTGGGGCGTAAATTCCTGGGAATTTGTTTCCAAAAAATCAGCCATTGAAAGCATGATGAAGAATGCAGTCCTACACCACAATAAGGCTCAGTGACAAAGATTATAGTTTTAATGATAGGAACGAAAAAGCTGGGATCCCTGTTCTGAGCCACAGGCTTAAATTGGGAAAAAGAAATGAGATGCTCAGGAAGCACAGAAACCTATGCCTTGTATCTGAATTGTATTAAAAATCTACTCAAACCTTTTCAAGTTAAATGATCTTTAAAAATGTCTGACAGAATAAAGATATTTCAAATTTGGAGCATTCCCTAGATAGATAAAGTTTATTCTTGCTTGATAATCTAGAGATATCCTGATTTAAGTACATAACATATTTGATTTTTTAGACTTTATCACGTAGAATGTTCAAGTTATTCTTGGTTTTTCTTGATCACTGTACTGGAGTGAAATTTCCTAATGGGGTTCTTCTGTCACTCCTAACAAATGGTTGTGTGACACTATGCAAACAGGGCATGTGTAATACTGAGAGTGGGTTGGAGGGTTTCCACTTCAACCTCCTTGCTTCAAAGAGGGATGTGCCATCAGTGATGAGTGATATTTGAAGCTCCAGTAGAGAAGAGAGAAATGCTGAGGATCCAAGAAAGGCATGTTCAAGAGCTCTGTCTGAAGTGGCAGAGACCACTGAGACCAGAAGCCTCACAGAGTGTATCATGGAGAGTGAGAAGAGCAGCGGCAAGGCTATGACATACTTCTCTTTCCCTAGCTTGAGACTATGGGACAGAACTGTGGAACAGAACTGTGGGACAGAACAACAGGTGAGTTGGTTTCCTGGTCCATGGAGTCCAAGGCCAAGGGGTCATGTGACTGAGAGACTGATAACTGAACAAAGAGTTGGCTACCCCATTCTAGAGAGGCTGAGACTAGAGAGAGACTTGGTCATCACATGGCTAAGTAGCTGAGAGCTGGAGAGATACTTGGCTGCTGGTTTAGAAAACCCATGACTGTATCCTTACCGTTCACTGATGCTGATTTATGATAACCTATTAACTGTAATTGTGAGTGTTGTCTGTGAGTTCTCTGTGGCCACTGCAACACATTTTCTAATCCCGCCCAGACATAGAGTGGCAGGGAAAGAACAGTTGGTGTCAGTATAGGTAAGAAGGAATGGGCCACAGAGCTTCCCTGACGCCTGCCTCATGGCAAGGAAAGCCAGAGAAGGCCAGCTATGCCTCCTCCCATGGCTATTTATGAAAATTAGCATTGGAAGTGGGATTCCTTGCAATGGCCCCAGGCACATGGGAGTTTGTAATAAAACAAAAGAGGCACAAGAAGTGAAAATTTTGATTATTGTATGGTTTTCTTTGGCTATTCTAACCTGAAATGGCTGAAAGTACAGCTTATTTCCTAGGGACAAAATCTAGCCTGTTTAGAGAAAATGGCTTATAGAAGGTTAAGATTTGTGGAGAAAGCTGTCACATGCCTAAGGTCATACTTGTATGAAGAAAATATTCTGAGTGGGATAAGAGGGTATTGCATCTGAGCGTTTTATAAAAGATTGTGTTTAAAATTACTTATTTAGCTGGCTGTACTCTGAGCATATTGATTGCTCTTACCTACTGTTAAAGACACAGTGTGTGCTAGAAACAAATAGAAGAAATCAAGATAAGCAAGGGTTTGTAAGCCTGCCTTCAGGTTATATAATTGCATGTGTTAGCAGAGGAGTTAACAATTGACAGAAGGTTCACCCCTACCTCATCCTTCTTGAGGAAGTGCCTAATCGGTCTCCATTTAGGCTGCTCAGCCAGCCAAAGATTAGCTAGGCTGTATCACAACACTGTTTCCTTGATCTGTGCATCTTTCTATCTACCAGGGTGAGGCTATTTTGACCACTGTGGTTCTGGAGAAGTCTTGGCGATTGGGAATTAAGAGGCTTCCCCTCACAGCCCATCCAGTCAATTCCAATCTCCATGACCCTGCAACAGAGTAGAACTGCCATTGTTTGTTTTCAAAATTATAACTTTCTTTTCCCTAAGATTCAATGGTTTATTGATTACACATGATCATGGGTGATACATAAGTTCTGATTTCATCTATAATTTATATGCTACCATTATTCAATTTAGATATATTGCATATGATATGCCAACAACAATTTTTTATAGCCAAATAAACTCTGTTAGCTTGCTTGTGTAAACATTTTTAGTGGTTAAATCCTGGTAATGCAACAGGAACTGCCAGGTCAGCAACAAGCAAACTTTCTGAAAACAATGGTGCTCTGCCCAAGCAGTCTAAGGCTTTATATAAGTATATTTCAAACCAACCTGGCATCAGCGTGAAGGATTTTTACACTTCACATTCTAGGGGTAGTGTGTTAGCCCAGGTTTTCCAGAGAAACAAAACCAGAATGCTAATAATTATTTATATTTATATCTATATTTATATGTATATGTATCTCTATCTATCTTCATCTATTGTTATAGTTATAATTATAGTTAGTTATAGTTTAGTTATAGTTTTATAGTTATACTTATAGTTATATAGATAGATTGATATATAACATAAGAAATAAACATTAATTAAATTATAAAGCAGTACAAATGGCTCAGTGCAACTCACTCCCATGAGACAGTTGTGAGACTTTTGAAGTCCTTTATGTCTTGAGGGTCGCCAGATGGTCCTCTGTAGAGCAATTCAGGCTATTCGGGCACAGGCAGAAAATAGCAAGGCAGGTCATCAACAGTCAGTCAGATGACAGTGTCTGACAGTCACCAGCTCAAGAGATGTAAATTTCAATGGTGTGGTGAAGCAGGTCTTCAAGGAACCTCAAATTACAGTGACACAGTCCACAGGTTAGGTGTCCCACAGACAGTGTAGCTTGCAAATGGAGGCACAGAACAAGCAAGGCAGCTGCACACTCCTCTGATGATCAAAGAGCAAGAGACAAGAGTGGCAAGGTTCACCAAGCCATTTATCTCTCCACCCTTCAATTACTCCCACATGTGTTTATTGGTCAGGCTGGCACAATAAATATTAACTATCTCAAGCAGTTATCAAGATGGCTTAAAACAGTGGTTCTCCACCTTCCTAATGCTGCAACCATTTAATACAGTTCCTCATGTTGTGGTGACCTCCAAGCATAAAATTGTTTTCATTGATACTTCATAACTGTCATTTTTCTACTATTATGGATTGGGTGACCCCTGTGAAAGGGGGCCACGACCCACAGTGATTGAGAACCGCTGGCTTAAGAGTAGATTCACTTTACATAGAACTTTAAAAATATACATTCAGTGTGATGGTCAGAGTATTACATTCAGCCCTCAACAGCATGGGTGCAAAAGAAAGAAACGAAATGAAAAGAAAAACTACATGAAAGTCCTTTGTCGGCATGCTTTACACTTTCCACAGAACAGACTAAATTATTGTGTTGTAATTTAGTCACAAAACAATCCTCACGTTCTTTTGCCCGTACAAATGAGTAAAGTCTAAAGCATGTCTTCTTTGCAGTAGCTAGGCAGGCCATGCCACCACTATGCTTGACTGAGTTCAAGAATTTCATATAACCTGTAGCTTCCCTGTCTCTTGCTCACCTCTCCTGCTAAACTTTGCTTTCTGGCAGTCATTAAAATCTGCCACTGCCGTAGATAATGCTACTGCTTGAACTACCACAGTCACTAAGTTTTAACCTTCACTACTGTGAGAGCCAGAGCTTCTGCCTTCAAAGTTTCCTCACTTGATTGGTTCACATTTATAAGACTGATTGTGCCAATTGCCCAAGTCATTGCAGCTTCCGCCACCTCCAAAATTGCTTCCATAATTACCAAATCCATTCTAGCTATCCCAAATGCCACCATATCCATCACTGCCATGGCTCTCACCAAAGTCAACATGTCCAGTGAACTTTCCACCCCAGCCAAAGTTGTCATTTCCACCAAAACCGCCTCCTTGTCCACCACTGAAGCTTCCAGAACTGCTCTGACCTCATTTGTTGGAAGATACAGTGGTCATCTCTGCTTCCACATGGTTTTCCTTATGTGACAGTTGTAGTCATTCCCAGTACAGTATTTCTGAATGATAATTTCATCTATGGAGTCATACTCATCAAAAGTCACAAAAGGGAAGACCCTCTTCTTGCCTCTGCTTCAATCCATTATGATTTCAATTATTTCAGTTTTCCCATATTATGCCAAATAATCTTCTGGATGGTGCCCTTCAGTATTTTCTTTGATGCCACCAACAAAGGTCTCTTTCACAGTTAATGGGTACCTGGCTTTGAAATTCTTCTCATGAGACAGCCCTCTTTGGTTCCACAACTCTCCTAACTATCTTGTGTGACCCGTCATGCATTGCAGCGTCCATCTCCTCCACAGTAGGTAGATTCAGTGGCTCACTCAAAGCTTGGTGATTGGAGCTCTTATTACCACATGGTCCGTGAGCATCCCCCATTGCTCAAAATGACTGAAGGCTTTTATCTGTTTCAAAGCTCAACCCTCTGATGAAGAGTTTTTGCCGCTGTACAGATGCTTTAGGAGACTCTGATTAAGTTGAGCTGGGGTGGTGTGTGCATATGTGTAGGTGTGTGTGTGCATGTAATGTAATGATGCTTCATCTACAATGTCCACAAGGAGAAAAGGTGAGCATTGTAACTTTTATGTTTTTGTCTGTGGAGCAGCTTGTTGACTGAACTGTTGATCTTGCAGTCAGCAGCATAACCAATGGTCCACCAGGGCTCTGAGCCATCTCTTATTTTGTTGTTTTTCTTTTGTAGTCCTTTGCTTATCTGAGGTCTCTTTCTTTTCCATATACATTTGAGGATTATAATTTCCATCTTTGTAAAGAATGGTGTCAGAATTTGGAATGGAATTCCTTTATATCTGTATATAAGCACTGGGTATTATGGACATCTTTATGATGTTAAATGTTCTTATCCATGAGCATCACATATTCTCTATTTATGTATGGTCCTTTTAAACCATTCATTTATGTATAGTTCTTTGAGCAGGTCTTTTGTTTCTCTGGTTAGATATATTCCTAGGTATTTCATCATTTGTGTGACTTTTATAAATGGTATTGTTTATTTAATTTCCTTTTTGGGCCATGTATGAGCACAATTAAGTGATCAGGAATTCGCTTTCTTCACTATGTTATTCATAATTTGTCACGATTCACATAGCTGAATATCTTTGTATAATCAATAAGACACTAGTAATTGTCTTTCTGGAATTTTTTCCTTTCAGTCATATGTGATATTCATAAGGATGACTCAGTTCCAAATGGTTTTTGAGTTTTCCTTGATTTTCTGGCAGTTCCATAGCAGTGTATTGCTGAAACTGTTCAGTGTAGTTTTACTTCTATGTGAGATTGGTGATATTGTGATTATTTCAACATTGTTGTACATTTTTCTATGGAATGTCTGCAAATAGAGTTGTTGTTTTGTTTTTCTCTTTTTAAAAAAATGCCAAGAGGAAGAGGTTCTATTTTAACCTCAAGCAAAGTAAGAAGATTTAGGAAAAACAAACAAACCCCACCTACATTTAAAGAGACACATAGAACTTCTGAGAGACCTGAAGGTTGAAATAAGCGTTGTGAGGTCAGGGGTGGAGTATTTTTCTTTTATTAATTTTGAGAAAGCAGTTTGCCTGTGCGCCCATCAGAGAAGACCTCTTTTTAGGACTGAAAGCTAAAGGGAGCCAATGAGGAGACTGATATGACCACTGTGTGACAACCTGGATCCACTTGAGGACTGGGCAGGAAGAAAAGGCAGCACTAAGGAGATGAGATGAGTTCCATGGATGGCCTGTTGGTTTGGTCCATAGGAATCAGAAAGGAGCAAAGTGGAAGTGTTTGCTGGTCTGAAGTTGTGCATATACCGTGCCTATGGGCATGACCTAGCCACAGTGGGGAAGGGATGAAGACTGGATGGAGCCCATTTGACCTAGCCAAGCTAGGGCTGAGATGACAAGAACCCAACCAGGTAAAGGGGAGTATTTGGACTTTGAACAGATGAAAATTGCTGCATTCTGATGAATACTGATGAACTTTACCTTGCTTATGGCTGCAGATGCTCAAAGTTCCAAATGGAATGATTTCACTCAGGGAATTTGTATTTCTCCCCATGGTACTGGGTGCTTGGAACAGGAGATATAGAAATTGGTTATCTAAAACGGAGGTGAAAGGGCATGAGGTTTCTGGCTTATAAGCTTTCATGGGTATGATGAGTTTTGAAATAAGTGAAAGAATTCCCACTGAATAATTTTTTTTTTCTCCTGATGAGTCTGCAAAAGAGACAACAGGGGTTGAAAAAAATCCAGGTGTGATTTTCAACAGTTAATAGTTATATAAAATTTAAATAGGGCAAGTTTATGTTTCATCTTTGAAGAAGATGGAAGTTGGCTTGTGGTGGAATGATGGTTCCATCACAAGAGAGAGAATTGCTCAGTTTTCATTACGACTCCCCAGGCTATAAGGAGGGTGAATCATTTTTGATGAGCCGTGTTTGAAGCAGTTGTAGAGAACAGATAAAGGCTGAGTACTTTGAAAGAGCATGTTCAAGATCTCCATTTGGAATGGCTGAATCTATGAGGCGAGCCACTGAACAGACTCTGGTATAGATACTCAAAAGGGGTAAAGAAAGATTATAAAGTACTTTTTCCTTCTCTGGCGCATGTGGAATGGTAGCACAGAGTGACAGGGGGCTGGTTTTCTTGCCCATGGAGGAAAAGGGCAAGTGGCTGAGCTCCAATGAGAGTCTTGACTGCTGGCTGAGGAAACCAATGACTGTCCGTATTGTTTGCTGATTCTGACTTGTGGTATCTATTATGTTAGTCTGGGTAGACCAGAGAAAACAATTCACAGAAACTCATATGTATAAAAGGAAGAGTTTTATATTAAAGGTAAGTGTACCTTAAGAAAGCATCCCAACCTAGTCCAGTCCAAGCCTATAAGTCTGACATTAGCCAATATATCTGACACCCATCTACAAAGTCCTCCTCAAACTTGCAAAACACACGCAATAAGGCTGATTACAGTAAGAAAGCCAAAACAATGAGCGTGTAAGCATCTCAGCACTGTCATGGCTGCTCCAGCACCCAGGGCTGCATTGGGGTAGGTCCATGTGACTTTTCCTTGGGGATATCTTGCAGGAAGTGAACCTAGACAGGGAACTGGGTAAGGCAGGGAAATGGGTAAGGCAGCTGAAACCTGGTCCAACCATTAGAAAGCAAGAGACCCGGGAACAAGAAAGGTGAGGCTCACGGGCCATTTATCTTGCTGCCTTTCAATTAATCCCACATGTGTTTATCGACCAAGTTGGCACAATAAACCTTAATTCTTACACCTATGAACTTCCCTAATAAATTCCTTTAACTGTGATTATTATTTTTGAGGACTGTGTGTCCATAGCAATAAGTTATTGAACACTTCAAAGATACAGAGTGGTGTGGGAGGAAGTGTAATGTCAGAATAGGTAAAGAAAAATAGAACATGGAAAATTGTCATACTCTTGCTTTATGGCATTAGAGTAACCCAAAGTCATCAGATATTCCACCAGGACTGCTATCAATTCCTTTATTTTTTTAGAATTACATATAATTAATTTAATAAGTTAAATTTTTAGGACTAGAAAAAATGCAATAGTTTAAGATAACTTCTATTAGTGAGTTGATTTCCAAAAATGTTCTACTAATTTACATTTCTATCAACTTATCAATATTTATTTCAATAAATTAGCACTGTGCATGAACATATATTGGAAATATATTGACATATATAGAACTATTAATTCTCCCTCCCCTTCTATCCATATCTATTTTTCTTTCAAATGTCATATGATTATATATAGTTTTATGTTTTAATATACATTTTAATTTCCTGTGCTCCATTTTAATTTTGTGCTTTTTATTATTAATATTACATTGCAAATTCATAAGTACTCTATACCTCAATATATGAGTTCACAAATTGTATTATTTATTTTGCCTATTTGAACAGCAATATTTATGGTGACATATATTGATTACTTTAAAATTTGGAAACATATTCTGTATTCTGTGAGCAATGTTATTTCATCATGTGAACTTAAAAATAAATATTAGAGTTTAGACAAACATTTAATAAGAGATAAAATACATACTTAAAGGAAAATGCATACAACTGTGAGTCACAAAACATACTAGAAATTTTATCAATATATTAATATCGATGAAGGAAAATTGTAAAATATTCAATTCTGAGTGATATTGGAACGTATGATCTTAAATGCACAGATGTAAAATAAGGCTCTCAGAGATTACTTTGTTGTGATCCAAGAAAGAGCACCTTGGTAGTTCCACTCATGACCCATTGTAGGCTCATTCATGACAGCAAAGATACAGTCGATAGAATCTGTACCTCTCTTCCAAACCCGGATCTATGATTATGGAATTTTCTGCCTAATAGAACCAGCATGCCTCCTTCTGTCTTTTCATGAGAACTTCATTGTTGTTAATACTCTTGAGCTTGAGGCATTCCCAGTGGTTATGTAGGAATAGTAGGCCTTACATGGGGTGTATACGAAATCTTGTTATGTGCATTGATTTCACACAAGTGGTGCAGACCAGTCTGAGATCATGATTGAGTCAGATTACAGAAGAGAAGAACAGGCATGTTGAGAGCTGGAACCAACTGTGCCTACAGACTCTTGTGGGTAGGACTCTAAAATCATTTGCCGTGGGTCTTCCCTATGGTGCTAAAGTGTTCATGCCATGAGACCAGTTTGAAAATTAAAGACGTTCCTACACCTGTAGATTTTAATTTTCTCTGCGGAAACACAAAGGAACATAGTTCATACTAATATTAAATGTTTAATCCTATCTTTTCCAGGAATTAATATTCTTATGTTTTTGTGGTTTTTTTCGCCCTCCGTCCCAGGGGAGCAGCCAGGCGGCAGCAGGTCAAGGAAACCCAGTGCGGGCCCAGCGGGCCGCAGGGCAGAGGCCATGCTCAGGTCCCCGGCTGTGCTGAGCAGCTCAGGACCAAAGGACGCCCACCAAGGGGCCCCAATGCTGGGGCTGGTCTAGGGGCTGAGGAAATGGGGGCGCTGCTGAGGAACCCGCCACAGTGCGGTTGGGGTCTAGACATTCAGGAACTTTGAACTACATAGCAGGGGAGGGGTGCCAGAGCAACCAGAGGCTCCCAGAGAGAGGGTGGGGATGGGGCGGTGGGAAGCACTCCCCCGTACCAGGAGGATGGCAGGGAAATTGAACACAGGTGAGCTGGGGCAGCTGACAAGCTGGGAACCCCTGGCAGAGTCACAGTCTTGTCTCCCCCCTCCTGCCTCTGGAAGCAGCCCCGGCGGGCTCCACCACCCTCTTATGTTTTTTTTTTAAATAAAAATAATGATCAGAATTTCCAACATAAAGGAATTAATATCAGAAATTTGTGAGTTTGGAATTCTTTCCTATGACACTCATTTGTTTGCCACACTGACAACTCATTTGAACTATTTGTCCCAGGGCAGTCCTCTAAAGGCAGAAGATTCTGTCTTAGAGAACATGATCTGATTCACCCATTCCACACTTATCAGCATGGTTAAGTGCCAAATACCAGATCCTTAGGCCAGAATTGATGTTATTTGAAAACTAAGGACAACTGCATAAGACCGCACATCGGAGGATAAAGACATAAATATTTAACAGAGGTTCTCAACCTGTGGGTTGCGACCCCTTTGGGGTTGAACAACACCTACATGGGGGTCACCTGATTCATAACAGTAGCAAAATTACAATTATGAAATAACAATGCAAGTAATTTTATGGTTGGGAGTCACCACAACATGAGAAACTGTATTAAAGGATTGCAGAATTAGGAAGGTTGAGAACCACTGTTATATAAATTCCAAATTGCCTCATTACATAAATGCCAAACAACTGTTAACTCTGACCCAGGTCGATTGACAGATAACTTTAATCATTATAACCAGCATTATTCTTACCTCTTGCCTCAGAATTTGTTACTGATGAACATGTTATTAATATGGAAAATTGTTGTACAATTTTTCTCCTATTGCTATAAACGTGAAATGTTGAATAGTGAAATAGATACAAATGTGAAATGTTGCATATATAAAAGCACTAAGTAAATACAGAGCAATGACATATGCAAATTTCTAAATATATATCTTTAAAGTTTAATCTGCATCTCAATGTCAATTTTCTACTAACGATTAATATTAAACATTTTTCACCAAAATTAATACCATGAGATTTTAATTTTAAATGCATATATTTAAAAACATATTATGCTAGGACAGGCTTACTAGAGAAACAAACCCAGTGACACTTACATAAGGACGTACCAAATATAAACCAGAATTTTTTTCAAAGTTACGTATTTAAATTGTTTTACAGAACAACCTTATCACCTTCAAAGTACTTTCCATAATACTTAATATATTTGTCAAACTTGCGATTCCATTCTTGGAAACATTTTTCAAAACCATCTGTTTGGGTGGCTGACAGAAACTCTTTTTTTTTTCTTCACCTCTTCCACATCACCCAAAACATGTCCTGTCCTCCTTTCCTCTTTATTTGTGAAAACAAAAGGAAGTCGCAGGGAACAAGGTCAGGTGAGTTAGGTGCATGGGGGAAGAGGCATGCTAATTTTGACAAAAACGGTTGCACTGACACAGCTGTGTGAGTAGGTGCATTGCATGGTGGCAAAACTAGTCCCCTGTCTTCCACACATCAAGCCTCCCTCTCTGCTCCCTCAGTCCTGCTCCCGCCACTGTGAAAGAAATTCTAAATAGAAAGCTTGATTAACAGTCTGACCTGTTGGAACGGACTACAAATGGACTATGAGTCACCATTTTCATCGTTTATGGCAATTTTTGGCATTAGTAGTAAAATGCTTATTTCACAAACATATGTTTGTATAATGAGACATCATTCACTGTCATTGAGTTGATTCAAATTTTAGTGACACTATGAAACAAGGTGGGTTTCTGAGACTATATCTCCTAACAATCATAGAAAGCTCATATTTCTCCATCAGAGTGCTTCAGGGTTTCAAACTATTATCCTTTTGTTTAGCAAACCACTAATAAGCCACGATGCCACCTGGGAATATGTCCTTGGTTATAGAAACAAACCTCAAGGTTGAATGACAGAAATTATTTTATCTTTTTTTAACATGTTATTAGGGGAGTGTACAACTCTTATCACAATCCATACATATATATACATCAATTGTATAAAGCACATCTGTACATTCTTTGCCTAATCATTTTTGAAGCATTTGCTCTCCACTTAAGCCCTTTGCATCAGGTCCTCTTTTTTCCCCTCCCTCCCTGCTCCCCGCTCCCTTATGAGCCCTTGATAATTTATAAATTATTATTTTGTCATATCTTGACCTATCAGGTGTCTCCCTTCACCCCCTTGTCTGTTGTCCGTCCCCCAGGGAGGAGGTCACATGTAGATCCTTGTAGTCAGTTCCCCCTTTCCAACCCACTCACCCTCTACTCTCCCAGTATTGCCCCTCACACCCCTGGTCCTGAAGGTATCATCCACCTTGGATTCCCTGTGCCTCCAACTCCTTTATGCACCAGTGTACAACCTCTGCTCTATCCAGACTTGCAAGGTAGAATTCGGATCATGGTAGTGGGAGGGGTGTGTGGGGGGAGGAAGCATTTTGGAAATGGAGGGAAGCTGTATTCTTCATCAGTGCTACATCGCACCCTGACTGACTTATCTCCTCCTCTACACCCCTCTGTGAGGGAATCTCCAGTGGCCGACAAATGAGGTTTCGGTCTCCACTCTGCACTTCCTACCCCCTTCATTCCCTATGGTAAGATTTTTTTTTTTGATGATGCCTTATACCTGATCCCTTTGACACCTCATGATCACACAGGCTTGTGTGCTACTTCCATGTGGGCTTTGTTGCTTCTGAGCTAGATGGCCGCTTGTTCACCTTCAAGCCTTTAAGACCCCAGACACTATCTCTTTTGATAGCCGGGCACCATCAGCTTTCTTCGCTACATTTGCTTCTGCACCCATTTGTCCTTGGTGATCCTATCACGAGGTGGGCAGCCAATGATATGATTTTTTGTTCTTTGATGCCTGATAACTGATCCCTTCGGAACCACGTGATCACACAGCTGGTGTGTTCTTCCATGTGGACTTTGTTGCTTCTGAGCTAGATGGCCACTTGCTTATCTTCAAGCCTTTAAGACCCCAGATGCTATCTCTTTTGATAGCCGGGCACTATCAGCTTTCTTCATCACATTTACTTGCTTACCCACTTTGGCTTCAGCAGTTGTGTCCGGAGGGTGATCATCATAGAATGCCAATTTAATAGAAGAAAGTATTCATGCATTGAGGGTCTGCTTGAGTACAGGCCAAAGGTCCTTCCACCACCTTAATACTAAACCTATAAATATAGACACATAGATCTATTTCCCCATCCTCATATATATATTTGAATATACATATCTTTGTCTAGACCTCTATAAATGCCCTTTGCCTCCTAGCTCTTTCCTCTATTTCTCTTGACTTTCCTCCTGCCCCTCTATCATGCTCAGTCCCCACCTGGGTTACAGCTATACCTCTTCTTTACGTTACCTTACTCTTGATCATTCCCTACCGGGCCTGCCACTCCCCCCTCACCATCAATTTGGATCCCATGTTGTTCCTTTGTCCTTTATTTCTTCACTGTAAATACCTATTTTCAACAATAACAGAAGCTACTGTGCATGTGAACTTCCCCAAATGGAATACATAGAAATGCCATTGACCACATCTGTGGCAAATACAAACTATGGAGAAGCTCAATATCAGCACGTGAGCTAGACTAGAGGACAACTTTAGAACACAAAATCAACTATTCCTATGTAGGTACAGGGTGAAGCTTAAGAACTTTAAAACTAGTCCACAAGAACCAAAATATGACCTTGCATATCCCACCTGAATTCTAGAATATCTCAAGAAAATATTAGATTCATTCAACACTCATGAGAGAATTCTTATGAATTCTGGAGATACATGAAGAATATCATTTATGAAGAAAGCAAAAGGTCATTAAAAAGACGGGAAGGAAAATGAATGTGGATGTCAGAAGAGATTCTGAAATGTGTTCTTAACTGTAACGTAGCTATGTCAAATGGAGAAATAATGAAGCCTAAGAGCTGAACAGAAAGTTACAAAGGGAAGATCCAGAGGACAAAGTAAAATATTATAATGAAACATGCAAAAACCTACTTAGAAAGGAAGAACAAGATCAGCATATATTGAACAGAAAAAAAATTCTAGAAAGGATTTAAACCTTGACTTGCAATATAGGAATATTTATGGGAAAATATTGAATGATGCAAGAAGCATCAAAAGAAAATGAAAAAATATACAGAGTCATTGTACCAAAAATAACTAGTAAACATTTGACCATTTCAGGAGGTAGCATACGAACAAGAAGCAATGATACTGGACAAAGAAGTTCCGGGTGCACTGAGAGCATTAGCCAGGAACAAAACCCCAGGACTTGATGGAATGCCAAGTGAACTGTTTCAACAGCTGATGAAGCAATGCAAATGCTCACTTGGTCTATTACAGAAAATTTGGAAGGTAGCTACTTGGTCAATTGATTTGAAGAGATCTATATTTGTAACCATTGCATAGAAAGGTGACCCAAAATAATGCTCAAATTATAGAACCATATCATTAATAGCACATGATACAATGGTTACAGCAATTGATTGGGTTAAGTTCAGATATTAATGCTGAATTCAGAAGAAAACATGAAACAAGAGATATCATTGCTTACTGCAGATGGATCCTGGCTGAAAGCAGAGAATACCAGAACGATGTTTAATGTGTTTTATTGGCTATATGAATAATACCGAACTATGGATGGATAGCTTTGAGAGGAAGGAAAATGCCAGAACACTTTATTGTGCTCATGGGGAACTTATACAAGGATCAAGAGGCAGTTGTTTGAACAGAATAAGGGAATCCCGTGTGTGTGTGTGTGTGTGTGTGTGTGTGTGTGTGCAACATCAGGAAAGATGTACCTCGGGGTTGTATCATCTCAACATACTTTCTCCATGTGCCCCAGCTGTACTGTATGAAGCGGAAGGGATCAGCAAGTTTGGATAATGGCTAATAAACCTGGGATATGGAAATGATCCCACCTTTCTTGCTGAAATAGATTTGAATTATGGCACTGGAAAATTATGGAAAATACTATGGACTCCCAAAGAACAAATCTGTCTGGCAAAAAGGACAATCAGAAAACTCCTTATATGGGAGGTATGGGGAGGATTCATGTCACATATTTTGGACATGTTATCTGGAGAGATGGAACAGGACATCATGCTTGGTAAGACAAAGGCTCTCAACAAGATGGATTGACACAGTGGCTGCAACCATGGGCTCAAATAGGAATGATTGTGAGATGATGTAGGTCTGGGAGTGTTTTGTTCTGTTGTATTTAAGGCTGCTATTAATCTGAATTGACTCAATTCCACCTAACAATAACAAAATGAAAAGTAGAAAATATTTTTTTAATTTACTCATAATTTTAATGATCACATAGAATTATTTCCTAATGTCTGCATTATTGAACACATTAGTTATATCAGGAGTTGAATGTTTCAGTAATATTAAAGCAGTGCATACAATTATATATATTGTGTATTTCTTATATACATACACGCAAGATGAGGCTACAAATGATAGCAGACAAGATACATTAAAACATAACAGTATTTTCATGATTTTTTTGAATAAAGATTAATAGTTTGTGGGAGGAAAATAGATAGATAAGATAGATAGATAGATAGATAGATAGATAGATAGATAGATAGATAGATAGATAAATAGATATACATTCTTGAGTAGCTTCCAAATTTGTGACTAGGAAATGAGTAAGAGCGTCAAGATATTTTATTTTGTTTTTATCCACTGTTGGGAAGAGCAAATAATTTATTTTGTCTATAAACAAAAAGTTATTAGTTAACTTAGGAAAATAAAATTATTAGGTAAATGCTGAAGTATCCTGTGACCTATAATTCACATAAGAAATGTAGAGTGTCTCTTAAAAAATCTGTAATCATCCTCTGAGTTCTCATCGCTCCTAATGGTCACACACAAAGAAAGCTATTGCAATATTGGAGATTAGCTTTCTTCTTAATTACTTTACCTCGTTCTCCACACTGACATCTTTCCCTTAGTGCTGACACCACCTATGGTCAACCCACTCTGATTTAAGGCCGCACTGTGTATCAGAGTAGTTCTCTGCGCCTTTGTATCCCTTCCTCGTTGCCCTATCACTTACTGCGCGCTGCGTCTCTGGATCTTGCTTCCAGGGGCATCACTTTAGAGGCCAGTGACCTGGAGAGCTGTAGGAACCTTGCGAAAATCCCACTGCCCTTAGTTCCCCATGACTTGCTTCAAGGCCACGTGGCTTCCCTTCTTCCTCATTCTCCTTTCAGTTATGGGCCGGTCACCATATGGGTTGACGAGGGCTCTGGCTGGCATCGGATCCTTAGACTTGAGGTAAACTGGGCTGGGACACCTTCTTGATATAAAATTACTTTGTTATAAAATATTTATATATGTAAATATATAAGTACTTTTGTTATCAAATTCTTTCTTATACACCTATGGGTATCACTACTTTTGTTTCTCTGGGAAACCCAACTTAGCACACTAATTAATGCTACTACAATTTACCCAATCATCTAAAATCACACAACAAAGGCAGGATTCATCCTATAACACAAGCTATTGTTACTTCTTTTTTAAATGTAGCTAATCTCTGTTATATCTTGTATGCTTTCTTCTTCTCACTACAATTGAAGTTTATAGTTTCACAAGGAATCACTTTTCTCTATGAGTTTTGAAAGTATAGAGAAAGATTGAAATAATAACTTCTGAGAATAGAGGAGACCCCAGACAAGGGATATAAAGAAGGACATGAATTTAACATGAATGTCAAACTTGTGGCTGATAATCTGAACTATGTAACAGTAAAACTTTCTTTCCCACACCATATCGTAGTAGCTCCATTTCTAGAGGACAAAATATATTTCTGCTACATTGCACGCCATAATTATCTATCACAGCTATCAAAGTAATACCACTGTGGTTGCTTTAAACAAACAGAATTTATTTTCTCATGGTTAGGAGGCTGCAAGTCAGAATTCAGGGTGCCAGCTCTAGATTTTCATGCTCTGCTGGATCTAGGAAAGGCCCTTATATGTTCAGTTTCTGTTTGTTGGCTCCTTGGTGATCTTCACATAGTGTGAGGTTTATTTTATTTCATTTGTGCTTGCACCTTTAATATCTCATAAGAGATCATATCAAAGTCCTCTGCATTAATCCTCATTCATATATGGGATAATATGTATTGGCATAGAAGTTAGAATTTAAAGCACATACTTTTGGGTGATATAATTCAATTCATTACATGAATGAAGTATATGCATTCTTAGCGATCATTAAACTATGTAAAATCACAAAATAAATCAATAAAAAAAAGGTTATGGGAAAGTGATCTTAAGGGAACAACAAACAACCTTCCAACACTGAGTCGCATTTATATCTA
The DNA here is from genome assembly GCF_050624435.1 of Tenrec ecaudatus. NCBI lineage: Eukaryota > Metazoa > Chordata > Mammalia > Afrosoricida > Tenrecidae > Tenrec > Tenrec ecaudatus. Next base: position 239,113,008 of record NC_134531.1, read on the forward strand.
TCTTAATATAAGCAATAATATTATTTTTATATGTTATATGACAAAGAAACACATACATACTATGATATAATAAATATGTCATTTTACCTTAGAAAGACCTGAAATATGCTTTGGAAGTGAATATTGTGGCTTGTAAGCTATTTTGAAATAGTAGATTAATATTTACTTGTTAATTTTTTATGGAAGCTTAGCTAAGCTATACTGTACAGTTGTTTGGCAAAATATTAGTCTAATTGTTGTTAAGAGGGATTACATTTATTTTAATTAGTTATCCTTATGTAAACCATATTCTTTTCTCTAAGGTCAAGCAGATAATTGAAGGCTGTAAGAACACAAAGGGAATTCCCTGGGGTTTAATATGCCTCCAGATCATAATTCAGCATTTTGACAGTACTCTCTATTACCTGGTCTATGAATTTTGAAATGTCTCATGATAGGTACAATTTTTCCTTGGTATTTATCTGAGACTGGTCTCAGGAGTCTCACAGATAACAAATTTGAAGTTTCATTGCCCTAAGGCAATGCTGACTCATATCGACCTATGGGATAGGAACAAGTATCCTTGGTGAGTTTCCGTGACTGTTGCTCTGTATGGGAGTAGAAAGCCCTGTCTTTCTCCTATGGAGGGTTGGTAGTTTGAAATTGTGCCCTTTTGGATCCCAGTCCAATGCATAACCACTGAACCACCACGGCTTTTGCACATAGCCACACAAATAACCTCAAGTATTGTAATCATCTCTATGTTACTTATTCTATCGAATCCAATGTAAATTCTATATCAATAGCGCTTTATGCTCCCTGTTAGCCTTTGAGGATTTGCACTGGCCACTAAATTGAATTTTTTAATTTGATCCAAATTTATTTGAATCCAGAAGGTAGCTCCACAACATGCACCTACAGAGATATCTGTGCCTGCACATGTTCGATGGTTTACTAGTTCTATTCCTTTGGGAGAGACTGAGACATAAGGTTGTATAAACTTGAAAGGAAAATTGTAACATCAGTAGGAATGGAAAGAGGTGACTAATCCTAGATGTTCTGTACACAGGTAGTTATTAAAATTAATGCACAATTAGGAAAAAACATCCCACAAACCTGAGTTGAGGGTCATCCTATTTAATATCATACCTGTATTCTTTCTGATCATGAAATCTGTCCTGTTCTATAAAATCTTGAACCAAGGGGGAAAATAGTTAGAAATGTGTGCACTGATAGATTTTAATATTCTTAGGTGGTTCTGTTCAATTGATTGACATATTCTGTGTTCATCTGATGGACAAAATGGTGCATAAGCAATAATGACATTTACAGCCACTGTATAAAAAAGTTTCTCCCTGAATTAGTTCATTGTGCCAACCTGGCCGATAAACACATATGGGGTTATTGAAGGGCAGACGGATAAATGGCTCTATGAGCTTTGCCTTTCTAGCTCTCAGGTCTCTTGCTTTGTGATGGTCGGACCAGGGTGCAGCTGCCTTAGCAGTTCTCAGCTTCAGCTGGCAAGGCTGACTTCCTGCAAGACATCCCCAAGGAGAAGTCACATGGACCTACCCCGATGCAGCCCTGCGTGCTGGAGCAGCCGTGTGGAGACCCCTGCCAGTGCTGAGATGCTTACACATCACCGACTTGGCTTTCTCCTGCAGTCGGCATCATTGCATCTGCTTTGTGAGATGGAGGAGGACTTTGTGGATTGATGTTGGACATATGGGTTAATGGGTTAATGTTGGACTTTAGGACTTGGGCAGCACTGGGTTGGGATATTTTCTTGATGCACACTTAACCTTGTTATAAAACCCTCTCTTCTACATGAGTTGCTGTGGATTTGTTTCTCTAAAATACCCAGACTATCACACTCCCGGAACTGCTGATGGAAGACAATTAGGGGAGAGAACCATGATTATATGGCATTTTGAAATTTGAGCAAGCAATTTGCCTTTGGATGCTCCCAGCTGGAGAAGGTCGGATTCCTCACATGAGAATCTCTTCTAAGACTGAAAGTTAATGAGAATTAGCCATTTGTGCGACCACTTCAATCCACTTGTGGAGTGGATGTGGGAAAACATGCAGCAATGAAGAGGCAGGCAGTTTGGAAATGCCCCATTAGCTCCTGTTGGCCTTGTCCACACAGACTAAGAATGAGAAAGAAGAGGAATGTTTGGTTCATATAACATTGAAAGAATTGAGCAGGCCACATGGTGGATAGGCTGTATTCTTGAGAGAAACTTGACCACTGCCGGAGGAGAGGAGTTTTGTTGGCCAAGAACTGTCTTCCTACTGTTCACTAATCATAGCTTGTGTTAACCTGTTAACTCCTCTAATAAACCCTGTTAATTGTATTACCTATGAGTTATGCGCCCACTGCAATGACTTCTCAAACCCAGCATACTAGTTGAATGCCACGGAAAAAGCAGTTAGTCAAAATAGGCAAGTGTTGATGGGGGAAGAGGCATGTCTGCCCTCTGCCTCCTGGCACTTTGAAAGGCACAGGTCGTTGGAGATGTCTCCCATTCTATTTACAGCCAAATTGAATGTTTCAATTGAAAGAAGGGAAATTAAAAGTGACAGTGATGTCATCTCCCATTTGAACCAGTGTAATTAAAATTGTGACCTCAGAGGAAGACAAAGCCAGATCATACTTTAGCCAGGAAGGATCAAGAGTTTGTCAAAAGACAATTGGAAACATATGCTAAAAGGGGAGAGAGGGTTTATTCATTCAAGGAGAAACACAGTGTAGTCATAAAAAATAGGAATTAGCTTAGAAAATAAATAGTGAGTCTTAAATCTTAAGTAATTCCCTGGTTTAACAGAATTGCATAGCATGGCAAGATCAGTCTATTAATAAGAATATCATGCAGTAATGTGGCGGTAAGGAAATTTGAAGGATCAATGAGTGAGCAATTGGCTACTAACCAATGCCTCAATGGTAAGAATACGCTAAGCAGAACTGCAAGTGGAAATACTTGGTCATCTATTCCTTTAGAGATTTAAGAAACAAAACAAAACAAAGCATTGCTATTTTTTCTACTCATGTTGCTGTTAAGCACAGTTAAGATGGTTTCAATTCACAACAATTCTATGTACAACACAAGAATCATGGCCCAGTCCAGCAACATACTTACAATTGTAGTTTTGTTTAAATTTGTTGTTACAGCCACTTTATTCATTGATCTTAGAGATGAACTTCCTCTTCTTTTCCCCTGACTCTCACAATGTCCTACAAAGCATGATGTCCTTTTCTAGGAAATTGTCCTTCCTGATAACATGTCCAAAACACATGTAGAGAAGGCAGGCCATCCTCAATTCTAAGGCTCATTCTGGCTTTACTTCTACTATTACAGATTTGTTTCTTCTTTACTTTTAATATTCTTTCCTAACACCATAATTCAAATTCAACCATTCTTCTCCAGTCTACCTTATTCTTTGTCCTGCTTTCACATTCATACGGGCAATTATAGATACCATGGGTTGGGTCAGACCAACTTTAAACCTAATACTGATATCTTCATTTTATAACCCTGAAACAATGTCATCTGCAAATTTTTCCAATGAAAATTTAATTGCTGCTCTCATGAGCATTAATTCTGAATCCAATGAATATGAAATCATTGACATGAATATTTTCTTCAATTATTATAGTGTCCTGGGGATTTTTGAGTTGCAATCTATTTATTTTCCTAATATGGAGTTGTAACTTCTACTGAAAGATGTGGATTTTGTGGTTCATCAGAAAGTTCTCTGAGATTTCAGCATGCAAGTTTGTGTTGTCTGCACAAGACCGTTGAGACAAATCAATCATCCATACCTTATGGGGGAGGGGACATGAAACTGTTTGCTTCATAAAGATTTATAAAGCTCACACCCATAAATAAGGTCTCTATAAGTCAGAATTAACCAATGGCAGTGAGTTATTTGGGGTTATTTTTTGCTAATGCCTTCAGTGCAGCTCAGACATGTTCTTTCAGTTCCATTGGTTCTTGATCATGTACTGCGTCTTGAAATGGTAGAATATGGACTAATCCTTCATGGTATGGACGTATGCATTCTGCACATTTTCTCTTAGTGCTTCCTGCATCAATCAATAGTTTGCCCATAACATATTCTAATATTGTCATTCAAGGCTTGCTTTTTTTCTTAATTTCTTTTAGTTTAAGATATGCTGAGCATATTCTTCCTTTTCTGGTTTTCAAACTCCAGGTCCCTGTACATTCATTACAATACTTTGACTTCTAGACCTGGCCATTGAAATGGTCTGTTCGTTTATTTTTTCCCTGTACCTTACCTAATCTACAATTAAGAGCAAGTTTCAGATTTGTTCCAACATCTACTTTGATCTTGTGTTTCTTTCTTTCTTTACTGTATTTTTATTACCTTTTTCTTTCTTCTTGGATGATTTCATTCATCTCACCCACAGCTCATTGGGTCTCTTATCATTAGTGTTAGATGCATCAGATTTATTCTTGTGATGGTCTCAAAATCCATTGGGATATACTCAGGGTTCATACCCAAGGTTCACTTGGTGTTGCAGCCACCAGTTTGAAGTCATCCTCCTCATCATGGATTAAATAGTTTCCCAAACTGTGAGTTTCTTCATGACACATGCCCACTAATGTAGTCCATATGATCCTGTGTAGAGTGTCATAATTTGGATTGTTGGGAATGGGGGGAAAGGGTGTTTACAATAAAGAAGTCTTTGGTCTTGGGGAATTCTATCATGCAATTTTCAGCATCATTTCTATCACCAACCTAATTTCCCCATACTAATTCTTCTTCTTTTTTTCAAATGTTCTCATTTCAAGTGTCAGTAATTAACAATGCATACTGGCTGCTTTTTTGATTAATTTCAGATTGAAGAATTTGTTAGAATTCTTCAGTTTCTTCTTCACTGACCTTAGTAGTATATAGATTTGAATAAGAGTTGTATAAATTAGTGTTTCTTGTAATAGTGAATAGACTACAATAGATATTATCATGTAAGAGACAACCTTGTACTGCAAGATAGGTCTTGACAAGTTCTTTTGATTGATAAATAAGACACCATTACTCTGCACTTTTTTATCAATTACATAGTAAACCATATGACTGTCAGATTCAAAATGCCAGTGTCAGCACATTTTAGCTCACTAATACCTAGGATCTTGATTTATTTTATTTAATTTTGACTATTCAATAATATCAAGATTCTGCAATCATCACAAAAATTAATTTCCCCCAAATATTCTCATTCTCATTGTTGTACGCTCCTCATATTCCCCATCCTTATCCCCCATCCTCAATTGCTTCTCTTGCCCCTTTCTGTCTCTCTAGATCAGTGGTACTAAACATTCCTAATGGCGTGACACTTTAATACAGTTCCTCATGTTGTGGTGATCCCCAACCATAAAATTATTTTTGTTGCTACTTCATAACTGTAATTTTGCTACTGTTATTAATTGGACGATCCCTGTGAAAAGGTAGTTTTACCCCCCAAGGGTTTGTGACAGGTTGAGTACCCATGACGTAGATGTACTGATTCTGAATTTCTTATACTGAAAAACATACAAACATAAACCAAAAGCAAAGAAATAAAAAGCAGCAACAGTGACTAGGGAGAACAGAATAAAGCTTACTAGAAAAGGAAGGAAAAGATAAAAAACTAAAAGAACTTTAAAATGGATTGAAAGGAAGATTAACTAATGTAATGGATTTTAAGGGAAAATAAAGTTAGAGGAGGCACTGAAAGATGGAGGAACTAGGAGAAGAAGAAGAGGAGAAACGGGACTTCCTCCAGAGTCAAAGAAGAAAGTGTTTCCTCAAGACAGTGTTGCAACTCAGATTCCTCACATTCTGAACTGTGAGCACAGAGCTTTTTGTAGTGCATTATGCACTGAGCTCTCAAGAGAATGATTGGGGCTTCCAACTACAATAGAAGTGGCTGCAGGCTCCCATAAAAATGCAAAGTCTGAGCTGAAAGGGCTAGTCTACTCTGTCCGGGAGGTCACCATGGGTTGGCATCCACTTTATAGCAGTGGGTTAAACTGCGAAAATAGAGCTATATTTGTTAAAGCAATCTATTTGTGCTATTCGGTTATAGTAGCAAAAGATAACCAAAACAGAATTTTATATTGGTAGAGAGGTGCCTAAAAGACAACCACATGTGGAAGCAGTTTTGGCGTGGGGGATGGGAAGAGGCCGGGAGGGCTGTAAGTGTCTGGTTGCTTTGAAGAGGCTGCTGCTGGAATGCTGGGCCTCCAGTGCGATCCTGAAGGTGCCCCGACGGGAAAAGTCTCCACTATCCTAGAAGTCATATATGACGCCAATAGAAAAATGTTATTAAAAATGGACACCTTAAATGTGAGGCTTTAAAATAGATTATTGATCATGTGATTGGACTATGGAGGAAGGGTAATGCCTTCTACTCAGTGCCAAAGAATGTGTCCAGTTAGGTTCCAAAGCCTGGTGGAAGGTAGAGCTTTTGAAAAATAGTCTTATTGACATATAATTCACATATCATATAATTCAATAATTAAAATTTAACAAGAAATCTTGTACAACCATCACCACTATCACTTTGAGCACATTTTCTTCCTTGTGCTCATTATTATTCAGTCTCCATTTCCCCAAAACTTTTCTGCAATACTCCCAAAGAATCATTAATTCATTTACTGACTCTATAGATTCTACTATCTTGGATTTCATATACAAGATGGTTTTTTAAACTAAAAAGTAACAGCAATAGCAAAGTAAAACACATAAAAATAAATCTAGAAAAAAGCAGTAAAACCTAAAAAACTAAAATTAATGTAAAAGGGTTGAATAGGACATCAAATGAAAGGTGTTAAATTTTAACCTAACTAGTACATTTGCCATAATCAACTTTAAAATACTTTCTCTGTGTTAATAAGACTATTCACATCCCTAGTCTATGATTACAGGGAATTCATCAGAGGCTCGATTCAAGTGTATTTCTCTTCACCTTTTTTTAAGTGAATTTTAATGTTGAGGTCCAATGATAAGGTATTACATTTTAACCGAGCCACATCTGCCATGACTAACACTGCAACGCTCTCTGTCTGATAGCAAGGCTGTTCATATCCATCAACTGTGGTCAAAAGGAATTCACTGGAGGCTTAATCCAGGTGTTGACCCTGCAAATTGATTTGGGTTTTCCACTGTCATCCAGAGCCTTCTGCCAACCAGGTGTTTACAATTTAAACTCTGATACCATTCCTTCCTTAAGTTTTGGATTTTATTATTTACAATAATTGGATCACATAAGTTGTCCTTCTTCCATGTCGACTTATTTGATACCTCACTTAGATGGCTAATTATAACGGCTGTAAGTGTTTTAAATAATTCCTTATGGTATGTGTGCATATATATATATATATTTTAATATCAAAAATATAAAATGGAAATGGGATAGAATGCTTTGGGGCTTTAGTTGTATCATGTCAAGTTCTATTTTTTTTACTTTATTACTGTAGTTCCTTTGAAATTAAATATGGTTTAAGAAGATCCTTCTAGGTGTCATATTAACCAGGGATGGACTCTAATAGTTAGGTATTATGTCACCTTGGCTGAACCAAGAATCTAAGTGGTTTGGCAACTGAGATTTAGTAATGCACCATGATGTAGCCTAATGGAACATAATCAGTTCACTGTGGTACCTTCTGTGAACGGCCATGTTGTTGTCAGAAGATGAAGATGAAATGTGACCCTCCCTACCCAGGACAGAACCTGTGACCCCCTACCCAGGATAGAACCTGATGCAATGAGAAGTATAATTATTTGACAGTGGAGAGTTGGTGCATATTTACTCTGTAAGTGGATGCTGGGAGAAAAATTGTTCGACTTCTTTCTAGGCCTGGATTCTTGATCTGACTCAGAGACCTTTAGTTGAGCCAATAACTAGCCTTGTTGCCTACCTACCTTGGGAGTCTACAGTGGCCTGTCATCTGGCCTAGTTATCTTAGATTCAATTGTTTTTGTAGTTATTAGTCTGTTACCTTCTGATTTGGGAATCATCAACCCTAGAAACTAGATGAGATAGAAGTCTTCAACCTAAAATATGACTCATGAACTTGGGAACGCTCCTTCTTGGATTTGCCATTTTTACAACTATATGAGCCATTTTCCTGATACAAATTTCTTTCTCTTTGTATATATAAGCATCACTGTTAAAAATCAAAGATGTTACTTTGAGGTCTAAGGTGCAACTCCTCTAATCCATGGCATTTGCAATTACCTCCTATGCATGTAAAAGTTAGACGTCAAATAAGGATAACAGAAGAATTAATATCTGTGAATTTGGGGGCTAGTGAAAACTATTGAAGGTACCCCATGCGCTGCCAACAAAACGGATGTGTCTTGGCAGATGCACGCCCAGAATGTTCCTTAGAGGCAAATACGATTAGCTTTTGTATGATGTACTTTGGCCATGGTGTCAGTAGAGGACAGTCTCTGGAGAGATACATCACGTGCAGTAGAGCACAGGGGACACAGAAAAAAGGAAAGACTTTGACAAGGTGGATTGACACAGTGCCTACAACAATGAGCTCAAACAAGAGAACAGTTGTGAGGATGGCACAGGACCAGCAGTGCTGTGCATAGTGTCCCTGTGAATTAGAATAAGCTTGAAGGCACCTAACAACAACAACAACAACAGATGACCCAGACTAGCACAGCACGTGTGTATTCACATTGTTGCTACTTTTAAGACACTTGGGCTTATTCCTTAGAGTGAAAATGTTGGGTCATATAGCAGAGCCAACAAATGTGTCTTGGAAGAAGAACAGCCAGAACACTCCTTAGAAGCTGGGATGGCAAGATTTGTCTCAGGTACTTTGGATATGTTTCCAGAAGAGATCAGTTCCTGGAGAAGGACATCCTGGGCAAAGTAGAGGTGCAGCAAAAAAGAGGATGGCACGAGACAAGATGGATTGACTTGGTGTCTGAAAAGATAGACTCAACTATAAAACAATTGTGAGTAGAGAAAAGGACTGGTCAGTGTATTCTTTCATGTTATACATTGGTTCACTATGGGTCAGAAATGACTTAATAGTACCTAATAACAGCTACAATAAGCTCTATTACTTTATGTTTTGGGGGTTCTTTTGCTTGCTGTTGTTTTGTAACTCTCATGCTGGTGTTTTGGCTAGTTTTTTTTTTTTTTTCTCACAATGACTCTGTCATTTTTCAACACCCCTGGTGGGGTAGTGCTTGCACACTGAGCTACTAACCACAAGGTAAGCAGTGGGAAATCACCAGCACCTCCAACTTCTACTTGGGTAAAGAATTACAGTCTTGGAAATTCAAAGGGGCTGTCCTACATAGGGTCACTCTGATTCAGTAGCAACCCAATGGCTGAGTTTGGTTTGGTGTACCACTTTGCATATATACCACCAATTGCTAATGTTCCTGTTTACCCAGATACTCACCGATATTTATAGTTATCCCCTCATCTTATCTTATATTTTCAATAAAATCTAATTTATCGAAGAGTGAAATGGTGTCTCATTGTGATAATGATTTTCACTTTTTTAGTAGCTAATGACTGATCATCTTTTCATTTGTTTAGTGAATATTTGAATGTGCACTCAAACTGTTGACATATTTTGTATTTGTGTTATTTGTCCTTTTACTTAAGTTGTCAAATTTTACATCTCTTTGTTATTACATTTTTATTGAATATAGTCTCCAAAGATGCTCTCCAAGTTGGCAGCACCTTTTGATTCTTTATTTATTTAAAGTCTTTGGATAAACAAAAGTTTAAAATTTTTCTGAGATCCACCCCAGAAACAAAAATGTTGACACTTCTGATTCTCATGTACTTTTGATATGTTGTTAGGAGACAGAAATCTCTGGAAACAGACATCACTCTTGGTAAAGTAAAGGAGTAGTGAAAAGGAGAAAAAGACACTGGACCATCTGGATCACACTGTGGCTACAACAATAGGCTAAATCATTGGAATAATTGTGAGGATAGCACAGGACTCCGTAGTGTTTTGTTCTGTTCTACAAGATGTCATTATGGGTCATAATTTTATTATTTTAATTAGCACTTTTAGGCCTTTAGCCTATCTGGATTTGCTTATGTGTGTGTGGATGCCATGATCCTGTTTCATTTCTCGTGGAAATCAATTTTATCAGTACCATTTAATGGAGAAATCATTTACCCATGTCTAGAAACCACACCTCTATGGTGAAACATTTTTTTCAAGATTCTAAGTATATTTGGTTTTGTTTTAATAGTATTTTTTGTGCTCTGGACTCATAACTACCCTACAGGACCAAGTGAATCAGTCCACAGTGTTTCCAAGGCTTTACCTCTCTTTGGAATTAAATCGTCTAACCTTTCTCGAATAGATCAGCTCCTGGGAGCAGCTGGCAGGATCAAAACACTCGCAACTGGATCCTTTATATACTGCATCACCAGGCCTCTTATTTCCAATACCTTTAAGGACATATTCATTGTTACATCTAAAGAACATTGGTAGAAATAGGCTTTAAGCAAGTGTACTTTCTTTGTCCAAGCTAAGATAAATACTGTTGAATACCAATATTTGTTGTAGGATAATCATTGTAGCTCACATGTACTTGAAATTGTGAAGGCCAATCACCTGCTAACTTAGCCCATTGAGTAAATTAATAAATAAAATGCTAAATGAATAGAAATGAAAGATATATATATTTAATAGCATTATATTAATTTGCAGGAAAATACTAACAAAATAACATGAATGAAATAACTGGTAAATTCAACCAAACGAACATGTCAGCCTGACCTGAACTTACCACATTGTTTTGAAGTACCTTTCAAAGAAGTACAAAATGGAACACGATACACCACAGTGGTAATCATCATTTAGAAAGAACATGCATCCTCTAGAGAATAGCCACGTTTAATTTTTAAAAAGGTTAAAAGCAATTTAACAAATTCAGTGGATTTTTACAATGACGGACTATGCATTTTTGGGGCTGCTAACCACACAATCTTCTCAGTTCTACTGCTCTGAGTGAGAGTGACAAGGCTGTCTGCTTTCATAAGTAAAGGCCAATATTGATTCTACAGAAAGTATTGCTATGAATATGATTAACTAAATGGTAGTGAATTTGGTCTTTTGATCAGGTATTCTGAGATTAGATCAGAGAAGTAGATCTACGGTAGGTGGGTCTTTATACATAAAGAGTTGATGGACAAGTAAGTAAAGCATGTGTGGGTCAGTGCAGAGGTGAATGACACAATCACCAAAATCAGTTCTTGTTTTCTAATGAAATAGCGGATGTGTTGCTATTGTTGTTAGCTGCCACCCAGTCCATTCCCTGCTGGACTGAAAGTGACTCTCTCTACAATGGAATAAAATGCTGCCAGTTTGGGGATCATTTCATGGAAGATTATAGATCCAATCATTTTGATCCCCAGAGTTCCTGTGAATTAATTTATGAAACTAGGTTAACAGGTTTTTCTTCCAGTCCATCTTAGAATGGAAATTGTGCAAAAACTTGTTCCACTGTTGCACATCAGACCACACAAACTTCAACTGATGGGATAGTCGTGGTTGGCCCCGAGGTGCACTGACTGGAAAATGGACTCAGATCTTCCACACAAAAGTGGAACATTCTACCACAGCACCGTCATAGCAAGGATTTTCAATATATTTGTAAGCTGATTTACTTGTATTTTATCTGTTAGTTATCAATCTATCCAAAATATTACTGATATCTAAAATCTACTATGAATAAACCTATTTTCCTCCATATGTTAACTTGAGTGTGTTTTAGGATATAACAATTTGGAAAGTTCTTTTTTAGAGGGAAAAGACTTCTCAACATTTTTGTTTTTTTACTTTTTGAAATACACTTTCAGCAATATAGATTTTCCAACAGCATGTGTAACAGTGAATATGTATTAATATTAAAGATACCATCTCCTTACATGACTTCTACTGCCACATTTAGGAGCCCTGTTGAGTCCGTGGGGTAAGAATTGGGCAGCTAACCACAGGTCAACAGTTCAAATTTACCAGCTACTCTGGAAAAAGATGAGGCTATCAGCTCTCATAAAGATTTCTAGTTTCAGGAAACCTGAGAAGCAGTTGTGTTTTATCCTATAGTTTTGCTATGAGCTGTAGTTGACTCCTTGTGTTAAGTGTTGTTGAGCTAGCTCTAACTCATTTTGACTCTGTCTAACTGAACAAAACATTGATGTGACCTGTGCTTGCCTCACAATTGTGATATTGAAGCACATGATTGCAGCCGCTGTGCCAATTCATCTCACTGAGCGTCTTTCCACTTTTTGTTTTCTATCTACTTTGCCAAACATAATGACCTTTTCAGGGTACTGGTCTCTCCGGATATTATGTCCAAAGTACATGAGATGAAATCACATCATCCTTTCATCTCAGGAGATTACTGTTTTTCTTCCAAGAAAAATTTGTCTGCTTTTAGGCAGTCAGTGATACATTCAATATACTTTGCCATTGCCATAATTCAGATGCATCTGTTTTTCTTCAGTCTTCTTTATTCAATGCCTAACTTGCACATGTGAAAAAAATGCATATTCAAAGGTGATTGAAAATACAATGGCGCATCTGAGTTGTGACAGTGACACACTTGCTCTTCAGCACTTTAAAGAGGTTTGTGCAAGGAAAAAGTTTATTTCTGAAAACATCCTGTGGAAGTAATGTTTCCTGATGAGCTAGTTTCAAAAATCATGAAGCATATTTCTATATAATGTTTCATTAATTTTATCATTAATATTACTAAGAACCTATATTGAAGTGAATTTAGACTAATTTCTACAGAATTGCCACAAATCATTCCTTGGGTGACTTTCTAACCATAATTGTATTCGGAGTTACATCATCAGGTATTCAACAACCTATTTTATCAACTACAAAAATTATAAACAAAGTAGGTAGGTAATAAATACATTGTATTATTTTATATATCTATTATTTCCATAGATGATTTTATAAGTAAAGCATAACAGACTTACTGTGTTTCAAACCAATATCCTCTGGAATTATGCTCTCCAGTGGTTGGTTAGGTTACAGGAAAGATAGCTGGCCAGTGCAGTATTTCTTTTGTGTCATGAAACCCTGGATCATTCCCTCATGATGAATAAGCATTATCTTATTTCACAGTTTACAATGCAATTAATTAATAAATGTAATACAGCAAGTCTTGCAAATCAAACAAATTGTACAGAATTACTGAATCTGGTCTAGAAAACTGAAGAAAAAAAACACAAATGCAATCCAATTGATTTTTTAAACTACATATTTTATGATTATTTTGTACACAGTACACTTTTACATATAGTAATATCATAAGTTTCATAGCATCACTGTGAGTTGGAACCAAATTGACAGCACCTAACAAGAAGAACAACAATATTGTGAATTTTATTAATCATAATTTAAAAACTTAAAGTATGTGTTTATTTAAGCTCAATACTTTAAATTTCATTGTAAAATTATTTGTAGATTGCCTTAATTTACTTCCTTTTTCCTAAATGGCTCTATTAATTACTTAAGTGCTAACATAACAGAAAATCCACAAACAAAAGGCTTTAAAGAACAGAAATTCATTTTCTTACAGTTTAGGAAGGTAGACATCCAAAACCAGGCATTGATTAGCAAAGTAAGGAATCATTCTCCTGCGACTTTCATTTCTTAAATGCCATCGGATCATTTCCAACTCACAGCGACCCAATCAACACCAGAACCATTCTCTAGTCTTGCACTATTCTCGCCATCTCTGCAGACATGGTGTTGCTCTGTCTTATTGAGGGCCTTCCTCTTATTTGATGACCTTCCACTTTACCAAGCATGATGTCCATCCCTAGGGATTGGTCTCCTCTGAAAATATGTCCAAATGCGTAAGGAAAAGTCTCATCATCCTGGTTTCTAAGGAGCATTCTGCCTAAACTTCTTCCAAGGTTTGCTCGTGGGCTGTGTGTGTGTGTGTGTGTGTGTGTGTGTGTGTGTGTTTCAATTCTGATAATTCTTCTGGAAATTCATGGTATATTTTCCACAAACACTATATTAGCATTCTTGGGCTTAGAGATATTTTGTTTCCTTTATGTTCCAATGCCTCCCCACTATAACTCTTTTGAAAGGGGAACTAATATTAAGACCTTCAAGACCAATGAAAATGTTTTGAAACTGATGGTGGCAGCAATTATATAATAATCTATATCTATATTGAATTACAATTGTTACAACATCTTTAAGAGCTCCCAAAAAATGATTAATAAAATAAGATTATAAACACCTAAGGTGACTAGATTTAGGACACCCTAGATGCACACTAATTATTACCTTATTAACATAATAAGTAAATTTTTTAACAGGATTGCATTCATAGGTATAGGAGTAAGGATTCCAGTAGGTCTTTTGGGGGGACGGAGAGAGGAGGAGGACCATATATCCATACATAAACATCATTAAATCTCTTTCATAGATAAACTACTTATACATTTAAAAGGAGGAGCAAGTAAAAAAGTAAATATTTTAAGAACATTTTTTGGATAATAAATAAATAACATATAAAAATAAGTATAGTAGTGGGACTTCATTCCATTTGGATTAGCTTTATGGATGGAAGTTTAACTTACTTTCATATAAACACTATTATCAGTACTGAGATAACTTGATATTAATTAAATGCTGAGAAACAGATGTGTCACATTAAGCAAACACATATCCACCCCAAACCACTACCTTTCACAACACACATAATATGCTTACTACTTACCCAAAAGCCACTGATTGAAAATTTAAGTAATTTAGGCAAATAATTTTTATTTTAAATTACAAAAATCCAACACAGAAACAGGGTTTTATTCTACTTATAGGAAATATTCTTGAAGAGCAAAATGAATAATTGAAAGCAATATAAAGACCAGGTTTTAATCTTCAAATTGCCAGTTATTTAGTTATTCAAATATGTGGAAATTAATTACTTTTTCTATATCTCCATGCCTAATCTATAAAATGAGAATAATACTCTAATTTTTATTATTTAGTTTAACTTAAACTATTATTTATTTTATCTTATTCAATTTTATACAAGAGCAAATTAATTTTTTAAATACTGTATATGCTAGGAATTATGGATCTCTCCTTAGACATGAGACATGCTTTCTACTATGTGGCTTATAATAACAAATATCACAATTGTGAGATATAATTTGATAGAGTTTTAATAATTATATAGCAAGATAATAAACCAAACTCTTGCTTTGAGTTAATTCCAATTTATATAACAACCTTATAGGACATTATATTGCACTGTTATTCACACAGTGTTCCATGTCTAATCCCTCATGAGTAGACAGGCAGTTGCTGCAACAACAATTGAGTCAGCCTAAGAATTGTGAAGATGATGTAGGACAGGGAAGGCTCTCTGTTGTGGACGAGGTCCCACAAGCTGGAACTGGCTCCAAGGCACCTACAACCATCAAAACAATAGTGTGTTACCTAAGAGCCCTGTTTGAAGCCATCAACCACTTTGAGAGAAATGAAAAGGCTGTCAGCAATCTTTAAAAATGTCAGTCTAGGACCCCTCAGCAGCAGCTCTCCTCTCTCCTATAGAGTTGCTAGCAGTGGAAATGGATCCCACAGCGGTGGTTTGGCTTGGATTTATAGGCCATTCTAGAACTGCACCATTGTGTTGCTGTGGCTGTAATTTTAAGGGAAGCAGACTGCAGTATCTATTCTTAAATAGATGCTGTGTTGACCAGGACATAAATTAGGAGAAAGTAAATTTCAAAGTAAAGGAAAAACAACAACAATTTCACTTGCCTTTGAGAATAAATTTCAAACTCCAATAAAAGACTCAATGGTGTTAAAAAATAGAAAAATTGAGCCTAAAACATTTTATATTCTTCAATTGCTCTCCTGTAGACATCAAATGTTTAACATATTTTCTTTATTTACATATCCAACAGAGCCAGTGAATTGTATCACTCTTTGTGTTTCAGAGTCCTAAAATTCTGTGTAATTGTGATTCTAACAAAACCAAAAAACACATTAATGAAAACAAAACAATTAGAGTGGGTTATGGGTTACTGTGGATTAAATAAAAACCAGATTGAAGACCATGGGTCTTTGGTACTGATTAACTACTCTAAGGAACACAGCTTGAAACCTTGAGATGTTTTATTCTAAATTTTAAATTTCAATGATTTCCAAGTATACAGTTTAACAAAGAGTAACATATTGTGGTGAAGTATATATTTTTCTTCTATCAAACATAAAATTGCACATATTACACACATTATACATATTATTCATGGCTTCAGTTTATACTTGAGGTATAATTTACCCAAACACTTACATATTGCATTTGTACTAATAAGTCTGAAAACTTCAGATCTTGATAAAATATATGTATGTATTTTTTCTGCATGCCAGAATTCTTAAGTAAAACATATAAGCAAACCAAAACCCTATCTGCCTATGAAAAAGTATTTTCTGATTTCTATCACCATAGAAAAAAATTATAGTGCATCTATAAAATTGATTTTACACAATGAACTCAAGTAACTGGTGTGTGTGTGTGTGTGTGTGTGTGTGTGTGTGTGTTTACATTGGGTCAGTTCCACCACATAGTAACTCTATGCATGACAGAATAAAATATGTATTGCCCATTTCTTTGGAATTCTCATAATGGTTCCTACGTTTGAGTTCATTGTTGCAGCAACTGTGTCAATCCATCTTTTTGAGAGTCTTCCTCTTTTTGGCTGTTGATATACTTTACCAAGCATGATGTCCTTCCTCCAGGAATGTATCTTCCCTGATATAAAGTGTAAAGTACATGAGACAATGTCTCATCAACATAAACATTAAGGGGTACTCTGGCTTACTGATCCAAAATATGTGGATTTAACCTTTTGACAGTGTGTTAGACAGGGTTCTCTGGAGAAACAAAACCAGGACACATGAAGATAGATAGATAGATAGATAGATAGATAGATAGATAGATAGATAGATAGATAGCATGAAGGAATATACCAGTTAATTAGCCACACAGCAGTACAGAGATTCTCAGTTCAACTAACTTCCATAGAACAGTTAATATATTGGAAGTTTTCAACTCATGAGGACTGTTGGGTCCAAGGTCAAGGAAGCAGACAGTTGAGTCTTCCCTTGGGCAATGAAGGCAGACCAGCCACAGGCAGCAAACAGCAGGGCAGGTCACCAACAGTCAACAACTCAGGAGCTTAGCAAAGCAGGTCTGGATGGGATATCAAACTCTAGCAAAGTAAGATAACAATATCTGAAAGCCTCAAGTTCAAGTGATATATAAACCTGCAGTGTAGGGAAGAAGGTCTCAAAGAAATCTCAAGCTCTAGTGACCCAATCCACTGCTTAGATATCCCACAGGTAGTGTAGCTCACAAGTTGAGGCAGAGAACTAGCTAAAGCAGTTGCAAGTTGGTCTGATCACCAGAGAGCAAGAGAGAGAAGGCCAGGTCTTGTTGAGCCATCTATCTCTTTCCCCTCCAATCAAACTATGACCTCATTAATCCCACATGTTCCTATTGGCCAGGTTGGCACAATAAACCTACCTATCACAGGGAGTTTATGCTAACTTCAATATTCGTCACCAGCACTAAGATTCCAATTCATTTATTCTGTTTTCCTTATTGGAAAGTCCACATTTCTCATGCACTTGAGGCCATTGAAGGCATCTTCAGTTGAGTCAGGCACACCTTTATACTAAAAGGAGGTACCCTCTTTTTTATAAACGCTCTAAAGAGGTCTTATGCAGCAGACTTACCCAATGCAACATGTCTTTCAGTCTCTTAACTTCTGCTTCCACAATAATTGATTGTGTGTCCAATGACAACCTCACTCTTTTCAATATTTTGTCTTTTATCTATTGATCTAATTTGAGGAATTTGGATTTCTTTGCAGTGAGTTGTAATCCATGCCAAAGGCTGAAATTCTTGATCTTCATCAGCAAGTATTTCAAGTCCTCCCCGCTTTCAGCAAGTGAGGGTGTCTCATCTGCATATCTCAGGCTGTTAATAAATCTTCCTGTAAAGTTAATGCTGAACCCTTTGTCATATACTCCAACTTCTCTGATCATTTGCTGAGCATACACATTGAATAAATATGGAGAGAGGATGCAACCTTGACACACACACTTCCAATTTAAAATCATGAGCTGTTTGTTCCCTCATTCTCTTCGCATGACTGCCTCTTGATCCAGGTATAAGTACCGCTTGAGCTCAATGAAGCATTTTGTAATCCACGTTCTTCTCAAGATTATCCATAGTTTATTATGATCCATAGAACCCAGTGCCTTAGCAAAGTCAATAAACCTTTTCTGTAAAGGTCCATTTGACAATAGCAATTATATCCTTTGTCCCATGTTCTCTTCTGAATCCAACTCCCTGTCAATGCACTACTGCAATCATTGTTGAATGACCTGCTGAAAATTTTACTTGCATGTTTTATTAATGTATTGTTTTATAACTTTATCATTAGGTCCCTTTTTTTGTAATGGATACTAATATGGATCTCTTGAGTCAGTTGGTCAAGCAGCTGTTTTTCAGTCTTCCAACTTTCCTGATGTAGACCAGTGAGTGCTTTTAGTGCTTCATCAGATTGTTGAAACATTTCAATAGGAATTCTATCATTTCTTGAAGTCTGTTTTTTGCTTACAGTATGGCTTGAACTTCTTCCTTCAGTACCATTAGTTCTTCTTCATGTGCTACCTCCTAAAATGTTGGAATGTCTACTAATATTTTGGGTACAGAAACTCTGTATTTTTCCATCATATTTTTATGCTTCCTGCATCATCCAATATCTTGTCCATGGAATCTTTCAATATTGAACTAGGGGCTTGAATTCTTTCTTGAGTTCTTTTACTTTAAAATATGCCATTTATATGCTTCCCTTTTGGTTTTATAACTCAAGATCTTTGAATATTTCATTATAATAGTTTACTCTGTCCTCTAGATTTTCCCTTTGACATTTTCTATTCAGCTCTTTGAGTTCATCATCCCTTCCAGTTGCTGTAGCTATTCTATGATTCAGCAAAAGTTTCAGAGTCTTTTCTGATGTGCTCTCTCATTTTTTCTTTCTTTCCTGTCTATTTAATTACCTTGCACTTCCTCTATGAATGATATTATTGATGTACTCCCACATCTTTTGTCATTAATGTTCAATCTAGTAAATCTGTTTTTGCAATTCAGATTATAGACTCAATATCATAATTTGCCTCTCCTAGACTTCTGTAATTTTTTTCACCTTCAACCGGAGTTTACATAAGCACAATTCAAGGTCTGTTTCACAGTTAGCCTAGAGACCCCTTTTAGCTGTTGACATAGATTTCTCTATCATCGCTCCCCACAGATGTAGTCGTTGATTGATTACTGTTTATTCTCTTTGGAGAAGTCCAGGAGTATAGTCACCTTTGTGTTGTTGAAAAGAGCTATTTTCTCTGAACAAGTCGTTATTCTTGAAAAATTCTACATGTGATCTTCATCTTTGTTTCCATATTTAAGTCCATATTTTCCAATAAATATTTCTTCCTTTTTCTTTCAATTTTGGCATTCCAATTGTCAATACTTATGAATCCATCTTGATTGCATGTTGATCAATTCAAACTGAAGAAGTTGGTAAGAGTCTTCATGATCTTCATCATAATCTCTTGTGGCTGGTGCATAAATTCAAGTAATAGTTATATTGATTGGATTTATCTGAATTGGATAGAGCTAGTCCTTCTCATCTTGACTTGTGCCCCATCAGTAAACAAAGATCCCAAAGGCTCCACTACCATGGGCTTCACTCATCTCTCCTTGGGTGCCATTACTTTGAGAAAATAGCTCTTGCTCAGTCATATTTCTAGTGCCTTCTGACCCGAGGGGCTCATCCTACAACATTAGCTCTCACAACATTCTACTTAGAGTCATGAGGCCTTCAGTGTCTGACGATGCTTCCATAATGTGCAGGAACCTCCTAGGGTGTCTCCTTTTACAATGCACAATTAAACATATTCTGTGTTTAAAGCCTGTGAAATGTTTGAAAACGGCAAATAACTGCTTTTCCTTCCCATTAAAAATGGCATATGTATGTGGATATTAAATTTCTTCTTTTTGAGGTGTACAAATGGAAAAAAATATGAGTACCTGACTTTAGCTTAAACATATGTGCTGTAGATTATAGGCACAGATATACTCCTTTGCATTTCAAGCTGTTATGCTCTAGTGAGGGAAGACCAACAGAAATGGATTTGGATGCAGGGTCATGGATTTGGAGGTTAAAATTGTACTTTGGTTCAAACCTCTGGGTTTATAGGTTGCTCAATGATAGACAAATTAAGACCACCATATTTTGTCACTTTTCTTTTTTTTTAGCTTTATAATGCATGCCTTTTTTTCTGAAGACACAGTTAAGCTGAAGTGAATGAGTATTTTGAATGTTGTGCCTGCATCTAATTGTTTTGTTAAATAGGATTTAGTTGCTTAAATTTTTTAATATGTATAAGTGAACTGCCTATGTATTTTTATCTAAGAAGTTTTCACATATATGATTATTTCCGTTGTCTCAATAGTGTTTTAAATTCAATGTCATTGGATAAATTAATGACAGTATTACTAGAAGTCCCATGGAAGTTACTTATATAATCTTTTAAAAAGCTAATAAATGTCTCTAAAGTCGAAAGGAATACATATAAACCTTATATAAGAATGGATTTTGAACTTGCACTCAACTGTGGGCGCTAACCTAATAATTAGTTCTTATGATGCAGCCCTTCTAGATAGATACCCTTGTAAAGACACCATTTAAGACATGAGCACTATAGCAAAGTCTGGTAAAGAAATCATAAATCATGGTTATTAGAGAAAATGGCATATGTGATCATAAAAGTTTGTATTAAAACCAGTAGCCATCTAAATCAGGTGTCAGCTAAAAGTGCACATGGAAGAAGCATACTAGCTTGTGTGAAAAAAGGATTTTAAATAATAAAATAAAGATCAGAGCACTTTAAATTCAGAGCATCATATTTGCAGAAGTTTAGGGTGATAGTGAAAACCCCAAAATCCATTTGCAGAGTCCCCATAGGATTGAACCTCCACTGAATTCCCTTGGATCATTGCTCAGCAATGTGAACAGACTTTTCACAGAAAGAGTACATCAGAAAGTGAGTTAGTGCCGATGTAGTTACTGTATTAGGTTGGGTTCTGAGAGGAACAAAATGAATGATACATGTATATGTTCCACATAGAAAGATACTTATACCCAAAAATGGCTTACACAGCTGTAGATATAGGCAAGCTCAGATTGGTTCAAATCAGACTTCTCCTGACTCATGGAAGCCACTGAATAGGAAGCAGGAGGTTGAAGCAGAGGCAGTCGTGGGTACAGAATGTTCGCTGCAGAGGTCGGAAGTCAGCCCAATGAATCCACCATTGGCAGTCCACTAATGGCTGCTTGGATCAGCAGGTGATGTAACAGAAGATCAAAGAACCAAATGCAAGTCTAGCTCTGACAGAAGGTGAAGAGTCAAAGAAAACTGAACAATGCTAAGTCTCTTTAGCACTTTTAAAGAAAGGCTATCACACCAAGTGTGGGGGACCAGCCTCCACAACTGATTGGGTCCTAAGGGGTGGTTGTGTAAAATAAAGAAACATCAGACAAAGCATGCAAGGGTGTATCACTTCCAAGGAGACCGTAAACAGAGAATGTGGGCGAATGTATTCTCTCAGCGGTTTATATAACCTCAGGCATGTAAGCGACATCATACATACATGTAACAGGAAGGGGATGTGCTAGGGGTGTTCACATGGCAGGAAGGAGCATAAATAACAAGATGGGTGGGTTCTAGAATTAAGATGGTGGTCATCCCTGAGCTGACTTGACCTCAGTTGTCCCTGAGCTCTTCTCCAGGAAAATAATCTATTATCATTATCAGAAGGGAGTGGGCCTTATTTAGGGTGGGTGCTCTGATAGCTCTTGATGGCTGACAACCTTCGGGCAGATAACCTTCAAGCAGTTAAGCTGCAAGCATATAATAGCAACCATGTTCTTGCAAACAGCATTTTAAAATTGGTATTAACACAGGGGAATATTATTAGGAATAGCATTAGTTAGGAAAATGTGACTGAGATTCAACTGCAACTAAGGAACACAAAGGTCTTCGTCCTCCAGACTCAGCCTCCCAGAGCATATAAAATTTGTCCACATACACTCTTTCTGTTTCTCAGTTTCCCACAAACAAGGAGTTGTCATCAGCTTTTTTTGTGTGTCTTTTTTTGTTAGTTTGTTTGTTTTTTTGTTGTCATCAGCTTTTGACACAATTGCTCGGCTCTTATCCTTACCCAGGAGAGTCTACTTGACATAATCCTTAACCATCACATACCATTCCTTGTCAACTTGACACCTATACCTAGCTCTTTAACTGTGCATAATCAGCAACACTAATTAACGCATACTTCCACCTAACATGATACAGCTAGCATGGGTACAACTGAAAGGATACTAACATGATTTCATCTTAGTGAACCAGAGACATATATAAAGCATAGATGTATGGATAGACTTCTGGCTTGCACTTAATTTAGTGCCATTCTAAAAATAATTCATTTATATGACATAGCTCTGCTGGATGCTCAACCTCATGAAAAGATCATTAAAGATATAGGTGCTATCGTAAAGTGTGTTGAAGAAGCTAGATGGTGCCCAGCTGTCTTATTGTGGGTAGACTAGAGAAACAAATTCATAGACAATCATATAAGAAAGAGGTTTATATACAAGGGCAATTGCATATTGAGAAAATGTCACAGCCCAGTCCATATCAAGTCCATAAGTCCAATATTAACCCATATGCCAGATACTAATCTATAAATTCCTCTTCAGATTCATGAAGTACATGCAATAATGCTCAATGCTGGTGGATCATAGGCCAGTGGTTTCAAACTCTTGTGGATCCGGGGTGTTGTAAGCATCTCAGCACTGGCAGGGTTCTTTACATGGTTTCTCCTGCTCCAGGGTCTGGTTACATCAGGGTAGGTCCATGTGGCTTCTCCAGCTTCCAGGGTGTAGCACTATGTGTCTGGTCAATAGAGCATCTCTCAGGGAGTGAGTCTTGAGTCTTGTCAGTTGAGAGTCTCCAAGGGAGTGAGCAGAGTTTATCTCTTGCCTCCAGGGAAGAAAAACAGGAATTCCCAGAATCTTCAGGGGAAGGCCATGGGGACACAGATGCCTCATTGACTAAGACCCCATTGACAGACTAGACTCCACCCCTTCACTCTTAATCCTCTCAAGTCTCAAATTGATACCAGATTATGTAACTACCACACCAGCTATCAGAAAAAATAGCATCTGGGGTTTTAAAGGCTTGTTTACAAGCAAGTAGCCATCTAAAGTGTCAACTAAGTTGACATAGAAGAAGCACATTGGCTTATGTGATCCAAGGATTGTGAACAATACTATCCACATCTAAAGGAGTGAATGATAGCAAAGCTTAAATTGTGAACACTTGGTATGCAGAAGGCTATGGATGCCAGTAGAAGGCCAACACCCATTTGCAGGGTCCACATGTGAATTAAGGTTCCATTGAATTGCCCCTCCCCCCCTCCCATCATAATTTAGGGAAGAGAATAACCCTGTTATTGGATACAGAGCATTGTAAAGTTGATTAAAGCAGACACAGTCAAAATGTAACATCTTATCATTTGATTTCCCTTTTGATCTATTTTTGACATTATTTCTTTTATTTTCTTTCTTTCTTTTTTTTTAGTAGTTAAGGAGACATACACAGGGATTAGCCCCTGATGAATTCCCTCTGACCATGGACAAGGGATGTGGATAGCCTTGCTAATATATAGAAGGCATTGAAAAGTGAATTTTGCAAATCCATTTGGGTTAAAATTTACCACCCTATCATTGGATCTCCCTGGTGATCCTCTTACATTTGCTCTAGTTTGTGATACTTTATGTTTTATTTTCAATTGAAGTCTTTATCTGTTTCCCTTTGTTATTCGTGTTTGGTTTTGGTTTTTTAATGTTTTCTTGTATATTAAATCCAGAATAGGTAAATCTATAGAAACAGTGACTGGATTAATTATGCCTTGGGGTTATGGCAGAGAAAGTTAAGTAGAAATGGGGAGCTAATAATTATTTTTACCAGATTGAAGAAAATTGTTCTAAAACTGATTGTGGTGATGATTTCACAAGTCTTCTTGATATGCTTGAGCAATTAAATTGAATTATATGTGAATTATCTGCCAATAAAACTGCTGGAAAAATATTTGGTGTATACAAAGAAATATGAATTATTCATAACAATTATAATCCACATTTCTGGAGCTGGTCATATGGCCTTAATGGATACTTAGACCTACTTTCTTCCACTACTTAGTCCATCTTTCTTTTACCCTCCGCAAGCACCTTGGCTGGTCGTGATTCTTTGCCTGGTGAGACGACCCAAACCACCATTGCTGTAGGATATTAGTAGTCATGTTAGAGTTGGGGGTGGGGGGTGTTGTACTTTACCATTGATTTCAGTCAGACTGACTAACGTATAATAGCATTCACAAGAGATACTTCAGAGAAGTTGGGACTCTCTTCACAAATTTGTTTCTTAATATTTTGGTAAAAAATGTGTCCAAGGGTCACTACATTTTTGGTATTTACCCTGGTAGTGTATTGGTTACCCTAGGGCTCCATTCCACATGGTCAGCAGTTAGAAACCACCAGTAGCTCCACAGGGAAAGACTGGACTTTCTATTCCCATAAATAGTTACAGTCTCAGAAACACACGGGGTGTAATTATGAGTCAGCATTGGCTTGATGGCAGTGCGGTTTGAAAGATAAGGATTAACTGAACGTTTGGAAGTTCCAATAGATGCAGCTCTTTCCTGGAAGAAAGGATGGCCCGGTCATCCACTTGTTTAAAATCATAGTCATTGACAACCTATGGAGAATAGTTCTTCTCTAAAACATGTGGGGTTTTATGAGTTAGAATAGACTCGAGAGGTTTGCATTTTACACACACACACACACACACACACACAATGGTGCTTCAAAAAGATGATAAAAAATAAGATTAAATAGAATGAAATTTGCATTAAATATTTTGAAACGCTATATATATTCATATCTATATACACACACCTGAATAGCTACCACATATAATGTCTGGATAATACATAGTCAAATGCATTGTATATTTATGTACACATTCACAAATATAATACATGCATAGTATCCAGTCAGTGGAATTATGTTATTTATGCTATAAGGTGTCAACAGTTCTCCTCTCCCTAATGACGACCTTATGTAAAGCAGAACGAAACACTCTCTGCTGCTGACATGTCCTCACATGTGTTATATTTGAGCCCATTATTGTAGTTACTTTGTCAGTCCACCACATTGAAGATCCTCCTGGTCTTCGATGACCCTCTATTTCACCAACATGCTGTTCTCCGGTGACTGGTTCCTTCTGATGACATGTCCAAAGTCCTAGATGTGGAGTTTCTCCATCCTTCTATGGAGCATTCTGGCTGTGCTTCATCCAAGACAGTTGTTTGCTCTTCTGACAGTCCATGGTGCTTCTAACATCTTCACCAACATCAAAACTCCAAGTCATACATTTTTCTTTGTTAGGCCTTATTCGCTGTTCAAATTTCACGTACACACAAAGCAATTGAAAATATTATGGCTTGGGTGAGGAACACTTTAGTTCTCAAAGTAATGTTCTTGGTTTTCTAAGCCTGAAAGAAGACCTAGTAAAATTAAAATCTGGACAACTTCAATCTTTTCACAACTTATAATATTGTCTATGGGTTCATGTGTCAGGATTTTGGTTCTTATTATATATAGTGACAATCTATACAGAAGGCTAGTCTTTGAAGCTGTCAGCATTGCATTTTGTCAAAGCTAATTAAAACAGCAATCGATAAATCAAATAATGTATATTGCATTATGAAAATCAGCTGCTATTTTTTTCATTTTGAAGAGTAAGGATTTCACTTTGAGGACTAAAGTGAACCTGACTCACATCATGGTATTTTCAATTGTCCCTTTCTACAGATGTAGTCAATTTAATTCTGTGCTTTCCATCTGGGGAAGTCCAGATTTATGATGGCCTTTTGTGTAGCTGAAGAAAGATTTATCAAATGAAAAAATCATTGATCGTGTGAAATTGTATCATGGCGTATATAGTTTCAATTTTATCATCAGGACCATATTTTCCAACTGCTGTTCCTTTATCTTTGTTTTCAAATTTTTTTCAGTCCACTTGATCCATTTTTGTCCAATTTCAGACTGAAGATATTGATAGATTATTCTAACATCTCAATTACTGCCTTTAGTGGTCGGTGCATAAATTTGAACAATAATTAGGGTAATAGGTTTTTTTATGCTAACATGGCTCCTGTCGGAACATGTGAGTGGAGTTTAGCCTGTCAATCAAGTCACAGTTTGATTGGAAGGCAACAGCGATAAATGGCTCACTGGAGGCGGGTCTCTCTCTCTCTCTCTCTGCCTTTGCCTTCCCCATGAGAAGCTATGCTGACATCTGTGAGTCTTGTGATGCACCCACCTCCATTGGAACCACAAGACTTTGCACACACTGGTCTGTCATGTACCTGTCTTCTACATCATTGCATATGGCTGCGTGAGTCTGAAGAGGGATTTGTGGACTAGTATCAGACTTATGGCCTTTATCTGAACTAGGCTGGGATATTTTCTTTTTATATAATTACTCTTTGATATAAAGCTGTCTCACACATATATGAGTGTCCCTGGATTTGTAGTTAACCTGGTCTAAAACAGTTATGCTGACAGAATTTTCCTATATGTGAATAGATATTATTCTATCACAAACAGCATTGTACTACAAGATAGATGATGAAATATTATTTTTGACAATGAATGTAATGCTGTTTTTCTTGGATCTGTCATTACCAGCATAGTAAACCATACGGTTTTATGATTCAAAATGGTCAATTCAAAATGGTCCAATCAACGCACTAATGCCTAGAGTATTAACCCATATAGATTACATTTAATTTATGCTGCCTTCCTATTTTCCAGATTCATACTGTGCATATTGGAAGTTTAAATCAGTAGGTGGCATTTTCAGCTTTTCTTCTCATTTTGGGTCATGCCTCATCAATTAAGGAATGTCCTCAAAGCTTATCTCCCTCAGACTTGCCTCCAGTCATGTAATTACGGTAGACACTATTTTGAGAAGACAGCAGTTCTTCCATCTTATTTTGAATGTCTTCTGGCCTGAAGAGCCCACCTTCTGGCACGAACTCAGACAATGCTCTCCTTGTTTTCATGGGGTTTTCTGTATCTGATGGTGGTTATATGGTATCCATAAGCTTTCCAATGGTTAATTCCTTCAAAGTGGAGAGGCTGTTTTATCTTAGTATTTTCTTCTTAGACTGGACAATCCACTGAAATGTGTTCACTTTGGGTGAATTTGCTCGCATTTGGAATACCAGTGACACAGTTTTCAGTATCACAGTAACACTCAAGCCACCACAGTACAAGTTAACACATACATAGTGCTATTGTTCCATCAATGGGTATATGGGTTTATATGTGCCAATGTTTAAGTATAAAAACATACGAGAAGCATTGTTTTGATCTAAAAAGAGCTAACAAAAGATTGTTTTAATATAACCAAACACAATTACTCTTCAAACATAATAGCAGAAACATAACCTTATTGGTTAATTCCATTACTTCTTTCGAAACCATCTTACAGAATAATTCATTTTAAAACCTGCCAACATTTTGAGAACAGATTATATTGTGTTCCCTAGATCTAGATAAATTATTGTGAGAAAATGTTATCCATATTTGATTCATTAGTAATCTTCTATTAAATAGACCAATAGTTAATGAATTTTAGTTTATGTAAATCTGTGTTACTCTGGAATCTTTTGAACTGAATTTATGTGAAAAAATAAACATGTATACATCATTTTAAAATATATGCTATCAAACCTATACTGTTATATTTCTTAAGAATAGGATAGATAATTATTTTATTTCAAACTAATAATTACATTAACATAGTATGGTATGAATTTTACTGTTATCAGTAAACTCAAAAGAGATAAATATAAATTTTTGCTTTGTAAATCTTAACAAAAACACTAATCCAACAGTTAGAAGTATAAGGTGTCAAAGGGATCAGGTAAAAGGAATCAACAAAAAAAAATCTTACCATAGTGAATGAAGGGGGAAGTGCAGAGTGGAGACCCAAAGCCCATTTGTCGGCCAATGGAGATCCCCTCACAGAGGGGTCTTGGGGAGGAGATGAGTCAGTCAGGGTGCGATGTAGCACCGATGAAGAATACAGCTTTCCCCCAGATCCTGGATGCTTCCTCCCCCCCCCTCACTACCATGATCCGAATTCTACCTTGCAAGACTGGATAGAGCAGAGGTTGTACACTGGTGCATATAGGAGCTGGAGGCACAGGGAATCCAGGGTGGATGATACCTTCAGGACCAGGGAGTGAGAGGCGATACTGGGAGAGTGGAGGGTGAGTGGGTTGGAAAGAGGGAACTGATGACAAGGACCTACATGTGATCTCCTCCCAGGGGGACGGACAACAGAGAAGGGGGTGAAGGGAGACGTTGGATAGGGCAAGATATGAAAAAAATAATTTATAAATTATCAAGGGCTCATGAGGGAGGGGGGAGTGAGGAGGGAGGGGGAAAAAGGGACCTGATGCAAAGAGCTTAAGTGGAGAGCAAATGCTTTGAGAGTGATTAGGGCAAAGAATGTACAGATGTGCTTTATACAATTGATGTATGCATATGTATGGATTGTGATAAGAGTTGTATGAGCCCCTAATACAATGTTTTTTAAAAAGTTTTAAACAACCACAGTATGGCCCATACCTTGAGGATGATGAGGATCTGGATCTGTGGACACGGATGTGGAGAGGGAGTCATTGTTTGGAAGGGGAATCCCTTTCCATCAAATCAACAGTAGCTCCTTTTCAGGAGTTTTCTCCCTTCTTTGCCTTTTTGCACTAGGACCTTAAAAAACAAAAATAAATCTGTCTCATGTGGTCTGCTGTTGGCGTCTCCTTAACTGTTTTCTAAAAGGGTTTACTAAATTATAATTAACAACATCAATAACACAAATAACCAGTGCCTTATCATGATGATTCTTTAAAGAAAACCTCTTTCTTAGAACCATGTTTTTTTATCTAAAAACAGTACAAAATTCCACAAAACTAAGAAAATTACAGCAATTTGGAACACAGTCCCAAAAGGTTTAAACAATGTGTACTAACAAGGCCAACTAAAGACCAGTGACTAAAACGTGAACTGCTTTCTTTCTTTTTTTTTTTTTTAATCATGTGCATCGGGTCGGATTCTGATGTTTTGTTTGAGCTCCAATGCAAAACTTTCTCAACATTTTGTGTCAAAATCCGAGTATGTCAAGTAGTGATGTGGTCTAGTACCGGGGCTCTACTATATTCAAAAAGAGTACAAAGGAGGAAGTGTTTATGTTAGGGTTTTTACCTTCCAATTTTAAAACTGACCTCTATGAATAATTTTTAAACTGTTTTATTGGCAGATGATTCACAAAACACACAACTCAATAGTTGAAGCACATCAAGAAAGGTGCACCAGGTCTTTCTTTTCTTTTCGTTTTTCAGCAGCTTTATTGAGATGTGTTTCACACACCACATGATTCTCCTATTTGAAGTATTGGACTTTGTTTGTTTGTTTGTTTTAGTTTATTTGCAGAGTTGGCCAAAAGAATCTTTTAAAATAAAAGATGGGCAAAGGGTGACAGCAGTTGATGTAAGACACACAAAATATATATAAATTATCAAGAGTTCATGAGGGAGGGAAGCTGGGGCTGGGTAAAATGAGGAGCTGATATCAAGGGCTCAAGTGGAAAGAAAATGTTTTGAAAGTGATGTTGGCAATGTGTGTACAAATTTGCTTGACACATGGATGGATGTATTGTGATAAGGGCTGTAAAAGCCCCCAATAAAAGGATTTTAAAAATATAAATAAAAAATAATAATAATACAAAATCTTGTTAATTATACTAGATAAATATGTGTACAGTATTTTTCAGCTTATTAAAGAATCATATTTCAGATGTGACATAATATAATATACATATATGATGAAAACATCATACTATTATAAATTATTTTTAATAAAATAAAATTTATTATTGAGATAGTAACAACTTATGACTAATTAATGGTAATTCATATTGTGTCATGATATAATGCTTTTCCAGATTTTCATTTAAATTTGTTTACAACTAATTTTAATAATAAAAATAGTACATATATATTTTAATTAGGGAAGATGTATTTTTATACATAGAATTGTATGACTTTAGTATTATTTTATAATTAATACAACAGAACATTCAGGCAAAATGTTCAAACTACTTCAGAATGAAAAAAAATTATAAATTAATAGTAAGTTAACAATAAAGTCATAACGTATTCTTGTTACATAAAATAAATTCAAACACAGTTGTTAATTTAAATGTAAAGAATATGGTACTCTAAACCTTTCTATTCTTTAGAATGTACTTTAGATGAACTTATTTCTTATTATCATAAAAATGCAAATTTGAAGTGTAAAACAAGATACCAAATACCCACAGAATTAGCAGTACTTGTGTTGTAGAAATGAAAATTGATTCAAATGTCCAATTAACCTGCAACTTGATGAATTCTCAACTCGAGAAAATATTCAGCATAATAATTTGTTCTCATTTCCTTTTATTAATGAAACCATTTTCAGGTATAAATTTAAGCTCTACAACTGCTTCAAGCACTGATTTAATAAGAATAAGAGACTATTCTTTTGTTATTTTTTCAATATAGAATAATAGAAAGTGATGCATTAGACTAATGTGCAATTTTATTTAGTGTTTAATAAGAAATTTTTAAATTGTATTTACTGTGGAATATTATATATACTTCTCCAAGTTTAATTTTAAATATGGGGAATTATTTAATGCATGAACTAAAATTAAAAATTAGGATACTGTAATAACATCAGGAAATATGAGAAAATATTGGCTTTCAAATATATTTGTAAATAAATCAAAAATATATGTAGCACATTATCACATATTAAAATTACTCTCGAAAACACAAAATCAAGGAGAAAATATTTTTTTGTTTTAACATGTGAGTTACTTCTGCAGAACAATTTAATCATACATAAAATATAATATACAACATAATACTGTACAACAAAATGTATAAAACAATACATATACATAATACATATAACATAATACATATATACAACATACTATTCAAGAAAAAAGGGCATTCAAGTCACAACAAATCCAAACTGCGTTTTTATGTTGTAAATTCTTTTAATGTGTTAAAATTTTAAGTGAATGGAATTTTTTTAATGACTAAAGTTTTCTGAGAAATTCTTATAATATAGAGGGAGATTTTAAGTATAATGAACATGTACATTTAAATATTAAAGTTAATACTTTTCCCCCAAATATGGTATTTGCTACTGCTCAACGTTATTTATTGTCTATTGGTGCTGTGAGTAGGCTCTAAGAGGTTCACTTCGACTCACACAGACCCAATGGACAGTAAATGCGACGCAGTCCGGCCCCATTCTTAAAGCCGTTTCAGGCCATTGTTACAAGCAGTGTGTCATGCCATCTTCTTGAGGAGCTAATTTTTTTTTCATTGACTCGCCGCTTCACCATGATGTCGTTCTCCAAAATATGGTCTTTCCTGATACACGAGATGAAATCTCATTTTTCATTTCTAAGTAACATTTTGGCTGTACATCTTCCAAGAGAAGTTTGTTCAACCTTTTGGTAGTTTGTGGTACCTACAATATCCTTTGAAAACAACATCACTGAAATAAGTCAGTTACTCTTTAGTATTCTTTCTTCACTGTCCATCTATTGTATGCTATTAGGGGACTGAGGAAACAGGGCTTGAGTCATGCGAACCTCAGTGCTCCAGGAGACTTCTTTGCTTTTTAATACATTGCAGGGAATTTTTTGGATAAGAGTTACCTAATGAAACATTTCATTTCACTCTTGATTCCTGCTTCCATGAGTGCTGATTGTGGAATGAAGTAAAATGAAATCCTTGACAACTTCCCTTTCCTGCGTTTATCCTGGTGTTGTCTATAGGACCAGTATGGCAATTCTGGTTTTCTTCATGCTGAACTGCACTCATGCTAACGACTCCACACTAATTTTTTATCTTCACCAGGAAGTGCTTCATGCAGGTTTCACTCTCAGCAAACGAAATTGTATCATTTGAACATTCCACATTGTCTTCCCCTAACCTGATCCCATATTATACTTTATTTACTACAGCTTCTAAGATTATTTTCTCAGCATATAGATTGATAAAATTTAGTAAAAGAATTTAAACTAGACATCCATCTTCTCGGACTTTAAACCACACAGTAACGCTCTATATTATTTAAGACATTCTCTTTTTTATGTACAAGGTATTCATAGAAACAATGAAGTGTTCTAGATTCCTATTCTTCACAATGTTATTCATAATTTTTTAAAAATAATTTTATTGGGGGCTCATACAACTCTTATCACAATCCATACACCCCTCCATTGCATCACGTACATTTGTACATGCGTTGCCATCATCATTCTCAAAACATTCTTAGCCACAATGTCAAAAGCATTTGCATAGTCAATTAAATGTAGTCCAACACTTTTCTGGTGTTCTCTACTTTCAGCCAGTATCCACTGATCATGAGTGATTTCTTCCACATTCTTTTCTGAGAAAATTTGAATTTCTGTCAGTTACATGCTGATTTACTCCTGTAATTCTCTCCTAATTATTTTCAGTAAAATCAAAATCTTTGCTCACAGGAAAACTATATGTCACAACACCTAAAAAAGTGGCAAAAGTAAAATTTTGTGTACTGTCCATCAATCTTTTATATAATCACATGAAAATGCTGGAACCATGCCTAAAATTTCAACATTTTGAATAGATACAAAATAACAAAGAGAATGAGTTTCTCTTCATATAAGATTATTAGGCAAATAAATACTACAAATCTCTGAGATTAATATTTACTCCAAAATTTTCCCCAAATTAATTTTCATTTCTGTCTAATAAGTAAGTTTTTCTCTTTTCCAGGACCATATGAAGAAAATGGTGTGGGGGGTTACATCTGACCTTCTGAAGCTTCTGTAGGGAGAGAGAGACTCCAATTCCTCATCAGCTTAACTTGACTGTCATAGGGCAGTAGTCATACAAGCCTCTACCTTTCCTCCCCTACCCCCACCCCTGAAGCTTCCTTTGTTCGATTCCATCACCAACCATGTCTCCCAAGACACTATGCTTATCCGATAAGTTTGGTAATTCAATGAAATGAGTACACACTACTCAGATAATATTCAGTTATGGAATTTAATAGGGAAGATAAGTTAAAATGATAAGGATACAGTTATTTTGTCTGTACGTTTTCTCAGGAATATTGGCACGCATGACTCTCTCCAACCCTTCACATCTCAGCTTCTATAATATTTAATATTCCCTTAGATTCTATAATGTGTAATATTCAGAGTGCAACTGACTCTACAAGTCAGGCTCCTGCCCTATGGCACTTAACTTGATTCCTTCCTTGTGCTGCAAAGATCGTGGTCTGCCTCGTTGTCTCTGTGCTGCTCACCTATTCTGTATCATAGTCTAGGTTTTATGCTCTCTTCTGACTCTGCTGCTGCAGCCACTTCAGGCATGGATCTGTCTTCTCTAGATGGTTGTGTGACCCTCTATCCCACTTCTGCGACAGCCCCTCTGATACCCAGTGGAATGGCAAAGCTGACACTAACCCCAGAGTTACTGTGCATCCATATTATTTGCTTAAGGTATCCATTCATTTGGCAGGGATTACAGAGGGTGTGGAGAGTAAAGTTATACCAAATAATTTCAATTTTTTTATACCATTAATCTTAAAATTTCAAGAAACAGATAATAGAATTGTTCTTTGCTCATATATATATTGTTTATACAAAATTGGGACTTGTTTCTGAATTATAGATGAAATTTTAAATTCCACTTCGTTGTTATTTCACTAATTTAATACCTCTCTGATTTTCCCATGCTATCTATTCTATTGTGACATAAAGTTGAGGGGTTTTCATATGTTGGAGTCTACAAAGATTTTGTTTTCTTAAGTTTCCTGGGAACTCTGTGGTCAAAGTTTTTATGATCACATGGAGCATGTCGTTTCAAGGGAAGAGTTGGAGGAAATTGTGCTAAGTGAAATCCGCCAATCACAAAGGGGCAAGTACAACATGAGTGCCTGGGGTAAGTATAATCAACACGGTAGGTATAGAAGAAAAGCTACTTATCTCAGAATATACATGTTGAGGTACAAGCAGTTGGGTGTAGTTCAGACCAGACCAAACTTAAGGAAGTACATGTTATTCCAACACAAAAAAAGGGGAAAGGGGGGAAGGAGGAGAGAGAAAGGGGAGAGGGGAAAGGAGGTGATGGCATGGCAGGAGCAGGGCACTAATCCTCCCAGGGGAGAGTATTGGGTATGTCTCCACACAATTGGAGTGCTCATACGGACTCCATCAAGGTGCATCAAACAATGAGGACAACATAACCTTGCAGAGGAATCCATGAAGAGATCTGGATACATAGGCAGTCTCACTCAGAGCCAAACTGACACCATCCCTAGAAGCATGTGTGACATAGAACTATAGTAAACCCACAGGTTGAGGAGAGGGGCTGGCATACCATGCCAACGCAGAAGCAACTGTAGAATGAAAAAGAGAAAGGCACAGTCTAGACCCCATATTGGCTTACCAAGTCTATAGGACGATGTCCCTGCATGTAGCTATTAAGGCACAGCGAGGACTGTAGGGTCTACAATTGCCCAAGACATGTTGTCTCCTTACTAGAGCATACCATGACAGAGGACAATATTTCGGACACACAGTGAGAGTACCGTCTGAACCCTCAGCAGCGGGATCAACCAAGAAGTAAATATAACATGTCAGCAACAGGAGTCAGGCCAAGCCACAATGCCCCTAAAGAGCCCCCAAAATAGACTTCAGACCAGGAGGGGCAGCTCCTGGAATTCCCCCAGGATCCGTGGGGAGATAATCATAAAGGTCTGCGTTCAGACCTGAAATTATTAATGCTTTTTTTAGTTATCTTTTTCCTCCAATTTTTTGTTTTCTTTTTGTTTGGTCCTAGTGATTGCTGTTTTGCCTGCTGATATAAGATAGGCTTGGGGAACAAGCTTGAGGAGAAAGCAACAGGACCAACAGTCCTGAGGGATTTGGGGGAGAAGGAGGCAGGGGGAAAGGTGCAGTGATCTGGCAACACCATAGACAGGGGAACAACTAGGGGATTAAATCAATAACAAGGAGAACATAGAGATCCTGGGGTGCTAGAACAATAGCGATCTAGCTGACAGGGATTACAAAGAGGTGGAAGTAGAGCAAGCATGATGATGGGTCAGGAGGGAAGTAAAAGGAAACAGAGAAAACATCTAGGAAGCAAAGCTATGGATGTATGTATAAGTGTTGGTGTGTACATATGTAAATAGTTTAATTCATAAAAATAGAGGTATTCGTCTATGGTCATATATTTATATGTCAATACACTGTGGTAGTTGACGGACTTCGGGCCTCTACTCATACTCTCTCCCAATGCAAAAACACTGTAGTCTAACAAATTGACATTCTGTGATGCTCCACCTCCTGGCACAATCACTGAAGACAAAAAGGTGAAGAAAGTATGTTTTGTGCGGCTATTACAAGTTACAAAGTCTGGGCTCTCCCCCCCCCCCCCCCGCAAAAAAAACAACTTTGAGTTATTTAATTAAGTTATTTGCAAGAATATAGGACAAAGAATTGAATTTTAAAAAGCAGCCATCTACTAGAGGAAAAAAAAGCCCACATGAAAAAAGTACACCAACCTGTGCGATCATGAGGTGTCATCTGGACCAGGTAACAGGCATCAGAATACCCATAACAAACAGACAAAGCCATATGGTTGAGAATGAGGGGGTTGGAACCCAAACCCATCTGTAGACAATGGGACATTTTTCCACAGAGGGGTCATAGGGAAGGGATGAGTCTACTAGGACTCAGTAAAGCACCGATGAAACACACAATATTCCTCTGGTTCCTTGAGTCTTTCTCGTTCCTTAAAATTATGACTCCAGTGCTGCTCTCATTTCGGACTAGACTGGAGCATGTACACAGGTACAGATAAAGGATAAGAGCTCTCGCAACACATGGAAACCAGGAACAGGAATGTGAATAGCAATACCAGAAGAGTAGAGAGAAAGGGGGAAGAAGGGGGAACCGATCACAATGATTGACACATAACTATGCACACCCCCTCCAGAGGGGCAAATAACAGAAACCATGGGGGAAGGGAGACAGCAGTTCGTGTAAGATATGAAAATAGTAACAGTTTATAATTTATCAAGGGGTCTTGAGGGTGGGGTGGAGGGACTGAAAAAGGAGGAGTTGCTATCAAGGGGTCAATAAAAGTAAATGTCTAGAAAAGAATGATGGCAACATATGTACAAATATGCTTGATACAATTGATGTATGGATTGTTATAAGAGTTGTAAGAGCCCCCAATAAAATGATCTTTTAATTAAAAAAAGAAAAAGAATTGTTTGGCCTATTTCAACTATTTAAATTTAAGTTTATTTTATTTTGTATCTCTGACCTTTGCCTAAATCATATCACAACTCTTCAACCACTTATGGATTCTTCAAATCCAGGCTTTTACAAGGCTTTTGTAAATTGCTGAGCAATCAGAAATTAACTTATGTTCAGTTTTTAGACGTGCCATACTTGAGTTCTATTAAATACCTATATTAACTAATCTTTCTATGATATCATCTGTCATTTTTGTGCATGCATTTCTGCTATTGATCAAGAAAAAGTCAAAAGCTTAACTTGCTTTTGATCTTATCAAGGCACTCCTGAATGTAAAAGCACCAGGACACAGTATCGTGTGCTGAAGATTTAGTATAATTCTAGGTCTGACTCAGAGTTTATCGTGTAAAAAAAGGCATGAGAAAAACTTGAACCAAACCACATTATATATGGCAATAAAAAAGATAGTCAATTATAACTTTATAAAAGCAATTGTAAAGGAGAATAGATTGTTGATATGAAAGCCCAATCTGTTTCTATTACGGACTAAGGTGTATGATAATTATATTTATGTTATCAAGGATGAACAGGCTATGGATATAAAAGAGATAAGAACAGATGAGACAATCTCAGTGTTATCTGATATATGTCTTCCTTCTACAGAAAGGCATTAAGAGAAAGAGCAATATTGTTATTCTACTGTGAAAAGGAAATTATGAAATTTTTAAATTGTGCCAATAGAAGCAAACAGAAGTGGAAAGATGAGAAAATTGATCATCCTAAGCAGCTGGCTTTAGCAATTCAGTCTGCTCAAAGGAATTGTTATGACAGGAAGTCAGTAGTAGTACATGCGAGGTGCTAATTTATGAATGTGGGAACTGATGCCCATACCACATACTTCATCAGATTGTGTTTCAAACTGGTGTCCTAGAAGGCATGCTTTCAACTTCTAGATGAAGGATCACTAATAAAAGGTCAGTTATAGTTAAGTATATCATTCTAGCATTATGTAGGAATAAAATATAGCCTAAGTAACACTTTTATATATAACAGCATTATGGTAAAATAAAATTTGAGAATGAGTGTTATTCTTACATTAAAATTTCAGCATTAATTTATTTTACAGTTTATATTTATAAGCAATGTAATGATTAAAATAGATTTTTTTGAAACCCATGGTTTATTTTTGAAAAGGTCTATTTAAAAAACAAAAGTAATTTTCTAGTATTCTCACCCTGGAAAGAAAACAACTTGGCTTAATGCAAACATAGGTTGGAGAAAAGAAAACAATATGGTGAAAACTCTTTGAAAGTAAGGAGTTAAACTTTGCTTTTGAAGTATTTATATCAAAATGAACTATGGCCATTATTCATCATCAAGAGTTTGATTTGTAAAATAAATTTGCTTCCATACACAGCCTTTAGCAATTCATACTATTCTAAATAGTAATTAATTTGTGAGCAATAATATCTGAATGAATTTTTCATCGTTGAAATATTACCAGAACTAGACCAAATAAACATATATACATATATTTATGATAAATCATATTTATAAATCTAAATCCTAAGAGTACTGGACCTCAAAACCTATACAAATAAGCTGAAAGTGTTACTACTGGAATTCCAGTTTATACACACTTAAGTTTATTTCAAATAAATGTGTTGAGTTAGAAAGTGTTTCTGTTTTACTGGATGACTTAAGACAAGTTCTCTCAGCCATCTAAGGTGGCTGAGACTTTAAATTTTCTTTGTACTTGGTCTCTATGAGTTCAGAAAAATGAAGGGTGATGAAACTCAAGCTATATGGAAGCGATCACCCCAAGGCACTGAAGCAGCACATAAAAATGAGTCTCCACAACTCCACAATCAGAACAAGATGATACCCGCCTACAAATACCAATTGTTCTCAAAGGATTCACATTAAAGGGTCCTGAATGACGTAGGAGAAAATCTGGGGAAAACTCAAAATTATTAAAACACCAGGTTTATTGGTAGGATAGAGATTAATAGGATTTTCAAGCCTTGGCCTTACTCATCCTTCAAGTATGGAATTGAACATGTCACCAGTTATAAAAGTAAACTAGTATCAAAATAGTAACGATTACCCAAGAACAGAGTTCAGAGGTTTAAGAAGGAAGAGGAATGGAAAAGGAAACACAAAGAGGACAATAAATTCGTGATGGTATGTTGAATGAATTACAATGCATGCCTTGAAATAAAATGTATATAAATTGTTGAGTGTAAAACTAATGATTTGCTCTGTAAACTTCAACTAATTCACAATAAAAAAACATTAAAACAATTAACAGCTTAAGAAGTTAGATACCATATAAAATAATGGTTTTCATCAGTAATGGAGTGTATGAGTAACTTGTTTCACTTCATCTCAAATTTGAGAGTGTTGAATTACAGGAACTTTATATTTTTATGTATTTTATCTTGTACACAGGTATATATTTTAAAATCATATATTCTAATTATATTCAGCCACGGAAATAATGTTTTCTTAGTTATCTCTTGGGATGTGGATGATGTTTTTACCTCCATGAAAGTCAGCATGTTCACTTAGCTCAGATGAGACTTAATTTATGTAAATAGAAAATTATATTAATTGTTGAGGCTCTAAAAATTTAGTAAAAACTTGTCATGTTTTCTGTTCTCACTGTATGGTGATTAATGAGGTAAAATTTGCTAGAAGTTTATAAGATTCATAGATGAAAACTGTTGCATAAGTACTAGAGGACATAATATCTTTATTAAATACTAATTCATTTAATATTTCCCCATTGAATGTCCATCTTAAGATTGAACATCTAAGTAATAAAATGTTCTTGACATTTAAGGATCTAATTTAAAAAAATTCTCTTTGTTTTATTATAGAACACATGAAACATATCACTAGCTATTTGATGATTATTTGGTGGAAAAATTCCCCTCAGGCAAAATATTTGATATGAACAATAGTAGTGAGCAGTAACATCAACAAAACCAACTAAGCAAACATTATTTTACATTATTAATTCCTTTATAATGTTTCCTTTTACTTTTGTATCTTCATTTCTTACCTTTTCAAAAATAATTTCTGCTTATGATACTGTTGCTTCATACACTTTACTCAAGTACTTCTCTTCTATTGTACCATGAAATTATTTCTCTAACAAAATAGAATGAAAAAGTGGTGCCCATTTATTATTAATTACACTGTATTCATTGGTTCTTTAACCAAACAAGTCACATTTCTGGATTCCCCTAAACAATTTTTAAAATGTATTTATCATTTTATTGGGAACTCTTACAGATATTATAACAACCCATAATTCAATGAGATAAAGCATAATTAAATAATCACTGCCACCATCACTTTCAACACATTTTCTTTTTTTCTTCAGCTCCTTGATATCAGCTCCTCTTTATCATCTCCCTTCTCCACCCTCCTCTCAGGAACCCTTATAAAGGACATATATCTTATATAGGACATATATCTTAGCCATTTCTTACATCATGTAATGGACCTGTTCACTAAAAATTCTGTTATTCATTTCCCTCGAGTGGAGTTATACAGACATTATTGTTATCTCTTCCCATACCAAAGGGAATCATTACTCTTGTTACTGTTTCTGAAGGATTATCTATAGTGGCTTTCATACAATAAATGATCTTGTTTATACAAATGGATACACTTAGGTCTAACAGGATTAATGAGGTAAAACAAATACCATAATAGTAAGGAGAAGAAATACTAAAGAATTATAGGATAGTTAACATGCTTCAAATCACTGCAATACACTACCCTGGATGGATCCTCCCTTGTGTGTGACCCTACTGTGAGGGATTATCCAATCATCTTTGAAAGTGGGTTTTAGGTCTCCCTTTTGTCCATGCTCCTTCACATCAATCTGATTGCTTGTTTTGGACCTTCTGATACCTGTTCCTATGGACACGTCCAGAAGGCCGGTGCTCTTCTTCCATGTGGGGTTTGTTGCTACCTTGCTTAATGACCCCTTGTTTACCTTCAATCTTTTAAGATCCCAGACTATCTCTTTTAATATCTGGGCACCATCAGCTCTCCCCTTTGCGTATGCACCCATTTTGCCTTCAGCGAACATGTTGGGAAGATAAGTAGCATACACTGCCACATTATTATAACAAAGAGCTCTTGTACTGAGGTAAGATTTATGTAGGGGCTCAAAATTCATTACATACACACACACACAAATAAACAAGAAAGGTTTATTTGTGTATATACATATACAAACTTATATTTATATGTTTATATATTTGCATATTCATATCTAAATGTATACCTATATAATTTTTCATTTCCTTTTCTTTCCTCCTGTCTTACTATCATATTTATCCATTGTTCACCTCTCAGTAATTCCTCTCAGATGTATTTCAATTGATCAAACATGACCAGGAATGCTACACACTCCTCATCTAAGATTTTAGACCCCTTGATAGTTCCCTGTCCCTATTGTTATTGGCTTACTGGTCCCCTCCCCCTCCATCTCCCTTCTAGTCTCCTCTCCCCATAGCCATAGAACCATAAAAGTAAAAGAAGACCATATCAATAGTTCTAAATCAAACTGCTCTCCTGACCTAAAGTAG
The DNA here is from genome assembly GCF_050624435.1 of Tenrec ecaudatus. NCBI lineage: Eukaryota > Metazoa > Chordata > Mammalia > Afrosoricida > Tenrecidae > Tenrec > Tenrec ecaudatus. The sequence goes on from NC_134531.1 coordinate 239,154,238, forward strand.
ATGAGTATCTCTGTTAAATAGTGAGCAGACCTCATTATAACCCATTAGTCCGATCCCCTTTTATTTCAGGCTCTTTAAGATAAATTCCCAAGTGTTGTTGTAGCTTTTCCAACTACATATTGTCTTCTACTCTTTGAAAAAATAAAATTTAATTAAGTTAAAGTTACGTGTCTAGCTAATACAAATAAATACACAATATTAAGAAACTATGTGGTTGTTTGGCTGATAACCACAATGTCAGTGTTTCAAGCTCACCAGGTGCTCTGTGGTAAGATGATTAGGCTGCCTGCCCCATCGAGATAAATGGTCGTGGAAACCCTACGTAGGGTTTATCTGCATCAGAGTTGACTCAATGTCAGTGGCTATACAATTTTAACATACTATGCAATGTGAGTCAGAGTCGTATCATTTCATTATATGTATTCAATCTGTACAATGAGAATTTAATTAGAAAAATTGAACTGCATGAAGAAGAACACAGCATCTGCATCAGAGAAAGACTTAAACTGCAATATACACATGACATAATCTCATTGGAGGAAATCAAATGGAACGATTTTAGTTACATAATGTAGTGTCAATTTGAGGATTCAGAGTGCAGGGGTGGACTCTTTCCTGTCAATCAGGTTATACCCAATGAGGCCTCATCGTGGGTATGTCCTTTTCCTGAGGATTCTGGAAACCCTGAGGGTGGGAGACACTTTCTGCTCACTTCCTGTGAGAGGTCCCTGTGGTGAAGACTCATGGAGAGAGGCTGATGCAGCCAGATCTCTGGAGCCAGAGAAGTCACTTGGAGACCCCTGACAGCGCTGAGATGTTTACATGCCACTGGATCCACAAGACTTCCCACCCACTGGCCTGTGATCATCTGCACTTTGTGTCATTAAATGTGCTTCATGATTCAAGGAGGATTTTATAGATTGGTATCAGAAATAAGGGCTAGTATCAGACTTATGGACTTGATCTGGACTGGGTTGGAATGTTTTCTCAATATTCAATTGCTCTTGTATATAAAGCTCTTTCCTACACACACGAGTGTCCATGTCTTTGTTTCTCTTGACTACCTGGACTAACATAGGAACTTAAAACAAATAGCTGGTAAAAATCAAATGCTTAACTAACCTTCAGTATAAATTGGAGCTCAAAATATATCCTCACATCTGGACCTATAATGAACATCAAGAAAAGAGGAGAAGACACTGAAGTTTTAAATTAGGATAATATTCTGTTTGGAGCTTCAATCAGTGTTTACAAATGCAACAGGCAACAAATCAAATGATGCACTTCATATTGAAAACCAAGGATGTGACTTTTAAGACCTTCTATGGATATGAAAGTTGGGCATGGGAGTAGAATTCACACATTTTAATTATGGCATTATAGAAGAATATATAACATACTGGGGACTGCAAGAAAAACAAACATCTCTCTTGTAATAAGTATAGCCAGATGTTCCCTGTTGTTGTTAGGTGCCAGTCAGTTCCAATCCATATGCACCTTAGGTAAAACAGAACTAACCACTGCATGGCCCTGCTCCATCCTTGCACCGTTCCTATGCCGGAGACCACTGTTTCAGCCAGAATGCTCCATAGATGTAAGGATGCGACACTTCCTCTCAAGTACTTCGGACATATTATCAGGACTGACTAGTCCCTGAAAAAGGACACCAAACTTGCTAAAGTAAATGAGGAAGATGATCAATGAGATATATTGACACAGTGACTGAAATAATAGCTTCAAACATAACAACTGTGATAATAGAACAAGACACAGCAACCAATTTCATTAAACACTGGATCGCAGAGTCAGAACTGATTCAACATCACCTAACAAATAACAATACAATAACGAAGAACTCTGTCTGAGGACATACACCCAGAAAGCTTCTTAGAAGTAAAGATAGAGAGCCTTTAACTCACAGGGTATGGACATGTCATTAGGTGGAACCTGTCCATGAAAAAGGAACACATGCTTTTTAAGGGACAGCATCAATAAAATAGAGGATCTTTGAGCCCATTATAATGGTGACAATCCAACAATCGTCAATCCATGTTGTTAAAGTGACACCATTACAATAGGATCAAACATATGATCATAAGGATGCCTCAAATTCTCTTCCCTTTCAACAAAATGTTGTGTCATTTGCACTTTGTAGATTGTTAATAAGATTGTCCCCCCAAATGTTGAAGCCATGTTCCTCTTCACAAAATGCAGCTCCCTGAATTACTTGTTCAGCATACAGATTGAATGAAAATGGTGAAAAGATAACCTTAATGTACTTCTTTCCTAATTGTAAATCGTGTATTATACCTTGTTCTGTTGTAATGATTTCCTCTTGACATATGTATAATTTCTAAATGAGCACAATTAAGTTTTCTGAAATGCTCATAATTCAATGTTATACATAGTTTCTTATAATGCACAGAGTCAAATATTTATTAAACTCCGAATTCATTAAAATAGCAATAAAATATCTTTCTGGGTTTCTTCAGCAAAAATTTATCAGATATCATCAATGACAGCCTATATTTTATATCAATTTCTGAATCCAGATTGAATATCTGGCAGCTGGCATTTTTAATTATCTTGTACAACAATTTCCTTGCACCTAATACTAATAATCATTTTCAATAATTTCTTCTTTATTACTTTATGATGCTCACAAATATAGATCTCTCCCTGTCAGAGGTCACCTAGTGTCTCCCAAATTTCTTAGAGTATACTAGTAAATATTTCCAGTGCTTCATCAGTTTGCAGAAACATTTCAAAAGTATTTTGTAAGTTCCTGAGATCTTTATTTCTGCTGATGTCTTAGGTTCAGCTTGAACTTGTCCTTCAATGCCATCAGACTTGATTATGTGCTACCTTTTGAAATGGGTGAACGTTGACCAATTAATTTTGGTAGATGACTGTGTATTTCTTCCATCTTTTTAAATGTGTCCTGCATTGTTCAACATTTTACCCAAAGAAACCTCCAGTCTTGCAAATCAAGCCCTGAAATAAATCTATTTTTTTCAGCTTGAGAGATGCTGAGTGTGTTCTTCCTTTTTGTTGTGTAACTCCAAATTTTTGTACATTTAATTATAATATTTGACTTTGTCTTCTTGAGCTTCGCTTTGAAAAACTTCCTTCACCATATCTTTTTCATTAGTAATGTTCTTGATGCCATCTGATAGCCTGTCAAGTCTTCTGTCATGAAACTGCAATGAATCACATCTGTTCTTGGGATGGTTTCTCAAATCAGATGGGCTATACAAAGTCATATTTTAGCTCTTGTAGACTGGTTTTCTTTTTCTTCAGCTTCCACCTGAACTTCCACAGTCAGCCCCTGGCCTTGTGTCCTTGCTTTAACAAATTGTATTAAGCTTCTTCATCATTTCCTCCCACAGATGTAGTTAATTGGATGACCATGGATTCCTTCTGTGAAACCCCACATGTACGAGATGGTACCCACTCACCCCACGCCCCCAAAAAAGGGAATTTTTTAAAGCTTTGTATTTATTTATTTTGCAAAAACAACCTTCAAAGAACTCTCCATTACACTTAATACTTTTTTCGAATCTGTGATTCCATTCTTGGAAACATTTTTCAAACTCATTTGTTCAGATGGCTGGCAGGAGCTCCCTTGTTTGTTTGCTTTTTCTTCACCTCTTCTATGTTGTCAAATTGCTGTCCTTTCAGCCTCTCTTCATTTGCGGAAACAAAAAGAAGTCACATGAGGCAAGGTCAGGTGAGGAAGGTGTGTGAGGCAAGAGATACATGTTGTTTTTTGCCCAAAACTGGTGCACTGACACGGCTGGGTGAGCAGGTGCATTGCTGTGGTGGCCAAACCAGTCCCCAATGTGCTATAAATCAGGTCCTTTTTTTTTTTGGCACACTGTTATTCAATCTTTTCAGAACCTCTAAGTAGAAAGCTTGATTAACAGTCTGACTTGGTGGAAGGCACTCTAAATACACCACATGTCAGCATTTCTGACTGTTTGGGAAGTTAATGGACGTCCATAATGAGGTTTGTCATCAATGAACATTCATCCTTTTTTCAAATCAGAAAACTGCTCATAAACTTGAGATTTTCCAATAGTGCTTTCCTTGTAAATTGTGTTCAACATCACAACAGTTTCTATGGCATTGTTTCTGAGAAGGAAACAAAAATTTACAGCCACATGCTGTTATTGTATATTGGCCATCACAAAAAATGAGGATCAAGTGAAATTGCTTTTAGAAAAAATCATGGTGACCAGAGTGACACATTATCTCAGAGCTAGTTGCTTGAGGCTGGCCTAGTAGGAAAAATGCTTACTACAAAAGTTCTGCTTTGCCCAAGAGCAATTCTGCTTTTATTTGGGACCCCTTCATAGATTTATCATTTGCATTGTTGGAAAGAGTATTTAATTGTGCAAAATTCTATCATTCCATCTGTGGTAAAACTTTAATCATCAAACCCAACCCATCTGTTTTCATTGTTTGCCACTCTTGCATTTCAATGGCCAATAATTTCCAATGCATCTTGGTGGCATATTTAATCAATTTTAAGCTGAAGAAGCTGGTAGAAATTTTATATTTATCACGAGTTTTAGTGTGTTTTACTGGTTCCAATAGTATTTTATTAACTGACCTTTTCTGTGGGCGTCTGTCAGGGTTATAGCCTCTCACCATGTTCAATCAATCTGTATGCGAAGAAATAATCAGAGATGCTGGATTATATGAAGGATGTGGCGTTTAGATTGGAGAATGGCTCTTTAACAAACTGTGATATGCAGCTGACACAGCCTTACTTGCTGACAGTGAGAATGACTTGAATTGTTTGCTGCTGAAGAACCAGGATTATAGCATTCATATGGATTATAACTCAATCTAAGGAAAACCAAAATACAACTAGACCAATAGAAGACATCATGATAAACAGAAAATATTGACTTTGTGAAAGATTTCATCTTTCTTGGATCTGTAATCAATGCTCAAGGAAGTAGCAATCAAGAGAGCTAGCAACTCATTTCAGGGCAAAATCTGCGGCACAAGATGTCTTTAACGTATTGAACAGAAAGAACGTTGACACTAACGTGCACCTAACCTAAGTCATGGTATTCTCAATTGCCTCAGATGCATGTGAAAGTTGGATAATGAGTAAGAAGACCAAAGAAAAAATTATACATTTGAATTATGTTGCTGGCAAAGAATATTGAAAATAACATGAACAACCAAAAGAACAAACAAGTCTGTCTTGATGATGTATAGCCAAAATACGCCTTAGAGGAAAGGATGGCAAGACTTTGTCTTAGGTACTTTGGACATGTTGCCAGGAGAGACCAGTCAGTTCCTGGCAAAGGACTGTAGAGCGGCAACGAAAAAGAAGCCCTCAAGAAGCTGGATTGACACAGTGGCTGTAACAGTGGGCTCACACCAAAGAACAACGGTGCGGATGGCTCAGGATAGAGCTGTGTTCCTTCTGCTGTACATGTTTCACAGAAGATCAATGGACCCAACAGTGCCTAGCAGCTACAGCAGCTCTGGACGTGTTCATATAGTGTCCGAGCACAGAGAACAGTGTACTTCTAGATCTGGATTTGCTAACACAATGAATATTACACTATTCCTCTTGAACTTGGCATGCCCAGCATAATAAAATGTACAATCACCTCACTAAATATGGTCAATAACAGTCCATTTTATTTTACTAATCCCTGGGATATTAATTTAACATGTTCCATTTCGTATGGGTTCATACTTTATACTTTACACCTTCTAATTATTAATGGCCTCTTGAGCTGTTACTTCTCATTTTGAGTCACCACATCAGCAAATGAATCTCCCAAAGTATTTGTCCTATCCATATCATTTAAGATAACTCTATTTTGTGGAGGCAAATTTTCTTGGATGTAATTTCAATCACTTCTAATCGTTGGGGTTCATCATTTCACACAATATTTCACTGAAATATATAAGGCCATCAATCACTAATATTTCAGAAATGGTCATTAGCTGCCACTTCCTGGACTGTTTTAGTCTGGAAGCTTTTTTAGAAGTCTTTCCAGCATTGCTGAACATGCTGGTTACTTTTCATATGCACGGCTGTTACAGAAACCACCACAGTGTTAAAAACTGGCAGAAGAGTGGTAGATATAATGTAGATACTGTATCATTTGTAAGAAGCAAAACTGAAAGAAATATAAGCCTATTATATAATTATATGCAAACAATCATCAATGAAAGAGTATAGCTGTTGAAAATGCTTGCCTCTGGGTGATTTGTCTAAGAAATGCGGTGACAGGATTGTTACTTTCCTTATTAAGCCTTGAAGAGCTTTGAAGCATTTCTGCATCACATATTTATTGTTGTTTAATCAAAACTTAAATTTCAATAAAAATAAATTCACCTTTAAAAAATAGTGGAATTATTGAATTTCGTAATAAAATAAGCAATATGATTTTTTAAAGTTAACAAAGCTTTAAAACTGGTTATTATTTACTTAGAGGTCAGTTTTTAATGTGAGAATATCTACCCATAACATTTTATATATTACAAACGTGGTGAGTCACATGCTTTAGAATGTGTTTATTCATTTGACTTTTTTCTAATTTTGAAATTTGCCTTTGAGAGTTATATAACAGAATTTCTGCTAAGATACACTATTTTTAAGGGGCATTATAATTACAACATATCTTTCTGAGTAATCCTAGAATTGCCTTGGTTTATATGCTGGTTTGCATTCTCTATTCCACAAAATAATCTGTATTTACAGGTGTGATTGTTGTATAAGATTTTGTTGGTTTTGCTTTGTTGTGTTACATGTCTTAGTGGGGTAGTCCTGCGGCCCTTCTAGTGTTGATATTAATGGTATGTAAAATTCTTAAAAATTACAACTTTTCTATGACATTTTCTAGCCTGAATAATCTCAAAATTGACCTTTTTGGACAGTTAAAACTTTCAGAAATTCACTTTTCTGAACTTTTTTTCATAACTTTTGTGTTAATAACATTTTTGTTCCTCCAGTGATAATAAGGTTTTTCAGTTAATGCTTCTTCTTCTTTAAGTAATAGTAACTAATATAAAGCATATGAGGTTGAGGACAAAATCAGGAGGATATAATGAGAGTTAAGCAATATAAGGTTTTAAAAACTCAATAATTTAAATTTATTATGATATATATTTATTAAACATTATATTAAACATTAAATTAATTAATCCTCAAGATGTTTAGGTTAATTGTTCTCACATGTAATATTTTCATTTCAGTTTCTTCCATGTAAAATATTTCTAATTACTTTAATTTCTTTGCTGCTGGTCTGTTTTTCCTTGTCATTTTCTTCTCTTATTCCAATGTGTAAAATATCAGAATGAATACTTTTCAATGTCTTTGAAATACTTTACATATAGGAACCTGTTATATCTCATTATATAAATGTATCTAGAAGTCTCTAATTTTGACTGACAGAAGCCTTCCAAAGTCATAGTGAAACTTATTACTTCTCATCATAAAACAACTTAAAGCAACAGCTGCTGAGTCTTTTCTGACTCGTAGTCACCCTATTTGAAAGAATAGACCTAGTCCATGGGTATTCTGGGACTAAATCTTGATAAAACTGGATAACCTCGTTTTCTTCTATGAAGAGGTGATGGGATTTGGACTGCTGACCTTGCAGTTAGCAGCTCAGCACGTAAACCACTATACCACCATGGCTCCTTGCCAATGGTCACAGAAAGATTGATTTAAATGAGAGTAAAAGTATCAGAGACTAGTCTATCCAAAACCAAAGCCATCAAGTTATTTCAGACTTTTAACAGCACTGTATGTGAAAAATATAGATGTAATTGAATCTACTCACGTTAAAAATAATGTTCTTTTGTGGTCTAGGCATATAAATAATAATATTCCATGTTTAAAGATTTTCATAAATTTTTACACATTAAAGTTATAGCATATTATATTTGATAGTTGGTTAAAGAATATTTTCTGTTAAAAATTAAAAATATTTACAAACTTGTATTAATCTATCCAGGTTAAAATAAAAGAGTGTGTAAATTTTCTTTGTGGTCAGGATTTAATTCAAATGTCAATTTTAATAGTTCTTAATAATAATGATCATCATCATTATACTGAATATAATCATTGTTTTTAAAAATACATAAATAATATTATTTCTTCCAAAATGCAAGCCCTCAGAAAGATGAAAATGGAACAAGCATATTAGTCTGACCTCCTTAAAATTCATACTTTTGAATTTTTAAATACTTTATAGCATGAAGATAGATGTCTGGATATAAACTTTGAAAAATTTAGGATTCCCTACAAATACTAGTAGCAAGGCCCTTGTGTACCATAGCTTTTGTTTTTCCTAATTCTGGAATAGAACAAAGGATAATTTATAGTCATTGTAGCTAAGCTTTTGGTGTGAACAGATTAGATAAGAATATGTAAATATGAATGAATGAGTATAAAAGAACAAACAAAAAACAAAAAAGATGAAAAGGAGAAAGATATGTTCAGAATTATTAAAGACATGAAAATAATCAGTGTTACTCAACAGTATGGTATCAGTAAAGAAAAATATGTCTACAGACATCAAAGAAGACAGCATAAACAAAACTAATTAACAATGAAAAGAAAAGTTGTAGAATATTTGTTATTATTCTTCAAACACACTGTAGCTAATAATATTAATAAAGAAAACAATTCTCCCCATGTCTTTTATTTTAATCTTCATCACACATTAAAACAAATTATACGTACAAAACAAGTCTAAAAAGTTTTTAAAAAGTCAAAAATAAATCCAATATAATTTCATAAAAACTGTGAGATGCCAAGTGAGTTTTAAACAACTCCATTTTCTTTATCCAAATAAAATATACAAGTACTAATAACAAGCCCTATGTAATACATTCTTTACATTTGAGCTATGTGGTCTTAAGACATTTTAAAAAACTAAGGTAACAGTAAACAATATTGTTTACATCAGTTTATTTCACAATGTGGAATGCATGAGGCTATGATTGTGGAATATATGCCGCATATTTTTTAAAATCTAGCAGTTTCACCTATAGCGAACAGGTTGCAGTAGAAGTTCTAACCCAAAACCAGAGTAGGAAGAAGAAATGGATGGTCTAGTACTAAGGGATCTTATTCTAAAAGAATATCAGTGGATAGTCTGATGAAGGGCTGGGAAATGTGCCCCTCGGGTTGAAAAATTGGGCCATGCATAAGGAAGATCTGAAAAAAAACAAAACCATAATCAAACATATTGCATTTGAATGTTGGTGAACAATACTGAAAGTATCATGAACTGCCAGAGGAACAAATAGATTTGTCATGAAGGCAACACTGTCAAATTGCTCCTTCAGCAAGACTAATGAGATCTCATCTCATGCACTTTGGTCATGTTAACAGCAGGAACCAATTGCTGCCCCAAAACATCATGGTTAGTACATTAGAAGGTCGGTGAGAAAGAGGAAAGCTTTCACGTAGATGGTTGGGCGTAGTGACTTCACCAAACACGGTCAGAGTGGTGCATTCTCAGACACAAGAACACTAAACAACAAGCACAACTTCTGTTTGAATCTATACATTAGACATAGCTCCAGACTGTAGAACAAATTGAATTATGATAGATTATATCAATGTGACATATATTATTTGTAATAGGTAAATTTTAAATTATTACTGATAATTTATGCGTTAGGCCGGGTTGACTAGAGAAATAAATCCAGCGACACACACACACACATGTAAGAAAGACCTTTATATCAAAAAGTAATTATATATTGAGAAAGCAGCCCAGCAGAGTCCAACTAAAGTCCACAAGTCCAATAGCAGTCCATAAGCCTCTCTTTAGACTCAGACAGCTACATGCAATAGTACAGAATGCAGGAAGATCGCAGATTCGTTCACAGGGTCATACGGATCCAGTGGCAGTGGTGCCTCCAAGGCCCTGGGACCAATCAGGGTCGGCCAGCAGGAAGGAGAAGGCAGAGAGAGAAGGGAAGGTTCCCAGGGCCCTCCTTATGAGAAAGCTACACCCACAGGGAACCATTAGTTTGTGACCTGATTGACAGGCTAAACTCTACCCTACACTTTTATATAACACCAAGTTGAAATGAAATTACATTACTACCACATTTTATAGTTCTACTTTTAGGAAAAAATACTTTCATATATATTAGTGAAGACAATCTCACAAAGTCCTGAGTCTGGCACTGGAAAAGAGATTCGTGGACTTCAAAGACAAATAGTGAATTGAATAACTTTGAGAATTGCAAGATTAAAGGTGCACAAATTTTCGTAGTACTCCAGATAGTATTGCGATTGCTTCTCTTTATGTTAGCAAGCACTAGAGATATTTCCAGGCAATTGCAGCATGATCACAGCTGACACGATAAGCTATTCCTATGTTAATTATGTAATACTATATTTAATGACAATAAATTTTACTTCAATTTGATGATATGGTAGTTACATAATTCTATGTATATAAAAGTGTAGGGGTGGAATCTAGACGGTCAATCAGGTCACAGTCTGATGGTACCTCCTTGTTGACTTGGTCTTGTAAGGAAAGTCCTGGGTAACAACCCCACCCCCACCCCCTACCTGCCTTTACCGTTCTGTTGGGGAGCCACCCTGGGACCTGCCAGAGCCCTGGAAATGTGACCACTGCCACTGGATCCACACGAATTTTCACCTACTGGCCTGTGGTCTTCCTGTATTCTGCATCAGTGCATGTGGCTGCATGAGTCTGAAGAAGGACATATGGACTAGTGTAGGACTTATGGACTTCAGTTTAACTGTGCTGGGATGTTTTCCTGATATATAAAGCTTCTTTATATAAAACACTCTCTTATACATATATGAGTGTTACTGGATTTGTTTCTCTGGTCAACCCAGCTTAACACAATGAGTATTCAAACACTGTAACAAAATATCCTATAGGTAGAATGTAGATTTTTAGACAAAGAACTATGGCAATATGCTTTTTTAGCTCTATTACACTAGTTTGATCATTTGGCATCTTTATTAATTGTGGAATAGCTCAATCCAGATTCACTTTGTGTAGACCTGTTAGGAAAGAAAATGGAACTCCTAAAAGAGTAGGAAAGCTACTCTTAACAATATGGAGGAGGGATTTAGGTTTAAAATGCACACAGAGAGGAGCCTTTACTTACCCAAGCATGACGATCTTTTCCATGGCTGATTCCTCCTAATAGCTGTTCAAAGAATGAGAGATTAAGTCTGGACAGCCTTGCTTTCACAGAGTACTTTGGCTTCTCTTTATCTAAAGCAGATTTCTTTCTCTTCTGGCAGTTAACTCCATAATTCAAATTCACCAATCCTTTTTTGATCTTTCTGTTTATTGTCAAGCCTTCACATGTGTCTAGGCAATTGAAAATACCATTAATTGGCACATCTTAGTCTTCAAAGTGACACCTTTCCACTTTAATTCTTGAAATAAATAATTTCTGTGATTTACCCATTGCATTAAGTAAATGTTTCTTGACTGCTAATTCTATGAGCTTTGATTGTCAGTCCAAGAATGTCAAATTGTTATTATTATTAGCTGCTGTAGTTCAATCTATTCCATTTCACGTTGACCTTAATGTACAGCAAAATGAAACACTGCCCAGCCTGGTGCCACCGTCACAATTACTGTGTGAAAGTCCATCATTGCAACCACTCTGTTAATCCACCTTGTTGAGGTTCATCCTCTTTTTTGCTGCCTTTCTACTCTTATAGCACAATGTCCTTTTCCAAGACTGGCCTGTCCTAATAACTTGTCCAAATAGGCGAAAGCTGATGGTGCCCAGCTGACAAAATATAGAGAATCTAGGGTCCCATAGGCTGGAAGATAAACAAGGGGCCATCTAACTGAGAAATAATGAAGCCCACATGGAAAGAGCACACCAGTCTGTGAGATGACAAGGCATCAAAAGGATCAGGTATCAGACATCAAAGACAAAAAAAAATCAGCATTGTGAATGAAGGGGAGTGCAGAGTGGGGACCCAGGGCTCATCTGGGGGAAAATGGACATCCCCTTGCAGAAGGGCTACGGGGACGAGACGAGCCAGTCAGAGTGCAGTGTAGCAATGATGAAATATACAATTTTCCTCTAGTTCTTAAATACTTCCTCCCCCACACTATCATGATTCCAATTCTACCTTACATATCTGGCTGGACTGGAGGATGTACACTGGCACAGATAGCAACTAGAAATACAGGGAACCCAGGAGATATGAACCCTTCAGGACCAGTGGTGAGAGTGGTGATATTGGGAGGGTGGAGGGAAGGTGAGAGAGAAAGAGGGAACAGATGACAAGGTCTAAATATAACCTCCTCCCTGGGGAATGGTTCATTTTTAATGCTCCTTCAACACTAGAGAGGTTTATATTATCATAAAATCAAATTTAAAAATCAAAACTACTCCTATCAAGTCAACTTCACTTCATAACACCTTATGGGACAGGGTAGAACAACCATAAAAGTTCTCCAGGCTCTCATCCAACAATAGTTGCCACAGTACACCAACAGGGAGCTCGCAGAGAGCAAGGCCTGTTTCAGAATAAGACTCAGAAAAAGGAATGTCATTGTTGATGTCATAGGCTGAAAGCAGAGAATAGCAAAAAGATGATTACTTGTGTTTTATTGACTATGAAAAGGCATTTAATACTGTACACCATTATAAACTCTGGATACCCTTGAGAACAATAAGAATTCCAGAATACTTCATAATGCTCATGTAGAACTTGAACATGGATCAAGAGGCAGTTGTGAAAGGAGAACAAGGGACTACTGCATGGTTAAAAATCAAAGAGGATGTGCAATAGGGTTGTATTCTCTCATAATACTTATTCAATCTATATGCTGAGGAAATGATCAGTGAAGCTGGTTCATATGAAGAAGAATGTGGCATTAGGATTGGAGAAAGACTTAAGAACATAAAGAGCAACGATAACATCAACACCTCTTCATGAAAGCAGCCAGCCATATCTTTCTACCACAACTGGAGAACATCAACCACCATCTTTTGATTAGCAACCAACCACAGAGTCACTGCACCTTCAGGAATTCTCCTATAATACCATGCTACCGCTGTTGTTAATGAAACTATATACAACAAATGAAGCACCACTTGGTGTTACCATGTACACAATCATGACTATGCTTCAGCCTCCTACTGCTACACCATCTCAATCATGTTCCTTGAGAGCTTTGCTCTGTTTTGCTGACTCTCCACTACGATACACACATGCATAGAGCAGGAACTGTTCTATCCTGGTAGCATGTCCAAAATACGTGGCAGAATATCTTCATTCTCATTTCTAGAGAACATTGGGGTTAGACTTTTACCAGCATACATTTGCTCATTCTTTCGACTGTTTATGCAATATTCAGTATTCACTGTCACCCCATAATTCAATGTCATCATTTTTTCATCAGTTGTCTGTATATATTGCCATTAATATTAAGTGATTGAAAAGTCCATGGTCATGGGAGCCTTGGTCCTCAAAGAGACCGTTTTTGCTGTTTCACACCCAAGAGAAGGTCAGCGATGATATTTCTGGATGCATGTCCTCATCTGAATTCGGCTTGAATTCCTGTCAGCTCTCTATTTATGAATTGCCACAACTATTTTTAAATTATCTTTAGTAAAATTGTCTTTAGATGTAATATACTTACATGTGGCATTGCTTAGTGATTTCTGCATTTTATTGGGTCAACTTACTCTGAAATTGGCCACCATATGAAGCTCTAGTTAGTTGTTTAGGAATCTATCTTCCATATTTCCTGTGTATACTCATGATGTGAATGGAGCAAAGTTTCTCTCTCTCTCTCTCTCTCTCTCTCTCTCTCTCTCTCTCTATATATATATATATATATATATATATATATATATATATATATATATATATAAAATTAACCTTTTGTCTCTCTCTCTCTCTCTCTCTCTCTCTCTCTCTCTCTCTATATATATATATATATATATATATATATATATATATATAGAGAGAGAGAGAGAGAGAGAGAGAGAGAGAGAGAGAGAGAGAGAGACAAAAGGTTAATTTCATCTCTCACTGCCAATGAGTTGATTCCTATTCATAATAATAATATCAGAAAGGGTAGATCTGCATCTGGGTGCTTCCAAGGTTGTGAATCTTTATGAAAGCAGAAAGCTTCATCTTTCCCTCACAGAGTAGCTGGTGGTTTTGAAATGCTGACCTTGAAGTTAGCATCCCATTGTATAACCATTCTGCCCCCAGGGCATCAAGGGCTTTTTAGGGACACAGTGATTTCATAAAGAATACTAATCTGAAAATTTTGAATCCAAGTATTAAATGCCCACTTTTTCCCTGAAAAATGAATAAAATATGGTAATATATAAATTTTAATTAAGTTATAAATTTTAATTAAAAATTGGTATTTAATCTTGGTTTGCACTCAATGAATGAGCTAAGACAAGGCCATTTTCTACTTCTCAGTTTTCATTACCAAGCCCTTACCCGCACAACCTCAGGTGTTGTGAGGTGTTATCACATCCATGCTGACTGAGAGCAAGCCTGTGTCCTCCAGCATAAAGCACCGCCTGGTACTGTCCTATCCTCATCACTGTTCTTATGCTTGAGCCCATTGTTGCAGCTACTTTGTCAATCCATTTCACTGAGGGCCTTCCTGGTTTTCTCTGCTGCTCGACATTAACAAGCATTATGTCTTTCTACAGGGATTGGTCTCTCCTGGCCAGTGCCAAAAGAGTCTAATCAAAAATTAAATTTTAAAAAAAGGAGTGTTGCCAGTTCCTTTAAATATGTGCAAAGATGATTGCATAGTAACTGTATTTTCAATGACATACCAACAATATGTATAGAATTAAATTTAATGATTCAAAAGCTTAAGAGTAGCTTATTTTAAATGTATCTATTATGGAATTTCCCATTTTAGCAAACAACTTAACATTCATATTTTAAATTTAAATAAAAGATTGTATTTATGAGAATGGTAATGGCAACAAATGTACATATGTTCTTGACACAATGGATGTACGTATGATTGTGATAAGAATTGTAAGAGCCCCCAATAAAATGATTTAAAAAAAAAGAGATGGGCATCAATTTCCCTGGTGAGATGGGAAGAAAAAATGTATATAATAGCTCCTATAGAGATGACCAACTTCAGGATTTTATAAGCAAAAACAATTGTGTTTAATTTCTTATAATTAGTTAAATTGCATTTTTATAAAATAATCTAAGAACAATTTATAACTAATGTAAGTATTCTTTTCTGATACAAGTATTCTTAATGAAAATAATGTAGACATACTCAAACAACTTAAAAATTAATTTACACTGATAAAAATATTTAGAGGATTTTAAAGTGGAATATATAGTGAAAAATTTTTACAAAAATAATTAGGTTAAAAATTATCTTGTTATCCACAGTGCTTGTCTTTTTATAGTATAAACTTTAAACAAATATATGTTCAAAGCCCATGATTTATCATTATCTATGCTCTTAATAAAACTTTCTTTGATAACTATGACTAGTTTCTATTAAATTAAAATGAGATGTATTTCTAATTTATGCACTGATCTAATAAGTGAAACCAAATTTACGTTGTTTAAGAAATGTATTTTTCAAGAGAAATATTTAAAAATGCTATTGTAAAATTCTGAAAGCACAATACTGGAAATTAGCCATCCATTATTATTTAATACATATTAAGTGACCTGATTCAAGCTAAAAACATTACCGACAACCTATTCACCTGAACAGTCACAGTAAATTTTATTTAATTTAGAGGGAAAATGACAGGGATTGATTTTGCTAATGGGCTGAATAGATGACCTCTGGGTTGTCCTTAATTCTGAATAAGAAAATAAAGAAGATGAGTAGGTTTGATCAATTTTGACAATCAAAGGGTTTTGTGATAGTGGTTTAGGTCTTGTTTTGGTCTGAACATTTCAATTAAACAAACAAACAAAAAAACCCAGATTTTATAATAAGAATATTAGGATAATGTGTAAAAACAATGAGTGTGTGATATGAAAATCACCACAACTTAATTATATCATTAATATTGCATGCAAGTAAAGTTTTGCTGAACATAATTCAGCAATGCTTGCTGTACTGCATCAACAGAGAGGTGCCAGACGGATCCAGAAGAAAATGTCACACAAGGGATGTCCAAAGACTCTTGGTTGACAGACCTTGCGGCATGCCAGAGGACCATACTGATGTCAGACAGATTTTAGTTGAAAGCAGGAAATACAAAAAAGATGTCGACTTGTGTTTCATTTACTATCTAAAGGCATTTTAATCATAACAAGCAATAATCTTATGAGGAATGAGAATTCCAAAACACTTCACTGGGCTCATACACAGACAGCCATCAAACAGGACAGGGGAACACTACATGAAATCAGAAAAGGGTGTCTCAGGGTGGTATCCATTCCCTTCCTTTATTCAATGTTTACAATGGGCAAATCATCCAAGAACCTAGATTTAGTAGGGGAATTATTATAATGACTTTTCAAGAAAATTTAAAAGTGATATGGTAAAGGATAAAAGCCAGAAAAGCTGACTGGGATTTTTGATAAAACATTTTACACCACAAAGCATAATTAATTGGTGTAATATATTTACTCCTTAATGTCTGCTGTGACAGAACCACAGTTAGAATGCAAGTTGTACATTAGAGACTATTTTGATGTTCAATGTTATCAAATTAATAAAAATGTGCTTATAGTATGTCTCAACTATTGCTAACTGTTTTAAAGAATTAAAAGTTGCAAGAAAGCACTTATTTATTAACCTTCACTAATTCAATTAAGAAACATAGTAATGTAGAACATTACACATTAGGCTGTTAACTTCAAATTCAGTAGTTATGCCACACCAGCTGCTCTGCGGGAGAAAGATGAGGCTGTCTGCTCTCATTAAGATGTGGGAAACTGTAGGGACCAGTTTGTCTCTATCCTATAGGGTCACTGTACATCAGCATCAAGTTGATAGTATTGGAGGGGTTTCAATTCCTCCCCTACATATGTGTTTACATCTCCTTTCAAGTTTTAGGAAGAATGTTTTATCCATATAAAAACATAAAAAGAAATGTTCAGCTAATAAAAAGAACTAACTACTGGAAAGTAAAGTGGGAGAGCAATAATAAAAAATTCAAGGGAACAACTGGAAGATAAATGTAAAGAAAATTTCTATAAAATATGGAAAAATAAATAAAAATATACAGTAAGAATGAATTAAATGATTCATCCTGCAAAATATAATAGGCATTCTGATCTTATTTGAACTATGTTTAAAACAAAGGAAATAATATTCTCAAACAATTAATGCACAAAAATGTATCTGAACTAAAACAAGGCAATTCATTGTGAAAGTTCAGAACTTGGTGGGTGAAGAAAAATTACATTTAGAAAGAGAATACAAGAGTGATGAGTTGTTGGCCAGGGACACATATAAAAAATTAATAAACAAAATAGCATATAACTCCTCAACAGGAAGAATAAAAAGTCAAGATTATAAAAAACTAAGTATGTTGAAGATTCTGAGGAAACTGAGTTCCAAATAAGTTTATAAATTTTCATTAAAACATCAAATAGTTCTGAGTAATGACATTGTAGACATCTTAAAATATTTACTTCACATATATTCAGGGAACATCTGGCAAATATTATCCACAAAAATAGGTGTAACACCCTCTCCCCAACAAAGAAACAACTTAGACCCTATGAATATAGCCCTCAGTTCTTCTCAAAGAAAGAAATGAGAGGGGATATTCAAAGAAGATGAAAAATATTAGTGAACTGATATATTTACTAGTATCTGTAGATGGAAGCACTCCCCTAAAGATTCTGTGGATGGTTTATGAAAAGTACATTACAAACTAAAACATTAAGCAAGAAAGTTACTTACTCCTGGAAGATAATAAAATTGGATAGGAAATCAAATATTATTATAGCATAAAAGTAATATTTTTCATACTATAATAGTATAGTCCTAATCATGTAAACCCTTAATATCTATTATTTGATTGAATTCATAGTAGAACCATGGTAGTAGGATCAGAACCTAGAAAAGTGTTTATGGAGATGAAGGATTTAGGGGGGGAAAGAGAGGAAAATTTTTATTTTTCCTTAGGAGATATATAACACATAGTTTTTAAAAATTAAGAAATTGAATTCTAACTGTGATATTTTTAAATGGAGAGGTAAATGACCCTTGAAACTTAAAATCAAGGAGCAATTAATTGGTTGGCTAAGGCCTACTATTTTTATGAATTCCTAAATTATATCATTTATATTTAAAATGTTGATAAAATAAAATATCAGTACAGATAACCTTTAATGAATTTTACTTTTTAGCTTCTGCTGTAAAACAATGTTTATTGCTTATTCTTTTATGGACCTTCCCTTTATAGGCTCTTTCTTATTTCTTTTCTAATTCTAGTGCTCAGTTTCTGCCACAGGCACTTGAAGTTTAATATAATATTGTTATGGTTGTTTTTCCAGTTGCTTTTTGATGCACAATGTTCTTAACTTGCAGCTGTGCTACTTGAAAAAGCCTGCAATCCAATCCTTAGTTTTGATCAAATAAATGGGAAAAAAGTATTGGAAGCATGATTTGATCCACAATAATATTTTAATTATTTTCTTTCTGTGGTGACCAAGGTGCTTGACTAAGTCTTTTCAATTATTTTAATAACTTTATTTATTAGTCCTCTGGTCCCTCGGTACACAGTTTGGAACCTAGAGATTAAAAGGGTAATTGAACAAAGGAATAAAAATGTATATATATATATGTATATATATATGTATATATTTGTTTAGTATTTATATTTTTAATAAGCATGGAATCTGATAAATAATAACAATGATAGAAATTTTATATTTCTAGTAAAAAAGGAATTGTCATCCTTATTCTCTATAATAGACTACATATAATACTTGAGCGTTCTTCTCACTCCAATTCCTTTGCCTTAATTTATGGTCCCACTCCCCACTCTTGTTTGCAATGCTTTTCTTTCTGGATTGGCCAGGTTTCTTTATATATATATAATGAGGAAACGACGGGAATATTCCAAACCATGCATCCTATGCTTGTCAACAGAGTGTAAAAGCAAAGTGAACACATTTCAGCGGAGTTGCTGGACTAAGAACAAACGATGTCAAAGGACTAGACTTCAGTCAGATAATTGATGCCTAACGAATGGAAGCAGAACATTGTTGAAGACAGTGCAGAACGATGGCCCTCTCAGGCCCAAGGGCCACTAGAAATGTGACTGGGAAGGATCTGCTTTCTCAGGATGCAGCTCACCATGATAATTTGAGTTGGGCAATGTCTGTGGGAGTGATCCCTTCGAAATCTTCATTTTCGGATGAGGAATGCTGATGGGGCTAAGGAAAACAGCTGCAAGATCCATTAATGTGGAATGTAGGGAGTATGAATCTAGATGTATTTTATGTCATCAAAAATAAAACAGAATCCATAAAGAGGGATACCCTAGGCAGCAGTGAGCTGAAATGGACTGCAATTGAGATTTTAAATCAGAAAGTCATATGATTTACTATGCTGCGAAAAACATGATAAAAAGGAATGGTGTACAATTCATCGTCTAAAAGGACCTCCCAAAATTTGTTATGAACTAAAATATTGTCTGTGATAATGCTATATCAATCTTCTTTCAAGAAAATCCGATCAGTACAAGTATTGCATAAATCTATGCACCGATTACATAAGCTAATGAAAAAGAAATTGATAAATTCAACCAAAGACTTCAGTAAAACATCAATAAAACATGTAATCAAATTGCATTGATAATTATTGGTGACTGGAATGCAGAAGTTGGAAACAAAGAGGAAGAAACATAGTGGAAAAATACAGACTCAGTGATGGAAATGAAGCTGGATATGATATGATGGAATTTTGAAAAACCAAAGTAAAAAGGTTACTATACACATGGACTTTGATAGACAGTAGAAACATAAATCAAATTGACTACATCTGTGAGATGATGGATAAGCTCAATATAATAAGCTAAAGGTCAGGAAATGACTTTAAAACAGACTATCAATTGCTTATATGTAAACTCAGGACAAAGCTGAAGAAAATTAAAATAAATTCAGGAGAGTCAAAATATAACCTTGAGTATATCCCAAAGGAACATCAAGAACAGATTTAATAAATTGAATATTAATGTCAGAAGACCCGATGAGCTGTGAGAGGACATAAAATATATAAGGAAGGAAAAGATCAATGAAAAGACAGGAAAGAAAGAAAATATCAAAGCAGATGTGCTCTTAATAGGAGAGAAAGTAAGGCAAATGGAAAAAGTAATACAGTCAAATAGCTGAGTACAAAATTTCAAAGGGCATCTCAAGAAGACAAAGCCAAATATAATGAAATGTGCAAAGACCAAGACATTGAAAACCAAAATTTATGTACTCAGCATATTTTAAATTGAAAGAACTCAAGAGAAAATTCAAGCCTTGACTTGCAATATTGGAAGATTCTCCGGACAAAATTTTGAAAGATTCAGGTAGCATTAAAGGAAACTTGAAAGAATGCACAGTCACTGTATCAAAAAGAACCGTTGTGTCATTTCATGGTGTAGGCTATAAGCATTGACCCATGGTGCTGACACAAGAAGTTCAAGATGCACTGAAAAAATTAGCCAAAATCAAGGTTCCAGGAACCGATGGATTACCAACTGATACTGTTTGAACAAGCTGGTGAAGCACTGGAAGCGCTCATTAAGGTAAGCCAGGAAATTCGCAAAGACAGCTACTTGACAAAGGCCCCACAAGAACCAGAAGACATCATGTCACTATCCCCGAAGAGCATGCATGCAAAATTATTGTAATATTCTGGCTAATAGAATTCAACAATATATAAAAACATTAACCAAAACTGTTATTCATATCAGAGACATAAGCATAGTTCAAGATTAGAAAAATACAATTAGTGTTATCCACCACATAAACAAGTCAAAGAATAAGAACCACATGATCATATCAATATCCAGAAAAGGCATATGACGCTATGTATCACCATTTATTATAAAAATACTCAATAAAAGCTGAATGGAAGGGAAGTCCTTCAACATAATAAAGCCCATATATGAAAATCCAGTGACCAATATCATACTCCATGGAGAAAAACTGTAACCGGGAACTAGACAAGGTTGACTGTACCACTTTTATTCAACATCATGTAGGAATTCTAAGCCCGAACCATTTGACAAACGAAAGAAATCAAGAAAATACATTTGGCAAAAAAAAGAGAAGTGAAACACTCACGCTGTATAGATAATATGATTATATAGAGAGTTAACCCCAAGGAATTATTATAACCTAATAAAGGTCGAACATGATGGTGGGACAAGAGGGAAGTAAAAAGGAAATAAAGTAAAGAATCAAGAAGCAAAGAACATTTTTAGAGGCCTAACTATAGGCATGAACATATGTATGTATGTATGTATGTATGTATGTGTGTGTGTATATATATATATATATATATAATGAGAGGGGAATAGAACTAGGTACTAATATCTATATATTAAGAATTAAGGTTGCAGATGGACATTGGGCCTCGACTCAAGTACTTCCTCAACACAAGAACACTTTGCTCTAACAACCCGGCACTCTGAGATGCTAACCTTCCTGAAATGATCGCTTAAAATAAAATGGATATATAAGCAGATGTGTTGAAGAAAGCTGATGGTACCCATCTATCAAAAGATATAGTGTGTGAGGCCATCTAGCTGAGAAGCAACAAAGCTCACATGGAAGAATCACACCAACCTGTGTGATCATGAGGTGTCAATCGTATCAGGCATCTAAAACCCAAAATAAAACCACAGACAAGGTGAATGGGGGTTGACATGAAGTGGAAACCTAATGCCCATCTGTAGACAATTGGACATCCCCTCACAGAAGGGTCATAGGGAAGAGATGAGCCAGTCAGTGTGCAGTATAGCAACAATGAAACACATAACTTTCCTCTAGTTACTTGGTGCTTCCTAACTCCACTATTATGACCTCAATTCTACCTTACCAATCGGATTAGACCAGAGCATGCACACTGCTACAGATAAGAACCCTCAACACAGGGAATCCAGGATAGATAAACCCCTCAGGACCAACAAGGAGAGTAGAGATACCAGGTGGATTAGGGGTGGTGTGGAGAGAAAGGAGGAACCAATCACAAGAATCAAACTAGAATCATCACTCAGGGGGACAAATAACAGAAAAGTGAGTGAGGGGTGCGGGAGGGCGATATAAGATAAGGAAAAATAATCTATAACTTATCAAGTGTTTGTGAAGGAGAGAGGGTGAAGGAGGGAGGGGAAGAAATGGGAGTGGATATCAGGCTCTCAAGTAGGAAGAGAATGCTTTGAAAATGATGATGGCGGCATATGTGCAAACATGCTTGATGCACTGGAGGAATGTATGGATTGTGATAAGAGATATGAGGCCCTAATAAAAGTATTTTTAAGGCAGAAATCAATTTGATTCCTGCATGCCATCAAAGAGTGAACCAAGAAAAGATGTCAAGGAAAAAAAATCAAATTTACAATAGCCACACAAGATGAAATAGTTAGGAATAAACCTAACAAAAGACCTGTACAAAGAAGACTACAGATCGTGATAAAAAGAAACCAACAGAAAATAACACAAATGGAAGACTTCCCCATGTTCATGCACAGGACAATTTAATATTATCAAAATGTCCTTATTACCTAAAGCAATTTATAAATTCAATGCAATTTTGATTTAAATTATAAGTTCATTCTTTAAGCAATGAAAAATTAATTACTATCGTCATATGGAGACTGAAGAGATCCAGGATAAGCAAATAATTCTCAAAAAGAAGAACCAAGTAGGAAGTCTTACATAACTGACTTTAAAACTTATTACATAGTGTGTTAGTCTGGATACTTTAGAGAAACAAATCCACAGAAACTCATGTAGAAGAGGGAGAATTTTATATAAAGCTTAAGTGCACATCAGAAAACATCCCAACCCAGTGCTGCACAAACCCACCAGTCCAACATTAACCCATAACCTATATGTCCAACACAAATCCACAAAGTCCTCCTCCATCTCACAAAACAGAAGCAATGATGCCAACTGCAGGAGGAAAGCCAAGTCAGTGAATGTGTAAGCATCTAAGCACTAGCAGGAGTCTCCACACGGCTGCTCCCGCACCCAGGGCTGCATAAGGGTAGATCCATGTGGCCTCTCCTCAGGGATGTCTTACAGGAGGTGAACCTTGCCAGATGAAGCAGGGAACTGGCTAAAGCAGCTGCACCCTGTTCCAACCATCAGAAAGCAAAAGACGAGAATTCAAAAGGCGAGACTCACTGAGCCATTTATCTCTCTGCTCTTTAATTAAGCCCACATGTGTCTATCGGCCAGGTTGGCACAGCAACCTTTAACTATCTCATAGAGTTACATTAGTCAAAGCAGAATGTTATCGTTGGGTGCCATTGAGCAGACACTGACATCTAGGTACCCTATGAACAACAGAAAGAAACCCTGTCAGACCTGCACCATCCTCACAGCTGCTCTTTGTCTGTGCTCATTGTTGCAGAGACTCCATAATCCATCTTGCTGACCGCCTTTTGTTTTTCACTGTCCTTCAGCTTTACTAACCATGTCCTTCTCCAGGAACTGGTCTCACAAGAGAACCTGTCCAAAGCACATGGGATGAAGCTTTGGCATGCCTTTCTCCGAAGAAGCATTCTTGCTGTATCTCTTTCAAGACATATGTTTTTGTTTTCCTAGCAGCCCAGAGTGCTTGCAGTATTCTATGCAAGCACCTTAATCCCAATATATGCATACTACCAAATACAATGAAGGAAACCCATAAAGTGGAAGACAAAATAGATGACTGGAACCTACAAAAAGTAAACACTTGTGGATATCAAAAGACTTCATCCACAGAGTAAAACAAAAGTGCAGATTGTAATAAACTCTTTAGTAAAAGCAAAATCATTAAAATCTCTAGAATTGTAATTGATAAAATTATTAATGCTTAATAAATTATTTTTTTTAAATCCAATTAAAATGTGGGCAAAGGGCATGAACAGAGAATTCACGTAGATCACACTCCAGTGGCTGATGAACACATGAGGAAATGTTCATGATCACTAGTCTCCAGGAGATGCAATTCAAAACAATGGTTAAATATCACCTTATGCTCACAATGATATACCAATTTAAAAACCAACAACTAAAACAACAAAAACAAACAAACGTAGAACAACCAATGCTGGAGAGATTGTGGACCAGTTGAAACTTTTCTAAACTGATGATGGCATTGTAAAAAACTTGTACAACTATTGTGGAATGTTATGTAGTACTTCCTGAAACAAGTAGCAATAGAAATAGCATATGACAGAGTAATACCTGTGCTGGCCCTTGATTCCCCAAAGTAAGAGACATATAGGGATGCTCTCCTACATTCTTTTCAGCAGAGCTCACAATAGCAAGAAGCTGGAAACAGCCCAAAAACCCATCAATGGAAGAAGGAATAAAGAATCTGTGATACATACACACAAGGGAATACTATGAATCCGTAAAAAGCAGTGATGAGTCCTCAAAGAACATTACAGCATGGATGCACCTGGAAACACTTCTGCTGACTAAAATTAGTGCCTGCCACATGCCAGTGTCCTCTAATCACTCCAAATCAACAGAGTAATTAGTGACTCTTTCTTGGAATTCCGATCCAGATGATTGGACTGGAACTGTCTTGAAGAAGACAATTACATTTCCAATGGTGGTTAAAAGAGTTGGGGAAAATTGCCATTGAGAAAAATGCTTAGTATTACTTATATCAACCCCAGAAGAAGAATACACTTGGTATTATGTCCCTAAAGGGTCAATTTTGATCTAGTTTGTATCTAACCCACGGTGACTCAGGTAATGTGCTTTAGACAACAAGGAGTTTAAACTTTATTCTTTTTAGATACACAGCATCCTTCATAGACCACATCAGAAGAACTCAAGTTGAAAGCCACACTAAGTGAACTGAATTTATATTCACTCACCTGTAGAAGATTTAAGGAACTGAATTTCTTTCTTGAACTTAAAGCTAACATACTCTAATGGGAGAAGTGGCAGATGATTTCTAGGGAAACATTAGGGATTTTTTGATCTGTGGATTTTGGTTTGGACCAGACCTCCTACTTAAAGTGTTCTCAGCTAAGGGACATGGGTCTACCATATCTTAATTATTTTTATGCTCTCTTTGCTTTTTTATGACATGTGTTAATCTAATAGGCATTGTTCTTCCTTTGTAAATGACTGTTACTGAAAATTTTGTTTTAGCTCCAAACATCATTGTTTGTGTAATTAGTATGTAGTCGCTTAAGTTTTAAATTTGTACAAATAAGCAATTCATGTATTGTAGTCTAAAAAGATGCCCTACACACATATAAATTCCTTCTCTAAACAAAGTTCTAAATTCTATACAATTCACTAAATTAGTGAGAGTATCAATATAATTACTTTATGCCCCATGGGGATGATTTATAATGTACTACAATAATATGGTGATGATGTCTCTAAGGTGAACCAGAGTGATATATAAATCACAAATCCATGAATATATTGGAGCTTACACATAATCGTAGCCCTAAGCTAAGAACCAACAGTTCTTATGACATGACCCTACGAGGGAATCGCCCTCATGAAGGGTTATTGAAGATATGGGTGCAATAACAATGTGTTGTGCAGCTAGCAAAAAGAATAGCTAAGTGAACAGTCAGCTAAGTCCACGTGAAAGAAGCACACCACCTCTGGGATCCACGGATTATAAAAAGTGAAATAAAATAAGGAAGAGGAGGAAACAGTAATAGAACTTAGCTCCTAAGCATTCAATTTTCAGAACACTGTGAATGATTGTGGAAGTCCAAAACTAGTTTGGCAGCTCCCGATGTGGAATAGATCTCCAGTAAATTCTCTCTGACCATAATATAGGAATGTAAACAGCCTTAAAAACAGACAAAAATCATTGTAAAATAGGTTTTGACAGATGTAGTTTAGCTAAAATGTAACACCTTAGCACTTGATCTCTTCCATTTTAATTTGTTCCAGTTTTCAAGATATTTTCTTTTCAATTGAGGTTTGTATCAGTTTTATTTGTTCACAGATGTTGGGTATGTTTTCTTTTTGCTTTGTAAGTTTTTCTGTAGAAGAAATCCAGGGTAGGTAAATCAATAGACATCATAATTGAATAAATAATTTCCTGGGGTTTGAAAGGAGAGTTTGGGGAGAGTAGGAAGTCAAAAACAATGAGTGTTGAAGAAGAAAATGGTTTGTGTGCGTGTGTGTGATGATGGTGCACAAATATTCTTAATAGAATCAAACTATTGAATTGTAGTAAGTGTGAATTATATCTCAATAAATTAAAAATTATCAAATAATATAATAGTATTTTTAATTAAGAAGCTTGAGCTTGTCGGTCACATATGAAAATAGCAGTTTTCCTTGATGGTTCATTCTTGCTTCTGTGAGTTTAATTATAAAACGTGATTGGACCATTTGAGTATTTTGTGTGTTCTCAGATATTTAGTCTTACTAGTATTGCTTCAGAGCCTTATTATGTGATTCCATATTGATAGATTCTTTCATTGCTTTTACTTGATGATATGAAGTGCAATAGATTTAAAAATAAAGACTAACAGTAGTTTCCTTTTGTTATTGTATCTTTGTTTTTCTTCTCATGACCGTTGGAGTTTATATGGGGAAGTAATTTGTAATGTACTAGCTGCCAAAGCAATCAACTAGATTGTCTTCATAAAACTTTATCTTCTTGTAAATTAACTTTTCATTTGTTCATCAATACCAGTTAAAATATTACTGATGAATGGAGTCAGATGCTAAGATTTAAATGTGTATGGAAAGTGATTCAATTACTCCTCACTTTCAGTAATCAGAATTTTGTCATCTGTCTACTGCAGATTGCTGAAAAGCCATTCTGAAACCTTAACACCACATTCTCCTTCATACAATTGAGATTCCATGATGATTTTCTCTGCATACAGATGGTGATTGGATCCAACAGAGGCACACACCTCTTCTGTTTTTAAAGGAACAATATTTCCTTGTTCGGTTCTCACAACCCCCTCTTGATTCATGTACCAATTTGGTATAATGTCTTTACATAGTCAATGAAACACACATAAGCATCTTTCTGGTATTCTCTGCTTTCAGTTAGGATCCATCTGACACCAGCAAGGTTATCCTTGTTCTATGCCATCTTCTCATCTAGCCTGAACCACCGGCAACTCCCTACTAATGTCCTCCTGCAATCTTTGTTAAATGTTCTTCAGCAAAATTTTACTTTCATAAGATAGCAATAGTATTGTTCTATAATCTGAGAATTCTGTTGCATTGCCTTCCTTGGGGATGGGTTCAAATAAGGACCTTTTCCAGTCAATTGGCCAAGTAACTGCCTTCCACATTTTTGAATATGTGAGTGATTTCTTCCTGTGCTTTATAAGGTTGTAGAAACATTTCAATAGGTATTCCATCAATTCCTAAAGCCTTGCTATAGCTTATGCTTTCAATTGAGCTTTAGTTTCTTCCTTCAGTACTATTTGTTCTTGTTCAGACTGAAGACATGAGTAGGATTCATCAGTTTCTATATTACTATCTTCACTGGATGCTGCATAAATTTTCATAATAGTTTAGTGACTTGATTTCCTTGTATTTAAATAGGCATTAACTTATCACAGATTACACTACACTTTAAGGTAGATATTCATGTTTCCCTTTTGACAAGGAGTATAATGCCATACTCCTTGACTTTTTCATTCCAGGCCAGCGGTTCTCAACCTGAGTCGTGACCCCTTTGAGGGTGGAACTCTTTCACAGAGGTCACCTGCTTCATAACAGTAGCAAAATTATGAAGTAGCAACAAAGACAATTTTATGCTTGGGGGTTACCACAATATGAGGGACTGTACTAAAGGGCCACTCCATTTGGAACATTGAGAACCACTATTCTAGGCCTAGTAAGCCATATGAATGACTTTCTGATTTACAACGGCCAACAACAGGCAATTTCAGCTCACGTGTGGTCACTCAAGCCTAAGTTATCAATCTTTATGTGTTTCATTTTGACAACTTCCAATTTTCCTGGATTCATCCTGAGTATATTCCAAGTTCTGCATATTAATTGATGTGTACAGCTGTTTCTTCTCGTGTTGAGTTTTCCCTCATCAGCACATGAAGGTTTCAAAGGCTATACTCCTGCCAGCAGCCTCCATCCTCTTCATTAAGGTAGACTCTACTTTGGTAAGGCGACTCTTCCTCCGTTATACTTTGAGGGCCTTCTGATCAGAGGTCTCATCTTCTGGCACTATCTTTGACAATGATCTGATTCTGCTTATGAGATTTTCAATAACCAATAATGTTTCAGTGCTGCTCAGAGGTTTTTCAGGGGCTAATACCCCAGAAGTGGACAGCCTATTCCTTCTTCATAGTGCTTTCTTAGTCTGGAAGTTTTCCTGAAACGTGTCCATTGTGGGTGACCTTCTGGGTGTTTGAAATACCAGTAATATAACCAACAGCAGCAAATTAGCCACCAGACTACAACCAACTGACAGACAAGTGGTGACTTACTGTACTGCATATTATTTACCTACATGCAATTGTAAACAACAAGTTTTTCAGATACATCTAATTTTGCTTTCTTTCTTTTGGAAGAGCATACTCTACACACCTCCTGAAACCCCCAAAGGGGAATCTTTATACAGAGCAGGTAACAGAAGAAGATGCCAGGTTCTTTGCTGCTTTAAGTTCAATTAACAGCTATGATACATATTCTAGCTATTTCTAGAAGTAAGTGTTTGCATCTCAATTTTCAAATAAATTATAGTTTCTATACATTTCAACTGCATTAAAAAGGCATAGTTGATAACACATAAGACTACTTTTAAAAAATACCATTTTTTGTTTTTGTGTATCATACGTCTGTTAGGCAAACACTGCTCTGCTTTATGGACTCTTCACATATGCCTGTTATAATATGCACACAGCTTTTATTATGTTATGTGTGAATTTCATAAAACCAGCACTAATAGTTGAAATCGTAGGCACTGTATTTTCGTCTGTATAAGAGCTAGGAGTTCTTCCAGGAGATATGGTATTTCTCCACTTGGAAGATATTTTTATTTTATTAAGTTTGCTAAGCTACGGTTCTCTTGTATGGTCCACAGATCAGTGTTTTGTTTTTCTGTAATATCTCAGTAGTTGTAGATATTATTTCACTAAGTGTGCTGCCAAGTACGAAGAAAAAAATGTAAGAAAAGTAAAGTGTCCCGTGACCTTTTTTCTTCTCTTGAATAAATGTGAAGATTGCAAACGTAGCCAGTCTCATTTTCACAAAGCTTACGAATTAAAATCCCCTCTTTTATTATTTTGCCGGAGTTTATGTTCTGTAGCTTATATGTCCTCACTGTGGTATCATTGCCTCATCAAGTAATAACTGCTTTTAATATAGATAAAGAATAAAATTGTTGCAAAAAGTTCACAAAAACTGATTTGATTTTGTGAAGGTTTTCTTTGTTAGACGTAGCTCATCTATTAAAAGTAAGATAAAAGAATGTAAGGATTTTCTTGACCCTCCCTCATGCCAGAGATTTTATAAATATAACAGTTTAAACAAAGGATCAGTCAACTGGTGAGTATTCTATTCTGCCCTTTCATTTGTCCCATTAATATAGGTAAACCTAGAGACTTATTGATATCCCTAATGGTCATTTTCATGTATGGTGAAGTTTGACCAGAGGTTTGGTTGCATTTTTTAACATTTAGTGAAGGTATTAATTGGTTTGATAGATAATTAAACCAAATAAACTGTTATCCAAAGTTAAATATATTACATCACTTTACTTCATGTATCATCAAGCTGGGTCACAAACAAGCAAACATACAAACAATAAACAAAGCAAACAGACTCACTACCATTGGTCCATAAAGATTTATATCAACCCTCTAAGACAGGGTAGCACTGCCCTTGTGTGTTTCTGAGACTGTAATTCTTCACAAGAGCAGAGTCCCATCATCTTCCTGTGGAGTGCCTGGTGGTTTCAAACTGTTGACCTTTTGGTTAACAGCCTGATGTGTAACCACTAAACCACCAGGGATCCTTTCAAGTAAACAGTTATATTTGAAAAAATTATATAATTTACCAATGTTGGTAAAACATCATTTTCTGTCTATTCTTATTCAGATCAAGTTTTACTGATGAATACTACTGCACTCCCCTCTGCCTTCTTGCTGGTCCAATGTCTGACTCATTATCTTCTGACAGACTATCACCTTCCAACTGACTACTATGTAGTCCAAAGTCACTCAGGAAATCAAAGTATTTGCACATAATTTATTTAAAAATTCTTCATTGCCATGACTCATCATTTTTGAAATATTTGCCATACTAAAATGTGGGCAGACGTCAGAAATATTGCAAGCTACATCTCTGTGAATACCAATTGACCATTTCAGACAGAAGAGGTATGCAGAGCAAAAGTAAATGTGAAGATGTCTGAAATAAGTGACCGGTGTTGAAGTGACTCAGTCTATGGTGTACACTTGCATTTCTTAGACTCTTAGCCTAAACAAAGATAACTAACAATACAGTAAGTGCAGACTGTTTTCAGTCTTAAAAATTGCATGAACTAACGTTAAGTGTAAACATGAGCTAACTTGTAACCAGCCAGCAATGTTGGGACATGAAAACAGAAATACATTTTGACAGATTTTAATAGATGATTCTGCAGTCTACACAGTTACCACTCAAACTAGACAGCAGCACTAAAACCCTTTCTGAGACTTCCCTAAAAGACAATTTGTAAAGACATTATCTTAATGATTTGAGTTTCAGTAATACTAAAACTTTTCTATGGTAAAGTTCTTATAAAAGTGTTTAATAGTGCTTCAGGGAAAACCATCAGTACAAACATGTAAATAAAAAAGTAAATGAATAACATGTTTAAAGTGTTTTATGTAGTAAAGGAAAGCCATATAAGATAAAGACACTATAGAGAAAGTAAATGAGGAAGAAAAAGATATGTGGAATTCTGTGATAATGTGATAACAATTTAAATAATTATGTCCAAAAATATTTCAGGTGAGTTTGAAACATGAGGTTTTATGAAAATATTAGTGAATTAATGTAGTTAAAAAACCCCTTCCTAAACACCACATTTATTTTGTTCAATTACATGTGTTTTAAATATTAATTCTAACAGGAAATTTCATGGTTAACTTCAGTAAATGAAAGAAATAGAAAGCTATTGCCAAATACAGTATTGATGAAATTAATGATTCATTTGATCACTTTTAGTTAAATAGCTTTCAAATGAAACTCATTGATAGAGATTAATGAAAACTAGCTAGATAGATACAAACACGTACATGAAGCAAAAAACCCTCAATTTTATGTGTGTATGTATTTATGTATCTATATACATAAACACATACATAAGTATTCTAAAATATATTTTATAATAAATGAGTTACTATACTATGATATTGTTTTTATAAAACTAATACTATTCAATGACAATATTTGTCTAAGAATAAGATTTATATATTAATATCTACAGTTACCCCTTTCTTATACATGTATGTCTCAGTAAATTCAGCACTGGTTGAGGAAATGAGCAGTTTTCTGAAGTTAAAGTGAAGAACTATTTTCCAACATTGCACTCCTTTCCTTTTCTTAGGTATTATCCCCATGGAATCATTCCTGAAAGTGAGATATAATAAAGTTTATGATAGAAGAATTGGAAATATGTTTACCTTTTCTCAATCTGCTTATCCAGAAGTGCATCTAGGTTTTCTTTTGCAAGTGAATGTTGTAATCCCCTAACAATTCATTCTGTTGAATTTTAAATATATGCTTCTCTACTGCTTCTGTTACAGAGTTTGTGTTACTGAGCAATATGTGTCTCACATTCCCAAAGGAACACTGTGCAGAGTTTGGGATATTCTTTTGAGTTCCAAAATATTTTCATGGGGTAGGTGGATGCAAATTATAATACGAATGGCAACAATTCCCATCACCTGTAAGGGCAGTGTTTATCATTTGCTAAGTTTGATATGCTTGAGAATGCGTCTTCCACAAGATATGTTAACATTCTTTCTTCCAATGCCTTATGTAACAATCGTCCTTTAGCTTTACAAAACAAAGACCCAGACCTACATTATCTTTATTGTCAAGTGCTTCACTTTGAGATATAAAAGTCTCCAGAACAGCAAGCAAAGGGAAATTCAAAATAGTAACGTCTCTGAAAACTGTTTTACTCAGGACTTTATCTTGCCCACATACCTACACACACTCATACACAACTCATGCAGCATTTTATTAGGATGGAGTAGAGAGAGTAGAAATAAAATTTCTGCCAATCTTACAATCCATGGGTTAAAATGAATTACTGAAGGAGTACATGGATGTCAGATCAACTGTTTTCTGATGTTTTTACTTCTTCCATTCTCAATCTTTGGACAAGTGCAGCCATTAGTCCTAAATAAAAGATAATAAGGATTTAAACATAAGCAATCAAAACATTAATAGAATTTATTTTCCATCCAGTGACATATAATGATAATATTGTATTTATGGAAATTTTCCAAGTAGAGGAGTGCAATTTGTAAAATAGTGATGGAGACACTTTTTATAAAAGTTTGCCCACTCATAGAATGCCTGGTGGGGTTTGAACAAGGGCAATGTAGCTGAAAGGAATTACTGAAAGCCAAATGAAAGTTGAACATAATTGGTAGGACAGGAAGACAATAAAAAAGAAATAGAGGAAA
The DNA here is from genome assembly GCF_050624435.1 of Tenrec ecaudatus. Classification (NCBI taxonomy): domain Eukaryota; kingdom Metazoa; phylum Chordata; class Mammalia; order Afrosoricida; family Tenrecidae; genus Tenrec; species Tenrec ecaudatus. The sequence goes on from NC_134531.1 coordinate 239,187,058, forward strand.
TAACTAGCAGGCAAACTATATTTATAGAGGTATAAATATAAGCATGTATATATGTAAATATATTAATATATAACAATAAGGATACAGTTCTATGTACATATATTTGTATGTTAAGTATGAAGGTAGTAGATGGACATTGGGCCTCTGTTCAAGTCCTCCCTCAACACTAGAACACTTTGTTCTAATTACCTGGCATTTTGTGATGCTCACCTACCTGACATGATCCCTGAAGTCAAAATGGATGTGTAAACAAATGTGGTGAAGAAAGCTATGGTGCCCATTTTAAAGTTAAAAATGTGACCATCTATCAGGGAAGCAACAAGACCCACATGGAAAAAGCCTGTGTGATTCTGAGGTATCTATAGGACAGGTGTCAGGCATCAGAAGACCCCAAAGAGTAATACCAATGCCAATGAGTGGGGTTGGAAGGGAGACCCAAAGCCCATCTGTAGACAAGTGGACATCCCCTCACAGAAGGGTCATAAGGAAGGAATGAGTTAGCCAGAGTGCAGTATAGCACCGATGAAACACAGTACAGTTCCTCTAGTTCTTTAATGCTTCCCCCCCCTCTGTCTTGATCCCAGTTCTACCTTACAACCCCTGCCAGACCAGAGCATGTACACTGGTACAGATAAGAGCCCTTGACACATAGCATTCAAGAGGGATTAAACCCCCCAGGAACAGTAATGGAAGTAGCGATACCAACGGGGTAATTGATTGCAAGAATCGACCTATAACATCACCCCCTCCACCCACAGGGGGACAAACAACAAAAACATGGATGAATGGAGGCTAAGAACAGTGTAAGAATGGAAACAATAATTTATCAAGGGTTCACGAGGGTTGGGGAGGCAGGGAAAATACAGGAGCTGATACCAAGGGCTCAAGTAGAAAGAAAATGTTTTGAGAATGATGATGGCAACATATGTACAAATGCGCTTGATACAATTGATGTATGGATTGTTGTCAGAGCTGTGAGAGCCCCCTATAAAATTTTATATATATATATATAACAAAATGAAACAAACCCACACACGCTATAATCTCACGATTATTGATAATAAATATTTTGGCACTTTTAGTGTATTGTTTCTCAAATATGTAGTAATGCATTATTCATTTAAATATATCTATAATACATATAATATACATATAAATCTATGTAGTAAATATCTGGATATTGCTTTAAATAATAATTTTCCTTTGTACCAGCCTTCAAGTAGTCATTTTGGCCCACATCAAAATGACAGAAAAATAAAAGCTGGATATGTAGATAAATTTTATGATTAGGTGCCATTGAGTTGGTTTCAATCATAGTGCTTTTCCTTTCAACAGTTTTCTTGGCATATAATTCGTATATCATACAATTTAATGGTTCAATCAAATGAAGACATGCTATACACTAATAACCACAATCTATTTTAGAACATTGTCTTCATTCATGTAGTAATTGTTATTACTTCCTCATCTCTCCTCACCTTCCCCTGTCTTACCCGCAAGGAATTCAGATAGGCAAATCTGTAAAGACAGTGACTGGACCCTAGAGAATTTACATACCATAGGAGGAAACACTACCCAGTCTTGTGCCATCCTCACCATAGTTCCTGTGCCAGCCCATGGTCTTAGCCACTGTGCCCATCCATCTCCTTGAGAGTCTTCATCTTTTTCACTTACCCTCTATTGTCTGTACCAGGCACACTGACCTTTTCCAGCAGCTGGATTTCTCCTGACAACATGTCCAAATTATGTAAGACAAAGTCTTACCTCTACAAAGTGTTTGGCTATATTTCTTCCAAGACAGATTTCTTAGTTCTTTTGGCAGTCCATGGTATTTTCAATATTCTTCACCAACACTATATTCTGTGTTCCTTATTCAGTGTTCAACATTCGCATGCATATAAGGCAATTGAAAATGCCATGGCTTGGGTCAGGTCACAGCATTCTTGCTTTCTACTTCCTTAAAGAGATCTTATGCAGGTTTACTCAGGTAAATGTGTGCTCAGATCTCTTGGCCTTTCCTTCCATGAGCATTGATGATGGATTCAAGCAAGACAAAATCTTTGACAACTTCATTCTTTTTCCCCTGTTTATCATGATGTTACCTATTGGCTTACCTGAGAGAATCTTTCTCTTCTTTACCCTGAGTAAACAATTCATATTAAAGGCTGCAACACTTGACCTTCATTAGCAAGTTCTTCATGTTCTCATCACTTTCAACAAACAAGGTTGTGTCAACTGCATACACCACATTCTTAATAAACCCTCAAGCTAGTCTGATGCCTCATTCTGCATATAATCCAGATTCTCTGATTATTTTTTCTCAACATGAAGATTGAATAAGTGTAGGAAAAAAGACTAAAACCCAAGAACACACATTTCTTTATTTGTAAATCATGTACATAATTTTGTAAAACAAGCATATACTTGTACTGTTCCCAAATTTTCCACATGAACACAATTAATGTCTGGGGATCCTGTTCTTCTCACGGATATCCATAGATTGTTTTGATATACAGTCAAATACCTTGACATTATTGATAAAGCACAGGTAAATATCTTTCTGTTATTCTCTGCCTTCAGCCAAGATATTGCTGACATCAGCAATGGTATGTCCTTCTATGAATCGGTCCTGAGCCTCTGGCAGATCCCTGTCAATGTACTGCTGCAGCTGTTGTTGGATGTTATTCAGCAAGCTTTTACTTGCAGGTCATATTAATGATATTGTTCTATAACTTTCACATTCTATTGAGTCACTTTTCATTGGAATGAGTATGCATGCAGCCAGTGGGCCAGGCTACTGCCTTTCTAATTTCTTGACATAGGCCAGTAAATGCTTCCAGTACTTTATCAATTTGTGGAACATTTCAATTTACAGTCAATTCATGCAGCCTTATATTTTCCCCCAGGGACTAGTCTTTTCTGAAAACATTTCCAAAATAAATGAGACAAAATTTCACCTGCCTATGAGGCAATTGAAAATACTATGGCTTGGGTCATATGTACCTCCATCCTCACAGTGATAATCTTCATCTTAAACATTTTAAAAAGGTTTTATGCAACAGATCGGCCCACTGAAAAACATCATTTCTTTCTTTGCAAAAAAATATTTTATTATAACTTAATGGGGGATTGAATTTCAAATCATTAGCTTTGTATTGAATAGTTTAAAATAATAAAGAACGCTTCCAAAAGTTTACTCTTCATTAGCTCCTGGCGTTCCCTTTTCCTTTGCTTCACCCATGTCATCACATGTCATCACATGTTATCCATCTGTTTATTGTTTGCTCTTCCCTTCCATGCCCTGCTCCACTTGGCAAATTCTAAAGTCTGTTCCCTTCTATGTGAACTTCTTCATTTTGATTTTTCTTTTCCCTCAAATAGCAGTCGTCTCCTGTCATTTTTGCCCTTTTGTGAGTGGCTATTCACTGAGTCCATCCATTCCATGAGGTGCTTCCTGGTTGCATCATTATTTTTTTGAGCAATGCATGGTATTCCTTGTGTGTATGTGCCTATGTGTCTTTAACCATTTTTCTACTGATGGGTATTTAGGTTGTTTCCATCATCTTGCTATTGTGAACAGTGCTGTAATGAACATTGGTATACATATGTCTGTGTTATGATTCATATTTCTTTAGAATATATGCTCAGCAGAAGGATTGCTAGTGGAATAGGGTTTCTATTTCTAGTTGTTTAAAGTAACTCCAAGTTTTTTTTCAAAGTAGTTGTACATATTTACAGAACCATAATTGTATTATGTGGAGGAATAATTCTACTCCCTCCAATGCATCTCCAACATTTGTTAGTCTTTTTAATCAGATATATGTCATGGATATTATGAAAAGCTTTTTCTGCATCAATTAATATGATCACAGTGCTCTTATATTTTGTTTTATGTAGTTGATTACTTCTATTGTTTTTCTAATGTGGAAGCATCCTTGTGTGTTTGGTATGAATTTCACTTGATCGCCGGTGAATTATTTTTAAATAAATTGTTGGATTTCATTGGCCAGAATGTTATACAGAATTATTACATGCATATTCATGAGGGATATTGATCTGTAACTTTCTATCTCATTTGTTTATTATTAGAGTTACATTTGCTACATTATATATGCTATGGGGAATTTGCTGTCCTTTTATATATTCTAGAATAATTTGTGTAGAATTCATGTGAACTCTCCTCTGAATGCTTGGCAGTATTCCTCTGATAACACCATCTTGCCATGGAAAATTTTTGGTGGAATTACAGAACAAAACAAAAAATTATTCTGTGTTAATTGGGGTAGACAGTGTTTTCCTGGGTGTGACCATTTGCATAAGGCTTTCAAATGTCTTGGAGTCTAGTCTTGTTCGGTGACATGGTCATGTTCGTTTGGCTCTGCTGTGGTATGACTCCTATTGTTGCTTATCCTTGATATTTGTGTCTTAACCTTCTTATCCTTTTTAATATTGCCAATAGCTTTTTAATATTGTCAATATTTTTAATCCTTTTAAAGAAACAATTTCATGGTATTTTTGTTTATCTTTGTTTTGTTCTCTTTTTTTTTGCTTTTTGTGCTTTGTTATTTGTGCTTTGATCTTTATTGTTTCTTTTCTCCTTGTGACTTAGGGTTTTATTTTTGGTCTTTGCATTAGGCCAGGTTGACTAGAGAAGCAAATCTAAGACAATCATATATGCATAAGACAGTTTTATATCAAGAAGTAATTATATATCAGTAAACAGCCCAGCCCATTCCAACTCAAGTCCATCAGTCCAATATTTGTCCATAACCCTCTTCAGACTCACACTGCCACACGTCTTTACGCAGAATGCAGAAAGGAAACAGGACAGGGTACGTGCAAAGTCGGGTGGAGCCTAGGTTGGTGGAAACATGGCAAGGTTCTAGTACCTGTCAAGAAAGTCAAGGCAGAGAGAGGTTCCTGGACTGCCTTATATGAAGGTCAAGCCCACAAGGAGGCACCATCAGGCTGTGACCTGAAGGACACTTTGGATACTACCCCTACACTTTTATATATCTTCAAGTGAACATAAAATTATGTAACTATCACTGTTGTGTTCTTAAAAAAATAATCCTCAAGCCCACTGTCATTATATTGATTCTGACTGTGTGTTAGTCTGGGTACTTTAGAGAAATAAATCCACAGAAACTCGTGTAGAAGAGCAAATTTTATATAAAGGTTAAGTGCACATCAGAAAACAACCCAACCCGGTGCTGCCCAAGCCCACAAGTCCAACATTTATCAATATGTCCAACACCAATCCACAATGTCCTCCTCCATCTCACACAACAGATGCAATGAGGCTGACTGCAGGAGGAAAGCTAAGTCAGTGAATGTGTAAGTATCTCAGCACTAGCAGGAGTCTCCACATGGCTGCTCCAGCACCCAGGTTTGTATCAGGGTAGGCCCATGTGGCTTTTCCTCAGGGATGTCTTGCAGGAAGTGAGCCTTGCCAGCTGAAGCAGGGGACTGGCTAAAGCAGCTGCACCCTGGTCTGACCATCAGAGAGCAAGAGACACGAGAACTAGAAAGGCCAGGCTCACTGAGTCATTGATCTCTCTACCCTTCAATTAACCCCACATGCGTTTATTGGCCAGGTTGGCACAATAAACTAACTACCTCAGACTCCTAGGGACTCTTTGGACAGAGTAAAACTGCCCCTGTAGGTTTACAAGAATATAATTCTTTACAGGAGTAGAAAACCTCATCCTTTACTCATTGGTGGCAGGTGGTTTCAAACAGCTGCCTTTGTGATTAGCAGTCCAGCGCAGAACCAACTTTCCCCCCAGCATTCTTGTCCTAGTTGTTGAAAATGAGTGACTAAGGGGATTGTTTTGGCACACGCTACTTTTTTATATGTGCATTTGTTACTATTAATTGCATATTAATTACTAATAATTGCCTGTTTTTTGTGTGTCTCTAAGGTTTTGGTATGTTTTTCTTTTGTTTCATTTGTTCCAAGGAATTTTTTAATTATTTATGTTATCAATTATTCAGTAGTTTTAATCAATGTTTGGCTCCTATTCCATATTTGATTTTTCACCCTATTATTGATTTTAATTTTTATGGCATTGTGGTCTGAAATATGGATTGTGAAATTCCAATGTTTTAAAATGTATTAAGACTTGCTTTGTGTCCTAACATATTCTAGAGAATACTCAGGTATACTAAAACAGAATGTGCACTGTCATGTTTTGTGGTGGAGTGATCTATATTTGTTTAATAAATCAAGTTCATAGTTATGTTATTTAGGTCTTTTATGTCTGCATTGTTTTTATTTCCTAATGATCTGTCCTTTCTTAGTGTAGTGAAATCTCTCAGTGTTATTATTATATTGCTGTGTTAGACAGGGTTCTCTAGAGAGACAAAACCAGATTTCTAATAATTATATATATATATATATATTTATAAAGATAGATAGATATAAAATACAAGAAATGAAGTGTTACATTATATACAGATAGATATATAATACAAGAAATGAACAGTTAAATTATAAAGCAGTACAAATGGCTCAGTGCAACTCGCTCCTATGAGAGAGTTGTGAGACACTGGCAGTCCTTCAAGTCTTGAAGGCTGCCAGGTAATCCTCTGTAGAGAGAATCCAGGCTATCCTGGCACAGGCAGCAAACAGTAAGACAGATCACCAACTGTCAGCGAGGTCACCAACCGTCAGTCCCCAGCTCAAGAGATCTAAATTCCAATTGTATGGCAAAGGAGGTCTTAAAGGGACCTCAAATCACAGCAACATAATTCACAGGTTAGGTTTCCACAGGTTAGGTTTCACAGGTAGTGTAGCTTGCAAATTGAGGCACAGAACAAGCAAGGCAGCCACACACTGGTCTGATGATCACAGAGTGAGAGACAAGAAAGTCGAGACCCTCTGAGCCGTTTATCTCTCCACCCTTCAATTAATCCCACATGTGTTTATTGGCCAGGCTGGCACAATAAGCTAACTACCTCAATTGCTTATTTCTCTCTTCAGTTTCATAGAAGTTTGATCAACTTATTTTGAGAGTCTTTCTTGTATATGTTTATTATGATATTTCTTCTTGTGCATTGTCCTTTATCATTATGTAGTCACCTTTATTTTCTCTCAGAATTTCTTTTGCCTTGAAATTTCTCTTATTGGTGATTGATATTGCTATTACTGCTTTTTGTTTTGCCTTTTTGGCAGGGTGGGGATGATGGTTGTCATTATCTTGATTTTTTTTCTTACCCTTTGATGTTTCATCTGCTTTTGTATTTGTGTGTAAGGTGTTCTTGTAGACAGTATATTCATAGATATTCTTTTGTTGCCTAGTCTACTATTATTTGCCTTTTGTTTGGTGTGTTTAATCCATTGACATTGAATATCATTACTGACATGTACATGTTTTTTGATATTTGATATCAAATATCAATATTATTTGATATTTTTGTGGTATTATTGTTTCTTTGTTCTTCTTATTCTGAGCTGATTTGAATTTTATACTGTTTTATGTGCATGGATTTCTGAGTGGCGTTGTCTTGTATTTTAATCTCAGGTTTGCCTGCTGTTGGGTTCAGTACCTGTCTAGAGCACTCCCCCCAGTGTTTCTTTCATTGATACCTTTTATTACAAGGTCTTTTGATTTCTCCTTGCTTGAAAATAAGATCATTGCTTGGCATGTTTTGTTTCTCCTACTTTGAGGCTTAAAAATGTTATTTCATTGTCTTCTTGTTTGCATGGTTTCTGTGAAGAAATCAGAGGTTTTGCTTACTAGTTTTACTTAATAAACAACTGAGCTGGTTTCCCAGCTGTTCTTGGGGTTCTCGCCTTGTACTTGACCTTGGAAAGTTTGACCCCATTCCCACCACGCTTTTCTTTCATGTCCCGCATGGATATTTTATTCCCTTGAATGCTGCAGGGTAATTTCTCCCCAAGGTTTCCTTTACTCTGTTTTCATGTAAGTTTGTTGTTGTTTCTTCCTGTTTTGAATCCCAATGAGATGTAGGAGGTTTTTACAGCAGTCCTCACAATCCTTAGACTTTTTGCAGGCTCATTTGCTCTTTTTTTTTTAATTGTTCCTTTCATACATTAGAATTGAGAAATTTGCCCTCACTCTCTCTGGTTCAGCTCCTCATTGTTTCCATTGCATTACTCTGCTCTTTTAATTCTGTTATCTTATTATTCATCTTTTGGATTTTTTATTGGTCTTTTTGTTGTTAGATTTGTAGATTTTCTGAGGAGAGGACCAAACAGATTAGGGCTTCTCAGCATCTCATATAAAGGGGCCACCCTCTCTACAAGGAGATGTTTATAGGCTGTGTCTTGATTGAACTGTTAGATTCCATCCATATCTTCCCACAAGTGTAAGTTGCACACACCCTAAATATCACTAGGGGTAGGGTGGTAGGGGAATCTCATTATCATCCAAAAAAATTAACCAAGTGTAGAGTGTGTCCTTTAAACAACAAGATGCTTTTGCATTAAACTTCCTTGAACCAGTGACAGAAAGCTGAGACAGCAAAGAAATGGTAGAGCAGTGGTCATAGCAGAGCATGAGACAGATTATGGGGCTTTCTAACTTATGGAGTAATTAAAATTGAGAGCCTTTGGATGGGAGAATGTCTTGTGAGTGTTTTGAGAAACCATAGAGCTTGAGCTGAGTCCCTTTGAAGTGAGCCTTATGGCAGAGTTGGATTCTTTGGCTTTTAAGAGCCACATTGTATAACGCATTGCTAGGAAACCTTGAACACTTCTGTTTTTGACTTGTAATCTGCTTACTTCTCTAATTGTGAGTATGGGCTGTGAATTCCGTGGTGTTATTGAAATGAATTACTGAGCATACTTGAGAAGTGGAGCGTGCTGCGGGAGGAATGTTTGTTGTCATAATTGGTACCGAAGATTGGAATGTAGAGGTACAGTTTACCTCTGTCTCACAGGAATCAACACAGGATGATGAGTGTTATTCCACTTTCCCCTTGTGAAGTCAAAGCAAGTAAGACATTGACTTCATACCACTCTACTTTTACACAATTTTCCCATTTCGTTGGACTCCAAAATAACACAGGTTATATTTCGAGTGTATATGCATGAAAAAATACCCTGAATATTTCATTTAAATTAAAAATATAGTTTAAAGCACATTTTAAACTAAAGATTGTGATATAATCTTTTATCACCACAATACCAAGCATTTTCATGGACACCTCTTATTTCAAGCTAATTTTTATGCATTTACCTCATTAGCTTTGCTATCGCCCAACAAGTCAAAGAGTAGTTTGTTATAGTTTGAATGTGGGATAATTCTCAGATCTGAAAGTATTTATGCACATATTTGTTGTTTTATACAAAATTTAAATGGCAATAAAGAAAAGGAAAATGATTTCACTTATTTCATTTAAGTCTATCTCAATATCAATATACCAATGAGCACAAAGATGACACAGGGCCAGGCAACCTTATGTTGTTATACATAAACTCTCATGACTTGGGAGTTACTCAATGGCAAATAAAATGAACCACATGCCAACTACAAAATTTCATAAACATATATGTAAATAAATGCATATTTAAGCATATTGACCATGCAGAGTTTAAAAAGTAAAATTTTAAAAAGACATTTTCTTTTAATATAAGCTTTTAAATTTTAAGTGGATGTACAAAATAAGTCTCCCCAAAATTAATGTTTTCAGCCCTTTAGAATTTCAGAAATTTTAATTTTCTAAATAAGAACATTTTTATTATTATGAATTTTGGGTATTATATAAATACTATTGATTTTTAAAGGTTTAAGTTAGGGGGAAGAAAATTAATCAATGAAACATGGTTACTGCTTTGGAGTCCAAGAAAAAGAAATATCTAAAACTAACCCAAATTAATAGCTAAATTAGATTGTTCACATGAACCAAACCTGTTTTTTCACTTATGAAAATAATTTTAAATATCTGAATAGTGCCAGACAGATTGATATAGTGAAACTATCACATGTATGTTTTTTTGAGAACACATTCTCTTTCCTAAGGGAAAATAGCATCCTCTGAGAATAACATTCTGAACAGAAATTTCATTCTTGATTATCTACAAAAGCTACAAAAACACTTACGTGACTATTCAACCATCAGAAAGGCAGAATTTTAGAAAAGTCCATTCCTGAAATGTTCTTTTTTTCTTGATGTGCTTATTGGCAATGTTATTGTAGCTGTTAGACTATCTTAAAAGCATAAAAGCAGTTGGCTAGATGTTCTCAAGATGATAGCAGTAGCCTGCAGCTTACATAAACAGTATAGGGTCCATGGACATAGTCGCAATAAACCAGAACATTGAAAACACAGTTTATATAAAAGTTAATACACTCAGCCCGGAAGATACTTTTAAACATTTGCTAAAATTACTTTACAAGCAGGCATGTTCACTATAAAATCATCGTAATGGAGAAATAAAACCCAGGGTACAGAAAGGAGCCAGAGAGAGAGAAGGAGAGAAACTCTCCTAAATAGTTATATTCAAATAGTCAAATCACCACTAAGATTATCTTGATACAGTTTACTGATTTTCTTTACATGAAGATTTCGGTTATATCTTTACATTTAAATAAGTATCTTGTTAGATGTTAATATTCTTTCTCAAGATTAAATGTCTTAATAATGTCTACAGCAATATCTGACACATTCACCTTCCAGGTATGTGATGTAGTGCAGTGTGTTCTAGAACACTTTCTTTTCAGTAACATCTTTTCAATTTGCAACATCTACAAACTTTGTTGTAAGTATTTATTAGGAGTTAATATGGCACTTATAACTGAGAAGTCAAAGGGAAAAATTATAATATTGGTAGAAGAAAATTTGTCAATATTGATTTATTGATAGCATGATCCATCACTATATAAACAGCATGACTTATGCTGGAAACAAAACAAAACCTCTACTTCACTGAATTCCACATAAGTACAAGGTAACAGTTGATTGATATTGGAAGGCAAAGAAGAAACCTGGATAATAGACATTGTTCTAGTTCTAGATGAGATTTTCTATTGATGAGAAGAACAGAAAATCTGCGCACAGTCAGGATTTTATAATGACAAAAAGAAGAACGACTCTGTTACTAGAGGAAAGTTGAACCAGTCCTTCAATGAAATGTACTTCCAAAAATGTTGATTGTAATAGGGCAATGGCAAGAAACTGAAGAAAGCGTCATATAAGGCCTACCTAAGATTAAGGCTAGAATTAGAGAATTGGGAAACATCCTTTATTCATAAAAATGTATTCAGTATAACACCAATGAAACACACAATTTTCCGTGGGTCTTTGGCGCTTCCTCCCCACTCCCCACCCCTTTAACGACCTCAATTCTACCTTACAAATTGGATTAGACCAGAGCATGCACCCTGCTACAGATGATCTTATTAGATTTTTTATGACATTTGTTAAAGTCTGCAATCCTCTAGGTCACTGGTGTGGTTCTCTGCCTCCTGCGGTCAATTGGCGAAGTCCGTGAGTCTACTACTGTTTTTGTTATATCGTCCCTAAGCTATTGCATTTCCTTTTGGTGTATGGACATTATCTCCTCTAAAATTTCATCCTTTTTCTGCATTGTTTCCCACATATGCTGTATGACTCCAAGCGGCATTCTGAACATTTCTTTCTGTGACAGATCAATGTCTGCTTTTTCTATGCATATTATTAAGTTCAGGACATCTTCTCCCATTGCCTTTTGTTTCTCTTTTTTTTTTGAGGTCATTGGGGTTGATTGCTGTTGTGTTGCATTGTTTTATAGGAACCTGGTGCCATTTTCCAGGGAGTCGAAGAGCACTGGCTCTCCCTTGGAGACTCTAGGAATGCTTCCTCAAACTTCCTGCAGCTCATTTCACTATGAAATTATCCTACCTTTACTCATGTGGCTTCACTTTTTCCCTAGTCAACCATTATTCTGTTATGTAGGGCAAGTTGTGTGGTCCTCTCAGGGGATGGCGGTTGGGTTCTTGTGAACCCCAGAAGATAGTGCTGTATTGGGTGATCTCACACGAAGCCATGATGGTGTGGCTCACAGCAGCTTGGGGCACTGCACAGAGCATGCAGGGCTGAACACTGCAACGGGAGCACCACAGAAGGCTGGTCGGTTGCCTGCTTTGGTGTAGAGCACTGCAAATGGTGGGTGGAATTATCCAGATCAGGTTGATGACTGCGGAGGTTGGGCAGAAGTTCCGACAGCAGTGTGGAATATTGGCAAGTGTTGGATGAGCCACATTAGGCCGTGTGAGGCATTACTGCAGGGGGCAGAAAGTTGCCTCAGTCACCTGGGACCACAGAGGGTGTATAGCAACATTCTGAGCCCTGCAGGCAGGATTTCTCCCAAATAAGGTGGCAGGATTTCCCCAGCCTTCTGCTAAACACTGCAAAGGGCAGGAGGGTGGAATTTCCCTTGGAAGAAGGTGGACAGGGTTTCCCCCAGAATAAGTTGGTCAGGATATCCCCTGGTGGAGGCTGGGTGGGCTTTCCCCAGCCTCAGTTACACTAAAGAGGGTGGGGCTCTCACAGCTGGGTGGAGGGCTAGTGTAAATGCCCTAGGCTGAGGGTAGTGGTCTGGAAGTGTGATAGACAAGGGAAGAGAAAAAGAAAAAAGAAAAAAGAAAAAAGAATGAAAACACACACACACACACCAAAACTGAACCTGCTGAGACTGTGGGGAAATAGCGAGACAAGAAGGAAACAAATGTAACAATATAGCTATGCCCTGATCCCCGGCAGTGTGGAAAGAGGGATTTAATCCCTTCCCTGAAGTGGTGGCAAGCTGTAGCTATGTGGAGATAAAGCCCCTGCACCAGCTTCATATGATCCCAGCTCTACCCAAGACAGTGGGAGCTAAGGTCAAACCCTAGCCAAACTCCACTGTGGTAAATCCAAAGCCCCCAGCTCCTTAAAACCTAATGGATCAGTGCCTACTTATCTTTATGATGCTCCTCCTGCGACCCAGCAGTGTGAAATTCTCTTCTTAGTAACTCTCCTGCTCTGATTTCTGTGGAGTCTCTCCAGTGTGTGTTACTCAGTCACCATCTTCCAGGAATCCTTGAACAGCTTTTGAAAAAATGATTTACCATATTCATTATCAATTGATTGCTTGATTGCTACTTCAGTAAGCATTGATACTGAATCCAAGTAAAATAGTCTACTTGTTAAATTAACTAACATTAATATTTTCTATGTTTATCATAAGACCTAGTGGACCAGTTGTGAACATTTTTATTTCATTTAAATTGGGGTATAACCCACACTAAGGACAACAGAATTGGATTTAATTTAGTAAGTGAATCAAATCCTATTTGTTTTCAGCAAGATTTTGTTATCTCTGCATCACAAATTGTGAATCATTCTTCCTACAAATCTGATGTGTGTCTTTCATATAGTCCATGTGTCAAATTATTTATTTACTGTATACCTTTCCTGATGCCTACCACTCGTGTTGTGTTTTAATGATTAAGTGTTCTTTTCAATTTTATCATAGATTGCTATTCATAAAACATATATAGTAGAATGACTTTGCATAGTCAACAAAATAAAAGTGATTAAATTTCTTATGTTTTGTGTTTTTAGCTAAACTCTATCTGATATGAATGGTCTCATTCATGCAAAGTTCTCTTATCAATTTGGCTGGAAATACTAGAAACTCCTGGAAGTGCGCTGTTGCTACTGTTTTTGAACTATATTCAGCAATATTTTTGCATATGATATTAGTGATATTGCTTAACAATTTTTTACTTTTTACATTCTGCTGGTTCACTTTTTTTGGAATGTATACAAATATGTATTTCATTCATTTCTTGGTAGTTAAAGTGTTTCTTCCAGGTTAGCATCAGTTTTTTGCAACATTTCCATTATTTTTGGGTTGATTCTTAAGCCCTTGTTTATTTTGAAAATGCTTCATTGGCAGCTTAAACATCAATCATTCAGTTTTTGGTTATACGAATATCCTACCATTTTTGTTTCAGTGACTCAGTGTCTCTTCTTTTGATGCTCTAGAATAGTCTATTAGTTTACCCAGTTTAAAAACCAGAGCTAGTCGCTCAAGCTATTCTGATTTAAAGAAACCCTGTAGGACCTAGTGGAAGGAATTCATTGGGTTTCCAAGACTACAATTATTTATGGAAATAGAAAGCTTAGTCTTTCTTCTGCACAGTGGCTGGCGTTAGGACATCAAAAAGTAAGGACAAAACTTAATATTTTCAAGCTGCATAATCTGAAAAGAGAAAAAGCAAATCTTGAATTGAAATGTTGAAGGAAAATTAAGGAGTCCTGGTAAATTGGGCTGCTAACCAAAAATGCAGCACTTCAAAAACATACAGCGATCAGGAGAAAATGAGGCTTTCTATTCCCATAAAGATTTATCATTTCAGATACCCATAGGCACATTTCTACTCTGTCCCGGAGGTTCAAAATTGATTCAGTAGCACTAAGTTTGATTTGACTTGTTTTAATAGTCTTCAGCAGTAACTTACCTGGAATATGGTCAAATAAATGTCTGTTTCAAATTCCACATCTGATCTTATTTTTCTTTTCCTTTTTTTAGCTTTAAGCATTTTTATTTTGTCATTTTATTGGAAGGTCTTACAAATATGATAACAGTCCATAGTTCAATATACAATTGCTGCCACAGTCAGTTTCAAACATTTTCTTTCTTCTTGAACTCCTTGATGTCAGCTACTCTATATTCGCCCATCCCTAACCCACTTCCCCAGGAACATCTATTGATTGATTGAGTTAACCACATTTTACACCAGCCAATAGATCCATTTACGTACAATTCTGTTGTTCGCTCCTCTTGACTCAGGTTATACAGTCATCAATGCTATCAGCTGTTCAACTCTCCCCCACTCCCACCCACCTCTTCCCATACCCTTAGGGAACTGTTATTCATGTTACTGTTTCTGAAGGATTATCTATCTGGGCTTTCGTGTATCAAATAATCTTAATTATACAAGTCAACAAATACAAGTCTAACATGATTGATATGATAAAACAAATAAAAACCATAAAGTAAGGGGAGGTAATAATAAAGAACTAGAGGATAGTTATGTGCTTCATCTCTTCTATGTGGCCCAACTGAGAGGAACTGTCTAATTCACTGGCAGGTGGGTTTTGGGTCTTCACCATATCTCCACCCCTTCACATAGATTTGGTTGCTTGATTTTGAACTTCTGATACCTTTTCCCATGGCCACCTCTAGATTGCATAGAATGGTGTGAGGCTTTGTTGTTTCCCTACTAGATGGCCACTTGTTTAGTTATAAGCCCAAGACTATAACATCCCAGACACTGTATCTTTTAATAGTCGGGCAGCCTTAGCTTTCTTCACTACATTTGCTTATGCACCCATTTTGTCTTCAGGGATCGTGTCAGGAAGGTATCATACAATGTCACATTATTAGAATAAATTGTTATTGCACTGAAGTGAAATTTAAGTAAATATTGACCTTCTACATAATATGTTCCCATAGATGTAATCAAATGGTACTTTCAATATTTTTCACAAACACCACAGTTCATAAACATCAATTATTCAGTGGTATTTTAAAAATCATTTTATTGGGGATCGTACAAATCTTATCACAATTCATACATACATACATTGTGTCAAGCATTTGTACATTTGTTGCCATTATCATTCTCAAAATATTTGTTTTCTAATAGAGCCCTTGATATCAGCTCCTCATTTTCCCCTCCTCCCCATTCCCCTCCATCATGCACCCTTGATAATTTATAAATTATTATTTTTTTCATGTCTTACACTGTCCAATGTCACACTTCACCCACTTTTCTGTAGTCCATCCCCTAGGGAAGAGGTTATATGTAGACCCTTGTAATTGGTTCCCCCTTTCTACCCTACATTCCCTCCACCCTCCTTGTATTGCCATTCTCACCACTGGTCCTGAAGGGAGCATCTGCCCTGGATTCCCTGTGTTTCCAGTTCCTATCTGTACCAATGTACATGCACTGGTCTAGCCAGATTTGTACGGTAGAATTCAGATAATGAAGGGGATGGCCGGGAGGAAGCATTTAAGAACTAGAAGAAAGTTGTATGTTTCTTTGTTCACTTACATATAAGGTCATTGAAAATACCATGAATTAGGTCAAGCTTACTTTAATCTCCAAAATAACATTCTTGCACCTCAGCACTAGAAAGAATTCCTTTTCAGCATGAAATATATCATTTAATTTCTGGACTACTGCTTCCATTAGCATTGATATGGATCAAAAAAATGAAATCCTTGAAAACTTCAATATTTTCTCCCTTTATCATTATATTATCTGTTTGTTAACCTGTGCCAAAAAAACATTTTGCATTGAGTTGTAATTCTTGCTGAAGGATGTAGCCTTGATTCTTATCAATAAAAATGAGCCCCCCCTTTATTCATATCACCATTTAGATCAGTAGTCAGCGTATTTTGTTGAATGATACATGCTAACTCCAAAAAGTTATATATTGTATTATTGCATTTATATAAATTTTGAAATGTCAAAGCTACAGAAATGAAGAACAGGAAGAGAGCTGCCCAGCATCATGGGTGGGACTTAGAAGTGTACTGGTTGATAAAAGTACAGCTATTAACTAAGTACCCAAACAATTTTTACACCCAAACTTGGTACATGGTACACAGATACTTCTGCATTATTTCCTAAAGGTGTATTTGAGTCTGCAATGATGTCTAGTTTTTAAAGCTTCAGGAAAATAAAGTGCAGTGTTTTAAGGTGTTCTTTAAATCTAGGAGGGATAAAAGTAGAATTTACATGCTGAATTAGCAGTGCAGTATGATATAAAAGTCATTTCAATTGTTCATACTAGAAATGAAAAGTATAAAATGAAAGATTTAAGGCTGACATTTGCAAAAGCATCAAAACTACACAAATATTTGGTCAAACATAAAGCAAAATCCCTTGGAAGATTTTGTATAAAAAATATAAAATATTCCTATGACATGAAAGAAATCTTAAATACATTGTAACACATATAATAACCATGGATTACAAGATTCAGTGTTTTCCAAATACTATTTCCCCCATTAATCTGGAGATTCAATCCAATCTTTTGTTTTTTAAAAAAGAATAATTTTATCTAAAAATTTATAACATGATCTACAAATTTATTTAAGAAAATGAAAGCCCACTTTCATGTTGAAAAACATGGTAATTATAAATTAAACATACTTAGGTGAAATACTTATTATAAAATTACAGTAATCTAGATGATATGATACTACTGGTGAGAGGACAAATTAGTAAATAGATTAAAAATAGTAAATTCATAAATATACCCACAGATATTTAAACAAATTATTTTTGGTCATGTAACAAAGAAATAAGTGGAGAAAGAAAAAATAATCCATTCAAGAGATGGTCAATACAAGGTGGACAAAAATTTTAAAGAGAAAATTCAAAGGGTAAAAATAATTGAAAGGTAGAAAATATAAAGTGATAGAGAAAAACTTAAATCTCTACACCAGAAAATAACTGTAAATATATATAAGCCATATTGGTGCAGAAATGTGAAATGTGCAGAATTATTCAAAAAACAATATCTGACAAAATACAATGCAACAAAAATAACATAATGAACATAATATAATAAGTGCAAAGACGTTTTACAAATGACCTATACGTACAAGAAATAGCATCTAAGGACATTAGCTATTTAGAAAATACAATTTATAACTGAATGACTCATATACAGCCATTAGAATTACTCTAATATAGAATCATTGACTATATATAAGTGAAAATATAAAGTAACTAGAACTCTCTCAGCTGTATTTGGTGAAGTGTGAAATGGTGCAATTCATTGGAAAATGTTTGCTGTTTCTTTACAGGGTTAAGTGCACTTTCAAACTTATGACACAACAATTCCATTTCTGGTTATTTATTTATTAAAGAGAAATTAAAAAGTATATATCTATAAATATTCTTGCAGAAGACTTTCTAAATATTTATTATTATTAGCCCCAAACTGGAAACAATCAATAAAAGCATAATCAAGAAAATAACTAACCTAAATATGTTATATTTATACAATGGTACGCAATCCAAAAATAAAGAAATCGAAATGCTGACAGTCAGCCAATGTCGGTAAATTTTTAAAATGCAATGCTAAGAATCACAAGGCAACATAAAAAGCACATAATAAGTGGTTTCATATCATGCAAATTATAAGATGCAAACTCATTTTTTGTATCATTCATCTGTCAGATTGTCATAGTATATTGCCTTGTGAGTTGCCACTGTGCTGTAAACCATTCCAGGACCCGCTGGTTCTATCATTGCTTAATGGTTGCAAGCGAGTTTCCAGCTAAAACAGAGTATAAAGAAGAAAGACGCAGTCCACTACTGAAGAAGTAACCATAAGAAACCATATGACCACCCAATGAACACCATCTAGTATATTACTGGAAAATGACATCCTAAAGCTAGGTGACCCTCAAAATACAATTATAGAGAAAACTGCTTCTTCAAAGAAGAGTAAACCTTAATGAAGTGCTTGGAACAAAGGCTTCAAGGCCTTCTTTTGCTGGTGGGAAATAAATTAAAAATGATCATGAATAGCTACAAACATATATTAATGCATTAATATTAATATAAACATACATTAATATAGTAGCCTAGGGAAATTGGAATCAATGATAAATGAGATGGATTGTAGGGATTAATGAGCTGAAACATACTGATATTTACCATTTTAAATACTAAAATCATATGCTTTACTATTCTAGAATTGATAGATCAAAGAGAAATGGTCTTTCATCCACCACCATAAATAACATTTCATAATTTTTCTTAAGTACAATGATGTCTGTAATACAACATATATGACTTTGGGGCCAGGGCGTGGTGCCCCAACAGACTGGACTGGAAAACGCTCCTAAGGGCCAGCAAACGATCCGTGAACTAACTACAAGCTTTTCTCTTGTGAACTGTTTTGTTCTGTTCTTTGTCAGTGGTTTGTTTTGGTTGTTTTGTTGTCTGGTTGTATACTGTTGCTTTGTTTTACTC
Source organism: Tenrec ecaudatus (assembly GCF_050624435.1). Lineage (NCBI taxonomy): Eukaryota > Metazoa > Chordata > Mammalia > Afrosoricida > Tenrecidae > Tenrec > Tenrec ecaudatus. Next base: position 239,206,056 of record NC_134531.1, read on the forward strand.
TGTCTTGTTTTCGTGCATGTTAGTGACTCCACAGATCTGTCTGAATAGGACAGGCTGGATGAACTATCTAGAGGAAAAACAACGGGACCGACAGTTCCGGGGGGACTTGGGGTGAGGGGGGGTAGGGGGGTAAGGAAGTGGTGTTAACAAACCCAGGGACAAGGGAAAACATGGGACCCCAAATGGTAGAGAAGGGGGAGTGGCAGGCATGGTGGGAAATGATCAAGGGTAAGGTTGCTTAGAGAAGAGGTATACTCTAGCCCAGGTGGCGACGAAGCATGGTAGTAGGGCAGGAGGAAAGTCAAGGGAGATGGAGGAAAGAGCTAGGAGTCAAAGGGCATTCATGGAGGTCTAGACAAAGACATGTACATGCAAATATATATAGGAAGATGGGGAAATAGATCGATGTGTCTATATTTATCGGTCAAGTATTAAGGTGGCGGAAGGACCTTGGGCCTCTACTCAAACACTCCCTCAATGCATGAATACCTTCTTTTATTAAATTGGAACTCTATGATGCTCACTCTCCTAACACAACGGCTGGAGCCAAAGTGGGTGAACAAGTAAATATGGTGAAGAAAGCTGATGGTGCCCGGCTATCAAAAGAGATAGTGACTGGGGTCTTAAAGGCTTGAAGATAAACAAGCGGCCATGTAGCTCAGAAGCAACAAAGTCCACATGGAAGAACACACCAGCCTGTGTGATCGAGTGGTCCCAAAGGAATCAGTTACCAGGCATCAAAGAACAAAAAATCATATCATTGACTGCACACCTCCATGATAGGATTGCTGAAGACAAATGGGTGCATAAACAAATGTGGTGAAGAAAGCTGATGGTGCCCGGCTATCAAAAGAGATAGTGTCTGGGGTCTTAAAGGCTTGAAGGTGAACAAGCAGCCATCTAGCTCAGAAGCAAAAAACCCCACATGGAAGAAGCACACCGGCCAGTGTGATCACGAGGTGCCAAGGGACCAGGTATAAGGCATCATGCAAAAAAAAAAAAAACAACGATATAAGTGTGTGTATATATGTGTATATATGTGTATATATGTGTATATGTATATATATACCATATTAAATGAAGGGGGAAGTGCAGAGTGGAGACCCAAGGCCCAAGTGTCGGCCAATGGAGATCCCTTCATAGAGGGGTTTAGGAGAGGAGATGGGATAATTAGGGTGTGAGGTAGTATCGATGAAGAACACAGCTTTCCCCCAGATCCTGGATGCTTCCTCCCCCCAACTACCATGATCCGAATTCTACCTTGCAGGACTGGATAGGGCAGAGGCTGTACACTGGTACATATGAGGGCTGGAGGTACAGGGAATCCAGGGTGGATGATACCTTCAGGACCAAGGGTGTGAGGGACGATGCTGGGAGAGTGGAGGGTGAGTGGGTTGGAAGGGGGGAACTGATTACAAGGATCCACATGTGACCTCTTCCCTGGGAGAGGGACAGCAGAGAAGGGGGGAAGGGAGACTCCGGATAGGGCAAGATATGACAAAATAACGAGGTATAAATTACCAAGGGCACATGAGGGAGGGGGGAAAGGGGAGGGAGGGGGAAAAAAAAGAGGACCTGATGCAAGGGGCTTAAGTGGAGAGCAAATGCTTTGAGAATGATTGGGGCAGGGAATGTATGGATGTGCTTTATACAATTGATGTATGTATATGTATGGATGGTGATAAGAGTTGTATGAGTCCCTAATAAAATGTAAAAAAAGAAAAGAGGAGAAAAAAATGATTAGGGCAGGGACTGTACAGATGTGCTTTATACAATTGATGTATGTATATGTATGAACTGTGATAAGAATTGTATGAGCCCCTAATAAATTGTTAAAATTTTTTTTTAAATTTTAAAAAAAGATAAAAAAAAGAAAATGATTAGGGCAAAGAATGTACAGATGTGTTTTATACAATTGATGTATGGATTGTGACAATATGTTTTTTAATTAAAAAAAATACAACATATATGTATATATATATATGACTATAAGGAATACCAGTTAATACAACTGTTACTTAAATGTATGTACTAAACATTCAAGCTAAGAAGAAATTAAAGACTTTTTTGGTCTGACATTGATTAAGCACAAAATCAATAAGCAATGATAATTACTGGGAATGGGAATTCAATATTTGGAAACAGAGTGGATGATTCAGTAGTCAGCAAATATAGCCTTAGTGAAAAAAATGAAGGTATATGTCACATAAGATTTTGTGAGACTGAAGACTTCTTTGTTAGAAATGCATTTTTTTCATAATAAAATGGTGGCAATACATAAGGATAGTACAGGAGTAGACAGTGTTCACTTCTGTTCTACATAGAGTCACTATGAGTAGCAAGTGGCTCTATGGCACCTAACAACCACAACAGCAACAACTACTACTCTTTCAGTGGTGATATTGTTGTTCTTGTTCGGTGCCCTCAGCTAGATTCTTGGTGGAGACTTCCCCAATACGTTATTCTATTTCACCCCAAATTGAAGACAACCCACATGAGCCCCAACAAGAGAATGAAATAATGGCCAGGGCTGTACCATCCTCACAAGTTTTTTAAAGTTTGAGCACAATGATGTAGTCACTGTGTCCAAATATATCAACAGTCTTCCTCTTTTTTATGATCGGCTGACTCGCAGAACGTGATGTCCTCCTCCAGGTCTGAGTCCCTCCTGTGACATCCCTGAAGTACATGAGATGAACTGCCGCACTCTTCAATTCTTTCAGGCATATTGACCATGTACAGGTTCCAGTTGGGCATAATTAAGTGTTCTACAGTTTATATAGTTCCAAATATTATGAATAATTTTTATGATCTAACAGTATTATGTCTTTGTCTAATCAATGAAGCACTGATAAACATCTTTTTGTTATTTTCTCTGCCTTAAGTCAATATCCATATGATACCGGCAATGATATTCTCTTATAAATGCTCTTCTGTACCTAGTTCAAATTTCTGGCCATCCCTTGTTGTACCGTGGAAATATTTTTTTATTATCTTTAGCAAAAATGTACTTCTGTGTGACATTAATGTGTTTTTTTGTATCCTTTTGGGGCATCTTCCTTTGAAATGGGCACAGATTTGAAACCAGTTAAATTTCATCTTCCAAATGTATGGTCATAAATGAGTGCTCATTTTCAGCATTGCATTAGTCTTTTAAACGATCTCAACTGGCATTCTGTCAATTCTTGGAGTCTTGCTTTATAGCAATGCTTTCAATGTATCTTAGATTTTTCCTTCAGTATCTTCAGTTATAGATTATGTACTACCTGCTGAGAAGATTGAATGTTGACCATTCCTTTTTGGTACAGTGACTGTGTATTCCTTCTACCATCAATATTTAGCCCATTGAAATCTTCAATATTGCTACTCAACACTGGAAACATATCTTCATTTACTTCAGCTTCTGCTTTTCCATTTTGGTTTTCTAAATTCATATATTTTCCATATTTAATTATAGTTCTTTAGATTGCTACTCCTTTTTGTTTATATCCTCTAATTCCTTAGTGCTCCTTTTGCAGAAACCTGTGAAAATATTGGATTCAGTTATTTTGCTTCTTCGCCACTTGCTCTCACTCTATTGTTCCATGTTCAAGGGCAAATTTCAGCATCCATGTTGGTCTATTAGTCCTTCTCTAGGCTCTTTAAAATGAACTTTTAATGGTCTATGTAAAATGTCTTTGATTTCCTGTTATAATTTATCTGGTATTCAATTATTAGACAACATTTTCTGTCCATTTGTTGTACTGTGATGGCTAGTGTATTGCTGTGGTGTTCGCAGTTATGTCACTGGTATTTCGTATTCCTGCAGGGTCACCCAAAATGAATAGGTTCTATGCACCTTCCAGACTAAGAACAAGGGAAGCAATATCCTAGAGTGGGATCAAAATAGAAATATACATGTATAGTTGACTAAAAAATGGTTTTGCTTACTTTACTCTTTTCATTCATGTTCAAATACAATGTTAGCATTTGAAGATGAAAAATAGAAGACAAGACCATTCTTCTTATGAGAGAATATACACAGTATTGTACAACTAACACCCACATTAAAAGTTATCATTGTTAAGTTCTCGTACAAAATGAAGCAGATAATCAAACACCATTATATTGTTGAGTTGAAACTTCTCTTTGTGTAAGAGTTGGTACCATTAATAAGAGTTATTGTAGTTTTTCAAATAATTTAAATGACAATGTCATGGATTTAGCATACTTTGCTATCCAGAAACTAAATGTTTTTGTTTTTACCATATTAAAATGCTTTTATCCAAAGTATACCTGCCTTTGCCTAGACAGCAGTCAGAAATAAACATGAAGATAACCTTTAGCATGGGAAACTGCCCTTCTTTATCACAGTTTGCATCTTGACTGTGAAGGTTTTAATATATATGTACTTTAAGTGTTCTTTAAATTATGCTGCACAGTACAAACCAAAGTCCTCAAGTACTATAATTTGCCAAGGAAAATAATGAAGTGTTAAGGTACACTAATTCTTTTCAGTTTTAGATTTCCTTGGTAACTGATTTTGCTCTGTGATCCTTTTATACAACGTAGAACTCAAAATCAGTCATTTTGAGTGACATAAAACAGTAAGAAGATTGGAAATTTGATAAGGGTGAAATAAAATATGGATTTTGGCAGTTTTTCTTATTTATGGAACTTACTTCAAAAAGATTAATGGCATTCATTATAATTTAGGTATGTCAATGACATTTGTGATTATAATTCCCTTCTGTCTTATTTTTTTGTAAGAAATTCTCTAATATTCAAAATATTTCAATTAATCTTAACAAATTATTATTTGGGTATCTAATCGTAGCATAGTTTTTCAGCCCAGCCCTGAGTGGTAGAATATACATTATTGATAAAGATGGGAACACAAAGGTAGCAAATAATACTTATCTTTTTCAAAGTCATAATTTGGACAAATGAAGACTGTCGCTTTAAACTTAGATCTCACCATGAGACTCCATGCCATTAAAATTATATTTCATGTCTCAGTTTAATAATACAGAATGCTTTATAAAGTATTCAGATAACTGGTTTAGTTCTTGTAGTTGTGGTTTTGTTGTTTAGTCCAAATTACACAGTTATTTTTGATTTTATTTTTAATAATAATTATTAAATTGCAAAATGTACATTGGGAAATTTTACAGATGTATTCACTTATAATTTCAAACCAACATTCAGAACAAGATCTAGAATATAGCCATTATTTTAAAATGTATTTTTCCCCATCTTTAATTAATATCACATTTGTATTATATTCATATATGTCTCATTTACGAATATCAAAACATGACATTTTTTTTCTTTTTCACAAAATTTCAAGCTATTTAAAGGACTAACACTACCCACATCCTGATTACTTCATAGAGTTTGAAGTTCAAAATGGGCAGCTTACTATGATGCCTACTGATAAAATTTCAGAACAGTGATGAATTTTGTAAAAGGAATAATATATTTCAAAATTGAAGAGATCATGAAATCCTGTTGCCTTCATGATCTCCAATGATGGCATCATGTGAAAACACTCACTTTCACTGCCAAGGAATCAGTTAACGTAAATAGTGACCTGCTAGAGCAAACTACAATTGTGGGTTTCCAAGGTTGTAAACCTGACAAGAGTAAAAATCCTCTCTATCCCCAAAGAGCTTATGGTGGGTGCTTTGGAGCTATGCCACCAGTGGGCCTATGCTAACGCTTCCAATTTTTTTGAAAAAGCTGTATTAGGTGAAATGAAATTAAGTAATAGTGTGCAGATATAATTAAAAGAATGTGTTAGTCCAGGTAGACTAGAGAAACAAATTCATAAATACTTATATATGTATAAGAAAGAAGTTTATATACAAGAGCAATTGAATATTGGGAAAACATCCCAGTCCAGTCCAGATAAAGTCCATAAGTCCTGTATTAGCTCATATGTCTGATTGATAACGTCCTCTTCAGACTCACGAAACACATGCAATGATGCCAGATGCAGGAAGATCACAGGCCAGTGGCTGTAAACTCATTTTGATCCACTGGTGGTAAAGGTATCTCAGTGCTGGCAGGGGTCTCCCTGTGGTTCCTTCAGCTCCCATGGCTCTGGTTCTATTAACACAGGACCATGCGTCTTGTTACTAGGGTGTCTCTCCGGGAGTGAGCGGAGAATGTGTGTCTCCACCTTCAATGAGGAAATACAGGAGTTCTCAGAATCCTCAGGAGAAGGCCATGCTCACACAGAGACCTCGTTGGCTATATCCTGATTGACAGGATAAACTCCACCCCTTCACTCTTAATCCTCAAATTGACACCAGAATATGTAACTACCACAAAAAAGTTAAAGGTAAATATTTTTGTTTTATAACTGACTGTTAAATACTTCATTAAAAGTGATTTTGGCTCATAATGATCATAAAGGATTGGAGAAAGGAGTTCTTTGGTAATAATTGAACTACTAATCACAAGTCTGACTTTTAAAACCCAGTATTTATCCCACAGGATGAAGATTCTGAACATTCTGCTATTTAATTTAATTAAAAAATACAAGAATGTTGTTTTATATTTTTCTCATCTATTTTTTATTATTAGAAGGAGACAGTGATCTTTATCTGCTTTACTTTATGATATAGAAAGCTCAAGACACATTGAACATGATTAATGCATGTTTATAAAATAAATGAATGAACAAGTAGTAAAATCTTTATTTTTTTAAAATTCTTTGATTAGGAAGATTAGAAGCTTGACAAGAGATTAGAAGCTTGTCAGAGGTAGACTTGGGTGAAAAGGAGGACAAAGATCCACAAGAGGGGCAGGTGAGATAAAGCCAGGGTGTAGGGGAGTCATGATTAGTTTGAACTATTGAACGCAGAACCCATAATCTGAAATATAGCAACAACAACACCCAATTCACAATTAAAAAACTATTTTAAAAGTAGACTTATTCTAATCAATAAAGGGAATAAAAGGAAACAATATGCTTAAATACTTATTAGATAAAGAGTAATTCTCAGCCTAATAAATTACTCACTCACTGCCATTGTGTCAATACTGACTCATAGCAACCTCCTGCAGGTTTCAAGTTTGTAAGTGTTTATGGGAGTAGAAAGCCCAGTCTCTCTCTGGTAGTTGCTGGAGATTTCAAGCTGCCAACTACGACCGCAGTCCAATCCATAAGTAGAACTCAACCAGAACTCCTCTAACCTAAAAATCTGTAGTTTTCCTTTGTTGTACAGTGGCTCCTAAATAGCTTTTATTCAACTACTTCTTTTATCTGATAACTCCGTCTTATTACAAGACATCATCGCTTCTCGCCGGGACTACTCGCAACAGTCCACTGATAAGCCTTCATTCTTTCCTTTTGCATCTCCAAGAAGTATTGAAAATACTTCAATGTAGATCACTTTTTGCTTCGAAAACTTTTGCTTCAAAATCTCAAACTTCAGCTATACAAAATATATCCATAACCTCCAATATTATAGTAGACATGTGTGGTTGTTATATAATCGTTTGTCAATTTAAGGATTAAGAGTGAAAGGGTGGAGTGTAGCCTGTCAATCAGATCATAGCCAGTGAAGCCTCTGTGTGAGCATGGCTTTCCCCTGAGAATTCTGAGAAATCTGGTTTCCCCTTGTTGGAGGCAGAAGACTTCTTTCTCTCGGCTGACCCCCTTGGAGACTCACTACTAACAAGGCTGATTCCCTGAGAGGCATCCCTGAAGGGAAGCCACCTGGACCAACCCTGATGGAGCCCTGGGTGATGGAGAAGCCACGTGGAGACCCCTGCCAGTGCTGAGATGCTTACACTGCCACTGGATCCAAACTTTCTACCCACTGGCCTGTGATCGCCGCATTGGGCATCATTGCATGTATTTCATGAGTCTAAACAGGACTTTAAAGATTGGTTTTGGACATATGGGCTAATATTGGATTTATGGGTTTTGACTTAACTGGGTTGGAATGATTTCTTAATGCACAATTACCCTTTATATAAAACTCTCCCATATATACGTTTGAGTTTCTATGGATTTGTTTCTTTAGTCCACCCAGGCTAACACATGACTCTTTCCAGCAGAACAATCTATACTCAAAGGAAGCTTTTCGTTTTCTTTTCCCTTATCCAGGTGCACCAGTTTCTTTGTTTATTAATTTTTAAAAATCATGTTATTGGGGGTTCATACAACTCTTACCACAATTCATACATATATCAATTGTGTGAAGTCCATTTGTACATTCACTGCCCTCATCATTCTCAAAACATTTGCTCTCCACTTAAGCCCCTGGCATCAGCTCCTCATTCCCCCCTCCCTCCCCATTCCCCTATCTCATGAACGCTTGATAATTTATAAATTATTATTTTGTCATATCTTACACTGCCCGACGTCTCCCTTCAACCACTTTTCTGTTGTCAGCCCCCAGGGAGGAGGTTTTAGGTAGATCCCTGTAATCGGTTCTCTCTGTCCACCCCAACCTCCCTCCCACCTCCCAGTATCGCTACTCTCACACTGGTCCTGAAGGAATCTTCCATGCTTGATTCTCTATATTTCCAGTATCTATTTTTCACTGTGGTTTTTTTTCACTCTCTCTCAAGTCTATTGTATTCCTTGTTGTTACTTCAAAAATGGTATAGTTTGTTTTTGTTGTTGTTTTTAGTTCTTTTTTATCCCTTATTAGAAAATATGTCATGAATTTGTTTGTAGATTTAAATATACTTTTCTAATGTACTAATATCTCATATCTTGAATTCATTTCCTTTTTGTAATTTGTTCTTTCAATTCTACTATATTTGAAAGGATAAAAAGGAAAGGGAAAAAATCAGGTGAACTCATATATCTGCTGTATTCGTTAATGTTTTATCATTCGTTGATTTGGTCAATTGTGTTTTACTTATTATTGTATTTTAATTAATAAAACAAATCCAAATCTTTTATCATTTTCCACACAGAAAAAAAGTTGAAAATTTGTGTAACATTTCCATGAACAGATACTTTTCCATAAACAGTTATACCTTTTACACATACATGAATGTTTAGTATTTAGTAAAACTTATAAATCCTTACAATATTTTAAACAGTGTCTTTGTTATTTCCCAACTGGAGTAGTTGGAGAAATACCAATGAAGAAAATAACAAATGGTGAATAAATTAGGATAGTAATTTTTAGTTTTTTCTCAGTCCTGTTAGCATTGCAGAATATTTCCCAAGATAAATGTGCAAATTTTAACATTTTTATTCTTTACACAGAAATTGTCTTGAAACATCTTGTTCCATCAGATAAATAGATCAGTATTGCATAAGAAAGTGGAACCTTATAAGAAAGGTTACATTGACTGTGAATGAATTTTATCAACAAATAATGAATAAGTACCAAACAGTGCTGGGAATATTATTTAGACTACAGTGAGATCTATTGAAGTGTTTACATATATTTATATAGAGAGTCACCATAGCCTTTGGAAATACATTTTTATCATTGATATATATGTTAACTGTTGTATTTTATAAGCTTATAAATGCACTATGATTATACAGTGATATTGAATTTTTATATTTAGCACAGTTGCTAAAAAAACCAAAGCAAATACACTTTGCTGAGAGATAAACAATATGTGACATGTTTATGGCTCAACAATGCAAACCAATTTGAGCCCAATAGAAATGCAAATGTCTGCAAGGACACATCATTCATATTCTTGTTGATATTTTCAGACTTAGAATGGTTTATTTCCACCCCAAGAAAACCAAGAATTCATCTATCACCTGGTTAATTGTCTGTGGCAAACATTCAAGCCCAAGGTATGTTGAAAACATACCATCGGCAAAGACAGTACAAATAGCCTGTTTCCTTGCAGCGTCTTTCTGCATGCACCATCCTCTTTAGAAATGAAAGAATGAAATAAAACCACATTACTGAAAGAAGTAAAGATGTGAAACACAATAAATGATAATGAGATTGATGATGATAAAGGAGAAAGCTAGTAAGCATTACCAAAGCATCCAGGTTCTTATTGGTGGTCAGACCTTCATTATCATTATTTATTAATCATGTGACTTTTAATCTACGAACTTACATGTATTTACTTCAGTTTCTTCATCATAAAAACACAGATATAGATGAAAACAACTGATGGTGCCCAGCTATTATGATATAGTGTCTATGATCTTAAAGGTTTGAAGTTAAACAAGTGGCCCTTTAGCAGGGAACCAACAAAGCCCACAAAGAAGAAACAGACCAGCCTGTATGATCACGAGGTGTCAACAGCATCAGGTATCAGGCATCAGAAGAGTCAAAACAAAAAATAATATCGATGCAAATGAGGAGGGTTGGAGTGGAGACTCAGGCCCCTTCTGTAGACAATTGGACATGCCCTCACAGAAGAGTCACAAGAAAGGATCCAGTCATCCATGATGCAATATAGTATAGAAAAAACACAGCATTCCCCTAGTTCTTTAATATTTCCTCCACCTACCCCAGGCCCATCTATTATGACCCAGTTTGACCTTACAAATTTAGCTAGATGGGAACACGTACATTGGCATAGATAAGAGTTCTCAACACACGAAATCCAGGACAGATAAACCCCTCAGAAAGAGTAATGGGGTTAGGGATACTCTAAGGGTTGGAGAAAGGTGAGGGGACAAAGGGGAGAAAAGTGGAAACTGATTGAAAGATCAATATATAACAGCTCCCGCTCACCCTCGAGGGAGACAAACAGCAGAAATGTGGTGAAAGCAGACAAAGGATGGTTTAAGATATAAAAATAACAATAATTTATAATTTATCAGGGGTTCACAAGGATGTGAGGGAAGGAGAGGGAGAAAAATAGGAGCTGATACCAAGGGCTCTAGTAGCAAGCAAATGCTTTGTAAATGGTGATGGCAACATATACAGAAACATGATTTATACAGTTGATGTAGAGAATATTGTAGAGCTGTATGAGCCCCCAATAAAATGATTTAAAAATACAGATATAAATCAGATCTATCTCAGGATTTTCTTATTAGGAGGTAAGACATGTAAATACCTTAGGACAACACTGAACACATAATTAAGGCAAAATATATGTTGCTGTTGAGTATTACCATTGGTTTAGATCTTATTAATGTCGATGTCTGTATAATAACAACACAAAATGATGCCTGCCCTATGTTCTTTACTATATTAATGCAATCATGTGGCACATATGTCAATTGAGGCAAGGTCTGATAACATATATATTTGTTGTCCTATCAGGTTATATAGAGCTCAGAAACCCTAATCAGAAAACAAGACAGAAAACACATAACAATTTTCCACATGCAACACATGTGCCTCATGTCTTTTGCATACAAACTGTCAGATGTGTAGTGACACAGCACATATGACCCTATTCTATATGTGTATATGTACACATCTATGTAATATATAGTTTGATAGTCATAAACATGCCTATGTTCTGTCTTATGTCTGTAATCTACCACCTGCCTGTAAAATTTACTATGTAACAGTGCAAGCTTCCACTCGTAGATAGCACTGTCCAATGTGGGTGGCAGGATCTTCTTTGTTTAATTTTCTTTATAAAACGTTATCATGAAGTGCATCGTGGCTCCCAAATGCAGAGTAGTGCTAGCGACAGCAGCAGCAAGAAGCAAAGATGAATCACCGATTCAAAATGAAACCAAAGAAGATTAAACAATATGAAAGTGAAATATCCTCAGAATGCTATTGTTTGAGCATTCCAACAGGGATTAAGCAGGTTGACACTGAACAGTTACAGATTCTTAAAAGTATAAAAGACGTTCTCCAAGTTGTTCCACTGAAAGCTACAGGCCCAGGGACAGTGTCAGAGGAACCACTAGCAGATATAGACAGTTGCTAATGATGTGGCTAAACCCCATGGACAGTCAAGCCTTCTCAGCACTTTAACATTAACTGCTAGCACACGGAGCTTATTCTAGATGATAAAGGAAAAGCAGGGCCAGACGACAATATCATGTTAATACAGTGTCCGAGTCCCTTAACATTGCACTGAACGTATTGTGGAGTTATGTGACTAGTACCTGTAATAGCCTCACCATTGTTACTAAACTGGAATTGTGTGAACTTGCTGGCTCATTTTCACATACTATGCTTTAAGAAGAGTATGTGAAACTCTTGGATTACTAAATCAACAGTAACCTGCATCAAGCCCTCATGGTACTAAGCACTGTGTATGTTATTTAACTCCTAAAATCAGCCTGAGATATAGAGAATGCATTGCCCGTTTTATAGATGACACAGATGATGCAAAGAGAGAGCTACTGTTGCAATGTGGTTGGTAGGGCAGCAGTTAGCAATTGGCTGCTAATATAAAGGTTTGGGGGTGAAATTTTACTTGCCATTCCACAGAAGAGAAGGCTTGGTAAACGGCTATCAGAAGAAAATAGACAAGAAAATGGAGTCTATGATGGCATCTTGCAGTTAGTAAGCCAACCAGCTGTCTTGGCATAGATGAGGGGTGCTTCCAGTACTTGTCAGAGCCAGCCAATGAGTCGAACAGTCTGAAAGGGGGAGTGAGGATTAAGGAAAAAAGAAAGACAGAAAGTATCGGGAGGGCAGCAGTCTGATGGACTGAAGCGCCCGAGTTTATTCTACACACTCCTTCTATCCATGCAGAAACAACCCGGGGTTAATTATCTCATTGTTAAGCAAGCACATTTGATACACATAGCAACTCTATCTTCTGCCAAGCCAGACATCCTTGAGAAAATTAAACAACCTGTTTTTCCTAGACCTTGCTTGCTTTCTTGTCCTTGACAATCTGTTCAATGAGTAAAGTCACAGAAGAAATTAGCAAACACTTAGATCATGAGCCTTCTCAGCCATTTCAAGGCTGCGTCTTAATGGACTTCAATAGTACTTCATCAGCTTGTTGGAACATTTCCATTGGCATGCCTTCAGTACCTCGAGCCTTGTTTTTGTTTTTTGCTTTACCCCTATGCTTTCAGTGTCACTTGAACTTCTTAAACATTATTGGTTATTGCTCACATACTACTTTTAGAAATGATTGAATGTGAGCTATTTCATATTTTGAATCATGATCCTGTGTTAGTTCCCATTTTTATGGATACTTCTTGAATCTTTCAATATTTTGCCCAGAGAATCTTTCAATATTGCATCTTGGCTTGAATTTGTTCTTTAGCTCTTTTACTTTAAGACATGCGGCACTTGTTAACCTTGTCCTTTTTGTTTTTTCTAACCCTAGATCTTTGGAGAATTCATTATAATACTTTAGATTCTTAAGCTGCCCCATGAAATTTGCTGTTCAACTCTTTTACATCATCACTTCCTCCCTTTGCCTTAGCTACACTACAATCAAGAGCACATTTCAGGGTTTACTTTGAAATCTTGATCTTTTCCTTCCTTCCTATATTTACAAGTTTCTTAACGTTCTTCATGTCCTCCCATAGTTCATCAGGTCTTCGGTCATTAGTGAACCAAATCTCTTCCTGAGCATTTTTGAAATTCTGGTGGGATACACTCCAGATTGTATTTTCTCTCACATGGTCTTTGGAATTCATTTTCTTCAACATCAACCTGAACTTACATGTATGCAATTAATGATCTGCTTCACAATCAGCCCCTAGCCTGGTTTTAATTGCTGATGATAAGTTTCTCCATTGTCTCTTCCCACAGATGGAGTCAATGTAATTTCTGCACATTCCATCTGTAGTGTAAGTGTATCATTGTTTTTTTGTGTTGTTGAAAAAAGGGTATTGACATGAAGCCGTTTTTAGTCAAGCAAAATTCTGTCAAGCACATTTTGTTATCTCAGAGATGTTTCCAACTACTGTTCCTTTCTTTCAATTTCCTATTTTCACCTTCTAATTGTCAATAATTATTAACACACCTTGATGGTATGTTTGATTGACTTTAGGTTGAAGATGTTGACAGAATTTTTAAATTTCTGCATCACTAGCTTTGATGACTGGTGCATAAAGTTGAATAATAGTTATGTTGATTGGGTTTCCTTGAAAATGGATGGATATGATCCTATCATAGGCAGCCTTTAACATCAAGATCATTTGAAATGTTCTTTTTGATAAAGAATGCAACAGCATTCCTCTTGATTGTTTCATTCTAAGCATAGTAAAACATAGAATTTTCAGATTAAAAATTGTCACTACCATTTTATTTCATCTCACTAATGCCTAGAATGCCAAATCTTATCCATTCCATTTCATTTTTACTATTCCCATTTTCATAGAGTCACACTTGTATATTCTATGTTTGGTTATTCGCTGATATTTGAAGCTGTTTCTTCTCAGTATGAGTCATGCACCATCAGCCAATTAAGGTCCTGAAGGCTGCGCTCCCAAAGGATTTACTCCATCCACATTATTATGGTCGACTCCACTGTGAGACGGTATCTTCTCCTCAGTCATAGTTGAGTATCCATCCTCTGGCACTATCTCTGACGAGTTTTTCTGCTTCTTTTCATGAGCTTCACAGTATCTGATAATGTTTCATTACAATACAATCAATTCAATCCATAATGTTTTCAGTGGTCAAGTCCTCAGAAATTGAAAACCATTGCTGTCTTTTCTTAGTCTTGAAGCTAAGTCACCTAAATGTTGTAATAGCTTACTTAATATTTCATTATTTTATTCGTTATAAAACCACACCTCTTCCATAATGTTTATTAGGGCATTATCTCTAATAGTTGGTTTCCTCCCTTGTTTTTATTAGACATATTATAGTTAACCCTTGCCTTCATGTTTTCTTATTGTCACAATAAGTATCCTTCCACAACTTAAAGAAGAGAAGCAAGTGTGTCCATGATTATAGAATACAAGGAACTTTCTCTCATTTTGAGAAAAAATAAAAGTTCAAAGACCAGAAATTTTCTCTGTGCTTGCAGTCCAAAAATTTGGTTTGTAACTGCATCTAATTCTTTGATTTGTTTTTGCATGCATTACCTTTTTGATTAACTGAGAGAACTTTATTTTAAGCATATGGTTTCAATTCCAGATTTTTTCATTTCTCCAAAATTAAACAGTTTGATATGGTGATTTAGAGTAAAACACATTCCCACTAACATGGGCGCGCCACGCAAACACACACACACACACACACACACTTTTTTTCTGAAGTTGTAACTGCTCCTTCCAAAGTTTATTTATGACTTTTTGAACAGTAGCTTAAAAATAGTAAATACAAAGGAGTCACTTTCTGCCTTAAACCTCAACAATTTTCCCCAAGCTTAAATGTTAGAAGGGTTTAGCTCTGATATTGAATCAATAGGCCAGAGAAGCAGAGAACTATAGACTATTTATATTTAGAAGGGATCCACAGCCATGGTGGTACTGTGCTTACCACAGTCAATGGAAAGCATCTGCTCTCTGTAGATCACATCTCTAAATCTCACCACACAACTTAAGCATTAATGAAATTCATTCAGATTTTCACCATAAATTAATGGAAATAATCCCTCTGAAAGACACGTGCTGAGCTAGTTGGTCATTTCTCAAGCAGTGCGGGTCATGTTCTCAGGCTGGCAATGATATCGTAGCTGCAGCTGCCTTTCCCTGCTTTTACAGGATGCACATCTGCAAAACTAATGCAGCACAACTGGAAGCACACTGAAACAAATGCTTACTTTTTTTTATTAAAACAGTGAAAGGGAAATAAAGAAAAATATGCATTATTTAATTTTCAAAAAGTCTCTAATTGTTCACCTGACAAGAAGACTAAAATATGACATTCCAATTCAACTTTTATAACAATTAAAGCAAAGACGACTGGTTTGTCAAATAAATATGAGGACAATATATCATCTTCACTCTCATTATTATTCTCTTTAATAACTGACTTTGGGGATGACAGGTGAGAATTACTTGACAGTACTTTTTCACACAATTTTTACATGCTTTCTGGGGAAAATATACTGTTCATCATAGTTAAGACAACAAAATAAAAGCAAAAACAAGCAAAATAACCCATTACAGTCATCATATTATGGTCTACAGGGAAAGAAGTGTCAGATCTAGATGACATAAAAGACTAGGGCTTTTATTTTTAAAATAAATTGGTCATAATAATACAATTATTTCGTAGATGCCATTCCAGATATACTATGCATATGTGCAAAACTGGCACGGGAGGGGGGGCAGAACTGACCCTGTCTGGCTCTACCCTCTGTCTCTTTTCATCCTATTCTGACAACAAACATTCCTCCCATCTTACTCTAATTTGCTGCGTTCAATAAATGACTGAAATAGCCACACAGGGATCACAGACAAGACTCAATTTATGGGGTTTATAGAGTAACTAATGGTTTAGTACAAGTGAAAATCTGTAAACAGTAATGATACAGTCATTGGTCCATAGAGCCAAGTCTCTTCCAGTTCTCAGTCTCTCGGCCATGAAGTGTATTCAAGTCAGGAAACCAGTCTGTAACTCAACCTCATAATCCCCTAGCCTGGGAGCTGCTCCTCTGCTCTTCCCCATGGGCACTGTGCCACAGCCTCGAGTGTTTCGTCTCAGCTCTGGGCACTGAAGGCCAAGATCTTGAACTGGTGGCTCTTCTTCTAATGATCCTGGGATTTTTGTGTTTCCACAAAGGCTCTTATACACAAAAGAATGACTTTGATGGAGATATGGTTTTTGTCTTTCAGTAAACCATACCATCAATGAACAAACGGTAGAGACTTGATTCAAACCCTCTCCTAAGGTGGAGATTTATTCCAACACTAATTTTAATCCATTAGCGCTGTAGGTAACATCCTCCAAAATAGTATTATAGCAATAGGAATAGAGTTGAAAATTATAATATTCCATGTAAGCAATGAGAGCTAGAAGGGTCATGTTAATTGAGTACATCTCAATTATGCTTACTATACTTAGAGAAATTTGTGAATAATTCCCTCTAAAAATATTAAGCAATTCATGAAGAGTGCGAAAAATCATTGAAGCTACATCAATGCTTTTTTTTCCTATAAATTGAATATTTGTTACACAAAGCAATGATAATCTCCAAAAAATATGTTAGGTTATTTTAAAATGTTCCCTTTTGAATTAGAAGCTACATGATTATTATTTCTTTTTTAATGGATTTATTGGCATATAGTTCTCATATCATAACTTTCATTGTTCAATAATATTAAGAATATATTCGCAATCATCATCACAGTCAACTGTAGAACATTTTCTTTTGGTTCTCATTGGTTTGACTCCTGATTTCCTCTCATCCTCCCCTGACATATCTCTAGGTAATTACAATAAATTTACTGTCTCTATACTCTATAGAGCAAACTGTCCTGGATTTCATACACAGAAAACTATATAAAAGATAGACAGGAAGCAAACTAACTAACAAGAATATAAAATAATGCAAGCAGCAATGACCAGTCAAAATATAGATAAACGTCTATGAAAAGGAGTGCAGACAATATTTAAAACAGAAATAACTTTAAAATGGGTCAAAAAGGAGATAAATTGATAAGATACCATATTGTGATTTAACAACATCTGGCATAATTAATTTACAGTAGTTTTTGTCTGATCACAGGCTATTCACATCCTGTACAATTGTCCAAAGCAAGTCCCTGAAAGCTTCCACCCTCTGTCCTCCACAGCCCCTGCAAACCAGTTGTACACAATTTAAGCTCTGATAGCATTCCCTCCTTCTCATCTGGATGTTATTATTTAAAAGCCTTGGATAATTCTAGCTTTGTGCTTATTCCATGTGAACTTGGTGGGTGCCTCACTTAGATGGCTGCTTGTGTTGAGACAAGCATTTGAAACCTCAAATGTGATTCTTTCTGGTAGAGTACACCGAATGATTTCATCAACCACACTCTTTTACAGCCACCATGTCTCCTCATGCAGCCAAGTGTCAGGGCCATGCAATAAGAAATATATTTTTTAATTGGGGCGAGAATTAAATAGGATCCCCAAATCCATTCATAGTTCTATGGTTTATATATGTCTCTGGTTCACATTAGAGAAACTATTATTGTTTTCTGATGGAATATATTATCAGACATCACCTGGGGGGTATAAGGTAATTCTATTGATAGTGCCATTAAATTAACTAGAGGTGTACAAGTTAAAACACTGTTCAGAAAAGGAAATTATGCCAGTATAGACTGGCTGCATACAATACATGCATTGTTGATTTGTATAAATTATACTCTTAAATGACTGAACACTACATAAAAATTTTAAAAACTACCCAAAGTCTGCTGATTACTAATTCCATAGCATTTGGGATAGCAGTGATCTGCTTCTACTTACACTACTGTTTTTCATCCATAAGTCCAGTGGGGTACATAGGTTGCTTAAATCTGCTAAAGGTGAGTGTTGGGTAAAGCCCAGTTCACTTAGTGGGATTTTAACATCAAATACTTCTAGTGTGGTCTATTGAGGATTGTGTGCACTTCAAAAGATAGAGTCTAAAAGTTCCAGTAGTCAATAGCACGTGACCATGGTCACCAAGAGCTGGGTAGAAACTCTGTCAAAGGTGTTCCATTGGGAATGTAGCATGAGGCAGTTTCTCATTGAGAGTGCTATATAAATATTGGTGAGCGTTTTTTTCCTCAATGGAAGGATAACCACCAATCGAGGTGTATTTGTATTCTATGAGACATACCTGCTACCCTGCCCGCATTGTGACTTGAGTTTCCAGTTAGATTGTCTGATCTCTTTTGTAGGCGTGTCTGTTGATTTGGGGTAGCATTAGAGCAATGTTTGATGGCAACAACTTCATGGTCTTCTCCCTCACTCTGCATCTTGAAACACTGATGCCAGCTAAAGTGAAGCCTGCGCTTTCAAAGTGATTTGAAGATGTAGAGACAAATGAGGATGATCTGTGGTTTATGAGCTCTAAGCAGCCTTTTTATTTTTATTTCATTGCTTGGGAGACTGGACTAAAAGCTCATATGACCTGAGAGCAGAAGTCTCCTTCCATCTCAGAGTTTGTCTTTATAGTAGTGGACTCATAAAATACTTGTTCTTTGGGAATGACTAACTTAACTCGCTTTAATTATTTCCAGGTCCATTCATGTCATGAGGTGCTTCATGAGTTTATTGTAGATTTTCAGAGCTGAATAGTATTCTATCTACCATTTGTTTGTTAATTCGTTGTACTGTGGTGTCTTTTGTGTTGCTGTGCTCATGGAAGTTACTGGTATATATATGTTCAATGGTAATGTTACTGGTATTTCAAATGGCAGCAAGGTCACCAAGTTTCACAAGAGCTTCCAGACAAAAAAAATACTAAAAACGAGTAAACAATGGTCCACTTCATAGACAGTAACTGTCTATATACTGTGTGGAAACAATGTCAGAAAATTAAGAGACCATGAGTGAAAGTAGATTATCAGAGGTAGTGCTGTCGGGTAGGGCCCTCAGGTTGGAGGCACTGAAAATGCAGCTAAAGAAAAGCTAGTTTCTTAGAATCATCAACCAAGGAAAGTCAGTGGAGTGAAAACAGGGGGGCAGAGCACTGAGCGTAATTGTTGGCTGATGGTCCACGACTCAAGGTAAGAAAAAAAACTGCTACAAAATCTGCTGATGATTGGAACATGGAATGTGCAAAGTACAAATCTAGGAGAATTGGAAGTCCTCAAAAGTAAAATGGAAAGAATGAAGATCTATATCCCAGGCATACGTGACTTGAAATGGACTAGTATTGACAATTTTGAATAAGAAAATCATAGGGTTTACTATATTGGGCATGACACAAACGTTGTCAAAGAGGACATCTCAAAATCATTCTGGAAGTACAATGTTGTCTGTGATGGGATTAAATCTATTGACCCTCAAAGAAATTCAGACAATGCAACTAGTATTTGAATTTATGCACCAAGTACAAAAGCTCATCAACTCCGTTCACTGTCAACAATGGATACTGACTCATAATGTTGGGCTGGAATCTACTAGGTCTGAAGCTTGGAACCACCAGCTGATCTGCCAGAAAAAGATGCGGCTTTTCACTCGCATAGATGTTGCAGTCTCCTAAAGGACAGTGTTACCTTCCCTGCACTAGATCGCCATTAGAGATGACCAAAGAAGATTCTGGTGCAGAAACTTAAGCAATCTATCCAAGTTTTCAGTTGGAAATTGATCAAGTTTGCAATCAAGATTCTTTGACAGTTATTGGCAACTGGAATGCAAAATTTGGAAACAAAGAGGAAGGAAAAATAATTGGGAAGTATAGACTTTGTAATAGAAACAAAGGTAGAGATTGCATGATAGAAGGAGCTGTCTTCCTAATTTTCTGACATAGAGCAGTAAGATTTCCAGGGTTTCATGAGTTCATTGAAACATTGCAATTGGTATCCTATTAAAAGCACACATTCCATTCGCTAAATCAGCTGCACATGACCTTGATCTTTGCAAATCAAGGATGTTTCTTTGAGGGATAATGTGCACCTGACTCAGCTGATGTTATTTTGAATTGCCTCATATGCATGTGAAAGTTGGACATTGAATAAGGAATACCAAAGAAGAAACAATGCACTTTAATTGTGGTGAAGGAGAAGATATATTTCCACGGACTTCCAAAAGAACAAACATATCTGGTCTTCAATAAAGTACAGCCAAAATACTCCTCAGAGGCATCAATGGCAAGGTTTCCCTTATATACTTGGGGCATCTGTGGAGAGAGACCAGTTCCTGAAGAAATACATTATGCTTGGTAAAATTGAGGTTCAGCAAAATAGAGGAAGCTTCTCAGTGAGATGGGTTATCACAGTGGTTGCAACAATGAACTTAGGCTTAGAACCAATGGTGATGATGTCACAGGATCATGCAATACTTTGTACTGTTTTCTGTAGGGTCACTGTGGGTCAGAAACAACTCAATGGTAACTAGCAATAACAGCAGCGTACAAAAGGGGAGAGGACATTCGAAATCCACTCTGACAGAAGCCGAATTGCCCTTAGACCAAGGTCAAATATGAGTTCATCCTTCTTTATTTTTATCTCAAACATCCATCACACCACATTCTACTTCTCTGCTGGACTCAATGATCCATTACAATGCCAGCATACAACTTACAGACTCATAGGCAATATCTATGATTACGAGAACGTATTAAAGAAGTTAACAGGGTATCATAACAATAGTATCAAAAAACGTTAAAGATATAATCCCTTTTTCTGCAGTGTCTTCCCTCAGCCATGACATCAGTACTGTTCTTAGTCTCTTAGTCACATTATCCATTAGACTCTGCCCCACTCAGTTGGCACAAAGTACATTTATTGCTAATAATTGCCCAAGAGACATTCCACTCTTCGAGCCACACTCCCACTGGAAAACATTCAGACTTGTTCAATCTAGGACTGAAATAATAGATAATTGCTCAAGAAAATAAGTAATCTAGTAATATTACACTAATAATGTGAACAGGTAACTCAGTAATGAATATAT
This sequence comes from Tenrec ecaudatus, assembly GCF_050624435.1. Classification (NCBI taxonomy): domain Eukaryota; kingdom Metazoa; phylum Chordata; class Mammalia; order Afrosoricida; family Tenrecidae; genus Tenrec; species Tenrec ecaudatus. The sequence goes on from NC_134531.1 coordinate 239,227,427, forward strand.
AAATTATACATAAGCTAGTGAAAACATGGTCATCATCATTTGTCATATGGAATTGCTAAGTGAAACTGCATTTACTTGAGAGGCTAAAATTTAAGAAAGTGATCATTCTATGGGGTTAAAACATGTTTTACTAAAATCCAAATTCAAAAGTTACCCTGTTTTTATGTAACAATTCACAAGTATGAAAAAGAGGCACAAAATACTAATATTCAGGAAAATTTAAAATCAAAGAAAAATAGGGCTGATGAGTGGATTCGCCTCTATGAAATATTAAGGCAGAAAACAAACTAAAACAAGAATTTTTGTTTATCTCTGAAATAATTTTAATTATAAAGCCATTAAAATCTTACAGGTATAGACTATATCATCGTTGTGTAAATGAAAGACAGGGACTAAAATGGATGTTCAAATCTGATCTAGAATCCTGAGTATAGTAATAAGGACAATAAAAATGGAAGATATGTAAACTTTGATCAGTATAGCAAAATCCTCAATATCGTGAGACTTGAAATAGCTTATGGACCAATTCCCTATCATTAATTTAAAACTAACACAATATGGGGAAAATGTATTAAAAGGAAGCTATGAAATAATTATTCTATTGAGACTGTTCTGCTGATATGCTTTCTTGGACTCTCCCTGATAACTTTGTTTCTCTTTTTCGAAAAAAAGATGTTATGCGAAAAATAAATCAGCATCTTAATTTTGCTCTTTTTTTTCCTGTTCACTACTTCCATGAAAGTTCTGTAGGAGAACTAACTTTACAGGAGTTGAAAGTCTCATCTTTCTCCTGAAGACAGCTACTGAACATTGTACTTAGGGGGTGGAAATTCTTAAAATTTTCCTGTTCATTTTCTTGACAGCGGTTCTCAATTTTATTAAAATGTCTAATAAAAAAACAAAACATTATCATCCTGTGTTCTTCAAAAAGCAATCTACCAAAATAACCCTTTAGGAATGTCAAAAAGGAGCTGCCTGTCTGCTTTGTACTTAACTGACTCATACAACCCCTTGAAAGTGACAATTTCTTCTCGACCATTTCTTTTTAAGGCACCCATTGGAGATGAGTCCAGGTACAGTGAGAGAAGATGTCTGTAACCACCCTCAGAGATATGTTTAAACCAGTATTTTTAAAATAATAAACCTATGCATGCATCAATTGTAAACCTAGGAGCAATTCCTTTTAACTTAACCCTCTTATGTGTGTACATATAATTCCTTATCAATTATTATCTTACTCTAAATGTTAGATATATTTCATACCAGTGATCATATTTTTCTCCTCAACTCCATTAGGTCCAATATCATTATATTTTCTCACTCTTCTCCTGAGAAAATCTTAAAGATAGGACTTAGAATTTCATCTTTCTCCTACCTCTGTCATTCTAAATGCTTTCATGAAACAATATCACAATTATATAACTAAAACTTCTATATATGGCAAACTGAACACTGATAACACTGGATGATAATCCAAATACCAGAAACTTTTGGAAAATTAAAATTAAATATACATTTATCATATATTATTGCTATTCTGTTCTTGGATATGCCCAAGAGAGATGAGGGCATGCCCTGCAATAGGCCAGGTTCTCTAGAGAAGCAACACTGTTAAAGCTTACCCACAGAGAAATGTATTTAAAGGAATGGAACAGGAAGTTACAAAGGCTGGTCAGTTCCAATTCACGCTTCTCCTGACCAATGTACCAATGGGTCTGATGACCCCAAGATCAGCATGTCAAAATACAGGCTGCTAAAAAATTAGTATATAATACGGCAGGTGTGTTGCTCAATCCCTAACAACTGGTGGTCAGATTATGATAAGCCTGATGTTGGATTCCGTGTGAAGAAAAAACAGGAAACTTTGCCATGTTGTCCACATACCAGAATATTGAATACACTACCAAGGAAACACCCTGATTGACTGCTTATTGCAGATTTCATCGTAGAGATGATTGCATTATTTCAAGCCACATTGAAATATTTAAATTATACTAGATTCCAAAATAAGACATTTTGCATCATTATACTGCCAAAATATTATGTTTCATGGCCCAACCAAGTTGATAACCTTAGTCATCACATGTATTCACAAGAACTACACACAAATGTTCATAATATCTTTACAGTGACAGCAAAATATTGAAGAACACAAACCAAATAAAAACTAATATATATCAATAGCTAAACTACAAATAAAAGCTAAAATCCATCAAGATCCAATAGACCTTTTAAAATTAAAATATATGAGACATCAACTAGAAATGTGTGAACCTGGGAAAGCATTTCAGGTTAACTGGCTAAGAACTGACTAGAATCAAGTGAAGATAATTATAATAATGTCTCGTAGCTTCAAATTTCCATTAATAAAAAGTATGCTTTCCCTAGGTTTACTCAAAAATTTTATATAATAATATTATTAAATGAATACAATGTGTTAGCTATGAATGGCAGTAATCATATAGGCATGTAATAGGAATGTAAAAGTTAGTAAAATAAATGTATAAATAAAACAACCAGGAACAAATAGAGTACTTTCCCTTATTCAATAAGTCTTCTCTAGTCTCAAGGCTTAAATCTTAGTTTTGAATAAATATAGTTTATCTCAGAGTATTAATTAAAATATCTGAAGTAATTTATTTCAATATAAAAGAAGGGGTGAATGTGCTGAACATAAATCATTTGAGATTTTTCTCCTTTCAGAATCAATTATATGAGCATAATGAAGCCCTATTAATAATAATTATGTGCTCAGTGTATAAAATATTCCAGTGTCCTTTATGTCTGAAAATAATACATATTATATATACCCAGTTTTAAAAGCTGTGTTTTGCTGATGATTTTCATTTTTGATGAAAAAAAGGTCTAATTTCTCTATATCTTCCTTGACAGGGCACTTTGAATAAAATTATAAGTGGTACAATTGAATTTTAAACATTTAGTAGAGGCGTTAAAGAGCTCTCATGGCCTAGTGATTGCTCATTAGGCTGTGATCTGCAAGTTTGAACCCACCAGCTGATCATAGAAGAAAGACAGAGCTTTTTACTTCAGTAAAGAAACAGGAGCATTTCTATTCTGTTTAATATGGTCACTAAGAGTTGACATCCAGTCAATGGCAGTGAGCTTCATTTTTTTTGTTATATATAAATATGATTAAATTATATTACTGATCTTTTCATCTATATAGTCATACACATAACATATATCTATATTTTAGCATCATATCTATATTAAACATCAGGACAATATGACAATTATGAAATAATTATGCTACTGAGACTAGTGTGCTGAGGTAACAACTCTCACTAGTAACTTCTCTTTTCTGAAAAACATCTTTATTCAGCTTTTACCTTCATTCATTATTTCTATTGTAGTCCTGTGGGAGAATGAACTTGAGACATATGACCACATCTTTCATTATTAATATTTACTTAAAATATTATAAATTATTGTAAATAGTATTATTTAGAAGTATTTGAGTATGGAAATAACTTTCTCTTTTCAAGTTATTGATGCTATTTTGTATTTTCAATTTGTACAATAACATTACAATATATAAATATATTCAAATTAAAATATGAAAACTTTAAACTTCAAAAGCAATATCATTGCATACATTTCCAAAGTAATATAATTACATATATATCTGTACACAATATATTTTATGGATTTGTCATTGTCATTAGGTGCCATTGAATGGATATTGACTTATGAGAGATGGTAGAAGTTCCTCATAGGTTGTTATTAAATGTAGTGGAATCCATTCCAATTCATAGCTACCCTGTGTAAAATGGAAGGAAATGATACCCAGTCCTGTGCTACCCTCAAACTTGTTGTTATGTTTGAGCCCATTGTTGCAGAAAATGTGTTAATCTATCGCCTGATGGTTTTCCTCTTTCCCCCTGACTTTCACTTTCCCAAGCACAGTGACCTGTTTTAGGGATTACTCTCTACTGTGAACATGAGTGAAGTATGTTAGATCAAGTCTCCTCATCTTAGTTTACAAAGAGCATTCTAGATATACTCCCCAAACAGACTAGTTTGTTTCTCTGGCAGCGTGCAGTATTTAATAGATTATTTTCCAACTCCTTAATTCAAATAAATAAATTCTAAAGATTTCTTTATTTTTTGTTCAGCTTTCGCATGCAAATGAGACTTGAAATTCAGTGGCTTGGGTCTGGTATACCTTAGTCCTAGAAGTAATTTTCATGCATGCACTTGAGTTCTTTAAAAACGTCTTATGTAGCAGATTTGTTTTTTGCAATCTGTCCTTAGATTTCTTGACTATTAGTTCCATGAGCTTTGATTGTGGATCCAATTAAAATAAAATCCATTATAATTTTTATCTTTACTACTTCTATCATGACACTGTTCGTTGGTGCATTTGGAGGAGTTCAGATTTCTTTACACAGTTACAATCTATAATAAAAGTTATAGTACTTCATTTTTTGCCAGCAATTGCTTCAATTGTTTCAAGTCTTTCTCAATATCAGCAATCAAGGTTGTATCAAACTCATATCAAAGGTTGTGAATAATCCTGATGCAACTTTCTTCACTTTATTATCCAATTTCTTAGATTATTTGCTCAGTATACAAATTGAGTAAGTATGGTGAAAGGATACAACTTTGACATAACACTTTACTGACTATAAACCATGCAATATTATTACTTATTGACCAAATTGAATATTTACCTCTTGGTCTAGGTTGAGTTCTGCATCAGTGCAATGAAGTGATCTATAAATTTTATTTAGCCAGTGTTATCATAATTTAATATGATACATAAAGTAAAATGCCTTTGAATAGTCAATAAAGTACAAGTAAACTTTTAGTATTCTGGCTTTTTGCTTAAATCCATCTGACATTACCAAGGATATTTCTCATGCCTAAACTATTCTGAATCAAGTTTAAATTGCTTAAAGATCACTATTAATGGACTGCAACTATTTTTCAATTTTTTTCAGCAAAAATTTACTTACATGTGATATTCACTATAATGTTAGATTATTTTTGCATACTTTTGGGTCAATTTGTATTTGGAATGGGCACAAATATGGACCTTGTCCAGTTTTTTTACTAGTTAGCTGTCTTCTGAATTTCCAGTCAGGAACCAGAGAGTGCTTCCAGTGCTTCCTCAGCTTGTGGAAACATTTCGACTGGTATTCTACTAGTTCCCGAAACTCCATTTTTGCTCATGACATCAGTTCAGCTTGGGCTGTTTCTCCTTGATCATATGCTATATCTCAAAGTGATTGAAGGTTGACTAATTATTTGGGATGCAGTGACTATTTTTTCCCATATTCTTGTGATGTTTCCTATATTGTTCAATATTTTGCAAGTGGAATTATTCAATATTACAACTTGAAACTTGGATTTGTCTTAATATTTTTTCCAACTTGCTGCATGCTATGCTTATTCTCCCGTAGGGGTTTTCTAACATCAGGATTGTTCACATTTCATTATAATACTCTACTTTGTCCTCTCAACTTGCTGTTTGAAATAATCAGTCCACTTCATTTACTTAATCATTTCTTCCACTCACTACACTTAACAGCAAGTTACAAAGTATTTTTCTACATGCACTTTGCTATTTTATCACTTTCTTGTCTTTCTAACAATCTTTGGCTTACTTAACCTCCCAGGCAGTCTAAGTATGTCAGGAATTATGTTAATTGAAAGGTGGAGAGATAAATGGCTCGGCAAGCCTCGGCTTTCATGTCTCTTGCTCTTTGATCAATGGATCAGTATGCGTCTGCCTTGCTTGTTCTGTGCCTCAATTTGCAAGCTACACTATCTGTGGGACACGTAGCCCATGGACTGTGTCTCTGTAATTTGAGGTTCCTTAAGGGACTTCTCTGCAGTTTAATTCTGAGTGTGGCTCAGGGTTACTGCTTCTGACAGTTAACAGTTACCAAGAGCCACACTCGGGATTACCTCCAGGTAGGATAATGTATGATGTTTCCTGATGTAATCTCACAGTTTCTCTGGTACTCCGCTAGAAGTCAAATCTATTTCCTGAAAATTTCACTGAATTCTGGTGGGATATAATCAAGATAATGGCTCAATGCTATTTAGTGCATATTATGTATATTACCGGGGACACTTCCCGCTTAGGATCCTTAAAATTTCCCCCAGTTGGAGGCTGTACCTCCCACTGCACTCACTTGTTTGCACACAGCTAGGAAAATCACCCCCTGCCTCCCACTGCAGTATAAATGGCTAGGAGATCTCCCCTTCAAATGGCTGGGAACTCCAACCTACATCCCAAGGCCCTCCAAGTGACTGGGGAACTCCTACCTGTCATTTGTGGTGCTCTATGCTGCTGTATCCTTCCAAAATCTATGGCAATATCTCTGACTAGGGTAATTCTACCTGCCATCCACAATTCTCTACACCAAAAGTGTACACCCACACTCTCTCTGGGGCACTCTAGTTACAGATGGAAACACCACACGCCAACTGACGTGCACCAAGCTCAGTGGGACACACCACCACAGCTTCCTAGATGATCAGTCAGTAAAGCACCATCCTTGTGGGCCCACAACCACTAGACAAGCATCCCGTGAGAGAAATATCTGACTCATATTCCAAATAATGAAATACTGGTTGGCTAGGGTAAGAGTGAACCCACAGGAAAATACAGTGATAGCCTGAACTCCCAGTGCAGCTACCTGTAGGTACAGGAGTTCAAAAAAAACCACTCATACAAGAGGCCCAAAGAAAGAACCCACTGATCTTCTACTCTCTGGAAGATGAGGCCAGGCTAGTGTAAAACAATATGTAAACAGCAACCAGCCCCAACAGCCTCAATTAAAAAGCAGGAGAAACAGAAAACAATGCCAGAAGAACTCATGAACTTAATGACGTGCAGAGAAAAAGCAAACATTGACCTGTCCCAGAAAGAAATCTTAAGACTGCTGCTTGGAGTCATACAGAATATGAAGGAAGCAATACAGAAAGAGGATAAAAAGATAGAGGAGATAAAGACCAAGCACCAAAGGGAAATACAAGGCTCAAAAGATGAAATTAAAAAATCCAGTAGCAAATTAACAGACTTTTCCAACAGACTTAAGAAGGCAGAGAATCACAACAGTGACAGAGGATAACCACACAGACTTCAACAAACGAAAAAGGCAATCAAAAAACACAATCTGAGAAGCTGAAGAAAACCTGAGAGCCAAGTCTGATGATAAGAATAAGAACAATATTAGAATTATTGGACTAGAAGAACAAGATACAACAAAGAAGTCAACAATGAAAATAGCGAGGGAATTCCTAGAGGAAAACTTCCCAATCTTATTACATGAAAATTAGGCAATCATTCAAGAGTACGAAAGAACACAGCCAGATTGAATCCCCAAAAAAAGGCACCAAGACACATAATAGCTAAATTATCCAAATATGAAGGAAAGGAGAAAATCATAAGAGCAGGTAGGGAAAAACAAATAGTCACTTAAAAAGTTACCCAAATAAGAATATGTTCAGACCTATCAGTGGACATGATGAAAAAGAGGTGTAGGTGGAGTAACAAATTCCAAAAATTCAAGAAGATATGCAAATCCAAGATTACAAAATAAAACCAAATTATCTATTAAGCTTGATGGAGAAGTAAGAGCCTTCCCAGATGAGGAAAAACTTGAATACTACGTAAAAAGTAACCTCCGCCCTACAAAAGATCCTTGCCAACCCAGTATGGGCAGAAGATCAACACTCACTAAGCAAAATAAGAGACCATTACACAGAACAACTCCACCCAGAGGGCAACAAAGAGAAAACAGCTCCCAAGATAACATTAGCTCAAAGGTGGAAAAAATGGCAATAATGTAACACACACATACAACATAAACTGATGATAGGTAGATAGGTAAACACCCTTCACAAAAGGTACAGGATGACATCACAGAGTTCACAGATGGATGTAATAACACTTTATATCAATGGACTGAACTCAGGCATTAAAAGGTAGAGGCTAGCATCTGGTTTAGAAAACATAACCCATCGATCTACTGCCTATAAGAGTCACATCTCAAGTTTACAGACAAAAATTGGCTGACAATTAAAGGCTGGAGAAAAATATACCAAGCAAATGGCAATTCAATAAAAGCAGGGGTAGCAATTTTAATCTTTGACAAAATTGAACTAAAGGTACAAGTCATAACAAGACAAAAGGAGGGGCACTATATGATGCTCATGGGTTATAGTAGAGCAAGAACAAGTGAACATAATAAATATATACACACCCAAAGAGAAATCCACAAAATTCATAAATCAAGCACTCCAAATGTGGAAAAGGAAATGAAGAAAAGGAAAAGGCTCAACAATTTTAGTAGGTGACTTTAATACTACACTTTCTGAAAAAGAGAGATCACAGAGAAAGAAATTTGATAAGGAGACTACAGATCTAAACAGCACATTTAGACTACTTAATCTGATAGATATTTCCAGTAGTTTCCCCCCACAATGCACAAATATTCACATTCTTTTCAATACCATATGGCACATACTCAAATGTAGAACACATGCTGGGACAAAAGTTCAACCTGTGTAAATTCAAGTACATAGAGATTATACAAACTTCTATCTCTTACCACTATGTCATAAATCTGGAAATAAATAAAAGGATGATGAAGACAACATGGCCAAACAGTTTGTGAATGAATCACTCTCTATTGCAAAAAGAATGGGTATTAGCCCAGATCAGAGATGAAATCAGGAAGTTTCTAGAGGCCAATGAAAATGACAGTACAGTGTATCTTTGGTACACAATAAAGCATTTATAAGAGGAAGTTTGATAGCAATACATGCACATATGAAAAAGAAAGAGAGATTTATGTTTGATATGCTGGCACAAAACTTACACCAATTAGGGCAGAGTCAACATGATAATCCTACTAATAACATAAAGAAAGAAATAATAAAATTAGGGCTTAGATATAGGAGAGGGAAAACAAGAAAACTATGGGAAAAAATAATGCAGCTAAAAGTTGGTTCTTTAAAAGGATCAATTGAATTGATAGACTGCTGGCAAACCTAACCAAAGAAAGGAACAAAAATCAATAGCAAGGATGACGGATGAACCAGGGGACATTACAATGGACCCTAATGAAATTAAAGAATAATTACACAGTATTTTGAAGGATTGTATTCTAATGAATTCAACAACTTACAGGACATGGACAAATACTTGGGAAAACTGTTCCTCCCTAGACTGCCATAGATGGATGCCAAGAATCTCCACAGACCCATAGCAATAGAAGAAATAGACAAAGTTATCAAGGCATTACCAACAAAAAAAATTCCCCTGGGCCAGGTGGTATCACAGGAGAATTCTATAAAGCATTCAAGGAAGAACTGACACCAATCCTACACAAACTCTTCCAGAACATAGAAAAGGATGGAAAACTCCCAAACTCTTTCTATGAAGATATTTTAACTCTGATACCTAGAGCAGGAAAGTATCCCAAAAGAATTGAAAACTACTGACCAATATCCCTAATGAACATCATTTCAAAAACCCTTAACAAAATATTGGCCAGCAGAAAACAAAAGCATATAAAATAAATAATTCACCATGACCAAGTGGAATTCATACCAGTGATGCAGAGATGGTTCAATATATGCAAGATCTTTAGTAGTACTCACCACATTGACATTAAAATTTATAAGAATCACTTGATAATATCAATAGATAAGGAAAAAGCATTCGACAACATCCAACACCAATTCCTGTTTTAAGACACTCAAGAAGATAGGAATAGAAGGAAAGTCCTTAATATCATACAAGCTACATATGAAAAATCAATAACCAATATAGTAATAAATGGAGAAATGATGAAAACAGTTCCACTGAAAAAAGGAACCAGACAAGGATGTCCTTGTCCCCACTCCTATTCAACATCATACTGGAGGTCCTAGATAAAAAAGAAAAGACATCTGGGGAAGGAAGAGGTGAAATTATCACTATTCACAGACAATATGACTTAGCACAGAACTCCTCAAGAAAAAGGACAAATTGGTGGCTCTACCTGATTTTAACAACTATTGTAGAGCCATAGTGGTCACAACAGGATAGTACTGGTATAACGACAGATTTTCAGACCGATGGAAAAAAACTGAAAACCCAGAAATAAAATCATCAGCATACAGACAACTGATTTTTCATAAGGGCCCCAAAAATATAAAATGGGAAGCAGATGCCCCCTTCAACAAGTGGCACTGGAAAAAATGGATATCTACTTACAGAAAAATGAAGCAAGAACCTTATCTGACTCCATGCACAAGAATAAACTCAAGGTTGATCACAGATGTTGAGGTAAAACCCCAAATAATTAGGGCCATTAATGTAAGAATTAGGAAAAAACTGAGAACCTTGGCGCAGGAAATACATAGGCTATCAGAAATAGGCAAGGACACAAATACATAGGAGTGACAAATAGACAAATTGAGTGATATACTGAAGATAAAACTGTGTATATCAGAAGATTTAACCAAGGGAGTAGTAAAAGAGCCCACAGACTGGGAAAACATCTTTAGCAATGACACATCAGGCAAAGGCCTTATTACTTTGCAAGCTTACAATAAGGATAAATCTAACTGCCCACTGAGTAGGTGGGCAAAGGACCTGAAGAGAAGTTTCACAGGGGCAGAAATCTGAGTTCATAATAAGTATATGAGAAAAAGTTCCCAATCATTAGCCATAAGAGAAATGCAAATGCAATACCACCTACCACCTGCAAAGATAGCCCGATTCAAAAATCAGAAAGTAACAAGTGTGTGGGTGGGGCTGTTGGGAGATAGGAATTCTCGTCCACTGCTGGTGGACCTGTAGGTATGTAGAGCCATTATGGAAATTGATTTGGAGATATCTAAAACAGATGGAAATCGAGCTATCATATGACCCAGCAATCACCCTACTGGGCAAATACCCAGAAGAGACCATAAACAAACCACGGACAGACATCTGTGCTCCAATGTTCATTGTGGCACAGTTCACAATTGGAAGGAGTTGGAAACAACCCGTGTCCACCAATGGATGAATGGATCAAATAACTGTGGTCCATACATACCATGTAGTACTGTGCATCTCTAAAAATCAGCGATGAATGCATGGTGGACAGTGCCTCATGGGAAGAACTGGAGGAAATTATACTAATCGAAGTAAAGCACTAAAGGACGAGTACAACATGAGTCCACTGAGGTACGCTTAAAAACAGGGGCATAGAGGAAAAGCTGCTATATACATACATTGCTGGGGTGATGTATGGCGGGTACAATGGCAAGGGCCAAACTCAATACAGGAATACACATGGCAGCCACCTAAATAGGAGGAAGAAAGAGGGGAAAGAAAGAAGACATGAGTAGGGGGTAGGCTAGGGTATGAACCCACCCAAGGGGAGGGTATTGTTTATATATCCACAGGAGAGGGAGAGGGAGAGACCAGGCTTCAACCTGGTGTGCCAAGATGTGAATTCAACATACCAGCCGGTACCAGGGAACCAATAGATAGTACTGCATGACTGGCCCCAATCCCAACTATGTGGACACCACTCCCACCCCAGAAGAATACACTTTAGAGTAAAGCACTGAAGCTGCATCTTGGGGCACATATGAATAAAGCACACAGGAGAAATGAAGAGAAATTGATATTGAGGGTAACACATCCTGGCCCACCAAGCCCAAGGACATATTTCTGCTCAGAACAGATAATGAACATAGAGGACCATAGGACTGGCCCCACCAGGAGACATGGCATCCCTCACTGAACAATAATGCAGGAGGAGACAACACTGGAGACAGTGCAGGAATTGTGCCCAATATGATCTCATCACACTGTGGTGAAATACTAAGGCCATAAAACAGAGAAGCAAGGGGAGCAAAGCAATGAAATCCCTGGGGAATACCAAAAATATATTTTTGGGATAGAGTGTGGCACCCCATCAGACTCTACTGGAGAATAATTCTAAAGGTCAAAAAACAGACCTGGAACAATTTTTAGGCTTTTTTTTTTTTTTAAGTTCTTGATTTCTTTTTGTTGTTATTTTCCTTGTTGTTGTTATTGTTTTATTGGTTTTGTCTTTCTTTGTTGTTTTGTTTGGCTTTGCCTGGTTTTTCATGTATTGACACCTCTGCATGTCCATCTAGATAAGAAATGCTGGATTAACAATTCGGAGATGCAAACATTGGAACCAATGGTTCCCAGGGGATAAAGGAGAAGGGGAGGTAGGAGAAAGGAAGGGGTTGGGCAACCAACCGAGGAACAAGGGAACAACAGGTGACCTAAAATCAATAGAGAGGAGGGCGTAGAATGCCTAGTGGGACTTAATCAAGGGTAATGTAGCAGCAAGGGATTACTAAACATGAATGAAGGTCGAACATGATGGTGATACAAGAGGAAAGTAAAAGGAGATGAAGGAAAGAACCAAGAAGCAAAGGACATTTATATAGATGGAGGTGCATGTACACATGTAAATATATGTATATATAATAAGAGAGGAACAGATCTATGTACTTATAGCTATATATTAAGAATTAAGATTGTAGATGGACATTGGGCCCGGATTCAAGTACTCCTTCAACAGAAAAGCACTTTATTCTACTAATCCGGTATTCTGTGATGCTCACCTTCCCGACATGAATGCTGAAGACAAAATGAGTGCATAAGCAAAGGTGATAAAGAAAGCTGATGGTGTCCAGCTATCAAAATATATAGTGTCTGGGGTCTTAAAGGTTTGAAGATAAACAATTGGCAATCTAGCTGAGAAGCAACAAAGCCCACATGGAAGATGCATACCAGCCTCTGCGATCATGAGGCATCAATGTAACCAGGTATCAGGCATCTAAGACCTAGAACAAAATCTAACCCAGTGTGAATTGGGGGACAGGGAGATGGAGTGGAGACCCAAATCCCATCTCTAGACAATTGGACATCCCCTTACAGAAGGGTCACAGGGAAGAGATGACCCAGTTAGAGTGCAGAATATCATTGATGAAACACACAGTTTTCCTCTAGTTCCTTAATGCTTCCTTCCCCCCACTATATGACCTCAATTATACCTTACAAATCAGATTAGACCAGAGCCTGCACAATGCTACAGAAAAGAGCACACAACACAGGGAACGCAGGATACATAAACCTTTCATGGTCAACAATGAGAGTAGAGATACCAGGAGGATGGGAGGAAAATTGGGGGGAAAAGGGAGAATTGATCACAAGGATCAACATATAGTGCCCGCCCAGTGGTCCAAACAACAGAAAAGTGCGTGAAGTATGACAGAGGATGATATAAGATATGAAAATAATGATCTACAACTTATCAAGGATTCATGAGGGAGAGTGGGTAGGGGAGGGAGGGGAAAATGAGTAGCTGATATCAAGGGCACAAGTAGAAAGAAGATGCTTTGAAAATGATGATGGCAGCATATGTACAAATGTGCTTGATACAACTGATTATTGTGTGACTTGTGATAAGAGATGTACAGCCCCCAATAAAAATATTTAATTTTAAAAAGAGAAGAAACAAACTCTCTCTTATAATAAAAAATATATATATCAGAGTCCATAAGGAAATCTCAAAAAGTTCAGAAAACTATGCTATCACCTTGGAATTTCTATCTCTACAAACTTTTGAAATCTTCTTGTTGAATTAATAGAAAAAATAAAAAAGATTAATTTCTGAGCTTGCTTATCAACCAAAATAATAATAGTAATAATAACAATTATTCTCCCAAATTTCAGTTTATAACATAATTGTTATAAAAATGAAAATAATCATCAAAACATCTTTTTCATTGCCTTATTTTAAAATATTTTTTACCAAATCCTACATAGAAACACGCTGATTCATATTTCAAATGTTACAAAACTGAATAAAACCATCTTTCTTGTGATTCTTGTCAATAAAAATAAGGTAAATCTCAATTTAACTTTTTAAGCATAGGAGAAGATTCAATCCGATCATATACCACAATTTTACAAATTAAATGTTAATAATTTTACAGCATAGCATGTGTAGAAAAATACTTTGGTTGGCCATGTTTAGAAATATCTAATATTCATGGCATTTGAGAAAAATATATGACTCATATTTCTGTGGGGAAAATATGAAATTTTACTTATTGTTGGCACACACAGACACACATCTAGGTTTTCTTTGTTTATTTTTCTGCTGTTGTTCCACTGGTTACAAAAACCACATGAATGCCATTCTATATGTTGTGGATCATTTTTTTTTATCTTAAGCAGAAAGGTTTTCATTATCTTAATCAGCTTTGATTAGATAATTTTTTAAAACCATGAGCCAAGCACTTTGAGTGATTCAATTGGGTTGTGACGCCTTTTCATCCCTGGAGTTGGAAGTTAGGTTCACCTTCACTACAGTTATGAAATAATAATCAGAAAAATCAGTGGATTGATACCAGAAGAGTGAAAGAATTCAAAACAGTTAATAATTAGCAGATGCTGAATAAATCATGTGATAAAAATATTGAGAGAATACATTATTACGTGTTATACATTCTGATACATTTTGATAACATATATAAGAATACTTAAATATTCTCAAACACACATAACTTTTTAAAATTCACTTAAATCATTCTTGATAAAGGATATATCCAATTAATAAGTTGGGGCATGTTCACTTGATAATCATCATAATCATCTAATGGTCTTTTGGAATTGGAAAAGTAGAAATGATGGAACAAGGGGAAGATTATCAATGTCATGGATTTGCACAGTAGTGCAACAATGAGCTGCAACATATAAAATACTGTTAGAATAGGCAGTGCTTCATACTGTTTGTGTCCTGGGGAGACTAAGGAAACAAATTCATGGACATTAATATGTGTCTAAGAAAGAGCTTTCTATAAAGAGCAATTGTACATCAAGAAAACATTACAGCCCAGTCCAGATCAAGTCCATAAATTCTATATTAGCCCATATGTCCATTACCAAGTTATAAATTCCTTTTCAAACTCAGGAAACACATGCAGTGATGCCCAAATGCAGGAAGATCACAGGCCAGTTGGTAGGAGGTCTTGTGGATCCAGTGGTGCTCTATGCATTTCAGCACTGGCAGGGGTCTCTGCATTGCTTCTCCAACTCCCATGGCTCTAGCTGCATCAGTGGAGCCTCATGTCACTTCTGGACAGAGAGAGAGTGTGTCTCCCACCAGCAAGAAGGAAATCTAGGAATTCCCAGAATCTTCAAGAGAAGGCCATGCCACAGAGGCCTCATTGGCTATATAATAATTGACAGGCTAGACTCTACCCATTCATTCATAATCCTCTCAAGTTGATAACAGATTATATAACTACTACACTGTTGTACAGAATCACTATGTGTCTAAACCATCTTGACAATATCTAACAATAGCATGTTATTTTCCAAATATATGTCATTGAAACTGCTTACTTTGCTCTCTATGTAGTCATTACAAATTAATAGCATTACAAAGTGGTTTCCACTATTATTTTATGTATAACATTATTATTCAGCAATATAGTAGAATTTGTGAATAGAATATGTAATTTAACAGGGTCACAATACATCAAAATGTACTCAATGTCAATTAGTTTGTTTGCTGTTTGAGCTTTAACCCCAAAGAACTCGTGATCTCCAAGGTGAAGGATGGAAGGACGCGGAAATGTTTTTCCCTTCGTGTGTGTGTGTGTGTGTGTGTGTGTGTGTGTGTGTGTGTGTGAGTGCTGGCTGTGGTGTCTGTGGGGGTCACTGGAGTATCTCTAGTCATGACTCTAGTTGTGCATCACTCTTTTAGCGCCACACCCTGTAGGATCAGAGTCTGAATTTCTGTTCTAATTGTGCAGCTTCCTCCCTAATTTATGGTCATCTGAATAACTGATAGGTCTTAACTGCCTTTCCACTTTTTTGACCTTTAGATTCAGTTGACTTTTTTTCTCACATTTGTTTACACCAGGTGTATCTATACAATAGCTTTGCTTTCTATGGAGAACTCTGTGAAGTTGCTTTCCCTTGCTTTTCAGTCACACTGCAAAGTGCCTATGGTTGGTAAATCTCTTGGTTAGCTATTTTAATCCAATGCCCCTCTCCCATCCTGGTTTGATGAAATTCTTCCCCTTTCCATTTACTGTCCTAAGTTCCTGATTGTCTTCTCTATCTGTTTCCCTTGCTTTCTCTGTTCTTTGATGCAGGGAAATGTCCTGTCTGTGTGTGACTAAGTCACCACTTTGATCCATACCAGAGAGCAACTTAAAAAATTTACCATTACATAACTCTTAAACTTCAAACTTTTCCTATTTATTCAGGGAATTTTCAATAAGATCTCATGAATTTTGGAAAGTCTTGGATAAAATCAGTACTTCACAATATTTGGAAAATGAGAATTGGAAAATAGCTTAAGAAGTCATGCAATTTTTGGGTGCTTTTGTAGTCTTGTTGGGTTTTGTTATGTGTGCCTGATGGATCACCAGGGATGATAATTTTTTCTCAGGAAGAATTTTTTTGTATTTTCTCAATAATAATTTTAATTAATTAATCAGTCAATTAATTAATTACATTTTCTTTCAAATACATTTATTTTCAAATGTATTTGCTTCAAATATATTCCTTTTTAAACAAAACAAAGTGTTTGTTTATACCTACCTATTTAGCATCTTTGATGTTTTAAGTGGTATCATATATTTCTACCTGAAATGTCTGCGTGTGTGTGTGTGTGTGTGTGTGTGTGTGTGTGTGTGTGTGAGAGAGAGAGAGAGAGAGAGAGAGAGAGAGAGAGAGAGAGAGAGAGAGAGAGAGAGAGAGAGCATTTACTAGCTTAAAGACTGTTTTGGGTCTGAGTTAGGGTTTTCTGCAGAGCACTTTATTGTTCTTGGCGTGTCAGCAAAACACCATGAAAGGCTTTCCAATGGTTCACGGAAGTACTTGTCTAATCTGCTTCTGAGGAGACCGGTGGTGACAACTTCCCTGGTTTAATTTATGAATGGCCAATCCAAACTCTCTGTCCTGGAACTTCAGCAGCAGTGAGGGTAGAGGGAATTGCTGGGAAAGGATCCCTTCCGACTGGCTTGAGCTAGGACGTGGGAGACCCATCCTTCCAGGTTTTCATCAGAACTAGGTCTCCAGGCAGGCAAAAGGGGGCAGCTTTTCCTACCTGGGGTCTGGATGAGCCCAAACAGATGGAAAGCCTCGTAGCATTGGGCTACTCTGCTGGTACTAAAGCTACCTCAGGTCTGTGGTTGGCCCTGAAAATTCTCTTGTAATGTTGATCTGTAGATGACGCATTTTTCACCTTCTCTATATAATTTCTTGTATACCAATTGATTTATGAAATACATTTTTTGGGTACATAAAACTAGATGAACATTTTTCTTCTCCAAAAGGAGTGAAAAAGAAATTTAAAAATACATAAGGCAAATGGAAATTATATAGCAAAATTATAGAAATGCACTATATTATCAGCCAAAATTTTTAAACCTAGTTTTATAGAAAACTCTAGTTAATGACAGCACAAAGCTTCCCTTTTAAAGTGCACTGAACATATATATTTGTATAACCATAAATCTCTGTGTATTACAAGAATATTTGAATTTCATTCTATATAAGAAGAAAGTAGTTAAAATACTATTTGCAGATAAATTTATAACACTAAAGAACAATGCTACAAAATAAAAATATTCAAATAATTTGAATATGTTCATATTGAAGTATTCAGTTTATTTCATGGTAAACCAGGAAATTAATATATGAAGATAAAATTCAGTAGAGATTAGAGCAGAATTTTGTTATGAGTGAATGAGTAGAGAGGGAGTATAATTAAATATAATGAGAAAGGAAAAACAAAGCATAAAAAATGGCCAAAGAGATATTTGCAAGATGAATAATATTGATAAATATTTGCAATGATGGAAGATGAAAGAAAAAGACACAAATTCCAAAAATTATGAGTAAAAGAGGTTGACACTTACATTATGAATAATATTGTGCTGATGCATTATATAACTTGCCTAAAATGGAAAATAATACATAAAAGATACAAACTTTCAAAGATTACTCAAGAGAAATAAATAGGATAGATAGCTTCATTTCTATTATGGTACAGATTTATAGTCATAACCTTTCCCACAAAGATAAACTTTGTGCTTACATGGCTTCACTGGTGAAATCAATTAAACAATTATTTAATCAATTAACTCCCTCGCAAATTTTATCTGAATATT
This sequence comes from Tenrec ecaudatus, assembly GCF_050624435.1. Classification (NCBI taxonomy): domain Eukaryota; kingdom Metazoa; phylum Chordata; class Mammalia; order Afrosoricida; family Tenrecidae; genus Tenrec; species Tenrec ecaudatus. Next base: position 239,245,622 of record NC_134531.1, read on the forward strand.
TAAGAGAATAAAATACCAAATGATCTTGATGTCAATGCTGGGTGAAAATTTAAGAAGGTAACATTACAGACAATGCAAAAAATCTTTTAAGAAACTAATCAAAATTGAACACTTCATGAAGAAGTGATGTCTACACAAACGGTAAAAGGATTAGTTCAATATCAAAAAATAAAAACATAGTAATTGACAAATTTAGCAACCTATAAATTAAAATAAAGGTTATATTCTGTTCAAGGTGTTTAGGCATTGGGCTGCTAACTTCCTGATTGGGGTACAGAACCCAGCCCCTGCTACTCAGGAAAATAATGCAAGGGTATAATGTAACATCACTATGAACTATAAATTATAATAGGATGGAAAATAATGAGCTTGTTTTTTAATTAAGAGATTGCTTACTGTCATCAAGTGGGTTTCAACTCATAGCACAAGTCTATAGGACAAAGTAGAATTTCCCTTGTAGGTTTCTGTGGTGTAGGTCTTAACAGGATCAGACAGCCTAATCTGGCAGGTGGTGTTGAATTGCTGATCTTGAGGTTAGCAGTCCAACATATAAGCCACTAAGCTACCAGGAGACTCAAACGAATACAAAATCATTGCCACTCAGTCATTTCTGACTCATAGCGACCCTATAGGACAAGGTAGAACTTCCCCATTGAGTTTCGGAAATTTTAAATCTTTTTTGGCACAGAGATCCAATACATCTTTCCTCCTGAGAGCATGCCGCGGGTTCAAACTGCTGACCAGTACATAGCCCTGTCTATCACAAAGAAACTTGTTGTCTGTTTAATCAGAGAATTGTCTTGAGAGAAATCTGTTCTGGCCTCTCTGAGGAAAATCTTTTTTCTTGAATCTCCAGCGTTCTTTTCATAGTTTGTTGGACCTCTCCTTGTGAATAGCAGCAATAAGATGGTGCAGGGATGCAGACCACACTGGGTGACACTGCCAGAGTGGGTGCTGCCAAAGTATCCTTAAAGTCTTTGTTCAGTATTTAAGCCTAAATATATAATGCTTCAATAGTCTGAATCGTTACATATAATAATAATAATAATAAGACATTTTTCTTAATAGCAGCTTACAGATATCTATATACCTATCAATCTAAAACATTATGATTATATACTTTTTAGCCTTTTAATGAGTGCAGAGTGCAATAACAAAAAGTGTTCTTCTAATAATTCAATTTTATTGCACACATTACAGGCACACTTGATTGTTTCCATTGTTGCCCGTGTTTTCATAATCACTGATTTTGTCAAATTTTCTGGTGGTAATTAGTACTTGTGAACTTATATCAATAACATGATTGAGAATAAAGTAGCAGTAAAGAAAATGAATGATAACATTAAAATATATTTCCACCCAGTTCCTAATAACCTTGTATTAAATAATGTTGTAATTCCCCAAGGAAATATGTTACAAAACACATTGTTCTTAGTGTTAGTATGATCAAAGAAATATCACATCTAAGAGATGTATATAGATCAACTATTGCTCTATTATTAAGATTGACAATAAGAAATATTACTAAGTATTATATAAAGGAATCATGGCGGCTGCTAACCACGAGGCATTTGTAAAATCCTAAAAAATAATTTATTTAAAACCTATTGCTTACAATGACTTCAATAAACTTTATTCTAGTCCTGCCTTCCCAAATTGAATGATTTGTTGTTATATATTGGTGGTTATGTTCTTTCCAAATAATATTTGGTAATCTATTAAGATTGACTGGTTACTTTATCAGCTACTCTTTTCACCCTCTCAGAAAAGAAGTCAATCAAAGACATCTTTACTCTGCTCAAAAACCAGAAATTTTAAATGTGCAAATACAATGCATTAATATCTGGAAATCACTCAAATTTATGCAGTTCAAATTTGTTTTTATAAATTTATAAAAATAACTGTTTCCCTCCTGTGCCTCCACAGCTAATTCAATATGATATATGGCTAATTTTATATTCAGAAGGACATTCAAAATTATTATGTGAAGAACAATAAAAAATTTGATATTTTAATGATTATTATTATGAATAGGAATAGTGTATATCTGTGTGTAAGTGACCTTCAATGAGCTGAAAAATATGTTCACAAAAGTGTAATTTCAAATAAATCCAACTCAATTTTTTTCAATATAAGAATTACTTTATATTGAAAGGACACAGATAAGTTATGTTTCTCTGCTTACATTGATATGGGCTCCTTACTACCTAATTCTCAAAGACAATATTCTTTTGATAGGAAAAAATTTTCATTTTAAAATGTGCCTCACTAAACTTTACTGTTCAAAACCTGATGATTGCTTTTAGAAAAGGAAACTCCGCCCAAAGCAAGAATATAAAATAATTCTACGGAATCTTTGGATTGAAAAATGCTTAAAATTGCGTGTGGTATGAGTGCGTGTGTATTTAAGACTGCAAAGTCAATGGTATTTCCAAACAAGTTCTGAAATATTTAACTGTCGCTGGTAATAATTTATAAACTAGTGATGCTGACATTTGCCTGATAGATCTGAGGGGCATGTTAATGGAGTACAATGAAGACAGATAGCTCCATTCTGGTACCACTGAGCACACAGCCTCCTCATGAAACACTTCTCGGCCAATGCACATCAATCTCACCATGATGGCTGCTCAGATTAGACAGGGAGGAACACTCCTGTGAATCTTAAAAGGCCATTTCTGTCTTTTGTGAAGTTGTTTAACTTTGTTTTCATTTTATGAAAACTGGCTTAGCTCTAACACACACAGGTTTTGACAGATCGATTTCTACCGAGTACCTAGGAAAAAGTCATTTTAAAGAAAAATAAATGACAATTCCTCAGAATAAACTGGACCCAGAATTAATATAAGATTATGTAAAATGTTATATATAATGCATTATTTTTCTTATACAATTTATAAATGAGTCATATTTATGTGAAAGTTTTTGATTAGTTACTACTTTGAATGTGATATCTGCCAGTAGAAGTCACAATTTTCACAAGGCATGTTTAATTTATTTGAAACCTAATTCATAAAATTCATTAACTCCTCAAGATTATTAAGACACCCTAAGGAAAATATCAAATAACTGTTCTGCACAGTCAATAGGTTGTTCATTTGATATGCCGAAAGCAGCCTCCTAAATGCATCACTGTCATTCTTTATTAAGGATCGTGCACAATATTGACATAGTCAAAAAAGTGCTTTTCTCCATTTTCCAGGAATGATTTGTTCTGGAGAATCATAAACTTGCCACAATGTAAAGTAAAAGTAAACAACACCATGTACAAACTTTGTCCATACATTTATATCTAAAAATAAGCGTGATCTATTATTAAAGATACCATCAGCAAAATAAAAAGACAGTGCTGCTCAGAAATCATGACATGTTTTTTGTTAGTTTGTTTGACTGTGAGATGCAATTTGTCAAACTAAATCAATATAAACACACCAGTTGCTCATTGTTACAAAATTTAAACATTTCTGTGAGACTGAAGGCTTTTGTCATACATTTTGTGAATCTTTCAACTAAGGGATGTACTCTGGCTGAGCGGTGATTGCTAGAAGAGAATAACCTTCAGTGGATGATATTTGTGTACCTTCTCATAACATAACGGGGCCAGTGTCATTGCTCTGACCTCCGTCTTAGTCCCCCTCTGTGTGAATTGTTCCTTTTTGTGCCAAGCACAAACAGGTTCTGTCTCAGATCCCAGTCATTTAGGGCTTAAAGCCACCTATAGTTCCTTTCTCAAGAAGGGTCATTACTAAATCTCAAGAAATAACTAACCCAATCCGAACTGCTTGTTGTCAGATAATTCTAACATACAGTGATCCCATCTACAGAGTGTACCTCTGCTCTAGACTTTCAAAAACGTGACCATTAAGAAGCAGATTGTCAGGCTTTTCTTCCAAGACGCCTCTGCGGGTTCACACTGCTGGGCATTCTATTAAATATATATATATATGTATGTGGTTTAACCCTATAATGCCTGAATTTTCAATTTCAGGAAAACATTTTTTGTGTGTTTTTATTCTTATTTTCATGGTTATTTATATATATATAAACCAAAATATATTAAAAAGATATAATTTGCAAAGTTTTTTTCAATGTAACCAAATCATCACATTCATTCATGGAATTATAATACAAGAATAAAAATGCACCTTCATTTCTATACTATTTTTCATCTTATATTATTATTAAATAAAAATAAAATGAAAACATTTTATTTATAAAATGTAATAAAACATTTATTTGTTTATTATTTTAGTTAGTGTGAAATTGAACAAAACCATTTTTTCCTATTGTGATACAAAGATGAACTTTGAATTTGCTGCCGAAAAATACTGGTGCACTCTTGTAATTTACATTTTTGCATCATCCTCTGTTCGTGACCTCAAGGTAATGGTGAAGACCATCCAAACAGGTACTTTCAGGGATAATTTTGGTGGCAGGACCTCTTCTCTTTTTGTTAGTAAACTCAACATCAGTAAAGCTTGTAGAAGGTCTGCCTTTTTTGTTAGTCTACTACTTTTTTTCCTTCAGGAAGAAGAGCTTCAGCAGTGCTTATTTTGAACTCTTGCAGACTTGGGGAATTTGTGAAATATCATTGAAGTGAATCTTGGACTTTATCTTTTCCCATCTATCTCTACTTATCACTTCCGATACAATAGGACAGTTTCATTTGCTCTTCCAATATAAGCGTGCATTTGAGAGCTTCACCATCGACATAGCAAGCAGTGTACCCAAAATTGCTCAAGTTTCTGGCTACGCAGTGTAAGAGGTTTATTGGGATTTTGCTGGATTGCATAAAGATTTGATTGGTCGACAATATAAATAATGATTTCCTTTGAGAAAAAAATGTCTAAAATATTTAACAGGATGTTTTACTATCCCAGAAGAACCTATTTGTCATAACCATTCAGATATAGGCCTAGCTGTACCATCTCCAGAAATGTGCTGCCAAAGAGGAATTCTTCAATTTCTTGTAGATGGCTTTTTGGGCTTGTAGTTTTTGGAATTGATTCTTCAACTTCAACAACTGAAGTTTGACTCATCTTCACTAGTCTTATCATTACTAACTACGAGTTCTTCTCATTCATCCAAATCAGAATAATCGGGTTCATATTCACTTCCTATTATGGGAAATAAATTGTTATCAAAACAGTTTGAATCGCAATATAATTAAAATTTTATATTGTAAAATCAAAGTGTTTAAATATAATATAATTTTTATTTACCAATTTCATCCATATTAGCATCTGCTTCCTTGTCTGAGTCTGTACTGCTTCCATCTAGGTCATAAACACACCATTTCCATAAAACAAATCACAATCCATGTTGTGGTAATTTTGTCATCGTTGATTTAAAAGACAAAAATAATGAATTCATTACATTTTGAAAAAGAGTAAATATATAATAAATATAATGTTTATGAATAAATATAATGTTTTTATGAGTATTATACCTCTGACATAAAACTATAGTTTTATGAACATATACAAAAAATATCAACACTAAAACTTCACTAGATTGAAAATTATCGTAAAATACACTGAATGTAAACGACCACTTAACTTCAAATACACAAGCAGTCAAAACACTATTCAAGCATTTTGCCGCTAAAATGCATAACTAGCGATATGCATTTGTACTAGTGAAGTGTGATGATTTCGTCGACATTGTCATCTGCTCCCAAAGCTTTTTAATTTCTGTACCAGACACGTTTTAATGAAATATTATGAAAACGTCACGCAAGGTGTTATAGGGCGAACCCTATGAACTATACAGTGACTCTTTCAGATGTGACAATATCCCTCATATAAAATACAAGGGTATAGTGGGAGACTTTGCCTACTCTGTCCCATCAGCATCATCAGTCTACCACTGCTTCCTAATCACAGATGATATTTAAGTCTTCCACTCATAGGCCAAAGAAAGGTTTATGTTCCTACCTCTTGTTTGATAGGTTAGTAGATATTTTGAGAATCTGCACTGGTATCCAAACTAACTTGTTGTGAGCTTGTGGGATCTCTCAGGACCTTTCCCATTTCATGATATCCACAATATTACGACTCTACCTTAGTATAGTAGTTGAAAATGTGTACCTATGGGCAGATGTCCATATTTCCAAAAGCTTCCCCTAAAGACTCCTGTATAGTACTCATACTGATCGTGTACCATCTGAGAGGATGCTGTATGAAATAAACCATCAGAACCATTCATACCTGGAAAATAATGGGAGATGTCACCTTGCTTGCAGTTCACAAGGTCAACAAGTTATACAACAGGTTATCTTTCAAATCCCCAAACAAAAATAGTAATAATCATTGCCTCAAGTTGATGTCAAAGAGCCAGAAGTCAGTCAATTATTCAATATGCCTAGATTCAGTCTCCCCCCACCACTATGTAATGTATACTTACTAAATTGATTTTGATATCTTCTACAAAAAGTCTATGTACAAAACAATCTAACATGTATTTCAGAAATAATTCAAATAATGGCAGTATCTGTGATAAATGTCTCTTTCTCTTTTCTTTCTTTTTCATTAATTCTGGCAGATACCTCCATAAGGATCCCAAATAGACTTGCACTGAAATCATTTCACCCCAGTGAATCTTTCCCTGACATGAATGCACTGTTCCAGATGCAAGTATTGAGAGAAGGCCAATAGAGGCATGTGCAAGTTGACATTGAATAAAGAAGCTTGAAGGAGAAGCCATTCTTCTGGATTGTGGCATTAATAAGGAATATGGAATGTATCATGGACTACCGAAAAACAAATTATCCGTCTTGGAAAAAGTACAGGCTGAATACTCCTTAGAAGTAAGGACGGTGGTAAGATTTTACTGCAGGTACTTTGGACATGTTATCAGGAGAGATTGAAAAATTGAAAACCGAACTCACTGACATCTTAATGGATGCCAACTTATTGTGACTCTCCAGGACAGGGTAGAAATTCCCATATCTCAATTCTTTCTCCTTCAAAGAAGCTTTTGGTTTTGAACCGTGGCCCTTGCAGTTAGTAGGACAAATATTAACTACCATGTCACCAGAGGTCCTTAAGGTGAAACCAGTCACTGGAAAAGGCCATCATGCTTGATAAATTAGAGGGACAGTGAAAATAGGATGGCCATAGACAAGGTCGCTTGACCAGTGGCTGCGACAATGGATTCAAAGACAGTAACAATTATGAGCATGGTGAACGTCCAGGCAGTGTTTCCTTCTGTGAGTTGGAATTGATGGGAAGACACAAAACAAAACAACAATTTTCTGGTGCAATTTCCACTTTCATTTAATCAACAAAGTTATATTTTCTAATTACTCATCTTTCCTCTTTTTTCCCCATCTCTAACATTCAAACCACCAATAATTTTTATTGAATCTTGTTTGATCTATTTTAGACTGAAGGAAATTGAATTATTTGTTAAATTTCTTCTTTGGCTCTAATGCTTGTTATAAACATTTGAAAACTAGTTACATTAACTGATTTTCTTTGTAGGCATATAGATATCCTATTAAGTAAAGCATTACACTTCATCTTAAGATGCTCTTTTTGATAATGAATGTGATTCTTTTTCTATTAAAGTTTTCATTCCCTGCATTGTAATACATATAATTGTTTGATTGAAATTTGCCTATACCCTTCCATTTAACTTGCCTAAGATATCGATCTTTATGAGTTTTATTTCATGTCTTGACTTCTAAGTTTTCTAAATTAATGTACACATTTCACTTTGTAAGTGTTAATGAATATTTGCAGCTATTTGTTTTCATTTTCAGTCATGTCACATTAGCAAAGGAAGGATGAAATTTTGCTCTAGTCTTTTGTGTATCCTCAGTCAGGAATGAGGGTCACAAAAATGGCCTTTTGCTCATTTCTAGAGTGGCAATAGAGTTGTGAATTCCACCTAAAATCTTAATTTAAGATGTTAATAAATCATATTGAGGTATTTCCTATGCCTGTTAGGTGGTCCAGATTTGGTTTCAGTCAATTCTGCAGATCTTTTCTCTCTCTATTTAGTAGTTATACTGACATATATCATACAGTTTAATCATCCAAACTTATTAATAATATTTGTGCAATCACCACCACAATCAAGTTTAGAACATTTTTCTTCTTGTAAACATTATTGTTAGCTTTCCATTTTCCCAGTGCGCATGCACACACACCTTCCCCCCACAAAAAAACATCTTCACCTGTCATGCCTCTAGGCAATTCTCAATCCAGGTTCTGACTCTATAGCTCTTAATCTGCTGGACTGTGTATATACAGAGTTGTACAAACACAAATAGGAAGAAAACAAACAAAGCAAAACAATGACTAGGAAAAAGTGAAAACCTCAATCTATCAGGAAGCAAAAAATATTGAAAACAACAACAAGAACTTTAATTGGAGACAAAAGGGAGAGCAAATGGCAATGTATTACTTTTTTATTTTACACTGTGATGACCCTATGATTCAAATATAATACATTTGAATAGTTCAATTTTATTAAGAAAGGTTGCACAATTGTCACAACAATAAATTTTAGAACATGACTAGGTCAGGCATACCTTTGTCCTCAAAGTAACTACCTTTTCAATTCTAAAGAGGTCTTATGCAGCAGATTACTCAATGCAACTCATATTTTGATCGCTTGACTGCTGTTTCCATATGCATGGGCTGTTGATCTCGATAGGACAAAAGTCTTGAAAATTTCAAACTTTTCTCATTTATCATGAAGTTAGCTCCTGGTCAGGTTGTGAAGATTTTGTTCTTTACCTTGAGTTATAATCCATACTGAAGCTGCAATTCTTGATTTTCACCAGCAAGTGCTTCAAGTCCTCCAAACTTTCAGCAAGCAAGGCTGTGTTGTCTCCATATTACAGGTTAATATGCCTTCCTCCAATTTACATGCCTTATTCTTCATATATTCCAATTTCTCTAAATATTTTCTCAGCATACAGATTGAATAAGTATGATGAAAGGATACAACTCTGGCAAACACCTTTTCTGATTTTAAATCATATAGTATTCCATTGTTTATTTCACAAAACTGCTACTTGATACATGTACAAGTTCAACACAAGTACTATGAAGTGTTCTGGAATTTCCATTCTTCTCAACTTTACTCATAGGTTGTTATGATCCACATACTTGAATGCCTTGATATAGTCAAATGAAACACAGGTAAACATCTTTCCAGTATTCTCTGCTTTGGTCCATGATCCATCAGACATCAACGATATCCCTCCTTCCAAATCTGTGGCAGTTACATAATCTCCTGTCAACTTGCTAAGGGGTGGAGTCCCATCTGTCAATCAGGTCCTAGCCAATGAGGCCTCTCTGTGGTCATAACTTTCTCCTGAGAATTCTAGGAAATCCTGCATTTTCTATTTTGGAGGCTGGAGACACCTTTCTCTCTGATCACTCCCTGGGAGACATTGCAGCTGACAAGACACATGGAACTACCCTGATATTCCAGACCACTGAAGCTGTAGAAGCCATGTAGAGACACTGCCAGTGCTGAGATGCTTACAACACCACTGGATTCAAAGACGTTCTACCCACTGGCCTCTTATCATCCTGTATTTGGCATCTTTGCATGTGTTTCTTGAGTCTGAAGAGGACTTTATAGATTGGTGTTTTACATATGTGCTAATATCAGACTGATGGGCTTGGACTGGACTGCGTTGAGATGCTTTCTTGAAGTAAAATCATGCTTTATATAAAACGCTCTCATATACACATATGAGTTTCTTTGGATTTGTTCTCTAGTCTACTCAGACTAACACAATTATCTCTGGATTTGTTTCTCTAATCTACCAGGACTAACACATTATGGTACCAGGAGCTGTGTATTAGAGAAACAAATCATAAAGATGAAGATTAGATGCTTGCTTGACCTTTGCCTCAAGGTAGTTTTTCTTCTTTGTCTAGCTAGAGGTCAGATATGGTCATGCAGTTTACTGGGGTGTTTTCTGGAAATAATGTATGAATTTAAAGTTTTGATTCCTAGAAATTGTCTTAGGTTAAACCTGTCTGAAATGGTGAAAATGAATGTGATATATGTGAATCTTGAACTCAGGTGGCAAAATTGCCTCTTGAATTTCTCAGAGACCACACTGTTTAGTGACAATGGCTGACAGAAGGTCCCACTCTGGTTGGAGGCAATGCAACCACAGGCTTAAAGCCATATATTGTAACAATTGACTAGTTTAGATAAGGATTAATATAGATAAGAATTGAATTTGACTGTTTAAAGAATTGAGTTTAAGATCTGATTCTATTTTGTCTACACTGATTTCTTCTGCTTATTGTTATTGATATAATGATTGATAGGAATGATTATAAGGCCATATGAAAATAAAGAACTTATAAGTCCACTTGTATTCAGCCATAAAAATCAAAGAGTTAAGTGGGTTTAGGACATTCCTGCTCTGAAGAAGCAAAAGAGGAAGATTAGAAGGCTCTGAAAAGATAAGTCCCACCCAGTGTTTTGAGTTCTCAGGACATTCAAAGCTGAAGAGACTGGCAGTCTAGGGGGCTATTGACAGATTGAAGTTAAAAAAAGGAACTTGTTTGAATTTTGAATTTTGAGCTAGTGGGTTTTGTCAGAAGCTGGGAAAAAATTGGAACCATGAAGAAAACTCCCCTCTATGACCGAATATTAAAGCGAGCCTGTGGGCAGATTGAAATGCTTGCTAGGTGACCACCTGGATCCACTTGCGTGGAAGTGGGAGAAAAGCATAAATAGAGAAATGGCTTGCATCTGATCATTGACATCTGTGGACCTGGTTTACAGGGACTAGAAGAGAAAATGAGTGTGGGTTGACTGTTCTGAAGTTCATGACAAAGGGGTTAAGGTTGTTGAGAATTTGTGATGGGACACATGGTCAGAAGGTGAGATGGCCAATGGGAACCCTGTTGATCTAAGTGAGGCAGCACACATTGAGTTGACCAGAACTCAACCAGATGAGAAGATGATATTTGTGCCTCTGAACTGGTGCGTATAACTGCTGACTTTTGAACAGCCTGGTTTGATTTGACTTTGCTTATGGATGTCACAAGGTTTCAAATGGAATGAAGACTCTTCACATCAAAGACTATGAATGTCCCTCAGAGATTTGGGTTGATGTAGGTGGCAATATAGAAATTTAGAACCCCAAATTGGGGGATAAAGGCATGAAGTGGTCGGCTTAAAAACTTTCATAGGTGGAGGAATATATTCATAAGATTATAATATTAAGGTGTAGGTGTTATTTAACTGCAACTGTTAGGCATAAATTTTGTTGTGTTGTTCACTTATAGAACATTATGTTTAAATGAGGCTTTGGCACATATTGAATTATATGCATTTAAGTTTTATCCTGTTATGTACATATATGATTTTATTATTTTGTTTAAAAATCATGTATGGCTAACGAGTTGTGTAAAACTGTCAAGTTGACAAAGGGTGGTCTGTGGCAGTTACGCAATTTCCTATCAAGTTGTGAAGGGGTGGAGTCTAGCCTTTCAATCAGGTTATAGCTAACGAGGTCTCTCTGTGGGCAGGGCCTTCTCCTAAGGATTCTGGGAACTCTTGTATTCTTCCCTGGAGGTGGGGGACTCTGCTTTGCCTTCCTGTTGACAAGACACATAAGGTGACACTGATAGATCCACAGCCCAGGAGCTGGAAGACCCATGCCAATGCTGAAATGCTTTTACTGCCAAAGGCTCCATAAGACTTTCCATCCATTGGCCTGTGCTTTCCCATTGCATTTGTTACATGAGTCTGAAGAGGAAGTTACAGACTGCTATCAGACATATGAGCTTGTATCAGACTTATGGATTTGATCAGGACTTCTCTGGGGTATTTTCTCAATATAAACTTTCTTTTTGATATAAGTTCTCTCTTACACATATGAGTGTCTCTGGAATTGTTTCTCTAGTCTACCTGGACTAATACATTAGGTCACAGCTTGAACTCATTTGGAGGTGCAAGAGAAATAACTGACTGGAGGCCTGATACACACACAATCTCTGCTTCATCTTCTAGCTGACAAGACACATGGGGCTATGCCTGAGTCCTGGAGCTGGAGGAGCCATGTGGAGACCCCTGGAAATGCTTAGATGCTTCCACTACCACTGGATCCACAAGAATTTCTACCTACTGGTCTGTGATCTTTCTACATTCATCATCATTTCATGTTTTGCATGAGTCTGAAGAGGAATTTAATAGATTGGTATTGGACATGTGGACTAATATTGGACATATGAACTTGATCTGGACTGGGCTGGGATGTTTTCTTAATGTGCAATTACTCTTTATATAAAGCTCTTTCCTATATATACAGATGAATGTCTATGAATTTGTTTCTCTAGTCTGCCCAGACTAAAACAATGCCCTCTTCTGAAACCAGCCTGAACCTTTGGCTGCTTCCTGTAATTATGCTTCTTGGATCACCTTGCAACCCTTTTTGGATCATCTTCAGCAACATTTTATTTGCATACTATACCAATGATATTGTTTTGTAGTCTGAGCATTCCCTTGGGTCATCCCCCTATGAAGCATTCTATTATGTCACATATGGTCACTATGGGATGGAATTTTTATGAGTATAATATAAAATCAGTTGAGATATATGTTGAACATAATATTGGCCCCATTAATTCATGACTCTGATAAAGAGTATTTTTTAAAAATATTACTTTATGATCTCAAAATAGATCAAGACTTCATAAAAATTTATTCCACAAACTAGTTAGGTGTCAATGAGTCATCTCAAATTCACAGAATCAATCGCAGCTGCAATCACTTACAGCTTTTTTTTTTTTTTAGGCTTCGTTTTTATTTAGAATTAAAAAAAGGAAAATAGGGGGGAAATATTAGGCCTGAATCATTAGGAGGTTTGCGAAAGGCAGATTTCAGGAGTTTTGGAGACTGGAGGGAAAATATTTGAGGATGAGGTCCGGGAAGCAGACGGGAAGAGGAAACGTGGGATGGATGCACTCAGGAGAAGCCCCCACACACTTACAGCTTTTAAGAATCATAATTCAGTTCTCATTACCTCCATTCTGATCTTGTTGTTATTGGGTGCATGTAATTGGTTCCAATTCATAGCTTAAACAGAATGAAGCATTGTCTAGTCCTGACATAGCCTCATAATTGTTGTTGTTCTTGAGCCAAGTGTTGCAACCATGATGTAAATACACCTTGTTGAGGGTTTTCCTTTTTTCACTGTCTTTCCATTTTTTTTTATTTGTGAAAAATCTGTTTTTATTTCTTTTTTTTTTTTGGTTAATATTACATTTCTTAAAATTTTTTATTTATATATTTATTTGCATTTTATTAGGGGCTCATACAACTCTTATCACAATCCATACATATCCATATACATACATCAATTGTATAAAGCACATCCGTACATTCTTTGCCCTAATCATTTTCTTTCTTTTTTTATTTTTAATCTTTTTATTGGGGCTCATAAGGCTCTTATCACAATCTGTGCATACATCAAATGAGCAAAGCACCCTTGTACATTCGTTGCACTCGTCACTCTCATAATTCACCTTCCACTTGGGTTCCTGGAATCAGCTCGGTTTCCCTTTTTTTACCCCCATCCACCTCCCTCCCTGATCCCACCCCTGGTTCCTTGATAGTTTATAAATAATTATTATATCTTATTTTACACTCCCCGGCATCTCCCCTCACCCGCCTCCCCCTTGACAATCTCTCAGAGAGGAGGTTACACATAGATCTCCGAGATCGGTTCTCCCTTTCTACATGCCCTTCCCTCCTGGTGTCGCCACTCCCACCGCTGGTGTTGAAGGGTTTGTCTGTCCTAGATTCCCTGTGCCTCCAGATCCCCACTGCACCGCTGTACATCCTCTGGTAGAACCAGGTCCGCAAGGCAAGGTAGGATTGGGGTCATGATGATTGGGAGGGGAGGAAGCGTTCAGGAACTAGAGGAAGGTTTTGTGTTTCATTGTTGTTACACTGAACCCTGTTTGGCCCATCTCCTCCTCCCTACCCCTCTGGAAGGGGTGTTCAGCTCTCTACAGGTGGGCATTGGGTCCCCATCATGCACTCCCCCTCTTTCACGATGATGTGATTCTCACCACCACCCCACCTTTGATTTTGGAGACCTGGTCTCCTCTGTCCTTCATGGTCACCTATGTTGGTGTGCTGCTTCCGGGTGGGCTCAGTTGCTTCTGGGCTAGATGGCCGCTTGTTTGCTTTCAAGCCTTTAAGTCCCCAGACGCTATATCTCTCAGTAGCCGGGCACCATCCGCCTTCTTCACCACACTTGCTTATGCACACTTTCGTCTTCAGCCATTATGTGAGGAAGGTGATCACACAATGATTGTTTTTGTTCCTTTTTTATCTGCTACATGGTCCATTCAACACCTTGTATTCGCTTAGGCCATGTGCTTCTTCTCTGTGGGCTTTGTTGCTTCTGAGCTAGATGGCCGCTTATTTGCCTTCAAGCCTTTAAGACCCCAGACGCTATATCTTTTTTTGATAGCCGGGCACCATCAGCTTTCTTCACCACATTTGCTTACACACATGGCTGTCTTCAGTGATCATGTCGGGAAGATGGGTATCCTGCAGTGGCTGCTTAGCAGGGCGAGGTGCTATTGTATTGGGGGATTATGCATGAGGAGGCCCAATGTCCATCTGCTACCCTACTACTGAACCTATAAATATATGCATATAAATCTATTGCCCCCATAAACATAAATATATTTACATATGTACATGTCTGTATTTAGGCTTCTCTGTATGCACTTTGCCTCCTACTCCTTTCCTCTATTTCCTTTCGCTTTCCTCCCGACCCATTACCATGTTTAGCCTTCATTCTGGATTCAGTAGTTCCTCTCAGTTGTAAACATCATTATGGTCATTCTAAGGGACTAGTCTCTCCTGATACCATGTCCAAAGTACTTGAGACAAGTCTAGCTATTCTTGCTTCTAAAGAGTATGCTATCTGTAGTCCTTTGAAGTTAGAATTACTTTTTTCTTCTGGCAGTCCTGGTACTTTCAATGTTCTTCAATACTTATTCTGCCATTGTCATCCAATGTATAGATTTTGTTTATATTATCTCAAATACATCATAACTTTTCCTACAGTACATGACCTCTGCATTTTTTGCTGATTTTCACAAAACCCTTCTTGATTATAAATTTGCCTTTGCAATCATTCCCCTCAACACAGAGAGGTTAGTCTAAAGGGCACAAATTAGCTTACAATATGCATGTAGGATTCCAATGAATTGATTTAGTATAATTCCTTAATTAAAAACAACTATAACAGAATTGTCTATGTATTTATGAATAATGAATAATATATGTTTCTTTCCTTATAGTTTTCATTTTGGTTTATAAACATTCTACTTGGATATAAACTTTCTTTCAAATTCCAGACATTTTATATAATTCGTGTATTAAATTATCTATATACATACTTGACAGAAAATGATAACATTTTAATCACAATGAAAAAGCCTCAGTGGTACAATTCTTTCAATGAAGATAACAACAGAAATTATTTTCCAAGGTACATCTCATTCTCGAAAAAGCTTATCTTGATATGTTTTATTATAGTTGTCAAAGTCTATGAGCCACCTGAATGGGTTTGCTATTGTTAAATCATTGTATATTATCTCAAGGGTTTTAATTAATTCACACTCATGTAAGCTATCCCCACACTTGCTTTAAAAAAAGAAAGAAAATTAACCAAATCCAACCAAGCCAAGCATTATGCTCCTTGTTTATATTCCCCCTATTTAGACAACTACCCATTGTCCTTATTCACTCATTGTGAGTCACTTAGACAACCACTATTCATCTCTTGTCTGAACAAGAATGTCCTTAGAATTGAGGGTGAGAAGAGTTTAACTCCTGTTCTTTGGGCATCTTATTAGAGGAAGGGTAACATGCTTGGGAAAATAGATGCTCAGTGAAGTTGAGGAAGATCATCAAGGACATCTACTGGTTTAGTGGCTACATCCATATACTCAAGTATAGTAAAGCAGTAATGATTGCGAGGATGGTGCACTGACAGGATAGTGCCTTGTTATACATAACAACCTGTGAATTGAAACCACTTGATTGTGCATTGTGCTAAGGAACATAAGACATACATCAGATTTATAAAAAGAAAAGTTTTCTTGTGTTTTAAATTTGTACAGTAATTCACACACATAAAATATACACATATAATAATGTATAATGCAGTAATACTTATAAATTTTAATAACATGTGATGAAACTAATTGGAATATCAACTGTTAAAGAAAACAAGGGATTGTTTATTCATGCTAAATTATAAGCACTATTTATAAAATTATCCCTTTGTATTGGAGATTAAATTCTGAACACCCTTGTTTGCAAAAGCTATGAATGTCAGTGCTAGTCCCAAATCCATGTGCAGGGTCCCCACCTAGATTAAGCATCCAGTGAATACTTTCTGATCATTAACCAGGGATGGAGATAATTGTACCTTCAGGCAATATGCCTTGGGAACTAGATTAACTCCATTCTCTCTAGCGAGCTCAGGGAGGGGCAGTCTTTCTTAGGGGTTTGTCTGGAATTGTCCTTAATGAAGGTCTCTGTACTGGGACAGTAAGGGTATTGTATAGTCATGAGTTATGCCCTATCAGTCCAGCACTGACTACCTTGTTTGGAGGACCCTGGACCAATTTTATAAGCTTTTCTATCTAACATAATGTATGTGTCCCATTATGGCCCTATTCCAGTTTTATACGAAGGTGTACCCCCAAAAGCCGAGATTTTTTTTCAAAGCTATTTATTTAAATTCTTTTTACAAAACGACCTTAGCTCCTTTGAAGTACTCCCCATTGCAATTACATTTGTGAAATCTGAGATTCCATTCTTAGAACCATTTTTCAAACTCATCTGTTTGGCTGTCTGACAGCACCTTTTCGTTTTTTTCCTTCACCTCTTCTACATTGTCAAATCACTGTCTTTTCATGTCCTTCTTCATTCATGGAAAAAAAAGAAGTCACACAGAGCAAAGTCAGGTCAATAAAGTGTGTGGGGCAAAAGAGGCATGTTATTTTCCCCCCAAACTGGCACACTGCGATAACTGCATGAGCAGGTACATTGGCGTTGTGGCAAAACCAGTCTTCTGGCACAAATCAGACCTTTTTTTGTTGCACACTGTTATGCAATCATTCAGAACCTGTAAATAGAAAGCATGATGAACAGTTCGGCTTGGTGGACTGATCTTCAAATGCACGATCCCCTCACATTAGCAGAGCTTTTATTTCCCTTTTGTGTGTGAGTGTGTATGTGGTTCCGGGGAAGTGGGGGATCCCCCTTCCTACATGCATCTGCAAATAAGATGTATTGATCTTTCAACAATCATGAATTTGTGACAATTTCCTTTATTCTATTCTCTATTTATCTAGCTTCTCAATTATGAATCCATGGATGCCATTTTGATCTCATGTTAATGGCCTCCCTAATCTGGCTGTTGTGTCTGTGTCTTTGTGTTGTCTTTATCTCTTTTAAAACTTAATAAATGTTCTTAAATTATATTTGAAATGGTTTTCTTTTGTATCCTAAAACACTGTCAAGATTTTCGTAATAATAAATGACCATTTCATAAAACTTTTTTTTTTTACAAACTATAGTTAAACTCAAGCTCACTGCCATTGAGTCAATACTGCCTCATAGTGACCCTATAGGACAAGGTAGAATTACCCCTGTGAGTTCCCTAGGCTGTAACAGTTACAGGAGTAGAAAGTTCCATTTTTCACTCAAGTAGCAGATGGTGTTTCGAAGTGCCAACCTGTAGATTGCAGCCCAACATGTAACCACCACCACACCAGGGCTTCAAACCAACTTTAAGTGTCATTAAATCAACTCAAACTCATAGCCGCCCCATGTGCCCAACAGAACCAAATATGGTCCTGACACAGCTTTTCTTTCTTTGTCATTATAATTGAGCCTGTTGTTGCAACCACTGTATCAATCCATTTCACTCAGCATCATCTGTTTTTTCACTGATCCTCTAGCTTACCAAGCACAGTGTCCTTCACCAGAGATTGACCTGTCTTGATAACTTGTTTGAAGTACTTGAGATAGAGTCACAACATCCTTGCTTTTAAGAAGTACTCTGGAAATATATTTTCAAAGATGGTTTTGTTTGTTTTTCTGGCATCTATGGTCTTTCCAATATTATTTGTCAATATAATGATTCAAATTCATCCAATGTTTTCTAAGTGTCCTTTTTCATTGTTTGACTATCAGATGTATGTGAGGCATTTGAAAATACAATGTCTTCAGCCAGGTGCTCTGTAGTCCTCTGATATCTTTGATCTTTAGCACGTTAAAGAGGTCATGTGCTACAGATTTGCTCAGTGGGATATTCTGTTTGATTTCTGGACTGCTGCTTCCATGTGTGTTGATTGTGGAGCCCAGTAAAATGAAATCCTTAACAATTTCAATCTTATCTCTATTATAATTTTGCCTATTGCTCCAGTTGTAGGAATTTCTTTTTTTCATTGAGGTTCGATGAATACCCATTGATCTTGGTATTATCTATTATCTGCCAATGTCCATCTGACATCAGTAATAATATCAATCCCTTTATGTTCCTTTCTTAATTTGGCTTGAATTTATGCCAGATCCTTATCAATGTACTGCTGAAGTCATTTTTGAACTTCATTCAGGAAAAGCTCACTTGCATATGCTGATGTTAAAGATATTGTTTCAGTACTCTGTTGAGTTACCTTTCTTTGAGATGGACACATAACAATATCTTGTAGTTGGCTTCCAACCACATTTCTTTGCATAAAATAGTGCTTCTAATACTATGTCAAGTTATTGATATATTTTATTTCAATTAATATGAAATTTATAGAAATTGATAATTATGCAAAAAATTATATACAATTCTATTACTCTGCTGCATACACATACTATTCCAGTTATGGCACAAGTGTGTGTAAGGAAAGCTATATGGATCAGAATAACATCAACAGTTAAGAAGTTAGAACTTTAATTTAAATCCAAGGACAAAGGCCATAATTGGCTGGCCGGCCTTAGAGAAAGTTCAGGAATGTTGATTCTCATGGAAATATGTGTTGAAGAGGATATGGAAACCCACTCAGCCAAGGAGTCAGGAGGTACACCCTGCAGGTACCTTGTATTTCCTTATATAACATTAAAGCTCTTCTGCTGGAGGGGAGGGTGCAACCGACCCTGATAAAGCCATCAAGGGTGGTTTTGCTTTTTTGAGGGCATGAGCTTAGGTCATATGCTGTAAACTTGTTGAAGGTAAGAAAAAGGAAGGGAGCCAGGCTATGAGGAGGGTGGCCGTGCATAGAATGTCCTTATACTGCAAGACTGGGAAACCTTTACCTGCTGACAGAAGTAGGGATTGAGCTTTCCTGAGGCAACACGAGAAATGGGGAAAAAAACAATGTCAATAAACATAATATGGGGATTGTGTTAGGCAGGATTATTTATAGCAGTAGTTTCTACATTCCTAATGCTATGACCCTTTAATACAGTTCCTCATGTTGTGGTGATCCCTAACCATAAACTAATCGTGTTGTTACTTCATGACTGTAATTTTGCTACTCTTATGAATTGGGCCACGCCTGTGAAAGGGTTGTTCCACCCCCAAAGGGGTCACAACCCAGTGACCTAGAGAAACAAAACCAGGACACTTGTTATTATTGTAGAGCTAGATAGGTATTTATACTGTGAGAAGGAATATAACAGTTAATTCGTCCACACAGCAGTACAGCGGGCTCAGTTCAACTCACTTTTGTGAAACAGTTAACATACTGGAAGTCCTTCAGCTCTTATGGGCTGCCATTTTCAAGGTCAAGGAAGCAGAGCGAGGAGTATTCCCTCAGACAAGGTAGGTAGTCTATCCACAGGCAGCAGGCAGCAGAGCAGGGTGGGTCAGCAATAGTCAGTAGTTAGGGAGCTTAGCAAAGAAGGCCCCAAGAAGATCTCACACTCAAGCAATGCATGAATACAGGAGCCACCAGCCTCGGGCTCAAACAATGTATACACCAGCTATGTGGCAAAGCAGGTCTCAAAGAGCCTCAAAATCTAGCCATAGGATGCAAGGGTTAGCTTGGACCACAGGTAGTGTAGACCACAGGTTGAGGCAGAGAACTAGCTAAAACAGAAGCATGCTGGTATGATCACCAGGGAGCAAGAGAGAGATGAGAACCCGGCTGTCTTTATTTATCTCAGTCGTCCTCCAATCAAGCTGTGACCTGATTAAACTCCATTCACACATTCTTGTTGGCCTAGTTAGCACAATAAACCTAGCTATCACAGTTAACTCCTTGTCAGCTTGGCACTTCTACACAATTCTAAAGTCATACATAATTTCCAGACATTAATAAAATCACTCTTACAACTATATCTATCACATGTATAAATGAAAGGATAATGAACCTATTTGTATCTGTTATATTATACATGAACAAAGGAAAGATTCAATAAGCACATATAAGGTAAAAATACTGACAATCACAAACCTCACTTTTGCAATTGATCACATGGCTATAACTGATAGATATAACTACCTTCTTCTACTACCCATTCTGTATTAACCTTTGCCTGGTGGGGTGACCCAGAATTTCATTCCTGAGGAATCTGGGTCATTAGATGTCCTGACAGGATTGGGTTGCTGTAGTTTACCACTTATTTTAATCACAGATCATGGTAGTACTAAGAGACAGTCTAAGGCAGTGGTTTTCAACCTGTGGATCATGACCCCTTTGGGGGGACTCTAAAGCCTTTCACATGTGTCACTCAATTCATCACAGTAGCAAAATTACAGTGATGAAAGAGCAATAAAAATGAGTTTTATGGCTGGGGGGTCACCGCAACATGAGGAACTGTATTAAAGGGTCACATTAGGAAGGTTGAGAACCACTGGTCTAACACATTCTTATTTACTTCCATTATGTAGCACCAGTCCAATTTCTCCTTGGTAATCATGATCCATCATACCGCTCACTATAGTGACAACCTTCTTTACCTGTTGATCCAAAGGCATGAGGAGTCCAAAGTGACAAGGGGACATTCTTAGCTGCCAGTTAAGTGGAATCAGTGCTGTGTCTCCAGGTGGGAGAGTCCCTTCCTTTGGAGCTAGGATCTCCTGGCCTGAAGAGCATTGGGTTCTGGGACAGGAAGCAAAAATGCTGTAAGTGGAGTATTAGGTGTGAACAGTGAACGGTATGATTCCGGTTTCCACCCCTTGGAACTATCTATCACAGGGATCAATCAGACAATTACAGTATGATCATCCTCCATTTATGCATAATGTCGATGAAGCATAGCCAGACTGGTATATGAAGAGTGATTGAATACATATGTAAAGTCATACAGTCACAATATTAAGAAATTCACTCAGATTTATAAATATATTTAAATTTTTAATCCTAAATCAGAAACTGTTGTTGGTAGGTGCCATCAGGTAGATTCTGGCTGACAGTGATCCTAAGCACAACAGAACAAACACTGTCCAGACCTGTACCATGTGCTGTTATTATGTTTGAGTTTAGTGTTGTAGCTACTATGTCAATCCCTCTTATCTAGGATCTGTCTTGTTTTTGCTGCCCTTGTATTTAACTAAATATAGTGTCCTTTTCCTAGGACTTGTCTCTTGAGAACATGATCAAAGTATGTTTCATCATCTTCCCTTCTAAGGAGAAGTCTACTTTTTCCAAAGCAGAGTTTTTTGTTGTTGTTCTTCTACACCCTGTGGCACTTAAAAAAATACAGAAAAGGAAGAAAAGATCACAGCTGATGTCAGAAGAGACTGTGAAAAAGCTCAAAGCTGTGATCATTAATTTCTTCACTTCACACTCTGTCAAACTATAGCCTTGGTGTTTCACGAAGATAGGATAATTTAACAAGTAGTTTCCTGATAACACAAATGCTTAGGGCTATGAGATGATCAAAATCCAAAACGCTTATATGTCAATGTGTGTCCAATAAACAATAAAATTTTAACTCTTCATAGTTGATACCAGATTACTACTATAAAACAATTAAAATCTGACAGGGTATAACTGAATTAGAACCATTAGAATCAGAAGAAATTCATCAGCAATATAAACATTAAGCAGATACAGAAATGTATTTAAGAATGTTTTCATATGCAAGTTAGTATATTCCTACTGAAGGATAAAACTAAGATAAAACATGTTCACCTAGTGTACTTGGAAATTATAAGAACTCATAGCATATTCTGTTCCATATGGAATTATATGGATATAGATATGGATACTCAGATATATAAACAGATTTCCACTGAAATTATTAGATCATTCATAAAAATTTGAGTGACCTTATGCCATTTCAACAGTACAAAAATTATTTCATTAAAATGCTTACTATAAAACAATCATAAACAGCAAAAATTATTTTTGTGATAAGCCAGAATAAAGAAAGAATATTTACATAAGGAATACAATTATGGTACAATACTAGAAATTTTATTAATACAGATTAATATATATTCTAAAACTCT
Source organism: Tenrec ecaudatus (assembly GCF_050624435.1). Classification (NCBI taxonomy): domain Eukaryota; kingdom Metazoa; phylum Chordata; class Mammalia; order Afrosoricida; family Tenrecidae; genus Tenrec; species Tenrec ecaudatus. The sequence continues at coordinate 239,268,105 of NC_134531.1, forward strand.
AAAGTAGAAAAAGACATGAAAATACTTGGGATAAAGAGCCTTGATGGCTCTATCAGGTAAAATGAACTGCTAATTCTATGTGAAAGTTAGACATTAAATAAGGAAAACAAAGAAGAACCTATGCATTCAAATTATTGTGCTGGTGAAGTATATTAAAAGTAGCATGCACTGCCAACAGAAGAAACAAATCTATCTTGGAAGGGGTACATCCAGAATGCTTCTTAGAGGCAAGAATGGCAAGACTTCATCTACATATTGGGTATATTGTCAGGAGAAAGCAGTCCCTGGAGAAGGACATTATGCTAGGCAAAGTAGAGGAATAGTGGAAACAAGGAGGGGCCTTGATATGGATTGACACAGTAGCGTCATCATTGGGCTCAAACATAAGAAATATTGTGAGGACGGTGCAGGACCAGACAGTGTTTCCTGCTGTCTTACGTAGGGTTTTTGTGAGTTGGAACTGACATGATGACACCTAACAACCACAACTTGTATACCTGGGCTTGTGTACATAAAATTGAAAGCTAATACTAACGTAATTATGGAAAATTAGTATACAGAATAATCAAATATATGGAAGAAAATATTGTGATATTGGGTCAAAAATAATGTTAATCTTCTTATTGTTGTTAGCTGACATCAAGCCAGATGAAAATCATAGTAACCCAGCATACAAAAGAACCAAACACTGCCTGACTCTACACAGTCCTCAAAATTGTTATGTCTGAAACCACTGTAAAATAACTGTGTCAACTGATATAATCAATGGTGTTCCTATCCTTCACATAACGTCACCCTCCAGAAACTGGCATCAGGATAGCATGTCCAATATACAAGAGATGAAGTCTCACAGTCCATCCTTCAAGTTGCGTCCTAGCTGTACTCTTCTGACAGCTTTATTCTTCTGTCAGTCCATGGTGCTTTCAATGTCCTTCACCCAAACCATAATTTTGATTCATCAACCCTTCTTCAGTCTTCTTCCTTCATTATCCAGATTTTACTTGCTTATAGAATGATTGCAAATGACGGCTTGGTCCAGGTGCATCTACTGCTTAAAGTGGCATATTTACTCTTTAACACTATCTCCACAGGAAAGGGAGAACAAGAGTAGACCTCATTCCCTGTGCCAGTCCTTGAGGATGATGTTTCTACTCAGAGCAACACATTCCCAGAGATGCCTCTAGGGCTGGGGTCAGCCCAAGATTGATGTCCTCTCCCTAGATGGCAGCATTAAAGAGGATAGCCCTAAAAATACAGTTCAGGGAAACTGGCCAGTCTGACATGCTCACTTGGGGGAAAACCAAGAGGTTAGTGCAACAGAGCGAAGTACGAAATCTGAATAATCTGATTATCGGATTCTTTTATTTTTTCACTTAATTTTTAAAAATACTTTTATTAGGGGATCCAACATCTCCCATCACAATCCATAGATTCATCCATTGTGTCAAGCACATTTGTACATATGCTGTCATATGAATATATGCATGGTTCTTGTGCTACAGATCTGTCCAGAGAAATATGTCATTTGATTTCTTAATAGCTACTTCCATAAGCATTGATTATTTATTATAGTTCCAACAAGATGAGGTACATGACAACTTCAATCTTTTCTCCATTTATCACGTTATTTTCTATTGGTCCAAATGTGATGACTGGTAGTTTTTTGTTTTTCATCACTGAATTTAATTCATATTGAAAGATCTATTCCTTGATCTTATTAAATGAATGTTTCAAATATTTGTGCCTTTTAACAACCAAGATTATAATCAGTCTTCTTATCCTAATGTAGCATTTTCTTATCATAGGCCAGCTTCTCAGATTACTTGCTAAGAATGCATATTGAATGAGCTTGGTAAAAGGATAACTCCCTGACATACACATTCCTGATTTTAAGATATGCATTATCCCTTTTTCTCAGCTTGTACTACTAATTTTGGGACTACATATGGGCTAAGCATAAGAAAAATTAAGTGTTTTTTGAATTCCCATTATTCTTAATGCTATCTATAATTGGTAAAAGTCAGCAAAATCAAATGTCTTTGCATAGTCAATACAACACAAGCAAACATTTTTCTTCTGCTACTTTTACTTTCACCCAACTTCCATGTGACTTCAGCAATTATATATATATATATATATATATATATGATAAAGATATATATATATGATAAAGATATATATATATATCTTATTCTGAACCTGGTTTCAATTTCTGGCAGATCCTTGTAGGTGTACTGCTTCAAAGACTTTTGAATTTTCAGAAAAATTATACTTGCATTTAATATTAATGTTATAGCTCGATAATTTCTAAAATCTGTTGTTAGCTTTCTTTTTTTTGAATGGGCACAAATATGTGTCATCTCCTGTCAGTTATCCAAGTAGTTGTTTTCCATATTTCTTGGTATAGAGTAAGTGCTTTCAGGGAGACATCATATATATGTGTATATATGTATTGGTATCCAATGGTACATAATCAATTGGTATTCAATGAATTCCTACCATTCCATTTCAGCTCATTAATTCCTAAGATATTGATATTTAGTCATCCCATTAGTGTTGTTAGGTACCATCGAGTCAGTTCTAACCTTTAGCAACCATATGCACAACAGAACAAAGCACTACATGATGCTGGGCCATCCTCACTATTAGTTTTGCACTTGAATTGCAGCCATTGTGTCGATCTCCTTGAGGGCCTTCTGCTTTTTCTCTGCCCTTCCATTTCAGCAAGCATGTTATCCTTCACCAGGAACTCTTTTCTCCTGACAATATGTCCCAAGAATGTAAGACAAATTCTTGCTACACTTGCCTCTAAAGAGCACTCTGGCCATTCTTCTTCAAATGCAGATCACTATCTGTTAGCAGTCCATGGTAGTTTCTGTATTCTTCTCCAGCACCACAATTAAAATGCCTGTAGTTTCCCAGGTTTAATTATTCAATGTCTAACTTTCACATGCATATAAGGCAATGACTTATTCAGAAGCTTATTGTGATAAGTAAGTTTGTTGCGCCAACATGGCCAATGAACGCATGTGAAATTAGTTGAAGGGTGGAGAGGTAAATGGCTTACCAAGCCGGGCCTCACTCTCTCTTGCTTTTGCATCATCGGACCAGTGTGCAGCTGCCTTACTTGTTCTGTCTCAATTTGCAAGCAACACTACCCGTGGGACACCTAACCCATGGACTGTGTCGCTGTAACTTGAGATTCCTTCAAGATCTTCTTCACCACACTACTGGAATGTACATCTCCTGAGCTGGGGACTGCCGGACCATGTCATCTGGCTGACTGTTGGTAACCTGCCTTGCTGTTTGCTGCCTGTGGCCAGATAGCCTGAATTGCTCTACGGAGGACGACCCGGCGGCCCTCAAGGCTTGAAGGACTGCCAGTGTACTAGCTGTCTCATGGGAGTGAGTTGCACTGAGACATTTGTACTGCTTTATAGATTAATTAACTCTATCTATCTATCTATCTATCTATCTATCTATCTATCTATCTATCTATCTATCTATCTATAATTATTAGTGTCCTGATTTTGTTTCTCTAAAGAACCCTGCCTAACACACGTAGTAAGAAAATACCATGACTCGGGTCAGGTGCACGTTAGACCTTAAAGTAACATCCTTTCTTTTCAATATCCCAAACAGGTCTTGTGCAGCAGATTTACTTGGATCCAAGCAAGACAAATCCTCGCTAATTTCAACTTTTTTTCCCATTAGTCATTGTCCATTTTCTTTACACTGATCGCATTTTCTTCACACTGAGTCACAATCCATTCTGAAAGTTAAAATCCTTGATCTCCATTAACAAAAGTTTCAAGTCTTCCTTTTTTCAACAAGCAAAATTGTGTCATCTGCAAATTGCAGGTTATTAATAAGCCTTCCTCCAATCTTGATTTCATTTTTAATGATTTCCAATTTTCCTTATATTCATAATTCAAACATTATATGTTCTAATTATTAATAGATGCTTGCACTTGTTTCTTCTAATTTTCAGTCATGCTCTATAAAAGGATGAAATCATTAGGGCCAACTACACCTTTTGAAGGCAGCTCTATCTCAATCATAATCTGAGGGGCTTCCAACTTGAAGGACTCATCTTCTGTCTCTCTCTCTGATAATTTTCTGTTTCTTTTCATGAAGTTTTCTGTGTCTGACAATATTTCAATTGTATCAATAAGGTTTTCAGTGGCTATTTCCTCAGAAGTGGGCCGTTTATTCCTTCATCGGCTGTTCTTATTTTGGAAGCTGTGCAGAAAACTGTTCACTTTGGGAGATTCTGCTGTATTGAAAGACCACTGAAAAAAAAAAAAAAAGAAAGACCACTGATATAGCACCCAGCATCACAGCAACACACAAGACACTGCATTACACGAAAGAACTAGTAGGCAGACAAGTAGTATTGTAGTATTTCTTGTTGGACAGATTGTGAATTTTAGAAATTATGTTTAAAGTTAAAACTATACAAAATGTTGTGCCGATATTTTCCAATATTTATATATATAAATTTATCTAGTTTATCTAGAGCACAAGCCCATAATAAATTTCTTAACATCCTTTCTATTGGACTTCATATTGCTTTTCATAGTCTATGGCAGAGTAAAATGTAATAATCTATAATCAGAAACATTTATTATTTGTGTTCATTACAGGTGCCTTAATCATGTATTCACACTTACAGATTTTTATGTGAGATATTTTATAGCATAATCATTAATTATAGGACAGAGTAGAACTGCCCCTGTGTGTTTCTTAGGGTGTAACTTTTTACAGGTGAACAAAGCCCCATTTTTCTCCCTTGAGACAGAGGGTGGGACAGGTTCAAACTGCTGACTTTTTAGTTAGCATCCCAATGTGTAACCCACTATACCATCAGGGCTCATCACAATTCCCACAAAATACTTAGTGGGAAGATATCTTCGAAGTATAGAGCTTTGTGCATATTGATATGGTTAGTGGAATATTTCATTGTTGTAGATGACAGTTCCACATTCTTAGAGATAATCAGTAAGTTTAATAAAATTTAGCCAGAATGGTTACTTTGTAGTCTCACTTTGTTTTCCTAGATTTTCTATTTCATTTATGTTGATAGTATTCCTATTTTACTTGCTTAGGCATTTATGAATACAATTTTTATGTCAGCATTAGATATTTGATGCGAATTTTATATTGCTTCTGTCAACATAATTACATCTAGACCTTCATTTCATTATTATTTCAGTATAAAAATTGAGTTTGTAATAAAGAGCATATGCAATCCTTATAAAATATCTGAATGCCATTTCAAAATATATTTAAGAGCTATTTTTAAAACACAGAAACAGAATGCTTTTTCTCTGAATAGTGTTAATTTTTATTATTTGTATTGAAAAACATAATTTAGCTTAAAAAGAACTATCAGAATAAAAATGGAGGTGAGCAAACATATGAATGAAATTATACAACTTTTAAATATATATATATATATATTTCCATTAAACCACATCTATATTAACAATTATTTTTATTTAGTAAAATTGATTTAGCTAATCCCAAACTGTCTTATGAACATATCAAGTAGCAAAACAGCAGACTTTGTCCATGATGCTTTGAACCAGAATTGAAGTATTTATAAGAGTTCATTAAGCTTTTCTGTTTAAAATTAAACCATTTTTTTCTGAATAACATAGAGATAAAATATTTTTATCTTAGTATAACTGTTCAACTCTTTATTGTGTTCTTTCTTTGGACTTGGCATCCCAACCTGAGAACAGGCAATCTAGCATTGGCAAATACCTTGAGAGACTATTTCTTAAAGAATATTTCCATGCTTTATTTCAATATATATTCTAATTATCTGTTGTTTTTGTTGTTATGAGTATACACAGTGAAGAAAATACCAGATTATGGGGACTGTATGTACAATTGAATGACAAGTGGCCATGTCCAGCTTCAGTCTCATAATTGGTCATGTGTTTTGCATCCACTGTGTCAATCCCTTTCTTCACAATTCTTCCTCTTTTTAACAGGCTTAATGTCCTTATCAAGTGGCTGTTTACTCTCGATAACTTTTGAAAATCATCTTCTACAAATATGGCCTTGTTTTGTGGTTTTCTTTCATGATAGATGCACTGGTTTTTCTGAGAGTTGGTGGAACATTTAATATTCTGTCCCATCAGTAAATAATTCAATTGCTCTTTAGTCTTGAGCTCCTGCATGCCAATGAGGAAATTAACAATACTGTGGTTTTAGTGGTTTGAGTACTTTAGTGCTGAAAGTTAAATTTTTATTTGGTAACATATTAAAGATTTTCTTCATTATATTTTCCCAATGCAACGTGCCATTTGATATCTTTTTCTTTAAGCCACTTTATTCATTTTAATTTGTGTTCACCATTAGGAAATTAATAGAAATGCCAAAGAGTCAGAATTGACTTGATGGCAATGATTCTATATTCACATTCTGATGTTTTAATTTCTAGTGGTCGGCATTTAATGTATATAACCGAGCTTTTCAAATTTCAGTTGCATCAAATAGAATGTACAACTGCTACCACGATCAGTTTGAAACATTCTTTTTCTACCTTGACACTTTCCTTTTACCCCCCCTATTTTATCTGATACCCAAGTACCATCAAAATTCTTTGTCATACTTTGTTATAGCACCTGAATCGTCTGTGTTCTCTTCCTGAGCGTCAGTATCCAGAAGGCCACGATGTAAGAACTAATTGTTCTTAAATTGGGGCTAGGATTTAGGGTGAACCCATAAGTCAGTCCTGATTTATGCTTTTTTTTTTTCTTTTCAATTTGTTGTAACTTGGGAGCTATTTCATATGTCATATAATTCCATAGTTCATTAATGTCAAAGGGAATTGTAAAGGCAAACAAGCGGCCATCTAGCTCAGAAGCAACAAAGCCCACAGGAAAGAAGCACACAGACTAAGTGAATACAAGGTGTTGAACGGACCAGGTAGCAGACACAAAGGGACAAAAACCATCTTCCTCACATAAACGCTGAAGATGAATGTGTACATAAGCAAGTGTGGTGAAGAAGGTTGATGGTGCCTGGCTATTGAGAGATATAGCGTCCGGGAACTTAAAGGCTTGAAAGTAAGCAAGCAGCTACCTAGCCCAGAAGCAACAAAGCCCACATGGAAGCAGCACTCCAACATGTGTGATCATGAAGGGCAGAGAGGACCAGGTTTCAAACAACAAAGGCAGGGGGGGAAAATCACATCACCATGAATGAGGGGGGTGCGTGACAGGGACCCAATGCCCATCTGTAGACAGCTGGACATCCCTTGAAGAGGGGTAGTAGGAAGGAGATGAATCACCCAGGGTTCAGTGTAGCAACAATGAAACTCAAAACCTTCCTCTAGTTCTTGAACGCTTCGTCCCCCCTAATTATCATGATCCTGATTCTGCCTTGCGGACCTGGTTAGACCAGAGGATGCACAGCGGTGCAGTAGGGATCTGGAAACACAGGGAATCTAGGAAGGATGAATCCCTCAGGACCAGCAGTGAGAGTGGCAACACAGGGAGGGAAGGGGGTGTAGAAAGGGAGAACCGATCTCAGGGATCTATGTGTAACCTCCTCTATGGGGGATAGGCAATGGGAAGGTGGGTGAGGGGAGACTCCAGGCAGTGTAAGATAAGATAAAATAATAATTTATAAACTATTAAGGGTTCATTGGGGATGGGGAGCAGGGAGGTAGGGGGAGGGGAAAACGAAAATGAGCTGATACCAGGAACCCAAGTGGAAGTGAATTTTGAGAATGACGAGGGCAACGAATGTATAAGGGTGCTTTACTCAATTGATGTATGGATGGATTGTGATAAGAGTTGTATGAACCCCAATAAAATGATTTATTAAATTTAAAAAATCAATTTGTAAACATGCTATTCCTTTCTGACTTCTTTACCTCATCTCCTTCTTATGTCCCCCACTTCTCTATGTCACCTTTCTCCCTGAAACCCTTGTTATATTTGTTTTCCCTGTAGGTACAATGTCTATGGGTTTCATTTACAGAAAAATAAAGAAACAAAGAATACAGGTTCAAGAGGGTGACCCCCAATGGAAATGCACCTCTGAGATACACCCTAATATGAACAAGCAGAAGCAAAATATAGTAGAATTACCTTCACAGAATTTATAGAATGATATGTTTCTTAAGACATTCAGAGTGTTTATGTCACAAGGCTTTCCGCACTCAACATGACACTGCTTTTGTTACAACTCTCTTCTGCTTCCTCAGAAGCCACATATTTTCTGATTTAACTCATCAATTTTCAAGTGTGTCTGAGGTAGAGCTCAGTTCACCCAGTGGCGTTCCCATATTCGGTCTTACTGATACAGCCTCGAGCATGGTGTGCACCTCTAAGATCCAAGATTCAGTGTTCGAGTGTTCTGTGGTTCCTAGTCTGGGTTCCCAGGATACCCCCAGTAGCCCTAGGTCAATTCTGTCCACCGGCTGCACACCACTAGAGACCCACACCACACTTAAAGCTTCCTAGAGCATTCCTAGTCTCTCCCCACCCCCCACATGGGAGTCAGCCCTCCCTCCTCTCTCAACAGAAATATACCTGTTTCTCCAAATATGGTTATTCCCTCTCTGCTCTCCTGTGCTGCCCAGCCCATCAGTAGGTCATTACTCTGACAGGGCTGCCACCTCTGGAGGGCACCTCACCATATTCATCTGACTACCCCTCAGCAAAGAGTATCCAACCACCTCCCTGGTCCATTTGATCCCACTTGTCATGAGGCACCCTCCAGAGAAGAGGCTTACATTCGACTTACCTGGAGCAGATGGTGTGTGGTTCATTGGCACTGGTTTGATTCTTTAGCAGAATGTGTGCTCCTCGACCAGAAGACGGGATGCCCACAAATTTGAGCATTTATTTATCTGTTGCTTGTTTCTACCGTAGTGGACTCATACAATATTTGTCCTTTTGTGCTTGACTAACTTCACTCCAAATAATGTCTTTCAGAGCTTTCAATGATTTGATGTGTTTCATGGTTTCAGCATTACATGGTTTCAGCATAGTATTCGATTGTTTGTATGTAGCAGAGGTTTTTGCATTTTTCTTATTCACACTTCTATTGATGGGAATTGTGCCAACTAGGCTCCCACAGGAACATGTAGACAGAGTTTAATTAGCTTGAGATTGATTGGACGAAAATGCAAATAAATGGCATTCCAAGGCTGGCTTCCTTCACTCTTTCTCCCTGGTGAACAGACCAACGTGCTGCTGCCTGATCTAATCCTTTGCCCAACTGTGTGCTGAGTCAACCTGTGGTTCGTATGACCTTGCTGTGCATCACTAGAGCTTGAGGATCCCTCAAGACCTGTTTCTCCAAGCTGCTGGTGCATCCTGCCTCCTCCATTGTGACCTGCTTTTCTCTGCTCCCATGCTATTGGCCTCTGATACACCTCAAATTCTCATCTTCCTGCTATTGCTGTCCCATCCTTTTGTGCCTGCTGCCTGCATGTTGACTCTGGATGTCTTGCCTGAGGGCAGATTCCGCTGTCTGCTTCCTTGAGTTTGGACCAGCAGCCAGAGTGAGTAGAGGACCTACAGTGTATTGACAGTTCCACAACAGTGAGTTCAACTGAGTCCTTTGTACTTCTGCATGGACTAATTAGCTTTTGCATTTCATCTCACTATATAAACTTATACTTGTGAGATCGTACATGTGCTGGTTTTGTTTCTCTAGAGAATCCTGAGTGACACAATAGGTCCAGGGATTGGTTCCTGAACAAAAAGATCATAAACACAGATTTCCTGAATTGTTCTGCAACCTAATTAGGCTTAAAAGCACAGAGAAAGCTGCCTGTAACCCTAAGCGCATTAAAAATTCTGTGACTAGTACTAGAGAGGGTGGTTTTAATCCATGGTGTGAAATGGCACAGATAACATGAGTGCTATCATCACCACATGAAGTGCTGGTGCAAGCAGGGGCTCTGGGTGATCATGTATTTGATATTTTTTAGCCGTGTTGTCAGGATGAGAAATAAAGGGGAGCTGGTTGTATTGTCCTCCTTACAATAGGACATGCGACTGAGTAAAGGGATGATCCCAGAAGCTCAGAAGCCCATCTCAAGTGCCAAATAAAAGACCTACAAGCTTCTGCGTGTGCTACAAAGGAGAGCCTTCTCTTCTCTAGTAATAGAGTTAACATTACCTAAAAACAAAACCAGAGTCATATCATATGAGTAACTAAATTACAGCATCACCTGAATTATAGGTCTAGAACAGAGTCTGATATTAAAGTAAGGGAATTAATCAAAAGGAAATGGGACCCTGAAATACTGGATGGGAACCTAAGGGCTGATGATCCAGAAGAGGAAGACATTGAGACCATAGTATCTATTGAGTCACCCCAGTCGATAGATCTACCCCTCCCACCTGTGGAGATAATTGACTATCAGTAAAACAATTCACAGTTGAGCAGACTAACAAAACGATACATACTAAAATGCCAAGTGGAGCTGCTTCTGGAGCATTGCCTGGGGAAGATGTCTTATAAGATATTGCTGAGAACTCCTAGGAAACAACCCAATCACCTGTTATTTCCTCTAGACCTGTAACTAGAATTGAGTCTCAGAACATTCCTAATGGTGAGGTATACATGATGACTGTGATAGGTAGGCTTATTGTGCCAATGTGGCCAATAGGAAAACGTGGGATTAATCAGGTTGATGTTTGCTTGGAGGGCAAAGAGATAAATGCTTCTGCAAGACCCTCCCCACTCCCTTTTCTTGCTTTCTGGTAATCAGAACATTCTGGAGGATGCTGGAGAGTGCATGCTGCTGTTGTAGCTAGTTCTATGTGTCAACCTGTGAGCTACACTACCTGTAGGCCAGGCCAATCCATGGATTGTGTTGCTAGAGCTTGAGGCTCCTTTGGACCTGATTCACTACATAACTGGTGCGTACAGCACTTGAACTAGAGGCTGGTGGATTCCGTTGCCTTGCATCGCTTGCGTTTGATATCCCATCTGGGCCTGCTTTGCTAAGCTCATGAGCTACTGAATGTTGGTGACCCACCTGCTGCTTGCTGCCTGTGGGCAGGCTGCTTGTCTTGCATCAGCTCACATGAGTTGAAAGGACTACAGAATATTAACTATTCCACTGAAGTGAGTTGAACTCTACCCTCTGCACTGTTTTGTAAACTAATTAGTTGTTATATTTCTTCTCGCTGTATATATACATATATATTTTTTTCATAAGTGTCCAGGTTTCTTTCTCTAGAGAACCCTGACTAACATAGCGACTCAGGAAGAAGAGTGCTATCCTCGTGAACACCTGCTCGAGTTTTTTAATATGGGCTAAAGGAAGTCTGGGGAATATGTATGGGAATGGTTACTAAGGTTAGGGACACTCTGTGTTCGTTTGGGTAGATTAAAGAAACAAATTTTAGCACTCATATGTGTATAGGAAAGAGCTTTTTATAAACAGTAATTTTACATTAAGAAAACATCCCAGCCCAGTCTAGATCAAGTCCATAAGTTGGATATTAGCCCATATGTCCAGTACCAGTCTGGAAATTTCTCTCAGACTCATGCAGATCCTGCAATGATGCCAAGTGCAGGCACATCACAGGCCAGTGATTGGAAAGTCTTGTGGATCCAGTGACAGTGGAAGCTTCTAAGCACTGATGTGGGTCTCCTCATGGCCCCTCCAGCTCACAATTGGAACAATAAGCAACTTCATGATAAATGGAGAAAAGGTTGCTTTTCATGACTATTTTTTTCATTTTACATTGATCCCAAAATAACGTTTATAAATCAAAGCACATGTTCATCAAACAAATTCATGACAAAAGACTGATTTAGAATGCTAAAGAGCGAAAATGTTACTTTGAGGATTAAGATACATCTGACTCAAGCCTTGATATTGCTGCATATGCATGTGAAAGATGGGAAATGAATAAGGAGGATCAAGAAAGAACAGATGCATTTATATTATAGTGTTAGCAAATATTAAATATACCATTGACTCTAACAAAAACAAAATACTTTTTTTCTAGAAGAAGTACATCTAGAATGCTCCTTAGAAGCGAGGCTGCCAAGACTCAGTCTAAAGTAAATGTTTCCTTATAGGAGTGTGAATAATATCCTATCACCGACAACATTGTATTTTAGTGTAGACCTTGCATTGCTCTTGTTTAGAGTGTGACATCTTTCCTCCCTAATGTGTCATTACTCTCAGAGCAAACCATTTAGTTGTATGATTTAAAAAATGGTCAAAATAAGTTCATTTTAACTCTCTAAGGCCTAAGATTTTGATTTCATAACTTCCATTACAGTTTTGATGACTTCCAACTTTCCAATATTCGTACTTCATATATTCCATGTTTAATTACTTCACATTTGCAGCTGTTTCTTATCATTTTGAATTTTTCCCCATAAATAAATAAAAGTTTTGAAAACTTTGCTACATCATTGTTATTAACATTTACTCTGTATTGTGGAAAGAGACTTTGATTATATTTTAAGTGCTTTTCAACCTGCAGGATTCATCTTATGGCATTATATCAGACAATGTTCTGTTATTCGTAAGTTTTGATTGGCTAATTTTTCAGAAGTAGAATGCTTCCTCAATTTTCCTAGTCTGCCGTAGTCTGGAAACACTGTTGAAATCGGTCCACCATAGATGACCCAGTTGGTTTGTGAAATACTATTGGGTTAGCTTTCCTATCTTTCCATGTCACAGCATCACACTAGCCACTAGAGTTCAACAAACTAAAAGGCCAGTAGTGGAATGGGCATCACATAGAAAATATTTTCATTAAATGCAGACCATTATTTATTTATTTACTTACCTATTTATTTATTTATTTATTTATTTATTTAGTGTGTGTTATATTGTTGTTAGTTTCCATTAAGTTTATTTAATTCATGATGACCTTATGTCAGAGTAGGACTGCTTTGTACTGTTCTCACAGATTTGACCTTTGAGCAGCAAATCACTGTGCCTGGCTTCCAGAAGTTTGGGGGTAAGTAGGCATTCAACTACTAGCTGAAAGGTAGGTTAAAATTCATCTGACTGTTTAACGTAAAAAAATATATAGTATTTTCCAGTGATATTTGTGATGCATGGAACTGTAACTCATGTGGTAATGGCAATATAAGGAATGACAGTGATGGTGTACAGTCCTACATGATTGCATATATTCTGCACTGGACATGGATTTTTACAACAGTAACTCTAAACAGACTTGAAAATTATAAATGTATGCTTCAATTTCTAGAGTAACAACTAAAATAATCCTAAAAGTTGAAAGCTAAAATGTCTTTCAATAGTTGAAGATAATTCTAAATAAATATTCTATTATTCATTTGAAGGCAGATCATAAATTTTAAAAGAAGAAAATGACTAAGATAAATACAATAAAATCCTTGATATATTCCAGCCACAGTGGTTGTTACATTAAATGGTAATGGACTAACTCTCATAAAAATATAAATCATTTTAAAAAGACTGATATGCTAAATTTAAGTAGGATATTTCCAACATTTTAAAAATAAAACAAAGAAAACATGAAATTAAAAGGATAAAAAAAACACAAAAAGAAGTAGAAATATGTAAAAAGTCAAGTAACTGAGTTGTATAACAGAGGAATGTGTTTTGAAAATACCAAAAAATACAGTATTCCTGCAGCATCAAAGGTTAAGAGGGAAAGTTTTCAGAAACCAGTTGAACAAATTTTGGAATATAAATTTTGGGGGGAACTTTAAAGAAAACTTAGGCCTCAATTTGATCTTGTTTTTCAGAAAATTCTCTTTATATTTTTTGTGGTAATTACATTGAAGTTTTGGTCTTCCTATAAAAAGACAAAATAGTTCTTTATCAGACATATCCACAAACACATGCTGGCACACATTACTACAATGTTGATTCTTAATATCTCAATATAGCCCTTTACCTGGATTTGAACAATTTTAAATAAAATATAAATTTTTCCTACTTAATGTGAAAAGGCTTTAATGACTAACAAACAGACAACAGAGATGACATTATGGAGACTTGATTAACTATTCACATTTTTGAAAAACAACTATAAATAAAAAATTTGCTATATATTTGTCAATTTGCACAAAAGTTTGTGGTTTATAAAATATAATTCTCAAATTAATTAAATGTAAAAGATTAATTTTTTTAATTTTTAATGCAATTTTAAATTTTAGCACATTTACTATTCTACTAAATGTTAATAAGAATAATTCAGGTGACTACACAGATTTTACAATAATGTTAACTTGAATATTTTAAAATTAATAAAATTATTAATATTTTCCAATGTACAAAACTATTAAATTTGGTATGTAAATATCATCAATCTTCTGAAAATTGTAATATTATTTTTCACATGAATAGTTCTCTACCATATTTTGATTGAATAAATTTAAAGTTTGTTTGTATTAATAAGTAACATTTTATTGACTTATGAATAATATTTATTATCTATTATCTGAATTATGTGCCCCAAATGAAAACATTATATATGTAATTCATAAATAGTATCAATTTTTAAATATTATTATAATACTTAATACTTATATTTAATATCATTTCAAGATATTAACCCAATAAGAAAATTATTTTAAATCATGAACAATTTTAAAAATTCACCTAAGAAAATTATGATAACCTTTTTAAGGGACTGAAAATGGTTATGATCTTGAGAAATTGATAGCATGAGATTTGGAGCTGTAAAAATCTGAGATTATTCTTATAACTATAAGAGTCAAATTATAACTTTTCTTATAGAAGCTATAGGTGCAAATAGTTGTCTCATTGCCCAAGTTGCATGTGCTCACTATAACTGCTTAACTAGTCTGTCCTGAGACCAGAACTTTACTTTAAACTAACTTCAAAACTGATATAGTTTCTATTTTGAATCATGTTATATTTCTGTTCTACACAAGGAAGTGATATATTGTTAAAATTTGCCCTTTCTAAATACTTTGTCTCTCAAGAAATTCTTGGGTCATTACCATAAAAATGTCTAATCTTGGACAACTAAAGGAGTAATAAATAAACATATTATTTATAAGTTTTAAATATAAAAATTCCTTCAGAAGTGATGAAAACAGTATAACTGAATTTTGATTATTTTTACTTGGATATATAAAATGTGAGACATTTTAATAATAGTTGTAATATTTTAATTTTTGGTTTACAGGCATTTATTGGATTGCAAATATATATTTTTAGTGTATATAGCTTGTAGTTAAGTGCTTTAGGCTAGTTTGAGAGGTAAAGTTAAATACTGGTAAATATATGTGCTATGTGTTAAAGGTGTGTCATTCACCAACATGAAGGTTTAGAGTTTAATATCTAGAAGAATATGAAAGAACATGAAAGGTTTATAAACATAATTGCTGCTGTAATTATGATTCTTTTGTTTATGTTGAGAAGAAATACATACTGAAAGTCATAGTGCTTAATTTTCTCCTAAGTGATTAAAATCTTCACTTTCAGTAAGCGAGGTTGTGTCATTTGCATATAGCAGGATGTTAATGAATATTCATCCAATATTTATGTCATATTCTTCATATTCAACTCTTCAGATTGTCAGCATGTAGATTAAGTATGATGAAAGTTTACAACTCTGACGCACACTTTTCCTGTTTTTAAATCGCACAATGTCTCACTGCACAATTAAGTATCTCAAATTTATGTTCTTTAAAATATTACCCATTCATTGTTATTATCCACAAAGTTAGATTTGTTTGCATCGACAATACAATGCAAGTAAACATCTTTATGATGTTCCCTGATTTCATTCAAGATCCACCTAGTGTCAGTAAAAATATTCCTCACGCCAATTTTTCTTCTAAATCAAGCTGAACTTTCTCCTGCAAACATTTTGAATAATTATCTTTAAGAAAAAGGGTTATATAGGATTAACCTAGAAAACAAAATATTTTGAAATATAATTATAGTAATATGCCTCAGCTCCAAAATGTACAACATATAAAAACAAGAAGTTTTTATATAATGCAATTCCAATCCAAATTCCAGCATCATTCTTTAATGAAATGAGGAAAAGAATCACCAACTTGACATAGAAAGGAAGAGAACCAAAATTAATAAAGCATTTGTAAAACATAACAAAGCAGGCCTCTCACATCCTTCCTGCACAACATACCACATAGTCACAGTAGGCAAAACAAGATGGATGTGATGCAATAATAGCTACATAGGTCAGTCAACCAAATACAGAACTCATCTACCTTCAGGTAACTGGTTTTTGAAAAAAGAATGTTAAATTGGCACAGTCAAGATGATTGTGAGTCAAATAGACCTTGTAGGGTAGGGTGGAACTGCCTCTGTGGTTTTCTGAAACTGTAACTCTTCACAGGAGTAGAAATACTCATCTTTCTTCCAGGAAGCAGCTGGTGGTTTGGAACTACTGACCTTGTGATTAGCATCCCAATGCATGACCACTATACCAGCGGGCCTATTAAATACATTAAATAGTGAAGAGATAGTTTCTTCAACCAATAGTGTTGGACAAATTTGATTTTGTTTTGTAGAAGAATAAAACAGGACAAGACTTGTATGTCACTCCAATGATTAAAGCTCATGATTAATGAAAGACTTAACTGTAAACACAAGAATTATAAAGATTTTCAATTTGATTTTTAAAAAGGACAGATTTTAAAGGTTCTAATATGTGTAAAAATCCTACCAAATAATAAAACACACACGCAACAGAAGACAAAATAGATGAATGAGACCTCCTAGAAATAAAACACTGGTGTGTTTCAAAAGACTTTATCAAAGAAGTAAAAAGCAAGTCGATCTACAGGGGAAATCGGGAATGGCATTCAAAGGACTAGTGGGTAGACAGGTGCTAATTTGGATGACAGTTTCCCCCAAGGTTAAAACCCCAAACATGAACTCACTGAATGTCAACTCATAGGGACCCTATGGCACAGGGTAATAATGCCCCTGTGAGTCTCCATGCCTGTGACTATTTACAGGAGTAGAAATCCTGCCTTTCTCCTGATGAGTGGCTGGTGGGTTTGAACTGCTGACCTTGCAGTTAGAAATGCCATGAGTAACTACTACATCACCAGGCTTCTCACCAGGAGAAAGGAGGAGGGGGTGAGCGAGAGGGCAAGCTAAGGAGAGGTTTGCTATTTTAAGTTGCTGAATTAAAATTAAAAGGATCTGAATTATGAATCCACTACATTCAAGATGAAAAACTTATAAATTTACATAGATAATTAAATGTTGTTTAAGCTTATCTTTCCTGGTATCTATTACCAATGAAAATTCTGGTTATCTATCAGCCACTTTGCACAATGTTGGTAGGGTCCAAAATTTAAAGAACAGGTTGAGATTTTCCTTTAAAGCAATAAGAAAAGCAGGTAGTTAGTCAGGAATGATTTATCCAGGGCTGCCTTTTCAGCATGTTCATGCAATTTGTACCTAGTAACCAACAGCAATTTGATTTTTCCGGATATATTTTTTTAAATCATTTTATTGGGGGCTCATTAAACTCTTATCTTAATCTATGCAAACATCCATTGTATGTCAAGCACATTTTTACATTGGTTGCCCTTATTATTCTCAAAACATTTATTTTCTACTTAAGCCATTTATATCAGCTCATGAACCCTTTATAAATTATTTTTTTGCCGTATCTTACACTGTCTGATGTCTCCTTCCTTTCAACCACTTTTCTGTTGTCCGTCCCCCAGGGAGGAGGTTATATGTAGATCCTTGTGGTCGGTTCCCCCTTTCTACCCCACCTTCCCTCCACCATCAGAATCGCCACTCTCCCCACTGGTCCTGAAGGGATCATCTGTCTTGGATTCCCGGTGTTTCCTGTTCCTATCTGTACCAATGTGCATCCTCTGGTCTACCCAGATTTGTTATGTAGAATTGGGATCATGATAGTGGGGAAGGAGGGAGGGAGGAAGCATTTAGGAACTAGAGGAAAGTTGTATGCTTCATCGTTGCTACACTACACCCTGACTGGCTCGTCTGCTTATTGAGGGAGATTTTGTAGTTTGGTTGATCACTTGAAAATCACTACTGAAGTAGGTTTTTAAAATATATTTCTAGTTCCAGCAAGGAATTGGAATACTTACTAGTAGCTTCAAAGATAAAGATGAATCATTATTATTCTTACTTTCACAGAGCTGCATTCAATTGAAGTTCTGGAATTATTAGGTGCCCTGATGGCGAATAGATTAAGCATTGGGCTTCAATCGTTATGGATGGTAATTCAAAACCACCAGCAACTGCACAGGACAAAGATGGAAACCCACAGGGCGGGTGCTGTGAGTCAGCACTGACTCCGTGGCATTGAGCTTGAATTAGTCCTGTGCCTCCACCAGGCAATTATCATATCTAATATGAGCAGTCGGTCTGTTACAGCATATAGCTGATAATGAAGGTAAGATTCCTAATATACTGCTAAATTCAAATATAATCTCTGAGACTTTAATATGTTAGAAAAATGTTTTGCAAAATTTAACAAGCCACGTTCTATTTTCTGTGGCAAATATTTAAAATATATTACTTATTTTTTATATTGAAAATGCTTTTCACATGAATTTAAATCAACCATGTTTTATTACATAAATAGTTTTGACTATCACCCCTTGAAAATGAACTCATCTTTAGTTAGAATCAATATAATTTTTTGTAAAAATGAAAATCTATGTGTTTTTTTAAATGTGTGACTTAATGTGTGAAAATGCCTATAATTTAAAAATGCACATTTTGACATGTTTGTTACTTTGGGGAACTTTAACATGAAATGGAAAGCATTTCAATTTTAAATCAATTTAAAGTATATAAATGTGCTTTTGTTTTCTTCCTATTTTGACTTTTTTGTGAAAGTATTTTCTAAATTTAGGATACATAGGGATCATTTATTATTTTTCTGTCAACTTGGGTATTAAATAATGAGACATGCAAAACTGTGGAGCCCTCGTGGTGTAGCGCTTACTCATTGGAATGAGATCCGAAAGACCGACAGTGACAGTGCAAAACCACCCGCAGCCCTACAGGTGGGAAACTGGGTTTCTACTCCCATGAACAGTTACACTCTCGAACCCCCCCGGAGGTCGTTATGGGTCAGTACTGGCATGGTGACAGTGAGTTTAAATTTAAAACATTGACTGGACACATCTCTAATAACACAACCTAAAATATTTTTAAAAACTATTTTGCATTCTTTTATTTATCTGTACATTCAAACTTATTTTCTATCATCAGGAAAATAAAAGTTCACTTGTACTTTAACTTGTGCAATAACTTTCCAAAGAAGTTACAAGGATATGGCTTTACTTTCTGATGTGAAGCGTAAGATGTTTCATTACCCCCAAATTAATTTTTCCCATAGTCATTTATCGTCATCAAATGTCTATTATGTGGCAGGTTAGTCATGTCACAGAATTTGCTGCATCTTTCTTAAATTGACTTCCCAAGGACAGGGAGGTCCTTTCATCGAGGTCCTACTACCCGCCAATATTTAACACTACATTCCATTTTGCACAGTAAACATGTACTACATAGAAATTCAGATGTCACTTGCTTTAGAAAATATCTGTAAAATTAGGGGGTAGATAAAATTTTATATTTGAAGCAGTTTTTAAAAAAAAGTGTAGAATTTTGAGCCCCAAGCAAAATGCGCCAGGACTAATTTTCAAAATGAGAAGGCTTTCTTTGCTGAAAATTTTTACGGTCAACATTATATAGGTTTCCAGCACACTGCATACGCTTGTTTGTGTTTCTTATGTGTGGCGCAGATGTAGGGAGAAATGTTAGGCTCAAAGTAAAGACGTATCCAAGGTCTCCCTGGCTGCCTAGTCCCCCATTATGGACATTTGCAGCTGCACTAGGAAGGAAACTGCTGTTTGTTTCATGAGCAGCCTCTAGCAACACCGTGGCCAAAAGAAAGAATGATGACCAAGACTGTGCACTAGGAGCTGAATGCGGAATACAGGAGAATCTCTTCGCTAGGACAGACAACTCATCTGGGTATTGACAACGGTGGTTATTAAACTTTATTCTTTGGTTAAAGACCAAAGAATAAAGTGTTAATTGAAATATGGCATTATTCTAAAATGATCAAGAGACACAGAAAAGATTGTGGGGTTCTCCATTTTGTTTATAATATTCTAGTCATTTAGGTCAGGTGATCAGTATATCTATCAAAAACCAGGTTTTTGGGTATGATTTGTTACTTGTATGGAATAGTTTGGCGGAGGACCTGGCCCCGCCAGTTGTTTCCTGAGTGAGATCTTGCCGTCACAGTAAAAACAGATAGAAACAATAAATGATTGGCATTTTAAAAGTTTACAACACACTGTATTTCATCTTGCATATTCATAAAGCAAAGTGATTAACTTACTTTTATCTGATACTGGATATTAAAAAGAATGGAAGAAAAGTCCTTAAGAACCAGAAAGTTTGGATCATTTTCTTGAAAGGTTACAGTCTCAGAAACACATGAGGGCAGTTCAGCCTTTCTCTACAGGCTGCCCGAGTTAGGAGTCAATGAAATGGCAGTGAGTTTTGTGATAGGAGACTGATTCCTGTTTCCGTAAGAGAGATTCATCATTTTCAACCAGAAAAGCAAAACAGTGTAAGTAGAAGATGCCATAACATGATGTTTCCACAATAGGGCCTTCAGATGTGAGTGAAAACTTACTGTTTTAAAAATAACTGTCTGTTTAAGAATAAAAATATTAAAAGTTGTGGTTTATACATCTGCTATTACCTTAAATTTGAAAAGGACTAAAAGAAAGAACAGAAACAAACTCACTGCCATCAACTTGATGCGGACTCATAGCCGACCACGTAGGACAAGACAGAGCCTGTGAGTCTGTGTTTTTATAGGACTAGAAAGCCTCTCGTTTCTCCCTGGAATGGGCTGGAGTTTGCCAAACCCTGACCTTTCAGATTTTACCCCAGTGTGTAAGCACTACATCTCCAGAGCACCTCACTTCTCGGGCAATATCTTGTGTTCTTTGAACCTCACTTAAACATTCTAAAAGGAGAAAAACAATTCAAAATGTCTTTCTGCAGTAATTTGGAAACATGCTGCACCGTTTTGACATACACATCTAGCCAATGAAATGCATTATTTAATATCTTCATATTTTCTGAAAGAGACTACCATGCTGATTCATAAACTAGACATGTTTGTATCAATTAGTGTAATTTAATACCCCGTTTTAGGATGACCCTTCATTTTGGATTTCCCCACACTTGGCCACTGACCATGGGAAGGAATACTATGTTTTAAAATTTTATGTTGGGAATATTTATATTTAATTAACCTCCAAATTCCAGGATAACTCCTAACAAATTATGGGGATCTACATCCTTATAGGGAATACAGTTTCTCAAAACTACATGCCTTGAGTCCCATTTTTGAAGAAATCATTCAATGTACATAAGTAGCACAGTATTTTTGCTAGAAATTGTTTAAAGAGCACATTTCTGTTACCATGGTAACTATAATTTCAGCAAGCTCACCCTAGTATTTATATGGAAGCCATATAATTTTGACATTGATTTTTTTCAATTGGTTTTCTTTAAAATGAAGAAAACCCTTAGCAAATAAATTAATAAGTAATACGGAATATTTTCTCTTGACATTAGCTGGGATGCGTTAAAACAAGAAGCTATATTGTAGCTCTTGGTTTCTTTAATGGTATAGACCCTTACTACATTTCTTTTTTAAAAAATCATTAATGCTTACCTTTGGAATATTTTAAATTCAATATAAAATGTTAATTTTCATAATATCATGGTATGCTAGTCTGGGTAGACTAGAGAAACAAATCCATAGAAAATCATATGTGTATAAGAGAAAGTTTTATATAAAGAGTAATTGTACATTAAGAAAACAACCCAGCCCAGTCCAGTCCAAGCCCATAAGTCCAATATTAGCCCATATGTCCGATACCAATTTATGAAGTTCTCTTCAGACTCACGAAACACATGCAATGCCGCTGAATACAGAACTATCACAGGCCAGTGGGTAGAAAGTTTGGATCCAGTGGCATCGTAAGCATCTCAGCGCCGGCAAGAGTCTCCATGTGGCTTCTCCAGTTCCCAGCGCACAGGGTCTATTAACATAGTCCCATGTGTCTTGTCAGGTCTTTTCTGTAGAGAGTGGTGTCTCAGGGAGTGAAGAGGGAGAGAGAGAGATAGTGTCTCCCGTCTCCAAGAAGGAAAATCCTGGAGTTCCCAGAATTCTCAGGAGAAGGCCATGCCCACATAGAGGCCTCATTGGTTATATCTTGATTGACAGGCCATACTGCACCCTTTCACTTGTAATCCTCTCAAATGCACACCAGATTATACAACTATCACACATGGGAAAATGTTAATCACATTACAGGAAAATTATTTATTTATTCTATGCAGAATATTACATATCTTATAATGAAATTTAAAGCACTCTTTAAAGTAAATCAATTCCTTTTCTAAAACTCCTCTAGGGTAATCCATACTTACAATGAATCAAAGTATTTTATGCAAAATAAATAATAAAATAAAATCCCTCTAGATTCATTGGTGTCATATATTATGTGATGTTAAAGCCGGGAACTGGATAAAGACTGAAGAACGTTGATGATTTTGACTTACGGTACTGGTGACAAATACTAAACACACCATGAATTACCAGAAGAATGAGCAAGCCTCTCCAGGAAGAACAGTACCAATGTGGCTTGGAAGCAGGGCTGGAACCACCGACTTTGTGTTATTGGTCCCTGTAGCATGATGCACAAGTCACCATGCGAGGAAATTGTACTTTAGGAAATGAGGCATTACAAACATCACAAGACTCGATGGAGATGAATTATTACAGTGGCTGCAAGCATGGCCTCAAACAAAGTGTCACTGTGAAGTGGAATGGGCTCAATGACACCTAACAGCAAAAGTAGATCCAACCTTGATTTCTTTGTGTGTATTGGCGATTTTCAAATAAACCAATTACAAGTTAATAAAGTAAACATTGGTTTTTAGGAAATTTGGGAGGAAAATGATCTGTTTTGTGAAGGAGATGGGAAACTCAGAAGTATCATCAAATTTATTTTGAGTCATTCTTATAAAATATTTAGTGTTAAGGCACATTTGAAATGTGAAATATATTAATTGTAAATAGTGCTTTAAGCATCAATTTTTTTCCCACAGGAAAAATAGGATATGAAGAAAGGATTCAAATTTGCACATACTATAGTCTATTAGATTTTTAAGTATGGTTTTTCCTATCTAAATTACAATTACATATTATCATACAGGTATATCTTTTGATCAGAACTGTTAAAATTAATTCACCCATTTTCACACTCAAAAAGCTTGGTAATGATATGCAAGTCCATGCAGTTAATCTGTGGTAAATGCTATGGTATATGCTAGAATTTCTAAAGGAATAAATTAGATCAGGCACAACATCTGTTTTATAAAGAAGACATGCGAATCAAATGTCCTTTCCTCTTTCTGTGCCACGTAGTGAGAATGAGTATAGGATGAAGAGCAGAGTTCTGCAGGAGTGGACCATCTGCAGTACAAAACCACATCCTGGCCCATAGGAAAGTACTCAACTTTGAAATGTATTTCCAGAAATTTTCTGGCATAAGCCCTACAGGACAGACAGATTTCACTTATGTGAGCAGTTCAACGGAAATATTTGCTTTAGTGTTGTTAAAATGTTAGATGTGACTGCAGATTGTACATTCCTTCCTGTTACATAAATTTTCATAATACTCCTTCTATCATATGTATTTGGGTATAAAACATGGAAAAATGAAGCAATTGTTCTAAAGAGTTGCAAGTTCCCTGAAGACAGTAACTACATATTTAAAGCATGTCTCAGACTTTAGTGTACTGTAGTTACTCGGTAATTCCAAGTGACTTGAATGCATATAACTTAATCATAGGACAAGTGAATCCAATATCAGGGTTGTAATTATTCATTTACTTATTCTGCAAGTTGATAAACGAATTCACTGCCTTTGAGTTGATCCAGACTCATACCGACTCAATATAGGGCTTTAGACACTATAAACATCTATGGGCAGGTAGCCTCATCTATTAACTACAAGATTGAACCACCAATCTTAAAGTTAATAGTACAACACTTACCCACCAGAACCATCTCTAACCTCCTGAATGAGTCTTTCTAGAGGTGGGTCCTATTAATCTTAGGTTCAAAGAATTGACCAGGTGTTTCTGAGGCACACCCACCGGTGAGCGCCTTGCTATTGTGTGTGGCCCCTGTCATTGCCATTCCCTGGGATTCTGAGAGCATTGGACTCTCAAGTTCCATTCCAAACTTCCTGAAATAAAATTTGCATTTTAACAGGCTTCTCATCCTGTTAATATTTGAGAAATATTTTCCTTTGAGACATAGATGGCAAACAGGGCCTTTTTCCTACCAAAATGCCATTCTACCTCTTAATCTTCTTCTAACAAGACCCCCAGCTTTGTAAATTTTGAGAGGAAAATAAAATAATTTTATTGCAAAACTCTTCTAGAAATGGAAATTGGTAGCTTCTCTAAGCAGAATTAGTGTCAACCCCATAATGAACAAACATCACATACAAGTAGAAAGAGGAAAAATGATCCATCCAGCTCTCTTTTTCTTAGCATCCAAAGACTGTGTGCAAGCAGTGCATCTTCCCTGATGAGTCAAATGGGTAGAAGTGGGCCATAAGTCAGAGCTGGAGCTTTTCCTCCCCCGTTTTCCTTAACTTGTGCTTTCATTTATTTATTTTATTTCTTCTTAAAACTTCATATTGTGATTTAAACGAGGACTACCAGTGCAGACAGTTCCTTAGAAGCAATGAAGGCAAGACTGTGTCTCACTCACTTCGAATATGTTGTCAGGAGAGACCAGTCCCTGGATCAGGCCATCATGCTTAGTAAAGCAGAAGAGCAAAGGAAAAAGATAAAGTCACTGTGTCTATCCTGAACAAGATGGATTGACACAGTGACTTCAATAATGAGCTCAAGCTTAAGAGTGATTGTGAGGATGGTGAAGGATGAGGAAGTGTTTTGTTCTGTTGTGAATAAGAGCCAACTGAATGTCACCTATCAACAATGAAAACAAGTGGGTTTGTGCTACTTCGGTAGCTCCTGTCTTGCTAATGCTTAGAATCCCTGAAATTTGTTGGTGTGAGAAAAAAATCACCATAACTGTTTAACTATTCCAACAGAAAACTTGTCTTGTAGGTAATTATTAAATTTGGATAAATGAGAGACACTTGTGATTGTACTGTCTTTAGCTACTTTGAAGGGTGAGAAAAGTTTTGACCCAAGCTCAAGTGGAATGAGAGGTGGGCTGAACAGGGAAATGAGCATCTGCAAATAAGACACACAAGTCCAGATTCAAGGCAGCACCAGAATTCTTCACAGAAAGAGAATATACGCTTGTTCATTGACAGTGCTGGCAACTAGGTTCTCTAATTTAGTCAATTAGAGTTCCAGTCCTTAGACGTGGAATTACAACTTTTCAGAACATTCTCATTTTCTTGTATTATAGTACCTCTAGATACTTATTTCACAACTTGCTTTGCTTCATTTTGACACGCAGAAACAGACAAGTTACCACATACATGTCCCCTGAAGTCCACACTGATGTATGCTGGATCTATATGACGATTTATACCTCATTTTCCTTATTTTTATGAAGCATACTTGCTCTACCTTCCTAAAAAGAAATCATTAATGCCATTTTCTTTTCTGTTGAAAAGGGAAGAATGTTACTTATACTTTCTGTTATAATTGTATGCTTGGCAAAGCACCCCCG
Organism: Tenrec ecaudatus; assembly: GCF_050624435.1. Taxonomy (NCBI): domain Eukaryota; kingdom Metazoa; phylum Chordata; class Mammalia; order Afrosoricida; family Tenrecidae; genus Tenrec; species Tenrec ecaudatus. The sequence continues at coordinate 239,293,877 of NC_134531.1, forward strand.
CCATAACTGTGGGTCATGTTGACTGATAGGCTACGTAGTCATAGTAAAATTAAAACTCCCAGAGATTTCTGATGAGATTACTCATCAGAATAATGTATATTCTAGGGATTATATCCTAGAAATTATTGTGGGAAGTGCAGTCACATATTTTCACTGGAGCAGCTTGTAGTTGAGAATGGCTGACTTTCCAATTGTGTAACCACTACGCCCCCAATGTGTACCCCAAGATGTAACCACTACCCACCAGGACTCCTTGGAGCAGGATAGGACATAATTATGAAAGAAATGTAAATAAAAACATGTAGTTTTCTAATATCCTTCTCAGATGTTTAAAGAAATATTTTAATAGTTGAATAATTAAAAATGATATTTCCAGATAAGTTTATCAGGGATAAAATCAGTAGGTAGATTTCCATTTATTTTTATTTTAACTGAGTTCCTTCAAATTATTAAAAAATTGGAATTTAAATAATTAAAAAAATTTAGATGTAAAAATTAATTACCCTTCCTATGTACTTTTAATTAGCAAGATGTGATATTTCTGCTAGTTAAGTCACAATGAAGCTTTGAATTAGATTGTTTAGTTAATTCCTATGGACTCTTTTACTTTCGAAAATGCCATTTTTATAACATACATAACAATTTTACATTATCATATTATCTTAAAAATCTTCTAAATCTAAATTACAAAATGTGGCAGCATTTCTCTTCACATGTGAATCTAGAATACAAGTTATCTGCTTGCTTTCAAAATACAGTGATAGAAAAGACACAACGTAGACATTTTCATTACAATTAGGAGCATAAAGAAGGAGGGTAATAGTTACCACGCATGTTAAATGCAGCAAAATGATTTACATGCTCTCTTAAGGCCTAAAAGTAATTCTCAGTTCTCTTGACCATCTAAACAATGGCCCTACTCTCCAGACTGAGTGTTGGCCTTGCTCTCTGGATTCAAGTAGATGCTTCTTGCCCCTAGGCTTCATCTTCAGCTCCATCTTCCAAGACCACTGGAATGGCAATTATACTCTCTGACTTTGGGGTAAGCACATCTTTCTAGTCCATCTGAATAATGACCCATCCCTTCAATCCCATCAGGTCCTGTTCTTGTGGCCCTCCATGACAAGGTGGCACAGTCCTCTTAGCTTTGGGCAGTATCTTCTTAATGGCAACCCCACCCTTCCCAACTGAGTCTGCAACATTTGAAACTGCTTCAAGTCTTACAGAATTCTTCAGCTCTGCAGCAAATGCCCGGACATCCTTTGCAGCAGGAGAACTTGGCCTGAAGGTGCTCAGCTTGTTTCCTGAGGATTAGAAAGCCGAACTCCTCTGACAAATACCCCGCAGTTCTTAACATCACCAGGATGCTTCCGGCCCAGAGGCACTCAGCTCTCAGGCTCCCCTCTGCAGTTTCCTTAGCCATCTAGTGTAGACCCTTTTCTTCTGTTGATTCTCTAGCCAGTTCGTTTCTTCTTGCATCTACACTCTTGTGTTACAGTTCTTCCTTCTTTCTGGAACTTCATCAGTATTGCCTTTTAACTTCCATAAAAATTTCTTTTTTTAACTTTTCAAAGCATTCTAGTTATTTATATTTGGCTTTTCCCAGTCTCTCACCATTACTCAATTCCAAAACAACTTCCGTATTGTTGGTAAAACTGTCCTTTTGGGTTTCCGAGATGATACCTCCTTATAGGAGTAGAGGTTTGTCTTATCTCCGCTGAGGTTCTAGTGACCTTAAGGTTAGTGGTCCAGCACGTACCCACAGTACTCCCAGGGCTCCGGTTCCTAAGTAGAGACAGACTACTCAGAAGCATTCTTCTCCCTTTAGAAGGGAGCTTTTCCCTAATATTAACACTGTTATTTTTGTTAATACTGTCAGCATCCATCTGTGCATTTTGACTCAGTTCTGCCTTTAGGGAAGAGGGAGTGACCATGCAGATGATAATGGACATGACCTAACATATCTTTGGATGGGCCACTTGGTTAACGCCACTTGAGAAACCCCTACCTCCCCACCAAGTCACATATTAATTTAATTCTAATAACATTTTATTTGATTTAATTTCCTGTTTTTTTAATCTATCCTGTTCAGACTTATCTCAATTGTTTGGATTATACATAGGCCCCAAAATATATAGTGAGCATTTATTTTTACATGATCTCTGATTAATTAAATTCGAGAGTGGATAATTGGGGTTTACAAAGTTTATTTTTATCAATAATAAAGACATAAGAGATCAAAAGCAAACATCTAAGAAGCTGAAACAATTTTCTATTGATATTGAGAATTAAATATAATACAATCACTGTGAAAATTTGTTTGGTGTTCTTCAAAGAGTTGAATATAGAACTACCATGGATTCAGCCATCAGAAACCTAGGTAAATAGCTGAAAGAAATGAATGCAGGAAAAAGACAGAAACCTGTTTATACCAAGGTTAGTTGCAGCAGTTTTCAAAATAGTGGAATGATGAAAACATCCAAAATGTACAAGAAAAAAATAAAAGATGAATGGAAAAATAACATATGATAAAAAGATATTTAAAGAGAAATAAAATCCTAGTGTAGGCTACATGATGAACTTTAAAACATTATGAGCAGCAAAAAAGTCAGTAATGAACAAATCTTATTAAATTCACTTATAGTAAATGAACTAATAGGTACATGTTAGTTGTCAACTAGTCAGATTTTAACAATAGGAACCTGAAGCACTGCAGAACAAAACACTGCCCAATCGGCTTCCAACCTCACAGTTGGTCTTATGCTTGGGCCCATTGTTGCAATCTCAGTGTCAATCCATCTTGTTGAGGGCTGTCCTATTTCTCACGACCCTACTTTACAAGCTTGATATCCTTCTCTGTGGACTGATTTCTCCTGACAACACGCCCAAAGTATCTAAAGCAATGTCACTGTTCTGGCATGTAAGGGGCACTCAAGCCTTACTCTTCCAAGACAGTTTGGTTTGGCCTTTCATCAGTCAATGGTACTTTCAATACTCCTCTTCAGCACCACAACTCAAGTGCATCCATTATTCTTCAGTCTTCCTTATTCAGTGTCCAACTTTCATATACATATGAGGTCATTGAAAATACCACAGCTTGGGTAAGGTACACTTTAGTCCTCAAAGTAACAGCATCCTTGATTTTTTAAAACTCTCAAAAGTTCTTGTGTAGCAGATTTAGTTCATGTCACATGTCTTTTGATTTCTTTACTACTGCTTCCATGAACATTGATTGTAGATCCAGGCAATCCTAACTCCTTGAAAAAGTAAATCTTACCACCATTTACCATGATGCTACCTTTGGTCCAGTAGTGGGGATTTGGGTCTTCTTGACATTGGGTTATAATCCATACTGAAGGTTATAATCTTTAATTTTCATCAGTCAGTGACTCAAGGGCTCCTCACTTCATCAGGCAAGGTTGTGCCACATGCATATTGCAGAGCCTTTTTCTAATCCTGATGACGCATTCTTCTTCAGATAATCCAGTTTCTCTGATTATTTACCCGGCATTCAGATTGAATAAGTACGATGAGAGGATACAACCCAAGTTCACAGCTTCTTTGATTTTAAACCATATAGTTTTCCATGGTCTATTCCCATCACTGCCTCTTGATTCAATTTCCTTATGAGCACAATGAAATGTCCTGGAATTCTCATTTTTCTGGAGGCTATCCATGGTTTGTTATGATCCACAGAATCAAATGAATTTGCTTAGTCAGTGAGTAACAATTAAGCATCTGTGATAGATATATAATTGTTTGTCCATCTGAGGAGTAAGAGTGTAGGGGTGGAGTCTAGCTTGTCAATCAGATTATAGCCAATGAGGCCTTTTTTGGAGCATAGCTTTCTCCTGAGAATTCTGGGAAATCCAGTACTTCCTCTTTGGAGGCAGGAGACTCTCTGCTCACACCCTGGGAGATACAGCAGCTGACAAGACACATGGACTCACCCTGATGCAGAGACCCCTGCCAGTGCAGAGATGGTTCCAATGTCACTGGTTCCAAGGACTTCCTACCCACTGGCCTATAGTCTTCTAAATTCAGCATCATTGCATGCGTTTCATGAGCCTGAAGAGGACGTTATGATTGGTATCAGACATCTGGGCTAATACTGGAATTATGGACTTGGACCGCATTGGGTTGGGATGCTTTCTCAATGTTCAATTGCTCTTCTATATAAATCACTTTCTTATACACATATGTGTGTCCATGGATTTATTTCTCTAGTCTACCCAGACTAACATAGCATCTTTCTGGTATTCTCTACTTTCAATCAAGACCCAGGAGACATCAGCAATAATATCCCCTCTTCAAGGCCTCTTTTGAATCCAAAGGAAACCTCTGGCATTTCCCTGAAAATGTAGTTCTTCAACCATTGTTGGAGGATCTTTAGTAGAATATTCCTTGCATGTTCTGTCAAGGATGTTGTATAATTTATGTATTCATTAAATCACCTGTCTTTGGGATGGGTACAAATGTGGCTATTTTCCAGTCAGTGTGGCAAGAAGATGTCTTTTAAATGTCCTGCCATAGAGGAGTAAGTGCTTCCAGTGGTTCCTCATCTTGTTGGAACATTTATATTATAATTTCATCAATTCTTGGAACCTGAATTTTGGCTAATATGTTCAGTGCAACTTTAACTTCTGCAGCACTATTGATTCTTGTTCTTGTGCTAACTCCTGAAATGATGGAATTTCAACTAGTTATATTTGGTACAGGGACTGTGCTTCTTTCCATCAACTTTCGATGCTTCCTAAATCATTCAATATTTTGTCCACAGAATCTTTCAATATTGTAACTTGACCTTGACTTTTTTTCTTAATTTCTTTCTCTTTAAGATACACTGAGTGTGTTCTTATGTTTTGATTTTCTAATCTAGGTCATTGCACAATTCATTATAAACTTCTCCATTGTCTTCTTGAGCTGCCGCTGGAAACTTTCCTTGGGCACTTTGAACTTCATTATTTCTTTCAATTGCTTTAGCTATTCTACAACTAAGACATACAGGCTGATTTTTTCTTCCTGTTCCGTTTTTCAAATGACCTTTTGCTTTCATCACGAATGATGGTCTGGATGCCCTCCAACAGCACCGTAGGGTCTTCTGCACTGGTGATCAGTGCACCAGGTCTGTTCTTGAGACACTCTTGAAATTCTGTTGGAACGTCTTATTCTGGTTCTGGTGGACTTATTTTAATTTATTCAGATTCAGCATGAACTTGAATATGTGGTCTGTTCTATAATCAGTCCCTAGCCTCATTTTAGTTGCTGATATTGAGCTTCTCCATCATTTCTTCCACAAATGTAGCCTGTTAGATTTCTTTGTCTTTCATCTGGAGAAGTTGGTGTGTATTGTTACTTTCGTGGTGTTGAAAAAAGGTATTTGCTATGAATAAGTCATTTTTCTTGTAACATTCTGTCACATGATTTTCTGCTTCTTTTCTATCATCTTGACCATATTTTCTACCTACTGTACCTTCCTTTTTGTTTCCCACTTTTACATTCCAATCACCAAGAATTATCAATGCATCTTGATTGCATGCTTGTTCAATTTCAGACTGAAGATATTGGGAGAATTTTTCAATTTCTTCTTCTCTAGCTTGTGTGGTTCATGCAAAAATTTGAATAGCTGTATTGATTGGATTTTCTTGAAAGGGCGTAGATGCAATCATATCACACACAGAATTGTACTTCAAAATTGATTTTGAAATAGTCTTTTTGACAATGAGTACAAGGACATTACTCTTGGTTATGTTACCCCAGGCATAGTGATTCATTTACTTTCATGACTCAAAATGGCCAATAGCAATGCATTTCTCCTTACTAATGGTTAAGATATCGACCTTTATGCTTTCTAATTCAATTTTGATGATTCTAATTTTCCTGGATTCATATTTTGTACATTCCAATTTTGTATGATTAGTATATCTTTGTCTATGCTTCTTCTTACATTGAATTGTGTCCTATCAGTGAATGAAGATCCTGATGTCTCCACCCTCAAAGGCTTTAATTCATTCACATATCATAAATATACAGTATCCAAATATTACCTGAAATTACCAGGGATATAAGGAAAGGGAAGTTTTGATTTTTGCTTAATGGGTAGTAGTCTATTATTATGGTGCTTAGAGCTATAATTTTTAATGCATTACATTATAATCCTCAGCTCCATGCCTATGGCTGTAATCCCATTTGGACAGCATTCTGGACTATCCTAATGGACAGGAACAGGGTGAAATTAAGACCTGGCTTCAGGAGAGGGTTTGAACCAAATCACATCCTTTGTTTCCTTGGGGACTCTACTTTAGATTCTGCATTACTGAAAGACATGACCTAAAATGACCTTGAGACTCTATTTTAGGCTCTACTGGAGGATGTAATTTAAGAAAACTTAAAAAAAATAATTTTGTTGAGGGCACTTTGAGTATTATCACAATCCATCTACCCAGTGTGTCAAGCACATTTGCACATTTGTTGCCATCATAATTTTGAAAACATTTTTCTTGTACTTGAGCTCTTGGTATCAGCTCATTTCCCCCCCTCCCCCACCCTCTTTCCTTCATGAGGCCTTTATAATTTAGAAGTTCTTATTTTTTTCATGTCTTACACCAACCACTGTCTCCTTTTACCCACTTTTCTGTTGTATATCTCCCTGGGAGGGGGTTATATGTTTATTATTGTGATCAGTTCCCCCTTTCTCCTCCTACCTTACTATTCCTCTCCTGGTATTGCTACTCTCGCTATTGGTTCTGAAGGGGTTATCTGTTCTGGATTCCCTGTGTTGTGAACTATTATCTGTACCAATATACATGCTCTGCTCCAGCCAGATTTGTAATGTAGAATTGGGGTTATGATAGTGGTGTGTGTGTGGGGAGGGGGGGGAGTAAGCATGAAAGAAGTAGTAGAGGAAAGTCGTATGTTTCATTGGTGCTATACTGTACCCTGGTTGACTTGTGACCCTTCTGTACAGGAATGTCCAATTGTCTACAGGTAGGTTTTGGGTTTCCACTCTGCTCTTCCCCTCTTCACATCAATATGCATTTTTTGTTCTGGCTCTTTTATGTCTGATACCGGATCCCATTTATACCGCATGATCACACAGGCTTGTGGGTTTCTTCCATGTGGGCTTTCTTGCTTCTCAGCAAGATGACCACTTGTTTATCTTCAAACCTTTAAGACCCCAGACACTATGTATTTTAATAGCCAGACACCATCAGCTTTCTTCACACATTTTCTCATGCACCCATTTTGTCTTCACTGATAGTCACAGGAAGGGGAGCATCATGGAATGCTGCATTATTAGAACAAAGTTTTCTTATGTTGGGGGAGTTCTTGAGTAGAGGCCCAATAACATATAAATAAAAGTGTATAGATCTATTTTCCTATTGTTATATAAAAATATATATACATATATGCATGCCAGTATTTATACCTCTACAAATTTCTTTTGCCTACGAGTCCTTTCCTTATTTCTTTTTACTTTGATCTTGTCCCACTATCGTGTTTGGCCTTCATTGGTGTGTCAGTAATTCCTCTCGGTTACATTGCCCTTGATCTAGCCCCACTAGGCATCCTATGCTCTCCTTGTCTTCATCATTGTTTTTAGGTCAATTGCTGTTACCTTGTTCCTGGATATGTTGGCACCCCCCTATCTTTCCCCTGCCTCCCACTCTCCTGCTCCCCACTTCCCCACCCTAGAACTTGCAGTCCTGTGTTTTCTCCTCCAGAGTGTTTATCCTTATCTACATATATATGCAGATAATAATAATCAAAAAAAAGACAAAGCAAAATAAAACAAACAACAACAACTGAAAAAAGAAAAACCTATAAAAGTCTCAGGTCTGTTTGTTGACTTTGTCAACAAACCTGGTTGTTTTCTGGTTGAGTCTGATGGGGTGTCATGTCCTGGTCCCAAAGCCTATTTTGGAAAACTTCTTCTGTTTCTTTGTTCATATGGTCTGCCAAAAGTAAAAACCCATACTCCATCTCTTTTCTGGCTGACCTTCTGATCTCAGACATTATACTGAATCAGAGAATTCAGGAATATGAGGAAATATAGCCAAGGAATGAGTGGGGGTGAAATGGAGTCGAATAATATTTTGTTAAAATTGGACATTTGGGACTTCTTTAATGTCCAATTCCTTGGAACTAGTCCAGTATAAATTTTTCTCAAAGAAATTATTACCATCCTTAAGGGACATAGAGTTTCTGGTAACAGAGGAGAAATTATTTGAACAAGGACAGCTATAAGAATTAAATCACAAAAAAAAGTAATCAATGTCACTGAGTTATTGTTGTTAGGTTCAATTTCAATGCATAATGATCTCATCTGACAGAATAAAACAGTGCTTTCTGGACTATAATCTTAATGGAGACCTATAACTGGGTCAAAGGAGTTGAAGGGTAGATTAAACCAGTAATCTTTTCGACTTTCCACGTGGAAGATGTTTAAATGGTGACGATTTGTTGTATATATTCACACTACAATAAAGAAATGAAAGTTCACAAAGAAAAAGAAGACCAAATAATATTAGCACGATATATTTTAATCAGAAAAAATAATGGATATTTTCTTTTATTTTTAAAATCATTTTATTGGGGGCTAATACTACTCTTATCACAATCCATACACACATCAATTGTGTAAAGTACATTTGTTGCCCTCATCATTCTCAAAACATTTGCTCTCCACCCATGCTACTGGCATCAGGTTCTCATTTTTTCTCCTCTCTCCCCATTCCCTGCTCCCTCATGAACCTTTGATAATTCATAAATTATTCTTTTGTCATATCTTGCTCTGTCCCATGTCTCCCTTCACCCACTTTTCTATTGTCTGTTCCCCAGGGAGGAGGTCACATGTAGATTCTTGAAATTGGTTCCCCATTCAAACCCACCCTCCTTATTCCCTCCCAGTATAGCCACTCACACCACTGGTCCTGAGGGGATCATCCACCCTGGATTCCCTGTGTTTTCAGTTCTTATCTGTACAAGTGTACATTCTCTGGTCTAGTCAGACTTGCAATGTAGGATTTGGATCATGACAGTGGCAGGTGAGGGGGGGCATTTAGGAGCTAGAGCAATGTTGTATTTTTCATCATTGCTATATCACACCCTGACTGGCTCATCTCTTCCCCAAGACCCTTCTGTAAGGGAATGTCCAGTGCCCTACATATGGGCCTTGGGTCTCCACTCTGCACTCCCTTTCCCCTCAATCACTATGGTAGGATTTTTTGTTCTGATGATGCCTGATACCTGATCCCTTTGACACCTTGCAATTTCATAGGCTGGTATGCTTCTTCCATGTGGGCTTTATTTTTTCTGAGCCAGATGGCTGCTTGTTTACCTTCAAGCCTTACGACCCCAGACGCTTTATCTTTTGATAGCCATGCACTATGAGCTTTATTTATCACATTTGGTTGTTCACTCTATTTGTCTTCAGCAGTTGTGTTGGTAAGGTGAGCATCATGTAATACCAGTTTCATAGAACAAAGTATTCTTGCATTGAAGGAGTTCTTGAGTCAAGACCCAATATCATTCTGCTACCTTAATACTAAACCTATAAATATATACACATAAATCTATTTCCCCTTCCTCATATATAAATATGCTTGCATATGTACATGTCTTTATCTAGACCTCTATAAATGACCTTTGCCTCCCAGCTCTTTCCTCTATTTCCTTTGACTTCCCTCCTGTCCCACTTTCATGCTCAGTCCCCACCAGGGTTTCAGCAATTCCTCTTAGTTACATTACCCTTGATCATGCCCAATCACGTCTCCTACACCCCCCTCAACACCGATTTGGATTGCTTGTTGTTCCCTTGTCCCTGGATTTATTAACAACACTAGCTTTCCTCCCACCTCCCCCTCTCCCATGTCTCCATGGAACTGTTGGTCCCGTTGTTTTCTCCTCCAATTGTTCATCCAGCCTATCTTGTTTAGACAGACCTGTGGAGATAATAACATGCACACAAAAAAGACAGAGAAAAAACCAAGCAACAATGTACAACAAAACAACTACAACAACAAACCAAATGATAAAACAAAACAAAACACAAGAAAGAAAAGCTCGTAGTTAGTCAAGGATTGTTTGTTGGCCTTTAGTAGTGTTTTCCAGTCCAGCCTTTTGGGGCACTATGCCCTGGCCCCAAAGTCCACCTTCAGTATTCCCTAGGGACCACGTCACTCTATTCCCTTGCTGTTCTGTTGCACCCCCTTAATATTTTGTCGGTGTGGCAGGATCCAATCGGGTGCAATTCCCACACTATGTCTCTGGTGTTGTCCCCTCTAGGGCTATGGGTCAGTGAGGAGTGTAATGTCTCATAGTGGGGCCGGCCATGTGTTCCTCTCTGTCGACTGGATGCTCTAATTGGGAACCTCGACCTCACGGCCTGGTGGACCATGATGAGCTCCACTCTCTCTTCCTCCCCCTTTATCTGCTCCCATGTGCTCCAATCAGATATACCCCTCCAGAGCAGTAGATTCAGTGCCGTACTTTGAAATAAATTCTTCTGAGGGGATGGGGCAGGTGTCCACATAGTAGTTGGGGTTGGGGCTGGCCCCCCCAGACCTCTCCACTGGTTCCCTATTCCATGCCGGCATGTTGCATTCACATTTTGTAGCACTGGGTTGAAGTCTGTTCCCTCTTTCCCTGTGAAGACACAAACAATACCATCCCCTTGGGTGGGTTAGTCCCTGTGCCTCCACTACATTTTTCTTTTTATTATTATTTTTTCCTTTCCCCACCTCCTTTTTAGTTGTCTACCATGTGTATATCTGTATTTGGTCTGGTCCCTGCCATATTACCTGGTCCTCTCCCCAGGAATGTTTGTATACCATAGCATTTTCCATGTGCCCCTTTTGCCATTTTTTTTTCTTCTTAAAGCTTACCTCAGCAGCCTTTGAATTCTTTCCATCTTTAAGCCAATGCTATCTTGAGGTCTGTGTTCTCTTTTTGCCCTCTGGGTGAGATTGTTCTATGTGGTGGTCTCTTTTGCTTGGTGAGTGTTGTTCTTCTGCCCATACTGGGTTGGCAATTATCTTTTTCAGTGCTGGATTTCTTCTAACGTATTCTTTTTGTTTTCTCTTATCTTGGAAGACTCTTACTTCTCCATCTATCTTGATAGATAATTTGGCTGGGTAGAGTATTCTTGGGTTTGCATTGTTTTCCTCCAATTTTGGAATATGTTAAAATCCACTCTCTCTTCTTCTTCATAGTTTATACTGATAGGTCTGAGCTGATTTTTATTTGGGAAACTTTATATGTGATTTCTTGTTTTTCCCTAGCTGCTCTCATGATTTTCTTGTTTTTCTCAAGGTTGGATAATTTAACTATTATGTTCCCTGGTGACTTCTCCTTGGGATACAGTCTAGCTGGTGTTCTTTCAGCCTCCTGAATGGTTGCCTGGTTTTCATTCATTAAGCTGGGGAAGTTTTCATCCAAGAATTCTCTCACTATTGTTGCAGATGACTTCTTTGTTGTGTCTTCCTCCCGTAAGCCAATAATTCTAATGTTCTGCCTCATAGCCTCAGACATAGCTCTTAAGTTTTCTTCAGCTTCTCTGATGATCTTATTAGACTTTTGTTCACGTTTCTTAAAGTCTGGTTAGCTGTCCTCCAAGTTGCTGATGCAATTCTCTGATTCCTCCAGTCGATTCTCAAGGTCCGTGAGTCTGCTACTGTTTTTTGTTATCTCCTCCCTAAGCTCCTGTATTTCCATTTGGTTTTTGGCTTTTACCTCTTATATCATTTCATCCTTTTTCTGCATTTTCCCTCATATCCTGTAAGACTCCAAGTAGCATTCTGAAAATTCCTTTCTGTGGCAGCTCAATGTCTGATTCTTCTATGCATGTCATTATGCTCAGAACATCTTCTGCCATTGCCTTTTGTTTTTCCTGCTTTTTTCATTGAGGTCATTGGGGCTGTTGACTGTTTGCGTTGTGCTGTTTTAGAGGAGCCAGGTGCTATTTTCCAGGGCATCAAAGAGCACTGGCTCTCTCTGGGAGACTTGTAGGAATGCTTCTTTGAACTGCCTACAGCTTATTTCACTATGGAATTAACCTATTACTTTATCCTCCAGGGGCTTCCCTCTCAGGGGAGTGACCCAGAAGGATGGTGGGTTGCCTGCTTTGGTGTTGTGGAGGTTGGGAAGAGGTTCCTGCAGGAACTTGGGACCTTGCAGAGTGTTTGCTGAGCTACCTTAGGACCCTAGGCACACAGGCAGGAATCCCCCTGTAAGATACCGAGCAAAGTATCCCCTGGTGGAAGTCATCAGGGCCTTTCCTAGCCTCAGGATAGCTGCACAGGGTGTGGCACAGGTGTAAATGCCCTAGACTAAGGGTAGTGGTCTGGAATTTAGCAGTAGTGTATGAGAGACCAAAAAAGAGACACAGAGGAGGAAAAAGAAGTTAAAAAGCAAGCCCGTTGAGCCTGTGGCTGGCGGGGAAGGGGGGAATATATTGAAGAGACGGAAACAAACATAACAATGTAGTTGAACCCCAATCCCTGCCCGTGGAGCTGCAAGGGTCCAGTCCCTGCCCCATGGTTTGTGATTGCAGACCGTGGCTGTGTTGAGACCAAACCCTGCTACAGGCTCCAAATTGTCCTGGCTCCAGCAGATAGTGGCAGGGCCAAGGTCAAGCCCTGCCAGTCTCCACTGAAGTAAGCCAAAGCCCCCAGCTCCTCAAAACCCCGTGGTCTGTGACTACTTATCTTTATGATGCACCTCCTGCATTCCAGCAGTGTTGAATTTCTCTCTAAGCAACTTTCCTGGGCTCAGTTCTGAGTAGTCCTTCTGGTTTGTGTTACTCTGTAGCCATTTTCCCAGTAGTCCACCACATTTCCTTGTTACAAAATCATGAGGTCAAGGGCAATCTCTTCTCTAAACTCACTAAGCCACTTCCAGAACAGGGATGGGAGGAAAAGCAGAGCATTTCAGCAGAGGATGACGGATTATCTTAGGTCTGCACACCAGTGAGAGAAATTCAAATGCTTCCAAAGTTTGTATGGATGTACAAGATGGTATCTCTGAACCCTAGCTGACTGAGCTGAACTCCTTGTCAATGCACAACTCTGACATGCTGTGAAATGTGACATTCCGTGCCTCTTAGCTTCAGTCAGACTCCTTGGCTTCCAGACAACACTGTGGCCAGGGGTCCGGGGATCCAGGGGCCTGGGGGTACGGGGGAAGCAGGAAACCAAACAGGGAACCCGACTCACTGAAGACACTGGGAACTGGATGTCAACACAGCCCAGGGACTGAGCGCCACTTGGGAACTCAGATGGACACTTCCATTTCTGTTTTCAATTCTTTATCGATATTTTCAAATTTTACACTGTATTTTTGTGTTCTTATTTGCTTCACATTTTTGTATGGCCTAGATATTCAAACTGAGCTATTACATTCTCCTGCCATTACTCACAATATAGCTGGAATGAACTATACTTATCTCTTTATCTCATACTAACAGCTACATGTAGCAAAGTTTGAATTAATTTTGCACACTTCAGATATTAGACATGGAAAAAGTGAACTGACAATACCAATTTTCTATTGCCAGATTTTGAAGCACCCTTTTCTATCTTGCTTTAAACATAAAAAAGACAACTCCAATTCCCCAGCAGCTGTCTTTATTACACAGGAGACACTCTTCATGTAACCTCTACATTTCATAATATTTAATGAGCATCATGAACAGCTCTAAGAATTGGAGGCTTCACGTTTGTGACATGAATTTTTATAAAAAAAAGGTTTTTTTATCTGAGTTTTAAAAGACTACATAAACCAGGCATTATTTTTAAATCTCCTAGAACCTTGTTAGACTGACACAGTTACTGTAACAATGGACTCAAACATAAGAACAATTATGAGGATTGGGCTGGACCAGGTGGTGCTTTGTTCTGTTGCCCACAGAGTTGCTATGAGTTGGAAACAACTGGTTGGCATCTAGCAACACCACCACCAAAAGAACAAAGAATAGTAGATATTTTGTTATAATAAAGAAAATAATAAGAGTCATTTTTATACTGCTGCATAAAATCTAGTAATGAAGTTATTTATTATAATTAAAATGAGAATAATATTGTAATACATGAAAATAAGATATAAATAAAATGATTAAGACTTCTAGGATATGTAGGCAGAATGGTGCTGTGGTTGTTACAAAATCTGTTGTCTATTTTAAAGGATTAAGAGTGAAGTGATGGAGTCTAGCCTATCAATTAGGCTGTAGCTTGATGACCTCAGTTGGAGGCCCTAAGGATATAAATAACTGGCTGGAGGGGGGGACACAGGCTCAGTCCCTGTGAGACATTCTTGTTGAGAAGTCACATGGAGACAGACTGATGGCAACCAGAGCCTCTGAGCTGGAGAAGCCATGTGGAGACCGCTGCCAATGCTGAAATGCTTACACCACCACTGGAGCCACAAAACTTACCACCCACTGGTCTGTGATCATCCTGAATTTGGCATCATTGCATGTGTTTCTTGAGTCTGAAGAGGGCTTTATAGATTGGTATCTGACATATGGACTATCAGACTTATGAACTTAATCTGGAATGGCCTGGGATGTTTTAACCATATTCAATTGCTCTTGTAAATAAAGTTTTTTCTTAAACACATGTGTGTGTCTATGAATTTGTTTCTCTAGTCCACATAGACTAACATAGCTCCCATTATGTAATATTTTAAAACTCAGAGGAAAAATAACACTTAAAAAGTTCTCTACATATTAGAGGTCTTCAACCTCTCAAGATTTTCATGATTCTAATTAAATATTTTGAAATGGATGTGAGATGGTGTCTCTCCTGTGTAAATGCATACTTCTGCATTACTGCAATAGTCTTTTTTGTTTAAAGCCAAGAGAGACAAGAGGTGCTTAATGTATATCTCCATATATATCTCAAAATCTGTCTACAATTGTGTTAGGTTGGTTTCTGTAGAGAAACAAGTCAGTGAGAGAAAATTTTGTCAGAAAATGGCTCACACAATTATAGAAGTAGCAAAGATCAGTCCAGTTTCAAGCCTGTGCGTTAGATTTTAAGCGCCGGCCTTCACAATCTCACTTGAATTTAGAATATCGAGGACAGATTTGATGCAGGTAATACAAAGAACTAAATAGCAGATGAGTTGTGGGACAACATCAAGAACCTCATATTTAAAGAAAGCAAAGGACGGGAGAGAAAGAAAAGATCAAAATGGATCACAGAAGAGACCCTGAATGCTCTTAAATACAGAATAGTTAACTAGGATGTTTGAACAGAAAATTTCCAAATAAAGCTTGAGAAGACAAAGCATTCGAATGAAATCTGCAAAGACCTAGAATAAACGGAAGAAGAAGGAGAAGAAGAAGAAGAAGAAGAAGAAAAAGAAGAAGAAGAAGAAGAAGAAGAAGAAGAAGAAGAAGAAGAAGAAGAAGTTCAACATTTCTCAAACTGAAAGAACTGAAGCAAATTTCAAACCTGGAGTTGAAATATTGAGGGATTCAATGGGTAAAATGTTTAACGATAGGGAAAACATTACAAATATGTAAGGAACACACACAGCCACTGTACCAAAAATAATGGGTCAATATTCCACCATTTAAAGAAGTAGCATATGATCAAGAACCCAAGGGGCTGAAGGCATATAGCGCATAAAGCATTAGTGAAAATCAAGGCTCCAGGAATTGACAGGATACAAATTGAAATGTTTTTAAAAACAACGTATCGCTGGAGACAGTATCTATGCCTAGAAATGTTTGACTATTGCAAAGAAAGTTAATCCAGTAGAAGGTAGATGCCATCAAACAACATCATTAATGTTACATGCAAGTAAATTTTTGCTGAGAACAATTGCAAAACAGATGCAGCCAGTAATTCAACTGAGAGCTGCTAGAAATTTAAGGCTGATTCGAATAAGACATGGATGGAGGCACAGCATTGCTGCTGTCAGATGGACCTTGCTGAGAGCAGAGAATACCAGACAGGTATTCATTTGTGTTCAGTTGACTATGTGAATATATTAGTGAATACATATGGATCATAAGAAAATATGGATAACATTGAGATGAATTGGAATTGAGAACACTTAATAGTGCCTCCTTCATGCAGAAGCTATAAATAGAATAAGAGTAATTGTTTAAAGTGAACATTGAAATATTTATGATTATACATTAGGGAAAATATACAGCAGGGTTGTATCCTTCCACCATATTTCTTCACTGTGAAGATGGAAAAATTCATTTGAGAATCCAGATTATGTGCAGAATAACACAGCATCAGTACTGGAAGGAAGGTTCACAACAACCTGTGTTATGCAGCTGACACAACTTTGCTTGCTCAAACCGAAAGGACTTGAAGTACTTGAGGTAAAGACTAAAAGAGTTCAGTATGCATTATGACTGAATGTAATAAAGCAAAAATCTTCACTGAGCCAATTAATCTGCTGTCATCTAGTTGGTTCACGTGAACCAAAGCATAGAGTAGAATTACTTGTGGGTTTCTGAGGCTGTACATTTTTATGGGAGCAGAAAAAGTCTCGTCTTTCTCCATGGGAGCATCTGCGTTTAAACAGCTGACTTTGTAGTTAGCATTCGATGTGGTAAATCCCTATGTCAGTAGGGCTCCATTAGACTCATCATAATACACAGAGATGAAGTTGTCAAGGATTCAATTTTAGTTGGATTAATATGCCAATAATCACTCATGGAAGTAAGTATCCAAAAATGAAATGATGAAGTGCACTGTGAAAATCTGTTGCACATGATCTTTTAAAAATGTTACAGAGCAAAGATGTCGCTCTGAAGACTAAGGTGCACCTGACTCAATTTTGACCCACATAGACTATGTAAAGGCATGTGAGAACTGTACTATAACTAAGGAAGACCACAGGAGAATCAATGGCATGTATTTTATGGTATTGGTCAATAAAATTGAAAGTATATGCAGAACTGCCAGAAGAACAAACAAACAGATCTGTCTTAGACGTATACCCCGAATGCTCCAAAGAAGCAAGGATGGCAGGACAAAGTGACTGCAGCAATGGGCTCAACACCATCTGTGAGAATGGTGCACGATTAGGAAGTGTGTTGCTCTGCTGTACATAGGGTTACTGTGAGTTGGACCCATTTGAAAGCTCCTAACAACAACATGTATTAAAATACAGCTATACATTGACACATCTTTTAGGCTGGTTCTCTGGAGAAGCAAAACCAATGACACTTGCATATGACAGAGATAGAAATAGAAGTTTATAACAAGAAACCGCCTCACATATTTGTGAAAGCAGGCAAGTCAAAGTCCCGGTAGGTTTCAAGTCTGTGGGTCAGATGTTAGGCTTGAACTTCTTCTGACTCAGATAGCTTCAAGGGCTGATGAAACAAAACCCAGCAGAAACCACATAGGATAATGGCCGTAGAGACCAATGAATCAAAAGTTAGTAAGTTGGGCTTGTGATTGCAGAATCAAATGAATTCACGGTCCACAGATCAGATGGCTGGTTGCTGACAACTAGAATCAGCAGGCAATATCACAGCAGGATCAAGTCCAAGGAAGTCAAGTCTAATAAGCTAGGTGTAAGAATCATACCCCAGTTAAAAGCAAATGGTCTAGTTTGTATACTTATACTGCAAGTAGACCAGGCCCCCGTAGAAATATCCTATCAATTGATGCAGAATTTTTCATCTGAACCAGGGTGTTGCTTTCCACTCTAATTTTATCTTATATGGAGGCTTAGAATGATGGACTGTGAATGTATTGTGTGTTGTCTGGTCATGGGGAGTTACTAGGAAGGTCCTAACTGTCAAACCACTGAGAGTCCTTGTCCTGCCAAGTTGACAAATATATCTCTCAAAATATGAAATAGTTCCAATAAAAAGTTGAAGATGGGATTCATAAAGACACTAATCTTAAAAAGCATTAACAGCTAAAACTGAATAAAAATAATTTATGGGGGATTTATTAGAATAGTACACTGTAGCACGTTGGAGACTACCAATACATATATTGTTCTGTTTCAAACAACACTGTATTTTCTCATTTCGTTTCTACAGTTCATTGCAATGGCCACACAAAACTCATAGACAATACTCATGATTCCAGATGTTATTGTTGCAGTCAATAGGTTGTATGGTGATGCAAATGATCAGGGCCTAGCTGTTCAGCCAGGGCATGTGTGTTAGTCTGGGTACTTTATAGAAACAAATGCACAGAAACTCATGGATAAGAGAGAGTTTTATATAAAGGGTAAGTGCACATCAAGAACACATCCCCACCCAGTGCTGGCCAAGCCCACAAGTCCAACATTAACTCATATGTCTGGCACCAACCCAGAATGTCCTCCTCCATCTTACAAAGCAGACACAATGATGTCGGCTGCAGGAGGAAAGCCAACTCATTGGATGTGTAAGCATCTCAGTGCTGGTAGGGGCTTCACATGGATGCTCCAGCACCCAGGGCTGCATGGGGGTAGGTCCATGCAGCTTCTCCTTGGTTATGTCATGTAGGAAGTGAGCATTGCCAGCTGAAGCAGGGAACTAGCTAGAGCAGCTGCACCCTGTTCCGACCATCACAAAGCAAAAGACCCGAGAACTAGAAAGTTGAGGCTCACCAAGTCATTTATTCCTTTGCCCTTCAACTAACCCCACATATGTTTATCAGCCAGGTTGGCACAATACACTAACTACCTTAGCATGCTACAGTGTTCTTTCAGGGTTGCTAATAAATGCCAAAAGGGCATGCATACCATTCTGCCATAAGCCTCAACCTACAGGCACTCAGCTTCTGCTCGGTGGGTCAGAACAGCCAGCTCTCTCAACGTAGTTCCCAGAGGCTCTCCATCCCTGTAAGATCAATTCTTAGACACTTAACTCCAGTTATATGGATCAGCAAGCTCAGCTTACCCTGTTAAATGCCAGAGGCAACCCATTCCAAAGTCAGCCTCTCTGTACTTGTTCTGTGAGTTGGCAAGTCCACTGCTCTGTCTCACGCTGTAGCCCTTGGTTCTGCTGTGGCCCCTCTGCAACTGATCAGATGTCACAGCTGTCTCTGGGGCACTGAGGTTAACTGCACAGGGATAGTGGGATCCAAAGGATCAGCTCCACCCTTAAGTTTTGATGGTAGTAAGATATCCCATCCTGCTTCTGAGAGGACCCCTTTCATGTAAAACAAGATGGCAACTACAGGGAATCCTGATAAAACTTTCACAACCGAATCTTATCAACAATATCTTCCCCCACCTTCTTCTACCCTGGTCCAGGAAAAGGCTGGTTTTGGTGGAATTTACAGAGACTATGCTCAAAAGAGCCATATTAAAGGATACGCTGCCCTGTGGCTCATCTAGCCTTTATCCCTTATACATACATGAAAGATTTACTTTCCCCCTCCTGATCATTTTACTCTGAGTATAATATCACATATACCTTTATATCTATTTCTGAAATGGTTTCTGTAGACAATGTGATATCATACAACTACAAATGCATAGCAATTAGTGATTGAGCACAAGAGTATGTGACAAAATCCTTAAACTCACTGCTACCAAGTTAATGTCGACTCCTACCTATTGCATAGGGCAGAGTAGAACTGGCCTTGTGAGCTTCTGAGACTGTAACTGTTTACTGGAGAAGAAAACCCTGTCATTCTCTGGAGAATCAGCTGGTGTTCTTGAGCTATGGACTTGCAGTTAGCCACTCAATTATAAGACACAAAGACTTGGCGTACCTAGACTAAAGCCAACGTCCCGAGAGCTGCTCTGGAAGTTAGGAGGAGCTTAAATGAGAACAATGATTTACTGACTATAAGCAATGTCTAACCCACTGCCATTGAGTCAGATTTGACTTGAGGCAACTCTGTAGAGAGTTCATAGGTAAATAGCCTCATCTCTCTACCAAAAAGCAACTAGTGAGTTTGATTCACCAAACTTGCATTTTACAGTACATATATAAATGGTAGTTTAAAATTCTATTTGTTTAACTATTTTAATTCTGCTGTTTAAATGAATAAGGTTGCTTTTTAAACACCTGGTTAAAATGTTGTGTGTGTGAGTGTGTGCACACATGTGCCAACAAAGCTGTAATGTTATGGATCAGTGGGTGCCGCATGCGAGTTAGGCATCAGTCTGCTAACTAAAGGAGCAGAGGAGTCTCTAAAATCTTAGGGAGAAAGATAGTCTGCTCTCAGAAACCTTATATCAGAGCACCATGAGTCAGAATAGAAGCACAGTGGATTACGCATTGTGCTGTTAACCGCAAGGTCAGCAGTTTGAAATCACCACCTGTTCATAGGAAATTAGTGAGATTTTCTGTTACAGGAAACTCAAAAGGGTAATTTTACTCTGTCCTTATCAAGTCTTATGGAGTTAAGATAAATCAGAATTGATTTGACAACAATGAGTTATTGTTTGCGATGAGTCAGAACTGGCTAGATGGTAGCGAGTTTGTTTTATCACTAAAAAGTATGAGTAAATGTTCTGTAATATATTTTAATATAATTATCCAAAATGATCATACTTGAAAAGAAATACTAAAGATAGAAGTATAACGTAATTTTAGCACATGCTTAACTTTCACTAATTTGCTACTTCTAAGGAAATGCTACCTGCAGTATATGAAATTTCTGATGCCCCTGTAGACTCCATTAACTGAATCAATCCATTGCAACTTGATGCTTACCAGCCTCATTATCATGTATTACATAGTTGTCTTTTAAATTCATTATACAGAAACCTTTCATTTAAAGCACATTAGTTTCTCCACTCTTCTGAAACCTTTAGCCAGAGGTGGGAATTTATAAGAACTGATGCAGTACTCAAAATGAAAGATATTAGATTTGGGATTTTATATTGGACATGTAATGCAAGCAGTTTTACCAGGAAGTTAATAAAGCTTCTTAAGATAATTTACTTCTTTATCTGATTTTTATTGTAATGTTTATTCTTTTAATTAAAGCAGGATTTCTCAACACTGGCATGGTGGACAACTGGATGGATAATTTTCTTGTTGTGCAGGATTATTGTGTGCATTGTAGTGTGCTCAGTGTAACTACTCAACTTTACTGATTAAAATACAGTAATTATGGCAGCCAAAATTGTATCCAGACATTTTCAAAATGCCCCAGGTAGGGGTAGGGAGCTAACCTCAATGGAGAATCATAGACTAATAAAAGACTCCCTTCCTCATAAATTGCTTAAATTTCAGTTATAAGTAATATATACAACTGGTTTGTAAAAGAGTTAACAGAAGAAGCATAAAGATAAGCTATAACACTGCTTCAAGTGAAACCCAGCATACTACTTACTGATGAGTTTAACTTCAATGTGTGTGTGTGACTTTTGAAGTTTTGATTAACTTTTGAAGTTTTGATTAACATAAGTGGCAAAATCTAACTTATAAGTGATTGACAGTTTACAATAAACTGAATCTAACTAAATAGCACACATTGCACAGAGAATGCAGTTAAAATGTCTGTGAATACAGCCTATCTGTGATTATGAATTCAGGGATTATGAATTAAATCTATCTGTGTCTTTTACGGTTTGGAGCAATGAAGAGTAAACCATTGTCACTAGCAGTAGATATTTCTATAATTGATGAAGTGAAATCCAAACTACTATGTTCTTTGTGCTATATAATAAACTCTTCTTCCACAAATTGAAAACTTTATGAACAAATGTAAATCCTTGAGCATAATAGTATACTACAATCAATGAATTTAGTAGCAATATAAGACTATTTTTCTCTTCTTAGAAAATTAATATCTAGAGATTCATAAAACTGTGGTGTATATGGAAGAACTATTTCCAAAAGATATTTATTGATAAAGACAGCCATCTATGCATAACAAATCCTTTATTTACATCAATTCAATATTTTAGTACGTTTTTTCCCTCAAGAAAGCACACAACTATTTATGTGGAATAAATGGAATAAATCGAAGGGATAAATCACAGTGAATAAAAAGATAAACTATTCAGGGTAAATAATTAAATTTTTTGCTTTTGAGGTTGCTGAAAAATCTTTGCCACTTAATTCTTTGTTTCTAAACTTCATTATCCAAAGATAATACAAGCAACATTCATTTGATTTAGATTTCATAACTTTTCATCCAATATGATCTAGAATTTTGTTATTCAAACATCTCTTAAGTCTTTTAAACTATTTTAATTTGAAAAATGTATTAAATCTTAAGGCCTTAACGCTATTGGTTTAATTTCTTTTTGCATTGGTCCTTTAAAAAGAAATATAAGCATAATTTGATAATTTCTAGATTGCTGTATTAATGAACAAGGATCAGCATAAAGAGTGAAATTGTGCCCTAAATATCTGCTTATAAACACTTTTTCTAATATCACATTGAGGGAAATCATTAGCAGTAGTACCCTGCTTCCCTGAAAATAAGACAGTGTCTTATATTAATTTTTGCTCCCAAAGATGCACTAGGTCTTATTTTCAGGGGATATCTTATTTTTTCCATGAAGAATATGGTATGCATTTATTGTTTTATTAAAGGAGACATCACACTTCCTGTCTGCTCTGACTGTGCTGCAGGCAACAGTGAGCTGGGCGGCGATGCCCGCCACTACGGTCCAGAGTCCACAGTTACTGCAGCTTCAGGGAGTGTTATTTTCGGGGAGGTCTTATTTTCGGGGGATGCCTTATATTTCAGCGACAGGCAAAACTGTAACTCTGTGTTATTCTCGGGGGATGTCTTACTTTCAGGGAAAAAGGGTAGTAAGAGGTGGAGTCGATCACAGGACAGACTCTAGAGTCCCTTGATATGACCACAGCAATTAGGAGACACTTAAAAGAGACATGGTGGTAATGTTAAGTAAGTGTTGGATTGCTAACCAGCCGTGATTCAAATTTACCAGCAGTTCTGTGAAAGAAACATGATGTGATCTGCTCCCATAAAGATATAAGTAAATCACAAGTGTTTCTCTCCAAAAGCTCATTGATGCAGCCAAGGTGTCAATACAGTCGGTCTTGAGGACTTTCCTCCTTTTTGCTGCTCCTCTGCTATACCAAGCATGATGTCCTTCTCTAAGGAATTGCTTTCTCCTGACAACATGTCTAAAGTACATGAGACAAAATCATCACCTTACTTCTAAGGGTTTGTACTATTTCCAAAACAGATTTGTTGTCCCTTTAGAAGTCCATGGTATTTTCAGTATTTTCTGCAGCACCACAATTCAAGGGCATCATTTCTTTTTCAGTCTTCCTTGTTCAATGTCAAATTTTCATATGCATATGAGGCAATTAAAAATATCATGGATCAAGTCAGGTGCATCTCAGTCTTCAAAGTAAACTTCTTGCTCTCCAGTACTCTAAAGAGGGCTGCTGCAGTCCACGTACCCATAGTCACCTATCTTTTGGGCCTATGTTTGCTGCTTCATGAAGATTGACAGCAGAAATAAGCAAGACAAAATCCTTAACAACTTCAATATCTTCTCCGTTTCTCATGATGTTACCTACTGATCAATTTGTGAAGATTTTGATCATCCTTATAGAGAGTTTCAGTTCATTCTGCTTCCTGCGATCCTTGTTTTTCTTCAGCAAGTGCTTCAAGACCCTCTCACTTTCAGCAAGCAAGGTGGGATCATCTGCCTGTCTCAGGTTGTGAATAAACCTTCCTAATAATCCTGATGCTACATGATTCTTCCTATAATCCAGCTTCTCTGATTATTTGTCCCTCATATATATTAAATCAGATGCAAATTTGTCCTATCCCTCTCCTGATTTTAAAATATGCAGTATTTCCTGCCTCTTGATCCATATACAAGGTCTGCATCAACAGTAGGAAATGTTCTAGAATTCCTATTTTTATGGCTATCTATAGTTTGTTGTGATTCACACAGACGAATGCCTTAGCATAGTCAATAAAATACAAGTAAATATCTCCATGGTGTTCTCTGCTTTCAGCCAAGATCCATCAGACACCAGCGATAACATCCCATCTTCCGAGTTCTCTTCTTAATCTCCCTCGACTCTTTGACTACATCCTGTAGTAAGTGTACTGCTGCAACCATTTTTGGATGCTCTTTAGAAAACATTTATTTGCATATAATATTAATATAGTTTTTCTACAGTTTGAGCATTCTGTTGGGTCACCTTTCTTTGCAATCAGTACAAATGTGGATCTCCTCAAGTCATTGGCCAAGGTATTGGCTTCTAAATATCCAAGCATAGATGAGTGAGTGATTCCAGGGTTTCATATGCCTGTTGAACACTTCAATTGTTATTCCATCAATTTCTGGAGCCTTGTTATTGACTAATGCATTCAATGTCGCTTAAATGTTACCTCCTGTCCCATTGGCTCACACTCATATGATGCCTCCTGGATTATTGAATGCTGACCAATTCTTTCTGATGCAGATGCTCTGCATTGTTTCCATCTTCTTTGGATGTTTCACACATCATTGAATAATTTTCCCATAGAATCTTTCAATATTCGAACTTTAGGCTTGAAACATTTCTTGAGTTTGTTCAGTTTAAAATACTGTACTCCCTTGTGTTTTTCTAAGTCTAGGTTTTTACACATTTCATTATCTTTTACTTTATCTCCTCAAGTTACTCTTTCAAAATTTCCATTCAGCTCTTTGACTTCCTTATTTCTTCAATTACCTTAGCCACTCTATGATTCACAGTAAGTTTCAAAGTCTCTTCTGATATCGACTTCGGTCTTTTCTTTCTTTCCTATCATTCTAATGACCTTTTGCTCTCCTCATGCATGATATTCTTACTGCCATCCCAGAGATAAATAGGTCTTCTGTCATTAATGATCATCGTATCAGTTAAATATGTTCTTGAAATGTTATTGAAATTCAGGTGAATGTCTCTTTATGGCTGTGGTGGATTTGCTTTAATTTTCTTCAGCTTCAACTTGAACTACAATATGAACAATTGATGGTTTGTTCCACAGTCAATTCCTAGAATTATTTTAGCTGTTAATATATAGTTTCTTCATGGTCTCTTCTCCCAAATGTAGTCAACTTAATTTCTGTGTATTCCATCTCAAGAAGTCCATTTTAGTCTTAGCTTGAGTTGTTCAACAACGGCATTTGAAATGAACATGTTCTTGGAAAATTCTGTCCTGTGATCTCAAGCTTCATTTCTGTCATTGGCCCATATTTTTCAACCACTACTGCTTCCTCTTTGTTTTTCAATCTTGCATCCCAAACACCAATAATTACAAATGAATGTAGATCGCATGTTTGATGCATTTCAGACTGATGCTTTAAGTAAAATTCTTCAATATCTCCATCACTAGCTTTTGTGGTTGGTGTAATCATTTGAATGATAGTTGTATTGACTGGATTCCCTTGTATGTGGACAGATATTGTGGTATCACAATTAACGCTGTATTTTAAGATAGGCCTTGAAAGGTCCCTTTGACAATGAGTGTGGTGCCAATCTTTCCTCTTGAATTTGTCATTCCTAGCATAGTAAACCATAGAATTTCGCAATTCAAAATGTCTGATACCAACCCATTTTAGCTCACAAATGCATCATATATTCCCATTTTTGACAACTTTCAATAGTCTTAGAATTATACTTCTTGCATTCCAAATTCCAATTATTAATGAAATGTTTTCACCTTGAGTGACCCTACTGGTATTTGAAATACCAGCAACACATTAACCACCACTGTAGATGAACTGATAGTCAGGTGGTGACAATTGATGGCAGTGAGCTAAAATTCAGAGAGTGAGAGAGACATAGATCAGCAAAAATATATGTAAATAAATTTCTAAATAATTCGAATTTATGATTGAAACATAATGTCCTAATGTGGGTATTACTGACATTGATAGGGTCCTGGGTTTTGTAAAATTACAGAGAAAAATGTGTGTGACATTAGTGATTTCTGCTAGTTGGATTATCTTCACTTTTATTAGATTTCTAAAATATCAAAAATCACTTGTCAAGAGATATAAATGTAACTTGTCATCTACATACCCTGATAAAATTAACTCTGATATAATATTTTATGAACTAGAGAAAAGACTTTCTTCTTGATTACTATAGTCTACAGAGTAATATAATATTCTTATGTTAGACTGCTCAGGATATCAGAAAATCGATTCAATTTTGTTCCACTTAATTTGAAGAGAAATTTGTCAAAGTGTCAGTATTTTCCATGTTCTAATACACCACAAAGTTGACAAGTATGCACTCTCACCAATTATAATAATAACATACTAAATGCAAACTTACTGTTAGGTTTACAATGAGCATTCCTTGTGTGTTAGGCAGGGCTCTCTAGAGAAAAAAAACCAGGACACGTATGATTATAAAGATAAGAGGATAGGCTTCTACAGCAAGAAGGAACATAAAAGCTAATTAGACCACACAGCAATACAGGGAGCTAAGTCCAACTCATTTTCATGGAACAGTTAATATACTGGAAGTCATTCAACTCATGTGGCTGCTGGTTGAAAGTTCACTGAACCAGACAGCAGTCTTCCTTCAGGTGAAGCAGGCAGAGTCTGGCCAAAGGGAGAAGACATCAGGGTAGGTCAGCAACAATCAATAGCTTGGGAGTTTAGCGAAGCATTCCCCCACGGAGTTGCAAATTCTAGCAATGTACATGACAGGATCCACCAGCTTCAAACTCAAGAATTATATGCACCAGCAGCATAACAAAGCAGGTTCTGAAATAGTCTTAAGCTCTAGGGATATGATCCAACGGTTGGCTTGGCCCACATGTAGTGTAGCACATAGGTTGAGGCAGAGAACTAGCTAAAGCAGCAGCAGACTGGTCTGATCACCAGGAGGTAAGAGAAAGGGTGTGGACCTTGTAGAGCCTTTTATCTCATTGCCCTCCAATTAAGCTGTGACCTGATTAATCTCTGTCCACATATTCCTATTGGCCTAGTTTGCACAATTAAACCAACACACCTTGTAATGTTATTTCCCCTCTAATCTTTCTCAAAACCAAGACAAGCAGCAAATAATATCCTACCCATCTTTTTTATGAGAAAAATTGAGTAAAGGATCCATTTATTTTTTTTAAGTTCTATGTACTAATAAGGAAAAATATAGAATGCTAAGAATATTGGCTGTTGCAAATATTACAGTTGGCTTTTCTGACATGATGATGCATTTCTGTGATGTTGAATGATTGAGTGAGATGTAATGCGATGTGAAATTTAAAAAATGCATTACATAAGGCATTTTGTCAACAATTTTTGCAGATACTGAAAATTTCAGTCATCTTTTCTTCTTTCTAGCTTAAAACGTATTTTTTTAAATTTTGGAGAAGAATAAGTCTTTTAAAAGATTTTAAAAGAAGTTATTCTGAAAAAATTAGGTTTTATGAATTTATAATTTATTTGCATGGGCTATAGGTTTCTTAGAAAGTTGCTTTCAGAAATACAAATAGAGTCAGCGGCACCATTTCTTTTATGTATGTCTGGGGCATCAGAACGGAGTAGAAAGGCATGAGAGCAATGACGTCATATTTTCAATGTTTCTGCCAAATGCAGGAATTGGGTTTTAAACAAATTCTAATCTTATAATTCCACACTTATCAAGCAATCCATAGTTTAGTTAATATATCAATTCATAATCCATAGCTTGAACAAAATGAAGAGACCTACAATTTCAGATTAGAGAAGCACACGAAAATACCCAAGCTCAAAGGCAATTCTAGGAAAGCAATGCCTCTCACAGAAGCTGCTGGGACACAGACTAAGCGTATCGTTTTCCTTTATGCATGCCATTCCTTTCATGTGTAGACATGTTATCTCAATTAAAATCACTTAATCTAAGCATACTCTTGTAAAGCAGATGTTTTTATCTCTATTTCATGTCCATGGAAATTAAGGTTTGGGATTGGAGAAAGAATTTTAAAATTCACTATGCCATTTTCTGTTTTTCTTCTATCCATCTTTTCTAGTCACCCAAATTTCTAACCTGGAAATTCAGGGAAATAATTTTAAGAGAAACTATTGCTTAATTACTATTTAAAACAAATACATGTTAGGGTGGTTTCTCTAAGGAAGTAATATCAGTTATACCTGTATGTGTATGTATATTAAAAGATCAACCAATGATTTATACAATTATAGAAATAGGTGAATCCAATTTGGTTTGGGTCAATAAATCAGTAATAAGCTGGAGGCTTCTTCTGACTCATATATTTTCAGAAGCAGAGCAACAAAAAGCAGAATGACAAAGGGACTCCAGCTGGTGGATAGAAAGGCAAGTTGCAAGACAAGAAAGAAAAAAATTAATTACCCTAAGGTAGGCTGCACCTCATAAGGCAGGCCTAACTTTTGTTTCTCTAACAAAGTCACCCTCTTCCCCGAAATGACACTGACCACACCTGGAAAGTCCTGAGTGACCGCACTTGGAAAAGTCCAAAGTGACCGCACCTGGAGAGTTCCATGTCATCGCACATGGAGAATTCCATGTCACCGCAATTGGGAAGTCCCAAGTCCCAAGAATGGAGTCAGCCAACCTAAGACCTACATGACCAACTGTCTCCAGATGAAGTCATTGAACAAAGGAAGGGTGAGGGGGATGGTTTTTCCCAGTTTATGTAATCTGTAAAGAGTATAAAAGCTTGGCTTGTGCCCCAGGCTGGGGTCCTTATCTTTGGTGGCCACAGCATTGGTACCTTAGGACTTAGGACCTAACTCGAGCTAGTCAATAAACTCCTTTGTTGTTTGCAGCCTTGGTGACTCTGCCTCTCTGTTCCTGGGACCAAGGGATAGCTGACAGTAGCAAAGTGAATTCCAGCTTAACCAAATTAACCTAAAATAGGTAGTTCATTGAAGGCTTTTGAGATTAGCAGGTGGTACACAGGAAATTGACTACCTAGGTGAAGGACTAAGATCCAGCAGAAAGAGAAGG
Source organism: Tenrec ecaudatus (assembly GCF_050624435.1). Lineage (NCBI taxonomy): Eukaryota > Metazoa > Chordata > Mammalia > Afrosoricida > Tenrecidae > Tenrec > Tenrec ecaudatus. The sequence goes on from NC_134531.1 coordinate 239,322,705, forward strand.
GGCAAGAGAGAATTGGACTCTTCTTAAGGTCTCTCTCTCTTATACAAAATGTCATACCCCCAATGAATTGTCATCAAGAGGCAACTTGATTGACAAGCTCGGCTCCATCTGTACATATACCTACTTATATCTAGTTAGCATAAACTCTAATGATCATGGCATATTAAACCAAATAATGCCACAAAATGTATGCCTTAGAAAGCTTTTAAAGTGAAGGAAAAATTAAAATACTGGAATTCTAATTTAATAATTTGATTTTTTGTTTTATGCCATTTCTCATGATAATCTCACATCATAGTAGAACTGTGATGTTGTGGTTTGTTTTTGTTTTGTTTTGTGCTCTTGTGGTATTTTTGATGGTTGATTTTTTTTTTAATCACTAAAATTTTCTTCCAAGCCACATCTAGGCATCCTTCAACTGCCGTTCTTTGGGGTAGACGATGGGATCATTAACCATTTCATCATCCAAGGGTTTCTCATACCCAACGTGTTTTGCTTAGGTGACTTTGTTCCCATGCCGAGTGACACTGTGTGCAAGAAAACACAGCACTGCCTGGTCCTGTGCCAAGCTAATAATAGCTATGTTTAAACATATTGTGGTAGCCACTGTGTCAATTTATCACGTCAATGGTCTTTTTGTTGTTGCCCCTTTACTTTACCAAACATGATATCCACAAGGACATGTATTTCCTGATAATATGTCCAAAGTAAGTGAGACAACGGTTTATAATCCTTGCTTCTTCTCAACTTCAAAACCAAATTAACCTAGAGCAACTCTATAGTGCAGCATAAATTTGACCCTGTGGCTTCCTGAGACTCTAACTCTTTAGGGGCCTAGAAAGCGTCCTCTTTCTTTGGCAGAACAGCTGATGGATTGGAAGTACTAGAGTCTTTAAAAATCCATGAACTACATTTTAAATACCTATAGAATATATCAAAATGGATGCATAAATGATACATTTCACCATATTGTATGCAAGAGTAGGAAGTGCAATGGAGAACCATACATTGACTCAATGGTCTGGATGAATTGTATTAGATAGATGAAATTATCTTTCATATGAGCAACACATATCTCTTAACTACAGTTGTGCAAGCATGGAAAATACCTTGCAAAGACCTTTGAGTGTCATTTTTGTGAATTAGATTATGCTTTCACTTTATTTAGAAATCTTTGAACTTTTTGTCATTATTTTAAAAATAAAATATTATCAGATGTATTGTTCAAATTCAAAGAATGTTCAAATTTTACAAAATAGTCAAAGTCTACACAGCATGCCAACTAGGTGTTGTGTGTTGAGTCAGCTGCAACCCATAGCAACTCTAGGCACAGCAGAACGAAACACTACCTGGTCTTCCCCATTCTCACAGTTGTTCCTCTTCTTGAGCCCAATTTTGTTGAAACTGTTTTTTTTTTTTTTTTAATCATTTTACTGGGGGCTCATACAAGTCATTAAATTTCATCCATTTATCTCCATTCATCCATTGTGTCAAGCACACTTTGTACATTTGTTGCCATCATCATTTTCAAAATAATTTCTTTCTACTTGAGCCCCTGGTATCTGCTTCTCATTTTCTCCCCTCCCTTCACCTCCCTCCCTCCTTCATGAACCCTTAATAATATATAAATTATTATTATTTGTTCATGCCTTAAACTGACCAATGTCTCCCTACACCCACTTTTATGTTGCCCATCCAGCAGGGAGGTTATTATAAGTAGGTCATTATGATTGATTCCCCTATTCTCGCCCCACCGTCCCCTTCCCCTCCTGGTATCATTACTCTTAATAATGGTCTTGAGAGATTTATCTGTCCTGGATTCCCTGTGGTGCGAACTCCTTTTTGTACCCATGTACATGCTCTGGTCTAGCCAGATTTGGAAAGTAGAATTGGTGTCATGAGAGTGGGGACGGGGAAGCATGAAAGAACTAGAGGAAAGTTGTATGTTTCAATGGTGCTATCCTGCACCCTGACTGTCTTGTCTCTTCCTTGTGACCCTTCTATAAGGGGATGTCCAATTATCTACAGATGGGCTTTGGGTCTCCAGTCCACACCCACCCTCCTTCACAATGGTATGATTTTTTTGTTCTGGGTCTTTAGTGCTGATACATGATCCATTCAACACTTCATAATCACACAGGCTGGTGTGTTTCTTCCATGTGGACAGTTTTGCTTCTCCTTTAGATGGTCACTTGTTTATCTTCAAGTCTTTAAGACCCCAGATGCTATATCTTTTCATTGCCAGGCACTATCACCTCTCTCCACCACATTTGCTTATGCACCCATTGTGTCTTCAGCAATTGTGTTGGGAAGATGAGCATCATGAAATGCCAGGTTATTAGAACAAAGTGCTCTTGTGTTGAAGAAGTACTTGAGTAGAGACCTAATGTCTGCCTGCTTCCTTAATACTAAAGCTATAAATAGGTGTACACAGATCTATTTCCCTTTATATATATACATATATACATATATATATATGCCTATATCTAGACCTCTATAAATGCCTTTGCCTCTTAAGTCTTTCCACTATTTCCTTTTACTTTCCTCTTGTCCCACTATCATGTTTGGCCTTCATTCAGATTTCAGTAATTCCTCTCGGTTACATTGCTATTGATCAAGCCCTACCAGACATCCTATGCCCTCCTGGCCATGGCTCCGACTCAATGGTTCATCTTGTTTGTGTTCACATATCACAATATTTTATATTTACTTGTTTCCTGGAAATTCTTTTTATATAGATAGAAAACAATGCATTAATGGATACTTTTGATAATTATTATGGGATCAACTCCTGCGTATTTTAATATATTCTTATAAATCACTGCTAAAACTCTATCCTTGCTCATATAAACTCTGTTTAAGTTTTCCAAGGTTATAAATCTTTATGGGAACATATTACATCACCTTCCTTCCATGGAGCACCATCAAGGATCTTTATAAAAGACAGGTTATATTAAACTTAAATTAAAAAAAATATTATCAAGCTATTAAAGAAGGAATGGGAAAAAACTGAAGACGAGGTAGAAAGCAAGCGGATCAGGGGCAGAAAGCTGGAACTTGCAGCCTGTGTTACCACTTAAGAACTCTAAACTGCCCTTCCTTTCAACACTAAGGTGAGCTCATGGTATGCGCTTCTCCGTTCTTTTTAAATTCCCTTTGAACTATTTTTCATTTTTCAGGAGTACTAACCTACCTGATTGAAATTTCACACAACAGTGTTTCTAGAATACAGATACTATGTTAAAAGACAACACACACTACAGTCTACATATAGTAAATTTGGATAGGGGTTCTGAGACAATAAAAGTCTATGGGAGTACAGAGCCTCATCTTTCTCATTCCGAGTGGTTGGTGGGTTTGACTCACAGGCCCATTGGTTATCATCTCCATACCCACAGCAAACTCATTTTTACTAACCTATAAATTGTTTCTGTTAACTAGTAGTGAGTTGGTTTGACACCCATACAAATGGGACCAGATCATTGTGATTCATAAGGTTTTTATTGACTGTCTTTTGGAATTCGATCACCAGGCTTTCCTCATAGTTTGTCTGGAGGCTGTGCTAAAATATGTTCTGCATCATAGCAATACTGGCACCTGCGCTAACAGATTGTGGATGTGTTTGTTGTACAATAGCAAGAAAAAATAGATCTCCGGCATGGATTGTAAAAATTCTGAACAATTAATTAGTGAACAATTGATTACCACCTTGAGAACAGACAATATAATGCTAACAGACAATTAATGCAATCTATTTATTATCTTGATTTAATAACATTAAATATTATTATTAATTCTAATATTCTATAATAGTAAATATTAATATTGTGTTATTAGAGAAGTCAACACATTGAAATGAAGTTCTTCTAAAAGCTTATGAGGAAAGTGATTTCTTTTTAATTATATTCTGGAATGATTGATTTGACACACAGGTATAATGCACCTAGCCAATATTCAAATAAACACTGATAAAGAGATGGGAATATCTTATTAGCAAAATGGATCATAATAAGTTCAAAAAGGAGGTGTTACAGTTTAGTAGAGCAACACATCCCTTAATATTTATTTCTGACACTATACACCAAAATACAAAACAAAACTCTGCAATCAAATGGATTTCGAATCAGAGATACTATTCACAGGAAAGCACATTAACAAAATAAAATCAACAGCATTTTTTTGGTTTTGTTTTAGTTCCTTATAGGGACTAAACAGAAGTAGCAAGTAAATAGAATAGCATATATCAACTTTTATAATAGTGTGTGACAGAGCCCTGGCGGCACAGTGGTTATGCATTAGTGTGCTGTTCGAAACCACTCGTTGCTCCTCAGGAGAAAGACAGGGCTTGCTACTCGGGTAAAGATTCACAGCCTTGGAGATTCAAAGGGGCAGCTCTACTCTGCCCTATAGAACCACTATGAGTGGGATTCCACTTTATGGCAGTGAGCTAGTTTGTAAAAGCTTATATTTTTGTGCATTGCTAGTGGACATAGAAAAAGTGGATGCAGTAGATTACTTGTGGAAAATGTGAAAATTTAAAATATCATGAAAATTCTAATTTTATATAGTCAAATTTTAGAATATTTCATAATATAATTTCTTTAGTTCACTCAACCTTGTCAATTACCAAGCACAACTGAAGGAAACATACTCTCTATGTAGATGAAAAGCATTTTCAATTACAAAATTGTAAGTTCATAGATAAATTTACAGCTAGATCTCCTAAAACACTATATGATTCTATTTCTATTTTAGGTAACTAACTAAAAAATTAGTCTCTCAGCCCTAAAATCATTTAGATTCAAATGACATATTTGCTGGTGACTAGAATTAAAAATATTTCCCACTAGCTTGTATGATTTGATATTTAACAACATTATTAAAAGAGATAATGGACTGACTTGATTCTGCAGAAACAAAAGAACCAACTATGTTCAAAACCTCAGCTGCTTAATTACATCAAGATGTAACAAAATATAGATCCTTTCATCAAATATTTAAAATAAAAGTAATGGTATTTAAATATAATTGAGGCAGAAGAATAAAAGCACATAAAGGTCTTAACATTGTGTTGTTTTTTTTTTTTAAACATTTTATTAGGGACTCATACAACTCTTATCACAATCCATACACATACATACATCAATTGTATAAAGCACATCTGTACATTCTTCGCCCTAATCATTTTCAAAGCATTTGCTCTCCACTTAAGCCCTTTGCCTCAAGTCCTCTTTTTTCCTCTCCCTCCCCGCTACCTCTCCATCATGAGCCCTTGATAATTTATAAATTATTATTTTGTCATATCTTGTCGTATCCGGCATCTCCCTTCACCCCCTTTTCTGTTGTCAGTCCCCCAGGGAGGATGTCACATGTAGATCCTTGTAATCGGTTCCCCCTTTTCAACACACTCACTCTCTACCCTCCCAATATCGCCCCTCACACCCCTGGTCCTGAAGGTATCATCCACCCTGGATTCCCTGTGCCTCTAGCTCCTTTATGCACCAGTGTACAACCTCTGCTCTATCCAGACTTGAAGGTAGAGTTCGGATCATGGTAGTGGGGTGGGAGGAAGCATTTAGGAATTGGAGGAAAGCTGTATTCTTCATCGGTGCTACATCGCACTCTGACTGACTCATCTCCTCCTCTAGACCCCTCTGTGAGGGGATCTCCAGTGGCCGACAAATGGACTTTGGGTATCCACTCTGCACTTCCCCCTTCATTCACTATGGTTATATATTTTTTTCTCCGCTGATGCCTTATACCTGATCCCTTCGACACCTCGTGATCACACAGTCTGGTGTGCTTCTTCCATGTGGGCTTTGTTGCTTCTGAGCTAGATGGCCGCTTGTTTATCTTCTAGCCTTTAAGACCCCAGACGCTATCTCTTTTGATAGCCGGGCACCATCAACTTTCTTCTCCACATTTACTTGTTCACCCGCTTTGGCTTCAGCAGTTGTGTCGGGAGGGTGAGCATCATAGAATCCCAATTTATTAGAAGAAAGTATTCATGCATTGACGGAATGCTTGAGTAGAGGCCCAAGGTCCTTCTACCACTTTAATACTAAACCTATAAATATAGACACATAGATCTATTTCCCCATCTTCATATATATATTAGCGTGTACATGCCTTTGTCTAGACCTCTATAAATGCCCTTTGCCTCCTAGCTCTTTCCTCTATTTCCCTTGACTTTTCTCCTGCCCCACTACCATGCTCCGTCCCCACCTGGGTTATAGCTATCGCTCTTCTTTACGTTACCTTACCCTTGATCAATCCCTACCAGGCATGTCACTCCCCCCTCACCACCATTTTGGAACCTGTGTTGTGCCCTTGTCCCTGGGTTTGTTAACACCACTTCCTTACCCCTCACCTCCCCCTATCCCAAGTCCCCCCAGAACTGTCTGTCCCGTTGTTTTTCCTACAGATAGTTCATTCAGCCTATCTTATTTAGACAGACCTGTGGAGATAATAACATGCACAAAAACAAGACAGGGGAAAACAAAGCAACAGTATACAACAAAACAACAACAACAAACCACTGACAAAGAACAAAACAAAACACATCAAGAAAGAAAAGCTTGTAGTTAGTTCAAGGATCATTTGTTGGCCTTTAAGAGTGTTTTCCAGTCCAGTCTGTTGGGGCACCACACCCTGGCCTCAAAGTCCACTTTCAGCATTCCCTGGGGACCTTACCGCTCCATTCCCTTGCTGTTCCGCTGCACATCCCCAGTGCTTTGCCTCGGTGTGGTGGGATCAGGTCAGGTGCAGTTCCCACACTGTGTCTCCGGTGCTGTCCCCTGTAGCGCCGTTGGTCATTGAGGGGCATCATGTCTCACAGTGGGGCCAGCCATGTTGTCCTCTCTGTGGGTTGGCTGCTCTAATCAGGAACATCATCCTCACGGCCTAAAATTTTGGTGTTTTAAGAAACCTTATGGTTATCTCAAAGGGGCACACTATGCATATGGGATTTTAATATTCCTAGGTCAATGTACATAGTTCCACTCAAATGAAAATTTCTCTTCTTGGCAAACTATCAAGTAATATTGACTGTGGTGGTGTTTTACCTTCTGTTTCCTTACTAATCAAATAGACACACAAGTAACCAAGAAACAGAGGAGGGTGGCTTTAACTTTAAAGAAAAATGCACTTAGATTCTCTCTGTTCTGGAGACTGAAAGCCTGCATCAGAATTTTCTGTGCGTCAATTCTTCTTGCAGACTGCTAGTTTCTTGTAGATGTTGGTTATTTTTAGAATCCTTTGTTGTAAAGGGGTCCTTACATGTCTTTTTTAAAATTTTCCTTTGTGTGTGTTTCTGTGTCTATTCAACTGTTTAACAAGGTGCCTCTCAGAGTGAGTTAGATTTAGGATTCAATCTATTCTGAATGACCTTGCTAGCATATTAAAATCAAACCACCATTTCCAAATAGATTCAAGTTCACAGGTACCAGGGGTAGGATATCAATATAACTTTGTGTATCAAGCAGGGTTTAATATAAGAACAAATTGTTCTTGAATTGGAACTAGGATTAAGTAGGATCCCAAACCCCATTTCTGGATCTATGGGTTGTTTTTTTTTTTTAAATCTGCCTTTAGCTTCTTTAGAAACCTCCTTGTGAATTTATGGTAGAGGGTTTTATTGATCATCTCCAGAAGGGCATACAGATCTTCATTAATATTACCATTCATTAGCCCCTGGCATTATTTTTTTAAAGCACTGTTGAGAGAGAGAGATATTGGACCAATGTAGGCTAACTCCATATCCCACTATCTGAATATTGTACAGAATCAATCCTTCTGTGGTTGGAAGCTACTTACACAAGCAATGGGAGTTGTTCATCAGGGAAATTTTACAATAATACTGAAAATGTCGGTAACAGGTTTTACAGACTAATATATATCTTAATAGTGCATATAGGGCGCTGATGTAGTAAGTCAATGATTATCCATCTACAGATATTTCAATAATCTTGGTCTAACTGACTTCTGCTTCTTCAAACACTGTGAATTCTCAGTTTTAAGTCCTCAGCTTATAAGTGTGTTTGAGGTAGACCTCAGGAAGGGAATGCAGAAGATATGGATGCTAAAGCAAAGTGTGGTGAAGGAATTAGATGATACTGAGCTATTAGGTAAAATAGCATCTGGGGTCTTAAAGGCTTTGTCCAAACAAGCAGTCATCTAAATAAAATGTCAACTAAGTCCACTTGGAAGAAACATGTCAACATTAGTGACTAAGGAATTATAATTTATACAGTCTGAAGCCAGAGGAGGAATAGTGTCAGAGCCTAAATTGTGAGATTCTAGTTTGCAGAAAGCTATTGATGATACTGGGAACCGAAGGTATATTTCTGAGATCTACATAGAAAATAAGCTTCAGGTGATTTCCATCTATCCATAATAGAGGGATGAGAAGAATCTGGTTACCAAACAGAGTGCATTGAAGAGATGACCATAGGAGATCAAAGTGATAAAACTGACTTGAACAATTAAAATCTTGTCCCTTTGATCTCCCCTCTGATGCATGTGGCCTGATCTGGTTTTCAACACTTTTGGTGGTATTTTTTGGTGGTGGTTGTTCATATTGGGATTTGGCTCATATGTATTTTGTCATTGGGGGTGACACTCTTGAATTGTCATGTGTTTTTATGTCTTTCAGTGTATGAGAAACCCTGGATTGATGAACCTATAGAGCCATCAAGCAGGGTGTCTGGGGGTATATGGTGGCAGGGGGTGGGGTGGAAAACAGAGCTGACAGCAAGGAGTTCCAGAGGAAGGGAATGTTTTGAAACATTGTGGGAGCTATTGTACAATACTGCTTGATGTGACAGGGAAAACATTTATATATATATAAATGTTGGGGGGACACAAATCCATTTATAATAGTTTCCAAAGTAAAACATAATTCTTCTTCTCTTGCCCCATGTAGAAAGAGAAGCTTTATTTTGTGGCAATTATGTTTTACATTTCACATTGTGTACTTTTCATCATCTGCACTAATTAATAATACAACAGACACAAATATTATTATGCACGTAATCTTATGAAATACTATCATACAAAAAGATCTTCATCCCCTTGGCCTTGACACTGTGCTAGAGCAATGTCTGGTCTTTTCCTCTGCATGGAAAGGTATGTTCATCCTTTCAAATGTATTCAAAAGGCCAGTACATCTTAAAAAAAAAAAAAAGAAAAAAAGATCTTCATCAAATTTTGCAATATTACTTAAATCTATTCGGAATCTCTTAACATCCCTAAGGGAAAGGTACTTTGAAACAGTAAGTAACTGGTGGTGTTAACTAGTGGAGTTACTAAAATACATTCATTTTCAATATTATTTTAATTATTAGAGCACAAATAAGCTAACCTTTCTAAGTTTAATAAAAACGGTTTCTCTGAGAGTTATATTAAAAAACCTCTTTAGATTTAACCTTGAAATTTCATTTATGTTATATGCTTACTATGAACCTGATAACACTTTGTAAACCAGGGTGATACATTTTTGTGTGAGTGTGTGTCTATTCATGTGTATGTATGTGTGGCTTTCATTTAGACATTTGTCTCTCTCTGCCTTTATTTTCTGTAGTGAAATAGCATTTTATTTCTATTCCTTTCAATCTTCATGACTTGTGGATTTGACTTTTAAAAGTATATTACAGATTTACTCTATGCATCATCATGACCTATGTGTAATTTAAAAACAAGGTTTTAGGTTTTTCTGTTTTTTTCAATATGATCTGACATATACATGTCAATGAACATAATTCAGGAAATGCATTATATCTAAAAGGCTAATGGATTTCCAAAAGGTCAGAGATTGTTAGGACTTTAGGTAATGAAGAGACATATTCTTTTAGTAGATGGTTTTTATTTTAATACATCATGAGAAACAATAGTATTAATATAATTTTTCTCTCATGCTAGAAATGGTTTGATTTTAATTTGGTTGCACTGGAAATAAAATAACCTTTAAAATGTTTTTCTTTGACAGGATGCAGCTTACATTTAAAATAAAAGGCACATAGCTATACATGTCATAAAAATGAGAGTGAAGAAAAAGCAGCATATTTCAATTAAAAACATTGAGAGCTATATGTTAAATATAAAACTATGCTGAGGACAATTCTCATCAACTTGAAAGAGCTCTTATATCCGTTTTCGGATGCTATGCAAAAGATTACCACAACTTTAAAAACAAGGATAAGACACCAGTTTCTGGTAGATATATCTATTGACCTGAAGTTTGGCATGTCCTGTTAGTCTTTTCTTCTTGAAATACATGAAGTTGAAATGTTGTCATTGACTTGACTTAGTTCTTAACTGGAAGAGTTTACGTTCATTCCTGTCATTGATAGAAGTGGATTCCTTGTGGTTGTAGCAGGCAGCGAGGAGGTAGGGGAGGCTTCATCCTATATTTTAAGAGTCCTGTCAGTAGCTAAAGCTGGATTTATTTTACTGAGACTCATGTCTTGGGAATAATCCTCTGAAGTTTTACATCCACTCTGTCAGTTCCTGATCTTGCCTTCTGGGATTTTTGTTGGCCTTTGGAATCTTAATTATACCGTCTTAGTCCATATTTATTTGTAAATATGCAATGGCCTCATTTCTATCACTAAAAAAAAGTCTAAGTAGTTCTACCTATCTGATTATGGCAGTGGGTTGTAGGTTTTACAGCCTTCTTTTCCACATTGTACTCTGTTCTATTTCTGTCTAGTCCCGTTGTCTTTGCTTTCTGTGGATTTCAATGATTTTTCAATCTGTAGACCGAAGTTCCATTCCCCAGAGTTTTCTGAGTTTATTTCTTTCTACCTTTGGATTCTGTTGATATGAGTGAGGAAGCAAAGAAGTGAACCCAAGGCATCGTCATCAAGTAAAGTCTGAGAGACTGAAGTCAATACTGGAGCAAACTCCCTCATCTTTCTCCTTCAGGACACTTGTTAATTTGAATTGCTAACTTTTAGTTAGCAGCCTAACACCGAAGCTGCATGCCACTATCTCTTTGAATGTCAATGTTCTGAATCCCTGGAGGATTTCTGGTTTGATTCAGAAGTTCTGTGAGTTATGTAACAGGCATTTTTTCCTCAATGTTAGTATCTTTTCCCATTGTAACAGGATGATAAAATCACAATTCATTAAGACTTGTTTTCTAGGTTTTATTTTTAAAGCCTCCCCTAAATTTGCATGGTCTGTGATTTCCCTTTTTCAATCAGCAGAAGAAAATTCTACTTTCAAAGAGTGCATATGATTAGATTTTACCAACCTGAAAGAAAATTATGCCAAATAAAGAAAGTATGTGCAAGATTAAATGCACAGTATTCACAGGATTATTATGGATGATCTTGTGCAACGGTGATTAGAGGAGAGGAAGCAGTCAGAAAATATTAGTGCCTCAGTTAGCATTCTGTTTACTACACCAAACAATTGCACTAAAGAAGATACAATTTCTCTACCATCCTTATTGAATTAAATATGAAACTTAAAGAAATGAAGCATTAACAAGGTTATGCCAGCAAATTTATTCAAAATATACATTTATAAATCTTCACTCCTCTCAGTCTCCTTTCTCATTCCTATCTATGTATCCATAGTTCCTAGTTATCATTCCTATACTTATATATTTTCCATTATTTTATTGTGGTAAGATATATAGAAAACATAAGATTAGCAATCTCAACCACTTTTATGGTTAGAATGTAATTACCTTCTCCATGTTGTGTAACCATAGTTCCTAGGAATTTATTTCTTTCATCATTGTCTTAGGTATTTTGTACCCTCATAATAGAAATCTACATGTGAACGACTTTAACAACCGCAAATAATTTTCTCACATTTTTGTATGCTAGAAATACAAATTTAAATGACCTGTCTAGAAAATAACTTGCTCTTTCTTGAAGCCTGGGCAAAAGTCCTTTTTTATTCCTTAACGGTTTGATGTGCTTCATGTGGCATGGTGTCTACCTTTCCCCAGTCTCACAGCTTTCTTGTTTGCCTGCTTAATCTGTTTTATAGCTTAAAAGAAATTGACTCAAGATGCAACCAGAAAAGTCAGGCCCCTTTTTACTGTTGGAGTTAAAATTCTCAGTTCTCAGACACAGGCTTTGGCCAGGAGAAGCCAGGTTTTACTGTCAGATCAATCACCATAGGGGGAGAGAGAAGGCTTTCTTTAACTAACCCCAGGAGAAAGAAATGAATGGTGTTTTGCATAATTTAAAGGGGGTTACCTGGTTTAGTAAAAGAATATTTAGAATACTCAAACTCAGTTGGAGGATATTGTATTTTTCTCATGCTGTTTTCTCTTTAGCTATCATGACATGAGAACGCATCCATCAGTGAAAGCACAATGGAATGATTTACCTTCCTTCTTCTCGAGATTTAAAAGAATGAGATCATTAAAAGAATAAAATCATTAAATCCGGGTCCATTTTTGAAACTATATTCTCTAACCCAATCTTTGTTTACTTCAAAGAAACAATGAACTTGAATGCTATCTTTTTTTTTTGTTAAATCATTTTATTGGGGGCTCTTACAGCTCTTATAATAATCCAGATATCAATTGTATCAAGGATATTTGTACATAAGCTGCCATCATTCTTTTCTTTATAAATTATTTGCCATCATTCTTTTCTAGATATTTACTTTCTATTGAGCCCTTGGTAACAGCTCCTCTATTTTTTCCCTCACTTCCCCCCAACCCTCGTGACCACTTGATAAATTATAAATAATTATTATTTTCACATCTTACTCAGACCACTGGCTCCCCCTATGGTTTTTGTTGTTCATCCCCCTGGAGGGGTTTGTGTGGTTATGTGTCAGTCATTGCGATTTGTTCCCACATCCTCGCCTCCTCTTCCCACCTTCTCCCTACCCTCCTGGTATCACTATTCCCGTTCCTGTTCTTGGAGTCCGTGTGTTCTGAGCTCTTTTTTTTTCGTCCCCCCCTTTTTTTTTTACATTTTATTAGGGGCTCATACAACTCTTATCACAATCCATACATATACATACATCAATTGTGTGAAGCACATCGTACATTCTTTGCCCTAATCATGTTCAAAGCATTTGCTCTCCACTTAAGCCTTTTGCATCAAGTCCTCTTTTACCTCGTCCCTCCCCACTCCCCTCTCCCTCATGAGCCCTAGAAATTTATAAATTATTATTTTGTCATATCTTGCCCTGTTCAGCGTCTCCCTTCACCCCCTTCTCAGTTGTCCGTCTCCCAGGGAGGAGGTCACATGGAGATCCTTATAATCGGTTCCCCCTTTCCAACCCACTCTCCCTCTACGCTCCCAGTATCGCTCCTCACACCCCTGGTCCTAAAGGTATTAACTTCCCTGGATTCCCTGTGTCTCCAGCTCCCATATGCACCAGTGTACATCCTCTGCTCTATCCAGACTTGCAATCTTTTTAATGTAACATTAATTACCCATTCTCAAATAGGGTTATATCCACAGACATACCTAAGCCCAAACCAAACTCACTGCCACGAGTCAATTCTGACGATATAGAGCAGGGGATAACTGCATCTGTGGCTTTTTGAGACGCTAGATTTCAAAAGTCTTATCTTTTTCTCAATGGGTGAATGGCTGGTGGTTTCAAACTGTTGGCTTTGTGCTTAGCAGCTCAACACAAAGCCTACTGTGCCACCAGGGGTCCAACCAAAGACATCATGGTTAGGAATTACAGCAAGTATTTTGAATGATGCAATTCTATACACTCTTAAAATTTTCAGTACCCCTTAAAAATAACTTTCTACTTTTTATTCCTAGCCTCCTGATGATCACTAATAAATGTTGGTCTTTATACAATTAAATGTTCTAGATTGTTTTATATAATTATGCAAATACATTTAGTTTTAACTTTGAATGATTTATTTCACTCAGCATACTGTTAGCATGGTTCATTCATATCAGAGCATGTAACAGGACTTCAGTTCTTTTTTATGGATATATATTATATATGTATATATATATCACATTATATTTATATCTTCATCTGTTGATAGATAACTTATCAACACTATGCAATGATGCTTGAACTAATGGATGGTCATATGCAAAAGAATAAAGTTGAACCTTTACCTCAAAACTTTAAAACACTAACTTAAAATACATCCCAAACTTAATTAAAATGTAAGAGCTAAAAGTGTAAACCTCCTAGAGGAAAATAGGAGTAATTCTTAAAGATCTTGACTCTGGTAAATCATCCTTAGATATGAAAGGAAAAAACACGAAAATCAAAATTACAATATATGTATGGTCTACTTTAGAGCGTATATGGGGGGCCCTGGTGGCGTAGTGGGTCACGTAATGGGCTGCTAAGCTGAAGCTGGAACCCAGCATCCACTGCACAGGAGAAGCATGAGACTTCCTGCTCTCCTGTGGATTTACAGTATCAGAAACCCTCCATGGCAGTTCTCCTTAGCCCAGAGGGTCACTATGAGTCAGAACTGACTCACTGGCAGCAAGTCTTTTTGTTGTTGTTGACATCAAAATTAAAACGTTGTGCGTTGTGCTTCAAAAGGCATCAATAGGAAAGTTAAAAGAGAAGTTAAAACTTTCCTAAGTCTTAGATGGAGAGAAAGTACATGCTTTGTAAAGGATTTGTCTCTAGAACATATAATTAACTTATGTACTCAATAAGTAAAAGACAAATAACCTATTTTTAAAGTGTGCAGTATCAGATACATATCACACCAAGGAATGTAGACAAATAGTCAATAAAGATGAAAAGAGAGTCAAAGTAACCAGTCATGCAAATTAAAACAAAAATAGTTACCACTTTATCCCCACTAGGATGAATAGAATAAAAAATTAGATAGTAACATGTATTGATAAATATGTGTAGAAATCAGAACATTAAACATTATCAGTACAAATTTGAAATAACAAAGCACTTTCACTTTGGAAATAATTCAGAAACAGCTAAAGATAGCTTTGCCATGAGACACAAAAATGTTCACAATATAATTATAAAAGCATATCACTCCCTCACGTCCACGGAGTCAATTCTGACTCCACCTCTATATTCACTGGTTCTCTCGGTTGTTACCTCTTACGTTTCCCTTTCTCAAGCCATGCGGTGTGCAGTGCACTCTTTCATGTTGAGCGTCTGCTCTTTCACCTCACAATCTTCCCACACAGCTTTCTTTAATCACCCTTCTGAACACAGCTCAGATCATTAGCGATGGTCATTTTGCACCATTTCGTTTTATTGCAGGGCATCTGACATGCATTAAGAGATAGTTTCCTTTGCCTTCATACATTTTGAGAAAAGGTATGACTCGCCAAATGCCACATTCAAGGAAGGTCATTTAATTAATGAGTCAATGACCACATAAAATTAGATATGATCAAACAAGGTTATTAGGATACAAGCTGGAGGAAATATATCTCCCCTCTGAGATGGAGGTATCACTGAGATTTCTGGGAAAGCTTTCCTACAACGCTTATAACTACACATGGTATTGTTTTACCAAGTTTACCAACTCTTGGCTTATTGAAATAAATTGCTAGGAAATAAGAGTTTTTTTATAAAAACAGTTTTAACAAACAGAAGTCAGAGGTTATTTATTTATAACAGCAGTATGTGTAAGAAAATATGAATCAAAACCAACTATAATATCTTATTTTGAAATCAAATATGTGAAACATTTCAATAAAAATCTATGTATTTTTGAAGTAATGTTAGTGCAATAGTTTTTTTCTGATCTATGAAAGAAATATGAAGAAATCAGCATCGTGTTTATAATACAAGAAAACTGCTATGCTTAACAAAGAGAAAGAAAAAGCCTTTAATTAAATAGAATTTTAAGTAGATTTATTTTATTTCAGGAATGCAGTTGAGAATAAATTAAATGAAATTATTTTTCTTATGGAAATTGTATATCAAAAACCTTATTCTACTCTATATAATAAATTATGTTGAAAATTTACTATAAAATGGGTTTATTCATACTAAGGAATTCTTCTGAAGTTTCTATATTAAAATTCAAGAAATGAGATGTTGTATTGCATTGGGAAAATCTGATTAAAAATACCTCTTTAAAGTGTTAAAAAGATGTCATCTTGAGAAATAAGATGTACATGACCAAAGCAAGGGCTTTATCACTTACTTCCTGTACACCCAAAAGCTAGACAGCAAATCTGGATGGCCTGAGAAGAATTAATGCATTTTAATTTGGCTGCTTGTGAAATACATTGAATAGAGAAGGAATAGTGAGAAGAATGAACACATCTCTCTCAGAAAAAAGTATCTCTGGAAATATCCTTGGAAGCAGACTTTGTCTTACATGCTTTGGTCATCTTCTCAAAAGGCCCGGTACTTGAGCAAGGAAATTATACTTGGGAGAGGGTCAATGCAAAAGAAGAATGAGCTTCATCAGATGAATTGGCAGGAATATGCTCAAATATAAGAATAAATGTGGAGGTGGTGCAGAATTTTAATCCCTTGTATGCAATGTCTTTATGTATTGGAAATTACTCGAGCACCTAACAATAACAACATATAAAAATGATAAAATACAACATAAGACATAACTGTCCTTATTTCCACTTTGCATAAAACATTAATGAGGCTTAAGATTTTAGTAACTTCACTGGTATTAACAAAGGAATAGAAGAAAAGAAAAAGTATTTAACTCAGTGTATTCCCAATTGGCAATTAAAAATGAAAATAAAACAAAAACCCAGAGAATATACTTTGCACCAAAAAGTAAGAAACTCAATGCTTCTTTATTTGGATCAATAAGAATATATAGTTTTTCATATATACAGAGATACGAAATAAATTGAATATATAAAAACAGGAAGGTAGAACTTTTATAAACTACATACACATTTTGTTAATTGGAAGAATGCATTTGTAGTATTACATTACTATGCTGCCATATTCACACATCTAAAATGTTGTCAAAATAATTCACTTATTTGGATTTTCTGCCATATCTCTTTCTAATAATACCTAGCATATTCCTAATCAACATAAATGTCTCCTTCTCCATAGGCCTTTTGTTATCATTCCATATGGAAATTACTTTCAAAAGAATTGCCTTGTAATCTCCTTCACACACTGCCATCGAGTTGAATCTGACTCAGACTGACTCTATAGAACAGGGTATAAAATTGCTCCTGTGCTTTTCTGAGACCTTGGGGTTAGCAGTCTATAAGTAACCCCCTACACAAATAGGTATGGATATTCCTAAATATACTATTCTAGTGAATGCACAGCATTTTCAATAAACTTGTTAGTTTTATGAGGATACTTGTCAAATAATATTTATCAATGTGCCTTGTGTGGGGAAGCTTATTAATGAAAATTTTATTTTGGAGATTGAACCAAACAAAAGAAAACCAAACCCAACTCACTTCCCTGGAGTCAATTCTGACTCACTGTACCCATACAGGACAGACTAAAACTGTTCCTGTGGGTTTCCTAGCTACAAATGTTTAACATCATATGTCTCATATGGAGGAATCAAGTGGTTTCCCATTAATGTCCTTCAGATTAGCAACCCAATTTATCATCTACTCAGCAACAAGGCTCTTTTTGAAGATACGAAACAATCATAAGTTGTATTATTACAGGAGTAATAATTAACTTAATTACATTTTATGTTACTTTATGAAAACTAAATAATTACACAAAGAACAAAAAAAACTTATATGCAGCAGTCTGTCTTTACTTGAAGATTCCCTTTCCAATGTTTCAGGTTTGTTGCTAACAACCATCATCTCCAAATCCACCATCTGTAGGTCGGTTTGTCACACAGTATTGACATATATGTTGCTATGATGCACCAAGCTATGTTGCTGGTGTCCCAAATGCCAGCAGGGTAAATGAAAATGAACATGTTTTAGCAAAACTGCCAAAGTATGAACAATCAATGAAGAAGGAATTGGCTGTCCACCCCCAAGGAAGTCGCCACTGGCATTATTCATAGCTTCAGAATGAATGGAAGAAGAAACATTGTAGGAGAGTGTGCTGGAAGAAAGTCTCTTGGTCAGAGGTCACTCACAATGTGACGAGGGGAAAGGACTTTCTCAAATTAGAGCTCACCATGGTGACATGAGCGGAGCCATGCTGTGGAAGTGGAGACTTGAGGATCTTCATTTGCAGACAGGGCACAATTTAAGGTAAGAATAAACAGCTGTACAAAATATGAATCTAAGAAAACCAGAAGTCATCAAAAAATGAAGTGAAATGCTTAAAGATCAATACCCTAGGCTTTAGTGAGATAAAATGGATGGTATTTGACATTTTCAGTCAGAAAAATCATACGGTTTACTGTGCCCGAAATGGCACTATGAAGCAGAATAGCTTTGTATTTATTGTCAGAAAGAAAATTTCAAGATGTATTCTGAAGTATAAAGCAGTCTGTGATAGAATTGTATCTATGCTCCTCCAAAGAATTCCAATCAATTCAACTTTTATTTAAATTTATCCACGACCCACAAAGACTAGTGGTGAAGAACTCTACCAACACCTGGAAATTTATCTACTATGCAATGACGATGCATTGATGAACATTTGTGATCAGAATGCAAAAAATGGAAACAAAGGGGAAAGAACAGTAGTTGGAAAACATGGTGTTGGTAACAGAAATGAAGTTGAAGATCACATGGTAGAATTTTGTGTGACAGAAGACTTCTTCATAGCAAATACCTTTTGACAATAACAGAAATGATAACTATACACATGGGCTTCTCTAGGAGGAAAAACACAGAAATGAATTGATTCATCTGTGGGAAGACACCGTAAAGAAGCTCAATGTCAGCAAGTAAAGCTAGGATCTATAATTGCTCATATGTAAACTGATGATAAAGTTGCAGAATATTAAAACAAGTCTAACAGAGTCAAAATATAAACTTGAATCTATCCCCTCTGCACTGGAACTTCTTACAGGTCTATAAAGACAGCATATTTTTCAACTGGCATGTAAAGTTCCATATTTGTAGCCATTCCAAAAAAAAGTGAGCAACAATTTTTCAAACTATGGAACAAAATCATTAATGCTACATGCAATTAAGATTTTGCTGGAGATCCTCCAACAAATGATATCATTGCTGAATCAGATGGATCTTGGCTAGAAACAGAATATATGAGAAAGATGTTTATTTGTATTTAGTTATCATACCAAAGGGATTGGACTGTGTAGATCAGAACAAACTGTGGATAGCCTTAAGAAAAAGGAGAATTCCATAATGCTTCATTGTGCTGATGTGGAATTTGTACAAGGCTCAAGAGGCAGTGGTGGGAGCAGGACAAAGGAATGTTGCAGACAGACCTTTTGCTATCTTCATGGATGATATCTTTATGTCTTCACACATCTCAGCAGGTCTTCAATCATCAGTGTTCAATAAGCAAATTTGTTCTTGATTTTTCCTGAAAATGTAGGGTAGGGGTGCAGTTATATGAAGAAGAATGTGGCGTCAGATTTGGAAGAAGGCTCATTAACAACCTGTTGTATGATGATTATGCAACCTTTCTTGCTGAGAGTGAGGAGGACTTGAAGCATTTGCTGATGCAGGTCAAGGATTGCAGCCTTCAATATGGGTTATATTTCAATGTCAAGAAGACCAAACTTCTCACACAAGGACCCCTAGTTAACGTCGTAATAAGTGGAGAATTTTGTCTTTCTTGGATCCATAGTCAATATTCATGGAAGTAGCAGTCAAGAGATCAAAAGATGTATTGCATTAGGTAAATCTACTATACTAGACCTCTTTAGAATATTGAAAAGAAAGGTCATTCCTTTGAGAACTAAGGTGGATCTGATCTATGCCATGGCATTTTCAATTGCCTCACATGCATGTAAAGTTTGTACATTGAATAAGGAAGACCAAAGTAGAATCAATACATTTTAATTGTGAAGAAAGTATCATCAACTGTTAAAATAACAAACTGATCCATCTTGGGAGAAGAAAGGGCAGTGAGCTCCTCAAAGAGGCAAGACTTCATATTGCATGCTTTGTACATGTCAGGGAAGACCCGTCTTGGAGAAAGATACCATGTTTGTTAACATGGAGGGGCCGTGAAAAGAGGAAGGCCCTCAAGATGGATTGACAGTGGCTGCAACAATGAGCCTCAAGCATAAGAACAATTCTTTTGCACATAAGGTCGCTATGGGTTACCTCCAATTTGAAGGGATCTAGCAGCAACATTACTAAGAGAACTGCCTAAAACCACAGAAACATATTTTAATGTGATTTGTTTGTAATAAATCTATGAATATATGAACTAGATGTGTAGTAGCAATATTTATTTTATTTACTCTGGTATTGTTATAGTTGTACTATTTTACTATTATTTGTTGCTATTAATCTTTCAGCGTAATTTATAAATTAAAATTTATGAGGGAGTCTGGGAAGATGGCCGACAGGGACACCCGCATACTCTGAGAGCTCCTCCAAACAAAGCGGGTTTGGTGACCAGGTAGCTGAATAGTAGGAGTCTGGTGAGTGAAATATCCCCCTGGGACATCACCCCAGTCCCACCCCACGCATTTGTCCTGAGCAGGGGTCTAGGTGAAAGAGGACCGGACTCGTGGGACATCTCTGGTCACTAAGCTGCCGCGAGCTCACTGGCGACTGGCCTAGGCTCCATCCCCAAACCGGACCCCAGCCCAGAATCGCTTGCCTGCCCTGCCTAGACAGGCGCAGCAGGTCACGCGCTCCCCTACACCAGCGGCCCACTCGCGGATCCCCACTGGGATAGAAGCTTTCCTCTCCCTCGGTTCCCCTCTCCCCGCAGGGCAGCGATCTGCCCTCGGTCCGCGTCCCTCCCTCCATTCATCCAAGCTCCAGAGAGCGGACCCTCGGGTTGTCTGGCGATCCCCACCGGGGGACCATCTACCCGCACCGCTTCCGCGGACCTCTCAACCTGCCCTCCGTGCGCGGGCTGCCCACCCCCGCCCGCCCCTGGCAGCCTAGCGCCAGCTCCACTCCTGGCTGGGACCCTGCGCTGAGCACTTCCCCGACGGGAGCCATAGCCCAACCCGCGCCTGTCCGGCCCCTGCGCTTCCGCGGAGCACCCCGGAGCACCGCGGCCCCGCGCTGCTGAGTCTGCCCGCCGAGGGCCCCTCCCGGCGCCAGGCACAAGAGTAGGTGCCCTCCCCAGGGTGCTGCAGGGACCCCGGCGGCCGCGGCTCTGAGCCTGAGCTGAGGACGGGCGCCATTGCCCCCTGCGGTTTCACGCCAAGCCACTACTGTCCTCGTGGTTCTGAGCTCAGAGCGCGGCGGAGGGCGAGCACCATTGTCCCCTGCAGTGTCGCGCTGCTGTCTGAGGAGCCTGGGACTCGGTTTTGCAGTCCCTGAGGAGCCGTCGGTGAGCTCCAGCCAGCTCTCACCACCTGGGGGCCCTGTGGGGTCCCCAGTGCCAGCCCTAAGACTGCCGCAGCCCGCCCCAGCCACACCAGGAGACGGCACGGTGGCCTGAGCCTCCACACAGTACCCTTAGCTGCCCTAGCACTTCCCAGCTAGAGCACGAGGACCGCCAATGGGGAACGGCTGGACCTGGGAGGGCTTGCGGAGCTGAAGAGCATTCCCAACAACACATAGATCAGCACCACATCATGGGACAATACGAACTCAGCCACCTCTGTGCTCTATTAGGCATCACCAGCGCTTAGAGGGAAAGGAGGAAATTTTCAGACATTCACATCTACACATTCTCCATCTAGCATAGGTTTTTTCTGGGTTTTTTTTGTGTGCTTTTTTGTTGCTTTTTTTGTGTTTTTTGTTTGTTTTGTTTTTTACTCCTTCTTCCCTTTCTTTTACTTTCTGTGCTGTATTCTCTCTCCCCTTCATTCCTACATTTTCATTAATGCTTGTACTTCTCTTCTGCCCCTTTTCTATAGATTCTCCTTATCTCTCTTTTCTTATTTCTCCTTCCACCTCTACTAGTATCACAGATTGTCCCTCTTCTATTATAGATTCTCTTCCCTCTCCCTCCAATTTTTTCTTCCTCTGCCCAATATTATGTTAAAAATTATTTTTATATCATTAACCTTTTAAATCCTATTTATTACTAACCCCCCTCCTCATAAAGGGGGCTGCTAAGGGTACCTTGTCACACCTGGTCAAAGCAGCCTGAGGGCACTCACTGAGGCCCCAGCCCCCACTCCAGCTGCTGAAACATCTCGGCACTGCGGGTCACCAACCCGACAGGGAACTCGGTCTACACAGCAGTCTGACCCACCCTTAGAGTAGGTCACAGGCAATAGCCTGAAAGAATCCTTAACAACAATATAGATAATGTTACTCCTGTCTCCCAGAAGCGTGGGGCCTATGAAAGGATCAAGGAAAAATCAACAGACCACATCACTCCCAACAAAATAATCAGAGAAACGAGGCACTTTAACAGACCTAACGTCACTCATAGAAGAAACAGATATAGATCAGCCACAAAAGGAAATCTTCAGAACTTTGCTTGCAGTAATACAGGAGCTAAGAGAAGCAAACCAAAATAAGGATGCAACGATAGAAGGGATGAAATGCACAATAGAGGGGATGAAGTCCACAATAGAGGGGATGAATTCTACCCACAAAAAAGGAAGTGCAGAAACTAACAGAGGAGGTAGCAGAGGCCACACAAAAGGTCACAGAAGCTACATCTAGGCTTGAGGAGGCTGAGAACCGTATCAGTGAACTCGAGGACGCTCAAACCAAACGAAGCAAGCGAGAAAAACAATCAGATAGGAAAATTAAAGAAACAGAAGACAGCCTGAGACCAATGACAGATGCTGTGAAGAGGAATAATATTCAAATAATCGGTCTACCGGAACACAACATAACACACAAATCGACTGCCAAGATAGCAAAGGAATTTCTGGAAGAAAATTTCCCCAACCTAACAAAGCAGAAACCGACTCTCATACAGGAAGCAGAGAGGACGCCGGCTAAGCTAAACACCAAGAAGAACAGGTCAAGACATATAATTGTAAAATTATCCAACTTAGAGGAAAAAGAGAAAATTTTACGAGCATCAAGAGAAAGGAAGACAGTCACATACAAAGGAGCACAGGTAAGAATATGCTCAGACTTATCAGCAGAAACCATGAAGAGGAGGAGAGAATGGAGCAACATCTTCTAAAAACAGAAAGATAAAAATGCCTCCCCCAGAATCCTATACCCTGCCAAGTTATCCATTAAGATAGAGGGTGAGATAAGGGTCTTCCAGGACAAGGAAGAACTCAAAAAATATACTGCAAGTCACCGACTCTGCAGAACATACTGGCTGACTCACTATGGCCAGAAGATCAAGCTCCAACTAGAATCATCAGGAGACCACCATATAGCCCATCTCCATTTAGAAGCCAACATGCCAGCAACACGTACCAGGACAACGCGGTCTCAGATGGAAAAGAGGACAGGATAGAAACCCTCCACTCAAACGCAGTACACTGATATGAAGGAAGATAGGCAAAGACCCAAAACACAAAACAGAATATGGCAACCATGAAGCCAGAGATTGTAATAATCACTCTGAATACAAATGGGCTCAATTCATACATTAAAAGAAAGAGGCTGGAGGACTGGATTAGAAAACATAACCCATCAATCTGCTGCCTGCAAGAGACACACCTTAAGCGAGCAGACAAGCATATACTGAGAATAAAGAGCTGGCAGAAAGTTTACCAAGCAAATGGTAACTCCAAGAAGGCAGGAGTGGCTATCTTAATCTCCGACAAAATGGATTTCAAGATCCAAAACATAAAAAGAGACAAAGAGGGACACTACATAATGCTCAAAGGCTCAGTATACCAGGAAGCCCTTAGCATACTAAATATTTACGCACCTAATAATGGCGTGGCAAATTTCGTCAAACAAACTATTTTAAAAATGACAGAAGAAATCACGGAAACAACAATAATAGTGGGGGACTTCAACACTCCACTATCAGAGAAAGACAGGTCACAGGGAAAGAAGCTCAGCAAAGAGGCCAGAGAACTAAACAATGTAATTAGGCAACAGGGCCTGATAGGCATCTATAGAGCCTTTCATCCAAAAGCAAAAGGTTTCACATTCTTCTTCAATCCACATGGATCTTTCTCAAGAATAGATCACATGCTGGGACACAAGGCCAGCCTGAGTAAATTCAAACACATAGATATTATCCAGACATCTTTCTCAGACCACCATGACATCAAGTTGGAGATTAATAGGAGGGGACCCAGAAAAGCAAGGGCCACCAATTGGAGAATAAACAACGATCTCCTGCCACATGAATGGGTTAAGGTCCAGATCAGGGAGGATATCAGGAAGTTTCTAGAAACTAATGAGAACGAGCATACAACATATCAAAACTTTTGGGACACTGCAAATGCTGTTATCAGAGGTAGCTTGATATCACTGAATGCATATCTGAAAAAAGAAGAAAGGCGTATGACAGATATGTTAACACAAAACCTCCAACAACTAGAACAGAGTCAAGAGAACTACCCCTCCAATAGCAAGAGAAAAGAAATAATAAAAATCAGGGCGGAGTTAAACCAGTGGGAAGACAAAAGAACAATGCAAAGGATTAACCCAACTAGAAGCTGTTTTTATGAACAAATTAATAAAATTGACACTCCTCTGGCAAAGCTTACCAAAGATACAAAGGAGCAAACATCAATAGCCAGGATGAGGGATGAATCGGAGGCAATAACAACAGACCCCAATGAGATAAAAAGGATAATCACAAAGTATATGAAGGTTTGTATTCTAATGAATTCAGAAACCTGGAAGACATGGATAAATATTTAGAAAAACAATCTATCCCTAGATTATCTGAGACAGAGTTCAAGAACCTCAACAAACCCATAGCGAAGGAAGAAATAGAGAGTGTCATAAAAAACCTACCAAGGAAAAAGGCCCCTGGGCCAGATGGCTACACAGCAGAATTTTACCAAACATTCAGGGAAGAGCTGACACCGATCCTCCACAAAGTATTCCATAACATGGAAAAGAACGGTAAGCTCCCACACTCATTTACGAAGCCAGAATTACTTTGATACCCAAACAGGGAAAAGACCCCACAGGTGTAGAGAATTATAGACCAATATCTCTAATGAACATAGATGCAAAAATCCTTAACAAAATATTGGCCAATAGAATACAAAGGAACATCAAACATATCATCCACCACGACCAAGTAGGATTCATCCCAGCGATGCAGGGATGGTTTAAAGTCCAAAAATCCATCAATGTCATACACCACATCGAGAAGAAAAAGGATAAAAATCATATGATAATATCCATAGATGCAGAAAAAGCATTTGACAACATCCAGCACCCATTCCTAATCAAAACACTCATGAAGATAGGATTGGTAGGTAAGTTCCTCAAGCTCATACAATCTATCTATGAAAGACCAACAGCCAACATCATAGTCAATGGAGAAAAGACAAGAACAATCCCACTGAAAAAGGGTACAAGACAAGGACGCACCTGTCCCCTCTTCTATTCAATATCGTTTTGGAGGTTCTGGCTAACAACATAAGACCACGGAAGGACATCAGAGGGATCCAGTTGGGTGAGGAGGAGGTCAAACTATCGTTATTTGCAGATGACATGATCCTATACATTCAAGACCCCCAAAACTCCACAGTTGGAATACTTACAGTAATAGAGGAATACGGAAGAGTAGCACGATACAAGATCAATAAACAGAAGTCGGTAGGGTTTCTATACACATTGGACAGGGCCATGGAAGAGGCGATTAAGAGGGAAGTACCCTTCACAGTAGCCAAGAACAAACTGAAATACCTAGGAATATATTTAACAAAAAATACTAAAGACCTTCATAAGTATAATTATAAAACCCTATTACAGGAAATCAAAAGTGACCTTCACAAATGGATGACACTCCCCTGCTCATGGTTAGGTAGGCTGAACATAGTAAAGATGACAGTTCTTCCTAAAGCACTCTACAAGTTCAATGCTATACCAATCCAATTACCATCAACCTTCTTCAAAGAATTGGAAAAAACTGACCACCAACTTCATATGGAGAGGGAAGAAATCCAGAATTAGCAGAGAACTCCTCAAGAAGAAGGACACAATTGGAGGACTCGCCCTACCTGATTTTAATGCCTACTACACAGCTACAGTGGTCAAAACAGCATGGTACTGGCACAATGATAGACACTCAGACCAGTGGAAAAGAATAGAAAGCCCAGGAGTAAAATCATCAGCATATAGACAACTGATCTTCGACAAGGGTCCCAAAAACATCAAGTGGGAAGCAGATGCCCTCTTTAATAAGTGGTGCTGGAAACAATGGATATCCACATGTAGAAAGTTGAAACAAGACGTCTACCTCACCCCATGCACAAGAATACACTCAAGGTGGATCACAGATCTAGAAGTCAAACCCCAAACCATCAGGACCATTAAGGAGGGAATCGGGACTAATCTCAGAGGACTGTCCCAGGGAGCACATAGGCTCACTGCAACAGGGAAGGGGACACACAGGCGAACTGGAAATCGACAAATGGGATCTAATAAGAATAAAACACCTGTGCACCTCGAAAGACTTTGCCAAGAGGGTGACAAGGCAACCCACAGACTGGGAGAAGATTTTTAGTAATGACACATCAGACGAAGCGCTCATTACTAAAATCTACAACACCATCGTGACCTGCAAAAAGAGGAAAACAGTTAACCCCCTAAGGAAGTGGGCAAAAGAAATGAGAAGAACTTTCACTAGAGAGGAGATCAATATGGCCAATAAACATATGAGAAAGTGCTCGAAGTCCCTAGCCACAAGAGAAATGCAAATCAAAACAACCATGAGATACCACCTAACACCCCTGAGGCTAGCCCAGATCAGTAAATCAGAGAGCAAGAAGTGTTGGAGGGGCTGTGGTGAAGTAGGAACTCTCCTCCACTGCTGGTGGTCGTGCAGATTTGTACAGACACTGTGGAAAGCAATCTGGCGATACCTAAAGAAAATGGAAATTGATCTACCTGTTTGAAGCAGCAAATAAAACATGACCAGTCATATGCGCTCCAATGTTTATTGTGGCACAATTCACAATAGCAAAGACTTGGAAACAGCTTAAGGTTCCATCGATAGACGAGTGGATTAGCAAACTTTGGCACATACACACAATGGAGTATTATGCAGCACTGAAAAGCACCGATGAGCACATGAAACACGTTATTTCATGGGAAGAGCTGGAAGGAATTATGTTAAGCGAGGTAAGCCAGACCCAAAGGGACAGGTACAACATGAGTCCCCTGAGGTAAGTACAATCAGCATGAAAGAAATAGAAGAATAAACATCCATCCCACAATAAACGGGAGGAAGCATAGATGGTTGTAGGGAGGGCAGGCCACACCTAGGGAGGTACTTGAGAACACAGCATAAAGCAGGAGTGTGGGGTAGGAAGAGGGAGAACCGGGAGGGGGAGAATCCGAATGGATGGTATGGGGGGGGGGCAGGGTACTAACCCACCCAGGGGAGAGTACCGGTTGTGTCCCCACAGATCTGGAACATGCATAGGGACCCCACCACGACACACCAAACAAGGAGGGCAACGCAAAGTACAGAGGTCTACACAAAGAGGCTGGACGACAAGCTGGCCCAAACCAGAATTAGGCCAACACCCACATTCGAAGGGATCACCACAGAAAACAAAAATAGATCGTCTGGAGTGGGAAAGGAACTGACCCACCACACCACATCCAGAAGGAAGCTGAAAGAAAAGGAGAAAGGACGTAGTGGAGTACACCTGGGTCCAACAAGCCCAAGGTCGATAGACCAGCTAGAAGGGCCTATAATACAGAGAGGACTATTCAGCTGACCATACTACGAAATGCGACATCCTGCACCAACACATGGCCCTACACGGGACAGCACCTGAGACACAATGGGGGATGGGCGACTGAGCTGACCCCGCCACACTGAGGCAAACACTGGGGGCGTGCAATGGAGCAGCGGAGGAAGCAGAGCAAAGAGATCCCAAGGGAGTATAACGGATGGTCTTCTGGGCCAGGAAGTGGCGCCTCACAAGCTACACCTAGAAAACACTCCTAAAGGCCAACGAACTGACCTTGATCTACTAGCAATTTTTCTTTTAATATTTGCTATCTTTTTGTTTAGTCTTTTTTTAATTTGTTTTGTTTTTTACCTTGTAAATTTTGTATGTTAGTGGCTTTTCTGCTTATCAGCGTGTCGATGTTGCTTCTGTCAAAGCCATGTTCTTATGGGCCACTTGGGTGCAGTCAAAGTCATATCCATTTGTATGCACATATTACTATGTCAGCAGGTCCACCTAGACAAGATAGGCTGGACAAATAATGAGAGAAGAAAACAACAGGACCAACGGTCCTGGAGGGACATGAGAGCGTGGGAGGTAGGGGAAGGGAGGAGGTGTTGTCCAACACAGGGACAAGGGAACAGCGAGTGGTTCAAAACCAGAGGAGGGAGGGGAGGGGAGGACTGGAAGGGAGTGACCAAGAGCAAGGTAACTGAGAGAAACTACTGAATCCAGAATGAAGGCTAAACATGGTAATGGGTCAGGAGGAAAGCGAAAGGAAATAGAGGAAAGGAGTAGGAGGCAAAGTGCATACAGAGAAGCCTAAATACAGACATGTACATATGTATATATATTTATGATTATTGGGGCAATAGATTTATATGCATATATTTATAGGTTCAGTAGTAAGGTAGCAGATGGACATTGGGCCTCCTCATGCATAATCCCCCAATACAATAGCACCTCGCCCTGCTAAGCAGCCATTGCAGGATACCCATCTTCCCAACATGATCACTGAAGACAGCCGTGTGTGTAAGCAAATGTGGTGAAGAAAGCTGATGGTGCCGGCTATCAAAAAAAGATATAGCGTCTGGGGTCTTAAAGGCTTGAAGGCAAATAAGCGGCCATCTAGCTCAGAAGCAACAAAGCCCACAGAGAAGAAGCACACGGCCTAAGCGAATACAAGGTGTTGAATGTTCCATGTAGCAGATACAAAGGAACAAAAACAATCATTGTGTGATCACCTTCCTCACATAATTGCTGAAGACGAAAGTGTGCATAAGCAAGTGTGGTGAAGAAGGCGGATGGTGCCCGGCTACTGAGAGATATAGCGTCTGGGGACTTAAAGGCTTGAAAGCAAACAAGCGGCCATCTAGCCCAGAAGCAACCGAGCCCACACGGAAGCAGCACACCAACTTAGGTGACCATGAAGGACAGAGGAGACCAGGTCTCCAACAACAAAGGTGGGGTGGTGGTGAGAATCACATCACCGTGAAAGAGGGGGAATGCATGATGGGGACACAATGCCCACCTGTAGAGAGCTGAACACCCCTTCCAGAGGGGTAGTGAGGAGGAGATGGGCCACTCAGGGTGCAGTGTAGCAACAATGAAACTCAAAACCTTCCTCTAGTTCCTGAATGCTTCCTCCCCTCCCAATCATCATGACCCCAATTCTACCTTGCCTTGCAGACCTGGTTATACCAGAGGATGTACAGCGGTGTAGTGGGGATCTGGAGGCACAGGGAATCTAGGACAGACGAACCCCTCAACCCCAGCGGTGGGAATGGTGACACCAGCAGGGAAGGGTGTGTAGAAAGGAGAACCGATCTCCAAGATCTATGTGTAACCTCCTCTCTGGGAGATGGGCAATGGGGAGGCGGGTGAGGGGAGATGCTGGGGAGTGTAAGATAAGATATAATAATTATTTATAAACTATCAAGGGACCAGGGGTGGGATCGGGGAGGGAGGGGGATGGGGAAAAAAAGGGAAACCTAGCTGATTCCAGGAACCCAAGTGGAAGGTGAATATGAGAGTGACGAGTGCAACGAATGTATAAGGGTGCTTTGCTCAATTGATGTATGTACAGATTGTGATAAGAGCCTTATGAGCCTCAGTAAAAAGATTTTAAAAAATTTATGATAGCTATATCTAGGGGAAAATAGTATATATTGGTTTGGGCATTACTGTGTTTCAGGCTTTAAATGGTATCTTGCAATGTAACACTCTTGAATAATGAGCTTTAAATAAAGTAAATAAAGTCACTACTTGGATTCTATTTAGTTAATTGAATAGTTTCCTTAATGTGTCATTTCATTTTCTTTTAGAAAATTCCTTCAATATATTCATTTCAAACGTTTAACAATATGACAAAGCACTAGTATTAACATTTTAATTATTTCTTAACAGTTTTTGTGTTGTTAAAGATAGTATTAAGCACAATTTATGAGGGAATTTCTTCTGGTAAAAATAACATGAATTCACTATTAAATCTCTTGTAACAAATCATTTCTGTACCCCACATAAACCAGCCTATCAACATATTTTCATCAAGATCAATTTAAGTAGCCTACGTCATTCAGTGTGTATTACAGAAAATTCATTTAATTTTGTGCATATGCATACATGCTCACAGGCACTATCAAACCAAAATGTGAAATATGAGAATATTCAAAAATTTAAAGATATATTACAAAATTTTCATCCAAAATCTGCTTCCTAATATTAAAAACAAGCATTCTTTGGTGAAAAATTAGGGACTTTATATGATGAATTTTTAATGTGTCAGATGAATGCATTCTATTTTCTAAAATTTGTCTTTTGAATTAACTATATTTAAAGAAAAGCTTGTGCAAAATTCATGGTTAGTTCATATGGTTCCAAAAAAGAAAAAAACATATTTATTTAATAGGATTTTTTTTGTAGCCCAAAGGAAAGTAATTTTTTCTTCAAAATTTTTGTGACTCTAATTCATGTGAATGTTTTATAGAAGAAAATACTCCCTTATTAATCCCTCTGAATCCGTTTTTCTTAAATATCTAGCATTGCTATAATGGGAATTGCAGAAGTATATGGGGTTAATAGAAATATACTTATTGTCTCAGAGTTAAGGAGTTCAGAAACACAACTTCAGGGGGACAGTTCTAGGGGAAGGCTTTCTCTGTAGGTTTTTGGGGAAGGTCCTTGTTTCTTCAGTTTCTGTTTCTTGGGTCTTCCGGAATCTCCATGTTACTTTGTGTCATAGATAGGATTATTGTGCCAACCTGGCCAATAAACACATTTGGGGTTAATAGGGTTGCAGTTCAATTGAAGGGAAGAGAGATAAATGGCTCTGCGAGCCTTGCCTTTCTGTCTCTTGCTCTCTGATGATCAGACGAGTGTGTGGCTATCTTAGCTAGTTCTCTGCCTCACCTTGCAAGCTACACTACTTGTGGAACATCCAACCTGTGCACTCTGTCACTATAATGTGACGTTCCTTCAAGACCTGTTTGGCCACACAGCTAGTGTATACTTCACTTGAGCTGGGGACTGTTGGACCCTGCCACCTTGCTGACTGTTGGTGACCTGCCCTGCTGTTTACTACGTGTAGCTGGTCTGCCTGTATTTCTCTACAGAAGACTCAGCTGTCTTCTTCCTTGACTTGCACCCAGCAGCCCTCATGAGTTGTAGGACTGCCTGTGTATTAACTGTCTCACGGAAGTTAGTTGAACGGAGCCATTTGTTCTGCTTTGTGGACTTATTAGCTGTTTATTTCTTAAGATCTATCTAACTGACATCTATCTATCTATCTATCTATCTATCTATCTATCTATCTATCTATCTATCAACTATCTATAATTATGTGTTCTGGTTTTGTTCCTCTAGAGAACCCTGTCTAACACATTTGGCATCTATCTTCCCTTGTCCTGTTTATTCTTGCAATCATTTGGATGAGATTACCCAAAGTGCAGTCTACACAAATCTTTATTCATTAATATTGGATAGCTCATTCCCAAATTAGAAATATGGTCATAGAATTTAGGATTTATATCACATATATCGGAGAGACACAATACAATTCATAACATTGGGAAAACTAATAGGTAATTGATCTATTAACTTAGAACTAGGTCATCTGTAATTCAGTTCTTGTGTTTCTGCCTAATGAAATTAATACCTTGTCCTTATTTCTATTTAGCTGTAGACCTTAGACACTTTCCTTTGTATTCTTAAACTTAATAAGTAAAAGTTGGGTAAGCATATTCTCCACCTTGCAACAAGAAGTACATAGTTTGCTTTCGTTTTGTGGAAGCTTTGTTAAAATCAATGGAAATGGGAGAGAATTGAATTCCAAAAAAACAAGTAAACAAATTTGTACAATGATTTTATTTCCACTATGTTTACTTCTATGTTTTTACTGCATTGTTCTCTCTATATTGCACCATTCCTTTCACAATTACCACTATACCACCTCCATCACCAAGACATTAAAAAATTAATAAATATGTAAATGAACACAACATTTCATACATTTATAAGGAGAGGAATTCATCTTTTATAAAATGCTAGCATTCAGTTTTTTATTCCAGTCACTAGCCAGGTTTAATATTTTTTGCTGTGTAATCAAAACTAGATAAACTTTAATAATATTCTACTAAAAACTGCCAGCTTTTCATATATTTTAGACAAATGCTGTTTCCTCCATTGTGTATATTTAAAAGTATATTTTATTATTGCTATTTATTTTATTTTCAGTTAATGTATTTTCTGTAGGGGTTTATGAAGAAAACCTTAATTTTCTCTTTCTTATCATTTTAAATGCATTTACTAATTGTTATTAATGACTAGGGAACCTTGATGGCATAAGGAACTATGTGTCCTTAAGTGCAAGATTAGTCATTTGAAGCTGCCATGTGTTTCATGGTAGAAGAACTGAAAGGATTTACAGCATCCAAAACATATTCTTCCCTTTAGTGTTGCTATGAATTCAAATTATGTCAATGAAAGTGAGTTGGGGTCTTAGTTATTAGTAATTATACAGGATAACTACTTCAATAGATTTTTCTGAGTTAACTAATCTGTCAATATTTTATTTAAAATTTCACCTTTATAGAAATAAATTCAGAGATACTTAAATGAACGAATAGTTTATTTTTAAAAACTTATTCTTCAAATAAAATATCAATAAATTATACATGAGTTCATGTCCTGTTCATGATACAAAAGAGTTAAATAATGGACTTGTGTATTTATCATTAAAATCAAGGGTGCACTCTGAGGAAAAGGAAGAACAATGTATCAAGAGATATTATTTTTGCATTTTAGAACAGCATCTTTCTTAGAAAACATCTTTGACTACTTGTGATTTATGCAATACAAAGGCTTTTTGATGACACTTAGATTAATATTTCTTCCCTTTTCAATTACCTGAACATATCAATATGTTTTCTTGTTGAAATAATTTGGAGTAGTAATTTGCAAATTTCTCTGACAGCCCTTAAGGTACAATAAATTTCTCAAATCAGTAGGAGACCTTGAAATGTGTTTTCGATAACCCTGCTGCAAATGGAACTAGCGAACTGCAAATGTGCAAGTGCACAGGAAATCAGAAAGAAGGAATCTTTCACTTCCACAGGATCAGTTGTTTCCATAATTATTTGCAATTCAGGGCCAGGAGAAGTTTCTCATGTTGCAATTAGGTTTTGGAAGCAGAACTTCCTGTTTATGTGACTGTACTATAATTAATGAGTTGAGAACATTAAGAAGGGAGAGGGAAAGAAAATATATTCAAAGTACATACCAAAATGAAATTTTTAGAACATTTCTAAGATAGTCCTACTATGGCTTTAAGCTGAGAAATAAAAGATAATTTTGTCAGCATATGGATTAGAATGATGAAAAGAATCTGTCTAATTTGGAAATTGAAGTAAAATAATTAAAAGTTTCCTTTGTAACTAATAATCTGAATAGCAGTCACAAGTGGTAAGGAATCTAGTGGACTGTGAGAGTGTCTCCACAAGATAATGTTCCACACAATTAAAAAGTATTCTATCACATGAAAAACTTTGATATTTCTTGGTTTACATAGTTCCTTTAAATTAATTGATTCTCTTTGTTAACTTGAAACTGAAACACTTAACAAAGCCAAGCCAAACCAGCTGTCAAATAAATTCTACCTCATGGTGCTCCATTTGTCGTAGTGTGGAACTGAGCACAAGAGTGTTCTTGATTGTAGTACATAGGGAAGCAGTCCACAGTAATTCAAGGTAGATCTGAATTGGCCCCTGAATCCACCATCTCAATTTAAGATACGTGATTTCAGATAGCTTGTAAGTGTCATTCCATTTCTTGGATATGCTATATGAGAGGTGAGTATTTAACTGTGGAAAGCCATCGGAATCTTTCTCATATTTCAATTTTAAATTGCTTCTGGGGGGAGATAGAACCTCTTTGTGAACTCTTAACATCTAACAACTGTATAAAAATCTTTTTAATTGTATAGAACATTTTTTTATAGTATCATGCTTTGTACTGCTTTGTTTTGAACTGTTGTTTGGTCCTGTTATGTCCATTCCACCTCAAAGAGACTGTTTACAACACAACAGTCCTGCACCATCCTCACATGTTTGAGCCCATTGTTGTAATTGTCTCTTGTCAATTCATCTTATCAAGGGTCTTCCTGTTTTATTTCTGTCCCTACACTTTACAAAACATGTTGTCCTTTTCCAGAGACTAATGCCTCCTGATAACATGTCCAAAGTATGTGAGATGAAGTCATGCCATCCTTGACTCCAAGAAGCATTCTGACTGTATTCTTTAAAGACTGATTAGTTTGTTCTTTGAGAGTCCAAGGTGCTTTCAATATTTTTCCCACACAATAATTCAAATGCTTGAGAAATAGTGTACAAGGATTCACAGAAACATGACCACTTAATCAGACATGGACAACAAAAGAAACCGTCACAAAAATCATGCTTGACAGTAGACCATTCATCACCATTGAAGATGGCTCTATAGGAGAAAGAAAATGACTATGGTAGAGATATGTACAGTGTTAAAATCATAATAGGTTTAGGGATCTCTGACCCACCATGGCAGCCATAGTATGACTTATGATCATGAGGATCCTGGGACTCCAAATTCTACTGAGGACACTCCCAGGCTAAAGCTATGTAGAAACTCAAAGATGAATTTAGGATTTTCACCTGTAAACTCTAATTTTCTGCAACAATTGTGCTCAGAATTTAAAATTTAATATAACATGTCCAAGAAGACATGTCAAAGGCAGAAATAGATCATCTTGATGAGAGGGATTTCCATCATGTGGTTGTCAGTGTCCAAAGAGGTCATAGTCCCATAGCTATTTACATAAAACCAAAATCCAAACTCAGTGACATCAAGTGAATTTCAACTAATAGTGACTGTATAGGACAGAGTAGAACTGCCCCCTTGGGTTCTGAGAAATTAATTGTTTAGAAGAGTAGACAGCCTCAGAGTGGCTGATAGGTTGGAACTGTAAACCTCCTGTTAGCAGCTCAAGGTGATACACTACCAGGACTTCTGGTTCTGTATATAGAACAGGAAAACAAAGAAAATCATCAAAGAGTAACTTTTGGTAACAGAACAAGTTAATACTGTTGCAGGTAAGATCTCAGAAGCAGGAAAAGGACAATACAGATTAAAGAAATTTGCAGAATTGGTCCTGGGACCCTTAGACCACCCGTAGGTGTATATTCACATATTCATGGATCTGTTACCCAATCTCAAATATGGACAAGATCATCCAGTTAAGCCACTGAGGTTACTCCAATTCCAATTAAGAACAATCCTATCTCAGACAAGCCATGATAACCTCAGGAATAATGAGAATTCCAGAACACTTCGTTGTGTTCGTGTGGAACACAGTGGATCAAGAGGCAGTTAAAAAACAGAACAAAGGAATGCTGCCTGCTGCAAAGTGAAGATAGGGATACACTCATATTATATACGCTCACCATGCTTATTCAATCTGCATTCCGAGCAAATCGTCAGACCAGCTTGAGTAGACGAAGAGCCAAATGGCCTCCTCCAATCCAGATTTGAGAAACATTTATTAACAACCTGCGGTGTGCGGATGGCACACCTTTCTTTCTGAAAATGAAGAGGAATTGAAACACTAGCGGATTCAATAAAGATTTAAAACTTCAGTGTAAAATGTGTCTCAGTGTTCAGAAGAACAAAATCATCAGAACTGGAACAATAGGTAACATCATGTTAAGTGGAAAAAAGATGGAAGTTATCAAGTATTTTGTTTTGCTTGGTTGTACCATCAATTTTCATGGAAGAAGTAGTCAAGAAACCGCAGGATGTATTGCCCTAGATGTAAAATTGCTAGTCAGAACCTCTTTAAAGTGTTGAAAAGCTCATTTGAGGATTAAGGTACCTTGACTAAAGCCATAGTATTTTAATTGTTTCATGTGCACTGTAATTTGGATATTAGATAAAGATCGAAGAGAATGAATACATTTAAATTATGGTGCTATCAAAGAATATGGAAAGTACCATAGATGGCCAAAGAACAAATATATCTGTTTCAAAAGTAGAGCCAGCATTTCCCTTCGAGGAAAGAATATTAAGACTTTGACTCTTACTTTAGACATGGTGTCAGGATAGACCAGACCCTGGGGAAGGATATTATGCTCGGTGAAGTAGGAGGCCAGTGTGAGTGAAATGTTCTTGGCAAGTTGTATTGACAAGATGGTTGCAGTAATGGGCTTAAACAAACAAACAAACAAACAAACAAAAAAGCATGTTTGAAAACCCGATAGTGCGTCATTCTATTCAATGTAGGGTCAATATGAGTCAGAAAACTCAATGGCACCAAACAATAACAACAAAAACTATTCTAACGCTGGTCACAGCCTTGATAAAATAAAGGAGGTTTCACTCACATACTGTTACAATAGATTGACAGTAGGTGGAAGCTAGCTTAATTCTTCTGCTGCTGGATCCAGCATATGATTCATCAACCTCCTATTTTACTGCCTGATGATCCCAGAAGCCAAAAGTTGACTGTCAATCTTTGGTTCATTCAGTTTTGTTACTAGTTTTCCTTCTCTAGGCGATCCAGCTCCTCACACTCTTTTCAGTCTTATTTACTATAGTAAAGCTGTAAGTATATGTCTTTCTATGAATTCTGTGAGTTTTCCCAATGAATTATCAAACAGTAGAGTGGCAACCTTTTGACAGATGAAGTCTGACCTAGATATAAATAACTGGACCTTGAGAAAGAAGTGTTCAATGGGAAACTGGTGTTGAAACTGCACAGAAATATGAAGGAGCAGCTCTACCCCACCCTAAAGGGTTGCTACCGAGGGGGGGGGGGGGCAGATTCCTTTGCAGTTGATGGGTGTTTGTGGAGGCGTGCCACAAGCATAAAATAATATTGATGGTGGGAAATATTGCTGCTGTCATTTTTGGAAAACTCGACCTCTTTCTTTATATATGACTTCCATAAAATCTCCTCTGTTGCCTTCTAATCCCACTCCCCCCTTTCCCCTTTACTCTAATTCAGAGAGGATCTAAAAATAAAAAGGATAAATCATATTTAGCTATATTCCAAAAATCTGTTTATCCATCTGTAATGAAAGCAATATGATAATCTTCATTTCTAAAAGCCATTATCAGCATAAATAAAGCTATCATTTGGGGAATACAGTAGGTTAACATGATACTCTCTATGGGGTCCCAGAAAATGATGAAGCACTTTGCATGGTTTTTACTGAGCTCTTTAAGAAAATATTGCCCTCTTACTTCCCTGGGTATCTTCCAAAGTGATATCATAACTCAGTTGTAGCCCACATAGAAATGATAATATTTTGTAGCAACTAGTGTTAAATGTCAAAAGTTGCTCAGATTGTGAGATGCTAGACTAAGAATATCTAATAAAATAAGTATTTCTATGCACCTGTAATACACTTTTTGCAATTGCCAACATCCCCTAGCCCTGGAATCTCTATTATTTAAAGCCTGTCTTGTAAGTAGGCTATATAAGCCTAGGCTAAGGAGTTATTGCACTAAATCAATTATTTAAGTTTCATAGCTTGAAAAGCATGTGATCCTTTAATCAGTTCAAGTTTCCATATCATTAAACTCCAGGTCTAATCTACACCTCATTTTCTATATAAATAATTTTGATTTTCCAAGATTAATTATTTCTGAGCTAAGAAAGGGTTGGGCACTGGTAATCTGCAGGAATTCTCTTAAATGCTTTGCGTTTTATTGAATTTCTTTTTATTTCTGTCTTTCCATACTTCTTCCCTTACCCCTCCTCCCCTTCTATTTTTGTTGTTGTTGTTGTTGTTTTGATTTTATAAATTTTCTGCCTTTTATTGTATCCAGTTTATTCTATGATTAGACTATAACTAAAATTAAAGAGAAAGAAATAGAAAGATGTAAAAAAAGGAGTTGTGATAGAAAAGGGAAACTGCTACTCATTGTGATGTGGATATTTATCATTTTTTATACAACAGATTTAAGTTGGCAGGCTTAATTTATGGAAAAAAATTATACAGAAACCAAGTCATGGATCAAAATTTTCATTTTGCATATGCATCCCCAGTGAAGTAATTCTGTCAGGTTTCAGAGTAGATGCAAATACTTCTTTTCTATTCCCTTCTTATCCATTTTTTGACTGTCTAAAAAATCACATTATTACCTACTGCAATAATATTTGTACAAAGTAGGAAAGAAAGATGAAGGGCAGGTGTATTTTGTTAGGATTGCCATCATTGTCACAAAAACAAATTGTGCATGGATTATAAAACAGAAAAATCAATTTTCTTTATAAACTCAAATATTCATGAAAAATTAAGATGTGAGCAATTAAGATTTCTGTTTCAAGTGATTTGTTCAAACGTTATGATTTAAAATAAAACTATTAATAATCCCCCACTTCTCATCAGTTGTTTTTTTTTACTATGGTGGACCGCATGTTACTGTGATCGCTGAAACTGATGCCATCATTATTTCCAACACCAGTAGGGTAACCTGTGGGGAACAGATTCCAGCGAACATTCAGACTAAGAATAGACTAGGACAAAGGAAAACACTATCCATTCTGCAGTTTAAAGCGCAGAAAACCTGATGAGCAGCAGACAAACCTTATCAGGTACAGTTAGGAAGACGCATCCCTCCGGTTTGAAGGTAGGGAGAAGATGACGAGGAAGAGCTACCTTCTCTGAGTAGAGTAACCCTAACGATGTGGAGCTACATAAGAATGTAGGGTGGTATTCAGCCTGTCAATCACATCACAGCCTGGTTCTGACCACTCGGGGGTGTGGTTTTCTCATAAGGAGGACCCTGGGAACCGTCTCCTCTCTGTCTTGCCCCTACTGCAGGAGACCCTGAGAACTGCCACAGCCCTGCAATGTCTCCATTGATCGCAGATCCTTGTGATTTTATACACACCTGCCTATGATCTTCCTGCATTCTGCATCATTGCATGTGGTTGCGTGAGTCTAAAGAGGGACTTATGGACCAGTACCAGACTAATGGACTTGAGTTAGACTGGCTGGGATACTTTCTTGATATATAATTACTCCTTTATATAAAACTCCTTCTTACACATGCATGTCACTGGATTTGTTATGTTTTTTTTTAGTCAATCTGGCCTAACAAAACACTAATGTCAGCAGACCTGATGAGCTATGGAATGTTACTTTCACCATCATAAATGAAGAAAGCAAAAGTTCATTAAAAAGGCAAGAAAGAAAGAAAAGAATAAGGTGGGTATCAGAATTTACCAGAATAGTTAAAGCAAATGGAAGAAATTATGAAGTAAAAGAACTGAACATAAAATTCCAAAGGGCAGCTCAAAAAGGTAAAGTATTATAATTAAAGGTACAAAATTTTTAAATAAAAATAACATACTCAGCATATCTTAAACCAAAAAAACTGAGAAAAAAAATTCAAGCCTCAAGTTGCAATATTGGAAGATTCCATGAGAAAAATATGGACAGATGCAGGAATCATAAATAAGAAGATGGAAAGAATAGAGTCATTGCTCCAAAACTAACTAGTCAAATCTCAACCAATTCAAGGTTTGTATAGGCTCAAGAATTTATTGTAGAAATCCAAGCTGCGAAGGGGGAAGATGGCCGACAGGGACACCCGCATACTCTGAGAGCTCCTTCAAACAAAGCGGGATTGGCGACCAGGTAGCTGAATAGTAAGAGTCTGGTGAGTGAAATATCCCCCTGGGTCAGCACCCCAGTCCTACCCCACGTATTTGTCCGGAGCAGGGGTCTAGGTGAAAGAGGACCGGACTAGTGGGACATCTCTGGCCACTAAGCTGCCGTGAGCTCACTGGCGACCGGCTTAGGCTCCATCCCCAAACCTGGCGCCTAGGCCAGAGCCACTTGCCTGCCCTGCCTACTCCAGCGGCCCACTCCCCACTCCCTATCGCGGATCCCCACTGGGAGAGAAGCTTTCCTCTCCCGCAGTTCCCCTCTCCCCACAGGGCAGCGATCTGCCCTCGGGCCCACGTCCCTCCCTCCATTCATCCAAGCTCAGGGGAGCGGACCCGCGGGTTGTCTGGCGACCCCCACGGGGGACCATCCACCCGCACCGCTGCCGCGGACCTCTCCACCTGCCCTCCGTGCGCTGGCCTCCCACCCCCGCCCGCCCCCGCCAGCCCCTGGCAGCCTAGCGCCAGCTCCACTCCTGGCGGGGACCCTGCGCTGAGCACTTCCCGCCGACGGGAGCCATAGCCCAACCCGCGCCTGTCCCGGACCCTGAGCTTCCGCGGAGCGCCTCGCCCCGCGCTGCTGAGTCTGCCCACCAAGGGCCCCCCCCTGCGCAAGGCACAAGAGTAGGTGCCCTCCCCAGGGTGCTGCGGGGACCCCGGCAGCCGCGACTCTGAGCCTGAGCAGAAGAAGGGCGCCATTGCCCCCTGCGGTTTCGCGCCAAGCCTCCTTTGCCAGCGCCATTACCCCCTGCGGTTTCGCGCCAAAAGGGCGGAGAGCGAACACCATTGTTCCCTGCAGTGTCCCGAAGCTGCCTGCGCAGCTATCCAAGGGGTCGCTCACAGCCCGGGCAGATCAAACACTCCACCTGCAGTCTCAGCTTTGCAGTCCCTGAGGAGCCTTCAGTGAGCTCCAGCCAGCTCTCACCATCTGGGGCCCTGTTGGGTCCCCAGTGCCAGCCCTAAGCCTGCCGCAGCCCGCCCCAGCCACCCCAGGAGACGGCACAGTGGCCTGAGCCTCCACACAATAAGGTTACTCCTGTCTCCCAGAAGCATGGGGCCTATTAAAGGATCAAGGAAAAATCAACAGACCACATCACTCCCAACAAAAAAATCAGAAAAACGAGGCACTTTAACAGACCTAACGTCACTCATAGAAGAAACAGATATAGATCAGCCACAAAAGGAAATCTTCAGAACTCTGCTTGCAGTAATACAGGAGCTAAGAGAAGCAAACCAAAATAAGGATGCAACGATAGAAGGGATGAAATGCACAATAGAGGGGATGAAGTCCACAATAGAGGGGATGAATACTATCCACCAAAAGGAACTGCAGAAACTAACAGAGGAGGTAGCAGAGGCCACACAAAAGGTCACAGAAGCTATATCTAGGCTTGAGGAGGCTGAGAACCGTATCAGTGAACTCGAGGACGCTCAAACCAAACGAAGCAAGCGAGAAAAACAATCAGATAGGAAAATTAAAGAAACAGAAGACAGCCTGAGATCAATGACAGATGCTATGAAGAGGAATAATATTCGAATAATCGGTCTACCGGAACACAACATAACACACAAATCGACCGCCAAGATAGCAAAGGAATTCCTGGAAGAAAATTTCCCCAACCTAACAAAGGAGAATCCGACTCTCATACAGGAAGCAGAGAGGACGCCGGCTAAGCTAAACACCAAGAAGAACACGCCAAGGCATATAATTGTAAAATTATCCAACTTAGAGGAAAAAGAGAAAATTCTACGAGCATCAAGAGAAAGGAAGACAGTCACATACAAAGGAGCGCAGGAAAGGGTATGCTCAGACTTATCAGCTGAAACCATGAAGAGGAGGAGAGAATGGAGCACCATCTTCCAAATTCTGAAAGATAAAAATGCCTCCCCCAGAATCCTATACCCTGCCAAGTTATCCATTAAGATAGAGGGTAAGATAAGGGTCTTCCAGGACAAGGAAGAACTCAAAAAATATACTGCAAGTCACCCGACCCTGCAGAACATACTGGCTGACTCACTATGGCCAGAAGATCAAGCTCCAACTAGAACCTCCAGGAGACCACCATATAGCCCATCTCCATCTAGAAGCCAACATGCCAGCAACACGCACCAGGACAACACGGTCTCAGATGGAAAAGAGGACAGGATAGAAACCCTCCACTCAAACGCAGTACACTGATATGAAGGAAGATAGGCAAAGACCCAAAACACAAAACAGAATATGGCAACCATGAAGCCAGAGATTGTAATAATCACTTTGAATACAAATGGGCTCAATTCATATGTTAAAAGAAAGAGGCTGGAGGATTGGATTAGAAAACATAACCCATCAATCTGCTGCCTGCAAGAGACACACCTTAAGCAAGCAGACAAGCATATGCTGAGAATAAAGGGCTGGAAGAAAGTTTACCAAGCAAATGGTAACTCCAAGAAGGCAGGAGT
This sequence comes from Tenrec ecaudatus, assembly GCF_050624435.1. Taxonomy (NCBI): domain Eukaryota; kingdom Metazoa; phylum Chordata; class Mammalia; order Afrosoricida; family Tenrecidae; genus Tenrec; species Tenrec ecaudatus. The sequence continues at coordinate 239,365,082 of NC_134531.1, forward strand.
GGCTATCTTAATCTCCGACAAAATGGATCTCAAGATCCAAAACATAAAAAGAGACAAAGAGGGACATTACATAATGCTCAAAGGCTCAGTAAACCAGGAAGCACTTAGCATACTGAATATTCACGCACCTAATAATGGTGCGGCAAATTTCGTCAAACAAACTATTAAAAAAATGACAGAAGAAATCACGGAAAAAACAATAATAGTGGGGGACTTCAACACTCCACTATCAGAGAAAGACAGGTCACAGGGAAAGAAGCTCAGCAAAGAGGCCAGAGAGCTAAACAATGTAATTAGGCAACAGGGCCTGATAGACATCTATAGAGCCTTTCATCCAAAAGCAAAAGGTTTCACATTCTTCTCCAATCCACACGGATCTTTCTCAAGAATAGATCACATGCTGGGGCACAAGGCCAGACTGAGTAAATTCAAACACATAGATATTATCCAGGCGACTTTCTCAGACCACCATGCCATAAAGCTGGAGATTAATAGGAGGGCACCCAGAAAAGCAAGGGTCACCAATTGGAGAATAAACAACGATCTCCTGCGACATGAATGGGTTAAGGTCCAGATCAGAGAGGATATCAGGAAATTTCTAGAAACTAATGAGAACGAGCATACAACATATCAAAACTTATGGGACACTGCAAAGGCAGTCATCAGAGGTAGCTTGATATCACTGAATGCATACATGAAAAAAGAAGAAAGGCATATGACAGATATGTTAACACAAAACCTCCAACAACTAGAACAGAGACAACAGAACTACCCCTCCAATAGCAAGAGAAAAGAAATAATAAAAATCAGGGCGGAGTTAAACCAGTGGGAAGACAAAAGAACAATGCAAAGGATTAACGCAACTAGAAGCTGGTTTTATGAACGAATTAATAAAATTGACACTCCCCTGGCAAAGCTTACCAAAGATAGAAAGGAACAATCATCAATAGCCAGGATAAGAGATGAATCGGGGGCAATAACAACAGACCCCAATGAGATAAAAAGGATAATCACAAAGTACTATGAAGGTTTGTATTCTAATGAATTCAGAAACCTGGAAGACATGGATAAATATTTAGAAAAACAATCTATCCCTAGATTATCTGAGACAGAGATCAAGAACCTCAACAAACCCATAGCGAAGGAAGAAATAGAGAGTGTCATCAAAAACCTACCAAGGAAAAAGGCCCCAGGGCCAGATGGCTGGCTACACAGCAGAATTTTACCAAACATTCAGGGAAGAGCTGACACCGATCCTCCACAAAGTATTCCAGAACATAGAAAAGAACGGCAAGCTCCCAAACTCATTTTACGAAGCCAGCATTACTTTGATACCCAAACAGGGAAAAGACCCCACAAGTGTAGAGAATTATAGACCAATATCTCTAATGAACATAGATGCAAAAATCCTTAACAAAATATTGGCCAATAGAATACAAAGGAACATCAAACATATCATTCACCACGACCAAGTAGGATTCATCCCAGCGATGCAGGGATGGTTTAACACCCGAAAATCCATCAATATCATACACCACATTGAGAAGAAAAAGGATAAAAACCATATGATAATATCCATAGATGCAGAAAAAGCATTTGACAACATCCAGCATCCATTCCTAATCAAAACACTCATGAAGATAGGATTGGAAGGTAAGTTCCTCAAGCTCATACAAGCTATCTATGAAAGACCAACAGCCAACATCATAGTCAATGGAGAAAAGACAAGAACAATACCACTGAAAAAGGGTACAAGACAAGGATGCCCCCTGTCCCCTCTTCTATTCAATATCGTTTTGGAGGTTCTGGCTAACAACATAAGATAGCGGAAGGATATCAAAGGGATCCAGTTGGGAGAGGAGGAGGTGAAACTATCGTTATTTGCAGATGACATGATCCTATACATTGAATACCCCCAAAACTCCACAGTTGGAATACTTACAGCAATAGAGGAATACGGAAGGGTAGCAGGATACAAGATCAATAAACAGAAGTCGGTAGGGTTTCTATACACATCGGACAGGGCCATGGAAGAGGCGATTAAGAGGGAAGTACCCTTCACAGTAGCCAAGAACAAACTGAAATACCTAGGAATATACTTAACAAAAAATACTAAAGACCTATATAAGCATAATTATAAAACCCTATTACAGGAAACCAAAAGTGACCTTCACAAATGGATGAAGCTCCCCTGCTCATGGTTAGGTAGGCTGAACATAGTAAAGATGACAGTTCTTCCTAAAGCACTCTACAAGTTCAATGCTATACCAATCCAATTACCATCAACCTTCTTCAAAGAATTGGAAAAACTGACCACCAACTTCATATGGAGAGGGAAGAAACCCAGAATTAGCAGAGAACTCCTCAAGAAGAAGGACACAATTGGAGGACTCGCCCTGCCTGATTTTAATGCCTACTACACAGCTACAGTGGTCAAAACAGCATGGTACTGGCACAATGATAGACACTCAGACCAGTGGAAAAGAATAGAAAGCCCAGGAGTAAAATCATCACCATATAGACAACTGATCTTCGACAAGGGTCCCAAAAACATCAAGTGGGAAGCAGATGCCCTCTTTAATAAGTGGTGCTGGAAACAATGGATATCCACATGTAGAAAGTTGAAACAAGACGTCTACCTCACCCCATGCACAAGAATACACTCAAGGTGGATCACAGATCTAGAAGTCAAACCCCAAACCATCAGGACCATTAAGGAAGGAATCGGGACTAATCTCAGAGCACTGGCCCAGGGAGCACATAGGCTCACTGCAACAGGGAAGGGGACACACACAGGTGATCTGGAAATCGACAAATGGGATCTAATAAGAATAAAACACCTGTGCACCTCGAAAGACTTTGCCAAGAGGGTGACAAGGCAACCCACAGACTGGGAGAAGATTTTTAGTAATGACACGTCAGACAAAGGGCTCATTACTAAAATCTACAACACCATCATGACCTGCAAAAAGAGGAAAACAGTTAACCCCCTAAGGAAGTGGGCAAAAGAAATGAGAAGAACTTTCACTAGAGAGGAGATCAATATGGCCAATAAATATATGAGAAAGTGCTCGAAGTCCCTTGCCATAAGAGAAATGCAAATCAAAACAACCATGAGATACCACCTAACACCCCTGAGGCTAGCCCAGATCAGTAAATCAGAGAGCAACAAGTGTTGGAGGGGCTGTGGTGAAATAGGAACCCCCCTCCACTGCTGGTGGTCGTGCAGATTTGTACAGACACTGTGGAAAGCAATCTGGCGATACCTAAAGAAAATGGAAATTGATCTGCCTTACGACCCAGCCATCCCTCTACTGGGCATATACCCGGTTGAAGCAGCAAATAAAACACGACCAGTCATATGTGCTCCAATGTTTATTGCGGCACAATTCACAATAGCAAAGACTTGGAAACAGCCTAAGTTTCCATCGATAGACGAGTGGATTAGCAAACTTTGGCACATACACACAATGGAGTATTATGCAGCACTGAAAAGCACCGATGAGCACATGAAACACGTTATTTCATGGGAAGAGCTGGAAGGAATTATGCTAAGCGAGGTAAGCCAGTCCCAAAGGGACAGGTACAACATGAGTCCCCTGAGGTAAGTACAATCAGCATGACAGAAATGGGGCATTAATCCACCCAAGGGGAGGGTATTGTTTATATCTCCACAGAGAAAGTGGGACCAGACTTCAACCCAGTGTCGCAAGGTGTGAATGCATTATCCCGGCGTGGAGGACGGAACCGGTGGAGAGGTCTGGGAGGCAGGCCCCAGCACCATAAATTAAGTGGATTCCTGCCCCTCCCCCGAAAAGAACTTGTTCCAAAGGACGACATTGACCCTGCAGCTATGGGAGATGGACATATTTGATCAGAGCACACGGGAGCAGATGAAGGGGCAGGAGGAGAGAGTGGAGCACAGCCTGGCCCACCAGGCCGTGAGGATAATGTTCCTGAGTAGAGCAGCCAGTCCACAGAGAGAACAACATGGCTGGCCCTACTATGAGACATGATGCCCCTCAGTGACTAAGGGCGATACAGGGGACAGAACCGGAGACACAGTGTGGGAATTGCACCTGACCTGATCCCACCACACCGAGGCAATGCACTGGGGGAGTGCAGCGGAACAGCAAGGGAATGGAGTGGCAAGGTCCCCAGGGAATGCTGAAAGTGGACTTTGGGGCCAGGGCGTGGTGCCCCAACAGACTGGACTGGAAAACGCTCCTAAGGGCCAGCAAAGATCCCTGAACTAACTACAAGCTTTTCTCTTGCGAACTGTTTTGTTCTGTTCTTTTTCAGTGGTTTGTTTTGGTTGTTTTGTTGTCTGGTTATATACTGTTGCTTTGTGTTCCTCTGTCTAGTTTTCGTGCATGTTAGTGACTCCACAGGTCTGTCTGAATAGGACAGGCTGGATGAACTATCTGGAGGAAAAACAACGGGACCGACAGTTCCGGGGGGACTTGGGGTGGGGGGTAGGGGGGGGTAAGGAAGTGGTGTTAACAAACCCAGGGACAAGGGAAAAACATGGGACCCCAAAGGGTAGAGAAGGGGGAGTGGCAGGCCTGGTGGGAAATGATCAAGGGTAAGGTTGCTTAGAGAAGAGGTATACTCTAGCCCAGGTGGCAATGAAGCATGGTAGTAGGGCAGGAGGAAGGTCAAGGGAGATGGAGGAAAGAGCTAGAAGTCAAAGGGCATTCATGGAGGTCTAGACAACGACATGTACATGCAAATATATATAGGAGGTTGGGGAAATAGATCTTTGTGTCTATATTTATAGGTCAAGTATTAAGGTGGCAGAAGGACCTTGGGCCTCTACTCAAACACTCCCTCTATGCATGAATACCTTCTTTTATTAAATTGGAACTCTATGATGCTCACTCTCCCGACACAACAGCTGGAGCCAACATGGGTGAACAAGTAAATGTGGTGAAGAAAGCTGATGGTGCCCGGCTATCAAAAGAGATAGTGACTGGGGTCTTAAAGGCTTGAAGATAAACAAGCGGCCATCTAGCTCAGAAGCAACAAAGTCCACATGGAAGAACACACCAGCCTGTGTGATCGAGTGGTCCCAAAGGGATCAGTTACCAGGCATCAAAGAACAAAAAATCATATCATTGACTGCACACCTCCATGATAGGATCGCTGAAGACAAATGGGTGCATAAGCGAATGTGGTGAAGAAAGCTGATGGTGCCCGGCTATCAAAAGAGATAGTGTCTGGGGTCTTAAAGGCTTGAAGGTGAACAAGCGGCCATCTCGCTCAGAAACAAATAAGCCCACATGGAAGAAGCACACCGGCCAGTGCGATCACGAGGTGCCCAAGGGACCAGATATAAGGCATCATGCAAAAAAAAAAAAAAAAGATATAAGTGTGTGTATTTATGTGTATTTATGTGTATATGTATATATGTATGTGTATATATATATTATATTAAATGAAGGGGGAAGTGCAGAGTGGAGACCCAAGGCCCAAGTGTCAGCCAATGGAGATCCCCTCACAGAGGGGCTTAGGAGAGGAGATGGGTTAATTAGGGTGTGAGGTAGTATCGATGAAGAACACAGCTTTCCCCCAGATCCTGGATGCTTCCTCCCCCCAACTACCATGATCCGAATTCTACCTTGCAGGGTTGGATAGGACAGAGGCTGTACACGGGTACATAGGAGGGTTGGAGATACAGGGAATCCAGGGTGGATGATACCTCCAGGACCAAGGGCGTGAGGGACGATGCTGGGAGAGTGGAGGGTGAGTGGGTTGGAAAGGGGGAACTGATTACAAGGAGCCACATGTGACCTCTTCCCTGGGAGAGGGACAGCAGAGAAGGGGGGAAGGGAGACCCCGAATAGGGCAAGATATGACAAAATAACGAGGTATAAATTACCAAGGGCATATGAGGGAGGGGGGAAAAGGGAGGGAGGGGGGGAAAAAAAGGAGGACCTGATGCAAGGGGCTTAGGTGAAGAGCAAATGCCTTGAGAGTGATTGGGACAGGGAGTGTATGGGTGTGCTTTGTACAATTGATGTATGTATATGTATGGATTGTGGTAAGAGTTGTTGGAGTCCCTAATAAAATGAAAAAAAATAAATAAATAAATAAATAAAAGTCCTTATCTAAGAAAAAAAAAAAAAAAAGAAATCCAAGCTGCATTGAAACACTATAAAAAACCAAGACTCTGCTTACTGATGGAATAACCACGAAAATAGTTGATGAAGCGCTGAAATCACTCACTTGTCTTTGTGAAGGAATTTAAATGATAGCAACCTGGTCAATTGACTAAAAGAATGCTTTTGGTGAAATTCAACAATGGTTGTAGCATTACATCATTCGGCAGCTGTTAAAAAATCAACCTCTATCCAGAATAAGACATGGAAAGTTGATATCATTGTTGACATCACATGGATCTAAACTAAAAGCAAAGAATGCCAGAAAGATGTTGACTTGTTTTTTTGTATCATAAGGGCATTTGAATGTGTGGTTTACTAACAAACAATGGACTATATTGAGATGAATTTGAATTCCATAACACTTTGGTCCTGCAGAACCAATAAATCAGTAAATGAAGAGATAATCACTCAACAAACAAGGAAATGCTGTATTATTTCAAATCAAGAAAGCTTATTAGCACACTAAAATGTGCAGATGATATAACCTTGCTTGTTGAAAGCAAAGAGGACTTGAAGCACTTGCTAATGAAATGAAATACTTCAACCTTTAATATGGATTACAACTCATTGTAAAGAAAAAAAAAACTCTTCACCACTGGACCAATATACAACATCATGGTAAACAAAGACTGAAGTTGCCAAGGATTTCCCTTTGCTTCTACCCACAATGAATACTCATGGAGGCAGCTGTTGATAAATTAAAAAAAATACTGTATTGTTCTAATCTGCTTCACAATAAATTTTTGAATTATGGAAAGTCAAGAATGGCCATGGTATTTTTATAAAACCTGTGAAATTTGAACAATGGATAAGGAAGACTGAAAAGCATTGATTAATTTGAATAATGTGGCAAAGAATAATGCCAGAAAAGCAAACACCTGTCTCAGACGACATCCAGCCAACATATTCTTTATAATTGTGGATAGAGACTTCATCTCATATATATTTTAATGTGCTATGAGGAAAGACCAGTGCCTGGAAAAGGAAATCATGCTTGATGAGATAGAGGGTCCATAAAAAAAAACAGGAAGACACCCCCCCATTAAGATGAATTTATCTAGTTACTGTATCAATAGATTTGAACATAACAATATTATATTATAAGGATGGTGCAGCGTCAGGCAGAATCTTGTTCTGCTGTTCATAGAGTCATTATGAGTTGGAGCTTATTGTCTAACACCTAACAACTATAATTCATAATAACAACATATATGTTTTCTCAGAGGAATTCTGGCTGAAACCTATAATATTGTCTTAAGACATATCTTGAATGGGAAAATATTTTTTCATATGCAAAATATCATACTAAAATAATAGTCTGCAAACAATTGCAGACATCCCAGAGTCAGAACTCTTACAGATTTGCATTTTCTAGCACAGTTCTTAGAATCAACTTATAAAACAAAATAAGAAGCATGATGATTCAATCCAACAGGTTGAATAGGTTAGTGCACTAAGGATTGGATGCAAGTAATATGAATTTATGAAATCTTGAATTGTGGTTTACTCAATAACATGTGTTTTATCTTTCTCTCTCTATCCCATAGCATCTTTCTTTGCTGATCTTGTGGTTAGGGGTATCTAAGGGAAGCCTTGAGAAAGGATACTCAACATAAAGAAGCAGCCTAGAGCCAAGTACACTAGATCTATTGCAGAAATGTGGAGTCAAGCACACCTGTCCAATAAGTATAGCTTGCCGAACAATCATACCTACTAACTGTATTTCTGGAGGCGTAGAAACACTATTTTCAAATGATGTAATGATGAATGTAACCCAAGGGTGAGAAATGTGGATGTGACATAGCAGTCAAAACAGAAATGGCAAAATTTGTATTATTAATATTTAAATTTCCTATACCCACCTATAACCTTCTACCTATAATGAGTTTGTGATAAAGTCTTCATATTGCTCATGTATTCTATCTATTAAATTTACATTGTAGGTTGCTAAATTTTCTCTGTACAAAGCACCTTTTATAAATTCTGCCTTTATAATTTACATTTTAAAAATCCCCTTTCTGTGCTTAAAGCCCACTATGAACTCCACCAATCCCATTATATTTTCTCATTATCTTTAGAAGAACTGAATATTGTTAAATTATAGCGCAAATACACATTGCATTGCACTGATGTAATTGTTTAAACCATGAATATGTTTAATAATATAGAACATAAGGCACCACACTGATTCTAAACTCTAACCATATTCTGAAACTCAACAATGTTGATAATTCTGTTTCAATTTGTAACAAAAACGCATAAAATTACCTCTCAGTGACTCATGATAAGAATAATTTGTGTACTGTGGAAGCACCTCAATGGCTCCTTGCCAAATAGCTATCTTTTAAAAGTTTATGGTACTCTACTTTGGAATATGAGTTATTATTCAGACACCCTCTCAGGTAATTATTATTCTATATCTCCCATAGTTCTTTAGTAGCTCTTGCCAGAATTCTAATGTTCAAGGCATTTTAGGAAAGAATACGCTTACTTTGTTACTTTGTTTTTCAGAGACAATTCATTTGCTTACAGACACTCAATGACTATTGCTATCTACTGTCTGGTTTAAAATGAGGCAAGGTGTGTGTAAGGGTTATAGCCTTTCACCATAATTTCCAATTTGTGTGTTACATAAATTATCCAAGAAGCTGAATTGAATGAAGAAAATTGTATTGCATTGGTCAAATCTGCCAAACAAAACCTTTTTAGAGTGTTAAAATTCAAAGGTGTCACTTTAACAACTATGTTGCTCATTCCCCTGGGAGGGATTTAAATTTGATCCTTGTGATCAATTTCCTCTTCTTCCCATACCTTTTCCTTCCCTCCTGGTATCCCTATTATCATTATTGGTTCTGAGGGGCTTATCTGTCCTGGATTCTCTGTGTGCAGGTTCTTATCTGCAGCAGTGGACATATTCTGGTCTAGTCAGATTTGTAAGGTAGAATTGAGGACATGATAGTGAGGGAGTGGAAAGGAAGAATTAAAGAACTAGAGGAAAGTTGTATGTTTCATCGGTGCTATACTGCACCTTAACTGGGATGTCCATTTGTCTACGTATGGGTTTTGGGTCTCCACTCCATGCCCTCACCCCTTTCACATTGGTATGATTTTGTTCTGAGTCTTTAGATGCCTGATACCTGATCCCATTGACACCTCATGGTCACACAGGCTGCTGTGCTTCTGCTATGTGGGCTTTGCTGCTTTTCAGTTAGATGGCCACTTGTTTATTTTCAAGCCTTTCAGACCCCAGATGCTACAGAAAAGTGGGTGAGGGGAGAGAGTGGATGATGTAAGATATGAAAATACCAATTTATAATTTATTGAGGGTCAATGAGAGAGTGGGGGTGCAGGAGGAAGGAATAAATGAGAAGCTGAAATAATGGGCACAAGTAGAAAGAAAATGCTTTGAAAATGATGATGGCAAAATATAGACAAATGTGCTTGACACAATGTATGTATAGATTATGAAAATAGTTGTAAGAACACCCAATGAAAGTATTTAATAAAAAAACCAACCAAACAAAAATAATATAACACTAAAAAAAAATCACTGTTGCACCTGACCCAAACTAATTTAGTTTAGTTTTCTCTAAATGCAGGAGAAAACTAGACAACAAATAAGGAAAATAAAAAAATTTACACATCAGGATTATTGTATTTCCAAAGAATATGTTCCTTGAAATGCCAGAAGAACAAACAAATATGTCCTGCAGGAAATATGACCAGAATATTCTTTAGAAGTAAGGATGTTGAGACTTAGTCTCCAATACTTTATCCATCTTATCAGGAGAGACCAGTTCATAGAGAAATATCTGATATCTTGTAAAATAGAGATGTAAAAATGTAAGAACAATTCTCATCAAAATGAATTTATATGACGACTAACAATGGGCTTAAAATAGCAACCAAAGCACAGGAATGGATAGTGTTCTGTTTTCTTGTAGGTAGCGTTGCTATGAGTCAGAAATGACCCAATAATGCCAACAGTAGCAACAACCAGACACGTAGCGGTGATGGGATAAGACAGTGAGCAAAGTCTTCATACTTGAAGTTGTGGCGACATCTATGGAATCCTTGACAGAGAGCCTCTTTTTAGCATTTGCGCTGATACAATGCTTTTGATGGGCTTGTACCAGGCAATGATTGAGACTCCTTTCCCAGCCCTCTATGATTTGTATTCTTTTGCGGGGGGCAGGGGGGTCACAGGTTTTTTCTCTAATTTCTCTCTGCATATCTTATTCCATCTTGGTGTCTAATTCTGCAGGAGTCAGATTGACTTGCACATAGCAAAGAAACAGAAATATACAGGAAGTTAGATTTTGAGTTTTTGTTTAATGCAGAAAAAAGAAAACAGTTGACTATCACTAAAAAGAAGGTAACTGGGATTGCTCTTCTATACTGTTTAGCCAGAGAACAAGAGCTACCATAGTCTTCAGTCAAAGAAAATGGAGCAAGTGATATTGAAAGTGGGCATTTCTCCAGCAGAGTTTCTGATGAGACCATTGTCTGGCGCACACTTTAATTGTGACCTTTTCAAATACTGAACACCAGACCCACCTCAACTGCCTGGGTTCAGATACTCGAATAACAGAAACTGTGGGATAATAACACTGTGTTGTTTTAAGCTACTGTTCTCTCACATTTGTTATGCATCAAAAGAAAAGTAACACAATTAACAGGAGTAATTTAAGAATAATAGAAAATCCTAACAAGTCAATAGCTTGTAACAAAACATATGCAGAGTTATCATTTTTCCTCTGAAATCACAGATGCCACACACTTTATTGTAGTTCAATGATTCCAAAATAATTGGTACTTAGACTCCAGAAAGTTGTTTCTGACTTTCTGTGACCCTACGAACAACAGAATAAACAGTGTCTGGTTCTGTATCATTCAAAAAATCACCGCTCTGTGATGGTAACCACTTTGTCAATCCTTCTCATTTAAAGTTTTTCTCTGACCTTCTCTTCTACAAAACATACTGTTCTGCTCCAGAGATTGGACCCTTCTTCTAAAGCGCAATTAAACTTCTGATGTATTACTACAGTCTTTTAAAATTATCTTTACCAAAATTTTATTTCAATGTCATTTTGATGATATTGTTTGATAAATACCATCTATTATAAGGGCACCATTCTTTAAAATGGGGAAAAACATACAACTTTAACAGTCACTGGCCAGGTAACTGTCTTACAAATTCCTTGAAATAGCAAGTGAGTGTGCCCATACTGCATCAATTGTTGATTTATTTTTATTGGTATTCTTTGGATTGATGGAGCCTTGTTCTTTGCTAATGCAGCTTGGACCTCTTCCTCCAATGCGATCATTTCTTGGTCACATGCTACCTCTTGAAATGGACCAAAGTCAACCAATTCTTTTGGATACAATGATTTGGTGTATTCATTTTCTTTTCATGCTTTCAGTATTATTTTATAATTTGTCCATAAAAATCCTTTAGAATTGGACCTCCAGGATTGATTTTTTCCCCTTTAGTTCTTTCAGTTCTTATTGAACATGTTACTCATACTCAATCTGTAACTCCAGATCTTAGCACTTTTCTATCTAACACTTTGCCCTTTTGTGCTGCACTTTATAAAGTTTTGTTCAACTTTTACCCCATCATTTCATTCAACTGCATTAGATACTATGAATTCAAAACCATATTTCTTACTTTACTTAGGCTTTTACTTTTTAATAACTTTTTCTTTCTTCATACATTATGTGCTTGATGTCATCATACAACTATACAAGTCAGCAAGTCTTTGGCCATTAGTGTTCAATGAATCACATCTATTCTTGAGATGTGGAGATGTTCTTTAAATTCAAGTATTTTATACTTAAAATCTTTTCTTTCTCTCCATCCCTCCCTTCCTCACTCTCTGGCTTGTTTTAATTTCCTTAAGCTTTAACTTGAACTTATATGTGAGAAATTGATTGTTTCATAGGGTACCCCTGAGCTTGTTTTGGCTGATAATATTGAATTATTCTATTGTCTCTCCCTACAGATATAATAATTTGATATTTGTGCATTTTATTAAGAGAAGTCCCCAAGTCTATATTTCCAAGTGTTCATCCTTCTTTTTTGTTTCCAAATTTTGTATTCTAAACACATCTTTATTACACATCAGCTCAATTTAAGACTAAAGAAGGAAGGATTCTTTAATTTTTTCATCACTATCTTTAGTGTATAATTTGGAATAGTATTCATATTATCTGGACTTTGTGTAGGTATACACATATTATCTTATCACAGATATCACCATGCTTTAAGATAGTTCTTTAAATGTTTTTTTAATGATTTATATCATGCTAAACTGGTTCACAATGATTGACCCTGTGTGTATATGAAATACTTGTGGCACAGTTTCCAACACTACAGCAACAGAAAAACCATTACAATAGTACAAAATAAAGAATAGTGATGGATATTTTAAATGCTTATAACATTATATATCATAAAACTACCACTTGAGGTAATCTATGAAATATGAAATAAATATGTTCCGATGAAATCTATGAATTTTTGTATTGTAAAAACTATTCTGCATTTGGGAATCTTAGTTTACTAATATAACTGTTAGAGAAATATTACAGGTGGATGATGAAAAAAACAACTTCTCTAGGAAGAACTTTTTGGAGAAATTCTGCTCTCAATCATCTCTAAGTGGAGAAAATCTTTGTTTCAGTAAGTTTGGAAAAGAGTTTAATTTTTTTTAGGTAAGTTATTACTAGGAATGTGGGCGAAAACAAAGTAAAAATAAATACAATCAAGACAAAATGACTAAAATAAATATCATTAAAAGTACTTATGTAACTGTTATCTAAGTCACGGAAGCCTTGGAAGTCTAGTGCGCTGTACTGAGCTGTCATGCCCACTAGTCCTCCACGTGGCTGAGGCCCTCTGCTCCCAGAATAATTTAAAGGCTCAGAAAATGAAGAGATGCTTCTACAATGTCTTTTAGGGTCACCAAGTCAGGATTAACTTGTTGGTACTGATTTTTGTTTTTTATTAAAAATTATACATGTCTTAAATAAATGAGTCGTGTGGTTTTAGTGTAATGTGCATTACCCAGTGGTAAAATAGGTAAATTTCTTTTTTTTAAAAAATAATTTTACATTAATGAATGGCAACAAATTGTTGCAGAATCCCTACTTTAGACATAATTCTGCAAATCAGCATTTGTTATTCTCTAATTATTTCACGGCAGTCATCTTGAACTTGAACAAAGATCTCTAGAGTACCAGCCACATACAGAAATTCAGACTTATCACCAGCATTTAAAAAACCAGGCTCAGGGAAAGAACTCAGCCTGGGGTCACATGCATGGTCTAATATAGCGAATGTTTAGCCTGCCCTGGCTACCACAAAACCAGGACAGCGAGAATATTCGCAGTGGTAAATTTCTAATAATATACTTTTGAAATTGTTTAGAAAAGATGATGTTTATCAAAATCTGAAGAATATTAACAAAAACATACTATGTAACATATACTTAGTTTTAGACAAATTTGCAAAGTGAAAACCATTAGGTAGAATGTAATCCATCAGAGGTGACTGACTTTAAGTGTTTAACAGTGTCTTATAGCTCAAATTATATATTGAATTAATTAAAATGAGATTTATTTTTTAAATTGAATGAACTTCTGTGCAATTTATTTTTATTTCTTGAATCTAGAGAATAGTGTGCAATGATGACTGAATATTTAAAAATGCTTTTCATCCTATTATTCTTTGTGTTAATTTTTCAGGAGTGATATTCTGCGTAATTAAAAATGGTAATTTTACTCTTTCATGTATTAAAAGAGCCCCATTAGTATAAATGATAATTATATCGAATTGGCAAAAGTTGTCCTGTCTACATGAGGGGATAGATTTCCTAATTTGTGCCTAGGAGTTTGCTTTTCATGAGTGGTTGATTGATTCCTATATTCATTCATTCATGCGCTCGCTTTCTTCTTAATCCATCACAAGCACATTCATTTATTCTGAAATCTTTCTTAGTTGCCTGGTTTGTACTTAGGCCTATATGCATAGGCATTAAATATTTGGCTATAAGTTACAATTCAACAAAACCCTGGGTATTGAAGGGGATGGTAATCAATTCCACCTACGTTCACAAAAAAGAATTGGACTCAATATTAATTTTGGAAGCTGTCGGTTTGAGATATGATAACCATTGCAGGAAATTCAGGGAAATAGCATTGAAATGAATATGAATGAGCAATAATGCTGAGTGAATACACTGTGAAAATGGACACATTATTCACCAGCATTTTTATTTTTATGGAAATACTAAGTGCCCTGTGTTTGAAAACACTTGATATGGAGAGAATAGAGAGAAAATAATTTACCTAGAAACTTGAAATATAAAAATCAAAAACTAATATTGTATACATACATTTTATAATAATATGAACATTGAAATATTACATATAGCTTTATATCTAAGTATTACCCCAAATTGAATAGAACTTTAATAAGATTAAATATTGTGAATTAAGTGGTAATTTACATTTCACATCATCAATTTTTTATTCAACCATTTAAACTGTTTATTAACCTCTCCAATAGCTTGTCCCGCCTCCTACCCTCTCCTTGATTTCTCTTCTTTTTGTGGAATACTATCGTCATCTTCACACAAGTAAACAGCTGTCTCTCCTCTAGGCTATTGCTTCATCTTTCATTCCATGTCCTCCACACTTGATAACAAGAAAGTTTGTTTCCTTTTGTATGAAATCTGTGTCTATTTTTTCTTCTTTATAATAGTTGGCTCATACACTTTTTGACCTTCTGTGATTGACTAATTTCACCCTGCATATTATTCAGTTCATCCTTACCATGAAGTTCAATTATTATTCCATTTTGTGTTTTAGTCCAAAATTTGTCATCCATTTTTGTATGTACTAACATATATTTATCCATTCTTCTGTTGATTTGCATTTAGATTAATTTTACCTTCTTGCAATTGTAAACAGTGCTGTGATGAACATGGACGTGTGTATGTTTGTTTGAGCTATGACTTTTGCTTTGTAAAACTATGTACTCAGCAAAGGAATTGTTTGGTCAAGCTGTTTGAGGTACCACACCAACACCTTCATAGAGATTCCACATTTTTGCAATCACACCAGTAATATATGAGGGTCCAATATATCTACGCTCTGTTCCTTGTTGTTCTTTTCTAGCTTTTTTTGTTTTAATTTTGCCATCAATGCAGTATAAGATATTGTTTCGTTGTTTTTTGGAATTGTATCTCTCAGACGGTATGTTAGGCCATGATGACTAGAGATAAAAAGCAGGTAACACTTACATATGTATAATTTTATTCCAAGCAAATATATATCACAAAATCATCCTAACCCAATCCAATTCAAGTCTAGAAGTCTGATACTTGTCCATGAGTCTATCTTCAGACTCACACGGTCACCATGTAGTGATGCAGAATGCAGGAATATCACAGGTCAGTGGTTGCGAGGTTGGTGGATTCAAGTTTGGTGGAAATAAGGCAGGGCTCTGGCAGCCTCAAGGTCGCCAAGAAGGGGGTGAGTGAAAGCAGAGAAAGAGCTTCTCTGAGCCTCCTTAGGAGAAGACCATGTCTTCAAGAATACATCACTAAGCTGTGAGCTGAGTGATAGGTTGTATACTACCCTATCCTATTGCATATTTTCAAGTTGATATAAAATTATGCCACTACCACAGACCACCCCTTGCTAATTGACATCTTTACACAATTTGTTAGATAAACATAATTTTAAACAAAAGTAAAAACAATATATTTCCCCTTATAGGATAAAACTAAAATGTGTTCCCTGAAAATGTGTCAGTCCCATTTAACCATAATATTCTATAAGTGAACAAAACAAAAATTTTCTATATCTGACAATTATAATTATGTGAACATCTAGATCTTAATCTTATATTACTATCAACATCTTGCCTGACTCATGAAAAGTTATAAACTAGCCACTTCCTGCTTTTATCCCCAACTCCATTTTAGCTATCCAATTCTATACTGCACAGTTCTATCAACCTGGTGCTTTAATGTGAAAATCTGTATTCCAGTTGGAACCTTGTGAGTCTGCATCCAGGAGAAAAGTCAAATCAGGGAAGGCCATTCACACAGTCACCGGCAGTATGCACCAATTTACAGGCTCAAAAATCTTATCTTCTCATGACCTGGTGAACCCAATGGAGGCCACTTTGCTTAGCCTTACCAGGGTGCCCATTAGCTGCCTTGCCTCTGGTCCATGGGCCATTTCACAAATTCTCAACAGCCTGAGCCCCCTTGGACTAGGTCATGCCAGAGTCTCAGGTTTCACTAAACTCCTTAAACTTTAGACTAGCCAATCTGTCTCTCCTATAGTCCCCATGAACTAGCTCCATAGTGTCACTGGCTAGACTCAAGCCATAGCATTGTTGCATTTCTCCAACTCCCCCTCAACAAGTGGCTCCAGCAATCACCTACTACCAGCGGCACCAGGTAAGCAGGCTCCCCACAGGCTCCCTGTAGTCTTCAACTCTAGAGAAGAGAGTTCCTTTGTACTTCCAAATTTTCCATCTTTGGGAGCAAAAGGTTGTTCAAAATTCAAAAAGCCAAAGTGACTCCATTTGTCTTTCTTCTTTTTTTCAGCCTGCCACCAGCTCTAGTGGGAAGCCTCTTTAAATTCAAATGTACTGCATACTCAAAGCACGGGATACAGCTCTACGTTGGTAGGCCTCATTCACAGAAGGCGAACTCATTTAACAGATCCCATTTCGTAGCAGAAATGTGTCCATTAATACATTCAGGGCCATTCATACATGCGTCAGATACTCATCACACAGTCGCATGCAATGATGCAGAATGTAGAAATATCACAGGCCAGTGAGTGAAAAAGTTACATGGACCCAAGGTTGGTGGACCCATGCAGGGTCCAGACATTCTCAAAGTGGACAGCCAACAGGCGAGTGAAGGGACTGTTGTCACTGCCACTGAGGGCCAGTGAATGTGAGAACTTCTTCATCAGATTCTTGGCCACCTGGATGGCTTCTTTGATGAATTATTTATTCATATCATCTGGGCACTTTTAATTAAATTTTTCAACTTTGATGTTGTTGCTGTAGTGTTGTGTTTACTATAGATTTTAGAAATTAGTCCCTTTTCTGATGTGTTATTACCACAAAATATGGCAAGTCTTTGGGTTCTCTTTTCATTTATTTTTTGATGTATATGTGTCTTATTTTCAGTAGATCCGTTACCGAGTTTGATTCCTACAGTATGTGTTTTTCTTATTATATTTGGTCATGTGTTTGTGCCCTGTATTACAGCTGTAAAATGTGTCCCTAATGCTTCATTGATTATCATAATTGCTCTATGATTCACATTTAGGTCTTTAATCAATGAGTAAATTTTTGTTTATAGGATGAGCTATGAATCCTATGTGATTCTTCTGAAAATGCAAGCCGAATTTAGACAATGCCATTGATTGAAAGTCTATCTCCTCCTAATTTATTTATTTTAGCCTTTGTTCACTATCAAGTATCTGTAGGTGGACAGATTTATTTCTGGATTCTTTATTTAGTTCTTTAAGCTTACAAATCTATCATGGTACCAACACAAAGCAATTTTTTTTTTGCTACCATAGCTGTCTGATAAGCTTAAAGTTTGGGAAATGAACAGCCTCCTACTTTGTTTTTCTTTGGTAATGCATTGCTTATCTTGCATCTCTTTCTCTAAATAAAGTTCACAATTTGTTTTCCATTTCTTTAAAGAATGAAATTGGGATCTGGACTAGAATTATGTAATGCTTACAGTTTGCTATGAGCAATATTGTCATGTCTACAATTTAAGAGCATTCTATTCATGATCATGAAACATTCTTCAATTTATGTAGGTTTCTTTTGGTTTCTTGTAGTAGTATTTTTGTACAACTCTTTTATTTCTCCTATTATCTTTATGCCCATGTAATTCATCTTTTGTGTAGCTATTGTAAATGGTGTTGTTTTCTTGATTTCCTTTCCAGAGCACTTAATGGCCCTTTATTTCCTTATAGCTACAGTGAGTACTGCCAACAGAAATAATGAACAAGAGTGTTGATAAAAGGCCTTATGTGTGGTTCCCGTTTGTTAGAGGAATACTTTCATTTTATCCCCATTTAGGGAAATGTTGACTGGTGGTTTCGTGTATATAATATTTACTATTGGGAAATTTCATTAACAGTCCTATTTTACTTCCTTTTGTTTCATTTTTTTTCAGAAATGAGTGTTAGAGTGTATCAAATACTGTTTATGTTTCAGTTGCTATTATCACACTGTTCTTATAAGTTTATATATGTAGTGGATTACTTTGATTTTTTTTCTAATGCCTGCTTCCTTTAATATTGCATTGTTAGAATTCCTATGGAATAGTTCTACTCTGTCCTGTTTGGTCCTTAATATTTGGAATTGACCCAACCTATGCAGGTATTGTGCTCAGTTGTTTGTTTGGGTTATGTCCCCAGACCAAGACACTGCCATGTAGCCCAATTTGACTCATAAAATAAATACCAAACTCACTGCTATTGAGTCAAATCTTCTAGTGACCTTATAGAACACAGCAGAATTGCCTCTTAGGGTCTTCAAGAATGTAAATCTTTTTTATTAATAAATCTTTTTATTGGGGCTCATAAAACTCTTATCACAATCCATACATACATCAATTGAGCAAAGCACCCTTATACATTAGTTGCACTCGTCATTCTCAAAATCCACCTTCCACTTGGGTTCCTGGAATCAGCTCGGTTTCCCTTTTTCCCCCTCCCCCTCCCTTTCCCTCCCACTCCCCCCTGGTCCTTTAATAGATTATAAATAATTATTATATCTTATCTTACACTGCCCAGCGTCTCCCCTCACCCACCTTCCCATTACCCATCTCCCAGAGAGGAGGTTACACATAGATCTCCAAGATCGGTTCTCCCTTTCTTCACTCCCTACTCTCCTGGTGTCGCTACTCCTACCACGGGTGTTGAGGGGTTCGTCTGTCCTAGATTCCCTGTGTTTCCAGATCCCTACTACACCACTGTGCATCCTCTGGTATAAGCAGGTCTGCAAGGTAGAATTGGGGTCATGATAATTGGGAGGGGAGGAAGCATTCAGGAAGTAGAGGAAGGTTTTGAGTTTCATTGTTGCTGCACTGAATCCTGGATGACTCATCTCCTCCCCACTACCCCTCTAGAAGGGATTTCCAGCTGTCTACAGATGGGCATTGGGTCCCCATCACACACTCCCCTCATTCATGGTGATGTGTTTCCCACGACCACCACCACCACCACCCCTTTGTTGTTTAAGACCTGGTCTCCTCTGCCCTTCACGATCAGCCATGTTGGTGTGCTGCTTCCATGTGGGCTTTGTTGCTTCTGGGCTAGATGGCCATTTGCTTGCTTTCAAGCCTTTAAGTCCCCAGACACTATATCTCTCAGTAGCCGGGCACCATCAGCCTTCTTCACCACACTTGCTTATGCACATCTTTACAGGAGTAGAAAGCATTACCTTTATATTGAGGAGTAACTGGTGGTTTAGAATTGCTGACATTGTAGTTAGCAGCTCAAACCATAACCATGATAGTAACAGGGCTCTTCAAGACTGCAAATCGTTTGGGAGAAGATAGTCTCTCCTATCCCCAAAGAGTGGCTGATGAGTTTGATTTGCTGACCTTGAAGGCTACGGTATCTCATATTTTATTCCACAGCACAACCAGGGTTCTTAAACTAATATACTAACCTGTAAGAAAAAATCTGAAGTTCACACTCAGCAGCTGTTCAGCTAGAGAAAATAAGCTTATATAATCTTGTAATATTTACAACCTCAGAAATCCTACCCTCAATATATTTAGAATTCTTCAATGGAAGAGGATTAATTTCTATGCTTAATCATATATTGATATTGACAGATATTATGTGATATGTATTTATCTATATAGATCATCATAAGCTACATAAGTTAAGAATTTCAAATTTTTAAGGGTTTGTTTCTTATCCTTCAGAAATTATGACATGCTATATTTTAACTGTATAGTTAAGCTTAAAATCAAGCATATCGAATTGAATGAAATATAGTAATAGATATAGCATCTCACTTAATTTCTCAATATCTTCATTTTCTCCTTGAGAATCAATAAAATGAACTTAGGGTATTTACATTTCACAATAATCCAATCACACGTTTTTGTGTTTTATATTTAAAACTTTATACAGTGAAAATAGGAAAACATTCTTTTGCTTTGCATTAATATCACTTAAACTTTTCATTAAATATTATAAACAAGTCTGAAAAATCTACGTAATCTATGAACTCAATTCTAAGGCAAAACAGTAGAGATAACAGACAGATTACCCATTGCCAGGGGTTTGGAGAGAGATCATTTATTTTTATGACAGTGAAAATATTCTCTTTGAGACTCAAAGAATAAACAATTGTCATTCATTATGCTTTGTCTAAATTCATAGGTGTGTGCAATCTGAAAAGAAGTTAAATATAGACTGTGAACTTTAGTGAATAATACTGCATACATATTGGATAAATGTAACAAATGGACCAAGGGGCTGCAAAAAAGTAAATAAGAAAAACAATGTGCAGTGGGTAGTAATTTAAGCTCTTGTCCTTATAAGGTGCTAATGAGTAGGTTCCTACCCATAGTGACCCTACACCCAACAGAAGGAAATGCTGCATGACCCTGGGTCTTTCTCACAACTGTTCAGATGCCTCCACCATGGTTGCACCCACTCTGTCAAACCTTCTTGTCTGTGACCTACCTCTCTTTCACTTCACCTCTCTTTTAGCAAGCATGATGTCCTTCTTTGGGGAAGATCTCTCCCGACTATATTTCTAAAGTATGTCAACTGAAATCTCAACAACCCTCCCTCTAAGGAGCACCCTCATCATATTTCTATTTAGACAGATGGGTTTGTCCTTTTAGCGGCCATGACACTTCCAAGATCCTTCACTAACACCTCAATTCAGATGTATCAATTCTTCTTCAGACTTCTTACTCAATGCCTAACTTGAACGTGCATATGAGGCAAGGGGAAAATACCATGACTTGAGTCAAGCTCACTTTAGTTCTCAAAGTAACATCTTTCCTTTGCCATACTCTAAAAATCTCCTGTGCAGTAGATTTACCTAATGCGATGCATCTTTTGATCTCCTGAATACTGCTTCCATGAGCATTGATTATTTATCCAAGCAATACCAACTCCTTGATAACTACAGCCTTTTCTCCATTTATCATGATGCTACCTGTTGGTCCAGTTCTGAGGATTTTTGGTTGTCCTTACATTGAGTTGTAATCCACAGTGAAGGTTACAACACTTGATTGTCATCAGCAAGTCCTCCTTACTTTCAGCAAGCAAGGTTGCATCAATATCATGCAGTGTGTTGTCAGTAGTCTTCTTTCAATTCTGAAGCCCCATTTTTCTTCATATCATCCAGTTTCTCTGATTATTTGTTAGTGTATAGATTGAGTAATTATGGTGAATGGATACAAACCTGACCCACACCTTTCCTGATTTTAAACCAGGCAGTATGTGTTAGTCTGGGTTGAGCTTGACTAGAGAAACAGATACAGAGACACTCATGCATGTATAGTAATTAGCGTAATTGTATATTAAGAAAACATCCCAGCCCAGTCGAGAGCAAGTCTATAAATGCATATTAGCTCATATGTCCTATACCTGTCTATAAATCCCTCTTGAGACTCATGCAACACATGAAATTATGTTGAATGCAGGAAGATCACAGGCCAGTGGATGGAAAGTCTTGTGGATTCAGTAGTTGTGGAAGCATCTCAGCACACTGGTGTGGTTCTCCACGTGACTTCTCCAGCTACAAGCTCTGGCTGCAATTAGCATAGCTCCATGTGGCTTGCCACCAGAAATGTCAAGCAGAGAGAATGTGTGTGCCCTTCCTCCAGGGAGAAAGAAGGGAGTTCCTAGAATCCTCAGAACATATTGCCCACACAGAGGAATCATTGGCTATGACCTGATTGACAGGCTAGACAGGCTCAAGTTGACAGGCTATGTAACTGCCACACAGTATTCCCTTATTCTGTTCATACAATTGCTTCTTGATCCACATACAAGTTCATCATGAGCATAATGAAGTGTTCAGGAATTTCCACTTTTCCCAAGGTTATGCATAGTCCACACAATCAGTGCATGTGTATTGACTTTATATGCACTTGAAATGTATATGCATATGGAAATGCCATACTTTTTACACATTTTCCTATAAAGCCTACAAAAACTGCTATAAATATAAAGTATATGTCAAAATCAACAAATCATAAAATTACATTTTGGACATAGTGAGTTTTTAATTTTTTTAAATAGAATCACTTTTTAAAAATCAGAATTCATTTAACCACAGCACCCTTACTCTGACAGTGCCTATTCAATGTTTGTCAAACGCTTATTTTCGTATCATAGGTCACACTATATAAATCTCTGTTGTGGAAACAATTTCTCCTTCAGTCAGGCTCTGGCTAAATTTAAATGAATAGAGGTTTTCTTTTGAAAAGCTACCATTCCCCTTTGTTTTTACCTATGGAGTATATGTCAGTGATTAGTATTATAAGACCTTTCATGGAAAATTTCCCCTAAATTGAATTATTTATAGGAATAGAAGAGTTTTTCAAATGAATTTCTCTGTAGCTCCATATATATCAAATCATGGTGAGTAGCACAAAATGTACTGCAATAATATGGATAGTACTCATCGAATTTTTCCTTTAGTTTTCAGGCTTTGAGTAATCTCTGATATGTCGTTTGATGGAAAGTGTAGGAGTATGTCTTATTGTTGGTATATGACAGAATTCTTCTTATAATGCCATTATATTTTACTACCTGTCAGTTTTTCAAAATCCATTTGAAAAATTTATCTCAAGAGTTTAAATATTTTCGAACAGTGGATATAATAAGTGGCTCCTAAAAAGGCCTATTTTATGTAAAGAAATATTCTTTTCCTTTTAGATAAGAGTCATGCCTTGACTCCTTAACTATTAAACTTACTGTCATTCTTACACGGATAACTTTACCATTCATCGTTACTTACAGTGTAGGATCAGTCCT
This sequence comes from Tenrec ecaudatus, assembly GCF_050624435.1. Lineage (NCBI taxonomy): Eukaryota > Metazoa > Chordata > Mammalia > Afrosoricida > Tenrecidae > Tenrec > Tenrec ecaudatus. The sequence goes on from NC_134531.1 coordinate 239,388,325, forward strand.
ATGTGGCTTTGTATTGTCTAAAAGTCATCAATGAGTATTGTAATATGAAAAGCCAACTGATAGTCAGTTTTTTGTGAGAGACAATGTAGAAATGCCAAATATTTCTGTAAGATTGCATAAATTAATATGCTTATCTAAATATATTTCCATTGCCCTATAATAAAATAGTGTTGAATTCTGACTTCCAATCCAAGATTTTATTCAAAGTTGATAGGATTGACTATATTTCTCATTATTTTCCTATGAAAGGCCCAAATAAATGACTAAGCCAAATGCTATCACTTGGCACTGCTAAGAATCAAGATTTTAACCACATGGTAATATATCTACGATTCTATAAGATAATGATGATGACAGCAGAACAAGGAATGGTGACTTCTAAATTTCAGTGGCTACACTTTTACCAGAAATTCACTAGGGAATTGAATTTTAAAACTGTTTTCTGTCAGAGTTCCACTAAAATCTGTCATCTTCATGTATAGTTAAATTTGAACTCAATAATATATATGATATAATGACAGAGGCTTTTAAGGGAAAAAAGAAAAACACCTGAAACTTGAGTGGATAAATAATCAGAAAGACTAATTTCCATTCCACAAGTTATTAGGATAAATGGATTAGTAATACAATGATGTGCTTTGAAAAGACAAGTTTTTGGAAGCAAGAATGCTGTATGCAATTTTAGTGGTTTATGACATCATAGAGAGATATGAATAAAAATATATCTGAGTAAGTACATTCAAAAATCAACAGGAAATTTTCTATAAAGTATAAAACAACTTCCTCTGACACACCAAATTAGCAAGGAATTTCATTCTGTAAGAGCAAAAAATGTAACTAATTTCAAAAACTCCAAAGAAGAAAACCAACGTTGCATTTTGAACAGCCTCCTCTTTGTGTCAAGTTCAGAGTCTGGTGGGAAGACTGCAGTGAAATAAGTGACTTCAGATATAGCAGAGCTCTGTACAACCACACACACAAAGATGATTTTTTGTCATGTATGGTATATACTTAAGCTGACATGCCACCCATCCCTCAGTCTTCAAATTTATTCATGAATATAGACTGTTAGATATCTTTGAATATTCAATACATGGTTTTCAAGTTTGCCTTGGTCAATGTATATATGCCAAACAAGCTTGGAAAAAGACAATTTAGGAGAGCTGGCAAAGAGTTTGTAACATACTATTCCTTTCACAAGTACACCTCATATCCAATCTTAATACATTGTCTTAGTTACAGAATCCCATACGTACAAAGGAGGCTGGAAAATATACTGAATTTCACTGTTAAAACATTACACAGAGTATGGATTTTTATGATAGGATGCAGAATTTTTGTGTATTTATTTTTCAAAGAAACCATTGAATATATATGTATATATAGTACATATATAAAATAAGCAATCAGGTAAAAGTCATAATGTTATTTATTAAGATGAAAATCATAAATTTCAATTGGAAACAAATGCTATAATAATGAAATAAAGTTTGTAACATTTACATAGATTTTTGTACTCATGTATTAGAAATTATCTTGATGGATTTCCTCCAAACAAAAGGAAATACAATAACCAGATAGCAGAATATAAAATGATCCTTGTTGTTATTCTTGTGTGTTATTGAGTAGGTTCCAGCCCACAGTCACTCTGTGTACAACAGAATGAAATACTGCTCTGTCCCGTGCCATCTTCACAATCATTCCTGTTTGAACCTATTGTTGAAGCCACTGTGTCAATCCATTTTGATGAGTATTTTCTTCTGATTCACTGACCCTCTACCTCCCTAATCATAGTGTCCATTTCCAGAGACTCGTGAGGTGAAGTCTTGCCATCCTTGCTTCCAAGGATCATTCTGCTTATACCTCTTTCAAGACAGATGTATTTCTTCTTATGGCAGTCCATCATACTTTCAATAATCTTTGCCTATGATATTTTTTAAATTCCTCTCTAGCACCATGAAGTGAATACTCCAATTCTTCTTACTCATTCTCATTCAATGTCCAACTTTCACATGCATATGAGACAATTGAAAATAGCATGACTTGGGCCAGGCAATACCTAGCTCTCAAAGTAACATCTGTGCTTTTCAATACTCTAAAGAAGTCTTGTGTATTTACCGAATGCAACACATCTTTTGATTTCTTGAATGCTGCTTCCATAAGGATTGATTGTGGATTGAAACAAGACAAAATCCTTGAAACGATCAATAAGTTCTTCATTCATCATGATGTTTCCTATTGGCATAGTTGTGAGGATATTGGTCTTCTTTACATTGAGTTGGAATCCAAACTGAATGCTACAGTCCGTGAACTTCAGCAAGCAAAGTTGTGTCTTCTGCAATCACAATTCTTAATATGTCTCCTCTAATTCTGATACCACTTACTTCACCATGTAATCTAGCTTCTTTATTTCCTCAAAATTCAGATTGAATAATTATCATCAGAGGATGCAACTTAGATGTATACAATTCTTGAATTAAAACCTTGCAGTGTTTCATTGTTCTGTTTGAACAACTGCCTCTTAATTCATGTGTGGGTTCCTTATTGTTGCAAAAATATTAAGAATACAGGAAATTATAATGTGTAAATATCAAATTTATGGAGACAATGCAAATAAATGAAATCACAATTAATGGTATGTGCCCATTTAGCTAAGCTAATATTTTGAGTGGTTTGGCAGAAATTTTGTAATGGCCTTACATTTTATGAAATGATGTGGGCAGCTCATCAGTTGAAAGCTCCATATCTTTGGGAGCGTGACCTGCACATATGGATGTTCTGACTAAACCTACTTCTGTCCCAGTCAGCGTTTCTCTCATCACCCTCTGGGGTGAAATGAATTACTTAACAGGGCCCTTCTAGCCATAGTAGTCTTCGTAATATATTGTAAATCCGAGACCCTGAACAAATGGTGCATCCTGACCCAGTGGGTGGACTCTAACATAAGAACAGTTGTGAGCATGGGGTAGACCAAGGAGTGTTTCAGTTTATTGTACATAGAGTATGAGTTGGGACCAATTTGATTGCACCTAACAACCTACTCCTTGTGGTTAGTGTCCCTTATTGGAGTGGATAATTTGTTAGGCAAATGAGATAAGATTAAAGTGGAATGAATGCTCAGTCTCTACCTCAGTTCCCTTGGAAGAATGGTCTCCACATTTGCTGTACACCAAAGGCAAAACCCACACTTCCATTAAAGCCACAGATATGAGCAAAGCATCATCTTTGTGATCTCTCCTTCCAGAGGGAGAAGGTGCAGGAATTAAATGACTAGTGATGAAATCGTTCAAAGAAAAAGAAATAAAATCGTTGGTTATCACCTAAAAGGACTGCGTGCCACTTTGGGAGGAGTCTCAGTTTGTCCTTTTACCTGGCTAAACAAGTTAGATCTGCTTTCTGTTTTTGATGCTAGAACTTTAGAAAAAATTCGTTCTCTTGCTCTGGATTTCCTTCTGAATGTCCTCTGCCTTACTGCTGGTTCTTAGATACAATTCTCAGAACTTAATTGTAGCTTGTCAACACAACCTTTGCCGGTTAACTGGGTGAGATCCTTCCAACATATCCAAACTTGAATTAGGGATCTACCAGTTTCCACAGCCATGTGAAATGGATCTTCTCTAACAAGGAATACATGTGGAAATTACTCTGGAATATGGGAATATGGTAATATCAGAGGAATTTTGAGAAACCTGGGAGAAAATAACCTGATTGTAACAAATTACAAGAAAGAACTAACCATGCTCAAAATGCTCCTTACCATATAGCCATGTTTGTTTCTCACAAATCACACATGGCACACAACTCAGAGATATGACTTTGATAAACTTTCCCCTTAACATTGAATAATTCCCATTTCTTCGACTCCAGAAAAGGCTGAGTAGGAAACCAGAAAAACTTGTAACATAATGAGAGGAAAGGGTTAAATTATGAGCATCATTGTAAAATCTAAATACAAAACAAAACCTGAAGAAAAACATGGGGTGATAATTTTATGTTTTTAGATTTTCAAGATGACAAAGATAATAAAGGTGTGAGATGCAAGCACGTCTGACATAGAGGAAATACTAAATGCTTGACCATTCAATACTTTTTGAAACTGGAAAGGTCAAAAGATCTGAGTATGCATTCACAGTGATTAATGTATGCATCAAAGACCTGTTCATGAGGGAGGGGGGGAGCAGGGAGGGAGGGGGAGGGAAAAAAGGAAAATGAGCTGATTCTAGGAACCCAAGTGGAAGGCGAATTTTGAGAATGATGAGGGCAACGAATATATGTGTGCTTTACACAAGTGATGTATGTATGGATTGTGATAAGAGTTGTATGAGCCCCAATAAAATGATAATATATATACCACTGTCATTGCATTTTTATATTGCTACCTTCCCTGGTGGCCTAGTAGTTGTGAGTTGGGCTTCTAAATGAAAGGTCAACAGTTCAAAACTACCAGTTACTCTATGGGAGAAAGATGAAACTTTCTACTCATGTAAAGAGTTACAGTCTCAGAAACTGCCTGTCTGATATGGTCACTGGGAGTTGACATCTACTAAGTGACAGTGAGTTGTTTTTGTTGTTGCTTTGTTTTCTTTTAAAAAGAGCCTGTGTGGCATAGTGGTTTAGGTTATGGGATGCAAACCACCAGATAAAGAATTTCAACTCCTCCAGTGACTCTACAGGAGAGGATGAAACTGTCTGCACCTTTAAAAATTTACAGCCTCAGAAAACCAAAAGGATAATTCTGCCTGTTCTGTAGGCTTGCTAAGTCAGTTTCCTTAAAGACTGCAATCTTGGAAATGCTATGGGTCAATTCCATCACAGTTTTTCATAAGTAACTCACCCATGTAAATAGTTCAGACAAGCATATAACTCACAAAAGTTTTTCACAGTTTGTAACAAAAACATCAAACAAACATATAATACGTGTGTTATTTGGGTAAAAATATAGTCCTGTCTTATAGTGTTCTTATGAATTGGATTTGACTGGAGGACAACTGAATTTTGTTGTTGATTTATTTTACATTTATAATTAATTTTGAGTCACTCATCTAAAACAAGTAAAAAGTATTATAACTCTCTATATTGAATTTCTTTTCTTCTGCATGCTTTCAGGTTTACATATAAAATCTAAAAACTTACTCATGCATTTGTCATTCTGAACATTTTCATTTATATGCACTTATTATTTATAGGCAATTGGATAACCTCTATGTTAGATATAATATGATCTTAATAGCTTTATAAAGATGCCTACAAATCAACTAAAATTAAATTTGTCAAGGAGTGTAAATAGTAGTGGCGGTATGCCTTTTTAATAGTTAATAAAGCTCTCTAAGGTAAGTAGTATGAGTAATTTTATGAACAGGGTACTTGGAACATTTATTTGTTTCAAATTTTGTTTTAACAAACTTACAAACATTTGATACTACTTTCTATATACTTTTATATATTTTGATAAATGTAAGATTTTCTATCCTTTTAAAAGGAACTCTTCTTTTATTCATTCATCCCTGCGCTCACACACACACACATACTTCAGGGGCATAATGTAGCACAGAGAAGTTGACACAGCCACCAGCTCAATATTAACTTAGTGTTACCAAAGCAAAGTATAAATTTATTCACATTCATTAAAATAATTTAGTTAAACACAAAAATGCTCATGGAGACATAAGACATTATTTTTATCTTGTTGTCTAAATTATGATGAACTATACTTTTTTCAAGGAGCTTCGTGGCTTACTGTATTATATATTGGGCTGCTAACCTCAAAGTGAGTAGTTCAAATCTACCAATCACACTTCTGCCATAAAGATTTACAGCCTCAGAAACTGAAAGGGGGCATTTCTGTTCTATCCCATAAGGTCAGTATGTATTAGAATCAACTCACTGGCAGATGGTTATTCTTTTATCATCATAAAGAAAAGTCAGTCCAAATGTCCTATACAATGAGGAGATTTTAGATCTTATTTATTCTTAACAGCAAAACAAGTTACACTGAACAAAAGTTAGATATCCTATGCTCATATTCAAAACATTTCTCTCACAGCAGGTCTTTAGGATACAATTATCTTAATTTTAAAATATTTTCAGAATGAATATAATAATCTGAAATATGTTTTAATTGGACCTCTATGTATACATCTATGCATTATTAACTCATCATGACAGATTAGCAATAAGACTCTATTTTTTAAAAATCTGGACCACAAAAGTCTAATAGAGTTGAAATACATATTACAAATACTAGTTTAAATTTCCTTGCTCTAATAGTCAATATTATAATACTTATTTCTAATTATTTCCAGGTGATTTTTTTCAAATCTTAATTCTGGTAGTGAAACTAACATAAGTATTGATATTTAGTCCACCATGAGTTGCATCTGCAAACTGAAATTTTCATGAAAATCAAATGATGAAAATTTGGTCATTTTCCTGACTGTGTTCTTACATTAAATTATAGATTTTTATTATCAAATTATTAGTAGTAACTTATTGTTTTAAGCAGGAATAGCAATTTTGAAGGAGCCCTAGTTGGAAATGTTTAAATTATCAGATACTATTCATGAAAACAGCAGTCAAAAAACCAATTGATGTATTATATTGGGGATATTTTCTGCAAAGGCACTTTAAAGTGCTGATCGGCAAAAATGTCCCTTTGAATATTAAGGCATACTGACTCAAGCAAGGGTATCTTCAATAGCCTCATATGTATGTGCACTTTGGATATTGGATAAAGATGAATGAAAAAGAATTGATGCATTTGAATTATGATATAGGAGAAGAACAATGAAAATATTGTACACTGTCAGAAGAAGAAACCAGTCTGTCTTGGAAAAAGTCCTTGGAAGCTGAAAGGCGAGACTTCATCTTACATTCTTTGGGCATATTATCAAGGGAGACAAGTCCTTAGAGGAAAAACATCATCCTTGGTAGCATAGCAGGACAGTATAAAAGTGGAAGACACTTGAGGAAATGAATTGACACAGTCGCAGCAACAATAGGCTACAGAAGAACAACCATTATGAAGATGATGAGGAGGAGACATTGACAATTACTGGTAAATGGATGCTAAAGTTGAGAACAAAGAGTGGTCAGTAGATGGAAAATACTTGTAAAAATATTGGTGTTACAAATGAAGCTGGAGATGCATGATGAAAATTTGCAAGACCAAAGAATACTTCCTAGTAAATACTATGTTTAAAAGAAAACAAATAATACATGTGAATTTCTCCAGCTGGAGCACAGACATGTAACTGACTGCATCTGTAGGGAGACAGGGGAGGAGCACAATACCAGCAGCAAAAGTGAAGGCAAGGGCTGACTGTGGGACAGACCATGTATTACTCATATGTAAGGGTGCATGGAAGTTGAATAAAATAAAAATAAATCCATGAGGGCCAAACAATAACCATTAGTATATACCATCTAAATTTCAGAACAAAATAAATGAGTTGAACAATAGTAGTATAGACCTAATATGCTGTGGGATGATATCAGGGATATCATGCATGAGGAAAGAAAAAGATGATTAAAAACAGAAAAGGAAAGACAGAATTGGAAGTCAGAATAGCCTCTGAAACTTCTTCCTAATCATAGAATAGGTAAGAAAAATGGAAGAAATGAAGTCAACCATCCATCAGTAGAACATTTCAAAAGGCAGCTCAATAAAACAAAATAATATATTAAAATGAAATGTGCCGAAATCTGTAGTTAGAAAACCAGAAAAAAGAACACTCTAAAGTGTGAGGTTGGGTCTTCTAGGAAAAAAAGACTAATGATCCTCATGTATGTATAAGAAAGAGCTTTATATCAAGAAGTTATCTCTGCGCAATATAACTTGAGGTGATGCATCTGATGCTTGCGGGATGTGGTAGTTACATAATCTGTTGTCAACTTGAGACTATTAAGAGTGATGGGGACTCTTTTTCCTATGATTCATTCCTGTTGACAAGTCACATGGAGCTATGCTGATTGCAGACAGAATCTTGCAGCCTGAGGAGTCACCAGGAGACCCACGTCAGTGCTAAGATGCTTACATCACCACTGGATCCAGAAGACATTCTACCCACTGGCCTGTGATCTTTATGAATTTGGTGTCATTGCATGTGTTGCATGAGTCTGAAGAGGTATTTACAGAATGGGACTGGACATATGGGCTAATATCAGATTTATGCACTTGTTCTCCCTAGGCTGGGATGTTTTCTTAATGTACAATTACTATTTATGTAAAGCCCTTCCCTATACATGTATGATTGTCTATGACTGACACAAAGAAGTCCTCTTCAGACTCCTGTAGATGCAGGCCAGTGATGCAGAAAGGTGAAGTGGATTGCAGGGAGATGAGAGGGGGGTGAGTATAGTCACATGGGTCCAAGTCCAATGAAACATGAAGGTTGGTGAAGGACACCAACAGCTTTCAGCTCACATGGGGGTGCCCCTGGAGGCAGGCATAGGGTCACAGGAGCAGGAAGGTAAAAGGACAGAGAGGGTACACAGGGTCTGTCTTACAAAAATGCAGCTCCTCCAGAGCTATAATCAGACTGTGACCTAATTGATAGGTTTACTTCTACTTGCACACTTTCATCCAAACAAGAAGAGGTCACCATTCCACCATTTCAGAAGGCAGCACATGAACAAGAATCAACAATGCTGGAGGAAGACCTTCAAGCTGCACAGAAATTGTTAGCCAAAAACAAGATTCCAGGCATTTATGGAATAGCAACTGAAATATTTCAACAAGCTGATTAAGCACAGGTAGCATACACTCATCAATGCCAAAAAATTTGGAAAATACTACCTGGTCAACTGACTGGAAGAGATCCATGTTTGTACTCATTCCAAGGACGGGTGACCCCAAAGGATGCTCCGTTAAAGAGCATATCATTTATATCACATGCAAGTTTGCTTATGATTATCCACTAACAGTGAGAGAAGTGCATTGACAGGGAGCTGCCAGAAGTTCAGAAGAGGACTTGGGACAAAGCATATGATTGCTGATGTCAGATGGATCCTCACTGAATGCAAACAGCACTGGAAAACTATTTACTTGTGTTTTATTGACTATGTTAAGGCATTTTACTGACTGGATGAAAATAAACTATAGATTACCTTGAGAAAAGTGGCCATTCCAGAACCTTTCATTGTGCTCATTCTGAATTTGTACATGGATCAAGTGGCAGTTGTGTGAACAGGCCATGGGAATGCTGCATGATTTAAAATCAGAAAAGGTGGACTTCAGGCTTTTATCCTCTCATCACAATTATTCAATTTGCTGAGTAGCTCCTCAGGGAAGCCGGCTTAGGTGAAGAAGAACGTGACATTAGGATTGGAGGAAGGCTTGTTAACAACCTGAAATATGCAGGGGCACTGGTCTTGCCTGCTGAAATTGTGGGGGATTTGAAGAATTGGCTGATGAAGAGCAAGGATTATAGATTGAAGTATGGAATACAACTAAATGTAAAAAAAAGACCCAAATCATCAAAATTCAACCTAGACATAACATTCAAGAAAACGGAAAAAAGATGGAAGTTGTTAAGGATTCTTATCTTGCTTGAACCCACAATGAATGCACATGAATGCAGCAGTCAACGATTCTCAATACCCTAAAGAGTTTTGTGCAGCAGATTTACCTAATGCAAAGCCTCTTTTAATTTTTTTAGTATTGAAAAGAAATAAAATGTTACTTTTGGGACTATCTGCACCCGACTCAAGCTTGATTATTTTCACTTGTCTCAGATCCATGTGAAAGATGGACAATGAATAAGGATGACAAGGAGAATGGATACCTTTGAACTGTGGTTTTAGGAAGAACACTGAAAGTACCATGTGCAAACCAGAAAGGCAAACAAATCTGTCTTGGAGGAAGTACGGTCAGGGCGCTATTAAGAGAGAAAAATGGAGAGAATTATCACGTACTTTGAACATGTTGTCAAAAGAGACCAGTCCCTGGAGAAAGACATAATGTTTGGTTCAGTAGAGGGGCAGTGAAAAAGAGGAAGGATTGACATAGTGGCTGCAACAATGGGCTCAAGCACAGGGACAATTGTGAGGAGGTTGCAGGACAGGGCCTTGTGTTCATTTTATTGTGCATTAGGTAGCTATGTGTCAGAATTGACTCAATGGCACCTAACAACAACAACCAAACCACTATGAATCATCACCCAGTAAATTTACCTTAAACGTAGCTAATATAACTACCTACTGTTAGTATGACAGAAATATCAAACTTGTATATAATAAACAAAATATGTTTTCGTAAGGTTCTGGGGAGCAAAAGCGCAAACCACAGTCTGAGTGATCTGGATGAATGCTAGGAACCTCTTATTATCCGGTGTAAGTCGAACATTGTTGGCCTTTGGGTTCTTTGAATTCTGTCTTTCCCTCCTGTCTGTATCTCTGTTTCTAGTATCTTCCTTTTAGCTTGGAAATAATTGGCTTTATGATGTACCTTACTCTAGCATAAACTCATTAACAGAACAAAAGAAAATTCTATTCTCAAAGAAAATTATATCCACAGACAAAAGGAACAGTAATTCAATACATTTGGGTGCTTGTGTTTTCTATACACATATTTTGTACTTAGAACACGTTGTGATTTTACTCATTCCTTTCATTCACAAAATATTAAATATTTTAGGTATGTTTCATGTAAATTTTAAAAAATGAACTGATTATTTAGTTTCTCCATCTGCCTGGCCATCTATGAAGCCTATTGATGGGAGTGGTTTAAGATAATTTCATAAATAATTCAATCAAATGTGGGATTGGTTTAATAGCATGCTATATGTTTAAACTTACTTTCATAAGAATGTTAAAAGGTCCACAAATGTGGAAAATTTTATTTAAATGAAAAACAAATTGTTTGTGATCTGTAAAATTATGAATTAATATAGTACTTATTATCAAGGAAGTAATGAAAGTCAGAGATAAGAATATAAATCATGAAAATTTATTATGACAACAACATGTGCTATTTGAGGTGCAAAATGTTAGAGTTAGAAATCATCTCTGTCTGTAGAAAATTGAAGAAAGCATTAGTGACATGATGGTATTCTACCTAAGTCATTAAAGATTAACTGGGAATTTCAAACCTATCTATATTTCAAATTTAGTTTGAATTTTTTCATTACATCATATCAGATCCAGGAAAGCTTTCTCTGTGTTTCATGTACCTTGTATTACATTTATTTGACTTCGAAGCTAATTCAATATGCCTAGTTTAGTTATGGGTTACTGCATATAGTGTGTATGCACAAAAACATATGACAAAATATGTCAGGAAAACAATTTTAGTTTATTATAGTGTGATTGTGGTAGTTACACAATTTGTGGTGGATTTGAGACTTAAGAGTGAAGGGGTGGAATTTAACCTGTGAGTCAGGTCACAGCTTGATGATCTCATTTGGAGGCACTAGGAGATATATCTCGCTAGAGGAAGGAACACACACTTACTCCCTGAGAGACGTTCTTGTAGAGAAGACACATGGAGCTATGCTAGAGCCCTGAAGGAGCCACATGGAGACCCCTGCCAGCACTGATATATTTCCACTGCCACGGGATGCACAAGAATTTCCACCCACTGGCCTGTGATCATCCTGCATTTAGTGTCATTGCATGTGTTTCATGAATCTGAAGAGGAATTTATAGATTTGTATAAGACATATAGGCTAATATTGGTCTTATGGGCTTGATCTGGACTGGGCTGGAATGTTTTCTCGATATTCAATTGCTCTTGTATATAAAGTTCTTTCTTATACACATATGCCTATGAATTTATTTCTCTAGTATACCCAGACTAACACCATGATTTTAAAATATTTTCCAAAGTGCTTACCTATTGTACTAAATTACTTTAGCGACTCTTCAGGAAAGGAAATACCCATAGTTGTTGTGTCGGTTACATAATATTCTGTCCACTTGCAAAGGGGTGGAGTCTAACCTGCCAGTGAGGGTTGATGACCTCATTTGGAGGTGTGATGTAAAAAAAATAGCTCACGGGAGGCCAGATACACTCTCTCTGCCCGCTTTGAATTCCTCATGACAAGACACATGGTGCTGTGTTAGAACCCTGAAGCTGGAGGAGCCACTTGGAGACTCATGCCATGGTGAGATGCTTATGTCACTAACAGATCCACAAGACTTTCCACCCACTGACCTGTGATCTGTCTGCATTTGGCGTCATTGCATATGTTCCGTGAGTCTGAAGAGGAATTTGGAAATTGTCATTGGACATAGGAGCTAATATAGGACTTAAGGACTTGATCTGGACCGGGCCAGGATGTTTCCTTTGTCTTTGTTTCCTTTTCTTAATATTAAATTGCTCTTGTATGTAAACCTTTTACTTATACACGTATTCAGGATTTATTTCTCTAGTCCACCCAGACTAACTAACACAGTTGTTTTAATATATAATACTTAGAGTAAATAAATATTTTAAAACTCTATTAACTGTCACTAATCTTAGTAACAGAGCTCAGAAAATTACTGGAAGCCAAAGTTTTTTGTTTTAAATCATTTTATTGTGGGCTCATACAATTCTTATCATAATGCATACATCCATCTATGTATCAAGCACATATGCACATTTGTTGACATCATCATTCTCAAAACATTTGCCTTCTACTTTAGCCCTTAATATCAGCTGCTTATTTCCCCCCCTCTCCCCCTCCCTCAAGAATCCTTTATAATTCATAAATATTATTATTTTGTCATATGTTACACTGTCAGATGTCTCCCCCGCCCTCTTCTCTGCTGTACATCTCTCAGGGAGGAGGCTATACGTAGATTCTTGTAATCAGTTCTCCCTTTCTACCTCACATTCCTTCCACCCTCCAGGCATTGCCATTCTCACCGGGGGTCCTGAAGGAGTCATCTGTCCTGGAATCCCTGTGCTTCCAGTTGCTATCTGTACCAATGTGCATGCTCTGGTCTTGCCAGATTTGTAAGGTAGAATTGGAACCATGATAGTGGGGAGGGAGGCATTTAAGAACTAGAGGAAAATTATATGTTTCATCATTGCTACCCTGCACCCTGACTGGTTCATCTCCTCCCTAAAACCCTTCAGTAAGGGGGTGTCTGGTTGGCTACTGATGGTCTTTGAGTCTCCACTTTGCATTCACCCACATTTACAATGATATGATTTTTTGTTCCTTGATGCTTGATACCGGATCCCTTTGACAGCTCGTGGTCACACAGGCTGGTGTGTTTCTTCCATGTGGGCTTTGTTGCTTCTGAACTAGATGGCCACTTGTTTATCTTTGAGCGTTTAAGACCCCAGACGCTATATCGTTTGATAGCTGGGCACCGTCAGCTTTCTTCGCCACAATTGCTTATGCACACATTTGTCTTCTTTGATCATGTCAGGAGAGTGGACACCCACTGACATGATTTTCAGTGCTTTGATGTCTGATAACTGGTCCTTTGTACACCTCGTGGTCAGATTAGCTGCTGTGCTTTTTCCATGTGGGCTTTGATGCTTCTCAGCTAGATGGCTACTTGTTTATCTCCATGCCTTTAAGACTGAGGATGCTACATCTTTTGATAGTCGGGCACCATCAGCTTTCTTCACCATATTTGCTTATGCACACATTTTTTCTTCAGCAATTGTGTCGGGAAGGTTGTGCATCCTGGAACGCCAATTTAATACAACTATGTGTTCTTGCATTGAGTAAGTGCTTGAGTGGAGGCCCAATGTCCATCTCCTGCCTTAATACTAAATCTATAAATATATGCACACATATCTGTTTCCCCACACTGTTAGATAAATATATTTACATATGTACTTTCCAGTTTTTAGACTTCTATAAATACCCTTTGTCACCTAGTTCTTTCCTCTATTTCCTTTTACTTTCCTCTTGTCCCACTATCATGCTCAGCTTTCATTTGGGTTTAAGTAATTTATCTGAGTTACCTTGCCCTTGCTGAATCCTTACCAGGCCTCTCACCCCCCACCCCTTGCCACTGATTTTGGATCACTTGTTGCTCCCCTGTCCCGGGGTTGGTCAGCACCACCTCCTTACCCTCCTTACCCTCTCCCGTGTCCCCCCAGAACCATTGGTCCCATTGTTTTCTCTTCCAGACTATTCATCCAGTCTATCTTATCTATATAGATTAGATCTGTAGAGATAATAATGTGCACCAAAAATCAAGCCATAGCAAGAGAGGCGATGAGTGAGAACACAGCGATGACAACGAGAAAGGAAACTAATTATCCATAGAAGAATAAATTAATTAAAAGAAAAAGTTTTAAAAGAAATTAAAACTTTTAACTAGATCAAGGTCTGATTTTTGATCTCCAGGCATGTCCTTCAGTCAGTTCCAATGGGATACCATGCTATGGCCCCAGAGTCTTTTTAATGTTGCTTAGAAAAATCCATGTGTGTTCATGAGAAAAAAGGGAGCATGCCAAATATCTATATGAACTTATTGAGAATTATTTTAATGACTTCACCAATGTTAAGGTGACCATATATATTTAGAAGGCTAGTATTATAAATGTAATTGGGTTTTGGAAAGGGGGTAGTTAATAGAGAGAATTTTATAATGTTGGGTGTGAGTTAGCAAAGGAGGAACTCAGTGAGACTGTGGTTTTTCTCATGAGGATGAATGTGTTAATCCTCTCAGAATGGAAATCAGATCTAAGTACAAGTTCATTAGTCTTGAGTACTTAGAAAGAGCAAGAAAGACAAATTGAGAAGGGATGCTATTTTATTTTTTGAATTGTTGTGAAGAACATCATTTTTCTTTCTTGTATTTTAATCAAATCTAACAATCAGATGCTTTTTGATATAACAAAAAATGGAAACTTGTTCTGAAATTGATTATGTTAATATGAACAACTGTTAATATGATTGAACAATTAAATTGTATAATATGTGAAATATATGCCAATAAAACTATTTTTAATAAAACCTGTCAACAAAAGAATGATCTCTTTGATTTATTGTACATATGTATAGCACAAATAAATTGCTAATGCAAAAAAAGTCTAAAGAGGGGTTGACAATTAATTTGACCCTGTCTAATAGGCATTTTAATACAGAGCAACATGTTTGCAGCTTTTGTGCATGCTTATTTTTATCACGTTGTGTAAATCTGGGCTTATAAAGTATAACACATCACAGTAATTAGTATGTGCACTGTACCTTGGAACCTAACAAACTAGGCTTATTATCTGTTCCTTGTCAAGGCAAGGTGTAATGTTTGATAAACATGATGTACTTCTGGGAGTTTACAAGAATTATCTTGAGCATGCTGTGGCTGTTCTCTGTATATTCTACTTATCATCTCTGTCATAGTATTGAATCCAAAGAAGAGCAATTATTTCTGCAGGGGCTGCAACGCGATGAAAAAGTTGTGTTACTTGAATGCTGAAATAAAATAACTTTTCCATTCTTCTTTTTTTCTTTCCACTGAGCTTGTTTTCTTTTCTTAATTTTCCATTTTCGTTTCCTGCATGAGGTCTATGCTCGGCCTTTCCTCCCATCTGTTTCCCACCTTCTTTCCACTACAGAAAATTTAACAGAGTTTAAGGCCAATAACTTCATATGCATTTTCCCTTCCATTTATTTTTTTTCCCTTCTAACGTCCACATTGGTTTAAAATATCACCATCAAGAGTAGAGCTGTCTCACATAAAACATTTTTATCTTAGAAAAAGGAAAAACATTTCTGTAGATCCTATTTGTAAACTCTGAATTCAATTTTAATTCAGTCATTCCAATTTCACTGAAGCATACATTATGTTTAATTCTTTGTTACATTCTGGTATATACTCCTGAGAAAATCATTTGTCTGCTCTGGAACAAAATGAACCCCCCAAAAATTTAAATGCTAATTTGTTAAAATGATCTCAAAAATTTCCTCTGCACACAATCTCAATACTAATTGCAGGCCTAGGTGATGACGTACGATTTCTAATTTGTAAAGGGTTGTATGTCAGCATTTAGGGACAATAGGCCCATGTGCAAGATGTGGGAGAGAGAGAGAGAGAGAGAGAGAGAGAGAGAGAGAGAGAGAGAGAGAGAGAGAGAGAGAGAGAGAAGACACGTGGTGGGGCAAATTCTTCTAATCTTTAAAAAATACATTTTAATAATTTATGAATTGTATTTGTTGAATTCCTCCCCCCCCCCCGTTTTTCTCTCTCAAAATCCGAGGGAGGGGGAGAAAAAAGGAAAATGAGCTGATTTCAGGAACCCAAGTGGAAGGCGAATTTTGAGAATGATGAGGGCAATGAATGTAGAAGGGTGCTTTACTCAATTGATGTATGTATGGATTGTGATAAGAGTTGTATGAGCCCCAATAAAATTATTTGTAAAAAAGATTAAAAAAAACACAACAAACCTACTAGTTACCATCAAGTAGGTTCTGACTCAAGACAACCAAATGGGTGTAGAGGACGAAGGTGTCACAGTTTTCAATGGCTGACATTTGGAAGTAGATGTCCAGGCATTTTCCCTGCAGAAACCTGAGTGTACTACAAACTTTTAGCCTTTCCATTAGTAGCTTACACTTAACCTCTTCTGACATACAGGGACTTCTTGTATTTTCCCACTTAATATTTACATACTTGAATTTTGCTAAAGGGAATGACTAGGGCTTTGAAACAATTATTAACAAGAAAAATAAGCATTAAGGTGAAAGAGTTACAATGTGTTGAGATTATTGGGTTAGGGCATACTGCAAGCATGTTTTGCATTTCTAATTCTCCCAGATACGTACAACTAGATACCCTTGGATTGTATCATAAGTAAATAGATATGCATTGCAATTATATACTGGATGTAAGTAATATTTTAATTTATAAATTTATAGAATTGAATACAAAGTCTGAAAATGTGTGCATAAACTAATAACCTAGAACATTAAGATATTCAGTGCTAAAATTTCAAGCAATTTTAAGTATTAAAAACCATGATTGGTATTTCTATGTAGTTCTTATTGTGGTGGTTGCTACATTTTACTATACTATAAAATATATTTATGCTCCTTTCAAAATTCAACCATTTATCTCAACTTCCACAACCAATACCTTGGACAGAATCACCTTTACTTAAAGGTAATTATATAAAGGCCTCCCTAATTCTACCCTGACCATTGAACATTCTGAAAATACTAATCCTTTAAAGCATGCTTTTTACTCTTATTACTTTAATGTCTTTCATTTTAACTCAGAATAAAATTCAAATGAATTTGCTGTAAGTCCCTACAAATTCAGATTGCCTGTGAATTTTCAAAGTACCTCTTACTGATTCCCATCTCCCTTACTGTGTTCTGGGAACCCTAGCCTATTTTTTCTTTGTTAAAATTCCAACATGTTTCTTCCTTAGAAATGAATGCCTTTCCCCTTAAAAGGAATGGGTTGACTTCTGTATTATTTATCTAATTTTTCCTTTATATTTGAACACTTTATTTAAAAATAAACTACCTCAAATCTCTCCTAACTCCTTCTCCTTTTCTACTTCTCTCCTATATGATATACTTTAGAATTCACATTCTATTTGATCTATGTATCATTGTCATTCTATTCACCATATAACATTTCCATTGCAGCAGATGTCTTCACTAATGTATCCCACACACCCAAAGCACTGCCTGACACATGATATAAATTCAATAAATATTTGTCATTATTTATAATTAGAATAGAGGAGCTCTTGAGGAGTTGTGTTGGCATAGTGGTTATGAGTTGGGCTGGCATCCACATGGTTGGCAGTTTGAAACCACCATCTGCTCATTAGAAGAGTTGGTGCTGTCTACTTCAGGAAACAGTTGAAGTCTCAGAAACAGGTATCCCTACGTTTCAGTATCAACTCAACGGCAGTGAGAGTGCGTGGTATAGTGTGTTATACATTGGGCTGTTAACTTCAAGGTTAGCAGTTTGAAACTACCAGTCACTGTGGGAGAAAGAAGACGCTTTGTATTCCCTTATAAAAGTTTCAGACATGGGAAACCATAAGGGCAGTCCTAACCTGTCCTTCAGGTTCACTATATGTTGGAATTGAGTTGACGGCAATGAATTTGGATTGAGTATACTGTAGATAATCACTCAATGTGAAGACAAGAAAAATTCTCAGAGATAGTCCAATAGACAACATTATGATAAACAAATTGAAGTTTTCAAAGACTTCATGTTACTTGGGTCCACAGGCAGCACTAATGGAAGGAGCAAACTATCAAATACCATGTTGCATTGAGCAAACTTGCTGCAACAGTTCTGTTTCAGTAATCACTTGAGTACTAAGATACACATCACCCAACCATATTTTAAATCTCCCAAAGTGATTGTGAAAGTTGGACAATGAATATCCAAGGACAAATAAAAATTGATACATTTGAATTTTAGTGTTGGCAAAGAATATTGAAAGTACAATGGACTGCCATAATACAAACAAATATGTCTTAGACAAAGTACATCCAGAATGCTCCTTAGAAGTATGTCTCCTGTACTTTGAATATGTTTTCAGAAGAGACCAGTCCTTGGAGAAGGATATCCAGTTTGGTAAATTGAAAATCAATGAAAAAAGAGGAAGACTTCCAACAAGATTGATCGACACAGTGGCTTTAGTGATATGTTCAAAAATAGCAATTATGAGATTGTCTCAGGACTGGACAGTGGTTCTTTCTGTTATGGTAGAAATGTTATGAGTTACAGTCAATAAACAGAGATGTAGCGCAACAACTTTCTTTAGATAGCACTATACTTGACAAATTTAATTTATTCTCTGCATATCTTACTAATAGTTTATCTAATTGAAATAGTAAAGGTTTCCCCAACACTCTACCAACCCGTCTCTTTACCACTATCCACTTGAAGCAAAAACAAAGATTCAAGAATAAACATAGGACCTAATTTTCACCTTTTGGAAATTAGCTGACAATAGTTTTGTATAAGAGTATGATGAAATTGGAGGCAACATTTAGAACACATGCAAGAAAGAAGATGAATTATAGGGTAAAAGTCAAGAAACTTCCCTCACAGAGCATGAGAGCACACAGAACAAACTGCTGTTCTCAAGTGTAGATCATCATTATTGTTGTTACTTGGCATTGAGTCAGTCTAACCAACTTATAGATTGGTTATCCCATCAAATCAATATTTGTGACAAGGTTTCTTTCAATTCCTGCTACGCTCTGAAGGAATCCAAGATTTGAATATTTAAATTTAAGCTGAGAATTTAAAGGAAGAAATCTTGATTCTCCCTTTCAGAAAATAATCTAGCCATATCTGTACCTCTATCTATCGACATGCAGAATTCTGGGGAAAATGATTAAAATAGACCATTTTTTCATTAAGTTCTGGATATTGTCATACAAACAATAGAAGATAATATTTGTATATTTTATAATGAAATAATGAAAGATGGAAAACTAAAAAGAAGCAACCCACTCAGCATTGAAAGAATTTGGTAAAAAATTCAAGCCTCACGATGCAATATTGAAAAATCCCATGGGAAAAATATTGAATGATGCAGGAAATAACAAGAGAAGATGGAACAAATACACAGAGTGACTGTCCCAAAAAGAAGTAGACTTTTTACCATTTCAGCAGGTAGCAAATGAGTAAGAATCAAGAGTGCTGAAGGAAGAAGATCAAGCTGCACTGAATGCATTATCACAGGAATTGATGGAATACCAATTGAACTGTCTCAACAAGCTGATGAAACACTGGCAGCACTTACTCATCTATGCTAGGACATGTAGAAGACAGTTACTTGAGCAACTGATGGAAAGCGACCCATATTTGTACTCATTCCAAAGAAAAGTGGCCCAACAGAAAGCTCAAATTATAGAACAATACCTTTCACATCACAAACAGATAACGTTTTGCAAATGATCATCCAACAACGGCTTCAGCAGCACCTGGACAAGGAGCTACCAGATATTCAGGCCAGGTATGTCATTGTTGATGTCATATGGATCTTAGCTTAAAGCAGAGAACACCTGGAAGATGCTTGCTTGTGTTTTATAGTCTATATATCAAGACATCCAACCATATATATCCTTAAGTAGATTGAGAATTCCAGAGCACTTCATTATGCTCATTTGGAACTTACACATGGTTACAGAAGCAGTTGTGTGAATAGAACAAGGGAATACAACATAACCTAAAATCAGAAAAAAATGTGCATCAGGCTTTTATTCTCTGACCATAGTTATTCATATTTTGCTGAGCAAATCATCAGAGAGGTTGGCTTATATGAAGAAGAATGTAGCACGACGACTAGAGGAAGTTTTATTAATAACCTGAGATAGGCAGATGCCTCAGTCTTGCTTGCCAAAAGTGAAGAAGACTTGAAACATTTGCCGATAAATGATCCTCATAACAGGACCAATAGTTAACGTGATAAAAAGAGCAGGAAAAAATGAAGTTGTCAAGGATTTTGTCTTGCTTCGATCCACAATCAATGCTCTTGGAAACTGCAGTCAAGAAATTTTTAAAAATGTGTTACATTAGATAATTATGCTGCCCAAGACGTCTTCAGAATATTGAAAAGTAAGGATATTACTCTAAGAACTAAGGTGTGCCTGACCCTAGCCATGGTGTTTTCATTTGTCTCATATGCAAGTGAAAATTGGATGCTGTAATGAAGATTGAAGAATTGAAACATTTGAATCGAGGTCCCGGAGATGAATATTTAAAGTAACATGTACTGCTAAAAGGTCAAACAAATCTGCCTTGAAATAAATACAGCCAGAGGGCTCCTTAGAGGCAAGGATGCCAAGGCTGTCATACATACTGTGGATGTGTTGTCAGGAGAAACCAGTTCTTAAGGAAGGACAACCTGTTTGGTAAAGTAAGGAGAGGCATTGACACGGTGGCTGCAACAATGGGCTCAAAGATAGGTACCATTGTGAGGATGGCGCAGGGTGGACGGAGTGTTTCCTTCTATTGTGGATAGAGTTACTATGGGTCAGAACTTACTCAATTGCCTCCACTAACAATAACATCTGTATATTTTTAAAATCATTTCAGAAAAAAGACTTGGCTCCATAGTTTTGCAAAGCTGACTCACTGATGAAGTTCTATAAACTACCTTTACAGAAGAAATAATTGCAAGTGAATAAGGTTGATTTGGAAAATTATAATTAATGTAGAAAGCAAAAAATATGCTTTCATTTTGCAGACTAAATCTTGCCTATTTATTTGTGTTTCCATTGCATTGCCATTTATCTGATCTGCTAGTGTTTTTATACTCTTAGGTACTTCTTATTAGTGAAGTAAATATCAACTCTTATTTTCATAACAGATGTTATGCTAATTAAGTTTTTGAAAACAACTAATTTCAAACTTATGTACAACAGAAGTTTCCATCTGACCAATTGCTTTTTTGGAAGAAAGATTTGGCATTTTGTTTTCAAAGTATTACAGCATTGAAAACCCTTTAAGAAAAATCTCTTCTCTCCTATAAAGTATATATGAAACTGAATAGACTTAACAGCAACGGTTAATGGGATTAGCAAAATGAATAATTTTTGTTACTTGATGATGATACTATTGTGTATGAAGAATATTAGCTGCTATATTATTATATCAGTAAAGAATTTCATGAAACACACACACAAATACTTCCCAATATCATAATGAACAGGAATGGTTTACTCAATTTACTGATTGTCATGATTTTTTTCCTCTTTGTAAGGATAATCATGAGGAATCTGTGTTAGGCAGGGTTCGGTGGGCTTCTAGGTCCAAGATCAAGGGAGTAAACAGCAGTGTCTTTCCTGAGGCAAAACACACAGAGTCTGCCTTCAGCAAACAGACAGCAGTGTGAGTCAGCAACAGACAGTAGCTTGGGAACGGAGCAAAGCA
The DNA here is from genome assembly GCF_050624435.1 of Tenrec ecaudatus. Lineage (NCBI taxonomy): Eukaryota > Metazoa > Chordata > Mammalia > Afrosoricida > Tenrecidae > Tenrec > Tenrec ecaudatus. Next base: position 239,410,132 of record NC_134531.1, read on the forward strand.
GATTCAAGTGATCTTGAAATCAAGCAATGCATGGGGATAGGATCCACCAGCCTCAAGTACAAGTGCTGTATGTACCAGCAGTGTGGTGAAGCAGCTCTCAAAAGAGCCTGAAGCTCTAGTGAAACAATCCAAGGATTGGCTTAGCCCACAGGTAGTTTAGCACACAGACTGATGTAGAGAACTAGCTAAAGTAGCAGCACGCTAGTCTGATCACCAGGGAGCAAATGAGATATTGAGTGTCAGCCATCTTTATTTATTTTGGTTGCCATCCAATCAAGTATGTGACCTGATCAAACTGAACCCAAATGTTCCTATTGGCCTAGCTGGGACAATAAACCTAACTATCACAACATCTAAATGCAAAATCAATATATTAATTGAAAAATTAAGTGTGCATAAAAATAAATAGCATACATGTGCAATCTATTTTACTAAGAATTTTTTTCACTTTTTGTTTAGAATAAGTGAATGCTTATACAGCTGTTTGTCAATTTTACACTAAAAATTTATATACTATTTTTCTAATTCATCATTACATCTGCTTAACATACCATCACTAATATTACTTCTTTCTCTGTTTCTTTTTTGTTAATTGTTTAATGGGAATATACTTCCCATATCAAATATTTTATTCATTCACTTATATTAAAAAATTATGTGTTCATTACCACAATAAATTTCAGTTCATATTCTTCTAGCAATCATTGTTAGTTTCCCATTCTCCACAGTATCCTCTGCCATGTCCCTAACTGTATTTTAACTCATTCACTGTCTTTATAGATTTATTAATCCATTTACAGTCTTTATGGATTTAATTAACATAAAATTATAAAAAACACAAAAAGGACTCAAGCCACACAAAAAGCAGCAACAATGACTGAACAAAATAGAGAAAACCCTTAATTAAAAATAAAGTAGAAAATATTAAAAACATAAAAATTCATGTTTTATAGTGTGAAGCAGGCCAATAATTGAATCATTTTCTCTTCTCAAAAGTTTTGATTATATATAACTTGTTAAATAAATGACACCACCTATAGAACTATCCTTACCCCAAAGGGATATTTTATAATGTTCTCTATCATGAAATAATAATAATTCCTCTAAAAAGAACCAAAGACATACACAGATCACAGGTAGAGGAATGCATTTTTGACTCACACTTTACTCTAGCCTCAGTCTAAAAACAATTAGGTTTTATGCTTGTCCTTCACTGAAGACATGGGTGTTAACACAAAGTTTGGTGAAGAAATCAGGTGTGGGCACTATCAGTGTAGAGGAATCCTGATGCTGCAGTGGTTAAATGCTGGAGGGCTAACTAAAAGTTTGGCAATTGGAACTCACCAGCCTGTCTCCAGGAGAAATATCTAGGTATATGCTTCAAAAACTTATGTGGTAGCAATACTGGGTCCTTTGGATGGGGAAATAGGAACTGATTTAATGGAATAGGCTGTGGGTTTGTTAGCTCAATCTCTTCTGAAATGTAAGGAAGCAAATTCAGCAAGCAGGCCAAACAAAAATGGAGGGAAGATGCATGCCACATGACTGCCTAAATGATTACAAATAGAAGCAGAAAGTAAACAATTACTTTTCCCTAGTGTGGTAGTTACAAAACTCTTGTGTCAGTTTGAGGATTCATAGTGAAGGGGTGGGGTCTAGTCTGTCAATCATGTCATACCCAATGAGACCTCTGTGTGGGCATTACCTTCTCCTGAGGAGTCTGGGAACTCTAGTATTCCTCCTTGGAGTCTCTCTCTCTCTCTCTCTCTCTCTCTCTCTCTCTCTCTCTCTCTCTCTCTCTCTCTCTCTCTCTTTGTAGGTTCACTCCCTTAGAGATTCTCTACTGACCAGTTCACTCCCTGAGAGATATTGTGGTTAACAAGCCATGTGTAGAGAGGCTGATGGAGCCAAGTGGAGACCCCTGACAGTGCTGAGATGCTTCTACTGGATCCATGAGATCCATGAATGGGTTTCCCTAGTCAATACAGACTCACACACCCAGGCAGGTGTGCCCTTTCAAGCTAGTGTTCTCATTTTATATTTCTAGCTCTTTAAACTGTGAAAAACTTAAAATTCTGCTGATAAAGCTACCCATTTTTTATATTTCTAATATAGCCAAACTGGATAACTTAAAAATCCTCCAAATGCTCTATTTTTTCTGCTTTCTTCAGAAGAGGTTGGGTCCCTATCTTTTCTTAAACTTAGAGTAACATGAATAAAATATTAAGCAATGCCCTATTGAACCTCTTATAGAAGAACTATTAAGGTTATATTCTGACTAAAGAAACATGACCCCAGAGAAAAAGAAGTGAAAAAAAAAAAATCGAGGGCAACAGAGGTAACAACCATGCAATTGAACCTAAATGCACACTTAAAAACACACACACACACACACGTGGTGCCTTACAGGGTTTAATTGTGTATATATGCAAAATTAACTAAGTTTATAAATTATATATAAAATCACATGTCTTCAGCAATCTTATCATGGAGGTGAGCACACAATGATATGATTTTTTGTTCTTTGATGCCTGATACCTGATCCCTTCGGCACCTCGTGATCACACAGGCTGGTGTGCTTCTTCCATGTGTGCTTTGTTGCTTCTGAGCTAGATGGGTACTTGTTTATCTTCAAGCCTTTAAGACTCCAGACATTATCTCTTTTGATAGCCGGGCACCATCAGCTTTTTTCACCACATTTGCTCATGCACCTGCTTTGTCTTCAGTGGTTGTTTCAGGAAGGTGAGCATCATAGAATGCCAATTTAGTAGAAGAAAGTATTCTAGCATTGCGGGAGTACTTGAGTAGAGGTCCAATGTCCTTCTGCTACCTAAATATTTTGGCTCCCAGCTCTTTCCTCTAATTTCCTTGACTTTCCTCCTGTCCCACTATCATGCTCAGTCCCCAGCAGTGTACCTTGATTTTTATACAGGAAAAGATTATGGACACAAGGAGAGGTGATTGCAAAAAGTAATGCATCCACAATAGTAACAACTCCCCTTATGTGTTTCTATTTGTTCCTGTAATGTCCTCTTTGTGGGCCCATGAGTGCACAAGTTGTGGTGACTGAAAGGATCAGTTTTGGTCATTTCTTATATAAAGGTAATTTTAAGTCAGCAATTTAAAAAACCAAAATGAAAAATCGTAGTGCAAAAAACATGACACTTTGTGGTTGATTGTTGTCAATTTTAATCTTACTCATAGAGACTCTAGGCCATGACTCTTTCATACAGTTTTTCATGCCGTGGTGATCCCAAACATAAAATTATTTTTGTTCCAATGCACCTAAGTGAAAGCTCAAATTTTCCTATTTTTCTTATTTTGGTGAATAGCTTAAAGCATGAATTATTTGTACCACACCAAGACCCTGCACATTAACTTTTGATCTTTAAAAACCCTTTGAAATTTATGCTTTTACTGCTACACAAATAAAAGATGAGTTTAAAAGAAAAGTTTAATTTGATTTCCTATTTGCTTCACAGAACATTAAAAGTCATGGCCCATTTCCATTTCTCTAACTAAATATTTTAATTCATCATACTACATTGCCTACTTGTAACAATTTTCTTCTGATTTCACTTATACAAACAGCTTACACCAAAATTTCATAATTTTTATAAAATTTTAAAATTAAAAAATTCTTAATATTTATATTCTTACTCTAGCCCTCTATTCTGAGCAGTTTCTTCAACTACTAATTCATGTGCTATGAGATCCTTCTAGCATCCATACAAATAGTCTCAATGTTTATATATCCTTGATAAAAAAAACTATGAACACTCACACATTTCCACTTTGATAATCTATTATTTCATCAAGAATAAAATGATAATAATACTCCCCATCCCAAATGTGATTTAAATCCCCAATTTTCTATCTAATTGAAAAGTATTAATGATAATACATTTACCTTTTCAAATTGTCATCAATATTCTATTTTCCCTTCCAGTCTTTTTTTCCCCTTCCAGTCTTTAATGCCATTTCCTTCACAATTTCTATCAATACTAATTTAGCCTTATAGCTATTGGGCATATACTATGAAAATGAGTGCCTCCCACTTTCCCATTACTCTATACATTGCCCCCTTGCAATTTGAAGGTCAGACATGGTCATTTTATTTTTTGTTTAATATCTTATGATAACATTCTCTTATTAATGCATACTGGTAACAGCAACAGAAAAAATAGCGCTTGGACTACTAACTCATGGCTGGCAGTGCAACTCACCCCATCTCTCTTCAAGACAAAGATGGGACTATCTGATCACATAAATATTTACAATCTCAGAAACACGATATAGTCAAAATCGAGTCAATGGCAATAGATGTGGGTTTAGGGGGGGTGGTCAGGTTTAGTAAAAAATAGGCAAGCAGACCATTAGAGATTTGAGAAGTCATTTAATTTTTAAGGGCAAAACTTATGGTTTGATATGTTTACCCCATCTTATTCACAAAAAATGTTCAAAACTGAAGAAAAACATACCGGAAAAGCTTAGCATAGATATATATGAATGTTTAAGCCCCAAAATTTCTTTTCTGAAGTTTCATAGAGTACAACTTTTAGTTATGTTATACTAAAATAATTTGTCTTGGTGGTTTAATGAATTATTTAAAGTTTGGTTTTTCCGCCCAGGTGTTTAGAAATTCTGTTTAAAATATATTTTTATTAACAATAAGATAAATATCTATTTTAATTTACTGGATCCTATGTTTGCTCTGTCTATGAAATAAAATTTAAAATATATTTAACTGAGCTTTTGCAATTATAAACTTTCATTCAGAAAAAAAAATTTCAATTTCCAGCCAAGATCCTCTGTTGCAACTGCTACCTATCAGTGATAGCTTACATTTTATGATGCTGTAGAAGAGGTTTCAGGAGCATTTCCAGAACTAGGCGGACAAGGAAGAAATATTATATAATTTCTACTTCAGAAAATCACTCGGTGCAAACAAAATGTCCATGATACAATTGCTGAAGACAAATGGGTGCCTAAGCAAATGTGGCGAAGAAAGCTGATGGTGCCCGGCTATCAAAAAATATAACATCTAAGGTCTTAAAGATTTGAAGGTAAACAAGCAGCCAACCAGCTCAGAAGCAACAAAGCACACATGGAAGAAGCACACCAGCCTGTGTGATAACAAGGTGTTGAAGGGATCAGTTATCAGGCATCATCAGAACAAAAAATCTTATCATTGTGAATGAGGAGTGGAGTGCAGAGTGGAGACCCAAAGCCTATTTGTCAGCCACTGGAAATCCCCTTGCAGAGGGCTTTAGGGGAGGAGACGAGCCAGTCAAGGTGTGATGTAGCAACGATGAAGAATACAACTTATCTCTCTAGTTCCTAAATGCTTCCTTCCCACCCCCTGCCCCAATATCATGAACTGAATTCTACCTTGCAAGTCTGGCTAGACCAGAGGATGCACACTGGTACAGATAGGAACTTGAAGCACAGGGAATCCAGGGTGGATGATCCCTTTAGGACCAATGGTGTGAGTGGCGATACTGGGAGGGTAGATGGAGAGTGGGTTGGAAAGAACGAACCAATTACATGGATCTACCTGTGACCTCCTCCCTGGGGGATGGACAACAGAAAATTGGGTGAAGGGAGACGTCGGACAAGGTAAGATAGGAGAAATTATCAAGGGCTCATGAGGGTGGTGGGAGTACGGAGGGAGGGGAAAAAATGAGGAGCTGATGCCAGGGACTTAAGTGGAGAGCAAATGCTTTGAGAATGATGAGGATATTGAATGTACAAATGTGCTTCACAAAATCGATGTATGCATGGATTCCGGTAAGAATTGTATGAGCCCCTGATAAGACGATTAAAAAAGAAACAAACAAACAAAAAGAAAAAAACCCTAGCTCCATCAAGTAGATTCTGATTCATAGGAGGAGTTATTCTTGTGATAGGTTGCATTATTTTCTTAGTCACCTCTCAATCACTTCACCTGTCCATAACTTTTTTTCTGTATTAAAAAAACAAGCAATCAAAAACTGCCATGTAGTCAATGCTGACTAACAGTGGCCCCCTGTGGTGTCTGAGCCTAACTTTTACTAGAGTGGAAATCCCAGACTTTGTCTCATGCAGCTGCTGGCAACCTTGACAGGTCAATCATACAGATCACAGCCCATCACATTGTTTGGCATAGACACCCCTATAAAAATAAGGTATTTTCCCCACTTTTTGCCTTGATATACAACTGTGTTTGGTCTCATCTCACCCTTTACTTCTGCCTTTTTTCACTTTAGGGTCAATCATGCACTGCAACACAGAACTCACAGATGATGCTCACAATTATTGGGTATATTAAGGTCGTTAGTGAGTGAGAAATGCACAGGATGCAGATTTTCAGTGAGGACATTTTGCAAAATTCTTTAAGAAATGCTAATAAATGTCCATTGGACATGTCACTCCACTGACAGCTTTGATGTGAAGGTATTCAACTTGAGCTCAGTAGGTCAGGAAATTTAGATCCCCAAGAGATCTCAGGCACTCTTTGTCAAAAGCCAGCCTCCTGCCCCAAAGCACTGACTCAGTGAACTTGGAAGTATACAACTCTGCCTCATGTTCTGAGTTTTGACAAACAGTTAAGCTATATCAAATGTGGAAGAAATAATCTTTTTCACAAGTGGTATTGGAAAAATTGGATTTCTACTTGCAGAAGAATGAAATAGGACAAAAGTGAATTCAATATGGATTTAAGACCTAAATGGAAACCCCATAACATCAATGGGAGCATGGGAACACACGTAAGGGGTTTAATACATGACATAAATACACTCTGAAACACAGTGATAAACACAAACCCACATACCCTCCCACTACAAACACACATTAAAACCCAAAATATTTGATTGGGAATGCCTGAAAAAAATATGCTTGTGTGTATCAGAAGACTTCATCAGCAAAGTAAACAAATATTGCAAAGGTTGGGGGAATTTTTTGGAAATGATATATTGGACCAGCCACTGAACTCTAAAAACTACAACACTTTAATAAGAAAAGGTGAAATTCTACAATTTTCAAAAAGCAGAGGATGTGGACAGGTGGTTCATCAAAGAAGTTATCTAGTCAAGCAATCAACAAACCTATGAGAAAATGCTCTGGGTGCTCTTGATAACTAGAGGTGCATATTCACACAACAATGAGATGCCACCTTACACCCTCATTGAGCACTATGTTTACAAAACACACTCACACAGAGATAAACACATCCTGAAGAGTCTGGAATGCTCAGATTCTGTTGGTGGGACTGTAAAACTGTACAGCTAGTGTTTCTTCAAACAAGTGACAAAAGAAATGCCATGGTAGCCAGAAACTTATTAGAATAGCATAAATATATGCCCACTCATTTTCCAGCAACCCTATTTACAAGAGCAAGAAGGTGGAGACAACCTAAATGCTTATCAGTGGAAAAACACATAAGTAAAATTTGGTGCAGGCACGCAATGGAATGCCAAACATAATGTATAATGATGAAACTTTGAAACATCTCATTCCATAGATGGATTTGGACAAAATTATTGCAAGTAGCATTAATCAAACATAAAATGACAAATAATGTGAGAGAGCATGATTATAAAAGGGAAAAAATCAATCAATGGTTTTCATGCCCCCAGAAAGATTTTGAAGGTTACCAAGAATGAGCTAAGAAGAGAAGTTGGGGGAACAATAGCTTAGACAGCTTTTATGTGCAGGAATTCAGCTTGAGCTCAGGGGGTCAGGGAATCTAGATCCCCAATACAGTGCTCAGAGGCACTCTCTTGTCACAAGTGCACTCTTTGTCACAGGTGTTAACTGTGGTGGAAAAATATATAATTTTCTACAAGTTTGAGAAGGGGGAGAAAAGAGGTTGGGAGACAGGGAAAGCCATTGAGAAGTTTGATGTAAAGATTTTATCTTGGTATGTAAAAATGATTATTCAAATGTAAGTAAAAAAGACTCTCAGAGATCCAGTAAGTTTTATCCATGTCTCTCTCTCTCTCTCTCCCTCCCTCCCTCCCTCCCTCCCTCTCCCTCTCTCTCTGTGTCATATATATATATATATACATATATATATATATACACACACACATATTTTTTTATAATTTTTCATAGTGGTTGAACCATTTTATCGTGTGAATAACAGCAGATGATGGTTGCAATCTTTTTTGCAATATAATTTTATGCAAATTTCATGGGAGCACAGAGACAGGAATTTTCTCATAGAAAGTTTCATGGGAATATCATCCTCAGGGGTGGTAGGGCAGGATGTGTTCCACTCTCTCTCCTTCCCTCTTCTCTTCCTTTGCACCTGTGTGCTCTGCTCAGACGCTCCACTCTCCTTGAGCTGTAGCTTCAGTGCTGTCCTCTGAAGTGAATTCTTCTGGGGGTAACAGGGTGTGTCCATGCTAAGATTGGGGCCAGCCCCACACACCTCCCTATTGATTCCTGCTCTTTGCACACTGGGTTGAAGTCTTGTCCCTCTCTCTCCTGTGGAGATTTAAAGAATACCCTCCCTGTGGGTGGTTTAGTGCCCTGTTCCCCAGCTACCCATGTCTTTTTTCTTTCTTTTACTCTTCTTTTTAGTTGGCTGCCATATGTATCCCTGGATTGGGTCAGCCCCCTACCTTAGTACCTGAACCTTCCCAGAGGAATATATGGATTCAGTAGCTTTTCCCACTATGCGCCCTTTACATTTTTAAGCTTACCTCAGCAGAATCATGTTGAACTTGTCCTTTTGTGCTTGACTTATTTCTCTTAGCATCATTTCACCCAATTCTTCCCATGTGGTGATGGGCTTCAGGTATTCATCACTGCCTTTAGGGATGCATAGTACTCCATTGTATATATGTACCCACACAGAAGAGGGGGAGCCAGGGGTAGCAGGTACTAACAACCCCAGAGACAAGGAAACAACAAGTGATCTAAAATAGCTGGAAAGGAGGGTGTAAGAGGCCTGGTAGGGCTTGATCAAGGGCAAAGTGCCTGAGAGGAATTACTGAAACCCAAATGAAGGCTTCACATGATAATGGGACAAGAGGAAAGTAAAAGGAAATAGAGAAAAGAACTAGGAGGCAAAGGACATTTACAGATATCTAAGTACAGTCATTTACATATGTAAATATATTTATATATAATGTTAGGGAAATAGATCTATACATATATATTTATATGCTAAGTATTAAAGTAGCACACAGACTTTGGGCCTCTACTCAAAGACTTCCTCAATATAAGAACACATTTTTTCCTAATAATCTGGCACTCTGTGATGTTCACCTTCCTGACAAGATCAGTGAAATCAAAATGGGTGGATAAGCAAATGTGGTGAAGAAAGCTATCAAAAGATATAGCATCTGGTGTCTCAAAGGCTTGAAGATAAAGAAGTGGCTACCAAGTTGAGGAGCAGCAAAGTCTACATGGAAGAAGAACACCTACCTGTGTGATTATGAGGTGTTGATGGGATCAGGTATCAGTCAGGCATCAAAAACCCAGAAAAAAAAACATGTCAATGTGAATGAGAGGGAGTGCAGAGTGGAGACCCAAGGCCCATCTCTAGACAACTAGACATCCTCTTATAGAAGGTTCACAGGAAGAGAGAGCCAATTAAGGTGCAGTATAGCACCAGTGATACATAAAACTTCCCTCTAGTTCTATAATGTCCTCCCCCCACTATCAAGACCCCACTTCTACCACACAAATCCACAAAAATCCAGCTACCACCACACAAATCCAGCTAGACCAGAGACTGTACACTAGTACAGATAAGACCTGGAAACAGAGGGAATTTAAGACAGTTAAACCCCTCAGGACCAGTAATGAGAGTAGTGATACCAGGAAGGGAAGGTGGAAAGTATTGGGATAAAGGGGGAACTGGTAGCATTTAACTACATATAAACCCCTCCCTGTGGGATGAACAACAGAAAAGTGGGAGAAGGGAGACAATGGTGAGTTAGTTTATGGTGCCAACCTGGTCAATAAACACATGTGGGATTAGTTGAAGGCCAGAGGGATAAATGGCTTGGCCAGCCTCGCCTTTCTTGTTCTCGGGTCTCTTGCATTGTGATAGTCACACTAGGGTGCAACTGTCTTAGCAGTTCCCTGATTCAGCTTGCAAGACTGATTTCCTGAAAGACATCCCCAAGGAGAAGCCACATGGACCTACCCCGAGCAGCCCTGGGTGCTGGAGCACCCATGTGGAGACCCCTGCCAGTGCTGAGATGTTTACATCTTGACGACTCAGCTTTCCTCCTGCAGTTGCCATCATTGTGTCTGCTTTGAGAGATTGAGGAGGACTTTGTGGATTGGTGTTGGACATATGGGTTAATGGGTTAATGTTGGACTTGAGGGCTTAGGCAGCACTGGGTTGGGATGTTTTCTGATGTGCACTTAACCTTTATATAAAATTCTCCCTCTTCTACATGAGTTTCTGTGGATTTGTTTCTCTAAAGTACCCAGACTAACACAATTGGTCAGTGAAAGACATTAAAAAATAGTAATAATTTATAAATTATCAAGGGTTCATGAGGGAGAGAGGATGGGGGATGGAGGAGTAAAAATGAGGAGCTAATACCAAGGGCTCAATTAGAAAGAAAATATTTTGAAGATGATGATGGCAAAAAATATATACAAATGTGCTTGACACAATGAATGGATATATGGATTGTCATAAGAGGTATCTGAGCTCCCAGTAAAATAATTTTAAAAAAGAAAGAAAGTTTGATGGGTGTGATCTTTAGATGGTTTGACTGCCATCTGAGTGCTTAATATTTCTATCATCGTGTCTCTATTGCTATTTATGGACAATTAGTTATTTTACTCTTTTTGAACCAGAATAACATGCAGTTAGATATGCTAACATTAGGCCTATTCTACTCTATTTCATGAGGCTGTCAGTATTGGCTATGTGTGAAATTGCATTAAAGTTTGAAGAGAATATAATATAGACAAAAAGTTTGTAGCAAAATATATATTCAGTGTTCTGGAAGTACAAGGTGCATTGGGGAAAAGACACTAAATGCATAAATTCTTAGGGCGAGGCTGTGGCACTCTGGCAGGAGTCAGACCAAACCCACGGTTACATGTGGCAGCCAACTTAAAGCAGGGGAAAAATAAATAAAGAGAGGACATGGATAGTTGAGGAATAGTATGTCTCCCCATGAAAGGGAGAGAGGGACCAGATCTAAACATGGTATGCCAAGCCTTGAGGACAACATACCAACATGAAACAGGAAACTAACAGAGAGGTCTTCAAGACTTGCCCCAAATCTCAGCTATATTGACCCCCTCCTCAGAAGATTGAGCTACAGAGCACAGCACTGAAGATACAGGCCAGGAAGAGTGGCAGGTCTGCCTAGACCACAGAAGCAGAGGGAGAGGGAGAGGGAGAGGGAGAGTGACAGGGGAGGAGGAAGGGGAGGGGGAGAGGAGAGGAGCGAGCGGAGAGGAGAGGAGAGGAGAGAATTGGAGAGGAGAGGGAAACCACATCCTGGCCCACTCCTTTGCCAATGCACAGAGAGGACCATAGGGCTGGACCCATCACTGACCCACAGCACTGCACGGGGCAACACTGGAGACATGGTGTGGGAATTGTGCTCAGTTTTCTTGATAAAACTGATGTATGGATTGTTATAAGAACTGTAAGAGTCCCTAATAAAATGATTTATATAAAAATGGATATTTGAAAATTGGCAAGCATGTTGCTTGCAATTTTATTTTCTCAACTTTCGTTCTTATTATTTTGTGTTTTTCTTCTATTTGGAAAAAATATGCCACCATTACTATCTTGATCAGGTTATCACTGATTTTACTAAGAACTCAACTTAAACAGGGGTCCTGGTGGCAGAATGGGCTATGTCTCGGGCTTTTATCCAAAAGGTGAGCATTTCAAAACTATCAGGTGCCCTGTGGGAGAAAGATGAGGTTTTCTGCTCCCATAATGACAAAAACCCACCAGGAGACTCTACTCCATCCTATATTATTGCTATGAGGTAAATCAACTAAGTGCCAAAGAGTTTGACGTTGATTTTTTTTAAATTCAAACAGAAGAGTGGGTTGTATGTTACAAGAAAACTTAAATGTTATAGCAAAACTTAAATTATGTTTAGGAGTCCAATAACTTTTTTTTATAAACAGAACACAGAGTTTTCTACATTGTTGTTTATACAACTACTAGCATGTTTAAGTTACAGTAAGGAATGTATCATTGCAAATACAAAAACAAATTCAGTCTACTCATGAGTTATCCTCGAGAGGGAATTTATTTGTTTCACTGTAAAGGATTGGCGAACTTGAGGCCACAAGGAGATTTGTTAGTGGAAGGTCCTTTATTTTAGTTGACACATTCTTTGGACTCAAAAAAGGAAGCCTTCAGGCAGTAATCTCATACTTTGACCTTTGAAAGAAACTCAGTGAAAGCCCAATATAATAAAAAAGGAAAAATCATAATGGAAAAGTAATAGCCTTAGGCACAGTTATAGAGTTCCTGGAGAGTCCACACCTGAGCGGACTATAGATGACTGTGTCAGCATTTCCTGCCGCTTGAAAATTGTCATCAATTGAGCACCTAATAGCGGAATGATTGTTCCGACCAAACAAGTTTTGTTTTGTTTTAGACGAACCAGTGTATTGTCTTCCTTCGAAAGACTTTGATAGAGAGGGCACCCATTTTCCCTTATGGGGTCAAATAAATCTTTGTTGGTATATTTTAAACAAATATTATTGCAGTAGTGTATAACAAAAGGGAAGAATACAATAAAATTTTGGTAGTAAATAGAATAAGATTTGTTCTTTGAGTGTGATTTAGACAATGATATATCAAAAGAACACTGAAAACTGAGATTTAACGATTGCAGAAATTTATTTTTAATACATTTACGTACACATTGATAATGTAGACTTATTTGTTTTTTTAATAGTTAGGAGTCTGTGTCTGTTTTATAAACATTTTAGTATATGAATATTGGTAAGATTCTCATGTACAAATAATGCAAAGGTTCATAATAAATCACGTGTTTTAAGATTCTCATATTTTGTAACTAATTATTAACAAAATAATTTAATTAATTTGATTGTTTTCAATAACAAAATATATAGCTTTGAAAAGTATTTTGAAACACAAAAACCAGATAAAATATAAAGTCACATTCCCTGAGATTAATAAGTTACATTCTTTTCCCGCAAGTATCATTTTCACTAACAACCATTGTTGTTATTTAGTGACAATTTTTTATGTGAAAACTGCAGTAAAGTGCTTTCTTTTTCTTTTTTTAATAATCATTTTATTGGAGGCTTACAACTCTTGTTACAATCCAAACATCAATTTTATCTGATATATTCCATCATTTTTTTAGACATTTGTTTTCCATTGAGCCATTGGGATCAGCTCCTCTTTTTTTCCCCTCCCTCCTTCCTACCCCCCAACTCTCATGGCCCCTTGATAGATTGTAGGTTGTTAATTATTTTCAATTCTCACACTGACTGCTGCCTTCCTTCCCCTCTAGTTTCTGTTGTTTTACCCCCTGGATGGGGGTATGTGGTTATGTGCCCTTCATTGTGATCAGTACCTCCCTACCTTCCCACCCACCCCCTTCTCCCTACCCTTTTGTTATCTCTATTTCCGTTCTTGTTCCTGGGTTCCATGTGTTATGAGTTTTATCTCTTTCCTATAGCAATCTACATGCTCCCATCTAGTCTAGATTGGGAAGCCACACTGGGGTCAGGAGGCCTCAAGGGATCAGAGGTATATTCCATGACCCATTCATGCTCTACTGTACCCTGATTGACTCAACTCCTCCTTGTGACCCTGCTGTGGGGGGAATATTCCATTATCCATGGATGGGCTTCGGGTTTCCACTCCAACCCCCCTCCATTCTCATTGATACATTTTTGTTTGTTTACTGTTTGTTGTGAGTCTTCTGATCCCCCTTGCCCAATCTTAATGCCCTCCCCCCCCCCCCCCCGATCGCACTGGCTGGTGTACTTATACAATGTGGGCTTGCTGCTTCACTGTTGGATGGTCACTTGTTTAACTTCAACCTTTAAGAACCCAGACACTATATCTTTTCATAGCCAGGCACCATCCTCTGTCTTCACCATATCTGCTTATGCACCAATTTTGTCTTCAGTAGTCATGTAAGGGGTGGGGGGGTGAGCATCACAGAACGCCAATTTGTTAGAACAAAGTGTTCTTGTAATAAGGGGAAGGTATGAGTCAAGGCCAAAGGCCCATCTGTAGCTTCAGTGTATTGCCTTATAAATATATGTACATAGGTAAATACCCCTATTGTTATGGATTAATGTATTTACATAAGTGCATACCTCTGTTAATCTCCCTATCTATTCCTAGAGCTTGCCTCTGTTTCCTTTGCCTTCCCCTGCCCCACCATCGCTTTCCCCCTTCTTCCACCTCTTAGTGCTTCCTCTCCACTAGCTTGCTGTTGCTCTATAATTCACAGGAGCTCTCCGCTCTCCTAGATGCTGGCTCTGATTCCCTAGTTGGTCCCCTGTCCGTGACGCTGTCTGCTCACCACACCTTTCTCCACACCTCCTTCTTTCCCCTTAACCTTCTGGGGCCATTGGTCTCATTGCCTTCTCCCCAGTCTTCCTTCCAACCAGTATTATTAGGCAATCCATCCATGTCCTAGTCTGAACAATAAGAAAACATACGGTTGAAGAAAGGAAAGGGAAGAGAAAAAGACAACAGACAAAAAAAAAAAAAAGAAGAAAATAAAACAAAAACCTAGATTGGTCCAGGTCTGTTTGCTGGTCCCCATGAGTCCCTCCTCCCTGGTCCTGCGGGAGATCAGGGCTGCCCCTCCTATCCTAACATCCATTCTTGGGGATCCTCAGGGGCTCTGTGGCTAGGCTTTACTCCAATTGCTGATCTATTATGCTCCATTCTCCCACTATCTCCCTGCCATGTGTGTCTCCATTATTGTCCCCTGTCCCCATAAGTTCCAGTTAGGGGACAACATATCTTGAGTTGATTCTTTTAAAGTAAGCACTTAAACATTTATATAAAATGTTTTATATCTAAACGATTTAACTTCCATAAAATAGGTTATTCAAAACTTAGTTCTAGGATACCTTCCTCCCCATTTTTTACAGTTTATTTCAAGGTAATTTTCTTTTACAAACAATGATATTTATTTATTTATTTTGACTTCAGGAAAAGAAAAACTGTATAATTTTAAAATGAGATATTATCTGTATGACAAGGGATATATTCATTAGCTTACATACCTATACATAATTGTTATAATCATATGACCTTTAACATATAATCAACTACTCAACATAAATTAATATAAGAAATATATAATACTTTATACTGAAGAACATTAAAATATTTGACAGTGACTATTTTATAGGTTTATCTAAATATGTGATATATATCACCTGCTTACTTCAAAATTTATTTCTTAGAACTTTCATCTTTTTGTGTGCTGTTTTCTATGAGTTTGGGGAGGTCAAAGATATTCTATTTCTATCTTTAATAATTTCCATCTTTACGAAACCCAAATGGAGAATTCTCCTTGTTTTTGTGCACTATCTTATGGGCACTGTTAGAGCTCAAGAACAAATTCCCAAGGTGTAAGACCCACTGTGCAATCTCAGAAGGTGGCATGGCACCAGGACATTTATCACGAATAACTTGCTCCCTATCCTATTGGTTTCTTTAGTAAATTTCTGAGTTGGGGCATTTAAGTTCTACTGATTAATCACACTTTCTTTTATTTGAAGCTAGTCCTTGTGTGCTTTTTGATATTAGTTTTTTTTAACATTTATTTAATCAAACTTACCTCTTTTATAATACTGTCTTGTTTGTAAGGATCTTTGCATGATATATCTTACAGTAAGTCAATTCAGATTTCTAGAATTAAAAAAAAGAGTATATAGTATCCCTAACAATTAAAGGTCATAATCATTTCAAATATATATGTGTGTATACATATATATTCATATATATGTTATTCAAAATATTTGCCTTAGTTTAAGCAGATTGAACAATAAAGGTGAGACTTATTTAATCAGTTGAGACATATGAATAGCCTTGCTATTAGAGAGAATTATAAAATCAATTATGGTAGCTGTAGTCAGATTGAAATGCAATACCTTATCTTTTGATATTCTTTTGACACATATTAAAGTTGTTTTGTTGTTTATTATTTTCTACTTTCTCATTGACAGTGGTTTATCTGTGTTGTCTATTCATTATTGTTGATTTTGTTTGTTTGTTGCCTGTTAGTGTTTTTTTATAATTTCTGTATATGAAATCCAGATTTGTAGATATAGAGAGACATTAACTAGATAGGGGCATGGCATAAAATTATAGGAGGAAATGGGAACTAGCAAAATAAGCACAAAAAGAAAATATTGTGAAATTTATTATGGTAATGACTGCACAAATATCTTAATATAATTGAACTATTCAATTTTATGATATGTGAAGTGTATACCAATAAAACAATTATAAACAAGAGCAAAAAGCTAGATCTTCCTAGGAATTATTCTTCTTTCGGACTAAAAAGTACATCTTCACAGA
The DNA here is from genome assembly GCF_050624435.1 of Tenrec ecaudatus. Taxonomy (NCBI): domain Eukaryota; kingdom Metazoa; phylum Chordata; class Mammalia; order Afrosoricida; family Tenrecidae; genus Tenrec; species Tenrec ecaudatus. Next base: position 239,426,657 of record NC_134531.1, read on the forward strand.
ACTGCTCTATGTTGAATACTGCCTGTGACATGGCCCAATGATCTGAAACACAATGTAGCCAGAAGAGTTAGCTCTTCACTTGACCGGCAGCTGTTCTTCCAGTAGCATTCCACAGTCAAGGGAGTCAATTCCTCCATATAGATTTATTACACTCTCTGGAAAGATAGAAATGCATTTTATTAGTTCTGTTTCTCTCAAGGATCCTGACTAATATATATGAAATATAATTATACAAATATATTCTTATCACATTTTATTGATATTGCTATAGTTACTAGATATTATATAAGTCTTATTAGTGTAGAAGGCCCTCATCTTTAATAAGGTAGCAGAGCAGTGAAAAAGAGGAATGCCTTTGACAAGATGAAGTTACCCTCATGGGCTGCCCTCATGGGCTCCAATATAAGAACAATTGTGAGGCTGACAGAGGACTGGGCAGTACTTCATTCTGTGCTACAGAGATTCACTATAGGTGGGAACCAACCCGACAGCACCTCTCCACAACACACACACACACACACACACACACACACACATACTTGCAGTTTTGTATATTTACCTATATACATATACACATGTCTAAATATATTTAAGTATATAGTTATGTGTATTTATAAAGTTATATGTGTAAGTATATCTATACAGTAAGTACATAGATTTTTATATATAGTGGTTTTCTCTATATATATGTTTATATATATAAAACAGAATATGAAAATTTAAATACATATGTAATTATACATATAACAACTATAGAAAAGAATTCTATATAACTATATAGAGCACTAATATATTTGAAACAACTATATATGAAACAACAGTATATATAGTTACTTAGATTTCACCTTTATCTATGTAATATATATATATATATATATATATATCTCACACCTTTGAAATTTTTAGCTAAAAAGTTTATCTTGAACCAATTCATTCTTATTCAATGATACCACTAATTTTAAACTCCTAAATTAAGAAACTAGGATCCTTGGCAGGTTAGTGGTTATGCATTGGGTTGCTAATCTCAAGGTGAGCAGTTCAAAACTGCCAGGTGCTCTATGGGAGAAAGGCAGGGCTTTCTACTCTCTTAAAGAGTTACAATCTCAGAAATTCAGAGAGTTATACCCTATTCTATAGGGTCACTATGAGTTGGCATTGACTCATTGGCAGTCAGTTTGTTGATTTGATTGTTTTGCTTTAGAAATAAAGAAAAGAAATATATTTCATATCATCCAGGGAATGAGAGAACTGATGTAACAGAATACATGTTTTAAGCTAGATTTGAGCCAACTAGAACACAATTAGTAGACCCAGTGATACAGTAGTTAGCCAACAGGTTGGCATTTCATATCCACCAGCTTCCCTGCAGGAGGGAGGTAATGTAGTCTACGTCTCTAATGCTTTACAGACAAGGAGGCTCTACGGAATCTTTATGAGCCAGAACTGATATGAAGGCACGAGCTTTATGTTTTTGTTTTTCAATGATAATTAAATACTGTTCTAAAGATTTAAACTGAAAAGTGCAGGCGCTAAGAATTTAAGACAGGTATTTTGACTGGGGAAGTTGAACATGAACAAATGTTCACATTAGATATGTGAATAAGGAGAACATTTGCATAAAATTACAAGAGAGTTTAACAACACGGAAGAAAATGATGCTATTCCAATAAAAAGATACTTCAAAATATCAGACTAAAATTGAAGGATTCAAAGACCCTGCTTTTTTAATGATTCAATTCCAGTCATTTGCTGTGTTACAGAGCTTGCCATTGATTGAAAGCAAAATTAAAACTTTAGTATCATTTTTTATGTTTACCTACATGATATGCATACCAAATTAATACACAAATAATAGCAAAGTACTCCAGTGATCACATTTAAAAACTAATGTATACTCAATATTGTGTAATGCTAAATATTTAATGTTTATTGTTTCATTTGATTTTCAAACATGTAAAATCCTATAAAGTACTAGTTATGATTATTGCCAAGATATTTTAAAAGTTGCAGATCATGAAAGTCAAGTTACCTAACTAAGATATTCTTAGATATAAGGAACCACATTCATTTCTATCCTTAACTGATTCAAAATCAGTGTTACCTTTTGTATTAAACTGCTGTCTTACAATTCCCCCAAACTTTAAATGGTTAAATGACAGAAAAAGAATGCCATTCCTAATCTGAGTGCTTAAAAGGACAAAGATAATTATAAGTGATTTATTAATTCATCAGCCCCCTGTGCTTTCTTCAGACTTATTATGTTTCCAAACCATTTTTATGCTTATAAAGTCATTTATACAAACTCTGTGGAGATAGTAACAATTGTAATTTCCTGCTAACACTTGAAACAGGATGATTTTAACAGCACACATTTTTGAAATCTGAAAATCAAATGAAAAGTAAGACATAATTATTACAGTAAATCAAATTACTGTTCTATACAAACTCCTCACACAACGAGAACGAGAGGGTATCATACAGTCAAGCACGCCAGTTGAGTAGAGACCATTCTGACTCACAGCATCCACCTTTGCGCTAGAGCAGAGTTGCCCTCCATAGGGTTGTCAGTATCTGATGCAGATCACCAGAATTTTCTTTCACAGTGCCTGTGTGTAGACCCCAAGCTTCAACCTTTCAGTAAGAAGCCAAGCATGTCTGCTATCCATATCACCAAGGGAAGTTTGAAAGACATGCAGTTTGAAATGGTGTATCCCTCATAGTTTTTTTTTTAAATATAAGTAACATAAAATAAAACTATAAAGTTCCTTTGGTAGTTAGACTATGGGAAAAATAGTATACAAATCTTGGGAAAATATTCATACAATGAAAATTAAAAAGTGACTTTAAAGCATCTTTCTTCCTCTTCATAATTCAGAATAATTTTATATTATTGAAATCACCAAATGTTCCAAATGCACCATCATTTGGTGTTTGTTTCTCGTGGGTATACCACTGCTTTCTTTCTCTGCAGTTTCAAAGATTGCAGACGATCTATAAATGCTTTGCATTCTGAGTTGCAGTGAGGGGCAGACGTGCTTCTCAGAATTGATTCTTGCCTTCTCGGCTGCTCAGAGAGGGGCATATGGGATTCTTACATAGACGCTCCTGACACTTTTAAGATACTGGAAGTACCCTGTATTTACTGTGTTATTCACATTTTTTGACCTTCCTATTGATTTTCCTCGTGAAAAGGTCCATTTCACACAGAGGTCTAAGGTTCAAACTTGGGTTTTCTTTGGCACACACTTGTACTAGCTTCAGGGCATGTCTCTGTGGAGGGAATATTTTTTACTCTGGCATCCAGTAGCTAATTTTCCATGTCTCCAGGGTAAGACCACTTATTTTTTACCTATCTAAATCTATTCCTTACTATTTGACATGGTTAGGGCCAAAGGCCACTTATTTTCATAAAAGCAGCAATAGAAACAAATAAAGGATTTTATTTCTTTCTCTTCAAACAATTTGTTTAATTGTTTACTTTTTATGTTTTTCCCCAAAATCATTTTATTGGGAACTCATAGGTATTATACCCTTTTGTAGTTCAATCACATCAAGCAGTGTTGTAGAATGCTACTATTTTCATTTCAAAATAATTTCTTCCTTCTCAAACTCCTTGATATCAACTCCCCTTAACTCCCCTCTTCCCCATACTCCCCAGGGACACATATTCTACATGTTGTCTCTATGGGTTCATGAATCTTGAGTTTTAAATACAAAGATAAAAAAATAAAATAACAAGTAACAAAAATTCAAAAGGGCTTCCCTTTACATATATATAACAAAGATATACCCCAACATGAAAAAAGAAAACAGAAAATATTTAAAACCAGATCAAGCCCAAAGTATATCATAGGAGGACCCTGATCAAGTGGCACTATTTTAACCATGCAGGTCAGGTTTATTAATTTGATTTCATAAAGTTATCTTTCCCAAACTCTGGTAACCAGTTTATTTCCTTCCCTCATGTTGGATAGGGAAATCACTAGAGGCTTATTTCCTGTGTGGATCTCAGAAATGTTTTTTGGGCTCCCACTGTCGATAGGATAAAATTAGAATCTCACAATTTAAGCTCTAATTCCAGTCCATCCATTGACTTTAGATTACATACTTTTGCAATCCTTGGGTTTGGGTTACAGATGCTGGTGTGCTTCTTCCATATGGTCTTAGTTGACTTCTCACTTTGATGGATTCTTGTATGGAAGTAAGCCTTTAAGACCTTAGACACTATTCTGACAGCCAGGCAACATCTTATTTCATCACCAAATGTTGCTATAGCATCCATATCTTCTGTGTTTCTTTCATGGGGGTTCATATTGAGCAGGGCCATAGTGTAAGAACTGTTGTTTTGTTTTGTTTTTTCCATTGGAGCTAGGTTTAATGTGAGCTTCTGATACATCCCTAGATATGTGGGTTGTTTTTATTTATTTTTGTCTTTGACTTCCTTTGGAGACCTCCTTGTTTATTTATGGCAGAGCATCTTATCAATCATCTCTGGGGAATGTAAAGATCTTCTGTTAATCATTCCATTGACTAGCCTCTTGTACTAATATTTTAAAATCATTTTATTGGGGGCTCATGTAACTCTTTTCTTTTTTATTTTATTTTTTAAAACTCATTTTATTAGGGCATCATGCAACTCTTATCACAATCCACACATACAACAATTGAGTAAAGCACATTTGTACATTCATTGCCCTCATCATCATCAAAACATCTGCTCTCTGTTTAAGCCTCTGACATCAGCTCCTCACTTTTCCCCTCCCTCCTCGCTACCCCCTCCCTCATGAAACCCAGATAATTTATATAAATCATTATTTTGTCATATCTTGCACTGTCCGACATCTCCCTTCACCCATTATTCTGTTTTTTGTTCCCAGGGAGGAGGTTATATGTAGATCCTTGTAATCAGTTCCCCCATTCCACCGCACCTTCACTCCACCCTCCTGGTATCATCACTCTCACCACTTTTCTGAGAAGAATCATCTGTCCTGGATTCCCTGTGTTTCCAGTTCCTATCTGTACCTGTGTACATGCTCTGGTCTAGCCAGATTTCTAAGGTAGAATGGAGACCATGATAGTGGGTGGGGAGGAAGCATTTAGGAACTAGAGGAAAGTTGTATGTTTCATCATTCTTACACTGCACACTGACTGGCTCATCTCCACCCTGTGACCCTTATGTAAGGGGATTACATTTGCCTACAGATGGGCTATAGGATGCCCACTCTGCACTCCCCTTCATTCACAATGATATGATTTTTTGTTCTGATGATGCCTGATACCTGATCACTTCGACACCTCATTATCACCCAGGATGGTCTGCTTCTTCCATATGGACTTTGTCGCTTCTCAGCTAGATGGCCACTTGTTTCCCTTCAGGTCTTTAAGACCCCAGATGCTATATATTTTTATAGTCGGGCAACACATTTGCTTATGCATCCACTTTGTCTTCAGCAATTGTGTCGGGAAGGTGAGCATCATGGAATGCCAATTTAATAGAACCAACTATTCTTGCATTGAGGGAGTACTTGAATGGAGGCCCAATTTACATCTGCTACATTAATACTAAACCTATAAATATATGCTTATAGATCTATTTCCCATCCTCATATATAAATATATTTACATATATACATGCCTGTATTTAGACTTCTATAAATTCCCTTTACCTCCTAGCTCTTTCCTCTATTTCCTTTTACTTTCCTCTTGTCACATTATCATGTGCAGCCTTCATTTGGTTACAGTAATTCCTCTTGGCCAAACTCTACCAGGCCTCTTACTCCCTCCTTATCACTGATTTGGATCATTTGTTGTACCCTTGTCCCTGGGTTTGTTACCACCATTATCTTTACCCCCACCTCCCCTCTCCCTTGTCGCCCCCCAAACCCCGAACTGTTGGTCCTGTTTTCTCCTCCAGATTGTTCATCCAACCTATTTTATTTAGACAGCATGAAAACAAGACATAACAAAATAAAACAACAACAACAACAAACAAGCTAATGACAAAATCAAAAGAAAATACAACAAGAAAGAAAAGCTTGTAGTTAGTTCAAGGACTATTTGTTGGCCTTTAGGCATGCTTTCCAGTTGAGTCTGTTGGGGAGGCAAGCCCTGGCCCTAAAGTCTATTTTTGGTATTCCCTGGGGACTTCTTTCATCTGTTCGCCTTGCTGTTCTGTTGCATGCCCTTAATATTTTGCCTCGGTGTGGTGGGATCATATCGGGAGGAATTCCCACACTGTGTCACCAGTGTTGTCACCTGTAGGCCTATGGGGCAGTGAAGGACATTATGTCTCATAGTGGGGCCAGCCATATGGTCCTCTCTGTGGATTGACTGGTCTGAGTGGGAATATCATCCTCAAGGGTTGGTGGGCTTGGATATGCTCCACATTCTCTCCACCCCCCCGGCCCCACCCCCCCTTGATTTGCTCCTGTGTGCTCTCATCAGACATATCCCTGTCCCGGAACTGCAGATTCAGTGCTGTCCTCTGAAAAAATTCTTCTGCGGGGAGTGGCAAGTATTGGGGCCGGTCCCTAAGACCTCTCTACTGGTTCCCTCTTTCCCTGTGGAGTTATAAACAATACCCTCTCTTTGGGTGGGTTAGTGCACTGTGCCCCTGCTACCCATTTATTTATAGTATATTTTTCCTCCTACCCCCAACTTCTTTTTAGTTGGCTACCATATGTATCCCTGGATTTGGTTTGGCTTCCGCCATACTCCTGGTACTAATTTTAAAAACACTGTTGTGATAGGGATATTAGGCCAGTATAGGCTAACTGCATATTGCAATACCTGTATTGTTCACCTGTACAAAATAAATCCTAACTTGGCTGGATGCCATTTACACAAAAAATGGGATTTGGTTGTCAGGGAAAAGTTACAACAGCATTCACTCACACAATCATTTAAAGCTCTGCTGGAAGTACACACACACACACACACACACACACACACTCACACACACATTAATGTAGTAAGTAAGTCATCAATGTACTAAGCCAATGTTTGTCTGTCTACCCGCAGTTTAACATTCTTGTTATAGTAGTCTTCAGCTTCTTCAAATACCATTGATTTTCGATCTTAAGTCCTCAGGTTACAGGTGTGTTTTAGGTAGAATCCATTTCACCTGGTGTATTTTCTACATCAATCTCTCTAGAACAGTTTTTGGAGCATGGTGTGTACTATAAGTAACCAGTGTCCACTACCTCAGTCCATGGAACTTGGCCTGGGTATTCAGGGGGTGTACAGAGACTGATACCAATGTCATTTATTAGGTGCATATTACCAGCCATAATCTCCCTTAGAGCCCTTAAAAGTATTATTAGTCAATTACACCCCCCCCTCACTGGAATGTGGATTTTTTTTCTATCCATTCTCATGCACTTGTCTTTTCCCAGGTATGTCTGCTCCCCTTCCCTTCTCTTGAATTGACTTTCTCATCAGTAGCCCTCATCCCTTTCACAGGGATGTCTATCTGGGAGGGTTGGGAGGTTCCTTTAGCTTTGCATGGCAGCCACTGAGTGGTCCACATCCCCTACCCCTCCACTGACAATTGGATTCCGGCTAATGTGGGGAACCCTCTGACAAAATGGCCTTCATCATACATACCTAGATAGCATGATGCATGATTCGTTTTCACCAGTCAGGCCCTTTCCAAGGATTTCTGGCAATCCTGGGCAGGAGACCAGATAGTGTGCCAGCCTGAGCCTATGCCTTGCCTTTGGCTTGTCCCTACAGCCGTGGACTCCTACAATATCTGTTTTTTTGTGCTTGACTAATTTCACACAGCATATTTTCCACATTCCTTCATGTCATGTGATGTTTCTTAGGATTGCTGTTTTTTAGGAATGTGTAGTATTCCATTGTGTGTACATATACCAAAGGCCTTAATCCAATCTTCTACTGATGGGGATTTAGTCTCTTACCAACTTCTTGCTATTATCAACTGTGCTGCAGTGAACATGGAAGAACATTTATTTGGGATATGTGTCCTGTAATATGATTACTGAGTCATATGTTATTTCTATTGCCATCTGCTTTAGGAATTAGCACATTGGTTTTCACAGCAGTTGTATATATTTACAAGCCAATCAGCAGTTAATAAGTGTTCCAATCTCTCCACACCCTCCCCAGGATTTATTGTTCTATGTATTTTTTAATTGGATTATGGATTTTAGATGGTATCTCATGATTGTTTTTAATCACATTACAGATGGCTCCTGAACAAGAGCATTTCCTCATGTGCTCATTAACCACTGCAGTGCCAATTCTTTGCAAGTTATCTGTTGAAGTACTTTGCCACGTTCTTAAAGGGGTTATTTGTTTTTTTTTCTTGTAGTCTTAAAGAATTCAGTAGATTTTAGTAATGGGTCTTTTGTCTCATATGTAATTGCCAGATATCTTTCACAATTTATGGGCTCTTGTTTTACACTTTTTATGAACACTTTTGAGGTATAAGTGTTTTATTTTTTACTAGGTCTCATTCGTCTATTTTGTCTTCCATGGTAGGTGCTCCCATTTTTATATCTTGTGGCCCGTCCATGCTCTGCACTAGGACCTATAAATTTGTCCCAATTTTTGTGTTGATGATCCTGATAGCTTTGGGTTTTACATTTAGGTCACTGATCCACCTTGAGTTCACTTTTGTGCATGGGGTGAATTATGGGTCTTGTTTCATTCTTATGCAGATGGTATCCAGTTTTGCTAGCACCATTTATTGAATAAACCATCACCTTTCCATTTAAAGTGTTTGCGGTCATTTTTGAAAATCAGTTGTCTAGAAGCACATGTTTTATATCTGGATTTTCTGCCAGACTTCATTGGTCTATGTGTCTATTATTATAATACCAATACCAGGTTGTTTTGACAACTTTGGCTATGTATTAGGTGTGAGGTCAGATAGTGCAAGATAGCCTACTTTGTGCTTTATGAGAAGTTTTTTTTATTTACCCTGGCAATCTTCCCCCTCTATATGAAGTTGGTAATTAGTTTTACAATATCTTTTTTTGGTTTTTACAATTTCTTTAAAAAGTAATGCTGGGTTTTGTATTGGGATTGGATTGCATTTGTAGATTTCTTTAGGTAATATTGACAATTTCGCAATATTGAATTTTCCTATCCACAAACATGAGTTATTCTTCCATTTGTTTAAGTCTCTTTTGGATTATTGTAACACTGTTTTGTAATTCTCTTTGTGCAGGCCTTTTGCTTATTTGGTTGGATTTATTCCTAGGTTATTTCAACTTTTGTGTCACTATTGTAATTCATATTATTTTCTTGCAGAAGAGCTTCAGGGAGGAGATGAAACATAGAATTTTCCTCTAGTTCTTGAATGCCCCTCCCCCCACACTACCAATATCATGATCCTAATTCGACCTTAGAAATCTGGCTGGGACCGGAGGATGTACGTTGGTTCAGATAGGAACTGGAAACACAGGGAATCCAGGACAGGTCAACCCCTCAAGACCAGTGGTGAGAGTGGCGATACCCAAAGGGTGGATGGTGGGTGGAGTGGAAAGGGGGAACTGATTACAAGTATTACAAGGATCTATATATAACTTCCTACCTGGGGGATGGACAGCAGAGAAGTTGGTGAAGGTTGACATCAGACGGTATAAGATATCACTAAATGATAATAATTTATAAATTATCAATGGTTCATGGGGAAGGGGGTAATGGGGAAGGAGGGGAAAATGAGGAGCTGATACCAAGGGCTCAAGTAGAAAGCAAATGTTTTGAGAATGATGAGGGAAACAAATGTACAAATGTGCTTGACACAATGGATGGATGGATGGATGGATGGATGGATGGATGGATGGATTTTGATGAGTTGTACAAGCCCTCAATAAAGTGATTTAAAATAATGACACAATGGGAAAAAAACAACAAAAGCTGCCCCATGTGGTTTCCTGGAAGCTACTTTATTGAAGCAAATTGCCAGTCCTTTCTCTTTTGTGTCAAGTTAAGGATACTTAACAAATAGAAAAGAGGAATTTAAGTTTGTAATTGAATATATAAGTATGGAATTCAGCATAGAAACTCTTGTTACTTTGTTATTATCTCCTACAATTATTTATGTTTCTGTATGCTATATATCCTATATAATTTTTCATTCATTTCATGGAGTTTTCTTTCATTTGAACAAGATTGAGAATTTTTCTTGATTAGACAAAATTGCAATTGCATATGAAATGCAATTTGATTTGCCATACTGGATGATTGTATTGGTAAATAATTCTGCTCATTTTATATTTTTCATTTTTGAAAATTCATTTGAACTCTGACTCTAAACTTATAAGAAATTTCTAAAATCAAGAAAATTAGAAAATATGTAACTAAATAACTATTTAGTAGATTTCTTTTCAAGTCACCTTGGGTGACCCTCTGGTATTTAAATTTCTGTTGACATAGCTTCCAGCAACACAGTAAGAAACACTTGAGTTCCCACAGTATGACAAACTGTGAGAGACGGGTTGAGCTGAAAGTGGCAGTCATGGATATTCATCACTAAGTGCTCCATGATCTCTTCTTTTCCAGTAAACAGGGTTGTATAATTTGCATATTGCAATTTGCTAATGCTCCTTTAGTTAATGCTGATGCTGTATACTTCTTTATATCGCCTAGCTTTTTAAAATATTGGTTTAGCATATAGATTCAAACCCTGATTTATGTATTTTCTGTCTTTAAATCATGCAGTATTCCATTGTTCTCTTTGGAGGACTGCCCCTTCATCTGTCCAGAGTCTCCACATAAGTACAAATGAGTGCTATGCTTTCCCAATCTCCCAAATGTTACTAAGCAGCTTTATATAATCAACAGAGTCTAAAGCATTTTCACAGTCAATGAAACACAAATAAACATCTTTCTGCTACTTTCTGCTTTTAGCAAAGTTTCATCTGACAGGAGGAATGACATCTCTCCTGGATCTGGCTTGGATTTTGGTAGTTCTCCACTGATGTACTGCTGGATGATCCGCAGTTAAATTTTACTTATATGTGTTATTAGTGTTGTTCTTTCAAAATATTCAGTTCTTTAAACCATTTTTAATTGACATGAAATACTACATAGAATAGTTTACACCAGGAAAAGAATTTCCAAAATTCTGCCATTGAGTTGGCTCCAACTCATATTGAACCTTTAAAGTAGAAGAGAACTTCTCCTGTGGTTTCCATATACTACGTCTTTACAGGAACAGAAATCTTTGTCTTTTTCCCACATCAGAGCTGAGGGTTTCAAACTGCTGCCTCTGTGGTTAGAACACGCATAAGTAACCACTACTTTACAGGGCTCCTTAGAAAGAGGTTAGCATTCAAAAATTGAATATGTTGAGGTTTGCATTGCTCATATTTTCTATATGTCAGTTTAGTTACGGTGTTAGCCTGGGTAGACTAGAGAAACAAATTCAGAGACACTCATATGGGTATGAGAGAGCGTTTTATATCAGAGAGTACATTAAGAAAACAGCCCAGCCCAGTCCAGATCAAGTCCGTAAGTCCAGGATTAGCTCATATGTCTGATACCAATCTATAAATTCTTCTTCAGACTCATGAAACACATGATGCTGAATGCAGGATGATCACAGGCCAGTGGATGGGAAGTCGTATGGATCCAGTGGTGGTATAAGCATCTCAGTGCTGGCAGGGGTCTCCACGTGGTTTCTCCACCCCTGAGGCTCTGACTGCCATCAGCTAGTTTCCACGTGGCTTTTCAACAAGAATGTCTCAAAGGGAGTGAGCCTCTGTCCAGCCTCCAGTGAGCTATTTATCTCCTTAGTGCCTCCAAATCAGGTCATCACACTACAACCTAACTGAGAAGTTAACCCCTACCCCTTCACTCTTAATCTTCTCAAATTGACAACAGATTATATAACTACCACAGACCACCCTTTGTCAACTTGACACTTTCACACAACTCTTTGGACATATGCAATTTTGAAATAAATAATAATAAAATGATATATGTACCTAACAGGATAAAACTAAAATGCATACAATTCATTATGTGCCACACCTTCACTTAATCATAATAATCTATAAGTGAAAAAGCAAAAATACCCTATACTTATAAGAATACTCTATACTTATATGAACACCTCCACCTTAATTATATAATCCTAGGAATATATTCCACCACCTATAAAGTTTGTAAGCCACTTCATGCCTTTAAGCTCCCAATTTTGGGTATCCAATTTCAAACTCGCCCACTGAAATCAACCCAGTGCTCTGAGGAGATAATCATATTCTTTAATGTGAAGAATCTTCAATCCGGTGGAAACTTTGTGAAATCTGCATCCATAAACAAAGTAAAATTAGAACAGGCCATCCATAAAATCTACACCAATATACATGAATTTACAGGCTGCAAACTCTTCTCTTCATCAGACCAGATTCTGGTCAACTCAATGTGGGCTGCCTCACATAGCATCAACAGGGTGGCCATTGGTCACCTCACCTTTAGACCATGGACCCATCACAATTATCAACAACCTTAGCCTCCTTGTGCTGGGTCATGAACTTTAGACCAGTCAACTTGCTCTCATCTTCTCCTCTAGTTCCTATAAACCAGGTCCACCAGTGTCAGTGGCCAGACTCAATCTGTTACCATAGTGCTGCATTTTTCCACCTTTTACTTAACAAGTGGATCTAGGTTGTCAACTGTTCAGTCCTAGAGCAGAGGGTTTCTTCATGGATCCATATTTTTTCCAACTTCTGACAAAAACATTAGTTCAAACTTTAAAAATCCAAAGAATTTTGCATTTTCTACAATCTGTTAACAGCCCCCATGCAAGTCCCTTGGAATGAAATGTCCTCCGTATTCCAAAGCACTGAGTGGGCCTTATCTTTTCAGAACCTTCTTTTCAGGTATGTCCTAAACCCATTTAAAGATCAAATTTTAATGTCTCCAGGCAAGTGGACTTATAAGCTTTCTATTTTCATACTTCCCAATATTCATTTCTTATATCAACAATAATAAGCAGAAAAAATCCATATAAAAAAAGTAGAATCAGAACCTAATGCTTAAAAAGTCAAGTTCAATCTTTATTTAGTTTATCTTAATTCTATTGATACAAAAATATGGAATTAGGCCTCTGACAGCATTGCCTCAAGCCAGAGCCAGGCCTTCCATTAGCCATGTTGACCTCAGTTAGCATTTTCCCTAATCAGCCTGGTCTCTGAGAAATTCACGGGGCAATTACTACTCCTAAGCTCAAAATATATATTAAGAACATTTATTTTCATCATCTCAAATAGAAATATCCAAAGAAACAGCCAAACAAAATAATCAAAATTTTAACTGCCCATATTTTTTCCAGAAAGCAACCCAATAAACCGCTTGGACATATCAGCCCTCAGGCTAACCAAAGAAACACTACCGTGAGGGAGAGGTCAAACAGACATCTACTTTCCATCTTTATGATTTATTTCTCTTGTACCCTCTCCCAATAACTCTCCCCTTCTTTGTGTTGCCGTTGATAGCTACATGATAGTTAAATAATACAGATCCCTTTGAATGAAGTATTTGACAATAATTTTTGCTCATTCCATACTACTTCTTAGGGAAACCCATTCACTCAATCATTCATTTGAATCTTAGCTTTTATATTGTTTTCTCTTTTCTTAGATTGATCTTTCTAGTAGGACACACCCCGCAATGTTCTGCAGGTGATAAGCACAGGATTTGAAAATATTGGGGGTTACTACCTTAACATCATTTCTATCAGGAAAGTCCTTTGATTGAATCCAATTAATTTGAATAACCACCAAAATGCAAATGTAGTAAAAATTTCAAACTTTTCTCATTTAACCCAAGGTTATAAGCATTTTCAAAATAAAGGCTAAAATTCCCTGGAAAGCACTTCAGTAGTAGCAGATATTAAATTAATGGCTGCAGGTTCAAATGGATAACTGGTAGAATGGCAGGAAATAAGGAATAATGTCTATTTGAACTTTCAAAGGGGAATCAAAAAAATTAAGAAACTACTTATCTAATAATGAGAAACTTCCATTTTCAATTACATTTTGCACTTAACTTAGTTCTCAGGGCTTTCTTTTCTATAGTCCAGTTTTCTATTGGAAGTAATTGGTGAACAACACAGTTAGACCATATTTGGGATTCAATTGCTAAGTGTAGCTTGGGCTCATATAAAAAATACTGTTTAATGAGGATACATGATAAAATTAAAACATCAAAAATCATAACTAAAAGAATGTGTTGTCTACTAACATTTAAATGTGTGTACAGCTTTAAACTATCTATAGTTAATAATAATGGTTATGTAGTATTTTAATCTCTAATGCTATGACTGTTATTAGACTAAATAGATACTGCCATGCCCTATTTCCTGAAAAAAGCAAAATATGTAAAGCTTTAAATATCAGTCCAAAATACAAAATAAAAATCATTATTTTTTCTGTTTCATAATGTACAAATTACAATTTATTAAACATTAACTCTTTGCAGATAAAATAGAATTTTTGATAATAAAATGATGAACATGCATTATGCTTTAAATAACCCGAATTCAACTGCCTAAAAATGCTCATTTTACTATTTTGGAGCCAAATTCAGAAATTAAGGAGCCACCAAATAAAGATATACTGATGTCTCAATGCAATTCGTTTTCTTCCACTTATTAAGAAAAGAGATATTTGAAGTTTGACTCAGCAAGTCAGCACTGGCCAAATCTGGCCAGTATATTTCATCCTAATTGCTTTATTTTACAGTAGATATATATTTTCCCCCTTCCATTGCCACTTTGGCAGGTCACTTGTCTCATCAGTCACTTAGGCATAACTGTGCTTGTTAAGCAATCATCAGAGTGAAATCAATACAAAGCATTATGCTCCCTGTACTACTCAAGTGGAAGGAGCTTAGAGCTAATCAACACAAAACTTAGTGATTTCTTGGCTTTACCTCTAAAGGTTTGTCAGGGCAAAGTAAGTTCCTTAAGAGTCATGTGGTAGGAGATTTTTGCTCTCCTTGTCTATTTATGGCTCCTGACTTTCACTCTTTGTCATCCACTCATATTTATTCTTCAGTCCCAAATGCCTGACATTAAAATAAGTGGTTTGAGATTTACAGTTTCTATTTGCCTTTTACCCTTAAAGGGCAGTTTAATGGATAAAGAAAGCTTAGGAAAATAGATTATACTACCATTTTCATATACGGAGAATAGGAAGTCAATCAACAGGAACAAAACCAAAATATTTTCAAAATGTTAGTGAGCGTGAACAAGGACTTACAGGTAGTCTGAAGTAATTGGGCTCCTAGTGACCCTATAGGACAGAGTGGAACTCTCTGCATGACTTTCTGAGACTGTACATGTTTATTGAAGTACAAACCTCAACCCTCTCTGGTGGAGCAGCTGGTGGTTTTGAATTGATGACTAAGCAATTGGCAGCACAGCATGTAGTCCATTATGCTTCCAGGCCTCTCTATGAGTTTGAATTTATATAATGGTAGTAAGTTTCAGTTTAAACTTACTGGGAGCAGTGTGTGAGAACGACTTTGCCATGAGTCAAAACATGCTCATTCCACAGCTTCAAATTTGAGGAGATAGGGCTGTCCAGAATTTATAACTTGATATGTTGATCTCTTTTGACATCAACTATATCCAGCCTTTGTTGACCCAGACTTCATGGTACAGACAATTGAGATTTTAGACTCTGTCCTTTTGAAGCACACAACATCCTTCATAGGCCACACCAAAATGACTCAATGTGAAACTTCCACCAAGAGAACTTGATTTTGCCTTGAACAGGCCTGTAGTAGATTTAAGGAACTGATTTATTCCTCTAAACTTAAGGCTGAAATTCCCTAGTGTGATTACGAACAGACGACTTCTACCCCCAGGTTATGGAATTGGTGGTCAATAGAGTTTGCTTGGAGGGTGCCGACAAATGGTGGCCCAGTACTACTATATTTCTCCTATGTTCATCCTTACTTTCCTTTGTATGGCATCTATTAATCTGGCAGTCAAGGTTCTGCACTGATGAATGAGTAGTATTAAAAATTTGCCTCTCTACAACCTTCATTATTCTTGTAAATAGAGTCCTGTCACTTAAACTTTTAATCTACACAAGTCAATCATTTATGTATTTCAGTCTGAAAATCCAGAGTATACATGGGTAATATCTTTCCTCAACAGTGTTTTAAATTCTAAATTAATTACACTATCCCCATGGGATGCTTTATAATGTTCTCCATAATAAAATGATAGTAATGTGTCTAAAATAAACCACAGATATGTGAATGAATTTGAAGTGAGAACTTGTTCATAGCCCTAACCTTAGCACAATTAAGTATTAACACATGACTCAACTTGATACTTGATCTCATGAAGAGATCATGAAAATATGGGTATTTTAGCAAAGAGTGATAAAGAAATCAGGCAGGGCTCGGCTGTTAGAAAGAATAACATCTGGGGTTTTAAAGGCAAAACAAACAGTTACCAAGTGAGATGTCATGAAGGTTCACAAGGGTGAAGCACACCAGCCTCTTTCATCCAAAGATTATAAATAATAAAATGCAAAGGAGGGAATGGTATCCGGACTTAAATTCTGAATGCTATTGATGAAAAGGAAAGCCCATAATCAATTAGCAGAGCGCAAGCATGGATTAAGCCTCTGGTGAACCCCTTCTAACCACAGTTCAGGCACAAGAATAGCTTTGCTTTCAGAAAGAAACCATTGTAGATTTGATTGTGGATGATGTTAAATACCATTGAGCCAGTTCTTACCCATAGCTATCTTATACACAATGAACAAAACACTGCCAAGACCTGTGCTAACATCTCAATTGTTCCGAACCTTGAGCTCATTCACACAACCACTGTGCCAATTCATCCTGTTGGGGGCCTTTTTGCTACCCTTCCACCAAGGGTGATGTCCTTCTCCAGGGACCTGTCTGTTCTGTCAACATGCCCAATATGTAGTAAGACGAAGCCTCACCATTAGTGCCTCCAAGGAACAGTCTACCTGTACTTCTTCCAAGACAAGTGTGTTTGTCCTTTTGACTATGCATATGAGGCAAGTGAAGATAATATGGATTGGGTGAGGCATCTGAGACCTCAAAGTAACATCCCAAATTTTTAACTTTATATAGAGGTCTTGGGCAGAACATTTGCCCAGTGTAAAGTGTCCTTTGATCTTCTCACCTTTGCATCGACTGTGGATACAAGCAAGATTGAAGCCTTTATGAATTCATTCGTTTCTACATTTATGATGTATCAGCCAAGTTGTCAGAACTACTTCAACTAAAATCATCTCTTAAATCAGGACTGTGGAATGGCACAGTGTCTTCAACAATGAGCTGAAACAGCGATGGTTAGGAGTATGATACAGAATGGAACAATGTTTTCTTCTGCTGTATTCGGGGTTGCTATGAGGTGGATCAAATGTTAGTACATCTAACAGCAGCAAAAATAATACAATTGGAGAAGTGGTTTGGAAGGTTAGAGACGAAAGCCTTGTGTATATCAAATATTGACAATGTCTCTTCCTTTTTTAATTTGTCACCATCTGCTCTGATTCTCCTTGATCTAGCTGCATGTCTAGAGTATTCATTACTTCTTGTCCTAAAATCAGTTTTGATTCATGGTGATCTAATGTGTGACAAAGTAGAACTGCTCAAGGAAACTCTCTTGGGTGTAGTCTTGATTGAACCATTGCCTACCCTTCACTCTACGGCACCATTACATGAAGCTGAGCTGCCTATGTTTATGTTAGTAGTAGAGTACAAACCACTTGCGCCGTCTGAGGCTTATGCTTTAAAGAATGCCCAAAAAACAGAATCATGATTTGCTATTATGACCTCTTAGCCTCCATCCTGATACCAAAAGTATCTACATTCTGCATCTATTTTCCCCCCATTCCCACAACTGTAATGCTAAATTAATAGAGTAGATTAACCTTTCACTATACGTCAAAGCAGGTATCAACTCAAACTTTTATTTTCTTAACTAAATTTTTACAAATAAATTATAGTGAACTTGTTTCTTAATTAAAATAGTTTTAATTGTAATTATATTTTCATACATACAAAATCCTTGGTTGAATTATGCAAGCAAGCACATACCATTTATTTAAGCTACCAAATATTAAAATCCATAAATATGTAGCATGTTAAGCAAATGAACTAAATACACAATTGAAGGACTCTCTACCTCTTTTCAACATTATATATTTTTTCTCTTTTCCTTGAACTTTAAAAAAATTTAATCCTTTTATTAGGGGATAATACAACTCATCACAATCCATACATACATCAATTGTGTAAAGCACATTTGTACATTCATTGTTCTCATCATTCTCAAAACATTTGCTCTTCACTCAAGTCCCTGGCATCAGGTCCTAATTTTTTCTCCTCCCTCCCCTCTCCCCACTCCCTCATGAGCCCTTGATAATTTATATATTAATATTTAGTCATCTTACCCTGTCTGACATCTCCTTTCACCCATTTTTCTATTGTCTGTCCCCCAGGGAGGAGGTTACATGTAGATCCTTGTAATTGTTCCCACTTTCCAACCCACTCTCCTTCTGCCCTCCCAGTAACGCCACTCACACCACTGGTCCTGAAGAGATCATCTGCCCTGGATTCCTTGTGTTTACAGTTCCTATCTGTACCAGTGTACGTCCTCTTATCTAACTAGACTTTCAAGGTAGAATTCAGATCATGATAGTTGCGAGGGCGGAGGGGGAAGAAAGAATTTAGGAATTAGATGAAAGTTATATTTTTAATTGTTGCTACATTGCACCTTGACTGGCTTGTCTCCTCCCCTAGACCTCTCTGCAAGGGGATCTGTAATGGCCAACAAATGGGTTTTGAGTCTCCACTCCACACTCTCCCTCTCATTCATGATGGTAAGATTTTTTTTGTTCTGATGATGCCTTGGATCCCTTCAACACCTCGTAACCACACAGGCTGGTGTGCTTCTTCCATGTGGGCTTTGTTGCTTCTGAGCTAGATAGTCACTTGTTTACCCTCAAGGTTTTAAGACCCCAGACGCTATAACTTTTGATACCCATGCACCATTAGCTTTCTTCACCACATTTGGTTATTCACCTGCTTTGTCTTCAGTGGTTGTGTCAGGAAGGTGAGCATTATAGAATGTCAATTTAATAGAAGAAAGTATAATTGAGGGAGTACTTCAGTGGAGGCCCAATGTCCTTCTGCTACCGTACATTTCTAACCTCTTTCCTTTCTTTTACAGAGTGACACTCTCCCTGTGGTTGCATGTATTAATTCTTTTTAATTTTTCCACCTATTATAAACTATACTCAACTGAATAATCAAGTACATATCTCAATGTGCAGAGTAGCTAGCATTCCCATTGCTCATATTCTTAGGAATGATAATGGTGAAATATAAATACCACTTCAAATTTATGAATATTGGTAAATTGCTTTCGAGAGTTATAACATTTAGGTCATATAATTTTACAAGTCCAACTTCAACACAGAACATATTACACTGACAACCTCATAGCAGTCTGTCAGTAAATTCAACTTAAACTCAAGAAGAAAAGTTTTTTTGAATGAAGAAAGAACAGGGAGTATAATTTGATAAAGGACATTAATGTAAAGTTTTTAATGTCAAGATTATAAATTTAGATTTTGCTGGCTAAGTTTCTGACATATAATATAAATTTCATGGGAGAGATTTTATTTTTTAAAGTAATCGCATAACAAAAATGAAAGATGTGGATATGAGGGCTCATTAACACATATATAGTTCCAAAAACCCAAAGAGGGAAATAAAGGAACCTGAGCAACAGAAAATCTGTGCTAATAGCCATGTTTTGCATACAGAGATTCATGCAGACTTGGAGCTGATAAGGATGAAAAAGGCTTTCCTGTGGAGAATACCTGACATTTTAAAAGTATTTACCACATGTGTGTGCTGGTAGATGGTTTGATATGAACTATATTTTCACTTATTTTTGTTAATATATGTTGATAATTCATAATCTTTCATTTAAAGAAGCTGAGGTACAGATATTAAAATATCCGAAGGAGAAAAAAGGGGGGAAATTGTTCTAGGGTTGTGTCTAAATGCTATCAAATGCAAGCTGTTCCTTTGACAGTGATGAAGATTTAGAGAAAAGGTTCAAGTTTGGATGTATTGAATTTAGTTTCTGAGAAGCTATGTTTTGGTGGTTATCAGAAGATCTATTCAATTTCACATTGAATGAATTCTCCTAAAGGATTTAGATACGCCTATTCAGTTTTGATCATTCTTATTGGAGCAGAAGTAGAATCATATTTACTCTAAGAAAGATTATCCTCAGCTCACTGTTTTTTATCAAACTATGAAGAACCATCTAACTAGAAAGCTGAGGAACCAAAATAAAAAAAAAAAGCAATGGCAGGTGAATACAAATCAAATTAAATATATACAAATATTCCTTTTAAAAATATTGATCATTCTTCATATTCACTTATACATTGAGTCTTTTTATTATTTTCTATTTAAATTTTAAAATGTGGTTTTAAAATATTTCTCATAAACTATATCCACATTCGCTACTTCTCTCTTTAGGCTATTAAAATTATAAAGGCAAAATGTTATAAATAGTATAAAATAGCCAATTTTATTGCTAAGCTCACTTAATATAAAATCCCATAAAAAACTCGAAAACTTGGTACATATAGTAAAGCTTATTATCCTGTCTATATGAGTAATATTTGAAAATTCTATATTTTCTATGGCCCCCACACCTAAAAAAAGAAAACTCATTGCTATCAAGTTAATTCTAATTCCTGGTGACTATAGAAGAGGGGAGAACTGCTCCTGTGGGTTTTTGAGACGGCAAGCCTTTATGGGAGTAGAAAACGCCATCTTTCTCTACAGTCTTAACAGGTGGTTTCAAACCAAGGTTAGTAGCCCAAAGCAAAAGCACTATGTCACCAGGGATCCTATATACCTACCACCAAACCTTAAATATTTACATAATATTTCTGTCTGTCTCATTATTATTGATTATACAGAAATTGTCACATACACATTTCCATTTGAAGAAATAGGATATATGTTTATTTTATATTTTAATATCTTTGGTGAATACATACACCATGTCCACAAATATCGGTAAGTTCTAGCTATTCTTAAATATGACAGTATAACATTTACTAATTCTTATATTTGACTTCAAGTTTACCACTATTATTCAAATTAATCAACAAATCAATATCAGTGCCTGACTCAGGTGATCATGGGTGACTGTCTTCTCAGAAATAATCTCCTCATCAGTCCCTTAAATATGCCCTCCTATCTGAGAGGCCCCGCTGAATCTGTGCCTCTGACAGTGTGCTGCTTCCTTTGTTCAGACTTTGCATATTCGAAATTGCTTCAAAGCCAAGCGTAAGGTTTCCAGTGGCTTCTTCCAACTTAGTTGGTTGTCATGCCCTTCTTCATTGTCTGTTCTTAGTCTGGAAGCTCCCATGAAACCTGTCCACTTTGAGTGACTCGGCTGGCACTTGAAAAAACCATGACATAAATTCTAGCATCACAGAAACACACACGTTACCACAGGATGACAGATGGATTAGAGTTGTGTACACACACACACACGCAAATTTGACTTTCTCTCTCTCAGTATAGATACATATAGATACAGATATAGATATAGATAGATATATAGATATAAATATATATATATATATAGATGATATATAGATATATATGTTTCTCTCTCTTGGTGAGAGAGAGATATTTACACAGTTTTAAAAACAGGCCACGCTAGTCCATTTCCAAGTCCAAGGGTCAGAGGTTAAGCTAGAGGCTGCTGCTGACTTGCGTAGCTTTCGGGATTGATAAAGCCAAGATTATCAGGAAGACCCTGGTGGCTGCAGAAGAGATGGATATATGATCAGTTAGTTAGACTTGTGAGTAGAGAGGGAAATGAACTTAAGGTAGGCAGGATAGATGACAGACTGCTATTAATTCCAGTGATTGACAGACAGTAAGATCGATGGTTGCCTGAAACCCAAAGAAGTAGAGACCAGTTGATGTGACCCCAGACCCAGCAGAAAGCAAGCAATCTTTCCCATGGTTATATAGGAAGGACGCCACACCCCCAATGAAATATCCTTTCAGTTGAATCTGGGATAAGGGTTTTGAATTCCAGTCTGAGTGGTTGCTCAGCGCAGATATTATAATGGAGTTAGTTACGTTTTATTAGGTCATGTCCCTGCCAATTACTAGGGCTGAACTGCCAATCCACTGAGAATCCTAGACTACAAGAAAGACAATATAATTACTTTATAACACAAATATACAACAAAAACCCTAAACTTACTCATAGGAAAATTAATTGTGACTTATAGTGAATTTGCACATTGTTTCTGACTAGTGCGAAGTTTTTTTGAAGGCAGACAGTCGCATTCTTTTCTGAAGGATCCCTTGGTGGGGTTGAACCGCTGACCATACAGTGAGCCATCCAGTGCTTACCCAACATGCCACCTGAACTCCTGCAGCAGTGAATAAAGCATTATAAGATTTAAGTGACAGTTAAAACAATGAGAAATTTACCACCTGATTGCAATATACATTCAAAGAAATCTGAAATGTGATTTTTATAAATAATTATACATTTTATATATTCTAAAAGATAAGATAAAAATAGCACATCTATTAAACCTGCCACATAATTTTATAAACTTAAAACTAATTTGTCAGGGGAAAAAAAAGTTTAGAAATTGTAATTAGGAGATAACAATAAATGTTAAACAAAAACAAACAACAGAAGCAAACTCGATGCCATGCCTGCTCATCTTTCTATGCCTACTCATAGCGACTCTACTCTAAGACCTGGTAGAACTGCTTCTATGAATTTCAGAGACGTTTTAAGGGAGGTGGAAAGCTCTGTCTGTCTTTCTCCCTAAGAAAGGTTGGTGGTTTGGACTTGCTGACCTTTTGATTAGCAGTCAAACAAGTAACCATTACATCACAGAGATTCTGAAACTTTAAGAATCCTTATGATTTTAAGCCAGGCATTAATATTTAATCCCCACCTCCCATCATAGCTCCCCTTTGCTTTCGATGCCAGTCTTTCTGAAAGCATCCTCAAGCTCACTCTTTTGCTTGGAACTTATTGTCGATTGATTCCTGCTGGAATGGAAATGCTGTGCTTTCAGAGTTCACCATCCAAGCACTATTTGCATTCTAATAGCGTTTCTGAAGACTGAAATGCGTATGAACAAAGAAATAAATCTCAAATAACTGAGTTCAGAGACCATAACAGATTTCAGGTTATAAATTTTGGATTGTTGGCCTTCCTAGTATCCATAAAATAGCACCATATAGATGGTTATTGGGTTCTGCCTCTCATTAAGGTCATTCCTAATAATAAGGTGAAGTATGGATCATAAGTTAACAAAAGCTGTTGCTGGCAGCTAGGAGGTATTTCCAGGGATATGCTTAAGACAAGTTACTCAATCTAGTAAAGAAATTATTATTATCTAATCCTCTTTAGTAATAAAATGCAAAGTAGCTTTCCCATTTTAACACCAAGATAAAAAATAAATGCTAAACAATTATTAAGATGTCATCTACATTATAATTGACACACAATTTCCTAAAAATAATATGCTAAAAATTGAATCATTTTTCATAATATTTTCATAGTTTTCTTTAAGTATTAGCAAAATACAGATTACATTTACATTCTCTTTTCTTCAATCTCCCATGCTATTTGTTCTTAGCCTAGCAGAGACCATTTTCATTAATAATTTTGAGTAAATAATTTCTGAGTAGTGCAAGTCATTGGTTTTCTTCTACTAACATACAGTTGATGGATCAAGCTCATACAGCAGTATCCATTAAGAAAAGTCTGGCAATATCTTTACATAAAGATCACAGCCCAATAAAGGTCACAGCCAAAAAAAGCTAATGGAGTCTACTTTGTAATATTTGAGGTCACCGTGACCCTGAATTGACTTGATTATAATAGAGCAATCTTGTTTTTTATACTTAAATATAATAAATGCCTAGAAGTAAACCTAAGTACAATCAGACTTACATTAAATGATAGTTGGGAAATTATTCTATTCCTGGCTTCAAAAGACAAAAACTCATTAGTTTAAAATCTACTATCCATCGTGACCATAGAACACAGAGGAGAGCTGCCCTCTTTGCTTTCTAAGGCTGTGAATCTTTAAGGGAACAGTGTTGAATGCTGTAACCTGTGTACTGCAAATGCTCCTCCACTACTTTGTACCATTCATTAATTTGGACTGAATTATAAGCATACACTTGAAAAACAGAATTTTCATATTACATCAAAATGCTAGAATAAAAATAAGTATTTCCACTAGGTTTTAAATCCATACATGCACAAACTAAATTCAAAATATCCCTATTATCAGTGGATACCTAAAGGCAAATTATTTCCACAATATACTAGTCTTAGCCTTATGAGAGTGCATTAAAATTAAAGAATATGTTTTGTGACCTAGAAGAAAATGACTTTGAGGTCAGGGATTGTGTTAATCTGGGTTGACTAGAGAAACAAATTTATAAACACTCAAACGTGTATAAGAAAGAGCTTTATTTAGAGGAACAATTGTATATTAAGAAAACATCCCCGCCCCGTCCCCATCAAGTCTTTAAGTTCTACATTAGCCCATATGTCAAATACCAGTCTATAAATTCCTTTTCAGACTCACACAACGCATGCAGTGGAAGATCACAGGCCAGGGAGTGGAAATTCTTGTGGATCCAGTGGCAGGGGAGGCATTTCAGTGCTGGTGTGAGTCTCTACATGGCTCCTCCATGTCCAGGGCTCCGGTTCCATCAGGATAGCTCCAAGTATCTTGTCAACTGGAAGATGAAGCAGAGAGAGAGGGTGTGTCCAGTCTCCAGGAAGGAAGAGATGCATTCCCAGAATTCTCAGGAGAAGGTTATGCCCACACAAAGGCCTCATTGGCTGTGATCTGATATACAGGCTAGACTACACCCCTACTGATTGACAGGATATTATGAAACTGTCACAGGAATATTGTCCAAATTTTAGTAAAACTTAAATGGATATCTTTCAAAATCACTGAAACTTTGCAACAAGCTTACAGAAAGGCTGTTCCACATAAAAGAATATGTTTAGGTAGGTCAAGTGTTTTAAGGAAAGTTGGGAAGACTTCCAAATCAAATTCAATGCACAGAGGACAGCTCAAGTTAAATAATTTTTATTTTAATTTCTAAGGAGTCATCGTGATAGACACTTCAGAAGAACATAGGACAAGCACAGGATATTGTTATAAAGCAAAAAGGGAACAAAAATAAACAGGTTCTCAATTGGTGAGAAAAATATCAGAAAATTGATCCAAGGGATTTTTAAATGCGAAACAAGGGCTTTTCTGTCCACTTGTACTGAGGTGGCTTGTGTATTGCTACAATGGGGAATGCTACGTCACTGGTGAACAGGTATCACAAGGTGAACTGTCTCAGCAGAGCTTCCAGTCTAAGAATAATCTGCAAAAAAATAATAGGCTGTCCAGGGATTAGACACCAAGGACCTTATGAATAGCATTGGAATGTTTTCAGATATGGCGCCAGAAGGTGAGCCCTTCAGGTTTAAAAACACTAAAAATGTAACTGGAGATGAGCTGCCAAAATGATGTCCATGGAGTAAAGCTTTGAAGACCTTCATTTACTGATGGGGCAAGACTCAAACTGAAAAGAAACGGCTGCTGACATATTCATTAATAATTAGGACATGCAAAGTATGAAGTAAGAGTTTAGGAAAATTGGATGTCATTAAAAATGAAATTGAACACATAAAGATCAGGAAAGATGGGCATTGATTTGCATACTTATTCCTTCTTTATACTGAACAAATAACTCAAGAGATGGATTTTAGGAGGAGTGTGGAGGAAGGCAAAGTCACAGCCTACAAGATGCAGAGGAGCGTGAGGAGGCTTGCAGCACTTGTTGAAGGAGATTAAGATCGGTGTGACTGTGATTTCGTGTAAAGGAAACAAAAATACTCACAATTTGTAGAAAATATAGAAATTGTGACTGGATACTTATGGAAGCAACAGTCATGAAACAAACTCCATATCTCACCGGGCAAATCTACTGTCTCAGACCTCTTGGTAGTGCTGAAGAGCGAGGTTGTGACTGGGAGCTAAGGTTGCCGGGCCAAATTCATGGCATTTTTCAATAGCTTCATAGGCAGGTGAATGTTGGACAATGAATAAGGGAAATCAGAGAAAAATTGATGTATTTGAATTATGGTGTTGGCAATGAATATCCAAAGCACAGTGTACTGGAAGAGAAAAACACACAAATCTATGTTCTAATAAGTACAACAATACTCTTTAGAACAACGGATAGTGAGATCTTCAATTGTGCTCCCGGACGAGTTCTCACTCTTATACAGTTACAAGAGCATTCTACATCACCCAGCTTTGCATGCATAACAAGTGCATGCTACGGTTTTTGTTGCTATTAGTGATTCAATAGACATTTATTTGATTAATCCTTAGGATTTTTTGTCTACAAGATTGTAGTAATTAGTATTTGTGAACCTATATCCACAATATTTTTTAAATGAAGCAATTATAAAAATGATAAAAAAGTAAATGGTTTCTACACAGTTATTAATAATTTGTAACTCATAATGTAATTAAATGTAGAAAGAGTTTTACTAAGTAATTATATGGTTGTTTCTGTTAGGTGCTGTCCAATTGATTCTGACTCATAGCCACCTTACGTACAACAGAGCGACACATACCCAGTCCTGTACAACCCTCCCGATTGTTATTATGTTTAAGCTCATCGTTATGGCCAGTGTCAATCCTTCTCATTTAAGATCTTCTTATTTGCTGCTCCCTTAGTTTCCTGAGCATGAGGTTGGTTATTCAAGGAGAAGAGGGAGTAAACAGGTTTTCTACTTCAGTAAAGCATTACACCCCTAGAAACTCATAGGGGCAGGTCTGCCCTGTCCTCTAGGGTACCTATGAACTGGAATCAGCTCAACGCTAGCGAATTCGTGTGACTTGGTCTCTCATGATAACATGATCAAAGTAGCCAGAAAGAGTCTTGTCATCCTCTCTTCAAGCTGTACTTTTTCCAAAACAAATTTGTTGAGTCTTCTGGCACTTCACAGTATTTTCAATATTCTTCTACACAGTCATAATACAAATGCATCAATCCATCTGTAATCTTCCTTATTTACTGTCCAAATTCACATGTATACAAGGCTATTGAAAATACCATGGCTTGGGTCAGGTAAAGCATACCTTAGTTCTAAAAATGACATCTTTGATCTTCAACACTTTAAACATGTCAGATTTTCCCTACAATATATATAATATTATTTCTTGACTGCTGCCTCCCTAAACAACCATTGTGGATGCAAACATCAGTTTTGAAAGCATTTACCATGATATTGTCTATTTGTGCAGTCGTAAGGATTTTGGTTTCCATTACATTGAGTGGCAATTCATACTGATGGCTGCAGCTCATCAGCAAATGCTTCAAGGCCTGTCTCTTTAAGCAAAATTGTATCATCGCCATCTTGCAGGTGGTTGACATGCTTTCTCTCCATCGTGATGCTTCATTCTCCATAACTTCCAGCTTTTGTGAACATTTGCTCAAGAGATAGACTGATGCATTATGGTGTAAAGAAACATCTCTGATACACAGTTTTCCTGATGTTAAACCAAGCAATGTTCCTGGTTTTGTTCAATGACTGCATATTTTTCTATGTGTCAGTTCTGCATGAGCGCACAATGAAGGTGTTTTTGTTTTTGCTTAAACTGGAAGGAGGGACTCCTTGTGAGTAGAGGTTGAAGTAGATGTAGAGCCAATCTGAGAGACATCAAT
Organism: Tenrec ecaudatus; assembly: GCF_050624435.1. NCBI lineage: Eukaryota > Metazoa > Chordata > Mammalia > Afrosoricida > Tenrecidae > Tenrec > Tenrec ecaudatus. The sequence goes on from NC_134531.1 coordinate 239,454,479, forward strand.
TTGTGTGTGTGTGTGTGTGTGTGTGTGCGCGCGCGCACATGCACGTGCCCGCTGTGGGGCTTATAGACCAGGAGGAGTAATACTCCTTCCAGTGGTTGTTGGCTGGACAGGAAATAATTCCCTATGGGGGTCATGGTGGGGAATATTTTTATACCCATTACACAATTTTGAGAGAGGTGGCCTACTGAAATCATTCATTCTATATTGGGTTCCACAAACTCCTTGTGGACACTGGAATGTATATTTCTGATCAGTGGAGCAGGAAAAAGCATTTATAATGCCTGAAGTTTTGCTCTACCAGGGTATCTATTGGGGTAAGGGTATGTTCCAGGTGTGCCTGGAGGCACATGGGGAGTGCTTACTTAGCTACAGTGTGGTCGTTTCAGAGCATTAACTAGTCTCTTTAAGAGACAACTCCTTAGACTGGTCCTTATAAAAGGGTCATGGGACTCACATTTATCTCCATGTGATCCAGGTTTGTTTTGATCCACACAATCAGCTCTTTCTATGGTCGATAAAACATAAGGAAATATTTTTCTGGGTTTTTTTTTCTGTGTGTGTGTGTTTTTAGTCAAGACCTATCTGACATCAGCAATGATATCCCTCATGCCACATCTTTTCTGAATCTGGCTTGAATGTCTATCGATGCACTGGCATAATATTAAAAAAAGCTATCCAACACACATTTCTGTCAATGCACTGTTATAATATTTATAATTTTTACCCAGCATAATTGTACCTTGATGTGATATTAATGATATTGTTTGATTATTTGTGCATTTGATTGTGCACATTTACACAATCTAGGAGATCTGGAGATATAATGGGTTCTGTGTTGTGGTACTATTTGCAAAGTTATTCATTCAAACCCGTTGGTTTGTCTGTGGGAGAAAAATTATGTTTCTGTTTCTTTAAAACATGTAGAAACAAAAAAAATGTAGAAGCTTGGAAATGCAAAGGGAAAGCTCCACAATAGAATGCAAATGCCTGTCAAAGGACAGGCTGGATGAACTATCTGGAGGAAAAACAACGGGACCAACAGTTCTGGGGGAATTGAGGTGGGGGGAGGTGGGGAGTAAGGAAGTGGTGTTAACAAACACAGGTAAAAGGGAACAACATGGGACCCAAAATGGTAGTGAGGGGGGAGTGGCAGGCCTGGTAGGAAATGATCAAGGGTAAGGTTGCGTAGAGAAGAGGTATAGCTGTAGCCCAGAAGGGGATGGAGAATGGTAGTAAGGCAGGAGGAAAGTCAAGGGAGATGGAGGAAAGAGCTAGGAGTCAAGGGGCATTTATGGAGGTCTAGACAAAGATATGTACATGCAAATATATATATGAGGATGGGGAAATAGATATATGTGTCTATATTTATAGGTTTAGTATTAAGGAAGGACCTTGGGCCTCTACTCAAGTGCTACCTCAATGCATGAATACTTTCTTTTATTAAATTGGCACTCTACGATGCTCACCCTCCCGACACAACTGCTGAAGCCAAAGCTGGTGAACAAGTAAATGTGGTAAAGAAAGCTGATGGTGCCTGGCTATCAAAGGAGATAGTGTCTGGGGCCTTAAAAGCTTGAAGATAAACAAGCGACCTTCTAGCTCAGAAGCAACAAAGCCCGCATGGAAGAACACACCAGCCTGTGTGATCGAGTGGTCCCGAAGGGATCAGTTATCCGGCGTCAAAGAACAAAAAATCATATCTTTGGCTGCACACCTCCATTATACTATCGCCGAAGACAAACGGGTGCATAAGTAAATGTGGCGAAGAAAGCTGATGGTGCCTGGCTATCAAAAGAGATAGTGTCTGGGGTCTTAAAGGCTTGAAGGTGAACAAGCGGCCATCTAGCTCAGAAGCAATAAAGCCCAAATGCAAGAAGCACACCAACCTGTGCAATCACGAGGTGCCAAAGGGACCAGGTATAAGGCATCATGCAAATACACACACACACACACACACACACACCATAGTGAATGAAGGGGGAAGTGCAGAGTGGAGACCTAAGGCCTATTTGTCAGACACTGGAGATCCCCTCATAGAGGGGTTTAGGAGAGTAGATGGGTCAATCAGGGTGTGATGTAGTACCGATAAAGAACACAGCTTTTCTCCAGATCCTGGATGCTTTCTCCCCCCAACTACCATGATCTGAATTCTACCTTACAGGACTGGATAGGGCAGAGGTTGTACCATGGTGCATAGGGGTGCTGGAGGCAGAGGGAATCCAGGGTGGATCATACCTTCAGGACCAGGGGTGTGAGGGGTGATGCTGGGAGAGTGGAGGGTGAACGGGTTGGAAAGGGGGAACTGATTACAAGGATCCACATGTGACGTCCTCCCTGGGAGATGGACTGGAGACAAGGGGGGGAAGGGAGACTCCGGATAGGGCAAGATATGACAAAATAACAATCTATAAATTATCAAGGGCTCATGAGGGAGAGGGGAGTAGGGAGGGAGGGAAAAAAATAGAGGACCTGATGCAAAGGGCTTAAGTGAAGAGCAAATACTTTGAGAGTGATTAGGGCAAAGAATGCACGGATGTGCTTTATACAATTGATGTATGTATATGTATGGATTGTGTTAAGAGTTGTATGAGCCCCTAATAAAATGTTAAAAAAATTAAAATAAAGTGTGCTGGACTGTACAAAACTGAAAGATAAAAAGAATACAAATGCCAGTGATTGAGTTTCCCATAATTTAAAGGAGTTCTACTGGTGATTTGGATTCATATAGTACTGGTGATCAGTGATTAAATGCCAGCTCCTAGCCAAGTGCTGGCAGCTTGGGTCCCCCAGCTGTTCCAGAGGAAAAAATATGGAAAGTTGCTTCCATAAGTGTTTGTAGCCTTAACAACCCTATGAACCAGTTAGTCTTTGTTCCAAAGGATTGCTGTGAATTAGACTCAACTTTATCTTAGTGGCTTTAGTATCTATATAACCTAAGAAATATTATATGCTAGTAATTTATAATACCATCATGTATTATTTTCTAAATGAAATGATAATAAATATTACTAAATATGCTATGTAGTCTGGTATGGGAGAGGGTTGATGACGGAGGTGCGGGGACACATGGGATGATGCCAACTCTACTGATATCGGTGCAAGGTACTTTCAAAAATTTATGGGGAAAAAAACATTCTCTCTGTTTAAAAAGTTTTAAACAATTTTATCAGCACAGAAACCATATATCATATAATTACATAGTTCAATGATATCAACTAGAATTGTAAATCCATTACCAGAATCAATTTTAAATCATTTTCTTTCTCATTTCTTGTACTCATTGTTATTTATGTTTTAAATCATTTTATTAGGGACTCATACAACTCATCACAATCCATGCGTGCATCAATTGTGTAAAGCACACCTGTACACTCATTGACTTCATTATTCTCAATAATTTGCTCTCCACTTAAGCCCCTGGCATCAGGTTCTCATTTTTTCCTTCCCTCCCTACCCTGCCATCCCTTCCTCTCCCTCATGAGCCCTTGATAACTTATAAATTATTGTTTTGTCATATCTTGCCCTGTCCAACGTTTCCCTTAACCCACTTTTCTGTTGTCCGTCCCCCAGGGAGGAGGTCACATGTAGATCCTTGTAATTGGTTTCTTCTTTCCTACCTACTCTCCTTCTACCCTTCCAGTATTGCCACTCACACCACTGGTTCTGAAGAGATTATCCACCCTGGATTTCCTGTGTTCCCAGTTCCTATCTGAACCAATGTACATCCTCTGGTCTAGCCAGACTTGCAAGGTAGAATTCTGATCATGGTAGTGGGGGTGGGGGTGAGTGGGGGAAGGAAGCATTTAGGAACAACTCATTGTTATTATTTCCCCATTTGTCCATGCCATTTCCTCAGACACCATTTACATAGACACTGTAGCTATAAATTAACCTTTCCTGGATTTCACATACTAAACACAAAACATGCCAAATGAAAAACATAAACAAAAATCACCTAACAACAATAGCAAAATAAAATAGAGACAATTTTCAAGTGAAAAGAAATAAAATATTTAAATCAAAAACAGCTTTAAAACAGGTCAAAATGGAGGTCAAACCTTAGGTGTTAAATTTTAACCAAATTACATCTGCCACAATCTACTCTAAACACCCTCTGCATGTTAGTGAGGTCATTCACATTCCTGGACGGTAGCCAGGCAAGTTTCTTTGGAGGTTCAATCCACGTATATTTCCTCCTCTTTTTTTGTTTGTTTCTTTAAACAGAAGCAACCTTTAAATGCGTCAAAAGAGATATCAAATAAGATCCTAACTATATCTCCCATAATTGTTTGTACAATGATCCCTGTCTGAGAGCAAAGCTATTCACAACCCTCCACGTGGTCAGAGGGGATTCCCCTAGGCATACTCCAAGGGAAGCCCCTGCAAATTGATTTTGGGCTTCTACTTTAACCACCAGCCTTCTACAAACTGGATGTCACAATTCAAGTTCTGGTACCATTCCTTACATAAATTAGAATTATATTATTTATAATGCTTGGATCATACAGGCTGCTATTCTTCTACCATATGAACTTAGTTGATGTCTCATGTAGTTAATGGATGCTTTCTTAAAGATAAGCCTTTAAGACTCCATAGGCTATTCTTTCTAATAGCTTTGCAACATCAGATTTAGTCACCACACTTTCCTATAGCACCTCTGTCTTCAAGGACCTCTTCTTGACGGCAGATATCAAGCAGGGCCATGCTATAAGAACACATATTCTTAGAGTGGGGCTAGGATTATGTTCTAACCTATTCATGGTTTACTTTAGAGACATTATTGGCCTTTTATGTTAAAGAATATCACCACTCATCTCCCTGGGGCATAAGGTAATTCCATGGATAGTGTCATTAATTTAGTCAATAGTATAATTTAAAACTTAGTTGAGAAATGGAAATTATTCAAGTATAGGCTGGTCAGAACTACAATACATGAATTATGGACTTGTACAAATCTGACTTTAAAGTGACTGGACACTGTTTCTACAAATAATGGTGGTTAGTGATAAGGCACGCTTGCAGTGATATTCATTGACAGTGGTAGAACCACACCTACCATAGTAATATGTATCATAATAATGGCAGTACAGTTATTAAAATAGTACGTATAAGGATGTCCCAGCCCATCACTCATTGGGAACACTTAGGAGAGATTAGAACCAAATTCCAGTGTACAGCAGTTCCATAACATCAGGAGAGCAGTCATCTGTTTCTTCTCCTATTATGGAGATTCGGTCTTAAATCCAAGGGCTAGCTACAGAGGAATTGTGGTATAGTGTTCGTGTGTCGAGGTTTCCCATAGAGTCCTTCTGGTGTGGTCTATGAAGAAGGTTGTGATCTTCCAAAGGACAGAGTCTGAAGTTCAGTAGTCTACAGCACACGCCTTTCGTCACCAAGGCTGGAGAGAAAGTGTCTAATCAGGAACATAGTGCAAGGCATATTTCCCCTTTGGGTTCTATGTAAGTATTGTTAAATGTTTTTATTGTTTGTTTGTTTTTCCTTGTGGGAGGGTTTTCCTCCCCACTCTCCTACCAAGAGAAATACATTTCCTTTTTGGAGACATGCATGCTCCCCTCTCCCCTTCTTCATTTGAATTAACAGTAAGCTTTGGTTGTTACTCTGTTAGGAAGGTCTGTTGATGTTCAGTGAAATTAGCACAATTCTGTATGGCATAAAATAAATAGTCATATTCATCTTCCCCAGTCATGTAAAACTAACCCCACTTAAGTTTAGATTTCAGCTATAAAATATTTTTTAAGATATCCATATAGAGGGCTAGTGTATGGTTCATGAGTGTTAGACAAGCTCTCAATCAAGCACTTGGCAGACTAAGTTAGATTATATTTCCTGGTAACAGAAACTTGTCTTCATCCTGGAGCTTATCTTATGACACTGGACTCACACAAATATATGTCCTTTTGTGATTATCTTTCAATTCCATGTTCCATGAGCTTTTTGAAGATGCTTCACACAAGATATAATAATATCTAATGCAAAATTGTCATGTCTTAATTACAGTAGAAAGTGCTGTGGACTTTTTGAAATGCCCTGATCTCTCAGATATCTTCTCTCCTTAATACAGTGAGTCTCATAACATCAGCAATAGCCAGAACATCAGAATATATAGAACAGTGTGCTTCACATCCTTTCCTTGCCTGTGGAAAAAGTACACCTGAGTGCTTTGAGCAGCACTTATGGGGAAGAATGCATCTGTTGGGACTTAATTGGGACAGCGATAGTTATTGATTCACCGAGTTAGAGGCCCTTCTGACTGAATCTTATGGTGGCATGGAGCACCCTTTTGTACATTTATTATCAGATCTAAAAAAACTTTGCAATATTGCTAGAGAATCACAGAAGCCAAGGGGCTTTGTGTCTGAGATGTGGAGGACCAAAGAGAGGCCTGCTTGTGATAATAAAGGCAAGAGGAACTCCTGACAAGAACAATTGTATACTGAACATTTCTGATGCTGAGTTGTAACCAGTTAATTTTACTAGTAAACTCATATTTGCTAATATTGTTTGTCAGTTAATATTGTTTGTCAGTTCATCATACTGTGTTGTCTTGTGTGTTGCTGTGATGCTGGAAACTACGTTATTAGCATTTCAAATCCTGGCAGGGGTACCCAAAGTGAACAGGTTTGAGTGAAGCTTGCAGACTAAAAACAGACTAAGAAGAAATAAGCTGTCCACTTCTTAGGAATTAGCCACAGAGAACTGTGTGGATAGCATTGAAACACTATCTTATATCGAAAACCTCATATGCAGGAGATTGTAAAAGACAGTGCTGAAAGATGAGCCCCTGAAGTTGGAAAGTACATAGGATATCACCGAGGAAGAGCAGCTTCTCAATGAAAAATTTGCCATAAAAACATTGATGAAGTAAAGCCTGTGGGATTAAAGCCTGGGGTTGTCTTCATTTACTGAGAAAGCATGATTCAAAATGAGAATATCAGCTAGAAACATCAATTAATAATCAGAAATTGGGATGAAAAACATATGAGTCTAAGAAAATTGGAAGTTGTCAGAATAGAACTGGAACACACAAAGATCAACATTTTAGGATTAATGAGCTGGAACGGACCAATGTGCCAACAATGACAGATTCAAGGGGATTGCTGTCATATTTGTCCTTCAAAAGGACATTTCAAGATCTATCTTGAAGAACAATGATATCTGTGATAGGATAGTACCGATATGAATACAAGGAAAGACAATCAATACATATACTATTCTAATTTATGCACCAAAAAAACAAAGCTAGTGATGCAGAAATTGAAAAAAAAATCTACAAACTGCATCAGTCTGAAGTTGATAAAAATGAAGTAAAGATGTATTGATAATTATTGATGATTTGAATGCAAAGTTGGAAACAAAGAAGAAAGAACAGTCATTGGAAAATATGGTCTTGGTGGGGGAAATGAAGCTGAGATTGCTTGACAGCCTATTCCAATGGTAATGACTCCTCCACAGCAAATGCATTTTTTCCAACTATGCAAAAGGAAACTACAGACCTGGACTTCTGTAGATGGAATACACAGAAACTAAATGGACTACATTTGTGACATGATAATGTAGAAGTTCAGTAAATTTGTGAAAATAAGTCCATGGAAGTCAAAATATGACCTTGAGTATATACCACCTGAGTCTCAAGGACAGATTTGCTACCATTGCAACACTAATGACAGAGGACTAGTGATCTGTGTGAGGACGTCAAGAACACCATACACACGAAAGCAAAATATCAAGAGAGAGAGAAAATCAAAGTGTCCTCCAGAAGCTACTTTCCCCTTTCCTGTAATCACTGAGCAGCTAAGGCAAATGGAAGAAATGATGAAATCATAGATCTGAACAGTGTTTGAGAATACAAAGTAAAATATTATTTTGAAATAAGCAGAGACCTAGGGTTAGAAAACCAGAAAGTAAGAACACACTCAGCACCTTTTAAACTAAAAGACATCGAGAAAGAAATTCAAGTCTTGAGTTTCAATACGGAAAGATTTTATGAGCAGAATAAATGGATTCTATGCATAAGGTTTTCAACAGCTGCTTCCTCTGAGGTGGGCAGATGATTTCTTCTTCGTAGTCTCTTAGCTCCTGGTGAGGCTGCTCACTCCAAGTGGCCCTGCTGGCATTTGAGATACCAGTGAAATAGCTTACCGAATCACAGCAGCACACAGCCACCAGGATATAACACACCGATAGACAAATGGTTCATGTGAAAGTTAGTCATTGAGTAAAGAAGACTGCAGGAGAATCAATGCATTTGAATTATGGTGCTGACAGAGAATTGTAAAGTACACTGGACTGCTAAGAGAACAAACATGTCTGTGTCACATGTCTAGAATGTTGCTTAAGGCAAGGATGCTGAGAGATCATCTCACTTACTTTGGACATCTTTCCAGGAACTATCAGCTCCTGGACTGTGTGGATCATAACAAACTAGGATAGTTTTAACAAGAATTGGAATTTTAAAACCACTTCGTTGTGCTCATATGGAACCTGTACAAGCATCAAGAGGTAGTTATTTGAATAGAACAACTAATACTACAAGGTTTAAAAACAGAAATCATGTGTAGCAGGGTTACATCCTCTTACCACATTTATCCAAATGTTATGCTGAACAGATATTCAGAGAAGTTGGATTATGGGAATAATGTGGCATCAAGATAGAAGGAAGTCTTATTAACGGTCTTTAACATGGAATTAACAAAAATTTGCTTTCTGAAGTGTGAGGATCTTGAGGCTGATGATGAGCAAGAATTGCAGTCTTAAGTATGGATTAGATTTCAATGTAAATGAAACAAAAATCCTTACAACTAAATCAATAAGTAACATCATGATAAAAGCAGAAAAGAGTGAAGTAATGAAGGATTTTATCTGCCTTGGATAAATAATCAATACTCCTGGAAGCAACAGTCAAGGGTTCAAAAAATGCATTGTATTGGGTAAATCTGCTGCAAAAGATAGCTTTAAATTGTTGAAAGTAATGAAGTGACTTTAAGGCAGTGGATCTCAAACTTCCTAATGCTGTGACCCTTTAATACAGTTCCTCATGCTGTGGTGACCCCTCAACCACAAAATTATTTTCGTTGCTACTTCATAACTGTAATTTTGCTAGTGTTATGAATCGGGCGACCCCTGTGAAATGGTCGTTCAAACCCAAAGGGGTGGCGACCCACAGGTTGAGGACCACTACTTTAAAAACTAAGGTGCACCTGACTCCAGCTGTTATAGTTTAACCAAATATGCAAATGAAAGTTGAATATTTATGAAGAAAGACTAAAGAAGAATCCATGCATTTGAATTATGGTTCTGGTGAAAAATATTAAAAGTACCATGGATTGCCAAAATAACAAATTTGTCTTCAAAGAATTACATCTAGAATGCTCCTTGGAACAAGGGAAAAGAGACCTAACATTATGTACTTTGGAAATGTTATTTGGAGAGACCAGTCTCTACAAAAGGACAGCATGCTCCCCACATGAGCCAGTCGGGGTGCAGAGCAGCAACAATGAAACATATAACTTTCCTCTAGTTCTTAAATGCTTCCTCCCTCCCACTATCATGATCCCAAGTCTACCTTACAAGTCTGGATAGACCAGAGGATGTACACTGGTACAGATAGCAACTGGAAACATAGGGAATCCAGGACAGAAGACTCCTTCAGGACCAGTGGTGAGAGTGGCGATGCCTGGAGGGTGGAGGGAATGTAGGGTAGAAAGTGGGAACTGATTACTAGAATCTATGTATAGCCTCCTACCTGGGGGGTGGACAGCAGAGAAGAGGGTGGGGGGATACATCAGACAGTGTAACACATGACAAAATAATAATAATTTATGAATTATGAAGGGTTCATGGGGTAGCGGTGAATGGGGAGGGAGGGGGGAAATGAGCAGCCAATATTAAGGGCTCAAATAGAAGGCAAATATTTTGAAAATAATGAAGGAAACAAGTGTACATATGTGCATGACACAATGGATGTATGTATGGATTGTGATAAGAATTATATGAGCCCCCAATAAAATTATTATTTTTTTAAAAAGGACAGCATGCTTGACAGCAAAAAATGAGGAATATCCTTGACAATATGCAAGTACCTCTTGACTGCAACCATGGATTGAAAAATAAGAGCAATTATGAGGAAGGTGCAAGACCAGACAGTGTGTAGTTATGTTGTATATCGGCGCCCTGTGAGTTGTAACCCACTCAAAGGTACCTCACAACAATAACATCAACTTCACTCAATATCTGTGAAGCTTAAGTAAGACAACGTGTATAAGATGTTTGCTATAGTTTACTTCTCTATGAAGAACATTTCTGCAAAATACTGTTGAGAAACATCATCACTATCCCTGATTCGAATTATTTTGATTGTCCATTTTCAGTCTATTTGCACAAACATTGAATGTTTAATAAATATTTTTAAACCCCATGTTTGGTTTTCTGTGCATGCTATGGATACATGTGGACATTATTTATATGAGCCTACTATATGTATAAGGGGGTACTTCTGAAAATAAGAGAATGGTATTTTTTCAAAGGTATGTATTTAATTATTTATTTTACAAAACAACATTATCACCTTCAAAGTACTCTCCATTAAACTTAGTACATTTTTCAAATCTGTGATTCCATTCTTGAAAACATTTTTCAAACGCATCTGTGTGGATGGCTGATAGCATCTCCATCCATTTTATTTATTCACTTCTATGTTACCAAATTGCTGTCCTTTCATGTCCCTCAGCATTCTCAGAAACATAAAGACGTCATAGGGAAGGAGATCAGGTGAGTGAGCTGTGTGGGGCAAGAGAGGCATGCTGATTTATTGTTGTTGTGGGTTTTTTTTGTCAAAAACTAGCACACTGGACCGGCTGCGTGAGCAAGTGCATTGCTGTCATGGCAAAACTTGCTCCCCATCTGCCACAATCAGGCCATTTTTGTTGGACACTGTACACAATCTATTCAGAACCTCTAAATAAAAAGCTTGATCAACAGTCTGACCTGGTGGAACAGACATCAAATGCACTATGAGTCAACATTTTCATCCATTCTAGAAGCTGACAGACACACAGAATGAGGTTTGTCATCAATTGACATTCCACCTTTTTTGAAAAGAGAAAATCACTTGTAAACTTGAGTTTTTCCCATAGAACTGTCCTTGTAAGGTGTGTTCATAATCACAACAATTTCTGTGGCATTTTTCCTGAGCAGAAAACAAAATTTCACAGCTGTACACTGTTATCTTAATCAGCCATTACAACAAATCAGGTTCAAGTGACACTCCTTTTCTGACCAAAGAGAAGCCTCCAAGTGGATGCCACTGGGTACACTGAGAGCCAGTTGATCAATATTCACCTAGCAGAAAAATGCATACTACAAAATCTCCCATGGGACCAGAGCAGTTCTGTTGGTCGAAGGATATTCCCTCATATATCCAATGGAGACAAAATCCTTGATAACTTCAACCTTTTCTCCATTTATCATGATGTTACCTAATAATCCAATTGTGAGGTTTTGGGTCTTCTTTACACAGAGTAGTGAAGTTTGAAGGTTGAAAACACTGACAGTTGAAAATGTTGAACTTGTCAAAGATTTTATCTTGCTTGGATCCATAATCAATGTTCCTGGAAGAGATCAAAAGACACGTTTTATTAGGTAAATCTTCTGCACAAGAGCTCTGTACAGTGTTGAAAAACAAGGGGTTATTTTGAGGACTAAGGGGTTCCTGTCTCAAGCCATGGCAGTTTTAATTACTTCGTATGCATGTGGAAGTTGGGCATTGAATGAGGGAAACTGAGGAAGAATTGATCCATTTGAATTGTGGTGCTGGCAAACAATATTGAAAGTGCCATGAACCGCTAAAGGACAAAGTGATCTGTCCTAAAAGAAGTACAGCCAGTGTTCCTTAGAGGCACGAGTGGAGAGATTTTATCTCACATGCTTTGGACATATTGTCAGCAGAGGCCAGTGCCTTGGGAAAGACATCCTGCTAAGTAAAGTAGAGGGGCAGCCAAACAGAGGAAGACCTTTGACAAGGTGGATTAATACAGTGGTTGTAACAATGGGTTTAAGCATTGTAACAATTGAAAGGATGGCACAGGACCTTGTAGTGTTTGATTCTGCTGGGAATAGAATCACTATAGGTGGGAACTGACTCCATGGGACCTAAGAACAGCAGTACTTACAGGTAGAAGTATAGTATTTGTTTCTCTCTTAATTCTGTCTATTCTCTCAATGAAGGTAACACATTGGTTCAGTACCACACAACATATTTTATCTCCTTTTTGCAAATAACTCTCAACCTCATATCATGTACATTATTCTTTCTGATGCTTCAGATAAAGGAAATATGCTGTTTCTAAATGCTATTCTTTGGGATATGACCATTTTTGAAATGGAAATTTTGTTGCAGTAGGGTGGTTCTTTACACTAATCACTTCTGACTTATTTTATAACAGTTAAGAACATGCACCAAAAGACAGACATAAAAATTCAGATGCAATAATCAACAATGTAATGCTAAAGATTGGCAACAGAAATGAGACAAAGGGATATGGAACAATTTCTTTTACTCATATACCTCAAAAGGACTTAATATGATTAATTCTTTGATTTAGATATTAAATTAAGCTTAGTGTTATAGTTATTTAGTTTTTGTTGTTGGATAAAGGACTCAGAAACTCCATCTATATGAGGAAAACATGACTTGGGCTTCACAATCCTCACAGTTGTCGAATGTTTGAGCTCATTTTTACAACCACTGTGTTAATTCATCTCATGACTGTCTTCCAGTTTACAGAGTCTGATGTTATTTTCCAGGGACTGTTCTCTGCTGATAACAAGTCTATGTACACGGACTTTAATTTTTAGCTAGTATTTTGAGGCAATATCAAGACAACGAATTACAGTTGAATCTATCACTGTTTACATTCACTATGTTATTCTCAGTCAACTGAATTTACTTCCAAAAAACTCATTAAATTTAATCCCGTATTTGATAGGATTTTTCCTGCTGTAATCTGCTAAATAAATATATTTTTATAATTACTATGAATATTATGTCATTGATATCATTTTCGCTGTTGGATGATTTAGTAACGTCTTATGGAAAGGATATGGGCTGCATTTGAGTTTCTGCATTTTTAAAACAAAATGTCAGACACATTTGAAAACCAATTTATTTACACTCTATTTCATTTCATTACCTATTAAGAAACAGTTTCTCTCAAGTCAGTTATGATCCAAAGAACTCCATGTGTCAGAGTAAATCTATGTTTCATTGCATTTTCACTGCTTGTCAATTTAGAATTAGATGACCAGGTTTTGCTTTGAGGTGACTCTGAGTAGACTCAACCCCCTGACCTTTCCAATAGTATTCAAACCCCTGACCTTTCCAATAGTATTCCTATGCATCCAGGAACTGGTCACATAGTTAAATGTCTGCAGTAAATAGGATCTCACTCTTTTCTCTACAACCTGATGTAAAAAAACAAAAACAAAAAATGATTTGAGTGAAAATGTATGGAACCAATTAGTGTCCCCTTCAATAATTTATACACGTTTTGTGACATTTATCAAAATCCATATGGTATTCGTTTCACTTTCTCTCTAATGCTAAAGTTAAATTTAAGGACGTATGCCAGAAATATAAATATGAGCATTATCATTAGTTGCAGCTCACATGCATTTTTAATCATCAGAATGTTTGAGAAGGCTGCAAGTGAAAGAGAAGCAGACTGGCAAATCAGGGGAAATAATAGCTAGATCTACAAAGTTTTTACAAATTTAACAGAAAACAACCAATGCAAACTATTTGTATTAAGTACTTCTCCATAATCCAAAATCTACATGTCACATATTCAAAGGAACAAAATATATTATTTTAAATATCAGTAGAAGTCTTTATTTTGAGGAATTATCTGCATTGGACATGAATTGATCACTGTAATGACTATTTTATAATACAGCATTTCTGTAATACATCCCACATCTGTTTATACAAGGAAATGAAAAGAAAGAACAACTCTAATAATATCTTTTTAAACATTGACAAAATATGTTACATTAATTTCCATGAGATATAATTCACAGAATTTTTAAAGTTTACTTAATAGAATGGAATCAACTTACAGTATAAAATGAAAAATGATATATAAAGCAAACCAATATATTCTCAAAGAAAAATAATATTTAGCAATACAAATAGAAGGATGATATTTTTAAATATTCCCTAATTAATACATATCACATGTTAATTGTATTCTATTTTATGTACAAAGAATCAATGCATGCCTATATCTTAAGCTGTAAAATTTCTGTTTATTTTGTTTAATATATGGGCTCAGAACACTTTACATTCATATCTCTAAATTAGATTTTATCCTTCAACCTTTTAAGTAGTCAAACAATTTAGAATATATGAAATTAACCACATCAAATTCTAATAGAAAATAAGTTGTGTAAGCAGTTATGATACTTGTAGGAGCTCCCAATAAAATAATTTTAAAAAAATGAAGAAACAACAATTTGACTCATTAGTATTATCTCAAACCTGACTCATAGGAACCTTATGGGACAGGGTAAAACTACACCTGTGGATTTCAGAGCCTGTAAATCTCCAAAGGAATAGAGAGCCTCATCTTTCACCTGGAGAGCAGCAGGTGGCTTCCATTGCTGACCTTTTGCTTAGCAGTCCACTAGAGTTGCCATTTTGCCAGAAGGGCTCCTTCTGGTGGGAGGGCTAGAGAATGGGAATTCCACCGTGATTCTGACAGTAGCATTTCATGAACACATAGATGTATAATGGATTAAGTTAAAAGATTATGATAATGGCCAGCAGTTAGTGGTTACAATTATTGAAGAAATAAATACAATTCTTAAGTTCTCCAATAACATTTAAATAAAAATGAATACATAAAAAAGAAAGCCAGATTATTTGCTATCTTAAGAAATGGTGTAATCGTAGAATATTTATATGGAAAGGATATCTCCGAACACAAAATAAACCTACCAGATTCTCTGTGTCTTGCAAACACAATAAATTTTCATTTAAAATGTGATAGGTGTGAAGTTTTGACAATTGCTAATTTTACAAAAACTATACATTGGACTTGTAAAATGGATCATTATGCACAAAGTACACATATAACAAGGAAATTGTTAAAAATAAATAAATTTTATCAAGGATATAATGATTTTGATAAGTTGAATTGAAATGATCTGGATCTCTGTTTTTCATCCTAAAATTCTTGGCATCTTGGAACTGGTATTTCTTGATTGAGGGTGGCTAACTGTTACAGTTTTTAGAACTGTTAGCAGGAACTTTGTGTCAAATACATGCAATAATAAATACTGACTATAACACAAATATTTTCAAAAATTCTTAAATATTTGGGAGAAGACATGTCATTCTATTGGAAAATAATGTAGTATTATTGTAGATAATCTCATAGTAAGGAAACAGAATAATTTATCTCTAAAATTATTTATTTACTTTAAAATATATACTTTCATAATGTTTCTAAAGAAGGTCTATTGAGAATTAAAATAAAAATAAAAATGAAAAATATTGAAATCTAGTATCTAAATATAATAGGAAAAAGTGGCAACGAATCTTGAAAGGAGCATGAACTAACTGAAGGGCAAATAACTTTTGATTGTGGATACAACCAGAAGGGTGCTTAGATGTGAGGATGGGAACAGTTCATCTCAAGTACTTTGGGTATGCTATTTATACATGTATATAGTTTGTATCAAGGAAGTGGCTCACACAATTGTAGAAGAGCTAGTTCAATTTCAGTTAAAAAAGAGGGGAAGCTTTCCCACAGTGTCTGACTAAATAAGCTATCAATATATTTGAGAAAGTCTCACTAGACTTGTGTCCAAGGAGCATTTTGGCTGTACTTCTTCGAAGACAGATCTGTTTGCACCTTAGTCCTTGTGGCAGCTCGATATTTTGTCAATTAGACACTCCTGACTAGGGATGTAGGCAAGTCTGTCAATCAGGTCACAGCCTGATGCTATCTCCTTGGGACATGGCCTTCCTCTACAAAGGACCCTAAGAATTTCGCTCTTTATTATTATCTCTGACAGTTGCTGAAGCCTTGCATGGATACGCCAACTTTGGTCTCTGCATCCAACAGCCTGTGATCTTCTCGCATTCTGCATCATTGCAGGTGGCTGCCTGAGTCTGAAGAAGGACTTATGGACTAGTATCAGACTTATGGATTTGAGTTGGACTGGGCTGGGATGTTTTCTTGATCTATAATTAGTTTTTAATATGAAGTTTTTCTTACACACATTTGAGTGTTACTGGATTTGCTTCTCTAGTCAACCTGACCTAACACAATCCTCACACTCATACCCTTTACTGCCAACACTTTACAGAGGTCTTGTGCAGGAGAGTTACCAAACGTATCTCATGATTTCATCTTCTAAGCATGATGAGATCCTTAAAACCTTCAGTCTTTTCTCCATTTATCATGATTCTAGCTGTTGATCTACTCATAAGATTTTGATTGTTTTCACATTCGCTTATAATCCATACAGAAGACTGCAATCCTTGATCTTCATCAGTAGATGCTTCATGTACTCTTCACTTGAAGTATGCAAAGTGGTGTCACTTGCAAATATCAGGTTGTTATAAAGACTTCTCCCTATCTTGATCCTGAAAAATCTTCATACAATCCAACCTGGTAGGTCTCTGGCAGCTCCCAGGGTGGCCATCAAGGAGGGGAATGATGGCTGAAACAGAAGGCCAAGACCACAAGGAGGTCCAATCAATCTGTGACCTAATTGATTGACAGCTTGGATACCACTCCAATACTCTTAAATATCTTCAAGTTGACACAAAATTATGTAACTACCACATAGATATTTTTCTAAAGTATTTACTTATTTTGTCAGACTTTTGTTTCTGCTCTAATCTTCATTATTGCTTTTCGTCTAGAATCTAATGTTTTGTTTTGCTCCTTTTCACAATTTTTCCTGTTGATGTGTTAAAGTGTTTGTTTTAATTGCATTTGCCTTATTGATGTATGCAGAAAATTTCCTCTGAGTATTGTTTTGCTGGATTCCAAAGGTCTTACTATGTTATCTCTTTGTTTTCATTTCTTTCGAGGATTCTTTATTGTGTTCTTTATTTCTTTCACTAACCTATTGGTTCCTGAGTAAATTGTTGCTCAATTTTCACATATTTGGCTTTTAGGTATCGATAGTTCCTAATTTTACAACATTATGAACATATGGTCTGTATTATCTCAATGATTTGAACTTATTGATGCTTGCTTTATGAATGAAATATGATCTATTCTAAAATAGTTTCTGTGGATGCTAAAGAAGAAAATGAAATTAATTTTTGTTGAGTGACGTGTTCTATACATATCTTTGAGGTAAAGTTAATCGATTATATTCTTTAATATTTTTGTATCTTTGTTTATTTTCTTTCTAATTGATCAATCTTTAATTGAGAGTAATGTACATAGTGATTTTTTCGTTTCCCATTATGATATTAACTTATCAAAATGTCCACTTTCTCTGAGATCAGTATTACTGCTCAAGCTTTGACTTTGTTAGTTTGATGTATTTTTTTCTATCCTTTGATTTGTCTGAGTTTTATATCTAAGGAGTGTTTCATGTAAGCATCATATTTAAGGTATTTTTCTTTAAGGTTAAATACTGTTAGTCTTTGTTTTTTGCATGGTGAATTCAAACTGTTTACAATCTGTGTTGTTATTAATAAATATGGTTTTGTTGATGTCACTTTGTTTACATGTTTTTTATGGTGCTACTGGTTTTAGTTTTCATAATGCTTTTTAACCCTCCTAATAAATCAGCAGAAGCTGAGTTAAGGGAAGGTGAAAGAAAGTAAGAGCCAGATCCTGGAATAGAACGTCAGAAGTACAATCATTAAACAGGGGGATAACTTCTCCAGTGTGGATCTTAAAACATATCACATAGTTGTTGGCTTTTTTCACTGCCTAAAAATAACTCTCCAAAATCTAAGCAGAATACAGTAAGACACATTTATTGATCATCTTATCATTTTAGTTCAAATGTTTGCAAGTCAGGATTCAGGTTGAAGAAGTTACTCTTATCAGGAAAATTAACATTTTTATAAATAAACATTTATTTAGCAAAAGGAAAGAAGCAAAAAGAGTAAATAAGTTAACTGTTTTTCCTCTGCTGTGACATGTGTAGCACATTCATGGACTGTGTCGCAAGGACTATATCCCATAGGATATGGGATCGCTAAAGCATCAGAAGGGCAGGGAGAATACAATGATTCATCAGAAGAACAGGCAAGCCATGTGCCAGTAGTGGGATATAGGAATGGGTCCTTAATGTTTTAACCTTAAAATGCCTATCATATAAAGGTACTTGTTGCAAGGAGTGGACACTTGACACCACCTACAGGATTTGGGCTGATGTGTGTTTTATTTTCTATTTCAATAATAAGTTATAATAAAGATACTGTATCAGGTATAATCTGTGTCTTTTGAAATCAAACAGGTTTTCCATGAAGGTCTATTGGTTGAAATTTGAAATCAATAAGAGAATAATTTTATAAACTCAGATTAATGTAAAGTGTAATAAGAAAGCACAAAGGAGAAAAATACGAAACAGGAGATATGTTGGAATATGGAAGAAACAATACTTCTTTGGGTTTTTAGTTTTCTCTTTTAATCAATGTCCAGTTGAATAAGTGTGTGTGTGTGTGTGTGTGTGTGTGTGTGTGTGTGTGTGTATGTTGGAGTCAGTGATGAGCCAAAGGAGAGATTAAATTTTCTGTACCAGGCTTATTATTATAAATTGTATAAAATCACCAATTAGAATAATTATTATATTAGCAAATAGTTAAAGAACATTACATTGTATTGTAAAATAGATCTATTAGAAGATGATTAATAATAATGTAGTACTCGCACCTTAGAATAATCAAGCATTTAAGATAAGGAGGGCAGCATTATTCAAGGACAATGTTCGTAAGGCTATGATAGAAGGAGAGGGAACAGGAAACAGGGAGAAAGAGGTCCAAGCGATGGCGGGGGGTGGGGGTGGGTTTGCAATGGATGAGTTGCAAAAAACTGTGTATGAATGGTTTAATGTAGAACTGCTGGGTAAATGTTCATCCAGATCACAAAGACAAATTTTAAAAATGTTGGTATGCTGTTCTGAACACATTCATTAAATTTTATAAAGGATATTCAGTGTCAATATCTCCTAGGGTACAGCTTGTTTGAGTAAGAAGTTCTGCTGGCAGTGGGTTAAGTTTTGAGTGTCTACCTGCAAGGTCAGGGCTTTAAATACACTAGTGTGACTCTACAGAGAAGGAAGCTGTCTGTGCCCGTAGAAACCCACAGTCTTGGGATCCCCAAGGGGCACTTCCATGTCCTGTACGTGTGTATTATGAGCCAAAGTCACTCATCAACAATGAGATTTTTACAATAATTTGCTGAAAGATGGACAACTAAGTAGATGGATCTGGAAATCAAAGTTAGCAGTCTGGTTTCTGAATTTTAATCATTAACAAGTGAATGTATTTCTTCTCCTTTTGGAGTGAACAAAGTTAGACAAACTATTTCCTACATTTCTGAAAACCTTAGCTCATTCTAAATCTGAATACGATACTACTTTCGGCTGCTTTCATTTTACCCTGACTCCTGGTGACCTCACGTGCCACTGGATGGCCCGGTGCAATCTCCATGAGGTATTTCAGACCAGACCACGTGATGCATAATGTTACAGAAGTAGAACGCCGGATTTTTTTTTTCACAGTTCATTTATCGAAAAGTTTAACTGAAACCTGTTTATCACTGTTGTAATACAAAACTATAATGACAGATGGATGATAATTGCTTGTGAGTGAAGAGCTTTGGCTGAAAATAAAATCTAAGCCTGCTACATGGAAGTCTAGAATTCTACCACTGAACTACCATCTATTGAATTATTATTGTTTCAAGAAATTTCAAAATTTTTTTGACTATAGTGTGCATCTGTTATTTCCTATCCTGCTTCCCAATAGTTGAGATGAAGCACGTTTTAGTCAATGCACTCCCTCACAGTCGTCACACCGTATTAAGCAGCACTCCACGGGAATGCCGTAGGAGCTCCAGTGGTGACGACCATACTCGTCTCCACTAGTTACTGTGCAGCGATCATACGTGTGACCGTAAGACAGAAGCTTCGGGAAATAATACAGATAGAATATCATTTTAGAAGATCCTTTCAGGAGCTTAGGGCAACAACATACAAATTAATTTAAGGAAATTAATAGAACATGAGATGATGAACTAACTATCAAGTCTAATGAAGATTGAAAGTTTTTGTTCAGTGAGTTGGGCCAGGATTCTCATAGTTTGGCAGTTAAACCTCCCTTATTGTGTGATTTAACATAATGTAAATAATCAAACATGGAATCTGGTTGAGCATCAAGGCAATTGTGAGTTGATTAGGGAGATGTTATGACTTCTTTCTTGTGTCTCCACACTGTTGCAACTGAAAAGTAATGTCCATGGGTACTGTTAATTCATGGCATAAAGTGTGACAATGTTAATACCCAAATTAGCACTACCAGTAGATGGAGTATGGTGGAGAAGTGAAACTCTGGTTTCATGGGACCACACATGGATTGCATGTTGGATATCTTTCACCAATTTCACCAGGCTGATAAGTACAGTGAAGCTGGTTAGGCTGTACTACTTACACCAGAAAGAGTGGTTTAAAAACCACAAAAAGTTGAGTTCAGGATTTTGGAGGTACAGCCCCAGCACCACATAAAAGACATAAACATTTCCGCTTTTGTCATGAAAGAAAGTCTTACCTTTTCTGGTAACAGAGTTTATATTGCTGAAAACCAAACACAGAGTCCTGTTGTAAGAATGGCTGATTATTAACTAACCAAAGTGAGTTCTCCACCAAGAATAGTATCTGATTTTAAAAAAGGGGTATTTATTGGAGGAAAAATAGGACACCGAAACTTAGTAAAGGGATATTTGTGCAGATAACCAGGAAAATTGGGACATGAGTTTCTACATTCCAGTGGGAATTTTAGCCTTCAACACATCCATCCAATATGAAGATTCTAATCCAATAACCCATTTTTACAATTGTGTGCCAATCTATCTCTTTGAGGGTTATCTTCTACTTATGCTTCTCCAGGGACTTATCTTTCCTGACACCATGTTGAAAGTATATGTGGATCATAATAAGAAGAACAAATATTGAAATCATCAAGATTCTTATTTCACTTGGATCCAGAATCAATGCCCATAGAAGCAACAGCCAAGAAATCTGATAATGCATAGTCTGGAAAATCTGCTGCAAAATACATCTCTCAAGTGTAAAAAAGCAAAAGAATGACACCTGAAATACAAAGATATATCTAACTGAAGCCATGGTACTTTCAGTCACCTCATATGCACAGTAAAGCTAATAGTAAAAAAGGTATTGAGAGATAGGATTGATGCCTTTGTCTTATAGTATTGACGACGAACATTAAATATGCCTTGTACCGACAGCAGAATGACTACCTCTACCTTGGGGGGAATACAGTTAGGAAAGTGTATGTACTTACAGCATGTTATCACGGTGGACCCATTCCTGGAGACGGTCATCAGGCTTGGTAAACTAGAAGATAAGAGAATAATAGGTAGACCTTCGAAGGAACGGATTGAAACAATGCTATAACAATGGGCTCAAACATGGCAATGTCTGTGTGTATGGAGTAGGATCTAAACACATGCTCTTCCATTTTGCATATCCTGGCAGAGTCAGAAGTGACTTGAGTGTCCTAAATAACATCTATAACCCCAAAGCATACAAAAACATCTCTTATAAAAATAATCACATTAAGTAAATATATACAAGCATTTTAAAAAATATAGGAGAGCAATAATTTGGAAATTATGGCATGATTATCTGAAAGTTTGTTCTATTGCTACCTCTTCTATTGCACGATAGAACAGAAGAAATTTGGATGCTTGCCATTTGAACAAGAAAAGGTAGCAAGCACATAAATTACTCTTAATTGTCAAAAAGGCGATGTATAAAGTGACTTTCACACTCGTGAGTATGAATCACATCAATAATAATCATCAGACATCCTCTTCCAGCTATAGTTCACTCACTGACAGAGTTCTGAAAGTATCTGCTTTCCTTGGCCCACCTTTTTCTCTTGCCTGCAACTCGTCCCTGTTACCTCTCTTCTAGTGACTCCTCGATTGGCACATTTCCATATTTGCCATTATGCTTACAAATAATCTAATTAAAACAGCTCAGCTTCCTAAAGAACAGATTTCACATTAAGCCTGAAACTAACATTAAACTCACTTCCCCATTGACAATATTCACATGTTTTCGTAAGAAATATGTCCTCACTTCGAGTTACTGCTGTGTGGCTAAGTATATTACTAAAATATTAAGATCAATTATTGCTTATTTGGGTTAGAAAACAGTTTATCATGTGATCAGAGGATGAGGAGAACAGTACCCAGTGAATTGGCAATGGACTGTAACATCAAGGACCTTTCATGTCAAAGTACTAACAATTTATGACTTACATCAGGGGTGTCAAACACAATTAAAACATGGACCATTTGGTGCAACAGGCAAGATTCAAGGAGGCTACATCACATTTACAAATTTTTTTAATTTATATTTTGAAGCGAGGATTCAGCAATATGCATAGGATAATTGAAACACTATATAATTGCTTTTATTTAAGCATTTATTGTATTTAATGAATTTATAAAACAAATTATTCTGTTTTACCCAAAACTAGCTAGCGCTTTTCTCCTGCTAGAACAGACGACCTTCATTAAGGCAGATAGATGTTTATCAGTTAATCTTGATCTGTATGCCGTTTTATTTAATTTTGTGGACTAAAAGAGTTGCTTACACAATGGCTTCCCTCTAAAAATGTTAACTAGCACTGCCACTAGGTATGATTCATTACAGCACAACCCAGAGTGCACTTTTGAACCTTTTTGCTATTGGGATCTGTTTGCATTATGTGACACTGAGAGTGGCAGACATATCGCTTCCAAACGTCACCTCAACTGAGTCATCGCATTTTTACAGGTCCACAGGCCCCCAGGAAAGGCACTGGGCCACGTGTATAGTCGTCTTCAGTAGTTAAAGGGTTAACAAGGGAATTATGTGTATGGTATTGCCTCCACCTTCCCAAAAGGCTGTTTTCTTCCTAACAATTTATTCTATTTTCATTTAATTTAAAGCATTGTGGGCCACAATATAAAAAAAAATACCTCAGAGGCCATATGTGGCCTGTGGGCCACCAGTGTGACACCCCTGACTTAGAGGAATCTAGAATTTCAAAATTATATGTCAGTTAAGAGGTGTTTATACAGCAATGTCAAAGACCTGTGCAGATTTCTAGGACCACGAAGTTCTAGTTAGCAACCTAACCAAAAAAATCAAAAGAACAAATCCACCTTGATTAAATTTCCATTTCTCCCAGAAATCATTTTGTTAACTCTTTCAATTTGCTCGATTATTTTCTTTCACTTTTCAATATCATTGAACATTTTTATGCATGTAAACGGATCATTTTAATCTGAAATTAAAAACACACCCTTTAAAATATTGCTTACAGCAATACCTAATTTCCATAAAGAACACTCACACTGTATCACTCAATTACTTCTGGCCAAGAGAACCACTTTATCTTGCCTCCTTAGGTAACAAGCTGGTGCAAAATTAATCTGTACTTCTGTAGAGCGAGTGAGAGTTAAATAAAAGTGGAAGGGAGAGAGAGGCAGGTGGAAAAGATCACTCATAGATACACAGACAGCCAACCGTCTCCTCAGAAGAATTTAATTTAGAGGACAGCACTGAAACCACAGCTCAGAGAAAACAATATGTTTGATCAGAGCACACAGGAGCAATTGAAGGGGGAGGAAGAGAGAGTGGAGGGAATTCTGGCCCACCAAGGCTTGAGGACAATATCCCTGCTCAGAGCAGCCAATGCACAGATAAGACTCTATGGCTGGCCCCACTATGAGACACGACATCCCTCACTAACCTGTAGCCCTACAAGGGACAAGACTGGAGACACAGTGTGGGAATTGCTCCTGATCTAACACCACCACACCGAGGAAAACACTAAGGGCGTGCAACAGAACAGCAAAGGAAGCAGAGAAAATTCCCAATGGAGTACCAAAAATAGACTTTGGGGCCAGGGTGTGACACTCCATCAGTCTCCAGCAGAAAACACTCTGGAAGGTCAAGAAATAGATCTTGAACTATTTACAGGCTTTTCTCGATTTTTTTGTTGTTGTTGTATGGTTTTGTTGCTTTGTTTTGCTCTGTCTTGTTATTGTGCATATTATTATCTCTGCAGGTCTACTTAGATAAGATAGGTGGGATAAACAATCCAGAGGAGAAAACAATGGCACTGATGGTTTGGGGGGAGGGGAGGTCATGGGAGAAGGGGAGGTGGGGGAAATGGAGTGGTGTTAACAAACCCAGGGACAAAGGAACAGCAAGTGATCCAAATCAGTGGCAAGGAGGGTGTAAGAGACCTGGTAGGGATTGATAAAGGGAAATGTAACTGAGAGGAATTACTGAAACACAAATAAAGGCTGAGCATGATAATGGGACAAGAGGAACGTAAAATGAAATAGAGAAAAGAGCTAGGAGGCAAAGGGCATTTATAGAGTTCTAAATACGGGAATGTATATATGTAGATATATTTATATATGAGGATGGGGAAATAGATCTATGTTCACGTATTTATCGGTTTAGTATTAAGGTAACAGATGGACATCGAGCCTCCACTCAATGCAAAAACACTTTGTTCTATTAAATTGGCATTCCACGATGCTCACCTTCCTGACATGATCGCTGAAGACCAATGTGTGCATAAACAGTGTGCATAAACAAACGTGGTGAAGAAAGCTGATGGCGCCTGGGTATCAAAAAATAAAGCATCTGGGGTCTTAAAGCCTTGAAGGTAAACAAGTGGCAATCTAGGTCAGAAGAAACAAACCCCACATGGAAGAAACACACCAGCCTGTGTGATCAAGAGGTGTAAAAAGAATCAGGTATCAGACATCAAAGAACAAAAAACATTTCATTGTGAATGAGGGGAGGTATGTAGTGGGGACCCAAGCCCATCTGTAGGCAACTGGATATCCCCTTACATAAGGGTCGCAGGGAGAAGATGAGTCAGTCAGGGAGCCGTGTAGCAATGATGAAACATACACCTTTCCTCTAATTCTTAAATGATCCCTTCCTGTCACTTTCATGATCCTAATTCTACCTTACAAATCTGGCTAGACCAGAGGATGCACGCTGGTACTGATAGGAACTGGCAACACAGCGAATCCAGGACAGATGATCACTTCAGGACCAGTGGTAAAAGTGGTGATACTGGAGGATGGAGGGAAGGTGGGGTTGATTGGGGAACTGATTATAAGTATATACATATAACCTCCTCTCTGGGGGACAGAGAACATAAAAGTGGGAGAAGGGAGACATCCGACAGTGTAACATGACAAAATAATAATTTACATACTATCAAGGGTTCATGAGGGAGGGGGAAAATGAGGAGCTGATACCAAGGTCTCAAGTAGAAAGCAAATGCTTTGAGAATGATGATGGCAACAAAGGTACAAATGTGCTTAACACAATAGGTTTATGTATGTATTGTGATAAGAGTTGTACAAGCACCCAATAAAATAATTTTTGAAAAAAATTGTTCAAGAAGGGCAAGTGAGAGTCTATTGTACTGGAAATAAGTAAGCAGCCATGGTATCTGGATTTGTCACTGGAATAAGGTAGAATATGCAATCCTTAACACATTTTTATTTATTTATAATGCATTTGGAAGTAAATATATATTTCCTGTTGTAAACCTGTATTTTAAAGAGAGGGAACATTCTTATACACTGTCAATTGAGAATCACAATTAATTGGATTTGTCATTCAGATAAAAAAGGTTAACTAATGGGGAAATTCTCCCAACTTTGATATACGCAGAACCATGCCATCATGCTAGGCCAAGGCCAGCAAGTACTTTAACAGGAATACAAGTGAAGATAAGTGTTTATTTTTCACAAACATATCTGATTACTTTTAGAGATTCTAGAAATTATAGCACCATCTTAAACAACATTTTGAAGCATTGTCATGTTTCACCTAAAAAGGTGTGTTATTTGTTTTCTAAAATTAACTTATTTTATTGATGTTGAGAAGAAAAAATTGAAATCACACAAATTCAGTGACATCTATGTGAACAATTCAGTGACATTATTATATTCTTCAAGTTGTCCAACTATTCTCTCATTTTCTCAGTTATTTCTTTATAGTAACAGAAATTCACTGTCGCATAAGCTTCTAGTTTAATTGAGTTGTATGTAGTTATTTAAAGAGCATAACTCTTGAATCAGATTCTTTTAACTAGTTAATCTATTCTCTGGCTTTAAACCTTAGGAAATATTATTGGTTTAATGTATTGGTCTCCTATAGACTTTGTGCCTCCAGCATGACTAAAGTACGTGAAATTCATATTCTGATCCACAAATTCACCATTTTGATCATAATTATTCTATGGTTCATGGATCAAAATATTCACTAGTAGTAGGCAGGCAGCATCTAGTTTTTCTTGTCTCATGGCATAAGAAGATGCTTTCAAGGAAGCAATTAGCTGCACACGCCACATACTCCTTCTTCTCCTTATCTCCATATTTCTCAATTTTTCTAGGTGAATACAGACCAATGATGAGAACTTGGACGGCCACTTGCAAGCTTTGGCAGCACCAGGCATTATGTAATGAACTAAGATATAGAACAGAAGCAATACACAAACTATCCAGACAAATAGAGACAACCTTCAAATTACAAATGAATTCCATGTTTCCAAGTCTAATTAGTCTAATTTGTATGCATGATTTCTACTTTATGTGTTATTCAATTGTTCTTCAGTAATTCTCATGTATAAAGACATTAAATAAATAATATAAAATCCACTAAAATATCTTTAATATATTATAGCAACTATAATAATATTTTGATGCACAAAATCAAATAACGCCAATTTGTTATGGCAAATCATTGGGTGTACTTCAAGGTTAAAATAAATCATCTTCACAAAGATTGGTTTCTAAATATTGGTTGTAGGTTTTCAGATGTTCATAACTCAGGGTCTACTTACATTATATAATCTCTCTTATATTGAAAGAAAAAGGAACTGTACAGACACTAGAGGTTTGTAGTAGTTTCCAGATGATACAAAAGGGTGGTAACTCAACAGAATGTGAAATTATTAAACAATATAAATATAATACACAAGTAAATGTACTTAGTATAATTCAAAATTAGTTGCAGAAATATATCCACGGCAAGCTGCCCGTATCCAACCTGGTTACAGACAAAGACATAGACTCAGGGGTATTATTGCTGATACAAGAAGGATGTTGGTTGAAAACAGAGAATCCCCAAATCATCATGTTTTTCTTTTCCTTAGGCAAGTCTTTACCAAGGGCAGTTTTATAATAAAGGTGCATGTATCAGTATATTCATTTAATTAATTGATACATGTTACAATATTATCTGTCTAGTTTCATTTACCATTCCCTCAAATAACATTACTTTTTCCCCTAATGGTTGATCGGGAAAATAAAATGCTAATTTTATCTCCTAAGAAACCTCACAATATGTCTGGAAAATAGAGGTATAATTAGAATAAATATTTGTGTGAATACAAATGTAAATAGTAATTCATTATAATTAATTTCCATAAAAATACTGATTAAAGATCATCTAGAATATGAAATAATATTAAAACAGCATTATAATCACTAATTCCCATTTTAAATTCACATTAAACAATAAGCTAAAACTTTAAAGCTTTTTTGTTTGCTTTCAAGACACAATAGCTACATCATTTAATTCAAATTATTTCATTGTAGCTAGGCTTTTTTAATGAAAATTCTTATAGTAGTTAGATGCCTTCAAGTGATCTCTAACTCATAGAGACCCTTATGTATGATAACAGATCAAAGAGCTGCCTAGTCCGGTGCCATTCTCACAATTGATGGCTTGGCAGTAATTGAGTGCATTGTTGGAGCCACTGTGTCGATTCATTTGACTGCAGACTGTCTCTTTTTTACTGTTCTACTTTAGCAAGTTTGAGGTCCTTCTTCAGGGACTTGGCATCCTTATAGTATGCTTGCAGTAAGTGAAAAGAAAGACATAATAAGATACATATTATATCTATTGTACACTAAGTTGCTAATATCACAACACATTACAAATACTATCAAGGAAGCATGATTAATAATCCATTGTGAACACAATAAAGAAGTAATGTGGTCATTATACATTTCTGCTGCTTGTGTACTACACAGTTATGCCTATCCTTTACGTGATGATAAGCCAAGAAGTCCACTACTCTTCTGTGAGTTGGCATAGTGTAGTGGCTTATGGCTCTGGAAGCTATGTCACCAGTATTTCAAATACCAGCAGGATCATCAAAAGTAAACAGGCTTCAGGGAAACCTCCAGATCGGGACCATACCATAAAGAAGAAATAGGATGTCCACTTCCATGGGACGAGCCACTGAAAATTGAGTGAATAGCAGTCTAATATCGCTAGGTGTCATGTCTGAATATGACACTTCGATTTAAAAGGCTTTCAAGGAACAGCTAATGTTTCAAGGTTGTTGTTCTTAGGTGAAGTTCATAGCAACCCTATACAAAAGGATAAACACTGACGGTCCTCTACCATGCTCAAAATTATTCTTAGGTTTGTGGCCGTTGCTGCACCAATTGTGTCAACCTACCCCATCCAGGGACCCCCACTTCCTCACCGCCCTTCTAGTTTACGAAGCATGATGACATTCTCCAGGGAATGGTCTCTCCTGATAAAATGTCTAAACTCCACGAGAAGTATAGCTATCCTTGCAACTGAGGAGCAACCTGGCTGTACTTCTTCCAGGGCAGACTTGTTTGTTTTTTGACGAATCACAATAATTTCAATATTCATCACCAATATCATAGTTCAAATGCATCATTTTTTCTTGTCTTCCTTATTCAATATCCAGCTTTCATATGCATTTGAAGTAATTGAAAATATTCTGTTTTAAACTGTACCTTAGCCCTCAAAGTAATATCCTTGCTTTTCAGTACTTTAAAGAAATCTTGGGCAGCAGATTTACCTAATGTAATGCATACTTTGATGTCTTGACTTCTGCTTCTATGAACATTGTGGAGCTAAGCGAGACAAACCCTTGACAAATTCAATCTTTAGCCCCTTTATAAGTATCACCTATTGATACATTTGTGAGGATGTTGTTTTTCTAGACACTGCATTGCAATCCGTACTGACGGCTTCAACCGTTGATATTCATCGCCAAGCCCTCCAAGCACTCTTCCCTTTCAGGAAGCGAGATTGTGTAATTCACATATTACATATTGTAAGTACGTCTTCCTCAAAAGTTGATACTACATTCTCCTTCAGCATAAAGATAAAATAAATATGTTGAGAGGATACAAACCTGATGTATACCTTTTGTGATGATTAATCATGCAGTATTACCTTATTCTGTTTGCACAGTGGCATCTTGATATGGGTACAGTTTCCACAGGAGCACAATTAAGTTTTCTGCAATTCCTATTATGCTCAAGGGATTCATAATTTGTTCTGGCTCAAGGGATCCATAATTTGTTCTGACTGTGTTGGCTTAGAAATGCAAGTAAATATCTTTCTGGCATTATCTCTTTTCAGCTAACACACATCTGATGTTGGACATCCCTTGTTCAATATCGTCTTCAGATCTGAATTGAATTTCAGTCAGCTCCTTGTCAATATACTACTACAACTGTTGTGGGATAATATTCAGCATGTGATAGCAATTATATTGTTCTCTAATTTGCACTTTATGTTGAGCTTTGTTTGGAATAAGTAGAGATATGGATCCTTTCCAGTAAATTGACCAGCTGTCTTCCAAATTTCCAGGCATAAAGGAGTTAATGCTTCAAGGGTTTCATCAGCTACCTGAAACATTTCCATTGGTATTTTATCAATTCCTATAGCCTTGCTTTGGGCTAATGCTTCAAGTGCAGTTTGGACATTTTCCTTCAATACCATTGATTCTTGTTTATATGCTGCCTCTTGAAATAGTGGAGCGTTGACTAGTTTATTTGCTTCTTGTTCATACAGTGAATATGTGTGTTCTTTCCATCTTCTTTGGATGCTTCTTGCATAATTTCATATTTTGCCCATAGAATGTTTCCTTTTTGTAACTCAAGACTTGAATTTTTCTTGAGTTCTGTCAGTTTAAGATATATTGTTCAGGTTCTTTTTTTTAACTCTAGGTCTTTGCACATTTAATTATTATATTTGACATTGTCTTCGAGAAATGCTAATTGAAATTTTCTGTTAAGATCTTTGACTTCATCATTTCTTCCATGTGCCTTAGCTACTCTATGATTAAGAGCAATTTTCAGAGTCACTTCCTACTTCCACTTTGATCTTTTCTTTCTTTGCTATCTTTTTAATGAATTTTTGATTTCTTTATGTACGATGTTCTTTATGTCATGCTACAGGTTATCAGGTCTTCTGTCATTAGAATCTAGTGCACTAAATCTCTTCTTGAAATGACCTAGAAATTTAGGTGAGATATATTCACTGTCTTATTTTGGCTTTCATGGGCTTGTCTCATTTCTCCAGTTTCAATCTGAACTTACATATGAGCAATTTATATTATATTCCATAGTCAACCACTGGCCAGGTTTTAGCTTCCAATATTGAGCTTTTCCAACAGGTATAGTGCATTTGATATCTGTGTATTCCATCTAGAAATGTCTGTGTGTAAAGTAGCAACATGTGTTGTTAAAGAATGGTATTTGCAATGAGAAGTTGATTTTGCAATGTTCTATCATGTGATCCCATACTTTGTTTCTGTCACCAAGACCATATTTTCCAGACTGTCACTTCCTCTTTGTTTCTAAACTTTACATTCCAATTGTCAATCATTACCAATGCATTTTGATTGCCTGCTCAGTCAATATCCAGCAGAAGATGTTGATAAACTCTTCAATTTCTTCATTTCTAACCTTGGTGGCTGATACATAAATTTGAATAATAGGTGTGTTTTTTGGATTTAGTCTATGTGGAAAGATGTCATCACAGACAGTGTCATATTTTTATCTAGTTCTTAAATCATGAATGCAATGCCTTCGTCTAGATTCTGTTATTTCTATCATAGAATACCATATGATTTTTTTGATTCAAAGTATCAGTTCATTTCAGCTCACAAATGCCTAGAATATTGATCTTTATAAATTCCATTTCATGTTTGACAACTTCCAATTTTCCTATCTTCATGCAAGCATATGTATTTCCAATTTCCTAGCTTCATTCCAAAATCCAATTATTAATTGATGTTTTTAGCTGTTTCTTTTCATTTTGCCCCATCAGTAAATGAAAGTCTCCAAGCCTTTATTCCCTCATGTTTTATCACATCCCCATCATCACGGTCAACTCTACTTTGAAAAAACCAGCTCTTTCTCAGTCATATTTTGAGCTTCTCTAACCTGAGGGGTTCATCTTCTGGTAGTATCTCTGACAATATTCTGCTTCTATTCGTTAGGTTGGGTGCCAGTGTTTTGATGTTATCCATAAAGTTCTTAATCGCTAATTCCTCTGCGGTGGACAACCTCCTTCTTCACAGACATTTCTTAGTAGGTAAGCTCTGCTGAAACCTGTTCCTATTCGGTGTATCTGCTGGTATTTGGAACAATAACCACAGAGCTGCTGGAATCACAGCAATCCCAACGCTACCATATTATGACAAACTGAGCGGCAAGTGATGGTAACAGTTTCATTTGACGATGTAAGATTCATAATGAAAAGAAACAGCTGTAAATATCCATTAATAATTGAAATTCTGAATCTTGGAAAATTGAAAATCTTAAAAATTTAAAATAGAATGCACAAGGATCAATTTTCTTGGTGTTCGTGTGTGAAATATAAGAGTTTGGCCAATTTGAATCTGACAATCACCTGTTTTACTCTGCCAACATTAACCAATTCTTATGAAATGGCATCTAGCTTACCATCAACTAGACCACCTCAAGTACACTATCTGTGCTACGATAATATCTATGTGCTTAATAGGAAGCCTGGTTTGTACAATAATTATTCAAATTTATACACCAACCACCAAAGTAGGTGATAAAGGATTTGAACAGTTCTACCATCTTCTTCAGTCAGATATCAATCAAGTCTGCAATGAAAACACATTGATAATTATTCATGATTGGAACACAAAAATTGAAAAAAAAGTTAATATGACCTTCATGAAAACAACAAAGCTTTAAATTGCACTGACTTTTTCAAGACCAATGGCATACTCTATGCAAATACATTTTCTCAACAACATAAACCATGATTGTACACAGGGACCTCATCAATGGAATACACAGGAATAAATTGAGTACCTCTGTGGGAATAGGTAAGGGATAAGCTTAAAATCATTGGCCAAACAAGGAACAGATCCTCAATTACTCCTACATAAGTTTTGGATGAAATTGAAGCAACTTATAACAAGTTCACAAGAGCCCAAATACAACCTTGAGTGTATGTATTCACCTAAGTTTTGAGGACAAATTTTTGTGGAAAAAATGTGACAGCCTCTCTGGCCTTCTCTGCCTCCCAACGCTGATTTCCCCAAACAAGGGGTCAAATATGTCTCCATCCTCAGCACGTTTTACCCACTTCTTAAACCACATGTTCCTCTCACGTCACTCCACTTCCAGGGAAAGGTTTGCTCATCTTTTTGCAATAGCCATGCAGAACTCACAGGCAATTATTTTCTGATTATGGGTTTATTAAGGAAATTAATAGGTTATAATTAACATGAGGAATATTGCACAGTCAAGACAGTCTCTTCATTGCTAGCCCAGAAGGTAGACCACTCTCTGGCCTCTTCATCTAGCCTCTTCCCTGCATGGCAGTATTGCAAAGCACTCTCAGTGCTTCCAGTAAATACCCAAATGGTTTATCACTGTAGTTACTATAAGTCACACCTGAAGGTTCTGTATTCAGTAAACCTGGATGCCTAAGTAAATTCCACAGAGCAAATAAAACTGAGTGATTTGGGATGGTAGACTAGCTTGTGGAGGGAAGTGTATCTGTGAAGCTCAAAAGTCACCACTCTGTCCCATGTGTGGTTGCCAATTCTGTTGCTGCTGTTCTGGTGTCCTTTCCATTCGGAAATCAGAATGTTCCGTTAACATATTCATTCTAGCCTACTGAAAACTTTTCACGGTAAATTATTTCTTGATGTTACTTAGTCATTTTTAAATGGATTAATTGCTATAGTGAACAACCTGTAAATAACTACCAAATTATAAAAGCTGACAGAAAAGAAAAAAAAAACACTTGTCCACAAAAGTGATATCGTTTGCTTATCCATAAATATTTTTTTCATGGTGATATGTCTTCCCTATGAAATGCTCATTCCCAATGTATATATTAGATAAATATTAACCAACTGAATAAAAAATCAAGAAAAATATGTTTCATCCAAATATGAGGAGAGATGTTAGCTGAAAGAAGGCAATGGAGAGAGGTTATAACAAATTGCAGTCAAGTACAAGTTAGCATTGTGCTATTTGAAATGTGAGAGCTGGGGGAAATTTGAAGTATTGCCCTTATGGGACAAAGAAATGAAACCATAACACAAGCGATGTGATGCATTCACATAGCATCTGGACATGTTCTAGAAAAGATTTAAACATTCTTCACATTCCCATTTGTCTGGAAATACCGACTGGTTTCATCGCCATTTTATTAGGCAATTGGAGCTTTGCTTTCCATTGGGCTTGCCCACAATGTGCATGCAGGATTATTGCACCTGAGCAATGACGGGTCATTTCAAATGAATCTGGGTCTTGTCTTCACTAACTATGTAAACATACTGTGATTTCTAACTGCTGTCTAAACAGTATTCTCAAGTAAATGTGATTTTGAATTGAGTTTTTATGCAGTTCATCTAAGGTAGTAATACTGACCATAAACGCACTGTCCTTTACTATGAGTGTAGCTGCTTTATTTAAAAAGAATTCAATTCTTGATGTATTACTGTGTTAGTTCAAATATTTCTCTCAAGGCTTGCATTATATATATAGATATATATTTAATTGACTTTATTCAATAGTAAATTTACTGAATATGTGAGTGAGATTGGTAAAGGACATGAATAACATATGTTGACACAGGGAGAAAAATCTCAAAAATACTAAGTGACTGGACTTAACTCAAATGACTAAAAATAAGAGTAAACAGTATTACCTAATTCGACACTCAACACTTTAAAACAATGAATTTACCCGTGTTCCATATATTTAAATATTAATTATAATAATAAAGGAAGTCAGAATAATAATAGCATCTCACAGAATATAATTTTATAACAATATGAATGACTTTTATAATATGCTTCAGTGTTCAGCTTTATCTCTCCCCATTCATTTTTGTCATTGGGTGCTCTCCAGCTCCATTGAGAGACTGATCAAACTACCTTGTTTACCGCGAGTGGTCTTTAGACAGTCACATCCGTCACACTTCACTTTCCGGTCTGTCCTTTAGCACTTACAGAAAATTGTTTTGTCTTGATTTTTAGTCTAAATTAAATTTAATCTCATCTAGAAAATCTCCATTTTCTTACCTGTCAGTGTCCAGATTATGCTCCCGACTGCTTCCCCACAGAGCTTTCAGGGCCCCTGCTACATAAAGACTGTGCAACTATTAAAACTGCTCTTCTCGTCACTCGGTTTATTAGTTACCTACAAATATGCTTACATTTCATGGTCTCTCTTTTTTAATCTTATTGTTAATAATGTTATAATACAATATGGATTTTACACAGCAAGTTTGCTTTTAGTATTCTTATCATCTAAATCATATCACACTATAGCAATTTATATTTACCACATGTTAGAATCTGAAGGAGGAGATCAATGACACGGTAGTGGCATTATGAGTTACCACACTGAGTGTTCTATGGTGTGATTCAACCTAGTCATGGGAGTATTCTTGATCTTTTTAACCAGATTTCTGATGTTCACTCAAATCTAAATCACTCATTAACTGAGAAAATATTAAAAGCTCTAGGTATTCTATGTGTCAGTGTACTTATCTGTAAAATTGTAGCCATGAATTTAATCAATCTATCAAGATTATTATAAGAGAAAAGTAGGTTAATATGAAGGTAAGATAAAAAGTATGGCAACTAAATCAGAAAATAATTATTATACAAAAATCTGTACATATGAAGATATTATCTCTATATATCTTCTATATCCTCCATCCTGGTCTGTACCTTTCTGAAGGCATTTCCTTCATTCTAACCATTCCCTTAAGAATTATGTGTTCTCCTGGTCAAAGCAGCCTGAGGGCACCCACTGAGGCCCCAGCCCCCACTCCAGCTGCTGAAACATCTCGGGACTGCGGGTCACCAACCCGACAGGGAACTTGGTCTACACAGCAGTCTGACCCACCCTTACAGTAGGTCATAGGCAATCGCCTGAAAGAATCCTTAACAACAACATATATAAGGTTACTCCTGTCTCCCAGAAGCATGGGGCCTATGAAAGGATCAAGGAAAAATCAACAGACCACATCACTCCCAACAAAATAATCAGAGAAACGAGGCACTTTAACAGACCTAACGTCACTCATAGAAGAAACAGATATAGATCAGCCACAAAAGGAAATCTTCAGAACTCTGCTTGCAGTAATACAGGAGCTAAGAGAAGCAAACCAAAATAAGGATGCAACGATAGAGGGGATGAAATGCACAATAGAGGGGATGAAGACCACAATAGAGGGGATGAATACTATCCACCAAAAGGAACGGCAGAAACTAACAGAGGAGGTAGCAGAGGCCACACAAAAGGTCACAGAAGCTATATCTAGGCTTGAGGAGGCTGAGAACCGTTTCAGTGAACTCCAGGATGCTCAAACCAAACGAAGCAAGTGAGAAAAACAATCAGATAGGAAAATTAAAGAAACAGAAGACAGCCTGAGATCAATGACAGATGCTATGAAGAGGAATAATATTCAAATAATCGGTCTACCGGAACACAACATAACACACAAATCGACTGCCAAGATAGCAAAGGAATTTCTGGAAGAAAATTTCCCCAACCTAACAAAGGAGAATCCGACTCTCATACAGGAAGCAGAGAGGACGCCGGCTAAGCTAAACACCAAGAAGAACACGCCAAGACATATAATTGTAAAATTATCCAACTTAGAGGAAAAAGAGAAAATTTTACGAGCATCAAGAGAAAGGAAGACAGTCACATACAAAGGAGCACAGGTAAGAATATGCTCAGACTTATCAGCAGAAACCATGAAGAGGAGGAGAGAATGGAGCAACATCTTCCAAAAACTGAAAGAAGAAAATGCCTCCCCCAGAATCCTATACCCTGCCAAGTTATCCATTAAGATAGAGGGTAAGATAAGGGTCTTCCAGGACAAGGAAGAACTCAAAAAATATACTGCAAGTCACCCGACCCTGCAGAACATACTGGCTGACTCACTATGGCCAGAAGATCAAGCTCCAACTAGAACCACCAGGAGAGCACCATATAGCCCATCTCCATCTAGAAGCCAACATGCCAGCAACACGTACCAGGACAACACGGTCTCAGATGGAAAAGAGGACAGGATAGAAACCCTCCACTCAAACGCAGTACACTGATATGAAGGAAGATAGGCAAAGACCCAAAACACAAAACAGAATATGGCAACCATGAAGCCAGAGATAGTAATAATCACTCTGAATACAAATGGGCTCAATTCATATGTTAAAAGAAAGAGGCTGGAGGATTGGATTAGAAAACATAACCCATCAATCTGCTGCCTGCAAGAGACACACCTTAAGCGAGCAGACAAGCATATGTTGAGAATAAAGGGCTGGCAGAAAGTTTACCAAGCAAATGGTAACTCCAAGAAGGCAGGAGTGGCTATCTCAATCTCCGACAAAATGGATTTCAAGATCCAAAACATAAAAAGAGACAAAGAGAGACACTACATAATGCTCAAAGGCTCAGTAAACCAGGAAGCACTTAGCATACTGAATATTTACGCACCTAATAATGGCGCGGCAAATTTCGTCAAACAAACTATTAAAAAAATGACAGAAGAAATCACGGAAGCAACAATAATAGTGGGGGACTTCAACACTCCACTATCAGAGAAAGACAGGTCACAGGGAAAGAAGCTCAGCAAAGAGGCCAGAGAGCTAAACACTGTAATTAGGCAACAGGGCCTGATAGACATCTAAAGAGCTTTTCATCCAAAAGCAAAAGGTTTCACATTCTTCTCCAATCCACACGGATCTTTCTCAAGAATAGATCACATGCTGGGACACAAGGCCAACCTGAGTAAATTCAAACACATAGATATTATCCAGACGTCTTTCTCAGACTACCATGCCATAAAGCTGGAGATTAATAGGAGGGCACCCAGAAAAGCAAGGGCCACCAATTGGAGAATAAACAACGATCTCCTGCGACATGAATGGGTTAGGTCCAGATCAGAGAGGATATCAGGAAGTTTCTAGAAACTAATGAGAACGAGCATACAGCATATCAAAACTTATAGGACACTGCAAAGGCAGTTATCAGAGGTAGCTTGATATAACTGAATGCATATATGAAAAAGAAGAAAGGCGTATGACAGATATGTTAACACAAAACCTCCAACAACTAGAACAGAGTCAACAGAACTACCCCTCCAATAGCAAGAGAAAATAAATAATAAAAATCAGAGCGGAGTTAAACCAGTGGGAAGACAAAAGAACAATGCAAAGGATTAACGCAACAAGAAGCTGGTTTTATGAACGAATTAATAAAATTGACACTCCTCTGGCAAAGCTTACCAAAGATAGAAAGTAGCAAACATCAATAGCCAGGATGAGGGATGAATCGGAGGCAATAACAACAGACCCCAATGAGATAAAAAGGATAATC
Organism: Tenrec ecaudatus; assembly: GCF_050624435.1. Taxonomy (NCBI): domain Eukaryota; kingdom Metazoa; phylum Chordata; class Mammalia; order Afrosoricida; family Tenrecidae; genus Tenrec; species Tenrec ecaudatus. The sequence goes on from NC_134531.1 coordinate 239,492,488, forward strand.
ACAAAGTACTATGAAGGTTTGTATTCTAATGAATTCAGAAACCTGGAAGACATGGATAAATATTTAGAAAAACAATCTATCCCTAGATTATCTGAGACAGAGATCAAGAACCTCAACAAACCCATAGCGAAGGAAGAAATAGAGAGTGTCATCAAAAACCTACCAAGGAAAAAGGCCCCAGGGCCAGATGGCTACACAGCAGAATTTTACCAAACATTCAGGGAAGAGCTGACACCGATCCTCCACAAAGTATTCCATAACATAGAAAAGAACGGCAAGCTCCCAAACTTATTTTACGAAGCCAGCATTACTTTGATACCCAAACAGGGAAAAGACCCCACAGGTGTAGAGAATTATAGACCAATATCTCTAATGAACATAGATGCAAAAATCCTTAACAAAATATTGGCCAATAGAATACAAAGGAACATCAAACATATCATTCACCACGACCAAGTAGGATTCATCCCAGCCATGCAGGGATGGTTTAACATATCATACACCACATATCATACACCACATCGAGAAGCAAAAGGATAAAAACCATATGATAATATCCATAGATGCAGAAAAAGCATTTGACAACATCCAGCACCCATTCCTAATCAAAACACTCATGAAGATAGGATTGGAAGGTAAGTTCCTCAGGCTCATACAAGCTATCTATGAAAGACCAATAGCCAACATCATAGTCAATGGAGAAAAGACAAGAACAATATCACTGAAAAAGGGTACAAGACAAGGATGCCCCCTGTCCCCTCTTCTATTCAATATCGTTTTGGAAGTTCTGGCTACCAACATAAGACAGCGGAAGGACATCAAAGGGATCCAGTTGGGAGAGGAGGAGGTGAAACTATGGTTATTTGCAGATGATATGATCCTATACATTAAAGACCCCCAAAACTCCACAGTTGGAATACTTACAGCAATAGAGGAATACGGAAGAGTAGCAGGATACAAGATCAATAAACAGAAGTCGGTAGGGTTTCTATACACATTGGACAGGGCCATGGAAGAGGCGATTAAGAGGGAAGTACCCTTCACATTAGCCAAGAACAAACTGAAATACCTAGGAATATATTTAACAAAAAATACTAAAGACCTTTATAAGCATAATTATAAAACCCTATTACAGGAAACCAAAAGTGACCTTCACAAATGGATGACACTCCCCTGCTCATGGTTAGGTAGGCTGAACATAGTAAAGATGACAGTTCTTCCTAAAGCACTCTACAAGTTCAATGCTATACCAATCCAATTACCATCAACCTTCTTCAAAGAATTGGAAAAACTGACCACCAACTTCATATGGAGAGGGAAGAAACCCAGAATTAGCAGAGAACTCCTCAAGAAGAAGGACACAATTGGAGGACTCGCCCTACCTGATTTTAATGCCTACTACACAACTACAGTGGTCAAAACAGCATGGTACTGGCACAATGATAGGCACTCAGACCAGTGGAAAAGAATAGAAAGCCCAGGAGTAAAATCATCAGCATATAGACAACTGATCTTCGACAAGGGTCCCAAAAACGTCAAGTGGGAAGCAGATGCCCTCTTTAATAAGTGGTGCTGGAAACAATGGATATCCACATGTAGAAAGTTGAAACAAGACGTCTACCTCACCCCATTCACAAGAATACACTCAAGGTGTATCACAGATCTAGAAGTCAAACCCCAAACCATTAGGACCATTAAGGAGGGAATCGGGACTAATCTCAGAGCACTGGCCCTGGGAGCACATAGGCTCACTGCAACAGGGAAGGGGACACACACAGATGAACTGGAAATCGACAAATGGGATCTAATAAGAATAAAACACCTGTGCACCTCGAAAGACTTTGCCAAGAGGGTGACAAGGCAACCCACAGACTGGGAGAAGATTTTTAGTAATGACACATCAGACGAAGCGCTCATTACTAAAATCTACAACACCATCGTGACCTGCAAAAAGAGGAAAACAGTTAACCCTCTAAGGAAGTGGGCAAAAGAAATGAGAAGAACTTTCACTAGAGAGGAGATCAATATGGCCAATAAACATATGAGAAAGTGCTCGAAGTCCCTTGCCATAAGAGAAATGCAAATCAAAACAACCATGAGATACCACCTAACACCCCTGAGGCTAGCCCAGATCAATAAATCAGAGAGCAACAAGTGTTGGAGGGGCTGTGGTGAAGTAGGAGCCCTCCTCCACTGCTGGTGGTCGTTCAGATTTGTACAGCCACTGTGGAAAGCAATCTGGCGATACCTAAAGAAAATGGAAATTGATCTACCTTATGACCCAGCCTATCCCTCTACTGGGCATATACCCGGTTGAAGCAGCAAATAAAACACGACCAGTCATATGCGCTCCAATGTTTATTGCGGCACAATTCACAATAGCAAAGACTTGGAAACAGCCTAAGGTTCCATCGAGAGATGAGTGGAGTAGCAAACATTGGCACATACACACAATGGAGTATTATGCAGCACTTAAAAGCACCGATGAGCCCATGAAACACGTTATTTCATGGGAAGAGCTGGAAGGAATGATGTTAAGCGAGGTAAGCCAGACCCAAAGGGACAGGTACAACATGAGTCCCATGAGGTAAGTACAATCAGCATGACAGAAATAGAAGAATAAACATCCATCCCACAATAAACGGGAGGAAGCATAGATAGTTGGAGGGAGGACAGGCCACACCTAGGGAGGTACATGAGAGCCCAGCATAAAGAAGGAGTAGTGGGGTAGGGAGAGGGAGAACAGGAAGGGGGAGAATCCGAATGGATGGTAAGGGGGGGAGGCAGGTACTAACCCACCCGGGGGAGAGTATCGGTTGTGTCCCCACAGATCTGGAACATGCATGCGGACCCCAACACGACACACCAAACAAGGAGGGCAACGCAAACTACAGAGGTCTACACAAAGAGGCTGGACGACAAGCTGGCCCAAACCAGAATTAGGCCGACCCCCACACTCAAAGGGAATACCACAGAAAACAAAAATAGATAGTCTGGAATGGGAAAGGAACTGACCCACCACAGCACATCCAGAAGGAAGCTGAAACAAAAGAAGGAGAAAGGACGTAGTGGAGTACACCTGGGTCCATCAAGCCCAAAGTCGATAGACCAGCTAGAAGGGCCCATCATACAGAGAGGACCATTCAGCTGACCACACTACGAGATACGACATCCTGCACCAACACATGGCCCTACACGGGACAGCACCTGAGACACAATGGGGGATGGGCGACTGAGCTGACCCCGCCACACTGAGGCAAACACTGGGGGCGTGCAATGGAGCAGCGGAGGAAGCAGAGCAAAGTGATCCCGAGGGAGTATAAAGGATGGTCTTCTGGGCCAGGATGCGGCGCCTCACAAGCTACACCTAGAAAACACTCCTAAAGGCCAACGAACTGACCTTGAACTACTAGCAATTTTTCTTTTAATATTTGCTATCTTTTTGTTTAGTCTTTTTAAAATTTGTTTTGTTTTTTACCTTGTAAATTTTGTATGTTAGTGGCTTTTCTGCTTATCAGTGTGTCGATGTTGCTTCTGTCAAAGCCATGTTCTTATGGGCCACTTGAGCGCAGTCAAAGTCATATCCATTTGTATGCGCTTATTACTACGTCAGCAGATCCACCAAGACAAGATAGGCTGGACAAATAATGAGAGAAGAAAACAACAGGACCAACGGTCCTGGAGGGACATGAGAGCGTGGGAGGTAGGGGAAGGGAGGAGGTGTCGCCCAACACAGGACAAGGGAACAGCGAATTGTTCAAAACCAGAGGAAGGAGGGGAGGGGAGGACTGGAAAGGAGTGACCAAGAGCAAGGTAACTGAGAGGAACTACTGAATCCAGAATGAAGGCTAAACATGGTAATGGGTCAGGAGGAAAGCGAAAGGAAACAGAGGAAAGGAGTAGGAGGCAAAGTGCATACAGAGAAGCCTAAATACAGACATGTACATATGTAAATATATTTATGATTATGGGGGCAATAGATTTATATGCATATATTTATAGGTTCAGTAGTAGGGTAGCAGATGGACATTGGGCCTCCTCATGCATAATTCCCCAATACAATAGCACCTCGGCCTGCTAAGCAGCCATTGCAGGATACCCATCTTCCCGACATGATCACTGAAGACAGCCGTGTGTGTAAGCAAATGTGGTGAAGAAAGCTGATGGTGCCCGGCTATCAAAAAAAGATATAGCGTCTGGGGTCTTAAAGGCTTGAAGGCAAATAAGCGGCCATCTAGCTCAGAAGCAACAAAGCCCACAGAGAAGAAGCACACGGCCTAAGCGAATACAAGGTGTTGAATGTTCCATGTAGCAGATACAAAGGAACAAAAACAATCATTGTGTGATCACCTTCCTCACATAATCACTGAAGACGAAAGTGTGCATAAGCAAGTGTGGTGAAGAAGGCGGATGGTGCCCGGCTACTGAGAGATATAGCGTCTGGGGACTTAAAGGCTTGAAAGCAAACAAGCAGCCATCTAGCCCAGAAGCAACTGAGCCCACACGGAAGCAGCACACCAACTTCGGTGACCATGAAGGACAGAGGAGACCAGGTCTCCAACATCAAAGGTGGGGTGGTGGTGAGAATCACATCACCGTGAAAGAGGGGGAGTGAATGATGGGGACCCAATGCCCACCTGTAGACAGCTGGACACCCCTTCCAGAGGGGTAGTGAGGAGGAGATGGGCCACTCAGGGTTTAGTGTAGCAACAATGAAACTCAAAACCTTCCTCTAGTTCCTGAACGCTTCCTCCCCTCCCAATAATCATGACCCCAATCCTACCTTGCCTTGCGGACCTGGTTATACCAGAGGATGTACAGCGGTGCAGTGGAGATCTGGAGGCACAGGGAATCTAGGACAGACGAACCCCTCAACACCAGCGGTGGGAGTGGCGACACCAGGAGGGAAGGGCATGTAGAAAGGGAGAACCGATCTCGGAGATCTATGTGTAACCTCCTCTCTGGGAGATTGGCAAGGGGGAGGCGGGTGAGGGGAGACGCCGGGGAGTGTAAGATAAGATATAATAATTATTTATAAACTATCAAGGGACCAGGGGTGGGATCGGGGAGGGAGGGGGATGGGGGGAGAAAAAGGGAAACCGAGCTGATTCCAGGAACCCAAGTGGAAGGTGAATTATGAGAGTGATGAGTGCAACGAATGTATAAGTGTGCTTTGCTCAATTGATGTATGTACAGATTGTGATAAGAGCCTTATGAGCCCCAATAAAAAGATTTAAAAAACAAAATTATGTGTTCTTTGACCAAAGAGAATGTTGACATATTCTAGAGATAGAAACTGTGTTCTTTTGAAGTATTCTTTGTGTTTGGGGTAAAAAGATAAAGAAGTAATCATGGTAGAGTGGACATGGTAGGTTTGCCAATGAAGCTGTCCAAGGACAGCCCTTGAGAGCTCAAAAACGAAGTAGGTGGATTTTTATGATGGGGCAGAGGTGGGGAGAGTTTCCCAACTTTCCTGGCCTTAATCTCACCAATGAAGTTTTAAATTTTCATACAACTCCCTCATAAGCCTGCAGGATCACCCTAGGTCCTTCAATACAATCTAGCAGAATTTCCCCATTTTGAATTCTAAAGCACTGCTACCTTAACGTTATGAACTACCTTTTTTTCTTGAATTAAAATGGTCAAGAAGATTTCAGTTGAAAAGTAACCTAGAATATAATGAAATTAAATGGACAATTATGGGGGTATTATTATTTGAAAAATTGTGTATTCTATTTTATTGGAAAAAATAATAAATTGCAGAGGAAGAACATTAAATTCATCAAAGACTATTTTAAATCCATCATGAAGTTCAATACTGTATGTGATCAGATAATATCTATGTGCCAAAATTGAAGACATACAATTATTATGAAAATTTACATATGAATCATTAAAGCCACGATGAAGAAACTTGAAATCTACTAAATTCTTCAGTCTGACACTGTTAATTATTTGCTACTAGAATGCTAATCTAAACAACATGAATATACAGAGTCACTGTACCAAAAAGAACTAGTCAACATCCCACCATTTCGGAAGGTGGCTTCTGAAAAAGAAACAATGCTGCTGACAGAAGGAGTTCAAGCTGCACCAAAGGAATGAGCCACATACAAGGCTCCGGGAACTGATGGAATAGCACACGCAGTAGTTCACCCAGCCGGTGATGCTGCAAAATTTACATGATTATTATTTTAAATGAAAACGAGTTGTAAAACACTAAATGGTTGCAACCTCTGATGAGTTTTGGAATCATAGTAAGATACTTACTCTGTTAATGTCTTCAATGGTAACAACATGGATTAAAAATAATTTAAACATTTTTTAGGAAAATGTATACTATAATTCTATTGGTTGGTCCTTCCTGCTTCATTTTTCCAAATTTTTAAGAGTCAAATATTGATGAATTAAAAAATCACCTCTATTATTGTCTAAATATAATTCTATCATTCTAAACCCATATTATTTTCATTATTAGTACGTTTATATGTAATTTAGACTGCTTAGGAAAATGTCTCTTACACCATTTCTTTTTTACGTCAATGTTTTTAATTCTAATTTTGCATCCATATTTTTAAGTATCTCCTTACAAGCAGTGCCATGTTTAGATCACTTTTAGAATTAGCACACCAGGTAACGAAATAAAACAACTTCAATGTTACAATTTAAAATGTTTCTCAGCATTTCTAAATTAAATAATTGAATAGAGAAGCTTCCTATTTTCTCAAGATCTCACAGCCCTTTAGCTACTTTCTTTTCCAATCAGTGGATTACTGACTCTTCTAATATCCAAAGTTTGTATTTCTGTTGTTGTTGTTGTTACCTGCATTGAACCTGTTCCAACCATAGTGATCTTTTGCACAGCTGAATGACACTGTCTGGTCCCACATTGTCTTCACAATTGTGCCTATGCTCGAGCCCATTGTTGGAGCTAAGGTTTCAATCCACCTCCTACAAGAGCTCATTAGTGTCAGTTGCTATCAAGTAGATTTCAACTCATGGCCACCCCATGTATCTGGAGTTTCCCATACTACGTGATTCATAGAGTTTTAAACAGTGGTCCCTTCTTGAATACATATTGTCCACTCTGTTTCCTGAGGTATCTCAGGGCAGATTTGAATATCAAGCTTTCAACTAACAGTAAAATGTTTAGCCATTTTCACAATCTACTCTTCACAATATTCAAAATAGTAAAAAATAATTTGCTTGGGAATCATTCCTATTTAAACAGTGGATGAAAGTTTGCATGCACGTGAATTATGTGGTCAGTTTCCGGCAGGAAGATAACGGAGAGTTCACGTGCATAGTGTTGGCATTGTCATATAAAGAAATCAGATCTGAGGAAGACTCAGCAATAAAGACTGTAAGTGGAAATGTTTTTAGTCTCAAAGAAAACCTGAGACCAGCGAGAACAAAAAGAAGTGAAATACATTGTGCCATAAATGCATAAGCATATGAAAGATACATGTTTTATTTATTTTTCTCATTCCTTGTAAGTATAAGATAATGCTTTCGCTGAGATGTGCAACCATTATCTGGCTTTATAGAGTAAATAATAGTCAAGTGACTTAAACTTGTTGATAACTTTTGAAAAAATTTAGTGTGTGTCATCAAAAGGGCATTGAACCTTATCCAATGAGCTTGTTCCTAGAAGTTTCTCATTACTCAAAAGAATTATGGACCAATCATGAGGGTTTTGGAGTGCAGCCTAGTCAAAAATTGATACTATATGAACAACAGTAATACTGTTTACGCTGATAGAGCTAGACCTCATGTCAATATCAATATAAACTAGACACAAATAGCATCCTAGGAAACATAATAAAAGCAACATTGAGAGAAATTGATTGTAGCTCCGATAATGGAATATTAAAACAGCATTAACAATACTACACTGAAGGGCTTTGTGACAGTTCAAAATGATGTCTCTATAAATCTTCAAAAAATTTTGAGATTAATATCATCACATGGTACTTAAGAAATATATATGATAATTTTATTCTATATATGGAATAATGATTTTAAAGGAACAGTTTATAAGCTGCTGGCAGATCCACTCTAGCCACGGGCAAGCGTCTCAAACAGCCTTACTATCAGGCAGAGACCATTGTAATCTTGATTATGCCACATCTTGTTCTCAGTAATATGTAGTCAGTTATTCCGGGAATATAATTGCATTTTTGTGAGACAATGTAACATCTTTTCTATCTTATTCTAAGAAAAAGGAACACTTGATGTAGCAGGAATTAGGAATTATTCCTTGATCAGATCAATACATAAATAGATACCTTACTTGCCCCCTAAATACAGCTATATGGAGATTTCATCTCATGTACTTTGGGCATTTTTTTTCAACAGAGACCTGATCCTGGAAAGGTTCTTCGTGTTTGGTGAAGTGCAGGAGCAAGGACAAGTACATGACCACTGACAAGATGGGCTGACACTCGGGCCACAACCACAGACGCAAACATTACAGTGGTTGTGAGGACCAAACAGGTTGCCTTCTGTTGTACATAAGGTGGCTATGAATAGGAGCTGTTTGACAGTACCCAACAGCAACAAATACAGCTCTGTAATAATTTTAACCTTGTTTTTCAATTAGAAATACAAATTAAACAAATAAAACTCTACAAGTAAAATTGCAGAAATGTGGTCATTAATTTAATCTAATATTTGGTTATATATTTCATCTTAAATATAGTGTCAGTTCAGGTAGACTAGAGAAACAAATCCAGGGAGACTTAAATGTGTGTAAGGGAGAGTTTTGTATCAAAATTCAAGTGCATATTGAGAAAACATTGCAGTCCAGTCCATATCAATCTGTAAGTCTGATATTAGCCCATATGTGTGATATCAACTTATAAATTCCTCTTCAGACTCATGCCACACGTGCAATGATGCTGAATGCTGGAAGATCACAGGCCAGTGGGTGGAATGTATTGTGGATCCAGCGGCAATGGAAGCACGGCAGCCTGGCAGGGGTCTCCATATGGCTCCTCCAGCTCCAGGGCTCCAGTGTAGCTCCATGTGTCTTGTCAGTGGAAAGACAAAGGAGAGAGTCTGTGTGCATCTGGCCCTCCAGTGAGCTATTTATCTCCATGGCGCCTCCAAATGAGGTCATCAAGCTGCGACCTGAATGACAGGCTAGACTCCACTCCTTCACAAGTTGACACCAGATTATGTAACTACCACATATAGTCTGCTTTTTCAAAATGCTTTCACACTATATTGGAGGATTAAAAAGAAATTAAAACCCTGCCATGGAGTAGATTCCAAATCGTATCAATCCTGCAAGACAGTGCACCGTTCCTTAGGATTCTGAGAGTGTTAACTTTAAAAGAAACAAATAGCCTCATATCATTAGAAGTGTACCAGAAAATATTTAATTTATATAATATATCATATAACTGTATAATTTATAATATGTAATATTATATATTACTAAATTTTATATTACTAATGATTTTATATGGCTACTAAGTAATTGAGCAATGTGTTAAATTCTTCAAGGCTTACAAAGGATTTGTATTCACTTCTAAAAAAAGCAAGCTAAAATTTACATGAATACTATTGTTAATTGCTATCAAGTCAATTTTGAAATCTCCTGTACAGATCATTTCGATACTGAAATACACACCATTGGATTAGTGGAATTCTATTTGGGACAGACAACAAAGCATTTAAAATTTTTTATTATTTCTTTCATCTAACAAGAACTAACTTTTTCTGTTGCCTGATTCCTATAATTGTTTTAATCAGTGATATATATAAATAAAATTTTATAACCATATCTTAGTTGGCTCAAAAATCATTAGACTCCTGATTATTCAAATAATTTGTGCTAACCTACTAACTGAAATGTTGTTGTGTTTGAGCACAGGCAGTGATGCTACTGATGAAAAAACGTTATGGACCATAGTTCTACAGGTATGACTATGAATGTAAATCAAATTACTATAACAGGACTGACTGTTCTTTTAACTTAAAGGAATTGCACAGGAAGAGATTTTCAACTAATCCTATTCCATATATTTTTAATATCTGAGGTATAATGTAGTGAAAATCACTAGTAAAAAGATGAGTTAAAATATCAACTATGGCTTCAGTTGTCAAAACAGCTGGAGAATATCTATATTTATGTGTGTATGAATGTGATAAGCACATAAAATTTAGATTAATCAACAAGCAGGAAGATCCTCAGCAAGACAAAGTGAACAATGATGTCAAACATGACAACCGTATAGAGAAGGGTTCAATCGTGTTTTCTTCTGTTGCTCCTGGGATCACTGTGAGTGGGAACTGGCTGCACGGCACCTAAACAGAACAACAAAGTGAGTTTCAAGAATTGTAGAGTAGTTTGAGTTGCTGTGTGATGATGTGAATTCTCTGATTAGTGAATTCTGATCAGAGCTAATTAACTTTACACAGCTTTACAGTCATACCAAAGCTGAATTGTAACTTCTTCTTCAGGCTTTTCCAATATCTGTACCAGTGCATTGTAGAAAAAGCATGGGAACTTCACATTAAGCTTGCATAAATGATTGGAGAGTCAGTAAAATAAGAATTTTTTCTCCTCTGTTTGGGCCAAATTCTAAGCCAGGATGACTCTTTCAGGATGTATCATGAAATATATTCATAAGTAGATTTTTGTAAGTTATAGAACCTTGCCTGTTTGTTTCTTCACCATGAGTATTGAACATGTATATGTATACAGGTTCAAGGTGACACAGAAGGAGCACTGGTGATGGAGTGGTGAACTGCTTGGCTCCTAGTTGAAAAGTGGGTGGTTTGAAAGCACACCAATAAGAGGTTGCAAGAAATAAGACATGATCTCTTTTGTGCAGATTACAAAAAGCCTACGGTCAAATCTACCCTGTCACATAGGTCACCATAAGCTGAGATAATCTTGACAAATCTATTAACAGAATAGGTGACACAGTTGCTCAACTACTAAGATGAAAGTTGGGAGTACCCAAAGCTACTATAGACGGAAGGACTGATGAGCTGTTTCCCCAAAGATTATAGTACAGAAAATCTAATGGGTCAGGTATATTTTTGTTATTATAGTCACCATGAGTTGGAATAAATTTGAAAGGAATGTGTTTATTTGTATACATAGGTTTGCAACTGCATGTGTGTGTGTGTGTGTGTGTGTGTGTGTGTAAGTCTAGGACATACCCAGAGGCACACACATAATGATATATATAAAAAATGAGTTATTGAATAAATTAAGTCTACATTGTCAAGTTAAGACTCAAGTATATGAATATATTTAATGAGTAAACTATGAATAAAGTATGAGAAATATAAATTATATGTGTGTATGACATACACAGAGGCCCTTACAAGTAAGGACATATTATATCAATAACTGATTTAGAATAAAATAAGCCTACATTGCCAAATCTAGATTAAATTGTATTAATAAATTGAATAAACTATGAATTAAATTATATGACTAAACACTTCACTTTCAACTTAGTTTCTGTATATATATGATTATTCAATATAATCAATGTAATAGCTTTTTGACATTAAATATTTGAGAATGATATTTTAATTTACCAAATTTATCAGTGTCAAAACAAATGCTGTTTTACATTTTAACAGTGATTGGGGAAAAAGAACCTCAACTGACAGATAAAATTAATACTAATATAGTTAAAAATCTAATATTTATTTGAAATGGGATACCATGATTATTGTGGATAGATCTAAAGTCTACTACATTAAATGTATTGCTTATTATCTTAAAAGCAGTATTATGGAAAAAATCCTATTGCTGACATGAATAAAGTCAAACCTTAGTTCCATAATGATAATAAAATAGAAATATCTTACCCTACATTTATAGAGTATTTTATCATAACTTGATGGATCCAACATTTGTGCACATTTTTCATGTGCAGTTAAAAATGCAATATCCCTGATAAATTATTCTCCAGGTAGACATGACTTTATTGATTTTCTATAAGGTGCATTGAAATATAAATCTGGGTGACACAGTCAACTAAATTAACAAAGAACACACTTAAGACTAATTTATCTAAAACTTATAAATATGATGTCAGTATAATTATATCATACAATAGGAGGAAAATGAATTCTATAATTCAGAGCTATGTGACTCTTAATCAGCTAGATTTTTAAAATTTTCATAAAAATGCCTTAATTTTTTTCAAGGTTGCTTATATTATTTTAAGTTTTTTCTCTGTATCATTAAAATAAAAAATCATATTGAGTCTATGAGCTTGTTTGAACAAAATCAAAATATGTCTTTAGAAAAATACTCAAATCTAATGGAAAATAGATTGAATTAAAAATTAGTTTAATTTTTAGACATCAAGTCCAATAGCTTATGGCAGTATTTCTTTTAAAAAGACATACAACCAGGTTTAAACTAATTAAAATCTGACACCTTAACAAAGCTGAATTATATATTATTTTCTTCTTTCATATGAATATTTGTCAGTGTTCCATTTCTATCGCATGAAAGAAAGTAAAGACAAATGAAACAAATAGGTATTTTACCACATGATGGATCACAGTATGATAACTATAGTTCTTTATAAATATATATTTAATTTTTTTGTGTACTGAATAATTACATTTTTCACGCCACGATATTTTTCATGGACAGTTTCAACACTTACAAAGCAAAAAATATTACTACATATTTTAGCAGACCTCACTAACAATGTTGTGTTTTAATACTTCCCTGGTCATATATTAACCATGAAATAATAAGTTTGCATTTAGTTCCAATGTGCATGGTTTCGCTATGAGTCGGAGTTGACCCTATAGTATCTAACAATGAAAGCAATCTAAACAAATTGGTAAAACGTTTCTAAGCTAAATTATAGAGAATAATTTAAAGTCTAAAGCATTAGGACGGGTTTGTGTGTAAGGAATAAATGAGAACACACACTATTAAGGAGTGCCATGGATCCCTAGCTCATCATTCTACCTGGTCTATTGTTTAATATAGAGTTTTTCATGGAACCACATAAAGTAATTAAAAGTGTGACTAAGAAAACTACTGAAACAAGTGGGAAATTCATTGCAATTATTCTTTTATGTAAAAAAATTAAAGTTCATACTTACCTGTCAGAGGAGACACCATGATCACAAAGGTGGCTTTCTCAGGGAGAGACTAATCCATCGCATTCCGGATGTGCTGACCCTGTGATTTTGCCAAGTGTGGAAAGCTCGACTGCATAACTTGGTAGTGGGTAACTGTGTTCGCACTCTCCCCTGTTTAAATCAAAAGAGAAAAAGAAAAAAAATCTAAAGTTCTCTTGAAATATTCATGTGTTGTAGCAAATAGCGTAAGATAGACAAATTAAATTGTTTTCATCTTTGCTTTTTCTCATGCACTGGTGAAACGGAGCATGCACACAAGACTTCATATTTATAAAGGAATTATGACTTCTCTCGACAACGGAATTAAGGCAGTAGAATAATCTAAATGTATTAAATGCATTGCAGGAAATATGTGCTGATGTTAGAAAGCAAACTCTAAAATTTAAATACCTGTGTACTTCAAAACCCAATTTTACCACTTTCCAATGGATCTTGCCTGCTCAGTATATTTAGCAAGTAAGCACTCACAAAATATGTGTAATATGATACCTCTTGACTTTTAGGTTTACCTATATTGGAATTCCAGAATAAATTTAAAATACATCATGCTTCTGGACGCCTGTGTACTGTAATTTTCATTTGTAAACATTAAATATATACGTGTGAGAAAGCACACTCCATGATAAGGAACATCATGCAACTATTTAGCAGAGGACATGTCTTTGGCAACAGATAGTTCAATAAAAATTATGACACTTTTCTTTGACACTTTAAATATTATTTCCTATTGGCATTTATTTTTTCTTTATTCATTAAAAATATAGCTTATCTAAGTAACTCTTACTTTTAATCAATATTAGTTTCTTAGTTTTGAACCTCCTCTGCTCTGTCCTCAAAATGTAACATCCCTTCCCTGACCCTGGCTTCTGGCCCTTATATGATAGAAAGTGAAAGAAAGGAGTATTTTATGCTTCATTTTTATAATAAAGAACATGGTTTGGCCTTTATCATGGATTCCTTCAAATAAATGTTGCGATTCCACAGTAACAGGTTTACATCTAAAATTTCCAGAAAGTGTGCAAATTAGCAGGGGCTGACCAAGCCCGAGGGAGTACTTAGGACTGCTAACCACAGCGAGTCTGTGGGAGAAAGATGCTTTCATACATATCACAGCCTTGGAAGGCTATTTCCACTGTTCTTTGGGGTTGCTATGAGTCAGAATTCGCTCAGTGGCCATCACTTGGCAAGCCTCATAGAATCCCCCTGATCAAGTAAACTCAGACAGGAAGAGGGATCTGGCTGAATCATTGAAGCTTTCTCAGTGATCTATTGCTGATGACTGTACAATGAGATCACAAGCATGATTTTTGCACGAAGCCAATAAACACTTTTTTTCAATGTGGAAGTTTGTTAGTTTCATAGTTTATAGAAAACCTGGATTACTATGAATCAGTGGCAGGTACATTGATAGACAGTGCTGTAAGCCTTCCCAGACTTAGTAGTATGTTCCTCTTCATTTATAGACATTTTAAAAACAATATTACAAAGCTTTGGTGGCTCAGTGATTAAGGTTGGCATCAAACTGAAAGGTTGACAGTTCAAAAGAGTGACTCCACTGCTGAAAGATTTGACAGTCTGCTGCCATACATATTTGCAGCTTTGGGAATTTGTGGGACGATTCTACTGAATCCCTTAGGGTTTCTATGAATCAGAATCAACTTAGTGGAAACAGGATTTGGAGTTGTGTTGCTATATTATAGTTATAATTATAGTGAATATAATCTGTTCTGTAAATTTTGTGAGATTCGAGGAATTAAGAAACCCACAGGAGTGGTAAAAACCACCAAGAACAGCATTTATATATTTGGAAACTTGAAAGCTTTATGTTGTTTTGGCTGTTTGCTCTATATGCCTTTTAAACTTGTGTGTTCTGTCCTAGTACAAGTTCAAACTGTCTGTCATTGATTAGGTTCTAAGTCACAGACATCCACTTTAGGACTTGAAAGACTGTAACTCTTTATGTTACAATTGTCTGTTAGTTTGTTCCATTGTGTTGCCTTGTGATTTGCTCTGGTACTAGGAACTATATCACTTGTATTTTATATACCAGCAAGGCAACCCAAAATGAACAAGTTTCAGCAGAGCTCCCAATCTCAGAACAGATTAGGAAGAAGCTAGGAGGCTGGTCACTAAAGAGGAGAGCAAATGCTTTGAGAGTGATTAGGTCAAAAAAATGTACGGATGTGCTTTATACAATTGATGTATGTATATGTGTGGATTGTGAAAAGAGTTGTATGAGCCCCTAATAAAATGTAAAAAAAAGAAAAGAAAAAAAAAGAAAATGATTAGGGCAAAGAATGTACAGATTGGCTATATACAATTGATGTATGTATATGCATGGATTGTGATAAGAGTTGTATGAGCCCCTAATAAAATATTTAATAAAAAAGAGGAAATTGTCACTGAATATGTTATGGATAGCATCAAAATATTAACAGATACTGCTACTTCATAAATACAAGCAGATATTTAGAAGAAACAGTGCCAGAAGAGGAGCCCCTTAGGTCAGAAGGTAGTCAAAATATTATCGAGGAGGAGCTGTCTTCTCAAATCAATGTCAACTATAATCACGTGGATAAAGTCTGTGAGAATAAAGCCATTGGGACCTTCATAAGCTGATGGACATGACTCAAAATGAGACAAAACAACTGAAATCATCAATTAATAATTCGTACTTGGAATGAATGAAGTATGAATCTAGGAAAAATGGAAGTTATAAAAAATAGAAGGGAATACATAACAGTCAATGCTGTAGGCTTTGGTGAGCTGAAATGGACTGGTATTGGCCATTTTGAATTAGAAAATTATATGGTTTACAATGCTGGCATTGAACTGTCAAAAAGAATGGCATTTCATTCATTGTGAAAGAGGATATTTCAATATATATATCTTGAAGTACAATGCTGTTTGTGATAGGGTAATATCTGTTGCATACAATGAAATCCAGGCAACATAATTATTATTCAAATTTATGAACCAACAAATAATTGTAGGGAGGCAGATATTTTAAATGTATATATATACACATACCAATATCATATATATATATATATATATATATATATATATATATATATATATATATATATATATATATATATACCAATATCTTCAATCTGAAGTTGATCAAACATGAAACCAAAATAAATTGATGATTGCTGGAAATTGGACTGAAAATTTGGAAACAAAAGGAAGGAACAATAGTTGAGAAATGTGGCCTTGATAATAGAAATGAAACTTGAGGTCACATGAGAGAATTTTTTAAGACCAACAATTTCTTTATAATCAATGCCTTTTTGAAACAACATACATTAAAATAAACATGTGGACTTCTCCAGGTGGGATACACAGATATCAAATTGACTATGTCTGTGGGAAGAGACAATGCAGAAGATCAATATTGACAGCTAAAATCATGCATAGGACCCATTGTGGAGTGCACTGCTAATAACTCATATGTAATTTCAGATTGAAGCTAAATAAAATAAAATGATTCTACAAGAATCAAAATATAACCTTGAATATATTCCACCTGGATTTTTAGGCCATCTCCGGGTCAGACTTGACACACTGAATATAAATGATGAAAGACCTGCTGTACTGCAGGAGGACATCAAGAACATCACTAATCAAGGAAGTTAAAGGGCATTAAAAAAGGAAGAAGGAAAAAAGTCAAGGTGAATGTCAGAAGAGATTATGACCTGCTTTCAATTGTAGAGTAGCTAAGACAAATGTAAGAAATGATGAAATCAAAGAGCAAAATGGAAAATTTCAAAGGGCAGCTCAGAAAAACAAATTAAATATAATGAAATGTGCAAAGAACTGGAGTTAGAAAAACAAAAAGGAAGTAGACATTCAACATGTCTTAAACTGAAAGCTATATCTAATACTAACACAAGATACTAAAATGCCCTACATATGAATAAGATCCTTTGCACAACAAAGTTTTAGAATTTATTATAACAGTGTTGCCATCAATAGTATTACCCTAAGTCTCATTGAATCATCTATGAGGTGCTACAAAAAATGATAAAAATGTCTCCAAAGATGAAAGAGGGCCATATAGAAATCATAGGAATATGAATGGATTTGAGAATAGCCCTAACCCCAAAATAATTAGTTCTTGTTATATAGTCCTACCCAATAATCATCCTCATGAGATCACTGAAGATCTAAATGTCCAGCAAAGTGTGGTGAGCAAATCGAATGGTGCCCATCAGGAAACATAGCAACTGGGGTCTAAATAGCTTGTCTCAAAACAGGTAGCCATATAATTAAGTGGCAACCTAATCCCATAAAGAAGAAATACAGCAGCACGTGTGAGCCAAGGACTGTAAACAATAAGATCCAAACCTAGAGGAGGAATGGCACCAGTGCCTAAATTCTAAATACCCAATTTGTGGAAGCCTATGGATGATAGTAGAAGCAGTACATCCATATGCAGAGTCCCTATGTGGATTGAATCCCCAGTGAATGCCCACTGCCTACAGACTAGGTATGTGAACGGCCCCAATATTAGAAAAAGAGAATTATAAACAGTTCTTAGAAACTGTACTTTAACTGGAATGTAATACTTTGCCATTAGATCCATTGGGCACAGTTGGAATTGATCCTAAATTTTAAACATCATTTGTTTTTAGGTCTTTTTTTAGGCCTTTTTTTAGGCCTTTCGCTGTTTTATATGATTAGTATGCTAAGCTCTTTTGTTTTCCCTTCTGTTCTTTGTCCTTGTTTTACATGTTTTTTTTTCCATGTATGGACAATCCAGAATTTATGAAGACAGTAACTGAAAAAGCAATTACCTGAGGGCACAGAAGGGGAGGGTGGGAGAAGTGGGAAGGCCAGGCCAATGGGTACAAGAAGAAAGAAAATGTTCTAAAATCATTGTGTTGATAATTGCACCACCTTTCTTAATATGATCAAGCTATTGCATTATATGGTGTGTTGATTACAATTCAATAAAATTAATTTTTTAAAGGTGAGAAGAAACAGCTACAAAAATCAACTATTAATCAGAACTGGAAATGTGTCAAGGTGAATCCAGGAAAACTTGAATGTGGTAAAAAAAAAGAAATGGAACATATAGAGATCCATATGCTAGGCATTAGTGATATGGACTGGTAACACAGACTGGTATTGGCAATTTTTGTATCAGAAAATCACAGCTTACTTTGGTAATAACACAATCAAGAGAAATAAAATTACAATGACATAATCACTCTATTAATTCCTTCTTAGCCACCATCCTTGTGATTATTGCTTTCTGAGTACCTAAATAAATATTCATGGAGAAAGCCCAGTCCTTATGAGTGTGACTTTGACCCTGTAAGCTTATCCCATCTCTATTTCTCCATAAAATTTTTCTTAATCACTATTACCTTCCTTTTATTTGATCTGGAATTTGCTCTTCTCCTCTCCCTAACCTCAGCTATTCAATCGGCAACTTCATACTTATATAAGTAATAGCTTTATTTTAAGTAGTCATCTTATCACTGCACCTTGCCTATGAATTAACCCAAAAAGGCCTAGAATTGAATTGAATTCCTAATTAGTTTAATGAAAATTAATGATTTCAACTCATTAGATTATAACTAAACTCATAATTATCATATGCCCGCCCTTTACATCAACATCTTAACTGCCTTTTTAATAGCCTTATTAGACCGACTAATCCACCGCTCACATTTAATATCAACTCTGCTATGTCTTGAAGGAATGATCGTCTCCTTATTTTTCTTAAATTCAACCTTTTCCCTGAGGATACATTTTACCCTTTATTCCAACATTTCACAGTCATTCGTGACGTGCAATGCTGTAAGTAATAAGATTATATCTATCTACCATCAAGGAAATCCAATCAATACAGCTATTATGCAAATTATGTACCAACCACTAAAGCCAGGGATGAAAAAATTGAAGAATTCTACCAATATCTTCAGTATGAAGTTGATCAAGTATGGAATAAAGATGCATTGATTATTACTGGAGATTGGATTGCAAACATTGCAAGCAAAGAGGAAGACAAAGTGGCTTGCAACCATGGTCTTGATAATAGAAAATAAGCTGAAGACTACATGATAGAAATTTGCAAGACGCAGTAGTGGTTCTTTGTAAATAACTTTTTCAAAACACAAACAGCAACTATGCACATGAAATACACAGAAATAAAATTGATTATATCTGATGGAAGAGATAATGGAGAAGCTCAATATCGGTCATTAAAAGCAAACCAGCAGTCAACTTTGGAACAGAGCATCAATTGCTCACATAAGTTATGGTGAAGTTGGCAAAAATGAAAACAAATCCATGAGGGCCAAAATACGACCTTGAGTCTATCCCACCTGAATTTCAAGAACATCTTAAGAACAGATTCGAGATATGAAGCCAATGACAGAAGATCTGATGATCTGAGAGGACAACAAGAATATCATTCATAAAGAAAGTAAAAGGTCAATTAGAAAAATCAAGCAATAAAAGGTCACTGTGCATGTCAGAAGACACTCAGAGTTGTCTTAATAATAGAGTAGTTGAGGCAAATAGAAACAAGATGATGACAAAGAGCTGAGTTGAGAATTTTAAAGGGCAGCTAGAGAAATGTAAAATATTATAATGAATGTTCAAACTAAAGAAAAATATCATTAATATCACAAGGAAAAAATTGCAACTATGATTGCAGCAGTAAAAAAAGTGCTATCGGAGTCTCCGGCTAGACTCAGAAGAGGACTTGGGACAAGGGATATCATTGCTGGTGTCAAGTGGATCTTGGCTGCATGCAGAGAATGCCAGAAAGATGTTTACTTGTACGTTACTGACTATACAAAGACATTTGACTTTGTCAATCAAAATAGTCTATGGAGAGCCTTGGGGAAAATAGGAGTTCTGGAATTTCAGTGTGTTCACACAGAACTTTTACATGGATCTCAGGAGACCTATGTGGGGACAGAACAAGGGATACTGTATGGGTTAATTTCAAAAAAGATGTCTGTCAAGGTTGCTTCCTCTCATCATATTTATTCTATCTGTCTGCTGAGCAGTTATTCACAGAAGCTGGATTATATACAGAAGAAAATCACATGAAGATTATAGGAAGGCTTATTGACAAACTGCAATAACCCAGGCCCTTAGTCCAGTTAATGGTACACTATTGTTGTATGGATTTCTTACCTGAATTTCAGGCTTTGGGAATAATGGAAAACATCAACTATCACTGGCTGCACACCCCTGTGCAAATCGTGGAATTTACTGGTAGTTTACTATAGTGTTAATTCACCAAGGAATGTAAATTAAATGTAGGTTTCCTTCTTGGACAAGTCCATAATGCTATAACGGTTATTTTTATTTTGCAGTATTGGCTATTAAATATGTTATTGTCAAATTTGTTCTGACTTAGGTCCACTCCATCCCATGTTTTACAGTAGAGCTGTTCCAGGGGGTTTATTTGCTGTGATCTGTATGAAAACAGGTTCTTCCTTCCACAGAATTATCACCATTAAGTCCAAGCCACTATACACACATTGCTGTTGCTTCCCAGCAACCAAACAGCCACTTTAACCAAACAAACAAATACAAACAAATAAACCCAGAGTCATTGAACCACTCTCATTCCTTGAAACCACATAGGACAAGGTACAACGTTTCCATAAGATTCCCAATGCCATGAACTTTATGGAAGCAGACTGCCAACATTGTGCTCTTTCAGATCGATTGGTGCATTTGAACCAATCAGCCATTGGTTAGTATCATCGTGCTCATCCACTGAAAAATCAGGTTACATATATCTACCATTATTGAAGAGCCAAACCCACTATAATTTAGTACTACTAAACAAACAAAAACCCCACTGCTGTGAGGTAGTCATATTTGTTTCTAGTAATCACTCTATTTTATATCTTTTTCTAAAAACTCAGATAAATCTTTATGCATAAATAATGTATTAATAAATAATTGTGTTGACTTAATCCATTAATTTTGTAGATATTCAGGGGGAAAACCCTCTCGCTGTCAGCCATGCCTCTCTTTCAGAAAGTTAGACTCTTTGCCATTCTAATATGCTGCTTTTGGTATATGTGGATGTCATTTTAGTGTATGTAATGCTGCTGGCTTGTTGCCTGAATCTGTGATGTTAAGTCCAACTTTCTCATACCTATGTGACTAATAAATGATATATATATCTTAATCTAATGAAGACAAGGTTATACTTCTCTTAGAGCATGCAAGGATATAATGAGAAGATTGTTGCTATTGTATGTTTCAAAGGTTCCATTTTATAGTCTTTCACTCTGAAATGCCTAAACCATGAAGTTTTGAATATCTATTGATGGGCATATTGTCTACCACAAAGTTCCTATGTTCCTCTCCACCAAAAATTATTCTGTCCCTTTTCTTTGAATTAGAAATCCAGATTATTAGTCTCATAATCAAATCCAATGCATTTTCACTCTTTAAAAAGTGTTTTTAGTATTATCAAAGATGTGCCTATCTCTTAATTATTTTCTTCTAGAGCCCTCATCTGGGATCAGGAATTAACTTAAATATTAAATTATCTTAAATAAGCCATCACATTTTTGTGTCACACTATAATGTTGTTATGCAATAGAATATGCAAAAATATGTTATCAAGAATTATTCTTTCTCACATAAATTCAATTATGTTGAAGAGATAACTTACTAAAATTAATATGAATTAATAAATTAGAATTACTACATGAAGTCAAATCATATAGAACATTGTTCAAAGTGTTCTAATACTGAAATCACTTTGAAATAGTTAAAAATAAAAACTGTTGCTAACATTTTAATGTTGTTCTCAAGTGCCATTGAGTTGGATCCCACTCATAGTGACCATATGCATAACAACATGAAACACTACTTATACCTGCTCCATACTCACAATTGTTACTGTATGTGAGCCCATTAGTATTGTCACTGTGTCAATCTCATTGAGACTCTGCCCCTCTTTTGCTGCCATTCTTCTTTACCAAGCGTGGTGTTCTTCCCCAAAGGCTGGTCTCTCCAGACAACCTGTCCAAATTATATAAGACAAGTCTTGTCATCTTTCCCACTACTGAGCTTTAATTTTCCAGACAGATTGGATTGAACTTTTAGCAGTCCACAGTACTCTCAATATTCTTAACCAGCACCACAACTCAAACACATGCATTCTTCTGTGTTTGTAACTGATGTCTAATAAAGCAACTGAACATACCTGGGCTTAGGGCAGATACACCATGATCTTCAAGGTAGAATCCTTGTTTTACAGTACTGTAAGGAGGTCTTGTGCAACAGATTTACCCAGAGTTATGTGTGTCTTTATCTCTTTGTTGCTGCTTTCTTGAATCCAAGCAAAACAAATTCCTTGACAACTTCAATCTCTTCTCTATTTATCATCACGTTAAATTTTAGTACAGTTGTCAGGAAGTTGGTCTTAATTCATTGGGTTTTAATCCATATGGTAAGTTGCAATCCTTGATCTTTATCAGTAAAAGCTTCAATTTCTCCTCCCTTTCAGCCAGCACCATTAAGTCATTTGGATACCTCAAGTTATTAATAAATCTTCCCATCATGATGCAGTTTTCTTCTTTAAGTAATCCATTTTTTTCTGATGATTTACTCCGTATACAGGAAGTAAGCAAACCAAATACCAAATCGACTACAAGTGAGTAGATGTCCATGCAGAGTGACCCTAAGGACAAGTCAGAACTCTCCCCTTGTGGGTTTCTGAGACTGCAACAACTCTTTAAGAAAGTAGAAAGCACTGACTTTCTCCCTTTGAACAGCTGGTAGTTTAGAACTGCAGACCTTGCTATTAGCACTCTATGCCACTAGAGCTCCTAGCTGAATAAATAAAACATCTTTAATTTATAAATCAGTGAATTCTAAAGACCTCAAGACTCAGAACATATTCCATAGTTATATTTGGTCTAATAATAGAAGTTTAATACTTTCACTCTATTATTTTCCTGATGAAGTGAAAGATTTTATTTCATGGGAAAAATGAGAAGTTAGTGGAAATTAATTTGATTATATACTGGGAACCTCCTTATTGTAATTGTGTTGTCTTAATTAATGTACTCTATTGTACCTCTCAAGTATTGTAATTGTTACACAGAACTCACAGATAAATTAATGAGTAAAGGGTACATGAAGGATATTAACAAGTAGTTATGCCAGTGAGAAATGTCTAGGATAGTTTTTCATAGGGGGATGCTACAAATTCTTTCATGTCTGCTTATAAATATGTAAATGAACATACTACTCTACTGGATGCATCGATCCTAACGCATTCAGCTCCACTTCCATTGGTCAGCAAGGCCAGCTTTCCCAATTAAGTGCCTAGAGGTGCCCTACCCCACAAATAAGTCTCCTGCACAAAAGCTCTTAGCATTACTTGTTCCATGGGTTGGAAAGTTCAACACTGTCCCATATTCCTGCTTCTAGATCTGCTGCTGTTCCTCTGTTATAACTATTGCCTGGATCCAGAAGTTCTGCTGGACAGGGATCTCTGGTCCAGAGAAAATGCCCCACTCCTGGCTCTTGTCAATAAGCATATTCCTCCTTCTGCTTCTTAGAGGGCTAGTTTTATACACAACATATGGCATTCCAGGAAATCCTGTTTAAAATCACAATCAATCCTACCAGTACCTTTCCCCATTTCCTTATCACACCCATGCAGGAAAGCACCATTTAGTGAGAGCTAGAAGCTTTGACTACTGGAGCCATGTTAATTAGGTCACTATTCTTGTACACACACTCTAAAATAATATAGGAATAAATTATGGGTTCCACTTTTGACAATAAATGAAAAATTCAGAACAAGGTCAAAAATGTTAAGAAGTGTTCAACAGCTCAAAAATTATTTGATATTAATTCAAAACCCATTTACTTTTTATTGCAGCTCAGCTATATCTTGATTCAAAAACTTGTCACATAAATTCTATTGTGCCTGATTTAACAAAAAAGAAAACAAAACAAAAAACACAAATTTATCAAGTCAAATGTAATTTGTTAAAGAAAAACCTTGAGATTTCACAAAAAAAGAAGACACTAAAATAACCTCAGGCTAATATCAAGAAGTCAAAATGCTCATTTGAATATATGACATTCACGTTTGAATGGTTTTGTATCTATATCAAATATTTAGCTTCTATACCTTTCTATTTAATGTTAATTTTACTGAAACTCTTAAAACTCTTAAATACATCAATTGTATCAAGAAAATTTGTACATATGTTACCATAATTATATTCTAAACACTAACTCTTGATATAATTTCCTCTATTTTCTACACTTACCCCACTCACACACTCATGAATCCTTTGAAAACTATAAATTATTATTATTTTCATATCGTACACTGAGTGCTGTATCCCTTCCCCCATGGTTTCTGTTGTTCATCCCCCTTAAAGGGGGTTGGTGGTAAATATTTGATCATTGCAATAGGTTCACCCTTCCTCTTCTCCTGGTATCACTACTCCTATTTCTGCCCCGTACGGGTTTATCTGACCCGGACTCTGTGTGTCGTGAGCCCTTACCTGTACCGGTGTACAGTCTAGCCAGCAGTGAAAGGCAGGATTAGGGTCAGGATGGTGGGGATGGTAATGCCTCAAGTAGCCATAGGAATATTGAGTGTTTCATTGATACTATACTGTGCCCTGGTTGACTCATCCCTTCTTTGTGAGCCTTCTGTGAGGGGATGTCCCATGGTCTACAGATGGGGTTTAGGTCTGTGCTCTAATCCCCCCTTGTTCTCAACAATATGTTTTTGTTTGTTTGTTTGGGGTCTTCTACTGTCTGCTACCCTATCCCATTGACACCATGATCGCAAAGGCTGGTGTGCTTCTTCCATGCGAGCTGTTTGCTTCTCTTCTAGATGGACAGTTGTTTAACTTCAAGCCTTTAAGAACCTAGATGCTATCTTTTATCATCGCTGGACACCATCAGCTTTCTTCACCACATTTGCTTGTGCACCCATTTTGTCTTCAACAATTATGCCAGGAGGGTGATCGTTACAGAATTCCAGGTTGTTAGAACAAAGTGTCCTTGTGGGGAGGTAGCGTTTGGGCAGGGGCCCAAAGTCTATCAACTACCTCAGTGGATTTCCATATAAATATATGTATATGCAGCATTACCTCTATCTTTATGAATTAATGTATTTAAATATGTACACAACTATATTTATACCTCTATCCATAGTTTTTCTTACTAGATTTTTCCTCTTGGCCCTTTTATCTTCCTCCTGCCCCACCAGCACATTCACCCTTCTTCTGTCTCTTAGTAATTCCTCTCAGCTAGATTGCTGTTGCTCCAACACCCGCAGAATCTTCACGTCCTCCTTATTGTTGAATTTATTTCCCTAGTTGTTCCCCTGACTATGGTGCTGTTTTCTCACTGCTCCCTTCCTCAGTCTCCTCCTCCCACAAAGTCCCTCTGGAACCATCAGAAGTACTGTCTTCTCCTCCAACTTGCTTCCCATGCCCATCTTATATATGTAGGCAAACCAATGATAATGTAGACAAACAAAAAGGGGGGGGGGAAGATTGAATAAAAAGAAAAAATAACTATAAAAAAAGAATACATAATTCCAGGTCTCTCCACTGCCCTTTATGACTATCTCTTTAGGGGATTCTGGAACTGCTGCTACTAGCTTGAAGTCTATTTTGAGGGATCCTCAGCGACTTTGCAGCTTGGGTTTGCTCCTGCTGCTAATCTGTTATGGTCCCTTCTTGGTTCTCTCCACTGACAGGAAGAGGGGCTTCAGACAAGACTAACTCCCTGCCTTGTGTCCCCAGTATTGTCCACTGTCGCAGTATGCTCCAGTGAGGGACATCTTATCTTGAGTTGTTGTTGGTCCTATAATACTGTCTGTGGCTTAGTAGCTCCATACAAAATACATGACTGAGGTCTATTAAAAATAAAACCCTTATGAGCATCAAAAGACTTCATCAAAAGAATAAAACAAGATCACCCCCCCCCCCAAATATAATAGACTGGGAAAAAGCTTTAGCAATGACACAAAAGATAAGGGACTAATTACTAAAATATATAGAATTCTACAACACTTTATTAAGAAAAGAGCAATGCATAATTCAATTAAAAGATGGGAAAAGGAACTAAATAGACAATTCACAAAGCACTCCACTTGAATGGCTAATAACTACATGAGGAAATGCTCGTGAACTCTAGACATACGTGAGGTGTGAAACAAATCAAAACAACAATGAGATACCATGTTACACCCACAGTGATAGTCCAATTCAAAAATAGAGAACAACAAATTGTCGAGAGAACTTATACAATGCTGGTAGACCTAAAAGAGTGTACAACCACTGTGAAAAACAATATGAAAGTACTTCAAAAGCTAGCAATAGATATACCATATGGACCAGCAATACCTTTATTGGACATATAATGCAAAGAATAGGAGAAAGAACATGAAGAGACATATGCTTTCCCATGTTCATTACAGCGCAGTTACCTATAGCAAATCTGAATGTAGCCAATGAGGCCTTATGTGGACAGATCTTCTCCGGAGGATTCTGGGAACTCCTATATTTCCTCCTTGGAGGTGAAAGGCACACTCTCTCTCTACTAACTCCCTGAGTGACCCTCTGCTGACAAGACAGATGGGGCTATGCTGATGGCCACCTGAACCCTGGATCTGGGGGAGCCAAGTGGAGACAACTGCCAGCACTGAGATGCTTACAATATCACCGGATCCGCAAGAATTCCCACCCACTGGCCTGTGATCTTCCTGCATTTGGTGCCATTGCAGTTGCTTCATTAGTCTGTAAAGGACTTTATAGATGATTGATATCGGGCATATGGGCAAATATCAGAGTTATGGACTTGATTTGGATTCAGCTGGGATGTTTTCTTAATGTACAGTTGCTCTTTCTTATACCCATACGAGTGTGTATGGATTTATTCCTCTAGTCCACCCAGACTAACACAAAGAATAAACATCAAAACAAGGCAGATTCCTGCTCTCTATTCATGTCATTTTTTAACCCAGCTTCCTGAGCAACAGGGTAGAGAGCTTGTCTAGTAGCCATGAAAAATCTAGATATGTTCATCTTAAAAACCCATTCAACAGGCAACTTCACCTCAGCTGGGGTCAGTTTCCCAAGATGAGTGGAGAGGAAGAGACAATTTAGCACTGTTTACCATATATTATTGTGCCAAAGTCTTCCCAAATCAGCACTCATGCAAGAGTAATAAGTAAACCTCAGTGGAAATTTAAGTCAAGATGGGGGGAGTAAGTCACATATGTCTCAGAGAAAGCGATTACATTTGTGTTGGTCGATAAACAGAGAGGAGTGACCTCCTACTCAGGAAAACAAACAATAACAGCAACAAAATTGATTGGGTTATACCCATATGGAACTTGAGAGAAGAATAGATTTGTTACTGTGTCACCAATTGGACCTAAATTCTATCCAGCCCTAGGTGATCAAGGCAGTGTGCTAAAAAATAATGGGACTTCAGACTCTCTTTTTCAAGGCAAACAATATCCTCCAGAGGTCACACCAGAAAGAATCAGTGTGGAAGCCCCACTAAGTGAACGTGGCTTCATCTCCAACTCACCTGTAGTACTTGGATGTAAGGCTGAAACTCTAGTGTGAGAGGAAGCAAATGACTGCTAGCCCAAAGTTATGGAATTGACAGACATTGTACTTTGATTCAGATCTTTTGTATAATTCAATTTTCACAACAGTGTCTTAAATCTATACCATTGACTTAATAAGTGACACGAATTCAACAGAATTATTTTATGTCTCAGGGAAATACTTGAGAGTATTCTCTATCATAACATGATAATGTCTCTAAAGTCAACCAAAGACATATATAAATCATAAATATGTACTAGATTTGGGGATCATACTTAATTCTATCCCCAATGTAAGTAAATTATTTCATCTCACACAGTCCTTTTTGATAATTCCCTTAATGAAGGGATCGCTGAAGCATTGCTAATATAGCAATTTGTGGTACAGAAATAAGATGGTGGCTGACTATTGTCAAGATATTGAACCAAAGATTGTGAATAATAAAGTTATTTTGAAGAAGGGGATGATAACAGATTTTAATGGTAAACACTCAGTATGCAGAAGGCTTTGGATGACAGTGGAAGCTGAAAAACCCATTTGTAGGGTCCACACATGGATTAAGCCTCTGCTGAATCCCCTCTGAGTATAGTCAAGAGATGGGAATCGTCTTGTTATCAGACAGAGAATTATAAAGTAGATTATGGCCTCTGTAGTTTAGGTTAAAATGTAATCCCTTATCATTTAATTTTCCTTTTAACCCATTTATAAGTTGTTTTCAGTTTAGGAGAAAAAAAAGAAAGAAGAAGGGAAATGTATGCAGAATAAGTTTATCATGAATCTCCTCTGATCATACAGTAGGGTTGTGATAGCCTGGCAATTATGCAGAGTGCACTGTAAAAGAGGAATTTTGCAGATGCAGTTGGGCTAAAATTTAACACCTTACCATTTGATCTCCCCTGTGGCCCATTTTAAATTTGTTATAGTTGTTAATTATTTTATGTTCTATTTTAGATTTTGTTTATTCTGTTTTATTTGGGTATAATTGTTGGGTTTATTTCCTTATGTGTTTGTTTTGGATGTTTTTTAATATAACCTGTATATGAAATTCAGGATAACCAAATGTGTAGTCAGTCACTAAATTAATGGTTTATTCGCTGTATGTCATGAGTTTAGGGTGGAAAATGGGGAGTTCATAACAATGAGTACAAGAAAGAAAAAATATTCTAAAAGTCTTCGTGAGGATCATTGTCAAGCTCTTTTTAATATGATAAGTGAATTATATGTCCATAAAACATTAAAAAAAGAAATAAAATAAAAATTTCACAATGGATCAATGGATAACATCAAGATAAATAGATAAAATGATGTTCAATTTTCTCAAGATTTCAATTTTCAGGATTTTCAATTTCCTTGCATCCATAAGAAATGCTTATGTAAGCAGCAGTTAAGAAATCCAATGTCCATGTTTGTCTGCTGGCCTTTATGGCTATCTGACTCCTGGACCTGGGGGGTCTCCAGGAGCTGTCCCGTCTAGCCTGAAGTCTATTTTGGGTGGCTCTTTAGGGGTTTGGGCCAACCTGGAACTGTGTATGTTTTTTCTTCTTTTTCCTTTTCTTTTCTTAATCTTTTGTTTTCTTAATGGTTGGTCTATGACCTTGCTGGTTTGCCTACTTATATAAGACAGGCATGGGAAGCAATCTTGATGAAAAAGCAATGGGGTCAAGGTTCCGGAGAGTCCTAAGGGGAGAAGGTGGCAGGGGGAAAGGAGTGGTAAGCAAACTACACCAGAGACAGGGCAACAACTAGGGAATTAACACCACCAACAAGGAGTTTGTAGAGATCCTGTGGGTGTTGAAGCAACAACAATCTAGTTCAGAGGAAGTACTAAGAGGTGGGAGAATGGTAACCTGATGATGGGGCAGGGGGGAAGACAAAAGGAAACAGAGGATGGCTCTAGGAAGCAAAGCCATAGATAGAGATATAAGCAGAGTTGTGTACTTATGTAAATACATTAATCTATAAAAATAAAGGCATTGGCTTATGTACATATATGTATACGGCAACACTCTGAGGTTGTGGACAGACCTTGGGCCTCAGCCCATACTCTCCCTCAATACAAGAACACTTTGTTCTAACCAACTGGCATTTTTTGATGCTCACACCACCACCCCCAGCACAATCCCTGAAGATAGAATTGGTACATATGCAAATGTGGTGAAGAAAGAGGATGGTGCCAGCTATTAAAATATAGAGTATCTGTGGTCTTAAGGATTTGAAGTTAAACAAGCTGTCATACAGCAGTGAAGCAACAAGCCCACATGGAAGAAGCACACCAGCTACTGCCATCATGATATGTCATTGGAACCAGATAACAGGCATCAGATATTTCATAACAAAGGACAAGTAAAGAAAAACATTGTGAATGAGAGGGATGGAGCAGAGTCCCACAGTCCATCTTTAGACAACCTGGGTGTAGTAGAACACTGATGGATTACACACTATTGCTCTGGTTCCTTGAGACTTCCTCACCTCATTCCCCCCACCCCACTGTCTTGACCTTCTTGTTTCTCACTCTAGACTGGACAAGGAGCATATACATAAGTATAGATAAGATATAAAGCTTGTGACACACAGAATCCAGGAACAGGGATGGGAATAGAGTACAAGAAGGGTAGGGGGAAGAGAGGAAAAAGAAGGGAGGCAGAGGGAACCGATCACAATGAGTGACACATAACCACACACCCGACTCCAGGGGGAAGAACAACAGAACCCATGAGGGAAGAGAAACAGTAGTCAGTGTGATATATGAATATAATAATACTTTATAATCTATCAAGGGTTCATGAGGGCAGGGAGGGGGGGAATAGAGAAGCTGATACTAAGGGCTCAATAGAAAGTAAATGGCTAGGAAAGACTGATGGCAGCATATGTACAAATGTGCCTGATACAATTGATGCATGGATTGCTATAAGATTTGTAAGAGCTCCCAATCAAATTATATTTTGATTTAAAAAGATGTCACATGTCAGGTTTCACTGGGAAAATCTGCTTCAGAAGAGTTCTTTAAAGTTCTAAATAGCCAGAAATTAATTTTGATGACTAAGGTGATCCTGACCCAAGCCATGACTTTATATGAAACAGCCTCATATGCATGTGAAAGTTGACAATGAATAAGGAAGATGGCAAAAAAATTGATACAGTAGAATTAGGTGTTGTTTAAAATTATCATATGCTATCAGAATAACTAAGAAATCTCTTTGGGAAGAAGCAAAGGAAAATACTTCTTAGACATTAGTATGGTAGGAGGAATGTCTAATAAGGAGGGCTTGGTCTCTTGAGGAGGACATTATGCTTGCTAAAGTAGAGGGTCATGGAAAAAGCAGAAAACCGTCAGGGAGGTGAATAGATCATGTTGCTGCAACAATGTCCTTGAATCTCATGACAATTTTGAAGATGGTGCAGGACTTCACAGTGGTTCCTTCTGTTGCACATTGGGATGATATGAGTTGGGAATGACTTAATTGCACATAACTACAAATATAATTTTATGCACTAAGATCCAATATTTTAAAAATATATATCTGTCAGATCTCCGTATAAAACCAGTCCTCAATTAGGTATGTAACTATTTGAATTATGTTACCGAATCCATATTTTTTCTTTGATATTAATTAAAAATACCAATATATCAAAATATAATGGGCATATCAAATAACGTTTACTCATTGTATTGTTGTTTTAACACTTTTCATTTCAAGTGCTAGATATTAACATCTTCTCTTTCTTTTCCTTTAACTTTGCTAGTGGTTTAGAAATTTTGTCAATCTTTCAAGAAACAAATTTCATGTCTTAATTTTTTACATTGCTTTCAGTTTTGCAGTTCATTTATCTCCACCCTAACACTTATGACTTGTTTCTTGTACTGTTGGTGGGTTTTTGTTCTTACCCCTATTGTAGTTGTTTGAGTTGTGCTGCAGTGTTGATTTGGGACTCCTCTTTCCTCATGTATGCATTGATTATTATCCATTTCCCTTTGATAAGTGCTTTGCTGTGTCCTAAGGGTGCAGGGATGAAGCATTATCATTTTTTCAAAGATTTGAATTTTTTTTAACAAAAAAAGTTTATTGACGTATAATTCACATAAGATTCAATAGTTCAGACATATTAAAAGAGTTGTGCAATCATTACCACAATCAATTTTAGACCATTTTCTTCTTTCTTGTACTTTATGTAATTAGCTCCCTAATTCTCCCCAACTGCCCTTGCCATAACCCCTAAGAAATCATTAATCCAATTTATGTCTCTATAGATTTACCAATCCCAGATTTCATATACAGATAGACATACAAAAGAACCCCCAAAACAAAACAGAACAGCATTTGACGTACAAGAGTGAAACCTAAAACTGAAATGGTTTGCAGTTATGAAAATTTGAAAAACGACCCCATTGTGGTGGATTTGATTCTGCTTGAAGGTGACTCCCTGTGTTAGAGGGTAGAACTGCTCCCTGGAGGGGGGCAGTGTGCGTGTGCGTGTGTGTGACATGTTTGAAAGCACACTGTCATGACAAAGATTTAAATTTAATCCCTTATTTGATCTATTACGTTGTTTTCAAGTAATAGGTTGTTCAGTCTCCATGTGTTTGCTTCTATGTTTATGATATTTCTAATGTTGATTTCTAGTTTTATAATATGGTGATATAATAAAATGAATTTTTGGATCTCAATGTTTACTAAGTCAGTGACCAGACTTAACCCGTGTCTTTATTGCTGCATTTTCCCACTTCCACTGAACAAATGGATCCAGGTGGTCACCTAGCCAGCTGCCCAGAGGCTTACTTTAACATTCAGTCCTCAAGAGGAGTTTTGTTCAGGGTTCCAAATTAAAAAAAAAAAATCCAAAGAGGTTTTTTTTTTTCTTCCCAATCTGTCAGCAATCGCCCCGTAAACAAGACTCTTCCAATATAAACGTCCTGAGTACTCCAAAGCACTGGGTGGGTTTAATTTTTTCAAAGACTTTTTGCAGGTGTGTTTTAAACCCATTTAAAGATCAAATTTTAATGGCTCCAGGCAAGTGGGCCTACAAGTTCTCTACTTTTCATGCTCCCCAATATTCATTTCTATATCCTTATATCAAAAAAAGTAGAAAAATCAGTATAAACAAAGCAGAGTCAATCAATTCTTAAAACTCAATTCTTTAAACAGTCAAGTTCAATCATGATCTGGCTTATCTTAACACTTACCTAAACTATTCTATTGATACAAAATATGGGGCTAGGTTTCTGGCTGAATCGTGCCAAAGCCACGCTTTCTGTCAGCCATTTTGACCTTCAAACAGCCATTTTCTCTAAGAAGCTATGAAAATACAAAGGGCTATTTTGTCCTCTGAGCTCAAAATATACATTAATCACATTCATTTTTGCTATTACACACAGGAATAACCAAAGACAACAACCAAACAAAATAATTAAAATTTCAAATTCCCATAGTCTTTCCATAAAACCACCCAGTAAACTGCATGGACATATCTGACTTCTGGGTAGCCAAAGAAGAAAAACTACCATGAGGAAGAGGTAAAAAAGATATCCACTCTCCGTATTTATGATTTGTTTTCTCTAGTATCCCACTCTCAAGATACTATAATGTGTTAGTCTGGTTTGACTATTGAAACAAATTCGTAAACACTCATATGTGTATAAGAAAGAGGTTTATATACAAGAGCAATTGAATATTGAAAAAACATCCCAGCCCTGTCCAGGTCAAGTCCATAAATGCAAGATTAGCCCATATGTCTTATACCAATCTATAAATTCCTCTCAGACTCATGAAATACATGCAATGACACTGAGTGCAGGAAGATCACAGGTAGTGGGTTGGAAATCTTGTGGATTTGTAAGCATTTCAGTGCTGATCAGGATCTACATGTGGTTCCTTTAGCTCTGAAATTCTGACTGCCTCAGGGTAGCTTCAAGTGACTTCTTGTCAGAAATGTCTCCCAGGGAGTGAGCAGAGAGTGATCTGTCTCCAAGGGGGAATTACAAGAGTTCCCAAAATCTTCAAGAGAAGGCATTGCCCACACAGAGGTCTCATTGGATGTATTAAGATAGACAGACTACCCCCCAAACCTATACTCTTAATCCTCAAATTGATACTAACTAATGTAACTGCCACATGCCATTCTTATTTTATGAATTATTTAAATTTTTATTTGTATGAATACCTTTAATTCTCTCTTGTATTTGAGGTATACATTGATAGGCATAAAATATCTGTTCAGGAATTTTTTTTCTTTCAGCATTTTATATATATCACTCAATGTCCTTCTTGCCTGTATAGTTTCTGCTGAGCAGTCAAAGTTTATCCTTATCCTTTTTCCTTGGTTGGTAATTGCTCCTTTCCCTCCGGCTTCCTTTAGGATTCTCTCTTTCTCCTTAATATTAGAGAGATTGATCAGGTTATGGCACAATCTTTTCCTTGTGGCATATGGACTATTTTGGGCTTTCTTAGTACTTGATCAGTTATTTTCTCTTTCTTAGTGATGTTGGGGACATTTTCTTCCACAGTTTCTTGTACTATTTCCTCTGGAGATTTTTATGTTTCTTCATGTACTGGATCCTAATGAAAGGTAAGTTATTTTTCTTTTAAAAATTGTATTCTTTTTTTGTTGGTTTGCTTTCTTTTTTAACCCTAAACTAAGCTCTTTATCTTGAGAGTGACCTACACCATTCTCAGAATTTCTTGTATTTATTCATATTTTTTGTTAATTGTTCAAAAATTATAGTGAGAGTAATTGTCTTTGAGCTCACTGGTTCAATCTCTGTCTTCTCTCATACTAATCCTCAAGTCATGTACTACGTTGCCAAATTCTGTTATCTCATTATCTTGTGAGATTCCTTTTGGTTTGATGATTTCAGTTTTTCAGTTTTTTTTATGTTACTCTTATGCGTGTCCCCACATCTTTTGAAAGTACCTAAGCATAACACTGAGTTCTCTTTTTGGTAGTTTCAGAGCCTCTTTTATAGCGTGCTCAATTGGGTTTGGGTGATTTATGTTTTTTGTGTGTTTGTTTTTCTTTATTTTGGGGGTGGTGGTTTACTGATGTTGTCTGCTGTTTCCTTGGCATCATGATACAGCTAGTAGTGGTTTGTGAATTGGTGAGGACACCAAAAAGATGTCATCAAGCTGTGACCCAATTGATGGATTAGGTTCTGTCTCTATCCTTGCTTCAGTAGTGTCTAATTGACATAATACTTAACCATCCCAGTTCCATTAAGAAGAATAGATGCTAAACAAATTCCATTGTCTTCTTGTAGAACAACCTGTCGATGGGATGAAAACCTGATGATTGTGTCCAGGTAGTTGGCTTGGTCTGTTGACGAAGGAGAAGTCGAATAGGAGCTGGAAACATACAATGGTGAAATGGAGAAAGGGAACAAGAGGTGGGTACGTGAGGAACACAGGAGCGGGGGTGTTGGGAATGAGAACAAAATAAAGATAACGCTAATAATAATAAACAGTTGTCTGAATAGGCCAACTGATTTGTAAAAATAATGGGAAAAGATATTTTGAAATGGGTAGTCAGAATTAATAAGTTCCTTGGAAATATATCACAAGTGGAAAAATAAAGAAAGCAGAAAGATATAATGGATAGATAGATGTTCAGGAAGAGAGGCAAAAGAGACACAAGATTTAATGTGACCTTGTTGTGGGTTCTGAGTTTCTATTGGTAATGGCCAAGTGAATTTGGGCGTGTCTGTGTACTCAGAGGGAGTATAAAATAAAAAACTTTGTTTGGGTATGTATTTGGGTGTCCCAGGATCTACAGGACTCCCTGTTTTTTCCTGGGAAGACTAGCTTTTCTCAAGAGGTAGGGTCACAACAGAAGAGGGTGCATTGGAAAAGGAAGTGGGAAATAACTTCAAAAATATAGTAACGGTATTATAAAAGAACAAAACTGAAAAAAGTGAAAAAATTAAAACCATTTTGTGGATGAAGATTCCTACTCTTTGGGTAATGTTAGATTGTGTCCATATGTTCTGCATGGCTGATATGAAGCAATTCTGTAAGGGCAGGTCACTTCAGAACAAAACAGGGAAAGAAGAAGGAAATAATATGTGAAAAATTAATCTTGGGAACTGATTATGTTTCTACATTGCAAGCATCCTGTACAATCAGCTCTATCCCAGACTCCTGGAAGCTAAGCAGTTTTTCTGAATGGGTTGCCTCTAGGGCTAGGAAAAATTGGCTATGCCAGCGAGAAACAGGGCTCACAGAAGCTGCTTGTGTTGGCAGTTAATGCTAAGAGGGTTTCTGTCAGCAGCCGTTGCCGCTCTCCCCCTTTAAGAAATGTGAGTGAACTTGGATTGAAATTGAAATGTTCCCTGCCAGGAAATGCAGAATAGCAGCAAGTGGGACCTCTCTGCTAGTTGCGGAGATCTTCCCATGCTTGTTATCCGCCAGACATCTTAGTCCAAAGGACAGTCTTCTTTAAATTGAATTCCAGTTCATACTGAAGGCAAGATTTTCATCAGCAATGGCCTCATGTCTTCTGCTTTCAATAAGGAAGCTTATATCATCTGCATACCATATCGTGTTCTTCATACATTCCCTCTTTTCTTATTAATTGCTCAGAATATAGATTTAATATATATGGTGAAATGATATTAGCTTCATGAACATCTTTTCTCATTTTTTAAATCGTTTTATTAGGGACTCATACAGCTCTTATCACAATCCATACATACATCACTTGTGTAAAGCACATTTGTACATTCATTGCCCTCATCATTCTCAAAACATTTGCTCTCCATTTAAGCCCCTGGCATCAGGTCCTCATTTTCCCCCTCCCTTCCCACGTCCTCATCCCTCATGAACCCTTGATAATATATAAATTATTATATTGGCATATCTTTCCCTGTCCGATGTCTCCCTTCACCCACTTTTCTGTTGTCCATCCCCAGGGAGGAGGTCACATGTAGATTCTTGTAATAGGTTCCCTCTTTCCAATACACCCTCCCTCTACCGTCCCAGTATCACCACTCATACCACTGGTCCTGAAGGGACCATCGCCCCGGACTCCCTGCGCTCCCAGCTCCTATCTGCACCAGTGTACATCCTCTGGTGTAGCCAGACTTGCAAGGTACACTTGGGCACTTGTTCTGTTTGAATCACTATTTCTTGATCTATGTATATGTGCAATATGGATATGTACACAATAAATTTTGGGTAGTTTATATTCTGCTTAATGACTGTGATGGATAGGGATTATGCCATGTAGACACTTTCAGAGTAAGGTTAGATAGACAGGGAGCCCAGTTTTCCAATTGGATCCAATCCTCATGACACTTGCTTAGTGTCATAAGCCTTTCTGTGAGAGAAAGACTGAGCAGCCAGTTCTCTGTAGGCCCTTCACCTTCTGCCAGAACTGGCTCTTGCATCTGGTTCATAGATATTCTGTGGCATCACCTGTCCATCCTATGGCAGATCCATTTGCCTGACATTGTATCTAGTATCCTCTAGCCTGTACCCCCTGTTGTCTCTGCTTTGTTGTAGTGGTTTCTGTTCAACAGCTTGTGCGAGTCAGGAAAAGCCTGTGTTGAACAAGACTGAGGTTAACTATTTGTATAGATGCGCAAGCCATTTCTTGATATAAATCTCTTTCTATATACAACACATACTAGCATCACTGGCTTTTTGCCTATACAAACCTAACATAACAGAGTTATCCATGGTTTATTCTAATTAACGCAGTCAAACGCTACTATATACTCAATAAAACATCTACCTGGTATTATCTCCTTTCAGCCAAGATCCATCTGATGTCAGAAATGTTATCCATTATGGCCACAATTTGTGTTTCTGGCAGCTCTTTGCAATTATATTGCTACACAATATTTGAATTTTCTTCAGAAAAATATTTTCATATGATATTTATGATATTGCTCAATAATCTTCATGTTCAGTTGGAATGTGAATAGGCATATGTCCATATGGAATTGACATAAATATGAATCTCTTCCAGTCAATTGGCCAAGTAACGTCATCCAAGTTACTGGGGCTAGACAAATGGTTCCAGAGCTACAAAAACGTGTCAGTACATTTTGATTTTATTCTATCAATTCCTGGACTTCTGCTTTTTTACTTATACATTCAGTGTTGATTAGACTTCTTCCTTCAGTACCATTGAGTTTTGTCACAGCTACCCTTTGAAATGTTGGAATGCTGGGGGATTTGAGGGTTGGTTTGTTTGTTTTTTGGTACATTGACTATGTTTCCCTTACAGTTTCTTTTGTGATCCGGTACTCTTCATTATTTTGCCCATCGTATCCATCAATTTTGAAACTCCAGGCTTGATTTATTTTCTCAGCAAAAAGCTGCCTAAGGGAAACCATATTGTTATGAGGAAATATTAAAATAAGACTCAATGCCATACAATTTGATTCATATCCACTTTAAAGGACAGAATAGCCCTTTTAGTTTCAAAAACTATAACTCTTTATGGAGGTAGAAAGCCTGTCTTCATCCTGGTGAGTCACTCATGGTTTCAAACTACTGACCATGTGGTTAGCAGCCCAATGTATAACTACTCTGTCACCAGGGAAAACAATATACAAAGAAAAGCCTGTAAAGAAGAGTTAAGGGAGTGATACTCTGTCCAAAGACAGTATTAAATAATATCCATGTATGCTTATTGCCATTATGGTGATGTCAACTCACAGCGACTCTGTAAGACACGTAAGAACTGCCCTGTGAGTTTCTGAGTCACTAGCTCTAGATGGGAGTAGACAACCTCATCTTTCACTGAGCTGCCTGGTGGTTTCAAGTCATTGACATTGTAGTTAGCAGCCCAGGTCTCAACCAGCACTCCATCAAGGCTCCTTTCGTGTACACTGGGGTATTTTTAAAAAATCAGGCTGGAAAGATAGGAATGGTTCAGCCAAAAAAATAATAAATAAAAAGGAATTGATAGGTTTATCATAAACAGGCTGGTGGCAAAGTCGATTAGGTATTGGGCTGTTAAATATCATTGTGCTGGATCAAAACCATCAGGCAGTCCACAGGAAAAAAAGATGGGGCTGTCTCCTCTCCTGATCATTTAAAATCTTGTAAATCTGAACATATGACACAGGTTTAGGTTTGTCCAAATGCTGAGTAAGTTTCAGCTGTGCAAGATGGCC
The DNA here is from genome assembly GCF_050624435.1 of Tenrec ecaudatus. Taxonomy (NCBI): domain Eukaryota; kingdom Metazoa; phylum Chordata; class Mammalia; order Afrosoricida; family Tenrecidae; genus Tenrec; species Tenrec ecaudatus. The sequence goes on from NC_134531.1 coordinate 239,531,353, forward strand.
GAAGTTTTATTTATCTATTTATTTATTTATTTATTTGTTTGTTTGTTTACTCTATTTTTCTCTTTCTAACATACGGGCTTTGAAAGAAATATTTATCAGCACAATTCCTGGTCACAAGTTCAAGGAATAACAACTTCAGAGACCACATACTAAACAAAAACAATAATAACAAGCAAGGAAACTCTGAGAGAGAAAGCTATCTGATATCCTGTGTAATCACATTATAATATTTAACACGTCTAGTTTTAACAACAGCAACAAACCAAGCAACAATTGAAAGAACCAAAAAGTCAATCCTCCTTACAAAAGAGATGAACAGATTCAATCCCTGAAAAAGCAAGGTCATTGGTCTAATGAGACAAAGACATTCATATAATCTGTTAAATATTCTCAGGTATACACACAGAGAAATATAATTACATAAAACTAGAACAATAATAACTCTGTACATAAAGAATACCAATTGTGTTAGTTCGGGTAGACTAGAGGCAACAAATTCATAGACATTCATATGTTTAAACGAAAGAGCTTTATATACAAGTGCAGTTGAATATTGAGAATACATCCCAGCTCAGTCCAAATCAAGTCCATAAATCCAATATTAGTCATTATGTTTGGTACCGATCTATAAAGCCCTCTTCAGACTCACAAGACTTATGCAATGATGTTGAATGCAGGAAGATCATGGGTCAGTGGGTGGGAAGTCTTGTGGATCCAGTGGCATTGTAAGTATCTCAGTGCTGAGGGTCTCTACGTGCCTTTGTCGGCTCCAGAGATCTGGCTCCATCAGCCTCTCTCCACGTGTTTTCTTCATAGGGATGTTTTGCAGGGAGTGAGCATCTGTGCCACCTCCAGCAAGCTATTTATCTCCTTAGCACCTCCAAATGAGGTCATCAATCTTCTACCTGATTGACAGGCTAGACTCCACCCTTTCACTCTGAATCCTCAAATTGACACCAGATTGTGTAACTGCCACACCAATAAAATTTAGAAATTTTAATATATAAACTCTGGCACTAAAAACTTAAGTAATTGAAATAATGTATTAGACCTTTTCAATAATATGACTGAATATCAATAGGAATGGAAATAGAGGAAGGGGAAGAAAGAATATTTGAACAAGTTATGGCTTAATATGCCCCACATTTGATAGGAGATATGAATCCACATAACAAAGAAACCAATAAACTCTTTAAAATAAAAAGTAGCAAAGAGATACATACCAAGATACATCAAAGTAGTATATAAAAATGATAATGAGTTAATCTTGAAAGTATCAAGAAAAAGTAATTTATCATATTCAATGGACACTGATTTAAATTAACAACTATTTTTTACAACAAAACTATGGACGACAGAGAGCAACAAGTATGATTACATACATAAAGTGCTAAAATAAATAAATGAATTATGAATACAGAAAAAAGCAGACACATACACAAAAATGCATTGTCAATAAACAATGTGTATATTTCTTAATCCTGTAAAGATTAAAACATTTTCAGATAAAGAAAAACTAGTGTGAAAAAATAGTGAAAGTAAATATTTCAGAGTGAAATTAAAAGACATTTGAGAGTAATGAAACGTCTGTGAAGAAATTATAACAATGACGATAGCTCTGTAGCTAATATAAATGCACTTATAATTTATAATGCCTCTTTTCTATATGACTTTTAAAATGAATAAAATAATTTTAAATTATTGTAATTGGGAAACTAAAGCAAAATGAAATAATTTGTAACAATACCAGCATACAGAGTAAAGTGTGTATGGAGACAGTTTTTAAAGCTAGGTTGATATTGATCCAAACTACTTATCAATATAATAGTTTAATTGTAATTTGTACAGAAACCTCTAAAAATCAAAACAACAACAGCAAAATAACTGAAATAACTAACTGAGAAGGTAACAGAAAAGGTTCTCTATGCTATATTAAACACACAATTAAAGCAAACAAAGGAACAAATATGGCACTAATGGTGGAATTCAGAAAAAATAAATATAAGACAAACCTAAAAAAACTGACAAGAAAGTGCCAAAAGTTGCCTTTCCTTATCAGGAGTGAGTGCTTTTAAATTTAAATGGATTAAACTCTTCAGCAGTTAAGAAGAGATGGGAATAATGAATTTTCTAAAATGGTTGTTTATGTGTCTGCAAGACACTCTCTTTAGACCTGAGTGCACAAATGAGATTAAATAGTATGAAAATATATTTCCTACAAATAGTAACTAGAGAAAGTATGCTTGAAGATAAACAGGTGACCATCTAGCTAAGAAATAAAGCCCACATGGAAGAAGCACAACATCCCACTCTGACACAATCACTGAAGACAAAGCGGGTGCATAAGCAAATGCGGTGAAGAAAGCTGATGGTGCCCAGCTATCAAACGACATAGTCCGGGGTCCTATAGGTTGGAAGATAAACAAGGGGCCATCTGAGAAACAACAAAGCCCACATCAAAGAAACACACCAGCCTGTGAGATCACAAGCCATCAAACAGATCAGGTATCAGTCATCAAAGACCAAAAAACAAAAACACAAACAAAATCATAGCATTGTGAATGAGGGTGAGTGCAGAGTGGGGACCCACGGACCATCTGTTGGAAATTGGACATCCCATTGCAGAAAGGCTGCGGTGAGATGAGTCAGTCATGGTGCAGTGCAGTAGCAATGATGAAATGTATAGTTTTCCTCTAGTTCTTGAATGCTTCCTACCCCCCACTATCATGATCCCAAATCTATATTACAAATCCACCTGGACAAGAGGATGTACACTGGCACAGAGAGGAACTGGAAACACAGGGAATCCAGGACAGATGAATCCCGTAGGACCAGTGGTGGGAATGGCGATATTGGGAGGGTGGGAGGAAAGTGAAGGAGAAGAAGGGGAATAGATTACAAGGATCTACATATAACCTCCTCGCTGGGGGACAGACAGCAGAGAAGTGGGTGAAGGGAGACATCAGACAGTGTAAGGCATGACAAAATAATAATAATTCATAAAATTATCAAGGGTTCAGGGGGGAGGGGGAACGGGGAACGAGGGGAAAAATGAGAAGCTAATACCAGGGGCTCAAGTGTAGAGCAAATGTTTTGAGAATAATGACAGCAAATGTGCTTGACACAATGGATGGATGGATGGATTGTAATGAGTTGCATGAAGCCCCAATAAAATGATATAAAAAATATGTATCTACTCTATCATTAAATTTAATATTTGTGTTACAAGAAGCAAAGAACTATATTGATAAATTTAAATTTATTAAAAGTCATCTTATCATAGATTCACACATTATTAAAACAAACTATTCATATGCTGAGGTAGGATTTAAGTTGAGGCTCAAAGCCCATATACTTCCTAGTTTTATATATGTATATATATACACATACATAGATAAATGCACATATCTTTTTATATTTATATATTTACATATACACATAGATATACTTATATATAATTTTTGCTTCCTTGTTTCAACTATTTCTTTCTCCTTCCTCCTACCCCACTATCATTTTCACCCATTCATTCACTTCTCAATAATTACTCTCATACATCTCAATTGATCAAACATCACCAGGGACTCTGCATCTTCCTTCCATTTGATTTTAGATCCCGTGACATTCCTCTGCACCTGCTGCACCACTGCCACCTCCCCATCTCTTCCTTTCCGATTAACACACCCTTACCACCCTGAACCATTGGGCCCATTGCTGTCTTCTTGAGAATGCTTGTCCCAGCTTATATAGATAGGTATCCAACGAGAAAAGCAGAATGAACAAACAAACAAAGAGATATGTATGTAGTTCTGTGTCTAACTGTTGACCTTTGTGATAAAAGAAATAGAGGAAACAGAGGAACCCAAAATTATACATATATATAAGAATGAATATAGATCTGTACATATGCAATATATAAATAAAGGTGTATTTATGTATCAATGTATATATATGTTAACACAACTAGGAAGCAGATGATTTTTGGGCCTCTACTTAAATCCTACCTCAGTACATGAACAGTTTGTTCTAATAATGTTGCAAAGTATGATACTTTCCCAGCATAATCACTGAAGACAAAATGGGTGCATAAGCCAATATGGTGGAGAAAACTGATGGTGCTCAGCTATCAAAATATATAGTGTCTGGGTCTTAAAGGTTTGAAGTTAAACGAACAACCATCTAGCAAGAAAGGAAATAAGCCCACATGGAAGAAGTACACCGGCCTGTGTGATTATTTTGTGTCAACAGGAATAGGTATCAGAAGTTCGAAAACAAGTAATCAAAATGACATGAAGGAGCATAGGCAAAGTGGAGACTCAAGCCCACCTGTATGATAACTGGATAGTCCCTCACCGAAGGGCCACACAGAAGGGATGATACATCCAGGGTTAAGTAGAGAAATGATGAAACAGATTGGTATCCTCTAGTTTGATAAAATTCCCTCATCCCACTATATGGCCTTAGTTTTACCTCACTGATCTTGCTAGACCTGTGTATGTACATTGGTACTAGTAAGAGCTTTCGATGCATGAAATCCAAGGGAGATAAACCTATCAGAAACAGTAATAGAGGTAATGATTCCCTTAGGGTATCAGGAGTGTGGAGTAGCAAGGGAAGGGAGAACTGATAGCAACAACGACTGTATAACCCCACTTGAGGGGAATGAGCATCAGAATTTTAAGTGAATGGATTGATCGGATAGCATAAGTTATGACAAAAAATAACCAAATAATAATAAGAATATATATTTTATTAAGGGTTCAGGGAGGTGATAGAGTGGGGAAGGAGGGGATAAAGGGGAACTGATATCAAGGAGTTCAAAAGAAAAGAAAAGAAAAGAAAATGGATTGTAAATGATCATGGCAACAATTGTACAACTGTACCTGATCTAATGTAACTATGGATTGTAATAATATTTGTAAGAACTCCCAATAAAATGTCAAAAATAAGTCATGTTATCAAAGGATAGAAAATTACAACATTTATGTACGTAATGATGAAGTTCAACAATAATTGAAGAGCCACTGAAAGGAGAATAGACTCTCTAAAGTGTTGATGATGTCCTTAGTATGCTACTTTCATTAATGGATAATGAAAGCATAAGGAATAGAGAATTTAAACAAGAGTATAAAGTAACTACACCTAATAGATCCAAAAACCTTAACCCGAATAAAAAAACACCATGATAGATCACATGACATTGCATGACCAAGTCACAATAAGTTTTAAAAGTTTGAAATATTGCAAAATATAAACACAGATGAATAAGAGCAGCAAAAGGTTTTAAAAACACAAATATGCACAAACTAAATACGGATTCTGCCTTATCACCTCAAGAGAGCAAATACTTGACTACACAGTGATTTCCCAATGAAAGATATAGACTTTAGAATTTTGGTCATAAGATCTGTCAGAAATAAAGTCCCTGATGTTTTAAGCCATGAGTTTGTGTTGAATTGTTTGAGCACAACAGGATATAAATTCAGTTAGGTTTTCCTCAGAGGTATCTAACATGTTAGGGTGCTAATCAACATACTTCTTTCCTTAGGGAAAGATTCTTTCAAGAATACAAAGTTGTTATTTATGATTACTATTAGTGAGCTTTTTTCTACTTGAGGTTCTGTGAAGATATGAATATTTTATAATTTAACATAAGAAACTTCAGGCTTAAAAATGATTATCAAATAATTAAATTACACTTTTAGCATTTGGATATGCAAATATAATACAAAGCAATGCAAACATAAAAAAAAATAAGAATGTTAGAAAATATTCTCTACATAAGTCAAAGAGATCTACTAGTAGGTATATGGAAATTGTGCTCTTTAAATGTTATTTAAGACTTTTTAGTAATTAGTACTTCAAAATGCAAGTAATAATAAACAGTTAATTCCAGTTCATTCGCATATTTTAAACTGCAATATGCTTTTATTCAAATCAGAATGCAATTTAAATTTGTTTTGATTTATACCTGAGGTGGCTCAATCAGTGCATTTCAGCAACCTAATCAAACTAATTCCCATGTAATAGTGTGATGTAATTGGTGTAAAGCAATGAGAAAATAAATTTCCAATAAGCATTTTAGCAGCTAAATTATATTACTGTGTATCGAAAAGCAATGGAAGATCAGATAAATGGAATGGGAAGATATATAAATTGTATATAGAAAGATAGAAGGTATCAACAAGCCATAATTACATGTTAATTTTTAAAGAACTCATTTTATTCTATATTTTATAATGTTTTAACACAAATACTGTATAAAAGAAGATACAAGCCACCCAAGACCAAATATTTCCATTTTCATTTTTCCGTCCCATTTGTTGTATCATTTAATTGTAAAGATTCTTTAATATGTCGTTATCATTAGATGGCGTTGTGTTGGTTACAACCACAGTGATGCTATGTACAAGGGAATAACCCCCTGACAAGCCTGCAGCATCCATAATGATGGCTCTGTGTAAGGCCACTGTAGCATCCACTGTGGCAAACCATTTCTTGTGGGGCTTCCTCTTTTTCACTTACCTTTTTTTTTTAACCAGTTATGATGTCCTTGTTCAAAACCTAGCTTCGCTTGATTACATGTACATAGCATATGAGATGACTCTCTAGATTTCTGAAATTCAGAAATCTCAGAACATTTCAATCTGCTCATATTTAACCAATTCAAAGGCCACGAGGCAGTCATCCAAACAGAATGAGGGGAAACTCCAGAGCTTAAAATCAGGGAAATGAAATGTAAATGTTGTTAGACCAAGTTGACAAGAAAAACAAATTCAGACACTCATATATGTATAAAAAACGTTTTTTATCAAGAAGAAATAATATGTTGAGAAAGCATCCCAATCCAATCTAATTCAAGTTCGTAAGTCTGATACTATTCCATAAGTCCCTCTTCAGACCCACCCAGTCACGAGGAATGATGCAAAATGTAGATAGCACATATTGATGGGTGAAGCATCTTCTGGATCCAATGGCAGCAAATGCGTCACAGAGCTCTGATAGCAACCAGACTCTGCCAGAGAGAAGGTAAAGGTCAAGAGAGAGAAAGCGATAGGGAGAAATTTTCCCAGGGCCCTCCTTTTGAGTGGGCCATGCCCACAAGGAGGTACTATGAGGCTGTGACCTGCTTGGCAAGTTGAATAACACCCCTATTCTTTTATGCATCTTCAAGCTCACACGAAAATGCGTAGCTACCATATACCCTTTCACAATACTTATTCAATCTATATGTTGAACAAATAATCATGTAAGTCGACCATATAAAGAATGTGGCAACAGCAGGAAAAAAGTGGAGGAAAACTCAACAGCATTCAGTATGCTTTCTGAAAGTGACCAGGACTTGAAGCTTTTATTGGTGAACATCAAAATCTACAACCTTCCATATGGATTACATCACCACAAAATGAAAAGAAAAATGCTCAACAACTGAATCAACACGTAACATCGGGATAAAAGGAGCAAGTTTCCCGGGATATCATTGTGCTTAGATTCATATTAAAGGTCTATGGAAAGTCAGGAAATAAAATCACATATTTAATTAGGCAACTCTGCCGTGAAAGAAGGCAAAAATATTTAAAAAGCACAGTTGTCACTTTGAAAACTAAGCTGCACCTAACCCAAGCCATGTAAGTTTTACTCACTTCATATGCGTGTACTTTAAGTAGTAGCACATAACCAAGAAATGATGGTATTAAAAAAAGAAATAAAAAGTCTGTATTGAAGACAATAGCAAAAATATTGCTTCAGGAATTGACAGAATACTATTTAAAATATTTCAACATGCTGAAGAAACACTGGAAGCACACATTTATGTGTGCCAGGAAATTGTGAAACTACGCATCCATCTGATTGAAAGGGATCCATATCTGTGCTCAATTCAAAGTTGAGCAAAATAATGCATACCTTATTGAACAGCACCATTAATTTTACATGTAAGTAAAACCTTGCTGAAGAAAATCCAAAAGATGTTGCAGTACTACATTGTCAGGAAGCTATCAGAAATGGAAGCTGGATTCCGAAGATTATGTGACACAGGCTTATCATTGCGGATGTCAGATTGATCTTGGGTCAAAACAGAGAATACCATAAAGATGTTTACATGAGTTATTGACTATGAAAAATTGTTAACTATGTGGACCCTACATGAAAAGTATTTAGGAAAATGCAAATTCCATAACACTCCATGGTGCTGCTCCTGCAGAACCTGTACATTAGCCAATAGTTGTTTTAACAGGATAGGGGTAGACAGAGAGTTTTAAAATAAGGAAACAGATGTAAAGCTTGTATCATTTTATCATATCATTCTATTGAAAAACTCAGCAAATAATCTGAGATGTTGAACTTTACGAGGAAAAATATTGCATCAATATTAACAACCTATGGTTTATGAAGAACACAACCATGCTTACTGAAAAGGAGGAAAACATGAAGCACATGCTAATGAAAGTCAAAGAATACACATTTCTGTAGATTACACTCAAACATGAAGAAAACAAACTTGCTTACAAACAGGCCGATAAGCCGCATCAGGATTAAAGGAGCGAGTTGTAATGGATTTTATTTTGCATGGATCCACAACTATTTTTCAAATGACACATTACACTGGGCAAATCTGCTACACCGACCTCTTTAAAGTTTTGAGGAGCTACAGGGGACAGCACTGGAAACACAGTGTGGGAATTGCGCCTGATCTGATCCCACCACACCGAGGCAAAACACTAAGAGTGTGGAACAGAACAGTGAGGAGAACAGAGTAACGAAGTCCCAAGGGAATACCAAAAACAGAATTTGGGGCCAGGGCTTGACATTCCGTCAGACTTGACCGGAAAACACCCCTAAAGGTAAAAAACCAGTCCTTTAACTAATTACAGACTTTTTTCCCTTGTTCTTGTGTTGTTTCTGTCATTGGCTTGTTGTTGTTGTTTTGTTTTATTTTGTTGCTTGGCTTTGCTCTGTCTTGTTTTTGTGTGTATTGTTATCTTTGCAGGTCTGTCTAATTAAGATAGGCTACATGAACAATCTGGAAGAGAAACAGTGGAACCAACAGTTCAGGGTGGACATGGAAGAGGGGGAGGTTTGGGGAAATGAAGTGGTGTTAACAAACCCAGGGACAAGGGAACAACAAGTGATCCAAATTGGGGGTGAGGAGGGTGTAAGTGGCTTGGTAGGGCATGATCAAAGGTAATGTAACTGAGAGGAATTAATAAAACCCTAATGAAGGCTGAACATGACAGTGGGATAAGAGGAAAGTTAAAGGAAATAGAGGAAAGTGCTAGGAGGCAAAGGGCATATATAGAGGTCTAAATAAAGGCATGTCCATATGTAAAGAAATTCATATGAATATATTTTACTTATTTATATTTATGTATATTTATATATGAGTGGGTGAAAGAAGATGCCGGATAGCTTAAGATATGACAAAATAATAATTTGTAGATTAACAAGAGTTCATGAGGGATAGGGGAGCGGGTAGGGAGAGGGAAAAATAAGGAGCTGATGCCAGGGCCTTCATTGGGAAGCAAATGTTTTGAGAATAATGAGGGCAATTCATGTACAAATGTGCTTTACACATTGATATATGTACGGATTGTGATAAGAGTTGTACGAATCCTAATATAATAATATTTAAAAATTTTTTGAAGAGCAAGAATCTCTCTTGATGATTAACATGTTTCTGAAAAATAATCACATTGTGGACTAATGTGTGTCTGAAACAACCGTATGCTCAATGCCTCAAAAGCATGTGACAGTTTGACAATGAGTAAGAAAGACTGCAGAATAAGAGATAAATTTGAATTAAGGTTTAGACAAAGAATGTTGAAATTAACAAGGATTGTTATATGAACCAACATATCTCTTTTGGAAGAAAGACAAAATCCTCCTTATAAAACGGGATGGCAAGAGTCCATCTCATGTACTATGGACATGTTATCAAGAAAGACTGGTCAGGGGTATTGGACATTATGCTTGGTAAAGTAGAAAGCCAAAAAAAAGAATAAACTAGAGAAGATTGATTGACATAGTGACTACGTAACAGCAATATTGAGGATGGAACAAGACTGGATAGTTCTTTATGCACTGCGTAGAATCCCATCAAGTCAAAAAAACATGATACTTAACAACAACAGCAACAACAATATATGCATTAACTAAACAGTGAATACAGAAGGCTGAGAAGAATCTACATGTTTTTATTATGATGGAAAATATTAATTATGCTATGAACTGCAAGAAGAACACATACATTTGTGTTGGAAAAAGTATAGCCAATATCATTTACAAGTGAGGAATGGCTTTGTCTCATCTTTTCAGACCACTATTTAGTAGGACAACATGCCTAGTAAAGCTCAGTGTCAAATTTTGTAGTCATAAAGTAAACAAGATAAATTGATAATCACTTGTGTTTGGAATATGAAAGTCAAAAATAAGGAAGAGCAAGCAGTTGCAAACTATGCTCTTACTGATGGAAGTGAAGCAAAGGAATCTCATGTTAGAATTTAATAAGGTCAAGCACCTATTGCTTGGAAATAGTACTTTCCAAATCACAAATAGCAAACCTATCTGTGGACCTCAGCAGCTAGCATATGCAGGACTGAAATTGATTACATTTATAGAAAGAGACCATGGACAAGCATAATAATATAAATTGTGAAGGTCAGAGTCTGACTGTGCAACGAACCCTTTATTGCCCATGTGTAAGTTCAAATAAGAGTAATAATGAAAATAAGGTTAAAATATGACCTTGAGTGCATCCTTCCTTAATTTAGAAGCAATTCCAAGAATTTATTTGATGCATGGAACACTAATTAACAAAGACCAAAAGAGATGTTAGCTTACATCAAGATATTATATAGGTGCTTCTATGTAGCATTTATGAGTCCTCGTGGCTTAGTGCTTACATTGGGCTGCTAACTCAGTCAGCCATTCAAAACCACCAATTGCTCCGTGGGAGAAAGAAGAGGCTTTCTACTCCCATAAACAGAGTATGAGAACTCACACTGGCAGTTCTATCCTGACCTGATAATGTGGCTATGAGTTAGAATCAACATGATTGCAATTAATTAGGTTTCTTTGTTTGTTTACAGAGCATTTAGACATCATTAAAAAATTCTAAAGTCTTAAATATTTTTCAGTTATTTATCTCTTTTGCATTTTTGTATCTTATTAGTGCATGCATAATTCAATAACATTTCAAGCTGTTGAACTTTAGATCACAGCAGAGATGTGCAATTATATTTGGGTAATTCACTTTGAGAAATTAATGGTATATATTATAATTCTATCATTTAAATCTTCTCATTTAGTTGTATTTGTTGATAAATTCAATTATTTCATACTGCCAGTAAGTCATTGGTGATTATACCAGTGAGATCTTATTATAAATGTTATCCATAGAAACAAGTTAGCTTAAATTATGTACTGTGTGTAGGCAGCTGATTTTGTAGCACAGAGTTGACATTTAGTATTAACTTTATACATGGATTGTTAGAGTGCATTATTCCTAGAAGATAATTTGGGTCAGGTCCTCTCCTGATAGCTATGCACAGAAAATCAGTGGATTCTGAAAACAGTTTCTAAGCTCTTCTCTTTTTTTTAATCTCCTGCTGTTATGTTTTATTTGCCTTGATAAGTTTTTATTAAAAACATACTGCTTTATTCAAATGATTTTTGATTTTCCAGTAATGCCTGATTGTTATTGTTAAGCTAACAAAGTGGTCTTTCATGATTTTCTTCTTTCTAAAGTTTGAACAGCCTTTACAAAAATTTCACACTGAGTCCATCTTTACTGTGTTTTTTTGTAGTATCTGCAATGAGGCATTTCAGATTCCAATTCATAGACATCTGCAATGATATCCCATTTTCCACGTCCTCTTATGATTCTGGCCTGAATCTCTGGCAGCTCCCTGTCAATGTCTGCTGCAACCATTACTGGAGGAGATTCATTAAAAATTACTTGCATGTGATATCCATGATCTTGTTCTGGACTTTGGCCACTCTGTTGGGTCACCTTTCTCTGGAATGGGTACAAATAAGAGCCTCTTGCAGTCGTAGGTCAGCTGTCTTCCTAATTTCCTCCATAGAATGCTTCAAGTGCTTCATCAGCCTGTTGAAATATTTTAATTGATGTAATATCCATTCCTGAAAACTTGTATTTGGCTAATTCGTTTTGTTCATCTTGAATGTCTTCCCTCCATACCATTGATTCTTGCTCCCCCTCAGATGGCACCTCATGCAATGGTGGAATGTTGACCATTCCTTGGTGGTCAGAGACTGAATTATTTCCATCGTGTTTTGATGCTTCCTATTTAATTATATATCGTTACCATAGAAACTGTCAACATTTCAACACGAGGCTTGAAGTTTTCTTCAGTTCTTGCAGTTTCAGATATGCTTAATGCGCTCTTTCCTTTTGGTTTTCTAAATGTAGACCATTTCATACATCATTTTGTCTCCTCAAGCTGGCCTTTGAAATTTTCTATTCAGTTACATGACTTCATTTTGTCTCAGGTGCTCTGTAATTAAAATCAAGTTCCAGAGTCTCTTCTGACATCCACTTTGATCTTTTCTCTCTTCCTGTCTTTATGAATGGCTTGTTTTCTTCGTGAATTATGTTCTCAGTCTCTTCCCACAGTTCATCAGGTCTTCTGTTTTTAGTGTTTAATGTGTCAAATCTGTCTTAAGATGTTCTAAAAATGAAAATAGAGTCAAAGTCATATTTTGGTTCTCATGGATTTTTTTAGTTTCTTCAACTTTAACATTGAAGTAGTTAGTTTATTGTGCCAACCTGTCCAATAAACACAGGTGAGGTTAATTGAAGGGTGAAGGGATAAATGGCTTGGTGAGACTTGCCTTTTGAGTTCTCAGGTCTTTTGCTCTGTGGTGGATTGACCAGGATGCAGCTGCCTTAGCCAGTTCCCTGCTTCAGCTTGCAAGGCTCACTTCCTGCAAGACGTCCCTAAGGAGAAGCCACATTGACCTACCCTGATGCATTCCTGGGTGCTGGAGCAGCCTTGCGGAGACGCTTCCCATTGCTGAGATGCTTATACGTCCACTGACTCAGCTTTCCTCCTGCAGTCAGCATCGTAGTGTGTGTTTTGAGAGATGCAGGAGGACTCTGAGGATTGGTGTCGGACATATGGGTTAATGTTGGACTTGTGGCCTTGGGCAGCAATGAGTTGGGCTGTTTTCTTAACGTGCACTTAAGTTTTCTCTAAAACCCTCTATTAAACATGAGTTTCTGTGGATTTGTTTCTCTGAAGTACCCAGACTAACACAACTTGAACTTACAAGTGAATAATTAATGATTTGTTCCATAGTCAGTTCATGGACTGGTTTTAGCTGCTTATATATAGCTTCTCTATCATCTCTTCCTACAGAAATAGTCAATTTGATTTTTGCATATTACATCTGGATAAATCCATGTGTAGAGATGCCATTTGTGTTGTTGAAAAATTATATTTGCTATGAACATATCATGGTTCTTGCAAATAATATAATGAAATATCCAACTTCTTTTCTATTACTAAGACAATGTTATCCAACTATTGTTGCTCCCTCTTTGTTTCCAACTTTTGAATTTCACTAGTCATTATCAATGCATCTTGATTGCATCTATAAGATAGAAGATCTTGGTAGAATTCTTCAACTTCTTTCTTGCTAGCTTTTGTAGTTGGTGCATACATTTGAATAATACTTATATGGATTAGTTTTTCTTGAAAGAAAATAAATATAATCCTACCACAGATAGCATTGTACTTTAAGATATATCTTGAAATGTCTGTGGGGGGTGGGAGGTTGGAGGAGGCAAATAGAGTTTATGTCCTAAAATGGCTAGCACAGCGGTAGAAACAGGGAAGAGCAATCCAATTCAAGTCTGTAGGTCAGATATAAGCTGAAGTCCTCTTAGAGTTGTGTAGCTATGGAAGCTGACAATCAGAAAGCAGAGGGAAAAAAACACAACAGTATGGGCATAGGGAGATAGATGGATGCAGAGGGTAAAGTAAGCCAAGATTTGTCAAATAAATCGAAGGCAGGGTCAGCAGTCTTGGACTCAGTGTTAAAATCCTTGCTGCAGATGGAATCAGCACTCAGAAATGGCAATTGTCAAATCAGCTCTGTTGAGTGGAACTCAATATTGTTGACCTCATGGTTCACCTACCTCCTTGCCACAATGGCCCTTCCTTCACAGGGGGTGCTAGTGAGAGGAGATGACTGTTTCCCTCAGAATGTGTCATTCGAATCGCTTGATTATTAAAGACCTCCTCTTGTAGAAGTGACCCTTTGGTGAGCATTCACATGAAAGGAAAATAGCTACCTTTTGTGGCCCATTTATTCATAGATCCCTTACCCAAACTTCTTTATTCCCAATTTCCCAATCATTTTCCTTTCTCATTCTTGAACATCCAGCAAAGTCATAGGTCACAGTCCATTAATCAGTATACAGTTACACATTTGACCTTTCTCCTTCAAAGACAACTGAACACAGTTCTGTCCATTGGGGGGATACCTTCACCAACGTCCTTCCTGGAGAGTCTAGAGGGGGACTGTGGGGCTGCTGCTGTCCATTTTGAAGTAGTGTCTATATATTATGCAAAACCAGCTTTAAAACAAGCATGAGCTTTATGTTCTTCAGCCAGCTGCTCATAAGGAACTCCCCATGAGGCCATAGGTACAAACCAGAAGTGTGCAACTGCTTGAAATCTGAGCCACTTCTTCATGAAGCTTGCTTGTACTTCAGGTCTTCCCTAGTCAGATCATTTATATTCCATTTAATGATGGACTGCTGCTGAGTCCTTCTACCATTATGATGCTAGGGGTTAGACGACACTCAGATCATAACAGGTAGCTTGGGCAGCATGGTGACCTGTTGGCCTGTGGTGAGATGTTCAGTTTTCACAAAGGCAGAGTGTATTGGTCTGGGTAGACTAGAATAACAAATCCATAGACATGTATACAGGTATACATAAGGTATTATATATAATTTTATATAAAGAGTAGTTATACATTGAGAAACCGTCACAAGCCAGTCCAGTCCAAACCCATAAGTCTGATTCTAGGCCATACATCTGATACCAATATATAAAGTTCTCTTCACACTCACAAAACACATGCAATGATACCGAATGCAGGAAGATCACAGGCCAGTGGGTTGGAAATCTTGTGGATGCAGTGGCATTGTAAGCATCTCATCCCTGGCAGGGGTCTCCATGTGGTTCCTTCAGCTCTGGAACTCTGACTCTCAGGATAGCTTCATGCGTCTTCTCCTCAGAAATATCTCGCAGAGAGTGAGGAGAGAGAGAGAGAGAGAGAGAGAATCTCCTGCCTCCAAGGAGGAAAAAAAGGAGTTCCCAGAATACTCAGAAGAAGGCCATGCCCACGTAGAGGACTCATTGGCTGTGACCTGATTTACAGTTTAGATACCCCCGCCCCCCCCCACACTCCCTTAATCATCACATTGACACCAGTTTATATGACTACAACACAGAGTTACGCTCCAAAACTGTTTTTCAAAAGGGGAATAGTTGTCTGCAGAGCGCAGCAGAGCTTTACTTCAGAATCCTAAAGGTATTAACTGTGATTAGCCAATAGGCGCCTGCTAAAGATTGCAAACTTCATCTCTATCTGCCACTGACACCTGAACCATCACTGAATCCTCAGTGTTATATGGCTCTAATGTCAGAGCACCTCGCACTGTCAGCTGAACCTGTTGCAGAACCTTCTTATTGTGGGCCCCACTCAGCACTGGGGGCCTTTTGCAATGCAGGCCAGAGTAGCACACCTGAGTAAAGAATATGTTGCCTCCGTAACCCTAAAGAACCTCCAGGCATTGTGCCTTCTTTCTAGTTGTGGGCTGGGCCAGATGTACTAACTTACCTTTCACTTTTGTGGGATTTTGTATGCATCCCTTCACCACAGGATCTCTCAAAATTTCATTGAGGTGGGAAGTGTTATATTCTCGTCAAATCCATTTTCCACATTCTAGCACATAAGATGTTATATTGGACAGGGTTCATTAGAAAGACAAACCAGATTTCTAGCAATTATATATATATATATACTTATAAAGACAGATATATAATTCAAGAAATAAACCGTTAAATAATATACAGATAGATAATACAAGAAATTAGCAGTTAAATTATAAAGCAGTGAGACACTAGCAGTCCTTCAAGTTTTGAGAGCTGCCAGTTGCCAGTCCCCTTCTGTAGAGAGAGGTGGGCTATATATACCCAGGCAGCAAACAGCAAGGCAGGTCCCGAACTGTCATCAGCTGTCAGTTCTCAGCTCCAGAGATGAACATTCCAATCATGTGGGCTTAAAGGGACCTCAACTTACAGCGACACAGTCCACAGGCTAGGCATCCCACAGGTAGTGTACCCCTTTAAACTGAGGCACAGAACAAGCAAGGTGAGGCTCACCGAGCCATTTATCCCTCTGCCCCTCAGTTAATCCTACTTGTGTTTATCAGCCAGGCTGGCACAATAAACTATAGCAGATGTTTTATGAAAAAGTCTAAAATAATCGATACTTCTTTCTTACTAGATCCAATCAGCATAATGTCATCAAGTAGTGTGATATTTTTGTGCAAGGGGAAAGTGATCAAGGTCTCTGTGGACTAAATTATGGAGGTGTTGACATATTCATGCGTCAGTATTGTGAAAGAGAACTGTCGCCCTCTCCAGCTGAAGGCAAACTGCGTCTGTTGGTCCTTCAAAGGTAGAATTAAGTAAAGGCATTGGTCATATCAATAACTGCTTGCCAGGTACTCAGAGAAGTATTAATGTTTTCAAGCAATGAAACCACATCTGCAATAGCAGTAGTAATTTGAGACGCCACATGGTTCAGTTTATGATTAACTATGTTTATTTTTGAACTTCCTTTTTATTTTTGGCAGGCCAAATGGGGACGTTCCATGTGTATGTGGTGGGAATCCTCACCTCTGCCATTTTCAATATCCTCATTGTGGCACTAATTTCAACAATCCCTTCAGGAATGAGGTATTGCTTTGGGTTGACTATTTTGCTAGCAGAAGCAGTTGTAATGGATTCTAAGGGGGCTTTTCCTACCATAATAGCCCCTACTTCCTGTTTTGGGAATCCACTGTAGGTTCTACAAGTTGTTGAACAAGTCTACAAATAATACATTCTGTAACTGGAGAAATTACTACATGATGGAGTTGAGGATCCACCCGACCCACTGTGAGATTAATAGAGTTGAGGCTCCATTAATATCGACCTCTGACTTTTCCCACTCTGACTGAGAATCCTTCAAAATGTTGGGGGTCCTATGATTAGTTTCAATTCAGGGACAATGTCTTCTCAAAGTCTGATTATTTCCTTTCCCCAATAAATAGTCACTCTTGTGAATGTCCACAGATTCCTTTGGGAAAGACTAGGGGAAAAGCAGTCTAAAACTTTGACTCAAATGGACCTGGACGTTCCTTCATTCAAGGTATTGTGGATGTGGAAACTGGCTCACGTCTGAGAATGGGTCGAGGGATGGTGCCTCTCCATTCTTGTGAGTTGAATTAGACTGCTGTTGATGCAGAATTGACTTGATGAAAGTGACCCCTGACTAATAAGGACTTACTTATCCACACTTACAGAGTCCGTGGAAGGAACACCAGATCTAAAAGGACGTATATCTCAAATTTAGCCCTGGTGTTTTTGTTTATGATATGTTGACTAGAAATGCACTGCCATAGTCAGACTCTAGAACTATAATCATCCATCTAGCAGGCTCAGATATGGTGTTATTCCGTAGTACCTAAAAACACAAAGGTTTCAGAAAGTTAATTGATGAGACTAATTCTCATGCAAAATTTTATGTTAAATATGCTATTAACTACTTTATTTATCGATGTACAAACAGAATATGAATCAATTAATATGTGCCTTAAAATATGGAATTATAATATATAAATAAAACAACATAAAATTAAGCATGAGATATTCTATTTATACATGTGCTCATTCTATTATAATTAATTGTAATAGCATACATAATTTTTAACATACCTATTCTAACCTGAGAACTTCAATCTTTTCTCCATTTATCATGATGCACTTAACTGTCCATTTTTGAGGATTTGTTTTTTCTATATTTTCAGGTGTAATCCACAATGAAGGCTGTAGTTGTTTTTGTTTTGTTTCTTTAAATCCTTATCAATAAACGCTCACTTCATTTAAACAAGAAAAGTTATGTCATCTGCATTTTAATAGTTTTATAGGGGGCTCATACAACTCTCCAGTCAAGAAATCAAATAATAAAGTGCACTGGACAAAGTTGCTGCAAAAATATCTTTAGCAAAATATACAGCAAAAATATCACTGAAGACTAAGTTGCACTTGAACAAAGCATGAAATGTTCAATCACCTTATATACACTCAGTGGTAATTTTATAACCTGTTGTCAATTTGAGACTTAAGAGTAAAGGGTAATCAGGTGAAGGTAACCAGGTAAAGGGTAATCAGGTCACAGCTTGATGACCTCATTTGGAGACCGAAGGAGATAAATAGCTCGCTGGAGGTGGGACACATGGTCACTCCCTGCACGATATTACTGATGAATTACTGATATTACTTATGGAGCTATGCTGATGCAGCCAGAGTTCTGGAGCCAGAGTAGCCACATGGAGACCCCTGCCAGTGCTGAGATGCTTACACCACCACTGGATCCACAAGACCTTCCCCCCACTGGCCTGTGATATTCCTGCATTCAGCATCATTGCATGTGTTTTGTGAGTCTGAAGAGGACTTTATTGATTGGAATCAGACATATGGGCTAATATCAGACTTGATCTGGACTTGACTGGGATGTTTTCTCAATGTTCAACTGCTCTTGTATATACATCTCTCTCTTATACACATATGAGTGTGTTCATGGATTTGTTCCTGTAGTCAAGTCAACTAACACACATGAGAAAGACAATAAATAATGAAGGTTGAAGAAAACTTGGTGCATTTGAACATGGTTTGGCTAAGAATATCAAAAGCACCATGATCTGCCAGAAGAATAAACAAATTGTCTTGAAAAAGTATAGCCAGAATGTGCTTTAGAAATGAGGCTAGAAAGACTTCATCTTATGCAAGTTGGAGATGTTCTCAGTTATACCACAACTTGGAGAAGGAGATCATGCTTGGTATAGGAGAGGGTCAGCAGAAAAGAAGAAGACCTGCTGAATATAACAACAGACTTGTTTCACAGTAATAGTTAGCCTCATGTTATTCATTAAGAGTTGCCATGTATGGGGAAACTATGGGCTCTGCTGTGAGAATGCTGGGAATTTATTTTTGAGTCTACTGTTTACTGTTACATTGGTCAAGTTACGTAACCACTGTAAGTTTCCTGGGATGTACCATACAGATAAAATGTGGTACCTACCCCCAAAGTCATACGGGTTATAAAAAAGCCAGTTTGTTTAGTGTTCAAGTATGTATTATGTATGCTATAAAAATAAATAAAAACTAATCCAAACCTAAAAATATATATATCTATTCTATTTAGGAAAAAATAGGAAATCACCTGTGGAAGTGATAAAAATAAATCCAGCACAAGATAATTCTAATTCATAGGAGCTGGGACAAGGGATGCCATTTCTGAGGTCAAATTCAGTTAAAGCCCATGAGGTCAGTTCATAATTATAGCAACACTACATATAACTGAACAAAATATTGCCTGGTCATGCAGCATCTTCACAATTGTTGTGTTTTTTGAGTTCATTACCGTAGCTGAGAGTCTCTTTCTCCTCCACCTCTTCCTCCTCTAAGTCCTCCCCCCGTCTCCATCCTCCTCTTTCTCCTCCTCCTCCTACTCCTTCTTGATCTTCTTTGCTAAACGTCTGTTTCCAGATCTGCTTTTCCTTATAAAAACAGCAATACCCATTTAATCTGTAGCTCCAGGAGAGGGACATATCTGATCAGAGCACACGGGAGCAGATGAAGGAGTAGGAGAGAGTGTAGCACATCCTGGCCCACCAGGCCGTGAGGATGATGACCCCAATTAGAGCAGCCAGTCCACAGTGAGGACCACATGGCCAGCCCCACTATGAGACATGATGGACCCATGGCACTATGGGGGACAGCACTGGAGAAATAGTGTGGGAATTGTGCCCGACCTGATCCCAACACACCAAGGCAAAGTACTGGGGGAGTGCAGTGGAGCAGCAAGGGAATGGAGCAGCAAGGTCCCCAGATAATGCGGAAAGTAGACTTTGGGGCCAGGGAGTGGTGCCCCAACAGACTGGACTGGAAAACACTCCTAAAGGACAACAAATGATCCATGAACTAACTACAAGCTTTTCTTTCTTGTTGTGTTTGTTTTGTTCTTTGTCAGTGGTTTGTTGTTGTTTTGTTGTATATTGTTGCTTGTTTTGCTCTGTCTTGTTTTTGTGCATGTTATTATCTCCGCAGGTCTGTCTAAATAAGATAGGCCAGAGGAACAAGCTGGAGGAAAAATCAATGGGACCAACGGTTCCGGAGGAAATGGCATAGGGGGAGGTGGGGGAAGAGGAAGTGGTATTAAAAACCCAGGGACAAGGGAACAAGTGATCCAAATTGGTGGTGAGGAGGGTGTGGCAGGCCTGGTAGGGCATGATCAAGGGTAATGTAATGAAGAGGTATTGCTGAAACCCAGGTGGGGATGGAGCATGATAGTTGGACAGGAGGAAAGTCAAGGGAAATTGAAGAAAGAGCTGGGAGGCAAAGGGCATTTATAGAGGTCTAGACAAAGACATGTACATATATGCAAATATATACATGAGGAAGGGGAAATAGATCTATATGCCTATATTTATAGGTTTAGTATTAAGGTGGCGGAAGGACATTGGGCCTCTATTCAAGTACTTCCTCAATGCAAGAATACTTTCTTCTATTAAATTGGCATTCTATGATGCTCACCCTCCCGACACAACTGCTGAAGACAAAGTGAGTGAATAAGCAAATGTGGTGAAGAAAGCAAATGGTGCCTGGCTATCAAAAGATATAGCATCTAGGGTCTTAAAAACTTGAAGATAAACAAGCAGCCATCTAGCCCAGAAGCAACAAAGCCCACATGGAAGAACACACCAGCCTGTGTGATCACGAGGTTCTGAAGGGATTAGTTATCAGGCATCAAAGAACAAAAAATCATATCATTGGTTGCACACCTCCATGATATGATCACTGAGGACAAATGGGTGCATAAGCAAATGTGGCAAAGAAAGCTGATAGTGCCCGGCTATCAAAAGAGATAGCATCTGGGGTCTTAAATGCTTGAAGGTGAACAAGCGGCCATCTAGCTCAGAAGCAAAAAAGCCCACATGGAAGAAGCACACCAGCCTGTGCGATCACGAGGTGTCAAAGGGATCAGGTATAAAGCATCATCAGAACAAAAAATTTTAACATAGTGAATAAAGGGGGAAGTGCAGACTGGAGACTCAAAGACCATTTGTTGGCCACTGGAGATCCCCTCACTGAGGGGTCTAGGGGAGGAGATGAGTCAGTCAGGGTGTGATGCAGCACCGATGAAGAATACAGCTTTCCCCTAGTTCTTAAATGCTTCCTACCCCCCCCCCATATTATGATCCGAATTCTACCTTGCTAGTCTGAATAGAGCAGAGAATGTACACTGGTGCAGATAGGAGCTGGAGGCATAGGGTATCCAAGGCAGATGATACTTTCAGGACCAGGGGTGTGAGTGGCGATACTGGGAGGGTAGAGGGAGAGGGGTTTGTAAAGAGGGAACCAATTACAAGGATCTACATGTGACCTCCGCCCTGGGGGACAGACAACAGAAAAGGGAGACGTTAGACAGAGCAAAATATGACAGAATAATAATTTATAAATCATCAAGGGCTCATGAGGAGGGAGAGCGGGGAGGGAGGGGGAAAAAGAGGACCTGATGAAAAAGGGCTTAAGTGGAGAGCAAATGCTTTGAAAATGATGAGGGAAATGAATGTACAGATGTGCTTTACACAATTAATATGCATATGGATTGTGATAAGAGTTGTATGAGCCCCTAATAAAACATTTAAAAAGAGCAATTCCAAAGTATAGCAATCCTATATAGGGTTTTCAAACGTACAAATATTTAAAGAAGAAAATGAGCTCATTTTTTTTACCACTGAGCAACTGCTGGATTTGAACCATTGACCTTGCAGTTAGCAGTTCAATTCATACTGAAAAGTGTCACCAAGGCTCCTTGACAGCATGTCTAAAAGAGAACGGCCATTTTGGTTTTACTTCCAAGACAGATTTGCTAATTCTTTGGACAGTCCATGGTAATTTTAACATTCTTCACCAACACTATAATACAAATTCATAAATTCTTCTCCAGACTTTCTTAGTCATTTTCCAGTGTGTCATGCATATGAGACAAATACAAATAACATGGTTTAGGTCTTAGTCCTCCACGTGACATATTTGCTTCTCAGAACTTTAACACATCGTGCAGCAGATTTGCTCAATGTAATTTCATATCTTTCCCATGTCTTGAATCCTGCTTCCATGAGCACTGATACAGTAGATATAAGTAAAATGAAACCTTTGACAATTTCAGTCCTCACGACATCATTGATTTGTCCTGTTGTGAAGATTTTTGCTTTCTTGATTTGCAGCATGCACTGAAAGCTGCTGTCCTTGGTGCTCACCAGTGCCTGCTCCATGAAGCTCTCTCTGAGAGCAAGGTGTATTACTTGCACAACACGGGTTATTAATGAGTCTCCTTTCGGTCCTAATATGGGATACTTTTTCATGTAGTCCACCTTTAAGAGTTAGTTGCTCAACATACATGTTGAATAACTGTCATCAAAGGATCCATACCCTGATGCATGTCTCTCCTGATTTTAACCATGTTCTATTTGAAGTTCTGCCTCTTGGTCTATGTAATGGTTCCACATAAACACAGTTAAATGTTCTGGAATTTCCTTCCTTCTGCATATTAGCCATATTTTGATGTGCTCTATACAGTCTAAGTAAGGTCATTGCATAATCAATGACACCGGTAAAATTTATTTATTTATGTATTTTCTGCTTTCAACCAAGAATCATCTGATATCTTCAGTTTGGCCCTCAAAATCCTTTATTCTGAATCCAGCTTACTTTTTTGATAGCTTCTTGTCTCTCTACTACTATAAGTATTTTTAAAATGTATACTCAAAAAATTGTTGCTTGCATGTGATATTAATTATGCTGTTTGATAATTTCCACACTCTTTTAGTTGGCCTTTCATCAAAGTGGGCACCAGTATGGATCTCTAGTAGTCAGTTACCTAATGGACCATCTTTCACATTTTTTTGCCCAGACAAGTGAGTGCTTCACGCACTTCACCAACTTGTTTCAACGTTTTACCTGTTATTCCATTAACTCCTGGACTTTTCTTTTGCATCACTCGCTTAGTACAGCTTGGCCTTCTTCCTTCAGTATCTTTGGCTCTTCAATGGCTAGACCTTGACCAATAATTTTGGTTCTTTTCTCTTTTTATTTTTATGTGTCATTCATGACTCAATGTTTTTGCCTTTAAATATCTTCAATATTGCCACTCGAGCCTTGATTTTTTTTTTCTTCAGCTCATTCTGCTTGAGGAATGTTAAGTTAATTCTTCCCCGTTGCTTTTCTGGTTACAAGTATTTACACATCTCACTATAATACTTTGCTTTTCAAGTTGCATTTTGGAATTTGTTTTTTCAATCTTTCCTTCATGATTTATTTATTTTGCTTTAGCAACTATAAATTCAAGGAACACTGGTGGCATAGTGGGTTATGCATTAGGTTGAACCGCCAGGTTAGTTCAAAGTCACCAGACACTTAACACGATGGGACTTTCTATTACAGATAAGTTTATAGTCTTAGACCCCAGAGAGGCAGTTCCTCTCTGCCTTGCAATGCCATTATGAGTCCAAATTGATTTGATGATAGAGAGTTTCGAATTAGGCTACATTCAGCATTGACTATATGCTTTTAATCATCAATAACAAATTTATTATTTATTGATATTCTGAGATTATATGTATTTTGTATTGTCTAGCCATAATGAAAATGAAATCAAATAACAAAACATTATTGTGTTTGCAACTCAGAAGAAAATAAGACATAGCTGACTTAAATATATATTCTACAAAAAACAGCAGATTGATTCAAGTGACACTGTGGTCAAAAGACATGCTATTGTCTTTCTATAGGATTATAGCCTTTGAAAGTCCTCTAGAGTATAGTTCTGTTTCGACACAAATGCGCCTCCATGAGTTAAGTTTAACAAGTTTGGATTGTGTGTTATTATTATAATATCTGTACATGCTATAACATAACATGGTTTTCTTCCAAAAGTGCAATAAAATATATTGGATTACTAATAACATGGATATACCATTCATAAGAAAGTACTACTTAAAAAATCAATTGGAATATTTAAGTCTAGCTATAAGGAAAATGAAATTGAATATCAAATGCATTATTGTGCTTGAAACTCAGAAGTAAAGAAGACACACCTGACTCAAATTGTAAAAATAAGTTTTAACCAGATTTAGATTTAGATTTAGATTTTTTTGTATTTATTTTGTACTATGTGCTATCAAGGAGAGAGGATTCAGAATTTAAATCAACTATTGAGTCGTAGGATGGTAGTCCTTTAATTTAAAAAAAATAAATTTTCCTTCTAAGCTTATTAACAATCTAAGATATGCAGAAGACACCACCTTGCTTGATGAAAGAGAAGAGGACTTTAAGCACTTTCTGATGATCACAAATGTCAGCCTTCAGCATGGATGACAACTCAATGTAAAGAAGACCAAAATCCTCACAGCAGGACCAACAGCCAATATCATAATACATGGAGAAAAGTCTGAAGTAGGCAAAGAATGGCTTTGATGGAGGTTTTTTTGTCTTCTGAGAGAACATTTCTTCAAAGAAACAAAAACTGATGACTGATTTCACATTCTCTAATAAGGTGGAGACTCAGAACACATCCCACCTTAATTCTGTAACAGAACTCCTTCCAAAATGGGGCTATAATCACAGGCATAGAGGACAGAACTTACAATACATCATATAAGGGAATACAGCTAGAAGAATCATATCACTAGATTACTTGTCAACATGTATATTCAATTTAGCAATCATTGCAAAAAAAACATCTACACATCTACTATCCAAGTCAGAAGCAGTTCAGAAGCCCCAATACAGTAATTCAACTTTGTCTATTTGTGTCCATTTTTATCTTTCTTTATTTTTATAAAGAATGGAAAAATATGAATATAAACTTCAATAAAATAAAGTGGTACTTGACTTCACACCTAAAAATAGAGAAATAAATTTTCCTTCTATATTTGTTGCATGAGTGAGTTGGTAAATCAATAAAAAGTTAAAGACTTTTGAATAAAATATAGTTGTGTACACATTTTTATCAAAGATCATGCTCATATAATCATTTAAGATTTTGGAATGAAACTTTCTTAGCATTTATTACTAAAATTTGCTTAATTTTTACTATCTTATTAACAGTTAAGACATGACACAGCTTAATATGTAATAATATCTGTAAGTTTCTTTGTGGTTGAGAAGGCACTATTTTCACATGTTTACTTTTAATGTCTATTATAAAAACTCTAGAAATTAGAAATATAAAACTAAAAAGAAAGTTTAATTAAAAATATACACTTCTATATCAACTAATATGTACATTTTCTAACATAACAATAAAGTCATAAACTATCTGGAGTCTAAATTCAATCATGTTCTCATTTTGACCTGTTTGCTATTTTCAAAAGAACTTGGGGAAAATGATAAATTCACTTTTTCCTTCATAAATACTTCAATTTAGAGTTGACTTATACGCAGCAATGGAGTTATGTATTCAGACCTATCATGAATCAGAATCAGTAAAAGACTCAGAGTAAATAGCTTTCCTGTGGAGCAAATTAATTCTTTCAGGAGAGCAAGTAATTTAGTTAATCATCTCTTTTACCTTTGGACTTATTGCTTTGCTCTCCAGAAACATGTGCATTTACCACCAGGAAGAAAACTTACTCATCCCGACGCCCCATTCAAGGCACCTTACAACTGTGAAGTTAGTCATGCTAAGAAAAATTCCTGTATGCTAGTGTATTTTAAACTTTTATGAATAGTTAAAAACACCTTAGAAACAGTAGAATGAATTTACTATTGTAATACTATAAATACACACCCATTCATATTAAACTCTCTCTGGATGAACTGTCAATTACAGGAGGCTGTCAAATTTCCATTTGAGACTGAATAGAGAAACCAGAAATGTTATTAATGCAATTTAAAGAAAGAATGAAAACAAAAAAATTAGAATGAAATACTCTCCTGCCATTGATTCAACTGAAAAGATTTTAAGAGAAAATGAGCTGTAAAATTATGTGTTGACAACAGCCATAAATTGCTCTTTGTTTTACTTAACACAGCACTCTGAACTCTGCGATTTACAAATATAGTTATACTCTCAACACCACAGTTTGATGTCATTGATTAAATAACATAGCTGTTAATATCTAAGCCTGCAGTAGCTCAAACAAGACTATAATAAAAAGATTACTCTGAGTACATTAGGTAGGCGGTGTAATAAAAGATCCTAAGGCTTTCTAAACACTGTAATTTGGGAAAAGGTATAAATGATGATCTATTGAATGCTTTGCAATATTTTCTATTTTACACAACATAAATAAAAGAAAAATATATAACAAACTACTTGTGGTTAGTACTAATATAAAACATGGTGATAGTGTTAGAAATTTTTCTATTTTACTATGGACATTTTCTTTTTAAGGTCCTTGGCCTATACACTTAAATTACATAGCAATGTTACGTGGGAATAAAAGAAATGAATATAGGGAAATAACTTATTAATAATAAACCTTGAGAACTGCTGACAAATCCTGACAAGTTTTAGATAGTTCGACTCCTTGTCAATGGCACCCAAATATTAAGAGCTCTGATGTAAAGCTACTGCTTTGTTTCAAAATAAAAGAAAGTTTTATAAGAGGTTCCGAAGAAGTGGTTCACAGAAAAGGGGTGTTGCTGTCAGACCAGAAAATGACGTACTTCTGAATTTTAATTTCATTTCTGA
The DNA here is from genome assembly GCF_050624435.1 of Tenrec ecaudatus. NCBI lineage: Eukaryota > Metazoa > Chordata > Mammalia > Afrosoricida > Tenrecidae > Tenrec > Tenrec ecaudatus. The sequence continues at coordinate 239,558,416 of NC_134531.1, forward strand.
GAAGTGTCTATTCTTCAACTTGCATTTCAATTTCTACAAACTGGCAAGTGGTAATACTTAGATTTTCGTTAAAGCTTTGAAGAAAAGAGAGGCCTGCTTCCAGTGCTGACTCTAGAGCTATTACTAATTTTATACTAGGCTTAATCATTTAAACCTCTGTGTTACCTCCAACTTACCATCCTGCTCACGTATTAAATCCAAGACCATATATTCATACTTTGTTCCAAAGAATGTCTTCTATAAATGTGTGCTACCCCGAAGCAGGACAGTGGTAAAAGCAGTTTGGAGGGCATTGACTGAGAAGAAGCCGTCCCGTGAACAAAAGTAAGGCAAAGAAAAGTCAAAGAGACACAGAAGGAAGAATATACGTATTCAGGTTATAATAACGTAATTCATCCTGGTTATCAGAGAGTTATAATAAACCTTCCAGAATTGTCTGGTCAAATAAAAATTCGTTGGAATCCAATAACTGCTGACAGATTCTTGTGGAGAAGGAATATTTTTAACTCAACTCTACTCCCCAAAAGCAATTGCTGTGATTTCAGTAGGGACCAGGATCTTTCCTGGAAGAAAAAAAGGGAGGGAATGTGTACAGTGAGATTGAGTTGGCATGTTGAAAACAGCCGGTGGATAGTGAGCGGGCAAATGAAAAGAGCAGCCTGGCAGATATCAATGTTTGTAAATGTTTATAATGAACACAAGCAACATCACGATTATGTGGCAAATTTGGAAAATGTAGCACAAAACCCATTTAAAAAAAATAATATAAATCACAGAAATTACATTTCAGGAAAATGTTTCAGTTTTGAGAAAATTTAGCTATAAAAGCAGTATATAGAGGTAACCTAATATAGTAAAAAATAGCATCCATAAGTAGGGACCCATGTCATAATAACAGACAGTTTAGTGTTTCTACAGATTCCATCTGTACATTAAGATAAATCTCTGTCTTGGACTATATTTGATTGTTAAGGAAAACTAATGAAGATCAAAACATGGCATATGATGCTACCATATTTGAAATATTGTAATTTTAATTGTGCTTTTTGATGTACAGGTATTTAAATGTTTAATGAAATACTACTTGAATTTTTTATTGAGTTGTTCTTGAAATAGTATTTATTTTTATCAAGGTCTTTTGGCCTAGTGGGCACAAGGTTACCTGTCTAAAGCCGCTAGCCTATCTGTTGGTGAAAGATGGCACTTTTTGCATCTAGCAGGAACACACAAAGTGGCAGTAGTACTCTGTCCTGTAGGGTCACTATGAGTCAGATTCTACTCAATAAGTTACGGGTGATGAATCTTTAATGTAATGGGACTTCCAAAAGTTCACAGACGTAATTTTTAAAATTTTCCCTTAATGACATTTTTCAAGGATCTTTTCCAAAGAACCTTCCTCATATCCATTTCCAACCTTGTTGCAATCAAATCAATTCCAACCCTTGATCACCCTGTGTGTAGCGGAATGCATACACCTGCTGCATGGAGTTTATGGCTCTAATCGTCATAGAATCCAAGTGTATCTATTGCTATTGTTGTTTGCCTCAAACCACCAACCTTTGGATTAGGAGTCTCATGTAAACTATTTGAACTATCTGCTGACATGTACAGATGATTAAATTTACCTCTTGTACATTAATCGAGATATACTTAAAATATTTTCCTAGAGTGTATTAGTTTCTGCTACAGTAAATTACCAGACATGTGCTTACTTTAAGAACTTTCATTTAGTATCTCCATCTATAAATCAGAACTCTGACATATAATGCATCTGAGCTACTTCCTCCTTTTAAAATATTTAATTACAATTTAAAAAATTATTGATTTCCTGTAATTTGAACTTCCAAGACTTAGTTTAAAAAATGCTAGTGCATTTGATTTTTATGTGCAATCTCTGAAGAAAACACTTGTCAATAAGAAGTTTTGTGTAGACTATTCCTAAATACTCTATCATTAGGTTGTTCTTGCTAATATGCCAAAAGTTTTATAATGCACATGTTATTTTTTCAAATGTTTTTTCTTCATTTGTTACTTAAAATACTTTAATTTGGTTATTATATACACATGGTCTCTTTTATGCACTACTAACTGCAAAGTCAGCAGTTAGAAACCACAAGTTAACCCACAAGAAAGAGACAGGCTTTATAATAATTTATAAATTATCAAGGGCTCATGAGGGAGGGGGCAGTGGGGAGGGAAGGGGCTAAAAGAGGACCTGAAACAAAGGGCTTAAGTGGAGAGCAAATTCTTTGAAAATGCTTAGTGTAATGAATGTACAGATGTGCTTTACACAGTTGATGTATGTAAGGATTGTGATAAGAGTTGTATGAGCCCCTAATAAAACATTTTTAAAAAAAGAAAGACCGTGTAGGAATGTCACAGAAGCAGTTCTAGCCTGTCCTAAAGAGTCACTGACTTGAGGGCAGAGAGACACATCTAATTTCCTAAGTTTTGTTTGAAACATTTGAACTTATGATCCTGACAGATTTGATATGAGTGTCCTGTCTTGTATGGCCTTTGTAAGATGTTGGTGCTAAGATCATGCTCACTCAATTACTCACAGCCTCAACGAGTCCATTTCAACTTATAGCAACCCTATAGAGCAGGGTGTAATTGCTCCTCTGAACTTCCAAAATTGTAGAACTTCTCTTTTTGTCTTGCCAAGCGGGTGGTCACTTCCAACTGCTGACCTTTCAGTTTGCTGCCCAACATGTAAATACTGCATCATCAGGACCCCTACCCACTTAGAAAGAGTTTCTCTGGCTCTATTCTCTGAGAAATTCTGAGTTGTCATTCCTTGAAGTGTTGGGATAATTCACTAGTGAGGCTTCAGGATCATGTTGTAAATGATAAATTCACTTTATTTAATAAAGTAGGACTGTTTACCTTTCCAACTTATAAAATTAATTTTGGAAATCCATGTTTGTCATATAATTAATCAATGTATTCTGAATTTTAAATGAAGTATTGGCATAAATTATTGTATTATGATAACTTCTAAGATCCAACAGGTGGAATATATCCCCTCTATTTTTGTTATTATGGATAAATTACAGCTTCTGATATACCTGATATGACCAAATTTATTAACTAACTAAGAAGCTGACTGTGTGAAACCACCAACAGGCCTGACACTCTGAGAAGTAGCTTTTAGGTTCTATGGTTCCTCTCTCTTGTAAGTTAAGCAGCAATGATGCTAGTTTAGTGACTAACGCGTGTCTTCCCCAAGCCGGCTGTGCTACAGAACAAGAAGTCTAAAGACCAGAGAATTGGTATATTTGAATTGTGGTAATGGATATACACTGGAATACTAGAAGAATAAACAAATGGCTGTCAGAATAAGTAAAACCACAATGACCCTGAGTAATAACCATCGTTAAAACTTTGGCTTGCTTATTTTGACATATCATCCAGCAAGTCAAAGGGCATCCCATTCGTTAAAGTAGGGGGTCATTGTAAACAAAGAAATCCTCACTGAGATATATTGGCACATTAGCCACAAGAATGGAATGAAATCCATTAAAATCATGACAATGGTATTAAGCAACATTCTAAGGTTACATAAAAGATCATCATGAGTGGGTGCTTACTTGATGGAAAATTAAAAGAAAAAGAATATAGTCATATTATTATCTCTAGGAAATTACTTTCTTTCATCTCTATCCTTTAATTTTAGTTGCTTTTGCTATGTGTGTGTTAAGTCACTTCCTATAATCATTACTTAAAGTATTGATTGCCAGATATTCTTCCTTCCTAGACAATACATTTTAACTTTAAGTTGCTTTCTGAGATTTACTTTTTTACATCCATAAGATTTGTTTTATTATTTTTATTATACACCATGATATAATATTTTCATATTTCTATTTGGATTTATTATTAACTCTCTTTATTGTCTGTTCATTTTCTAATTTATACTTATTTGGATATTTTTATTTTCTTTAATCATTTTATTGGGGCCTCATACAATTCTTATCACAATCCATACATATATCCATTGTGTCGCGCACATTTGTACATTTGTTGCCATCATCATTCTCAAAATATTTGCCTTCTATTGAGCCCTTAATATCAGCTCCTCATTTTTCCCCTTCCCTCCCCACTCCCCCCTCCTTCATGAACCCTTCATAATTCATAAATTATTATTATTTTGCCACAGCTTTCACTGTCCAACATCTCCCTTCACCTACTTTTCTGTTGCCCATCCTCCACGGAGGAGGTTATATGTAGATCTCTGTAATCGGTTCCACCTTTAGACTGCACCTTCTTCCAGTCTCCAGCTATCACGACTCTCACCATTGGTCCTGGAGATTTCATCTGTCCTGGATTCCCTGTGCTTCCAGTTCCTATCTGTACCGGTGTACATCCTCTGGTCTAGCCAAATTTCTAAGGTAGAATTGGGATCATGATAGAGGGGAGAGGAAGCATTTAAGAACTAGAGGAAAATTACATGTTTCATGTTGCTACACTGCACCCTGACTGGCTCATCTCCTCTCCACAACCCTTCAGTAAGGGCATATCAAGTTGCCTACAGATTGGCTTTGATTCTCCGCTCTGCAGTTACCCTCATTTGCAATGATATGATTTTTTTGTTCTGATGATGCCTGATACCTGATCCCTTCTACACCACGTGATCACACAGGCTGGTGTGCTTCTTTTATGTGGGCTTTGTTGCTTCTGAGCTAGATGGGCACTTGTTTACCTTTAAGCATTTAAGACCCCAAGTGCTATATCTGTTGATAGCCGGGCACCACCACCTTTCTTCACCACATTTGCTTATGCACACATTTGTCTGCAGCGATTGTGTTGGGAAGGTGTGCATCATGGAATGCCAATTTAATAGAAAAATGTGTTCTTGCATTGAGTAAATGCTTAAGTGGAGGTGCAATGTTCATCTGCTGCTTTAATTCTAAACCCGTAAATATATGCATGTAGATCTATTTCTACACCAGCCTTTGTAAGTATGTTTACATGTGTATGTGCCTACAAATTGATTGTAAGCAATTATTGTGAGATCACACTCCCTTCTGACCAGCCAGAAAATTTTTATTCTTACTATTACTAGTTTAGTTATACTGAGGTAACACAAAAGAATAAGAAAAATAATAATTAGCATTATAATAAATACTTTAATAGACATAGTGCCAAATCATTGTCAAAGATAGAAGGACATGTTGATCATGTTCTATAATTTACTTGAAATCAAACCTTGCCTAAGACCTTAAGCTATATTACTGATCCAAGTAAAGAATAAGAAAAGGGGTCATCTCAGAGAAGAGGAGCAATTCTACGAAGGCTGGAAGCTATCAAATTAAATTTATAACATCAAACAAAATAGTGTAATGCAAACATAACTAAATGCTATGGATATAAAGTTTCCCATGAAATATTAGTGAAATAAAAAATGACAGAATGGCAACCTTGCCAAGTGCAAATCAGATAAAAATCAACCCTTCAAAAAAGTAGCCAAAAAACAGCTCTGATAAATTATAAAATATACCAGTATGTGTTAACATATATAGTTCCAGTGATGTTGAAAGACTACTACTAGTAGTACTTCTACTACAACTACAACTTCTACTACCACTCCACTAAGTGCCCAGTACTACCCCTCGGAGAGACAGCATATTGTACAGATCATGAATTTTTTGCCATTCACAGTAAGCATAATCTTCTCTAAAAGATATTCTAGATAAAAGCTTTCTATTTGAAATATAAGTGTACTCAGATCCCTATATTTACTAGCAGTACACGTGATTTAAATTACCATTTATATTTTTGAAATGGAATTATTTATGAGTTTATAGGCAAAACAGTTTCACATGAAAAGTTTCTCGTGTTGCTAACAGAAAATAATTAAAAACAGTACATAAAGGGTATTCCCAGTGACTTCCACATCATAAGCACTTATGACATTTTTGTGAAGTTTTGAAGTGAACATCAAAGGACTGGCTAAAATTGCCATGTTTTTAATAAAGCTTTAAGTTTTACATTTTGCCTCTAGTAATGAGTATTTGTTTCTAAAAATGTAAAGTCCAGAAATACTTAGTTTAAAAATAAGAGTATCAGGTTTAAGATATCAAGTTATTTTAATATTTTGTTATATCTCATACATAATTTATAAAACTTTGAAGATGGGTTGCTATACAACCAAATTATTGTGATCTGCCTTTTTTCCCCTTAAAACCAAGTATAATACTGAAGAAGAAAGTACTTTTTCAGTGTTTCAAAGCAATATAACAGAAACCAAACTCTGAAATAAAAAAGTAACCCGAGTAACTGTCAACTTCGACATGTGATTCAAAACTAGCACTGAAGACTTAGAACCGCCTTACAAGTCCAACACGGGGATAATAAAAAGGAATGAGTTTAATTGCCGACATGCTACAAATGAGTTTCATTTGACCGCTTTAAAGGGTTGCCCTATTTTAGCATCCTTTTCTAGTTAAAAGCCACTTTTTAAGAACTTAATTGTTTGTACTGCTTCACTCTTTTATGTTAAATAATTGATATTAACAGAACCAAAAATGCATTTCTTAGGGCACATAGTGCTCCAAATGAATCTAATGGTGAGTTTTCTAGGATTTTCCCATGGTGCGATTACAATACAAAGAGTGGAATCCTGCACACTTCAAACCAGTACCAAATGAGGTAACTGAAAAATAGGTGCAAAGTCACAATTTCAGAGACTCAATTTAATGGATCAAGGGTATTATTACTTTATTTATAAATTAATACACATTACTTTGATAGTAATACCATATATACTCGAGTATAAGCCAAGGCAACTAATTTTACCACACAAAAAAAACTGGGGAGATCTTTCAGCATAAAAAATGTGCTCAAAAAACTTGGTTTATACTCAATTATATAGGTAAGTACCCAGTCAAATTTTAGTTCAGAAAAATATTTAAATGACAGATGATAGGGATTTATAAGATGATTATTTTATAATCCAACAAAGGTTGGAGCAGTCATTGACAGGGATCTGTCATATGTTTAGGCCAGATTCAGAAGACTTAGAATAAGGGATATTATTGTTGGTATCAAATGGATCATGACTAAAAGCATAAAATAAAAGCAAGATGTTTATTTGTGTTTCATTCACTGTGCATAAGACATTTGACTGTGTGATCATAAGAAACTATGGATAAACTTGAGACAAATGTCAATCCCAGAACACTTCATTGTTCCCATGCAGAAGCTGTGCAAACAGACAAGGGAATACTACTTGTTTTAAAATCAGGAAAGATGTGTGTCATGGCCATATCCTCACACTAATTCAATCTGTATGCTGAAGCAATAATCCAAGTAGCTGGATCACATGAAGAAGAATGTGACATCAGGATTGGAGGAAGGCTTATTAGCAACCTGCTCTATGTAGATGACACAAACAAACTTGCTTAAAGTGAGAATTTGAAGCACTTGTTGATGAAGATCAAAAAAATTGAAATCATTTGTATGATTTGCAAACCAATATAAAGATTAAAATCTTCACAACTGGACCAGTAGACAACATCATGATAAATAGAGAAAAAGATTGAAGTTGTCAAGGATTTCATATTGCTTGGAAACACAATCGATTCTCACAGAAGCTGCAGTCAAGAGATTAAATGAACTAGCTGCACAAGAGCCCTCGACAATGCTGAAAAGCAAGGATGTTACTTTGAGGACGAAGGTGCACTTGACCCAAGCCATGGTGTTGTTAATTGTGTCCTGTACATGTGAAAGCTGGACAGTGACTAAGGAAGACAGGAAAAGTATCAACGTGTTGGAATTACTGTGCTGGTGAAAGATATTGAAAATATCACAGACTGCCAAAGTACAGTCAGAAAGCTTTTTGTAGACAAGGATGGCAAGAAGTGATCCCATGTCTGTTGGCTATGTTTCAGGCAGACCAGTCCATGGAGAAGGGCATCATGTTAAGCAGAGGGGCAGTTAAAAGAGGAAGCCCCTCCCCGGGGCTGCAATGGGGTTGAAGAGGAACAATTGTGAGGATGTGTAAGACCGCGTGCTTTACACTGGGTGTCCGTGATTGCGAACCAGCTCATTGGCACCTACAAGAGCAAATTTTAATTTTTAGAAGAAACATGCATTTAATTATTAAATAATACTTGCTATTTTACTAATTCACTTCTGTTTAAGCAACATTTGTGCACTTTCACATATCGGCATGTCTAATTAACAAAGGTTACTAGTGCTGTTTGCTGCACTAAGCTGGTCCCCTGCTGCTGCTGACATCAAAGTCAACGGAAACAATGCTTTCTTTTCTTTATAACCAGGTATGCCTCAAGTCATTTGACCAGGGATTTAATTGACAGATTTTCTGAAGTCAAGCACCAAACCTTTAGTCCTAGTTTATCTCAATCTGGAAAATAATGAGCATCACAGATTCCCAAAATCTTCCACTGACAGATGGGTAGTGGCTGAACATGAAGTCCTGATGAGTAAAGAGAAATGGATGTCCCATTTGCAAGGAGAGAATTCTGCCACTGAAACACCACTACCCTCATTGCTGATAAAACCAACCTCTCTGCCACCGCCGAGTTGGTGCTGATTCAGAGTGACCTCATAGGACAGGGTGTAACTCTCCCTGGGTTCTCAAGAATCTAAATCTTACTGGGAGTAGAAAACAGTCTATCTCCAATAGATTAGTGGTTTTCAACTGCTGATCAGTGGTTAGCATCCCACTGTGTAACCAGTACACTGCCAGTGGTCTTAATTACTGACAAAATGGCCATGAAATAATGAAAACTGTTTGAATGTATCATTTATTATTTATGTATCAATAATAATATGTAATTAAATAATAAATGTACCAATTATTATTTAAAGGGTGTCAACTTATAAAACTGTATCTTTATTTTTGTTTTCTATAAAGCATCTGAAATAGTATTTTCCTCTTCTGGTTGAATATTGAATAAGTAAATAAAAAAAACGTATTAAGCATGATGGTATTCATTTGGTTTCATAGATAGTAATTTCATAATAAAAACTATGATTTGTATTTCCTTATTTATTACATATATTCATTTATTTAAATTTCATTTCAGAGTTCAGAATATGCAGAGTAAGACACACAAAATGTGCAGCTTAATTTTTATTAGAAAATAAACAAAACAACATTGTCATTCTACACTTATTTGTGATTTTATGTCTATTATGTTGTAAAACCTTTAGAGGCAGCGTTCATCAATGTGTGCAGATTTTCCAGATAAAAGGAACCCACTCAGATGGACTAAAATTTTAAAACAGAAGAAAACAATTTGCTCTGCTCTTCCTAAAGTGCTATGTTTATTTAATAAAATGTAATACTATTACAATAAAGTATTTGAACTTCCAGTATAATGCTTAATAAATAACAATAAAATGCTTTTTAAAAGACATTAATTATGGTATAGAATATCCAATGGGAAAACGTTATATTTATTTTGTGTTTTAAACTGAAAAATGTGTCTCTGTTTTACAAATAATATTTTAAAAGATGGTTCTTATAGAACAACTAACTTTTTGATCAGACAGTGAATCGTTTTAAGAAAATATAATGCAAGTAGAAAATTAAAATTGTTGAAGTAAAGTGTTACTTTCTGAAACTTATTTAACTAAACTTTCGCTTCTAGCTACGTATTCCCCTTCAAAACAGAAACTCCAGTAGAGACTTGTACAAGCCTATTCTCCATATAATTGTTTACAAATTCCCAAAGTTGTAAAAAATATAAATGCCCATCAAAAAATGAGCGAATTAACAAAATATGCTACATACATATAATGGAATACTACTTGTCTATCGGAGAAATGAAGCATTTATGCGCCTACGATGTGGAAGGTGTTGGAGACACTACACTGATGGAAGTAAGTCAGGCACAAGATAACTAATATTTGTGTTCTCACATAAAAAGACAGGAAAAATGCACCTGTACAGAGGCCAACATTTTTCGTTGTTGTTTTTGTTTTATAATTTTATTGATGCTTACTTCATGAACAATTCAATGTTTTACATATATTTAAAAGATTTGTGCAATCATCACCATTTCAGTTTTAGGACGTGTCTTCATTCTTGTACACATTATTATAATCCCTGACTCCCCTTCCATAACTGTAAGGAATTATTAATCTAGTTACTGTCTCTATATGAATTTTATGCAAATATAATAGTACAAAAAACTCAGAGTATAAAACTAATAAACAATGTCACTGCTATCAAGTCAATGCTGACTCATGGCAACCATGTAAGACAGGGTAGAACTGCACCTGTGAGTGTCTGATACTGTAACTATTTACAAAAAGTAAAAAGCCCCATCTTTCTTCTGTGTAACAGCTGGTGGCTTCGAACTGCTGACCTTGTATTATCAGCTTAATGATAACAACTGGGACACCAGTGTAGCTAACTAAATAAAATAGAGAAAAGTCTCAATTGATGAGAAACCTGAAGATGATAACATTTAGAATAAATTGAAAATGAGTCAAAATCCAAAAAATTATATATGTTAAATTTTATCTAAGTTTACCGGTAGTAATCCATTTTACAATGCACTCTGCCTGTGGGCAAGACTATTTACATCCCTGGTCAGTGATTCAAGGTAAGTAAATGGAGCCTTAATTTGAGTGGTGACTGTACAAAGGGATTTTGCTCATTTACTCTCATCCATAGCCTTCTGCAAATGAGGTGCTCAGAACTTAACTTCAAGTATAATTGCGTCCTCTTATCCTGGATTTTATTATTTGCAATTGTCGGATTGCACAGACCCATGTATTCCTTTTCCATGAATTTAGCTGAAACCTCACTTACAAGCCTGTAAGACCTCAGAACCTCTTCTTTCTGATGGTCACCATCTCATTTTTCACCACTCTTTGCTATAGCACTCATATCAATAATTAGTTCATGGAGGCAAGTATTAAGCAGGGCCACAAATTAAGAAGCAATTGTTCTTACATTAGGCCTTGTGATAAAATTTTAGCTCACAGTCCAGAAATTTTTATTTTAGATATAATTTTGCTTTTTTGGTTTTTTTTCTTTTGAATCTAAAAAGTATCAGAAGATAAATTGATGTCTATTATTTTTGAAGAATGTATAACATAAATCAACAAGTTTAGATTCTAATTTGATGAAGATCACAAATCTAAGAAAGGACACATGTATTGGATTAAAGAGAAAAATAGTAAATATATTGATTCATCAAATATAATTCTCAACACTCATAATGGCTAACATGTATTTACACAAGGATCAAACATTGAAGCCTTCAATATGAAGTATAACTCAATGTAGAATAGACCAAAATACAACAGGATAGATAGGAAATATTATGGTGATTGGTAAAAAGATTGTAGTTGTAAGGATTTTTCCTTGCTTGGATCCACACTCAGTGCTCATGGAAGCAGCAGTCAAGAGATCTAAGGACACATTGCATTAGGTAAATCTGCAGCACAAGACCACTTTAAGGTGTTGAAATGTAACGATGTTAACTTTGAGGCATAAGGTGTCCCTAACCCAAGCCATGGTGTTTTCAATTTGCTTCATATGCATTTGAAAGTTGGAGATTGAATAAGGAAAACCGAACAAGTATGGAGGCATTTGAATGTAGGTTCTGGTGAAGAATATTGAAAATACGATGGACTGTAAATGAATGGACATATCTGTCTCGGCAGAAATGCAGCCAAACTGCTCCTGTAAGACAAAGAGACGTGGTTTCATGTATTTTGGACATATTGTCAGGAGAGCATAATCCTTGGAGAAACTATCATTCTTGTTAAAGTAGAAGGGTAGCAAAATGGAAGAAAGTCATTGAGAAGATGGGTCGGCATGGCTGCAGCAATGGACTTAGACATAAGGTTATTGTGAGCATGTTATAGGACCAGATATTGTGTCTATTAGTTGCACATAAGGGGGTCACTATCAATTAGAACAGCTTAATGACATGCATCAACAACAGGTATTAAGAACTGATTAAGAACTGATTATGGTACAGACAGTGCTCTAGGTGCATGGTTTATTTTCTTTAAACTTCAGTACAGGTGCATGAAAGATTAATAATTATGCTCATACTAGTGACAAGGATCAAGTCCAAGGTGACTAATTATTAGAGCAATGAGTTCAAAAAGTGGTTGAGCTGGAATCTCAATCCATGTTTTTCTTCTTCTAAAAATTGCTTTCTATTTTTGTATCATATCTTATCTCTAATTTTAGAAAAATTCCCCTGATGATCCTTACTTTTAAGCATAAAAAATTCTAGTTAGAAGTTAGTGATATAAGGACGTGCGCTGCTGAAATAAATATTAGTACAGTTGTCTTGAGTTGGGAAAGTAAAAAATATAGGTGTAAGGATAGCTTTGATGTAATAAAGAAATACCTTTTTAATAAATGAATCATGGGTCCATTCCTTTACTACATTGTTTATATAAGTATTTTAATGATTTAATCCACAATAAATGTCTTACTATGTAGCAAATTAGCTTGAAAGCACATGGAATAAATTTTTATTTCAAATTTTTGTCATTTGTAATCATCACATAATTTAAAATACAGTGAAATGTTTTTATCAGCCACAATTTTAACCATGAGCATCAGCATTCAATGATTATTCTAATCAACCAATTATTTATATGATAGCTACAAAAAATTATATTTTGATGAACATTTTCTCCTTCTTGCCTCTTTATCTAAATAAGGGTACATAGAGTTTCTAATTTTATTAATGAATTATAATTTTTTGCTATATTTTTTACACATTTTGTCTGTAAATTTGAACTACTGTGGTAGCTTGTGTGATCCTGGATGCTGGGACCTATGTCACTGGCATTTCAAATACGAGCTGAGTCACCCAGCCTGAGCAGGTTTTCGTGGAGCTTCCAGACTAAGAGCAAGTGATGAAGAAGGAATCAGCTGACCACTTCAGAAGAAGTAAACTCAGAACCTCATGCAAAGCATGAAAAATTTCAGATACTGAAGGCCTACTGACTGGAAACACAATTTTTTGGAGTTGATGCGAGATAATGGGCCCCTGGACCAGCAGGCACTGGAATGTGACAGAGGTGGAGATGCTTTCTCACAGGCCAGTTGACCATGAGGACACAAGGGAATACAGCATGTGGGAGCTGTGCCTTTGGATCTTCATTTACTGAGGGGAAAAACAGTGATAGGATTTGGCCAATTCAAACTAGTTTGGTAGAACAGGTAACGAATTTTTTGGTTGAGCTCATTAACTAGTTATTAAAATGATTTTTGTTATCAGAGTTCTTTCTAAGTGAGTAGCTGGGCAAACTGCCAATATGGAAACCACAAACTTGCAAACCTTAATCTTTTTTAACATACATCGCAACAACAACATATTCTAAGTGAGAGTATTAAAGCTTATTCCATCTACAGTTATAAAAATAAGAAAGAACTATGCTTGTAATATTTAGTGATTTCATAAAACTCATTATACTTGTGAGGAAATACTACATTTTTAGTCCTTTGTGTTTATCACTTTAATAAACAAACAGGTATTATAAAGAGAAATACTGCCAAACACCAGAGGGTGACATGCTGTCATTCATTTCAGCTTTGTGTTACATCCCAATTCCTACAAGATATTATGAGTGAGATTAAGACAGAACAAGAAGATGAAGTTAAATATTATAATGAAGGGTGCAAAGATTTGGAATTAGAAAATTGATTTTATGGGTAAAATATTGAATAATATGGAAGCATCAAAAGAAGATGAAAATAATTCAGAGAATCACTGTACCAAAAAGAACTGGAGGACATTCCACCATTTCAGGAGATAGCATATAAACAAATATTAATGGTGTTTAAGGATGAAAATAAAGCTGCCCTCAGAGGGTTAGCGAAAAAATGCCCCAGGAATTGAAGAAATACTAACTGAAATGTTTTTGACAAGTTGATGTAGCATTGGAAACACGTTCTCTTCTATGCCAGGGGATTGGAAAGATTGGAAAGTCCTGGCCATCTAAATGGAAAAAGCCCATATCTGTACCTATCCCAACAAAAGATGACCCAACAGAATGCTCAAATTATAGAATAATATCATTGATATCTCATGCAAGTAATATTTTACTCAAGATACTCCATCAATGATTGCAGTGGTACATTGACTGGGAGCTGTTATTTTCAGTTCTTCATAGGCATGTGTGTAGGATCTAACTCCTGGTGTGAACAAGATCCTGACGAAATGACAGCATGCACAATTATGGAAAAAGAGAGACAGAAAGGACAGGGCATGAGGCAATGAGAAAGGTTGGGTCTAAACTCCAATCTCTGAAAAAGTTTATTATACAATGGGGTTATAGATTAATGAAGCCTTTGAACCTAAAGTTAGTACATACACAATAGAAATGGGCAATGTGTGAATCTTGGTCATCCTGAGATCCCTAGGGGAACACTTCATGATAAGTATCCGGTATTGAAGAGACAAGAGGAGTAGTGAGATTGTTGAGTAGTGGGGACAAAGGAATGTGACTGCTCTGAAAGACAGGCCTCCTTTCGCTGTCTAGTGAGGACCTGGGCACCTGTAAGAGACAGCTTTATATCAGCATTTTCATGGAGGGAAATTGAGGAATAATCTTTCTATTTGTAGATTGTGCATTTCCAGCTTTATTATCTCATGTCTGTGGAGGTCTTCCGCTGACACTAACGGTGCTCTTCCATGACCTGTGGTCACCTATGTAGAGACTAAACCTCTTACACTTTCATCCAGGTTCTCAGTTTTCCAACATGTGAAAGTTGATGTTGCATAAGGAAGACAAAAGATTTGATACATTTGGATTGGAGTGTTAATGAAGGAAACAGAAAGTACCCTGGTCTGCTAAAAGGACAAACAAATCTGTCTGGGAAGAAAAACAGCCAGGCAAGAGAGCTCCTTACAGGAATGGATGGTGAGTCTTAATCTAGCATAATCTTGCTTTAGACGTGTTGTCATGGAGGCCAGTCCCTGCAGAAGCACATGAGGCTTGGGAAAGTGGAGGGACAGCGAACGAAGGAAGACCCTCAAAGAGTGGCTGCAACAATGGAATCAACCACGGGAACAAGTGTGCGAATGTTGTAAGACGGGACAGTGTTTTGTTCTGTTGGTCATAGGTCACTGGTGTTGAACCGTCCCGATGGCACTTAACTGTAATAAGAATGAGATTTTTAATTTCAAAATGTCACACATTTTCCCAGTGAAAGACGCTAAATTAGATGCATATACTGTAAAAAAAAATTTTTTTGCCCTCATAGACAACTATATATGTACCAGTAATTTCTGTTTAAAACAAGTGTCCCAGACCCATTTTGTCTTTTATTCATCCCACTGATAATTAGCTGCATCTCCAAGGACTCTTAGAGCACATATTTATTTGAAACCTTTAATTTCAATCACATCATCAAGTTTAGTGGTTTCTATACTGATGTTTCTAAATTTCTATTCATTTTCTTTAGACCATGGGGTATCCTTTTTATTGTTTCAACAGGTGTCTCTTGGTGTATCTATAGGTTCTATGTGGGTGCAAATAAGTGTTCTCCAGTTCTCAGTCTTCTCAGTGTTTTCCATAATTTCTTATAATTTAAAAAGTCAGATACCTTTGCATATTCAATGGAACTTAAGTATACATCGTTCTGTTTTTCTTTGCTCTCAACCATGATGTATAAACGTTAGTAATGGTATTCCTTTAGCAATTTTTTTTTCAAAATCAACTTTGGATTTCTAGTACTTCCCTGTGGTAGTACTTTTGCAAACGTTTTTAAATTATCTTCAGCAACAATTTTTGCGTGTGATATTAATAACATTATTCAATAATTTCTGATCACTATTTTTTAAAATAGGAACAAATATCTATCACTCTCAGCTACTCTGACAGAAGCTATCTAAATTACTTAATATCATCACCTACATTTATTGAAACATTTCAATGACATTTTTGTCAAAACCTGCAGATACATTGTTTTTTCAGTACCATCAATTTTGATAACATGCTGCCTTCCAAGTTTGTTGGATGCTTACCAATTATTTATTTTTATTTTTAAAGTTTTATTGTCGCTTCATTCATATATCACACAATTTATTGGTTTAATCATATCAAGAAGAGGTGAACAGTAATCGCCCAAATCAATTTTAGAACATTTCTGCCTGCCCCCTTCTTCCATGGTTAAATCACTTTTACAATAAATTGTACAGTCACCATCAGTTTTAGTGCTCCCTCTCCATGACTACATACATTGTTTGATTCCCCCACCTGCTCACCCTCCCTATCTCCCACGACCAAGCCTTTCCCCCTGGTCTTTTAAATATTCACAGTGGTCTTTTATTCTTACTCACTATTTGTATTTTTATTTTTGTATTCTTATTTTTTGCTGATTACTTTATGTTGTTTCTGTTTATTTTATTTTTTCTGTTGGGTTTACCAACTTGTGAAGCACAGAAGCAGTAGATATAGAGATAAGAACTAATTATTTTTAGGTATATGCCATGGCTCTGCATTCCACCCATGTCTTTTTAATGTTTCTGTTATCATTCAATATTTTGCTCAAAAAATAACTTAATATTATAATTGAATGCTTGGATTTTTCAGCTTGATATGCTACCTTTTTTTTATTTTACTATTCTGACTCCAGATATTTTCACATTTCATTGAATTATTTACTTTGTGTTCTTGAGCAGCCTTTTGGAATCTTCTGATTTGCTGTCTTACTAGATTTCTTCCATGCATTTCAATTATTCTATATTTGTATTAGGCCTGGTTGACTAAAGAAATAGATTCCAGAGACACTAATATATGTATAAGAGAGAGATTTATATCAAGAAGTGTTTATATATCAAGCAAACATCCCAGTAGAGTCCAGATCAAGACTGTAAGTCTGACATTAGTCCATAAATTCTGCTTTAAACTCAAATGGCCAATGCAATAATGCTGAATGCAAGATCATGGGCCAGTGGGTGCAAACTCATGTGATCCAATGGCAGTGGAATCATCACAAGGCTCTTGGTAGATCTCAGCGTGCCTCATCAATTAGAGGTGAAAAGCCTAGAAAGAGGCAGGGACCAGTGTCACAAAACCATGTATGTCAATGGTACCTCCAAAAAGTTGTGACCTGATTGACAGGCTAAACCCCATCCCTTCATTTTTTTATATCTTCAATTTTAAACAAAATTAAGTAACTACCACAATAATTGATAGCAATTTTCAATGTGTTTTGTGATATCTATATGTCACCTTTTTCTTTCTTTACTATCTTTTATATAACTCTCATCATTCATATTGCCCTTTATGCCATTCCACAGTTTTCTTGTCATTGTTCATTAGTTTTTAGTGTATCAACTCTATCCTTGAGATAATCTATAAATTTAGGCAGTATGTATTCAAGGTCCTCCTTCATCTTCATTTTATTTTAACTTTCTTGAGCTGCAATTATAACTTACATATTAGTATTGGATATCTGGTCTCAGTTTATCCTTGACCTTGTTCTGACTTGTGATATTGAGCTTCTTCATCATCTCTTCCCACATACGAAGGTTAATTGATATCTCTGTGGTTCATCTAGTGAAGTCCATATGTTTAGTAACTGTTTCATTTTAAAAAGGTATTTACAATGAATATGTTCAGAATTCATCTGTGGCTAACTTCACAGCTGATTATTCTTATAGTGTCTTGTATGTTATCGTGCCATGGTATTTGAAATACAATAAGTGTTTCCCATGGTGATCAGGGTTCAAACTAGGACAGGTTAGGAGAAAGAGCTTGCTGGTGAACTTAGAAAAAGAAAAAAAGCGTTAAAATCATATGGATAGCAGTAGAACATGGAATATAAAGAGTAGGAGGCCTGATTTTTTATTATAGATATTAGGAACAATAAAATAAGTAAAGTATCTTTTATACTTTTCCTTCAGCTCTGAAATGTGTTGCATCTTTGTTTGTATCACTTTGATTTAACTCTCATACTATGCCCACTATATTATGATGAGCTGAGAAGTAAATGGTGATGGTGCCCGGCTATCAAAAGAGATAGTGTCTGGGGTCTTAAAGGCTTGAAGGTGAACAAGCGGCCATCTCGCTCAGAAACAAATAAGCCCACATGGAAGAAGCACACCGGCCAGTGCGATCACGAGGTGCCCAAGGGACCAGATATAAGGCATCATGCAAAAAAAAATATATATAAGTGTGTGTATGTATGTGTATTTATGTGTATATGTATATATGTATGTGTATATATATATTATATTAAATGAAGGGGGAAGTGCAGAGTGGAGACCCAAGGCCCAAGTGTCAGCCAATGGAGATCCCCTCATAGAGGGGCTTAGGAGAGGAGATGGGTTAATTAGGGTGTGAGGTAGTATCGATGAAGAACACAGCTTTCCCCCAGATCCTGGATGCTTCCTCCCCCCAACTACCATGATCCGAATTCTACCTTGCAGGGCTGGATAGGACAGAGGCTGTACACTGGTACATAGGAGGGTTGGAGATACAGGGAATCCAGGGTGGATGATACCTCCAGGACCAAGGGAGTGAGGGACGATGCTGGGAGAGTGGAGGGTGAGTGGGTTGGAAAGGGGAAACTGATTACAAGGAGCCACATGTGACCTCTTCCCTGGGAGAGGGACAGCAGAGAAGGGGGGAAGGGAGACCCCGAATAGGGCAAGATATGACAAAATAACGAGGTATAAATTACCAAGGGCATATGTGGGAGGGGGGAAAAGGGAGGGAGGGGGGGAAAAAAAGGAGGACCTGATGCAAGGGGCTTAGGTGAAGAGCAAATGCCTTGAGAGTGATTGGGACAGGGAGTGTATGGGTGTGCTTTGTACAATTGATGTATGTATATGTATGGATTGTGGTAAGAGTTGTTGGAGTCCCTAATAAAATGTAAAAGAAAAAAAAAAAAAAGAAAATGATTAGGGCAAAATATGTACAGATGTGCTTTATACAATTGATGTATGTCTATGTATGGATTGTGATAAGTGTTGTATGAGCCCCTAATAAAATGTTTAAAAAAAAAAAAAAAAAAAAAAAAAAGACTTGGAAGAAAGAAATACCACAATCCAGAAACATAAGTAAAGAAAAAGAAATGTGAAATATTGTGTGGACATATATTGAAAGCTTGATTTTGAAAGCTAACATAAGTAAAAATTTAGGTAGACATGAATCCAACAGGGTATTACTTTGTCACATAGGATGCAATCATTGATTCAATATTGCAGGTCTGTTAACCAAACAATCATCATTAAAATTTTTTTGACTCTTAGTATGAGTCCATGCCTTGTTCAATTCAGCTAATTCTTAACACTTAATTAACCAATGTTACAGTAAGATGGGTATGTTATAGAAGCAAATCCACAGAAGCTCATATGAATAAGAGAGAGTTTTATATAAAGGGTAAGTGCACACCAAGGAAACACCCCAAGTCAGTTACACCCAAGCCCACAAATCAAACATTAACCCATATGTCCAACACTAATCCACAACGTTCTCCTTTATCTCACAAAACTCGTGCAATGATGCTGACTGCAGGGGTAAAGCAGAATCAGTGAATGTGTAAGCATCTCAACACTTGCAGGAGTCTCCACATGGCTGTGTCAGCACCCAGGGATGAATCAGAATAGGTCCACGTGGCTTCTACTCAGGATGTATCACAGGAAGTGAGCCTTGCCAGCTGAAGCAGGGAACGGGCTAAGACAGCTGAACCTGGCCTCACCAGCAGAAAGCCAGAACCTGAGAACTCGAAAGGTGAAGCTCACCGAGCCATTTATCTATCCACCATTCCATTAATCGCACATGTGTTTATCGGCCTGCTTGGCACAATAAAATTTAATTACCAGTAGACAACTTAAAATATCATATGATAAAATACATTTTTACTTATTTTATGTGATAGTTAATTCACATGTTCAGTTGGCTGGTTTATTTTGACAATTAAATTCTTAACACTAGCCTAATAACTGTTATAAAAATATACATGTGATAAAATCAATTGGTCTCAAGAAAAGATTTCCTTCTTGGTGTAGTTGGCCTCATAAATCAATTGAGGGCTTTAAGAACTAACTGACATTTCTTTACGGTGTAGTCTGTAAAGCAGACTTACAAGAACCTCCAACTGTAAGAACCCCAACACTTAAGGATTTTATAAGGTGAAAGAAATAAAATAAAGCTGGAAAGGATAGCGTCTATATGAACACACAGCTTAAATATCTTAAAAAAATTATATTGACTTTAATTACAATGGAAGAGAAAATAAGTGATCAAACAAAGGGAATAATTTTAGTGGTGTACGACCAATAAGAGTCAAACAAAATTTTTACTCATAATGACAAAGCACATTTTTGCTGATTACTTTTAAACATCATCCAAATTTAGCTGTTATGGTTAAATATTCCTAATGTTTCCCAAGATGTTTTCATTTATTTTATATTTTAAATAAGAGTATAATTATACTTAGATATTGTTTTTACTAGTTGTTGTCCATTAGATTTCAGCTCATGGTGCCACTCATGCATGTGCAGTAGAACCACTCCATTAGGTTCCAAGGCAGTGAACTTTTGGAAGCTAATAGCTAGAACTATATCCCAAGATGACTCTCAATGGGTTTGAACAACCAATCTTTCATTCAGTTGTGTAGTACTTAACCATTGTGATAAGCTTTGCTTCCCCATAATTATGTAAAATATATTATATTAATACTAAGGAACTGTGCACTTATTTTTATAAATTCATTGGACTAAATTCGATATATTATAATTTTATTTCCCTTTGTATGTTTTCTAATGAAACATTAAAATAGAAGCAGGAGGACAGTCAACAAATACATATATCTCCTTTATCTTTTTCTTAGAAACCAACAGTGTTCAGAGGTACAAAATTAAATATAAAATAAATAGTAATAATGATATTATAGTAATGTATTAGACAGGATTCTTTAGAGAGATAAAACCAGATTGTTGATAATTATATATATTTATAAAGATAGATAGATATATAACACAAGAAATGAACTGTTAAATTATATACAGATAGATATATAATACAAGAAATGAACAGTTAAATTGTAAAGCAGTACAAATGACTCAGTGCAACTCATTCATCTGAGACAGTCGTGAGACACTAGCAGTCCTTCAAGTCTTGAGGGCCACCAGATAGTCCTCTGTGGAGAGAGGTAGGCTTTCCCAGCACAGGAAGCAAACAGCAAAGCAGGTCACAAACCATCAGCCAGGTCGCCAACTGTCAGTCCCCAACTCCAGAGGTGTACATTTCAATTCTCTGGCGAGGCAAGCCTTAAATTGACCTCAAGTTACAGCAACACAGTTCACAGTTTAGGTGTCCCACAGGTAGTGTAGCTTGCAAATTGAGGCACAAATCAAGCAAGGCAGCCGCACACTGTTCTGCTGATAAAAGAGCAAGAGACATGAAAGGCGGGGCTCACTGAGCCATTTATCTCTCTGCCCTTCAATTAATCCCGCATGTGTTTATTGGCCAGGCTGGCACTATAAACTAACTCTCTCAAGTAACTTAAAATAAAGAATTCAGGATGTGGGGAACAAAAAACAGTTAAATGAAAAATTCTGGAAAATAAAATGAAACAGGAGTATAAAGAATAAAACCAAAACCTATAAAATAAGATAGGAGCTTTTCCTACGAGATGAAAAACTAAAATGCATAATTAAGACACAAGACACAAGTAATTCAGGAAACAACAATACAAGGGAGAAATATATGAGAGAAAAGGTATAAAAAGTAGATGTGGCAGGCTTTTTGCCTAAGTAATACAACATCTGAAGAGTTGAGACATACCCCAATACTTCATATTGAGCTCAAATATTCCAAACACAGCCAAGAAGTTGATTCCAACTCTTGGAGACTACATAAGGCAGAGTTCTCTAGAGAATCAAAATCTGGAAACTTATGAATATAATATAATAATAATATAATAATATATTATATATATTATATATATATATATATATATATATATATATATATATATATATATATATATTAGTTTACTTAGCGAGAGGAATATAATGGCTACTTAGTCCACCAGGCAGTACAGAGGGCTTAGTTAAACTCACTTTCACGTAACAGTTAATATGCTAAAAGTCCTTCAACTCAGGAGGGCTGCTAGTCCAAGGTCAAGGAAGCAGACAGCAGAGTCTTCCCTCAGGCAAGACAGGCAGAGTCCCCCACTGGCAGCAGACATGAAGGTAGGGCAGCAAAGTCAGTAATGGAAGCTTAGCAAAGCAGAGCCCTATGGAATCACGATCTCAAGCAAGGTGATAAGATCTGCCAGCCTCAAGCACAAGCTATGCACACACCATCATCGTGGCAAAACAGGACTCTAAGGAAACTCTACTCTAACAATAGGATCCGTGGGTTGACTTGGCCTACAGGTAGTGCGGCAAACAACTAGCTCAAATAGCAGCTCATCAGATCACCATGGAGGAAGAGAAATGGGTGCCAGCCAAAAAAGTAGCTCTCTTGGTCACCCTCCCATCCCTACTCATATGTTTCTAAGGAGGACTATTTGGAACAATAAACCTAACTAACACAGCAACTATACAGAACAAACAATAAATGTGCCTTTGGGTTCCTTAGACTACATCTTTACAGGAGTAAGTAGCCTCAATTTTCTCCCAAGGTAGATTCAAACCACTAACCTTACAGTGAGTAGACTGATACATAATAATCTATATCACCAGGACACCCTTCATATAGAAAGGAATCATTAAATGTCAGATTTATTGTGCGCCTCCAAGATTTCTGTTGAACTTTTAACCCATAGTATTGGTGAATATGACTTTATTTGGAAATAGACATTTTGAAAATGCTATATATGTAAATACAAAATCATACTGGAACCCAAATCCAATCTAAACATGATTTTATTAAAGCAAAAGAAATCACAAGAGAAAGTCAGGAAAGATGTCGATTTGAATATGCATACATGACTATAAAATGTGGTCCACCTGACACTCTGAATTTGTATTACATACCTTTAGATTTGGGTGACAATAAACATCTATTGTTAAAAGTCATTTACTTTGTGAAACTTTTCCACAGCAGTACCAAGAAATCAATGCAAACCACTAGCATAGTTCAAAGCACACAAACAAACAAAAACTGACTGAGGCCTATTGACACAATCATTTTGGCTTCATCACATGAAGAAAAAATATTAATGAAGATAAGTGCACTTATTGGGAGTCCTCTAGTAAGTATCCGTATTTCACATCATAGAAAATTGTAAAACCTTCAAATAAAAGGAAAAACAGTGAAATTTTGTTCCCAGTAAAACTACGCCAGTCTTATTAAGTGTGTTTGTAAAAAATATGTCAATAATGTTTTTATGACCTTTCATCTGTGCCAATTAGAATGTTAGGTAAGCAAAACGTTTGGTACAGTTGAAGATAGATAGATACTATGTGGCAATATAAATCCTGTTTTGTCATAGATTATATTCTTCATCTTATTCCTACCATGTATCAGTTGAAATGTAGGATGTATCACAAGCTGTACTACCAGTAATTGATTTATTTTTCTCTTTATTTGCACCATGAGCAAAACAGTATGTTAAGAAACAAATGAAGCTGATGGAGAAAAATAAATGATAATGAATAATATTTGTATTCATTAATTAGGTTTAATTTTAAATAATCCTAGGTAGAAGTTTATGTTTACTTTATGACCTCAGGTCAAATCATTGTTCACATGCTTTGTCATAAAAACCACAATGTTGGCAGTTGAAATTCAAAATTGTTCCGGGAGAAAATGATAAGGCTATTCGACTCTTTATCTGTTTGCTTTACAATGGTGGTGTGTGTGTTGCTTTCATGCTGAAAGTTATGTCATGATATTTCAAATATCAGCAAGATATTCAACAGAGTTTCTAGACTAAGAACAGCCAATGAAGAAGGACTAGCCTAGAATTAATGAAAATTACCCCAGATGAGGCATCATCTTCACAGTGCTAGAGAGGAGAAAGCTTTCTCCACTCCCCTCCCCCTGATAGAATATTAGCATAAAATAGAGAAAGCAAAACAAAATCATGTAAAAGTATCCATTTAAATTTTCAGTACCTTGGCTTATTAAAAATATCTGGTATGCATTGAAAAATAAAGCACACGTCTTTGCCTAATATTAACAAATGAAAGTAGATGTTAGCTTGACATCATTTGACAAAACTGGATGCTAGAAAAACCTATAATCAAACTCACTGTCATCGAGTCAATTCTGACTAATAGTGACCTCATGGAATAGAATTGAACAACATATGTGCATTTTTGAGACTAGATTCCAGAAAACTATAGACTAAGTCTTCATAATTTGAAATAAAAATGCATTTCATATAGATTAATATTGAAGTAAAAATGAAATTAAGATATTGTTCAAAATTTAAGTCTTTAAAAATCTTTACAAAATAGTCCTGGTGGCATAGTCGTTACATGTTGATCCTAGGTCTGTAAGGTCGGTACTTTAAAATCACAGGCTCCATGGGAGAAAGACGGGCTTTCTATTTCCGTAAACAGTCGCAGTCTCAGAAATTCACATGGGCGCTTGTACCCTTTCCATGTGGGTCTCTATGAATCAATGCGGACTAGATGGTGGTTATTCATTTTATTTAAAAATATACAAAAATTATGTATGCATAGATACAATAGGTCATTAAAAACATGATAAACAATGACAAAGATCCAAAATATGCAAGTTTCCAAATAAAAAGTGAACTGTTAATTTCAATGTAGGGTCATCACAGCATTTTAGAGAATAAATAGACAAAATTAGATCTGGAGGGCACAGACCACTGTGAGTGATGTCTAGGAAACATATCCTCCTTTCATTCCAGAGCTCTGTGGTCACTGACATTACCATAAGAAAGAAGTCAGAAAAGGGAGCTATTGTGTAGTGACAAGAGTTTCCGAAACAGACACAGCATTATCTTTCACAAGCAGCATAGCAAGTTACAGCTTTTGCTTATGTGTTTGAAGTGGCTTTTTTAAAAAAAATGAAAGGATAGAGAACAGCCTAGCTAATTCTTGTTCTTTCTTCTACATACAACATCCAGGATTTGTAACCATTTGTATTGTTTGGGTTCCCTGCTAGGAACAAATAAAGAGATTTATGTTTGCGTAACTGAGTTGTTGGACTATAAACAGCAGTGTGCTGCTGAAATATGTAAAATGAAAAGGCCTTCTCTTGAGTATTCAGGGAACTCCTATATTTTCCTCCTTGGAGATGGAAGATTCTCTCTCTCTCTCTCTCTCTCTCTCTCTCTCTCTCTCTCTCTCTCTCTCTCTCCTCACCCCCTTGGAGACGCTCTACTGACAAGACACAATGCTGACTCCTTGTGAGACATCCCTCAAGAGAAGCCATGTGGACCTACCCTGATGCAGCCAGAGCCATGAACCTGGAGAAGCCAGGGAGAGACCCCTGCCAACACTGAGGTGCTTACAATGATACTGGATCCAAAGATTTATATCCACTGGCCTGTGACTGTCCTGAATTCACCATCATTGCATGTGTTTTGTGAGTCAGAAGAGGACTTTATAGACTGATATCAGATATATGGGTTAATAGCAGACTTATGGGCTTGGACTGGACTGAGTTGGGATGCTTTCTTACAGTACAGTTACCCTTTATATAAATCTCTCCCTTATACAAATATCAGTGACCATGAATTTGTTTCTCCAGTCTACCCAGACTATCACATATTCCATTAAAGAGTTACAGGCTTGGAAACCCGCAGGCATAATTATACTCTGTCCTCTATGGTGGCTATGAGTTGGGATTAAGTCTAGGGTAGTGTGTGCTTATTTATTTAATTAGTTTACCAGGAGAGACCAGTGCCTAAAGAAGGATATCTAGATTTATAGAACAAAAAGTAAAATACTCTTAATACAATCCTCAATACTTTGGCGGCAACAATGGGCTCAAACACAGCAAATTTCATGACCATCGTGCAGGGGTAAGCAATGCTTCACTCTTTGGTATATTGGCTCACTTTGATTCAAAACCCACTCCACCATAACTAACAATATCACTTTAGTGTATTTTTATCCCATGCTTGATGTTTCACAATGGTTTTACTTTTGAAACCTGCTTTTTTTTCTATTATTTTACTGATACTTAAAAGGCTTCTATGATGATTTTTTTCAATATTACTACAAAACCAAAAGCACATTGGAATTTTGCTTTTGATTGTCTGTATTACATAGTTATGTGCATAGCATACATTTGAGAGTATTATATTTTGTATCTGATATACTTTTCAACAAGTGCTATTTAACATGTTTTCAAATGTCTTTTACAAATTATAGTATAACTATTCACAAAATGGGTTTTAATGCAAATATGTAAACTACATTGTTATGTATGTGCAAATTATGTCAGAAAACCTAACTGAAAACAATGTCGGGAATAAATTGCTTACATTTGAATTCTTGTATTTTTGTAAATAGATGATCATAGAATTTGTGAGAAAAAAACAGTTATCATGATATTACATTACACTATATCTGTTTACATTGTCTTTTTATTCTAATTTCAATAATATTAAGCAATAAAACTTTACCTTGAAATAAACTTTTATTTTAAGATTTTTTTGAAAATTGTTTTGCCATTTAATCAAAAATAGGTATTTTATATTTCATATCTTTCCATTTTTGTGTACTTTATTATGAGCATCAGCATATTATTTCAATATAATCTGCATTTAGCTTATTTTGGTTTACTTCACTAATAGGTTATTCTTTATAAATCCTCCTTGAAGTCTCATGAATACTAATATAACATGGAAACATTCGTCTAATTTTCACCTAGATTTCAGTTTTCTAACATATGTTTTATAAATTATAATATTAAAATGTCTCATAATATATATGTAACTTTTATTTTAATATTTATGAATGTTAATCATGTGTAAAACTTTGTACTTAAAAAAATGAGATTCACTCCATACATCATTTTCAACATAAAATGTTAAATATTCATTCTTCTCTATCTTCTGGATTGTTATTATGCATATTAGAATTGGATTTTCTGTTTTCAAATTTGAACATTTTGAATCTACATATGAGGAAGCTTCAAAAAATTCAGGAAGGCCCAATGTCCTTCTGCTACCTTAATACTAAACCTATAAATATATGCACATAGATCTATTTCCCCATCCACATATATAAATATATTTACATATATACATGACTTTATCTAGACTTCTATAAATGCCCTTTGTTTCCCAGTGATTTCCTCTATTGCCCTTGACTTTCTTCCTGTCCCACTATCGTGCTCAGTCCCCAACAGGGTTTCAGCAATTCCTTTTTGTTACATTACGCATGATAATGCCCTACCAGACCTCCCACATTCTCCTCACCACTGATTTGGACCACTTGTTGTTCCCTTGTCCCTGAATTTGTTAACACCACTTCCTTTCCCCCCACCTCCTCCTCTCCTATGTCCCCCTGTAACTGTTGGTCCCATTGTTTCCTCACCCTGATTGTTCATCCAGCCTATCTTATTTAGACACACCTGTGGAGATAATAACATGCACAAAAACAAGACAGAGCAAAACCAAGCAACAATATACAGCAAAATAACAGCAACAAACCAGTGACAAAAAAGAACAAACAAAACCAAAACACAATAAGAAAGAAAAGCCTGTAGTTAGATCAAGAACTGTTTGTTGGCCTTTAGGAGTGTTTCTGAGTCCAGTCTGTTGGGGTACCACACCATGACCCCAAAGTTCACTTCCAGCATTCCCTGGGGACCTTGCTGCTCCACTCCCTTGCTGCTCCATTCCCTTGCTGTTCCATTGCACCCTCTTAGTGTTTTGCCCCGGTGTGGTGGGATCAGATTGGGTGCAATTCCCACACTGTGTCTCTGGTGTTGTCCTCTGTAGAGCTATAGGTCAGTGAAGGGCGTCATATAGCAGAAGGACATTGGGCCTCCACTTAAGTACTCGCTCAAGGCAAAAATACTTTTAAAAAATCTTTTTATTGGGGCTCATAAGACTCTTATCACAGTCTGTACATACACAAATTGAGCAAAGCACCCTTATACATTCTTTGCACTTGTCATTCTCATAATTCACCTTCCACTTGGGTTCCTGGAATCAGCTCGTTTTCCCTTTTTTTCCTCCATCCCCCTCCCTCCCCGATCCCACCCCTGGTCCCTTGATAGTTTATAAATAATTATTATTTCTTATCTTACACTCCCCGGCGTCTCCCCTCACCCGCCTCCCCATTGCCCATCTCCCAGAGAGGAGGTTACACATAGATCTCGGAGATCGGTTCTCCCTTTCTATACCCCTTTCCTTCCTGTTGTTGCCACTCCCAGCGCTGGTGTTGAGGGGTTCGCCTGTCCTAGATTCCCTGTGCCTCCAGATCCCCACTGCACCGCTGTACATCCTCTGGTATAACCAGGTCCGCAAGGCAAGGTAGAATTGAGGTCATGATGATTGGGAGGGGAGGAAGTGTTCAGGAACTAGAGGAAGGTTTTGAGTTTCATTGTTGCTACACTGAACCCTGTGTGGCCCATCTCCTCCACACTACCTCTCTGGAAGGGGTGTCCAGCTGTCTACAGATGGGCATTGGGTCCCCATCACGCACTCCCCCTCTTTCACGGTGATGTGATTCTCACCACCACCCCACCTTTGTTGTTGGAGACCTGGTCTCCTCTGTCCTTCACGGTCACCTATGTTGGTGTGCTGCTTCCGTGTGGGCTCGGTTGCTTCTGGGCTAGATGGCCGCTTGTTTGCTTTCAAGCCTTTAAGTCCCCAGACGCTATATCTCTCAGTAGCCAGGCACCATCAGCCTTCTTCACCACACTTGCTTATGCACACTTTCGTCTTCAGCGATTATGTGATGAAGGTGATCACACAATGATCATTTTTTACTTTCTTCTATAAAATTGGTAATCTATGATATGCTCACCTTCCTGACACAACCTCTGAAGACAAAGTGGGTGAATAAGCAAATATGGTGAAGGAAACTGATGGTGCCAGGCTATCAAAAGTTATAGCGTCTGGGGTCTTAAAGGCTTGAAGGTAAACAGTTGCCATCTAGCTCAGAAGCAACAAAGCCCACGTGGAAGAAGCACAGCAGCCTGTGTGATCATGAGGTACTGAAGGGATCAGTTATCAGGCATCAAAGAACAAAAATCTTACCATAGTGAATGAGGGGAGGGAGTGCAAAGTGGAGACCCAAAGTCCATTTGTAGACCACTGGAGATCCCCTTGCAGAGGGTTCTAGGGGAGGAGATGAGCCAGACAGGGTGCGATGTAACAACGATGAAGAATACAACTTTCCTCTAGTTCCTAAATGCTTCCACCCCACACTATCATGATCCCAATTCTACCCTGCAAGGCTGGCTAGACCAGAGGATGTACACTGGTATATATGGGAACTGGAAACACAGGAAATCCAGGACACATGATCCCTTCAGGACCAGTGGTGTGAGTAGAGATACTGGGAAGGTAAAGGGAGAGTGGGTTAGAAAGGGGAAACCGATTACAATGATCTGCATGTGATCTCCTCCTTGGGGGGTGGACAACAGAAAAGTGGGTGAAAGGAGATGTCAGACAGGGCAAGATATGACAAAATAATGATTAATAGATTATCAAGAGTTCATGAGGAAGGGGGAAGCGGAGAGGGAGGGGAAAAATGAGGCCCTGATGCCAGGGGCTTAAGTGGAGAGCAAATGTTTTTAGAATGATGAGGGCAATGAATGTACAAATGTGCTTTACAAAATTGATGTATGTGTTGATTGTGATAAGAGTTGTATGAGCCCCTAATAAAATGATCAAACAAATTCAGGAAATTTAAATTTAATAATACCATTTTTCAATGGATTTTTTTATTGCATGTGTGTCTGCATATATGTACATTTTTCAAGAGCTAGTCTTGGAGTATAACTTGATTTCATTAGAAGACTCTGGACACTTTATTCATGAAGAAAAGAAGGTAGATATCATAAGTGAAATGAACATATTTTAAAATGGCGAATATTTACGGTTTATGTGAGTCACATTTTGGAATGTAATATAATGTAATAGGTTATATGGTCTAGAAATCCCTGCCAATGGTAGCGGGCTTGGGCTGAACATGTGTAAAAACAATGCCAAAGTCTTAACACAACCAGCTCATTCCCATCCAGTCAATGCTGACTCATACTGACTATGAAGGACAAGGTAGAATAGCTCCCATGAAACATAGCACTCTATCTGACAGAACACATTCACCTCATAGCTATATCTAATGACAAACAACTTCCTAGGAGTTAAAGGTCAACAAATAGAAACTAAATCTTTTTTTTTAATGCTGCAATCTCTTGATAACTACATTTCTTGACACATTATTAAAGCTAATTATGGTTTTAAAACATTGCTTTGTAAATGAAAAGATGGTTTCTGTAGTCTCTTATTCTGGTTTTGTTCATTTATTTTTAATAACTAAAGTCTCTATAGAAGTCTGTCTTTTACTAAACTTGCTATTTTAATAATTCAGGTATTTTTATTATATTTTCATTGGGATATACTTCACATATCTTAAACTTAATCATTCAATTGCACTAAGGTTTGCATACTCATCACCACAGTCAATTTAACAACATTTTCTTCTTGTATTTATTTTGTTTAGCTCCCTGCATGGCAAAGGTAGTCATAAATCAACTTATTGTATTACATTTTAACTTAACTGCATTTGCCATAATCAATTTCACAATGTTGTTTAAAACTAGGCTAGCAACATGCCAAGGCTTTGGACAGAGGGAATTCACTGGAGGATGAATTCATGTGAGGACCCTGCAAATGGATTTGGATTCTCCCTATCATCCATTGCCTTCTGTAAACTGTGTGTTCCCCATCGGGTCAGGCACCAGTGGGTGGGTTTCATTAGGAACAGCCTGACCTGCCCTTATCAGACAGAGATGGCCAGCTTCAAAGGGCACCAGGACAATGAGCCATCTCCTCAGTATCAGGCGGAATGACCAAGACCTCAGAATTCCATACATGGAGATGGCTTAAGCCCCTGCAGCTGCAGCCCCTCCCTTCTTGTTTACCCTCCTGACCAGTTTAAAAACTGGCTCTTCACTATAGATAGGTAAGACTTGACAGGCCCCCAGTCGGGTGCCTGTGGACCTTGCCCAGGAACTTAGGGATCCTGTCTCTTCTCTGCTCTCCCCTTCCTCCTGGGCAGCGCGACTTCACTGACTCCTTGCTGGAACCCATGAATCTCACTTGGGCATGCAGAATAAACTCCTTCTCCTTTTCTCATGCCTGGCCTCAGTTTATCTTTGTGGTGAACCTAATATTCACAATTTCAGCTCTGATAACTCTCTCTCTTTCTCATAATTTGTTATTCACAATCATTGGATTACATAGGCTGGTGTACTTTTACCACATGGGCTTGGTTGACATCTTATTAAGATGGCTGCCTTTTAAAAGACAAGCTTTTAAATCTCCAGACACCATTGTTTCTAATAGGCAGGAACCATCTGGTTTCTTCACCATGTTTTGCTATATAGCACCCTTATATTCAGTGATCTCATCAAGAAGGCCAGCATCAAGCAGGGTCACATCTTAAGAAGTAATTGTTTTTAGATCAGAGCTCAAATTAAGTGGGAGCCCCAAATCCAGTTATATGTCAATTTTTTATCCACATCTCAGTTCACTTTAGAGTTAGCTATTAACCTTTTTTGACAGAGAACATTATAAATCATGCACCGGGGTATTTAGTATAATTACTATTCAGCGGATGTTGTTGTTGTTGTTAGGTAACAAAGAGTTGATTGCCCCCCCCTCAGGAACTCTATACACAACACTGCACCATCCTGCACCATCGACACAAATGTTGCTAGGCTTGAGCCCATTGTTACTGCCACTGTGTCCATCCATCTCCTTGAAGGTCTTCCTCTTTATTCACTGCCCCTTTCTTTATCGAGCATGATGTCCTTCTCCAGGGACTGGTCTCTCCTGAAAACATGGCTAAACTCTGTTAGCCAAAGTCTAGCCATCTTCACCTCTAAGGAGCTCTCTGGAAGTACTACTTAAAGACCGTTCTATTGATAATGTTATTAATTTAGCCAATGATGTAGAACGTAAAACACTATTGAGATAACAAAATCACACAAATATAGACTCGATTCAGATTGCAATACATGAATTATTGACTTTCTCAGATTAAATTCTTATCTGTGGTTGGCCATAATTTACAAAAACAATGGGTTGCCCCACTGGTGATAGGGGGAAACATTCAACGACACTCATTCACAAACACACAACCATGACTACCAGCTTAATACATTTCATAAAAGCAAAGAGGATATCAAAGAGTAAATATATGATAGTCCCAGGCCACTATTCACTGGACATCCTTGAAGCAACAGATCCATATTAAAGTGCAAGGATTGCCAGTTCCACAACTTTAAGACAGTAGTTATCTGCAATTTCTCACACTATGACATTCAGCATTAAGGTCAAGTCCAAAGACATAAGTCAGTTTCTCAAACCTACTACAGATGAGTTTGAAGTAAAGGCATGTTCACTTAAGTTTACACATTGAATACATCTGGGGTGGCCTATGAAGGATGTTGGAAACTCTAAATGACAGAGTTGAAATTCTAGTGTAAGCTATTGGACCTGGCCTGGGTCACCAAAGGCTGGATAGAAATTAGGTAAAAAATGTTCAATGATTATATGTGTATGTGAAATGAATTACTTGACAGCTTTAATCATATCATAATTTTACTTATTAGGCCGGTTGTGAGAATTTTTGCTTATTTTGAAATGTAATACCTATAGTTTTGATCATTAGGAAAAGGTGCTTCAAGCCGTTTTTCCTTTCAGCAAACAAGATTGTGTTTCATGAATATTACAGAGCTTGTTCATGAGAAGACATCCTAACGCTATATTCTTCCTATATAATCTAGACTGTCATATTATTTTCTCAGCATACAGATTGATTAAATATATCAAAAGGAATATTGAAAAAAAAGATAAAAACACACAAGAACCTTATTATTTTAATTTAAGCCAAGTAGTCTCCCCCTCCCCTCTCCCTCTTCTACTACTTGTCTGCTGTGGTGGCTTGTGTATTACTATGATGTTGGAAGCTGTGTCACTGGTGTTACCTGTGACAGCAAGGTCACCCAAATGAGCAGGTTCCAATGGAGCGTCCAGATTAAGAATAGACAACGAAGAAGGAGCTGGTCGTCCTATTCATAGGATGTAGCCACTGAAAACCTAATGTAGAGCTTAAACATTGCCAGATACTGAAAGAATAGTGACTGGAGCAGCATATGGTTGATGACAGAGCAGGAGGGTGAGCTCTGGGCTTAGAAGGCACATCAAATGCTACTGAAGAGGAGCTGCTTTCTGAAAGTAGAGCTGACCAGGGTGACGTGAATGGAGACAAGGCCGTGAGAGTGGAATCTTTGGGCTCTTTATTAATCTGGCACAAATTAAGGTGAGAAGAAATAGATGCAGACATCTACTAATGATTAGAACTTGGAATGTACACATAGGAATATTGGAAGTAATCAAACATGAAAGGCAGTATGTAAAGATGAATGTTCTAGTCATTAGTGAGCTGAAATAGACTGGTATTGGCCATTCGGAATCAGAAAATCCTACGGTATACTTTGCTGGAAGTGACACAGTCAAAAGGAATAGCACTGCATTATTGCAAATTACAAAAAGGATATTTCAGGATCTCTCTTGACATCCAATGCTGTCTATGGTAGAATCACATCTAGCTTCCTTAAGAAAATCACAGCAAGGCAATTGTTATTCAAATTAAGGCACCAACTTAAAGAGCAAATGATGAAGAAATTGAAAAATTCTACCAAAGTTTTCAGTTGGAAATAGATCACAAATGAAATCCAGATGCATTGATAATTACTGGTAATTGGAAAGAATATGCAGAGTCACTGTATGAAAGAGAATTAGTCAACATTCCACCATTTCAGGAGTTAATATATGAGCAAGAACCAATGGTACAGAAGGAAGAAATTCCTGCTGCTCTGAAAGCATTGACAAAAAACAAGGTTTCAGTATTTGAGAGAATAACAATGGAAATGTTTCAGTAAACGCATGAAGCACTGTGAACACTTACTTGTCTATGCCAGGAAATTGGGAAGAGAGTTAATTAGCCAATTGATTGGAAGACATTCGTACTTTTACCTATTCCAAAGAAAGTTGGCCAAAAAGAATGTATAATGATAGAATAAAATCATTGATATCAAATGCAAGTAAAATTTTGCTGAAGATCATCCAACAATGTTTGCAGCAGAACATTGCCTGGATGCTGCCACAGATCCAAGCTAGATTCAGAAGATGGCATGGACATCATTGCTGATGTCAGATGGATTTTATCTAAAAGCAGAGAATATCAAGGCATTCATTATTTGTGTTTCATCGAGTATGCAGAGGCATTCAATTGTGTGAATCATAACAAACTATGGATAGTTTTCAGAACAATTAGGGTGCAATGTAGCAACGATGAAACATACAACTTTACTCTAGTTCCTAAATGCTTTCTACCTTCTCCTCGCCCCCTCCCCCACTATCATGATACCAATTCTACCTTACAAATCTGGCTAGACAGAAGATGTACACTGGTACAGATAGGAACTGGAAACACAGAGAATCCAGGACAGATGATCCCTTCAGGACCAGCGCTCAGAGTGGCAATATTGAGAGAGTGGAGGGAGGGTGGGGTGGAAAGGAGGAGCCTATTACAAGGATCTACATATAACCTCCTCCTTGGCGCATGAACATCAGAAAAATGGCTGAAGGGAGACGTCGGATAGTGTAAGACATTGATTAAGGAAGACCAAAAAAGAATAGGTGCATTTTTATTGTGCTGGTGAAGAACACTGAAAATGCAATGGGTTGCCAACTGGACAAACAAGTCTGTCTTGGAAGAAGTACATTCAGAATGCCCCTTAGAGTCAAGTATGCAAGTGTTCATGTTACACAGTTTGGATATGTTGCTAAGAGAGCAGTCCTTGGAGAAAAACATCTTGCTTGACAATGTAAAGGGGAGGTGGAAAAGATGAAGGCCCTCAATGAGGTAGATTGACACAGTGCCTGAAACAATGGGCTCAAGCATACGAACAATTATGTGGATGGCCCAGGACTGGGAAATGTTTCATTCTGTTATGTGAACCTGCTCACTGGCACCTAATAACAACAGTCTCCCATTTTCAGTTTGAGTAACTATTTCTTGGCTGTTACAGGTTTTCTATAAGCACAATCAGGCTTTCTGGAATTCTCATTCATTACAATGATAGCATAATTTGTTATGATCCACAGTGTTTGAAAAGATAATAAAGCAAAAGTAAACACATCTCTGGTATTTTCTTCTTTTAGTTGTTTCATCTGACGTCACTACTGATACTCCTTCTAAGTGCTTTTATTTCTCACAATTCTCTGTCGATGGAATGCTACAACCATTTAAAAAATTATCTTAATTGGTGTTTTACCCACCTGTGATACTAATGTTATGGATAAATAATTTCCAAATTCCTTTGGATCACTCTTTATCCCCCACAGGAATAGCATACATATATATCTCTTCAGTCTGTTTGCCAGGTTGATGTCCCCCCTTCTTAACAATAGACAAGTGAGCACTTCCAGTGTTTCATTAATTGATTTCAATTGGTATTTTGTCAATGTATGGGGTCAATATTTTTTGCCATTTTCTTCAGACCTATTTATCTTTTTTCTTCAATATCATTAATTCTTTATTATATGCTATCTCCTTAAATATTGGTTGACTAATTCTTTTAGGTCCAGTCCTTCCAACTTCTGTTCCCTATACTGTTCAGCATTTTTCTTATATAACCTTTCCACAGTCAACTTCAGGTTTGAAATATTTATTCAGTTCTTTCATTATTGATAAATGCTGATTGTGTTTTCCTATACTGGATTTCTAACTCCAGTTTTTGTTATGTGTTTTCCTCCTGCCCCATGTTTTATAATGCTTTATAATATTGAGCTATACTTTACATTTTTCTGTTCACCTCTTTTTCTTCGGCAGTTTTTCTCATTGTTTAAGCTTCTTTAAGTTTTATTGAAAATTTCAGAATCTCTTCTGACATCTACTTTGACCTCTCTTCTTAGATCTTTATTTAACCTTTTGTTGTGAATTAGATATGAGGTTTACATTTGAAATAATCAATTTTGTATTAAACAACTTCAGCTACTTTTTAAAAACATTTTATTAGGGGCTCATACAACTCTAATCACAATCCATACATACACATACATCAATTGTATAAAGCACATCTTAACCAACTTTCCAATAGCTTGCCCTTCTTGCCTTTGTTTTTCTTCACCCTCTTGTAGATCAAGTGTCTTACCTGTGACCCAAAGTAACACTTGTCTACCATCTAGCCTATTGCTTCTTTTTCTCTTCCACCAGGTTAACTATTTTAGATCAGGTGGACTAGATAAACAAATTCATTGAAACTCATATATGTGTAAGAGAGAACTTTATATCAAGAAGTAACTATGCATGGATAAAACACCCTAGCCCAGTCCACATCAAGTTCATAAGTTTGATATTAGCTCATAAGTCGAATGTTTGCCCATGAATTCCTCTTCAGACTCATACAGCACAGCCAATGATGCTGAATGCAGGAAAATCACAGGCCGGTGTGTGGAAGTTCCTGGGGATTCATGGCAATGGATGCATCTCCAGGGCTCTGGATGCCATCATCGTGGTTCCATATGACTCGTCAAGAGGAATGTGAAACAGAGTATGTCCGCCTCCAGGGAGATAGAGAGAAAGCCCCACAATCCTCATGAGCTGGCCATTCCAAAAAGGACTCATCCTCAGGCAATGGCCTGAGTGACAGGCTAGACTCCATCCCTTCCCTCTTATTTATCAAGTTGATATAAAACTGTAACCATCAGCCTCTTTTGGTTGGAAAATCTTATCTTTGTTTTTCCTTTATAATATTGGTGTCATGTAATATTTGTCTTCTTTTCCCCAACAGTTTTATGGACACATAATTTACATATCATACAACAGAATAGCTCATTGTACAATGAAATCAAGGGGAATTGTAGAATCACTACCACATCAATCTTACAGCGTTCCCTATCTCATGGGAATCACCTTTAAAATTAGTGTGCAATCCTGGTCATTTCTAGTGTTCCTCCCCCCCTTCTGCCTTCATATTTTACTCCTGATATCCCCTTTGCTTCCCTATCACCCATTCCACACTCCTGAATCCCCAATAACAGCTTGTATCAATCATCATTATACATCAATTCTTTCTGTGCTTCACAGCTGGGAGGGGAAAAAAAGCAATCACACTAAGGTGGTAAGGGTAAGATCATCTTAGTATGAAGACAAAATTAGAAATAATGCATGAGTGGGACAAAGATCCCCATCGACATTCACAAAGCCAGGAAAGAAATTTATGTCATGGAACAACTAAGAAATACTTGCACCTAGAACCAGTTCAGGTCATGTCTATAGAGAGGTCAACTGTCCAGATATCGAGTTTGATCCAGCATAATCAAGATTACAGTGGTCTCTGCATGATAGTAAGGCTGTTTGGGGCTCTTGTCTTTGGATAACGTGGTTCTACCAGTGGTTTGGTCTGACTAGACACTCTGCAGATGGGTTTTGGTCTTCTCCTCTCCTCCAGAGCCTTCTACACACTGGGTGTTCATCATTTTAGCTCTGTTGCTTTCCTTTTCACCATATTCAAATTTTGTAATTGTCTTCTTTGGATCATACAAGCTGGTGTGCTTCTTCTGTTGTACTTTTTGACTCCTCACTTCAATGGTTGTGTTTTGAATAAGCCTTTAAGACCCCAAACACTATGCTTATTGATAGCCAGCCATCATCTACTATCTTCACCACACTCTGCTGTAGCCCCCTTGCCTTCAGTGATTATTTCAAATAACACGACTCCATGAGGGAGACCCCCAGTGGCGGTGCACCTCTGAGATACAACCTAATACACACAAGCATAAGCAACTTATAACAGAATGGCCATAACTGGATTGCCGTTGTAGCATGTCTCTTAATTTGAGATACAGGCTTTGAGGTAGCATGATCTTTGTCCGCCAACCATGAGTACACCTCTCCTGGTACAGATGTCTTCTGATTCCTTAGACACTATGTGTTTCCAGCTTACGTCCTCAGGTTACAAATATATCTGAGGTAGGATCCAGTTCATCCAGTGGGGAACCTGTATGGGTCCTTACTGATGCATCTGATGCAGAATTCAGTGTCCCAATATATTTTCTGATTTGCTAATTTCACTCAGCATATTGTTTTCCATGTCCGTGTATGCCTTGAGATATTTCAAAGAGCTATACTTCTTCTTTTGCAATGGATAATACTCCACTGTTTGTATAAACATTGTTTGTCCACTTTTCCACTGAAAGGCATTCAGATTGTTTTTATCCTTTTGCTATTGGGATCAGTGTTATAATGAACATCATTGCATGTCTCTTTCTTTTTCAGGGTATATATTCAGCAAAGGAATTTCTGTTCTAAGTTGTTTTAGAAAGTTCCATGCCATTTTTGATCGTGGTTATAGACCTTTTTACAACCCTGACAGTAGTGTATAAGTATCCTAATTTCTCAGAATAACTTTCCAGTATGTTTTATTGTCTTGGGTTTTAACTTGCTATCAATGCCACTGGAAAGTGGCATGCATCATCATTTTTATTTGCATCTCTCACACAGCTAGTGATCTAGAGCATTTCTTTGTATGGTTCTTGTCATCTTTGGTGGGGTGTCTATTCATGTCCTGTGCATGTTTTTCAGTTGCATTACACATCTTTTTTCCTTTTTGAAGTTTTGAAATGTCTACAGATTTTAGGAGCAAGCTCTTTTGTCCCCAATATATCATTGTAATTTTTGGATTTTTACTTTTTTCAAAAAATAATTTTATTGGGGTCTCGTACAACATTTATCACAATTCATACATACATCCATTGTGTCAAGAACATTTGTACATTTGTTGCTATCATCATTCTCAAAACATTTGCTTTCTACTTGAGCACTTGATATCAGTTCCTCATTTTACCCCTCCCTCCCTGTTCCCCCTTCCTCATGAACCCTTAATAATTTGCAAAATATTGTTATTTGATCATATCTTACACTGTCGGAAGTCTCACTTCACCCACTTTTCTGTTGTCCATCCCCCAGGGAGGAGGTTATATGTAGATTCTTGTAATCACTTCCCCCTTTCCAACACACCTTCCCTCCACCCTCCTGGTATCGCCACTCTCACCACTGGTCCTGAAGGAATCATCTGTCCTGGATTCCCTGAGTTTCCATTTCTTATGTGTACCAGTGTACATCCTCTGGTCGAGCCCAATTTGTAAGGTAGAATTGGGATCATGATAGTGGGGGAAGGAAGCATTTGAGAACTAAAGGAAAGTTGTATGTTTCATCGTGGCTACCCTGCACACTGACTGGCTTATCTCCTCCCCGCAACCTTTCCATAAGCGGTTGTCCAGTTGCCTACAGATGGGCTTTGGATATCCACTCTGCACTCACCCTCATTTACAATATGCATTTTTGTTATTTGATGCCTGATCCCTTTGACACCTTGTGATAACACAGGCTGGTGTGCTTCTTCCATATGGGCTTTGTTGCTTCTGAGCTAGATGGCTGCTTGTTTATCTTCAAGTCTTTAAGACCCCAGATTCTTTAATAAAATATTTTGATGAACATAAATATTTTATTTTTTAGACAGTCTCAGTGATCTTTTTGCCTTCTATTTTGTGTGTGGGTGTTTATGTTTTTATGTTTATTAGTGTTTTTATGCCTTGTCTTAAAGACCTGAAGTTTATAACTGTTTTCTCATTGATTTTTTTTATAATTCTAGGATTTTCATTTAAATCTTTAATCTATCTTGATTTCACTTTTCTTTTTGTTTCACTTTGGTCAGTTTCATTCTTCTGCCAATGGAAATTCAACCTTCCCAGCCCCTTTAAAATGAAATGCCTTTGCCTTCCCTATTTAATGTATTTTCAGCCTTTTGTCGAAGGTCAGTTGTCCGTAAGTGAATGAATTTAAGTCTTTTCTATCTGTATACTTATCAATTATGGTATCAGTATCTTGGATCTGGAATTTTGAGTTTGAGAAATGAGAAGTTTAAAAATGTGTTATGGTTAATAATGCTTGTTTATTCTGAGTTTCTTTCCTTTCCACATAAAATTTCTGATTATTTTTCCATGCCTTTAAAGAGTTATGTTGGATCTGGACTGGAACTACATTATACTTATAGATTGTTTTAAGTACTATGGACATTTTTATAATGTTAATGCTTTCTAGGGCACAGAACATTCTTTCATTTATGTGGATTTACAGGTTTCTCATAGAAGTTATGTAGTTTTCTTTGTACAAGCTTTTTATTTCTCTGGTTAGGTTTATTTCATTTTGTGTGCCTGGCTATTATAAATATTGGTTTATTGATTTATACTTTACAACTCTTCTTCTAAGTGTACAGGGATCCAGTTGGTTTTTGTTTATTGTCTTTTATGCTT
This sequence comes from Tenrec ecaudatus, assembly GCF_050624435.1. Taxonomy (NCBI): domain Eukaryota; kingdom Metazoa; phylum Chordata; class Mammalia; order Afrosoricida; family Tenrecidae; genus Tenrec; species Tenrec ecaudatus. Next base: position 239,598,893 of record NC_134531.1, read on the forward strand.
CCACACTGTTGAAATGGTCAGTTTCTTGTTGAACCGTTGGAGTGTTTTATGTACAGACTTATATCATCTGCAAAATACATAGAGCTTTATGTCTCTGTTAATTTTCATGAATTTAATTTATTTGTTTTTTGGATTTTTGGGGGTCAAAACCTCTTGCTAGGTCATCCAGTATAGTAGTGAAGGATAAGTGGTAAAGGGTAACCTTGTCTGGTTTCCATTTAGAAGGGAAATGCTTTCCAGTTTCTCCCTGTTGGATATTTGTTTTGCTTCTCTGGCCTTTATTATATTGAGAAATATCCCTTCTATTCCTACTTTGCTTAGTGATATCATGGATATTGGATTTTGTCTTATAGCTTTTCTGTGTCAGTTGGTGTGATCATGTAGTTCTCATCTCTTGTTTGGTTTATGTGGTGGCCTAAATAATTGTTTTATGATGTTCGAGCATTCTTGCATACCTGCATGAGTCCTGGTGTATTTTATTGTCTAAGATTTCTGACAATTTTATATCTATGGTCTTAAGCAATATTAGTCTATTAGTTTCTAGTTTGGTGATGTGTCTGCCTGCTTTTGGATATTTTTTCTTCATAAAATTAGTTTGAGAATTGTCTACCCTTACTATATTCTGGAATATTTCTCATGAATTTGTGTCAATTGTTTTCTGAAAGCTTGATATAATTTTCTGGTGAAGCTGTTAGGCCCAGGATTTTCTTTGGGGGAGAGGGTAGGTTTTTGTTTTAATTGCCTGACAAATTCATTTTTTTAATTAAAGATCTGTTGAAGTTTTCTACAATAGTCTGTATAAATTTAGACAGGTAGTATGTTTCTATATTTTTTTCATTTCATTTAGGTTTTCAAATTTGTTAAAAATACAGTATTTCTACTTCATAGTATTATGTTAGCATATTTTTATTTAAGTTGATTTAATATTGATGATTTCTCTGTTATTTCTTATTTTAGGGTGTTGAATATTTTCCTTTATTATGTTTGCCAGAGGGTTGTTAATTTTTAAATCCTTTCACAAAACACATTTCTCCTCTTGTTGATGTTTTCTACTGCTTTACTGTTTTTTATTCAATTATGTCTGTTCTCAATTCAAAACTAAACTCATTTCTATCTAATCAATGTTTATTCATGGTGACTCTGTAGCAAAGGGTAGAAGTGTCCATCCGAGTTTCTGAGATCACAACTCTTAGTGGGAGTAGACGGTTCTATCGTTCTCTCACAGAACTCCTAAAAGTTTCATTGTGCTGATTTTACACTTAACCGCTCAATGCAAAACTACTATCGCCCCAGGGTCCCTGTCCACTATATTTTTTTCTGGTGGTTCTAGGTTTGTTTTGTTGCTTTTGTTCTAGTTGTTGAAGATGTTGGTTTAAGGTGTTGATTTTGGTTCTCTCTACCAATTTGATGTGTGTATTTGTTGATAGAAACAGACTTCAGAGTACTGTTTTGGCGTTCCCAAAGGTTTAGGTGTATTGCATTTTTATTCTCATTCAAGAAATGTTTTAATTTCTTTCCTTACTTCTTGGATTACCTAGTGGATTTTAAGCAAAATACTGTTCAGTTTCCATGAACATGATTTTTTTTCCTCTTGATCTACCTATTGTTGATTACAAGTTTGGGGTTGAGAAAATGGTTTATTTAAATATAAAACTATCTCACTATTTTAAATTTACAAAGACCTACTTTGTGGCTCAGCATATGCTCTACTCCAGAGAGTTCCAAGTGCACTGGAAAAGGATGTAAATCGTGTTGCTACTGGGCAAAGTGTTCTGCATATATTTTAGAGGTCAAAATATCCCACCAGGGACCCTGACCATAATTATATATTTCTGGTGGTTGTTTAGCACTTCTCTGACTTTACTGGGCTTCTTACTTCAGAATGTTAGCTAGACAGAACCCAGCAAAGGGGAAATTGTTGCTAATGTAAGCGGAAGAAGGTGGCAGTGGGAGAATTCCTATGTCAAAGACAAGTAGAGGCACATGTCCCCCATACCTTTCAGCATAAATGATGGTGAGTGCAGATAATACACATTTACTTATCAATGGAAGAGCTGCAGGTAGTGAAAGGTTAAGTGACATTCTGACAACACCCACAATGGCTGAATTGACTCTTCAGAAGTTAGTGAGAAGGACATGTGTAGACTTAGTTGTGGAGGTACAGGTACCTAGAAAGGGGAAGTACACCACATAAATCCAGTCAAAAGCAGAAGACTTTTCAGAAAGCCTACCAATAATGGAAGGTCAGTCAGCAGCAGAATAAACCTAGCTCTTCATTCTCCTATGCCCTTGGTTATGCTGGAGATCCTGTGGCACGCCAAACCAAAGTGTGCCCATAAACTCTGTTTTCCAGCTGAAACCTTTTCCTTGATTCTGGTAAAAATCCTATCCCTCACCTGAATTTTCTCTTGTCAATGGAAAAAGAACTGATAAAGGAGGGTCACAAAATATTAAATCACCTCCTAGTAACCAAGATGTATATAGAAATGTTCTTTTTCATGATTCATGTGATGTCATTTCTCTTCATTTGTTATCCCTTTCATAGGAAACCATATGATTATTTAAATGAAAATTATCAATATCAGATACATTTAGTTCAATAATGCTTAGGTAATAATAATAAGAAGAAGAATGTAACAAATGTGCCATTAAGAGTGTATTTTATTCAATTAATTTAGAAAATGTAGTTAGATAAGCTTATCAGTTCCTTCTTTGAATGTGAAACTTCTCAGATTATTGGATAGGTTATCTGCTTTGTATATTTTCAGAAGGCTTTAGTAAGCTAAGCTTCATTTCCCAAATTAAAAAATCATAAAGTGGGAATATTTGGGATTTATAGAAAATCAAGAATTCTAATAAAGTTACAGTAAATAAAGTATAGAATTAAAAAAATCTAATAAAGTTGCAGAGGCAGTAGTAGATGCTTGGATTTAAGAATAGGTCTGTCCAAAATGAGTGCATAAGCAAATGTGGTACAGAAAGCTGATGGTTCCTGGCTATGAAAAGATATACCATCTGGGGTCTTAAAGGTTTAAAGATAAACATATGGTCATCTAGCTGGGAGACAACAAAGCCCACATAGCAGAGCACATCAGTCTGTGTGATCATGAGGTGTCAAAGGGATCAGGTATCAAGCATCAGAATACCCAGAACAAGCAATCATATCAATGAGCACAAGGCGATCAGGGGTGGTGGAGGAGGAATCAAAGCCCATTTGTAGATAATCATACATCCCCATCACAGAAGGGTCCCAAGGAAGGGACCAGCCAGCCAGGATGCAGTATAGGACAAAGGAAACATATAACATTCCTTTCATTCTTTAATGCTTCTCCCCACCTCTCACTATCATGACCCCAATTCCACTTTACATATCTGGCTAGAGCAGAGCATGTACACTGGTATAGAGAAGAGCTCTTGACATATGGGATCCAGGACAGATAAATTTCTCAGGAACAACCAGGGAGTAAGGATACCACTAGGTTAGGGGGAAGGTGGGAGGAGAAAGGGGGAACTGAATGCAATGATAGATGTATACAATGACGGATGTATAACCTGCCCCCTAAGGGGAACAAAACAACAGAAACGTGTGTGAAGGGAGGTAGTAGTTAGTGTAAGATATGAAAATGAAAATATAATTTATAAATTATCAAGGATCCAGGAGGGTAGGAGTGCGGGGGAGGGAGGAAAACATGAGGAGCTAATACCAAGGGCTCAAGTAGAAAAAAAATGTTTTGAAAAGGATGATGGCTATATATGTACAAATGTGCTTGACACAATTGATGAATGGATTGTCATAAGAGTTACAAGGGCCCCCAGTAAAATGATTAAAAAAAGAAGAAGAAGAATAGGTCTGTCATAGCAGATAAAACCACTATAAACTTGGGTTTTATTTTAAATGTTAGCTGAATCAATTTTACATTAAATATTGTTGCCACTTTACAGAACACACTTTAAGGATGTAAAATAGAAAGTTGAGATCTAATTTAGAAAGGCATTAAAGGAATCCAGGTATGTGAAGATATTAAACTGGAATTGTTGCTATAGGTAGTGAATTGGAGGAGTGCATCAGAACTGGAAATAGGATGAATGAGCTATTGAAGTGTGGAGAAATAGAAAACACAAATCTCTTTCGAAAGCTATTTCTCTGTGCAAAACTTAATAGTACAGAGCACAGACCAGGGGGAAGGAACTGTGTTCATTTAAAATTGTTTGTTGGCCTTCCACTGAATGCTATGGAGTCATTTAGATAACACATTGACATTTTAAAGGAAAACTATATACTGTGGAGAGAGAAATTCAGAAGCATAAGGTTGATATTGAAAGCTGTGCAACTGTATGTGGTTATTAAGAGGATGATTGTATAGATTCAAAAATGATATATAAATAGTGATTCTCTTACCCCAAAATCACTGTATTGACTCACTATGAATTGGAATTGACATGATAATACTGAATTTTTAATTGCACAATTTATAGAACAAAGTGTACTTCTCTCCTTTGAATGTAAATTTAATTTCATTTATAGTCTTTACCTAAGTAACTAAGTCTTTACCTGGTGACTAGTAGTTACATATTGTGCTGTGTGTTAATCTGGATAGACTAGAGAAACAAATTCATAGACATTTATATGTATATAAGAAAGAGGTTTATATGGCTTATATATAATAGCAATTGAATATTGAGAAAACATCCCAGCCCAGTTCAGATCAAATTTGTAAATCCAATATTAGCCCATATGTCGGATATCTATCTATAAAATTCTCTTCAGACTCATGAAACACATGCAATGACGTCAAATGCAGGATGATCACAGGCTAGTGGGTAGAAAGTCTTTTGGATCCAGTGGCATTGTAAACATCTCAGCACTGGCTCCTCTAGGCCCAGAGTTTTCACTGCCATCCTCATAGCCCAATGGGTCTTGTCAGCTGCTGAGTCTCACAGGGAGTTAATCTTAAGTCTTGTCAGTAGAGAGCCTCCAAAGGAATGAGTCAAGAGAGAGAGTGCCTCCTGCCTTCAAGGAGGAAATGCCAGAGTTCCTAGAATTCTCAGGAGAAGGTCATGCTCATACAGAGGTCTCATTGTCTTCATTTTGACAGGCTAGACTCCACCCCTATACTCTTAATCCTCAAACTGACACCAGATTATGTAACTACCACATGCTGAAAACCACAAGGTCAACAGTTTGAAACCACCAGCCACTCAGGGAAGAAAGATGCAGCTTAGTAAGCCTGTAGTGTTAAGTCTCTGGATCTCACAAAGGGAGTTTTACTCTGTCCTTCAAGAGGCGCTATGAATCCGCATTGACTATACATCAATGAGTTCAATTTTTTGAGTAAGACCAATAACTAGAAAAGGTTATCAGACAAATAAAGTAGAGGGTCAAGAAAAAGAAGAGGAACATTTTAAAAGATAAATAAGTTAAAAATAAAAGAAATGAAATGAATCTGCTCAATATCATAACAAGGAACTCAAATAAGAGAAAGAGCAGAATTATGCTATGGTCCATTCTATTACAGAATGTATTTCAAAAAGTGGTGCTACAGGGTGCCAGTTCATATATTCACGTGTGTGTTGCAAATAAGATTGTTTAATCACATCTTTGCAATTAGTGGATGGCTGCAAACAAGTTCCCTGAGTAGTATACTGTGTGAGTCTTTTTCAGTTGCCTTAAAAAAAAGTTCCAATCAGTAGAGTTATTTGCAGAAAACTGATGAGGTGGTTAAATGCAAGGCAAAGAGGTTAGTTCAAAGGTTTATAAGGACTATTCTTTGGGATTCTCAAAGACTAATATTAATATATTTTCTTAAAGGACTCAGAATAGTCACCAGAAATTGTTAGTAAAAGGTTTGGTGAGGAAAAGGCCAGGGAACCTATGCAAAGGGATTTTTTTTTCCTATCAAGACAATGTACCTGCTTTAAGGATATTTAGTCTCTCCTGTTAGAATTCTGTTAGAAAACCTCACCTCATAAAACCTACACCCTTGAACTTATTCCTTCAACTTCCTTTTTCCTCAAACTCATAGAATATTTAAAAGCAACAGGATTTGAGCCCCCCAATGATTTCAGCAAAAATAATGTATTTTAGAACAATCAATATATTGATGGTCCCAATAACCCACTCATTGTTTCTGAGTTAAATTCCACATAGGATTCCTGAGTCTATATAGAAACAGGTGGCCTCATCATTGTCCCACAGAGTAGCTAGTGGGTTTGAATCCCTGCACTGGAAGTTAGCAGTCCAGTGCTTACTCAGCATTGCCACCAGAGCTCATTGGTTCCAAGAGGGTGATAAATTAAAAATATTCCAAATTTATGACTCCAAAATGTTACAAGAGTGCTCCATTATCTATATTACCCATATTCCTCCACTTCATATATTTCCTTGTGACCCGGGGCTTTGTGCTTTGCTGCAAAAGCTCACACAGATGTGGGGATTGTAAGTGCCGAATGTGATGTTCACACATGTTTAATGTTAGTAATGCCACAAGGCAAAATATTTAGGAACACAAGATTTTAAAATGTATATTAGCAAATTAGATGGTGTAATTATTTCTAATACTTTTAGAAATGAAAGAAGGTAACTGTAATACTGGTCATCTAAGTCACATTTTTATATGAGTAGAATTAGAAGTGGATTATGACTGTCTAAAAGTCTTGAAGATAGGACTCGAAAAATTTTAGATTACATTGACAAAATAACAAACTGGAATATCAAGAAAATCATAATTTTGTCCATTCATGATTGAATTAGCTGATGATGTCCTCCATGTACGCATGTTCTTCTTCGTTCTTAAGAGATTCTGGAAATTTCCTCTCTCCCTGGATTTCAGCCACACGCTTTCTCTGATTCACATTCCTGATGCTTGGACACTCGAGCTGGAGATGCCACTTGGAGAACCATCCCAGTCAGCGCTGAGATGTTGTCATGTCACTGGATTCACAAGACTTGTCACCCACCAACCTGTCATCGTCCTGTATTCGGCATCATTGCGAGTGGCCACCCACATCTGAAGGGGAATTTATTGACTATATTCACCAGTGGGCTAATAACGGATTTCTGGACTCGATCTGGACTTGTCTGGGATGTTTTCACAATATGCAATTGCTCTTTGATATAAAGATCTGTCTTATGCACATGAGTGTCTATGGATTTGTTTCTCTAGTCAACCCAGTATAACACACAATTCAACAAACAAATGAACAACAATAATAGAAAAAAAAATACTGGGCAAAATCTAAACTAACCAGTCAGAGAAGTCCAGAATTCACAAAGGTAAGAGGATCAGGAAAGTAGCCAAGAGTGTGAAAGTTATGCACTATCAGAGAAAGAAGATATGAAAATTCCTGTAAGGATTTCTGTACAATATATAACTTGATATGTCCAGGTAGGCCAAAGAGGATATATTAAATATGGAAATTGCTATGGTAGCCATCTTTTAAATAATAAAATGAATTTGAGAAAAAAATACTTCTAAAATGAAAATGTTACGTTTTTAGCTGTATCTGCTAAACACTTTCAAATACTTAATAGCTTTCTAAGCCTTTAGAACCTCATATTGCCCCAGTTATTTTCAGACTACACCCAAATGGAACAGTCCTCTCTAAACAGGATCTCTTTTTAGACCCGTAAGGAAAGCCGCCAGTCAGTACTTCTCCCCTGCGTACTTACTCCCCGCATACCTTTCTTGATGGGACCATCTCCTGGGCTTCTATGAACAACCTTTGGCACCAGTCAAAGCTATAACTCCTGCATCACCAGGGTTCTTGTTCCCTCTTAAGAGGAACGTCAACATTTTTTTAACTGTGAGTCTGAATCTATGCTACTAAGTTCTGTAAATTGCAAAGCAAGTCTATTGAACTCTATGTATACACACCAGGTAGAATTGATTTGTTAGGTTTAGAGTGAGAAAATTAAAAACTTCCTTAATTTTTGGAGGTGTTTATGACTATGGGCGATTACAATGAATTGTTTTCCACATTTTTAGAGACTCAAAGGTTTTGATCAGTATAATCAATGATCCTGCAAATTCTCCATCAAAGTTTCTTGAATATTTTAAATGGAAGTAGAATAGTTTTTTTTAATACAACTTATTATTTTGTAAAAGACTCATAAGACATTGTAAAGATGATCCAGAGAATTCTTTTTTTTTTCTTTTTCTTTTTTTTGCTCAGTCTCTGTGGAGACTTTCAAAAATTGCCAATGCCAACTATATTTCAAGTGGCCATGGCGGGGTATTGGGAAAAGTTTTCAATTAGCAATAATCACGCCTCGGATAAACCTCACTGGCTACGATATTGTCACTGCGCAATGCTATCCAGAGAATTCTTGAGAACTCTTTCCAACAATACCTTTACACAACTATAGGACCTTGCCCACACCAGGAATGTAGGAATCCATACAACACTGACAACACTTTTACCGACCTTTCTTTAGATTTCACTAGGTTTTTAAATTCTTTCTTTCTTTTTTTCGTTCTTTATTTTTGTTATGAGAAGCAGCTTCAAAGAGATTGTAGGAAAATGAAATATTAAAAAATGGAACATTTGAAACCTGTAGGTATGTCTATATAGTTTTATCACATGGGTTGTTTCATTTAACTATTGATGCCATGGTTTCTTGAGCAGGGAGAATGAACATGGAACCAAACACACACACACACACAGACAATACAGGACTACAGCACAAAATAGACACAGACAGAGACTGTACAAACTTCAGCCGCCCTGACGGAACACAGGGCTTTATTTCTAAGTACTAATTACTGGCAGTGTTCCTAGATAAATTCGCTATTCTCACGCATGAATTTCTCATAGCCTTGAGAGTGAGTGCCATATCTCAGCCCATGCTGCTGTCTTTTACCTTCTACCAGGAAATACTTTGCAGCTGCTCAACAAATTCCTTACCATTTGCAGTAAGGAAGCAGTTTGTGATGTTTGTGTACTGTCCTAGACAGCTATATGACACAATACACAGTCCTCTTCTCATGGCTCCTTCAACTATCATCAAAATAAGGACACAAAATTATTTTATCACCAAAAAGTAATGATAATAATTCTTTGTCATAGGAAACACTAGTCAGTTCTATCCTCCCAATTGTTATTAAAACCCATTATTGCAACCACTATGTTAATCCATATTGTAGAGGGCCTGCCTTTTTTTGGTTCTATCTGCTTTACCATGCATGATGCATGATGTCTTTCTTCAGGGACTAATCTGTGCTAAAAACATATCCAAAATAACTGAGATAAGTTTAGCCATCTGTGTTAGTCTGCGTAGTCTAGAGAAACAAATCCATGGAGACACTCATATGTATATAAGGGAAAGGTTTGCATACAAGAGGAATTGAACATTGAGAAAGTATACCAACACAGTCCAGTCCAAGTCCATAAGTCCTATACTAGCCTACACGTCCAATACCAATCTATAAAGTCCTCTTCAGTTTCACGAAACACACGCAATGATGCTGAATGCAGGACGATCACAGGCCAGTGGGTAGAAAGTCTTTGGATCCAGTGGCATTGTAGGCATCTCAGTGCTGGCAGGGGTCTCTACATGGCTTCTCCAGAGGTCTGGTCGTATCAGCGTAGGTTCAGGTATCTTTTCCAGCTCAGTGCATGTGATTAGACCAGCTATCCCACATCAAGCTGCATCTGAAATGAGGTGTGCAGATGAAAGGAAAAGAAAGAGACATGTACAAAGCACGGGATTGGGAGGACAATAGTCTGATGGCCTGAAGTACCGAGTATATTCAAAACTTGGTTTTTATACTGTTTTTACAAGGGAATAGTTACAAAACAATCATCAAAGAACTTGCTTTAAAAAACATTCTGAACCTCTTATCTATGCAGATGTTACTTAACTAGACACACTTTCTAAACACTTGAATAATAACAGCACTATATTCTAAGATAAGCACAAGGACATGCAAGGTTCAAAAGAATCTTAAAGAGGTCTTAAAGAACTGAGTTATCTCACACTGCTTTCAGCTGCAAGGTCATAAAGAACTGAGTTATTTTGCAATGCTTTTATCTGCAATGTAAACAGAGGCACAGGGGACTAATTAGTCACCCACCAAGAAACACCTGGACCAGCCTGTGGCCTCCTACAGCTCAGGGCACTAGGGTAATTCCATGTGTCTTGTCAGCTGCAATGTCTCCCAGGGAGTGAAGTAGTGAGAAGGGTCTCCCACCCCAAGGAGGAAATGCCAATACCGGGATTCCAAGGATTCTTAAGAGAAGGACATGACCGCAAAGAGACCTTATTGGCTAGGATCTGATTGAAAGACTAGACTCCACCCCTACATTCTTAATCCTCAAATTGACAAATGATCATATAAGGACCACATCATCCTTGCCATGAAGGAGATTTCTGGCTTTCCTACTTGCAAGGGAGATGTTGGTTGCTGATTTGGCAGTCCACGGTGCTTTGCATATTCTTCTCAGCTCCACAATTCGAATGCATTCACTCTTCTCCAATCTTCCTTTTTGATGTCTGACTTTCACACGCATATGAATTGATTGACAATACCACAGCCTGGGTCAGGTGAACCTTAGTCTTCAAAGTACCATCCTTACTTATCAGCACTCTGAAGATGTCTTCTGCAGTGGGTGCAATGCATCAGTTGATTATTTTGACGGATTGTGGATCCAAGCAAGAAAAAAATTCATGACAACTTTGAAGTTTTCTCGGTTTATCATGATGTTACCTATTGACCAAACTGTGAAGATTTAAGTTTTATTTGCATTGAATTTTAATACATATTGAAAACTGAAGTCTTTCATCTTCATTAGTAAGTGATAAAATTCCACCTCATTTTCATCAAAGTTGTGTCATCTGCATATAGCAGGTGGTTACTTAGCCTTCCTCCAATTTTGATGCCATATGTTTGTATATACCATCCTCTCTATTTGCTCTACATACAGTTTGAGTAAATATGGTGAGAGGATAACATCTGAAAGGATGAACACATTTCCTGGTTTTAAATCATTCTGTATTTCCTTATTCTGTCCTCAAAACTGTCTCTTCATTCATGTACAAATCCTGTAGGAGCATAATGAAATGTTTTGGAGTTAGCATTCTATCTCAAGAATATCCATAGTTTGTTTTGACTCACACAGTCTAATGCCTTGGCATAGCCAATAAAACACAAGGAAACACCATCCTTGTTTCTGCTTTCAACTAAGATCCATCTGGCATCATCAGTGATATCCCTTGTTCTATATCCTCTTCTGAATGTAGCCCGACCCTTTGACAGATTCCTGATAATGTATTGCTGCAAACTTTGTGGGAGGATCTCCAGCATTTTTTTTGCATGATATTGTTCTATAATTTGAGCATTCTGTTGAGTCATCTTTCTGTGGATGGGTACAATTATGGAATTCTTTCAATAAGCTGTACAAGGCACTTTCTTTCAAATTTCCTGGCATAGACTTAATGAATGCTTTCAGCACTCCATCAGCTTGTTGAAACATTTCAAGTGCTACGACATCAATTCCCGAAGCTTTCTTTTGCACTAATGTCTTCAATGCAGCTTGAGACTCTTTCCTGGGCCTTACACAAACTCTGAAGGTTAAAGAGTTTCTTTTTAACAACAAATTACATTAGCACACAATTCTCATAATTTCCATTAATTATTAGCTCCAGAACTACCTGAAGCACGTTAAAAGCATTGATTTATATTTAACATGTGAAGTCATATATAATTGCCTGTTTTTGTGTGCATCTATAAAAACATGTGCTATCAAAAGGCACCAGGAATTTCCTTAAGTAATCAAAGAAAATATGTGCACTCTACATTTGTGAAGTGAAATTACTTGGCAAGCCTCTTCTATCCATGTCTGTATAATGCTCATGAACATGAATGAAAGGCCATTTAGATAGAACACGAATTACTAAAACAGGGAATGGGTCAGTTTGGCCATTCCTTTGGGCATATGAGACCCATCCCAGAAGCATAGAGAATCCGTGGTCATCCAAAGACTAGCTACTATGAAGTGCACAGAAGATCCCTTTTCGAAGTGGTGGAGGCATCAGAGGCATCAGCGGTAGAGTCACTGAGACCATGAGGCATGGCAGTGGAGCAGTGCCCGGAGCGTAAGGCAGAGTGATGGGCTTTCTGGACCACGGGACAAGGCAGAGGTCAAGGGATCCTGCAGCTGAGATGCCAGGTAGCATATAGAGACATGTTTGCTAGCATAGCATAGATGATGGGTTGCAAAAATGTAATATGCAAACATCAGTATCTCCATATAATTAAGCCTGGCATTTTGCCAAATAAATTGCTTTTTTGTTAATAGGTATTTGAAACCCTAACCTGATAGTAAGTGTTTATTATCTTTTCAACTTTTATAAGAAATTGCTATTGTTAATTCTTCTTTTGTAGTTCATAAACTGTGTCTGAAATGGAGAAACTATATGATGTTGGATACTAGTCTGATTCTTATTTCTTATTTTATAAAGGCATTTTGATGAAGTGAAACTTCTTTTTAATTTTTATTGTTATTAATACATATACCAATTCATTTTATTAATTGTGATTATTACATATACTAAATCCATAGTTCAATCACATGCAGTAGAATTGTACATTTTCTAACACAATCAGTTTCCAAACATTCTTTTTCCATATGGACCCCTGGGCATCATAGCCACATCACTCCTCCACCACTTCTGTGTCTGCCCCCCACAAAACCCATATTCGATGTCATGACTCTATAGGTTCATCAGTCCTGGTTTCATAAAACAAAAAATGAAAAATCATATACCACAACTTAAAGAGAGTGACCTCACCAATGACATACCACTCATGCGATACCCCTAATATGTCCAGTAAAAATCAAACAAAGCAATACAAGCCTAAAATAGATAAGATTTTAGATTCCGGGTCAGGTCCAGCTTGTATCATAAGGGGAATCTGCTGACAAGTAACTGATCAAGTCAGAGTATTTTTCTCCTATTTCTCAATTGTGGATAGAGGGAGTTCACTAAATGTTTATTTCCTGTATAAATCCCTCCAATGAATCTTGGGCTCTCACTGTTATCCATAGCCTTCTGCAAACCAGATTCTCATACTTTAGTTTCTGATGCCAATCCTGCCCTTTAACGTCGGATTATACGCTTTACAATCCTTCAGTGACTGATGATGGTGTGCTTCCTCCAAGTGGATTTAGCTGACATCTCACTTACATGACTGCTTGTTCGGAGACAACTTAAAACCCAGACACTATTTTATCTGATAGTCGGGTACCATCTAATTTCTTCCCCTCATTTTGCTATTTAGTTGGGCCATGATGTAAGAATTTATTGTTCTTAAATTGGAGCTGGGATTTAGCGTGAACCCCAAACCACTCCTGCATTTATGTTTGTTTGTTTCTTGTTGTTTTGTCTTTCAATTTATTCTTATTTCGGAATTAACTCAAATGTCAAGTCATTGCATTGTTCAATCTAGCCAAGCAGAATTGTACCATTGCTTCAATAATCACTTCCCGAGCATCCTATGTATTTCTGGGTACCTGACATTGTCTCCTTTTTATCACCTTATTAATTTGTACCCCGTTTCTGGCACCCTTGTTCTACTTGCTATCTCTACAGATTCATCAATCTTGGGCTTCGTTTACTAGAAAATAGAAAAAAAAATTATTTCACAAATTCAAGAGGGTAATCCTCACTTCACGGTACTTCTAAGATATAACCTGATTTGAACAAATAAAAACTAAGCACATCAAAATGATCATCAGTTTTCTCAGAATCATACATATCTTAATACACCATATAGAGCACTGATGTAGCAAAACCTTATTTGTCTGCTTCCCAACTGCTTTCCAGTACACTTAGTCTTTTCTGGCTTCATTTCTCAAGTTCTAGGTGCATCTGATGTGGAGTTCAATAGAGCCAGTAGAATTTCAACATGTGACCTCATTGGTTCTCATATGGCTAAATTCTAATATGGATGCTCCATGGCTCTTCTACCGAAGTCTCTGTAACTCCCACCAAAGTATTGGGTGGAGCCATGCAAATAGGGCATGAATAACACTAATAGAAGGGATTGTAGAGTTTTCATTGCCATGCCTCTGGCTACAAAGATGAGCCATCTTTGAAGTGGAGGTTAGAAGATAGAGAAAGCTCAGTATCCTGGAGAAGAGTAAATTCCAGAGGCTAAGTGGTGCAAGCTGACAGCAGAAGCACTAGACTATGGGCCTGTGAGACACAGCAAGAGCAGAATTCCAGGTTAAGGAAGGCAGAGACCATGTGACAGAGATTGATGACTGAAGAGAAAGTTTACTGCTGGCTGAGGAGAGAGGTATTGCTGCCGACCAATGACTGTATCCTTACTGTTAGTTGATTCTGGCTAATAGACACCTATTAACACCCCTAAGAAACCTCCAGAATTTTTAGTATTCCTGTGAATTTTGTGTGCCTACAGCAATGAATTACTGTGCCCAACATAGAAGAGTGGAGCTCCAGAGTCAGTGGCCAAAATTGGGCGCCCCGCTTAGGCAGACACAGAATCTAGCAAGAAGGAAGCCGAAGGATAAAAGAGACTTTCTCACCATTTTTCTTATAAAAAGGCCACATCACCAGGCTACCACCCCTACCTCTACACACATACCATCAAGTTGACATAAAATCTAACCACCACACCATGCTTTTGTCCTTATACAAATAATTATGTGACTTTTGACATAACATTTAGCCTATTACATTCAGGTAGCCTTTTGTAACACGTGCCAGTTATCACTATTGCTCTGAGAATTGTTAAGAACATAAGACACATGTATACAGATGCACTCTTATTAAGATAATTAATAATAATTAGAGATATGTTTACCCATTTGCCTAAGTATGTTATTAGACAACTTTTGGACATCAATTCTGGATAATTTTTGAAGTTTTATTGCAGCTAAATAGAATTGTTCTGGTGAAAAGTAACATTATTTCTGTACTTTATCATTCATTTAAAACAAATGAGCTTAAATGACAAAGCAACAAAAATCCATTGATTTTATTGTATTAAAATTTTGGCTGAGTGAATTTAATAATCCAATCAAATTCTTCTGTCGGTACCAATTTGTTACAGCATTTGATATTCCTATAACACTGTCCATTTTTCCATAATTATCTGAACTTGCACAAGCTTTAGATAAACCTTCAGTGTGTGAGTTGAAATGAAATCAAGTGACATTCTAAGTCACCTTTTGCCATTTCTTTTTTATTTTTTGAACTTTTCTAGGTGAAGGTTCACAGAAATGATCATGATTTTTCCATTTAACAAATTATGTATATTTTATTCAACTCATGCAGTTCAATACCAAAGTATCATCGCATAAAACTGTTCCTATGGGTTTCTTAGGCTGTAACTGTTTAGAGGAATAGAAAGCCTCATCATTCTATCACAGGTAGTTTCAAACTGCTGACCTTGCATTTAGCATCTCAATGCTAATTGAGATATGTATAGACACATACATACATATACACATATGCATATACCTATATATCCACACCCACCCACCCCATATATATATATATATATATATATATATATATATATATATCTTATATTCCAATTTTCTCTCTCACATCCATTCACACCCTCTGTGTCTATTCATGAAGCCACTCCTATTGTTGTCATAGTTAAATGCTGTTAAGTCAGTTCTGATTCATAGCAACACTGTGGAAAACACAATGAAACATTGCCCAGTGTTGTACCATCCTCACAACTGTGTTTATTCATGAGCTCATTGTTGTAGTCATTGTATAAACCTATCTTGTTGAACTTCTGCCCCTCTTTGATTACATTCCACTTTATGAAGTATGGTTCTTTGTAAGAACATCGTCTCTGTCAACACCTTTGTGGACTCTATAGAACAGCATTTTGCATCTAGTGCCTTTGACTTCATAAACATCCCCGTGTCTTTCCATTACTTTCCCTAACCTACTTGTTATAGTATATTATATATTCTTTCACCAAGTTAACACTCGTCTACACGACAGACCACTCTTGTGCTCATTCCCTTTCTAGCCCTGATCACAATAAGAGTGATTCTCTCAGTGTAAAAGTATTTACTTGAAATTTACAATGATGGTTTCATATGTGTCATTTTGTGATCTCTTAATCTTAATAGAGAATGTGAAGGAGTTAGCTAGTTATTAATTAAAATACTAGAAATAGAGTATAATTAATATTTGATTTGTTAAAAATACAAAGTCAATTGCTCTTTCCCTGGTAGTAAAATTTCATTTTACAATTAATAAGAAAGGCTTTCCTAATTCAGGGGTTGGGAAACTTTTGAAAGAGAAGAGCCAAAATTGTCCCTCAAAATAATTTAGATATTGCTAGAGTCATAAATATATTTTAGCAAACAAATGAAAACACCATTATCTAAATAGTATCCTTAAATTTCGAATGTATATATTAAGTCAGATCCATAAGGCTGTATCGAAAGAGCTGCATATGCTCTGGAGCCGTAGTTTCTGACTCTTGCTCTCATGCAAGCAGGAAGGAGGGCAGCAAGGCCAATTCGATAAACAATGGAGCCTAAGACATCTGCGCATGGTGGTCTGACAGCACCCAGAGAAAGCAATGGATGGTCTGGTAATCCCCTGAGGAAATACAGGTTATTCTTCTGTGAAACCAGATTATTTTGCCACATTGTTTGGAGTTCTCTGATCATTTGAAAGAAAAAACAAAACAAAAACCTGTTCATTACTTTCAGAAAGTAATGAGCCATGTATATATAATTGTGCCTCTATCTCGCCGAATTCTCTGAAACAGTGTGGAGGTAACAGACCCACCGATAACTTCTGTCTAGCACTTACACAAATGAACTTACAGCTTCTTGAATCAACGGACTTTGATGGAAATAATGAGAGGCAAACCCAGACCCTTTGTTTACCTGTAACAATGTTATGATGAAGGAGCTCCACATCAGTAGTCAAAAGAAAGAGCTGGGCCTAGTGTGGAACAGACCATAAGAAAGTTCTACTTAGTTAAAACTGAAGTAAACTAAAGCACGTCTGTTGTCGTGACTAGGTGCCATCAAGTTGGCTCCACCCATAGTGTCCCTATTCACAACACAGCAAAACAACGCATGTTTCCATGCCACCTTCAAAATTGTTCCTAGGCCTGACCCCATTTATGCAGCCACTCTGTCAGTCCATCTCATTGAGCACTTCCTCTTTTTAGCTGCCCTTGCACTTTATCAATCATGACGTCCTTGTCCAGGGACTAGCCTCTGCTGACAATATGTTCAAATTATGTAAGACAAATCTTGGCCTCATTCCCTCTATGGAACACGCTGGTCTTTCAACACATCATTTAGTCCTTTTAGTGGTTCATGATACTATCAATATTCTTTTTCAGAACCACAATTCAAGAGCATCGATTCTTCTTCAGTCTTCATTATTCAGTGCTCACCTTTCACATGCAAATGGTACAATGGAAAATACTGTGGCTTCACTCCCTTTCGTCCTCAAAGAAACCTCCTTCCTCTTAAATAATCTAAAGCGGTCTCGGGCAGTAGATTTACCCAATACAATTCATCTTTTGATGTCTTGACTGCTGCATCCACGGGCATTAATTTTGGATGCAAGAAAGAGAAAGTTCTTGACAACTTTACACTTTTGTCCAGTTATCATGATGTTCCCATTGGTGCAGTTGTGAGAACTTTGATCTTCCTTACATTGAGCTGTAATTCATACCAAGAGCTCCAGTCCTTGGTCTTCATCAGCAAGTGCTTCAATTCCTCCTCACATTCTGAAAGTAAGGTTGCGTCATCTGCATCTCACACATTGTTGATAAGCCTTCCTTCAGTCAGAATGCCACCTTCTTCTGAATGTTGTCCAGCTTCTCTGATAATTAGCTCAGTATAAAGTTGCAACAAATATGGTGAGAGGATTCTATGCTGACACACACCGTTCCTGATTTTAAACTACGCAACATTCCTCTGTTCTGGTCCACCACTTTTTGTTTGGCCAGTTTCTCATACTGTGGCGGCTTGTTTGTTGCTATGATGCGGGAAGCTATGCCATCGGTGTAGGCTACAGTCACCCCTTGTGAACAGGTTTCAGCTGAGTGTCCAGACTAAGAACAGACAACAAGGAAGGGAACAGTCCCCAATGTGAAGAAAGAAACTCCTTTAAAGCATTATCAAATAGTGAGCACAAGGCTTTGAGACCTAAACTACAAGCTTGAGTGTGTCTCACTGAATTTAGACACCATCTCAGGGACCTATTGGATACCCTGAACCCTAGTGACTAAAGAATTGATGAGTTGTGGGGTGACATCAAGAACTTCTTATATATAGGAAACAAACATGTCATTACGGAGATTAGAAGAAAGAAATACCATCATGAATGCTGTCAGCAAGGACTCTGTAATTGGTCCTTGAACATTAGCTAAATTAGCTGCATCTAAGGAAAGAAATGATAAAGCAACAGAGGTGCACAGAGCACTTCAAAGGACATCTTTTGCAACCAGTGCACGATATTATACGGAAACGCGGAAAGACTCAGATGTGAAAAGCTATATAGCAAGAACTTAGAAAACTCAAGGTGAAAGAGCTGGAGAAAACTAACTAAATAAATAAAATCTTGAGTTGAAATTTTGAAGGATTCTATAACCAATATATTAAATGATTCAGCAAACGTCCAAAGGATAAGGGGGCGGAATATAAAGTATTTGCATTACAATTACCGGACCACTCTTTTCTTGTTATTAAGTGCTATACAGTTGGTCTGAACTATAGTAACCCTATACGCAGCAAAGCATTTCCTGTCCTTGAGCCAACTGTGAAATTGTTCCTATTCTTGTGTCCATTGTCCCAGCTGCTGTCTCAGTCCATCTCCTTAAGGGCTTTCCTATAATCCTTCGTTGCCTCTCTCCTTTTATGTCCTCCTCTATGCGATCATCAAGGAAATGGTCTCTCTTTCCAACATGCCCAAAGGATGTAAGAAGAAGTCTCACCCTCCTTACCACTAATGAACACTCTGGTCATACTTCTCCCAGCATAGATTTCTTCTCCCTGGCAGTCTGTGGTGCTATACTTTAAATATTCTTCCCCAGAAACACCACTGAAATGCACTGATCCCTCTGTGGTCTTCCTTATTCCATGGCCAACTTTCACATGCATATGAAGCCATTGGAAATACCATGGCTCGGGTCAGGTGCACTGCAGGCTTCAAGGCAAGCTCACTGCTTTTCATCACTCTAAAGAGGTCATGGGCAACAATGTACCCAATACAATGGGTCATTTGGTCTCTTGACTCCTGTTTCCATGAACATTCATTGTGGATCTCAGCAAGATTAAATCCTACACAACTTCAATATTTTATCCATTTATCTAACCTCCTATAGGTTCAGTTGTGAGCATTTTTGTCTTAATTTCATGGAAATGTAATCCCTACTGAAGGCTGCAACCCTTGATCTTCATTAGCAAGCTCTTCAAATACTTCTCACTTTCATGACATGTTTAAAGATATTTTGTTTAAACTAAACCAGCATGCATGTGAAATTATGTCCTACTAGCTATATTTTAGTTAGTTGGTTTTTTTTAAATCCATATCTGTTTCTGGACCCCTTTAGCATTTTATCAACATTGCTATACCAGTGAACTCCAAATGTTTGTGGGAAAATCCCATTGTCTTTATAAAAACAGTTTTTTGGACATATACATATCATATTATTCAAAGTTTCGAGTAGACTAAAAAAAGCTGACCAAGCATAACCACAGTCAATTTTAGGATGTTTACTTATTACTTGTACTTATTGTGGCTAGCTCCCCATTTCCCCACAACACCCCCTGTTATGCCCCTAGGATACTATTAAGCCAGTTACTGTTTCTTTATGTTTACCTATGTGGAAAACATTTAAAACAACAACAATAACAATAAACAAACAATAACAGCAATAGAAATAGAAAATACAGAAATACTTCACTTGAAAAGACAGCACACTATTCAAAATGAGAATAAGTATAGTATGTGTTAAAAGGAAGATCAAATGAAAATGTTCCCATGTTAGCCTCACAACATCTGCAGTAATAGACCCTGTCATGCATTCTGTCTAATAGCAGAGCTATTCCTATTCATAGTCCATAGTTAGAGGGCCTTTACTGAAGGTTTGGTCTCACCAATAGATTTTGGACTTTCATTGTCTTCCATCGCCTTCTTAAAACCTGTTTGAGAATTTAATCTTGACTACTCTTCTCTCCTCTGTGTTTGGATTTTATCATTTACAATCTTTGGCTCATACAGGATGGTGTGCTCTTTCTATGTGGACTTTGCTGATACTTCCCATAGATATCTGCTTGTTTTTAGACAAATAATTAATACTCAATACACTATTCTTCCTGTTAGGCACCATCTGCTTTCTTTGCCACACTATAGCCTCCAAATTCAGTGATCTCTTCATGAGAGAAAGTATCAGGGAGCCAAGTCATAAGAAATAATTGTTCCAATAATTGGGCAATATGTCCCTGGATCACTTCATTTACATCATTATTTTATTTATCCCCTTGGGGCATATCACAAATTCTATTGATAGTATCACAATGACATATAGTTTAAACACTTCTGAGAAGAAAATAAAAGGTGACAGTTTTAAAAAAAACACAATACATGTATTGTTGGTTTGAGCATGTTGAAATCTTTGGCGACTGGGCACTAATTAAACAAATAATGGGGGATGGAGATAGGGTAAAACTTTCAATGATGCTCATTCACAAAGGCAAAATTATGCCTGCTGGACAAAGACATGTCATAGAAAAGCAACGATTCTATGAAAGTAGCAAATATGTGGTCTGGGCCTGTCCAGTTGACATTTAAAGGGCGCTCTCAAAGCAAAATATATTAATCAACATCTATTATTGTTGTTAGGTGCCATCAAGTCGAGCCATACTCATAGGGAACCTATATTAGGAACAAAACACTGTTTAATCCTATTCTTCTGCTTGAGCCCATCTTTGCAGCCATCGTGTCAATCCATTGTGACTGCTTTTTCCCCCCACTGTCCTGCTACTTTCCAAAGCATGCTATCCTTATCCAGGGGCTGGTCTCTCCTGACAACATGACCCAAGTATGTAAGAGAAAGGCTCATTATGTTTACCTCAAAGGAGCAATCTGGCCATACTTCTTCCAGCATCCGTTTTCTTCTTTTTGGCAGCCTATAGTACTTTTAATATTCTTCACCAGCACCATAATTCAAATGCAATGATTCTTCCTCGATTTTCTTAATTCAGTGTCTGAATTTCATATGCTTATGAGCTGATTGAAAACACCATTGTTGGGTCATGTGCATTATAGGCCTCATAGTACCCTCCTTGCTTTTCAATACTCCAAAGATGGCGTATGCACAGATTTACCCCATGCATTTTATCTTTTGATTTCTTGACTGCTGCCTTCATGAGTATTGATTGTGGATCTAAACAAGACACAATTATTGATTATAGTTATCTTCTCCATCATGATATTACCAATTGGTCCAAAAAATACTGTAAAGGCCATGGATTAGAATAGTTTGGAATATTGTGCAAAGCCAATGTCACTGGAAAATGGTTAAGTATGCGATTGCTTGGTTACAAAAGAGGAAATAGGACCATTTTAAATATGTTGTTTAATCCAGCTTAAGACTTTGGGTTTATTCTTAAAGCCTTTGAAAATATTGAAATAGCCTGAGCAGCAAAATTATGTAAATTATTTTCTTATAATAAATTTGATGGCTAGTTATAGGACTGTTAGCAAGCGTGGAAATAGTGTCTGAGCTGTGCTGACTTCACAGGGGAAAGGAGTATTGAACTCAACATCAGCCCAAAGCTGATTTGTATGTCTCGATGC
Source organism: Tenrec ecaudatus (assembly GCF_050624435.1). NCBI lineage: Eukaryota > Metazoa > Chordata > Mammalia > Afrosoricida > Tenrecidae > Tenrec > Tenrec ecaudatus. The sequence continues at coordinate 239,620,722 of NC_134531.1, forward strand.
TCCAATATTCTTCATTCTGACACCAAGTGTCCCTAACAAAGAGCATTTTCCTTCTTAACATAGTCTGATCACTCATGGCAGTGGCCACACAGAATTCACAGATCACCTCAAGATTATTGACTCTATTAGGGAAGTTAGCAGGTTACTATTTAGAACAGAAAACCTCATGACAGCCTCTTTCCAGCCATAGCTAGAGATAGGTTCCTCTCTGGCTCTCTGCCTCCCAGTCACAAGGCTTCTTGGCGTCTGTTACAAAGCTCAGATAGTGCTGCCAATAAAGGCCCAGAGGGCACACCAGCCTGAGAGAGCTATACATCAGCCCAAAGGTTTCAGATCTGTCACCAGGGTCATTAGACCTAAGTCCTTAATTAAGTGCCCAGGGACACCTCATTCCTCAAAAAATAACTTACTGCTCTATAGGCACTGAGATTTATTTGCTTCAGGGGCATGAAATGCTACCATCCTATCTCAAATTTTAGCTCTTAGTTAAACTTCCAGTGACTCTGCCACATCAGTAATGTCACAGTTATCTGTCCCTGTGTCAGGAATGATCAATGTGCAGAGATATTAAGGCCCTGGATCATACTTTTTAATAATTTCCCCATCCTACTTCTGAGATGGCTCATTTAATACCTTGCAGGATGATACAACTGACCAATTACATTACAGTTCCACGTATGTGCAATCACAATGAACTTTGTTGATCACTTAGACCAGAATCTATCATCATCTTCTTCCATCTTCTTTTACCCAGACCCATTCAGATAGGAGAAATATACTAAATAGTCATGTTCCCACTCAGTCATTTGGTGGAGTTACACAGACTTGATGACCCATATCAAGTTATTTGCTGCACCAAAGTGACCTTTAGAATGTAAGACTAAGCTTAGAGGCAGAGAAGCCATTATGCATGTAATAGGTGTCAGATATTGGTAATGTGGATAATGTGAGGAAGTCAGATATATTTCAAAGATAGATGTTGAAATCCCAGATGAGTGTTGAGATAAAGGCTGAGAGGAAAGGAAATTGTCTGTCTTGACAAATGGATAGATGTGTGTCTTATACAGATAATTATGGCAAACTGAGGAGATTCCAATTGAATGAGTTATGTTGTTGTTGCTAGATGTTATAATGACACGTCTGACTTCCACTTGTCCTATGTACAACAGAATACTCTGTCCTGCACCAGGTTCACAATTGGTATATTGGTTAATTGTTGCAGCCACTACATCTCAATGAGGAAAAGATTTTCCCTGATCCTGGACTTGAGCAAGTAGGAGGTCTGTTTCCTGGGGATGGTCCCACCTGATAACATGTGCAAAACAAGTCAAGCAAATCCCACTGTCCTCATATTTAAGGAACAATTTGAGCCTATTTATGGCAAGACTAGCTTTCTTATTTTCTGAAAGTCTACTGCACTTTCAATATTCTTCAGCAGCACAATAATTCTAATGCACTAATTCTTCTCTGGTATTAAGGTGATTGATTTGTGGACAGGGAATGTGTGTGTGTGTGTGTGTGTGTGTGTGTGTGTGTGTGTGTGTGTGGTTGTCTACATAGCCAACAAAAAGATCTTTTCCTGCATGTGTTTCAGTAGGAAGATGGGGGAAAAACATTAATAGGATTCACTTGTGATTAATTGTTAACAGAATTCATTGTGATTGTCATCCTTCTTGATAAAAAAAATGAGTCCTCTCAGATACATAGAGATGATATCACTACCAGCAAGATCCAGAGGGCAGTGTGTCCTCTGGACCCTAAGATCCCTGCACCTCATTGATCAGGGTCAAGAAACAGATGTGACGTCACAGGAGTGTCAGAGGAGAAACAGCAGCCACACAAATCAGGTGCCAGAGCAATGGAATTCCCAGTCCACAGAGCAAGTAAAGCTGAGCATGTTGGGGCAAGAGAGAGCTCTGTAAGTGTAGTGGCTACTTGTTTGGCTGCTTATTATAAGGTCAAAAGTTTAAAACCACCAGTCATCTCGGAGAGAGAAAGGTGAGGCTCTCTACTTCCATAAAGGGTTGCAGTCTCAGAAATGCACTGCCTACTACCACTACCACTATTATTCACCACCACTGAGTCAATGGCAGTCAGTTTGGTTTGGTCTGGACAGGAATTTGGCTTGTGTAGTAGGGTTACTTTGGACACTTAATTCAGAGAGCTGGGTTCACAGATCCACAGAGCTGGACTCGAGTATCATTAGTTGGAGGCCTGAGGCAGAGTGGTGTAACTTTTGAGCACTCACTAGCTTTAAAAGAGCTGTATAGCATGTTTCTACTGAATAACTCTATCCGAGAATTTCTCACCTGCATTGTAACCTGTAAATTTCTTTTCTTTTTTTTTTTAAATACTTTTATTGGGGACTGTTACATCTCATCACAATCAATACATTCATCCAGTATGTCAAGCACATTTGCACAAATGCTGCCACCATCATTTCCAAAGCATTTTCTTCCCACTTGTACCTCTGATATCAACTCCCATTTCTTTCCACTCCTTCTCCTGCCCGCCAGCCTTTGTGAACCCTTGATAAGTTATAGTTTATTATTTTCATATCTTACATTGTCCTTTGTTGCCCCTCACCCACTTTTCTGTTGTTCGGCCCCCTGGGAGGGGGTTATATGTTGATTCTCGTGATGGATTCCCACCATCTCACCCCACCATCCACTAATCCTCCTAGTATCTCTGCTCTCATTGTTGGCCCTGAGGGGTGTATATATCCTGGATTCCCTGTGTTGTGGGCTCTTATCTGTAGCAGTGTCCATTCTCTTGTCTAATCCAATCTGTAAGGTAGAATTGAGGTCATGACAGTGGGGGGAAGGAAGCACTAAAGAACTAGAGGAAAACTGTGTGTTTCTTCAGTGCTATACTGTACCCTGACTGGCTCATCTCTTCCCTGTGACCCCTCTGTAAGGGGATGTCCAATTGTCTACAGATGGGCACTGGGTCTCCACTCCATGCCACCTCCCTCTCTCCACCCCATTCACAATGGATATTATTTTGTTCTGGTCTTAGATGCCTGGTACCTGATCCCATGGACACCTTGTGATCACACAGGTTGGTGTACTTCTTTCATGTGGGCTTTGTTGCTTCTGAGCTAGATGGCTGCTGGTTTATTTTCAAGCCTTTAAGACCACAGATGCTATATTTTTTTGATAGCTGGGCACCATTAGCTTTCTTCACCACATTTACTTATGCACCCATTTTGTTTTCAGAGATCTTGTTGAGAAGGTGAGCATCACATAATGTTGGATTGTTAGACCAAAGTGTTCTTGTGTTGAGGGAGTGCTTGAGTCAAGGCCCAATGTCCATCTTCCACCTTAATTCTTAATATATAGATATGAGTACATAGTTCTATTCTCCTTGTTGTGTATATTTCTGTAATACACTCTTTAATCAGGAATGTTATCTGTGAGTTCTGTGTGACCATAACAATGAATAATAGAACTCAGAGGGAAAATAATTTGCAGGAAATGTAGATTAAATATGAGAATACAATTGTTCTGCTTTCACATGCATATAAGATTATTAAAATCCAATGGTGAATTGAAAAGCAATAATGATATGTTTGGCCACGTTAATGTGAGGCCTTAATAGATATTCAGATTGATGTTAAAGGCAATTATATATTCTGTTTTGGAAATCAGCAGAGGAGATGAAAACAAAAGCCATATTTATGAGTCAAAAATATATATAGCAATTACAGAAATGGGAATGATGGTATCATCACAGGAAAATCTAGAGAGGAGAAAAAAAGGATACTATATATTAAAATATAAAGTATTTATATTTAGGCACTGAGTGAATTGGGAATGTGAAATATTTAAAAATCCCTTAGTAATTGCATCAGAAATAAAATGTATTTATTCTTTATCCTCTATAAGTAATTTTTATTTTCTTACCTTCTTTAATCATAAAACAGTTAATCCATTGAGAGATCCTACTACATTCTCAAATTTTATTTCCTTCGAGGCTTTTATGCTACATTTTCTTTTATAGGTTGTCTGTAATATTGAGTGACCTTTTTCTATAACAAACTGGTCTGAAATACTAACATGCTATAATGTCAAAGATCGTACACCATCTATCTTTGTATGAATTTTATATTAATCACTCACCCAAAAGGCTTTCATATATTCTGTAAAAGGCCATAGACCTTTAGATCCATTACTATTGTTCCCAATATCATTGTATTGTAATAAATCATAAGACTAATTTCATGAAAAAATACTATTGGAAACCTTTAATAAAGCTGACTTATTATATTGAATCAATTTTGAATACAGTTAACTTAGAATGTAATAATTTATCATGATAGGAAAATATAGAGGTAGAGTTAGGATGAATGTAGCATCACAGCTAGTATGATTATGTAAATTAATGTGATCTTTCTACAATAAAATATTTTGACACTTAAAGGAATCTGGACATTTCAGCTTTTTCTTATTAAATTCCCTTTGAATGACCCTTTTGAAAGATGGAATTGGCTATTTAGCATTCCACCAGAAACCAGGATAATATTGGTTGTATCAGATACATGAGTTACTGAAGTTCTTTATTAAGCTTCTAATTCTTCTATAAAGACAAATTCCAGTGCCAAGAATTCCTCACTTTTAATTATAGTTTTAGCAATGGAACATTTAACACTTTTCTATATGAAATCATTTTGATAATTCTTATGAAAAATTTATCTGAAAGCAGTACACTGATACTATTTTTAAGATGTCTTACAAAAATTCCAACACATATTTAATAGAATGCATATTTTAAAATTTACCTATCTAAAGCTTTACATATTTAAAAAGAAAAATATCACACTTATAAATTTCTTTAGTTCACCTCAAAATATTATATTTAAAGATATATGAATGAAATAAAGCTTAGAAAAATTAGTAAATCTATTGAGATCTATTTTCTGAACCATAAGTGCACAAAGAGAAAGCTGTGTCTGATTTTTATGATACTGCTTTATATTGAATTGTTTCTTTATCTGTTCTACTACTAAAGATATATGATTCTTCTAATATATATTTTGAGCCATTGTTACTTTAAATAAATTTACCTCTGTAATTCCTTAAGGCTTTACTTCAGAGGAGTTCAAGAATTCACCTGACATTTTTGTATAAATTATGCCTAATTTTTGGAATGCTATTACAGTTTTGGGGTGCATTGTAATTCTGTGGTAAAAGTCTCACCTTCCATGTGGTAGACTAAGGTTTAATTTTTGAGGAGCGCCTCACTCAAGTGTAACCAGCACTCATCAGTCCATGGATGCTTGACTTTTGCTATAATCCTTAAATGCTTTTAAAAAATACTAGCACTGGAACTTCCAGTCTAAAGCACATTAGAAAGAAAGGTTCATAATATCGTCCTAGCATATTAGCCAATGAAACGGAATAAATCACATTGAACAGGTCATACACAGTATTCACTCCATTGTACCGAGGGCTGTCATGGGGTAGGGATAACTTGATAGAAGCTAAATCACCACGCTGTTTTAAACCTTAGCAAACTTAACATCCAGGAAAATGACATCATTTTCAAAGAGTTGAAGTTATTTATAAGTTGAAGTCATTAACACCATATACTTTAAAAGTGGCAAATTAATATTGACATTCAAATATTAAAAGAAAATGGTTACCAGATGGATAGATGATATTCTTTAACCTAGTATAACATATATTTTCTATAGTTCTGCAGGGAAGAACTCCACAACTGAAGTCTTCAGAGATGTACATGTCTATAGGTTCCAGGACAAGGCCATTCCAGGTTTCTTTCTAGCTTGTGAATGTATATCAAAAATCCCATTTTTTCATCTGTGTTCATCACTCAAGTCTTACTCTCATCTTCAATGCATTTCTCTCCTTTTTGTCTTTATCTGTTATTCCCTTCCTATTAGGATATTGGATTAAGTTTTATATATATATATATCACTTCGTCTTTATTTGTTTATATACAAGGGGGTAACCCCCCAAATGGATTTTTTCTATGTATTTAATTTTTTTAATTAAAAGATCATCTTCTTGGGGGCACTTACAACTCTTATAACAATCCATACATCAATTGTTTCAGGCATATTTGTAGATATGTTGCCATCATTTTTTCTAGATATATACTTCCTATAGAGCCCTTGGTATCAGCCCCTATTTTTCCCTCTCTTCCCCTTTCCATCCTTGTGATGCCTTAATAAACGATAAATTACTATTATTTTCATATATTACACTGATCACTGTCTCCCTTCCCCAGTGATTTGTGTTGTTACCTAGGGGCGGGGGTGGATGTACAATCATTCTTCTTCCTCCCCTCTTCTCTCCAACTTCCCCCTACCTTCTGGTATCACTATTCCCATTCCTGTTCCTGGATTCTGAGTGTCGTGAGCAATTATGTACCTGTGCGCATGCTCTGGTCTAACACACAGTACTGGAGTCATGATAGAAGGGGTGCGAACCAACAGTGTTGGGGTTATGATAGAGGGAGTTGCGGAAACCTCAATGAACCAGAGGAATATTGTGTTTCATAAGTGCTTTGCTCTACCCTGCTTGGCTCATCCCTTCCCTGTGGCCCCTCTGTGAGGGATGTCCCATCGTCTACAGAGAGGGCTTTGAGTCACTGTTCCTACCCCTTCATTCTTAACAATGTGTTGGTTTGTTTCTTTCTTTGTTATGGGTCTTCTAATGTGTGTTACCTGGTCCTGACTATACCTCATGATCTCACAGGCTGGTGTGCGCCTTCCATGTGGGCTTGCTTCTCTGCTAGATGACCGCTTGTTTAACGTCAAGCCTGTAAGATCCTAGACACTGTATCTTTAGATAGCCGGGCACCATCTGCTTTCGTCACCACATTTGCTTATGCACTCATTTTGTCCAGTTATTTTACTAGGAGGGTGAGCATCACAGAATGCCAGTTTGTTAGAACACAGTGTTCTGGTATTGGGAGAGATTATGAGCAGAGGTCAAAAGTCTGTCTGTTACCTCCGTGCATTGCCATATAAATATATATACATAGGCCAATACCTCTGTTTTTATGAATTTATACCTTTATCAAGTTTTTCTTTCCAGAGCATTCCTCTGTTTCCTTTTAGCTTCCTCCTTCCCCACCATCACTCTCACCCTACTTCTGCCTCTTAGTACTTCCTCTCAGCTAGATTGCTGTTGCTCCAATGCCCCCAGGATCTCTACATCCTCCTTGTTGTTCATTTTGATTCCTTAGTTGTTCCCTATCTATAGCATTGTATGCTCACCTCTCCCTTCTATCACCTCCTTCTCCCCAAAGTCCTTCCAAGACCATAAAACCCCATTGATTTCTCCTCCACCTGGCTTCCCATGACTGTCGTATATATGTAGGTAGCCTAGCAATAACAGAAACTGAACAAAGAGAAAACAAAAGATTGAAAAAAATGCATAATTCTAGGTTTGTCAGCTGACCTTATGACTATCTCCTCCCTGGTCCTCGGGGAATTCCAGGAATTGTTCCTGCTAGCCTGAAGTCTATTTGGGGACTCTTTAGGGGCTTTCGGGCTTTGCTTTGTTTGCATTACTGACTGTTATTTTACCTTTTTGGTTTGCCCACTCCGGGGGGTGATTCAAACTGGAGAGCTCCCTGCTGTGTGTCCCTAGTATTGCCCTCTGTTGCAGTATGCTCCAGTAAGAGGACAATGTGTCTTAAGTTTTGTTAGCCCTACTGTCCCCTCTGTGCCTTAAGAGCTCCATGAAGCGACATCTCCCTTTGGGCTTGGTGTGCGCCATATAGGGTCTAGACTACCCCTTTCTCATTTTCCTTCTTGGTTTGCTTTCAGGTGGGTATGGTATGCCGTCCCCTCTCCCTAACCTGTAAGTTTAGGGTTGTTCTCTGTCACACATACTTCTTGGGAGGGGTTCTGTTTGGCTTTGACTGGAGTTGGTCCTGTAGGCCAATCTTTCCATGCATTTCTCCATATGGCTTTTTTGCCTTCAAGGTTTGATGCGCCATGGTGGGGACTGTATGCACACTCCCAATTCTGTGGAGACATAACCAATACTCTCCCTTTGGGTGGGTTAGTGCCCTGCTCCCCCCATGCCATCATCTGCCTATTTTGGTCCCCCTTTCCCCCCTCCCCTTTTCTCCTTTTCCCCTTCTTTGTGTTGGAATAACATGTATTCCATGGGTTTGGTTTAACCTCCATCCAACTGTCTGTACCTCACCCATATCGTGTCAGATAGGTGACTTTTCTGTTATACTTCCTGTGTTGATTATACTTACCTCTGGTGACTAATGTGGTACTTTTCCTTTTGTGATTGGCTGACCTGGCTTAGCATAGTTTCCACTAACTCTCCCTGTGAAATGACGAGCTTCATATGATCATCAGTGCTTTTGAGTGATGCATAGTACTCCATTGTGTTTATGTGCCAGAATTATCTAATCCACTCGTCTATTGATGAAAATTTAGATTGTTTCCAATTCTTTGTGATTGTGAATTGTGCCACAATAATCATTGGATTGCACATGATTGGTCATGGTTTATTTCTCACCTCTTCTGGCTATGTGCCCAGTAGAGAGAAAGCTGGGGGACAGGGAAGATCAATTTCCATTTTCCTTAAGTATCACCAGATTGCTTTCCAGAGAGGCTGTATGAATCTAAAGGACCACCAACAGTGGCGGAGAGTTCCGATCTTGCCGCGATTTCTCCAACAGGTTTTCATAACATTTTGTGATGTTTTTTAAATCTCATTTGGTTTTGTTGTAATGTGACCCATTTCATTTCTTATTTGTATAATTTGCTTTTTCTCATTCTTGTCCCTCTGTTGGTGTTATTAGTGTTTTATCAGTTTTGTTTGTCTTTTCAAATTACCAACATTTTCCTGTTTTGTTTAATTCTGATTCATTCATTTCTGCCCTAAAATTTATTATTTCTTTTCTTTTAGTATCTGAGAGTTTATTTTATTGTGATGTGTTAAGGTGTTTATTTAAATTCTTTTTGCCTTTTTGATGTTTATAATTATTGTTATAAACTGTCCTCTGTATATTGCTTTTATCATGTCCCGAATATTTTATATGTAGTATTTTTATTCTCATTCGTTTCAAGGATTCTTTAGATTTATTTCTTTAATTACCCAGTTGTTTCTGAATACAGTTTTGTTCAATTTCTATGTATTTTATGTTTTGAGTTAATTGTACTATGGTTGATTTCTAGTTATATGGCACTGTAATCTGAAAAAAGTGATTTGTAGTATCTGTGTTTTTAATGTATTGATGCTTCTGTTATGATCTAGAATATTATCTATTCTGGATTTAGTGTTATGGATGAAGGGAAAGTGTGATTTTTATTTTGGTCACATGTTCTAAATGTCTAAGAGATCAAGCTGATTGATTGTGCTATTTAAGTTTTCTGGATCAATTGATTTACTTTCTAGTTCATTGATTATTGATTAAAGTTATGTATTGTAATATCCTACTACTATTGTATTATGCTCTATTTGTCTCTTAATTTCAGGAATAACTTAATATAATTAAATCATGTTCAATTAAATATTTCATGATTGCATGTTCTCTTTTTCTATATATGGATTATATATCTTTGTCTACCATTATGTAATTTAACTTGATGTCTATTTGTCAGAGATTCTTTTTGCTACACCTTTATTCTGACTGCTGAGAGCTTGAAAATATTTACCCATTCTTTAAATTTTAGTCTATGGTTTTTTTATATTTAAGGTACGTTTTTTGTAACAAACATATTGGTTATAATTTTAAATCAATTTCATTAATCTCTGTCTCTTAACGGGTGATTTCAATTCCTTTATAATCAGTGTTATTATTGATAGCTGTTTTTATTGGTGTCATTTTTATCATATGTTTTTATGGTGATATTGATTTTAATGTTCATGATAATGTAATTTTGTGGTATTCCTTTCGTTTATTGGTTCCGTTGTCAATATTTGCTTGGCTGCTTTTGTTTCTCTCTTATTGCTTTAACTTGTTTCATTTTGCTTTGTTGATGCTGTGATTTTTCTTTGAGGATTGTTGGATTTTTGTGGCTTTCCTTACTAGGTCGAACAGTTTGCTGTCTTTCACACATTTTGATATCTTCACCCTTTGTGTTGGACAGGGTTTTCTAGAGAGACAAACCAGATAGCTAGTATTTATATATAAATATATTTATAAAGATAGATGTATAATATAAGAAATGAACCATTAAATTATATACAGATAGATGGTACAAGAAATGAACAGTTAAATTATAAAGCAGTGAGACACTGGCAGTCCTTTAAGGCTTGAGAGCCACCCGCCAGTTGCCAGTCCCCTACTGTCGAGAGAGCTGGCCTATATATACCCAGGCAGCAAACAGCAAGGCAAGTCACCAACTGTTGGTCCCCAGCTCCAGGGACAAACTTTCCAATCATGTGGACTTAAAGGGACCTCAACTTACAGTGACACAGTCCACAGGCGAGGCATCCCACAAGTAATGTATCTCTTTAAATTGAGGCACAGAACAAGCAAGGTGAGGCTCACCGAGCCATTTATCCCTCCGCCCTTCAATTAATTCTACTTTTTTTTTTTCGGCCAGGCTGGCACAATAAACTATCTCACCCTTTGACTATTGTCTATTCTGTTTCCACTTTTTAAAAAATAATTTTTACAGAATGTTGCCTATGGTTCCTTGTTTATTTATTGAGTTATGTGTCACTTTGAGAAATACTTAACTAGTACTTTTAAATAATTTTACTTAAATAGTATTTTCCCAATAATAATTTATTTTCTGATTATTTTACATCACTACCTATTGTTTTAGATAGATTTTCTGTACAAAGAATTATTTTTAGGATTTTTTATAAATGTGGGCATGTTTGTACAAAATTCTTAATTTTTCCTGAACTGAAATTTATTTTATTTTCCCTTTTATTTGATTATTAATTTAGTGGATATTCCATTTTTGATAGATTTTTTTCTTTCAGATATTTTAATATATCAATCCATTGCCTTTCTTATTGCATGCTTTTGGTAGAAAATTTTGAACTTATCCTAATAGGTTGGCCTATATATGAATTTGTGTTTTGTTTTATTTTGCTTTTTTTTTGCTCTACTGCTGTCAGAATTATTTTCTTTCTTAATAATCAAAAGTTTAATTATAATTTAGCATGTTGATTTACTTTAGGAGATCAATTCATTTTAGAATATTCTGGATTTACTGAATAGTTATTTTTATTCTGTGATAATATTTGGGAAATTCTCTCCTAATATTTTATCAGCTATTTTCTCTGTAATTAATATTTCTTCTTTTGTTTTGAGACATTTTTCCAGCACACGTTTTTATGTTGTTCCTTTTGCTAATGTGTCATAAAATTCATAGCTATTCTTGATATTTTTTGGTCATTTTTTAACTTAAGCTTCTTGTATTTTGATCTTGAGGGGTTTATATTTGAGCTCACTGATTCCTTTTTCCATTGTTTCAATGCTTCTGTTTTGTTCTTTCACGGTGTTTTTATGTTTTAATATTTTAGTATTTACTTTTCTTTTTATATTTGGAGTTGCTGAATTATTTCTGGCTTTTCATTCAGTGTGTCAGTTGGTCTTTTAGAACATTTCTATGATCTTGTATAGTCACTTCTGCTTTTTCTCTGTTTCTATAGAATGTTTCCTTCAGTAGCATAAGTAAGTGAAGTCCATTACTGTAATCTCCTACATTGGATGATCCATAAAGGCGCTCTCCTCCTCCACGAGTTCTCTAGGTCCGTGTCTACATGGGCTGTTTTCATTAACTCTACAAATGTGCAGAGATTGACTGTTGTTTCTGAGACATACTCTTATTGTTCATTTGCTTGTTTGTTTGTTATAGTTGTCTCTGAATTCAAAGCACTACCCATAGCCTTGTTTGGAACCAAGGTAGTCAGAGGTGGCAAGGCAGTTTGGCCAGTAGGCAGAAAACAATTCAAAATTGTCTTGGAAAAGGTCTCATTTCCAGATTTGTTCTCAAGTCACCAGGGAGTACCAAACAATATCTGACCAGACTAGCACAATAGGGAAGAGAAGCAATGCTTTACAACACCACTCACCGAAGCTGTTTTAGAAAAGTGAACTTTTTTTTGGGTTTGACTTCAATTTATTACATCTAAATATGTTGATATTTAGAATGGGTTTGAAGACAAAATTTGGACTTGTGTTCTTGTATGTTTTATGAAAAAATAATTTTGGCATATTTTATGGACACAAGATGTTGACCTGGCTTTTGTAATAACCAACTAAATTGTAGATATACTTGCACTTTTCCTGGATTTAAATGTTATTTTCATATTTTCTCTTTTGTATAGTATTTTGGAAAGTGCAATGTTTAGAAAAAGTGAATATCCCCTGGAAAACAATGTTAATTCACTAATCTGATGATTTCATAGGATTTATTTATTTGAGTAATGTCACTTCTTTAAAAATTAATGGAAAATAAAAGGCATGATGATGTGCACATAGATTTGAGCATGCTTGTTTGATGTATTCATTTATATCTACATTTTATTACATTCTCAAAATATGTGAGATATTCTTTAAAATAAAAATTATATATATAAGTTGTATATATAATATTATGTAAGAATTTAAAAGTATATTTGTCATTATGTATATATAAATTAATAATGCAAATATACAAATCATATAGGCGATCTGAATAAATATATCATTACAAAAAATAAAGTAAAACAAATGTTGGCAAAATGTCAAGAGGATGGATATGTGATCAATGCTGTGGTATAAAACTTCCTATAAACCACACAGGGTAGGAAGTACAATAAATCTATTTACAGAAATGCATTGTCCTAAAGTGTATCTCATGTATTTCTTTCTCGGGATGAACTCTAGAATACATGAAACAGAACAATAAAGGAAAACCAGTAAAGTCCATAGAGGAATTTACAGATTATACACAAGACTGAATAATGTGAAATTGCAATCTTAGAAGACTTTGCAAAAGTACAGCTGTCAAGCAAACCTGCCAATTGAAGCAGGTAGTTCAATGTAGGTTTAATGATGATTGACTCAGCGAGTGACTTTTTATAAAGTTAAATGAACTTATATTTCTCTTTTAAAAATTAATTTAGTTCTGATTTAGTCATAGCACTACATAAATAAGCAAGTAAATTCATAAATCAATTATTATAGCCATAATAATGACATATAATAAATTATGTGGCTTATTATAAATGTGGGCTGCCTTTGAACAAATTTAGATGATCATTCCATTATTTCAGGGAGAAAGACGAGGCTTTCTATTTCTGTGAAAGTTTTCCGTCTGAGAACCTCATGGAACTACAAGGCCATTATGAATTGGAATCAATCCCATAGCTATACATTTAGTTTTAGAATATTAATTCAACCAAATATATATAGTATAATAATGTCTCTAGGTATTACAGATATAAGTGTGTGTGTTTAGATTTGAGCACTTTCTGTGTGTTCATGTGCAAGATGATGCAAAGTATCAAATCATCAGCTTCATTAAAAAAAGAAAAAGAAATAAAAAAAACTTTCACTAAATATATTCTGAACTCTTAGTGACTGACAGGGCAGAATGAACTGTTTCGGTGGCTTTCTGAGAGTATAAATCCTTCCGGAAGTAGAAAGTCTATCTGTATCACGATGATGGCCTACTGGATTCCATGTGTACCCCACTTCACCCCCAAGGCTCATTCAGCTTCAGACCACAATTTCTTAATAAATGTATTGCATAAAATGCATCACTAGGGATCGTTTTTCTCCCACTCCCCTTTTTATGAGCGTCTAATGTTATCAGCTTAAAAAGACAATTCTAAATGTGTATAATTGTGGTAAAATAGGAGCATTGTTAATGCTTTTTACTTTAGCAAGTGTTCAAATATTTGCTAAATCTTAAATAGAATAATTTGTTAACTGCAAGAAAAAAGATTAGAAGTCTGATTTGGAGATTTAAGCATTAGGAGACTAGTTCATTGTGTGGAAGGAATGTAACCTCTTGTGTTTGCTTGCTATCAGTTTTCTAAGGACACAGCTTGTTTACACAAGTTCATAAATGAGTTAGTTGCCCTGGCATGGAGCACTTGGTGATGAGTGTTTCTGCCAGCCAACCCCAGTAAGAATCTCTAATGTGACAATCTATCTAGAGTCCCCACACACAAAACACAATAGGATACATCCCACTATCACTTTGCTTTGTGTCCATACAAGCACCTCCCTTTTCCTTTTGACCATGAGACACGCTTAGCTTCTTCATAAACTTCACCATGACAAAAAATGGGAAATGAAGTTTTGAACATTGAGGGATAGAGGGAAACAAATAAATCCATCTTGCTTCCCACCATGACTCTCCTATGAAGGATGACATAGTGACACGAATGCTTTCAGGAGATTAATGTTCTATTTCTGTTTATAGTTTGTTGTAGCCACCTGGCGAGCACGTGCTTTGATTTTCCTCAGTTGTACCCTGCGTCATTCACATGTCTGTTACCAGTTACTTCTGACTTGCGCTTCGTAGTGAAGTAGTCATATAGAAGCTTTGGACTCAGGTTCCACTATCTGAAGTGATAACAGTTGGTATCAGAGGTGCCAGTGCTGGAGTCTGGCAGGCACTCACTTCATATGTTTTTAATATTTGACCCTGGATTGGGCAGAATGAGGGAGAAGTGGGTAGAGAGGTGTTGGCTATGTGGAGGTTATTTAACTTGAGTGGTATGAGGGTAGGGATAATTATGAAGATTGAGGAATGGGTTGGCTCCTATTAATGACACTACAAACTTGCAAAAGGACAATTATAGCCTTAGGATAGCCAACTGGAAATTGAAAGTGTGCCGTAAAGCTTTAAAAACAAAGAGTTTCTAGAGCAGTTTTTAATTAGACGCATGCCTTACAGGATTTGGCAAATTTTGTTGAATATTAAGTTATTGATCTAATTGTAAAGGTAATAAAGTTGACCATTAAAAATAATGAGCAGACTTGGAAAATTTCATATATTTTGTATAGACTGACCAGTTAACATTTTGAATCTCTATCTGCCAATGAAGTTGACATGAGATCATAATCCTTTATATTCCTCTGAACTTTCTGGTCCCACAGGAATAATGCCTGTGGTCATTATTAGATATGAAGAATACCCTGATTTCTAAACATGTGCAATAAGTTCACGGTTCTTCACAATGCAGGACTGGTTCCTCTCAAGGTCTGTGATTTTTCTCCCAGTTCATGTTGGCCATTGGTCTGGATTAGTTTTCAGAAGACTTAGAGTAGGAAGGCATGGCTTACTGAAACACAGAACCTTGTATTAAGCCCCTAGGAGAACAGTACTGGAATAAAGTCAGATGACTTTACAGATAACTTATGAATAGAACAAAAAGGTTGTTCAAAATTGTATGTACTGAAAAGGTAATGGGATCCAGTCTTCATCATTTTCTTCAAAGTTATCATTATGATGACCTAGATTTGTGAGTTAAAAATGACATATTTTAATAATATTGACATAATAGAAACACTCATTGTAGTATTGTGAAAGAAATCCCAAGGATGAGAGCTCCCAAGAAGATTGAGAGAGTTATTGCATCACTGACGTTATTAGAAGTCAAGTTGCCTGAGACTTTTAGAAAATTTGATATCTATAAAACAAGACACCGAATTTAGTGAGCTTATTAATTTTAGAGACAGCGTGATATGTTTTGGAACACTATGGTGAGCATTATATTGGCTGAAACAGAGAAGGAAGTCATCTAAATAATGTGTGCTTCAGTAGATGGCAGTGTTTTGGGAATGTACTGAGTTAGCCCTTGGGCCACTGCATAACTGCTGGTACCAGAAGTCTCTGTCGTAGATAATGATGTTTTCTCTCAAAAGGGCTCAGTACAAGAAATGCAGTATAAACCCAACATTCTAGATGAGCATGATGAGTTCCACAGCAGACGGTTTTTCCAACAGTTCCTCAGTTTGCAACATGACTTAATATTGAACACTTAAACATGAAATCCCTATTAAAATATTATTAGCAGACTTTCATAAAGTAAGAATCAGAGTATTTAGGTGGCATCAAGTCAGTGATGGCTGAGAGTGACCATATGTACAACAGAAGAAAACACTGACCAGTCCTGCACCACCTGCACGGTCTATGCTCTGTATGAACCCTTAATCACAGTCACTGTGTCAAACCCTCTCATTGTGGTTCTCTTGACTGTTGTTGGTGACCCTCTACTTAACCAAGCCTGATGTCCCTCAGCAGGGACTGGTTGAAAAAATAGCAAAGTACATAGAACAAAGGCAAGCTATACTCACTTTTAAGTATCACTCTGGCTGTTTGTTTTTCAACATAGATTTTATTTTGTTTTCCTTAGAGTTACTGGCATAATCAATACTTTAAAATAATACCATCATTAAAAGGTGTCAATTAGTTTTCATTCTTTCTTATTCATTTTCTCATCTCAAATGCATATGCCAAAAAAATGAAAGAGAGAAAAACCACACTTATTCCCATGTAGTCTATACCAACTCAGAATCCCATAACACTGCCCCTGTGAGTTTCCAAGACTAACTGTTAATGGGCATAAAAAGAGTTCCATCAAGCCCAATTTAGTCTTAACCTTTAAATTATTAACTGCTGATTTCATGGACATTCATTGTGGATCCAAGTAAATGAAATTCTTAACAAGAAATATTCTCTCAGTTTATCATGATGTTGCTTATTGGTGCAGTGAGAATTTTTTTTCTTTTTGTTAAGGTATATACATAATAAAGGCATTAGACTTTATTTTATCTTCATTGATCAGTGCTTTGAATTTCTTCTTTTCCATCAGCAGATGATTAGAGTTAGAAAACTGCAGTGATAAACAGGAATTGAAATTATATATTGTACAAATAAAAGAGTGTGAGATTAGGCCAGAGTAAATAAAGAAGATATTGCTAATTTATATGAGATAAAAAGGACACTAAATCCCTGAATTAGATCCCTATCGATCAAAGGGACTACAATAAAAACAATTGTTAAGATAGTTAATGTATACCAATTGAAATAGGCATTGTATAATCAAGTAACACAGACCAGAAAATTTATAGCTGAACTTGAAGGAAATATGAAACAAACAGTAGGGTAATAAGATTCAGAATATCAATCACAGGATATGGACTAGCTGTAGCATTAGAAACTGTAGTTTTATGGATTTCCCCCCAATAATGTTTTTGCTGTATCTTTTCTTATATATTGATCACCAGTCAGAAGGAAGGCTTGTGGGTGCTTGTACTGTTATTTCCACTTTCTTAGTGATTATAATTTTTGTAATATTTGAGCCCATTGATGCAGCCACTTTTAATCCATCTCTTTGAAGATTTTTCTCTGTCTCCGAAACACTACAAGCCCACTGTCTTTTTTCCAAGCTTGATCTGTCCTAACCAGTGTCTAAAGTATATGAGACCACATATTACCATCATCTCTTTAAAGGAGCATCCTGAATACTTCACCTAAGAAAAAACAATGTTGTTGTTGTTCTTCTATTAGTTTGGGATCATTTTAATTATTTTCACAAAAAGCTTAATTCAAATGCATCCATATTTCCCATGCTTCCTTATCCTTTGCCCTACTTTCATACGTATAAGAGGGGACTGAAATATCACAGCTTGGGTCAGGCACACCATAATTCTCAAAGTTATATCTTTGTTCGTTACTACTTCAATTAGGTCTTGTGTAACAAATCTGTCGATGAAAATCGTCATTTCATTATTCGACCACTATTTTGAAGAGTGCTGATTGTGGATACAAATAAAATGAAGTCCTTGACAATTTCAATTTACCATGATGTTTTTTATTGGTCCATTTATAATAATTTTTGTTTTCCTTACTTTGAATCATGATCAATATAAGAGACTATAGTTTTCTGACTTTTATCAGTAAGTGATTCACATCTTTAATTTCAGCAAGCTAATTTTAATTATCTGCATATTTCAGGTGGTTAAAAAAAATCTCCCTTCAATCTTGATGCCACAATATGTTTCATATAAACCAGATACTTTCAAAAGATAATAGGATTACCAAAATTCACTGCCATCAAGTCCATTATGACGCTCAGTAACCCTCCCCAGGGCAGCTCTTGGCTTCTGAGACTCTAACACTTCCCGGAAGTGGAATATTTTATCTTCCTCTCACAGCGGGCTGGCTTTTGAACCATCGATTTTATAGTTAGCAGCTCAATGTATAGCTACTATTCCACCTACCTTAATGTCAGAGAAAACACACAAAGAAAGACAACACCAAAATCAGGAATAAAGAGGATAATTCGATTAAATAAATTCATCAATTTCATAAAATCCATAACAACGTTCAACATCTCTATGTAAACTACAGATTCAACAGGCAGACGTAATAAGGAAAGCTACCTTGAGCTGAACCGCACACCACAGTGCATCAGTTTAATGGCATTGTCATTTGGAGAAGATATGCTCAAGCAGCACGATACACAGTTTTCTGCAGCTCTCATGCAGTATTCATTAAGATGCACTACATTTTAGACTATGTTTCAAAGTATAAAATAATATGAGATATATTCTTATGTCAGATTACAATTAAAACAGTAATCTATAGCAAAAGTACAGATAAAGAATCCCTAAATGTTGGAGATTAATCAATATTTTGCAACAGAAATAAAAACATATTCCCAAGAGTGCAGAATTAGAATTGGATAAAGGCTTTGTAACAACCTGCGTTGTGCAGATGGTACACCCTTCCTTGTTAAAATTGAAGAGGACTCAAATCACTTGCTGATGAAAATCGAGGGCTATAACATTCAGTTTGGAATGCAACTCAACTTGAAGAAAACAAAAGTCCTCATACCTGAACCTGTAAACAACATCTTGATCAATGAAACAGTGACTGAAATTGTCAGGATTTCATTTTACTTGGTTCTACTATCAGTACATGTTTAAGCTGAAGTTCAAAAAATTAAAAGCTACATTGCACTGGGCAAAATCTGCTACACAAGATTTCTTTCAAATTTTGGTCAATAAGTATGTCTTTTTGAGAACCATGGTGCACGTGACCCAAGCCGTCACGCTTTCATTGACCTCAGATACATGTAAAAATGAATAATGAATAAAGAATACAGTGAAAAAACTGATATATATGAATTATGGTGTTGGTGAAGAATATTGAAAGGTCTATTGACTTCCAGAAGAGTAAATCTGTTGTGGAATTTTCCTTCGAAGTGATACTTACTAGACTTTGTCTGACATATTTCAGACATGTGTTCAGGGGAGATGGTCCCTGGAAAATGGCATTATGCTTGATAAAGTAGTGAGTCAATAAAAAGAAAACCCACAAAGAGATGGACTGACACAACGGATGCAACTATAGACTCAAAAATGACAATTATGAAGATGAGTATGCACTGGTACAATATCAAGGAGGCTTGCTTTTCAAAACAAGCATCAAAATATGAGGCCTTTGTATTTGAAGTGTTCCATAGAGGTTAGTGCTTCCCAAAGAAGGTGCTACTACCTCCTAGAGGCACCTCAGAGATCCAGGAATGTGTGCTGTTTGTTTGTGTGTGTTGCGGGGGCGGGGCGGGGGGAGGGATTGGTAATAGCTCGTGGTATAAATGAGGGACATTGAAATAGGAGGTGGTGTGGTGGAAGAATAAAAAAAGAAGGGTAGACAATTTTGAAAACTGTCCACACATGTTTCATTTGTTGTGTGACAGATTTGAAGTTGTAGCGATTATTTTCCAAATAAACGCACAAAAGGTACATTATAATTGATTAATGGTCAAGGCAATAAATAGTTCTTATAAAGCAAGTGTTGGCAGGCAAGTGAGTCCCACATTGTCAGGAAGCCCAGCATGAATTTGGCAGGAATGTGAATGTAGGTACTTGTTTACCATGTAACTGTCACTGTTAGGTGCCATCTAGTAGTTTCTGACTCTGAGACTTTATATGCCCAACAGAAAGAAACACTGTCTGTCCTGCACATGCTCACAGTTTTTTCTGTGCTTGCGGTCATTGTTGTAGCCATTGTGTCCGTCCATCTCCTTGAAGACCTTCCTCTTTGTCATGGCCGCTCTACTTTACCAAAATGTGGATGTTCTCCAGGACAGAGTGAGCATAAACATCGCACAGCGATGATAGCCCAGGACTGAGAAGTGCTTTGTTCTGCTGTGCACATTGCTACCATGAATCGACATTGACTGGAAGACACATAGCGATGTAACAAGTATTGTAAATGCTCCATTGACTTACTAGAGATGATCCAATATGGGGCTTTAACCTCCTAAACTCTATATACTGACACTGAGTTAATTATGATGCACACAGACTATGTAAAACAGAGTAGAAACAGCCTATAGTGTTTCCAGGGATGAAAATATTTATGGAAGCAGACCTTCACATCTTTATTTCACAGACCCGCTGGTGGGATTTGATCACCGGCTTTTTGATTAGTACCTTAGAGCCTTAACCACTGGAATATCAGTGTTTCTTTTGTTTCATAAAACTCACTGCCACTGGGTGGATTCCAACTCATGGCAACCCTGAGTTGGGCAGAACTGCCGCTCTGGGTTTCCAAACCTTGTCTTTACTGGAGTGAACAACCTCGTCTTCCGCCCAAGGAGCAGCTGATGGTTTCAAACTGCTGACTATGCCACCATGGCTCCGCTTTGAAATAGAAACTCAGTGAAGGCAGGCTTTCACAGGTGTAGCTTGTTAATTCTACACATAAACTCTCATCTGGTCTACAATTACAATTAGAAGCAAAGTTGTTTGCTTCATACACCAACTGTAGGAGCTTACACACGAGCTTTTTCTTACCGAATTCCATTTCTGGGAGTACACTGCATAGCATCCCCCTGCGCATCCAGCCCTGCCATTGTGGCTCCTCTCACCTGGTCCAAGGTCCTCCCTTCTCCCATTGCCCTAAACCAGCAACCCTTCTCTCTACCCCATGATGGTTGCCATTTTCCTCCCATAGTCTTTTGTGACATCCACTTAGGTTTTTGTTTCTTTCTTACCTTATTTGGTTGTACTTTTCTTTGTTCCCACATGATATTTTGATGTCATCACCTGGCTCATCAGGTCTTCTGTCATTAATATTTGTGGTTGTTATATAATCTGCTGTCAATTTAAGAGGATTGAGCATGAAGGGGTGGAGTTTGGTCTGTCAATCAGGTGACAGCGTGATAACCTCATTTAGAGATGTTAAGGAGATAAATAGCTCCTTGGAGGCAGGATGCAGGCTCAGTTCCTGTGAGACATTCTTGCTGATAAGCCAGCCACATGGAGACAGGCTGATGGCAGAAAGCTTCTGAGCTGGAGAAGCCATGTGGAGACTCCTACCAGCGCTCAGATGGTTACATTGCGACTAGATCCACAAGAATTTCCACCCACTGGCCTGTGATCATCCTGCATTCTGCATTATTGCATGTGTTTCATGAGTCTGAAGATAAATTTATACAAAGGTATCAGACAGATACCAATCTGGCATTAATACCGGATTTATGGACATGATCTGGAGTAGGCTGGGATATTTTCTCAACATTCTATTGCTCTTTTATATAAAGCTCTTTCTTATAGACATATAAGTGTCATCTGGATTTGTTTCTCTCGTCTACCCGGGCTAACACAGTGTTCGATGCCTCAAATCTGTTGTTTCAGTGTTCTCCAAATTCAGGTGAGATATATTCAAGGTTTCAGTATGGCTCTTGTGGACTTCTTTTAATTTTAGTTAGTGTGTTTCATCCCAAGCTTGCAAATGAGCAATACATAGTTTATTCCAAAGTTTGGCCATTGGCATTGAGCTTCTTCATCATCACTTCCCAAAGTTAGATTCCTATTTATTCAATCACAGGAGGTCCATGTGTACAGTCCTCATATATGCTGTTGGAAGAAAAAGGATTGAAATGAAAACCTTGTTTCTCTTTAAAATTTTATTTTGAAATCTCCAGATATTTTTCTTTCACTAATGTTATATTTTCTATAAGAAATGGAATACATATAGATAGATATTTTCTAATGATCCTTAGTCTTGGTTTCTAATGTTTGCATTGCAACTTTGCCAGTATTTGTCAATGCATCTCGATTGTAGTATGACAAATATTAGATGGAAATTTTTGTATATTTCTTCATCATTCATGTTTGATGAATATATTTGAATATTAATTGTGTTAACTGGACTTCATTGTGGATATATCAATATTATACTTTAACAAACAGCATTGGACTTCAAGATAGATTTTGAAATGATCTTTTGATGATGAATATAATATCATTCCTCTTGAATTTGTCATTTTAAGCTTAGTAAACATATTATTTTACTCAAGATAGTCAATACCAGTTCATTTCAGATATCTAATGCCTAGGATATCTATCTATCTATTTGTATTCTGTTTCATTTATGATGACTTAGTTTTCCTAGATTCAAAATCCACATTTTGATAATTACTGGATGTGTTCAGCTTTTTAAAAATAATTTTTAGTCATGTCCCATCAGCAAATAAAAGTCCTGAAAGCTTTATTCCAAATGGGGCAGTAAGAGTGACAGCACTCTGAGGAAGCAGCTCTTCCTGAATCATATTCTGAGTTCCTTCTGATCTGTGAGGCTCACCTTCTGACACAATCTCTGATAACACTCTGATGGTATTCAGAAAATCTTCAGTGGCTAATTTCTTCTAAATGGAAAGTCTATTCCTTCTTCATCGTCTGTTCTTAATCTGGAAATTCAAATGAAATGTGCTTACCTTTGGTCACCTTGCTAGATTTTGAAACACCAGTGGCATAACTTCAGCATCATAAGCAACATGCAAGTCAACACCACACAACAAACTAACAGAAAATTTGTGGCCAAAAACCTCCAAACATCCAAGCTTATTGCCACTGAGTTGATTCCAACACATAACAATCCTATAGGACAGGCTAGAACTGCCCCAGTGAGTTTCCAAGACTATAATCATTTACACTAGTAGAAAGGCCCTTCTTTTTCTAGCAGCGTTGCTGGTGATTTCAAACTACTGACCTTGCAGCAGCCTAATACATAAACAATAAGGCACAGGGCTCCTCAAATTGTGACAGGTGATCACAAAGATCAATAATCATGAATTATGTTGACTGTATATGATGTTATTACGAAAGTACTTTACAAAAGTGATCTTGAGAAAACCCATAATTCCAATCCAATCATAAGGGAAAATCAGAAAAAATCTAAATGTGAAAAAGACATCTTGTATTATCCGAGATCAGTTAACAGTCCTCAAGTGGTTATCAAGCCACATCAGAGCCAAGAGAAGAGGTTCAAGACAACTAAACATAACTGGGTATCCTGAGAGAATTCTTGCTGCTGTTAGGTGCTGTCAAGCCAGATCCTTCCAGTAAACCCTGTGTAAAAAAGGATCAGACACCACCTGTCCTGCTCCATCCTAACAACTGCTCTGAGTTTGAGCCCATTTTTATAGCCATATGTCAATCTATTTTGTAGTGGGTTCACCGAGAAGGATGTATTTTACCAGAGACTTGTCTCTCTCCCAATAACATATAAAAAGTTTGGGAGATGAAGTCTCGCCATCCTTAATTTTAAGGTGCATTCTGGCTGCTTTTCTTCCAAGGCAGATTTGTTTGTTCTTTTGGGAGTCCATGGTACTTTCAATGTTCTGCACCAGCATCATAATTCAAATATGTCTATTGTTTTGGGCTCTTCCTTATTCAATTTCCTACTTTCTCATGCAAATGAGATGATTGAAAATACCAGGTCTTAAGTCAGGCATATCTTTGTTCTCAAAATAATATTTGTACTTTTCAACACTCTGAAGAGGTATTGTTCAACAAATTGGCCCAATGCAAGACACCCTTTGATTTCTTGACTACAGCTTCCATGGAGATTGAATGTGGATCTCAGTGACATGAATTCTTTGGCAATTTCAACCTCTTCTCCATTTATCATGATGCTACCTACTGGTCCAGTTGGGAGGGTTTTTGTTTTCTTCACACTGATTTATAACCTATATTGATGTTTGCAACCCTTGACCTCCATCAAAGCTTCAAATGGATCTTGACTGAAAGCAGAGAATACCAGAAAGATGTTAACTTGTGTTTTATTGACTATGCAAAAGTATTCAATTGTATGGACCAGAACAAATTCTGGGTAGGTTTGAGGAGAATGGAAAACCCAGAAAACCTCATTGCATGCATGTGGAATCTGCACATGGACCAAAAAGCAGCTGTGCAAACAAAATAAGGGTATACTGAATGGTTTAAAAACCAGAAAAGTTTGCATCAGGTTTGTATTCTCCTCAGTATACTTATTTGATCTGTATGCTGAGAAACTAATCAGAGAATGTGGATTATATGGAGAAGAACTTGACACAACCTAGCTTGCTAAATATGAGGCAGGTGCTGATCCAGATTATGTGTAGAAACCTAGAACAGAAAAATGTCACATGTAAATTAAAGCTATTACTTTAATTTGTGCTCTTTTAAAAACTATCTATACATATGTAACCAAATTGACAACAACTCAAAATATCTTAAGGAGTTGCTCCGGTGTAGTAAATTTATGGTGGTAAAATGTGGAAAAGGATATTTATAAGAATGATTATACAGCTTGAAAAATGTAATCAATGTCACTGAATTGTACGTAAAGGCTTTGTGTTGAATATTTTTGTGTTTTGTTGTACATAGCATGGCCAAAATTAATAAACCTAATTAATATTCAAAATAAAAAGAAATATTTCTTAATAATTATGGCAGTTGCATAATCTATTGTCAATTTGAGATGTAGAAGCGCAAATGAAGGAGTGGAATTTGGGCTGTCATCAGGTCACAGCTTGATGACCTCATTTGGAGGTGCTAAGGAGATAAATAATAGCTCATTAGAAGTGGGACACAGCTTCTTTCCCTGCAAGACATTTTTGTGGAAAAGCCACATGGAGACAGGCTGATGGCAGCCAAAGCTTCAGAGTTGGAGAAACCATGTAGAGACCCCTGTCAACACAGAGATGCTTACAACACCACTGGATCTACAAGACTCCTCACCCCCACCCCCACCCACAGGCCTGTGATCTTTGTTCATTTGGCATCATTGCATGTGTTTCATGGATCTAAAGGGACTTTAGAGCTTGGTATCAGACATAAGGGCTAATATCAGATTTATAGACTTTATCTGGACTGGGCTAGGGTATTTTTTCAATATTCAACTGCTCTTATATATAAACCTCTTTTCATACACATGAGTGTCTCTGAATTTGTTTCTCTAGTCAACCTTGACTAACACAATGATTGATTTAATTTGTAATAACATATCAATATTTGATCACTAATATCATGGTAAATGAACCATTGTAATGAGATCATTTTGTTTGTGAGATTTATTTAATACAATTTTCACCTTAAAATTTCAGTTAAATATTCATAAAATAAAATTAGACATCTGAGGGAAGCATAATGAAATAATTTGATCAGATGACATTATAAAATAAGTGTTTCTGGATAACAAGTTGATGCATTTGCAGGGGCACATTTATAAAATCAGATTGGACACAAATATCAGGATTATGTATCTCTCTTACATGTAGATTAGAATTTTCAAAACCCCTCCACCCCATATAAATTGCTGGCCACCCTAAGGACCCCTAGTGGTGCTGTTGAACTGCCAACTCTTTATTTTTTTCTCAATCATTTTATTAGGGGCTCAGACAACTCTTATCACAATCCATACATACATACCAACTCTTAAGCTCTATAGTGACAACTCACCATCTCCTCCACTGGATAAAGATGAAGCTGTTTGTTCCTTGAAAGATTTGCAGTCTCTGAAATCCAAGGGGCAATTCTATTCTGTATGATAGGGTTGCTGTGAATCAGAGTTTCCTTGGCGACAGTGAGTTAGAAAGTCCTGAGTTTGAGTCAACTTGGTAGCATTGGGTTTGAGTTGGGTACATAGATTGAAGGCATCAGTTGGGGATAATAGTTGATGTTTCTTCCCTTAGTTCTATAAGTTCAGAAATGCACAGTTTGAAACTTAAAAATTAAAAGTGAAACCTTGAAAGATTGCGATCCCATTTTTAATACCATTTATATGCAGAATATTTCAGAATGTGTTAGCTGTTATTTCATATAATAACTGCACTTCTGCAATTCATTATGCATATGTAGATGCATTCAAATATACTGAAAGAAAAGAGAATTCCAATTTCAACCCACCGTTTTGAGAACGCAGATAATTTTCATATGCAAATATGCAATGAACAATTAAAGTTCAACTCAGCACAATGAGCTTGTCTCTTTAAAAAGCTACTGGAAATTGGTCCCTTAGATCTCAATTTTAATTATTAGCAGGCTATTAAAATAATGGTATTTTCTCTTTGTGCTAAAAGAAATAGAAAATGCCTGATGTTTTCATAAAAGTTCATAGGTTTACTTCAAGAAAAAAGAGGCTTTGCTAAGGACCACAACCACAATGTAAGACCATTTAAAGATACTCAAAATAGATCAAATACTCAGTGTGCATAATTGATCAGGATTTAGTTATTTTTGTCATTTATTAGCAGGAAGGATTAAAAGATCTAAAAGGACTAGACTATAAATTTGATTTACATTACTGTTTCTATTGCTATTATATTTTATAAACAGCCAGAAATCAGTGTATTCATAACAGGAGATGATTATTTATTTAAAATTTTAAATCTGCATATCACATATTACCAGGACAGACCAACCCTTGGAAAAGGACATCATGTTTGCTCAGGTAGAGGGCCAATGTTAAAGACCCTCTGTGTAAAGGTTGATGTGGTGGCTGCCCAAATATGCTCGAATATAACAGCAATTGTGAGGCTACAAGGCCAGGCAGTGTTAGTTCTCTTTTAGATAGGGTCCTTAGGAGTCAGAACCAACTCAATAGCACCTAACACTGATACTAGTTTACATTTCATTTCATTTTAAACCATTCATTTTGTTTGAACATCAACCAGACAGCAAACAATCCAATAGATGTTATATCAAGAGGTGCTTCACGAGTGTTACCACATCTGTTTCACAACAGGTTCTTTCTTGGACTCCTGTTACCCAGTTTACCACAACCCCCTTACCTTCAGCCCTGCTCCCCGCCATCTCTCCTGTCTTGTGCTTCTTCACACACCATTAATTTCAACCATAAGCCCTCAGATTCCAGGTGTATTTGAAGTAGAGCCCAGTTCACCTAGCAGACTTTCCATATCACATCCCTTTCGGATGGCCTTTAGGTATGTTGTGCTTTCTTTAAACAATTTTTATTTAGAGGATAACTGTATATATTCATAATTGGAGATAATATAAAATACTAAAACTATTACTTCTTCAACTCATATTCTGACATTCTCTAGGAAATAGTGTAAGGTTTTACTGAAATCTTTTCAGTCTGTGGTTTGGAGAACCTTAGTTATTACAGGGTTGGCATGATCAGGATTAACTTCAGGTCTTGAGGAAAAAAGAACAAACAAAAATACTCACTACCATTGAGTCGATCGTGGTCTTGAATTTTGAGAAGAATGTGCTAGTGGGCCAGAGATTTCTATCCGTGTTGAAATTCTAAAAGATAAGATCAATTAACAGTATGGATGAGGTAAGATTTCTTGTTTATACGAACTGAAACCATATCAGACTTTCAGACTTGAGCAAGTAGATTAGGTAAAAATATCTAAGGCTTGTGTTTGAAGCATTTTTCTGAGGCACAGGAGGGCTAGATAAGAGCCTGGATGAGGCACAAACACTTAAAACCAAGTGGAATTCAACTCCATGGAATCTATGCTGACTCATAGTCATACCTCCTCCCACTCCTGTGGGTTTCTGAGTCTATAGCTGTTTATAGGTTTCTCACTCAGAGCTGCTTTTGGTTTTGAACTGCCAACCATACAGCTCAAAGCCCAATGTATAACCACTATCCTATCAGGGTTCCCATAAACACTTAAAAGACCCTACAAACCCAAGGGAGAACCTGTGTATATTAACTTGCTTCCCTACAAATCTTATGTGATTTCTCTCTGCTTGGAATATTTGAAAATTGATACACTAGATGTGTGTGAGATTTTAATGCAGATCAGAACACTAAAACTTCTAGAGAAAGGGCCTTTCCTTAGTAGCTGTTTGTAAACTTTACTACAAAATCAAAGATCACATTTTTATGAAATGGGAAATTTAATATTAAACCTTTTAAGTAGCAAAAATGTATGGCTGATATTTTATAGTTTAGATGATACTTCAATCAGTAACTCAGGTTACAGACAGATACTGCCAATTATTTGCCCAAAAGACCTAAATATAATGGTGGTTGCTAAAATAAACCAAATTAAATTTAAGATATTAGTATTGTATCTTATATAGTCAATGGCAAAAGTCCATAAGGAACATGATTAAAGAAGTATTTACATAGGATGAGAACACTTTAATGTCCATTAAGGCTTGCATGGTATAGTCTTATAATCAGTTGCAGTAATTGAGTAAATTGCACAATAATTAAACTCTTTATTTTATCATTCTAGTAAAAATAAATGAAATATTCACACTGTTTGTAAAAGAGATTAATAGGTCTGTCACAAAACAACATTTCTTCAAGGTGCTATATATTCAAATATAGAAATACTCTGTTTATTGATGACACAATGCTTTACAATGCTTTGTCTGGATTTGTTATCAGAAAATTCTGGCTTCCCAGAATTAGTTGAGGAGATTGTACTGCTCTACTTTTCTGGAAGAGGTCATGTAATACTAGCATTATAAATCCTATTTTACTAACATCTGTAAGATTTATAATCATCAATCTATTCATTCCTGATATTGGGAATTTGTACTTTCTCTTCTCACATGGTAAAACCGTATAAAAATGTAACAAGTTTATAAAAAGATTGAAAGAAGCAACTTTTGACTTCCCTTGTATAGGTTATATCATAATTAACAAATAAAAAAGTAGATTAAATTATATGTACAAATTGGTAATAAATAAACTATGTGAACTATAGTTGCATTCTAATATATGTATATATATTTAAAACTAATTGAAACCATTTCCCTCCCTGAAATAGATATTTATATATAATACACATTAGATATTGTAACATAATATTATAACATAATATCTAAAGTGTATTTTATATAATATATAAATACAATTTATGACAACAATACATAGCAGTGCAGTGTGTGCTGAGGTGGATGATTACCTTTAACAAATGTGGAATCAACTGGATGGCTGTTTAAAGAAATATTATAGAATGAATTATAGAGAAATTTTATGTAAACATATATCAGAGATAGCTGTAATACAAGATTTGGGGACCACAAATTACTAAATATGAAATATTTACATGTAAGCAGTACAAATTATCCTCTTTTTAATGTCACATTGTCTACTTATCTTTATTTTTCATTTTGCCAAATTCAATTAAAAAACACCTCACTCATCTCCTGATTAGTTTTTGAAAAAACAGATGTGTCTGTTATTTTTATAGAAAAGTTTTGTCTCTCTCTGTCAAAAGATACCTAAATAATCACCTTTGCTATTGTTAGGTCCCATGCAATCCTTCTGACTCACAGCAATCTCATTTACAAAATAATGAAACACTACAATCCTCAGCCATCCTCACAACTGTTGCTTTTTGAGGCCATTGTTCAGTCACTGTAAATCCAACCCATTGAGGACTTTCCTCTTTTTCACTGAACCTTTTCAGCAAGAGTGTTATCTTATGTGGTAACATTTCCAAAGTACAGGAACAAAGTCTCACCTTCCTTCCTTCTAAGGAGAATTCTGGTAGTGTTGTACTGTCAGTTCTTAAATTCCAAAGCATCAATTCTTTTTCAGTCTTACTTATTCATTTTCTAATTTTTCCATATGCATAGGAGAATTAAAATATTATAGCTTGGTTCAGGCATAACTCAATCCTCAAAGTGGCATCCTTGCTTTTCAACATTTTTGTGGGTCTTGTGTAGCAGATTTGCCCAATGTAATAAGTAATTTGATTTCTTGGCTGGTGTCTCCATGAGGATTGATTTGGGGATCAAGCAAAATAAAATTCTTGGCAATTTAAGTCTTTCCCCATTTATCATGATGTTGTCTATTGGTTCAATGGTGACAATGTTTGTCTCCTTTACATACTGTGATCTTCATATACTGAATGTGTTTCAAGACCTGCTATCTCACAGCAAACAAGGGTTAGTCATCTACCTATCTCACTTCTCAGAATATTTAATACACATTCAACACTTACGGTAAAAGAGCAAACCTTGATGTAAATCTTTCCTGATTAAAATCCATGCAGTATTCTGTTTTAGTGCCTATCTCCTGTAAATGTTTTGCATGAGCACATTGAAATGTTAAGAAATTTCCATTTTTCTCAACATTAGCTAAAGTTTGTTATGATCCATATAGTCTGATGTATTTTTTATAAACAAAAATAAATGTGTTTTTGGTGTTCTCTAATTAGAGGTGAGATTCACCTGATGTCTTCAAAATATTATTAATCTACCTCCTTTTCTGAATCCAGCTTGAATTTCTGTAGCTCCCTGGTGATGTAATGCTGCAATTATGTTTATAATTGTTTTCAGGAGAAGTTTACTTGCAGGGGATAGCAGTGATGTTGTTCAGTAATATTAGAATATGAATCTCTTCCTGCTGTTTGGCTATGAATCTGTCTTCAAAATTATTTGCATAGAAAAAAGAATGCGTTCACTTGCTTCATCTGCATATTGACACATTTCAAATAATATTGTCAATTCCTGGACCTTTGTTCCTCAGTAATGTTTTCAATGCAGCTTAGACACCTTTTTTCAAGGTTATTCTTTTTTTTTTTTTCTGCCTTTCATTTTGGAGATGAACTTGCTGGAACTCTGAATCCATTTCAATTTTACTTTTCCTTCCTTTTTTTTAAGTTGCTGAAACCACTCTTTCAGTTTGAGGGATAAGGAATCTAGAGGGATGTTTTTGTGTCTATATTTTTTAGATTTTAAAGAAAAATTAAAAGTGTAGTATACATACATATATATACACACACATAGCTCATCTCAAGAAATGAAGTCATCAAAAATATCTTCTTGTTAGACCCCCCCTTCCCCGTGAACCCTTGATAATTTATAAATTATTATCATGTTGTCATATCTTACACTGTCCGATGTCTCCCTTCACCCACTTTTCTGTTGTCCATGCCCCAGGGAGGAAGTTACATGTAGATCCTTGTAATCGATTCTCCCTCTCTACCCCACCCACCTTCTAGCCTCCCTGTATCACAACTCTTACCACTGGTCCTGAAGGGTTCATCTGTTCTGTATTCCCTGTGTTTCCAGTCCTATCTGTACCAATGTACATCCTCTGGTCCAGCCGGATTTGTAAGGTAGAATTTGGATCATAATAATGGGAGACGAGGAAGCATTTAGGAACTAGAGGAAAGTTGTTTGTTTCATTGTTGCTACACCATCCCCTGACAGGCTCATCTCCACCCTGAGACCCTTCTATAAAGGGATTTCCAGTTGCTCACAAATGGCCTTTGGGTCCCCACTTTTCACTCCCCCTATTTCATGATGATGTGATTTTTGTTCCTTGTTTGATACCTGACCCCTTTGACACCTCATAATCACACAGGCTGGTGTGCTTCTTACATGTGAGCTTTGATGCTTCTGTGCTAGATGGCCACTTGTTTACCCGCAAGTCTTTAAGATGCCAGATGCTATATCTTTTGATAGCAGACAACATCAGCTATCTTCACCACACTTCCTTATTTTCAGATCCATATTTTCACTCTCGTAGATTTCATTCCATTTTCCTCGGCTTCTATATGAACTTGCATGTGAGAAATTTATCAAAAGTTCCACAGTTGGTCTCTGGCCTCGTTAAGATGGTTGATTTTAAACTTCTACATCATCTCTTCCAATTTGATTCCTCTTTGTTCTATCTTGGGAGGTCCATTTATTCAGTTCGCATTACTGTTGTTTAAAAGATGCTGACAATGAAGAAATCATTGGCCTTAGAAAATTCTAACAAGAAACCTCTTAATTCCTTTCCATTACCAAGGCCTTATTTTCCAACTACTGATTCTTCTTATTTCCAACTTTCATATTCCAAGCACCAGTAAGTATTAATGCACCTTGATTATATGTTGTATGAGTTTCAGAATGAAGAAGTTAATATAATTATTCAGTTTCTTAATCATAGGCTTTCATGGTTGGTGCACACTAACTCGATAGCTGTGTTATTCCTAGCTGCCATCTGGTCACTGCCATCTCCCAGAAAAATGATGTGCAACAGAAAAAGCACTGCCCATTCCAGTGTCATACTAATAGATGTTGCCTTGTTTGAGCCCATTGCTGCACAACTGTATATTTCTCTTTTGTGGTGATCTTATATTTTACCAAGCATGATGCTCTTTTCCCAGTCTCTCCTGAAAACCTGCTCACCATACATGAGATGGAGTCTCAATATCCCACTTCTAAGGATTCTTCTTGTTCTACTTATTCCAAGACAGATTTATTTGTTCTTAAGGCAATTAACATTAATTTCAATAGTCTTTGGCAGCAACATAATTCAGTCATTGTTTTTCTTGGTTTTTCCCCCTCAATGGCCAACTTTCACTTGTACATGAGGTTTTCATAAACACCATGGTTTGGGTAAGGCACTCTGTGTCCTCAAAGTGACATCTTTTCTTTTCAACACTTTAAAGAGATCTTGTACAATAGTACATCACTCGCCTTTCTTGTACATGTGTAGATATTGCCATATCACATTTACCTAAAATAAATATAGAAATGTTCTTTATGAAGAAAGTATCATGATGCCTACCGTAGGATAATATCCATATCCCTAGAAGAAATGAAAGTCAATTTAAATATTCAAATTTGCATACCAACCATTAAAGCCAACAATGAAGATATTAAAAATTCAGGGTTGTGTCCTGTCACCATATTTGTTCTTGTTCAGTGTGCAGTCTGAACAGATCATCAGATAAGATGGATTGTATGAAGGATCTTATGGCATTAAGATTTGAGGATGGCTTATTAGCAACCTATGATATAGATGACACAGCCTAGCTTGCTGAAAGTGAGGAGGACTGGAAACACTTCCTGAAAAAGAACCAGGTTGGAAGCCTTCAATATGCATTACAGCTCAATGTGTAGAAGGCCCAAATCCTCATCATTGGACCAATAGTCAACATCATGATAAATGGGGAAAAGTTGAAGTTGTCAAAGAATTTATGTTGTTTGGATCCTATATAAATGCTAATAGAAGCAGCAGTCAAGAGATCAAAAGATACATTGCATTAGGTAAATCTGCTGCACAAATTCTCTTTAGAGTATTGAAGAGTGAGGTTAGAGTTGACTTAACTAGAACAAATGAACACTAATCCCAGTGTAATAGGAGTGGGAACACAATATGCAACTCGCTTTTCCCTAGCACTCAGGAAAATGTCAGGCATTCTGAAAATAAAAATGAGCACATAAAAAACATGTTTAAAAGTCTGTGAATAAAGTGATTCCTTGATTATTATTTTGCTCCCAAAATTCAGGAAAAGCAGAAACAAAAGCTCTCTAGCAAAAAAGTAAACTTCATTTCAGTAGGGATTGAACTCAAAAAGTCTAGACATTAGGCATTATTAAAATTATGGTTATCGAACTGATAAAAGGTAATTGGAAGAATATTTATACAGACGTCTGAGGTCATTAGTCCTCTCCCCCTGCTTGCAAAGTACATAGCTGTATGTTGTCAAAGCAATTTTGAATTGATTTGGTAGAGTAATTCATTTCAATTATGATTTGTATGATAGCAATTGTGATTAAATCCAAAACAATTGGTGTTTAAGAAATGCTAAAAGAAATTAAGATGTCTCAGTAACGAAGAAAGTGCATGTGAAGAAATGGACATTTTGCTGAAGTTGTTTTTACCAGACAAAGCTTTATACTTAAACATATTTTTTCTTTATACTCTGGCCAATAGTGACTTCTTCTTGGTTTTAACATCTATATTTGAAATATATTTTATATCTCTTGAGAACCTTTTTTCCGAAGCTCCAGACACACATAAAATATTTTATATGGCAGGCCCAATTGAAGATTTCAGTGGCAAATTGGAAAATTGCCCGAAACTAAAATAAAGTTTTACCATCCAAATTAATTTATCTTTCTTTCATAATATATTTTAGCACAAAAATATTCTGAGGAACCTAATGAAACACCACATCTTCCAGATTCTTTAACCCGTAGAATGCAGTTTACCAAGAGAGGTCTCAGATGTGTGTTGAGAAGTTGTCAAGATCATTATTTTCCATTCTTCTCATAACAAAAGTCAGCAATTTGTGGACTTGTGTTCCTCCTGCTTGGTCATTTGCAGCTCAAAAGTTATTTTCAGCCTTTTAAACTTATGAAAACTTCTGGCAAACATTCTCCATCTGGAATCCCAGTTAACCCTTTCCATTCTGTTGC
The DNA here is from genome assembly GCF_050624435.1 of Tenrec ecaudatus. Classification (NCBI taxonomy): domain Eukaryota; kingdom Metazoa; phylum Chordata; class Mammalia; order Afrosoricida; family Tenrecidae; genus Tenrec; species Tenrec ecaudatus. Next base: position 239,655,099 of record NC_134531.1, read on the forward strand.
TAAATTACTAAATCTTGCCTGCAAACTCGCATTTGTATATTTAATTTTGTTTTATTTTTACTTCATGAGGCTCTCCCAGTAAGTATTACGTTATCCACAATTTGACTTGGGAAATACTCTCATCAGCCGCTGTTCTCTGTGTTACTGATACACAGTGCTGCTCTCTTCGTGGACGCCTTCCAATGAAAAATGAAAGAGGGAAAAGAATGCTCAGAAATTATTAAGAGCGTCATGAAGAAAAATATTGAAAAGTGGATATGAAGACCAAAGCAGATGCTACTTAACAAGGCTGAGGTAATCATCCTCGTGATTACATAGCTAGTGTTGTACACCAACCCGTTCTTCATAGCCTCGCATATGTGACTCACAGGTCCACGGCTCTGGTATTTGAGCGATCAGCTGGGTGTTCCTGTGGTCTCAGGCTTACTCACGCATTTGTGACCAATTGCTGAGGTGCTTCGTTTAGGGTTCTTTAGTCGGACATCCTTTCTCTGTGTAACATGTTCTCATGTTCTCCAGATCTAGCCTGGATTGAATACCTGGGCAGATCACTTTTCAAGAGATTAAACTGAAGAATCAGGTAGGTGGTTTAGACTGGAGTCTTAGAAAATTAGCATTTCAGAAATAGGAAAACAAACCGCGAATCAGTTGTTTTAAAACAAAATGAAGCCAACATTATTTTGCCACATTTCACAAGTCTAAATACAGGTCATGGGTTCGGAGGGAGTTCCTCCCGTGTCAGCTTCTCTCGCCACCAGCAAGCTTTGATGTTACAGATCTTGAAATGAATTTGTCTGCATCACCTCTGTTCCAGTACTGTGTGTCTGTAAGTGTACTTGGTATTCTGCCTTTTCTCTAGTTCAAAAGTGATCAGATTTAGGATGTTCCCTACACAGGCATAAATAATTACCCTAAAATATATATATTTCAAAATAGTCATGGTTACAGGGGTTGTTGTTTGGTGTCACAGAGTCTGTTTCAACTCCTAGCTGTCCTGTATAAAACCGAAACAAAGGCTGCCTATTTCTGTGCCATGCTCACAATTGTTCTTACGATCGAGCCCCTTGTTGTGCCGCCTGTGTCAATCTATCTGTTGAGGGAGGGCCTTGCTCTGTGACTCTGTCCCCCTTTTCCTCCAGCATGCTGCCTCGCTCCTGGAGCTGGTCTGTCCTAACTACAGCTCCAAAGTAAAAGAAGCCTCTCCATTCTTTCCTCCAAAGAGCATTTCTCTGTTCTTTTTTAAGGAATATTTATTTGTTCCTTTGGTAGTTCTCGGTGATTTCAACTTTTTTGCCCACAGCTATTCATCTATCCTCTAACGTTTTTATTAGTAACAATTACCTAAAGGAAATGCGTTAATAATTTTTGTTGTTGTTTTTCCTCACCAATAGAAAAGATCAGAATGTATTTGGGTGCATTAGGTGCAGAGTTGAACTGCTAACTGAAGAATGGTGGATGAACACACCCCACTCACTGCAGGAGCAAGCTATGGCCATTGTGTTCCATAAAGTTTTCCAAACTTTGAAGTCTTGTGAGGCAGTTTTAGACTGTCCTACAGGCTATCTATGAAATAAAATTGATTGGATAGCAGTGTTTGTTTTGTTTAAATTGTGATTTTGATTTTGGATTTTTTTATTTTTAACGGGGAGGGGGAGGGGATACAACACCATGCTCACTGAAAATGACTGAATTCATATAAATGTAAATTTCAAATGAATATTTCTAGTGTATTTTAATGTAGGTACTTTTTGAAAAGCAAACTTTAGAACATCTATATAAGAAGTATATAAAGCAATACAATGTCAGCGAGCAGAAATGATGGGCATAGTGGTGAATCAGGGAAAGATGACTATAAAATTATTTATTTTGGCCACCAGTATGTACCACAAGAGGTTACATACATAATTCAGGTTTCTTAATGATAAAATACTCTGATTGTGGATAAATTAAAACTATTAACATTTTAAAACGTTTATATATAAAATTATTAATAGCAGAGGAAGCTAAAATATCATAGATTAGTATTCTCAGATCAAGACGTCAAATAAATATAAATGAAAATGCAGGTGTAAATTTATGACATATCATCAATGACCAAAGATTTCAAAGGGTGGTTATTTTTCCATTCATTAATTAATTCAACAAATAAGTATTAATATTCACTACATACAAAAATTCACACAGATCTGAAGTCCAGGAACTTTCCTCTTTAGCTTACATAATGCTTTGTATTTGTATGCAAAATGGTGATTTCCTATGAGTGGTACACTATAAATAAAGTGGCAGAGTGAATGATATCCCTTTTAAAGTAAAAAAATCAAGAAATTCTTGAACAAATCTTATGACTGACATTTCTTTGAGAGACATCTGGAATTATCAATTGTGTTTGTTAGCCATTTATCTTTTCAGTGATATCTTTTATACAACGATTTATTCCTTACAAGCAAAACTCTTGGGTGAAACATGTTTTATTCGCATGTCACCCTGAAAACATCTCACAGATAAAGGTTTGACAGGTTATGTACAGTGGTCTTTCTAGTTTATTTTATATTATTTCATAAGATTTGTATAGTATAAAACTCCCTGTGTTAAAAAAGACAATTACTGCCTTAAAGATATGATAACATATATCCAGATGTCTATATATCAAGATCCTTAGAGTATCACTTAGAAAGAGGATATTTAAATAATAGAATAAATTATGGCATTGATGAAACTTTCCACAATGTTGTTTCATTATATCAATATGAACAGAATCCGTGTTTTTAATAGAGAAATAATTAACAAATTTTTAAAGCATTTCTCTGTAAATGAAGGAAATGAATCATTTAAAAGTAAGTCATTATATATTTCATATATCTAACTATAATAAAGTTTTATCTTATTTGCTTCATATTTTCAATATTTGATTTTTAATTACCACTACTGCTACAAATCACTATTTTGAGTATGTATTTGTCATATTGAAGTGGCTTGTATGCTGCTGTGATGTTGGTATTTTCACATAACAATAGGGTCACTCCTAGTGTACAGGTTTCAGTGGATCATCAAAACTAAGAACAGATTAATAGAAAGAAGGAATTTTCCAATAAAAATCTTATGAAAAGCATTGAAATATTGCCAGATACCACAAATGTCCTTGATATCATCAGTGCCTGGGCAGAATGAGTGCAATAAGATGAGTTCTTCAAGTTAGAATCAGCTCAGCATAAGATGAAGGAAAGGCTGCTTTCTCAAAGTAGGAAAAAAATAGAAAAAAGTCGTCCCCCCAAGCCAAAGCTGGTGCATACTGACCCTGCCGGACAGAGCAGAACTGCCTCTGCGAGCTTTCCAAGACTTGCACTCTCGCCACAGTAGACAGCCCTATTTCTTGAGTAGCTGTCGCCATGTCAAACCATCCAGAGTTTCATGACTACACCACCAGGGCTCCTTCTCGAAATAAAGATCCAGATGGAGCAAAGCCACAGAAATCAAACCCTCTGAACCTTCAATTGCTGGATGAGTGTGACATTAAAAGAGAAGAAGCAACCCGCCCCCCCCCAAACACAAAAAAATGTACTAATAGTCAGAATTTAGAATGTACAAAGATAGGATATGCAGAAAGCATCAAATATGGAATTGAACCCACTTACATCTATATCCATCAATTTAATGAGCTGAAATAGACTGGTATTGGCCATTTTTTTTTAACAATTTATTGGGGCTGACACAATTCTTTTCACAGTTCATACATATACATACATCAATTGTATAAAGCACATCTGTACAGTCTTTGCCCTAATCATTTTTTTCTCTTTTCTTCTTTTACATTTTATTAGGGACTCAAACAACTCTTACCACAATCCATACATATACATACATCAATTGTATAAAGCACATCCATACATTCCCTGCCCCAATCATTCTCAAGGCATTTGCTCTCAACTTAAGCCCCTTGCATCAGGTCCTCTTTTTTTTCCCCCACTCCCTCCCCTTTCCCCCCTCCCTCATATGCCCTTGGTAATTTATACCTCGTTATTTTGTCATATCTTGCCCTATCCGGAGTCTCCCTTCCCCCCTTCTCTGCTGTCCCTCTCCCAGGGAAGAGGTCACATGTGGATCCTTGTAATCAGTTCCCCCTTTCCAACCCACTCACCCTCCACTCTCCCAGCATCGTCCCTCACGCCCTTGGTCCTGAAGGTATCATCCACGCTGGATTCCCTGTACCTCCAACCCTCATATGTACCAGTGTACAGCCTCTGTCCTATCCAGCCCTGCAAGGTAGAATTCGGATCATGGTAGTTGGGGGGAGGAAGCATCCAGGATCTGGGGGAAAGCTGTGTTCTTCATCGGTACTATCTCACACCCTAATTAACCCATCTCCTCTCCTAAGCCCCTCTATGAGGGGATCTCCATTGGCCGACACTTGGGCCTTGGGTCTCCACTCTGCACTTCCCCCTTCATTTAATATAATATATATATACACATACATATATACATATACACATATATACACATACATACACACACTTATATCTTTCTTTTTTTTTGCATGATGCCTTATATCTGGTCCCTTGGGCACCTCGTGATCGCACTGGCCGGTGTGCTTCTTCCATGTGGGCTTATTTGCTTCTGAGCGAGATGGCCGCTTGTTCACCTTCAAGCCTTTAAGACCCCAGCCACTATCTCTTTTGATAGCCGGGCACCATCAGCTTTCTTCACCACATTTGCTTGTGCACCCATTTGTCTTCAGCGATCCTATCATGGAGGTGTGCAGTCAATGATATGATTTTTTGTTCTTTGATGCCTGGTAACTGATCCCTTTGGGACCACTCGATCACACAGGCTGGTGTGTTCTTCCATGTGGACTTTGTTGCTTCTGAGCTAGATGGCCGCTTGTTTCTCTTCAAGCCTTTAAGACCCCAGTCACTATCTCTTTTGATAGCCGGGCACCATCAGCTTTCTTCACCACATTTACTTGTTCACCCACATTGGCTCCAGCCGTTGTGTCGGGAGAGTGAGCATCATAGAGTTCCAATTTAATAAAAGAAGGTATTCATGCATAGAGGGAGTGTTTGAGTAGAGGCCCAAGGTCCTTCCGCCACCTTAATACTTGACCTATAAATATAGACACAAAGATCTATTTCCCCAACCTCCTATATATATTTGCATGTACATGTCTTTGTCTAGACCTCCATGAATGCACTTTGACTCCTAGCTCTTTCCTCCATCTCCCTTGACCTTCCTCCTGCCCTACTACCATGCTTCATCGCCACCTGGGCTAGAGTATACCTCTTCTCTAAGCAACCTTACCCTTGATCATTTCCCACCAGGTCTGCCACTCCCCCTTCTCTACCATTTGGGGTCCCATGTTTTTCCCTTGTCCCTGGGTTTGTTAACACCACTTCCTTACCCCCTCCCCTATTCCCCCATCCTAAGTCCCCCCGAAACTGTCGGTCCCGTTGTTTTTCATCCAGATAGTTCATCCAGCCTGTCCTATTCAGACAGACCTGTGGAGTCACTAACATGCACGAAAACTAGACAGAGGAACACAAAGCAACAGTATACAACCAGACAACAAAACAACCAAAACAAACCACTGAAAAAGAACAGAACAAAACAGTTCACAAGAGAAAAGTTTGTAGTTAGTTCAGGGATCTTTGCTGGCCCTTAGGAGCGTTTTCCAGTCCAGTCTGTTGGGGCACCACACCCTTACCCCAAAGTCCACTTTCAGCATTCCCTGGAGACCTTGCCACTCTATTCCCTTGCTGTTCTGCTGCACTCCCCCAGTGATTTGCCTCGGTGTGGTGGGATCAGGTCAGGTGCAATTCCCACACTGTGTCTCCGGTGCTGTCCCCTGAATCGCCCTTAGTCACTGAGGGGCATCATGTCTCATAATAGGGCCAGCCATGTTGTTCTCTCTGTGGACTGGCTGCTCTACTCAGGAACATCATCATCATGGCCTGGTGGGCCAGGCTGTGCTCCACTCTCTCCTCCTGCCCCTTCATCTGCTCCCGTGTGCTCTGATCAAATATGTCCATCTCCCATAGCTGCAGAGTCAATGTCGTCCTTTGGAACAAATTCTTTTCGGGGGAGGGGCAGGAATCCATTTAATTTATGGTGCTGGGGCCAGCCTCCCAGACCTCTCCACCGGTTCCCTCCTCCACGCCGGGATATTGCATTCACACCTTGCGACACTGGGTTGAAGTCTGGTCCCACTTTCCCTGTGGAGATATAAACCATACCCTCCTCTTGGGTGGATTAATGCCCCATTTCTGTCATGCTGATTGTACTTACCTCAGGGGACTCATGTTGTACCTGTCCCTTTGGGTCTGGCTTACCTCGCTTAACATAATTCCTTCCAGCTCTTCCCATGAAATAACGTGTTTCATGTGCTCATCGGTGCTTTTTAGTGCTGCATAATACTCCATTGTGTGTATGTGCCAAAGTTTGCTAATCCACTCGTCTATCGATGGAAACTTAGGCTGTTTCCAAGTCTTTGCTATTGTGAATTGTGCCGCAATAAACATTGGAGCGCATATGACTGGTCGTGTTTTATTTGCTGCTTCAACCGGGTATATGCCCAGTAGAGGGATGGCTGGGTCGTAAGGTAGATCAATTTCCATTTTCTTTAGGTATCGCCAGATGGCTTTCCACAGTGTCTGTACAAATCTGCCCGACCACCAGCAGTGAAGGAGGGTTCCTATTTCACCACAGCCCCTCCAACACTTGTTGCTCTCTGATTTACTGATCTGGGCTAGCCTCAGGGGTGTTAGGTGGTATCTCATGGTTGTTTTGATTTGCATTTCTCTCATGGCAAGGGACTTCGAGCACTTTCTCATATATTTATTGGCCATATTGATCTCCTCTCTAGTGAAAGTTCTTCTCATTTCTTTTGCCCACTTCCTTAGGGGGTTAACTGTTTTCCTCTTTTTGCAGGTCACGATGGTGTTGTAGATTTTAGTAAGGAGCCCTTTGTCTGACGTGTCATTACTAAAAATCTTCTCCCAGTATGTGGGTTGCCTTGTCACCCTCTTGGGGAAGTCTTTCGAGGTGCACAGTGTTTTATTCTTATTAGATCCCATTTGTCGATTTCCAGTTCATCTGTGTGTGTCCCCTTCCCTGTTGCAGTGAGCCTATGTGCTCCCTGGGCCAGTGCTCTGAGATTAGTCCCGATTCCCTCCTTAATGGTCCTGATGGTTTGGGGTTTGACTTCTAGATCTGTGATCCACCTTGAGTGTATTCTTGTGCATGGGGTGAGGTAGACGTCTTGTTTCAACTTTCTACATGTGGATATCCATTGTTTCCAGCACCACTTATTAAAGAGGGCATCTGCTTCCCACTTGACGTTTTTGGGACCCTTGTCGAAGATCAGTTGTCTATATGCTGATGATTTTACTCCTGGGCTTTCTATTCTTTCCCACTGGTCTGAGTGTCTATCATTGTGCCAGTACCATGCTGTTTTGACCACTGTAGCTGTGTAGTAGGCATTAAAATCAGGTAGGGCGAGTCCTCCAATTGTGTCCTTCTTCTTGAGGAGTTCTCTGCTAATTCTGGGTTTCTTCCCTCTCCATATGAAGTTGGTGGTCAGTTTTTCCAATTCTTTGAAGAAGGTTGATGGTAATTGGATTGGTATAGCATTGAACTTGTAGAGTGCTTTAGGAAGAACTGTCATCTTTACTATGTTCAGCCTACCTAACCATGAGCAGGGGAGCTTCATCCATTTGTGAAGGTCACTTTTGGTTTCCTGTAATAGGGTTTTATAATTATGCTTATAAAGGTCTTCAGTATTTTTTGTTAAGTATATTCCTAGGTATTTCAGTTTGTTCTTGGCTACTGTGAAGGGTACTTCCCTCTTAATCGCCTCTTCCATGGCCCTGTCCGATGTGTATAGAAACCCTACCGACTTCTGTTTATTGATCTTGTATCCTGCTACTCTTCCGTATTCCTCTATTGCTGTAAGTATTCCAACTGTGGAGTTTTGGGGCTCTTCAATGTAAAGGATCATGTCATCTGCAAATAACGATAGTTTCACCTCCTCCTCTCCCAACTGGATCCCTTTGATGTCCTTCCGCTGTCTTATGTTGTTAGCCAGAACCTCCAAAACGATATTGAATAGAAGAGGGGACAGGGGGCATCCTTGTCTTGTACCCTTTTTCAGTGGTATTGTTCTTGTCTTTTCTCCATTGACTATGATGTTGGCTGTTGGTCTTTCATAGATAGCTTGTATGAGCTTGAGGAACTTACCTTCCAATCCTATCTTCATGAGTGTTTTGATTAGGAATGGATGCTGGATGTTGTCAAATGCTTTTTCTGCATCTATGGATATTATCATATGGTTTTTATCCTTTTTCTTCTCGATGTGGTGTATGATATTGATGGATTTTCAGATGTTAAACCATCCCTGCATCGCTGGGATGAATCCTACTTGGTCGTGGTGAATGATATGTTCGATGTTCCTTTGTATTCTATTGGCCAATATTTTGTTAAGGATTTTTGCATCTATGTTCATTAGAGATATTGGTCTATAATTCTCTACACCTGTGGGGTCTTTTCCCTGTTTGGGTATCAAAGTAATGCTGGCTTCGTAAAATGAGTTTGGAGCTTGCCGTTCTTTTCTATGTTCTGGAATACTTTGTGGAGGAACGGTGTCAGCTCTTCCCTGTATGTTTGGTAAAATTCTGCTGTGTAGCCATCTGGCCCTGGGACCTTTTTCCTTGGTAGGTTTTTGATGACACTCTCTATTTCTTCCTTCGCTATGGGTTTGTTGAGGTTCTTGATCTCTGTCTCAGATAATCTAGGGATAGATTGTTTTTCTAAATATTTATCCATGTCTTCCAGGTTTCTGAATTCATTAGAATACAAACCTTCATAGTACTTTGTGATTATCCTTTTTATCTCATTGGGGTCTGTTGTTATTGCCCCTGATTCATCCCTCATCCTGGCTATTGATGATTGTTCCTTTCTATCTTTGGTAAGCTTTGCCAGGGGAGTGTCAATTTTATTAATTCGTTCATAAAACCAGCTTCTAGTTGTGTTAATCTTTGCATTGTTCTTTTGTCTTCCCACTGGTTTAACTCCGCCCTGATTTTTATTATTTCTTTTCTCTTGCTATTGGAGGGGTAGTTCTGTTGACTCTGTTCTAGTTGTTGGAGGTTTTGTGTTAACATATCTGTCATACGCCTTTCTTCTTTTTTCATGTATGCATTCAGTGATATCAAGCTACCTCTGATAACTGCCTTTGCAGTGTTCCATAAGTTTTGATATGTTGTATGCTCGTTCTCAGTAGTTTCTAGAAATTTCCTGATATCCTCTCTGATCTGGACCTGAACCCATTCATGTTGCAGGAGATCGTTGTTTATTCTCCAATTGGTGGCCCTTGCTTTTCTGGGTGCCCTCCTATTAATCTCCAGCTTTATGGCATGGTGGTCTGAGAAAGACGCCTGGATAATATCTATGTGTTTGAATTTACTCAGGCTGGCCTTGTGCCCCAGCATGTGATCTATTCTTGAGAAAGATCCGTGTGGATTGGAGAAGAATGTGAAACCTTTTGCTTTGGGATGAAAGGCTCTATAGATGTCTATCAGGCCCTGTTGCCTAATTACATTGTTTAGCTCTCTGGCCTCTTTGCTGAGCTTCTTTCCCTGTGACCTGTCTTTCTCTGATAGTGGAGTGTTGAAGTCTCCCACTATTATTGTTGTTTCCGTGATTTCTTCTGTCATTTTTTTAATAGTTTGTTTGACGAAATTTGCCGCACCATTATTAGGTGCGTAAATATTCAGTATGCTTATTGCTTCCTGGTTTACTGAGCCTTTGAGCATTATGTAATGTCCCTCTTTGTCTCTTTTTATGTTTTGGATCTTGAGATCCATTTTGTTGGAGATTAAGATAGCCACTCCTGCCTTCTTGGAGTTACCATTTGCTTGGTAAACTTTCTGCCAGCCCTTTATTATCAGCATATGCTTGTCTGCTTGCTTATGGTGTGTCTCTTGCAGGCAGCAGATTGATGGGTTATGTTTTCTAATCCAATCCTCCAGCCTCTTTCTTTTAACATATGAATTGAGCCCATTTGTATTCAAAGTGATTATTACAATCTCTGGCTTCATGATTGCCATATTCTGTTTTGTGTTTTGGGTCTTTGCCTATCTTCCTTCATATCAGTGTACTGCGTTTGAGTGGAGGGTTTCTATCCTGTCCTCTTTTCCATCTGAGCCCGCGTTGTCCTGGTACGTGTTGCTGGCATGCTGGCTTCTAGATGGAGATGGGCTATATGGTGGTCTCCTGGTGGTTCTAGTTGGAGCTTGATCTTCTGGCCATAGTGAGTCAGCCAGTATGTTCTGCAGGGTCGGGTGACTTGCAGTATATTTTTTGAGTTCTTCCTTGTCCTGGAAGACCCTTATCTTACCCTCTATCTTAATGGATAACTTGGCAGGGTATAGGATTCTGGGGGAGGCATTTTTATCTTTCAGTTTTTGGAAGATGTTGCTCCATTCTCTCCTCTTCATGGTTTCTGCTGATAAGTCTGAGTATATCCTTACCTGCGCTCCTTTGTATGTGACTGTCTTCCTTTCCCTTGATGCTCATAAAATTTCTCTTTTTCCTCTAAGTTGGATAATTTTACAATTATATGCCTTGGCGTGTTCTTCTAGGTGTTTAGCTTAGCCGGCGTCCTCTATGCTTCCTGTATGAGAGTCGGATTCTCCTTTGTTAGGTTGGGGAAATTTTCTTCCAGGAATTCCTTTGCTATCTTGGCGGTTGATTTGTGTTTTATGTTGTGTTCCGGTAGACCGATTATTCGAATATTATTCCTCTTCATAGCATCTGTCATTGGTCTCAGGCTGTCTTCTGTTTCTTTAATTTTCCTATCTGATTGTTTTTCTCGCTTGCTTCGTTTGGTTTGAGCGTCCTCGAGTTCACTGATACGGTTCTCAGCATCCTCAAGCCTAGATATAGCTTCTGTGACCTTTTGTGTGGCCTCTGCTACCTCCTCTGTTAGTTTCTGCAGTTCCTTTTGGTGGATAGTATTCATCCCCTCTATTGTGGACTTCATCCCCTCTATTGTGCATTTCATCCCTTCTATCATTGCATCCTTATTTTGGTTTGCTTCTCTTAGCTCCTGTATTACTGCAAGCAGAGTTCTGAAGATTTCCTTTTGTGGCTGATCTATATCTGTTTCTTCTATGAGTGACGTTAGGTCTGTTAAAGTGCCTCGTTTCTCTGATTTTTTTGTTGGGAGTGATGTGGTCTGTTGATTTTTCCTTGATCCTTTAATAGGCCCCATGCTTCTGGGGGACAGGAGTAACCTTATTGTGTGGAGGCTCAGGCCACTGTGCCGTCTCCTGGGGTGGCTGGGGCGGGCTGCGGCAGGCTTAGGGCTGGCACTGGGGACCCAACAGGGCCCCAGGTGGTGAGAGCTGGCTGGAGCTCACTGATGGCTCCTCAGGGACTGCAAAGCCGAGACCCAGGCTCCACTGCAGATTGAATGTTTGATCTGCCCGGGCTGTGAGCGGGCGCAGGGAGGCCCCTTGGATAGCTGCGCAGGCAGCTGCAGGACACTGCAGGGAACAATGGTGTTCGCTCTCCGCCCCTTTGGCGCGAAACCGCAGGGGGCAATGGCGCCCTTCCTCCGTTCAAGCTCAGAGTCGCGGCCGCCGGGGTCCCCGCAGCACCCTGGGGAGGGCACCTACTCTTGTGCCTTCGCAGGGAGGGGCCCTTGGTGGGCAGACTCAGCAGCGCGGGGCGCGGCGCTCCGCGGAAGCTCAGGGTCCCGGACAGGCGCGGGTTGGGCTATGGCTCCTGTTGGCGGGAAGTGCTCAGCGCAGGGTCCCCGCCAGGAGTGGAGCTGGCGCTAGGCTGCCAGGGGCTGGCGTTGACGGGCGGGGGTGGGAGGCCAGCGCACGGAGGGCAGGTGGAGAGGTCCGCGGCAGCGGTGCGGGTGGATGGTCCCCCGTGGGGGTCGCCAGACAACCCAGGGTCCGCTCCCCTTAGCTTGGATTAATGGAGGGAGGGACGTGGGCCCGAGGGTAGATCGCTGCCCTGCGGGGAGAGGGGAACTGCGGGAGAGGAAAGCTTCTCTCCCCATGGGGATCCGCGAGTGGGAAGTGGGGAGTGGGCCGCTGGAGTAGGCAGGGCAGGCAAGCGGCTCTGGGCTGGCGTCCGGTTTGGGGATGGAGCCTAGGCCGGTCGCCAGTGAGCTCACGGCAGCTTAGTGTCCAGAGATGTCCCACTAGTCCGGTCCTCTTTCACCTAGACCCCTGCTCAGGACAAATACGTGGGGTAGGACTGGGGTGCTGTCCCAGGGGGATATTTCACTCACCAGACTCTTACTATTCAGCTACCTGGTCGCCAAGCCCGCTTTGTTTGGAGGAGCTCTCAGAGTATGCGGGTGTCCCTGTCGGCCATCTTCTTATTGTCTCCGGCCATTTTGAACCTTAAAACCATATCATCACATAGTTCACTACTCATGGTATAAAAACTTTAAGAAGAATGGTGTGTTACTTTCACTGTCAAAAAGAAATGACAAAATCTATCTTGAATTACAATGCTCTCTATGATATGATTATATATCCTCGATAACAAATCCAGTCAGTATAGTTATTAAAATTTTTTCATGAAACATTAAAGACAATGATGGACAAATTAAATAATTTTATGAATTTTTTCAGTCAGTCTGAAATTGATCAAACATGCAACCAAGATGCAGATAATTATTGTAATGCAAATTTTTTTTTAAAGAGTAAGGAATAGTAGTTTGCAAGTATGGCATGGCTATAGAAACAAAGCTAAAGATCCTATGATAGAATTTTGCAAGACTAATGACTTCTTCATCTCAAATTCATGTTTTCAACAGCATACACTGGGACTTTTCCAGATGAAATACACACAAAAATAAACTCCATCTAGGGGAAGAGTTGATGGAGCAGCTCATACCATGCTAGGGGATGGCTGTAGAATAGACCTCAAATTTCTCATATGCAAGTTCAGGTTGAACCTGAAGAAACTTAGAACAAGTCCAAGAGAGCCAAAATCTGATGTGTATATCGAATTTCAAAAACAGATGTCCTGCTTTGATCACCAAGTACAGAAGACCTGATGAACTGTGAGAGGATATAAAGAACATCATACATGGAAAAGCGAAAGGGAATTTCAAAAGACAAGATCAACGTGATGTCAGAAGGCACTGCAAGCTTTGCTCTTATTCATAGAGTTACTAAGCCAAATGGAAGAAATGATGCAGTGAAAGAGCTGAACAGAAAATTTCAAAAAGCAGCTCAAAAAGACAAAATAAATTATTATAGTAAAATTTTCAGATACCTAGTATCAGAAAAGCAAAAAGGAAGACCATGCTAGGCATATCATAAGCTTAAAGAGGTAGAGGAAAAATAGAAGCCTTGAATTACAATATTGAAAAATTGTATGTTTAAAATATTGAACTATGCAGTACATAAAAAGAAGATAGAAAAAAAACACAGTCACAAGTTAAAAAGAACCAGTCCATGTTCAACTGTTTCATGAGGGAGCATATGATAATATGACCACACCAGATGGTATTGTAGGGCAAAAACCAAGCTGCACCTAAGGAATTAGCCAAAAAACAGTGCTCCAGGAATTGATAAGCAGTTGAGATGGTTCAACAAACTAAGGAAGCATTGGACGTACACACTGATCTTTGGCAAGATGGAGCAGTTACTTGACCAATGGAATGGAAGAATTCTGATTTGTACACATTTCAAAAAGAGTTGGTTGAACAGAATTCACACATTATGAGCGAGATAATTAATATCACATGCAGGAAATTTTGCAGAAGGTCATTCAGCAATGGTTGCAGGCATACATCACAGGGAGCTGGCCTCAGAAGAAGTCTTGGCACAAGGAGTATTACTCTTGGATGAAAGAAAAAAAAACCCAGAAAGTTGTTTACTTGTGTTTAATGACTATGCAAGGGTATTCAACTTTGATCATAGTAAACTATGGACAGCCTTGAGAAGTCATAGAATCACTGAACACTTATTTGTGCTCGTGTGAAACATGTATATGGATCCAGAGGCAATTAGGTGAACAGCAAACGGAAATACTTCATGGTTTTAAATCTTAAGGTTGCATCCTTTCATCATACCTGTTTAATTTTTTATGATGAGCAATTAATCAAAGAATCTGGATTATATCAAGAAAGAGATAGCATGAAAAATGGAGGAGAACTTACTAACAACCTGCCGTTTGCAGATGACACAACACTGCTTAATGAAAGTGAGCATGACTTGAAGCATTTACTGATGAAGATCATGGTTTGCAGCTTTTAGTATGGATTACAATTCAATGTATTTAAACAAAAATCTTCACAACTGGTCCAGTAGAAAACATCCTGATAAATGGGGAAAATGTCGAAGTTGTCAGAATTTAATCTTGTGTGGATGCACTGTCAATGTTCATGGAAGCAGTAGCCAAGGCTTAAAATGATGGATTCGGTTAGCTAAAACTTCTTATTATTGGATCTCTATGTGTTGAAATTGATTCAATGGATGGGAGTCTGAAGTGTTTTTTTTTTTATTTTAGTGCTCTATATTTTCATTATTTCTACTCCTTAAACCTCAAGTGCTTTTAACTTAAAACTGAAAAGAAAACTACTATTTTCCCTTTATATAATAGGTTTTATACACGGCACTTGAATTTTCTATTAAACTTCAACCTCTTCTAGAAAGCAATGCGTTTTTAACGTATTCTAAAGTACTGAGCTGGTAAAATATTATATCTCATTAAGTGGCTTGTATTAAATTCCAAATAAAGTTTAAAAAATATTTTATGGGCATATATTTCACATATCATACAATCTAACCATTCTATCATATTAAGAAGAGTTATGCAATCATCAGTACAATGACTTCCTGAACATTTTTTCTCATAATCACTGATACCTACGCATTTGACTTTGTTAGTTTTCAACAGCAAATAGTTGTTCTGTGACCTAAGAAGGATATTGTGCACCTTGAAAGAACTGAGTCTAAATTCACAGTAGTCTATCTCACAGGGCCTGGTGACCAAGGGCTGGAGACAAACTATGTGCAAAGTGTCCAAATAGGAAGAGGGTAAGGGCCATATTCGGCTTTTGTGTTCTATATACATATTATTAAACGGCCGAGGCCCCCCGTCCCCCACCCCCAGCCCTTGGGTGGTTGCTCCACACATTTTATTCTCAAATCGAAGTGTGATCGCCTTTTCTGAGACTGACATCCCCTTTGCCCCTCATCTTGACTTGAATTTCCAGTAAATTTTATTTAGCACTCTGGGCGGAGTGTATTTGGATTTGATGTGACCTTAGCACGATATTGTTTGGCAGTAACATAATACTTGTCTCCATTGCCTCAAAAATCTTTACATAGTAACCCCAACTGAAGTGAGGTCTCTTCAGTGGAAGTGGCTTTTGAGATGTATGTATCAAAGAGTGATATATGCTTCCTGGGAATTTAACCATTTTTCTACATTGTTTCTTGGGAGATAAGATTAGAGGATTACATGATCTGAAAGCAGAAGGTTGTCTTTAATGGATAAACTTTTTAAATCCCTGTGGATTGAGTGAAACATTTTTGGTTTATGGCTTTATTTCAGACTTATTACTGAAAACCCTCTGGAATTATAATTTTTTGTTATTTTTAAAATTTCTTAACAGCCCTGGATATCACTTTCTGTTGTTGGCTGGAATGTATCTCCTGCATTAATTCTAATCATGGCATTCCTTAATCCATGTTCTTTAAACTGTTACCTGGAGCAAATATATCACGTTACTTCATGGAGTTTAGAGGGGACAAATTTGTTTATCAAGTAGCTCAGGCACTGAAATATATTCAACAATATAAAAAGGAATTGAAGAAAAATCTGTATATACATAGTGAGAGGCAAGGGGGGAAAAAGGAAGAAAGAGAAGAGAGGTGCGGTGCAGTCAATTACGTAGTTTGGCTCTTCTTACCTCAGTCTGTAACTCCTACAAAAAAACTTTTCTCTAATAGGTATATGTAACAGAAGGTAGGAAAAAATGCCGATATCTTTTAACAGAATTAATCATGACTGCTGACAGGTCTCATTGTATATGTATAAACTTAGAATTCTAAAGTGGAATTTGGTCAATTTTGCCATCCTCCTGGGTATAAACTGTGATGTTAAAAACAGAGAAAGGGCTTTCTCTTCCATTAGAAAAATTTTGTCTGGGAGTGGAAGGACGTTTTGGGACATGAAGATCCTGCCTCATTGAACAAACTCAACCCAGACACTGAACACTGTGACAAAATTGATGATGAAGGGGTGTTACAGCGGGAGGCAAAACAACGAGCTCCCTGGTTCACAGATTAAATACATTTGAGTGTCTAGAGTTACTTGGCAAACTGACTGGAAAAGGTCCATATTTGAGCCTATTCCAAAGGAAGGTGACTCACAATGTTGTTCAAACTATGGAACAATATCATTGATATCACATGCAAGTATAATTTATTATTGAAGATTATCCAACTATGACTGTAAAAGTACAAAGACAGAAAGTTGCCAGAGGTTCAGATTGGATTAATAAATAAGATTAGTTAAAACCAGAAATGTCATTGCTGAAGTCAGATTGATCTTGGCTGAAGGCAGAGAATACCAAATGGCTGTTTACTGATGTGAAGGCACTCTCCTTTGTGGACCATAATAGAGTATGGATCGCCTTCAGAAGAATGGGGATTTCAGAAGACTTCATTGTGCTATGAGGAGCTTGTAAATGGATCAAGAGGCAGTGATGGGGAAAAACAGGGGAGTACAGCATGGTTTAAAGGCAAAGAAAGTGTGTATCAGGGTTATATCTTCTGACCGCTTGTTCTATCTATATACTGAGGAAATAATCAGAAAAGGTGGCTTATGTGAAAAAGAATGAGGCATCTGAACTGGAGGAATCCCTATTACCCACCTACTGTAGGCAGACCACACAACTGCTTGCTGAAAATGAGGAGGACTAGAACCACTTCCTGATGAACATCAATATACTCAATGTGAAGAACACGCAAATCCTCACAAGTGAATCCGTAGGCAACATCCTGATCAATGGAGAAAAGGTTGAGGTTGTTAAGGATTTGGTGCTGCTTGAATCCAAAATTAATGCTCATGGATGCACAGTCAAGAGCGCAAAAGACGAGTTGCATTAGGTAAATCTGCTGCACAAGACCTGTTTCGAGTATTGAAGAACAAGCACTAAACAGCTGACACAAGCCATAGCATTTTCTATTGTGTCATATGCATATGCAAGTCAGACATTAAAAATGGAAGACCAAGGAAGAACTGATGCATTTGAATTGTGATATTGGAGAAAAATATTGAAAGTACCATGGATTACTTACTTGAAGGATAAAACAATCTGTCTTGGAAGAAGTTTGGAGAGTGTTTGTTCCTTAGAGGCAAGATTGACAAGACTTGCCCTACATACTTTGGACACGCTGTCAGAAGGGACCAGTCCTTGGAGAAGGACATCATGCTTGGTAGAGGGGAGGAGTAGAGAAAAATAAGAAGGTCTTTGATGAGACAGATTTACTGCAAAAATGAGCCAAACATAGGAACAATTATGAAGTTGGCACATGGCAGTGCAGTGTTTAGTTCTATTGTGCTTAAGGTTGCTATGGGTGAGATCAGATTCAATGGCATCTTACAACAACAACAGTCAGATAGCTTGCCTCCAGTCCCTTAACTGGGGAGCCGTTTTGCTGACACATGGAGTTAGGACTGATTGCCTTCCGTCTGAGGGTTATGGTTAAGTGATGTGCCCTTTGGATATTATCTGAGCACTAAAATATCTTTCTAATATTGCTCAAACAAGGAGTCATTTCGCTGAGGTGCCAAAGACCAGAGAAAAACATGCTGAGGAGAAATTGTCCTGATCTAAATACATTTTTAGAACACTTCTGATATTGAATTGTAACTCATTAACTTCTTTAAAAAAACTCATAATCTAGTTTATGGTTTATGAGTACAGTGTTTCTATTAGAATGAATTATAATGAATTATCAAACCAAATGGAGTGATAAAGAGTGCTGTGGAAGGAATGCTTGATATCAGAGAGGTAAGGATGGTTGCCTTCATAGAAATCAGTGCTGGGAAGCTAATGCTGATGATAGTGACTCTCTTTCCCCAAGTTAAACAGAGACCAGATATCACCTCCATTCCCTATTGCAGGAGGTAAAATATCATCAGAGCAAGAATTACATATGTCTTGGCAAAATTAATCACAACTTTCATCACTCACTCATTGCCATTGAATTGATGCTGACTCATTGCAACTCTATGTAATAAGTTAGAAGTGTCCTTGTGAGTTTCTGAAACTGTGATACTTGATGGGAGAGCCCAGTCTTTCTCCACAGAGCAGCTGATGGTTATGACCTTGAAACCATGAGGTTAACAGCCCAATTTGTAACCAGCAAAGCTCCATTGACACAAATTTAGTTGCTTAGAATCTATTGAAAGTAAGATGAATATTTCCATGTAGGGCACATGACTCTTTTAATTATAATAAATCACAAAAGTAAAGAGAAATAAAAAATATTTGTTTTTGAGAATATATATCATTATCATATCTAAAAAGTGTTTTAAGGCTGATTAAAACAAACAAAATACTTCACTGCCATTAAATGTATGCCAACTCATAGTGACCCTTTAAGACAGGGTAGAGCTGCCCCTTTGATTTTCCAAGACAGTATCCCTTTATGGGATTAGAGAGCCCAGCGTTTTCCTTGTGGGATGGCCTCTCCTTTTGAACTGCTGACTGTTACCCACCCATCAAGTAACCACTACTCTTCTATGATTCCTTAAGGCTGGTAGCATATAAAAGACATATGCCATAATTGTTTCTGCAAAATACATAAGCATAATTGTTTATGCAAATTTCAAGATACATTGATTATTTCCTTATTAAATTATGCATTTAACAAATTGCCTTATCTTATCTTGTGGAAGCTCAGAATGAAAAGACTTAAGTTGTAAGAAGGTGAGCCAATATGCAATTCTGCACAATTTTATCCAAGTCATAATCTCTTTACATTTATAGACTCTGCCAAGAATGGAACCGTTTTCATTTTATTACTGTACTTGAACATAGAAGCTGCAGTAATGTGGTATATAAATGCTTAAGAGGACACTTTCCATGTCAGTTTCACTGCCCTTAAATTCTCTAGTAATCTAATATGAAATTCTTCTGAAAAAATATAATAGAGGCTTTTATTCTCTAATCATGTTAATTATGAGCTGCTGCACACTTACTTACAAATTTTGTCACTTGGAGAACTTCCTGTATGTTGAAGCTAATGTCATTGGATTGAATGAGAGATTCACATCTTCACCCTTAAATTCCTTAATTTAAAATTTGAGAATGTATTATGTCACAACATGAAAATATGCATACTTCAAATGACACTCATAATCTATATGTTAGAATCAATCTGAACAACAAAATTGAGGTAATATGTTTTGTTTAATATAACATCAGGTAAAATTTATTTATAGAATAAGAAAAAACAAAATATACATATTGTGAATTGTTATCTTACTGTCTAAATTTTAAGTGACTGTATCAACTAAGGTGACTTAACCAACAGAGTAAACACTTACTAATAATATAAGTTTCAATAAGTAAGATAATGCACTTTGTTAACGAAAAATAGATTTATTGAAGATTAAAAACAGTTTGAATCAGAGGCATGCCTTATTTCAAAAAGTAAAACTAAATGTTCAAAAATGACAAATTCACAGAAGATATTATGAGACAAATCATGGATAAAGTATAGCATTTTGATTAGAGATTTCAGTATCATGGATGTCAGAAGTATGATAACTGGAAGCAGGAAATTTATAAAAGTTGGTTGGGAACAGGAGCACAGTTTGAATTAGTTAGTTTAAAGATGTGACTACTGATTGGGGTTTTGCAAGGTGATCATAATGTTATCATCTTAATATATATATTTTTCATCTTAATATATTACCTGAATATTTCTTAGAGAATTTAAAAAGAATAGCTCAGGGTGTGACCTTGAGACCATTTATGGGAAAGATTCATCTATATACATAATAATATTCACAGGCATTATATTGGGCTTTGTGTTATTAAAAAGATTTGTGATGTATATCACACACATATATATTTATTGTATCACAAGTACATCATATATAATATATATAATAAATATATTTATATATAGAGAGAGATGAGAGAAAGAAAGAGAGAGAGAGATAAGTAAACAATTAATTTAGTCCCTTTCCTTTTATAAAACATGAGCAAGTCCTTTATGGTTTTCCATAAAACTTTAGATTTGGCAGGAGTCTATCGTAGGTTGCTGTAAAAGTGACAGGATTGAGGAGTGTCCAATCTCCACTACACAAGATTAAAATAGAATTATATTTAACATCAGCCCAGGATTACAAGGAATTAGAGTTAATACCACCATTATTAAAACACACACTAATCACCGAAGCTAATGATGAAATAATTACAGAATCCTACCTAGTTCTTCAATCTGAATGTGATCAAACAGAATCAAGATGCATTGGAAATTATTGGCAATTGAAATGCAAAAGTTGTATAGAAAGAAAAAGGGAAATAAGAGTTAAAAATATGAACTTGATAATGAAAACAAAGATAAAAGTCATGTGATAGAATTTTGTAAGAACCACATTTCAGTGCAAATACATTTTCAACAATATAAACGGACTGTACACATGGACCTCATCTGATGCAAGACACAAGAATCAAGTTTATTACATCTGCATAATTTATTACATTTATTAATAACTTTATTATATCTTCTGACCATGGAGAACCTCAATATTAACAGCAAAAAGTAAGTCAAAAGCCAACTAGCGTCCAAATCACAATTTTCTCATATGTAAATTCAGGTTGAGTTTAAAGAAAACTGTAAAAAGTCCACAAGAGTCAAAAGATCATCTTGAATATATACCAGCTGAAATTTGAGTACACTTCAAGAGCAGATTTGATACAATTTTAATAGTAGATTCGGTGAGCAATGGGATGATATTGAGAACCATACATGAAGAAAGCAAAAGATCATTAAAAAGACAAGAGAGAGACAAAAGAGCTGAATGTCAGAAGGGACTCTAGGAATTGACACTAGAATGCAAAGTAACTGAAGCAAATGGACTAAATGATGAGATAAAAGAATTGAGCACAAAAATTCAAATTGCAGTTTGAGAAGACAAAGTTAACTTGTATGAAGACCTAAAATTAAGGGCTAAAAGGATGAATATATACATCATATTTCAAGTTGAAACCTGAGAAAACATTCAGATGCTGAGTTGCACTATTGCAGGTTTCAGTGGTAAAATATTGCATGATGTGGGAAGTATGAAATGAGGTTAAAGGACACATAGGGTTACTGTAGCAAGAAGAACTGGTTGGCATTCACCCATTACAAGAGGAATCATATTCTGAAGAACTAATGATCCTGAAGAAGTCCAAACTAAAATGAAGGTGTTAAGAGAAATCAAGCCTGGAGGAACTGACAGAATATCAAGTGAAATGTTTCGATGGCTGATGGAGCACTCAAAGTACTCACATATCTGTGCCAAGAAGTCGGAAAGAGTTCTGGTCATCTGACTTGAAGAGATCTAAATTTTGCCATTGCTGAATAAAAATGACACACCAGAATGTGTAAATTATTGAACAAAATCATTAAAATCACAAGAAAATAAAATGTTAATGATGGCAATCCAAACAGAGTTGTATCAGTTCATAAGGAGAGAGTTATTAAAACTTCACATTGGATCCAGAAAAAGATGAGGCATTATTATGGTTGTCATTAGTTGGATCTTGGTTAAAAGAAGAGAATGCCAGAAAGATGCTTTATTCACTGCTTTATTCACTGTGTTTTACTTATGTTTTATTCACTGTGCCAAGCGATTTTATTATTATGTGTGCCCTAATAAACTAATAAAAATGGGAAAAAAATTAAGAATAGTGGAGATTCCAGAAAACTTCATTGTCTTCATGCAGAACTTGTACAGGAAACAAGAGTTAATCATTTGAACAGAACAAGGGACTGCCACATGGTTTAAAATCAGGAAATGCATAAGATAATTGCATGTTCCTTCACCATATTTGTTCAACTTGTGGGCTGAACAAATAATACAAAAAGCTGGACTCTGGTAAGAACACTGCATCAGGATAATAAGGAGACTTATATATAAACTGGCATAAGCAGATGATGCAATTTTTCTTGTTGAAAGGAATGAGGATATGAAACACTTGCTGATGTAATTTGAAGATTTGATGTAATTTGACACCTCCAATATAGATTAGAGCTTAATGTAAAGAAAGCCCAAATTCTTACAACTAAACCTATAAATAAAAACATGATAAGGGCCCGGGAAGATGGCCGATAGGGACACCCGCATACTCTGAGAGCTCCTCCAAACAAAGCGGGCTTGGCGACCAGGTAGCTGAATAGTAAGAGTCTGGTGAGTGAAATATCCCCCAGGGACAGCACCCCAGTCCCACCCCACGTATTTGTCCTGAGCAGGGGGCTAGGTGAAAGAGGACCGGACTCGTGGGACATCTCTGGACACTAAGCTGCCATGAGCTCACTGGCGACCGGCCTAGGCTCCATCCCCAAACCGGACCCCAGCCCAGAGTCGCTTGCCTGCCTTGCCTAGACAGGCGCAGCAGGTCACGCTCCCCTACACCAGCGGCCCACTCACAGATCCCCACTGGGAGAGAAGCTTTCCTCTCCCGCAGTTCCCCTCTCCCCGCAGGGCAGCGATCTGCCCTCGGGCCCACGTCCCTGCCTCCATTCATCCAAGCTCGGGGGAGCGGACCCGCGGGTTGTCTGGTGACCCCCACGGGGGACCATCCACCCGCACAGCTGCCGCGGACCTCTCCACCTGCCCTCTGTGCGCCGGCCTCCCACCCCCGCCCGCCCCCGCACGCCCCCGGCAGCCTAGCGCCAGCTCCACTCCTGGCGGGGATCCTGCGCTGAGCACTTCCCGCCAACAGGAGCCATAGCCCAACCCGCGCCTGTCCCAGACCCTGAGCTTCCGTGGAGCACTCCGGCCCACGCTGCTGAGTCTGACCGCCAAGGGCCCCTACCTGCACAAGGCACAAGAGTAGGTGCCCTCCCCAGGGTGCTGCGGGGACCCCGGCGGCCACGACTCTGAGCCTGAGCAGAGGAAGGGCACCATTGCCCCCTGCGGTTTCGCGCCAAGCCTCCTTTGCCGGCGCCATTACCCCCTGGGGTTTCGCGCCAAGCCACTACAGTCCAAGGGGTTCTGAGTTCAGAGTGGGGCGGAAGGCGAACACCATTGTTCCCAGCAGTGTCGCGCCGCTGTCTGCTCAGCTGTCAGAGGGGCCTCCCCGCGCCCGCTCACAGCCCAGGCAGATCAAACATTCCACCTGCAGTGGAGCCTGGGACTCGGCTTTGCAGTCCCTGAGGAGCCTTCAGTGAGCTCCAGCCAGCTCTCACCACCTGGGGTCCCTGTGGGGTCCCCAGTGCCAGCCCTAAGCCTGCCGCAGCCCGTCCCAGCCACCCCAGGAGACGGCACAGTGGCCTGAGCCTCCACACAATAAGGTTACTCCTGTCTCCCAGAAGCATGGGGCCTATGAAAGGTTCAAGGAAAAATCAACAGACCACATCACTCCCAACAAAAAAATCAGAGAAACAAGGCACTTTAACAGACCTAACGTCACTCATAGAAGAAACAGATATAGATCAGCCACAAAAGGAAATCTTCAGAACTCTGCTTGCAGTAATACAGGAGCTAAGAGAAGCAAACCAAAAAAAGGATGCAACGATAGAGGGGATGAAATGCACAATAGAGGGGATGAAGTCCACAATAGAGGGGATGAATACTATCCACCAAAAGGAACTGCAGAAACTAACAGAGGAGGTAGCAGAGGCCACACTAAAGGTCACAGAAGCTACATCTAGGCTTGAGGAGGCTGAGAACCATATCAGTGAACTCGAGGACGCTCAAAACAAACGAAGCAAGTGAGAAAAACAATCAGATAGGAAAATTAAAGAAACAGAAGACAGCCTGAGATTAATGACAGATGCTATGAAGAGGAATAATATTCGAATAATTGGTCTACCGGAACACAACATAACACACAAATCGACTGCCAAGATAGCAAAGGAATTTCTGGAAGAAAATTTCCCCAACCTAACCAAGGAGAATCCGACTCTCATACAGGAAGCATAGAGGACGCCGGCTAAGCTAAACACCAAGAAGAACACGCCAAGACATATAATTGTAAAATTATCCAACTTAGAGGAAAAAGAGAAATTTTACGAGCATCAAGAGAAAGGAAGACAGTCACATACAAAGGAGCGCAGGTAAGAATATGCTCAGACTTATCAGCAGAAACCATGAAGAGGAGGAGAGAATGGGCAACATCTTCCAAAAACTGAAAGATAAAAATGCCTCCCCCAGAATCCTATACCCTGCCAAGTTATCCATTAAGATAGAGGGTAAGATAAGGGTCTTCCAGGACAAGGAAGAACTCAAAAAATATACTGCAAGTCACCCGACCCTGCAGAACATACTGGCTGACTCACTATGGCCAGAAGATCAAGCTCCAACTAGAACCACCAGGAGAACACCATATAGCCCATCTCCATCTAGAAGCCAACATGCCAGCAACACGTACCAGGACAACGCGGGCTCAGATGGAAAAGAGGACAGGATAGAAACCCTCCACAAAAACACAGTACACTGATATGAAGGAAGATAGGCAAAGACCCAAAACACAAAACAGAATATGGCAACCATGAAGCCAGAGATTGTAATAATCACTCTGAATACAAATGGGCTCAATTCATATGTTAAAAGAAAGAGGCTGGAGGATTGGATTAGAAAACATAACCCATCAATCTGCTGCCTGCAAGAGACACACCTTAAGCGAGCAGACAAGCATATGCTGAGAATAAAGGGCTGGCAGAAAGTTTACCAAGCAAATGGTAACTCCAAGAAGGCAGGAGTGGCTATCTTATTCTCTGACAAAATGGATCTCAAGATCCAAAACATAAAAAGAGACAAAGAGGGACATTACATAATGCTCAAAGGCTCAGTAAACCAGGAAGCACTTAGCATACTGAATATTTACGCCCCTAATAATGGCGCGGCAAATTTCGTCAAACAAACTATTAAAAAAATGACAGAAGAAATCACGGAAACAACAGTAATAGTGGGGGACTTCAACACTCCACTATCAGAGAAAGACAGGTCACAGGGAAAGAAGCTCAGCAAAGAGGCCAGAGAGCTAAACAATGTAATTAGGCAACAGGGCCTGATAGACATCTATAGAACCTTTCATCCAAAAGCAAAAGGTTTCAAATTCTTCTCCAATCCACACGGATCTTTCTCAAGAATAGATCACATGCTGGGACACAAGGCCAGCCTGAGTAAATTCAAACACATAGATATTATCCAGGCGTCTTTCTCAGACCACCATGCCATAAAGCTGGAGATTAATAGGAGGGCACCCAGAAAAGCAAGGGCCACTAATTGGAGAATAAACAACGACCTCCTGCGACATGAATGGGTTAAGGTCCAGATCAGAGAGGATATCAGGAAGTTTCTAGAAACTAATGAGAACGAGCATACAACATATCAAAACTTATGGGACACTGCAAAGGCAGTTATCAGAGGTAGCTTGATATCACTGAATGCATATATGAAAAAAGAAGAAAGGCGTATGACAGATATGTTAACACAAAACCTCCAACAACTAGAACAGAGTCAACAGAACTACCCCTCCAATAGCAAGAGAAAAGAAATAATAAAAATCAGGGCGGAGTTAAACCAGTGGGAAAACAAAAGAACAATGCAAAGGATTAACGCAACTAGAAGCTGGTTTTATGAACGAAGTAATAAAATTGACACTCCCCTGGCAAAGCTTACCAAAGATAGAAAGGAGCAATCATCAATAGCCAGGATGAGGGATGAATCGGGTGCAATAACAACAGACCCCAATGAGATAAAAAGGATAATCACAAAGTACTATGAAGGTTTGTATTCTAATGTATTCAGAAACCTGGAAGACATGGATAAATATATAGAAAAACAATCTATCCGTGGTTATCTGATACAGAGATCAAGAACCTCAACAAACCCATAGCGAAGGAAGAAATAGAGAGTGTCATCAAAAACCTACCAAGGAAAAAGGCCCCAGGGCCAGATGGCTACACAGCAGAATATTACCAAACATTCAGGGAAGAGCTGACACCGATCCTCCACAAAGTATTCCATAACATAGAAAAGAATGGTAAGCTCTCAAACTCATTTTACGAAGCCAGCATTACTTTGATACCCAAACAGGGAAAAGACCCCACAGGTGTAGAGAATTATAGACCAATATCTCTAATGAACATAGATGCAAAAATCCTTAACAAAAATTGGCCAATAGAATACAAAGGAACATCAAACATATCATTCACCATGACCAAGTAGGATTCATCCCAGCGATGCAGGGATGGTTTAACATCCGAAAATCCATCAATATCATACACCACATCGAGAAGAAAAAGGATAAAAACCATATGATAATATCCATAGATGCAGAAAAAGCATTTGACAACATCCAGCATCCATTCCTAATCAAAACACTCATGAAGATAGGATTGGAAGGTAAGTTCCTCAAGCTCATACAAGCTATCTATGAAAGACCAACAGCCAACATCATAGTCAATGGAGAAAAGACAAGAACAATACCACTGAAAAAGAGTACAAGACAAGGATGCCCCCTGTCCCCTCTTCTATTCAATATCGTTTTGGAGGTTCTGGCTAACAACATAAGACAGCGGAAGGACATCAAAGGGATCCAGTTGGGAGAGGAGGAGGTGAAACTATCGTTATTTGCAGATGACATGATCCTTTACATTGAAGAGCCCCAAAACTCCACAGTTGGAATACTTACAGCAATAGAGGAATACGGAAGAGTAGCAGGATACAAGATCAATAAACAGAAGTCGGTAGGGTTTCTATACACATCGGACAGGGCCATGGAAGAGGCGATTAAGAGGGAAGTACCCTTCACAGTAGCCAAGAACAAACTGAAATACCTAGGAATATATTTAACAAAAAATACTGAAGACCTTTATAAGCATAATTATAAAACCCTATTACAGGAAACCAAAAGTGACCTTCACAAATGGATGAAGCTCCCCTGCTCATGGTTAGGTAGGCCGAACATCGTAAAGATGACAGTTCTTCCGAAAGCACTCTACAAGTTCAATGCTATACCAATCCAATTACCATCAAACTTCTTCAAAGAACTGGAAAAACTGACCACCAACTTCATATGGAGAGGGAAGAAACCCAGAATTAGCAGAGAACTCCTCAAGAAGAAGGACACAATTGGAGGACTCGCCCTACCTGATTTTAATGCCTACTACACAGCTACAGTGGTCAAAACAGCATGGTACTGGCACAATGATAGACACTCAGACCAGTGGAAAAGAATAGAAAGCCCAGGAGTAAAATCATCAGCATATAGACAACTGATCTTCGACAAGGGTCCCAAAAACGTCAAGTGGGAAGCAGATGCCCTCTTTAATAAGTGGTGCTGGAAACAATGGATATCCACATGTAGAAAGTTGAAACAAGACGTCTACCTCACCCCATGCACAAGAATACACTCAAGGTGGATCACAGATCTAGAAGTCAAACCCCAAACCATCAGGACCATTAAGGAGGGAATCGGGACTAATCTCAGAGCACTGGCCCAGGGAGCACATAGGCTCACTGCAACAGGGAAGGGGACACACACAGGTGATCTGGAAATCGACAAATGGGATCTAATAAGAATAAAACACTGTGCACCTCGAAAGACTTCCCCAAGAGGGTGACAAGGCAACCCACATACTGGGAGAAGATTTTTAGTAATGACACGTCAGACAAAGGGCTCCTTACTAAAATCTACAACACCATCGTGACCTGCAAAAAGAGGAAAACAGTTAACCCCCTAAGGAAGTGGGCAAAAGAAATGAGAAGAACTTTCACTAGAGAGGAGATCAATATGGCCAATAAATATATGAGAAAGTGCTCGAAGTCCCTTGCCATGAGAGAAATGCAAATCAAAACAACCTAGAGATACAACCTAACACCCCTGAGGCTAGCCCAGATCAGTAAATCAGAGAGCAACAAGTGTTGGAGGGGCTGTGGTGAAGTAGGGGCCCTCCTCCACTGCTGGTGGTCGTGCAGATTTGTACAGACACTGTGGAAAGCCATCTGGCGATACCTAAAGAAAATGGAAATTGATCTACCTTACGACCCAGCCATCCCTCTACTGGGCATATACCCGGTGGAAGCAGCAAATAAAACACGACCAGTCATATGCGCTCCAATGTTTATTGCGGCACAATTCACAATAGCAAAGACTTGGAAACAGCCTAAGTTTCCATCGATAGACGAGTGGATTAGCAAACTTTGGCAAATACACACAATGGAGTATTATGCAGCACTGAAAAGCACCGATGAGCACATGAAACACGTTATTTCATGGGAAGAGCTGGAAGGAATTATGTTAAGCGAGGTAAGCCAGACCCAAAGGGACAGGTACAACATGAGTCCCCTGAAGTAAGTACAATCAGCATGAAAGAAATAGAAGAATAAACATCCATCCCACAATAAACGGGAGGAAGCATAGATAGTTGGAGGGAGGACAGGCCATACCTAGGGAGGTACATGAGAGCCCAGCATAAAGAAGGAGTAGTGGCGTAGAGAGAGGGAGAACCGGGAGGGGGAGAATCTGAATGGATGGTATGGGGGGGGGCAGGGTACTAACCCACCCGGGGGAGAGTATCGGTTGTGTCCCCACAGATCTGGAACATGCATACGGACCCCAACACGACACACCAAACAAGGAGGGCAACGCAAAGTACAGAGGTCTACACAAAGAGGCTGGACGACAAGCCGCCCCAAACCAGAATTGGGCCGAACCCCACACTCGAAGGGAATACCACAGAAAACAAAAATAGATCGTCTGGAGTGGGAAAGGAACTGACCCACCACACCACATCCAGAAGGAAGCTAAAACAAAAGAAGGAGAAAGGACGTAGTGGAGTACACCTGGGTCCACCAAGCCCAAAGTCGATAGACCAGCTAGAAGGGCCCGTCATACAGAGAGGACCACTCAGCTGACCACACTACGAGATATGACATCCTGCACCAACACATGGCCCTACATGGGACAGCACTTGAGACACAATGGGGGATGGGCGACTGAGCTGACCCAGCCACACTGAGGCAAACACTGGGGGCGTGCAATGGAGCAGTGGAGGAAGCAGAGCAAAGGGAGCCCGAGGGAGTATAAAGGATGGTCTAAAGGCCAACAAAAGGACCTTGAACTACTAGCAATTTTTCTTTTAATATTTGCTATCTTTTTGCTTAGTCTTTTTTAATTTGTTTTGTTTTTTACCTTGTAAATTTTGTATGTTAGTGGCTTTTCTGCTTATCAGCGTGTGGATGTTGCTTCTGTCAAAGCCATGTTCTTATGGGCCACTTGGGTGCAGTCAAAGTCATATCCATTTGTATGCACATATTACTATGTCAGCAGGTCCACCTAGACAAGATAGGCTGGACAAATAATGAGAGAAGAAAACAACAGGACCAACGGTCCTGGAGGGACATGAGAGTGTGGGAGGTAGGGGAAGGGAGGAGGTGTCGCCCAACACAGGAACAAGGGAACAGCGAATGGTTCTAAACCAGAGGAGGGAGGGGAGGGGAAGACTGGAAGGGAGTGACCAAGAGCAAGGTAACTGAGAGGAACTACTGAATCCAGAATGAAGGCCAAACATGGTAATGGGTCGGGAGGAAAGCGAAAGGAAATAGAGGAAAGGAGTAGGAGGCAAAGTGCATACAGAGAAGCCTAAATACAGACATGTACATATGTAAATATATTTATGATTATGGGGGCAATAGATTTATATGCATATATTTATAGTTTCAGTAGTAGGGTAGCAGATGGACATTGGGCCTCCTCATGCATAATGCCCCAATACAATAGCATCTCGCCCTGCTAAGCAGCCATTGCAGGATACCCATCTTCCCGACATGATCACTGAAGACAGACGTGTGTGTAAGCAAATGTGGTGAAGAAAGCTGATGGTGCCCGGCTATCAAAAAAAGATATAGCGTCTGGGGTCTTAAAGGCTTGAAGGCAAATAAGTGGCCATCTAGCTCAGAAGCAACAAAGCCCACAGAGAAGAAGCACACAGCCTAAGCGAACACAAGGTGTTGAATGGACCATGTAGCAGATACAAAAGAACAAAAACAATCATTGTGTGATCACCTTCCTCACATAATGGCTGAAGACGAAAGTGTGCATAAGCAAGTGTGGTGAAGAAGGCGGATGGTGCCCGGCTACTGAGAGATATAGCGTCTGGGGACTTAAAGGCTTGAAAGCAAACAAGCGGCCATCTAGCCCAGAAGCAACCGAGCCCACACGGAAGCAGCACACCAACATAGGTGACCATGAAGGACAGAGGAGACCAGGTCTCCAACATCAAAGATGGGGTGGTGGTGAGAATCACATCACCGTGAAAGAGGGGGAGTGCATGATGGGGACCCAATGCCCACCTGTAGAGAGCTGAACACCCCTTCCAGAGGGGTAGGGAGGAGGAGATGGGCCACACAGGGTGCAGTGTAACAACAATGAAACTCAAAACCTTCCTCTAGTTCCTGAACGCTTCCTCCCCTCCCAATCATCATGACCCCAATCCTACCTTGCCTTGTGGACCTGGTTGTACCAGAGGATGTACAGCAGTGCAGTGGGGATCTGGAGGCACAGGGAATCTAGGACAGACGAACCCTTCAACACCAGCGGTGGGAGTGGCGACACCAGGAGGGAAGGGCATGTAGAAAGGGAGAACCGATCTCGGAGATCTATGTGTAACCTCCTCTCTGGGAGATTGTCAAGGGGGAGGCAGGTGAGGGGAGATGCCGGGGAGTGTAAGATATGATATAATAATTATTTATAAACTATCAAGGGACCAGGGGTGGGATCGGGGAGGGAGGGGGATGGGGGGAAAAAAAGGGAAACCGAGCTGATTCCAGGAACCCAAGTGGAAGTTGAATTATGAGAGTGACGAGTGCAACGAATGTATAAGGGTGCTTTGCTCAATTGATGTATGTACAGATTGTGATAAGAGCCTTATGAGCCCCAATAAAAAGATTAAAAAAAAAAGAAAGAAAATGATTAGGGCAAAGAATGTACGGATGTGCTTTATATAATTGATGTATGTATATGTATGTGTATGGATTGTGATAAGAGTTGTATGAGCCCCTAATAAAATGTAAAAAAAATAAATAAAAAAATAAAGACATTGGAAGGTTAAAAAAAAAAGTTAGTATAAGTTTATTTTGAGACCACTTTTAAAATCTAGGCAGAGTGTTTTTGTTCATAATACTCATTTCCATGGACTGTTTGAAGATTCTTCATATGTGACCATCCAAAGCTTAGTTATCTAATATTTGATCTATGTCTGGATTGTGATAAGAGTTGTATGAGGCCCTAATAAAATGATTTTTAAAAGAAAAAAAAACATGATAATCAGAGAGAAGATTAAAGTTGTCAAATAATTCATTATCCTCAAATCCACAATAAATGCTCATGGAAGCAGCAGTCAAGAAATCAAGTAACGCATTGCATTGAGAAAATCTGGGTACAAGGCTTCTTCTAAGTGTTGAAGAGTTATCATGGTATTTTCAAGGGTCTAACTTTCATGTCACTGTTAGAATAAGTAACGCTGTAGAGAATGATGAATTTGGAGTATGGTGCTGGCAAAGAATATGAAAGCCATGTGGACTTGTAGGAAAGCAATCTATTTTATATGAAGTACAGCCAAAGTGTTCCTCAGATGTGAGGGTAACGAGACCCCGTCTCTTGTATTCTGGATGTGTTACCAGGAGAGACGATTCCTGGAAAAGGACATCCTTCTGAGTGAAGGAGAAGATCCTGAGAAAGAGAAAGACTGCCACGGAGATGGGCTGACCTAGCGGCTGCAGCAATGGGCTCAAACGTAGTAATGATTATGACTGAGGAGCAAGGCTACTGGTGTTTATTTCTGCTTTCCACGAGATCACTCTGAGACGGAACCAACTTGAGTGGACACAGCAACTGCATCTTGCCATTATATTTTGTTGGAACATGTAAAGGCAAATTCAGGAGCCATCTTTTCTAATTATATGAAAAACTAGCCAGCACTGCAGAAAAAGGCAGAAGTTGGGGTCATTGGAGCATTGCATTTGCATAAACTAGGTCCTATCCATTCCTTAGAACAATTTTGTCTTTATTACTAGGACATTGAATTGCAAGTGTTCTAAAACATGAAGGCACACTGAAGAAAAATAAATGAGGTTAAACTTACTGGACTGAGACTTTGATCCTCCCAAAGTCTGCAATTATTACAATAAGGAATAGCGACATCAAAATTAATTTTGTAACAAATCCATTCAAATGCTTAAAGAGATGGAAATAAAAGCAGAGGAGAAAGTCAACAATAAATATTGAAGACCTAAAGCCAGATCCAGAGCTTGACTCAGAAAGACTATAACCTGGCTCCCAGGAATCTTTGAGGGGATGAGCTTCAAAGGATTCTATTTGATACCAAAGTTTCATGTATTCAATATCCAGAGGAAGGGAATCTCTGTATCTCATTTATTTGACATCAGAGCTTATCAATAAGCAAGAACACATATACCGATAAAGTAAATGCATAGATTTATTGAAGATCCAAAAAATTTTTTAAATTGGTTGAAGTTTTGATATCTGATATCACAAAATGAACCAAGTGCTCATATACAGTGAAGAGAAATAATTATGAGATGAAATCTAAGACGAACAGCACATCATTCTAATTGGAATTTGGAAGATCAAGTAAGTCAACAACTGCAACCTTCAGTGGGGGCTTTGTAATAACTGGTTGAAAGCACAAAAGTAGGCTATTTGTGTTGTTTATTTTGATTATGTGACTAATCGAGGAGGGAGTGGTCACAAATAAGTATCGTTTAAAGCATCCTGAGAACTGCTCGGGGACGTTCTGTTTTGGATCTACGCCAAGACTTTCCCTTAAGCTCTGCTGTAAGCACAGAGAAAAGATACTTCCTTTATTATGTACTGAAGTCTGCAGAAGGATTGACATTACACGCGGAATTCGGTTATGTACCTAAATCTTTCTGAGGATTTGAAAGTTTAAAGGGAAATAAGCACTACCTATTATTCTGCTGTAATTCAAGGGCATCGATTTTGGAAATCTCATACAATAGATCATTGTCTCCATGAATTCTGAGAGCTGTCCTAAAGAATTAACAAACCTGTAAGAGGACAATGAGACACCGGGTTAACATCAGTTGGCTCATTCTGCGAACATAGACAGGCATAAGAATAGAGTTATACATTTGAAGTTTCCACCATGGGTTCATGATCATTAGTGAAGAGCTACACAAGCAGTTGATAAGGTAAGACAGTGTCTTTGTAACTTATGACCCAGGGGGTTAGAAAGAGGGAGGCTTAGCCTGGTTTTGAAATGGTAGAAAGCACACAGACTTCTGAACTAATAGACAATGGCCTAGCCCTGGTTGTCAAGGAATGTTTTGATCTGACTTAAACATACTGAGATTCCCCACTTCATTTCTTTCCTTGCTCTAGATTTCATAACATTTATAATAGAATGAAATAATATTTTACCATTTCAAGTAGGAACCATTTTTTGTAGAAGTCTGTCTTGAGTTTACTAGGTAAAGATAGGCATTGTATAGCTATTAATTCATCAACTGTGTCATATCTGCTAGATTATTGCTTATTATTCTAACACCAATTAGAACAATAGAGTTACTTTTGTTTTATTACTGTTGTCTTAGATATCTAGTATTGCTATAACATAAATTTCTTCAAATGCCTGGATTTACCAAATGTACATGATCCTTTGTACATGAGGTAATTAAAAAAATGCATGACTTTGGTCAGTTACCAGGGAAGCCAGCCCCTAACACTTCATCACAGGTCTGGTAGGGACAATTGTACAGCAATAATAAGTAAAGAGTATAGTAAATTCATAGAGAGCATGAGAGATAGAAGAGAGATTGAAAGAATGGAGTCAGACATATTTCATAGTAGCATGCTCACCTCAGCTTCACTTGGTGGTTCATGTGAAGAGAGAGATTTATTGCTAATGAAGGCTTATATATTCTCTGGGGACATGCAAGCACCATAATAACAGGTGAAGACATACGTCACTGGAAGGGGTTGTGCTAATACATTAATACGTATTAGCACATTAATACATTAATGGGAGTCGGGTGATCTAGGAGCTCATAAGCTATTGGAAGAGGAAGGAATAGGGCATCATAGGACAAGATGGGCGTACCCTAGATTCATGATGTGTGCCTAACCTTTATTGACTTAGAGCTGGAGACTTTATTGAGCCTAAGCTTTCAGGGGAAGCAATCCACTGTCCCTAACAGCAGGGGTGAATCCTGCCTATTGAGGGAGAAACAATGGTGCCTGCTTGCTCTGGGTGGCAGGAATGTTCAGGGAGATAACTTGACAATCATTTACCATTAGTTAAGAGCAGTGTCCTAAGTCTAACATATATTTGGGAGAGACAACTTGGGAGAAATCTCTCTGTTTCAGTCTGTTGCACCTTAGTTCTGAGTGTCCTTCTTACTCTTCGGCACTTTAAACTTGTGCAGCGGTTTTGCACAAGGCAACACATCATTTGATTTCTTGGCTGCTGCTTTCAGGAGCATTGATTGTGAAACTCGGCCAAAAATGAAATCCTTGACAACTTCAATCTTTTGCTTGTTTATCATGATGTTGTTCATTGATGTAGTTGATGTTGTTCACTGGTGTAGTTCATTGGTGTAGGATTATTGTTTTCTTTATGTCAAAACTACAGTCTTGAGTTTTTATCAGTAAGTGCTTAAGGCTTCCTTGTTTTCAGCAAAGTTGTGTCATATGCATATTGCAGATTGTTGATAAAACTTCCTCCAATCCTTATGCCATGTTTTTCTTCTATAGTAAAGGCCCTGGCATTATTTGTTCAGCATACAGATTGTAAGGACACAAAGCTGACACAACCCTTTAAACATTTTAAACCATCAATTATTTTCCTGTTCTCTTTGAAGGATTGCCTTTGTGTGTGTATGGTTCTATGGAAATTCTGAATGAGCACAGTAAAGTATTCTTCAATTGTCATTCTTTAAAATCATATAATTTGGTATTATCCACAGTGAGAAATCTCTGCATAGTCAATGAAACACAAGTGAACGCATGTGGGTGTTCTTTGTTTGCAGCTGAGATTCAGCTGCCATTAAGAATGCTATACCTTATTCCATACGCTCCTTTGAATCCAACATGAATTTCTGGCAACCTTATGTCAATGGACAACTGCAATAATTTTTTTAAATTATTTTCAGCAAAATTTTATTGCTTAATATATTAATGATATTACTCAATCGTGTCCAAATTCTGTGTGTCCCCTTTCTTTGGAATGAGCACACACATGAAACTCTTTCAGTCAGTTAGCCAGGTGGCTCTTTTCGAAGTTTTTGGCACAGAGGAGTGAGCGTTTCCAGTCCTGGTTTGCTCTCTCACTTGGTTCTCTTGTGCAACATCAGACAATTTTATGCTGTTTTTCCTAAGGTTTCCAGTGACTTATCCCTCAGTCAGTTCTTAGTAATATGCTTTCATCTGGAAGCTCCACTGAAACCTGTTCCCCTGGGGTGATCCCACTGGTATTTGAACTCCTGGGGGAGGAGCTTCCAGCTGAGCCCTCCACAGCAGTATGAGAAAATGTCAGACAAGTGATAGATATGTAGGTCAGGATTTAAATAAAATACCTCATGCCACAGAGGGTGAATGACAGCAGATCACAAAATGGGGGACAACTTTGCAATAATTAGCATCATAGCCTAGCCAGCATGACATATTTTTCAGGAACACAGTTCAATCTATGAAAACTTTGTAAACAATATTTTGCAAACACTCTTGAAGCACAACCAAGTGTTATCCAAACATCTGACGAATTCTTCATGTTAGTTTATACTGTTTATTACTTTTCTGTTGTAATGTTCATTATAAACTTTGTTTCTTCTGATTTATTTAGTCTATCTTGTTGTTCTTTAATAATTGTTTGATATTTTAGGTTTAAATGATTATTTTTATTCACTCTCATTTTTTCAGGTGTGTATTTATTACTATAAATTGCCCTCTGAGCACTGCTTCCACTGTTTCCCAAAGACATTGTTATGTTGTGATATTGTGTTTTCATTCTCATCTGATTCAATGAACTTATATTTTAATTCCTTAGTATTCTATTAACAAGAACATTATACAATACAAAGGGATATCAGCATAATAAATAGATACACACCCAATAAAAGAGCCTGAAAATATATAAATCAAACTCTAACAGAAAATTAAAGAGAAACCAACAACTGCACAATACTCATAGGAAAATTTAAAGCACCACTTTGGATGGAAGAACATACCTTATGTAGCAGGTAAGTGCAGGGTGAGTAGTACGAATCAGCAGCTGCTCCTCGGGTGGGATGAAGGGGAAGAGGGAACTGGCCATTGTGCAGACAGAAAGGTTACAGTCTTGGGAATTCACAGGGGCAGTTCTACCCTATCCTTCAGGGTCATTTTGAGTCAGAATTGACTTGATGTCAGTGGATGTAAGGGTTTTGTTGGAAGATCAAAAACAATTGGAGAATACCTGAGCAAAACCAGAAAACTACATAGCACATTCATAGGTTTGAACTCATAGGCATATACAGAATTCACAACACAATATACATTATTTTCCAGTGTATGCAGAAAATTTTCCAGAATATATGATAGTTTAGACCACAAAACAAACATCTATAAATTTTAAACCATTAAACTTCTATAAAGCAGCTTGCCAAATCACAATGCTCTGAAATTAGAAATCAGAACTCAAGTAGGAAATATCAAATGTATGGAAACTGAATAACATGCTGTAAAAATTGCCATAAAAAGGAGAAACACTTTAAATGCAACCTAATTTTAACCAAACAAAGAAGTATAAGACATTTTAAAGTAAGCAATGATACTGTTATAACTTTTCCCAGGATTAGTACCATAGTTTACTTGAAGGTAGATGATACTTGGAAAAATACAATAACAATAGAATAGAATATTATTAGTGCAGACCAGTCTAGTGACTTTTCAAAAGGAGAATAAACATTCTTATAAAAATATAAGTTAATTATGAAGGTATTTAATATGAGACAGAAAATATGTCATAAAAGCAGGATATTCTATATTACCTATTCCTGTTCCCCTTTCTTAAAATGACAACTTGCAAGGTTGATCTCAGTTTCAACCTCTATGATTGATCTCAGTTTCAACCTCTTGTAAGCTACAATTAACAATAAAAATAAGAATCTATGATTATGTAACAGATTTTTCAAGAGAGGAGAATAGTATTGAAATGGTTATTAAAGTATGAATATTTCATTATGACAAAGTCTTATTCCAAGTGAAATAGATTTGAATGATTTCTTCACCCCTCTTATTGAGGTCAAGTCTCACAGTTTAATTTCTCTATTGTCAAAGTAGAATTAAATACCTATAATGATACAATTTCAAGAAGTTGTTAGGTAGCCTGAAATTGGTTGACTCATAGTGACCCTATGCACAGCAGAATAAAATATGGCCGGTCCTCGCTATCCTCACAATTGTGACTTCCAGACCATTTTCGCAGCCCCAGTGGCAATTTACCTCACTGAAGTTCTTCCTCTGTTTCCACTGTCCCTGAACTTTACAAGAAGGATATGTCCTTCGACAAGTATTGGTCTCCCAGGGCAGCATGTCCAGAGTACAAGAGATGATATCTCGCCACGGTTGTTTCAAAGGAAACTCCTGGATGTATTTCTTCTAAGAATGATTGGTTTGATCTTCTGGCAGTCTACTGCATCTTCAATATTTTTACACACGCCATAATTCAAATATGTTAGTTCTTTTCTAATTACCCATATTATTCACTGACTTACACATGCCCATGAAGTGGTTTAAATACTCTGACATTGGCGAGTCTCATCTTAGTCTGTAAAATTATGCAACAGGTTTACCTAATGCAATGCATGACTTGATTTCTTGACAACTTCTCCCATGAATATTGATTGTGGAACCAAGTCAAAAGAATTTGTTGACAACTTCAATTTCTTTTTCACATTTATTATGAGATTTTCTTTTGGTCCAGTTTTGAGGATTAGTGTACTTTTATGTTGAAATTTAATCCACACTGAAGGTTGTAGACTTATCTTCAAGGTCCCGTATCCTCTTTACATTCAGTAAACAAGGTGGTGTGATGTAAAATCATAGATTGTTAATGAGTCTACCTCAAATCTTAAATTTGTATTCTGCATATCATCCAGATTTTCAAATGATTTTCTGAGCACATAGATTTAACAGGTATGGTGAAAAAGATACAAGTCTGGTGCAAAACACTTCTGATTTTAAACCTATTGTTCATTTCCACAGAATGTATCTTGTTCACTTTACAGTATTTGCATGAGCACTGTGTTACTCTGGGTTGATTAGAAAAACAAATCTATAGACAATGATATTGTATCAGAAAAAGCTTTATATACAAGAGCAATTGTATATTATGTTCAAATCCCAGCCCAGTCCACAACAAATCCATAATTCCGATATTAGCCCAAATGTCTGATACCAATCTATTAATTCCTCTCAGACTCACACTACACATGCAATCAATGTTTTTGAATGCAGGAAGATGACAGGCCAGTGGGTGGAATGTCTTGTGGATTCAGTGGCAGTGGAAGCATCTGGGTCCCCAGTGGATCCCCATGTGGGCCCTCCAGCTCCAGGATTCTGGCTCCATCACTATAGCTCTATGTGGCTTGTAATCAGAAATGTTGAAGCAGAGATTGTGGATCTGGCCTCCAGTGCGCTATTTATCTCTATAGTGTCTCCAAAAGAGGTCATCAAACTGTGACCTGATTGACAGAATAAACTCCATCCCTTCACTCTTAATCTCCTCAAGTAGACAGCAGATTATGTAACTACCACAGCCCAATCCTTTTGAACTTGATACTTTCACACAACTTTTCAACCATATATAATTTTCAAACAATAATAAAATCATATCTGTGCCTAACAAGATAAAACTAAATTGCATACAATTCAAAAATTTAATTAATTTAAAACCACTGCAAGCTGTTGTTACATTAATCATTATTATTATTCATACAAAGTTAAAGTTAAAGATAAGTTGGTTCTTTCTTACTGGTCTCTATATGTTCTATACATATAATGAGCATAGAATATGAAATAATGTCTCATTTTTATTCTTCAATAATACTAATTTTATATCTATATGTTATATAACTCTATGAGGATACATCAACTAAAATAAAATGTTTAGTAGTATTTTTAAGTTGTTCTCTTTAAATCCCAGAAGTTGATGAAATATCAATTGACTATATTTTTAAAGCAACACAAGTGACTCTCATGACTCCAACTCTTGAGTGGCAACATCATTTTCTTGATGCAGTCTAAGAGCAGATCTCTTCGCAGTTTTGGATGATGAACGTAATCCACTGGCATTGCAGTTTGCTTTTTCAACTGTTAGGAGCTTTGGCACCTCCCTTTGAAATGGAGGCCATGGTAGCTCTATCCATGAACACTTTCCAACAGTCTGAGATCAGTGGATGGCTGAAGTTCCTGCATAATGGCGCTCACGCTTTCCTGTAGAAATGAGCTAGATGTTTGTAACTAAGAACTGCATTGTATTATTACTGTCTGTAGCAATCCCAGACATAAACGGTGTTCCTTTATTGTCTTCTACCTCTGTTCTCTTCAGTCAAAACTGGAATTTTAGCAGAGTTTTTTGATTAGATTAATGAGTTGTAAGTCCAGTCTGTTTAGGGAAGGAATGCATAGCCACACGCTTAGTTAAAATTACAAATCACAGTAATCGCAGTTTCTTAATTCATGCAAAATAATTTTCCAGTAGCCATGTTGTGAGACACAGAAAGGTACTGACAATAGGAAACCAAGGAACAACTCAAACCAATAGAATGCAAAGAACTGAATCCTGCCAACAATTACATGAGTGAGTGGGCTTGGAAGTGAACCTTTCTTTATCCAGACCAGTCTTACAGCCGATCCCTCCAATGAAGCACTGTTAGAGATTCAGACAGAAAAGACCAAGTTAATGCACACCTTGATTGCTGATAATGGAAACTGTGAGATAACAAATGTAAGAAGGCATGTATTTTGTGTTAAATTTGTCATATAAAAATTAATAACTAATACAATTTCATATAAATTTAGGTTCCAGATTTCTCTAATGAAAGATTAATGAGATGTTATTTAACAGCTACTATAAATATAATTATACTTATTCAGAGAATTAAATGTAATTAATTATATGTGCTGTGCAATCAGTAATGAGAAAACAAAGGGCATACCTGATGACATTCGTATTCATTGTCTAATAAAATCATGTACATTTGTTTTCAAGAATGTATAGGTAATCTTGATGAACGTGAGTATTTTACTATTCATCAGGATATCAATGAAAATTCAAGCAGAACCTCTCTAAAATTATGCTCAAAAAATGCCAAATCTTGCCAGTCATTGTGGAATGCTTAGCCATTCCAGATGTGGACTGTTTGGACAAGTTCAATCACCATTACAGCCACCAAGCTGTGGCTTTCTATAACTGGTCTCTGCCTCACATATTAAGTCCCTGGGTGAGATGTTCTTTAGCATGCATAAAAAACAAAGCATTCTATGGTATAATTTTATTATGTCCTACTATTTTACAGATTTAACATTTACATACTTGAATAAGGTGCAGCAGACTTTGTCACTGGAAATGTATGCAAATTACATATAGTGCCCCAATGAATGAGAATCAATTCAATGGTGGAAAGCTTTTTGAGTGCATGATACATAAGGGAAAATATTTTAAAATTGGAAACAAAATCTGGACCTTAGAGGACACATTGGGTTATTTTATATAAAATATTTTATGACTTAAAGTAAGATCAATTAGAATAATAATTATAATTTTCCTGATTACAAAATTATGTTCTGTACAAATTTTACAAGGTTGCTAGTTTTCCTAGTTATAGAAAACATTCAATATTAGACCTTTGGACACATATTTCTTAATAAATGGAAGTAGTATTTAAATCTTCAGGCCTTCACACCTTTTATCATAATGAAATAGATTATCTACACACATAGATTCACACACTTACATATTTGTTTTATTTATATCAAAAACATTATTTTCTACTTTGAGAACATGTAAGTAAATTGTATTTTAAAAGGCTAAGTCATAATGTTAAAGTGAAAAATATTTAATAAAAACTACACATTCTTTTATCAATACTAAAGTAAAATAGTTTCATAATAATTAAATTTAAATTCAGAGTTTACATTAGACATCAGCATTTCATAAAAGTAAATGGGTAGTTTAATCATTTCTTGATAAAGGAGAAAGTAAAATTGGATTATCTCTGAGCGAACGTACACAATATTGCCATTTTCCTCTAGTAATAGTGAAATACCTTGGCCTTTTACAATAAATAAAATACAAATTTGATTAAGATTGTATTTAACTGTCGATGTTTTGAGGGTTTTTTTAAATACAAAATAAATCCAATTCATTTTAAAGAGAAATGTATGTGGTTTCTCGGTGAGGGAGAAAGATAACTAGGGTTATATTTAACTTTCAGGGATGTGACACATAGCATAATAACTGGCCTTAAATAAGAAGTCTTTGTGCCTATCTAAATCACAAAGCTTCTAACTTCTGAAATATTCTGAGAGCTGTATTGCTGAAATGGAAAAGTAAAGCTGACAGGCAATGAGTTTAAGCAAAGGGCATAAAGTGCACGTCGTAGGGCTTACCGCTAAAAGGCAACACAGGTAGTAGACCTCACCTCCTTTGAGTGAACCGGAGGAAGCAGCCGGAGAGTTTACCACGCCTGAGTTTTGTCTCATGCTTGTAAGAGACACTTTGCAGTGTATATTTACTGACATGTGTAAATTCCCCAGGTAAGTCAGAAGTCTCTAAAATTACATATGTCTTATGCTCTTTCAAGATAAAATAGAACAGTATATATTATTGAATTGCTAGAGTATATGTACATTTCATGAAAACAGTAAAAGATCAGCTGGTTTCTTCAGTTTAGTCCTCAGCACATTTACTTTACTTTCTCTCTGGTGGGAGGATGGAAAGAAGCTGCTAAAGTACCGACTTCTGTACCCAAAGGTCACTTTACTGAAGTAAAAACCTAAGTTAGTGAGGAGAAGCTATGATATGCACTTAAGCAAATAGATAAGACGTGCTGTTGAATTTGTTTTGACTCATAGCAACCCTCTGTTAACACACAGGAAGGCCTGGGCCCTATTGCCCTCCTCAACATGCTGGCTATTGTGCAGCCTTCTACCGCAGTGGCGGCTCTATCAGTGTATCCACTATCAGCGTATCACTGTACCCAGATCATCTGTCCTTTTCCTCTTAGCCTTGACCCTCCACTACATGTTCTCAATTAGTAAAATTATTTCACTAAGGATATGCTTGAAAAACTCCAGTCTTGCCAATTATTGAATTATATTGCTAACTGAAGACAAGTCTGGGAAATAATTCATAAATTACCTGGGTCTGTATTTAGAGGAACGTTTTAGTTCGTTGTCTACATAAAGTGCTTTAATCTAGCGGTTCCAAAGCCCTCATTTTTTAATATCCTAACATTTTTAGCTGGCCTATAATTGCCTTCTAATTCATATGTAAATGGCCAAGAAGTGTCAAAGTTTCTATACAATTTGGTCATTGTATAGCAGAGTGAAGCAGTAGTTTTCCTAAAATTGCTTATTTTCGATACAAAATATGGAAATTTTGACTATATATATAAATTACTAAGCGAGTTAAATATTTTGTTAATAAAAATCTACAAGGTAAAAGAAACATCAGAATTATAACCACTGTTTTCTGTAACTTACTATATTAGATTAAAATGTTTTCACTGATAATCTTCCAATATAGCATGTATGGAATTGACTATAAACTGCCATCAGAAAATTAAATATGTTAAAAATGTGTTTCAAAACTTTCTTTTACCATCACAAAACAATAACTGTGTTTGTCAATCTATCAGTACCAGTGTGTATAAACATGCATGTTGAAATATACATTCATTTATATACCTGCACACGCCAGTTAGGCTGCATCTTAAAATGTCCATATCTACATGCTATGGTAACATTTAAAGTACAATGAATGCATGATGTTTCTTCAAGTATTCTGTACTTAGGCATCATTATTAATCATGGAACCAAGCATTGTTTACATTTCAACAGCTTTGGAAACCTTTCTTTTTTTGGATCATTTTATTGGGACCTCATCCAACTCGTATCAAAATCTACACATACATCAATTCTATAAAGCACATTTGGAAACCTTTCAAAGAAACAAATAAATTGTTTTAACCGAGAAGGAAAAGAATAATGTTGATAAATAAATTTAACTTTAAGACATACATTTAAGGACTGATAATTATAAGTGTTAACAGGCATATTTTACCACTTTCTTCTAATTTTCACCAATTATAAAGATTTGTCTGATCTTGGGAAACTGAAACCACAATTAATATACAAATATTAAGTTAATGATGTATTAATTTTTTAATTTGATGTTTTGAGGATTTACTCATTTTTTTCAAATGCATAAATATGCAGCAGTGATCATAGAGACTCAACAGTATAGGCTATTTTCCAGCTTATGAATATCTAATTTTCACACAGCTCATAGTTACAAACCAGCCCTTATAAAGTTTATTAAAATTCTGAAGTACATACTGCAGAAGCAGTGAATTACTTAATCTGACTCATCTCTCAAAATCTCTAACTCCTACCAGGTGACTTTTCCCACATGGCAAGAAGGTGGGGTAGGATACTGACAGGATTTATCTGAGTGATGGTGAACAGGGCTCCTGGAACACCGTCCTGTCCGCTGTGTACAAAATGAGCCCTCTAAGAAGCGGGGGGGGGGGGGGGTTCTGATTACTAGCAAGAGACAGGAGAGGAAAGCGCACTCTGAGCCAGGATCCCAGGGCACTGAGGCA
Source organism: Tenrec ecaudatus (assembly GCF_050624435.1). Lineage (NCBI taxonomy): Eukaryota > Metazoa > Chordata > Mammalia > Afrosoricida > Tenrecidae > Tenrec > Tenrec ecaudatus. The sequence goes on from NC_134531.1 coordinate 239,699,217, forward strand.
CAACCAGGAGGCAAAACAAGAAGCAGAGTGACTTGTGATTTCACAATCCACAGAGCAAGTAAAGTTGAGTCCTTTTGTGCAAAGATGAGCTCACAGTGGGCTTCCGAGAAGGACGTCAGCTTGTAGAGTGGGAAACATTGCAGGTACGTAGAGCTGACTGCCTTGAGGATGTGGAATAATACAATGGAGTAGCACAGCCCTTATTATCAGACCCGAGAGAATTTCATAATATCGCCTGATAAACCATGATCCTGAACACATTTCGCTGGCATTATAACTTCTTTAAAAAAAATCATTTTATGAAGGGTTATTATGGCTCTTATAACATTCCATACATCCACGGTGTCAAGCACATCTGTACAGATCTTGTCATCATCCTTTCTACACGCCTTCCTTCAACTTGAACTCTCACTTTCCTCCTCCCTCCCACCCTCATTAACATTTGATAAATTATAAATAATTATTATTTTCATATCTTACATCATACACTGCCTCCCTTCACCCATGCTTCTGTTGTTCGTTACCCTGGGATGGGGTGTTATATGTCAATCATTATGATCGATTCCCCGGTTCTCCCATGCCTGCCCCTTACCCTCATGGTATTGCTACTCCCATTATTGATCCTGGGGGGTTATCTGTCCTGGATTCTGTTTCCAGAGCTCTTATCTGTACATGCTCTGGTCTGGCCAGATTTGTAAGGTAGAACTAGGGTCATGATAGAAGCATTAAAGAACTAGACTCTGTCTATTGACCTTTATAAATGTTTTCCAATTGAGTCTGATGAGGGGCCATGCCTTGACCCTGAAGTCGATTTCACGATTCCTCAGGGCTTCATTCCCTTGCTCTCCTTGCTGCTCTGTTGCACTCCCTTTGTACTTCACCCAGGGGTTGTGTGTGGGGGGTGGGGGTGGGGGGCAGGCGTCGGGGTAGGGGTGGGGTCAGACATGGTATATTGCTGCACTGTGTCTCCAATGTTTTCCCCCATAGTGCTATGGGTCATTGAGGGTCACCTTGTCTCCTGCTGGGGCTGGTCCTGAAGTCCTCTCTCACTCTCTCTCTCCTGCCCTCTTAGTTTGCTCCATGTGTTCAGAGCAGACCCTCCTCTCTCGCTCAGCTGTATCTTCAGTGCTGTCCTCTGTAGTGCAGCCTTCTGGGGAGAGGCTCCACAAAGCTGGGGTTGGGGCCGGCCCTGCAGACCTCTGTTGGTTCGGTGCCTCAAGCTGGTAGGTATTTGATATGTTGCCTTCAAGTCTTGGTGCACCAGATTAAGGTCTTCCCCTATCTCCTTTTTCCTGGGGAGACATAAGCAACTTCCTCCCCATGAATGGGTGAGTGCCCTGTCTGCCCCCCCCCCACTCCCGCCATGTCCTCTTCATTATAACTTCTTAGCTCAGCTTTGGGATTAAACCCTTTAATAAGGAATTTTGTCTGTAAGTTCTGTGTAGACATTGCAATGGATATTAGACCTCATAAAAGTAAAATGGAGAACTTTAATTAAGACAACAACACAAACAATGGCTTGCAATAGTAAATGGATATTCCTTTAAGACGACTATGAGATATTATTATAATAAGTACTGTATTACTAATGAAAATTAATTAGCTAACAACAAACCCATTGCTGGTGAGTGGATTCTGACTCGCAGTTACCCTGCAGGACACAGAAGTGTTCCATAGAATTTTTGCGCTGTGAATCTTTACACACAGACAGCCTCATCGATCAGAGAGGGGTTGGTGAGCTTGAATCACTGTCCTTGAAGTTCACAGCCCAATGTTTTGATCCTCTATCATCTACCACATTTGACTCACAGCAGAGTTACACACCAACTGTATTGTAACTAGTATGACAAAGATACTTTAATGTACATAGAATTCTTTAAGGCATTTATGCATAGAAAGAAACACTACATATTAAGGGAAATATTTGACTGATATTAGATATGGAGCTTACTAACTGTTCTGACTTATGCATAAATTTGACTCAAAATGAAATATAGGAAATTCTTTTGTAATATGGGGACTGCCTGTAAGAACACATTTTAATTACTATTAACACAACCAAATATTGTAACTTAAATATTTATATTAGTTTTAACTTATTGAACTATTATTTTCAATGACTTTAAAAGAATGCCTAGTAATGATGGTTCAGGTTCAAAAAGTTGTCTTATAATTTTTGTGAGGTTATTTTTTAAATGCCTTTAGGGTTCATTTTCTTTAAGCTCATTTTTGTGTGTCTGTTTAATAATATCACAATCCATGAGTGAAAATATCTGTATTATGTATGCAATTTGTAAAAATGATAAAATTTAACTCATGGAACTAATGAGCAAGCTGATAAAATGATTCTTGAAAATGGAAACACGATAGTTTTTTGAGAGAAATTATTATAAAAGTTCATCTTTAATTATGCAAAATGTTTCTGATTCATGTTGTCCTGTGGTAGGCATAATTGTAAGATGCTCCCATGACCTTTTCCCTTGATGCAACTCCAGAATGTATTTTATATTACGTGGAATAATGGCTTTTTTCAATGTGCATTTCCTAAAGGTCGACCTTAAGTTAGGGGCATTTTCAAGGCTGAGATAATCTAATCATTTGAGTTCAATCCATGGCAGAAAGAAATTCACTGAGATTTTAAACCTGGAAAGAATTCAATAAGCCATTTTATCTACTTGAAGATGGAGAAAGACACGAGACAAAAAATGAACAGAAGCACTTGATTCTGAGAGCACTCTTTGACTGAGAGCCAGTGAAGAAATAGCAGTGACCTCTTCCCTAAATATATAAGAAATGGAATTCTGTCCATAGTTTGGAAGCGCTTGAAAGCAGATATCACAAGAAATAGTCTAGTTTAGGATAACACCTTAAATTAGGCCTTGTGAGGCCCCCACCAATGCACCAAGATGGACCTACTTGCATTTCCAATATACAGAAGGTTTAAAAACTATGATTATTAAAAATCATATTTGCATATTTCGATACGGCACTAGAGAGTTTCAAAGAACAGAAAACCCAACTACCCAAGAAATTATGAGAGGATTAAGACAATGGCTTCAATAATAAGCTCAAATTTAGTAAGGGTTTTGAGAAAGGTGCAGAAGCTGAAATCGTTCATTCTGTAATAAAAATGATTGCTAAGAGTCATGATGACTCCACAGCACTGTACAGCACAATCCATCCTAGAAATCACGAGTACATCATGCTGTGTATGCACGTTACCACCTTCCCATGAAGCTATAAAGTCTTCTGAAATGCAGCCCCCCTCACCCCCCCCCCCACACACACACAGGTATGCTCTAACTCATATAGACTCTAGGTGCCCACATGTAATAACTCCAATGTGTTGTCAAGTCTGTAACCATTTGCTGACAGATAACTAGCCTGCTTTGTGAGGAATCTCTGAGTGGGTTGGAATCCTGGAACTTTGGGCTAATATTTGAGTTCTGAACTATGTATATCACCCGTATTACTAACATATCTTAAGTGGGTAATACTTTACTTCACAAAATGCATACACACTTAAGAATGAAAGTTTATTCTTCAGCCTGATAAATAAGACACTCGTCAGAGTATTAGTTTTTTTTCCTTTTTGTTTTAAACACTGCTAGAAAGATTTTCCCTTGGTATATTCAATCATTCAAGTATGTTGCTTTTTTTATCCATTATATACAATTAAAAAAATGTCCTGCCATATTTGACTTTTATTCATTATGCCTTCATTACAATTAAAATTTATTGTAGTAAATTTACTAAGCATGAACAAGAAAAAAGGAAGTAAATAAAAATACTTTCTAGTGAATTGGGACATGAGTTATTCATTAGCTGTAAATTACATGCCTATTCTTCATTTTTTTTCACTCCCCCGCTATTATTGTTGAGTGCTACCAATGTGCTGTTTGACCCCTCTGCTTGTCATCGTCCTTACCATAAATAGATTGATTCTCAGTATTTAAATTAATGTTTTGAAATATTTTCAGAAATTTACTTTACTCTTGACCTAGTAAATTTTTAAATACTTTACAACTGTATATCAATTTTAGGCTTAAAACATCCTCAATTAATTGCATGTTAAGGAAACAGAACAATAGCAAAAGATGTATGTAAGCTTAAGTAATTGAAAACTCAGACAAGGATAAATTTATAAAATGCCAGTTACTGTTATTATTTTATTTGTTTTTATTAGGAGTTAATACAGATATCATATCATTCATTCCATTGTTCAGTCACATTAAGCTGTATTGCTCAATTGCTACCGCAATCAGTTTCAAACATTATTTTTCTTCTTGAACTTCTTGACAATATTTCCCTTTACCCCCTCCCCCAGACCACCACCACTACCACTGTACCCCTCAGACGCCCTTATCCTACTTGTTGTTCCTTTGGGCACATCAATCCTGGGTTCCATATACTGAAAAACATGTTACGAAAATTCAAGAGGGAGACCTCTGAGATAAACCCTAATACGAACAAACAAACGAACAACAAAACCCAAAATAAAAATAGAGAAAATGTTCACCACCAGAGCAAGTCCAACGTGCATCAGAGGGAAATCAAGTGACAAGGTTTTAACTGATCAAGTTTGGTTTATCATTTTGATTGTCTCTAGTCCTCTTACCAATGCACTCTGTTTAGTAATCTTTTCTCCCATCACTCTATTATGGATAGAGGGAGATCACCACAGGCGTATTTACTACTTAGTTTCCACAAATGTATCCTGGGCTGCCCCTGTGGCCCATAGTCTTCAGCAAACCAGATTCTCACAAGTTTGTCTCTGATGCCCCGCTTGCACTTTGGATTATAGTGTTCTTAACACAATGCCAATTCCCCCCTCCTTTTTCTCTGACTCTGGACCTCCTCTTGCTGGATCATAAATCTCCTTCTATATAGAGGACTGGGCTTGGACACATTTAGAAGCAAATGTTAGACTTCAGTTGCCAAATATGTCTGTATAAGATGACACACCAACGTTTAAAAAATTCTCTCTATACAGAAACTCAAGAAAATGTATTTTCTTTCCCATAATCAAAAATAATTAATTGACTCTCACTGATAAATCTGTGGTCACTCTTCTTTCCAAGAACAAGCCACTTCACCCAGAAAAAAAATCCATATGTCTATACCTGGCTGAGGTAATCTTGTTGGATCTCAGGCAAAGATGGAAGTCTCATTACTAGAAAAAGACAAGAGGGCAAGCATATGATTACAAATTATTACTGTCATCTGTAACTTGGTAAAATTATATATACCATATCTATGGGGTGTTTCCATGTCCTTTCATTCACAGACCGAACATTTTGTCATTTATATTAAGCTCTGCTTTACCTGGAATGTTTTTCTATCTCCCCCTTCACTTTTACAAATGCTAGCCATATAGGAAAGTACAGCTCAGTTTATGAATCCTCTTGAAAACCCTTGCACTCTTTCTAGATAAAATGCATCTCTAGCTCATCTAAAGACTTGTGATATTTAATGCCCCATTTCATGATTTTTCTACATTAAAAGACTGTATCAGTTCCATACCATCAGATCAATAAAATCTTTAAAAATAATGTTATAATTTATGCTATGCTAGTATACTAGCAAAATATTGGGTTGGTATAGATCTCAAAATGATTTCTAATATACAAATTAATTTTCAAATGGAATGTTTCAAATGTATAAATTTAAACAGATGCAAATATAATTACATATTTCCCCATGATGGAGCATGAAACATGACTATTCAAAGCCCCTAGAGCTATTTAGTTTCACTTTTACAAAACAGAATGAATGCATTCTGTCATAGCACTTCCAGCTGTCTATCTGCCCTACTATCTCATGGGAAAAAATATTTAGAAAAACTTCAAACAAATTGATTGTTGTGTTTATCATAATTGAATTAGAATTATACTTTAAAATCAATTTAACAATTTGGCTGACTTGACCATAAATTTCTTAGGAATGCCAAATATGAATTAGATGAGTTAAAGTGTTATCTAGTACAAAGTTCTTTTATCTTAAAAGTTAAATCTACCTAAAAATTCCTTTAATCTTTGAAGAAAATTTTATCATACTAACTTGTACAATATACTAGAAAATGCAATATAGATACAAAAGAGCTAGTTTTTTTCTATTAATGAACTATTATTTATTGCATATACAATTATGTCACTAATGCTTTGACATTTATAGTACCATTAATATGCTTTATTTATTTATATTTTTATTAATGTGTCATTTTCTTGGTGCTCTGACAGCTCTAATAACAATCCATACATCAGCTGTATCAAACACATTTGTACATATACTGTCATCATCATTTTCAAATGTTTTCTTTCTACTTGAGTCCTTGGTATCAGTTCCTCTGTCTCCCTCCCTCCCCAACCTCTCACCCTCATGACCCCTTGATAAATTATAAATTATTTGCATGTCTTACACATTCGCTGGCTCCTTTCCCCACAGTTTCCGTTGTTCATCACCTTGTGGGGAGGTGGGGGCAGTTACCTTTGATCATTTTGATATTTTACAATTTCTTCCCCTTCTCCCCCCACCATACTCCTACCCTCATGTTATCACTATTCCCATTCATAAGGGATTCATCTTTCCTGGATTCTGTGTGTCTAGAACTCTTATCTGTATCAGTGTACATGTTTCAGTCTAGCTGGATTTGTAAGGTAGAACTGTTGAGGACAAAGCAGATGAATAAGCAAATGTGGTGAAGAAAGCTGATGGTGCCCAGCTATAAAAAAATATAGGGTCTGGGGTCTTAAAGGCTTGAAGATAAACAAGCAGCCATCTAGCTCAGAAGCAACAAAGCCCACATGGAAGAACACACCAGCCTGTGTGATCACGAGGTTCCAAAGGGATCAGTTATCAGGCATCAAAGAACAAAAAAATCATATCATTGGGTGCACACCTCCATAATACAATCGCTGAGGACAAATGGGTACATAAGCAAATGTGGCAAAGGAAGCTGATGGTGCCTGGTTATCAAAAGGTATAGCATCTGGGGTCTTAAAGGCTTGAAAGTAAATAAGCAGCCATCTAGCTCAGAAGCAACAAAGCCCACATGGAAGAAGCACACCAGCCTGTGTGATCATGAGGTGTTGAAGGGATCAGGTATAAGGCATCATCAAAAAAAAAATCTTACCATAGTGAATGAAGGGGGAAGTGCAGGGTGGAGACCCAAAGCCCATTTGTTGGTCACGTGAGATCTTGCAGAGGGGTCTAGGGGAGGAGATGAGTCTGTCAAGGTGTGATATAGCACCGATGAAAAATACAACTTTCCTCTAGTTCCTAAACGCTTCTTCCCCTTCCCCCAACTATCATGAACCGAATTCTACCTTGCAAATCTGGCTAGACCAGAGGATGTACACTAGTACAGATAGGAACTGGAAACACAGGGAATCCAGGGCTGATGATACCTTCAGGACCAGGGGTGTGATTGGTGATACTGGGAGGCTAGTGGGAGAGTGGGTTGGAAAGAGGGAACCGATTACAAGGATCTACATGTGACCTTCTCCCTGGGGGATGGACAACAGAAAAGGTGGTGAAGGGAGATGTCGGGCAGGGTAAGATATGACAAAATAATAATTTATAAATTATCAAGGGCTCATGGGGGGCGGGGCGAAGCAGGGAAGGAGGAGGGGGGGAAGAGGACCTGATGCCAAAGCTTAAGTGGAGAGCAAATGTTTTGAAAATGATGAGGGCAATGAATGTACAGATGTGCTTTACACAATTGATGCATGTATGGGTTGTGATAAGAATTGTATGAGCCCTAATAAAATGTTTAAAGAAAAACCTGGAAGAAAAGGTTTTCTATCTATGTGTATTAATTAAGGTAAAGAAGATATTTGCCAATCTATTTTCCTGGTTCATTCCTTGAATAAATTGCAAATAAAAAAGGCATGAGAGAAATGTGATTAATCTCCTCAAAGTAGTGGATTTTATAAGATTGCAGAATAGCTAGGTTATGTATTTTGTTTCTGGTTAATCCAAGGTGATTAGTGGAAATAGGAAACAAACTTCTCAAATCAGAAAGAAAGAAACAAAGTGAGATAATCAAGGTTTATTGTGGCAATCTGGCTGATAAACACATGTGGGATTAACTGAAGGCAGGAGAGGTAAATGGCTCTGTGAGCCTTGCCTTTCGAGTTCTCTCAGGTCTCTTTATCTCTGATGGTTGCAACAGGGTACAGCTGCCTTAATCAATTATCTGTATCAGCTGACAAGGCTCACTTCCTGCAAGACATCCCTGAGGAGAAACCACATGGATCTACCCCAATGCAGCCCTGGGTGCTGGAGCAGCCGTGTGGAGACTGCTGCCACCGCTGAGATACTTACCCACCCACTGATTTGGCTTTTTTTCTCCAGTTGAAATCATTGCTTGTGTTTTTTGAGATTGAGGAGGACTTTGTAGATCAGTGTTGGACATATGGGCTAATATTGGCTTATTGGCTTGGGTGGCACTGAGTTGAAAGCTTTCTTATTATACACACCCTTTATATGAAACTCTCTCTTATACATATGAGTTTCTATGGATTTGTTTCCTAATGTACCCAGACTAGCACAAAGTAAGGAAGAAAGGAAGGAAGGGAGGAAACAGTAATTTATATTCTCAAACACTTAAACAGAAAGAAGACTAAGTGTAAAATCTTCATATTAACTTTACCAAAAATGTACACAATGAGTTATTAAAATAAACCTACAACTCTAAGTTGGTCACTAATCATTTTATATTCATGAGTTAAATTCTAGGTATAATGTTTCAAATTTGGAAATATATATTTACTTATGTCCCAAGAAAACTGCTTTGAATGAGACTGAACTTTATGTATAATTTGTAAATAAAGATCTCAATTTACTTAAACCTTGCATATATTTCCAAATTCTTCAGGGTCTTTTTAAAAACAAACTGGTTTGTACTTATTTCATATCACTCTAACAAATTTTTAAGAAATAAAACTGTGTTATTCCAAAGGCATTTACTTTAAAATGATTAAGGATCTTTTGACTGGATAATTAAATAATATAAACATTTCTCACTAACTGCCATCGAGTTGATGTTGAGACCTAGTGAGACTTAGGACAGGGCAGAACTTCCCTTGTGAGCTTTCCAGACAGTTAATCTATACGGGAGTAGAAAGCCCCATTGTTCTTCTTAGAACCGAGGATGATTTTGAACTACTAATAGGCAGTAAGCAGCCCAGTGTATAAACACTATACACTAGGGCTGTTCACATAAACTTTTGGGTATATATACAACCCCTCTGCAAATTTCCTTTAGAAATTTGAAAATGCTAAATATTTACATCATGTGGTTTAGCTAAAGCTGGATCCTTATTCATTATTTATGCAAATGTGCTTTGTGTCTGTTGGTGTTAGGTACCTCAGCACCACTGAGTCTGTTCCAGCCCTTCAACAGAAAACACCACTCAGACCTGTGCCAACCTCACAATGTTATCCATGCTTGTTAGTCACTACATAACAATCCAGCCCCTCAAAAATCTTCCTCTTTTTTACCGCTCTTCTATTTTATTAAGCACGATGTCCTTTTCTATGGACTGGTCTGGCCTTTCCTGATAATATGTCAAAAGTATGTGACATCAGGTTTTGTCATCCTTGCTTCTAAGGACCATTCTGGCTACACTTCTTTCAAGACAGATGTTTGTTCTTCTGGTACTCAATGGCACTTTGAATATTTTTACAACACCATGCTTAAATGTTTCCATTCTTCTTCTTCTTCCGTATTCAATGTCCAACCTTGACATGCACATGAGACAGTTGAAAATACCGTGACTGGCATCACTTGCACCTTAGTTCTTAAAGTGGCCTTCTCTCTCACTTTGAAGACCTCTTGTGCAGTGATTGGCCTAAAGCAACTGGTGCTTTGGTTATTGTTTTGTTTTTCCTTCACTTCCGTGAACATTGATTATGTCATAATACAAGATTACTCTTTTTTTCTTATATAATAATTATGTTATATATTGGTCCAGTTGTGAGGATTTGGGCATTTTGAACCTTGATTGAACCTTTGGGCTTTTTGAACCTCCTGAGGTTCCAGTCTTTGATCTTTATCAGCTTTTACGCCATGTTCTCCTCACTTTCAGCAAGCCAGATTGTGTCATCTGCATGTTGTGTGCTGTTAAATCGTCTTCCTCCAATCCTGAAGTGTTGTTCTTTTTCAGATAGTCCAGAGTTTTAGATTGTTTACTCAACATGTAGATTAAGTTTGGTGAATGCCTATAACTCTGATAAACTTGTATGAGTTTAACATCATAAAATAATCCCTTGTTCTGTTCTAATGACTGCCTCTTGGTCTCTGTATAGGTTCTGCAAGAACACAGCGAAGTATTCTGGAATCCCCATTCTCCTCAATGTTACTCACAGTGTGTTATCACACACCCAGCAGGATGCCTTTGCATAGTCCAATAAAACACAAGTCAACTTTTCCCACCTTTCTTTCTGATATTCTGTTCTTTCAGCCAAGATCTGATATAAGCAGTGATGTCCCTTGTTCCAGGTCCTCTTCTGAATCTGAGCTAACCTCTCATAACTCTGTCAATATAATGCTGAAACCATTGTTGGATGATCTTTAGCAAAATTTATTTGCATGCGATATTAATGGACATTTGCATATTTTGTTGGGTAACAACAAAATTACAACAAAATTACAAATACAGATCTTGTCCAGTCAGTTGGCCAAATTCTAAATTTCTTGGTATAGAACAGTGAGTGCTTCCAATACTTTATCAGCTTGTTGAAAATATTGCATCAACTGCTATAGCCATGTCTGGGGCTAATGCTTTAAATGTGTCAGTACCATTGGTTCTAGTTCACATGATACCTCTTGAAATGTAAAAGTGACAGAGACTTAGACAAGGGAAATGCAGGCCTGAAATTCTCGGTGAGAAGGACTGCTCCTCACTGGAGAACTACTGTTTTGAACCCCTAGTTAACTTGTGAATTTCCCTAAGAGGTCCCATAAGCATGAATATTCTGGTGGGTCCTATTGGCCATTAAAAGAGGTTGTCAAACCCAGCAGAGAAATAGAGTGTTTGGAGAGGAACACATAGACTAGAATAAAGAATGGTGGAGAATGGAGACATGTCTGACTTCTGTCTAATAGAAATTGCCCTGAACTATTGTAGCAATTGATTTCTTCTACACACTGGATAGTCAGAGTAGATCAGATGTCATCCCCTTTCCATTATAACACATAATCACAACAACATTCACATTTTGCGATGTTTAAAAGGAAAAATTATTATAATCATAATAAAACATTACACAAAATTATATATTTAAAATAGCCTTGTGAATGACTAGAAAAATTTTATTGTTTTAAGGCTGTAATTATATCTTTATAAATATAAAAATGTTATAGACTCTACATATATACCATATACATTTAATTCTCAATTAATATAAAGCCATACATTCATATTTCTTTATATTCTATATTATAAAACATTTCCAATTAGAGACACTTATATTTTTAATACAGTGATTTTGTTTTTGTGTGTGACTTAAGGGAAGCGTGGTATGGACCTGCTTACTCTAAACTCCAAAAACTTTTAGAGAAGAGCCAGTATCCATTAGTTTTCTTTGAATATACTTATCTTTTTCTCCTATAGCTAAAATTGAACATAAATTCTTTCCACTTAGCCTTCAGTGAACTTTGTTGCCCATTAGCCATTATAAAAAATTTATCCTAAGTACTGTACTCTAAAACATATTTTTCTTAAGTAGACATAATAATATGTTTCTAAACCTTTCCCCTACATTTACACTCATCTGTAAAACTGACTAAATAGTCTCACTGTGACATTGATTACTTGGGCAATGAGGCAGAGCCTAATCTTTGAGGTAGTATTCTAAGATAATTCTCTGTCCTGGCCCAGGGTAATGCCAGTACAAAAAAGTTTTGTTTGTTTTTTCCCCCATAAAATTGGATGCTCAAAAAGGGAGAGTATTTGTCATTTGGATTCAAATATGTTTATTATTAATAAAATAATTATATATGTTATCATTATGTATTTCAGAGAAGCATCAACATTTTGATTAAAATGTATGTACTGAGTTAAAAGATTTTAAAAATTTATTTGTTTTTTTAAACCTCTTTTACATTGATTGACATACTGATAATTCTAAAATTTAGATATTGTCATTCAGGTGTGGTTAGATACTTTGCTGTATTGTTTATTACTTAGTTGTATAGAATTGAATTTGTTAAACTTTAAATCAATATTTTGATATGACTCAGAAACCTTTCAAATGCAACAAGCAACAGCATCACTTCAGTCCTCATTCGCCATCATTATTAGCATAAATGCTAATGAGTTATTTTTAGGTGACAGAGATAATACCAAGAATTGAATTTTCAAATCAATTACATAAATCAAAGATTTTTCCCAACAACATACTTTCATAGTAATTTAAATGTCCAAATATTTGAGTTGTGCAAGCAAAAGGGGGATGAGGAGGTGGATTTATCTTTGTTCATTTTCCCAGGTTATTGTACCACAGAACTTTTCAGGGCCGTGCTGATAGATAAGGTTTCTAGATAAAAATATGCAATCACTATCCTTACCTAAATGAAATTATTTTAATAAAGAACCATTTCCATTTTATATACAGAATGTTGCATAGTGAGCATGACATTTTCCAAATACTCATGAAGATAAATCCAGAAATTTCTATTTTGTATAATTTAGGCAATTCTAGACAATTAGATGCATTCTATTAAAAGGGCTTTGCAGAAATAATACTTTATTGATGACAAAGGCTGTTGAATTGAATTTTTTCCAGTTTATTTGTCACTAATATCCTTTAAAATGTATGATTAAGGCAAAGAATGCACATATGTGCTTTATACAATTGATGTATGTATATGTACGGATTATGATAAGAGTTGTATGAGTCCCTAATAAAATGTTTAAAAATGAATAAATAAATAAAATGTATGATAAAATAAAAACAAAACTTCAAAAATTACATAAAAAGACAAACAACCCAACAAATATTGACAAGAAAAAATAAAGAAGAAATGTGGCTTATACACAAATCGAAAGGGGTTGGAACAGGGAGAGTGGAAGAAGGGGGAAGGGACCAAAATGGAGAGTATAGCAGGATACTGTTGTTGATTTCTTTTCTTGAGATGGGTTATTATATATATATATATATATGTATGTATATACACACATATATTATAGATACATATAATGTTTCTTTAAAAAATCCCTCTTGATTCAATATCCTTCAAACCTAAATAACAGGGTGAGTGGCTTAACAACAACAAAAAAGACTAAAGGTGAAACTAAAATAGAGTGGGACTCGTTTGTGACTAACAAGTGTATGTCAAAGAAACAAAAAATTGGCAAGAATGTAAGAAAATTGGAATAATTATTAATTATTGGTGGGAAGGCAAAGTGATACATTGTGGAAAACAGTGCAGCAGTTTCTCAAAAAAAATTAATACTGAACCACCGTGTGACACAGTAAGTCCACTGCTAGAAAGATACTCAAGACACTTGAAGATGATGAATACAATAGATATGTTCATCAATGTTCATTCTAGTACTATACCTAATAGTCAAAAGTTGGATGCATATTAGCTGATGAATGGATAAATAAAAAATACTGCAAAAATACAGTGTGAAACTACTCAGTCAGAAAGAGAAATGAAATCATAAAACGTTCTACAGAATGGATCAAGCTTAAAGACATTCTGCTGAGTAAAATAAGTCAATCACAGAGGGTTAATTGAGTTTGTTTATCTAAACAGATAATCTACTGTAACTGAGTCAGTTCTGACTTACAGCAAAACTAGGGGGGGGGGCAGAATATAATTGCCTCTGGGCGTTTTAGGCTGTAAATCTTTATGGTGCAGAAATTTTCAGTTTTCTTCTAAAAAGTGGCTGACATCTTGAACATTGTGGTACAAGTCCATCTAGTTACACTGTGCTATTAGGGTTTCTTTTAAAAAGATAAGAACAGGCAAATGTAGAGAGACAACATGTTGTTTATGTTGTTGTTCATGGCCCTTTGCACAACAGAACAAAACACTGACTGCCCTGCACTATCCTCACAATCGCTCTTATACCTGAACCATTGGCACAGCCACTGTGTCAATCCTTCCCATGTGGACTTTCCTCTTTTCCATCACCCCTTCATTTTACCAAACAGGACCTCCTTCTCCAGGGACTGATCTTTCTTGACAATATGTCCAAAGTATGTAAGGCAAAGTCTCCCCATTCTAGTCTCTAAGGATCACTCAGGCCTCACTTCTTACTACAATACAGATCTGTGTGTCCTTTTAGCTGCCCAAGGTGCTCTCAGTATTCTCCTACAACACAGTTCAAATGCATCAATTGCTCATCCTTATTTAATGTCCAACTATCATAGGCATATGTTGCCATGGCTTGGGGCAGGTGTACCTTTGTCCTCAAAGTAATATGCTTGCTCTTGAGTACTCTAAAGAGGTTTTGTACAGCAGATTTATCTAACACAATATGTCTTTCAATCTCTTGACTGCTGCTTCCATGAGTATGGATTGTGTATCCAAGCAACACAAAATCTTTGACAGCTTCAAACTTTTCTCCATCTATCATGATGCTACCTATTGTTCTAGTTGTGAGGATTTTTATCATCTTTACATTGAGTTTAATCCACACAGAAGGCTGTAATCCTAAATCTTTGTCAACAAGAACTTCTATCCCTCCTCATTTTCATCAAGCAAGGTTGTGTCATTTGCATATAGCAGTTTATTAATAAGACTTCCTCTAACTCTGATCCTGGGCTCTTCTGCGTATAAGCCATCTTCTCTGATCGTTTGCTGAGTATATAGATTGAAAAGTATGGCTTCAAGATACAACCTTGACACACAACTTCCCCATTTTTAAACAATGCATATTCTCTTGAACTGCCTCTTGAATGGTGAAGGGGGATTTTTGCTAATAACTTAGTGAGTTTCTGTTCTTGATGATACAAAATCACATTAAGGATAATGGTTGCACCGCTGATTAGTATCATTGGTGTCACTAAATTATACACTTGTAATAAATTGAAGCAGCATGTTCAGATGGCAAAAAAATTAAAAAGTAGCTGATGTGGCTGCTTGTGTAAAATAAAATTCCCATGGAATTTAAGTCCTTGATTTATAGGTTCCAGGTCATAGTCTTGTGGGATATTTAAATTACTTGACTTAATACTATGTTTAGCATTTCTGTTCTACTACTTAGTTTCTTATGTCGTATCTAGGATCTTGATCTTAAACGTTTTCAGGTGCACATTCATTGTTTTGGGTTTTGTTTGATGGGGGGTAGGGGAGGAGGCTGGAGCAACAGAGAGAGAATAAATAAATAGATAAGGAGGAAATGAAATAGTTGTCTGAGTACCTTCATGAACAACTAAATCCTTTGACATGAAACCAGAATGAAGAGATTATGCCTGGTGTACCTTACTGAATATTTTCATCAAAGATCCTATGGAAGATTTTGACCAAACACTCTATGATCCTGATAATAATGGGTGAAATATAGAATAGTTATCTGAATAGTCATAAATTTTAGAACATCTAAGTCGATGAAGCTAAATGAACAACAGAAACAACAGGACAACTGAGATAATCTTTAACTCTGCAATCTTATCAGAAATATCCTATTATCTGTTTAAATCAATAAACACTTTAGCTTCACTGGAATATATTGTCCATTATAAGCATTGCACTCTTGAAACATTTTTATGTGATAAGACAGATAATTGCAATTCAAAATTTAGATTGGACACATTGAGTGAATTTATTTTATCTCATTAGAATTGGAAGTGATCAGAGAAGGAGAGTAAGAATGAATGTACAATTAGAAGAGTGTAATCAATATCAGGGTATTCTACATCCCTAAACTGTTAAATTTATGTATATTCTGCTGTGCATATTTATACATTCATAATCAAGTTCTAAAAAGCAAAAATAGGGGCAGTATCTTAGGTTTCTAGGGTTATCATAATAAAAACTTACGTATGTGATTTTAAGTAACAGAACTTTATTTTCAACAGGTTTGCAAGGAAACATATCCAAATTACGGTTTGAGCCAACTGAAATATTCTTATAATATTTTCCCCCTATTTCTAGAGTCTATTTACATTATTTTGCTGATAGTTACTCAATGACATCTATTCTTTTTTCCCTGAATTTGAATTGTTTTGATGATCAAGATATGAATAGATTTAAGACCATCCTCACACTGCATATCACTAAGATAGCAAAATATAATACCATTTCCAATAAACTCACATACACAGATATAGGAATCACGACTTCAATACATAATAGTGAGAGCATAATTTAATCCATACCAAGTAGATTAGACCTAAAACCTGAACTTGCCATCTTTGCCTCTAAGAAGCATTCTTGCTATATATCTTTTAAGACATTGCTGTTTGTTCTTTGGCCATTCCAAGGAACTTTCATTATTCATCTCCAACACTATGATTCAAATGCATTGATTTTTCTTCAGTTTTCTTTATTCAATAATCAACTTTCACAAGTGTACGTTAATCCTGTGGATGGAGTTAGGTGCACCACCTTAGCCTTAAAATAACACCACTGCTTTCCAAACATGAAAGAGATCTTGTACAGCAAATCGTTCATAGTGATATTATTATTCTTTAATTTCATTTGGATCTGTTGCGGTTTCCTATTTCATCTCCAATTCTAGATATTTGCATCTTCTCTTTCTTTTCTTTTGTTAAATTTACCTGTGGTTTGTTGATCATTTCAAAAACCATTACCTGTCTTGTTGATTTGTCCATTGTTTTTCTGTTTTCTCCCTTATGATTGCTGTAATCTTTATAATTTATTTTGTGCTATTGTTAGAGGGTTTATATTTTTTAAGTAGCAGCGAAAATAATTTTATGGTGGGGGGGGCACCAACAACATGAAAACTCTGTTAAAGGGTCGCAGTATTAGGAAGGTGGAGAACCACTGTTCTAAAGAGATCTTGTGCAGTGGATTTACCCCATTCATTTGTTTTTTTTTCAATTTTTAATCATTTTATTGGGGGTCATACAATTCTTATCACAACCCATACACACATCCATTGTGTCAAGCGCATATGTACATTTGTTGCCATCATCATTCTCAAAACACTTGCCTTCTACTTGAGCCCTTAATATCAGCCGCTCATTTCCCTCCTTCCTCCCCTGATGCCCTTGTTCTAATTTTTGTATGTGTTGTTTTAGGTGTTGATTTTGAATTTCTCTCCTTTTCAGTGTATGTTATAAATTGGTATGTATGCTACAAATTGGTCTCTGATCATTGTTTTTGCTGTGTCACAAGGTCCTGCTATGTTGTGTTATCCTTTTTGTTCGGTCCAGAGATTTTCAAATTCAACCTGCATTCTATTGCCCAGTTGTTTTAGGGCCGTATGTTGTCCAGTCTCCATCTATTTGTCTTTTACGTTCCTATTCTTTTTATAGTTGACTTCAGTTTAGAAAGTAATGCTCTGAGAAAATAGAAAGGATTTCAACCTTTTCCAACGTTGTGAGACGTGCTTTCTGTTCTAGATTATGCACTGTGTGCGCTGGAGAAGAAGGGACTCTAGGGTGTCGCAATTAAAATTTCATATGTAATCTGAGAGGTTGAGGAGATTGATGGTGTTGTTTACCTCTCTGTTTTCTTTCTTTCTTTATGGTCTGTCCTAGAGAATGGTGTTTTGAAGCCTCCTACTATTTTAATATTAATATTAAATCAATATCATTGTTAAGCTGTTTCTGAATTCTGTACATGTCACTCTGTATTCTTGTCTCCATAATTTCTGCTGAGAAGTCTGAGTTTATTCTCATCAGTTTACATTTGTAGGTGATTTTTCTTTTTTTTCCCAAAACTCCCTCAGAATTCTCTCCTATTCATTAAACTTATAAAATTTTACTATTTTTTAACTTATGGTTTATCCTATTTTTGAGGCTCTCTCAAATTTTTGAATAATTGTTATATTCCCCTTTGTGATGTGGGATTTTTTCTCCATGATTTCTCACCTTATTTTCCTTTTAGGTTTTTTAAGACTTTTTCTTTATTCTTTCTCCAGGATGCCCATGATATGCAGGTCGTTTCTCTTGATGGTGCTCATGTCATTCTCATGCTTTCTTCAGACCCTTTGCTTTTCTTTCCCTTGTTTTTCACATTGGTGAAGTCAGAGTGATTGTCTTCAAGCTCATACCTTCAATTTTCCTTTTCTTCCATTCTGTTCCTCAGATGGTTACCATGTTGCCTAATTCTGGTATGTCAGTTACCTTCTGCGATTTCTTTTGGCTGAAAGGTTAAAGTTTTTCAATTTCTTCCTTTGTTCTCATGAGAACTCCCCCATATCTCTCAAAGAAATCTAAATGTCTCTCTTTTAAATTATATTTCTGGTCATTTCAAGGCCCTCTTTTCAGAGTAATTCATTTGGTTTGGGTAATTTTGGGTTGTTTATTTTTCTTGATATTTTTTGGGGTAGTGTGAACGGCTCCTGCTTCCTTGATATTATTGTACAGTTATTATTGGTGTTTGGGTTGCTGGATTGTGTAGGTGTAGTTGGCTTTATCGACTGGATTTGAGGTCTACCAGGAGTTGGAAAAAAATATAATGGGGAAAAGGGGAAAGATGTGGGTATTTTGGGAAGGTAGACAGGGAGAAAAAAGAAAATAAAAATAATTATAATATTAAGGAGCTGCCTAGAGAGACCAAAAGAGTTATAAAAATGAGTAAAAATTATGTTTAAAGGTGTAATAAAATGCAATAGGTAACATGGTTGCATGCATCACTAGCAGAAGGAGAAAGCATAGAATCAACTCTTCTGCCCTGTGTCATAATTTAGTCCAAATGGATTTTGATCTACAATCTCTTCTGCAAAATGCCTCACTCATCCAGTATATTGATGACATTATGCTGACTGGACCCCCTAAGGAGGATATGTCAAACTCTAGATTCATTGGTACAATATATGTGTGCAAGAGGTTGGGAAATCAACCCGATGAAGATTCAAGCACCTTTCAACTCAGTAAAATTTGTAGGGGTTCAGTGGTGTAGGGCATGTCAGGACATTCCTACTAAAGTGTAGGATAAGCTATTGCACCTAACTCCCTTCCCTATTGTGCCACTTGTTCCTCTCCCGATTTTGGAGGCAACATATCCCTCATTTGGGTGTTCTACTTTGACCTATTTATCAAGTGACATGAAAGGCCTCCAATTTTGAGTGGAGTCCAGAACAAGAAAAGGCTCTTCAAGAGGTTCAAGCTGCTGTACAACCTGCTTTGTCACAGGGACCATATGATCCAGCTGATCCAATGGTGCTATAGGTGTCAGTTGTAGATACAGATGCAGTGTGGAGTCTTTGGCATGCCACTACTCGTGAATAACAGCGTAAACCATAGGGATTTTGGAGTAAAGTCCTGCCATCTTCTGCAGAGAAGTTCTCCCTGTTTGAAAAACAGCTGGTGGCCTGTTGCTGGGACTTAGTGGAGTCTGAACACCTCAACATGGGCCACCAAGTCCCCATGAGGCCTGAACTAACTATCATGAACTGAGTATTGTCTGACCCACAGTGTCATAAAATTGGATGTGCACAGCAACACTCCATTGTTAAATGAAAATGGTATATATGAGATCACGCTAAAGGAGGACCTGAAGGTACAAATAAGTTGTATGAAGAAATAGCTCAAATGCCCACTGTCTCCACTCCTGTTACAGTGCCTTCCTTCTCCCAGTCTGAACGTAAGGCCTCCTGTGGAATTCCTTATGATAAGTTAGTTAATGGAACAACAGAAAATTCATACTTGGTTTACGGATGGCTCTGCATGATATGCAGGTGCCTCTTGTAATTGTACATTATCAGCATTACAGCCCCTTTCTGGGATCTCCCTAAAGGACAGTGGTGAAGGGAAATCCTCCCAATGGGCAGAACTTTGAACAGTACACCTGGCCATTTTGTTTGCCTGGAAGGAGAAATGGCCAAGTGTTAGCTTTTATACTTATTCATGGGCTGTGGTTAATAGCTTGGCTGAATGGTCAGGGAATTGGAAGAAACAGGACTGAAAAATTGGTAACAAGGAGTGGGGGAAAGGTATGTATACAAACCTCTCTGAATAGGCCAATATAGTAAGATAACCATGTCTCTTGAGAACACCAACCAAAGGGTTCCCTCTGAAGAGGGCCACTTTAATAATCAAGTGAATAAGAAGACATGTGCTGTGGAGACTGGTCCTCCTCTTTCCTCTGCCACTCCTCTCTTTGCCAAATAGCCACATGAACACAGTGGACATTGTGGAAGAGATGGAGGTTATGCATGATTGCAGCAACATGGACTTCCACTCACCAAGGTTGACTTACTGACTTGACCACATCCACTGTTAAATGATTCATCCACCAGCTACAGTATCCAACATTGAGTCCAAGATATGGGAACATTCCTTGAGGAGATAAACTAGCAACCTGGAGGCATGTTGATTACATAGGACCACTTCCATCATGGAGGGGGCAATGTTTTCCTTACTGGAATAGATACCTACTCTGATATGGATTTGCCTTCCCTGTGAGCAATGTTTCTGCCAAAACTACCATTCAAGGATGTACAGATTGCCTTATCTATCAGCATGGCATCTTACATAGCATTGCTTCAGATCAAAGAACTCACTTCACAGCAATTGAAGAGTGAAGACAATTGGCTCATATCCATGGAATCGACTGGCCATATCATGTTCTTCATTATCCTGAAGCAGCTGGCTTAATCGAATGATGGTGTGGCCTCCTAAAGACACAATTATGGCACCAGGTAGGTGACAGCAACTTGCAGAACTGTGGCAATGTGTCTCCAAGAGGCTGTGTTTGCTTTAAACCAGCAGGCAATATATGTGCTGTGTCTAATAGCCAGGATTCATGGGTCCAGAAACCAAGGGGTAGAAGCTGGAATGGCACTACTCACTATTATTACTAGTGATCCACTTGCAGCAATTTTGCTTCCTGTCCCAGCAACCCTGTGTGCTTCAGGCTTGGAGGTCCTAGTCTTGACAGAAGGAACTCTCCCACCTGGAAACACAGCACAGATTCCACAGAACTGGTATCTGAGAATGTCCCCATGGTCACTTTGGGCTTCTCATGCCTTTGGATCAACAGGTCAAGAAGGGTGTCACTCTACTGAGTGGTGTGATTTATCCTGATTACCAAGGAAAATTGGAGTGGTGCTACATAATGGGGGTAAGAAGAATATTTCTGGAATCCAGGAGATCCCATAGGCCGACTCTTAGTACTGCCATGTTCTGTGATTAACTTAACTGGTAAACTACAACAACCCAATCTTGACAGGTGATCTAATGCCTCAGACCCCTCAGGAATGAAGGTCTGGGTCACCCCACCAGGCAAAGAACCACAGCCAGCTGAGTTGCTGACTGAGGGCTAAGTTAATACAGAATGGATACTAGAAGAAGGTAGTTCTACCTATCAGTTGGGATCATGTGTTCAATTGTAAAATTGAGGCTTTATATGTGTTTATTGAATGTCTTTCCTTTTCTAATGTATGATGTACCAAAAACAATTAGATTCAGTATGTTTTCATTTATATGTATGATAGATGTTATGATGTTAGGTATAAGTGTGATTTCATTAATGTCTGGAAATTTTATGTAGCTAAAGAATTGTGTTTAGGTGCCAAGTTGGCAAGGGGTGGACTATGATAGGTAGGTTTATTGTGCCAACCTGGCCAATAGGAACAAGGGGGATAAATCAGGTCACAGCTTGTTTGGAGGGCAAAGAGATAAATGGCTCAGCAAGGCCTGCCCCTCTCTCTCTCTTGGTCTCTGGTGACCTGACCAATGTGGCTGCTGCTTTAGCTAGTTCTCTGCCTCTATTTGTGAGCCACATTACCTGTGAGACCAGCCAACCTGTGGGTCATGTAGCTAGAGCTTGAGGTTCTTTTGAGATCTGCTACATCACACTGCTGGTATGTACATTGCTTGATCTTGAGGCTAATGGATCCTGTCTTCTCAGTGCTTCCACAGGCCAGAAAGTTGAGGGTTTCTCTGGCTGGATTAAAATGGGGCCTGGAAAAATCAGCTCTTTTAGGGGAGGAGAAAGCACTGAAGCAGACTGGGCCAACGGTCATAGTGAAAATAAGTCAGGTTATACTGTTATTAAACTTAAAAATAAAAGAATGTTGTACTTAGCGTTTAAGTTGATTTTCTGGTTCTGGGAAGCACAGTATTCCCTCTGAGTGAGACTCTCCAGTATATGCCAAGAAGATCTTCCGAGATTGTTATCTGATGGCCATATTGCCCAATGACTCTCAAGATCTTATTTTTAGTCTTGTTGTCTTGTTTTAAATTTCTTCAACTTCAACCTTAACTTACATATTGATGGTATTCTGCAGTCAACTTCTGGCTTTATTTTGATGGCCAACATTAAGCTTCTCCATCATCTCTTCCCACAGATGTAATCAATTTGATTTCTAGGTGCTCCATCAGGCAAATTTTATATATGCAGTTGCAATATATGTTGTTGAAAAAATTTGCAATGAGAAATTTTTGGTCTTGCAATATTCTATCACATATACTCTAGCTTCATTTCTTCACCAAGGTAATATTTTCCAACTCGAATGCCTTCCTCTTTGCTTGCAAATTTACATTCTAATAGCCAATGATTATCAATGCTACTTGTTTGCATTCCTGCCTTGCAAGGACTAGAGTATTGCTGTGATGTTGGGAAGTGTGTCACTTGTGTGACTCAACCAAGTAATAGTTATTTCATTGACTAAGGAAACTGAAAAAAACCGTGTATCCTTGAATTATTTTGTTGATAGAAAATATTGAATGTAATGCCAAAAGAAGGAAAACAAAAATCTATGATGGAAGACATCAAGACAGAATGTGTTTTGCGAGAGAGGAAGACTGGATTTTCTCTCATGTACTTTGGACAACTTGCCTAGAGAGACAAGACATTGGAGATGTATGTCATGCTTTGGAAAATATAATATTGGCAAAAAAGATGAAGACCTTCAAAAAGATGCATTGACACGGTGGTCAAAGCAATGGCCTCAAACATAGAAATGATTGGGCGGATGGGGAAGTATGAGGCAGCTTTTATTTTCTGCTGAACTAGCATCTCTCTGGTTAGAACTGACTTAATGACACCTTACAACAAGATGATCAGAAGACTATATCATGTTTTTAAATTATGATATAGCCATGCATATGAAATCTCTACCAGCTATAGCAGTAATTATTAGTGAAAAAGAGACAGATTAACCACGGGGAAAAAAAAAAGATTATTTCAAAGTAGTATAAAGGGCCATATAATATAAATCTAAATCATAAGTTTCTAAACTCATTTGGGTTGTAACCTCCTTTTAGAAAAAATAGAAACTTCACAGTGCCTCCCTGGAAAATAAAAACACCGAATCCCTTACTACAGGATAAAATGTAAGCATCTGCTTTGCCGCCCCTTTTGATTATTTTCGTTCTTCCCAAGGGGTGATAGCATACACTGGGAAACACTGATATGGTAAGGCTTGTCTTCCTGCTAATTATAAAATGAAAATGCAACAATCATTTACAAAAATGTGTCTTTGAATAAGCTGAATTCAGTATTTCACATTTGAGAAAAAAATTAGTCAGGATTTGACATGCAAAAATATATTATGTATTGTAAATGTCATTTTATAACCATCGTAAGCATAGATTTTTTGGAAAATATAAAGATTGTTTTTTATCTCAATGACTAAATTGTAAACCATCAGTCTGTTCAGATAGCAAACAATACATTTATTAGGTTTAATTCAGGTACGCAAGTAGCATTGCATAGAAACCTCGATATTTGATATCACAGCAGCCCTATTATCTATACTTTTAAGATATTTACTGTTTTTTTATTTAAAGTAATTTCAATGCATTCCACTTTTCAAAGACATAAACCTCTTGAAATTCTGATTTCTTATGCTGCCACGGAATTATCTAATTGCTTCGTTTTAAGGCAAATTAATTTGCTCATATGCTCAATATAAGTATCATCCAATTTTCCTCTCTGTGGCCTTTTGCTTAAGGAGTGATTAAATTGATGACATTTTTAATTAAAACAGTGCTATCTATTTTATAAAGCATTAAGCTTGCGATTGATTACAGAGCCTGAATGAAATTTTAGTTGATGTACAAGGTTGTGTGTCATCCTGTATCTATTAGCACATAAGTTTCAGATTCCTCGGATAAAGCAGTGGATTACTTATCAATAATATCATTAGAGATTAGAATTTTAATACTAAAAATATACTTTTAAATTTCTTTGTATCCCCTAATAATTTTAGTTTTCATTTGAAAATTAAAGATGTAACATCTGATCAATCTCTAGAGCCTTGGAAAATAATCTGTGATTTAATACATATTTATCCAAAGTACTCCAAACTCTGGGAAATGTTTCAGATTATCTCTGTGAAGTTTCCCCTATGTGCTCAACAGATTCTTCAAGTGCTTCCAGGCAACGCTGTGAGGAATGGTGTCAAATAAAATAAAAGGTAGAGAATGAAGTCAATCAAAGGGAGATTGGAAACTGGAAATATTGTAATTTTCATCTATAAACAGAAGCCCAACAATTTGTTGGTATGCACAAAGTAGAGATTTTACTAAGTATGCAGCAAAAGAATTCATTCAGAAACTCCCCAGTCAAGACTGACATCCAGATTAAAGCACATGTAATAGATAGAGAGCTATATTAAAAGGTAAAATATTTTGACTAACGTGTGGCAATTATGTGCAATTCTAGTTTCACTCAAGGATAACAGTACCCCTAATGTCTTCTGCAGAGAGTAAATGAAGTTAACAGCATATTGAATTGTTGTTGCTATGTGCCCATCAACTCTTTTCCAGCCCACAGTTACCCTGTGCATAACAGAACAAGGAACTCCATTGTCCTGCACAATCCTCTCACTTGGTCCTCTGCGTGAGGCCATTGTTGCAAGTCATGGTGTCAATCCATCTTGTTGAAGGCTGCCCTCTTTTCCACTGGCCCTCCCTTTTACCAAGCATGATGTCCTTGGTCAGGGATTGGCATCTTCTGACAATATGTCCAAAGTATTAAAGAGACAGCCTCATCATTCTTGTTGCTAAGGGGTACTTTTGCAAGACAGATCAGTTCGTCCTGTTGGCAGTCAATGACACATTAAATATTCTTCTCCAACACTCAACTCAAATGAATATAATTGAATTCTATTCACACAAATTCGATTTATAAATTAAACCCCCCTAAACATTTGGAAGGAGATCAAGTTGTACAATGTTAGGCACCAGGCTAGTTACTAATATTTTGGTGATTTAAACACATTAGCTGATTCTTGTAAGAAAATACCTTTTAATCTGCTTTTACTCTCTATTAAACCACTCTACTCATTCTCATATGGTTTCCATAAGTTGGAAGGAATTTACTCAATGCAATGCATTTGGTTTTATAATAGTGGAAGTGTAGCTGATCCTGGAAGAATACAGGTTTGTGAACCCACTTATGCACATTATTTTTTTACAGGTTACTCTTTCAGTGAGTTTAAGTGTTTCCATATTAACTATTCACTCAGAGATGTTTAGCATTGCATGGTATTTGAAGTATATACCTACAACACTCAAGTTCACCACAATAGCACCAGGAAAAATAATTAACCATAAATAAAACTAATGCCACTTTGTGTATATGATTTTCTCTCTTAGCTTTATAAAGTAGACCAAATGATTGCAGGGCATATTTTAAATCAGTAACTTTTAAGAAATAAAAGAGTAGATTAGTGACAAAAGATAATAGGCCTGGGGAGAAACCCACAGTATTTGAAAATAGAGGTAGATCGGTGTGTGACCCCAGGCCAGCCAGGATGACCACACACTGCAGCAAACACAAATTATAAAGTAGTGTAAATAATATTAAAAGGTTTGTTTTGCTAATTTTATCTTGTATTAAATTTGGTAACTCTATTGACTTCACATACACTACTTTTATACGTGTAAATTGGTAATATCTTCCTCTTTAAACACAGCAGAAAGAATCATAAACAAAAAGTAGTAGTACACACCTTAGTTTAAAAGATGATGTGCTGAAAATGTCATTGAATTGTTGTTTGGTGCCTATGAATCGGTTCCCAATCATAACCATATCTACAACAGAATGATCTGCTGCCATTTCAGAGCAGTTTGACAAATGAAAAAATAAAAGTGCAAAATAATATTTACTTTATGCTTAGAAATAAATAATGGAGAGTAGATAAATAAGATGACTTAGATAACAGATATCCATAGAAAAGAAATATAAAAGTGGTACAGTTGAACAGAATAGGAAGCATAATTTGAATGAAATATTTAATTTTAAGTGATAAACAGTGATTTGCCATTTCAGTGGTTGGAAGCAAACTATGATCAATTGTTAAATAATTAAAATAGAAGCAGACATATATTTTAAAAGATAAGAAAAATAGCTAATATATATATCCTTTGGGAACTCAAAGCTTCAAGCCAAAAATCATAATAGTATTCCAGGATCACATAATACAGCCTTGTTAGGCTCTGAAAATAGTTTAGACTTTATTTAATTGTACAAAGGCATCACTGGAAAGTTTATGTTTCAAAATACTATATTCCTTTGGGGAAGATGTACTTTGGTGTAGGTGAGACACATTTAAAATGTATATATTTTATATATATGTATTTATACAAATATGCATAAACACATATACAAATGTGTATACACACACTTATGTAACCCTCGTTTGTCAATGTATCAAATTGTGATGGCTTGCAAGTTGCTGTGATGCTAAAAGATGAGGTATTTTCTCAAATGAATACAGGATCCCCATGGTGAACAGATTTCAGCAGAGCGTCTAAACTAAGAAGAGATTACAAAGACAAAGAAAGAACTCATTTCAGAAATGTTAGACGTTGAGATCTGATGAATAACGAATGGAGCTGGAGGATGAACCCCTTGGTTTGGAAGGCGCTTAAAACGTGACAGGAGAAGAGCAACCTCCTTAAAGGATTTTCTCACTTGAGATGCCTTTGTATGTCACCTCTGGCCCAAAGAAAGCCCATGTAAAATAGAAATAAACGTTTCCTAGTCCTGCATCATCTGCACGATTCTTGTTATTCTCATAATAATTCAGCCACTGAGTCTCTCTCTCTTCTATGGCCACCTTCTACTTTATCAAGAGTGCTCTTCCTCAGGGACTGGCATCTCCTGATAACTTGTACTGATTTAAGGAGGCAAAGTCACCTCATTCCAATGTCTAAGGAGCATTCTGACTATGCACACTTCCTCACTGGTAGATTTGTTTATTCTTTGAGTAGTTGGATGCACTTTCATCATTCATTCACCAGCATCATAATTCAAGTATACCAATTCTTCTGTGGTCATCCTTATTCATTGTCCAGTTACCCCATCCACAGACTTTATTGAAAGCACTATGACTTGGTTCAAGTGTATATTAGTCCTAAAAGTGACATCTTTGCTCTTTTACACTTCAAATAGTTCTTCTCCAGATTTGTTCAGAGCAATATGTCTTTTATTTCTTGGCTGTTGCTTCCTTGCATGTTAATTGTGCAATAAAATAAAATAAAATAAAATTCTTGACAACTTGAGCCCTGTCTTTAGCTACTCTATCAGGATGTTGTCTATTGGTCAGGCTGTCAGGATTTTTTTTCTTTATATTGAATTGTAATTTATATAGAAGCCCTCATCTTGGCTTTCAGCAAGCAAATTGTATCATCTGCTTTATGCAGATGATAATGAGCCTTCTTCCAGTCCTGATGCTATGTCCTTCTTTATGCAGTCCTTCTGTGTCTGAGATCATTGGCTCAGCTTACAGATTAATTAAGTATTTTAAAAAGCTACCACCCTCATGCACATCTTTCCTGATTTTAAACCATAAAATATTATCTTCTATTTGGATGACTGCCTCTTGGTCTATGTATAAATACTAGATGAGCCCAATGAAATGGTGGTTCTAGAATTCCTAATCTGCTTAATGTTATTCATAGGTTGTCATGATACAGATAGTTCAATGTTGTTACATAATCAATAAAACACAAGTAACTATATTTCAGATTTCTTGGATAGAACAGTGTATACTTTCAGTACTGAATCTATTTGTTAGAAGATTTCAATTGATATTCTATTACCTCTTGGAACCCTGATTTTGGAAAACACCTCAGTGCAGCTTAGACTTCTTCCTTCAATATTGGTGGTTCTTGTTCATATAATACATCTTGAAATGGTTAGACATTAATCAATACACTCGTTCTGCTTCTTCATTTCATCTTCTTTTTCCCATCGAACCCTTTAATATTTCAACTCAAGGCATATTTTTTTCAACTTGATATGCTAAACATGTTATTTCCATTGTGTTTTCTAGCTCTAGGTCTTTGTACATTTTATTATAATTTCATTTGCATTCTCAAGTAGACATTTGAAATGTTCTTTTCAGCTGTTTTACTTTAGCATTTCTCTGATTAACTTAACAAGTTTCACAGTGTCTACTAATATCCACTTTGGTTCTTTCTTTCTTCCTCTCCTTTTTTATGACTTTTTCATTTTTCATGTACAATCTTGCTATTCCATATTACTGATAAAGGGGGTTTTGTCATTAAAAGGTAACTGGCTATTAAAAACTCTATCATAAGATATTTAGCTTCATTTATACCACCAAGGCCATTTTTCTCAACAACTAATCTGTCTCCTTTATTTCAAACTTTATCATTCCAAACACTAATAATTATCACTCTACCTTGCTTCCACGTTTGAATAATTTCAGAACTAAGAAATAGGTAATTTTTCAACTCCTTCATTACGAGCTTTAGTGGTTGTATATGTTTGAAGCATAATAGTATTAAATTGTACTCCTTGTAGACATATAGATATTATTCTGTTACAGACAACATTGCAGTGCATTAGATATTTTTAAAAGATTACATTTCAAAATTACATTTTGAAAGTTAATGTAAATTGCTCTTGATTTGTCTTTAATTTGTAATTCCTCTTAATTTTTCATTCCTGGCATGCATTCAGGTACCATACAGTTGATTCTGATTAGTAGTAGTGATCCTATGTATAACAGAAGAAAACACTTCCTGGTCCTGCCCTTTCCTTGAACTTATTGATACAAATGAGCCTATTGTTGTAACCACTCTATCAATCCAACCTGTTGATGGATTTCTATGCAACAAGGATTCAAAGCAGAATAAAGCCTTCAAAATGGCCATCCCTACCCGCTGAAAGTGAGGTGGAAAGGGAGCCCTTGCTGAAGAAGACAAGGATTCCAGCCTTCAATGTGAATTACAACTTAATACAAAGAACCAAAATAAACCCTTACAACAGGACCCGCAGGTAATATCTGATAAATGGAGCAAAGATTAGACTTGTGAAGGATTTCATCTTGCTGGGATCCATGACCAATAATAAAAAAATGCAGCAGTCAAGGAACCGAGCAAATCATTGCTGTGGATAAATGTGCTGCACAGTACCTCTTTTAACGTGTTTTGGAGCAAGAATACCACTTTGAGGACTTGAGGTACATGTGCCTGACCCAAACCATGATATTTTTAACTGCCTTACGTGAAAGTTGGACATTGAATAAGGACAAGCAATGAAGAATTAAATGCACTGAAACGATGGTATTGTCTAAGAATGTTGATAATACTATGCACTGTCAAAAGATCCAACAAATTTGTCTTGGAAGAAATATAGCCAAAATGCTCCTTAGATGCAAGGATAGTAAGATTTCATCTCACATACTTTGAGTATGTTATCAAGAGAGAACAATCCCTGGACAAGAATACTCTGCTTGTTAAAGCATAGAGTCAATGAAAAAGAGGAGTATCTTCAATGAGAAGGATTGACACAAGGGCTACGACAATGGGTTCAGATATAGTCACAACTGTGAGGATGCCACAAGATTAGGGAATGATTCATTCTGTTGTATGTGGGGATGCGATGTGTCTGCACTAGTTCTATGAGATTTAACAACAACAACAACAACAACAACAACAACAACAACAATGCAACTATTTCAGGCCACTCATTCCTAGGATATTCATTATTATATTGCAATTTATTTGAATAAAATATCAATTTTCCTAGATCCATAATTCTACATTCCATGTTCCAATTACTTACAGTTGTTTTCAGCTATTTCTTCCCATACTGAGTCATGTCCAATCAGCAAAGGAGAGTCCTAAAAGTTTGTTTAAATCAAAGATGTTTCGAGGATTTATTGATGAAGATCAAATCAATGATATTCAGTAAGGATTAGCATTCATTACAAAGAAAACAAAGAAACACACACAATTGGATCAATAGGCAACATTGTGACATACAGAAAATGTATAAGTGATTAAAGATTTCATTTTACTTGGATCAGAAATCAGTGCACATGAAAACAGCAGTCAAAGAATAAAATGACATCTTGTATTTGGTACAAGATCTAATTAAAATGTTTCAGAGCAGATATGTCACTTGTAGGACTAATTGTGTCTGATCCAAGCAATGGTATTCATTTTGCCCTGTAGATATATGTGAAATCTTGACAATTAATAAGGAAAATAAAAGTAATGCAATACTTTTGAGCTTTGGTGTTGGTGAAGAACAAACTAATGGACTGCCAGACAGTGAAATCTGTCTTGACAGAAATATTGCCAGCATGTTGAGGGTCAGTGAAAGATAGGAGTGAATTGACATAGTGGTTACAATTGGCTCAAATAAAGTAATCTGACCATGGCACAAGACATGGCAGTGTTTATTTCTGTTGGACATAGAATCTCTATGAGTTAGGGCCAACTCACTGGCACCTAACAACAATATCCCATATATTTGTAGACCATGTATTTATCACATATAGCCCACAATTAGATATAGCTATATATAATACATATTACATGTAAAACAATATAGCACACAGCATATCTTATAACATAGATTTATATGTGATAAATGTATATTATATTCATATGTAATTTATGTACGGTAAATAGGTATCACACATAACCCACAATTATACACACATACACATGCACACATACGTGTGTATCTTTGTCATTTAAATGTGCTTGGAAAGTCATAACAATGTTAATTGTGCTACTGCCATGGCATGAAAAAACTGGATATATTACAAAAGTCACGATTTAAAAAACACTAGAGGGTGAGGAAAACAAGGCATTTCAGAGATGGCAATCCCAATTCAGGTTTAGAATGAGGAAATTCAGCCTGGTTTGAAGTCAGGAAAGTTGAGTTTCGGGGCAATATGCTCAACTGTGTTTGTTCAATCTGCATGCAGAGCACATTCTCGGAGATGCTGGCCTGTTTGAAGGTAAGCACAGTATCAGAAATGGAGTAAGATTCATTAATAACCTGTGATATTCTGAGGACACAACCTTGCTTACTGATTGCCAAGAGGACTTGGAGCCCTTGCTGATGAAAATCAGACTGCATTCTTCAATACGGATCACAGTTAAGTGGAAAGAAAACTAAACGAGTAGACAACATCATGATAAATGAGGAAAGGCTGAAGTTGTCAAGTTATCATTGAATACGGAAGACTGCAGGCTAATTGATGAATTTTAATTATAGTGTTGCCGAAGTGTATTGAAATTATCAGGGAACGCCGGACAAACAAATCTGTATTGAAGGAAGGAGGTACAGCAAACATGTTCCTTAGAAGTAAAGATAGCAAGAATTCTCACATACTTTAGCCATTTTATAAAGATAATTTAGTTCCTGGCAAAGGAAAAGAATGCAAACAACAATGAGCTCACACATACCAACAACTGTACAGCACTCTACTGTACTGCTCCGTGGCTTATTGGTTATTCTCAGGTAAGGCACCTAGTAACACCACTTTTCTAACTCTCTATAGATGAATATATACATCTTTTCGGGAGTACCCCTGATATATAGTGCATACTTATAGACACACACATTTGTGTGTATATTCCCAAGTGCATGCACTCAGGCATACATATATGTGGACTTAAAGAAGTTGGTGAAAATATTAAATTATCTTTTAGCTTTATTTTCCCACAACTATTTGAAGCCCTTTTGTACAGATATATACACATTACAATGGTGTAACATTTGGTATACATAGATACAGAAACCAAATATTACACAAAGCTCCTTATAAATTATACTAAAATATTAACAGCCACTAGGACTGAAATGATTATGGTCCATTTTTTTCCTTTCTTAAAAAATGCATACTAATCACGATTTTTGGATGAGGGATTAGGATAAGCTAGTTGAAGGAGGTATAAACCTACAAAGTTTAAATGTTCAGCTGCTAGTTGAGAGGCTTGGAGCTCTGTGGGAATGAGCTGGAGATCTGCTCCCACCGAGATAACGAGGAAGCCTTAAGGGGCTGTTCTAGTCTGTAATATGGGGTGGCTGTTAATTTGAAAATATTTGAAAGCCCATACTACACTTTGAAAACCACCCCTAAATCTCAGTGTATTAAAACAGTACCTGTTCTTTGTTTTCAGGATAAGTGTTCTTGGTGCCTAAGGTTCTGGGTGTCTGTGGTGCTAATATTCTTAGTGTTCCGCGCTCCAAAATCTTGACACCCAGTTGCTCAACCATGTCTCAATCTACGCAGGTGTCTACTGTATCCCCTAGACCAAGTGGTTTGACAGCAAAAAAGAATCCGTGATGTATTTGGGAACTACCAACTAATGATACACACAGGACACTTCCATTAACTAATGATACACACAGGACACTTCCATTAACCACCCACCTCAGGTTAGCATGCATTGGTTACATGGCTCCCTTAGAAGTTGTGAAATGGAGTGGGATTCTCCCTCAAATGGAGCTGCACAATGAAAAGCAGCAACACTCCATGCGTTTCAGCAAACATTCATTGCCAGCATTAAGCATCCATGGAAGTGTATTATAATCTACACATAAAATTAATTCATTGGTTCCATATTTAACCCATCTAACGAGTTGCTTAATTTATGTTTTTGTTGCCTTTGTCTGTTCTTTGCTAAAGTCGACTCTTAAATTGTGTCTATTTAATTGGTCAAAATAAATTCTGCTCAAATTCAAAATATAAACTGTCTCTACATGTTTTCATTGCTTGTAATTTTTGCAGAAAAGGATTTATTCGACTCTTTCACATTTATCTGTCTCTTCTTTAGTGTACAGAGTAAATTTTGTATTTCACATACTGGGAATTTAGAGCAAAAGGGAGAGAAAAATTATGGAGCTACTCTTTAAACATGCATGCCACATGATAAATCTCATACAGTTTTTTAATTTTAAAATATTTTTCACAAGATAAATATTAAATTTTCTTATGAATACATTCGGATTTCCACCACAGTTGATTTAACACAATTATTTTCTGCCTCATTCATGATATGGCTGCAACAATGGGCTCAAGTTTAGGAACAATTGTGAGTATGGCACAGGACCAGGCATAATGCATAGGACCTTTATGAGTCAGAACTGATTTGATGGCACCTAACCACGAACAACATCTTTATAGTAAAAGTAGTAAGAGGTGATGCAATGGCTTGGAAGCCATTTCTAACCTCCTTTGGCAGTAGCGGGGGTGGGGGGGCAAACCTGTTCTGACACCAACAGGTTCTCCCCCAGCACTCTATTTCTCTGCTAAGTGTGATAAGCAATTGCAATGGTCACACAGAATTTAGAGAAAACGATCACCATTATGTTGGCTTGTTAAGGAATTTAACAGGCTGCTTCAAGGAGATTCAGAAAATGTTCAGGATAGAACTTATTCCACTGCGTTAGCCCTCGGCAGACAGCAGCCAAGTCTCTTTCTGGTCCTGACTCTGTCATGTGATCCTTTGTCTTCTATAAGCCAGGACATCAACCTGCTGCACCAACTCATTGACTCATATGTTAGGGTTGTAGGCACTCTGTTCTAAGAGTGACTCCAATCTCATGGCCTCTGTGCATTCGGTGCTGTTCTTGGCCTCAGTCACCTTAGATAAGGATCCCCATAATTGCTAAAATAATGTCATTTCTCCCTTATGGTCTTAGGACCCTTTCCATTGCTGCTTCTGAAATGCTCCCTTTTAAAAGAGAGAATGGTATTGCAAACTAAGCAATCCCTAGGTCAGTGTTTCACACATTTTATTTCCATGGACCCTGCCAATCTTTTGGTAGAAGTTCTAGAGACATGGGCACTAAAACCATATTAACTGTCTGTAGTGATCATACATTTGTTAGATATCTTTTGCTCCAGAATACTTCCCCTCATCATTCTTCTCATCGTAGTCCTGATGGATACGACTCCCTCAAATCTCCTAAGCACAAAAGGACAAAATCTGTAGTCCACTGCTGTAGAAGCAAGCAGCAAAATGGGCACAAAGCCAGGCTTATAGGGCACCCAAGCGATTGAGTGAGGGAACAGGCAGCTTGGCAGAGAGCCTGAACCGTGCCAGGGAACCATACACTAACCACTCTTGTAAGTATTTTGAGGTGGTAAGTATTTAGAAGCACACTAGGCCAGCGGGCGCCATACATCAGCTGGGATCAAATGGTCAAGGGAGGAGAAAGGGGGTATATAACGTGAAAATGAGATTCCCCCTGGACAGGTAGACAGCCCTATCAAAGGGAGGAAGGATATGGATGGGAAGAACAATGCAGGAGAAGGGAAATGGAGCAAATATGTCTTGGGGGACACATTGGCACATCTGTTGTAAGGAAAAGACACACCTAGAACTTGAGGGCTTAAGCCAGAAAATACGAGGTCTCAGGAATCAGGAGACAGCTCTACCAATGTTGGACAGCTGTTGGTAGGCAGACAAATAAGGTCTTGCTAAATCAATATGTTGCATTAATATATGTATTATTTTGGAAAGCTGTGATGACCATTCTGATGTATTTTGGGTTTTGTTTCTTCATATTAGGTCATCTCTTGAATTTTGAAATATATTGTGTTTTTTTATCTGTTTTACAGTAAATGAAACCCAGGATTGAGGAACCCATAGGGATAAAAAGTAGAACAAGGGTGTCAGGAGGGGGTATAAGTGGATTGATGGGGAGTCGATAAAATGGAGATGATTTTAAGAAACCAAGGAACAAATAGAATGTTTGGTGACTGATTATGGAAGCCATGATACAATTGTGCTTGACTAAATTAAACAATGATGTGAAATTTGGGTTAGTTTTCAAGTAAGAATAAATTGAAAGAAAACAAAAACACAACCCCCATAGAGCAAGGAGTGGTTTGGGGGCTCACACAGAATCCCAGTTCCAGTTTAAAAACAATGAGTTCAGACATCATGGCCCTGCTCACTACTCCAGGAAGAGAGCACAAAGGAGGCGGGTGCTATAGGAACAGATGAAGAAATCGGCAGCAGGTGAAATAGCATCTGGGGTCTTAAAGGCTTGTCTTTGAATAAGCAGCCATCTAAGTGGGAGGTCAACTAAGTCCACATGGAAGAAGCACACCAGTCACTGATGGATTGTGAAGAGAATAATCTAAAGTAGATGGTCACACCAGGGTGCAGCTGCCTTAGCAACTCCCAGCTTCAGCTTACAAGGTTGAATTCCTGTGAGACATCCCCAAGGAGAAGCCACATGGACCTACCCCGATCCAGCTCTGGGTGCTGGCACAGCCATGTGGAGTCACCAGCCAGCACTGAGATGCTTACACCTTCACTGATTCAGCTTTCCTCCTGCAGTTGCCATCATTGTGTCTTTTTGTGAGAGGCGGGAGGACTTTGTGGATTGGTGTTGGACATATGGGTTAATGGGTTAATGTTGGACTTGTGGGCTTGGGAAGCACTGGGTTGGGATGTTTTCTTGATGCTCACTTAACCTTTACATAATACCCTCTCTTCTACATGCATTGCTGTGGATTTATTTCTCCAAAATACCCAGACTAATACACCAGGACTGATGAACCTGAAGAGTCAGCATGTGGAATGAGGGTATGGAGGTTAAGGGGCACAGAGTTGGTAGAGGGGTGAAGGGTTGATGATGTCCAGGGGTTCATCCAGACAGGACTGAACTATGGAATGATTTGTTATGTGCATTAATCCTAATGAATACATGAATTCCATATTTTATACTTAACTCATAGTTATACTCAGCCAAATAGATCACCAGAAGAAAATAAGGTAAAAGTATTATGCTAATAAAAGTTTGCTAATTATTTGGAATGAATCTATAATAATTGAACATGGAAATTTGCTGTCTCCCTGGCCTGAAAATCCTTCTAACAAGGCTTTTCTGTACAACTCTCTCTTGATTCTGGAATGATCTTGCTCCATGGCTTTCCAGGTGCTGGAGGGATATGGCTATTCTGGTTCATTATTCCATCCTAAATTTCTAATCCTTTGTAATAGTCATCTTCAAATTATGCTTACTGAAAATTTCATCTGTTTCCTCCTGTGACCCTAATACATATAATAAAAAATATTTTTAAGTCACTAATTGTCATTGAATTTATTTCGAATCATAGTGTCCCTTAGGACAGAGTAGAACTAACACTTCTGAGTTTCTGAGTCTACCACACTTTACAGAAATAGGAAATCTCATCATTCTCTATCAGAGTAGTTGGTGGTTTTGAAGTGTTGACCTTGTGGTTAGTGGTTCAGAATGTAAATTTTATGGGAACAGGAAACCTCATCTTTTTCTTGAGAAGCCGCTCATGGGTTTGAACTGATGACCTTCTGGCTAAGAGTCCACCATCTACTCAAAACCACCACCAAGGTCTCCAAGTGGCAAGGAACTAATGTTGGATGATTTCAAAAATTGTAGTCCAAATATGTGGAATGAATGGAAAATCTGAATGTTAACTTTAACATGACTGTAATCATGGCTCTGAAAAAGTATCTGCTTCTGATTGCTGCCCATGGACACTTGACTTTGTTATAACATTTCATAAACCAAATTAATTAACATTGTTTAAAAAACAGTTTGTAGTATTCAAAAACAAAATAAATATCATAACGTCAAATAAATAAAACAAAAAGTATCTTAATTAAAACATAAAATAGATTAACTATATCTATATAGGCTTTCATTATTATTTGGCTATAAAATATTTTATTCATATGATCACTGTAATTTAATATATTAATGTAAGGGATAGCTATGGTTCTAATGTATTTTATTTAAACATTAACCTTGATCATAAAATATTATTTAGAGGATCAAGCGAGTAGGGTGATATAGAAGACCCACAAGGTTCATGTGCAATTTAAAATCATTAAAGACATTATAAATTACCTTTAGTAATTTATTGCTTTCATAAATATTCACTTTAGAAAAACGCACTTTAGAAATCCCACACTTTTTTTAAAATTGCAGAAAAGCATGAGAATTATTCATATTTGACTGACTTTGAAATGATCAATTAGATCATAATGATACCTTATTTTAATGTTCCTTATTGCTAGTTGAAATGTGATAGTTAGAAAAATGCAAAAAGAAGCTTTTTAATGATATTGTAACCACTTTTAATATATGTTTTATAATCTGACTATATCACTATCTTCCTTTCATATTTAATTGATAAACACCATCTATGTTTGGAAAGAAAATAAACCCAGCTGATTAGGTAGTACGTGGACGTGGCTAAATTTTGAATATATAAGCCTGTTGTTGCTGCTGTCAGGCACCACCCGCTGGTCCTGTCTCATAGTGAGCCTATGCACAACAGAGCGAAACACTGCCAGTTCCTGTCTCGTTCTTACAACGGCTGTTATGTTTGAGACCATTATTGCAGCCATTGTGTCCATCCAGCTCTTCGAGAGACTTTTTTATTTTTGGCTGCCCTCCTACTTTGCCAAGGATGATATCCTTGGCAGGAACTGTTTTTGTCACATCGCATATTGAAATTACATTAGGCAAGAGATGCAGTCTTGCTATCCTCATTTCTAAAGAGCATTCCAACTGTACTTCTTCCAAGACAGGGGTCTTTAAATCTTCATGCTCTCTACGATGATGTCTGACCCTCTTCATTCCAGAGAGATCTCCTTTCCTACATGCATTTCTTAATCATGCTTCCAAGTGGTATATGTGACAATATTTATTAATTTGTGTTATGAAATATGAATCAATATGATACATGCCACTATCATGTATAAGCATGAATTACTGGTGCTAGTTTTGCCCTGTGTCTCTTCTCTTGCACCAGACTTGTGGAAAACCTTCAATACTTAATTTTTGTTGGCCAATCATCCAGTCATCCTTGACTCATATTCTCATAATGACACTGTGCACAAATGAATCAAGCGTTGCTCTTCTTCAGCCATACCTGTGATTTGTTATGAATTAGACCTCTGTGAGCCACAAGGTTCCGTTGGTTCATTTTTGGAAATAGATCACCAGGATCATTGTTTTTAATGTTCTGCAAATTCTAAACAAAGAAACAGGATCTTTTATTCCTGGTTTCTCCCAATTAACATAACTTTTTGAAGTTTAATCTATAATGTAGCATGTGCTGACACACTTTCTTCACTTCTTTTTAGCCCTTTAACTGTGATCCAGGTTTCTGGACATTTTTTAAGACCCAAATGACATAGCTCTTAATGCAATTTCTTTGAATTTAAGTCCACTTCATAATGCCTACTCACATTTTTAATGAGCAGTACATTTAAAATATCAAAACATAACTGTTTCTACAGTTTTTCAAAAGTGCTTCCTTATATATTATCTTGTATAAGAATTAGCTGACCCAAGCCATGGTAGCTTCAATTGCCACATATGCCTGTGAAATGGAAGGATGTACCTCTAACCCTTTCCCTGGGATAGGGGGCGGGCAACAGAAAAGTGGGTAAAGGGAGACTTTGGTCAGTGCGACACATGAAAAAACAATAATAATTTAACAATTATCAAGGGTTCATGAGGGATGGAGGGTAAAGGAGCGAGGGGAAAAAATGGGGAGCTGATACCAAAGACTGAAGTTGAAAATGATGATGGCAACCAATGTACAAGTGTGCTTCACACAATGAATGTATGTATGGATTGCGATAAGAGTTTTAAGAACCCCCCACTAAAATTATTTATTTTAAAAGTCCAATTTGGAAATTGAGTAAATAAAACAGAAGAATTCATGCATTTGAATTATGGTGCTTATGAGGAATATTGAAGGTTTCAAGGGAATAAACAATCGGTCTTGGAATAAGTGCAGTCTTAATACTCCTTATTGTAAAGAATGAGCAGGTTTGATCTCATGTACTTTGGACATGTTGTCAGGAGAGACTAGACCTTGAAGAAGGACCTCATGCTTGAGAAAGCAGTGGACAGTGAAGATGGAGAAGGCCCTCAACAATTGCTCCGTTGATGTACTCAAACCTAAGTACAATCATCAGGATGGCGCAGGATCGGGCAGTGTTTTCTTCTGTTGTACATAGGGTCTTATGAATGGGAACGTATTCCAAGGTACCTAACAACAACCACGAAAACCCACATGAAAAAGGATAAGGATGAGTTTTATTTTTGAAGTTTTAATGCATTCTCATAAATATTTCCAAAAATATTTTAGAATCTTAAAGATTTATCTGCTTCCTGTAAGTCAGTAACATAGAATATGAAGTTTTGAATACATATGTGCTGTGAACAAAAATAGTATGGCTATTCCTTTTGATAACTGCTAAATCTTTTAATCATTACCACAGAATTTTAATGATATATAAATGCCCACAATTGAAGTCTCAGATTCGAAGGACATAAGATATGCCTATAATATATGTGAAGGTTTGAGAATCAACTGAACAATAAAAAAGTTACAAATGAATTTTTCACCCTGGGATTACTGACAAAAAGGATTAAATAAGTATATTTGATTTCTTTTCTTTCACCTAAAGCCTAAGCTAGCTGCAATAACAGAATAAAGCTTCAGTTTTTGTACACTATTGAAAAACTCTTATCTGATGTAAATTGATATTTAACAATTTTTTCTCATTCCTAGGAGGATTTTGTACCTTTAAAATCAATCCCTCTTTTCAACAGCCCTAAAGTTAGTTTACCTACCATAGATTTTCTTTTATAAAAAGTACGCTTGCTTGCCCACTCTAGCTACATTATTGCTTCTCCATTCTAGTGTTTTCAGTCTATCTCCCTGCAATGTCATGGCTTCACCAAAGTCATGATCCTGAATTATTTCCTTCAATTTTCATTATGGCATAATCCAAAGTTTTTACAAAATAACTAACATTTTAAAGGTTTAAACTTGCAAAGTTAGTTTGTCATATTACACAAATATAAGGTGATATATAATGTGAGATAGCAGGACCCTTCCATTTTTGCTAACCTGTAATCTCTCAATCATGCTCTTTGTTGATTTTCCATCACCACACACAGAACTTTCTTAGTAAGAAAAACATTAGCATATACCATATCAATCCATTGATTTACAGTCTATAATGCAGTCCAATTTCTCAACAAAAAGGCTCAGAAGACAAAACCATAAAATTCATAGGTATGTAATATCTCTTCTCCTACAGCTTCTCCAATGTTAGACCACTACAGAAGTGGATTATGGGATTTTTTTCTTTCAACAGAAACTTTATGCCAAAGCAAAAGGACACTCGCTAACCTAATTATTAATTTTCATCCTTTATTTATCATTCTGTACAAAATTCCATGGGGATTTGGTTGATTTTTCTAAAGGGGCTAAGGGTGTGTTCACATTTCTGTTTTGTTTTGTGAATTTTGAAATTATAAGACACTTGGCAGGTTAAGAAAAGAGAGGCTTTCTACTCCCGTAAAGAATTACAACTTGAAAAACCACGAGAGCAGTTCTACCTTGTCCTATAGGGCCTCTATGAGTTGGAATTGACTCAATGACAGCGAATGTTAGTTTGGTTTTATATGAGTTATTAGAATTGAGCTAAAGCTAAGATGAATTATGAGTATATTTAGTTGGCTTGCTGAACTATACAGAGGGTTTCATAAAGATTGGAAAGATTCATTATCTTTTTCTGCCATCTTTTCCATTAACTATTATACCTTGCTAATATATATGTACCACTGAATGCCAAAGGAACCAATAAATTGGTGTGAGGGGAAAAAATCCAGAATGTTCCTTAGAAGCAAGGATGGCTGAACGTCATCTCATGTACTTTGGACACATTGCTGGAAAGAGCAGTCCATGGAAACATTTGGCCAAGTGGAGGGTAGCTGACAATCAAGACGGTTCTCAAGGACACCTCACAGCAAGAGTGCGCCTTCTGTGATTTTCTGTGACATTTGTGTAGGCGTAGGTGTGGAAAGCCATTCTCTCCTAGTACTGTCCAACACTACTTACTGTGCTGTGCTGAAATTTTGAAATAAATACACAGAACTGTAAGTTGTATTAAAATAAGCACATGCCATTCAGAACCCAGACATAAAATAATGTGACTAGCAGAGGGGGGGGGGGGGAATGAAGCAAAAAGCTAGTCTTTTGGCATAATCTTAACAGATTTTACATCTCAGGTTACAAATTTTTATTGATAGAGTTTTATTTTTTCCTAAATTAAAAATTATTCTACATTTCCAAATCATAAGGACCCTAAAGCACAGGGTGAACCATGCCTCTGTGGATTTCAGAGAGTATAACTCCTTATGAGAGTACACAACCTATCATAAGTATAAAACCTATAATAGGTTATATATAAATCTATGAGAGGTTTGTTTTTAAATAAAAATTACAATAATGAAAGTACAGTTTGATTTCAGAAGGGGCAGACTGACATTGGCAAAGATGCTTAACATTACTTATAGAGCCCACCAAGGGAAAAACACAAAATGTTTCTAATAAAATTTGTTTTAGCTTTATGTTTATTAACATTTAATTTACATATACAATTTAATAGTCCAGTCACATTAAGAAAATATGTGTAATCATCATGATCATTAATTTTAGAACTTTTTTTTCTTTCAAGTACTCATTGTTAGTAGTTCCTCATTTCCCCTCATCCTCAGAGGAAACCATTCATATAGCTGCTGTTTCTTTAGACATTTACCCCTCCTAGAGATGGACATGGGGCCTCCACTGAAGTACTCCCTCAATGCAAGAACACTTTGTTCTATTAAATTGACCTTCTGTGATGCTCACCTTCCTGACACAATCACTGAAGACATGTGGGTGCATAAGAAAACGTGGTGAAGAAAGCTGATGGCGCCCAGCTTTTAAGAGATATAGCACCTGGGGTCTTAAATGCTTGAAGGCAAACAAGCTCAGGAGCAACAAAGCCCACATGGAAGAAGCACACCTGCTTCTGTGATCATGGGCTGTTGAGGGGATTATGTATCAGGCATCAAAGAACAAAATATCATATTATTATGAATGAGGGAGAGTGCAGATTGGGAACCCCAAGCCCATCTGTAGGCAACTGGACATCCCTTATAGAAGGGGAGGAGATGAGCCAGTCAGGGTTCAGTGTAGCAATGATGAAACACAACTTTCCTCTAGTTCTTTAATGCCCCCCCCCCTACTATCATGATCTCAATTCTACCTTACAAATTGGGCTAGACCAGAAGATTTACACTGGTACACATAGGAACTGGAAACACAGGGAATCCAGGACAGATGATCCCTTCAGGACCAGTGGTGAGAGTGTTGATTCCAGAAGTGTGGAGGGAAGGTGGGGCAGAAAGGTGGAACCGATTACTGGGATCTACATATAACCTCCTCCCTGGGGGATGGACAAAAGAAAAGTGGGTGAAGGAAAACATCAGACAGTGTAAAATATGACAAAATAATAATTTATAAATTATCAAGGGTACATGAGGGGCAGGATTCAGGCATTCTTTATATACCACATCAGAAGACACCGATTTGTGGAACTCTATGATGCTCACTCTCCCAACACAACGGCTGGAGCCAAAGTAGGTGAACAAGTAAATGTGGTGAAGAAAGCTGATGGTGCCCGGCTATCAAAAGAGATAGTGACTGGGGTCTTAAAGGCTTGAAGGTGAACAAGCGGCCATCTAGCTCAGAAGCAAATAAGCCCACATGGAAGAAGCACACCGGCCAGTGCGATCACGAGGTGCCCAAGGGACCAGGTATAAGGCATCATGCAAAAAAAAAAAGATATAAGTGTGTGTATGTATGTGTATATATGTATATATATATATCATATTAAATGAAGGGGGAAGGGCAGAGTGGAGACCCAAGGCCCAAGTGTCGGCCAATGGTGATCCCCTCATAGAGGGGTTTAGGAGAGGAGATGGGTTAATTAGGGTGTGAGGTAGTATCGATGAAGAACACAGCTTTCCCCCAGATCCTGGATGCTTCCTCCCCCCAACTACCATGATCCGAATTCTACCTTGCAGGGCTGGATAGGACAGAGGCTGTACACTGGTACATATGAGGGTTGGAGGTACAGGGAATCCAGGGTGGATGATACCTTCAGGACCAAGGGTGTGAGGGACGATGCTGGGAGAGTGGAGGGTGAGTGGGTTGGAAAGGGGTAACTGATTACAAGGATCCACATGTGACCTCTTCCCTGGGAGAGGGACAGCAGAGAAGGGGGGAAGGGAGACTCCGGATAGGGCAAGATATGACAAAATAATGATGTATAAATTACCAAGGGCATATGAGGGAGGGGGGAATGGGGAGGGAGGGGGGGGAAGAGGACCTGATGCAAGGGGCTTAAGTGGAGAACAAATGCTTTGAGAATGATTGGGGCAGGGAATGTATGGATGTGCTTTATACAATTGATGTATGCATATGTATGGATTGTGGTAAGAGTTGTTTGAGTCCCTAATAAAATGTAAAAGAAGAAAAGAGAAAAAATGATTAGGGCAAAGACTGTACAGATGTGCTTTATACAATTGATGTATGTATATGTATGAACTGTGAAAAGAATTGTATCAGCCCCAATAAATTGTTAAAAAAAAAAATTAAAAAAAAAAAGAAGACACTGATTTGGAAACCTACTAATAAAACAGGGAGCTTACCTTAAAAACATATGTAGCAGATTGAAGGAACTAAAATACTTCCTTAGACTTAAAGCTGAAATCCTCTGGTGTGAAAAGAAGTAGATAAATATTATCCCAAAGTTATGATTTTGTAAATTATTGGACTTTGGTTCAAATCTCTTGGTTTGAAGGTGTCCAGTAGATGGCCACAGCCCTTGACTGCCAGTTTGTCAGAGCCCAACAAAATATGCAAATGACAGAACGATATCTATGATGTCACATGCAAGTAAAATTTTGCTGCAGACCATCCAACCATGGTTGCAGCTGTACATTGACAGAGAGCTGCCTGAGTTTCATGCCAGATTCCAAAGAGGATGTGGAACAAGAGACATCATTGCTGA
Source organism: Tenrec ecaudatus (assembly GCF_050624435.1). Lineage (NCBI taxonomy): Eukaryota > Metazoa > Chordata > Mammalia > Afrosoricida > Tenrecidae > Tenrec > Tenrec ecaudatus. Next base: position 239,743,467 of record NC_134531.1, read on the forward strand.
TTGGAGAGCGATATTGGCTGACAGCAGAGAACAGCAGGAAAACCACCACCAACAAAATCTAGTGTTTCATTGACTGTCCCAAGGCACTTGACTGCAGGGATCATAACAAATTATGAAAAGTCTTGAGGAGTATGAGAATTCCAGAACACTTCATTGTGCTCCTGTAGAGACCACATGAATTAAGAGGCACTTGTGTGAGCAGAACAGGGGAATACTATGCGGGTTAAAATTAGGATATCTGTATCAGGGTTGCTTGCATCCCTCTCCCCAGATTTATTCAGTCTGCGTAAGGAACTCACTGCCATTCAGTCCATGCTGACTCAGTGACCCCTGTGAGCTTTCAAGACCATAAGGGTTTGCAGGAGTAGAAAGCTGAGTCTTCTGTGGAGTTGATGGTGGGTTTGAACTCCAAATCACGCAGATTGCAATCCAACACATAATATTCAATCTGTATACTGAGTAAATATTCAAGGAAACTAGATTAAGTTTTTAAGGATTTCATCTTGATTTCATCAATGCTCATGGAAACAGCTAGTCAAGATCTCAAACAATCCATTGCATTGGCTAACTCTGCAGCATAAGACTTTCTTAAGAGGTTAAAAAGCACGGATGTTACATTACAGCCTAAGGTGTGCCTGACAACCATGATATTTTCAATTGTCTCACATACATGTGTTATAGTTGGGTTTTTTTGTGTGCCAATATGGTACCTGTAAGAAGATATGGGTGGGGTTTAATCTGTCAATCATGTAAGCAGCTTGATGACTTCCTTTCAGGGTTCAATCAAGATAAATGGCCCCCTGGAGGCCAGCCTCTCTCTGTCCCTGCCTTCACCTTCCTGTTGAGGAGGCACGCTGAGACCTAAGGAAGCCCTGTGATGCAGCAAACACTATTGGATTCACACAACTCTGCACCAACCAGCTTGTGCTCTTCTTGAATTCTGCATCATTGCATGTGGCTGAGTGAGTCTGAAGAGAGACTTAAAGTCTAGTATCAGACTCGGACTCGTTCTGCACTGGACTGGGATGTCTGCTTGATATGTAATTACTTCTTGATATAAAGCACTCTTTTACATATATCTGAAGATCGCTAGATTTGTTCTTCTAGTCAATGTGGCCTAGTATAGCATGTGAAAGTTGGACACCGGTTAAGGAAAATTGAAGAAAAAATAGATTCATTTGAAATATGGTGCTGGCGAAGAATACTGAAAGTACCATGACCTGCAAAGTCACTCTGGTGGTGTACTGCTTATGTGTGGGGCTGTGATCCTCAATGTCCATAGTTCAAAACGACCATCTCCTCCACAGCAGAACCACGGGGATCTCTACTCCAGTAAACAGTTACAGTCTTGAAAACCCGCAGGACAGTTCCGCCCTGTCCTATGGAGCCACTGTGAGTCTGTATTGACTCAGTGGCAGTCAGAGCTGTCTTAGAAGAACTACATGCAGAACGCTCCTTTAAAGGCAATGACATACTTTGGACATGTTAAAAGAACAGACGGGTCTCTGGAGAAGGACACCATGCTGGGTAATGTGGAGGAGCAGAGTAAAGGAAGAAGGTCCTCCCCGACATGAATTGACACAGTGGCAACAGTAGGTTAAAGTGTAGGGGCTCTGATGACAGACTGGCTATGGGTTGGGCTGCTAACTGCAAAATCAACAGTTTGAAACCACAGCTGCTCCCCAGTAGAAAGGTTGGATTTTCTGTATCCATAAAGAGTCACAGACTCAGAAACACACAGGGAAGCCTGCCCTCTATGGTCACTATGACTCTGTGGAGAATAGACGGCTGGTAGTGAGGTTTCCAGAAGACTATGGATGATGGTGAAAACCCCAAATCCACTTGCAGGGTTCCCACATGAATACACCGCAGGGAGAACCCCTCTGACCATTGATCAGGGCTATGAGTAGAATCGAACGCACTGGGAAGTGGATGAATGCAAATATCAATAGGTTAAAGAGTCATACTATCATTTTTTCTCCCTTGTCCCATTTGAAATGTGCTCTAGTTCTCGTTATCTTATGCTTTATTTTGTTTTGAGATTTTTCTGTGCTTAATTTGTTACTTTTGTTGGGGAGGGATCAGAGGATATTGTATGTTTTCTGTACATGGAATCCAGGATTAGCTAAATCCATTGAGAAAATAACTGGATTTATTATTCTCTAGTTATGGCAGGGGAGTTTGGAGGAAATGGGGAACTGATACTGAGTAAAAGAATGAAGAAAATGTTCAAAATTGATTGTGGTGATGATTGTACAACTTTCTAAATATGTTTAAGGCATTGAATTGTAAGTTAATTATATGTCAATATAACTGATAAAATAAAATAAAAATTAAAGTACATTTCGACAAACATAGTAACATAATTCTAGGCTTGGTTCACTAGAGAAAAACATCACTAGAGAAAAACACCAGCAATGCTTATTTTTGTAAGTATATATAACTCTTTCTCAGGGAATGGTTGAAGAAAATTAGCAGGAGACAGAGCATTTTGGAAGGATTGAAAAGAACTCTCAAGATTTTAAGCTTTTGGGGTTAAATGGAAGGCACAAAAAGTCTGAATTACTATGATCTTAAACATTTGTCTTATCTTTATGTGTCAGTACATGATATTGTCTAAGTAATTCCTTTCCAATCATATAAGAGGTAGTTTTGGAAAACAGAACCAATCACTCTCCTATAAAATCAAGATAAAAATTTAAAATATGCTGAAATAAGCTTTAAAGACTCCAAATTTATTTTATTAAAGAAGACTGAATAGATTCCATTGCTTCTTTGTAATTTACAGATATTTGATTTTATATTTTATTATTATAATCATATCCTTGTTACATAGTTAAATACTGAATTGTATTGTTCAAAGAACATATAAATATTATGTAGCATGACTTTATTTTAGCAACAAAACAGACTTTGAGCTGCTAAGTAAATTTTTAAAGATTCACTTTGAGAGGGAGAGTTCTAACAGAGATAAAGTATTTAGTCATATTGCCAATATTCCATGCGATGTTTATATTATTATCTTCAATATAACTCAATTTTATGTGTTAACTTATAAATTTAAATTAGTGACCCGCCCTGTGGGTCATTTACAGTGTGCGTACCTGAAAGAGGGACTGGGAATGAAGATGGGCAAGAGACGCTGATAATGGAGAAAAGACAGGAGTCTGATCAAATCTCATTTATTGAGCTGAGAGCAGAGGCTTAAATAGCCAGCGAAGGGTGGGCACCATTACGTCATATGGAAATACGGTATAGCTGGGGTAGCCAATAGTCACGCACCTACCAAATGGCAGGCAATTGTGCTCAAACAGGTCCGCATGCTAAGGAGGCATACCGGGCGCCTGGCGGAAGTACAGCCAGGTGTGTGTTGTCCAATGAGTGTAGCAGCTGCTAGCAATTGAGCACGAATCCTAGCAAATATCAAGTAACTAATGACCACAGGAGAAACAAGGGCAGGAAGACCATTAGGCACAATTTATATGACAGAAAACCTAGAGTAAATACATGAAGGTTGTATATGGCTTTGATCCAAGGCTGAGGGACATGCAGTTCCCTACAAATTAAAGATTTAGTTTTAGTTTTTTTTTTATATTCCTACAATTTATGTTTCATTTACATAAGCTGTGGAACATGATTGAGGGCACTCAACATATTATTAGCAGAAAATTCAAAAATAAAAATAATTACTTTTGGTCCAAATAGAGATAATATAAAATATTATCATCTCCTTCATGCTTTTCCCTGAGTGCGATATCAGTATTTCAATCAATAAGCACATTTAGGACTCTTTTATTATACACTTCAAAGATTATTACAATGCTAAAGAATCTTCAATCCTATAACACTAAATAAATGTAAAATTTAATCTAAATCTTAAATATTTCAAAATGTACAACAAAGCAATTGATGCAAAAATAAAACAATGTCAAAAATAAAATATACCAATTGACCACAGAATACCAAAAATACTAGTTTTATTTTTCTATTTATAACTAGACTGATTAAATAAAAATATGCTTCCATTTGAGAGGGATACAACCTAGTTGTTGATCGAGACCTTGCTCATTGGAATAGGTACCACTGGGAAACAAGCTAGTTGTAATTCCAAAACTACTCATAGATGTAAGGAATAATAGGGAATAAATGAACCATGTGGGTTACCTAACACTATGGAAAAAGTAACATGAAGTATCATTATAAGGATCTAAATATTGGATATGCTTTGAGCGATTTCTGTTGTGGGCTCAATGAATCTATCCACTTCGAAGGGAGTTACATTATTTCCACCTCCTGTTTTTCTTGACGATGTTCTGTTTTTGATAAAGAGATAAATGAGGGAGAAAAAATATCTCTTTATTTCACCATTTTTTGTTGCCTACATCTTCTACTACACTTGGAAAAATAAAGAGCTAGATTATTTGTAGTTTAATTTTCATTAAGCATATTGGCTTAGAATACATTGGCCAAATTATTATGTAAGTTATCATCCTATGATCTCTTTATAGGTCACCCTTGCTTTAGGAAGCCAGTAGCCTGAGCAGCTGTTAATTATACTGGGTTCATATAATGTAAACTAATATATATCAGCATAATATTTTATATGCCTAAATTTAGCAACCATAAATGAAATATATTTTAAAACTGTTCTTTATGAGACAATTATAAATTTGAATGTATAGAAACATATTACTAAAATAATATATTATATATAATATTGCATATTTGACTTGATGATTAAAATTTATATTCTCAGATTTATTTATCCAGTTATACTAGAGAACTACATGAGAATATAAAATTATCATCCTAATTGAAGATATTCAATACATTTTAATATTTCTGGTACATCACATGCAGGAGTCATAATTACAAGCATCTTATTGCATTCTAGTTCTCTAAAACTTTCATTAATTTTTCTATTGAAATTTTAATATATTACAGACTATATAGTTTTAAGAAATCATCATAATGTATCTTGTTTTGCAGTAATCTCTCTAGTGATGATACAATTAAACCTTACAAAGATGTTGGAAGAAAATAATAAAACCTTTTTTTATTTTTCTAAATTTACAGAACAATTAAATTTAGTATAAGTCACACTTTTGTACATATCTCTACTGTCTCCTTCACTTAACTTTTTTGTCAAAGACATATACCAGAACTAATAAGGATTGCAACTACTGCGAAATTAGCGATTATTCTCACATGCCGTCTTTTGTTTCAAAATACGGTGGCATTTCACAATTTGATTCATAAATTATATCATACCTACTCTAAGTCTTATACAATCTAAATCACTTAAAAATAGTCTATCTCTACTTCATATTAAAAAGTCTGTAGTACCATTATTCTTGAAAGAAAAATGAAGTACTATTAACCATATTTCCCTTACTATAATGTAAGTTCATTATCTGTGTTATTATGATATACAAAGGAAATTGAATTCAACATACCAAGAATATATGTACATATTTTTTCAAAGTTAATTCAAAATGTCAAGTGAAATATAAAAATTTGTATCTTTATCCTAACTATGTATTATGGCCTGAGATATTAATCAATGATACTTTACACAAAGAAAGAACACAAGTTTCCAGATATTGAATCATTTTACAAGTGCCTTCCTGAGCTATAAAACATTTCCTAAATGCCTTACTGAACTATAAAACATTGTTTTAGAAATGTAAATATTAGCACTGTCTGATTTATTCTCAGTAACAAGTGGTTTAAGAAGTTTAAGGAATAAGCCTGTGCAGCTTTTAGTTCTACTAGGTCCATATAATGTGCATACCATAGAGAAAATCCAAGAAACAGTTCATTTCATTTAAAGAAAGGATGTAATTGAAATATATTATTGTTATAAGTGCTATCAATAAGGACCTTTTTCTACTTGACAATATTATGATGGTATCTTCAGTGAAAGACCAAACGAAGAAACAATAGTGGTAAATCCTCTTCTTAAAAAGTCACAAGGTTTCACTCCAACTGTTTTCTTCTTGGGTCAGATTAGGTGCTCATATATTTTTAAAACCTATATGAATAGTTGAAAAATTGCTACTTTAAGAAAGTAATGATAAGTACTGTAGGTTAATGTCCAATATGTGAAAATGATTTAATGTGGAATCAAAATATTAAAGACCCTTACCTACTCATTTAAATTCCATTTTATTTTCATCCTGTCTTTTATATTATAATAAAAAATTGTCACTATTGTCTAAACTTCCTTACCTACACTTTCCTTCATAGAATACTAACACTTATTTCCTTGACCAGTAATTTAGACCGTAATATACAGGTCAGATTAAAACTTTGTTTAATACTGTCTTAGGATGGATGGACTAGAGAAATAAAATCCAGTGACTTATATATGTATGACAGAGTTTTATATCAAGAAGTAATTCTGTATTAAGCAAACTCTCATCCCAGTCCAACTGAAGTCCATGTGTTCCTCTTCATTCAGGCAGGCATACACAATGGTGCAGAATGCAAACATATCAGAGGCCCGTGGGTGCAAAATTGCATGGAACGAGGGTCCATAGAAACATCGTGGGGCTCCATCAGTTCTCTGGGTCAGCAAGCTGGAAGAGGAAGACAGAGAGAAAGAGGCTAACCTTCAGAGAGCTATTTATCTCTGTCACACCTCCAAGGGAAGTCATCAGGCTGCGACCTGATTGACAGGCTAAACTCCACCCATATCTTCTTAAAGGATCATGTCAGCACACAAGCACGCACAACCAAACTTTAACAAATATAATATCTCCAGGAAGTAGAGAACTGATTTGTATCTACTGAGGGTAAGCACAATTTTATACATCTTGTTCAAAGCTATCATTTTTCTCTTTTAGCATAGTAAAGCCAAAAGAATATTGTTTTATTTATTTATTTTAATCATATTTGGGGGGCTCTTACAGTTCTTTTTATATTATTATATACTTTTATTGGGGGCTCTTACATCTCTTATCACAATTCATACATTAAACCATGTGTCAAGCACATTTGTACATGTGTTGCCATCATTATTTTCAAAGCATTCTCTTTCTATTTGAGCCCTTGATATCAGCTCCTCATTTTCCCCCTCCCTCCTCCACCTTCCTTCCCTCTTGAACCCTTGATAAGTTATAGATTATTATGTTCAGGTCTAATCCCATTTGAAAGGTAGATTTGAGGCATAGTGGGGTGGGGGATAAATAACTAGAGGAAAGTTGCAATGTTTCATCAGTGCTATATTGCACTCTGACTGGCTCACCTCTTCCTTGTGACCCTTCTGTAAGGGGATGTCCAATTGTCTACAGATGGGCTTTGTGTCTCCACTCCTATCCCTCTCATTCACATTGATACAGCTGTTTGTTTGGGATCTTTTGATACCTGATACCTGATGCTTTAAAAAGTGAAGTTTATAAGCCTCACAGGAGGTTCATTAGAGATTAGCATCAATATACTAATTTAGGGAACAATCAATCCTACAGAATATTTCTGGAAAGTACCATTAAAGAAAATAGTAAAAGAATTTAGCAAGTTGCCCAAAGATTTGTTCAATAGCAGAGTCTTTTCCAAAGACCCTAAACCTCAGGTTTTCTATCCTTTTGACAGAAACTGAAAGTTAAATTGACTCAAGTCCATGAAGAAGAAAGAAATCAATCCATGAAATGATTGTGCTTAATGAATCTTCACAGCTTATCTAGCCCATACCTCTTTTCTTCTGTAAAATCAAGCCAAGTACCTCATCTAGAAAACTGAAGTTTGAAGATGTCCGTGTAGGATAGCGCCAGACATTTTCACTGGATGTTACATAATTGAACTATAGTTCAGGTTATTTCTCACAGGATAATCTGCTATCATTTTAAGGCAATTAGGAGAAATAAACAAAGACCAGTTGAATAATATAGATGAATAACTTCATCTGATTTTAGAAAGTAATTTAATTTTGCGTGAATTATTTTTTCAGGTTGATAATTTCTGCCTTCTTAATTGTCTAATGTGAGAGTTTAATATACATATTCTGTACAGAATGCTATACTTAAGTCCAAAAATCATTCCCCTATATCTATTAATATTGTTCTAAAAATGTAAGAAAGCCCTAAACAACTATGCTAATTTGGTAAATAATTTCAACTTATGCCTAGCTACATCACCTAATTCAATTAGAACTTTCCAGTCTTTTCATTTGTAATTTCTAAAAAACCGGATAAAGTTTACTGTCATAACTCAAGAGAACTAATGGCAATAATTCTCTAACAAATGTAAATTCAAGTGTCTTCTAGGGGAAAAAGTGTAGTGCGAAAGTAGTCACTAGATCATAAAGCCAAGAAAAGCATAGAATCATGTGGAAGACCTAGACAAGTATTCAATATTGAGAATGCTGGATATAGTGTTAAAATAATCTCTAGTATCCCTGATGTCATAGTGAATACAATTAGGCTGCTAACCACAGGCCACAGTTCTAAAGAACCAGCTATTCATTGGGAGAAGATGAGGCTTTCCAATCTCATAAAAATACCCAGTCTCAGAAACCCCCAGGAGCAGTTGTACTTTGTCCTGTACAGCCTCCAGGAGTCAGAATTGACTCACTGGCATTGGTTTTGGTTTTGAGAATTATCAATAAAATAAAAAAAATTATTTATAAAATTTATTGATTTTATATGTTTCCTGCCAGCAATGTAAAGAACATACAAGAAGGAGCTAACAGTAATTAAGATAAAATCAGATAAAAGGTAGTTTGTGATAAAAAAATAATAATTTTGGGGGCGCGGGGGTCAAAATGTATAGTAACAAAAATTGAGAATCAGAGATCTACCAAAGGCAATATCATGAGATTATATTGAGAAAGTGAAAATGAGTTGTTTTTCTTAGAATATAAAAATCTGAGGAGATTCAAATTAGGATTGGAGCACCATTTCATAACTGATACTTTGAAATTTTATTTGTAAAACTACCATTGAGCTAACCCAGTAAAAGTATCAAAAACAAATAAATTAATGATGAAGTATGAAAAGGATAATATAAAATAAAGACTCATTTGAAAATAAAGGAGAATAAATGATTAGTCATAAAAAATGACTGAAACTTATAAATTAAAAAGAATCATATATTGATGTGCACAATATCGATTGAACTCAGAAATCACATGCAGAGCAACATCTGCCAAACACTGAAAGACTGTATGAGTTTAATGATATTGTTGTTTGCTGCTGTCAAGTTGGTTCTGACCCATGACGATCCTGTGCACAATGGAATGAAACACTGTACAGTCATGTGCCATCCTTATGATTGGTCCTGTGTCATAGCCCTGTGCCATGCAGCTACTGTGCCAAACCATCTCATCTAGCACCTTCCCCTCCTTTGCTGACTGTCCACTCTAACAAGCATGAGGCCCTTATCCAGGGTTGGGTCTCCTCTGACGATCTATGCAAAGAAAGTAAGAAAAAGACTTAGCATTATCACTTCTAAGATTCCCCCTGGCCATACTGCTTCCTACACATATGTTAGTCTTTTCAGCAGTCCAAGATACTTTACACATTTTTCTCCATCCCCGCAAGTTCAATGCATGAATTCTTTAGTCTTCCATAATCAATGTCCAACTTTTGCATGCATATGAGGCAGTGGAGAATACAAAGGCTTAGGTTCAGTCCGCACAGTAGCTTTCTTGCTCTTAAATACTCACAAGCAGACTTCTGCAGCTGATTTACCTGATCCAATACTTCTTTGGGTCTCTTGATTACTACTTCCATTCGTTGATTGTGGATCTTAGCAAGACAAAAATCTTTGATAACTTCAACCTCTTATCCATCTATCATGATGTTACATATTGGTCAATTTGTGAGGATTTGGGGTTTTCTTTACATTGCATTGGAATCCAAACTGAAGGGTACAATCTTTATCTTCACCAGCAAATAAGGTCAATAGTTTATGGTGCTAACCTAGCCGATAAACACATGTGGGGTTAACTGAAGGCCAGAGGGATACATGGCTCAGTAAGCCTCGCAGTTCTAGTTCTTGGGTCTCTTGCTTGCTAATGGCCGGACCACGGTGCAGCTGCCTTAGCCAGTTCCCCAATTTAGCTGGCAAAGCTTACTTCCTGCAAGACATCCCTGAGGAGAAACTGCATGGACCTACCCCAATGCAGCTCTGGGTGCTGGAACAGCCATGTGGAGACCCCTATCAGTGCTGAAATGCTTACACGTTCATTGATTTGGCTTTCCTCCTGTGAGATGGAGGAGGACTTTGTGGACTGGTGTTGGACATATGGGTTAATGTTGGACTTGTGGGCTTGTGCAGCACTGGGTTGGGATGTTTTCTTGATGTGCACTTAACCTTTACATAAAACTTTCTCTTATACATGAGTTTGTGTCGATCTGTTTCTCTAAAGTACCCAGACGAACACAGCAAGTGGTTCAGGTCCCCTTCACTTTCAACAAGTAAGGCTTTATTATCTGTAAATCCTGAATTGTTAATAAGCCTTCCTTCAATCCTGAAACTTTCCTCCAATTCTCCTTGACATATCCTGATTTTTCTGATGATTTTCTCAGCACACAAACTGAGTAACTATGGTGAAAGGGTTACAACACTGGTACACACATTTCTTGATTTTAGACCATGCAGTATTCATTCCCTTGTTCAATTTTCACGACTGCCTCTTGATGCATGCACACATACCTCAAAGCACAAGGAAGTGTCTGGAACTCTGATTCCTCACAAGGTTGCTCAAAGTTTATTATGATCCACACCATCAAATTCATTTGCATAATCAATGACACACAGTAAACAACATTCTGTTATTGTCCTCTTTGATCCAAGGTATATCTTACAATATATTACAATACCCCTTGTTTTACATCCTATTCTGAATCTGGCCTGAAGTTTTGGCAGTTTTTGTCAATATACTACTGCAACCACTGTTGGATGTGCTTCAGTCGAATTTTATGTGCACGGTCTATCCATGATATTACTCTATAATTTGAGCATTTCCTAGGTCACCTTTATCTGGAATGGGCACAAATATGGATCTCTTCCAGTCAGTGGGCCAACTAGCTGTCTTCCAAATTTCCTAGCACAGACGAATGAGCGCTCCAGTGCTTGTGCAGCTTGCTGAAACCTTTCAGTCGGCACGCCATCTATTCCTGGAGGCTTGTTTTGGTCTAGCACATTCAGTGCAGTTTGAACTTGTTCCTTCAGCACCATTGGTTCTTGCTCATATGCTACTTAACGTGTGCTTTTTTAGTATGATGATGCCATCTTTTCTGTCTTCTCTTAATGCTTCCTATATTATTCAACTTTTTACCTCTAGAATCCCTCAAGAATTGTAGCCAAGGCTTGACTGTTTTCTTGAGTCCTTTCAGTTTCAGGTATACTAAGTGTGTTCTTCCCTTTTGGGTTTCTAATGCTAACTCTTTGCACAGTTCATGGTAATATTTGGCTTTGTATTCTGGAGCTGCTCTTTGAAATTTTCTATTCAGCTCTTTAATATCATCCTTTCTTCCATTTGCCTTAGTTACTATACACTTAAGAGCAAGTTTCAGAGTCTCCTCTGATAATACTTTGATCTTTTCTTTCTTTCCTATTTTGTAAACGAATTTTGGCTTTAGCATGAATGTTGGTCTTGATATCCTCCCACACATTATTAGGTCTCCTGCTATTGGTGTTTAATGCGTCAAATATTTTCTTGAGATGTTCTTGAAATTCAGGTAGGATAGATACAAGTTCATACTTTAACGTTAATGGACTTGTTTTAAGTTTCTTCAGCTTTATCCTAGTTTTAACACCAACACCACATTTTCCAACTACTGTTCTTTCCTCTTTGTCTCCAATCAAAAATAAGTATCAATGCCTTTTCATTACATGTTTGATCAGCTTCTGACTGAAGTTTTTGGTAGAATTCTTCAATTTCTTCACAGTTTCTATCTGTGATTAGTGCATGAATTTGAATAATTATAGTATTAATTGGATTTCCTTGAAGCAAGATAGATATAATCCTATGACAAATAGCATTATACTTCATGATGAATCCATCAAGATACTTTTTGACAATAAATACCTTGTAATTGCTTTTAATTGTGTTAATTCTCTTGATGGATTTATTCCTGGTACAGTAAATTAAATTATTTTCTTTTTCATCATGGTAAATACATTTCAACTCATTAATGCATGAGACATTAATCTCCATGCACTTAATTTCATTTTTGGTCACTTACAATTTTCCTAAATTCATACTTCATACATTCCAAGTTCTCATCATTAGTATTTTTGTTTTTCCAGGTGTTTCTCCTTATTTTTAGTAGAGACACATCAGAACAGAAAAACACCAAAGGCTCTACTCCCCCAGGTTTACCTGACTCACATCACCATATTCGACTCCCCTCCAAGAAATCATCTTCTCTTCAGTCACATTGTGAGTACCTTGTACCTGAGAGGCCCATCCTGCAGCTGTCTCTCCCACAATGTTCTGCTTCCTTTGTTTAGGCTTTCAGTATTTGACAATGCTTCCGTGTTTTGCACGATGTCTTCAGCAGCAGCAGCATCCAGTGTTGGGTGCTTAGCCCTTTTCGCTGTCTGTTCTTAATCTGGAAGCTCCGCTGAAACCTGTTCGGTTTGGGTGACCCTTCTAACACTTGAAATACCAGTGGCATAGCTTCCAGCATCACAACAACACACACAAGCCACCACATTACAACAAAGCGACAAACAATCAGTGGCTTTTAATGATAAGAAATTCTAAGAAAGAGCAATCTATATATAAAATTAAGGAAATTATGTGGAAATTTAGATAAGGTAGAGGAACTGGCTAAGGTGGGGTTAAAATAGTTCTGGGTAATGAAAATGTTCTATATGCTGATGTTGTTAAAATATGTCTAGTTAGTTCTAATTCACAGCTAGCCAATGTATAACAGAGCCCAACACCTGTCTCATCCTCACAATTGTTCTTAATGTTGCTCCCATTGTTGAAATCACAGGGTCAATCCAACTCATTGAGGGACTTTCTTTTTTGCTGCGACTCTAATTTACCCAGCACGCTCTCATTCTCCAGGGACTGGTCTCTTATGAGAGCATGTCAAAAGTACCTGAGAAGTCTCGCCCTCCTTGATTCTACAGAGCATACGGGCTGTACTTCTTCCAAGACAGATTGGTTTGTTCTTCAGGCAGGCCGTTGTGCTTGCAGTATTCTTTACCAGCACTATAATTCAAATGGATCTATTCTTTGGTCTTCGTTATTAAAAGTTCAATGTTTGCATGCATATCAGATGATTGAAAAGGTCATGGCTTGGCTCAGGCACAAGCTTAGTTCTCAAAATAACATCCTTTCTTTTTAATATTCTAAAGAGGTCTGGGCAGTAGATTAACCCAATTATTTCTTGACTGCAGCTTACACGAGCATTGATTATGAATCTAAACAGGAAGAAATCTGTGAAAACTGTCAATCCTCTCTGATGAACATGTTACAGTTGGCAGACTTTGGGCCTTCTTTACAGTGACTTGTAACCCATACTGAAGGCTGCAAGTATTGATTTCAGCAGTGCTTTAAGTCCTCCTCACTGTCAATAAGCAAAATTTGTTATCTGCATATTTCAAGTTGTTGATAAGCTTTCCCTGAATCCTGATACCTCATCTTCATAAAATTCAGCTTCTCTGAGTATTTGCTTAGCATATAGATTGAGTAAGGATGGTGAGAGGATACCTCTTTCCTAATTTACACCATGCAGCAGGCCATCGTTCTGGTCACACAAGTGCTCCGTGATCCATGTACAAGTTCTGCATGAGCACAAAAAAGGGTTCTATAATTCCCATTTTTTCTCAAGGCTCAATAGTTTATGTTTGATACACTTGAATTCCTTGGTATAGTCAATAAAATACAAGTAGACATGTTCCTGCTATTCTCTGTGCTTTAGTTTTCTGTTCAGCTGTTTGACTTCTTCATTTCTTCTCTTTTGTTAGCTCTTCTATGAGAAACAGTAGCTTTCTGAGTCTCTACTGATATCCAGTATGATATTTATTTAATGTTTTTAAAATTACTTTTTCTTTCCTAGTGAGTTATGTTTTTGATTTTCCTCAGAGATCATCAGATTTTCTGTCATTGGTGTTCAGGTGACAAAATTGTTCTTGAGATATTATAGAAATTGAAGTGGGATGGACTCAAAGTTATTTGGCTCTCATGGACTTGTTTTAATTTTTGTTCAGAATGTTCTGTCCTTCTTCCCCTCTTCTTTCCCCTGTGCCCTTTAATGCCATTTGAAATTAGATTATTCTGTTCATTTTCACTCTTTAGTTGATCCTTTGAATACAAAGATATATCTCATTTCCAACTATCCTTTTGATTATATAATAAAGGGTCTGAACACTAGAGTGCATCAAACAAATATCAGATGGAAGGAAACATTGAATGACATAAGAAAGACAATTTGAGAGTAACAGAGCATGTTCATCATACTTAAACAGGAGAAATCCTTTCAGAATTGTAGGATTTTAAGAAAATAAAAGAGAAAAGAGGTATTTTTAAGAAATGTAATTTCCATTAAAGTTTTCATTTATACAGATTACTTATTCATATATCTATGTAGAATTATTTTGAAATAACATTTGCATTTTAGTCAAGATTTATTTGATGACACTACTGTGATATGAACAAATTTCTTCAGTTTCAGTAGATGTTAGAATGAATTCAGTAGAAAATATTGTTTAAGAATGGTAACAACTGAACCTTTGGAGAGATTTAACTTTCTTAAGAACAAATCTTAAAGTAGTATTGGGGTTGAAAACCCCAAGACTGGGTTTATTTTGAAACCAAGAGACTCATTTTCTATACAAAGTTCCTTGGAGGAACTTTAAATTGATGTCAAATATTTATTATTTCTGTTAGTTATTAAAAGGTATAATATATTTATAGGAAATCACATTAAACTACAGCTGCATAATAATTATTCTCTAATCAAGTAATAATTGCCTTTTGGAAAAATGTTTCTAACTTCTACTTAATCTTTGATTTCTCAATAATTTTATCAATTGATAATGATATTTAATAAATGTTTAATACCTTGTTGTTTCCTGTTATTGAGGTAGCATTTTGAAATATTGTTACAAAACAGCAACGTAATAATATGAAAGATAGGCTGCTATTCCTGAACATTGATTATAAATTGCTATCAGTTGTCAGTTAACTAAAATTTATTGTACAGAGCTTAGAAATATATATTACAAATAAATTGTTAAAATATGTTTACAGGTTTCTCTCAACTTATGAAGGGTTCCATTCACATACCATCTGAAGTCATTTCAAATACCGCTACAGGGTTTCTGAAGACAGCCTCATCTCTTTCCAGTAGAGAGGGTCTTGGATGTAAACCATCAACCTCATGGTTTACAGACAATGTTGACCTTACAGCTTCACGGGAGGTCCTTCCACAAGGTTCTTTAAATCTGGTGCAAAATAACACCTTAAATTGTGTAAGAAGAAAGGTATCACTTTGAGGACTAAGGTGAGCTTTACCAAGACTTGGTATATATTCAACTGGACAGTGAATATGTAAGACTTGAGAGGAGTTGATGTATTTTAATTATGGTGTTGGTGAATAACATGAAAACGATAATGGCTCCCAGAATAACAAACAAATGTGTCTTGTAGGAAGTACAGCCTAATGCTCCTTAGTAGCAAGCATAACAAGACTTTACATGCCCTTTGGACATATCACCAGGGAACACCTGTCCTTGAAAATGGCACCATGTTTGGTAAAGTAGAGTATTAGCACTAAAAAAGGAAGATCATCAATGAGATGGTTGACACTTGGCTTCCACAATGGGTTCAATCATAATAATTGTGAGGATGGTATGGGATTGGGCAGGGTGGTAGTTATATAACTTCATTTCAACTCAATAAATTGGTTATAGGGCTGGAAACTAGCTTGTCAAACAGATCACAGTCTGAGTGATATCTTGTTGTGGGTGTGGCCTTCACATGAGGATTCTGGGAGTTTTCCTCTGCTTAACCAGCCTGTGACAATCCACATGGAGCCATGCTGATGGCAGCCAGGGCCCTGGAGCTAGAGGAGTCATGTGTAGAGCTGCACCAGCATTGAAATGCTTCCACCAGACTTTTCACCCACTGGCCTGCGATCTTCCTGCATTCAGCATCATTGTCTGAAGAGGAGAAGAGGAATTTATAGCTAATATCGGACTAATGTACTAATGTTATCATTATGGACTTGATCTGGAGTGGTTGAGATGTTTTCTCCATATATCATTGCTCTTTGGCATAAAGTACTCTCTTACACACATATGAATGTCTCTGGATTTGTTTCTAGTCAACCAGGTCTAACACAGGCAGTGGTTCATTTTAATGTACATAAGATCACTATGCAGTGAAACTAACATGATGGTACATAAGCAACTATTTAAAAGATACCCTTACAATATATTCTTAACAATTGTGTGTATGAAAGAGAGAGGGAGAAAATGTGTTCTTCTATTGGTACAATCCATCATATTGATGGCATTGTGTTGATTGTCCATATTAAGGAAAATGTATCTATGACTTTAGATTCATTAGTAAATATCTGTGGGCTAGAGGATGGGAAATTAACCTAATAAAATTCAGGATACCTTCTACCTCAGTGAAATTTCTAGGAATCTAGTGGTCTAGGGCATGTTGAGATATCCCTAGTGAAGTTAAAGATAATGTATTGCATCTGGCCCCTTCCACAACTAGACATGAAGCCTAATATTTTGTGAACTTCTTTGGATTTTGGAGGCACTATATACCTCATTTGGATGCTACTCTGGCCTATATATCAAGTGAATCAAAACTGCCACCTTTGAGAGTGGCCTAGAGTAAAAGAAGACTCTGCAAGAGCTTCAGATTTCCATAAAAGCATCTCTACCAACTGGATCATCTGATCCAGCTGATCTCATTCTGCTAGAAGTGCCAGTGTCAGATGAAATTTGGAACCTTTGTCAGACTCTGGTTGTCAAATCACAATACAGAACCTTAGGATTTTGGAGCAAAGATTTTCCTTCCTAAGTAGACATCTATCCCTTTTCTGAAAAACAGCTTTGGGCTCGTACTGGGTCTTGGTGTTAGCAGAACCCCCCTCATTAAATGTAAGTGGTATATATACTAGATCAGGATAAAGTAGGACCTGAAGGTATAAGTGAGCTTCATGAAGAAGTAAGCCAAATGCCTATGGTCTCCACTACTGTCAAAGACCTTCTTTCTCCTGATCTGCACCTATGGCCTCATGGGGAGTTCCTTATGGATCAGTTGACTGAAGAACAGAAAACTCATGCTTGGCTTACCGATGGTTCTGCACAATATGCAGCTACCACTTGAGAGTGGACAGCAGCAGCACTAGAGGCGCTTTCTGGGACCTCCCTGAAGTAACACAATGAAGGGAAATCCTCCCAGTGGGCAGAACTTAGAGTAGTACACCTGGTTGTTCAGTTTGCCTGAAAGGAGAAATGGCAAGATATGTATCTGTATATTTTATTCATGTGTTGTTGCCAACAGCTTGACTGGATGGTAAGAAATTTTCAAGGAGCATGCTTGGAAAATTGGTGACAAGGAGATGTGGAGAAGAGGGATGTGAATAGACCATAAAAATGAAAGACATTTGTGTCTCATCCAAATACTTACCATAGAATTATTATTAACAATAAAGTAGATAGGGTAAGATGTTCTGTGGAAATCAGTCATTCTCTTTCCAAAGCCACTTTTAACACTGAAATCAAGCAGCAACCCTATGGTAGGTTAATTACAAAGGACCACTCCCATCATGGAATGGACAATATTTTGTTCTTACTGGAATAGATACTTAATCCATATATGGATTTTCCTTAATTGGATGCACTTTTCCTGCAAAATCTACCATTTGCGGACTTATAGAATGTTTTATTCACCAGTATGGTAACCCATACCATATTGTTTCACATAAAAGAACTTACTTCATAACAAATGAAACAAGGAAATGGGCTCATGTTCATGGAATCCATTGGTTACATCATGTTCCTCAGTATCATAAAACATCTGAGTTGGTAGAATACAGAATAGACTTCTAAAGACATAATTACAGTGTCAACTTGGAAACAACTTTCCAAGAGCGAGACAATGCTCTCCAGGAGGCTGTATATGCTGAAACCACTGCCAATATATGATGCAGTCTCCCTAGAAGCCAAGGTTTACAAGTCTAGGAATGACAGTTTTGTAATTGGAATGGCACTACTCACTAGGACTTCCAGTGACCCACTTGCTGCGTTTTGTTTCTTGTCTCGGTAACTCTATGCTCTTCAGGTCTGAAGGTCCTAGTTCCAAAGGGAGGAATGCTCCCACCTGGAAACACCACTGATTCTATGGAACTGGCAGTTAAGAATTCACCCTGGCCATTTTGGCTTCCTCATGATTCAGTATCAACAGGTAGAGAAGGGTGTTATTGGATTGAGTAGTGTGATTGATCTAGATTACCAAGGAGAAATTGAATTGGATACATTATGGAGATAAACAACAACATGTGTGAAATTCTTTCGGTAGCCTCTCTATAATACCACGTCGTGTCATTAAAGTTAATAGAAAAGTACAGCACCCTGAGTTTGCCATCACTAATAGCTCAGACTCTTCAGGAATTAAGGTATGGGTCACCCTACAAGGCAAAGAACCATGACCACCTGAGGTATTTGCTGTGGGTCAAGGAAATACAGAATGGGTAGTAGACAAAGGTCATCGCAAATATTAGCTAATGTCGTTTGACAACCTGTGTAAGTGAAAACTTGAACTGCGGGAAAGCTGGAAAAGCAGGAGGACCCACCTCCAGTTGGGGAAAGAACGGCTGAAAATTCTTTGGGGAGCCCTAGTAGGGGAGCTTTCCATGTGGTGGGCACCGAATGGCACACATTGACCTGGACCTCTGGATGCATGCCGGGCACCCAGCTCGGGTGCTATGGATGTCTGGAAAACTGAACCTTGGCTCTTCAAGCACACTTTATGCTCCAGGGGCTGCATCTGTGAGGTCTAGTGTGGAAACGCCACGGGGTGAACTGAATTCTCGCTCAGACTCTCTTGTATCTGGAGGACTTAAAAATGGAAATTCATGGTGTCTGAAGAAGTGGACAAACAATGTTAAACTGTCTGTAGGTGGAAAAACATGCTCTCTCGCTTCATCAGTACCATAAATGTTGTATTAATAGAACTATTATTCCGGCAAACCTGTGACTTACATTTTCAGGGAGTATTATTATAAATTTTCCCTGACAACTGACTCTCATTTTTTTTTGTTTGTGTAGTTAAATAGTGTCCACCCATAAAATAATTGATTCTGTACAAGTGAATATTTCAGGTACTGCAATGTGGAGGTAGCCTACATTGGCCCAATATCCCTCTTTCAGCTAAGCTTTAAAAAATTAGTACCAGGGGCTAAACAAAGACAATTTAATGGAAGATTGTTAAGCCCGTAGGAGATGACTGTTAATCCTCTACTATAAATTAACAAGGAGGTTCAGAAAGGGAGCCAAAAGCATATAAAAACCAAAGAAACAAACAACACACAAACAAATAAAATATAGATCCAGGAATGGTGTTTGGGCTTTCACTACATCCTGGCTCCAATTTAAGAATAACTAGTGCTTATATCATGGCCCTGCTCAATATTAGCCCCCAGGAAGTGAACACTGAAGAAAAGGGTGTTATAGCAAAGTGTGATGAAGAAATTAGATGGTGCCCAGCTATCAGATGAAATGACATCTGTGGTCTTAAGATTTGTTTCAAACAAGCAGCCATCTCAGCGATATGTCAACTAAGTTCACATGGAAAAAGCACACTAGCATCAGTCATCAAAGGGTTGTAAAATACATAACCTGAAGTTGAAGGAGGGAATAATATCAGAGCCCAAATTGTGAGAATCTGGTTTTCAGAAGGATATGGATGACAGTGGAGCCTGGGGTAGTCACATAATCTGGTGTCAATTTGAGAGGATTACAAGTGAATGGGGTGAATTCTGTCAATTAAGACACAACCAATGAGGCCTCTGTGTGGGCATGGCCTCTCTTGAGGATTCTGGGAATTTCTATTTTTCCTCCTTGGAGGTAGAAGACACTTCTCTCTCTCTGATCACTCTCTTGGAGACATTCTACTGACAACACTCATTCCCTGGGAGACATTGCAGCTGACAAGACACATGGAACTGCTCTAGTGCCCTGAGCTGGAGAAGCCACATGGACCTACCCTGAGGCAACCAGATCTCTGGGGCCCGAGAAGCCACATAAAGGCCCCTACCAGGGCTGAGATGCTTACAAGGCCACTGGATCCAGAGACTTCCTACCCACCTGCCTGTGATTGTCTTGCATTCAATGTCATTGTATGTGTTTTGTGAGTCTCCATGAATTTGTGTCTCTAGTCTACCCAGACTAACAGAGTCCGAGATGCATTTGTGAGATCTACATAGAAAATAAACCTCCAGTAATTTCCCTCTATCCATAATAGAGGGACGGGAGCAAAGTAGTTACTACATAGAGTGCATTGGAGAGATGCTTATAGAAGATCAAAATGATAAACATGACTTAAACAGTTAAAAACTTGCCGGTTTATGTATACTCTGATGCCTGTTAGGCCTGGCTTGGTTTTAAACACTTTCTGTATGTTTTTGTTCATAGTCGGCTTTATCTCAGATGTGTTGTATCATTGGAGTCACCATCTTGAATTTTATATGCTTTTTTTGTTCTGTTTTTCAGTATATGAAACCCAATATTGATGAACCTGTAGGGACAACGTGTAGAATAAGGGTTTCTGGAGGGGGGGGGGTGTATATTGTGGTGGGCAGGGAAGGGGTGAGGGGTAAAAGGGAGCATATGTCAAGGAGTGCAGGAAGGAAAAGAAAGGTTTGAAACTGATTATGATAGCAATTGTATAATACTGCTTGCTGTGATTGAACTATCATATGATATGATATCTGCATTAATTCCCAATAAAAATGGTTTTGAAAAAAAGAGAGTGCACTGCCAATTTAGGTTGAGAGATGTAATATTACTATGTAAAACATCACCATTCATAAATAAAATCTTGGTGGGTAGTAGAGTTATGGTGGTCTTATGTTTGCTATTTTTAAAAAATTTTGCCAGGCTGAGAATATAGGGGATCTTGTTGATTGATCTGACTTAGAGTTTATCAAGTAGTATAAGAAAACTCTGATCTTAGGTCTTCTATAGAATGGTAGCATAATTTCTTCATAAAAGACCTTGAAGTTTCCACTGTAACCTAAAAAAGAACCTTATTACTTAGATTGAAAATGCCAATATTGCTGAAAACCAAACGTAAGAATCATAAAAGTGGCTGGTTTACCTTGTCAATTTACAATTGAAATTTCAACCTTACATCATGCTGACCTTAAATTAAGGGGACTGATGGGGGAAGAAATGAGACACTGAATTTGTGATTTGGATATATAGAAGATAATCAGGAAGATAGGGATGCTGGACTCCTAAATTCCATTGAATCATTTCAGCCAACAACACCACTCCTCCAAATTGAAAAAAAACGGTTCAACGTTACCTGCTAATCCATTAGCTGATAAACCATTACCATCCCCACCCATATTGGGAAAAATGTGGAACATACTGTTAAGCCACCTGGAGCATTTTCTAGAGCATTGGAGAATGCAGATGCCTTACACGGCACTGCTGAGTGTTTCTGGGAAACACCTTCGCAGCCAATTATTGCTTCTAGGCAGATAACTAGCACTAAGCACCAGTGAAATCGTGAAGGTGACATACAAATAATGATACAGGAAGAAGTATGCTACACTCCAAAAATTTGCTTACCTAATATAGGCAACCAGTAGTTTGGCTGTTATGTATTGATATAATTTAACAGTTTGCAAGGATGTAATTTGAGTTATATATGTGATGTTGTAATCTTCAATTTTAAAATATGATGAAGGCATCCTCCATTTGTCTTTATGTCAATATTGCATCCCCTCCTAGTCTCTGGATTCTAACCATATTGATCAGGGAGAATGGGTATATCTACAAATTTAGCAAAGATATTCTGATCAGAGAGTGGAAAAGAAAGCATTAAACCAGTATGCCCCTCATCTAATAATACTTGATTTCTCTCAATATTTTCTAGAGTACTCTCAAATTAAAGAAGGCAGTTTCAGAGCGCATGAACTGTCTTAACCATAAGGTAAATTTCATATCCCCAAGCAAAATCAAGTTATCAATTAAACACATTCAACAATGTGTTTCGAACAGAAGGACAGATTCTATGCATGCTGTACATTATCCGTAAACTGTTGATTTCCTAATCCTTCATTCATCTACAATTGTTTGTGTTTTTAATTTGCTCCAGATTTTCTGAAATCATTAGCCAAAATGAAGGCTCCCTACAAAGGTGGAATAAAAGTTAAAATGTTTCAACAGGTTGATGAAGCTCTGGAAGCACTCACTAAGCTATGTTAGGAAATGTGGAAGACATCTACTTGGCCAACTGACAGGGAGAGACCTATATTTGTACTTATTCCAAAGAAAGGGGTGCTCTCATTTACTGAATATAGTCCAACAATGATTGCAGCACTACCTTGACAGGGAGCAGCCAGAGACTCAAACTGGATTTGGAAGTAGAAATAGGGATACCATTGCTGATGCCAGAGGGATCTTGGCCAAAAACAGAGTACCAGATATATGTTTACTTCTGTTTTATGGAATATATTAAGGCATTTTATTTGTGGATCATAAAAAACTTTGGATAGCTTTGAGAAAAGTGGGGATCTCAGAACACTACCTGTGCTCATGTAGAACATGTATGTGGATCAAGAGACAGTTTTACAAATAGAACAAGGGCTTATGGCATGGTTTAGAATCAGGAAAGGGGTGCCTCAGAGTTGCATCTTCTCACCATATGCATTCCATCTGTATGCTGAGAAAGTTATCAGAAAACAACTGGATTAGATGAAGAAGAATCCAGTGGTGGGAGTGGATGAAGGGTTATTAACAACCAGTGATCTGAAGATGACACCAACCTTGTTAGTGAAAGTGAGAACTTGAAGCACTTGCTCATAAAAGTCATGAATTTCAGCCTTCCATATGGATCACAACTCAAAGTGAAGAAAACACAAATAGTCAAAAGGGAGCCAGTAGGCAACATTCAGGTGAGAAATGCTTCAGAGACAATTGCTCAGTCAGGACAGTTTCTTCTCTGTCATGCACAAGGTCAGGCCCTCAGCCTCTTAGTCTGACCCTTACCCTACTCAGGCAATTTTACTAATTTCTTCTGGGCTGCCAATAAATACCCAAAATATTGTCACTCTACTTTAAGTCTACACAAAATGAAACAGTCCTCTATGAGTCAGCAAAACTTAGCTACGCCAATTAAATGCCTAGAGATACTCTACTGTACAAGCCAACTCCATGCCCTAAAACACTCAGCTTGTAAAAGGTGCTCAGCTCTCGGGCTCAGAAGTCCAGAGCATTGTTTCCTACTCGGGCACCTCATTTCTTGGCTTTGGCTCTTCTTTTGTCCTGGGCTGCTCCTGTGATGTCAAGCCTGTCTCCTGTGCCAAGGATATTCAATCCATAGAGATTTAAATTTCATCCCTGGTCTTTTTGATTTGCTAGTAATCAACTATCTTCATCTTTCTTCTGAGATGGTTGATTTTGTACCCAGCAGGATGAATCAGAATTAACTCTGTTAACAGTCACTCACAACTGCTGAGGCATATAATCCAGTAAAATTGGTGGGAGGAATATAAGATACAGTTAGAAAAGCCCTGTTAAAGAGTTCAATACATAGCACACATTTCAATTTGAGCATATTTTATAAATAAGAAAATATAATTCTTCCATTTCATCAAAATATTCATTATTAAAATTAAACAAATTTCCTGTTGTCTCATTGCTTGTCCAATATATAAAT
Organism: Tenrec ecaudatus; assembly: GCF_050624435.1. Lineage (NCBI taxonomy): Eukaryota > Metazoa > Chordata > Mammalia > Afrosoricida > Tenrecidae > Tenrec > Tenrec ecaudatus. The sequence goes on from NC_134531.1 coordinate 239,767,345, forward strand.
AATATAAATTAGTAAGTGCAAGGTGTTGTTGTTGTTAGGTGACATGAAGTTAGTTCCAACCCATTTCGATCCCATGCCCAACAGAAAGAAACACTGCTGAGTTCTATGCCATAAGTAAAATTTCCCTGTGCCAATCCAGCTCATTCAGCTCCTTCATCTTTTTCTATGGCCCTCTTCTTCACCAGGCATGGCATCCTTCACTAAGGACTGGTCTCCCGTGACAAGTTCAAAGTATATATGATGAAGTCTTGCTATGATAACCTTGCCTTTAGAAAAACACTGTTGGTGGGTGTACATCTTCTGAGATAAATCTCTTTATCCTTTGAGCAGTCCATTGTACTTTCAATATTCTTTGCCAGCTCTACAATTCAAAGTCATGGATTCTTCTTTGGTCTTCTTTATTCAATGACCAACTTTCATATGCATATGAATTGATTGAAAATACCATAGCTTGGGTATAACTTAGTCCTCAAACACATCCTTTCTTTTCGAAACTCTGAAGAGTTTTTGTACAACAAATATACCTAATGCAACACATCTTTTTCTCTTGTCCACTGCTTTCATGAGCATTGATTGTGGACCCAAGCAAGACAAATTCCTTAAGAACTTCCATCTTTTCTCCATTTATCATGATGTTACCTATTGGTCCAATTGTGTGGATTTAGGTCTTCTTGACATTGAATTGTAATCCATCCTAAAGGCTGAGATCCTTAATATTCATAAGCAAGAGTTTAAAGTCCCTTTCATTTTCAGAAAGCAAATTTGTGTCATTTGTAGATCAGTGGTTGTTAAACAGTCTTTCTCTAACCTTGATATTGCATTCTTTTTTTTTTTAGTTGAGGGACTGAACAATTTATTAAGTGTCATATATGCTAAAGAGAATGGTTTTAAAACCGTTATTTTAAACAGTTAAAGTTATGCCTACAGGGTTGGTTGTTATTTTTTTCTTTTCAATCTTTTTTTTTTTTACATTTTATTAGGGGCTCATACAACTCTTATCACAATCCATACATATACATACATCAATTGATACTGCATTCTTATACACATAATCCACCTTTTCTGGTGATTTGCTGAGTATACAGATTGAAAAATTGTAATGAGAATATACAAACTTTTTCTTATCTGAATCCATGAAATATTTGCTTGTTCTGTTCACACAACTGTATAAGTTCCACTTGAGCATCATGAATGAGCATAATACAGTGTTCTGGAATTCCCAATTTTTCAAGGATACCCATAGTTTGTTATTATTTACACAGTCAAATGCCTTTGCATACTCGATAAAACACAAATGAACATCTTTCTGGCATCCTCTGCAATCAGCCAAGGTGCAGCTGACATCAGCAGTGCTGTCCCTTGTTCTCTTCTAAATCCATCTGAAACCAATGCAAAGCTTTAAAGTAAAAGCTATTTATAATAAAATTCATAAATTGATGCTTTACCTTAAGGTCATTTTGACTATTTAATCTATATTGAACTTTATTCTTTTAAGGAATGTTAAAGAAATACAGAAAACCAGATGGTTCTAAATATTGTTAATATAATACCAATTCCAATTGGAATAAACTTATGGGTATTTTCTATGAAAACATAGTCTTCAATACTAGTAAAAATATGAAAAATTGAATTATTCTTTTTTAACTATGTTGTCTACTTGTTCCATTTACATTATATTTTGTTCTTATACTTAATAATTGTTTTGTATAATTCAGCAGTTTAAAAATGTTCATTTTAGTATAGCTAATAATCCTTTCAATATAGCTGAAGGCTTCATAACATCTTTAACTTATTTATTAAATTAGTATAAAATACAGCATTACTTTCAATAAGAAATCAAATGCAATTATATTGAGGATAATTCTCTTTAATTTACATCCCCATGGGGTAATATGAGAGAAGTGGTTATAAAACTTCTGAGGACTCCTAGAAACAGAAATAATTTATGTGAAATAGGAAATTAGAGGTAAATTTTAACACTTTTCTGGATAATTTGTTTGAATGGCTACTAAAAAAGAATTTGATGTAGTATTTGGATTTGACCTTTTGCTCTTTGATATTACAATATAAGTCTTCTCTATCCTCTGGTATGGTGACCAGAAATATCTGGGTTTATGATTATTTTGTCCCTATTTTATGAATAAGTATAATGAATTAAGTATAGGATTACCAGGAAAATATAGGATACTTTGTTAAATATAAGATTTCGATTAAAAACTGTTACAACACAATATTAAATATGCACTAAATATTTAATTGAGTATAAATGTATTAAAAGAATTTCATTATATGTTTGAAATTCAGATTCAACATTTTATTTTATAAAATAAGTCAATTATTTAATAACTATAAAACAATAAATATAATATGATAGTTGATATAAAGTAAGTATAAGAAAAAGTTAAAATTAACATTCTTTTTCAAAAATCATTTTAATGGAGGCTCTTACAACACTTATCACATTCCATAATTCAATTGTAACAAGCATATTTGTACATATGTTGCCATCATTTTACTACACATTTAATTTCTATATGAATCCTAAAAATTAACATTCTTATAAGCTGAATTTTCTAGTGAACTGAAAAACTCACATATTAGTGAATTATTGCCCCTTTAAAATTAAAATTTGAATGCTTACTTATACAAAAGTAATATAAACTGAGTTAATATCAATCCTAGCACAAAGGAAGTTCACATTTATAAAGCCTCACTTTGTTCTAGTGTCATCGTGATTACCAGACAGCTTTTGTTACCCACAGAGACCTAGAAAAATAATAATTAGCATTTATGCTTTATTGGTCTGTACTGAAAAGTTACTTTAAAATAAATGTATTAAGTTAGTTAATTTATTTCTTTTTTTTTCTTTTTCCAAACCAACAGCTTTGTGTTATTTATTGTTAAACTTGATACAGAAGCATAAAAACCTGTCCCATCCCACGGGTCATCAACAACGTGGATACCTGAAAGAGGGACTGGGAATGAAGATGGGCAAGGGATGCGGAGAGATGGAGGCAAGACTGGAATCTGATCAAACCTCAATTTATTTCTTATTTCTCATTTTTCCACAAGAGAAAAGAGACTGCAAATTCAAATATAATTTGTAGAGACTCATTTATGAAGTCTTAAATAAGACAACGAACTGCAAAGATAAAGGCATGTTATCGGGATGAAAAAGGCAATCAACACAAGTTCATAATGGCATCATAGGATTTACATATATTTTTATCATAACATACATAAGAGTGTTACCCTATCCCGTGTCATGGTATAGTACTCACATTCTCATTTCTAACATTTATAACAATATCTCCAAATAAAAGTCATGGACAAATGCCTGTCTAGGAAAGAAATTAGTGCGTTTTGAAACAAACAAACAAACAAACAAACAGGAAAACACTTGTGTCAAGTAAATTCTGACTCACAGTAAACCTCCATGGGCAGCACACAACTCTGCTCTGTAAGGTTTCCAAATAATGACTTCAGAAGTAGGGGCAGACATACCCCCACAGAGTGGCTGCTGAGTTCAAATTGCTGACCTCTGGTTGGCAATGTAGTGCGTAACCACTGTGGCACCAAGGATTCTTCACTACACTGTAGCTGGTTCTAAAGAAATCCACCAAACAAGATGACTAAAAAGCAATGCTGGAAGTATCTACATAATTATGTTGAAATCCTACTAGGAAACAAATGTTGAATGCAGAGAATCACTTTCGCATATTATAGAATCTTACTGCGTTTGTATATTCACAATTTCTATGTGACCACAGGGAATAATTCTTACAGGGGTAAAAAAAAGAATGAAGAAGTAGTTTAAAAGACACTATCTTTGTATTCTCCGCATGTGTTTTCTTTCTGCTTGCACATGATTGTAATAAGTATGCATCTACTAAATCATAGCAAGGCAGGATATTTAAAATTAGTTCATTTTAAACTCAAAAGTTTCCATTTGAAAAAAGAAAAATACTTTTTTAGTAAGAGTACTTATAGGCACTTTCATCTGCTTCGAAATATATCTCATGCAGACGGAACTGGCACTGATTGATAAAATAGAAAAATTTACATAAACTCAAAGCAAAGGCTTATTACTTTGCATATAAACGAAGCATTATAAACGAAGTAAACAAATACCCGTCTATATGATATAAATGCCTATATGATATGTAAGATATGTATAGAATTTGTATAAAATGCCGGAACAAAGAAGGCTAAAGGAAGATGGTGGCATACTAGAAAATGAGGAAAACTACATATATAAAAATATTAAAAAATACTATGTGAATGTTTTTGTTTTCTTCTTTACAAAGGATAAACTAAAATTTTACATTAGAATATTTTTAAAATCTCAGTACATTATTCCCAAATCTAGAAGAGTTAAAACAAACCAACAGCATTCTTGATCCTTCTTTATTGGAATAAAAACAAATGTTGCTGAATTATTATTAATTTATGTAAAAGCATGTAAGTTTCATTGATCTGTTCAACAAAATTGCTAAACGTCTGTTCTTTACTAGCGATTGTTCTGTGATTGTGTGTGTGTGTGTGTGTGTGTGTGTGTGTGTGTGTAGGCGGGAGATAGAAAAACAACAAATATAGAACTAAAAATTCATGGTCAAGTTTCATTCTAGTAGACAAATGAACAACGTATATAAGGAAAATATATGACAGATGGCAATCATTTCTGAGAAAAACAGGGAGAGAATGACAAAAATTAGGTGAAGATGACAGAGAATATGATGTATTTATCCAAAAAACTAAAGAATTTGTACAAGGGAATCATGATAGATAATAAATAATACACTAACTTGGTCGTCGACTGCTGCCTTCAATTTAAAATAAGCAAGTCAATATGGCTACAACTGTGGATGGAAACCACAAGTAGAAGAAAAATCAAAAGGGTACTGGTTACGTGAATTTTTAAATATTATAGGCAATTGTAAGAATCTGGATTTAATTTTGTTCTATTCTACTCTGGTCACTGTACCACAAACAAGAAGTCAACATTCAAATTTTCAAGTCATAGCATATGCACACAAACGAATGATAGTAAAGAAAGAAGTCCAAGCTGCACCGAAGACATTAGTGAAAATCAATGCTCCAATAATTAACAAAATACCAACTGAAATACTGCAACAAGCTGATGAACCACTGGAAACACACACTAATCTATGCCAAGAAGACAGCTACCTGGCCAACTGACTGGAAGAGATCTATATTTTTAACCATTCCACAGAAAAGTGACACAACAAAATTATAGAACAATATAATCGATACCACAAGCAAATAAAAATTTTATGAAGATCATTCAACAACATTGCAACAATATAATGAAAGGGAGCTGGGCAGTGAACAGAAAGTCTGGCCAGAGTCAAAAGAGGAGGTGAACAAGGGATATCATTGCAGAAGTCAGGTGCATCTTGGCTGAAAGTTGAAAACACCAGAAAAATGTGTGCTTGTGTTTTAACTATTCCAGATCATTTGACTCTGTAGATCATGGTAAACTACGGATATTCTTAAGAAGAATGGGAATTCCAGAACACTCCTTTGTATGAGACGTTATTACTTTGCAAAATTATGAATGGAAATTTAATGTTGCTTGATTTCACATTGAAGTAAAATATAGTAGATATCGTTTTTAATTTATAGGCCTTAAAAATGTAATGATTACCGTATATACTTTTATATAAGCCAAGGTTTTCAGCACATTTTTATGCAGTTTTTATGATAAAAGTAGGTGCCTCCACTGATATTTGGGTTAACTTATACTTGAATATATATGGTATGTTAATGCACATCAAACATTAATAAAATATTTCTCATAGCAAGTTTGTATTTTACATAATGTTATTTATATAATGTTATTTTGACAGAAACTCAAGAAAATCTGAAAGTCACTTTATTAACTTACAATTACATGAATAAAGATATGAAAATGAAAGAATTTTTAAAAATTGAAGGTAAGCACTCATTGTGATTTTCCAGGTCAAATACAAGCTTCTAATAAAGATAACTCAAGGAAAGGAAAAGGAAATAGAGTTTAAAAAGCAAGATAAATTGTCTGATTAATCAAATGATTTATCCCATTACCACCTGTGTTAGACAATGTTCTATAGAGAAAAAACCCAAGACACATATGATTATATATATATATCCATATAAAATATCTATATATATTAGATATATATAAATAACATACCATATATACTCAAATATAAGCCAAACCAACTATAAGCTGTGGTACCTAATTATTGCCTGGGAAACCAGAAAAACTGATTGACTCAAGTATAAACCTAGGGTGGAAAATGCAGATGCTATTGGTGAGTTTCAATAATAAAAAAAAGAAAAGAAAATTACTAAAAATTGAGACATCAGTGGGGTAATATATTTAAATATTTGTTTTAAATAAAAACCATAAATAAAAGGACAACAAGTCATTTAACATTAGGAAACCAGCACTGTAAGTAGAAAATAGGTTGAACAAAAACAATAAGGTATCAACAATGATACTTTAAGAGTACTATTCCCTGAGCTCAATCAACAACCAAGATAAAATGTAGAGTTAAAATCCTTCAAAACTGGATTCCTCATCATCATCTGTATCCCAATGCAGAGCTTCAGCTGGTGTGAGGTCATCATAGACACTGTCCTCACTGAGATCACCCTCATCACCATCACGGCTGTCATTTTCATACAAAGCGGTCTTCATTGCCATCCATAGCATTACTATTACTACATTTCTGGAAGGCACGTCATCGCACCATGTCTTCTGGAATGTCTTCCCATGCGTCTCAAACTCACTTTGCTATTAACTCTATGTCAGGCTTCAGGAGAGTTCCTTCTTTTGTTAATCGGGCTTGACCAGATGACATCCATTCATGCCATATCCTTCACACATGGTCATGAAAAGGCTTATTCAAACATACATTCAGAAGCTGCAATACAGATGTAAGCACACCTGAAATAACAGGTAAAGTATCTTTACTAGATTTTGTCCATTTTTTTTATGTCATCTGATAGATGGGGCTCTGAACATATCCTAAACAAGTAACAATGGTGTTTTCTTTAAGGCTGCTCCTGGTCATCGGTTCCAAACTTCTTCCAGCCATTTTTTTTTTGTTCCTTCTTCATTCATCCAGCCTTTACCATGTGCATGCACAGTAATTCTTGGTGGGAAATTGATCTTTTTAGGCAAGGTCTTTCTTTTAAAAATAAATGGTTGTTTCTCTGAAACTTGCCACAGGTGTGTTGCTTGGGAAAACAAAACTCATGACAGTTTCATCCATATTCCCAATATCTGCCAAGTAATAATTATAAATCCTTCTTTGTTTTATAATAAATGACTGGAATGACATAATTTTTCTTCAAGGTCTTGTGGCAATTTCTGGGTAATCTCTGTTCTTTGTCTCAAACATAGTATACCAAACCTATTCATGAAGCGGTACACCATCCTGCTGACGCAGCAAATTTTTCAATGCCTGGTGCTTTATATTTGTCACCCTTAGCCATTTGTAGAACACGCATGAGGATTCCTGTGCATGTTATGCAGTAACCATTTTGACGACACTCCATACCCGTTTATGCAATTCACTCTCTAGAGCCCCATAACAAGATGTTAAACCACGACGAGCTTTTTTAGGTTTTGGAACCTGTTCCAAGTTAACCTTCATTTTCTGCCACTCCCTCACTTGCTTTCCCTCAACAGAGAATTTCCTACTTGCGATACTGTTATTGCTCTCTTCTGCTCTTGACACAACCTTCATTTTGAAACCAGCCTCATATAACTGGTATTTTTGTTTTGGGTCAAGAGTATCCATTTCTAATAGGATAAAAAAAACAAGACTTTGAAAAAGAATTTTTATGGTAATGCCACCCCACCCACTCCTCCTGAGACGTGTTAGCCTGGAGGAGATAGGGGTCAGGGGGAGTCTGTCTGGGTGGGAGATGCAGAGTGTGAATTAACACAGAGACCAGAAGGGAGAGACAGAGCGCAGCCAGAGACACATCCTTAACAGTTCAGCTGCTGGCGTCAGTGAATCACTATGGGTGCTCCTGTGAATTGGAGCTGTCCGTGTCATAGGATGGCTCTGATTGGTTAGATGTGACTAAACAAACGTTCAAAGCCCTGCAGTGTTATCAAGGCTTTGAATGAACAGCAGAGAAATGGCAATCACCCGTGAGATAATGGGCACTTGTCCCGTTACCTCCGGGGGTGGGCAGGGGGGACAGTGAGATGTTACACCTCTCTGGGGTGCCACTTTCCCATGTATAAGCCAAACCCCAGTTTTTCAGCATAGTTTTTGTGCTGACAAACTTGGCTTATACATGAGTATATGCGGTATATTAAATATATACAACACGAAGGAATATTACAGTTAATTAATGCAGACAGCAGTCCAGAGAGCTCAGTTTAACTCTCTTCCATGGAACAATTAATATACTGGAAATCATTCAACTCACAAGGTCTGCTGGGGCCCAGGTCAAGGAAGTAGACAGCTTTGTATTCTGTAGAGCAATTCAGGCAGTCAAGCCACAGGCAGCAGTCAGATGAGTCACCCACAGCAAGATGACAGGATCTGACAGTCCTAAGCTCAAGCAATGTATACAGCAGCAGCATGACAAAGCAGGTCTTGAAGGATCCTCAAGCTCTAGTGACACGATCCATGGCTTGGGAGTCTCACAGGTAGTGTAGCTCACAAGTTGAGGCAGAGAACTTGCCGTGCAAGCTGGTTTGATCACCAGAGAGCAAAAGAGAAAGAGGGTCTTCTGCCTCTAAGGAGGAGATACTGGAGTTCCAAGAATCCTCAGGAGAAGGTCATGCCCACACAGAGGCCTCATTTGCTCTGACCTGATTGATGGAGTAGACTCTACCCCTTCACTCTTAATCCTCTCAAGTCCCAAATTGCCACCAGATTATGTAACTTCCACAGACCACTCCATGTCAATTTGACATTTTCATGTAACTCTTTAGCCATATATAATTTTCAAACAAAAATAATAAAATCATATCTATACCTAACAGGATAAGACTAAAATGCATGCAATTCAATATGTACCACCCTCATGTAAACATAATGTTCTATAAGTGACAAAATAAAAATATCCTCTACCTAACAATTGCAGTTAAGTAACACCTATGCCTTAATCCTATAATCCCATGAATATATTCCAGTACCTATGAAAGTTTGTATGCCAACGACTTCATGCCCTTATCCCCTATTGTTGGGTATCAAATTTCTATTCTGCCCACTTACGTCAACCCAATGTTCTCAGGAGACACTCTTTTATTTTTATGTGAAGTATCTTTATTCCAGTTGGAACCTTGTGAAATCCACATTTATAAGCAAATTCAAATCAGTACAGGCTGTTTTATAAAGTCTAAAGCAATATGCACCAGTTCACAGCCTCAAAATCTTCTCTTAATCTGGTTGGTTTCTGTGCAACTCAGTGTGGGTTGCCTCACTTAGCCTCATCAGGGTGTCCATTGGATGCTTTGGCTTAAGATCATGCACTGATCACAAATTTTCAACAACCCTATCCCGCTTGTGCTAGGTCATGAACTTGAGACCAGTCAACCTGCTCTTGTCTTCTCCTCTAGTCCCTGTAAACCAGGTCCATGGGTGCCAATGGCCACACACAACCTATTTCTTTATTGCTGCATTTCTCCCAATTCCACTCAAAAAATGGATCAGGTGGTCACCTAGGAAGCATTTCAGGCCACCACAGGCTCCCTTTAACATTCAGTCCTAGAGAGGAGTTTTCTTCATGGTTCAAGAGTTTTTCCAGCTTCTGACAAAATCCACATAGCTCAAACATCATATTCCAAAGAGTTCCTTGTTTCTTCAATCTATCAGCAGTCCCCAAGGCAAAAGTCTCTTGGAATGCAAATATAGTGAGCACTTGAAAACACTGGGTGGGAATAATCTCTTCAAGGCCTTCTTTGTAGGTGTGCCCTAACCCATTTAAAGATCCAAATTTTAATGCCTCCAGGCAAGTGGTTTTACAATCTCTCTATTTTCATACTTCTGAAATATATATATATATATATATATATATGGCAAACAATAATAAGCAGTAGAAATCAGTATAAACAAAGTAGAATCCTATCTTAAACTCAATTCTTAAAACAATCAAGTTCAATCCTTATCTCTCTTATCTAAATCCTATCTAAACTAGTCAATTGATACAAAAATATGAGATTAAGTCTCTGAGAGCCTTGCCAGAGACAGGTTTTCTGTCAGCCATTTTGACCTTTTGTCAACCATTTTCCTTAAGCAGCATGGTTTCTGAGAAATTCAAATGGTGATTTCCACCCTTGAGCTCAAACTATACATTAATCACGTTCATTTTAGTCATTTCAAACAGGAATTACCAAAGATAACAACCAAACAATATAATCAAAAATTTAACTTCTCTTAATGTTTCCAGAAAACATGAACATACCTGACCTCTGGCTAGCCCAAGAAGACACACTACCATGAGTTCGAAGTCAAATAAACATCCACTCTCCATCTTTGTAATTTGTTTCTCTGGTACCCTTGGTTCCATAATATATTAGTCCAGCTAGACTAGAGAAACAAATTCATTAACACTCATATGTGTTTCAGAAAAATGTTTATATACTACAGCAATTGAATATTGAGAAGATATCCCAGCCCAGTCCAGATAACGTCTATAAATTGGATATCAGCCCATATGTCTGAGACCAATTTATAAATTCATCTTCAGACTCATGAAACACATGCAATGATGCCGAGTACAAGAAGATCAAAGGCCATTGGGTGCAACGTCTTATGGATCCAGTCTCAGTAGAAGCATCTCAGTGCTGGCAAGTATCTCTACTTGGCACATTCAGTTCCCAGGGCATGGGGTCTATCAGTGTAGTGCCATATGCCTTGTCAACAGAGCATATCTCAGGGAGTAAATAGCAAGAGAGAGTGTGTCTCCACCTCCAAGGAGGAGATACCAGAGTTCCCAGAGTTCTCAGGAGAAGACCATACCCACATAGAGGCTTCATTCACTATGACCCACTTGACAGATTAGACCTCACCCCTTCATTCTTAATCCTCTGAAGTCCCAAATTGACACCAATTATGTAACTACCACACCAGCTAAGAGAAGAGTTGCTTGCCTTTGCTCACCAGAAAAGTAAATGGAAGTGTTGAATAAATGAGTATGGTAATTTTACAGTATTTTATTTTAATGCTAATATATATTTTTATTATTTGGAAACACTGACAGAATATAAAGACCATGACATGGGTATAAATTTTCTCATGTAACTAGATAAAATGAAAATTATCTTTGGGGAAATGTTTTGAAATGAAATTATTGCTGAAAATGAGAATATCACACCACTACAAAGAAAGCCTCAGGAATTATTCATATAGACTTGAATAATTGTTTTGATTTTTGTAAGGACAATTTGAAAAGCAATGTCTAACATATATTAAATAAAGCATAAAAAGATATTCATCATTCCGGAAAATAAAACAGGGTTTGGAAATACCATTTGTTTTCCCTTTAAGTGAGAAGAAAGTACATCTTCACATTGAATATTTCAGTTTGTAACCCTTTTTTTTTTTTAACTTTCATTTAAGTGCATGAATCCGAAAAGCATTATTTAGCCAAAACAGAAGTGAAAACAACTGTGTTTGCATTCTATGGCTAACAGGATACTAACAAAGTTCCCATATTCAAGAAAGGACAAAAAGTTTTGACAAAAGTTCTGTTTAAAGTAATTACAGAACAATGATCAATATGATAATATAATTATGATCATGAATATTATATTGTGCTATAAATTGCTTTTAAAAGATTATGCTTTATATTACTTAACAAAATATTAGGGTAAAATAATTTTCAATACAGTTTTTCTTTCAATTGTTTTGAGCTGCCATTAAAAATCCTTATAGAAGAAGATATTACCGTGTTCCTGTAATAATGACATATGAAAGAAAGTTGTTTTAATTTGGAAATCCTTAATTAATTTATTTTTTTAAACAATTTATTGGGACTCATATTCTTATCACAGTTCATACATATACATACATCAATTGTATAAAGCACATCTGTACAGTCTTTGCCCTAATCATTTTTTTCTCCTCTTTTCTTTTTACATTTTATTAGGGACTCATACAACTCTTATCACAATCCATACATATACATACATCAATTTTATAAAGCACATCCATACATTCCCTGCCCCAATCATTCTCAAGGCATTTGCTCTCCACTTAAGCCGCTTGCATCAGGTCCTCTTTTTTTTTCCCCTCCCTCCCCTTTCTCCCCTCCCACATGTGCCCTTGGTAATTTATACATCGTTATTTTGTCATATCTTGCCCTATCCGGAGTCTCCCTTCCCCCCTTCTCTGCTGTCCCTCTCCCAGGGAAGAGGTCACATGTGGATCCTTGTAATCAGTTCCCCCTTTCCAACCCACTCACCCTCCACTCTCCCAGCTTCATTCCTCACACCCTTGGTCCTGAAGGTATCATCCACCCAGCATTCCCTGTACCTCCAGCCCTCATATGTACCAGTGTACATCCTCTGTCCTATCCAGCCCTGCAAGGTAGAATTCGGATCATGGTAGTTGGGGGGAGGAAGCATCCAGGATCTGGGGGAAACTGTGTTCTTCATTGGTACTACCTCGCACCCTAATTAACCCATCTCCTCTCCTAAACCCCTCTATGAGGTGATCTCCATTGGCCGACACTTGGGCCTTGGGTCTCCACTCTGAACTTCCCCCTTCATTTAATATGGTGTATATATACATATATACATATACATATATACATATACACACATATACACATACATACACACACTTATATCTTTTTTTTTTTTTTGCATGATGCCTTATACCTGGTACCTTGGCACCTCATGATCGCACTGGCCGGTGTGCTTCTTCCATGTGCGCTTTTTTGCTTCTGAGCTAGATGGCCACTTGTTCACCTTCAAGCCTTTAAGACCCCAGACACTATCTCTTTTGATAGCCGGGCACCATCAGCTTTCTTCACCACATTTGCTTATGCACCCATTTGTCTTCAGCGATCCTATCATGGAGGTGTGCAGTCAATGATATGATTTTTTGTTCTTTGATGCCTGGTAACTGATCCCTTTGGGTCCACTCGATCACACAGGCTGGTGTGTTCTTCCATGTGGACTTTGTTGCTTCTGAGCTACATGGCCGCTTGTTTATCTTCAAGCCTTTAAGACCCCAGTCACTATCTCTTTTGATAGCTGGGCACCATCAGCTTTCTTCACCACATTTACTTGTTCACCCACTTTGGCTCCAGCCGTTGTGTCGGGAGAGTGAGCATCATAGAGGTCCAATTTAATAAAAGAAGGTATTCATGCATTGAAAGAGTGTTTGAGTAGAGGCCCAAGGTCCTTCCGCCACCTTAATACTTGACCTATAAATATAGACACATCGATCTATTTCCCCATCCTCCTATATATATTTGCATGTACATGTCTTTGTCTAGACCTCCATGAATGCCCTTTGACTCCTAGCTCTTTCCTCCATCTCCCTTGACTTTCCTCCTGCCCTACTACCATGCTTCGTCACCACCTGGGCTAGAGTATACCTCTTCTCTAAGCAACCTTACCTTTGACCATTTCCCAGCAGGCCTGCCAACCCCCTTCTCTACCATTTGGGGTCCCATGTTTTTCCCTTGTCCCTGGGTTTGTTAACACCACTTCCTTACCCCCCCTACCCCCCCACCCCAAGTCCCCCCGGAACTGTCGGTCCCGTTGTTTTTCCTCCAGATAGTTCATCCAGCCTGTCCTATTCAGACAGACCTGTGGAGACACTAACATGCACGAAAACAAGACAGAGGAAAACAAAGCAACAGTATGCAACCAGACAATAAAACAACAAAAACAAACCACTGACAAAGAACAGAACAAAACAGTTCACAAGAGAAAAGCTTGTAGTTAGTTCAGGGATCGTTTGCTGGCCCTTAGGAGCATTTTCCAGTCCAGCCTGTTGGGGTACCACGCCCTGGTCCAAAAGTCCACTTTCAGCATTCCCTGGGGACCTTGCCACTCCATTCCCTTGCTGTTCCGCTGCACTCCCCCAGTGATTTGCCTCGGTGAGGTGGGATCAGGTCAGGTGCAATTCCCACACTGTGTCTCTGGTGCAGTCCCCTGTATCGCCCTTAGTCACTGATTGGCATCATTTCTCATAGTGGGGCCAGCCATGTTGTTCTCTCTGTGCACTGGCTGCTCTACTCAGGAACATCATCATCATGGCCTCGTGGGCCAGGCTGTGCTCCACTCTCTCCTCCTGCCCCTTCATCTTCTCCTATGTGCTCTGATCAGATATGTTCATCTCCCGGTGCTGCAGAGTCAATGTCGTCCTTTGGAACAAATTCTTTTCGGGGGAGGGGCAGCCCCGATCTTTAGCCATAAGAGAAATGCAAATTAAAACAACAATGAGGTACCACCTGACACCCTCAAAGGTAGTCCAATTCAAAATATCAGAAAGCAACAAGTGTTGGAGGGGCTGTGGGGAGACAGGAACTCTCATTCACTGCTGGTGGGAATGTAAGTACGCACAGCCACTATGGAAATCAATCTGGCAATACCTAAAACAGATGGAAATAGAGTTACCATATGACCCAGCAATCCCCCTACTGGGCATATACCCAGAAGAGGCAAGAAACAAACCAAGACCAGACATCTGTGCTCCAATGTTCATTGCGGCACAGTTCACAATTGCAAGGAGTTGGAAGCAACCCAAATTTCCATCAACTGACGATTGGATTAAAAAACTGTGGTATATACATACAATGGAGTACTACGCATCACTAAAAAGTAGTGATGAATGTATGAGGCACACAGTGGCATGGGAAGAACTGGAGGAAATCATGCTAAGCGAGGTAAGTCAGGCACAAAAGGACAAGTACAACATGAGCCCGCTGAGGTAAGAATTTAAAAAAATTTTAAAAGCAAAAGTGGCATAGGGAAAAAAGCTACTGTATACAAACATTTTAGGGGTGAAGACTGTGTAGTATGGAAGAGACCAGACCAAAACCAGGGATGTACATGGTAGACAATGGTGGAGGAGGTGGGGAAAGGAATACAAAAGGATGAATACAAGGAAGAAAAGGGTAGTGGGGTCATGGGGCATTAATCCACCCAAGGGGAGGGTATTGTTTGTATCTCCACAGGGAAAGTGGGACCAGACTTCAACCCAGTGTCGCAAGGTGTGAATGCAATATCCCGGCGTGGAGTAGGGAACCAGTGGAGAGGTCTGGGAGGCTGGCCCCAGCAAGATAAATTAAGTGGATTCCTGCCCCTCCCCCGAAAAGAATTTGTTCCAAAGGAAATCCTTAATTTAATTAAAACAAAACAGATAAATAAAATTGTAGCTGAGAGGAAATATATAGTGATAGATCAGCTAGTAGAATGTTAAAGGGTCATAATATAATGATATAAGATACATATAAGTAAGCAGTCGCAAAGGTTAAAATTTTGAGGAAAAGTCATTGTTACAAAGGGAAACAATTGTGAAAACAAACATTTAGGAATTATAAATGCGGTTATAAATTTCAATTAAGAGAAAACAGTTATAATGGTAGATTTTTAATATTAAATAGTATGCCCCACTTGTCTGTCAGTTTGTCCTTCTGTAGAGGTTTGTGTATTACTGTGATTCTAGAAACTATTTCAATGGTATATCAAATGCCAGCAGGGTCACCCAGAATGAACTGGTTTCAACAGAGCCTTCGGACTAAGAACAGACTAAGAACAAGGTATAGGCTGTCCTCTTCTAAGGAATTAACCACAGAGAACTTTATGACTAGCAGAAAAATATTGTCAGATATAGTGCTGAAAAGGGATTCTATCAGGCTAGAAAGCACTCAAAATAGGACTGAAGAATAACTTCCTCTCAAAGTAGAGTTGAGCATACAGAATAAAGCCTTTGGGGAACTTCATTTTCTGTTATGGCATGACTCAAATTGAGAGGAAATAGCTGTAGACAGCTATTGAACCAAAAACAAGGCAATTCCACAGGTTTTAAAATTAATAAAGGCATGCATCAGAGTTATCATGCATTCACATGTATTCAATGAGTATGCTGAGCTAATACTAATCAGAGAAATTGTATTATATGAAGGGGAATGGGACATCAAGATTATAGGAAGGCTTGTAAACTTGTGTTATGCATATGACACACCTTATGTACTAGAAGGAAGGAGCACTCGAGACAGGCACACTTTTCCAGTGTCCACTTTTACTGAAAAAACAGAACCAATACCATCAAGTCCACTCTGATTCACAGTGACTTACTGGACAGGGTAGAACTGTCCCTGTGAATTTCTGAGACTATAACTTTGTGGGACTAGATAGCAACTGGAAGTTTCAAACTGCTAACCTTGTAGTTAGTAGCCCAATGCATAATCATTACACCAGCAGGTCTCCTAGTATATTTGAAAAGATTTTGCAATCAATTTAATCAGGGTTGTGATCTGAGTATGGATATTGCATTTCACACTAATCCTATCCATTACTGATATTTACAATTTATTTTTTGTAATTAAATTGTGTCAGGTTAGATCATGGGCTATTACTAAGTATTAACTATACATCACTGAGAATCCTGGTCCACCAAATTTGATGCAAACCCTAACTACCATGCATCATTGTAAGTCAAAATTATAACAAAATCAGTAGTTTTTTTGTAGTAGTAAAAGATTTAATAAGGCTATAGGAAAAATAACAACATGATTGATGACATTTATAACCTGTAAGGAAAAAAATATTTGAAAACTAATCATACTCAGAATGGATAAACAGAGACCCTAAATATCAATGAATGGATATAACACAGATTTCATTCCTTTACAAAAAAGCAATCTAAACAAAATGTTAAATCCAAATTTTCCTTGGACTTGGAGAAAAGATTCAAACAGAAACCCTCTTTTCAGATATTCATAAGTCAGAGAAAATAATAATTAATTGAAATATGAAATACAATTATAAAAATAAGACATGTCAGTGATTTTAGGCTCAAAAATTATTGAACAATGGGATAGAATTATATATTTAAATGGTATAATTATAAAGGGAATATTTCAAAATCAATGGATTAAATATGCAAAAAAGAAAAGAAATACAAGCAGTAAAGCCAAATTAATAGGAATATGTATATATTAAAATTAATTATTACACATCACTTATCCATAAATGAGTCATATGAACAGCAAAGGAAATAAGCATTTGGAATTAGTATAAGATAAACCAAAGACTATAGAAATATTCCACAGTGTGATTAATATATTTTAGAAAATGTAAAATCTGATCTGTCACGTATAAGTTCAACATAAGCACTTTACTGTGAACTACATTTTGAAATTGTACTTGGATCAAGAGGCAATTGTGAGAACATAACAAGGGGATACTGAATGGATTAAAATCAGGAAAGGTTTGTGTCAGGATTGTATCCTCCCATCATATTTGCTCAAACTGTATGATGAGCAAATCATCACAGAAATTGGCTTATATGAAGATGAATGTGGCATTAGGATTGGAGGATGGCTCATTAACATTCTGCTATAATCAGATGACACAACTTGCTTGCTGAAAGTGAACAGGTCTTGAAGGACTTGCTGAAGAATTCAGTTAAGCATCAAAAACTAATTCATCATGATCGAGTGGGATTCATATCAAATATACAAGGATCATTGAATGTTAGGAAAACTATCAAGGTGCTTTATAACATAATCAAAATAAAGGATCAGAACCATATGATTAGATTATATAAATTGATGCAGAAAAAGTATTTGATAGAATTAAACATCCATTCCTGAATAAACAAGCAAACAAACAAAAAAACAACACACAGGCACTCAATAATATAAGTACAGAAAGAAAATTCCTCAACATTATAGAAGTCATATATATGAAAGCAACAACTCGTATCTCACTGGAGAGAAATTGAAATAATTTCCTTTTTGATCAGGAATTTGGCAAGGTTATCCTCTCAGACCACTTTTACTTAATGTAGTGAGGAAATGAGGTAGTAAGTTTATTGTGCCAACCTGGCCTATAAACACATGTGGGAGTAATAGAAAGGCAGAAGGATAAATGGCTCAGTGAGCCTCACCTTTCTAGTTCTCAGGACTCTTGCTTTGTGATGGTCAGACCAGGGTGCAGCTGCCTTAGCCAGTTCCCTGTTTCAGCTAGCAAGGCTCACCTCCTGCACGACATCCCCAAGGAGAAGCCTCATGGACCTACCCCGATGCAGCCCTGGGTGTTGTAGCAGCCAGGTGGAGACCCCTGCCACCGCTGAGATTCTTACACATTCACTGATTAGGCTTTCCTCCTACAGTCTGCATCATTGCGTGTGTTTTCTGAGATGGAAGAGGATTTGTGGATTGGTGTCAGACACATGGGTTAATGTTGGACTTGTGGGCTTGGGCAGCATTGGATTGGGATGTTTTCTTGATGTGCACTAAACTTTTATAAAACTCTCTGCTATACACGAGTCTCTGTGGATTTATTTCTTCAAAGTACCCAGAGTAACACAGGGAAATTTTAACTAGAGACACAAAAAGTAAATTAAAGGTATCTACGTAGGCACAGAAGAAATAAATGTCTATTTTGCAGACTGCATAATTCAATATAAAGAAGACTCCAAAGATTTAATTAAAAACTTGCTTGAACTGATTAAAATATATGATAGCATAGCAGACTATAAAATAACATACAGAAATCACTTAGATTCTTGCATAGTAAGGATAATGATAATGAAAACATATCGAAAGTATAATACCATTTATAACTACCCAAAAGATAAAATATTTAGGAAAAAACCTTATCATTGAAACAAATATTTATATAAAGAAAACCACTAAATATCCCTTCAAGATACTGAAAGTAATTTACACAAATGGAACAAGTTATCTTGTTGCTGGATCGTTAGATTAAATATTGTGAAAATGTCAATATTACCAAAAATACTTTACAAATTCAATGCAATTCCATTCAAATCCCACCAATTTTTTTCAAAGAAATCAAAAACTAATTATGAACTTTATTTGGCAATAAAAGAAACCTATGGTAAATAAAACACTATTAAAAAATAAAAACATTTTCATTCCCAGACATTAAACCTACTATATTGCCACAGTAATTAAAACAGTGTGGTACTGAAACAGTGATAGTTGTGAAGACCAATGGATTAGAATTGAAAACCTGGAACTATAGCAACATATCAGTAGATATCTAATTTTTGATTCATGGTGTGTGAGGAGGCAGAAGACAACTGTACCAGTATTGTTGAACTGTCAATAGACTGACAATCATGAGCTTACTATGTAAATGCCTTAGCTGCTATATTAAGATCCACATTATTCTGGCAAACCTTGATTGACCTTCTCAGTGAATATTATTATAAATTTTCCCTGACAACTAACTTCTATTTTATGTATAAATATTATACGGCCTTGAAAGGATTGATTTTGTATAAGTGAATAATTCAGGCAGTACAATATGTAGTTAGCCTACATTGCCCTAATATCCCTTTCTCAATAGAACTTTTAAAAATTACTACTAGGGGCTAATCATTGACAATATTAACAGATGATCTTTATGATTCATGGGAATAATTTGTAAGACTCTATAGCATAAATTTCCAAGCAAGTCTATGAAGTGAGCCAAAGGTAGAAACAACAACAAACAGATTTAAGGAATAAGTTTGGGGTTCACAGAATATCCTAGCTCCATTTTAAGAACAATTAGTTCTTATATGATGACCTTGCTTGATACTTGCCCTCAGGAAGGGAACACAGAAAATATGGGTGTCATACCAAAGTTTGGTGAAGAAATTAGATGGTACCCTATTATCAGATAAAATAGCATCTTGGGTCTTAAAGGCTTGTTTCCAAAAAACAGCCATCCAGGTGAGATGTCAACTAACTCCACATGGGAGAAGCACACCAACATCACTCACCAAAATATATTAAATCATATAATCCAAAGTGGGAACCCAAGATACAGTTCCCCCTTTTTACCCCACCTTCCCTACACACTCTTGGTATCACCCTGACGGATTCATCTGTCCTGGATTCCCTGTGTTTCCAGTTCCTATCTGTACCAGTATAAATTCTTTGGTCTAGCTGGATTTGTAAGGTAGAATTGGGATCATGATAGTGGAGGGGAGAAGGAAGCATTAAAGAACTAGAGGAAAGGTTGCTATACTGCACCCTGACTGGCTCTTTTCCTTCCTGTGACACTTATGTAAGGGGATGTCTAGTTGCCTACAGATAGGATTTGGGGCCCCACTCCACACTTTCCCTCATTCACAATGATATGCTTTTTTTGTTCTTTGGTGCCTGATACCTGATCCCTTTGATACCTCATGATCATACAAGCTGTTGTGCTTCTTCCATGTGGGCTTTGCTGCTTCTCAGTTGGATGGCCACTTGCATATCTTCAAGCCTTTAAGACACTAGATGCTATATCTTTTGATAGCCTGGCACCATCAATTTTCTTCACCACATTTGCTTATGCCGATTTGTCTTCAGCGATCCTTTTGGGAAAGTGAACACCATGGAAAGCCAGTTTAATAGAACAAAGTGTTCTTGCACTGAGGGAGTACTTGAGTGTAAACCCAATGTCCATCTGCTACACTTATACTAAACCTATATATGAACATAGGTCTATTTTTCCATCATCATATATAAATATATTTACATATGTACTTGCCTGTATTTAGATCTCTATAAATGCCATTTGCCTCTTAGTTCTTTCCACGATTTTATTTTTCTTCCTCTTGTCCCACTATCATGCTCAGTCTTCAGTTGGGTTTCAGTAATTACTCTCAGTTACATTGTCCTTGATCAAGCCCTATCAGGTCTCTTATACCCTCCTCACCACTGGTTTGGGATCACTTGTTTCCTTGGCTCCCTGGTTTTGTTAACACCACTTCCTTTCCCCCACCTCCCCTTCTGCCATACCTTCCCTCTGGCCCCCGGAACCAACAGTTCCTGTTTTTTCTGTTCCTGATAGTTTATCCCGCCTATCTTACCTAGATAGACCTGCAGAGATAATAATATACACAAAAACAAGACAGAGCTAAACAAAGCAACAAAAGAAAACAAAACAATAGTAACAAAAAACAATGACAAAAAAAGAGAGAAAAGCCTATAAATAGTTCTAGTTCTGCTTGTGGACCTTCAGCAATGTTTTCCAATGGAGTCAGATAGGGTGCCACACCCTGGCCCCAAAGTCTATTTTTGGTATTCCCTGGGGACTTCCTTGCTCTGCTCCCCTTGCTGCCCTGTTGCATGCCCTTAGTGTTTTGCCTCTGTGTGGTGGGGTCAGATTGGGTGCAATTCCCACACTCTCTCCAGGGTTGTTGCCCACAGGGTTATGGGTCAGTGAGGGATAGCTTGTCTCATAGTGGGGCTAGTCAAATGGTTCTCTATTAACTCTTAATACAATCTATACATAAATTGTAGCAGGCATATTTGGACATATTGTGCCATCGTGCTTTTTTAGTTATTTACTTGGTATTGGTCCCTTGATATCAGCTCCTCTTTCTTTCCCTCTCTCCCTCCACCCACCCTCTTTATAGGTTATATGTTATTTTTATTTTTATATTTCACACTGACCGCTGTCCCCCTTCCCCCATGGTTTTTGTTATTCTCCCCCAAGGAGAGGTGTGTGTGGTTATGTTACAATCAGTTCTCCCTTTCTCCCCTCTCCTCCCCACCTTCTCTCTACATTTCTAGTATCAATATTCCCATTCCTGTTCCTAGATTCCATGTGTTGTGAACTTTTATCTCTTATTTATACCTGTGCACATGCTCCATTCTAGTCCAGAGAGAGAAGCATCACTGGGGTAATAATAGTTGGGGATTGAGGAAATCTCAAGGAACCAGAGAAATATTGTGTGTCCCATCGATGCTTTACTGTACCCTGGTTGACTCATCCCTTCTCTGTGACCCCTCTGTGAAGAAGTGTTCCATTGTCTAGAGATGGGCTTTGGGTCTCTGCTCCAATCCTCCTCATTCTCAACAATATGTTTCTGTTTATTTGTTATGGGACTTCTGATGCTTGTTACCCGGCCCAATGACACTTCATGATCGCAGCAGCTGGTGTGCTTCTTCTATATGGGCTTGTGGCTTCACTGCTGGGTGGCCACTTGTTTAGCTTTAAGCCTTGAATACCCCATATACTATATCTTTTAATAGCCATGAACCTTCTGCTTTCTTCACCACATTTGCTTATGCACCCATTTTGTCTTCAGCAATTATACTGGGGGTGGGGTGAGCACCAAAAAATGCCTGTTGTTAGAACTAAGTGTTTTGTATTGAGAGAGGGTATGAGCTGAGGCCTGAAGTTCATACACAATCTCAATGTATTGTCATATAAATATCATTACATAGGCCGATACTTCTATCTTTATAAATTAATGTATTTTCATATGTACACACTTATGTTTATACCTCAATCCATAGCTTTGCTTCCTAGATCCTTCCTCTGCTTCCTAGATCCTTCCTCTGTTTCCTTTGCCTTTATCCTGCCCCACAAATGCATCCCCTGTACTTAGTACTTCCTCTCAACTAGATTGCTATTGCTCCAACACCTTTGGATCTCTACATCCTCCTTATTGTTGATTTTAATTCCCTAGTTGTTCCCGTCTATAGCATTTTTTGCTCACCACACTCTTCCCTCATCCCTGCCACCTTCTCCCCATTGTTTTATCCTCAAGCTTGCTTCCCATCCCTGTCTTATATAAGTAGGAAAACCAACAACAACATAGACCAAACATTAAGGGAAAAAAATAAAAGGATTGAAGAAAGAAAAGGAAAAAAAAGTGAAATAAATACATAATTCCAAGTCTGTGTGCTGACCTTTATGACTATCTCCCTTTTGGTTCTGGGGAAGTTCAGGAGCCACCCCTCCTAGTTTGAGGTCTATTTGGGGGACTCTTTTGGGGATTTGTGGCTTGGCTTTGCTACAATTGCTGATCTATTATGCCCTCTCCTTGGTTTGCCCTGCAGCAGGCGTTCAGACCACACTACCTCCTCACCATGTGTCCTCAGTTTTGTCCTCTGTTGTAGTACACTCCAGTAAGGGAACAACATGTCATGAGCTGTTGTTGACCCTACAGTCCTCTCTGTGCCTTAGCAACTCCATGCAGGGACATAGTTCTCCAGGATTGGTGTGCCAATATGGGGTGTAGGCCAACTGTACTTTCTCTTTTTCCTTCTTGGTTTGCTTCCATATGTGAATGTTGTCCTATCTCTCTCCTTTCATGCCCCTCTTTATTCACAGAAACAAAAAGAAGTAGGATGCAGAAAGGTCAGGTAAGTTGCACGGGGCAATACAGGCATGTTGTCTTTTGCCAACAACTTACCCACTGAGATGGCTCTGTGAGCAGGGGCATTGTCATGTTGTTCTACCATACCCAGTCAGCCCAAATAGGGTCTTTTTAGTCATAATTTGTTAGGCTATCTTTTCAGAAGCTCTAAACAGAAAGCTTGATTAACAGTGTGACCTGGTAAAACTAACCCCAAATGTCCTGAGTCAACAGTTTTGTCGTTCAGGGAGTTAATGGATGCCCAGAATAAGGTTTGCCATTAAGTGACATTTCACGTTTTTTGAAATGAGAAAACCACTTGTACACTTCAGTTTTTCCCACAGCACTTTTCCTTGTAAGTGGTGTTCAACACCACAACAATTTCTGTGGCATTTTTCCCAAGCAGACAACAAAATTTCAAAGCCTGACTCTGTCCTCATAAATTAGTCACTACAAAAAAACTAGGTTCTATGGACACTGCCTTTATGAAAAAATATGCCGTGATCAGAAAGAACCTTTTCAGGTGATGCCATTGGGTGCACTAACTCAGAGTGAGTTGCTGGATGCTCACCTAATGGGAAAACTGCATGCTACAAAAGCTCCAACCAGTGAAGAATTTCCTTTTGGAAGTGGGGGGTACCTTTTCATATTTTGGCATATTTTTTTGTATATGAAACCCAGGATTAATGAACCTTTAGAGAGAGCAAGTAAAATAAAGTTTTCTGGGGGTTCAATGTTGGTGGTGGCAAGGTGGTAAAAGGGAGCTGATGTCAGGGAATTAGATAGGGAATATACACCGGTGTGATTGAACAAGATAAAGTATGATATCTGTATTAGCTCCCAATAAATTGGTTTTAGGAAAAGAAATAAATTAAATATTTTACTAGGCAAGAGACAGCATTTTCAACAATGGTGCTGGGAAACCAGATCTCCACCTCTAACAGAACGAAATAGACTCATACCTCACACCCTGTACAAAAAAAAAACTCAAGATGGATCAAAAACCTAACTGTAAACCTCACAATTATTAAGACCATCAATAAAAAAAGTGAAGGCAACTCTTCCAATTATTCTTTCAGTTGCTGTCAAGTTACTCTTAGGAACTTGACAAAATGACACATTTGAAAAGATAACTTTAACACACTTGAAGCAAAATTAATAATAATAACTATTCTCTCATTCTGTACTTTCTATTGATAAATTCTTGATATTATCTAAATTATTGTTCTGTATATTCTGTACTATCTTTGCATAGTAGGTGATATTATTAAGAACTTTGTACAGAAATTGCTTTTGGTTTTGAAGAAGCAACGTATCTGTGTTCAGAAAGTTTAGTAATAAAGGGAGAAGTACTGTGCTTTCTCCAATTCCAAATCATTTTACAAATTTATTCATAGTATTCTTAGCTGAAAGCAGAAACTACAAGATGTTTACTTGTAATGACAAGCAAAGATATTCTAGTATGTGGAACATAACAGATTATGAACAGCAGAGCTGTGGGTTAGTAGCAACTCACCAAGTTCTTTTTTTTAAAAGGTTTTTTTTTTTTTAATGATTGTGATAAGTCAGTTTGGTGTCAATCTGGTTAGGTCAAAGTTCTTAATAGTTTAGCAGTTGAGGCAACGCTCATGATGTGATATAACAGACTTTAAACAAATCCCTCATGGAATTGGCTGTGTGCAGCAAAGTAGTTGTAAAAGGATTACAGAGGAGCCTCCATTTTTAGCTCACCATGTTGCTGCTATTGAAAGGAAGTTTCTTCGTGGGTGTGGTCTACTTCTACTTAAGCAAACTCTATGGGGAATCTCTTTTCTCTTCTTGCTTCTCTGGATCCTATATTTGTATCACTGACATCTGTTTTTTAGATCTGAGCCAGGCATACTGCCTGCCACCCCTGCCAGCCTCTGTGGCCTGCCATATTGCCTGCGGGCCATGTACTCATTTGACTGCATTCATGAGCCTGGCCTTCTGATTGTGGATTCAACTGCTTCTGCCTGACTGTGTTCTTCCCACTTCCTTGTTTACTTTCTTGCTTTCTAGGTGGTCAGCCCAGCAGCTAATGTAGTCCAGAAAAACCTCCAGCTGGACACCTAACCAAGTTACTCTTAGGAACTTGAATAACCGATTGAACCTCACTACCCTTATAAAAAAATAATGCTTTAAAATTCTTTTAAAAAATTTTGTCAGTAGGGAAACTGAAAAGAACATAGAAATGATATAGAAAATATAATTTTAGTATTGAGAGATGATTATCAGATTAAATATATATAGGGTTGAAAATTAGACAAAATTATTTGCTTTTATCTGGAACAAGTGAAATCCATATATATGATCAAAAGCTGAGGCATAATCTTAATAATAGTAATAGTATTATATTAATTATATTAAATTATATAATTTCTAAGTAATTTGAACATATTTGGCTACTATTTTGTATTTCTGTAATGCCTAAATTATGTTCAATCTCCTCCATTGAAATATTTTTGAAAGTTCTGTTCTGCTTAGAGATGGTTATGAAAAGAAAAAATACAGTAAAATAAACAAAAATTATTGAAAATATCTTCCTCCACCAAAAGCTTTGAAGAAAAGCACAATGTCTTCTTAGGTTTACAGAACAAGTTAATTGTTATAGATCATTAGAAGGGTCATATGACACTCTTTTTGTTCAATATATACATTATGCATAATTATTAGAAACCTAGATTGTGTATATTATCTTGATTTTGAAGAACAGTAATCATAATGGATTTGAGTTATTTCTATTCAATATTTCATTATCAATAATTAATGTAAAGATTTTGATAGATGTGAAAACTCCTAGTGGTAAATGAAAAGAAATGAAAAACTTTTTAAGCTCACACTATACATTTAGGGTCTCTGAGAAGACTTGGTATGCCTGCCCTCATATGGAGTTATACTTCCCCAGGTTATATATTTCTTGCTCTCTGCTGAAACCATAGAAAAAGTGTCATATCACATTTCTCCCCAGACAAATTATGGGTTACTAAATATCTCACAAGCCATCTGGTTTTAGAAAGATTTACAGCAAGGTTTCTGACCAAATGATAGATAAATTAGATTTAGATCTGCAACTGAAATAAATTCCTCATCTTTTAAAGTTTATCATTGGTGATTGTGTTAGTCTGGGTAGACTAGAAGCAAATCCATAGACACTCATATGTGTATAGGAAAGAGTTTTATATACAAGAGCAATTGAATATTGAGAATACTGAGGAAACACCTCAGCCCAGTCCAGATCAAGTCCATAAGTCCGATATTAGCCCATATGTCCGATACCAATCTATAAAGTCCTCTTCAGATTCATGAAACACATGCAATGACACTGAAGGTAGGAAGATCGCAAGCCAGTAGGTTGGAAATCTTGTTGATCCAGTGGCGTTGTAAACATCTCAGCACTGGCAGGGGTCTCCACATGGTTCCTTCAGTTCCCAAGCTGTGACTATATCAGGCTAGTGTAGCTTCTCCTTAGAAATGTCTCCCAGGGAATCATCCTTGTCAGTAGAGAGTCTCAAAGGGAATGAGCAGAAAGAGAGATTGTGTCTCCTGCTTCCCAGGAGGATATACAGAAGTCGTGTTACAGAGGGTTCTTTAGAGAAACAAAACAAGGACACTTATGAATATAGATAAGATGATAGATAGATAGATAGATAGAGATACAGCATGAAGGAATGTAACAGCTAATTAGTCCACACAGAAGTACAGAGGCTCAGTTCAACGCACTTTCATGCAACAGCTAATATTTCAATGTATTTTAATTAAAAACTTAAGAATATCTTTTCAAAATTTCCATGGAATCAAAATCATAAGCACTACTTTAAGTTCAGTTGATATTCACCTTTTTATAAGAACCTCTACAGATACAGACAAGCACATAGTAATCAATATTGCACATTTACTTGCTTCAACTTCTTTTTGGAGCTTTTGATGATGTTATTCCATTAAAAGAATGTTTTTTTCTGTGAATAGGTTAGCTTGAAAAGAAGTGATTTTTCAATCAAATAAGTTATTTTTGTTTCTAAATTTGCTAGTACCTAATTTTTTTCATTTTTTTTTAGAAATCACTATCAAATTTCTCTATTGTGTTTATTTTTGAAAAATGAAGCTTCAGCCATTTACATTGTTTGTCTTGTACACTTTTATCTTTCATGGTTTCTAATTGACATTTGAAATAAAATAACCATTTCATATCAATATTTGCTTATTTTCTTCTATACTTCCCTGTTCCTACTGACTGTTCCTTTACTAGGAGATTGAATCTTAAACACAGAACAATCTGGGAAACAATGATTGAGGCTGAGTCAGTGTATAGAGTTACATATTAGGCTATATTATAGACCTGGTCCTGATTCTCTGCATTATTTAAATAGTGGATATTAGATCATCTTAGCTATAAACTTTACATGTGCAACATTGATACGTATAACTGTCTGGAATCATATTTACAAAACAATTCTTAACCACTTCATATATCAGTATATATGTATAATTAGAATTCCATAGTACTTATGAGGAAAATGTTTTTTTAGGAGATAATGCACACACACACACACACACACATCTTCCTTACCACCAATAAATGGGTACATGCTCAACTGCTAGCTGAGAGGTTAGTGGTTCAAATCCATTCAGAGTTGCTGCAGAAGAAAATGCTGGCGATGTGCTTCTGAAAGTTTACTGTCTTGAAAATCCATACACACAGTTTTGCTCTGCACAAACAGATCATTATGAGTCATGATTGACTCAAAGGGAATCAACAACAACACTGTATGTATCTTAAAACACAAAATCAGCATTGCATAGGTGTAGATCATTTTCTATGACTACATAATTATAGAGCATAAGAAAATAGAGGTAACTATAAATTAAAATAAGCCAAATGATTAATTATTATTCACGTGATAAAAGAAAAGTGAAAAGTGAGCCAGAAATCTCCACTTTGCATATTTCACTCTGACTTTCATTTTCCATACCTCTGACTTGAATTTTAATTGAGCAACCTGGGATTTGCAGAATCATCTGTAATCACTAAATAAATGCGTTTTTACAAGGGTATCCTCATTTTTTCCTGTGTGTGTGAGGAATGTCAAAACAAAGTAGCTACACTGGCCTGATAAGGGTCAATTACATAAAGGAATGAAAGAATCAAAAAGTACATGTGAACAGGGAGATTTAAGAAGGAGAAGCTGAGTTATAGATGAGAAGGTGGGTGTGTTTGTGTGTGTGAGAGAGAGAGAGAGAAGGAAAAGTTCTCCTTAGAAAATCAGTTTTTGTTCTAATGAAAGGACAGTCTGCTCTTGCAGAATAAATAGTACCATATTTTATCCACTGTGTTTCCCTGACACGGTACATTTTTTTTTCTCTTTTCTTCTTTTACATTTTATTAGGGACTCGAACAACTCTTACCACAATCCATACATATACATACATCAATTGTATAAAGCACATCCATACATTCCCTGCCCCAATCATTCTCAAGGCATTTGCTCTCCACTTAAGCCCCTTGCATCAGGTCCTCTTTTTTCCCCCCCTCCCTCCCCATTCCCCCCTCCCTCATATGCCCTTGGTAATTTATACATCGTTATTTTGTCATATCTTGCCCTATCCGGGGTCTCCCTTCCCCCTTTCTCTGCTGTCCCTCTCCCAGGGAAGAGGTCACATGTGGATCCTTGTAATCAGTTCCCCCTTTCCAACCCACTCACCCTCCACTCTCCCAGCATCGTCCCTCACACCCTTGGTCCTGAAGGTATCATCCACCCTGGATTCCCTGTACCTCCAACCCTCATATGTACCAGTGTACAGCCTCTGTCCTATCCAGCTCTGCAAGGTAGAATTCGGATCATGGTAGTTGGGGGGAGGAAGCATCCAGGATCTGGGGGAAAGCTGTGTTCTTCATCGATACTACCTCACACCCTAATTAACCCATCTCCTCTCCTAAACCCCTCTATGAGGGGATCTCCATTGGCCGACACTTGGGCCTTGGGTCTCCACTCTGCACTTCCCCCTTCATTTAATATGATATATATATATATATATATATATATATATATATATATATATATATATATATATATACATATATACACATACATACACACACTTATATCTTTTTTTTTTTTTTTGCATGATGCCTTATACCTGGTCCCTTGGGCACCTCGTGATCGCACTGGCCGGTGTGCTTCTTCCATGTGCGCTTTTTTGCTTCTGAGCTAGATGGCCGCTTGTTCACCTTCAAGCCTTTAAGACCCCAGACACTATCTCTTTTGATAGCCGGGCACCATCAGCTTTCTTCACCACCTTTGCTTATGCACCCATTTGTCTTCAGCGATCCAATCATGGAGGTGTGCAGTCAATGATATGATTTTTTGTTCTTTGATGCCTGGTAACTGATCCCTTTGGGACCACTCGATCACACAGGCTGGTGTGTTCTTCCATGTGGACTTTGTTGCTTCTGAGCTACATGGCCGCTTATTTATCTTCAAGCCTTTAAGACCCCAGTCACTATCTCTTTTGATAGCTGGGCACCATCAGCTTTCTTCACCACATTTACTTGTTCACCCACTTTGGCTCCAGCCGTTGTGTCGGTAGAGTGAGCATCATAGAGTTCCAATTTAATAAAAGAAGGTATTCATGCATTGAGGGAGTGTTTGAGTAGAGGCCCAAGGTCCTTCCGCCACCTTAATACTTGACCTATAAATATAGACACATAGATCTATTTCCCCATCCTCCTATATATATTTGCATGTACATGTCTTTGTCTAGACCTCCATGAATGCCCTTTGACTCCTAGCTCTTTCCTCCATCTCCCTTGACCTTGCTCCTGCCCTACTACCATGCTTCATCGCCACCTGGGCTAGAGTATACCTCTTCTCTAAGCAACCTTATCCTTGATCATTTCCCACCAGGCCTGCCACTCCCCCTTCTCTACCATTTGGGGTCCCATGTTTTTCCCTTGTCCCTGGGTTTGTTAACACCACTTCCTTACCCCCCTACCCCCCCACCCCAAGTCCCCCCGGAACTGTCGGTCCCGTTGTTTTTCCTCCAGATAGTTCATCCAGCCTGTCCTATTCAGACAGACCTGTGGAGTCACTAACATGCACGAAAACAAGACAGAGGAAAACAAAGCAACAGTATACAACCAGACAACAAAACAACAAAAACAAACCACTGAAAAAGAGCAGAACAAAACAGTTCACAAGAGAAAAGCTTGTAGTTAGTTCAGGGATCGTTTGCTGGCCCTTAGGAGCGTTTTCCAGTCCAGTTTGTTGGGGCACCACGCCCTGGCCCCAAAGTCCACTTTCAGCATTCCCTGGGGACCTTGCCGCTCCATTCCCTTGCTGTTCCACTGCACTCCCCCAGTGATTTGCCTCGGTGTGGTGGGATCAGGTCAGGTGCAATTCCCACACTGACACGGTACATTTTTGTCAAATAAGTGGTATAAGCAAATGGCATGAGTCATTTGACTTACCAGTACATAAAGTTAAATTCCTGTAATACTTTGCAGAAAAAAAAAATCTATCAATAAGTCATGGAAAGAGGAGCTTTAAGAATATATGGAGAAATTCCATTACCTGTTAATACAATTTTCCATGAATTTTTAAGCCCCTTCATACAATGTCTCTCACACATTTCCCACTAGAAAATGTTAAATTCATCGCTAGACTAAAGAAATGTTGACAGTGTACTCACACTCACAATGAAGTAAGGGGGCAGTGGTGAAAGGGGAGAGGAAAAGGCAGGCACTTCTCTTTCTCCTTTAAGTTGCCATATATACTCATGTATAAGCCGAGTTATTTCAGCATGGGTCAGTGGTACCCCAGCAAGGTGTAACATCTCACTACCCCTCTCCTCTCCCCCCTCCCCCCCCACCAAGGTAACAGGTTCAGCACCTGCTGACACTGCAGGGCTTTGAATGTTTGTTTACTCACATCTAACCTATGACATGGATGGCTCCAATTCGCAGAAGCACCTATTGTGATTCATTTACACAGGCAGCTGAACCGGTAAGGATGTGTCTGTGTCTGCGCTCCATCTCTCCCTCTGGTCTCTGTTAATTCACATCCTGCATCCCCCGCCCTTATGGACTCCCCCCGCCCCTACTCCTCCAGGCTAACACATCACGGTGGGGGTGGAGTGGGGTGCATTACCATGAAAGTTATTTTTCAAAGTCTTGATTTTTTATCCTATTAGAAATGGATACTCTTAAACAAAAACAAAAACACCGGTCATATGAGGCTGGTTTCAAAATGAAGGTTGTGTCAAGAGCGGAAGAGAGCAATAAATGTATTGCAAGTTGGGAATTCTGTATTGATGAAAAGTAAGTGAGGGAATGGCAGAAAATGAAGGTTGACTTGGAACAGATTCCAAAAGCTGAAAATGCTTGTCATGGTTTAATGCCTTTTTATGGGGCTCTAAAGAGTGAATTGAATAAATGGGTGATGGAGTGTCGTCAAAATGGTTACTGCATAACACGCATGGGAATCCGCATATGTGGTCTACAAATGGCTAAGGATGACAAATATAAAACACCAGGCATTGAAAAATTTGCTGCATCAGCAGGATGGTGTACCCGCTTCACGAATAGGTTTGGCCTACTATGTTTGAGACAAAGAACAGAGAATTCCCAGAAATTGCCATAAGACCTTGAAGAAAACATTATGTATTCCAGTCATTTATTATAAAACAAAGAAGGATTTAGAATTATGACCTCTCAGATATTGGGAATATGGATGAAACTGACATGACTTTTGATCTTCTAAGCAGCAGAACTGTGGCAACTTTAGGAGAAAAAAACATTTTTCTCAAATCCACGGGAAATGAAAATAAAACAAACACCTTACAGTTGTTCTATCATGTTTGGCTAATGGAACTAAGCTGTGTCCTGTCATTATTTTTAAAAGAAAGACCTTGCCTAAAAAGATCAATTTCCCACCAAGAATTACTGTGAGTGCACATGTTAAAGGCTGGATGGATGAAGATGGAACAAAAATATGACTGGAAGAATTTTGGAACCAATGACCAGGGGCAGCCTTAAAGAAAAAGCCATTGTTACTTGTTTGGGATATGTTCAGAGTCCACCTATAGGATGACATAAAAATATTGCCAAAATCTAGTAAAGTTACTTTAGCCTTTATTCCAGGTGGGCTTACTTCTGTTCTGTACTGCAGCCTCTGGATGTATCTTTGAATAAGCCTTTTAAAGACCGTGTGCGAAGGATGTGGCATGAATGGATGTCAGTTGGTCAAGCCTGAGTAACAAAAGGAGGAAATCTCCTGAAGCCTGACATAGAGTTAATAGCAAAGTGGGTTCGAGATACATGGGAAGACATTCCAGAAGACATGGTGCGATGTGCCTTCCAGAAATGTAGTATTAGTCATGCTATGGATGCCAGTGAAGACTGCACTTTGTATGAAAATGACAGCAGTGATGGTGATGACGGCGGTCTCAGTGAGGACAGCTTCTCTGCATTGGGATATGGATGATGATGATGAATCCAGATTTAAAGGATTTTAACTCTACATTTTTTCTTGGTTGCTGACTGAGCTCAGGGAATAGTACTCTTAAGGGATCATTGTTGATACCTTATTGTTTTTGTTGAACCTATTTTCCACTTACTGTGCTGGTTTATTAATGTTAAATGACTTTTTGTCCTTTTATTTATGTTTTTTATTTAAAATAAATACTTAAATACATTACCCCACTGATGGCTCAATTTTTAGTAATTTTATTTTCACTTGTTTTGATTATTGAAACTCACCAGTAACTTCTGCATTTTCCACCCTAGGCTTGTACTCGAGTCAATAAGTTTTTGTGGTTTCCCAGGTAATAATTAGGTAGCTCGGCTTACACTCGGGTCAGTTTATATTTGAGTATATATGGTACTTGATTTTTCAAGGGTTCTAAGAAAAATGCGGGTAGGAGTAGGGACCCAGTGGAGAGGTCTGAGGGACAGGCCCCAATCCCAACTACATGGACACCTGCCCCTCCCCCCCCAGAAGAATTTATTCCAGAGGAAAGCACTTTGAAGCTACAGCTCAGGGACATGGACATGTCTGATCAGATCACATGGGAGCAAACGAAGGGAGAGGAAGAGAGAGTGGAGCACATCCTGGCCCATCAAACCTTGAGGACAATATTCCCTCTTAGAGCCACCAATCCACAGAGAAGACCATATGGCCGACCCCACTATGAGACACGACATCCCTCACTGACCAATACCCCTTGATGATGGCATAATGGTCCAGCTTATTTCTCCTGGGGGCGCTCTTCTGAGGGTATTTGGGCTGCCTTCTTAGTCTCAAGGTCTTGGGCCGCCGGAAGGTGGGTGATGTGGGGATCTTCTTTTTTTTTTTGGCTATGGATGCCTTTCAGCACGGCCTTCTTGGCTTTTAAAGCCTTTGCTTTGACTTCCGTTTTGGGAGAGTCAGAAGCTTCCTTCTTCGCCTTCGGAGCCATCTTCGTGAAAAGGGTCTCCCGAGTTCATTCTCACGGGCTCATAACTACAAGTCTCACGAAAATCTCGCGAGGCTTCTTCCTTAAAGCGGATTGGGTAATTTCTGGATATTTTTTACTAATACCATAATCCAAATACCTCAGTTCTTCTTTAACCTTTCTTATTAATTGCCTAATTTTCACTAGCATATATGGCAATTCAAATATCATGGATATAATAATAGGACTACTAATGTTATGCTATACAACAATATATCCATTATACATGTTATATACAGTAAATGTATTAATAGTTATTGTTTGATAATACTTTATTGGATTCAATACTGTTCCGACTTATTCAATTAAAATTATAGAACCTCAGTTATAAGAGAGAATAAATTAGTCATGTGAGAATTTCTTAGCTGTGTCTTCTGTGTAATTTATCTTTAATCAACAAGTCATACTAGTAATAAAAATAGAAATA
This sequence comes from Tenrec ecaudatus, assembly GCF_050624435.1. Taxonomy (NCBI): domain Eukaryota; kingdom Metazoa; phylum Chordata; class Mammalia; order Afrosoricida; family Tenrecidae; genus Tenrec; species Tenrec ecaudatus. The sequence continues at coordinate 239,801,596 of NC_134531.1, forward strand.
AGCATTAACTTTTGATAAGTATTATTAAAGTGACACAGTGGCAGTCCTAGTCTTTTTAAGTTATTGGAAATATGGTAATATTTTTCAAATCTTTTAATTAGTTTTCTTGCCATCTCAGTATTTTTAAAGAACTTTTCATCTATATGTGTGTATTATTACAAGTTTTAGGAAATTAAAAATAATTGATAATGAAAATATATACTCTAGGTTATCCATCTACCTACTTATTTCCTGGAAGAGGCTACTTTTAGTCATATAACATCCCTATTAAAACACATCAGTCTATTCATCCATATAATGACTATAATGATCATGTTGGAGCAGCAAATATGTATTTGTGTTTTCATTTATGACAGGTATCTGCCTTACAGTTTTTGGTATGGACAAATTTTAATGTATTTAACTTAGGAGACTTATTACGAATCAGTGATTTCAAATGACAAAAGCAAAGAGGACTTGAACCACTTGCAGATGGATCAAGGAATGCATCCTTCAGTAAGACTTTCTTTATATTTAATATCAAAGAAACCATTCAAAACAGAACCAATGTGAAATATGAAATGTAAATAGAGAAAAGATTGAAATTGTCAAAATTTCATTTTGCTTGGATATATTATCAATTTTCATTGTTATACAAATGTCAAAGTTGGACAGTGTATACGGAAGAATAAAGGATTGGTGCACTTGAATTACTGTGTTGGAAATGAATATTAAGTACCATCACTGCCAGAAGAGCAAACTAATCTGATTATTTATTTATTTTAGAAGTATACCCTTAGAAAGGAGCATGGTAAGATTTGTCTCATATACAATGGGTATTTTATCAGCTTAGATAGTTTCCTTGCACAGGGTAGTATGTGTTGTAAAGTAGAAGCTTTCCAAAAAGTGAGAAGGTCCTAAAAGATTAATTGTCTTGTTGTTGCAACAGTGGGCTCAACCATAACAAAAGTTATGAGAATGGTGAAAAATTCTGTGTTTTGTCTGTTGTACATAAGGTAATTATAACTCCAAACTGACTTGATTATACCTAACAATAAGAAGTTCCTTGTACTTCAGTATACCTTTACTCTTTGTTATAGATTTTAGACTTTGACTCATGGCAGCCCTATGTGTTTCAGAACAGTAGTGTCCTCCATAGGTTTTCAAGGCTGTGAACTTTTCAGAAAGATCATCAGGCCTATTTTTCAATGTGCTATTGACTGCATTTGAACCACTAATATATTCAAAAGTTTTGAACATTTAAAATAAAAGTTATCATTCCATAATGAACTTACGGAAAATTTGAATTAGAATGGCAGTGAATTCATTTCAATGGTAGTTGCATATTCTTTAGTAGCTTTAAATATTTAAGCGATTCTTACCTTTATTTTAAAATCTAGTATATTTATTAGTATTTAAAATCTTAGTTTTTTTAAGAATTGGCAATTTATGTTTTTCCCCAATTTTATACTTTTAATTAATTAATTTTTCTTGGACAATCTTGTTGTTTTAGGGGCCATTGGATCAGTTCCACCCCATAGAGATACTATGCACAACAGAATGACATAATGCCCAGCCCTATACCACTCTTACAATTATTCCTGTGCTTAAGGCCATTGTTGCAGCCACTCTGTCACTCCATGTACTTGAGGGTACATCCTCATTTTCCCTGCTCCTCTACATTACCAAACAAGATGTCCTTCTACACAGGAAAGATAGGATCTGAATTTTATTTCTTCATACATTTTAATGTCAATTTGATGAATCTTCCAACTATTCTATAGTATAGCAAACTTCTATAAGGAAATAACTTCAAGCTAACACCATGGTAACATTGCATATAAGCTATGTAAACAAAAGTCCAAGTGCAGGCTCACTCATGTTTCTGGAAAAGCCCCTTCCAGCCTCCCAGAGCAGTAGCATGATAACCAGTGTTGTAAAGCCTTTCTGTAAGGCTCTTTGCCATTCCCTATATGTCAAGTTGGGGGCTGACCTATAGCTAAGTCCTAGAAATGTCCCTTGTTCTGGTGATCCAGGGAACTGTCCTCTGTGCTGTATGTAGGTATAGCTCTAACACTGCTCGGCTGTAGTGGAAAACTGTATCCTCCACCAAACAGGGGCCCATCAATCATTCCTTCGATCATACAGCACCTCCAGTTTTGTGTGACATGATGGGATGCAGAATTAGGACAAAATGATGATATTTCTTATGTTGTCTATAAGTGATAGCATTTCCCAATCCAATTAGGCTCATTATGTTTTTATTTATCTACCAGATAAATATAAAAAAGGTATTTCTACTAGGGTCCCACTTCATACATAAACTAAATCAAACTCACTGAGTTAAAGTTAATTCTAACTCACAGTGATTCCATAAGACAGAAAAGACCCGTCCCTGTGGATTTCTCAGGCTGCAAATCTTTATGGAAGCAGAAAGCTTCAACTTTCTCTCAAATAGTGATGGTGGTTTCAAACTCTTGGCTTTGCAGTTAGCGTTCTAATGCATAAACCAATATATCACAAGGACTCCTGGAATCCATACATTCAGGTATTCCTTCCAAATAAAATATTTTAAAACATTTCACTATGAGTCGTGGAAGGCTGTAGAGAAAAAAAAGCAAAAATAAACATGGAGAAAACCCACAATCCTGCCAACATCCTTTCCACCCATGCACACTTTTCTTTTTTTAATCATCTTATTGGGGGATCATACAACTCTTATCACAATCTACACATACATCAATTGTGTAAAGCACATCTGTACATTCGTTGGCCTCATCATTCTCAAAATATTTACTCTCCACTTTAGCCCCTGGCATCAGCTCCTCATTTTTGTCCCCTTCCTCCCCACTCCCCACTCCCTTATGATCCCTTGATTCATTAAAAATAATTTTTATTTTGTCATGTCTTACACTGTCTGACATCTCCCTTTACCCACCTTTCTGTTGTCTGTCCCTCCAGGGAGGAGGTTATACATTGATCCCTGTAATCGGTTCCCCCTTTACACCTCCTCTCCCCCCACCTTCCCAGTATCACCACTCTCACCATTGGTCCAGACGGGATCCTCTCTCCTGGATTCACTACCTGTATCAGTGTACATCCTCTGGTCTAGCCAGATTTGTAAGGTCGAATTGGGATCATGATAGTGAGGGTTGGGGGTGGGGAAGAAGCATTTAGGAACTAGAGGAAAGTTGTATGTGTCATTGATGCTACTCTGTACCCTGACTGGCTCATCTCCTCTACATGATCCTTCCTTAAGGGGAGTCCCAGTTGCCTACAGATGGGCTTTGGGTCTCCACTCCCTACTCCCCGTCATTCACGATATGATTTTTTTGTTGTTGTTCTTTGATGCCTGATACCTGATCCCTTTGACACCCCGTGATCACACAGGCTGTTGTGCTTTTTCCATGTGGGCTTTATTGCTTTTCAGCTAGATGGCTGCTTGTTTATCTTCAAGTCTTTAAGACCCCAGACACTATATCCTTTGATAGATAACATCAGCTTTTTTCACCATGTTTGCTTAGGTACCCATTTGTCTTCAATGATTGTGTCGGGAAGGTGAGTATCATGTAATGCCAGTTTAATAGAACAAAGGATTCTTGCATTGAGGGAGTACTTGAGAGGAGGTCCAAAGCCCATCTGCTACCTTAATACTAAACCTATATATAATGCATATAGATATATTTCCCCATTCTCATAAATATATTTACCTATGTACATACCTTTATTTAGACCTCTATAAATGTCCTCTGCCTCCTAGGTCTTTCCTCTATTTCCTTTCAGTTTCCTCTTGTCCCACTATCATGTTCAGTCTTCCTCTGGGTTTCAGCAATTCCTCTAGGTTACATTACCCTTGGTCACTCACTACCAGGCCTCCTACACCCTCCTCACCACTGATTTGGATCACTTATTGTTTCCTTGTCCCTGAGTTTGTTAACACCACTTCCTTTGCCCCCACTTCCCCCTCTCCCATGCTCCCCAGAACTGTTGGTCCCATTGATTTCTCCTTTAGATTATTCATCCAGCCTATCTTATTTATACAGACCTGCGGAGATAATAACATACACAAAAACAAGAGAGAGCCAAACAAAGCAACAAAAGAAAAGAAAACAACAACAAGCCAGTGGTAAAACAACAAGAAAGGCTTGTATTTATATTTCAAGGTTTGTTGGCCTTTAGGAGTGTTTTCTGGTAGAGACTGTGAGGCACCAAGCCATGGCCCCAAAGTCTCGTTTGGTATTCCCTGGGGACTTTGTTGCTCTGTTCCCCTTGTTGTTCTGTTCCTTGGTGTTTTGCCTTGGTGTGGTGGGATCAGATTGGGTGGAATACCCACACTGTGTCTCCAGTATTGTCCCCTGTAAGGCTATTGGTCAGTAAGGGATGTCTACAGAGTCTGCCATGAAGATCGAAGATAACAACACACTTTTGTTCATTGTGGATGTCAAAGTCAACAAACACGAGATCAAACGGCTGTGAAGAAGGTCTATGCCATTGATGTAGCAAAGGTCAACACCTTGATCAGGTCTGACGGGGAGAAGAAGGCATACATTCGACTCTCTCCTGACTATGATGCTTTAGATGTTGCCAACAAAATTGGAATCATCTAAAGCAAGCCCAGCTGGCTAATGCTAAATATAAACTTTTTCAATATATAAAAAAAAAATCCAAAGGACTATGAATTTACAGAAGAACAAACAAACCTGCCTTTAAGAATGTATCCAACATGCTCTTATGAAACAAGAATGGGCCACTTTTTCTCAGTTGATGACATATGTTGGTTCTCTCTGGAAGAGGACACCACATTTGGTAAAGAGTCAGAGAAAGAAAAGGAGACCCCTCAATAAGATGAACTGACAGTGGAATAAGAATGACGCAAGACTAAACAGTCTTTTGTTCTGTTGGACATAACAGATTAAAGGCATCTAAGGGTGGCAATTACAACATTATTATATAAAGGTTAACATTATATAACATTATTATGTAAAGGTTTGGTGGTACTGTAGAAGAAACATTGGGTTGTCAACCACAGGTCAATAGTTCAAACCCAGTGGCTTCTCCAGGGAGAAAGATGGGGATGTCTGCCCCCATAAATATTTACAGTCTTGGGAAACTAAATAAGAGTTTTCCTCTGTCCTCTTAGGGCTGCTGTGAGTCAGAATTGGGCAATAGATTTAGATCGGTTTTAGCATTATATCACATAGTTTATGTGATTTGGTATTTCCGTTTGAAAATTTATTTAGTAATACATAGATTAAGAGAGAAACTTAGACTCATTGAGATCTAGTGTATTTTATTATAAATAAGTTGTGTATATGTATGCTTACACATGAGCAATTATATCTATCTATATGTTTATGTGAGGAGCCCTGCTGACGTAGTAGCTATGCATTGGGCTGCTAATCTCAAGAGTAGCAGTTTGAAGGCACCAGTCATTCCACCAAAGAAAGATGAGACTTTCTTCTCTTGTAAAGTAGACATTAATCTTGCAGTCTGGGAAACATCTAGGGGCCGTTCGACCCCATCCTGTGGGGACACTAGGAGTTGTCATTGACTTGATGGCAGGCATTGAAATATGTTTATTCACTTTATAAATGCTACAGCTTGGGATTTATGGAACAATGGGGGTATGCATGAGGGGTGCCCACTTGTAGTATACCTTTCTCCCCACTAGACGAGCTTGAGCAACTCGCTGTGAGTTAGCGCACCGGTGCGAAGGTTCTCTCTGGTCACAGCAAAAGTTTCCATAAAAGCAATTTTGCTCAAACTTCATTGTATGTGTGTGTGTGCGTGTGTGTGAGATGGCCGATTAAAGAGAACAGCATGCTGCTCTGAAATTTTGTATCCCGCTTGGAAAAAAATGCCTCAGAAACTGTTGTGATGTGAAAGCAGCTTAAGTGGTCTAATTATGTCAGTAATTTTGTACCCAAAGCAGTACATTATTTTGTATAAAATTTGTTATTTTATATTGTAGGCCTGTAATTCTTACAAAATTACTCATTTTAATCTCTCTAGTACCCATTCCAGGTATGATAAACTTTAAAACACTGTCAACATTTACCCTTAACCACACTTGGGATTACTGCCTGGGAGGCTAACTCAAGTGTCTGAGTGGTCTTCTCATTTCAAAATCGGTGAAATGTCCCTTAATGACAAATCTTGTTCTGAATGTTCATCAACTTCCTAAATGGATGAAAAGGTCGACAGAATCCATGCACTTGTGTTTGAGGAACCACGTTGGACCATGAAAGAGATGGGGGAAGTTATCTGTAATATCTTGGAGTTCCTCATGAATTTTAATGAAATATATAGTAATGTGAAGGGTAGCTCTGAAATTTGTGCCTTGGATTCTGACTGACTAGGGGAAAAGAGCATCTAGTGGAAACATGCTGTTCTTTGAGAGGACAGCTCCGAAGTGACCCAGACTTTTTCCCCAAGGTCATTACTGAAGATGAAACATGGTGCTATTCCTGTAGCCCAACAGGAAACATCTATCAAGTCTGTGGTAGATGCTATCATCACCTTGACCCCCCAAAAGCTAAAGTGAAATCAAAGATCAAGATGATGATTTGTTTTCTGATGTAAGGTTTATGGTGCACTTGGAGTTTGTTCTACCAGGCCAGATTGTTAATTAGCATGCCCCTCTTGCCCCACACACCTTACTTACCTTACCTGCAATGTGCAACTTATTTTTGTTTCTGCAAATGAAGAGGGACACAAAATGACAGCTATTTGACAACAAAAAAAGAGGTTTAGAAAAAAAGGATGGAGGTGCTGTCAATCTTCCAAACAAATGAATTTGGAAAATGTTTTCAAAAATGGAATCACAGATTTGTCAAATGTTTTAAGTGTAAAGGGAGTACTTAGTAGGTGATAAGGTTTTTTTGTAAGAAAAAATATATAACTGAAAAAATTCTCTTTTTGGGGATAATCCCCTCATATTCAGCTGTTGTGAAAGTCATTTTTTCATTATAGTTTTACTCAATAAAACTAGTCTATTACTATACAATTAATGTAAAAGTTATAATTTAAAAATTAGAGCAGATTGAGACTTTTAATAACTACAGTTTTTGTTTGGTTGTTTCTTTTTATAACCATTAGGATGGGCAAACTCTTTGACATACCCTAATATAATTAGAATATTTTTGGATTGAAATAAATTTGCATCCTAATGTGATAAAAGCAAAAATGTATAGATAATTTATTTTTCATTTATATATTAAAATTAACTGATTCAGTGAATAAAAGTGCTATAGGCCAACTAGTTACATATGTTAAGTAATAAACTACCAGAATCCTTGGAGTAGCAGCTACTATTGAATTTCAGAATGTCAAGGGCTTACATTCTAAAGGCTCTGGACAAGTTCAAATATTTGGTGACTAGTAAAATAAAGATCACAGTCAAGTCTTTCAACATCTCAGCTCTGTACTGTAAAGTTATCTATAATCTATTACTTACTAAGAAATACAATTTACAAAGTCAATGATGTATGTGCATGTTTTATAAAGGAAGCTATTCTTCCCAATTGAATTTTCATGGAAATAAATAGACTGATGTATTGGACAATGAAGCCTATGTACTTCTATGAAATACTTTGTACTCTACCATATTTTTTTCAATAATTTACTTCTCCATTCAGGTTGTTATTTGTTCTGAGCATATAGGATGGTTTTATTAAAGCATTTGGAACTAGGGTAGTAATTGACTGCTGTTGTCTGTGAACTACAAAATCAAAAAGAAAATACTAGATAAAAGAGATGGCACTTTCCAAGATCTTGAATTCTTTACAAATTGCTGTATAAATGTGTTGCTGGATAGGTATTTTTATTCTAAAAAGTTTCTCAGAAACAAAATAGGAGAGAATAATAATCACAATTTCCTTCTTACAAATAGTTTTTGAATACGTTATTCCAATTGCTTCTCAAAGTAACCTTATAAAGCAAATGTTATTGCTGGTATTTTACTGATGAAGTTGGGATTCTAAATAAGCTCAACATAGTCAGTATTCATCACCATAGTGTCCATTCTAAGGCAAAGTCGCCCTGGAGGACAGAGTAGAACTGCCACTGTGGATTTTCAAGATTGTACATATTGACTGGAGCAGAACATTTATCTCGTACATGCTGAATGGCTGGTTTGAACTACCTCATTTGAGGGAAGAAGCCCAACAAGTACCCATATGTCACCAAGGTACCTTGAAATGAGGCTAGAGACAGGGTGAAGTACTTCGATAAGCTCACCTAACTGGTCAGCAATAGAATAAGGCCCCAATTAGACTTTAGCATCTAAAATGTTATGGACTTGCAGCATTCTGTAGTGCAAGTAGGTTTTCCCTGTTGTTATTGTATGTTATTGAGTCTATTCAGATGAGTAGTGACTTTATATTTCAGAGTCAAACTGATTTATGTGGTTTTCTCAAAATAAATCATTATAGAAATAAATCAAGACTTTCTCCTGGGAGCCACTGGGTATGTTGTAACACTAAACTTTGGGTTTGCAAACACTTCATGGTTGTGATACTAGGAATCCTTTGATTTTGCCCAAACCAAAAATCTAGAGCACTGCCAAAGATTCGATTCCAACTCTTAATGACCTGATAAACAGGCATTATAGGAGGGCAGAGCTTCCTCTTTTTTCAGAAAGGAGCTAGTGGATTTGAATCATCAGCCTTGATGTTAGCAGTCCAACAGGTACACACAGCAAATTCAGGGTTCCTTCTCAAACTATGTTCTGTGCTATTGAGCTGATGCTGACTCATAGCAGCCCTATAGGACAGAGTAGAACAGCCCCTGTGGGATTCTGAGACTCTAAATGTTGATGGGAGCAGAAAGCTTCATCTGTCTCCTAAGGAACAGCTGATAATTTTCAACCTTGGACGTTGTGGGTAGCAGCATAACACATATGACACCAGGGCTCCATAAGGCACATCTAGATTTCTCTAAAAGTAGTTAGCTTATCTCAGATGTTTTTATGTCACAGGCTAACCTACCATTAGTAGGTATATTCTTTTAAAGTCATGAATTTAAACATATATTTACTATAACTTAAATAATTTAGTAAGTGGTAAGAAAATTATATGGTAGGCAACTGTCTGCTTTTCATAATTTTCATGTGATGCATCAATAATCTTTATTTGCTGTTTGGTGTGAATATTTATTAACATGTGCTTTATAGTTTACTTTTTATTATAGAAATTCAAGCATATGTTTTAAAAATGATGTTCCATGGGTCCAACCTGATTTCAATAATGATCAGCATTTTGTTAGTTTTCCATCATTGCTGTCTCTTTCAACAACCTACTCTATCACTTAAGGAAACATAGGAGGATAATTGTGATAATGATACTGCTGAATGTGGTTATGATTTGAATCATGCTATATTTGTTACCTGAAGTACACACATTCAATTATGTAAAATAGAAAGTCATATGTTCATGCAGAAGTAAAGCCAACAAATGCACCTGTGCAAAGCAAGAATATGGTATATCAGTAAGAGTTTACCAGAAAAACAACACATGTGTGTGTTTATACATATAAGGATATGTATTTTAAGTAAACAGCTCACATGATCATGGGTCCTTAGGGTCTGGTAATTCCAAAATTTTTAGTACAGGCCACAAGACTAGACATGTAGCAAGAGTTAATTATGCAATTTTGAAGTTTTGTTTTCTCCTGAAAATGTCATGGTTTTCTCTAATATCTTTAAATGATCACATGAGAACACTATCATTATTGAGAGAAAACTCCTTTATTTACAGTGAATTGATTGTAAATATTAATAGATTTTAGGGAAACACCTAGATTAAAAAAAACAAAACAACTAAGTACTATAAAACCAAATCAGTGTGAGTGAATCAATTGTGATTCATAACCCTATAGCACATGGTATATAACTGCCCCTGTGGGTTTCCAACTGCCCCTGTAACTCTTTTAGGGAGTAAAAATCTTCGTCTTTCACCCCGATATGTTAGTATAGGAGCCCTATAAGGAATCCTGGTGGATTAAATGTGTTACTCATTGGACTACAAGGTCATGAATCCAAGCCCACCAGTGTGCTCCATGGAAGAGACATGAGGTTTTCTGTTCTTAACAATTTTACAAACATTTTTGTCTTCAAAGTGGGTGCATAAGCAAATGTGTTGAAGAAAGCTGTTGGTGCACAGCTATCAAAAGATATAGCATGTGGGGTCTTAAAGATTTGAAGACTCCATCTAACTCAGAAGCAACAAAGCCCCCATGGAAAAAGCACAATAGCCTGTATGATCATGAGGTGTTGATGGAATCAGGTTTCAGGCATCTAAGATCCAGAACAAAATTATACCCAAGGTGAATGGGAGTACATGGGGCATGGAGTGGAGACCCAATGCCCATCTGTAGTATAACACTGATAAAACATACAACTTTCCTCTAGTTCCCCCACTATCATGACCTCAATTTTACCTTACAAATTGGATTAGACCAGAGCATGCACACTGCTACAATAAGAGCCCACAACACAAGGAATCCAGGATAGATAAACCCCTCAGGGCTAACAATGAGAGTCGAGATACCAGATGATTAGGGGAGGGGATGGAGAGAAAGAGGGAATCTATCACAAGGATAAAACTATAACCCCTTCCCAAGAGGGACAAATAACAGAAAAGTGGGTGAGGGGCCATGGAGGATGATGCAAGATGTGGAAATAATAATCTATAACTTATCAAGGGTATGTGAGGGAGGGCAAGCAGGGGAGGGAGGCAGAAGAAATGGGGAGCTCATATCAGGGGCTCAAGTGGGAAGAGAATGCTTTGAAAATGATGATGGCTGTATACGTGCAAATGTGCTTGACAGACTGGATGAATGAATGGGTTGTGATAAGAGATGTAAGAGCCCCCAATAAAAGTATTTTTTAAAAAACCAAACAGAAACTTTACAACCTCAGAACCTCAAAGGGGCAGTTCTACCCTGCCCTTTAATAGGTTTGTTGAATTGTTGCTTATTTTTTGGTTGATTTAATAACAGCCCTGGTGGTACTGTAAGATAAGTAATGGTCTGCTAACTGTGAGGCAGTCAGTTTAAACCCACTACTCAATCTGTAAGACACAGGCAAGGCTGTCTGCTCCTTAAGGATGTACATGTGAGAAAACCCCTATATAAAGTCACTCTAAGTTGAAAACATTTCGTTCAGTATATTCCACAGAAACCACTACTGCACAATAAATAATAGCAGGTCTCTATAGAAAGGTGAAGAATGAAATATACAAAACATTTAAAAAGACCTTGCTTTAAGAAGTCTCTTATAGACAGTTTTGAAATTTTACTATAGATTTCCAGGACCCCTGGTGATGCAATATTACCACTTTGGTGTAAACCTGATTATCAATCAACCCTGGTAACCATGCCATTGTAGGAAGATGAGTGTATGTTTCCATACAGATTCAGTTAATGGCAATAAACCAAATTCATTGCCATCAAGTCAACGCTGACTCATAACAAGCCTATAGGACAGATTAAAACTATCTCTGAGTTTTTGAGAATGTAGCGGATCAATCTTTTTGTTATTAAATACTTTTATAAGGGGAGTTTACATCTCATCATAATCTATACATTCATCCATTGTGTCAAGCACAATTGTACATATGTTGTCATCATCATTTTAAAGCATTTCCTTTCTATTTGAGCCCTTGATATAGGCTCCTCATTTCCCCCCTCCCTTCCTCATGAACCTTTGATAAATTGTAGATTATTTTCATGTGTTACATCATCCTCTATCACCCTTCACCCACTTTTCTATTGTTTACCTCCCTGGAAGAGGGTTATATGTCGATCCTTGTGATTACTTCTTCCTTTCTCACCCACTTTCCCTTGTCCTTCTGGTATCTCTATTCTCATTTTGGCTCTTATCTGTAGCCATGTACATGTTCTGGTCTAATCCAATTTGTAAGGTGGAATTGAGGTCATGATCGTGGGGATGGGAGGAAGCATTAAAGAACTAGAAGAACGTTGTTTGTTTCAACAGTGTTATAATACATCTTGACTGGCTCGTCTCTTCTTTGTGACCCTTCTGTAAGGGGATGTCCAGATTGGCTTTGGGTCTCCACTTTTCACCACTCCCAACCCCCATTTGCATTGGTATGATTTTGTTCTGGGTCTCAGATGCCTGATACCTGATCCTATCAACACCTCATGGTCACACAGGTTGGTGTGCTGCTTCCATGAGGGCTATGTTGCTTCTCTAGATGGCTGCGTATTTATCGTCAAGTCTTTAAGACCCAAGATGCTGTGTTTTTTGATAGCCAGGCACCATCAGCTTTCTTCATCATATTTGCCTATGCACTCGTTTTGTCTTCAGCAATTATGTCGGGGAGGCGAGCATTATGGAATGCCAGTTTAATAGAACAAAGTGTTCTTGCATTGAGGGAGTACTTGAGTAGAGGCCCAATGTCCATCTGCTACCTTAATTCTTAACCTGTAGATATAGGTACATATATCTATTTCCATATCATTATATATACATATATTTACATATTTAAATGCCTGTATTTAGATCTGTATAAATGTCCTTTGCCTCCTAGTTCTTTCCTTTATTTGTTTCTGCTTTCCTCTTGTCTCACTACCATGTTCTGCCTTCATTCAGGTTTCATAATTCCTTGCTGTTACATTGCCCTTGATTAAGCCCCACTAGGTATCCTATGCCCTTTTCTCCATTGATTTTACTTCAATTGTTGTTTCCTTGTCTCTGAGTTGGTTGACCATCCCCATTCCTTTTTCCCACGTCTCTTCCTCTTGTGTCCCCCAGAACCATGGGTCCCATTGTTTTCATCTCTGTATTGTTTATCCGACTTCTCTTAAGTAGATAGACATGCAGAGACATTTTAAGTGCAAAAAAACAGGAAAAACCAAACAAAACAATAAAGGAAAACAAAGCCAACAAAACAACCACAAATAACAACAACAAAATGAAAGCCAATGACAAAAAAGGAAAAACCTATAAATAGTTTAAGATCTGTTTATTGGCCTTTACGAATGTTTTCCAGTTGAGTCTGATGGGTGTCACACTCTGTCTCCAAAGTCTATTTTTGGTTATCTCTGGGAATTAAATCACTTTGTTACCCTTGCTGCTGTATTGTATGACCTTAATGTTTTTTCCAAGTGTGATGGGGTTATATTAGGCTCTGTTCCTGCACTGTGGCTCAAGTTTTGTCCCCCATAGTGCTATAGTGAAGTGAGGAATGTCTTATCTCCTGGTGGGGCAGACCCAATAGTGCTCTCTGTCCCTTGTCTGCTCTGAGCAGGAATATTGTCCTCAGGGCTCCGTGGGCCAGGATATGTTCCCGTCACTCTCCATCCCTCTTTGTTTCTCCTGTGTGCTCTAATCAGACATGCCCCTCTCCCCATGCTGTAGCTTCAGGACTGTCCTTTGAAATGCATTCTTCTGTGGGCGAGAGGAGGGTGTCCACATATTTGGGAATGGGCCAGCACTGCAGACCTCTCTATTGGTTCCCTGTTACATGCTGGTGTGTTGTATTCATGCCTTGGTGCACTACATTGGAACCTAGTCCCTCTCTCCCTCTCCTATGAAGATATAAACAATACCCACCCCTCTTGCAGAAGTAGAAAGCCACATCTTTCTCCTGTGAAGTAGCTGGTGGTTTCTAACTGCTGAAATTGGGGTTAGCAGTCCAACATGTTGCCACGACACCACTTTGGTATAGCCTAATCAAATTTAGAAAGGAACCCTGGTTGTATCATGGGTTATATTTTGGGTTGATAACTGTAAGGTCATTAGTTTGTACCTGACAACTGCTCCCAGGGAGAAAGATGATGCTTTCCACTCCATTAAAGATTCACAGTCCCAGAGGCCCTCGGGATTCATTCTACCCTTTGCTAGGCAATATGTGTAGCCAAATTTACACAAAAAATAATCATCAAATTGGTAGAGGAAGATCCTAGGAAATTAGGAATTGACATAAATACAAGCTTGAAAATCACAAGTCTTAAGCTCCATAATACCACAACTTAGCTTCTGTCTGCTTTTCACTGACTGTCACTTCATATGGGATTACTTCCCCCAATATGTTCCAGCTCAAAATTCAATGGAAATTAATCACCTTTACTCCTGATCCCAACCAATAATTATTATTATCTTACATATAGGTACACTGTCAGTGTACCTATCTTCCAGTGTTGTCTAATCTTAAATCTGTTTCCTTAAACAGGAGGTTGTGAAAAGGGCCAGTACATCCGATGGGTATCAGTTGCAATCTTTCTGTGGAAAATGACAAGAAACAAGTAAAAATTTACAAATTCAAACAAAAATTAAACTGAGTATCTCTGGTCCCAAACAACAGTTAACATTGATATTAATTTCAGAACTATGTTCTTATGCAATCAAAAAAGGCCCCAGCTAGACTAACTAGTTGTAGCTGACTTCAAGATCCAATGTGTTATTGAGTGCCCATGGGAATCCATCTCCCAGTATTGCTTTCCTGTGAAGGAATTTCATTACAAGACACAAAATGATTAAAAAGCACAATAGCATCAGTTTAGTCCTTATAAGTTTTATTTACTGAGGGATGGCAAGTCTCAAAACTGGAATGTTCATAAAGAGATTTATTGAATCACTTTGCTTTGCATTGCTCATGTAATAATTAATGAAGTGATTGATCACTTAGATCAGAGAGGTCAATAAAAACAGAAAATGGCACTATGGAAAATTTGATTGTATCTAAGAGATAACTGTCAGAACTGTCATAGCATAAATTCTGTAAACAAACATTTCCGCTACCACTCTTTGATAAAGAGAATGCTAATAATGCATTCCCTTTGGGGAGAGGGGGAAAATGGAGAACTGATAAGACTCACCTGTCCGGAGCTCCTGCTCCCAGAAAATTGGGAGGTAATGTGAAGGAAACAGGGAGGCAGGGTCCTGAAATTAGAACTAGGATCCTAGGGTCTCTCCTGAACACATTTTTGCGTGTAATTTCCACTCACAAAGCAAACCAAAAACACTTTAAAGCTCTCTAGCTTTGGTGAGCCTGCAGCGACAGAGGCACCCTTGACAGGAGCAGTGATTTCTCCAGGCAGATGCTCAAGAGGGGACAGAATCCAAGATGCTAGGAGAACCCCACGCCGGAGCGCTCCATGCAGTTGGCTGCCTTGAGCTCACAGTCTGGGGAGTGGTGGTGGTGGGTAGTCATAATTTAGAGTAGAAGAAAAAGCAGATTTTTACCTCAGGTAGATCGTGGTGTAGGAGAAAATAGGCGGAACGTTGGAAGTCCATGGGAAAATTTATTTCCAATTTAATGAGAAGGAAAAAAAACCCCTGATAAGTGGGGTCCTGGTTTACAACTACCAGCACCAGCACCATGACAGGCTGTATAAAACCAAAGTCTGTGGCAGGCTTAAGCTCTAATTTCAGATTCCTGGACACTGAGGTAATTCTGTCATAGAAGGCATCATATGTCCCAGACTGACCAGTAGGGAGCAGCGACCACCCCCCCCCCCCAATTTGCGTGGAACTACTCACCAACCACCACTGGACAACACTGATGCCAGAAGTTTTTTCCAATAAATTTAAAGAACAGCAACAGTTACTGCCCCCCCCCCCTGCGCAGTCCCTGGACCCATAAAAGGCTCGGGAACAAAAAACTCGGACTGATTCCCTTTTGGACGCTGGGTCCTGCTGTGCTGGGCAGTGGAGGGAAAAAAGCCCTAGCTTGAGCTAGCAAATAAACTCCTTCTGCTGTGTTTGCATCTCAACTGGTTGTAATTCTTCCTTGCACCCAAGGTGAGCTCGAGTTCCCTTCCCCAATCTAACACTGGATCTCCCCTTCTGGGGGGTCAGCCTGAGCCCCAAATCAGAGCACATCACAAGCATAATTTTAAAAAAGGGTGAAATATATATTGTGGGTTCAATACTCAAACCAGGTCTGGTTGCTCAGCTCCAAGGAGCACATAGGAGGGGCCTTTAACATAAATTAGCATAAGAAGAAACCTAGCAAAGGAATGCCAGAACTCAGTTGCAGGGCCTGGCAGCATTTTGAATAACAAACCCCCACTGTAGCAAGTGTCAGCTTCAAACAGCATGGAACAGCAGCCTAGAGACTGTGGGGGGACAATTTAATTTGATTTTATTCTAGCTAACCAGGGGGACAAAATAATAAATAGATAGATAAATAAATAAATGTTTGAATAAATAAATAAAATTCTCTAATCTTGTAGGACAGCAGCAGTCTAGATAGGACAATTAGCCCAGGTTCCCTCTCAGTGATTCTACACATAGCTGGGGTGGCCCTGCCTGTTCTGGAGCCCTAAACATTGCTGAGGAAATACCTTAGCCCCCGCCCTTGCTAAAGTGCTACATATAGCATAAGGCAGGTATACCAGTGAACTCCAGAGCTCAACGAATGCCTGGCCATGGGTGTGATCTTGCCTTTGAAGTAATCCCCACACAGTATCTGTGGAACCCTACATCAAACAGGCACACCATCCTGCTACCTTGAGGAAGAGTTGGAACTCCTGGAGCCTCACAGACAGTTGATCCCATCTTAGTTATCTCCTTACCTACTACTTTATTTCTTCCCACTTTATTCACTAGCCCTTCTATCTATCCCACCGCAGGCAGTCTTTATGAGCTCAGGTTTGGGGTTTTATTTTTTCTCTTTCATCTTTTCCCCTCTTTCTCCTCTTCTCTCCCACTCTCGCATATCATACGCCACTACTTGCTTGCAGGTCACTACCCTCCACTTCAGGCAAATCAACACAAATAGCAGGAGATAATCCAGCCTGCCCTCCGTGGGAGTGCTGTACACCACACAAGACACCTGGGACAAACATCTACACTGCGCTGCATTGCTGAGGAAACCTCCATAGGACCTCTAACGTGATCTTGCCAACTAGGGGAATTCCCAGCACCACTGGGTCCATGAATTAAAAAGGCACACCAACCTGCTATTGTGGGGCAGGGTCTAAACCCCTCTGGCTCCCCATTCAAGCAATCAGGCATCAGTTATCTCTTTATTTCCTCCTTCTCTATCTCCTTCCTTTTTATCATCACAGCCAATCTTTCTGTTTCTTCTCTTCATCTTTTTTTCCTCCTTCTGTCTTTGTTCTCTTTGCTTCAAGAACGGTGAAGTCTATATAGAGATCGACCAGGGAAGTGACGCCCTTGTGGGCCCACAACAGTCCAACCAGTGTCACATGAGAGGAATATCCAACACACATACCAAGTAATGGAATACTGGACGAGTAGGATAAGAGGGAAACCACAAGAGGATATCACGTTAGTCTGGCCCTTCAATACAGCTACCGGCAGGTAGTTCATAGAAGTACTCATACAAATTCCCCAAGAGAGAGCCCAGGGCTCTTTGACTCAGGAAGATGGCTGCAGGTTCCTCCAAAACAACTCATAAACAGCAACCAGTTCTAAGAGCCTCAACGATAAAGCAGGAGAAACAGAAGATAATGCCAGAAGAAGTCATAAACCTAATGATGGGCATAGAAGAAACAGATATTGACCTGCCACAAAAAGAAATTTCCAAAATGCTGCTTGAAGTTATCAAGGATATGAGGGAAGCAATGCAGAAAAAAAAGATGAAATGATCGAGCACATAAAGGCAACACACCAAAGGAAAATACAAGAGTTAAGGGATGAAATAACAAAATCCAGTGACAAATTGACAGACCTTGCCAATAGGCTTGAGGAGGCAGAGAATTGCACAAGTGACCTAGAAGATAACCAAGCAGACTTCAGCAAACAGGAAAATCAGTCAAACAAGACAAACAAATTAGCTGAAGAAAACTTGAAAGTCATGCCTGATGCTATGAAAAGAAACAAAATTAGAATAATTGGGCTACCAGAACAAGACACAACAAATAAGTCAAAAGCAAAAATAGCATGGTAATTTTTAGAGGAAAACTTTCCCAGCTTAATAAATGAAAATTAGGCAATCATTCAAGAGGCTGAAAGAACAGCAGCCAGACTGAATTCTAAGAAGTCACTAAGACGCATAATTATCAAGTTATCCAACTATGAGGAAAAAGAAGATCAGGTATCCAATAATAGTTGTTCAGATCTATAAGTGGAAATGATGAAGAAGAGGAGGAGATGGAGTAACATATTCCAAAAACTGAAGGAAAACAAAGCAAACCCAAGAATACTTTGCCTAGGAAAATTATCTATTAAGACAGATGGAGAAGTAAGAGTCTTCCCAGACAAGGACAACCTCACATAATACATAAAAAGAAACCAAACCCGATCCTTGCTGATCCAGTATAGGCAGCAGATTAACGCTCCCTGAGAGAAAATAAGAGACCATCACATAGAAGAACTCTACACACAGGGCGACAAAGAGGAAACAGCCCCCACGATAGCATCAGCTCAATAGTGGAAAGAAGACAAACATAAACTACACACACAACACAGTGGATAAGATAGGTGGATAAGAAAATATCCAACACAAAAGGTACAAGATTACATCACAGAGTCCACAGATGGATACAATAACACTGAATATAAATCGCCTGAACTCAGGCATTAAAAGGCAGAGGCTAACAGACTGGCTTAGGAAATATAACCCATCTATCTGCTGACTCCAAGAGACTCATCTCAAGCTTGCAGACAAAAATAGCTTGAGAATGAAAGGCTGGAGAAAAATCTACCAAACAAACGATAATGAAAAAAAAAGCAGGGGTAGCAATCTTTATAACTGATCAAATTGACATCAAGATACAGACCATAGCAAGAGACAAGGAGGGGCACTATATAATGCTAAGGGAACAATAGACCAAGAACCAGTGAGCATAATAAACATATATGCTGCTAATGAGAGACCAGCAAAATTTTTTAATCAAACACTCCAAAAAATGACAAACAGATCACAGGCTCAACAATTATAGTTGGTGATTTTAATACACCACTCTCTGATAAAGAAACTCAACAAGAAGGCTACAGATCTAAATAGCAAAATTGGGCGACTTGACTTGAAATTTTCAAAGCTTTCCACCCACATGCAAAAAATTCACATTCTTTTCAAGTACACTGCATATAAATTCAATGCTATCCTGATATGAATACCGTAATCCTTCTTCAAAGAATTGGATAAAAACAGATTACCAACTTTATATTGAGGGGGAATAAGCCAAGAATTAGCAGAGAACTCCTGAAGAAGAAGGACAAAATAGGAGGGCTTGCTCCACCTGATTTTAGCACGTACTACATGGCCACAGTAGTCAAAACAGTGTGGTACTGGCATAATGACACATATTTAGACCAATGGAAAAGAGCTGAAGACACAGAGTTATCTTGCTTTGATAAGGGCCCCAAAAATATTAAATGGGAAGCAGATGCCATCTTCAATGAATGCTGCTGGAAAAAAATGGATATTTACCTTCAGACAAAAGGAAACAAGACCCTTACCTCACTCCATGCACAAGAATAAACTCAAGGTGGATCACAGACCTTGAGATAAAAACCCAAACAATTAGGGCCATGAATGAGGGAATTGGGACAAACCTGAGAACCTTGGCACAGAGAGTACATAGGCTATCAGAAATAGGGAAGGATACAAATAAAGAGGAGTCACAAATAGACAACTAGGATATACTGAAGATAAGACACTTGTGTACATCGAAAGAATTCACCAAGAGAGTAATTAGAGAGTCCACTGACTGGGAAAACACCTTTAGCAATGGCACATCAGACAAAGGCATTAATACTAAAATCTCCAATACTTTGCAAGCTTACAATAAGAGAAAAACTAATTGCTCACTGAGGAGGTAGGCAAAGGACCTGAACAGAAGTTTCACAGAGTCCAAAATCGGAATGGTTAATAAACATATGAGAAAATGTTCCCGATTATTAGCCAGAAAAGAAAAGCAAATCAAAACAAGTATACAATACCACCTAACACCCTCAAAGATAGCCCAATTCAAAAATTCAGAAAGCAACACGTGTTGGAGGGGCTGTGGTGAGATAAGAAATCTCATCCACTGCTGGTGGACCTGAAAGGTGTGTACAGCCACTATGGAAATCGATTTGGTGATTTTTCAAACAGATGGAAATTGAGTTACTATATGACCCAGCAATCCCCCTACTGGGCATATGCCCAGAAGAAGCAAGAAAGAAACCATGGCCAGACATCAGTGTTCCAATGCTCGTTGCAGCATAGTTCACAATCGCAAGGAGTTGGAAACAATCCAAACTTAAATCAACAGATGAATGGATTAAAAAATCTGTGGTACATACATGCCTCACTAAAAATCAGTGATGAACGCATGAAGCATATCACTGCATGGGAAGAACTGGAGGAAATTATGCTAAGTGAAGTAAGCCAAGCACAAAAGGACAAGTATAACATGAGTCTGCTGATATATATATATATAAAGAACAGAAAGGTAAATGCAAAAGGGGGACAAGGAAAAAGATACTGTATACAAACACTCCAGGGGTGAGGTCCAGGTAGTATGGCAGGGGCCAGATGAAATCCAGGGTTACATATAGTAGCCAACTAAAAAGGGGGTGGAGGGAGGAAAGGAGAAAGAAAAAAAAACAAAGATGTGTGATGGGGAATAGGGTACTGCCCACCCAAGGGGTGGTCATTGTGTCTCCACAGGGAAAGAGGGACAAGATTTAAAGCCAGTACCAGATGAATGCAGTGTGCCGGCAAGGAGTGGGGAGCCAGTAGAGGGGCCTGATGGCTCAGATCCCATACCAGTTATGTGGACAACTGCCCCTCACCCCAGAAGAACTTACTTAAGAAGAAGGCACTGAAGCTCCAGCAAGGGGAGAGGGGCATGTCTGATCAGAGCAAATGGGAGCAAACAAAGGGGGAGGAAGAGAGAGTGGAGCACATCCTGACCTGCCAGGCCTGGAGGACGATATCCCCACTCTGAATAGGCAATGGACAGAGTGGATTATGTGACTGATCCCACCATGAGACATGCTGTTCCTTGATAGCCTAGGCCCTAAGGGGGACAATACTTGAGACTCAGTGTAGGGACTGGCCCAGACTGACCCTGTGACACCGAGGCAAACCACTAAAAGTGAGCAGCAGAGCCCCAGAGAGAGTACAAAGGACAGACTCTGGCGCTAGAGAATGGTACACCATCGGACATGACTGAACGACATGCCTAGAGATCAAAAATCAGATCTTGATCTATTTACAGGTTTTACTTTCTTTTTAAAATTTTTTTCTTTAAATTAATTTATTCTTCTATGGGTAATTGGTTTCCTTTTTTGTTGTCATCGCTGTGTTCTCACCCATTGTCTATCTTGCTGTGGATTGATTTTTGGTGCATATTATTTTCTTTATATATCTATCTAGATAAGATAGACTGGATGAATAGTCTGGAGGAGAAAACAATGGGATCAATGGTTCTGCGGGGACACGGTAGAAGGGGGTAAGGAGGTGGTGCTGACTAACCCAGGGACAGGGAAGCAAAAATTGATCCAAAATCAGTGGCACAGATGGTGTGAGAAGCCTGGTAGGGATTCAGCAAGGGCAAGGTAACTGGGAGAAATTACTGAAACCCAAATGAAGGCTGAGCATGATAGTGGGACAAGAGGAAAGTAAAAGGAAATAGAGGAAAGAACTAGGTGACAAAGGTTATCTATAGAGATCTAAAGACTGGAATGTACATATGTAAATATATTTATATCAGAGTGTGGGGAAACAGATCTATGTGTATATGTTTATAGGTTTAGTATTAAGGCAGCAGATGGACATTGGGCCTCCACTCAAGCACTTACTCAATGCAAGAACACATTGTTCTATTAAATTGGCATTCGAGGATGCACACCTTCCAACATGATTGCTGAAGAAAAATGTGTGCATAAGCAACTGTGGTGAAGATAGTTGATGGTGCCTGGCTTTCAAAAGATATAGCATAGCATCTGGGGTTTTAAAGGCTTGAAGGCAAACAAGCAGCCATCTAACTGAGAAGCATCAAAGCCCACATAGAAGAAGCACACCAGCCTGTCTGACCACGAGTTGTAGAAGGGACCAGTTATCAGACATCAAAGAACTAAAAATCATATCAGGGGGTACCCACCTTCCTGATATGATCACTGATGACAAACATGTTCATAAGCAAATGTGGTCAAGAAAGCTGATGGTACCCTGCTATCAAAAGTTATAGCATCTGGGGTCTTAAAAGCTTGAAGATAAACAAGTGACCATCCAGTTCAGAAGCAACAAATCAATATGGAAGAAACACACCAGCCTGTGTGACCACAAGCTGTCTAAGGGATCAGGAATCAAGCATCAAAGAACAAATAATCATATAATTGCAAATATGGGTGAGTGCAGAGTGGAGACTCAAAGCCCATCTGTAGGCAACTGGACACCGCCTTATTGAAGGGTTTTGGGGAGGAGATGAGCCAGTCAGGGTGCAGGGTAGCAATGATGAAACATATAACTTTCTTCTAGTTCTTAAATGGTACCTTCTCCCCCACATTCCCCCGCCAACTATCATGATCCCAATTCTATCTTACAAATCTGATTATACCAGAAGATGTACATTGGTACAGATAGCACCTGGAAACACAGGGAATCCAGGACAGATGACTCCTCCAGGACCTGTAGTGAGAGTGGCGACGCCTGGAGGGTGGAGGGAAAGTGGGGTAGAAAGGGGGAACTGATTACAAGAATCTACATATAGCCTTCTCCCTGGGGGATGGACAGCAAAGAAGAGGGCGGGGGGAGATGACAAATAGTGTAGCATATGACAAAATAATAATGATTTATGAATTATGAAGGTTTCATAAGTTGGGGGACAGTGCGGAGAGAGGGAGAAAATGAGCAGCCAATATTAAGGGCTCAAGCAGAAGGCAAATGTTTTTAGAATAATCATGGCAGCAAATGTACTTATGTGCCTGACACAATGGATGGATGGATGGATTGTGATAAGAATTGTACGAGCCCCCAATAAAATGATTTTTTTAAATGCATTCCCTTTGATAAAATCAAAGTTATTAATTTCATGTGATCATATTCTTAGCGTTCCTGATGTTTCTAAGCTATAACTCTGAGTACTGTACTGAATATTAGAAAATATTTCAAACTAATAGAAGAATTTTATTTTTGATATCATATATATATATAATAACCAACTTGAAGTCCCATCGGTTCTTCTTTTGATATGCTATGGAAATATAAATACAAATAATCTGAAGGTTTGCATCAAAAATATCTGCCTTCATGTAATAGATCTATTTGTGACCACACCAAAATACATTGGAATCCTAACTTCTGTAACTATGGTTGCAATCCCAATTGTTAAAGACGCCATGTCAATTTTTATGTGTCCTAAATTTAATAACTTCTAAGTGATAAAAATAACAAATTAAACACAGAAGTAACCACCGATTGAGGGAAATTAAATGCCACATGAAGACTGTCAAAGACTGAGAAAAACTAAGGTTTCTAAGGATAAAGGATCAAGGCTTCCTTCAGAGCTAACAGATATTTTTCATATAGGCAATTCCTTGAATTTGAACTTCTAGCTTGCTACACTGTGAGAAAATAAATACTTTGTTATTTAAAGTTACCCAGTTGTTTAATTTATGTCAAAATAGCACAAGGAAATTAAAGCAACCAGGATTTAAGGAAAGGCCACCTTGAAGCATTCTTATGGTAGTTTTCCACAATGGACTCAATTGTGTGGTTAAAGAGGAATATGCATTAAACACATAAAATGGCAATCATGGAACGGGGAGTGTACATTTTAATGTCAATAAAACACATGTATGGGTACTCACACATATAAACATCTATTTTAATATATACATACACATTATAGTCTAGATTTCCTAATAATAATCGCATTGTGGATTTGAAAAAAAAACTAAATTTTTGTTTGCTTTCATCAACCTATTTTGCATAAAATTGAAAACAATGGTTTATTTCAAATTTTAGATATCATTTAGTTTACAGCATTCCGGTATATTCCACAGGCTTCTACTACCACACACTAAATAAATAGCAGATCTCTATTGCAAGGTGCTTGGTGAAAATGACAAAGCATGTTTAAAAAATGCAAATCATTACTTTAGATAGTCTTTTACAGACAGCTTTGAAAATTTTACTAATTTCATTAATATCAAAGATGTCCATATGGAAAGCTGAAGTTGCTTACAAATTAACTGAATAATTGGTATTCTAGTAGAACTTATTTTAAAGCTTGGGAAAGAAAAGATAAAAATATTGCCTGAAGCTTGCAATTAAATTATGGTGTGTGTTATTAATGGAATCAGTACAATCCATGCACAAATTTTTCATAAGGGTCGGTAAACATCACTGTGTTAGTCTAGAGAAACAAATTCATATACACTCATATGTATTTAGTAAAAAGGTTTATATACAAAATCAATCAAATATTGAGAAAAAATCCCAGCCCAATCCAGATCAAATCCATAAGTCCAATATTGTCCTACATGTCTGATACGAATCTAGAAAGCTCTCTCCAGACTCACAAAATGCATGCAATAATGCTGAATGAAGGAGGATCACAGGCCAGTGGGCTGAAAGTCTGGTGGATACAGTGATGTTGTAAGCATCTTAGCACTGGCAGGGCTCTCTATGTGCCTTCTCAGTCCTAAGAGGTCTGATTGCATCAGTGTAGGTCCAAGTGACTTCTCCAGTTCCCAGGGTTTCACTACATGTGTCTTGTCAGTAGAGTGTCTCTCAGGGAGTGAGCAGAGAGAGTGTGTGTCTTTTTCCTCCAAGGAGGAAATGTAGGAGTTCCCAGAATTCTCAGTAGAAGGCAATGACCACACAGAGGAATTATTAGCTATGACTGAATGACTGACTAGACTTCACCTCTTCACTCTTAATCCTCTCGAGTCCCTCACTCTTAATCCTCTCAAGTCCCAAATTGACACCATAATATGTAACTACCACAATCACAATTATAAACAGCTAAATTGTTCCACTTCAATTGCTGATAAAATGATTAAAATTAATATAGTATGATAGAGACAATTTAAGAATTCAAAATAACCTTGGTGATCATACTAATGTTCTCTGTGCAAACATATATATATTTATTTTGAGTATACATCTGATATTTGTAATTTCTTAGCAAAGATAGACATAATTTTCCTTACCATTAATACTCTACAGTGGTTTATTAATAATATAGACTAATTATTATAATTCATATCAAAGACAAGTACCAGAAGATTCACGGAATTCTATTAAGGAAAATGAGGTTGGTTCCAACAGAATTGGTAATATTATTCAGAGTTTCATAAATTATTTTTTCTTGATAGTCTTCAGGTTGCCATAATACATGAAATAATAGTGAAAACATTTACATGACCCAGATTTAATGTAGGAGCCAAATTCATTGTCTAGCTAGTTGAACCTGACCCATAATGGTCCTATTAGATAGAAATAAAATTATTAAATTCCATAAGACTTCTAAGACTATAATCTTAATTGAAATAAACTTTCATCTTTTCCTTATGTAACAGCTGATAGGTCCAAACTATTGACCTCTTAGCTAGTATTTGAATGCTTAACTACTATGCTCCCAGCAATCCTTTTATGCAAAATATTTAGTAAGAATTATTCTAATTAGTAGTCGTTTTGGAAAAGTGATCAGTCATTAAGTTGTACATGCAGATCATTCCTTTCAATCAGTAGCAAAATGTTCTCACTCACCTTTGAAATGAAGAGTTTTTCAGTGATCATGCAGCTGATGATCACCTGATAAAAACTCTCCTGCTATTTTGTCCTAATAAAATCCAAGCAGTCACTAGATTATATTCCTTCTGACAGAGAGTGACTTGAAGAACAGGAGTGTCTTCACACTTGGAAATAGTCAAGTCATGTTCTCCTTGAGAATGAAGGCACATCAAAATTTACCACTCCACAGAAAAAAAATATGTATCTATTGTCGATCCATTTGACATGTACTTGACTTACATACTAGTCATCAGAGAGCTATAAACTCAGCAATGTGGGAACGGCAAAGATCCAAAGCCATCAGCTTTTAAGCAGAGAAAGGAGATATTCAAGGTTTCTCTTTTGTTTAATGATGTTTTTAATCATTGAGTTTTATCAAATAAGTCAATCTTTATAACAAGTCATTTACTGTGGCATCCTTAACATGAGGTTGTGAGATAAATCTAAAATCTAAAGGTGACAGACTGAAAGTTCTGACCTCATTGAAATTTTCAGATAATATAGTACAGATTCCTCTGACAACACATTTAATAATAACAAACATTTGTTTGTGAGAAGTTATTTTTGAAAATAGACCCTGCACACGGTCGGCTTTCCTTTCCTTTCTTTTCTTTATAAAGACGTTTCTCAAATTGTACAGAAATAATGAGTTATTTATAATATATGTTCCGAAAAGTAAATCCCTTTCACTTATAGGTATGTTTAACCATGAAAATAATCTGAACAATTGTGTCTGTTTTGTGTGTTTGCATGTTTAATAGACTCTGGGATATTGCTAACACTATCTATATAACTTACTATGGGATGCACAGTTATATTAACCATTAGGAATACCTGACTGACCTTTCAGATCACAGCCCAACTCATAGCTACTGCAAAACCAGGGATCCTCTTCTATTGATCATAGTACCCTAAAAGAAATTTAAATTATTGCATAATAAAAGCAATACATTTATATTTTGAATTGTTTTAGGATTGCATGCTCTATGAGATAAATGTTGTATACACCTTAGCTTTCTCATTGATAAAAATGTGCACAATTTTTTTTAGGTTCTCATTCATTCAACTTTGATGTTCTTTGATTATGAAGAGCAATAAATAAACAGCATGCTCGAAGGTAAGGTAAGTCAATAATACTGTTATTGGAGCTCCAGTTCATACATATTCTAGTTGGTTCCACTTCAAACATTTCTCTGAGATCAGTGAATGGCTGCAGACAAATGACAAGTTCTATTAGCAATGCTCTTGTCTTAGTCTGAGTGTTTTAAAAGAAAAATAAATAAAAGTCCAATCAAAAGAGTTGCTTTCAAGGCTATCTGATGGATACCCTAAATTCAAAGCAGAAACATCAGCATATAAGATAATGTTGACAGTTTTTCAGAATTCTAATGTGTTTACCTAGAGGTTCTTTTTCTTTTTAGTGAACTAGACTATTTTTAACTGCCTTTATTTTATTTTTCAAACAATTTTATTGGCATATATTTCTCATATCATATCAATAGTTCAATCACATAATAATTCCTTGGGGGTATGGCAGAGACCGTTGGAGAAAGGTGTAGCTAATAAAGTTGAGTTCCTTTCTTGAAGTGTTTGAATCACTGAATTTTGTGACATGTGAATTAAATACTAATAAAACTGTTCAAAAATTGTACCATCCTCTCCACAATCAGTTTTAGAGCTTCCTTCTTTCTGGTACTCATTGTAGTCAGCTCCCACACCACTCCCAACTTTCCCCACCATATGCCCCAAGAAAACACCAAAGTAGTTGCTCTAGATATAGTTCTACCAATCCTCAATTTCATATGCAGAAACCAGGGGTGGGGGTGGGGTGGGGGGAGAAACAACAACACCACCGGAAGAACAGCAACAATAAAATACTGCACTCTATGTGACAGAGAGCAATGCTCTGCATATCCCTACCCTATGGTCAGAGGGGATTAACTGGAGGGTGAATTTACATGCGAATCTGGTGAATGAATTGTGTGCTCCTATTGTCGTCAGTAGCCTTCCACAAACAGCATGTTCACAATTTAACCTCTGATACTATTCCCTCCATCAGGTTTGGATTTCATCGTTCGCAACCCTTGGACTGTTTTGCTTCTACCATGTGGGCTCAATCGGTGCCTTATGCACATGGCTGCTTGTTCATAGATAAGGCTTTAAGATCCCAGGAGCTATTCTTTCCATGTAATCTACTTACCACACTTTGTTGTAGAATTCATATCTTCAATGATTTTTTTCATGAGGATGAGCATCAAGCAAGGCCATGTAATAAGAACTAATTGTTCTCATATTGCTTCTAGTATTAAGTGTAAGCCCCAAATCCACTCATATATCTACAATTTGTATTTATCTTTCATTCCCTTTAGAGACATAATTATCATTTTATGTTAGAAAATATTATCAATCATCATCTGGGGATATAAGTAATTTTATTGATAATGTCTTTAATTTAACTAATGGTGTAGCACTTGAAACACTGTTGAGAATAGGACATTGCACACTTGTAGGCTGGCTATGAACCTTAATACATGACTTGTATATATCAAATTATTAAGTGACTAGACACTATTTACACAAACAGGGGGCTTGAAATGAGAGCAAAAACTTTCAACAATATTTTTTGAAATGGCAGAACCATGAGTACCAGATTAGTACATGTCAGGGGGTGAAGGGAGATGCCGGATAGGGCAAGATATGACAAAATAATAATCTATAAATTATCAAGGGCTCATGAGGGATGGAGGAGCGGGGAAGGAGGAGGAAAAATGAGAGGACCTGATGCAAAGGGCTTAAGTGGAGAGCAAATGCTTTGAAAATGATTAGGGCAAAAAAATGTACAGATGTGCTTTATGCAATTGATTTATGTATATGTATGGATTGTGATAAGAGTTGTATGAGCCCCTAATAAAATGTTTTTTTTAAAAAAAGAAAACTAAAATATGTAATTCAAAGCATATATTTTAAAAAAGGCTTAATGGTAAAAGAACATTTTAATACCATATCTAAAATGAATTTATTTTCATAACTTGTCTAAACTACTTTTGAACTGTTTAATTGAAATTATATTGGCTTCTTGTTTATTTTACTTCTCTTAATAGATGGTAGTAAAGTTTTCTCTTGCATATATTTAAAATAGAAAAGATTTAATAAAAGACTGAAAAAAAGATAGTAAGTATATGGTAGTTTGGGGCCACCAATCATTGCACACTCTCATGTACATGTTTTTTTGTGTAATTGACAGAAGTGTTTGCAATGAAGTCATTGGTCTTACAAAATTCTATCATACAATCTCGTTTCATTTCTATCACCAAGCTCATGTATTTCAACTTCTATTCTTTCTTGTTTACAACTCTTGCAGTCCAAACTATAAAACAAAATTATTGATATGACATATGTACATGTAGGAATCTACATGTGAATTTCTTCAGATTGAATCCATGAAAACCAAATTGATTACATCTGTGTGAAGACAAAGGAAGAAGCTCAATATCAGCAAGTCAAATGTGTGTAGATGACAAGTACAAAACAGACCATCAATTTCTCTTATGAAGTTCAGGTTGAAGCTGGAGAAAATTAAAATAGGTCCACAGGAGTCCAAATGCAACCTTGAGTATATCCCACATGATTTTGAAAATACCTCAAGAGCAGTTTTGAGCTATTGAACATTATTGACAGAAGACTTAATGAGCTGTGCAAGAACATTAATAACATACTATATGAAGAAAGTCAAATGTCATTAAAAAGACAAGAAAGAAGGAAAATATCAGCATGGATGCCAGAAAAGACTCCAAAACTTACTCTTAATTATAGGATAGCTTTTGCACATGAAGGAAATGAAGTCAGAGAGCTGAACAGAACATTTCAAAGGACAGCTCGAGACAACAAAGTAAAATATTACAATGAAATTTGTGAAAACCTAGAATTAAAAAACCAAATATGAAGAACATGCTAAGCATATCTTAAACTGGTGAACAGGAAACAGGATGATGAATCAAGGAGTTGGGTCAGGGACAGAGGCTGGTAGGTAAGTGAATCCTAGATTAGCCAAGCAACCCATTCTTGTTAGTCTGCTGACTGCTCCTGGGATTGGGAAGTGACACAATAGGAGATGGACAAACCAAATGCAGGATTCAGATCCACCAGCATGCAGAGCTGGGCTCTGCTTTGGAACTCTCTCTAACATAAAAGGACACACCTGCAAAGAGCCTATAACTTGACTGATAGGTTGGATTCCAGCCTTACCTTCCCTCAGCAGTGTCTATTTGACATAGACTCAAACCATCATAAGATTATGCCTTTTTAACTTGACAACTTTACACAGCTTTTAACAATCTCTGAACAAAGATGCATAGGATTGTACTTGTGCTCAACAGATACTACTAACACATGTACAACCAAAAGCTTATTAACCCCATTTTTATCTTATATTTCATAAAGAAAATGAAACAAAAATAGTTGGTGCATACATACAAATAGGAATAACTCATAACATTTCTGTCCTCCTTTCTGTAGTGAATCACATGGCTAGAGATGGCATTTAGCACTACCTCCTTCCAATACCCATTTTGTACTCCTTTCCTCCCAGTGAGTACCTGAGATGGATTTAGTTCTTTGTCTGGTAGGGAAACCCCCACCTTTATTCATGAAGAGTCTGGACTATTAGTATTCATGCCAGGATTGGGGTACTGTAGTTTATATTAACTTTAATCACAGGAAATGGTAATACTAAGAGACAACTTTCAGGGATCTCCTGTATTCTACACATATTCTTCTTTTTCTCAGTTATGCAATACTAATCTAATTTCTCCTCAGTAATTAAGGTCAATCTCACCATTATATCTCAGCACTCAATCCAGTAAATCCTTTCTTTGCTTGTGGACCACAGAAGGAATGAGGAGTCCATAATGGCCAGGAAGCATCCTTAATTTCCAGTTTAATGATAACATTGCCGTGTCCAGGTGGGAGTAGAACTACCTTTGGAGGGGTGACCTCCAGATTTGAATAACATATGGTTGCAAGGACAGGAAGTACA
Organism: Tenrec ecaudatus; assembly: GCF_050624435.1. Classification (NCBI taxonomy): domain Eukaryota; kingdom Metazoa; phylum Chordata; class Mammalia; order Afrosoricida; family Tenrecidae; genus Tenrec; species Tenrec ecaudatus. The sequence continues at coordinate 239,832,277 of NC_134531.1, forward strand.
AATGTAGTGAGCGGGTCATTCAGAGAAATGGTGTGTGGCACCAATCCTATTTCAACACCTTGGTTCCTGGTCTCCTCAAGTCTGACTATTGGAGAAACAGCACCTTATAGCATATGCTTATTTGTAGTATATACAGTGTTCTGAAGCATGTTGCTCCAACTTTGAAGGTAATTTCATCTACTGGCACCATAATTGTTTCTTCATAAATCTATTCCATATTGCTTCTTGGCGTTTTGACTAAGATCAAGTGTAGGATCTGTTCTTATCAGTTTAATATCTGATATGTATTCTATCCGAGGACAATATATTAAATGGATTTTGGGATCAGGGCGATGGAATAGGAACTTGCTCTGTCCACTCCACACATTGACCTGGTATTGCAGGACTTCCAGGAATGGAGTACCCCCCTTTTGGGGAATAAAAAGGGAGGGAAAAAAAGAAATTGATTCCATCATTCTATCACACTAGCTGCTGCAGGACGATGGAGAATATTGCCACCTTTCATTTGAGAGAAGTAAATACCTTGATCTGAGTAGATGCCTTGCCAGCTATCATGCTGGTGGATGAGACATTCTTTAGATCCACAAATGATAGTTTTTGAAGAAGCAGTGCATGCAAGGATGGAAAATCCATATCCTGAGTAAGCGTTATTTATTAACGTTTATTCCAGTTAATAAAAATATAAGCATTTATTCCAGTAACAACATGAGGCTGCCATTTCTGTGAAGGACATGGTTCTATGTAATTAATGTGCCGCTATTATCTGGTTGATCACCTCTGAAAAAATGGTCGTGTACTTTAGACACACTCTTGGTCTCTGCTGCTGGCATCTTGGGCACTCAGTAGTGTCAGCTTTCATGAGCGTTAGTCAAGTCAATGCTCATAATTGGAAATCCATATCCCTGAGTCTATACATTGCTTCTACCCCTGACACCATGGTAATTTTATTCATCTGCCATGTGGGCATATAGAGGAGTGCCTGGGGAATGAAGATTACCAGTAATGGACATACCTGTTCCCCACCCTTCATTGTCTATGATTTTCCAAAGATACACCTGCTGAATCTCTGATTATCCAGCCCAAACCACTGGCCACAATCCATTAATCAGTATACAATTATACACATGGCCACATATCCTTACACACAAACTGAATGACTAGGTGTACCACTGGGAGGATTTTCCTTCACCACCGTCCTGAAGAGAGGTCCCAGAAAGGGTGTGTTGTGCTACAGTGTCCACTTTCAAGCTGTACCTGCATATCATACAGAACCATCGGTAAACTAAGCCCACACTTTCTCTTCTCAGTCAACTGATCATAATGACCTTTCCACGAGGCCCCAGGGGCAGACTGGGAGAAAGATGGTACAGTGACAGGACTGGGAACATTTGGGTCATTTCCCCGTGCAGTTTGTGTGCTTCTTCAAAGCCTGATCTATCCTGCTCTCGCATACACAACTTCCATTTAATGAGGGAACGCTACTTTGCACGTCCAACTCTATGATTCTCTGGGTCAGAAGCACCCAGTTCACGATGAGCAACTCAGGCTACATGGTGATTTGGTGGCTCACAGTGAAGGTATAAGAATCCACCAAAGCCAAGTTATAAATCAAAAGCTGTTTTTTAAAAGATGATTCATTGTATACATAGGGTGGCAAAGCTTTGCTCCAAAATTCTAAAGGTCTGCAATTATATTCAGCAATAGGAGCGCGTCAAAGACTCCAAATTGCATCTATGTTACTGACACCATGGGATCAGCTAAACCATATGGTCCCAGTGACAGGGTGGCTTATATGGCAGCCTGAACTTGTTGCAGCGCCTTTTCTTGTTCTGGGCACCATGTAACACTGGCAGTTTCTTGAGTCCTGGGATATATAAGTCAGAGAAGTACATCCAAATGAAGGATATGCTATCTTCAAAACACAGAGGTACTCATCACTTGACTTTTGATAGAAAGTGTGTCCTTGGGGTATCCCTATGTGGGTCTATGAATCTGCCTCGATAAATGTACTCTAACATACCTAAGCCTGTGGATGCCTTTCTCTATTTTACATCAATGTAAGACTGGTACTTCAAGAACTTAGTGTAGGCTACCTCACAACACGTGCTTCAGCAAACTAACCACATAAACTATTAGATCTTCTCCTGGCCTCTCTACCTGAGGTATTGAATGAAGTATCTGTACTTAGTGGGACCATATCAATAAATTCAAACTGAGCCAAGCTTATTTTCTTTGCACCATTACCCCCAAACTGAAGTAACACTCCTGCACACATTCTCTGGCTTATTAACAACCTGCTATACGCAAAAGATGCAGCAGCTTTCTCAGAGTGAAGAGGACTTGTACTTTCACAGTCTTCAGTATGAATACAGTCAATGTAAACAAAACAAAAATCCCCAAAACAGACCCAGTAGGTTACATCATGATAAACCAGAAAAGATGGAAGTTTCCAGGATTGTGTCTTGCCTAGCTCCATGATCAATGTTTTTGCAAGCAGCAGAGGAGGGAGCAAAGGCTGTGTTGCGTTGAGCAGATCTGTTGCACAAGCATCACTTGAGTGTGCAGAAAAGCCAGAGTGTTACTAGAAGAATTACAGCACAACTGACCCACACTGCTATGCTTTCAATTGTTTCATCTGCACGTGAAAGTTGGACACTGAATGAGGCGGACCGAGTAAGAATGGATGCATTTAAATTGTGGTGCTGGTGAAGAATATTGAAAGACTAAGAACTGCCAAAAAAATAAAATCTGTCTTGGAAAAATTGTGGCCAGAATGCTCCTTAGATACAAAGATGGAAAGACTTTACCTTGTGTAATTTGGACATGTTATCAGGGAAGACCTGTCCTTGGAAAAAGGACATGATGCTTCACAAATTAGAGGAGCAGCGAAAAAGAGGAAAACTCTGGACAAGATAGAGATATGCAGTCCTTACAATAGTGGTCTCAAACCTAAGGACAATTGTGGAACTGGTGCAGGGCAGGGCGGTGTTCCTGTTGTTGTACATAAGGTCCCCATGAATTAGAAAGGACTAGGGCCCTAACAATAACATCTCCTTGTGTTATCTTTCTCTTATCAGGATCAGCTTTTGCATATATGTGTGTGTGTGTGTATTTTCCCTTTGGGCCTCATTTAATAGAGCTCCAAGGACCCCAGATGGTGTTGTGGAATAGATGTTGGATTCTTAACCCCTAGGTAGGTTGTTCAAATCCACCAATAAATCTGAGGGATTAAGTTGAGGCTGCTCACATAGTGTTTATCAGCCTCAGAAAACCTATATAAAATTACTATGAGTTGAAATCTATTCAATACAATTCAATAAGAAAATAGAAATTAAAACAACATTGCATTTCCTATCAGACTTCAAAGCAAGTTTCCTAAATGTTTTGAAAAACCCAGAGAAAGTTATATAACTTAAAAGTAGAAAACCCAACATTCATTGGAAAGACAACTTCATAGCCAGGACACTTTCATAGTACTCTTACACAGAGGCACCTGTATACGGAGAGAAATATTAGGGTATACTTTTTACATCTGCACTCCCAAATAAGTGAGGGTCACTCTTGTTCTTATCTGCCTTCAAGTGAGATTAGATTCCTGGAGACTAATTCATATATTAGAGGAAAAAAAGTTGTTTTGCCTCATTCTGCACCATTTTCATGGTGGTTGTGGGAGTATGTTGTATGCTGAAACAAAATGAAGAACGTATACTTCTTTATATAGAGTCCACAAATATTACTAAGGACTTAATGAATGGCACTAATAACATAAGGCCAGAGAGTTAGTAATTGTTTCGCGGTTGCTCAGTTCAACAGTGTCAATTACAATTCATAGAGAAGCTTCTCCACGGTTTCTAGCCTGGCATTTTCACCACAGCAGATTGCCAGGGGTTTTCTTGTGTTTTGTTTTCAACCCAAGGAGGCATTGTGGAGTTCTCCCAATGATGATAGCAGAGTTTCTTAGCAGCACATCAGATAATATAACAGGTTTTCCTGTTGAACTCAATTAAATTGCCTCTCTTTATTAGTTTTGACTTGATTTTACTGGAAGGCATGTTTTAAATCAGAATTTTATTTTGTAAATAATCGTTTCATGTAGGAAAAAAGGGGGGTTGGATAATCCCAATAGTTCCTGACTTTAAAATAGTTTCATTAATTATTATACCAGAAACCTTGCCCCTAAGCAGCCAAGGGAGCTTGCTATGCTCAACTTCCTCCAACACGTCGTTCATCATTCACCTTGCTCTCTCTGATACATATACTTGAGCAGACATGCTTAATAGAAAAGGCAATGCTCAGAGAAGAATGCAGTTTGTAGCATTGTTTCTCAATGCTCTTCCTATTTTTAAAAACTGTTTAGAAATTATCTGTTTAGAGATTGCTTCAAGTCTTCATGCTCTGTGTTTTCATAGTGTCAAAACTATGGAGAGGTGCAGTGGGAGCGAGAAATGGATTTTCTCTATGACTTTATTAGCAATTCGCTTTGAAAGCCAGAAGTTTATACAGTTCAGATTTTCTTTTTGTTGTTGTTGTTTGTTTGTTTGTTTGTTTGGGAGAACGACAGTCTGATGGACTGAAGTACCGATATATTCAAAGCTTGGATTTTATACTCTTCTTACACAAGGGAATAGTTACAGAATAAACATCAAAGAATTTGCTTTAAAAAACATTCTGAACCTCTTATCTATGCAGGTGTTACTTAACCAGGTACACTTTCTAAACACTTGAATAATAAGAACACTATATTCTAAGATAAGCACAAGGACATGCAAGGTTCAAAAGAATCTTTTTTAAATTAACATTTTATTAGGACTCATAGAATTCTTATCACAATCCATAAATATACATACATCAATTGTATAAAGCACATCTGTACATTCTTTGCCCTAATCATTTTCAAAGCATTTGCTCTCCACTTAAGCCCTTTGCATCAAGTCCTCTTTTTTCCCCTCCCTCCCAGCTCCCCACACCAGGTCAGATTTTCTATGGCTTCATATTCATCTCATTCAGTTGAGATGCACTGTCTCAGGGGCATATGCCGGATTATAAATGTAAATGCATACGTATGTATGTCTGTATATAAAATACAAGCATGTGTGCATTAGAGTAATATTCAAGTGATAGCATTGATCTTGAGAATATTTTTGAAAAAAATACTCAATTTTAAATATATTTTGATAATTTACTGAAATAATTGTCTAAATAATTTTTTTGGAAAATATTTTACAAAACAATATAACAATTCTCCTGCCCCAACAGCAATTCACAGGGTGACAAGAGCTATTTCCTGGAGCAATTCTCCTTAGCCTTCCTCTAGTGCTGGCTAACAGCATTTCACAGTCTCAGCTTAAAGTCAGCAGCATGCACCCTGATGAGAGAGAGCTTTTCTCAGCATGCATCTTATTAGCATTTTTCTGTGCTTGGCAATAAGCAACTCAATACTCCTGGTAGCATCATCCCTTCATTGCCCCCAGCAGACTGCTCTGATTTCCTCAAAGAAAGATTCATTCTCTGCTGGCTGTACAAAGCATTTGTTTTTAAGTTTGCCGATTGGAGACAGGTGAAAGACTGACTTTCTGAAGCTGAGCAGGAGATTACTGCCAAGGGTTCTCTGCATTAATATGTAAAGCAATAATCAATAAGTAGAACCTTTTGACAAACAACAGGTGGCTTTTCATTCTAAAGGAGGCAGTATCTTATTATGAATCAAAGGGACCCCGTGGTTCTGCCATCACTTCCCTGTACCTCCTACCAGCTCAGGGTAGACAGATATCCTCACAGACTGGAGCAGCTTCACTCTCCCCACAGTTGCTTCCTCTGCTTCAATTGAACTGCAATGTCCTGCACGCTGCTTCCCAAGTGTGTGCTTTCCTTGCACTCTCAAATGACGGGGTTTTTGAACTGAAAAGATAGGTTTACCAATCAGAGGGAAAAATAAAACTAAAATAGAGCATTCTCTGTTTCCATCCTGTATTCCCTGTGTTTCCAGCTCTTTTTTGTACCAGTGTGCATTCTCTGGTCTAGCTGGATTTGTAAGTTAGAATTTGGATTATGATTGTGGGGAGGGAGGAATCATTAAAGAACTAGATGGAAGTTGTGTGTTTCATTAGTGCTATAGTGCACCTTGACTGGCTCGTCTCCTCCCCAAGACCCTTCTATGAGGGGATATCCAGTTGCCTACAGATGCGCTTTTGCTCTCCACTCTCCACTCTCCCTCATTCACAACAATATGATTGTTTTGTTCTTTGATGCCTGGTACCTGATTCTATAGACACCTGGTAATCACAAAGGCAGTTATACTTCTTCCATGCCAGCTCTGTTGCTTCTCAGCTACATGGCCACTTGTTTATCTTCAAGCCTTTAAGACCCCCAAATGCTATATCTTTTGATAGGCAGGCACCATCAGTTTTCTTCACCACATTTGCTTAAGCACCCACTTTGTCTTCAGCGATAATGTAAGGAAGGTAAGTGTCACAAAATGCCAGTTTATTAGAACAAAGTGTTTTTTGCATTGAGGGAGCACTTGAGTAGAGGCCCAATGTCTATCTGCTACCTTAATACTAACCTATACATATATGAACATAGATCTATTTCCTCATCATCATATATAAATATATTTACATATGTACATGTATGTATTTAGATGCCTTTTGCCTCTTCGTTCTTTCTTCTATTTCCTTTTACTTTCTTCTTGTCCCACTATAATGTTCAGTCTTCCTTCGGGTTTCAGTAATTCCTCTCAGTTTCATTGCCTTTCACCAAGTCCTACCAGGCCTCCTACAGCCTCCTTACCATAGATTTTTAGATCACTTATTATTCCCTGGTACATTTGTTGGGTTTGTTAACACCCACTTCCTTTCCCCTGCCTCCCCTTCTCCCATGTCCCCTGGAACCGTCAGTCTTATGTTCTCCTCCAGATTGTTAATCCCACCTATCTTATCTAGATAGACCTGCAGAGATAATAATATGCACAAAAAAACAAGACAGAGCAAAACAAAGCAACAAAACAAAACAACAACAAAACAAAAAAAGAAAAGCCTACAGCTAGTTCAAGGTCTGTTTTTTGGCATTTTCCTCTTTTGATTAGAAGTTAATGGTAGCACATTGATTATTAACCTGGGGTTTGCAGGATCCCTAGATGATGGCTACAGCAGACTCTTTAAATTCATGGTGCTGGTTTTCCACTCACTACCATCTAGTTCTTCCTCAGGAGTTAGATATGAGTACAGTCGTAGTCAAGTATGTTGCATTGTTGATCAGAACGGATAAATATTAAGTTGGTATAAGCGCTTCTTTTTTCCACTCCCAAATGTGAAGCAGCAGTGAAAGATATGTCTATGTATGCATACTGTGAGCAGAATGTACATTATTACTATTCCTTATAAATTGACCAAGTTCATTTAACTATTACTAATAAGTAGTCACCAAATAAATCTCATGCCTGTAGAAAGTTATAGTATGTACTCATGTGATTTGCTGCCTAATTCCGTGTGTATTCTGTATCACCCACCTTAGAGTATTCAGCCATGTGCAGCAGGAAGTATTGACTAGTAAGACTCCACCTGGCTGACTAGGTAAGTGTCCAAAGTCCCTCCTGTCCAGGGCACCATGATCAAAGCACCTAAGGATCAAGGTTGCACTCTCATCCCCACAGTAACAACAATTTCTCCTTCTCCTTCCTCCTTCCTCCTCCTTCTCCTCCTTCAATATGAAAGCTGTTGCTATTTTAGTATCTGATTACAAAAATAATCCTTGCCAACACCTTAGTTCATCCTTCCAACAAACCTGTCTATCTGCTCTTCCCTATTACCAGCATCTCTACCTTCTATGACATGGGTGGTCTTTTCTTCGGTCCACCTCATAGAGAAGATCACTTGAAGAACCACAGGAAGATATTTGCTTCTTTGAAGCATTTCCAAACAGTATGGATCTCATAAATTAGATATTCTAAGCACATGATGCTATATTTACCAATAGATTGTGCAAATGGTTTTCTGTTAAACCATACATTTCTTTGTGATTTTGCCATGATCACACTTGTAGAGCACATCTTTCACTGACTTCATATTTCATCCCCCCATGCAATGCATGGATCCACAAATCTTAGCATGTTACTTAAAGCCTTGTTAAGCTTAACAAAGGTGTCATTGCAGATCTGGTGAAGACAAGAAGCTGCAACACCATTTGAAACTTTTGACTCACACCATTAATATCCCTGATCATAATAACAAATATAAACTTGGGTTCTTCAAATACATAGACTTTTCAAGATTTTCTTGCTATTTTAGCTATTCAAAATTCAGGTCTGTAGATTTATCTGTATCCTTTGTAATAATGTAGCTTATTTGTAGATAAGTTTCTTTCCTTCTTGCCTTTTAAAGCATTTTTTGGGAAAATTTATTTTAAGGCACCGTATCTTTGTTGTATATAGGTGTCAATCAGTTGGTTTTGACCAATAGCGAATATATGTATAATGGAATGAAATACTGCCCCATCCTCTGTAATCCTCACCGTTGATCACATGCTAGAGTGCATTGTTTCAGTCACTGGGTCAATCTATTTTACTGAAAGCCTTCCTCATTTTCACTGCTCCTCTATTTTACCAAGCATGTCATTCTCCAGGGACTGTTCTTCAACAGCAAGTCCAAACTTTGTAAGACAAAGTCTCCTCATCCTTGCCTCTAAGACCAATTCTGCCTGCACACATTTCAACACAGATAGGTTTGTCCTTTAGCAGTCCACGGTACTTACAATATTCTTCCCTGTTGTCACACTGCAAATGCTTCAATTATATTTTGGTTTATTTTATTCAATGTCCAACACTCACATGCATGTGAGGCAATTGAAAATATCATGGTTCGGTTTAGCAATGTATTATTCCTCAAATAACATCCTTGCTCCTCAATATTCTAAAGTAATCTTGTGCAGCAGATTTAACTAATGCAATTCATCTTTTAATTGCTTTACTATTGCTTCCGTGAGCATTATCTGCGGACGAAGTAAGACAAAATCCTTGAAAACTTTAACCTTTTCTCTAGTTCCCATGATGTTGCCTATTGGTCCAGTTGTGAAGATTTTGGTCTTCTTTACATTGAGTTGTAATCCATAAGGAAGATTGAATTCCTTGTTCCTCATCAGCAAGTGTTTAGAGTCCTGCTCACATTCAGCATGAAAGCTGTGTTACCTGCATATGTCAGGTTGTGAGTAACCTTCCTCCAAACCTGATGCCGCAGATTTCTTCAAATAATCCATAGCCTCTGATTATTTGCTCAGCATACAGATTGAATGAGGATACAACCCTGATGCGCACCTTTCCCAATTGTAAACCATCACGTATTCCATTGTTCTATCATAGAACTACCTCTTCATCCATGTACAAGTTCCACATAAGTGCAATGAAATGTTCTAGATCTTTACTTCTTCAAAAATTTATTTGGATTTCTTAAGCCTCTCTGGAACCGAAGGAACCTTCTTTATATTATTTGAGATACCCTCTATGATTACAACTGGCTAAGAAAAAGTTCCTCCCAGTATTTTCTTATGCTCTTTGTTTCATGGTCATTGATACATTTCACAAAGACTGATTCAATTATACCATAACTAGAGATGGACACTCTCAAAAATTATTAACCCAAATCTGAGTATTTATTGGACTAATGGTTTCCTTTTGACTCTTTTTGATGACATTTGATGTTTGATATCAGTCATCCAGCATTTATAAGCATCTTTCCTATGAATATCTAAAGGTATTCTAGAGTTTCCAGAATACATAATGTGCACAATCAGTTTCCCATGTAAATATTCTGTTTATGAGAATGGGATTCTTTAAACTGGTATAATTGGATATTCCATACAATCATACATACCCATAAGGAGCACAGGAAACATCTGGAGAAACCAGAGTGTGTAGAAAAGTTTGCATGTGACAGCCTATTTTCCAATGAATATAATCATTTGAGGGGTGACAGATTCTTAAAAGAACCACAGAGTAAAATTGACTTTCCATAATCTACCTCAAAGCTGACAGCAGAAATTAGGTGGGAATGGCATAGTCCCGTCTCTTCTTTGTGAGTTTTAGGTCCGTGTCTTGCTCGGTGCTTAAACTCACTGCAATCAAGTCTATTCTGACTCATACAGCTCCTTTAGGACAGGGTAGCACTACCTTCTGTGTATTTCGGTGACTGTAAATCTTTATGGGATGGTAAAGTCTAATCTAAGCTTTAGTATTATTAGTGCCTAGGTTCAAAGTTATCTTCTTCACTTCATACAACATTGTCAATGCAGGGCAAAATAATAGACAGACCAAAGAGAGAAATTGAATAAAGCCAATCTCACAGACCTTATTCTATATCTATTCAGAATTTATGATGGTCTGCCAGGGCAATATCTCAAATCACAAAAAACAGACAGCCTAGAGAATTCCTCTATCTTCCAGAGGGAAGAACTACCCAATGACCCCCACTGGACATTAGCGTGGCTTCAATTTGGTACATATGAAGCACTCTCTCACTGTCATCAAGTGGATTCTGACTCATAGTGACCATACAGGGCAGAGTAGAAGTCCTGTGGGTTTTTGTAACTTTCACAGGAGGAGAAAGTCCCATCTTTCTCCTATGGAGCAGGTGGTGTTTTCAAACTGCTGATGTTGAGGTTAGAAGCATTGCATAACCACTATTACAATTGAGGCACTATATAGAAAGATATCAGACCAAAAGGAAAGGAAAAAAAATCAGAAGTAAAATTCTTCAGCAATGGTTTTATCATCTCTAGGATATACCCATATGCTCACTTGAGCCAATAAAGACTTATATTTTAAAAATTCTGTAGGCCAACTGTCTTTATGCCTTGATGTGATTCTGGTCCAATCTCATCATAGTGGAGAATGGCTCTTCTTATTCCAGCATCTCCCTAATTTTTCTTCCATGGATTGCCACATATATGCTACTGGAACTACGTTCTTGTGTTTTATTAAAGTAAAGATGTGCTCTGATTAGATATTGAAAAAATATTGGAGAATTTTATTAAGTCTCCTAAGAGGAAAGAAGCCACAGAATCAGTACAGCTAACACTGGCTTCCTCACCCATATATAATGTGGTAGTTAGATAATTTGTCAACTTGAAGATATATAAAAGTGTAGGGGTGGTATTCAAACTGTCAATCAGGTCACATACTGATGGTGCCTCCCTGTGGGCATGGTGTTCTATAAGGAGGACCCTCAGAGCCTCCCCTTCTCTATTTGCCCCCACCTAACTGCTGGTGGACACTGATTGCTGCCAGAGCCCTGGAGATGATTCCACCACAATTGAATTCATGGCATTTTGCACCCATTGTCCTGTGATCTTCCTAAAATTGTATGCAGCTTCCTGAGAGTGAAGACCGACGTACGAACTAGTATTAGACTTATAGACTTGATTTGGACTGGGCTGTGATATTTCCATGATACATACTTTTTATATAAAGTTCTTTATTACACATATGTAAGTATCGCTGGATTTGTTTCTCTATATATACATTACATATATACATTACAAAGTTTTTAAAGGTTACCCTTGGGTGTACAAATTTCTAGAAATTTCAGTTCAAGACATCTCTATTTCTTCCAGAAGGGAACAGGTTGTGGTAAAGGTAAGATGGCTTTGATTCTCAGTCTCTGAGCAAAGATCTGTGCAAAATAGCTTAAAAATTTCTGGGTTGAGGTCCAGGCACACTGGCATGGGTCAGACCCAACCCAGGGATGCATATGGCATCCAACTAAAAAGGAGGGGCAGCGAAGATTATGATAGTGGGGGAACAGGTCACTAACCCATCCATGGGAGAGTATTGTCTATGTCTCCACTGTAAAGGGAGGGACCAGACTCCATTCAGGTGCACCAAGCCTTGAGGGCAACATACTCTCATGTAGCAGCACATTAACAGAAAGGACTGCAGGCCAGCCCTAATCGGAGCTACGTTGACATCTTCCTTGGAACACTGTACTACAGAAGACAAAACTGAAGATATAAGCTTGGGGGAATGGCTGGTCTGTCTTGTTCACAGAAAGAGAGAGAGAGAAAGAGAGAGAGAGAGAGAGAGAGAGAGAGAGAGAGATAGAGATAGGACCATAGGGCCATCCCCAACATGAGACATGGCTTTCCCCCACTGGGCCACAGGCTGTCCCATCACTTACCTCTGTAATGGGGACAACACTGGAGACACAGTGAGGGAAGTGTGGCTGGCCTGACACCCCACAGAGGGATGACTCATGAAAGGAGCACAACAGCACAGGAAGGGGAGTAAAGTGAGGAAGTTCCTGAGAAATACCCATAATAGACATCTGGCTTGGGGTCAGTATTTGGCACTTCATTAGATCTGGTTGAAAGATATTCATAAAAGTCAGCAGACAGATCTGGAACTATTTATAGGCTTCATTTATTTATTTTTCATATGTCTATCTACATAACATAGGCAGGATAAACAATATCAAGGAGAATGCAACCAGACCAACAGTTGGGGTGGGAAGTGCATGGGAGAGAAGGAGGTGGGGGAAGGAATAGTGGAGCCAAAAAACTCAGAGGCAGGGGAATAACAAAGGATCTAAAATCCATGATGAGGAGTATGTAGAATGCCTGGGGGTGTTGGTCAATTGTAATAGAGCTGAAAAGAATTACTGAGAGCCAAATGAAGTGTGAACATGATAGTGGGGCTGGAGGAAAATAAAAGGAAATAGAAGAAAGAGCTAGCAAAAACTAGTTCTAAAACTAGGCAAAACTATGGTTAGAGGTATACATATAGGCATGTGCATATTTAAATACATTGATACCTAATGATAGGGGTATTGGCCCATTTATAAGTATTATATAAGTATTAAGGTTGCAGACAGAATTTGGGCCTCTACTTAAGTATTCCCTCAATACAAGAACACTTTGTTCTAATAACTTGGCACTATGTGATTATCACCTCTCCTGACACAACCACTGAAGAAAAAATGGTTGCAAAAGCAAATGTGGAGAAGAAAGCTGATGGTGCCCAGCTATTAAAAGAAATACTATTTGGCGTCTTAAAGGCTTGAAGTTAAATATGCGACCCTTTAGCAGGGAAGCAACAAAGCTCACATGGAAGAAGCACACTGGCTTGTGATTAGGAGGTGTCAATGGGATCAGGAATTAGAAGATCAAAAACAAACAATTAAATCAATGTAAAGGAGAAGGGTCAGAATGAAGAACCAAAGCACATCTTTAGACAATTGTACATCCCTCACAGAAGGGTCATACAGAAGGGATGATTCCGCCAGGATGAAGTATAGCACTGATGAAACACATAATATTCTTCTTTTTTTTTTTTAAGACTTCTTCATTACCACTATCATGACCTCAGTTCCACCTCACAAATTTTGCTAAACCTGAGTAGGTACATTGGTACAGATAAGAGTTTTAGACACATGGAATCCAGGACAGATAAACTTCTTGGGAAACCTCATGGGAGTATTAATACTACGAGGGAAGGGGGAGCTAGGGAAGGAGAGGGTTAATAGGGTACTGATAGCAATGATGGATGTATAACCACCCCTCGAGAGGGACAAACAACGGAAATGTGGGTGAAGGGATAGAGCAGATGGTAATATATATATATATATATATATATATATATAATTTATCAAGGGTTCACGAGAGTAGGAGGGTAGTGGAGGAAGGGAAAAAGGAGGAGCTGATACCAAGGGGTTAAGTAGAGAGATAACGTTTTGGAAAGGGCGATGGCAACATGCATACAAGTTTTCTTCATATAATTGATTTATGGATTGTTTTAATATCTGTAAGACACCTCAATAAAATATTTTTAAGTGATTCTAGAGGCTTCTCTAAGTTCTCATGCCAGAAAGGAACCACTCTGATGTCTTTTTCTGGTCAATGTCTTTTCTACAGTCTTCGGTCTCTTGAGACATTTCAAATCGTTATCTTACAGATGGGCTTTTAGCTGAGTTGCTAACCTTGTAGTTAGCAGACCAAAGCTTCCCCAATAGGGCAAAGAGTCACCATGAGATAAAATCAGCTTAATATTAATGAATGACAACAAAATAGTTCATTGAATATAGTCATACAATAGGATCTTCTGAAAATATATTTTGTCGTGTCTAAAATATTTTGTATACAACACAAAAACCTGCAAAGGTGACTTTATTTGAAAATAAAGTTTTAAGACAGGAAAAGAATGAGAAACCTTTTAGTTCTCCTGTAACTAGATTTCTTGTTTTTATGGAAGTTGGGGGGCCCTCAAAGGAAATTGCCTTCTAGTCTCCTTTAGATCATTGAGTCAAAAAAAAAAAAGATCAAAACAAAAAGAAAGCCCAAACACTGTTTTATTAAAGATACTTTGGAATCAAAGAATATCCCAAGTAAACTATTCAGACTGTTGTGTTGTTAGAAGAATTCAGTTGGTTTTAGAAAAACTGACTTCAATGAGATCTATACTTAAGGTAATTCAGTAATTATTATTTAATGTATTTATTATTATTAAATATAAATGTTCTTAATTAATTATCAACTATTATTAAATAATTCTTCAAGGAAATTCTATATGAAAATCCGTCCTGAAAACAAATGTAATTACCATTTGTGTTTCGAACCTTTTTACATGGGCAATTCCAATGAAATTTGCTAGAAGATTATTCGAGGTTCTCTCATCATTGAAAAATGTTTTATACTCCAATTGAAATATTACCATGATCTGTAAATTGTCTATTAATGAATTTCTATTTTTGGCTTTAGTGAATTTACTTTTAAAAAGAGAATTAAGAGAATGTCAAAGTTTACCCAAACTATTACCAAAACCAAACCAAATTCACTGTCAATGAGCCATTCCCAACTCCTAGAGATCCTAGATAAGATTTCTGAGACTGTAACTCTTAGAGGAAGCAGGCAGCAATGTCTGTATCTCTCAGAGTGACTGAAAGTTTGAACAAGCAACTGTGCAGCTAGCAGCCCCTCTTCCCCTGCAGAGTTCCAGCTAGTGATCTATGATTCTGAAAAGCCATCTACTCTCAAATGACGGGTGATATACCACATTCCTCTTGGGAGTAGGTCTATTTCCAACTCCAAGCCCATGGGCTCTCTTACTTTCTGACCTCTCTGTAGAATATAGGGAACCATGTTGCATCCTCTATCAGGAGATGATGCATGAGCTCCGTCTGCTGTTTAGCCACCCCCTGAAGACTTTTTAGTAGTTGTGAATGTTTCTACTAGCTCACATAAGATTTTGAAATAGTTCCTGGCATGTATTTTAGCTTGTACTAGAAACACACTTTTGGTTCTGGTCTCTCAACCGTGATGGATCCTTTCCACAATTGTAATTTTTTTTTTATTCCTCTCCCTTCCCTTAATTTCAACCCATGCTAGTCTTTTAACCAATTTAAAATAAGGTTGTCCTTTCCTGTTTGAACGTTATGCGTTGCTTGGCAGGAAATAAGAATCAGCTGCATAGGAGGAAATATGCTACTGGGGAGAGAGGCCAGCGTTTGCTTATTGGAACAAAAACTAAGAGACTTTTAAATGAATGTTAAGAAGAACATAGAGGGGTTAATCCTGGGGCTGCACATGTGATTTACTAATACTGCAACTGGAGTGTTTTTTTTTTTCATGATAAGACAGGAGCAAGAGGGAGATAACGGCTGTTAGATTTGTAAATGACTATGACTGAGAAAAAAGGAAAATAAGAAAGATCAAATGAAGAAGCCTATTATTTCAAGGGAAACGGATTCCCAAATGCACATATATTATAAGTCTTAAACAAGACAGAGACAAGATCAAGAGAAATCATCTAGAGGAGGGAAGTCAACATTAGTCCTGCTTGATGTCCAGAGGAGTCTTAGCAACGGAGTAATTTAAATAAGACAGAACACAAGGGGATTATCACAAAATCGTCATTGGGAGCAAATCCATTCATCATGTTGGAGACAGGACTGCAGAAGTGGGAAAGGAGCCGTGATTAGGATGTGTAAGCACAATAGAAAAGCGTATCGGGTGGTTTCAGAGCTCTGCAAACACTTGGCAAGGGTTCTGACTCACATACATGGGACCTTCATACTGGTAATAAAGTTTACACTAATATTGCAGAAGGCTGTGGTTTATGGTGAAAGATCAAATTCCATCTCTGAGGCTCTCAGTGAATTAAGTCTTCTTTGCCTTCTTTCTGGCAAACACAAAGTAATATGATTTGTTTTGCCCTCAGGCTGCTGGTGATGTTGTTAGGTGCTATCAGGTTTGTCCTGAAGCTTAGCAACCCTACTAAGTGCAACATAACAAAGCACTGCCTGGTCCTGTGCCACGTTTACAGGTCTTGTTATGTTTGAGTCCCTGGTTTCAGCCACTGTATCAATCCTTCCTGCCTCTCTACCACACAAGGTCTCTTTGTCTAGGGCCTGGTCTGTCCTGATACTATGTCCAAAGTTCATAAGACAATGTTTCATATCCTTGCTTGAAAGCTCTTGAACTGTGCTTCTTCAGTGATAGCGTTGTCCTTTTGGCAATCCATGGTGAGTTCAATATTCTTCTCCAGAACCATAAATCAAATGCAACAATTCTTAGTCAATATTCAACCGTCATGTTCATATGAGGCAATTGAAAGCACCATGGCTTGTGTCAGGCTCAAAGTAACATCCTTGCTGTTCAACATTTTAAGGAGATCTTGTGAAGCAGATTTACCCAATGCAATGTGTCAGTTCATCTCCTCAATGAATCCTGGTGGTGGATTCAAGCAAGATAAAATCCTTCATAACTTCAATCTTTTCCCATTTTATTTTTGTTACCTATTGGTCCCGTTGCAAGGATTTTTGTTTTCGATTTACTTTTTACATTGAATTGTAATTTAGATTGAGCTACAGTCCTTGATCTTCATCAGCAGGTACTCAATTCCTCGCTTTCAGCCAGCAAGGTTGTGTGATCTAGATATAGCAGGTTGTTAATAAGGCTTCCTGAAAACTTGCTGCTGCATTCTTCTTCATATAATCTTCTCTGATCACTTGTACAGCTTACAATTTTAATAATTATAGTGAGAGTATACAACGCTGATGCACTTTTTTTTTTCATTGTAAAGCATGCAATAGTTCCTTCCTTTGTTTCCACCATTGCCGGTTGATTGATGTGTAGGTGACGCATGAGCACAATGAAGTGTTTTAGAATTCTCATTCTTCTCCAGGCCATCAGTGTTAGGCCAGATTGGCTAGAGAAAGAGATTCAATGACATTCTTATATGTGTAAGAAAGAGCTTTCTATCAAGAAGGTTTATATATCAGGAAAACATCCCCACTCAGTCCAACTCAGGTCCATAAGTCCAAATCTAGTCCATAAGTGTCCCTTCAGATTCACACGGCCACATGCAATGATGCAGAATGCTTTGTATAGTCAATGAAACACCAGCAAACATCTTTCTGATATTCTCTGCTTTCAGCCAAGATCAAGATGGTACCGGCTCTCATATCCCTTGTTCCATGTCCTTGTTGAAATCCAGTTTGAACTTCTGGCAGCTTCCTTTCAATTCACGCTGCAACTTTTCTGGGTGATCTTCAATAAAATTTTACCTGCTTGTGGTATCAATGATATTGTTCTATAATATGAGCATTCAGCTGGTTCACTTTCCTTTGGAATGAGCACAAATCGGGATCACATCCAGTCAGTTGGCCAAGTAGCTCTCTTCCAGATTTCTTTGCATAGACAAGTGAGTGTGTCTAGTGCGTCACCCACTTTTTGATTGGTATCATGTTGGTTGCTGGAGCCTTGTTTTCGGCTAGTGCTTTCAGTGAAACTTGGACTTCTTTCAGTATAAGTGGGTCTTGATTATTAACTACCTCTCAAAATGTTTGAATGTTGACTATTTCTTTTTGGTACCATGACTGTATTACTTCTTTCATTCAACATTTTGCCATAGAATATTTTATTACTGTAACTTGAGGGTTGTATTTTTCTTTAATTCTTTTGATTTAAGACATACTTACCATGTTCTTCCTTTATCATTTTCTAAAACTAGGTGTCTCCAATTCATTGTCATATTTGACTTTTAGAGCTACCCTAAAAGTCAAATATGACAATGAATTTTCCTTTTCTCTCAGTCATAGTCATTTACAAATCTAACACTTTTCTTGTTAGTTTTTAAACTGTTTTTCTGTATATGAAATACAGAATGGGTAATTCTATAGGGAGAGTAACTGGTTAATTGTACCTAGGGAATAGGGCAGAGGAGGTGTGGCAGGAACTGGGGAATTAATAACAATGAGTACAGGAATGCAGAAAACGTTCTAGAACTTACCGTGGTAATGATTGCACACTTCTTGATGTGATTGAAAGTTTAATTGTATATGTGAGTTATATACAAATAAAACTGTTGGGAATAAAAGAAAATGCCACGATGTGGATCAGGTGCACTCTGATCCTCACAGTGACATCCTTCTCTTCAACACTTTAGAGAGGTCTGTTGCAGCAGTTTTAGTACTTCTAATTATATGTTATCAAAATACATTTAAAATAAAATATGTATTGTTTTCTGTCTATACTTATATTGATTAACAAGTTCCATATTTTTACAGAAAAATGATGACTTTCATAGTGCACCTATATTGACAGAATACATTGTTGTTTCTGAGCTATGTTGAGTGACTACAATTGCTAGATTATTTGGAGACTGGCTTTTGGAAATAACTGGGGAAAACAGTTTATATTTGGGCACTAAGCTAAAGTTAGTAATTTGGGCCTAACTTTTGGTGTAAGAGAAGAAAAACCTTGCCATCTGCTTCCATAAAATTTATAGCCAAGCAGCCAACTTAAAGTGAGGGGAAAGAAAAGTAGAAAAAAGAAAGAAAGAAGCTATGTGTCTCAAGGGAACAGGGTACTAACACACCCACGGAAAGGGTATTGTTTATTTCTCCCCAGAAGAGGGAGAGAAGGACCAGACCTCAATCCAGTGCACCAAGATGTGAATGCAACATACTGGCATGAAGCACCAAACGAATTGAGAGGTCTGCAGGTAAGGCCCCAATCCCTGCTATGTGGACACCACCCACCCAGAAGAATACACTACAGAGGACAGGATTGAAGTCAGAGCTCAGAGAGAGGGGCACATCTGATCAGAGCACACAGGAGCAAACTAAGAGAGAAGGAGAGAGAAAGAAATAATAGAGCACATCCTGGCCCACCAAGCCCTGAGGAGAAGACAATGCACAGAGAGGACCATAGGGCTGGCCCCACAATGAGATACAATATCCCTCACTGACCCTTAGTGCCACAGGGACTACACTGGAAACACATTGCAGAAATTGTGCTCAATCTGATAGCACCATCCTGGGGCACAACTCTAAGGGTGTGCAGCAGAGCAGCAATGGGCGGGGGTGGGAGGGGGGCAACGCAATAAAGTCCCCAGGGAATACCAAAAATAGACTTCTTTGGCAGGGGTTGGCACCTCATCAGACTCAACTGGAAAACAGTTCTAAAGGTCAACAAACAGCCCTGGAACTACTTTTAGGTGTCTTTTTTGTTGTTGTTTGTTTTGCTTTTACGTTTATTATTGTAATTACATGTCTATCTAGATAAGATAGGTACAGTAAACTATCTAGAAGAGAACTTACAGTTCCTAGAGGGTAACACAAGAGAGGGGAAAAGGAAGGGAGAAGGGAACAAACAAGCGATCTAAAATCAAAGCCAACAAACCCAGAGAGAAGGGAAAAACAAGTGATCTAAAATCAATGACAATGAGGACGTAGGATGCCTGGTGGGGCTTGAGCAGTGCAATGTAGTCAAGAGGAATTAATGAGAGCAAAATGAAGGCCAAACATGTTGGTGGGACAAGAGGAAAGTAAAATAAAATAGAGAAAAGAACTAGGAGGCAAAGGACATTTATAGAGGTATAAATACAGGCATGTACATATGCAATTATGTTAACATAAATGATAGGGAAATAGATCCATGTACATATATTTATATGTTAAGTATTAAGGTAACAGATGGACATTGGGCCTCTATTCAAGTACTCCCTCAATGCAAGAACACATTGTTCTAATAACCCAGCATTCTGTGATGTTCAACTTCCCAACACAATCATGAGGACAAAATGGGTACATAAGCAAACGTGGTGAATAAAGCTGAAGGTCCATGGCTATCAAAAGATATAGTGTCTGGGGACTTAAAGGCTTGAAGATAAAAAAGAGCCCATCTAGATGAGAAGCAAAAAAGCTCACATGTAAAAAGCACCAAACCCACATGGAAGAAACACACTAGCCTGTGAGATCGTGAGCTGTTGACAGGATCAGTTATCAGACAGCAAAGACCTAAAATAAATTATCATATCAATTTGAATGAGGGAGTGGGTGGAGTGGATACTTACAATCCATCTGTAGACAATTGGACATCCCCTCACAGAAGGATCACAAGGAAGAGATGAGACAGTCAGGGAGTCAGGGTGCAAGACAGCACTGAATAAACATACAACTTTCTTTTAGTTCTTTGTTGTTTTTTTTTGTTTTGTTTTTACTTTTATTAGGGGCTCTTACATCTCTTATCACAATCCATACATTCATCCAGTGTGTCAGCACATTTTCATATATACCACAATCATTTTCTAAGTATTCTCTTCCCACTTGAGCCCCTGATATCAGCTCCCCATTTCTTCCCCCTCGCTCCCTGCTTTCCCTCCCTCACGAATGCTTGATACATTATATATTATTACTTTCATAGTTTACATCATCCTCCTTCACCCCTCACCCACTTTTCCATTATTCGTCCCCTTGGGAGGGGATTGAAGTTTGATCCTTGTGATCAATTCCCTCTTTCTCCCCTCACTCTCCCCTAATCCTTCTCATATCTCTACTGCTATTGTTGGCTCTGAGGGTTTTATCTACCCTGGATTCACTGTGTTGGGGGCTCTTAGCTGTAGCAGTGTAGATGTTCTGGTCTAATCTGATTCGTAAGGTAGAACTGAGGAAATGATAGTGGGGGGAAGGAAGCACCAAAGAACTAGAGGATAGTTGTGTGTTTCTTCAGTGCTATACTGCATCCTGACTGGCTCATCTCTTCCCTCTGACCCCTCTGTGAGGGGATGTCCAATTGTCTACAGATGGGAATTGAATCTCCACTCTATGTCCCCCACCCCACCATTCACATCAGGTATGATTTTGTTCTGGGTCTTTGATGCCTGACACTTAATCCCATCGAGACCTCATGAACACACAGGCTGTTGTGCTGCTTCCATGTGGGCTTTGTTGCTTCTCAGTAAGATGGCTGCTTGTTTATTAATAAGTCTTTAAGTTTCCAGATGCTCTATCTTTGGATAGGTGAGCACCATCAGCTTTCTTCACCACATTTGCTTATGCACCCATTTTGTTTTCAGTTATCATGGTGGGAAGGTGAGCATCACAGGATGCTGGAATGTTAGAGCAAAGTATTCTTGTGTTGAGGGAGTACTTGAGATGAGACCCAATGCCCATCTGCAACCTTAATTCTTAACATCTAGATATGAATACATAGTTCTATTCCCCTCTTGCTTATATATATATATATGCCTGTATTTAGACCATAACAAATGTCCTTTGCCTGCCCCTGGTTCTTTTCTCTATTTCCTTTTATTTTCCTCTTGTCCCACCATCATGTTCAGCCTTCATCTGGGTTTAGTAATTCCTCGCTGCTACAGTGCCCTTGATTAAGCCCACTAGACATCCTACACCCTTCTCTCCATTGATTTTATTTCACTTGCTGTTACCTTGCCCCTGGATTTGTCCCGTACCCACCCCCACCCACTCAGTCCTTCCTTCCTCCTACCTTCTCTTCTCCTTTATCTCCCAGAAACATTGGTCCAATTATTTTCATCTTCAAATTATTTATCCTGCAAATCTTATCTAGATAGACAAGCAGACTCATTAATAAGCACAAAAACTGGGAAAGCCAAATAAAACAACAAAGGAAGTCAAGACCAACAAAACAATAACAATAAAAAAATTCACTGACAAATATGGAAGAGCCTGTTTGTTGGCCTTTATTAGTGTATTCCATCGAGTCTGATGGGGTGTCACATTCTGTCTCAAAACTCTATTTTTGGTATTCCCCTGGGATTTCATCACTTTGCTCCCCTTACTGACTGTTCTATGCCCTTGGTGTTTTGCCCCAGCCTTATGGGGTCAGATTGTGCAAAATTCCTGCACTGTGTCTCCAGTGTTGTCCCCCACAGTGCTATGGTTCAGTGAGGGATGCCATGTCTCATGGTGGGGTCAGCACTATGGTCCTGTCTGCACACTGTCTGTTCTGGCAGGAATATCACCATTGGGGCTTGGTGAGCCAGAATGTCCTTCCCTTCCCTCTCCATTCCTTTTCTTTCCTCTCATGTGCTGCACTCAGATTCTCCCCTCTCACCAACCTGTAGTCCCAGTGCTGTCCTCTGAAGTACATTTTTCTGGGGGTGAGGGGGCCAGGGATTGGGATGGGCCCACAGACCTCTATATTGGTTTCCTGATACATGCTGGTATGTTGTATTCACATCTTGGTGCATCGGGTTGCAACCTGGTTTCTCTCTCCCTCTTCTGTGGAGATAAAAAGAACACCCTCCCCTTGGGTAAGTTAGTGCCCTGCTCCCCCACATCCATGTCTTTTTTTCTCTCTCTTTCTTTCCCCCTCTTAGTTGGCTGTCATACATATCTCTGGATTGGGTTTGGCCCCTGCCACAGTTGCTGAACATCACTCCAGGGATGTATGTATATAGTAGCTTTTCCTTTATGCCCCGTTTAGTTGTTGTTGTTGTTGTTAAGCCTATCTCAGTGGACTCATGTTGTACTTGTCCTTTTTGGCTTGGCTTACTTCACTTAGCATCATTCCCTCCAGTTCTTCTTTTATAAAATGAGCCATGCATTAAATAAACACAGAGCAGATGCTCTACTGACTTGTTTAGAATCTACAAACATCAAGTAATTTACGTCTAGGATTGTATTCAATACTTTTCAAACTTAAAGTTTATGTAATCAAGAAGATCCTCATTGTCATCAAGTCAATTATGAACCACAGTGACCCAGTAAGACAGGATATAACTGCCTTTGAGGATTTCTGAGTTCTTTATGGGAGTAGAAAGTCTCATCTTTCTCCTGAGGAACTAGCACGTGGTTTCAAACTGCAGACCTTGCAGTTAGCAGCCAATGTGTAACCAGCATGACACCAGCTTCCCACATAACAAATTCTGGAAACAGAGCTTCTAAGAGTTAAAATGAGCTATTTAAGGTTATTGTTATAAAAATACCAGACAGTGTTTTATATCTGGTTTTTCAGCATGTCAGAATAACTATTATAATAGTGGTTTACTGAGAGTTTGTATGTGATAGGAACAACATCTTGATCATTTTTTCATTCTTCCTTTGTAGTTGCTTTTGTTGTTGATACTGTCGAGTCACTTTTAATTCATGATGACCTTATATGCAGCAGATCTTATATACACCAATCCTGTACCCTCCTCCAGTTGTGCAGACACTTGTTGGAAGGTTTCTATCTCCTTGAAGGTCTTTCTTTCGGCCCTGCCCTGCTACTTCACCAAGAATGTGTAGTAATCATTTATTTAAGAAGAATTAAAGATATACTAGCTCCAGAAGTTGAAGATTAAAGTTTCCCAAATACCCTACTCTTCCAAGATGCCATTGTGTCCCACCCCCATTCCTCCCTTAAGCACAATCATTTATATCCCTGAGTTCTACAATGCTCTGCATCTTTTCCCTCAAAACTCATGAGATTTCGAATAAATATCTCACATGGTGGTGGGTGTAATTTTCTCCCATCAAGGTCAGACATAGACAAACCAAAGGCAAGGTCCTGAACCAGAAATCCAAAGTGTATGGCTTTCCAGGTGAACTGGCGTGTGTTAAAACCAGTAGATGTGCTCCACAAAAGATATTGACTTAAGTTGGATTCACTGCCAACGGAAAGTCAAAAACGCTCCCAAGGAAATGAAGCTATGACTTCATGCACACCCTCTCCTAAATCAAACCAAACTTACTGTCATTGAATCACATCTCACCTTTGGAGAACCAATAGGGCAGACTTTCCCCTGTGGGTTTCTGAGTCTGAACCTCTTTATGGGATCAGAAAGCCTTACTTTTCTCCGGTGCAGCAGTTGATGACTTTCACCTTCCAGAGTCAGCAGCCAAACATGTAACCACTATGAAGACTCAGTATCCTACCTTCAGTGAGCATTCTGGTTCTACTTCTTCCAAGAGACATTTGTTTGTTCTTCTGACAGACTATGGTCCTTTCAGGATTCACGAGTGTAATTTCCCATCAATCAATTATCAAAAATTCCTCTGCCAGAATTATATTACAGAGCACTAATATTTTTAGTTAAGCACAAAGCCACTTTTCCAAGTTTGGTTTGCTTCAGCAAGGGAGTTGCTGGCTTTCGGAGGGGATATACATATCCTCTGTCTTAAAGTGAATGAATCGAACGACTCTGTAATATGGATAAAATGTTTTTCTATTGTTGTATCAATCTGTCCATCCATGCATCTATTGTCCGTCTATTGACTTCTCTATTTTAAGCACTAGAGAGCAGAAAATAATGGATGCAGATACACATCTCCTTTTCTATTTCTGTGGGATACTTTTTTATATAAACTAAACCTACAAACATTTCACAGTTGAGAAAATACTTAAGGATTCTGGAAGAGCACACATTATAATTAAATGGATATATTCTCAAGGTTACTTGTAATAGATGTAATGTAGTTGCAGATAAAGAGCCAACAAAGTGACAAAAATTAATATCTAGCACCACATCCCATGATCTCAGTTGGTGACTATTATAACTATGTCTAAATTTATTACTTAAGCTCCTCTGGCTATCTGTGCAGACAATGCACTTGGATAAATTAGACATATAGTTTAATATAAGTATAAATCCTTTGTTAACCTAAATGTTCCTTGAGAAAGAAAACATTTAACCCTCCTTTATGTAGGAAAAAATCCAGTTGCTTTTACAGATATGCATTTTATAATGAGAACCAGTGTCTAAGAATAACAGCTTTACACGTGGCATGAGAAAAAAAAAGATAAGTGGCATGAGAAGTTAGTACACATGTCCTTCCTATGACTTAATGTAGTAGCAGACAACATATTAAAAGTTAATGTAATTTAAATAATGTTTATATATGGCATTATTTTATACTTTGTAATAAGTGTATTCACCTGGTAATATATAGAAAATGTTTTGAAATGTTCAGAAACCTGAGATAATTTTAGTTATTGCATTCTTTCCAGAGCATATTTAACATATAATACCAATACTCACCAATACTCAGATTTGATATCCTCTTCCAAACTGGGACAATTTTACTTCGATATAAGTTTATATGTTACTTGTCAATTAATATAATATAATATTAGTAACATAATATATTAAGATAATTAATATAAGAGATTACATTTTTAATCTCTGTGTGTGATTGTATATATTCTTGGGATTCACAGCTTTTAACAATGACTTGCTATAAATCCCAAAACCACACCTGGTGCCTTCAGGCAACTTAGACTCATTGAGACTCTTGCACAGGGCTTTCCAAGGGTTTGTAAATCTCTACTAGAGGACACAATCTCATGTTTTACCTCATGTCTTGTTGTTTGTTTTATTTTTCTAACAAGAAACAGTTAAGGTGAAACAGTTAAGGTGGCGTGTTCAGTTAAAGTGAGGGAACATAGAGGTAGACTATTTTCTTTTCAACGGTGTTTCATTATGTCTTAGTTTGCCACTGACTTCTACCTGTCTTCCTCATTTTACACCACATTTAGAAACTCAAGATTCTTTAAACACCTTCAAAGAAATCCCATCATCTTGGCAGGTAACATAGTTGGGACCACATTCTATATATCCTGTCTTTATAAGCCAAAGCACTTTTAGCATGAATATATAACCATTATACAAAAAAGGTAACACAAACACTTAAATATGTTGATACAAAAAGACTTTACTCAAAATGTGGTTGAAATAAGAGTATGTGGGGCCACATTCTTGTAATCTGTGTTGTTTGAAAATAAAGACCTTCAGCCAGTAGAAGGATGGCTAAAATGTATGGTGACAAATATATGGTGACATTCGGAGCCTAAGAAAACTTACTCATGCAACAGCACAATCTAATGCAGTCTAGTTTACAATCACAACAACTAGCTTTTGCCTACAATTTTGTGTTCTGGAAATCAAATAAAAATAATAATGCCTCAGCCTTGTTTACTCTGCCCGTCTTTCTTTGCAACAGTTTAGTTTCAACCTCAAGACATCTTAGCAGCCTCTTGCAAAACTAGTACTGCTTTCATATTACCCCACTTAAATGCATTTCAAGAAATATATTTCTTAAATGGGAAAGTAAAATTATTCTATCCTATGTATGCTGAATGCAATAATTTGCAGAGTTTAATATGTATCTGTATGCATATGTGCATGGGTTTATATTAAAGCAAAGGCAAGTGTCTTTTTTAGATATCAAATGGAGTTTTTGATAAACACCAGATTGGGAATATATATTTAAATATATTTCAAATCAAACTGCCAACTTCTACATGTGATTGGGAAATAATCGTCAATGATATCCAAGTTAAATGGGTAAAAACTGATCTAACACTTCAAACTCTATCATAAAACAAAGTAGTTTTGTAAAAGGAAAATGTGAACAACTCTTTTGGAGTCTTTCAATGTTATGCTAACCATGATGGCATCATGGGAAATGCATTAGACTGCTGACCGCAAGGGTAGGGTTCAAGCCCACGAACTGCCGTGGTGGAGACAGATGAGGTTTCTATTGCTGTGAAGATTTATAACCTCAGAAACACAAAGGATGTGTGCTACTTTGTCCTGTAAGGTCAAAACTACTAGTCATCAATTCATGATAGTGAGTTTCTTTTTGGTTTTTAACCAAAGAAATAGAAAATCTGAATTATAATAATAAAGCAGAAAATACAAATCAATCATTTTTCTTTTATATTCATGTTCATGTCTATAAGTATGTAAAACATAATTAAATATGTATAACCTTTAAATATCTATTATGTCTTGATGCATTACAGATAATATGTTGCCTTGCAATTTGTTGGTACAGGCTACTTAATTGTTTTTTCCTGTACGTAACATAATTGCCCAGAGCCCTAGGTACACTACACATGTGAAAGACATCTGATATATGATTAAAATTAAAGATCAGTATAATATTTATAAGTTATACCACTTCCATAATCACTTTAGAGCCATTAAAACTAATTAAAAATATAACTAGAAAGCAAGCCCATACCTAGTTTGACACTGAGGATCATGGATTTTTTTTCCCACCCACACCAAAGCTACTCTAGATACTTCTTATGCCAAATAAAAGCTGGGGCAATTACTCAGAGAAAAGACTGACGCAGCCATAGAAAGAGGCACAGGCTGTTAGGACAGCGTATCCCTGGGGAACCAGGCAGAGTGGTAATATCTCCTTGATCTCACAGGGGTTATTTTTATGCTTCTCCACTGGACTATTAAAGTTCAAAACAAACCAAATGCTTTGCCCCATGTAATTGTTTAGGTATTTGGTACACTCTTCATTTCTTGCTTTCTAGGTCCCAGAGCTATGTCCTATAGCAACATTTCTGTAATTAATATAAGTAAATGAAATTTTGATAATAATGGGTTTACATATTTTATTGAGTCTTTCACTTTACTATATTAGATTCTAATATTCAAGTATTTTCATTTTAGTAGTTTAAAAAGGGAAACTGTCCAATTTTTATTCAGATTTACTGTCTGTTTTCTGCTCATGATCCAATAAATGGAAATGCATTAAGTGTAATATTGTATTAGTCTTCCTCCATCAGTGACATTTTCTCTGTTTATCCTTATTTTTTGATAACCTTGAGATATTTGAGAAACATTTGGCAGAGTTCCTCAAATTGTTCCTCAAATTATGACAGGGCCGTGGAGGCCCTCGTAAGGATGCCTGGAACGGCTAATGGCAAGATCGATGTTTCAAAACCTCCAGACACCCCGAGAGAGAAAGATGAAGCTGACTCCTTTCTCACGGATTAACAGTGTCAGAAACCTGGCAAACTCTATAAGGGCAGTGAGTGCTAAATAACTTCACATCAATGTAATCATTACATGTATAGTTTTCTTTATTTAGCGTTGTGTATTGGTGTATGTAATGCATATCATGGAGAGGAAGTGACCCCATTGCATCCTATCAAGGGTCATCTATGTGCCCTCGACATCACTGATGACCTTTAAATGGATCAATTGGTCAAGGTAGTATTTAACAGAATTCCTTACTCTGTATTTTTGTGAAAAAGTCATTAATTAATTGCAAGCTTACATTGAAGTGAGTGGAGAGGGTACAAAGTTCCATTTTGTGAATAGGAAATATCTGCATAAATTACTTAGAATCCTTCTATAAGAAAAAAAAATCAACATTGATTTATGTATAATTATTTTCTACTGTGGCTTATTTTTACAATAATAGCTTACTGTTAATATTTGCAACATGGAAAGTGTTTATTTCTTTTTAATTATTTTGTTGGGGCTCATATAACTCTTATCACAATCCATACATACATCAATTGAGTAAAGCACCCTTATACATTCATTGCCCTCATCATTCTCAAAATTCGCCTTCCACTTGGGTTCCTGAAATCAGCTCATTTTCCTTTTTTTTCCCTCCCCCTCCCTCCCTACTCCCCCCTCCTTCATGAACCCTTAATAACTTATAAATTATTATTTTATCTTATCTTACACTGCCCAGCATCTCCCTTCACCCACTTTTCTGTTGCCCATACCCCAGAGAGGAACTTATATGTAGATCCCCGATATCGGTTCCCCCTTTCTACCCCCGCTTCCCTCCTGATATCGCCACTCTCACCATGGGTCCTGAGGGGTTCATCTGGCCTAGATTCCCTGTGTTTCCAGATCCCAACTCTACTGCTGTGCATCTTCTGGTCTAACCAAGTTTGCAAGGTCAAAATGGAATCATGATAGTTGCGGGCAAGGAAGTGTTTAAGAACTAGAGGAAGGTTTTGAGTTTCATTATTGCTGCACTGAACCCTAAGTGACTCATCACCTCCCCACTACCCTTCTGCAAGGGATGTCCAGCTGTCTACAGATGGGCATTGGGTCCCCATTATGCACTCCTCTCATTCACGATGATATGATTTTTATTTCCCTGCCTTTGTTGCTTGAAACCTGGTCCCCTCGGCCCTTCATGACCACACATATTGGTGTGCGGCTTCCATGTGGGTTTTGTTGCTTCTGGGCTAGATGGACGCTTATTTGCTTTCAAGCCTTTAGGTCCCCAGATGCTATATCTCTCAATAGCTGGACACCATCATCCTTCTTCACCACACTTACTTATGCACTTATTTGTCTTCAGCATTTATGTGGGGAAGGTGATCACACAATGATGGTTTTTGTTCTTTGGTGTCTGCTACCTGATCCCTTCGACACCTCGTGTTCACTTAGGCTTGTGTTCTTCTTCTCAGTGGGCATTGTTGCTTCCAAGCTAGATGGCCGCTTGTATGCCTTCAAGCCTTTAAGACCCAAGATGCTATATATTTTTGATAGCCGGGCGCCATCAGCTTTCTTCACCATGTTTGCTTATGCACACGTCTGTCTTCAGCAATCATGTTGGGAAGGTGGGCATCATAGAATGACCGTTTAGCTGAGCAAGGTGCTATTGTATTGAGGGAGTGTGCGCGAGGAGGCCCAATGTCCACCTGCTACCTTATTACTGAATCTATAAATATATGCACAAAGGTCTATTTTGCTCATAATCATAAATATATCTACCTATGTATATGTCTGTATTTAGGCTTCTATGTATGCCCTTTGCCTCCTATTTCTTTCCTCTATTTCCTTATGCTTTCCTCCTGTCCCACCACCATGTTCAGCCTTCATTCTGGTTTCAGTAATTCCTCACATGTCCTTGACCTTGGTCACACCTTACCAGTCCTCCCATCCCCTCCCTCCACTGGTTTTGAACCACTGGTTGTTCCCTTGTCCCTGGGTTGGCCAACACCTCCTCCATTCCCCTACCTCCCACACTCTCATGTCCTTCCAGGACCGTTGGTCCCGTTATTTTCTTCTCATATTGTCCAGCCTATCTTATTAGGTGGCCTTGCAGATATAGTAATAGGTGCATAAAAATGCGGATGACTTTGACAGCACCAAAGTGGCACATAAGAACATGGCTTTGACAGCAGCAACACTGACACACTAACAAGCAAAAAAGCCACTGACATACAAAATGTAAAAGAAGATAAAAGAAAAAAAAAACAAAAAACAAAACGACAGCAAAAAAAATATAATATAACCTGTTAGTAGTGGGAGAGTTCTTTGTTGACCTTTTGGAGTGTTTTCTGCACTAGTCTGATGGAGTGTCACATCCTGGCCCCAAAGTCCATCCTTTATACTCCCTCAGGAACTCCTTGCTCTGCTTCCCCTGCCACTCCATTGCATGCCCCCAGTGTTTTGCCTCAGTGTGGTGGGTCAGCTCAATCGCACATCCCACACTGTGTCTCAGGTGCTGGCCCCACACTGTGTCTCAGGTGTAGGGCCATGGGTCAGTGCAGGATGTCGCATCTCGCAGTGGGGCCGGCTATATGGTCCTCTCTGTACATTGGGCCCTTCGAGCCAGGCTATTGTCCACTGAGCTTGGTGGGCCCAGGTGTGTTCCGCTCCATTCTTCCTCCTTCGTTTGTTTCAGTTTCCTTCTGGGTGTAGTGTGGTAGCTCAGTTCCTTTCCCACACCAGATGATCTAATTTAGTTTTCTGTGGTGGGGGTCGGTCTAATTCTGGTTGGGGCGGTGTATGGTTCAGTCTCTATGTGTATTCCTTCGTTCTTTACTTTGCCCAGCTGGTTTGGCTTGTCATGGTGGGGTCCGTATGCGTGTTCCAGTTCTGTTGGGACACAACCAATACTCTCCCCCAGGAGGGTTTGTGCCCTGTTTCCCCCCATGCCATCCATTCAGTTTCTCCCCAACCCGCTTCTCCCTACACTTCCCCACTTCCCCTTCTTTATGTTGGGCTCTCATATACCTCCCTAGGTGTGACCTGCCCTCCCTCCAACTATCTATGCTTCTACCCATTTATCGCAAGATAGGTGTTTATTCTTATATTCCTGCCGTGCTGATTGTACTTACCTCAGGGGACTCATGTTGTACCTGTCCTTTTGAGTTTGGCTTACCTCGCTTAACATAATTCCTTCCAGCTCTTCCCATGTGATCCGTGTGATCATCCATTCATGTGATCATCCGTGCTTTTCAGTGCTGCACAGTACACCATTGTGTGTATGTACCAACGTTCACTAATCCACTCATCTATCGATGGAAACTTAGGCTGTTTCCAAGTCTTTGCAATTGTGCCTCAATAAACATTGGAGAGCATATGACCGGTTGTGTTTTATTTGCTGCTTCCACCAGGTATATGCCCAGTAGAGGGATGGCTGGGTCATAAGGTAGATCAATTTCCATTTTCTTTAAGTATCGCCAGATAGCTTTCCACAGTGGCCGTACAAATCTGCACTACCACCAGCAGTGGAGGAGGGTTCATACTTCACCACAGCCCCTCCAACACTTGTTACTCTCTGATTTGCTGATTTGGGCTAGCCTCAGGGGTGTTAGGTGGTATCTCATGGTTGTTTTGATTTGCATTTCTCTTATGGCTAATGACCTGGAACACTTTATCATATGCTTATTGGCCATATGTGTCTCCTCCCTAGTGAAAATTCTTTTTAGTTTTTTTCCCACTTCCTTAAGGGGTTAACTGTTTTCAACTTTGTGCAGGCCATGATGGTCTTGTAGATTTTAGTAATGAGCCCTTTGTCTGACGTGTCATTTCTAAAAATCCTCTCCCAGTCTGTGGGTTGTCTTGTCACTCTCTTGGTGAAGTCTTTCGAGGTGCACAGGTGCTTTATTCTTATTAAATCCCATTTGTTGATTTCCAGTTCACCTGTGTGTGTACCCTTCCCTATTGCAGTGAGCCTATGAGTTCCCTGGGCCAGTGCTCTGAGATTAGTCCCAATTCCCTCCTTGATGGTCCTGATGGTTTGGGGTTTGACTTCTAGATCTGTGATCCACTTTGAGTTTATTCTTGTGCATGGGGTGAAGTAAATGTATTGTTTCATCTTTCTACATGTGGATATCCATTGTTTCCAGCACCACTTTTGAAAAAAGGGCATCCGCTTCCCACTTGACGTTTTTGGGACCCTTGTCGAAGATCAGTTGTCTATATGCTGATGATTTTACTCTTGGACTTTCTAATCTTTTCCACTGGTCTGAGTGTCTGTCGTTGTGCCAGTACCACACTGTTTTGACTACTGTAGCTGTATAATAGGCATTAAAGTCAGGTAAGGCGAGTCCTCCAACTTTTTGAAGAATTCTCTGCTAATTCTTGGTTTCTCTGCTAATTCTGGGTTTCTTCTCTCTCCATATGAAATTGGTGGTCAGTTTTACCAAATTTTTGAAGAAGGTTAATGGCATTTGAATTGGTGTAGCATTGAACTTGTAAAGTGCTTTAGGTAGGACTGTCATCTTTACTATGTTGAGCCTTCCAATCCATGAGCAGGGGATGTTCTTCCATTTGTGGAGGTCGCGTTTGGTTTCCTATAGTATGGGCTTATAGTTTTCCTTATATAGGTCTTTAGTATTTTTTGTTAAATACATTCCTAGATATTTCAGTTTGTTCTTAGCTACTGTGAAGGGTACTTCCTTCTTAATACCCTCTTCCATGGCCCTGTAGGATATGTATAGAATATCTACTGACTTCTGTTTATTGATCTTGGATCCTGCTATTCTTCCATATTCCTCTATTGCTGTAAGTACTCCAGCTGTGGAGCTTTTGGGGTTTTCAATGCACAGGATCATGTTGTATGCAAATAGCGATAGTTTCACCTCCTCTTCTCTCATTTGGATCCCTTTGATGTCCTTCCACCGTCTTATGTTGTTAGCTAGAACCTCCAAAATGAAATTGAATAGAAGTGGGAACAGGGGGCATCCTTGTCTTGTAACCTTTTTCAGTGGGATTGTTCTTGTCTTTCCTCCATTGACTATGATGTTGGCCATTGTTCTTTCATAGATAGCTTGTATAAGTATAAGCTTGAGGAACTTACCTGCCAATCCTATCTTCATGAGTGTCTTGATTAGGTGCTGGAGGTTGTCAAATGCTTTTTCTGCATCTATGGATATTATCATATGGTCTTTATCCTTTTTCCTGTCGATGTGATGTATAATATTGATGGATTTTCAGATGTTAAACCATCCCTGCATCCCTGGAATGAATCCTACCTGGTCATGCTGGATGATATGCTTCATATACTTTTGCATTCTATTTGCCAATATTTTGTTAAGGATTTTTGCATCTGTGTTCATTAGAGATATTGGTCTGTAATTCTCTAACCCTGTGGGGTCTTTTCCCTGTTTGAGTATCAAAGTAATGCTGGCTTCACAGCATGAGTTTGGGAGTTTGCCATCCTCTTCTATGTTATGGAACACTTTGTGGAGGATTGGTGTCAACTCTTCTGTGAATGCTTGGTAGAAATCTACTGTGAAGCTATTTGACCCTGGGGCCTTTTTTTGTTGGTAGGTGTTTGATGACCCTCTCTATTTCTCCTTTACTCATAGGTTTGTTGAATTTCTTGATCTCTCCCTGACATAATATAGGGAGAGACTTTTTTTCCAACTATTTATCCATGTCTTCAAGATTTCTGAAATCTTTAGAATACAGACCTTCATAGTATTTTGTGATTATCCTTTTAATCTCATTAGAATCTGTTTTTATTGCCCCTAATTCATCCCTCATCCTGGCTATTGATGTTTGATGCTTTCTATCTCTGGTAAGCTTTGTCAGAAGAATGTCAATTTTGTTCATTCTTTTGTAGAACCAGCTTTTAGCTGCATTTATCTTTTGCATTGTTTTCTTGTCTTCCCACTGGTTTAACTCCACCCTGATTTTTATTATTTCTTTTCTCTTGCTATTGGAGGGGTTGTTCTGCTGACTCTGTTCTAGTTGTTGGAGGTTTTGTGTTAACGTATCTGTCATACGCCTTTCTTCTTTTTTCATATATGAATTTAATGATACCAAACTACCTCTGATAACTGCTTTTCAGTATCCCATAAGTTTTGATACGTTGTATTCTCATTCTTGTTAATTTCTAGAAATTTCCTAATATCCTCTCTGATCTGGGCCTGTACCCATGCATGTCCCAGGAGATCTTTGTTCATTCTCCAATTGGTTGCCCTTGTTTTTCTGGACATCCTCTTATTGATTTCCAGCTTTATGGCATGATGATCTGTGAAAGATGTCTGGATAATATCTATGTGTTTGAATTTACTCAGGCTGGACTTGTGTCCCAGCATGTGGTCTATTCTTGAAAAAGATTCATGTGAATTTGAAAAGAATGTAAAACCCTTTGCTTTTGGATGGAAAGCTCTAGAGATGTCTATCAGGCATTGTTTAGCTCTCTGGCCTGTTTGCTGAGCTTCTTTCCCAGTGATCTGTCTTTCTCTGATAATGGAGTGTTAAAGTCACCTACTATGATTGTTGATTTTGTGATTTCTTTTCTCATCTCTTTAATAGTTTGTTTGATTAATTTCACCTCACCATTATTAGGAGCATAAATATTCAACATGCTAAGTGCTTCCTGGTTACTGAACCTTTGAGCATTATGTAGTGTCCCTCATTGTCTCTTCTTATGGTTTGGATCTTGAGGTCCTTTTTTTTCAGAGATTATGATAGCCACCCCTGCCTTTTTGGCGTTGCCATTCAATTGGTAAACTTTCTGCCAACCCCTTATTCTTAGCATATTCTTGTCTGTGTACTTAAGATGTGTCTCTTGAAGGCAACAGATTGATGGATTATGTTTTCTGAGCCAGTCCTCAAGCCTTTTTGTTTTAATGTCTGAATTGAGTCCATTGGATTTCAGAGTTATTATCACTATCTGAGGCTTCATAATTGCCATACCCTGTTTTGTGTTTTGGGTGTTTACCTATCTTCCTTCATATCAGTGTGCTGTGTTTGAGTGGTGAGTTTCTATCCTGTCCTCTTTTCCATCTGAGACCCTGTTGTCCTGGTAATTGTTGCTGGAATGTTGGCTTCTAGATGCAGATGCCCATATGTTGGTCTTGGTGGAGGTGGATCCTCTTGCCATAATGAGTCAGCCAGTATCTTCTGCAGGGTCTGGTGACTTGCAGCATATTCTTTGAGTCTTTCCTTGATCTGGAAGACCCTTATCTCACCAACTATCTTAATGTATAACTTGGCAGGTTACAGGATTCTGGGGGAGGCAGTTTTTTTTCAGGTTTTGGAAGATGTTGCTCCATTCTCTCCTCCTCTTCTTGGTATCTGCTGATAGGTCTGAGCATATTCTTACCTGTGCTCCTTTGAATGTGACTGTCTTCCTTTCTCTTGCTGCTCATAAAATTTTCTTTTTATCCTCTATGTTGGATATTTTTACTATTATATGTCTTGGTGTGTTCTTCTTGGGGTGTAGTTTTCCTGGTGTCCTTTCTGTATATGGTTCTCCCTTGTTAGGATGGGAAATGTTTCTTCCAGAAATTCCTTTGCTATCTTGGCTGTTGATTTGTGTATTTTGTTGTGCTCCAGTATACCGATTATTTGAATATTATTCCTCTTCATAGCATCTGACATTGATCTCAGGCTATCTTCTGTGTCTTTAATTTTCCTATCTGATTGTCTTTCTCGCTTACTTAGGTCTGTTTGAGTGTCCTTGAGATCACTGATATGGTTCTCTGCCTCCTCAGACCTAATCGTAATTTCTGTGACCTTGTGTGTGGCTTCTGCTACCACCTCTGTTAGCTCCTGCAGTTCCCTTTTGTGGGTGGATTTCATCCCCTCTTATGTGGACTTCATCCCCTTTATTGTGGATTTCATCTCCTCTATCATTGCATCCTTATTCTGGGTTGCTTCCTTCAGCCCCTGTATTACTGCAGTCCAGGTGTGTACATACCAGTGGCCTTCAGAAACATTCATAGAAACATATATTATCTCTTAATTCTATATTTTCACAAACTTTAAAAATTCCCCACAGATGATAACTCAACTATAAACATCCATGTCTATTATTATTTTAGTATCCACCCTTCTAAAGGCACAGTACATTAAACACATGTTTACATTGAGGGTTTCATCTCTAATCCAGTAACAAAAGGACCTTTCCAAATGTTGTTTTCTCTTTACCTAGGGCAAGTCTCTTCAGTGGTTAAAAAAGAAAGAAATAAGAAAGAAAGAAAGAAAGAAAGAAAGAAAGAAAGAAAGAAAGTCTAGAATCATACCATCTACTATTCATTTATTTATTTGTTCAATCTGCAATAGAGAATGTTTCACTGGTTTTAATTTAAAAATCATGCATTATTTTGAAAGTTTCTCCCTTAATTTTGATGGAGTATGATAGAACATTGTAAGATTCCCCCAGATTTTTATGATATATCTATAGGCAATAAGCTATTTCTTCCATGTATTATGCTTATGTCATGCAATTGTTATTCAAGAAATAATTCCAAGGCTTGTTATAAAAACTGTTTTATATGGTTGCCTTAACCAATCATTACAAAGTAGGCAATTTCAAATAGCAGGAATTAATTTTTTCACAGTTCTGTAGTGTCTGAAATAAAAGTGTTAGCATAATTGATTCCTTCTGGAACTCTGAAGGAAAATTAATTTAATATATTTCATCTAGTCTGGTGGCATAATAGTTAAGGATTGCACCACTAACCCCATGGTCAGTCATTCTAAACCACCAGCTGATATGTGGCAGAAAGATAAGGCTTACTACTCCAGTAAAAATTTCCAGGTTCATAAACTCAAAGGGGGCAGTGTTCCTCTAAGAGGGTTACTATGAATCATAATAGAATCCATGGAAGTGAGTTAAGAGAGTGTGTTTGGGGTGGTTGCCCACAATCCTTTACATTACTGGTCTTGCAGTTGCATTACTACAATTATGCCTCTACTTCTTTTCATGGCTTTGTGTCCCCAAGTCTTCACATGGCGTAGAACACCATAATTCAGCATGAACTCATCTTTTGATTGCATTTATATAGACTTGATTTCCAAATAAAGTTACATTAATAAATATTGAATATTAGTACTCTGAATTTTTTAGTAATAAGAAAACAAAACGAGAACATTCAAATGTGTGATGTTTTTTTTAGGAGACAAATGCAACCCAAAATTTAAACTTTAGGCTTAATGAAGCTGGTAGAAAATAGCAGTGAAAAGAAAATTCAGAATAGAAAAAAATCTATAATAGATTGAGATAGTTTATTGTGTCAGCCTGGCCAATAAACACAGTGGGATTAATTGAAGGGCGGAGAGATAAATGGTTTGGTGAGTCTCGCCTTTCTTGTCTCTCGCTCTTTCTTCATCGGACCAGTGTGCGACTGCCTTGCTTGTTCTGTGCCTCAATTTACAGGTTACACTACCTGTGGGACGCCTAGCCTGTTAACTGTGTCGCGGTAAGTTGAGGTCACTTTAATACCACATGACTGGAATTTACATCTCTGGAGTTGGGGACTGATGGTTGGTGACCTGGCTGACGGTTGGTGACCTGCCTTGCTGTTTGCTGCCTGTGCTGATATAGCCTAGCTCTCTCTACAGAGGACTAACTGGCATCCCTCAAGACTTAAAGGACTGCCAGTGTCTCACAACTCTCTCACGGGAGTGAGCTGCACTGAGCCATTTGTACTGCTTTATAATTCAACTGTTCATTTCTTATATTATATATGTATCTATCTCTATAAATATATATATACATATATAATTACTAGAAATCTGGTTTTGTCTCTAGAAAACCCTGTCTAACATATGGATATTGTCACTAATCCATTTATCTGAATTCTCAGCTTGTGATTAATATATAAGTATAAAGTTTAATTTATAGAAAAATGAAAGAAGTGCAAACGTTTCTGGTTAATAGACATGAAAATCAATTACTTCCACTAGATAGGTAACTGGTTTTCCTCTCCACTTTTGAGAAGTTAAGTTTGCAAGTATTTTAACAAATTTATTTTATCCTTACACATGAGAATGAATATATGTTAGATCTTTAGATACACCTTTAAACCATACATAAAAACTTATTTAATGACCCCAATAATCAATGAATAAAATGAATTGTGGCATCTGTTAATTCTATATTTGTATGAAAATCTGAACGTTACTTTTATAAATCTATCTTTTAACAGAAGTTACAGAATGAAGAAGTTTCATACTCAAGCAGAGATGCATTTTGAGAGTTGCTTAATATTTTTCAGAGACTCAGTTCCTTAATATTTAAAGTGAGATTATATATTCTGTTTCCTGAGTTGCTAAATTAATTTTAAAATATATGTGCTTATTTACAGCATGACAAACAAACAAAAGTGTCAGGGCTATTGAATCAATTCTCCAACATGATTCCAAAGTTTAAAATTTAAAAAAATGTGTAGGTTATGAAATGTGGTTTCCAGAGAAAGATAAAGCTTGCTACTCCTATCAAGAGTGACAATTTTACCCACAAGGGCAATTCAACCCTGTTCTCCACACCTTTCTTCAAGATTGTCTACTGGGTCTAAAACTTTATCCCTGCAGGTAGGCTTAGAAGTTGAGCATGAAATTTTCTATATGAATCATATCTGAATAAAGCTGTCTTTAAAAAGGAAAGAATACATTTAAAGTAAGTTATCATTAGTAATATTAAATGGAAAGTTATTACAATAATGTGAATTATATCTCAGGCACCAGATATGAATTTCTATAGTTCTTTGTGTATGTATGTGTCTATGTGTGAGAGACATGGCCTTAAGTAATCACAATTATTTCCTACTCATTACCTCTAGATTCTATCTTCAAATAGGTCAAGAATATCATCAATATTCATACCATTTTGGTCAATCAACAACACCATTTACCTACATTATTATATTAAGTAGATGACTATTAGATATACTTGTGCATTCTGTCTGCACAATCAGCATTAATATT
Organism: Tenrec ecaudatus; assembly: GCF_050624435.1. NCBI lineage: Eukaryota > Metazoa > Chordata > Mammalia > Afrosoricida > Tenrecidae > Tenrec > Tenrec ecaudatus. The sequence goes on from NC_134531.1 coordinate 239,871,236, forward strand.
TATTCTTTTGAAGATATAGAGGAAATAATTAGGATGCAAAAGACATTCATAGAGGTATAAATATAGGTATAAATTCATAGAGGTATGAATACATATAAACATATTAATATATACTGATAGGGATATAGTTCTATGTATGTAAATATATTTAAATGTTAAATATTAAAGTAGCAGGCAAGCATTGAATCTCTTTACTCAAGTACTCCTTCAACACAAGAACATTTTGTTCTAATAACCTAGCATTCTGTCATGGTCACGTTCCTGACATGATCGCTGAAGTAAAAATAGGAGCATAAGCAAATGTGTTGGAAAAGCTGATGGTGCCCAGCTATTTATTAAAAGATATAGCATCTTGGGTCATAAAGGCTTGAAATTAAACAAGCAGCCATCTATCAGGGGGGAAAAAAGCCCTCATGGTAGAAGCACACCAGCTACTCATTGAATGGGAAGTAGAATGTTCTTTTCATAGAATACATAACATGAGAAGAAAACAGATGTCAATTTGAAGATCAAAATGAGTGTAATGAATGCTAGAAGAATGAACACATTAGTTTAGGGAGAAATACAGCCAGAATTTTCCTTGGAACACAGGATGCCCAGGCTTCTTACAAACATTAGGCATTTTAAGGGGGAATCCATCATTGGAAAAGAACTTAATGCTCAATAAATTGGAGGGTGAACATATAGGCAGAAAATGCCAATGAGATATAATGATTACATAGTGGATTCAGATATAGCAATGATCATGAGGAGGCGCAAGGACTGAGCAGTGTTTTGTCTTTTTGTATAAAGGATCACTGTAATTTGGAACTGACTGCTCCAAACAATAATGTATGTGCATATATATATGAAGCTGAGGGCAGAGCAGAACTTTCATAGGACACATGTTCCCCACTAGACGAGCACCAAGCAACCCACTCTGAGTTAATGCACCCAGTGGCATCACCTGGAAAGGTTCCCTCTGGTCACAGTTAATTTTTCCATAAAAGCAGTTTTTTTCAAACTTAATTTTTTGTGATGGCCAAATTAAGAAACAGTGTGTGGGTGTAAAATTTTGTTGTTTGCTCAGGAAAAATGCTGAAGAAATTGTTGCGGTTGAACACAGCTTACAAAGACAGAGCTATAAGTATGAGTCATTTTCTCATTTCAAAAAAGGTGAAACATCAAGTGATGACAAACCTCAATCTGGATGTCCATCACCTTCTCAAATGGGTGAAAATGTCAATTCATAGTGCATTTGGAATTTGTTTCACCAGGTACGACTGTTAACCTAATTTCCTATTTAGAGGTTCTGAAAAGATTGTGTAGCAGTGTGTGACAAAAAAGGCCTGATTTGTGGCCTATGGGGGACTGGTTTTGCCGCAACAATGCACCTGCTAAGGCGGCCATCTCACTGCTCCTGTTTTTGACAAAAAACAGTGTGCCTCTCTTGCCCAGTGCACCTTACTTACCTGACCTCACACCATGCATCTTCTTTTTGTTTCCATGAATGAAGAGGGACATGAAAGGACAGATATTTGATGACTTAGAAGAGGTGAGGAAAAAAAGAAGGGAGATTCTGTCAGTCAGCCAAAGAGGAGATTTTGAAAAATGTTTATAAAATGGAATCACAGATTTGACAAATGTATTCAGTGTAATGCAGAATACTTTACAAAAGTTGTTTTGTAAAAATATTTTAAAACATAGCTTTCATAAAAAAATCTGGTTTATTTGGGTTAACCCATTCGTGTGTGTGTTTGTGTGTGTCTGCATATGTGTATCACCTTTGCATGGATGATCATAACATTTAATCAGATAAATTTAAATTATACAGGGCATCATTTAAGGAATATTCTAGTACATTATTGAAACCAGTTTGGTAAAACATGTATTTATGAACATTGCTTTATTTGGGGTAAAAAATCCACAGAAACTCATATGTATAAGAGAGAGTTGTTTTTTGTTTTTTAAAGAGAGAGTTTTATATAAAAACTAAGTGTACATTAGGAAAATATCCCAACCAGTACTGGCCAAGCTCAAAAGCCCAACATTAGCCCATATATCCAATACCAATCTCACAAAACACATACAATTATGCCGACTGAAGGAGGAAAGATGAATCAATGACCATATAAACATCTCAGCTCTGGCAGGGGTCTCCACATGGCAATTCCAGCACCTAAGGCTGCATAGGGATATGTTCATGTGGCTTCTCCTCAGGGATGTCTTGCAGGAAGTGAGCCTTACCAGTCGAAGCAGGGAACTGGCTAAGGCATCTTCACTCTGGTCCAACCATCAGAAAGAATGAAACCTGAGAACTAGAAAGGTGAGGCTTACTGAGCCATTTATCTCTCCACCCTTCAATTAATCCCACATGTGTTTATCGACCGATAAACTTTAAGTATCTGAAACCTGGTGTTTTCAGAATATATCTTAATAATTATAACAAGCTAGATGTTGGTTTTAAACAAAACATTTCCTTTTTTCTCATCCTATCACCATACCACCACTATCTAGATGTTATATTTATTTTTAAAATGTGATACTTATATGTTGAATTTTTAGGGACCAGATGCCTCTCCAAAATGATCATTTCTGTTTTATGTGAAATGAATTTAAATGTGTTGGGAAAGGAAATCATCATTTATTAAACAATTGTTTTCTGTCAAAAACTGTGCTCAGAATATTTATAATTACAGGTCCACATATATTAGAAATCTGTAGTTGTCCAGGATGGATTGATATCACTCAATCTGCCTAGAATAAAATAGTTTTCAATGATGACCTTCAGATTGGTATTAGTCCAGCTGATTCACACCTCGGGGTCTGTAAAAAGACATCCCAGCATGACCTGCTGGGAGATGAAGTACTTTTGCTCTTGTTAAAAAACATTAATCTTGGATCAAGTTTGTGAATTCTACCTTTCATAGCAATTGGCATTTCTGCCTATCAAATGACAAGATATCCAGATTTATGATTCTAATAATTGACAAAAATTTAAATAAATATTAAATTTATATACTGTTGTTTATATACTGTTGTATGTAAAGACTCTTATGTAACATGAAAACATTCTGATATTTATTTTCATCAACTCAATCTAAAACAACAACTCATTGTGTAATATAGAGGCCAAGATTACAGATCTTGATAAATAGCTTGCACTGGGAAAATCTATAACCAGGCATTCATATTAATAGTTAAAAATACAAATTGCTACTTTATATTATATTTTAGATTTTTTTCTTAACTCTTTAAATCAGGCTTAAAATAGACATATTTTACTAAGACTACACTTTTCAGATAAAAACAGGTCACCCAACTGAATTTGAATGGCAAATAAATAATGAATATTATTTTAGTAAAAGTGCAAGTATATCTCATGCAATAGTATTTTCAACTGTCTTATGTGAATGTAAAAGTTCAATAATGAATAAAAGAGATGACAAAGAATTGCTGCACTTGAGTTGTTGCAAATAATCTTGAATATATAGTGCCTCTCAGGTAATTATCTTGGAAGAACAACCAAAATGCTTCTAAGGAGAGAGGATGGAAAGAATTCATTTTACATATTATGGGCATGTTCTCAGAAAAAGGACATTATATTTGGTTAGAAGTTAAATTTATAATCAAATAACTTGATTTTGTCTTCTGTTTGAAACCAGGATGATACAAAAGGTCAGAAACTAGAGCCAAAATGTGTTACTTTGGACGATAAGCATGTTGACCATCATATGGTTGGCGTAGAACCAATCAAAGTTATGTTCGATTGTACAAAAGATCTTTTGTACAGATCTCTGCTTCCTCAGTAACTGAGTTTCTCAGTAGTAGAAGTCGATACTGTGCTTAGCAGTGAATTAAATGGTAGGAGGTTCTAGTCAAGTAAGAGACACTTCAGAAGAAAGTTCTAGCAATGTGATTTTCAAAAAATAACCATTAGAAATTCTATATAAAAAGAACATTTGGAACACAGTTGTAATTTGACATATATGATGTAAGCATGGATCAGTATTAATTCTATGACAACAGGTTTTATGAGTCACTTTATGAATATTTCATATACTTTGCCTCTGATCATGTGTTTTTTCCTTTTCCTTTTTCTCTTCAACCCTTTTCACTATAGCAGAGAAAAAACTAAACTCCACATGATGATGAATTTTCTTCATTTACAATCACATTTTTCTTGATGCCTGTAATATTTTACCATTCATTTTAACTCCTTGGGCATTTTATTTTACCATATACCAGTTGTTTCTATATGTCAGTGTTTTAAAACTTTGTTTTTTATTTCTTTGACATCTCATTTTATCAATTTCTACTGTAAGAAAGAAAGAAAATAAATTGTAAATTAATTCCCATTTGGTGTAATAAACTACAACAAAGTGACAGATTAAAAATAAATTAGTTGTCTCCATTTTGGAGGCTGAAATCAGCGTGTTGGATGAGTTTGAGATCATAGTACTGTCTGAAATTATTCCTTCTGAAGATATAGAGGAAATTGGTCTATGCTTTTCCCCTAGCTTCTGGTATATTATGGTATTTGTTGACTTCTTGCAATCCCATCAAATCGCTTTTCAACATCTCCCTCTCTGTGTCTTCCACAAGAACACGTATATTAGGGCACACCGTAACTGGTGATGTAATGGTTCAACATTCAACTGCTAACAATAAGGTCTATGGTTCAAACCTACCAATTAACTCCTTAGGAAAAAGACTTGATGATCTGCTTTCAGATCAACAACAAAAATATAATGAAAAAGACCACTGAATAAATATCTTCTGATATATATATGACATAATTGTGTATATACTAGCATTTACCTGTGTACTTTTTAACATTTTCACTTCTCCTAGTGTCCTCTTCACTTTTATCATTTTTGTTGACCTCTCCTATTATATATTACTATTCATGCCATAGAAGGTAATATATGTCTTGCAATAGTCATAAGTATAACTGAGCATTCCCTGTTAGTACCTCTACTCCCGTAGAGTCAAATGTGATTCATAATGACCCTATAAAGGGTTTCTGATTCCATACGTTTTTATCATAGCAGATAGTCCTAATTTTCTTTTGTAGAGCTATTGGTGGTTTTAAGCTGGCTATAATTCAGACATCAGTCCAATAATTACCTGGTGCAGAGTTACATGCAGGAAGGAAATTTATGAAAGTGCCTTATTCATAACCAAACACTTTGAAGAATGGGTCTCAGGTTTAATATCTCTGGATTATATACTCAGTGAAGATCAAAGTCAATTTCCATAACACTGTCCAAAAAGACAATATCCTACATCCTATTTGGTGAATAGTGACTGTTGTTGTTATTGTTAATTACCATGGAGTTGGCTTCACTCTACAGTGACCTTATGCACAACACAGTGAAACACCGCACAGTCTTGTTCCATCCCCGAATGTTTCCCTGTGCATAAGCTCTTTGATGCAGCCATTGTGTCAATCCATCTCATTGAGGACTCTTCTTGTTCACCGACTTTTCGCTTTACCAAACCTGGAGTCCTTTTCCAGGCACTGGCACCTCTTCACAATATGTCCAAACTATATAAAATGAAGTCTTCCCATCCTTGCCTCTAAGGGGCACTCAAGCTTCACTTCTTCCAATACAGATCAGGTTTTCCTTCTAGAAGTTCGGGGTACTTTCAACATTCTTCTCCAGCATTTCAATTCAGCGCATTATGGACTTCTTTACTCACTGTCAAACTTAACACGAATATGATGAAAGGGTGATTGCCAAAGCTTGAGCCAAGTGCACTTTATCCCTCACAGAAACATCCTGACCTTTAATTTTCTAAAAAGTCTTGTGCGGTAGCTTTACCAAATTCAATATGTCTTTTGATCTCTTGAGTGTTGCTTCCATGAGCACTGGTATTTCTAGAAACGAGAAAAAATCTTTCACAATATCAACTTTTCTTCACTTATTATGATGTTATCTATTTATGTAGTTTTTTGGATTTGGATCTTATTTACATTTTGTAATTCATATTGAAGGTTATAATCCTTGATCTTCATCAGCAAGTGCTTCAATCATGCCTCACTTTCAGCTATCCAGGTGGTCGCCTGCATATCGCAGGTTGTTTATGTTTTCCTCCAATACAAATGCCACACCCTTCTTAATATAAGCCAGCTTCTTTGATGATTTTCTTAGCATATAGAGTGAACAAATATGTTGAGAGGAAGCAACCTTATGCACACATTTCCTAATTTTAAACGAATCAATATACCCTTTTTGTGTTCACACACCAACCTTTTGATCTACGTGAAAGTTCCTAATGAGCGCAATGAAGTGTTCTGGAATCCCATTACTCTCAAGGTTATCCAGTTTCTTATGGTCCACATAGTCGATGCCTTGGCATAATCAACAAAGCATAAGTATACATATTTCTGGTCTCCTTTCCTTTGCACTAAGATCCATTTTATATTTCCAATGCTATCATTTGTTCCACATCCCCTTCTGAATCAGCCTGAACTTCTGCAGCTACCTGTCAATGCTTTGTTGCAATCTTTGTTGAATGATCTTAAGCAAAATCTTACATGCATGTAATATTAATGATATTGTTCTGTAGTTTGAGTATTGTGTTTGGTCACTTATCTTTGAAATAAGCACAGTTCATGGATCTTTTCCAGTGAGTTGGCCAAGCATCTACCAAATTTCATAGCATAGATAAGTGTTTCCACTCCTTATTCAGCCTACTGAAATATTATAATGGGGATTCATCAATTCTTGATACCTACTTTTTGGACAATGCTGTAAGTGCAGCTTGAAATTCTTCCTTCAGCACCATTGGTTTTTGTTCATATGGTACCTCCGAAAATGATGAAATTGTTAGGAAGATAGGCAGGGATGGGATGTCCATTGACACATGCCCAAGAGAGCCAAGCATGAGAGAACAAAGGCCTAGGTTTTCTCGCTGGTGGGCAGGGGTGGGCACTAATCCTGGATTGGCCAACCTGGGCCAGGCGATTGCAATTCAGTCAATGGGATCGACCTGGGGTCATTCACCATGCCTCCCCCAGGAATCCTTGAAAAGGCAGGAACCGAGAGGGAGAGGGGTCTCTTTTTTCAGAGAAAAACTTGGGAGAGAGCTCTTTGCGTGACCCCGAGCAGTCTCTGCCAGGCTGCATTGTCAAAAGGAATTCTATGAGTGCTGCGTAAAACCTGAAGCTTCTTTTAACTCTCATTAAATTCACTTGGATCACAAACCAGACTTCGCTGTGAATTCTTTCTCGTGCGGAGCCAAGGACCGAGGTGTAACTCTAGCCCGGAGAGAGAGATCTTACAAAATGTTGCTTACTTCTTTTTGATACATTGACTGTATTCTTTCCATCTTCTTTTTGTTTCCTGCATCACTCAATATTTTGCCTATAGAATCTTTCAAAATTGGAACTCAATGTTTGAATTTTTTCTTGAGTTCTTTCCGTTTCAGACATGCTTAGCAAGTTCTTCCTTTTTGGTGTTCTTATTCTAGGTGTTTGCACATCTTCTTATATTTGGCTTTGGCTTCTTAAACTACTCATTAAAATTTTCTATTCAACTCTTAGACTTTATCCTGTCTTCGTATTGGCGTTGGCTACTCTATGCAAAGGAACAAGGGTAAGTGTCTCTACTGACATACATTTTGAGCTTTTCTTTCTTTGCTGACCGTTTGCTTTCTTCTTGAATGAGGGGATTGATGTCCTCCCACAGCTCATCGGGTCTTCCATCGATAGTGTTCAATGTGTCCAATCTCTTTTTGAGATGTTCTCAAAATTCTTATGGGATGAACTTGAGGCTGTACTTTGGATTCTGTGCATTTGTTTCAATTTTTTAAATCTCTATCCTGAACTTACATATGACCAATTGATATTCTGTTCCACAGTCATCCCCTTGTCTGCTGTTAGCTGCTGATATTGAGCTTCTCCCTCTCATCCCTTCCTACAGAAATAGTCAATTAGGTTTTTTGAGTGTATTCCATCTGGCAATTTCATGTGAATAGTCCCCTTTGGTGTTGTTCAATAATGGTATTTGCTATGAACAAATCATTAGTGTTTCCAAATTCTATCATGTGATCTCCAGCTTCAGTCTGGTTTCTTCTGCTTTGTTTCCAACTTTTGCATTTTAAACATCAGTAACTATCAATGCATTTTTATTGCATGCTGGATACATTTCTGACTGAAGTTGTTGATAGTATTCTTCATTTTTTTATTGCCAGTTTTTTAGGTTGGTGCACAGATTTTAATAATAGTTGAGTTGATTGTGTTTCCTTGGAGGAGGATTGATATAACCCTATCACAGCAGCATTATCTTCATGATGGATTTATCAAGATACTCTCTGACAATGAATGCCAAGCCATTCCTCTGAATTGTGTTATTGCTGACATAGTAAATCATGCAGTTTCCTGATTCAAAATTACTTATACCAGTCCACTTTAGCTCCCTAATGCCTAGAATATTGATATTCATGCGTTCTATTTCATTTTTTACTACTTCCAATTTTCCTTATTTTATATTTCTCACGTTCCAAATTCTGATCATTAGAGGATATTTGTAGCTGTTTCTTTTTATCTTTCCTTGTGCCCCATCAACAAATGAAGATCCCAAAGATACCACTTCCAAAGACTTTATCGGACTCACCTATGTTAGTGACCAGGGTCTTCAAAAGCTTCAAAGTGGCTACCTTGGGTATTTGCTTCTTCTTGTCTCTTCTTGTATGGAACAAATTTGAGTGAAGAAAATTGAAATAAGTAGTCCAATAGCCTAATGGGGCCACATAACTATCATTCTTCATGATCCTGAGGTGAGGAGTAGATACTGTAGAGCTGCCACTTTTGATAGTACTCTTTCAGACAACAACAAAAAAGTCATGGTGTGTGTGTGTGTGTGTGTGTGTGTGTGTGTGTGTGTGTGTGTAGTGAGGCATATGGAACAAATTGAAAATCAAAAGAAAAGCAAGGCCTATTGGTCTGAGAGAGACTAGTGGAATTATGGAGTCCCTAAGACTATGGCCCTGAGTCAATCTAGAACTAAATTCACCTCATATTAACTCTACTTATGTCATGAAAATCCCCACATTCACAGGTACTAAGGATTAGATTTGGGGGTCAGTGGGCAGTTAAAATTTCAATTATAAGACTATCATTTCATCAAAAGTTTGGATATTAATGATACTTCAATTATTTAGTATTCACCTGGTACAAATTCACATGAAAGAAATTTCCTTTTAGGCTGTAAATTAGGTTCTTAAGGAAATTATCATCTTACACCTAACACAAAAAAGGATAAGAAAACTTTTCATAGTTTCTATATTGATACCATAGGCTTGAAAAATGTTTGAATTCCTTTGAACTGACAAAACATGTTATTCGTCACTATTTTTGATATTGGATATGAAACTATATTACAACACCCTCCCCAACACACTCATTACTTTGGGACAAAGGTAGTGGAACAACCTCAAGAACAATATACAATTGCAAGTATTAAAGACAATTTCATAAAAGACCTATAAATTATAGTCAAAGATATATGTGTCAGATTTAGTTTTAAACCATAATATCACAATGCTTTGAAGTTGTGCATAGGGTTTTCAGCAGTTTCTTAATCCAAAGTGAGGAGTAGAGTCTGTTCTTAGTCATGAAGCTCTGCAGAAACCTCTTCACTTCGGGTGATCTGCTGGGATGGGAAATACCAGTGGCACAGCTGCCAGCATCACCGAAGTACACAAGCCACCACAGTGCGCCAAAGTGACAGAAATGATGGTACAGAAGCAGGCAACATTCCTTTAGGTTGGAGCAACATAGCATCATGTTCTACATTATGCCACCAAAGGGAATTTTAACTTTTTTATATATTAATGGAAAAATTAACCACCCATCTGTTAATTTGTTGTTTTGTGGTGGCTGGCTGTTTCCATAATGCTGGCAGCTCTTCAACTAGTATTTCAAATATCGGGGAAACCTAATGTTGGACAAATAAGATCAAATAGGAATAAGATTGTCATGTTCCACAATTGACAAAATTTTGTCATTGAAAAATCTAAGGTATTCAAAATACAACTTGAGAAGTGTTGCCTCCTTAATTTACAGTTGGCCTCAGTGTCATGGAGGGTGTAAAGCTCTTGGTGGCTTTATTTTTTAGCATGACCCAAACCTGAGAAGAAACAGTTACAAGCATCCATTAATAATTGGCATGTTTTGCACCTGTGTCAAATTCAGTGCCGGCCCACCTATGGCTAGCACTGGCCCAGAAGGCTGCCACAGAGACACTGTAACGCATGGGCCCTGTTCTCTGCTGAGGCTCAGAGATAAAGTTTGTTACAGACATTGAGAAAAAGAAAAATGAAGAAAAAAAATGAAAAAAAATAATTGGCATGTTGAATGTCTGAAGTATGAATCCAGATAAAGTGTAAGTTGTGAGAAATTAAATACAGTATCCTGGAGAAGGTGATCATGCTTCATGGGTCGCATGAAGGAAGAAAATCCTCGACAAGATGGATTAATTCAGTGGCTGCAAAAAAGATTCAAACTTAGCAAGGCTCATCATAATTGACTATAATTGAGCAGTGTTTTGCTTGCTCAGTTTTACAAAAGGCCACTATGAGTTGGATCCAAGTTGATGGCATTTAACAACAAAAACAGTGGGAGAACAATATAAATATGGTTGGAATATGGTTACACCCTTAACTATATATACAGTATGTTATATATATTTAGCAAAACACATAATAGAGTTGGAATTAATAAACATTTAATCTTACAAGGGTAGTAACAAGGAACCCAATGAAACATTCTATTATTGATACAAATAGTGCACGCCCCCAGTGTTTTCCCTCAGTGTGGTGGGGTCAGCTCAGTCACACATCCCACACTGTGTGGACCCAACGCCCATCTGTTGACAACAAGACATTCCTTGCAGAGGGAGAATGGGAGGAGATGAATCACTCAGGGTCCAATGTAGCAATAATGAAACTCACAAGCTTCCTCTAGTTCTTAAACACTTCCTCCCCCCAACTACCATGATCCCAATTCTACCTTGCAAACCTGGTTAGACCAGAGGATGCACAGCAGTAGAGATGGGAACTGGAAACACGGGGAATCTAGGACAGATGAACCCCTCAGGTCCCGTGGTGAGAGTGGCGATACTGGGAGGGAAGGGGGGCTAGAAAAATGAAACTGATTCACAAGGATCTACATATAACCTTTCCATGGGGGATGGGCAACAGAAAAGTGGGTGAAGGGAGACGCCGGGCAGTGTAAGATAAGATAAAACGATAATTTATAAATTGTCAAGAGTTCATGAGGGAGTGGGTAGCGGGGAGGGAAGGGGAGGTGGGAAAAGTAAAATGAGGAGCTGATTCCAGGAACCATGCAGAAAGCAAGTTTTGAGAATGATGAGGGCAATGAATGTATAAGTGTGGTTTACACAATTGATGTATGTGTGGATTGTGATAAGAGTTGCATGAGCCCCTAATAAAATTATTTAAAAAAGAATATTAAAATTCAGAAATTAAATTTAATTCAGAGTTAAGGAAAAAGGCAACAGGAAGAGATATTTTATTGTAAGGTATAAGAACTATTTAATAATGACATAACACACTTTTGAAGAAACTGAAGATGAGCTTTCCATTCTAGTCTTTTTCAATATGATTTTAACACTGGTGTTTTCTTGGACTTAGTAGAATGAATGAAACAAAGAGTTGTACAGTACATTTTCAATAATAGATCCCAGTTGTTTTAACTTTCTGTTCTATAAATAACCATTGAAATGGAAGAAAATTCAACACTACAAGTATTACTATGTGTCCTACATAGTATTTTTTTGTCAATTTGTTCTAATGGATGAATTGTTTTGCATGATATACTGTGTATTGAATCTAGATTCCCAGTAATGTAATTAAACATGTTTTTGTTCACTACCATTGCTCTACAATAATGACAACATAAACATACAAATGAGTGAAAAAAAGGTTTCATTTCATAATTCAACAGCATAATTAGCAACAGGTTTAGAACTTCTTTATCAAGTAGACAACAATAAACGTTTGACATTGACTTTCAGTGAGAGTTGCATAGTATACTTGGTCACCATTAATAACTCCTTACACACCACATTCAAAAGTACAAGCAGTTAAATTGCAGATCTCCAATACTTAAAACAAACAAACAGTATTTATCTGATTCAAGTTGAAATAAATGTCATGGGATGTAACAAAGCTGAGAAACATCTGAGTAAATGAATATATAAACATTTAGATTCTTTTTAGGTTTAATATAGCTATTTAGTTTGAGAGAAGGAAAAATATGTCCTAATAAAATTGTCAGAGTGAATTTTATATTCTTTATAGCTTAGGCTATAAAAGAAGAAGCATTAAGGTTTCCGTTGTGTCTTATCTTAAAGCAAAGTCATAATTTATACAGAACATTTATAGTAGTTAAATATGTCTTCAATTTAAGAATATAGTCTAACTCTCACACAGACACAGGGTTAAGCCAAGAAAATATAGTCAATTACCCTGTCCTTTTGGATAGCACTGTTAAAACTTCTGATTATATTGAATTGTGCTGTATAAGAGTCTTGAGGTTTATGCTTACCAACACCTCCCTTGACATATATTCATTTAGTACTGTTTTACAAAACCCTACACAAGACAATTTTAGAAGTGAAATCTGTAAAGTAATAATCACATATGAAAAACCTATTCCATAGAACCCATTATTGCTCTCTTCTGAATATTGAACTATCACTATCATACTGTGAAATAAATGGGTTCCTACCTCCTCCTGTGTCCATTTGTGTGACTTTATTGAGACTAGTTAGAATATGAACTCCAATGTGATTGTCTGTGTGAGAGAGAAAAACAGCAAAACTGAGTGATGGGGGATGAGAAAAAGAAAAAAGAGACTCAGAAAGCATAAAGCCATTCAGTGAATAGGAGTAACTTTAATCCTCAAGAACATTTGTGAAATAAACTAAAACATCCCACCTTTTTTTGTGTGTGATAGGAATTGATTTTAGTTGATAAGTTTTTTCAGTTTTTCTCTCTTGCTCATTTAAGACGGTAACATAAAATCCATACATAATGCACATCTACTGAGTCACTCTCAGTACAAGATTCCTGAGAGCACATTAATCTTATGAATGTGCATTGGACCACCAAGATATAAAACTTAGAACGGCCTATTGAGGGTCTATAGAAATAAAGCTCGGGGCTTTTTTTTTACCCTCTCAGCGCCCACAGAGAAATAGTTACAGTCAGCAATGTAAATTTAAGATGGCCCTTGCGCCCAAATGCACACACACATATAAAGTCATAGATGCACTGATACCCACATACATAGCTGAGCAGGGGAGTGGAAACACAAAAGTTATTTGTGCTGTGGGAAAATTAAATACTCATAAAATTCATATTGCAATTTAGTCACTGCTGCTCTCTAATTTGAGTCATTACCATTCTGCTTGCCTGTTCTGTTGTCACTTTGTTTCAAGTGACATTTGTTGCTACAAATATTGCTCTTTGCAGCATGATCAACAATAGCGGAGTCATTTAATATCTGATACTTCAAGTACAGATACAGATAATCAGACTTGCCTTTCATAGTGTAAGTCCTTTCAGGTTTAATGGGCAGGAACTAAAAGTGTTTCTTCCCATCACATCAGAGCAACACATATTAATAACCTTCAAGTACTTCCATAGCTTCCAGTAATCAAGAGAAAAAAATAATTAAAATGGAAAAAAAGAGGAGAATTATCCAGGAGAGGTTAAGCAAATGAATTCAAATAAGAACATTGTATATCTTAAAGACACTCTAAGGAGGCCAACCACAGGAGGCCTTATAATGAATCACTGGAGTAGATGCCATCAATGGCTTAATTAAATCCACAAGTTTTGATCTTAGGATTCATAGGTTTGAGGCTTGCTCTACCTATCCCTCACTGTTGCTATTGATTTTAGATCAAATACTTCATCACAATGCATCTTGTTTTCAGTAAAATGGTAAATTAAACAATAATTTTCCCCGTAATTTTGGTGAATGTGCAAGATGCAAAATGTGTCAGTCTGGGTTGACTAGAGAAACAAATTAATAGGCACTCATATGTGTGTATAAGAAAGAGCTTTATTCACAAGAGCAGCTGAATATTGAGAAAACATCCCAGCCCAGTCCAGGTTATGTCCATAAGTCTGATATTATCCCATATGTCTAATACTAGTCTATAATTTTCTCTTCAGACTCATGAAACACATGAAGATGCCGAATGCAAGATGATCACAGGCCAGTGGGTGCAAAGTCTTGTGGATTCAGTGATGGCAGGACTCTCCACATGGCTCCTCTAGCTCAGGGCACTAGCGTCATTTCCTGCGTCCTGTCAGCTGCAATGTGTCCCAGGGAATCAGCTTGTATCCCACCTTAAAGGGGATGTTTATCTCCTTAGTACCTTCAAATGAGGTCATCAAGTTGCGATCTGTGACAGGTTAAGCGCCAACCCTTCACTCTTTTTTTTTTTCTTTTTTTAACAATTTATTGGAGCTCATACAATTCTTATCACAGTTCATACATATACATACATCAATTGTATAAAGCACTTCTGTACAGTCTTTGCCCTAATCATTTTTTTCTCCTCTTTTCTTTTTTTACATTTTATTAGGGACTCATACAACTCTTATCACAATCCATACATATACATACATCAATTTTATAAAGCACATCCATACATTCCCTGCCCCAATCATTCTCAAGGCATTTGCTCTCCACTTAAGCACCTCTCATCAGGTCCTCTTTTTTTTCCCCCTCCCTCCCCTTTCCCTCCTCCCTCATGTGCCCTTGGTAATTTATACATCGTTATTTTGTCATATCTTGCCCTATCCGGAGTCTCCCTTCCCCCCTTCTCTGCTGTCCCTCTCCCAGGGAAGAGGTCACATGTGGATCCTTGTAATCAGTTCCCCCTTTCCAACCCACTCACCCTCCACTCTCCCACCATCGTCCCTCACACCCTTGGTCCTGAAGGTATCATCCACCCTGGATTCCCTGTACCTCCAGCCCTCATATGTACCAGTGTACAGCCTCTGTCCTATCCAGGCCTGCAAGGTAGAATTCGGATCATGGTAGTTGGGGGGAGGAAGCATCCAGGATCTGGGGGAAAGCTGTGTTCTTCATCGGTACTACCTCGCACCCTAATTAACCCTTCACTCTTAATCCTCAAACTGACAACCGATTGTGTAACTATCATACAGGGATAAAAACAGCTAATAAATTACATCATAAATATTATTTTCTCTAGATTATGTGTGCCCAGGGAGTAAGCTACTGAGGGGTTTTCTAATTGTGAGATTTTCTAATAATTTCCTTAGCAGTTGGAAAAAGCGTTTTAGTTGTTCATTTGATTCAAACATTTTATTTTGTGTGTGATTTGTTATGTTGTTAGTCACAATAGAATGTCGACTGGCTCCTGGTGACCCTGTGTCCAAGAGAATCAAACACTGCCCAATCGTATGCCATCCGGACAATCATTATGGCTGAACCCATTGTTGAAGTCACGATGTAGATACACTTTGCCAAGGGTCGTCCTCTTTTTCACTTCCCTGCATGCTATCAAGCATGCCATTCTTCTCCATGGATGAGTCTGTCCTGACAGCAGGCCCAAAGTATGTAAGCGGAGTCTCACCAAAGTCTAAGGAGCATTCTGGCTATACCTCTGTCAGGACAAATTGTTTGTTCTTTCTGCAGTCTGTTGCACTTTCCATATTCTTCCCCAGCACTGTAATTCAAGCACAAATATTCCTCTTAAGAACTACCTTATTCAGAGGTAAACTTCCACATGTGTATGAGCAATTGCAAATACCACGCACCAATACTGTCTATGGCCAGGCACAACTTAATCCTCAAAATAGCACCCTTGCTTTTCAACACTTTAAAGAGGTTTGTTAGCAGATTTACCCAATGCAATATGCCATTTGTTCTTTTAACTCTTGTCCCCTGCCACACCCCCACCCCCACAATGGGCCTTGATTGTGAATCCAAGCAAGACAAAACCCTTAACACCTCCCTCCTTTTCTCCAAGGATCCAGTGCTCTGGTGGTGTAGTGCATTATAGGTTAGACTGGAAACTCCAAGGTTAGCAGTTTGAAAATACTGGCCCCTCCGCAGCAGAAAAAAGAGGCTTTCTACACCTATGAAGATTTAAAGTCTTTGAAACGCACAAGAGCAGTTCTACTCTGTCCTGTATAATCACTAGTAGTTGAAGAGATGGCCGTGAGTGAACATGAATTACGGTAGATGAGAATTTTACACTTACATCACTCTGACTTGGTACCTTTGTTTCTTTACCAATGGAATAAGGAAAATGTCTACTCTTAATTTGTGAAATTTATGGTATGAAAAGTATGAACTAATGCTTTCTCACTATTCTGAGTTTCAGAGACATAAATCTTTCAAAAAATTAAACTTTGATATTAATTAATGACAGCATATATACTACCTTCACACTTATGTATGCAGACTCACTGCATTTAAAAAATAGATGTATGATTTTTCACACACACACACACACACACAAACACACACACAAAACAAAAGGAAAACCCACTACCATCAAGTTGATTTTGACTCCGTGACCCTGTATAAGATTTCAGAGCCTTTTAAAATCTTTAAAGCTTTGTCTTCCTCTCATAGTGGAGCTGGTAGGTTAGAACCACTGAGCTTAAAGTTAGTAGTCCAACATTAACCAAACACCAAAATCAGGGTACCTTAATAATTACTACAGAGATAATCATGTACTTGTATTGAATTTTTTGTTAATTTATATGTTTTGATTTACCGTGAACCATTTGTCAAAGGATAAAGAAAAATAAAAACATGTTGAATACCTTACATAGAGTTTTGGTTTTTGTCTATGTACTACTTAGAACCATGGGAAACTGATTTCTATATTGGAAAGAAAAACTTTCTGGGGAAGCACCTGACATTTTTCTATTATCTCTTTATTCATGTTTCAATGAAGAATTTATTGGGAACATTGAGTGCAGGGAAGAGACACTAATTAGTGTTCATTGGTTTTTAAGTTTGCACAACTTCCAAATGAAATTTTCAATGATTTAGTTCTAAAATTATTAATGAAAGATAAAGCAAAATTTTGAATAGTTTTAAAATAGAATTGAAAACGGTATGTAAGTATACTAAGCAAAAACAAAAATAGAACAGTGCAAAAAACAAAAGTCATCAACTCAGGTGTGCTAAATCTTTTGGAAAATAAGATAAATTTGGAAACATTCTGAAAATTTGAAATGTACCCTTTCAAACAAGCACACACACAGACATTTACACACATAAGCACGTGATAGTTTCTGTTGAGGTTTTGTGTGTGTGTGTGTTTGTAATTTTAATAGGCCATGTTTAAATTTTTTAGGTCAAACTATTTTTAGATTTATAAGTACAAAATTTCTGAGCTGTGCATTTTATACCAAGTTTATGCTTGCATTATTAAGTTAATGACACAGCATTTTATCAAACCTATTTTTGTTTATTTTTACTATTGAAGTGTGTGGAGAGACTTAAAATGTTTAAGAAATTACAAAATTATTTCTCAAGATTAAATATTCTCATAAGAATAGTTATTTTAAGAGAAACAACAAAAGAGAGATTAATATATAGAAAGTGCATTTTGTTCATGGCTATAAAACTATGTTTTATAATTACAGAAATAATAAAATTAGGCCATTTTAAGAAATATACAATGATTTTGTTTTAGACTCCTACTATTATGTTAATAGTAAGATTAATAATAATTAGATTAAGGCCTATCACTAAAACCTCAAAAAAAATCAAACTCATTGCCATTGAGTTGAAGCCAGCTCATAGTGACCCAGTAGGAGAACGTAGAACTAGGTGGTTTCAAACTTCTGACCTTGCAGTTAGCAGCCTGATAGGTAACCACTACTCCATGAGGGCTCCTTGACCTACCAATATATTTTAATAATCAACACAAAACATAAAGGTAATTCACATTCTTACTACGTTGATTCTTGCACCAGCTACACTGGCAGCATATTCTATTTCCTTGACCCTTAAAGTACCAGGCAAAATCATTATAAAGTTACTGCCTACGCAGTCTTCTTCAAATCATCAGCTGTTTACAAGTTAAGACTCCTCCTTTCTATTCAACTGGAAAACAGACCCTACGCTCGCTGGTCTTGAGATCCTCCAAGGAGTTTGATAACTCAATGAAATGATTCCAGAATTAACAGAAATAGCTATAATCCACCAAGTTGAATTTTCACAGTCACTTCAATAATGGGCTCAAACATATTTCATATTGTGGGGATGGGAAAGAAATATATCATTCTTTTTTACATAAAGTGGGCATGAATTGTATCTAATTAAAAGACATCTGACACCCCGTGTTTCCCACTTACTTTACCAAAAAAAGGTATCTTATTAATATAAATACACACACACATATGTATTTTGGCAAGAGGCTTCAAGTTCCCAGAGACATGCTGTTTTTAAATTCATATCAGCACAGGAAAGCTAAAAATGTAGGTCCAAGCCAAAGAGCTTTATATAATTATCATGGGGACTTTATTGTATATACATTATTGGGGTCACAATGCATAGTCAATCATTAGTCAGGGACTAAGTATGTATGACTATATCATTCCCTGACTTCCTGAAGTCAGCTCACTACGTATGGTGCCACGTTGCCATCATTTGACCAATAAGCAACAGCGTGTAAAAGGGAGAAAATAATAAAATTGTCAAGGATTTCATTACTTATATAAATTATGAATGCCCATTGAAGACAGTTCCCTGTCAATGTATTACTGCAAATGTTGGATGATCTTTAGCAAAATTTTAATTAAATTCCTGGAGCTTTGATTTTGGTTCTTACTTTCAGTGCAGCTTGAACTTCTTCCTTCAGTACCATTGATTCTTACTTATGTGCTACTTCCTGAAATGGTGGATGCCAAATAGTTCATTTTAATATAGCGACTCTATATATTCTTCCCATCTTTTTTTTCATGTTACTGCATAATTCAATATTTTTTTCAAATAATCTTTTAATTTCAATTCCAGGCTTGGATTTTTCAATGAGTAATTGTAGTTTAAGAGACACTAAATGTATTTTTTCTTTTTGGTTTTCTAACTCTAGATCACTGCACATTTCATTTTAGAATTTTATTTGTTTTATCCAGCTATCTGCCCTTTGAACATTTCTGTTCAGATTTTTCATTTCATAATTTCTTCCATCTTCTTTAAGTGCTCTATGTTTAAGAACAAATTTCAGAGTCTGTTTTGATGTATACATTTATCTTCCATATTTCGTGTTTTTAATGAACTTTTTGATTGCTTCGTGAACGATGTTCTTGATATCCCCAGAACTCATCAAGCCTTCTGTTATTAGTGTTCAATGCATTAAATCTGTTTTATCAGATATTTTTTAATGTTTTTAAGGGCATATATTGGCTCTCATGGACTTGTTTTAATTTTCCTCAACATCAACTTGAACATAAATATGAGCAATTGATGATCTGGTCCACAGCCCAACCCAGGCTTAGTTTTACCTGCTGATATTGAGTTTCTCTATCATATCATCAATATGGTTTGTATGTATTCCATATGGAGAAGTCCACTGTTGAAAAAGGTACTTACTTTGAGCAAATCCTTGGTCTTGCCCAATTCTATGATGGCATTACCAGTTTTGTTTCTATTACCAAGGCCATATTTCCAACTCCTCTTCCCCGTGTTTGCTAATTTTACATTACAATAACCAATAATTAAAAATGCATCTAGATTCCTTGTTTGATCAATTTCATACTGAAGATGTTGGTAGAATTCTTGAATTTCTCCATTAGTGATCAGTGGCTTCTGCAAAAACTTGAATAATACTTGCACTGACTGGACATCATTTATTACATACAATTCCATAACAGATAGCCATGCACTCCAAGATGGATGTTGAGATATACTTTTTTATTTTTTGAAAAAGACTGTTATGCATTCCTCTTGATTTTTTTCATTCACAGGATAGTACACCGCCTGATTATCTGATTCAAAATAGGAAATACCAATCTATATCAACTCCGTAATGCCGACTTTGATGTGTTCTATTTAATTTTTACAACTTCTCATTTTATTAGAGCTATACTTAGTATATATCAAGTAATAAGTAAATGTTAAGTATTAAGGTAGCAGAGAGACATTGGGCCTCTACTCAACTACTCCCTCAGCATTGTTCTAATAACTCAGCATTCTGTGGTGCTTACCTTTCCGACACAATCGCTGAAGACAAATTGGGTGCATAAGCAAATGTGGATAAGAGAGGGGATGGACCCCAGCTATTAAAAGATATAGCATCCAGATCTTAAAAGCTTGAAGATAAACAAATGGCCATCTAGCAGAGAAGCAACACAGCCCTTATGGAAAAAGCACACCAGTCTGTTTGATCATGAGTTGCTGATATAATCAGCTTTCAGGCATCAAAGACCTAGAACAAAAAATTATTGATGTGAATAAGGGGGAACTCTGAGTGGTGACCCAAAGCCAATCTTTATAAAACTGGACATCCCCTTACAGAAGGGTCACAAGAAAGAGATAAGCAAGTCAGGGTGCAGAATAGTACCAATGAAACATACAATTTTTCTCTAGTTCTTTAATGCTTCCTACCCCCACCTCCCTCTCCCCACACTCACACGCTATCATAACCCCAATTCTTCCTTACAAATTAGGCTAGACCAGAGGATGTACACTGGGACAGATAAGAGCTTGAAACATAGGGAATCCAGGACAGATAAACCCCTCAGGATCTCTAATAAGAGTAGCGATATCAGGAGGGGAACGGGAAGATGGTGGGAGAATGCGGAAACTGACCATAGTGATCTATATATAAACCCCTCCCAGGGGAATGGATACCAGAAAATTGGGTCAAGAGGACAGCGGTCAATGTAAGATATGAAAAATAAATTATAATTTATCAAGGGTTCATTAGGGAGAGAGTGTGGGAGGGGGTAAATGAGCTGATATCAAGGGCTAAAGTAGAAATAAAATGTTTTCAAAATGATGGCAACATATGTACAAATGTGCTTGACACATGAATATATGCATTGATTTCAATGGCGCTAAAAGAGCCACAATAAAATGATTAAACAAAATGTAAACTATTTTGATATATGTTCACTTGACTCTCAATAATTTTCTAATACCAAGGCATGGGTTATGTGTGCATCCTGACTTCTCTGAATTTCCAGTCTGCTCATAATCAATAAGTATTAATTAACTGACTTCCTCACTTGCTAAAAGTTGACTGAAAACAAGGAAAAACTTTTACAGTAGAATTGGAAAATTATTCCTGGGGTATCCAACACAAAACACTCCTTTCATCTTTACTTTTGATTTATTAAAACATCCTCATCTTTATATTGATACATTTATCAACCATTGTCTTTTTAAAAAGTATTTCTTGTCTTTAGATCTGGGAATTGACACATGCATTTATAATTTCAGAAAACCATGATATGTTAGCATATTTTGATAAGAAAAGGGTCAGAAATAAGATATCTTTAAACTCTGTAGGTTAACTATAATTTTAAAAACACAATGTAATCCACAAGCAACACCTATGGAACCATTAGTCAAACTGGTGGTATCGCATTGGCTGAAGCTGCTATAAAAGACTCTTTAATCTGCTTAAAAACAATAATGTCACTTTGAAGCCAAAGGTAAGCCTGGAGCAGCTGTGCATTTTCAATTATTTAATTTTTGTTGAAATCTTTTGTCAGGGTAGAAAGAACTGTCTTTGTTCCTCTAGATCACATGGGATAATGTGTATATGCATATAACTTCTCTCTAAAAGTATGATGATATACTTTAGTGTATTACACTGGAGTTCTCTACAGATAGAGACAATTGAAAATCCCCAAGAGTGTGTTTGGAGAAAGTCATTGCCCGTGAAGTATTATGTATTTTCAATTTTCTTTATTTAGTCTTCCTCTGACAGTTTCTGAATGCTCAATGCAAAGTAATAGGAAGCTTGAGCGGTTGCTTGGCTGATTTTAATTTTAGAGACTATTTAGGGGATGCTGACGTGCAAGTGAAATAGGAAAGATATACTTTTAAAGGAACAATAAGGAAAGTGAACTATTTATAAGCTTTATTCTAAGAAAGCACACTGGATAATCTCTGCTGTGTCCAATAATCTTTTGAAATGGCCACACAAAACTCACAGACAGTACTCACATTTATGGGAGGAGGTAACAAGTTAAAATTCAGTATCAGAAGTGTTGATTCTTTGTCTATGGTATCCTAACTCTCCCTGCAGACATGCCTCTTTCTGGCCTCCGGCTCTGCTTGTACTCTGGGTCTTTCTGCTGATGCTACCACTGCCAATAATTTTCTGCCATAACCCTGGCTCACAGCCGTCTCTCTGTAGAATTGAGCAGGTTCAGAACAGGAAACTCAAGATGCAGTTCAGTTGTGGCTCTTTTTTCTCAATGGTAATGAAGTCAGACTTTCTGCTTCTGACTGGCTTGTTTTATACCTATTGAAATGACACAATTCACCAATCTTTCATTAGAGTCTCAAAGACACAATTTTTACTTTTCTTCACAGTAGTTTTGTGGAAGTTACAAAGACTATGTGTAGGAGACCCAGTGTAATGCATACTTCTATGTTAATATTGATGTTGAATTGTATTGAGTCAATATGGATTGAAAGGGACCCTACACAACAGAAACCCTGCCTGGTTCTGTACTATCATCACAGTCGTGGCTATGTTTGAGCCATTTTTGCAGCCACTGTATTAATCCATTTAATTAATGGTCTTCCTCTTTTTTGCTGTCTACTTACAAAGCATGATATCTTTCGCCAAGACTGTTTCCTCCTGGTTCAGACATATATTAGTTCTCAAAAGGACATTTGTGCTTTCAAGTGCATGAAAGGTCTTTTGCAGCAGATTGATCCAGTGAACAGTGGTGTTGGATTGTTTGCCTAGTGCTTCCATGAGTATTCTTTGTGGATCCAGTCAAAATGAAATCCTTGACAAACTCAATATATTTCTTTATATTTATCATGATGTTACTTATCGATGCAGTGGTGGTGATTTTTGCTGCCTTTATATTGAGGTAGAATCCTTCTGGAAGAGTTGTATGAGTCCCTAATAAAATGTTAAAAAAAATCCTTCTGAAGACTGCAGTTTTATCTTCATTAGTGCATGCTTCAGACCCTCTTCCATGTCAACAAGTGTCATCTGCATATGATAGCTTATTAATGAATCTTCCTCCCTTTTGGATGTTGAGTTTTCAAAAAGTCAAGTTTCTCTGATTGCTTGCTTAGTTTAGATTGCAGAGGTATAATGAAAGGACACAGACTATGCACACAATCATGCATACTCCACTTGTTCTGCTTGGAAAGAGTGTGTACTGGTCTATGTACACTTCCTGCATAAGCACAAGTAAGAGTTCTAGAAATCCCCTTCTTCACAAATATATTCATAATTTGTAATGATCTGCACAGTTAAATGCCTTTCATATGCTAATAAAATACATTGTGATGTTCTCTGATTCTGTCATATTTTCTTTTGAATCTACCTTGAATTTGTTGCAGTTTCCTGTAAGATATAGTGGTGCTGCAACAATGTTTGAGGGTTTTTTTTAGCAAATTTTTCCTGTGCAACATCTATAATATTGTTCAGTAATTTCCCACATCTGTTGAATGTCCTTTCTTGGAGTGCATATTAATCCTATTACATTAATTCCTGTAGCCCCGCTTTTTGCCAAAGTCATCAGTACATTTGGAGTTCCTCTTTCAATACTGTTGGTTCCTGATTACATGTCATTGTGGTGGGTAGATTTTATGTCAACTTGATGGTTCCTGTGGGGAGGTAGGGATGAAGGTTGAAACCTGGTGATGCCTCATTGAAGGTGTGATTTTTTTTATAAGAGAGAAACTAGGAATTCCTTCCTCTCTCTGCCTATCCACGGTCCTGCATTTTGTGACTCCGTGTTTTCCATCAGGTGCAACCCCATGTAGATCATCCTCCCCTAAGAAATTTTGGCGCTCTGCCATGTTTCTGCTGACCTTGGATCAACATAAGAGTGAACCACCTGCTTGTGATCATCTTACATCCTGCTTCACTTTTATTTGTCATCAAACTTCGGCGATGAGAGTCTAAAGAGGGTCCAAGCTTGCACCAGGCCCCTGGATTTAAGACGAACTGGTCTGTAATGCTTCTTGACATTAATTCTCTCTTATACATATATGAGTGTGACTAGTTTTGTTTCTATTGATAAACCAGCCTAACACAGCTACCTTCTGAAATTTGATGATTTGCTTTTTTATATTTTTGTACAGTGACACTATACATTTACTCATTATGTGCATAATTAATATATAAAGATTAATTTTAGAATTAAACAATTTTAAGACCAACTACTGTTCTGTGTTAGCAGTGTATCAATTTCAAGGAAAAGGTCAAAGAAAAGAGCAATCAAAAATCAATAAATTTTTACTATACCCATTTTAATTATTTTTGTTAGTAATTTAAATTGTATTATAAAATGTATTCAATTTTCCTAAAATATTCAGTAATAATTAAAGGGAGGAATAAAAAATTCTCATCAAATATTTAATTAATTTAAATATAATTGTTTAGTTCTCTTAAACATACAAGTATTATAATCTCATGAAGTATATCCGCTCAATAAATTAATATTACATATATAAAAGTAAGTATTGAAGACATAAGTAACACAATATTCAGAAATATAGATCATTAGCATTATTAAATCACTCTTTACATAATTATGCTAAAATTATGAGTTTAATTTCAATTCCTAATATCTATATTTAATATAAACTATCCTTAGGTTGTTAAGTAAATACAAAGTAAGCATTATGATTCCATCTTAGTGTTAGACTACCATGCAATGCAAATACAATTTAAGTGTAAATCCATGATGAGTTTTGGATCAGACTCTAGATTACTGTGATCCATAAACAAATATTCAAAATTTACCAGTACTTTCTTCTTATTATGTCTTAGTCTGGAAGTTCTACTGAAAAGTGCAACACAAGCCTCTCATGACAAAAAGGTGATGAATGTACATATAGTTTACTGAGTAACAGTTTAACCTGTGTCTCTAAAATAGAAGTTGAGAAGTTTCATTATATAGATGAGATTAGTGATTTTTAAACCTTCATTTAAACCTGGCATAAGGTTATTCATCTTAAAAAGAGTGTAGCTTAAATGCTAACATTGTGTAACTGACCTCAAAGACAAAATTTCATATTGCAAATTACTGGTAAAATTTTAGGTAAATATCTATTGTTAACAAGCCCCTAGTCTTATCAAGTGCTGTTATAACAGAAGTATCATAAGTGAATAATATTAACATACAGAAAATTATTTTTTCACAGGGTAGGATCAGGGTCACAGCTATAGGGAAAATGTTTCTCTCTGAGGTGGTTTTGGAGTAAAGTCTTGTCCTCACTCCACCTCTGTGAGATTGGCACCATTTGGAGATCCCCATGTGTCTCAGCATCTAGAAGATTTCCAGTGCAAGAACCATGGTTACAAAAGATAAGGCCTTCTCTCAGCTCTTCTTCCTTGTGTAGTTGGTTTCTCTCTCTCTCTCTTTCTCTCTCTCTCTCCACCTCCCCCCCACCCCTCAGTTCTTTCACTTTTTGTCTCTGGTAAGTTTAAAAGGTCATAGTGCAGGGAAACTTCCCTTGCATTGGAATGGGCTGTGGCTTCATTAGGTCATTGCCTGCCTTAGCAATGACCTGAGATCAAATCAGATCTAACCAGACTATATATCGCAACAAACCCATACCAAATTCACTGCCATCAAGTCAATGCCGACACATAACAACTCTATAGAAGAGTTGGGAACTACTGTGTGTTTCCAAGACTATTTTTTTTCAGTGCTTATCTTGTTCTTTTTAAAAAATCATTTTATTGGGGCTCTTACATCTCTTATCACAATCCATATATCCATGCATGTGTCATTCACATTTGTACATATGTTGCCATCATCATTTAAAAAACATTTTCTTTCTACTTGAGTCCTTGGTATCAGCTAATTTTCCTCCCTTCATCATGAACCCTTGATAATTTATAAATTATAATGTTTTTCATGTCTTTAACTGTCTCCCTTTACACACTTTTATGTTGTCCATCTCCCTGAGAGGGGACTAAATGTCGAACATTGTGATCAGTTTCCCCTTTCTCCCGCACCTTCCAATTACTCTCCTACTATCACTACTCTCATTACTGAGGGGTTTATCTGTTCTGGATTCCCTGTGTTGTGAGCTCTTATCTGTACTGGTGTACATGTATACATGCTCTGGTCTAGCCAGATTTGTAAAGTAGAATTGCGGTCATGATAGTGGGGTGGACAGAAGCATTAAAGCACTAGAGGAAAGATATATGTTACATCTTTGATATACTGCACACTGGCTGGCTCATCTCTTCCTTGTGACCCTTCTGTAAGGGGATATTCAATTGTCTAAAGATGGGCTTTGGGTCTTCACTCCACTCTCCTCCTCATTCACATTGATATGACTTTTAGTTCTGAGTCTTTGATGTCTGATTCCTGATCTCATGGACACCTCATGATCAATGGGACTGATGGTTCTGGGTGGGGGGGACATGGCAGAGGGTGTGTCAGGGGAATGGAAGAGGGGGTGCCAACAAGTGCCAACAACTGGGAATAATAAGTGATCCAAAATTGATGGTGAAAGGGCATAGGATGCCTTGTGGGGCTTGCTCAAGTACAATGTAGTCGACAGGAATTACTGAACCTAAATGAAAGCTGAACATGATTGTGTGACAAGAAGAAAGAAAATAGAGGAGAGAACTAGAAGGCAAAATACATTTATACAGGTATAAATATAGACATACACATATGTATGTATATTTTATACATAATGATAGGGAAATAGATCTATGTACATACATTTATATGCTAAGCATTAAGGCAGCAGACAGAAATTGGACCTCTACTCAAGTTCTCCTTCAACACAAGAACACTTTGTTCTAATAACCTAGCATTCTGTGATGCTCACCTTTTTGACATAATTGCTGGGGATAAAAATGGATGCAAAAGCAAATGTGGTGAAGAAAGCTGATGATGTCCAGCTTTCCAAAGATATAGTGTCTGGGGTCTTAAAGGCTTAAAGTTAAACAGTCAGCTATCTATCAGGAAAGCAACAAAGCCCACATGAAAGAAGAACTCAAACCACAGTGATCCCAAGTGTTAAAGGAATCAGGAATCAGGCATCATAAGACCCAAAACAAACAACCATTTTTGATGCAAATGAGGGGGATCGCCCAAAGCCCATCTGTAAACAATTTGACATCCCCTCACAGAAGGGTTACAAGGAAGGGACTAACCTGTGGAGATGCAGTATAGCACCAAAGAAACACACAACATTCCTCTAGTTTTTTACCCCCGCGGCCCCATCTTTATCTTACAAATCTGGCTAAACCAGAACATGTACACTGCTACAGATAAGAGCTCTTGACTCACAGAATCGAGGCCAGGTAAACCTCTCAGGATAAATATTGAGAGTAGTGATACTATGAAAGTAGGGGGAAGGTGAGACAAGAAGGGAGAGAAACAGGGAACAGATGACAATGATTGATAGACAACTCCACCCCCTCACACACACACCACACACCAGGGGGATGACCAATAGAAACTTGGGTGAAGGGAGACAGTGAATGATGTAATATGAAAACAAAATTTATAAATTATCAAAGGTGCATGACGGTCAGAAGGCGGGTGAGGGGGACAAAGAGAGGAGCTGATATCAAGGGCTCAAGTAGAAAGAAAATTTTTGGAAATGATGATGGCAACATATGTACAAATGTGCTTGATATAATTGATGTATGGATTATGATAAGAGCTGTAAGAGCCCCCAATAAAATGATTTATTTTTTAAAAAATAAAGGAAAGAGTTAGAATTAAAAGACATTTATAGAGGTATAAATATAGGCATGTGAATATGTAAATATATTACTATATAGCAATAGGGATATAGGCCTATCTACATATATTTATCTGTTACCTTTTAAGAAAACAGACAAACATTGGGTCTCTATTCAAGTACTCCATCGATGCAAGGACACTTTGTTCTAATAACCTAGCATTTTGTGATGCTCTCCTTTCTGACAAAATCGCTGAAGAAAAAATGGGTGCAAAAGTAAATGTGGTGAAGAAAGCTGATGGCCTGGCTAGTAAAAGATATAACATCTGGAGTCTTAAAGGCTTGAAGTTACACATAGACCATCTAGCTGGGAAACAACAAGCCCACATGGAAGAAGCACTGAGGTGTGGACAGGATGAGGTATTGACAGGATGAGGTATCAGGTATCAGGCATCAGAAGACTCAAAACAATCAAATCACACCAATGCTAACTAGTGGAATCCCCAAGGCCATTCATAGAGGATTGGAAACCCACTCACAGAAGGGTCATAAGGGAGGGATGAGTTAGACGTCAATTAGCACTGATGAAACACACAACATTCCTCTAGTTCTTTAATGCTCTCCCACCCCCGTCCATATTAAGACCCCAGTTCTACCTTATAACCCTGGGTAGACAGGAGCAATAAACTGATATAGAATCCAGGATACATAAACCGGGCAGGAACAGTAATGGGAGTAGTGATACCTTGAGGGTAGGGGGAAAGTAGGGGAAGAAGGGGACAAAGGGGGAATCAATTAATGTATAACTTGTACCCTAGGGAAGACAAACAACAGAAATGTGGGTTAAGGGAAACAGAGGATAATGAAGATATGAAAACAATCATAATTTATAATTTACCAAGCATTCACAAGGGTAGGAAGGGGGGAGTCTCCCACTAGGAAGCTGATCACATTTTGATAACTTTCTTATTTTGATGGCAATATTTCTGTGAAATTTTACTGGGATTTTGTAAATTTCCACCTTAGATGTTATACATTATATTTCTCTATCAGTGGTTATCAGTCTCAATAGAAATTCCCCATTTCCTCAAAAGTGTCTATTGGGAAATTACATAGGCTTATTAAAGAAAGGGTATTTTTCATTACTAGAAGTTTCAAGAATTAGGTAATTGTAAAGACGAAACTGAAGTACAGGGAGGAAGACGGACATAACTGACAGGACAAGGGAGAGCAGAAACAGAAATAGCTTTATTAGGAGGTGGGGGAGCTCCTGAGGTTCTGTGACCTAGACCAACAGGTCAGGGGAGTCATACTCAGCAGCTGGGGGCAAGGGATTTTAAAGGGGTGGTGAGGAATGCATGGCAATTAGCCTATGGGGTCTGGAAACACCTACAATTGCTTGTGGACTTCTTGGAGCTTTCTTTGAACATCTGGTTTCACTGGTTGTCTTATCTGGCGGTTATCTTATCTGGTGCTGTCTGCTGCTGACCTTAGGATGTGCAGGGAAGCATGTGCAGGGCCCGGACCTGCTTCAGCTAAGTCCAAACGGGGGCTGCCTGCTTCGGACCCAGCCAAACAGTAATATTTACCCAAAAAGAAAAACAAATTACTGCTCTTTGAAGATTATTAATTATTTTGTTTGTGCATAAGTTTAATTTTTGTTAAATAGGCCTAATTTTATTTTTTTAATTAAATATACATTTAAGTATGTTTATCATACAATATTTTGTGGTCCTTAAAATATATCATCTACAAATAAAACATCAATATATTTAACAACCATAGTTTCCATTAAAAGGTAATATTCCAGATTGATTCTTTGATGCATGCGAAAATGTAACTTTACAATATTTTATCAAATGAAATAAGCCAAAAGAAACAAAAGTTCGTGTCCCACCAGAGTCACCAAAAAAAAAAAAAAAAAGAGAAACAAAAGACAGGATACATATTTTTCATGTAATTGTTATTATATTTTTCACTCAGAGAGTATAGAAGAGCTTATAAATATTTGAATGAGAAAATTAAAGCATATTAAAAATTCACAGAAAATCAACTTCAAGCCTGAAGTAAGTCAAGACATTATGAAGTATTATTGTTTGCTATGGGAAAAAAATTGAATGGATTTTTTTAGATTTGTCAGTTTTATAACACTGTCAGCGTTATGCTCTAGGATTTATATTCTATGCAAGATCTCATTTTCAATCTGTTCTCACAATAGTTCTTCATATACAGAGAAAACTGTTCAGATTATGTGGTAATAGCCTTGCTGAATTTTCTTCAAACTGCATATTTTTGAAGGAGCAAAAGAAAAATGTAAGAACATGGATTAAGTATATTTATTAGAGAGTTAATGTGTTTTCTCAAAGTTAGAATAATTGGAAGCATTTTAATAAAATTAACTATTATTAAATATTTTTAAAATATCTGATTCTTAAAACTTGCAGTCTGTTGGGTCCAACATCATAATATATTTTAATTATTAATTATCATAATTTGCCTTAAATTATTATAATCCAGAAGTGCCATTTCATTCATGAAAGTCTACTTTAAAACATATGTATGTATATATTTATAATTTTAATTCATTGAGATTACTGATTATATACATATATTTAAAATGTTTTTCTTACTTTTTAAATATTTACATGTTCTTATTCACCAGCCAAGTCAGGTAGCTATCTTAATTTCTTCCGATTAGCAAGAAGCTATTTTTAACATTACAGTGAAAAGTGACTTTAGCTTCATAATTCAAATGAAGCAATATAATTGAATCACAGATCTAAAACTCACCTATTGTACTATGACCTTAGAAAATTAAATTGCTTCACATAGCTTAGTCCAACTTATCTTTATACCTGATAGTATAGTGGCTATACATTGAGCTGCTAATCATAAGGTCAGCTGTTCGAACCCATCAGCCCTGCTAGGGGGAGAAATGAGACTGTCTCTTCCCATAAGTATTTATAGCTCAGAAACACAAAGGTGCTGCTCTACTCTAATATGAATCACAATCAACAAGATGACAGTTTTATTTTATATACAATCCAAGGAAAGAGAACATTATTCTTTCACCTTAGTATCAGTTATATTCATAACTGATTCATGTAAATAAAACAAAATGTAGCAGAACAACAAAGATAGGAGGTTAGATTCAGAATATATTTTTTATATTACCCATATTTACTCCTAAATTTTCCCACAGTCATGCACCATCCACAGAATTGTTCTTATATTTGAGATATTCTTATGTTTCACTATTGCTTCACCCTGTGCATCCTTGTCAAGGTCCTTACTCTTTTTCACTGCCCCCAGTTTACCAAGTATGATGTCCGTCTGCAGTGACTGGTCTCTCTGGTTAACATGTTCACAGTATGCAAGACGAACTCTTCTCAACCTGGCCTCTACGGATTACTGTGACTGTACTTCTTCCAAGACAGATCTGTTTGTTCTTTTGGTAGTTCAGGTACTGCCGATATTCTTTGCCAACAGCATAATTCAAGTGCAAACTTGCTTATTCCATTTCCACATTTCACATCCATGGCATGCTATTTAAAATCCCATGGATTGCTTGTGTCAGAAGTACTTCATTCTCATGACAGCATCTTACCTTTTCAACATTTAAAATGATCTTATGAGGCAAATTTTCTCAATGCAATGTGGTCTCAAAATTTCTTGACTGCGCTTCCATGAGCATTGATTATGGATCCCAACAACATGAAATCCTTGACATTTTCAACTTTTTTTCTGCTTATCATGATGTTACTTTTGGTCAAGTTTTGAGAACTTTTGTTTTCTTTACATTGAGCTGTGATCGAAATTGATGACTCCTATCCTTGATCTTCATCTGCAAGTGCTTCAAGTCCTCTTAATTTGCAGCAAGCAAGGTTGTGTCATCTGCATATGACATATTATTAATAAGATTTCTTCCAACCCTGATATTGAATTTGTCTTCATATAATCCAACTCACCGGATTGTTTGTTCAACGTACACACTGAAGAAATATGATGAGAGGATGCAATCGTGAGGCACGTGTTTCTTGATTTTAAACCATGGAGAATAATCCCCTTGTGCAATTTGAAAGACTGCTTCTTCTCCCTTGTTCAAGTCCACGTGAGCATTATTAACTGTTTTGAAATTCGAATTAACTTCAAAATTCTCCAGTGTTTGTTACAATCCGAGTCGAATAGTCGAATACATTTGTGTTGTCAAAGTGTATAAGTCAACATCTTTTTGGTATTTTCTGCTTTCTGCCAATGTACATCTGATAGCAGGAGTGATATCTCCTATCGCTTATCTTCTTTTGAATCTGGATTGAACCTCCGACAGTTGCCCATCAATGTACTGATAGAACCATTGCTAAATTATCTTCAACAAAATCTTACAGGCATGTTCTATAACTTCCACATGCTGTTGTGTCACATGTCTTTGGAATGAGAACAAATATGGGTATCATCCAGGCAGTTGGTAACCTATCTCTATTCCAAACTTCCTGGCATAGATGAGTGAGTGCTTCAAGTGATGTATTCACTTTTTGAAACATTTCAATTTATATTACATTTATTCATGCGTCCTTGCTTTTGCCTGTTTTCAGTGCAACTTGAACTTCTTCCTTCAGAACCATTGGTTACTGAACATATGCTACCTCTTGAAATGGTTGAATGTTCATGATTTATTTTACAGGAACTCTGTTCCCTTTCCCTCTTCTTTTGATGTTTCTTATATTATTCAATATTTTCCCATAGAATCTTTTAATGTTTCAACTCAAGGCTTGAGTTGTTTTTCTTTTGTTGTTTCAATTTAAGGTATTCTGAGCAGATTCTTCTTTTTTGGTTTTCTGACTCTAGGTCATTGTATATTTTATTATAATACTTTACTTTATCTTCTCAAACTGACTTTTAAAGTCTTATATCCAGGTCTTTGATATTATCAGTTGCTACTTTTTCCATAGGTACTCTAAGATTAAGAGCAAATTTCAGAGGCTCTTAGACATACACTTTGATCTTTCATTATTTCCTTTTACTTTTGTCCTGAACAATGTCCATGATGACATCTCACAGCTCATCAAGTCTTTTGCCGTTAGTGTTTAACACATCAAATCAGTTCTTGAGATGTTCTCAAGGCTGTGTTTTGGTTCACATGAACCTGCTTTAATTTTCTTCAAAGTAAACATGCACTTGCATATGAACAATTGTTGATCTGTTCCACATTCGACGCCAGGCTTGGTTTTGGCTGCTGATATTGAACATCTGCATCACCTCTCCCCATAGATGTAGTGAATTTGATTTCTGTGTATTCCATCTCAGGAAGGCCATGGATATACATGGCCACCTTTTGTGTTATATATAAAAAAAGGTATTTGATGCAAGCAAGTCATTGATCTTGAAAAATTTTATCTTGTAATCTCCGGCTTCATATTCACCAAGACCATATTTTTCAATTCCTGATCCCTCCTCTTTGTTTCTAACTTTTTCATTCTAATCACAAATAATTGTCAATGCATCTTGATTGCTTGTCTGATCAATTTTAGACTGAAGGTGTTTTTTTCATTAGTAGCTTTTGTGGTTGGTACAAAAATTTGAATAATAGTTGTATTGATTTGATTTTCTTGTTTGTAGATAGATATTAACCAGTAGCAGACAGCATTACACTTCAAGATACATTTTGAAATGTAAATTTTACAATTAATGCAACACAATTCCTCTTGATTTTGTCCTTCCATATGATTTTCTGATTCAAAGGGATGCATGTCTGTCCATTTCAGTTCACTAAAACCTTGAATATCTATCTTTATGTGTTCTAATTCCTTTTCAGTTACTTCTAGTTTTCTTAGGTCCATATTTGTACATTCCAAGTTCAAATTATTTATTGTTGTCTGCAGCTGATTCTTCTCATTTTGAGTCATGCCCTATCAGCAGATGGAGATTGCAAATGCTTTATTCATGTAGGCTTTACTCCACTCATGTCTGTATAGTCAACTACTTTGAGAAAGCAGCTCTTCCTCAATCATATTTTGATTGCTTTCTGATCTGAGCAGTTCGTCTTCTGGCACGGCCTCTGAATATGTTCTACTCTATTCATTAGTCATTCAGTAAGAGACAAGGTGTAGATTCTATGCATAAGTTTTTCTGTGTCTAATTTCTCAGAATTGAATACCTTTTCCTTCTTTATAACCGCGTCTTAGTCTGGGAGCTCTGGTGAAACCTGTTCACTTTGGGTGATTCTGCTGGCATTGAATTACCAATGACATAATTTATAGTACCACTGCAACACAGAAGCCACCACAATATGACATATTGACAGAAATTGGGCATAAAATCTATTTATTGGCTGCTAAATGTATGACACTTTGCTCCTTTAACGCAAAAATTGGGTTTTTAAATCCTCAACATTCATTATTTGATTTATTACATAGAATTTCTTAAAATATGCTCTTAGCAAGGGTGTTAGTCTGGGTACAATAGTGAAACAAATCCACAGACACTCACGTATAAGAGAGCATTATATAAAGGGTGAGTGCACCTCAAGAAAACATCCCAACCCAGTTCTGCCCAAGCCCACAAGACCAATATTAATCCATTAACCATGTTCCTCACTGATCCACAAAGTCCTCCTCCATCTCACAAAACAGACGCAATGATGCCGACTGCATAAGGAAAGCCAAGTCAGTGAATGTGTAAGCACTTCAGAGCTGATAGGGGTCTCCACACGGCTGCTCCAACACCCAGGGCTGCATTGGAGTAGGTCCATGTGGCTTCTCCTCGGGGATGTCTTGCAGGAAATCAGCCTTGCCAGGTAAAGCAGTGAACTGGCTAAGGTAGTTTCACCTTAGTCTGACCATCAGAAAGCAAGAGACATGAGAACAAGAAAGGTAAGGCTCACTGAGCCATTTATCCTCTGCCCTTCAATTAATCCCACATGTGTTTATCAGCCAGGTTGGCACAATAAACTAACTTAATCCACCCCTTGTCAACCTGGCAACTGTACATAGTTCTTTAGCTTCACAATTGCAATTAAGTAACACCTATACCTTAATCCTATAAACCTGTGAATTTTTCCCCCACCTATGAAAGTTTGTAAGCCAACCACTTCATGTCTTTATCTCCCCCAATTTTGGGTATCCAATTTATATACTGCCCACTTACATCAACCCAGTTCTCTGAGAAGACAATCATATTTTTCAACATGAAGAGTCTTCATTCCAGTTGGAACCTTGTGAAATCTGCATCCATAAGCAAAGTCAAATCCTGACATGCCATCCATAAAGTCAGCAACAATATGCACCAGTTCACAGGCTCAAAAATCTCCAGCTTCTCGGGTTCTGGTCAACTCAATGTGGGCTGCCTCACTCAGCCTCCACTTGGCTCCCATTGGTCGCCTTGCCTTTAGACCATGGGCTCTCACCATTACTCAACAAGGCTTGTGCTAGGTAATTCACTTTGGACCAATCAACCAGCTCTCTCATCTTTCCCTTTTTACCCCTGTAAACCAAGTCCACAGGTGTCAGTGGCCAAACTCAACTTGTCTCTTTATTTTTGTTGCATTTCTCCCACTTCCACTCAGCAAGTAGCTCCAGGTGGTCACCTAGCAAGCATTGTAGCCTGCTCTCAGCCTCCCTTTAACATTCAGTCCTAGAGGGGAGTTTTCTTCATGGTTCCAGATTTTTCCAGCTTCTGACAAAACTACTGGTTCCTGAGGACTCCAAAGTACTGGGTGGGGCATGTATTTTCAAAGCTTTCTTGGCAGGCATGGCCCAAACTCATCTAACGATCAAATTTTCATGGCTGAAATCAAGTGGGCTTAGAAACTTTGTATTTTCCTACTTCCTATTTTTTCCCCCAGAAACAACCAAGTAAACAATGTGGCTTTATCTGATCTCTGGCTAGACAAAGAAGAAAAACTACCATGAGGAAGAGGTCAAACATCTTCTCTGTTCAAGTATTGACTGCTAACCAAATGCTTTACAGTTCAACTAGTCTCTGTGGTAGTTGGGTGATATTATGCCAACTGGACACTCTTGGAGATGGGTGGAACCAAACCTACCAATCAAGCGGTAGCTTAATGACAATAACTTGGGGGGTGTGGTATTTTTTGAAAGAGTGAGAAACTCTGGGAAATGCTCTTTCTTTGCCTTTCTGCTTCCTGGAACTCTGCCTGTCTTCAGCATTAGTCTTCTGATCTTGAGCGATGCCAGTGTCCTGCCATTTTCCCACCAACCTTGGATCTCCATAGCTCTGCACACAATAGCATGTGGTCTTTCTGGTTTAGTTTTGGTTTACCTTTTCCATCATTGGCATGTGACTATGTGACTATGAAGATAGACTTATGAACTAGCAGGGGATTTGTTGTCTTGGATTGGGCTGGGATGGCTTCTTGATATATAAATACTTCTTGAGGAAAGAATTTTTTCTTATACACACATGAATATCACATAATTTGTTTCTCTAGACAACTTGGCCTAAAAAATTATGGTGGGGTACTAGAGATATAAATTATGAAGGTGTACACCGTAAGCTAATCTCTGGCAGTTGGATAAAATTGGATTTTTTTTTCTTAGAGAGCCAGTGCTCAGATATGACCATGCAATTTACTAGGTTGTAATCTGGAAAGGATATGCAGAATGAGATTCTTGATTCTTAGAAGCTGTCTTTGATTATTCAGACCAGAAATGGCACAAATGAATGTAATGAATGTTAAATGGTACCTTAGGGAGTAAAAAAATACCTTTTGATCTTTTCTGAGGCCAATGTCATACTTCTTAGACAAAATGACTGAGAGAAGGTCTGTCCCTGGTTTAATTCTGACAGGGGTCTAAGTCCATATTGCATCTAAATGGGAGAGTTTAGATAAGAAATGATTGAATTTGAGTGTTGTAAGAACTGTGTCTAGTGTCTGGATGTACTAGGATCAGTGACATAATGTGTGCTTATAATGGATATAGTAAAATGATTACACAGAACTTGTAACCCTACAGCTGTCAGTCTTGGTATTTTTATTTTTTAAATAAATATTAGGAATTCCCTTCAAGGAAGAGTATTGCCATAAAGAGTTATTAAAAGACTAAGAAAAGAGGCAACTTTTTGGCATTTTGAATTTTGAGAAAGAGGTTTCTCCTTAAGTGTGGGAAGTCTGGAACTATGAAGAAACTCTCCCATCTAGGACTGAATGATAAAGGGAGCCTAGGGACCGTCTATACTGCTCACTAAGTGACCACCTGGAACCATTTGTTGAGTTGTAGGGGGGAAACACATGGAGAGATATATTGAGTTTGGCCATTGATAATAATTGGCTTGAGTCACAGGGAGTAGAACAGAGATGGCAACAGGTTGGCTGGTCTGAAGTTTAAGGAGTTGTAATGAATATGATCCTATGGGGCCTAGGGGCCTAGGTTTGTTGAGAAATTGTGATGGGGGCAGTGGTCTGAAGTGAAGGAAGTCATGTGAGAAGCTCCATGGCTTTCTATGGCATCTATTGACTTGCTTGGAATACATAGGACTGAGTTGACCAGAATCTGATCATATAAAAAAGGAGATATTTGTTCCTGCATATTTCCAATGTCCTTGGATCCATCTGACTCTACTCTCACTGACCTGTGTTCTCCTTATTTCCTGATTCAGCTTTTTGGCATCAGCTATGTGATTCTGAAGAAGACCCTGGGTAACACTGGGCCTATGGGCTTGAATGGGGCTGGATTGAGGATCCTTGATGTAAAATTGCTTTTTGAAATAAAGTTCTTTCTTGTAGATAAATGAGTGTCACTGGATTTGTTTCTGTAGATCACATGGACAAACACAATTTCCAAAGGAACAAGCCATGATGGCTATCTACCAGATTATGACTCATTCTGATCTTATAGTACCAATTAGAACATCTCCACACATTTCTCAAGGTTGTATACAGTTACTGAAGCAAACTGCCTCATATTTCTCACACAGAACAGCTAGTAGGTTGCAACAATTGATCCTTTGGTGATCAGCAGATGGACATTGGACCTCCACTTAAGTACTTACTCAGTGCAAGAACACTTTGTTCTATTAAATTGGCATTCCATGGCACACCTTCTCAACATTATCACTGAAGACAAATGTGTGCATAAGTAAATGTGGTGAAGAAAGCTGATGGTGCCCGGCTATCAAAATATATAGCATCTGGGGTCTGAAAGGCTTGCAGGTAAACACGCAGCCATCTAGCTCAGAAACAACAAAATCCACATGGAAGAAGCACACTAGTCTGTGTGACCACTATTATTTGAGTATTCTATTATCTTCCACAACTAAAGCTTACTTGTGCTTTCTGTTTTAATGTGCATTAAATATTAAAACACTCTACCCTGGGTGTTTCTTCTTAATGTATTAAGAAATTTTAACGGAGTAAAAACTTAAAATAAGCAATCTAAATAAAATACTCAGATTTAAAATTTTATTGTTTAGCTTTAACAGAGACCTGTAGACATGAAATTCATAATAAAATTTGTTCAAAAGTTATTTGATATATTTGCTTGAGTAAGAAAAGTTTGTTCTGTGTTTTCAGTATAGGCAATGTGATCACTATTTTGTGACATTTGGAGATTTTTTTAATTATTAAAGGACTTATAAATTATATATTGATGATTTATAATATTTTATGAGGAGACATTACAAATTAGGAACATATGCAACTGTATGGGTTTATAAACTATGAAAGACCATTAATTATTTATATGTAAGTTTAAGTTGAACATGAAGAAAAAATTTTAAAGTCCACAAGAGCCAAACTTTGACCTTGGTATATTCCACAAGAATTTGAAGACCATATCAAGAACAAGTTTGGTACATTGAACACTAATGAGAGAAGACCAGATGAGCTATGATATGACACAAAGGACATCATGAGTGCCTATCAAAAGGTCATTAAAAAGAGCAAAATCAGATAAGATTAATGTGGATGCCAGAAAAGCTTCTGACACAAACTCTTAATTGGAGAGTAGCTAAGGCAAATAGAAGAACTAAAAACGTTAAAGAGTTGAACAGAAAATGTCAAATGACATCTTCTGAAGAGAAAGTGAGTTATTATAATGAAATGTGCAAAGCCCTATAGTTAGAAAATCAAAAGTACTAACACACTCAGCATATTTTAAAATAAAAGAATTCAAGAAAAAATTAAACTTCAGTTGTAATCTTGAAAGATTGTATAAGCACAACACTGAATGAAGCAGACAGCATCAAATAAATATGGAAAGAATATACACCATATACAAACAAAACAAAACAAAAGCAAAAACCTTATAAAAGTATAATTGACATTCAACCATGTTGAGATAGCATATCAATAAGGATCAATGGTAACGAAGGAAGAAGTGCAAACTGCACTGAAGACATTAGTCAAAAACAAAGATCCAGGAATTGATGGAATACATATCAAAATGTTTCAAAAAGCTGAGGAAGTACTAGAAGCATTCACTAATTTATACTAATAAATTTGGAAGACAGCTCCCTGGATAACTAACTTAAAAAATATATTTTGTACCCATTCCAAAGAAAGTTGACAGAATGCATAAATTATAGAACAATATCATTTACATTATGTTCAACTATAATTTTGCTGAAATCATTCCACAACCGTACAAAGACAAGGAGCTTCCAGAAATCCAACACTGTTTCAGACAAGGATAAGAAAAAAGCATATTATTGTGAACATCAGGTGGATATTGCTTGAAAGCATACATTACCAAAATATGTTTACTTTTGTTTTTTTGGCTATACAAAATATTAGACTATACAAACCATAAAAATTATGGATAGATTTGAAATAATGAGAATTTCACAACATTAAACTGATCGCATGCAAAATCTGTATATAGATCAAGAGGCAGTTATGGAAACAGGACAAGGGAATATTCCATGGTTTAAATTCTGGAAAGGTGTATGTCAGGGTTGTATCCTCTCACTTTACTTATATGTTGAGCAAATTATCAGAGAAGCCAGATTATATGAAACATAATTCAATATCAGAACTGGAGGAGGGCTTATAAGCAACCTGTGCTATGCAGATAATACAACCTAGCTTGCTGAAAGTGAGGAATACTTGAAGCACTTACAGATGATAATCAAGGATTTCAGTCATCAGTGTGGATTACAACTCAAATCCTCACAGACAGGAAAATCAAAATCTTCACAACTAGATTAGTAGGAAACATGATTATAAATGGAAAAAATGATGGAGCGCTGGTGGATTTCATCTTGCTTATGTCAGTAGATGAAAAGACATATTACATTGGGTAAATCTACTGCAGGAGGACTAAGGTGCAACCTTGCAAGCCATGGAATTTTTAATTTCTTTATGTGAAAGTTGGGCATAGACTATAGAAGACTGACAAAGAATCGATGAATTTTTATTATGGTGCCAGTGAATTGTATTGAAACTACCATGGCTTGTCAAAAAAGCAAGCAAATCATTCTGGGAAGAATGCTCCTTAGTAGGAAGGCTGGTGAGGATTTGTCTTACATGCTTTAGGCATGCTATTAGGCAAATCATTCTCTGGAAAAGGACATCATGCTTGGACAAGTATATGGGTAGGGAAAAAGTGGAAGATTCTCAGCAAGATGGATTGACAATATGTCTGTAATAATAGCCTCAAACACATAAACAATTGTGAGGATGGTGCATGACCAGGCAGTGTTTGAATTGGATAATCATAAATATGCAGGGAATGACAAACTAAAAAAAAAACTCAAAAAGAATAACACCATATTTACCATCAAAATATCATTTCATTTTGAAATGCAGTGCTATCTGGAATAGTATCATATTTATGTACCAAAAAGGAAGACCTTTTAGGCTTCAGGAATTGATAGAATAGCTGTCAAAATGTTTCAGAAAGCTGAAGAAGCACTGGAACCACTCACTCTTCTATGCCAGGAAAATTGGAAGATAGGAGCCTCAACAACTGACTGTAAGAGTCCATACTTTTGTCTATTCCAAAGAAAGGTGACCCAACAGAATGCTAAACTATAGAACAATATCATTGATATTGCATCCAAGTAAATTTTTGCTTAAGATCATTTAGCAATGGTTGCAGCAACACATTGAAAAGGAAGTGCCAGAATTTCAGGCCAAATGATGTCAGATGGATCTTGGCTTAAAGGAAAGAATATCAGAAAAATATTGACTTGTGTTTCATTGATTATGAAAAAGTCATTCAACTGTATGGATCCTAATAACTGTGGATAACCCTGAGTGAAATGGGAATTCCAGAACATTTCCTTGTGTAACCTGCACATGGATCAAAAGACAACTGTGCAAACATAACAAGGGGATACTGTATTGTTTAGAATCAAGAAAGATGTGCATCCGAGTTGTGCATATGTATCCTCTCACCATATTTATTTAATTTATATGCCGAGTAAATAATCAGAAAAACTGAATTATATGAAGAACAGCGTGGCATCAAATTTGGATGAAGCTTATTAACAAACAGGTATGTAGACGACACAACCTTGCATGTTGAAATGAAGAGGACTTAAATCACTTGCTGATGATAATCAAGGATTGTAGCTGTCTGTGTGTATTACAACCCACTGTAAGGAAGACCCAAATCTTCACAACTGGACCAATAGGTAACATCATGATAAATTGACAATGGATTGGAGTTGTCAAGGATATTGCCTTACCTTGATCCACAATCCATGCTTATGAAAGCCCGAGTCAGGATTTCAGATGTATCGCATTAGGTAAATCTGTTGCATAAGACCTCTAGAGTATCGAAGAACAAAGATATTACTTTGAGGACTCAGATACAGCTGGCCCAATTCTCTATTGCATCCAATATATTTAAGATATGGACACTGAATAAGAAAGACAGTAGAAGGATCACCTAATTGAATTGTAGGACTAGAGAAGAATATTGAAAATACTACCATAATCTACACAAAGAACCAACCAATCTGTCTTGGTAAAAGTAAGGTCAGAGTGTTCATTAGAAGCAAGGATTTCAAGATGTCATCTTACATACTTTGGACATATTGTCAGGAGAGACCAGTAGTTGGAGAAGGACATCATGTTTGGTAATGGAGGGGTGGGGAAAAAGAGGAAATGCCTAGATGCGATAGATTCACACAGTGGCTTCAACAATAGGCTCAGGCAGAGGAACAATTTTACAGATGGTTCAGGACTGTGTGTTGCATTATTGAGTTGTGCATAAATTTTCTATGGGTCAGAGTTGACTTGATTACACATTAAAAACAACAACAACAAAATGCATACACCTTAATACAAAAGGAAGACAACTATTATTCAAATTTAGGCACCAATATCAAAATCATTATTTGTGTTACTCTGGGTACATTAGAGAAACAAATTCACAGAAACTCATATGTATAAGAGAGTATTATATAAAGGATAAGTGCACATCAAGAAAACATCACAACCCAGTGCTGCCCAAGCCCATAAGTCCAACATTACCCCATTTGTCTGACACCAATCCACAATTCCTCCTCCATCTCACAAAATGCACGCAATGATGACAACTGCAGGAGAAAAGCCGAGCCAGTGAGCGTGTAAGCATCTCAGCACTGGCAGGGGTCTCCACACGGCTGCGCCAGCACCCAGGGTTGCATTGGGGTAGGTCCATGTCTATGTAGCTTCTCCTCAGGAATGTCTTGCAGGACATGAACCTTTCCAGCTGAAGCAGGGAACTGGCTAAGGCAGCAGTGCCTTGGTCCACCATCAGAATACAAAAGACCTAAGAACTAGAAAGGTGAGACTAACCAAGCCACTTATCTCTCCGCCCTTCAATTAATCCCACATGTGTTTATCGGCCAGGTTGGCACAATAAACTTTAACTATCTCAATATTAAATTAAATAATTCTACTATTTTTTTCAGTCTGAAATGTATCCAAGCCAAACATGCAACTCAAACACACTGATAACTGCTGGTAGAGAAATGAAAATGTTGGAAACAAAGAGGAAAGATCAGTAGTTGGGAAATGTGACCTGTATTATCAAAACAAAGAAGATCTCCAAAGATGGAGATGAGAGAATTTTTAAGACCACCATCATTTTTTTCCAATACCTTTGCTCTATAGCATAGACAGTGATGATGCATGTGGACCTCATTAATTATAATGTACAGGTATTTAATAGAGTACAGTTTGGGGGATAAACTATGGAAAAGCTCAATATCATCAGCAAAAATATGGATGAACAACACAAAAGTGGGTGAAGAGTTACAAATTATGATGTAAGATATGAAAATAATAATCTATAACTTATCAAAGGTTCATGAGA
Source organism: Tenrec ecaudatus (assembly GCF_050624435.1). NCBI lineage: Eukaryota > Metazoa > Chordata > Mammalia > Afrosoricida > Tenrecidae > Tenrec > Tenrec ecaudatus. Next base: position 239,914,385 of record NC_134531.1, read on the forward strand.
GAGGACAGGTGGAGAGAGAGGAGGAAAATGAGGAGCTGATATCAAGGGCTCAAGCAGAAAGAAAATGCTTTGAAAATGATGATGGCAGCATATGTACAAATGAGCTTGACCCAATGGATGAATGTATGAATTGTGATAAGAGATGTAAGGGCCCCCAATAAAAGTATTTAATAAAAGAGACCAAAAAACCCCAGAAGTCTACTTTTTAAAAATTATATGCAAAATTATCCCATACAACAATTCTACTCTCTAACACCATGTATCATAATCTATTTAGTGGCAATTGACATCCACGACACAAACTTCAAACTACAAAAATTTTCAACACACTAAACGAAGAAAGCAAAAAAAAAAATTAAAACAAAGGAATACAAGTTCATCTCATGAATTGAGTATTGTATTTTGCATTAAAGAATGAATGTATATGTGCAAACACTTTGTAAGAAAATAAGAACCAAAAGTTTTCGGTTGTGTTATTAATGAAATTTACTCTTTAAACTGAATTTGACTAAGTAGTCCACTGTGTGTATTATGACAAACCTTGAATAGCCTGAGTCGAAAAGGAAATCCCGAACAGTTCACTGTGCTCATGCAGAATTTGTACATGTATCAGGAGGTAGTTGTGCGAGCCAAAATAGGGACTACTACATGAGTCACAATCAGAAAAGTTGTATATCAGTGGTGTATCTGCTCACCATATTTATTTAATCTGCATACTGTGCAAATAATCAGAAAAGCCAGATTATGTAAATGAGACAGTGGAATTATCATAGAAAGTTTTATTAACAACCTATAATGTACAGATGATCCCATCTTACTTGCTGAAAATGAGAACTTGAAGTACTTACTGATGAAGAATAAGAGTTATATAAAAATATATTTATATATGGTGAGGGGGAAATAGATTTATGTACATATATGTATAGGTTGAGTATTAAGAAAACATATGGACAGTGGGCCCTTGCACAAGTGGTCCCTCAACACAAGAACACTTTGTTCTAACAATTCAGCAGTCTGAGATGTTCACTTGCCTGGCACAATCGCTGAAGACAATGGGTGCAAAAGAAAATGTGGTGAAGAAAGCTGATGGTGCCAAGCTACCAAAAGATATAGCACCGGAAGTCTTAAAGACCTGAAGATAAACAAGCAGCAATCTACCTGAGAGACAACACATGAAAGAAGCACACCGACCTGTCCTAACTCGATCACTGAGGAAAAAGTGGGTGAAAAAGCCAAAGTTGCGAACAAAGCTGATGATGCCCAGCTATCAAATGATATAGCATCTGGAGTCTTAAAGGCTTGAAGACAATCAGGCGGCCATCTAGCTAAGAAACAACAAAGCCCACATGGAAGAAGCACACCAGCCTATCTCGGCAGGAATGCTGAAGACAAAATGGGTGCATTGGCAAATGTGGTGATGAAAGCTGATGGTGCCCAGCTGTCAAAATATATAGAATCTGGAATCTCATTGGCTGGAAGATAAACAAGAGGCCATCTAACTGAGAAACAACAAAGTCCACATGGAAGAAGCACACCAGCTTGTGAGATGACAAGGTGACAAGGTATTGAAGGGATCTGGTTACAGGCATCAAAGATAAAAAAAAACAAAACAAAACACCATAGCATTGTGAATGAGAGGGAGTGCAGAGTGGGCACCCAGGGCCCACCTGGGGGAAATTGGACATCCCCTTGCAGAAGGGCTGCGGGGAGGAGATGAGCCAGTCAGAGTGCAGTGTAGCAACGATGAAATATACAATTTTCCTCTAGTTCTTAAATGCTTCCTCTCCCCAACTATCTTGATCCCAATTCTACCTTACATATCCGGTTGGAGCAGAGGATGTACACTGGCACAGATAAGAACTGGAAATACAGGGAATCCAGGGCAGATGAACCCCTCAGGACCAGTGGTAAGAGTGGCAATATTGGAAGGGTGGAAGGAAGGTGAGGAAGAAAGGGAGAACACATGACTGGGTCTACATATAATCTCCTCCCTGGGGGATGGACAGCAGAGAAGTGGGTCAGGGAGATGTAGGATGGTGTAAGATATTATAAAATAATAATAATTTATAAATTATCAAGGGTTCAGGGGGAGGGGAGAGTGGGGAGGGCGAGGAAAAATAAGGAGCTGATACCAAGTGCTCAAGTAGAAAGCATGTGTTTTGAGAATGATGATGGCAGCATGTGTACGAATGTGCTGGGCACAAATGATGCATGTACGGATTGTGAAAAGAGTTGTGTGAGCCCCTAATAAAATGATTTAAAAAACAAACGACAACAAAAAAGAATTGTAGCCATCAGCATGGATTAAACTCAATGCATGAATCCGATATCCTCACAACTGGACCAATAGATTGCATTATAATAAATGAAGAAAATGTTGAAATTGTGAAGGATTTTGTCTTGCTTGGATCCACAATCCTTATAGAGCCACCAATTGAGAGATAAAAGGATGACTGCATTGGATCAATTTGCTGCACAAGATCTTTACAATGATGAAATGAAATAAAATTACTTTGAGTACCCAAATATTTTCCATTGCCTCATGCACATGTAAATGTTGGACAATAAACAATGAAGTCCATAGAAGAATCTATGCATTTGCATTTTAGTGCTGGCCAAGAATATGGAAAATATCATGAACTGCAAAAAGAACAAAATAATCAGTTTTGGAAGAAATATGACCAGAGTGATCCTTAGAGCAAGGATGGATAGATTTCTTCTTAGATCCTTTGGGCATTTTGTCGGGAGAGACCAATCCCTGGAGAAGAATATCATGCTTGGTAAAGCATAGGGCAGCAAAAAGAGGAAGTCCCTTAACAAGATGATTGACACGGTGACTGTAACACTGAGCTCAGCATGGGAACACTTGTGAGGGTGTCACAGGGACAGGCAGTATTTCGTTCCATTTTGTGTAGGGTCACTTATGAGTTGAGTGATCTCGATGGCACCTAAAATCAACAGCATTTTTTCTAAGGTAGAAGCTTTTATGCAAGGTAATGCAAATATACTTCTAGTTCAAAAATAAATCAATTCCCACCCTTATGTAGTGCTGTCCTAGTGGGAGAAACAAGTGGTAAGAAGAGACATAAAGAAAACTGAAGCATGGAGGTGTGCACCCAATGATATGATTTTTTGTTCTTTGATGCCTGATAACTGATCCTTTCAGGACCTCGGAATCACACAGGTTGGTGTGTTCTTCCATGTGTGTTTTGTTGCTTCTGAGCTAAATGGCTGCTTGTTTATCTTCAAGCCTTTCAGATCCAGATGCTATACCTTTTGATAGCCAGGCACCATCAGCTTTCTTCACCACATTTGCTTATTCACCCTCTTTGTCTTCAGCAGTTGTGTCTGGAGGGTGAGCATCATATGCCAATTTAATAGAAGAAAATATTCTTGCATTGAGGGTGTACTTGATTGGAGGCCCAATGTCCTTCTGCCACCTTATTACCAAACCTATAAATATAGGCACATAGATCTATTTCCCCATCCTCATATATAAATATATTTGCATATGTACATGTCTTTGTCTAGACCTCTATGAATGCCCTTTCCCTCCCAGCTCTTTCCTCTATTTCGCTTGACTTTCCTCCTGTCCCACTATCATGCTTCATCCCCACCTGGGCTTCAGCAGTACCTCTTCATTACATTACCCTTGATCATGCCCTACCAGGTCTCTCACACCCACCTCCCCACCAATTTGGATCACTTGTTGTTCCCTTACCCCTGGGTTTGTTAACACCACTTTCTTTTCCCCAACCTCCCCCTATCCCATTTCCCTCCCGGAACTGTTGGCCCTATTGTTTTTCCTCCAGATTTTTCATCCAGCCTATCTTATTTAAACAGACCTGTGGAGATAAAAACATGCACCAAAACAAGACAGAGAAAACCAAGCAACAATATACAACAAAACAACAACAACAAACCACTGACAAAGGACAAAACAAAACACAACAAGAAGGAAAGCTTGTAGTTAGTTCACGGATCATTTGTTGACCTTTAGGAGTGTTTTGCAGTCCAGTCTGTTGGGGCACTACGACATGGCCCCAAAGTCCACCTTCAGAATTCCCTGGGGACCTTGCCGATCCATTCCCTTGCTGTTCCACTGCACTCTCCCAGTGATTTGCCTTCGTGTGGTGGGATCAGATCGGGTGCAATTCCTACACTGTGTCTCTGGAGCTGTCCCCTGCAGAGCTATGGGTCAGTGAGGGGTGTCATGTCTCCATGATATGATCCCTGAGGAAAAACGAGTGAACATGCAAATTTGGCAAAGGATGCTGATGGTGCCCGGCTATCAATAGGTACAGTGTCTGGGGTCTTAAAGGCTTGAAAGTAAACAAGCGGCCATCTATCTCAGAAGCAACAAAGTCCACAGGGAAGAAGCACACCACCAGCCTGTGCGGTCACAAGGTGTCGAAGGAATCAGGTATAAGGCATCATCAGAACAAAAAAATCTTACCATAGTGCATGAAGGGGGAAGTGCAGAGTGGAGACTCAAAGCCCATTTGTCGGCCACTGGAGATCCTTTTGCAGAGGGGTCTAGGGGAGGAGATAAGTCAGTCAGGGTGTGATTTAACACCCATGAAGAATACAGCTTTCCTCTAGTTCCTAAATGCCCCCCCCACCCCAACCCCCCCCCCCCCATTATGATCCAAATTCTACCTTGCAAGTCTGGCTAGACCAGAGGATGTACAGTGGTGTAGATAGGAGCTGGAGGCACAGGGAATCCAGGGTATATGATCCCTTCAGGACCAGTGGTGTGAGGGGCGATACTGGGAGGGTAGAGGGAGAGTGGGTTGGAAAGAGGGAACTGATTACAAAGATCTACATGTGACCTCCTCCCTGGGGGCCGGACAACAGAAAAGGGGGTGAAGGGAGACATCAGGCAGGGAAGATATGAAAAAAGAATAATTTATAAATTATCAAGGGCTCATGAGGGAGGGGGAAGCGGGGAGGGAGGGAACAAAAAGAGGACCTAATGCCAAGGGCTTAAGTGGAGAGCAAATGCTTTGAAAATGATGAGGGCAATGAATGTACAAATGTGCTTTACACAATTGATGTATGTATGGATTGTGATAAGAGTTGTATGAGCCCCTAATAAAACGTCTTTTTTGAAAAAAGAAAACTGAAGCAGAATAAGGAGCAAACAGTGAAACGAGAAATTGGGAGTTGTGGAGGAGTTATTATAGACACGTTAGAAAGGAAATACTGGTCTTCTTAAACTACATAGGAAACCAACACATCGTTTTGGTTGTTACACAATTTTATTTTAACTTGAAGATATGTACAATGTAGGGGTGGTATTCAAACTGTCAATCAGGCCACAGCTTGATGGTGCCTCCTTGTGGGCATTGCCTTCAGGGTCAAGGGTACCTCCCCCCCTGTCTCTGCCTTTCTCTTCATGCTCGCTGATTCTGTGAGCTGTGGGAGCCCTGTGATGTTTTCCACTAACTTTGGATCCACACAACTTGACAGTCATATAATCTGCATCACAGTATATGACTGCGGGAGTCTGAAGAGAGACAGGACCATTGCCAAACGTATGGACTTGAATTGGACTAGACTCAGATGTTTTCTTTATATATAATAACATCTTAATATAATGCTCATTTTTACACATATGCGTGTCACTGGATGTGTTCCTCTAGTAAACCTGGCCTGGCGCATTCTTTTCCCCTTCTTTCATTTTGTTTTTTAATTGAAGTTATTTAGGAGTTCTATAAACTTGAAATAATTAGATTTAGAAACTTTGTTAGAAATATGTTATTTTCCTAAGAATAGAAGTGTAATCTGAAGTGGAGGAGAAAACTTTTCATTAAAAATGTGTAGCTTAACAATACATGAATTTTACTGTTATTTTCCCCAATGAAAAAGTAATAACTTCACTTTTTAATAACATTTCAACATTTTCCATTTTTCTTTGGCCCATAATGTAGTTTTTACTTACTATTTTGTAGAAAACACATGACTTTAAAATCATGATTTACCTAAGTCATTGCACTTCTCTTTCTGAATTTCAGTAAAATATTTTGCTTTTGGTGAGTATTCAATATGCCTATGCAAACAACTTTTACTGAAGATGTTGGAAAAAATAAAATCCTGGTTTAGACTTCCAAGACTGTAGTAGAAATTTTACAAGATGACTTATCTGTGAAGCAATATCACCAGAAAATATATTTAGTGGCATGTTAATCAACTGTTTCACTTTCATGTTTTATTTCATGTTAATCAACTGTTTCACTTTCATGTTCTCAGAAAAAGTACTTTATGTTTAGAAAAATAAGCATGAAAACATTTTTAAAAAGAATAAGCAATTTTCTCTTTACACTTTTCATTCTTTGTGTGTGTTTACTTCTATTTAAAATATATGAACTGTCGATAATCTCTGATGTGATGTGAAAATAAGGTACTATTTAGATTATTTCTATGTTGCTGCAGTAACATAGTAACACACTCTTGGAGTCTTTTGCCCAGAAACTTAAAGTGCTTCACCGATACATGAAATTTGTCAGTTTGAACACACGTGCCTGCATGGTAGGAAAGACTGGTGCCTGATTTCTGGATGAATGCAGCCTTGAAAACCTAATGGAGTGCAGTTCTCATGTGCACTCGTGGGATCCCCACAAGTTGATGTGCACTTCATGGCAACAACAACAACAAAAAGCATTGGCTTAAACCTACACACATTTACTGTGGCATCACAAAATGGGGTTGGGGGCTCCAATCACACCAGGTGACACTGTCATAACACGTAATATCAGATTTATTGACTGTAATATTTTGGACAGTGTTACAAAAGAACTATATTAATTTTTTAATGACCTGCATTTATTAAAACAGTTTTTCATAAGCCCAGCTCTTATGTATCAATATACTTACTAGATAAAAAATTGTATGCTAGTTTTATTTGTGAATTTGATAATGCATGTTCCTAAGATCTCTTTTTCCTGCCCCAAACATTCAACCTATTATTGTCAGCCCACATGACACTATTGGGGAAGCAGCATTTTTCATTTGCCGTGAAAAAATTCCCACTCCTCTACCGGGGTTCTGAGACTTTTCTTTACGGGAGCAAGCAGCCTCATCTTCCTCCCAGAGCAGCAGGTGTGTTTAACCCCTGCACTTACAGCTAACAGGACCCCACAGCACCACTTGGGCTCCTAATGAAAGGGAAAGAAGAAGAAGAAAAAAAGAAGACTTCTTCTCAGTTCCTAAAAATGTTATAACAAATAATCTTCAAATTCAGCAAAGAGAGATTTTATAAATAACTTAGTATGGTTTCACAAAACTTACTTTTGAGTGAGAATTTATATTGTCTTTTTTTTGTTGCTGTCAATTGTTTGCTGGTAAGGCTATAGAATCAACATCCAAAATTTTTCCTTGATTTCAGAATAGTGGAAACTGAGTCCAAAACTATCTAGCTGTGAGACATCCTAAGAGAATCTACATCACCTTGAGAGGTGGAGAACATTGGCAGTGGGATTGAGTCTGAATGAAACAATGACGCTGGCATGACTGTTTTGATATAAATAGGGAAAGGACAGTTGAGGGTATGTTGCACAGATTGCTTGATTTCACATTGCTTCTTATTAAGCTAAATTTAGCATTCAAGGACCACAAGGGTTAATCTTCATTAAGTAAAAATAACTTTTCAAGTTGACTAAAATGATTTCAAAATATGATCCATTTCTGAGAAATAATTTAATGAGACTAAAGTTGAGCATATATAAGCATAGAGTATCAGTTGTTCATTTATTACCAAAAAATCCGACTGAATTTTTAAGTGCTATGGAAAATCATGTGAAGGAGAACCTTGCCATGAACATAAAGTCTGCAAGCTACTGCGAAGTCATGGACAACCGCATACTTGACGTATCACATATTTATCAGATGTCTGAAGTTACTAGAAAACTCCAGAGTCATTACTATTGAGTCCACTGAGACTCAAGGTGACACTGTAAACAGGTTAGAAATGCCCTTGTGGGTTTATGAAACTGTAACTGTTTATGAAAATAAAAAGCCTGATCTTTCTTCAAGGGAGCTGCTGGTGGTTTCAAACTGTTGAATTGTGGTTAGAAGCTCAACAAGTAACCACTTAGCCCCCCGAGCTGAAGTTATTAGATACATAAATATAAAGATTAGGCAAGGTGGAATGAAAGAAATCTTTCTAGGATTTTTTCCTCTTGAAAGGGAAAAATAGATGCTTATTTCAGTTCTGTCATAAAAAAAACTAGAATATAATTGATTGGATGTGCTTAATGGAAAAATGAAGAAAGGTACTTTTAAAAAACTTTTCTTTTAAATTGTGAGGTAGGTGGAAGTTTATGGATCAGATTGTCACTTTTGTATTAAAAAACGTATAAAATCTTCCAATGGTTTCCTATTTGTTTTTCCTGCTCCTTCTTATAAGATAACAATTACCACTTAAATAATGTTAATACCTGTCTACATTTGAGCCTATTACTTCACATTTTCTCCATTTCCCTTCCACTCCTGGTTAATGATCACAGTCTGTTTCTTTTAGTATGAAATTCCTTATCATCATTATTATTTTAATGACTGTGTCTCATATAATATTTGTCCTTCTGTGATTGAATAATTTCACTCAGCACAATGTCTTCCAAATCTGTCCAGGTCACGAGATGTTTCAATATACATCATTATTCTATAGCAATGCATAATTTTCTACTTTGTGTGTGCATAAAACTTTATCCAATCTTTCACTGATAGGCATTTAAATTGCTCTCATCTCTATGTTATTGTGAACAGTGCTGAGATGAATATGATTATGTACTATGTCTCTCTGGGTTGTGTTCCTTAGTTCTTTGGCATAATTGCTTGGACATATAATATTTCTATTTAAAACATTTCATATAATATTTGAGGAAGTGCTGTGCTGCTTTTTACAGTCATATCCACCAGCATGGCTTGAAGGTTCTAATCTCCCCATACCCTCTCTAACATTTGTTATTTTCTGCCCTTTTGATCTCTGTTATTAATTCTTCTGTGATGTGTTATCTAGTAATTATTTTGATTTGCATCTCTCAGATAAATAGTGATCACTATAATTTTCTTGTTTCTGACTCATGTGAGAATCTTCTTTGATGAAATATCTGTTCATGTTCTCCTCTCATTTAAGAAAGTTGTTTTTAATAGATGTGCAGTTCACTTGTTTACATTATGCTGTCAGAACTCTTTCAATAAAAATACATTATGTATGACATTTTTTTAACACTTTAGACAATATTTTTTCTTTTTGCTCCCAATTATTAATGGGATGTGAAAATAGACCCTACTAGGTTGGCAGTGAAAAAGCTATTCTGTATTAAAGACTGTTAAAAATTGTTTGATAAATTTGTGTGGCAACTGAAGCTGTTTTTCTTATCATCACATGAAAATTTGGACATCAGAGTGTAAGCATAAAGTCTTGGGTCAATTGTCAACTATTTTCTTTTTTTATGCTATATGTAACTTGGGTGTGAGGTACCTCAAGAAAGCAATCTTGCGTAGGAATACATGCACACTGAGGGATTAAGTCTCAAGAATACTGTGATGACAACGCTATTAGAGGCACTAATGTTTTTAATTCCTAAGGAGCACAGTCCCTTCATGAGGCTTACAACTAATAAGTGTGTCTGAAATCATGAGTGTGGCATTTCACTAGAGATAAAAGCCAAGTTGAAGAAGATGATGGCAGTAGGTGGGGAGCAGGCAAGTATTATCGACTCACTCTGCAAGAAAAAAAATCACTAGCAAGGTGATGATTGAGCATTGATTGCTTTCATTCTGAATTATAAATCAGATGAAGAGTCTCAAGAATGTAGAAGCCATGTAGGAGGCTACCCAAGTGACGAGTCTCTACTAATGAAAAAAGATTTATAGGTAATCATTACAAAATGGACTAGTTTCTCTGATGAAATATTAAACAGTGATAATTGGAAGCTCTTTATTAACAAATGGTGGGGTCCTGCAAGTCTTTCTCTAATTATTGATATGAACTAAGTCAATCTTTTGGTAAAACCCTCAGCACTCTGATATGGGGAAAATATGACTATAATGCTGAGATGAGTTTGTATCAGTAAAATTTGAATATAATAATCAGTTTTAATTGATTTCTTGATAAGAGGTTTACATTATAGAATGCTTACCTAGACATACATTTTATTAGATATCATATATATATTGAAAGAAGTAACTGAAATTCCCTGTCAGTGAGTTGATGCTGACTCATAGTGAGCCTGTAGGACAGGGTAGAACTGCCCTTGTGAGTTTCTGAGAGGGTGACTCTTCATGAGAGGGGAAAGCCTCACCATCTCCTGCGGAGCTTCTGGTGGTTTCAACTGTGGAGTTTGAGGCTAGCAACCTAACACATAAGTACTGCGTAACCATGGCTGCTGTAAAATGTGAGCCTAAATTCAAATCAGAGAACCATTTAAGCAATAGTCCCCTAAACATTTAGAGGACAATTTAAGTACTTTATACATTAGAAGATTGTAATATTAAGAGTAATTAATTTTGTCATATAAAAGGGTGTTTCTAAAGTATTATAGGTCTATGGAGTCTTTAGACTCAACCAGGTAAAATCATCTGCCTAGTGGCTCCCATTGTTTGGTCAGAAAGTTAAGCGTTAAAGAGGACTATATTGGGAGGCCTGGTGATAGAAACAAAATCATATTGTCCTAGGGCAGGGGTTCTCAACCAGTGGGTCGTGACCTTTTCACAAGGTTCATCTAAGACCATCAGAAACACACACATTTCCCATCATCTGGCTGCATGCAGATACATCTGTCTACATGCAGCTATGTGGATCCTGTTACCCATGCTACATTATGCTTCAAGAAAAAATTACATTTATTTGTAATTAGAAATAAATAATTCACAATATATAATTGTGATTAATCACTGTTTTAATTATGTTCAATTTTTAACAATGAAAATACATCCTACATATTAGATGCTTACATGACGATTCATAACAATAGCAAAATTCCAGTTATAAAGTACAATTGTGTTTGATCTAATTGATTATGGATTGTTATAATATCTGTAAGAGCTCCCAATAAAATTATTTTTATAAAAGTACTATAGAAATTATTTTATTTTTGTGTGTTATGTTATTACTCATCAACACCATAAAATACTCATAGAATATATTAAAATATAATCATGATATAAAATATAATGTATACTGTACACATCAACATACAAGTAAATTAATAAAATATAGTAAATCTTACACAATAATAAATCACAAAAATGTACCTAAAAGTTAGGAGTAATTAGGGCATTAAAATATTAATCTGAAAATATTTTTCTAATTAGTTGTGGGACTAGAGTTCTTAATGTTTCTTTTGAAATAGTTTTAAAATAAATCTATCCTTATTATCACTAAGTCTTGAATTGCTTTTCTATTTTCTATTTGCTCTATTTTATAATATTGAGTCAAATATATGAATAACAAGCAATTAACTTTTAATTTTAATATTAAATGACTGATTATGAAAATTGCTATTGTGTAAAGCACTTTATTTTCTACTCAAAAAGAAGCTCAATGCCTAGTTTTTGAATGATTGCTTTCTAAGGAGCCCTGGTAGTGCAACGGAAAAGGCATTGCTCAAATTGACTAGTGCCTCAATGGGAGAAATACCTGGTGAGCTTCTTAAATAAATATTACCACCAAGAAAATCCTACAGGATATGCTATACTGTCACAGTTTGTTGTTGGTGTTGGTTTGCTTATTTATTTTGTCTTTAACTGTTTAATTCGGCCCAACTCTAAAAAGGAAGTGGAATCATGGTGTGGTAGTGGTTATGTTTTGGCTGCTAACTGAAAGGTCAGCAGTTCAAAACCACCAGCAGCTCGCCAGAAGAAAAAAAACTTGGGGCCCATAAAAGAGGTACATTCTCAGAAACCCTCAAGGGCAGTTCTATCCTGTCCCACAGGTTCACTCTGAGTTGGAATTGAGTGAATGACATTGAAAGGGACAGAGGATACCTAGTATTAATAATGAAGACATTGGAAAACTATTATCCCAAAATTCCAAATTTAGTTCACACCTGTTACATATTTCCACCACTTGTCTGTCAGTTTGTCATACTGTGGTATCTTGTGTGTCCCTGTGATGTTGGTCATCAATATTTCAAATGCCTGTAGGTGACCCAAGTTGAACAAGTTTCAATAACGCTTTCAGACTAGGAATAGACTACTCTGAGACTAGGAATAGACTGTGAAGAGGGAATAGGCGTTCCACTTCTAAGGAATTAGCCGCTGAAAACCTTATTAATTACCCAGAGAGCAGCGAAAGATTTTAAGATATAGTGCTTGAAGATGAGCCTGTCAGACTGGAGGAAACAAACAATCGCTGCCTTTTCAAAGCAGAGTCAACAATATTGATACAGATGGATGGAGAAAAGCTTTCTGGACCTTCTTTTACTGATGAGACCCAACTCAAAAAGATAAGAAACTGAAAAGCTCCACTAATAATAGGAACTTAGAAAGTGTGGAGTGTGACTCTAGGAAAATTGGAAGTCATCTTAAATAAAATGTCTAAAGAGCTATGTCATAGGCATTTGTGAACTGAAATGGACTGATACTGGCCATTTTGAATCATTTGGATCATTGGCTTTACTATGCCCAGAACAAAAGGTGAATGAGAAGTGGCATTGCATTTATCCTCAAAAAGAACATTGCAAAACTTATCTTGAAGTACCATTCTGCGTGTGATAGGACAGTATCTGTACTCAATAATGATGTCCAGTTGGTACAATTATTATTCAAATTTCATGCAAACCACTAAAGCTGGATTGTCTAGAGAAACCCAGATTGGGCTGGGTTGTCCAGAGAAACAAGGCCAATGGCACGCATATATGTATAGCAAGTTTTGTTATGTTTGGTTTTTTATCAAAAGTAATTCCATCTCAATATTCTTGACCAGCATCACAAATCAAATGAGTCTGTTCTTCAGGTGATCATGAAGGCAGTTGAATACAGAATTTTTGAGGAAAAAACCTAGAAAATTGTACTTACAATTTTTGTTTTTCAATCAGGAGAATGCAGTTGCTCATTCTTTCAGGGCTCCAAGGGCCATCCTTGGACATTTTGTGGATAAACCTCATGTTATTCACTCTACAGGGCTGATAGTGCTCCTTCAGCTTCCTTTGCTTCCTAAAATCCCAAGAATGTTTGAAAGGACATGCTTTGAGTCTATCAAGAATGTCTCAAACTGCCCATTTGGCTCAGTAGAAATCATAGAGGGCAGAATTCTTCCAGGATGAGTTAGAGGGATAGAAACATTGCCTTCAAAGTGAAGAGACATAGAGAGAGACATGTCTACAAACAACAGCTTCACAATTTGATAATCTTGTTTATTAAATGTTTCTATGGATTTATAGTGGTATTTAATGACTTACCTATGATTGTTTAATTATTTCAACATAATCTTATTAAAACTATATTTAATGCCCTATAATTTAATATATGAGATGTTGCCCTTTTTGTTTACTTTTAGCTCTATTCTCAAAGATTTACCAGAACCCTATTGGCACAGTGGTTAAATACCTGCTGCAAAGCAAAGATCTGTCATTCAGTTTATCGGATCTGTGGGAGGAAGGATAGGAAGTCTTCATCTGTAAAACGTTTGCTTCGTGAGCACCGATAGTGCCCTATCAGTTGGAATCAACCCTATGGCAGTGCGTTTGTTTTACTAGTTTTATTCACTGATTCACAGATTCCTCCCTAGGTGAGCATAATAGGATTAACGCTCACGAGCCATTCAGACAGCTTACGCAAACTGTGCATTTTAGCACAACACATTTTACTGTGATATATAATATGAGAATATTATATTATAAACAAAATATTTTGTGCCTACCCAAACTTTGAAGATAGTATGGGTCATGGATATTCCTCTTATTCTATTAAGATATGCAGCCTTTATATTCTCATCTGGTTTAGTTATAAATCATTGGCTTGTGTTCTTCTTCTCAGTGGGCTTTGTTGCTTCTGAGCTAGATGGCCGCTTGTTTGCCTTCAAGCTTTTAAGGCCCCAGATGCTATAATTTTTTGATAGCTGGGCCCCATCAGCTTTCTTCACCATGTTTGCTTATGCACACGTCTGTCTTCAGTGATCATGTCGGGAAGATGGGTATCCTGCAATGACCGTTTAGCTGAGCAAGGTGCTATTGTATTGAGGGAGTGTATGCGAGGAGGCCCAATGTCCACCTGCTACCTTACTACTGAACCTATAAATATATGCACATAGGTCTATTTCCCCCATAATCATCTGTATTTAGGCTTCTATGTATGCCCTTTGCCTCCTACTCCTTTCCTCTATTTCCTTACACTTACCTCCTGTCCCACTACAATGTTCAGCCTTCATTCTGGTTTCAGTACTTCCTCTCAGTTACCTTGCCCTTGGTCACTCTCTACCAGTCCTCTCATCCCCTCCCTCCACTGGTTTTGAACCGCTCGTTGTTCTCTTGTCCCTGGATTGGCCAACACCTCCTCCCTTCCCCTACCTCCCACACTCTCATGTCCCTCCGGGACCATTGGTCCCATTATTTTCTTCTCACATTATTTGTCCAGTCTATCTTATCTAGGTGGATCTGCAAATATAGTAATATGTGCATAAAATGCAGATGGCTTTGACAGCACTGAAGTGGCACATAAGAACATGGCATTGACAGCACCATCACTGACAAGCTGACAAACAAAAAAGCCACAGACATACTAATTTAAAAGAGGAAAAAAAGAAAAAACAAAACAAGAAGACAGCAACAAAACAACAACCGAAAAAAAAACCTGTTAGTAGTTCGAGATCTATTTGTTGACCTTTAGGAGTATTTTCCAGAAGGGTGCTTTACTCAATTGATGTATGTATGGATTGTGATAAGAGTTGTATGAGCCCCAATAAAATGATTTATAAAAAAATAAAAATAAATCATTGGTATTTATTATTTCAAATTAATCAGCATTTTTGCCTTTTTTCTTTGACTTTTGAACATGTGTGACCTAAGTTTTTATCTTGACTATTTGTAGGTTTAGGAATTGGGATCTCTTCCCAGTTCAGTTATTTTGTTACTAATTTTTATTTTTAATATCATATAACTTTTTTTCCATCTATAAAAAATGGAATTGCAAGTGGTGTTTTAAATTTCCAAAATATATGTAAAATTGTGTTTTCCTTTAACCAAAAAGGACTATATACTAGAATTGAAAATATTAGTCTGTCATTTTATTATTATGTATCATTATGTTCTTTTATATCACCAGCATAATGAATATTATCATTTGGATATGCTGTATATAAAAATATAGGAAAGCAAGTATGTTTGAACATACTTTGACTTGCGTTGTCTCATGGACAACTGTATGTTTTATTAGAAAATTGTTTGAAAGGAATTATTAGAAGTTTTGCTGGTATTAGATCATTTGAAATGGTTTAAGGAAGAAGGATCCACTTAAGTTGTATGCTGCTAGAATGACAGAGTAACTTTAAGCCTGCTCTTCTTTATAAAGCGTAGTGGAGAAAAAGACTGAAGTTAAAGCTGTAATTGGTGAAATTATGTGTAGTCATACTAATCAAGAGAATGATATAATTGGTCATTTTTGTGGTTTGGTCAGTATTCATATTGTGTCCATGTTCAGACATGATTACATGTTAGTCCTTTTTTGTTTGTTTTTTTCTTTGATTATTTCATGATCACAGAGTGACCTTATTAGATCTTATTGTTCTGCTAAATTGCTTGTAATCAACAACATCAGGCCTAATTGCATTTCAGTTCACCTCCTGGAACCATGAGACAGCCCTTGCTGACAGCCCTACGACAGCTATGAAATTGCAGGGGTTGCTTTTATGCTTTATCAATTGTGGGAACTCCAAATTCTTAAAATGTTTATGGTGAGCATATTAGGTCTATTTTATAATTTATTAGGATTTGCTACATATACATTGAATGAAAAATGTTTGATAATCAATAATTGATTTTTATATTTGAAATCAGATTCAAAGAGAGAAAAATAAAATTATTTAAATTAACTTTTGGTAGAAATATAAAATATTGGCTATAAAATATATTCACAAGATATAATCAATCCACAGAACTACAATATACAGAATAAAAAATAAGAGAATATCACCATTGACCGATATTTCTGCCCTTTAACTTACTTATTCATAGTAAGAGCACTGCTAATGCTTTGCTAAACTCTAAATGGAACTCAACTTGCTCCACTTATCCATTTGTATTCTATTTGCACTGGTCCTAGAAGATTGTCTTCTAACTTTTCACCAAGTACACATTATCAATGTGGACAAAAAACAAAACATAGTTTAATTCACTGCACAATGTTTTTATGTTTTGTCTTTCAGGTGAAAACAATATTAAAGTGACTTAGGGAAGAAATATAAAACACTGTTATATATAATTAAAATATATTTACACACGCACTACTGATTAAAATACATTCGCTTATATACATAGATTCTTGTAAAAGCAAATATATTTTCATCAGAAATTTATGATATTATAATTCTCAAGAAATAATATTAGTTAAAATTTGAAAATGTATATATATTTAAGATGTCGATTTTGGCATAATACTTTGGAAAGTTTTATTTCATTATAGGCTCTTTCTTAAGCTGTGTTCTGTCACCACAGTTCAGTTATTTTCTATATAAAATAACTCTATATTTATGAAACTCTTCTTTAGAAAAATGATCCTAGAGGAGTTAAAAGATTCCTTATGATTCTGACAGGTAAGCCTTGGGCTACTAATCTCAAATTGCAGTTCAAACCCACTGGCTGCTCCACTGGTAAAAAACGAGGCTGTGTGCTCCCTGAAAGTTTTGTAATATCTCTTACATGTTTACCAATCTCAGGAATACTATATAGGGATGGTATGAATGAGAATCAACTTGGTATTAATGAATGGTTTGGGTTTGGGGAAAGAATGAGATTAAGAGTAAATCTTGCCTGCATGATTTTAGAACATCTAAACATAAATGAGACATCCACTGATACTTAAGTTCCTGGTCTTTAAACAGCTTATGTTGTAAGCAGAGATCTATGAATATCAGATGGTAAAACTCAAGACAAAGCTTTTGAAATTGTCAAAATATCAATAAGGTTAAAAGGGAACAAAAAATCAAGCAACTGTTAAGATCTTGCTAGTTTTGGAGAAAAAATATAATTGCACTGTTAGCAGAGTAAAGCATAACAAAAATATGCTGTTGTATGTGCATTTATGTTGTCTACATTTACCGATGTGGAAACCGAGACCCCGAATTATAACGTTACATTTGCAAGATGGCATAGAGAGAAAAGAAGTAAGTTGGCATTTGAACATGTGGAATAAATTCCCAAACCTGCATTCATAAGTGTTTATATTTTCTCATAATTTAATGTTATTTAAAAAAAAAGAATAACGGTTTCCCTTTGTTTGATTTTGTTTTAGCTCTCTATTATAAGTATCACTTTTTATACATCTGAGGAGACTGAATCTCAGATGGGGTTACAAAGAATATCACAAGTCTATTAACCTGAGTTAAAATTTATATTTTTATTAGTAGTCCATAGTTTGCATTTGGGTTCCTTGTGTTGAAACAAGCCAGTCCAGTAAGGCAGATGAGGGGTACTCCTCCCCCACCGAAAAAGGGGCCAAAGCTCAGTGGGCAGAGCTTTCGGCATGCTCACTTTCCCGCTCCGCAGAGCGTCCAGCACGTCTCTCCGCTTTAGTGCACCCTGGGGCATCGCCTGAGAAGGTTCTCTCTGGTCACAAAAAAATTTTTTTAATTGAAAACACTTTCTCTTGAGCTTCATTTTTTGTGATGGCTGATTTAAGAAAACGGCATCGTAAGCCCTACCGGGCTGCTGTACTCCATCCTATGAGGTCATTAAGATTCTTTATTAACGCCGGGGCATTGATTTTATTTTTAGTTTAATAGATGTGCACTTGTTCCTATTTTGTTTTAATTTACCATTTACTAGTGACATGTTTTTATTATCGTTGCATATTTGTTTTTGCCATCGGCATACTTTCGTTGATGAAGTCTCTTTTTAAATGAATTTTCCAATTTAATTGAATTTTTGGATTTTTATAATGCCTACCCTCAGAATTAATACCAGAAGTCCTCCTCCCTTATTCCCAGCACAGATATCAAAATTTGGGTATACTTAATTCCTTTTCACAAAATGGAATAGTATTTGCATATAACTTATGAACATCCTGCTGTATACTTTAGATTATCAAGAATTCACAAGCTAATTATAATCCATGACACAATGCAAATACTATGTGAATATTGCTATATTTTCTTAATGTTTTAGGAATTTTTATGGCTACTCTGTTAGACTGGGTTGACTGGAGAAAAAAAATTCAACAATACTCATATGTGTGTAAGAGAGCACTTTATATCAAAGAACAATTTTATATTGAGAAAATATCTAAATTCTGTCCAGAACAAACAAGTCCATAACTCCAAAATTAGCCCATATATCCAATATTAGTCTAGAAATTCCTCTTCAGACCCAGGTAGCACATGCAATGATGCTGAATGCAGGAACATCACAATCTGGTGGATGGAAAATCTGGTGGATCCAATGTAAGTAGAAATGTCTCAGCACTGGCATGGGTCTCCATGTAGCTTTTCTAGGGTCTCCACGTGCTTCCACATGGCTTGTCAATAGGGCAGTGATGTGGAGAGAGAGTGTGGCGCACATCCAGGAGAAAGGAAGTTCCCAGAATCAGGCTGTGACTTGATTGACAGGCTAGATTCCACCCCTATACTTAATTGTCAAGTTGACATGAAATTCTGAAACTACCACAGCCACTTAATTGTTGTTGTTGTTTTTCATAACATCTTCTATCCACTGTAATTCGAAGATGCAGGGTCCATTAATGTAGAACTCGTGGCTACCGAATGCTTAAGTTTCAAAGATTTTTGTTTATTTTGCACACGAAACTTTTAGCATGTATGTTTTCATGCAAATATTTGATTCTAATTTCTGATTCATCTTTATTCTTTTAGTGTGTCGGCCACAGAACAAAAGTGCTTGCATTAGGCTGGGTTGACAAGAGAAACAAATACAGTGACACATATATAGGTGTATGAACTAGCTTTATACCAAAGGAGTACGTATGCTTCAAGAAAGCATCACAGCCCAGTCCAACCCCAGTCCGTAAGTCCAATACTAGGCCATAAATCTCTCTTCGGACTCACATAGCCACATGCAATGATGCAGAACTCAGGGAGATCACAGGCCGGTGAATGAAGAATCTCTCCGATCCAAGCATTGTAGGACTTAGGCAGCTTTCAGCGTCAGTGGCTAAGAGCCTCAGCAGGTGGGAAGGCACAGTGACAGAGAGGTTCCCAGGGTCCTTAGTCGATGCCCCCAGCAGGGATCATTAGGCTGTGACCTAGCTGACAAATGGGATACCACCCCTATACCTTTAGACATCTTCAAGTTGACATAAAGTGATCTAACTACCACTGTGCTCAAAACCCAAGTTTCCTGTTAGGAAAACCTATGATTCTTTTAATATTCGTGTTAATCACTTAGTGCTGGTATAACAACAAAACAATTTTTAAAAGTATGACTTTAAAAAATAAAAATTTAAATTCATAGTGAGCATTAAGAATTCTCAATTAATGGTATGATTCTAAAAGAAAGATCTATTCCACCGCTCTTCTAGCATTTTTGTAGCCAGTAGTAATTCATGGAGCTCTTGAACTTACTAGTGTTTACTTCCTAGGGTGTCTTCCCTGTGTGTGTGGGTCTGTGTACGTTCTACACTGTTAGGACCTTCTTTACCCATGTGCAAAGGAGCAGGGCCTTCAAGACATTTGTTGGTGGGGGAGGGAGTGGGAGTGACAGAATCCAGTATATGGACATTTCATAACCTGATAGGCATTGCCAAACCATACATCACCTATAGTTTCTCCTGCCAGCACCTCAAAGTTGCACAGTTTTGCATCTGACTTTCAGATCTATCGTGCATTTTTAGGGCAGAGACCTTTGGGCACTGTGGATCATACGTTTGACTGTTAGGGCAGTAGCTGGTGCAGATCCTCCAACTTCTTTAGGGGAGAAAATGAGCCCATCGGCTCCTGTAGAGATGAACTGTCTCAATAACACATTCTATGGCAGTGAGTACGGGTTTTTTATTGTGAGTTAATTTTTGGTGAAATGAGCAAAGTCTAAATCCAGATCGTTCTGTTTTGTTGTTTTTGCTTTGCATTTGGCCATCCCGGTTTTGAACACCATATGTACAAAACATCATTTTCCACTGAATTATTTGTTACTTTGTCATACAATACTCATGCATGACTAGGTTTATTTATTACTTATCTTGTTATATATACCTATTTGTTTAGTCCTTCATCAACACTATATTCTCTTGATAATTAAAAGCATATTTATTTTTCAAGAATATTTTCACTTTGTAAATGTGACATCCCATAGCAACTATGATATTTCTGTAAAGAAGGATGCTATAGAACTTGTATGTTTTATGAAAGCCTTGTGAAAACCTTTTGAAATCAAACTTCCTCTCTTCCTTCCCTCTGGTGGGCA
The DNA here is from genome assembly GCF_050624435.1 of Tenrec ecaudatus. Classification (NCBI taxonomy): domain Eukaryota; kingdom Metazoa; phylum Chordata; class Mammalia; order Afrosoricida; family Tenrecidae; genus Tenrec; species Tenrec ecaudatus. The sequence continues at coordinate 239,934,955 of NC_134531.1, forward strand.
TTATTTTTAGGATGCGTTATTTCTGTTCTTTCTCTGATATTTTGTCAAATTCCCTATATGTTTCCAAAGAGTGGACAAAGGTTTGCACTGTTCTCTAACCTTAGCTTTTAATAAGTTTTCAAATTATATGGATTTTTAAGCTTTTGCACCCTTTAGAAATAGACATGTCAAAGATTCACTTTTGTGTGTATTTTTTACCCGAGAAATTATTTCTACTTCCAAATGACAAAAGATACAAACACAAATTTATATATATATATATATATATATATATATATATATATTATAAACACTCTCACCTCTAACCTTCGGACAACATATTTGGGAATATTGGGATTCAGTTTAATTAGTTTTCAATTTGGCAGTGGAATCCACTGCAATTATATAATGACCTAGCAATCTTTTATAATAGCTGTGCAAATTTTTTACTTCTGTTTGCCAATTTTTAGCTTAAAGACACTAAAGTTATTGTCATTTGTTGCCTATTATTATTATATTGTCAGCTTCACTCACACCATTTCACTTGGAAATCCATGTGTAATGTCTGAGATTAAGAAAAATATAGACAAAGAGGATGATTAATTACAATATCATTAATGGTTATTAAAAAGAAATTATTTTCCTCACTTAAGTAAATACATAAAATAATTAACTATCATTATTTTATGTATTCTATGGATGAGGTTTTCATTGAAAATATAAAATAGATTCAGTTATTTTAAGTAATTAATTAGCTCATATGATAGCCTCTAGATTGAACATCATAACATCATCAAGTCCAAATTCATAGGAACACTAAAAGCAATAGAATATAAATTAATATATTCGAATTAACATTTTTATAAAAGTCGAGATACATGATGCATATATGAATCATATATCAGATATATAAATCTGTCATTTTATAACATAACTGAATCTTTAATTTCTTCTATTAAGATTGGTGATTAATTACTGCAATTATATGAATATTAAACAAAAGCTATTTGAACAATTCATATGGAAAAAAATCAAAAGTCAGAATTAACTTGAAAGGAAATTAAAACAAAGTGAAACTCACATTTTAATTCATAGGGTATAATTGATTAAGTTATATTATTTGGCAGCACTGAATCCATTCCAATTAATCAAGGAAGTTTAAATATCCAAAAGAAAGTCAATGATACAACTGCTGAAAAACATTATCTTAGTTCAAATTTGTTTTTTATTTTGTTTTGATTTTATAAAATAAAATATAGAGATTTACACTTAAAATCCAGTATCTTCTGAATGTGCAATATTCATATTTATTTGTATCTGCAATATATTTCAACTTTCAATTATCTGCAATGAATATCAAAGTAGATATAAATACTTTCTCTCAGTAAGAAGATATAATTATTGCAACAAGATGATGAACTGGGTTCACTTGAGATTGGAGTAATATAATTTACTGTCTTTATTACTCACGATGGTAGTAGTGAGAGTAAATTCTGGGAAGTGTAGTGAATGTTTAATAAATGATACCCAATGGATAAGAGCTCCTGTGGTACTGTCCACTAAGTGTTGACTGAGACCAGAGAGGTTGTGGGTTCACATTCACCAGCTGCTCAGACAGGAAGATAAGGCTGTCTGTTCTTGTGGACAGTACAGCTTCATAAATCCTATGTAGGTTTGCTTTATTGTGACTCAACCTACTGGTAGTGAGCTCTTTTGAGATTGGATGGCAGTTTCTTAATTCTAAAAAAATGAGAATGAATGTAATAATTTTAGTAATATTAATAAGTCATGTATTAAGCACATATGTTCTGAATTCTTAGCTGTGAATAAATATAAATATCCATATCTACCTACTTATCATCTATGACCTATTTACTCTCAACAAGTCTAAAAGAGGTATTTATTAACCCTTATTTTTTAAATAAGAAAGATGGGATTCCAAAAGATGAGAAAATCTGTATACACTAGATATTACATATATTTTTTACTCCAAAATCTACATTCTTGTATTTATATTTTTATTTTATTTATTCATGTGTTTATTGTATTTCTTGAAATTTGTATTCTGATTACTAGAATTTGTCATTCAAAATTTATTATTTCCTAAAGTTAGCACTCATTAATTTATTAGTTGCTTCGCCGTTTTGAGACCTGTGTATGTGTGCAGCCACACTGACCTTAAGAACTTGCAACTACTACCATCAGTCAATTCTAACTTACTGCGACGCCCTGCTCCTGAAGTGGTTATGCATTGACCTGTTAACCACGAGGTCAGCATCTTAAAAACACAACTGCTGCAAGGAAGAAACATGCAACTGTTGAACCTAGTCAAGAGTTACAGCCCTGCTCTGTCCTGGGGAGTCCCTGTGAGTAGGACACAGTGGAAAAGCAGCAGAGGAACTGCTTTTTTCTGGAAGCATGATATCTTGTGATATCTTAATTTGCACATCACCCAGTCGATTCAAATGGCTGAATAAAATTATATAAATGAGATACCCAGTTTTTGAGTAAGTGAAAGTATATAAATATTCATGCACTGACATTTGCAAATATACCTGCATCACTTAGTGCATCTTTGAATAATTATTTATCTCTTTAATTTCAGGTACTGAGTTATATCACTATTCACCAATATAAATTAAAATTTTGATATAAAGTATGTATGCATTTTTGAACTAATGCTTGCAAGTAAGTAATTATTGACAAAAACTGATGCTTTTACACTATTTCAACAAAAGTTTCTAACAGAGCCTTTAAATTAAAATGTATGATCCATCAAATATTTTAATGAAGAAGAAAATTTAAATATGTGAATGAGTCTTAAATGTAATAAATAAATATTTGCATATACACACATGTAATGATATACATGCACCAACAGGGGTACATGCTGCTCTCTTCTCACAATACTCTTTTTCTGCTGTCTCATACAGCACTCTTTGCTTTTCTGCACTCTACTTTTCTTCCAGGTTTTATAATTCATTGCAATGGCCACATAGAACTCCCAGAAAATGCTTTTGTTTATATTATTTATTTTGGAAATTATCAGTTTGCAATTCAGGTTAGAAATGTTCAGGATACAGCTCTTCAGTCAAAACATGTTGCAAGGTTCTCTTTGGACTGCTAATAATTTCCCAAAGGATGTGGTACGCTGCTATGAGCCTCAACCTGAAGATGACTATTAGCACCAACACCATGTGTCACCAAGCCCAGTTCATCAAATTAAGTGCCCTGGAGCACTCCACTCCATTAAGTCAGTCGCTTACCTCAAAGCGCTCAGCTTTACTCCCTCTGTGGGTTGGAAAATCCACTGCTGGGCCTCAGCTCTGAGTTCTGGTTCCGCTGCTGTTCATTTGTCATCACGCTTCTCCCCTCAAATGGTCTCGTGGATAAAGAAGGATCACTGTGCAGGGATTGTGGGGTCCACAGGGTGCATTAAACTCCTGGGTTTTTTTAGAAGTGATATCCTCATCCTGCTTATATAATGATTGGAGTATAACTGTATTTCTCCTTAAATTACATTTTCAGTACAATAGAGAAGTGATTGTGTATTTCTTTACATAGATGCATTATTAAAATAAACGAAATTGGGATAATATGCATTTCACATGTATCAGACTCAGAAAAAGAGCACTACATTTTCTGATATGAACCATGTATTCATTTTTTAAATATTAATTTAATAAATTAATATGTAGCTGAAATTTAGAAAACAATATTATTTCATTAATCAAATAATTATGTAACATATAACATAATGCATGCTGTATTGAATGATGTGCATTATTTAGTGAACTAATTCCCTTGGCTTTTTATATTCTTGTGTCAACTGATAAAACGACTTCTTAAGATTTGGATGAAATACATATATGAGCAGTATAATAGGTAGTATATGTTCAACTACAATATTTATAAAAATTCAAAGCATTTCAATTATGTTAAAACTTTACCTGTGTTTGGGCACAATATGTCCATAATTCTAAACATTTCTATTGCTTCTGTAACTTTAAAAAAATAAGTCAATTTTTAATGTCTTTAAGGTGTTTAAATCTTTTAATGTATAACTGAATAACTGAGGGCTGGCAATTGACACAAATGTGCTGCCCCAGGGCTCCTAAATCCATTATGAGAAACATAAATCAACTTACCTAATTGGGAAAATGACAGCATTTTTGATATAAGAAAACACAGTATTGATTACATAAATTTTTATGTTGCCTAAAACTAATGACAGCACGAGTATACTTCTGAGTTGTAATAAGTTGTATAAGAAAAATATCCATATTACCTCACTGATCCAATCTAGCTAGAACCTCCAACCTACGATATAAAATACTTTCTTCTTAAGGAACAACAAATGTTAAACATGACTAATTTTTAGGTATACAAGTAAGTAGGCTAGAACGCAATGCTTCTTTCTTACAAGGCATGCTTGGAGCTTTATAATGTCGGTTCTTCATTTCAACTTATATAGCCCTGTGATTAAATGCCTGAAAGACTTCAGTATTCGTAAGGATGTATATTCCTGTTTGTAATCACTTCTCATTGTTTTTCCATCCATTTCTAGATGTACACAAGTATCTGTTTAATTTTACTTAAAAATGATCTCACTGTCTCTTGTCTAAAGTTGTTCCAGGAACACTTATAAACACTTGAGACAAAATAAAAATAATAATTTTTAAATAAACTCTTCTCTTAATAGTTCAGGAGCTCTGGTTGGGTTAGTGGTTCTTGTAGGCTGCGGTTCTCAAGGCCAACAGTCAATCTACTACTAGTCACTCTGTAGAGGAAAATTGTGCCTTTTTATTCCCATTAAGGGTTACTTATAGTCTCAGAAACTCACAAAAGATGTGCAATCCTGTCCTATAGGGTCACTATGAGTTGGCATTGACTTGATGGCAACGAATTAGTTAATACTGGATTTAAAAGCCGTCTAATGCTTAATATTAATGTTCACTTGTTAATAGTCTAAAGCAAGTGCATTAAATATGCACAAATCTTACCCAAAGGTTTACATACATTTATATTTTGGTGAAAGATAACTTGACTATTTGCAAAATCCCCATGTGATTAATTCTTCATTGAATTTCATTTGAATATTAAGCAGGAATTTGAACAGTCTTGCCACCAGGCAGAGTGCCTTATAAAACGACCCAACATCACCCTCCTACTCATCCCAGAGAGGGCAGTCTCCTGTAGGGGCAGGCCTGGGTGTGTCCTACATGGAGATTGCCATATGGGGTCCCCTAGTCATGAGTCATGCTCTCACTGCCGTCGTCAGGTTACCCTGGATCAATGCATAGAATGTATAGGTCACAATCATGAGCTTGTTCCCCATTCTATAGTCCCACCTGTAACAGTGAGGTATTGCTCTGCCACCAATCATGCTTTTGTGACAGTTTCCTTTGCTCTCTATGTCTGATTTAAGCAAGCGATTCCCTGTAACTCCTTGGGTGGTAGATGACCTCATGCTAATTGTCTCCCTCATCCTGACTATATTTCTCTTTCTTGTTTTTGTCCCTTTTAAGACCTAGTGCATTTTTCTGTGCGTTCCCTTTTGGATTTGGGTTTGGTGTCGTGGTTATGCGTTGGCAGCAATCATCGTGGTTGGTATTCTGAAAACAGCAGCCGTTCCTCAGAATAAAGACTATGCTTTCTACTCTCGTAAAACGTTGCAGTATTGGAAACATACAGAGGTATCACTATGACTCAGAATGGACACAATGGCAGTGGGTTTGGATTGTGTTTCTGTACCTAAAACAGACTCATAAGTCAAAACCCAATTCTCAGGATGGTACCTGCTCTTCTAACAAGTATGTGTTGATGATGATTCTTGTACTTTTGCTGAATCCTCAGTTTGTCTTAGATATTTCCTTCATGTTGTGGTCAAAATCAGATAATAAATACTGGCGTACAGTCATGATAATAGACATTACTGGTTCAAGAAAAAAATAAATCTAACTGTTGCCTGAAGATAGAGTAGTCATATACCATGATAATAATACATGCTTTTTAATCCCATTTGTTAATTTACAATTCTAATGATAGACCTTGAAGGTCAAGAATAATTGATGCAGATAAAAGGTGCTCATTAGTCACATTCTGGATAATGCTATTATTTTATATAATACACTAGAAATCATTAAATCATAAAATGGCAGATTTTCCAGCTTTTCATCTTAGTTTTCTTCTAAGGTAAATGCAGGACACAAAATGTCAGGCCTACTCAGCACCTGGCCTATACTTGCATAATTTCCTTTTCTCAACCATGTTTTAAAGTCTAACCAATTTTCCAAATTAAGGACACTATCAAGAGAATTATCTTATGCCCCAGGAAGATGATTTATAATGCTCTCTATCATAAGATGATAATGATTTTTCTAAAGTGAACAAGAGACATGTATAAACCAAAGACATAAGAATGCATTTTGGGCTTTGCCCTTAATTCTAGCTACAATCTAAGAACAATTAGTTCTTATGACATGGCCCTGTTTGGTGGGCACCCTCAGAAGGAGGTCACTGAAGCTATGGTTGGTGTAGCAAAATCTGGTGAGGAAAGTAGATGGCCCACCACTATCAGTAAGAATAGCGTGTAGGGCCTTAAAAGATTGGTTTTAAACAGGCAGCTGTTTATATGAGGCACCAACTAAGTCCACCTGAAAGGATGCTAGCCTGTGTTATCCAAGAATTGTACATAATAAAATTCAAATCCAAAGGAACTTAAATTATGTACAAGTGGTTTGCAGAAGTTTATAAGTTACAGTGGAAGCCAAAAGTCATATTCAGGGTTTTCACATGAATTAGGCCTCTGGTGAATCCTCTCTGACCATATATTTCAGGGAGGTGAATGGCCTTGCTCTCAGATAGACAGCCTTGTGAAGTCAATTATAAGAGATGCAGCTAGGTTAAACTATAATACCTTATCATTCACTCTCCTTTTAGACCCATTTTAAGGTTGTTTCAGTTTTTAATAATTTCTGTTTTCTTTCAATTAAGGTTTTTCTATGTTGTGGCTTTTCATTGTTGTTAATTTTTATGTTTGTTTGTTTGCTACCTGATTGTGTTTTGTCTGATGTTTATTTTATTATATGTTAAATCTAAGATAGGTAGTGATATTGAAACAGCAACTGAATTGGGATTTGCCTAGGGGCACAGGGCGGATGGTGGGAGCTGGAGAGTTAGCAGCAATGAGCAAGAGAAGAAAATGTTCAGAAATTGTCTTGATGATTGCACAGTCTCCTTAATCTGATTGTGTCATATGCTATGTGTAGTGTGTGCCAATAAAACCATTAAGAAATGAAATCTTCTTGATTTTAATTCTAAATATATTTTTTATGCCTATAGGTACTCTGGGGTTTTGTGTTTTATGCCTCGGGATGTTGACTGGAAAGCCAGCATTTTGAACCCACCTCTAGCTCCACAAGAGAAAGATGAAGCTTTCGACTCCTTTGAAGATTTAGAGCTTGGGAAAACTACAGGGGCTGTTCTACTCTGTCCTGTGGAGTTGCTCTGAGTCAGAATCGACTAGATGGCAAGGAGCTTGCTTGATTGGTTTTTGGCTTGAATAAAAATCAAAATATAGTATAGACTGAGAACAAACCAATTGTAAAATTGGTACACTCTATTTCTTATAAAATGTGTTTTTAGTAAATGGAGTAATACTTTCTAGAATAACTTCTTTATGTTTCACAGATGAAAAAAAAGCAGGGGCAAAGGAATAATAGCATTTCCCATTCCATGAAAAATGTTTTTGTTTGTTGTTCTAAAATTTACCTCAGAATTACTTAATGTACCTACTTGGACACTGTCTAAATGACTATTAGGTAAAGTTGAATTTCACAAGAAATAAATGAGAGAAAGTATAAAGAATGAATTTAGTCAATGAAAATAAAAAAATGCGCATAACATTTTTTAAACGTTTTATTAGGGACTCATACAACTCTTATCACAATCCATACATATACATACATCAATTGTATACATTCTTTGCCCTAATCATTTTCTTTTCTTTTTTTTTCCTTTTCTTTTTTTACATTTTATTAGGGATTCATACAACTCTTATCACAATCCATACATATATATGCACATAACATTTTGAAGCAGTTTTTTACCTTTTTTTGCAAAAAAGGAGGAAATGAAGCATTCCACCACAAAACTAAAATGTTTGTTCCCCATATTCCACTTCACATCAAGCCTTGATTTCATTCATCATTCTCTTTGCCCCACACCTGAGCCAGCTGTGCCTTCACATGGCAGCAGACGCCTGGGCCTGTAACCTTCAGCTATCCAGCCAGCTCTATGATGTGATACTTCCAGCAGCACACGGGTGTCAGCTCTTCACTTTCTCTCTCTTCCTCTTTATCATCAGTACAGTTCAGATGCCGATGTTAGCAGCAGAAATGCATAGGCCACGTGCTTAATCCTGAGAACAGGTGGCGTTGCTTCATTAGGTTTCCAATTCATAATGACAAGAATGTATTAATGAATTGTGGTATACAGTCTATGTGAAATCTGTAGCAATTTGGTGCTGACAATTTTGTTGAATTTTATGACAAAGTTTCAAGATTGAAAATCAGTCATGCATGCCCAGAAAATTTACACAGCTTTTTACCAAATACAACAGAGGTTAGTCATTTTTAACATTTGCACATGACCCCATGGTCTAAAAAGGATTATGTTTCTGACCTTGGTCATGCAAATTAGCCTCCATTTCTCTCTGCCCTAAAACGAACATGAAAAAAATAGATGTTTGATTTCTAAATACTTCCCCAGGCTTATTATCTCCAATTCTCTGCATTAATAAAGCATATTCTTTAAATATAAAGTAGGCATAATATACATGTTCTCAGGAGAGATAGCATGGAAAAGGCAAAGGACAAAACATGACTGGACAGGGCCAACCAAAGATAAGGAAGACACTCAATAAGATCAGTCGATGCAATGGTTGCAACAATTAATTCAAACATAACAAAGATTGTGTAGAAATAGTGTTGGTTTCTGTTGCACATAAGGTCACTATGAGTTATAACAAACATCACCTAACAAAAGCATGCTCAGTATTATGCTAGATTACGAAGCAAATATGAACCTAGAGATAGCCTTTCTATTATCACATGGCTCTTAGCTGAATGAACAGAATACTAGAAAGATATTTTGTGTGCTTTGTTGTCTATGGAAAGGCGTTCTACTATATAGAAAGATGGTAAAAATTATATAACATATTATGAAGAATGAGAACCAAAAAGTTAAATGAGAAACCTGTAAATATACCAAGAGACAGTCATTCAAGCAGAGAACAAGGAAATGGAACATGAACAAATTGTACCGAAGTCATGACCACCAATGATGTCTTGGCATGTAGCAATAGTATGTGATTTGGGTAAATTGGCAGGAACCACATTTGTCTACAGATATGTTGTTGTTAGATGCCGTCCACTTTCTTCTGATTCGAAACAAAGCTATGGACGAGAGGAGAAGCACTTCCAGGTGCAATACCATGCTCACCATTTCCCATATTTGAGCCCACTGATGCCTTCACTGGTTCAATCCATGCTGTTGACATTTGACCCCTTTTTGATGCCCTGCTCCTTTACCAAGAAGGATATCAAGTCCTTCTTCAGTGACTGGTCTTTCCTGACAACATGTTCAAAGTACATGAAACACATTTCCCCCATCCTTGCCTCAAAGGAACATTCTAGTTGTACTTCTTCCAAACCAAAGGTCTTTGTTCTTTTGCCAGTGCATAGAATTTACAATAGTCTACACCAGTGTGGTACTTATAAATAATCTGGTGTCAATTTGGGACTTTAGAGGATTAAGAGTAAAGGGGTGGCATCTAGTCTGTTAATCAAATCATAGCCAATGAGGCTTCTGTGTAAGCATGCCCTTCTCCTGAGACTTTTGGGAACTCCTGTATTTTCCTCCTTGGAGGTGGGAGAGACTCTCTTCTTGACACACTCCCTTGGAGATGTTCTGCTGACAAGACATATGGCACCATGCTGATAGACCCCATGTCCTGGGAAATGGAGGAGCCAGGCCCTGCCAACACCGAGATGCTTACAACGTCACTGGATCCAAAGACTTTCTACCCATTGGATTGTAATACTCTTGCATTTGGCATCAGTGAATGTGTTTAGTGAGTCTGAAGAAGACTTTATAGACGGATAACAGACATATGGGCTAATATCAGACTCATGGGGTTGGACTGGACTGGGTTGCGTTGCCTTCTTAATGTATAATTACTCTTCACATAAAACTCTTTCTTTTTTTTTTATTAAAAAACATTTTATTAGGGGCTCATACAACTCTTATCACAATCCATACATATACATACATCAATTGTATAAAACACATCTGTACATTCTTTGCCCTAATCATTTTCATTTAAAAAAATTTTTTTTAATTTTAACAATTTATTAGGGGCTCATACAACTCTTATCACAGTCCATACATATACATACATCAATTGTATAAAGCACATCTGTACAGTCCCTGCCCTAATCATATTTTCTCCTCTTTTCTTTTTTTACATTTTATTAGGGACCCATACAACTCTTGTCACCATCCATACATATACATACATCAATTGTATAAAGCACATCCATACATTCCCTGCCCCAATCATTCTCAAAGCATTTGCTCTCCACTTAAGCCCCTTGCATCAGGTCCTCTTTTTTTTTCCCCTCCCTCCCCTTTCCCCCCTCCCTCATGTGCCCTTGGTAATTTATACCTCGTTATTTTGTCATATCTTGCCCTTTCCGGAGTCTCCCTTCCCCCCTTCTCTGCTGTCCCTCTCCCAGGGAAGAGGTCACATGTGGATCCTTGTAATCAGTTCCCCCCTTCCAACCCACTCACACTCCACTCTCCCAGCATTGCCCCTCACACCCTTGGTCCTGAAGGTATCATCCACCCTGGATTCCCTGTACCTCCAGCCCTCATATGTACCAGTGTACAGCCTCTGCTCTATCCAGTCCTGCAAGGTAGAATTCGGATCATGGTAGTTGGGGGGAGGAAGCATCCAGGATCTGGGGGAAAGCTGTGTTCTTCATCGGTACTACCTCGCACCCTAATTAACCCATCTCCTCTCCTAAACCCCTCTATGAGGGGATCTCCATTGGCCGACACTTGGGCCTTGGGTCTCCACTCTGCACTTCCCCCTTCATTTAATATGGTATATATATACATATACATATACACATATATACACACACTTTTATCGTTGTTGTTTTTTTTGCATGATGCCTTACACCTGGTCCCTTGGCACCTCGTGATCGCACTGGCCGGTGTGCTTCTTCCATGTGCGCTTTTTTGCTTCTGAGCTAGATGGCCGCTTGTTCACCTTCAAGCCTTTAAGACCCCAGACACTATCTCTTTTGATAGCTGGGCACCATCAGCTTTCTTCACCACATTTGCTTATGCACCCATTTGTCTTCAGCGATCCTATCATGGAGGTGTGCAGTCAATGATATGATTTTTTGTTCTTTGATGCCTGGTAACTGATCCCTTTGGGACCACTCGATCACACAGGCTGGTGTGTTCTTCCATGTGGACTTTGTTGCTTCTGAGCTAGATGGCCGCTTGTTTATCTTCAAGCCTTTAAGACCCCAGTCACTATCTCTTTTGATAGCCGGGCACCATCAGCTTTCTTCACCACATTTACTTGTTCACCCACTTTGGCTCCAGCCGTTGTGTCGGGAGAGTGAGCATCATAGAGTTCCAATTTAATAAAAGAAGGTATTCATGCATTGAGGGAGTGTTTGAGTAGAGGCCCAAGGTCCTTCTTATACACATTTCTGTGTTTCTTAATTTGTTTCTCTATCTACCCAGGCTAACACAATCAGCATCACAATTCAAATGTATCAATTCTTATTTGATCATCCTTATTCAGTGCTTTTCTGAATTAAGCAGCAAATTGATTATTTGCTTTTTAAGGAAACATCCTAAAATTTTTTAAGGAAGTTAATTCTTGTTTTAGAACAGATAACAAAGATGAGAACTAATTTGTAGACCACACCCTGAATGTAAATATGTTTGAGTCACACCCTAATATATAAGATTTAAAATATAGCTCATCTTAATCCTATCTTACTTACAAAGCAGACACCTTGCTCCAAAACAGAATTACAATCATTCGTATAGAAGCTAGGATTTACATAACCAAATGGACCCCTATGGATACAAGGGCCATATTAAGTCATTAACTGCACTGGCAAGGTCCATTTGGAGTTTCCAAGTCATGCAAATGGTTAAATTAATTTTATCAATGGAATGTAGTCTCCGCCCCTCAAATTAAAACATTTGTTAATTTCCATACTGTACTCAGTGGAGAGAAGATATTTAGTTTTTTAAAAATTTATTTTAGCAAAAAAGTAACTTCCCTCATCTAACACTGCAAACTGCAATATAAATCATCTTGGAACAGCAGTAAGTTCATACTTCAAACAAATTTAAAATATTTAACTTAAAATCAAAACTATAAAAAAAGTGAGTTTTTATATCTGTTCCTCAACATTTGATTAGAATGCAAATGTATGGAAGTTAGATCAAGGAGATTAGCTTTATATAGAAAAATATTAGAAAAGTCAAAATATAATTTCATGAGATTCCATCTTTATTCTAGTGATGAAATGGAGAATTGCCTTGGTTCTTTCAGGATTCTAAAGTTAAGTCAGTAGGAATTCACTGGCCGTGGATTTGAAGAAACTGTGTTGAGCTACTTGCCAATGATGTTTGAAAGTTAATAGAGTTTTACCCTAAGTACCTGATGAAGCTTTTTTAAGTAATGGATTTTCTGTTAGGCCAGAGATAGTTTTCCTTAAATAGAGGAAAATTTGAGGAAGGCCTAGGGAAAAGAAAAAAGGCTTGAAAAAGCCAACACATTAAAGAGAATTAAGAGTATTTGCAAATGGAAGCAAATTTTGAAATGTTATTTGGTTTCCCTATGAGTGGCTTATTCTCTACTGTAAAAGGCCAGTGACCTATGTGCTATATTATATAACTTTCATAATGATGGTTGTGCTTTTATAAATGATCATTTATAGAAAACAGCATTTTAAAAAATATTATAAAGTGTCCTAATACTTTTCAACTAAAACATTACCATTTTCTTCCAAATGTCTTACTGAATGATTTAAGACAAATTTTTCAATATCTTAATTATGTATTAGTCATACTAAATGTACTTGTGAATATATAACATATTTTATATGTAGTAATAATATATTTTTACCCAAGAATTTGTGTTGTGTACATATATTAAAATTGTGAAATATATATGAGTATGTTTGACATATTTATAAAGTTTATTAATACATATATAATGTTTACTGTATGTGAAGATATATACATATACTAAGTATATATACTAACACTATACATGCATTAATATATCTATATTATATATTAATTTGACAGCATCTACAATCTTTTCTCTACTTCTCTAATGCTCTCCCTGCCCCCCTCCCCCACTATCATGATCCCAATTCTAATTTACAAATCTGGTTTTACCAGAGCATGTACATGGGTACAGCTAAGAGCTGGAAATACAGGGAATCCAGGACAGATAAGCCCCTCAAGACCAGCAATGAGAAAGGCAATACCAGGAGGGTAAGGGGAGGGTGGGGAGAGAAAGGGGGAACCAATCACAATGATCTACAAAAAGTGAGTGGAGGGAAACATCAATGTAAGTCAAATAATAATAATATTAATTTATAAATTATCAAGGGTGCCTGGAGGAGGGAAGGGTAAAAATGAGGAGCTGATACCAAGGGCTCAAGTAGAAAGAATACGTTTTGAAATTGATTATGGCAACAAATGTACAAATATGCTTGACACAATGTGTGTATGTATGTATTTGGATAAGAGCTGTATGAGCCTCCAATAAAATGATTTTACATGTCTGTAGAAAATTTCCTTTATATTTTAAAATTATATTTTCAAACAAGCTTTTTGGAGCTTTTTATACATATCTCCAGACTTTCAGACATGCCTAGAAGTCCAATGGCTGCCTGGAATTTGAGACACAGCCTCTTTGTATTTGCAGTTCTGAAAGACAAACAGGAAAACACAGGACGTCTTCCAAGGCTTCTCTGGGTGGACTGAGATCCCCAACCTTTCCCTTTGAAATTGAGTTAATTAACTGCTTGTGGGATGCAGAAATTCCTTCTAAAGCTCTATAATTGCATCATCTATATAACCCATAATTTAGTCTCCTACTAATTATTTCAGCAGAAATGCATATACATAGTTATTAAAAGTCATATCAAGAGTTTCTACTTAAGAAAATCCCAAACGGGAACTTACTTAGATATCCAACAGTGATACTAAATAATTAACTATATCCTACCTTACACAAGGGAGGCAGAGGGGTGGAGTGGTAATGCTGGGCTGTAATACAAAAGGTCAGCTGCTCAAAATGGCCAACTTCTCTGCAGGAGAAAGCTGGAGTTTTCTACTCATGTACAGAGTATTAGAACTCCCAGTGACCCTATTACCCTTTCACAGGTTTTGTCATAAAATGTAGGGAAAGATGGACACCACTTTCACTTGGGATTTAGTCCAGCATGCATGAGATGTCAATAAGGGAACAAAAATAATATGCACAAAAAAGTGATAGAGCATAAGATAACGCATGCTGACTGCAGCTACAGATATTAAAGGAAACGAGATCAATATCAGATGCTATATGTATGTAAATGAATATGAAGGTGGATTCCCTAACCAAAGACATATACACAGGAAAATAAGGATGAGAAAGAAATGAGATTAAACTGGCAATATTGTGGGGACAAAAAAACAATTCCCCTAACTTCTGGAATACAATTATATATGCTTCTGCACTATATTTGTATTAAAAGTTAGCTTAAATACATTTTAAATTATAATTATCCCTTTTTAATAAAAGCACTTATTGCTCAACATAATAGTGATTGACGTGAAACACTAGGAATAGATGCAGATATCAATAGGCAAAAACAGTTTGTGAAAAAATGTTTTTCTTATATTTGTAAAAAATAAATCCGTGATATGGAACACGTAAACATCCATGTACTCGTCATTAGTGGGCTGAAATGGACTGTTATTGACCATTTAATCCAATTTCCTATGCCAGTAATGACACATTCAAGAGAAAATATTTAAATTATTGATATAAACAGTATACTTTTGTACATGATGCAATAATGAATAAATATATAGTCATAAAAACATTGATATTTTATTTATAACACAATATCTAAGGTGAATAGTGTTAATTATCTCTAAACTTGGGGGTATGTGATAATTATCAATTCGACCTAAACTTTTATGTTACCATATATTTTAATCTTTCATTAAAATATATTGTGATAAAGAAACTTTCATGCAAATTAAGTGTACAGCTTGATGAATTTCAGTCAATATTTGAAGAGAAAGTTTTATTATATTTGTATTGCTTGTTAGAATTCATAAATGACACATATCTCTAAGCACCATAACCACTAGAAATCACACAAAATGAGATATGACAGTAAATTATAGACATATGCGCCATATAAAATATGTCGTTTACTTTTTAAAATAAATAACTTGGAAATGTGATTTGACAAATCACTACAACCCTGAAGTTTAGTTTTAAAAGATAGATTGGGCTGTAGAGATTGAGAGTAAAAAGGAAATATTCATTTTTTCTAATAAGAGTGGGAGGGTTCAGGATATGAATGACCAACAATCTTTTCTTTTTGTGAATCTTTGAATATTATGGCATCTCAGAAAGTAAAAAAAAATAAGAAGGTCAATTCAAGCAAGGTTCGAAGACTTTCCAATTATGTATTTTTCAGTATTGTAAGACTGAACATTAGAAAGGAAGCCGCGAAGAAAAATTTCATGTGACACCACAGACTGGGAGTAAGTTGTAATCAGTGTGGGCAGGAGAAGCCGAAAGAAAACCACTGTTTATTACTCTCTGTTCTTGAAATTTTGAAATAGGATTGCTATTTACTTACTCTGTTAACATAGAACAGTTTGTGTTCAATAATGAAATTCATTCAGATAAAACACAAAATAGGATATTTGTTATATTTTTTCCCCTAGGCAGTTCGAAAACACAAAAAGCAAAATTATTTGCAATGAAAATTTACAAAGACATGAGCAAAGACATTGTGATACTGAAAAAAATACTTAAATAAGAATCTGTATTTTATTTCTGTTGTTAAAAATTAGTGGAGGCTTAAAAGACAATCTTTATGTCCTCAAGACGTGATTCTTTTATTTTTTTAATCCTAAGGCATACAGAATATTTTTTGAAATTATAAACCATGAACCAGTTATACGTTTTGGTGAAAAAAGGCCTTTGCTACTCAGCAAATCTCTCCTTGAGATCCATATTCACTGGATGACAACAAACACCAAAGTTTTCAGCAAACTAAATGGCTTAACTTAATGTTTGTTCATTTTATTGTTACTTGATGTACAGTACGAAGCCCAAGTCAACCCACTGCTGTTTAATCAATTTCTAGTCATAGTAACTGCTTATGGTGTGAAGCAGAAATTCTCCATATGATTTTCATAGCTGTAATTTTCTAATTAAATAAACAGACTTTTCTTCTATAATATTGCTGGGTGGGTTCCAATAGGTAAGAGGAAACACTTTGAAGCATGCCAGAGTCTATATCTGCATATTCTAATTTACTTTTCATGTGCAGTATTCTTATTAGTAATCAGTATCAATCCCAGAATAGATCATAGTTTTATAAGAAAAAAAATTGTATTTGTGTAGGTGCTTGTTTTTATAGACTAGATATAATTCACTCCAAATAAATGGATATTATCTCAAAGATAGCACATGATAGTTTCTAAATGGTATTGATATTGTCTAATTTTTAACTAAAACCTTTGTATACATTTGCATATATAGAGCATATAGAAAATTATTTAAAATTTACCTACGGAAGGGTACTACGTCACCACTATTTGTTTATTATCTAGGGATGATTTCCCACTTAAGTAACAGAGCTAAATAGTTGAAGTGTATGGCCAAAGATGTTTTTCTTTACCTAAAAATATGCTGCTAACTTCAATTTTAAAAGATATTCTGCTTGGATATCATGTATAACTCACAGTATATAGATATGTTCCTCATTTATTTTAATAAACATTTATGAAGGGTAAACACCTTCATTCAATTATTTTTATAATGTGTCCATAATTGAGACTTCCTAGTACTCTTCCCTTGGGTATGAGAACCCATTAAGACGTTGTTATTCTTAGATACCAGTAAGTCTGTTCTGAGTCACAGAAACACCATGACCAGAGAATGAAGCAATTCCAAGCTCTGTGGCATTCTCACAATCGTTGCTATGTGTGAGCACTGTGTAGTAGTCACGGTGTCAGCACATCTTGCTGAGGCTCTTCCTATTTCTCCTTGACTATTTTATTAGAGTGGTGGTTACATCATTCCATGTCAACGTGACTATTTAAAATGTTGGGGTGGAGTCTAGCCTGTCAATCAGATTGTATTGGACAGGGTTCTCTAGAGAGACAAACCAGATTGCTAGTAATTATATATAAATATATTTATAAAGACAGATATATAATTCAAGAAATGAACCATTAAATTATGTACAGATAGATAATACAAGAAATTAACAGTTAAATTTTAAAGCAGTGAGACACTAGCAGTCCTTCAAGGGCTTGAGGGCTGCCAGTTGCCAGTCCCCTACTGTAGAGAGAGCTGGGCTATACATACAATCAAGGTGAGGCTCACCGAGCCATTTATCCCTCTGCCCTTCAGTTAATCCTACTTGTGTTTATCGGCCAGGCTGGCACAATAAACTATAGCACAGGTTGTCAGTCTAGCCTGATGGTGCCTCCTTGTGGTAATGACCTCATAAGGAGGATCCTGGGAACCTCCTTCCTCTCTCTGCCTTCACCTTGCTGTTGATGAGTCGTGCTGAGGCCTGCCAGAGCCATGCGATGCTACCAGTGCTACTGGAGCCACGGCTCTGCACCCACTGCCTGCGATCTTCCTGCTGCTGCACCATTGCATGTGGTTGCATGAGTCTGAAGAGGAATTTATGGACTCATATCAGATGTGGGGAATAGTATCAGATTTATGTACTTGTGTTGGACTGGCTGAGATGTTAAATTGGTGCATGCTTACTTCTTGATATAAACCTCTCATATATGAGTGTCTCTAGTCATCCAGGCTTAACACAACTGAGGTGTCCTTCTCTAGGGACTGTTTCTTCCTAATGACATGTTCAAAGTACACGAGAGACTCTGTGATCATCCTCACATCTAAGGTGTACTCCAGCTATACTTCTTCCAAGATTGATTTGTTGTTCTTTAGACAGCACATATGATATTTTATATTTTTAACCAATGTCATAATTCAAATATATCAATGCTTCAGTCTCCCTTGGAACAAAACACTTTTAGTCCCACTCCATCCTCACAATTATTATGTTTGAGTCCACTGTGGAAGCCACTGACTATGTCAACCCACCTCAGAGAATCCTCTTTCTTTTCTGCCCCTCTATTTACAAACCTGAGTTCCAGGAATTGGTCTCTCCTCATAACATATCCAATGAATGTAAAATAAAATTCCTCGTCCCTACCTCTAAGATGCATTCTGATTGTATTTCCTTCAAGATAAATATATTTGCTTTGTTAGTCAATAACTATTTAATATTCTTTGAAAACATGATATATAAGCTAAGAGGTGGGCAGTAGGTGATTTTTCCACTGTGGAAATTGTATGGGGGGGGGTCATGCCTGACCTCCTTGAAATATACAATAATAAGAAGAATCCCATACTAAATATGCCCCAAGATGATTCCAATGAGGCAGAAATCAGATAGGTCTCTGCCCTCGACCCTTCCAGATCCTGGTTGGAAACCACCCGTTTAACAACAAAATTGTAATCCATACTGTAATCCTTGATCTTCATAAGTAAGTGCATCAAGTACTCTTCAGTTTTAGCAAACAATATTGTTTCATCTGTATATTACATAGTTAATAAATCTTCTTCCAATCCAGATAATATTCTTCTTTAGTGAAGCCAGTTTCTCTGAGTATTTTCTCAGAATGCAGCTTGAATAAATTCGGTGAGTTGGTAAAACCTTGTTGCATACCTCTCCTGATTTTAACCCATATAGTAGTACCTTGAATATCTTTATAATTCTCATTCTTATCAAGGTTACCTGCAGTTTGTTATGTTGCAGAAGGTTGAATGCCTTGGCATCATTTACAAAAAAAGTGAACATCTTTGTGGTATTCTCTTCAGCAAAGATCCATCTGATATCAGCAGATATCCCTTGTTCCATGCCCTCTTCTGAATCCAGACTTTACCCCGGGCAGTTCCCTGTCAATGTCTTACTCCAAATTGTTGAATGATCTTCAGCAAATTTTACTGACATAGGGTATGAGTAATATTGTTTGAGCATTCTGTTGGGTCATCTTTCCTTGGAATTGATGCAAATATAGATCTCTTCCAGTCAGTGAGCCAAGTAGCTGTCTTCCCAATTTCCTGTCATGCACAAATGAGTGAATCCTATACTTCATCAAATATCTACATCATGAATTTCATTGGTCCTTAATCTTATGCTACACCAAATGGTGGAATGTACACTAATTATTTTTGATATATGGACTGTGTAAATTTTTCCAACTTACTTTGATGTGACCTGCATCATTCCGTATTTTTTTCATAGAATCTTTTAATATTGCAAAATGAGGCTTAACTTTTTCTGGAGCTCTTTCCATTTAAAGTATGATGAGCACACTCTTTCCTTTTGGTTTTCCAATTTGAGGTCTTTGAAAAATTCATAATAATATTTGGCTTGTCTTCTCAAGCTTCTTTAAAAATTTCTACTCAGTTCTGTCTTCATCCTTACTTCCCCTTGCATTTGCTACTCTGCATTAAAAGTAATTCCAGTCTTTCATGACATCCACTTGGATCTTTTCTTTCTTTCCTGTCTTATTCATGACCTTTTGCTTTCTTCATAAATGATGGTCTTGATGTCCTCCCAAAGCTCATCATGTCTTCTGATACTCGTCCTCAATGCAGTAAACTTGTTCTTGAGATATTCTCAAAGTTCAGATGGGATATAGTTAAGGTTGTATTTTGGCTCTTGTGAACTTTTTCCCCCCCATCTTCTTCAGATTTCTCTTGAACTTCTTTCTATGAGAGAAATTGATGGTCTGTTCTACAGTCAAGTTCTGGCCTGCTTTTAGCTGCTGATATTGAGATTCTCATTCATCTCTTCTCGCAGCTTCAATGAATTTGATCTTTGTATACAATATGGAAAAATCTATAGTCACATTTTGTGTTGTTGAAAAAGGATAACTGCTATGAATAAGTTGTTGGTCTTGTGAAATTCTATCTTGTAGTCTCCTGCTTTGTTCACATCACCAAATCCCTCTTTTCAATTCACTGTTCTTTCCTCTTGGTTTCCAAGTGTAGAATTCAAATTACCAATAATCATCCAATTATCTTGATTACATCTTTGATCAATTTCAGACTGAAGATGTTGGTAGAATTCTTCAATTTATTCATCACTAGCTTTTTGGATTTTTCATAAATTTGAATAATAGTTACGGTGGTTGGATTTCCTTGAATGTCGAGAAATATAATCCTATCACAGGCAGTATTGTACTTCAAGAAGCATTGATTTGAAAAGTTCTTTTTGACAATGAATGCCACACCATTCCTCTTGATTATATGATTCCTGGAATAGTAAATCATATTCCTTTCTGATTTGAAACGATTCATACCTGTCCATTTCAGTTCACTAATTCCTAAGATATATATCTTCATGCATTCCATGTAATTTGTGAGAACTTCCAAATTTCCTAGGTTCATAGTTCTCACACTCCAACTTGTGATCATTAGCAGATTTTTTTCAGTTGTTTCATCCTATAGTGGGTCATTCCCCATCAACAAATGAAGATTCCAAAGGCTTCACTATCAAAGCTTTATCAGGCTCACATCACATGGACAACTCCACAGTTTATCCTGTCACATTTTGATGCCCTCTGAACTAGTAGTCCATCCTCTAGTACTGTCTCAGACAATGTTCTGCTTCTATCCATTAGCCTTAATGTCTCCAAGCTCTGCAGAAGGTTTTCAGTAGTTGCTTCCTCCAAAATGGGTAGTTGAATCTTTTTTTCACTGTCTTTTCTCGTTCTGGGAGCTCTGCTGAAACCTGTTCACTTTGGGTAACCCCACTGACATTTGAAATACCAGTGACATAGCTTCCAGCATCACAGCAACACACAAACCACCACAACATGACAATCTGACAGAAAAGTGGTTGAAGTCAACAGGGTACAAAATTTAAGGATACAGTTGTCCTCAATACACCTGTCTGCCATGCCTCTTCTAAGCCATATCGGCTGGCATATTTTAGCTGGCCATGAGCCTCTCATCCATATGGTTCTATGCTTCATAATCTCAGTGCTGCACATTGACTCCATATAATTATGCAGTGATCTAGCCTCCATTTGCATGCAATTATCCTGATTCTTGCTTCTTATATGGCTCACTTTTGTATCCAGCCAATTGCTAATACTGATAAGTCCCGGAGTTAAAGTTCTGTATACCTTATTTATACACATCCTGTTAGAAAGGCAATGAATACAGCAATAATTTGCTACAGCAAATAATTTCTCTCATCACAATTATTTTGACATTATACATCTCACAGATTCTTAAATGTTTATTTATGTAAATATGACATTCATGTTTTGAATATTTTATTAGCTACATTGATACCTCAAATTTAGCATTTATTGTATGTGAAATATTATAGTTTTATAAACTTACATGTGCACAAGTCAAATTTTTCAATCACTTAAACAAAGTAGTTTGATTAATTTTATTTAGTTAAAATAGAAAAGAAGGATTTTAATAAGATTTTAGTCCCAGAAAAATAATTTCAAGCAAACAAAACAAGATTGTATTAAATCTCCCAATTATATTCATTTTTAAAGCATGTGAGCAAAGAACATCAAAAAAATGGTGATGTATATGATGTTTGGCTCACTTTATAATGAATTAGTGTAAGATGCCTCCCAAACTAAACATATGCAATAATAGAAAATTGCAGCACAAATTGCTTTTTTTAATACTTTCATCATTTGAAGCTGTTCTACATTGTTTTCTTGTTTCAGAGAAAATTAACAATTTTATAGAATACTTATTTCAGTTTACTCAGATCTAGTGTTCATTGAATTAACTGATTATTATTTTCTTCTATTACTCTGTAATTCTTTAACAACAGACTCAATGTTTTGAAACCATAATTATATTCTAATTTGATTTAAATAAAGCAATCTGGATGCAGTTTTAATTTCTTGCCTTAGGAAACAAAGGAAGTACAGAGATGTGATGATATAATTCCCAATGATATTGTACTAGTTATTTAGATTTAGCATTCTGTCTCATTAAGACTTTTATGCCATAGTGTTTTCAAATACCAGAAAACATGTTGATAATTATTTTATTATTTTATAATCTATTCAAACTTCAATTTTCAGAAAAAAGTATAAGACATCAAACCATAATAGAAAACAATTATACTTTTAAAAAATGACAATAACAGACAATAATAATAATCACGACAATGATCTGCTCTATGCCTTAAAAGTTTAGAAAAGCCGCGGGGAGGAGATGAGCTAGTCAGGGTGCAGGGTAGCAAAGATGAAACACACAACTTTCCTCTCTAGTTCTTAAATGCTCTCTCCCCGCCACTATTATGATCCCAATTCTACCTCACAACTCCAGCTAGACCAGAGGATGTACACTGGTACAGGTAGGAAGAGGAAACACAGAGAATCCAGGACAGATAGTTTATTTCGGACCCGTGGTGAGAGTGGCGATACCGGCCGGGTGGAGGGAAGGTGAGGGAGAAAGGGGGAATGGATTACAAGGATCTACATATAATCTCCTCCCTGGGGGATGGAAAACAGAAAACCAAGTGAAGGGAGATGGTGGACAGTGTAAGATATGACAAAATAATAATTTATAAATTATAAAGTGTTCAGATGGAGGGGGGAGTGGGGAGGGAGGGGAAAAATGAGGAACTGATACCGAAGGCTCAAGTAGAAAGCAAATGTTTTGAGAATGATGATGGCAACAAATGTACAAATGTGCTTGACACAATATATGAATGTATAGATTGTTGTAAGAGTTGTATGAGCCCCCAATAAAATGATTTTTTTAAGTGTAGAAATGATCTATCATCTCTTATCTTTAATACTGAACCATAATTTAAATTTGTACTTAAAAAAACTATTTAGGCAACTTTAATTATTGTTGAAAATAACTTTGTTCCGCCAAAAGAGCTTTTATTTTATAATATTTTGTTTTTATAATAAGTCCTATTTTATAATACTTAATTGCATAATTTCATCTACACTTTCAATAACTATTTAATTTATTTGATGAAATTTCAAGTTATTTTTTTCAAACTTGCATTTCTAATTATATGACAGTAAATGAAGATTGTTTACCCCAATGTCATTTATAAAATAATTATAGCTTTCATAAACCAGATAAACCAGTAACCCACTGCCATCAACTGATTCTCTCATAGCATCTCTATATAGGATTTTCAAAGTTTTGTAAATATCTGTGGGAGCAGGTAACCTTAATTTTCTCCTGCAGAGTCCATGCTGGATTTGAACCACCAACCAATACTTACCAGTCAGTCCCAGGGTTACTTTACAGCTCTCATAAGAGACCTGAATAATGACCTTATAATAGCTGTCTATTTTAGGACATCTCTAATTTTGTCAGAAAAGATCTCCTTTCCCTACTCTATATCATACTCATTATTTCCTTTTGTTTTTTCAGTTTGTAATGCCTACCTTGCCCTTCAACACAGATCTTCTCAAATTCCTTTCATTGAGGATGGTCTGTGCTCCCTTATCCATAGAAATGAATTCTTGATGATTCAGAGATGAACCAAAATACAAAAGAAAAACCGGATTGCCACTGAGTCAATTCCAACTCATTGCGACAATATATAGGACAGAGTAGAACTGCTTTTTATTATTTCTGAAACCGTAAATCTGTAAGGAGTAGGCAGCTCCATCTCCCTTCCAGGAAGTACTGATGTGCTTGAACACTGACCTTATGAGCAGTCCAATGCTTATGATACAGCATCTTGAAATTAAAAGACAAACACACATAAACCCCCCCCCCCCCACACACACACATGCACTGGCATTGACATTCCAAGATAAATTTTCTGGTGCAGAAAGTTTTCCCTTTCAGTTTTTGAGGGGCTGGTGGATTTGCACTGTTCGTTTTGAGGTTTATAGTCCAATATTTATGCCAAAATACTACCAAAACTCCTTAACAATCAGTTATTTTAAAATGCATCAGAAAAAATTAGTCTGTGATAATTTTTGTCATCTTAACTTATTCATATAGTACTCCTAAACTGATTCTTTTAAAAATGTTTTATTAGGAGATCATACAACTCATCACAATCCATATGTACATCAATTGTGTAAAGTACATCTGTACATTCATTGCCCTCATCATTTTCAAAGCATTTGCTCTCCACTTAAGCCCTTTGCATCAGGTCCTCTTTTTTCCCCCTCCTTCTCTACACCCCACTCCCTCATGAGCCCTTCTACATGTGACCTCCTCCCTGGGGGACGGACAACAGAAAAGGGGGTGAAGGGAGACCTCAACTGATTCTGATTACATGCGTTTTGAAAATTAGACAAACAAACAAACACTCACCGTATTCTGTAGTACTGTTCGATAAAAAGAGGGCAGTATCCGCTTTCACTTTTATTAAGGTTTGTGTAGATTTCTTTGGCCAAAACTTTAAATAGTGTATACAATATAGATAGATAGATATATCTCAAACCCACTGCTATTGCGTTTATCCTGCTTTCCAGACGGATACAGAGCATTTGAGGTTATATGTACTTCCAGGAACAGACAGCCTCATTGTTCTCCCATGGAACAGCTGTGTACGTGACAGCAACCTCTGAAAAATAACTGAAACCCCCATCCCACATTTTTTACACCAACCACAAGGACAAAATTGAAGAAGACAAAGTGTATTCAGAGTCTGGCTAAATAATTTTATATTATAGCATCCTCTATCTTAACAATTCTAAAACCATTGGCATCTCTGATACAGAGATAAATGAAAGAAATTTTTCTAAAGATGACCTGAAATAGATTATTTAAGGAAACACTGCATGTGAAAAATAAATTTCTCTCTTCATCTTTAATATTTGAGTGAACAAGGACATAATAAGTTGCATTACAAATGGAAATAAATACTTATGTCAAAATATATTTACTCTGAAATATGATAGAAGGTTTTCATATAATAAATTCAATAAACAAGTAATCAAATACACTGAATAGAGACATACTGTTTGAGAAAATATATTGAAAATGTAAGCAATATAAATTGACAGTACAATGCAAATTACATTTCTTTTTGTTCTATGCACTAGCATGATTACATGGATTGTGTTTTTATATGAGAAACAAGTTGTTTTTTTTGTCATTTACTTTCTAAATGAGATTTAACATTGCAAACTCAAAATTTTAGATGAGTTTAACTTCTTTTATTTCTATTGCAATTGACATAGAATCATCCTGATGGTCTAAAAATGTGAACATTCATTTATGTCCCATTCTTTCAGTATCCATTTGGAAGTTCAAAACAAACTGCATGTCATTTTAAAACCCATAATTGTAAAGCTAAATTACAAACCAATTCAGTATGATGTTTGAGTACATATGGAGAAAATGTAATCAAAATCATAAAATATTTTCTTTTTCAAATTTTCTCCTCTGGATTTTGTTTTTCAATTTTATATATTTTAAAGCTTTTTGTTGTGAATTAGTGAGGTTTAAGATCATAATTTTTGTATTCCATAATTTGAACAACTTAATAAACTTCCTAATAAACATACAATGCCCCCCTTTTAATTGCTTCTCCCTCTTATAAAATACTATTTCAATTTAGCTAACTCCCCTTTTCCCTCTAGCATATTGTTTCCTCTTCCTATTTTTTCTAGTCTTCTGACCATTAGTAATCATCAAAGTCCATTTATTTATTTTATTTTTTTAAAACAATTTATTAGGGCCTCATACAACTCTTATCACAGTCCGTAATATACATACATCAATTTTATAAAGCACATCTGTACATTCTTTACCCTAATCATTTTCTTTTTTTTCTCCTCTTTTCTTTTTTTACATTTTATTAGGGACTCACAACTCTTATCAGAATCCATACATATACATACATCAATTGTATAAAGCACATCCATACATTCCCTGCCCCAATCATTCTGAAAGCATTTGCTCTCCAATTAAGCCCTTTGCATCAGGTCCTCTTTTTTTCCCCCTCCCTCCCCGCTCCCCCCTCCCTCATGTGCCCTTGGTAATTTATACATCGTTATTTTGTCATATCTTGCCCTATCCAGAGTCTCCCCCCCTCCCCTTCTCTGCCGTCCCTCGCCTAGGGAGGAGGTCACATGTGGATCCTTGTAATCAGTTTCCGCTTTCCAACCCACTCACCCTCCACTCTCCCAGCATCGCCCCTCACACCCTTGGTCCTGAAGGTATTATCCACCGTGGATTCCCTGTGCCTCCAGCTCTCATATGTACCAGTGTGCAACCTCTGTCCTATCCAGCCCTGCAAGGTAGAATTCGGATCATGGTAGTTGGGGGAAAGAAGCATCCAGGATCTGGGGGAAAGCTGTGTTTTTCATCGGTACTACCTCGCACCCTGATTGACCCATCTCCTCTCCTAAACCCCTCTATGACGGGATCTCCATTTGCCGACACTTGGGCCTTGGGTCTCCCCTCTGCACTTCCCCCTTTATTCCCCCTTCATTCAATATATATATACACAAACACACACATATATATAAACGCATATACATATACATATACACACATATATCTTTTTTTTTGCATGATACCTTATAACTGGTCCCTTTGGCACCGCGTGATGGCACTGGCTGGTGTGCTCCTTCCATGTGGGCTTTTTTGCTTCTGAGTTAGATGGCCACTTGTTCACCTTCAAGCCTTTAAGACCCCAGACACTATCTCTTTTGATAGCCGGGCACCATCAGCTTTCTTCACCACATTTGCTTGTGCACCCATTTGTCTTCAGCGATCCAATCATGGAGGTGTGCAGCCAATGATATGATTTTTTGTTCTTTGATGCCTGATAACTGATCACTTCGGGACCACTCAATCACACAGGCTGGTGTGTTCTTCCATGTGGACTTTGTTGCTTCTGAGCTAGATGGCCGCTTGTTTATCTTCAAGCCTTTAAGACCCCAGTCACTATCTCTTTTGTTAGCCGGGCACCATCAGCTTTCTTCACCACATTTACTTGTTCACCCACTTTGGCTTCAGCTGTTGTGTCGGGAGAGTGAGCATCATAGAGTTCCAATTTAATAAAAGAAATTATTCATGCATTGATGGAGTGTTTGAGTACAGGCCCAAGGTCCTTCCGCCACCTTAATACTTAACCTATAAATATAGACACATAGATCTATTTTCCCATCCTCCTATATATATTTGCATGGTCATGTCTTTGTCTAGGCCACCATAAATGCCCTTTGACTCCTAGCTCTTTCCTCCATCTCCCTTGACTTTCCTCCTGCCCTACTACCATGCTTCGTCACCACCTGGACTAGAATATACCTCTTCTCTACGCAAACTTACCCTTGATCATTCCCCACCAGGCCTGCTACTCCCCCCTCTCTATCATTTTGGGTCCCATGTTCTTACCTTGTCCCTGTGTTTGTTAACACCACTTCCTTACCCCCCCTGCCCCCCACCCCAAGTCCCCCCGAAACTTTCGGTCCTGTTGTTTTTCCTCCAGATAGTTCATCCAGCCTGTCCTATTCAGACAGACCTGTGGACACACTAACATGCATGAAAACAAGACAGAGGAAAACAAAGCAACAGTATACAACCAGACAACAAAACAACAAAAACAAACCACTGACAAAGAACAAAACACTTCACAAGATAAAAGCTTGTAGTTCGTTCAGGGATCGTTAGGAGCGTTTTCCAGTCCAGTCTGTTGGGCACCACGCCCTGGCCCCAAAGTCCACTTTCAGGATTCCAAGGGGACCTTGCCACTCCATTCCCTTGCTGTTCCGCTGCACTCCCACAGTTCTTTGCTTCGGTGTGGTGGGATCAGGTCAGGTGCTATTCCCACACTGTGTCTCCAGTGCTATCCCCGGTATCGCCCTTAGTCACTGAAGGGCATCATTTCTCATAGTGGGGCCAGCCATGTTGTTCTCTCTGTGGACTGGCTGCTCTACTCAGGAACATGATCCTCAAGGCCTGGTGGGCCAGGCTGTGTTCCACTCTCTCCTGCCCCTTCATCTGCTCCCATGTGCTCTGATCAGATATGTCCATCTCCCGGAGCTGCAGAGTCAATGTTGTCCTTTGGAACAAATTTTTTTCGGAGGAGGGGCAGGAATCCACTTAATTTATGGTGCTGGGGCCAGCCTCCAGACCTCTCCCCTGTTCCCTACTCCACGCCGGGATATTGCATTCACACCTTGTGACACTGGGTTGAAGTCTGGTCCCACTTTCCCTGTGGAGATATAAACAATACCCTCCCCTTGGGTGGGTTAGTGCCCCATGCCCCTACTCCCCTTTTCTCCTTATATTCATCCTTTTGTTTTCCTTCCCCCCCCCTCCTCCACAATTGTCTACCATGTGCATCCCTGGTTTTGGTCTGGTTACTGCCATGCTACACAGTCTTCACCCCACAAATGTTTGTATAAAGTAGCTTTTCCCCATATGCCACTTTTGCTTTTAAAAAAATTTTTAATTCTTACCTCAGTGGGCTCATGTTGTACTTGTCCTTTTGTGCCTGACTTACCTCGCTTAGCATGATTTCCTCCAGTTCTTCCCATGCCGCTATGTGCCTCATACGTTCATCACTGCTTTTTAGTGATGCATAGTACTCCATTGTATGTATATACCACAGTTTTTTAATCCAATCGTCAGTTGATGGAAATTTGGGTTGCTTCCAACTCCTTGCAATTGTGAACTGTGCCGCAATGAACATTGGAGCACAGATGTCTGGTCTTGGTTTGTTTCTTGCCTCTTCTGGGTATATGCCCAGTAGGGGGATTGCTGGGTCATATGGTAACTCTATTTCCATTTGTTTTAGGTATCGCCAAATTGATTTCCATAGTGCCTGTATGTACTTACAGTCCCACCAGCAGTGGGTGAGAGTTCCTGTCTCCCCACAGCCCCTCCAACACTTGTTGCTTTCTGATTTTTTGAATTGGGCTACCTTTGAGGGTGTCAGGTGGTACCTCATTGTTGTTTTAATTTGCATTTCTCTTATGGCTAAAGATCGGGAACATTTTCTCATATGTTTGTTGGCCATTTGGATTTCTGTCCCTGTAAAATTTCTGTTCAAGTCCTTTGCCCCCCTTTCAAGTGGGCTATTGGTTTTTTTCTTTTTGGAATCTAGCAGAGTATTATAAATTTTAGTAATAAGGCCTTTGTCTGATGTGTCATTGCTAAAGATGTTTTCCCAGTCTGTGGACCCTCTTATTACTCTCTTGGTGAATTCTTTAGATGTACACAAGTGTTTTATCTTCAGTATATCCCATTTGTCAATTTGTGCCTCCTCTGTGTTTGTGTCCTTCCCTATTTCTGATAGCCTGTGTATTCCCTGTGCCAAAGTTCTCAAGTTAGTCCCAATTCCCTCTTTGATGGCCCTAATAGTTTGGGGTTTAACTTCAAGGTCTATGATCCACCTTGAATTTATTCTTGTGCATGGAGTGAGATAAGCGTCTTGCTTCATTTTTCTGCATGTTGATATCCATTTTTTTCCAGCACCACTTGTTAAAGAGGGCATCGGCTTCCCATTTGATATTTTGGGGCCCTTGTCAAAAATCAGCTGTGTGTATGCTGATGCTTTTATTTCTGGGTTTTCAGTTCTCTTCCATTGGTCTGAGTATCTGTCATTGTACCAATACCATGCAGTTTTGAGAACTGTGGCTGCATAGTATGTGCCAAAGTCAGGTAAAGCAAGCCCTCCCACGGTGTCCTTCTTCTTGAGGAGTTCTCTGCTAATTCTGGGCTTCTTCCCTCTCCATATGAAGTTGGTAATCAATTTTTCCATTTCTTTGAAGAAAGATGATGGTAATTGTATCGGGATGGCATTAAACTTATATAGTGCTTTTGGCAGAACTGACATCTTAACTTTATTAAGTCTCTCAATCCAAGAGCATGGAATATTCTTCCATTTGTGGAGGTCGCTCTTGGTTAATTGTAATAGTGCTGTATAATTTTCCCTATATAGATCTTATGTTTTTTCAGTCAGGTTTATCCCTAGATATTTCAATTTGTGTTTGGCTTTTGTGAAGGGTACCACCTTTTTGATCTCTTCTTCTGTGGCCTTATCTGATGTGTATAACACTCCGATGGACTTCTGTTTCTTGATCTTGTATTCTGTCACTCTGCCAAACTCCTCTATTGCTTCCAGTACTCCCCTTGTGGAACTTTTTGGATTTTCCATATATAAAATCATATCATCTGCAAATAACGATAGTTTCACCTCTTCCTTCCCCTGGACCAGATGGCTACACTGGAGAATTCTACCAAGCATTCAGGGAAGAACTAGTACCAATCCTACACAAACTTTTCCAGAACATAGAAAAGATGGCAAACTCCCAAACTCCTTCTATGAGGCTAGTATAACTCTGATACCCAAACCGGGCAAGGATCCCACAAGAATCGAGAACTACAGACCAATATCCCTAATGAACATCGATGCAAAAATCCTTAACTAAATACTAGCCAACAGAATACAAAAGTATATAAAACAAATAATTAACCATGACCAAGTGGGATTCATACCAGGGATGCAGGGATGGTTCAACATACGAAAGACCTTTAGTATTATTCGTCACATTGACATGAAAAAGTATAAGAATCACATGATAATATCAATAGAAGCAGAAAAAGCATTCGACAACATCCAACACCAATTCCTGTTTAAGACACTAGCGAAGATAGGAGTGGAAGGATAGTTCCTCAAGACAATACAAGCTATATATGAAAAACCAACAGCCAAAGTCGTAGTCAATGGAGAAAAGACTAACACAATCCCACTGAAAAAGGGGACCAGACAAGGATGCCCCTTGTCTCCACTCCTATTTAATATCGTGCTGGAGGTTTTAGCTAACAGCATAAGGCAAAGAAGTGACATCAAAGTCCATTTATTTTAAAGCAAAATATTTTATCTCATTTTTTCCTTACCTGGTCTCACAATATTTGTCCTATTGTGATGTACTTCGCTCAGCATAATGTTCACCAAATCTGCTAAATGTTTCCCAGTTTAATCATTACTCTATTGATAATAGTATTATATTGTGTGCATGTAGGGAGTACATGGGATGGAACGCTGGCCGTAGTTGACATCCTATGGCCTCTGTATTGCCAAGAGGCAAGGGTTAAACATGCCTTCATCTTCCATCCTTCTTTACACTATTCTGACACTCATGGCACTCTGCATCTATTCAGGATTTGATAATTCATTGCATGACCACACAGAACTCACTGACAAAATGTATGATAAAGGAGGTATATTAGAAACACCTCTCCTCAGCCAGCTGGCAAGTGTCTCTCTAGTCCTCAGCCTCTCAGCCCCCTGTGGGTCAGGAAACCAGCCTGTCTGCTGCTCTGTCTCACAGTCCCATAGTCTTGGGCCACATAAAAGGAAGGTACCTCAGAGTTTTGGCATGGCTCCTCTGGGTCTCCATGCTGTAGTCCCAGATGCATCTAGTCTTGGCAGCTTTGCCACTTCAAAACAAGATTTTGGACATGTTTGTCCAGGGGCTAAGTGTTATGTCAACTTCCCAGATCTGGATTAGAATTGCAATATATTTGTAGATTGCCTTACGTAATACTGACATTTTCACAATAATAAGTCTTCCTATCCAGGAATATGGAGCATTCTTCTATTTATGTAGGTATTTATTGGTTTCTTATAGTAGTGTTTTATACTTCTCTTTGTACATGTATTTTGTGGGTGGTTTGGAATGGTATTGACTTCTTGTTTTCTTTTCCAAGGCACTTTTCATTCATCTATCCGGATCTGGTTGATTTTGTATGTTGATCATGGGCCATGGCAGTTTGCTAAAGCTTTCGTTTTTCCCCCACCAATAGAATAATATCGTCTAAAAATAGAGAATTTTTCTTATGCTTTGCCAAGTTTGAAGCCCAGAGCAATGAACAAGACTACATTGATACCTCAGTGGGCTTGCATAGGAACAATTTTAAGTATGGTGCAGCATCTTGTAGAGTCTCATTCAATTGTGCATAGGGTCACTATGGCTAGAAGCAGAATTAATGGCACATAGCAGCAGCAATATTTTCAATAATGTAATTTTTTAACTTTGAAACTGCTTTAAATGGTTAGATTTATAGGTAATGTAGTTATTAGATCTCAGTTTGATGACTAGTGGGTCCTTGATTCTCTATTTTCTCCGTGGATTTTTTTTTTGTTCCTTCTTTTTCTGGTATACCAAAATTACATCTCATTTGTTTTTAGAATGTCCCATATAATACTAATACTTTATTCAGATATTTTTGCTCGTTTTATTGACTGCTCTTTTATGTTGCTACTGATAGGTTTGTCTTTAAGCTCAGTCATTTAATCTTCCATTGTTCCAATTTTATTATTTTGCTAATTTGAAGTGTTGACTAATTCTAATAGCTTATCATTAAACTTTCCACCTTATGGTTGGAGTTTGTTTTTTTAAATACTTTTATTGGGGGCTCTTACATTTTTTATCACAATCCATACACTCATCTAGTGTATCAAGCACATTTGCACATATGTCCCCATCATCATTTTCAAAGCATTCTCTTCTCACTTGAGACTCTGATATCAGCTCCACATTTCTTCCCCCCTCTCTTACCTGCCCACCCTCTCTCACAAACCCTTGATGAATTATAGATTATTATTTCCATATCGTACATTGCCCTTCATCACTCCTCACCCACTGTTCTGTTATTTGTCCCCCTGAGTGGGGGTTCTAGTTTGATCCTTGTGATCTATTCCCCCCCCCTCCTCACCATCCCCTAGTCCTCCTGGTATCTCTACTCCCATTGATTGCCCTAGGGGTTTATCTATCCTGGATTCCCTGTGTTGTGGGCTCTTATCTGTAGCAGTGTGTATGCTCTGGTCTAATCTAATTTGTAAGGTAGAATTAAGGTCATGATAGTGATGTGAAGGAAGCACCAAAGTAGAGGAAAGTTGTGAGTTCATCGGTGCTATTGGCTCATCTGTTCCCTGTGACCCCTCTGTGAAGAAATGTCTAATTGTCTACAGATGGGCATTGGGTCTCCACTCCATTGCCCCAGCATTCACCTTGGCTGTGGTTTGTTCTGGGTCTTAGATGCCTGATATTTGATCCCATTGACACAAGGTGAGCATCTCAAAGTGCCGGATTGTTAGAACAAAGTGTACTTGTGTTTAGAGAGTACTTGAGTCGAGGCCCAATGTCCATCTGCAACCTTAATTCTTAACATATAGATATGAGTACATAGTTCTATTCCCCTCATGTTATATATATTTACAAATGTACATACCTGTATTTAGACCTCCTTAAATATCCTTTGCCTCCTGGTTCTTTTCTCTATTTCCTTTTACACTCCTCATGTCCTACCATCATGTTCAGCCTTCATTCGGGTTTAGTAATTCCTCACTGATACATTGCCCTTGATTAAGCCCTACCAGGTGTTCCATGAGCTTCCTTCCATTGATTATAGTTCACGTGTTGTTCCCTACTCCCTGGGTTGATTATCCCCATTCCCCTTTCCCCAAACTTGTTGGAGGTTTTTTTTTTAATGGTTTGTAGTTTTTCACTTACTTTTTCAGGTTCTCTTGTCATATTATCCTGAGCTCTTCTATAGCTTTTTATGGACTTTTTGCTTGCATTTTTATCTTCTTCATCTATTGCAGTAACAACATCATAGCTAAAGCTATGATATAGAGCTTTGGCTGTAACGAGGCAGAACCTGAAGATTCATGGTATACCGCCCCAATGGTCTCTTTGCATACATTCATGAATCACTGGACCTGTATCCAAAATCTGGTTAAAACCTGTATCCAAAATCTGGTCCTTAACTCATATCCAGAGCTACAAATAATGGGATCATTATCATTTTGACAATAAAAACATGTTACAAATGTCTTATTTATTGAATATTATGCTTCAGACATTTTCTCTAATTATAAAAGAATGTATGACCTTCTATGTGGACATGAGTAGGATTAAATACCATTCCATTCTGTTTTCCAAAAAAAGTCACTGAGTTCAAAATAACTCTAAATTCTCAAAAAACAGCAATAGCTTGAATTGTAAATTGCACAAATAACATTCAATATAATTAATATAAGATCTGTGTCATAATAGGAAATTATTCAAATAAAAATGATAAAAATAAAGATGATCTGAATTAGAATATAGATGTTTTTGCTTACATATTTCAAAAGGAAGCTAAAGAAAGCAGATTAATATAATTGAGAATGCCACAGAGTTATCCAAATTTACAGAATGAAAATTATATTATTATATTATGAATATAAGATAACTTTGTGTTGACATTTTGCTCAGAAATGTTCATCTTTACTTTGATAATTTTGACATGCTTTAATTTTTTTCAATTTCAAAAAAGATGCTATCTAGATACATAAATAATTGTTGAATAAATGAGAATAAAACAAATGGAATAAATACCCAGAATTTTATTCAACTTTCAAAGAACACTCATCCTTAAATTGCATAAATTCTTTCTAAGGAAAAACAGGTAAATAAAAGCAGAGCTACCACTTTAGCAGTATAGCATGGGTATTGAAAATAAATAAAATGACAGTACATAAGATGAGAATTAGAAACTATATTGACTTATAAGCAAGAACTCAATAAACCTAGTCAGACATTAATATTAATTGCATATTTTAAAAATATTATAAAGGAAGGTCTATACTAATTGTCAGAATAAGTCAACATCATTAAATAAATTACTAAAAACGTTAGTATCAATTTTATATAGAGATGAAAAATCACTAACCATAATATATCTCGAAATAGTAGTTATTTTACCAATAGAACACTTCTTCTTGCTTAAAAGTTAACCATGAAAAAGCAGAAAAAGCATGCCTAGATTAGAAAATGATTTGATTTAATTAACATTAAAATATTTTATAAAAAGAATGTAAGAAAGTGGCAATAAATCTAAATATAAAACCACAAAAATGAGAAAATATATGTCCAATTCTCAAATAAGAAACTATACAGAAAATAAACGTCAAACTAATAAAAATGTGACAATCTTATAGAAATATGGGTGAAATGAAATAGAGAATCCCCAATTGAAATTACAAAATATAAAATAAAAACAACCCGCTGTCCTTTGGTCTGCAAAGACTCTTAGCAAGTCTAAAGAACTGGGTGGAATTACTCCTGTCATTTCTGACACTGTGTCTCTTGGTTTTGCGACCGTAAGGTGTGTACTTTAATTGAACTGGCCAAGTCAGTACAGGTAAAGCCACCCATGCTCCTCCACTTCCTAACCAACCCAAAGGGACCCAAAATTCTTCATATCCTTCTAAATTTGGGGGCACAAAAAGGAGGGAGGTGCCCAATGGCTGACCATTCAAAAGGAAGCTTTAAAAACAGAAAACAAACAAAGTGTTAAAGTGGAAGAACTCTTTTCACATTTTGACTCTTTATGGGCGTATAAAACCCTACAAATTAAAACAGGAAGAAACGGATTTTGTAGGAGGGGATGGGATCAGTTCACTCTTATAAAACTTATGCAATTTAAAATCTTAAACACCAAACCACAATTAAGGGAATAAAGCAATCAGAAGTCCCACATACTATTTAGATTTAAGCAAACTAGTAACTGAGTGTTTGAGAATGTTTTCTATATTTTCACACTAAGCAGCAAATTAATTGATTTAAAAAGAAAATTTACTTCAGATTAAGATTGAAAACAATATTTTATATGCCTTTAAAGGACGGGAAAGAAAACATGACAAAGACTTTAATGTTAATAAGGTTACAGGAAAGCTGTCGACTTTAGGGTAAGACTCATTTCCCAGAGAAAATTTGATAAAGCATAAAAGGAAGAATCCATGATTTGCAGTTAAATGGAAGGCGATAGCGCTCACTACAATGTAAAAGTCAGGAACATAGTCTAGAACTATTGGACTCTATTTTTGCAACCCAGGATTGGTGGCATCTGCTCTTGAGAATAAGGCTAGTATTCTTAGCCCTGCACCACACAGCTCAAGAAGGGAGAATGATATCTACACACCAACTGCACTTAGACCTCACAGACATGGCCATATATTGAGAAGTTTCTAAAAGTAAGAGGGACTGTGCTGACTCATGGAAAGAAAAGTACTTCTTGCATATAAGATCTAATTATATTTAAAATGTTTATTTTCCTGACATTTATTTTGATAAATGGCATCAATATTTTAGGTTCCATATATAAACACTGGTTGTATTTTAATCTGTATTATGAACCCTAAAGGGAAATGAAATTTTTATGACTCTTGTAATATATCTGTATGTGTGTGTGCATACCAATAAAAATTTTAAACCATATTTTATTTAGTTCATGCATATAGCAATTCAATAAAATCATGTTTGTTTAATACTTTCAAATAATATATCTTCAGATATTTTCAGCTTATGAAACATTGATTTTCTTTTACCTGTGAAAAAGTAGAGGAAGCTATTTCATTGCATGATTGGTTAGTCAAATACTTATGAATTAATTTTTAAATTACTATCTAAAATGCTTTTGAAATAATGTTATTAAAATCAAGTGACAGTTGATGTAGAAAGTGACAGTTGATGCAGATTAATTGAAG
This sequence comes from Tenrec ecaudatus, assembly GCF_050624435.1. NCBI lineage: Eukaryota > Metazoa > Chordata > Mammalia > Afrosoricida > Tenrecidae > Tenrec > Tenrec ecaudatus. The sequence goes on from NC_134531.1 coordinate 239,971,851, forward strand.
AGATAAAATATAATATTATTTTATTCATGCATTTCTAGTAATTCTAATTTGTATTGTTCTCAAGTTCATTGCTGTACAACTTTTAAATGTCCTGAGAATAATCAAGCTGATAAGTTACAGATTTTACAGGATTACTTTTTAATATGGAATTTACATAACTGGAAGCTTTCCACAGAAATCTATTAGTTTTTATTATGCTGATGTAATGTATATTTCTTAAACAGCTTGAACTTCTGTATTGGTCTTACTTCTTCAAATGATTTAGCTAATTCTATTCACAAATTATATTTCCTTGACAAGATTTTAATTACTTATAGTGAAGGCATAGTCAGTTGTGAAATTTAATGATTTAAGTTTGTGCAAATATACAAACATATTAAAATATCTAAATAAATATTATGTTTCCTGTTTTATTATGCACCCACATATATTCTTTTTTACTAGCTGCCAATGAGTTAGTTCTGACTCACATTACACAATGGCACCCTAGGCCTACTCCATCATCACAAACATTGTTATGTTTTTAGTGGCCACTAAGCCAGTACATCGCTTCCCTTTTCTCACTCTCACTACTTAATCAAGCATAGTGTCCTCCAGATATTGATTCCTCCTAATAGCATGTGCAAGTAAATTCTAGGAAATCTTACTATCGTCATTTCTAAGGAGAATTATGTGACTAGTCAATATTCTTTATCAACACCAAAATTTAAATGCAAGAATTATTCCTTGTCTTCCTGATTGGATGTCCAACTTTTACATGCACACACACACACGCATAATGCTGGTTTTTTTTTTTAGGATTTTGTCTTGCTTAGATTCATAATCAATGGTTATGGAAGCTGCCCCACTATGGGACATGACGTCCCTCACTGACCCACAGCCCTACAGGAGACAACACAGGAGACACAGTGTGGGAATTGCACCCAATCTGATCCCGCCACACCGAGGCAAAACACAAAGGGGGTGCAACAAACAGCAAGGGAATGGAGCGAAGAAGTCCCCAGGGAATGCTGAAGGTGGATTTTGGGGTCAGAGCATGCTGCCCTAACAGATTGGACTGGAAAACACTCCTAAACGCCAACAAACAGTCCTTGAACTAAGTACATGCTTTTCTTGTTGTTTTTTGTCTTTGGTTTATTGTTGTATATTGTTGCTTGGTTGTGCTCTGTCTTGTTTTGGTGCATATTATTATCTTCTCAGGTCTGTCTAAATAAGATAGGCTAAATGAACAATCTGGAGGAGAAAACAACTGGACCGATAGTTCCCGGGGTATATGGGAGAGAGGGAGGGTGTGGGAAAGGTAGTGGTGTTAACAAACCAAGGACAAGGGAACAATAAGTGATTCAAATCGATGGTGAGGAGGGCGTGGGAGGCCTGGTAGGGCATGATCAAGGGTAATGTTACCAAGAGGAATTGCTCAAACCCAGGTGGGACTGAGCATGATAGTCAGAAAGGAGGAAAGTTAGAGGAAATAGAGGAAAGATCTGGGAGACAAAGGACATTTATAGAGATCTAGATGAAGGCATGCACATATATAAAGATATTTATATATGAGGATGGGGAAATAGAGCTATGTGCATATATTTGTAGGCTTAGTATTAGGGTAGCAGAAGGACACTGTGGCAACACTCAACTACTCCCTCAATGCAAGATAAATTTCTTCTATTAAATTGTCATTCTATGATTCTCCCCTACCTGACAAAACCACTGAAGACAAAACGGGTGAATAAGCAAATGTGGTGAGGAAAGCTGATGGTGCTCAGTTAGCAAAAGATATAACTTCTGGGGCCTTAAAAGCTTGAAGGTAAGTAAGTGGACTTCTAGCTCTGAAGCAGCAAAGCCCACATGGAAGAACTACATCAGCCTGTGTGATCACGAGGTGCCAAAGGGATCAATTATCAGACAACAAAGAACAACAAAATCATATCATTGTGTGCTCACCTCCATGATACGATAGCTGAAGACAAATGGGTGCATAAGCAAATGTGGCGAAAAAAAGCTGATGGTGCCTGGCTATCAAAAGAAATAGCATCTGGGGTCTTAAAGACTTGAAGGTAAACAATTGGCCATCTAACTCAGAAGCACCAAGCCCACATGGAAAAAGCACACCAGCCTGTGCGATCACAAGGTGTTGAAGGGATCAGGTATCAGGCATCATCAGAACAAAAACATCTTACCAGGGAGAGGAGGGAATGTGGAGTGGATACCCAAAGCCCATTTGTAGGCCACTGAACATTCCCTTACAGAAGGGTCTCAGGGAGGAGATGAGCCAGTCAGGGTGTGATGTAGCAAAGAAGTAACACACAAATTTCCCCTAGTTCCTAAATACTTCCCTACTCCCCCCACTATCATGATCCCAATTTTACCTTGCAAGTCTGACTAGACCAGAGAATGTACACTGGCACAGATAGGAACAGGAAATGCAGGGAATCCAGGGTGGATGATCCCTTCAGGACCAATGGTGTGAGTGACGATACTGGAAAGGTGGAGGAAGGGTTGGGTGGAAAGGGGGAACTGATTAAAAGGATCTACATGTGACCTCCTCCCTGGTGGATGGACAACAGAAAAGCGGGTGAAGGGAGATGTTGGACAGGGCAAGATATGACAAAATAATAATTTATAACTTATCAAGGGTTCATGAGGGAGGGGGGAGTGGGAAGGGAGGGGAAAGATTAGGAGCTGATACAAGGGGTTTAGGAGGAAAGCAAATGTTTTTGAGAATGATGAGGACAATGAATGTACAAATGTGCTTTACACAATTGATATATGTATGGATTGTGATAAAGGTTGTATGAGCCCCTAATAAAATGATTTAAAGAAATCGCATTGGGCAATTCTGCTTCAAAAGTCCTCTTTAAAGTGTTGGAAAGCATGGATGGTGCTCTGAAAACTAATCCAACCAATTCAAGCCAAGTGTTTTCTATAGTTTCATATGCATGTGAAAGCTGCCTCTGAGGGGAAGACCAAAGAAGAATCTATGCTTTTGAATTGTAGTGTTGGTGAAGAATATTGGAAGCACCATGGACTGCCAAAACGAACAAACACACATGTTTTACAAGAAACACAGCCGGAAATCTGAGGCATGAATAGGAAGACTTTGTCTAATAGTCTTTGAACATGTTATAAGTAGAGACCAGAACCCTGAAGAGGACTTCATGCATGGTAGAGTAGAAGGGCATCAAAAAAGAGGAAGAATTTCAACAATATGCACTGACACATTGGCTGCAAAAGAATAGACATTAGAACAATGGCAGGGATAGCACAGGACCAGGCAGTGTTGAATTTTATTGTACATAGGGAACCAACTGGAAGCACCTAACAGAAAAACTATACACGCATACATAGTAAACAGATTCAACTACTGGTTTTATGGCACATTTTACAGTTAAGCACAGAAATCTAATAATTTATTTAGATCTATTTATTTAAATAATCTATTTAATTAATTTAAATTTAATTAATTTACACAATTTATTCAAATCTGTAAAATAATTACTCCTATTATTTAAGTGATATTTCAGACTTACAGTATGTATTAAAGTATAGCACACATTAAAAAATATATTATAAATATCAAATGTATTTATACTATTTCATCACTCTTTAAAAAGTTATCATGAAATTAATAACGCACATACTTTAAGCTACAAAATTGCATAAGAGCTTTTTTTATTTTTGTTACAAAATGATTTATGTGTTTTGAGAGACTGGTATCAATTCTAGCTAATAATAATTCTAACTGAAGGACGGGGACTCTAACTTCCAGTTTTGCTCCCAAGTTATCATGCTTAATTTTGTTCATTATATTTTAGTAAATCACAAAATTAAGTGTGGCATGTAAAGTAGGACAGAACACAAAGGATATAATTGTTTTAAAATTTGTGTACCTCCATTTTTAATTTTAAAACTAAAATATATAAGATAATGTATGCCGCTCTTCTGTACCATCAAAGAGCTTTTGACTTAGAATAGACCTGTACAGTAGCACTTCCTAGGCTGCTGTCTTTATGGGAATAGTTTGCCACATCTCTCTCCTACTGAGTGACTTTACTGCAGGATCCAATCTACTGTCTTCTTGGGTAGCTGGCAAGCACTTAAGCATTGTGCCACCCAGATTCCTATGTCAATGCATGCCGTATATGAAAAGAATTCTAACACATTTTTCTTTATATCAAAGTAATTCTTTGAATAATTAGTTTAAAAAATTAAATATTAAACCCCATCACTATGCTTTCCAACCACTTCACTACTGCTGACATACAAAGGAGTCTGTGGCACAATGGTTCATTGACCAACTGCACACACACACACACACACACACACACACACAAAGTTGCAACCTAGAAAATCCCGTGGGGCACTTCTACTACTTCACATGTGTTCACCATGAGTCAAAATCTACTTGTTAGCACATGACTACAATTACTATATAGTTAATCTAGTGATAACTTAATGCTACTTTTTATAAAATATATTAAAGGAAAAATTTACCCTAAATAGAAGAGAACAAGAGTAAAATCATGTATCATAAAATGTAATCTCTTGAGAATTTTTGTCATAGAGGATTTGTCACAATTGGCAACTTTTGATATATAATTATCTAAACAAATGTTGAGATCCATGGCCCAGTTTTTAAAGACAGAAATTTCTTTAGCCTTTGACCTCTTTTAGGAAACTAGTCCTAGGAGAATAAGTTCTGAAGCTATAACTTAATAATATTTTATTCACTAATATTAATTTATTATTTTTTGCATTAACTAGATACACACATGTAAGAAGAATTAGAATGCGTTTAATTTTATTTAAAATGTATAATTTTAGATCTGTAGAGTCAAACCTACTTAAATGAAATAAGGCGGTATTATTTGTTAAGTAGTAAACATTAATCAAGGTACTCCTTCTCTATTCTATTACTATAAATATAAAATACATGTCAATTTCAATATATAATCAAATTTTATTTATCTTGAATGGAGTTAAATGCATTCATAAACCAAAAATTCTGATTATTTTAGCCATATGATCAGAAAACTGAAAAAGCATTTCCATTGAGTAAACTTTGCCTGACGTAACTTTTGAAAAAATATCATTTTATTGGGGCTGGTAAAAATCTTATCACAATCCATACATACGTCATTGTGTCAAGAACGTATGCACATTTGTTGCCATAATCATTCTGAAAACATTTGCCTTCTACTTGAGCCCTTAATATCTGCTGCTCATTTTCCCCCTCCCTCTCCTCTCCCCCCTACCTCATGAACTCTTCATCATTCATAAATTATTATTATTTTGTCATATGTTACAATGTCTGACGTCTCCCCCCGCCCACTACAGTAACTTTGTAGGACAGTGGAACTGCCCTTGCGGGGTGATGGGGTTTTAACTCTTTTGGGAACAGTAAGTCCCTTCTTGGAGCAGTTTGTGGTTTCAAGTGCTAACCTGTAGGGGACTGTCCACTCTGCTACAGGGATACTATACCACCAAGGAATGTCTTCGTTCCATAGAGCAGACAAAGAAAAAGGACATAAAACTGGTAGCTTTGAAGAGCAGATTTTTTTTTTCTTGCAGTGATCAGACAAGATTCTGAAAAGAGTTGTATGAGCCCCTAATAAAATGATTTAAAAAAAAAAGAAGTCAACCTCAGGGCATTGACAGAGTTATGATTTCTCTCTGTCAAATGGACTGAAATATTTTCCTTATTGTTTGGAGCCTCTGAAATCCCTATGCATAATTTGGTCTTCCTGGCTTGCTCATGTGGTATCCCCTTACACATGACCATGTTCATGTTTGTTCTGAAATATGAGACACCTGTCATATAGGAGATTATCAGAGACTATGCTCTACTCCTGCATGGTTTCATTAACTTAATATGGCAATATCCTCAAACATCATTAAAGGAACAGCATGTTCCCTCAAACAAGATAAATAACTTTAATAGGTATATGGTTTGGGACTTCAAGTTATCTTTTATTTTTAGGGTAAAATTATACTTATAACAGAATAGAATATACCAAAAACGTATAAAGCTTAACTTTTGGAGTTTCTGAATTAGCTCAATGGCAGTGAGTGAGTGAATGGTGCCTTCTTAAGATGTGCTGTGCATTGTAGAGTATTCTACATTATTATTATTTTAGTCATTTTATTGGGGTGGGGGCTGGCACACAATCCATACATCCATCCATTGTGTCAAGAACATTTGTACATATGTTGGCAGCATCATTTTCAAAACATCTTCTTTCTACTTGAGCCCTTGGTATTAGATCTTTTATTTTTCTCTCCCCTTCCTCCCTCACTCATGAACCCTTCATAATTTATCATTTTTTTCATGTCCTATACCAACCGCTGTTTCCCATCACCTACTTTTCTGTTGTCTATCCCCCTGGGAGGGGGTTATATGTAAATCATTGTGATAAGTTCTCCTTTTCTCCCCCCACCTTCCTCTTACCCTCCTGGCTAACACTACTCTCATGATTGGATCTGAGGTGTGTATCTGTCCTGGATTCCCTGGGTTTCCTACTCTTATCTTTGCCAGTGTACACCCTCTGGTCTAGCCTGACTTGAAGAGTAGAACTGGGGTCATGATAGTGGGAAGAGGGTGAACGTTAAATAATTAGAGGAAAGTTGTATGATTTTTTTCTTTTTTTAAACTAATGTTATTGGGTGCTCATACAACTCTTATCACATCCATATATACATCTATTGCATCAAGCATATTTGTACACTTGTTGCCCCATCATTCTCAAAACATTTGCTTTCCACTTGGGCTCTTAGAATCAGCTCCTCCTTTTTTCCCTCCCTCCCCACTCTCCCCTCCCTCATTAAACCTTGATAATTCATAAATTATTATTATTTTGTCATGCCTTACAATGTCTGACATCTCCTTTCACCCACTTTTCTATTGTCTGTCCTCCAGGGAGGGGTTTCATGTAGATCCTTATAATCAGTTTCCCCTTTCTACCCTCCCCCCCCCTTCCCTCCACCCTCCCATTATCGCCACTCTCACCACTGGTCCTGATGAGTTAATCTGTTCTGGATTCCCTGTGTTTTTAGTTCCTATCTGTACCAGTACACATCCTCTGGTCTAAGCCAGATTTGTGAGGTAGAATTGGGAACATGATAGTGGTGGGGAAGAAGCGTGCGTTTCATCAGTGCTATACTTCACACTGACAGATAAATCTCTTCATTATGACCCTTCTGTAAGGGGATGTCCAGTTACCGACAGATGGACTTTGGGTCTTTACACTGCATTCACCTTCATTCACATTGATATGATTTTTTGTTCTGGGTCTTTGATGCCTAATACCTTATCTCATTGACACCTCATGATCCCACAGGCTGATATGCTTCTTCCATGAGGGCTTCATTGCTTCTCAGCTAGGTGGTAACTTGTTTATCTTCAAGTCAAGACCCCAGATGCTATATCTTTAGATAACCAGGCAGCATTAGCTTTCTTCATCACATTTGTGTATGTACATATATTTTTTTAATCAGGGATCGTGTCAGGAAGGTGAGCATCACAGAAGGCCAGTTATTAAAACAAAGTGTTCTTGCATTGAGGAAGTACTCGAGTAGAGGTCCAATGTCTTTCTGCTAAGTATTAAGGTATCAGAATAGTCTATATTATTATCAAGAAATACTTTACAAATATTTCTCATAAAATTCTTTTTAAAGACTTGAGGAAAATGATAAAAAATTCTAAGGCTCTGGTGATTTTTTTTTGTTGCAGTTTTCATCTCTCTTTTTGTAAATATTTTCCATTTATTGTTTCATTTAGTAAATAGGCTTTGAATATCACTATCTGTCAAGCATTATTTTAAACACTAATAATACAAAAGTAAGAAACAGGAAAACTTTCAACAAACATAAAAACTCATAAACACACAAGTGAAGTGGGCGTTAAAGGGTTAGTTTCTCCTTCAGATTTATTTTCTTTCCCATGTTTTAAACTAGTTTCACTTTAAATGGCCATTTAAAAGCTCTGAGTGTCCTAATCACTTTCCTCCAAAATAGAATGCAAATAAACATTTCATTTTTATCCAAATTTTGTATTCTTTATTTTTTCTAAAACAAAACACATCTCCAAAGTTTAAAAACTTCAGGTTTCATCAATTTGTGAAGCCTCTGATTTTTTATATCTTCATATTTCAAGAAAGTAATTTGATCCTTACTGTTGTGGGAGCAGGGCACGTGCATGAAGTGGAACAATGGTGCCATTTATGCCCAGAAACTAACCCACTGAAATGAAAACCACAGAGAGTAGGTCTAGAGCTCCAGCTGTCAGCTGATGTGCTGGAGAGCCAATGGATATCCAGAGTGGGTGAGAGTAGAAATTGGAATAGCAACGCGTCTGAGATAACCTCCACCCTAAAAGCTAGAAAACGGACTAACTGTAACCGTTTGGGATGAAACTGGCTAATTATTTGAACATGGGCTTTCCAAAAGAGAGCTAATCTGAGGAGACCCTAGCCTGATTTTTTTAAGGATGATGTTGCAGATTCTTTATGGGAATTCGTATGCCTCACATTTGTGGTTAGAAATAAATAAAGAAACAAACAAACATGATTAATCTTACTTTGGTTCAAGATAGATGAATGCTAGGACTAGAAGGAAATACAGGTTGAGGTGAGTGTTTGGATGGATGAAACATACAGAGGGAAACAACAGTCTACCTGCCAATTGTGGGCACCATTGATAGATATAATATAAAAATCTACACAGAACCAAATTAAAAGAAACACAAAAAAAGTAAAGTCTACACCACATTGTATCACACTAATGAAACCCTTCCTTGAACCAAAAGAGTGAATTCTGGAAGCAGCATAAGAAAATACAATATAATATAACAAAAGACTTTCAGAAGAATCAGTGTGGGATTCTTCCTGGATATTCTAAACAATGAAACAACATTAAAAAAAAGGCTTGGAAAAACAAAAGAAATCCAAATTGAAAATAATTTACACAGTAAAGTAGTTGCTCAATATAAGGGCAGAAGTCAAGACACTACCAGATCAGATTTCAAGTATCATACAAGAGAGTGCTCCAAATGGAAATGTAAGAAAATTAAATAAATACTTGTATGTATACAGAGAAAGGAAATAAAAAATAAGAGATCTCCAGAAAACACAACATAATCTTTAAAAAATAGATATTTTCTGGAGAGAAACTTAATGACAAAATCCTACAAACAATAGAACATCTAGTTTCTTTTATAAAAAGGAATGAATTAAACTTATTAAAGATAGGCCTTATGTCGATATTGATGGAGACAGATATCAGAAATGAAGAAGGAAGGAGCATACCACAAATAAATAAGCTAAAAGCATGTAGAATGTGCCTCAAATGGTAAATGTTTCTATTTTAAGTGGTGTAATGTAATATTAGAGGAGTATTCAAGGTCAAAGGAAAGGTTCACTGTTTTTCAATTCCACTTTTCCATCCGCTCTTTTAAGTCCCCTAATATAGTGAAATCACCAAGAAATAACTGAGGAAAAGAAAGATCGAAAGGAAGAGAAAAAGAAGAAAGAAATTCTAGAGGTATAGAGAGAAGAAAGTGACAAGATTCACCCTCAAGAATCAGTCAAATATAAACAAAAAATTCAGAATAAATAAAGCAAAGATAAGATGAAATACTCAAAAAACAAGAAATAAGTGAGGGGGATCTTAATCTTTGGTATCAACCTTAAGCATAAGTGATCTATATACCCTATGCAAAATTCTGAGGTTGGAAGAATGAAATAATAATAATAAAGAATTAATTCTTCTGCTTTCTATAAGAAATACACCTTAAACATATGGCCTAAAATAAAATATAGAAGAAAAGTAATCCATGAAAGAACTTAAAAACAGAGAACAGCAGTGGGCATAATATAAAAGTGACTTTAAATAAAATATTGTACAAGAAGTAAAGGAAAACATTACATAACAATAAAAGGGTTAAGTAAACAAGAAGACCTAACAATTATAGGCAGTTTTGAGATTATTAGCAATACTCCAAAATACATGAAATTCATACTAATATGAGTAGAAATTGTGAACTACACAATAATTATAAAAGGAGCCTTCTACAGATTATTTTCAAGTATAAATTAAACATCTAAAAATAAAGAATATTAAAAACACTGGTAATTTAAATTTAAAAAGTATAAGCCAATTGGACCTAATGGACATTTGCAGAAAACTCTACCCAGCACCAGGACACTACATCACTCATGGGACACTACATCACTCACTATATCACTCATGGGCTATTTCAGAGCAGACCACATGCTAGCATACAGACCAAGTCCAAACACATTTTAAAAGACGGAAATCGTCTTCTCTAACTGTAACAGTATGAAAGTAGAAATTAGCAACAGAAAAAGAAGATAAAAAGGACACTAAATAAAAAAGTGTTAAAACCTGTCATGTCCTAAAATAAATCAAAAGTGAAGTTTTGAAAAAGTCCTAGAATAAAATCTCAATGAACACAACATCATAACCTTTGGGACACAGCAAAAACGGCACTAAGAAGAAAATTCATAAAAATAAATGTCTGTTAAAAAAGAAGAACGACCTAGAATTATTCATTTATAATTACAACCTGAACAAATAGGGTGGAAAATCCCAGAAAAAGTAAAATAATAAAGGTCAGTGTAGAAATACAACAGAAATAATTTTTAAAATTAAATCAGAAGCTGGTTCTTGAAAGACGACTGTCTAGACTGACAAAGGGAAAACCCTAGAAAGTGCAAATAACCCAATTAAGAAATGAAACCATTGACATTAGTACTCATGAGAACATTCACACGCTCTCAGCTACCCACGTTTCCCTAGAGAGCTGTCACAGCATCTATAGAAAGCTGCAAATATGAAACAAATAAATCAGAACACTTTTACATCATTTTTCATGGCTAGCTCATCAGATCAGTTATGTAACTCTAATTTCTGTGGTTTATACTGTTTCCAAAACACTAAGAATGTTTTCTTTTTTGCTACAATTAAAAAAAACATATTTATTAGTTAACTAAGTACAAGTCATATTTCATTCAACAAATATCTCCTCTTTTAAGTAAAATGTATTTTCTGAAAACTCTATTGCTTTTCTGCCCAGAATACTGCCCAGAATTTTAATTATCCACATTTGTAATGTTTTCCCACACTCCCCTTCCATTTTCCTCTCTGTTTCTTGTTCTCACTCTCTCATTATCTCTCCTGCCACTTTCCATCTGTCTTTATCTCTATCTCTTTATTAGGAGAGCAATATTTAAAGGTAATGCCTTCATGCTTATTTTACCACTTTTTTTCTAGACCTCTAGTAGATGTAATTTACATCAATATAATAATAACAACCCCAACAACAGAACTGCTTGGGTTCATAAATCAAACGAAGTATAATTGAGAAACAAGGGATTGGGAAGAATTTGTTTTGTTTTTTCCAAATTCTTAATCTATTAGCAATAATATTGTGATTTTAAGAGAATTCATCTTTCAAGCCAAATGTATTACATAATGCTCTATAGCAAAGTGATTAAACTCTATGCTCTCTACAAACTATAAGGTAAGACCTTTCATTCTAACCTAAACCTACGGCAATCGATAAACATGATGACTAGGAGCAAAGATCGCCAACTTAAGTACCTTTTCCCATTTGTGCCATTACTTATGCAAGGAAAGCTACTCTAATTTGCTAGATGGAGCCAGTTAACTTTATCTTTAAGTATAGTTGAAGAGCCAATTTTTCTAACCCTTTGGGACAAATTGATTTATATTCACAGAACAAGATCAGCTAATAAAGTGTTTTCTGCACAGTAGATGTCATGAGTTAAGTACTGTATTGCGTGTACCTCATTAAGTGCCACCACCTCGGATATCATTTAGGTAAGTAGTTATATTGGATATCTTCCAAAATATAAAGTAGTTGTATGAAGTGCATAAACTAAATCTGGTAAATGCTAACATATCTGCTGAATTGGCAGAAGTGACGATGCATTAGATCTACTTTTAAAGAAGAAATGTTCCCTGTGTTTTAGTCTAGTTGTACTAAACAAAGTGATGAGTGAATATGTACAATGTTCTTTCTTTTATTTTTAAAATTTGGGCTATGATTTGGAAAATATGTATTAATTGATTTGAAGAATTTCAGGTTATAAACATTGATTGAAGTATCAGCCTGACTGGAAGATTGAGAAGGATAGCAAAACGTAATTTTCCAAATATTTAATATAATATTGTAGTTACCCATTATGTATTTATTATCAAGATAACTGTGGGGATAATAATTCAATGTTTGTTTGTTTTTTATTTTCTGGACCACACAGACTCGTAGGTGACTTCTCCTGACTCATACTAAGAATAGACTGACAAGAACACAGTGTTTGGCATGGTGGGAAAAGCATGAACTCTTGACCTAAGTTAGGTTAGGTTGACTCGCTAGCAATGCTCACATTTCCTACAGAAGGATCAGCCAAGCTTTAACTAAGATAGGAATACAAATAGCAATATCATTTTATTTCTAAAAGTAATTTATTGAGAATAGGAGCATAAGCACTGAAAGAAATGTATCAAACCATAAAATGAAAATATAATATGTGCTAAAGTTTCTGATTCAAGGGAAATGCATGAAGGACATTACTGAGAGTAGATTAAAAGAAGGGTATAAAGGCTGATGCAAAAGGTTAGGATCAGAGACAAGCTTATTACCTAGAGACACTATAACTTTGTAGACATTGAATCCATTTCAATTTATGGAGACCATATATGTTTCTGATGACAACTGTACTCTACAGAATTTTCCAAATCTGAGATTTTGGAAATAGACAGTTTAGTGGAAGAAATATAACTAGTGCAACTTCATAAACCAAGATTTAATTTAAAATCTTGGAAGTAATGATAAACTGCAAAACATTATTTATATAACAAAATCTGAATTGAGCATAGATAAAAAGGTCAGTTGATATTCAGAGGTGTAAAATGGGTACTTGATTGAACAACTTAAAATGATTAAAATAGATTAATTATAAAGATTTAACAATAAAATAGTTTGAGATTCATCCGCTGAAAAGAAGAATATTATAGAAGGAGTAGTAGAGAAAGTGCTATTTTTTGTTAAAATTTCATTATGAAAGTGTTTATTCTAAGAATAATATCAGTTATTAAACTATGACAGTTAAATCAAACACACTAGGATCTAGCTATATTGTAGAAAAACTGGAAGACATTAAAAGTAAGAAGGTATAATATCTGCTGATGAATAAAAATACATATTACTTAAATTGAAGCCTAGATAGACAGACAGAATATTCCCTATAGAAATTGCACTCTAGAAAAGATAAAACATAAGAGGATTTTTAATTTCAATGTACTGAAGACTGTATGTGGAATCAGATAAAATTAAAAAAATCATTTAATATCAGCAATGGAAAAATGTAAGGGGCATATATATTCCCAACATATGAATATTAAGAAATGTTGTCCTAGAGCACCATCAGAATGTCATAGATTTTCATGTTTTTATATTGTTATTTTTGATTCTTATTTATCTAAATTCTGAGTTTAATTTTTATGTTATAGTCTCATCTTCTATAAAAGGACCCGTGAAGTTTAGGGTTTTAGGTCTAAAATTTTATTTTCTATGTGATTGAGATATTTGCACAATATTTCACTACTTCTTCCTCATGTAGAACTAAAAAATAAAATAAAACAAAATCCATTGACGGAAACACGGCGGAACCACACAATCCTCTTACTGTGGAAGCATGACAACCGATAATGACTTTAAATTTTTCATTTAGATTAACTTTGAGCTAAGATTACAGTATGTAGCTTAGCTTTACCGGTTGTTTTCCACTCAAAGGTAGCACAAAGTCCACGGCGATGCTGTATATTCCAGAGCAGACTGGTGCTCCATTTCAACGGATGCTTTTTCAGAAGCACCTTACTTGGCATTTAGTTGGCAAGCGAGCAGGTAAGCCATCTACATTAGCCAAACTCCTTTAAAAAACTCACTTCTTTGCAGTCCATCTGACTCACAGCAATCTGTGGGACAGGGTTGAACTGCTCCTGTAGGTATCTGAGACTGGAAGACTTTACAGTAGAAAAAATATAAGTTGCTATGAACATTTTAATCTAAATTTTAATTTTTCCCTTTCAGAGCAGTAACTTATATTAACCACCACTTGTCTGTCTGTCTGTCTTACTTTGGTGGTTTGTGGTGTTCAATGTTGTCACTGGTGTTTCCAATAACAATAAAGTTATAAAAGTGAAAAAAGTGTCAGCAGAGATTCCAGACAGGCTACAAAGATGGAATAGGCTGTCCATTTCCCAGGAATTAGCCACTGAAAACTTGATGAATTGCAGCAGAACATGGTAAAATACTGAAAGCATCATGAATAGCAGAACATTATAAGAGATAGCGTCAGAAGATGAGTCCTTGAGGTCAAAAGATACTAAAACATATGACTGAGGAGTACCTGCCTTCTCAAATTAGAGTCAGCTTTAATGATATGGATAGAGAGAAGGGTGTAGGAGTAAAGGTTTCATAACCTTCATTTGCCGATGAGGAATGACTGTCAATGAGAAAAAAAACACAACAGTTGTAAACATGGATGAATAACTGGAAATTGGAATGCATGAAGAATTAATCAAAGAAAATTAAAAGTATTTGAGCTAGAATGAATAAAAAGAGATATACTTGGCATGAGTGAGCTGAAATGAATTTATAGTACGCATTTTCAAGTAGGCAGTTCCATATTTTCTATGCCAGGAATGATCGATTCAACAGGAATGGTGTTGCATTCATCATCAGAAAGGACATGTCAAGACCTATCTTGAAGTAAAGTCTTTTCTGTGGCAGTGTAATATCTATGTGCTTACAAAGAATTTATTCAAACTTATGCAGTAATCCCTAAAGCTAGTGGTGAAAAAATGACAAATTTTACATCTATGGTGTCTGAAATTGATCAAACATGCAAGCAAAGTGAATTGATTATTGGAAATTGAAATGCAAAATTTGAAACAGAGAGAAAGGAACAATAGTTAAAATTATTATATTCTTGACAGAAATAAAGCTGAAGATCACGTACCAAAGTTTTTTTTAAGACAAGCGGCATTCTCATAGCATACATTTTTTTCAGCAACATAGAAGATGATTGACTATACATGTAGAACCCAGAGAAATCAAATGACTATATCTAAGAGAAGAGAACACGCACAGGCTCAATCTCAGCAGCTAAAATGAGTCCGGGGCCACCTGTGGAGGCAATCATTGATTTCTCATGCGTAGGTCCAGGTTGAAGCTGAAGAAAATGAAATCAAACTTCCGGAACCAAAATATAACTTGAAATCCATTCTACCTAAATTTTGAGAGCATCTCAAAAAGAGATTTGACTAATTGAACACTAATGGTAGAAGACTTGAACTATGGGATGACATCATGATAATCATACATGAAAAAAGCAAAAGATCATTAAAAAGACAGAGAATACCCAGAGTCATTGTCCTCCCCCCAAATTAGTCTTCATTCAAATATTTTAAGAGGTGGCATAGGAACAAAAACCAATGGTACAGAAGGAAGAAGTGCTGTAAGGGAAGCCAAATGCAATGCTCCAGGATTTGATGGAATACTAATTCATATATTTCAACAAGCTTATAAAGTACTGGAAACAGTCCCTTGACTATACCAAGAAATTCCAACTGGAGGAGATCCACCTATGTCTGCATTCTAAAGAACGGTTATCCAAAGAATGTGAAAATTAACTAAAAAGGGGGTGGAGGGAGGGAAGGGGAAAGAAAAAAAAAGAGATGTGTGATGGGGGAATAGGGCACTGACCCAACCAAGTGGAGGGTATTGTTTGTGTCTTCACAGGGAAAGAGGGACCAGATATAAAGCCAGCGCCAGACAAATGCAGTGTGTCAGCAAGGAGTAGGGAGCCAGTGGAGGGGCCTGAGGGCTCAGCCCCAATACCAGCTATGGGGACAACCGCCCCTCACCCCAGAAAAATTTACTTGAGAGGACAGCACTGAAGCTGCAGCTATGGGAGAGGGACATGTTTGATCAGAGCAAATGGGAACAAATCAAGGGGGAGTAAGAGAGTGGAGCACATCTTGGCCCTACAGGCCTGGAGGACAATATCCCCACTCTGAATAGCCAATGGACACAGTGGACAATATGGCTGATCCCACTATGAGACACGCCATCCCTTTATGGCCCAGGATCCTAAGGGGGACAACACTGGAGACAGTGTCGGGATTGGACCAGACTGACCATGTAACACCAAGGCAAACCACTAAAAGCATGCAGCAGAGCAACTATGGGAGCAGAGCAGGGAGCCCATGAGGGAGTACAAAGGACAGACTCTGGGGCCAAAGCATATACCCCATGAGACCTGACTGAAAGACACACACACCTAGAGATAAAAAAATCAGACCTTGATCTATTTATAGGATTTTCTTTCTTTCTAAGTATTTTCCTTTAATTAATTTATTCTTCTATGGGTAATTGGTTTCCTTTTTTGTTTTCATCTCTGTGTTCTCACCCATCGTCTATCTTGCTATGGCTTGATTTTTGGTGCATATTATTTTCTCCACAGATCTATCCAGATAAGATAGACTGTATGAATAGTCTGGAGGAGAAAACAATGGGACCAATGGGAGGACAAGGAAGAAGGGGAGGAGGGGGTAAGGAGGTGGTGCTGATCAACCCAGGGACAGGGGAGCCACAAGTGATCCAAAATCAGTGTCAGGGAGGTGTGAGAGGCCTAGTAGGGATTCAGCAAGGGCAAGGTAACCGAGATAAATTACTGAAACGCAAATGAAGGCTGAGCATGATAGTGGGACAAGAGGAACGGAAAAGGAAATAGAGGAAAGAACTAGGTGACAAAGGTTATCTATAGAGGTCTAAAGACTGGAATGTACATATGTAAATATATTTACATAAGAGTATGGGGAAACAGATCTATGTGTATATATTTATAGCTTTAGTATTAAGGCAGCAGATGGACATTGGGACTCCACTCAAGCAATTACTCAATGCAAGAACGCTTTGTTCTATTAAATTGGCATTCCAGGATGCACACCTTCCTGACACGATTGCTGAAGAAAAATATGTTCATAAGCAAATGTGGTGAAGAAAGCTGATGGTGCCCGGCTATCAAAAGATATAGCATCTGGGGCCTTAAAAGCTTGAAAATAAACAAGCAGCCATCTAGCTGAGAAGCATCAAAGCCCACATGGAAGAAGCACACCAGCCTGTCTGACCACGAGGTGTAGAAGGGACCAGTTACAGACATCAAAGAACTAAAAATCCTATCAGTGTTTGCCCACCTTCCTGATAAGATCACCGAAGACAAATGTGTGCGTAAGTAAATGTGGTGAATAAAGCTGATGGTGCCCAACTATCAAAGATATAGCATCTGGGGTCTTGGAGGCTCGAAGATAAACAAGTGGCCATCTAGTTCAGAAGCAACAAAGTCCACATGCAAGAAGCACACCAGCCTGTATGACCACTAACTGTTGAAGGGACCAGGTATCCAGCATCATGGAACAAAAATCATATCATTGTAAATGTGTGAGTGCAGAGTGGAGACTCAAAGCCCATCGGCAGCCAATAGGACACCCTCTTACTGAAGGGTTGTGGAGAGGAGATGAGTCAGTCAGGGGGAAGGGTAGCAATGATGAAACATAAATTTCCTCTAGTTCTTAAATACTTCCTCCACCTTACCCCACCCCACTATCATGATCCCAATCTACCTTACAAATATGGCTAGACCAGAGCATGTACATTGGTACAGAAAGCAACTGGAAACACAGGGAATCCAGGACAGATGACTCCTCCAGGACCAGTGGTGAGAGTGGTGATGTTTGGAGGATGGAGAGAATGTGGGGTAGAAATGGGAAACTGATGACAAGAATCTAGGTTTAGCCCCCTCCCTGGGACAGCAGAGAAGAGGGCAGGAGGAGACATCGGACAGTGTAACATATGACAAAATAATAATAATTTATGAATTATGAAGGGTTCATGAGGTGGGGGTTGTGGGGAGGGAGGGGGAAAACGAGTAACTGATATTAAGGGCTCAAGTGGAAGGCAAATGTTTTGAGAATGATGATGGCAACAAATGTACATATGCACTTGAAAAATTGGATGTATGTAATGGATAGTGATAAGAATTGAACGAGCCCCCAATAAAATGATTTTTAAAAGAAAATTAAAAAAATATTGCCGAGTGCCAAAAAAATAAAGAATGTGAATATGCAAGTGAAGATCATCACTTATTTTTCTGAAGATCATCAACAATCTTGCAGCAGGATATTGACAGGGAACTGCCAGAAATCCAAACCTGGTTTAGAGAAAGACCTGGGATAGAGATAGCATTGCTGATGTCATTAGACAAAGCATTTGACTGTGTGGATGACAATAAATTATAGATATCCTTGAAAAGGATGGGAATTCCAGAACACTTCATTATGCTCATGCAGAACCTGGAAATTGATCAAGAAGCAGCTGTGCCAAAAGAGCAAGGAAATCGTGAATGTTTAAAAAAGAAAAGAGGTGTGTTGCTTGCTGCCAGTGAGGAAGATCTGATGCACCTGTTGATGAGTATAAAGGATAGGAGTTTTTGGTAGGGATTTCGACTCAGTTCAAGGTAACAAAAATCCTCACAACTCGACCAATAGGCAACACTATGAAAAATCAAGGAAAATGAGGACTTTTAAAGGATTTCCTCTTGCTCGTATCCACAACCAATGTCCTTGGAAGCAGCAGTCAAGAGATCAAACAACATATCGCATTGGGTATATCTGCTGCACAAGACTTCTTTAAAGTGATGAAAAAGAATGCTGTTACTTGGAGGACTAGAGTGTACCTGATCCAAGACATGGTATTTCTCATCACCTGAGCGCATGTTATTGCTGGACATTTACTAGGTAGCCTGAAGAAGAACAGATGCATTTGAATTATGGTGCTGGTGAGCAATATTAAAAATGCATGGCTTTTTCAAGACCTCCATAAATGCCCCTTGACTCCCAGCTCCTTCCTCCATCTCCCTTGACTTTCTTCCTGCCCCACTACCATGCTCCGTCCCCACCTGGGCTACAGCTATACCTCTTCTCTATGCAACCTTACCCTTGATCATTCCCCACCAGGCCTGCCACTCCCTCCTCACTACCATTTTGGGTCCCATGTTGTTCCCTTGTCCCTGTGTTTGTTAACACCACTTCCTTACCCCCCCCACCCCTACCCCACCCCAAGACTCCCCCGGAACTGTCGGTCCTGTTGTTTTTCCTCCAGATAGTTCATCCAGCCTGTCCTATTCAGAGAGACCTGTGGAGACACTAACATGCATGAAAACAAGACAGAGAAAAACAAAGCAACAGTATACAACCAGACAGCCAAATAACAAAAACAAACCACTGACAAAGAACAAAACACTTCACAAAAGAAAAGCTTGTAGTTCGTTCAAGGATCATTTGCTGGCCCTTAGGAGCATTTTCCAGTGCAGTCTGTTGGGGCACCACGCCCTGGCCCCAAAGTCCACTTTCAGCATTCCCTGGGGACCTTGCCACTCCATTCCCTTGCTGTTCCACTGCACTCCCCCAATGCTTTGCCTCAGTGTGGTGGGATCAGGTCAGGTGTATTTGCCACACTGTGTCTCTGGTGCTGTCCCCTGTATCGCCCTTAGTCACTGAGGGGCATCATTTCTCATAGTGCGGCCAGCCATGTTGTTCTCTCAGTGGAATGGTTGCTCTACTCAGGAACATCATCCTCACAGCATGAAGGGGGAAGTGCAGAGTGGAGACCCGAGGCCCGAATGTTGACCACTGGAGATCCCCTCATAGAGGGGTTTAGGAGAGGAGATGGGTCAGTCAGGGTGTGAGGCAGTACCAATGAAGAACACAGCATTCCCCCAGATCCTGGATGCTTCCTCCCCCCAACTACCATGATCCGCATTCTACCTTGCAGGGCTGGATAGGGCAGAGGTTGTACACTGGTGCATATGGGAGCTGGAGGCATAGGGAATCCAGGATGGATGATACCTTCAGGACCAGGGATGTGAGTGGCGATGCTGGGAGTGTGGAGGGTGAGTGGGTTGGAAAGGGGGAACTGATTACAAGGATCCACATGTGACCTCCTCTCTGGGAGATGGACAGCAGAGAAGGGGGGGAAGGGAGACTCTGGATAGGGCAAGATATGACCAAATAACAATCTATAAATTATCAAGGGTTCATGAGGGAGGGGGTAGCGGGGAGAGAGGGGGGAAAAAAGAGGACCTGATACAGAGGGCTTAAGTGGAAAGCAAATGCTTTGAGAGTGATTAGGGCAAAGAATGTATGGATGTGCTTTATACAATTGATGTATGTATATTTGTGGATTGTGATATGAGTTGTATGAACCCCTAATAAAATGTAGAAAAAGAAAAGAAAAAAAAAGAAAATGAGCCCCTAATAAAATGTTTTAAAAAAATAAAAAATAAATAAAAATGTCATGAACTGGCTTTGAGTTTTGCGATTTATTCACTTTTATCTTTCATTATTTTTTGTTCTTTATGTAAAGTCTCATCAAAACAATTATAGCAAACCATGGGAGGTTATTATTATTATTTATTCACTCTGTCTAGTCTAAATGAGGTCATTGAAATCTCTATTTCAAGCCTGTAATACTGATTTACATTAAATAAACTCTGTCAAAAATTTCACGTCTCTTAGGTGATAAATTAAGAAAATAATGTCTACATCATCGGGTGTATCTTATGAGATACTGGACCATAAGCTCTGTTGTCTGGGTTCAGAATCAGAGAGTGATTTAAACAATAGGTAAAAGTTCAGATGATAGAGTTTTCAAAAACTAAATCCTTGGTAGATTTATTTGAGTTAGTTGTTGAAAAACATCTGAAACACCCATAAGAGGTTCCAAGTAAACAGAGGCTTCAAAAACGTGTGGAACAATAGAACTAAATTAAGTATAAATATGAAGTATAGCACCATTGAAACATACAACCTTTCTCTAGTTCTTTAATATTTTCTACCTGCCCTTACTATCATGACCCCAATTCTACCTTACAAATCCAGCTAGACAAGAGAATGTACACTTGTAAAGATAAGACGTACAACACAGGGAATCCAGGACAGATAAACCCCTCAAGACCAATAATGAAAGTAGCAATACCAGGAGGGTAAGAGGAAGGTGGGGTGAGAAACTAGGAACTAATCACAATGATCGACCAATAGCCCCTTTCCAGGGGGGCAGACAACAGAAAAATAGGTAAAGGGAGACAGCGGTTGGTGTAAGGCATACAAAAATCATATTTCATAAATTATTAAGGGTTCATGAAGGAAGGAGGGTAGGTGAAGGGGATAGAAATGACCTGATACCAAAAGTATCAAAAAGTAGAAAGAAAATGTTTTAAAGATTATGATGGAGACATATGTACAAATGTGCTTGACACAATAGATATATGAATGGATTTTGATAAGAGCTGTAAGAGTCCCCAATAAAAAAATGATTTTTAAAAAGAATTAAAATATGAAACATTTTGAAAAACCTTTTGATTTTCCTCTCATACTATCAAAATTTAAATAAAAAATTAAAGTATACAAAATCTCTTCAAATAGGTGAATATTTCATCTTGACTTTTTCCATTTATTTATATTAGGAAATACTGTATCAAATTGTTTTCTTTTTCATTTTCTCTCTCTTCTCAATTCTTTTGCATTGTCTCTCACATCCTGCTATGCTCCAACATCAACACTCCATTAGTAAATACAATCACAAATACTTTTCCACAGATCATTGTGAGAACATTCTTATTAGTCTTTTGCTATCAGTGTCTTCCAGATTAACTTCACATTGTACATTATTTACAGAGTCACCTATTTAAAACCACTTTTCAATTCAATATTTGTTTTATCAAACTAGCTAAAATTCTTTTACTCTTTCTGGTTGTTAATATTAAGTTGTTTTAGGCTGGGTAGACTAGAGAAACAGATTCATAGAGACACATATGTAAATAAGAAAAAGGTTTATATACCAGAGCAATTGAATATTAAGGAAACATCCCAGCCTTGTCCAGATCAAGTCCATAATTCAATATTAGCCCATACGTTCAATACCAATCTCTAGAGTCCTATTCAGACTAATGAAACAGATGCAATGATGTCAAATGCAGGAAGATCACAGGCCAGTGGGTTGGAAGTCTTGTGGATCCAGTTGTGTTGTAAGCATCTCAGCATTGATTGGAGTCTCTATTTGGCTTCTCCAGCTCCAGAGACCTGGTTGCATCAGGGTAGGTCCATGTGGCTTCTCCAGTTTCCAGGGCATGGGGTCTATCAGTGTAGTGTCATGTGTCTAGTCAGTAGAGTGTCTCCAAGGGAGTGAGCAGAGAGAAACAAGTGTCTCTTGCCTCCAAGAAGGCAATACGAGTTAACAGAATTCTCAAGAGAAAGCCATGCCCACACAGAGGCCTCATTGTTATATCTTGATTGACAGGATAGACTTAAACCCTTCTCTCTTAATCCTCAAATATTGCCAAGTATTAGCTTTGGTTATAATTATTGGAGCTTTAAAAGGATATGATAATAGTAAAATGAATCTAAAATATTTGGGCAGTAATTTAACAGGGACTAAAACTATTTAAATTGCAATTCTATTTTTAAGCACTACTAGGAAATATTAAATTGTTCATTATTAAACTGAACATTTTAAAAGAGTTGACTATTCAACAATTATTAAGCACATATTAATTTGAATTGAATATCAACCAGACATTGTAATACAAAGATGCACACACACATATACACACACATACACCGTCTTCATTAAGTAGAAGAATGCCCTAACTTTACACTGACAAAAAGATACTCATATTCTAATGAACAAACAGCAAAGAGAGAATTTTATGAATTTTTGCTGGGAACTTTTGGATATTATGAGGTCTGTGATGTGAGGAACGACTAACAAAAGAGACTAAGTAAACCCAGGAAAATGTAGTCAGCTTAGTACTATGTGAAGAAAGTGTTTTTTATTTGTTCGTTTCTTTTCTTTTTAATAAAGAGTTTCATTGGAACATAATTAACATATACATTTTGATAGTTCAATCACTTATATAAATTTTGTACAATAATTACCACAATCAATTTTAGAACATTTCTTCCTTTTTTTACTCCTATTATTAGCTCCAAATTTCCCCCAACCTCCCCTGTATCCCGAGGAACTTTTATTCCAGTTACTGTCTCTATAGATTCATCATCCTGGATCTCATCTACAAAACAACATACAAAAAAGGGTTAATAAAACAAAAATAATAAAAATGAAATAGAGAAAAAACAGAGTTGAATAAAAAACAGAAAAATAATAAAAGCTAGAACAATTTTAAAATGGGTCAAACAGGAGATCAAATGACAAGTTATTCAATTGTAACCTAACTACATCTGCCATAACACACTTTCCATTGTACGCTGTATGGTATCAAGGTTGTCTAAATCCCTCGCCTACCTTCATTGGGGATTCACTGGAGAATTAATCTGTGTATTTTCCCTCCTTTTTTTTAAAGCTAGTGTAACTTTTAAATGAGTCAAAATGTAGGTCAAATCTGATGTTACATTTTAACCTGGCTATATCTTCTATAAATATATATATACTGCTTTCTTTCTTTCTTAGAACAAGGATTTTCACATCCCTCAGCTATAGTCAGAAGGAACTCATGATCAATGGAATGGCAGTGTAATTCGAATTCAAGTGCAATCATTAGCATCCAATGATTAAGTACTATTGTTTTATCAATTCTAAAATCGCACGATTCTGACAGAAGTAAAGAAGGAACAAGGTGGGGTAACTTTAAATTATTTTAACGTTTTAACCAAACTATTTAAAGAAGGGCAAAGCATAAGAAGGAAAACTGAGGGACCAGGAAATAACAGTTCTCATTGTTCCTTTAACTTTGTTACTCAAAACAATGTCAAAACCTTTCAACAAAATCACTACTGAGAACTTTCAAAGAGTGCAGGAGAATGCTTTCTTACACATGCATTTTCCCCAAGCTTAAATTTATAATTTGATAAATTATACATAATTTATAGTTTTAAATGGATAGTTTTATTGTCTTCATAGCTCAGGTTTTCGTGAGCTATTCTTTTTGTGTATGTGTGTGTGTGTGAAGTATTCTATTCCTGATTCTATATGTCGGCTGTGGAAATACGAGTTCAGAATAATGCAGGTAAGTCCATGTACTTGATCAACTCACTAGCAATTCCACTATTAACAGTTGACTTGGTTCATTTCATTTGCTTTTTTATTTGTTTCTTTGTCAAAAAATGAAAATAAAATACCATTCATAACATTTTATATCTATACAGAAATAAGTTTTGTATTAGGAATATTCATTAAAAGGTGTAATTCCTAAAGAAATGGTTACTAAATCTATTATCTCTCATAGGTTTTGGGGATGTTTGAAAATATTTTACTTTAGAAAATAGAGTGCCTAAGAGAAAATAATAACCCTTTTTTAAAAACTATCTAACTTCCATGATAATTAATTTCTCCATCTATTCAAAACAAGGACAAAGAAATGCTTGCATGATGTGAAAACTACATATAAGACATTCTAAAACACCAAATTTTGAATAAATAGCAATAGAATAATCACTCAGATCAAATACTTTTTCAGAATTAACCCATATCAGGAATAAATTTCATTCTTGCTGAGAAAATGTGTAGCTCCTATTGTCTTTTCTTTGTTTGTATGGATGACAAACAGACATTGATCTGTATTACCTGTTCTGTTCTGCCTGTGATTAACTCTTTGTGTTGCCCGCCCAGTTTTTTCACTTTGCAACCCCCTTCAGTGCCTTAAACCCAGGGTGACAGTTTGCTTTGTCATGAGACAATGTGAGAGGTCCATGGTATCAAACCTGTCACAAATCCAAACCCATGCACAAGTTGTTAATTTTTTCTAATCAACTCCCTTAATCAACAGTATTGTCAGTGAATTCTGTGCTGCTATTGCAATGGACTATCAAACGCAGTAGAGAAGTAGAGTGCTGGTAGGGCGCCATGTTTAGTGTCAGAGGAGGGTCAAGAAAGATGGGTGCTGCAGTCATGACTGATTTCTGTCTGACGGCAATCGGTGAGGAGTGAGATTCTGCTACTACGTTGTGTATCCAGGTGGGGTCACATATGACCTCTATGTAGTTCACATCATAATACGTGATGGTACCTATATTGTTGTTGGTAGGTGCCACCAAGTTGGTTCTGATCAATAGCATTCCTATGCACAACAGACCAAAACACTGTTCATTCTGACACAGTCCTCACAATTGTTCCTGTGCTTGAACCTATTGTTTAAGACACTGTGCTCATCATTCTTGTTGTGGACCTTCCTCCTTTTTCACTACTCTTCTACTAGACCAAGCATAATGTCTTTCCCCAGGAATTAATCTCTCCTGGCAACATGGCCAAAGTATCTCAGATGAATTCTCATCATCCTTGTCTCTAAAGAGTATTCTGGGTGTACATTTTCCAAGACTGATTTGTTTGTTCTTTTGGCAGCTCATGGTATTTTCAATATTATTTGCCAGCAGTATAATCCAAATGCATAGGCTCTTACTTAGTCTTCCTTATTCAATGTCTAACTTTTCCCAATTGAAAATACCATGGCCTGGGTCAGGCATACTTCACTCCTTAGAGTGGTGGTTCTCCACCATAAAAGTATTTTTGTTGCGACTTCCTAACTATAATTTTGCTACTATTATGAATCTCGAGACCCCTGTGAAAGGGTGGTTCCACCTGAAAGGGGTCGTGACCCACAGATTGAGAACTGCTACCTTAGAGTAACTTCCCTGTTTTTCAAAGAGGTCTTGTGCAGCAGATTTACCAATGCAAGCAAACCTTTGATTTCCTGATTCCTGCTTCTGTGAACATTGATTATGGATCTAAACAAGATGAAATCCTTGACAACTTCAATTGTTTCTCCATTTATGATGATGTTACCTATTTGTCCAGTTGTGAAGATTTTCCTTTTCTTTACTTTGGGTTGTAACCCATACTCAAGGCTGCAATCTTTGATCTTCATGAGCAAGTGCTTCAAGTCTTCCTCACTTTCCGCAAGCAAGGTGGTGTCATCTTTGTATAGCAGGGTGTTCATGAGCTTCCCTCCAATCCTGAAGCCACATTTTCCCTCATATAAGGCAATGTGATGATTTGATCATCATACAGTTCAAGTAAGGAATAGGAGTTTTTCATAATCTCTTCCATTGTGTTCGGTCAATAGTTATCAACCTTCCTAATGCCGCGGCCCTTTAATACAGTTCATCATGTTATGGTGACATGCCAACCATAAAATTGCTTTCATCGCTATTTCATAACTATATTTTTACTATTGTTACAAATCAGGTGATTCCTATGAAAAGGTCGTTTGACCCGCAAAGGGGTCACGACCCACAGGTTGAGAACCACTGCCTTAGGTAATTTATAATTAAGAGCGAGCATGTGACATTTTACTGACATTCACTTTGATAATTTCTTACTTGCTTGTCTTTTTAACAATGCTTTGATTTCTTCATGAACTTTATTCTTGCTATTCTCACATAGTTCATCAGGTTTTCTATCATTAGTGTTTAATGGATCAAACCTGTTCTTGAGATTTCATCCTGTAAAATTCTATTATGTGATCTCCAGCTGGGTTTCTACCTTCAAGACCATAATTTCCTACTACTGTTGCTTCCACTTTGTTTGCAACGTCTGCATTCCAACATAGGAAGGCAATATTTATAAATGCTTGTTGGTTGCATGTTTGTTGAATTTCTCACAAGATTTTGGTAGAATTCTTATATTTCTTCATCACTAACTTTCAAGGTGGTAAATAAATTAGAATAATAGTTGTATTGGATGGACTTCCATGAATGCAGATTGACATTATCCTATCACAAATAGCATTGCACTTCAAGAGAGACCTTGAAATGACCTTTTGAACTAAGAAGGTAAAACCTTTACTCTCAACTGTGTCATTCCCAGCATAGTAAATCATGTCACTTGTATGGAAAGAGAGCCAATATCCATCCATTCAGTTGATGGTGAGTTGATTCTAATTCATGATGGCACACGTGCTTTCACTTCTTCCAGAATTTGATTCACGAAGATAGCTGACTAGATGCAGACTACACTAACCTAGTACAGCAGACCCAAGAGATCAAATGAAACAGATATGGAAGATAATCTTAGGCTTCTGAAATTAAGAGGGAAGGATATCAAAATGAATACAGACTAGAGGAAGACTCTGAAGAAATTAACCAAGAGAGAATACAGATCAGTGAATTTTGGAGACCAGATTGTTAAGACCATTGTGAACATCTTCAAGAGTATCCCAATCAAAGGCTTGGCATACTGATGGTATCCTACTGATCTCAGAAACATGGATAGCCACATCCGTATCCACCCAGCAGCCAGTGAGATGTAGTGACACCTTCTTCTCACAACCCCTGCCTATCCTGAGGTGGCCATCTGCCCTAGATAGCTATGCCCTAGATAGGTCAGGTGCCTGGTGCATCACTCCCAAATATGGACTCCCATGGACTCCACATCAGTAGCACACCCAACACTTGGTCCCTGGCCAATACAGGGATAAAAAGGAACTCTTTCTATCAAAAGCCACCTTGTCCTTTGTTACTCACTGGACCAAAATTATTTCTTCCTTGAAAAAAACACCCTGACCTACAGTATAGCAAAAATGAAACCCACACATTCCTCTAGTACTTTAAGAGTTCCTCCACACAGACACCCACTATCATGATCCCAATTTTACTTTACAAATCTGGCTAGATCATAAAATAATGTACATTGGTACAGATAGCAACTGGAAACATAGGAAATCCAGCAGATAAACCCCTCAGAACCAATATTGAGAGTAGTCATACCAGGAGGGGAAGGGGAAGGTGGGGAACAAAAGGGGAACCAATTACAATGATCTACATATAATCCCCTCCCTGGGGGACAGACAACAGAAAAGTAGTTGAAACGAGACATTGGATAGTGTAAGACATGAAAAAAAATAATTTATAAATAATCAAGAGTACATGAGGGAGGGAGTGTTGGAGAGGGACAGGAGAAAATGAGGAACTGATACCAAGGGTTCAAGCAGAAAGAAATGTTTTGAGAATGATGATGGCAAAAAAATGTACAAATGTGCTTGACACAATGGATGCATGTATGTATTGTGATAAGAGTTGTACAAGCCCCTAATAAAATGATTTTTAAAAAGAAGAAAAGAAAAAAATCCTCTGAACTTAGCCACCATCAAGGCCAGAGCAAACTACTCTGGATTCAGACCCCTGAAAACAGACAACATTTAGACCAGTAGAATGTTCACCTAAAATGAGGCAGTCCATCAACTCTTCACTATTCCAGATGTTCACATCCATTATGCAATTTTTGGATGACAGGTCTCCCAGCATCCCCCAAATTTTCTCCTTTAATAGCATTATTGTTGTTGCTGGTGTTGTTGTTTTGTTTCGTTTTTCCTTTGTTCCCCTTACCTCATTTTATAACATTTTTTTCTCAGTTTTTATTTTTTATTTCGTATCTTGTATTTCTTTTTCCTTTTTTCCTTCACTTCTTCAGCTTTTCCTTTTCTCTTAGTATTTTCTTCTTTATACTTTTCTCCTTCATCCCTATGCGTATTGCTGTTGTTGCTTTTGTCCGCCACCCTCACCCCCTTTCTATCTTGTTCTCTATATCTTTTTCCTTATCTCTTTCTTTCTTCTCCCACTTGATAGGAGAAACTAACCACACAAGCAAAGCACAGCCACACTTGTATCTCCCATAACACAAGGTACTAGGTGGGGTCCACTACCTGGTTATTTATATACACCAGCCAATATTAACCAAACTGGCCTTCAATTGCACTACAAGAAAAGGAAACTATACAAAGATTTGTATTCTTTATCATATCCACCAGGGCACAGGTGGCGAATACTTAAAGAGTATCATGTAATAATTAATTAAATACAAATCTATCAATACTACAGTGTTGGGGAGACAAAAGACAACTTCAGTTTCATGAAGAAACAAGACAGAGTGGCTCTAACAAGTGACACTAGCACAGAGACAGATATTGATGAGCAATGGCATTGTACCTTGGTGAAAAGGAATTTAATTTTTACATTGTGTTATTGTCAGTGGATGCAGAGAAAGTGGATGCAGAAAAATAATTAAAACATAAAAAATATTTTAGAAGACTCAAGGAAAAATCCTACAAGAACAAAATGAAAAAATAATTGAAAAACTAGAAACCAAAGAAAAATACCAAATAGAAAATGAGAAGACTAATATTAACATTTCAGAAGGAGCTAAACCATAAAAAGATCAAAAACATAGCAGTGTCTCGATGAAAACTTCATAAAGTAAATATAAAAACAAATCTTAATCTGCTAGAGAGAAAATCAGAAAAAAAGAGAAAATAATTCAAACAAAATTGAACTATGTGGTGACACCATCAAGAAGAAATAACTTCTGCGTGATCAGAATTCCACAGGAAAAGGATGAAAAGAGTTTGAGCATTGGAATGCCACAAAGGCATTCTACCTTGTAATACACGGTTACCATGAGTGGGAATTGACAAAATGGCAGTGAGTTTTGCTTTTAATCTCAATTATAGAACAGTAAGAGACAAAAGCATGGAGACAATTATTGAAGTGTTGTATTTGAAAACCTCCTTGACATTATTAAAAAATGATAGATATGTTCTCAACAATCTGAAAAAATCTCAGGCAGGGAAAATCCAAAAGGAAATCAACAAGATCTATCATTATCAATATTCCTAAATCTAAGACAGGGAAAGATTTTTGAGAGCAGGAAAAGCAAAAGTTACCTGAAAAGTATAATCAATAAGACTTTAAGCTCTGATTCCAACAGAAACCAGGCAAACAAGAAAGCTCTGCAGTAACACACATACATTTTTTTAAAAATGCAAATCAAGAATCATATACTCTGTCCAATTGTCACTCAAATTGGATAGCAAAATTGGGACATTAACAGATAAACAGAAACGAAAGGATTTTGTAAAAAACAGACAAAACTTAAAATAAATACTAAAGGAATCCTTTTATCATAATACCAGTTAGGACAAAACTAAAACCTTGGATTAACATACAAGACAATGCCATCCAGAAGCCAATTTAGAGATGGAAACATCCAAAGTAACATACACAAACAAAAACTACAAGATTGAAAATAAGGAACCAAATACATAAAATTGTAATAAACACAATTAAAAGCAATAAGAAAGAATACTATAGTTACAAAATGTCCAAATGAAGAATAAAACAAAATAAAACTTGCTTGAAAAGGAAGGTGATATACTAAAATGATGACGGCAGGGAAAGCCACTGGAAGGAGTACAGAAGTTAAAGGAAACGGAAGGTCAATATCGCGATATAAATGATCCTACAAAAAAAATCCTACTAGCGGATGCATGTATACTGAATGACTTTGGGACGGAAAATGGAAGTATATATGTGTATAGATTTCCCAGGGCATTTTTGCATGGGTATTTCCATTTGCTCAAAATGATCTATGCTGAGTCAGTCAGGGTGCGCTGTAGCACCAATGAAGAACATAGCTTTCCTCTAGTTCCTAAATGCTTCCTTCCTTGACGCCCTTCCCCTCCTCCCCCCCAACTCTCATGATCTGAATTCTACCTTGCAAGTCTGGACAGAGCAGAGGATGTACACTGGTGCATATAGGAGCTGGAGGCACAGGGAATCCAGGGTGGATGATACCTTCAGGACCAGGGGTGTGAGGGGTGATACTGGGAGGGTAGAGGGAGAGTGGGTTGGAAAAGGGGAACCGATTACAAGGATCTACATGTGACCTCCTCCCTGGGGGACAGACAACACAAAAGTGGGTGAAGGAGACGTCGGACAGGAAAAGAGAGGACAAAATAACAATTTATAAATTATCAAGGCTCATGAGGGAGGGGGGAGTGGGGAAGGAGGGGGAAAAAAAGAGGACCTGATGCAAAGGGCTTAAGTGGAGAGCAAATGCTTTGAAAATGATGAGGGCAATGAATGTACAGATGTGCTTTACACAATTGATATATACATTGATTGTGATAAGAGTTGTATGAGCCCCTAATAAAATTAAAAAAATAAAATAAAATGATCCATGCATGTGGTGAAGTATACAGGAATAAAGATAGGAAAACTTCTTAGATACAACAAAACACCTCCAAGGGGTGAGTTACTGAGATTGTTGATCCGGGACCATTGGCTCAAGGGGACACCTGGGTCAATTGATGTAACAGGGCCCAAAAAGTTGATATCAGAATTTGATGAGTAGAATTATTCCACCCACACCGTTATGGTCAATTATGCTTTGAGATGATGGTGACTGTAAACAGTACATTTTATTTTGGGGTAGAGAAAAAAATCTTTTAAAGTTGAATAGTTATGATAGCAAAGCAACTTTGTGTATACAAAAAGTCCACTGGAGTAGGCCCTTTTAAAGGGATAAAAATGGTGTGGTACAAATGATATAACAGTAAAGTTGTGATTTTTAAGAAATATAGAGAGTGATACATTAGAATTTTTATGTGAAGAGCTTGAGATAAGTCAAATATTCTAGATGCTAAAACTTCATAGTTTGTGCAATATATAAAAAGACAGAGCGTGAATTTTGACTTACTGGTTGTGGTACTTCTATTTTTAGTAATCATTTTTGGGGGCTCATACAATCACAATCCCTACATACATCCAGTGTGTCAAGCACATTTGTACAGTTGTTGCCATAATCATTCTCAAAACATTTGCTTTCTACTTGAGTCACTGGTAATTGCTCCTCATTTTGCCCTTCTCTCTCCACTACACCCTATCCTATGAACCCTTGATAATTTAAAAATTATTATTTTGTCATATCTTACACTGTCCAGCATCTCCCCTCACCCACTTCTAGGCAGTCTGTCCCCCATGGAGGAGGTCATATGTAGATCCCTCTAATCTGTTCCCCCTTTGTTCCCCACCTCCCTCCACCCTCCTGGCATCACCATTCTCACCATTGCTCCTGAGGAGTTCATCTGTCCTGGATTCCCTGTGTTTCCAGCTCCTATCTGTAGCCAGATTTGTAAGGTAGAATTGGAATCATGATAGTGGGAGGGGAGGAAGCATTTAAGAACTAGAGGAAAGTGGTATGTCTCATAGTGGCTATACTGCACCCTGACTGGCTCAACTTCTCCCCATGACAAGTTGCCTACAGATGGGCTTTGGGTCCCCACTCTGCACTCCCCCTCATTCACAATGACATGTATTTTTGTTCTTTGATGGCTGATACCTGATCCTTTCGACACTTCGTGATCACAAGGGCTGTTGTGCTTCTTCCTTGTGGGCTTTGTTTTTTCTCAGCGAGATGGCCTCTTGTTTATATTCAAGCCTTTAATACCCCAGACAGTATATCTTTTTGACAGCCTGGCACCATCAGCTTTCTTCATCACCATACTAGCTTATGCACTGCTTTGTCTTTAGTGATCGTTTCAGGAAGGTGCGTACCTCAGAGTGCCAGATAATTGGAACAAAGTGTTCTTGTGTTGAGGGAGTACTCGGGTAGGGGTCCATTGTCTATATACTTCCTTAATACTAAACCTATAAATGTATGTACATAGATCTATTTCCCCCTTGTCATATATAAATATATTTGCATATATATATGTCTGTATTTAGATCTCTATAAATGCCCTTTGCCTCCTAATTTTTTCCTCTATTTATTTTTACTTTCCTACCACGTTCAAATTTCATTTGGGTTTCAGAAATTCCTCTCGGTTACATTATCCTTGATCCAGCCCTGCCAGACCTCGTACACCCTCCTAGCCTAGGATTTTTGGTCACTTGTTGTTCCCTTGTCCCTGGGTTTGCTAACACCCACTTCTTTTTGCCATGTCCCCCCTGAACTGTCATCCCATTGTTCGGTCTTCCAGCTTGTTCATTCCACATATCCCATCCAGATAGACATGCAGTGACAACTATATGCACAGACACAAGACCGAGCAAAACAAAGCAACAATAAAAAATAAAACAATAGCTACAACAACAACAAAAAGGCAAAAACAAAAACCCTATATATAATTCAAGGTATATTTGTTGTCCTTTATGAGTGGTTTCCAGTGGACTCTGATGGGTTGCCATGCCCTGGCCCCACGGTTGGTCTATTTTTGGTGTTCCCTGGGGACTTCATTGCTCCGCTCCCCTTGCTGCTCTGTTGCATGCCTCCAGTGACTGACTTCGGTGTGGTGGGCTCAGGGAGGACACAATTCACACCCTGTGATATCAGTGTTGTCCCCTGTGGTGCTATGGGTCAGTGAGGAACATTGTGTCTCATGTGGGGCCTGCCCTATGATCCTCTATGGGCATTGACTTCTCTGAGCAGAAATGTCCTCAGGGCTTGGTGGGCCAGAATTGTATTTCACTCTTTTTTCCTCCCCCCTCGTTGGCTCCTGTGTGCCCTGATCAGACAAGTCCCTCTCCTTGAGCTGTAGTTTCAGAGCTGTCCTCTGAATTGAATTCTTCTAGGGGTGAGGGAGCTGTCCATTAGTTGGTATTGGGGCTGGTCCCTAAAGCCTCTCTATTGGTTCCCTGCTTCATGACAGTGGGTTGCATTCTTGTTTGGAGTACCAGGCTGTAGTCTGGTCCTTCTTTCCCTGTGGAAATATAAATAACACCCTCCCCTTGGGTGGGTTAGTGCCCTTTTTCCCCAGCTACCCATGTCTTTTTATTTTTATTTGTCTTCCCTCCTTTTTAGTTGGCTGCCCCATATATTCCTGAGTAGTCTGGACCTCACTCCAGGATGTATGTATACAGTATCTTCTCCCTTGTTCCCCTTTTGGATATTTTGAGCTTACCTCACCGGGCTCATGTTGTACTTGTCCTTTTATGCTTGGCTTACTTCACATAGCATAATTTCCTCCATTTCTTCCCATGCGGCGATGTGCTTCATGTGTTCACCACTGCTTTTTGAGGATGCTTAATACTCCATTGAGTGTATGCACCACAGTTTTTTTTTGTTTTATAAATCATTATATTGGGGCTCATACAACTCTTATCACAATCCATACATACATCAATTGGGTAAAGCACTCCTATACATTTGTTGCCCTCATCATTCTCAAAATTTGCCTTCCACTTGGGTTCCTGAAATCAGCTCATTTTCCTTTTTTCCCTCCCCCTCCTTCCTTGCTCCACACTCCCTCAAGAACCCTTGATAACTTATAAATTATTACTCTATCCTATATTACACTGCCTGGCGTCTCCCCTCACCAACTTTCCTGTTGCCCATCCCCCAGAGAGGAGGTTACATGTAGATCTCTGAAATCGGTTCCCCCATTCTACACCCCTTTTCTCCTGGTATTGCCACTCTCACCGCTGTTCCCAGGGGGTTCATCTGATCTAGATTCCCTGTGTTTCCAGATCCCTACTGCACCGCTGTGCATCCTCTGATTTAACCAGGTCTGCAAGGTAGAATTGGGATCATGATACTTGGGGGGTGGGGTGGGGTGGGAGAAAGTGTTCAAGAACTAAAGGAAGGTTTTGAGTTTCATTGTTGCTACACTGAACCCTGAGTGACTCATCCCCTCCCCAAGACCCCTCTGCAAGGGATGTCCAGTTGTCTACAGATGGACATTGGGTCCCCATCACTCACCTGCTTCATTCACGATGATATGATTTTTTATTTCCCCGCCTTTGTTGCTTGAAACATGGTCACCTCAGCCCTTCATGATCACACATGTTGGTGTGCTGCTTCCATGTGGGCTTTGTTGCTTCTGGGCTAGCAGGTCACTTGTTTGCTTTCAAGCCTTTAAGTCCCCAGACACTATATCTCTCAATAGCCAGGCACCATCAGCGTTCTTCACCACACTTACTTATGCACACATTCGTCTTCAGCGTTTTTGTGGGGAAGGTGATCACACGATGGTTTTTGTTCTTTGGTGTCTGCTACTTTCAACACCTCATGTTCATTTAGGCTTGTGTGCTTCTTCTCTGTGGGATTTGTTGCTTCCGAGCTAGATGGCTGCTTGTTTACCTTCAAGCCTTTAAGACCCCCAGATGCTATATCTTTTGATAGCCAGGCACCATTAGCTTTCTTCACATTTGCTTTCACACACGTCTGTCTTCAGCGATCATGTCGGGAAGGTGGGTATCATGGAAAGAACATTTAGCTGAGCAAGGTGATATTGTTTTGAGGGAGTTGCACCACAGTTTTTTAATTCATTTGTCTGTTGATGGAAATGTGGGTTGTTTCCAACTCCTTGAATTTGTGAACTGTGCCATGATGAACATTGGGACACAAATGTCTGGCCGTGGTTTGTTTCTTGTCTCTCCTGGGTATATGTCCAGTAGGGGGATTGCTGGATCATATGGTAGCTCAATTACCAATTATTTTATATATTGTCAAATCGATTTCCATAAAGGCTGTACATACTTACAGTTCCACCAGCAGTGGACAAGAGTTACTATTTCTTCTCAGCCCCTCCAACACTTGTTAATTTCTGATGAATTGGACAATCTTCGAGGTATCTCATAGTTGTTTTAATTTGCATTTCTTTTATGACTAGAGATATGGAACATTTTCTCATGTATTTATTGGCCATTTGAATTTCTGCCCTTGAAAAACTTCTGTTCAGGTCTTTTGCCCACCTCCTGAGTGGACAACTGTTATTTTTACTTTTGTAAATTAGCAGAGTATTGTAGATTTTAGTAATAAGTCCTCTGTCTGATGTGTCACTGCTAAAGATAGGATCCCATTCTGTGGTCTCTCAGGTCAGTAGATGGAAAGTCTTGTGGATCCAGTGGCAGTGGAAACATTTCAGCGCTGGCAGCGGTTTCCATATGACTTCCACAGTTGTTAGGGCTCTTGCTGAATGAGTGTATCTCCAAGGCTCTTAGTAGGGAGTGAGTCTGTGTTCCACCTCCAGTGAGCTCTTTACCTCCTTAGCACCTTCAAATGAAGTCATCAAGCTGTGACCTGATTGACAGGCTAAACTTCACCCCTTCACTCTTAAGTCTCAAATTGACAACAGATTGGGTAATTACCACAATCACTGAAGACAAAATGGATCTATAATCAAACGTGGTGAATAAAATGTATGGTTCCTGGCTATTAAAAGATATAGTGTCTGGGGTCTTAAAGGCTTGATGTTAAACAAGCAGCCATCAAGCAGGGAAGCAACAAAAGCACATGGAAGAAACACACCAGCCTGTATGATCATGAGGTGTCGACAAAATAGGTATCAGAAATTCAAAAACAAGTAATCAAATTGACATGACGGGGATCCAAATTGAAGACCCAAAATCCACCTGTAAAGTAATTATGAAATGACCACACATCAGTGATGATATAGCCAGGGTTAAGTATACTATTCATGAAGCACACAAATATTCTTTAGTTCTTTAATTTTTTCTCCCCTTACTATTATGGTCTTCGTTTCACCTCATTAATCTTGTGAGGTCTGTATATGTTCATTTGTAGAATTAAGGTTGTTTGATGCATGAAATCCAAGATAGATTAAAAACCTTCAGAAACAGATATAGGAGTCATGATGACCTGTGGGTTCAGAAAGGGGGAACTGAAAGTGAGAGCTTACAGTGATGATGATTCTGTGACCCCACTTGAGGGAAATGAATAAGAGAAAGGTAGGTGGATACATTGGATCTTGTAAGATATGGAAAAACATAATAATAAAAATATATATATTATGTAATGGAAAGGGTTCCTGGAGGGTAGGTTGGGGGAGGGAGGAGATTAAGAAGAGCTGATATCTAAGAGTTTAAGAAGAAAGGAAATGTTTTTAAAATGATGGTGGACACAGTTATGCAACTATGCTTGACAGGGTAGCCATGAGTTGGAATGCATGAAATGGCTGGGACATTTTTAGATGTTTTATGTTAATTATAAAACAGACCACCAGCAAGGTTCTTTCCATAACTAAGATAAAATGGTATTAGAATTCTCTTTCCCACTGCCATTAAGGCAGTGATTCTGATTCATAGAAACCCTGTAGAACAGAGTAAAATCTCCATTGTGGATTTCTGAGGCGATAAATCTCTTTATCCATCTTTCTGTAAGAGAGGGCAACCTGATGATTTTGAACTGCTGTACTAACAGGCCAACCCATAACCCCTACTCCCCCTAGGCTCCTGGTATTAAATTAATGCCTTTTAACTTTTATCTGAAAAGCCAAATGGCCCAGTGGTTAAATAACTCAGCCATGATTCAAAAGGTTTGTATCTCCTTCCAGCAGCTGTGTGACAGGACAAAGATAAGGCCACCTGCTTCTGTGAAAACTTACAGCCCATAGGGGTGTACTCTGTCCTGAAAGGTCTCTGTGAGTCGGGATAGATTTGATGGTAAAGGCATAAGTGTGATTCATATTTTAATATAAAAATAATTGTTCATTATATATATTACTATATATTAGTATATATGTCTTTACTAATTCCTTTATTTAATGTCAGTGAAGTGTGTGTGTTTTTTTAGAAAATGTCTTTGTCAGAACATTTGCATTTCTCAACTGAGGTACCATATGGCTTGTTGTTCTAGAGATGTAAATACAATTACAAAATTTTAATCAATGAAATTTTATTATAAATTCACAATGCCTATTAGTGAATTATAAAGTCATCATTTAAAAAAAACAAATGCTAGCTAGTGTTTCAGTCTTATACTTTGAGAGCTCTTTTAGTAGGTATTTTATTAGGTATTTTCTTTTCTAATCTGTCTGGCATTAGCAGCTATGGATGCTATTATGACAAAAGTGGTTACATTAGTATCTGTGCAGCTGTTTAAAGGATAAAATATTGAAAGGGGCAGAGTGTGGCTATAAGACAGATATTAATATTAATAGTCTCATACTAGATATAATTCACTTATCTCTCAAGAGGAATTTGAAATTTTAAGAGGAAGTTAAATATTTTGTGCACTATTGAATGAGGATAGTTTCTTTATCAAGAGTGCGATATGGAACTGAAATCTGCGTATAGCTCATCCTATTAAAGGACAATTAGTAACAGTCTCTTAGGGATCTTTCTTTATAAAGAAAGCATCTACTTGGATACTTCCAGCTACAGATAAAATAATAGGGAATCTATATTTCAATTTAGAACAATATGAACTGTGAAATAATCTGTATGCAAAATTATAAAAGTTGATGAAGTATAAACTTTTCAGAGACTACATATAAGTCTCTGCATTTAAATAATTCATTTGATAAGCAATATATTTAAAATTCATTATAAGGTAAGAAAAAGGCGAATATGATAAATAGACAGGGATTAATTAAGATATAAAACAAAGATAAAGGACGGTAGAAAAAAATGACTCTTCATTACATTAAATTTTCTCACATTTGGTGAAATAACAAGAAAGTTATTTTTATACTTGTTAATTTACAACTATTTCAAATCAAGTGTTTTTTCTATATACAAATTACTAAGGTTTTCATACTAAATAATATAATTAATCTAAGTGCATGGAATGATTAAAATTTCATGTAGAAATGTAATTTTTAATTATGCATATTTGAATATTAGAAAGCACTCATTAAAAAAGTGTAGAATTAGTGAAAAGGGAATGATATATCCTCAGTATATTTGATTACATTTAGTCCTTCCAGTGTGATATTTGATTGATATTTGTGCAGTACGTGTACAAATGGTAATGCTTGATGTTTGTTTCAGAAAACAGAATCATCACAACAACTTCAAAATTAAATTCATCATCCGAACCCTTCAAATGGAATATTCATTGAGTGATTATATTCACAATTTGACTAGTACCATACCTTCTTATGTTCATTACATTCATTTGTGCATAGGAATATTGAAATCCTATATCGGCAGTGAGTTGGCTTGGCTTTATTTGTTTGGGTTTAGTTAAGCAAAGAAACTTTATGGCATAAGCAATACACTGCTTACCTCAAGGTCAGTGGGCAATGAAAATCACAATTGATGTAATGTGAGTGGGTTTTGCTTTATTGAGTGGGCATAAGAAGTGATAAAGGCTAAGCATAGGATGCTGAGGTTCTCCCACTTTTGAGGCCAGAGAATGAGAATCAATAAGCAAAAATCTATCATTTATTCCATGTAATTATTTTTCACAGAAATTGGACACAATGTCACCATCAAATTTAGAGAGTGGCTCAAGGATGAGGTGTTTAAAGAAAAGAGATTTTAATTTGGGTGGAAGGAAATACAAACTTACAGTATGGCTGATATCAGTTGCTCTAGATTCAAAAGGCATCATGCTTGGTAATGTGGAGGATGGCAACAAAAAAAAGAAGATGAAGAAGAAGACCCTCAAGGAAATTGATTGACACTAACGCTTAAGGAAGGTTTTGGGGCTGGCAAGGAGCGGGAACAGTGTTTGGTTCTATGGTGCATAGGGACTCTGCAGATTGGAACTGTCTCAATGTCACCTCCCAAAAACAAAAGATTCAAAATAAAACTATTTGGTAAAGTTTTATGATCTCCTCCCACATTTAGCTGTCCTGCTATGAAAATATTTATAGGACTTTTTAGTCTTGCATTTTGAAAAAAGAGAGATACGGAGTAATTATGAGTTTATGTAAAGATGAGTTTATAATGATAAAATGTGGAATATAAGTCATAAGAAAATCCATTAGAAAGGTTGAAGAGAGATACATGTGGGACAATGAAAATATGATAGTTTCTATAATGTTTGAAATAACATTTGTATACATAAAAGAAAGCATGAGGATATATGGGAATATTTTAATTCATGAAATAATATATTATTATATTTTTATTTATTTTATATCAATCATTACTTCATCTTTTAACTAATCAAATATATTATTTTATATGGATCAAAAAAGTAAATATAAAAGTTATAGAACTCTATTGATATGCCAAAATAACTTATTCTACAAATGTTGTAATCTTATACATTTTCATGAATAACTAAAATATATTCACACATTCATAATTTGAAATAATAGAGTACTAACAGCAAAATTAACTGTCAAAAAAGAGAGAGAGTAATTGGAGGCTAAAATTTGGTTGCATGTGGATATGAGAAATTATAATCTTGACATAGCAATATGGTGTATCCATATAAAAAGGATATGATTATAAACAATCATTTGTAAAACATGTTACTATTTGGAGAAAGTAAAGCTATATCTTCAACTTGAATTTCCAGAAAATTAAGTTCAAATAAATTATTGATCAAAAATGAAAAATTAAGAGAGTTTGGTTCTGAATTTGAGTCATTGTATGCCATCCTATTTGATCTGTTCCTATTCTTTGCAACTCTATAGGCCAAATTAGAATTGCCTCATAGAGATTCCCAGGCTTTAATATTTAAATTAAGGAGAATGATTAATATCTAAAAGGTTGGCAGTTCTAACACATCAGTCATACTGTGGGAGAAATATGTGGCAGTTGGTTTCTATAGTGATTTGCATCCTGTACTATATGGGACAGTTCTACTGTTTTGTACGGTTCCCATGAGCTTACTAACTTGATGGCAATGAGTTAATCTTTAAGGCAACTGCTAATCA
Organism: Tenrec ecaudatus; assembly: GCF_050624435.1. NCBI lineage: Eukaryota > Metazoa > Chordata > Mammalia > Afrosoricida > Tenrecidae > Tenrec > Tenrec ecaudatus. Next base: position 240,012,371 of record NC_134531.1, read on the forward strand.
GTTATTTTATTCCTAGGTGACTGGTAAGTTCTACCCATCAACCTTCAATTAGTAGTTAATAGTCCAGCACTAAACACTCAGTGATCAGGGCTCCTTGTTAGAGGCAACTTACTCAACAAGTCTTAACTGAATATATCCCAGGCAAATTATATATCTAGCTATATACCAGGAGGCTCCAAACAGTTCACTGAAAATTGTCATTCTCTTTCACATACTTTGGACATATTATGAGGAAAGACCAGTCCCTAGAGAAAGGCATCATGCTTGGTAAATCAAAGGATATTTCAAATAAGGAATGCACTCAATGTGACGGATGAACAGACACAATGGCTGCAGCAATGGCCTCAAACATAGGGATAATTTTGAGGGTGGCGAAGGACTGTGCAGTGTTTCTGGCATCTAATCTTAACAACAAAGTTTTAAGACTTAGTGTTCTTAAACCATATTCCACACAAATATACTGTATTGTTGTTAGGTGCCAAAATTTTGTTTCCTACTTAGACTGACTGTTAAAACATAGATAAAAATGTGAAAAAAATTATGCTAGACCAAAATATGTACACTGGTACAGATAAGAACTATGGACACACGTAATTCAGTACAGATTAATTCCCTCAGAAACAGCAATGGGAGTAGTAATTCCTTGAGGCTACGGACCGGGAGGGGGTAAAAAGAAGAAAGAAGAAACTGATAGCAATGATGGGTATATAACCCTCCTCCAGGGAGACGAATAACCAAAAGAAGGGTGAAGGGATACAGTGGTCTGTATAAGATATGTAAAATAATAAAAACATATAATTTATTAAAGGTTCAGGAGTGTGGTAAGGTGGGGAGGGACGGGAAAATGGAGCTGATATCAAAGGGTTCAAGTAGAAAGATACTGTTTTTAAAATGATGATGGCAACATATGCACAGGTTTGCTTTATAGTTGACTGATGGATTGTTATAATATCTGCAAGAGACCTAATAAAATGATATAATATCAAATATAAATAAACAAAAATCTACGTAAAAGTTGTATATAAAATCCTTATTGTGGCACTTGGCACATAGTAAATGCTCACTTTATATTAGTTTTAGGTTCTCTTAAAAAAGTTTTAAAGAAGACGTTAGCCACTTTATAATCTGAAAGCACTTCATCTTTAAAATATAAAATAACTATGTTTTGGTGGAGGAGGGGTTGCACGTTGGCCTTCAATCCATGAGATTAGCAGGTGGAATCCATCAGACCCTCCGTGGGAGAAAGACTGGGCTTTCTACTCCTATAAGTTAATAATCTCAGAAACTGACCAGAGCAGTTATAGCCTGGTCTGTAGGTTCACTTTGAATCTTCAGGAACTAAATGGCCATGAGTTTTTAGTTGTTATTTTGAATTTAATGCACAATGTAAATATTAGAAATTAAGGTGAAAATTGGTAGTAGTCAAGAAAAGTAAATTTATGGGAGACCAAATCTAGAGAGGTAATAAGTTTATTACATTATTTTTTATTAATCTTTAGATTTGTATCTTTCATCTAACAGACTGTAAGCATTAAAAAGGGTAATATTCATTGTTGTTTTCAAGGAACAACAGTCCAATATGCAGTTTGTGAGACTGTAGAGCTGTATAGATATATTGTAGGTCATCTCACAATAATATGATCAAATTAATTGAGCTAATATACATCTATCAATCCACTCATTCATATACTGGGCGAGGCTATCCATAAAAACATTTATAGTGATTAATTTTAGTGTTTTTCTGGGTAATTTGTTGTTGGAGAATAAAAATAGACTCTTGGTAGAAGAAATAATATGTAAAATATTTAACAGTTATAATTAGAGAACTGATATGTAAAGCTGTAGAGCAATATAAGGCTAACATGACTGCATTACAAAAGGCTACATTAATTGATTCTAGATATGTTACATAACAATAAATTCTTAAAAATGAGGAACAAGAAATATTTTCCAAAATCTATGTCTAAAATAAGCTAATATATATACATTAAAACAAACAAACTAAAAACACCCATGTTGTAAAGTTGGTTGTCATATGGTGATCCCATAGCACAGAGTAGAAGTATCCCATAGGTTTTCCATGGCGGTAAATGTTTCAGAAGCAGACTACCACATCATTCTCCCATGGAATGTCTGGTGGATTCAGACCAGTGACCTTTCAATTAGCAAATGAATGCAATAACCGCTGTGCCACCATCAAAATACCTTGCTTTGATAATTTACTGATATCAATATATTTAAAAAGTTAATCAAACACAGTAAGGCACATGCTTTGTTAGAGAGAGGTGCATGGGATTGAAGAAATCTTTTTTTTTTAAAGAAATGAAATTGAGAACAATCTGACTGGTCAATGACATTAACTGAAAAAAGGCTTGTCAGAATTCTACACATCTGCAATAAAAATAGATATCTGTATGCTATGTGCTGATACAGAAAGTATAAAAAAAGTTGGAAGAAATACAAAGTACTCTAACAAAAGAGCTAATTCACAGTCAACTATTTCCTGAGGGAACATACAAGTAAGAACAAAAACCCAAAGATACTGAAGGAAGAAGTTCAAAGTCACTGAAGTCATTTGTGAGAAGCAAGGCTCTAGAAACTGTTGGAACACAAAGTGAAATTTTTCAACAAGCTGAAAAAGCACTCACTCATCTAAGTAAAGAAATTGGGAGGACAGCGCCTGGCTAACCAATTGGAAAAAAAAATCCATATTTGTATCAATTTCAAAGAGAGAGGACCCAACAAAATGCTGAAATTATTGAACCATCTAATTTATATCACAACCAAGTGAAATTTTGCTGAAAATCATTCAACAATGGTTGCAGTATTACATAGAGTGGCAGTTACCAGAAATTCAAGCTGGATTCAGAAGAGGAAATGGAACAATGGCAATCATTTCTGAAGCCAGGTGGATATTGGCTGCAAGCAGATCATACCGAATAATATTTAATTGTCTTTTATACTGCTTACACAAATATATTCAATTTATATATTATAATATATAACAAACAATAGGTAGCTTTGTGATAGTACTAATACAGTACATAGCTTTGGATAATAAGAAACAATAGGGAGCTTTGTGAAGAGCAGGCATTCCAGAGCACTTCATTGTGTGGACACTGAACCTGAACATAGACCAAGAGCAGTCAGTGGAACGGGCAAGGGGATAGTGCATGGTTTAAAATCAGGGACGATGTCCATCAGGTTTGTATCATCTCACCACACTTATTCAATGTATATCCTGAGCAATTTATCAGAAAACTGGGATTCTATGAAGAATAATGGGTCATAATAGAGATTAGCGGACAGTTTATTAACAACCTTCTGTATACAGATGACACATCCTTGATCGCTGAAAGTGAGGACTTGAAGCAGTTGCTGATGACGATCAAAGCTTTCAGTCTTCAGAATGGATTGCAACTCAATAGAAAGAAACCCCAAATCCTCACAGACAGATCCATAGAGAACATCATATAAAAGGAGAAAAGTTAGAAGTTATCAAATAGATCATCTTGCTTGGATCCACAACCAACTCTCATGGATGCAACAGTCAATAGCTTAAATAATACATTGCTTTAGGTAGACCTGTTGCACAAGCCTTCTTTAAAATATATGGAACCAAAACTATTACTTGAGGAGTAAATTGTACCCCTAACCAAGTCATAGTGTTTTTAACTTTTCATATGCATGTGAACATTGGACATTGAGTAAGGAAGATGAAAGAATAGATACATTGAATTATGGTACTAGTAAAGAATATAAAAAAAATAACAGGCTGAAATCTGGCTCAGAAATGAACAAGCTGACTACTCCTTCGATGTGAGGAGGGTGAGATGTGTTTTCTCCTATGCTGGACAGGTTATCCAGAGAGACAATTCCCTAGAAAAGGCCATCATGTTTGGTAAAGTAGAAGGATGACAAAATGAGAAAAACCCTTGCCTATTGACGCAGTGGCTGCAGGAATGGGCCCAATCATAAGACCTGTGAGAATGTCCAAAGGCCTGGCGGTGTTTCCTCCTATTGTACTTAGAGTTGTACTGAGTTGGAACCAACTTGACAGTGCCGAAAAATAACATGACATTTCCAGGATCTTTACTGATGTTCCTCACTTTTATATTAAGAATATATTTCCATCTTGAGCTGACTTATACATTTTATATTCAATTATTTTATAGGAGCTTATGCATATTTCAACTAGTAACTATATAACTGGATACTTGCCTGTCAGAATCATCATATATATCTACTTAGTTTGCACGTGTGCTCATTTGCCAAGTAAATGCTTTTTTTTCGCATCACAGCTAATCTACATTTATTAATTTATGCTCTTTCTACTTTTAAACAAGTAATATTAGTTACTATTAATATATATTTAAAAAGATTGTCCAAGCACCCTAGCATTTTACTTTTATTCTATTATCAAAAGTGATTATTGTTGTTGTTTTTATTGTTTTTTATCAAGTACTTTTTTATATTTCATTTAACAATGGGACACGTGAGTTTCTAAGGCACAAATCAGGGGATTACATCCTGTGGACTAAAACTTAAATTCAATCTCCATTGAATCCCAAGTGTTATTCTGTAACAATGTCCTGAGAAATTTTGCGTTTAATATGACTTCATCAGATCAATATCTTTGCAAACACAAATTGTACTGTATCCTTAGTAGTTTTAAACTATTCTTACCAGTAAGGATGCATTTTAATAAAGCACACCCTTTATTTTAATCTTCAGAATAAATTATATTATATTCATCTTTATATGGATGTATTGAATTATATTGTTAGCATTTATAAATCACCCTGTAGATATTTTTTCACTTAAAATTGTACCAAATAATGAAAGTCAACTAGCACTTTTCTTTCCTACTTTAAAATTGCTTTTTCTCCTGTCTTGAACTTGAATTTAGAAATGCCAGAGTCTCACTAAAGGTGGAAGGTAATTTCCCACAAGACCTGGCTAATTTATATCTTTCTACACACCAATGACCCCTGCAATTTGGCAGTTGCTTCATTAATTCCTCTACACCTGCTCCATTTATCTTAGGTGGAGAAAAAAAAAGCAGATAAAAGCTACAGCCCTCTCTCACTGCAGCTATTGTGAAAAGTCCATGTCATCCTGAAGCAAATTGTAACCAGCATGATGGGGAACAGAAAGGCAGTAATGTGAGGTGGATGTTCCCAGTTTGACCCTGGGTTGGAAGAGAGTTTGGAAAGCTACCTATTTTTTAAAGAATTTTGTTCTTCCTTATCCCTTGTAATGCTCTGTCTATGTAAGGACGGTTTCATCAGGTGCTACCATCTGTTTAACACAATTGCAGAATTTAAAATAAAATAAAAGCAAATGGTTTGCATTAATATTTTCCTATATTTATTGATAAAATATATAGATCCTGATGCCTATATGTCTATCTCCACAATGAACTATATACACATTTTATATATTTTAAAATATTTATACCAACAATTTATTGTTATGAATTAAATTTGATGATGCTTGCAGTATTAAAAATATACTTTAATTAAAATTAAAACATTTTAATGTCAAATTATTAAATTACTTATCTAGGAGAAGGAATATTCAATCACTTACTCTTTTTTATAACCCTTTTTAAAATTTCATAAACTATAGTTTTCATGGGAAAAATCAATTTGTGTATTTGTTTATCTTTTAAATTAAGTTGATCTCTTGATTTCTAATAGTTGACAGTATATAGTAAGGGAATAAGAGAATAAAAGGTAAGAAGACATTTTAAGCATTGACATCAATGACATATATTGAAATTTTATGTAATTCATATTTGATCTAGTAATCCTTCTCCCCAATAGTTATTTCTATAGAGAATTGATGATTGGTAATCTAAGCAAATGTTATTGAAATTTGATTCTCTGGTATTCTACCCATGCTGATATTGCCAAGAAAAAGTTTATCTGCCATATAAGCTGTCTCCATCCCTGAGTTCGCTGAATATATCATGCCTCAAAGTCAGAAATTAGTGCCACAGTTATAGAGTGTAAATTACAAAATGTCAATAGTCATGGCACATCATAGTCACAAAAGTACAAATTATAATGTAGTATAATTTGTAGTAATGCTCATCAAATAGACCATTGGCATAATTGAATATTTCGGTCTGTGTTAGTCTGGGTACTTTAGAGAAACAAATCCACAGAAACTCATGTATAAGAGAGAGTTTTATATAAAGGGTAAGTGCACACCAAGAAAATATTCCAACCCAGTGCTGCCCAAGCCCACAAGTCCAACAGTAATCCATATGTCTGACACCAAGCCACAAGTCCTCCTCCATCTCACAAAAGACAAGCAATGATGGCGACTGCAGGAGGTATGCCAAATCAGTGAATCTGTAAGCCTCTCAGCACTGGCAGGGGTCCCCACACGGTTGCTCAAGTACACAGGGCTGCATCAGGGTAGGTCCATGTGGCTTCATCTTGGGAATGTCTTGCAGGAAGTGAGCCTTGCCAGCTGAAGCAGGGAACTGGCTGAGGCAGCTGCACCCTGGTCCAACCATCAGAAAGCAAGAGACCCAAGAACTAGAAAGGCAGGATTCACTAAGCCATTTATCTCTCAGCCCTTTAATTAACCCCAAATGTGTTTATTGGCCAGGTTGGCACAATAAACTTTAACTCACAATCTATATTATTTGATTACAAGTCTAAAAATATAACACATAACTTATTTCTAATTATTAAATTATTTAGGGCTTAATTAAAGTTGAAAACACCTAAAAGAATTTTCAAATGATCTATCTAACACTTTAAACATATAAGTATGCATGTATCAATATTTTATTACTCTACAGATTAATTTTAATAAGAAATATAAATGTACTCATATATCAAAAGAAATAAAAACATCTAGAAAACCTTTCATATATGGAATGTAGTAAACATTGATATAACTGTTAGCAAGATTTTTTTTTATGTTATGATTTATATAAACTATCTTATGATTAATAAAATCAGGCTTTTGTAATTTTAACCAGTCTAAGTGTACAATTCACAGATATGAATGTTATTATTCATGGTGTAACAATACTAGCCTCCTCTAGTTTCAACTTGTATTTCCTCACACCAAATAGAAGCTCAATATGGTTTAAGCCATAACTCTGAATTTTCCTATAACCCATGACTCTGTTAAGGAATAATGAATTTTGTCTCTATGTGTTCCCTACGCTACTTGTATCATACCCTCTACAATGCGGACTTGCATGTTGTTTTGATCCTGGAAACGATTTCACATACTAGCATTTACACATGCTGGGCTGTTCTTACTTTCCACACAGACCAAAAAGTAGGAAGAGGCAGTCAAATTCTGAAAAACGTGCTACTGGAAGCTTTGTAATTGCAAGTCTTGGCATATTTCATTATAATATTTCATCTTTTTCAGCTGAACATTGAAAAATTTGGTTCAGTTCTTCTATTTAATCATATTCTTTAAAATTTTAGCTACTATATTTTTGAAAGCAAGATAGTTGTTCTGACATCACTTTAGTTCTGGTACCTTTTTTCTTGTCTTTTTAATGGTTTCATTATTTCTTCATTTAGGATGTTTTTAGTGTCATTCCCCAATCATTGAGGTCTCTTTTGTTAGTTTTCCATATTTCAAATTTGTGTTTCAGATGTTCTCGAATTTCAGGTGAGATATACTCTAGATCATCATTGACTTTAATTTTCTTCATCATCACCTTAAAATTACATCAGAACAATTGGTTGTATGTTCCATACCCCCTCTTTGGCCACATTTTGGCTGATGAAAGAGTTATTTTACCAGCTCATTCCAAAGTGTAGTCAATTTGATTCCTGTGTATTCCATCTAGTGATCTCCAATTGTGTATTCACCATAATTTTTGTTTCATAAAAGGTATTAGCAATAAAGATCTAATTGGCCTTGTAAAATTGAATCATGTAATATCCTGTTGTATTTCTGTGACCAAGGTCACATTTTCTATTTACTGACCCTTCCTCTTTGACTCCAACTTTTTTATTTTAGTCACCAATACTTGTTTGATCAATTTCAAACTGAAGAATTTGATATGATTATTAATTTTTTATCTCTACCTTTCATGGTTGGTGGAAAAATGTGGATCATAGTTGTAGTATATGGACCACCTATAGGCGAACATATGTTACCTCATCGCATAAGGCATTATTTGACAAGATGCGATTCCTCTTTCATTTGTGATTTATAGCATATTAAGCCATATATCTATGAGTCAAAGTGGTTGATACTAGTCTACTGATATGTCTAGGATACCTATTGTTATGTGTTTCACTTTATTTTTGGTGATTTTCAATTTTCCTAGATTCTTACTTCTTGCATTCCAAGTTCTAATTACTAGTGTTTGTTCAAGGCAGTTTCTTCTCATTTTCTGTCATGTCCTATTAGCAATGAAGGTTCCTGTGGTTGTTACATAATATTTTGTCCATTTGAGACTTAAGAGTGAAGGGGTGGAGTTTGCTTGGCAAACAGGTCAAAGCTTGATGATCTCATTTGGGGACACAAAGGAGATAAATAGCTTGCTAGAGACAGGACAAAGACTTACTCCCTGTGAGACATTACTGACAATGAGTCTGATGGAGCTATGCTGAGGCAGCCAGAGCCCTGCAAATTGGAGGAGCCACGTAGAGAACCTTGTCAGTACTGGAGTGCTTCTCCTGCCACTGGATCAACAAGACTTTCCACCCTCTGGCTTATCTTCCTGCATTCAGCATTATTGCATAGCCATGTCAATCTAAAGAGGAATCCAAGGACTGGTTTGGACATATGGGCTAATATTGAACTTAGGGACTTGATCTGGATGGGGTTGGTATGTTTTCTCAATATTCAATTACTCTTTTAAATTAATCTCTTTCATATACACATATTTGAATGCCTCTGGATTTGTTTTTCTAGTCAGCCCAGACTAATACAGTTCCAAAAGCTTCACTCTACCAATATCATTAAAGTTCACAAATCTAAGGAGACAGTTCTTTCCCAGTGATATTGAGAGTGCCTTAAAACCTGGGATTCTCATCTTCTGTAACTATATTTCACAATGTACTGCCTTGATTCCTAAGTTTTCAGTAGTAGTGAATATTGTATTCCTGTTTGTACCCGGTTCCAACTGTGCAAACTCTACTGAAAACTATTTATGAGGAGTGGCTCTGCTTGAAATACCAGTGAAATGGCTTCCACCATCACAGCACCATGAAACCATTACAATATGACACACTGTGAGATCAGTGATGGCTTTCAATGGTGAATAGTAAAATTATGCTTACCTACATGTAGATAGATTGTGAATATCTTAGTTATTGTCTCTAGCTCTTCTCTTCTCTTTTCACTGGAAATTTTAGGTTTGTAATTCTACATAGGATTTACCTCCATGAATGACAAATATTTCAGTTTATTTTGATTCCCATTTTTATATTTGCTAAGGATTGTGTTTTCGACTCCCAGAGACAGTTTCAGTCGCAGAAACCCCCAGGGGGATGGGAGGTTGTGGGGGTTTACTACAGGTCAGTATTGACCCGAAGGCTGTATGTTTTTTATTTGTATCTTAGTCTTGAATTCTATTTCTTTCCTCTATCTGTAGATATTTCTATCGCCTTGTTTTTATTGTATATGTCTCAGAATTATAGGCCACTCTCTCTCTTTCTTTGAGGTTTACAGAAGAGTAATAGAGAAGTCATTCAACTGAGTATTCACTTATCTGCTAATTACTCAATTATTTGTGGAGAGTACTTTGCAATACAAACACAGTAAGCTAGGTACAAATCTTACACACATTGTTAGGAAATTCCTTATCTCAAGGACTCTTGATTATTTTGTCAGATGTAAATAAGAATCATCAACACACTTTTGATAAAGAAAAAATCTTGAAGCTATTAAAAAGTGTTATATAGTACTGATGGCCAAGTTAAGACATACTAAACAACTTACTAAATACTTTCACTGAATTTTAATATATCAGTTTCATTAATTCCTGGACTTGCTATTAGAAATTTGATAAAGCACATGAAATATTACTCTTTAGAGAAGAAGAAAACATATTATCCTGTTGTATTTTTCTTCCCAAAAGAGATAAGGACCTAATACCAGTGCTGGATATTCAACTTGGATATTCACTGAAATACAACAGTTTATACTTTCAATTAAAGTGAATTATTAACAGAGTCTACAATTTTTCCAATGAGAGCATGTGCAGCTATGTCACTGAGCTATTTGCTACTATTTGTAAATTGCTCAATGATAAAATTTTTAAGAGAAATAATTGAATTGATCTTACATTAAAGTAGTCCATGGATAGCTTCCAACTGTTCATATTCCATTTATATAAAGTGCAGTGAAATGATTTAATGAAACACATAAATGTTGAAAAATAATTTTAGTTCAGAAATTGTGTATAAAATTCTGAAATACAAAATAGTGATGATATGATATAAAATTGTAGTCTAAGAAATACTTAGAAAATGCATAACTTCAAAAGATTCTATTTCAAGGCTAAAATATAAAAATTAAAGCAAAAATTATATGATAGCATCTAAATTATTTTCCTCAATTATGTTGGTTTTTAAATAATTTTATTACAATTTTAAACATAAATTCTATTTCATAATACCTATTATGATTCTATATCAACTCAAACATTGACCTGTGATATATTTTATATAGTTCTAATAAAACAAGAAAAAATCCATATATTAAAAATAGATTAGAAAAAATGTATAAATCTTACTAAAATAAGAAGATAAAACTGGATTTATTTCGTTCAAACATAAATACAGATAAAATTAAACATAAAATTGGTGTCCAAATTCACTAATAATTTAAGTATTTTATCAATACCAATATTAGTGAAAATTAGTTTTCAGAGTGTTCAAGAATCTGTCAAATAAATTGTAATTCTATTTTATCATCTTATTTTCTGAACATTTAATAAATATGATAGAATAATATGGTTTTCTAAATCACTTCATTAACTTGGGACAAATGTAGATAATGTAAATTGAAATCAGTGTAAAATAGACTTGTTATCTTTTTTCCTCTGAGAGGAGACCTAGCAAAGGGCATTCAAATATTTACCAGATTATGGTATCTCTGTCCAGAGAACAGGGATTAGCTATTATACGAGTATGCTTGGGGAGAAAATTTTCTCAAGATAACTAAATAAAGTAAGAAAAAAAAGCGCTACAGTATTTTCAAAAATTAAAATAAAAGGAATAACAAGGCTATAAGAGACAATTTACTTCCACACATTTCTAATTTGTGTTCGGCCTCCAAAACCAGCAAAGCCAAACTCAATGTCAGCAAATCAATTCCAACTCATAGCGACACTATGTGACAAGTTAAAAACGCCCCTTCAAGTTTCTGACACTACAGGGTTCCCTACCAAATGGCAGTAATTTGAATATCATTTATCAAAGTAAACATGAACATGTACACAGCACAGCAGATATAATTCTACATTTATATATATGAGAAAAGGCCATACATATCAGTTTTTTCATAGTTTCTCTAATGAAAATGTTGTCTTAAATATGCCAATATTTTGAGGCTGTATTTATGGTGATGGTTTCAGTAATTTTCTATTTGTTTTCAGACTTTTAAATTTTGCGGAGTTTTTAATGTTTATGTTATTGATTGGCTATATATCCAATTAATTATTTTTAAATTATTTTCATAATATAAGCATTAAAGTACATACAAGAATAATTTTCTTAAAATTTAAGTGTGTATTCTAGCAAAATATCGCATATAATTCTGCCCTTGTGATCCCTTTTCAATAAAAAACTAATTTCTTATTTATGATAAGTTTGATACTGCTTTATAAAGAAACTATTTGTAGGCCACTGGACATTCCCTTACAGAAGGGTCTTGGGGAGGAGATGAGACAGTCAGGGTGCAACGTAACAATGATCAAAAATACAACTTTCCTCTAGTCCCTAAATGCTTCCTCCTCCCCCCCCCCCCCACTGTCATGATCCAAATCCTACCTTGTAAGCCTGACTAGACCAGAGGAGGCACACTGGTACAGATGGGAACTGGAAACACAGGGAAGCCAGGGAGGATGATCCCCTCAGGACCAGTGGAGTGAGTGGTGGTACTGGGAGGGCAGGAGGAGGGTGGATGGAAATGGGGAACCTATTTCAAGGACCTGCATTTGACCTCCTCCCTGGTGAACATACAAAAGAAAAATGGGGGAAGGGAGACGTGGGGCAGAGCCAGATATGACAAAATAATAATTTATAAATTATCAGGGGTTCATGAGGGTGGGGGAGTGGGAAGGGAGGGGGAAAATGAGGACCTGATTCCAGGGGCTTGGGTGGAGAACAAAAGTTTTGAGAACGATGAGGGCAACAAATGTACAAATGTGCTTTACACTATTGATATATGTATGGATCGAGATGAGTGGTATATGAGTCCCTAATAAAATGATTTAAAATTTAATTAAAATTTGGACAAGATTTTTTTCATTTATGTGTGTCTAAATAAGCAAATAAAATTGTTTATAAAATGATTTTACATTAAGAAGAAACTTGAGTGGCTACTAGTTGAAAGGTTGGTGATTTGAGTCCACACTGAGGCACCTACAGAAACAGATGTGTTGACCGCTTTCACAAGATCACAGCCATGAAAATTCTATGCAGCAAATCTAATCAGAATACGTAGATTTACCACGAGTCAAATCTGGTCAACAGCAACTAAGTGCATAATAAGATAGTGTGTAGACCAGAGAATCGGGTGCTATGAGGATTGATATTTTTATGTTTACATTTTGAATGCTACATGTACACAGATAATACATATACATGTAGTAAGATTAATTATAAACTTCAGTTTTAAAATGTGAATCTGATGAGTAAGCAATTTAATATCAATTAATTTGCGACCAGGATCAATATATATACAACACCGTCAGTAAATATACAGCACCGTCCTTGAGCTAAACTATAACATAAAGTAGCAACCATGTAATTTCTGTATCCAAATTAAAAATATTATTATCTTATCAAATATATCTTTAGAACTCTTTTTTATTAACAGATTAATGAAAAACCTCAAATGTAGGATCTCCTAGAGTGTAAAAACATATTTAAACTTCCATAAAACGTATTTCTCAAGTTAACTATGAATAGGAAATTGCTTCTTGGCAATTGGACATTAAAAAAAACTTTAGAAATCTTATGCAATGAAGGAAATGCAAAAATATATCCATATTTCTGAAAGAAATAAGAATTTCATTAGCAATAAAAATTACAATACTATTTTTCAGTCAGTTATGTATCACAAAATAAAAATGAGGTGCTGTATTACTTAAAATTACCAGTCAATTCAGGTAAAACTCAGTGACACTTTTATCACATACTTCACAGGACCAAGAACAATGAGCATGCATTAATTGGAGATGCCAGTTAGAACAAGTTATTTTACACTCCGCCTGCTTGGGACATGTGGAACCGTAGAAAATATTCTACTTAGTAGAAAAAAACAAAGTGTGTGTTATAAATGCTGTATCTATTTACTTCCTAATTCAGTCGATGGCGTGAGTGCATTTATTATCTTCCTTTTCCAAATAAGAAAACTGAGGGGGGAGAGGAGAGGGAGGGGAAAAAAAAGCAGGACCTGATGCGGAGGGCTTAAGTGGAGAGCAAATGCTTTGAGAGTGATTGTGGCAGGGAATGTGCGGATGTGCTTTATACAATTGATGTATGTATATGTGTGGATTGTGATAAGAGTTGTATGAGCCCCTAATAAAATGTAAAAAAAGAAAAGAAAATGATTAGGGCAAAGAATGTACCGATGTGCTTTATAAAATTGATGTAGGTATGTATGGATTATGATAAGAGTTGTATGAGCCTCTAATGAAATGTTTAAAAAAAAAGAAAAAAAGAAAACTGAGAGGTGAACAATTGTTTAAAATCTCAGAACTTGTATGTGCAAAAGCCCAAGCACAAAGTCAATAAATATGATTGCAGCGCCCTTCTTCTTTAACCCTTCTTGTAGTTCAAATGTGAACCTAGAGGCCCTGAGGTAAGATGCAAAACTGAAAACTTAAAGGATGAGAATTCTCAAACACTACAGAAGAGCAATCAGTAATCAATTTAAGAAATACTTGAACAATGAATTGAATAGTGACCACGGAAATCAGTCTAATGAATGTAATAACAAAACAAATGAAAACAGAAGACAAACAATCTTATAAGAAGTAAGAAAATAGATTACTTCAGTGATATTTTAAATGATAACTGACTTATCAAAGATGGAATTAAAGTAAGAAAATGAAGGTGTGGTGTTCTCTAAATGATGAAAGCCATTAATTATATGCCAGAGCATCAAAATCCATAAAAAAAGATGAAATTAGGACAACTATAGAAAATTAATGCATTTAAATTGTGGTGTTAGAGAGGAACAATGCAATATTGTGGTCTGTCAGAAATCTGCCTTAGAAGATTTGCAGCAAGAATGTTCAAAATGAGGATGATGAGGCTTTGTCTCATTTCTTTTGCTATCAGGAGGTAGAAGTACTGCAGAAAGGACAGCATCCTTGATAAAGGAGGAGGGCAGCAAAAAGGAGGAAGAATGTTACAGAGAAGGATGGATACAATGATGTGCTCCCACAGGAATATCTTGTGAGAATGTTGCAGGAGAAGAATCTTGTGTCATGGATTGCCAAATGAACAGACAACTCTGTCTTGGAAGAAGTACAGAGGGTTGCTTAGAGAAAAGGATTGGGCGTCTTCTTACATATGTGGGGCATGTTGCCAGGAGAGAGCTGTCCCTGGAGAAGAGCATCATGTTTGGGAGGAAGCACCTCAAGGAGATGGATTTTCCCCGTGGCGGCACCAATGGGCTCCAGCACGGGCTGACTGTGAGAATGGCCAAGGACTGGTCAGTGTTTTCTCTGTTGTGCATACAGTTGCTGGGAGTCGCTTGATGGAACCTAACAACACACATAATCTAAGAAATATAGTCTTATCTCAATATTATTAATGCAATCGCTTCCTATTGCCATATAAAAGTAACATGTTACTGAGATTAGGGAGAGAATATACTAGGTAAGGTACATTTTTCAGCCTACCACCATTACTATTGTATAATACAGTATCTAAGCATTATGTTATATTAATATTTTGTTGATAAGGAATATTGGAAGTACCACAGACTTTCAAAAGAACTAATAAACAACAAATAAATCTGTCTTGGAACACAGCCAGAATGCTCCTTATAAGCGATAATGCACGTACATTGGGTTTGCAATCAGGAAAGACCAGTCTCTAGACATCACACGTGGTAATATAAAGTGTCAATGAAAAACAGGAAGGTCCTCTTGCATCTATTGGCTTTCATAAGATATATTATTTATATTCTTCCATATGTTATTTTGATAGTTACATAATTTCATGTCAACTTGAAGTGTAGGGGTGGATTCTAACCTGTCAATCAGGTCACAGTCTGCTGGTGCCTGCTTCTGCATGTGACCTCTTCATAAGGAGGGTCCTGGGAACCCTCCTCCTCTATTTCTGCCTTCACCTTCCTGCTGGCAAGCCACACTTGAGACCTGAACCAGCCCTTCCACCACCTGTCTGTGATCTTTCTGCATTCTGAATCAATGCTTATGGCTGCAGGAATCTGAAGAGGGATTAATGGACTGTTATCGGTATTATGGACCAGTATCAGATTTATGGACTTCATCTGGACTGGGCTGGGGTGTTTTCCTGATATATAACTACTTCTTCATAAAAAAAAACTCTCTCATCCATATATGAGTGTCCCTGAATTTGTTTTCTTTAGTCAAGCCGGACAGAGACACTTATGAATTATTTCTCCTCTACACCCAAGCTCACTGCCATGCCATATAGCTGACTTTGATTCACAGTGACCCTATATAGGGTTTTTAAACGGTAAATTTTTACTTTAGCAAGACACCCTCATCTTTCTCCCACAGACAACTTTATATTTCTCAGACTAAATGGCCAGTGGGTTCAAACTAATGATTTTGTGATTAGCATCCCAAATCCTAAACCATAGTGCAAGCAGGGCTCCTGATGCATTATTCAGTACTCATTTATTTAATGACTACCTAGATATTATACCATGCCTCATTTAGTAACTAAAGTCTAATATCAAATAGAACTTCTATCACTTATTAAAATGCATTTTCCCCAAAGAATACATGTTAAATTTATTTTACTTCTATACACATTTCAGATTCTACAAAATGCTGTATTTTACAGCCTGCATTAATTTATATCATTTTAAAATAAATATTACCCAACTTTTGCTCTTTATATTCCCAAACTTCCTTCTGATATTATTTTCACATTTTTGTTTGTTTCTATAATAGCAAGTGTGCTAATGACTACTTCTTTCCCTTTATGTTTGAAAATAGTTTTAATAGTTTCACCTGCAGACGAGATAATTGAATATATAATGGCTTGAGTCAGACACAACTTTTAGTTCTAAAAGTGAGATCCTTTTTCTTCAATATGCCATTTGATTTCTTGATGGCTGCTTCCATTAGTATTGATTGTAGATCCAAGTAAAACAAAAACTTTATGATTTCAAAATATTCTACATTGACCTTGAGGCTCCCTATTGATTCAAAAGTGAGGATTTTTGTTTTCTTTATACCAAAATACAATCCATTCTAGGGGCAGCAGTCTTTGATTTTCATCACTGAGTACTTCAAATCTGTCTTATTTTAGTAAGCAAGGTTGTTGACAAATCATCCTCCAATCCTCATGCTGCATTCTTCTTCATATAGATGAGCTTCTTGCATTATATACTCGATATACAAATTGAAAAAGTATGCTTTAAGGGATAAAATCCTGATGTATACCTTTCTTGTTTTTAAACCACTTGTACTCTTGTTCTGTTTAAAGGAATTTCTCTTGGTCCATTTACCATTTCTGCATGAACACAGTGAAGTGTCTGAAATGTTCATCTTTCTCAGAGCTAACAATATTTTATTTTGAGCCACAGAGTTGAATGGCATGCAATTAAACACAAGTAAAGATCTTTCTAGTATTTTCTGGTTTCAATTTTGATTCATCTGACATGAGCAATAATATTTCTTGTGCCATGTCCTCTTCTGAGTTCACCTTGACTTTCTGGCAGCTCCCTGAAGTCCTGCTAAAGACCTCTTTGAAATTTCCTGCGCAAAGTTTATTTACAAGTGGTTTTATTTATATTGTTCAATAATTTCGACATTCTGCTCAGTCACCTTTCTTTAGAAAGGGGAAAATATGGGTCTCGTCCAGATAGTTGACCAGGTAGCTGTCTTTCAAAGATCCTGGCATACATGAGTGTCTGTTTCTAGGGTTTCATCAGCTGGTTAAAACATTCCAATTCTGGGATTCTTGTTTTTGCTTTAGCATTCAATGCAGCGTGGACATCTTTGGTCTGTCCTATTGCATCTTGAACACATAGCACTTCTAGAAATGGCTGAACAGCCAAATACTCTTGATATAATTACTAATACTTCCATATTCTATTTAAGCTTCCTGCATTTCTCAATACTTTGCCCATGTTATCCTTATCCTTCAATATTTCAAACAGAGGGTTGAAAGGTTTTTTTAGTTCCTTCAGGATGAGATATGACAAGTGGTCTCTTCCTTTTTGGTTTGGTTACTGCATGCTTTTGCATACTTTAATACTCTGTTTTTTTCCAGCACCCTTTACAATTTTCTGTTCAGCTATTTTACTTGATTGTCCCACTTACCCCCATTTTTTTTGCTCTATATTCAGTAGCATGTTGCAGAATCTTTCTTAAAATACTCTTTGGTTTTTATTTTATTTTATTTTATTTTTCTGTCTTTTCAATGACCACTGCTTCCTTTATGTATGCTGGTTTGGATTCTACTCCACAATTCATGAGGTCTATCATTACTTATCACCTGGTTCTTAAGATTTTATCTTGGTTTGAGTGGGATATACTGGCTCTCTTGGACTTGTTTTAATTTTCTTTACCTTCATTTGGAATTTGACATGAGCAGCAATGGTCTGTTCCACAGTAGTCCT
Source organism: Tenrec ecaudatus (assembly GCF_050624435.1). Taxonomy (NCBI): domain Eukaryota; kingdom Metazoa; phylum Chordata; class Mammalia; order Afrosoricida; family Tenrecidae; genus Tenrec; species Tenrec ecaudatus. The sequence continues at coordinate 240,030,395 of NC_134531.1, forward strand.
CAGGGCTTAATGTGTCAGATGATATGTTTTATTTTTCATCTCTTCTCAACAGATAGAGTCAACATGGCTCCATTGTCTTCCATATGTTTGTTTCCATGTATAGTTGCTACTTATGTTATTAGAAAAATATTGGCAGTGAAGAAGTTGTAGATCTTGCAAGTTTTCTATATGATTTCCATTTTACTTTATACTCATAAGGCTGTCTTTTCCAAGCATTGATTGTTGTGTTTTCAACTCTCACATTCTAACTGACAATAATTATCAGTGCCACTTTTATTGAATGTTTAATGAAATTTAGAATGAATAAAGTTTTTGTCATTAAGTATTCAATTTCTTCATAACTAACTTTAGCGATTGAGAGTAAACTTGGAAAATAATTGTATTGCATGGATTTCCTTGTAAGCTCTATCACAAATAACTTGATACTTCAAGATTGATCTTGAAAGGTTTTTTTTGTTTGTTCTTTTTGAGGATGATTGTGGCACCACTCCTATTTAATTTGTCCTTCATGATTGACAAACAGAAAATGGCCAATAGTAGTCCATTTCAGCTCTCTAATGATTAGGATATGCACATTTATGCATTCTGTTCATTTTTTACTTCCAATTTTCCTAGATTCATACATTACACCTTCCTATTAATAACTGATGTTCACAGCGATTTCTTCTTATTTTGAGTTGTGCCCAGTAATCAAATGCAAGTCCCCAAAGCTTTATTCCATCTGAGTCATGAAGTTAACTCTACTTTGAAGAAGCAGTTCCTCCTCAGGCATTTATTATATTGAGCGCCTTCCAACCTGGGGGGTTTGTCTTCTGCACTAAGCCTGACAGTATTCTGCTGATATGGATAAGGTTTTCGGTGGCTACACCCTTAGAAGTGGACAGACCATTATTCCATTATATTGTGTTCCTTATCTGGAATCTCTGCTGAAACTTGTTAATCATGTATTTCTATTTCTAATATAGCTTATAGCATCATATTAAAATGACAAATAAGTGCTTGTAGCTATTCCAATGGAGATGAAATTGTATTTCATGATTATTTTGATTTGCAACTCTCTGATAAATAACATTGAGCATTTTTTTCATGATTTTGGTAGCCATTTGATTGTTATTTGGGGTACAATGTTTGTTGCAATTCTTTTCCAATTTTATGATTTGGTTATTTTTCTTTATGTGTTAACTTGTCAGAAGATTTTGGGGGTATAATTTGTGTTAGGCTGTTTCCAGAGAAGGAAATTCAATGATGCTTGTATGTGCTGCCTATAAAAGTAGATTTATGACAGGAAATGACTTACACAGTTGTAGAAATAGGTAAGTCCAGTCTGTTTCAAACAAGCCTCCTCGGGAATCATTAAAGCTGGTAAACAGGAAGCAGAATAATGAAGCAGAGAACACAGACTGGTGGATGCCTAGGTCTGAATTCAGCCGAAAGAAGATCCATTGGTCCACTGATTGATCTTGAGCTTGGCAGATGACACAACAGGAGATAAAAGAACGAGACACAAGAGCTAGCTCTGCTACAAGGTCAAGGACCAAGGGGAATTCAACCCTTATAGGTCTCTCTCATACACAAATGCTTATGACACCAAAGAAATGCCATTCAGATATGAGCATATTGATGGATTGGCCTCTGCCTCTATCCTTATCCAGGAGTGTCAGTTGACATAATCTCTAACCATCACAGACTGTCTTTTGTCAATTGATGAGGATCCTGGGAACCTCCTTCTCACTCTGCACTCTGGCTTCCTGTCTGCTGGGACTCTGGTGGCCACTAGGAAAGTTGCTGGTTCCCCATCATGTTTCTCCCAACCTTGGCTCCACACAACTTTGCACCTGCAGACCTATGATCTTACTTTATTCTGAGTCATTGCATCTGGCTGTGAGAATCTGAAGAGGGACTTGTGGACTAGTATTGAACTCATGGACTTGATTTGTACTCAACTGGGTTGCTTTCTTAATATAATTACTTCTTGATCTTAAGCTCCTTTTCATCCATAGATGGGTGTCACTGAATTTGTTTGTCTGGTCAACACAAGACTCTTACATGGATTCTGTTAAATTGAATAAAAAGCAGATATCAAATTTATGGAGAAACTTACATGGAAGAATGGTAACATTATCCATGCTTTACCAAAAGTCTATGAAGACAATGCTCCAAAGAAATCAGCAGTTTACAAGTCAGTAACTCATTTTAAGAAAGGGAAAACAATGTTGAAAAAAGTCTACAGCAGCAGACAATTGCATCAGTTTGCAAGAAACAAATTAATCTTATTAATGCTTAATTGAATAGGAGCAATAAATAACTGCAGAAACTACAGCCACCACTATAAGCATCTCAACTGGTTCAGATTACAGAATTCAAGTTACACAATTGAAAATTTCAAGTTGAACAAACTTTCTGTTCTACGATTCTTGTATCAAAATACAGCGGCACACAAGAGTAAAATTTTCTGTGGAAATTTTAAGCAAGTGAGGTCAAGATCCTAAAGCCTTAGAAATATGGCCTTACTTTGAAGATAAATTACAATCAAAGCAATGACTTCCTGCTGTGAGATGTCATCTACTGGGTTCCAACCCATAGGGCCTTACCACAACAGAAGCACTGCATGGTCCTGTGCATCCCGACAATGGTTTCTGTGCCTGAGCTCTTGTGGCAGGCAGAGTGTCAATCCATTTCATTGAGGGCCTTCCACTTTTTCACTGTCCTGCCACTTTTCCATGCACAATGGCCTTCTTCAGGGACTAATATCTCCTGGCAATATGTCCAAATTATGTAAGATGAAGTCCTTACCATCTTTGCCTCTGAGGAGCACTGTGGGCTTACTTCTTCCAACATAGATCGATTGGTCATTTTATCTGTTCACAGTACTTTCCACTGTTCTTATTCAGCAAAATTCAAATGCATCAATTCTTCTTCAGACTTTCTTATGCAATGTCCAAATATTGTATACAACCAGGAGGTGGAAGCAGTTTGATCATAGTAAAATTCATGGACATACATTTCACATTGTTTTCTTTCTTGGGGGAGGGTGTCAAAGAATGATAACTGCTTTTTACGAGAATATCTTTAGAAAGTTAACCAAACCTTTGGTAGACAAATCCTCAGGAATTCTTCACCAGAAAGTCTTTCTCCATAGTAATGCTCCTGCGCTCCTCTCATCAAACAAGAACGACTTTGCAAGAGTTAAGGATTTCCTGAGCAGTCTTGATTTGACTTCTTCTGACTTCTTTTTGTTTTCTGACCACAAAAAATCATTTAAGGTCACCAGTTTTTCTTTAGTTATTAATATAAGACTGCATTGATCATGGGACAGTGCAACATATGAGAAACTAATAATTTATAAATTATCAAGGGTTCATGAGGGAGGAGGGAGCAAGGAGGGAGGGGAAAAATGAGGACCTGATGCCAGGGGCTTAGGTGGAGAGCAAATGTCTTGAGAATGATGAGGGCAATGAATGTACAAATGTGCTTTACACAATTGATGTATGTATGGATTTTGATAAGAGTTGTATGAGCTCTTAATAAAGTGATTTTAAAAAAGAAAGAAATAAAATGACTGCATTAATATGGTTCATTTTCCAGAACACCTATTTTATAGGTATGAACTAAACAGCTGGTGTAATTACGTGTGGTGTCTTGACCTTATGTTGAAAATAAAGTTAGTATTTCATGTTTTTCTTTTTATTCCATTTTTCCAGGAAATTTTGTTAGCCCCTCATATGTTGTTAGTTTCAAATTGATTAGAGTCTTGGTCAGTCCCCTGGGAGTTTTTCATTTTTAAGATATATAAAATTTTAATTTAGCATAAATATATTAATTTAAAAGTTCAAATATAACATTATATTTTACCATTACTTCCTAATTCTAGAGCAAATATCATTAAAAGCAAACACTGCCACTTGTTGATTCTGATTCATATCCACCCTAACAGTAGGGTAGAACAGCTGCTGCGGATTTCTGAGACTGTAATAGTTTTGGGGTTTTTGAACATTTTATTAGCGGCTCATCCAACTCTTATCACAATCCATGCATATACATACATCAATTGTATAAAGCACATCTGTACATTCTTTGCCCTAATAATTTTCTCTTTTTTCTCTTTTCTTTTTTTACATTTTATTAGGGGCTCATACAACTCTTATCACAATCCACACATATACATACATCAATTGTATAAAGCACATCCGTACATTCTTTGCCCTAATCACTCTCAAAGCATTTGCTCTCCACTTAAGCCCTCTGCATCAGGTCCTCTCTTTTTCCCCTCCCTCCCCATCCCCCCTCCCTCATGAGCCCTTGACAATTGACTGTAATCATTTATGGAGCATAGAATGCCTCATATTTCTCCCACTCTGGGTGGTGAATGGTTTTGAAAACCATACCTTGAGGTTAGCAGTCCAAGAGTCCAACACTAACCCCTGGACACCAGGGCTCCATATACAAAATCATTTTTGCCCAAAATAGTGCATCTTAACTTGTTCCTTTGTTATTGTGTGTTAGATGAAAGGAAAAGTACTAATTCAAGCTACCACTTACTGGACATCAGATAGTTCACAAAATGGCATTTTATAATTCACTTCCAGTCACTGCCATACAGCCGATTCTGATTTAGAGTAACCCTATAGGAAAGGGCAGAACCATCCCTATGGGCTCCTGAGACTGTACGTCTTTAGAGATGGAGAAAGCCTCATCTTTCTCCCATGGGATGGCTGGTGGGTTTGTATTACTGATGCTGTGGTTAGCAGTTCTTTGCATAACCACAAATGGCACCAGGGCATTTGATCATCACTAATGTTAATTTTCAAAGGGTCCCTGGTAGTGAAAGGAGTTAAGTGTTGGGCTGCTAACCACAAGTCAGCAGTTCAAAACCACTGGCCACTCTGCGGGAGAAAGAAGAGGCTTTCTGTGCCTGGAAAGAGTTGCAATCTCAGAAACCCATGGAGCCAGTACTGTCCTGTCTGACTGGGTCGCTGTGAGTCATAATTAACTCGATGACAGTCAGAAGGTTTACTTATTATTCTCATTTTAAGAATTGTTAGAATTTGTTAAAAATAATTAGCAATAAACTAAAGGGTCCTATGAGCAAATCAGCATGTCACTTTAACAGTGTTAAACTCTGAAAGTGTTAATCTTTATATAACTGAAGTACAGAGAACCAAGCAGTTTGCAGATACTCTTATTGTTTAAACATTTTCATCAACACACTGATAGTCATAGTTAACAAACATGAAACTAGTTGTTCTAATTTGTAATGATTTATCAATTACATATTATATTATATATTTTATATAAAACACATACATAAATGTATTATAAGACTTAATATATTGTTTCAAATTAATATTTACCTAACCAAGAAGGGGAATAGATCACAAGCGTAAAACTTCTATGTCATTTAAAAAATTAATTCCAGACTGTAATTGCAATTTATATTGCACTTTGGAAAACTTTGAGTTAAAGGGTTGCAATTTTTCTTCTTTAACGAGAGAGGTGACCTCAGCCTTCACGAATTGCTTAGTGGAAGCTTTTAACAGAGCAAAATTGCGAGAGCATCCCAAGGGAAAGTGAACTGCCATTGATGCCAGTGCCCTCGATAGAAAAGGAACTTCAGAACACATTTTACCTTCGGAAAAGAATGGAGATGGAGCTGATTAACTCTAAGCTAATCAAGAGAGTTGGCCAAAACAGTAAATGGAAAACCTTAAGGTTTTTTTTTAACAAAAGTAATCAAGAATCTGAATCATGCTAATGACTTTTATCATAAGGTTGTGACATCTCTGTACACTTAGCCAAAGTCAGCCTTACCTTGCATTGTGCTTTCATTATACTGTCACATTGAAATTGGTATAAATATATATATAATGTTTTTCTCCTTTATTCTAAAGTTTCCAAGTTTAGAATTTTAGAAGATACATTTTTGAGGGTTTTTTTAAGCTATTTTTTAGGAGTAGGGGAATAGATCATTAAAAAATATATACATGCATATGTAGAGGTTTCAAAAGTGTTTTTAAAAGATCCCATTATCTTTTCATTCCATTTTTCACAAAATTATGGTTACGTCCTTATATATGTTTGTATATATGTATCCAGGCACATACTAGTGGGTGTAATTTTGATAAAGATTACATGAAGAGATAATGGTGAATGAAGATCAACACCAATAAACAAATTAAAATACACAGTGCTGAAATATAATTTGCACAAAGAATATATAGAACACATTATTTATAAGGAGAAAACTAACAATCCAGAGGAATATTTTCTATGTGTCAAAATTCCTTACATGGCAGTAAGTTTGGAGATCTCATAATGAAACTTTCATCAGTTAATCTCATCCGCATCTGTCATTTTCATAAATTATTACATATCCAAATCCAGGCTTCTACTTTCCAGCCAAGTGTATTTTTCACAGAAATATGAGTATTGATTTTAAAATTGTGATGATTTCCATGTCAAGCCCAAGCATTGCTTCTGATTCATATAAGAAAAACATGGAAACAAGATTAAAGATAACCTTTTAAAGTCAGCTCTTTTCTTCATAGATATGTATGTGTCTTAGTTATCTAATTCGTTGATTATGAATAACATAAATCAATTTAAATGTAATTTAATCTAAGGACCCGAAGGTGTCTCCTGGAATCTAAGGAAGTATTCATTGGAAGCTCAAAAGCAAATTGAAACCATGACAAAGGAAATTTTTAGGAATATCAAAGTGCCCAAAGATTGACCCAGATGTTAAAATTTGAATTTATTTTTTGCTCCATGCACATTTCATGAACTTTAGATTTTCCTCAGCTCTCTTAAGGTAAATAATAGGAAAAAAATTCACTTTCATAATTCCAGTTCCATAACCGTTAGAAACTACATTGTATTGATCCACTTTACAAAATCAAAGTTATGACAAAATATTACTTCAGTCATTTATTATGTATTAGTTTCAGACTGCTTTAAGCTTAAATTAATTTTTAATCCCTAGTTTCTGCCTGGTGGCATAGTGGTTATGTGTTAGCCTTTAATCAGCAAACTCAGCAGATCAAGTCACCAGCTACTATGTGGAAGAAATATGGACTTTTCTAATACCATAAGAGTTACAGCCTTAGACATTTACAGGAGCAATTCTACCCTGTCCTATATGGTCACCATGAGTCAACATTGACCCAATGGCAGCGAATTTGGTTTGAGTTTTAATATATGCATGTAATTCCATAACTAAACATTGCTTGCAAGGGGGTCCACGAATTTGATCTTACATTTTTATTTTCATTGAGTTCTAAATTTAAAAAAATAGCATATTAAGGAAACATGCTAGTCCAATCCAGATCCAGTCCACAAGACCAATATCAACCCATGAATTCGGTACAAGTCCTGAAATTCCTCTTCAAACTCATGAACACTTGCCATGATGGAAAATGCAAGAAAATCACAGGCCAGTAGGTGAAAAGTCCTGTGGATCCAATGCTTTTGGAAGCATCTCAGCACTGGTGTGGGTGGGTCTCTATGTGGTTCCTTCAACTCTCTGAGTGTGGCTCCTCAACAGGAAGGTGAGGCAGAGAGAGAGAAAGAGAAGGAGAAAGAAAGAAAGAGAGAGAGAAAGTCTCCATGCGTCTGTCCACAGGAAGAACCAAGACAAAGAGAGAAAGTTCTCAGAATCCTCATGCGAAGGCCATGCCCACAAGGAGGCATAATAAGGTTGTGATCTGATTGAAGGCTAGACTCCACCCCTACACTTACTTATCAAGTTGATATGAAATTACACAACCACCATGCCATTCTATGTAGTTTAGAAAAAAGTAGAGTCTGCTGATGTTACATAAAATACTCAATAAATATTAATTAGATCAACTTGGTTGAGAGTGGTGCTCAGATTAATTATATCCTTGTCATACTTTTTGCATTTTTGACCTACCATAGCTGTGAGAGGTGTTAAAATATCAGAAAATAGTAAATATATTTCTCAATGCTGTATATTTAAATCCATATATATTTATGATTTACATGCCTTCTTGTAGAATTGACTCTTTTGTTATTTTTATTACCCTTTTTATCATTATAACTTTCTATTTTGTCAAAAATTTATATAATAAGCCAGTTTCCCTTTGATTAAAGTTATAATGGTATGTCTTTGTCCATCTCTGCATTTTGAAACTATCTATGATTTTTTACTTAATATGGGTATACTATTGATATTTCAAATTTCAGTAGTATCAATCATGGTTTGGTGAGTTTCAGCATAGCTTCGACAATGAGATAGATATGGCTTATCTTACTAGTATTTGAAAGACTTTATTGACTTGGCTTATTAAGTTTATTATCCCTTGTTAAAAATATTTTGAAATAATTTTAGTATTTCTATGTAGTCATTTTAAGTGGTTCGTTTTATATATATATATACAATGCAGCCAATCTAATCACCAGCGACACCTCTCCCATTGGAAGAGATTAGTCCACTCTCAGTTAATACATTATCTCCTCCATTGACACTAGAGATTAGTTCAAATGTACTTGTTTATATGTTGTGTTATGCAGGGCTCTCTATAGAAATAAAATTAGGATACTTATGAATATGTACACATAGATAGGTTTATATAGAAGAAGGAATAAAACAGCAAATTAGTCCAAGCAGATAGTTAGTCCACACAGTTCTACAGAGGGTTTGATTCAACACATTTTTGTGGTGTAGTGAATATACTAAAGGTCCTTCAACTCCGTTGCTTACTAGTTCAAGGTCAAGGAAGCACACAATGGAATCTTTCCTCAGGCACGACAAGTAGAATCAGTCCAATGGCAGGCAGCAAATGACAGGGTGGTGCAGCAACACTCAATAGCAATAATCAATAGCTTGGGAGCTTAGTGTAACAGGTCTCAAAGGAACAAGATGACAAGATTTCTGGGTTGGCTTGGCCCACAAGTAATACAGCACATGCTCGAGGCAAAGAACTAGCTCAAGCAACAGCATGCTGGTCCAATCACCAGGGAAAAAGAGACATGGAGGCCAGCCTCAGAAAGTATTTTTCTCGGCCTCCCTCTGATCAAGTTATGACTGATTAAAATCTGCCCACATGATTCTAAGGAAGCCTAGTTGGCACAATAAACCTAACTATCATATATGGCACTTGAGCCTGCATCATTAGCATTGTCTAGGGCAGAAGTCTAAGTAAGTATTGTTGAGAGTTGCAAGGAAACACCATCACCCCTCATTTTTCTTTCTAGACTTATACCTAGACTTAAGTCACCACATGTCCACAAAGGTGAAGTTCCTATAGTGACCCAAGGAAAGTGTGTGAAACACCTAAAGATCTAGAGTTGTTTTCAAATATGTCCAGACACCTGGAGAATATATGTGTCAATGGTTATTAAGGATGTGGGGATAAGGTTACAATGAATATAAGGTTGGAGAGTCTGAATTTGTTGATGTGGGGCCACTAAAAAATTACTCATTCAATGTTTCAGCTCAAGAGCTTGTGAAAAGAACTTACAGTTTATTAGGTTGGATCTTTGATCCATCGGTTACTAGACGGCCTACAATATGGCAATTTGAAGTTTCAGATGTACCTTGGAATACTGGAGCAGAAAAGTATCCAAAGGGTTAGGGCAATTGACTTGTTAGAGTAAATAATAAACTCATAGACTCACAAATGAAATGCCTGGAGGACAAAACTTTCCCCTAAACAGTAAAAAAATATTGTCATGAAGCTGGAAGTTAAAGTATGCCTTCTCCCCACTCAGGACTATTCATAATTCTGGATCAGTAGACAAAGAAGTGTGTTAAAGTGTTGAGTGGTTTAACTGATCCTGATTATTAAGTGGGAGTTGGGCTGGTGTTATATAATGAGGGTGAAAATGAATATGTCTGAAATCCATGATATTTCTTATGTCATTTCTTAATACTACCACATCATAACATTAAAGCAAGTAGTAACATACAGCAACCCAGTTCTGACATAACTACCACTGTATCCGATTTTTCAGGATTGAAGATTTAGATAATTCTACCAAGTTAAGAACCATAAACAATAAGGTGTTTGCTGAGGGTTAGGGGCATCAAAATGGATAGTGGAGAAAAGCCATTCTAAATACCAGCTACAGTCATGTGATCATGTGTGAAGATGAAGACTAATTTTTATTAGTACCTTTTCTTTGAATGCATGCATCAAATATTGTTCTTTTGTTCATTTACCTAATATTATACATAAATGGGTCAGTGTGCTTTTGTTAATACGTATGTTAATTTTGTCATGTTAAACAAAAGTATGATTTTAATATTGACTTTTTTGGAAATTTGCTTGATTAAAGAGAGGTTTATAGATACAAAGTAGACAAGGGTATATTGTGGTAGTTAGATAGTGTATCAATTTTACCTGGTCAGTATTCTCCATGGTTTTCAGTCAGCTCTCCCCTATAAAGTGAAAATCACAGCATAATGATGTCTCCTTGAGGGTGAAGCCTGTTTTGATGTCTGTCAATGAGGCACCCTGGTTGGGGAGTAGTTACACATTGGGCTTCTAACCTCACAGCCAGAGGTGTGAAACCACCAGCCTTTCCTTGAGAGAAAGATGAGACTCTTTACTCTCATAAAGATTTGCGATCTTAGAAAACCACAGGGACAGTTCTACTGTGTCCTATAGGGTCAATATGAGTTGTCAGTGAGTGTGTTTTAAAAGAGAAGCTGCATTTAAGAACTAGAGGAAGGTTGTATATTTCATCATTGCTACCCTGCACCCTGACTGACTCATCTCTTCCCAGAACCCTTCAGTAAGGGGGTGTCCACTTGCCTACAGATGGCCTTTGGTTCTCCACTCTGCATTCACCTTCATTTACAATGATATGAGTTTTTGTTCTTTGAGGCCTGATACCTGATTCCTTTCATACCTTGTAGTCACACAGGCTGATGTGCTCCTTCTATGTGGGCTTTGTTGCTTCTGAGCTAGATGGCCACTTGTTTATCTTCAAGCCTTTAAGACCCTAGATGTTATATATTTTGATAGCCGGGAACCATTAGCTTTCTTCACCACATTTGCTTATGCACACATTTTTCTTCAGTGATCAGATTGGGAAGGTGGGCACAAACTGATATGATTTCTTGTTCTTTGAGGTCTGATACTTGGTCCCTTCTACACCTCATGGTCACACAGGCTGGTGTTCTTCCATGTGGGCTTTGATGCTTCTGAGCTTGACAGCTGCCTCTTTATCTGCAAGCCTTTAAGACCCCAGATGCTATATCTTTTAATAGCCAGACACCATCAGCTTTTTTCACCACATTTGCTTATACACACAACTATCATGATCCCAATACTGCCCTACAAATCTGGCTAGACCAGCAGGTGTACATTGGTACAGATAGGAACCGAAAACACAGAGAATGCAGGACAGATGACCTCTTCAGGACGAGTGGTGAAAGTGGCCATACCTGGAGCGTGGAGGGAAGGTGGGGTAGAAAGGGGGAATCAATCACAAGGATCTGCATATCTACATTTCCCTCCCTGGGTGGTGGATAACAGAAAAGTGGGTGAAGGGAGACTTCAGACAGTGTAAGATATGACAAAATAATAATAATTTATGAATTATGGAGGATCCATGAGGGAGGGGTGAGCAGGAATGGAGGGGGAAAATGAGGAGCTGATATTAGGGGCTGAAGCAGAAAGCAAATGCTTTGAGAATGATGATGGCAAGAAATGTATAGATGTACTTGACACAATGGATGTATGCATGGATTTTGAGATGAAGTGTATGAACCCCCAATAAAATGATTTAAAAAGAGAGAGAGAGAAGCTACAGAGTACTCCTTCCTTTTTCTTTCTTGCCTTCCTGCTAGTGTGGCTCTTGCTTCTGGTTGCTTGGGACATATTTCTTTAGACTGTCATATGGCCTGCTGAACCTGAGAGTTATCCATGGCTTGCCATACCATCTAATCTACTCATCTATCTCTTCTTCCATTGGCTTCTGATCCCGTGATGATATTTCTTCGGGGGAAGGCGGGGTTGACGTTTTCATAGTTATAAAGGAGAAGCTACAGAAGACACCTTCCTTTTTGCTTCTTTCTTTCCAATCACATAGGTCTCTTGTGATATGTGCCAGCAGCCCAAATTATTGCTGGTTGATCATGGAAGCTATCCATGGTGTGTCATAACATCCAATTGAATGAACTGTCTGTCTTCACTGGTCTTTGGTCTCCCAGCTTCCTTTCTTCTCTTCTCTAAGGAGCTATTGAAATAAGGAAACATCTCCAGTGTGATATCTAACAATTAAATAGGACTTAACTGCATCTACTACTGTGTGAACTCTTTTTCTTGGTATATACTTATCTTTATATACACATATATATCACTGGTTTTTGTTTCCTTAGAAAACTCTGCCTAACACATTCAGTGTAGCAGAGCCTCTGTCTACTTTTCCCCCAGATTTGAATGTATTTTTCTCAAATGTATTTGTTGAATTGTTCCAAATGTGGGGGAATGGGGTAGGTGAATTCTGGATTTTCTAACTTAAGACCACTACACTCACTGATCATGTCGTTCCTCTTCTCTGTCCTACACAATGCTCATCTTCTCCCACCCCCACACCTTTTTTTACATTTAAGTATAGATTTTAATCTATCTAAAAACTAAATTCTTACCCAAGCCATAAATATCAATATTACAAAGACAATTTAATAGACTAGTTCTTAGGAAAGTCAATCTATATCTCCTAGAAAAATACTCCAATCTCTGACAAATTTATAAGAAATTAAAAATAAAAAGATGACCTTTCGCTTACAAATAGCTTCAGGTTTATTTTTCTTTGAAAGATAGACATTAATGAAGCAAAATTTTTTATGCAAAATAACTAATCAAATGTTTTAGTAAAAATCCCCCAAAAATTGCAACAAAAATTCTAACTAATTATACAAAAGCATACCTAATGTTCTAACAAAAGGTAGGTTTTTACCTGAGCAATGCAGCTGTTCATTTCCAATGAAAGCAAATCTATCTAATTTACCTCATTAATTGTTCAGAAGAGAAATTTCATATAACCATTTAAATATAACAAAAGTATTCAACACACATCCATTATACAATTTTAAATAATACCTTTAGAAAATGAGTAATAGTATATATTTTAAATGCTAAAGAAAAATACTAGTATCAAGCTTTTTACTGAAATGGCTGAAAAATAAGAAAATAATATCTCTTACAATAATAAATTATCATAAAAAATATTTCTAGCATCATTTACTTCAGTGGTTCACAAATCATTAAAATCACAAGTACACTATATTCCAGACTGGGTTATCAGAGATATTTGATAGAGTAGAGAAACTGTATATCTTACATACTGAATCAAATAATAGAAAAAGATGAAAATCATCTTCTCTCTATGTCTCTTGGAGAGCTTATTCATTTTTATGTTGGTTCCGCTTATGGTGACATGGGGGTTGCATTTGTGACACACAGTAGCCTTTGACACCAAAGCCATTCTTGAATCTCTTTTTAAAGCTGAGAAAGTTTAACCAGAAACTCCTAGGAAGCCTCTCTTTATGTAGCATCATTTAATACTGTCCTTAGGCTTACCCTCAAACCAAATTCTGGTAATATAGAATTTTATCATTTCTTTTTCTGAATATTTTTGTAAAGAAAAATTCCATGAAGCAGACTGGGTAGACATTGCAAAAGCTAATGTATAAATGGCATATAATTTATTTCTCCAAATAAACAATCTTTTCTACCTGCTATACTGTGTTATTCACATACATGGTATCTCATGTTAAGATTATATTCTGTTCACTGTTTAAACAAACTTTCACAAATGGTTTTGAGAGTGCAAATATTGAAAATGTTTTCTTTCAGATCCTAAACTACACTGACAATCAAGGAACATCAGCATGTTTACTATGGGATTTTACAAAATCTGGCCACATTACTCGATAGCCTCAGGTTACACAAACATTTGTTGTTTTTAGATACCATTGAGTTGATTCCGACTCATAGGGACCCTTTGCACAGCAGAGGAAAGTATTTCCTGGACCTGTATCATCTTTTCGATTATTCTTATGTTCAAGACTATTGTGGTAACTGCTTTGTCCATCCATCTTGTTAAAGGTGTATCTTTAAAGGTGTATCCTTTACAATGTCTTTCTCTACCTGACCAAGCATTATGTCCTTTTCCAGGGGCGGATCTCTGCTGAAACATGCCCAACATTTATACATCTAATAAAAATATTTTTATATAATTGAAGTTAGACTTTTAAAGCACTAAATATTTTCTTAAAATGTACATACTATTTATTTAAATATAATACCATCTCCTCTTCTTATTAATAGAAATTATTACTACCTATTGCTTCTAAAGTTAGACCTTGTTATATTTTATAATTACTGTAGATGACCAATTTCATTCTCAACATACGAGTAGTCTTTGGTGACAAGTTTTATATTCAGATGATTGCTCTAAACCAAATTCTTTAAGACAGTGCTTTTAAAAACTTTAAAATACTTTAAAAATTATTATAAATTGATTACTGTAAAAATGACACAGAGAGACTCCATTTTTCTTTATACAATTTCTCCCAATGATGACATCTCACACAAATATAGAATAATGCATAAACTAGGAAATTGAAATTAATATACTCCAAAGACATTTAAATTTTAATTTATTTACATGCCTTCATCTGTGAATTAGTTGTGCTTGTTTCTTTATAATTTTATTGAAAAACTAAATCATGATACAGAACATTTTAAACAGTAAATGATCTTCCTATTACTATTCTCTAATAATTACTATCACTTCAGAAGAAATGGGTCTTATATACTATTTTACACTGCCTTCTTCAATGAAGACACAGAGAAACAAAGGGCAGAAGAAAAAAATGATCTGATGCATGAAAATACAGGTGTCTGGGGGCTACAGAATGTGCCTCTACAAGCGGCATGATCAACAATTACTTAATGCTCTTAGACATTTTCAAATACTCAGTTTATTCACTGTAAACACACATCAAACAATTTAAAAATATCTCAAACTCCTAAGGATCTTAAAATCAACTTAACCTACTAAGTATATTAATAAGGGCAAATACAAGAGCGTAAAGGCAGCACACTACACATATTATTATTTCAGCATCATAGTCCCAACAAGCATTGCCTTCATCGGCGTACTCACCCTGAGTAGAGTTGGAAAGAGCAGGAGTTGATGTCTCCTTGGTTCCTAGCTCTCTGAAAAGTCAGTGTCTCTACCTGGGTTTTTCTTGACAGCTTGTTTACTTGTCCTCTTGGCTCTTTGACGTTCTCACAGTCCCAGAGTCGTCTTATCAGTTTCCCCACATATGCCTTAGACTGTGTGTTGATTCATGGCGATGGTTCAATTTCTTGGCTGGGCCCCAATGTCATACTTTATTTACTTCTCTAACACATTTTCTTTTTTGTGTGTGTGTGAGGTGGCTCAACGTCTTGCAAGGTAGTTCAATGTCTTGCAGGGAAGTTCTATAAAGCTCTCCTCAGTGCCGCAATGCTAAACTGGTTCCTGGGCTGACCGCATTTGGAGGTGCTAAGTAGATAAATAGTTCGTTGGAGATCGAAGAATGCACTCTCTCTGCTTAGTCCCTGTGAGATATCCTTGTTGATTTGCTGAGAAAGGTTGATGGCTGCCAGAGCCTCAGAGCTGGAGAAGCCACGTGGACACCCTGCCAATCCTGAAATGGTAACACCGCCACTGTATCCACAAGACTTTCCACCCTCTGGCCTGTGATCATCCTGCTTTCGGCATCATTTCATGTGTTTCCTGAGTCTGAAGAGGAATTTATACATTGGTATCTGGCATATGGGCTAATACCGGACTTATAGACTTGATTTAGACAGGACTGGGACATTTTCTCAATATACAATTGTTCTTATCTATAAACCTCGTTCTTATACACTTATGAGTCTCCTTGAATTTGTTTCTCTAGTCCATCCAGACTAACACAGGTGCTGTGGGTTACATGGGGCTGATGTCAGACACTGACTGACCTGGATTCTTTAGGGTGTCCTGTACTGGGTGACTTACATCCTTAAATGTAGTGTATCCTAGACTGTGTACTCCACATTAATGGAAATTTTTAAGAAGGATGACTGAGGAAACACTCCAAAGGTGCCTGTGGGTTAGCTAAATAGAGAGAAGCGGCATTACTGACAGCTAGATGAGGTTGGGTCTCAAGAAATCCACAACACAATTGAAAACTTTTTGTTCCTAAAAATAAATCTGATGTATTTATGTGCACAGCACTAATGTCAGCACATGCTGAAGCCCCCTGCCAATCCCTGGCAAAAAAAAAAAAAGAGCTAAAAACCTATAGAGGAAATTTGAGTGTTGGATTCACACAAAAAAGCCAGAAGGAGCAGTGAACTTTCAGCTTAACAATGTTTAGTTTTTAACTCTTAGCTCACCATGCTTCCACAGAGTGGAACAAATCGTAGAGTGCCAAGCATGAGAGAGCTGGGCAAACTCTTTGCTTCCCCAACTTGCTGGGTGAATGGAAGAAGACCAGACATTCAATCTAGACCACCAGGAAGATGATCGCCCCCTTCTTTCAAGACTCTGTGGCAGTGTGCGTACCCTGAAGTTGGTGGTGAGATGGTGTGTAAGTTCAAAAACATGCATGTGTCTATAAGAAAGAGGTATATATAAAAGAGCAATTGAATATAGAGAAAATGTTCAAGCTCAGTCCAGATCAAGTCCACAAGTCCAGTATTAGCTCCTACGTCTGAGAACAATCTATAAACTTCTTTTCAGACTCACAAAATACATTCAATGATGCCGAATGCATTAGGATCACAGGCCATTAGGTTGGAAGTCTTGTGGACCCAGTGTTGTAAACATCTCAGTGCTGGCAGGGTTCTCTATGTGACTTCTCCAGCTCCAGAGGTCTGGTTGCATCAAAGTGGGTCCACGTGGCTTCTCCAGCTCCCAGGATGTAGCACCATATGTTTGACAATAGTGTCTGTCAGGGAGTGAGATCAACTGACAAAGTTTTAAACATTCGAGTCAGGTTTATCAATTTGACCTTGTATACACATCTCTCCAATGCACTCTATTTGGTAAGCACTTTACTCTCATCCTCTACTATGGAAATCACTGTCGTCTTGTTTCATATGTATTTCCCACACATGCATCTTGGGTTTGCACTGTCATCCATAGCCCATTTTAGATCAGATTTTGTGATTCAGACTCTGATCCTATACCCTCGTTTGACTTCATATTACATCATTTACATTCCTTCCGTGACTTTCGTTCGTGTGATTCATCTAGAGGGATTTAGTTGACATTTCACTTAGATGTTGTGTTAGTCTGAGTAGACTAGAGAAACAAATTAATAGAGACACTTATATGTGTACAAGAAAGAGGTTTCTATATTAGAGCTGTTGAATATTGAGGAAACATCTCAGTCAGTCAAGATCAAGTTCATAAGTTTTATGTTACCCCATATGTCTGATACCAATCTACAAAGTCCTCTTCAGACTCGGGAAGCACATGCATTGATGGTGAGTGCAGGATGATCACAGGCAAGTGGGTAGATAGTCTTTGGATCCAGTGGCGTGTAGCATCTCAGCGCTGGCAGGGGTCTCCACGTGTCTTCTTCAAGTCCATGGTTCTGGGCGGTAGCAGGGTGGGTCCATGTGGCTTCTCCTCAGGGATGTCTCTCAGGGAGTCAGCCTTGTGTCTTGTCAGTAGAGCATCTCCAAGGAAGTGACTGAGAGAAAACAGTCTTCCACCTCCTAGAAGGAAAAACCAGATTTCCCAGAATTCTCAGGAGAAAGCCAGGCCCACACAAAGGTCTCACGGGCTATGATCTGATTGACAGGCGAGACCCCATCCCTTCACCTTGAATCCTCTCAAGACCCAAATTGACACCATATTATGTAACTACCACAGATGTCATCATTTTAATACATCTATTAGCCCCAACAGTCACACAGAACCTTTAAGAATTATAAAATAGAGAATATGTCTACATGTGTGGCAGCAAATTTGAACAATATCCAAGATACTAAATGTTGTTTGGATGGCTACTTAAGACTGATAATTACTACAGAAAGTGGCAAGAATATGCAATTCCACATTACAATATCTACATTCACAAAAGCATAAGCAGATGCTATTTAACTCGAGGACTTAGAGTTGTTTGTGTAAAAGTTAAATGAAAAGAAATGTTTTCAATTTAAAGGTTTTTTTAACCTTTCATTTAAACTATCAGTTAAATAGAATGCTACTACCTCAATAAGGTTTTATTTTATTTGACCTTAGAATATGTTATATATATTCTAGATATATTTAAGTAGCATACCATCAATAAATATGTATATGGTGATACGGTGAGTTAGGCAGTGTGCAGCTAACTACAAGGTCAACTATTCCAACCCACCGAATAATACATGGAAGCAAACTGAAGCTGTCTTTTAATGAAAAGATTTTTAGTTTATGAAATACTTTATAAGGTCAATATGAGTCTAAATCTACTCCAGAGTAGTGGGTTTGGTTTAATTATTTACATATGCAGAAATATATATTGAATGTTTACATTTTTAAAGCATAATTTCAGAGAGCATGAATTCCAGCCATATTCAGCCTCCCACATACCAATCTATCATTTATGTGTGGGTGAGGGACAAAGGGTGACGAAAATTTATTTTAGGCATCAGGTTACAGAAAACTATATTTCATACTGATGGCTAATAACAGAAACACATTTTCAAAATGGTCTTAAAGGAAACCCCAAGGCATGTGTTGTGTTTAAAAGGTCTGGGAAGTACAAGAATGAAGCATGAGTCATAAATGGGGGTTGATTTACTTTGGGAAGTCCAAATTCCTCTGTGGTATTTATCCCAATTTCCAGACAATAACTTCAGAATCAGAAAAGCTTTTCCACTGAGAAAAGCAACAAAATGGCTAAAACAAAATTGAAAAGTGTTCTATTCTTTGAAGGCTATGTTGCTTCTCTCATAAGGCATATTTGGCTCTTTTGTGTCATTTCAATTTTAAATAAGATTAAATATATATCAATTTTATTTCATCATTGATTATAAAAAATGGCTAAAAGTTTTTTCATGGGAACTTAAGGATAAGAAAAAATGTAGCCAATTTTTTCTATTATTATGTTCTGTGTCAAGTTGTTAAATTAAATGACAAGAAGAAATCAAGTCTTTAAGAGAAATGAAAACAGGAGAGGAAAGGGTCATAATGTTGAAATAATTGGTAATGTGCAGAAAGGTGAAACCTCAGACCCAAAGCATTTTGTTCAAAGAATGACAAACTGAATAGTGACTTAATAAAGCTATGTGTAGCTATGTAAAATAATGATACAATTCCCTACAGAATCAAATTCACTAAAGGACCAATTCAATTTGATGCCAAACTTGTGTGATCAACTAATATTTTTTAATAATTGTTTTTGCCACCCTGTGAGATAGATAGATATATTGGTGTCAAATGATTGCGGTTGGTAGCCAAGCTTCCCCAGTGTCACAGCCTGGTGATGCCTCCTTAAAGGTGTGACATCCTTGAGACGGGTATAAGGGAATGCTTCAAGGTGCATTCTCTCTCTCTTCTTGCTGTTGTGGATTCTCTCCATAGCATTGTTTGTCTCTGCCTGATGCCTACCATCAGCATCTGTGGTAGTCAGATAATTTCAGGTCAACATGATAAATAAGTATAGGGGTGGAATCTAGCCTGCCACCCAGGTCACATGTTGTCTAATAAAGTCTCTCTGTGGGCATAGCCTTCTCATGAGGATTCTGGAAAATTCTTCTCCTTCGTCCTGGAGGAGGGCCACACATATTCTTTATTCTTCATCTTCCTATAGAGAATACACACTCAGTAATTGAAGGAGCCACATAAAGATTCTTCCACCACTAGTGGATCCACAAGACTTTCCCCCAACTTGCCTGTGATTTTTCTGCATTTGGCATCATTGTGAGTGGCAATGTGAGTCTGAAGGGAAATTTATGTACTAGTATTATACATAGGGGCTATATTGAACTTATGGAATTGATCTGGACTAGGCTAACAAGTTTTCTTAACATACAATTACTCTTCCATATAAAGCTCTTTCTTATACATATATGAAAGTCTGTGGCTTTGTTTTTCTAGCCAATCCAGCTTAACACCCAATCCACATGAAATGGCAAGTACCCCTGCCTGAAGCCTGCATTCAGACTACAGCCACAGTCACAACTGCAGCTGCCTCAATCATGTGGCTGCTCTGAGAGCTACCTCCACCACAGCCGCTGCACTCACAATCATCACTGCCAAGCTACCTTGACCTTTGCTTGGCTCAAAGGCCCAGGCCTTGGCCCAGGGAAGTGAGCCAGACTGAGTTAGCCTTTCTGTAGCTGTGTGAACCATATACTTCATGTAAATCCCTTTCCTGATATACAATTCTGTCTTTATATACATATGCAAGTGCTTTGGTTTTCTCTAGTAAATCCATTCTAAAACAATTTGGTACAAGTTGTGGTAATGCAGTATCACATAGATGAGTGTTAACATTGGTGCTCACATCTGGTTAGACCTCTGGTCACTGCTGATTTTGACTGTCTGCACTAAGCCTGCCACTGTTCATAAAGAGGGTCCTACTAATCCATGATATGAGGTGGGAAAGTTAATAAGACAAATCTGACCAGTAGATGAAGTATTGGTGAGATGTGAGGCTCTGGGTGATCATGAGTTGGAAATCTTTCAGCATTTTTACCAGGATGACTAGCATAGGGAAGGTAGTTGGTTAGTTCTCAGAATAGACAAAGTGGTTAAAGCCCGAGATGAGCTCAGAGCATTGGAACGGTAGTACAAGTGCTGTGTAAAAGCTCCTAAAGCCCTTAGTTTTGACATAAAAAATCCTCTTCTACTAACGTAGCTGATACCATCAAAAAACAAACCCAGGGTATTAACTTATACCAATGGGATCCTCAAACCAGAACAGGGAGGTTCAAGTGAGGGCATTGATTTGAATGATATGGAACCCTAAAACATGGAATGGGGACATAAGGGTGGGTCCATAATCAGGAGGAAGAGGAAAGTGAATCCTTAGATTCCATTGAACAATACTCCTTCCACCTGAGGAATGAAATCATCCTCACGTGAGGGTATTAGCCCAATTCTAATACATTCCAGGGCTCCATCTGGAGCATTGCCTGGGCCAGATATCTTACAAGATATGGCTCAAAGCCTCTGGGAAATAACTTCATCACTCATTATTGCTTCAGGATGTACACCTAGAATTAAGTGTCAGCTAGATGCTAAAGGTGAACAGATTGTGACCCAGGAAGATGAGCACTATACTTGTTAAGATATTTATAGGTCAAGTATTAAGGTGGCGGAAGGACCTTGGGCCTCTACTCAAACACTCCCTCTATGCATGAATACCTTCTTTTATTAAATTGGAACTCTATGATGCTCACTCTCCCGACACAACGGCTGGAGCCAAAGTGGGTGAACAAGGAAATGTGGTGAAGAAAGCTGATGGTGCCCGGCTATCAAAAGAGATAGTGACTGGGGTCTTAAAGGCTTGAAGATAAACAAGCGGCCATCTAGCTCAGAAGCAACAAAGTCCACATGGAAGAACACACCAGCCTGTGTGATCGAGTGGTCCCAAAGGGATCAGTTACCAGGCATCAAAGAACAAAAAATCATATCATAGACTACACACCTCCATGATAGGATCGCTGAAGACAAATGGGTGCACAAGCAAATGTGGTGAAGAAAGCTGATGGTGCCCGGCTATCAAAAGAGATAGTGTCTGGGGTCTTAAAGGCTTGAAGGTGAACAAGCGGCCATCTCGCTCAGAAACAAATAAGCCCACATGAAAGAAGCACACCGGCCAGTGCGATCACGAGGTGCCCAAGGGACCAGATATAAGGCATCATGCAAAAAAAAAAAAAAAAGATATAAGTGTGTGTATGTATGTGTATATATGTGTATATGTATATATGTATGTGTATATATATATTATATTAAATGAAGGGGGAAGTGCAGAGTGGAGACCCAAGGCCCAAGTGTCGGCCAATGGAGATCCCCTCATAGAGGGGCTTAGGAGAGGAGATGGGTTAACTAGGGTGTGAGGTAGTATCGATGAAGAACACAGCTTTCCCCCAGATCCTGGATGCTTCCTCCCCCCAACTACCATGATCCGAATTCTACCTTGCAGGGCTGGATAGGACAGAGGCTGTACACTGGTACATATGAGGGTTGGAGGTACAGGGAATCCAGGGTGGATGATACCTTCAGGACCAAGGGCGTGAGGGATGATGCTGGGAGAGTGGAGGGTGAGTGGGTTGGAAAGGGGGAACTGATTACAAGGAGCCACATGTGACCTCTTCCCTGGGAGAGGGACAGCAGAGAAGGGGGGAAGGGAGACCCCGAATAGGGCAAGATATGACAAAATAACGAGGTATAAATTACCAAGGGCATATGAGGGAGGGGGGAAAGGGGAGGGAGGGGGGGAAAAAAAGAGGACCTGATGCAAGGGGCTTAAGTGGAGAGCAAATGCCTTGAGAATGATTGGGGCAGGGAATGTATGGATGTGCTTTATACAATTGATGTATGTATATGTATGGATTGTGGTAAGAGTTGTTTGAGTCCCTAATAAAATGTAAAAGAAGAAAAGAGAAAAAAAATGATTAGGGCAAAGACTGTACAGATGTGCTTTATACAATTGATGTATGTATATGTATGAACTGTGAAAAGAATTGTATCAGCCCCAATAAATTGTTAAAAAAAAAAAAAAGAATTTCTAGAGTTTTCTCATATGTACTGCCATGCATCTGGAGATCATGTGTGGTAATGACTAAGGGCATAGGATACTGGTGAAGTGAGCATAAGGTTGAATCAGTCTAAGGTTATTATTATGGGTCTAATAAACACAGATCCTTCATTCAGTGTTTCAGGTAGAGGGGCTAAGAGTTGATTTAATCGTTTAGTCCATTCATTCTCTGAAGTATGGGTTGCTAGTTGGTCTACTTAATCTGTACAAACAGAAGAATTCTAGATCAGATGAAAAAAGGTTTAAGAAACCCATAACACCTTGATCAATCTCTAAGTGTAATCCATTGACAGACCCACATCCCCCTTAATGAAGAGGAGGAAGAGACTCTTTGAGGAAGGACTTTGCTACATGATCAAAGATTTATAGTACTAGTCTTATCCCAGGAGGGAGGGGGTAGCAGGGAGGGAGGGGAAAAATGAGGAGCTGGTACCAAGGGCTCAAGTAGAAAGAAAATGTTTTGAGAATGATGATGGCAACAAATGTACAAATGTGCTTGACCCAATGGATGGATGTGTGCATTGTGATAAGAGCTGTATGAGCCCCCAATAAAATGATTTTTTAAAAAAAGGAATAGCTATTCAATGGGGAAAGGAAATAATCCGACTTTTGCGTGATTACTGGACCCTGGCTCTGAATTGATAATAAAGGCCAAACATTCAGAATGGGGGTAAATGGAAACCAAGTTATTAATGGAGTTTTAGCACAAGTTTGTTTCCCAGTGGGCCTAGTGGATCTGCAAACCCTTTGTATTGTAATTTCCCCAGTCACAGAATGCGGAATTGGACTAGACATTCTCAGCAACTGGAGACACCTGTGTTGTATTCCTGGAAAGTAGCAGAAGGTTATTCTGGGAAAAGACAAATTAAAGTCATTACAACTACCTCTTCCTAGAAAAACAATAAGCGGAAACCACTATCTCATTCCTGGAATGATTGCCAAGGTTAGTACCACCGTCAAGGAGTTAAAAGATGCAGGAACGGTGATTTCCATCACATTCTCATTTAACTCTCCTCTTTGGTCTGTGAAAAAACATTGATCTTGGAGAGTGACAGTGGATGATTGTAAACTTAACCAGGTGATGACAATTGCAGCTGCTGTTCCAGATGTGGTTTCATTGCTTGAGAAAATTACTACTTCCCTAGTACCTGACATAAGCTGTTAAACAGGCCAAGTTTGTTTCTTTCCCCCTCTCAATTCCAGTCTCAAACAACCACCAAATCAAGTTTGGTTTAAGCTGGCAAGAGCAAGAATACACTTTTCAAGATACTATATTCGAGTTATAACAATTTTCCATCACTAAGTGATGGGATTTGGTCTACAAGGGCCTTGATTATGTTTCTGTTCCATAACATTTCACAATGGTCCATTTTATTGATGGTATTGGCTTATTGGATCTAGTAAGAAAGAAATGTCAATAACACTGGGCTTGATAAAATATTGGCATGCTAGAGGGTGGGATATTAATCTGACAAACATGTATCTCAGTGAAATTTCTAGGGGCCCAGTGATCTGGAGCGTGTCAAGACATTTCTATTAAAATGAAAGATAAGAATTGCAACTGTCCAAATCCATAAGTAAAAAGGCAGCACAATACCTGGTAGCACTCTGGACTTTTAAGGCAACCTATGCCTCATTTGAGAATCCATTTCTGGCCTGTTAGGTGATTTGAAGAACTGAGAGCTTTGAGTGGGGCCTACAATAAGAGAATGCTCTTCAACTGATTCAGACTACTCTGCAAAGAATTCTTCCTCTTGGGCCATCTAACTCATCTAATTCAATGGTGCTAAAAGTGTCTGTGGAAAATAGATATAGTTTGTAGCCTTGATAGGTCACTAATCATAACCATAACACATATAATAAGGAATTCGTAGCAAACTCTCCCATCCTTCGTAAACAACTATTCCATTTTGAGGAATAGTTTGTGACCTCTTAACTTAGTGATGACTGAATACTTCATCATCATCACCCAATTACACCGTGGCCTGGACTTCCCACCATGAACTTGGATGAGTCATAAAGTTGCATGCCTACAACAGTATTCAATCATTAAATGGAACTGGTATATACAAGATTGGGCTTGAACAGCACCTGAAGGTACAAATAAACTGCAGAAAGAAATTCCCCAAAACCTTGGTCTCTATTTTTGTCACCATATTGTTTGTATCCCTCTGGGCACCTGTAGCCTCATGAGACATTCCTTATGATCAGTGAACTGAGAAAGAGAAATCTTGCACTTAGATTTTTGATGATGCAGCAGACAATATATAGTTCTATGTTTCTAATAGGTAACATTCATGGGTCCAGGAAATAAGGGTTGGAAATGGGAGTGGCACCACTCACTACTACTGCCAGTGACCCATTTGGAATATTTTTGCTTCATCTTTCAGTGAGCCTACGCTTATCAGCTCTGGAGGCGCTTGTTCTAAAGGAAGAATACTCCCACCTGGACACAGCGCTAATTCCATTGAACTGAATTTAGGAATGCCTGCTTATCATTGCAGGTTTTTCTTGCCTCTAGATTAGCGGTTCTTGATCTGTGGGTTGTGACCTCTTTGGGATTGAATGACCCTTTCACAGGGGTTACCCAATTCATAACAGTAGCAAAATTATAGTTATGAAGTAGTAATGAAAATAATTTTACAGTTGGCGGGTGGTCACCACATGATGAAGAACTGTGTTAAAGAGTGGAAGCATTAGGAAGGTTGAGAACCACAGGTAAAGATGAGTGTTGTTGTAGGTATTAGTGTAAATGATCCCGATTTTCATGGGGAAAATGGATTGGTATTTGGAAATGGGGGGTTAAAAAAAGGCTATGTCCAGAATCCAGCAGATTCGGTAAGTTATTTCTTTGTACAAAAATGTCCTGTGATTAAAGTAACGGTATATCGTAGCAATCAAATCCTTACATGAGTACTAGTATCCCAGGCCCTTCAGAAATGAAGGTTTGTGTCCCTCCCTGGGTAAATAACTATGCCTAAAGGAGGTGCTGACTGAGGGGAGAGGCAATGCAGGGTGTTGAAGAAAATTAGTCTAAGCATTATCTATGGTCACATGTGTTTTGCAGGGGGTAGGACTGTAATTGTTACTTTTTCCTCTTTATGCATGTCTCAAATATTTTTGTCCTGTTCACTACCACAGGAAGCTGGTGTGTTTTTGCCTCTACCCATGTTAGCTGTATCCCATTAAGTGTGTGTAATTTTGTTGTTGTCCTTGTGTAGAGTTTTTGTATCAGTAAATAAATAGATACAGCTGTCACGTTGACATGTTGTAGACTGTGATAGTTCCAATTTGATAGTAGGGCTTCCCCAGGCTCACAGCCTGATGATGCCTCCTTGAGACTAGATGTACTATTCATGGTTCCTGGAAATCAGGGGCGGAAATGGGAGTATATTTTATCAACCTCCTTGATTGTATTGGTTCTGAATTAGTCACTAAAATCCTCCCTTTATCTGCCGCAGCATGCCATGTGAGGGACCAGGCATTCTCAAACTACAGCCCACAGGCTACATGCAGCCCACTGAGGACATTTATCTGGCATGCCGGGTGCTTTTGCCCATTTTTTTTGTTTTTATTTTTACTTCAAAATAAGTTATGTGCAGTGTGCATAAGATGTTCATAGCTCTTTTTTAAAACTATGGTCTGGCCCTCGAACAGGTCTGAGAGACAGTGAACTGGACCCCTGTTTAAAATTTTTGAGGACCCATGGTAGCCTCTCCACAGCAGAATGGGTCCAAGGGGTGGTTGTGTAATTGAGGGGTAAATTAAAGACATCGGAAGAGAGAGAGCATGCAAGGGCTCACCTCTCAGTCATGACTTCAGGAGCCAGGGCTAAGCAGAAAGAGAGAAAGTAATGTAGTTTCACGAGTTTATATAATCTCAGGCACACAGGCCTCAGTAAGCACATACACATAACAGGAAGGGGTTGTACAAGGGGAATACATGTAGCATGAGAGGTGAGCAATAGGAAGGGGTTGTATTCGGGGAATACAGGTGGCAGGGAGGCATATATGTAATGAGATGGGCGGGCTTTAGAATCAAGAAGCCAGCCTAACCTTGGTCATCAGAGTTGGCTTTACCTTAGGTGTCTTTGAGCTCTTCTCCAGGAGAAACATTGTATGATCCTTATCAGAATGGAGTTGGTTCCACTTAGGGGGCAACAGACGATAGGTTGATGGCAGATAACCTTTAGGTAGTTCACCTCCAAGAGTGTAGTCAGTGACCATGTATTTGCAAACAATACCTTAAATTGGTGTTATTATGGGGAACATAGTAGGCATTAATTTTTACTTTAAGAGAATGTGAGTGGGACACATCTCCAAGCCAGGAATGTGAAGGGTCGTTCCATGAGAGCCTTGGTTCCCCAGACTCCTTAAAGGGTGAATGATAAGAGTTTATCCTCATGCCCTCTCTTCCCAGTTCTGTTTCCCATGCTGTCACTTGCCAGTGCCTGCAGCCTTCTGTCAGCAGACACTCTCAGCCACTCCTACTACAGCCACCACCACGCACAGTGGCTGGCACCATGGTCACCACCACCACCCAGCTTCCTGATCTGGATCCTTGTCCCTTTGGCCCAGCAATCACATGAGTTAAGAATGACCAACAACCAAAGAGCACCCAAATTGGCAAACCATTCTCCTGGCCACAGGCTCTCGGTTTTACTTCTCCTGTGGGTTGGAACCACTAAGTTCCAGTTTGTTATACTGCGATGTCTTGCATGCTGCTGGAAGCCATGTCATTCATTGGCATTTCACATGCCAGGGGTGTCGCGAAAAGTGAAGAGGTTTCAGCAGAGCTTTGAAACAGCTGACGTTGTTGTGAGTAGGCCAACAAGTGAACGCGACACCACCAGGAACCCAAGGAATAGAGAAAGGAAATTAAAAATATATGACTCAAATCAATGGTTGAAAGCACCATGGTTGTAGTCTTTGAGAGCAAAATGTCACCTTGTCACAAAAGGTGTTGGTCTCCTGTGAAGCTGCATTTTAAAGATGGACACTAAGGGTGGCACGTCTACCATACCATACTAACCATCCGGCACATTTTAAGTGCCCTCTTCCTGACCATACAAGAAGAAGGACTAATGTCATCAAAATCAGTTATTTTTAACTAGAACAATAGAACTGAGGGTAAGTGCCTGCCATTTCATTATACGAATAAATCTAGTACCAGTTAGGAATAGGAAAAATACCAGGGTTTTCCGGATGATGTCGCTTAAACCATGCAGTTAAAAAGGAAGAAACTTGCTTTTAAACCCTGACGTTCTCATCCTCTGCTACAGAAGAAACAGGGACAAGTGACCCTGCAATTGGTCCTCTGCTCTTACATGCTCCGATTGTATACATTTCCTCTGAATCTAATCTGCTTCTTTGCCTGTCTAATAACAACACATGCTTTAAGAAAAGATAAGGCATTATTACATTCATTTAAATGTGACTGCTGCTTGCCTCCCACTCTTCCAGTCAAATCTAGAATGATTACACTATTTTTTTCCAGTTTAATATAGGATTCCTTTTATAATAGCCTTTGTAGCATTAAGTTATGAGTGGGTCTGCAGGCTTTTGTAGGCTTTATTATGGGCTGTCTTTTCTGACTCTCATAATTTGCTTGACTCCAGTAAATATGTTTAATACATTTCTGTTACTAGTGGCCGGAAAGATGCTTGCAATGCAATAGTTCAATATTCCTTGCTGGATTGCAGTGATGCAAATTTCTGTCCTTTGTACATCTACTATCTGTCAGCCCCTGTGCTGTGAGATTTATGTCATATTCCCACATCACCTTGCACAACAAACCTATTATATTTTTAGATGTTTGTAATTATCTGCCTAACAACTGACTTTACTTGGTTTCTATAGCCAGAGATCATGTTTTGTTTGGGTGATACATTCAAAACAAACAAACAAACAAAAACCTCACACCTGTTACTAGAATTAGGTTCTAGTCTTTATCAAGAGAAATATTTGTTCTGGTAAATGTATAGGTAGAACTGCAGAATTTTATTAGAAGCACTTGGCTGGGAGTATCCATGTAATTGATACAACTCCCTCTGCTTCTTCTTTTGAATTTTTTGTAGTTAGTTCAAGATCACTTGTTGGCTTTTAGGAGTGTTTCCCAGTCCAGTCTGTTGGGGCACCACACCCTGGCCTGATAATTCACCTTTAGCATGCCTTGGTGACATTGCTGCTCCATTCCCTTGCTGTTCCACTTCACTCCCCCGAGTGCTTTGACTCGGTGTGGCAGGATCAGATCAGGCACAATTCCCACACTCTGTCTCTGGTGCTGTCCCCCACAGGGCCATGGGTCAGTGAGGGCGTCATGTCTCATAGTGGGGCTGGCCATGTGGTCCTCTCTGTGGACTGGCTGCTCTAATGGGGGTCATCGTCCTCAAGGCTTGGTGAGCCAGGATGAGCTCCACTCTCTATTACTCCCCATTCATCAGCACCCATGTGCTCTGATCTGATACGTCCCTCTCCCGGAGCTGCAGATTCAATGCCATCCTTTGAAATAAATTCTTCTGGGGAGAGGGGCAGACGTCCACTTAGTATTTGTTGCCTCTGCTTCTTAATGATTTTCCTCAAAGCATGATAAATGAGATGTCAATTCATCATACTCTGTTCCCACTAGATGATGTGAGGCAGCAAAGGATTTGGGGAAATGTAGTACTAAAGTGACATATAGCCAACAAGATAGAACTACACTGGTGTCTGCTTCTGGACGAGGTCTCCATAGTGACTCTGGTAGCAGAATGGTTATGCCTAAGGTTGCTAACTGTCAAGTCAACTGTTCAAACCATCAGCTGCTCTGTGGGAGAAAGACAGGTTTCTACTCCCATAAGGAGTTACAGTCCCAGAAACTCACAGGGGCAGTTCTACACTGTCCTATAGGGTGACTGTGGGTTGGCATACCCTTGGTGACAGGTAGTTTGGTTTTGGACTGGGTTCATGCCCCCTGCTTTTGAGTAAATTTTGATTCATATAAACTTTAAAGGGTAGAGACATCCCGGGAAGACGGCGAAGGAGTGACACATACCAGAGGAACTCTGCAGAATTCAGCCCAGGAGAGTTGCTTAGGGGGAAATTTAATGCTGCTGGACTGCAGGAGGAGCATCATAAAGATAAGTAGGCACAGACTCACAGGGTTCTGACAGGCTGGGGGCATTTGGCTTACCTCAGTGGATGCCAACTTGGGCTTGACCTTGGTCCCGCCACTGTTTCCACTGGTGCTGGGACCACTTTGAGCCCATAAGGGGTTCTTGGTATCAACAGACCTGCAGTTTGCCCCCACCTGCCTTGGGGCAGGGCCTGGACCCTTGCAGCTCCGTGGGTAGGGATAGAGGTTCAACTACATTGTTTCTTTTGTTTCCATCTCTCCTCTCTGTCCAGACACATCTTGGAGGGCTGCCCAGGCACTATTTCTCAGCTCAACCATGGCTTGCCGCCACCAGCTTGGGGTAGGGATTAAACCCTTGCAACTCCCTGGTTGGGGATCCAGACTCAGCTACATTGTTGCTTTTGCTTCCCTATTCCATATCGACGCATAGTCTAAGCTGTTTTACTTTTTAATTTTTCTCCTCTTTGTCTCTTTCCTGTTCTCTCACACTCCATTGCTGACCTCCAGATCACTCCCCTTAGCCTATGGCATTTACGCTTGTGCCACCCCCAGCTAGGTGAGCGCCACACTGTGTAGCTATCCCGAGGCTAGGGAAAGCTCTGCTTTCCCTCCAGGGTATACTCTGCCCAACTTCTTACCAGAGAATTCCTGCCTGTGTACCTGGGGCCATAAGGCAGCTTAGCCAACATTAGTCAACATTCCAAGCTGTTGCAGGACCCTCTGCCCAATCTCCACAACACCAAAGCAGGCAACCCACCAGCCTTCTGGGGCACTTCCCTGAGAGGGAAGCAACAGGAGGATAAAGTGATAGATTAATTCTATAGTGAAATTAGCTGTAGGCAGTTCGAAGAAGCATCCCTGCAAGTGTCCTAGAGAGAGCCAGTACTCTTTGACTTCATGCTAAATGACACCTGGCTCTTCTAAAACAATACACTGCAAAAAGCCATCAGCCCCAACGACCTCAATGAAAAAAAAAAAACAAACAGGAAAAACAAAAGGCAATGGAATATGTCCTGAACATAATGACATGCATAGAAGAAGCAAACACTGAGCTGCCACAGAAAGAAATTTTAAGAAAGCTGCTTGGAATCATACAGGATATGAGGGTAACAATACAGAAAAGGGATGAAATGATAGGGAGATACAGGCCATACAATACAGAAGCTTAGGGAGGAGATAACAAAAAACCAGTAGCAGAAACACAGGCCTCAAGAATCAATTGGAGGAAGCAGAGAACTGCATCAGTGACTTAGAGGACAGCCAAGCAGACTTTAACAAATGCTAACAAAAATCTAATAAGAACATCAGAGAATCTGAAGAAAACCTAAAAACTATGCCTGATGCTATTAAGTGGAACATTATTAGAATTATTGACTTACCGGAGGAAGACACAACAAAGCCATCTGTAACAAAAGTGAGAGAAGTCTTGGGGGAAAACTTCCCCAGCTTAGTGAATGAAAACCAGGCAACCATTCAGGAGGCTGAAATAACACCAACCAGACTGAATCTCAAGAAGAAGTCAGTAAGGCACATAATAGTTAAACTATCCAACTTTGAGTAAAAGGAGAAAATCATGAGAGCAGCTATGGAAAAACAAACAATCACATATAAAGGTAACTAAATAAGAATATGTTCAGACCTATCAGCAAAAATTATGAAGAAGAGGAGAGAGTGAAGTAACATATTACAAAAATTGAAGGAAAACAATGCAAACCCAAGAATACTCTACCCAGCCAAATTATCAATCAAGATAGATGGAGAAGTAAGAGTCTTCCCAGACAAAGAAAACTCAAAGAATACATTAGAAGAAACTCAGCCCTAAAAAAGATCCTTGCCACCCAGTATGGACAGAAGAACAACACGCACCAAGCATAGATAAGAGACTACCACATAGAACAATCTCACCCAGAAGTCAACAAAGAGAAAACAGACCACAAGATAGCATTGGCATAAGGATGGAAAGAAGTCAATAATGATATACACACACATGCACAATAGACTAATGAGAAAGAAAAGTAGGTAAACACACAACACAAAAGATATTAGATGATATCACAGAGTCCGCAGATGTAGATAAAAACCCTGAATATCAATGGCTGGAAACTCAGGCATTAAAAGACTGTGACTAGCAGACTGGCTTAGAAAACACAACCCATCAATCTGCTGCCTGCTGGAGACATATCTCAAGGCTACAGACAAAAATAGGCTGAAAATCAATGGCTGGAGAAAGGTATACCAAGCAAACAACAATTCTAAAAAAGCAGGGGTGGCAATCCTAATCTCAGATAAAATTGACCTCAACGTGAAAACCATAAAAAGAGATAAGGAGGAACACTATATAATGCTCAAGGGAATGGTAGACAAAGAACCATTAAGCATTGTAAGCATATATTCTCCAAATGAGAGACCTGCTGAATACATCAACCAAACACTCCAACAGATTAAAAAGGAAATCACAGCCTCAACAATTATCGTGGGTGACTTGAGCACACCGCTCTCCAAGAAAGATAGATAACAGGGAAAGAAACTCAGAGTTTTCCATCCAAATTCCAAAAAAATTCACATTCTTTTCAAGTTCACATGGCACATATTCGAAGATAAACCACATGCTGGAGCATAAGGCAAATCTACATAAATTTAAGCGCATTGATATCATACAGACCTCTCTCTCTGACCACTGTGCCATATATCTGTAAATCAACAAAAGGAAGATGAAGAAAACAAGAGCAAACAATTGGAGGATGAATAACTCTCTACTGCAAAAGGAGTGCATACTGGCACAGATCAAAGATGAAATTAGGAAATTTCTAGAAACCAACAGGAATGAGCACAAGCCATACTAAAACTTATAGAGCACAGCAAAGGCAGTCATCAGAGGAAGTTTCGTAGCAATACATGAATACCTGAGAAAGGAAGAAAGACACCTGAATGATATGCTGGCACAAAATTCACAACTAGAGCAGAGTCAGCAGGACAATATAATAGGCACAAAAGAAGAAATTATAAAAATCAGGGCTGAGACTCAAGAGAGGGAAAATAAGAAAATTATGGAAAAAATTAATGCTGCTAAATTTGGTTCTTTGAAAGGATAAACAGAATCGACAGACCACTGGAAAACCTAACCAAAGAAAGGATGGAACAAATTTCAATAGCAAGAATAAGGGATGAAAGAGACCCCAATGAAATCAAAAGGATAATTACACAGTACTATGAAGGATTTTACTCCAATGAATTCAACACTTTGGAAGACATGGGCAGATTCTTGGAAAAACAATCCCTCCCTAGTCTATCCTAGATGGACGTCAAGAATCCCAACAGACCCATAGCAACAGAAGAAATAGGCAAGATTATAAAGTGGTTGCCAATAAAAAAATCCCCTGGATCAGACGGCTTCACTGGAGAATTCTACCAAGCATTTAGGGAAGAACTAACACCAATCCTACACAAACTATTCCAGAACATAGAAAAAGATGACAAACTCCCAAACTCCTTCTATGAAGCTAGTATAACTCTGATACCAAAACCGGGCAAGGATCCCACAAGAATTGAGAACTACAGATCAATGTCCCTATTGAACATCGATGCAAAAATACTTAAAAAAAATACTAGCCAACAGAATACAATAGGATATAAAGCAAATAATTCACCTTGACCAAGTGGGATTCATACCAGGGAGCAAGGATGGTTCAACATATGAAAGACCATTAGTATTATTCATCACATTGACATGAAAAGCTACAAGAACCACATGATAATATCACTAGATGTAAAAAAAGCATTCGACAAAATCCAACACCAATACCTGTTTAAGAAACTTGAGAAGATAGGAATGGAAGGAAAATTCCTCAAGACAATACAAGCTCTATATGAAAAACCAAGAGCCAACGTGGTAGTCAATAGAGAAAAGACTAACACAATCCCACTGAAAAAGGGGATTAGACAAGGATGCCCCTTGTCTCCACTCTTATTTAATAATGTGCTGGAGGTTTTAGGTAATGACATAAGGCAAAAATAAATAAATAAAAGACATCAGAGTTATTCATCTTGGGAAGGAAGATGTGAAACTATGTTTATTTTCAGGTGATATGATTTTATATATGGGAAATCCCAAAAGTTACACAAGGGAAACAATAGAGGAGTTTGGTAGAGTCGTAGGATACAAGATCAACAAACAGAAGTCCATTGGACTGTTATACACATCAGATAAGACTACAGAGGAGAAAAAAAACTACAGAGGAGGAGATCAAAAGGTGATACCCTTCACAATAGCCAAACACAAATTGAAATATGTTGAGATATACCTGACTAAAAGCACAAAAGATCTATACAGGGAAAACTACAGAACATTATTACAAGAAACCAAGCATGACCTCAACAAATAGAAAAATATCCCATTCTCATGGATTGGAAGCCTCAATATAGTCAAGATGTCAGTACTGCCAAAGGCACTATATAAGTTTAATGCAATTCAGATACAATTATCCTCATCTTTTTTTCAAAGAAATGGAAGAAAACTGATTACCAACTTCATATGGAGAGGAAAGAAGGCCAGAATTAACAGAGAACTCCTCAAGAAGAAGAACTGAGTGGGAGGGCTTGCTTTACCTGACTTTAGCACATACTATACATCCACAGTTGTCAATACTACATGGTATTGGTACAATGACAGATACTCAGACCAATGAAAAAGAACTGAAAACCCAGAAATAAAATTATCAGCATACAGACAACTGATCTTTGATAAGGGTCCCAAAAATATCAAATAGGAAGCAGATGCCCTCTTTAACAAATGGTGCTAGAAAAAAATGGATATTTACACGCAGAACAAAGAAGCAAGACCCTTATCTCACTCCATGCACAATAATAAACTCAGTGTGGATCACAGGCAATGAAGTTAAAGCCATATTAGGGCCATCAATGAGCGTATTGGGACCAACTTGAGAACTTTGGCACAGGGAATATATAGGATATCAGAAATAGGGAAGTACACAAACACAGATGAAGCACAAATTGACAAATGGGATATACTGAAGATAAAACACGTATGTACAGTGAAATAATTCACCAATAGAGTAATTAGAGAGTCCATGGACTGGGAAAACATGCAATGGCACATTAGACAAAGGCCTTATTACTAAAATCTACAATACTCTGCTAGCTCCCAAAAAGAAACAAACTAATTGCCCACTTGAGAGGTGGGCAAAGGACCTGAATAGAAGTTTTACAGGGGCAGAAATCTGAATGGCCAACAAACATATGAGAAAATGTTCCCGATCTTTAGCCATAAGAGACATGCAAATTCAAACAACAATAAGGTACCACCTAACACCCTCAAAGGTAGCCCAAATAAAAAAATCAGAAAGCAACAAATGTTGAGGGGCTGTGGGGAGACAGGAACTCTCATCCACTGTTGATGGACTTGCAAGTTTGCACAACCACTATGGAAATCGATCTGGTGATATCTAAAACAGACGGAAATCGAGTTACCATATGACCTAGCCATCCCCCTACTGGGCATATACCCAGAAGAGGCAAGAAACAAACCAAGGCCAAACATTTGTGCTCCAATGTTCATTGCGGCACAGTTCACAATCACAAGGAGTTGGAAGCAACCCGAATTTCCATCAACTGATGACTGGATTTAAAAAACTGTGGTATATCATACAATGGAGTACAACGCATCACTAAAAAGCAGTGATGAATGTATGAAGCACATCGCTGCATGGGAAGAACTGAAGGAAATCGTGCTAAGTGAAGTAAGTCAAGCACAAAAGGACAAGTACAACATGTGTCTACTGAGGTAAGCTTTTAAAAAAAACATGCAAAAGGGGTATAGGGGAAAAGCTACCGTATACAAACATTCCTGTGGTGAGGGCCAGGTAATATGGCAGGGATCAGATCAAATACAGGGATACACATTGTAGACAACTAAAAACGAGGTGAGGAAAAGAAAAAAAGTAACAATAATAAAAAAGAAATGGGTAGTGGGGGCACAGGGCTCTAACCCAACCAAGGGGAGGGTACAGTTTATATCTCCACAGTGAAAGAGGGATCAGACATCAACCCAGTGCTCCAAGATGTGAATACTACATCCTGGCATGGAATAGGGAACCAGTGGAGAAGTCTGGGGGCCTGTCCCAATTCCAACTACTAACTGGACACCACACCTCCCCCAGAAGAATTTATTTCAAAAGACAGCATTCAATATGCAGCTCAAGGAGAGGGACATATCTGATCAGAGCACATGGGAGCAGATGAAGGAGGAGGAGGGAGTGGGACACATGTTGGCCCACCAGGCCTTGAGGACGATGATCCCAGTTAGAGCAGCCAGTACACCGGGAGGACCACATGGCCAGCCCCACTATGAGACTTGACGTTGACACCCCTCACTGACCCATATCCCTACAAGGGACAACACCGGAGACACAGTGTGGGAATTACACCCGACCTGATCCCGCCACACCAAGGCAAAACAATAAGGGACTGCAAAAGAACATCAAGGGAATGGAGCAGAGATGTCCACATGGAATGCTGAAGGAGAACTTTGGGGCCAGGGCATGGTGCCCCAACAAACTGGACTGGAAAACACTCCTAAAGGTCAACAAACGATCCTTGAACTAACTATAAGCTTTTCTTTCTTGTATCTTTGTTTTGTTTGTCACTGTTTTGTTGTTGTTTTGTTGTATATTGTTACTTGGTTTTGCTCTGTCTTCTTTTTGTGCATGTTATTATCTCCCCAGGTCTGTCTAAATAGGATAGGCTGGATGAACATTCTGGAGGAGAAAACAATGGGATCGACAGTTCTGGATGAACATGGGAGAGGGGGAGGGGTGGAAAGGAAGTGGTGCTAACAAACTCAGGGACAAAGTAACAACAAGCGATCTAAATTGGTGGTCAGGAGTGTGTGGGAGGCCGGGTAGGGCACGATTAAGGGTAATGTAACCAAGAGGAATTGCTGTAACCCTGCTGGGGACTGAGAATGATAGTGGGACAGGAGGTAGGTCAAGGGAAATAGAGGAAAGAGCTGGGAGCAAAGGATATTTATAGAGGACTAGATAAAGCCATGTACATAAGCAAATATATTTATATATGAGGATGGGGAATAGATCTATGTGCCTATATTTATAGGTTTAATATTAAGGTAGCAGAAGGACATTGGGCCTCCACTCAAATATTCAATGCAAGAACACTTTATTCTATTAAATTGGAATACTATGCTGCTCACCTTCCCGACACAACCACTGAAGACAAAGTGGGTGAATAAGCAAATGTGGTGTAGAAAGCTGATGGTGCCTGGCTATAAAAAGATATAGCATCTGGGATCTTAAAAGCCTCAAGGTAAACAATCAGTCATCTAGCTCAGAAGCAACAAAGCCCACATGGAAGAAGCACACCAGCCTGTGTGATCACGAGGTGCCAAAGGTATCAGTTATCAAAGAACAAAAAATTGTATCACTGTGTGCTCGCCTCCCTGATATGATCGCTGAAGACAAATGGGTGCATAAGCAAATGTGGCGACGAAAGCTGATGGTGCCTGGCTATCAAAAGATATAGCATCTGGGGTCTTAAAGGCTTAAAGGTAAACAAGTGGCCATTTAGCTCAGAAGCAACAAAGCCTGCATGGAAGAAGTACACCAGCCTGTGCGATCACGAGGTATCAAAAGGATCAGGTATCGGGCATCATCAGAACAAAAATCTTTACCATAGTGAATGACGGGGGAGTGCAGAGAGGAGACCCAAAGCCCATTTGTAGACCACTGGAAATACCCTGGCAGAGGGGACTGGGGGAGGAGATGAGCCAGTCAGGGTGCAATGTAGCAATGATGACAAATACAACTTTCCTCTAGTTCCTAAATTATTCTCCCCTGCCTCCCGCCCACTATCATGATCCAAATTCTCCCTTGCAAGTCTGACTGGAGCAGAGGATGTATGTACACTGGTACACATAGGAACTGGAAACACAAGGAATCCAGGATGGATGATCCCTTCAGGACCAGTGGTGTGAGTGGTGATACTGTAAGTATAGAGGGAGGGTGGGTTGGAAAGATGGATCTACATGTGACCTCCTCCCTGGGGGAAAGACAACAGAAAAGTGGGTGAAGGGAGACTTCAGACAGGGCACGATTTGACAAAATAATAATTTATAAATTATCAGGGTTCATGAGGGAGGAGGGAAGAGGGAGGGGAAGGGAAAATGAGGACCTGATGCAAGGTGCTTAATTTCAGAGCAAATGTTTTGAGAATGATGAGGGCAATGAATGTACAAATGTGATTTACAGAATTGATGTATGCATGGATTTTGATAAGAGTTTTATGAGACCCTAATAAAATGATTTTTTTTAAAGAAAGAAACTTTAAAGGGCATCATAGAATGGTTCCATTGAGAGTTGAACTGCCTTATGGGGTTTCCAGGGCTAAAAAGAACTTATAGGAGATGATGCTACTTCCTTCCCCATAAAATAGGGATGAGAGAGTGGAACTATCAATCTTTGGTTAGCAGTACAGCACTGTAACTAATGCACAACCCGGTCTTCTTAAGTTTAGAGACACCCCTAAATTAAAACAAATAGTGTTGTACTAATTACATAGGTACCTGTTGCTTAGTGTTAACACTTTGATAACCAAACGTTCAGCAGTGAAGAGACATCAGCCACCCTCCGGGAGAACGATAAGGCTTTCCATTCCCAGTAGTTAAACCCAGTAGTGAAACCCAGTAGTGAAACTCAGAAAACCTCAGGGTTAGTTCTTCCCTGGCCTGGAGTTTCTACAAGTCAGAAATGGCTCAATGCATTGAGTTTGGTGTTTGGGGAT
Organism: Tenrec ecaudatus; assembly: GCF_050624435.1. Classification (NCBI taxonomy): domain Eukaryota; kingdom Metazoa; phylum Chordata; class Mammalia; order Afrosoricida; family Tenrecidae; genus Tenrec; species Tenrec ecaudatus. The sequence continues at coordinate 240,069,090 of NC_134531.1, forward strand.
AAATTGCAAAGGTCAAATTCAAGTCAGGATAAGAAATATCCTTAATATTTAAATGTGCAAATGTCTTTGGTAGAGGCAATGTCATTATATATACTAAAAAAACAGCATTACATGAATTTATAATGATCTTTACTCAACCCCAATACTATAAATTCTTAAGCACTCATCAACTTGAGGATCAGCGTCCACAACCCATGACAAATGCCCTCACACTGTATGCAAAATTCATCCAATGAAAATCTGTTAGGTATAAAACCTTGCACTCTTTGGAATGCCTTCCCAATACATTTGACTTGACTTTGTCCAATTTAAATAGTATTACTGCAATAAATCAATTTTCTGGAAGTAATTTCAGTTATTTCTCTGTATGGTTAAAGTTTGGTTGCATAATCCCTCCTGATATTATTTCACATTACTTTATTGGTGGAGTTTTCAGTCCACTACTGAGAAAAATGGCTAAGATGTGAGATATAATTTGCCATTATGTATGGGGTGTCATTATTAAAAGCTTTCTGTAGGGTTTCTGGGAAAGGTTCCTTGTTCCCTATAAAGCAATGATATAAAATACCAACTCGCAGACTTTTGTGCCATCGTGACTAAATGAATGCCGCCAGACTGAGGAGTAGTTAGGGTCCTAAACAAAGATGGCATATTTCAAAAAAGAAAAGGAAAAGGAGGGAAAGAAGAGAGGGAAGAAAGAAGGGTACAAGTAAGGAAAAATGCATAAATAAAAGAACTAGAAGCAGGTGAAGCCAATGTGTCCTATAGTTACACAACCATGGAGCTCATCTAGCTCAGATTCCATTTTACATAGGATAATAATTTCCCATTTGATTTGATATGCTGACCACGTTCTGTTTCTCAATTTTCTTTGCCAATTGAACCAGAATGAATTACAATATTTTATAATATGTTGTATGTAGGCATATTCTTGTCCAGATAATTGAAATAAATCAGCTATAATTAAAAAAGCAATACAACATTTGTTGGAATTTAAGTCACTATCTTTGTGACTCTGAAGGTCAACTGCTGGTTAAGTATTAGACTGCAAGGTCAGGAGTTCAAATCTCCAAGTTGCTCTGCAGGAGAAAAATTGAAGTTATTTGTTCTCTGAAACATTTACAACCCTATATGTGGTTGCTATGTCTCAGAATAGGCTCAATGGCAGTGGAGTAGATTCATGAGAAATCTCAGTGAATTAGTAAGTTACTGCACTATTCCTAATGTGTGTGTGTGTGTGTGTGTGTATACATATGTATTTTATTTATGGCATTGAATAAGAGTTGACATAAACAGCAAACTAATATTAACATCGATAATTAAAGTATTTTAAAATTATATATAATTGAGCTTTTTTTCTCTTGTCTATACACAAGTGGAGTAGACATAAGGCAGGATTTATTTAATATGAGTAACTTTTGTATTAATATGTGGTAGAGTGAGTTTCTATAATGTGCATAGGATGACTAATTATTTGGAGCTGATGTGTACACATTGGACTGCTAACCTCAAGGTTGGTAACATAAACCCACAAACCACCCTGAAGGAGAAAGAGGAGGTCAGCTTCTCACATGAAAGACTTAAACCTTGGGAATCTTTATAGACTTGAGATGAGTCAAATGAGTCAGATCCACAACACAGTTGCTGTGGTTTGTGTTTTCATGTTGTTTTGTGAGAACTTCAGCAGAGATTTAATGATAATAGGGTTCATGAAAGACACTAAAGGATTTTATGGGGACAGTTATTCACTATTTGTTTTTAAGGTGCTGGACATTCCAATATGTTATTATTAAAAGTACACCTTTTAAAAAAAATTAATCATTTTATTGGGGGCTCATACAACTCTTATCGCAATCTATATATACATCCATTGCATCAAGCATATTTGTACATTTCTTGCCCCCATCGTTCTCAAAACATTGCTTTCCACTTGGGCTCTTAGAATCAGCTCCTCATTTCCCCTCCCTCCTCACTCTTCCTTCCCTCATGAACCCTTGATAATTTATGAATTATTATTATTTTATCATATCTAACACTGTCCGATGTCTCCCTTCACTCACTTTACTGTTGTCCATACCCAGGGAGGAGGTGATATACAGATCCTTGTAAACAGTTCCCGCTAAAAGTACACTCTTATAAGTTAAAAAATAAAAATGTTCTACAGAGGAAAGCAAAAGAGTTATGATAACAGACAAATCAAATTTAGTAAAGATATAAATGTTAAGAAAATATTCTTAAAATAATCTCACAAGAAGTAGAAAAGTAAGTAAAACTTATTAAATATGCAATAAAGTATTTTAGACATAACTCTTTTTCAAGTGATCTTAAATCAAATACTGAATGGAAGATCAGGCAGTTTAGTGGAAGTACATGCCAGACTGGTTATAAATTTGGAGTATATGTCAAATAAGAATGAAAAGGAAGACAATTTTACACATAGTTAACTGTATGTAAAGGTCTGCTTTTTGAGAAATGATATTAACTCCACAGCAGTGCTTATCACACTGTAAATGGATCATCCAGAAGGCAAAGGGTCTCTATTAGACAGTTGCTGCTTCTAAACTTCCAAGAAGGAAGCAGAAATTGCATTTGCACTATTCCACAGAGATTTTCTTAGCTATATCACTGTGGTCTTGGCTGCACCGACAGTGTAGGTTTGCACTATCCTTTGTTTTATGAAAAACTCAAAGAAGAAAACTGAATACAAGCCTTCACTTCAAGGTTATGCTCAAACTATTTAACATTGAATTCTACTAATGAGGAATCTGCTTGTTTGAAACAAAGTTGAGCTAAGCAAAATAGAAGAGCTATTTTAAATAAATGATAATCGTGCATATATATAGGCACTCGAATTTTATGAATTCATAGTGGATAAATGCAGACTGGTAATTGGTTTAGGCTACATGTTGTTCAATAAAATCACTACAGCCAGAATTGGAACTTGGGAAAGTTCTATGTCAAATATCAATAGTCAATACCTGATAATTCTCTATTGATTAATTCCTTATATATGTGAATTGACTGTGGGAGTTTATCTTTCCTTCTAAATAATGAAGAGAAACACAATAACCTGTAATTTCTGATTAGTTAATCAACAACTGAACTACTAATAGGGATGTGATTACCAATCAATCTTAAGAAAAAAGGATGAAAACAATATGCCTATGAAGAAAGTAATGTTAAATTGTTCTTATTTTTTGAAGATAAAATAAATTCATCTTCCAAACACTTATCAAATATTTCATTTTATTTTAGAAGCAAACATTCATGTATAATGAAAATTGCCTCATGATTACACAAGAAAAAATTCAATGTTATCACTAAATTATTGGACTATTAAAATAATTTAATGTTTAAATAATTTTGCATGGTATTAAATACAACTAGAAATATGATTTTCACCTCACCTAATGGACAATGCAGTATGCTTAGTTTTACTTTTATTTAAAAAGCAACACAAGTAAGTCTGCCTTTGAAGGAAATTTTACACATTTTGAAAAAGACATATCAGAATAAAACTCAATGATATTTCATTTTTAGGAGAATGGATGATTGCAAGTGCCAAAAATGCAGACTGTAGGTTCCTTAGGAAAATAGATATGGGTCAGTTATAATGAGCCTTTATCAATGGGCTCAATGAAAGGCCTCGTGAGTACCAGTATGATATCCAGCATATTTAAATAATAGGATTGGCAAGAACAGCTTATCTTTGACACAGAAATCATTAGAATTGAGACCGAAAGTTAGTCTGACAGTTTGATTGAATTTCAACATTAGAAGGACTAAATAACTTCAATTAATAAACAAACATAGAAACATCACAGACATAACAAGCTTCCCAGTTCTTGTGCATCAATATTTTAGTCCCTCATACAATGAAAGTTAAATGCCATCAGTAAACTTTCAATGGATAATTTGAGAACTTAAGTTGTTTCACATTGAAATGTTGAATTTCCTAATATGGAGATATATTACTTTCATTTAATTCATTTTTCTGGAGGAAGGGTAAGACATACTGACCTGTATTGTAATTTGCAATAGAATTGATATTAAAAAAATATAGCATGTTCATTTCTGTGCTTATAACTATTTAAAAGTCTTAAAACTATGAGATTGCTTTAGAATGTTTATTTTATTTCTTTGGTCAGTGTTAATTTTATACTAAGTTCAAATGATATTTAAATTGTTTGCATTATTTGATAATAATCTTAAAGATCTCAAAGGTAATTAAAGATCTATTGAATTATCATTGGAGCATTTACCTGTACTATCTCACCCTTGTTAAGGTATAGTGATGTGATGATAGATTTATAGGAACATTATTTTAAAGTTAGAACTACTTTTATGGAGAAAATGAAGTAAAAAGAAGAGAAATATTCTTCATTTATCTGTATTAATCATGATCTGAATGCTCCATTTATCATGGAACTGCACTTTTTCCCCTCATGAAAGGAGTTAAGAGTATTCACCTTTTAAAAAATACACATTTCATATTCTTAAAAGGTGAAATACTGACAGCTCCATACCATTTTCAAATTGCTTCGTTAGTGCTTTCCAAGTGTAACTTATACTCATTGAGGGGTAAATTAGGGGAAAAATTGCTATTGCTTTATTCTTTTTATTTTTACTGATGTAATACTGCATTGTGGTTTTGTTAGTGCTTTATGGGAAGTTTATGTATGATAATTGAGACAAAGCCTTCATGATTCTTTAATATCTATCAAAACTAGAATAGTTGGTACCATAACTGTGAGTCACATAATAATATATCTAAAACAACTTTAAAAATAAATATTATTTGCAATTGGTGCATTGAATTAATATAAAGCTTGAGTGTACTCTTTCATATAGCATTGGTGTTACATAACCCGGATTTTCCTGGCTCATGGGAAACACATGTTGCTCTATCCTGCAGTATTTCCATGATTTTTGCTTCTTTGAGTCCATGTGGTGCTTATTTCATAAGTTCATCATATTTAGGGTTTCCTTCATTTTCCTGATCCTCAACTTTACCAAACATGAAGTATATATTATTGTATTAATTGTAATGATTACATATTATATAATATTCATAAAATTGCCACAAAATTTCCAGGAAATGCCTATGTATTACAGTTGTCCCCTGATAGTTCAAGACATATAATGTAGTAAAACCTGCCTGTGGATATTTAATTAAATTTATAGTGTCATACCACTGTCTGTCTTCACTTAGAAAACTTATAAGTATGATTTTCATTCCAAATACAGCTATGATAAAAAGAAATATATTCTAAATTAGTGAGGAAAAAACATAACATGCATTTATTCATAAACATTTTTGAAAATCACTAGATTTCCATTACTAGTAGTTTTCCACACTCCCTATATATAGGCTTCATCTGCAAACTGCCTATTCCTGTCACACATATTGGAAGCACATTTCCAAACTAAAAAATGTTTTCCACAAGAATGTTTGCAACACTATTATGGAGGTACAAGCTATAAATTAAAATAAATGGTGAGTTGGTGTTGAGAAGCCAGGGTTTGAAACTTTGAGTAGAATCCTTAGAAATAGAATGAGTCATGTTGATATTTCATAAGAAAGGAATAGTTTCCTTATAGGAATGGTGTCTAGTAGGAAAATAAGTAACAATAATTTTAGTGATGATTTTGATATTTAAATATTTATTGGTGTCTTCTTTTATATTCTTAATATTTATTTTTAATCTGTCCTTAAAGTAGGCATTGTTGTTGTTAGGTCCCAGTGAGTCTGCTCTGACACATAAATACCCTTTGCACAAGAGAAGAATCACTGCCTGGTCCTCCCCGATACTCACCAGGATCATATTCTTGAGCCTATTGTTGCAGCCACTGTGTCAATCCAGTTCATTGAGCACCTTCCTTTTTTTGGCCAACCCTCCACTTTACCCACCGTGATGTTCCTTTCTAGAGACTAGTCTGAAACTCTCCTGACAACATGTCCAACGCATGTACACTGAAGTCTGGTCTTCCTTACCTCTAAAGAATTCTTTGTTCAGATTGTTGGTTCTTTGACTAGTCCATTGTTCTTTCAATGGTTTTTCTAGCACCACTATTCAAATCTATTGGTTCCTCTTCTGTCTTCTCTTTCAATGTCCTACTTTCACTTGCCTATGAGGCAATGGAAAAGACTATTCCTTGGGTCAGCTGCACCTTAGTTCTCAAAGGTGCAGCCTTAATTTTGAATAGTTTAAAGATGTCTTGTGCAGCACATTTATTAAAAAAGAGCACAGTGAGCTTTAGCTAACATTAAAGTAAAGGATTCATGCCAGTAAATTCTCATTTACCTCTCACAAAGTAGTATTTTGTCATGAAAATTAATGAAATAATATTTCTTAGAAAATAATGGGTTGATTATTTGCATTTGAAAAGGACATTTTAAAAAGAAGTCAGGTAAGTTCAAAGGAGTTGGTAATTTAGATTTTCAAAAGAGAAAAGAGTTAAATACTTTATTTGTAATTACTAACACCGCACAAAATCTTGATCTAACCTTTACTCTTTGCATGTAAATTCTATACAGAGGTTTAATGCATGAAATATCCCTTTTTTATAGGGATAAACTTACTTCTGAGTAGAAAATTAATGAATCAAAATAATAAATTTGAAGCTCATAACTTTTTCCCACCTAAGAATGAGTAAATTGTTCATACTCTAATATTAAAAATGTAACCTTATCTTACAGACTACTAGGTTCTTAACTTTGTGCCCTTGTTTCACTTTTGGAAATAGAATATTTTCTCAGATCAATAAATGGAGTGCTATTCAAAGGAGTGTTATTAACACATGTGTGCTTGGTGAAGTAATGTATGTAGTTTACATAGACACTAGAACTGAATTATGTTTAGAAGAACATGAAACCGTTTATTATTATGAGTCCTGATTAATTTTATGCCAGGGGTACTTTGGCATGTGTATGTGTATGGAGGGTGGAGATTACTTAGCATATTGATTTTACAAATGTTAAAATTCTTTTATCCAGACTAGCAATCAACAAATGGTTTTAAAAACTCCTTCTTCAAAATATAAAAAAGCCTATAAAATATTTTAAGCACTGTTCAGAAAATATAAATAGTTTTCATTTTAAGATTGTGCTGTGTTCATAATTATACTAGAAGGTATCTTATTACATGCTACAGAGATTCTACATAATTAAATGCAATATGTTTTAATATCTAATTTTAATAACTAGTGTCAGGAGGTAATATGTGTTCAACAAGGAGTTTGGTCTCTTCAGCTATTGTAAAATGTATTAACCAAGATGGGAAGTATAATTGCATTATTAAAAGTACAATATGTTTTGTCATGTAGGAGTTTCTTGTTTTAAACAAACCCGTGTCATTTGTTAATTTAACAGAATGTGTTTTGCACATAGTCTATGAATGCATGATGATTTCTTGGAAGTCATACATGGCACTGTAGGTCCTCAAATGCCAACCCTTGGCCTTTGGTGCTGCCTGGAGTCTCCCATGAGCCAACACAGTAGAAGAACTGGCGAAACCCATCAGGAGAATTGTCAAAAGTTTTAACTTTAGTATCATTTCCTCTGGGTTAAAAATAATTAAAACTACATATCTATATTATATTTTTCTCAGTCTACAAAAATAAAATATTTTTTCTCTAATGAATAAAACATTTATGATAGTCAAAATAACTGCCAACAAGTCAATTGCAACTCATAACAACCCGGTAGGACAGGGTAGATCCGTCCCTGTAGGTTAACAAGACTTCGTCTCATCTGCCTCTGGAGTATCAGCTGGTGGTTTCAAAATGCAAAACTTGTGGTTTTAAGTCCAATACTTACCTGACAGAAACAACAGAGATTCTTACAATGATCTCTAATAACTTTCATTTTAGTTCATTCTCAAAAAACATTTAAAACAATGACATAGTGTTTATTGCTAAATATATTAGGTAGTAATTGTTTATGTTGTTTTTGAATTTCCATTTCCAACATAGTGTTGGGTGTATGGCAATATTATCAAATTGCCCATATTAAATATTATAAATAGTTAATTACATATATATATATTTATTTATTGTGTTGGGAAATTTTAATATGCAATTCCTTTGGGTGTTTTTTTCCTTCCTAGCAATTTAGTGTCTTTATTTTCATATTCCTTCAAAATAGAAATGCTGGAATCACCCAGGTATTGCTTATCACTATTCATATTTTTGGTATGTTTGGTACCTGGAGAGATAGCCCTTTTGAAGTTCTACAATACAAACGAAGGCAAGTTTGCATGGGAAGTCTGGGAAATATAGGAGAGGGAAATATGGGAAGTTTTAAATATCAGAATTATGATTCAACCTTACTAAATCTTAAGCTTTTATCCAGCGGTGTACCTATATGCTGTTACTTTTAACTCATAGGGAAACAAAGTCCGCATTTCCTAACTTTCTTGACTTAATGTCTGCTTCAATAAATAATTATTTATTTAATTAACTTACTAAGATGGGTTGCCTAGGTCCAAACTCATTTTACTCTTCTGATGTATTCTCTCCTACTGACTGGACCAGGATCAATATATTTTCAATATTCATCTCTAAGTCACACAAACAAATGCCGGAGGAGATGCTAATAGATTGGAACTCTTATATGTTGCTGGTGTGCTGTGTAACCATTGTGGAAAGCTACCTGGCAACACAAAAAAACAGCTGGAAATAGAAATACCATACCGCCCAGCAAAACTTCTACTATGCATATACCTCAAGAAATAGGAGGCAGAATATAAACATACACATACTTTCCTATGCTCATGTCAGCACAGTTCACAGTAGCAAGAGGAACTGGTCCAAATGTCCATGAGTAGAAGAAACTCTGATACACAACACGACGGCATACTAGACATCCCGAATCAAGAGCAATGACACTAGGATACACCAGCTCACCACATGGATGACCCTGGACACCATTTTCTGAGTGAATTGAGTCCAGCATAAAAGGACAAATACTGTATCAGTCCGTTATGATGAGATAAAAGCCTAGATTAAGGCAGATCACTGCTCTCAGGCATGAATTTTTCTAATCCAGTCCCCTAAGAAATGAGGTGGAGAGTGAGCCTAGCATCCATGAAACGAAGATCATCCACTTTAAACGTACATCTTAATATACCACTCAGACAGAGGATACCTCACCTCAGCTCAGATGAGCCTTTCAGGCTGTGGGGAGCAGCAGATTATTCAGAGGCTGTCATACAAAATTGCGCTAAAGTCACTCCAATCCAACAGACAGTCCCACCAGAGTGATAAGGACACTTCAGTGGGAATTCAGTCAGGGGGTACTGAGAGTGGGGCAAGTGTGTCTCTAAAAGGGCAATTCTATCTCTGTCAGTAGGAAAAAGGGGAAGCAAATTCTCAACAAGGCGGGGAGAGGAATTTAACAATACTTAATATAGGACCCAACGGGAGACTAGACCTGGTACTATGTTCCTAATAGGACATTTTTTAACGTAGTTTCTATGTAGCCTTTGGTGACCCAGTTCATTCATTATTGACTATTGGGACTTTAGACTCTGATATTCCAAGGTGCGCATCTTCCACAGGCCACGCTAGAAAGACTCAGGGTGAAAATACCACTAAGTGAACTGCGCTTATCCTTAAACCCACCTGTAGCCCTTGGACTTGAGACTGAAACATCCTAGTGTGAGAACAAGCAGATGGCCTCTAGCCCAAGGCCATAGTACTCACAGTTGTTGCACTTTGGTTCAAATTTCTTGCCTCCAGGATGCCCATTGAATAGTGTCCCAGAAATACCATAAACTAACTCTTTTGATGTCCTCCTTGCTTTTTTAGTACATGTATTAATCTGGCAGGCATAACTCTGCTTCCATGAATGAATATTCTTAGATTTGCCCTATCACCAACCCCATTTTTTGTATAAATAGTGTCCAGTCATTTAAGATTTAAATCTGTACAAGACAGCGGTTTTCATGTATTGTGGCCTATACACTTATAATTTCCTTTCCTCCCAAGTGATTTAAATTCTATAAATGATAACTATAACAAACAAATAACTGCAAAGTCAACATTCTGAAACCACCCGTCATCTCAGCAGGGGAAGGATGAGATTTCCTACTCCTGTGAAGATTTTCAGTTAGAGACTCACATGGGAGAGTTCTACCCTGTCCTACAGGATTGCTGAGTCAGCATTGACTTGATGGCAGCGGAAGTGATTATACAGGGGTTGATTGATAATGTTCTATAATATAAAAGGACAATGATGTCTGAAGGTGAACCACATAAAGACATGTAAACATATAAAACCATAGAAAAATGAATAGACTTGGGGCTTTCATTTAATTCTCTCCCCAATCTCTGAACAATGAGTTTCAATGACATGGCCTGTCTGATGCTCACCCTCTTGAAGAGATATCTCACTGAAGATGTGGGTGCGATAGCAAAGTGTAGTGAAGAAACTAGATAATGGCTGGCTATTAAAAGCTTTTTTTCAAACAAGCAGACAGCTAAATGAGGAGTCAACTAAGTCCACAGGGAAGAAGCACACCAGCCTCTGTGATCCAAGGATTGCAAATAATACAATCCATATTGAAAGGAGGGAAAGACGTCAGAGTTTAAATTGTGGACATCTGGTTCGCAGAAAGCTACAATGGACAACATTGGCACTCAGAATCCATATGCAGGGTCCACACATGGATTAAGCCTCCAGCGAATCCCCTCCAATCACAGTTGAGGGATGAGAGTAACCTGTTATCAGACACAGAGAATTAAAAAGTTGTTGGTGGCAGACTTAGCTAGGGCAAAATGTAATATAATTTGACCTCCTTTTGGAACCACTTAAAATTGTTTAAGTTAAAATAAAATAATAAAAAAAGTAAAGAAGAAATACATGTGGATTAAGCTCCTGGTAAATCCCTTCTGACCTTTGACTAAGGATGTGAATAGTCTGGGTAACCTGCAGAATCCACTGCAAAGTGAATTGTTGCTAATATAGATACATAAAAATTTAACAGCCTATCATATCATCTCCATTATGAACCATTTAAACTTGTTCAAGATTTTAATATTTTGTGCTTTCTTTTCAATTGATCATTTTACCTTTTAAAAAGTTTATTCTTTTAATTTTTTCAGTGTTTCTCTACTGGATTAATGGTTCCTTGGGGGTATGACAGGGGATGTTTGGGGCAAAAGATGATGAGTCCAAGAATGAAGAAAATATTTCTAAACTGAGTGTAGTGATGATTGTATAACTGCCGTTGATGTGACTGGACCACTGACTGTGAATTCTACACCAATAAAACTGTTGGGAACAAAATAGCTGCTTTTGGAACCAAAACTTACTTTTTCAGTAATAGTTACATCAGTGTTGAAACCTGCAACTTAAATCCACTGGAATAATGTTACAGTGTGCAGGGTCAAGTTTGTCTTGTACTTTCATCAAAGTTACTTTGCACAAACCCTATTCATCTCATTCCTTACTTTCTTCCTTTTCCTGTTCATTTAAAAGACAGGACGAACCAAGGACAATGCAACTTTAACAAATGCATTGGTGAAGTGCTCCATATCTTGATTTCTTTCATATTCCTGCTGTTCTTTGTATGTCTAAGTTAATATTCATTCATCATTCTCACTTATATTAGATGGCACTTTTTGTTTATATTAAAAATCCCCTATAAAAAAGCTTGTTAAATTATTTAGTGTGTAAATAAATAAAGACAAGAGGCAGGCAGCATCTGCAATCTCCTAAAATAAATTAACTGGTTAATTTTAATAGCAATTTATTATTTTATAATAGACAGGATCTTTAAGCAGATAAATAAGAAAATTAATAAAAATAATTTATGATCATCCATGAAAACAGATTTGGAAATTTAGTTGTTTCATAAATACCTTTCTTCAGCTCCTTTTCAAGTACCTGCATTTATTTTTTACAGGAATTTAACGACTATTAAATTTTTTGACAGCAAAAACCAGTGCTACTGATGCAAAAACTGATTCTTTACTCTTTTTAATGTGGTTTTACATGGTATATCTGCAGAATGAAAGTAGTATTTTTCTTTTTTATCTGAATTTGTGCCTTGTATTTCAAGATCCAAATTGAGCAAGTTAAATCAACATAGTAATCATCTAATCATATGATTACTTCTACTGGAGACATATGCACACTTCTGTGGCTAATATTTAAATGTGTATGTATATCTGTCTCCTTCCTGTAATTAATTTATTCATGAATTTGCTTGTGTTTAATTATGTCACAGGTTGTAGTTTATGACCCTTCTAATGTAATGGAGTTGTCTAAGCATCAATTTGCATCCTAATTTACATATTTGATATATAAGTGCAATACCTAAAAGGAAATGATTTCTTTCTTACTAAATTGACCTATGTAATTCACAAGAAAATAAACAATCAAAATCTTGTTTTTGAAGTACATATAGATATTATGATACATGTATTTAGTTTATTAATACAAAGAGGATAATGAGAATAGGTATAGTAATGCCAAAAGAGAAAATAAATTTTTAATTTTCATTTGAATATGGTAAAAATGAGACTTTATATCTATCCTTACAAAGATTAAGAAAACCAAAAGAAGTTAAAAACAAAACTTTTCTTAAACCCATTAGAAACTAGTCACAGAAAAATCTTCACCATGACAAGATGGATTAAGTGAGGGGCTACAAGGACGGGCTTGAACCTGACAACCATGAGGCTGGCACAAAGCAGGCAGTGCTTCCTTGTGTTGCACATCGGGTGGCTCTGAGCCAAACTCGACTGGATACCAAGCAGCAACCACAACACTTGGAGAGAGAAGTGGAACCAGCTACTCATAATCATGATCGGTTTAATTCAAAAATGAAAGGACTACTTGCTAGAGGTTGGTTATAGCTTAACGTGGCAGGAAAACGTTTGCAGACTCATATGTGGGGATGCAAATTTTAAAGTGTTTTAACTGAAAGAAGCTTCAGATTCACACTGAAAATAATTAGGAAAGTTATTGTATGATTTTGGCAAAAAGGGAGAAAGAACCATTCAATCTGATCAAAATGATATATATGGAAGATTTAAGTAAAACCTTATTAAGGACAAAGTGCATTTCCCACTTCAGCTTCCTTTAGCTTTACTAACTTGAAAAGAAAAAAAATAAAGCTAAGAAACAATTGTAAAGACTAAAACCTAAGGTCCACTATGGACTGAGATTTAGTCATAAAGTTCTAGTACAGTAATAAAGATTGCAGGCAAAATAATACAGACTTTCTCTGATGAGCAGGAAGACAAAAAAGCGAGGGGCAGTGCAGAAATTTGAGCTTTTGTGAACTGTATCTATAGAAAGGACTAAATGAAGCTCAACTTCTAGCCATGTCAAAATCAAATGTTACACTAAATGTACGTTTGCATTTGTAGTGGGTTACTTATTGGGCTATCAACCAGAGGTTAGCAGTTCAAAACCACCAGAGACTTCTCTGGAGAGAAAGATGGGGCTTTCTGTCCTGGTGAGGAACTACAGGCTCAGAAACCTACAGGGGAAGTCCATCGGGCTATTTGAAGTAAAACTCCATAAGATGGCAGCGAATCTGATTTAATTTTTAAAAAGTATATTCACATAAATTTCATTAAATGCTCTATCATGTCAAATATAAAGAACAGAAACTTGTAAGGTATGGTAAAAATCATGGGAGGAACTTATTAGAGATAAAACAAATATCATAAACAGACAGATCTGAAACCAATTTTAGAATTGTCAGACAGAAAAAAATTTTAAAACTTATATTTGTTAGGTTAAAGGCTCTAATGATAAAATTCATCGTATATCAGGACAGATATTTGTCTTATATGGTGTTTGTTTGGACATATTAGGGTGTTTCCCAGAGGTGCTATGGCATTGGGGGTTATCTTTTGAAGATGTGAGGTATGTTATTCTGTGTTTTGGAAAATGAAACCCAGAATTGGTGAATCTATAGGGATAATGAGCTGAACAAGGGTTTGAAGTGTGCGTGTGTACAGGAGAAATGGAGGAGGAGGGTGGTGGTAAAAGGGAAACATGTCAAGGAACTCAGGAAAAGTAGTATGTTTGCAAACTGATTACGGAAGTGAAGCTTGATGTGATTGACATTGTGCACCCGAGTAATAATAAATCAAAAGAATGAAACAAATAAAAAACAAACAAAAATAGATTTAGGAATGGGTTTGAAGCTTAAACTAAGTCTTAGTTCCAACTTCGGAGCAATTAGCTTTTACCCCGTGTCCTTTCAGGAAGGGAACCAGGAGGAGATGGATGCCACAGCAAATTGTAGTGAAGATATTACATGGCTCCTGACGATTCCATCAAATAGTGTCTGGCATCTGAAAGGATTGTTTCCAACAAGCGACCCTCTGAGTGAGATGTCAACTGCAACCACATGGAAGAAGCACACCATGACCAGTCACTAGAAGTTTGTGAAGCATATAATCCCAAATCAAAGGAAGGATTAGCATCAGGGCCTGCAGTGTGAGAATCTCATTTACAGACAGCCAAGGATAGCAGTGGGGCTCACATTCCATATGTGAAACTATATTGGAAATAACTCTCTGTCGAACTTTCTCTATACACAGTTGAGGCATAGGAAGAAAGAAATTACTAAACATAATATATTAAATAGTTGAGTATAGAAGATCAAAGGCATACATTTGGCTTGAACAGTTAAAATATTGTCAGCAGATTTCCCCAATAATGCATATTGGACCTGATTTGATTTCTAAATTTTTCAGTACTTTGGGTTTGTTTGGTTTGGTTTTTGTTTGTACATATTAGGGTGTATCCCATAAATTTTTGATCATCGGGAGTCACCCTCTTGAAGTTGTCCTATATGCAACCCAGGATTGATGAACTTATAGATAGCAAGTAGAATAAAGTGTTACAGGGGACAATAATGGTGGTAGGGTGAAGAGGAATCAATGCCAAAGAATTTAGATCAAAAAGGAATGTTTGAAAACAGATTGTGGTAGCAAATGGACAATTGAATTATGGAAGGATATAATATATGTATTAATTCCCAATCAATAATAAAGTAATATAGAAATAAATAGCAAAACAAAACTACATCTAGGCTTATCATAATAGTATTTTAGAAAATGAAGAAAATCTTTAAAAGAAGTGAAAGGGTATGGAAAAATTTAATTATTTAAAAAATCAAGAAGAAAATGACAGCATATTCTTAAATACACACACACACACACACGTGTGTGTGTGTTTGTTTGTGTGTGTGTGTGTGTAACACTCAAAATAAACAAGACAAAAATCAATGTCACTCCCATCTAGTTAATGGTGACTCACGGCGACCCTATCGGGCAGGGTAGAACTGCTCCTGTGATTTTTAGAGATTATAACTTTTAATAGAAGTAGAAAGCCCCATCTTTCTCCCAAGGAGACTCTGGTGGTTTTGAACTGCTGACCTTGGAATTAGTAGTCCAATGTAAGACCATTACACAATCAAGGCACCTTTAAGTAATGACAAAGTGGAAATATTTAAAATGCTAAAACAGCAACAACAAAATCTATATAACGCAAATTCTATAACCAGAAAAATTATTCTTCAAAAATGGTGAATAAAGAGAATTTTAACAAAATTGAAGAATTAAAAAATAATTAGACCTGTCATTCTGCAAGAGGAATTCCTCTATGACAAAGAATGAAAGAACATAAATACATCAGCGAATTCAAACAAACAAAACATCGATTACTGACAATATCAAAATGGAAGACTTTTTTGATAGTGGGTGAAATGATGTTTAGTGAAATAACTGACCACTTTATAATTACCAAAAGTGGGTCTTTGATATGGCTAGTAGGTAAGTACCCTATTTTCTTATGCTTTCTGTACATATTTCTTCCCTTTGGGGAATCTTTGGAAACAAACAAAGAACTAAGTTTCTAAGCAGGGAGTATTGTGCGTCTATGATTCAGGAGACATGAGCATCCATGATTTCCTCTACTTCTTCCTAGTAAGAGGCAGGAAGTTTGCCTTTTTAAAGTCACATCATCCAAAGAGTCTTAAAATAATTTATTGAAAATAAAAGATTGCTGGTTAAAAGTGATTTACAATATGAATGATTAGCAGCTATCTGTACTATTAAAAGATTGAATATTTTGAAAGTAAATCAGAATTTCTTAGTAATTTAATCAATTTACTTATTTTTTATTCTTTTTAGCTAGCACCTTACTTTTATTTGGGTGAATACTTAGTCATCAAATTAGTTTAAGATTTAATATTTCATATACATTTTGTTTTGCAATTTACCAAATATAATAGCACTCTTTCCCCTTTCTCTTTGTGTTTACAATTCACATACACTTTCTTTCCTATCATCTCCCACTCTGTTAAGTTTGTCCCTGAATAAATGATAATTCTTGGATCTCCTTGACTGATTATTCGATAAGGGCATAAGGTTATCATTCGCTGCAGAGCCTTGTCCATTGTTTAGCTGAAAGTTGAAACACAGGTGTGAATTCAGTCTCTGACTTGAAAGGTTTCTAAGGGATATTATCTCAAGGATGGTACTTTGAATTCAGGATTCCTAAACCACAAATGAAACAAAATTCTTATCAAAATTCTTATTCAAAATGCATTTGATAAATATCTAAATAGCATTTACGCTTTGCCACGCTTTCAATACTGGCGGAGGAGGCTTCAGTTTCTGTAGCAGATGGATGATTATGGTAAGAAAATCATTATTCCTTTAGGTAATTATTATAAAAAACAATGACTGCATTAAATAGAGTTACTTGAGCAAAGGATTATATTTCTGGGTTGAAAGGGCCCTTCCAAAGATGTTATTTTCAAGCCACAATGAAAGGGTGAGAGGCAGCAACGCGAAGATCGAAGTAAGATTATTCTAAGCAAAGAAAAATGGCAGGACAAAAATGCAACCTGAGAGAGAAAAAAGTTAAATGGAGACATATTTGAAAGAGATTTTTCATGATCGGAGCAGTTGTGAAAATAGTCAGCTGGCATTATCAGAACCTAATTTAAGTGTTAGAGTGCTGAGTGGAAATCAACTTGAAGCCAGTCAGGGTTTTTGTTTGTTTGTTTGTTTAATTTAAATCTTCTGCGGAAGTTAAAGTTAAAACTAACACACACATTAAACAGAAGAAAAGGAAATGAGTTTCTGGACATTATGAAAGCAGGATGAATGACATCATTTTTAAGTAGTG
The DNA here is from genome assembly GCF_050624435.1 of Tenrec ecaudatus. Classification (NCBI taxonomy): domain Eukaryota; kingdom Metazoa; phylum Chordata; class Mammalia; order Afrosoricida; family Tenrecidae; genus Tenrec; species Tenrec ecaudatus. Next base: position 240,086,257 of record NC_134531.1, read on the forward strand.
TTTATCTTCATTGTTTCACAAACTTTATACCTTAGACATAGACTTAAATATTTGGTGTAATGGTCATTACAAATTAAAACATGGGAAATAGTAAACAAACTTAATAACACAGTTGCAAATTACATCGAACAGATATTTTGTCCTATGAAACTGGAAAAGTATGAGGGCTGAAAAGAATTCTGCATCCAACGTAGCCCTGGGAACTATCAGTCCTGTACGGTGGAGTCTGAAGAGAAGAGACTTTGCATAGCAGCAGCAGCTTGATTGGTAGAATTCCAGCCGTTTATGCCATGTTTTTCTGCGATCTTGAGTGGCCTGAAGGTAAGTTCCGTGGGTAATTGCCATGAACTATGTTTAATTTAATAAAGTCACAGCTGCACTGCTCTTCGAGAGGGAAATCTCCTGAGTCTCTGCTGCTTGAGGAGTGCTGATAGCCATAAAAACCCAGCATTTCCTGCCTGAACATTAAAGTGTCCAGAAAAAGAGGGGGGAAGTTTCATACATTGATTAAATGAATGCAGTACGTTTGATTTTGAATTAGCATGTAATAGCTTTGTTAGTTATGTTCAGGCTAAATATATTTTAAAAATTAAAAATAGTAAAGCACTGTCATTATTAAGTTTAAAAGAATTCATAGTATCCCAAATATAACTTTATAGAAATATGTGTTTTAACACTCATACACTTCTCTTTACTATTGCTATTAGATCAAGGATTTAGCCCTTTTATGACTATTACCACAGAACTTAAAAGAGAGCCTGGCATTGAGTAGACATAAAATAATGTTTGTTAATTAAGTGAATGAAAGCATGCAAGAGCTGTGGAGAGATTCAATTAAATATACATAAGGAACAGTTGGATTTATGCATATGTAATCAATAAATATTTATAGATGAAAACTTAAAATTAAACCCATTGCCATAGAGACTCTTGTGACTCAAGACACTGCCATGTGTTTCAGAGTAGAACTGTTGGGGGTGTTTCTTAGCTGGAATTGCTATTGAAGAAAAGTTTCAGACCTTTTCTTTACATTGCATGTGGGTATATTCGAAACACCAGCCTTTACGTTAGCAGGCAAGTGAAAATGAGTTTTGCCACACTGGGGCCTTAATTATATGATCACTGAGATATAAAGCCTTTAAAAGGATTGAAAGATGTATTTACTTAGATGTGATAAGAATTAAAATTCTGATACATTTCTGAAAAAACAATTGTGCTCAGAAAATTTTTATAACAAATAATAAAGTGGGTATACATTGTGATTTAAAATGCTTAATAAATTCTGCTTAGATTAGTTGTATTATTTTTTCCTTTTGTTGCGTATATTTGTAAAATTTATCAGATAAATTTGAATAGTAGATGGATTAGGAAGCAGACTTCTTTGTTTATTAAAAAAGTAACAGCAACAATAACCAAAAAATCCCATCATTATTTACCTAAGGAAAGAACTTGGAAGAATTTCATCCATTACAATAATTATATTATCATCAGGTGTAGTCAAAAGTATCTTTTCCAAAATTACATGATTTAAAAACTAGTTATTGTCTACTACAACCAATGATTTCAATAGGCATCAAAGAAAGAGATGGAATTATAGCATAAAAGAATCCAAAAAGAAAAGTTTATAAGTAGAAAAACTGGGTCAAGTTCATAGGAATAATAGTACCAGTTAATAGTCTGTTGTTGCCTAAATCAAGGGTAATTTCAGGAATATTTATAAATAAGCTAAGATAAATGGTCATTTATTTAGTAGATGAATATGTTAGATTCAGTTTTCTAGAGAAACAAGCCAATAATCCTCATATATGTATGTAACAAAACATTGCATAACCTTAAAAAAAAGGTATATCAAGGAAGCAACCCAGTCTAGTGCAACTCAAGTCCATGGGTCCGATGCCAGCCGGAGGTGCTCCAGACCCATGCGAGCTGCCAGCAGATGACACAGAAAGGCAAATCGAGAATCTGAGAGCTCACAGGCCCCATAGGTGCATAGATGTGTGGATCCTGGGTCAGCAGAAACAGGGCAGAGTGCCACAGTTCCCAGGATAGGTATACCACATGGACAGCCAAACCCAGAGGCAGATGAAGAATCCAGGAAAGCATGAAATCCAAGAGGGGCATACATGAATGAGGTCTCCACAGCATCTGTTATAAAAACACTACACCCCTGTTGAGATTATAAACACATTACAGGATGTTAGTAAGCTTTGCTTCAATCCTGATGCCACATTCTTCCTCACATAAGCCAGCCTCTCTGATGATCTGATCAGCATACAGATTGAATGAATATGGTGGGATAACACAACCCTGAAACTCATCTTTTCTGATTTTAAACCATGCAGTATTCCAATCTTCTGTATTCAATGGCCTCTTGTCTTGATCCATGTAAATTTCCATATGAACACAATGAAGTGTTCTGGAATTCCCATTCTTCTCATGGTAATCCATAATTTGTTATGATTCACAAAGTCAAATAACCAGTACAACCCAAGTAAATATCTTTCTAGTCTTCTATTATAAGACAGTAGAACTTTGTCATCACTTCATCAAGATGAAGTGCCGGATAAACTTCCGATGACAGTTTGTATCACTATTTAGTAAGCCTGATTCTCTCTCAACTTTTTTCCATATACCAAATTATAATTCAGTATTTATTATGATCAGAAATTTCTAAGTTACTTTAAATAATAAAATAATTTCATCATATTTATGTAGATATATGAATATGGATGTTATTAATATTAATTAATTAATTAGGTGCTAACGCATATTGTATATCATATCACTCCATAGTTCAATCACATAAAGCAGTGCTGTACAATTGCTACCACAATCAATTTCTAAACATTCTTTTCCTTTCTGGACTCCTCGACACTAGCTACCTTTTACCTCCCCTACCACCTACACTTACTGTCCTTCCCTTCACCCCCCCAACCCCAAATCCTTATCCTCGCCATCCCTATAGATTCATCAATCCTGGGTTTCATATACCGAAAAACAGAAAAAACCTATAACACAACTACAAGAGGCTGACCCCAATGACATAACACCTCTTAGATAAACCCTATTACGAACAAACAAAAAACAAGAAAAATATAGAAAATGTTGAATATCAGATTAACAGAGGGGGATCAGTTGACAAAGTTTTGACTGTTCAAGTCAGGTTTAACCCTTGGATCTTCTATGCTCATCTCTCCACTGCACTCTGTTTAGTAACCACTGCATTATGGGTAAAGGGTGACCACCACAGGATCATTTTCTATGTAGTTCCCACACATATTTCTTAGGATCCCCCTGTCATCCATAGCTTTCTGCAAACCATGTTCTCACAATTTAGGCTCTGATACTAATCCCTCCTTTGATTTTGGATTAAATGATTTATAATCTTTGGGTGAGTGACTTAGCTGACAACTTTCTTAAATGGCTACTTGTTTGAAAATGTCTTTAAGACCACAGATGCTCTTTTATCTAATAGATGAGCACCATATTTTGATATAGTAACCATATCTTCCTTGTTCCCTTCCGGAGGGTGAGTATTGAGCACGGGCATGCTGTAAGAACTAATGTTCTTAAACTGGAGCTTGCATTTAGTGTGAGTCCAAAATCCATTCCTGGATCTGTTTTTTGTTTGTTTATTTTTTATCTGCCTTTGACTCCCATTAAAAACCTCCTTGTTAGTTTACGGTAGAAAGTTTTACCAGTAATACCCCTGGGGCATAACAATCTTCATTTAGTATTGTCTTTAATTAGCCCCTGTTACTAATTTTTCAAAACCCTGTTTCTGAGAGAGTGATATTGGGCCCATATAGGCTAACTCCATATCACAGTACCTGAATTATTCACTTGTACAGAATCAATCCTTCAATTGCCGAATGCAGTTTACAAAAACAATGGGAGTTAATTGTCATGGAAATTTGGAATAATGATTACTGAAAATATCAGTCTCAGGTTTTCCAGAATAATACATATATTCACACAGTTTACAGGGCATTGTAGCAAGACCATGTTTATCTGCCTACCAACAGTTCAACAATTTTGGTATAGCTGTCTTCTGCTTCCTCAGACACCATGTATTTCCAATTTAAGTCAGATTCCAGGTGTAGCCAAGGTAGAGCCAAGCTCATTCAATGGAGTTTTTGCCTCGGATATCACTGATGCAGCTTCTGATGATCCATGAATAGTACATACGTATATATTTTAACGTTTCCATTATTTTTGCATTGCATCTGGAAATTAAATCGCTTTATCTTGTGTATTGCTTTGATGCTGGACCTATATCATTGATATTTCAAATACTAGCAGGGTCACTCAGAGTGAACAGGTTTCAGAAGATCTTTTAAACTATGAACAGACTATGAAAAAAGGATTATGCTGTCCACTCAGAGGAATTAGCTGCTGAGAACTTTATTCATAACATTGAAAGGTTTTCAGATATGGAAGAGTGAATGAGTAGAAGCATAACATTGTCAGCGAGAGTGCCAGAGACAAGCTCCTCAGGTTAGAAGGCACTCACATATGACAGAGTAACCACTGCTTTCTCAAAGAAGAGTAGACCATATTCCCTTAAATGGAATCAATATTGTGGAGTAATGGTGTTCTATAATTTTCCTCTTACAAATCCTTCACTTTTCTTAATCAGGTATATCCCTAGATACTTCAATTTGTGCTTGGCTATTGTAAACGGGACTATGTTTTTCATTGCCTCTTCTGTGGTCTTGTCTGATGTGTAGCGCAGACCAGTGGACTTCTGTTTGTTGATTTTGTATCCTGCCACGCTGCCATATGCTTCTTTTGCGTCCAACACTCCGCTTGTGGAGATTAGGGGATTTTTGATGTATAGAACCATATCATTTGAGAATCAAGATAATTTCGCCTCTTCCTTCCCCAGATGAATACATTTTATGTCTTTTCTTTATCTTTTTATGTTGTTAATTAAGACCTCCAGTATTATGGTAAATAAGAGTGGGGACAAGGGGCATCCTTGTCTGGTCCCCTTTTTCAGTGGAATTGTTTTCATCTTTTCTCCATTTACTATCATGTTGGCTGTTGGCTTTCCATATACAGCTTGTATAATATTGAGGAATTTTCTTTCTATTCCTTGTCTTCTCGAGTGTCTTAAACAGGAATGGGTGTTGGATGTTATCAAATGATTTTTCTGCATCTATTGATATTATTATGTGATTCTTTATCATTTTTCCTTCCAATGTGGCAAATGATACTAATGGTCTTTCATATATTGGACCATCCCTGCATTCCTGGTACGAATCTCATTCATCATGGTGAATTATTTTTTATTTGCTTTTGTATTCTATTGACCAGTATTTTGTTAAGGATTTTTGCATAGATGATCATTAGGGATACTGGTTTGGAGTTCTCAATTCTTGTGGGATCCTTGCCCGCTCTAGGTATCAGAGTTATACTAGCTTCAGAAAAAGATTTTGTGAGTTTTCGGTCTTTTTCTATGTTCTGGAAGAGTTAGTGCAGGATTGGTTTCAATTCTTCCCTGAATGCTTGGTAGAATTTTCCTGTGAAGCCAACTGCTCCAGGGGAATTTTTGTTGATAATCCTTAATAACGTTGTCTATTTCTTCCATTGCTATGGGTCTGTTGGGTTTCTTGATATCCATCTGGGATAGTCCAGGGAAGGATTGTGTTTCCAATTAATTGTCCGTGTCTTCCAAGTTATTGAATTCATTAGAGCACAGGCCTTCATAATACTGTATAATTATCCTTTTGATTTCATTAAGGTCCATTGTAATGTCCCGTTTCATCTCTCAACAAATGGAAGAATACCCCATGCCCATGGATTGGAAAACTCAATATAGTAAAGATGTCAGTTCTGCTCAACAGTATGTAAGTTCAATCCTATCCTGATATGAAGATCACCATCCTTCTTCAAAGAATTAGAAAAACCGATTACCAACTTCATATGAACAAGGAAGAAAACCAGCATTAGCCGAGAACTCCTCAAGAAGAAGGACAAAGTGAGAAGACTTGCTCTACTTGACTTTAGCACATATTATAGAGCCACACTAGTAAAACCAGTGTGGTACTGATATAATGACAGATGGTCAGACAAATGGAAAAGAACTGAAAACACAGAAATAGAAATACCAGTATACAGACAACTGATTTTTTATAAAGGCCCCCAGAATACGAAATGGGAAGCAGATGCCCTCTTCAGTAAATGGTGCTGGAAAAAAATGGATATCTGTCTGAGGAAATATGAAGCAAGACCCTTACCTCACTCTATGCACAAGAATAAACTCAAGGTGGATCACAGACCTTAAAGTAACCCCCCCACACACACACACACACACATTCATGAGGAAATTGGTACAAACCTGAGAACTTTGGCACAGGGAATACATAGGCTATCAGAAATATGGAAAGATACGAATACAGAGGAGTCACAAATAGATAAGTGGTATATGCTGAAGACAAATCACCTGTGTACATGGAAATAATTCACTAAGAGAGTAATAAGATAACCTACTGACTGGGAAAACATCTTTAGCAGTGACACACCATACAGAGGCAATATTACTAAAATCTGCAATACTTTGCAAGCTTACAATAAGAGAAAAATTAACTTCCCACTGAGGTGGTGGGCAAAGGACCTGAAGAGAATTTGCACAGGGGCAGAAATCTGAATAGCCAATAAAAATATGAGAAAATGTTCCAAATCATTAGCCATAAGAGAAATATAAACTAAAACAACGATGAGATACCACCTAACATCCTCAAAAATTGTTCAATTCAAAAAATCAGAAAGCAGCAAGTGTTGGAGGGGATGTGGTGAGACAGGAACTCTTATCTCCTCCTAATGGACCTGTAGGTATGTACACCCATTATGGAAATCAATTTGGCGATAAATAAAACAGATGGAATTTGAGATACTATACAACCCAGCAATCCCCATATGGGACATATACCCAGAAAAGGCAAGGTACAAACCACGGCCAGACATCGGTGCTCCAAGGTTCATTGCAGCACAGTTACAATTGCAAGGAGTTGGAAACAACCCACATTTCCATCAACAGACAAATGGATTACAAAACTGTGGTACATACATACAACAGAGTACTACGCATTGCTAAAAAGCAGTGACGAATGCATGAAGCATATCACTGAATGGGAAGAACTGCAGGAAATTATGCTATGTGAATAAGCCAAACACAAAAGGACAAGTACAACATGAGTTTGCTGAGGTCAACTTAAAAAAATGCAAAAGGGGCATAGGGGAAAAAACTGCAATATATAAACATTCCTGGGGTGAAGTCCAGGTAGTATGGCAGGGGCCAGACTAATTGCAAGGTGCATATGGTAGCCAACTAAAGAGGAGGGGGTGTCAGATAGAAATGTGTAGTGGGGGAACAGGACACCCACCCACCAAAGGGGAGTGTATTATTTATATCTTCACAAGGATTTAGGGTCCAGACTTCAACCGGTGTTCCAGGATATGAATTCAGCATGCTGGCACGGAGCAGGGAGCCAGTGGAGGGTCTGAGAGCCCAGCCTCAATTCCAACTACGTGGACAACCGCCTCTTCCCCCAGAAGAATTTACTTTAGGCTACAGCACTGAAGCTGTAGCTCAGGGAGAGGGACATATCTGATCAGAGCACAAGGAAGCAAATGAAGGGGGAGGAAGAGAGAGTGGAGTGCATCCTGGCCCACCAAGCCTGGAGGATGATATCCCCACTCAGAACAACCAATGCACAGATTAAACCATATGGCTGACCCCACTATGAGACATGATGTCCCTCTCTGACCCATGGCCCTAAGAAGACAACACTGGAGACTCAGTGTCGGCATTGGCCCAGTCAGAACCTGCCACACCTAGGAAAAACACTACAGTCTTGTAGCAGAAAAGTGGGGGAGGGGAACGGGAGGGGGGCAGAGCAGGGAGGTCCTTAGGAAGTGCAAAGGAAAGACTTAGGGGCCAGAGAGTGGCACCCCATCAGACTCGACTGGAGAACACTCTTAGAGGTCAACCAACAGACCTTGATCTACTTTCATGGGTTTTTGTTTGTTTGCTTATTTATTTATTTTGACTCAGTTTTTTGTTGTTGTCATTGTGCTTTCTTTTGTCACTTTGTCTTGCTATGGCTTGTTTTTTGGTGCATATTATTATCTCTGTAGCTCTATCTAGATAAGACAGGCTGGATGAATAGTCTGTAGGAGAAAACGATGGGACCAATGGCTCCGGGGAACAATGTAGAGGGGGAGGTGGGGGAAAGGAGATGGTGCTGACCAACCCAGGGACAAGGGAACAACAAGTGATCCAAAATTAGTGGCAAGGAGGGTGTGAGAGGCCTGGTGGGATTCAGGAAGTATGGCTCCTCATATGAACTTTTTGTCGTTTCAAGGTTTAGTTTTTCTCTCTCACTCTTTTTTTTCATCTAGAAATATTTTAGCAAAACTTTCCAACTCAATGTAATTCTATTAAGAATTTATTTGAAAATGATGCAATTCATTGTCCCACAGGTCCATTGGGAAATGTATCTATCTTCTCTCCAGCTGTACTGTAGTGCCCTACAGACTTGTTTATATGTTCACAGTTACTTTAAAAAAATAAAATCACTTACTGTAGAATTTAAAAATTAGCCATAAAAAAAGTTCCAGCAATTGATGGAATACAAATTAAAGTGAAATTCAACAAGCTGATAGACGCATTCACATGTCTATGCCAGGCAATTTGGAAGATAGCTATGGGGCCAAAAGACTGAAAGGAATCCATATTTGTATGGATTCCAAAGAGAGTGAATCAACAGAATGCTCTAATCATAGAACAATTGCATAGATATCACATGCAGGAAATATTTATTAAAGATCTTGAAACAGTGGTAGCAGAAGCACATTGAGAGGGAGCTGCTAGAGGTTCAGGCTGAGTTCGGAAGAGGACACAGAGCAAGGAATATCATTATTGATGTCAGCTGAATCTTGATTAAAAGCAGAGAATACCAGAAAGAAGTTTAATTATGGTCTACGGACGATGCCATGGCATTTAACTGTGCGATCATAACAAACTATGACTGGTCTTACGAAAAACGGGAACGTCAGAACTCTTCATTGTGCTTATGTGGAACTTTTACATGGATCTGATCACGACACAGTTGAGGGCAAAGAGCAATGCCACACTCCATGGTTTAGAATCATGAAAAGTGTACCTGTCTCAGGGTTGCATCCTTTCACCATACGTATTCCATCTGTACGCTGAGCAAGTCATTGGAAAAGCTGGATTATATGCAGAAGAGTGTGGCACCAGTTTGGGCAGAAGCCTTCCTAACAAGGCTGCCATATGTAGATTACACAACCTTGCTTGCTGAGAAGGAGGAGGGCTTGAGGCATTTCTGGTGAAAATGAAGGATTGCAGACTTCGGTGTGGATTACAGTTTAATGTAAGGTAAAGGAAAAACTTCAAAACTGGACATATACGTATCATCATGATAACTGGAGAAGCAATGGAAGTTGTCAATAATTCATCTTGCTTGGATCCACAATCAACATTATGCAAGCAGCAGTCAAAAGATGAAAGCAGGATTTCATTGGTAAGCCTAATTTACAAGAATTCTTTAAAGTTGAAAAACACGTTTGTTATTTAGAGGACTAAAGTATACCTGACTCAAGCAGAAGTCTTTCCAATGGCCTCATACACATGTGAAAGTTTAAAGGAAAGCAGATACATTCAAATTATGTTGCTGATGAAGATTATTGGAAATACATGAACTTCCACATGAACAAGCACATCAGTCTTGGAAGAAGTGCAGCCAGTATACTTCTTAGAGGCCTGTACTTGACTCATGTACTTTGGGCATGTTTTCAGGAGAGACAGTCCCTGGAAAAGGACATCGAGGTATGGAAAATAGAGTGGCATCGCAAAAGAAGGAGGAACTTGACAAGACGCATTGACACAATGGCTACAAGAATTGGATCAGAGTGAAGTACACTTGTGAGGATGTCACTGGATCAGGCAGGGTTGTTCCTGTTATGCACAGAGCCACGATGAATCAGAGTCAACTAGATTGTACCTAATAACAACCCTGATAGCATTTGGAAGTTCAATGTACCTACTCAATGTGTGATGATTGGTAGTGATTTGTCTATGTCGCAAATATTTAGATCAAGCCATATGTTTGAAAATAAAATGTCAGAAGATGTCATCCAAAATAGATTCAAATCATTCTACACTTTAGTTGTTTTTTAAATTTTATTATAACTCCTGAAACTGTAACTGAACTCTATAAACAAACCCCTATTTAGTTATCATACAAATAAGGGTCAGAACTATGCAACAGTGATTGTTATTGCTGAATATCTGAAATTGTGTGAATCAAGTAAGTACCCCGCAGGCAAACGGACAAAAGTGTAAGCTCAACCTGCAGTATTAACTTATTTAATAATAAAATTACATAAGAAATGCATAAGCAATACATATGAATTATAATAAGTAGAAAGGAGTTCATAATAATCATACGTGTTTCTGTTTTATGAACTTGGAGATACTGGGTGGGGAGAAGGTGAAGTTTAAAAACTCTAACATGACTCCAATTTTTCCTTGGATTTATTTAGGCTTCTTAGGCATAGCACTGTAAGAATCTAGACTGGATACATTTTCATAATATAAACTGCTCTTTGGCTATGTGTTTTTAAACCGAAAAAGTCCAAATAAATCTAACTGAAATATATCATTCTGACTAGCTGCCTTTATTAGCCCTTATAAGTAACTTGCAAATACTACGAGTTTCCCTGATAGTTTTTCATTTTTGTTGTTGTTTGAAACCAACTTATATTTCACACAAGAATCTCGTCTGTTTCTGTTTTCCAGTTCCTCTACAGCCACTGAGATCGACTTTGGGTCTCATGGGCATGGAGCTGGGGGGACGGGGATTTAAGGTTGTTCTCTCTCTCCCTGTTGTGTCTACATATATGTGTTGCTGTTTTCTTAGGGGACGCAATACAATGAAAATATATGTAGTTGCACAGCACAGCCCGTCAAATCAGCGACAGTAGTCCGTTAAACCTTCCTTTCTGTGTGGCGTTTTCCTTTCCACGCTCTCCCGCACTGCCTCCTTGCTTTCCTGTCCCTTCCCTTTCTCCCAGCACCCTAACCCTCACCCACCCCACAGGATCATAGTCTTTAATGTCTTTTCTTTGGGGGCATAAATTCGTCTTCTCTTTTATCCCTTTTAATAATGGTTTCATAAATTTATCTTTATGAGATTGAATAAATTTGCTGAGTATGATGTGGTCTAGTTTTGTCCATGTCTTAAGGTGTTTCACAAATTGATCATTTTATTTAAGAATTCATAATATTCCATTGCATGAATGCAAGCACTAAAATTTGTTTATTCCCAATAGTTTGATATTTTTAAATTACTGCAATAAACTAGGTGTATGTATGTCTGTTGTGTTTAATTCTCCATTTCTTTAGGGCATATACCAAGTAGAGAGCATGCAGCATCATAATGGATTTGTATTTATTTCAAGAAGCTTCATTCTGATTTCTTTAGTAGTTGTACAATCCTGCAATCTCATGGGCAACGAAGGAGCCTTCCAACCATCTCAAGCATTTATTATTGTTATTTAAATGTTTGTGGAGCTGCTGATGATCCTGAACTGCCCACTAACGTTTAACTGCTGTACAGGACCAATTTTGATTATAAATAGAGTACCGGTACACATTTTTATGTATAAAGAAAGATAAATACGTAGTATACAAATGAATAAGTTTATATTTTTTAAAAAATTACTATTTAAATTTAGACTTCAAGTAAAACTATCTAAATAGGATGCATTCATTGTATCAGACTATTAAATGAGAAAATTTGGGGTATTTGAAAACTGTGACAATAGAAATGACCAATATATTTTTGTTTTACTCATGTAGGGCAGAAATATTGCCTCTAGCTAAAATTTTTGTTCTTTTCAAATGATATTTAAAAAGAACCATTGCTTTCATTGATTAAACAGAATTTTTCCTTATCTTTCAAAAGAAATTCAGACATTTTTAATAATTTGATAGCTGATAGCCTTTTGACTTCACAAAAAGTAATTTTTTCGTTAAAATCTCAGGTTTATAAATGCATCCTGTACATAATTATATATTTTTAAGGATCCTATAATTTATGATTTATACAATAGTAAATGCTATTGTACTTTCATTATAATATTTCAAATTCAGGTATAGGATCAAGTTTTGAATGAATTGACAATTGGATCTTACAGATATATGAATTACATATAAGAGTATATATACTTGATATTCAGACATGATTCTCAAAAGGCAAAAGTATTCATGTCAATAAATTAGACATACATTTCATAAATTTTAATGAATAAGTTCCAATTGGGGTAGAGTGTCCTCTTAAATATACAAATTATAAATACAAGCTCTTTCTATAAGTATTCTCAACCCAATGTAAAATACTGAACATGAAAAAATAAAATACTAAGCATGCTATTTTTAAGACATTGACGGTTACTATTTCTTAGTTTTTTTGGTTTGTGTTTTTACCAATACTTTTCAATATATATTTCTAATAACAGCCGTTCAGCCTTGACACATTCACATGGAACAATACAAATAGGAATGATATATAATTTGCAACTATAATATACCAAGTTCTCTCCATAGAAAACACACCCAAAATTAGATTCCCCCGCCCCCCAAATTTAATCAACAGTGCCACCAGGTGGTTACATTAATGCAGAAAAACTATTCATACAATACATTGATTTTATGTTTTTGAAAATCTGAAGTTGGTGGGTCTTACATTACACTATAAATTTGCAGAGCTCACTATACATGAGAAAATCCTAATTTTGTAATTCTTACTTCCGATATATACTTCTGGTATCATAACATTGTCATTTAAAATTATGTAAGCTTGAATAATAAACGGATGCTGATAGTTTAATGCAGTCTAAGGAAAAAACACACATAATATAATAATGTACAATAAATAAAATTGTTCTTCTCCCTGAGATTATTTTATAAATTTACCTTCATAAACTCTAATGATTTTTTTATAGCATGTGTTTTGGATACCTCTAAATATATATCTCTCTTATAATATTTTATTGTGAGACATATCTAACAACACTTACATTTTATTAATGTTACTTTAATTAATTGCACAAATTATTTTTCCTCATATATTTTCATCCTGTGGCGGTAGAGACAACTTGTATATTGATAGTAGACCTTACCACCGAACTTCACCATTTTGAAGAGTGGCTGGCCAGTTTGCAGAGCACGAAATTACGAAGGAACTAGATGTGTGTATTCCTGATCCTTATGTTTCTAGTTGAGTGCTGTCACAGTCCAAGAATTTATAGCTTATAGTCCTAATAGTTTTCTTATATTTACCGAGGAATCTGTGGCCATAAAGCAATGAGCGAGAATATCTATGGCAGCAGGTTGGTGGTAACAGATAGGTTTGCAGTTATAATTCAAGAATGACTATGCAGAAAATGGACCAGGTCGTCTGTTGCTGTCAAATTTACAGCATAGAAAATCCATGGGGAAACTCTGCTCAGACCGATAGGGTTGCTGAGTTAGAATCAACTTCATTGTACACCACAGACATGCACATGAACACCCCCCCCCCCACACACACACACTAGGAACATTAGGAAAAGAGAAGCCAAATGAAGTATATGGTATCACATTCAAATTTTCAGTAGTAAAAGTATTATTTTAGTGTTTTTCTCCTTATATATTTCTCAGATCACAACTTGGTTTTGTATGGTATCTTTTGGATTCATTCAAAACTCAACAGATTTGTCATGAATAGCAAGCTTTATATTCAAACAAAATAACTTAAACAAATATGTAAGTTTACCTATATGTATACACATACATATATGTATATATGAAAATAATTAGTGTTAAAATAATTACATGCATATATTTATTCTGATCCGTGAATAACTACGGACAAGTTTGCTTGATAAAATTACTTATATTAGTCTTGTTAAAGTACCTTCAAAGAAAAGATACATACTTTGCCATGAAATGAAATTAGTCTGAGTTCAAGGCTAATATCAAAATTTTTAGCAAACCTCAAATGAAGATCTTTTCAAAGCACTCATGCTTTGCAACATGTTTTCGGAATCCCTGGTCCTATAATGGTAACATATTGGGATGTTAAAATGAAATAGCAACTGTTCAAACCAGAGCTTGTCTTCAGCAGTTAATTGAGACTGCCTACTCGTTTAGAGATATGCATTCTTGGAAACTGCCCAGGGAGGTTCTGATCTGCCTGTGAGATCACTGGGAGTTGGAATAACCTCCCTAGTAGGGAGTTTGTTTATGTTTTTTAATCTCTATAAAATAACATTTTTAGATAGGAATTTCTGTAAGATTTCAAAGATGAGTCAAGATAGATAGAAATCCAGAAACTGGTGGTGGATGAAGAAATATCTAGTGAGGTTGGAATCTCACCTTGTTTGGAAATATCATAGCTTCAGTAATCTTTCAGCTAGGTGAGTGTGAAACGCATTGCAGAAAGATCAGGTTACTTATAAAGCTGCTCTTTTTAGCAATCTTTAAAAATATAAAACAGTTTAGCTTTCTTGGTCAAAATGCAAATATCATACAATTCAACATTTCAACAAGATCAAGAAGAGTTGTACAGTCATCACCACAATCAATGTTAGAACATTTTCTTCTTTCTTATCGTCCTTGTTGAAAGATCCCCACTGTCCCCAAATCCTCTGCTGTACTCACAATGAACCAGTAATCTAGTTACTATCTCTAGAGATTCACCAATTCTGAATGTTATATGTTAGGAAAACAAGATAAAACAAAAAGCAGAAACTAAAAACAAAGAGTCAAAACAAGGTTGTATATAATGAAGATAGTTTTATGGAACAAATTTTAACCAAGGATGAGGAAATAGGCATTTAAATGAAGCACAGTTGGGGGCCCTGCTTATTTGAAATGGTATAAATTGAAACTCCCTATTAAAAAATTTGGAAGAGTTAGAGTGAGAACATTAAAATCATAATATTTAATTCATACTTTATTGCTATAAAATCATGGTATTTTATTCATGATGAATAGAACTACTATGTAGCCCCTTTGGATGTAGAAATGCTTTCTTTTGTAAATTAAACAATGAACTATGAAGAACACATGAACTTTAGGTTAGAAGATACTTTAAATAAAACCCTACTTCTGTTACCTTATGCATTTATATTAATCAATCAGTTTTTAAATGGCCTAATCTGTAAATCTGGAACTCAAGTCTTCATCTCCTATGATATATTCACATACAGTTTTCTTCCTGAATTGTGGCACCTACTTTTCTAGCATTATAATTTCACTATTACAAAACCTAGGACATTACTTTGTGTGTGTGTGTGTGTGTGTGTGTGTGTGTGTGTGTGTAATGGAGACGTGCCATTGTAAGTGACATCCTCCACAATGGCCTGTAAGGCTCCACTATTTGTTCATTATTCTTTTACCCTGGTGCATATGCCCTTATAGAATCTCCTCTCATCGATTGTGGATTAAATCTTATGACTCACTCCCTGTCTAGTATAATATGACAAGAGAGATGGGCTACCATTTCTAAAAGTAGACAAAAGGCAAGCTATAGTTCTATTTTGTAATTCTTCTGAAGGAAGTCCACTGCCCTGTTATGAGCTATTCTATAAAGAAGCTAATGTGGATTGAAATTGGGATCACTGGCACAGCGCCCTGTGAAGATAAGAGCACGTGAATGAGTTAGGACCTGGATCCGACCTGCTTCAGACATCCCAGACTCGGCTGACAGCTGATGTATATAGGCGAGTGAGAGATGCAAGTCAGAGTCAGCCATCTAAATTTTCCTCAGATTTAAGTCTTAGAAACTGTGTGATAATAAATGTTTTCTTCGAAGCTGCTAATTCTGGGGGTTATTTGCCAAATCCAATTCAATAACCAATACACCCATGTATTGTGCAGATCAACGTCTGCACAATAGCCTGAAGGAATGGCTGAGAAAATGGCTTTCTTCTCATGTGGCACAAATTAGATTTACAGGGTTAATAACCATTGCGTCGGACTTTGATTAGTGAAAAGGCATAAGAATGGGAGGAGTCAATAAATGCATATTTTATAATTCATTGCCACTCCCACTCTATGCCTAAAAAGAAAATGCCAGCATCTGATGCTAATACTTAAATTATCTTCTCAAATCTCACAATACAGTAGTAAACTGTGCTATTTAGAAATGTGGCCAGCTTGGTAATATTACTTCTGGTATTTTCTGTCTTACTTTTATTCCCCTCTGCTAAGGCTACATTGCCTCCATAAACTTTGACGCTTATGCTTTGTCTTGGGCATTCTTTCTTGTGACACCATTTTTGTGACAACCACATTGCTTACCACCCTAAATAATATTAATTTTCAGCTTACTACAAAATACCTTTCATCCAGCTTTCAATGCATGTTGGCTGCAAGCAAGTTATATGGATTGTGTATGATTTTGGTCATCCCCACCCAAAATATTTACAAATCTATTTCTAAGTAATTAGAATTATTGTAATTTTGGTTTAATAATATCATTTTCAAAAATATTTTGAAATAGAAGCAATATCATATGAATGTTCTGATTACACATTAAGCAAATCATGTACCATATAGATAGTTAGATAGATATAGATAGATAGATAGATAAATAGATAGATATAAACTATATCTTGAATAAAAGTTACCTGAGATTTTGTGAGTGGGATCATTCATAATGTGCTATTATTGGGCTTAATTTAAATTCCCAAATGAATAAGAGTTGAAACCTCTTTTTTGCATGGTATGTTTCTGTGAAAATATACTGTTTTATTACTGGACGCTATATGACTGTACTTAATATAAGGTTTTAAAATACAACAAAGCAAACACAATTCAAGCTCACTTCCATTGTGTCCATTCTGACTCATGGCAATCCTATTGGGTGGAGTAGAATTGCCCATTTGGGTCTCTGAGATTATGATACTTGCAGGAGTATAAAGCCTCTTCTTTCTTCCTAGGAGCAGCTCATGACTTCGACCCACTGGCCTTGTGGTTTGCAGCCCAATACATGACCACCACAGGTCACTGGGGCTCCATCATAAGATTAGACAGATTAATGATACAAGAAATTATACAAATGAAATTTTAATAATAAAGCATTATTCTTACGTTTCAAAAATAATATTTAATACTATAAAATTTAATAAATAATTTAAATTTAATCTAAAACAAAGAATTCTTAAGCTTAAGAATACAACAGAATCCTAAATAAAATTTATTTATTTTTCTTTAGCAGTCAATGAATTATGGTGAATTCCAATTTTATTGATTAGAAAAGAATTAGAAACGAGTAAAAGAACAAAAGATAGATTATGACCTAAAGTCGAAATTAGTGTCTGATGTGGCATAAAGAACAAAAAATAAGTATGGTTTTGATCACAAAGAGTCTGGGGCTTGGAAAATAATACATTATTCCTGATAATAATAATTGGTATGGAAAAATCCATAAATTAAAAAAATGAACAACTTAAATTTGTGAATGATTCATATCATTTGTGAATGATTCAAATGATTAAAAATGATTCAATTTGTGCATGATTCAAATCATTTGTGAATGATTCATAGGTGGCAAGGTTAAAGAGATTATTATACTACACCAAATATTGGTTCAAATAACATAAAACAGCATTGTACACATATAATTACACAAATAATAGACTTCCATGACATTCTCTTAGAGGCAAGGATGGCAAGATTTCATCTTACATACATTGTTCATATTGTCAGGAGAGACCAATGCTCAAAGCATGATATCACATATGGTAAAGTGGAGAGACAGCAAAAATTAGGAAGGTTCTTGACAAGATGAACTGACACAGTGGCGCATCGATGGGCTCAGGCATAGGAACACTTGTGAGGATGTCACAGGGGAGTGCAGTGTTTCACTCTATTGTACACAGTTTCTCTACAAGTCAGTGCTGACTCAATGGCACCTAACAACAATATGACATTTTAAAAACTCCTCCAGAACCACAATCAAAGCCGTTGAGTCTATTTTGACAATATAGATCCTATGAATCAAGTAGAACTGCCCCCCCCCCTGTGAGTACTGAAATGGTAAAAATGTATGGGAGCAGAAAGCTTCATCTTCCTACCATGGAGGAGTTGGCACATTCGAACTGCTGACCTTGTGGTTACCAGCCCAAAGCATAACCCGCTACACCAACAGGGCTCCTCTGCAGTTGACCTTATAGGTCGTTAATATATTATTAACAATTTATGAAACGTTGACTTTTAAGAACACATAAATGCAGTAATTTACCTAATATCAAATATTTTAAAAAATCTAAATCTATTGATTCACTTCTTTACAACATGCATTTCTATATATTTTCTTAGAATAAATGTTCTACTTATTTTGATAAAATGATTTTCTCAATATTAGTAATTCTAATATCAAAACTAATTCATCTAATTTCTTTCTCTTTTTTATCATTTTATTGGGGCTCATACAATTCTTATCACAATCCATATATACATCCACTGTGTCAAACACATATGTACATTTGTAACCATCATCATTCTCAAAACATTTGCCTTCTATTTGAGCTCTTAATATCAGCTGCTCATTTTCCCGCCTCCCTCCCCACTCCCCACTCCCTCATGAACCCTTTATAATTAATAAATTATTATTATTTTGTCATATGTTACACTGCTGACGTCTCCCCCTGCCCTCTTCTCTGCTGTCCATCCCCCAGGGAGGAGACTATACGTAGATTCTTGTAGTGGGTTCCCCCTTTTTACCCCACATTCCCTGCACCTTCCAGGCATCGCCACTCTCACCACTATTCCTGGAGGAGTCATCTGTCCTAGATTCCCTGTGTACCAGTGTACATCCTCTGCTCTAGCCAGATTTGTAAGGTAGAATTGGGATCATGATAGTGGGGGGGGGGAAGCATTTAAGAACTAGAGGAAAGTTATATGTTTCATCGTTGCTACCTTGCACCCTGACTGGCTCATGTCCTCCCACAACCCCATCTGATTTCTTAACAGGATATAGCCTGTACTTATTGAAATAATAATCAAACAATTTCATAAGACTGAAACCAAACTAGACTTAAATCACATCAGTATTTTCCTATAAAAAATAAATGATAAACAAATAGAAAAAAGTTTAAAGTCAAACACACATCCTCTTATTTTATGAAGACTTGTTCCTATAATGTGAGTCACTGGCAAAACTAATAATCCCGCTGGCTTTGTAAAATTAAAGAGTTCCAAATCATTAACATACAAAATTAATAACAAACCTTTTAACATCGACCCTTGAGGGAGACCAGATGTTCCTGCCTAATTAGAGAAGACCTGACCCTAGATGACAGTACAGTTCAATCACATTTTTAAATAAGCATAAAGATAACCAATAGAGCTTAACACAGACCAAAGTGAAATTCATATTAAAAAAGCCTCAGTACAATACCAAGACTATGCAAAGCCTAAAAGGAAAATAAAATCATAGTACATTGAGTCAAATCTTTCGTTTAACTTTATGAAAATAATCCTTCTTAATTACCATTGAAGACATAGAAAGGAAGGAAATAAGGAAGGGAAAAGGAAATGAAGGAAAGAAGAAGGAACAAGCAAAATCCTATCCTCCACTGGGTGAGAGCTACAATTAAGAAGACACTGTAAAATCATGTCTAGCCTGAAAGGCGCATGTTGTTATTAATTCAAATTCATGGCCTCTCTTGGTGAAGAATGGAACCATTCCAAGAGGTCTACTTAACTTTATTTTGTTTTCATTTTGCTTTAATGGAAGGGTATCATCAGTCCTTTTCTTCCAGGTGTTAGGGGTGATTTGAACAGCAAACTTCTTGGTTAACATCAAAGTACAAAACACTCATGCCACTGAAAGACCCTAATACATACACATCAGAACATTGTATTTATATTAATATACAAGGAAACTATACCAATAACAATTTTCTAAATCAAATCCTATGGCCTATGCAAGATATTGTGCACCATCCAAGGGCAGAATCTGAAGTCCACATGGCCTGAGTCTCTCATGGCTGAACAGAAACTAGGTCAAGAGTGGTCAACAGAAACAGTACTGCTGTCTTCTCCACATAGGTCTATATAAGAATATTAAGTACCCCTCTCCCCCATGAAAGTTTTTCCTCCCAGTTTACTCACCAACAGCAGTGAAATTGCATTCTCCAATACATAGATGCCATCCAAGCTGAATGAATCCAAATCTGTACACAGCGCTCCTGCTCCACCCAAGAGGGCCGCCTCTGTGAGCTATGCAAAAGGCAGCTTGTAGCAAACCTTTTTGATTTTTTTCTTCTTTTCTTTCATTTTATCCATTTTCTTCTCCCTTCTTTGTAGTTTTCCTTGATTCCATTTTTTCCTTTTTTACATTTATTTTCCCCCTTCCAATTTCCCCTTGAGCCTTCATTGCCAATGAATGTAGTTCCCTTGCTCTTCAGTTTGTGATTCCCAGCAAAGTAAAACATATAATTGTCCAAACCTAAAGGCCATGTACCACTTTATTTCAGTTCACTAATGTCTAGAATATACTTATTTTTGCATTCCATTTTATTTTGAAGTCATTTAATTTCCTAGATGCATAGTTTGCACTTTATACATTGTGACTATTAATAGCTGCTGACAGGTATTTATTTCCTCACTTTGGGTCGCTTACTCTTTCCACATCCTTTGGGCTAAAACGATTGTGAGGAGATAACACCTCCTCAGTCACGCGCTTAATGCCCCAATTTGAGGGGCCCTTCTTTTCGCACACGGCCATCGAAACTTTTGCTACTACTAATAAGATTCCCAGTGGTCAATTTTGCAGAAGTAGTCTGCATGCGAGGCAGCATGGACTCAATGGCATTGAATTGAGAGAGTCTGCCTCTTCCCTCTTGGTAGTGTCTCTCAGCCCAGAAGATTGCTTGAAACGTGTTCCCCATAATTACCATGCTGGTATTTCAAATCCCAGCGACATAGTTTACAGCATCATAGCAAAAATGTAATCCAATATAGTGTAGAAAACAGTCTTTTTCAGGCACAGGAAAATAAAACCCTCAATGAGTCTAAAAAATAAATTAAGATTTAATTTTAAAAGAATGCTAAATAATAAGAAGAAAGGAGGACTCGTACTTCCTGATTTTAAACACACTATACAGCTACAGAAATAAAAACAATTTATCTAGCTTTGATATAATCATAAGCCAATCAACTAATAGAAAAGAATGGAGATTCCAGATAACAATGGAATAGAATAGAGATTCTAGAAATAAACTCACATAGCTTTTGTGAATTGATTTTGGCAATATTGCAAAGTCCATTTGATGAATAAAGGAGTCTCTCTTTTAAATGATGCTGGAAAAATTGGATTTCCACATACAGAAAAATGAAAATGGATATTTGACTCAGATTGTATTTAAAAAAAGATCTAGGTCTAACTGAGCAAAGTAAAACCACTAAAAGTATTAGAACAAGTAGGGAAAACACTGCCAAGTCTAGTTTTCAACAATGCATTATGCTATACATTAACAAAAGCACAAGCATCTGATTTTAAAATAAATAAATAGAACAAAAAATTTAAATAGTTTTTTTCATTGAAAGAATTTACCAAAAAAGTGAAACCATTTGAACCCAACTGGGAAGATATATGGAATCCATATGCTTATCAAAATATAATTATAAAAAATAAAATTAAAATGTTATCAACTCGCAAGCACACGTTTTATAAGCCAATGATGAAGTCTAAAAAGGGTTAGGTGGACATTTTCACCATACAAGATGCTCAAATTACTGTTATGGAAAAATGCCCAGAGTCCTCGCCATCAGAAATGCAAAACAAAATCCTTACACGATTCTCTGAATGGTTAATTAAAAATAAATTTAAAAATACAACAAAGACATAACATGACAAATGTCAAGGTGTTAGGAACTTGGGTCTCAACCATTGTGTACAGGTAACAATGATTGTCTTGCTACAACCACTGTGGAAACAAGAGGCAGTTTGTCAAAAACCAAATGTTAAGAGTGACCATATGATCCACCAATTCCAATCCAAAGTACATATCAAAAGGGGTAAAAGCTGTTAGGCTCAAAAAGACACTTGTAAAGCAATGTTTGTTAGAAAATCATTCGCTGTAGCCCAATGATGAATATAATCTACTAAATGCCTGTAAGCATATGGAAACTTAAACCAAATATCCATATATTTTGAAAAGGAATTATAGTCAGTAGGAGAAATGGAATGCTGATTTCATGCTATGGATGGAACTTGAAGCTAATATACTGAGTGAAATGTTGGTGACCAGAAGACAATTATTGCACTTAATTTAGAATCAGTGATTTCGATGGTGGGTGTGAATAGGCACAGGATTAAAGATAATTGAAAACGATGACAAAATAAATGAAGGTATGATAAATAATATAGCTGGCGTAAGCCCTCATGTACAAACATATGCCTTGTGGAATTTCACTCCACTTTTTGAGCCCTAGTGTCCTGTTTTCATGACAATTCCGTTTTGTTGGACTAATAGCATGCTTCATGCTTCTATTTTCTCC
The DNA here is from genome assembly GCF_050624435.1 of Tenrec ecaudatus. Classification (NCBI taxonomy): domain Eukaryota; kingdom Metazoa; phylum Chordata; class Mammalia; order Afrosoricida; family Tenrecidae; genus Tenrec; species Tenrec ecaudatus. Next base: position 240,108,845 of record NC_134531.1, read on the forward strand.
TAGTTTATTTTATAATGTCTGGGGTCTTGAAAGCTTTCATGTGGCAATCTATTACATAATAATTGTTTTCATTCATCTGAAATAGCAGAGAAAATAAGAATCTGCAAAAGGAAAAGGATATGGGATATGTGACTAATGGTATCTATGAACAGCTGCCTCACATGATTCTAGAAGAACTAAATGATGATCAGCTTCCTCTTGCTGCAGCCACCACGTCAATCCATCTCCTTGAGGATCTTCCCCTTTTTCTCTGCTCTGCTACTTTACCAAGCATGGTGACCTTTTCCAAGAATTGGTGTGTTCTTACAACAGGTCCAATGTATGTAAGGTGAAGTCTTGCCGTCTTTGCCTCTATGTCTGAACACACTTCCTCACAGTCAAACTTGCTTGCCCTTTTGGCAGTTTATGATATTTTCAATATTATGTGTCAGCATCACATTGAAACTCATTGATTCTTTTCTGTCTTACACATTCAATGTCCAACTTTGACGTGCATATGAGGCAATTAAAACCCATGATTTGGGTCAGACACGCAGTAGTCCTAAAAGTAACAGCCTTATACTTTAACACTCACGTAAACATTAGCACACTCAGTACTACCCATCTAGGTCTTTTGACTGCTGCTTCCCATGAGCATTGACTGTGGACACAGGCAAGGCGACATCCTTTTAGACTTCAACCTGTTATCCATTTATTAGACACACAATAGTTGAGCTTAACTAGTAAAATGTTCTCACTTAAAATTACAGCCCGTAAGAGCTATCTATATGGTAACAAATTAACAACGACTTCAAAAAAATAAAGAGAAGCTTTAAGGAACAGGGAATTTATGTTAATGACAGATAAATAATTCAGAAATGGTGGAAATAATGTAATCAATATTGCCAAATTTTATATCTAGAAACTGTTGAATTGGTAGATTATTCAGTGTATATTTTCAATCCCAACGAATAGAATACAAAATAAAATGATGCATTTTATCATTTTCCAATAAATATGAAGTTTACAGGTTTTGAGATTTGTTCAAATTAGGATAAACCTGAGTAATATTTACTTTTTCATCTTTATTGTATTTCCTTTCTGCATACTGTTTTCACTTAGATATTTTAGGTCCATGGGAGTTAAGGAATATTGCTGAGAGGTATCTTATGATCATAGTTTTATTTGCCTTTTTAAAAATTCTTCTAAAAAACATATTGAGTATACCAAAAATATATTTACTCAAAATTTTGTAGATTGTTTATTAATTAAATCAACAGATCGTTATAGACTTAGAAATAGTATAGGGACATGAATAATTTAATGAAGTTATCAAAACAAATACTATTGTACTTACAGAGTATTTCAGTGTTACTGATATTATTGGCCTGCTAAGGAGGTACATACACATTGTGAGTTTTTACTAGCAATTCTTTGAGCTCACACATCATCTAAGTGGTCATATTAATTTCCATACAATGTTATATGTTCTCTTATTGATTTACATTCTTCCAAACTCTATGCATAATAGAATGATATTTCATAGATATACAGGACCAAATATTAGCTAGTAGATCTTTATTTTAAGCCAAGCTAGTTAGTAGCTTGCACATGTCTTTTTACATTTATTATTAATTGGGAGTTAATATGTATGTTATATCATTTCATAGTTCAATCATGTCAAGCAATATTGTGAAATTGCTACCACAATCAGTTTCTAAACCTTCTTTTTCCTTCTTGGACTCCTAGACACCTGTTTACTTTTAACCCCCCACCAACCTTTAATTCTGCTTGCTGTTCTTATAGCTTCATCAGTCCTGAGTTTCATATACTGAAAAATAGAAAACATATAACACAATTTCAAGATGGTGATCCCCAATGACACAACACCTCTGAGATAAACCCTAATACGAACAAACAAAACAAAACAAAAATACAGAAAATGTTGGACACCAGGACAAGACCAGCATGCACCGGAGAGGAATCAGATGAGAAAGTTTTAACTGTTCAAGTCATTTATCTCTTGGATCTTCTCTACTTCTCTCTTCAAAGCAGTTCATTTAGTAACCATTCTTCTACCATCCCTCAATTATGGACAGAGGGAGATCCCCAGAGAGTTATTTACTATGTAGTTCCCACCAGTGTTTCTTGCACTCCCACTGTCATCTAGAGTCTTATGAAAACCAGGCTCTCTCAATTTAGTCTCTGATACTAATTTCTACTTCGATTTTGGATTCTTTGAATGATAATCCTTGAGTGATTGATGATGCTGTGTGTAGTAGTTACATATCCGTTGCCAATTTGAGAGTATTAAGAGTGAAGAGGTGGAGTTTAGCCTGTCAATCAGATAACAGCTTGAGGACCTCATTTGGAGGCACTAAGGAGATACATAGCTCACTGGAGGAGGGACACACTCACTCACTCCCTGTGAAACATTACTAACAGAACCTGATGGAGCTATGCTGATGTAGCCAGAGCTCTGGAGGTGCACGAGCCATGTGAAAACCCAGGCCAGTGCTGAGATGTTTCTACCACCACTGGATCCACAAGACTTTCCACCCATTGGTCTGTGATCTTCCTGCATTTGGTGTCATTGCATTTGTTTTATGAGTCTGAAGAGAAACATATACATTGTATTGGACATATGGGTTAATATCAGAATTAGAATTTGATCTGAACTGGGATGGGGTGTTTTCTCAATATTCAATTGCTCTTCAATATAAAGCTTTTTCTTTTTTTTAAAAAACATTTTATTAGGGGCTCATACAACTCTTATCACAATCCATACATATACATACATCAATTGTATAAAGCACATCTGTACATTTAAAGCTTTTTCTTATACACATATCAGTGCCTCTGAATTTGTTTCCCTAGTCAACCCAGATTAAGTTTCTTCCATGTAAATTTAGTTGACATCTAACATAGATGATTGTTGGAGACAAGCCTTTAAAAACCAAGACACTAATTTATTCTTTGTGACATTTTGCTATAGCACCCATATCTTTTGTGTTTCCTTCCTGAGGGTAAATATAATGTAACAACTAATTTTTCTTAAGTTGGAGCTAAGATGAGTGTGAGACCAAAACCCATTCCTGGATCTATGTTTGTTTGATTCATTTATTAGTTTTATTTGTCTTTGACTCCCTTTCAAAATCTACTAGTTAATTTACGGCAGAGAGCCTTATAGTTCATCCCCCTGGGGCATAACAGTCTTCAATTAATATTATAGATAATCAGCCTCTGGTATTAAGTTTTTAAAACCCTGTTGAGAGAGGGATATTTTGGCTAATGTAGGCTAACTCTATTCCACAGTACCGGAAATATTCACTTGTATAGAATCAATCCTTTCATGGATGGTTACTATTACACAAACACAGGGAGTTAATTGTCAGGGAAATCTACAATTATAATTAGTGAGAAGATAAGTCACAGATTTCCTAGAAAATACATATCAATACAGCAAATAGGGCATTGTAGCAAGACATTGATATTGTCAAACTACCAAATGGTCAGCAATCTCTTGGTACAGCTTTCTTCCACTTCCTCAGACACCATGTATATTTCAACTGAAATCCTCTGATGACAAGTGCAGCTAAGCTAGAGTCCATTTCATCCAATGGAATTTGCACATCAAATCTCTGGAACATGCCGTGTTGCTTGAAGATCCAGGATTAAGTATTGCAGCATTTCACGACACCTGGACTAGGTGTTTAGGATGTTCCCAGAAGGATGGGTCAGTGTGACCCATTTGGTACATACCACCAAAGATGCTCCTCTCCTGGTCCCCAAAAGCCTTTTCAGTCCTTTTTCCCACCGACCAGAGGTCGGTTCTCCTCTTTTCCTACCAATAGACATGCATTGTGGTCCCCCAGGTGTGTTTGCTCCCTTTGCTCTCTCCTGACTTGATTTTTCCAATCATCAACACACACACACACACACACACACACACACACATATATAAATATATATATATATATATATATATATATATTGGTTAATATGGTATTTCAATTGTAATCTGCTTTAGGACTTGCCATATCACCTTCCACAGTGGCTGTACGCATATACAAGTCTACCAGCAGTGGATAAGAGTTCCAATATCACTACACCCTCTCCAGCATTTGTTGTTCTCAGGTATTTTTGTTTGTTTTGTTTTTTACATTATTTAGTGTCTTTGGTGTTAGACAGCATCTCAGGGTTGTTTTAATTTGCATGTCATGTGTTCATTAGCCATTTGAGTGTCACTCCTTTAAATCCTCTGTTCAGGTACTTTGCCCACTGAGCTAGTTAAGGTTTACTGTGCCAAGCTGGCTGATAAACACATGTGGGTTAACTGAAGGGCAGAGAGATAAATGGCTTGGTGAGCCTCACCCTTCTGGTTCTTTGATCTCTTGTTCTGTGATGGTTGGATCAGTATGCGGCTCCCTTAGCTGGCTAGGGTCACTTCCTGTGAGACATCTCTGAGGAGAAACCACATGGACTTACCCTGATGCAGCCCTGGGTGCTGGAGAAGTCACGTGAAGACCCCTGCCAGCGCCGAGATGCTTACATCACCACTGGATTCTAAGACTTTCTAGCCACTGGTCTGTGATCCTCCTGCTTTCAGCGACATTGTGTGTGTTTTGTGAGAGTGAGGAGGACTTTGTTGATCAGTGTCAGACATGTCAGACATATGGGCTAAGTCGGACTTATGGGCTTGGGCTGGACTGTGTTGGGAGGCTTTCTGAATGTACACTTACCCTATATATAAAATTCTCTTATACTTATAGTATATGAGTTTCTGTGGATTTATTTTTCTAGTTTACCCAGGCTAACAAACCCACCTTCTCAGAGGGTTATTAGTTTTTTCTTATTGTAGGCTTTTAATTTACTGTATATTTAGTAATTAGTTATTTGTCTGTTATGTGATTACTAAATATCTTTTCCCAATTTGTGGGCTCTCTTTTAATTACTTCTTTTGATATAGACAAGTATTTTATTTTTCACAGGTCTCACCCATCGATTTTGTCTTCCATGGAGCATGCTTCCCTTTTTGATGGTCATAACCCATATATTTTCTGCACTAGGGAACTTACATTTGTCCAAATTTTCTCATTGATGATTCTGCTAGCTTTGAGCTTTGCATCTAGGCCTTTTATTAACCTTGAGGGGTTTTCTTGTGCATACAGTGAGATTCAGATTGGCTTTCATTCTTCTGCAGATGAATATCTAGTTTTTCCAGCCCGGTTTATTGAAGAGGGCATCACATTCTCATTTAATGCTTATTGGGCCTTTGAAAGGAATCAGTTCTGTATACAGATGTCTTTATTTCTGGGCTTTCTGTCCTGATCCTTTGGTCTATTTATCTATCATTATAATACCAGTACCAGGCTGTTTTGACAACTGTGACTGTATAGTAAGTGTGTTAGTCTGGGTAAACAAATCCACAGAAACTCATATGTATAAGAGTTTTATATAAAAGGTAAGTGTACATTAAGAAAGCATTCCACCCCAGTGTTGCCCAAGCCCACAAGTCCAACATTAAACCATTAGCCCATACGTCCAACACCAATCCACAAAGACCTCCTCCATCTCACAAAACAGAAGCAATGATGCCGACCACAGGAGGAAAGCTGTGTCAGTGAACATGTAAGCATCTCAGCGCTGGCAGGGGTCTCCACATGGCTTCTCCAGCACCCAGGGCTTCATTGGGGTAGGTCTATGTGTCTTTTACCTGGGATGTCTTGCAGGAAGTGAGCCTTGCCAGCTGAAGCAGGGAGCTGGCTAAGGCAGCTGCATCCTGGTCTGACCATCAGAAACCAAGAGACCTGAGAACTAGAAAGATGAGGCTCACTGAACCATTTATCGCTCTGGTCTTCAATTAACCCCATATGTGTTTATTGGCTAGATTGGCACAATAAACTTAACTGTTTCAGTAGGTTTTGAGGTCAAATAGTGAAAGACCACCCACTTTATTCTTTTATTTTGAGGATTTCTTTGCCAGTCTTGGCTTCTTCCTTCTCCATATGGAATTGGCAATTAGTTTTCCCATTTCTTTAAAGAATGGTATTGGAATTTGGACAGGGATTCCTTGAAATTTTAGATTGCTTTATATAGTATTGACATTTTCACAATGTTGACTCTTCTGATCCACAAACAAGGGATGTTTTTTCCATTGAGGTTTGTAGATTCCTTTTGATTTCTAGTAATAATGTTCTGCAGTTTTCTTTAGATAGATCTTTTTTGTTTGTTTTGGCTGGTTAGTTTTATTCCTAGGTATTTCGGCTTTTTGTGGCTATGTCGATGGCATTGTAGTTTTCTTTATACAGATCTTTTTTGTTAGTTTTGCTGGTTAGTTTTATTCCTAGGTATTTCAGCTTTTTGTGGCTATGTGGATGGTATTGTTTTCTTTGTGTCTTTTCTGGTGTTCTCATCACTGATATACAGAAATCCAATTGATTTCTGCTAGCGGCTTGTACATGTTAAGTATTTGAGATTTGTTGAAATTTGACTAATTTAACAGGAGCCCTTTTAAAAAAGGCAATCACTCCTATTTAAATTCAGTTTTTCTCATTATTTGCTGCTTAACTTCCACGTTGTTCCAAGTATAAAAGACCAGATGAATGTGACAAAAATGTTCAATGAGAAAAAGAACTATAGGCAGAGCATCAGTAGAGCTGAGACAGATGTAATGCATCATGGCCTTGAGGACGCAGATGCCTACAGAAAAGTTCAGTGTGACGAGAACCTGCAGAGCACAACATCAAGGACAGGCGTTGGATACATTCAGTGAGAAATGAGAAACCACAGCACCAACCACGGGACGAAAAACCCAAAACAGAATCAAAACCTCTTTACATCACTTCTCTGATAAGTTCAATCTTGATTTAATTTAAACTCTGGAGGGTGTATCTTTTAAAGGGGCCGATTATTAAAAAAAAAAAGCCTGTGGATATTTAGCCCCCAAAATTGCTCTTTGGTGAAACTATTGCTGAAGTTTGTTTTTTTCCCACAAAGGTTCTGAAGCTTATTATTGTGTCTTAGATTTGTTTACAGTTCTCTTAATACAAAAGCTATTCTACGAAATAAATAAATAACAAAAGAGCACAGACAATTATTTATTTAGTATACTTTTTCCCCAATCTAAAGCAAAAAAGAAATAATTTCTATTCTGAGTGATATTAGTAATTAAATGCTGGTAATTTACATTTTATCTATCCAATTTATTTCATGATAGTAGTTTTACATTGTGCTATACTCAGTGCTGTGAAAATTTAATTTAATTTACTAATGTTTCTAGGTTTAAATCGACACGTTATTATTTTAAAAAGAAATAACTTTGTCTCTTGGGCAGATACCTTTTCTGCATATCCATAAAAGAGATTTTTGACAATTAAAGTCAATTTAGGATCATGTAAGATAATGTACCAGAGGGTATTTATACACAAATGGTAAATTATAAATTAACTTATTTTTAAAAACCTTGAAACAAAAGTCTTATTAAATTACTACAGCAAAGGATAAAAAATAAATAAAAACACTATCTTTAGATTTGCTTAGTTAACCAGAGATCATTCGCCTACTTCTCAAACATTTCTGTCTATATGTGAAATCCTATTTCTCTATCAAGCCTACCAACATAGATAATCCATAACAATGCTACAATGTATTCACTGCAGTTCCCTGGAAAGGTAAAGGAAAAAACAGTGAGATTGGGGCTTCACACATGCTATCCTTAATGCTACAACATAGAAAATCCGTAAAAAAAAGTTCATAACTCCTAGACACTGATGATTTTTTACAAGATTGAGAGATCTCTGATTATGCATTTGTACTTAATATTAATAGTTTATTATCATTTTCTTAGAATCTGACTATTGTAAAATAACAAGAAAGCAAAAGATTTGAACCCATTGCTGCAACCAGGATATCAATCCATTCCATTGAGGGTCATTGACTCTCCACTTTACTAGATGTGGTAATAATATAGTTTGTAAGAATTTAATGTGAATAGTCCTGAAGTTTGGGATATTTAAGATTTCCATTATGTCTAACTTTTCCAAGATGCTACTCTGCTACCCCCGAATCCCGACTCCTCCCTTGGGTGTATTCCTTACTGTTCCAGGGTTCTGCAGCTAACTGAAAACATCCCACAGAAACTCATGAAATTTGAGAAAATGTCTCACCTGTTGGTGGATGCTGTTATGTACAGAATCTGAGGGTCAGACAGAGGAGAGTCAGATGGAGGTACTTAGCCCGAAGCCAAGCATGTCTGAGAGCCAGAGAAGGCTTTCTTGCTTCTATCCAAGTTCAATCAGAGCATAGAAATCTGGTTTTACAGGTTATGTGATATGTGCAATGCTCAGAGTTTACATAAATCCCTTGAAAGATGGTATCTTAACTGACATCCTGTACCAAGGTAAAGTAAAATATGTCCCCAAGAAAACAAATGATGAGGCTTGTTCCACACCTTCTATTAATGTGGAGCCTTAAAGATATCCTCAAGGAAACAAAGGGTATGCTCTTGGTCACATCATCTATGAACGTTGAATCTTAAAGAAGGGAGTACTAACGTGGAATCTTAAAGAAGGGAGCAGGGAAACAAAGAGTATGGCTTGACCCATACCCTCCACCAGGAAGGTCTTAACCACACCTCATGCCTGTCTCTCAGCATAGTAGAGAATGTCCTCCAAATGACCCATGGCCACAGGATAAAGCCCAGAACAACAATATATCATATAAGGAAACATGGCTGGAAGGGCTATATTGATTTATCAAAACTCACTAGTCATGATGTCTTTTTCCAAGGACTGATGTACCCCATGTACAGACAATGACATTTACCAATTATTGGTTCTAAGGAGCATTCTGGCTGTGCTTCCTGTAACACAGGTTTGTTTGTTTGTTTGTTTGGTAGTCCACAGTACACTTAATCTCGTCTCCAACACCTAACTATAATGATTCTTCTTTGGTCTTTCTTATTCAAGGTCTAAATTTCAAATGTCTAGGAAGTGAGTGAAAATACGATGGATTATGTCAGGTCAAACTTAGTCTTCAAGGTGACATCTTTGCTCTTGAAACCTTTAAGGAGGTCTTGTGCAATACATTTGCTCAATGCAATATACTTTTAATTGTATTGATAGTTAACCACATTTTTTTCATTTGTAAGAAGATTTATGGTAAATGTCCATGTAAAAAATAGAATGCATTAATTAATTCAATCAATTCTAGCTTATATTTTGTAATCAATAAGAGCCATTTTGTGATATTATGTATGCTAACTTTCATAGTCAGCAGAATGACAAAACCAACCAATCCCCAATGTTCTGTTGTTGCTGTTCTCCACATTTTCTTTGCATGCTACAAGCTACAAAAGGATATGTATGAGATCCATACATAGCAATTTCATTTTACCATAATTCTCCATGGGAGCAAATGCCTTTGCATGGTAATTAAAACACAGATAAACATATATCTTTAATTCTCTACCTTCAGTCAAAATCCATCAAACATCCGTCATCAGAGCACGCATTCCATCACTTCTTCTGAAACAGGGCTCAATTCTTAAGTTTCATGTTGCACTATTGCAGGCCTGCTGGAAAGATCCTCAGAAAAATACTTTTGTATCACATTAATTAAATATTTAAATGATTCCCACATTCTATATGATCCCCTTTCTTTAGAATGTGAACAAATGATCATTTTTAATCAGTTGGTCAGGTAACTGTTTTCAAAACATGTTTTTAAAAGGTTGCCTCTCTTGTTTTTTGGGTTCACTGTAATTGGTAATTCAGGAACTGTGTTTTACACAAATGCCTCCCTGCTATCGGGTGCCAGGTCTCACTCTAATAAACTAGCAAGGTCCTTTCGAGCTGCTTGCCACAACCACAGAGCAAGCCAGATAGTGCAAGGCAAGCAGTAGTTTATGAAGCACAGACACACTTTGAGAGAGTGAAGCAGATACTTTCTTGGGTTGAATTTGACCAAAGCAGAGTAAACTTCATTTATGAAGCTGATCGTTTCATGATGTGAGAAAGAGCGAATATGAGGACAGAGCCTAATTTTAGAGGGAATGCTGGCAGAGTTCCTTTGGCTAGCTTTAGCCCAAATTGACTTCTGTCATTGATTTTAACCTGGGGGCTCTAATTAGTTGGTGATGTCTCCTATTGAACACTGGATGATTTGTCCTCTGGACAGTTTCCTGTACTCCTGAATATCAATAGAGGCAGTGGAAAGCTAAGGGATGAGTCATTTCTATGGGGGGTTGGGTGCTCAGTGTACAGTTTGACCCTAACCTAACAATTGCATCTTGGAATTCTTCCATCAATACCATCAACCCTTGATGATATATTACACTGTAAAATGGCTGAATGTCACTTACTGATTTTGTACAAGACTTTTGTTTATTCCTTCCATCTTCTTTTAATATATCCCACAGAAAATGAGGCTGTATGCTACAATAAACATTTGCTATAGTGGAAAGTCTATACAGGTTCCTTTGAACCCACCCTTATTGGCAGTGGGTTGGTTTTGGATATTATTCATTATTTACCATATTATCCTTCAATGTAAAGTTGAATTCTCAGTATCAATTAATGCAAAGTCCAAAAAAGTATTCCATTATATAGATTATAAAAGATTCTGGTAAGCATAGAGAAGAAAGGGAATTCCGGAACACTGCATTGTGTTCCTGCAGAGCCTCTACATGGATCGAGAGGCAGGGTGAAGACAGACCAAGGGCATAATGCATGGTTCAAAATCATGAAAGGTTTTCATCAGGCATTGCAAATTTATTCAATCCGTATGCTGAGCAAATCATCAGAGAAGCTGGATTATATGAAGAAGACTGCAACCTCAGGATTGGAAGAAGGCTTACTCATAACCTATTATAAGCTGATGATACGACCATGCTTACTGAAAGTAAGGAGGATTTGAAGCACTTGATGATGGAGACCAAGGATTGCAGCCCTCAGTAAAGATTACAACTCAATGTAAAGAAGAGGAAAATCATCACCACTGGACCAACAGGTAAATGGAGAAAATGGGCAATAGAGAAAATATTAATAATTTTTTAAAGATTTCATCTTGCTAGGGCCCACAATTATTTCTCATGGAAGTAGCAGTCAAGAAATCAAACCACACATTGTGTTAATTAAATATGCTGCATGGGACTTCTTTAATGTGCTGGAAAGCAAGGATGTTACTCAAAGAACTTGGTGTACCTATTCAAAACCATGATATTTTCAGTTACCTCATATGCATGTAAAAGTTTTACCTAAACGAGGAAGATCTAAGAAGAATCAGTGCATTTGAATTGTGGGACTCACAACGAATATTGAAAGTACCACGGACTACTAACTAAACAGCACAAACAAATCTGTCTAGGAAGAAGTACTGCCATAATGCTCCTCAGAGGCAAGGGTGGTGACAGTTCAATTCATATACATTGGGCATGTTGCCCAGAGACATAGTCCTTGGAGAAGGACATTTGGCTAGTTAAGATAGAGGGGCACTGAAAAGGGAAAGCAGTCCTAGACACACGATTAGCATGGTGGCTGCAACAATGGGCTCAAATTACGTCCAATTATTAGGAAGGAACAGGGCAGAGTGGCATTTCACACTATTGTGCAGAGGGTTATGATGAGTTGGAACTTACTGGATAACACCACCAGCAAAAACAACAGTTATTTAACACTAAAATGTGAGGCTTGAATTTTTCTTCAGTTCTTTTTATTTTCAAAATTCATATAATATTAAAAGAAAGACAGGAGAGATCAATAATGGATGTCAGAGAAGACTCAAACTAACTCTTGAATGTACACTACATAAAGCTTTTAGCTGATTAATAGGATAGCTAAACAGAATATTTCAAAGGTTGGTTCAGTGAAAAAAGAAGTAAAATAAGCAATGAGATGACAATGTATAAATAAGCAAATATATTAAAATGAGGATTTCAGTGAGATAGTAAATATGATGAAAAATAAAGTTGATGGTAAGATTAAGTGGGAATGGTTCTTTAGATTAGGAAGGCAACAGAGATGATAAAGACTAGCATTGTGTCTTAAACTTGAAATACTACAAAGATAAAGTCATTCATATCACTGTATTAAGTAAAGGACTAATTGAGTAACTCATAGCTTTAGTGCTGAAAAAATAGTTAATTGAATTCAGATTTCCATGTTCTATGGAGCTGCTGCAACCCATAAGATGTTCTTTTGAATCTTGAGACTTGAAGAAACAGGTTCCTAAAGTCACTTCAGAGTCAAACAGTACTAAATAGCTTAGTATGGACAATTTTACCTTATATTAAGCTGTTTTAGGGTATTATCTTTGTGCAGTCAGTGACTACACAGACACTTGATTATGTAGATGCTAAAGACATATGTGAAACATTGCATAGGATAGGAATTCCAGAATATTTAACTGTGGATTTGCAGAACTTGTTAATTAGGTAGCTGTTCCAATAGAATTTGGCGCCTAGGTGGTGATTATATGCTTGGCTGTTAACCATAAGGTCAGCGGTTAGAAACCAACAGCCTCTCCTTGGGAGAAAGATGAGGCTTTCTATTCCTGTAAAACGTTATAGTCTCTGGAGCTCAGAGTTGGTAGTTCTATCATGTAAAATAGAACAAAAAGATACTGGGTAGTTCAAAATCAACAAAGGGTGAGGGTCAGGATTGCATATTATCCGAGGAAATAATAAAATCAACACAATTATATGAAAGAAAACAGGTGGTCAAAATTTGAAGAAGATTCATTAACAACCTGTGGCATGGACATGATTCAATACTGCTTAAACTGAAAATGACTTGAGGCATGTATTGATAATAATCAAAGATGATAAATCCCAGAAGATTACACATCAAAATGTCTAATGAGCAACATCATGATGAATGGATAAAAATTTAATTTATCGAGGATTTCACTTTAATGCATCCATAATTGATGCCTCTGGAATTAGAAGTCAATAAATTATAGGCCATTGAATTAGGATAGTCTAATGCAAACACCTTCTTTAAAGCATTAAAAGTAAGGTCATTTCAATCCAAGTGCTTATTTCAAGCCTTGGCATTTATATATATATATATATATATATATATATATATATACATTTATATTTGAAAAAGGCGGGCAGTGATTAAAGCACACTGATGTGGAATTGATGCATTTGAACAATGATGTTTGGGCACACTATGGAATATACCATGGGCTGCAAGAAGAACGTAAAAATCTGCCGTGAGAGAAGTGAAACCAGAAGACTCCTTAGAAGGCTAGATAATGAGAATTTGTCTTGAGGAATTTGAGGGGTGAAGGTTATATTTTTTTCAAAAATTGGTTTTATTGGATGGAGTTCTGATTTGGATATTTTAAACTTAAACATGACCATTAAATATTCTAGTGAAGTCACCAGGTTATCACCTTGTAGTAACTAGAGTATTCAGAAACTCTGAAAGTATAATGTATAAATGTATAAATGTTTAGATAACATACATTTATAAATATGTAAACTCATTTCATACTGCTTGTCACCATAGTACAAAGAACTCACATTTAGAATAATCTTTCCTCAAAACAAGCTGAAATAACAAAAATAATAAATATATAAAACAACAGCCAAAATATATTGATGGACTCTCAAGCAATATGTATTCCAATGTATTCCAGAAACAGCATAAATTACACAGACTTTAAATGACTGCACTTAGCGTTGTGGGCACTGGGGAAGCTGAAGATAAGTACCATATATACTCAAATAAAAGCCGACCCAAAGTACATAATTATTAGCAGGAAAACCAGAAAAACTGATTGACTTGAGTATAAGCCTAGGGTGGAAAATGCTGAAGCTATTGATGAGTTTCAATAATCAAAACAAATGAAAATAAAATTACTAAACATTGAGACATCAGTGGGGTAATGTATTTTAAATATGTATTTTAAATAAAAACATAAATAAAATGACAATAAGTCATTTAACATTAGTAAACCAGCAAAGTAAGTGGAAAATACGTTCAACAGAAACGATAAGGTATCAGTACTGATACCTTAAGAGTACTATTCCCTGAGCTCAATCAGCAACCAAGCTAAAATGTAAAGAGTTAAAATCCTTCAAAACTGGATTCCTCATCATCATCCATATCCCCTTGCAGAGCTTCAGCTGGTGTGAGGTCATCATAGAAGCTGTCCTCACTGAGATCACCATCATCACCATCAGTGTAGTCATTTTCATACAAAGCGCAGTCTTCACTGCCATCCACAGCTATACTAATACTACATTTCTGGGAGGCACATCACACCATGTCTTCTGGAATATAATCCCATGCACCTAGAACCCACTTTGCTATTAACTCTAACTTTGTTAGTCAGGCTTGACCAGATGACATCCATTCACACCACATCCTTTGCACACGGTCTTTAAAAGGCTTATTCAAAGATACATCCAGAGGCTGAAGTACAGATGTAAGCTCACGTGGAATAATGGCTAAAGTAACTTTACTAGATGTTGCCCATTTTTTTATGTCATCCGATAGGTGGGCTCTGAATATATCCCAAACAAGTAACAATGGCTTTTTCTTTAAGGCTGCTCCTGGTCGTTGGTTCCAAATGTCTTCCAGCCATTTTTTTTGTTCCATCTTCATCCATTTAGCCTTTAACATGTGCAAGCACAGTAATACTTGGTGGGAAATTGATCTTTTTAGGCAAGGTTTTTCTTTTAAAAATAATGACAGGACACACTTAGTTCCATTAGCCAAATATGATAGAACAACTGTAAAGTGGTAGGTTTTTGTTTTTTTTTCATTTCCTGTGGTTTTGAGAAAAATGGTTTTTTCTCCTAAAGTTGCCACAGTTTTGTTGCTTGGAAGATCAAAAGTCATGGCAGTTTCATCCATATTCCCAATATCTGCCAGGTCATAATTATAAATCCTTCTGTGTTTTATAATAAATGACTGGAATGACATAACTTTTTCTTCAAGGTCATGTGGCAATTTCTGGGAAATCTTTGTTCTTTGTCTCAAACATAATAGGCCAAACCTGTTCTTGAAGCGGGTACACCATCTTGCTGATGTAGCAAATTTTTTAATGCCTGGTGTTTTATATTTTTCATCCTTAGCAATTTGTAGAGCACATATGCAGATCCCCATGCATGTTATGGCAGTAACCATTTTGATGACACTCCATAACCTATGCAATTCATTCTCTAGATCCTCCTAAAAAGATGTTAAACCATGACAAGCTTTTTTAGCGTTTGGAATCTGTTCCAAGTCTGCCTTCATTTTCCGCCCCTCACTTGCTTTTCATCAACACAGAATTCCCTACTTGCAATACTGTTATTGCTCTCTTCTGCTCTTGACACAACCTTCATTTTGAAACTAGCCTCATATGACTGGTGTTTTTGTTCAAAAGTATCCATTTCTAATAGGATAAAAAAGAAGACCTTGATAATGACCTTCCATGGTAATGCCCACCTGCGACGTTAGCCGGGAGGAGGCGGGGGGCAGGGGGCGGGTGGGGGGAGGTTGGAATCCATGCGGGGGATGCAGGATGTAAATTAACAGAGACCAGATGGGAGACACAGGGTGCAGCCAGAGACACATCCTTACCAGTTCAGCTGGTGGCGTAAGTGAATTACTGCGCGTGCTTCTGTGAATTGGAGTCGTCCACATTATAGGACGGCTCAGATTGGTTAGATGTGAGGAAACAAACATTCAAAGCTCTGCAGTGTCAGCGGGGCTTTGCATGAACAGTGGAGAAATGGCAACCACCTGAGATATAATGGGTGCTCGTCACATTACCTGTTGGGGGGCGGTTGGGGTGGGCAGCGAGATGTTACACCTCGCTGGGGTACTACTGACCTGTGTATAAGCTGAAAAACTCAGCTTATACACGAATATCTAAGGTAGGTCTATAGGACACTGCCTAAAATGATAAATGAATAAAACGGAAAAAGACTGGAGTACCCTCTAAAATCAGATTCCCAGGTCTTGAAAATTATTTGGGAAAAAAAGTAAATAAGTTAATAATGAATGAATGAACATGAGTGAACACTGCTACTGCTAAATTTTACTCTCTGAAGATCAAGAGATAGAAAATTTTACAATACATTTTTTACTGAGAAAATATAGTTATATCCCATGTTGAATGTTTGAGTTGTGTCTATTTATTAAAATTTTAAAGTAAAAAGACATAATAAAAATGAGAAAAGAGTCATGTACTTAAAGGATGAGGAAAGTAGCTGATGTCATTCAGAATACTTTCAAAATGATGATGGCAACATATGTGCAAATGTGCTTGACACACTGGATGAATATATGGATTGTGTTAAGAGATATAAGAGTTCCCAATAAAAGCAAGAAAAAATGTGAATTTGGATAAAAAGAATGAAATTCTTAAGATGAAATAATTTTGTTCTGAGTCAAAGATTGCAAATCAGGAAACATCAAAAAGAAAGTTTAAAATTACGCTTCCAACTGAGAACTTAATCGCATGCCATTTATATTCACTTTTGCAGAACTCATTGCTGCGTTTGGGCTAAGCAGACAAGTACCTTTGGTTGAATGATATTTAACATGCTTTGTAATATTCGCGTATGAAGAGGTTTTATTGACGGAGATACTCACCTTTCTCCTCAGTTTCCCATGTTCCAGAGGTGTTTCATCCAACAATCTGTGTCGTCCACCTCAGAAAGCAGTAAAACAGGTTATTTTCGTCACCAGTGAATCATGGTTCACATAATCAAAAGAGCAGAATTTTTTTCTACAAAAAAATATTGTGCCATTCAGACCTAGGTTAATCATATTAGCTATGTCAAGTGCATCTGTTTTAGAAGGTTTTATAAAAATTCTTTTCAAACAAAGTTTTTAAATTATTGATATGATAGGGTGTATTTGAAAAAAAATGCGTGACTCTAGTAACTCTAATGAGAAAGGCAGTAGATTACTAATAAGAATAAACAAAATATAGAAAGAGTGAGAGAATGGAAATAACAGAGAGCAAATTGCTGCTAGTATTCCTGAATGAATGAAAAGCAAAAGTTCTGTTTGAAAAACTAGATTTAGGAAGCAATTGTGAGCAAAGTACTTGGTAACAACATGGGTACCTATGCCTAAGAAGAGCTTTAAAAACATAAGATTTAATGGCTTAAAACAGTATTTAAATATTATATTTAAGATAAAATAATAATATTTAACATCAATGATCAAAAGATAATTAAATATAATAATTTTGTAATTTGTAGAAAAGAGTGGTTTTATATTTTAGATGTAGACTGGATATTATTATTCTATTGTGTTAGTGGAATTAGCTTTTTATCTTACTTAAGAGAAAGAAATATTCTAGTCAAATGTACAAGTGATGATAGTGATTTTACTAGAGATTCAAAAGAGGGAAGTCAGGACCTGATGATTCGTGAATTCAGAAAGATGGCTATTATAAACACATGTGTGAAAGGGGAATTAAATTTCCTGTGGGTGTGAGGAATTGTGGGGATTTCAGTTCAGCCATCTCTGTTTCCACCTGGTGATGATGAACACACAGGATTTGGGGAACGTAATCCCAAGAGGAAAATATTGTCCACAATGGTCCACTGATTCAAAGACTTTCAAACAATATCTGTGTGAAATACCTGAACAGTTTCATGGACAAAAGGAGGCCTAACTCAAGGAGCTCCTCTGAACAAGTTGCACAAAGGAGTCACACTCATTTCAGTGTATGGTCTCGTCCTCTCCCTTGTGTTCTTCTTCCTTGTTTCATTAGAAATAAAAGAAAGCCATTCAAAATTCAACAAAAGCTTATGGAACAAAAATCGTACCAAGCCAATGATAGATATTGAATGATGTTTGTTATTTGATTTGACCTAACATTTTAAGAGTCAAAAGAGTTGAGAGAAGACAAAAAAACCTCAAAACACCCTTATACCAAATCTTATAAGGATCATCATGGGGATAATGATATAAACAAAAATGATAAGTAAATTTGTGATTAGAAATATTTTCATACATTATCTTGAGAGATATTTATAATAACACCCAATTTACCCTAAACAGATTTCCTAATCTGATCTTTGAAGTCTGTTTCCCCAAAATGAATGCATTCTTCAAAGAGAAACAATTTTACTAGTTCAAGTTCATGTAGACCTGGCATAGGGAATCTTTTGCTGCCAAGGACTCTTTGGATATTTATAACATCATTTTTGGACCACATTGATAACATTTAATGAAATCAGCCCTAATGTGATAGCTGGAACTGCTTATCTTTGGTGATAAGTTTGATTTTAGCAGGGTTTGAGGATTTCTCAGACCATAAAGGAGTGAGAGCCACGCTTTTCCCACCCTGATGTAGGCCAATGTTTGCTTCAAAGGTTACTTTTAGAAAACAATTCCCTCAAGGTAGAAATTTCTAAGTAACACCTAAGGGCAAATGACCTGGGTAGCTCAACTCAATTTCGTGGATCCAGATATATAGTTTCTAGGAGAATTAAAATGAATTTTCATTTGTAAAGAGATAAAACTGAAAAAACTAAAAAAGATAATCAAGTTAACAATGAACGAGTACAATAGGAATAAAGAAAGTGTTTAGTATATCCCACTTGTCAATTTGTGCCTCCTCTGTGTTTGTGTCCTTCCTTATTTCCAATGGCCTAAGTATTCCCTGAATCAAAGTTCTCAGATTTGTTCTAATTCCCTCATTGATAGTTCTATTGGTTTAGGGTTTTACCTCAAGGGCTCTGACCCACCTTGGGTTTATTCTTGTGCATGGAGTGAGGACTTGCTTCATTTTTCTGTGCCTATATATCCATTTATTTCCAGCATCACATAGTAAAGAGGGCATCCGCTTCCCATGTGATATATTTTGAGCCCTTATCAAAAAGCAGATATTTGTATGCTGATTTTTTTATTTCTGGGTTTTCAATTCTTTTCCATTCATCTAAATATCTATCATTATGCCAATACCACATTGCTGTATAGCAGGTGCTAAAGTTGGGTAAACCAAGCCCTCCCACTTTGTCCTTCTTCTTGAGGAGTTCTCTGTTAATTCTGGTTTTCTTCCTTCTACATATGAAGTTGGTAATCAGTTTTTCTAATTCTTTGAAGAAAGTTGATGGTATTTGGACCGGAATAGCATTGAATTTATATAGTGCCTTGGGTAGAACTGACATATTTACAATATTGAGTCTTCTGATCCACGAGCTTGGGATGTCCTTCCATTTGTTGAGGTCACCCTTGATTTCTTTTAATAGTGTTTCATAGTTTGCCTTATACAGATCTTTTGTTTTTAGTCAGATATATTCCTAGATATTTCAATTTGTGCTTTGGATGGACAACAGACAAGTGGGCAAAGGGAGACATTGGACAGTGAAATACATGAAAAATAATAATGATTTATAAATTATCAAGGGTTCGTGAGGGAGGGGGGAGGAATAAAGATGGGAAAAATGAGGAGGTGATACCAAGGGCTCAAATAAAAAGAAAATACTTTGAAAACAATGATAACAACATATGTACAAATATGCTTGACATAATGGATGTATGTATGGATTATGATAAGGGTTGTACGAACTCCCCCCAAAATGATTTTTTTTTAATTCAGGAGAGCTGTGTGTCAGATTGTAGTTTATCATCATGTTCATTCAATCTGTATTCTGAGTTCTGAGAAAATAATCTGAGGAGCTGGAATATATGAAGAAGAAATGTGGCATCAGGATTGGAGGAAGGCCTATGGACCTGCAATATACAGATGATACAACTTTGTTTGCTGAAAGTGAGGAGGACGTGAAGCACTTGCTGATGAAGATTACCTTTAGTAATCAACCTTCATTTTGGATTACAACTCAATGCAAAGAAAACCCACAAATCCCCACAACTGGACTAATACATAACATTATTTTAAATGAAAGATTGAATTGTTAAGGGTTTCATCTTCCTTGCATCCACAATTAATATTCACAAAAACACCAGTCAAGAAGTCAAATGATGCATTGCATTGGGAAAATCTGCTGCACAGGACATTTTGAAAGTGTTGAAGAAGAAGGATATCACTTGCGACATCCTGCACTGACCCATAGCCCTACATGGAACAACACTGGAGACACAGTGTGGGATGTGTGACTGAGCGGACTCCACCACACCGAGGCAAAATACTAAAGGCATGCAATAGTACAGTCAGGGGACCAGAGCAAGGAAGTCCTGAGGGTGTATAAAAAATAGACTTTGGGGCCAGGGCATGGCACCCCATCAGACTGGACCAGAAAACACTCCTAAAGGTCAACAAACAGACCTTGAACTATTAACAGGCTTTTCTTCCCTTTTTTTCCCTTCTTTTTTTTTTCTTCTTTTAGACTTTGCATGTCATTGGCTTTTTTGTTTGTTTGTTGCTGTTGTTTTCTTTGATGCTGTCAAGGCCATCTGCAATTTTATTTGCATATTATTATCTTTGCAGGTCTATCTAGGTAAGATAGACTGGATAAACAATGTGGAGAAGAAAACAATGGGGTCCATGATTCCTGGGGGACATGGGAGAGTGGGAGGTAGAGAAGTCACTAGGTGTTAACCAACCCAGGGACAAGGGAACAATGAATGATTCAAAACCAGTGCCAATAAGGGGTGGAGGACTGGTAGGGAGTGATCAAGGGCAGTGTAACTGAGAGGAATTACTGAAACTCAAATGAAGGCTGAGCATGATAGTGGCACAAGAGGAAAGCAAAAGGAAATATAGGAAAGAAGTACGAGGCAAAAGGCAAACATAGAGGCCTAAATACAGGCATGTACATGTGGAAATATATTTATATATGCTGGGGGATTTAGACCTATGTGCATATATTTATAGGTTTAGTAGTAGGGCAGCAGATGGACATTGGGTCTCCACTCGCGTTTTGTGTACTCCCTCAATACAAGAACACTTTGCTCAACTAAACAGACATTCCATGATACCCACCTTCCCAACACAATCGCTGAAGACAAACGTGTGCATAATTAAATGTGGCAAAGAAAGCTGATGGTGCCTGGCTATCAATCAAAATGGTGTCTGGGGTTTTAAAGGCTTATATTCAAACAAACCAACTAAGTCCACATGGAAGAAGCGCACCAGCTTGTGTGATCCAAAGATGACAATAACAAAATTCATATATGCTGAAGGGAAAAGTATCAGCACTAAAATTAATAAACAATCTATTTGGTAGAAAGCTATTGAGGACAATGGGAGCCCACAACCTATCTGCAGAGTTTCTAATCAGATTAAGCTACTGGCAAATCCCTTCTAGCCACAGGCAAGGCTTTAGAACAGCCTTACTATCTGATGGTGATCCTTGCAATCTTGATAGTGCTGAATTGAACAGGAAGCTTGGTCAGTTAACTTCCCTATTTAAAAAAAATCATTTTATTTGGGGCTCTTATAACATTCCATACATCAATTGTATGAAACATATTTGTAGATATCTTGTGCTCTCCCTATTGACCCAACCTGAATTTGTTAGGAATGCAATTATCTTTTGCTTGTTCTATGACAAAAAATTTCCTCCCTGACTTTGTAAATATTGATGGTGATCTGTTCTTTTCTTACTATTTTTTGTATTGTTATCTTTATATTATTGTTTTATCCTTAGCACTTTATTTTATTTGTTTTTTTCATGGTTTCGGGTGGGTTTTCCAGTTTGCGAATAACAGGAGGAATGGATGCTTAGCAATGATAACTGATGAAATGGGTTGTAAGGGATGCAGAGGTGCGGGTGGGAGATAGAGAGGGTGAGGGGGTTATGGGAGCAAACAATGTAGTCTGGAGTGTGGAGGGAGCACTAGAACGGATTTTGATTACCTGATCCATTTTAAGGGCCATTTAACCATGAAAAGAAAATGTTCTAAAATTGAATGTGGTCATGATTGTACAATTCTTGATACGATTGACCTATTGAATTGTGTGATATGTGGATTATGTGCCAATAAAACTGAGTGGATTTAAATAATAGAGTGTCAGATATTGAAAATTATTCTGTTTCATATTATTCTGTCCCACAAATCAATTTTGGAAACAATGTGTTGTGTGTGTGTGTAAAAAAATGCATAGGATGTACTAAACTCAGTATGATGCTTTCCTACTAAGGGTAGAAAATATGAAGAATTTCAAAAAAGTTTGTGGAATAATTGCACCATCTTTAAATCATATTTCCCCACAGGTTTTTAAGCACCTGGAAAATTTTATTCTTGTTTTAATATGAATAACTATCTGCCACACACAGGAAGTTATTTTACAAATGTAAAATCAGAGAAACAGGCAGTGGTGGTGGTGGTTGGTTCCATACGTCAGTTTCCCCAGATGGTGACCCTGTGTACATTTCAGTGAAACGGCCTGCTCCTGCGACATCCTCAAATTGTTCCCATGGGTGAGACCCTGTGGCAGCCACTCTGTCCATCCATTTTTGAGGGCCTTCCTCTTCCTGACAACTTGCCCAAATTACATGAGACAAAGTGTAGTCATCTTTGCCTCCAAGTTGCATCTGGCCATAGTTCTGCCCAAACAAACTTGTCTGCTCTTTCCGCAGTCCATAGAAATTTCACTATTTATCACCAGCACCATATTAAAATGCATCCATTCTACTTTACTCGTTCCCATTCAAAGTCCAACATTCATCTGACCTTGATATAATTGAAAATACCTCTCTTGGGTCAGGCTCACCTGAATGCTCAAAGTCACATCCTTCCGTTTTCGAAATGGGCGGCAGGGCTTATTCATTCAGTGACTATACAGCGAGTTGCCATTATGAGCCAGGCACTGTTTAAGGCACTGTACATATATAATGTGTACACTATTTATTTCTTACGTTATTATTTTTATCCCCAAACTAAAAATTATAAATTGTATAGGTTCATATTAATTTCAAACTACAAATGAAAACCCATTGCCATCAGTTCTATTCAAACTCTGAGTGATTATATACATTTTCCTGGGCTATAAAATCTTTACTGGTACAGAAATCCTCATCTGTCTCCAACGGAACAGCTGGTGGGATAGCAGCCTAATGCTTAAATAACAGTACACAATAAGCACAAAATTAACAGGGATATATAGGGAAAATAGTTCAAAATAAAAAAGACTACTTTAAAAACTGATAGGAATGCCAGATGCTTATTTTTGTTTTGTTTTGTTACGCTTATTTTGTTATTTGTACATATGAATAAATTGTTTGAACAACCATATTTAATACAAGGAACCTTGTGGATGCTGTGAATTGAGCATTAATGTTGGCTGCTAACCAAAAGGCTGAGATCTCGAATTCATCATCCACTGGCTCAGAGAAGGATGAGGCAATCTGCTTCCATGAGCATTCACAGCCTCAGAAAACCTCTCCAGTAGTGCTCCTGTGTCCTGTAGTTTTACCTGGAGTTGGCATTGACTCAGTGACAGTGGGCATGGTTTTTATTTATATCTCACATATTCTGGGACTTTATCATAAATTTATACACTAGCCTATGATGCAATGTTCCCTAACCTTCATTCCCTACTCCCCGCACTTTATGGTTGTTTTTCGGCGCCCCTGAGTTTGTTCTGGCTCATAGCAACTCTTCACAGAGTAGTCAGGAGCACTGCCTGGTCCGGTGGCATCTTTGCCATTGTTTTCATATTTGAGTTCCTTGTGACAGTCATTGTGTCTATCTATCTTATCAAGGGCCTTCTTCTATTTTGCTGTGTCTCAACTTTCCCAGGCATTATCTCCTTCTCCAGGGACTGATCTCTCTCGATTGCATATCCAAAGTGCATGAGACTGAGTCCAGCCATCCTTGTCTCTAAGGAGCATTCTGATGTACTTCCTCCAAGACAGACTCGTTTTTCTTTTGGCAGTCCATGGTACAGTCAATGATCCTTGCCAGTGCCATAGTTGAAATGCATTCGTTTTTCACTGGTTATTCCCACGAGTTCTCTTTTCTGAGTGTAGCCCACACTACCCTCCCTAAATTAGGATGTTCTGCTCATATCCACTCTCCCTTGAGAGTGTCTAAAAATAGTTACTCAGAACTCAAAACTCGCTGTGCTCTAGTCTATTCTGATTTATAGCAATTCTATAGAATAAGGTAGAACTACACTTGTGGGTATCTAAGACTTGGACTCTTTACACAGGTAGAAACCCTAATCTGTGTCGAATAGAGCCGCCTGATGCTTAGCTACTATGCCACCAGGACCAAGGTATCCTCCTCAAGATTTCTGCATCATTTGACCCTTCTTCTGAAGGGACTTTCTCAGAATATGAAGTAAATGAAACCAAATTATCATTAAGAATCAATCTATATATTAACATAATTGTAAAGCAAAAACTAAATTCAAAATAGTAGTGTAGGGGTTGCATAATAATCTGTTGTCAATTTGAGACTTATGACTGAAGGGGTGGAGTTTATCCTGTCAATGAGGTCATAGCTTGATGACTTCATTTGGAGGCATTACGGAGATAAATAACTCTCTGGAGACAGGACAGGATCACTCCCTGGGAGGCATGGCAGCTAAGAAGATACATGGAGACAAGCTGATGGCAGCCAGAGCTTTGGAGCTGGAGAAGCCATGCGGAGAACCTGCCAGCACTGAGATGTTTACACTGCCAGTGGATCCACAAGACTTTCCACACACTGGCCTGTGATCATTCTGCATCTGCCATCATCGTGTGTGTTTCGTGAGCCTGAAGAGGAATTTATAGATTGGTATCGACATATGGGCTAATACCAGACTTGTGGACTTGATCTTTACTGGGCTGAGGTGTTTTCTCAATATTCAATTGTTGTTACATATATTTGAGGCTCCGTGAATTTGTTTCTCTTGTCTACCCAGATGAACACACATAGTGTCACACTTAGGTCTCATGATGTTAGTCCACTCTTTTCTTAATAGTCTTCCCTGTGTATCTTACACAAGTGCAGATTTCGTCTTCTGGTTTTCAGAAGGATTTTCATTATCAAATCTCTTTTTAGGAATGGATATTCCTGATCTTGAATTATCAGAACTACAGAGATGAAATAACCTCCACATACTTCAAGAAAGTTTCTTCTGGCCAACCTCCATCTTTAAACTAAGAATTATATGCAATTCCAGTACCCCTTTCTCAACTTTTAAGAAACATCTTAAGAGAATCATGGAAGAGAAAGCACAAGATGATGTATTCAATTAAAATGCACATTGTTTAAATTGAGAAAGGGGATGCCTCTTTCACAATTACGAACATTTGCTTGTTAGTTAAATTGCCTTTAGAAATGCCATGGGATACTGTCTAATTGTTGGTGTTGTTTTTCAGGTTTCTTTTCCAATTACACAACAGTGTTTCCTCCAAAATAAATATATATTTGCTAATTAGAAATAACTATAATTTTAAAGGTTATTTTCTTATTCATTAAAATGATCGATTTCTTTCTTAAATGTATAAATTTCAGCATAAGTAATCTAATACTATCCTACAGAAATGTACTCATTTGGTTATAATCAGAGTAGAACTTACCAAAACCACTTTCTAGGGGCATATAAAGAATTTAATGATGAATAGGAAATCCACTCTTCAGTAATTAATAACATTCTATGATGTCAATGCAATTAATCCATATTTGATGGTCATAAATGAATGAATTGTTCCTTTTAAAAGGAAAGTCACTGGTATATTTGAAATAGAATATTTCTCAAATGGACTCTAGTGACCTTAAATGCTCACTGAAAACTATGAGCAGTTTAATCATTTGTAAGAGAAAATCCATTACAATGCCAGGATAAAAGCCACAAAGAACTTTATGTGAGGATAATGCATGCCTTAAATTGAACATGAACATCTGAAAATAAGTACAGTCAATGGAGCGATTATGTAATGTTCTCAGTTGGAATGATAATCAGAATTCCATTTGCACTCTCTAACAGCTACATGAAATATACACAGTATTTACCAGTGGACTTAATTGGTCCCAAGATGTCACTTGGTAGTCTGTCTCCATCTGGATAACATGTTTTTAAAGAGATACCTTCCTGAGTTTATTATAACAGTATTAATTAATGTCTCTATAAATAACATAAATCATGCATTAATAATTGTATAATAATAAAAATGACAATACTTAATCATGTTATGTATTCTCTAAATAACTGATATGATGCTAAAATTGGTTAACATCAATGTTTAGACATACTATATTTTTAAATAAAATACATTGTTTTCTATTGTAAGTATCATAAAATATATTTTACTTATTATTAAGAAAACTATCCCTGCTTTCTGACTAGAAATCTTCTATGCACTCTCTGATAAATGCGATTATTTTGTTTGTTTCACTGTTCTACTTCAGTCCTAAAGACAGTTTAGACTTTATATTAACTTCATACAATAAAAATAATGTGTTATTCCAACAATTGGGAATTTTACCCTAGACCTACCCATATTTCTACACATACACATACACACAAAATGCTTGAATGACACACGCAGCTAGCAATCTACTAATTGCCTACAAGGTTGATGGTTCAATTCCACCATCCTGTCTAGCAAATAAAGCCCTGAACAACAGTGTCCATGAAAGTCACAGTGAATAAAACTATGGAGCAATTCTGTCCTATGAGTCATGGGGTTATCCTGAGTCAGAATCAACTCTTGGTCAACATTTTTTATTCTGTTTTGTTTTCAATACACATCTATGTACATAAGAGTTTCCGAACTTAATAATACTTTATCTAGAATATAAAAGCTGATGTTTCTAGAAACAAGACATTTTTGACAGAAACGATAGTTTGACTACTGCTTTTACTAGAGTTCTATGATCCTTTACGAAAACATAATCTAATGTTAACCACTCTAAAATCCTTAAAATTATAAGAATACATTTCGAAGAAACAAACAAGCAAAAACTAGTGTTAGAGCAATTTTCCTTTAGGAGTATTTCGGCAAAAACTGTCTTGGCTAATTATGTTAACATTGCTTAATCAAAAATACAAATAGCTCATCCTCGACTGATTTTATAGATGAGTAGCAACTTTACTTCTTATCCTGAATTTATTCTTGAGAGCCAAAAACAGACCTGTAAATCAGCATTTAAGAAAATTTCTTCTTCTTAGTATTCTACAATGTCACTAATAGGTGGTTTCTGTGGCTAAGGCTTTACTCTTTTGTTGGTTTTACTTTTATGTGGACTTGCTTTGATTATAAATATCATAATGTATGTCTTTTTACTTCTAGATTATTCTAATTAATTTTTTGAAAATTTTCTACATATGCATAATTGTTTTCCAGTTTTAAAAGTCTTTTGGACAATTGAGAGCATCCCCACTAACATGTATGAATAGAACATTTCCATTCATCTTCCTCTGGATAATTTCTTCCAATATAATTTAAAAATCAATAACAATGACTATGTCTATAATTTTATCTCACCAATTTATTGAGCATCTTACTATATTTGACTTTTCAATTCTATATTATTTTAAACATTATTTTTGATTCTAGCTTGTTTCTTTTTAGGTCATTTTTAGTCTTGGTCATATTTCAAATTGATGATTATTCTGTCAACCATATGTATGATGACATTCACAGGTTGAGGGTTTCGGCAGCGATACAGAACCATGTCATCGTGCATCATAATAAGTAGAAATCAAAGGCGATTTAGATGCAGCTGGTCAACCTCTTAATAGAAACTGAAATTCCTATTATATTTACATTTCCTGTAAATTTGACACCTGACTCTATCATTTTTTCTAAAGGATACCAAGGAAAACAGAGGAATGGACTACTTATCAGTGTAAAAATACTATAATTTATTTATATTTAACTAATTTTGTCCATCAATTCAATGATGAATAGTAAGATATATTTATAATCCTACTAGGAAATAATACCTAAGCTTTGGTTTAAATTTTTTTTAAAAGCACTATGTCCTTCTCCAGGGACTGGTCTGTTCCTTTGGCAGTCCATGGTACATTCACCTTCTTCTTTTTATAAGCCACCTTCTCTGATTGTTCGTTTAACACAAAGATGTAGTAAGTATGGTAATAGCACACAACCCTGACACGTCTTCCCTGACTTTATATCGTTCAGTATGCCCTGGTTCTGCTCTCACTACTAGCCCTGGATCTGTGAACACACTGTACTATTATGCTGTTTCCATTCTGCTCAAGGCTATCCATAGCTCACTGTGGTCCACAAAGTGGAGGGCTTTAACGTATTCAATAAAACACAAGGAAACATCTTTCTGGTATTCTTTGTTTTCAGTCAAGATTCAGCTGACATCAGCAACAGAATCCATTGTTCCCTGCCATTTTTCTGAACCAGCCTGAACATCTGGCAGCCTCTAGTCAATGAACTGCTATAATCATTGTTCATTGATTTTTAACAAATGTTTAGTTGCATGTGACATTGAAAATATTGTTTTATGATCTTTTTTTTCAAATGAGTACAACCATGAATCTCTTCCAGTCATTTAGCCAAGTAGCTGGCTTCCAAATTTCCTGGCATCGACGAGTGAATGATCCCAGTATTTCTCAGCTTGCTGTGACATTTCACTTGCATTCAATCAGTTCTTGGAGCCTTGTTTTTGGTTAATTCATTCAGTCTCACTGGTCCTTGCTCATATGCCACTTCAAGATATGTTGGAATATTAGCTGGTTCTTTTTGGTACATTGACTTTATGGATTCTTTGTCTCTCCTTTTGATGCTTCCTGAATCACTCAATATTTTACTCATAGAATCTCGCAACTTGAGATTTGAATGTTCTTTAGTTCTTTCAGTTCAAGATATTTTGAGTGTGTTATTCATTTTTTATTTTCCATCTTTAGTTCTTGAATATTTCATTATAATATTTTACCTTGTCTTCTGAGCTGACCTTTAACATTTTGTATCAAATTCATCTTTGGGTCCTTTTGATATGGACATTTTTGTCCAATGCTTTTCCCTAAAACAAGCAATTATTGTTAACTGTGGAAAATATATAATAAAACACAAATAAATTAGTCATTATTTTTGAATGAATGTTTTCAGCAACCAGAGACCATTGGTGAGAGATCTAATGCCTTCTTATGCAAACTACATGCGCTTCATGTTGATTTGGATGTTTCTCATTCATCACTTCATAGCTCATGGCTACCAAATCTGGAAGATAACCTAAGCAAGGATTATGCATGGCCTTCCCAGTGCGAGTATAGGATAACTCAGGTTCATGAAGTTTTGCCTCTAGCAAAACATATTTTTTGAATTTTCATTTAATGTTTAAAATTATAATAAAGTTCATTTTTAGTGGCAGTTTTCTTTTGTAAGTCAATTCAAAGCGGTAATTAGTAAATTCAGAAAAATCATATATGGCAAAAATAAATTGTTACATTTTTACAAATCTGTGATAACAACAATTTATTTCCTAACCAATTACCTTGCTATTGGTTCTATGTGTGTTTCCATTGAAATACTCTATTTAATATATAATGTAGATACATTACTGTTGAACTCATGGTCAATGGCACTATAATTTATACTTTAACAAAATTTATCTAATATAAATATTTCCTCTGTAAGGCAGCTCTTTTGCACTTAAGAGCACTAGACAATACTTCAGCACTATGATTGGAAGCCATTTCTGACACAGACTCAAAATAAAAAACAGAAAATACAATAACATAAAAAATATGACACTAAATACATAGCATATAGAATATTTATTTACAATATGAGAGATGAAGTGGAAGGTACAGTTTTTCCTCTTTGACCCCAGGTGAGAACAAGCAAGTTGGATAATATTAATTTTTCACTACACTGTAGATGTCTGAAAATCACCACTACACTGTAGATGTCTGAAAATCACCATGTCGAATATTGATATTAGTATTACAAATAATTTTATTGCCTGAATATATTAATACTGAAAACCCCCATAAAAAAGGAAAAACTGTATTTGGGGATTAAATATTTAAACTATTATAAATTTCTGTAATAAATTAAATTTGTTGATTAATTGTGTGACTTGCTTCTCTAAAGGAACAACATTTATGAAGTGTGTATATGAATAAATAATGAGAGGCTTATTACAAAAATAATTTGTACAATTTTGGAGACTGACATGTTAAGCTATATGCTCACATATTTCTGAAAACCAGATGGCTTGCTGTTAGCACACATTCCAAGAATCAAACTTCAGAAGGTGACAAATCAGATGCCGGATCAAAGATTATAAACTTTATTACAAAGAATAGCCACAAATATTGGTTACACACTCAAGAAAGAATGAGGTGGATGGGGTAAAGACGGTCGGAGTAAAGCTTCCAGAATTTCATGTGCTGACAGGGCATGACTCAAGATGAAAAGAAACAGCTGCAAATTAACAGCTGGCATATTTTATAGTTCTATGGGTCATCATAAGGATGTCTTCCATAACTTCTGTGAATGCAGCAATGGAGGGAATATAAAGCAAAATATATTTTTGATATGTATTTATTTAACATATGTCTCAGTTGTCTCTTCCTTATCAGTCAAGACTCAAAAGTTGGCTTTTTCAGAGAGGTTAAACATCTTGTCTGGATTCTTTTTGCAGGAATTGACAACAAAAAATTCTGTCCTTTAGCTCAGTAGCCATTGTTCTTTCTCTGTCATATTGAATCACAGTTGCACTTCACTGTCTAATTTCTGAGAAGTGGGCTCAAAATACCAAATGTGCTTTAGTTATAAGACTGAAAATGGACTTTCTCATATTTAGATGTCTCTTACCATATGGAGATCAATCCATCACTTGGACATATGGGCAGAAGATGTGCGTAGGAATATTGAACAGGTTTCGCTCTTAAAATAACTAGATATTAAGCTAAGTACTAGGATAGAAATGTGTTTAGGAGCCAAGATTTTGTTTCCAAGAAGCTTGGAAGAGTTTCTTTGTGTGTTGCCTGAAACTTTTGAAATGCATAATACAGACACAACATTACTTCTTTATAAATTGTGTGTAAGATCTACCTTTGAGGAGTTTTCCAAATTTGATAATCCTAAAGAATGTAAAATATTTTTAAAAATAAGTAAATAATGAGAATACTAGATATCATCCATGTCCTTGTTTGAGAATGATCAATTTAAACAATGCTGAGCTTATTATGTTTTGGGTTGAAAATATTTTATTTTAATGATATATTCTAGTTTTTTTTTCTTTTTTTTCTCTCCTCTTTTCTTTTTTTACATTTTATTAGGGACTCATACAACTCTTATCACCATCCATACATATACATACATCAATTGTATAAAGCACATCCATACATTCCCTGCCCCAATCATTCTCAAGGCATTTGCTCTCCACTTAAGCCCCTTGCATCAGGTCCTCTTTTTTTTCCCCTCCCTCCCCTTTCCCCCCTCCCTCATGTGCCCTTGGTAATTTATACCTCGTTATTTTGTCATATCTTGCCCTATCCGGGGTCTCCCTTCCCCCCTTCTCTGCTGTCCCTCTCCCAGGGAAGAGGTCACATGTGGATCCTTGTAATCAGTTCCCCCTTTCCAACCCACTCACCCTCCACTCTCCTAGCATCGTCCCTCACACCCATGGTCCTGAAGGTATCATCCACCCTGGATTCCCTGTACCTCCAGCCCTCATATGTACCAGTGTACAGCCTCTGTCCTATCCAGGCCTGCAAGGTAGAATGCAGATTATGGTAGTTGGGGGGAGGAAGCATCCAGGATCTGGGGGAAAGCTGTGTTCCTCATCGGTACTACCTCGCACCCTAATTAACCCATCTCCTCTCCTAAACGCCTCTATGAAGGGACCTCCATTGGCCGACACTTGGGCCTTGGGTCTCCACTCTGCACTTCCCCCTTCATTTAATATGGTATATATATACATATACACATACACATATATACACATACATACAAACACTTATATCGTTGTTGTTTTTTTTTTTTTCCTGATGCCTTATACCTGGTCCCTTGGCACCTCGTGATCACACTTGCCATTGTGCTTCTTCCATGTGGGCTTTTCTGCTTCTGAGCTTGATGGCCGCTTGTTCACCTTCAAGCCTTTAAGACCCAAGACACTATCTCTTTTGATAGCCAGGCACCATCAGCTTTCTTCACCACATTTGCTTATGCACCCATTTGTCTTCAGCGATCCTATCATGGAGGTGTGCAGTCAATGATATGATTTTTTGTTCTTTGATGCCTGGTAACTGATCCCTTTGGGACCACTCGATCACACAGGCTGGTGTGTTCTTCCATGTGGACTTTGTTGCTTCTGAGCTGGATGGCCGCATGTTTATCTTCAAGCCTTTAAGACCCCAGTCACTATCTCTTTTGATAGCCGGGCACCATCAGCTTTCTTCACCACATTTACTTGTTCACCCACTTTGGCTCCAGCCGTTGTGTCGGGAGAGTGAGCATCATAGAGTTCCAATTTAATAAAAGAAGCTATTCATGCATTGAGGGAGTGTTTGAGTAGAGGCCCAAGGTCCTTCCGCCACCTTAATACTTGACCTATAAATATAGACACATAGATCTATTTCCACATCCTCCTATATATATTTGCATGTACTTGTCTTTGTCTAGACCTCCATGAATGCTCTTTGACTCCTAGCTCTTTCCTCCATCTCCCTTGACTTTCCTCCTGCCCTACTACCATGCTTCATTGCCATCTGGGCTAGAGTATACCTCTTCTCTAAGCAAACTTACCCTTGATCATTTCCCACCAGGCCTGCCACTCCCCCTTCTCTACCATTCGGGGTCCCATGTTTTTCCCTTGTCCCTGGGTTTGTTAACACCACTTCCTTACTCTCCTAACTCCCACCCCAAGTGCCCCCGGAACTGTAGGTCCCACTGTTTTTCCTCCAGCCTGTCCTATTCAGACAGACCTGTGGAGTCACTAACATGCACGAAAACAAGACAGAGGAAAACAAAGCAACAGTATACAACCAGACAACAAAACAACAAAAACAAACCACTGACAAAGAACAGAACAAAACAGTTCACAAGAGAAAAGCTTGTAGTTAGTTCAGGGATCGTTTGCTGGCCCTTAAGAGCGTTTTCCAGTCCAGTCTGTTGGGGCACCACGCCCTGGCCCCAAAGTCCACTTTCAGTATTCCCTGGGGACCTTGCCACTCCATTCTCTTGCTGTTCCGCTGCACTCTCCCAGTGATTTGCCTCGGTGTGGTGGGATCAGGTCAGGTGCAATTCCCACACTGTGTCTCCAGTGCTGTCCCCTGTATCGCCCTTAGTCACTGAGGGGCATCATGTCTCATAGTAGGGCCAGCCATGTTGTTCTCTCTGTGGACTGGCTGCTCTACTCAGGAACATCATCATCACGGCCTGGTGTGCCAGGCTGTGCTCCACTCGCTCCTCCTGCCCCTTCGTCTGCTCCCGTGTGCTCTGATCAGATATGTCCATCTTCCGGAGCTGCAGGGTCAATGTCGTCCTTTGGAACAAATTCTTTTCGGGGGAGGGGCAGGAATCCACTTAATTTATGGTGCTGGGGCCAGCCTCCCAGACCTCTCCACTGCTTCCCTCCTCCACGCCGGGATATTGCATTCACACCTTGCGACACTGGGTTGAAGTCTGGTCCCACTTTCCCTGTGGAGATATAAACAATACCCTCCCCTTGGGTGGATTAATGCCCCATGACCCCACTACCCTTTTCTTCCTTATATTCATCCTTTTGTTTTCCTTTCCCCACCTCCTCCACCATTGTCTACCATGTACATCCCTGGTTTTGGTCTGGTCTCTTCCTTACTACACAGTCTTCACCCCTAAAATGTTTGTATACAGTAGCTTTGTTCCTTATGCCACTTTTGCTTTTTTTAAAATTTTTTTAAATTCTTACCTCAGCGGACTCATGTTGTACTTGTCCTTTTGTGCCTGACTTACTTCGCTTAGCATGATTTCCTCCAGTTCTTCCCATGCCGCTATGTGCCTCATACGTTCATCACTGCTTTTTAGTGATGCATAGTACTCCATTGTATGTATATACCACAGTTTTTTAATCCAATCTTCAGTTGATGGAAATTTGGGTTGCTTCCAACTCCTTGCAATTGTGAACTGTGCCGCAATGAACATTGCAGCACAGATGTCTGGTCTTGGTTTGTTTCTTGCCTCTTCTGGGTATATGCCCAGTAGGGGGATTGCTGGGTCATGTGGTAACTCTATTTCCATCTGTTTTAGGTATCGCCAGATTGATTTCCATAGTGGCTGTACGTACTTACAGTCCCACCAGCAGTGGATGAGAGTTCCTGTCTCCCCACAGCCCCTCCAACACTTGTTGCTTTCTGATTTTTTGAATTGGGCTACCTTTGAGGGTGTCAGGTGGTACCTCATTGTTGTTTTAATTTGCATTTCTCTTATGGCTAAAGATCGGGAACATTTTCTCATATGTTTGTTGGCCATTCAGATTTCTGCCCCTGTGAAACTTCTGTTCAAGTCCTTTGCCCACCTTTCAAGTGGGCTATTGGTTTTTTTCTTTTTGGAAGCTAGCAGAGTACTGTAGATTTTAGTAATAAGGCCTTTGTCTGATGTGTCATTGCTAAAGATGTTTTCCCAGTCTGTGGACTCTCTTATTACTCTCTTGGTGAATTCTTTAGATGTACACAAGTGTTTTATCTTCAGTATATCCCATTTGTCGATTTGTGCCTCCTCTGTGTTTGTGTCCTTCCCTATTTCTGATAGCCTGTGTATTCCCTGCGCCAAAGTTCTCAAGTTGGTCCCAATTCCCTCATTGATGGCCCTAATAGTTTGGGGTTTAACTTCAAGGTCTGTGATCCACCTTGAGTTTATTCTTGTGCATGGAGTGAGATAAGGGTCTTGCTTCATTTTTCTGCATGTTGATATCCATTTTTTCCAGCACCACTTGTTAAAGAGGGCATCTGCTTCCCATTTGATATTTTTGGGGCCCTTGTCAAAGATCAGCTGTGTGTATGCTGATGCTTTTATTTCTGGGTTTTCAGTTCTTTTCCATTGGTCTGAGTATCTGTCATTGTACCAATACCATGCAGTTTTGAGAACTGTGGCTGCATAGTATTTGCCAAAGTCAGGTAAAGCAAGCCCTCCCACGGTGTCCTTCTTCTTGAGGAGTTCTCTGCTAATTCTGGGCTTCTTCCCTCTCCATATGAAGTTAGTAATCAGTTTTTCCATTTCTTTGAAGGAAGATGATGGTAATTGTATCGGGATAGCATTAAACTTATATAGTGCCTTTGGCAGAACTGACATCTTAACTATATTAATCCAAGAGCATGGAATATTCTTCCATTTGTTGAGGTCGCTCTTGGTTTCTTGTAATAGTGTTCTATACTTTTCCCTATATAGATCTTTTGTTTTTTCAGTCAAGTGTATCCCTAGATATTTCAGTTTGTATCCCTAGATATTTTTGTTTGGCTATTGTGAAGGGTACCACCTTTTTGATCTCTTCTTTTGTGGTCTTATCTGATGTGTATAACAGTCCGATGGACTTCTGTTTGTTGATCTTGTATCCTGCCACTCTGCCAAACTCCTCTATTGCTTCTAGTACTCCCTTTGTGGAACTTTTGGGATTTTCCATATATAAAATCATATCATCTGCAAATAATGATAGTTTCACCTCTTCCTTCCCTAGACGAATACCTTTGATGTCACTTCTTTGCCTTATGCTGTTAGCTAAAACCTCCAGCACGATATTAAATAGGAGTGGAGACAAGGGGCATCCTTGTCTGGTTCCCTTTTTCAGTGGGATTGTGTTAGTCTTTTCTCCATTGACTATGACTTTGGCTGTTGGTTGTTCATATGTAGCTTGTATTGTCTTGAGGAACTTTCCTTCCATTCCTATTTTCGCTAGTGTCTTAAACAGGAATTGGTGTTGGATGTTGTCGAATGCTTTTTCTGTGTCTATTGATATTATCATGTGATTCTTATACTTTTTCATGTCAATGTGACGAATAATCCTAACAGTCTTTCGTATGTTGAACCATCCCTGCATCCCTGGTATGAATCCCACTTGGTCATGGTGAATTATTTGTTTTATATACTTTTGTATTCTCTTGGCTAGTATTTTGTTAAGGATTTTTGCATCGATGTTCATTAGGGATATCGGTCTGTAGTTCTCGATTCTTGTGGGACCCTTGCCCGGTTTGGGTATCAGAGTTATACTAGCTTCATAGAAGGAGTTTGGGAGTTTGCCATCTTTTTCTATGTTCTGGAAAAGTTTGTGTAGGATTGGTATTAGTTCTTCCCTGAATGCTTGATAGAATTCTCCAGTGTATCCATCTGGTCCAGGGGATTTTTTTGTTGGTAATCCCTTGATAAACTTTTCTATTTCTTCTATTGCGATGGGTCTGTTGAGATTCTTGATGTCCACGGAGGATAGTCTAGGGAGGGATTGTTTTTCCAGGAATTTGTCCATGTCTTCCAAATTGTTGAATTCATTGGAGTACAATCCTTCATAGTATTGTGTAGCTATCCTTTTGATTTCATTAGGGTCTGTTGTAATGACCCCTCTTTCATCCCTTATTCTTGCTATTGAGATTTTTTCCCTCCTTTCTTTGGTTAGGTTTGCCAATGGTCTATCGATCCTGTTTATCTTTTCAAAGAACCAACTTTTAGCGATATTAATTTTTTCCATAGTTTTTTTATTTTCCCTCTCCTGAATCTCAGCCCTGATTTTTATAATTTCTTTTCTTTTGCTATTAGTAGGGTTGTCCTGCTGACTCAGCTCTAGTTTTTGTAAATTTTGTGTCAGCGTATCCGTCATGAGTCTCTCTTCCTTTCTCAGGTGTGCTTGTATTGCTATGAAACTTCCTCTGATGACTGCCTTTGCTGTGTCCCATAAATTTTGGTACGTCGTGTGCTCATTTTCGTTGGTTTCGAGAAATTTCCTGATTTCGTCTCGGATCTGCACCAGTATGCACTCCTTTTGCAGTAGAGAGTTATTCATCCTCCAATTATTTGCTCTTATTTTCTTTGTCTTCTTTTTGTTGATTTCCAGTCTTATGGCACAGTGGTCAGAGAGAGAGGTCTGTGTTATTTCAATGTGCTTAAATTTATGTAGATTTGCCTTATGCCCCAGCATGTGTTCTATCTTCGAATATGTGCCATGGGGACTTGAAAAGAATGTGAAATTTTTTGTATTTGGATGAAAAGCTCTGTAAATATCTATTAGGTTAAATTGTCTAATTGTGGAGTTTAGCTCTCTAGTCTCCTTGTTGAGTTTCTTTCCCTGTGATCTATCTTTCTCAGTGAGTGGTGTGTTGAAGTCACCCACTATAATTGTCGAGTCTGTGATTTCTTTCTTAATCTTTTGGAGTGTTTGGTTCACGTATTGAGCTGGTCTCTCATTCGGGGAATATATGTTTACAATGCTTAGTGGTTCATTGCCTATCATTCCCTTGAGCATTATATAGTGTCCCTCCTTATCTCTTTTTATGGTTTGCACTTTGAGGTCAATTTTATCCGAGATAAGGATTGCAACCCCTGCTTTTTTTGTATTGCTGTTTGCTTGGTAGGTCCTTCTCCAGCCTTTGATTCTCAGCCTATTTTTGTCTGTAGCCTTGAGATGTGTCTCCTGTAGGCAGCAAATTGATGGGTTGTGTTTTCTAAGACATTCTGCTAGTCTCAGTCTTTTAATGCCTGAGTTCAGGCCATTGATATTCAGGGTTATTATCTCCATGTGCGGACTCTGTGATGCCATTTTATACTTTTAGTGTTGGGAGTTTTCCTACTTTCCTTTCTCATTAGTGTGTGTTTTGTGTGTGTATCATTCTTGACTTCTTTCCATCCTTAAGCCATTGCTATCTTGGGGTCTGTTTTCTCTTTGTTGTGCTCTGGGTGAGGTTGTTCTATGTGCTGGTCTCTTATTTGTGCTTGGTGAGTGTTGTTCTTCTGCCCATACTGAGTCGGCGAGGATCTTTTGTAAGGCTGGGTTTGTTGTAACGTATTTTTTGAGTTTTTCCTTGTCTGGGAAGACTTTTACTTCTGATCTTGATCGATAATTTGGCTGGGTAGAGTATTCTTGGATTTGCGTTGTTTTCTTTCAATTTTTGGAATATGTTACTCCACTCTCTCCTTTTTTTCATAGTTTCTGCTGATAGGTCTCAGCATATCCTTATGTGGGAACCTTTATATGTGATTGCTTGCTTTTCCCTAGCTGCTCTCATGATTTTCTCCTTTTCCTCAAAGTTTGAAAGTTTAACTATTATGTGCCTTGGTGATTTCTTCTTGGGGTCCCGTCGTGCTGGTGTTCTTTCAGCCTCCTGGATGGTTGCTTGGTTTTCATTCATTAGGCTGGGGAAGTTTTCCTCCAAGAATTCTCTCGCTATTGTTGCAGATGACTTCTTTGTTGTGTCTTCCTCCGGTAGGCCAATAATTCTAATGTTGTTCTGCTTCATAGCATCAGACATAGCTCTTAGGTTTTCTTCGGCTTCTCTGATGCTCTTATTAGATTTTTGTTCACGTTTATTAAAGTCTGCTTTGCTGTCCTCCACGCCACTGATGCGGTTCTCTGATTCCTCCAATCGATTCTCAAGGAACATGATTCTGCTATTGTTTTTCGTTACCTGCTCCTCAAGCTCCTGTATTTTCCTTTGGTTTATGTCTTTTATCTCCTCTATCATTTCATCCTTTTTCTGTAGTGTTTCCCTCATATTCTGCATCGCTCCAAGCACCATTCTGAGAGCTTCTTTGTATGGCATCTCAATGTCTACTTCTTCTATGTATGTTGTTATGTTCAGGACATCTTCTTCCTTTGTCTTTTTTTTCTCCTGTTTTTTCGTTGAGGTCGTTGGGGGTGATGGCTGTTTGCGTTGAGTTGTTTTTGAGGGACCAGGTGCCATTTTCTAGTCTCTCTCTGGAAGACTTATAGGAATTCTTCTTCGATCTGCCTACAGCTGATTTTGCTATGGGATTAACCTACCACTTTATCTTCCTGTGGCTTCCCTATCAGGGGAGTGCCCCAGATGGCAGATCAACTGCCTGCACCAGTGTTGCAGAGGCTGGGCTGAAGTTCCCGCTATTGGTTTGAATATTGATAAGTGTTGGCTGAGCTGCCTTATATCCCCAGGTACACAGGCAGGAACTCCCTGGTGAGAAGTCTGAGGAGTATCCCCTGGAGAGCAAGCAGGCCTTACTCTAGCCTTGGGCTATCTATGCAGGGTGGAGCTCACCTAGCTGGGTGTGACCGAGGCGCAAATGCCCTAGGGCAATGGGAGTGCCCAGTAAGTCCACAATGGAGTGTGAGAGAGCAGGGCAGGAACAAGGGGGGTGAGAAAAATCAAAATGTGAGACTAGACTGTGCAGGGGTACAGGGAAGCGAGGGAAGCAAAAGAAACTATGTAGCTGAGTCCCACTCCCTGCCTGTGGATCTACAAGGGCTTACTCCCTGCCCCAAGCCCCAGCGGTAGTTCGCAGCTGAGCCCCAAGAAGGGTAGCAAGAAAACTGCTGAGCCGCCCCCAGAGAAATGGGGGGACAGAGAGCAGAGATGTTAACAGCGGACGCCGTGTAGCTGAAGCTTGATCCCTGCCTATGGAGCTGTGGGGGTTTGGGTTTATTCCCTGCTCAGACCACGCGGCTGCGGCTGCGGCTACGGCTGTGCCTTGAAAAAGCCCCTACGCAGCCCTCCAAGGCTGTGTGGGAATCTAAAGCAGAGACGCAAACAGAAGCAACAATGTAGATGAACCCTGATCCCTGCTGGTGGAGCCGCAAGTGTCCTGTTCCTGCCCTGAGGCAGATAGGGAAAAACTGTGGCTGTGCTGAGACCAAGCCCTGCTACAGGCTCCAAATGGTCCCGGCTTGGGCAGATCTGGCAACTGGACTAGGGTCGAGCCCCAGCCGGCTTCCACTGAGGTAAGCCAAAAGCCCCCAGCCCCTCAAAACCCCGTGGATCTGTGCCTACTTATCTTCATGATGCACCTCCTGCGATCCAGTGGCGTTGAATTTCACTCTGAGCAACTCTCCTGGGCTGGATTCTGCGGAGTACCTCTGGTGTGTGTCACTCCGTCGCCATCTTCACACATTGCTTTTTTTCTAGTTTTTTTTTTTCAATGAACACTCATGGTTGAAGATAAAAGAGTATTGTCAAAAATTGTATAATATTTCTTCTCTTGTCTGATGTAACTGGAAAGTAAAAACTAATTTATCTGTGAGATTAATGAAAGTATGTAAGATATTGTTAAATGTACTTAGAAAATGCATTAATATACTTCTAAAAAGAAATAGAATAACAATAATATTCTCTCTAGCCATTTTCCAGCAGCCCGCCTCCCCAAAAAATACTCAATGGTAGTTGGTAGGTTGATTTAGATTATTAGGTAACTTGAATAGAGATGATTTGTATTTATATGATCAGAACCTTTCCAAAGAACAGATGAATATGATGGAAATGTTATTTAAAATATATTATCAGCCAAATAAAATATAATAATGGTGCTTAAAGAAGTTCAGGCTGCTTTGAAAGTACTAGCTAATGCCAAGTATCCAGGAATTGATGGAATACCAATTGAAATGTCCCAGCAACTCACTTGTCTATGCCAGAGAATTTGGAAGATTGCTACTTGACCAAATGATGAAGAGAATCATAGTTGTAATCATTCCATAGAAAAATAATAAAAAATAATTAAAAAAGAAAAATAACTGAACAGAATGCTAAAATTATAGGACGATATCATTAATACCATATGCACGTAAAATTTTACTGAAGAACATTCTTTATTTGTAGCAGCAATACATTTTCAGGGAGCGACTAGGGTGTCAGGCCAGAAGAAGAAGAGTATGAGGAACAAGTGAGAGCATTGTTGATGTCAGATGGACCTTGACTAAAAGTGGAGAGTACCATAAAGATGTATGTGTGCTTATTGGTGTTTACTATACCAAGACATTCAACTAAATGGATCATAACAAAATATGAATAACCTTGTAAAGCCCGGGAATTCCAGACCCTTTTCTTGTGCTCATTCGCAGCCCGAACATCAATCAAACAGCAGTTGTGCAAAGAGCAAGGGCAGACTAAAAGAGTGGAAAATCAGTAAAGTTGTGTGTCAGTGATGTATGTTCTTACCACAGTCAGTCAGTCTGTTTGTTCAGCAGATCATTAGAGAAGAGGACTTATATGAAGAATATGTCATGAGAACTAGAAAAATGCTGAAGAGCCTGCAATATGCAGATGGCACAACCTTGCTTTGCTGAAAATGAGGAGGACTTGAAGCACTTGCTAATGACCTGATGAATAACAAGGGTTCTATCCTTCAATATGGATTGCAACTCGATTCAAGATGACTAAAATCCTCATAACTGGACCAATAGGTACTGTCATGACAAATAGAGAAAAAAACTGAAGTTGTTAAAAATATTGTCTTGCTTGGATTCACTATCAATGTTCATGGAAGAAGCAATCAAGAGATCAAATGACCCATTGCATTGGATAAATCTGCCACAGTAGGTGTTTTTTAAAGTGTTGGAAAGTTAGGATATTACCTTGAGGAATAAGACTCACCT
The DNA here is from genome assembly GCF_050624435.1 of Tenrec ecaudatus. NCBI lineage: Eukaryota > Metazoa > Chordata > Mammalia > Afrosoricida > Tenrecidae > Tenrec > Tenrec ecaudatus. The sequence goes on from NC_134531.1 coordinate 240,150,193, forward strand.
GACCCAAGCCATGGCATTTTCAACTATCTCATATGGAAATGAGGTTGGGCATTCAATAAGGAAGACTAAATAAGACTAAGTCTTGGCATTCTTGCCCTTACTTCTCCAAAGACTATTCAGTTTCTTCTTTCAACAATCCATGCTACTGTCCATTTTCTCCCCCAGCACAGAATTCAAACACATCAATTCTTCTTTGGTCTTACTTATTCGATGTTCAACAGTTACATACATGTGAGGCAATAGAAGATACCATTGCTTTGATCATGTGAAACTTAGTTCTTAAAATAAAATCCTTGCCTTTGTGTACTCTAAAGAGGTCTTATGGGACAGATTAAACTCATGCAACACAAATGTTGATTTTTTGACTGCTGACTCCATGAGCATTGATTTTGGATTCAGGAAAGCCAAAATCGTTGACACCTTCCATCTATTTTCCATTTATCATGATGTCACCTAATGGTCCAGTTATGAGGATTTTAGTCTTCTTGACGTTGTTTCAATTTGTGCTGAAGACTGCAATCCTTGATCTTCATCAGCAAGTGCTTCAAGTTCTCCTCACTTTCAGCCAGCAAGATTGTGTCATCTGCATATCACGGGCTTTTAATAAGCCTTCCTCCAATCTGGATACTACTGTTTTTCTGCATCTAATCCAACTTCCCTGGAATTCCATTCTTCTCAAGCTTACGAAAAATTTTAATGACCCAAACAGGAAAATTCCTTGGCATAGACAATAAAACAATGAAATCCCTCTCCAGCATTAACTACTTCCAGCCAAGACACATCTGATGTTAGCAATGATCACCATTGCTCCACATCCTCTTCTGAATCCAGTCTGAGTCTTTGGCTGTTCCAAGTACTGCTGAAACCATTATCGGATGATGTTCAGAAAAATGTTACTTGTCCATGATAGCAATGGTATTGTTATGCAATTTGAGAATTCTACAGGGTCACCAATTTTGGAATGGGTACAAATTTGGATCTCTTTCAGTCAGATGGCTATTGAACTGTCTTTCAAACATCTTGCCATAGATCAGTAAGGCATCCCAGTGCTTCATCTGCTTATTGAGACATTTCAATTGTTATAGTTTGATTTCTGGAGCCTTATTTTTGGTTAATGCTTTCAGTGAATCTTGAATTTCTTCCTTCAACACCATTTGCTCTGTCTACCTCCCAAAATGGTGGATTGTTGGCTAATTCTTTTGGGTACAGTGACTCTATATATTCTTTTCAGCTTTACTATTATTATTGTTATTCATTGGCCTTAATATATATATCACATCATTTCATATTTCAAGCACATCAACATAATTGTACATTTTCTACCACAATAAGTCTTGAACATTCTTTTTTTATGGACCCCATGACATCATCAATTCTTCATTCCCCTGCCACCTCCGTGTCCACCTCCCCCAAAACCCTTATTCCACTGGCTGGCTCAGTCAGGTTCATCAGTCCTGGTAGTCCTACCACAAAAATGGAAAAAAAAAACATATACCACAACTTCAAGAGGGTGACCCCAATTATCTAACACTCTCAAGATACCCCCTAATATATATAGAAAATCATAAACAAAACAATACAACCCCCCAAATATAAGATTTTGGTAACTAGATCAGGTCCACCATATAGCCTAAGGGAAATATTGTAACAACTTTTAACTGTTTAAGTCAGGCTTCTGCCTTTGACCTTCTATATGTGACTTATCAATGAACTCCACTTAGTGACCACTTTCCTCCTATCTCTTCATTGTGGATAGAGGGAGTTCACCAGTAGTTTATGTCCTGCCTAGTTCCATCTATGACTCTCGGACTCCCACACTCATCCATAGTCTTCTGCCAACTAGATTCTCAGATTTTAGGCTCGGATACTAATCTCTCCCTTCAATTTTTAATTCTATGCTTCACAACGCTTCATTGGATTACAATGGGGTGCTTTTTCCATGTGCACTTAGTTGACATCTCACTTAGATGGCTGCTGGTTTGGAAACCAGCCTTTAAGACACAAGATGCTATTTTATCTGAAAACCACGCACCATCCGAGTTCTTCACCAAATTTTGCTGTAGTACCTGTCTTCTCCCTTTTTCCTTCCTTTGAGGCAAGAAAGAAACAGAGCCTAGTGTGAGCTTCCACACAATTCCTAGACCTATGTTTGTTTGCCTTGGTCTTTCACTTTATTCTTATTTTGGAATTGACCCAAATATCATGTTATTATGTTGCTCAATCTCGTCAAGCAGAATTGGACCATTGCTTCCATAATCAGTTCTCAAACATTCTGTTTCCTTCTGGGTATTTTGACATCATCTCCCTTGTTTTCCCCCTTCCATGCACCCTTCCCCAACCCCCTTGTTTAACTTGCTGTCCCTATAGGTTTATCCATCCTGGGTTTTATTTACTGAAAAACAGAAAAATTTATGTCACAATTTCAAGAGTATAATTCCCCACTACATAGCACCTCTGAGATATTTATACCCTGATATGAACAAATGAAAACCACTTACATTAGAATGATTGTCACAGGTTTACCAGAATAATACATATCTTAATACAACATATAGAGCATTGGTAGGGGGCTTCTTTCATCATTCAGTATTTTGCCCATAAAAACTTTCAATTTTGCAACTTGAAGTTTGAATATTTACTTCAGGTCTTTTAGTTTAAAACTTTAAACTTCTTCCTTTTTGGTTTCTATGTCTAGGTATTTACACATTTCATTATAGTACTTTACTTTGTCTTCTGGAGCTGCCCTTGAATATTTTCTATTCATCTCTACGGTTTCATAATTTCTTCCATTTGCTGTAGCTACTCTACGATTAAGAGTAATTATCATATTTTCCTCTGAAATACAGTTTGATCTTTTCTTTCATTTAAAAAAAATGATCTTTTGCTTTCTTCATGAATCGTGTTCTTTTTTTAACATTTTATTAGGGGCTCATACAACTCTTATCACAATCCATACATATACATACATCAATTGTATAAAGAACATCTGTACTTTCTTTGCCCTAATCATTTTCAAAGCATTTGCTCTCCACTTAAGCCCTTTGCATCAGGTCTTTTTTTTCCCTCCCTCCCCGCTCCCCGCTCCCTCATGAGCCCTTGATAATTTATAGATTGTTATTTGTCATACCTTGCCCTATCTGGAGTCTCCCTTCACCCCCTTCTCTGCTGTCCATCTCCCAGGGAGGAGGTCACATGTAGATCCTTGTAATCGCTTCCCCCTTTCCAACCCACTCACCCTCCTCTCTCGCAGTATCACCCCTCGCACCCCTGTTCCTGAAGGTATCCACCCTGGGTTCCCTGTGCCTCCAGCTCCTATATGCACCAGTATACAACTTCTGCTCTATCCAGTCTTGCAAGGTAGAATTCGAATCATGGTAGTTGGGGGGAGGAGGCATCCAGGATCTGGGGTAAAGCTGTATTCTTCATCGGCACTACATCGCACCCTGATATCTGCCCTCTATCAGGAATTTGGTATTAATGTTCAATAAATATTGTGATGACTTCCATATTCAGATAGGAAAAATTCCAAGTCGTGTTTTAGTTCTCATAAATTTCTTTGAATTTTCTTAACTTCAACCTCAGCTTAAATGTAGCATGCATTTTTTCCTGATTTTAAGCTATGCTGAATCCACTTACTCTCTTCCAAGGATAGTTACTAAGAATTTTCCCAGGAGCCACGTGTTATCGTTGTTAGGTGCCTGCAATTAATTCTGACCCATAATAACCCCCGTGTACAACAGAATTAAACACTACCCAAACCTCCAGCATCTTCACAATCCTTCCTATGTTCTAGCCCATTGTTGAAGCTGTCAGCTGATCCTTCTTGTCAAAGGTCTTCCTCCTTGGTGCTGCTCCTCCAGTTTACGAGGCATGATGTTATTTTCCAGGGACTAGTCTCTCTTAATGACATGCACAAAATATGTAACAGTCTTACATGCAAGATCTAGACATCCTTGCTTCTAAGGAGAATCATGGCTATACTTATCCAAAGTCAATGTTTTTTCTTGTTGGTATTCTGACAGTCCATGATATTTTGAATATTCAAATTCATTGATTCTTCCTGGGACTTCTCTATTCAGTGCCCAGCTTTCACATGAGTGTAAGGTGATTTAAATTACCATGGCTTGAGCCCGGTCCACATCCTTTCTCAATAGCTTCCTTATTTTCAACACTTTAAAGAGGTCTTGTACAGCAGATTTACCTAATGCAATGTCTTCTTTGTTCTCTTAACTGCTGCTTTCCTGAGCACTGATTGTGGATCCATACAAGATGCAACTTGACAGCTTCAATCTTTTCTCTATTTGCCATGATATTACCTATTGGTGCAATTGCGAGGGTTTTGCTTTTCTTTATGTTGGTTCCAAATAAACACAATTAAATGTCCTCTAAATCCCATTTTTCACAATGTTTTCTTTACTTTATCATCACCCACAGAGTGGAATGTCATTACCTCATAATTAAAACACAAACAAATATCATATAGATATTATCACATTTCTTCCAAGATCCATCTGATAACAGAAATGATATATATTGCTTCATGACCTTTACTGAAATTCCATTGAATTTCTGGTTATCATCTTGTTGCTGAAACCAACTTTGAATTATTTTAGAACAATTTTATTTCTGTGTTATATTAATAATATTCAATATTTTTCTCATCCCACTGGCACTTGCACTTTAAAAATATGTACATAAATGAATATATTTAATTCAGTGAGACTGGTAGTTGTTTTTCTTGGCATACATAGATGAGTGCTTCAAGTGCTACATAAATTTTTTGGAAACATACAAATTGTTATTCTGTCAATTCTTTAAGCCTCATCACTTGTGCCTTCCATGACACTATAACTTCTGTAAAGTGCTTCTTGCTCATATTCAACTTCTTAAATGGTTGACTGTAAACTCAATTTTTTATATACTCTGTTTTCTTCCCAACATTTAAAAATTTTCCTTTGCCATTCAATATTTTCCAGTTTTGTTGTTATTTGCAGATGTTTTGGAGTCCTTTCAAATTCATAGGAACCCGTGTACAACAGAAGAGAAGCTTCCTTGTCCAACACTGCTCCCATAATTGTTATGCTTGAACTCATTGATTTAGTCAGGGTATCAACCCATCGCATTGCTACCTGCCCTCTTTCAGATGATCCTCTAGGTTATCAAACATGATTTCCTCTTCCAAGGACAAACCTCTCTAGATAACATATCCAAATATGTGGGCCAAATATTAACATCCCCGTATCTAAGGTACATTTTGGTTTTTCTCCTTTCAAGAGAGATATGTTTGTTCTTCTTTTAATCCAGACTATTTTAATATTCTTGCTTAACTCATAATTCAAACATATCAATTATTTTTTGATTTTCCTTATTCATTGAACATTTCAATCTTTTGTCCATCTGTCATTGAACTCTAATGGTCCAGTGTGTGAGATTTTGTTTTCTAGACATTGAATTGTAATTCATACTGAATGCTTTAGTCCTTCATCTTCATTGGTGAAGTTCTCTTTGTTCTCATCTTCGAGTTCTCTTTGCTTTCAACAAGAAAATTTGTATTGTTTACATATCATAGCTGATTGATAATAAGTTACTCCAGTTCCTATATTGAATTCTTTTTTCATATAATACAGCTTCTTTGAGTATTTCTTTTGCATGCAACTTGAATAAATATGGTGAATGAATACAACCCTGAAACAGACCTTTCCTGGCTTTAAACCACTCAGTGTTACCTTGTTCTATTGGAACAGTGCGTCTTCGTCCATGTACAGGTTCCACACAGGACAATGGAGGGTTCCCGAATTCCAATTCACATCAGATTTTTTACCCAGATTTTTTACAGTATATTGGTGGAAGTTACATCATTAGCAAGTTAAAGAGGTGGTTTTTCATTCTACGAGGTCCTCAGATTAGTTGAGGGTCCTTTGAGGTTTCACATTAAATTCCCTTTTAAATTAACTCACCTGTTATTTTCAAACCTTTCCTTTTACTCTGCTCTAAGTAATGTTGCCCCTAGTCAGAATTCTTTCTGAAGAGTGGGACAAGAAGTGAAAGAGGAGAGGCTTGAAATTTTGAGCCTATTTTCGGTAACATTGGGATATGTTTAATGTAAATGAGATGTACTGGCATTGACACTCTTTCCTCAGTCATTCCTATAGATCTTTAGAATAGGTTGAAAAACTGGTGTATACATGAGCTTGTGTACATAATATTTTATTGGAAAATAATTTATTGTGAATGCAATTATAAATGTATGGCACCTTTCATGATACAAAGACAGCTGTAGTTGCTACTGTGACCAGATGAGTTAATAATTTACTTTATAGAAAGAGCTTGATAATTCTTGGTTTAAAATATCTATGATCTATTACTTTTATACCTGCTACTGAAAGAATTCCTAAAATAATGTAAATATATTTTTAAGAGAAAAGCACTATCTTTTATTATTTTACTTCATACATAAAAACAAATGCTAACATAAGCAAAGATTTATAAAGAAAATTCTGCTGGTGATCTCTAAATATATTGGATATTCTATCTCAATTCTTTTTTTCACTTTTTAAAGATATGTAAGTTTCATAAGAAATACAATTGAATGCTGTTCCTCTATATATTATGCATATTGTTTATTCTTAAAAATTCCTTTTTAAATTACTTCCTTCTGAAATTAATTATTTCAAAAGAACTTGTAGCATTAAGATTTGCGCATTTAATTGTTTAACATAATCAAATTATTTAACACAATTTAACTTAATTTTATACATTTAAAAAATATGTTGACTTTTCAATCAATCTATACTTCGGAGCATTGCCACTCAAAACCAGCACTACAGTTGAATAAATACCTTTAATTGAAATGTACAATTATTAAGGCTAATTTTAAAGATATAGTATATTTATTGGTATATTCCAAGTCATTATTACCATTTCTTTTTTTCACCATTTCTTATGGTTACAATTTATTTATATTTTAGTTAAAAGATCTATTAAAAACAGTTTTTTTAAATGGAGAGGTAATCTAGATATAGTTGTTTGAAACCACCAGCAACTCCAAGGGAGAAAGATGAGACTTTCTACTCTGGCAAAGATGCAGTGTCTGAGATCCAGATTTCGGGTTTGCTTTGTCTTTTTAGGGTTGCTATGAGGTAGACTTGATTGGATGGCAGTGAGTGAATTCAATGGAATGTTTTGTTTGACTTCCTGATGCAAAGTTAAAATCATCATCTCTATGTATGTTTTTAACATTGTTTTAAAACTTCTTCTGGGGTTATATATATAAATAAGTAGACTTAACTTTTTATTTAACTATTGAATAAGTCAATAATGACAGATGAATCTAGCTTTCCACATATTAAGGAATTATACAGCTTTTTCCAAGACAAATGTTATATGCAATTTGAAGGTCAGAGAAAGTGATGAAAGAGTTACAAAGAAACACTTAATATTAATGTATCCTTAATCATCTTGTCTCAGAATGAAAAAATGAGATGTTTACTGGATTGGTTATACAGATAGGGTGGCTAGGTATATTTTGGAGAGAGGCAAATCATTGTTAAATTTAAATGGCTCTGAAATTTCTTGTGACAGAGCTAAAAAGAAGAAGTGTATATATATATATATATATAGTATTCTATGTTGATCTATATGCTTTTGCTGAGAAAATAAAATTTGCCTTATTGACATCTTTATTTCATTAATAAATAAAAATAAGATATTTATAATTATATGAATATCAAATTATAACTGGTTTTCGCTTTAAGAAAAATACACAATCAATTTGCATTCTTATCTTCTTTGTCTGCAATTAAATCTTTTTTTTTTTTTTAGTTTTTTTTTTTTGTGTGTGTGTAAGAGAAATATACTACTACTCAACCTCTACTGTAAGGTTGGTAGCCCTGAGAACTCCTTTATTAATGTAGCATGTTATGGATGTCTTTCTGCTCCTAATGGAATGAGGAGCAGATATTTCCACATGCAATGCAATTAAATCTTAATACAGGCAGTAGAGTTGCTGTGAATCTGAATGATGGTGCCGGAAGTTGAATCCCTCAGGCTGGAAGGCACTCAAATATAAGTGAAGAAGATCTGCCTTCTCAAAGTATTTGAACATAACATGGGTACAGTAAAGCATGCACGAGTAAGGCTTTCAAGACCTGCATTTGCTGATAATATGCAAAATGAGAAGAAACAGCTGCGAACATGAATTAATAGTCATATATTGGATGCACCACGTCTGACTAGGAAAAGTGGGAGTTGTTAAAGATGAAAAAACAAACAACACACACACACACACACACACACCTAGGCATTTGTGGCATTTACATAATCTGTCAACTTGTGAAGGGGTGGACAGACTCTAGTCTGTCAATCAGGTCTCAGCTTAATGACCTCATTTGGAGGTGCAACGGAGATAAATAGCTCACTGAAGGTCAGATACAATCTCTCCTGGTGAGGCATTCCTGTTGACAAACCACATGTTGCTGTAACTATGCTGATGCAGCCAGAGCCTGGGAGCTGGAGGAGCCATGTGGAGACTTGCACCAGCAGTAAGGTGCTTCCTGCACCACTGAATCCAGAAGACTTTCCACCTACTGGTCTGTGATCTTCAGCATCATTGTATGTGTTGCATGAGTCTGAAGAGGAATTACGAACTGGTATTGGACATATGGACTAATATCAGACTTATGTACTTGATCTGGACTGGGCTGGCATGTTTTCTTAATACACATTACTTTTTATAAAAAGCTCTTTCTTATACACACACAAGTGTATATGAATTTGCAATTTTTGTCAACCCAGACTAACAGCATTAATCAGCTGAAATAAACTACTATTGGTCATTACGGATCAGAAAGTTTTATGGTTTACTGTCTGGAGAATGACAGATTCAGGAAAAATGGAGTCACAATATCTGTCTAAAAAAACACTTCAAGATCTATCACGAAGTACCATGCTGTCTGTAAGAGAACATTATCACTGCATACAAGGAAATTGAGTCAATACTATTATTATTCAAAGTTGTGCACAAACTACTAATGTTAGTAATGAAGAAACTGAAAAATTGTATCAAAGTCTTCAGTCTGAAAGTGATTAAAGATGCAACCAAGATACATGGTTAATTATTAGTGATTGACATATAAAATTTGGGCAGAAAGAATAATCGGAAAATATGGTCATAGTGATAAATGAAAACTAGATATCCTGTGATAGAAAAATTTTGTAAGACCAATGACTTCATCATAAATATCATTTTCAACACACAAAAAATGGCTATACATATAAAAAAACAAATTCACTATCTTGCTGCAAAGAGTTGATGGAGAAGTTTAATATCAGCAGCTAAAACCCACTATGAATCAACTGTGGAACAGAGCATCAATTGCGCATATGCAATTGAATTTTGATGCTTGAAGAAAGCTGATGCTAGTCTATGAAATCCAGGTATGAACTTGGCCATAACCCATGTGCATTAGAGAGCATCTCAGGAGCATATTTGTAGCACTGAGCGTGACTAACAGAAACTCAGATGAGCTGTGCCAGGAATTCAGAATACAACACATGGCGAAAGCAAATTGTGAGGATTCCAGTTTTCAGAAGACTCTGGCTGAGAGTAGGAGCCCAACATTCACTATTGGGATCGTCATAGTAAATAAGCACCCGGCGAACTCCCTCTATCCACGATTGAGCGATGAGAGGAAAGCGGTTACTAAACAGAGTGCATTGAAGAGAAGAGTATAGAAGATCAAAGACATCAATCTTACTTGAATTATTAAAACTTGGTCAGTTAATTTCCCCGTCTGACGCATGGTGGACCTGGTTTTCCAATTTCTGTTTGTTTGTTCATATTAGGGAGTATCTCAGAGGTGTTAGGTCATTGAAGGTCACCCTCATGAAGCTGTGTGATATGCTTTTATGTGTTTCGGAATATGAAACCTAGGATTGATGAACCTATAGGGACAGCAAGAAGGATAAGAATTTGGGTGCGTGAGGGGGTATGGTAATTGGGGGGGAGTGGTAAAAGGGAGACGATGTCAAGGAGTCAGGGAGGAAAAATATGTTTGGAAACTGACTGTGCTAATATTGCACAATTCTGGTAGACATGATTGAACTATGGAATGTTAGGGTACTCAAAACAAGCAAACATAACACATAATTGCACTGGGCAAAGAAGAGCTTTCAGAAGGCATTTCTCAGACAAGGGGAGCATTGAGCAACTTTCTCCGAGTTAGTGCACCCAGTGACGTTGCCTGGGAAGATATTCTCTGGGCACAGTGATTTTTTTCATAAAAGCAGTTTCGCTCAAACCTCATTTTTTTTTTTTTTTGCGATGGCTGATTTGAGTGAATAGTGTGAGGCCATGAATTTTTGTTTCCTGTTCATGAAAAAATGCCACATAAACTGTTGTGATTTTGAACTCAACTTATAAGGACAGCTCTATGGGAAAACTCAAGTGTACGAGTGGTTTTCCCATTTCAAAAAATGTGAAATATCGATTGATGACAAACCTCCTTCCAGACACCATCAACTTCCTCAAAGTTCATGTCCACTTGTATTGCATTTGCAGTTCATTTCACCAGATCAGACTGGTAATCAAGCTTTCTATTTTGAGATTCTGAAAAAGTTTCTTAACAGTGTGTGACAAAAAACCCTGATTGGGGAGAGACAGGAGATGGTTTTGCTACCACGACAATGCACCTGCTCAGGCAGCCCTCTCAGTGGGACAGTTTTTGGCAAAAGCAGCATGCCTCTCTTGACCCATGTACTCCCTCACCTGACCTTGATACATGTAACTTCTTTGTTTCTGCAAATTCAGACAGACAGCAATGTGACAATGTAGAAAAGATGAAGAATAAAATGAGGGAGGTGCTGTGAGCCATCCAAATAGATGAGTGTGAAAATTGTTTCCAAAAAAAGGAATCACAGATTCGACAAATATATTAAGTGTAATGGTGAGTACTTTGAAGGTGATAAGATGGTTTTGTAAAAATAATTTAAATACAAATGTTTTTAATTCTGGGTTTTATTGGGGGTATACATTTGTGTGCATTAACTCTTAATTAATAATAAATTTTAAGAAAAGCAAGAAACCTTCAAGCAATTTTAAAAGGCAAGAAAGAAAGAAAAATTCAAAGTGGATGTCAGGAGAGATAATTAAAATGGTCCTTAATCATAGCGTAGTTAAGGCAATGGAAGAAATTATGTAGTCATAGAATTGAACAGATAATTTCAAAGGTGAGCTCAAGAAGACAAGGTAATATTTTAAAATAAACTGTAGAAAGACCCAGATTCAGAAAACCAAAACAGGAAGAACATGCTCTGAATATCTTTTGTAGAAAGCACTCGAGGGAGAAAAAAATTAAGCCTCGAATTAGAATCTTGTAAGTTTCTATCGGCAAAATATTAAATGCTTCAGGAAACATCACAAAAAGATGGAAACATACACAGTCACTTTACAAAAAAGAACTAGTCAACATTCCACAATTTCAGGAGGTAGTATCTGAACAGGAACCATTGTTACAGAAGGAAACAGTTCAAGTAGTGTTGAAAGCAATAGCCAAAAACAAGTCTCCAGGAGTTAATGGAATATCAATAGAAATGTTCCAACAAATCATAGGAGCACTGGAGCACTCACTCATCTCTGTCAGGAAATGTGCAGCTTGGCCAACAGAGTGGAAGAGATGCATATTTCTATCCATTCTAAAGAAAGGTGAACCAACATCATGCTCAGATTGTAGATCAATATTATTTAGATCACACACAAGCAAGATTTTACTGAAGGTCTCCAAAAAATTGTTGTAGAAATACAGAAAGGGAGCTGCCAGGGGTTCGTTCAGTCAGAACAGAAGTCTTGGAACAAGACATATCATTGGGAATGTCAGATGGATCTTGATAAAATACTAGAAAATTGTTTACTTTTGTTTTATTGACTATGCAAAGACATTGTATTAGCATCACAAACAATGAAGAGCCTTGAGAAGAATGGAAATTCAAACTGATTCATTGTGCTAATGCAGAATGTGTGCATAGGTGATGAGGCAGTTGTTCAAGTACAAGGGAACATTACATGGCTTAAAATCAGGAAAGCCACATAGCAGAGCTATAGCTTCTCACCATATGTATTCATCTGTATGCTGAGCATATATCCAGAGACACTGCATTATAGGAAGAGGAATCTAGCATCCAGTGTGGAGGAAGACATAAATAATCTGCTACTCGCACATGAAACCAGCTTCCTTGCTGAAAGTGAGGAGGACTTTAAGCATTTGCTGATGAAGGAAAAGTATTGCAGCCTTCTATAAGAACTACAACTCAATGTAAAGAAGATCAAAATCCTTAACATTCGGCCAATGAGTAACATCCTGATAAATGGAGAAAAGATTGAAGTTGTCAAGTATTCCATCTTTCTTGGAATCGCAATCAATTCTCATGGAAACAACAGTCAAGATCAAATGATACAGTGCATTGGCTAAATCTGCTGCACAAGCCCTTTTTAAAGTTTTGAAAATGAAAGATATTACTTTGAGGACCAGGGGGTGCCTAACTCAAGATATGGTGTTTTTAATTGCCTCATATTCATGATAAAGTTGGATATTGAATAAGGAAGACTGATGAAAAATTGATGTACTGTGATTTTGAGCTCAGGAAGAATGGAAGAACCATGGATTGTTAAAAGGACAAAGAAACCTGTTGAAAGAAATGCGGCCAAATATTTATTAAAGGCAAGGGTGGAAAGACTGTTTTCTCACTTACTTTGGACAAGTTGTCAGAATATACCAGTCTCTGGAGAAGAACATGATGGTTGGTAAAGTAGAGGGGCAGTACATACATGGAAGATTCTTGACAAGATGGATTGACAGAGTGGCTGCAACAATACACTCCATAAGAGCAATTGTGAGGAAGGGGCAAAAGGGCCCAGCAGTGTTTCCTTTTGTACATAGGGTCACTCTGAGGCAGAACCAGCTCCACAAAGCCTAACAACAACATGAGTCACAAATGCAACATACAGCCTGCCTCTATTTCTTTAATGCTGCCTCCCCCCACACACACTATTATTACCCCAGTGCTACCTTACAAATCTGGCTAGAGCAGAGCGTGTACACTGGTACAGATAATTACTCTCAACACATGGAATCCATGACAGATAACCCTCACGAACAGTTATGAGAGCAGAGATACCAAGAGCACTGGGGGAAGATGGGGGCAGAAAGGGAGAATTGATCAGAATGATTGACATATAATGGACCCCCGATGGAGGAGAGCAAACAACAGAAAGGTGGGTGAAGGAAGAGAATGGTCATTATACGATATGAAAATAATAATAATTTATAAATCATAAAGGGATCATGAGGGAGGAAAGGTGGGAGAGGGAGGGAAAAACTAGGAGCTGACCCAACTGCTCACATGGAAAGAAAATGTTTTGAAAAGGATGATGGCAACTTACGCACAAATATGCGTGACACAACGGATGTCAAGCAGGATTGTTAAAAGAGCTGTAAGAGCCCCCAATAAAATGTTTGTTATAAAGAGTACAGCCTAGGGGGTTATTGATAATATTTTATATCCAAAAAATGGCAATGAGACTTCCAAAGGTAGCCCAAGTCATACATAATAGCCCAGTGAATGGATTCTGGGCTCCCACTTAATTCTAGCCCCAACCCAAGAACAACTAGTTCTTAGGACGTGGCTCTGCTCAGCACATGTTTTCATGATGAGATCACTGAAGTTATGAAGAAGTATGGTGAATAAAGCAGATGGTCCCCAGCTGTCAAAAAGAACAGCTTGTGGGATCTTAAAAGCTTGTATTCAAAAATAGTCACCGAAGTGAGGTGTCAATTCATGGGAGAAGTTCACCAACCTGTGTCATTCAAAGTTGATAAATTATGAACACCCACTTTGTAGATGGTAATGGAGGACAGTGGAAGGCCGAACTCCATCTAGAGCACCTAACCAAATTAGGCGTCTGACAGTCCTCCTCCGAACACGGATAGAATAGCCTGCTATCTGACAGATTAGTGTGAACTTGATCATGGTGGATGGAACTATGATGATGCCTAGTCATTTGATCTCCTCCCTTTTGACCCATTCTCTGTTTGTTCTAGGTTTAAATATTTCTTGCTTGTTCTCAACAGAGGTTTTCTCTCTGGATTATTTTTGTATTGTATAAATTATCAATTATTTTGTTTTCTTTTGGGTATGTTTTATGAATTTATGAAGCACAGAGGAATGTATGTATCGAGACAACAATTGATGTATAAACTTATCAGGGATGAAAGGGAGGTTGAGAGAAATTGGGTACCAAATAATGACTATGGATGGTGGGGGGGAGATACACTAGAACTGACTGTGATGATGTATATACAACTCTTTTAAAATATGATTGAACTATGGATGTGTATGAGGTGTGAATTATATCACAGTAAAACTATTGGAAAAAATGAACAACAGGAATTGATTTGATGGCAGTGAGTTTTGTTTTGGTTAATTGAGGTTAAACCTCAATTTCAAGGAATTGGCATGATTCTAAGCAACGTAATTTAAAATACTATTATTTATTTTCATGGATATAAAATTTATTAGTGAAAAGTAGCCTCAACATTTTCCATTTTCATACATGCAATGTATTTACAAGTATTATACAGGAATTGACTGATTTTAAAAATAATGTGGTATGAGGAAGCTTTTCTATTTAAAAAACTAAAGAGTTATATGACTTCTCTATCTTAGAGAACATGGTTGTAGAATATATGTCAGAATCAAAATTACAAAACTGTGCTGAAAATGATAAGGAAATAACTCACTTCCCTCCAGTCAGTTCAAGCTCAGAGGTACGCTCTAGGACAGACACTGCCCCTGAGACAGTCTGAGCCTGGGACTCTCTAATGATGTTTCATAACTGCTCTGCCTTTTTAGAATACTTGCTTTTTAGCCAAAACATAGCTGGAGAGATCCCTTTCTTTATTTTACCATCTATACAGGGATTCTTGGAGCTGATAATTAGAGGGCACCGCTTCACCGTAAGAGAAAGACTGGGCTTTCATTTTGTAAACAAATATCGTTTCAGAAACCAGTACACAGCGGGTTGCTATGAGTCAGCCCCGAAAGGATGGCAGTGAGTTTTCTAATTTTTTAATTGTAAATTAGAGTCAACCCTTCTCGATCTCATGTATAGGGAAAACAAAATCGCTCAGTCTTGTTCCATTTTGATATTGATTATTACGTTTCAAAGTTGGCCCATCTATTAAGAATGTTAGAGAGGAAAGGATGAATGAAATGCAAGCACAGACTAGAATCACTGTCAGGGTCGCCTTTAAAGTGCAACGCTGCCCTCTACCAATCATTGGCCTTCAGGGGAATTGTGTGCTACTCCCCATGGCTTAGTGCTTTACTCTGGGGGCTGCTAACCATCAGCTCCATACTTGAAACCTCCTAAGTGCTCGGTGATGGAAAGAGGAGACTTTCTACTCCTGTACAGATTTCCATCTTGAACACCTCAAAAGGCAGCTCTGCCCTGTCCTGTAGGGTCACTATGAGTAAAAAAAAATTCAATCTCTATCCTATTTCCAGTTTATTAATTTTGCTTTTCAAAGACTTTATTGTTAATTGGGTGAAATTTTACAGAAAGATCATGTGTTTCACATTTTAAAATTCATATATATGTATTTATTTATCTAATCTAGTTCAGTAACCACAGTGTAATATCACCCATCATAATTCTTCCCTGTGACTTCAATTTTCCTTCCCACTTCTTTCCTCACTTTTTGAAATTTGTACATGGACAAATATCACCCTTTTGATCTCAAATGGGTGATTATTCTAAGTTGTGCATTTGGCTGTTGTCACTCTTTCTCTTACAAACTTGTCTATAGTTGGGCTGAAAATTGAGCCACAAATATGCTTGATTCTAGACCTAAAGAATTCTGGGCTAAGCACCCTTAAGAGACCCACAAGTCTCTATACAACCATAAACCCTAACCTCCTTTATGATCATGAGCTCAGTTACACAAGATCCTACACTTTCTAGGGTTTTTGTTCATGTGAGCTTTTTCAGAGTAGCTGGTAATTGTAGGTGGGTACCATCTGGTTTTTCTGGTCGCAAAGTAGTGGAGACTGATGTTCACATTGTCTATTAGTTCATTGTGCTAACTGCTTCCTTGTTTCTTTGATTATCGTTACCTCTCTTTTATCCAGATGGGGAGAGACCAAGAGTTGTACTTC
Source organism: Tenrec ecaudatus (assembly GCF_050624435.1). NCBI lineage: Eukaryota > Metazoa > Chordata > Mammalia > Afrosoricida > Tenrecidae > Tenrec > Tenrec ecaudatus. The sequence goes on from NC_134531.1 coordinate 240,166,402, forward strand.
AGGTAGCCGCTGAGAAAATTTTAAGAACTTAGAGGTCACATGCCAAAGGGCTATGGTTGATTGTTATGCCAATTGACCTTGGTGCCTCCCAGGACTATAATCCTGACTCTCCAGGCACAAGAACTCATTCTCCGAAGGTGCTTCGTTATCTTTAATATGTCTTCAAAGGCATGTGTTCAATTACATTCAAGGATATATGTGCAGCAAAGGCAAATAACCAAGTACAAAAGCTCTCTGTCAAACTTACATATGTCTGTGGGATAATCACACTCCCCTTCCACACCTGTTCAGCCCTCAGGTCTAGCATGCATCTACTCTTGTAGATCACAGTTTTTGCAGGAGTGTGTATGTTACAGTATTTACCTCCGTGGCCTTCAATTCGAGCCATTAGTTCTTTATCCTATCAATTCTCACAACCCCCTTCTTATTGTATGTTTCATTTTCCTTCACCAGCAAGCAAGTGTACATTCATACAGATATACATACATACACACCTCTATCTATCTATCTATCTATCTATCTATCTATCTATCTATCTATCTATCTATCTATCATTTATCTATCTCTCTATATTAGATTTTGTCTTTCTAAAATACTCTGAATTCACTCACAAATGCTTGTGGATTGTACTATCACCATTATGAAGTCTTTTTCCTCATTCTTACAGCACACACCATCAAGGACTCCTGTGGCTAAAGTGCTCCGTTATTACCTTAAAAAGGTCAGTGGTCCAAACCCGCCAGCTGCTCTCTGAGAAAAAGACATGGCAATCTACTTCCAAAGACAACAGCCTTGGAAAGCCTGTCAGGAAGTTCTTCTCGGTGCTATAATGCACTATGAATTGAAAGCAAAGGTAACAAGTGTTTTTGTAATAATGCCTATAACTGCTTGTGACTTTTTCAGAGCGTTGATGCCCCGACCATTAAGAATCTTTATTTTTGAGTATATATGAAATGGGAATGTTATTGTAACTTAACGTCTGTATGCAAATTCTAGATGAACTCAAAGAACTGTGCTTCCTATTCCTACATTCCATGAACATCGTTAGCGATCATTGGAATGTGTGCTTCTTACCCAACTAGAAATCGAGTTTTTCAATGAAAATGAGGCAAAGGATCTTGAAACCATTGCCAGTTAAGATCTAACTACATTCTAGCTTAAAAAAATGAAAGTCGCTTCTGATTCTTTGATTGGAGGTTTTACAAAGACAAATATAGGATTATTTGTATATAACCACAAAAAAGATCAATATACACTTTGCAATATGATTAATTTAGGCATTTCCGATTCAATTCACCGAATACTGAGCTCCAAATAGGGCTAAATAAACAGTAATCGTGCTATATTACCCTTTTATAACTCCTATTTTAAGATAAAAAGATCTATTCTATGTAACACTTGTCTAATATCAATGTACAATGTCATGTTGGTTCTCTGTGTAAGTATACTTAGGACTATATCTATAAACTACTTATACTTTATGTACTTGCTCAAAGTTGTATTTCCTAGTGGGCAAATGTGACAAGTGTTAACCAAAGTACATCTGCAGGTCTTCGTAGGCTCACAGCTAGAATTGGTCCATGTAAACCTGACAGAACTATTGGCTATATTCTTCACTGTAACTGGGAGTAGATCAATTTGGCAATCTGATGAGCCATCTATTAAACATGCTGTACCACAGAATATCAAGGTCTGGATATCTAAATTTGGAACTGGTGTTTAAATTTGTACTTTGGTAAATGAGCCACTTGGTGTTACTTATGTCTTTTCCTTTTCAGATGCTGCCAGTATACACCTAACATGGAAGTTCGTCCAAATAGTATGCTCTATTGCAATAGCCTCCTCCCTGGGTGATGGACTGCAGAGAAGAGGGACTGTGAAACATATGACAAAATAATAATAATTTATTAATTTATGAAAGGTTCATGAGAGAGGGGGAGTGGAGAGGGAGGAGGGGGAATATGAGGAGCTGATATAGAAGGCAAATGTTTTGAGAATGATGATGGCAACAAATGTACATATGTGCTTGACACAATAGATGGATGTTTGGATTGTGATAAGAATTGTATGAGCCCCCAGTATAATTATTTTTAAAAAATCTAAGCTATGGGGCACTGGTTAGTTTTAGGAAAGAGATACAACATGTATTAGAGATTTAGTTATATGTAAAGTGGTTTAAAGAAGAGTGAGTTCGTGTGTTCACATTTTATTTAATGTTTTCAGGAAGGCCCTTACAAGTGAGCGTAAGAAAGAATTGTTAAATCTGCAGGCAGAAGTGTGAAGAAAAAGAACATCTTGGAGAAAGGAAATCTTTTAAATATTAGTAAGCATTATCTATAATATTTGAAACAAAGTAATATTAACTCTTAAATATGTGGCAGCCATCAGATTTGTGTTCCTCCATCTTTCCCAAAACTCACTTAAGAGACAGCCTTTAGTTAGAGGATATTAAACCAAAAGTAACGATAATGAGATTGAAAAAATAAATCAGGCTTTACAATTATAACTAATACACATGTGGGGTATATTGCCAGAACATGGAAATGATTAGAAGTAAAAATATAAACTTACTTAATAATTGAGCAAACTTTATATTCCCAAATTACACAACCTGAAACAACTGATAAATGGCTTTGACTTTTGAAGTCATAAAAACAAGAAGCACTTAGGTTCCCAAACGAAGCGCAGTCAGAAACATAATGCTCAAAAAGATGATGCCAGTGCTCAGGGACTAGAGATTAACAGAATGGAAGGTTTTCTTCACTCTCAGAAACAAATTAAGGAATGTCCGCCACTCCCAGGGCAGTGACAACACAGCACACTTCCTTTAAAGGCACGAACAAGTGACGGCTTTCTGTCCCAATTCTTGCATTTTCTGAAAAAGAGTAACTTTTATGTTTAACTAATTGAACTGCTTCATTGTTTCCTTGGGTGGGAAGATGGCTTTGATTATTAGTGAATTAATCCTTGTGTTCAGAAAGTCATATTTTCTTACCATAAATTAAGTAGATGCGGACATCAGGCTTTAGGATGCATGGGATTTGGGTTACTTGTGGTGGGGAATGGCTGAGTGTGATATGGGAGTGAAAAGAATGATATAAAATAAGAAATGCCAAGCAAAAATGAGTGAGCTTTTATTAAAACATAAAATTATTAGCATATAATAGGCAGATTGTTTCACAGTAAATAAGTAAATAAGTAGTCTATTTTATTTTCTATATTATATTAGGCAGGTTGAGGAATAAGCCAAAAAACAAAGAACGCTGCCATCAAGTTGATTCTAATTCAGAGTTAAATTGCTCCATTTGATTCTCAGATTGTAAATCTCTTTGAGAACAGAGAGTAAATTATCTTTCTTCTGCAGAATAACTGATGGGTTTGAACTCCTGACATTGCAGTTAGTAGCCCAAATGCTTAATGCATTGCACCATAGGGCTCCTAGTGTGATAGATACATATCATTTTATTTGAAGTCTTCTTCACTATAAAAATTTCTGAAAAACTTAGGTTGCATTAGACATGGGACAAAATCCATGTCTCATTAAAAAAAACACAGACACAGTTTTAGCAGACAATCAGATTAGTAATTTAAGTATAATGCAAAGAGTGGAGAAGAATATTTTTGTGTTAGTGGAAAATACTCAATTTAAAGAAGCACAGTTTACTTATCCTTATCACACACCTAGAAAAAAAGAAAATTGTGAAATCAGCTGTAATTGGCAGAAGAATAAATAAGTATATTTGATTTATGGGGTATATTAAATCTTCCCAATTAGTTGAACTTTACACTTACCCTCATTAGAAACAATTCAGTAAAACAACAAAATAGAAAATTTTGTGTTTTTTTAATTTTGTGGCAGGGTCATTTTCTAGTGTTTTGCAGGTACAAATCTAAGGACTGCCATCACTTGGTAATGATTAATTATGATCATAATAAATAATGAAATAAACCACAATTTTACGGTCCAGGCCAAGAACCAGGACAATTGATATTTTCAGTGGCCTCATCTACCTCTCCAATAGTTATATGATATGTTAATGAAGGATAAGCATCCTTTACTTTCCTATAAACTCCCTATCATCTTTATATCGTAGGGCCTTTCATTGAATAATCTTCCCCAACCAAGGGCACCCGCAATCTAGATGAGATGTATTATAATTTACACACATTCTTAGTGCAGACTTTTTTTTTAAGTATAATAAATCATTTTATTGGGCCTCATACAACTCTTATCACAACCCATACATACATCAATTGAGTAAAGCACACTTATACGTTCGTTGACCTCTTCATTATCAAAATTTGCCTTCCACTTGGGTTCCTGGAATCAGCTTGTTTTCCTTTTTTTCCCTCCCCCTCCCTCCCGGATCCCCCGTCTCCCATGAGCCCTTAATAGTTTATAAATTATTCTTTTATTTTACACTGCCCGGCGTCTCCCCTCACCCACCTTCCCATTGCCCATCCCCCAGAGAAGAGGCTACATATAGATTCCCGAGATTGGTTCTCCCTTTCTACACCCTCTTCCCTCCCGGTGTCGCCACTCTCACCACTGGTCCTGAGGGATTCATCCAGTCTTATATTCCCTGTGTTTCCAGATCCCTACTGCACCGCTGTGCATCCTCTGGTCTAATCAGGTCTCAAAGGTAGAATTGGGATCATGATAATTGGGGGTGGGAGGAGGAAGTGTTCAAGAACTAGAGGAAGGTTTTGTGTTTCATTGAGTTGCTCATCTCCTCCCAACTACCCTCCTGCAAGGAATGTCCAGGTGTCTACAGATGGGCATTGGGTCCCCATCACGCACTCCCGTCATTCACGGTGATGTGATTTTTTTTCCCCCCTGCATTTGTTGTTTGAAACCTGGTCCCCTCTGCCCTTGATGATCACACATGTTGGTGTGCTGCTTCCTTGTGGGCTTTGTTGCTTCTGGGCTAGATGGCCACTTGTTTACTTCCAAGCCTTTAAGTCCCCCGACGCTATATCTCTCAATAGCTGGGCACCATCAGCTTTCTTCACCACACTTACTTATGCACAAATTCGTCTTCAGCGTTTATGTGAGGAAGGTCATCACTTAGTGTCGACTTTTATGTTAAGAGAAGAGACTAAGATTTATGGAAATTATCTTCCCCACCTTTCATACTTCTTAATTTTCATCTAGTTTATTTACTTATGAAACCAGTTTGGCGTCTCCTGTTTTAATCGCTTTCTTCAAAAATTTAATTGTATCAAAAGGACACTTAGTACTGTTTAAACTTATGGACAATTGACAAAAAAATGTTTCTTTTTCATATGTACATTGTGTTATCCCAAATGGCAGATAAATAAATTGGCTTAGAGAGGGGGAGAAATACTTTTAAAAGTTGGGAGAGTATGATTATGTGAAAGTCCTTAAATATTGGTATGTTAGTAAGTTATTTCATTAGTGTTTACTAAATTTATAGGAGAAAACGGATAATATCTGTGCTTTGAGATCACTATCTCAAAATCATTTGAATATACAAGTAAAGGTTGCTTTCAGAATAAACTGAGGAATATAAAATTATAATTAAAAAAAGAAGAAGAAAGGCTTTCAATGAGCTCCTTTGACTGCAGAAGCTGTTCTACGAATTGATACCTAATAATTGTGAGCGTGCTACCAGAGGGGGCAGTGATTCTTGTGCCACACAGAGGGTCGCAGTGAGGCCCAACCACCTCAACAGCACCTAACAACAGGAACATAAACAACATAAAGGCAATGGTACCTCCAATACTAAGCCTTTGTTGATTTATACCACTGACATGTGGTAGATTATCTTTTTCAACACCAAGCTGTTGAATGGAGGCCTAACGCTGCGGTACTGATTGTCTCAGAAACTGAGTATTATTATATGGCTGAGTCACTTGCTTCTCCTTTATCTATCTATTTATTTATTTATTTATTTATTTATTTATTTATTTATTGTTTCATCAACCACTGTATTTTAAGGTCATCAATGATTTTTTTCTTTTTTGTTTCTCAGGTCACTAAATTCTATTTTATTTTATTTGGGGCTCTTACAGCTCTTATTAAAATCCATAATGTGTTGTTTCACACACATCTGTACATATGTTGTCATCATCTTTTTCAAAACATTTTCTTTCTATTTGAAACTTTGGTATTAGCTGTTCATTTTTCCCTCCCTCTGCCTTTCCTCTCTCATGTCCCTTTGATAATTTATTAATTATTCTTTTTTTTCATGTCTTACTCCAACAGTTGTCTGACTTCATCCACTTTTCTATAGTACTGATGAAACACACAGCCTTCCTCTAGTTCTTAAATGCTTCGTCCACCCCCCACTCCCACTATCATGACCCAAATTTTATCTTACAAATCTGGCTAGACCAGAACATGTATACTGGTATAGAAAAGAGTTCACAACACAGGGAATCCATGACAGATAAAACCCTGAGGACCAATAAGGGAAAGAGCGATACTAGGAGAGTAAGGGAAGGGGGGCAGTGAGTAAGGGGGAACAGATCACAACAATCAATGTGTGGCCCTCTCCCAAGTGGATTGACAGCAGAAAAGTCAGTTGTTTCTTCTCTTCTGCTTCTATGTGTCCTTACATGGCTGACAAGCCGAGAGTCAAAATGAGCTTAAAATTAAAAGCCAAAAGAGGGTCTGATTTAATACTAAGAAATTTGGTATTGTAATCCTTTTTAATTCTTCGTTTTTTCTGTGTTGGAATTTTTTGTCATTTCTTACATCATCTCCTGGAATTTACTTCCTTACAGATGGTATTGCCTTGGCAAAGGAGGACTCTGAAAATCCCTACCAACTCTCATTGTTTAGGATTGGCTTTCGTTGCTTCACTCAGCCTGAAGCAAGGAGATATTTTGGTCTAAGCACACTTTTATATAGCTCTGGTTCATTATAACTGGTTTTTTTTGTGTGGTTCATAAGATAAATTGAGATACTATAGACAATCATCGAGGAATGAATTAAATCTATTCAAATTTCTGTGTGAATAACAAAGTTAGAAATGCTTATCCATAACTGTTGATTAGAATGTTTTGTGCTTTTATAAATTTAATAGATTCTTCATATTCATATTAATTTTACTCCAGCCCTGAGACAAATTGTGGAGGTGCAGAAATAGTATGTATAAATATTAAAAATTTATAATATAACAAATGCTTGAATAACACATTCTATTCTGCTATCTTGAGAGGTACCTGTTTATATTAGAACATAAAAAAATGCTTAAATGTGTAAATAAATGGCTTCTAGATTATCCACTAAATGTATTATTATTGCTTATAATTAAACAAATCAATAAATTCGTGTATTTTAACATAATTTCTGTTCTATCAACAGAACTTGCAAGAATTGCAAAATAAAATGGAATTTTATTCATTATTCAACATTTTAATAAATTTTATAACATAAGCTACAAAAAATAAAGAATAGGCATATTTAATAACATTTAAAATATTTTCAATGTCAAGTTAAAAGCAATGTTCAAATATAATCAATGTATTTCATGATATAAAAAATTAAATTTATTTAAGTGCATACTCATTGTTTTACAAAAATAAAACTATGCGCAGTTTTAAAAAAATATTTGATGCTACTGATTTAAAGAAATAATACTAGAAATAGGCCTCACATGCACATACAATTTGAAAAATAATAAAAAACATTTATTGTTCAAAAGGTTTTTTGTTCTTCATTTGTAGTTTGAAACTACTATGAGCATTACACTAATATTAAGTTCCTCTTCTTTGGGTAAAATACAGTAATTACTGAAAGTCCATAAATATTATATTTTCAATATTATGTTAGTATTGATTTTCAAAATTCACAAACTTTAGTGAGAATATATTCTGAAAAGTGACTCCACAAAGTTCTCTTTAAGAAGAATATGTCCCCTACTCAATGTTTGCCTCAGCCTTTACGCTTGCTGAACTCCCTAAGGTAATCACTTTCAACTCTCATCTGTATTGCTTACATTAAGCTCTGTGGTTCATGTTTTACTTGATCAGTGTTTATAACAGATGCTGTTTAAAATGCCAATGCAGTTTTCAGCTGCAATCACTGAGTCAGGGTTTAAATCCAACATCTGGCACTATATGTCAGCACCTGAAGTAAATAACACTCTTCGTGATGTACTTGTCTGGCCCCATAAATGTGTTCATTTGAAACTGTCATTGGTAGATGCCATGATTTATTACAGCTCATGCTTCTTCAAAATATCCTCCAAGCCACCGTTCAATAGAACAGTCAGACCAAGAGCAGTGCTGGCTCTTTGAACATAGTCTTCCTTGCTCTCTAGGTAGAACACTAGAGGACAAGGGCTTGAGTAATGAAATTGTGAATGCTGAAAGAAGCGTAGTCATTTAAAACTCGAAAGAAATAAAGCAAAAATCAAGTAAGACAGGCAATAGCTGTTTCCATTTCAGCTGACTTCCTGGTCGTTTGTTGCTTTAATGTAGAACAAATCCCTGGGGCTTACTTAATGGACAGCATTATCAGACCAGCATCACTGTCAATATTAAATAAATATGTGATATGTACGTGTCTGCTTAAGTATTTGAGTTTTAATGGAATGTCATTTTCAGCAGCATTGAAATCAGAAAACCACATGCATTTAAATGAACATGTATGATGAGATAAGTAAAAAATGAGACATACTTTGAGGGTAAACAAATAGAACTCAATTGAAATAATCTAATGATTTATATACCTTTGAATTGCAGCATTGAAGAATATTAAAAGTACCATGGACTCCGAAAGGACAAACCAAAAAAAAAAAAAACAGTCTTGGAAGAAGTAAGGTGAGAGTGCAGCTTAAAGGCAAGGACAGCAAGACTTTGTCTTAGCGTACTCTGGACATGGTGGCAGGAGCGATTAGTCCCTGGAGAAGTGCGTAATACTTGGGAAAGTAGAGGGGAAGCAAGAAAGTGAAAGGCAATGACATCTTTGTTATTATTAATGCAACATGTGCTTATTAATCCTAGTGCTTCATGATTTGCATATATCTTTAAAAATGATTTCCTATTTTTCACTCTTTTCTCATTTGCTATTTTGTTCAGACAAAGTAGAATCCAGATTTAGTACTATTATGGCTTTTCTTTCAAGTTTGACAATGAAGGAATGTAAGTAAATATGTGAAAAGAGTCTTATATAACATATACACTAGGTAAGAGTGAAGGGCAGCAATATCAGATGTTAGAATTGGATTTTCAGAATTTGTACTCACAAAATTTTAAAAATTATTAATACATTGTGCAATGCTAAATGAAAGACAATGGCTTGCTGTACATTAACCACAGTTATGCATGTAAAATGAGAAGAAATTTAACACAATCACATGAAAATATTAGGTAATACAGATATTTGTGGGATTATATTATGTCAAATATTTGATGGAAGCCAATTAACCCTTTTCATAGGGAAGAAAAGTGGGCATAGCAGGCCACACAATCTGACATAGTTTTCCCAGCAACTGCCTTCTTGTAACAAGTTGATTTCACCTGACTTAATTATCAATAAGCACGTGGCCATCTAGCTCAGAAGTAACAAAGCCCACATAGAAGAAGCACACCAGCCTGTGTGACCACGAGGTGCCAAAGGGATCAGGTATCAGGCATCAAAGAACAAAAAATCATATCATTATAAATGAGGGTGAGTGCAGGGTGAAGACTCAAAGCCCATCTGTAGTAGGTAACTGGAAACCCCCTTACTGAAGGGTTGTGGGGAGGACATGAGGCTGTCAGAGTCCAGGGTAGCAACGATGAAACATATAACTTTCCTCTAGTTCTTAAATGCTTCTTCCCCCCACTATCATGATCCCAATTCTACTTCACAAATCTGACAAGACCAGAGGATGTGCACTGGTACAGATAGGAACTGGAAACACAGGGAATCCAGGACAGATGACCCCTTCAGGATCAGTGGTGAGAGTGGCAATGCTTGGATGGTGGAGGGAAGGTGGGGTGGAAAGGAGGAACCAATTACAAGAATCTACATAAAATTTCCTCCCTGAAGGGTGGAAAATAAAAACGTGGTGAAGGGAGAATTGGCCAATGTGTGATATAACAAAATAATACTAATTTATGAATTATGAAAGTTTCATCAGGGAGTGGGGAGTAGGGAGGGAGAGGGAAAATTGACAAGCTGACATTCAGGGTTCAAGTAGAAAGCAAATGTTTTGAGAATGATGAGGGCAACAAATGTACACATTTGCTTGACACAATAGATTTATGTATAGATTGTGATAGGAATTGTACGATTCCCCAATAAAATGATTTTAGAAAATTATGGCTTCATTTACTTCATATTCTACATGGTTTTCTTGGTGTAAGTATAAATGCATGTGTGACTGTGTCTATGTGTGTGTTTGTGGTATGAGTGAGTCTTAGTGTACTTATGTCTGGGTCTATTTTAAGCTTCAAAAGTACAGCTGGAGGAGTGCTTTTATAAGTACTTGTTTTGATACTTAAATAATTTTACCACTGTATCTCATCACAACTCCTTTTATTAAAATATTTTAAAACTTCTGGGTGTATTATGGGAAAAGCATTAATGAATTAATCAATTAATGATCATCTCTTATAAGGTATCATGAAATTTCTGAGAACAAAGGGTTGTTACAGCATTATCTAAAGTGCCAGAGAGTCTCATAAATGTATTAAGTGTCTTTAAATTCCACAACTCTATAAAGAACAGTAAGGAGTTTCTTTAAAGACGTTAGTTAAGCTATGATCTCGCGTAAATTCACCCTTATGCAAAATCATTTGTTCCTCAGGGAACAATGCAGCTGAAATAAAGCTTTGGATTTCAAACTAGACTATTATGAACCATGCAAATTAAAACACTCGACAAAATGTTAAGCTCCAGTTCCCAAGAATCATAATTACCTTTATGAATAAATAATTATGATGAATCATATTTTAAATGCTTTTATTTTATACAGCTGAAAGCAACAGATATAGAAATATTGAAAGAGTAATATATTCTAGTTGTTTAAAACATACGCCTGCTCTGCATTTCAAGGAGTCATGCTTTTAGAATATATCATTTAAAATTAAAGAAAACATGGTTCAAAGACTGTTTTCCATTTAAACTATGTATCAATTCCAGAAGGCTTAAGACACCACTAAAAGTTTGAGATATAATGACAATAGATTTAGAGACCTGCAGAATCTACCTACTTGTTAACAAATGTTCTCACAGAAATCTTTGCACGTGTTCAACTTGATGGTACTATATGTGTGTTTGTCGAAGTTTACATTAAAATGTATACTTGCTCACTGCCACCAAGTTGATTCTAACACATAGCAACCTTGTTAAGTCTGCTTTTGTGGGTGTCTGAGTCCGTAAGTCTTTACAAGAGTAGAAAGTTCATCTTTCTCCTCAGGATCACCTGGTGATTTCAAACACGCTCTATTGATTACCCAACCATGCCACCAGACTGCCTCTAAGATATCATAATATATATAATGTTAATGTTTTTTGGTAGGTGCTATCAAGTTGGCTCTGACCTACGGGCACCCTATGAACAACAGAACCAGATGCAGTCCTGTCCTGTGCCATCTTGTTCTGATGCCCGAACCCATTGATGCAGCCACTGGGTCAATCCATCACACTGAGGGCCTTCCCTGCCTTTGTTAACACTCTACCAAGAATGGAAACCTTCCCCAGTGGCTGATCTCTGCTGGTAATATGTCCAAAGTATTTAAAACAAAGTCTTGCCATCCTTACCTCTAAGGAGCACTCTGACTTTACTTCTTCCAACACAGATTTGTCCTTGTAGCAGTCCATTAAAACAACAAAATTCTCAGAGCTGTCAATTCAATGCTGACTTATTGTGACCCCTGTGGGTTTCTGAGACTGTACCTATTTACAGGAGTAGTTTGAGACCCCAGTCATTCTCCCATGATGCTCCTGGTAGTTTCAAACTGCCGACCATTAGGATCACTGCTCGATGATTAACCATTACACCACCAGGGCTTCATGGTACTTTTAATACTTCTCCAGTACCGCAATTCAGAGCGACTGATGCTTCTTCAATCTTCTTTATCCAACGTCCCACTTTCACAAGCATATGAGGCAATGGAGAGTACTATGGCTTAGGTCAGGTACACCCCCATCCTCAAAATAACATACTTGTTTTCAATATTCTAAAGAAGTCTTGGCGAAAGATTTACCTAACACAATACACCTTTTGATCACTTCACTTCTGATTCCATGATCATTAACTGGATCCAAGCAAGACTCATGGCAACTCTGTTCTTTTCTCCTTTTTCATTATGTTACCTATTGGTCAAATTGGGAGGATTCTCCCCTCCCCAGCCCCTCCCTTGAATTGTAGGCCAAAATAAAGGCTGCAATCCTTGTTCTTCACCAGGTGTGTGTCAGTCCTCCTCACTTTCAGAAAGCAAAGTTGTGTCATCTGCATTTCTCTGGTTGGTAATACACCTTCCCGCATTCCTGATGCAGCATTCTTCATAAAATCCAACTTCTCTGATGATTTGCTAGGCATAAATATTAAACAAATCTGGTGAAAGGGTACAGCACTGACACACACCTTTTCTGATTCTACCTTTGTCTACCTTTGCTATGTTCTCACAAACACCTCTTGATACCTGTAGTAGTCCCATGAGCACAATGATATGTTCTGGAATTCCCATTCTTCACAAAGTTATCCATAGTTTATTATTATCCACAGAGTCAAATACATTTGCATCATCAATAAAACATAATAATGATACTAAACTATTATAATGGCACTTGACTATTGAAGGATGTTTTATCAAATCTGCTATGATTTTCTTCACTCTTTTTGTTCGTTCTATCCAGTCGTGTCTTCTTTGTTATTTCTCCAAAGCTTGCAATGTTTAAAAATATAATTACACAGTCTAATCTTATATAATAAAATACAATGGAAACATATCTTTAGTTCTCTTAGAATGATTTATTTTTGGTGTAAGATTTTTGCCTTTAATGTCCTTCACTGTGTGTTGTTAGGTGTCCTGGAGGCAGTTGTGATGAGTAGGGGCCCTGCGTTCAACACATTTCTGCCAGTCTTGCTTCAACCTCACAATTAGTTATATTTGTGCTCATGGTTGTAGCTGCTGTGTCAATGCATCTCCTTGAGTTTCTTCTTTTTATGGGAACCTCTACTTTTCCAAGAAAAACGTCATTTTCCAAGGATTGATCTCTACTGACAACATGTCCAAAGTAAATGAGATGAAATACCACACCTCTCAATTCAGGGAGCGTGTGGGCTGCACTTCCTCCAAAACGGGGTCCCCTCCCCTGTTTGGCAGACCGCGGTATTTTCAATAATCTCCACCAGCACCATAATTCAAACACATACATTCTTTACATGATTCCTTATTCATTGTCAAGCTTTCATGCGCATGTGAGTGGTTGAATGATCCATGGTTTGTGAGGTGCACCTTAGTCCTCACAGTGACAGTTCTGTTCCTTAACACTTTTCCAGAATGCAGTACATTGTTTGATTACTTCATTACTATTTCCATGACCATTGCTTGTGGATCTAAATGAAATGATAAATTTAACAACATCATCTTTATTTATCAGGATATTGCCTACTACTCCCATTTTTAACATTTTTCTCCTTAACACTCAGTGTTAATCCATAGTGAAGCTTTTGAAAGTTCAAAATAACTGAATGTCAGTCAACATACTCATGGTTATTTTGCAAGACCAGCACTAAGAATGCTGAAATACCAATACAAAAGCATGTCCATGGAAGCAGAACAGGCAAGATCACATATATGCGGAATATGTGTGTGTGTCTTATATATATATAATCAGCCCATGAGTGGCTGAAAGTCATTGGAAGAAGGCTCTAGCTATTTATGCATGTATAATCACAGCATAGTAGTTTCTCGTTGTTCTGCTAACCAAAAAATCAGCAATGGCAACCAACCGGATTCTCTGAGTGAAAAAGATGAGGCTTTCTCCTCCCCTAAAGAGCTGCAGTTTTTGAAATCCACAGAGGCAGTTCTGCTCCGTCCTATAGGGTCACTAAGCGTAAGAATCAACTGGATGAAAATGAGAGAGGTGTGAGGTTGGTATGATTTTGGTGGTGACTCTTTAGAATTCAATTTCCACTCGATTTAGTACTTGTGGTTAATTTCCTCTTTTTTTTGTCAAATGCAATGTGACTCTAAATTCAGCTGAATTAAATGTTTCCTGTGTTTTTCTATCTATACAATTACTACTGTGCTCATGTCTATAGGTTCAGCTAATGTGCCATTCCAGGTCAAAAAGGTTTTCACACCATCATTGGCCTATTACTTCACCAAATCCTCTAGCAATTGATTTGTTATAAGAGCATGTCAAGAACAACATTGAAGTTGAATCATAAGGTTTCCACTGGCTAATTTTAGAAGAAAAAATCCTTGTGTTTCAAACTAATTTTTCTTTTAAAACCTAATCTGGGTAGCTCTGTTGGTATTTGAAATAGCAGTGGCATAGCAACAGCGACATGAAAACCACCAACATGACAAGGTGAAAATCTGAATTGCCTGTCACACTTTACCTGACCTTTCTGTGGAAGGCATATAATCTAGCTGCTATTATTTAGAGACACCCAACAGAAACTCCAATTTGACAGGAAGAATATTGAAAAAACTGGGATAATCTACTCCTTGGATGCTGATGTTCATTGGAAACCTTGTAATGTGAGGGACAATATTTCTATGAAAATTAGTGCTTTGAACTTCCTCGATTTCTATAAACTACTTGTGGTGAGATGCTCTCCATTGAGTGCTACTCATGGCAACTATATATATATAGTTAAACTTTACCTGGTTTGCTGATCTTTAGTATTTCATGAGCTTTAGTGTGCAGAGCAATTATGTTGGATATAGTGTCACTCTATCTCATTGAATTTTCTTTGTTTTTCACTGACTATGATCATTTTATAGTTGTCTAATGACTGGTCTCTTCTGATGACCTGCCCTAATAAAATTTCCAACTATAAGACAATAATTAAGTTGGAAGGATATAAGGAAAGCAAGCACAAGTGTGTGAAAAGGAAAACAGTGAAGTGTTAAATTTTTCTAAAGATAATTGCAGAATGACACATTTATTTTTTGAAGTGGTCAATCACTCTCATCACTGATAGTAAAATCTTGAAACTCCAGCAGGCTTTATCCAGATTCTAATTCTGAGCTATTTTCTGTGAGAATTGTGGGCATATAAAAGTAACTGATGTATACGATCAAATAATCAGAATTGAGTCAGTATTGTTCATTCTTGCCATCTTAACACTAAAATATTTTTAAACATTTCTGATTACATATTATTATTTATAAGTCAACAATTGTTCATTTCTACTGCTTCTAAGAGTTAAAACAATTATTTTTCCTACTTGAAAGACAATTAAGCCTACAATAGAAATGTTCACTCTGTTCATTGTTGTTGTTTTGTTTTTGTTGTTACAGTTTAGACAAGAATTACACAAGAGTGATTCTATTAGATACGTGCTAAGATGAGTAATATATATCATCTTGAATATTCACTTACAATGAAATACAGGATAACATATATTAACTCCTAAGCTTTAGAAGTGACAGTCAAGGTTTCTCATGGATGGTATGCTTTGCTCTCAAGATATTTCTCCCTGAGCACACGTCTGTGGGCACCTAAATGACTACTCCTCATGTTATAAAGATTGAAAGAGGCCATGCTCAAGCATCTCTTTCATTACACAGCCCATTAATCAGGAAATTGCTGCCTAGTTCTATTTGAAGGCTTTTGATGTTAGAACTATTTGTGTGTGTGTGGTTGGGCATTTCTGTCTGGTTCATTTTTCTGCTCCTTATAGTCTTATTCATTCTTTATGGTCCCAACAAACTTACTAAAAATAACTTGTGTATTTTGTGAGGGTTTATCATTGTGGTATATATATTCTGGTGAAATATTATATGCAATAAACACTGGTATTTGATCAGTGCCTATATGTATGAATTTATATCTGTCTGTAAATACGAATGTGTCTTCAGAAGGTACTAAACTGGAAAGGTTAACATTTTTCCAACTGGCATATCACTTGATCAGAATTTAGTTTTAAACTAAACTTTATTTACTAGACAGTGTATCCACCATTGTCTGAAACTTGTCTTACTATGGTACCTTATTTGTTACTTTGAGGTTTGAAGCTATTCCTTTGGTATTGCAAAAACGTCATGGTCATCCCCAGTGTACAGATTACAGAGCATCAACACTAAATGGGCTAATAAAGCATAATGGTTGTACAATTATAAAGGTTTAGTGAATGAACAATTCATGAATCTCAGCATGAACATGACCTGAATTAATCCCAGATTATGAGCTCTGAAGGCCAGAGGTCACTCAAAGTAATACAGGGGACAAAAACTTGCCCCGAATACAGTAGACCTTCATGACACGAAAGAGTAAGCTATTTAAGACCTTCATTTGCTGATGGGTCATGACTCAAAATGAGAGGAAAAACTGCTAATATCCATTAATAACTGCAACTTGGAATGGCCAAAGGAAAATTGAAGCCATCAAAAATGAACTGGAGAGTATAGAGTTTGATGTTCAAGGAATTGTTCACTGAAATAGATTTTGAATGGTCATATTGTATTTGGTCATCATATGGTTTATTATGTTGGAAGTAACAAATTGAAGAGGAATTCCATTTCATTCATCTTCCAAAATAACATTTCAAGATCTGTTTTTATATTATAATACCCTATATTATAGGATAATATAGTTATCATAAATTAAATCCAATTAATAGTACTGCTTTTCAAATTTATGTCACAACCATTAAACCCAATAATGAATAAAGTTAGAAATTCTACCAAGTTTTTAAATTGGAAATTAATCAAACAGAAAACCAACCTACACTGATTATTTTTGGCTATTGGAACGAAGACTTCAAGATAAGGGTAAAGATTAATAGTTGCAAAATATGGCCCTGATGATAAAAAGAAGCTGGGGAGAGTATGGTGGGATCTTGTACAAACCACTTCTTCAGTGTGTAGATTCATCAGCACACCGTTATTAAGGCAGAAAAGGGGATAGTACATAGGGGATAATGTATATTTCCTAATACTGATTTAATAATTATTTTGAGAAAACAATTCCAAAAGTAGTACTAGAAGAATAAAGTTGCATAAAGATTGGAAGAAGGCTTATTATCAATCTGTCCTTTAAAGGTATTATAAACTTGCTTTCTGAAAGCAAAGAGGACTTAAAGGTCTTAATGTTGAACATTTAAAACCACCGCCTTTGGTTTGGGTTGCATCTTAGCGAAAAGAAAACAAAACTCCTCAACTCTGGAACAATGGAAAACATCATGGAAAATGAAGAAAAGATTGATGTTGTCAAGGACTTACTTTTATTTGGACACACAATCAATATTCACGGAAGCAACAGCCAACAAAAAATGAAAGGCTGTACTGCATTTGGCAGATCTGCTGCAAAATTTCCTTTCTGAACCATTTTAATATTGTTCTAATTTTTTACATTTTCTTCTTCCTTTTCTATCTTTCCTTTTACTATTTCACTGTTATTGTTGTTAGTTTATGTTTAATTTTAAAAAATATTTTCAGTATGTGAAATCCAAGATAGAGAAATCTATAAAGACATTAACTGAAATAATAGTTCCTTGAGGGAATGGCAGTGGAAGTGGGGGGATGAGGAGCTAATAACTTTGAGTACAAGAATGAAGAAAATGTTCTAAAATTGACTATTTTGATGAATGCTGAATTCTTCTTAATATGAGTGAACTATGGAATTGTATAATTTGTGAATTATATGCCAATAAAACATGTGTGGTGACAAAGCGGGTGTTAACAAACCCGGGGACAAGGAATCAATAAGTGATCTAAAATCGATGGCAAGAAGGGTGTAGGATACCGGCTGGCGTTTGATCAAGGGCAATGTAACCAAGAGGAATTACTGAAACCTTAATGAAGACCGAACATTATAGTGAGATAAGAGGAATGTAAAAGGAAATAGAAGAAATAACTAGGAGGCAGGGAGCCTTTATAGAGATCTAAATACAAGCATATAGATATGTAAATATATTTTATATACATAGTGAAATATATCTATGTATTTATATGCTAAGTATCAACATAGCAGACAGACACTGGGCCTCTATCAAGTACTCCCTGAACACAAGAATATTTTGTTCTAATAACTTGCCAGTCCGTGAGGCTCACCTTCCCAAGAGTACTGCTAAAGACAAAAAAGGTGCATTCCAAATGTGGTGAAGAAAGCTGATGGTGCCCGGTTATCAAAGATATAGCGTCTGGGGTTTTAAAGACTTGAAGATAAGTAAGCAACCATCTAACTGAGAAGCAACAAAGCCCACATGGAAGAAGCACACCAGCCTGTGTGATCATGAGGTGTCAATGGGATCAGGTATCGGGCATCAAAGACCCTAAACAAAAAATCATACCAATGTGAATGAGGGGGGCGGTGCACAGTGGAGACCCAAAGCCCATCTGCACACAACTGGACATCCACTTACAGACGGGTCACAAGAAAGAAACAATCCAGTCAGGGTGCACTATAGCACCGATAAAACATACACATTTCTTCTAACTCTTTAATGCTTCCCCCGCTCCCAAACTATCATGACCCTAATTCTACTTTACAAATTAAGCTAGACCAAAGAATGTTCACAGGTACAGATAAGAGTTGAGAACAGGAAATTCAGGACAGATAAACACCTCATAACAAATAATGAGAGTAGTGATGCCAGGAGGGGAAGGGGAAGATGTGGGGGAGAAAGTTGAAACAGATCACAATGATGTACATATAACCCCCTCACTTGGGACAAAAAAGCCCCAGAAAAGTGGGTAAATGGAAACAACGGTCAGTATAAGACATAAAAAAAATAATAGCAATTTATAAATTATCAAGGATTTGTGGGGGAGGGATGGTGGGAAAGGAGGGGAGAAATGAGGAACTGATAGCAATGGTACAAGTAGAAAGAAAATGTTTTGGAAATGATGATGGCAAATGTACAACTGTGCTTGATACAATGGATGCATGTGAAAATTGTGATAAGAACTGTAGTAGCCCCAATAAAATGTTTTAAAAATATTTTTAAAAATTGTTAAAGAATAAATATGACACTTTTTGTGGGGTGGATCTGACCCAGTCCATGGTACTTTCATTCACCTCGTAATGCATGACAAAGCTGGACAAGAAACAAGAGACCAGGGAAATAATATATGCATTTGAATTATGATCTATAGGAAGTCTATTGAAAGTACTGTTGACTAAAAAAAAAATGAAAGAAAGAATCTGTGTCAGAAGAAGAGTCAAAGGCTTCTTAGAATTGATGATGGGAAGACTTAAAAGTGCATACTTTACATATGTTACCAGTCCTTAGAATAAGACATGAGGTTTGGTAAAGTAGAAAGTTAACAAATAAAGGAATATGCTTTAAAATGCATGGCATCGTGGCTACAAAAATAGGTCAAGCATGAAAATTATTGGGAGGACGTAGGTGTTTCATTCTGAGGTACAAAGAGCACCTAAAAGCAAATTTGAAGAAAAAAAAAAAGGTGTTTCCTACCTCTGAGGCATTTACTTTCATTTGTACATATGTGACCTTTTTAATCACTTGCTTTAAATTGAGTAAAGTTTATAGTAAAATAATGCATAAAAGCCAAACCAGCTTGCATTAAACTTTAAATCTTTTAGAATGATCCCTCTTATTCAAGATAATGTTTAGAACTGATTTGCTGTTAGCATGTATTAATTTGGCTCTCTTCTAGTATATAGTTTTCTGGCTCAGTTTATATATTATCATCATTACTATATTATAAATTGAAAATGCATCAAGATTAAAACACAAATATTTTAAATATTTATATTGTATTGTATATTTAGGGAAAATAAAATTGATTATATAATTATTTTCTCCGTATATGCTATTATTTAGTTAGTATTAGGAAGGCCAAAAAGTCTTGGTGGTGCAGTGGATTTGGTGTTGAGTCGCCAACTGCAAGTTCAGCAGCTCAAAATCGACAGCTATCAACAAGAGCCAGATGAGATTCTCAGACACCATCAGAAGTACCTGGTGTGAGAATTCCTAAGGAAGAGTTCTACTCTGTCCTATAAGTTCATTTGGAGTTTAAATCACTTCAATGGCACTGGATTTTAAAATAGGATCAGTGTGAATTTCTGATATCACTTTGACATTGGAATAATATTGAAGAATATAATTATTGAACCATCACTGATATAATCACATTCTGATACATGTACATTTATGTAATTAACACAATCTACTAAATATTTCTAGTTTAGAATATTGTTTATATTATGACAATGAAATACACATTCATTATTATGCTACACTTGATGGATGTTCTCTCGTGGGTACTTATGCATATTAACTCTATGTATAATAGAAGGGAGCAGTGCCTAGCCTGCAGCATGCTCACAACTCTTGCAGTGTTTGAGCTCATTGTTGCAGTCACTGTATCTATCCATCTTATGAATGGTCTTCTTTGTAACAATTTTCAACTGACCAGGCCTAATTTACAGAGACGGACTTGTACTTCTACTATATACATACAGTAGACTGATCCTTCTATAATAAATACTTCCTTCTGTAATAGGTGATACAAATCCATCCACATTCATATATAGACATATGGAAATATATATCTAAATAGAAATATATAGATACAATATATAATAGATATATCACGGATAATAGTGATATATCATCTATTATGGTGATATAAATATAGATAGTAAAATTATTAGTTTACTTATTTTTTTTAAATCTTTTTATTGGGGCTCATAAGGCTCTTATCACAATCTGTGCATACATCAAATGAGCAAAGCACCCTTATACATTCGTTGCACTTGTCACTCTCATAATTCACCTTCCACTTGGGTTCCTGGAATCAGCTCGGTTTCCCTTTTTTTTCCCCATCCCCCTCCCTCCCCGATTCCACCCCTGTCCCTTGATAGTTTATAAATAATTATTATATCTTATCTTACACTCCCCGGTGTCTCCCCTCACCCGCCTCCCCCTGGACAATCTCCCAGAGAGGAGGTTACACATAGATCTCCGAGATCGGTTCTCCCTTTCTACATGCCCTTCCCTCCTGGTGTCGCCTCTCCCACCGCTGGCGTTGAAGGGTTCGTCTGTCCTAGATTCCCTGTGCCTCCAGATCCCCACTGCACCGCTGTACATCCTCTGGTACAACCAGGTCCACAAGGCAAGGTAGGATTGGGGTCATGATGATTGGGAGGGGAGGAAGCGTTCAGGAACTAGAGGAAGGCTTTGAGTTTCATTGTTGTTACACTGAACCCTGTGTGGCCCATCTCCTCCTCACTACCCCTCTGGAAGGGATGTTCAGCTCTCTACAGGTGGGCATTGGGTCCCCATCATGCACTCCCCCTCTTTCACGGTGATGTGATTCTCACCACCACCCCACCTTTGATGCTGGAGACCTGGTCTCCTCTGTCCTTCATGGTCACCTATGTTGGTGTGCTGCTTCCGTGTGGGCTCGGTTGCTTCTGGGCTAGATGGCCGCTTGTTTGCTTTCAAGCCTTTAAGTCCCCAGACGCTATATCTCTCAGTAGCCGGGCACCATCCGCCTTCTTCACCACACTTGCTTATGCACACTTTCGTCTTCAGCCATTATGTGAGGAAGGTGATCACACAATGATTGTTTTTGTTCCTTTGTATCTGCTACATGGTCTATTCAACACCTTGTGTTCGCTTAGGCCGTGTGCTTCTTCTCTTTGGGCTTTGTTGCTTCTGAGCTAGATGGCCGTTTATTTGCCTTCAAGCCTTTAAGACCCCAGACGCTATATCTTTTTTTAATAGCCGGGCACCATCAGCTTTCTTCACCACATTTGCTTACACACACGGCTGTCTTCAGTGATCATGTCGGGAAGATGGGTATCCTGCAATGGCTGTTAAGCAGGGCGAGGTGCTATTGTATTGGGGGATTATGCATGAGGAGGCCCAATGTCCATCTGCTACCCTACTACTGAACCTATAAATATATGCATATAAATCTATTGCCCCCATAAACATAAATATATTTACATATGTACATGTCTGTATTTAGGCTTCTCTGTATGCACTTTGCCTCCTACTCCTTTCTTCTATTTCCTTTCGCTTTCCTCCCGACCCATTACCATGTTTGGCCTTCATTCTGGATTCAGTAGTTCCTCTCAGTTACCTTGCTCTTGGTCACTCCCTTCCAGTCCTCCCCTCCCCTCCCTCCTCTGGTTTTGAACCATTCGCTGTTCCCTTGTTTCTGTGTTGGGCGACACTTCCTCCCTTCCCCTACCTCCCACGCTCTCATGTCCCTCCAGGACCGTTGGTCCTGTTGTTTTCTTCTCTCATTATTTGTCCAGCCTATCTTGTCTAGGTGGACCTGCTGACATAGTAATATGTGCATACAAATGGATATGACTTTGACTGTACCCAAGTGGCCCATAAAAACATGGCTTTGACAGAAGCAAGATCCACACGCTGATAAGCAGAAAAGCCACTAACATACAAAATTTACAAGATAAAAAACAAAACAAATTAAAAAAGAATAAGCAAAAAGATATCAAATATTAAAAGAAAAATTGCTAGTAGTTCAAGGTCCTTTCGTTGGCCTTTAGACCATCCTTTATACTCCCTCGGGCTCCCTCTGCTCTGCTTCCTCCGCTGCCCCATTGCATGCCCCCAGTGTTTGCCTCAGTGTGGCGGGGTCAGCTCAGTCGCCCATCCCCCATTGTGTCTCAGGTGCTGTCCCATGTAGTGCCATGTGTTGGTGCAGGATGTCATATCTCGTAGTGTGGTCAGCTGAATGGTCCTCTCTGTATGACGGGTCCTTCTAGCTGGTCTATCGACTGGGCTTGGTGGACCCAGGTGTACTCCACTACGTCCTTTCTCCTTCTTTTGTTTCAGCTTCCTTTTGGATGTGGTGTGGTGGGTCAGTTCCTTTCCCACTCCAGACGATCTATTTTTGTTTTCTGTGGTATTCCCTTCGAGTGTGGGGGTCGGCCTAATTCTGGTTTGGGCCGGCTTGTCGTCCAGCCTCTTTGTGTAGACCTCTGTACTTTGCGTTGCCCTCCTTGTTTGGTGTGTCGTGTTGGGGTCCGTATGCATGTTCTAGATCTGTGGGGACACAACCGATACTCTCCCCCGGGTGGGTTAGTACCCTGCCCCCCCCATACGATCCATTCAGATTGTCCCCCTCACGGTTCTCCCTCTCTACCCAACTACTCATTCTTTATGCTGGGCTCTCATGTACCTCCCTTGGTGTGGCCTGTCCTCCCTCCAACTATCTATGCTTCCTCCCGTTTATTGTGGGATGGATGTTTATTCTTCTATTTATGTCATGCTGATTGTACTTACCTCAGGGGACTCATGTTGTACCTGTCCCTTTTGGGTCTGGCTTACCTCTCTTAACATAATTCCTTGCAGCTCTTCCCATGAAATAACGTGTTTCATGTGCTCATCGGTGCTTTTCAGTGCTGCATAATACTCCATTGTGTGTATGTGGCAAAGTTTGCAAATCCACTCGTCTATCGATGGAAACTTAGGCTGTTTCCAAGTCTTTGCTATTGTGAATTGTGCCGCAATAAACATTGGAGCGCATGTGACTGGTCGTGTTTTATTTGCTGCTTCAACCGGGTATATGCCCAGTAGAGGGATGGCTGGGTCGTAAGGTAGATCAATTTCCATTTTCTTTAGGTATCGCCAGATTGCTTTCCACAGTGGCTGTACAAATCTGCACGACCACCAGCAGTGGAGGAGGGTTCCTACTTCACCACAGCCCCTCCAACACTTCTTGCTCTCTGATTTACTGATCTGGGCTTGCCTCGGGGGTGTTAGGTGGTATCTCATGGTTGTTTTGATTTGCATTTCTCTTATGGCAAGGGACTTCGAGCACTTTCTCATATATTTATTGGCCATATTGATCTCCTCTCTAGTGAAAGTTCTT
The DNA here is from genome assembly GCF_050624435.1 of Tenrec ecaudatus. Taxonomy (NCBI): domain Eukaryota; kingdom Metazoa; phylum Chordata; class Mammalia; order Afrosoricida; family Tenrecidae; genus Tenrec; species Tenrec ecaudatus. The sequence continues at coordinate 240,190,363 of NC_134531.1, forward strand.
CTCATTTCTTTTGCCCACTTCCTTAGGGGGTTAACTGTTTTCCTCTTTTTGCAGGTCATGATGGTGTTATAGATTTTAGTAATGAGCCCTTTGTCTGACGTGTCATTACTAAAAATCTTCTCCCAGTCTGTGGGTTGCCTTGTCACCCCCTTGGCAAAGTCTTTCAAGGTGCACAGGTGTTTTATTCTTATTAGATCCCATTTGTCGATTTCCAGATCACCTGTGTGTGTCCCCTTCCCTGTTGCTGTGAGCCTATGTGCTCCCTGGGCCAGTGCTCTGAGATTAGTCCCGATTCCCTCCTTAATGGTCTTGATGGTTTGGTGTTTGACTTCTAGATCTGTGATCCACCTTGAGTGTATTCTTGTGCATGGGGTGAGGTAGACGTCTTGTTTCAACTTTCTACATGTGGATATCCATTGTTTCCAGCACCACTTATTAAAGAGGGCATCTGCTTCCCACTTGATGTTTTTGGGACCCTTGTCGAAAATCAGTTGTCTATATGCTGATGATTTTACTCCTGGGCTTTCTATTCTTTTCCACTGGTCTGAGTGTCTATCATTGTGCCAGTACCATGCTGTTTTGACCACTGTAGCTGTGTAGTAGGCATTAAAATCAGGTAGGGCGAGTCCTCCAATTGTGTCCTTCTTCTTGAGGAGTTCTCTGCTAATTCTGGGTTTCTTCCCTCTCCATATGAAGTTGGTGGTCAGTTTTTCCAATTCTTTGAAGAAGGTTGATGGTAATTGGATTGGTATAGCATTGAACTTGTAGAGTGCTTTAGGAAGAACTGTCATCTTTACTATGTTCAACCTACCTAACCATGATCAGGGGAGGGTCATCCATTTGTGAAGGTCACTTTCGGTTTCCTGTAATAGGGTTTTATAATTATGCTTATAAAGGTCTTTAGTATTTTTTGTTAAATATATTCCTAGGTATTTCAGTTTGTTCTTGGCTACTGTGAAGGGTACTTCCCTCTTAATTGCCTCTTCCCTGGCCCTGTCCGATGTGTATAGAAACCCTACCGACTTCTGTTTATTGATCTTGTATCCTGCTACTCTTCCGTATTCCTCTATTGCTGTAAGTATTCCAACTGTGGAGTTTTGGGGGTCTTCAATGTATAGGATCATGTCATCTGCAAATAACGATAGTTTCACCTCCTCCTCTCCCAACTGGATCCCTTTGATGTCCTTCCGCTGTCTTATGTTGTTAGCCAGAACCTCCAAAACGATATTGAATAGAAGAGGGGACAGGGGGCATCCTTGTCTTGTACCCTGTTTCTGTGGTATTGTTCTTGTCTTTTCTCCATTGACTATGATGTTGGCTGTTGGTCTTTCATAGATAGCTTGTATGAGCTTGAGGAACTTAGCTTCCAATCCTATCTTCATGAGTGTTTTGATTAGGAATGGGTGCTAGATGTTGTCAAATGCTTTTTCTGCATCAATGGATATTATCATATGGTTTTTATCCTTTTGCTTCTCGATGTGGTGTATGATATTGATGGATTTTCGGATGTTAAACCATCCCTGCATCGCTGGGATGAATCCTACTTGGTCGTGTTGGACGATATGTTTGATGATCCTTTGTATTTTATTGGCCAATATTTTGTTAAGGATTATTGCATCTATGTTCATTAGAGATATTGGTCTATAATTCTCTACACCTGTGGGGTCTTTTCCCTGTTTGGGTATCAAAGTAATGGTGGCTTCGTAAAATGAGTTTGGGAGCTTACCGTTCTTTTCTATGTTATGGAATACTTTGTGGAGGATCGGTGTCAGCTCTTCCCTGAATGTTTGGTAAAATTCTGCTGTGTAGCCATCTGGCCCTGGGGCCTTTTTCCTTGGTAGGTTTTTGATGACACTCTCTATTTCTTCCTTCGCTATGGGTTTGTTGAGGTTCTTGATCTCTGTCTCAGATAACCAAGGATAGATTGTTTTTCTAAATATTTATCCATGTCTTCCAGGTTTCTGAATTCATTAGAATACAAACCTTCATAGTACTTTGTGATTATCCTTTTTATCTCATTGGGGTCTGTTGTTATTGCCCCCGATTCATCCCTCATCCTGGCTATTGATGTTTGCGCCTTTGTATCTTTGGTAAGCTTTGCCAGGGGAGTGTCAATTTTATTAATTCGTTCATAAAACCAGCTTCTAGTTGCGTTAATCGTTTGCATTGTTCTTTTGTCTTCCCACTGGTTTAACTCCGCCCTGATTTTTATTATTTCTTTTCTCTTGCTATTGGGGGGGTAGTTCTGTTGACTCTGTTCTAGTTGTTGTAGGTTTTGTGTTAACATATCTGTCATACGCCTTTCTTCTTTTTTCATATATGCATTCAGTGATATCAAGCTACCTGTGATAACTGCCTTTGCAGTGTCCCATAAGTTTTGATATGTTGTATGCTCGTTCTCATTAGTTTCTAGAAACTTCCTGATATCCTCTCTGATCTGGACCTTAACCCATTCATGTCGCAGGAGATCGTTGTTTATTCTCCAATTGGTGGCCCTTGCTTTTCTGGGTGCCCTCCTATTAATCTCCAGCTTTATGGCATGGTGGTCTGAGAAAGACGTCTGGATAATATCTATGTGTTTGAATTTACTCAGGCTGGCCTTGTGTCCCAGCATGTGATCTATTCTTGAGAAAGATCCGTGTGTATTGGAGAAGAATGTGAAACCTTTTGCGTTTGGATGAAAGGCTCTATAGATGTCTATCAGGCCCTGTTGCCTAATTGCATTGTTTAATTCTCTGGCCTCTTTGCTGAGCTTATTTCCCTGTGACCTCTTTCTCTGATAGTGGAGTGTTGAAGTCCCCCACTATTATTGTTGTTTCCTTGATTTCTTCTGTCATTTTTTAATAGTTTGTTTGACGAAATTTGCGGCGCCATTATTAGGTGCGTAAATATTCAGTATGCTAAGTGCTTCCTGGTTTACTGAGCCTTTGAGCATTATGTAATGTCCCTCTTTGTCTCTTTTTATGTTTTGGATCTTGAGGTTCATTTAGTCGGAGATTAAGATAGCCACTCCTGCCTTCTTGGAGTTACCATTTGCTTGGTAAACTTTCTGCCAGCCCTTTATTCTCAGCATATGCTTCTCTGCTCGCTTAAGGTGTGTCTCTTGCAGGCAGCAGATTGATAGGTGATGTTTTTTAATCCAATCCTCCAGCCTTTTTCTTTTAACATATGTATTGAGCCCATTTGTATTCAGAGTGGTTATTACAATCTCTGGCTTCACGGTTGCCATATTCTGTTTTGTGTTTTGGGTCTTTGCCTATCTTCCTTCATATCAGTGTACTGCGTTTGAGTGGAGGGTTTCTATCCTGTCCTCTTTTCCATCTGAGACCGTGTTGTCCTGGTATGTGTTGCTGGCATGTTGGCTTCTAGATGGAGATGGGCTATATGGTGGTCTCCTGGTGGTTCTAGTTGGAGCTTGATCTTCTGGCCATAGTGAGTCAGCCAGTATGTTCTGCAGGATCGGGTGACTTGCAGTATATTTTTTGAGTTCTTCCTTGTCCTGGAAGACCCTTATCTTACCCTCTATCTTAATGGATAACTTGGCAGGGTATAGGATTCTGGGGGAGGCATTTTTATCTTTCAGTTTTTGGAAGATGTTGCTCCATTCTCTCCTCCTGTTCATGGTTTCTGCTGATAAGTCTGAGCATATTCTTACCTGCGCTCCTTTGTATGTGACTGTCTTCCTTTCTCTTGATGCTCGTAAATTTTCTCTTTTTCCTCTAAGTTGGATAATTTTACAATTATATGTCTTGGCGTGTTCTTCTTGGTGTTTAGCTTAGCCGGCGTCCTCTCTGCTTCCTGTATGAGAGTTGGATTCTCCTTTGTTAGGTTGGGGAAATTTTCTTCCAGAAATTCCATTGCTATCTTGGCAATCGATTTGTGTGTTATGTTGTGTTCCGGTAGACCGATTATTCGAATATTATTCCTCTTCATAGCATCTGTCATTGATCTCAGGCTGTCTTCTGTTTCTTTAATTTTCCTATCTGATTGTTTTTCTCGCTTGCTTCATTTGGTTTGAGCGTCCTCGAGTTCACTGATACGGTTCTCAGCCTCCTCAAGCCTAGATATAGCTTCTGTGACCTTCTGTGTGGCCTCTGCTACCTCCTCTGTTAGTTTCTGCAGTTCCTTTTGGTGGATAGTATTCATCCCCTCTATTGTGGACTTCATCCCCTCTATTGTGCATTTCATCCCCTCTATCGTTGCATCCTTATTTTGGTTTGCTTCTCTAAGCTCCTGTATTACTGCAAGCAGAGTTCTGAAGATTTCCTTTTGTGGCTGATCTATATCTGTTTCTTCTATGAGTGACGTTAGGTCTGTTAAAGTGCCTCGTTTCTCTGATTTTTTTGTTGGGAGTGATGTGGTCTGTTGATTTTTCCTTGATCCTTTCATAGGCCCCATGCTTCTGGGAGACAGTAGTAACCTTATTGTGTGGAGGCTCAGGCCACTGTGCCGTCTCCTGGGGTGGCTGGGGCGGGCTGCGGCAGGCTTAGGGCTGGCACTGGGGACCCCACAAGGCCCCCAGGTGGTGAGAGCTGGCTGGAGCTCACTGACGGCTCCTCAGGGACTGCAAATCCGAGTCCCAGGCTCCACTGCAGGTGGAATGTTTGATCTGCCTGGGCTGTGAGCGGGCGCGGAGAGGCCCCTTGGACAGCTGCGCAGACAGAGGTGGCGCGACACTGCAGGGAACAATGGTGTTCACTCTCCGCCGTGCTCTGAGCTCAGAACCCCGCGGACCGTAGTGGCTTGGCACAAAACCGCAGGGGGTAATGGCGTCGGCAAAGGAGGCTTGGCACGAATTCGCAGAGGGCAATGGCGCCCTTCTTCCGCTCAGGCTGAGTCGCGGCTGCCGGGGTCCCCGCAGCACCCTGCGGAGGGCACCTACTCTTGTGCCTTGCACAGGGAGGGACCCTTGGCGGGCAGACTCAGCAGCGCGGGCTGCGGCGCTCTGCGGAAGCTCAGGGTCCGGGACAGGAGCGGGTTGGGCTATGGCTCCTGTTGGCGGGAAGTGCTCAGCGCAGGGTCCCGGCCAGGAGTGGAGCTGGCGCTAGGCTTCCAGGGGCTGGCGGGGGTGGGCGGGGGTGGGAGGCCGGCGCACAGAGGGCAGGTGGAGAGGTCCGCGGCAGCAGTGCGGGTGGATGGTCCCCCGTGGGGGTTGCCACACAACATGCGGGTCCGCTCCCCTGAGCTTGGATGAATGGAGGGAGGGACGTGGGTCTGAGGGCAGATCGCTTCCCTGCGGGGAGAGGGGAGCCGCGGGAGAGGAAAGCTTCTCTCCCAGTGGGGATCCGCGAGTGGGCCGCTGGTGTAGGGGAACGTGACCTGCTGCGCCTGTCTAGGCAGGGCAGGCAAGCGGCTCTGGGCTGGGGTCCGGTTTGGGGATGGAGCCTAGGCTGGTCGCCAGTGTGCTCACGGCAGCTTAGTGGCCAGAGATGTCCCACTAGTCTGGTCCTCTTTAACCTAGACCCCTGCTCAGGACAAATACGTGGGGTGGGACTGGGGTGCTGTCCCTGGGGGATATTTCACTCACCAGACTCTTACTATTCAGCTACCTGGTCGCCAATCCCGCTTTGTTTGGAGGAGCTCTCAGAGTATGCGGGTGTCCCTATCGGCCATCTTCCCGGACTCCCCTAGTTTACTTATTACACTTAGGTGCTAATTTAAAAATTGGTGATACAAACCCACCAGCTACTCTATAGAAGTACAATAAAGCACTCTTATAATTTTAAAATACTGTGGAATAGTAATATATATATATTAGTGTTTTGTTCTTATCTGTACTACAGTCTCAATAAAAGCATTTGCTGTACAATCTTACAGTGTTTAAAAAATTGAACATTTTAGAAAGCATCTTGTGATTAGGGATAAACAACAAACATGCTGCAATATCAAGGGATGCTCAGATTGGAATATAAGCAGACAAATATAATCTATATAACTGCTCTTGGAAGCATAGAAGTAAAATAATTTATATATTCATTGCTTGCCATAAATCGCCAGTCTTTTTTTTTTTAATAATATGCTAAACTCATTAGTTTAGGCAGAAAAGTAATTTGTACAGTCAAGATAAAGCAGTTGGCAACATTTGAACAGCACATTATAACCTACACATAAATCTGTTTTTATAAGGATGAGAGCAGATCATAATGGAAAATTATTCTGGTTTTAATAATTACCTATTATATTGCATGGAAGTATTTGGCATGAATTAAATGGAACATAATTACTCTAGGGGAACTAAAGTATTGATTTCCTCTTTTGTTTTTCCTTAGTTTCAGAGTCATAATAATTGCAATTTTATGTGGACCTGGGCACACTGGAATGTTCTCATTGGTAACAATAGTCAATGTCTTATTTATTTTATTTTATAAATGAATCAAAATCAACCATTAAAATGTCAAGAAAATGTTACCGATTTGGGCTGACTATCATAGAACAAGTGCTATCATCAGTGAATGTCATGATTATTATGCATATTCTATACTTCATAAATATATTTGCTATATTTCTCCAGAGATGAAGAGGGCACGTCTATATCCTTCATCATTCACGGCTCACAAGAATAAATAATAATATTTCCACATAATTATAGAAAACTTTCCTAAGGCAAATGTCAAAAGGTGAGACCCCGTGTCCTCAATCTTTCTTTCACCCTCCTCTATTCAGCTCTAATAGTAGTGCCTTGCTCTTTCTGATCCTTCAGCAAAGACTCAAGGGCTCTTTCAATGACGTCCCGTGAAAACTGCAGTTTGGTATCCTTAAGAAGCTCAAAGTTGTGCCCCATGGTGTTTGAATTTGGGGAACATAGAGAGATCTGCAGGGGCACATTCAGGTCTGTAGGTATGATGGGGTAAGTTTTATGAAACAAATTATCATAGGAAAACCTTAATAAGTGTGATGAATAAGCAGGTGAATTGATCATAAGAAAAAATAAAATTCCTAAATGCAACTTCCTTTGACTTTTTCTCACAAGTGCCTCTTTCAATATTCTTGGAACTGCCTCCCAAAAATTCTGCATGCTTGTCCTGTGCTCTTGGGGAAAATGCTTCAAGATTACCCCTTTGCATCTGCTAAATCAGCCCCTGTAACCTTCTGTGCTCCAATGTCAACTGGGCCAGGACATCCCCTCAAATGCCTCTGTTCTTCTTGGGCATTTTCTTTTGAAGAAGCCTCAGGTGACAGTGTTGGGTGCTTTCAAGTAGGTTCTTATTCAAAGTAATCCAATGCACAGCAGAAATAAACACTGCAGATCCTGTGTCATCATCGAGATGCTTTTTACACTGAAGCCTGTTATTGCAGGTATCACGTCATTCCATCTCCTGGAGCATCTTGCTCTTTTATTCTGACTCCCTACTTTGTCAACAGTGGTCCTTTTCCAGGGATTGATCTTGATTGAGAATATATCAATCCTTCAAAATATGTGAGAGGAAGTCTTACCTTCTAAGGAGTATTCTGGCTGGACTTTAAAATTGTCTTGATTATAGATCATTAAATGATAGTATATTAACTAGTTATATTTGGCTTGGTAGGTCTATGTATTCCTTCCATCTCCTTTTGATGCTTCATGAACAGTTCAATATTTTGTCCATAAGATACTTCAGTATTTCTAATGGAGGCTTGTGTTTGTTATGCTGTTCTCCCAACTTTAAATAGCCTGAGCATGTTCTTCCTTTTTGGTTTTGGAATTCCAGGTTTTTGACATTTTCTTTTAACATTTTGTTTGTTCAAGCTGCCTTTTAAAATGTTCTCTTCCAATATTTTATTTCACTTTACTCCACTTCATGTAGCTACTCTATTTTAAGAGCAAGCTTCAGTGTCTCTTCTGTAATCAACTTGTGCTTTTATTTTCACTTCTGTTTTTATAAGGACTTTATGTTTTCTCAGTATGGTATGCTTACTCTCATCCCAAAACTCAGCAGGTAACATAAGATAGATGTTCAAAGGCTTAAGTATGTTCTTCAGACATTCTATAAATTCAGGTAGTATATTCTAAAGGCCATATTTTTCCATGTCAGCTTTTTAAATTTACTTTTAAGTAACTGCATTGCAATTAATTCTATATATCATGTAAGACACCATTTTCATGCTAAAAAGTCAATGTTTTAAATTTTGTGTTTTAGCAGTCTTATTGATATATAATCCATATAACAGACAATTCAATGATTTCAATATATTAGAAAGAGTTATGCAATCATCATTTTAATTTTAGAATATTTTCTTTGTTTTTGTACTAATTATTATTAGCTCCCCATTTCCATTCAACTTTACTGTAAATCTAAGAAGTATTATTCTATTGTTGTTTCTAGAGATTTACCTATCCTGGCATTAATATAAAGATCAACATACAGGAAAACAAAAATAAAAGTAACTAAATGAAATGCAGAAAATATTCAAATCCAAAAGAAAGTAGAAACTTAGAAAAACTATAACAAATTTAAAATGGATCAGAAAACAATTCAATTTTTAAATAATTAACCTTACTATATATGTATATGTGATCATTCACTTTCCAGTACACTCTGTATGAGGCTTTTTAGGTCTGAGAGAATTCAATGGAGTCTTAACCCTCATTGTATTTTAGTTTTGGTTAGGTGCTGCCCATCCAGTTTGTTCCAACCCAGCAACCATATGCACAGCAAAAGGAAACACTGCGCAGCTGCTCCAGCCTCACAGTTGTTTCTATCCTTGAGGCCCTTGTTGCAGCTACTGTGTCAATTCTCCTGGGGATACTGAAAATGAATTCCACTCATTCACTGTCATACAAAACCTCTGCAAACCAGGTGTTCAGAATGTAAGCTCTCGATACCCAGCCTTCATCCTGGATTTCCTGGTTTACAAACCCTTATATCACACAACCTAATATGTGTCTTCAGTGTGGGATTTGCTAGCATGTCACTTAGGTGATACATGTTTTAAAGAAGCTTTTAAGACGTCATGCCCATTTTTTCTGATAGCTGAGCACCTTTCCTGGTGTCAACACACTTTGCTAGAGCACGCATATCATAAGGACTTCTCTCATGAGAGCAACTATTTAGCAGGTATGCATCATAAGATCTGATTGTTCTTAGATTACAGCTAACAAGTAAATACAAGCTCAAAATCCATACACATATATCACTGTTCCACGTATAGCAGTATTATCAGCTTTTTGAGATATTTTCTAGTTCTAATAGTAGTATCATTAAAGTAGGCTCTAGTATAGGATTTAAGGTACTATTGATATTACAAATCTCCAAAAAGCCATGATGAATGCATGAAGCACATCGCTGCATAGGAAGAACAGGATGATATTATGCTAAACAAAGTAAGCCAAGTACAAATGGACAAGTACAACATGAGCTCAAAAAATCCAAAAGGGGCATAGGGAAGAAGCTACAGTATGCATAAATTCTTGGGGTGAGGTCCAAGTAGTATGGCAGGGGCCAGACTAAACCCAGGGATACATGTGGTAGCCAACTCCAAAGGAGGGGGCAAAAAAAAAAAAAAGAAAATGGTATCCTATGGAACAAGGCACTAACCCACACAGGGGGAGGGTGTTTGTTGCATCTCCACAGGGAAGGAGGGCCCAGATTTCAACCAGGAGCTCCAAGACAAGAACACAACACACTGACATGAAGCAGGGAACCGATAGAAAGGCCTGAGGGGCCAGCCCCATTACCAACTAAGTGAACACACCCTTCCTCCCAACCCCCCCCCTCCCACCAGAAGAACTCATTTCAGAGGACAGCACTGAAGCTATAGCTCAAAGAGAGGACTTGTCTGATCAGAGCACAAAGATGCAAATGAGGGGGGGGGAGAGAGTGGAGCACACCCTGGCCCACCAAGCCCTGATGACAATATTTCTGCTCAGAGCAGCCAGTGCACAGAGAGGACCAGAGGGCCAGTTGCACCATGAGACCCATAGCACCACAGGGACAACACTAGAGATACAGTGGCAATTATTCCTGCCCTGACCCCACCAGACCAAGGCAAGACTCTCTAGGGGCTCACAGCAGAACAGCAAGGGGAGCTCAGCAAGGAAGTCCCCAGGGAACACCAAAAATAAACTGTGAGGCCAGAGCGTAGCACCCCTTCAAACTCGACTGGAAAACACGTGTAAAAGATAACAAATAGACCATGAGGTATTCACAGGCTTTTCATTTTCAAATGTATAGGGGTAGAAGCCCTCTGTTTATTTTTTTTTCACTAAGATGCTACAGCTTTAAACCCAAAGGAGTTCCTTTAATCTGAAACAGGTGAGGTTACATGGTTAAGTAAAGATGGTTCATTTAGTGGGTTTTCAAACAGAGAACCTGCTGAAGTGGCCTATATAGTAGGAAGTCTACATTGAGAAGAAAAATTAAAAATCCAGCTAGACTCTACTCTAAGGGCCCGGCTCACCAAAAACTGAAAAGAAACTCAGCTAAAAATGCAATGATGAAACATACAATTTTCCTCTAGTTTTTAAATGCTTCCTCCACCCCACTATCATGACCCCAATTCTACCTTACATAGCCGGCTGGACCGGAAGATGTACACTGGCACAGATAGGAACTGGAAATACAAGGAATCCAGGACAGATGAGCCCCTCAGGATCAGTGATGAGAGTGGTGATATCAAGAGGGTGGAGGGAGGGTGACGGAGAAAGGGAGAACAGATAACAAGGTCTACATTTAACCTCCTCCCAGGAGGATGGACAATGGAGAACTGGGTGAGGGAGACGTCGGATGGTGTAAGATATAATAAAATAATAATTATTTATGAATTATCAAGGGTTCATGGGGGAGGGGGGAGGCAGGCAGAAAATGAGGAGCTGATACTACGGGCTCACATAGAAAGCAGGTGTTTTGAGTATGATGATGGCAACATATGTACAAATGTGCTGGATAAAAATGATGTATGTACAGATTGTAAAAAGAGTTCTATGAAGCCCTAATAAAATGATTAAAAAACAAAACAAACAAAAATAAATGCTGAACCTTATCCCATAAATAAAAAAAAGTAAGATTAGCCATAGAGTACTGCGTGGAGTCTCTCTTGGAGATCCAAAATAGCAATGCCAAATGTTTTCCCCTAGGGCAAGACACCCTCCCACAAATCCCTTCAACAGAAGTGATACCATCTATTTAGAGAGACACATCCCTCCCCATGTTCATGAGCCTCAGTGAATATGCTGAACACCAGTGTAACATTTTCCACTGACCATAAAACTGACCATTGGACATTGCCACATGAGATGGACCTTTCAATCCTTTTTCACTGTCTCTCTGGTGGCTAGCTGTTCTCAGTTGAGATGAGGTATTCCCTGGTGTACAGATAAGGGAGTGCTAATTGTATTACAAACTTTAGATCATGCCAATGCCTGGGAGGCTGTATTAAATGACTGCATGATCCGAGAGTCACCACCTCTCTTTGTTTTGGTACCTGTCCTTATAGCAGTGGTTTCACACAACATTTTTTTTCTTTGTGGGTGTGATTGACTATATTCAGCATAGTTTTCTCCAGGTTGGACCGTAATGATCTCTAGGCCTCAGGTATATTTTGTTCTCATCATTGGATTTAAGTGATGTATTTTATTGTGTGTATATAGTTTGTATTCATTTTTAACTGATGGACTTTTGGGCTTTCCCTCAATTCTTGTTATTGTGAAAATGCTGTGATGAACATGGGATTGCATACATCTGCTATGGGTCTGTCTCTTACTTCTTTAGGGTTTATACCCTGCAGAGGTATTGCTGGATCCTATTGGATTTTCATTTCCAACTGTGCTAGGTAGCACCATTTAGCTTTCCACAATAGTTATACTAGTTTACAGATCCATGGGCAGTCTAATATAATTCAGTTCTCTGTGCATCCTCTCCAGTAATTTATTATCCTGTGTTTGTGAATTGGGTTGTTACTGTTGCTGCAATATGTCATTGTTGAGACTTGTGTTTCTTGAATAGCTAGTGATCAAGTGCATTGTTTCATGTGTTTGTTAGTAATGTATCTTTTCTTGTTGTTTGTTTGTGTCTGTTCATGTCCTTTGTCCACTTCTGACTTTTTTTTTGCTTGTCTCTTGTTTAAATATTTTTGTGTTCTATAGATTTTTAAAGATTAGGCCTCTGTCCAATTTGTTGTCGTCTAATATTTTTCCCAGTCAGGGGGCTCTGTTTTTATTCTTTCAATTAAGTCTTTTTGATGCACATAAAAGTCTTATTTTTAGTAAGCCCCAGTTACATATTTTGTCTGAAAGTCATATTTTTTGCTCTCATGTTAATGGTTTAAAATTCTTCACTTCAATCTGAACTTACATACGAGCAATTAATGAGCGATTCCACTGTCAACCTTGCCTTGTTTTTGCAGGTGTTATTGAGTGTCTTAATTTTCTTGTCCCACAGACATATCTGGGGATAGCCGCGTGTACAGTTGTTATGTATAGTTTTGTTAAAAACTATTTAGTATGATAAAGATATGGGTCTTGCAAATTCTATCATACCCTTTCTAGAATTGTTTCTATCACCAAAGCAATATTATACAAATATGCCCCTTCATATTTGTTTTTATCTTCCTCATTTCACTTGCCAATACTTATCAGTGCATCCTGATTGCATGATTGATAAATTTTGACTGATAAAGTTGGTGTGTGTCTTCCCACTTTAGTGGTTGTTGTATAAATTTGAATAATAATTTCCTTAACTGAACTTCATTGTAGACTGTAGATGTCGCCATATCACAGACAGTATTGCTCTTCTTGAACGATTACTTTTCACCCTGACTGTGATGCATTTTCTTGAATTGGTCATTCCTGGCATAGTACACTACATGTACTATGTGTATGTGTGTGTGTATATATATGTATATATATACACATATATAAATGTATATCTTACTCAAAATAGCTAGTACTAGTTCATTCATGATACTAATATCTAACATTTTGATCTTTATGCATTCTATTTTTAGCAACTTTCAACTTTCTTTAATACACACTTTGTATATTCATCCTTTCAATTATTATATATGTGTGCATATAAATGCTTATTAACATTTGAGTCATGCCTCATCAGCAAACAAAACCATTGGAAGATTGACATCAATTATGCTATTATTCCAGATCTATTTTGGAGACAATAGTTAGTTCTTCTACAGAAATATTGCTTAATGCCTGCAAACCTAAGAGACTTTTCTTCTTGCCCAATATTCAACTTATACTCATTTGGTGTTCAGTGTCAAATCCCTCAGAATTAAACAGTGTATTCTTTCCTTCCTGCCTATTCTTAGCATGCAGCTCTGCTGAATCCATCATGTTTGTATTTTCTAGAATTTGAAATACCAGTGGCATATTTACATGAACAGTTAGGGTTGCTGATAAGGCAAAACTTTTAAAAAGCCTTCCCTTCCCAAAGGCAGAGCAATCCCTACTAGATTAATACATGTTATAAGAAAGCAAAGAGAGCATTCATTGGGTAGGTACCCTCAAAGCAAGAGACCCAAACCAAAGTCCAATGACTACCAATTCCATAACTTTGGGATGGCAGTCAGCAGTCCGCAGCCTCTTCCCACACTCGGGCTTTTCAGCCTTAAGTCTAAGGGAGTATGTCCGTTCTTTCAATCTGCTACAGGAGAGTTTGAGGTGAAGCTCAGTTCCCTTTGTGATTTGTACATCAAATCCTTCTGATGTGGCCTGTATTGCACACCTCCAAAGGACAGAATCTAAAGTCCACATCACCGAGTCACCAATCGCTGAATAGAAACTAGGTCAATAGTGGTCGATAGGAACAGAGTACTTTGTATCTTCCATGTGGAGTCTATATAAGAATATTACGTGTTTTCTCCCCCAAATGAGAGGGCTCTCCTCTCAGTTTACCCACCAATAGAAGTGTAACTACCTTCTCCAACATATATATCTACCACCACAACCCACCCCATCCCTGATCTTGGCTTTAATTTCCAGTAAGGTTCCTTTATCAATCTTTTGTCTCAGATTATCCTGATGATATACTCGTTTTAACATCTTGATTGTCTTTTCCATGTGGGTTTATTATGGATCATAAATAAATAAAGGAAATCATTGAAAAGCTCAGTGTTTTCTGTACTTTTGTTTATATTGGTCGAATGTTAAGGATTTTCCTTTCTTTACATGTAGTTGTAACCCATAATGAGGCCTGTAAGTATCTGACATCTAGTAAGGATTTCAAGTCTTCACTTTATAAAAGCATGTCTTTTAAACTCTTCATACAATCTACCCTTCTACACATAATCTAGCTTCTCAGATCATGTTCTCAGCATGCAGTTTGTATATGTCTAGTGAGAAGATGCAATCCTGGCACACATGTTTATTTCTTTTAAATTTCACAATGTTCCTTTAACGAATCAATCCTCTACCAGTGGCTTGTGTGCTGTTGGTGTCACCCTAACTGTTCATGTAAAAAGCTTCCAGTCACTGAATGGTTTGATCTGTTCAAGTCCACAATTTAGGTATTACAGTCTAAAAAGTTGTCCTTTACTTGTATAATTTCCTTTCTTCAACAATTTTAAGCTGTATATTATTGGCAAAATTAATAACACTCTCAATAGAATTACCTTATCTCCCAGTGGGATGATTCATAATGTTCTCTATAATAAATTGGTAATAATGCCAGTGAAGTGAAAAGGAGACATATAAAAATCACAGCTATGTATGGATTTGGGGCTCAAAATTAATTTTAGACACAATCTAAGAACAATTCATTCTTATGACATGGCCCAAGTCGATACTCTCCTTTATGAAGAAGTAGAGAAGATATGGGGACAATAGGAAAAGTGTAGTGAAGAAATTAGGTGGTGCCTGGCTATCATGTTTTAAGGTTTGTTTCCAAATAATCAGTTATCTTCGTTAAAATAAACTAAGTGCACATGAAAGAAGCACACTAATATATATGCTATAATCCATATTTAAAGGAGGGAATAGTATGAGAGATTAAATTGTGGGATTCTGGTTTGGAGAAGGCTACACAGGACAGGGGAAGCCTAAGATAGATTTGTGAGATCTGCACTGGAAATAAGCTCCAGCTGATTTCCCTCTAACCGTAATCAGGGATAGGAATAAACTGTTAACAAAAAGGGAGTATGAAAAGGATGACTACAGTAGATAAAAATGGTAAACCTGACTTGAATAATAAAAATACTGTCACTTGATCGCCCCTCTGATACACTTTGGGCTAGATCTGTTTCAATATATTGTGTGTATTTTCATATTGGGGTTTATCCATGGTGTATTTTGTCACATTGGGTAGCCTTCTTGAATCTTTGTTATGTGTTTAACTGTGTTAGTATATGAAACCCAGCATTTATGCCCCTATAGAGGAAACTACCAGAACAGGGGTTCCTGGGGGGTATGTTGAGTAGGTGAACTGATTTCAAGAAGTTCAAGAAGGAAGAAAATGTTTTGAAACTGATTGTGTTAGCAATTGTAGGATACTGTTTGAATGGAATGATGTCTCAGTTAGTTCATAATAAAATGGTTTGGAAAAAATAAATAAAATACAAACTGTACTATTTAAAAACAAAATATTTGTAATCTCAGAAACCCACAGGGTATTCTCTATCTTGTCTTATGGTTTCTCTATAAATCAGAATTGACTCTACAGCACTAAGAAAGTTGAGATTATATTTATAGAAAATGTTATACTGAGATAATACAAGATGAATTCATAAAGTCAAAGACAAGAGTAATTTAATTTCCTAGCTATATATTTAAATAATTTATCTCTTGCTACCAATTTTAATAATACATTTATTAACTGTGTATGATAAAAGTTCATTGGTTAACTAAGACAACTTAAAAGATGATGTTTATAAAAGTGCCTTGAAAATTATAGTGTTTTGTACATTATTAGCTCTGCTACTTCAGAGAAAGCTCACCTGGTTTTCTTTACATGCACTCACCAGTACTTTTCTGGAACGTGTCCTTCAGTTCAAAATCACTATGCCAAATTGTGTCCAATGAGATCACAATTTTGTCAAAAAGAAGATATTTTAAAGTATAGATTAGAAATAAAATTATAAATTCAAAAAATGTAACAGATTATTATTTGCTATTACTTTTGGCACATTTTACAGTTGTTTCATAATTGCAACTTTCTGCTTTCTTTTCCTTGAGATTTTTCTGTTTTGTTTGTTATAGCTTTTCATTTTTTGTATGTTTCTTTTGTATATGAATTTCTCTTTGTGGAATCAAAGAGGGGTGGGTCTATGGAGACAGTAACTTGATTAATGGTTACCTGAAGACATGGCTGAGGAGACTGGCAGGGGAAACTGGAAGCTATCAACACTGAGTGTGAGGTAGAATAAACTGTTGTGAAATTGATTATAGTGACAATTGTATAAATCTTCTAAATATGACCGAATAATTTAATCATATAGCATGTGGATTATATTCAAATGCAATTATCAAAAAAGATATCACTTTGAAGAATAAGATATACCTAATCCAAGCAATAGCATTTCCAAGGACCTCATATACATGCTGAAATTAGACAATAGGTAAGGACGCATAGATGCAATTCAATCTATTTGAGTCATGTTATTAACACGATACTGAATATTCCATTGACTTTAAAAGAATAAACAAGTATGTCTTTCTGGTTAAATTAAATTCATATGATGTCCCTTCTCTCCACAGTTGATTTTGTGATATATTGTAAATTCTAGAATTTATGTTTTGGGTTACAATTTCATTTTGGAGGGAGTTCTGTTGTGCTAGTGCACAGGATTAAAGTGGCATGTGCTCTACTACAGGTTATAAATCAAATTACAAATCCTTTGCTTTCCTTGGGTTATAATTTTATGATGTACAAGAAATGTTATTAACAACCTATTCAGATGACACCACCTTGCTTGCTGAAAATCAGGAGGACTTGAAGTCCTCGCTGAGGAAGATCTAGGGCTGTGACCTTCAGTGTGGATAACAGCTCAATGGAAAGGACACCAATCTCTTCACAACTCGACTAGCAGGTAGCATCACAAATGGAGAAAAGGTTGGGGTTATAAAGGATTTTGTCTCATTTGGATCCAAAATCAATGCTCATGGAAATAGTAGTCAAGAGAACAAAAACAAGTTGCATTAGGTAAATCTGCTGCACAAGAAGAATATTGTAAACAAGGATATTACTTTGAGGACTAAGTTGTGCTTCACCCAAGCCATGGTATTCTCCATTGCCTCATATGCATGTGGAAGTTGGACATTGAATAAGGAAGACTGAGGAAGAATCTATTTTAATTGTACTGCTTGAGAAAAATATTGGAAGTACCATGAACAATTGAAAAAGACTGACTCATCTACCTTGGAAGAAGTATGGCCACAGTGCTTTGTATAGGCTCCTTAGACACATTTTTAACACACTATTAGAAATAGGCATGAAGAACACATGCTTAGTAAAGTACGGCATGAGCATAACAGAGGAAGACTCTATGAGACACAGTGGGCAAAAATGGGCACAAACATCACAGATATTGTGAATTTAGGGAAGCACTGTGTAGCATTTTGTTCTGTTATACACAAGTTCTCTATGTGCCATAACAAAATTAGTGACTAAGAACAACTATATATGTATAAATACACTTTGACGTTTCAAAAAGCTCATGGGGAAATCACATATTTTTAAATTCCAATTTTCCACTAACTTTTTAAATCCCCTGCATCATACACACATACATGTGTGTATACAGATATGTGTACGTATATGCATGCACGTGTATATGTTAAGTGTAATAGTATTACTACAAAATTATTAAAAGGTTTATTAAGCAAAAATACCAAAATGTAAAGCTATTATTTCTCAACATATCTTCTATCTTGTCTATACAATTCTGAAAGTTGTATTTCCATTTTTCTTCACCCAAGAATTCAGTCCTCATCAATTTTAAACCATTTTAGAATAGTGGTTTGGTATCTTTCTAGAACAGTAATCACATTTTTAAAGTGTCCTTTGAGTTTGGGGTACAAAAACAAGTGTGAAGGGGCAAGATCAAAGCTGTATGTTGAGCCTGAAATGACTTTGCAGTACAATTCTCGTAGAACAGCTTGACTTCAGTTGAAGAATGAGCAGGTGCATGTCTGTGAATACCTACAGCCATTCATACACGCATTCATCTTCCCGGTCAACTCTGCTGACCTTTGCTTTGCCTCTGCCGTTTTCACGTTTCTTAAAATGTTTCCTCATGGGTGTAGTTCGCATGTTTTTGCTTTGGTTTGCTTTTTAATTTCCTACTCAGCACCTGTTACCTTCCTAACTCCTTCAAAGAAATCCATCAAAAGATTCTTGGAATCTTCAAGGACAGTGGCATAGCCTTCAGAGTGGACCCCCTATGCTGTGAACTGACCTGGCCCAACCTATCTTGGAATCCACTGTTGTTGTTTTTTTTCTGGAAAGACTTTATTTTGGGGGTGGGAAGAGGGGGGCACGGCACTCAGTCCTTCTTGGCAGCGGCCTTCCTCATGGCGGCCAGCACGTTGCTCAGCTCCTCTCTCTTCCTCTTGGCCCGGATATGTGTGCCCACCCGCTTCTTGATGAACTTCAGTACCCGCTTGTCCTTGGAGACCTTGAGCAGCTCCATGGCCCTTCGCTCGTAGGGTGCGAAGCCGCACACCTCCCGGATCATGTCCCGCACGAACTTGGTGTGCTTGGTGAGGCGCCCGCGGCGGCGGCTGTGCCTCGGCTTGCTCACGTTCTTGGTCACCTTGTGGCCCTTGTCGAGGCCCACGGCCATAGGTTAGCGCACAGCCATGGCTGCGACTCTTCGGTGGGTGCCGCGGCGGAAGGAAGGGGCCGCGCGGAACTCTGAAATCCACTGTTTTGATAGGACTTTTAATTTGAGACCAAAATGTGACGAAGATACGCATACAATTGAGATAACATTCACCAACTGATTGCTGAGACATGTCTAAACGTGCTTGTTTGGAATAAATCTGTACATCTATGAGCTGAAATGTCAGTAGATATATACTTTGACTTATCTTCTTGTGTACATTTATGTGTGTGTGAATATATATGTACTTATAGAAATCACCAGGCATTCCATAGGACAAAGATGAGGTTTTCTACTCCTATAAATAGCTGCACCCTTGCAAATACACAAGGGCAATTCTACCCTGTCCTATGGGTTAAAGATTACATCATATGATCAACTCAATGTGGCTCTATGAGGTTGCTTTGAATCTGTCTGAATTCTGACCGTAGGTGGGTGTGAGTGATCTGATCTCTATACTCATGGTTGTTATACTTAAAAATTAATATGTTTAGGAATTTACATTTGCATATACATGGTTTCTTAAATTATCATAGAATTTTAATGAAAAACTGAAGTATATTTTCTGCCTTGAGAAAATGTGAATTTCAGTAGGAAAGATAGAAACATCTTGTGTCCTTGTGTCAAATAATGTCATTTTAAAATGCAATTTCTGTGAACTTTTGAGATTTAAGTTAAAATATTTTAATTTATTTTATTTTACACACCAGAGCTCAAATGCAGTGCTCTTAGACTTATACGATCTTAGTGACCACTTTACATTTTCATCATTTGCTTCTAGTTTGGAATAAAATGCTTTCCGCTTCCAGGACCTGTCTTCCCAACTTGACTCAACTTCACAACCATAGAGAGTCCAGGTCTGGGTAGCATACACTGAAGTGTGGTTCCCATTTGTTAAGTAGGAATAGGAAATCCTACATAACAGAATCCACATAGAAATGACCATTTGATGCGGTCGCTAAACTTTCAATCAAAAGTGGAAGCCCATATGTTGGTTTCCAGCTTCTACTTTTGCCTTGAATTGAATTTTATACCTAATAGTTACATATCTCCCTGGAAATACTTGTTCTTATTCACCCAGAACTGAGCAGTTATTACACTGCTTTCAACACCTACTTCAGTAGTTCAGTGTTGATTGTCTTTCTTGGTTTCCTCTCAACTCTTACAAAGTTTGAAATGAGATCATAAACTCAGCTGAAGTAATATCTATATTTAGATCACATAATTTCTGATTTATACCATCTCATATCTTCAAATTTTGAATATATCTATTTGCTTTGACAATTCCACATATAAAATACACTCCATATATTTTACAATTTAATCATCTAAAACATATTTTAATAATGAGTGTGCACTATTATTCTAATTATTTAAGCACATTGTTGAAAAAGATGGTTAAAAGATCTCATCAACTTACATTCCTTAGAATTCTTTTTCACAAGGTTCATGTGACTTGTGTTTTATACTTTTCATGATTTGTCTTTGTAAATATTCATTTACTGAGATTAGGGCACTCATGGCCAACAAGGATGAAGGAGCCAGTGTGGATAGAACAATGACTTCCATTTCTTAGGATAAGAGGACTAGAGAGATACCTATTCCCATACCTCTCCACTCAAGGAATTTATCTCCATTTTCTCAGCAGTCCTTTCACTCAAACTGCAGTGCCCTTATCTCTTCATTCTATTTATATTCCACCTCATTTATCATTTTTATTATGATTAGTCTAGGTATTCAAAATATAAAAAGAACAATATATTATTTCTATGTTCTATTACAAATAAAAAATTTCAAGAGTTTAATTTTTTGAGAAGTTAAACAAGTCAATTTTTTACTAGTCCACCTCTTGTCTCCTATTCTCCAATCAAATGGAGCTATTATATCCCATGAAATTGGGCTATTTTCAGATTTCATGCTCCTGAAAACGTACTTTTGTCAGAATAAAATTGCTTCTTCTCTTTTTTTTCTCCTTTCACATTTCAAGCATTCTTTTGGTCAAACTAAATAAGCCCTTTTCCATTTATAGTTCTTCTATTCCCCAAGCTTAGAAACAACATATTCTTTCTTTAAGCTGCTATTGCATTTTACCTTTTGCCTATATCTGTGTCTTCAAAGCCCAACTTTTCTAACTTGCTCGGTACAGATATTTACCCTTACTATACTTTCTTTACTTTACTTCAAATAGGTAGAAACAAGGATATCAGAATAGCCAGATGTGAATAATCACCTGTGAATCAAAACATATTTCAGAAATAAATTTCTGATTAATATGTATTATTTCATTAGAAGGGGAGAAACAATGATGACCACCTAAACTATCCAAGCTAATGAATAAGAATAAAGTGGGTTTTGTGCTACTATAATCATCCTATTTCAATACTTATATTTGAGAAGAACAAACTCTAATAATGATACAGAAGTAGAGTGTTTTAACAATGTTGATAACCAGGGTCTTTTGCTGAGTGTTTGCATAACTTCTGAATTTTGCAATCTCACATCTTCCCATTTTAATCATATCCATTTGTTTTGACAAATAAGTGTTTGAGTGTTTATTCTTTCTGAAGCAGTAATTTTTATTGTATTCATATAAATTATTCTTGACAATGCACCTAAGAAATTTCACAATTCTTTTTGTTAGTTATTATATGAAAACTAAATTGGTCAAATAAAATTTAGTCATTCAAACAGAACAAGGTGGTATTATGCAGTTTAAAATAAGGTCAAAAAGTATCCATCATGGTTGTAATACCTAATCATAAATGTCCATCCAGTTTTTAATCTAGTTTAATCATACTTAGTAAACCTATACATGAGGTAAATAACCCGAGAAACTGGAACATATGAAGAGAAATGTTGCAATGTAATAAAAAAATCTATTAACAACGTTTAATGTGTAGTAACGTAACCGTGCTTGGTGAAAGTGGAGAATACTTGAAGAACTGACTGATGTAGATCAAATACTAGAATCTTCCAGATCAATTACTCCAATGTAAAAAATACAAAAATTCTCACAACTGAACTAATAAGCACTAAGATGATAATAGGAAAATATGTAGGTTGCTAATGATTTCATTCTACTTTTATAAGCAATCCATACCCATTTGTTGACCAGCATTCAAGAAATCAAATGACATACTTGTGTTCATTTGGGGCTCTTTGTTTTTTTTTTGTTTTCATAAAAAAGACCTCTTGACATTTTGATAACTCAGGTGTGCTTGCCCAAAGAAATGCTATTATTATAGAATCATATTGCATGTGAAAACAGGACAGTTAATAAGAAAATCTACGATGAATTATCACATTTAAATTAGGATTAGATTAAGAATAGTGAATATGCACAATAATATGAAATGCCCAATAAATGAATACATTAATATTGAAAGAAGTACAGTCAGAAACTTTCTTAGAAACCTCAATTACAAGGATTGCTCTCACTTATTTTGGACTAGTTACCATGAGAGATCAATCCCTAGTGAAGGATATCAAAGTATATCACCCATAAAAGAAAGAGAAAATCCTCAAGGAAATGCATTTATTCTGTGACAGCAACAGGGAGCTTAAACATAACAATGAAGACACTGGCTCATGACTGGTCATCTTTTCATTCCTCATACATAGAGTTGTAATGAGTCAGTACTAACCCAACACCCCTTCGATGGTTGTGTTTTGTGTCAACATGACTAAACCAGGGTTTTTAGTAGTTTTACAGTACATGATGGAATCAAACGCAAGTCTGTGATGTACTCCAAATAATGTACTAAACTCCATTATGAGATCTAACACAATATAATTAACTTTGTGAGTAGCCTGAAGCTGTGGTTGGGGGAAGAGGGTGGGGCAGAGCTTGTGGAGTAGGTGGGGAGCTTTGTTGATTAGGTAACAGCCTTGGTGCAATTGGAAAACATGGGAAACTTACCTCTGCTGCATCTGCATCTTGCATCTGACTTATCGACCTAGTGCCATATTGCTTGCTGATCCCAGGAGCCATCAAAGGACTGCCAAATTTGGGTCCATTACAGTTTGTCATTATTAAAGGTGTTAGGTGCATCTTCCAAGTTATCATATGATCCAAATACTTGGACTTAGATGGACTTACCCATTTCCACAACTATGTTAGCTCTTACTTGATACATAGTTCTAAATACATACACATGTATGCATCATTGGCTTTGTTTCTCTAGATAACCTAGCCTAACACAGCATCTAATAAAAACAAGTTTACTAAGTAAATTTCAGAAGACAAAATCCTAATTCAATGCCTCTACAATCTAGCTCACTTAATTTTGTTCAATTATATTTTGTTTGCTTTTAAGAACATAAAAGATAATTGTAATCAACTTCCATTACTCAACTGATTAAAAGTATTATGCACAAAGTTCATAAGTTTTCAGGTATTTATAACTCCTGAAATTTTCAACAATGTTCAGGAAAATCAATAAGGACCGATTGTTAAGATAAAGATTTTGTGAAATTTTATATTTCTTGAGATTACTCACAGTCAAATGCATTCCCCAATTTAAGTCCACTATATTTTTAACATAATAAATATGCCTCACTTAAATATAATAATTCCAATTGGAGTTATGAGTTATTTTGTTGATATTTTATTCTCATTTCAAATACTTTTCTAAAAGTTGAAAATTTAGAGCATGAAGAAAATATACTCAATTAAATTTATGTGTTATAGCAAGTCTATGGGAAAAAAATCTATCAAACAATTTTTCAGAAGTCATGGATACTTTTAAATATTTATCCTGTGTATTAAAAAGTGTAAAGTCTTGCTGAAATAACATAATATCAGATGAGAATGTATTTCTTTAATTTTAATTTTTTTCAGTTATTCCTCTCTATAACTAATGTTACATGGGGGTGAAATTTTATTTTTCCATGAAATCCACCTTCACTGAGCTCCAAAATTATTTCATTCAGTTCCAAATGTGCTTCACATTTGAATATTACTTTTACATTCATTAAGACTATCTGACTATTGTGAAATATTGTTATTTAGCTTCTACATCATCTTTTGCCACATATATAGTGAATTAAATATCTCTGCATTCCACCTGGAGAAATCCACAGTTACAGTCAGTCATCTTTTGTGTTTTCAAAAAAATTAATCGATTGTTCATATATAACTTCAGGTAGGAGTCAAAGAAAATAAAAATAAGTTTATAAGAACAACTCAAGACAGACTTGCATTAAAAAGCAAATGACTGAAGAGGTAATGAGTTATGGGAAGACATCAAGAACATTGTAATGACGAGTTTTTTTAAAAAGCAAAGAGGTTTTTAAAATATAAGAACGAAAGAAAAGCCAAAATGGATTTCAGAGGAGACTCTGAAACTTACCCGTAATCACAGAATGGCTAAAGCAAATAGAAGAAATGATCAAATCAAAGACCTGAACAGAAAGGAAAGCTAAAGAAGACAATGTCAAATATTATAATAAAAAATGTGCAAAGATCTAGAATTAGAAAATCAAAAAGAATAGTACTCTTAGCATATCTTAAGCTAAAAGAGCTCAAGAAAAAGCCAATCCTTGAGTTCAATATTGAAAGATTTGATGATCAAAATATTGAATGATGCAGAAAGCACCAAAAGAAGATGGAAAGCTTAAAAGCGTCATTGTACCAATATAACTAGTTGATATTTCATGCCACCATTTCAGGAGATAGAATAGAAGAGAGAGCCAATACTTCTGAAGGAAGAGTTTCAAGCTGCCTTGAAAGCATTAGCCCCAAATAAGGCTCCAGCATTTGATATAATCCCAACTGGAATGTGTCAACAAGCTTAGGAGGCACTGGAGCACTCACTGAGCTATTTCAGGAAATCTGGAAGATAGCTACTTGTGCAAATGACAGGAAGAGATCCATATTCATATCCATTACAAAGAAAGGTGACTCAATTCCATGAACAATTTACAGAACAATATCCTTGATATCACACACAAGCAAAAAATTTTAAAGGCTGAATTCAAAAGAGGACATGAAACAAGGAATACACAGCTGACGACAGATGGATCTTGGCTTGAACAGAGAGTACCATGACAATGTGTATTTGTATTTTGCTGACTATGCAAAAGCATTTGACTGCATGGATCATAACAAACTGTTAATAGCCTTGAGAAGATTGGGAATATCAGAACATTTAACTGCTCGTGCAGAATTGTACACGAGTCAAGTGGCATTTGTTGGAACAAAGCAAGGGAATACTACATGCTTTCAAATCAGGAAAAATGTGTCGACTCTATCCTATCACAATACTTTTGCAAATGGCATGCTAAGCAAATAATCAGAAAAGATGAATTATGTGAAGATAAATGTGCTATAAGGATTGGAGGAAAGCTTAACAACCTGTGATATCCAAATGATCCAATCTGGCTTGCTGAAACTGAGGAGGACCTAAAGGATTGCAGCCTTCGTTATTAATTGCAATTCAATTTAAAGAACATTAAAAGCCTAAGAACAAGACCAATATGCAGCATCATGAAAGTGGAGAAAAGATTGAAGCTATAAAGGGTTGCATTTCACTTGGATCTTCAGTCAGTGCTCACGGAAGCAGCAGTTTAAGTGGTTAAAAAACAAACAAATCTCACAGTATTGTGGATCTTTGTTACAGGACACCTCTTTAGGGGTAAAAAGCTAAGAATTTACTTTGAAGGTAAAGATGTGCCTCACACAAGTCTTGGTTTTGTCCATTGCCTCAGACTCATGTAAAAGTTGGACATTGAATAAAGAATGTTGAAGACTATATGCATTTGAATTGTGGTACTGAAGATGATTGACAAGTACTATGGATTGTTAGAAGAACAAATCTATCTGTCCTGAAAGAAGTACAATGAGAATGTTCCTTACAGACATGGAGGACAAGACTGTCTCAAATACTTTCGGTATATTACCAGGAAAGGCCAGTCCTTGAATAAGTGCATCATGTTTGGCAAAGCAGAAGGGCAGCAAAGAAGAGGAAGACTCACAAGATGGCTTACCACAGTGATTGCTGCAATGCATAACAGCACAACGAGGAAGGCTCGGGACCTGATGCTTCCTTCTCTTTTA
Source organism: Tenrec ecaudatus (assembly GCF_050624435.1). Classification (NCBI taxonomy): domain Eukaryota; kingdom Metazoa; phylum Chordata; class Mammalia; order Afrosoricida; family Tenrecidae; genus Tenrec; species Tenrec ecaudatus. The sequence continues at coordinate 240,216,167 of NC_134531.1, forward strand.
CCTAAGCTCAGTACGAGTTGGACCTAACCTGATGGCACCTAAGAACAGAAACCAGTCTGGCTATTTATTATTAACTTGATTTTAAGACTAGACGCAACTAGGCACATTTGTGTTTTCTGTAGCGCAAATGTCTCTCTCTATAATATGTATGCATACACGCTTCATGTCTATTAAGGGATTTATATATGGTGCCATTATTCACTGAAGTACTCCAACTAGATATTTGGCAGTGAGTTTGGTTTGGTTTAAAATTGTTTAATAACATTTTATCATTTGGGGAACATATTTTTGCAGATACAATTTAATTTAAAGAACCCTTTCAACTAAAAACAGACTATAAAGAAGGCACTGGTGGTGCATTGTGGTGGAATTAGCCACTCACACCTAATGAATAGCAGAGAGCATTGTCAGAGGTATTTCCAGAAGATAAGCCCCCTCGGGTCTGAACGCACCCAAAATACGATGTAGAAAGAACAGCCTTCTTAAAGCAGAGTCAACTTTATATAATGATGTGGATGAAAAGAAAAAGTCGTTGGAAGTAAATCCTTCTGGGCCTTCACTTGCTGATGGGGCATATCTTCGCTTGGTAAAGCAGTGCAACGGGCCAAAAGGAGGAAGCCCTTCGACAAGATGGATTGGCGCAGTGTGCTTAAATATAACCATGTGGAGGATGACTAGTACCCAGGGGTTGTGTTCTGTTGTAGCAATGAGAAGTTGCTATGAATCAGAACCTCGTGATTGCACATAGAAACACTCTGGATTCTGGACAGCACTGCCTGTCGCTATAAAATTCAATAGAACCCCATTAAAGCTGGTTAATTAAGTTTTTAACACACACAAGCATCATCTACACAGTATAGCTATAATTGTGTTGTTTTCAATTTTTGATTAATCAAAGAATTTTATTTTCAAAAACGTGAAACTGTAGACATTTGATTGACTATTACTTTGTTAAGATGTTTTGTAATTCCCAATGTAGGCTTAAAATTTGCAAATGAGAATATAAACTTCCTGAATAAAGATTTTTAACATGAAATTGTAATAGGTAAGGATATATTATTTCGAATTTAGGAGAGCTTAGCACTGTTTTTGGCCTATTTAAATATCAAAACTGACCATATTGTCTTTTTCATGTTACAGAATGTTGGCTTTGAGTATGCCAGTTATTCTGAATTCTATTTTTTTTTCAATTTCACTCATGTTATTAACAGGTAACTACAATTTGATTATACATTGCCCAAGTTAGTTGTGATATTTTGTATGTTTCATATTTTGAATAAATTGCTGTCTATGTTAGAAATGCCTATTCTTCTATGTAAACATTTATGAAATATGATCATAATTAATATGCAGCATTATAAATATCAAATGAGATAAGTGAAGTTGATTGTTAACAATTCAAGGAGACCAAAAACTGCTGCTAAATCAATATGAAATTATATTGAACAATAATGGGATGACCTTTGAAAATGTTATACACTTTGTGATTATATTGAAGTCAATTTATTCAAAATTTATTTAATTCAATTCTTATGAGTATGAGTTTATTACAAAGAAGAGTATATTGAAATTTGTAAGAGTTAAATACAGTCTGCTATATTTTCAAGCAGAATATCCTTTCCATCTAATCTCTTATAATTAAAAATGAATATTTATACGTTAATGAAAAAGTATAGTATTTTAAAATCCAGTGAGGGGAAAAAAATAAGTTGGTGGCAATAAACAAGGTATCACAAATTTTAAAAAGTTAACCTATATAATATTTATTTTAAAGATCTTAATGCAATAATTATTTTGGTGTCATAGTGGAGCATTTATTTTTAAATTACATATATATTTTTTATTTATAAATTTATTTTAGGAGAGATCTGCCTTGTTCTTACAATAACAAATCATTTATAGGTTCAAATGAAAGGTTTGTTATTCAAACTTCTCCCTATATTGTATTCAATAAATTTAGTATTGATGGGCTTCTGTAGCCTTTATGCTTATCTGATCATTTTTCTTGAATATCATCATACATCAAGCATATCTACAATAGAGATTCCAACATCTCACATCTGATATGAGGGAAAATACATAAGGTCTATCTGAATCTGTATTCTCTATCAGAACTGGATATTATTTCTCTCTTAAATTTAGGATGGTCTTCTACTTCATTCAGGTATAAAAAATAATTTGTTAATACCCAAATATATATTTCCCTTATAATTTGGAAAATTTTATGTAATGATTTATAGAAATATTTAAATATAGTTAACTTTTATGTTCTTATATATCTTACAATATATAAAACCTGAAGAAATATCAGTCCTTTATATTTAATCCCTACCTGTAGCCAAGTAAAATACATAAAATATTATATGTATGTCTATACATATTCTTGGAAAAAGTATACCTCAAGCATTGGTGCATCATACCACAAGTGAAACAGTTTGAAGCTAGCTTGTTTTAAGTAAACGTAAGTCGATGTGATAGAATCCTACTGCAGTCAAATGGTGCATAGATAACGGATGCTCTGATCCTTTGTATTTTTAGGGGTTTTGTTTGTTTTAGCTCCATGAGAGCGTGAGATACATAGACTTACTCTTAGGTGAATGAGCCATATTAGAAGCAAATTAGGAGATATATTATATGTTGAAAGATAGTTTCTCAGAAAGAAAGATTTAAATAATATGAAGGAGGTAAAAGATTAACAGGAATTTTACAAATTAAATGAGTAATTTACATTGAAGAGCAAAGTGATTTAATCTTAATATCTTTTTCTATAAAAATTAAACATGATTTGTCAAGTTTAGTAAAAACTGCATTTCTGCCAGAAAATTCAAAACCAAGTGTATTAAGGTCTTTTTAAGAGGGTTTTCTTTTTTAATTTAGAAAACTCATAGTAAACTATGTACCAACATAGAATATATGATAACCGAATAAAGAAGCATCACAATTTTGTTTTTATTCTTATTTTTTCCCTTTTTTATAAAAATCCGTGGAGTGTGAAACAATAAGCAAGGTGGGCCTCATAATGGAGCAACAGCGCCAAAGCCCTGCCACTTCTTGTCCTCTCCTAAAGTGAGAACGTAGTGCTTTGTTTTACTCGTGTCGTTTTATGTTTTACTTATACGTTAAGTGACATTTGAGCCTTGCTTGGCATTTTCACTTAACTTTTTCATTTGATTTAGTTTCTATACGTCCGTATAACTTCTGAATATTCTTCGTATCTCTAAAATCACACCCTTTTGGATTAGTACACATATTGAATCCATAGATTAGTGTATTGTTTCTTAAACTTGAATAGCTTCAAGTTCCTATTGGTAATTTTAAAGCTGTGTCTCCAGAATAAAGGACTGAAAGCCAAGTATATTAACTGATGTATCATCTCTCTTTGGTTTTGTTTTTAGACCATACTTACAATCTTGCTTTCCAGTTTCCCAAAAATCGTTCTTAGCAGTACAGTGACTGTCGGCTCCTTGCATGCTTCAGTCACCTATATAAATTCAGAACCATGTTCACTTCCAAAGAATTGATTTCCACCCCAGCAGACAGGATCAATGGATCAACTGTTACAGAGTTTACTACTTGTACCCTTGGCTAGAGCCTGTGATTTGTATTTACAATCCATAAGAGCTTCCAGGCCCTTTGTGTCTGCCTGTAAGTAAAGAAGAAAAATTACAGCAAAGCAACACTGTTAAAAGCTAAAATTTTCACTATTAACACCACAGCCAAAATCTCCAGGTGCTTTACCTAATTTTGAATAACAATAAGCTTTTTGTGCAGTCTGAAATAAATCTATTTTAAAGCTTCTTTCTAAGGGAATTGTTTTTATGTTGCCCGTGAAGATTTTAGAAGAATCTATTTATTTTCAAGTTTATTAAAATATAGAAATATAAAAAAACTTTTCTGTAATATTTTCCACCATTCATTTTATAAAATATTATAAAAACTGAAAACATTGTGAATATATAGTTTAATAACAGTCAGTTACACAGATATTGTTCATAGAAACAAAATATGCAGGTAAGTAAAAAAAGTCTTACTCTTCAAATGAAACATTGTGGTCTAGGATGCGCTCCTCCAGCAACTGTTGAAGTAGACAATTTTAACATTTGCTATGCATACTTCTATATGGCAAAAAAAAAAATTCTGGCGAATTTGTCCCTCTTAGGATTCCGACTGAGTGAGTGCTCAGGGTAGAATTTGTTAGACTTTTATTTAGTCAGCTGGACCTTTAAAGACTTTTTTCCTACAGTATTTGTCATCATTTGATATTTATATAATGTCTGTGTTGTATATTTATAGTCAAATAATATATTGAAGATATTTGTACTTTAAAATTAAAAGAACAAAGTATTCTATTATTTATTATAAATCAGTAGTTGTCTGTGATTTTTTTTTAATTTTAACAATTTATTAGGGGCTCATACAATTCTTATCACAGTTCATACATATACATACATCAATTGTATAAGGACATCTGTACAGTCTTTTCCCTAATCTTTTTTTTCTCCTCTTTTCTTTTTTTACATTTTATTAGGAACTCATACAACTCTTATCACCATCCATACATATACATACATCAATTGTATAAAGCACATCCATACATTCCCTGCCCCAATCATTCTCAAGGCATTTGCTCTCCACTTAAGCCCCTTGCATCAGGTCCTCTTTTTTTTTCCCCTCCCTCCCCTTTCCCCCCTCTCTCATGTGCCCTTGGTAATTTATACCTCGTTATTTTGCCATATCTTGGTGATTTTTTTTTACCATATTTGAATCTTTCTGTGAAAATCTAAGCAGACTTTCACTGTTGATAGAAGGTATTTTTATTCCTTTGAGGAAGAAATTTTTTCATTTTGCTTTATAAATTCAATTGTGTAACTCATCACATATTTCTAGTCTCCAGACAAAATACTTAATAATTTCCTACTCTAACAGGTTTACTCTATGTCTTGTCATGAATTATATGGATTATACATAAACTTGACACCATTCTATCTTCTGTCTTAACATTACTTTCTCCGTAGCTCTTAGTCAGTAACTTGCTTAGAGAAAACTTTAAAGAACAATTTTAGATTACATTTTAGAATTCATTTAAAATGTATAACTAATTAATTACTGTATGAACCATGGAAAGTACACCAAACCCAGTTTCCCCAATTATTAACATCCTACAAACAATGGTATATTTGGTACAATCCAAGGACCATTTTTAGTGCATGTGAAAGTGGGTAGGAGTCACACCTGACCTCTGGCTACACAAGGGAAAAGGGGAATCCAGCTCCTCACCAGTCCAATGCCTACTGCCACCAGGCAGATGTTGCACAAGCTTCTACTCTCCATCCTTCTTTTAATTAATTCTAGCATCAAGTATTCCTCTCATGAGCCTCTAATCTTATGTTGGGTTCAACAAACCATTTATTTTCTCGTTTTCAGCTCCACAGAACTAACAGTATGCATAATTAAGCAGGTTTATTGGGGGAGGTTAACAGGTTATTGTAAGGCAGTATCAGAAATATTAAGAATACACTCGTTTCACAGCAACATATCTCCTCAGCCAGCAGCCAAGTCTCAATCTACTACTCAGGCTCTCAGCTGCATGGTCCCTTTGCCTCTGGTTCTGTAGGTCAGAAGCCAGCCTGCTTCTCTCCCCCATAGTCTCATAGTCTCCATGCCTCTCCTTGTGGTCTCCTTACCTCTCCTCTACCTGTGGTCTTAGCTTGGCTTCTTTGCTCTGTTAGATGGTTTATACTGAAGTCTCTAGGCTGTTGGTCTTGGCCCCTCTACTTCAGACTGCATTACTCAAGTATGCACCACTGGTAATTCCTCTTCCTTGATAGTCCAGGGAATTCTATTTAGGTTTCTGAAATGGCTCTTTTAACCAGAGGAATGGATTTGAAGAAGGTATGGTTTTTGTCTTTCAATAGACCATATTCCCAAGGAAACAAAGAATGATAATCCAGTAAGATGGAAACGGAAACCCAGAATACATTTCACCATAATGCTGTCCATTAGCATAGCAGAGAGAGCTTTCCAAATACAGGGCTTTTAAGGATGCTGATTTATTTTAATCAGATATTTTATTTATTTTAAAAATATTCTTCCTTATAAGGAGTCTCCGGTTGAGTTAAAACTGCCAATGTTTTTGTCAGTAGCCAAAAACCTAACCTTTGTGCCATCCAGGATATATACTGGAATTCACGCTAAGGAATTGGGTGGTACTTTTTTCTGCTTTTTGTTTGCTGATACATTACTATTAAATAAGTTTTATAATATATTAAAATTTTCCCATATTTGTTGTTCACTTTCTCTGCTTTGCAACTCCATATAGGTTATAACATGGCCTGAAATTCTCACTTCTCATAAGCTGATTTTTCTGTAGATATGGATCCAAATGTCTTGTTTTTTACGACCTTAAAGTTTTGAGAAATACGAGCCATATATTCTAAAGAATTTTCCTTAACTGGAAGACTGCTGATATTTTGTCTTATAATTGGACTGGAATGATATTTTCTAGGTAGGATATAACAGGCATATAGACTATTATCCTCACATCTTAAAAATTTTTGCATGCTATCGTTTTTAAATACTTTTATTGGGGACTTTTACATCTTACATCTCTTATCACAATCCATACATTACCCCAGTGTGTCAAGCACATTTGTGTGTCAAGTACATATGCAGCCATCATCATTTTCAAAGCATTCTCTTTCCACTTGAGCCCCTGATATCTGCTCCCCATTACTTCCCCCTCCCTCCCCTATCCACCTTCCCTCATGCTTATCAACATGACTTACTACTTACTGTTCATGTCAACAAAGATAAGTGGAGAATTATATTTTTATGAGTCTCCAATACTATAAGTCTACTCTTCTCTTTCACGTTCTCCTTTCATTCTAGTAAGGAATCCATTATGGATAACCCAAAGTTAAGGAGTAGGAAGCCATGCTGCATTCCTGAAAGAGTCTATGTTAAGGTAGTATTCAGCTTGCATCTGTCACTTTTCCAGCTTCTGTAAACTGACTTAACCATATATTTGTAATCATTTGCATTAAAATCCAATGCTTGCATTGTTTTAGCTTTGCACAGTTAGTGCATTTTCTGCTGGCCTGTGTGTGTCCTTTCATGTGTCCACACAACTATCCTTTTAATGAAATCATTCATTTCATGTTCTTACTTTGGGGCACCATAAATGATGATATAATATAGTATGCTGCCCCAATTTTAAAAACAGCCTGTTTTTCTAAGGAACTCTGGTTAATTTTATTGGGGAATAAAATTGGAAATCAAGATCTGAGGGACAACTGTGCCTATTGCCAGTAGTATTCCATTGCTTCTAGACTTTCTCCGCAGCTATATAAAGAATAGTTGATAGAATGGTAAGATATATATGTGCATTTATATAAGTCATCTCTTTAAACAAACCTATTAAGGTTAATAAGCAATCCTTGGTATCTAAAATATGACCATCTAGTGGAGGAAATAACAAAATAGAAAACCTGAAGTGTGATACATTTTCTAATAGTGAGATTCAGAAACTCATTTGGTAACTCTGAAGAGAACCATTTGATGCAGACTTGCTAGGTGAGGTTATGAGGGTTCTGGCAGAAGCATATTGGATCAGGAAGGTTTGTTAGTAAAGGATTTGGCTTCTGAGTCTGCTGGTATGGGAGGTGAGGGGAGAGAGAGAAAGAGAGAGAGAGAGAGAGAGAGAGAGAGAGAGAGAGAGATATGCAGGACTTGCCTGTCAGTGTGTCACACTCTGTTGGCTTGTGTGTCACTGTGATATTGGGAGCTATGTCGCTGATATTTTAAATGCCAGGAGAGTCACCCAAAGGGAAAAGATTTCAGCTGAGCTTCCAGACTGTAATGAAAGACAAAGAATAACTAATTTACTGCCTACTTGGTAGGATGTGGCTACGGAACTGCTCCTTCAGTTTCAAAATCACGTCACATACAGAAGGACAAATGAATGGAAGCAGAACAGTCAGAGATGGTGACAGAAGATGTGTCCTTCGGGCAGCGGACACTCAAAATGTGACTGAGGAGGAGATGCTTTTGCAGACGGGAGTGGAGAATGGCCATCTCAGTTGGTTAAAACATGGGGGAAAGAAGCCTTCAAAATGTGCCTTTGTTAATGAGCCACAAGTCAACATAAGAAGAAACAGCTAGAAAAATCTTCTAACGATTAGGACTTGGATTCTGAAACATATGAAGCTAGGAAAATTGGAAGTTCTCAAAAATGAAGTGGGACATATAAAGATTGACATCCTAAGTATTTGTAAATTGAAGTAGATGGACATTGGTCATTTTGAATAAGAAAATCATAAGATTTGCTATACCAGAAATGACACAATCAAGAGGAATGTCATGGAATTTATTGTCAAAGGGGATATTTCAGAGTAAATCTTGATGTACAATGCTATATTTTATGGTATTATATCTATTCACTTCCTAGAAAATTCAATCAATACAACTATTATTCAAATTCATGCATCAACTACGAAAGCTAGTGATAAAAAAATTTAAGAACTCTACCAATACCTTTAATCAGAAATGTATCAAACATGTAATGAAAATGCATTCAAAACTATTGGAGATTAGAATTCCAATGTTGGAAACAAAAGGGAAGGAACATAGCATTAGGGGTCTCCAAGGCTTCCAAACTAGCGGCCATCTAAATCAGATGCCAACTAAGTCCACATGGAAGAAGCACACCATCATCAGTCACCAAAATATTGCAAATCATATAATCCGAGGACAAAAGTGGGGTTACTATCAAAGCCAAAATTTGGAGAATCGGTTTGTAGACAGTTATGGATGACAGTGGGAGCCCCAGATACATTTGTGAGATCTACACATGAAATAAGATACCAACCAGTGATCTCCCTCCATAATTGAGGGATTGGAGGAAAATAGTTACTAAACAGAGTAGTGCTTTGGGGAGATTAGTATAGAAGGTCAAAGGGATCCCTGACTTGAACAGTTAAAACTGTCAATTGATCTCACCTCTAATGAACACTGACATGAAAACTTGATCTAGTTTTCAACATTCTCTGTTGAATATGGTGTTTTTGTTTGTTTGTTAATATTAGGTTTTATCTCAGAGGTTTAACATCATTGGGGGGTCACCTGATTGAAGTTGTGTAATATGTTTTTAAATTTTTCATTACATGAAACCCAGGATTGATGAACCTATAGGGACAGCAAGTGGAATAATGGTTTTGAGAGGGAACTGGTAAATGCGAGATGATATCAAGGAATCCAGGAAGATAAAGAATGTTTGGTAACTGATTGTGGTACCAACTGTAGAATACTCCTTGATGTGTTTGAACTATGGAATGATATATGTATTAATTACATATTAATAATGAATTTTAAAATGTCAACTTTGACATCTACAGGCAAAAATCTAATTTTCAAATAAAGAAATATAAAAATGTTAAAAAAGAAAAATATGGTCTTGGTGATAGAAACTACCTGGAGATTTAATGACAGAAGTTTGCAAAATCAATGACTTATTCATAGAAAATACTTTTTTCTCAACAAAACTTCAAGCCACATGGATGTCTCTATATAGAAATGGAAATCAAATGAATTACATCTGTGGGAAATTGTCAGTCAGAAGACTGAAACTTGCTCTTACATGTCAAGGAGCCAAAGCAAATAGAAGAAATGAGCTTCAAAGGATACCTCAGGAAGACAAAGTCAAATTTTGCATGACATGTGCAAAGACAGTGTTAGAAAACCAAAAAGGAAGAACACAGTCAGTATGTCTTAAAAGACACTACGTCTTAAAGGTTCTTTTTCTTGAAAGAACTCAAGAAAATCAATCACACATGGAATTCCAAAAGTAAAAGATTCCATGGGGAAAAATATTTACTTATGCAGAATGATGGAAAGAATACTCATAGTCATTGTACCAAAAAGTGCTGATTTAAACTCACCGTTTCAGTAGGTAGCATAAGAGCAACGAACGTATAAGGGTGTTTTGCTCAATTGATGTACGTATGGATTTTGACACGAGTTGTATAAGTCCCAATAAAAAGATTTATTAATAAAAAAATGAGCAAGAACCACTAGTGCTGAAGCATGAAGTTCAAGCTGCACTGAAAGCACTAGCCAAAAACAAGGCTGGAACACCTATTGTAGAATTTCAACAGGCTGATCACGCACTGGAAGCACCCCCTTGGGAGGAAATGTGGAGACACTTAGCAGCTAACAGATTGAAAGAGATCTAGAATGAAATCCAATGACAGAGAAAGGTAATACAACAAAATGCTCAAATTATAGAATGATATCAGTACTATCACATGCAAGTAAATGTTTGGTGAAGATCATCCCACAATGGTAGTACTATATTGACAAGGAGCTTCCAGATGTTCAGAGCAGATTCAGAAGAGGACATGGAACAAGGGATATCAATGGTGAGGTCAGATGGAGCTTGGGTGAACATAGAGAATACCATAAAGGTGTTTACTTGTGTTTTATTGATTATGTCAAGGCATTAGACTGTGTGGATCATAACAATCTATGGATAACTTTCATAAACTAGGGATTGGAGAACCCTTTATTGTCCTTATACAGAATTCATACATAGATCAAGAAGCAGAACAATGGAATATTCACTGGTTTAAAATCAGTAAAATTATGTGTCAGGGTTGTATCCTCTCACCATACTTATTCAGTCTGTATGCTGAGAAAATAGAGATGATGGATAATAGGAAGAAAAATTTGGCATCAGGATTGGAGGAGTCGTATTAACAGACTACAAAATGCAGATTACACCTCCATGCTTGTTGAAAGTGAGGAGGACTTGAGGCACTTGGTGATAGAGATCAAGGATTATAGCCTTCAGTACAGATTACTGTGAAGAAGTTCAATGTGGACTTCAATGTGAAGAAGCTCAAAGTCTTCAAAACTGAGTCAACAGGTAACAGCATGCTAAATGGAGGAAAGACTGATGTTTTCAAGAATTTTGTCTTGCTTGGAGCCACAATCAATGCTCATGGAAACAGTAAGTAGGCAAGAGATCACAATCCATGCAACTTAGGTAAATTGTTGCACGAAATATTTTGTTAGAGTGTTGAGAAGCAAGAACATTCTTTTGATGATTAACGTGTGGCCTGAGCCAGGTCATAGTACTTTGAATTCCTCACACCCATGTGCAGGTTGTACATTGAATTAGGAGGATTACAGAAGAGTCTCTCTGCTGGAGAAAAATAGAGAGAGTAGCCTAGGCTGCTGAAAGAACAAACCCATCTTTCTGGGAAGAAGTAGGGCCAGAGTGCTCCTTAGACCCAAGGATAGAGTCACTTCATGTTCCATACTCGGGTCATTTTTTCAGCAGAAGCCAGTCCTTGGAAAAGGATATAATCCTTGATAAAGTAGACTAGCAGTGGAAAAGAGGAAGGCCCTCAGGGGGATTGATTGACACAATGATAGGCTCAAGCCTAGGAAGAATCCTGAAGATGGTGCAGGGCCAGGTAGTGTGTCATTCTGTTATACTTGAAGTTGCTATGGGTTGCACTAGATGACACCTAGCAACAACATGTATATATGATAACCCCGGGGGAAAAGTAAATTCTATTCTGCAAAAAAAAAAAATTCCCATTGCAAAGACACTGGAGTGTAACAAAGCACACTTTTGTGAAGCTTTAAGTTCAGTATTAATAAAGCAAAACTTGTGTGACAGATTTAAGGGTAAAAAGGAATTTGCCAGGGGCTATATTAAAGAAGCTGTATTAGAGAGCCTCAATATGCTTTCAACTAATGAGAAGCCACTAAAGGCTTAAAAGCAAGATGAATTCTTAAATTTGTATTTTAGTTTGATTATTCCAGTGACAATATGAGAAGTATTTTCTTGCTATTCATTTTTGAACGTTGAAAAAGTGTAACTTTGAAAAAAACAAGAAACAGGAAATGTGAAGGGTCTGATAAATTGCCATTTCTCTGAGGGTGAAGCAAAAGTAACCTGTGGAAATATGAAAGAAATAATATCTATTAACTTTTGACTAATAAATGCATAATATATCAGGAAAGAAACAACTGCTATTCTCACTGAAGTCACCATACTAAAAAGACTGATCTATTTCCTACATTTATGAGGGAAAACTCTTCCCTTAATCCCTCTAAACATGGATCATTTTAATTTATAATATTTATGACTGCCCCTTTGCATTGATACCTTCTACGGAGTCTATTAAACCCTTGGAAATTCTGATGCCACTCCTGTAAGCCCAATGACAGTAAAAGATACACTTTCTCCTGGAGAAATACCTTGGGAGTGAAACTGTGGTGAGGCAGGCATGCTAGAAGGCTGAAAGAAGTGCAATGGAACTGGGAGTTAGGGCGTAAAAGATACATTGATTTGGAGGCAACTGGTAAACTAGAGAATACATTAAGTACCTAGCTAGATAGTAAAACAATGTACAATAATTATTTTTTTAAGTAAAATAGCTCCTCTTCTTACTTAGTGGGAGCACTTTGTTGGATTTCTTAGGTGCCGTGAACCTGGTTGCAACGCAGAATACGCCTAAGCAAATCACAATTGTTGCCAAGGCTGACCAACTGTTGCAGCTGCCATCTCAATCGACTTCCCTAAGGATCTTCCACTTTATCACTGACTTTGCCAAGCTCCATGTCTACGGGGCCTGGTCCTTCCTGATAACATGCCCAAAGTACAGGACTTGAAGTGTCCTCATCCTGGCTCCCAAGCTGCATTTTCATGAGACTGCTTCAAAAAGACAGATATTGTTTGGGTTTTTTTTGGACACGTGATGGCATATTTAATATTATATGCCAACAGCATAGTTAATATGTATAAATTCTTTAAAATTTTGTCTTATTCATTCTCCCCTTTTGACAAATAAAAATAATGACATAATCTGTTTCAAGTGCATTTTAGTCCTCAAGAAAGTCATTTCCTTTTATTACCATACAGAAGTATTTTCCAAAAGATGTGTTACATGTGATGCTTTTTAAATGTCTTGATTTCTATGTCCTTGGGAGTTGACTACATTATAAGTAAAATGAAATCTGTGGCAATTACATTATTATTTTCACTTACTGTGTCGAAATTATCTGTTTAGTTGTGAGAATTTTGTTCTCCTTAGGGTGAGGGATACAGCATACTGAAGGTTTCGAAATTTCTACTCCATGCACATCGCTGAAATCAAGTCTACTTTGAGGACGCAGCTTTTTCCAAGTGGTAAGCTGAATAGAAGCCCATATTCCGACAGATAATATATCTGACAATGTTCCACTACTATTCAGTTTTACCCCCACCTTATTGTTTTCTGAAGTAGGTGTTCAGGTGTTCCTTCCTACTTTATTCTCTGTGGAAGCCTCTTTATCATACGTGATTTTTCAGGTATTTAAACACCAGTGTCATAGCTTCCAATATTATAGCTTGTGTAGTGCATGATAGCATGACAAAATGGCATCAAATGGAATTGTTGGGATGGTAAATTCTTTTAATTATACACCTTTTCACTTAAATTGTTTATAAGAATATCAAAATAAGCAATATAGTTTGAAGTTGAATAATCTGAGCTGGAATTTGGGGAAGAGAAGAAAGGACTAGGTTTATGTATAGTTGACAGTCAGTGACCAGAGGCACAAAACTGAGTCCACGTTTGGGGAACTCATTATACACATCCATTATATTCTCTTGAGCCTATAGAGCACATAGTACAGTCATTGCTACCCCACTTCTTTTATTATACTGAATGATAAAAAGTCTTGGCCCCAGGATCTGTGGTTCACTCATTTTTGTTGTGGTTTTTGAGTTGTTACGTGTCGTTGAGTTTCTTCCAACTCATGGCAATCTTACGTACCGTACTCCCTTGTTATTTTACATTTCCAGTGACTCGTCTCTCCTGATAACATGTCAAAGTTTAAGGAGAATTCTTGTTGTACTTCTTTCAAGAGAGATTTTTTTTTGTTCTTTTGACAGATCATGACACTTTCAATATTCTTCACAGCAAATTTATTGAGTCTTCTTTGGTCTTCCTTTTCCAATGACCAACTTCATATGAAGATGAGGCCATTGAAAATAACCTTGATTTGATCAGAAGCATGTTACCCCTCAAAGCAACGTCCTTGATTTCCAACACTTTAAAGAAATCATGTCAAGCAGATTTTCCCAGTCAGTAACTGTATTGTTTGATTTCGTGGCTGTTGCTTCCTTGAGCATTGCTTATGAATCCAAGCAAGATGAAATCTTGACAGCTTCTTCATTTATCACAAGCTACCTACTAGTTCAATTATGATGAACACAATTATATCATGAATTTTAATCCATGTTGAAGGTTCCAAGCCTAATCTTCATCAGCTAGTAAGGCTGTGACAACTGCATATCATAGATTGGTAATAAATCTTCCTCCCAACCTGATGTAAAATTATTGTCCTGCTTCACAAATTCAGCAGATAATTCAAATAAGTATGGTGAGAGAATACCCTTCCTAATTTTAAAACATACAGTATTGCCTTGTTCTGACAGTAATCTTTTCCCCCCAAATTGTTGAGCAGCATTTATTTAATAAATATATGTTTTCACATGCTATCATATATATGTTCATATATATACTGTATAAAGCAAAATACATGTGTGTAAAGCAAAATTCTTTGCTAACTAATATGAATTGTTTACTAAATTGATAATTAAAAAATAGGGTTCTGGATACTTATATAACTTATTCACTGCCTCAAAGAAGAAAGCTGTATTAAACTTCTTCACTTATAGTTTTCTCCCTTAGCTTTAATTATTCTACAATGACTTGCTTCATAGTATATGAAATTCCATCATTGTTATTAAGCTATCAATGGCTCTCAGCATGTTAGTGCTTTAAATTTTCCATGCTACTTGGTTTCATCTCAACATTGATAGCTGCAAAGTAACTGTGAAATTTGAAAATAAATGGTCTTTTCTAATATGTCTTGAATAAATATTGCTAAACCAATACACCCTTGAAACCCTTCTAAGGCATTCTCAAAGACTTTATTTCTAGAAAAATCAAGCAGCCAGTGGTCCTTTTAGGATCCTAGAATTTGCCAATGTGTATGTTTTTCCTAAGACCTTTTATATTGCATAAAAACAATCATTATCTTATAAAATTTGATAAAATTAATCCTTGCCCAAGGGAGGAGCGAATAACACATCCAGTCTACATGACTGTCAGAATTTATTTTCCCATTCTTATGTATATTAAAACTTATCAGTGAAAATAAATTAGAAAGTAAGACCTGACAATGTCCTAGGTTACTTCTAATTTAGAAAATATTCAGAATGTCCTGATGGTAATCTTATGCCTATAACTAGGGGAAAACATCTGAAAAACAATAACTTTTATAGAAATGCAGGTAATCTTTGTCAAGTAATAGCTGCTAATATGTAGTTAATTACAAGATATACTTGAAGAAGCAAAACAATATTTTTATTAATTAATATTGTTTTACTTAATTATACAATTAATACAAACATACATTGTATAATTGTATATTTTTGAAATTTTTCTTTTTGCTTTCCTAACTTAATCAAACTTATCAGTAATTTTCACAGCATGATATTTTCTATAGTATTTTTAAAGTGATATCAAGGTGTTTCAATTATTATAATTAAAATTTTCATAATTCTCTTACTAACTCTATAAAAGTTTGCTTTTACAGGATATTTTCTCATTATAATATAAGAAATAATTATAAAATAACTACATAAACATTATCCCAATTTTGGTATTTGATTCTTCTTCACTTCATACTCAAAGACTAAACTATATTTTCCTTTTGTAGAGTCAAAACTATTTTCATAGCTTTCCACTTCCTGATTTTAAAAGATGACTAGGCTGTTAATTTTGTTCATTAAATAGTATTTATGAATTGATATATTTTTGTTGTATGCCATAAGGTTAGTTATGACTCAGAGTAGCCATTTATGACAGAGTAGAATTTCTCCACAGGATTTCAAAAGCTATAAGCCTATGGGAGCTGAATACCTGAATTTTTCTTCCACAAAACTTTCTTTTAAAATTTATTTATAATTTTTCTCTTATACATTCAGTGGGAGCTTATATTTCAGACCATCAATTTTGTATTCAACAGTCAAAACCACTAATCCAACCCTCCAGTTGTCCACTAACCCTCCACTAATCCAACCCCATACCTGCTCCTCTCACCTCTTCCCTGCCCCATATACATTGCCACCACCCATTTCTCTTGAACCAACACCTAGCAAGAGTTAAGCACACTTTCTCAACCCCCAATCCCCTGCCCTCTCCTACTCTCCCTTATTTAACAGTCTGCAAAGTCGATTTCCTTTGGTAGGAAACTCTTTAATTCTTCCTCCTGATACCTGCCCCCACCAGCCCCTGCTTATAAAAGAGGTCTCATATAATATTTTTCCATCTGTGTTTGGCTAAATTTTATTCAGCATAATAATTTACAAGTTCATCAAAGTACAATGTCTTTTTCCAGATACTTATCTGTTCTAATAACATATCAGAAATATGTTAGATGAATTCTTGTCATCCTTGCTTCTAAGGAGAATCCAGGCTATCCTGCTTCCAGTATAGATTTGTTTGTTCTTCTGGCAATCCATGAGACTTTCAATACCCTCCAGCAACACCACAAGTCAGATGCATCAATTCTTCCTTGGTCTCCCTTATTCGGTGTCCAACTTTCACACACACATAAGTGATTGAAAACAGCATACTTAGGTTAACTACACTTTATTCCTCTGAGAGATTTCCTCACTATTCATCACTTTTTATGAAACCAAGTGCAGCAGATATACCAAATGAAATATGTTCTTTGATTTCTTTAATGTTGCACCTATGAATATTGATAAATTGCTCTTTTCTATGTTTAAAATTATGTTATTTATTGGAAAATTGTGAGGATTTGGGCTTTATTTACTTTTAGTTTTGATCCATACTGAAGGCTACAATCCTTGATTTTCATCAATACATGCTTCAAGTTCTGCTCTCTTTCAGCAAGGAAGGTTGTGTCATCTGCGTCAGCAAGCACAGGTTATTTGCAAGACTTCCTCTAATCCTCAGTTCTTCTTCACAAAGTGCAGCTTTTCTGTTATTTGCGTAATAAGTGGTAGTAAGTATGGTGAAATGAGGTACACATTACCTGATTTTAAAATATGCAATATCCACTTGTTCTATGTGAATAACTGTCTCTTGTTAAATGTACAGATTTCACACAAGTACCATGAAGTTTTCTGGATTTCCTGTTCCTCTCAAGGTTATTCATAATTTGTTATGAACCAGACAGTCAAATGCCTTTACACAATTTTTATGACCTACTCAGTTAAATATCTTTGTGTAGTCAATAAAACATATGTAAATATCTTTCCAGAACCCTCTGCTTCTACTAAGGTTAATTTAAATAAACAAGGATATCCCTCCTGCCATGCCTCTTTCTTACAACAACAAAAATTTAAAACACCAAACCTAGTATTAATAAATAATACTAATAAATAAGTTTTCTCTTATAAATATTATTTATAACAATAAAAATATTATTTTGTTAATGTTTCACCTATTTTAGGTATTAAAAATACTTGTCTCTTGTAACATTGGAATAAATATATATTAAAAGATATTACTTTTAAATGTTTTACTTTAGCATTCATCTTTTATCACAAACTAAGGAAAATTATTTTTATAGGAGTCTTCTATGTCAGTAAGTAGCATCTGATTTGTTTGTGAGAATGATTCAGCATTAGAGCTAGGTTTGCGCTCATTCTCATTGGGGAAATGTGGTCACCAAGAGGGTGTTTCCTGATGTCCAGACTACTTTTAAAGGTGTCTTTTCAGCCTGGTAGTGTCAAAAATTTAGCTTGAGGGCAAGACAGTAATTACTGCATGTTAGATGGGCCAGATACTTTCTCAGCCACTACTGGGATCCCATTTTCTTATTTTTCTTAATTAAGTAGGAAATCAGGATTTATTTACTGATAAAATAAATTTAAACAGGAAAGTGGTTGGGTTTTTTTTGCCTCTTTTAACACAAATGTCAAAGAAAATGTCTAACTTTCAGTCTATACCTTTAAGGAAGCTACAGATGTTGACATGAATCTCACTTTCCAGTAAAGAAGTAACTTAAAATACATTCTACCTCAATACTGCTCTGCCTCATTAATTTAGCATACAATTTCTTCAAAATTGGATTATATATAACCATAGAGAAAAGGATTTAAAATATAACACAAAGTGAAGGATTATGGCTAAAGTTGTCATATTAAGTAATTCATTGCACTCCATGTTGTGAACAAATGGTCTCCTACACGCTTTCTGGTCCTCTTACTGAGAAACAAATGATATTTTAGAATGTGTAGCATTCTATCTTTGTATCTATATCTTTAATGCACATATAAATATTGGAGCTCACAATCGCACATAAATAGGTTGTAATCTATGGAAAGAATAATCACAATTTAATGGATTAAATAATAGCATACTGTATGCATAATACTTATTTAAAAGGAGATTAGGTTAATTTTCTCTTATGAAAATGTATTTTTTGTAAGAAGGTAAGGAATTTCTTTCCTATGAAAATAATTTTGTCACATGTTTTTCTGCATGTTAAAATGGCATGTGGAAATTATCTTCAGGATTATTTTTACCTCCCTAATTATATTATGGAAAAAAGAGGCATCCAATAATTATATTATAGAAAAAAAGGTATCCATTAATTATTTAAAGCAAGAACTATGATAGTCAAGCTGAATTTCAAAACATTTCAAGAACAGATTTGATGCATTGAACACTAATTAAAGAAGACCTGATGAGCTGTGGGAGGATATCAACAACATCAATCATGAGGAAGGCAAAAGGTCAGTAAAAAGACAGAAAAGAAGGAAAATATAAACGTGGATGTCATAAGAAACTCTTGAACTTGCTCTCAAACAGAATAGGTAAAGCAAATGGATGAGAGGATGAAGTCAGGGCGTTAACTAGAAAATGTCGAGGGAAACTGGAGAAGGCAAAGAAAAATACAAGGACTGAGAATCAAGAAACCAACAGGGAAGAACACACTCAGCATATCTGAAACTTCAAGAACTCAAGAAAAATTCAAGCCTCAAATGGTAACTGTGAAAGATTCTCTAGGCCAAATACTGAGTGATGCAGGAAGCATCAAAAGAAGAAAGAAATACTTCACAGAATCCCTGTACCAAGGAACCGCGTCAACAGTCCACGTTTCCAGGAGGCAGTAAATGAGCAAGTACCAATGGTGGTAAAGGAAGGAGTTCAAACTGCACTGAATGCATTCAGCAAAAACAAGGCTCGAGGAATTAACAGAAAATCCATTAAAATGTTTCAGACCACTGAAATAAATGTGGAAGCACTCGCTCATTTATGCCAAGAAAGACATCACTACCAACTGACCAAAAGAGAGAGAGATATATGCCCACTCCAAAGAAAGGTAAGCCCGCAGAATATTCAAACTATAGAATGATATCACTTACAAGTATATGATGCACAAGTAAATTGGGCTTGTTATCATCCAACAACAATTACAGCAGTGCATTGACAAGGAATTTCCCGTTCAGGCTGTCAGATTGATCTAGGCTCGAAGCAGAGTAGCTAGAAGAAGTTCATTTGTGTTTCATTGACAATGCAAAGACATTCGACTGTTTGGTGCATAATCCACGATGCGCCACCTGGAAAAGAGCGGGAACACTGCGTTGTGCTAAATCAGATCTTGTGCACTGAACAAGGGCAGCTGTGTGAAGAGAACCAGGGAATCATTCGTGGATTAAAATAAGGAAAAGTATACATCAGGGTCGCATCGCTCACCATATTAGTTCAATCTCTATGATGACTAAGTCACCAGAAAATTTGAATTATATAAAGATGACACAACCTTGCTTGCTGAAAGTGAGTGGGGCTTGAAGCACTTGCTGATGAAGATCAAGGATTACACCCTTCAAGGTGGATTACAACTCAAGGTAAGGAAGACCCAAATCCTCACAGCAAATCAACAGATACCATTATGATGAAGGGAGAAAAAGTTAAAATTGTCAAGGATTTGTGTTACTTGGCTTTACAATCCACGCTCATAGAAGCAGCAGTCAGAAGACCAAATATGTTATTAGCTTAGGTCAATTTTCAGTACAATACCTCTTTAGAGTATTGAAGAGGAAGGATATTACTTTGAGGAACAAGATGCGCTTGACCCAAGCCACAGTAGCCTCTGTTGCATCCTTAGCATGTGAAAATTGGACATTGAATAAGGAAAATTATAGAAGAATTAATGCCTTTGAATTGTGGTGCTGGAGAACAATGCTGAAAGTACCATAAACTGCTAAAACATGTCTTGGAAGAAATAAAACCAGAATGCTCCTTATAGGCAAGGATGGTGTGATAGTTGGCCTAAGTAAAGCCATTTTGTCTTAAACAAACATTCTATAACAAACCTTAGGTATGACCACAATCCTTCTAACATTCTCAGAAAAACCAAAATAATCTTTTGTTCTTGGAATTAGCAACAGACCGCCCTGCCCCCAGAAATTTAGCCTAGCCGCCCAATCGCAAGATCTGCTTCTGTTCCAGCTAGCTTGCTTGCTTGCACATTGCACAGCTCAATTGTTGATCCCACCATACGAAAACCTAAGTCGTAAGCAAACAGGGCCAGACAGCCTCACTTTCTTTTTTTTGTTTCAGAGGACTGGCCCCTGAGCAGGTTTTATTAATAAACTCTTGTTATTGTTTTAATCTCGTGCCTCAGTTGTTCTTATCTGGCTGTTGTACAACAATGGAAAGACTTTACCTTACATATTGGGACATATTGTCAAGAGGGTAGTCCCTAGAGGACATCGTGCTTGGCAAAGTGGAGGGGTGGCAAAAAAGACGAAGGCTTGAGACGGGATGGATTGCTGCAGGAGCTGTACCAATGGGATGAGGCATGGGAACAACTGTCAGGCTCATGCATGGGAACAGTGGTCAGGATGGAGCAGGACCATGCAGTGTTTGTTTCGTTGTGCATAGAGTCGCTGTGGGTCAGAGGCAGCTCCGTGGCACCTCACAACAGCAGCAACAACATGATTGTCAACATGTGTAGAAAATCTCAAAATTAAGTCCAAATTCCTTGACATTCAGTAAATTTCCACTCATAACAAACCTATAGACGGAGTAGAACTGTCGAGTTTCCAACACTGTAATCTTCACTGGAATCAACAACCACATCTTTCTCCCTCCGTGTAGCTGCTGGGTGTGATCGGCCCAACTCTGGATAACAGCCTCTGTGAAACTCAAGCCACTAAAGATAAGCTGATGCATGAAGCATGTGGTAGTTAGTGATTTGGGCCATGTCACTTCCACATCGTGGTTGATAGAAGCATAATCTCATATGCATTTAGAAGCTTGGCAATAAATAAGCATGCATAGATAAGAATTCGTACATGTGTATTATTGCATTGACAAATAATATAAAAGTATAGTGAACTGCCAGAAGAACTGAACCATCTCTGATAGAAGAAGTACAGCCAGAATGCGACTTTGAGCTGAAGTTGGGGACACTTTGTCTCACACACTTTTTGAAATGTTATCAGGAGGCACCAGTCTTTGAATAAAAACATCACGCTTGGTAAAGTGAAGTGTTGAAAAAACAGGGGACTTTCTTCTATGTGATCGATTGACCCAGTGATTGCAACAATGGACTTCAGCATAGCAATGACTGTGAGGTTGCCATGGGCTTGGGAAATATGTCATTCTGTTGTACCCATAGTCACTAATGATACAACATATGTAGCGTAGAATGCCTTATAGGTAGAAATGCCCCATAGGTTTCCAAGACTGCAAATCTTTATGAAAACAGACAGCCGTAGCTTTTTCTCTTTTAAGTTATTGTTATTAGGTGCCATTGAGTTGGTTCCAACTGAGAGCAGTGTTATACACAGCAGAACAGAACACTCCTAGTCCTGCTCCACATTCACAATTGTTCTAAGTTTGAGCCCAATGCTGTAGTTATGGCATCAGTCACACTCCTTAAGGGCCTTGCTCTTTTTCATTGCCCCTCTCCTTCATAAAACATGATGTCTTCTCCAGGAAGTGGTCTCTCCTAACAACATGTGCAGCTTACGTAAATATTAAGTCTTTCCATCCTGGCCTCCAATAAGCACTGTGGCTCTACTTCTTCCAAAACAGATCCAGTTGTCTTTTGTTGGTCTGTGGTTCTTTCTACATCCTTCTCCAGCACCACAATTTAAATGCATCAAACCTTCGTAGGTCTTCTTTATTCACTGGGCAACTTTCAAATCCATATGAGCCCATTGTGAATACCATGGCTTGGGTTAGGCCCACTTTGGGTGTCTACTCTGTTGATTTGGTACCCCCGACCTTTGGTTAGCCTAGCGGCCAGAGGCTTTAACTATTATCTCACAAGGAGTCCAACATCCCAAACAGAAATTCACTGCTATGGAGCTGACCTCATCTCATAACAATACTATAGGACAGGGTAGAGATGCCCTTGTGGCTTCCTGAGATTGTAACTCTTCAAAGGAATAAAAGTTCCCATTTTTCTCCTGAAGAGCTGCTTGATGTTTTGAACCATTGACTTTTGGGTTAGCAGCCCAACCTATGATATACATACATAAGCTCTGATAAATTTATTTTCTTTGACTGTCATTGTTTATTCTTTTTTTTCTGTGTACTGCTCTTAAAGAGATGGAAAAAATTGAATAAAGCCTTGAAGGCAAAATTGAAATGAGTAGCTACAGATGGAAGGAAAGAAACTGGGAGAGTTAATATTATGAATAAAACAAATAAAATGCTTGACAAAGAATCTCTTAACACAGTGTGTGCTGTATATTCTCGCAAACATTTCTCTGTGTGTGTGTGTGTGTGTGTGTGTGTGTGCGCGCAGAGGACTTGAGATACACTGCAAAGGAACTTTAAACTATATGATTGTTGTTGCTATATTCATGAATGAGATTTGACACCTTAACCTTAGTATCAGCATTGTTATTCCATTTGGATCACAGAGGACGGGCATTTCAAAGACAAAAGCCCTTCAGAGAATACAAATTGCCTCTGTGCCTTCAAAGTTCAATGTAATAAACGTTTGCAAGAGCGTTTTAGGGGATATCAACTGCCATAGAGATTGCATTCACTTAAGGAGGACATCTAGTGAAACCAGATTTCTCACCACATCATGATTTATGAATTTGCTTTGAACAGATGTAATTATTGCCTTAGCATGATGGGATGCCTACAGATGAAGGTACTTCACTAAGCTCAGTTTCTAGAGAATATAGCACATTTAATTTGCTGCTACAGATAGATTCTCAAGGGTTTATAGTAGTTAATATGTTGAAATATAGTTTCATGCCTAAATCTAAACGGAAAAAATTATATCATGATTTTTTTAACAAGATTCTAAGTCTTCCAAATCCCTTCTGATAAAATGTTGGGGAAATTGTGTTAATTAAGCACATGTTATTGAAAAGTTTTATCTGCTCAATGAAACTGATTATATTAAGGTCAATTGATTTTGTAATTAAAAGTTGTAAAGATTGAACGTATACATGTAACATAGTTACATGTTAAAAATTCAAATACTAAGCAATGTAACTTACCTTATTACTTTCAATTTTCTTTCATTTCTCTGCATCGCTAAAATATTTTAATTAATAATAATTTATTAAAATATATTAATATTTCTAGCACAGGCATCAGTTAAACTCACAATGTCCTAAGATATGACAATCTATTAATCTTTATTTCAAATACTGTGATTAATGTAGCCATCCTCAACCTCTACTTAAATTAAATAAATAAATATATTGTTAAGGATAACTAAGTCATGTGCAATTATACATGTACTGTACAAAGGTAAGTCAAAAATTAATGTTAGTAGAGTTTCAATTATTATATATTTGGCTTATTTCAGTCAAAAGTATGTTTAAGCCTCTCTTTTAGATCAGTGGATGGGAGCAGACAATTAGTCTCTGCAATGCACTTGTCTTTGTTCTCATTAGGATGCCTTTAAAAAATGGATCAATGCGAAAGGGAGGATCAGTATGTCCCAGGGATGAGAGTCTCTACCATAAACAAAGAGATGTTAAAAGAGAGGAAAAGGCTGAATAAAAAAACAAACAAAAAGCATAGATCCAGGAATGGGTTAGGTACTCACACAAAACCCAAGCTGTGACTTAAAACTTAGTTCTTACAACACGTCCCTGCTCTATATTCACCCTCATGAAAGAAATACAGAAGATAAGGGTGCTACAGCAAAATGTGGCAAAGAAATTAGATGGTTCCTGGGTATCAGATAAAATAATGCCTCATCTTGTGTCTTAAAGGCTTGTTTCCAAACAAGCAGCCAACTAAGTGAGATGTCAACTAGATCTACAGAAGCACACCAACTTTAATACCAGATGATTGTAAATCATATAATCTGAAGTCCAAGGATAGAATAGTATCAGAGTCTAAATTGTAAGAATCTGATTGACAGGGGGCTATGAATGACAGTGGAAGCCCAAGATACATTTGTGAGATCTATATGGGAAATAAACCTTCAGTGATTTCCCTCTATACATAATAGAGGGATGGGAAGAAACTGGTAACCAAACAGAGTGTATTGGAGAGATGACAACTGAAGGTCAAGTTGATAAACCTGACTTGAACAGTTTAAACATTTTCAATTCATTCCCACTTCTGATGAAATTTGGACCTGGTCTGGTTTTCAGATATTTTTGGTGTTTTGTTTTTTTTTGGTGAGGGGGGCGTTTCTTTTGTTCATATTGGGTTTTTAAATCTCAGATGTGTTATGTCATTGGAAGTCACTGCATTCATTGAGACTAGAATGGTTTTACCTACTGTTGATGACACTGATAATATGGCTTAGTTTTTCCATCCCTGTAGAAATCCTTGCTCCTGTGGATAGTAAAATGAGAACTGAATGGGTCATCATATGGGGCTTCAAAAATTTTGTGGAAAATTCCACTAATTTAAATTCCAAATTTCCACTATTTTTAGAATCTGTTTTCTATAGCCATTTGCATGTGCATATGTGCATGTGACATTTGTGCAAACACACATGCTCATAAATGTATGTGTGAGGATATGTGTGTGTATGTGTGTGTGTGTATATATATCACATTTGAGGGGGTACCCCAAAGAAACAGAGTTACTTTTTTCAAAGCGATGTATTTATTTTTCACAAAACAAATAGATTACACTTTAAATTTGTCTCCATTACACTTAATGTATTTGTGAAATCTGGAATTCCATTCTTCAATATATTTTTCTTCTTTTTTTCAAGCACATTTATTGACATCATTATTTTTTTTCATTTTATTAGGGGCTCATACAACTCTTATCACAATCCATACATATACATATACATACATCAATTGTATAAAGCACATCCATACATTCTTTGCCCTAATCATTTTCTTTTTTTTTAATCTTTTTATTGGGGCTCATAAGGCTCTTATCACAATCTGTACATACATCAAATGAGCAAAGCACCCTTATACATTCATTGCACTCATCACTCTCATAATTCACCTTCCACTTGGGTTCCTGGAATCAGCTCGGTTTCCCTTTTTTTCCTCCATCCCCCTCCCTCCCTGATCCCACCCCTGGTCCCTTGATAGTTTATAAATAGTTATTATATCTTATCTTAAACTCCCCGGCGTCTCCCCTCACCTGCCTCCCCCTTGCCAATCTCCCAGAGAGGAGGTTACACATAGACCTCCGAGATCGGTTCTCCCTTTCTACATGCCCTTCCCTCCTCCTGTCGCCACTCCCACCGCTGGTGTTGAAAAGTTCGTCTGTCCTAGATTCCCTGTGCCTCCAGATCCCCACTGCACCGCTGTACATCCTCTGGTACAACCAGGTCCGCAAGGCAAGGTAGGATTGGGGTCATGATGATTGGGAGGGGAGGAAGCGTTCAGGAACTAGAGGAAGGTTTTGAGTTTCATTGTTGTTACACTGAACCCTGAGTGGCCCATCTCCTCCTCACTACCCCTCTGGAAGGGGTGTTCAGCTCTCTACAGGTGGGCATTGGGTCCCCATCATGCACTCCCCCTCTTTCACGGTGATGTGATTCTCACCACCATCCCACCTTTGATGTTGGAGACCTGGTCTCCTCTGTCCTTCATGGTCACCTATGTTGGTGTGCTGCTTCCGTGTGGGCTCGGTTGCTTCTGGGCTAGATGGCCGCTTGTTTGCTTTCAAGCCTTTAAGTCCCCAGACGCTATATCTCTCAGTAGCCGGGCACCATCCGCCTTCTTCACCACACTTGCTTATGCACACTTTCGTCTTCAGCCATTATGTGAGGAAGGTGATCACACAATGATTGTTTTTGTTCCTTTGTATCTGCTACATGGTCCATTCAACACCTTGTATTCGCTTAGGCCGTGTGCTTCTTCTCTTTGGGCTTTGTTGCTTCTGAGCTAGATGGCCGTTTATTTGCCTTCAAGCCTTTAAGACCCCAGACGCTATATCTTTTTTTAATAGCCGGGCACCATCAGCTTTCTTCACCACATTTGCTTACACACACGGCTGTCTTCAGTGATCATGTCGGGAAGATGGGTATCCTGCAATGGCTGCTTAGCAGGGCAAGGTGCTATTGTATTGGGGGATTGTGCATGAGGAGACCCAATGTCCATCTGCTACCCTACTACTGAACTTATAAATATATGCATATAAATCTATTGCCCCCATAATCATAAATATATTTACATATGTACATGTCTGTATTTAGGCTTCTCTGTATGCACTTTGCCTCCTACTCCTTTCCTCTATTTCCTTTCGCTTTCCTCCCGACCCATTACCATGTTTAGCCTTCATTCTGGGTTCAGTAGTTCCTCTCAGTTACCTTGCTCTTGGTCACTCCCTTCCAGTCCTCCCCTCCCCTCCATCCTCTGGTTTTGACCCATTCGCTGTTCCCTTGTTCCTGTGTTGGACGACACCTCCTCCCTTCCCCTACGTCCCACGCTCTCATGTCCCTCCAGGACCGTTGGTCCTGTTGTTTTCTTCTCTCATTATTTGTCCAGCCTATCTTGTCTAGGTGGACCTGCTGACATAGTAATATGTGCATACAAATGGATATGACTTTGACTGCACCCAAGTGGCCCATAAGAACATGGCTTTGACAGAAGCAACATCGACACGCTGATAAGCAGAGAAGCCACTAACATACAAAATTTACAAGGTAAAACACAACAAATTAAAAAAAGACTAAACAAAAAGATAGCAAATATTAAAAGAAAAATTGCTAGTAGTTCAAGGTCCTTTCGTTGGCCTTTAGACCATCCTTTATACACTCTCGGCCTCCCTTTGCTCTGCTTCTTCCGCTGCTCCATTGCACGCCCCCAGTGTTTGCCTCAGTGTGGCGGGGTCAGCTCAGTCGCCCATCCCCCATTGTGTCTCAGGTCCTGTCCCATGTAGGGCCATGTGTTGGTGCAGGATGTCGTATCTCATAGTGTGGTCAGCTGAATGGTCCTCTCTGTATAACGGGCCCTTCTAGCTGGTCTATCGACTTTGGGCTTGGTGGACCCAGGTGTACTCCACTACGTCCTTTCTCCTTATTTTGTTTCAGGTTCCTTCTGGATGTGGTGTGGTGGGTCAGTTCCTTTCCCACTCCAGACGATCTATTTTTGTTTTCTGTGGTATTCCCTTCGAGTGTGGGGGTCGGCCTAATTCTGGTTTGGGCCGGCTTGTCGTCCAGCCTCTTTGTGTAGACCTCTGTACTTTGCGTTGCCCTCCTTGTGTGGTGTGTCATGTTGGGGTCCATATGCATGTTCCAGATCTGTGGGGACACAACCGATACTTTCCCCCGGGTGGGTTAGTACCCTGCCCCCCCCATACCATCCATTCAGATTCTCCCCCTCCCGGTTCTCCCTCTCCCTACCCCACTACTCCTTCTTTATGCTGGGCTCTCATGTACCTCCCTAGGTGTGGACTGCCATCCCTCCAACTATGTATGCTTCCTCCCGTTTATTGTGGGATGGATGTTTATTCTTCTATTTCTGTCATGCTCATTGTAATTACCTCAGGGGACTCATGTTGTACCTGTGCCTTTGGGTCTCGCTTACCTCGCTTAACATAATTCCTTCCAGCTCTTCCCATGAAATAACGTGTTTCATTTGCTCATCGGTGCTTTTCAGTGCTGCATAATACTCCATTGCGTGTATGTGCCAAAGTTTGCTAATCCACTCGTCTATCGATGGAAACTTAGGCTGTTTCCAAGTCTTTGCTATTGTGAATTGTGCCGCAATAAACATTGGAGCGCATATGACTGGTCGTGTTTTATTTGCTGCTTCAACCGGATATATGCCCAGTAGAGGGATGGCTGGGTCGTAAGGTAGATCAATTTCCATTTTCTTTAAGTGTCGCCAGATTGCTTTCCACAGTGGCTGTACAAATCTGCACGACCACCAGCAGTGGAGGAGGGTTCCTACTTCACCACAGCCCCTCCAACACTTGTTGCTCTCTGATTTATTGATCTGGGCTAGCCTCAGGGGTGTTAGGTGGTATCTCATGGTTGTTTTGATTTGCATTTCTCTTATGGCAAGGGACTTCGAGCATTTTCTCATATGTTTATTGGCCATACTGATCTACTCTCTAGTGAAAGTTCTTCTCATTTCTTTTGCCCACTTCCTTAGGGGGTTAACTGTTTTCCTCTTTTTGCAGGTCACGATGGTGTTGTAGATTTTAGTAATGAGCCCTTTGTCTGACGTGTCATTACTAAAAATCTTCTCCCAGTCTGTGGGTTGCCTTGTCACCCTCTTGGCAAAGTCTTTCGAGGTGCACAGGTGTTTTATTCTTATTAGATCCCATATGTCGATTTCCAGATCACCTGTGTGTGTCCCCTTCCCTGTTGCAGTGAGCCTATGTGCTCTCCTGGGCCAGTGCTCTGAGATTAGTCCAGATTCCCTCCTTAATGGTCCTGATGGTTTGGGGTTTGACTTCTAGATCTGTGATCCACCTTGAGTGTATTCTTGTGCATGGGGTGAGGTAGACGTCTTGTTTCAACTTTCTACATGTGGATATCCATTGTTTCTAGCACCACTTATTAAAGAGGGCATCTGCTTCCCACTTGATGTTTTTGGGACCCTTGTCGAAGATCAGTTGTCTATATGCTGATGATTTTACTCCTGGGCTTTCTATTCTTTTCCACTGGTCTGAGTGTCTATCATTGTGCCAGTACCATGCTGTTTTGACCACTGTAGCTGTGTAGTATGCATTAAAATCAGGTAGGGCGAGTCCTCCAATTGTGTCCTTCTTCTTGAGGAGTTCTCTGCTAATTCTGGGTTTCTTCCCTCTCCATATGAAGTTGGTGGTCAGTTTTTCCAATTCTTTGAAGAAGGTTGATGGTAATTGGATTGGTTTAGCATTGAACTTGTAGAGTGCTTTAGGAAGAACTGTCATCTTTACTATGTTCAGCCTACCTAACCATGAGCAGGGGAGCTTCATCCATTTGTGAAGGTCACTTTTGGTTTCTTGTAATAGGGTTTTGGAATTATGCTTATTAAGGTCTTTAGTATTTTTTGTTAAATATATTCCTAGGTATTTCAGTTTGTTCTTGGCTACTGTGAAGGGTACTTCGCTCTTAATCGCCTCTTCCATGGCCCTGTCCGATGTGTATAGAAACCCTAACGACTTCTGTTTATTGATCTTGTATCCTGCTACTCTTCCGTATTCCTCTATCGCTGTAAGTATTCCAACTGTGGAGTTTTGGGGGTCTTCAATGTATAGGATCATGTCATCTGCAAATAACGATAGTTTCACCTCCTCCTCTCCCAACTGGATCCCTTTGATGTCCTTCCGCTGTCTTATGTTGTTAGCCAGAACCTCCAAAACGATATTGAATAGAAGAGGGGACAGGGGGCATCCTTGTCTTGTACCCTTTTTCAGTGGTATTGTTCTTGTCTTTTCTCCATTGACTATGATGTTGGCTGTTGGTCTTTCATAGATAGCTTGTATGAGCTTGAGGAACTTACCTTCCAATCCTATCTTCATGAGTGTTTTGATTAGGAATGGATGCTGGATGTTGTCAAATGCTTTTCTGCATCTACGGATATTATCATATGGTTTTTATCCTTTTTCTTCTCGATGTGGTGTATGATATTGATGGATTTTCGGATGTTAAACCATCCCTGCATCGCTGGGATGAATCCTACTTGGTCGTGATGAATGATATGTTTGTTGTTCCTTTGTATTCTATTGGCCAATATTTTGTTAAGGATTTTTGCATCTATGTTCATTAGAGATATTGGTCTATAATTCTCTACACCTGTGGGGTCTTTTCCCTGTTTGGGTATCAAAGCAATGCTGGCTTCGTAAAATGAGTTTGGGAGCTTGCCGTTCTTTTCTATGTTATGGAATACTTTGTGGAGGATCGGTGTCAGCTCTTCCCTGAATGTTTGGTAAAATTCTGCTGTGTAGCCATCTGGCCCTGGGGCCTTTTTCCTTGGTAGGTTTTTGATGACACTCTCTATTTCTTCCTTCGTTATGGGTTTGTTGAGGTTCTTGATCTCTGTCTCAGATAATCTAGGGATAGATTGTTTTTCTAAATATTTATGCATGTCTTCCAGGTTTCTGAATTCATTAGAATACAAACCTTCATAGTACTTTGTGATTATCCTTTTTATCTCATTGGGGTCTGTTGTTATTGCCCCCGATTCATCCCTCATCCTGGCTATTGATTTTTGCTCCTTTCTATCTTTGGTAAGCTTTGCCAGGGGAGTGTCAATTTTATTAATTCGTTCATAAAACCAGCTTCTAGTTACGTTAATCCTTTGCATTGTTCTTTTGTCTTCCAACTGGTTTAACTCCGCCCTGATTTTTATTATTTCTTTTCTCTTGCTATTGGGGGGGTAGTTCTGTTGACTCTGTTCTAGTTGTTGGAGGTTTTGTGTTAACATATCTGTCATACGCCTTTCTTCTTTTTTCATATATGCATTCAATGATATCAGGCTACCTCTGATAACTACCTTTGCAGTGTCCCATAAGTTTTGATATGTTGTATGCTCGTTCTCATTAGTTTCTAGAAACTTCCTGATATCCTCTCTGATCTGGACCTTAACCCATTCATGTCGCAGGAGATCGTTGTTTATTCTCCAATTGGTGGCCCTTGCTTTTCTGGGTGCCCTCCTATTAATCTCCAGCTTTATGGCATGGTGTTTTGAGAAAGACGTCTGGATAATATCTATGTGTTTGAATTTACTCAGGCTGGCCTTGTGTCCCAGCTTGTGATCTATTCTTGAGAAAGATCCGTGTGTATTGTAGAAGAATGTGAAACCTTTTGCTTTTGGATGAAAGGCTCTATAGATGTCTATCAGGCCCTGTTGCCTAATTACATTGTTTAGCTCTCTGGCCTCTTTGCTGAGCTTCTTTCCCTGTGACCTGTCTTTCTGTGATAGTCGAGTGTTGAAGCCCCCCACTATTATTGTTGTTTCCGTGATTTCTTCTGTCATTTTTTTAATAGTTTGTTTGATGAAATTTGCCGCGCCATTATTAGGTGCGTAAATATTCAGTATGCTAAGTGCTTCCTGGTTTACTAAGCCTTTGAGCATTATGTAATGTCTCTCTTTGTCTCTTTTTATGTTTTGGATCTTGAGATCCATTTTGTCGGAGATTAAGATAGCCACTCCTGCCTTCTTGGAGTTACCATTTGCTTGGTAAACTTTCTGCAAGCCCTTTATTCTCAGCATATGCTTGTCTGCTCGCTTAAGGTGTGTCTTTTGCAGGCAACAGATTGATGGGTTATGTTTTCTAATCCAATCCTCCAGCCTCTTTCTTTTAACATATGAATTGAGCGCATTTGTATTCAGAGTGATTATTACAATCTCTGGCTTCATGGTTGCCATATTCTGTTTTGTGTTTTGGGTCTTTGCCTATCTTCCTTCATATCAGTGTACTGCGTTTGAGTGGAGGATTTCTGTCCTGTCCTCTTTTCCATCTGAGACCGTGTTGTCCTGGTACGTGTTGCTGGCATGTTGGCTTCTAGATGGAGATGGGCTATATTGTGGTCTCCTGGTGGTTCTAGTTGGAGCTTGATCTTCTGGCCATAGTGAGTCAGCCAGTATGTTCTGCAGGGTCGGGTGACTTGCAGTATATTTTTTGAGTTCTTCCTTGTCCTGGAAGACCCTTATCTTACCCTCTATCTTAAAGGATAACTTGGCAGGGTATAGGATTCTGGGGGAGGCATTTTTATCTTTCAGGTTTTGGAAGATGTTGCTCCATTCTCTCCTCCTGTTCATGGTTTCTGCTGATAAGTCTGAGCATTTTCTTACCTGCGCTCCTTTGTATGTGACTGTCTTCCTTTCTCTTGATGCTCGTAAAATTTTCTCTTTTTCCTCTAAGTTGGATAATTTTGCAATTATATGCCTTGGCGTGTTCTTCTTGGTGTTTAGCTTAGCCGGCGTCCTCTCTGCTTCCTGTATGAGAGTCGGATTCTCCTTTGTTAGGTTGGGGAAATTTTCTTCCAGAAATTCCTTTGCTATCTTGGCGGTCGATTGGTGTGTTATGTTGTGTTCCGGTAGACCGATTATTCGAATATTATTCCTCTTCATAGCATCTGTCATTGATCTCAAGCTGTCTTCTGTTTCTTTAATTTTCCTATCTGATTGTTTTTCTCGCTTGCTTTGAGCGTCCTCCAGTTTGGTTTGAGCGTCCTCCAGTTCACTGATACGGTTCTCAGCCTTCTCAAGCCTAGATATAGCTTCTGTGACCTTTTGTGTGGCCTCTGCTACCTCCTCTGTTAGTTTCTGAAGTTCCTTTTGGTGGATAGTATTCATCCCCTCTATTGTGGACTTCATCCCCTCTATCGTTGCATGCTTATTTTGGTTTGCTTCTCTTAGCTCCTGTATTACTGCAAGCAGAGTTCTGAAGATTTCCTTTTGTGGCTGATCTATATCTGTTTCTTCTATGAGTGACGTTAGGTTTGTTAAAGTGCCTCGTTTCTCTGATTTTTTTTGTTGGGAGTGATGTGGTCTGTTGATTTTTCCTTGATCCTTTCATAGGCCCCATGCTTCTTGGAAACAGGAGTAACCTTATTGTTTGGAGGCTCAGGCCACTGTGCCGTCTCCTGGGGTGGCTGGGGCGGGCTGCGGTAGGCTTAGGGCTGGCACTGGGGACCCCACAGGGCCCCCTGTTGGTGAGAGCTGGCTGGAGCTCACTGACGGGTCCTCAGGGACTGCAAAGCCGAGTCCCAGTTTCCACTGCAGGTGGAATGTTTGATCTGCCCGGGCTGTGAGCGGGCGTGGGGAGGCCCCTCGGACAGCTGCGCAGAAAGCGGCGCGACACTGCAGGGAACAATGGACTTCGCCCTCCGCCCTGCTCTGAGCTCAGAACCCCGTGGACCGCAGTGGCTTGGCGCAAAACCGCAGGGGGTAATGTTGCCCTTCCTCTGCTCAGGCTCAGAGTCGCGGCCGCTGGGGTCCCCGCAGCACCCTGGGGAGGGCACCTACTCTTGTGCCTTGCACAGGGAGGGGCCCTTGGCGGGCAGACTCAGCAGAGCGGGCCGCGGCATGGCGCTCCGCGGAAGCTCAGGGTCCGGGACAGGCGCGGGTTGGGCTATGGCTCCCGTTGGCGGGAAGTGCTCAGCGCAGGGTCCCGGCGGGGAGTGGAGCTGGCCCTAGGCTGCCAGGGGCGGGCGGGGCGGGCGGTGGTGGGAGGCCGGCGCACAGAGGGCCGGTGGAGAGGTCCCTGGCAGCGGTGCGGGTGGATGGTCACCCGTGGCGGTCTCCAGACAACCCGCGGGTCCGCTCCCCTGAGCTTGGATGAATGGAGGGAGGGACGTGGGCCCGAGGGCAGATAGCTGCCCTGCGGGGAGAGGGGAACTGCGGGAGAGGAAGGCTTCTCTCCCAGTGGGGATCCGCGAGTGGGGAGTGGGGAGTGGGCCGCTGGAGTAGGCAGGGCAGGCAAGCGGCTCTGGGCTGGCGTCCGGTTTGGGGATGGAGCCTAAGCCGGTCGCCAGTGAGCTCACGGCAGCTTAGTGGCCAGAGATGTCCCACTAGTCCGGTCCTCTTTCACCTAGACCCCTGCTCAGGACAAATACGTGGGGTAGGACTGGGGTGCTGTCCCAGGGGGATATTACACTCACCAGACTCTTACTATTCAGCTACCTGGTCGCCAATCCGCTTTGTTTGGAGGAGCTCTCAAAGTATGCGGGTGTCCCTATCGGCCATCTTCTCCAGCCTCAGAATCATTGTTTTTATGTGCATAGCACAGATGGCTATTTATGATGGGAAACCTTTCCTGTTTTTAAGCCATTTTAGTGTCATTTTGTGAAATTATGATGTTATGTTTTATCACTTTTTAATTGGATTATTGGCTGGTTGGTTGGTTTTTCTTATTGAAGTGTTGAAGAATTCTATAGAATTTTTTATTTATAATGATGATAACAAATGTACAAATGTGCTTGACACATGGATAGATGTATAGATTGTGATAAGTGTGCACACACCCAATAAAATGATTAAAAGAAAAGAATTTCTGGGTCATTATTAAAGACAGACTTGCTATAACTTAGATCTTAAGAATTATTTCTGCTGTTTCATTTTCTCTATCAAAACTTCATTAGAAAAATTATGTACTTGTGTTCTGTTATGTGTTTCATTATAGCAATTATTCCTAATGGAATAAACATTCAATGCGAAATAAAATACAGGTAAACCTCACATTGATATTCTGTGATTTCAAAAAAGACCCATTTAAATTAGCAATGATATTGCTGATTTCATACACTCTTTTAAACACCCGTTTTGTTTGTAAATTTTTGGGGGGGCAGGGGCATCACATCTCTTTAGAATGGACAGAAATAGAAATCTCTTTCAGTCAGCAGGCCTAATATTTGTCTGCCATACTTCTTGGGATAGATGAGTGAACATTTCCAGTATTACCTCTTTGTTGCAACAGTTCGTGAAGTCAGTTATATAAACAAGTTGATAAGTAAAGAATATATAATGGCAATAGAATTATATGAGCAATTAAAAACTTAGAAGGCATGATAGTTAGGGATTATGTCAACTAGAAACCCCTGGTATGGGTGGAGCTATACCTGCCAATCAAAGGGTAGCTCGAAAACCACTCCTTGCAGTGTGGATTTTTTTTTATGACAATGAGAGAATCAGAGAACTGCCTTTCTCCACCACTTCACCTACTCCTCCTTGGAAATTCACTGATATTCTGTCTCTGCCTCCAGTGGTGGATTTCGGGAACGTCATCCATGTTTGCACTGATCTTGGACCCACGTGACTCTAACCTCACAGCCTGTGATCTCTCTGCTTTCTGCATCGACTTTCTGCATCATGGACCTTCCAGTTCCATGAGTTCCAAGAGTGACTTATGGACTAGCAACAGACTTATGGATTTGAGTTGGATGGGGCTAAGATGCATTCCTGGTGCATAATTATTTCATGATACAAAGCTATTTCTTTATCTTTTATTTTATTATAATGTATGTTTAATATGAAGTTAATATATATTAAAGTTCAATAATACCACACAGAATTGTACACTTACTACCACAATCAATTTCCATATATTCTTTTTCTACCAGGATTCCTTCATATAGTCTCCCTTTAACCCATCCCCCCACCACCACTGTACCCCACACTAACCCCTGAGAAACCATTATTCTACTTGCTGTCCCTATAGGTTCATCAATCTGGAGTTTCTTATAGTGAAAAAAAGCCACCTTGCATCACAATTTCAAGAGGGTGATCCCAACGGCATGACATATCTGACATACCATAATATGAAATAAACAAATAAATAGTGAATAATTCAAAAACCATATCAGGTCCAGCATACATCAGAGGAGAGATCAAATGACAAAGTTTTAACTGCTCAAGTTGGATTTATGCCTTTGATCTTCTCTATTTATCTCTCCAATGCACTCTGTTTAGTAGCCACTTTCCTTCCATCCCTCAATCGTGGATAGAAGGAGTTCATCATGGGCTTATGTCCTATGTAGTTCCCGCAAATGAAACTTGGACTGCCACTGTCATCCATAGCCTTCTGCAAACTTGACTCTGATACTAATCGCTCCTTCAATTTTGGATTGTATGACTTACAATCCGTTGGTGACTGATGATGGTGTGCATCTTCCATCTGGATTTAGTTGACATCTCAGATGGTTGATTGTTTGGAAATAAGCCTTTAAGACCCCAGATGCTATTTTATCTGGCACCATCTAATTTGTTCACCACATTTTGCTTTAGCACCTATATCTTCTGTGTTCCCTTCCTGAGGGTGAGTATCAAGCAAGACCATTGTATAGGAAGTAATTGTTCTTAATTTGGACCTAGGATTTAGTGCGAATCCCAAACCTCTTCCTGGATCTATGTGTTTTGTTTTTGTTGTGTTTGTGCTTTTGGGTTCCTTTCAAAATGTTCTTGTTAATTTATGGAAGAGAGTCTTATCAATCATCGCCTTGGGCCATCACAGTCTTCCTTTAATCATGTCTTGGCTTAGCTGCTGGCACAAAAATTTTAAAGCCCTGTTGAGAGAAGGATATTAGTCCAATGTAGGGTAACTCCATATCACAGTATCAGAATTATTCACTTATACAGAATAAATCCTTTCATGCCTGCATGCTTTTTACACAAACAATGGGGGATAGTTGTCAGGGAAATTCACAATAATAATCACTGAGAATGGCAATCTTGGGTTTGCTGGAATCATACACATATTAATGAAGCATGTGGGGCATTGATGCAGCAATAGCATGCTTGTCCACCTATCAACCGTTCAACTCTCTTGGTCCAGCCGCCTTCTTCCTCAGATGGATGTATTTTCTGAATAAATTCCTCAGTTTAGGGTCGGGGTAGACTCCATGAAAAGAATAATTGCTCACACAGGTTCACGTAGAACTGAGTCCTTACAGCCATCCTTATTATGTCTCGCTCCTTGACCTTTAGAACTTGCAGATATGTGACTAAAACGCACCAAGCCTGATAATGAACTTGTTACTATTATCATAAATGTGAGATATAGGATAATGTAAGTGAGAAGTAGGTTTGCAAAGAAGTTTAAAGAATTAGTGAAAAATCCATCATATTTTAATTCCAGTTTTTCATGAAACTTTTTAATTTCTTCAAAAATTTTAAGACATATTTATTTTAGTTATCATATTGGCAGGGGCAAACTTGTATGTTTTATATTAGCACAGAAAAATAAAGAATACAATCAAATATATTTGAAGCAGAAATGCCAAATGCTATGTATATTCTGACCAATTTATAAATTTAATACCCTCAATGCTTTAAATAGTACAATTCTTAAATAGGAAAAGCAGAACTGATTCGTTTATAAGTATAGTATCCCCACTGACAAGTCATTTCAAATCTATCCAATTACTGCTGTGGGGTAAGTAGTAATTGAATTGGACTAAAATATTTGCATTTCATATCCACTAATATAGTAAAATCCACTGAGAAATACGTGCTAAAATATCTATAAACTACATAGAGCAGAGTTGCCTAATGAAGTCTTTCTGAATTACACATTATTATTAGGTGAAAGCACAATATAAATTTAATAATGATTTTTCTGTCATAACTTAAGCTGATAGAAATATGACACTGAAATGGATATACTGTCAGGGTGAGTTCTAATGATTGTTATTTCCAAGAGATTATGACAGTGATGATATTTAATCATTTGGTTAAAGGAAGAAAAGAAACTTTCTCTTTAAGCTTGACAATAAAATTGTAATTAAAAACTGACTATATAACTATGACCACAGAATCAATCATTTCTTAGCACATGGTCCAGGAAAAATCAAGTTAATGTTGACAAAGAAAAATATGAAAATAGCCCAATGGTGATTATTGAACAGAAGATATCCTGAGTCATGCCAGATTTTTAGTCACTTTGTTGATCATATGCACATATAAGGGAATAACTGTTGCTAAATATTGAGTTACAGTTGTCTGTTACTGAAAAAAGTAATATATCCCAGTGATATCGATAGTTTGTGTATTCTGTGCAGTTTGCAGATTATTTTACTTATTTCTCTTGGAAAAGTCTTCTTCACGTAATAATTCAGGTTTGTCTGCTTCTTCCTTTGTAGAGTTACGAGATACTAGTCTTTCCATTGAATCCATGTAGACTGGGGAGATACAGAGGGTCCGTGGACTTGGGGAAGACGTTAGGGAATAGGGTTAGAATTAGCTAGAATTTCCAGACACCAAAAAAGTATACCCTTTGACAGGATGACTTGACACAGTAGCTTCAACAACAGACACACATGCGATCAATTGTCAGGATGGCACAGGACTGGACAGTGTTTCCTTATGTTGTACACAGAGGTCGCTATAAATCTGAACTGACTCAATAACATCTAACAACAACTGAACTTGGCTGTGTCCTAATTCCCAGTAGTCTGGCAGATACTAAGTAATGGTGCTTCGTTTTGGAATTTGATGCAAGATATAGTTAAGAAGGGATTAACTGCCTTACATCCTGTTGGATGTAACCTGCACCCAATATATATATGTTCTGGCAAAATGTACTCTTTTGATTGTGCATATGCCTTGCCTGCCTCATACCTCTTGTTTGGGTGTATAGGAAGCACTCAACCTGCTGCTTCACTAGCAGGCTTTGAATTATCATCTGCTGCAACTCTGTGGGCCAGAAGCCCTCTATCTGAAGAAATGTTGGTCTGTCTAATCAATGTCTGAAACTACATGAAACAAGAAAGGCCTCCAGCCTGCTGACTGGTCTATGAATTTGGGACTTGCTACCCTCCACAATTCCATTATTCCATTAGTCATTTCCCTTGAATAAATCTCTCTCACTCTCTCTCTCTCTCTCTCTCTCTCTCTCTTTCTCTCTCTCTCTCTCTCTCTCTCTCTCTCTCTATATATATATATATATATATATATTAGATCAGATTTGCTACTCTTGAAAAATAATTGAAAGACAATAATGAACCCTGTTTATTATCTTCAATATGTTTAAATTGTCACACTATCATTTTTCTGACATTTAAGTAAAGATTCTTTTCTTAAAAAATAGATCATCAAGTTTTTAATTTTTAGTATCCCCAATAGAAATATGTTTATGAACTAGATTTAAAATTATATAATGTCAAAAACCTTAAAAAGTTAAACTTAATTATTTTTATTGAAAATTAATACATATATATCATATCATTCCATAGTTCAATCACGTCAAACAGTATGGTACAATTGCTACCTCAATCAGTTTCCAAACTTCTTTTCATTCCAGGACTCCTTGACTTTGTCTCCCATTTACCCCAACAACCACCACAATTAGAAAAGAACGCTCTGATAGAGGGGACAGAATCCCAGACATATAATTGTAAAATTATCCAACTTAGAGGAAAAAGAGAAAATTCTACGAGCATCAAGAGAAAGGAAGACAGTCACATACAAAGGAGCACAGGTAAGAAGATGCTCAGACTTATCAGCAGAAACCATGAAGAGGAGGAGAGAATGGAGCAACATCTTCAAAAAACTGAAAGATAAAAATGCCTCCCCAAGAATCCTATACCCTGCCAAGCTATCCATTAAGATAGAGGGTAAGATAAGGGTCTTCAAGGACAAGGAAGAACTCAAAAAATATACTGCAAGTCACCCGACCCTGCAGAACATACTGGCTGACTCACTATGGCCAGAAGATCAAGCTCCAACTAGAACCATCAGGAGACCACCATATACCCCATCTCCATCTAGAAGCCGACATACCAGCAACACGTACCAGGACAACAGGGTCTCAGATGGAAAAGAGGACAGGATAGAAACCCTTCACTCAAACGCAGTACACTGATATGAAGGAAGATAGGCAAAGACCCAAAACACAAAACAGAATATGGCAACCATGAAGCCAGAGATTGTAATAATCACTCTGAATACAAATGGGCTCAATTCATACATTAAAACAAAGAGGCTGGAGGACTGGATTAGAAAACATAACCCATCAATCTGCTGCCTGCAAGAGACACACCTTAAGGAAGCAGACAAGCATATGCTGAGAATAAAGGGCTGGCAGAAAGTTTACCAAGCAAATGGTAACTCCAAGAAGGCAGGAGTGGCTATCTTAATCTCCGACTAAATGGATTTCAAGATCCAAAACATAAAAAGAGACAAAGAGGGACACTACATAATGCTCAAAGGCTCAGTAAACCAGGAAGCACGTAGCATACTGAATATTTACGCACCTAATAATGGCGCGGCAAATTTCATCAAACAAACTATTAAAAAAATGACAGAAGAAATCAGGGAAACAACAATAATAGTGGGGGACTTCAACACTCCACTATCAGAGAAAGACAGGTCACAGGGAAAGAAGCTCAGCAAAGAGGCCAGAGAACTAAACAATGTAATTAGGCAACAGGGCCTGATAGACATCTATAGAGCCTTTCATCCAAAAGCAAAAGGTTTCACATTCTTCTCCAATACACACGGATCTTTCTCAAGAATAGATCACATGCTGGGACACAAGGCCAGCCTGAGTAAATTCAAACACATAGATATTATCCAGACGTCTTTCTCAGAACACCATGCCATAAAGCTGGAGATTAATAGGAGGGCACCCAGAAAAGCAAGGGCCACCAATTGGAGAATAAACAACGATCTCCTGCGACATGAATGGGTTAAGGTCCAGATCAGAGAGGATATCAGGAAGTTTCTAGAAACTAATGAGAACGAGCATACAACATATAAAAACTTATGGGACACTGCAAAGGCAGTTATCAGAGGTAGCTTGATATCACTGAATGCATATATGAAAAAAAAAGAAAGGCGTATGACAGATATGTTAACACAAAACCTCCAACAACCAGAACAGAGTCAACAGAACTACCCCTCCAATAGCAAGAGAAAAGAAATAATATAAATCAGGGCGGAGTTAAACCAGTGGGAAGACAAAAGAACAATGCAAAGGATTAACGCAACTAGAAGCTGGTTTTATGAACGAATTAATAAAATTGACACTCCTCTGGCAAAGCTTACCAACGATAGAAAGGAGCAAACATCAATAGCCAGGA
Source organism: Tenrec ecaudatus (assembly GCF_050624435.1). NCBI lineage: Eukaryota > Metazoa > Chordata > Mammalia > Afrosoricida > Tenrecidae > Tenrec > Tenrec ecaudatus. Next base: position 240,257,141 of record NC_134531.1, read on the forward strand.
TGAGGGATGAATCGGGGGCAATAACAACAGACCCCAATGAGATAAAAAGGATAATCACAAAGTACTATGAAGGTTTGTATTCTAATGAATTCAGAAACCTGGAAGACATGGATAAATATTTAGAAAAACAATCTATCCCTAGATTATCTGAGACAGAGATCAAGAACCTCAACAAACCCATAGCGAAGGAAGAAATAAAGAGTGTCATCAAAAACCTACCAAGGAAAAATGCCCCAGGGCCAGATGGCTACACAGCAGAATTTTACCAAACATTCAGGGAAGAGCTGACACCGATCCTCCACAAAGTATTCCATAACATAGAAAAGAACGGCAAGCTCCCAAACTCATTTTACGAAGCCAGCATTACTTTGATACCCAAACAGGGAAAAGACCCCACAGGTGTAGAGAATTATAGACCAATATCTCTAATGAACATAGATGCAAAAATCCTTAACAAAATATTGGCCAATAGAATACAAAGGATCATCAAACATATCATCCACCAGGACCAAGTAGGATTCATCCCAGCGATGCAGGGATGGTTTAACATCCGAATATCCATCAATATCATACACCACATCGAGAAGCAAAAGGATAAAAACCATATGATAATATCCATAGATGCAGAAAAAGCATTTGACAACATCCAGCACCCATTCCTAATCAAAACACTCATGAAGATAGGATTGGAAGGTAAGTTCCTCAAGCTCATACAAGCTATCTATGAAAGACCAACAGCCAACATCATAGTCAATGGAGAAAAGAGAAGAACAATCCCACTGAAAAAGGGTACAAGACAAGGATGCCCCCTGTCCCCTCTTCTATTCAATATCATTTTGGAGGTTCTGGCTAACAACATAAGACAGCGGAAGAACATCAAAGGGATCCAGTTGGGAGAGGAGGAGGTGAAACTATCGTTATTTGCAGATGACATGATCCTATACATTGAAGACCCCCAAAACTCCACAGTTGGAATACTTACAGCAATAGAGGAATACGGAAGAGTAGCAGGATACAAGATCAATAAACAGAAGTCGGTAGGGTTTCTATACACATCGGACAGGGCCAGGGAAGAGGCGATTAAGAGGGAAGTACCCTTCACAGTAGCCAAGAACAAACTGACTTACCTAGGAATATATTTAACAAAAAATACTAAAGACCTTTATAAGCATAATTATAAAACCCTATTACAGGAAACCAAAAGTGACCTTCACAAATGGATGAAGCTCCCCTGCTCATGGTTAGGTAGGCTGAACATAGTAAAGATGACAGTTCTTCCTAAAGCACTCACAAGTTCAATGCTATACCAATCCAATTACCATCAACCTTCTTCAAAGAATTGGAAAAACTGACCACCAACTTCATATGGAGAGGGAAGAAATCCAGAATTAGCAGAGAACTCCTCAAGAAGAAGGACACAATTGGAAGACTCGCCCTACCCGATTTTAATGCCTACTACATAGCTACAGTGGTCAAAACAGCATGGTACTGGCACAATGATAGACACTCAGACCAGTGGAAAAGAATAGAAAGCCCAGGAGTAAAATCATCAGCATATAGACAACTGATCTTCGACAAGGGTCCCAAAAACGTCAAGTGGGAAGCAGATGCCCTCTTTAATAAGTGGTGCTGGAAACAATGGATATCCACATGTAGAAAGTTGAAACAAGATGTCTACCTCACCCCATGCACAAGAATACACTCAAGGTGGATCACAGATCTAGAAGTCAAACCCCAAACCATTAGGACCATTAAGGAGGGAATCTGGACTAATCTCAGAGCACTGGCCCAGGGAGCACATAGGCTCACTGCAACAGGGAAGGGGACACACACAGGTGACCTGGAAATCGACAAATGGGATCTAATAAGAATAAAACACCTGTGCACCTCGAAAGACTTCGCCAAGAGGGTGACAAGGCAACCCACATACTGGGAGAAGAATTTTAGTAATGAAACATCTGACAAAGGGCTCATTACTAAAATCTATAACATCATCATGACCGGCAAAAAGAGGAACACAGTTAACCCCCTAAGGAAGTGGGCAAAAGAAATGAGAAGAACTTTCACTAGAGAGGAGATCAATATGGCCAATAAACATATGAGAAAGTGCTCGAAGTCCCTTGCCATAAGAGAAATGCAAATCAAAACAACCATGAGATACCATCTAGCACCCCTGAGGCTAGACCAGATCAGTAAATCAGAGAGCAACAAGTGTTGGAGGGGCTGTGGTGAAGTAGGAACCCTCCTCCATTGCTGGTGGTCATGCAGATTTGTACAGCCACTGTGGAAAGCAATCTGGCGATACCTAAAGAAAATGGAAATTGATCTACCTTATGACCCAGCCATCCCTCTACTGGGCATGTACCCGGTTGAAGCAGCAAATGAAACACGACCAGTCATATGCGCTCCAATGTTTATTGCGGCACAATTCACAATAGCAAAGACTTGGAAACAGCCTAAGTTTCCATCGATAGACGAGTGGATTAGCAAACTTTGGCACATACACACAATGGAGTATTATGCAGCACTGATAAGCACCAATGAGCACATGAAACATGTTATTTCATGGGAAGAGCTGGAAGGAATTATGTTAAGCGAGGTAAGCCAGACCCAAAGGGACAGGTACAACATGAGTCCCCTGAGGTAAGTACAATCAGCATGAAAGAAATAGAAGAATAAACATCCATCCCACAATAAACGGGAGGAAGCATAGATAGTTGGAGGGAGGGAAGGCCACACCTAGGGAGGTACATGAGAGTCCAGCAAAAAGAAGGAGTAGTGGGGTAGGGAGAGGGAGAACAGGGAGGGGGAGAATCCGAATGGATGGTATGGGGGGTGGGCAGGGTAGTAATCCACCCGGGGGAAAGTATCGGTTGTGTCCCAACAAATCTGGAACATGCATACGGACCCCAACACGACACACCAAACAAGGATGGCAATGCAAAGTACAGAGGTCTACACAAAGAGGCTGGACAATAAGCCGGCCCAAACCAGAATTAGACCGACCCCCACACTCGAAGGGAATACCACCGAAAACAAAAATAGATCGTCTGGAGTGGGAAAGGAACTGACCCACCACACCACATCCAGAAGGAAGCTGAAACAAAAGAAGGAGAAAGGACGTAGTGGAGTACACCTGGGTCCACCAAGCCCAAGGTCGATAGACCAGCTAGAAGGGCCCATCATACAGAGAGGGCCATTCAGCTGACCACACTACAAGATGCGACATCCTGCACAAACACATGGCCCTACACGGGACAGCACCTGAGACACAATGGGGAATGGGCGACTGAGCTGACCCCGCCACACTGAGGCAAACACTGGGGGCGTGCAATGGAGCAGTGGAGGAAGCAGAGCAAAGGGATCCCGAGTGAGTATAAAGAATGGACTTCAAGGCCAGGACGTGGCGCCTCACAAGCTACACCTAGAAAACACTCCTAAAGGCCAACGAACTGACCTTGAACTACTAGCAATTTTTCTTTTAATATTTGCTATCTTTTTGTTTAGCCTTTTTTTAATTTGTTTTGTTTTTACCTTGTAAATTTTGTATGTTAGTGGCTTTTCTGCTTATCAGCGTGTTGATGTTGCTTCTGTCAAAGCCATGTTCTTATGGGCCACTTGGGCGCAGTCAAATTCATATCCATTTGTATGCACATTTTACTATGTCAGCAGGTCCACCTAGACAAGATAGGCTGGACAAATAATGAGAGAAGAAAACAACAGGACCAATGGTCCTGGAGGGACATGAAAGCGTGAGAGGTAGGGGAAGGGAGGAGGTTTCGCCCAACACAGGGAAAAGGGAACAGCGAGTGGGTCAAAAGCAGTGGAGGGAGGGGAGGGGAGGACTGGAAGGGAGTGACCAAGAGCAAGGTAACTGAGATGAATTACTGAATCCAGAATGAAGGCTAAACATGGTAATGGGTCGGGAGGAAAGCGAAAGGAAATAGAGGAAAGGAGTAGGAGGCAAAGCACATACAGAGAAACCTAAATACAGATATGTACATATGTAAATATATTTATGATTATGGGGGCAATAGATTTATATGCATATATTTATAGGTTCAGTAGTAGGGTAGCAGATGGACATTGGGTCCCCTCATGCACAATCCCCCAATACAATAGCACCTCGCCCTGCTTAACAGCCATTGCAGGATACCCATCTTCCCGACATGATCACTGAAGACAGCCGTGTGTGTAAGCAAATGTGGTGAAGAAAGCTGATGGTGCCCGGCTATCAAAAAGATATAGCATCTGGGGTCTCAAAGCTTGAAGGCAAATAAACGGTCATCTAGCTCAGAAGCAACAAAGCCCACAGAGAAGAAGCACACGGCCTAAGCGAATACAAGGTGTTGAATGGACCATGTATCAGATACAAAAGAACAAAAACAATCATTGTGTGATCACCTTCCTCACATAATGGCTGAAGACGAAAGTGTGCATAAGCAAGTGTGAAGAAGACAGATGGTGCCCGGCTACTGAAAGATATAGCGTCTGGGGACTTAAAGGCTTGAAAGCAAACAAGCGGCCATCTAGCCCAGAAGCAACCGAGCCCACACGGAAGCAGCACACCAACATAGGTGACCATGAAGGACAGAGGAGACCAGGTCTCCAACAACAAAGGTGGGGTGGTGGTGATAATCACATCACCGTGAAAGAGGGGGAGTGCATGATGGGGACCCAATGCCCACCTGTAGAGAGCTGGACACCCCTTCCAGAGGGGCAGTGAGGAGGAGATGGACCACTCAGGGTTCAGTGTAGCAACAATGAAACTCAAAACCTTCCTCTTGTTCCTGAACGCTTCCTCCCCTCCCAATCATCATGACCCCAATTCTACCTTGCCTTGCGGACTTGGTTATACCAGAGGATGTACAGCGGTGCAGTGGGGATCTGGAGGCACAGGGAATCTAGGACAGAGGAACCCCTCAACACCAGCGGTGGGAGTGGCGACACCAGGAGGGAAGGGCGTGTAGAAAGGGAGAACCGATCTCGGAGATCTATGTGTAACCTCCTCTCTGGGAGATGGGCAATGGGGAGGCAGGTGAGGGGAGACGCAGGGGAGTGTAAGATAAGATATAATAATTATTTATAAGCTATCAAGGGACCAGGGGTGGGATCAGGGAGGGAGGGGGATGGTGGGAAAAAAGGGAAACCGAGGTGATTCCAGGAACCCAAGTGGAAGGTGAATTATGAGAGTGATGAGTGCAACGAATGTATAAGGGAGCTTTGCTCAATTGATGTATGTAGAGATTGTTTTAAGAGCCTTATGAGCCCCAATAAAAAGATTTTAAATAAATAAATATTAAAAAAAGAAAAGAAACAATATTAGAATAATTGGACTGCCAGAACAAGACACAACAAATACGTCAACAGCGAAAATAGCAAGAGGATTCTTAAAGGAATACCTCCCCAGCTTAATAAATGAAAATCAGGCAACCACTCAAAAGGCTGAAAAAGCACCAGCCAGAGTGAATCCAAAGAAGAAGTCATGAAGACACATACTTGTCAAATTATCCAACTATGAGGAAAAGGATAAGATCATAAAAGCACCTAGGGAAAAACAAACAGTCAAGTATAAAGGTACCCCAATAAGAGTATGTTCAGATCTATCAGCGGAAATGATGAAGAAGAGGAGGGAATGAGGTAACATATTCCAAAAATTGAAGGAAAACAATGCAAACCCAAGGATACTTTACCAATCCAAATTATCTATTAAGATAGATGGAGAAGTAGGAGTCATTACAGACAGGAACAACCTAAAAGAGTACATAAAATTACACCCAGCCCTACAAAAGATCCTTGCTGGTCCAGTATGGGCAGAAGATCAACACTCACTGAGGGAAAATAAAGGACCATCAAATACAACAACTCCACCCATAGGGCAATAAAGAGGAAATAGCCCCCAGGATAGTATCAGCTCAATAGTGCAAAGAAGGCAAACATAAACCACACACACAACACAAGCAGATAAGATAGGTATATAGAAAAATACAAGTACAAGATGGCATCACAGAGTCCACAGATGGATATAATAACACTGAATATCAATGACCTGAACTCAGGCATTAAAAGGCAGAGGCTAACAGACTGGCTCAGGAAACCTAATCCATCGATCTACTACCACGAGGAGACTCATCTCTAGCTTACAGACAAAAACAGGCTCAGGATTAAGGACTTGAGAAAAATATACCAAGCAAATGGTAATGCAAAAAAAAATAAAAGCAGGGGTAGCGATCTTAATATCTGAGCAAATTGACCTCAAGATACAGACCATAACAAGATACAAAGAGAGGCACTATATAATGCTCAAGGGAACAATAGATCAATAACCAGTAAGCATAATAAACATATATGCACCTAATGAGAGACCTGCGAAATTCGTAAATCAAACACTCCAAAAGATGAAAAAAGAGATCACAGGCTCAATTATTATAGTTAGTGACTTAATACACCACTCACTGAAAAAGACAGATAACTGGGAAAGAAACTCAACAAAGAGGCTATAGATCTAAATAGCACAATTAGACTACTTGACTTGATAGATATTTTCAGAGCTTTCTACCCACATGCAAAAAAATTCACATTCTCTTAAAACTCACATGGCACTTACTCTAAAATAGTCCACATGCTGGGACACAAGTCACACTTGAGTAAATTCAAACATATAGAGGTTATACAGACATCTCTCTCTCTGATCACTGTGCCATAAAGATGTAAATTAACAGGACAGTGAAGAAAACAAGGAAAAACAATTGGAGGATGAACAATTTCCTATTTCAAAATGAGTGGGTATGGACCCAGATCAGAGATTAAATCAGGAAGTTTCTAGAAATCAATTAGAACGAAAATATGACATGCCAAAATCTGTGGGATTCAGAAAACACATGTATCAGAGGAAGACTGATAGCAATAAATGCACATATTAAAAAGGAAGAGAGACTCATGGATGATATTCTAACACAAAACTTATGCCAATTAGTGCAGAATCAATAGAACAACCCTACTAATAGCAAGAGGATAGATTTAATAAAAATCAGAGCCGAGACACAGGAGAGGGAAAAGAAGAAAACTATGGGAAAAAAAATCAATGCTGCTAAAAGTTGATTCTTTGAAAGCATTAGCAGAATTGATAGACCTCTTGCAAACCTAACCAAAGAAAGGAAGAAACAAATGACATTTGCAAGGATGAGGGATGAAACAGGAGACATTACAATGAAATCAAAAGGATAATTACACTGTACTATGAAGTTCTATATTCTTAAGAATTCAACAATTTGGAAGACATGGACAAATATTTAGAAACACAATCCCTCCATAGACTATCCCAAATGGATGTCAAGAACCTCAACAGACCCATAGCAAAGGAGGAAATAGAGAAGGTAATCAAGGGATTACCAATAAAAACTCCCTGGGCCAGATGGCTTCAAAGGAGAATTCTACCAAGCATTCATTGAAGAACTGACACCAATCGGATACAAACTCTTCTAGAACATAGAAAAAGATGGGAAACTCCCAAACTTTCTATGAAGCTAGTATAACTTTGATACCTAAATTGAAATGATGCCACAAGAATCTAGAACTATAGACCAATATCCATAATGACATTGATGAAAAAATATTTAACAAAATACTGGACAAGAGAATACAAAAGCATATTAAAAAATAATTCACCATGACAAATTGGGATTCATACCAGGTTCAACATGCGAAAGACCATGAGCATTATTCACCACATTGGCAGGAAAAAATGATAAGAACCACATGATTATATCAATAGACATGGAAAAAGTAATCAACAATATCCAACACGCATCCCTGTTTAAGACGCTCAAGAAGATAGGAATAGAAGGAAAATTCCTCAGTTTTATACAAGCCATATATGAAAAACCAACAGCCAATATGGTAGTTAACAGAGAAAAGACTAAAACAATTCCACTGCAAAAGGGGACCAGACAAGGATTACCCTTGTCCCCACTCTTATTTAAAATCGTACTGGAGGTCCTAGCTAACAACATAAGACAAAGAAAAGATATTAAAGATATTCAGCTGGGGAAGGAAGAGGCGAAATCATCATTATTTGCAGACGGTATGATTCTATATACTGAAGATCCCTAAAATTCCACAAGTGGAGTGTTGGATGCAATAGAGGAATACGGATCAACAAACAGATGTCTATTGGACTGCTCTATTCATCAGACAAGATCACAGAAGAGACTATTAAAAAGGTAATACCCTTTAAAATAGCCAAACACAAATTGAGCTACCTAAGGATATACGTGACTAAAAAATGAAAGTTTTTATGAGGAAAATTATTAAACACTATTTCAAGAAATCAAGAGTGACCTCAACAGATGGAAGAATATCTCATGCTCCTGGATTGGCAGACTGAATATATTAAAGATGTCAGTTCTGCCTAAGGCACTATGTAAGTTCAATGCTATCCTTATACGAATACCACCATCCTTCTTCAAAGAATTGGAAAAACAGATTACCAACTTCATATGGAGGGGAAGAAACCCAGAATTAGCAGAGAACTCCTCAAGAAGAAGGACAAAGTGGGAGAGCTTGCTCTACCTGATTTTAGCACATTCCATACAAAATAGTGTGGTACTGGCACAATGACAGATATTCAGACAAATGGAAAAGAGCTGAAGACCCAGAAATAAAAACATCAGCATACAGACAACTAATCTTTAATAAGGGCCCAAAATATTAAATGGGAAGCAGATGCCATCTTCAAGAAATGGTGCTGGAAAAATGTATATCTACCGGCAGAAAAATAAAGCAAGACCCTTACCTCACTCCATGCACAAGAATAAACTCAAGGTGGATCACAAACCTTGAGATAAAACCCCACACAATAAGGGCCATTAATGAGGGAATTAGGCAAACCTAAGAACCTTGGCACAGGGAATATATAGGCTATCAAAAATAGGGAAGGATACAAATACAGAGGAGTCACAAATAGGCAAGAAGGATGTACCTGTGTACATCAAAATAATTCACCAAGTGAGTAATAAGAGAATCCACTGACTGGGAAAACATCTTTAGCAATGACGCATCAGACAAAGGCCATATTACGAAAATCTACAATACTTTGCAAGCTTACAATAAGAGAAAAACTAATTGCCCACTGACGAAGTAGGCAAAGGACCTGAACAGAAGTTTCACAGAGTCTGAAATCCAAATGGCCAGTAAATATATGAGAAAATGTTCCTGATCATTAGCCATAAGAGAAATGCAAATCAAAACAACTATGAGATATTACCTAACACCCTCAAAGATAGCTCAATTCAAAAAATCATAAAGCAACATGTGTTGGAGGGGCTGTGGTGAGATAGGAACTCTTATCCACTCCTTGTGGACCTGTAGGTATATACAGCCCCCTATGGAAATCGATTTGGTGATTTCTCAAACAGATGGAAATTGAGTTACCATACCAGCAAGCAATCCCTCTACTGGGCACATACCCAGAGGAGGCAAGAAACAAACCATGACCAGATATCTGTGCTCTAATGTTCATTGCACCATAGTTCACAATTGCAAGGAGTTGGAAACAACCCACATTCCCATCAACAGACAAATGGATTACAAAACAATTGAGTACTATGCATGGCTAAAAATCAGTAATGAACACATGAAGTATATCACCACATGGGAAGAAAGGGAGGAAAGTATGCGTTTTATATATATGTAAAGAGAGAACAGAAAGGTAAGTGCAAAAGGGTCACAGGGAAAAAGCTACTGCATACAAACACTCCAGGGGTGAGGACCAGGCAGTATGGCAGGGGCCAGACCAAATCCAGTGGTACATATGGTAGCCAACTAAAAAGGGGCTGAAGGCAGGAAAGGGGGGGAGAAAGTGTGTGATGGTGGAATAGGGCACTGGCCCACCCAAGGGAAGGATATAGTTAGTGTCTCCACAGGGAAAGAGGGGCCAGATATAAAGCCAGTTCCAAACAAATGCAGTGTGCCAGCAAGGGGTGCGGAGCCAGTGGAGGGGCCTGAGGGCTCGGCCCCAATTCCAGCTACGTGGACAACTTCCCCTCCCCCCAGAAGAATTTACTTAAGAGGACGGCACTGAAGCTGCATCTAGGGGAGAGGGGCATGTCTGATCAGAGAAAATGGGAGCAAATGAAGGTGGATGAAGAGAAAGTGGAGCACAACCTGGCCCATCAAGCCTGGAGGATGATATCCCCGCTCTGAACAGCCAATGGACATAGTGGACAATATGGATGATCCCACTAGGAGACACGCCATCCCTTGAGGGATCAGGGCCCTAAGGGGAATAACACTGGAGACTCAGGGTAGGGATTGGCCCAGACTGACCCTGTGACACTGAGGCCAACCACTAAAAGTGTTCAGCAGAGCAACTGTGGGAGCAGAGCAGGGGCCCCAGAGGACAGACTCGGGGGTCAAAGCATGGTACCCCATTGGAACTGATTGAAGGATACACCTAGAGGTCAAAAAGCAAGCTTTGAGCTATTTACAAGTTTTTCTTCCTTTTTAATTTTTTTCTTTAATTTATTCTTCTATGGGTAATTGGTTTACTTTTTTTGTTGTCATCGCTGTGTTTTCACTTATTGCCTATCTTGCTATGGCTTGATTTTTGGTGCATCTGATCATCTCTGCAGATCAATCTAGATAAGATAGACTGGTGAATAGTCTGGAGGAGAAAACAATGGGACCAATGGTTCCGGGGGACATGAGAGAAGGGGGTAAGGAGTTGGTACTGACCAACCCAGGGACAGGGGAGCAACAAGTTATCCAAAATCAGTGGCAAAGACAGTGTTAGAGGCCTGGTAGGTATTCAGCAAGGGTAAGGTAACTGAGAGAATTTACTGACACACAAATGAAAGCTGAGCATGATAGTCGGACAAGAGGAAAGTAGAAGGAAATAGAGAAAAGAACAAAGGGTATTTATAGAGGTCTAAAGACTGCAATGTACATATGTAAATATATTTGTATAAGAGTGTGGGGAAACAGATCTATGTGCAATATTTATAGGTTTAGTATTAAGGCAGCAGATGGAAATTGGGCCTCCCTCAAGCACTTACTCAATGCAAGAACACTTTGTTCTATTAAATTGGCATTCCAGGATGCACACCTTCCCAACATGATTGCTGAAGAAAAATGTGTGCATAAGCAAATGTGAAGAAAGCTGATGGTGCCCAGCTATCAAAAGATATAGTATCTGTGGTCTTAAAGCTTGAAGATAAACAAGTGGGCATCTAGTCCAGAAGCAACAAAGCCCACATGGAAGAAACACACCAGCTTGTGTGACCATGAGCTGTCGAAGGGATCAGGCATCAAGCATCAAGAAACAAAATAAATCATATCATTGAAAATGTGAGTGAGTGCAGAATGGAGATGCAAAGCCCATTGGCAGTCAAATGGACACCCTCTTATTGAAGAATTGTGGGGAGGAGATGAGCCAGTCAGGGTGCACGGTAGCAACAATGAAACATATAATTTTCCTCTAGTTCTTAAATGCTTCCTGTCCCCCACTATCATGATTCCAATTCTACCTTACAAATCTGGTTAGACCAGAGGATGTACAAAGGTACAGATAGCAACTGGAAACACAGGGAATCCAGGACATATGACTCCTTCAGGACCAGTGGTGAGAGGGGCGATGCCTGGAGGGTGGAGAGAATGTGGGATAGAAAGGGGGAACTGATTACAAGAATCTATGTATAGCCTCCTCCCTGGGGGATGGACAGCAGAGAAGAAGGCGGGGGGAGATGTCGAACAAAAAAATTAATAATTTATGAATGACAAAGGGTTCATGAGGTAGTGGGGAGTGGGGAGGGAGGGGGAAATGAGCAGCAGATATTAAGGGCTCAAGTAGAAGTCAAATGTTTTGAGAATGATGATGGCAACAAATGTACATATGTTCTTGACATGATAGATGTATGTATGAATTGTGATAAGAATTGTATGAGCCCCCAATAAAATGATTGTTTTTAAAAAGAACAGAATGCCCCCCCATAAACCCTTATTATACTTGCTATTCTTCTATGCTTATCAATCCTGGGTTTCATATACCAAAACCCATAAATACATTTTCATACCTCATGTGTATTATAAAACTAATCAGTCTCTGTTATCAAATATTCTTTATTACAATTTTTTCTAGACATGCATATGAATATACATCAGGTTAGAAAATGGATCATAAAATGATGAGTTTTTAAAATTTTTTCAACTTTTCAACATGCAAATTTTAATATCAGTTTTTGACAAGAGGTTATTACAGAACAACTGCTTTTCAAGTAGCATCACACTAATTTATGGTAGTTCAAATAATTTATTTGCTGGAAGCACATTTCTTTTGAAAGCTGCTTAAAAATTCTATTTCCTAACTTTTCAGTGGCTTTGTGTGAATATCTGGAAATTATATTCCTCGTAGCTCTTAAATAAGTGCCCAAAGAACTCTTCAAGTATTTATCAAAATTAATAATGAAATTTAGCAAGGAGAAAAGTTCTATAAGTTCAACAGAAATTGTGTAACTATGCTTGTTTTTCAAGGTACACAGCATAACTTTCCTTATTTCTCATTGATGTTAAAAAAACAATTCATTTATTTCACAAGGGAAAAGACATTTTCTTTCTCTAGAGATCTTATCAGTATGTGCATATGTGGCTCTATTACTTTATTTTTATTCATCCTTTGTGTAGCTATCAGGATAGACTTCAGTTTTAGCATACTTTTCTAAGATTTGGAGAATTCAATTAGGATTTTCTTTACTCACCATCAATTTCTTTCTTTCAAGTATCCGTATTTGATTGCTTCAAGCAATATAGAATTTAGAAATTATTAACTTTAAGCATTTCTAAAATATAAGTGATTGCATAATTCTGCAAGTAGCTCAGGAACAAACCTAATAGAGGTCTCAGTTATGGATCTGTCAAGTTTGTCTTGACTGAAGGCTCAGAAGACCAGCTGTTTACTTGTGTTTTATTGACTGTGCAAAGGCCCTCGACTGTGTGGATGAGATGAAACTGTGGAATGTCTTGAGAAGAATGGGAGTTCCAGACAGTTCATTGTACTCATTTGGAACCTGCACCTGCATCAAGAGGGAATTGTTCAAGCAGAACAAGGAAACACTGCACAATTTAAAATCAAGAAAGGTGTGCACCAGGTTTGTATCATTTCACTGCCCTTATTCAGTCTGTGTTCTGAGCAAATAGAAGTTGAACTCTATTAATAAAAAGCAGCGTCGTGCTGGGAAGGATGTTTATTAACAATGTTTGCTATGAAGATGACATCATCTTACTTGCTGAATACCAAGAGGACTTGAAGCACTCACTTCTGAAGACCAGTGATTGCAGCCTTCAGTATGGATTGCAACCCAATACAAAGAAAATCAAAATTCCCCAAAATAGACCAATAGATTACACCTTGATGAATGGAGAAAAAAATGAAGTTATCAAGGATTAAATATTGCTGGGATCTACAATCAGTGTTCAAGGATACTGCAATCAAGAAACCAAGATACATATATTCATTGGGGTATGTATAGAGTAAGGCCATGTTATTTTAAAAAAAGGTTTTTAGATTGATACTATGATTAAGTGAAAGCTCCAAATCTATTCAATATCTATGATTTATATATGTGTCTGGTTCACTTTTGAGAGACCATTGTCATTTTATAAGAGAAAACATTATAAATCAACCCAGTGGGTCATAAGGTAATTCAATTGATAGTATCATTAATTTAGTCAATAGTATTGACTTTAAGAGAGAAGGGAATTATACATGTATACTCCAACATTTCAAACCACAATATATAAATTGTTATCTTGTATTGACTAAAAGTTTAAGTTAATGGGGAATATTTACACACAAAAACGAGTGTTGCAGGTAGGGTAACACCCATATGCAAAAGCAGAATTACGCCTGCCAGACTAATACATATTAGACAAAAATACAAAAATAAAGTGCAGAAAGCACTTTAAAAGTAAATATGTGCTAGCCAAAGCCACACATATTAATTGCATATTCTCAAAGCAAGAGATCTGAACCAAAGTGCAAGAACCACTAATTCCATAACCTTGGAAAACCAATCTTCTCCTTATCTTCCACTTGAGCATTCCAGGGTTACAGCCACTGGACTATGTTGGTTCTTTAAATCTACTACAGGTAAGTTATAGGCAAAGCCAGTTCCCTTAGTAGGGTTTCCAGATCAGGTCTTTCTGATGTGGCCACTTTAAGATATTGTGTGCTTTGAACGAACAGATGCCAGGGCCCCAGCTGTTTATAGCACATGGCCTATGTCACCAGGCTGGATAGAAACTTGGTCAAAGATTCCAATTAGGAACATAGTATTGAATGTAGTCTCCATTTGGGTTCCAAATAAGTATTGTTAAGTGCCTCTCCCGCCCCATTGTCATTTTACCCAACAACAAAATTGTAACCAGTTTCTTTGAGACTGATGTACCTCCCTTCCCTTTGGGGTCTAGATTTGAATTTCCAGTGAGTTTCACAAATCACTCTTGTAGATGTGTTTGTATATTTGCGGCGATCTCAGAACAATGTTGTACAGTTTTCTCCCTCCTTTGACCCCAGATGAAATAAGGTCACCCCTGTTTAAATGTTTTCTGAGTGACAAGTAAGTGGTTCATGAGCACTAGGCAGGTTCACTATTGCTCGGGAGTCCAAAATAGGACAGAGTTGAATGCCCCTGTAACACTTAAAAGAAACCCAATTTATTGTCATAATATTCACATATTATACCATTAAAATGTTCAAACCTAATAAGAAGAGTTGTACAATCATCATCACAATCAATTTCAAGAATATTTTCTTTTTCTTATACTCATTTTATTAGTTCTCCATATCTCCCAAATTTCCCCTGCCATAATCCAAGAAACCATTAATTACTGTCTCTATAGATTTATCTATTTTGTATTTTTACAGTAAAACATATAGAAAAATAACAAAGTAAAAGTGAAATATTTCAATAAAAAGAAAGCAGAAAGTATTTAAAATTAAAACAAATTAAAAATGGATATTAAATGATACGCTGTTACATTTTAACCTAACTGCATCTGTAGTAATCCACTTTCCAATGCACTCTGCATGGTAGCAGCTGCCCATTTTCCTGGACTATGTTCACAGGGAATTTACTAGAGACTTAATCCATAGGGGGGCCCTGAAAATGGATTTTGGCTTTCCACTTTCATCCATAGCCTTCTGAAAACTGGGTGTTCCCAATTAAAGCTCTGATACCATTCCCTCCTTAAGGTTTGGATCTTATTATTTACAATATTTAAGTCACACAGGCTGAACTGCTTCTTCCATGTGGAGTTGTTAAAACCTAATTTAGATATTTGCTTGTTTGAACACAAATTTTTAAGACTCCAGACACTATTCTTCCTGATAGCCTGGCACCATTTAATTTCTTCATTACACCCTTCTACAGCACCCATTATTTTAGTAGTCTCTTCATAAGCATCAAGCATAGGTATTTCATAAAACTAATTATACTTAAATTGGGTCGATAATTAAATCCAAACCCAAAATACATTCATGTAACTATGGCTTATAGATGTTTGTAGTTCACTTTAGCAACATCATTAAAATTTTGTGTTGGAGAACATTATCAATCATCCCCTGTGGTGTAAAATAATTATACTTATAATGTCATTAATTTAGCCAATAGTGTATAATTTAAAGACTGTTTAAAAAAGAAAATTACACAAGTATAGGCCAATACATAAATTCTTGACTTGTAAAAAATTCAACTCTTAAGTGACTGGATACTTTTGCACAAATAATCAGGGTATATGACAGGGAAAATATTTCAATAACATTAATTCACAAAGGCATAACCATACTTATCAGACTAATACATATTATTTTAAAGCAAGGATAGCATTAAAATAGTAAGTCCATGCTAATCTAAGGTTATAACTCCTTGTGGAAATAGAAAGCGTCAGCCCTCTCCAGTGGAGTAGCAGGTAGTTTTAAATGGTTGACCTCCTGATTAGCAGCCTGCCACACAGTCATCTACAATACCCAGGCTATATTTACTCAATCCATATTCTGATTTTTAAAATGTGGGAAATGACCATATGAAAAATAACGTAATACCCAGATTGGAAGATGACTCATTTACACAACCTGGCTCAACAAAATTCAAGAAAACATGAAGAACTTGCTGATGACAATCAAAGACAATAGCCTTCATATTTTGCAACTCAATGTAAAAGTTCTAATCGTTATAAATATAAAAGTAAACAAATATAGTATAATGCCGTACTGTGTTTTTGTTGTTTCGGAGCTAAATGAAGGGTACCCTTGATTTTAAGGCATCCACTCTTTTTGTCAAACTCAGATGGAGCTCTGAATTTGTCACCATATACTGAGTATGGTCAAACAATTTAATGTTCTCCATAGATTGTATCTATGTAGATTTACATAAATTTAAAATTATATGTGCCTTCCCTCAGTGCAAAATTTTCTTTCTCTTCTAAATAACCATAAACATCATATGAGTGTTTGTGTTAATCTGGGTAAACTAGGGAAACAAATCCATAGAAACTCTTATGTATAAGAGAGAGTTTTATATAAAGGGTAAATACACACTTAGAAAACATCCCAACTCAATACTGTCCAAGCCCATAAATCCAACATTAACTCATATGTTCAACATCATTCTACAAAGTCCTCCTCAATTCCTTAAAACACATGCAATGCTGCTGAATGCAGCAGGAAAGCCAAATCAGTCAGCTTGTAAGCATCTCAGTGCTGGCAGGGGGCTTCATATGGCTGCTCCAGTACCCAGGGCTGCATTGGGGTAGGTCCATGTGGCTTCTCCTCAGGGATGTCTTACAGGAAGTGAGCCTTGCTAGCTGAATCATGGAACCGGCTAATGCAGCTGTACCCTGGTCTGATCATCAGAAAGCAAGAAACCAGACAACTAAAAAGGCGAGGCTCACCAAGCCATTTATCTCTCTGCCATTCAGTTAATCCCACATGTGTTTATTGGCCAGGTTGACACAATAAATTTTAACTAGCTCAATCAACCCCTTGCCAATTTGGCACCTGTACGGAATTCTTTACCCTAACAATTGCAGTTAAGTAACACCTTCACTTTAATCCCATAATCTTATGAATATATTCCCCCATCTATGAAAGTTTGTAAGCCAACAACTTCATTGTTTTATCCCCCAATTTGGGGTATGCAATTTCTAAACTGCCCACGTACATCAACCTAGTGCTCTTGGCAGAGAAGCATATTTTTTGATATGAAGAATTTTCGTTCTTGTAGGAACCTTGTTAAATTCACATCCATAAACAAAGTCTAATTAGGAAAGACCATACATAAATTCTACAAAATTATACACCAGCCCACAGGCTAAAATATCTTTTCATCTGGTCAGGTTCTGGTAAACTCAATGAGGGCTGCCTCACTCAGCCTCCCCGGAGTGCCCATTGGTAGCCTTGCCTTTAGACTATGGGATCTCACAAATATTCAACATGCCTAGTCCCCTCATGAAAGGTCATGAATTTTAGACCGGTCAACCTACTCTCATCTTCTCCTCTTTTTCCTGTAAACCAAGTCCACAGGTATCAGTGGCCAAACTCAATCCATCTGTTTATTGCTGCATTTTCCACACTTCCACTCAACGAGTACATCCAGCTGGTCACCTAGCAAGCATTTCAGCCTACCCATAGGCTCCCTTTAGCATTCTGTCTTAATGTGAGTTTTCCTCATGGTTCCAGATTTTTTCCAGCTTCTAACAAAGACCACTGGTTCCTGAGTACGACAAAGTACTGGGTGGGGCATATCGTCTCAAAACTTTCTTTGCAGGTGTGGCCTAAACCCAACTAAAGATCAAATTAAAATGGGTGAAAGCAAGTGGGCTTACAAGCTTTCTATTTTCATACTTCCCAAATTATTTCTAGAAAAAAAATAGAATAAATAGTGTGGCTTTATCTGACCTGTGGCTAGTCAAAGAAAGAAAAATACCATGAGCTCAAACTAACATCTATTTCCATCTTAGGATTTGCTTCTCTGTACCCCACTCCCAAGCTATCATAATGTGTTAGTCTTGGTAAACTAGGGAAACAAATCCACAGAAACTCATATGTATAAGAGAGAGTTTTATAAAAAGAGCAAGTGTGCATTAAGAAAGCATCTAAACCCAATTCTGTCCAAGCCCATAAGTCCAACATTAGCTCATATGTCCAACACCAATCTACAAAGTTCTCCTCCATCTCAAAAAACACATGCGATGATACCAACTGCAGGAGGAAAGCCGAATCAATGAGTGTGTAAGCATCTCAGTGCTAGCTGGGGTCTCCACCTGGCTGCTCCAGTACCCAGGGCTGCATCAGGGTAGGTCCATGTGGCTTCTCCTCAGAGATGTCTTACAGGAAGTGAATCTTGCCAGCTGAAGCAGGGAACTGGCTAAGGCAGCTGCACCCTAATATGACTATCACAATGCAAGAGACTCAAGAACTAGAAAGGCGAGACTCACCAAGCCATTTATCTCTCTGTCCTTTAGTTAATCCCATATCTTTTTATCAGCCAGGTTGGCGCAATAAACCTTAACTATCTCAGTGTTCTAGATGTTATAATGCAGAAAATAGCTAAATCAATATCATAGCATAACCATAAGGCCTTTAACTTGTCTTACTATTTACTCAAGTTTGGAAAGAAAAAATATGTGAAAGCTGGGTCTTCAATTGTTATTTTTGTTGTGATTTTTTAAAATTGTGATATGGTAGATAGATCAGTTTTCTCCAAAGTTACACGTGTTTTTACACTAACTACTTGTGCAATGTGACATGGAAGCAAGTCCTCTTCATAAGTGGAGTTATATATTTTTTTAAATCACTTGAATCTAAACTGGCCTTTTGATTTGCTTTGAACAATAAAATGCAAAGGAGTTTGTAGTGTCTCTGTTTCTAACGTAACCTTCAAATGGTTTTGCACACCCTATTCATTGTTTTGGAAAACTCTCTACCATAAAGGTCAAGCATGCCTGTTTGAAAAAATATAAGAACCACTTTTATAATGATAAATTATACTATCTGATGCCACTGAACAATGATTTGAAGTACAAACTTTCAGGTTCCTGTTTTTGTTGCTGTTTTACAGCCTTGTGGTAATAAGTAGTCACAGCATCAATGTATCTAGTTCTAGTGTAGTTTTTTTTAAAGCATACATTAATAAAATAAGGAAAAATGAAATATTTTAAAAAATAACAAAAATTAAATTCGAATGTAGCATTTTAAAGAAATTATTGCAAAGGGAACAAAAGATATAGTAATCACAAATTCACAGCATGATAATTACTTCCACAGACAACTCTTTAAATAAGACATATTTTCCTTTGATTGCTAATGATCTTTTCCTGCCACTAAGCACCAATATCCTCATGTTTTGGTTTCTACTGCCCAGATCCAAATAGGCACTCCTAATTGTTCCATTACATCTATTTATGTCTTGAGCAAGTTGCCAGGTTTCCAACAACAACTTTTATGTTTTTGTACCTATAGGGAATATTATAGCAAGCAAACAAGTATTTTTTTCTATATGTTTTGGATGTTCAAAAAATTACCAACAGTATTAACTCTTCCTGTACAATACATATATACACAGTACACCCTGCTCTGAAGATACTTACAAAAATATAATGTAAGAGGAATGTAGCTCATTCAATATATTGATACAAATGTTTGCTAGATACAAATAAACATGAGTCTCACAATAGTTCCTTGGCCCATATGAGGAAGTTAACATACAACAAGATTAAATGTGTTTTCCTATGCCAATAGGAACTTTAAATATCATTCTTAAAGTGTTAAGATACTCGTTGTAGCTCCAAAGCTGATGATTTTAAAATTTGGAGCTGCTATTTTTAGGGTTAAAAAAAGCCCAAAATAATATATCCTTTGTGTAAAGGTCTCAGTGGCAAGCATTTAAGAGAGAGAGAGAGAGAGAGAGAGAGAGAGAGAGAGAGAGAGAGAGAGAAAGAGAGGTATTGACATCCTCAAGAGACATGGAATATTGTCTCCAATACTATGAAAAAGTAGTTTATGCAGGGTTAAGGCAGAATAACATCAAAAAAGCATGAAGTGAAATAGAGAAATGGGGTAGGTGATGCTTTGGAATGAAGCTGGACATATAAGCAAAAATATGATCATAAAATACATTGTATAGTATATCTGAGCAAAAACCAATAGTCACTACTCAGAATAAGTTCAATCTTCACTTAGAGTATTAACCAAAACACCAGTAATTGATGAAATACCAATCAAAATGTTTCAACAAGTTGATGAAGTACTAGAAGTACTCACTTGTTTATGCCAAGAAATTTCAAAGGCAGCTACTTGGCCAAATTACTAGAAGAGATCCATATTTGTAACCATTCCAAAGAAATGTGGCCCAACATAGTACTCAAATTATAGAATAATGTCATTGACATATTGCATGCAAGTAAAGTTTTGCTGCAAATCATCCAACAGCAGTTGCAGTAGTACAGTGATAGGGAGCTTCAAGCTGTTCTTGTCTGAAATCAAAAAATTCCAGAGAAATGATTGCTTGTGCTTTACTGACTGTGAAGAAACCTTAGATGGTGTGGATCATAACAGGCTGTGGACAGACGTGAGAAAAAATGGAATTCAACTACTTATGTGTGATCATGCAGGACTTGTCCATGAACCAAGAGGCAGTTGTGAAAAAAGAACCGGGGAATAACTGCTGGTTCAAAATCAGGAAAGATTAATGTGATGGTTGCATCCTTGCACCATATTTATTTAATCTCTATGACAACAAGTAATATGAGAAATTGCATGATGTGAAGAAGAATATAACATCGACATTGAGGGAAGGCTGATTAACAACCAACAATATGCAGGTGACACAACTTTACTTTGTGAAAATGAGAAGGACTTGAAGCACTTGCTGATGAAGATGATTCAGTATGGATTACAACTCAATGTAAAAAAGACAAAATTTCATAACTGGAACAATATCACGATAAATGGAGAAAAGATTGACTTTATGAAGAATTTCATATCACTTGAATCCACAATAAATGTTTGTAGAAACAGCAGTCAAGAGATTAAGTGAACCACTGCATTGGATAAATCTGCTGTAATGTGTTGAAAAGCCAGGATATTTATTTGAAGACTAAATCTCTCCTGACTCAAATCACAGTATTTCCTATGGCCTCATATATATGTGAAAATTAGATAATGAATAAGGAGAACTGGAGAATCTATGCTTTTTAAATATGATGCTGATGAAGATTATTGAAAGTACTGTGAGCTTTCAAAAGAACAAGCAAGTCTGTTTTGTAAGAGTGTAGCTACAATGTTCCTTAGAGGCAAGGATGGCAAGACGTCATCTCACATACTTTGGTCCTGCTGTTAGGAGAGACTAGCCCCTGGAGAAAACACAATACTTGATAAAGAAAAATGTAACAAAACATAGGAACACCTTCAATGAGATGGATTGACACAGTGACTGCAACATTAGACTCAAATATAAGAAAAAAAGGGATGGCTGAGGTAGGCCAGGTTTCCTACTGTTTTACATAGGGTTGCTTTGAGTCAGAACTCACTTGAGGGAACTTAAGAACAATAGATTTTTTCTAAAGGGAGTCCTGAGAGCATAGTACTTAAACTCATGCCCCCTAACTAAAAGCTTGGCAGTTTGAACTCAACAACCATTTCCATGGATGGGGGCAAAAAGGCTGTTGTGATAGTCTCCATAAGATTTACAGCATAAGACACAATCGCTATGCGGCTGTTCTCTTGTGTTTCATGCAGTCAGTGTGAAGGTGAATCTGTGGGCAGTGCATACCACCTATCATGCTAATGATTTGGTTTATTTTGATATGATTTGATTTTGCCTCTTAATTGAGACGTGAAATCAACAGATGCTATAAATAAAAATGGTAAATCCTTGAACCCATCTCATGTACAAATTGGAATATAGGAATTGTTGACAGGTTAAATATGAAAGAAGGAAGCATAACTAATGCCTTCGTTTTCTGGCTTTGGTAATTTGGTATAAACCATTGAAATGTTTATGGGAAATGAAGGAAAATATGTAATGACAGAGAACATGTGTGATGACTTCATTTTACTTCTGAATATAGATGGTAGCTGTGTAACCTTAGAATGGATACTAAACTCTCATTGTCCTTAAGTCTATTCTGAGTAATATCATCCATATAGAATAGAATAGAACTGCCACCATGGGTTCTTGATACTGTAATTCTTTTTCACAATAGTAATAAAGCTTTAAAAAGAATAGCTATATTGGCATGCACTTCACATATAATACAACTTAATCATCCCATCAATAGTGTTAAGTATCATTGTACACTCATCACCACAATCAATTTCAGAATTTTTCTCATAAACATTGTTGTACACATTTCCCCCTTATTCTCAGTTGCCTTTATCCTAGGCCATTTTTAATCCAATAACTGTATCTATAAATTTACCCATTGTGGGTTTCATATTAAAAATAGTACAAAATACAAACAGGAAGCCAATAACCACAACAAGGACTAGTCAAAACATAGAGTATCTCAATAAAAAAGAAAATAGGAAATATTAAAACCTGAAACAACTCTGAGAAGAGTCACAAGAGAGATCAAGTGTTAATATTACATTTTAACCTAAGTTCCACTCTTATAATGGAGTGTACAGTGTTTAAAAGTTGAAGCTGAGGGAAATTATAACAAGTCCACAAAAGCCAAAATAAGACCTTGAGTTTCCACCTAAT
The DNA here is from genome assembly GCF_050624435.1 of Tenrec ecaudatus. NCBI lineage: Eukaryota > Metazoa > Chordata > Mammalia > Afrosoricida > Tenrecidae > Tenrec > Tenrec ecaudatus. The sequence goes on from NC_134531.1 coordinate 240,279,898, forward strand.
CTAGTGAGTATCTCAAGAATATATTTGCTGTGCTGAACTCTAATATCAGAAGATCAGGTGAGTTTAGGATGGACATTAAGTGCATCATTCATGAAGAAAGCAAAAGGTCATTAAAAGGGCAAGAAAGAAATGAAAGGTCAATGTGGCTGTCAGAAGAGACTCAAACTTTCTCTTAGTCATAGAATAGCTAGATCAAATGGAAGAATTGCTGAAATCAAAGAGCTAAATGCAAAAGACAAATGGAGAAGATAGTTGAATATCATAAAGAAATATGCAAAGACTTAGAATAAGAAAATCAAAAGGTAGACACATTCAGCATATCTTGAAATCAAAGAACTGAAGAAAAAATCAAGCTTACTGAACAAGGCAGGAAGCATCAAAAGAATATAAAAAGGATACACAGATTCACTGCACCAAAAAGAAGTCAATGTTCCAACATTTCAAGAGCTCGTGACAATAAAGGGAGAAGTTCAAGCTTCACTGTAAGTATTAGGCAAAAACAAGTCCCAGGAATTGATGGAATATCAATTGAAATATCAATTGTCAAACTAACTGAAAGACATCTATATTTATAACCATTCCCAAGAAAGGTTACTGAGCTGAATTATCAAATTATAAAATAATATCATCGATATTATATGCAACTAAAATTTTGCTGAAAACCATCCAACAATGGTTGCAGCAATACATTGAAATGGAGCTGTGAGTGGTTCAGACCAGATTCTCCATTTAAGAAGACATGGAGCAAAGGAAACTATTGCTGATATCAGATGAATCTTGGTTGATAGCAGAGAATACCAGAAAGATACTTACTTATAATTTATAAACTATCTACAGCCTTTAACTGTGTGTATCATCATAAATTATGGTTAGCCTTAAGAAGAATGGGAATTCCAGAACACGTCATGGTGCTTATGCAGAACTTAAATTTAAAGGCAATTGTACAAACACAATAGGAAAATACTGGATGGTTTAAGGTTAAAAAAAGGTGTACATCAGTGTTGTATCCTCTTACCATACTTCCTCCAACTGTGTGCTGAGCAAATCATCAGAGGAGCTGTATTACATGAAGATGAATTTGGCATCAGGATTAGAGGTAGACTTATTAACATCCTTTGATACATAGATAGTGCAGGTTTTTTGCACAAAATGTGGAAGACATGCAACACTTCCTGATGAACATCAAGATTAAAGCCTTCAGCATGCATTACAACTAAATGTAAAAAACACTAACACCCTTACCAAAGGACCAACAGATGACATCATGATTAATGGAGTTGTTCAGGAATTTCTTGCCTGCAGCACCAATCAGTGCTGAGGTAAGCAGCAATCAAGAGATCAAAACACGTGCTACGTTAGGTAAATCCACTGCACAAACCCTCTTTAGATTATTGAAAAGATTTTACTTTGAGGACTAAGTTGCACTTGACCCAAGCCATGGTCTTTACATTGGCCTCCGATCCATGTGAATGTTGGACACTGAATATCGAAGACTAATGCATTTGAATTGTGATGCTATAGAAGAGTATTGAAAGTACCATGAAGTGCTAAAGTGACAAATCTTTCTTGGGAGAAGTACCAATAGAGTGTTCCTTAAGGACAAGGGTAGGAAAACGTCATGCTCCGTGCTTTGCCATGGTCGGGAGAGGCCATTCTCACTTGAGATGGACATCTGCTTGGGAAAGTAGAGGGGCAGCATAAAAGAGGAAGGCCCTCAATGGGATAGATGGATAGGCACAGTGATTGGACGGGGGGTGGAGGGGTTTGCAACAATGCACAGGAACAATTGTGGGGATGGCACAGAAACCAAGCAATTTTTCATTCCGTGGCCCATAAAGTTGTTATGAGTCAGAACTGCCTGCATGGCTCCTTCCAATAACAACTAACAAAATTGTCTGATAGCAACACTAACCACATGCCTGGACTATGCTCAGAAGTGATGCCCTGGAGGATTATTCCATGTGGGAACCATGTAAATGGATTTAGTATCAGATCTTAAAATAAGTGAATACTCAGGTTGCAGAAGGCTATGGATGACAGTGGAAGCTGAGACTGTTAATCCTAATGCAGTAGAAAACTTCACCTTTTTCCTGTGGAGAGTCTGCTGGCTTTAAACTCCTATATTTTTGGCTAACACTCCAATGCATAACCCACTACAGCATCAGAAATCAAATTCTATGCCCCCATTCTCCATGCCAGAAGCCATGATGGATAGTGATTGCACACTAGTCTGCTAACCTCAAGTTCAGAAGTTTGAAACTACCAGCCACTCCAAGAAAGCTAGGTTTACTAAACTCGTAAAGAGTTATAGTCTCAGAAACCCACAGGGGCAGTTCTACCTGTCCTATAAAGTCCCTATGGGTTGGCATAGACTGTATGGCAGTGGGTTTGGTTTGGTTTTAATCTCCAACGCGCCCCATCCCCTTCCTACATTGGGGTGAGGGGAATGGAATTCATATTCTATTTTTCGAGAATTGATATACTGGATTTGGGAAAAACTCCATGGACAGTGTCACAAGGCTCAGCTCATAGCAAGTTTGTTGCAATGTTTTCTTCGTTTAATGCTCTGCTGTCACTGTCTTGATTTTGTCTTTAAAGATGTGCTTTGTAATTGAAGTACGATGGTAAAATAGAAAATGACTGGAAAAAGATAAAGTATGTTGAGGCACAGCACGTGTAAGCACTAACTCGGGCTGTCAGGCCAGCAGGCAATATGAGTACTGAGCAATCCTTCTGGGGACCAGGTGTGCAGGCCATGACCAAGCTGTCTGAGGCATCACAAAGCCCCAAGGCTGCTGGGATATCACACAGACAAAGATGCCCAGAGTCTGCAGGGGAGACAGCAGCCTCTGCAGGTGGTGCTGAACACTGTTGCCAGCAAGCATCCATGAAATAGTGGCACAAACATTGCCACTCTGGTTTCAGTATAGTTACAGAACTATACTCAAGTGGAATATTCAATCAGTAAATTCGAAAACAAAACATTCACATAGGGAATTCAATCAAACATGCTACTATGATCAGCTGCCCTTTAATTGGTTCCACACATAACAGAATTGGAACATGACAATCAATAGGGTTTTTACCTGCTGGATTTCATAAAAAATCTCCAAGACTTTCATCCTAATATGTCATTGTGGAAAAGCTGTACTGACACCTGTTCATCATCTCAGAAACATACATGCCTCCAATAATATGTGACAATGCCTGCGCATGAGGTACATTGACCAAGAATCAAAGCCAAGTCTCCTGAATTAAGAATGATAATAATATTACAAGTGAACCATCACTGCCTTCACATTATTGCTATTAAGAGTTGTGAAGTTGATTTATTAATTCTGATTCACAGATGGCAACCTCATATGTGAGAAGTAAAAATGCTGCGTGGAATTTTTAAGACTACAGTCTTAAGGAAGCAGATCTCCAGGAAGTCCATCTAACTAGATTCTGGGTGGATTTTGATGCCAAACCTTTAACTAGCAGTTCAGCAGTTCGCCACGTGAATCGCGCAGGACTGTGGAAATACAGCATATCAAGCTGCTACACAAAATGTAAAGCCCAACTCTCGAAAACACCTGCAATGTTGCAAAGCAAATAGCTGGAAGATTAAATATATTGAGAGGTATGGAGAATTAAATTTTTAAGAATTTTTTTCCAGAAGATTCCATTAGAATCTTTCCATACTATTCTAGAATCATTAAATCTAGATGTATTAAATTTATATTTCACTAGAACACTAAAATTTTATTTCAATGTTATAGCAATATATAAAACATATAGCAGCTCTAGTAGCACATGAGTCATCAAATAGTCCTTCTCAAAATTAAATGTTATTTGCCATACTCCACATGCCAAGAATTGTTGATATTCATTTCCTTTATTACCATTGAAACGAAAATTGCTAATAAAATTACTATACATATGTATTGCGATTGCATGGTTAATGACTGCTGAAAACTGCAAGAAAAATGTTATCAACCAAGGCATCACATTATTAACATATTATTTATAATATTATAGAAAAGTATGCTATACATTTTTATTTTTAAGTTCTTGTTTTAATTCTAAGTTACTATTCTCTCTATTGTTCAATAAATAACAAGTCACAGTGTTTTTGTACCTTTGCCAATAGTTTTTCATCCTATTCTTGAGACCTGATTTTTCATTACGCACTGGGTCACAAATTATGTACCTAACGTTGAGTGGAATGATAAATTGAAGTGAGTTTATTGAGAAGGAGGTTAAGTAACTGAGGTAGAGATTATAGCCAACTATGGTATGATTTTTATTCCCGTAAAACAAAGGCTATAGAAATGGACAAAGCAGTGGAGCAGAAAAATAGAAACAAGACATCAGAGAAGGATGACTTCAAAGAAAAGATGTAGTTTTAATATGGAAGGTAGTACAACAGGAATTTTTATCTCATGAGAATGAACAGTGTATGCACCACCAGCGCTCCCATCGAATCAACTATGATTCACAGGGATCCTATAAGACAGAGTAGAATTGCCCCTTTGGGGTCAAACTATAAATCTTAGAGGTTCAGAACCTTTCATCCTTTTCTCTTTGAGAGGCTGATTAGCAACTCATAATATTCACACGTGTCAAACATTGCAAACATATGAATGGGTTAAAAATATGAGGAAAACAGTGCCAAATAGAACAATGGTTGATCTCCTTTAGCTTCCCTATTGCCATGTAGCAGAGGTCAGATTTGCCTCCACTCTCCACCCTTTTTTAACGACTCTAGCACCAACCGTTCCTCTAATTGTTATTTTTCTTAGGTGCCACTTAGTCTGTTCCAACTCACGGGACACGATGCACAATGGAGCAAAGCACTCCCCTATTCTGTGCCACCCTCACAGTTTTCTTCCTATGTTTGAGCCCATTGACACAGCCTCTGTATCAGTCCATTTTGCTGAAGGTCGTCCTCTTTTGCTGCTCTGACACTTCACCAAGCAAAATGCCCTCTCTCCGGGGATTGGCCTCTCTTGTAATAGGTTCACAGGACAAGTACGTGAGGCAAAATTTTGCCATACTTATCTCCAATGAGCTTTCTGCTTATATCTTTTCCAATGTAGATTTGTTTGTTCTTTTGCCAGTCCATGCTAACTCTCAATATTGTTTGCAGAACCAGTTAAAATGCATCAATTCTTCTTCAGTTTCTCTTATTCAATGTCCAAGCTCGCATGCATACGAGGCAATGGAAACTACCATGGCTTGGGTTGGACCCACCTAAATCCTCAAAACATCTTCACTTTTTACACTTTAAAAAGGCTTTCCACAGCATGTTTACCCTTAAATTCACTGTAGCAAATTTAAGGAAGTGAAATATGCCTTTGGTTCCACAGAAATTTACAGGTGAATGTCAACACCAGATAAGAAAACCTCACAGAAAATTGGTTTTCCATTATAACCCACTGAAACTTCCCAAAGCACATGAATGATGCTTATCTGAATGGTTCTATTCAAATGTAGACAAACAACTTTTGGAAGGCGATAATGACTTTTGTGTGTTTAAAATTGTGTTAGTCAGTGTTGGCCAGAGAAAATAATTCATAGACACTCATATGTGTATAAGAAAGAGATTTATATAAAAGAGTAATTATATATTAAGAAAACATTCCAGGCCGGTACAGATAAAATCCATAAGTACAATATTAGCCAATGTGTCCAGTACCAGTCTGCAAATTCCTCTCAGACTCATGCAACACATGCAATGACGCTGAGTGCAGGAAGATTACAGGTCAGTGGATGGAAAGTGGGTCTCCACAAAACACCTCCATCTCTAAGGCTCTGGCTTGTCAACAGGAATATCTCCAGGGAGTGTGTGTGAGTCCCGCATCTAGCAGGCAATTTATCTTCTTAGCACTACCAAAAGAGGCCATCAAGCTGTGACCTGATTGACAGGCTAAACTCCACCCCTTCACTCTTAATACTCTTAAATTGACAAAAGATTATGTATCTCCCCCAGACTACCCATTGTCCACTTGACACTTTCACCCAACTCTTTAGCCATATATAATTTTCAAACAAACAATAATAAAATCATATCTGTACCCAACAGGATAAAGCTAAAATGCATATAACTCAATATGTGCCAAATCCTAATTGAAACATAATATCATATATGTTAACAACACCACAATATTCTATGCCTAACAATTTTACTTAAGTGAACGCCTACACCATAATCCTATGACTATATTCCACCACCTATGAAAGTTTGTAAATCAATCACTTCATGTCTTTATTCCCCCGTTTTGGGTATCAAATTTCTATACTCCCCACTTATACCAACCCACTGCTCTAAAGAGAAAATCCTAATCTTTGATGTGAAGAATCTTTATTCCACTTGGAACCTTGTGAAGTCTGCATCCATAAACAAAGTCAAATCAGGACAGACCATCCAGTAGAAATATACACCAGTTCACAGGCTCGGAAATCTCTTCATCTGGTTAAGTTCTGATCAATGTGGGCTACCTCACATAGCCTCCCCAGGGTGCCCATTGGTCATCTAGCCTTTAAACCATGGGTATGGTCACAAATTCTCAACAGCCCTAGCCCACGGTGGTAGGTCATGAACTTCAGACCAGTCAACCCACTCTCATTTTCCCTCTAGTCCCTGTAAATCAGGGTCATGGTTGTCAGTGGCCAGACTCAACCCATCTCTATTGCTGCTTTTCTCCCACTTCTACCTACAAAAGTGGATCCAAGTGATCACCTGACAAGCATTTCAGGCTGCCATAGGCTCCTATTAATTTTCAGTACTAGAGATCAGTTTTCTTCATGGCTCCAGATATTTTCCAGCTTCTGACAAAAAATACTAGCTAAAAATTGAAAAATCCAAAAGATCCCTTCCCCCCTCCCCCTTCAAACTGTCAACAAACCTCTAGGCAAGTCTCTTCACCTTTGAACACTCTGAGCACTCAGGACACTGGGTCGGACTTATCTTTTCAGAACCTTCCTTGTAGGCATGACCTAAACCCATTTAAAGATCCAATTTTAATGGCTGAAGACAATTGGACTTACAAGCTATTTTCATACTTCCCACTAATCATTTCTATCAATCATTGTAGCAACAATAAGAAGCAGAAGAAATCAGTATAAACAAAGTATAATCAAATGCTAAACTCAATTCTTAAAAGTCAAGTTCAATCCTTATTAGTTTATCTTAATCCTGATCTAATCTATTCCATTGATACAAAGTATGGCCTTAGGCCTTTGGCTGCATTCCCTTAAGGGACAGGTGTTCTGTCAGCCATTTTGACTTTCTGTCAGTCGTTTTCACTAAGCTACAAGGTTTCTGAGAAATTCAAATGGCATATTTGGTCCCTGAACTCAAATTTTACATTAATCACATACATTTTTTACCATTTCAAACAGGAATTACAAAAGACAAAAACCAAACAAAATAATAAAAACTCTAATGTCCCATATTCTTTCCAGAAAATAACCCAGTAGACTACACGGACATATCTGTCCTCAAGCTAGCCAAATAAGAAAAAGTACCATGACACAGAGGTTGAACAAGCATCTACTTTCCATATGTATTATTTGTTTCTCTACTACCCAACTCCCAAGGTACCATAATGTGTTAGTGCAGGTTTACTAGAGAAAAAATTCATAGACACTCATATGTATATATAAGAAAGAGCTTTATATAAAAGGGTGATTGTAAATTAAGTAAACATCCCACCCCAATCCAGATCAAGTCCATCAGTCAGCTATTAGCCATTATGTCCAATACCAGTCCCTAAATTCCTCTTCAGACTCACAAAATACATGCAAGGATGCCGAGTGAAAGAAAACCACAAGCCAATGAGTAGAAAGTCTTGCAGATCCAGTGGTGCTGGGGAGAGCATCCATGAGTCTATTCCATTTCCGGGGTTCTGGCTTCCATCAGCATAACTCCCTGTGACTTGTCAACAGGAATGTCTCCCAGGGAGTGTGTGTTCCACCTCCAGTGAATGATTGATTTCCTTAGTGTCTCCAAATGAGGTCATCAAGCTGTGACCTGACTGACAGGCTAGCCTCCCGCCCTTTCAGTTCTGAAGAGTCTCATGTTGACAACAGATTATGTAACTGCCACAGGGATACTTTCCTAATTTGAGGACAGGAAAGCTAACAATAGTAGAATGGGGAAAAAATCAGGAAGCTTAATGGAAAATCCCAGAGATGTTCTTCTATAATTTTTGAGGGAGAGAGATCTCCATTGAAATAGAAATGGCCCCAAAGGAAGCTTTTATAGCAAAGGAAAGTTTCAGATGTTTTACAATTCAAAGCTCTCGAGATGAAATTCCTTTGCCCTTGGTTATAGGAACAAAAGTTGTAACACAGTTATGTGATGTTCATGATGGTCTGTTCATAGAACAAATAAATGTCGTGGAAAAACTTGATGCTAAATATAGAGTAACTTTTAATAGGACAGGACTTGAAAGCCATACCATCCCTGACTATGGAGTTCTTAGTAATGAACCCATGCCATTTGCTGCCTTTGAAGAAGAACAGCGACTCTCTCCATTTTTCATGGTCCCACCCCACTTACATGATACTCCTCCTCTACTGTCACCTAGTACAGATAATGATCCTTTATTGTGACAGTCGCCTTGGAGAAATATAATGTATGGCTCTCACTCTGAAACAGTATGTGTTTTCCAGTAGAATCCCTTATCCAAGTAATCAAATTATTAAGAAAACCTCATGAATAAAAAGGAGCACATCAAGAAATTAAGGAAAATGGGCACCAAAACAGAAAATTTGAAATCATATTCAATGCTGATTGTGGTAGTTATACAATCTGGTGTCATTTTGGGGCTTGAGAGGATTAAGAGTGAAGGGGTAAAGTGTAGTCTCTCAATTTGGTCATAGCCAATGAGGCCTCCGTGTGGGCATGGCTTTCTCCTGAGAATTCTGGGAACTCCTGTATTTCCCTCCTATGAGGCAGGAGACACTTTCTCTCTCTGCTCACTCCCTGAGAGGCACTCTACTGACAAGACGCATGGCACTATGCTAATAAACCCCATGCCCTGGGAACTGGAGAAGCCATGTGAAGACTCCTACCTGGGCTGAGGTGCTTACAACATAACTAGATCCAAAGACTTTCTACCCACTGGCCTGTGATCAACTTTCTAGATTCTTATCAGACATATTAACTAATATTAGACTTATGAGTTTGAACTGGACTTGGTTGGGATACTTTCTTAATGTGTAATTACCCTTTATATAAAACTCTCTCTTATGTGCACATGAGTCTCCCTGATTTGTTTCTCTAGTCTACACGGACTAACACATTGATCAACATTGAACTTCAATGGATATATGCAACCATCATTCTAGAGCTTGAACAACTGAACAAGAATCTAAACAAAGTCTTACATAACGTTCAATGGTACTATTATGAGATACAGGGATTCCATTCTTCAGAGCAGCCCACAAATATGAAACAAAGGTGTGAAGAGGAAACAGAGGAAATAGTTTGGCCTGAAATTTCCTCAACAGGACAGCCCTGTGTTGAAAATTAAAATCATACAGATTTATTATCTAAAATTGCAGTTACATTATTATTAATTAATTGTCTATCAGAGGGAAGATGCCTGAATTTCTTTGAATTTAAATTACTGGTAGAGTCACTAAATGATATCAATAGTACTTTAGATACACCTAATCAAAACTGTCTTCAGAATAATGTAGAAATCCATGTTGCACATATTCAAATTGACCAGGTCCAAATGGGAAATGTACATGTTTTTGAAGCAAATAACACCAACAGGGACTGGGTAGAAAACTTAATTATTCTAACTGCAGAGGACTCTATTGTTGACAAGTTCTTTTCCTTTACACAGGCGTTTAATACCAAATACTTCACTGCTAGAAAAAAACTGCTGGGATACAGTACTATATTGTACTGCTTCTTAAATCATCATTACTGAACGGAATTCTACATTCTTCTTTTTTAGCTGCAGTAGCATTGCTTATATGTGTTTCTTAAAAGTGCTTTAAAACTGAAAATGTCCGGACAGAGTATAATTTCATGGAAGAATATGTTAGCCGTTTTTTAGTGTGACTAAAGCTAGCTCAACACATGCAGAAACTACTACATCGGGGGGACAAGAAAAAAATGGTCTTTCTTTGCCTACCAGTGGCAGTGTGGAATGTGTCTAGAAAGTTACAATTCCAGTTGACATGGTTGATCAAAATCTCTTGTTTTCAAAAGATAATATCATGAGGTTTGGGAAGTACTCTTGAAGGAAGCCACTGGGACAGACAGAAAATAAGTGTTTGTGGCATATAATTGTAATTTGACATGGCTCTATAGATCATTTTATAATTTTACATATTTTAATTTATAAACTTGAAAGCCTTAGTTCTCTGCATATTGGGTAAAAAAAAGAAAAAGAAGAACAGCAGAAAAGAATTACTGCAAAGTGGAGAATTTCAGCTAGTAGATTTGGCATGTCTTTTCCTGTTGATCCAGGAAAAACAAACCAAACCAAATAAAAGTGCTACTGTTATGAGATTTGTTAAAAAGGAAGAAAAAAACCCAAGAGACTGATAACACACCATTTTCACTTTTTATTTGTGCTTTTAAACCAAAGCACTGCTAAAAATTTAAAAATACTCAACTTATAAAGTTAGAAATATTTTCTAAGTAAAATAAATGCAATAACCACAGTTATTACGTCTGCTGTGGTAATAACTTCTGCTGTGGAATGCAGAAGAAAGGTTTATTTGGGACTTCTGGGGCAAAGGGGGGAAAAGCCAAGGGTTTATTTTAAGGAAAATCCGTATCTAGATAGTTAATCTTCTACAAAGTATCGATGGTTTCATATAGAGTATTATAAAGTTAAAATAAATTGTGTTCAAATTTTGAGTTTAAAGAATCGCTGTAGAGGTGACTTCTATTCTTTTCAAATATCTCATAAAATGAGACATTTATATGTCAATGTAAAATAAAACTTAAAACGAGATTATTTTTTATTTGAGATTTTTATACAGTTTAATAATTCTTCTGTATTCTTTGTTAGTTTTGTGCTACTGAAAAGATTTAGTGAGAGTTTATATTTTGCCAAATAGTTCTGTTAAATAAATGAATATTTTTTCTTCTTAATAACATTTGTGAATCTAAATAAATTGATCTATCAAGTTAAAAAAACATGCTCAAGATAGGAAAAACATTATAAAATGAACCGAGAGGTTTCAAATAATCTGTTACATTGTGTTGTGGATTAGAATGTGGTCCCCTTAAATACATGTTCAAATATGCAATGATGTAATTATCCTTCATGGTATCATCTCATGTGAACAAATAATGAGTTATAAAGAGATTAAAGTAGCTGTGATAGTAAGGGTTTGTGCCAGCATGGCGCCTGCAGGAGGATATGGGTAAAGTTTACCCTGTCAATCAGGTCACAGCCTGATAACCTCTGTTGGAGGTAAAACTGAGGTATAAAGCTCTCTGGAAGCCAGCTTTTCTCTCTCTCTCTCTCCTTGGTGATCAGACCAGTATGTGGCTAAACCCAGCTGTCCTGCCTCGTTATGTGTGCTGTGCTACCTGCGGTCCTTGGCTCTCTGTGCCACCTTGCTGAGCCAGCCATGAATTGCATCTTGGTGCCGTGCTGTTCGCACTGAAGCACCTATCCTTCTTGCCATCTCTATTGCCTGTGGGCAAACTCTGCTTATCTTGCCACTATTCAAGATGCCACACCTCCAGCTAGCTACATGGCTACAACATGAGGCTCCACCACAATTTCCTTCACCACACTAAGCTACTGGCCTTGCTACACCTTACCACCTCATGCCCCTTCTGTCTGCATACTTGGCTTTGGACTGGTCACCACGTGATTTTGAAATACCTTCAGTATTTTAACTGACCCATGAAAGTGAGTTGGGCTGAACTCTTTGTACTGCTATGTGGGCTAATTTGTGGCTATATTCATTTTCTGTGTGTGTGTGTGTGTGTCTTTGTGTGTATATATATGTGTGTGTATATATATAATCATACATTCTTCTCTAGAGAACTATGCCTAATGCATTGGGATATCAAAGCTTTATTCAGTTCATTCTTGATCTGATGGGTGTGCCCTGAATCACCTTTTATCTTAGAGGAGACAAAACAGGTCTTGAAGGAGCCTCAAACTACAGGACACAGCCCAGGGGTTGGGTGTTGCACAGATATTGTAGCTCCCAAGTTAAGACAGAGAACCAGGTAAGGCAGCTGCACACTGGTCAGACCATTAAAGAGCAAGAGACAAGAAAGGCGAGGCTCACTGAGCCATTTTTCTCTCTGCCCTTCAATTAAGCCCACATGTTCATTGATCAGGTTGGCACAGTAAAAATACCTATCACACTGATTGACAATTCTATTTATACCAGGTCTCACTATTGTTTACCTGGAGCAATTGAAGGAATGAACAGTGTTTTTGTTTGTTTTTCCAATTGAATCTGTTTTAATAAAATTCAAAATTAGAATTAGCTTAGTCATGCTCAAGATATATTCCAGAAATATAGAAACATTATAATGAAGTAATATTTAGATATATAGTTTGGGGAAGATTTAACATTTATATTGAGAACTACATGAATAAAATCCACAGGAACACTAACTCACACTTCCCACCCTCTAGCCCCAAGAAAAAGAAAAATGACTCACATCTCTGCTTTGGCACTTCTATCATTCACCTTCTATTAGGATACAGAAAGAGGGCAGAATACAAAAACAAATTCAAGATAATTATGCAGTGGAAAAAGGAAGAGTAGACGATAAATCTTCAACTGTGACATCCTGTTGGCACAGAGGTAAAATTTGCTGACAACACTGCTTGAAGCGGAGGATTAATGGAGAAAGGGTAGAGTTGCCCATGTGAGTATATCAGGTAATCTTAGGCAGAGTACGGAACATATTTTCTGACTCAGGAGTTTGTTAAGTGTGAAGTCCAAGTACTTCTGTTTCCTATTTGTCAAGTCTTTGAGAGTGTATTAGCAAGCAAGCAGTGAAGTGGCCAGAAGGTTAAAGACCTCTGTTATTCATACCATGATGTCAAAGTTGCTTCAATCCCTAAGTCCATTGCAAACCTGATAGCAAATAGCTTTTACAGCAAAGAGAAACTTACCATCATTTAAATCGTTTACTAAATGTCTCAATGGGTATCAATCATTCTTTTTCTTTGAACATAAAGTAAATTCTCAAGCCCTTCACAGCTTTTGGCAATTTTATAGAAAGATATAGATAGCTTTCTGAAAGGCAAAAGACAGTGCAGCACAAGTGAGCCAGATTAGAGACTGTAACTGTACGTTAGGATTTGTAGCAAATACTTTCAAGCAAGTTATGGACAAATGGGTAGTAATGGGTTATGGCTGTGGGGATCAAGGAATAAGATTGTTACAAATCCCTATTTTAGTCAGGGTTCTTTATCAAAGCAAAAACCAGTAATACTTATATATGCATGTGTACATTGAGGTTTATTAAGTAAATGGTTCATGTAGCTATAGAGACAGGTAAGTTCCAAATCTGCAGACCCGATGTCAGGTTAAAGGTTTCTTTTGGCTCACGTGGCTACAGAAACCAACAAGCCCAAGATTGGTAGGTCAGACATCAGGCTTCTGGCTGCAGAGGTAAATAAATTTAAGTTTAGCAGATAACATGGCAGGTTTCTGAGGATGCCTATAATCATCAGTCAATACAGCAGATGATTGGCACAGATTACAAGAACTAGAGGTTAGATGGCAAGTTAGACACAGAATCCAGACTGATCAAAACCAAGTAAGCTTTTCCACAGTGCCCACTTATGCTGGAAGCAGGCCACCTCCATGGAGATCTCATCATGAGGGATTACTAAATCTTAAGTGGTAATCTCCTGAGAATCGTGATCTAGCCAATTTGCACAAAATCTTTACCACAATCCTATCATTATACACAACTTGGTTTAGTTGACATGCAAAATGACTGTTTGAGATTCAGCAGCGCACGATGTCACTGGTGGCCTAGAGGGGGCACAAGAACTACTCTAATTATACAGACTTCTAATGACTACACAGAAAAGGAGCTAGGATTGAAGCAAACCATCTAAATGGGGCTTTTATTTGTTGTTTACTCTCTATGTAAACAGAGAACAAGTTGGAGTGTTTCAAAGTGGTTATATGGTTTAGATAAACTACAAGCATTGGGAATTGTGTAGATGAAACAAAATAATCATCTGATGGCTTGAAATAGACATTAAATTTGCTTTGTTTACTAGTGTAGAGCTCTCTTCACCACCTGATCACAGGCTTTCTCTGCTCCTTTAACTCAGCTGCTTTCAGAAAATGACTAAGAACTCTGGAGAACTTTGAGAGAAGGTGACGCATTGCTTTCCTAGGGTTGCTATAAGAACATAGCACAAATTGATCACCATCAAATAATGTCGATTCTAGTTCACAATTTTGAAAGTTAGTAGTCTTAATTCAGAGTGTCGCAGGGTCATGTTCTCTCTGAAATATGTCAGAAAAATCCTCCTTGTTTCTCACAACTCAGGTATGCCTTGAATTGGAAAATTAGCACTTTTATACTTGATATTTTTCCTTTGTCTCTTTTCCATAGGGGTATTACTCAGATGAACACACATTACTTTGGTATGACCTCATATTAGTTGGTGGTATAGTTAAAGACTGTAATTCCAATCAAAGTCACCTTCACAGGTGTCAAAGATTCGAGCTTCAAAAATTTTTCCCCTGAATTCAAAATTCAGTTTATAATAGATTATATTAGGTTGAATGTGTTAGAATGGGTTTTCAAGTGAAATAAAATCAGTGGCAATTATAGATGTATAAAGGAAAGAAGTTCACATTAAGAAAAATGGCTCACACCGTTGGTTGTTTTATACCAAGCTTGAGAGTTTTCTTAGCTCCATTAGCTAGCTATAGATGAGAAGTAGCAAAGCTGGGATATGATAGGGTAGTGAAGGCAGAGACAGATGGGTAGATCAGAAGTTATGGCAGGCTACAAATAGCTACCAAGGTCATCAATTACTATTGTGGACTGCAGGAAAATCCCCAGAGACCAGATGCAGGCTCAAAGCCAGCAGGAAGGAAGAAATGTAAAGGAAAATCTTCTCCCTCCCATGTCTTTTATAGATATGAAAAGAGGCCAATCCCCCAAGTAGACATTATTAGGATATGACCTCTCTTTAAAGGGAGAAGGATTGTTGACAAACTACAGAGCATCATGGCTAGGTCAACTTGCCAAGTTGCCAGAAAACCTAGCTATCACACAGTATGCAAACTTTATGGTTTTTTAAGACATTGTCTCACAAGTCACCATCTTACCTATATCTGGAGAAAAAGGAAACATTCAAATTTAATTGAAACATATTTGTAGCTTTTGCAGTGAGAATTAGTCACTAGTATGACTATCCTTATGTGACTTTGTGAGTCAATCAAATATGCTTTTGGGTTGTTTGTTTTTTGTTGTTTTTTTTTGCTTTTACACTTCAATGCATAGTAGAAATTCATTATATACCTGAACTTTTTTCATCTCTTCAGTGTTACAAAGGATCATTTGGATCATGAAAGAACTCAAGTTAAGAAAACTAGAGCGTCATAGTACCCTGCCATCTGCCATTCATAGGTAGGTCAAAGCTTAACACAAAGGTATCTACCTCTGTTATGAAATGATCAGTTATCAGGGTGATGTCAGAACTATGAGTCTCAACCCTCCTGATATCTAGGATCTCACATTTCCATAACCAAGGGTGGCTGATAAAATCTGCCATAATTCATAGACCTGCTTTTTAAATAGTTTTTTGTGACTAAATAGACATATTCAGGAAGCTCAATCTATTGAGTAGTCAAGGCAACATCTCTTATAATTGTAGGTCCACATCTTCAAAAAGGAAACCCAGAACTTTATTGGTACTTTTTAAAATATGGAGACAGGCAAATTATCTGCTATAGGTGGTTTTGCTAATGGGAAAGTGAAATAGATTCACCCATAGATTCGCTTTTATATCTCCATGATACAATGACCATTTACATGGTTTTTGCTTTTTGTTTTCCTTTCTCCGTGAAAAGCAGATGCATGGAGATCACGTAACTCTTTGCTGAACACAACTGACCTGATCCAAGTGGCATCTAGACTCTACTTGAATATTGAGAGGTTATGCCTAGGAAGAAGTGCCCTGATGGAAAACAGACAACACTTCTCTGCTACCTAAAAG
Organism: Tenrec ecaudatus; assembly: GCF_050624435.1. Lineage (NCBI taxonomy): Eukaryota > Metazoa > Chordata > Mammalia > Afrosoricida > Tenrecidae > Tenrec > Tenrec ecaudatus. Next base: position 240,296,091 of record NC_134531.1, read on the forward strand.
ATTGACATTTTAAACACATCCAATATCTCTGAAGACAAAAGACCAGAAAATGTCTCCTATCCATATTGTGGTTGTCAGGTGACACTGAGAGGTTTTCTTACTCATAGCAACCCCATGTGACAGAACACAGCTGAATCATAGGGTATTCTAGGAAGTACTTTTTATGGCAGCAGAGTGCCAGGTTATATGCTAGAAAATGCTGTCAAAATTCTGGACTGTCACATTGCCTCCATCTAATTTTAAATCAACTCAGTGTCACCTAACAACAACAGCAATGTCGCTCAGGTATAGATAGTGCTTGATTGTGTTCCAAAAAAATGTGTTTGAATTCTAAAGCTTATTCTGTGGATGTGCATCTGTGTGAAAATAAGGCTTTGATTTCTGTGTGAATAGCATCATATCAAGAGTTCTGCATAAAGAGATCCCCGTGGGAAATCCAAATTTGTGGGTGAGGTAGCCATGTGGGGGACTGGGAGGGGAGACTGGGTGTTGCAGAACCCCAGGGTTGTTTTGTCAGTTCTCTCATTTAAAAGAACAGCAGGGCTCCTCATGCACAGTCTCTTTTCATAGTCCCTGCATGTGCTGACTTCCCAGAGGAGGCCCTGGACACTGGAAGCCCTGGTGTCCTGGGGAGTAGAGTTCCCATTGGTGATAATCCCTAGCAAGTCCCAGCTCCCTCCCCTGGCAGGTCTGCAGATAACTAGCCCCAGCAAGTGAGAGAGAGGTCCACACTGGGGAACAGAGGAGCTGCTGAAATCTGCAGCATAGCAGGTTCCAGGAAAGTTTGATTATTTTGTTTCATGAAAAGAAACACAAAACTCCTCACCAAGTCAAAGGAAACCGAAGGCGGCATTTCTGGGTTTCTCAGCAGCTTTCCCACCACAGGCTAGATCACCCTATGATCAGAAGCACCTCTCCCCTGGAGCATCCACTGTAATAGCCCATTTATACCCTAATGCCACACATAAGGAGTGGATAGTTCAGAATGGTGCAGGAATCCACTGTGATACGCACAATAACAGAAAGACTGCACTCTCCTACAGAAGTGACAGGGTTGATCATGGATTCTGGTAGCTTCATTATACCCCTCCCTTACCCCAACCACAATTGCCTTAGGAACCTGTTTCCTCCACCTCAGCAATACACAATCTCCTTTAACTTGCCAAGTAAAATTTGATCTTCCACAACCCTCTTCTCCAACCAATTAAACATTACTAAATGGATGAGAGCATGTTAAAAGAACTACCTTACAAGACATGGAATTTCACTGTAAGATGCTGAATTACATACCAGCATCCCACACACATATTTTGAACATACATGACTCCATTTTAGAGAGACCAAAAGTCCAGCAAGAAATGAAAAATCACTGTAGACTCACTGTAAAGAAGTAAACCACCTACCAGGGTGGCAGCTAGGAGCTCCTCGGACACATCTGGGGAGCCCTAATAAGACCTTGGTGAACACCAGAATGACACCAAAGAGCCAGCAAGACCGCCTCTAAAGGCCCGGGTACAGAGACTGAACTCAGAGAGCCAGTTACCAAGGAAGAAACATCAGCTTCTGCTCTCTCCAACTCACTCAGGTGAGTACACCGATGAAGGCAATGCCTAACAGGACTAAGGACCAGTAATTAAGATGATGCTGAATTAATCTTGCATTACCCTTATAGCTAATGACCTAAGTTCACTGTAAGATTGTTAGATTGTTTGATGTGTGTTTTAAGCGAATAAAGCAAACATTTGAAAATGTCAAAGAGCATTAAATAATTATTGATCGTGCCACCCATGACATAGACCTAAGGGAAGGCTTCCTATATTAATACTACCACGAAATCCTACTCCCAAGTTCCCAAACCCTAATTATACTAGACACCCAACTAACCCTCCCTCCTCATCTACACACAATAAATTTGCCAGCACCTGTCTTAGCCACCCTTAGCCAAAAGACCCAGCCCCTCCCCACTACGCATCCCAGAAGATTATGTTCCCCTTTTGCTCAACCAAGATATGAGGCAAGCAACAGCCAACACCACCAGCTTCAGTAAAATATCTAGAAAAGCAAAGTCAATTACTGTAGATGACCCAAACCCAATGGTTTACACAAAAGAAGCCGCCTTTGAACTGCCAATGAAACAATGCTTGAGAATAGTGTTTAATACCACACAGGAAATTAGGGAATCGATCCTGAACACCAATGAAAACATAGAGATACCAGATACACCACAGAAAGTCCAAGAGTTAAGGAATTAGAGCAGAAATAGATGAAAATGTGAATGATCTCAACCATACAATGCAACAAATGGAAAATCAAACCAGTGATCTTGAAGATAACCAATCAAAATTCAGCAAATAAGAGAAGTAGTAAACAAAAAGCGAAAGAATTTGAATAAAACCTGAGGATGATTCTGATTCCATGAAGTGAAACAGTATTCAAATTGTTGGGGTTCCTGAACAGGAATAAATAAACAAGCCTATGGTTAAAATAGGAAGGGAATTCCCTAATATCACAAAACAAGAGACAATAATCATTTAGGAAGCATAAGAACACCAATTAGATTAAGTCCCCCACCCCCAAACAAACCAAAACACATCAAGACATAGAGTAGTCAAATTATCCAATTTAAAGGAAAGGAATTATCAGGCAGCTAGAGAGTGAAAAATAAAGTCACATTGAAATATAAAGAGAGAACAATAAGCTCAGAGCTCTCTGCAGAGACCACACAGGAGAGCCGAAACTGGAGCACAGTGTTCCAGAAGTTGAAAGGCAACCGTCGCAGTCCAAGAATCCTTTGTCCGGCAAAGTTCTCCCCCAAACTGGAAGGAGATGTAAAAGGTTTTTCTAGGAAGGAAACTCTTTGAGAATTCATAAAAACAAACCAGCATTATGAAAACGACTTCCCAGTTCTTTACGGGGAGTAAACCAACAACCTCAGCACACAAACATGGTGCTTTCACAGGGTGAAACACCACCCAGAAAACAATACACTGAAATCAATACCCCCAAATGTTACAGATGCAACGCAGAAATGAAGACAAGAATATACTCCTCGTACACACAATCCTATACAGGTGAAGAAAGGACAAAAACCAAACAATAGCAGTACCAGATGACAGCAACTAATCTGCAGTTAGATTTAATTACCCTGTGTGTTAACTGTTTAAGTGCATCTCTTAAAAAAAGCTAGCAGACAATAAAGTCCATCAATCTGCTGCCTCCAGCAGACACCTCTCATACTCACAGACAAATATAGATGGAGAGCCAAAAGATGGCAAACAATTTACCAAGCAAATGGCAGCCCATAAAAACAAGGGTGGCAATACTAATGTCTGACAAAACAAGAGATAAGAATGGCAATCATAATTCTCAAGGGATCAGCAGACCAAGAACCAATAAACACAATAAACATATACGCACCTAACAGAAAACCCTTGAAATTCATCAACAAAATCCTGATAGATGAAAAGAGAAATCACTGGATCAAAAACTATAGGAGGTGATTTCAATCCACCTCACTCAAAAAAGATCGAACAGATAAGGAACTCAATAAAGAAACTGAAGATCTGAACAGCACCATCAAACAACTCAACCTAAGAGGCATCTTCAGAGCTCTCTAACTAAGAGCATAAGATATATTCATTCTTCTCCAATACACACGGCTCATACTTGAAAATAGACCACAAGTTGGAGAAAATCCAAGCACAGAGGTCATTCAAACCACCTTCTCTGACCACAGAGCCAGAAAGTCAGAAATGAACACTAGAAGGAAAAAAAAAACAAAGACAAATATTTGGAGACTTACTAACACACTTCTCCAAGAGGAATGGGTATTAGCCCAAATTAGAGATGAAATTAAGACATTCCTAGAAACCAATGAGAGCAACAACACAGCAAGCCAAACCCTCTATGATACAGGAAAAGCAGTCATCAGAGGTGTCTTTGTTGCAATGAATGCACACGTGAAAAAGAGGAGAGAAATATGGCCAGCGCCCTAACTCAGTGCCTCTAGAAGCCAGAACAGAGGCAGCAGCATAAGCTTTCAAACAGCCAAAGAAAGAAATAATAAAAACTAGAGTGGGGATAAATGACCTGCAAACTAGAACATTGGAAAATAATCAACAGAGCAATAACGCGGTTCTTTAAAAGCATCAACGACATTGACAAACCACCAGCAAATTTAATAAAGGAAAAGAAGGATCAGACATCAATATCTAGATTTAGGAATGAAACATGGGGAGTCACACAGATGATAATGAAATTAAAAGATTAACTACATAATACTACAAAAACTGTATTCCAACAAATTCAATAATTTGGAGGGCATGCACAAATACCTGAAAAAAATCTCTCTACTCAAATTAACATATATGGATATTAGCACACATAACCAAAAAAGAAATACAAAAAGTTATCCAGAAACTCCCAACTAAAAAAAGCCTGGTCCAGATGGCTTTACAGGAGAATTCTACAAACCGTTCAGAGAAGAGCTGACACCAAACTGAAACAAACTATTCCAGAGCACAGAAAGGGATAGCAGTCTCACAAACTCATTCTATGAAGTAGTGTAACCCTGATACAAAAATCAGGCAAGAACCCCACAAGGATAGAGAGTTACAGACTGATATCTCTCATGAACATAGATGCAATGGCCAAAAGAATCCAACAATATATCAAAAATAATAATAATACAGCATCAGGGATGCAGGGATTGTTTAACATTCTAAAAACAAATAATGTAATCCACCAAATCAACAAGAAAAAGGACAAGACCAATATGATCACATTGTTTAATGCAGAAAAAGAATTTGATAATATCTAACACCCATTCCTAATAAAGATTCTCAAGAAGATACGATTAGCAGGGTAAATTCTCAATACAATGAAAGCTATATATGAAAAACCAATAACTAATATTACACTCAATGGAGAAAAGCTGAAAACAATTCTACTGAATAAGGGAACCTGACAAGGATTCCCATTATCCCCACTTCTATTAAATATTGTGCTGGGAATCCTAGTCAATACCCTAAGACAGTGACAAAATGTCAAGTGTGTATGATTGTGTAAAGAAGTGAAACTTTTGCTATTGGCAGATAATATGGTTTCATATATTGAGAATCCTAAAGGGTCCATAATAGGGTTGTTGGAAACAATAGGGGAGCTTAGTAGAGTAGCAGGACACAAGATTAACAAGCAGAAATCAACTGGATCCTATATCCCAGTGATGGGAACCCGGAAAAAACATCAGGGGAAAAACACTATTCAAAATAGCCACGCAAAAGGTAAAATACCTAGGAGTAAACCAAACCAAAAAACAAAAGGCCTGGACAAAGAACACTACAGAGCTTTACTACAAGAGACCAAAGGGATCTACCTAACTGGTAGCATATTCCATGTGTGTGGATCAGAAGACTCGCTATTGTGAAAATGTCAATGCTATGTAAAGCAATCTACAAATTCAATGCAACCCTACCCTATAATGCCAAGTGTGACGTTTTTGTAACATTTAATTAAAATATATATATTAGTGTATATATTGATAACCATGTAAGTAAAGAATAAAAAAAATTCCTGAAATTAAAAATTCAGGTGTAATAGGGCTAGCACAAATTCCAGAATCATTCTTTAAAGAAATGGAAGAACTGATTCCCAACTTCATATGGAAAGGAAAGAAACTCAGGTTAGGCAAAGAATTCCTCAAGCAGAACAAAGCAGGTGGTTCAAAACCTACTATACTGCCATAATTGCCAAAAGAGTCTGGTACTCTTATAATGATAAAGACTCAGATCAATGATTCAGGACATAACACCCAGAAATAAAAACATCCGCACACAGACAATTAATTTTTAACAAAGGCCAAAGAACATTAAATGGGAAGCAGATGCCCTTCAATAAATGGTGTTGGAAAAACTGAGAACTGAAAATGCTGGAGAGAGTGTGCTGTGATTGGAACTCTAGTCCACTGCAGGTGGGCTGGTAAATATGTACAGCCAATGTGGAGGACAATATGGCAATACCTAAATCTGATGGCAATGGAAATACCATATGGTACAGCAATATCATCACCGGGCATATTTCCAAAAAATAAAAGAAACAGATCATGAACAGGTGTATGCTCCCCTATATTCCTTGCAGCACAGTTCACAATAGCAAAGGGCTGGAAACAGCCTAAATTCCCATCCGTAAAACAGTGGATGAAAAACTCTGGTACCTACACACAGTGGATACTACAAATCTCTAAAAAAACAGCAGGGAAACTCCTCAACTCCTGGAGGGATCTGGAGGATATTATGCTGAGTGAAGTCAGGACATCTGCTGTCTGAGTCAACTGCAGTAAGAACTAGCAACAGAACAGGTGCAAAGTCAAGCTTGCAGGCCATCCTGTCTCTGGCCGGGCACCAGACAGCCTGGTAAAGAGCTGGACCTGTGCCAAGGAACTGCACATCATCCACTCCAGGTGAGTGTAGTACAGGTCACTTGTCCTGAGGTCACCCAGGACAGCTGGGATCAAATAGTCGGAGGGCGGGGTGGGCAAGGGGGCCGGTGATGTTGTCTGTTGAGTGGTAGCCACGTGGATCTGGGATGAGGTCCCCTGGAAAGGGAGGTGGTCCTATCATAGACATGAGGTTTACTGATGGGAGGGGCAGAGCAGGAGAGGGGAGAGGGAACGGTCAAGTTTGGGGAACATAGGTGTATGCCAGTGGAGGAGAGAGTAGGAGTCCTGCCCTCCAGGTGGGAGAAGCTGAGACTGGCAATGCTCTTGGGAACAGTAGGTGTGGAGGGTCTTTGGGGGTGCCGTGGGAGGGCAGAATTGACCTAGAACATCTGGGGTTAACCCAAGAACCCAGGCCGGGTACCATGGAAAGCTGGGACACTGAATCCTGAATATTCAGGGTACAAGCCATGCCCTAGAGGCAGTAATGGGGAGACCCCACATGGGAACTCAGTGGGTGAACTGGACTCTACCCCAGACACACTTGTAACCTGTGGACCTAAGCCGTAAAACACTTGGTGTGTGAGGAAGCAGAAGACAGCTGTACTCTTTGTTGGTGGAAAAACAAGATCTCGCTACATAGATGCTCTGTATGCTGTACTAAATATGTATTATTCTGGCAATCCTGTGATGGCCATTCTGTTATATTTTGCTATGCTAGCCTGGATTAGGGTGTAAGTCAGGGTGCGTCCCCATTGGGACCCACCCTCTTGAAGCTGTGTTATTTGTTTTTCAGTAAATGAAACCCAGGGATGTTGCTGCTATAGGGAAAGAACATATAACAAGGGTTTGGGGAGACAGATAGATAGAGGGGTGGGGGAGATAAAAGGGAGATGGTGTCAAGAAGTCCTGGAAGGAAAAATATGCTTGGAGACTAATTACAGAAGCAATTGTACAACCATGTTTGACATAGCTGATCTCTGGGATATGACATAAGTATTAACTCCCAAGTTACAGCAAATTTTTAAAAGATCATAGATCCAGGAATGAGTTTTGGGCTCACACTACATACTAGCTCCAACTTAAGAACAATCAGTTCTTACATCATGGCCGTGATTGATACTTACCTTCAGGAAATGATCACTGAAGATAAGGGTTCTACAACAAAGTGGTGAAAACAGCAGATGGTACCCAGCTTTCGAGAAGAATAGTGTCTGGGGTCTTAAAGGCTTGTATTCAAAGAACCAGCTGTCTAAGTGAAGAGTCAACTAAGTCCACAGTGAAGAATCACACCAGCTTGTGTGATCCAAAGATACAATTACACAATTCAAATATGGTGAGGAGAAAATTATCAAAACTAAAATTATGAGCACCCAATTTGTGGAGGGCTGTGGCAGTCCAAACCCGTCTGCAGAATATCTAGTCAGACTGAGCCACTGGAAAGTCCACTCCGGCCACAAGCAAGAGTCTTGATCAGCCTTACTAGCATGCAGAGAGCATTATAATCTTATTTATGCTGGATCGAACTTGGCACTTGGCCCTTGACCTCCCTATAGACATAACCTGAATCTGTGCTGAGTGCAAGTATCTCTTACTGTTTCATGACATAAATTTCTTCCCTGGCTTTTTCAATATTGATGGGGGTCTTTCCTTCTTCTTTTATTTTTGTCCAACAGTTTTATTGGAAGACAATTTACATATTTTATAATTGGGTGTTTGAATCATTCAATTATATCAAGGGGGATTGTACAACCAGTGGCACATCTATCTTACAGCATCCCTACCCACACCCCCACCATAATTAAATCACTTTGAAAATGAATTGTGCGTTCATGATCAGTTCTAGTGCTTCCTCCCCCTCCAAGGCATTTCCTTCTTATGCATTAAATGTATTTTTGTCATTATACTTTTATAATTTTATCCTTACCACCTTAGTGTGATTCAGTTTTTTATTGTTTCTGTTGGATTTCTGAGATGCGAAGCACAGGAGGAGTGGATTCACAAAGATAATAACTGATACATGGGAATGTAAGTGATACAGGGTTGGGGGTGGGAGACAGGAAAGGAAAGCGGATTTCAGGAGTAAATGTGATGGCATGATGGGGGAGGGAACATCAGAATGGATTGTGATTGCATAACTATTTAAAAGGGGTGGGATGCTCTAAAATTGGTGTGGTAATGATTGATATGATTGAAAGATTGAACTATGGAATTGTATGATATGCAAATTATATGCCAATAAAAATGTTGGAGAAAAAATTCAAATTCAAACATTAACAGTAAATAAATGGATGAATGAAGAATTAAATAAATAAATATAATTTCATATCAGTGTAAACTGGCTCCTAACTCTAATCTAATCACTGTATTAAAGAATAGCACAGACTGGTTTAGACCCAGACACAATGGAGCACAACCTGGGGAAACTAAATATTACACGAAGACATCAAAGTACTGAGGAAAGACAGGGCTACAAAGATTTTTTTCTCAGAGCTGATATAAAGAGAAACTTCCCATATATCTTGGACCCTCAATTCAGATACCTTGTCTTTGAACTTGGAGAAAACAATTTCTGTAATTTAAAGCCATCCACTTGTAGGATTTCATTATACCAGCATTAGGAAACTAAGACCAATATTTGGGCCTCATTTCACCCACAAAGCAAATTCACTGTCTTGCTAGAGTCAGTGTTTCACAGAAATTCCACAAGTGCCTGGAACTTGGTTCACTGCTGAATCAGGTAAACTAAAATCAAATGCTGCCCTGAGATGCTGGATCTATTCAGCCTCAGTTCCAGTTCTTCAAAACCAAATGTGGATGAGGTCACTCTGTTCTGAAGGCAGAATTCTGACTCTTTGTCTTTCTCAGTGGCTTTCTCATGTGGAAAATTACAGATTGTTGTATTAAAGACACCACTCTGTGGAGGCCATGAACTGTGGAAAGAGATTAAAGTTGCTGATTAAGCCACTTGAGGCATGCACAGACACGCATGAGGTCTGTGTCTGCTTCATGATGAGACTACTGGAATCAAGCTGCTAATGTAGACTGACTTCTGTAGACATTATTAACATTATAATTAAGGATATTTGAACAGTCTAAAAGATTCTTAATATTGAATTTTTTATCACAGTTACTTTTGTGTTTTGTTCATCAGTATTGGCAAAAGGCTTTTAGCAATGATCATTCTCTCTGCTCCAAAGGTCGGCTCATTTGTAAGTTGTGACTCCTCTAAATAACGTGCTTTCTACGTTCCTGCTAGAATGTAGTCTATTTTGTAAAAGGGAAACTTTAGTCTCCCGCTTTGCAGCTTTACTTTCATCAAGACTTTTTTGTACTATAATTATATCAAATTGTAGGCATGTAGATAAATTGTTTTGGTTTTTCAAGCACTCTAGTAGATCTCTTCTTTAAGTAATTATCCATTTCAAAATTTCAGGAAGGTTCTGGATGGAGACCTCTTATTTCAATAGTTACATATAAATTGTTAGCACTAAAGCATATATATATATATATATATATATATATATATATATATATATATATATATATATACACATATACACACACATATGCAGACACACATACAGAGGTTTTTATTTTGCTCTGATGGAACAATGATCAAATAGTATTATTTATGAGGAACATAAGTGTTATAAAATGGAAGTGCAACCATATTTAAAAATAATCTTTCTTAATTAAAAATCTTATATGTGATATAGGTATACAAAACTAGAGATACTATTATGACATAATTTGACTGGTGGTATCTCTCTTGGTTAATAGCTAGAGAGCTGCTCTGAACTTTTCTTAAAGTAGCAGTGGTTTTAACAAACGTATGACCCAACCTCTCAACACTTCTCTGGGGGTGAGAAAAGATCACTGAAAATGAAAATGTATCCATCTGCTAGCTGGGAACCAGAGACCAAGAGACTGCGTGATCTGGAGCTTAATGTCTCGCAATCTAGAATATTAAACTGGAATCACTGCAAAGTAAACCAAATAGGCCTATCACCCAGTAGGAAATATTGTTCATAAAGCAAAGGGAAACGATGATCAGATTAGTAGTGTTAGTCGTTACTGAAACTGCTGCAAAACCTAAGTCCTTTAACAAAGAAGCTGGTCATTTCAAAGCAAAAATGCTTTGTTTCAAAACATAATTGAAGCCGTGTACCTAACTTCAGAAACACTCCACTTATTTTCTGGGAATTAACACAGCATTGTGTAGTTCTCTGATGTCTGCATACAATAGGTCTGTGGAATAAATACTTAACTAGGAAAATACAATCAAAACTAAATGCATCACTTCCTTTTCAGGCTAAGATGGATGAACAGAAATTTAGTTTAACTTCCCAACTAAAACAATGACAAAACCAGGCAAAATATATGAAAATGATTACTTTCCACACATTGGATATCAGACAATAACATGTAATAATACGAAGCAAAATAAAAACAACCAGCTGAGTCTTAGAATTAGTTTAGCTTAGTGTCTGCAGAGAACTTCCATGCCACGATGTCAGGGAAAACATCCCATATGGAGCAGGAGGACTTATATACTAGCCACTATCTCCTTTCCTGCCCTAATTAGTTTATACTCCTGCCAGTTCTATGAGATAGAATAGCTATATGTCTCATGCATTTCCCTCTCTCTTGTTGTTGTGAGTCGCCATTTGTTTTTTTACGATCATAACAACCCCTCTGTACAATATAATAAAACAATGTACAGTCTTTCATAATTCTTGAAATTGTTGATCTCTTTGAGCCCTGACAGTTAATTGATAAGCAGTGACAAAGACAGTCCTACCTTTCTCACTGCTAAGAGGCATTATGGTTGGATTTCCTGCAAGATTGGAATGTTTGTTCTGATAATAATTTATGGTTATCAAATATTAATTACCAACATTACAGTTCAAATATATCTTCTGACAGGCCAGTTCATGTCCCGTTCAATAGTTTTCACCAACACCATAAGTAAATGACATTAATTCTTCTCCAGTCTTCTATATTTATTGACCAGTTTCACATACATATCAGGTAATGGAAAACCTCCTGACTTGGGTCAGGCATACATTAGACCTCAAAGTGGCATGTTTACAATTTCACACTTTACAGAGGTTTGTCTTCTATCCACTGTAACCCATCCTTTGGTTTCTTGATTTCTGCCTATATCAGTATTGATTGTTGATACAAGTAAAATTAAATACTTGAAAATTCAATTTCATCTCAGTTCATCATGATGTTGCCTTGGTGCAGATGTGAGGACTTTGGTTATTTTACAATGAGGCAGAATCCATATTGCAGGCTGCAATCCCTCTTCATCAGCAAGCAGGGTTGTGTCATCTGCATATTATCCTGTGTTAATAAGCCTGCCTCCAATCTGATGATGCATTTTCTTCATAAAATTCAGTTTCTCCTATGTATTTTCTCAGAATACAGATTGAATAAATATGACGAGAGAATACAAGTTCCCAGTGAATACAATAATGTGTCCTGGAGTTCCCATTCTTCTATGGTTATCCAAAGTGTTGTTGTTGTGTGTGATCCACACAAATGTCTTGGAATAGTCAATAAAGCACAAATAATCATCGTTCTTGTATTCTCTGCTTTCATCAAGATCCATCTATCTTCAGCAATTCCATCCCTTGCTCTAAGTCTTCTGAATCTGGCCTGACCATCTCAAATTTCCCCACAATGTACTGCTGCAACTCTTGTCGGATATTATTTAGCAACATTTTACTTGCGTGTGAAATCAATGATTTTGTTCTAAAATATAAGCATTCTATGGGTTCACCTTCATTGGAACTGAGTGAAAATGCGGATTTCTTCCAGCCATAGATGAGTGAGTGCTTCCAGTGCTTCATCAGCCTATTGAAACATTTCAGTTGGGGTCCCATCAATTCCTGGAGTTGTGTTTTCAGCAAATAATTTCAGAGAAGCTTGAACTTCCCCCTTCTTTACTATTGTCTTTTGCTCATATGCTATTTCCCGAAATGCCAATTAGTTCTTTTTGCTGCAGTGCACTAATAAGAGGGTTGCCAGAAATTCAAAAGAGGATATGCAACAGGTGTATCATTTCTGTTGTCAGATGAATCTTGACTCAAAGCATAGAATGCCAAAAATATGTGTGTTAGTCTGGGTATATTTCAGAAACAAAATTCATAGACACTCATATTTTATGAGAAGATTTTCTATAAAGTGTAAGTGTATATTATGGAAGCATCCCAACCCAGTGCTCTCCAAGCCCATAAATCAAACATTAGCCCATATGTATGACACTGATCTACAAAGTCCTCCTCCATCTCATAAAACACCTGCAGTGTCGCAACTGCTGGAGGAAAGCAGAATCAGTGAGCGTGTAAGCATCTCAGAGCTGGCAGGCCTCTCCACATGGCTGCTCCAGCACCCAGGGCTGCATCGGGGTAGGTCCATGTGGCTTCTCCTCAGGGATGTCTGCAGGAAGTGAGCTTTGCCAGCTGAAGCAGAGAACTGGCTAAGGCAGCTGCACCCTGGCCTGACCATAAAAGAACAAGAGTCAAAAAAGGCGAGGCTCACCGAGACATTTATCTCTCCGCCCTTCAATTAATCCCAAATGTATTCACTGGTCAGGGTGGCACAATAAGCCTTAACAACCACATATGTTTACTGTGTTTTATTTACTGTGTAAAGGCATTATTTTATTGATCATAAAAAGTATGAATAGCATTGGGAATGATGGGCATTCTGGAACACTGTGGACTGTGGAACCTCTCTGCAAGGACATACTGCATGGCTTAAAATCATGAAAGGTGTACATTATGGTGATATACTTTCATTGTACTTATTCAAACTGTATACTGAGTAAAAAAAAATCAAAGAAGCTGGCTAATATGAAGAAGAATTTGGCATAAGGATTGGAGGGAGGCTGTTAACAACTTTCAGGATGTGGATGACACGTCCTGAAAGTGAGGATATCTAGAAGCACTTGCTGATGAAGATCAAGGACGGAAGCCTTCATATGAGTTGCATAATGTGATGCATGGAAACCGTATGATAGACTTATTCAAAAGGGTCAAGAGAAATACATTCCAGTCCAGTAATACCTAGGATATTGACCTTCATACATTTTATTTGGATGACTTTCTATGATCCTAGATTTATACTTTATATATTCTGTGCTGGGACTATTGACATCTGCCTGCAGATGTTTCTTCTCATTTGTAGTGTGCTTCATCAGGAAATGAAGTCTGCACTTACATTACTACGGGCTCTAAAATAACACATTTTCATTGCCGTCAAACCAATTCTTCCTCTGCTTTTAGGATGAACTAGGTTCAAGCTTCCTAACAAAGAGAACCCAATTTTACTTCATTCAAATCCTTTCACACAATAATACATTTAAAGGAAATGATAATTATGTACGTGTGGATTGTGATGAGTTGTATGAGTCCCAATAAAATGATTTTTTAAAAAGAAGGGGAAAGACAGAACACAAATAAAGTCAATGCATGCTTTCTAAAATAAAATTAGGTTTTCTTAAAAAATGAAATCCAAAAATAAATAAATGAATGAATGAAATGATAAATATATATTAAAATAATTGAATGCGTTATTAAACTCTCTGGTAAGATAGAAAAGATTCTTTAATATTAGCTCTAAAATGGAAAAGTTGATAGTAGTACAGGCCTTAAAAGTTTTCTAAAAATAAGGTAAAGTGAGCTGATAATAAAGGAAACAAATATAAAAATAGAATTTAATATAGATATGTGGCATTGACTGAAAAGCCATTTTTTAACATTTTATTAGGGACTCATACAACTCTTATCACAATCCATACATATACATACATCAATTGTATAAAGCACATCCGTACATTCTTGGCCCTAATCATTTTCAAGGCATTTGCTCTCCACTTAAGTCCTTTGCATCAAGTCCTCGAAAAGACATTTTTATAAACATTCAGAAATCAAAACCACCACTTGTGTGCCATTTTGTCATATTGTGGTGGCGTCTGTGTTGCAATAATGCTGAAACTAACAGGTTTTTTTCAAATTCCATCAGGGTCAAGCAAAGTAGACAAATTTAATCTTAGCTTCTGAACTAAGAACAGACTACAAAGAAGGACTTGGTTCACCACTTTGGAGGAAGGAACCATTTACAAAACTTTTCCAGAGCTTGGAAATGTTTTCAGATATTGAAGGCTTTACAAATGGAACCAGAATATTGTATGAGGTACCGCTGGGTGAAAATGGGGTCCTCAGGCCACAGGAAATTCTAAATGTGATCGAAGAGGGGCTGATCTCTCAGAGTGAAGTTGAACATGGTGATGTGAGCCTGGTAGAGTCTGTGGACGCAGAGCCTTTGGTATCTTCATTAGCTGATGGAGTACACCTCAAAGCAGGGAGACCGCTAGAAAATCTGCAAAAGAACGGAGCTTGGAATCTTTGAAGTAGGGTTTGGAAAATTGGAAGTCATCAAAAATGGAATGAATGAGGATCAATATTCTAAGCACTGGTGAGTTGACATAGACTGGAGTTAACCTTTCTGAATCAGAAAATCTTACGACTTACCACACCTGGAATAAAACGATTCAGAGGAATGGTGAGACACTAATTGTGTAAAAGGAATTTGCAAAATGAATCCTGAAGTACAGTGCTGTCTGTCATAGAATTACAGCCATCCTCCTTCAAGGTAATTGTAGTCGTCACCTAATCTGGTGTCAATTTAAGGATTAAAAGTGTAGGTGTGGAGTCTAGGCTGTCAATCTGGAGACAGCTAATGAGACTTCTGTGGGCATGGCCTTCTCCTGAGAATTCTGGGAAATCTGATACTTCCTCCTTGGAGGCAGAAGACACCTCTCTCTCTGCTATTCCATGGGGCACATTGCAGAAGACAAGCCACATGGACACTATCAGACCTTAGAAGTCAGAGACTCCACAGAGAGACCCCTGCCAACACTGAGATGTTTACAATGCCACTAGACCCAAAGACTTTCTACCTACTGGCATGTGATCATCCTGCATTTGGCTTCTTTGCATGTGTTTTGTGAGTCTGAATAGGGCTTTATAGATTGGTATTAGACAAATGGGCTAATATCAGACTTATGGCCTTAGACTGGACTGGGTTGAGATGCTTTTCCCAATATTCAATTCCTCTTGTATTAAACCTCCCCCTTATATACATATGCACGTTTATGAATTTATTTCTCTAGTCTACACAGACTAACACAGTGACTCAATCAATAAAATTATTTTTCAATTTCATGCACCAACAAAAAAATCTAGTCATGAAGAAATTGAACATTTCTGCCCAAGACTTCAATCAGAAATAGTTCAAACATGCAATCAAAATGCATTGATAATTTTTGGTGATTGGAATGCAAAAGTTGGAAACAAATAGGTAGGAATAGGAGCTTGGAAATGTGGACTTGGTTATAGCATTGAAGCCGGATGTCACATGATAGAATTTTGCAAAACCCATAATTTGTTTGCAGCAAATACCTCTTTTTTCAACAGCACAAATGGAAACTATACACGTGCACTTCTCCAGATGGAATACAAACTTAAAATCGACTGCATCTGTGATATGAGACAAAGAGAAACTCAAAATGAGCTGCTCAAAAAACATAAGGGGCTGATTGTGGAACAATCAGTGGTTTGTATCTAAGTTAAGGTTAAAGCTGAAGAAATGAAGCAAGTCCAAAAGAGTCAAAATATGACCTTGAGTCTATCACATCTACATTTTGAGAATATCTAAAGAGTAAACGTGATGCATGGCAAAAGACCCGGTGAGCTGTGGAGGACATCAATGACATTATGCATGAGGAGGAAAAGTCACTAAAACCACAGGAGAGACACATCAGAGTGAATGCCAGAAGAGACTCTGACACTTGCTCAGAATTGTAGAGTAGCTAAAGCAAATGGAAGAAATCAAATCAAAGAGTTGACTAGAACATTTCAAAAGGCATCTTGAGAAAGCAAAGCCAAATAATATAATGACATGTGCAAAGACCTAGGATAGGAAAACCAAAAGGAAAGATCAGGCTCAGCATATCTTGAACTGAAATGACTTAAGAAAAAGTCCAAGCCTTGAAATGCAATATTAAAAGATTCTATGGGCACACTATTGAATGATGCCGGAATTTTCAAAAGAAGATGTAAAGAATGCACAATATGATTGTACCAAAAAAATCAATTGAATTTCCACCGTTTCAAGAAGTAACATTTGGGCAAAAAGCAGTGGTGCTGAAGAATAAATTCAAGATGCACTGAAATCATTAACCCAAAACATATCTCCAAGATTGATAGAATGACAATTACAATGTTTCATTATACTGAAGGAGCACTAGAAATACTCAATTGTCCATGCCAAGAAAGTTGGAACACACTCCTTGGCCACTGGCTGGAAGAGATCTATGTGTGTTCCCATTCCAAAGGTAACCCAAAAGAACTTTAACATTCTAGAACAATATCATTGCTATCACATGCAACTAGATATTTCTGGAGCCTATCTAACTATGGTTGCACCAGTACATTACCAGAGGTCCGCTGCTCCAACTCACAATAACCTTTGAACCACCAAAGACGTGGCCTCTCATCTTGCTCCTTTATTCTCAAATGATTGCTGTGTCTTAGCCCATTGTGGAAGCCACTGTGTCAATCCATCTCATTTAGGAGCATCCTCTTTTCCCATGACCCTCTATTTTACCGAGCAAGGTGCCCTTACCTAGGAACTAATCTCTTTGAATACTATGTCCAAAGTATGTGGGATGGAGCCTTTCCACGCTCAATTCTAAAGTTCTTTCTCCAAGTTAGATCTATATAGCTAAGACAAATAAAATTCTCATGAATAAATGGTGGGAAAATCATATTCAGTAATTATGAAAATAGACAAAAAAGAATCAGTAAAAATAACTTACCTTTTAACAAATGTTTATACTAAACCCTTAACACTAATTAAGAAATGCAAAACTAAAATGCAAACCATGTGTATGGCAAGCATGGAAACTTACACACAAAATTAGCTTAATTTTTTGGAAGATAGTGAAATAATTTCTTCCTATTATAACTCAAATAGCAAAAATTCACTACCTAAATAAAGATGAAGATAGGTATTAGTGAAATGCAATAAAAATCCATTGACCTAATGATTGAATTTTATTTTCACTTATTCTAAACCACTAAATCTTAAATGTTTCTAAAATAATAGCTAGAATAGAAGTCTGTATCTATAAATGAAGTATTATACTTTTATTTTTGAACTTATAATATTAAATGCACACTTTTATACATTTTTTAACTATTGAGTACTTTCCTGTTTCCTTTTTATCTTTCAACAAAATTTACAAGCTTTGGTTCTTCCATATACTCTGAGAGAAAGGAAATTATTTAACATATATACTGGAATATAAGCCGACTCGAGTATAAGCCGAGGTACATAATTATTACCTGGAAAACTAGAAAAACTGATTGACTCGAGTTTACTCCTAGGGTGAAAAATGCAGAAGCTATTGGTGAGTTTCAATAATCAAAACAAATGAAAATAAAATTACTTAAAACTGAGACATCAGTGGGGTAATGTATTTAATCGTTTTAAATAAAAAACATAAATAAAAGGACAAGTCATTTAACATTAGTAAACCAGCACAGTAAGTGGAAAATAGGTTCAACAAAAACAAAAGTATCAATAATGACACCTTAAGAATACTATTCCCTGAGCTCAATCAGCAACCAAGCTAAAATGTAAAGTGTTAAAATCCTCCAAAACTGGATTCCTCATCATCATCTGTATCTCCATGCAGAGCATCAGCTGGTGTGAGGTCATCATAGACGTTGTCCTCACTGAGATCACCATCATCATCAATGCTGCTGTCATCTTCATACAAAGCGCAATCTTCACTGCCATCCATAGCATTACTAATACTACATTTCTGGAAGGCACATCACACCATGTCTTCTGGAATGTCTTCCCATGCATCTCGAACCCACTTTGCTATTAACTCTATGTCAGGCTTCATGAGATTTTCTCCTATTGTTAGTTGGACTTGACCAGATGACATCCATTCATGCCACATCCTTTGCACACGGTCTTTAAAAGGCTTATTCAAAGATACATCCAGAGGCTGCAGTACAGATGTAAGCCCATCTGGAATAATGGCTAAAGGAACTTTACTAGATTTTACCAATTTTTTTTTATGTCATCCGATAGGTGGGCTCTGAACATATCCCAAAGAAGTAACGATGGCTTTCTCTTTAAGGCTGCTCCTGGTCATTGGTTCCAAATTTCTCCCAGCCATTTTTTTGTTCCATCTTCATCCATCTAGCCTTTAACATGTACACACACAGTAATTCTTGATGGAAAATTGATCTTTTTAGGCAAGGTCTTTCTTTTAAAAATAATGACAGGATGCAGCTTAGTTCCATTAGCCAAACATGATAGAACAACTGTAAAGTGTTTCAGGTTTTTTTTTTCATTTCCTGTGGTTTTCAGAAAAATGTTTTTTTCTCCTAAAGTTACCACAGTTCTGCTGCTTGGAAGATCAAAAGTCATGGCAGTTTCATCCATATTCCCAATATGTGCCAGGTCATAATTATAAATCCTTCTTTGTGTTATAATAAATGAATGGAATGACATAATTTTTTCTTCAAGGTCTTGTGGCAATTTCTGGGAAATCTTTGTTCTTTGTCTCAAACATAGTAGGCCAAACCTATTCATGAAGTGTGTACACCATCCTGACGCAGCAAATTTTTCAATGCCTGGCACTTTATATTTGTCATGCTTAGCCATTTGTAGAGCACATATGTGGATTCCCATGCATGTCATGTTACACAGTAACCATTTTGATGACACTCCACAACCCATTTATGGAATTCACTCTCTAGAGCCCCATAAAAAGACGTTAAACCACGATTCGTTTTTTAGCTTTTGGAATCTGTTCCAAGTCAGCCTTCATTTTCCGCCACTCCCTCACTTGCTTTTCATCAACACAGGATTCCCTACTTGCAATACTTTTTATTGCTCTCTTCTGCTCTTGACACAACCTTCATTTTGAAACCAGCCTCATATGACTGGCGTTTTTGTTTTGGTTCAAGATTATCCATTCTAATAGCATAAATAAAACAAGACTTTGAAAAAGAACTTTCATGGAATGTCTTCTCCCCCCCCTCCCTCACCCCCCCTCCTGCAATGTGTTAGCCGGGAGGAGGGGGTGAGTCCATGCAGGCAGTGGATGCAGAATGTGAATTAACACAGAGCTTGTGGGCAGGGGATGCAGGATGTGAATTAACACAGAGACCAGAGGGGAGAGACGGAGCGCAGCCACAGACACATCCTTACCAGTTCAGCTGCCGGTGTATGTGAATCACTATGGGTGCTTCTGCGAATTGGAGCCATCCACATCCATGTCATAGGATGGCTCTGATTGGTTAGATGTGAGTAAACAAGCATCCAAAGCCCTACAGTGTCAGCGGGGCTTTGAATGAACAGTGGAGAAATGGCAATCACCTGCAAGATAATGGGCGCTCGTCCCATTACCTCGGTGGGGGGAGGGAAGGGGAGGGGCAGCAAGATGTTACATCTCGCTGGGGTACCACTGACCCGTGTATAAGCTGATCCCCAGTTTTTCAGCACATTTTTTGTGCTGAAAAACTCGGCTTATACAAGAGTATGTACAGTAAGTTGATTATATCTTTTTTATTTTATTAGCCTTAAGGTTAAATATAATAGTACTTAAGCTGTTGCATTCTATCTATGGAGATATTTAATTTGATCATATAAATTAGTGGTTTAATAATCACCATCTATCTAATGCACAGCTACAATTTTGCATATTCCATTAATTTTGCATTAACTTAATGATCTTAGTGATACTACTCAGTAGTGAAACTAAAAATATCATGAGTAATGAATTATTGAGTGTAAAGATATTTCATGAAGGTAATACTTAATTGCTAATTTGCCAAATGGTACAAATGAAAAACACCATTGATAACATTTATATATAAATTCACATAGCTCCCACCATGCTCCTCTACTGCATTACTAAATAAACCATCAGACCTTCTGCCTCTCCTCCTACTTGTTCTCCCCCCCCCTTTTTATTTTCCTTGGAGTATTCATGGACTTTCCCAAAAATTTCTTTTTCATGCTATTGTCTATATTTAATTTTTTGGTATTTGCCTTTCCCACTTGGAAAAAAATTGCTCAAATGTCTGAAAACCACCAAACTGTTTTCAGAATTCTTTTCTTGTTCTCTTCAGGGAAGTTCACGAGAAAACATATGAGCAAAAAGCTTGTGGACATTTCAAGCATATGAACTCTGGTTTCAACATTTTTATCTGTGGTCAAGGCCATGATATTTAACTCTTATCTTTCTCAGTTTTCTCAGGTCTGAAATAGTGTAAACAATCTTTTTTGTTTGTTTGTTTTGTTTTTTCCTTAAATATTTTATTGGGCGCTCTTACATCTCTTTTTTTTTTTTTTAACAATTTATTGGGGCTGATACAATTCTTTTCACAGTTCATACATATACATACATCAATTGTATAAAGCACATCTGTACAGTCTTTGCCCTAATCATTTTTTTCTCTTTTCTTCTTTTACATTTTATTAGGGACTCCAACAACTCTTACCACAATCCATACATATACATACATCAATTGTATAAAGCACATCCATACATTCCCTGCCCCAATCATTCTCAAGGCATTTGCTCTCCACTTAAGCCCCTTGCATCAGGTCCTCTTTTGTTTCCCCCCCTCCCTCCCCTTTCCCCCCTCCCTCATATGCCCTTGGTAATTTATACCTCGTTATTTTGTCATATCTTGTCCTATTCGGGGTCTCCCTTCCCCCCTTCTCTGCTGTCCCTCTCCCAGGGAAGAGGTCACATGTGGCTCCTTGTAATCATTTCCCCCTTTCCAACCCACTCACCCTCCACTCTCCCAGCATCGTCCCTCACGCCCTTGGTCCTGAAGGTATCATCCACCCTGGATTCCCTGTACCTCCAACCCTCATATGTAGCAGTGTACAGCCTCTGTCCTATCCAGCCCTGCAAGGTAGAATTCGGATCATGGTAGTTGGGGGGAGGAAGCATCCAGGATCTGGGGGAAAGCTGTGTTCTTCATCAATACTACCTCACACCCTAATTAACCCATCTCCTCTCCTAAGCCCCTCTATGAGGGGATCTCCATTGGCCGACACTTGGGCCTTGGGTCTCCACTCTGCACTTCCCCCTTCATTTAATATAATATATATATACACATACATATATACATATACACATATATACACATACATACACACACTTATATCTTTTTCTTTTTTTTTGCATGATGCCTTATATCTGGTCCCTTGGGCACCTCGTGATCGCACTGGCCGGTGTGCTTCTTCCATGTGGGCTTATTTGCTTCTGAGCTAGATGGCCGCTTGTTCACCTTCAAGCCTTTAAGACCCCAGACACTATCTCTTTTGATAGCCGGGCACCATCAGCTTTCTTCACCACATTTGCTTATGCACCCATTTGTCTTCAGAGATCCTATCATGGAGGTGTGCAGTCAATGATATGATTTTTTGTTCTTTGATGCCTGGTAACTGATCCCTTTGGGACCACTCGATCACACAGGCTGGTGTGTTCTTCCATGTGGACTTTGTTGCTTCTGAGCTAGATGGCCGCTTGTTTATCTTCAAGCCTTTAAGACCCCAGTCACTATCTCTTTTGATAGCCGGGCACCATCAGCTTTCTTCACCACATTTACTTGTTCACCCACTTTGGCTCCAGCCGTTGTGTCGGGAGAGTGAGCATCATAGAGTTCCAATTTAATAAAAGAAGGTATTCATGCATAGAGGGAGTGTTTGAGTAGAGGCCCAAGGTCCTTCCGCCACCTTAATACTTGACCTATACATATAGACACAAAGATCTATTTCCCCAACCTCCTATATATATTTGCATGTACATGTCTTTGTCTAGACCTCCATGAATGCCCTTTGACTCCTAGCTCTTTCCTCCATCTCCCTTGACCTTCCTCCTGCCCTACTACCATGCTTCCTCGTCACCTGGTCTAGAGTATACCTCTTCTCTAAGCAACCTTACCCTTGATCATTTCCCACCAGGCCTGCCACTCCCCCTTCTCTACCCTTTGGGGTCCCATGTTTTTCCCTTGTCCCTGGGTTTGTTAACACCACTTCCTTACCCCCCCTACCCCCCACCCCAAGTCCCTCCGGAACTGTCGGTCCCGTTGTTTTTCATCCAGATAGTTCATCCAGCCTGTCCTATTCAGACAGACCTGTGGAGTCACTAACATGCACGAAAACTAGACAGAGGAACACAAAGCAACAGTGTACAACCAGACAACAAAACAACCAAAACAAACCACTGAAAAAGAACAGAACAAAACAGTTCACAAGAGAAAAGCTTGTAGTTAGTTCAGGGATCTTTGCTGGCCCTTAGGAGCGTTTTCCAGTCCAGTCTGTTGGGGCACCGCGCCCTGACCCCAAAGTCCACTTTCAGCATTCCCTGGGGACCTTGCCACTCCATTCCCTTGCTGTTCCGCTGCACTCCCCCAGTGATTTGCCTCGGTGTGGTGGGATCAGGTCAGGTGCAATTCCCACACTGTGTCTCCGGTGCTGTCCCCTGTATCGCCCTTAGTCACTGAGGGGCATCATGTCTCATAGTAGGGCCAGCCATGTTGTTCTCTCTGTGGACTGGCTGCTCTACTCAGGAACATCATCATCACGGCCTGGTGGGCCAGGCTGTGTTCCACTCTCTCCTCCTGCCCCTTCATCTGCTCCCGTGTGCTCTGATCCAATATGTCCATCTCCCATAGCTGCAGGGTCAATGTCGTCCTTTGGAACAAGTTCTTTTCGGGGAAGGGGCAGGAATCCACTTAATTTATGGTGCTGGGGCCAGCCTCCCAGACCTCTCCACCGGTTCCGTCCTCCACGCCGGGATATTGCATTCACACCTTGTGACACTGGGTTGAAGTCTGGTCCCACTTTCCCTGTGGAGATATAAACCATACCCTCCCCTTGGGTGGATTAATGCCCCATTTCTGTCATGCTGATTGTACTTACCTCAGGGGACTCATGTTGTACCTGTCCCTTTGGGTCTGGCTTACCTCGCTTAACATAATTCCTTCCAGCTCTTCCCATGAAATAACGTGTTTCATGTGCTCATCGGTGCTTTTTAGTGCTGCATAATACTCCATTGTGTGTATGTGCCAAAGTTTGCTAATCCACTCGTCTATCGATGGAAACTTAGGCTGTTTCCAAGTCTTTGCTATTGTGAATTGTGCCGCAATAAACATTGGAGCACATATGACTGGTCGTGTTTTATTTGCTGCTTCAACCGGGTATATGCCCAGTAGAGGGATAGCTGGGTCGTAAGGTAGATCAATTTCCATTTTCTTTAGGTATCGCCAGATTGCTTTCCACAGTG
This sequence comes from Tenrec ecaudatus, assembly GCF_050624435.1. Classification (NCBI taxonomy): domain Eukaryota; kingdom Metazoa; phylum Chordata; class Mammalia; order Afrosoricida; family Tenrecidae; genus Tenrec; species Tenrec ecaudatus. The sequence goes on from NC_134531.1 coordinate 240,319,931, forward strand.
TCTGTACAAATCTGCACGACCACCAGCAGTGGAGGAGGGTTCCTATTTCACCACAGCCCCTCCAACACTTGTTGCTCTCTGATTTACTGATCTGGGCTAGGCTCAGGGGTGTTAGGTGGTATCTCATGGTTGTTTTGATTTGCATTTCTCTTATGGCAAGGGACTTCGAGCACTTTCTCATATATTTATTGGCCATATTGATCTCCTCTCTAGTGAAAGTTCTTCTCATTTCTTTTGCCCACTTCCTTAGGGGGTTAACTGTTTTCCTCTTTTTGCAGGTCATGATGGTGTTGTAGATTTTAGTAATGAGCCCTTTGTCTGACGTGTCATTACTAAAAATCTTCTCCCAGTCTGTGGGTTGCCTTGTCACCCTCTTGGCAAAGTCTTTCAAGGTGCACAGGTGTTTTATTCTTATTAGATCCCATTTGTTGATTTCCAGGTCACCTGTGTGTGTCCCCTTCCCTGTTGCAGTGAGCCTATGTGCTCCCTGGGCCAGTGCTCTGAGATTAGTCCCGATTCCCTCCTTAATGGTCCTGATGGTTTGGGGTTTGACTTCTAGATCTGTGATCCACCTTGAGTGTATTCTTGTGCATGGGGTGAGGTAGACGTCTTGTTTCAACTTTCTACATGTGGATATCCATTGTTTCCAGCACCACTTATTAAAGAGGGCATCTGCTTCCCACTTGACGTTTTTGGGACCCTTGTCGAAGATCAGTTGTTTATATGCTGATGATTTTACTCCTGGGCTTTCTATTCTTTTCCACTGGTCTGAGTGTCTATCATTGTGCCAGTACCATGCTGTTTTGACCACTGTAGCTGTGTAGTAGGCATTAAAATCAGGTAGGGCGAGTCCTCCAATTGTGTCCTTCTTCTTGAGGAGTTCTCTGCTAATTCTGGGTTTCTTCCCTCTCCATATGAAGTTGGTGGTCAGTTTTTCCAATTCATTGAAGAAGGTTGATGGTAATTGGATTGGTATAGCATTGAACTTGTAGAGTGCTTTCGGAAGAACTGTCATCTTTACTATGTTCAGCCTACCTAACCATGAGCAGGGGAGCTTCATCCATTTGTGAAGGTCACTTTTGGTTTCCTGTAATAGGGTTTTATAATTATGCTTATAAAGGTCTTTAGTATTTTTTGTTAAGTATATTCCTAGGTATTTCAGCTTGTTCTTGGCTACTGTGAAGGGTACTTCCCTCTTAATCGCCTCTTCCCTGGCCCTGTCCGATGTGTATAGAAACCCTACCGACTTCTGTTTATTGATCTTGTATCCTGCTACTCTTCCGTATTCCTCTATTGCTGTAAGTAATCCAACTGTGGAGTTTTGGGGGTCTTCAATGTATAGGATCATGTCATCTGCAAATAACGATAGTTTCACCTCCTCCTCTCCCAACTGGATCCCTTTGATGTCCTTCCGCTGTCTTATGTTGTTAGCCAGAACCTCCAAAACGATATTGAATAGAAGAGGGGACAGGGGGCATCCTTGTCTTGTACCCTTTTTCAGTGGTATTGTTCTTGTCTTTTCTCCATTGACTATGATGTTGGCTGTTGGTCTTTCATAGATAGCTTGTATGAGCTTGAGGAACTTACCTTCCAATCCTATCTTCATGAGTGTTTTGATTAGGAATGGATGCTGGATGTTGTCAAATGCTTTTTCTGCATCTATGGATATTATCATATGGTTTTTATCCTTTTTCTTCTCGATGTGGTGTATGATATTGATGGATTTTCGGATGTTAAACCATCCCTGCATCGCTGGGATGAATCCTACTTGGTCGTGGTGAATGATATGTTTGATGTTCCTTTGTATTCTATTGGCCAATATTTTGTTAAGGATTTTTGCATCTATGTTCATTAGAGATATTGGTCTATAATTCTCTACACTTGTGGGGTCCTTTCCCTGTTTGGGTATCAAAGTAATGCTGGCTTCGTAAAATGAGTTTGGGAGCTTGCCGTTGTTTTCTATGTTATGGAATACTTTGTGGAGGATCGGTGTCAGCTCTTCCCTGAATGTTTGGTAAAATTCTGCTGTGTAGCCATCTGGCCCTGGGGCCTTTTTCCTTGGTAGGTTTTTGATGACACTCTCTATTTCTTCCTTCGCTATGGGTTTGTTGAGGTTCTTGATCTCTGTCTCAGATAATCTAGGGATAGATTGTTTTTCTAAATATTTATCCATGTCTTCCAGGTTTCTGAATTCATTAGAATACAAACCTTCATAGTACTTTGTGATTATCCTTTTTATCTCATTGGGGTCTGTTGTTATTGCCCCCGATTCTTCCCTCATCCTGGTTATTGATGATTGTTCCTTTCTATCTTTGGTAAGCTTTGCCAGGGGAGTGTCAATTTTATTAATTCGTTCATAAAACCAGCTTCTAGTTGCGTTAATCCTTTGCATTGTTCTTTTGTCTTCCCATTGGTTTAACTCCGCCCTGATTTTTATTATTTCTTTTCTCTTGCTATTGGAGGGGTAGTTCTGTTGACTCTGTTCTAGTTGTTGGAGGTTTTGTGTTAACATATCTGTCATACGCCTTTCTTCTTTTTTCATGTATGCATTCAGTGATATCAAGCTACCTCTGATAACTGCCTTTGCAGTGTCCCAAAAGTTTTGATATGTTGTATGCTCGTTCTCATTAGTTTCTAAAAACTTCCTGATATCCTCTCTGATCTGGACCTTAACCCATTCATGTCGCAGGAGATCGTTGTTTATTCTCCAATTGGTGGCCCTTGCTTTTCTGGGTGCCCTCCTATTAATCTCCAGCTTTATGGCATGGTGGTCTGAGAAAGACGTCTGGATAACATCTATGTGTTTGAATTTACTCAGGCTGGCCTTGTGCCCCAGCGTGTGATCTATTCTTGAGATAGATCCGTGTGGATTGGAGAAGAATGTGAAACCTTTTGCTTTGGGATGAAAGGCTCTATAGATGTCTATCAGGCCCTGATGCCTAATTACATTGTTTAGCTCTCTGGCCTCTTTGCTGAGCTTCTTTCCCTGTGACCTGTCTTTCTCTGATAGTGGAGTGTTGAAGTCCCCCACTATTATTGTTGTTTCCATGATTTCTTCTGTCATTTTTTTAATAGTTTGTTTGACGAAATTTGCCGCACCATTATTAGCTGCGTAAATATTCAGTATACTTATTGCTTCCTGGTTTACTGAGCCTTTGAGCATTATGTAATGTCCCTCTTTGTCTCTTTTTATGTTTTGGATCTTGAGATCCATTTTGTCGGAGATTAAGATAGCCACTCCTGCCTTCCTGGAGTTACCATTTGCTTGGTAAACTTTCTGCCAGCCCTTTATTCTCAGCATATGCTTGTCTGCTTGCTTAAGGTGTGTCTCTTGCAGGCAGCAGATTGATGGGTTATGTTTTCTAATCCAATTCTCCAGCCTCTTTCTTTTAACATATGAATTGAATCCATTTGTATTCAAAGTGATTATTACAATCTCTGGCTTCATGGTTGCCATATTCTGTTTTGCGTTTTGGGTCTTTGCCTATCTTCCTTCATATCAGTGTACTGCGTTTGAGTGGAGGGTTTCTATCCTGTCCTCTTTTCCATCTGAGACCGTGTTGTCCTGGTACGTGTTGCTGGCATGTTGGCTTCTAGATGGAGATGGGCTATATGGTGGTCTCCTGGTGGTTCTAGTTGGAGCTTGTTCTTCTGGCCATAGTGAGTCAGCCAGTATGTTCTGCAGGGTCGGGTGACTTGCAGTATATTTTTTGAGTTCTTCCTTGTCCTGGAAGACCCTTATTTTACCCTCTATCTTAATGGATAACTTGGCAGGGTATAGGATTCTGGGGGAGGCATTTTTATCTTTCAGTTTTTGGAAGATGTTGCTCCATTCTCTCCTCCTCTTCATGGTTTCTGCTCATAAGTCTGAGCATAACCTTACTTGCGCTCCTTTGTATGTGACTGTCTTCCTTTCTCTTGATGCTCGTAGAATTTTCTCTTTTTCCTCTAAGTTGGATAATTTTACAATTATATGCCTTGGCGTGTTCTTCTTGGTGTTTAGCTTAGCCGGCGTCCTCTCTGCTTCCTGTATGAGAGTCGGATTCTCCTTTGTTAGGTTGGGGAAATTTTCTTCCAGGAATTCCTTTGCTATCTTGGCGGTCGATTTGTGTGTTATGTTGTGTTCTGGTAGACCGATTATCGAATATTATTCCTCTTCATAGCATCTGTCATTGATCTCAGGCTGTCTTCTGTTTCTTTAATTTTCCTATCTGATTGTTTTTCTCGCTTGCTTCGTTTGGTTTGAGCGTCCTCGAGTTCACTGATACGGTTCTCAGCCTCCTCAAGCCTAGATATAGCTTCTGTGACCTTTTGTTTGGCCTCTGCTACCTCCTCTGTTAGCTTCTGCAGTTCCTTTTGGTGGATAGTATTCATCCCCTCTATTGTGGGCTTCATCCCCTCTATTGTGCATTTCATCCCTTCTATCGTTGCATCCTTATTTTGGTTTGCTTCTCTTAGCTCCTGTATTACTGCAAGCAGAGTTCTGAAGATTTCCTTTTGTGGCTGATCTATATCTGTTTCTTCTATGAGTGACGTTAGGTCTGTTAAAGTGCCTCATTTTTCTGATTTTTTTGTTTGGAGTGATGTGGTCTGTTGATTTTTCCTTGATCCTTTAATTAGCCCCATGCTTCTGGGAGACAGGAGTAACCTTATTGTGTGGAGGCTCAGGCCACTGTGCCGTCTCCTGGGGTGGCTGGGGCGGGCTGCGGCAGGCTTAGGGCTGGCACTGGGGACCCAACAGGGCCCCAGGTGGTGAGAGCTGGCTGGAGCTCACTGATGGCTCCTCAGGTACTGCAAAGCCGAGACCCAGGCTCCACTGCAGTTGGAGTGTTTGATCTGCCCGGGCTGTGAGCGGGCGCGGGGAGGCCCCTTGGATAGCTGCGCAGGCAGCTGCGGGACACTGCAGGGAACAATGGTGTTCGCTCTCCGCCCTTTTGGCGCTAAACCGCAGGTGGTAATGGCACCGGCAAAGGAGGCTTGGCGCGAAACCGCAGGGGGCAATGGCGCCCTTCCTCTGCTCAGGCTCAGAGTCGCGGCCGCTGGGGTCCCCGCAGCACCCTGGGGAGGGCACCTACTCTTGTGCCTTGCACAGGGAGGGACCCTTGGCGGGCAGAATCAGCAGCGCGGGCTGCGGCGCTCCACGGAAGCTCAGGGTCCGGGACAGGAGCGGGTTGGGCTATGGCTCCTGTTGGCGGGAAGTGCTCAGCGCAGGGTCCCGGCCAGGAGTGGAGCTGGCGCTAGGCTTCCAGGGGCGGGCGGGGGCGGGCGGGGGTGGGAGGCCGGCGCACGGAGGGCAGGTGAAGAGGTCCGCGGCAGCGGTGCGGGTGGATGGTCCCCCGTGGGGGTTGCCACACAACACGCGGGTCCGCTCCCCTGAGCTTGGATGAATGGAGGGAGGGACGTGGGCCTGAGGGCAGATCGCTGCCCTGCGGGGAGAGGGGAACCGCGGGAGAGGAAAGCTTCTCTCCCAGTGGGGATCCGCGAGTGGGCCGCTGGTGTAGGGGAACGTGACCTGCTGCGCCTGTCTAGGCAGGGCAGGCAAGCGGCTCTGGGCTGGGGTCCGGTTTGGGGATGGAGCCTAGGCTGGTCGCCAGTGTGCTCACGGCAGCTTAGTGGCCAGAGATGTCCCACTAGTCTGGTCCTCTTTCACCTAGACCCCTGCTCAGGACAAATACGTGGGGTGGGACTGGGGTGCTGTCCCTGGGGGATATTTCACTCACCAGACTCTTACTATTCAGCTACCTGGTCGCCAATCCCGCTTTGTTTGGAGGAGCTCTCAGAGTATGCGGGTGTCCCTGTCGGCCATCTTCCCCCTCACAAAGACAATCTTATCATCATCAGTTTTGATGACAAGTATGTCAGTTTTGAGGTGACATATACATATGCAGATGACACAACATTTCTTGCTGAAAGTAAGGAGGACTTGAAGCAGTTTTGGATGAAGTTCAAGGATTAAAGCTCTCAGAATGAATTACACCTCAATGTGAAGAAGACTAAATCATCACATTTTAGGGAGTTAGTAACATTATGGTAAATGGAGAAAAGGCTGAAATGATAACAGATTTTGTCTTGCTTGCTTCCACATCAATGTTTCTCAAAGATGCAGTCAAGAGATCACTGAATGTATTGCACTGAATAAATCTGCTGCCCAAGAGCTACTCAGAGTACCATAAGGCAAGGATGTTACTTTGAACACAATGGCACACTTGACATGAGCCAAGGTACTTTCAATTGGTTGATATGAATGTGAAAGTTGAACATTGAATAAAAAAGACAGAAGAGAATTGATGCATTTGAATCGTGGTGCTGGAGAAGAACATTGAAAATACCAGGAATTGATAAATGGATAAACCAATAAGCCTTAGAAATGTATACTGAAACATATGTAACATAAATATTAATAGTCATAATCACCGCAGGTAAATTAGCAGAGGCTTTCCTTAAAAGAACATGGGTGAGGACACAGGATTGGCTTCTCAGTTGATTGGATGCCCTTTGACTAAAGATTACTTACCTTACAAAGAACCACTATGAATTTTCAGTTAAAACTCATAGAATCTGGGGATTGGACCCAGGGGAAACAATGGAAAAAGCTCCACTGGGTGGAGCTTTCATAATATACATTTTTTCCTGCTAGTTGAGCATCAAGCAGCTCACTCTGAGTTAGTGCACCCAATGGTGTCACCTGGGAAGGTTCACCCTGGTTACAGTGAATTTTTTCGTAAAAGCAGTTTTGCTGGAACCTTGTTTTTTCATGATAGTTGATTTAAGAAAACAGCTGATTTCCATTGAGAAATTTTGTTTCCTTCTCAGGAAAAATGTCGCAGAAACTGTTGTGATGTTGAATACAGCTTACAAGGACAGCACAACAGGACAAACCTCAATTGAATGAGTGTTTTTCTGATTTCAAAAGAGGTGAAATGTCGATTGATGACAGGCCTACTTCTGGATGCTAATCAACTTCCCAAACAGATGAAAAGGTAAACAAAATTTGTGCATTTGCGCTTGAAAACCGGCAATGGATCACTGAAAAGATAGGGAAATTATCTGGGCTACCTTGGAGCTCGGTTCAGTGAATTTTAACAGAAGATTTGGAAATATGAGAGATCACTGTGGAATTTGTGCCTCAGAAAGAGAGCATTGAGTGCAGATATGCTGTGCTTTGAATGAACAGCTTCAAAGCTATCCAGACTTTTTTCCCCAAGGTCATTACTGGGGATGAGACATGGTGTTAGCCTTTTGGTGCTGAAAACAAACATAAATCAAGTCAGTGGAAGAAACCATCATCCCCTAGCACCCCCAAAAAGCTCTTCAAATAAAATCAAAGATCAAGATGATGCTCATTTGTGTTTTTGATATGAGGTGAATAGTATATTTGAAGTTTGTTCTACCAGGTCATACTTTAATAAAGCTTTATATTTAGAGGTTCTGAAAAGATTGTATAACAGTTTCCAACAATAAAGGCCTGATTTGTGACATGGGAGACTGGTTTTGCCACCATGAAAATGCACATGCTCACCCAGCCCTGTCAGTGCGCTAGTTTTGGGCGAGTCTTGAAAAATGTTTCCAAGAATGGAATCACAAATTTGTGATTCCATGTAATGGAAAGTACTTTGAAGATGATCAGGCTAAAACATTTAAATATAAAACTTTGAAAAAATTCCAGATTTTTTAATATCCCCTCATAATCTGTTACATTGTATAGAACAATTAGGTTAAGCAGGAATATTCAATTGAAGCAATATCAATGATATTTTAATCATCTTCTTGTTATAACTGACACGAATCTGTTTAACTATTTCATGCTCACTTAATGTTAGTGTAAGGAATTTAAACCAACTTTATTACAGTGATTCCAAACAAAGGGAAACAACCCAGAGCTTTAACATCGACTCAAACTGTGGTCACTCTTAACTGTTACAGAGCTGAACTGCTTCATCAAAGTTCCCTGGATGTAATTTTTGCTAAAGCGGAGTTCCATTCCTTTACCTGTAGTCACTATTTTTTTTTTTTGGTACTCTTGCAAACATATTCTTTTAATCGCTGTCAATAAGGCTTAAACCTGTAAATAATTGAACGGGCAAAAGTTGTGTGATAGGTACACAAGGGGGCTTCAAAAAGTTTTTGGGAGACTTCCATTACTTAAAGATTTATTTGCAGTCATCACTGGGGCTATATCTTGCGGATTTGTTTGCTGGCTTGCTCTTCCACCTGCATGGCCTGGCGCAGTGCATTCCTGAAACCTGTGCAGTAACACCACCTTGGAAGGCTGCGAGGTACTTCGTAAAGTTGGCGAGGGTGGATTCTGCTTTGTTGTCAATGGTCTGCAGGTCATAGTCAAGCTTCTTGGTAATCGTGGAAGAGTTTATGTCAGGTTGGCGCTTGCTCAGGAGGAAGCCTTAAGGTTTCTTGCTCCAACTCCAGTTGCCTGCTTTTCGAGAAGCGTTCACTTTCTCCTAGTGAGAGAATCAAACAGATCCCAGGGCTCATCTTTGGGCTGAAGAGGTGCAAGGAGTCTTGGGCAGAAGACACATCTGGGAGCGCCGGCTACGAAGTGTTCAGGCTGCTGGTTTTTCTCGGGCACCAGGCTCCCCGTGCACAGGAAGCAGAATCCGGCCAACGAGCCGCATTTCCAGCCCGGACCCTGCCGGCCCGCCCCCGTCTAGGCGTGGCCTGTAGTCACTATTTTATAAAATATTCTAGTGACAATGAAACACCCTTATCATCATCAGTGTATCTGAAATATCTGTAGATATTAGCATTGGAGAAAGTTATGGAAACATGCATGCAAAGGAGACAAAGGGGGATGTGCTATTCTGTGAACATCGTCTAAGCATTGATCAGTGTGATAAAATAGAAGAGAGCAACAGAAAACAGCCAGGTGTAAAAAGCACTGGTGGTGGAGCTGGTTAGGTCAAGATGCAAGGGAGTTGATGGGACTTGATGAATTTTCAAGAGAAAAAGTCTGGAGGAAAAGAAGAAAATGGTTGAGGAAAACAATAGCAATCTGTCAACATATTTTACAGTTAGATAATTATCTTGATTTTTTTCTGTTTTGTTTTGTGTCTAAACTAAATCAAAGCCAGTAGTTACTTTAAAACATGGAACCAAATGTGGATTGCTTTGCTACAGTTGGCAGGATGATTCAGGAAGCAGTGAAGAAAAAAAAAAAGGGCAGTGTATAAATAATTTATGACCCAGATACCATTCTGATTCCCAGGGTTAATCTAAATGATCCAGACCTTCTTTAGGGACAGTGAATTATTTCACGTGACACTTCTTGTCAAAGTCTGTAACTCCTAGGGAGGACTTTCCCTGCGTGGATCAGACAGGAAGATCTGATAGGATTCCCCTGTGAGTAATTAGGAGCAGGATTCCCTGGAATGGCATCCTTCTCTGGGTAACATGAGTTCTCTGAGAAGCAGGAGAAAGGATATTATCCCCAGCCAGGGGCAGGAGTGCAGTGCACTTCATCCTCTAGACCTGAGATCCCTGTGCAATAAGGCTCTAAATTCATAGGACAGCTATACCATCAGAAGAGCAGCAGCAGGATCAGGAGCGGCATCAGGGAACATAGTGATGGATTTTCAATCCATGGGACAAGTTAACCTGAGTACTCTTGTGGAGGAGGCTAGTTTTCAGAGTGGAGGGCCTATGATTGGGTAATATTTATTATGAGCTTACAAGGATGCCAAGTTAATAAAATTATTATTCAAATTTATGTAACAACACCTGAGGCCGGCGATAAAAAATTTGAATAATTCTACTAACTTATTCAGTCTAACATTGAGCAAACAAGCAATAAATTAATATGCATTGAATATTATCAGTGACAGGAATGCACAATTGGAAACAAAAAGATATTCTCCAGATCAAACCAAACCCATCACCATCAAGTAATGTCTGGCTCACAGTAACCCTAAATTGAGTTTCTAATGTTGTAATTTGTAATGTAGCATACCATCCCATTTTTCTCTCTGAGAAGCTAGTGGTTTTGAACCATGCTACTGTGGTTAACATCTAATGCTTACCAGCTAACCCAATAAAGGAAGAATTAGTATGTGGAAAATAAGATCTTGATGAAAGAAACAAAGCTGGAATTTGGATGATACAAGTTTTTTAAGATCAATGAATCTTCATTACAAATATTTTATACAGCATGAAAAACTGAATTGTGAGTTATATACCTCAAACTTGCCAGGTAGATTATATAGGAATAAAAGTATTACATTTATAGAAAGAGAGGATGGATAAACTCAGTCTTATCAACCAAAATAAGGCTATAGTCTGACTGTGGAACAGACAATTATTCATATGCAAATTCAAGTTGAAGTTGAAGACAATTTAAACAGTTGATGAGAGCCAATACTACCTTGAAAAGATCCCACCTGAATTCAGAAAACATCTAAAGAGTTGATATTTTATATTGAGCATTAATGATTGTGGCAGTTACAAAATCTCCTGTCAACTTGAGCAAAGGGGTGGCGTCGAACCTGTCAATCAGGTCAAAGTCACTAGGCAGATACTGGGAACTTCCTCTTTTTCTCCTGGGATTAGGACCTCACTCTCTCCCTGCTTCACATTCCTATTGACAAGCCATATGGAGCCATGCTGACATTCGCCAGAGCCCTGGAGGCGAACGAGCCCTGTGGAGACCTGCACCATGGCTGGCATGCTTCCACCACCAGTGGCCTGTGATCTTCCTGCAGTCAGCATCATTGCATATGTTGTGTTCATCTCCAGAGGAATTTATGGAATAGTATCAGACATATGGAGGGATGTCAGATGGATGGCCTTGATCTGGACTGGGCTGGGATATTTTCACAGTATGCAGTTGCCCTGCACTATAAAGCTCTGTCTTACATATGTATGAGCATCACTGGGTTTGTTTCTGTAGTCAACCTGGTCTAGCACAATGATCAAAGGCCAGATGAGCTGTGGGATGACATCAACATCATATTATTTGAATAAAGCATAGGGTTATAAAGTCAAAAAAGAAAGAAAATATCAAATTGATGTCAGAAGTGACTCTGAAACTTGCTCTTAAAGTAACTGGAATACGTAGAAGAAATAATGATGTATAAGAACTGAATAAAAAACTTCAAACGCAACTTGAGAAGATAATGTAAAATCTTATGATAAAACATCCAAAGGTATGGAACTAGAAAACCAAAAAATGCACAATAGGTTTAACATATCTTAAGCTGAAAGAAATGAAGTAAAAAATTAAACCTGGGGATGTGATATTGAAAATCCTATGCACAAAATATTGAATGATGCTGGAAGCATCACAGGAGATGGAAGTAATATCCAGAGCCACTGTAGCAAAATTAACTGGGCAACACTCAACCTTTTTTAGAAATAGCATACAATCAAGAAACTTTGTAATTGGAACAATACCAAGCTTCCTCGAAAGCATTAGTGAAGCATTACTAAAATATCCTGAAAGTGTTTTTAAAAGGGTGGCAATAGCACATCTACAGAAAGGGGCCAAAAATGCCAGTGGCTTCAGAAGAGAACTTGTAAGAAGTATATCAGTGCTAGCATCAGGTGGATCTTGGCTTAAGCAGATAAAGTCAGTAAGATATTTTTGTGTGTTTTATTGAGTGTAAAAAGGCACTGACTCTGTGGGCCATAACAATAATGGGTAACATTGTGGAGAATGGGTATTCCAGAACACTGCTTTGTGCTCATGCACAATCCATTCAGAGACCAAGAGGCAATCCCTCAAAAAGAACAAGAGGCTAACTCATGTTTTACCACATATGTTCAATCTGCATGCTGAGCAGATAATGCCACAACTTAATATACGAAAAAGAATGGTGTATCAGGATATGAGGAAGGCTCACTAATAACTTGCAATTTGTAGATAACACAAAGGTGTTTGCTGAATGCGCTTACTGATGAAGGTTGAAGATTACAGTCTTCAGAGAGAATAATAACTCAATGTAAATACAGCAAAATTATTCACAAGGAGACCAATAGACAACTTTATAATAAAGACAAAAGTGAAAGATTTTGTGCTATATGGATCATCAAGCAACTCACTTAAAAATAGCAGTCCAGAAATCACATGATGAACTACCCTGGGAAAATCTGTGGTACAAGATTTCTTTAAAGTCTTCATGACAAAATTATTACTTTGAAAATTATGGTGTACATGACCCAAGTCCTAGTATTTTAATTGTCTCATATGCATGCAAAACAATGGACTGCAAACAAAGAAGACTGGAGAAGAATTAATGCATTTGAATTATGATGTTGATGAAGAGTGTTGAACATGGAAAGTACTGTGGACTGAAAAAGAATGAACAAATTTGGCATGGATGAATTATAGCCAGAATGTTCCTTAGAACACAACCAAACATATGTTACTAGGAGAGACCAGAACCTGGACAAGACACTTTTGCTTAGTGAAACAGTGTCAGAGATAAAACAAAAAGAAAACAAACCCATGGGATGATGTGCATCCAGCCTAAAACCGTGGCCTTAAATATAAGAATTGAGAAAGCCCTACAGGAGCTCTGGCCACCTTCTCATTGGAACATAGCATCTCTGAGTCAGAGTTTGTTCAATTTAAAAGGATCAACTTGCAAAGAAAGAATTTTGCAAAATTATTAAATGTCATGGTCGTACAGCCCAGGAAAAGAGAATAAACAGCACTTTTCACTGGTGATATTTCATATGTGCTAAATTCAAGAATTAACTCTGGTGCTAATAGTGTTTCAATTTCTCACTGTATGTGCAGTCCAAGCTGATAGCCAAGCTTGATATTATTCTTAGCCCCAATCTCCTTCTTTACTCTGTTTGCTTATTAGCACTAATCCGGTAATTACTTGTACATGAACTTATGCCCCAGAAATTAATTCTGATAAAAATAGTAAAGACCTTTTTATTGTCCTCAGCGTTCTTCTCAAGTGTCCAGGTCAGACGGGTGATTGGTCTGATCTTGATTGGTCTTATGGTGACTTGAGAACTAACACTGTGACTCTGAGAATGATTGAACCTGTGACTCTGAGCATGACTCTGAAATTCTCCTTTGGGAAGGTTTCCTCTTTTCCCAACATGGTCTCTCACATTTTATCTATGGTATTCGAGATGTGAATGTAGGAGATTATATAAAAGAGAAGAGAAATAAAAATACTAAAGATTATCTGGAGCACTGTAACTGGCCCTCTGACCTGACACATGCCAATATAGAAAACAAGGCACAAACAAGATACTTTATTTCTTCTCAGAAAGAAGACTGAATTTTTCTTCAGTGTATACACTATGCTGTTTATACAGAATATCTTCAAAAAGAACAAAAAGAGGTAAGGTGAATTAGGAATCTTCTCAAATAAGTAACCCAAATCTTGGTAACTGCTTGTTTGCATGAATATTCCTTTTACTACATTGCATAACATTACCCCAGAGAACAGAACAGCCCTATTAATTATTGTGTTAAATTTATTTTTTCATTACTTAAGCATTGATCAAGTCACCATATGCACCCGTCATTTTGCCTGACACTGTAGTTTTAAACATCAATCAGTTTTTCTTGTATGCTTTTCTTAGTCATATCTTTTGAATTCATATCCAATTTAGTTCTCTTTTATAAAAAAACAGACTTCACATTCATTTTACTGTCAAACTTTTCAAAGTTAGATTACAAATCTCACTACCATCAGTACTGGCTCCATCATAAGTACATTTTGAAATAGGTCCTTTTAAGTTCAGCAATCATATGAAATGACAAGGTAGAGGCAGGAGTAATTAGAGCATGAAATATATACAGCAGGGTCACCTTACATCTCTAGTGTAAATCAAGATTCAAAACTCTACCTCGGTTACATATTGACAAGGAGCTTTCAGCTAAGTTTGCCTATCATTAAAGCAACGTTCCCCTTAGCTTATTAGTAGAAGTTGTACGTAGTGTAAATGTATTAAAATATGCATATGCTTCTCTTTTAATATGGAAACTCTCTCCCTGCCTGTCATAACACTTCACTGAAAATACTCCTTGGTTTATATTGTGTTTTTCTTCAAATGAAGGGACGATGCTCTTGAAACAAGATTTGGACTAACTTGATGCTCATTAAGACAGATAATATTAGAATTTAATATTTCAGTTATTTGTCTTGCTAAAAGAGAGACACATTTTTATCTGAGGCTGCTCTTAGAGCAAAAGAGGTAAATAAAGATCACTGGAAACTCCAGTGAGTGAATGAAATTGTAAATACTCTGCAGACACATCTTATATCCTTATGCTTACCATTTATGCAAGGGTGGGGAATGTCTGGCTCTAGGGCCCTTTAAAGTCCACACAACCATCAATAGCAGCCTCCTGCACATGCCTCTTGAGAATGAACTAGGTAATTCCAGGGGTGAGCTACTTAAATATTTGACTAGGATGGCCCGTAAATATTATAAATACACAAATAGTCTTTGGCAGAATAAAGTTTCACACCCCTCACTAATGCATTGAAGATTATGTCCAAAAACAAGTATATTGGAGGTATCTTACTTATGTAATGCTCTCATTACTGAAAATACTATAATGAATACCTGAATACCTTAACATTTATATTTTCTCAGAGTTTAGTAATATTTAAGTCATTCCTTTCTCAGGCTGCCTTCTAGTTGTTGATGTTTGCAGGCACTTCTTGGCACACCTTTTTCATGTAACCTGGTCTTCACATGGCTGCTGAATTACTCATGTGTGGATGTTTCTGTGTTTTGCTTTGTGCTGATTTAAAAGAAATCACTCAGAAGTTAATAGGTTTAAATTTCTGGTATGACAGAATTAATGTAGCAACAGAACAGTTCTATTTCCAAACATGGTCATAATGGCAGATAAAGGGGATCTGATTTCAATACTAATTTTGGGAACTCAATTAAATTCATAACACCAGAAAATGACATCATCTTGAATCAACAATTTATATATTTTTGGTTCTGTGCTCTGAAAACTATGAGGAAGTTACGTCAAGGTTACTCTGAACACACGTGGAAATTTCACTTTGTATGCTATTGTTGCTTGGTACCATCCAATCCGTTCCAACTCACAGGCACTCTATGTACAGCCGAATAAACCACTGCATAGGCCTTCACTATCCTCATAATTGTTGGGTTCAAATCCATCGTTGTAGCCTCTGTGTCCATCCATATTGTCAATGGTCTTTCTTTTTTTCTGCTTCCCCACCCACCCACCACCACGTATATACTTTACCAAGCATGATGTCCTTTTGGGGGGACTGCTCTCTTCTAACATGCCCAAAATACATGAGATGAAGTTTCCCTTTCCTTGTTTCTAAGGAGCATTCTGGCTGCACTTCTTCCAAGACAGATCAGTTTGTTCTTTTGGAAGACCACGATACTTTCAATATTCATTGTCAGAAGCTTACAAATGCATCAATTTTTCTTCAGTCTTCCTTTTACAATGTTCTACTTTCACATACAATTGAAAATATCAGGTACATCTTAGTTCACAAAGTAACCACCTTGCTTTTCAATATTTTAAAGAGATCTTATGCATGAAATTTACCTAATGAAATATCATTTGATCTTTTAATGCACTATCATTTGATCAGGCACTTCAATGAGCATTGATTAAGAATTCAAGCAAGGTGAAATGCTTGACAACTTCAATCATTTTCCATTTATCATGAAGTTGTCGATTGGTCACGTTGTAATTATTTTTTTCTTTACATCAACTTGTAATTTATACAGAAAGCCAAAATCTTCATTAGCAGGTGCTTCAAGTCCTCCTCATTTGTAACAAGCACGGTTGGGTCATCTGTTTGTAGTGGATTGTTCATAAGTCTGCCTTCCATCCTCATGCTTATTTTTCTTCATAACATCGAGTTTTTCTGATTATTCTCTCAGAAGAAATGTTAAGTAAATATATGATTGTATATTAATTATTGAATTGTCCTTAATTAAAAACATTTTATCGGGAGATAATAAAGCTATCATATCATCTTATAGCTCAATCACATGAAGCAGTATTATACAATTGCTATCACAATCAGTTTCAAACATTCTTTTCCTTCTTGAACTCCTGACATCAGCTCCCTTTTATCTCCTGCTCCACCACCACACTGTACTCCCAGAAATCCTTATTCTATTTGCTGTCTCTATAGGTTTAACAATCCTGTTTCATATAATGAAAATCATTTAAAACTTCAAGAGAGTGACTTATAGTGACATAACATATGTGAGATAAATTCAAGTATTAACAAACAGAAAAACACAGAAAATGTTGAAAATCATATTAGGCTTAATGTACATCAGGGGGAGGGGCAACTGAGGAGATTTTAATTGTTTGTCAGGTTTATCACTTTGATTTTCTATAGTCAGCTCTCCAATCTGCTTTAGTTGGTAACCACTTTCCTCCCATCTCGCTATTATGGATAGAGGAAAATTACCAGAGGCCCATTTCCTATATAGATCTCACAAATGCATCTTTGGCTTCTACTTTCATCCATAGCTTTCCACAAACCAGATTCTCACAATTTAGGTTATGATACTCCTTTGACATAGGATTATACTATCTACAAAATGTCAGTCACTGATGTTGGTGTGCTTCCTCCATGTGGATTTGCTTCATATCTCACTTCAATGGCACCTAGTTTGGAAACAAGCCTTAAAGACTCCAGAAATGTTTTTGTTTGATAGTCAAGCACCATCAAATTTCTTCACCATATTTTTCTATAGCACCCATATCTTTGGTGTTCCCTTCCATGGAATGAGTATCAAGCAGGGCCAAGATGTAAGAACTAATTGTTCTTAAGTTGAAGCTATGATTTAACATGAGCTCATAACCCATTCCATAATGTGTAGTTTTTGTTTTGATTTTATTTTGCTTTATAATCTGCAATTGCCTGCATTTGAAAACCTCCTTGTTAATTTATGGCAGATAGTCTTCTTATCAATCATCCCTTGGGGCATAATGATTTTCTTTTATAGACCACATCCTGGGCCATAAAACATGCCCGAACAAACTCAAACACATCGAGCTCATTGAAAGCATCTTCTCTGACAACAGTGATATAAAACTGGAATAAAACAATAAAAAGAATAAAGAAACAAAAACAAACACTGTAGACTAACAAAACAATTCTCAAAAAAGACTGGGAATTAGCCCAAGTAAGAGATGAAATTAGGAAATTCCTAGAAGCAAATGAGAATGTTAGCACAACATAACCAAACCCATAGGACACAGCAAAAGAAGTTATCAAAGGTCACTTTATAGAAGTTAATGCACCCATGAAAAAAAAGGTGAGAATCATATTCAGCACCTTAATAAAACACCTCCAACAATGAGGACAGAGTCAATACCATAAGACTTCCAACTGTGAAAGAAAAATAAAATAAAATTGAGCAGAAATGAATGAACTGGAAAACAGAAAAACAATGGGGAAGAACATCAACAAAGCAAAAAGTTGATTCTTGGAAATTATCAACAAATTGCTAGCAAATCTAACCAAAAAAAAAGGAAAAAGCAGATGACAATATCTATAATTAAGGATTAAACAGATGGTGTTTCAAAGGATCCAAATAAAATTTAAAAGATTAATAATGCAGTATCATGAAAAACTATATTTTAACAAATTAGATAATCTGATGCCATAGACAAATACATCAAAAAGCACCCTCTCCGCTAATTAATACATATGGACATTAAGAACTTGAACAAACTCATGCCAAAAGAATTATACAAGGACATCAAGAAACTCTCAACCCATCCTCCCCCCAAAAAAACTCAGGTCCAGATGCCTTCACAGGAAAGAACTGACAAAAATCCCATACAAACTCTTCCAGAATGTAGAAAGGGACAGTAGGGCACAACCTGCACAGTGCTCATGCTGGTCCCTAACAGAAAGAAGGAGATGGGAATTCTTAAGTGGGCACAGTCTCCCTGGGCCTTGCACAAGATTCCAAGCCTTTCAAGCTATAGTTCTGAGGGGATTCAAGATGGCATCCAAGTAGAATGACCCACCCAGTGTTTCTATAGTTAGATCAGAAAATTAAAAGATAAGGAGATCAATATTATGAGACTGGGTTTGAAAATAAGATTCAGTGTCTGGGTCATAGCTCTCCTTGAGATTTTCACCCATGGAGTGATTCAAGAACTCGCTGACATGTGTCTCCCCGCAGACTCCACTAACCCTTCACCAGATCCAGCAAGAAAGCATATGCCCCGTACCTGAAACTCACATTTTGCAATAATTTCCCAAGAGTGTTGTCTAAAGATGGTTATAATCCCAGACTCTCAGAGATCCTCCAAGAATTAGTGACAACAGGAATTCCCCTCTCTGCTATTTCGAAAGGCATGCAATTTGCACCCTCACTCACACACAAGAAGAGTGACTACATGGGTTATCCCCTTTTCCCCTCTCCTCAGCTCTGTGCCTGCCAGCATGGGGAGCGATCAATAATTAGTCACTAATTTGTAGCAATTGAGGAGCCTCTGGGATGTTTACCCATGACATAGCTGCTCAGGAGAAAGCTGGGAGTGACACAGGAGTGCAACCAGGGGAGAATTCAGATCCATGCTGTCCACAACCATGTGGATAATCTGAGCCCTCTTCCCTGGAGAACAGCGCAGCATTGCCCCTATAGCAGGGTACCCCAAAAGGCCATTTTAAAAGAAAAAAATATTTTTAAACTCCTACAATTCAAGGGTGTGTTCCTTTGCTTAATTTTGAATGTAAGCCACTAGAAACCTGCTCCTGATCTATTAAAATAGTATTAACATACCAAAACATACAGAAATCTAATCCCCAGAGCACAATGTAGGGTTTTAACATAACAAAACAGAAAAAGCCAGGGGTTGAAAGACACAGCCCAAGCCAAAAAGAGGCTCTACTAAATTCGGTTTCCAAAGAGAGTTAAAGACTGCAAGTGGCCAGAGAGTCCAGACCAGACCTACGTCCCTACTTCAGGCCTGCCTCAACCCAGTCCAGTGGCATGCCTAGCGTTGATATCCTCAGCACACCCTCAAAGGCAGCCCACTACCTCTGGCCACTGAGTCATCTTGGCAACTCACCTACACAGCAGCCTGTACCAACACCATAGTTGGTCACAGGAAGTCCCTGAAATCACTATGACCTCTCACACACAGAAAGAGCTCAGGTCCCCTAGGTCTTCTGGGAACATGGCACCCAGTTCTTCCAAAACAACATGCAAACAGCAATCTACTTCAACACCTTCAACAAGAAAACAAGAAAAACAAAATGCAACAGAGAAGTCCTAAAGCTAATGATGCTCATAGAAGAAAGAGACATTGATCTCTCACAAAAAGAAATCTTCAGATTGATGCTTGGAATAATACAGGATGCAGCGTAGAATGGGGACACAATTATAGAGGAGATGAAGTCCACAATTGAGGTGACGAATTCCATGCACCAAGGGAAAATACAAAAAGTAATGGATGAGGTAACCGAAGCAAAACAGAAGATAACAGACTTAACCAACATACTAAAAGGGGTGGAGAATCTTACCATTGGTCTTGAGGACAATCTGGCAGACTTTAATAAACAACAAAGACAGTCACACAAGTTAATCAAAGAGGCAGAAGAAAACCTGAAAACAATAACAGATGCTATAAAAAAGGAACAATATTCAAATAATTGGTCTTCCAGAACAAGAAACAATGAAATCAACAGCTAAATTAGCAATGCAATTCCTAGAAGCAAACTTCACACCCTAATGAATGAGAATGAGAAGCAGAGAGGACCCCAATTAGATTAACACCCAGGAAGAAATCTATATGGCACGCAATAATTAAATTATCCAACTTTGAGGAAAGAGGGACAATTTTTAGAGCAGCATGAATAACAAAGGCTGTAGCAAAAACATGCAATGCTGTTCAGGTAAGAATGTGCTCAGATTTATCAGTAAAAACCAGAAAGAGTAGGAGAGAATGGAGTAACATATTCTGAAAGCTGAACTTAAACTAGAGCCCTCTATCTTGCCAAGATATCTATTAGGTCAACAGTGAGGTGAGAGTCTTCTCAGACAAGGAAGAACTCAAAAACTCAAAAAAAGAAAAAAAAACTAAAAAACCATAAGACACCCAACCCTGTAGAAAATTTTTGCTTACTCACTGTGGTCAGAAGACCAACATCCACCATCCACAAGCAGGATACCACCAGAATGCACAACTCCATCCAGAAGTCAACACATTGAAAACAAAAAGAAACACTGCCTCAGAGGACAAAAAAGGGCAAGAATGAAGGCTGCTACATAAACACAACACACTGGTATCAAGGAAAATAGGCAAGCACCCAACACAAAAGATACGTGATGACAGCAATGTATCCACAAATGGTGGTAATAACTCTGCATGTCAACAGCCTGAACTTGCCATTTAAAAGACAAAGGTTAGCTGATTGGCTCAGTAAACAAAGTGGATAAATCAGTTGCCTACATGAGACACATCTTAAGCTAGCAGCCAAATAAACTAAGAATAAAAGATTGGTGGAAAATACACCAGACAAATGACAACTTATAAAAAGTAGGGTGTATGGCTTAAAAAAAAAGACAAGCATGGGCACTACATAAAGCTCAAATTATTATTTGGCAGGAACCTGTAATCATATTGAGTATATATACGACTAATGAGAAACTTGCAAAATTTGTCAAACTAACTATACAAAAGATGGAAAAAGAAATCATAGACTCAGTAATCAAAATAGGTGACTTGAATACACTGCTTTCAGAAAAAGGTAGATCACACTGAAAAAGAAAGCTGGAAAAGAAGCTGAGCAAATAGGCTACAGAGCTAAACACTACAATTAGGCAACTGGACCTAATAGAAATTTATAGAGCACACAATCCAAATGCAAAATAAATTCACATTCTTTTTTACGTTCATATGGCTCATTTTCAAAAATAGACCACATGCTGGGAAACAAGTTGGACCTGAATAAATTGAAACACATAGAGATCACTCAGATTTCCCTCTTAACCACCACACCATAAAACTAGAGATCAACAAAAGGATGAGCAGAAAGGCAAGGGAAAAAAACCGAAGAATAAATAACAATCTTCTATGACACAAATGGGTGCTGGCCAAGATTAGAGAGGAAGCTAGGAAGATTTTAGAAACTAATGAAAATGAGAATACAACTTATCAAAACCTATGTGATAAAGAAAAAGTAATTATCAGAGGAAGTTTAATAGTGATTAATGCATATGCAAAAATGGACGAGAGACTTAGGTCTGATTCACTGTCACAAAACTTCCAGCAACAATAATAGCATCAACAGAACAACCCCTGCAATACAAAAGAAAAGAAATAATAAAAATCAGGGAAGAGTTAAATGACTGGGAAGACAAGAGATCAACACAGAAAATCAATTCAGCAAAACCTTGTTCTTTGAAAGGATCAACAGAATCTGTCTACAGACCGCTGACAAACCTAACCACGGAAAGGAAGGAGCAAACATCAATATCCATAATAAGGGATGAAATCAGAAATCACAATGGACCCCAATGAGATTAAAAGCATAATCACAAAGAACTGTGAAAGTGTGTATTCTAATAAATTCAACACGGTAAACATGGACAAAAACTTAGAAAAACAATTCTCTGTATTATCTCAAATATGGTTCAAGAACCTTAAGAGACCCATTGCAAAAGAAGAAACAGATATGGTTATCAAGAGACTACCTATGAAAAAGTTCCCAGACAAGATGGCATCACTGGAGAATTCTACCAAGCATTCAGGCAAGAGCTGACACCAATCCTCCACAAATTATTCCTGAACACAAAGAAAAGATGGCAAACTTCCAAACATATTCTATGTATCCAGTATAACTTTTTTAAAAATCATTTTTGGGGGCTCCTACAATTCTTATCACAATCCATACATACATACATTGTATCAAGAACATATGTACATTTGTTGCCATGATCATTCTCAAAACATTTGCCTTCTACTTGAGCCCTTAATATCTTCTGCTCATTTCCCCCCTCCCTACCCATTCCCCTTTACCTCATGAACCTGTCATAATTCATAAATTATTGTTATTTTGTCATATATTACACTGTCCGATGTCTCCCCCCGCCTTCTTCCTGCTGTCCATCCCCCAGGGAGGAGGCTATACATAGATTCTTGTAATCAGTTCCCCCTTTCTACCCCACATTCTCTCCACCCTCCAGGCATCGCCACTCTCACCACTGGTCCTGAAGGAGTCATCTGTCCTGGATTCCCTGTATTTCCAGTTTCTATCTGTACCAATGTACATTCTCCGGTCTAGCAAGATTTTCAAGGTAGAATTGGGATCATGATAGGGAGGTAAGGGAGCATTTAAGAACTAGAGGAAAGTTATGTTTCATTGTTGCTACTCTGAACCCTGACAGACTCATCTCCTGCCCACAATGAAGACAAATGTGTTCATAAGCAAATGTAATGAAGAAAGCTGATGGTGCTCAGCTATCAAAATATATACTATCTGGGGTCTTAAAGGCTCAAAGATAAACAAGTGGCCATCTAGTTCAGAAACAAGAAAGCCCACATGAAGAAACATACCAGCCTGTGTGACCATGAGCTGTCAAAGGAAACAGGTATCAAGCATCAAAGAACAAAAAAATTATATCATTGAAAATGTGGGTGAGTGCAGATTGGAGACTCAAAGCCCATTGTTAGCCTTCCAGTATAACTTCGATACCCAAGCATGGCAAAGATCCCATAGGTATAGAGATCGATATATCTAATGAACATAAATTCAAAAATCCTTAACAAAAGATGGGCTAGCAGACTACAAAAGTATATAAAACATATCATCCATCATGATTAGGTAGGATTCATTCCAGGGATGCAAGGATGTTTTAAGAATGGCAAGTCCATCAATATTATTTGCTACATTGATTAGTAAAGGGATAAGAATCACATGATAATATTGAAAGATGCAGAAAAAGCACTTGACAACCATACAACACCAATGCTAATTAAGACACTGAAGATAGGAATGGAATGGGAGTTCCTCAAGTAAATACAAGTTATTAACACAAAGGCAATAGTCAACAACATAGTCAACAGATAAAAACGATTCCACTGAAAAAGGGCAATGAACAGCCATTAAAGGCACCCGTCTGGGAGAGGAGGAGTTATAACTGTCACCATTTGCAAACGACATGATTCAATACATTGAAAACTCCAAAAGATCCACAACAGGAGTACTGGAAGCAATAGGATAATATGGAAGAGTGGTGGGATAGACGATCAACAAACAGAAGTCAATTGGTTTGCTATATATATCAGCCAAGATTATGGGAGAGGATATCAAGAAGGCAGTACCCTTCACAATAGCCAAGAACAAAATGAAATATCTAGGCATTTAAATAACAAAATAAACAAAAGACTTAATCAAGGAAAACTATAAGATCCTACTATAGGAAACCCAAAGTGACATCACAAATAGAAGAATATCCAATGCTCGTGGATGTGAAGACTCAATAGAATGAAGTTATCAATGTTACCCAAGGCACTATAAAAGTTTAACACTATCTGGATTCAAATACCAACAACCTTCTTCAAAGAATTGGGAGAACTGACCTCAAATTTCGTATTGAGAGGGAAGAAGCCCCAAATTAGCAGAGAACTCTTCAAAAGGAAAAAAAATCAGAGGATTTGCCTTACCTGGCTTTCACATCTATTTTACAGCCACCATGGTCAAAACCACATTACTAGAATAATGCCAGATGCTCAGACCAATGGAAAAGAACAGAAAACCCAGAAATAATATATTAACTAACTGTAATAGGGAAAGGGGCTATGTTAGACAGGGTTCTCTAGAAAAATAAAAGCAGAACCCTAATGCTGTATATCTATCTCTATCTATATCTCTATCTCTATATCTCTATCTCTATATCTATAATGAAATAAACAGTTCACTAATCTATAAAGCAGTACAAATGGCTCAGTGCACCTTACTTCCATGAAACAGCTAATACACTGCAGTCCTTCAAGTCTTGAGGGCTGCCAGGTAGTCCTTCAAGATATCCGGCCACAGGCAGTAAACAGCAAGGTAGGTTACAAATAGTCAGCCAGATGACAGAGTCCTATAGTCCCCAGCTCATGTGATGTATACTCCAATAGCGTGGTGAAGCAGGTCTTGAAGGAACCTCAAACTAGTGGCACATTCTAAGGGTTAGGTGTTTCACAGGTAGTGTAGCTTGCAAGTTAAGGCAGGGAACCAGCAAGGCAGCTGCACCGTGGTCTGATCATCAAAGAGCAAGAGATAAGAGAGGTGAGGCTCACCTAACTACTTATCTCTCTGTCCTTGAATTAATCCCACATGTGTTCATTGGGATGTTGGCACAATAAATCTACCAATCACAATCCACCCCTTGCCGACTTGGCTCATTTACACAATTATTTAACCATATATAATTTCCAGACATTAATAAAGTCATATGTAACTTAACATTACACATCTATAATACATATAAATGAAAACACACAGAATCCAATTGTATCTGATACAGCATACATGAACAAAGGAAAGATATTCAATAAGCACATATAAAGATAATAAATTGACAATCACAAACCTCACTATTGCAATTGATCACATGGTCATAATTGACAGGTAGAACTACCTTCTTCCACTACCCATTCTGTATTACCTTTGACCTCAGCAAGCACCTCAGCTGGCTGCAGTTTTTTGCCTGGTGGGTGACCCAGACCTTCATTACTGAGGGGTCTGGCTCATTATAAGTCCTGTCAGAATTAGGTTGCTGTAACTTACCATTTACTTTAATCACAAGGCATGGTAGCACTAAGAGTCGGCCTATGGGAGCTCCTGAATTCCAGACATATTCTTCTTTACCTCCGTTATGTAGCCCCAGTCGAATTTCTCCTTGGTAATCAGGATCAATCACACCACTCAGTACTGTGACACCCTTCCTGACCTGTTAATCCAAAGGCATGAGAAGCTCAAAGTGACCAGGGGAGATTCTCAGCTGCCAGTTCCTTGGAATCCGTGCTATGTTTCCGGGTCGGAGAGTTCCTTCCTTCTGAATCAGCACCTCCAGGCCTGAGGAACACAGGGTTGCTGGGACAGGAAGCAAATATGCTGCAAGTGGATCACTAGAAATAATAGTGAGTGGTGTCACTCCAGCTTCCACCCCTTGGTTCATGGGCCTATGAATTCTGGTTATTGGAGACACAGCGCCATATATTAGCCACTGGTTTAGAGCATATACAGCTTCCTGGAGAACATTGCCCCAGCCCCGCAAGTTGTTGTCACCTACTTGGCACCGTGATTGTGTCTCTAGGAGGCCATTCCATTGTTCTATCATGCCAGCTGCTTCAAGATGATGAGGAACATGATACGGTTAGTGGATTCGAATGGCATGGGCCCATTGCTGCATTGCATTTGCTGTGAAGTGAGTTCCTTGATCTGAAACAATGTTATGTGGGATGCCATGCCGGTGGATGAGGCATTCTGTAAGCCAACGAATGGTACTTTTGGCAGAAGCATTGCATTCAGGGAAGGCAAATACATACACAGAGCAGGTGTCTATTCCAATAAGAACAAAACACTGACGCCTACATGATGGAAATGCTCTTATGTAATCAACCTGCTACCAGGTTGCCGGTTGATCTCCCTGATGAATGGTCCTATATCTTGGACTTAATGTTGGTTTCTGCCGCTGGCAGATGGGGCACTCAGCAGTGGCAGTGGCCAAGTCAGCCTTGGTGAGTGGAAGTCTATGTTGCTGTGCCCATGCATAACCTCCATCCCTGACACTATGACCACTTTGTTCATGTGTCCATTGGGTGATAAAGGAGTGGCAGAGGAAAGAGGAGGAGGACCAGTCTGCACAGTGTGTGTCATCTTATTCACTTGATTTTTAAAGTCTTCCTCTTCAGAGGTAACCCTTTGGTAAGCGTTCATACAAAACACGATTATCTTTACTTTCTTGGCCCATTCAGAGAGGTCTATCCAATTACCTCTTCCCCAAACCTCTTTATTACCAATTTTCCAATCATGGTCCTTCCAATTCCCTGACTATCCAGCCAAGCCATTAGCCACAGCCCATGAATCAGTATACACTCTCTCATCTGGACATTTTTCCTTGCAGGCAAACTGAACAGCCAAGTGTACTTTTCAAAGTTCTGTCTATTGGGAGAATTTCCCTTCACCACTATCCTTTAGGGAGATCCAGGAAGGGAGCTGGAGTGCTGCTGCTGTCCACTTGTGAGTGCTACCTGCATGTCGTGCAGAGCCATCGTAAACCAAGCACGGCTTTTGTGTTCTTCAAGTAAAGTATGGTAAGGAACTCCCTAGGAGGCCATAGGTGCAGACTGGGAGAAGGAAGGTAATGTGACAGGAGTGGAGACTGTGGGCATTTGGGCCACTTCATCATACAGCTTACTTGTACCTTCGGGTCCTACTTTGGCCTGATCTCATTTATACCACTTCTATTTAACCATGGAATTTTCTGGGGGGAGAGGCAGGTGTCTACTTAGTAGGGGGGATTGGGGCCGCTCCCCCCAACCCAGACCTCTCCACTGGTCCCATACTCCATGCTAGCATGTTGCACTGACATCTTGGAGCACTGGGTTGAAGTCTGGTCCCTCTTTCCCTGTGGAGATAATACAATACCCTCCCCTTGGGTGGGTTAGTGTTCTGTGCCCCTACTATCCATTTCTTTTTTAATATTTTTTTCCTTTCCCTGCCTCCTTTTTGGTTATCTACAATGTGTATCCCTGTATTAGGTCTGGTCCCTGCCATTTTACCTGGTCCTCACCTGCCCCTCCCCCCAGAGGAATTTATTTCAAAGGATGGCATTGAATCTGCAGCCCAGGAAGAGGGACATATCTGATTGGAGCACATAGGAGTAGATGACGAGGAAAGAGGAGAGAGTGGAGCACATCCTGGACCGCCAGGTCTTTAGGACAATGTTCCCAATTACAGCAGCCAGTCCATAGAGAGTACCACATGGCTGGCCTCACTATGAGACATGAGGTCCTTCACTGACCCATAACCCTACATGGGACAATGGGAGACACAGTTTGGGAATAGCGCCTAATCTGATCCTGCCACACCGAGACAAAATACTAAGGGGGTGCAGCAGGACAGCAAAATAATGGAGCAGCGAGTTCCCCAGGGAATGCTGAAGGTGGACTTTGGGGCCAGGGTATGGTGCTCCAAAAAACAGGACTGGAAAACCTTCCTAAAGGCCAACAAACAATCCTTGAACCAACTAAAAGCTTTTCTTTCTTTTTTTTTTTTGTCATTGGCTTGTTGCTGTTGTTGTTTTGTTGTATATTGTTGCTTTGTTTTGCTCTGTCTTGTTTTTGTGCATGTTATTATCTCCACAGGTCTGTCTAAATAAGACAGGCTGGATGAACAATCTGGAGGAGAAAACAACGGGACTGACAGTTCTGGTGGGACATGGAGAGAGGCAGGTGGGGGAAAGGTAGTGGTGTTAATAAACCCAGGGACAAGGGGAAAACAAGTGACCCAAATCGGTGATGAGAAAGGTGTGGGAGGCCTGGTAGGGCATGATCAAAGCTAATGTAACAAAGAGGAATTGCTGAAACCCTGGTGGGGACTGAGCATGATAGTGGAACAAGAGGAAAATCTAGGGAAAGAGAGGAAAGAGCTGGGAGACAACAGACATTTATAGAGGCCTAGATAAAGATATGTACATAGGCAAATATATTTATATATGAGAATGGGGAAATAGATCTATGCGCACATATTTATAGGTTTGGTATTAAGGTAGCAGAAGTTACATTGGGTCTCTACTAAAGTACTCCCTCAATGCAAGAATACTTTCTTCTGTTGAACTGGCATTCCAAGATGGTCACCTTCCCAACAAAATCGCTGAAGATAAAGCGGTGCATAAGCAAATGTGGTGAAGAAAGCTGATGGTGCCTGCCTATCAAAAGCTATAGTATCTTGGGTCTTAAAGGCTTGAAGGTAAACACGCAGCCATCTAGCACAGAAGCAACAAAGCCCACATGGAAAAAGCACACAAGCCTGTGTGATCACGAGGTGCCAAAGAACAAAAAATCATATCATTGTGTGCTTACCTCCCTGATATGATCGCTGAAGACAAATGGATATATAAGCAAATGTGGCAAAAAAAAGCTTACAGTGCCTGCCTATCAAAAGATATAGCATCTGGGGTCTTAAGGTAAACAAGCGGCCATCTAGCGCAGAAGCAACAAAGCCCACATGGACGAAGAACACCAGCCTGTGTTATCATGAGGTGTTGAAGGGATCAAGTATCAGACATCATCAGAACAAAAAATCTTACCATAGTGAATGAGTGGTGGAGTGCAGAATGGAGACCCAAAGCCCATTAGTAGGCCACTGGATATCCCCTTACAGAAGGGTCTCGGGGAGGAGATGAGCCAGTCAGGGTGCAATGTAGCAACAATGAAAAACACAACTTTCCTCTAGTTCCCAAATGCTTCCTCACCCCCCGCCCTCCAACCCCCCACCATCATCATACCAATTCTACCTTGAAAATCTGGCTAGACCAGAGAATGTACACTGGTACAGATAGGCACTGGAAGTACAGGGAATCCAGGGTGGACGATCCCTTCAGGATCAGAGGTGTGAGTGGCCATACTGAGATGGTAGAGGGAAGGTGGGTTGGAAAGGGGGAACCGAATACAAAGATTTACTGTGACCTCCTCCCTGGGGGGACAGACAACAGAAAAGTGGGTGAAGGGAGACATTGGACAGGCAAGTTATGACAAAATAATAAATTATAAATTATCAAGGGTTCGTGAGGAAGAGGAGAGGGTGGGGGGAATTGAGCTGATGCCAAGGGCGTAAGTGGAGAGCAAACGTTTTGAGAATGATGAGGGCAATGAATGTACAAATGTGCTTTACACAATTGATGTATTCATGGATTGTGCTAAGAGTTACATGACCTCCCATTAAAATGACTAAAAAATAAAATAAATAAAACATTGGAGTGTTGCTGTGCACTTCCAACTTTATGACTCTGTGGGTCAGACAATGCCCAATTCATGATGGGTATCTCCAGCCTCATGGTGACTTGATGGTGAGGTGTTCAGTCTCCACCAAGGCCCAGTAACAGGCCAACTGCTGTTTTTCAAAGGGGGAGTAGTTGTCTGCAGAGGATGGCAGGACTTTACTCCAAAATCCCAATGGGGCTACACTGCAATTCAACAATAGGATCTGCCAGGCTCCACATTGCATCTGTATCTACAACTGACACTTTTAGTAACATTGGGTCAGCTGGATCATATGGTCCCAGTGACAAACAACTTGCATGACAGCCTGAACCAGCTGAAAAGCATTTTATTGTTCTGTGTCCCACTCAAAATTGGAGGCCTTTCATGTCACTTGATATATAGGTTGAAGTGGAACACCCAAGTGAGGGATAGCTTGCCTCCAAAATCCAAAGAGGTCCACTAGGCATTTGTCTCTTCTTTAGTTATTGGGGGATCAGATGCAGTAGCTTATTTTTCACTTTAGTAGGAATGTCTTGACATGTCCCACACTGCTGGACCCCTAGAAATTTTCTTGAGGTGGGGGGTGCCTGAATCTTCATTGGGTTAATTTCCCAACCTCTTGTACGCAGATATTATACCAATGATCTAGTGTCTTTGCTACATCTTCCTTAGTGGGTCCAATCAGCATAATGTCATCAATATAATGTACTAGGGTGACATTTTGTGGAATAGACCAGCGATCAAGGTCCCTTCAGACTAAATTATGGCACAGGGAATAAGAATTGATTTACCCCTGGGGGAGAGTTGTGAAAGTGTGTTGTTGCCCCTGCCAGGTGAAGGCAAACTGTTTCTGTTGGTCCTTCAAGACTGGTATTGAGAAAGAGGCATTTGGTAGATCAATAGCTGCATGTCAAGTACCAGAAGAAGTATTAATTTGCTCAAGCAATGAAATCACATCTGGAACAGCAGCTGCAATTGGAGTGACCACCTGATTAAGTTACGATAATCCACTGTCATTCTCTAGGTTCCATGTCTTCTTTATAGGCCAAATAGGTGAGTTAAATGGGGATGTGGCAGGAATCACCACCCCTGCATTTTTCAAGTCTTTGATGGTGTCACTGATCTCTTCAATCTCTCCAGGAATGAGGTATTGTTTTTGGTTTACTATTTTTCTAGGCAATGGCATTTCTAATGGTGTCCACTTGGCCTTTCCTACCATGATAGCCCTTTTTCCACATTTCAGGGATCCAATATGAGGGTTCTGCCAGTTACTAAGTGTGACTATTCCAAGGATACATTCTGGAACTGAGGAAATAACCACAGGATGGTTTTGGGGTCTACTGGACCCACAGTGAGGCATACCTGAGCTAAAACTCCATTGATAACTTGACCTCCATAAGCCCCCACTCTGAGTGGTGGACCTTTGAAACACTTTGGGTTTCCTGGAATTAGTGTCAGTTTAGAGCCAGTGTCCAGTAATCCCGCCAAAATTTAATTATTTCCATTCCCCCAATGTACAGTCACTCTTGTGAAAGGCCGCAGGTTCCTTTGGAGAAGGCTAGAAGAAAGACTAACAGTATAAACATTGGTGATGTAGCAGGATCCTCCTTCAAAGGGACGCGGCCTCCTCCTCATTCAAGGGGTAGTGGGTCTGTAAACTGGCTCAGGTCTGGGACACACAGATGAAGCTGAAATCAACAAATGGGATATAATAAAGATAGAACACGTATATGCATCAAAAGATTTCACCAAGAGAGAAACAAGAGAACCCACAGACAGGGAGAGGATTGTTAGCATTGGCCCAACAGACAAAGGGCTTATTGCTAAAATCTACAATACCCTCTTACCCTGCAAAAGAAGAAAACAGTTAAAGAAGGAAACAGTTAATCACCTGCAGAAATGAGTAAAAGACCTGAAAGATATTCACTAGGAAAAGACCCAAATGGCCAATAAACATATGAGAAAATGCTCCTAATAATTAGCTATCAGAGAAATGTAAATTAAAAAACCAGGAGATCCACCTAACACCATTGAATATAGCCCAAATCAGAAAATCAGAGAGCAACAAATGTTGGAGTGGATGTGGCAAGATAAGAACTCTCCCCCATTGCGTGTGGTTGTGTAGATACTTACCGCTACTGGCGATATTTAAAGGAAATGGAAATGTAGCAAACTTACACCCCAGCAATCCTTCTATTGGGCAAATACCCAGTAGAGGTAATAAATAAACCACAACCAGTCATCTGTGTTCTACTGTTTATTGCAGCAGAATTCACAATAAAAAAAATTGGAAAGAGCCTAAATTTCCATCGATAGACAAGTGGATGAAAACTCTGGCACATCGCACAGTGGGGTGCTATGCATCACTAAAAAACACTGATGATCACATGAAACACATAGTCTCATGGGAAGAATAGGAGGATATTATGCTAAGTCATCTTATCCAGTCACAAAAGGACAAGTACAATATGAGTCCACTGAGCTAAGTATAATGAGCACAGTAGGTATAGAAGAAAAGTCACTTATCTCACACTTTACAGGTTGAGGTTGAGGTTCGGGCAATAGGGCAGTGAACAAACCAAACCATAGGATGTATATGTCAGTCTTACACAGCAAAAAGGAAAGTGAGGCGGGGAGACAGGGAGACAGTAGGATGATGGCACTTGGGGAGGAGGGCACTAATCCACCTAGTGGGAGAACATTGTTTAGGTCTCCACAGAAATGGGCATGTGAGTGTAGACCCCAGCACACACGCCAAACCTCAAGAGCAACCACATGGAGCAACTCATGAAAAGAGAGGTCTACAGGGCCATCCCCAATCAGAGACTGATATCCCCCTCCCCCCAGAAGTGTGTGATACAGAGGACAACATTAAACCTACAGGTTGGGGAGAGAGGCTGGCTTGCTATGCCCATACAGAAGCAAACCAAGAAGGATAAAGAGCGCGAGAGATAGATCCCATGCTGGCTGAGGATGACGTAACTGCATGGAGCTGCTAAGGCACAGAGACTACTGTAGAGCCAGCAACAGCTCGAGACACGGTGTCCCCTTGCTGGAGCATACTGTGACAGAGGACAATACTGGGGGCACATAGCAGGGAGTGAGTCTGGTCTGACCACCACCATATGAGGTGAATCAAGAAGGGAACATAACAGATCAGCAAGAGCAAAGCAAACCCATAAACTCCTTGAGGAACCCCCTCAAATAGACTTGAAGCTAGGAGGGGCAGCTCCTGGAATCCTCCAGAACTGGTGGGGAGATAGTCATAAACTTCGGCAGACAGACTTGGAATTATGCATGCTTTTTGTTTTGTTATTATTGTTGTTTTCTCTTTTATTCAATCTTTTGTTTTCTTTTTGTGATGTCTCTGTTATTGTTGTTTTGTATGCCTATATAAGCATGGGAAGCAAGCACGAGGAGAAAGCAACAAGACCATTGGTTCTGGAGGAGCATGTGGGGAGAAGGAGTAGGCGTAAAGGAGCAATAAGCAAACAATTCCATAGACAGGGGAACAACTATGGAATTAAAAGCAACAATGAGGAAGACATAGCTATCCCAGTGGTATTGAAGCAACAGCAAACTAGCTGAAGGAATTACTAAGAAGCAGAAGAAGGGCAAGTGTGATGGTGAAGCAGGAGGAAGGTAAATAGAAACAGGAAAAATCTAGGAAGCAAAGTTGTGGGAAAAGGTATAAATATAGGTGAGCACTTATGCAAATATATTAACTCATAAAAATAGAGGTTTGGGCATAGATACATATATTTATAGCACAATACATTGAGGAAGTGGATGGACTTTGGGCCTGTGCTGAAGCCCTCCCTCAACACAGAAATACTTTGTTCTGCCAACCTGGCATTCTGTGATCCTCACCCTCCTGGTATGATGGCTGAAGACAAAAAGGGTACATAAGCAAGTGTGGTGAAGAAAGCTGATGATTCCAGGCTATCAAAATGTATAGCATCTGGGGTCTTAAAAGACTTGCTTTTAAATAAATGACCATCTAACAGAGAAGCAGCAAGCCCACATGGAAAAAGCACACGCATCTGTGTGATCGTAAGTTGTTCACAGAATCAGGGGATAATGAGGTATTGATAAAATCAGGGAGCAGGCATCAGAAGACCCAAAACAAAAAACAATGCCAACAACATATTTTTGAGAATTTTGGGGTTTGGAGCAGAGATCCCAAACCCATCTCTTGACAATAGCACATCCCCTCACAGAATGGTCACAAGGAAGGGATGAGTCAACCAAGGCGCCTTATAGCACCGATGAAATACAAAATATTCCTCTGTTTATTTGTGGCTTCCTCATCCCACATTATCATGAACTCAGTTCTGCCTTCAGATCTGGCTAGACTGGAGCATGTAAACTGGTACTGATAGTAGCTCATGACACACGGAATCCAGGTTAGATAAATCCTAGCTCTTTAAGGCACAGAAATGGGGATAGTGATACCTAGAGGGTAGGGGGAAGGTTGGGAGATGGGGAATTAAGGGGGAGCCAATCACAATGATTGATGCATAACCCCTACCAGGGGGATTAACAGAAACATTGGTGAAGGTAGAAAGCAGTCAGTGTAATACATGAAAGCAATGATAAATATAATTGATCAAAGAGTCATGAGAGGAGGACAGAGGGAAAGAAGAGGAGCTGATACCATGAAGTTAAATAGAAAGTAAATGTTTAGAAAATGAAGATGGCAACATATGTAAAAATATGCTTGATACAATTGATGAATGGAATGTTATAGGAGCTGTAAGAGCCCCTAATAAAATGATTTAATAGTAATTAAAAATATAGGGGCAGAAAACTCCCAAACTCAATCTATGAAGTCAGAAAAACCCTGATTCTAAAATCAGTCAGGGACCCCACAAAGATAAACATTTATAGACCAATATCCCTGATGAACTTAGATACAAATATTCTCAGCAAAATCTTGGCCAATAGATTCCAATAATATATCAACAAAATAATATATCATGACTATGTAGCATTCATGCAGGAAAGGTCCAACATTCATAAAAATATTAGCTCAATCCACTACATTAACAAGAACAAGAAAAATATCTTATGATTATATTAATCAATACGGGACAAGCATTTGACATTATCCAAAACCCATTCCTCCTAAAAGCTCTTAAGAAGATAAGAACAGAAAGGAAAAGCCTCAATACAATAAAGGACATATATGAAAAACCAATAGCTAGTATTATAATCCATGGGCAAAAGCTGAAATCATTTCCACTGAATAAGGGAACCTGGTGAGAATGTCCTTTATCCCCACTCTTCTTCAACACTGTGCTGGAAATCTTAGCCAGTACCAGGAGATAATGTCAAGAAATCAAGGGAGTACAATTTGGAAATGAAGAAGTGAAACTTTCACTATTTGCAGATGATATGGTTTTATATAGACAGCTCCCCGCAATAGTATTGTTTGAAGTAATTGAGGAGTTTAGAAGAGTATCAGGATACAAGTCTAAAAAGCAGAAATCAATTCCTACATACCAGTGCTGAGAAAGATACTAAAAAAGACATTAAGATAACCATGTCATCTCCAATAGACACAAAAAGCTGAAATACCTAGAAATAAACCTAACAACGAAAGACCTGTAGGAAAAGAACTACAGAACATTATTACAAGAATCCAAAAGGGGCCTGCCTACACAAATGAAAGGATATCCTGTGTTCATGAATCAGAAGACACATATTGTAAAATTGTCAATACTACCTAAAGCAATCTACTAATTGAATGCAATCTCAAGCCAAATTCTAGCATCATTCTTTGCAAAAATGAGAAAACAAGTTACCAACCAGGATAGGCAGATAACTTCTCAAAATGAGCAAAGTAGGTGGTCTTGCAGTACCTGATCTCAAGACCTGCAACACAGCCACAGTTGTCAAAAGAGCCTGGAAATGGTATAATGGTAGATACACAGCCAATGGGCCAGGGCAGCATACCCAGATATCAAAACATCCCCATGCAGAAAACTGATTTTTGACAAAGTCCAATAAGCAATTAATGCAAAGGCAATGATCTCTACAATAAATGGTTCTGGAAGAACTGGATATTCAATTGCAGAAGAATGAAAGAAGAATTGTTCTTTCACGGGGTCAGAGTACTTACACATGGCATGGTGTGAGTGAAAAAGTGCCTTTCTCAGTTTTAAGTGTAGATTAAAAATGAAAAAGACTGCCTGCTATCCAGTCAATGCTGACGCATAGTGACCCTACAGGACAGGGTAGAACTGCTGCCCGTGGGTTTCTGTGACTAACTTTGCGGGTATATAAAGCCCCCTCTTTTTCTCAATAAGCAGATGGTGATTTCGATCTGTTGTCCAACATGAATTGTAGCCAAACACATAATACTATGCCACCAGGACTCCAAGTACTGACCTAGCTACTCTAGTGTGTGTTTATGACGAGTTAAGAAGTACCTCACCCCGATGTTAAACAGAGATTTTTTTCTGTCTGAAACAAATTAAATGGGTAGTTTGAGAAATTAATTAGTCTTTCTTTAAATTACAACAGCATGTGTTTTAATAGATTACTGTGAGGCACAAGGCAGTCTATTCGAAGCATCCAGCTCTTTCTATAACAGAATATGTGGTGTTCTTACTGCAGTTACTACTCGATTGTTTAATGATGTTATAATTGAGAAAATCAGATTAATCCTTTAGCAAATACTAGCACATTCCCTTGTGATTTTTATGAGAAAATTGAATATCTCAAAATATTACTTAGCACTCTAATATTTAGGGGAATTGAGCCTCATACTGAAATAAACGTTGAGTATTTTTCTCTACTAAGTGGGTACATACTCCAAAAAATATTCATTGTCTGTTCAGTGACTATAATTTAGTACAAGTCAAAACATTATTCCTTTTTGACTTTCTAACCAGAATAAGCTTTGAGCAACTAAGTAAAATTTTACTACTCTTTTTTTAAATTGTAACCCAGCAACTCTAGTTGTATAAATGATTATTTCCTAGGAATATGCAACATAGGAAATGATGTGAATATGGTATTTGTTCCATAGTGGTTACCACTTTGGAAGTAATGAGCTACTCAGGGGGAGAAAGAGGTGGCATTCTACTTCCGTAAAGAGTTGACATCTCAGAACTTAAAGGATGCAGTTCTCTCTTGTCCTATGGGATCAAAGGGAAGTCAGAATGAACAGATGGCAGTGAGTTTTTGATTTGTTTTATCAGCTTGAAGAACACAGTAATAAGTGTTCCCTCTACGACTTTATGTGATATGTCTCTAATCAATTATTTTCTTTTTTGCTTTATATTTGAATTTTTTTAAAAGAAATAGAGCTCTGATGGGACAGGAAGCTAAGGGTACCCACCCTAACACTGTGAAAATGGAGATCACTGGACCTTGGGTGCAACCCCTGACTTAGTGGTTGTCCAATGAAAGAGGATCCAGAACCACCATATTGTTGGTACCTTAATGCTCCCCTTGCATTAATATAACAGGTATTAATCTGATAAACAAGGATCTGTCCTTGTAAGAAAGGGTACAGGAAATATCCTCTAACATTAACCCCCCCCACCCGCTCAATGTAAACAGAGCTCAATCAATTAAAAAATCAATTTATGCAAAGCAACAACTCATAGATTGTAGCTCCCAATTAGACTGTACTAGCATAAACTCATCATATCAACAATACCTTAAATTCTATGCCTTTGGCTAAATTACTGATGATATCAATTCCAGGAGGTGATTGACAATTATTTTTAAAAAATTTCTTTTGGGTTTTTTAGGAAGTTTGTTTGGTTGGTTTGGGGCTTTTGTTCTTCTTGGTTTTGATTTTTGTCATAATATGACCTCCAAAGTTAACCAGAGTTGTTCATGACCTTTGGACAAGCAGATGGATCCCGGGCTCTAATATAATTCTAGCCACAATCCAAGAACAAGTCCTTATGACATGGCACTAGTTGATACTCGCCGTCATGAAGAGATCACTGAAGATAAGGCTGCTACAGTTAAGTGTGTTGAAGAAAGCTGATGGTATCTGCCCAGCTATCAATTGGAATAGTGTCTGGGGTCTTAAAGGCTTGTATTCAAACAAGCAGCCACCTAAGTGAGACATCAACTAAGTCCACATGGAAAAGGCACATCAGCCTGCGTGATCCAAAGACAATGCTAAGAAAATCCAAATATGATGAAGGGAAAAGTATCAGAGATTTTATTGTAAACGCCCAATTTATAGAAGATTATGGAGGTCAGTGAGGGCTCAAAATTTATCTGCAGAGTATCTCTTCAGATTAAGCCTATGGAGCATTCCCTCTAAAAACAGAAGTACTTCAGTAACTTTACTATAAGACAGAGATTATCGTAAACTTGATTGTGATGGATCAAACCATAGTATAATATGATACATAGTCAGTTGACCTCCCTCTTGACCTAACCCGAATTTGCTTTAGACTCAAATATTTCTTGCTTGTTCCATGATAAAAATTGATTTTTTTGTCTTTTTAAATATTTTTGTGATATTTTCATTCTTACTCTTTATTTTTATCTTTATATCCTTATTATTTTCTTCTTTCTGTCTTATTTTGTTGTTTATGGTTTCTGTTATGTTCCCCAGTTTAGGAAGCACAGATGTGTAGAGTGGATGCCTGAAGACAATAATTTAAGCAGTGGCTTAAGGAAACATGGGTGAGGGGAAGATGGGAGCAAACAATGAACGTAGGAGGTGGGAAGGAAATACTAAAGCTGCTAAACTACGGACATGTATGGTGTGAATATTCTATCAAGAAAAATACTACTCTCCCGCCCTCTGAAAAAAACAAAAGAAACCAAATTTGAGCAGGGGTTAAGGAGGAAGAGTTTTGTTTAGGGTGCATGGAATTTATGTTAATGGTGGTGGAATAATTTAGAAAAGGAATCAATATTGGATGTGCAACATTAAGAATATAATCAATGGCACTGAATTATACATGGAGAGATGGTGAATTAGAGAATATTTTGTTGTGGATATGTTTGCTACCATTAAAACCTAATTACACAAATAATACTGAGTACAAGGAAGAAAGCTATCTAAAATTGACTGTGGTAATAATTGCTCAAATATTCTTGGTATGATTAAACTAGTGAATTGCATTAAATGTGGATAAAGTGCCAATAAATCCATTAAAAACAAATAAACAAGAAAAAATTGCTTCTGGAATTACCCATCAATCTAACGATTTTAATTTTTAATTTCAGTTGTTTTAGAATGACCAAATTCTAGATGCATACACACATAATAGTAAATGTACTATGACTTCATTTTAGAAGAAAATAATTCTTTATGAAAGTTACTATGGTTGGTGATAAAATTTAAACGTGACACTGGAAAATAAATTATATCATAAGTATAAAAGTATTTTCATTTTGGAAAATAATTTCAATAAATTACATTGATATACATTTTAAATGTTGAAAATACTTCTCTATTATGTGAATAATCATTACAATATTATTACAAAGTCATTGTCATGATAATTAAAAAATAATTCCTGGAGTAGCACAATATAATAGATTACTGTGATCATTTTTTCCTGTAGATATTTTATGACTTTGTAGGAAGTAAATTGTATAAAGCTCTAAAGACAGAATGACTATAAGAAATACACTGGCATGAAAAGTAACTTGCCATCTCATTATAAAACAGTTTTTATTTATTTTAATTTTCAAGTTTAAAACATGAAATGTAAATTATAGCTTCTACATAGTTTTTCTTATTCACTAATCTGGCCAGTGAGTCTTTATTGGTGAAGTAATTGCCTTTTCTTCTTATATTAGGACATTTTCAACTTTAGACCATAACAATCTTATAATCATTTGACTTTTGTTTTCTCTTTAGGTTATCTTACATAGATGTGTTAAATTTTCAAAATAATTGGTAAATGCTCTCCCCCCCAAATTTTTGTATCTTACATTTTTAGAAACATGCAGGTAATCACTTACCAATAGAAGATACTCTGAAAAATAATCTAAATCTAAGAAATTATTAAAGCAAGAAGGCATCTGTATTTCCTTCCATTGTCACACTGAGATGTTCAACAGGTGCACCCAATACTTATTTGAAGTTTTTGGCATAAAACACCTTTGTCTAATCTCTGTTTGCTCTATTATTCGTGCCTAGGCACTGTAAATCTTGAGTAAAGTTTGGCCAAGACAAAGCAGAGTGTGTGGCCTACTATTCTTCTCATATTTTATTCCTTTAAAATGCCTTGCATAATTACTTATGCAAGCACATCTTCTTCAAATGTCCTTAGATTCAATTATTCCCATCATACTTTTGCTCTCATTAGTGAAGGATTTAATTGAATATTTTTGGCATGTATTCATTCTACAATTACATGAGGGTCATGTTTTCTAACATTTAGAATACTACACTTTGACAGAAACCCTGTGTGAAGGCAGAAAACACAGTTGTTTTTTTTTAATTTCCTTTTTTTCTTGTTGCCTTATTTAAATTTATATTGTTGTCGAGGTCAATTAAAGTATTAGATTGGTTAATATTGTTCCCCATGTAGTACTTTCAATTTCACTGGTATGCTACATCATATCAATTCTAAAGTCTGTTTATTAAATATCCATTCAACTGCAATCTTGCAGAACAAAAGAGACCTTAGAAATGCAAGGTATCTTATTGCTTCTTGGAAGTAAACTAAAAGCCTGATCCTGAATGTAAAGTGCTGCTGGCTTCAACTTTGTGAAGCAGTATTTCTCTTCCTGTCAGATGAGATCAAGAGGGTAGAAAAGTTCTAGCTTACCTCCACATTTGAAGGGTGTTTAATTGTAAGGTTATTTGAGTTCATTAATTGCACCACCCTGTGATCATAACGAGAGACAGAATAAAATGCTGCATTCAGAGAGCACAGCGTTCTATGAGAGGCTTGGGCCAATGTGGCAGAAACCTTCTTATTTAATTATTCCAAGAATTCCCACTACTAAAACTTACACATTTATTGAGCCTGGGAAGAGTTCTTCAGAGAACAATAAAAAAGGAGAGACAGTATGCATGCAATGCTACAAGATAGTCAAGACAATAGATAGCAAAAATGTCTGTCTGCTTAGGAATCTTTGCCCAAATATGAAAGCATGCAAATACATGTGGCTAATACTGTTCAGAAGTTCAAATTTACTTACATATTGCTCTTTTCCTTATCTTGGTCACACCTTCGTCAGGTTTCTTTCTTTACTACAAGTGAGTGGACTCTGCTTATTTCTAAGCCTGAACAAAAGGTAACAGTCGCTTTATTAGTTTTTCTGACACTCTGCTTACCGTGATGCCTAAAACAATTGTCCGTAGCTACCACCCATCCCCATAGGACTTGGAAAAGGGACGGGAACAGTGCTTTTACTTACTGATGAAAGAGGACGGACACACCGATCCTATAAAATGCCCAACCCTTGCTTTATAAGTGGATATCCGAAGTTCTTGTCTTCCCAAGTCATTCAAAAACAAAGGATTGAATAATCCAACTATGGCTAAGATTCTCTCCTTTCCATGTTTCTCAACACTGCCCACCCCCTACCTCAGCAAAACCTACCACAGGAAATTCTTAGTTAAGGGTACTCTTGGGAAACTAGGCTGGCCATGGATTCAATCATGCTGGTTTCCTATCCAATGATGTAACATTTACATCACACTTGCCCATTTTTAAATAGTTCTGTTTATTTGAAGCCTCTATAAAAGAAAGACAAATTTTCTCTAAATCTTAGGCATGCTCGTGATCTTATGTTCTGGAACTTTTCCTATTGCAATACACTTTCCCTCACTAATCTGTTTACCAGCTCTTTCTATCAGAATAAAGGATCATTTATTTACTCATAAATACTTAGAGTGAGGAATTTCATGAACCTTATATCAGAGATGAAATATATATGCATATGTATGCCCAATGTAGTAACCCCAGATTAACAAATAGAGGATAAGAAGACTGACATATTTGTTTATTAGAGAAGGCTTATTAACATCTTTTGATATGCAGATGATGCAATCTTGCTTGCTGAAATTGAGGATGACTTGAAGCACTTGCTAATGATGATCATGGATCACGGCCTTCAGTATGGACTGCAACAAAATGTGAAGAAGAACAAAATCCTCACAACTGGACCAACGGGTGATATCATGATAAATTGAGCACAAATTGAAGCTGTCAAGGATTTTTTTCTTGCTTGGATTCACAATCAGTGTCCATGGATGTAGCAGTCAGGGATCAACTGTCACGCTGAATGGAGTAACTCTGCTGCAGACCTTTTCAAAGTGTCAAAGAGCCAGGGTGTCACTTTGAGGACTAAGGCATGCCTCATGAAAGCTATGATATTCTCAGTCACCTCATATACCGGTGCAAGTTGGACTTTGAAAATGGAACACCAAAAAAGAATGGATGTTTTTGACTGTCCCATGGGCTGTCAAAAGAGCAAACACATCTGTCTTGGAAGAAGTACACCCAGAATGCTCCTTAGAAACAAGGGTGGTGAGACTTCAATTTAGATACTTTGGCCATGTTATTAGGAGACACCAGTCCCCAGAAAAGGACGTGAAGCTTGGCAAAAGGAAATGCCATCACAAAACAGGAAGACCGTCGACCAGATGGACCTAGCCAGTGGCTGCAACAAGGGGCTAGAACCCAGCAACGAATGATGCAGGTCAGGTCACTGTTTGAATTTACTTCTGTCCTTTTGCTGCGGTTTTGTGTCTTAGTGCTTGTTCCTTTTAATTTTCTCTGCTATATTCATTTTATTTGTGGAGTTTTGCTTTTTTCCCCCTTTGCTGATGTTTTAATTGTTACTACATTTTTGTTATTTTCTTTTGTATGCAGATTATACATTTCTCTGAAGTTACTTTGGTATTTACGACTTTTTCTCAAGTTTAAAACAGTCTATTTCCTCCTGAAATCTAATAAATACCCTCTCCATTAGAAAGTCATTTACTTACATTGTTCTCTCTCATTACTTTTTAATGACCTTCATTGTGGATTGATATCTCCTGCTGCAGAGTTTGAGTTTTGTGACTCTGTTTCATTTTGATTACTGCAATGGTTTGGGTGCGTTCTGGGTGGTGGTGTCTTATATATTGTTCTAAGGTTGATGTCTGCTGCTGTTAATTCTCTGTGACAATAACTCCCTTTAGTAATTTTTAGAGTTTCATCTGGGTTCACAAATCTGCTTGCTTCTTATCTGGAAAAGACTTTATTTCCCACTTGTATTTGAGGAATAATTTTTCTGTGTATAAGGTAGTAATTGTCACTTTTTTTCTCACAGTTTCAGGGCACCAATTTTTTACTTAGAATTGATTTTCTTACATCTTGGTTGAAAAGAAAAGTTTCTATGGATCTATTTATGTCACCAGTTTTAATAAAAGCCCTGTAAAAAGACCTCTTTGAATTGTTAAAAACAAAGATGTTGCTTTGACTATTAAATCGAACCTGATCCAAACCATGATATTTTAAATCATATGCATATATGAGCTATGCCATGAAAAAGAAAAAACAAAGAGCAATTGGTTAATTCTACCTGTGAAGTTGGAGAAGAATATTGATTAGGATAGACTATCAGCAGAATAAGCATATCCATCTTGAGGGAAATACAATCATAAAATTCCTTAGAAGTGTGGGTTAGATTTACCCCCAATTAATTTGGACACATCTTTGGGAAGGACCAATCACTGAATGAAGATATAGTAACAGGTACTATAGAGAGTCAGTAAAAGAGAGAGAGAGAGAGAGGCAGAGAGAGAGAGAGAGAGAGAGAGAGAGAGATCCTCCTCCATGAGATGGATTTACCCAGGGGCTATAATAATGTCGTCAAACATGACATTGACCGTGATGATACCACAAGACTAGACAATGTTTTCTTTTGCTGTATATGAAGTTAATAAGAGTTGGAGCTAACTCTACTGGACATATCTGATCAGAGCACACAGGAGCAGATGAAGGGGGAGTAGGAGACAGTGGAGCACATCCTGGGCCACCAGGCCCTGAGGACGATGACCCCAATTAGAGCAGCCAGTCCACAGAGAGGACCACATGGCTAGCCCCACTAGGAGACATGACATCCCTCACTGACCTATGGCCCTGCGGGGGACAGCACCGGAGACACAGTGTGGGAATTGTGCCAGACCTGATCCCACCACACCGAGGCAAAGCACTGGGGGAGTTCAGCAGAACAGCAAGGGAATGGAGCGACAAGGTCCCCAGGGAATGCTGAAGGTGGACTTTGGGGCCAGGGTATGGTACCCCAAGAGACTGGACTGGAAAACACTCCTAAAGGCCAACAAATGATATTTGAACTAACTACAAGCTTTTCTTTCTTGTTGTGTTTTGTTTTTGTCTTGTTCTTTGTCAGTGGTTTGTTGTTGATTTGTTGTATATTGTTGTTTGGTTTTGCTCTGTCTGGGTGTGGCAGGCCTGGTAGGGCATGATCAAGAGTAATGTAATGAAGAGGTATTGCTGAAACCCAGGTGGGGATGGAGCATGATAGTGGGAGGAAAGTCAAGGGAAATAGAAGAAAGAGCTGGGAGGCAAAGGGCATTAATAGAGGTCTAGACAAAGACATGTACATATGCAAATATATATATATGAGGATGGGGAAACAGATCTATCAGCCTAAATTTATAGGTTTAGTATTAAGATGGCGGAAAGACATTGGGCCTCTACTCAAGTATTCCCTCAATGCAAGACTGCTTTCTTCTATTAAATTGGAATTTTATGATGGTCACTCTCCCGACACAACCTCTGAAGCCAAAGATGGTGAACAAGCAAATGTGGTGAAGAAAGCTGATGGTGCCCGGCTATCAAAAGATGTAGTGTCTGGGATCTTAAAGGCTTGAAGATAAACAAGCGGCCATCTATCTCAGAAGCAACAAAGCCCACATGGAAGAACACACCAGCCTGTATGATTGCGTGCTTCCAAAAGGATCAGTTATAAGGCATCAAAGAAAAAAATTGTATTATTGGATGCACAACTCCATGATATGATCGCGGAGGACAAAAGGGTGCATAAACAAATGTGGTGAAGAAAGCTGATGATGTCTGGCTGTGTGCAATCACAAGGTGTCGAAGGGATCAGGTATAAGGCATCATCAGAACAAAAAAAAAATCTTACCATAGTGAATGAAGAGGGAAGTGCAGAGTGGAGACCCAAAGCCCACTTGTCGGCCACTGGAGATCCTCTTGCAGAGGTGTCTAGGGGAGGAGATGAGTCAGTCAGTGTGCGATGCAGCCCCAATGAAGAATGCAGCTTTCCTCTAGTTCCTAAATGTTTCCTCCACCGTCCCCCCCACCCACTATCATGATCCCAATTCTAACTTGCAAGTCTGGATAGAGCAGAGGATGTACACTGTTGCAGATAGGAGCTGGAGGCACAGGGAATCCAGGGTGGATGATACCTTCAGGACCAAGGGTGTGAGTGACGATACTGGGAGGGTAGAGGGACAGTGAGTTGGAAAGAGGGAACCAACTACACGGATCTACATGTGACCTCCTCCTTGGGGGATGGACAACAGAAAATGGGGCGAAGGGAGACATCAGACACGGAAAGATATGACAAAATAATAATTTATAAATTATCAAGGGCTCATGAGGGAAGGGGGAGCTGGGAGGGAAGGAAAGAAAGAGGTCCTGATGGAAAGGGCTTAAGTGGAGAGCAAATGCTTTTAAAATGATGAGGGCAATGAATGTGTAGAAGTGCTTTACACAATTGATGTATGTATATGTATGGAATGTGATAAGAGTTGTATGAGCCCCTAATAAAATGTTCAACAAAAAAAAAAAACAAGCTATAAAGGAGGTGTCTACTACATTGTTGAAAAATAGTTTTAAGCTGCATAAATGTAGCATCTATAAATATGTCTACATTACTCACTGGCAGGAAACTTTTTTATATTTAATTTTTCATTCAGTCATTTATTTACATGGCTGATTTACAGAATAT
Organism: Tenrec ecaudatus; assembly: GCF_050624435.1. NCBI lineage: Eukaryota > Metazoa > Chordata > Mammalia > Afrosoricida > Tenrecidae > Tenrec > Tenrec ecaudatus. The sequence continues at coordinate 240,364,809 of NC_134531.1, forward strand.
TTGCTAAGATACTATGAAACTTCTTACTAAAAAATGAAAAACTGGGATGGGCATTAGTTAACTTTAATTTATCATCTAGTTATTGTCATATATTTAAAGTGAAATATTTGTAGGTTAAATTTGAAAGAAACAGGAAAAAGAGAACATTAAATTGAGGGGTTTTTTTGCCTTAAAATATGATCAATATTTTATAGCACTATTGATATTTGTCCTCATAAAATCTGAACATCAATAATTGCCTATTGAGCATGTTGATGATAGGAGTCACATCAGAATTTGTATTAGTTAAGATAATCAAATTGTCAAATGATGATGTCCACTCATTAAAAGCTAAAGCTGATGGATACTTAGTTATATCTTTTCTTAATCTATTCAGAGAAGAGTAATTAAATTCTATGCCTTTCTTTCAAAAGTGGTTATTATAATAATAATGTTGGATTTAATTGACACACTTTTAAAGTTATTTTGTTACTAACAGCATATCTTATTTGAGTTTTAGATTCAGATGTCTTTTATATTTCAATATCGTTGCAATAAACATGGCAATATAGCCTTTTTATTATTCTGAATATTGTTTAAGACATTTACACATTTACAAAGATTGTTTTGCCTATCTATATATTGTGAAATTTTCATCGAAGTATAGAATTGTTGGCTGAAAAATTCACAAATTTTCTATTCTCCAAATTAATTGTTTTGTGGCTTAAATTTAATGTAAAATTTAAATTTTTTCTGCATCTCTGAATTATACTTATGAAGACATCTCTCATGTAATTAGTCATATTCTAATGCTATTAATTTCATATTAAGCACAGGATCTTGTGGGAAACCACCTTGGATGAAGAGACTATAGATGTGTATTTAAATGCTATCTCTTTAAATTTTATAGGGAGGACATTAAACATTGTGGTGACGTAGAGTATTGATTCAGTATTTTTCTTAGGAAAATTGTTAGTTACTGTTGGTTCTAACTCGTGGTTCACATATAATGGAATGAAGCCTTATTCATCCTGTGCCATCTTCACTATCATTAATATGTTTGGTCCAATTGTTATAACCACAGTGCTAATCCGTTTTGTAGAGAATTTCCTTAATTTTTGCTAAACATCTCCTTTCGAATATCATATCCTGTTTTTAGTGATTGGTCTTTTCTGATGACGTATACAAAGTTAGCAAGGCAAGTCTAACTATTTAAAACTCGAAGGAGTATTTTTTTAACCATTTTATTAGGGGCTCATACAACTCTTATCACAATCCATAAATATACATACATCAATTGTATAAAGCACATCTGTACATTCTTTGCCCTAATCATTTTCTTTTATTTTTTCCTTTTCTTTTATTACATTTTATTAGGGGCTCATACAACTCTTATCAAAATCCATACATATACATACATCAATTGTATAACGCACATCCGCACATTCCCTGCCCCAATCATTCTCAAAGCATTTGCTCTCCACTTAAACCCTTTGCATCAGGTCCTCTTTTTTTTCCCCCTCCCTCCCCGCTCCCCCTTCCCTCATGTGCCCTTGGTAATTTATACATTGTTATTTTGTCATATCTTGCCCTATCCGGAGTCTCCCTTCCCCCCCTTCTCTGCCGTCCATCTCCCAGGGAGGAGGTCACATGTGGATCCTTGTAATCAGTTCCCCATTTCCAACCCACTCACCCTCCACTCTCCCAGCATCGCCCCTCACACCCTTGGTCATGAAGGTATCATCCACCCTGGATTCCCTGTGCCTCCAGCCCCCATATGCACCAGTGTACAATCTCTGCCCTATCCAGTCCTGCAAGGTAGAATTCGGATCATGGTAGGTGGTGGGAGGAAGCATCCAGGATCTGGGGGAAAGCTGTGTTCTTCATCGGAACTACCTCGCACCCTGACTGACCTATCTCCTCCCCTAAACCCCTCTATGAAGGGATCTCCAGTGGCCGACACTTGAGCCTTGGGTCTCCATTCTGCTCTTTCCCCTTCATTCAATATGGTATATATGTATATATATGTGTATATATATATATATATGCAGATATATGCATATACATACACACATAAATATACATATATATATATCTATTTTTTTTTTGCATGATGCCTTATACCTGGTCCTTTTGGCACCTCGTGATTGCACTGGCTGGTGGGCTTCTTCCATGTGGGCTTTTTTGCTTCTGAGCTAGATGGCCACTTGTTCACCGTCAAACCTAAGGAGTATTTTTATTGGACTAACTCAAGGACAGACTATTTAATTTTTGTGATTGTCATGTGTATATGTAATATTCTTCACAACACTATAATTGAAATGGTTATTTTTAATATATTCCTTTATAATTGCCCAATTTTCACATTCATATGAGGTGACTTAAAGTCCCATGACTTCAATCTGCATAGCTTAGTCTTTAAAGTGACAGCTTTGCTTTCTAACACTTCAAAGAAGACTTTTGCAGAGATTTGCCCAGTGTAATATCCTATTTGATTTACTGAATGTTGCTTTCATGTGTTTATTGTGAACAAAGAAAAGGAAATTCTTGACCACTTCAATTTCCTCACCCTTTACAATGATGTAACTTATTGGACCAGTTGTGAAGATGTAACTTTCCATTGAGTTGAGGTGTAATCTATCTTGGAGGCTATTGTCTTTGCCCTATGGCAGTAATTCCTTCAAGGAATTTTTACTATGCGGAATAGATGCAATTATGTGTGCAAACACGGCCACTGGTGCTGCATGGGTGCTCTGGGCGCTGTAGATAACACATGCAGCAGCGCTTCATACTAATGGGTAGCATTTTATTCCTTTGAATCTTTATATTGAAACAAATAGATGGTTTAAATGTTGATTTTCAATTATTTTTTTAAAAATATGGTCATAAGGAAGAAAAGACAATTTCAGAATTCATGGTTTTAAGGTTATTGGAATGAATAAAATGATGAAACTAACTGTTAACCATAAAGTAAGTCTTTCTTGGAATATTTTGGGTCATAAAACACCTTTTTTAAAAAATAAATAAACCAATTAAGATATAACTGACCAGTGATCCCTATTTAATTTTCTTTGGAAACGCTGCTGAGAATAGGAGGAAGTTAGTTGATGGGTACAGATGCCAAGTAGACATAATAAACAGTTGCATACACTTGATATTTGAAAGACTTGGGACTGCTAATAGAAACATTAAATCAAACTATTATTCAATTAATACTAGTTATTAATCTTTTGTGTGACATCTCTTATTTCAAAAATTTCATTTGAACTTTTTCTAATCCTAATAAATTTGGATGTTACCATGTTTCATGATTGTGGATCCAAGCAAGACAAAATTGTTGACAACTTTAACTCATTCTCCATTTATCTTAATCTTGCATACTGGTACAGTTGTGAGGACTTTCAACTTCCTTATATTGAGTTGTAAACTATACTGAAGGCTATCGTCTCTGATCTTCATCAGCAAGTGCTGGAATTCCTGCTCACATTCAGCAAGTAAGGTTGTGTCACCTGCGTATTGCTGGTTGTTAATGAGCATTCCTACAATCCTGATGTCACACTCTTCTTCATGTAATACAGCTCCTCTGTTGATTTGCTCAGCATATAGATTGAGCGAGTATGGTGAGAGGATTCTATCCTTGATTGTAAGGAACATTATAACTGTACTTTTTACAGGACAAATTTGTTTGTTCTTTTGGTAGCCTATGATACTTTCAATACTTTTTACCCTAGACCAAATTCATCAATTCTTTTACAGTCATCCTTATTCAATAGCTAACTTTCAAATGCATATGAGGTGATTGAAAATACCATGACTTGAGTCAGATGAATCTTAGACTTCAAAGTAACATCCTTGCTTTTCTTCACTTTAAAATTCATGACCTGGTCCAAGAATCCGTTAACCTGGGTAGAAAAGCGAGGTGGCCCATGGGTACCAGGTGAGGCAAAACAAGGCAGTGACCCGCATTGAGTTGACCTGGCCAGATAAGGTGATGATTTTGAGCCTGTGAACTGGTGCATATTCCTGCTGACTTTATGGATGGCCTGTCCTGATTTGACTTTGCTTATGGATGCAAACTCACAAGCTTCCAACTGTAATGAAGATTCATCACATCAGAGAACATGCTTGTCTCCTGAGAACAATGGGTTGAGGTAAGTGGGCAGCAGAGAAAGTGGATACTCAAGTGGGGATGAAAAAGGCACGAAGGGACTGACTTACAAACGTGCACAGGTGGTGGAGCATATTCATAGGCTTCTGGGATTATGGTATAGGTGTTCACCTACCTACAAGTGTAGTGTTAAGTATAGATTTTTTTCGTTTTGTTCATATATAGAGTATTATGTTTAAATGTGACTGTCGCATTTTGAACTATATGCATTTTTGTTTTATCCTGTTAGGTTCAAATATAATTTTATTACTATTTTATTTAAAAATCATGTATGATTAAAAATTTGTGTAAAAATATCAAGTTGACAAGGGGTGGTCTATGGTAGTTACACTGTGATAAATACAGTGAAGGGGAGGAGTTTAGCCTGTCAATCAGGTCACAGACTGATTGGTGCCATCTAGTGAGGGTGGCCTTCTCATGAGGATTCTGGGAACTTATTCTCTTTCTCCCTGGAGGAGAGCCACACTCTCTCTCTCTGCTTCACCTTCCTGTTGGTAAGTCACATGGAGCCACACTGATGGCAGCCAGAGCCACGGAGATGCATTCACCCACACTGAATCCTTAAGACTTTTTACCCACTGACCTGTGATCTTCCTGCATTTGGCATCATTGCATGTGCTGTGTAAGTCTGAAGAGGAATTTATGGGCCAGTATGGGGCTTGTGGCCTAATATCAGACTTAGGCACTTGCTCTGGACTGGGCTGCAATATTTTCTTAATATGCAATGTTTTCTTAATATGCAATGAATCTTTGATATAAATTTCTTTCTTAAACACATATGTTTCTCTAATGAAACCAGAATAACTCTCTCTCTCTTCATCTCTCTCTCTCTCTCAAGTGTGGAAAGTTGCATTATAAGACAGGTATTAACACAAGTATGTTGATGTTCCCAATAACATTTCAAGGTTTATCTTAAAGTTTGAGCTTCTTGTGGGTCTAGATTTTTCCACTGTCTCCAGATGACTCCCATTGCTTGTTGAGTTTGAGGTAAGGAAACTAAAGGATTCCCTCGTTTTTGTTTTTTGAACAAAATTTTAATTGTTCAGTGTGTTTGTTTTACACAGCCCCAATTCTCTCATAGTCCTTTGTTCATAACTTGCTTGCAGGTCCTGTGCTCATTCTCCTAGCCTGAAGGGCAGAAAGTCCTTTTCTGTCCCTGTTATTCTGCCATGAAGAGAGAAGACACTGATTTGTTTGGGAGAAATGGACACAGACCAATCTAGATGTTTCAAGCTGGTAAAGGGCACCATTCCCCTGTGAATGTGCTCTCTTCTTGACCCTCGTTTATCTTTTTGCATGATGGAGAAAATGAACCATCAGCGTGGACTGGACTTCAAGGAATGCAGTTGCAGCTGGTTACATGATACAGCATGATACATGCTTCATAAAGAACTTAGCTCATATTCACTCATAATAATCATCTTTGTATGGAAACATTGAATCCTGGAAGACACAACTTTTACTAGAATGTTAAATAAGCACAAATTAAATATTAGCAATGTATGAATTTATGCAGCCTGTTACTGCTAAGTTGAACAGCAGAGACAAATCTATTACAAATGCTTTTTTCTCTATGCCAGTGATCTGACAAAGACAGGAAAGACTTTTGGAACAGGACAAGGTTTTCCTACACTCATCATTTTCAAATGATTTCTTCCTTAGGTAGGTACTTGAGTGACACATTTTTTTTACAGTCTTGACTATCTTGAGACACTTTTGTCCATTATTTTAGATTTGATGATATCTTTGTTGTTGTTAAATGCCAAGCATTAGTTCTGACTCCCTGCTACCTCACATGCAACAGAATCCTGCCCTTTTGTTGGCCATCCTCACAGTTGTTGTTATGCGTAAATCCATTGCTACAGCTACTGGGTCAGTGTGTCTCCTTGAGGGTCCCCTCCTTTCAGCTGATCTTCTGCTTTAATAAGTATAAAGATAGCTTTAGAAAGTTTGAATGCCTGAGTTGAAAACTCTTCTCTCTGTCATATATATATAATTATAGATCAGACATTTCATCAGAATATGTCCAGTCGGGTGCTCTTCCCAACAATGTAGCCTGAAATTCAAGTGAACAATCTCAATATCAAGATACTTTTGTTTGTTTGTTTATTTAACTCCAAGAAATTTTCTCCAATCAGTTGTTTTGCTATTACTCAACTCCCATCTGTTCCTTTTCTTCCCTTTGAGACTCATATTATTTCCTGTTAATTTCCCCAAACCTGTTAAGTCAGTAATTTGGTTCTTAATTTTCCCTCATTTAATCCAATTTGTGAATGCATCATCCTACATTCTTAAAACAAGTCGGGTGTCCATCTGTCTCCTCCAGCAGTTTGTTTTCTCTTGCCATGTGTTTCAAAGTTTCCATCATATCTCTCTTTGACACTATTAGATAAGTTGTATTTTTACTCTGTCAATTGATTGACATTCAATTTGTGTTCTTTAGCTATCTTTCTGAGCAGAAATGTCAATATTTAAGAAGAAATGATACTCCTTCTTTATGGAACTGTGGATTAAGAAAAAAAGTTATCACTATCCTACTAAAGTAAATAGATGTGGTCCTTCTGTCTTCTGGTCTATTGATTAACCTCTTGATTTTCCAGAAAGGATGTTTTCAGTTCACTTGTTCTTTCTGATCTAGGCTCTTAAAATGCCAGGCAATCTAGCTTACTCGCTTGGAGAGAATCCCTCTTTAATTTTTATCCCAATAACGTCTCATATTGATGCTATAATCTTCTGGACACCAAGTCTACTAAAGATTAGGCAACACAAGATCAAACCTTTACTTGGAGAGATAATAAAACTAAGATTACAGAAAATAAAATTTTAATTTGGCAAATTGTGATACAGGGATGAAATTTGTATGACTACTAAAGAAACCCAGGTGATTAATGATAATATGAAAATTAAATCCAGAAACTTACAAGTTGGCTAGAAAAAGATGGAAAGTAATTTTAATCTTACATGAAGTTATAAAATGGACATGAAGGTTGTACTGAAGTCTTAAGGTGGAAGGAGAAGCAAAGTGATTAACAACTCAAGGCCAGTTTCCGTGACGCAGTATTCTCTAGTATTCCTTACCGAATTGAAGTCTTCTCCACGGTACATGCTAATTTTCTTCTGGGATAGGTATGCCTTGAAATGGTCACACAGAATTTACAGAGAGTTCTTATGTTGTGGTCTTTATTAAGGAAACTCCCAGGTTACAGCTCCGTATCATAAATGCGCCTGTTGTCTCTCTACCTCTTCTCTGCCACTCCTTGGATCTTACCGTTCTCTAGCTCCAGCACTGAGTAGATCAAATACAAAGGAATCTCCGTGTCCAAAGGACACTCTCTGCTCATGGCTTTCCTTTCTTGATGACACTGACATCTGTTTCTTAAATGAATCATTATAAACCTATTGAATTACAAAACAGACCCATTGCTGTATTAGAATTCCATATGCCTTATTTGCCTGGCCCCACATTACATGGATGCCCTGTGCCATATTTACATCATTAAAAAGCTACCCACACTCATTCATGGTTCATGCACACCTCACTTTTACAGAGTCCTATCCTGGCAAAGACTGGCTGCAAGGAACATATCAAGTAATATGCCGCACAGCAGAGGTATTAAGCCAATTTAGGGTATTAATTGGATATTAAAAACTACAGAAGAAAAAATATGAAATAATGTCTATTATTCTAGTCTGGAGATATGGTTCTGTCTTAGTTATGTAGCACTACTGTAGTAAAATGATCATAAACCAATGGCTTTAACAACAGCCTTGGTGGTGTAGTGTTTACTACTTGGGCTAGTAACCTCTAGGTCAGCAGTTCGAAATTACCATCTACTCCATGGGAGAACGACAGCAATTTTCACTCCTATAAAGAGTTACGGTCTCTGAAACCTAGCAGGACAGTTCTACCCTGTCTGTCCTAAAGGATTTCAATGAGGTGAAATTGACTTGACAATAGTGGTTTTTAACAAATAAAAGTTTATTTTCTATTTAGTAGCCCAGAATTCTAAATTCAGTATGCTGCTTCTATGGGTAACTTGCTTAAGTTCTTGGCTCTGGAAGCAGGTGCTCCTATATTTGAATTTATGTTTTGGGTGATCTTCATGTAAATTGGCATCTTTTTTCCTCTACTGCTGCTTCTCTGATTTAACTCATACATCCCCAAACTTCTTTAGCCTACCATCCTATTTTCAGAATAGAAGAAAATTACTCAGTGCTTCCTTGGCTATACCATAGTCCACAAACCAGGATAAGATGTACCTATCTGCTTTACAGCATTTCTGTATTTATGAGCACCCCTCAGGGGGCAGTATTGCCCGATGTGGAAAAAATTGCATTTACTTATTTAATCCTTTTTTATATTTCAAACAAAACTGATTAAGAATACATCCTATAAACCCATACCTTGCTTTATTAACACACAAAGAAAATCTATTAAAAAATGAACTATAAACACAGGTCTAGAAATTTGTATTTATAACATAATTTTTGAGGGATTCAATTCAATCCACAAGAACACCAAGCTTCCCCAGTGATGGTCCTATTCTTTCCCTAGGGATTCCCTGGTCCTGGCCCCTCGTATTCATATTGTCATAAGTAAATCACATTTGCCCCTTTATATCATTTCAAAATTTTATATCAACTCCAAGTCTAATATCTCATCTTCTGGAATATGAAAAAGAAATATGGAAGAGAATTTACGTGAATTTTACTCTGTAACTAAATTTCCCTTCATCTGTGTACCTGTGAAATATAAGCTTTATATTTTATTTCATATTTTCTATATTCTTCTCTTTCTCTTTAACATGATACACTGGTACAAAGTAGATATTTCCACTACAATGGGGAAAAGGTAGATGGAAAGAAGAGCTATCAAGCACCAAGCAAGTCCTGAACCCAGCATGATACTAAATTACTTCATATCTCAAGATGTGGAAATAATTTGTTCCTTGAGATTAGGTGTACAAAGGCTCAGTTCTGCAACTACAGATTTGCTCCCCCATTGGCTCCTAGGAAGAGGGTCCTTGGCTTCAACTCCACCTACAAGGCCTGCCGGAATGGCATCTTTGACCCCTTGGCTATGGGCAGTAGTATTTTCCTTAAATGACTTCATGCTCCCAGCCCCAACAGTTTCCCGTTTGATGTCCTCTGGCCTTATAGCACCGCCCCTCAATTTTGGGTGGTGGTCTATTTCCCCTCTCAATTCTGAGTGGGGTTCCATACACCTGGCACATCTTCATGTCAGTCCCACACTGCAGAACCAAATTCTAGAAGATCTGACTCTGTGAAACCCAGGGAACTCTGGTCTGTCTTTGAGGTCCAGGAGATCATGGTCCCAACATTTAACACCAATGAGTCTCTGCTTCCATGGGACCTTCCAACAGTTCTTTTGTTCTCCAAGATTCTGTAGGGATGGCCCATTACTTTTCTTAGTGGACAACAGATAGAGCTCCTTAGTCCTGGTTCCTACCTATACAATTCCAACAGAAGATAATCTTTCTTTCTGCCCTTTATCTGTTCCCTTCTGTCGAAGCTGATACATTGAGCTATAGTCATGTAGTCCTATTCTTGCTGAGCATTTTATGACTGCTATCCTGAGTGTGTGCAAGGGAATTTTCTAAATATTTAAGTTAAATTTTCATTTTATACATTTTGTATTAAATCTTCCTTCAATCTTGCATTTTATTATAAATGGAAATAAGAGACCAGACTGCTTCTTTAAATTTTTACTTATAAAAATCCTCAGTCAGATATACAAATTTAGCATTTAAAAGCTATTTAAAAGCTGTGACTAAAACTTTCACCAAACTTTTGGATATAATTCAGGTAAGTTTTTGTCCCTTCATAAAACACATTATCCTTTCCCCATTGCCCAATCACACACTGATTCTCTTTTTAAGCTCATGAGAAATACATTTAAGGTTCACATTTCTACCAACATTATGTTGTTGGTGTCATCTATGTCTTAAGACTCTAGATGCTCTTTCCATAGCTCTCTTCACTTCCTTCAGAACCCGTTCCTGAATTGGAACCTTTTCTAGAATTGTCTTTAACACCATAATTCTACCAACAGTTTCTTTCATGAAATCTAGGTTTTGCTAGTAGGTACCTTAAAATCCTTCCAGCCTCCACCCAATACTCAACTTCAAAATCACTTCTATATTGTAGATGTTCATTAGAGCAGCACCCCAACTTGTGGGGACCAAATTCTGTCTTAATCAAGTACTAAGACTTGAGAGATAGTATTCAAAAAGTTCATGGAAAAATAGAATTAAAAGAATATGAAAATTTTCCATCAATTTTTGAAACCTCTTAGGAAATGTCAAAAATAGGAACCTTTACATCAGGTCCTCTTTAAGTGGAGAGCCAATGCTTTGAAAATGATTAGGGCAAAGAATGTATGGATGTGGTTTATACAATTGATGTATGTATATGTATGGATTATGATGAGTTGTATGAGCCCCTAATAAAATGTAAAAAAAAAGAGAAAGAAAAAAGAAAATGGTTAGGGCAAAGAATGTACAGATGTGCTTTATAAAATTGATGTATGTATATGTATGGATTGTGATAAGAGTTGTATGTTTTAAAAAATAAATAAAAGATTAAACACTTGGGAAAAAATAGCTACCTTTAACAGAGCTCAATTTCTTACAGTTTAAGAGCTGAAGTCTGCTACTGGGTACCGGGTACTGGTACTGATTCTAGTGGAAGATCTTTGTTTTCCTCTCGATGGCCTATGAAGGAAGGTATTTGTTTCTTTGAGTTTCTGCTCCTGAATAATCTTCATATAGCAGGCATTTATCTTCCCCAATCTCTGCTTCCCTTTCTAGCTTGTTTAATATCTTTCAAATATTTGAAGAGATGTATTGAAGACATATTCCACAGTAAAACTTGGCTCATTACCAAAGCAAAAATTACCCATTCCTAAATGAATTATAACCATGAGCATAGAAGTCTGAACTTACAACACACATATTGGAGGAAACGATTTAATCCAGAACAAGTCGCAAGGTAATTTAATAAAGTAGTTATTTAATGTGTGAATAAACAAAAAATAATGCTTGTGAAGTTGTCAACAGATTATGACTATAGTTTCTGAGACAACGTGGGGTTCATATTTATTAACATACTTCTATAAAAGCCAAACCTGATAACACAATGAAAAGAAAATCAGTATAATAAAAAGTCACGATCAACCTTATTCCTAATATCTACTTTAAGTCTGTTTTAGAAAAAGTGTCATCATTCAGATGTACATTCACAAATTAATTCACATTTGGTCAATATATATTTATTATCTATTTATCAGAAACTGCATAAGCTGTGTTCCATACAAGATGAATAAAGCAAGTCTTTGAAAATATAACCACACAAATAAATTATTATAAAAACAAAATTTGGTGTTGTAAAAATTCCCTGACCATTGGATTTGTTAAAAAAGACTTCATGAATGAAATGTATCTTACCTGATATAATCCTTAAAAGATGAAGATGAAGATAAGTCAGTTACAGAAAGATTATGGCATTTTGAATAGAAAAAAATAGACAGGAATTGTGTTGTGGTTAGATAATTTTATGTCCACTTGAATATGTATAAAAGTGTGAGTGGAATACAACCTGTCAATCAAATCACAACCTAATCCTGGCAACCTCCACTCTATCTGCCCTTTTGCCTTCCTGCCTACTGGGACCCTGTTCTTGAGAGCTGATGGAGCCCTGCCATGTTTCCACCCACCTTAGATCCACAGGACTGTCCACCCTCTGGCCTGTGTTCTTCTGACAGTCTGCATAATTGCATGTGGTTTAATGAGCTTGAAAAAGGGCTTATGGACTAATATTGGACTTTTAAACTTCATTTGGACTGTGATAGGATATTTTCTTGATTTACAATTACTCTGTCTAGGGGCCAAGCATGACGAATAAATTTTCTTTGATTATTCTAATGTGAATAATAAAGATAGGTACAAATAAGAGTCAATAATGGCCCAGTCCTGTTTTGTTGGTTTTTTTTTAATTTTTTTATCCTCTTTGCTACAGAAATCATAGATTCATTTGTTAAGGTTAAACCTCAAAAAACAAAACAAACCAACAAACAAAAAACAGGGTAACTGGATATAACACATAAAACCCTACTCCATGAAAAGAGGAATGAATTTTCATCACTAGGGAAGCATTGTTAAAGTTAGTTTGAGCATTTAGGTAAATAGCCAGGATAAGTTAAGTCTTTTGTACTCAAGGAAAGACCTTTCTTTACTACAAATTGATGAGGAAGGTACTTCAAGTTTCTACACAGAGGGTACAGATATTGATAAAATATGAAAGAACATTAAATACATTTTTAAATCAGTCGCTAAAGCTATGCTCCGCAAGAGACAGGAGATGAAAGACACAAAGGACTTTAAGTAGAAAGAGGATTATTAGTTATGGGAGACAGAGGAAAGTGAATTACGAAAAGAGCCACAATAAAATATGGAGAATTCTATGAGAAAACTGAAATCTGAAGTGGTTTGTTAGTAATGGAATTTATATTTTAGTGTTAAATTTGTAGATGAGGAAATAGAAGCAAAAAAGTCGGGTGCAGTGCTTTAAGTTAGTTAGAGAAAATTTTCAAGAAATCTAAAAGAAATATCCAAGACAGATTTATTTGTTCTGTTGGCAGTGCATGGTACTTTCAATATTCTCCACCAGCACCACAATTCAAATGCATCTATTCTTCTTCAGCCTTTCGTATTCACTTTACAACATTCTCAGGCATATTAGGTGATAGAAAATACCATGGCTTGAGTTAGGTGTGCCTCAGTCCACAGAGTGACATCATCAGACTTTACCACTTCTAAATGGTCTTGAACACAAATTTGTTCAATGCAAATATTGTCTGCTGCTTCCAGTAGTGATCACTGATTCTCATCATACAACTCTGATTTTGGAATCTGGCAGTTTTTAGCTCTTTATAGATCCTTGCTTATTAAAAGTGAGGCAGACGTGCTAACGAAGATGAAAAATTTCAGCTTTCAATCTGGATTGAAATTCAAAGTAAAGAAAATCATCTTGTTTGAATTCACAATCAATGTTTGTAGAAACGTCATGAAATCAGGAAATACAAGAAAGATATTCACATGCGCTTTATTGACTATGCAAAGGTATTCCACAAACTATGGATAACATTGATAAAAGTGGAACTTCCAGAGAATTTATTGTGATCATGTAGAACCTTAATTCAATATTAATATTAGATTGTAGAAAACCTTGTTTTATTTTTTGCTTTGTCAGCCCCCTGCACTTGACTTATCTTCTGTCAGTTTTTTGGACTTGAGCTAACGGTTTGTCATATGGTATGCTATCTGACTCTCAACCTCGGTTTAGTTACCTCTATAGTCACAAATCTTACTTGGATCATCCACTTTTGCAGACACCAGTCTATTCGTTTAACACATCCTAGGCTAATCAGCCTTGAAAGCTATGCAAGTCAGGAGAAGCTTCCCTGCATAATACCTGACCCATTGACTTGAAACCTGCCTGGACTTGAAATTCCTCAATTCTATAACTGTGATCCATTTTGTTCATATAAATGTCTCTTTCTCTCTTTGTATAAATCTCTATCATCTATCTATCTATCTCTCTATCTATCTATCTACCTATCTATAGATCATCTATTTATCTATAGAGTATATCTATATACATACAAGGAAATACAGTTAATGCAACTATAATTAAAATTTATACACCAATATGTGTATTACATACACAAATGTCTTGGTTTTGCTTCTCCATAGAAGTCAGCCTAAGAGAGATGCAATAATAGTGAATTCAGTCATATCTCCATTTACTGCTCTAATTTGCCCTGTGAAGAAATATCAGTTCTGGAAAGTAATACAATTGCAGACACGATTTAAAATGACCTCTAATTAAAGATGCTGTTAAAGATGTATTCCATATACTGGAACAAGTGATATGAAGCTTAGTAGTTGGCATAGAGCTATTAATCTAGCAAATACTTGTCTCTTTGTATTGATTTGAAAACAAATCAGAGAAATTGCTTTCATTTGGGCTGAAGGGAAGCACATTATAACTTTTTTTCCCCCCATCATTGCCATTCAGTTGATTCCAACTCATAGAAACTCACATCATAAATGTGTCAGTATTGTTCTACAGCACAGGTATGGCAACCTTCAATGTTTCTGACATGACATTATGTGAAGGTATGACTTGTGTTAACTTGGGTGGACCAAAATTCTCAGTACTTCAGCAGGTGAGGCCCCCCATGAAATGTGACTTAATATAACGTAAAAAACTCTATGGTGCGATCCACTCTGAGAAGTCAACTTGTGTGGGATTAGAGTGGCGTGCAATCCCTTAATCAGGTCACAGCCTTGATATTTCCCTGAGGATATGGTCTAGTTCATGTACGTAAATTGATAGTGTTGACACTTCCTTCCCTTCTTGTTCATCTGGAATCAGTCTGGCTCCCATCTTCCTGTGGTCCTGAGAGCTTCCAGAGTGTAACACCTGGCTTACCAAGACTGGATTCATGCCCCACTGCATGCATCAGCCATGATCTCACTGCCTCCTGATTCATCAGCCCTGGGAGCCGTACAAATCAGGAAAAACCTCCAGCTTATTATCTGGCTCTTATACTTGAACCAGACTGGCCTTAAATGATCTTACTCCTGTAGAAACCACCTCTTTGCATAGATGCTGATTCTTATGTAACAATTATGTAGCTGTCTATATATCATCTATATAATTTTATTGATTTTGATTTTCTAAATATTCTAGTCTAACATAGAGGTTAAGTCATTTAATATTGCTACAAAACCACAGAAATCTTTCTTAAACAATATTATCATTACGTGAAGCTATTCTTTCAGGACATATTCTCCTTCTGCACACTTTTGAAGGTGGTTCTTCCAATTCTCTAGCCTTTTTGGAAGATTTCTGCACTATTTGACTCACATCATGTCAAAAAATCAATTTTGATATTCTCATGGGAGAAAACCAAGCTCTTTGTCAGTATTCTTTCGAGGTTGGAGATCAATAATACTAATAGCCTGAAAGAGCAAGATCAGAGCTATAGGGTGGATGAGGTAAAGTTTCAAAATGAAATTTCTGCTTCCAACCCTCGATACCCTAGTTAGAAAGAACAGGTGCATTGTAGCAATGGAAAGTAATTCCTAAATGAAGCTTTCTTGACCTGTTGCTCACAAATGTAGTTTTCAATTTTCCTAAAACATCTTTCTGATAATCCCTATTCACTATCCATCAAGAAACACTTTCAATATTATCCCTTTGGAGCCCCCAAATCAGTTGTTCTTCTGTGCTAACATTTCAGCCATGAATAAAGTTGGCCTAATGGGTCCCCTTGGAAGACATTCAGGGGCTCTCAAACTTTTTAAATAGGGGACCAGTTCACTATCCCTCAGACCATTGGAGGGCTGGACTGTAGTTTTAAAAATAAAACTATGAACAGATTCCTGTGCACACTGGATGAGTCAGCTGCTAAGCCGGACAGGCAGCAGTGGCCAAAAAAAACCACGGGTGGCCAGATAAATGTCCTGGGCAGGCTGCATCGGGACATAGTTTGAGGACCCCTGATTGAAGCTTTTTTTGGAAGGAATCTTAATGACATTAAAGTATGTATTACAGTATTACTGAGATAAGTTCTCTGCAGTTCTGTGTTGATTATAGAGGCATGTTTAAACACATTTTATGTTGAATAAACCCATGCATATATGAATTAAAACCCTAGTAATATTTTAACTCACCCTTATATTACCATATTGAAAAGATCACCGAAATTAGGCCTGACAAGACATACCAAATTATGATTATTTGGTATAGATATAGATGTTGTGGTTAGGTGCCATCAATTAAGTTCCAACTCATAATGATATTATGTACAACAGGACAAAACACTGCCCTGTCTTGCAACATTTTTACAATTTTATTTAAGCTCTTAAGCATAGGTCCATTGTTGCAGCTACTATGTCAATGTGTATATATACAGCTGTTGCAGTAAATAGGTGCTCCTAGCTACCACCAGCCTTTGATCTTTTGGCATTCTGCATCATTTGCATGTGACTGTGTGAGTCTAAATAGGGACTTATGGACTAGTATTAGACCCCATCAACACCTCATGATCACACAGGTTGGTATGTTTCTTCCATGTGGGTTGTGTTGCTACTTAGCTAGATGGCCTCTTGCGTATCTTCAAGCCTTTAGACCCCAGACACTACATCTTTTGATAGCCGGGCACCGTCAGTTTTCTTCACCACATTTGCTTTTACACCCGTTTTATCTTCAGTGATCGTGTTGGGAAGATGAGCATCTCAGAATGCTGGCTGGTTAGAACAGTATTCTTGTGTTAAGGGAGTACTTGAGTCAAGACCCAGTGTCCTTCTGCAACCTTAATTCTTTTTTTTTTCCAACATTACTTCTTAACATATAGATATGAGTTCATAGTTCTATTCCCCTCTCATTATATATATTCCTGTATTTAGGCCTCTATAAACGTACTGTGCCTTCCTGTCCTTTCCTTTCTTTCCTTTTATTTCCTTCTTGTGACACCATCATGTTCAGCCTTCATTCAGGTCTAGTAATTCCTTGCTGCTACACTGCCCTTGATTAAGCCCCACTAGGAATCCTATGACCTTCCTGACATTGATTTTAGTTCACTTGTTGTTCCCTTGTCCCTAGGTTGGTAGCACCCCCTCACTTTCTCCACTTCCCCTTATCCCATATCCCCCTGGAACCATTGGTCCTGTTCTTTTCATCTCTGAATTATTTATCCTGCCTGTCTATCTATATAGTCATGCAGATACATTAATAAGTGCTAAAAACAGGCAAAGCCAAATTTAACAACTAAGACAGTCAAAAACAACAAAACAATATCAACAGCAAAAAAACAAAATAACAATAACAGAAATAAAGCTACTGACAAAAATGGAAAAGTCTATAAATAGTTCAAGGTCTGTTTGTTTGGCCTTTATGAGTGTTTTCCAGTTGAGTCTGGTGGGATGCCACCCTCTGTCTCCAAAGTTTATTTTTGGTATTCCCTGGGAGTTTCATCACTCTTCTCCCCCTGCTACCAAAATATCTTAGTGATTTTTTTCAACTTTTATATTTTTAAAATAATTTTAATATTATGTTATGTTTTATATTACTTTAAAAGAGTTAGAACATTTAAGATGATTATGATACCGAGAGATTTTTAGTGATTAATGAGATATGAGTTCTATTTTTGTGTTGATAAGAACCTTATAGTGATCCTCTATTTTTGGCAAACAGGTGAAAACTAGGGTTGAATAATTAAAATGGCTGAAAGAGCAGCTGTTAGATATTCTAAAGTGAGCATTAAAAACCTAATAAAAGTATCAGACTTTATAAGTTAATACTGGTGTGGGACTTTCACATTGTAAAATAAAGCTATCTTATAAATTTGCAAAATATTAGAGAAACACATGATTCAGGAGGACTGAAAGTAATTATAATACAACAAATAGCAACTACTGCAAACTTTAAAGATCATGCATTAGTGGGTCTTAATTATAAAGCAACAATGGGATATGTTATGCTAATTGCCTTTGACGTCCCAAAGACAATGGTCCTGAGATTCTGCCTAATAAATATTCCATCAAAATGTTTGGTTATGGCTAAATATTTTTCATAATTTTCCCTTGGTGTAGTCCACCACATTCCTATACGTTAAAACATATATAAACATCTCTAGTGGTAGCTTTGGTCAAAGCTATGTATGTCTCTGAGTGAAATTCCATTCACAAGGTCTCAACTGTCCTGCTTGCATGTCTATCTGTTTACCTACACATGTGTAAATTATTGTTATTACTATGATTTTGGAATTGTGTAAATCATTGTATTTCCCTTTGTTGCCTTATCTCTTGTGCTCTTCCCAGGTTATTCCTTTGTTCTTTTTGTGCTGACCTCGCCCTTATTCCATATTGGCTTTTCCTTCACGCAAGGGAATATATATGCCTACCCTCTATTTAATGATGTCTTTTACTGTCCTCTCTCACTTCTAACAATCATAAACAGAAGTTTCTATCTGTTAATAAATTTTTCTTGACTATTAAAGTGTTGTCCTATATAATAATTTTCCTTTTGTAATTGACTAATTTCACTAAGCATAATATTCCTCAGGTTCACTTTCTCATAACATTGTTCATAGGGTCAGCTTTATTTTTTAATGATATATAATTTCCCATGTGTGTATGTATTATTATTTTTATCCATTCACTCACTGGTGGATGCTGCAGTGAAGTTATATTACTTGATAACACCCATCTATTCATAGTGTTTATAATTTCTATCCAGTGACTAGGTGGGAAAATATAAATATGGAATAAAATATTCTACCTTAGGGATTGGTCAGTTTTGTATTTCCACTAACTACAGAACAATAACAGAGCATGGCAAGACAATCAAGAAAGATCCATCAATGGAGCATATGCAAAGTTCATGACTGAAGTGGCATAGGGCAGAAGAGGCCACAACACCAAGAATTTGAGACAGAGTTAAAGAGCCACACCAAGCCCATGAGATAGCCCAAACCACAGAAAAATTAAAACTGAGTGACTTTGCTAAGGATACTGGCTCACATTATGGGGTAAACTTTGGGTATTTTTTATTGTTAAGGGAGCTTTGTGACACCAGAACAGGGCAGTGGTCAAGGGTCCACATGGCTTACAGGCTGAGGATCATCAAGATGTGCCTGCTGTCATGACTTAGAGGAGATAATAAAGACCAAAGGATTGTATACTTCATGCATTCCATCCTTACTAGATGCAACCGGTTAAATTGTCCAATAAGCTCCCATGATTCTGGGTATTATCTGTGAGTTCTGTATGGCCATCCTAATGACTTATTGAAATGAACAGTACAGTGTTGTGGAAGATAGGAGTGATGTCAGAATAGGAAGTTGGAGGGAAGAGGCGTGTCAGACCTCTGCCTCACAGGAACCATCTCTGCACAGACATGGAGTTGGGGTCTCATTCCATCGTGCGTAGCCAGTGGAGGTGAAGCATGGCTCCTGGGTACTGAGAATGCTACTACAATGAATATTATATGCTCATATATACTCATGCAGCAGCTTTTTATTTTCCTAAGATAAATGCCTAGTGGTGTGTTTGTTGAATCACGTGCTATTTCTAGTTCTATTTTTATTTTAATTAGTGGCTCATACAACTCTTATCACAATCCATACAAACAACAATTGTGTAAAGAACATTTGTACACTCATTGGCCTCATCATTCTCAAAACATTTGCTCTCCACTTAAGCCCCTAGCATCAGGTACTCATTTTTTTCACTCCCTCCCTGCTGTCCCTCCCTCATGAATGCTTGATAATTTATAAATTATTATTTTGTCATATCTTGCCCTGTCCGATGACTCCATTCACCCACTTTTCTGTTGTCCGTCCCCTAGGGAGGAGGTCACATGTAGATCCTTGTAATCGGTTCCCCTTTTCCAACCCACCCTCCCTCTGCCATCTCAGTTTCACCACTCACACCACTGGTCCTGAAGGGATCATCTGCCCTGGATTCCCTGTGTTTCCAGTTCCTGTCTGTACCAGTGTCCATCCTCTGGTCCAGCCAGACTTGCAAGGGAGAATTTGGATCATGATAGTGGGGAGCGGGTAGGAGGAAGTATTTAGGAACTACAGAAAACTTGTATTTTTCATTGGTGCTGCATCGCACTATGACTGGCTTGCCTCTTCCCTGAGACCCTTCTGTAAGTAGATGTCCAGTGGCCTACAAACGGGCTTTGGGTTTCTACTCCACACTTTCCCCCTCATTCACTATGGTAAATTTTTTTGTCCTGATGATGCCTGATCCCTTCAACACCTCATGATCGCACAGGTTGGTGTGCTTCTTCCATGTGGACTTTATTGCTTCTGAGCTAGATGGCAACTGTTTACCTTCAAGCTTTTAAGACCCCAGACGCTATATCTTTTGATAGCTGGGCACCATCCGCTTTCTTTGTCACATTTGCTTATGCACCCGTTTGTCCTCAGTGATTATATCATGGAGGTGAGCACACATAATATGATTTTTTGTTCTTTGATGCCTGATAACTGATTCCTTTGGCACTTTATTATCACACGGGTTGGTGTGCTTCTTCCATGTGGGCTTTATTGCTTCTTTGCTAGATGACCTCTTGTTTGCTGTTAAGACTCCGGACCCTATATCTTTTGATAGCCGGGCACCATTAGCTTTTTTCATCACTTTTGCTTTTCACCCGCTTTATTCTTCAGTGGTTGTGTTGGGAAGGTGAGAATCATAGAATGCCAATTTAATAGAAGAAATCATTCTTCCATTGAGGGATTACTCGAGTGGAGGCCCAATGTCCTTCTGCTACCTTAATACTAAATCTATAAATATATTCACATAGATCTATTTCCCCACCCTCATACATAAATATGTTTGCATATGTGCATGTCTTTATGTAGACCTCTATAAATGTCCTTTGCCTCCCAGTTCTTTCCTCTATTTTCCTTGACCGTCTTCCTGTCCCAGTATCATGCTCAATCACCACCAGGGTTTCAGCAATTCCTCTTGGTTACATTACCCATGATCATGCCCTACCAGGCCTCCCACACCCTTCTCACCACCTATTTTGGGTCACTTGTTGTTCCCTTGTCCCTGGGTTTATTATAACCACTACCTTTCCCCCCCACCTGCCCCTCTCCCACGTCTTCCCAGAACTGCCTGTCCCTTTGTTTTCTCCTTCAGATTGTTCATCCAGCATGTCTTATTTAGATAGACCTGTAGAGATGATAACATGTACAAAAACAAGACAGAGCAAAACCAAGTAATATACAACAAAACAACAACAAACCAATGATGAAAATACAAAACAAAACACAACAGGAAAAGCTTCTAGTTAGTTCAGGGTTTGTTTTTTGGCCTTTAGGAGTGTTTTCAAGTGCAGTTTGTTGGAGCACCACGCCCTGGCCCCAAAGTCCACCTTCAGCATTCCCTGGGTGTCTCACTGCTCCATTCCCTTGCTGTTCTGTTGAACCCCCTTACATGTTTTGCCTTAGTGTGCCAGGATCAGATAGGGTGCAATTCACACACTGTGTTTCTGGTGTTGTACCTCATAGGGCTGTGGGTTAGTGAGGGACATCATGTCTCATAGTGGGCCTGGCCATGTGATCCTTTCTGTTGACTGTCTCAAACAGCACATTTTTATGCTGAAAATGCCCCTAATTTTTTGTGTAAAATTAGGTGCCTTGGCTTATACTCGAGTATATATAGTACCTTTTAGTCTTATAAACATTTTAGTTTTATGAATATGTATATATTAATACATATAGATTCCCTTCATTGTTAATATCGCATTATAATAGAATTTTTATACATTACTTCTTGTTAATATTTATGTTTCTTGTAAGAACCTGACCAATGACTCATCTGGTTTTAAAGAGGATACTTCTAGAATATTTTTTGTAAAGTTCTACCAAAATAATTTTGGAAAAATAGAAATTGGCACAAATCATAGTTTTATTCCATCATTTATCCATCAATTCAACAATTGCTGGATATGTGGTCAGTGAAGAAATTATCAGTAAATAAGGTTCAACCTTGTCAATTTTACAGTTCATATTACTCTGTCTTTGCGACACATTCACTAAGGTCTAGACACAAGTCACTGCTGAACTGACAGCTCAGATTTTATTACATAGGAAAGTATGCCAGAGTCATAAGCTTACATGATTCAGAAAAAAGTAAACTTTAGAATACATTAAGAGTGTTATATATTATATAAAATAATTCAGTAGATTTAAGAAAATACTCCTCCATATAACTAAAAGCCAAAAACAAAAAGCACAGAAGATCCAAACTACTAACATAAGCCTTTTATTTTTAATTTTGCAAAAATTATGAAAGATTTGTTTCTTGCCATTCTAATGGAAACTTGGCTCATTTACTGAGGAATTTGATTACAAGTCTTATTCAGTTCTAATAAAAATATTTAAGCCAGATATTGTGCTAATTGCTAGAGCGATAAAGAGGCAAAAAATGTAATTAATTCTTTTGATCCAAAAAGAAAGGGAAAAAGAAAGTACAAGTCAGTTCTGACCTTTAGGGACCCTGGATAGTGTTTTTGAGCCTGAAACTCTTTACAAGAACAGTTAGCCTCATCTTTCTCCCATGTGAGAGCTGATAGGTTTAAACCCCTGACTTTAATTTTAGCAGCTCAGTAACTAACCTATAGAACCAACTGGTTTCTCTTACATTACTGAGATGGGGCAAAATTATTAAGAAACTTGAAAATAAATTAAAATTGACTGTATTAGTGAGTAGAGCCAAAAATCCTACTCACAGTCACCACATGTAACAGAGGCAAAGGGGAGCATAAATGTTTCCTTGCTGTAACCGTACAGGGGCCCTGGTGGCATAGGGGTGCTGAGTTGGACTGCTAACTGCAAGGTCAACAGTTTACATAAAGAGTTACAGTCTTGGAAGCCCACAGTCACAGTTCTACCCTGTGCTATATGTCACTGTCAATCAACATTGACTCAATGGAGGGATTTTGTTTTAAAATCTTATAGGAAGCATATAGCCATGTCTTTTTCTTCTGAGCTGCTAAGTTGGGGCAAACCACCAGCTTTCATTAATATTGTTTGACCATCATGTCACTAGGTTTTCTAAACGAAGATAATACAGAGAGAAACTATATGTCTTATATAAACTTGTGCTCACTTCTATGATAGGAGTCCACCATATCTTCTGTCTCCTTATCTTGATTTAACATTAATACGATTTTATTACCACTGTGTCCAGATGTATTATGCTGAACGTGTCAGATGGAATATTGGAATGATCAAAATGATATGTCCTCACAGAACCAGAAGTTGTTACTAAATTAATCCCATTTGAAAAGCCAATAGACTACAATTATTTTAAAGAAATCTAGCGATAGATTTTTGTTTGCTCTCTCTCTTTTAGGACAGTGTCAACATCATGGTCAGAACACCACTCTTTACCTATTTGACGCTCTGGTGTAAATGAATGATTGAGTGATTAAACAGCAACGCTAATATTAAATTGCAATGACATTTGTGTGATGGTTCAAAAGGAAAGGAATTGATGCCTTTTGTATATTTTGCAGAATTAAGTCAATGTAAACAATATTTCTACTGACAGACTATTTCTATTTCCAACATCATTAGAAACAGAACATGTGGGAATTTTTCTTAATTAGTTCTTTTAAAAAATCATTTTATTGGAGCTCTTACAGCTCTTATAACATTCCATACATCAATTGTATCAAGCAAATTTGTACATATATTGCCATCATCATTTCCCAAACATTTTCTACTTCAGCCCTTGATATAAACTCCTATTTCCCCCCTCCCTCTGAAACTCTCCCCACCTCGTCAATCCTTGATTGATTATATATTGTTATTATTATTTCATATCTTACACTGTCCATTGTCTCCCTTCACCTACATTTCTGTTATTCGTGCCCTTCGGGGGTGGGGGAAGCTGTATATGGAATCTTGTGATGGGTTCCTGCTTTCTCACACTTCCTCCTCCCTGACAATCCCCCTACCTTTATTATATCACTACTTTCACTAAGGCTCCTGAAGGGTTTGTCTTTCCTGAACTCCATGGGTGGTGAGCTCTTATCTTTACCAATGTGTGTTCTCCAGTCTTACCATATTTGTAAGGTAGAGCTGGGTCATGGGTAGTGATGGGGAGGATGTCTTCAAGATCTAGAGGAAGGATGTGTGATTTGTCCATGCTATACATATCTTGATTGAATCACCCCTTCCTTATAACTGTTCTGTGGGAGGATATCCAATTATCTACATATGGGTTTGGGGTCTCCACTCCAACACCCCTCATTCACATCAATATAGTTGTTTGCTTTGGATATTTTGATACCCTGAAATCTGATCCCATCAACACATCATGATCACACAAGCTGCTTTGCTTCATCCATGTGGTCTTATTTGCTTCCCTGCTAGATGGCCGTGTGTTTGACTTCAAGTCCTAAAACCTTAGACACTATATCTTTTGATAACCAGGCATCATCCACTCCCTTTACCACAATTGTGTATACACCCATTTTGTCTTCAGTCGTCATTTCAGGAAGGTGAGTATCAAAGAGTTCCCGGTTATCAGATAAAGTGCTCTATGTTAAGTGAGGTTTGAGTAGAGACCCAAAGTCTGTCTGTAAATAGATTTTCTTTTGCTTGGACTAATAAATACATACTGAGGCTCCTGGGACACTAATATTCCTTCAAAATGTGAAATAAGTTAAAAATAAAATAGAAAAAATATTATTTTTCTCCTGTTAATATAAAAAATACTTTTAAATAAGGGTGATAAAATCTGGTTAATTTTTTGCTGCTCACAGTGGAAAAATGTAATTACTCTCTGAATCTGACTTCTCATTAATTGTAGACTAAAACATCATCCTCAACGAAATCAAAGGAAAAGATATCTATAATGATTTTCAGTTCAACTCCACATATTAATTAGGGCCTCATAAATAGGAAATTGAATTCAAACAATTTCTTTTATGTACTTATATTACAACATTCTGCACTTCTAAGGAGGTTATCATATTAAAATAAAGCCTAATTTAATTTCCCATATATCCTTTTATTTTATGTAAACATTTCAATTAACTTTATTACAGCTGAATTAATATAGTTCAAATCATTTTCTGGATATATATGTTCAAATAATTATACTTGAAATACAACATTTTGAAATGTTCATCAAAACTTGAAATAATAAAATGTCAAAAAATAAAATTTATTGGAAAATTTGAAATACTGTGAACCAAATTAAATTTTTTCTTGTTGCTTTTATCATTAATGGAAATAATTTCTTCAATTAAAAAGATCCATTTAGAATGAGTTTACCATATATCTTTTCATTTTAAAGAAAAGTAAAAATTGGATAAAGCTATTATTTTAAATACATTAATGAGTATTTAAAGCAACGGTTATCAACCTATAGGTTGCAACCCCTTTGGGGGTCAAATGAACCTTTCACAGGGTTGCGCAATTCAGAACAGCAGCAAAATTAAAGTTATGAAGTAGCAAGAAAAATAATTTTATGGTTGGGGGTCTCCACAAGCTGTGGAACTGTATTAAAGGGTCACAGCATTAGGAAGGTTGAGGGCCACTGATTTAAAGAAATGATTACTTAATTAATTTTCTCTGTGGATTAGTAAATAGCAGCACAGCTTCAAATTCCGCACCCATTTGATATGTCTAACTCACCATAATTCAAATATTGAAAGCAACCACACACTTTACCTTTTAATTAGTATACCCACAGCTGTTCTCTGTAGGGCAATGATCACAGAGGCAAGGAAAGGGACTGGGCCCTGCTGTTGACTAACGATCTACATGTGGGACAAATGCTTAATAATACCCAGCACAAAGTCGGTTTCATTAAAATTTAATTTTGACCAATGAAGAAAATATTTCAGAAAGATGCATAACAAAAAACCTAAAATATAAAACAGCATAAAATTATTATTCACAGTTTTTCTTGGAAAGAAATCTAGGCACAATTTAACTGAGCTCTCTGTTATTACTGGATTGATATCCAGATATTGGATGGACTAAAATTTCACCAGAGGCTGAGTTCTCAATCAATTTCCAAGGATTGGAATATAAATATGCATTGCATTAATCTTTTTTATTATTGGGAGTTAATACATATATCATATCATTGCACAGTTTAGTCACATCAAGCGGTATTGTACAATTGCTACCACAATCAGTTTTCAAACATTCTTTCCCTTAGTTTCTTTCCTGGATTCCTTGACATGGGCTCCCTTGTGCCCCCACTCTCACTACCACCACCACCACCATCCCCGTGCCCCAAAAACCTTTATTCTACTTCCTGTCCCTAAGCGTTCCTCAAATCTGTGTTTCATAAACCAAAAAACTATACCAAGATATGGAACTGTTGCTAGGCAGATAAGCATGGTCTCAAAGAAACATACTTGCTGTACGGTGTACTCTTTTGCTAGGTCAGTCAAGTAAGAGCCTTTTTCACTTTTGACAATGTTGTTTCTCTGTAGGCCACACTGAGAGAAACATGGGAGATCAAAGTAACACTTTGGCAGTATGCTCTCTTCCTGTGGATCCTTCATCTGTTTGTTCTCTTATGTGGGGTCTGTGAGCTATTAGCATGTCACATGACCTGAACTGAGAGCTTCTACACACTTGTGAGATGGTCATTTATTCTGTGACATGTCAACTGGGTTTTCAGCATCAGCAGCCACATGAATGAGAAGTACTCTCTGATCGCTGAACAATGGTTTGTCATATTCTAATATTAACCATTGTGTGAGTTTTTCTTCGATAGTTCTGTGTGATGATGTCATAAATTCTGGAGTCCTCAGATTTGAGGAAGAATACTTATAGTTTCTTGTGCCAACCTGGCCGATAAACACATGTGGGGTTAACTGAAGGGCAGAGAGATCAATGGCTCAGTGAGCCTCGCCTTTCGAGTTCTTGTGTCTCTTGTTCTCTGGTGGCCGGACCAGGGTGCAGCTGCCTTGGCCAGTTCCCTGCTTCAGCTGCAAGGCTCACTTCCTGCAAGACATCCCTGAGGAGAAGCCACATGGACCTACCCCGATGCAACCCTGGGTGCTGGATCACCCATGTGGAGACCCCTGCCATCACTGAGATACTTACATGTTCACTGACTCATCTTTCCTCCTGCATTCAGTGTCACTGAGTGTGTTTTGTAAGATGGAGGAGGACTTTGTGGATTGGTGTCGGACATAAGGGTTAATGTTGGACTTGTGGGCTTGGGCAGCACTGGGTTGGGATGTTTTCTTGATGTTCCCTTATACTTTATATAAAACTCTCTCTTGTACATGAGTTTCTGTGCATTTGTTTCTCTTATGAACCCAGACTAACACAAATACAAAGGTGAGAAATTATAGTTGATATCAGAGATGGTGGAGTGGAATAGCATTTGAGGAAAGTTGGAGATTAATATCCAGCTCATGGGAACTAGCCTTGTGCAATTCCTTCTGAGATTATTAATCCCTGCATCTGTATTTCAAGCATAAGAACCAGAAATGAAATAGCTTAATTATCTTCTTTCAGCCTTCAGTAATACTTTCTGTGCCATAGCAAAACATTTTATTAGGTAGTCAGATGAAGCTGAATGTATAATTCTATTTGGGTCATTAATTTAAAAGTGGAAAACAGGAGGGACATTTTCAAAAACGTATTTCCTAAGCACTTTATGTATACTGGGCAATATAATGAACTATATTTAAGCAAAATGAAACACCTTCAGTTGAATTGCAAATAGCAGGAATAATTTTAGTTATAATCAGGTAAGTCCACATCGTTAAATAATAAGTGTTTATTATTATTTTAAAGGCTCTGATATTACTTTAAAGAAAATTTAATATTGAAAACACTGAAACTTATTAAATAAATTACAGAAGACTTTAATAAAAAGAAAACCATTGCATTTTCAGGAATTAGAATACTTAATATTGTTAAGGTACCAATACTACCTTTAAAAGTCAACAGAGTCAACTCAATTTCTTCAGAATTTCAAGGGCACATTTTTCAGTAATGGAAATGCCAATCTTCTCCCAAATATGAAATCACAAGGGATACTGAACAGCAAACAAAATTAAAAATGAACAAATTAGGAAGATTCATACTACCCAATTTTAAAATATGATTAGTTGTGATTGTTAGTTGCAATTTCATATCTATACTTCCATGCATGATAACGTATCTATAACACATTGAACACCACCTAGTCCTGTGCCACCTTTCTGACCACCGGTAAGTCTGAGTCCACTGTGGATGCCATTAGGTCACCCATGTCATTGAGGACCTCTTGTTTCAGGTATTCATTAACCATCAGAGTGACAACTTAGGTTTTTTATTCTTTAAGTGGTTCTTTGAAGCACATTTTTCCCATGTGATGTGTTATTTAATTTGTTGGCAGCTGATTCCATGGATGGTCATTATTTATCAAAGTAGAATTAAATCACTGACAGCTTCAAGTGTTTTTCATTTAAGAGGATGTTATCAATCTAGCTGCAAAATGCTCATTTTCTTCAAATTTAGGCACAACCATACAGGATGCTTAATCATCTTTATTTTGGGCAAATAAATTTGTATCATTTGCATATTAAAGTTTTTTAATGTGTATTCCTCTACTCCAAATTCCACATTTTCTTCATATAATTCAGCTTCTCAGATAATTTGTTCCGTATTTAGATTGGATAAGTAAGGAAAAAGGATGCAACCTTGCTACACAACATCTCCCACTTTTAACATTTAATATACCTCTTCTATTTGAAGATCTATAGTATAGCTTCAGCAATCAGAACAGTGCTCTTTGTCTGAGTTATCTATATCTATATCATCTATTTCTATCTCTATCCATATCTATATCCATACCCATACCCATATCCATATCTATATCTATATACATATATGTCTTTATACATATATCGAGAGATTTATACAATATATACACACACATGTATGTCTTTATACATATATAGATATTTATATAATAAAAGTGTATATAATTAAATATTTATACATATAAGTAAGAGTGTATAATTAAACTCAATGAAGGATACAATTCAGTTTAGTAAGAAAAGAGAACTTTTCAACAAATGTTTGTAGAATCAGCACATACTTCATATAATATCTGAATGTTTACTAAAATGTATTAATGACCACTATAAAATAAAAGAACTCATACAATTAATAGGACAAAACAAGAGCATAATATTTCATATTTTTATATCATTTTCAGTAAGGCCTCAAAAGCAGGACCAACAAAACCAAAGCACAGAAATGGAACTTATTGAAATTCTACAGGCTTTTAAAACCGTATGAAGACCTCTACTCTGAACACAATGGCTCCTCATGAGTTACTTGTATGAATAAATCTCCAGATTAATCATCCTAAATTTCTGAGTGGGTTCTAATTGCCAGCCATTGAGCTAGTAGTTGGGTTATTAACTACTTCACCACCACCACCACCCCAAGGTCAAAATAAGGAGCTCTGGTGGTATAGTGGTTATGCATTGGGCTGCTAAACTCAAGGTTATCTATTCAACCACCAGCTACTTGCCCCTAGAAATAAAGATGGGACTTTCTACTCTCTTAAAGGGTTACATTTTCAGAAACCTATGGTGACAGTTTTACATGTGGGGTCACTATGAGTCACAATCAACCCGATGGCTGTGAAGGAGTGAATGAGTGAGCGAGGGTCATAATGGTTTCCAAAATTAGAAATCTTGATCTCTCTTCCCAAGTGGGCCTATTTGGTGGGTCAGAACTATCTACTATGTTGTAGCAGCTCAACTCACAGTCCCACATTCTTAGGATCTCCTATAATATGTAATAAAAGGAATATGTGGGAACAACAAATACCAAACTATATCTTACTAATTACATAGGACAAAACATAAAAGTGATATTTCCAACATTGTGTGATCCTCCTCCATTTACCTTCTTTCTGATTTAGGTAAGAGCAGATGCATATTCTCTTATTTTTTAAATATTTTTCCACTTCTTATAGATACTTGGTATATAATAATTTTATTGTACTTTTAAAAAAACATAATTGAACCCAGACCATTTGCTGCAAAAAGCATTGAAGTCAGTTTCAATTTTACATTTTCTCATTTGTAACCACTCAGACAAGTATTTCAATCTGAAGGGGGTAGAAGCTCAAAGTTTTCCAGGGCTAAAAACTTTTTCCTTCTCTTTTTATTTGTGGAGTATAATACACATAGGGAAAAATGAACAAAACACAGTTACATAGCCTACTTCATCAGAACAGTAACAATATACAACTAAAATGCTCTGTATGTGGCCCTTTCAATTTTTCCCCATCCTGTCCTCTCTCCTTCTCTCCCTTTCCCCCCACCTACTGCTTCACTATAGCATTTAATATCAGCATCTTTTGTTGTAAAAACCATTATTTTTAGTCCCACCCCCATTTGTTTTTAATCATTTTATTAGGGGCTCATACACCTCTTATCACAATCTACACATACAACAATTGTGTTAACACATTTGTACATTCATTGCCTTCATCATTCTCAAAACATTTGCTCTCCACTTAAGACACTGGCATCAGCTTCTCATTTTCCCTACCTCCCTGCTCCCCACTCTCTCATGAACCCTTGATAATTTACAAATTATTATTTTGTCATATCTTGCAGTATCTGACACCTACCTTCACCCACTTTTCTGTTGTCCGTCCCCCAGGGAGGAGGTTATATGTAGATCCTTGTAATCGGTTCCCCCTTTCCACCACACCCTCCCTCCACCCTCTGCCACTCTCACCACTGGTCCTAAAGGGATCATCTTCCCTGGATTCCCTATGTTTCCAGTTCCTATCTGTACCAGTGTACATCCTTTGATCTAGCCAGATTTGTCAGGAAGAATTGGGATCACAATAGTGGGGGTGGGCTGGGTGGGGAGGAAGCATTTAGGAACTAGAGAAAAGTTGTATATTTCATGGTTGCTACTCTGCACCCTGACTGGCTCCTCTCCTCCCCGCAACCCTTCCATAACGGGATGTCTAAATGACTACAAATGGGCTTTGGGTCGCCACTCCACACACCCCCTCATTCACTATGATATGATTTTTTGTTCTGATGATACCTCATCCCTTCAACACCTCGTGATCGCACAGGCTGGTGTGCTTTTTCCATGTGGGCTTTCTTGGCTCTGAGCAAGATGGCCTCTTGTTTACCTTCAAGTCTTTAAGACCCAGGATGCTATATCTTTTGATAGCCAGGAACCTTCAGCTTTCTTCACCAATTTGGTTATGCACCCGCTTTGTCTTCAGCGATCATATCAGGGAGGTGAGCATCATGGAATGCCAGTTTAATAGAACAAATGTTCTTGCATTGAGGAAGTACTTCAGTGGAGGCCCAATGTCCATCTGCTACCTTAATACTAAATCTATACATATATGCACATAGATATATTTCACATCCTCATATATAAATATATTTACATATGTACATGCCTTTATTTAGACCTCTGTAAATGCCCTTTACCTCCTAGTTCTTTCCTCTATTTCCTTTTACTTTCCTCTTGTCCCACTATCATGTTCAGCCTTCATTAGGGTTTCAGTAATTCCTCTTGGTTACATTACCCTTGGTCATGCCCTAACAGGGCTCCTACACCCTCCTCACCACTGATTTGGATCACTTGTTGTTCCCTTGTCCCTGGGTTTGTAACCACCACTACATTTCCCCCCACCACCTCCTCTCTCATGTCCCCAGAGCTGTTGAACCTGTTGTTTCCTCCTCCAGATTGTTCATCCAGCCAACAAACAGTCCTTGAACTAACTATAAGCTTTCCTTTCCTGTTGTGTTTTGTTTTGGTTCTTGTCATTGGTTTGTTGCTGTTGTTGTTTTGTTTTATTTTGTTGCTCGGTTTTACTCTGTCTTGTTTTTGTGCATGTTATTATCCCCACCCCCATTTATAATAATGATATATGGCATTTTTATGACGTTGAAAAACTCATAGTGTCTTCTAAATTGGTGTATCATGAGGTATTCAACAGTTTCATTGTTGTTTTTTAGAGATGCATAATATTCCATTGTGTCCCAGAGTTTGTCGATATGCCTCACAGACAGAATTTTGGGGTGTTTCCATCCCTTGCTATTACAGAAAGTGCTGCAAGTAATACTTTTCTGAAAATCGTTTATATTCCAAAATATTACAAATAATTTAATACAAGAAAAGCAACCAGTAGGAAAAATATATAATACAAGGTTACTTCAAAGAAAATTCCTATTAATATGCACAACCCTGCAGTAGAGATAATCTGTGAGTGGATATTTATATTGGCATCCTGAAAAGTGTGGGAGGTAGAGTGGAGTGTATACACCATTATAGAGACATTATAGAAGATATTTGCATATGTGTATTTCATGCCAATATATCTATGAATGTAGTGACAGGGGACAGCATTATGAAAACATTTTAGACATAATCCAACTCCTTGAGGGAATGTGTCCTGGAATGGGATCAGGTGACCAGGAACATAGACTCAGAACAGAAAGATCAAATGATAAAATATAGTTCCCAAAGACAGTAATCTATATCCTATTTTGGTCAGTTGTGAGGTGTTTTAAATAGCTTGTGAGCAGTCATCCACAGTGAAATTATTGGTCTGTGCCATCCAGAAGAAATAATTGAGAAAACAAAAGACACATTAAGAAAAAACTAGTTCAATGGACTAATGGACCAATGGACCATGTAAAAATTAATCTCCACTACCTTGTCATCAGATTGACTAGATGACACACAGCTACCACTCCCAGCTGAACCGAATTACAAGGGTCTGGGTGAAGTTGGCAAAGAATGTGGAACAGAACTCAAAATCAGGACACATACTGGTCAGATAGGAATTGTAGGACCCATAAAATGATGGCCCTTAGACATCCTTAGAGTCTGGAAGCAACTCAACGTGTTAGAATAAATGACTCTTCAAGGTCAAAATAACAGCTTTTACCGACAGGCAAAGTTCAGAAGGTTCGGAAAGAAGGAGAAATGGAAACAGGGAACACAGGGAGAAAGGATATATGAGGGTAAGTTTAGCAGGTTTTGATGGAAGAGTTGAAACAAAATATAAATTGTTGAATGTAAAACTGGTTGTCTACTCTATAAATAGTCACTTGATTCACAATGAAAAGTATTTAAATGTAATGAAAAATTCCATTTCCCCACAAACTTTATGAAGCCTGATGAAGTTTTAGACTGAATTATCTCTGGAAGCAAAGCAGTATATCTACGCACATATAAACATGAAGAGATAAATTTATATCAAGAAAATGGTTCACAACATTATAGACCTGTGGAAATTAGGCTGGAGGCTCTCCTGATTCATATAGATACTGGGCTGATGAACCAGGAAGTTGAAAATGAACTAGGAAGCTGGAGAATAAAGCAGGAAGATCAGAAGCTGGTGGAAGCAGAAGCAGGTCAATCAGCGATCAGAATGTCAGGTTTGTGTCTGCAGGTATGATGCATCTAAGGTCAGCAAGTCAGATGATAGGTCAGGTAGCAGATGACTGATGGGTCCCAGGGTTAACAGGCAATCTATTGAGTCATTAACTCAAATCTAGAAGAACAAGTTAGATTTAGAATAGAGACCCAACAAGAACTAAAATAGACTCCCCATAGCATCTACTTACATAGGAATTCTGTAAAACTCCACAGGAAACTTTAATTTAATTGTCTCCGGGCTATATCCTGAGAAAAAAGTGTGTGTGGGGGGATTTCACCCTAATCTTTTTTATAACTGATTAGCTGTTTACAGCAGATCCCATGATAACATTGTGTTATTTAAAACCATGGGACCATAAATGTCAAACCATGAGACTCCTGACTCAACTAAGGTGACACAATATCTTTCGTATTGTCTCAACATACTTCTTTTTATTTTTAATAAATATATTTATATATTGTTTTATCTATCAATTTCATATATCTGATTTGTTTAAAATTCATGCATTTTTCAAATTACCAATTTAATTTACATGAATATAATTTACATGAATCATTTCTTTACCATCCAAGACAGATGGCGAGTTAAAAAAATATTAGATGTGAAGCTATTGTTTTTCAACACATCCTATACCCAGTTCTCGATAATTCTGAAGGCAGTATTTAAATTTCTCTAGTTGTCCCCCAAAGAATCTTGTGTTCTTCAATTACTTCATGTAAAATACAAATTTAGTCAACTTTCAAGGACTCAAAGTACGTTTCTTTTAAATATATTTGAATTGGGGGAGTAAACATAAATCTGAAAGAATAAGATCAGGGATGTGGAGCTAAGGCTTCACAATGAAATTATTTTAGGAGGCCCTTGGTGGCATAGTGTTTCAAGTTCAGCGGCTAACTGCAAAGTCATCCATTGTAAACCATCACAGACTCTACTCCCATAAGGAGTCAGAGTCTTGGAAACTCAAAAGGGCAATTCTACCCTGCCTTATCGGGTTACTATGAGACTGCATCAATTTGATGAAAGTGTTTTGATTTGCTATCCTAAAAACTGTACAGGTAAGTTTTGCAATGAGGGAAAACCTCTCAATGCACATTTCCTAGTATTTTTCTCAGAAATATAGTCATCGTTTTTCTACAAATTTCCTCTTATAAGCCCTCATGATAATTAAATCTTTTGAGGAATTCTGTCAAGATTACTCTTTGTGTCTGACTTGACCCCTTTGACATGAACGTAATTGGCCCAGCAAATCCGATTGAAAGACACTACTTTTTTTGCACTTTTTTTTTTTAAGGTATCTTAAGGATACTTAAACAAGTGTGTTACTGTGCCACTGAGGGAACTTGTCTGCAGTCATCTACTGATCACAGAGATACGTTAAAATTCCTTTTACTTGCAAGAAACCATTGCAGATATGGATTGCAGTCCCAGTAGCAATCCTTTTGACATATCCTAATTTTCACTTATGAGCATGGCTTCTTTATATTATTGTTTTCCCTCTTTGTTTATATCAAAGTTCTGTTTTATCTGGCCAAATAAGCACTGAGACTTAAGCATTAAGCTTACCATGAAAATTGTTTCTTAGATACAATTATTAATCATTTGAAAATGCTCCCATCATTGATATTCTCTAAATTTCTGTAATATTAAAAATACTTATAGAAAATATACAGATTGCTATTCTTGGCTGGGCTTTACTTTTCAACAGATTCATGTGAAATATGGCATGCTAATAGTACCTGTGATTTCAATCATATCACTCCCTCAGTTTCCTATGGCAGAGAATGCTTGATAGAAGGGAGCATTAACGGCATCAGTACTATAAATTATGCTTTTTAGATGTCCTGATCTTATCCGGAATGGTATAAAATTTAGTGAAACCACTATTTCAATTCTGAAAATATACCTGCT
Source organism: Tenrec ecaudatus (assembly GCF_050624435.1). Taxonomy (NCBI): domain Eukaryota; kingdom Metazoa; phylum Chordata; class Mammalia; order Afrosoricida; family Tenrecidae; genus Tenrec; species Tenrec ecaudatus. The sequence continues at coordinate 240,399,894 of NC_134531.1, forward strand.
GAAATTTAAAACTCAAGTAGTTAAGAATTTGAGAAACTTAAAAAATCTATATCATTTGAAGGAGTTAATTATGGCGTGGTTTTATTTGTCGTGTTCATTCTTTATTCTTTACCTTTGTCTTCTCTTATCCCTAAAACTTGACTAACCAATTCATTTCTGCATCTGAACCAGTTCTTCAAAACTTTTGGGGAATTGTAAACGACTTGAGAGTCAGAGGTTCTAGTTGCTGGATTATTTTATAATCCAACACATGTACGCTTCACACGTATTGCGCGCCATGTACAAAGGATTTGTTAGGTGTCCACTAACACTTTTTATGTCACGCTTTTTCCATTTTGTTGACTAGGCAATTATGTTTTTCCTCAAACTCACATTGTGCTCATTTAAAATACCTTAAGTAATGAGTCTGTGCTATCCTCCTTATTTGTTTTAAAGGAATCTGCTCCCTAAAACCCTGCTTCTAATAATGTGTTACCTAAGAATAAAAAATCTCCCAAGCTGTGTACCACCTATTTCAGCACCTAAATTGAACTGTTACTATAAATAAATTATTTATAATGAATACAAATATCACAAAAAATATAAAATAAAAACAGTAATAACAATATGAGCACCATACTATGTATGAAAAAGCTACGTAGACTATACTCTTCTTTATGTGACTATATTCTATGTATCTAACACAAAATAACATTCAAAGTACATATATTATGTAAGTAAGAAACAGAATAATAATAAATACAATGGAAAACAAAATCATTATAATTGGAAAAAAGATTCAGCAATCAAAATTAACATAAAGGAAACGTTGAAGTTACTTAACATTACTAGAATAGAGAGAAAATTATTTATATAAAAGATACAATTTATATGAAAAATATTTTAAAGGATGTAAATATGGTAACTGGTCTCTGAAATAAGCAATGGATTTTGGGGGAACTTAAAATTAGCCTAAATTACAAAATAAACTCATAGAATAATACCAAAAACATGAATGAAATACAGTTTAGAATATGCTATATACAAAGAAATGGTAGATCAGAATAACATACATTCTCGAGGATAAGCAGAGTTTTTTCAGCACATATTTTATGCTGAAAAAGCCCTCCCATTTAATTTTAAATTAGGTGCCTTGGCCTATACTTGAGTAAATAAGGTAATCAAAAATTAAATTCATGCTACATATAACAACAGGGACAAATCAATCCTCACATATAGGTAATAAGAAAAGTCATAGATAAGAGGCTAAAATCAAATAAGCATTAGGTTTCTCAACAGAGACATTTTGTGTAAGAAAAGAAAAACAGTGTGATACAACAAAATGAATACACTTAAATATTTTATATGTAATAAAACAGGATAGTAACATTGTGTAATATAAAGACTTAGAAAATATAAAAAATCTGGGGAATATCTAGAAAATTGCATTTAGCAAGTTAAATGGCAAATCAACTTATAGAACTCAAGTATGGAGGTCCTTGGTAACAGATTAATAAACCTGTTATAGTAGAAATTCCAACTCAATCCCACTCTATGGGTAAGAATTCAGTAATAAATAGAGTTCCCAACATTGTAATCTTTTTTTTTTAAGATCACTTTATTAGAGGCTCTTATAGCTCTTATAACAATCCATATATTAATTGAATCAATCATATTGGTACATATGTTGCCATCATTATTTTATATTTACTTTCTTTTGAACCCTTGGTATCAGCTCATTTTTACCTCCATTGCCCCTCGACCCTCTTGACCCTTTGATAAATAATAGATTATTATTTTCATAATAATGCCAACTGCTGTCTCCCTTCCCAACAGTTTCTGTTGTTCATCCCCCTGGTTGGGGGAATGGTATTTGGGGGAGGAGTTATGTGTCAGTCATTGGGATCGGTTCCACCCTCCTCCACCCACCTTCCTCCTACCCTCCAGGTACTGCTATTGCTCTTTCTGTTCCTGAGAGGTTTATCTGACTTGGATACAGTGTGTTCTGAGCTCTTGTCTGTGCGAGTGTACATGCTCTGGTCTAACCAGAACTGAAAGGCAGGACTGGGGTTATGATGGTAGTTGTGGGAATGAGTAGGAAAACTCAGAAGAATATTGTGTGTATCATTGATGCTATACTGTGTCCTACTTGACTCATCTCATTTTAATGACCCCATGTACATTTGTGGCATCTCTGCTAGATGACCACTTGTTTAACTTCAAGCCTTTAAAACCCCACATGCTATATCTTTTGATAGCAGATACTTTCTTCACCACATTTGCCTCTCCTAGCCTGGTATATTGTGGGGACTCTTCAGGGGCTTTGTGGCTTTCTTTGCTTCTGTTATGTCCCCCTCTTGGTTTGCCCCACTGTGGGAGTTCAGACTGAACTCACACCCCGTTGTGAGTCCCCAGTAGTGTCCTCTGTAGCAATATGCTCTAGTGAGGGGACATCATATCTCGAGCTGTTGTCGGCCCTACGTTCCTCTCTGTGTCTTAGCAGAACTGTACAGGGACGTCATCATTAGGGCTTAGTGTGCCAATATGGAGTCTAGATCCTCACTCTCTCTTTTTCCTTCTTGGTTTGCTTTCATGAGGAAATGGCTTGCCAGCCACTGTCCCCAAGCTGAAAGTTTAGTGTTGTCTTCTGTAGCACGTAGTTCTAGGGAGGGGATCAGTTTGCATATGATTGGGGCTGGCCCTGTACACCACACTGTTAATGAGTTGCTCCATGTGGTTATGTTGTCCTTAAGGTTTGATGCACAGTGGTGGGGTCTGCATGTAAACTCCCATTTCTGTGGAGACATAAACAATACCCTCCCAAAGATGGATTAGTGCTCTGCTCCCCACTGCCATCACACCCCTCTCCCTACTTCCCCCCTTTACCCCTTCTTTATGTTGGAATGACATGTACATCTTGGGTTATGTCTGTCCCTACCCAATTGCCTGTACCTCAACCCATATAGTGTGAAATAAGTGACTTTTCTTCTATACCTACTGTACTGATTATACTTACTTCGGTGGACTCATATTGTACTTGTTCTTTTGTGATTATCTTTTTTCACTTATAATATTTTTCTCCCACTCTTCCCATGAGATTATGTGCTTCATGCAATCATCAAGAATTTCTAGTGATGTGCAGACTTTGTCCTTTTTCTTGAGGAGTTCTTTGTTAATTCTGGGCTTCTTCCCTCTCCATATGATATTGGTGGTTAATTTCTCCAATTCTTTGAAGGTTGATGGCATTTAAATAGGGATAATGTAAAATGTATATAGTACTTTGGGTAAAATTAACATCTTTACTATATTTGAGACTTTAAATCCAGGAGCATGGGATATTCTCCCACTTGTGGAGCTCACTTTTGGTGTACTATAGTAGGGTTCTGAAGTTTTCTTTGTATAAATCTTTTGTTTTTATGGTTAAATATATCCCTAGATATTTCCGTTTGTTTTTGGTTATTGTGATGAGTACTTCCTTCTTGATCACCTCTTCCATGGCCTTGTACAATGTATATAGCAAACCAATAGACTTCTGTTTGTTGATCTTGTATCTTGCCACTCTTCTATATTCCTCTATCACTGCCAGTACTCCTATCATGGAGATATTTGGGTTTTACACGAGTAGAATCATGTAGTCTGCAAAAAGCAATAGTTCTACCTCCACTTCTTCCAGACAGATAATTTTAATGTACTTTATGAATAGGTGATGGATGTTGTCAAATGTTTTTCCTGCATCTATCAATATTATCATGTGAGTGTTATCTTTTTTTACCAATGTGGTGAATAATATTGATGGGTTTTGGATGTTAAAGCCTTTCTGTTCCTGAAATGAATCTCATCGGATCATGATGGGTGATGTTTTAATACTTTTGTGTTCTATTCATCAATATTTTTTGTCTATGTTCATCAGAGATATTAATTTGCAGTTCTTTATTCATGTGAGGCTGGCTTTGTTTTGGAGTTTGCCATCTTTTTTATATGCTCTGAATTAATTTGTGGATGATAGGTGTCAGCATGTTGCAGTATTATAATCTGTTGTCAATATGAGAATTAAGAGTGAGAGGATGGAGTTTAGCCTGTCAATCAGGTCACAACTTGATAGATTTGGAGGCCTTAAGGAGATAAATAGCTCACTATAGGTGGGACACAGGCTCACTCACTGTGAGATATTTCTTCCACCTCTTTAATTTCTTTGTTTAATTCTCTTTCCTGTTTGTTGATGTTTTCCTGCTTGCGCTCAAGATCGCTGGTATGATTCTCTGCATCTTTTAGTCTGTTGGTGAGGTCTATTATCTTGTGTTTTGTTTCTGTTACTTCTTCCATTAGTTCTTGTATTTCCCTTTGGTGAATGGACTTTATCCACTCTATTGTGGCATGGGTCTCCACATGGCTCCTTCAGCTCCAGGGCTCAGACCTTTTAAAGACTCTCTGTGGAGCCCCAAACTGGCAGACCCAGGTTTTGCCTTGGGCTGTGGGTTTCAGAACTTTTGTCTTTTCCTGTTTTGTAATGTTAAAATTTTAGGCAGTGCTCTGGAAATTGAAGTTCCAGATTCCTTGTTATATTAGTGTTATGCAAATGAACAGAATTCTCAGGGCTTATATTCAAAGTAACATAAAGGAACACAATCTGGAATTGAAAGCATGTTAAAAAATATTTAATTTTTTCCCTATGTACAATAGGTTTGTGGGGTGCTCTGATATCAGTTCTGTGCCTTGCTGTCACTCAGGGAAGGGGGACCAGATTTTCTGAGTGTGTTTGGGACCAACTGGATTTGAATTCTCCCCTGGTTCCAGTGCTAATTTCACTCCTGTGTCACTTCAGGTTTGGTCCTGCACAGCACTGCAGGTTGTTCTCTGGGGAACTGTGTTCTATAACAGGTAAGTAGCTCAGTTGCTCTTCAATTGCTGCAAATTAGTGTCTAATTGTCTATCCTTACACATACTGGTAGGCGTTGAGCTTGGAAAGGGGAAAATGGGGATGACTGTTGAAGTCACTCCATTCCTGCTGAGGAGGGGAGCTGCAAAGGCATAGACTCCTGGATCAGGGTGAATAGCAGAGTGGGTTTGAGTTCTGTGGATAGTTCTTGGAGACTCTCTGCAAGCCAGAGATTATGACAACTTTTAGACAACAGCTTGAGGAAATTAGTGCTTGCTGCAGGATTCAGGTCTTGGGCGCAGGAAGTGGTAGCAGACTCCATCCTGCTGGACCTGGAGCAGGGTTAGTGGAGTCTGAGGGCAGATGCAATGCATGTAGAACATTTCAGTGAGTTTTTGAATTGATTCATCAGTGAAAATCACAGAGGGATATCTGAACCAGATCCTAATACACTGAATCTATTTTCAGCACCCAGTCTTCCAGTATTGGCCTCCTTACCTCTTAATTTTCTGTCTAACAATCAGGGTCCTGGGTGGCTGATTCTACCTTGATACCACCTTGACTTACCTCCCAAGGTTGTAATCTTAATGGAAGCAAATTGCCACAACTTTCTTTACAAAGAAACCCCACTCTTTCATTTAATAGGCTAAGTTTTAACCACCCTAGCAACAGGGATCCTTTATAGATTTGGAATGACTATTAAATTACTTATTTGATGCCATGATTTACTTGATATTGCTTTTTCTAGTTCTAGTCTTTCTAACTCATAAAAATTACCATTTTCTTGATGACTTTAGATAAGAGAAGGTAAGGAAGACGCTAATAGGGCTATGTGGTTCAGATGTGAGTCATTATTAGCAGGATTAACAATTATTTTAACATCTTGGAAGTGTAACTAGGTTATTGGTCAGTTTTGTCATTAGATGTGGTTTAAAATGAGACCTCTCAGAAGTAGGAGGAAGAATTTTACTGCCTTAAGACTCATTTTTCAATGTGAAATGCAATAAGACCTGGCATCACTTCCAGTGTCAATGTGGGGTTTTGGGAACAGGTCAGGTATGGATATTGGGACAATAGACCATGTGTGGAATGTGTGATGTGGCAAGTGAGTCTAAGAGGAAAATGTCTGTCACTCCTTTCGACCCAGCAAATGGTCTTTGTGTGGGACAAGGAGATGGTGTACCTGTTCTGTGAGGACCATATGTTGTAGCGGCATTCTTAGAACTGGACCACCATGTGGAAGATTAAATTAGACAACAACTGTTCCTGGGCAGTGGCTTCCACAAGTTACTCGGTACCCTCTCCTAAAGGCTCCAATGTAACTGGTGGCTTGGCCACAAAAGAATTTAGTCTGTTCTATTGCATGATATTGATCAGGTTTGTTATTCCTGTTCTAGAGAGAAAGACAGAGTTTGTCAAGCTTCCCCTCAAGTTCCTGGCTCAAGAAGTGAACATTCCAGGTTAGACTGTTGAAATTCACCATGAGTTGACCCACAAACAAAGTGCTCCATATAAATGACTGTCTCAGAGGCTTCTCTTTTTTTTTTAATTGGCTTCAGAAGACCTACAGCTGGTTCTGAGTTTAGACCAGAGTTAGAGACTCTTGGGAGTTGAAGAAGGACAAGGAAGAGACAAATGAAGAGGACCAAGAGAAAGATAAGAACATTGTTGTTGATAACATCACCAAACAGACTGGAGCCTAAGTAAGATGTAAAAAGTGCAAACCTGGATGTGGGAGTGGATGGAGACAGCAATGAAGGCAAATCATATTATGAAATGACTCTGAAGCATAAAGAGCTATACAAAAAGAGTATAAGAATTTCTTGTATTTTATAAATAGGAGCAGTTTAAAGTGCTGGAAGAATTTAACCCGTTACCTCAGGCCATTCGGGTGTGGAAATAACTTGTACCCACGTGTAGAATTAATCCTGTGAGAGCTCAGGAACATTATATGAATGAAGAGTGAGGTTGTACTGAATGCATTACTGGATGATGACTTGCTCTTCTCCACATTTAAATATCTGGAAGCCTTGCAGACAAACTGGGGAAAAATGTTGACGAATGATAGTCTGATGCCAACGCTGTTCTCTCAATTTTGGCAGCTCCAGCTTAAAGACCTGCCTTCTAAGACCTTCACACAAGTCTTGCCGGATAGGATGCTCTTTGAGCTGCCAGTCTTTAGAAACAGGGACATCAGACCAATCTCCATATTCAACTATTGAGCTAACTCTGGCAAGCACCAAGTCACCAAGACTGGATGAAACACACATTGCTTTTCTGCAATCCATTGGAAAGGAAAAAGAACTGGAGACCCTTCAGCTACCCTACCTCCCTTGACTGGCCTCGGATAGTTGAGTCCTACTTAAGCTCACCTTGATAGACCATCCTCCAACCCCTTCAATACATTTTTAAAGCCATGGGGTAGTAATATAATCTGTTGTCAATTTGAGAGGATAAGGGTAAAGGGATGGAGTTTTCCTGTCAATCAGGTCTTGCCAATGAGACCTCTATGTGGGCATGGCTTTCTCCTAGGGATTCCGGAAAGTGCTGTATTTCTTCCTTGGAGGCCAGAGGCACCCTTTCCCTCTCTGCTCACTCCATGTGAGACATCCCTGTGGAGAAGATACATGGATAGAGGCTGATGGAACCAGACCTCAGGAACCAGAGAAACCATGGGGAGACCCCTGGCAGCTGAGATGGTTATAATGACACTAGATCCACAAGACTTCCCACCCACTGGCCTGTAATCTTCCTGCATGTGGTATCATTGCATGTATATTGGGAGTCTGAAGAGGACTTTACAGATTGGTATTGGACATAAGGGCTAATATTGGACTTATGGACTTGATTTAGACTGGGCTGGGATTTTTTTTCAATATTCAACTGCTCTTGTATACAAAGCTCTTTCTTACACACATATGAGTGTCTCTATGATTTTTTTTCTCTAGTCCAGCTTTGAACGTTGTGTTAGGCGAGGCTGAGTAGAGAAACAAATTCAGAGACATTCATACATGTTTAAGAAAGAGCTTTACATAAAGAAGTAATTATATATCAATAAAATAACCTAACCCAATTCAATGCATCCATAAGTCTAACACTAGTCCATAAGTCTCTCTTAAAACTTACAAAGCCATGTGCAATGATACAGAATACAGGCATATAATATAGCAAAGTGGGTGCAAAGTTTCGTGGATTGAATTGTGGTGGACATATCTCCAGGGTTCGTCTAGGTGTCAGTGTGGCTTGTCAACAGCAAGGTGAAGGTGGAGGGGTATGTGTGTGTGCCAGGACCTTCTTTATGAAAAGATCACACCTGCAAGGAGGCACCATAAGGTTGTGACCTGATTGACAGGCTAGATTCCACACGTACATTTTTATGTCTTCAAGATGACATGACATTATGTAACTACCACAGATATTAAGAAAAGGCCAAGCATCAGGGCCTTTAGTAAGGAAACCTTGATAGAGACGATGGGAAGGATGGAAAAGATGCCCTTAAAGACCAGATGGAGGAAGAGGAAGATGAATATATTGACCAAGTGGAGAAGCAAGATTATGATAATGTTGAAGATGTTGATGATGAAGAGAAGGAAGACCAAATGGAAGAGGAGGCTTTCTCTACATGGAAAAAATACCCCCCCCCCCTGCATAGAATCCCAGGTGCCTTGTCTATAAATCAGGAGATTTGAAGGGCTATATGTGGCAAGTTACCCCAGAATGTATAAAATAGGACACATTTTTTTTTAGGTGAAATTCTAAGTCAGACAAAATCCAGAAGAGATTATGGTGGATCATTATGACACCATTTTATCTTTTGGATTAGCCTGTGTTTTTGGAGTTCTGGGTTTGTTTTGAAACACAATAAACAGAAACTCTACACAAAGGAAAGTAAATAAAAGATTCAGGAGTGGGGTGTGTGTCCTTTGGATCACAAAACCCCTTTTTAATGGATCTTCTAAATCAAAGAGAGATAAGTATAAAACGTCAGAGCAGAGGAGCAACAGCAGCAGTCAGAGAAAGACATAGATCAATGGCCTTCTTCAACAATAGCTATTAAAGCTGTGGAGTGGGTTGCCTCCAGTAACTTAATCAGGGGATGTATAAACCCTTGTGGTGTAGTACTTACATGTTGGGCTGTAATTCAAAGGGTCAGCATTTCGACACCACTATCCTCCCATGGAACAAAGACAGGCTTTCTACTTGCATAAACAGTTACAGTCAGAAGCTCAATAGGGATGGTCTACCTTGATTTATAGGGTCACTGTGAGTCACCATCCATTTGATGACGGTAAGAGAGACGTTTTCTGGGCCACATAGCTAGAATACAGCATCCTGAGGCTAAGGCTTATGATGCAGTATAATTTGGGCACTTATTAACAGTGTTATAAACATTGCCTTGTAACATTGCCTAAGCATGGCAGAAGCCTGTATCTCGAACTTTTCATATCGTGAATTGAAATCTATTTACTTCACAAATGAACCATATAATTATGAGTATGTGTGGCCATTGCAATAAATATTGAACTCAGGTGAGAACAAGAGTGTATTATTGTGGGTAAACAGTGTGGTAGTTATATAATCTGGTGTCAATTTGGGAGGATTAAGAGTGAAGGGGTCTAATCTATTAATCAGGTCATAGCCAATGAGGCCACTGTGTGGGCATGGCCTTCTCCTCAGAATTCAGGGAATTCTAGAATTCCTCCCTGGAGGCAGGAGACATTCTTTCTCTTTCCTCCCTGCCTGCGAGATATTTCTGAGAAGAAACCACATGAAGCTACCATGAGGCAGTCAGAATTTCAGAGCTGAAAAATCTTCTTGCACTCGGTATCATTGCATGAGTTTCATGAATCTGAAGAGGGCTTCATAGAGTGGTGCCAAATATATGGGCCAATACCGGACTTATGGATTTGATCTGGATTGGGCAGGGATGTTTTCTTAATATACAATTACTCTTTGTATAAAGATCTTTGTTATACACATATGAGTGTCTATGAATTTGTTCCTCTAGTCAACATGGACCACCACAGTTGGTGTAAAAATTGACACATATGCTATTGCTGACCTTGATTTTCCTTTCCCCTGGGAATTCAGAGGAAGTCGGCTGTCATGCCTACCTCCCCTTTAAAAATATAAAACCAAGAATAAATATTGGGGGAATTGTGACTTAAAATATCCTGATTAATTACAAAGCAAAAATATTAGTCAACAATATTAGGAGGTCTTATGTAATAGGCTGAAAAAATATGGAGTCTAAACTAAGGACACATTTAATTCCAGGAAGCCATTAGAATTTTATGTAATTGAGGAGAAGTACATGCTCAAATTTAGTGTGTCTTTTATTCAAGTTAAGAAGCCTTGATGGCATAGTGGTTATGAATTGGGCAGATATCCCCAAGGAGAACAGTTAGAAAACACTGCTTTTTTATATCGGTAACGAGTAACGATCTCAGAAAATCACAGGGGCCATTCTACTCTGTCTTACAGGGTTGCAATTGGTTGGCATCCACTGAATGGCAGTGAGTTTGGTTTAGGTTATACGTAAAATACCTTATATAAAAATTTTTAAAAGTCCTTAGATAAATAATAGGTAAGTCAATTATTGGATAAAGGGGAGAAGCAATGTTATGATCAAATTCATTATTATAAAAATGTTATAAAGCATATATTTTCACATGATCATCTACATAGTAGGACGTCTACTTTATTTTGCTTCAATATTTCTTCATCTTTTAAGATTATTTAATACATTCCTTCCATTCCTACTGCTTGGGACTGGATTCTAAATTACAGTGACCTTATACAGGGTTACTGAAGTTGTGAATCTTTCCTGTTGCAAAGTCTCATGTTTCCTCATGTGGAGTGACTGATAAGTTTAGTTAATTGACCTTCAGGTTAGCCACCAATGTTAACCTAGTGCTCCTAGTGTTCCTAATCATAGACACTTGCAATCATAGACTCTATAATAATATTTATAAATATATCCACATTCATATATTAATTAAATAGAATATATATTTTTGGAATCCAATCCTTAGCAGTAAGGCAGGAAATAATATTTAGGAATAAATTCATATTTATACATAATTTGTGTGGGAGCTTAAAATGTTCGTGGGAAAATTCCATTGCCTATTAGTTCTCCAATTTAGTGAGCATTTTAGAGTTTCCTTTTATTATTGTGCTCCTTTAAAAATGAGTTCACAGTAGCAAATATATTTTTACAATATTTTACAGTGCAATAACATGTTATTAGCTTATGACTAAATATTTCCAGGCCTAATATGTTCTACTTCAGTCTTGACAAAAAGTTTTTTTAGGATTAAAGAAAATATCATGTATTATGATGAAGCATCAAATAAAATGCAAGTTTAAAAGGTTATGTAAAAATTAGGCATGCCATGGAAAATGAATTTTTCCTTCACTTTAAGCACTACAGATTATTTTGAAGGGTGTGTTTTATAACAAATATAGATTTCCTACACTTTTACTAGTCTGTTGTACTGTATTGGCTTACATATTGCTGTAATCATGAACTCTATGCTACCGATAATTCAAATTCTAGTAGAGCTACCCAGATTGAACAGATTTCAGCAGACTAAAACAGATTTTTATTAAGAAGAGGGGAACGGGAAGACCACTTCCAAGTGATTAATTATTGAAAAGTCTGAATAGTGCTGGAACAATGTCTGATATGGTGCTGGATGAGGAGCCTTCCAGGTTGGACTTAAACCAAAACCCGGACTCACTGTCATCCAGCTGATTCTGACTCATGGTGACCCTATAGCACAGAGTAAAAACAGTCCAATGATTTCTCAGGCTACAACATTTTATAGGAGTAAAGAACTGAATTTGTATCCCTTGGAGAAACTGGTGGTTTTGAACTACTACCTTGAAGTGAACTGCCCAGTGAATAAGCTACCAAGCCACCAGGAAGGTAATGAAAATAAGACTGGACAAGAGCTACCTCCTTCAAGAAAAGTCAATTTTAATAATGTGGATGAAAAAGTGTTTGGCATTTTTATTTGCTAGTTGGGCAAAACTCAAAATGAGAATATGGGGTAACAATACTTACTTGGCAGAGGAGATACCATGATTACGAAGGTGGTTTTCCCAGGGCAAGGCTTATCCATGTACTCTGGATGTGCTGACCCCTGTGATTTCCCCAAATGTGGGAAACTCGACTGCAGAATTTATGGTAGTGGGGGACTGCGTTCCCGCTCTCCCCTGGGGGGGAGGGGGGAAGAGAATACAGAGTCACAAATAGTATTGCTGTTAGGTACCATTGTGTGTGATCTGATCCATGGTGACTTTATGCACAATAGAAGGAAACATTGCACAGCCCCCATCCATCCTTATAATTGTTCCAATGCTTGAGCCCACTGTTGCAACTAATGTGTACCCTTCTCGTTGAGTGGCTTCCTCTTTTTCACTACCCTTCTATTTTACCAAGTATGATGTCACTTTCCAGGGTCTGGTCTCACCTGACATCATGTGCAAAGTAAGACTAGTCTCTCCATCCTTGCCTCTCAGGTGCAACCTGGCCATAATTCTTGCAAGGCAGATTGGCTTGTCCTTTTAGTAGTCCAGGGTCCTACTTTCAATATTCTTCTTCAACACCACAATTTAATAGCATCGATTCTTCTTTGGTCTTCTTTATTCAATTTCCATATTCATGACTTGGGTCAAACACACCTTACTCCTCAAAGTAACTTCATTGCTTTTTAATATTCTCAAGAGGTATTGTGCAGAAAAATTTACCTAATGTAATATGTCATTTGTTCTCTTGACTGCAGCTTCCATAAGCATTGATTGTGGATCCAAGCAAGACAAAATACTTGATATCTCTAACCTTTTCTCCACTTACCTTAATGCTACCTTGTGGTCAAGTGTGAGGATTTTGATTTTCTTAATACTGAATTGTAGTTCATACTGAAGGCTATAACCTTTGATCTTCAACAACAAGCATTTCGAATCTTCCTTCTTTTCAGCAAGCAAGATTGTGTCATCTGCATGTTGCAGGTTGTAGACTTCCTCCAATCCGATGCTACACTTTTGACATATACGCCAGCTTCTCTGATTATTTTCTCAGCAGATAGATTGACAAAGTGTGGTGAGAGAATACAATCATAATACACACCTTTCTTGATTTTAAACCAAAAATCCCACATAAGTTCAGTGAAGAAGAGAAATGGCCTCAATGCAAAGGTTTGGCCTGATGACTCTCACAATGGCTCTAACATAACAGCTGTGAAGATGACAATGGACTAGGCAGTTCTTCGTTCTGTTGCACCCAGGGTTGCCATTATTTGGGACAACTCAAAAGGACATATAACAACAGTATCAATATACATTTAGGGCTTAAAAAATCAAAGTTATAGGTTATCGCATGTGTGGAGTCATTGGTGCAGGTTGGCATACATGTACACACCACTTAATGTGTATATATATATATACACTCCATGATTCATTATGCCTTTAGCTATTACTATCCTACTCAGGGGTTATTTTAAAGCCTCAGTAGACTTGCAGTACATTTGTTATTCAATCACAATTCTGCAGAATTAAACTCAGATCAGCTTTTTGAATATCTTCATTGTCTACAAGATAAAATACATTGGAAATTGTTCACTTTGGGGAAATAATTAACTAATTTACAACAGCGAGAGGTCATTTATAAACTATTTCAAAGAGCTGATTGACAAACTTAACGAAGACCACTTAGGAGATATTTCCCTTTTTTCACTTAGAATAATAAACTGTTTTGATTGTATGTCATATTTTTTAATTATTGCAAATATCAAGAATGTATATGTAAATGGTATTCACTACACCAATGATCATAGTATTAGTTTGTCTCTTGGATATTTATAGTTCATTCTTTTCCTACAAACTAAGCCAAATAACATGCACAAATAATGGAAAAAGATGTCCCATAATTGTTACCTCCTAAAAATGTCTTGTAACCTCATATATACCAAGAATAATTTAATTTTCTCTCATTTTAAAAACCTCTCCCTCCTGCTGGTATCACAATATTCAAGGCATTTGTGTGCCAACTACACCCCAGAACACCTGGTCAATCCTTTACTGCCAGATGGACTTGCTGATGCAGAACAAAACAGGGAATAGTTGTAATAAATATGTCTGTAGGGAATTTTGTTGGCAACATTATTGGTTGAGTCCGCCTTGACTGAAACCTGCAGAAATCCATAGCCTCAATTTATCAGCCAGCAGGTAGCAAATTATTCGGTGGTGTCCGAAGACAGAATGATATAATGAAAAGGCACTAGCCTGTAAGTCACTGAACTATCCAACCTATGCTTTCACTTTTCTTTTGGGGGAACACAATATTATATTTGTAACATTATTGAATTAAAATCTAAGAGAATTGAAGTATCTTTTACTTGTGCACCATTCATATTTTAGGAGTCAAAGGTTAATTGGAATGCTAAACAGTTTGGCATCTGATTTTAATAAACTTAAAATGTCTTCTAACTTATGTAATTTTTTATTATCATTATTTTAAAAAAACACAGTACTCATATCAAAATAAAATTATATTTGTTCTTTTGCACTCAGGGTCATTATGTGTTGGACCTGACTGACACACCAAATAACAATATTGATTTAGTAACATTTAATAAACAATTAGTACTAGGTAATTATTTTTCTCATTATTTTTTACTATTGGTTTCCTATAAAGATTACCTATATTATTCTTTGACAAGCACTGTGACAAGGTCTGAGAAGCTATTTCCCAACTACCTAGAACTGGTCATGTAGGGCAATAAAATGGCCGAAAGCCACCTGTGCCAAAGAGATTGGAAAGGAAAAGCATAATTTCCATGGGAAAGAAGCCTATGGCAGGGGAAGGAGAAGAGGAATCATTCAGAAGTACATATGCTAAAATATACCTGTGAAGGAAATGTTCTTCCTAATAAAGGACTTCTCTCTGGATGCAGGGAGGCAGTGGTAGCTAAAACACGATTGCGCCCCAGGATAAGGGCATTATACTCATACTAGAATCTCCTAAACTGCCTCATGTGAGGATAGAGTAGAAAGTAAGAAACATTTGTTTAGGTCACAGAACAGAGGAAAAGCACTGCTAAATGAGTAATATTTAATTATAAGATTATACAATCCTTTTTGTGTCACAAAAATTACACATCAACATGCATCCAGTACAATAACTAATATTGGTGAAAAGGCTGTCATCCACAGGATCTCTTCAAGGATGTGGCAGTTACATAATCTGTCAACTTGAGTAAAGGGGTGGAGTCTAGCCTGTCAATCTGGTCGCAGCTTGATGACCTCATTTGAAGGCGCGAAGGAGATAAATAGCTCACTGGAGTCCAGACCCACTCTCAGTTGACATTCCTATTGACAAACCACATGGAAACACACAAATGGCAGCCAGAGCCCTGGAGCTGTAGGAGCCATGTGGAGACCCATGCCAGGACTGACATGCTTCCACTGCCACTGGCTCCATAAGACTCTCTACCCATTGGCCTATGACCTTCCTGCATTCAGTGTCATGGCATGTGCTGTTTGAGTCTGAAGAGGAATTTATAGACTGATATCAAGCATACATGCTAATGTTGAATTTAAGGACTTGATCTGGACTTGAGTGAGATGTTTTCTCAATATACAATTGCTTTTATGTAAAGTTCTTTTTTATACACATATGATTAGCTATGAATTTGATTCTCTAGTCAATCCAGACTAACACAGAGCAGTAGCATTAAAAGAAGCCCAACGGAGGGAATAAAATGGATGCCACTAGAGGTATTTAAAGCCTGTGGAGCCAACTCTAAATATTAATGACAGTACTGGTCCTAGGTTTATCAGCATTAAATGTCTGATTAAAGTCCCTACATCATGTCAAAATTTCAACGGCACATTGGAAATGCTAACAGAAAGGTAAAAATAATAACAGGAAAGAAAAAGCAAGCATCAGATTGAACTCAGAGATGACATATCATAAAGAAAATTTAAAATAATTCTATTGTTGAAAATGTGCTTTGGTTAGTTAAAAATAATATATTGTCACTTCTCCTGCAACTAAGTATACTTTCTCAAGAGTAACTGTTAAGTATACTTTCTCAAGAGTAACTGTTTGCTAAGTTAGAAAGAAAATGAAACATCACAATGGGTTCAATGAAAAGTTGAGTAGGCACAAGAGGAAAGTAAGAAGAAAGGAGGGAATAAGTAGGGGAGTGAAAGTCAGGAAGGGAGGGAGGAAAGGAACAAGGCAAGAAAGAAGGAGGTTGTGAGGAATGAAGGGAAAATAGAAGAGAATGTGAAAAAGAAATGAAATTATAGGATAAATGTTACAAATAGATATTAATCCATGTGTGCTAGTCATTTTAAGTGTGACTAGACAAATGGACCCCACCTGTGTGTCAATTGGCTTTACAGTGATGGCTTGTGTTTTGTAATGCTGAAAATTGCCTTTGATATTTCAAATATGAACAGGATTACCCAAAGAGAACAGGTTTCAACAGAGCTTCCAGACAAAGAAGGAGCTACAGAGAAGCAATAGGCTGTCCACTTATAAGGAATTCAACACTGAAAACCTTATAGATAACATTGAAACATTGTCAAATACCGACAACCTAATAAATAAAAGCCATGCATTGTTAGAAATAGTGAGAAAAGATGAGGCCCTAGGGTCAGAAGGCACTCAAAATGTTATTGAGGAAGGGCTGCCTTTTCAAATTGGAATGGACCATAAAGACTAAAATGGTGTAAAGCCTGCAGAACCCTCAGTTGTTGATGGGCCACACATCAAATTAGAAGAAACAGCTGCAAAGATTAAGTTAATAATTAGAAATTGGAATCTATGAAATATGAATTTAGAAAAATTATAAGTTGTCAAAAATGATGTATTTTGTCATTCGGAGTAACCCTCTTGATTTTTTTCTCTGTTTTTCCATCTATGAAACCCAGGATTGACGAACCTATAGAAACAGCAAGTAGAATAAGGTTCCCTGGGGGGCATGGTGAAGAGGGGGTGGTAAAGGGGAGCTAATATCAAGACATTCAAGAGGAAGAGAATGTTTCAAAGCTGATTGTGGTAACAATGGTACTATACCGCTTGGTGTGATCAAACTATGGAATGATATGATATCTGTATCTGGTCACAATAAAATGATTTTGAGGGAAAAATATAAGCTATCTGTTGTTAGGTGCATGGGTTTGACTTACAGTGATGGCATTTGATAGAGTAGAGCTGCCCCCTATCTAATAGGTGCATTTTCCCCAGATAATTTTATTTTATTAAGAATATTTGTCTCTTCATTCAATGTTTTGGCCATGATAAATTTAAAGCCATGCTATTTAAATATGTAGAAATGAACAATTCTGCCGCTTGTAAACTTTTCATGAAAAAATGGAACACATAAAGATTGTCATTCTAGGTTGTAGTGAACTGAAATGGACTGGTATTGGCCATTTTGAATCAGAAAACACATGGTCTACTATGATTGGAATGACAGAATCAACTGGAATAGTAACACATTCATTGTCTAAAAGGACATTTCAAGATTTTTCATGAAGTTCAGTGCTGTCTGTGATAGGATAATATCCATCAAAGTAAAAAAATAGAGACAATGCAACTATTATTCAAATTTATTCACCATACACAAAATTTAGTGATACCAAAATTAAAGAATTCTACCAACATCTTTATTATGAAATTGATCAAACATATAATCTAGATACATTTATAGGTACTGGTGATTTGAATGCAAAAGTTAGAAACAAAGAGGAAGGAAACATAGGTGGAAAATATGGTCCTGGTGATAGAAATGAAGCTGGAGACCACAAGATAGAATATTGCAAGAACAATGACTTTTTCTTTGCAAGGAACTGTTTAACTAATATAAAATGCCACTGTGCCCATGGAGTTCTCCAGATATCACACACAGAAATCAAAAATTGACTCCATCTGTGCAGTGACTATGGAGAAGCTCAATATCAGCCATTATTACCAGGCCAGGGACCAACTGTAAAACAGACCATTAATTCCTCATATGTAAGCTCACTAGAAGCTGAAGAAAATTAAAACCAGTTCAGGAGACATAAAATAGGACCTGAGTAGATACATCATGAATTTCGAGAATATCCAAGAACAGATTTGTTACATTGAACACTAAAGGACAGAAGACCCCACTAACTACAGGTGGTACAAAAAGCATACAAACTGAAGAAAGAAGAAAATAATTAAAAGCATAAGAAAGAAAACAGAAGTGTAGGTGTCAGAAAAGACTCTTAAACTTGCTCTTAGTTATAGAGTACCTAGGACTCATGGAAGAAATGAAGAGGTAAAAGACTTGTGCAAAAATCACAAAAGTTACTTCAAGAAGAAATTATATATATATTGAGAGAGAGAGAGAGAGTTAGAAACCCAAAGGTAGATAGCAAACTCAACATATTTTAAATTAAAACCAAAATAAAAATTCAACCATTTAGTTGTAATTTTGAAAGATTCTATGGGCAAAGTATTGATTTATGCAGGAAACATATGTGTGTGTGTGTGTGTGTGTGTGTGTGAGAGAGAGAGAGAGAGAGAGAGAGAGAGAGAGAGAGAGAGAGAGAGAGAGAGAGAACACAAAGTCAATGTACCAAAACAGAAGTAATTGACATTCAGACATTTCATCAGGTAGCATATTAATAACAACTGATGGGACTGAAGATAAACTGTAAAGACTCACTGAAATGATTAGCCGAAAACAAGGTTCTAGCAATTGAGGTAATACCAATTGAAATATTTCAAAAAGCTTATTAAGCACTATATTGCACACTTATTCATCTATGAAATAGTATTTGGAGACAGCACTAAGCCACCTGACTGGAAGAGATCCGTATCTGGACCCATTTCAAAAGAAGGTGACCCAACAGAATGCACAAATTATACAGCAATATCATTAATATCACAAACAAGTAAGATTTTACTGAAGATCATTCAACAGTGGTTGTAGGAGTACACTGACAGACAGGTACCGCCGAGGTTCTGGCTGGGTTTTGAAGAGTACACGGAACCAAGGCTATATTATTGCTGACATCAGATGGATCTTGGCCGAAAGCAGAGAAAACGAGAAAAGCTGTTTGCTTACATTTTACTGACTATGCAAAGGTAATCATTTGTACATATCATAACAAACTATGGATAGAGCTGAAAAGAATGCGAATTCCAGAACGCTTACTTGTGTCCGTGCAGAAGGTGTACACGGATCAATAGGCTGTGGAGGGTACAGGCCAAGGGAATACTGCTTGCTTGAAAACCCGAAAAGGTGTTTGTTAGGGTTGTCTTCTCTCACCATACTCATTCTATCTGCAGGCAGAGCAAATAATCAGAGATGACGAACTACATGAAGAAGAACATAGGATCAGGAGGAGGAAGACTTATTAACAACCTGCGATATGCAGATTACATAACCTTGCTTGTTGAAAGTGAGGGCTGAAGAACCTGCATTATGATTATTATGAAGAACAATGATCACAACCTTCAGTGTGGATTACAACTCAAAATGAAGACCAAAATTCTCACAACCAGACCAATAGGTAATTTATTAGGCAGGGTTCACTAGGGAAACAAAACCAGGACACTTATGGATATTATATATATATATATATGGATAAGTTTATATAATGAAGAGGAATATGACAGAAAATTAGTCCTCACAGCAGTACAGAGAGCTCAGTCCAGTCCAAACTCATTTTTGTGGGTCAGTTAATATACTGACAGTCCTTCCAACTCACGTGGCCACTAGCCCAAGGCCAAGGAAGCGGACAGTAGGAAGATGAAGTGGTGAGGTGCAGCAGAGGCCATTAACACAGTGTGGCAAAGTAGGTCACAGTGGAGCCTCACGGGCTAGCGATTCAAAGTGGCTGGCTGGAGGTGTGGGGTATTGAGTGGTGGCAAGAAGAGTGGAGTTGGCCCACAGGCAGCAGACGTGGCAAAGTGGGACAGTGCCGAGATGTGGAACAGCATGGGACAGTGACTTGGTCCATCGCTGTCTATGGTTGGCTCGGCAAAGTGGGACACAGCACTAGCCCAAAGGCAGCACAGCTCACCATGAGGCAGGGCAACTAGATCAGGCAGTAGGCGTGTCCAACCACCAGGGAGAAAGAATGGCCAGCTTCCAGAAAGACATGTATCTCAGTGCCAACTCCAAAGGAAGTCATCAAGCTGTGACATGATTGGCAGATTAAACTCCACCCATATCTTCTTGCAGGTGCCCTTGTGGCACAAAAATTTGATATATCACAGGTAACATAACAATAAATGGAGAAAAATTAAGATGTCAAGGATGCAGTTTTACTTGGATGTACAATCAATGCTCATGGAAAGAGCAGTCAAGAAATCACAGGATGCATTGCTTCTTGGTATATATGCTACAAAAGATCAGGTGTACTTGACCTGAGCCACGATATTTTCTACTGCTCCATATGCATGTTGGATATTGAATAAAGAAGGCAGAAGTAATGCATTTGAATTACAGTGCTGGTGAAGAAATATGGAAAGTGCCATGAACTGACAAAAGAACAACCTATCTGTCTTTGAAGAACAACCAGCGTGCTCCTTAGAGGCAAGGGTGGTATGATTGCTTCTCATATACAGTGAACATATTTTCAGGAGGGAGCAATTGTGTTAGTCTGGGTATACTAGAGAAACAAATCCATAGAAACTCATATGTATAAGAAAGAGTGAGGTAGTTAGTTTATTGTGCCAACCTGGCCGATAGACACAAGTGAGATTAGTTGAAGGGCGGAGAGAGATAAATAGCTCAGTGAGTCTTGCCTCTCTTGTCTTTTGCTTTTTGCTCATCGGACCAGTGTGTGGTTGCCTTGCTTGTTCTGTGCCTCAATTTACAATCACATCGGGGTCAGATGTCCAAACCACTCCACAAAATCCTCCCCCATCTCACAAAACAGATGCAACGATGCCCACTGCAGGAGGAGAGCTGTATTACCTAGACCCCTGAAGGTATTGTCATTGCTATTTTGTGTCAATATTCTTTTATTATGTTACCAGTGAATATTACTGGGCCTTGGGATTCAAAGAGATAGTTACAGATATTTAAAGAAATTGAGAAAACTACGCGTTTTGTAGGTTTGCTTATAGCAAATATTTTAACTATATTGTTTAGTTGCTACTGCTATTACTAAAGCAATTGTACTTTATCCAAAAATGCGACTAATGTGTCGAGTACTCAAAAAGATAGAAAGTTAGAACAAAAAAGTAATGCTCTTTATAACATGGTCACAGTAAGTGTGTGTATTGTTGCTCTTATGCATACTTCCTATGGTACTGTGCAAGGTTCTGGTTAAATTATTGGCCTTAGGAACAAAACTTCATGAAGTGCACCTGCGCACTTCGCCCCCTCCCCAAACAGGGGTGTGAGGCAGAGGCTGGTTAGTCAAGGACGGGTAAAGGGATTGAGTCCACATGTACCAACCTAAGACAGGACTCTGTTTTTAAATAACAGTAGACCCAATGACTGGTAAGGACATCAGGACCTCTCCCAACCTAAGCCAGACACAGTCATCTGCTGACGTTTTGGGTGAAAACGTCTTCAGTAAATTAAAAAGGGGGAAAGGAAGATGTTAAAGGCCATTAAGACTCAACCTTAAGACAGCTGAAAATCCTCATGACCTATGTGTCAGTGTTTGCTGATTTCTTCTGTGACTCTATCAAGAACAAGAAAGTATGCAAGGTCTGGAAAAACAGGTGTTTTAGTTTTCTCGAGGATGTCTCACTTAACAAAAGATAAAGTTGCTATATGTGTCAAATGTGCTTGCTTAACAATGAGATAACTAATCCTAGGTTGTTTCTGCATGAATATAATATGTTGTTGGTGTTATTATTATTGATTTTTCGGGAAATTTTTTGCATTTTACTACCCTGTTGTCTGCAATGTCTTTAAACCATGCTAGCACGTATTACTGCACAAGTTCACCTGAACAGCCTTGAGTTGAATCCAGTTCATGGAGTTACCCCTCCCCCCCCACTCCGCAAAGTCTGAAGGACTGGCAGTACAGAAGCAGTCCCGCTTTGCTCATTTTTAAATAACAAAGAAGGGGGATATGTAGGAAGCACCCAGCTGATCAAGGTGTTTACTAATGGGTGACTATTTAGTCCCCTGGGTCTCTGTGTCTCTGCAGACAAAAGCATTGCAAAATGACTGTTATTTGTGAATTTGCTGCTAAAAGCATTGAGGGATAACTCAGCTATTTATGATCTCTTTGAGACTCTCTTGAATCTTGCATATCGTGTGATTGTCCTTGAAACTAGTGCTTTTATTATTCTAAAGTTAAGAAACTGTGACTTGTTAAGTAACATTTGCATAGATAAGAGTTTAGGAATGTTTAAGTTCTTTGATGTTTGTTTTGTAAAACCAATTCCCTTGTGTAAGAAGAGTATATAAACCAAGCTTCAAATATACTGGAGACTTCAGTCCATCAGATTGGAGTCCTCCCGATCCCATGCTTTATACATAGCTCTTTCTTTTCCGTTCATCCGCACGCCTCAGTTCCAACCCATCTTGATGCGGGATAGCTGGTCTAATCCCCCACACAAATGACTGCTCCAACACCCAGGGAAGAATCAAGGTAAGTCTATGTGGCTTCTCCTTGGGATGTCTTACAGGAAGTCAGCTTTACAAGCTGAAGCAGGTAGGTGGCTGAGGCAGCTGCACCACCCTGGTCCGACCATCACAAAGCAAGAGACCTGAGAACTAGAAAGGTGGGGCTCTCTGAGTCATTTATCCCTCTGTCCTTCAATTAACCCCACATATGTTTAGCAGCCAGATAAAGCATAATAAACTAACTACCTCCATACACTCCTTGCCAACCTGGCATGTATACATAATTCTTTAACTTCATGATTGAAATTAAGTAACACCTACACCTTAATCCTATAATCCTGTGATTGTGTTCCCTTGCCTATGAAAGTTTATGAGCCAACCACTTCATGCCTTTATCCCGCCCATTTTGAGTATCCAATTCATATACTGCCCACTTACATCAACCCAGTCCTCTGAGAAGACAATCATTTCACTACATGAAGAGTCTTCATTCCAGTTGGAACCTTGTGAAGTCTGCATCCATAAGCAAAGTCAAATCCGGACAGGCCATCCATGCAGTCAGCAACAACATGCACCGGTTCACAGGCTCAAACATCTCCAGCTGGTCAGGTTCTGGTCAACTCAATGTGGGCTGCCTCACTTCAGCCTCCACAGGGTGCCCATTAGTCATCTTGCCTTTAGATTGTGGTCTCTCACCAATATTCACAAGACTACTCTCCTCGTGCAGTTCAGACCAGTCAACCCATTTTCATCTCTTTTTCCTGTAAACCAAGTCCACAGGTGTCAGTGGCTAAACACAACCTGTCTCTTTATTGCTGCATTTCTCCCACTTCCACTCAGCAAGTAGATCCAGGTGGTCGCCTAGCAAGCAGTTCATCCTGCTCTCAGCCTCCCTTTAACATTCAGTCCTAGAGGGGAGTTTTCTTCATGGTTCCAGACTTTTTCCAGCTTCTGACAAAGACCATTGGTTCCTGAGTACTCCAAAGCACTGGGTGGGACATGTATTTTCAAACCTTTCTTTACAGGGGTGTTGTAAACCCATTTAAAGATCAAATTTTAATGGATAAAATCAAGTGAGCTTACAAACTTTCTGTTTTCATACTTCCCATATTTTACCCAGAAAACAACCGAGTAAAGTGTGGCTTTATCTGACCTCTGGCTAGACAAAGAAAACCACCATGAGGGAAGGTCAAACAAACATCTACTCTCCATCTTATGAATTGATTCTCCAATACTCCACACCCAAGGTAGCATAATGTGCTAGTCTGGGTACTTTAGAGAAACAAATACACAGAAACTCATATTTAAGAGAGAGTTTTATATAAAGGGTAAGTGTATATCAAGAAAACATCCCAACCCAGTGTTGACCAAGCCCACAAGTCCAACATTAGCCCATTGATCCATATGTCCAACACCAATGCACAAAGCCCCCCTCTATCTCACAAGACAGGAGCAATGATGCCAACTGAAGGAGGAAAGTCGAATTAGTGAACATGTAAGCATCTCAGCACTGGCAGGGATCTCCACACGGCTGCTCCAGCACCCAGGCTGCATCAGGATAGGTCCATGTGGCTTCTCCTCAGGGATGTCTTGCAGGAAGTCAGCCTTGCAAGCTGAAGCAAGGAACTAGCTAAATCAGCTGCACCCTGGTCCAACCTCAGAAAGCAAGAGACCAGAGAACTTGAAAGGCAAGGCTCACTGTGAGCACCATTTATCTCTCTGCCCTTCAATTATCCCCACAGGTGTTTACTGGCCAGATTGGCACAATAAACTTTACCTATCTCAGCAGTGCATGAAGGAGGCCATAATGCTCATTAAAATAGAGGGCCAGCTAAAGAGAGGAAGGCACTCTACAGGATATATTGACACAGTAACTGCCACAATGGGCTCATGTGAAAATCCTGCAGGACCAGGAAGGATTTTGTTCTGTGGTATATAGAATGAGCGTGAGTACAAACTGACTTGAAGGCACCTCACAACAACACAGTCTAAATGCATCAAGGAGATTATCGCTGTGGACTAAAAGAAGCAAACACCAGACAAAACTTAACTCTAGATGGTCTCTAAGAAATCGATTTTAATAAGAAAGAAAAGATAACTTACAAGTAACCACTACAAACTAAAGCCAGTGCTATGGAGTCGATTTCCACCCTACAGGATAGAGTAGACTGTCCTCGTGGTGCCTGAGGTTGTAAACCTTAATTGGAGCAGCAAGTTTCATCTTTCTCTCTAAAAAGGCAGGTGGACCTGCCCTGCCAACCTGTGGTTAGCAGCCCAATTCAAAACACATCGTGCCACTCAATTCTTTCTGAAATGTAAAGACTAAGAAAACATATCATGCCATTCGTGAACAAAAGAAAGGTGGAATTGCTGTTTTAAGCTCAGAGAAGACTACAGAGTAAGAAGTAAAGTCACAGAAAAAGAGGGAAGCTCTTTTATCTCGTGGGTAAAAGATGAGGCGGTCGCCTCCTGTTGAGATTTACAGGTTCAGGGACCCTGACATGCAGCTTCACTCTGACTTACATGGTCGGTATGAATTGAGATTGATTTGATGGCAATGTGTGTGTGGTTTGTTTTGTTTGTGTGTGTGTGGGGGTGGTGGTGGTGTAGTTACATGAATAATAAATTGGTTAGTTTTCCAAGAAGACGTAATAACTCTGAATGTGTTTTCATGTATCAACCAAACTTAGGAGAGGTTAGATAGAAACTGATAGAACTACAAGAAGAAAAACATATAAACTATTTTAATAAGGGAAAATTGGATCTCTTCTAGTCTGTTGGCCAGGTCTGTATGCCAATTTTCCCGGTACAGATTAGTGATAGCTTCCAGAGCTTCATCAGTTTATTTAAATATTTCAGTAGGTATTACAACAATTTCTAGAGCCTTTGTGTGACAGGTGGGTTTGTTGGGCCAACATGGCCAATGGACACATATGAGATTGGTTGAAGGGCAGTGAGCCTCTCACATCTCTCTCTCTCTTGCTCTTTGATTAGCAGACCAGTGTGTCGCTGCCTTGCTTGTTCTGTGCCTCCATTTGCAAGCTACACTATCTGTGGGACAGCTGACCCATGGACTGTGTCACTGTAACTTCAGGTTCCTTCAAGTCTTGCTTCACCACACTACTGGAAGCTACATCTCTTGAGCTGGGGACTGTGAGACCCTGTCATCTGGCTGACTGTAGGTGACCTGTTTGCTGTTTGCAACCTGTGGCCGGATAGCCTGAATTGCTCCACAGAGGACTACATGCGGCACTCAAGACTTGACGGATTGCCAGCGTACTAGCTGTCTCACAGAAGTAAGTTGCAACTGAGTCATTTGTACTGCTTTAGAGATTAATTAACTGTTTATTTATTTTGTTATCTATCTATCTATCTATCTATCTATCTATCTATCTATCTATCTAAATGTAGTTAAAATTATTAGTGTCCTGGTTTTGTTTCTCTACAGAACCCTAACACACTTTGTTTGGCTAATATTTTCAGTGGTTTGAACATCTTCCTTCATTACCATTGCTATTTTCTCATTTGCTACCTCTTGGATTGGTTGAATGTCACCTAGTTATTTTAAAAATATAATGACTATATTTTCCATCTTCTTTTTATGATTGCTGCATCCACTATTTTACCTATTTTAAGATTCTCAACACATTCAATATGTTTCCTATAAAATCTTTCAATATTGCAACTCATGGTGAAATTTTTATTTATTTCTTTTAAGAAAAAATAAAGTGTGCACTTATTAGGAATTAGTCACTAAAATTCTCTTGAATTGACCAAAGTTAGGAAGAGTTTATTTCTGGCTTCTCAATTATGTTCTATTAAACTTTAAGCCATTCCATTGGAAGGGTGGCTTTTCTTGATTAAATAAAAGCATTTCTATATAGCCAAACCATACTTTTTTAATTTGTCAAATCAAATTTAAACTTACAGACACCCTTTAGGACTGAATAGAACTGTCTCATAGGATGTTCAAGTTTGTAACTCTTTATGGAGAAATACTGTTACATCTTTATCTCAAAGGGAATCTGTTGGTTTTAATCTGACAACCTCCATTTCACACTTGAGCATGTAACAACTACACCGCAATATATTAGGATTTTTGTATCTGCAACTATGAAGGGAATTTGTCACTTGCATTTGATTCTTGAATTGTCTCTCTCTAATTTAGGTATCTGGATAATAATGATTTTAAAGAACTAATTTGAAAAGTAGCTTCCTCATTTTGGGCAGGTGGGGGTTAGGCAACGGATTTATGTTTATTCTCAATAACTTTTGTAGAATACACTAAACCTTGACTTTTTGTAGAAAGCTCTTAAAGTAGCTTAGTGTATTTACTTGTTAGAGAGTGGTCAGGGGCTAAAAAAGTGGGAGAAAGCAGTGGCTTCTTAGGACTTTATGAGTTTACTAAACTTGTGCATGAATATGGTTGTACTTCTATGTGACAATATCTAAGGATTTTTATCTTTCCTTATGATTTTCTTCTTACTGTGTTACTAATTTTAAATTTTTAAAGTCATCCTTTTATTAATAGACCTTTTTTGTTGCATGGAGCAGTGATATTAAACAATCGTCACCAATATTTTTAAAGAAATGTCAGATCCAATAAAAACAAGATCTGAGGAGGAATTTTCTTCAGACAGCTTATAATTTCAGAGAGCTAATAGTAATAATTCTAAACATACAGTTTATAAAGTGACACTTTGGGTAATCCTAACAAATTTTTATTCTCCAACTACTTTTAGTTTTCTGTTTTATAGCTACTATTGCTGAGAGAAGAGCTGATTGGAGAGTGGTTATATATTGGCCTGTTCAGTACAAAGTTAATACTTCCCAATCATTGCCTGCTCAGAGGGAAGAAGGCAAGGCTTTTTGGTCACATAAAGAGCTACAGCTGCAGAAACTCACAGGGGCAGTTCTCCTCTGTTAAACAGAGTTAGTTTGAGTCGGTATTGACCTCACAAATAAGTTTGGTTTAATTTTTGTAAAACTATTAGAATTTTGGCCTACATCAAATCTGAGGAGAGGCATATGAAAATTCTACCATGTACAATTTCCTCCACTTTTCTTGAATAAACAAGGAAGTCTTATTTAATTTCAAGAGCTCTGAAAACAAAGATTTTGGAAAACTTACCAGCCTTCCTTTTTCTTTTATGGATAAGCTGATTTTTGTAGAACCATTCTTTTTCTTCCCACCACTTGTCTCTCATTTTGTCTCATTGTGGTGGCTTGTGTATTGGCATGGTGGTGGAAACTATGCCAATGATTTTTCAAAAACCTCCAGATTAATCCAAAATGTACAGGTCTCAACAATGTTTAAAGACTAAAAGGAGATCATGAAGAACAGTGGTTTTCAACCTTCCTAATTCCATGACCCTGAATATAGTTACTCATGTAGTGATGACCCCCAACCATAATATTATTTTCATTACTACTTCATAACTGTCATTTTGCTACTGTTATGAATTGTAATGTAAATATATGATATGCAGGATGTATTTTAATTTTTATAAACTGAACATATTTAAAGCATAATGATTAATCACAAATCAATAATTATATATTGTGAAATATTTATTTCTAATTACAAATAAATGAAATTTTGTCTTGAAGCAAGGTACAGAATGGGTAACAGTCTTAATATAACAACAGTGAACTACATTGCTACATTTTGTGACACTATGTGTGAAAAGCCAACATCAGTATGAAGGTTGAGATAGCTTCTTTGTCACCAGATCAGAAATTTTGGGGTTAGTCTTTGCAAGAATGCAGCAAAAATCATCTTCCACAACAAGTCTACTTCTGTATTTAGATTTGATAACCAACAAGCTGGAAAACCCTGTTTCACAATGATATGTTGTTGGAAATGGAAGAAAAAGGGCCAATACAGTCTCAGAACAGGATATGACTGCAAACACTTGTTTCAGAATTTTGTAACTGGCATTGTAGAGAAATCAGTTCTTGCTGCATCACTGTTAATAAGTTCAATGAATTCCTCTTGTGTTGTCCCAGGAACATATATAATTTTGACTGTCAATGGGCTTCTGACAAATGCAAATGGGGTCAGATAGATTTGGAAAGTATGATGAAATTTTGTCTGCAAGCATGTGCAAGTGTTCTTCCACAGAAATTATCATAATCCTTTAGTCTGGTTCAATGTCTTGTTCCTCAAAGAAAGCAAATAAGGGAGGCAACATGTAAATTTTATTTCCATTCATTTTTTTTTTGCCTAAGCTGAAGTTTCATTGGAATTATCAGATCTTTTCAGATAAATTGACGCTTGTTGCACTTGGTCCTTGCAGTGATACATTTAACTCCTTCAAGATGGCAAAGATGTCAACCAAATAAGCTCTTCTCTGTAGTTAACTTTTATTGCTCAAAATGCTTCAAACTATGGTCTTGCTTTCTGATTAAAAAATATTTTTAGTTCATCACAAAGCTCAAAAACATGTTTTAA
Organism: Tenrec ecaudatus; assembly: GCF_050624435.1. Lineage (NCBI taxonomy): Eukaryota > Metazoa > Chordata > Mammalia > Afrosoricida > Tenrecidae > Tenrec > Tenrec ecaudatus. Next base: position 240,428,791 of record NC_134531.1, read on the forward strand.
AATTTTTCCCCAGGACAACCATGTCACTTCAGTGTGAAAAAGCAAAGCATCATTGGGTGCATCCAACTCATTGCACTGCACAGTGATTATTTAATATGTGTTTTCCAATGGCCTTAGGCAACACCTGTGAATGCGTCATTCGACCCCAAAGTGGTCATGACCCACAGGTAAAGAACTGCTGGTGAAGAAGTAATACACTGCGTAATTCTGAGGAATTAGATACTGAAAACCTTTTGAATAGCAGAAAAGCATTGTCAGATACTGAACACCACATGCATAACAGAACAATGTCAGGGATGATGCCAGAAGATCAGCCCCGCAGATTGGGAGACACTCAGAATATGATTGAGAAACTTTTTGTAAATGGAAAGGACAATTGAAGCTGTCATGAATTTCATGTTGCTTGGGTTCATAATCAATGCTCAGTTAAGAAGCAGTTAGGAGGGAGGAAGATAGTGTCTAGGTAGATTTACCCACCTGGAGCTCCTGTTGCCAGAGCAGAAAATTAAGAGATAAGATGAAGGAGACTGGGATGCTGAGTACTGAAATTAGAATCAGGGTACACCCGCTTTCCTTGATCTCAGCACACTGAAAATGTACTGAAACCCTCGATTCATTGTCTTGGACTTGTGGGCTCCCCCAGACCCGAGGCCCTCCGTGCATACTAGTACTGCAGCGAGCATTGAATCGATTACCCCAGGTTGCTGTCTAAAAGTGGTCATACTCCCAAGACTCAAAGAGAGTCACAAAGCTAGCCACTAGACCCCACACCAGTTTCCCACACTATTAGCTACCTCGAGCTACAGTCTGGGGGGTGGGACAGGCAGCCATAGATTACAGCAATTGAAGAGGCATTGAGAAATTTACCCGTGTCTGATTGCAGTTTGCCAGAGCACGAGCAGGTAGCCAATAGATAACTCAGGGGTTAAATTCAGTTCCAGTTCACCGAGAACTAAAAAGCTTCTCTGATAAACTAGATCGCCTCCCCTGGGGGTCAGTGTGACATCCCTGAAATCAAGGCACCCCCCAAGCCCAAAATAAAAGGGAGGAAAAATATTTTCTTGGTAAAAACTTCCAATCCCAGACATATTGCTTAACTCCAAGGCAGGGCAGGCTCCTGGAGCACCTCCAAAGATGCAGCTAGCGGGCTTCAGACCTCAGGAGTCCGCAGGGAGTATAGGCGATGGGTTTGAAGTCAGCTTCTGTTTCAGAGAAGTGCTCTGGGCAGTCTCAGGGATTGACTGACAGCCTTGACACCCTACTCAGCTCCCGAATCCCCCCACTCACCAATCTCCACGGAGCTCCCTGTGTGAACTACCTACCCGGTCACCATTTTGCCCCTCCTCCCTACATCAGTATACATTTCTATCAAGCTATGCTATTAAATCCCGAGCCTATTGTTTAGCTACAATGTGATTACTGTCTATTTTTACTTGAATAGTGGCCCTAAAATTACTATTTTGAGAGCAACCAAATGAGCTCTTTATAATTTTACTGGAAACAGAAAGATAACTTTCCTATGAAAATAGGTCACAAATAAAAATATATGTGAATAAGAATATAGGAAGCGAATAAGAATACCTGGATTAATGATTTTGATAGTTCTGTCAAATGCTTTTCATCTAAATTTTTCTGATTTTTAAACTAGGTGCCGGGTTCATTACAATCCATTGTGCTTTTTCTTCTTTTCTCTTTCTTTCTAATTGTCATTCACTTGACCACCCCTTTTTCAACATTTTCAGATTTCTCATATGTTTGTATAAAAACTCAATTTCATTGTCTATTCTCATCCCACTGTCCTGTTTTAGTTAACTCTTCTATTGATAAATGAATTCTGCTCTCTCCCTTTGATTTTTAATGTTGTGCTGGTTTTGTATGACATCTGTTGAGTTAGCTTAGCTATTACTTAAAACAAAACACACAAACCTATTTCTCGATAGGATTTAAGAGATTGTATATATTCATGGAAGCAGATTACTACATCTTTCTCCAATAGAGTGACTAGTGAGCTCGAACCAGCCAACTTTCAGTTAGCAGTCTAATACCTAACCCACTTGCTATAGATCTCCTGATTTTTAAAAAGCTAGACATATTATGCATAAAAAATTAAATTTATATCCATGCTAATTGATACATACTATTTACTTTATGACACAACGTAAATAGTAATGTTTGAAAGCTTACCCTGCTAGGATTTTCCACTTTGAATATATTTTACAAGTACCTTGAATTGAAATCTTACCAAGGTATAGACAAACTCATCGATTCAAACTTTTAATATAATGTGTGTGTAAGAACGTAGAGTAAATTTTTTGCTAAGGCAATAACAACCTAATCAGAATATTTAGCATGTTCAATTGTTGGTTCTTTAGCATATCTATATTCAAGCACAGTAGGAATAACCATACATTTGGAATAGATTAGGATATAAAATGGGTGAGTTATTTCAGTCACTGGAAAATACTTGAGTATTAAAATTATTATTTAGAGACAGAATACATCTATTATCAGATTGTGTTTGTATAAACTATTACAAAGACAAAGTCATAACTTTGGTAACGTTAATAATACTCAGTCTTTGCCTTTCTTACAAAAATTTCTGGGACGGTGTAGATTGGTGTAGAATGGGTGTAGACATAGGGAGAAAAGATGTCAGAAAAAAATAGTGGTATTAGTTAATCTTTAAAGTTTTGCCACTATAGAGCCTTCTTTCACATTTTATGATTATTTTGATATTCATTTTCATTCATATATGCTGTGTGCTATGCTAATATGCTAATACTTAAGTCAAGAGAATCTCTAAATCGCCAAAAATGGAAAAGGAGAGCCAGGTTCATTCTTAGTGCTATGTCCCAACATTCTGGTGAAATATCAATTATTTATATTCTTCTTTATGTCATATTTTTTTCTGTCCATAATATTTTATGTATGTAGTGATGCAGTATGTGATATACCAGAATAAATTCTATTATTGCAGGCATAATCAATAAAATCCATAAAACAGGAATAAAATTAAAGGTTTACAAAATATAAAATTTTATCACTGATATTCTTAAATTCTATAAAACCTAGTAAAATGAGATGATAGAATTTCTATGAAAAGGAAAAAATGAGAAAGGTAATGTGTATCACAGTACACAGATTGCTGAAGCAGATAGTAGAACTCCACAATCATTATTAATTTCTAATTTCTCACTAGAGTATGGTTTTTATAACTGAAATTTATAACAAAAAATATAAATGATTAAATGGTACTCTCTAATGCTGTATGCCTTCAAAAATGCATCAAATTAAATTTTATCTTAAAAGAAGAACTATCTTGTCATTTGGAAAAGAGTGATCTTAAGGACAGGATACAGTGAGACTGGAGAGATACTTGAAATGGAAATGTCACAAAATACTCAACCCTCTTTTGGAAGATGTCAAAATAAAACAGAAATAACATTAAAAAAAGTTGTATGTGTTCATTTTACTGACTTAATTTCTTAAACAATGGATATAACATAAAAAACCTTCAAGAAAAGTTTTAGATATTGAAACAAATCTTAATGACCAAATTCAAAAATATATTCCTCATTTTATTTCTACATAACCTGAACATTATTACCTAAGATGAAAATTTTAAAAAATTCTCTTTTGTAACTGATCTAAATGTTAAGAAATAGAACTTTACTAGCTTAAAGCTTATTTCAAAGGTCATTTACGAAGTCTCTCACAAATCATTTTTCTAATTTGAACCAAACCTTGAAGGCTTAGATTTAATTGAAATGCTAAAGTTGCATTTCAAGCTTCGAAGATCAAATCTTCTGAGAAAAGAGGGGCAATTTAGAGACAATTATGTTCTTTGGAATGTAATATGAATTCATCCTTTTTCTCAAATTAAGAATTTCCAAATTAAGATAACCCATAGATTAATGACTGGTAAATAGTACATTACTGGCATGAATACCTGTGGGTACCTTTAACGAAGCGATGACTTAATCAGTTCCCTACCACATGCTGGCTCTCTAATGAAGAATGATGCTTTGATTAAATTTGAATGGATTCAGTGTTCTGACCCTTTTAATTGATTCTCCATACAGATACATTTCTAAGGCACAACTATGATGATGTGGCAAAAACCATGGATTTGAAATCAGAAAAATGACATGAAAATCCTGGTTCTACTATGTTCCCGAGAATTCTATTGTAAAATGAGTTCTGACTATCTGAAAATCATGATCTGTAATCCTACTAAGGTATTACTTCTATTTTTTTTCTTACTAGATTCATGTTCAGCTCCATTCAGAAAAATTACCTTTCATTTTATTTTTCATGGGTTGAAAATTATTACCTAATTTGAGAATTTCCTCTCAAAGACAGAAATGAAGAGAAACTGGAACTATTTATGTCACAAGAATTGGTGAACTACATACAGTATATTATATAATCATTTGAAATGTATATTATTAAATGTTGTACATTTAAAGTAAAAAACATTATATATTCAATGACTGTAGTGCAATCCCAGTATAAGTTTCAAGAATAAGAACTGATGTATGAGCTGATATATGAGCTAGTAATACAACGGGTACCTAAGAAAAAGGTAGAGGGGAAAGCTCTGGTGGGCAGGGCTTTCCTACCATGCATTTTCCCCGCTAGGTGAGCCTGAAGCAACTCGCTCTGAATTAGTGCACCCAGTACCATCACCTGAGAAGGTTTTCTCTGGGAACAGTGAATTTTTTTTGTAAAAACAGTTTTTCTCAAATTTCATTTTGTGATGACCTGTTTAACAGAACAGCGCGGGACTGTGAAAGTCTGTTTCCTGCTCTGGAAAAATGACACAGAAACTGTTGGGATGTTGTACACAGATTACACGGACAGTGCTATGGGAATGACTCAAGTGTATGAGTGGTTATCTTGTTTCCAAAAAGGTGAAATGTAGACTGATGACAAACCTTCTTCTGAAAGTCTGTCAAGTTCCCAAATGGAAGAAAATGTCAATAAAATCCATACACTTGTGCTCAAAGACTGCCCATGGACTACTGACGAGATGGGGAAATTATCTGGGCTATCTAGGAGCCTTTTCAACAAATTTTAAGAGAAGATTTGGGAAAGAGCAGAGTCACTGTGAAATGTATGTCTTGGGTTCTGACTTACCAGGAAAAAAGAGTGTTGAGTGGACACATGCTGTGCCAGACTGTTCCCCAAGGTCATTACAGGTGACTGGACATGGTGTTGTTCTTATGGCCCTGAAAGCAAACATTAATCAAGCCAGTGGAAGACACCATCATCACCTTGTGCAATAAAAGCTCGTTGTTCTGAGGGAGCGGTGCTTTTGAAATTCATTCTACCAGGTCATACTGTGAATCATGCTTTCTATTTAGAGGTTCTGAAAAGATTGCATAACAGTGTGCGACAAAAAGGCCTGCTTTGTGGCAGATGGAGGACTGGTTTTGTCTCCATGACAATGCACCCATTCATGTAGCCATTGCAGTGTGCCAGTTTTTGTCAAGAAACAGCATGGCTCTCCTGCCCCATGCACTTTACCCATCTGTGGCTTCTTTTTGTTTCTGGGTATGAAGAAGTATATAAAAGGACAGTAATTTGATGAAATAGAAGATGAGGAAGAAAAAAACAAGGGAGGAGTTGTCAGCCATCCAAATAGATACGTTTGTAAAATGTTTCCAAGAATGCAATTGTAGATTTGACAAATTTATTAAGTGTAATGGAGAGTACTTTGAAAGTCATAAGGTTGTTGTATAAAAATTTTTAAATACATATCTTTGAAAAAAATTCTGGATATTTTGGGGTACCGCCTCATATATTTATAGCACATTAAATTTTATTATGCATAAGCAATATTAGTGTTTAACATGATTTTTGGCAAATTATATTCAACTTATCAAATACATATTCTAGAATATATATTCATGAATATGCATTTTATTCAGACATTCCAATATTAAGAATGATACTATCTCTTCTCAAGTTTTAACATGAGAAGCTACACTCTTTCAAAGCTCTACTGTCTCTCCTCTTCTAAAAATCTTGAACAAGCACTTGCACAGGTGTTTTTAATGAGAGCAGTTGTTAAGTTCCTTAGAGTCAATTTCAACTCAGAGTGATTATGTGTACACCAGAATGTTCTTTCCAATAATTAAATCCTTCTCATTGAGAGTACTGGTTTTTTGTGTGTGAGTGTATGCGTGTGCGTGTGTGTGTGTGTGTGTGTGTGTTTGCTAGCTAGCTCTCTTCTGTACCAAACATGATGTCTTTCTCCAAGAACGGCTCCCTCCCAGTAATATGCCCCGGGTACATGACAAAGTCCTACCATCTTGGCTTCGAATGAGCATTTTGGTTTGACTTGTTCCAAGACAGACTTGTACTAGCAGTCCATGGTATATTTGATAGTCTTCAACAAAACCATAATCCAAATACATTGATTATTCTTTCATCCCACTTATTTATTGTCCAGTTACTTTTGCATAGATATGTGGAAATTGAAAGTTCTATGACTTGGGTCAGACATCTCTGCTCATTAACCCTTTTAAAAAGTCTTTTATATTAAATTTGCTTTAAGCAAATATTGTTCAGTTTTTACTGCTACTTCCATATGTGTTTATTGTGCACACAAGTAAAATAATCTTTTGGGCAATTTTAATTTTTCTCCCTCTGTCATGAAGTTGTTTATGGTTCTGTTGTGAGAATTTTGACTTTCTTTATATTGAGTTGAAATCCATGGGGATTGTTGTAACTGCATTAGCAGTGCATCAAGTGCTATTTCCTTTCAGTAAGCAACATTGGGTCATCTGCATACATAAGTTACTAACTAGACTCACTCCAAACGTGATGCTGCTTTCTTTTTCTCATTATATTGTCTTGTGTCTCAGATAATTGACAGAGTATGTATATTTAAAAATATGGTAAAAGGATATAACCCCAGCATACACCTTTTCTGATATACCATGCAATATGCCTTCTTTTTCTGTTGGAACAGTTGCTTCCTGGTTTAGGTACTGGTTCAGGTACAATTAAGTATTCTGGGAGTCCTAATCCTTACAACAATATCCATAATTTGTTATAATTATCACACTTGAATTCATATGCATATTTTACAAAACAGAGACAAATATTTTTCTGGCATTCTGTGTATTAAACCAAGATCCATATGACAAGAACAATGATGTCTTTAGTTCTACTTCATCTGCTGAATCTGCCTCACAGATTTAGTGGTTTCATCGTAATTTCTTCTACAATTGCATTTGCATTACTTTCAGCAAATTTTACTTGTTTGTTAAATTAATGTTCTATAATTTCTACATTTTCTTTGATACCCTCTCCTTGAAATGTTCACAGTTAAGTTTTTTGTTTTTTTTTTGCAGGTGTTTGCCCAGGTAGATGCATGTATAATTTCCTGGCATAGATGAGTTAGTATCTGTTCAGTTAACTAGCTCTATGGGTGTCGTGGGAATTCCTGGGTCCTTGTCTTTCCCCAGTGCCGTCTGTGGAACTTTCCCTTCTTCTTTCAGTAACACCGATTTTGATTTATACTGGCTTCTAAACTGGATGCATATTAATCAATTATTTTTAGGAATGTTACTTTGTGTATTTCTTCTACATTAAAATTTTTTGTGTTTGTTGCTCATTGCATTGAATACATGTGAAAATTATGGAGTAATCGAGGTTTATTCCCTCTCTGGATTGGAATTCTGAGACTTTTTTTTTTTTGCTTGCATTCTCTCACAACATTCTGCAGAAGAAATATTACTTTAAATGTAGAATAAAAATAATTTATTTGACTGCAAAAATGTAGGAGGGCTTCAAAAGTTGAAGAAAAAGAAAACTGCCATTTAATTAATTTTTTCCAAAAACTTTTCGAAGTCCCCTTATAAGTAACATTGAAAATTTTACAAGTTAATATCAGAATTTCTCATATTATCCTATCTTTCTTTCATTCTTTCTCTGTTTTGCCTTCCTGCATCCCTTCTTTTCTTCTTTTCTTCCTTCCTGTATCAAAATTGAGCATGAATTTGCTCTTGTCTGGTGATGTTTTGAGTTATCACAACTAAGGACAGCAGAGATTCTACTCAACATACTGCAAGCAAAGGACATTCCCTGCAATGAAGAATCATCACTGAATGGTGTCCAAAAAGGAACGTAGGCTGTGCGATCTTTTAAGCAGTGGACTGCCACCCCAAATTTACGTGGTGGGAACCAACTAGTATTCCGCCAGAGAAAAAATCGAGGTGGCCTTCTTCCGTAAACAGTGATTGCTTCAGAAACCTAGGGAGCAGCTCTCCTCTTCCTAGGGCGTCCCCATTTGTCAGTATTTTGTGTCTTTTCTCCCCACCTTTTTTTTTGAAGTACAGCATGAAACTCTAGCTTTTGTCTAAACAGAACTCCTTTCTTCTATCCATAAATCCTCCCTTATTCAGCTGAAGGACCATTCATTTTGATCTTCAGCATTTTAATATAAAGTGTTACTTTTATGTAAGCACTTCAAACCTACAATGTGTGTTTCTTGTTTTTCAAACATTTTGATCATTCTTCTATAAACTCACTTTAATTCAGCAAAATATGACTATATTCTAGTGTATTTCTTGAGGATTTTGACTTTCTTTATGAAATTATTTATTATCAGAATGCCTTATAAATCCTAATATTGTTAGTGTCCTTTTAGTCAATTCTGACTTATGACAGCCCTATCTGTGCAGGGTATAACTTCTTTATTGCGCCATGTGCTTTTCCTAGGCAAATGGCAGATAAGTGTTCTCACGTCTTGGTATAGTCATACTACCAGTCTTGTGTCTGTCATTTTGCACCACTCACTGAATGCTGTTTGACTATTTTGTCACTGAATGTCTTAGAATCACTTCTGACCCCTCACTACACTGTAGCTATGAGTAGAACAGCACTGTAAGGTTACCTAGACTGCAATATTTATGGAAGGTTATTGCCAGATAGTTTCCCTTGCCTAACTGCTAAGTAGGTTTGAACCCCAACATTTCAATTACCCACTTAATAATTGTGTCACCAGGATCTTGTATGTACCACTCCCATGTAGTTCAATCTGACTCATAGTGACCTGGAAGGACAGAATAGGCTGTTCCCTATTGAGTTGATGCCACCTCATAGTGTCTCTGTAAGTTTCCCTGTAAGTTTCTGAGACTGAAGCTCTGTTTTTAAATAGTTTATTGACATGTCACCCTCATTATATAATTAAATTGTTCAATCATATAAAGAATTGTACAATCATTACTGCAATCAATTTTAGAATATTTTCTTCTTCCTTGTATGCATTCTGATTCATGTAATTATTTGTTTAATTGTGGAAAAAATATACACAACAAAACATTCTGTAAATCAACTTTTACACATATCATTCAGAGCCATTGATTAGATATATTCTTTATGTTGTTCAACCAATATTGAGATCCTTTGCAAAATCATTCCACCACTATCAACACCAACTCAATGACTCCTCAACAGAAACTCTTCTTCTTCCATCGTAATCTATTGTCATTTGCGATCAATTAATTAATTAATTAGTGGTTTTTCTGGATAAAATATTCACCTATCATACACTTCCATAGTTAAATTGCTTGTTAAAAGCATTATATATTAATCATAACAATCAGTTCTAGTGCTCCCTCTACCTCCCACATTGAATGCTTGATCACCAACTCCCTTCACCTTCCCAATCCCATCCCATTCTCAATAAACCAACACATCAGTTATTGTCTCTGTGCATCCACTCTTTCTGTGCTTCATAAACTGGGAATCCTGGAAGAAACATAGAAGAAAATAATAATAATAAAATCAAGATCAAAATAAAGAGTAAGAAAGAAAAGACCATCAACACTATTTGAAAAGCCAGACAAGTAAGTCCTGTGATGGAATATGAGAAATACTTAAAACTAGAGAAAATTCTAGCTTTCTTCTAAACATCTATCCATAGACCCTCCCTTATTCAAATAAAGGACAATTCATTTTAATCTTCAGTATTGTAATCGAAAATGTTACCTTTATGGAAACACTTCAAATTTACCAGTTTATTTGACTTATGTGAGTCAAGAGGGTGGTAGGGTGGTCGACTGACCAACTGTCATATTAGACTACGGTTGGCTCCACTAGAATGAAGTTTACAATAATCTCTGATAAGAAAGCTGGAGTAAAAAGGCTGGTCTTTCTCCCAAGGAGTGGCTTTATGGTTAGCAGCAGACTGCCTAAATACTATGCTACCAGGGCTCCTTAGACTTCACTAGAGTTTATAAAAGTGTAAATCTTTGTAGAACCAGACACCTATCCCCTGCATAGCAGCCACTGAGTCTGTGGTTAGTAGTCCACTGCTTAACCAGCCGCATCACCAAGGATTGTTTTACCTTATACGTAGCAAGTGATAACTTTATAGTAGAGAATGCAAAGTTAAACTAAATTTATGTAAGAAAAAATCTATAACAATGTTTAAACTGAAAATAAACTTGTAATCAGTTGGTGTGGGCTCATCTCAATTCTTGGAGAACCCATTTGTAGCAGCATCAAACTCACCTGCACAGGGTTTTTGGTGGCTGATTTAAGGGAACAGAAAGCCAGGAATTTCTGTCATGCTACCTCTGGGTGGATTAAAAGTTCCAATCAGTGTGTTAGGAACAGCAGAGTTCCTTAACCATTTACCCCATCCAAGGACCCTCAGTTAAAAATAAGCCCTATTTGTTTTGCAAAATGATGCACCAGCAATTTTAAAAGATTTAATTATTTCCCCGGTAAAAATTGTGGCAAAATGATTTTGATGTCTATATGTGTAATTTGAAAAGTTGGTATAGATCATCCATATATTGCAGTAATTTATTTGAACAGGTTCATCAACCAAATGATAATTTAGAGACAGGATATTTGTAGATGCACTAAATAACATAAAAAGTCATACAGGTTTAATTTTTTGTACAAATTAAATTGGTCATCTGTAACTTTAATTAAATGTGTGAAAACGTATTTTCTTAGTGTGCAGGATAATTGGAAAGGATTAAAGGAGAGTTCTATAATGAAATGTATTTCTCTTACCCAGATGCAAATGCAAAATATTATGAATTCTGTGCTTAATGTTTCATTTAATAGAAAATAAATTCAATTCTTCTTTAGTTCCCACAATACTAATGTTCTGCTTTAAGTAACTATTTATATCAATAGTTTAATAATTTTATAGTAAAGCAATATTCTATGGTCAGATATAATTTATGTTCATTTTTAATGCACTTAAAAATTTTCATGATATTTCTTTTTCAAATAGCTTGTTTTAATGTATCTCTAATAAATTATTAATGGTTAAAATTTATTTAGATAAGTGAACAAGATAATCTTCACAGAGTTCATGGAAAAATTCTATATGGTTTTAATACCATCTTTCAATGAACTTTTGAAGTCCACTTGCTTTTGAATTACATAGATTTAATAGATGAAACACATATCAAGTATTAATTCAAGGTGAAAATATTTAAATATATAATATTTAATTAATGACATTTAATTTAAATATATTTCCATTAAAATGCAATAAATTGGAATTGTCAATGACATAGTTAAGGTTTATTATACCAACCTGGCCAATAAACACATGTGAGGTTAATTGAAGAGCAGAGAGTTATATGCCTTGGTGAGCCTTGCCTTTCAAGCTCTTTGGTCTCTTGTTTTGCGATGGTCAAACCAGGGTGCAGCTGCTTTAGCCAGTTCCCTGCTTCAGCCTGCAAGGCTGATTTCCTGCAAGACATCCCCAAGGATGAATCTACCCCGATGCAACCCTGGGTGCTGGAGCAGTTGTGTGGAAGCCCCTGCCAGCACGCTGAGATTCTTTTATGTTCAATGATTCAGCTTTCCTCCTGCAGTCAGCATCATTGCAGGTGTTTTGTGAGATGGAGGAAGACTTTGTGGATCGATGTCGGACATATGGGTTTGGACAGCACTGGGTTGGGATGTTTTCTTAATGAACTCTTATCCTTTATATAAACCTCTCTCTTATACATGAGTTTCTGTGAATTTGTTTCTCTAGTTTACCCAGCCTAACAGAGTCAATTAGCACTGTTTTATTATTTAAAATTATATGAATATTTTCACTAAGTGTGAAAAGACTAAGTGTTGTTCAATTGAATTGTTTGGATGACTTTTCTACCTGTAATTTTTGTTTTTCGTAATAAAAGCTTGGGTCAAAGCATTCAAGTAAAATGTGTGAAACTCTAATGAGAATTAGTCAGTTTTGCCATCACAGTGAGTATAAAATGAGCTGCATCAGATGTAGGAACTGAGCAGTCAAGAGCAGAGTGCATCTAATATCTCTGTATGGAGAGGAGGCCATGTGATAGAATGTTGCTCTATGTGTAAATCTGAGGGCCTTTGGTCAGGCGCTGGACTTGCACAATGGACGTTTGTCAGCCTAGCAGTTCTTTGTGTAGAACCCTCGTGGTAGAGTGGTCATGCAGTGGGTTACAATTCCCACAGTGGACACTTGAAAATCAGCAACAGGAGAAAGACTGGGCTTTGACTCCAGTAAGCAGGTACCATCTCAGACCCCAAGGGGTTAGCTGTCAGTTAGCACTGACTGGATGGCAGGGAGTGAGAAAGGTTATGTGGAGTACCTGCCTGATCCAGGCGGAGATCAAGGGGCCGCCTGATTGAAAAGCCTCTGGCTAGAAAGAGAAAAGAAAGCCTCTGGATATGGCTGAAAAGAACAAAGGCAGAAAGAAACTACATCTGGGTTAGGGTTAGGGTTAGGAAAAAAAAAGAAAGAAACTACATTTTTATCATTCCTTGTCTGTATTTGTAAACTGTTTGCTTGTCTAATAAACCTCGTAACCACTAGTGCTCTATTAACTGCGAGTTCTGTGTGGTCATTGCAGTGAGCCGAGTAGGCAAGCAGAGTGCTGTGAGAGAGACAAGGTACAGAAGGCTGGATGAGGGAGGGATATCTGCTCTCTGCCTTCCTGGGCTGATACAGAGAGTTGGCTTCTTCTTCCTGTGGAAATCAGAGAAGGTCACACAGGGACCCATACACTGTTTGCCCTAAGTATCTAATTTGTGTTTTTATTTTCCCAAAGTATCGAATTTATTATTTTATTTTTATAACATGTGTTACAAACCTTCTGAGACACATGATTTAGGAAGCACAGTAGTTTATTGTACTTTCTTTTATTTGAAAACGTTGGATAATGCTGTTATTATGAATTGAAGTTAAACTAAATTGCATTGTATTATGTACCACTCTGTTACTTTTAATATACTGATTAAATATTTATTTTGAAATAATTTTATATTCTGGTAAGTTATGGAAAAATATATTTCCACTTGTGATCCATTTTGAGGCATTAAAAAGTTATTAAATAAAACTTAATATAGAGTATATGTTAACTATTGCATCTCAAAGAAAAGATATGAAAATACCACATAATCTTGGCATTAAACTGAAGCATTCAATTTTCAATTTGATATATTTTAAAATTAAATTTTTGTTTTTCCATAGACAAATAATGTGTATATGACCAATTATCTCAGTTTCTGAGTTATTATAACCCCTCTTCCTTTGTGATGAGATTCTATTTAACCCTAATTATTTCAAATTTTCTCTCTTAGATAGATTTATGAAGGGTTAAATTCTGTGGCAAAGATGCATGAGTAATTTTCTCATTATTATCTATATTACAACTAGTCTTTAGATTTTGTACTATAAAACAAAAAAATTATATAGTAAAATTATACATCTACAATTTAGATACATCTAAATATGTAGAAATTTTACTTTAAAATTGAGCTCACTAGCTAGAAAAAGAGTTGGTAATAGGGCAATATTATCTAACTGTACCCTCTCATATTACAGATTTTAAAAAGCTCATTTTATTTAATGCACATTCATTTACAGGATATATAGCTTACAAAACTATATAACTTACAAAACTAAACAGCTTAGCAAGACTTAGTTTATATCTTCTGAATGTTATCTATTGTGTGCAGCATTGTACAAAGTGCAAATAAGCAAACAATAAATGGATTTTCTTTTGACCTTGTTACTTTTCTAATTACTGTACCTGAATTGGTCATCCAGAAAGTAAATGTTAATCATTTTGCAGGCCAAGTGTCTCCAAGCATTTTATGAACTGTTTTCTGCTTGGCAAGTAAAATAGATGGGATGTACAGAGAGAGCCTCTACCAGTGTGGTTGGACAGAGCCATTACAATATCATTATTGTATTTTAAATCATATCATCAGTAAATAAACCAAATAAGTCTAGATAAATACCCAATACATCTCATTATTATTTCATGCCTTTTGAATGAATCTGATGGTATTATAATGCCTATCTTCACATTGTGCTGTAAATAATATTATTGTATGGACGTCATTTCATTAGAGAAACAAACATATTTATAAAGCATTGTGTAAATTATAAACCTTTTTAATGTCCTCATGATTGTTAACTCTTAATATAGAGGTAGGAAGATATTTTCTTACTACAAGTGGAGTGGAAATATAGCATAGTCCTTGGGTAGGTAGCCTCTAGGGAAAAATAAGCCAACATAAAACACCTGATTCTTCTCATAAGTCCACTCTATCTACTATCTCTGCTGCTTTGGAAAGTCAAGTCACTACTCAGCTTCACTTCCTCCACTATATCTATATAAAAGTAAATCACAATATTTATTTTTCAGATTATAATAATGAAATTATTGCGATGAGATATGGGGAAGCTTCAAAAGTTATTGGAAATGGAATTGAATTCTAATGTATTTTAGTCTATAAAATTTTAAAGACCCTTTACATGAAACACACGTAATATAAGGTGCCCTGGTGGCATGGCACTGTGGGTAAGTGTTGGCTTGCTATCTTCAAGACTGGTGGTTCAAACCCACCCACCACTCTAGTGGCAAAAGGTGAAGTTAACTGCCCCTATAAATATTTGAATTCTAGCTTAATATAAAATATATAGCTATTAAACACCAGTTTATAAATTTTAACAATTAGTAGTTTATTAAAAACAAGCAGCAAAGAATATGTCCATCATCCTCAAGATTGTTTCCACCCTAGATTGTGTTCTCCATATTTACTTCATAGAGATCAGAGTTCACAGTGCTTATAAAACTCACTCCTTAGTGTAAATTAGCACATTTAAAACTCAAAATCATTTCAGTGAACTCCCACTAGCAGTCTTATATGAAATCTATGACTCTGATGACACTATCTTACATGATGCCCAAATTGTTGGGCTCCCCAAGTGGAAACCAGAAACTGCTGGTTTAAGTTATGCCTTTTCTTTTTCATCTAATTTTAAGTAGTTTGACAAAAGACTCATGCTACCTACTCTCAGACAATCTATCCTCTCTTTGCTATCTAATATCGTGTTCTTACTGGGGACCTCAAATGACTTTTTGAGGAACATAGGAATTTTTAACTTGACTTCCATCCTACTGACTCCCTTATGACACCCCGTTATTTACCTAGCCCACTGAACTCCTAATATTTCAGAAAACAGTAAATACTCTAATACAAAGTAGATTAAGATAAAAAAGAGTGTGTGTGTCTGTGTAAACTCCATTGTCACTGATTTAATTCTGAATCTTGACAAACCCATGTGGGGAAAAATCCTACACATCTATAGACATGGGGAACTAGCAATCAAGCTATTTGTTTCCAGAATACAAGTATGTGACCAGCAGAGGGTAACAACTATAAATGTCCCAGTTCTAAATGAAATAGAAGGAAATTACCTGGAGAAAAGAATCACTAGTCCCAAGTAATTTTTATGTATAACAAGGCATCATTGGGTCTCAAGAAATTACCCTATGTGGATTTTGGACCACTCTGTATCAGACACTCCAATCTCTGGATCTGAAGTTCCTCCCTCAAGACATCATTCCTTTTTCTCAAAAGGCAACGCCCATAGTTTTATGGTTGCAAATGAGTAGTTTTATCAAAATGCTACTTTCGTGTTGAATTTTTGGGAATTTTATCTTCTTCCTTCAGTCGTGTTTTCTCTGTGTCTTTCAAAGAAAGCTGTCAGTGATTGTACTGATTTAACATAAAATTATTTTATGTCTCCATGTTTGTATGGGAATCCATTCCTTTAGTTAATAATACCCATTAGAGATAGGGTTGTGATGATTCCATATCTATTACTTTATTCTTTAGAGATAACCAAAGGGACCAAAAGATCACATGCTTGCTCTCTTCATCAGTAGTATCATTGGTGAATGCATTTTCTGGTATTTTGAAACATGAGCTCCTTTTGAAAAAAGTGTTGCAGTTTCATACTTGCCTTTCTCTTCGGAGCATGATTCATTAGGGCGAATCTCCTAATTTTAGCATCTTTTGAAATTTGGATAAAATGAGAAATTTCTAAATGATCCAGTCCTGTCCATTTTTTGTGTATGTTACAGTGTTTTCTTCTATTTAACTCAACCCTCTCAATTTTACTACATGCAGCAAGACAAAACAAGGCTGCACTTTCAAATCTTACATCAAACATTTTTTCCCAGCTAAATACCTAAACTTAGGTCTTTCAAGTTCTGCTACACATACAGCTTTAGGATGCATTATAATTGAGAATAGAACTGCTCAACATCTTTAATTTAATTACATGAAGAAAATATTTTTGCGTAGTAGCATCTTTAATTTAATTACATGAAGAAAATATTTCATGCGTAGTAGCAGAGTTCAGGAATTAAGATATGGATATATTTAAGTGTCATTATTAAGCCAACCACACTCAATTAAGCAGGAATCTATGGCTAGTTTGACTAAGGACACATGGAAAAAATAATGTCTTAAGAAATAACCCTATAGTAGAGAGAAAAACAAAGGGGGCGGCGGGGACGAAAACAAACTTATTTTCTCTTTCTAGCTTACCAAACTCTTTAATGGAAGACACACAACTGGAAACCAACTAACATGGGAATCTGGCAAACTGAGCATTTAGTGGTAACCTCTATAGAGATAAGTAACAGAACAAAGGAAGGTCAAGGACTTGATCTAAAGGCACACAAGCCAAGAACTTAGTGTAGGAGGAGGAAGAACAAATTGGCATGGGGGTTCAGGGAAAACCTTGGTAAGAGTGCTGTACTGCTGGTTGGATGAAAAGCACGATCTTTCTACATCAGCACCTTGCATGCCCTATTGATTTGGTACTAGTCCACCAATCCTTAGATGGCCATTCTGTTATAATTTGTTATATTTTGCTTATGTTTGTGTATCTTAGAATGTATGTCAGAGGTTGCCACCATTGGGGGGGGTCACCCTCTTGAAGCTGTGTTGTTTCTGTTCTATATCTGACACCCAGGAAAGTTGAGCTAATAGGCAAAGAAAACAATACAAGGGTCAGAGGGGAAGTGGGAGATAGAGGGTTGGGAGAGTAAGAAGGTAATGAGTCTGAAAAGGCCAGGAAGGAAAAGTACATTTGGAGCCTGATTATGGAAGCATTTGTACAATTATGCTTGACATGACTGAACTATGGAATGATATGCCATATGTATTAATTCCAAAGTTACAGCAAAATAAGAAAAGAAAAAAAAAAGGATAGAGCCAGGAATGAGTACTGGGTTTGCACTAAATCCTAGCTCCAACTTAACAATTAGTTTTAGTGGCCCTGCTCGATATTCACTTGCATGAAAAGATCACTGAAGATAAGAGTGCTACAGCAGTGTGGCGAAGAAAGCAGTAGGAGTAACACAATATCTATTTATTGCCCAGATATATCTGGTATCTCCTAGTGATATGAAATACACAAATTATATGCTATACATGCAGCTTTGAGGACAGAACATAAAGTATGTTTGTATGTATGTCTATGTACATGTACTTTTTAATATAAATGATGTAAAATCGAGAAGTTTGGTGTAAACAGCTTGGATTTCTCTTTGAATAAACGGAAAGCCCTTGCTAGGTAATTATCTCAAAGGTAGCATACTATGACATGTAATTTTAACAAATGCTTGCATTTTTCTTTGGAGAATAAACTATAATGCAATCAAAAAGATCAGTATGAATGCTAATGCAATCATCTAAGAGGAGTGCCAATTTCCACTCACAGAAACTCTGTTACAAAGACTAGAAAGGCTCCATAGGTTTCCCAGCACATTGCTTTGGTGAATTAGAATGGATGACTTTTAGGTTAGAAACCCAATGCTTTATTTACTTTATTATTAGGGGTTCTAAATAAAATAGCTAGGAAAGAAAAGAAAGAATGATGTCCTAGCAGGAATAGCAACTCTCAACCCACTGCCATAGAGTCAATTCCCAATCAGAGTGACCCTAGAGGGCAGGGTAAATCTGTCCTCATGGATTTCCAAGACTTTAATTACCTTTAGGAGTAAGAAACCTCATCATTCTCCCACAGAGAAGCATATCATAGTTAAACATTCTAACATAAAAACTAAGGAGATAATCATGAAGGCAGCTAGAGAAAGAATAATTACCTACCAAAAATAGGAATACATTTGGATTTTAATCAGACACAATGCAAGCAAGAATATATTGGAATGGTATATAAAATTATGAAAGAAAATTTTGCTGCCAATAAAGTATCATATATCCAGAAAAATATAACTCAAATATGACAGAGAAATGAGAATATACCCAAATAAGGAAGAATTGAAGGAATTTGTAAAAAGAAGGTCAGCATAATAAAAATTACTAAGAAAAAACTGAGATCAATGTACAAGACAACATCAATTAGAAATCACTACATTAAAAACTGTTTTCAAGAAAGTATGGCAATATAGGAAAAGCAAAGGAACCATTACACAACATATACATGGAAAACATCCAAATACCAATAAAAACCACATATATGAATAATAAAACTGAATTTTAATGGATTAACTGAACTAAACAAGAGACAGACTGGGTAAGAAAACAAGGCCCATTCATATTAAAAGAAATGCACCTTAGACATAAAACTAGAAATAGACTAAACATCAAAAGATGAAAAATATTTCAAACTAATACAAATAAGGAAAATCAGGAATGGCAATATAAATATTTGATAAAATATATTACAAGACAAAATCCACCACTAGAAGAAAACAGGACATTACATAATTATTAAAGGAGCAATAGAAATAAAAGGTACAATCATAATAAACATATATGTACACAATGAAAGCCCTTCCCTCAATACATTGATCAAATGTTAAAGAAGGAGAGATATATAGACAAGTCACATACCATAGAAGAGGACTTCAGTACACAACTTTCAAGGAAGGACAGATCACAAAAAAAACCTCACAAAAGACACAAAAGAAGTTAACAGCACCATTAACCAACTTGACCTCCTAGACATATACATATAAAGAACAATCATAATGCAATATAACATATTGCATTATTACAATAATATGGTATAGATTTTTCCCCTGTAAAAGAGGAACAATCTATAGATCATATGTGCAGACACAGAGCAAGCCTTAAGAAATATAAAAATGTCAAGATTTTATAATCGACTATCTGAGACAACCATGCTAAAAAATTTAAAAATAACAATAGGAAGTACAAGGGTAAAAAAGCAAATGCATGGAGACTGAACAACATACTACTTGAAAACTACTGGGTAATGGATAAGATAAGGAATTCAATTAACATATTTCTTTTGTAAGAGTTTTATTGACATATATTTCACATATCGTGCAATAGTCCAATCGTATTAGCGAGTTGTGCAATCATCTTCACAATTGGTTTTTGAACACTTCTTTCTTGTACCCATCATCAACACCTCACCTCCCTTCACCTTTGCGTAGCAGAACCTTCAAGAAGTTACGACCTCTATAACTCTACTCATTAATGCAGTGGGATTAATTGTTTGTTTTTCTTTGTTTTATTTAATATTTTTCTGTATATGAAATCCAGGACAGATTTAAAAATATATATTTTATAAGTGTAGGCAGGCTACAAACCACAATACAGGAATTCTTGACTTGTGAAACTACACTCTTAAGAAACTGGACATCATTACACCAAAAAATGGAGATTGGTGATAGAGTGAAACTCTCAATAACATTCATTCATATGGAATGGCCATGCCTACCAGATTAATATATGTCATAATAAAGTCAAGAGACCATTAAGATAGTAAGTATTCAGTAGTTCTGGGTCACCTTTCATTGGAATTCTCAAGGCAACTTGATACAAACGAGAGCAAATATACAACATACCAAAACTTTTGGGATATAACAAAATAAGTACTCAGAGGGCAAAATATAGCAATAAATGCATACCTGAAAAAAGAAGAGAGAACCAGTATCAACCCCTTAACCTAATAGCTTCAACAACTAGAAGAAGAGCAAAAATAATAATGTTCAATCACTCAGAGAAAGGATAAACAGTGTTGATGATTTTAGATGCTATCGATTAAGTTCCAATTTATACCTACCCTAATAAATGAAATGGAAAAGAAACAAAAAAATATAAAAATCAACAAGACAAAAAGTTGTTTCTTTGAAAGTTTTAACAAATTGACAACGTACTTACAGATTAATAAAGGAAAAGAAAGCAAAGATGAAAATATCAAGAATAAGAGATCAAAAGGTGACATGAGATCAAAGGGATGACATCCCAAGAGGTCCAAATGGAAATTAATAACATATTATTATGAATGACTATACTCCAAACAAATCTGAAAACCTAGAAGAAGTAGAGGTTTTCTAGAAACACATAGCGACCCAAGTTAACACAGACTGGCATCGAAACCTCAACAAATTCTTAATAAAAGTACAAGATTAAAAACCATATGGTCATATTAGTCAATCAACAAAACTCATTTAACAATAACCAGCATCCATTCCTGATAAAGCCACTCAGAAAAATAGTGATAGGATATTCCTCAACAAAATGAAGGCCATATATGCAAAAACTATGAGCAATATCTTGATAAAAGGGGGGGGATTGAAAGTATTTCTCATGCAAATTGGAACCAAACAAGGATACACTTTATTATCACTCTTATTCTATATTATTTTTCTCAAAAACTCGTTGTCATCAAGTCAATGCCTACTCATAGAGACTTTACAGGACAGACTAACACTGTCCCTATGATTCTGTGGCTGTAACTGTTTATGGGAGTAGAAAGCCCCATCTTTGTCCTGAGGAGTTACTAGTGTTTTCAGAATGCTGACCCTGTGGGTCAGAGCTCAGTGACTAATGATTACAGCACTAGGGCAAGAGCTTTTAGAACACCAAAAAGAATTCAAAATCACTTAAATTGACTAAGAAGAAAAACAGTCACTATTTGTAGTTGATATGAATTTTTATGTACAAAATCCCAAAGATTTGGAAAAAATGTTGGAAATAACCCAGAGATTTGATAGTGTGACAGAATACAAGATCAATATTAAAAATCAATTGGCTTTCTCTATGTTAATGAAAAGATTGTCAGATTGATCTACTGTGACGCCTTATGTGCTTGTGATGCAGGAAGCTATGTATGCAGGAAGCTGTCATTTCAAATTCCACCAGGGTTGCTCAAAGTGAAGCTTCCCGACTATGTACAAAACTACGAAGAAGGAGTTGATTGTCCACTGTGGGGGAATTAGCCACCGTAAAGCTTATGCATAATATCAAAACACTGCCAGCTACTGAAGGTCTGTAGAATCTGACTGAGGAAGAGTTGTCTTCTCAAAATAAAGTCAACTGGAAGGACACCAATGGATTAATGCCTTTAGGACCTTCATTTGCTGATGGGCCATGACTCAAAATGAGCTGAAACAGGTGTAAAGATCAGTTATCTTTAGAACCGGGAATATAAAAAGCCAGAATCTAGGGCAACAAGAGTTTTCAAAAGTCAAATGGAATGTATAAAAATAGACATTCCATGCATTATTGAGCTGAATGGACCATTTTGAATCAGAAAATCATATGGTCTACTATTCTGGATAATGCACTATTAAGAGGAAAGGAAAGATAGTCATTGTCAAAGGGACATTTCAAGATCTATTTTGAAGTACAGTGCTGTCTGTGCTAAGATTATATCTATTTGCATTCAAGGAAATACCTTCAATGCACCCATTATTCAACTTTATGCACCGACCACTAAAGATAGCGATGAAGAAATTTAAGAATTTTACCAACATCTTCAGACTAAAATTGGTCAAACATACAATCAAGGTGCATTTATAATTATTATCAATTGAATTACTATAGTTGTAAACAAAGAGGAAGCAATAGTAGTTGGGTAATGGGGTCTTGAGGGTAGAATCGAAGCTAGAGATTGCATAGATTTTTGCAAGACCAATGGCCTGTTTATTGGCTATTTGTTCATAGCAAATATCCTTGTTTAACAACAAACATATCGGATATACCCATTGACTTATCCAAATGTAGTACATGGAAATAAAATTCAGTACATGTGTGTGAAGAGATTGTGGAAATGCTTAATATCCATACCAGCAGATAAAATGAATTCAGAGACTGATTTTAGAACAAGCCTTCTATTGATTATATGTAAATGTTACAGTCTCAGAAATTCCTGGGGGAAGTTCTACCCTATCCTATTAGACACTATGAGTTGCCATCAAATGAATGGCAGTGAGTTTTAGTTTTGATTCGGAAGTGCATTTTGAACTTGAAGAAAATGAAAACAAGTCCACGAGCCAAAATATGACCTTAAGTATATAACACCCAAATTTTGAGATCATCCCAAGGATATAATTTATTAAATAAATACTAATGAAAGAAAATCTGATGAACTGTGGAAGGACATCAGGTACATCTTTCATGAAGAAAGTTAAAAGATCATTATAAAGTTAGGGAACTATGAATATATCAAAATAGATGATAGAAGAGATTCTAAAACATGCTAGAATTGTAGAGTAGATAATGAAATGGGAGAAATAATGAAGTAAAGAACTGATTAGAAATTTTCAAAGGGAAGTTGGAGAAAACAAAATGAAATATTAAAATAAAAATGTGAAAAGAATTTGAGTTAGAAAACCAAAAAAGGAAGAACAACTGAGCACATCTTAAATTGAGAGATCTAAAGAAAAAACAATCCTTTCCATATTAAAATATTGAAAGAGTCAATGGGCACATATTGAATGATGCCAGAAGTATCAGAAGAAGATATAAGACTATAAAGCATCACTGCATCCAAAAGAACTGTAGATATTCCACCATTTTAGGAGGTGGCATATGAGAAAGAATCAGTGGTACTGAAGAACGGAGTCTGAGCTTCTACGAAAGCATTAGCAAAAAACAAGGCTCCATGAAATGCTGGCTCATCAGTTGAATTGTTTCAACAAGCTGATGAAACACGGCACACTTACTCCTCTATGACAGGAAATTTGGAAGAACGCTACTTGGCTAACTGACTGGAAAAAAATCATATTTGTATATATTCTAAAGAAATGTGACCCAATAAAATGCTCAAATTCAAATTATATATCAGTATCATTATATTCATATACAAGTACAATTTTGCTGAATATCATCTAACAATGGTTGCAGCAGTACTTTGACAGAGGTTCAGGCCAGATTTGAAAGAGAACATGCCACACAGAATACCACAGAGGTTACCGTCAGAAGAGCTGATCGATGCAGAAGAATGTGTTGTCATCACAGGAGGATGACTTACTAACAATCTGCGGTAGGTAGATAACACAACCTCACTTGAGAAAAGTGAGGAGACCTTGAAGCTTTTGATGCTGAAGGTCAAGGATTGCACTGTGTGTGTGTGTGTGTGTGTTTGTGTGTGTGTATACATAAGAAAAAAGTAACAATCTTCACAACTTAACCAATTGTAACTTCACGATAAATGGAGAAAAGATTGAAGTTGTCAAGGATTACATCGTGTTTGGATCCACAATCAGTTCTCATGGAAGCAGCAATTAAGAGATCAAAGGATGCATTTTGCATTGGTCAAATCTGCTACAAAAGACCTCTTTAAAGCATTGAAAAGCAAGGAGTTTACCGAATATATTCGTGTATAAATTGAGTTTTTCAGCACATTGTTTTATGCTGAAAAATCTCACCCCCCTCCCCCGCTTATCCTTGATTGAGGGTCCCTCTTACCTGTTCTCTGGTGCAGTGCTGGTGTCCTGCGATCTCTCCCGCTCATCTGCAGGTGCCTGCAGCCTCTGTGGGTGGTCGGATGACTGCTGATATCAACGCTCTTCTTTCTCCTGAAAGCCAGCAGCCTCTGTGTTGCCCGTGTTGTACTGGGCAAGAACCTGCCTGCTTCTGTGTGCGGTACCTGGGGCACGCCGCATCCTTGTCAGCTAAATGTCGGTTGCACCCACTCTTTTTCTCCTGCTCTTCTCCAGGGCTGTGACCAATGACGTAGCCTTTACAGTCTTACCTGTGCTTGGTCACGCCCCCTTGTTCTGCCCAAGCATTGCTGAATACAAGTACTGGTGTATCTCTGGTCATGGATATACAGGATGTTTATTTACAGTCTTAGTCTGCTATATGTTATTTTTTTTAGAACAGCCTGTGTTAGGGCTCATAATATACACTCTGTGTTGTGTACACACTGGGTTACTGCATGTGTTGCGTTAGCACATCCCATACATAGACTTAGTATGCAATAATGCAGCACATTCAGTAACACCGTGCATACACAACATAATGTGTACATTATGAGCCCCAACACGGGCTGCTCTATGCAAACATGTCATCACATTCTGGAATATCAGCAGCCTTCATTACACCTCAAGCTATGCAAGCTGTGTTTTGTACATGCGATAAGGCAGTGTATGTAGTAATACAGTGCATGCAGTAACAGAGCATGTATAGCTATTGTTGATACCATATCATTTTTGTTGGCACTCTTTTCCAATTGCAGAGCCAGTTTACTGCTTTTCTTTGAAATAAATATTCAAAAACATTTAACCTACTGATACCTCAATTAATGTAATTTTATTGATATCTATTTTAGATTTTGAAATGTATCAGTAGCTGCTGCATTTCCCACCCTATACTTATACTGGAGTGTGTTAGAGAGGGTTCTCTAGAGAGACAAAACCAGATTGCTAATAATTATATATATGGTATATATATATATATATATATATAGACAGATAGATATATAACACAAGAAATGAACTGTTAAATTAGAGATAGATAGATAATACAAGAAATGAACAGTTAATTATAAAGCACTACAAATGGCTCATTGCAACTCACTCCCAAGAGAGGGTTCTGAGACATTGGCAGTCCAACAAGTCTGGAGGGCCACCAGATAGTCCTCTGTAGAGAGAGCCAGGCTATCCGGCACAGGCAGTAAAGAGCAAGGCAGGTCACCAACCATCAGCCAGGTCTCCAACAGTCAGTCCCCAGCTCAAGAGATGTAAATTCCAATTGTGTGGTCTTAAAGGGACCTCAACTTACAGCACAGTCCACAGGCTAGGCATATCCCAGGTAGTGTAGCCTGTAAATTGGCCACAGAACAGGCAAGGCAGCTGCACACTGGTCCGATGATCAAAGAGCAAAAGACAAGAAAGACGAGGCTTGTCAACCCATTTATCTCTCCGACCTTCAATTAATCCCACATGTGTTTATCGGCCAGGCTGGCACAATAAACTATCTCAATCCACCCCTTGCCAACCTGGCCCCTCTACACAATTATTTAGCCATATATACTTATATAATTTCCAGATATTGATGAAATAACACTTATACTCATCATCAATCATCTATCATACATATAGAAGAAAACACACTGAGTCCAATTGTATATGATATATCATACATGAACAAAGGAAAGATATGCAATAAGCACATGAAAAGAAAATACATTGACAATTACAAACCTCATTTTGCAATTGATTGTGTGGTCATAACTGTTAGAACTACCTTCTTATACTACCCATTCGGTATTACCTATGCCCTCAGCAAGCACCTCAGCTGGCTGTGGTTTTTTGCCTGATGGGGTGACTCAGACCTTCATCCCAGAGGGATCTGGGTCATTATAAGTCCTGTTAGGATTGGGTTGCTGTAATTTACCATTTACCTTAATAACAGGGCATGGTAGCACTAAGAGTCGGCCTACGGGATCTCCTGGATTCCAAACATACTCTTCTTTACCTCCATTATGTAATACCAGTCCAATTTCTCCTTGGTAACTAGGATCAGTCACAACACTTAGTACAGTGACACCCTTCCAGATCTGTTGATCCAAAGGCATGAGAAGCCCAAAGGGGCTAGGGGGCATTCTCAGATGCCAGTTCAGTGGAATCGTGCTGTGTTTCCAGGTGGCAGAGTTCATTCCTTAGGACCAGGACCTCCAAGCCTGAGGAACACAGGGTTGCTGGGACAGGAAGGAAAAATGCTACAAGGGGATCACTAGAAGTAATAGTGAGTAGTGCCACTCCTGCTTCCACCCCTTGGTTCCTGGACCCATGAATTCTGCCTATTGGAGACATAGTACCATATATTGACTGTTGGTTTAGAGCGTACACAGCTTCCTGGAGAACATTGCCTCAGCCCCGCAGGTTGTTGCCACCTACTTGGCGCTGTAATTGTGTCTTTAGGTGCCCATTCCATCGTTCTATTAAGCCAGCGGCTTCAGAATGATGAGGAACATAAGACCAGTGGATTCCATGGGAATGGGCTCATTGCTGCACTGCATTTGTTGTGAAGTGAGCTCCTTGATCTGAAGCAATGCTATGTGGGATGCCATGCCAGTGGATGAGGCATTCTGTAAGTCCATGAATAGTAGTTTTTGCAGAAGCATCGTGTGCAGGGAAGGAAAATCCATATCCAGAGTAGGTGTCTGTTCCAGTATGAACAAAATGCCATGCCCTCCATGATGTAAGTGGTCCTATGTAACCAAATTGCCACCAAGTTGCTGGTTGATCTCCCCGAGGAATGGTCCCTTGGTCAGCTTTGGTGAGTGGAAATCTATGTTGCTGTGCCCATGCATAAATGTCATCCCTGCCACAATGTCCACTTTGTTCATGTGTCCATTGGGTGATAACAGGAGTGGCAAAGGAAAGAGGAGGACCAGTCTCCACAGTGCATGTCATCTTATCACTTAATTATTAAAGTCTTCCTCTTCAGAGATAATCCTTTGGTGAGCGTTCACGTGAGATACAATTAACTTTACTTTCTTGGCCCATTCAGAGAGGTCTGTCCACATACCTCTTCCCCACATCTCCTTGTCACCAATTTTCCAATCATGGTCCTTCCAATTCCCTGACCATCCAGCCAAGCCATTAGCTAGAGCCCATGAATCAGTATACAGTCTCATCTGGCCACTTTTACTTATATGCAAACTGAACGGCCAGGTGCACTGCTCAAAGTTCTGCCCATTGGGAAGATTTCCCTTCACCACTGTCCTTTGGGAGATCCCAGAAAGGGGCTGTAGTGCTGCTGCTGTCCACTTATGAGTGGCACCTGCATATCGTGCAGAATCATCCGTAAACCAAACATGACTTTTTGTCTTCAGTTAATGTATGGTAAGGAACTCCCCATGAGGCCATAGGTGCAGACTGGGAGAAAGGAGGCAATGTGACAGGAGTGAAGACTGTTGGCATTTGGGCTACTTCTTCATGCAGCTTACTTGTTCCTTCAGGTCCTGCTTTGGCCCGATCTCGTATATACCACTTCCATTTAACAATGGAGTGTTGCTGCGCACGTCCACCTTTATGATTACGTGGGTCAGGTAGTACCTAGTTCATATAGGTAGTTCAGGCCTCATGGTGACTTGGTGGCCCATGGTGAGGCGTTCAGTCTCCACCAAGGCCCAGTAACAGGCCAACAGCTGTTTTTCAAAGGGGGGGTAGTTGTATGCAGAGGATAGCAGGACTTTACTCCAAAATCCCAATGATCTATGCTGTGATTCATCAATAGGAATCTGCCAAAGACTCCACACTACATCTTTATCTACAACTGACACCTCTAGCACCATTGGGTCTGCTGGATCATATGGTCCCAGTGGCTAAGCAGCTTGCACTGCAGCCCGAACCTGTTGAAGAGCCTTTTCTTGTTCTGGACCCCACTCAAAATTGGAGGCTTTTCCTGTCACTTGATAAATAACTTGAAGTAGAACACCAAGTGCGGGATATCTTGCCTCCAAAATGCGAAGAGGCCCACTAGGCATTGTGCCTCTTTTTAGTTGTTGGAGGCACCAAATGCGATAGCTTATCCTTTTCTTTAGTAGGAATACCTCCACATGCCCAACACCAGCGGACCCCTAGAAATTTTACTGATGTGTAGGGTACCTGAATCTTGGTTGGGTTGATTTCCCAACCTTTTGTATGCAGATATTGTGCCAATGAATCTAGGGTCTTTGATACATCCTCCTCAGTGGGACCAATCAGCATAATGCTATCAATATAATGAACCAGTGTGACATTTTGTGGACTAGACAGGTGATCAAGTTCCCTTCAGACTAAATAATAGCACAGGGAAGAAGAGTTGACGTATCCCTGGGGGAGAGTTGTGAAAGTATATTGTGAGACTGGTATTGAGAAGTCGACATTAGCCAGAATCATAGCTGTATACCAAATACCATGAGAAATATTAATTTGCTCAAGCAATGTAATCACATCTGGAATGGCAGCTGCAATTGGAGTCACCATGTGGTTAAGTTTACGGATAATCCACTGTCATTCTCCAAGATCCATCTATCTTCTTAACAGGCCAAATAGGTGAGGTAAATGGGGATGTAGTAGGAATCAACACCCCTACATCTTTCAAGTCTTTGATGGTGGCACTGATCTCTGCAATCCCTCCAAGAATGTGTTACTGCTTTTGGTTTACTATTTTACTAGCTAATGGCAGTTCTAATGGTGTCCACTTGGCCTTTCCTATCATGATAGCCCTTATTCCATGTTTTAGGGATCCAATATGGCAGTTCTACCAGTTACTACGTATGTCTATTCTTCTCATGCATTCTGGAACTGGGAAAATAACCACAGGATGGATCCGGGGGCCCACTGGACCCACAGTGAGATGTACATGAGCTAAAACTCCATAGATAACTTCACCTCCATAAGCCCCACTCTGACTGGTGGGCCTTCAAAACACTTTGGGTCTAATGGAACCAGTGTCAGCTCTGAGTCAGTGTCTAGTAATCCCCGAAAAGTTTCATTATTTCCTTTCTCCCAATGAACAGTCACTCTTGTGAAAGGTCCCTTTGGGGAAGGCTAGAAGAAAGACTAACAGTATAGACCTTTGGAGATGTAGCAGGTTTCTCCTTCAAAGGGACCCAGATTCCCCCTCATTCAAGGGGTTGTGGGTGTGTAAACTGGCTCTGGTCTGGGAATTGATTGAGTGATTGTGACTGTCTATTCTACTGTTCATCTGATCTACCATTCTTCCCCCTCTATAAATCATGTAAATATTTAGTAGGTTTCCCATCTATTTCATTCCTAGGGACACTGTGGCTAAGTAGCCAATGCCATAAATCTACATGAGACAGGTTGCTCTGATTACTGTAGAAACCGTGTTGTCTATTATAACCATACCCACCCTGTTTCTGTTGGTTCAGTGCTAACACCTTCCCTCTACCATCATGGGGGACCAATTAGCTCCATTGTGGGCAAATGTCGGAGTTTGCTTAAGGCAGTGCCCAGTGTTAATCCTGATACACATAAAATACCAATTACAAGAGTCTTAAGAGATGCTGGCCCCACTTCACAAACTTGTTCCCTATGATTGTGGTAAAGGCTATGTCCTCAGGGGTCTATAGGATCTCCAATAAACTAACTATCTCAGGGGATTCAATATGTTTTCCCAGTTTTTCTAGTAAAATTAGGTGACTTGGCTTATATAGCGGGTCAGCTGATACTTGAGTGCACACGGTACTTTGAAGATGAAGGTGGGACTGGCCCAAGGTGTGTTATGTATAATTGCCTGATATTCATGTGACAGTTGGTTACTGATTAAGGAAGACAAAAGAAGAATCTAAGAATTTGATTTATTTTGGGACATGGGGTGAGGTATGGTTCGTTTTTCATTCTTCTGTAGATGGATATCCAGTTTTTCTAGTACCATTCATTAAAGAGAGCATTCCCTACCCATGTGGGCATTTGTTAAAACTCAGATGTCTAGATGGATGATTTTACTTCTGTTTTTTTTTGTCCTTTTCCACTGTTCTATGTATCTATTATCATACCATGAACAGGTTGCTATGAAAATTGTGTCTTTGTAGTAGGTTTTGAGGTCAGATAGTACAAGACCAACGGTTTTGTTCTTTTAGAGAAATTATTTGCTTATTTTGGGCTTCTTCTTACTCCATATGAAGTTGGTAATTAATTTTCCCACTTCTTTAAAGATTAATGATGGGATGTGGATGTGGATTGCATTGAATTTTAGATTGCTTTCTGTATTATGGCCAGTTTCACAATATTGAATCATCCTATCCACAAACATGGGGTAGTCTTCCAATTGTGCAGATAACCTTTGGCTTCTTGTGGTAATCTTCTGCAGTGTTATTGTATAGGTCTTAGGTATTATTTTGGTTAGGTTTACTCTTAAGTATTTCAACTTCTGTGGCTATTGTGAATGGTACTGTTTTCTTGATGTCTTTTTCATATCTGTCAATACTAGTACACAGGAGTCCAGTTGATTTAGGATCATTAATCTTCTATCTTACTACTTTCATAAATTCCAACAATCATCTTGTGAGGAGCTTGGGATTTTTTCTTCATAAAATTATAACACTTGCAAATAGCTAGAGTTTCACACCTTCTTTGCCCAATTGTGCTTCTTCAAATTCTTGTTGTTTTATTGTTCTTCCTAGTACTTCCAGCACAGTGTTCAATAAGAGTGGTGATTAAGAATATGTTTTTTTTGGGTTCCTCTGTACAATGGAAATATTTTCAGCTTTTCCCCCTTGAGTGATATTCGATAGTGGTTTTCATATATGTGTTGAGGATTTTTCATTGTGGTGAGGATTTCTCCTTCTATTCCAATCTTATTGAGTGCTTTTATTAGGAATGGGTGATGGTTATTGTCAAATGCTTTTACTGTATCAATTGATATTATATGGGGTTCTTATCCCATATCTTGTTTATGTGTGGATAACACTAATTGGCTTTCCATGTTGAGCCATACTTGCATCCAGAATGGCTAAGAAGCAAACGAGTAAATGCCCTCATTCACTAACCATCCAGGAAATGCAAATCAAAACAACCATGATACACCATCTACAACATACAACTATAGTCTGATCTAATAAACGAAAAAATAACAAATACTGGAGAGTGTGTGGAGAGATTGGGATCCTTATATACAGCTGGTGGGCTTGTAAATATTTCTGCAATCATTGTGGAAAGCTATAAGGCAATTCCTAAAACAACAATAGAAATACTGTATGACCTAGTAATGCCATTGTTGGTGTACACTCCAAAGAAATAAGAGACAGATGATGAACAGATATAAGATCCCCTACATTCATTACAACACAGTTCACAATAGCAAGAAGTTGGAAACAACCTAAATTCCCATTAGTAGAAGATTGGATTTATTTTTAAAAATGCTTCAGTATACCAGGTGGCACTAAAACAAAAAACTGAATTCTTTTTTTTCAAAGATATGTATTCAATTTATTTTATAATTTTTTAACAAAACAACCTTATCTACTTCAAAGTACCCTCCATTACACTTAATACATTTGTCAAATCCGTGATTCCTTTCTTGGAAACATTTTTCGCACTCATCTATTTGCATAGCTAACAACATCTCCCTCATTTTTTTCTTCACCTCATCCATGTCATCAGATCACTGTACTTTCATGTTCCTCTCCATTCATAGAAACAAAAAGACATTGCAGGGAGCAAGGCCAGGTGAGCAAAGTTCATGGGCAAGAGAGACTTGTTGTTTGTTGCAAAAAAACTGGCGCACTAAGATGGATACGTAAACAAATACATTGTCATGGTGACAAAACAAGTCCCCATCTGCCACAAATCAAGCACTTTTTATCATAAACTGTTACACAATCCTGTAAGAACCTCTAAGTAGAATGCTTGATTAACAGTCTGACCTGATGGAACAAATTGCAACTTCACCATGAGTCAAATTGTTTGTGAAGTTACGGAAATCCAAAGAGAGGTTTGTCATCACTTGACATTCCACCTTTATTGAAATGAGAAAAACACTCATACCCTTGAGGGGTTTTCCCCCCATAGTGCTGTCCTTGTAAGATGCATTCAACATCACATCAGTTTCTGCAGCATTTTTTCCAAGCTGGAAACAAAATTTCACAGTCACAAACTCTTTTCTTAAATTGACCTTCTCAAAATAACAAGGTTCAATCAAAATTATTTTATAAAATAAATTTACTGTCACTAAAGAAAACCTTCCCAGGTGACATCATTCAGTACACTAACTCAGAGCAAGTTACTTGATGCTCACATAGCTGGAAAACTATGCATTATGAAAGCTTCACTCTGCCCAGTAAAATTCCAGTTTTGGGGCTTATTCTGTAGACACACAAAAGACTATTACACATCCCTATAAAGACTGAGGAGTCCCTAGGACCAGGAGCTAATCAATGACAACATTAATGAAATACATTTATTCTCCAGGGAAATGATCGGTAAGACCCTCTACCATAAATTAAATAGGAGGTTTCTAAAAGGAGCCAAAAGCAAATTAAAATAATAAAAAAGACATAGATCCAGGATTGAATTTTGGGCTAGTACTGAATCCTAGCTCCAATTTAAAAACAATGAGTTCTTACATCGCGGTGCTTCTTGATATTTGGCCACAGGAAGAAAACACAGAAGATAGGGTGCTATAGAATGTATGGTGTTAGGGTTAGGGTTAGGGTTAGGAAAAGAGAAAAAAAATCAGAAAAAAGGGGGAGGGGAAGAAAGTATGGTGAAAACAGATGGTGCCTGGTTATCAGATAAAATAGTGTCTGGGGTCATAAAGTCTTGTTTCCAAACAAACAGGCATATAACTGAGATTTCATCTAAGTCCACATGAAAGAAGAACTCCAACATCAGTAACCAAAGAATTGTAAATCATGTCATATCAGAAGCCGAAGGAGGAACTAGTATGAGAGGCGAAATTGTGAGATTCTGGTTTGCAGAAGGCTCTGGATGACAGTGGGAGACCAAGATACATTTGTGAGATCTGCACAGTAAATAAGCCTTTGGAGATGTCCCTCTATCCATAATGGAGGAATGGAAATAAACTGGTTACAAAACACAGCACATTATAGGAGATCAAAATGATAAACCTGACTTGAAAAGTTAAAACCTTGTCATTTAACAGCCCCCATGAACATTGAGCCTGATCTGGTTTTCAACATTTTCTGTGGGTTTTTTTTCCTTTATTTTTTCATGTTATTCATTTCAGGGATTGCCTCTGATGTTTTTGTCAGTGGGGATAGCCTTCTTGAATTTCTGTTACATATTGTTCGATGTAGGAAACCCAGGACTGATGAGCCTAGAGAGACGGCAGGTCGAATCCTTGCTGGAGGGCACAGTGGGTGAGTGTGGGGGGTTGAGGGAAGATGATATCAAGGTTCACAGGAAGAAAGAGAATGCTTTGAAACTGATTTTGGTAGTATTTGTATAATACTGCTTCATGTGGTTGAACTATGGAATGATATGACATCTGTATTACCTTCCAATAAAAAAAGGTTATTGGGGGAAATAAAAGCAATGGTGAAACCATGAACGTCCTCATTTTATAGAGGGATCTGGAAAACATTATGCTGAGTGAAGTCAATCAATAACAAAAGGACACATATTGTATGAGTCCACAGTTGTAGGGATGAGCACCTGGGTGGAAGCAGGCTCAGACTCTCAGTCCGTCCAGTCTGCTGGCGAGAGTGTCCAGACAGCTCAGTAGAAAACCTGACTGGTGCCCACGAATCATGCACCACCCTCTATATGTGTGTATCTTGAAAGTTGCTTGGGGAGAAGGGTCCTCATCTCAACTGGGATCAGGTTTTTGAGAGAAGAGGATGGAGGATAACGGCTATGCCGAGGTATGAAGGAGTACTCCTAGATGAACAGACATTCCTATCAGAATGGTGAGGGATACTTATGGGACAGTCAAGTCAGGAGGGGGAAAAAGAAGGATACATGTCTGGGAGAGACAAGTTCATGTCTGTTGGTAGAAAAGTGGTGAGGGGAGGTGTAGGGTAAGTGGAAGCTGATATAAGGGAGATCAAGGAGGAAGAAAATGTATTGAAACTGATTTTGGTAACAATTGTACAACACCACTTGATATAATTGAATTATGGAATGGTTTGATATCTGGATTAGCTCTTAATAAAATGGTTGCTATATAGTAATTTTTATTAGCTCCTAATAAAATGCTTGCTGTTTAATAAATAAATAAAAATACACATTTTTCACTCTCTACAAATCATTACATACATAGACATTTTTTAAACCCCTTGTATTTTTGCTTCAAAAAATTAAAAGGAGGAAAAGTAAACCTTCAAGGAAAAAAGGTGGGTCAAACCTGGAGAAGGATATTGTGTTAGTTTGGGATATCCAGAGGAGCAAAACCCAGTGACACTTATGTGTTGTATAGTGGCGGTATGTGACAGTATATGCTGTATATGGGAAAATGTTTATATCAAGAAATGACTTACACAATTGTAGAAATAGGTAAATCCAATCTGGTTCAATTCAGACTTGTAACTCACCGAAGCTAAAGAGTAGGAAGCACAATGATGAAGCGGAGAGAGCAGGGACACAGGTTGGCAGGTGCGGAGGTAATATGAATCCCAAGTTGGCCAAATGAATCTACCACCACTAGTGTGCCGACAGCTCCTGGGATAGCCAGGAGATATAACAGTAGGCTGAAGCATTAGATATGATATTCAGCTAGAGCAGAAGGCAAAGGTCCAGAGAGGATTAGACTGCTCAGCCTCTAGCTTATTCAAAAGACCCCACTGAAGGAGGTGTCATCAGGCTGTAAATGGACAGATAGGTTGGGCATCTACCTTTCCCAGGTGTGTCTAGTTCACATAATCCTTAACCATCACAGATATCACACTTGGTAAATTAGAGAATGGGCAAGAAAGAAAACATTCATTGAGATGTATTGACCTTGGCTATAAAAATGAGCACAAATATGAGATTGCAATGATGGCTCAGGTTAGGGCAGAGTTTTACTGCCCTGAAACTGCTGCAAACAAGAGAGACACTGTCGAGATTTTCTATATATTAACTATATTCTAGTACCATGTAAGAGAGCTATGTTTTAGACCTTTAGGAGAATATATTGAATATGGCAATGCTAATGTTTATGATTAAAATTCCAGAAATACCAATAGGTTTTTTAAACATATTTGATTGCTCCTGCAAGACAAATTATCTCAAAACTAAATGTATCTATAACTTCCATGTGTCTTTCCCCACTGCACCTCATCCACACTATTATTCCTGATCTAGCTTCAGGGTGTCGATAAGACTCATGAAGATATACTTTAGCTTTCCTATTTAATTTTAGAGATAAATTAGCAACCGTGGATTTTATTGTTTACAAACCGATGCAATAATGTCCCTTGATTCATCCATGATGTTGACATTTCATGCCGTCTTACAATTACTTGGTGCCCGCACACATGGCTTGTTCTCGCCAACGGGCTACAGGAAAACGTCATATAAGCAAAGAGTTCAGACAAGTTCTGCACCGGCACCGATAAACTCTAGTTCCCTGAATGAAGACAAACACGGTGGTAGCAAAGGAGGTATCCAAGTGAGATACGTAACGCATCCAGACTAACAATTACCAAACTTATCAAACAGATTAATTACTCTGAACCTGCTGTTACCAGCCAATTGGCCAATTGACCACAAACGTATGAGAAAACCCAGTGGAGCTACAACTCATAGCCCTGTCCAGTAGACGCACATAATCACGAGCTCAAAAAAATGACAGATCTGTCCAGATACTTCATATTAAGCGGTTGATTGTATAGGAAAAAAGATAAATAATATTGTAAAACACATTTTAAAACAGATTTATTGTGTATATATTCTTAACTGCTATTTATCATACCTTGTAATTCATATCTGAGAAGTAAAATATATGTTAAAAATGGACATTTAGTTTATAATAATGAGAACTTTTAAAAGCACTATAGCAAATAGATTTAATATTGGGTCTACCAAAATGATATATAGGTTTTCCAATGCTATTTCATTAATGGATGGGAGCATAGGACATATTTTTATAACCACAAGAAAATTATAACAGTATTTACCATATTTTGTTTTTGTTTCATTTATTACAATGACATATGGAATTAAAATTAGATCATTATTTGGATACTACTTAACTTTTTAAAATATTAATCGTGTCTAAACTAAATATTTTAATGTTATTAGACAAAATAAAACATTAATCTAAAGTAACAAATTTTCAATTTTTAAATTACATCGTAGAGTTTGATTTTCCCCCATTTTTCACCCCAGCATGGACAAGGAAATAAGACAGAAACATCTTGAAGTCAAATAGATACAGATTTTAAATAATTTTGTATTTGTATTTACATATCCGTTTTCAAAATGTATGTAAATTTAATTTATAGTATAATGTTTTTGAGGAAAATAATTTATTCTATGAGTACCATATTTTTTATATTTCAAGCATATTCAAGATATCTTCATAGGATTAATGCTCGTGTTTTAAACAGGAATCCATTTGCTTTCTTATTAGTTAAACAGATTTAGTTGTAACAAATTAATATGGTCTTTCTTGCCATCATTTCTTATGTGATATATTATAATTCAGGACTTTATGTACCTGTGGCTATAGTCCCATTGTGGAGGGCATTCTCTACTAAGGGACAGAAATACAGTAAGATTAAGCCTTGATCTTAGTAGAAGGTGTGAATCAATCCATTCACTTTGTTTCTTTGGTTTCCTTGATGACTTCTTTAAGGAGACACCTTAGTGCCAGTATAAACCAAACCACACCCTTTGTTCTCCTTAGGTATATAATGTTGCTATCACAAAGGCCCAGTAATAGGTCTTGAGCTGTTTTTCAAAAAGGTCGTAGTTGTCAGCAGAGGACGGCATAATTTTACTCCAAAATCCCAAAGATCTACACTGTGATGCACCAATACGTTCCTGCCAAAGACTCAATCTGTTACTGACGCTTCTGGCACCATGGGGTCAGCAGGATCCTATGGTCTTAGGGCCTTATTTTTAATTTTCAGGCTGGCTTGAATTTCTTACTTCAATACTATCAGTTCTTGAACATATTCTTCCTGCAGGCCTGGTTGAATATCAAACAATTTCTTTTGGTATAGTGACTATATATTCCTTCAATTTTATTTTGAAATAAAGCATTCCTTCCTTCATTTTTTTAATTTTTCTGTCTGTTGCCTTTGACTGCTTCAATGTTAACTCAAGGATTAATTTTTCTAATCAGTTCTATCAGCTTGACTTATGCGGCATATGTTCTATCAGTTCTATCACTCAGCTGCATATGTTCTTCCCTCTTAGTTTGGTAACTTCGTGTTTTGCACATTGCATTATAATACTTTCCTTTGTCTTCTCAAAGTGCCCTTTGAAATTTTCTGTTCAGCTCTTTTATTCATTAAGTCTTCCCTTTGCTTTAACTACTTTAAATTAAAGAGCAAGTTTTAAAGACTTTGTGATAACTATTTTGCTGTTTTCTTAATATCCTGGATTGATAATGACCCTTTCATTTCTTTATATGTTCTTCTGGATATTATCCTACACCTTCTTTTTTATTTATTTATTTATTTTTTTACTTTTTTTTCTTCTTTTACATTTTATTAGGGACTCCAACAACTCTTACCACAATCCATACATATACATACATCAATTGTACAAAGCACACCCATACACTCCCTGTTCCAATCACTCTCAAGGCATTTGCTCTTCACCTAAGCCCCTTGCATCAGGTCCTCCTTTTTTTCCCCCCCTCCCTCCCTTTTCCCCCCTCCCTCATATGCCCTTGGTAATTTATACCTTGTTATTTTGTCATATCTTGCCCTATTCGGGGTCTCCCTTCCCCCCTTCTCTGCTGTCCCTCTCCCAGGGAAGAGGTCACATGTGGCTCCTTGTAATCAGTTCCCCCTTTCCAACCCACTCACCCTCCACTCTCCCAGCATCGTCCCTCACGCCCTTGGTCCTGGAGGTATCATCCACCCTGGATTCCCTGTATCTCCAACCCTCCTATGTACCAGTGTACAGCCTCTGTCCTATCCAGCCCTGCAAGGTAGAATTCGGATCATGGTAGTTGGGGGGAGGAAGCATCCAGGATCTGGGGGAAAGCTGTGTTCTTCATCGATACTACCTCACACCCTAATTAACCCATCTCCTCTCCTAAGCCCCTCTATGAGGGGATCTCCATTGGCTGACACTTGGGCCTTGGGTCTCCACTCTGCACTTCCCCCTTCATTTAATATAATATATATATACACATACATATATACATATACACATAAATACACATACATACACACACTTATATCTTTTTTTTTTTTTGCATGATGCCTTATATCTGGTCCCTTGGGCACCTCGTGATCGCACTGGCCGGTGTGCTTCTTCCATGTGGGCTTATTTGTTTCTGAGCGAGATGGCCGCTTGTTCACCTTCAAGCCTTTAAGACCCCAGACACTATATCTTTTGATAGCCGGGCACCATCAGCTTTCTTCACCACATTTGCTTATGCACCCATTTGTCTTCAGCGATCCTATCATGGAGGTGTGCAGTCAATGATATGATTTTTTGTTCTTTGATGCCTGGTAACTGATCCCTTTGGGACCACTCGATCACACAGGCTGGTGTGCTCTTCCATGTGGACTTTGTTGCTTCTGAGCTAGATGGCCGCTTGTTTATCTTCAAGCCTTTAAGACCCCAGTCACTATCTCTTTTGATAGCCGGGCACCATCAGCTTTCTTCACCACATATACTTGTTCACCCATGTTGGCTCCAGCTGTTGTGTCGGGAGAGTGAGCATCATAGAGTTCCAATTTAATAAAAGAAGGTATTCATGCATAGAGGGAGTGTTTGAGTAGAGGCCCAAGGTCCTTCTGCCACCTTAATACTTGACCTATAAATATAGACACAAAGATCTATTTCCCCAACCTCCTATATATATTTGCATGTACATGTCTTTGTCTAGACCTCCATGAATGCTCTTTGACTCCTAGCTCTTTCCTCCATCTCCCTTGACCTTCCTCCTGCCCTACTACCATGCTTCATTGCCACCTGGGCTAGAGTATACCTCTTCTCTAAGCAACCTTACCCTTGATCATTTATCCTACAACTTCTTTGATCTTTCATCATTAATGTTCAGGACATCAAATCAGTTATTCAGATGATCTCTAAAATCAGGCAGGATATACTCAAAACTATATTTTAAGCCTTGGTAATTTGTTTCTTTTTTCATTTTAAATTTAAATATATATGTGAGAAATTGATGGGTTGTTTCATAGATGCCCTCTGGTTCTGTTTGAATGATGATATGGAGCTTCTCAATTATCCTTTCCAGCAGATCAAGATAATTTCATTCCACTGTATTCCTTCTGGTGAAGTGCATGTGTGTGCTGTTGAGAAACTGTGTTTGCCATATAGAAGTCATTGATCCTACAGAAATCTATTGGGCAATCTCTAGGTTTGTCACAAATTCCAAGGCCTCATCTTTCCCCAAACTTATCCTTGCTTTTGTTCCCAACTTTCATATTCCAATCACCAATAATTATCAATCAACTTTTGGCATGTTAGATCAATTTCAATTACATCACAATTGATTTAGCAGTCATCATGAAAAATTGAGTGTATTTGTATTAACGAGGTCTCCATAATGGTTGAAGGCATGTTTAGAAACAATAGTTTCATATTTGCATTTTATGGGGTTTTCTATTATTTTATAGCAAACCATTTTGAATTCCCTTTGTATATAAAAAGTTAAAGCAGAGTAAATAATTTAGAATAATAAGTGTATATATTTAGCATTTCAATTATCTAGAAAAATTAACTTTTTGGTATACTTTTAAAACATCCGATTAACATATCTTTATTTTATTATTTTAAAATATTTTGTATCTAAAACGATTTAAAATGGGAAAACAAAAACCGACACTCTTTTATTTAAATTTATGTATTTAAGTTAAAGTACACAGTTCCTTATCAGTACGCTTGGTTACAGTTCCTTATCAGTATATTTAGTTTGTCTCAATGTTTCCTGAGAACATCCTTCAGCTTTTGTTCTTAAATCTCTATACATTCATGACATTTCTGTATATGAATGTATACCAAGCTGAAAAAAATCATTTTCCTTTACATGATAATATTATTTCCACTTTTCAAATCATTTTTATTGTTAGTTGCTACCATAGATGACTGTTGCCAAAAATATTATATTCTCATTCTTTTTCTCTAAACTTGTCTCCACTGAATAATATATTGTTAAAGATTCCTGTAGTTCCACATTTTAAATGTAGCACACATTCTTCACATACTTCTACCATGCACAGATAGCATTGAGAACAATGGGATCCAGAGCATTTCCTTGTACTTGTGTGGAGCCTGTACATGGACCAAATGGTAATCATTCAGATAGAACATGGGAAACAAGAAGGGTACATGACAGGATTATATCCTTCCATCATATGTATTCAATATGTATCCTGAGTAAATGGTCTGAAAATCTACACTATATGAAGAATAATGTGGCATCAGAACTGGAGGAGGACTTCATAACCACCTTCAATATGCAGCAAGCACAACCTTGCTTCCTGAAAGTGAGGAGGACTGGAAAGACTGATAAAGATCAAAGAGGATAGCCTCAGTCTATCTGAGTAAAAGCCTCCCAATTGTACCACTAGACAATATCATAATAATAGAAGATTGAAGTTGCTATTAAATATTGCATCTTGTTTGGATCCACAATAAATGCTCATGGAAGCAATAATTAAACAGTCCAATTATTTATTGCATTGGGTAAATCTGCTGCACAAAACATGCTTGACGGTTGCCCACCTGGAGAGATCACTAATGCTATACCAAAGTGTGGTAAGAAACTAGGTGGCGCCTGGTGATCAGAAGGAATAACAGCAGGGGTGTA
This sequence comes from Tenrec ecaudatus, assembly GCF_050624435.1. NCBI lineage: Eukaryota > Metazoa > Chordata > Mammalia > Afrosoricida > Tenrecidae > Tenrec > Tenrec ecaudatus. The sequence goes on from NC_134531.1 coordinate 240,469,759, forward strand.
AAGACTCGTCTTCAAACAAGCAGACGTCTAAGTGGGGCGTCAGCAAAGTCTACCTGGAAGAAGCACACCATCCTGTGGGATCCAAGGATTGTAAATAATAAAATACAAATCTAAAGGACGGATGGTACCAGAGCTTAAATTCTGAACACCTGGTTTGCTGTATGCTATGAAGGAGAGTCCACCCATAGATAGCTCACAGTGCCCAATGAGTCTCCTCTGACCATACATCAGGGATGTAAATAACCTTGTTATCATACACAGTGCATTGGAAAGTGAATTATTGCAAACACAGGTTAGAATGGACCACCTTATCATTTCATATCCCTTTTGACCCATTTTTTAATTTGTTCTATTTTAAAATATTTTCTATCCTTTTTATTTTTTATTTCTACTGTTTCCTTTTTTTCTCTTTTACTTTGCTGTTATTGTTGTTGTTTTGTGTGTTTTTCTTTATGTGAAATTCAGGATAGAAAAATCAATAGAAACAGTAACTGAATTAATGATGTCCTGGAGATTTGAAAATGGAAGTTGGGGAAAATGTGAAACTAATAACAATGAGTACAATAAAAAAAATGTTCTAAAATTGATTGTCATGACTATTGTACAATTCTTTTTGATATTATTGAAACACTGAATTGTATAATGTATTAATTATATGCCAATAAAACTGGTTAACAATGTATAGGAGGAAGGATGACTCAGGCATACCTGACCTAAGCATGATATTTTCAATGACTTGTGTGCAGCTGAAAATTGGATATTGAATAATTATTGCATAAGAAAAATTGATGCATTTGAAAATATCATGTCGTGTCAGAAAAATAAAAAAATATGTCTTGGAAAAAGCACAACTACAAGATTCCTTCTAAGCATGGACGACAAAACTTCATCTGTTATACTTTGGACATGTTGGAAAAGGACATTAAGTTTGGTAAAGTAGAGGATATAAAAAATAGTAAGACACTCAATTAGGTGGATTAACATCGTGACAGCAACAATGGATTTAAACATAGCAACTGTGAGGATGAAGCAGGACGGCGCAATGTTTCATCCTGTTTCCCATGTAGCAACCCCGAGTTGTAACTGACTTGAAATGTCTAATACAAACAAGGGCCACAAAGGATTGAGTTTTTAATGTTAATTATGTTAAGTTTAATTCCAAATTGAAAGTATTGGGTTGTATTCTAGATCAGAAACAGATTAAATACTTTTATTTTCAGTGGGATTACCAACTGATTCATTTATCTTTTTTTCTTACCCTTGTGATGATATCCAGAAAGTCATAGAAAATGCTGAGTGAGCAGGCACTTCATAGGTGATGGTGCGAGGGATAAAACAAAAATATATTTATTTTCATTGTTTACAAAGGCTTTCTGAAATTTTTTTCTTAAAAAATATAAAAATGAGCCTTTATGCTAATCCTTCAGTATGTAAATTAGTATTTAAATAGATACTTTCCATATGTGTAGTGAAAGTTGTTTCAAAGACCTCAAGACTTATTTCCCCTTGATATTTAAATATAAACCTAATTTAGTTAGATAAATTTCAGTTTGGTTCTCGTACTATCTATAGAGTTGAAAACTCAAATATATGGATAGCTCTTATGCCAGCAAATCGTGTTAAGAAAGTTCTAACTATTTAGGAACCCTAGTATATTTCTTCTACTACTCAGCAAAGCCAAAAGTTTGAAACTAGTTTCAAAGATATAAATGAGAAAATTATGAATGGGGAATTATCTTAGTGAAAACATTAGTCTGACTCTCCATTAGAAATTTTATTTTTTTCAAATAATAATCGCTTTTCATGAAGTGGAGTCACACAAAATCTTACAAGAAATTTGGCATATGTCCTCCTTTGCAAGGAAAATTGTCTCTTTTTATTTGGTAAAGCAAAAGTAAGGGATAAGAAGAAATGAAATGGTCTCCCATCAGAGAGACTCAGGGGAAAGGAGGAAATTTTAAAATGGGTTGTCAACTTTCTTAACAGCATTTCTAGCCACACATTAATTCCTAATACAACCTAACTCAGTTAATAAAGTTGGTACTTGAACAATATTGTTTAGAACGGAATGGGTCCACTCATAAATTGATATTTTCCCAGAAATTGTCAGAAGATTTGTCACAATTGTAAAACACATATAAATTGCCTAGCCTAGTGGTATCAAAAAATTTTAGATAACGCTAGATATGTCATTAATGCATAAATATATGTAGATATTTGTTTATGTTATCATTTAATAATCATAAAATATGCACAAATATATTAAAATTAAGACCACATACAAGCACATACAGATAGATCATTGTGTCATGTCCAAAGATAAATTTAAATAAACATAGAGATCATAACTACATAATAGTAACCGTAGACATCCTCCACTCAAACTTCAACTCACTGAGTTGATTCTGACTCACAGTAACCATATAGGGCAGGAAAAAATTGAATCCTTACAGTTTCCACATCTGTAAATCCTTACAGGCCACCAAATGTCTAGTAGTTTCAAATTCAGTTGACCTTGAGGTTAGAAACTCAAGGTCTGAAGGATTAGGCCCAGAGCTCCTTACTACATATGCCATTGCTGGAGTAATTTTGTAACCACCTCCTGTTGCTACCATGGTTAGCCAAAGTATTCCCAGTATCCAGTTAAAACACCACGTGATCATGTGATGCTAGTCATCTCTGAGTAATCAGTTTATCTCTCCAGTAAATTGGATGTAGCACAGTTATTGAATATTTACACTATCATACCATAAACCTTAAATAACATCACAGACACCAAATAAGGTGATGCTACAAGTGATCCAATGAAGTAGAAAATGATGATGATCTCAGGGAAGAATAAACCACAATCTGAGAACACAGTAGTGTTCTAACCCTGCCCCCACCCCAGTCCTAACTTGTGGGGCCCCAGAAGCCAGTGCCTTGTTCAGGTTGAGAAACAGCACCACTTATTCAAAGCCCACAAGTGCCCGACAAAACAATGTTGGGAGAAAGAGTGACCATAAGCGACTGCCCAAGGAAAGGTGCGCTATCTTGCTCTTTTATGAGAAACCAGAGTCAGCTGTCATAGGCAGGGTCCATGCCCTATTCCTCATACAAGTCTTCATGAGCATTGAAAATAAACTAGTGGTTTTACAGATGACCCAGTAAATTCATTAAGGAATGGAGAAATACGATAATTTTGACTTATCTTGGAAAGACATTGCTTTTATCTTTCAGGAGGCTTTAACTATCCCTGAGAGTGAGAACATTGAAAGGAAAACCGTGGCCCATATCACTAAAGTGCAAGTCCAAAATAACGTGTCTTCCAGGAACAGGAATAATACCTCATGCAGATCCTCACAGGGATAATGATTCAGTGCATGGGAAGCCGCAAAGAGGCCGACCACATGCTATTCTGTCTTTTACAAGGAGTAAATGTTTTTTTAAATGAACTACTTGATTATTCAAAGAGAAACAATTGACCAAGGGCTTCAGAAGACACAATAAATTTCTTGGAAAGACTATGAGAGGCTACAGTAAGCATACTAATCTAGACACTAAAGATCCTATGGAAAGATAGACTAAAAAGGTATAACAGACTTCCAAAGACATCAGAAATACGTTTTGAAAGTTAGTGGTGGACTCCTAAACTCCCATGGAAAATATGCTGAAACAGTTTCTTTGGTATCTATAACAGGGATCTAGAGGAGGGAGAGAAAGCCCTGGAGAAGAAGGATTGTGGGGAGAAGAGGCAAGCTGAGTTCATAAGCTGCCCTACAGGGACAGTGACCTCATGGGCTTCTGAAAAAATCAACCAGGGCCACGCACAGTGGGAACTGTCACCAATGAAAAAGTCTGGACAATAGAAGCGAGAGTATCCTGGATCCAGAAATCCCTGGAAGCCCTGTTTCCATGCTAACGATCAGCCCTTGGAAGAGGGGCTCCTGTGAGAACCAGGAGGACATTGAACTAATGTGTCCTTTCATTCTGCCCCACTGCTGTTAATGGCATCCCCAGCGAAGGGACAGAAATGAGGCTGCTGATCCTTAAAGTTTCTGGAAGGCCTGTTGATGTACTTTTATATACGAAAGCTGCTTCCTCTAGTCTGACCTCTTGAGGACCTCTCTTCCCTGTAAACACCCCTTTTGTGCACTCTGGAGCTATGGCTGACAGAAGCAGAGCAAGGAACAAAGAGGAGGAAATGGAAGGAATTCTTAGCACAGAGGGGGGTGAAGGACAGAGTATACATATTTCCTTTATCAATAATATTCAAAAGGTAAGGAATTCCCAACCAAGGGAGAATGGAACAGTAAAAGGTCTTGGACTGAGACTAGAAGGATCTTCATACAACCCCCACAATTGACTGACTTGGCCCTTGGGTTCTGACTAGATAACAATGCACAGTGGGTCACAGCATAAACTTTGATACACGTGTCACAATAGAAAGGTGAGGTATACTAGGAAGAGCCAACCAATAGCAGAAGATTCATCAGCAGCAGTATAAAAAATATGCTCGCTGCCCTTTGGAGGGACCGCAGGCGGCTGGCGGCCCACCCTGGGTCCCCGCAGCAGAGAAGGCGCTCCTTCTTGGGACACGGACTCCCGCCGCCAACTACACGCTCCTGGGTGCTCTGGGCCAACCGAGGCGGCATGGCTTCTGTGGATGGTGACTTGCAGGTGGCAAGCCCCCAAATGTCCTGGTTACCACTTCTCTGCCCTGCCCTTACAGCCAGCTCAGGCATAGGGACTAGATAGAGCAGCCAGGCACCCTAGCCGCTAGCCCCAGATCTCTGAGACACCCAGGGCCACTAGCACCCCCACCCTCAAAGCTGGCGGGTCCTGGGGATGCGCGGGATGGGGCCCAGCTGAGAGCTGGCGGGTGGGAAGCCCTTGGGAACCAGGTCAGGGACCCAGGAGACTTGGCATGCAGCTGGACAGCGGCACCGGCTCCTCCTCCAGGAGAGAAGACTCACTGGGGCCTTGCTTGGCTGGGTCGCTATGGTTCTTAATTTCTCAGAGAAAGGACTCTGAGTCGGGCCTGGTGCCGGCCTCGCAGACCCCTTCGAGAAAAGGGCCATTGGGGCACCCTTCGCCCCTTGCCATCGGACTTTCCACCAGCACAGCCACAGGAGACCCTCGGGCCTGCGTGGGGCCGCTCAGAGAAAGCACCGCCTGCGGCTGAGATTATGGAAAAGCGAACAGACAAATCCACGCCATCAGAGGCCCTCCCACTTTGAGTCCACCACCTCGGAGCATTTTTTGAGCTCCAGACACAGATGGGGCTCGCAGAGTTTCGGAGAGAGCGACGCGTGGGCCCTGGATTCGGTCACCAGATGCGAATTGGACTCCGCTGCCTGCCCTGGGAGGCTTCCTTCTCTTGGCCTCCCCAGACCCCCACTCACCCCCTTGCAGCATCTCGCAGAAGGACTTGCGACCTCCCAGTGCGCGCGTGAGGTCTACTGGGTGACAGAGTGGTCCTACTCCTGCGGCAGCCCTATGGGCCTTCAGCGAGCTGGGGCTGCTCCCCTGGCTCTTTGAGGACCCCCTTCCACCCGATGAACCAGAGAAGGAGCACGCTCAGAAGGCACACCCTGTGTTTGGTGTGTTCTTCCTTCTTTCTCCTCCTCCCTTCCCTTGGCGCCCCCCCTCCCCCCACCTGCTCACATCTCCTTCCAAGACTTGCCATCCTCAACTAGTCACTCTTGGTGGTGGTAGGTGTGTGTGTGTGGGGGGGGGGGTCTGGGCCCCGCCCCCAAGGGTGGGCAACACAGAAGGAAGGACAGTTCAGTCGCAAGCCTGACCTCTCCTCAATCTTTTCCCACCATCCTTCCACACAAAACACAACCGCGTCTCTTCCCTCAGGGGCCCCGCTGGCGTCCTGTGGGAGGTGGCTGCTGGTAAGATTGCAGATTGAATTCCTTGACTCTGGATTCCAGAGCCCCCAGCCCGCAGGTCCCTGCTCTTCATAGAGTCCCAAGTGGCACAGGACAGCATAGGGTAGCTATTGGTCGGAACCTGCTCAACAGCAACACGACCTGGGGGGTCACGAAGGATTGCATAAACCCTGTGTTGGGCAGCTCTGCGGAAACTTCCCTGATGCTAGCCGCTGCCACCAATATATATATATTTTGTATATATATGCTCTTTTATCTAGTGTGGCATGGCCATCAGATTAGCTGAGGTGCCCATCTGCCCAATTTTGCGACTCTAACACTTCAATATACTATTCTCTCTATTAGAATCCCCACCTTCTGAATTCTTATGAATGTTCTATAACTGAGGGGTAGGGGACTTAATCTCTATCTCTTCAGTAAACATAGTTCAAATTTAATTTATTCTATATAAAGTATATTCAAAACTCGGGGTCTCTTTTGTCATTAAATCAGTAAACAAATGAGCACCACGCAACTGGCAATATTGTGGATGTAATGTAAAGAAAATCCTGATAAAGACCATTGTGTAGTTTCAGAATGATAGAATATATCACTCCATTTTAAAGCAAAAATAAATAAATGAGATATCAAATTTTCCAAATAAACTTTGTAAATCATTTCATAACCATGTCTTCACTTGTTATACTAATAGAAGATAATCTCAGCGGTAAAACATAGGAAATATTTAAAGCTTTCCAAATTGAAAAAAGTACAATAATAAAAATAAATTGGAAACTTTAGAAAAACATACAGAGAAATTTAATCTCCAGGTCTATAATACAGCTGTGCCCTTGAAGATGTTTCTCTCCACCTCTTTTACTTGTTCCCAGCTCCTCCCACCTTAGGGGTGGGGAGTGGGTTTTATAAATAAATCTATATATATATATGTAAAAAAAAAAAGAAGATGTTTCTCAAAGTTTAGCCTCTCCTTTAAAAGGAACCAAAATTTCTATTTTTAACATTCACTAGAAAATTAGCTACTAAATCAAATACAACTTAAAAATATGAGATTTTGATTCTCTTGTTGAAATTAAGAAGCTTTCTTCCCACCCAGTCCTTTCAGAATTTACTTAGAATAATTTGTCATTGTAAAATCTCCCTTTGTCTATTTGAAAACTGTAAACAAAAGACATGTCCTCTAGCACCGGGGAACTGTCTCTTTTTGAAATATCATCATCAAGGTAGAGCACACCCCTGTCTTCCAGTTGCCTGGAAAGAGATTAACATAACTTCAGATATCCTGCCATAAATAATAATAGAAAATTAGCAATTTTATCTAGAAAACATGACAGTGATAGGTGGGGTTTATTTTAGCTTTGCAATATTCAGTGTATAACCTGCAATGTATTACATTTTTTATTACATTTTGTTGCTGCTAGGTGTCATCAAGGTGGATTTTTTTCTCTTAGTAACCCTGTGGTCAACAGAAAGAAACAGTGCCCTGCCGTGCCCAGGTCACACAGTGGTAATGTCTGGGCCTGTCGTTGAACCCACTATGTCACTCAGTCCTCACTGGTGCATTCCCAAGCAGGACATGTTTTTCCAGGGACTGCTCTCTCCTGACAGTATAAAGTATATAAAACAACGTCTTCCCATTCTCCTTCCTAAGGAAGTTCTGGCTGTATTTCTTCCAAGACAGATGTGTTTGTTCTTTTGGAAATCTATGGTACTTTGGTTAGGTTTCTGGGATGGTTTTTGCTTTTCACCACTGAAAGAATTCACGCAGCAGAAGCACTTTTGTAATCCAAGTAACTTTTGTAGGCTAAAGGGAAGTTTGGAGTAATACAGTCTCAAATAGTACCCGCTCTCTTTCAAAAGCAAGCAAGGCTGCATAGTAGTGTTAGGTTCCAGCTGCCCACCAGGAAGGGGTGGTACACCTGGATTAGTTTGTCTGAGCCAGGTGAATTTGATTCAGCCAATGGGGTCGACCAGTATCGTTGACCATGCCTCCCAAATGGGGAGTGGAGGGCAAGAGAGGAGGGAGTTGAAAAGCCAGAGGTTTTGCTCTGTCTCTCTCCCAGTAGCTGCTGCAGGGTGCAGGACTCTGTGCTGTGCTCCCCAGCCACAGCATCCCTGCCGTGGACACTGTCTGGCTTATTCCATTTACTGTAAAACCTGAAACTGCTTCTAACTCTCATGAAACTCACTTGGATCACAAACTAGGTTTTGGTGTGAATTCTTTCTCACAGGAAGCCAAGGAACGAGGTACATCTCTCCCTGAGAGATCTAAAAATGGGGCTGCAGGAGAGTCATGACCAAAAATGACTACCTCATAAGAGTACCAAAAACCCTTTGGAAGGGGGACAGGAACAAGAGAGCAACTGCTTTGGTCGCTGCTTCTTCATATCTCCTCCTAGCCGTGGGGAGGGAGTGGGGAGGGGGAGGGGGAAGGGCTGGATGTTTGTGGCTGAGTTTAGCCTCATGTGTGACCTCATGCTGCTGGTGTCTCATGTGTGTATGCCCAGATTGACCTTCACCTGTGTCTAGGTGACCTTGGTCTGAGTATGCCCAGCTTTGGATTGTCCCCATAGTTGTCTAATGTGTGCCTGATCTCTTTCAAGTACCTTTTTTGTGGCATTGTCTGCTAATTTTTGTTTAGAGTAGGCATTCCATGGGGACAACCTCCTCTATCCCTAATATTAATACCTTTCATTTCGAATAATTGGCACCAACACTGTTATTCAAGTATACCAATCTCTCCAGTCTGTCATCTCCATTGTCTAGATTTCACATGAATATGAACATCTTCAGGAAAATATTTCAGGAAATGAATACTTTCAGCTGGGGATGTACCTTACGAGCAAATTTGAATTTCAATAAATTGGTTTTATACTATTGCAATTCATTTGGTTTTAATCTTTATTTGCATATGAATTTTACATGTTTTACAGTAACCTCACATGTGCAAATCACAAACATTACCATCAAGTTGATTCTGACTCATGACAACTCTACATTTTACAAGCTATCCTTGTTGGTTGCAGTGGTTAATATTCAACTGCTACCTAAGATGTTTGCAATTTGAACATGATGACTCAAGTTCACAATAGTCCTCAAAGGGACATTTTGCTCATTAGGACTTTAGTGCATGTGCAACAAATGTTCTCAGTGCAATGTGTCAATTGTTTTCCTGACAGCGGTTTGCATGGACATAGATTGTAGATCCAAATGACATGGAATCCCGATGACTTGAATTTTTTTCTCTATCATAATGTTGTCTATTGGTCCCTAGTGAGGAGTTTTATTTTCTTTATATTGAGTTGTAATTCATGTTAAAAACTGTAGTTTTATATTTGTTTTTTTCCAAACCATTTTATTAGGAGCAAATCCAGACATCAGACAATTCCATAGTTCCATCACCTCAAGCAGTGTTTTACAATTGCTACTAAAATCAGTTTTAGAATATTTCTTCCCGCTTGATATCAGCTCCCCTTTACCTCCAATCTCCCTGCTTATCCTCTAGGAACCTTTAGTCTAGTCATTGTCTCTATAGATTCACCTATCCTGGGTGTCATATATCCAAAACACAGAAAAACACATAACAGAGAATCAGTCTTAATCAATAAATTCCTCAGGGTTTGAGCAAGCACAGTTATATCACCTATTGTTTATGATGCTGCCTTCTTCTTCATATGGTACTGTTTCTTGCGTTATTTGTTCAGTGTACTGATTGAGTAATGATGGTTAGACACATTTCCTTTCCTCATTTGAAACTATTCAGTTTCCCTTTGTTTTGTTCAAATGATTGTCTTTGATCTCTGTACACTTGCCAGGTAAGCACAATCAGATGTTCAAGGATTCAAGTACATCACATTGTTATGTATTGTTTGCATAATAAATCACTGTTGAGTGATGGTGTAATGTCAACAGAGTGCAAGGAAACATCTTTCTGATCTTTTCAGCTTTTTTACCAAAAGGTAGAAGTTAGACATAGTCTCCACCTTTTATCCTTCTTTTATCTTATTTTGCCACTAACCGTTTCTCACAGGGCAATCTACTTCTCTACTGGGTTTGATGATCCACTGCAAAAGCCATATAAAACTAAAGACAATACTCATGATTACGGGCATTTGTTAGGGAAGTTAGCATGTTACCACCACTCAAGATCAGAAAACATTGATGTTGTAGTTCATTTATTCCTTAGCAGCACGTCTTCTCAGCCACCTGCCATGTCTCACTCTGATACTCAGCCGCTTAGATGTGAGGTGCATTCACCTGTGCAGCTGTGGACAAAGAAGTGGGTGTGCTGTTCTTCCTCACAGACTCCTGGCATCTGAGGTCAGTTCTGGAGCATCTGGTGCCTCTGTTGTCTCTGCCTGTTCAGACAGGGTCCTCACAAATCCTCTGTTTTTGGCATCTCTATTTTGATAATCCCAGGACTCTTCCTATCTTTTTTTTGGATATGGTTTTGTTATACACATGTTAATAACAAAACTGTTCAATCCCCTCCATGAGTGTTTCACATGCCCTACTTCCATGGTCTACTTCACCCAATCATTTGGTGAGGTTACAGAAAACTCCCTCATAATTTTATTTGACTACAACATGTCAAAACTGTTCATGAGAGGGTTTCTAAGTTCAGGTGGGATATTTACTTTAGTACAAACTTAATAAAAGCAATTAGGTTAAAAATCTAACACCTTATTATTTGATTTATCTTTGATCCATTTAAAATGTTATGATTTTTTTTCATTCCTACTTTCTTTTTTTATTGTTTTCCTTTGGTGTATTTTGTTATAGTTGTTGTTTGTTCATTTGCTGTTTTTTAAAATATGTTTTCCATTATTGAAACCCAGGATGGGTGGAATTATAGTGAGAGTAACTGGATTTATGGCTTACTGTGGGTAAGAGATTAGAGGAAAATGAGGAGCTGGTCACACAATCTGTGCAGAAGAAAGATGTTCTGGAACTGATTATGGTGATGATCATGCATTTCTTTAAGACATGGCCTAATTCCATGATGCTCACCTTCCCAACACAATTGCTGAGGACAAAGAGGGTGCATAAATAAATGTGGTGAAGGAAGCTTATGGTTCCCAGCTAGCAAAAGATATAGTATTTGAAGCCTTAAAGGCTTAAAGATAAACAAGCCACCATCTAGCTCAGTAGCAACACAGCCCACATGGAAGAACACACCGGCCTGTGTGATAACGAGGTTTTGAAGGGAGCGGGTATCAGGCATCAAAGAACAAAAAATCATATCATTGTGAATGAGGGGGGGAGTGCAGAGTGGAGACCCAAAGCCCATCTGTGGACACCTGGACATCCCCTTACAGAAGGGTCTCAGGGAGGAAATGAGTCAATCAGGGTGCAGTATAGCACCAAAAAAAGCATACAAATTTCCTCTAGCTCTTTAATGCTTCCTCTCCCTAACTGTCTTGACTCCAATTCTACCTTAAAAATCTGGCTAGACCAGAGCATGTACACTGGTAGAGATCAGAGCTGGAAACATAGTGAATCCAGGACAAATAAATCCCTCAGGATCAATAATGAGAGTAGAGATACCAGGAGGGGAAGGTGGGGCATAAAGGGAGACCAATCACAATGATTTACATATAACCCCCTCCCTGGGGGATGGAAATGTGGGTGAAGGGAGACATCGGACATTGTAAGACATGAAAAATATTAATAAGTTATAAATTATCAAGGGTTCATGTGGAAGGGATAGTTGGGGAGAGGGGAGAAATGAGGAGCTGATACCAAGGGAGCAAGTAGAAAGAAAATGTTTTGAGAATGATGATGGCAACAGATGTACAGATGTGCTTGACACAATGGATGAATGTACACATTGTGATAAGAGTTGTATGAGCTTTCAGTAAAATTATTTATATAAAAAAGGCATGGCCTAACTATTTAAGTACATGATATGTTAATTATATGCCAGTAAATTTATTATTAAAAAACAAACAAGTTTTCTTTCTCTTCCATTTTTATGGAAAGCTTTCGTGGTTTGGTAATAGATTCAGAATTTAAAACTTACATATATACATTTTTCCTGCTACTCAAAATGACTATAGGAAACATGATTTAATAACCTGTTTATTTGTTTTTTCAACTATTGTGATGTTGCTGTGAAGACCCGAGCTAGAAAATATATTGAAGAGCATACGAACTTTTTTGTAGGATTTATTACTAACTAAAGGCTTTGCATATAGTGATGACCAACACCAAACAGTTCTTGCCAATAAAGTGAATCGAAACTGCATTTCCAGGACATCAAAATAGCTCTTTGCAAAGTGGATACTTTAATTGATCACATATAAATTATTTTGTTTGGGACTAATGGCACAATAAAACTTGCCATTGGGTTTTGAGTCTGTTACTGCCAAATATCAAAATATGTGGAATATTCTTTCTTCAGAGGCTAGGAGAATGACCATGCGGAGTGCATGTCTTCCCAACACGCCCCAGCCCAATTATTTAGCTACCTTACCAGAAAGATCAAAGGCATGTGGCCCAACTCTTTGTGATAGGTCCATGAGTAAGATTTTGGTCCACAGGGAAAAGCTGAGTTTAATCTGTCAGAAGTAGATGCAAAGACAACTCTTTCAGCAGTAGTAGCAGCAGAGGCATGGATGCACCGGTGTCTGCCCTGCTGGAGGCTCAACACTGCAGCAGTGGACTTCCTATGATTTCAGAGGATTGCTAGTAAACTGGGTAGACTTTGTGCCCAAATGCCCTGTCACAATAGAGGGAAGCCAAGTTACATAATAACTTTAAAAATATTTCCATACTCAACAAATTGAAAGAGTTCTTGCCTGATAGAGTAAGTAGAGCTGGAAACCATCTGACAATCTTTTCTCATTATACATGGGAAAAAATGATGTTCAGATACTTACTTTATTTATCAAGTTATACCATCATGAAAAAACAAAATTAGACTAGATACCATGACTCTCAAAGGTGAATCTTGTGTTTTCTCATGGAATCACTACCTCTATGTCTATTTCTACCTCCATTGTCAGATTTATATCTAGTTGATGAAAAATTAAATTATTTTGAAAGGACCTTATACATAACAATGTGTAGATGTAAGCTGGTGCCAGTGATATGTAGCACTGCACTTTTCAATGTAAAGTTGGTGGTTCAAACCCTCACGTCACTCTCTGGGGGTAAGATGAGGCTATCCGCTTCTATATAGATATTCAGCCTCTGAAAGTTAGGTAGGACCACTGTGAGTCAGAATTGAATTCATTACACTTGACTTTTGAATGTTTATGCATTCCAGATATTTTAAAATAACACATATTAAATGCTTAACGTCCAAAAGAAAAAATATACATATATCTATACCTCACAACAGCACTCACTGCTTTTGAGTCACTGCTTACCTTCAGTGTGTTGATAACCCATATTAAGTACTATCACACATAAATGGCAATATATGAATGTATGTACATATACACATACATAGACCTGGCAGTGTACTGTTCAATTCGGGCTATCAAAATGGGTGAAATCAATCAATCAATCAATTTCCTGAGTGGTGTTGAAGAATGGAGGAGAAAGAAATCACATTTCTTAACACCTAGGTCAATGAAAGCTCCACAGACTTCTAATCATTTGTTACAGAAAGAACTAGGCTAGGTTTTCCTAACTACATGTTTAATAGATAGGTATGCCAGGAGGGAGAAACGATCCACTTTCCATTACACTCTGGGCCTTTTAAAAAATGTTATAGTATAATGATCCAAGAAATGTTTCCTTTGGGCTCATAGTTACTATGTTGTAAAACTATTATTTCTTTAGAGAGAAATGATAAACCACCAAACAATATTTATAGGCTCGGATTGTCCTTCTCTATAATATGTGACTTGTTCTCCTGACCTAGAGGTCGGTTGTCTTGGGTGTTTTTAAAGCTATGGTTGAATGAATTTTTGAGCTAAGAATCGTATTATGGTAAGCATCTTTCTCCTTGAACACTTCTCATTCATTTCTGAGCTCTCTAATTCAGGGAATAGTAGATCAGAAGTACTTAAAAAAGTCTCAAAGGTTATAGCTGCCTGTGAGAAGAACAATGATCTTTAATAGAGATAAGGACTAAAGCACCTATCAAAACTAACACGGCCAGGGCTCTGAGAGCTGCCCACTTAGTCTAGCGAGCAAGAAATATCATTCGGAGAGGAGCAATGCTTAAAGAAATCACATATATCATGGGCAGAGCTGTTAACACTGTCCTTGTAGCATTTCTTAGTGCATATTAATGGAGTCTACTTGTGAGACTGAATGCACCAAAAATTCAGATTTCTTTTAAAATTTAAATGGCATAATTCATCATTACGCATTTATTAATGGATCTGCTTATTTCCATTTTAGTGTAATACCTTAGAATTATTTGTCACAGAATTTCTGCTCAAGCTACAATTTGGACACCCCAAGGAAGTAATAGGTATAAAGCTCCATCACTTCTGAAACATATCCCAGTAAGAAAGAGGTACAATAAAAAAGGAATTGTAGTTACTACTATACATGTTTGCAGAACGTTAACAGGGAAGCAGATGACGGGGCATCTAATTTAAGATAGGGTATACAGGAAATGAAATAGCATATTTCATCTAAGATCTGAAGCCTATAAAAACTAAAATACATTCTTAGGGAACATATTTGAAGAAAAGAAACTTTTCAGTTTGGCGTGTACCTTGGACACAAATGAGAAATGCAGTCAATTGATTTTATACCATTGAAACTCAATTGGCTTTAATCTTCCTTTGCACATTTACTTATGTTGTCTTAGTAAACCCACATGCACAAAATGTACACATGCCCATCAAGTTGGTTCTGACCCATGACAGCTCAAATACGTCACATAGCCTAACAGTGTTCCTAGGGTTTTTTCGTCGGGGCAGTGGTAAATATTCTACTGCTAGCTAAAACGTCAGAGGTTCAACTCATCAGCCCTCAGTGAGAAAAAAAATAATGGAATTTGCATCCAAAAATATTGACAGTCTGCAAAGCCATAAGGGGTACTTCTTTAACAGGAATGTTTTAAGTCAAAATTGGCTACATGGCAGGAGGGTTTATTCTTTTTGGAAGCGATTGTCAATTTGTTTGTTTGTTTGATTTTTCTTTACAGCACCACTGACTGGATGCTAACTCTTAACATTTGGTTAATAGTCAAGCACAAGCTGCAACTCTTCCAGGTTTCTATGAAACCCACGTTGCTTTTTATTATTACACATTTTATCTCCCTTCTAACTGATCTTTCTGTCCTGAAACATCAGTTCCACCATCTGCATCCTCAACGAACCCTTCGCACTGCAGCTATTGAGATATTTCTAAAATATGTTTAGGTGACCTATACTATTTCTTGTTTAATATTCTTTTTTAATATAATTAGGCTATTTTTAAAAATTGACCTCGTTTCATGGTCTCTGGAAACTTGAGTGCTTGTTCTATATGGGGAATTAAAAAAACTCTATGATATGACTTTTTGTGTGTGTATCATTAACTGCCATGTAACAAATCTCTTCCAACCCTACAGACCAATTTCAGCAATCCTTAGATATAATAACCCGAAGCATCACAGATTTTTCTGAAAAGATGAGTTGTTGCTCTCTATCTGAATCTACATAATGTCCACATGCTAGGTTGTAGTTGTATGTAAACATACTATACGATGAATAGGGAGCCCTGGCGGTGTAGTGGTTAAGCTTGGGCTGTGTTCTGCAAGGTCTGCAAAACTGGCAGCAGCTCTGCAGAAGGAAGACTTTGCTTTCTACTACTATAACTGTTATAGTCTAGGGCTTTCTACTCCTGTAACTGTTATAGTCTAGGACACCCCATGGGTTAGCAATGCTAATGGGTTGGCATTGACTCATTGGCAGCAATGCTTTGAAAAGGATCCCTGGTGGTGTAGGAAAGCATTAGGCTGCTAACCACATGGTCTTGAACTCAAAGACCTGACCTTGGACTGCTGTAAAGACATACAGTCTGGGAACCCACAGGGGCAGCTCTCTGTCTTACAGGGCCGCTGTGAATCACAATCAACCAGATGGCAGTGAATGAGAGCCTCCTTGTAGGTCCAATGGCACGGTGCATCGCACATTGGAGTGCTAGGTGCAAACTGCAGTGCAGGAAAACGATGAGATCTTCTACTCTTGTAAAGATCCACAGCCTTGGAAAACCGACAGAAACCATTCCAACCCTTGAGTATCGTCATTAGGAGTTGGAATGAACTCAATGGCAGTGAGCTTAGTTTATACTTTGAATGGAGTATTTCCTGTGGGCTAACGTGTTAGGTCACCATGAGGTTGGGATCAGTTTGACGGCAGCTAAAAGAAAATTCTCTTCAAATCATCTCCCTGCCATCTCTTCCAGAAAAATTGTATGCATATATATTTTCATATTTACTTATTTCCTTATGCTCCATTATTTGCTTTGAATTTGTACTATGCCTTTTCTTAGTACTTTGTGTCTCTCATTTGTCTTACGTTTATGAAAGACAAACTACTCTTTTGGCTTAAGTAAATAACTTAAAAATGAAAGTAAGCATTATCAATTAAAATTTTCTTAATTATTTTTAAAATAGAGTGTGATTTGTAAAGAAAATTATTTATATAGCCCCAATGATTTTATTCATTAGTATCACATTTATTTATCATTAAGATTATAAAAACTATAAACATGGAGCATTCTTTGTTGTAAAATGTACTAATGTTTTTTTAATGGAAACCTGTATTTTCATACTCTTTAACAAAAGAGTTTATTTTTAATGACAAATAGAAATTTATATAGATTGAGAAAAATAGTTGGCAGTGAGTCTCCTCTAACTTGTGGTGACACTGTCTGCTTTGTAGGCTGTCAATGAGGTTTTTGAGGTAGAAAAGAACCAGGTCCTTCAGTGGCACTCTGGGTGAAATCAAACTTCCGACTTTGCTTAGCTGTCAAAGTACATTA
Source organism: Tenrec ecaudatus (assembly GCF_050624435.1). Classification (NCBI taxonomy): domain Eukaryota; kingdom Metazoa; phylum Chordata; class Mammalia; order Afrosoricida; family Tenrecidae; genus Tenrec; species Tenrec ecaudatus. The sequence continues at coordinate 240,486,570 of NC_134531.1, forward strand.
ACTCCTTGCATCAATGAGACTCCTCTGCCGATAAAAATGTCAACCAGCAAATTCTGACCCATAACAACCCTATACAGTCTATAAATCTCAATGCAAGCAGATCATTTCATCTCTCTCTCATGGGATGACTGGTGGATTTGTACACTCGGCTTTAATTAGAAGTCCAACATCTATATAAGAGTGCAACCCGGGCTCCCTAGTGATATAAAACCAAATTCACTGCCACAAAGTTGGGGTCAACTCATAACGCCCCTGTAGGGCAGGTAAACTGCCCCTGTGAGGTTCGAAGACTTAACTCTTTACTAGCGTAGAAAGTCCCATGTTTCTCCCACCCTTAATGATATAAGTCATAGTTAAATAATCACTTCTTAGTGATCTAGTGCTGCTATAATAATAAGTGAATCACTTTGACAAATACATGCATTTTCTAAGAGATTTTGATTTGATAAGTGTCATTGAGTTGGTTCCAATTAATAGAAGCGTTGGTACCATAAACAAAACCTGGCCATGCACCATCTTCACAGTTGTTATGTTTGAGTGCATAGGTGCAGCCACTATGCCAATCCATCTGAAGGACACTTTTCCTCATTCTCATTTACCCTTTGAAAGAAGCCAAATAAATGGAACCCACTTCAAAAATGGGATTCAGGCATACCTCAGAATGCTCAGGAGTGAATTGTTAAATAATTTATATGAACAGCTATGTGGTGAAAATAACTGGGGAATGAAAATGTTTTTCTTATTCCGACTGCATCTACGGAGGCAAAGCAAATAACAGCTGAGGCAAGGGTCTAGTAGTATTTTTTTTCTGCTGGTAATTTCTCTCTTTCACTCTCTTTTGTCCTCATTTTTTCTATTGTTCTTTCTTCAAAATGAAAAATAAATTCAGTTCTGGAGAAGCAGTTGAAATTTTTATGATTTTAAAATTATTTTGTAATATATGAGACAGAATCCTAGTAATATATATTTGTGAAGCCAGATAGTATTTCACTAATAATCTGTCTAGCCTCTTTATTGATACTGCTTTTGGCAAGAAAAAAATCAATAACAGTTGATTAATTTTGTTAGACTTACAGTCACTGTCTATATAAAAATTAGAAATATCTATTTTTAATTCCCATTCAAAGAATGCGAATTCTACTTAGTCTCTTTCACAAGCTATATTCAGAAAATACCAATTTGACAGTAGGGTTATCTTCTCTAGAAAAGTGAGCGAATCTATAGGAAGATGAACAGTGTATAGGTCATCATGCGTAGAAAGTACTGAGTGCAGTGGGCAGAAGTAGCTTTTTGCTCATTCCACGGAAAAGCAAGCAAACAAACAAAATCATCACAAAATATATGAAACTACAGCTTTTTGACCTACATGGGATCTGTAGTCCCCAAGGGAAGGAAAAGGCATTAGGAAAGCCCAATAATTGCCTCAAATAGCTGCTTGATGAAACATGTTGTGCCTCAGCGCATGTAGGATGAAACAAAGCAGAGCACAAGAACCCTGTAGTTGAGATGGCTGAGGAAAAATTCTAGGAAGTCTAAATATTGCATGGCAGAGTTCTGGAAATATCACCCTGAAAATGGCATTGTGATAACTATAAAAGATATATGTGAATGCAAACTATTTTGAGATAGTGTCATTGAAGGTCTATCAGTAACATTAATGTAACGTTATATTTTATTAAGCTATGTATTCCATAAACACACACGTGTATATATATGCATGCACGCACATGCACTCACATATATGACAAGATTGGTGAATAATATCGTCTACCTATATTTATACATTTTCCATATCTTTACACAAACTGCAACACTATGCTTTCTGAATGCAAGTAATCCCACAGATATCAGGATGCCCTAAACCGGTGGCCTCCATACCCATTTCACCACACGGCAATCTCAGTGGCTGAGTCGAACTCTTCTCCACAGGGTTTTCAAATCTGTGACCTCTCTGATAAAGACTGCCAGGCCTTTCTGTCCTTGGTGAGTTTGAATAGTCAAACTCATATTAGATTCAAGCACTTCCTTGTTATGCCAGCCAGAGGATCCTTGAGACTTTATATTATCAAAAATAAATGGAAGTAAAATATTTCAGTTGTCTCATTTATTATTTTCTCCATAATTAAATAGATAATGAGCCCTCATTGTGGCGCTCCTCATGTTGGAGCTGGGACACATCACCAAAGAGACTAATCCATGCCCTACACAAACTCCCCTGGTCTCCAGGGTACTACTCAGTACCCGGCACTGAGTACTAGGTATTTGATCAGGATCTACTGGAAGAAAAAGAAAAACTAAAATATATAGGCAATCAAAGATAAATACATCGGTTTAAAAGAATAAATTCGATATGTGATATAACTGAGTCAAAAACACACCTTTGAACTGTAGGATAACTACAACTAGAGTTCTAAATTGCTTTCAGTAATGATTAATTTATAACTCTGATCAATAAATCTACCAATGAATCAATCAAACAAACAGTACAAGAGTGAGCTGATTAACATCCACACTACATTCTGTGAGATAGGATTTTATGGGATTTGAACATCATGTGAACACTATATGATGTTCTTATGCAAACAGATAGAAATCGAGCACTAGTGTTGGCAGATTTTCACCTCTGTGCTGATTGCTTCCAAACAGACACTTCTCCTTGGTCTGTTGCTGTTGCTCTCCCCAGAAATGTTTGGCTGTGTTTTTGAGTGATGGTGAACTTAGTGATAGCATTTTCAAAGAAAGGTAAATAGGGTGATAACACCATAATGCTTAAAAGATGTACTTTTTAAAGAAGATTGAATGATGCTGACTACAAGTTAAGAATATACTGTAAACTATTTTTACGTTGGAAAAGTTCAAAAATGAAATATCATTGCAGCTATCATATAGTATACACGATATATGAGGGGTGCCCCCAACCAAAAAAAAAGGGAAAATGCTCTCTGCTGGGCACAGCTTTCATAGTAGGCACTTTTTCCCACCAAGTGAAAATTGAGCAACTTGCTCTGAGTTAGTGCACCCAGTGGCATTGTCCGGGAAGGTTCTCTCTGGTCACAGTGAAGTTTTTCCTGAATGCAGTTTCACTTGAACTTCATTTTTTGTATTGGCCAATTTAAGAGAACAGTGTGTGTCTGTGAAGTTTTGTTTCCTGCTTCAGAAAAATGCCACAAAAACTGTTATGATGTTCAACCTAGCTTATAATGATAACGCTGTGGGAAAAACTGAAGTGTACAAGTGGTTTTCTTGTATCAAAATGGGTGAAATAGTAAAGTTTATTTTGGACACCCATCAACTTCCTGAACAGATGAAAATGTTGATTCAGTGCATTTGGAGTTCATTCCACCAGGTCAGACTGTTAAATGGCTTGCTACTTAGAGGTTCTGAAAAGGTAGTGCAACAGTGTGTGACCAAAAAGACCTCATTTGTGGCTGATGGGGGACTGGTTTTACCACCACGGCAATACACCTATTCATTCAGTCATCTCAGTCCTTCAATTTTTGATAAAAAAATAGCACGCTTCACTTGCCCCATGCGCCTTACTCACCTGACCTTGCTGCTCATGACTTCTTCCTGTTTCCGAGCATAAAGAGGACATGAAAGGACTATGATTTGACTATGTAGAAGAGTCAGCCATCCAAACAGATGCTTTTGAAAAATGTTTCCAAGAATGAACTCGCAGGTTTAACAAATGTATGAAATGCAATGGAAAGTACTTTGAAGGTGATAAGGTTGTTTTGTAAAAAAAAAAAAATACAATTAAATATATAGCTTTAAAAACTATTCTCGTCCTTTGGAGTACTCCTGGTACATAAACCAGCAAAATTGGCATCCATTAAAATTGTGAGAATGAATATATTACAGGATTATATGAGAGGATTTTTAAAAGTTCATGGCAACATGTCTTTATTTTTCAGTTTCATTTTCCACAAACTTTTTGAAGTCCCTTCATGTATGTGCTGTATAGTCCACCTGCCTGTCAGTGAGTCGTGCTATGGTGGATTGTGTGCTGCTGTGCAGCTGGGAGTGCTATCACTGATATTTCCGATGCCAGAGGGCTCAGCCAAGGTGACGATGTTTCAGCAGAGCTTTTAGAATATGAACAGATAGCCAACGAGGACTTGACCCCCTACTTTGGAGAAAGAAGCCGCTAAAAATTTTATGTATAACTTCGAAGCACTGTAAAATATAAATGTGTAAAGTATACAGTATGCATTTTTTGTGTACAATAGACAGATTATTATCTGCATTACATCTTGTTTGATTCTCTAGATGCCCTTCTCTGATGGGTATTTCTGAACTCTGTCACAACCTCGGGGACTGCATATGTGTATGTGGTTGTATAAGGCCTAATGAACATTTTGTAGTGCATGGCTGTACTGGTAAATTTTGCAAAATAGCTGTAACTGAAATTTAATTTTGAAATAAATAATCACAGGAAATACAGCTGGCTTCAATTATGTTGACATCATTTTCTGTTAATAAAATACGGTACAAAGGTGTCGTAAAAATTCATTATAGAGTAGCTAGTTTGTCAGGTGTTTTTATACCACACAGAATAAATCTTGTCTTTGCCAGGCAAGAATCAATGTGCTAGTTCTTTTGTATTTTGACTTTTAAGTTTGTGCCAGAAGTGCCACTGCTCTCAACTTCTGACTAGCGGAGATAAAATAAACTCTCCAAAGAGCTCTGCCTGTCAAAGGAGATGAAAAACACATCTCTCTTAGATGCTCAAATAATAGAGGCTGCATACATAAGTAACATTCAAGAACAGCGTCCGTTCTTACATTTAAACTAAGTTTTCTTGTTCGCGCTTTCACAGAATTTCAGCATTTTTTACTTAGTCACCCTGGACAGAAAAATGTATTTGGATGTAGAAACATTAGAGTTTTCATTGATGTGACACTGAATTTCTCTTCACCATAACGAGACAGAGTCTTGTAGAAAAAGGATGGATGAAGAATGCTCTGGAGGTGGTTGCTGTGGAAACTAGCAATGTCTTTTCTCCATGATTAGACAGTGAAGTAACTGATATCCTTTCTCTTTCTTAATGCAGGAGGATATATCACCCCTTTTATTCCTTCTAACCTAATGTCTTTAAGTGTCTATTTTTTCTTATTGCATCAAATTTCATTTATTTTATCCAAGATATGTCTGAATTACTATCATTGAATGTTAAATAAACTTGAGACACTTTTGTTAGTCGTTCTAAATACATGAGATGCTGTGGGTTTTAACCTAGTTCCAAAGGTGTATCCCTAAAATAGATTTATATTTTAAATAAATATCACAAAAATGTATACCCTCAAAAAGTATTTTACTTTTGAAAAGAATAATGGTGATGGTTGCACAATATGGTAAATACAATTCTTATTGAATTGTACATATAAAGAATGTTGAAATGGTAAATGTTATATTGCATACCGTATATCCACAAACATAAGCCAACCCGAGTATCAGCTGTGGCACCTAATTTCACCACAAAATTGCATAAAAACTGTGCTAAAAAACTCAGCTTATACATGAATAAGTATGGTATATATTTTTCAAAATTAAAAAACAATCATTCTCTTAATTATATATAATATGTGTATATTTATATGAGGACTTACACATGAGTGTGTATGTTGTTATTGTGAGGAACCATCAAGTCGTTCTGATTCATAGCATCCTATGTATAGCTGAACAAAGTCCCACCCAATCTTACACCATCTTTACGTTGTTCTTATGTTTGAAACCATTGTTAATTTCTCTTGCTAGGGGCTTCCTTTTGTACACGCTCTCTATTTGACCAACCATCATATCATTCTGCGGAGACTGGTCTATTCTGACAACTTGCACAATGTACAGGAGACAAAGGCTCACCATCGTTCCTTCTAAAGAACATTCCAATGGTATTTCTTCCAAGACAGATGTGTTTGATCTCTTGGCAGTCCATCTTACAATAAATATTCACCAGCACCACAGCAGCACATTGATTCTTCTTAAGTCTTCCATATTTAATGCCCAATTATCACATGTAGATGACAAGATCGAAAATAGCATGGCGCAGGTCAGGTACACATTAGTCCTCAAATTAACACCCTTGCTTTTGAACACTTTAAAGAGGTATTGTGCATCATGTTTACCCAATGCAATGCATTGTTATATCCCTTGATTACTGCTGCCACAAAAATTGATTGTGTATCCAAACACGACAACAGTCTTGACAATTTCGATCTTTTCTCCATTTATCATGCTGTTAGTTATTGGTCCAGTTGTGAGGATTCTGGTCTTCTTTGTGGTGAATGGTGATCCAGACTGACAGGTGCAACCCTCAGTCTCCACCAGAAAGTACTTCAAGTCTCCTTCACTTTCAACAAGCAAGCTTGTATCATATCACAGGCTGCTAATAGGATTTCCTCTAATCCTTATGCATTATTTTTCTTCATATGAGCCAGCTCCTCTGATTATTTGCATAATGTAACCTACAAAGAAAGCTACACACCTCAAAATTCTGACATCTACAACCAAAGTAGTCTATAGCACAAAGTCTACTTGTCAAAGTTAAAAAAGAAATTCATTCAAAAATAGATGACTATAAAGTACTTGCAGGTAGATGATCCCACTTGGGGGTGGGGCACATACACGATTTTAATGAATTCTTATTGCTAGGTGTCCTCAAGTCCATTAGAACCAATGAACAACAGAAATAACAGTTCCATGCTATCCGAAGAGGCCACCACAAAAATATTTTTTAAGTGATAGCATTGTTTAATATTCTTTTTTTGTTTCTTTGCTATTCTCTATGAGAACTGTGTCCTGCCTTTTAGATCTATAACTTTTTGAGAATGGAAATGTTGTTGTTGTTGTTGTTGTTAGTTGCTCTCTATTCTGTCACAATCCATAACAAGCGCATATACAGTAGATGTATCATCCTCAGAAGTCCTCCTATGCATAAACCTAGTGTTGCAGCTGTGACGTCAGTGCATCCTCTTGAGGGGTGTCCTCTTTTTTATGTTGCTGTACTTTGTCAAACCTGATGACCTTCTCCAAGGACATACATATAGTATTCTTGAAAAAAAAATTTGCACCTAGGCACTCATACATTTTAAACTGATGCCAAACAAAGAATAATAATATAAAATCTCCAACCCGATATTAAAGCACTTATACATAAAAATGAGCAGAGAAGCACTCTCTACATATAATATAATCCATACTATATGAGATATGGTCAATTAATATACCTCACCATGGTTCTTGATTTTATATGCCTGTGGCAATATTCCACTATTATTTCCTACACTGATGGATGGGAGTATGATGGGATAGAGACTTGATCTTGCTGGACAGTGTGGACTGAGCTGAACCCGTTGTTTCTTTAGGGACATCTTTGAGACTACACCTGATTAAAGATTGTGAATCTAGGCAACCCCTTTGTTTCTTTGGGGTCATCTTTTACTTCATATTTGTTATAGGTGTGATTTAAAAACAACATGTTGGGGTGGGGCATAAAATACTGGTTCTAATATACATCATCTTACCTGGAAAACTTGATATCTATTTCCCAGCATTAATAGAAGCAAGACTTGCTATGGCTTTTGGACATTTTTTGATTCTGAACAGTGCATTTGATTCACTTCTGTTTGACCCTTGGATTTTGGACTAAACAGTATCCACCACCATGACACCATTTTCTCAAAGTTTCATGAATTTCTGTGGGACTTGCAGCAAATTTCATATGCAGGTCAGTGAGGGGATACACTCCAATAAGGATTGGGGAAAAATTAGGGCAAAGGAGAATTTTGTAAGATTTGGACATCTGGGAGATCTCCAATTTCCAAAGCCTCAGAACTCAAATTCACTACCACTGAGTCAATGCTGACTCAGAGCAAAAGGTTCCTCTGGGTTGACTCATAGCAAAGGGCTGCTAGTACAACTAGAACTGCCCTTGTGATTTGTTCCAAGACTAACTCTTAATGGGTATAAAGTCCCTTCTTGTGAGAAGTGGCTGGGGGTTCTGTAGTGCTCATTTTGCAGTTAGCAGCCCACCTTGCCAACACGATCACCAGGGCTCCTCCTCTCGACCTTGGAACCAGTATGGGATTAATCGTTATGAAAGAAAATATTACTACGTTATAATTTGCAGCTTCCATTTGTCTGTCAGTGTGTCATACTGTGGTGGCTTTTGTGTTGCTGTGATGCTGGACACTGTGTCATTGGTAATTCAAATAATTTGCTGGGTCACCCAAATAAAAGGTATCAGCAAAGGTTCTACACTAAGAACAAACTAAAAAGAAGGACTAGCCTGTGTCCACTTCAGAGGAAGTAGGTACTAAAAATCTTTAAATAGTCTTAAATCGTTGTCGACTGTGAAGATCATGCAAGACCAGGCAGTGTTGTCCTTGTCTTTCCATTGCGCATGGTATCACCATGAGTTGGAATCAACTTGAGGATACCTAAGAACAACAACAACTTTCATTGCTACTAAGGTCAAGTAATGTATCTATTATATCAGAGTTTTCTACATTAGAAATCATTTTGTGTTGTATCTCTGAAATGTAGAAATTTGATTATGAACACTTAAACACTTTATTGAGAGTTCGTTCAACTCATCACCATCCACACATAAAGTAAATTAGGCACGTTTGTGCGCATGTTGTCTTCATTCTTTTCTAGATGTTTGCTTTCTATTGAGCCCTTGGTATTAGCTCTTTTTGTACCCACCTTCCTCCCCCCTCATAATCTCCCGATGGACTGCACATTGTTATTATCTTCATCTCTCACATTGACCAGTGTCTCCCTTCCCCCATGTTTTCTGTTGTTCTTCCCCCTGTAGAGGGGTGTATGGCTATGTGTCCATCATTGGGATCGGTTCCCCGTTTCTCTCTTTCTCTTCCCTTCCCTCTCCCTTTCTGCTATCACTATTCCAGTTCCTGTTCCTAGATTCTGTATGTTGTGAGCTCTCATCCCTTTCTATACCTGTGTACATGTTCCGGTCTAGTCTGAACTGAGAAGCAGCACTGCGGTCATGGTAGTGGGGGTGAGGAAGCCTCAAGGAACCAGAGGAATATAGAGGGTTTCATCGATGCTTTTCTGCACCCTGGTGACTCATCTCTTCCCTTTGGCCCCTCTGTAGGGAGATTGTTCCACTGTCTACAGAAGGGCTTAGGATCATTGTCCCAGCCCCTCATTCTCAAAAATGTGTTTTTGTTTGTTATTTATCTGCTGATGCCTATTACCCAGTCCCTATGACTCCTCATGATCGCACCAGCGGTGTGCTTCTTCCATGTAAACTTGTTGCTTCTCTGCTGAATGGTGGCTCATGTATCTTGAAGCCTTTAACACCCCAGACACTATCTTTTAATGGCCTGACATCATCCACCTTCTTCACCACACTTGCTTATGCACCCCTTTTGTCTTCAGCAATTGTGTCAGGAGGGTGAACATCTCAGATGGCCAATTGGTAGGAACAAAGGGCTCTTGTATTGAGGGAGGGTATGAACAGAGGCCCAAAGTCCATCCCCTATCTCAGTGTATTACCATATAAATATATGTACATATTTCTTCTCTCTTTTTTAATTTTTATTATTTATTTACTATATTCATTTTTTAAATCAGTTTGGGCTATGCCATAGTTGGTGTGCCTACCTATATAAGATAGGCACTGGAGGCATGCCTGAGGAGAAAGCAGCGGGATCAACGGTCCCGGGGAGACCTGGAAGGTGAGGGCAGTGGGGCCAGGGGGTGGTGAGGAGACTGCAACATGGACAGGAGAACAACTGGAGTGTTGGAGTCTATAACAAGGAGGAGATAGTGATCCGAGGCACAGGGGGTGTGGGGTGTCAGAGCAACAGCAAACTAGCTAAAAGGAGGTACCAAGGAAATAAGGGGAAAGTGAAAGTGGGGAAGGAGGAAGGTAAAAGGAAACAGGGGAAGGGCCAAGGAAGCAAAGCAATGGATAGTGGTATAAACATAGTGGTGTACAAATATAAATACATTAATCCACAAAAATAGATGATGCACACTTTATGAACTATAGATTAAGCTATAAAACTTCTCAGCTTATTATGTTTTTCCCATAATTTTTACTCTCCAGTTTCTTCACATCATCTGCACAAATATCAGCAAATGTATTTGATCATACTTTTCATATATGGTCACCTATTTATAATTCTCTCATAAAATATTTGCTACAAATAACTTTGACAATTGATATCTATGTGAAATTTTATATATTTTAAATTATATCTGGGCAAAATCAATTTCCTTCTAACTAATGTACTTTATTATTATTATTATGCATACCTTATGAATAAGAATCCCAGTCGATGTAGTAGTTAGCTAGGAATCCTAAAGTCAGTGGTTCTAACTCACCAGCTGCTTCCAGGGGAAATGTGAGGCTTTCTACTCCTATAAGGAGTCACCGTCTTGGAAACCAACAGGGTAGTTCTACTGTGTCCTATCTGGTTGCCAGAAGTCAACATGAACTTGCTAGCAGTGAGGTTTGCTATGAATGTAGTATACATCTTAAATCCGATCATTTTAAATAAGATCAAATTGAAATAAATTGGAAAGGCTTTTCTCTCTTTTTATGTTATATTGATGCAAATTAATACTAGTATATAAAATATATCAAAGACTATAACTTTAACATTTTATTTCCTAACCACATTTTATTGCTGTTGCTGTTAGGTACCATGAAGACAGCATCAACATGTAGTGACCACATGCACAATAGAATGAAACACTTCTCTCACAAAGTAGATATGTTTGAGACCATTGCTACAGCCACTACATCAATTCATTTCTTTCAGCCGTTTCTAGCCTTTTCACTTACACTCTACTTTATCAAGCATAAAGTACCTGCCAAATTCCCCCATTGCCTTGATTAATAGTCAACCAATTCTCCAGAAAAAAGCTTCCTTGAACCTTGGAAGTGTTAAAGTTGCTTAGTTAAATTTTAAAATAGCAGTGAACTGAAGACCAAGGAACAAAAGCCACTGCCATAGAGTGCATCCAGACTCGTAGCAACTGCCCAGCATAAGAACGTTTGCTTTTGGAGATCCAAGACTTCAATCTTAATGAGATCAGGTAACATCATATTTTTTTTTTGAGTAGCTGGTAGACTCAAACCACCAACCTTGTGGTTAACTCAACTATGCCAAAATTTCAAGGTATTAAAAAATTGAAAGCTATTCAAATTGTGTGGGTTGTTTTATTTTATAGAAATCCTACCCTGAACTTCTATACCTTTTCTTTTCACATCATCCACTCTGTTTCATATACCGTATATACTCATGCATAAGCTGAGCGTTTCAGCACATTTTTAATGCAGTTTTTTTGTGGTAAAATTAGGTGCCTCGCTGAAAGAGTCGACTTATACTCGAGTATATACAGTAAACTATTTCATGCTAAGACAACACAGGGAAACTCTCACCAGAAGGATATGCTGTGGCCACTTCTTTCTGGTTTCAATAGACTCTGCTACTCTAAAACTTTATACTTCTTACAACTTCAATGTTCTTGTTGGTAGGTGCTGTAGAGTTGATTCTGACTCACAGCAACACAACATACAATCGAGCAAAATACTGCCCAGTCCTAAACCACGCTCACAATTTTCATGTGTGAGCCATTGTTGCATGAACTGTTCTAGTGGACCTCATTGTGGATCTTCTTGTTTTATGACTTTGTTGCCAAGCATGACGATGCTTTTTTCCAGCGAACTAGTCTCTCCTGATAACATGTAGAAAATATGTGTGAAAGTCTCACCTGGTTCCTAAGGAGTATGTTAGCTCTACTTTCAATAGAGATTTGTTTGTCCTTCTGAAGTTCATGGTACACTGTAATTCAAATGAATCAATTTTTCTCTGGTTTTCCTTGTTGTCCAGATTTCATACACATCGACAGCTATCAAAAATACTATAGGTTGGGTCAGGTGTATCTTACTTTTTCAAGTGACACTTTGCTTATTAGCACAAGTTGTGTGCAGATTTGCTCAATAAGTCATTTATTAATTGCTGCAAATTGCCTTAATTGATTAGCAGACTACCTGGCACAGAAGATCTGTGTCAGATCTCCATATTGATGCATTAATGTTAATGATATGACTATTTTACTTACAGTTTTACTATAGCAAACAAATGACAGCCATGTGCTATACTCTCGAATTAATTTTATTCATTCATATTTTCTTACAATCACATTTCTTAGTAAATATTAATTTCATTCAATGTATTATTAATTCTGTTTAGTAACACTTAAACAAAACATCCCATCTGGAAGTATTCTGAGTCCAACTATATCTAAGCAGAACACTTCCCACAATGTAGAAGCAGATGTTTTCATGTTTATTTGTAGATAGAAAAAAGTAAAAGACTAGGAAAAAAAGTATCTTCAATTGTCTTTTATGTAATATATCAATGTATGACTAAGTTAAATTTCTTGGTTTTCTCTTTTAAATCCTAGGAGGAATCTTCCTTCCCTTCCTCTTATCCAAGTCAAATTCTTCCTGTCATCACTTCATTTCTTCTATTGTTGTATGAATCTTATCTCACCTATGGTTCTTTGTCTCATTTGTTTTATCAAGGATCAACTATAACTGAAGTTTATGAAATGGTGTTTGTATTATCCCTCATAAAGGTGCATCCCTCATTGTGTCCCCATTCTTATTGGCTTCAAAGATCTCACTACAGGAAAGTCTGTGTGCTTTCCTGATGATGTCCACAAAAGTAATTGCCGTGTGTGAATGCAAAGGAATGTGAGTGATCGTTATTTAATTTTCCTATAACTTTACTGCTCAAATTTCACAGGATAAATTAAAGAACAAACCTTTCTACCACGTCTTCTTTTGAATTATTTTGCGCCTTGTCGCTATATTCCTAGAGTGGAATCTCTTGTAAAATGAGTGATCCGTGAAAAGGGAGATGAGAATATCACTAACCAATTCAGTAGAGTAGTGATATTTGCAAGATGAATTCAAGAAACAATGGAAAAACAACTACTCTGATATTTTATTACTGTTTTTGTCAAAATCTCTTTTAGTGTATTTTACTAACCAATTAACTAATGTATTTAATTTTTTATTATCCCATATTTCTGAAAGTATACACTCTTCACAAACATTTTCAATACAAATGCAGAACATTTTAAAGCATCATGTGTAAGCCTTGCTTTGGTTTGCCTTGAAGTTAATTTTCTCATTTTCCTTATTTAAAATTGTAAATTAAATGTTATATATTATAATATTAGAATCACCATCATCCTTTACATGAGATCACTCTTGGATCAGCCTTACAGATTTTAAGAGGGTATAGATTATATTAAAAGCAATTTTAGGCAGAGTGAATAATTCCTCTACTCTGGAGGCAGGGGTGAGTAGGAAAGAGGCGCATCACATGATTTCAAGCTACTGTGTATTGAATCTCCAGAGATTTCTTCTGAGATAGGAGGACCAACTCAAGGATTCTTGTGCTTTAAAAAACAAACCTTAAATCAACCTTTACACACAATTTTTATGGTGCCTTTTCTTGAGAACAATCCAAACTATCAGATGTTAGCTCCCTAAAGATCTCTGAGCTCACAGATAGGAAGGAGCCTTCAATTCAGCAAGTATTTTTCCTCTGTCTTCTTTAATTCTAGCTCACCGTGATAGTTCCCCAGCTAATGAAAATTTCTGCCTCCTAATTCAGGAGCCTGACTTAATCCAAAGTGTCTTTCAATCCCATTTTTATTTGTGTGTGTTCTGCTAATTTTTGCTAACATTTCTACTTCTATACTCAGTGAGATGGAGTCCTCGTTTTTCCAATATCTTTGCTAATTAAGTTGTTCAGTTGTTGTTTTTTCCAAAAAAAAAAAAAACTAGCTGACATTTATTTCAATATGGAAGAGACCTTCACCTGTGCTAATTCCAAAGAAAGGTGACCCAACAGAATCCTCAAACTGCAGAATGATACTCATATCACACACAAGCAAAGATTTTCTTAAGCTCATTCAACATTGGTTACAGCAGCACTTTTGCTGATATCTGATGGATGTTGGCTCAAGGCAGAGAGCATCAGAAAGATGTTTCCTTGTGTTTCATTGATTTTGGAAAGGCATTTGACTGTGTAGACTAGAATAAACTGCGGATAACATTGAGAAAAATGGGAATTCTAGAACACTTCACTGTGCTCATGAGTAACTTGTATATGGATCATGGAGCAGTTGCATGAACAGACAAGGGGATTGCACAAAGTTTAAAATCAGAAAAGGTGTGCATCAGGGTTGTACCTTTTCCCCATCCTTGTTCAGTCTCTAAGCAAATCAGCAGGGGAATTGGACCATATGAAGAAAGGTGTGCATCAGGATTAGAGGAAAGTTTATTAACAACCTTATTTATGTAGCTGACACACACTCGTTTGAGGAGGATAAAAGCGCTTACTGATGAAGATGGTTTGCAGCCTTCAGTGTGGATTACAACTTAATTGAAGGAAGACCAAAATCATTGCAAACAGACCAAGATGTAACATAATGATAAATGGAGAAATGGTGGAAGTTATCCAGGATTTTGTTTTAGTTGGATCCACAACTAATGATCAGAAAGCAGCAGTCAATATATCAAAATATGAGTTGCATTAGGTAAATGTGCTGTAAAAGACCTCTTTAATGTATTAAAAACAAGGATGTTTGAGGACTAAGGTGCACCTGACCCAAGCCAGGGTATTTCACATTGCATCATATGTATGTGGAAGTTGGACATTGAATAAAGAAGACATAGAAGAATCTGTGCATTTGAATTTTGATGCTGGAGAAGAATATTGAATGCCCTGTGGACTGATAAAAAGACGAACAGACAAAAAAATAACAATTTATGAATTTTGAAAGGTGGTTCATGAGGTAAAGGGGAGTGGGGAGGGAGGGGGAAAATGAGCAGCTGATATTAAGGGCTCAAGTCAAAGGCAAATGTTTTGAGAATGATGATGGCAACAATGTACATATGCACTTGACACAATGGATGTATGTGTGGATAGTGATAAGAATTGTACAAGCCCCCAATAAAATGATTTTAAAAACAAGGGCAAACAGATATGTATTGGAAGAAGCAAGCCCTGAGTGCTCCTTAAAGGAGAAGATGGTGAGATTGTGTCCAGACCAAATAGGAAAATGAAGTTCATCTGATCAGTTTACAAAGGCGATGGTTCACCTCAAAAACAAAACCTCACTGCCATCCATTCAGTGTGGATTCAGAAAGACCCCCTGTGGATTTCCTAGACTGTAACTGCTTATGGTATTAGCAAATCCTGTCTTTCTCCTGAGGAGCTGCTGGTGGTTTCGAACTTCTGATCATGCAGACCACAAGCAGCCCAGCTCATAATCCTGTGCCATTTAGGCTATGGCTAGACCAGTCATATTAAATAATTCACTGCATTACAAGTCCTAACTTCTATGTTCCTTGTTGCCATTCCATTTGGGAATTAGTTATTGTTATTATGTTATTATGGTCACTTATTATATAAAGTATTCATCAAATCACTTTTATGATATAAAAGGAGTAGGTAGAGAAGAAAGCAGAGAGAGGAAAGATATACTCCAAAGATTCTAATGGAACCTAGAAATGGGGAACTTCCCCTTAGCTGATAGAGAGATATTTACACTAGAGTTGATGCCAGAATTTTTACTTTTAACCTCTGAAGCTGAGAGAAAATATGTATCTGTTTGATAAAACCACTCAGTTGTGCTATTTCTGTCAAAGCATCCTTATAAACTGTAGGTACTCTTAGAAGGACCAACTTCACTAAAGAGTTTTTCATCCTTCTTGTAGGGATGGCGATCTGTATTAAAAGTATGCTCTAGTTACTATAGAAAATATTAGGGCCTTAACAATCACTGCCCCTATGTTCATGTTTTCTTTCTTCTTAGTTATAGCATGCATCTCTTTGCACTGAGATATTCTTTTTGGATTTTTGGACAGAGAATGTCAGTTTCATCCTCTTATATTTTGAGTGGGAATTGGCTCAAGAACGCAAATGTAACCATGGAGATTACCTACATTTGTGACCAGTTGCCTAGAATCTTTATTATCCAAGTTTTCCCTTCATGCTTCTTTCAAACTTCTTATCATGCAAGCTTAATTTTCAGCTTTTTCCTGTCACTGAGGTATTGCTTGCTTGTATTCTCTTTTCTATGTGAAAAATGTGTTTGTTTATTTGTTTAGGTTTGTTTGGGGTGAAGGGGTTGTTTTAGGGACATTTAGTGGAAATTAGGGGGGTAATAGGGAGGGGACATGCTCTGCCTGCATGTTTTAAATGATGTAATTATTAGAATTATAAATTTATAAGTTATAATGAGAATTTCCTAAAAGCTTATACATTCAAGCTTAGAATTCATGTTTTCATTGTCTTGTCCATGCTTAATTTCAGCTTTGAAAGCAGGCCTTCGAGCAGTCTATATTTATGACATTCTCTATGCATGAGTGCTGTGACCAAGACTCCCTTGTCATTGATGGCAGACATTTAGGGATGGAAAGCACTGGCTAGTATCATTGCGCTCTGTAATTGCTCAACCAAGCAATATGTTGCATCCTTTCTAAGTAATATGGAATTTATATTATATGTTAGTAATAACATATGTATGACTACAGAACCGTGGGTAAAAGTAGTGGGTTTTAGCCATTAGTACCAGAGGGTTTCTCTTTGGTAAAGTAAGGATGCTTCTCTCTGCATAGATCCTGATTGAACTCTTTCAAAGGCCATTTCTGAAAGTTAGGTTTGACTGTTAAAAAAGACAGAGAGTGAGGTTCAGAGTGAAGTTTAATTCCAGGATTCAGTGTTCTCACATGAAGTTTGAGGTAGCAGAACTATTAGGATATTTGTTGAGCCCCTGCTGCTTTCTTTATAGAAGAGAATGGGAACTTTATGCCATTATCATCTATTGAAACAATTCTAAAATTTTAAGTATTATATTTTGTAATTCACATGCAAATTATACTAATGCTTAACTTAATATTCTACCATACATCAGTCAGACTGTGCTACTGTAGTTGTTTGGATGCTGCTCTGCTGTTGGAAGTTATGCTACTGGTGACTAAAAAGTCAGTAGGGTCTACCATGGTGAGCATTTTTAGGCAGAACTTTCAGACTAAAATAAAATGGGAAGAGATACCTGGAAATCTGTTTCTTAAAAAGAAAAAAGAGGTGGCCTGGAAAAAGCAGCATAAATAACAGGTTAATATTGCTGACAGTGCAATAGAAATGAGATGGCTAGAAGGCATTCTAAAAATGACAGAAGAAGAGCTGCCTCTTTAAAGTAGAGTTCACCTTAATGAAATGGATAGAATTGAGCTTTCTGTGCCTTTATTTGATGGCAGGGCATAACTCAAACTGGGAAGAAGCAAAGATGGACATATACACCATGCTGCCAGTGTGGTGATTCCGAGTAGTTGCTTGGAAGGAAGAGCAGTGACTAAAGGACATTATTCAGGATCATGTGCAGAGAACCATCCTTATCACACAGAAAACACCACTGCTAATAGACTAACTCCATGGTTTAGCAGATATAGATAAATAGAGAGGATATTTCATAAATATACTTTGCAACAATTTTACAAGTGCTTCAAATATATCCCTGAAAGTGGTGGTGCACACAAGGCACATAGTTAGGAAATTTTGACATAGTACACACCTTGAAGGAATAAGGTCCTTGACCTCAGGACTCAGGACCATAATCTCAGGGGTCACCAAGATCCATTGGCATTGCAGAAAATTGTTCTACATCCTAATTTGCTGTACAGTGATTAGGGTTTTAGACATGCATAAACAGCAATTTAATGTACAACTCTTTGTCTCTCCTCAGTTGTGGGATATCATCAATGATATCTTGCACGAAGAAAGCAAAAGATCATTAAAATGACAGGAAAGAGAGAAAAGGTAAACTAAATATCAGGAACATTCTGAAATGTACTTCCAAATGTAGAGAATTTAAAACAAATGGGAAAATGATGGTATACAAGAGTCAAACTGATTATATCAAAGACAGATAGAAATGAGAAAATAATATAATGAAATATACAAAGACCTAAGGTTAGACAATTAAAAGAGAAAGACTCTCATATATCATTTTCTGGGCTGACAGGACAGAAACAGGAAAAAAACAAGTTTCAATTTGAAATATTGAGTGATTCCATGAGAAAAGTACAGAATGGCAATAGAAGAATAAGAATAAAATGGAAGGAAAGACATTCATTGAAAAAAACAAACAAAAATTGATCTACATTCTTTTAAGACCATGGGTCTTTGATCCTATGCTACTTTCTTAATTAGATGTAACTGTAGCCAAACCACTAAAGGGAGAAATCACAATTTGTCAACTGACAAAAGAAACAGGAGTAGGGATGAACAGAATGAAGAGGAAGAAATGAAGGACAGAGAGAAAAAAGGAGCAATTGAGAAAGTATGGCAACAGCTTTAGAATTTTCTTTTGAAATGATTCTCTTCATCTCCTTACCAGTATGCACTCAGGTGCACTCATCAAATATGCACTCAGGTGACATCATTAAGAAGGCTGTGAAGGCTAACCCACCCCCCCTTTTATCAAATGTATTTTGTCAATAATGCTACATTTCTGGGAAATTCTAAACGAAAACAAGTTTTTGGCAAAGTATATAGAAATGGGGGCAGAAGCCTAGAGAACATATCATTGAAATTTGATTAGAATTAGTACATATTTTCTCCAATGAAATCCAAATTAGTTATCATTTAAGTAAGCCATATATCATTATAATAAATGTGCATTTGCAGAGAGGGAAATAACAGAAGATGCTATTCAATATTATTTAAGCTGGTTATTTAAAAATATTTTAAGCTGCTCCTTGTAAACATCAGTGCTGCTATCTTGTCCTTGTAAAATGCAGAACTCCTTCCTCTTCCTTCAAAGGCAAAGTGACGCATGGCTGATCAAAGTTCTTGAGAAGATGGAGAGGTTATATAAGAACAGCTGTGGGCCCTAAGCCCTCCCTTAACTTCTTTCTGGCCTAGAAATTACAACTGTCCCTTAGAGTATGTACAACTTCTTTCTCAGTAATTCTACAGAGCATTCAAGAGAATTTATCCTTTAAAAATGACAGCAGAAATATTATAGAAACTCTTTCAATTTTATGCCACAGTGATATTAAGAAAGGAACATAAACACATATTTGAAATTTATACAACATGCAATGGAAATGTAAGTTAAATAAAAATAAATAAATATTTATGCCTATTATAGTAATGATATTCAGTATTTCTCTTGTATTTACTGAATGGACTTCTATAAAATCTAATTTTATAGATAATATACTTGCATCATTTATTCATTAAAGACAATAAATGAGAAGAACAATTACTAACTTCATTTTGAAAATTATGGAACTAATGCAAAGAGAGGCAAATATATTAGAAATATTACAAGGCTAGTAAATTTGGGGACGATTATGAAAGCTTAGAATATAATAGAGCATTAATTGGCCATAATGCTTCCACATTTCATGATTTTTATTTTCTTTTATGATGACAAGAGGAATTTATTTATAATCCAAATGCTTACTTGATGTCATTTTACAAAATCATATTCTTTACATTCAAAATGTACTTTCAGATGTACATTTTTAACAGAGTTACCTTCATATGTACAAATTGGTATGGCATTTTTAATGATGAACAATGTTCTCTCTAAGAAATATTCTGAAGTGATTTGCCCTCATAAAGTGATCACTGAAGATATGGGTGGCATTGCAAAGTGTGATCGAGAAACGGGGTGTGCAGCCATCAGAAAGAATAGCACCTTTAAGAGGAGTGTACAAACAAGCACCCGTCTAAGTGAGGCACCTGCTAAGACCACACAAAAGAAGCACGCCAGCCTGTCTAATGCAGGGATTGTAAATTATTATATCCAAAACCAGAGAAGAGAATGGTATGAGAGCTTACATTTTGAGCACTTGGTTTGTAGAAGACTTTGGAAGACAGTGAACCCCCAAAATCCATCTGCTGTATGCCCATCTCTATGAGCTCTCTCGACCATAGATCAGGGACATGAATAGTTTGTTCTCAAAGTGCATTGGAAAATAGATGAATACAGATAAAGTTAGCTTAGGATTTAACATCTTACCATCTGCTTCCCTTTGTGATCCATTTTTAACTTGTTTAACTTAGTGTTTACTGTTTTCTGCATTCTTTTGGATTGAGCATAATCTGTGATTTTTTGGTTGTCGCTGATGTGGTTTTTTTTTATAACTTTATACGAAACTCAAGAGATAAACATAGAGAGAGTAGCTAGATTAATAATAGATCCTTAAGATTTATGACAGCAGAAGATGTGGTGGAAGGGGGCAAGGAGGAGATAATTACAATGGTTCTAAGAATGAAGAAATGATTTAAAATTGTATTGTCTGGATGATTACATGACTCTTTAATGGATTTAAATCATTGAATTTTACCATGCACAAATTATATGAAAACAAAATGGTTGCAGAAAAACAAATCAAAACATGTAGGTTGTCCCATGGGCTTACAGCTAACAATAAGACATGTTAGCTTTACTGACGAGATTATTAAGAATAGGTGAGAGAATTGCAATGCCCAAATATAAACATATTCTACATCGCAATCAAATTGTTAATTCTAATCAAACAGAAGCACTGGCCTCACCTTTCACTTGTTGGGATCTACATCAACACATAAGCAGCTGTGGTTCTGTAAGGCTATGAGAGAGCTCAGGAAGGTTTTAGAAGAATTCACTGCCATCAAGTCAATTCTGACATGTAGCATTCGAAAAGAGCATGGGAATCCCTTAGATCAGATCAGTCTCCTTATATCTCCAGGTCATGTGATTACCCAGGGTTATCAGAGGGTGGCGATTCTAGAGCCTCAAACAGCAACTCTGAAGGATGTCACGGGTAAAATATTGAATCCCACATGAATCACTGAGAGAAGATGAAAGGAAGACAGAATTACCATGCCACGAAGAGTCGGTTGACATTTAATAGTTCCGAGAGGTAGCATACAATCAAGAATATATAGTAACAAAGGAAGGAGTCAAGACTTCACTGAAGGCATTAGCAAAAGACTCCAGGAATGGACAAAATACTACATGAGTTGTAGAAAGGCACACTAACAACTTGCAACACACATATGATACAATCTTGCATACTGAAAGCCAGGAGGACTTAAAACAATTTCTCATGAAGATCAAAGACTATATCCTTCATTATAAATTGTAGCTCAGTGTAAAGGAAACCAACATTTTCACAAGTGAACCAGTAGAAAGCATCATGATAGATGGGGAAATCATTCAAGTTTCAAGGAATTCAATTTATTTTGTTTACAGTCAATAATCCTGGAAGCACCAGTCCATACATGTAATGACATATTATACAAGGCAAATCTGGTATATAAGATCTCTTTAAAATGCAAAAGAACATAGTAGTCATTTGAGGACTAATGTGCACTTGACCCAAGATCTGGTATTCTCAATGTTATTTTGTGCCTGTGCATGCCAGACAATGGTGTTTGGGACCAATATTATAAGTACCATGGATGGTCAGAACAACAAGCAGCTCTGTGTTGGAAGATACACAGCCAGAACACTCCTAACAAGCATGACAAGTGAAACTTGGTCTCGCATACTTTAAACATGTTTTTAGGAAAGACCAACTCCTGGAGAGCAGAGTGTCAGGTAAAAAGAGGAATTTCCACAAGGAGATGACTGACAAAGTGGCTGCAACAGTAAGCTCAACTAGAACAATTGTGGGAATGCTTGGCTTTAGGGTAAGTCAGAAACGGATCATCCTCTATAAAATGAGATCCTGTTACTGGAGGGGGGAAAACAACGTAGAAGATAAATATCTGCACTTGAAGACCAGGCAACAATGCTTTAGTTACTAATCCATCACTTATCTGGTATCTGTATTTCTATTTTAATAACCTCCTATCAAGCTGCCTTAAGCTTATTTTTTGTGCTTATGATATAGTTAGGGCACAAACACTATACAGGGCATGTGCGTCATGTAATAACTTAAATCGGGACTTCTGATCATTTCTTGACAGATTTTTCTCTCAACAACTTAAACAAAATTCCCAGCATTTCATAGCTAAGCAATTATGCTTTCTCCATCTCTTACAAGAAGTAAATATGTTTCTGATCATAATTAGAAAACATATGCATTGTGATAGTTCTTTCTTATTGAGCACTTACTGTGTTCCTGACAGTGTTCTAATGATTTCAAGCATTTACTCATTCAATCCTTACGATAACCCTTTCAGGTAACACTTAGTGCCTATAGATATTTGTACTTGAGAGAAACAAGGCTAAGACAGGAATTCATTAATCTAAGAACTAAATACACTGTATTCGGCCAGATTGACTAGAGAAACAAATCCAAGGACCCCCGTATGGTTAAGAAAGGACTTTATATCAAGGAATAATTGGATAGCAAGAAAACATCCCAGCCAAGTCCAAATCAAATCTGTAAGTCTGATACTAGTCCTTAAGTCCAATACTAATCCATAAATACCTCTTCCGAGTCATTCAGCCACAAGCAATGGTGCTAAATGCAAGAAGATCACAGGCCTGTGGGTGCAAGATCTTTTTGAGCCAATGGCCATGAATGGATCTCCAGGGCTCCTGAAGGTCCCCAGAAGATCTCTGAGTGGCTCACCAGCAGAAAGGTGAAGCAAAGAGAGAGACAGAGAGAGGGAGAAAGAGATTATTCCCAGGATCCGCCTTATGAGAAGGACATGCCCACGAGGAAACAACATCTGGTTGGGACCTGATTGACAGGCTAGACTCCACCCCTTTACTCTATCAAGTTGACACAAGATTATGTAACTCATATATATAATATATGTACATATATATATGTACACACACATATACACACTTATATACATACATATATACACACACACACACCCCAAAAAACATTTCACTGCTATCCAGTTGATGCTAACTAAAGAGACACCCCTTGTGGATTTCCAATACTCTAACTAGTTACAGGATCAGAACACCTGTCTGTCCCGAGGAGTAGTCGGTGGTTTCAAACTGCAGACCATCAGGATCCCTGCCCAACACATAACCACAAGCAAACATATATAGGATACATACAGATGTACGCACACACACATACTATAAATACACAAACCCATTGCCATTGAATTGATGCTGATTCATAGACTAGTCTAGAAACTGTCCCTGAGAATTTCTGAGACTGAAACTATTTACAGGAGTAGAAAGCCTTGTTTTTCTCTTGAGCGACTGGTGGTTCCAAACAGCTGACCTTGCAGTCAGTATTCCAAGGAGTAACCACCATGCCATTAAGGCTTATTTAAATCCACACATAAAGATATATGCTCACATACACATTTTTCCTTGATGATTTATTTCAACTAAATCTATGCCATTCTAAATATAAAACTTTAAATGTTCCCTAAAGTTGAATGTATTAATATCATTTAACCTCTGAAAATAAAAGTGTTGTTTTAGAAATCTAAAATTCTTTATAATAATTTCAGCACCTAAAATCACAAGCAAAATAATTACACTTAAAATTTCAGAAAATTAAGTATTTTAAAAATTACATTTAATGTTTTTTTCAAAAAATGTATGTCTCTCAAGACAGTTATATTTAACATTTTTCTGCAACATGGCATTATTTGCAAAGTGTAAAGAATGTGAGATTTCAGTGCCTTTTCTGCTTTTAATTTACAGACCAAATCCATATCTATATTGTGCCCTGAGTGCTGGCTCCTGCCATATCGCCCAGCTGACACTCAATTGGCACTCTATGAATGAATACACAAATGAATGAATTAAGGAGATATGTGAACTGTAAGAGCTAATACATTTCTTGGTACAAAAGGATTCTGGGGAAATAGCTGACAGATATCATCTACTTAATTGTGAGATAACTTTATTAACTAATACTCACATTAACACTATTTCTGACCACATCAATTTTAAAATGAAATTCATTAATATTAAAAAGTAACTCATGATTATAGGCAATTTCCTTTTCCTAAAGATGCTGGAAAAAGTCACCTTGAATATTTTTGGTGAAGCACGAAGGTCTGAAGCTGGAGATCCGTGCTTATCTACTTTCGCTCAGATTTGTCCTAATTAGCTTCTAATTGGGGGATTCAATAGGGTGTTGCAGAAATGCAGTGCTCTAACAACTTAACTCATTAAAGACTTCATTAATTACATTGTCCTTCAAGACTTTTCTGGAAAGGTTTTCTTTTATTTAAAACATATTCAAACACCTGAAAAGAAAACAAAAGAGCATAAAGAGACGACCAAACCTAAAAGGCTCCTACTGCATACTCTGTCACCGTGTGAACAGCTATGTTCAAAAGGACTCCTTTGTTGATATGTGTTGCCTGCTTAATGCCATGCCTCTTGTTTCATTTTATAGATATTCTGGCTTAGAAACCCAAATTCTGCTATGGGTAGAACAAAGTCCATGACGAAACATCAACATCAGCCTGGCTCTAAATTCTTGGGTATACCAGCGCAGGGATCCAGTGAAGACATTGCATTCTCTCTGAAATGCAGAGTAGTTGTGTAGAAGATAAAAACAAATTTTCAAAAATATAGTAAAAGTGGTTCTGTTATATAAAGTAAATATCAATCAATACCAGTTTCTTTGAGCCCAGAAAAATGTATATCGTAGTGTTATGATTGTCTGCGGAAAAGACACATTTGATGAAATTTTAGGCTTTCTTAGGAGTTGCAACAAAATATAATGAAGACAATAAAACTGAGGACAACTTGACAAAAATAAAAAAGGTGAAGTTTATTATTTTGTTATTTAAATGAGTAGAAATAAGAAATGAAAATGCAAAATGTTGAAGAATGATTTATTAAACTGTGAAACATACTAACATATTTATTAATATACTACTTTACCTTTATTGATAATATAAGAACATATATACATGTATTATTTAAGAGAGGAAAAAATCTATTGAAACTAGGTTTTTAAAATTTTGGAACATGTGAAACATTCCAACAATCAGAAT
The DNA here is from genome assembly GCF_050624435.1 of Tenrec ecaudatus. Taxonomy (NCBI): domain Eukaryota; kingdom Metazoa; phylum Chordata; class Mammalia; order Afrosoricida; family Tenrecidae; genus Tenrec; species Tenrec ecaudatus. The sequence goes on from NC_134531.1 coordinate 240,511,577, forward strand.
TATATCAAGGAAAAATTCCATCTGTATTTTACATAAATAATTTTCTAAATTAATTATTAAATTAAAAATGAATAATTACAGTTTAAATATATATTCCTCAGAGAATAGATATATATGTTATTATATATTGTATTGTATAATACAATATTACATATTAGTGCATTTTATAAAATAACTCTATAAAATTATTATATATTCATTGACCAACAGCATGCTTTGTTCAGTATATATTATCTATTTACTTATGTATGTATAGTAAAATTAAATTTTCAATAGTAGGAAAATATTTTCCACCCGCAGTGACCTTTTATGCACCACTCCTGGAACATCCGCACAATCGTTCCTTTGCCTAAGCATCCTGTTGCAGCCACCATGTCAATCCGTCACAACTAGGGCCTTCCTCCTTTTTGATGGCCTCTACTAAGCATGATGTCCTTTTCCAGGAGCTGGTTCCTTCCCACACAATGTCCAAAATATGTAAGATGAAGTCTCATGATCCTTGGCTCTCAGGAGCACTCTTCCAAGACCAATTTGTTTGTCTTTTTGGCAAGGCATGCACTCACAATATTCTTCCTGAAAATGCAGAAAACAAAGCCAAAAAAATCCACAGCCACCCCGTCTATGGCGACTCACAGCTCCCATACAAGGGGGAGTAGGGTTGTCCCCGTGAGTTTCTGATACTGTGACTCTTTCTCCCACCGGGTGGCAGTGGCTGAGTGACGGGTGATGTCGGACTGCTGACCTGGGTTTAGCAGCCAGCACATCACTGCTATGCCACCAAGACTCCTTCATCTGCATATAGCAGGTGGTTAACAAGCCTTTCTGCACTCTTGAAGCCACATTCTACTTGATATAGGCCAGTTTCTCCAATTATTTGCTGAGAAAACAAATTAAATAAATATAGTAAAAGTATATTAACCTATCACCCAACTTTCCTGATTTCAAATTACATAGTATCCCCTGGTTCTGTTTGCACAACTACCTCTGATGAAAGGAAAAGTTCCACATATGCAGAACAAAATGTTCTGGAATTCCAATTATTCTCAAGGCCATGCTCAGTTTGTCAAATTCCTTTGCATAGCCAATAAAACACAAGTGAAAATCTTTCTGGCATCCCCTCCTTTCAGCCAAGATTCATCTAACACGTGCAAGATATACCTTGTTCTCCATCCTCTTTTGAATCTGAACTGAACCTCTGGCAGCTCCTTGGCAATGTACTGCTACCAACTTTCCCAGAGGTTTTCAACCAATTTTTACTTGCATTTGATACCAATGGCATTGGTCTATATTGGAGCATTCTTGGGTCAGCTTCTTTAAATGGGTACAAATAGGAATCACTTCCAGTCAGATGCCAAGGTAGTTACCTTCCAAATTTCCTGGTATGGATGACTATATTCTTCCAAGGCTTCATCAGCTGGTTGAAATATTTCAATTGGCACTCTATCAATTCCTGGAGTCTTGTTTTTGGCTAATGGTTTCATTGGAGCTTGAACTTCCTTCTGTAGCACCGTTGGTTCTTGCTCATATGCTATTTCTTGAAATGGTGGACTATTGATGAGTTATTTTTGATAATTCTATGTTTTATAGAATGGGTATGTTCAGAGATGCATAGCAATTATTTCTGAACCTAAAGAGCAATATATTTTTACTTACCAGCAATCATATTTTCCTTTTACACTGTTTTCAACATGGCAGATCCTCACCTTTAACTTTGATATAATTATCACTTATTGATAATAATTTATTTTCTGTCTAACTTAATGCTCTACCACTTAAAACATTGCTCCAATTTGTAAGGTGTGGTTCTGAAAGGTAGTAATTGCCTCAGAAGATATTTTTTAACCTCTACTCTAGCTAGGTTGGATAAACCCTTGTGGCATATTGGGTTATGGATTTTGAGTTGGTTAGTTTATTGTGCCAACCTAGCTGATAGACTCATGTGGGGTTAATTGAAGGACGGAGGGATAAATGGCTCCATGAGCCTTGACTTTCTAGATCTCAGGTCTCTTGCTTTGTGACGGTTGCACCAAGGTGTAGCTGCCTTAGCAGATCCCTGCTTCAGCTGGCAAGGCTGACTTCCTGCAAGACATCTCCAAGGAGAAGCCATATGGACCTATCCCAATGCAGCCCTGGGTGCTGGAGCAGCCATGTGGAGACCCCTGCCAGCACTGAGATGCTTACACATTCACTGATTCAGCTTTCCTCCTGCAGTTGGCATCACTGCCTCTGTTTTGTGAGATGGAGGAGGACTTTGTAGACTGGTGAGTTAATGGGTTAATGTTGGACTTGTGGGCTTGGGCAGCATTGGGTTGGAATGCTTTCTTGATGCACACTTAACCTTTACATCAAACTCTCTCTTTTATATGAGTTGGTGTGGATTTGTTTCTCTAAAGTACCCAGACTAATACATGATTGGGTGCTAGCTCAGTCAGAAGTTCAAGCCCACCAGCCTCTATGGAGAAATATGAAGCTTTTTACTCTCCTAAATAATTACTGTTGGAGAAAACCCCAAGCACCATCTTCTCTGCCTTAGGTGGTTGTTCTGAGCCACTTTGGGTTAAATCAGAGTGATGAGAATATTGCTATGTTGGCGTGTTAGTAGGGCAGTATATTACCCTTTGACCTTCAAACCACATGGTCAGTAATTCTAACCAAACAACTGTTCCAGGGGAGAAAGATGAGGCTGTCTGCTCCTTTGCGGAGTTGGAAAACTTGTGAATTAGCTCCATTGTGTTGTAAGGGGTAACAATAAATTGGAAGGGACTTTATGGTGGTGACTTGGGTTTTGGCTGCTTTATATATTTGTTACCCCAAATCTAAGGAGACTGGAGGACTCCTTAAAGGACTTAAAGAATGTATTTAATTAATTCCTTCAGTCATACAAACCCCCTCACATTGCCTCCTATTTGTATCCATATACCAGGCAGGTCCCAAATTATAATATATTATGGCATAGTGCTTATATGCTGGGCTGTGATTAGCATGCTTGAAATTGCCAGCTGCTCTCGGGGAGAATATGGAACTTTCTACTCCAGCAAATAATTATAGTCTCTGGAAGTCACAGGAGATCACGAGGAGTCAACATTGACTCAAGAGCAGTGAGTTTGGATTTGAAGTCAAATGATGAGGGGGAAAAAGCCATAGACAACATCTACCTCAATACTGAAGAATTTGGGGATTAAAAATGTAATATTTTTTCTTCTGGATCATACAATAAATTAGGATTGAGCTTCAGCTAAAAGAAAACAGTCTTTCTATCCACAGTCTACTAGAATCTCCCTGGAAGCTATGCTTGTATTAGAAATGACATTTATACTTCTTTGTTATTTGTATATTCTGCAGTGTGTAAGGCATAGTAGAAGACAGCATGAGATGAAAGTCTAGTATAATATACACAATTTACAGTTTGGGCCCAATTTAATTCTTTTTTTTAAAATTTTTTTCCAAATTAATTCTTAAAGCATACTTAGAAACCTACTGCAGGTAATAGAACTACTTCACAATTGTCAGAGTCATGCAGATTTTCTCAATTATTCAAGCTTCAATCAAGAAATAAGTAGATAAAATAAACCCAAACACAAATAGGATAATAGGGTCTCCAATAGTTTTGATATTCATAGCTTAAAGTAAAGTACGAATTTCCATGTTGTTGGCATGCTTGAAAATTGGTTTATGATTGTACAATCAGCTAATAATGTCTTGCAGCAAGCTTATATTTTCTCTAATCATATTTAATGATTCTGTAGGTCTTAGCTATTACCTCTAGATTTTATTTAAGAAAATTTACATCATAGTCACCATTTTTAAATTCTTTCTCAACTTTTAAAATACATATGTGCACTTAAATACTTAAATAGGGGATGTAGTTACAACTAAGAGTAGTTCAACAGTGCTTGTAGATAAATATTAATTTAAAAAATTTAATAATGAAAACTTCTTAAATTGTATGTATTCTTTTTATTCATTGCAATGATTATTCTATTTTAAAGAAAAATCTGATAATGTTTTAAATGTAACTTGCAATCACCATCACAATCCAGTGGAAGTTTCCATAAATAAAATGTACATTACCCTGAGGGTTATACTATCATACCCTTTAATTTCATCAGCTTAATTAAATCAAAAGTCTTATAATCCTCAAGAGAGAAACTGTTCTCCTTAAGATAACTGCATTAGAAACATTTGAAATATGGATATTTTTATAGAGTGTTAAAAGCTCAGTTAAAAACGCAGTGTAATAAAGTGAGCACCACAGGAACAAGAGAAATGCCATATTTTATGCTTATGAAAACCAGGAATGTGGCAAGTAGGAAAACTAAGCAAATCGCCATAAGAAAACATCATAAGTGTTACATTAGAGGGTGACATAAAGTTCTATTGAGAAATTTTATGTAGCTCAAAATAACAATGGGCCTTTTTAGCCTTTGAATTCTATCATGAGTTTTGAAACACACCATTATCCCTGTTACTTAGAATAACTGTACCTTGATTCTATGTGGTGTTTCCTAGTGAACACATCACTTGTTCCATGAAAATATACTAAATAATTCTATATGCCTCTTTTAAAAATAAATCTTCTCATTACTTTCTTCCCACTCCTCTCTCCCTCACGAACCCTTGATAATTTATAAATTATTATTTTTTCATGTTTTACACCTACTTCTGTCTTCCATCACCTACTTTTCTTTGTCTGTCCCCCTGGGAGGGGGTTATACGTTAATCATTGTTATTGATTCCCCCTAATTCCCCCCCAAGAGCTCAAGTAAATAGAAAATGTTTTGAAAATGATGATGGCAACATATGTACATCTGTGCTTGACAAAATGGATATATGTATGGATTGTGATAAGAGCTGTAAGAGCCCCTAAGAAAATGATAAAATAAGTAAATAAATCTTTATTGTTAATTAGGGTATAGGAAGAGTTACATTTCAGATCAATATTGTATTCAAAATTTTAACTATATCTTAAGCCCTCAACAACTTTCTCTGCTCAAATGCCTTGTGATTTCTCTTCTTCTCCTTGTAGAATACTATACATTACCCATCATCCTTGTTTATTTTACTGTATCCTAAGTATTTAATCATGGGGGCATAATGCTTTACACATTGGGTTTCTCACTCTAAGGCCAGAATTTTGAAACCACTAGCTGCTCCAAGGGAGAAAAAAATGTGTCCATCTACAGACTTGGAAGCCCACAGGGAAGTTTTGCCCTATCCCATAGGGTCATTCTGAGTCAGAATGGACTAACAACATTTTGGTCTGAGTTGTATCAGTTACACCCTAGTGGAGCTTTTGGGTGGGCTCTGGATGGTAAACTGAAAAGCGAGCAGTTCAAACTCTCCAGAAACTCTTTGAGAGATAGTTAACACTATCTGTTTCCATAGAGATTTAGAGGCTCAGACACATTGCAATGAGTCAGAATTTATTTCATGAAACTTAGTTGGTGAGTAAGTATATACATAATCTTATGTATATGTACTCTAATTTGGTTGGAATCAAATTGTGATAAAGTCTTGATTGAGTAATAAAGAATTGGCATGAGCTATGTTAAAATGAGTCCATTCATTACATAAGATTAAAAGATAATATGAATGATCATAGAACTAAGTAAGGTATCACCAAACATAACCGTTTATTTTATTGAAATTATTAATAATATTTTTAGGAACAAAATGTTAAAGAACTTTTAACTGCACAGAAAATCAACACAGCAAGTGCAACCTGGTTCTATCTAACAAAAATCTGGAAATATGGCTTTGAAAGAAATCTGTGCAGTTTAACTAAAGCAATTCTTCGTTTTATCTCTTGACTACTGCTCCATGAACATGAATTGAAGCAAGATAAAATCCTTGACAACTCTTACCTCATATCCATGTATCATGATGCTACCTAGTGGTCCAGTGGTGAGGACGTTGGCCTTCTTTATATGGGTTGTCGTCCAGGCAGAAGGCTGCAATACTTGATCTTCATGAGGCTATGTGCTCCAGCAAGAGCTGTTGAATGATGTTCAGCAAAATTTTACTTGCATGTGATATCAATGATATTGTTTTATACTTTGAGTATTCTGTGGGTCAGCTCTCTTTGGAATGGGTAAAAATATGCATATTTTTCAGCCAGTTGGCCAAGTAACTATCTTCCAGATTTCCTGACATAAATGTGTGAGTGCTTACAGTGCTTCATCAGTTCAGTTGGTATTCCATCCATTCCTGGAGACTTGTTTTGATTATTCCTTTCTATGTAGCTTAAATTTATGTCTTCAGTTTCATTAGTTCTTGTTTATCCATGAAATTGTACAAAATCCTGGCCAACTTCATTTCATATTCACTGTAGTAGGTAGGTTTGAATCCTAACTCCTACCATGGTGTCATATGCTACCTTATTGAAAGTCTCCTGCTTTTTCTCTGACCCTCTACATTATTAAGCATGATGTCTTTCTCCAGGGATTGGTCAATCCTGAAATCAAAATAAGGGAGACAAAATCTTGACAACTTCACTTTGAAGGAACATGTTGGCTAACCATTTCTATAGATACTAATGATCTATTATAAACACTGCCATTAAATTAGAGAAAGCACCCACTCTAAACTTGATTATTAAGATGCTTTAGAAAGGATTTCTATTATGTTTCAATGAATGATGATTCTTACATAGAAACTACATTACAAGACCATTTTTCCTAGCTAAATAGATTTTTAGCTTGTGAAACTTTAGAAATAATAAACTAAATTGGATTATTTATAAACATATGTTCTGGAGCAGGTTGCTTTACTCAATTTTGAAACTTGGCAGGTCAAATAAAAGTCTGCGTCAAAATTCCAGCTAATACTATATTGCTTGAGATGAAATTCCATAGGCCCAACTTGAGAATAGTTGCTAGTTTTCCAATTCTGAATCCATTATGAGGTTCAATTGAGTACAGCAGGGTTTTGCAAATCTCAAAGTGAGTAAAGTTGTTTATTTATGTCCTTTTGTCTTAATGTAAATGTTAGTAATTTTTCATTCTGGATAAAATTGATGAAAATACCATAGCTTCAAAAGAAAATAATCTTTGCTACCTGACTCATTAGGCCTTTGGCTTAGTTTTATCTTTATATTTCCAGCATTTATCTTTATATTTCCAGTAGATGAAATAGCCAATATAAAAAGACAAAGAGATAATTAATGTGATAGCATCTTATAATCTCAAAATCTCTCAATTTCTACGTTACTCACAACATTCTAGTGATGTTAGTGATAGCCCCAGTAGGGAAAAGCCATTAGGAAAAGAGAAGTTAGAATTAACCCATGAATAAGCAATCATATTACTAGAACGGTAGTCCTCAACCAAATGTGTCACTATGAACTAAAATTTTAAATGGTGACTAGTGGTGGCGAACTATTTTCATTTCTTGAACAATATTCTGTTAATAACACAATAAAAAACAAACTCACAAAAAAACCCTACAAAGTACAAGACAAAATTGTAGGAATTGTGCATGCATAGGCTGCTTCTCAGAAAGAAGCTCTGACTGGGTAGTGGAATACATATTGAAATGCCAACCTCAAGGTCTGTAGTTTGAAATCATCAGGCACCTACTGAGAGAAAGATAAGATTTACCACTTGGAAACCCCAAAGGAACAGGTCTACTCTGTCCTATGAGGTTTCTATGAGCCACAATTGACTCAATAACAGTAAGCATGAGAAAGGTAAAGTAAAATATAAAGGATATGGATCAATAAAATTATAGTTTTATGAAATCCTGTCTAATAATACAGATACCATATTTTTCTGATGATTGAGTTATATTGTATGATGTTGAGCATAGAATTTTCAGTATAGCATATTATACATTCCTGTCTTTGCTAATAAAATTCAGCTGTCCCTTTACTTACAATTTGCATTAACAACTCATCAATATAAACAGAATGATTTATTAAAATATTACTAAGTAGAGATTGAATGGCTCAGGGGATGGATTGGTAATTGAATATGCAGTCTTCTATTTCTAGGTCACTGATTTAAATTACTTCTTGGCAGTGAGTGGAGGCTATTTGGTGGCATATGGCGTGTGGAATGGGGTGATGATGTCAGTCTTATTTTCAGTAAGTGCTGTCCATTAAGGTTTCAATATTTCAAAGAAACTACACTTGATTCTAAAGCTTGTCTCCATGGATTCAAAACATCATTTTATATATTCATGTGCAAACATTTTCCATGAAATATATTTTTTACTAATTATAGAAAATATCACCCATCAAGACATTTCCCATATAGAACACATAGTAATTTTATTTCTAATCATTTCTGGTAATACATTCTTTTTAACTTAAGTTTTAAATGTGTTTTTGCTATGTATATAGCCTTAAAGTGTTTTATAGGAATAAGATTTTAAATCCTTTAAGGAAAAATGAGAGCTTAACTCAAAAGATTGCGATATTTAGAAATAAATAGAAAAAAATTGTTATCGAGTATTTTCCAAATAAAGAGAGTAAACGGTACAAAGTTAAATCACTGTCTGAAAATGCATCTGCCCTGAGCTATAACGGAACGATGAATTATAGACAAGAGCTTGTCTTTCTGCTTGTGATATGTTTTGTTTCAGATGTAGTTGTAATCATAGGGGAGGGGTCATTTCTTACATATTCTTAGGTAATGATAAAGCAAGGGAAATGTTATAAATTGTGGAAAGTACCATTTGAAGATCACCTGATTATATGTGGGGCAAAATTAAAAAACCGGCAGTCCTTCTGTTAGAAGTAATAAGTCAACCTAGCATGGGTGTTGAATGCAAGCTCAATGAACAAAAATAAATATTAATTCCATAGGATAGCAGTGGCTATCTTTAAAAAGAAAACAAAGATAATAATAGTACTTGGAAATACATATGCTAAAATATACTGAAGAAAGGCACATAGAAATGTCCAAATTATCACTGTGGTATCAGATCTAATATTGGAAGAATATAACATAAAAATGGATCAGAAATCTCTGTCTTATAAATTGCCATTTCTTTTCAAATCAATGAAATGATGTTCAAACACCAATGTGCTTTGGGGGAGAAATTAATACGTTTCTTTTGAAAATACTATGGAAATGGAGTGTGAAATATGTAGGAGATACAAAAAAAGTAATCAATTGATAGTATAGAATGACAGGAGGAAAAACATGGGTATTTGTAAGGTGGCATGGAAGATAATTTTCTTTGACCATTAAAATATAAATGCAAAAGTGTTCTGTTTATCTAGAAGAAGAGACAAACAATACTAATATCTTCCCAAGGAGAAATATGTTCACCCCATGGCCATACACAGATAAATAGACACAGTGAGAATAATACATTGACATCCACTTAGGAAAAGTTGTTTACCGGTTAGAATATCTTTCCAAGTTAAAATGAGCATAAAGTATTTCTTAGGAATAAAACAAATATGGATAAATTGAAACTCACTCGACTCACTGCTGTCGATGATTCTGATTCACAGTCATCCTGCAGGACAGAGCAGTGCTGCTTCTGAGGTTTTCTCTGAGTGTGAATCTTTATGGAAGTAAAAATTCAACTTTTTCATACAAAGAAAACTGGTGGGTTTGACCTTGTGACTAGCAGCTCATCACATCAATCACTATTCTACCAGAGCTCTTATTTATGAATAGTGAGGAATGATAAGTCTTAGAAATACTTCATATTACCATTGTTTCCTGAAATTTTTAGTTTTTAATATTACAAAGTAAAGAAATCCTTGAGGATTCATTTGCCATATATTTTTAATATGATAGCTTCAAAACCATGTTTTCCTTCATTTTAATTTCAAGTATTTCATTCTACACAAAACTTATGTTAAACCTAGCTTTCTATTAATATCTCTATGAGCAAGGATAATTATTATAATACAAAAATTCCTAATGAATACACTCTCCCATCTTTGGATTAATTACATGCTCTGTGTGTGCTTGTGGTATCCAATTTACAGAAAGCAATTTTCTCCTTTATTTAGGGTTTCTGAATGGTGTACATATTAGTGTAATGGGCAACATACTGAGATGCTAATAGCCTGTAAGGAAAGTTGTTTTTCTCCTCCCTTTCATCACGAAACTGCATTTTAGACATAATTTAATCATTTCTACTCTGTTAAAACCATTTATGACTTTGAAGACAATATCCATATTGGATAAAGGAAATAATTTGAAACATGGTCTAATTAAATAAATATTTAAATAAAGTTCATAACCCAGGTTTATGTTATGTTCTAGATCAATCAATAACTCCTATTAATAAAATAATTTCTGGGTGATGCCAATGTCCACCAATAGATATTCCATAAGGCCTGATAATCTCTTTCCAAAGTCAGCCACAAAAAAATGTGATGAAGCAGAATTCTGTTTTGATACAGACGGCTTTACCATAAGTCAGAATTGACTTGTCCACAGCTAGTTATTTTTTTATTGTTTTACCAGTTATAAAGACTCAAATAAAATGTCACCCATCTGAAATGGTGACTTTTGACTGTGGTTTTGGTGCCGTGACTGTGTGTAATCTTTCCATCTTCTATTGATTCTTCCTGCATCATTCAATTTTTACAGGCAGATATACTGACCATGTTCTTCAATATTGGTTCACCATTTTTTCATATTTAACTTCAAAGAAGATGTCATACTGAGAGAAAAGGCTGATAATTACATCATGCTCAAGGGATCTATAAACTAAGAACACACAACCATAATAAAATATATGGTCCCAAGAAAAGACCCTTGAAGTTCAAAAGCCAAATCCTCAAAGAGATGAAAAGAGAAATCACCACATCAAAAATTATAATAGGAGACTTCAATGCACTACTCTCAAGGAAAGATAGATGAACAGGTAAGAAACTTAATAAAGAAACTGAAGCACTGAAAAACACAATCAAAGAATGCGACCACCTTTGCATTTTCAGAGTTCTCCATCCAACAGCCAAAACAAAACTGAACGAAACATATCTTCCCCAATGAACATGACTCATATCCTAAAATAGGCCGCTTGCTGGCCCATAATGCAAGCCTGAACAAAGGCGAGCAGATAGAGATCTTTCAAACCATCTTCTCAGACCGCAGTGCCACAAACTGGAAACTAACAATAGAAAGAATAATAAAAAAATAAAAGTAAAACACTTGGAGACTCAACATACACTACTTAAAAAAGACTGGGTACTAGCTCAGCTAAGAGAAGAAATTAGAAAGTTCCTAGAAGCACGTGAGAATGATAACACAATGTACCAAAACCTAGGGAACACAGTTAAAACAGCAGATGTCATTTTATAGCGATTAATGCACAAATGAAAAAAGAAGAATCATGTCCAATAACAACACAACACCTCCAACAATCAGAACACAGTCAACAGCATAAACCTCCCAACAGCAAGAGAAAAGGCATCGTAAAAATTAGAGCAGAAATAAATCAACTGAAAAGCAAAAACAATGAAAAAAATCAACAAAGCAAGAAGTTTCTTCTTTGAAAGAATCGACAAAATCAACAAATAGCTAGCAAACTTACCAAAGGAAAAGAAAGAGCAGATGCCAATATCTAGAATTAGGGGTGACGCATGTGGTGTCACAAGAGAACAAAATGAAATAAAAAGATTAATAATGCAGTATTATGTAAGATGGTATTTCAACAAATTTGAATGTCTGCATGATATGGACAAATACCTTAAAAATGCCCTGTTCCCAAATTTATGCATATGGACATTAAGAACTTGAATATACCGACAGAAAAAGAACGAATAGGTAAGATCATCGAGACACTCCCAATCTTTTAGATGATTTAATATCAACATTTCCCCTACTTCAGTTATTTTTCTTACACCACTCTAGTAAATATAAACATGATTCAATAGCCTTTGCTCAATCCCTGATACATTCTAGCATGCAGATGTATTTCTTTAAAAGGTCAAATGCGTCAATGCTATTACATGAAGGAGGACATTCATAATCAACAAGAACAGATAATTAAATAGGTATCTAAGAACATTAGAAATTATATATTAGTACTTGTTTGCATATGAACCAAACATCATAAACATATTAGGGATATTTTAGATGATTCAGTCATACATATGAATGTTTTACATATGAATTATCGTACATACTCAAATATAAGCCTACCCGAGTATAAGCCGAGGTAACTAATTATTACCCAGGAAACCAGAAAAACGGATTGACTTGAGTATAAGCCTAGGGTGGAAAATGCAGACGCTATTGGTGAGTTTCAATAATCAAAACAAATGAAAATAAAATGACTGAAAATTGAGATATCAGTGGGGTAATGTATTTAAATATTTACTTTAAATAAAAAAAAACATAAATAAAAGAACAAGTCATTTAACATTAGTAAACCAGCACAGTAAGTGGAAAATAGGTTCAACAAAAACAAGGTATCAATAAATGATACCTTAAGAGTACTATTCCCTGAGCTCAATCAGCAATCAAGCTAAAATGTACAGTTAAAATCCTTCAAAACTGGATTCCTCATCATCATCCGTATGGCAATGCAGAGCTTCAGCTGGTGTGAGGTCATCATAGACGCTGTCCTCACTGAGATCACCGTCATCACCATCACTGCTGTCATTTTCATACAAAGCGCAGTCTTCACTGCCATCCATAGCACTACTAATACTACATTTCTGGAAGGCACGTCACACCATGACTTCTGGAATGTCTTCCCATGCATCTCAAACCCACTTTGCTATTAACTCTATGTCAGGCTTCATGAGACTTCCTTCTTTTGTTAGTCGGGCTTGACCAGATGTCATCCATTCATGCCCCATCTTTCACACATGGTCTTTAAAAGGCTTCTTCAAAGATACACCCAGAGGCTGCAGTACAGATGTAAGCCCACTGGGCATAACGGCTCAAGTAACTTTACAAGATGTTGCCAATTTTTTTATGCCATCTGATAGGTGGGCTCTGAACATATCCCAAACAAGTAACGGTGGCTTTTTCTTTAAGGCTGCTCCTGATTATTGGTTCCAAATTTCCTTCCATCCATCTTTTTGTTCCGTCTTCATCCATCTAGCCTTTAACATGTGCACTCACAATAATTCTTGGTGGGAAATTGACCTTTTGAGGAAAGATCTTTCTCTTAAAATTAATGGCAGGTCGCAGCTTAGTTCCATTAGCCAAACATGATATAACAACTGTAAAGTGTTATTTTTTTCTCATTTCCTGTGGTTTTGAGAAAAATCATTTTTTCTCCTAAACTTTCCACAGTTCTGTTGCTCGGAAGATCAAAAGTCATGGCAGTTTCATCCATATTCCCAGTATGTGCCAGGTCATAATTATAAATCCTTCTTTGTGTTATAATACATGACTGGAACAACATAATTTTTTCTTCAAGGTCTTGTAGCAATTTCTGGGAAATCTTTGTTCTTTGTCTCAAACATAGTAGGCCAAACCTATTCATGAAACGGGTACACCATCTTGCTAGCGCAGCCATTTTTTCAATGCCTGGTGCTTTATATTTGTCATCCTTAACCATTTGTAGAGCACATATGCGGATTCCCATGCGTGTTATGCAGTAACAATTTTGACAACACTCCATAACCCATTTATGCAATTCACTCTCTAGAGCCCCATAAAAAGATGTTAAACCACGATGAGCTTTTTTAGCTTTTGGAATCAGTTCCAAGTCAGCCTTCATTTTCCGCCACTCCCTCACTTGCTTTTCGTCAACACAGAATTCCCTACTTGCAATACTGTTATTGCTCTCTTCTGCTCAACACAACCTTCATTTAGAAACCAGCCTCATATGACTGGCATTTTTGTTTTGGTTCAAGAGTATCCATTTCTAATAGGATAAAAAAAACAAGACTTTTAAAAATAACTTTCACTGTAATTCCCACCCACGCACCCACCCACCACTACCCCCACCCACACCCCCGCAGGAAGTGTTAGCCGGAGAAGGGGAGGGGGGCTTCTGTGGGGGCGGGGGATGCAGGATGTGAATTAACACAAAGATCAGAGGGGAGAGATGGAGCCCAGACACAGACACATCCTTACCAATTCAGCTGCCGGTATAAGTGAATCCCTATGGGTACTTCTGCAAAATGGAGCCGTCCACATCATAGGACGGCTCTGATTGGTTAGACGTGAGGAAACAAATGTTCAAAGCCCTGCAGTGTCAAGCACATTTCTACATTTGTTGCCATCATCATTTTCAAAACATTTGCTTTCTACTTGAGCCCTTAATATCATCTCCTCATTTCCCCCTCCCTCCTCTTTTCTCCTCCCTCATGAACACTTAATAATTCATAAATTATTATTTTGTCATATGTTACGCTGTTTGGCATTTTTAACAAGAGATTGCACATTTCAAAATCATATCGAGCAATTTGCTCTTTTCAGGTTAGGAAGGAGTACCCCAAAAGAATGGCATTGCCCTGTATAAAGCGTAGCTTTGAGAGAGTGCATCTGTCCCACAGGGCGAGCATCAAGCAACTCACTCCAAGTTAGTGCACCCAAAGGTGTCACCTCAGAAAGTTCTCTCTGCTCACTGAATTTTTCGTAAAGGCAGTTTCACTCGATCCTCATTGTTTGTGATGCCGATTTAAGAGAACAGCATGCAGCTGTGAAATTTTGTTTCCTGTTTGGGAAATTGTGATGTTGAACACAGCTTACAAGAACAGCACTATGAGGAAAACTTCAGTGTAGGAGTGCTTTCTCATTTCAAACAAGGTGAGATGTTGCTTAATGACAAACTTCATTCTAGACATCTATCAACTTCCCAAATGGATGATAATGTCGATTCATAGTGCAATTAGAATTCGTTCCACCAGGTCAGATTGTTAATGAAACTTTCTATTTAGAGATTCTGAAAAAATTGTGTAACAGGGTGTGTCAAAAAGAGCCTTAATGTGTCAGATATGTGAGTGGTTTTGCCACCATGACAGTGCACGTGTTCATGCAGCCATCTCAGTGTATCAATTTTGGCCCCAAAACTACATGCCTCTTTTGCCCTACAAACTTTACTCACCTGATCTCACTCCTAGTGACTTCTTTTATTTTTCCACAAATGAAGAAAGACATGAAAGGACAGTGATTTGACAAAATAGAAGTTGTGAAGAAAACAATGAGGGAGGAGCTGTCAGCTGTCACAGTTCAGCTGCAGCATGGTCTGGGTGTCCCTCATGGTGGGTCATGGCACCGGCGAGTGGGAGAGAGAAACCAAATGACTCAAAGGTTGCGGGTGACTGTTCCAATTTTATTCATGCAAAGCTTCAAATTATATATTTTTTTCTTGGCTTAAATCTTCTGGCCTGAGATCATACATCAGGAAATTCTCAGGCCACAAGACCATGACAAGTTACATCAATCACATCCTGATTCTTGGTTAAAAATTAGTAGATCTTGACTTTCTCAACTACAAGGGTAATAGACATAAACCTTCTAACAATAACTGAGCACACTTTATCCAACTAGGGAACATTGTTCTAACTATGAAATCAATAAAGCATTAATACATTTCATTATCAAAAATTACTTGACAGGCTTTGGCTGTTCTTTCTGTTCTTTCTTAGGCTGTTCCTCTAGGGTTTTCATTTCTTGTTCTTTCTTTACCACTAAGTTCCCATAAGTTAAACTCCCAAAAGTCTTTCTGTACCAAGGTATGAGTTGCCTCACAATAGGTAGCTTTGCTTCAGTGGAATTCAAGTTGCCTCACAATAGGTAGCTTTGCTTCAGTGGACTTCAAACATCACAGAGGCCCTCTTCTTGCTAACCGTTCCATAAAAGTTAAACTACTAAAAGGAACTTGTACACCTTCTTTGTTAAGTATTCTTATGCCATTTTCATTACATGCCCTGTATAAGGCAAATCAGGATCAGGGACTCTATTTCTCTTTGGGTTATTTCCTGGAGGGGGATGCCATAGTCCACCCCCTATGTGGTAGCCAATATAAGGAAAGGGAAAAACCATGGGAAGAGGATGATAAACTTTTTTAGAGTCTTTCACAAAAGCTTCCAAACGAGCCTCTGAGATTTCCGTGGGTTTCTGTTGCAATAGCTCAGCCTGCTCAAGATCTAACATAAATTCCTTAAGGGGGATTTCTGGCTCCCAGTTTCTAGTTTTATTATACGATACACTTTGCATGCAGTCAGGACATGGATCTTTCGAAGCCATAGGAAGGGGAGTAACCTCAACTTCTGGGGAATATTCCTCAGTTGACATCAGTTGTTTCCTAAAAGGAGAAGTGATCAAAATTATCAGGAACCAGAGCAGCTACAGTGATTAATAATGATATCAGGCCAATAATTCCAAAGGGTTCCTGAGAGAGACTTTGCTTGCTGGAGCCTTCTTTGAATGGTCCTCCTCCATGTGCTGACTTTGTCAAGGCCCATGGTTGGAAGTGGTCTTGGCAGTCAGCCACCCAAAGAGATGAATTTGAAAATGTTTCCAAAAATGGGATTGCAGATTTGACAAATGTATTAAGTGAAATGGAGACTACTTTGCAGGAGATAAGATTGTTTTGTAAAATGAATAAATATATAGGCTTGAAAACATTCCATGGGGAGGGGTACCCCTCATATGTATTAGTCAAGAGAATACGACACTGCCTGCTTCATGGCAGAGCTTCTCCCACCGAGTGCTAGTGGCTTTCGGAACTAATCATGCCCTTCTAGTGGGGATTGTTCTGCACATTATTCAATGTTCAGCCAGATCCTTGACCTCTAGTAACTGGATGTCAGTAACAATCTCCTCCCCTTAAATGTAACACTAAAAATATTATCAGATATTGTCAAATTTTTCTTATGAGAAATGGCAGAAATTTCCCAGGGTGAGAACAAATGAGAGAACAACATAGACTGACATCTTTTTGCATCTTCATTTGTATGTGTTAAAATTTTTAGTAATATTAATACAAAGTTGGTCTCAATGAGGTGGAGGTTCAAAAATGTCCCAAATCTCCAACTTTCCCAAAGAACTATACAACTCCATTATCCCAGATAAAGGCAATAATTACTCAAATATATCAAAATTTCCTTATATTCCAGGGTTCCTAATTCTATGCCTCATGTCTCACAGAAGTCACAAATTGTTTTTAAAAAACATCTTCTGTGTTGTGGAGAACTAGTAAGTCCAAACTCTGAAGTTCAGAAATCCCTCTGGGGTTCGCCCCTTATCCAGGAGGTCATAATAGTTGAAGAATTAATACAGGTGATAGGCTGCAGCTCAAATTCCCAAGAATAAGAGTTCAGGGACAAGCAAGCCCAAAACAGTAGCTAGAGAAAGAGAGCAAACATTACCAAAGTTGCTCAGGAAAGATAGAAATGTGAAATGCCCCAAATAGAGATCAGTACTCTGTTAGTGAGTCAACCCCCAAAGCAAGCTGAGGCCCACATCAAGGTTGCTACCTGAGTGCTGCATCAAAGAATTTTGTTTAGTTTCTTGGTTTGTTTGGTGTTGAAACCAGTGACGCACTCAACTGGGAAGAGGAGGTCACAGAGATGGTATCTTGCAAACAGCAGGGACTTTGATGGAGGTGTGGTTTCTGCCACCTGACCTGCAAATTTCAAACACCTAAAGAACTAAGGATGGTGATTTAGCACACCCTTAGCAAGATAGGGACTCATAATATGTCCCAGCTTAATCCTGTCTTATTAGCATTGTGAATAACTCACTCCAAAATGGAATAGGAGAGCTATATTAAGTAATTAATTACACTGTAGCATAGTTGTTAATACAAATATAATCTTTCTTCATCTTCACCAAATAAACTTTAGTAAGTGTTAACTGACATCATTGTGATTTTTCTCATTTTATTCCTATGGAGAAAGGCAATATTTTTTACTCCAATAGTTCATGGAAAATCTACGTCATCCTGTAGTAAGAGAATTAATTGTTGTTTACTGACATACTAAAAATTTTAAATTACTATGCTTTACAAACATTAGTTAGTTTTCCACTCATGATGTGAGGTAAATGCATGTTTTTAGACCTTTTATTTTTCTTTTTAGGAAAATCTATTGCTGTGGGGTTTCTGTGGGGTAAAGTGCATTATTCAGCATGCGGTCTCCACATGACATTTTATTTTAAAGGATAACTATGGAAATTGCTTTATATTTCTTAGAGTTGAATTCTAGAAATAGAATAAATTTTAGTAACAAATAGAAAATAAATGGTTTCTCAGCTTATATAAATCTAAAAATATATTTTAAATTATTTATATTTTTTTTCAGGAGATAGATAAAACTACCTAAAATTAATTATAAAGAAAAATATAATTGGATATATCTTAATGCTTATTTGTTGCCTATCTTCCTCTCAATGATTTACTTAATTTTAGGTAATATCAGGGTCTAGAATTCATTTATAGTTATTCAAAATTAGATGAAAACAAGGAAATACTCCATGGTTTAAATCAAGAAACATGAGTAACAGGGTTATATCCTCTTACCATGCTTGCTCAATCTGTGTGCTGAGAATGTGAGAATCAGAATTATTTGAAAAAGAATGTGGCATCAAGGTTGGAGAAGGTCTTATTAACAACATGCAATATGCAGATAACACAATCTTGCTTGCTCAAAGTGAGGAGGACTTGAAACACTGGCTGATGAAGATCAAGGATTGCAGCCCTCTGTATGGACTATGACTAAATGTAAAGAAGACTAAAATGCTCACAAATGGACCAATAGGTAACATCAGGATAAATGGTGATAACATTGTAGTTGTCAAGAATTTTGTATTACTTGGATCCACAATCAATACTCATGGAAGCGGCAGTCCAGAGCTTAAACGATGTATTGCATTAGGTAAATATTTTGCACACAACCTCTTTTAATGACTGAAAAACAAGGATGTCCTCGTGCTGGCTCAAGTGCACCTGATCCAAACCATGGTGGTTCCCATTGTCTCATATGCATATGAAAGTTGGACATTGAAGAAGGAAGACCAAAGAAGAATCAATGCATTTGAATTGTTGGGCTGGAGAAAAATATTCAAAATATCATGAACTGCTAAAATGACAAAGATATCTATCTTGGAAGAAAAATGGCTAGAGTGCTCCTTAGAGACAAGGATAATACAACTTCAGCTTACATACTTTGGACATATTTTTTGTTTATACTTTTAACTGTTTTATTGACATATAATTCAATTTTAGCAGTTTTATTAACATATAACTCACATATCATACAGTTTAATCATGTGAACATAAACTTTTGAGCATTTTAGTAACATGGGTTCTGACATAAAGTTTATTGTGCCAACCTGGCCACTAAACACATGTGGGGTTAATTGAAGGACAGAGAGATAAATGGCTCGGTGAGCCTTGCCTTTCTAGTTCTTGGGTCTCTTGCTTTGTGATGGTCGGACCAGGGTGCAGCTGCCTTAGCATGCTTCAACTGGCAAAGCTCACTTCCTGTGAGACATCTCTGAGGAGAAGCCACATGGATCTACCCCGATGCAGCCCTGGGTACTGGAGCAGCCTCATGGAGACCCCTGCCAGCGCTGAAATGCTTACATGTTCACTGATTTGGCTTTCCTCCTGCAGTCAGCATCATTCCGTGTGTTTTGTGAAATGGAGGAGGACTTTGTGGATTGGTGTCGGACATATTGGCTAATGTTGGATTTGTGAGCTTGGGCAGCACTGGGTTGGGCTGTTTTCTTTATGTGCACTTATCCTTTATATAAAATTATCTCTTATACATATGAGTTTCTGTGGATTTGTTTCTCTAAAGTACCCTGAATACCACAAGTTCTTAAACATATTTTCAAGTTGGTATCATCTTCATACTAATATGTTTTACTAGTTCTATAGTGAAATCACATAATAAACTAATTTTGAACATTTTATTATCAACACTTTCACATATAAAGAAAGGTAACAGAATTATGTAATAATCTCCCAGATTCTACAATTAACATGTGCTATATTTGTGAGACTTTCTGCACCTATAAAGAGTTAGAGCCTCAGAAACCCCCTACAGGGTCATTATGAGTCAGAATTGACCTGACAGAAATGATGGTTTTTCAAAATATTTACATGATTACGTACCCATCCATTTATCGATGCCTCTTTCTAGCGATTCATGCATGTCTTTATAAGCAATGATACCTTTCTGTTCAGCCAAAGAAACGTGCAAGCAACTCTTCTCTGTCAAGGTACACACCTGAGGGAGCACAATGCAAATGACTTACTCCTTCTCTCCCCTCAGTTCCTTCCACTTCGTAAGGCATCCCATAGTGGAAGCAGCTAGGGGATTTTTGTTTGTCTGTTGGTTTCATTATTTTTTTTAAATCGTTTTATTGGAGGCTCGCACAATTCGTATTACAAAACATACATTCACCCGCTTTGTCAAGCATATTTGTGCATTTGTGCCCTCATCATTCTCAAAACATTTGCTTTCACCTTGAGTCCTGAGTATCAGCTCCTCATTTTCCCACTCTCTCCCCGTCCCCCACCCTCCTGAACCCTTGATAGTTTATAAATTATTATTATGTTGTCATGTTTTACACTGTCCGACGTCTCCCTTCATCCACTTTTCTGTTGTCCGTCCCTGAGAGAAGGGGTTATATGTAGACCCTTGTAAGCAGTCCCCCTTTGCACCCCACCCTCCCGGTATCGCCACTCTCACCACTGGTCCTGAAGGGATCATCCGCCCTGGATTCCTGTGTTTCTCATTCCCATATGTGCCAGTGTACATCCTTTGTTCTAGCCAGATTTGTAAGGTAGACTTGGAATCATGATACTGGGTGGGGGGAGGGTGGCAGCACTGAGGAAATAGAGGAAAGTTGTATGTTTCATCATTGCTACACTGCACCCTGACTCGCTCGTCTCCTCCCCACGACCCTTCTGTAAGGGGATGACTTGGGACATGTTTGAAGGTGAAACCTGTCCGTGGAGAAGGGCAGCATGCTTGGTACTGTGGAGGGCAGCGAGTAAGAGGGAGGTCCTCACAGAGTGGCTGTAATGTAAGGACGGCTCTGTGGCAGCTCACAGCTACACACACACACATGCACTTAAATATGCATATATATGAGCGTCATATATATTGTAGGATAAATTACATCACCTTGTCATTGTATTTTTCCTTAAGTTTTTTAAAGTTCCTGCATGTGTATATTGATATCATTTATGTTGAGAAACTATAGTTGTTATTGACTAAATTTAATGTTGCATTTGTTTTTACCAAATTAACAAAGCAAAACAAGTTATTTTGCTAGTAAAGAGTGGTCAGGCCATAAATTAATTTGTTTCTGTCCAATTTAAAACTTGTCAAACAATGTGTGACAATTTTTCCAAAATACTATAACCTTACCTTATCTACATGATTGTTACCACGGGTTTCTAAAATTTGAAATAATGATTTCTTTAGGAAGTATTGAAAAGCTCCCTTTAAAATTTTTTTTAACCTAAATAAGTGCCTACCAAGCTATTTTACTATCTAGAAACTCAAAGGAGTTTATACATGTGACTATTTAAATTATAACACACATTTAATATAGTAAAAGCTGAAAACAGTAGAGTTGGTTTAAAAAACTTCATGACAAAATAAAAAAACCTTCATGACAGGCTGGCATAAAAATAATAAAAGTTTAAAATAACTAAGCAAATATGTTCTTGTTAATTTCACAAAGACACAGAGTGCTACCTAAAATTGCCCAATATGAAATGGCTAATGTTTATCAAATTAATGATCTATTTATTCAGCAAATATATAGTGTTATAATTATTTAACCCATACTTGATTAAAATACATATAAATATAGCACTTTATAAAGGTGTATTCTATAGAGTTCCAAAATTCTATAATTTCCATCTAAAAGCAAAGTATCCATTGCAAAATAACTTATTTATTATTACTTGTATATTTAGAAATACCTGAAAGTAGCATAAGGTCATTTAAAAGAAAGAAAATACCAATATAGATGTCCAATAGACTGAATCTTGATGTTGAACAAAAAGTATTTAAAACAAATAGAAGAAATAATTAAATAAAAGCTGAGTAAAAATGTCAAAAGTCAGCTAGGAAAGTCAAAATAACATATAAAATGGGTAGGCACCTAGAGTTAGACAGCCCAAAAGAAAGAATGCTCTCAGAATATCTCAAGCTGGAAGAATTACAGGAAAAAAAATGGGCCTCCAGTTAAAAAATATTGAAAGATCTTATGGGCAAAATAGTGAATGATGCAGAATGTATCCATAGAAGATGAAAGGAATGCACCAACTGACTATATTAAAAAAAACCGATAGAAATTCAGTCACCTCAAGGTCTATCGTGTGATCAAGAACCAATAGTACTGAGGAGGCAGTCACACACCAGGCTCCATGCATTGACAGAATACCAACTGGGATGTTTCAGCAAGATGATGATGCACTGGGAAAGAGCTGGGTCTCTTTCTGTGCTCGGCGCAGCCATGGCTCGTGGTCCCAAGAAGCATCTGAAGCGCGTGGCTGCTCCGAAGCACTGGATGCTGGACAAGCTCACTGGCGTGTTTGCTCCTCGTCCATCCACTGGTCCCCACAAACTGAGAGAATGTCTCCCCCTGATTATTTTTTTAAGAAATAGACTTAAGTATGCTCTGACAGGAGATGAAGTTAAAAAAATTTGCATGCAGCGGTTCATTAAGATTGATGGCAAGGTCCAAACTGATATAACCTACCCTGCTGGTTTTATGGATGTCATCAGCATTGACAAGACCGGAGAGAATTTCCGCCTGATCTACGACACCAAGGGTCGCTTTGCTGTTCATCGCATTCCTCCTGTGGAGGCGAAGTACAAGTTGTGCAAAGTCAGAAAGATCTTTGGGAGCACAAAAGGAATCCCTCACCTGGTGACTCACGATGCTCGCACCATCCGCTATCCTGATCCCCTCATCAAGGTGAATGACACCGTTCAGATTGATTTGGAGACTGGGAAGATTACTGATTTCATCAAGTTTGACACTGGTAACGTTTGTATGGTGACCGGAGGTGCTAACCTGGGAAGAATTGGTGTGATCACCAACAGAGAGAGACATCCTGGCTCGTTTGATGTGGTTCATGTGAAAGATGCCAATGGCAATAGCTTTGCCATCCGGCTTTCCAACATATTTGTTATTGGAAAAGGCAACAAACCATGGATTTCTCTTCCCCGAGGGAAAGGTATCCGGCTCACCACTGCTGAAGAGAGAGATAAGAGACTGGCTGGCAAACAGAGCAGTGGCTGAAATGTTCTGGGTGATGGACATGGAGAGATCTCAAAAGGAATAAATACAGCATAATTTAAAAAAAAGATGATGATGCACTAGAAATGCAGAGGGCAGATACCTGGCAAACTAGTAGGAGGATGTCCATGTTTATGCCCATTCACAAGAATAATGATACAACAAGATATAGAAATTAGTAACCATTATTATAAATATCACATGCAAATTAAATTTTGCTGAAGAGGATACAAAATCGAGATGTTGCCAGAAATTGAAGTTATATTTAGTAGACTTGGAACTAGGGATATTATTGCTAATAGCAATGGATCTTGAATGAAAGCAGAGAGTAACAGAGGTATTGACTTGTGTTTTATTGATCATGCAAAGGCATTTGACAGCGTGCATCATAACAAACTATGGATAACCTTGAGCAGAATGTGAGTTCCATAATATTTTATTGTGCTCATTTGGACCCTGTGCAAGGACCAAGAAACATTCATTTGAATAAAACCAGACAGTTCTGCTCGATTTAAAATCAGGAAAGGTGTGATTCAAGTTTGTATCCATTCACTATACTTATTCAATCTGTAAACTGAGCAAATAATTCAAGAAACTGGATAATATAAAGAAGAACAGGTGTCGGAATTGGAGCAATGCTTTTAGCAACATGCAGATGACACAGCTATGTTTGCCTGAGAGAAGGGACATTCAAAGGGCCTTCGGGTGAAAATGAAATCCGGTAGCCTCCATAATGGATTGCAACTCAATATAAAGAAGCCCCCAGTCCTCACAACTTAGCCAGTAGGTAACATTAGGATAGAGGCAGAAAAGGTTGAAGTTGTCCGGGACTGCATTATTCTTGAATCAAAAATTAGTAGTCAAGAAATCAGGGGCCAAAAAACTAAAGCTTTATCATACTGGGCAAATATGCTGCACAAGATGTTGACGAGGAAGGCTGTCCCTTTGAGAACTGTGAGATGTACATGACCGAAGTCATGCATGCAAAAGTTTGACAAGAAATTAGGAGGGCCTAAAGAATAATTGACCCTTTTGAATCATGGTGTTGGCAAAGAATTTTGAAAGTACTATGGACTTCAAAAGGAACAAATGCATTTGTTATGAAAGAATTACATCCAGAATGCAACTTCGAAGCAAGGATGGCAAGCTTTTGTCCGATGCACTTTTGGACATGTTGTCAGGAGAGACCAGTCACTGGAAAAAGACATCATGCTTGGGATATATAGGGCTGGCAGAAAAAGGATTCTGCTCAAAGAGATAAATTGACAAAATGGAAACAGCAATCGGTTCACATATAATAATAATTGAGAAAATGGCACAGGACTGGACAGTATTTTGTTCTGCTCTACATATGTAACTGTGAGTCAAACGTTGCTAGGTAATACTTTACAGCAACAATAATAATTTACATGCTATCTTGAATCATTAAGGTATAAGCTAAAGTCCTGAAAAGGATAAACCAGTATATGTAAGTGGGTACTTATATTATTTATATGTATACACACTTTAATAAAATACATACATGTATTTCTTTTGCCAAACTCTCTGAAACATTTCTACTATATACTTATGTAACCTTATAGTTAAATATTATACTTTTCAGTCTCCTACAACATTTCTTGCTGTCACCTAACTTCTTTTAAGGAGAAATTTCTACCTGACACTTCAAAGGTGAAATGAGCATCAGGTAAGGAAGGGTGTATTTCATTTGCCTCTGCCTTTTATGCTTAAATAAATTGTGGTGTTGGAATTTGTGATTCGAGTAGCCTTAATGTAGGACCTATTGACAAAATTTTAACTAGATGATACCTGCTAGACCATAGTGCCACGGTGAAGGCAAAGGCAGGTATTCAGCTGTTGCGGATTCTGGCAAGAATCCGGTATGCTACACTTGTGATTGCCGCTTACTAGGTCATTAGTATCTTGTTCATGAAATTTGCAAAATAAAACGTTGGCTTGGATATGTGTTTCTTAAACATTCATCTGCAATCTTTCTTCACATTACAATAAATGTGTACACCCCACCATCTAATTGGCTTAAATCAGTTTCTGTTTTAACTCGCTATGTTTGAACTGATCTGAAGGGTTATTGTGTTGGGTAGCCTCTCAGATACCTTTCGAAGATTTCCAACTCCAGTTAATTGTGTGATTTCCTCCCCTTGAAAGTTCACAGTGCAGACAACTTCTAACACAGAGTGCAGTGATTATGCTATATATAAGATTAGAACTTCTTTCTTGCAGATTTACTATACTGACTCTCATTTTCATTGGCATCAATAGGACATCCTGCTATGTTTTGAATAATTTATGAAGATTTAGGAACCAAACAAACTCAGTTCCAGGACTAAAAACTACTTTGTTTTCTTTCTAACAACCGCATCTGGTTGGAAGAAGATCCTTCAGATATCCATGAGGTGAGATTACAGACTTAGCCAGCCATTGAGAGATCCTAATGGAGAGCTTCCAGATAAACTATGATTAGAATCCTTTCTGAGAGAACTTGTGAGATAATAAAAATGCCCTGTTATAAAATATTAAGTTTGTGATAATTCAGAATCTTGAGGCATAACTAACATTACCATCTATTTAATTATCTTAATACATTCACCATGATGTTCAGTGCTATCTATGATTTTCTTTAAACTGGCAATTGTGACAGTTATTTTTCAGTACAATCACTTTCCCAGTGTTGACCACATAGTTGCTGCCTATTTAACAAAGCTTGAAACTCCCCCTACACATTTCCCTTTTTTCTCTGTTAACATCCTAACACACACACAACAGCATCATCTTTTTGTCATTATTGATTCTTCAAGGATTAACTTCTAAAATATCCGTCTTACCTTCTACTCTCCTTTTCACAGTCTAAGGAAGACTTTAAGAAATAAGAGTCAGCTCAGTATCAAACAAAGAGCATGCAGTTATTTTTAAACTTTGAAATGGGTTCTGATGTTAGAATGTTATCAACTATAGAATACATAAAAGTAAATTATTAAAAACAAAACCCTACTTCCTCAAAATAAATATTTTCACCTGAACAACCTTAGTAAATTCTAATGGATATTTTAAAAAGGAATTTACCATATGACAGATTAAAAGATTTTAAATATAAATATTACTAAAATATGAGCAAAACATCCATCAATATGATCTTTTATACAAAAAAAGCTTAAATAGAAAATATTGGATCTCAGAATGATAAGCTATTTGAGTTACAGGATCATTTAATAAATGGCTCAGCTGTAAATGGTAATTTTTTGCATTTTATTTCTTACAGGAAAGAATGCTTGATGAGTCAATTCCTATGTGAAATTTTATTTAATAGAGTTTCTGGAGTCTTTTTCATTATTATATGATATTTTTAGGCTTAGCACATTGAGCATAAGTGTGGATATGTTTTCAGTGGGGAAAAAGTGATTTTATCTTTACCTACAAGATGGTTTTCTGTTAATTTCCATACTGAAAATAAGGAATTCATTTATTTGAATATGTTTTGATTATATTTTTGACAACTTAAAATGATTACTTTGAGTTCTTGTGAAATTTTCATGTGCTTGTTTAGTTGTAGAAAATAATTAAACCTTTATTTCTGCCTATGTAACTGTCAATCAACATTAGCTCTAAAAAGTTGCTTTAACATTGATGGTTTCAGAATAATGAAATGAACTACATGCCTATATTACAGTATTCATAAACTGCTATTGCTTTATTTTCTTCATTGTACCTAGAAATGTATTATAACATAAATCCATTTTTATTATGTTACCCAGTCTTCTTTGTACATTTAAGGACATCTATATAATAAGTGAAATGTTTCTGGATATATGATAGTGACTAACGATAAAAATAGTATGCTATACATCTCTTTTTTAGGAAATATCCCTCCATGTAAAATATAATGCTTTTTAAAATTAAATTCTTCAGGAATATTCCCTGTAATTTATGCATGCCTTCAAAAATGTAAATAGTTCCTTGTTATCTAATTGTATTTAAAGTTATGGCCTCAATTTCATGATATACTTTCATTTGTTTCTCAATTCAGAAAAGATTCATATTGTCCTGAATGTTCCTTTGAGACCTGCCTGGAAACCAGCACCACAAGGTGGAGAGGATCAGCAGTTTTCCTTAAGGTATGCATCGCAAAAGATGTCTAGGTTAAGTAAAAGAAAAGGAAATACACAAAATCCAACTAAAACAAACTTTCACAAAGTAATAAAATGATTAAGTTTCTTTAAAGTGTACCGATCATGACTCATTACTAAAAATAATAATGTGTTGAGAAAAGATAAGAATCCGTGGTTCCAGCTCATGGTGACCCCATGTGTGTAAGTAGAACTGTGCCTACAGGAGTTTTCATAGCCGAGTCTTCAGAAGTAGCTAGTCAAGCCTTTCTCCATAGGAGCTTCTAGGGACATTGGACCATACAAATGTAAATGGTATGCTACTCTAAACATTAGCAGTTGATTGCCATAATCTTTTGTACCACAGGTATAAAAAAAAGTACAATAAAGCCAAGTGCAATGAAAAACCTTGACAACTCCAGTCTTCTCTCCTTTCATCCTGAGTTTGTCTATTGGTTCAGTTGTGGGGATTTGGATTTTCTTTATGTTGATTTATAATCAGTATTGAAGCTATAATCTTTGATCATCATTAGCAAGCTCTTCAAGACCTCTGCTTTCAAAAACCATGCTTTTATCTGCATATTACAGGTTGTGAATGGACTTTCCTCCCAGCCTGATGCCACATTCACTTTACATAGTATTTCTTAGATTACTTGCTCAGCATACAATTTGAATGAGTACAGTGAAAGGAAACAATCTTGACAAATCCTTCTCTGATTTTAAATCATGAAATGTCCCCCTGTTTCATTTATACAATCCATGTACATGTTCCACATGAACAAAATGAAGTATTCTGTAATTCCTGTTCTCTCCAATATTATGTATAACATGTTATAGCTCATCCTTGAAAGCCATGGCACAGTATAAAACAGAAATACATAACTTTCTGATTCCTGCTGTTCTCAATCAAGACTCATCTGACATCAGGAATGATATCCTTTGTTCTAGGTCTTCTTCAAAATCTAGTATGTTCTTGACACAATGGATGTATGGATGGATTGTGATAAGAATTGTATGAGCCCCCAATAAAATGATATTTATTCTAGTATGAATTACTGGAAGTTCCCTATCAATGATCTGTTATACTGCTGCACTTTTAAATTATCTTCAGCAAAATATTACCTTGCACATTATATTAATTATATTGTTGGTTAATTTCTGCATTATGCTGCACCAGTTATTTGGAATGAGTAAATATATGGGACTTTTCCAGTTAACTTTCAAGAAAGTCAAGATAGCTGTTTTCCAATTTCTTTTGATAGACCAATTCAATTTCTAATACTGTATCAGTTTTTATAAACATTCCGATTAATATTCAAGAGGAGCCTGTTTTCTGCTAATGTCTGCAGTGTAGTTGTGAGTTCTGCCTTCCATAGCGTCAATGTTTGAACATTTGTGATCTCTTGAAATGGCTCAATTTTGACCAACTCCTTTGATATGGTGTCCGTATTTATGGCTTCCATTTTCCTTTGTTGCTTCTTGGATATATCAACTAGGATGACCTTATCCATAAAATGGTCCCTCCTAAGTCCAAAGTATAGGAGTTGAAATCTTGTCATCCTTGCCTCTAAAGAGAATTCTGGCTAGTCTTTCAAGACAGATTTGTTTCTTCTTCTGGCATTCTATGGAACTTTAATATCCTTTAACAGCAACAGATTATGTATGCATCGATTCTTTTTCCAAATTTCTTATTCAATATCCAGCTTTCACATGTATAGAAGGCTATTGAGAATATTTGACTTGGTCAGGAACACCTTAATCCTCAAAGTGATATTCTTGATATTCAACACTTTAAAGAAGTCTTGTATAGTAGCTTTGTCCAACTTAATGCTTCCTTTTATATTTTTATTGTTGCTTATATTAGCATTGATTGTGGATCCAAGCAAGGTGAAATGCTCGACAAATACTATCAAAGAATATAAATTAAAAAGTGTCAATCTCATTTAAACATAATATTCTTTAAGTGAACAACTCAACAATATTCTATGCCTAACAACTGCAGTTAAATAATACCTACACATTAATCCTATCAATATATTCCTCCATCTGTGAAAGTTTGTAAGCCAGCCACTTCATTACCTTATCCACCCAACTTGGGATATCAAATATATATATCTCCAATATATATCTCCAATATATATCAAGCCAGGAGACAATCATATTCTTTGATGTGATGAATCTTCACTCCAGCTGGGACCTTGCAATTCTGCATCCACTAGCAAAGTAAAATCCGAACAGGCCACCCATAAAGTCAGCAGCACTAGGGACTAGTTCACAGGCTTAAATATCTTCATCTGGTCAGGTTCTGGTCAACTTAATGTGGGACACCACACTTAGCCTTATCAAGGTGCCCATTGGTTACCTTGCATTTAGACTATGAGCAGCAGCACCATAACAAATTCTTAACAACCCTAACTCCCTTGGGCTAGGTCATGAACTTCAAACCTGTAAACCTGCTCTTGACTTCTCCTCTCTTCCCTGTGAAACTGGTCTATGGTGTTAGTGGGCAGACTCAACCTGTCTCTTGATTGCTGTGTTTCCCTCACTTACAATCATCACATGGATCCAAGTGGTCACCAAGCAAGCATTTCAGCCTGTCCACAGGCTGGCTCCTTTTAACACTTCAGTCCTAGAGCAGAGAGTTCCTTCCACGGCTCCATTTTTTTTCTAGCTTTTGACACAAACTACTAGTTCAAGATTCAAAAAGCCAAAGGTTCCTTTTTTTTTTTCTTCAATCTCTCAACAGTCCCCTACGTAAGACTCTTCACCTTTGAATATCCGTAGCACTCATTACACTGGATGGGGCTCAGCTTTTCAGAGCCTTCTTTTCAGGCATGTCCTAACCCATTTAAAGATTCAAATTAATGGCTAAAGGCAAGTGGGCTTACAAGCTATCTATTTTCATACTCCTCAATAATCACTTCTATCAATCAATATATCAATAACAATAAACAGAAGAAAACAGTATAAAACATAGTACAATCAGATCCTAGACTCAATTCTTAAAACGATCAAGTTCAACTTGATCTATTTTATCTCAGTCCTTATCTAACCTATTCCATTGGTACAAAATATGGCTTAAGGCCTCTGACTGAATCAAACCAGGGCCAGAATTTCTGCCAGTCTTTTTGACCCCCTGTCAGCCATTTTCACTAAGTAGCACGGTCTCTGAGAAATTCAAGGAGCAATTTTGTCCCTTGAGCTCAAAATGTACATTAATAATATTCATAGATTCCAACCCTTAGCTCAGTATTCCATTTCAAACAGGACTATCCAAAGATTACAACCAAACAAAATAATAAAAACTTTAACTTCCTATATTCTTTTCAGAAAGCAACGTAGTAAGCTACATGGCCATATCTGACCTCTGGCTAGCCAAAGAAGAAACACAACCATGATGTAGAGGTCAAACAAGATTCCATTCTCCATCTCCATGATTTGTTTCTCTAGTAGCTCACTCCCAAGGTACCATAATGTGTCCGTCCATGTTGACTAGAGAAACAAATCCAGAGACACTCATATGTGTATAAGAGAGAACTTTATGTCAAAGAGAAATTGTACTCCACAAGTCTGATACTAGTCCAAATGTCTGATACAAGTCTATAAATTCCTCTTCAGACTCACACAATACATGCAATGACACTGAATGTGGAAACATCACAGGTCAATCAGTGGAAAGTCTTGTGATTCCAGTGGTGGTAGAAGTATCTTAGCATTCGCATGTCTCTCCACATGGCTCCTCTAGCTCCAAAGTTCTGGTTGCCATCGGCATAGCTTCATGTGTCTTGTCAACAAGAATGCCTCACAGGGAAACAAAGCACAGAAAGAGTGTCTCCCACATCCACGGAGGAATACTGGAGTTCCCAGAATCCTCAGGAGAAGGCCATGCCCACACAGTGACTTCATTGGCTATGACTAGATTGACAGGCTAGACTCCACCCCTTCACAAGTAGACTCCAGATTATGTAACTACCACAAATTGCCAGATATAGACAAAATAGAAAGACTGAGTTCTTAAATAACCTTCTTTTACCACCATAAAATTATTTAAGAATTCAGCTTCTTTTTTCATTTTGCCATGTTCAGCTGGTTTCGTTGAGTGGTTAGGGACTTGGAGGGGCATAATTAAAAATGTGTGACAAGGAGTTATGGGAAGAGGTATATAGATGGACCTCTCTGAACAGGCCAAAAATGTGAAGATTTTTGTGTATTTTGTGAATCTTCCCCAAAGGTTTACCTCTGAGGAAGAGGAGTTTAAATATCAAGTGGATATGATGACAATTTCATTGGAAACCAGTTATCATTTTTCACCAGCCACTCTTGACACTGCCCAATGGGCACATGAACAAAGTGGTCATCATGGCAGAGATGGAGGTTTTACATGGGTTCAGCAACATGGGCAGACTTGTACTTATCACAGTACTGAATCAGCCTGCTGCATGGGCCATAACTAAGTTACATGAATAGGATCACTCTTAGGGGAAGTCACCCAGTAACCTGGTAGCAATTTGCTTGTATAGGGAAAAGGCAGTTTTCTTCTTAGAAAGATGCTTTCTTGATGGGGAAGAGATACCTGCTTAATGCAAATTTGGCTTCCTTGCACATAATGTTTTTTCAAAACTACTATTTTTGGATTAACCTTACCTGTAGGCATTATGCCTTATCTATTGGCATTGTATCAGATCCAAAAACTCATTTCACAGTATATGACGTACAGCAATGAACCCGTGCTTATAGAATCCCCTGGATTTCTCATGTTCCTCAATATCCTGGAAAATTGGCTTGATAGAATGATGAATTGGCTTTCACATGATCCAATTATGGCACCAGCTAGGTGGCAATTCCATGTAGAAATTGGGGCAATGAGCTCCAGGGAGCTTGATATTCTCTCAACCAGTGACCAATATATGGTGCTCTGTTTCTAATAGCCAGTATTTATGGGTCCAGAATTAAAGGTGTGGAAATAAGAATGGCACCACTATTATTCCTAATCCCCCGGCTCTTGCAGCACTATTGCTTCCCTTAACAGTGGCCCCTATGCTCGCCTGATATGAAGGTCCTGTTTCAAAGGGAAAGATATTTCAACCTGGTGAAACAACACCAGTTACATTACACTGGAAATTATGAATGCCCCCTGTCCATTTGGGGCTCCTCAGACCTCTGGATCAAGGTAAAGAAGGATGATACTATATTGAGTGGTGTGATTAATCACAGCTCCAAGAGGGAATCTGATTGGTATTACTTTTAGAAGATAAAGACTAGTTAAGGTCATTTCTTAGTATTATACCATGTTCTATGGTTAAAGTAGGAGTTAAACTACTGCAACCAATTCTTGCATGGGTACTAATTGTCCAGACTAAGTATCCATAACTACTAATTATCCTCAGGAGTGAAAGAAGCTTGGGTCACACTGACAGGAAAATAACCAGGACTAACTGAGGTGCTGGCTGAATGCAAAGGGAATGCAAAATGTTAGTACTAAATAGCTATTAAGGCCATGATGATTGGTTGTAGAGATGTGGGCTGTGATTGAAATTATTTTCTCTTTAGATGTCTGCATGAAGTATTGTTTTGTTTGTTTATGAAATAGAAGCTATAACTTAGGCTGGTGCATTTTCAGTTTTGCACGTGTGAGTCATGTGAGTTGCTATTGCCTCTGTTTGGCAGCTGTGCATACTTGTGGAGGTGTATATAATGCCAAGTTGTCAAAGGATGGTCAGAGAGAGTTTGGTGTCAACTCGTCTTGATGTTGCAGCCAGGTGGTTCCGTTTTCCTTCCATAGTCCCCACAAGGGCTAGCCCAGCTTTGTAACCTGATAATGCCCCCCTTTAAGGTATGGCATCAGTGCTATAACTATAAATGAATGCTAGGCGATGTCGCTCTTATTGCTGGTGTAGATTATATATCAGTCACCGCTGGTCTCCTCTCCCCTGGCACAGCCTGCCATTTCCACCTGTCTCTGGTCCCCCAGAGCTCCTCGGTGAGGCCCTTTGTAACCACCACTTACACTATGCTGTAGTTGTGGCTGCCACATTTGCTTCCATAAAGTTGTCACCTGGTCTTGCCCTTCTGCTTAATTATACAAATGAGCATACCTAGGTCTAACAAGATTAATGAGGTAAAATGAAGACCATAAGAATAAGGATTGGACATAGTCAAGAACTAGAGGCTAGTCACATGTTTCATCAGTGTTATTCTGCACCCTGGGTAAATCACCCCTACCTTGTGAATATTCTGTG
Organism: Tenrec ecaudatus; assembly: GCF_050624435.1. Taxonomy (NCBI): domain Eukaryota; kingdom Metazoa; phylum Chordata; class Mammalia; order Afrosoricida; family Tenrecidae; genus Tenrec; species Tenrec ecaudatus. Next base: position 240,545,090 of record NC_134531.1, read on the forward strand.
AGAGGCTGTCCAATTATCTTACAGGTCGGTTTTGGGTCTTCACTTTATCTATGCTCCTTCACATCAATTTGATTGCTTGTTTTTGAACTTCTGATATGCATTGATATAGATTCCTTCCATGCTGTAAACTGTTCTCTTTATATATATTTATAAGTGCTCTGGTTTGTTTCTCTAGAAAACTCAGCCTAATTCACTGGAGGTCAACTTATTTACTGCCAGAAAACCGAGCCTGATTCACAGCAACCTTATAGGATGGAGTGGAACTGCCCCTGTAAGTTTCCAAGGTTAAATATTGTAGGGAAGTCCAAAGTCTTATATTTCTCTTATGGAACATCTGGGCTTGAAATGCTGACCTTGGGATTAGAACCTCAAAGACTCAAGTGTAAATCAGCAGGGGTCCATTTCAGGAAGCTAGAAATCTGAACTGCAGGCAGTAGCTCTAGGGAAATATTCCTTCTGTAAGTTTTTAAAGAAAATCTGTCTCTGCTTTTTTGGTTTCAGATTTTAGTTTTCCTGGGCCTGTAGCTGCTCTGCCTCAGTTGTTTTTAGATAGTGTGTGTCTTCTCAATGTATCTGCTTTCTTTTTTATACCTAATCTTCTTTTTCTGTATCAAAAACTATTGGTTCAAGACATATTCTCCAAGAATGGTAGTCTCATTAGAACAACAAGATTCACTGGTCACAAATGGAATCAATCCAGATATATAAGGGTTCGAATTTAGCATACATATTTTTGGGGGAAGTCCCATTCCAACCATAACACTAGAATGCAATTGAATTCTTCAAATTTGGCAAAATTACAGCATTTTCTGTATGTTCCACCAACATTATACATTTTCTTCCATCTCTGAACATGTGAAGAGATTTATTTATCTTACCCTATTTAAATTTTGTTCTTTTATAATTCTTTATAACATTGCTTTTATGAAATGTGTTATGGGAACAAGAATGATAGTACTGATGCAATGTCTAATATCATAAAAATTTCCAAAGAATTGTTCGATAGGTAGAGATAGATATTCATCACTGTTGACACATCTAATGGGGAAAACACATATATGTATTTAAAAATACTAATAAACTATTCAATATGTTAATATTTTACTCAAAATGTATGTTTTGAAGAAGAAACATATTTACAATGGAGAAAATTTGATAATTAAATACAATTTCATTGATATAGGAGCTCAGGAGCTGTCATGATAATTCTTGGAGTACACAAGCTGAAATTATGGAGAATTTATTTCTGAAAAACTTGGGAAGGGATTGCATTAATTATTTGTTGGATAATAATACAGTCTTCTAAGCATGGCCCTAAACTCTGCAGATTCTTGCCTCCTTTCTGCTCTTTCCGGGTCTATTCTCTACAGCTGCAGCCACTGTCACCATCTTTCATGGATATTATCAACAGCTCTGTGGTAGGAAGATGGCCAGGTTGAATAGTGCCTGATATGTTTCATTTAATGGCAATATAATGATGTTATTATCTTGCCATATTTTTAAATGACATTAAAGTTACCTTAAATCTCATGCATACTTAAATGTTGCTGGTTTTAAATAATGTCTCAAATCAGGTTTATTCAAATTACTTAGTCCTTAAAAGTGGATATGAAGTAAAGTTCATAGAGGTTTCATTTCTGATAGTTGATCATTCTAACTGAACCACGATAAGCTTATCCAACTATTTTTCTTAATAAGAGTGTGTGAAAAATGTTCCTTCTATAAAAATGCATTTCCCATTGAAGTTTAATTACTGGAATGATGATTAAAATTTAGCTCAAAGGTAGCACTCTTTATGCAGATGTATGCCCAAAGGTGTCGAAAAGGTGAATAGTATTTATTTAAGTTATGGCTGAAAGGTAGAGAAACATACAAGCACAGTAGTTTCAGTCATAGTGGTAAAATAAAACACACAGCCAGTCTCTAATTCCACATGGGTAGGACGATCCATAATCAAGTTCATTGTATTGTCATTGCCTTGGGTGCTGTGGACTAGTGATGAGGAAATGCAATAACTTTTGATTTCCACTAGGGGGCTATTTATTCCTTTACTGCATCTATTCAGTAACTCAGAATTGCCCCCTTCTGATTAGAAGTGGCTCTGTAAACAGTTAATTTCCTTCAAGGGAGAAGTTTGAGTACTAGACAGAAAATGCCAATTATTTCTTTCATTTTAGAAATGTGAGTGAGGGTCATTAAATTTACAGCCTTCTAGCGATCTTTCTTTACACGCACTGCTCCAGCAATTACCTGAGTTTTCGCACTGTATGTGTGCTTTTGCAACATGGACGGACTAACCGAGTGTTTACTCATTTTCAAATTATTAAAAAGTTTAAAACTTATCTATTGCGTTATATGTCATAAAAACATTATTACATGATTCTTTAAAGCAATACCTTGCTGCCAAAACAATAGGATTTTTCCGTCTATTTTACAGGATTGTGTAGAAGGAAAGAAGGAAGAAGTGTCACCAAGAAGGAAACATGATCAAACACAAATTATTTTTAAATAAATATATTATCCATATAGGTAGAGCAATACGCAATATTTGTTTCATGTATGTGTTGAAGATTTTAAAAGAATATATTTTAAATTTAATAATAGGACAAACTTAGGTTTCATTTGCTATTCTTAGTGAACATTGAAAATATTTCTAAATAATTTCAACTTATGATACCACTTGAAAAATTAGTATATATATCCTGGATGGAATAGTGTTCTCTTAAAAATCCTTGCCACTAAGGATTTCCCATTGTACCGTATTTGAAATAAGAATCTTTGCAGATGTGTCATATTAAGGATCTAAAAATGAAATTATCTTGGATTTACAGTGAGTCCTCCATACAATGTCTAATGTATTTATAAGAGCAATGAAACATATAAAGGAAGGCCTTATGAAGACAGAAGTAGAAATTGAAGTTATATACTAAGGAACTTCAGAAGTTCATGGAAAATGGAATTAAAAAGTAAAGCAATTTTTCAAGGAATTTTCAGAAGCCTCTTCATATCTACAAGCCAAAAAATACCAAGTATTATCCATAGCCACCACAAGTTAGGAGACAGACATGGCACAAATTTTTCCTTAGGGTCTACAGAAAGAAAACAAGCTGCTGCCTTCTTGATTTGAAAAAAGCCATAGACTTCATCATAGCAGGAGCCTAGGAGCACAGAGGCTTATTTGATGGGCTGCTAACTGCAACGACAGCAGTTTGAACCCTTCCGCCTCTCTTTGGGAGAAAAATGAGGCTTTGTATCCCCTCAATATTTACAGTCTGAGACCCACAGGGACAATTGTTCTCTGCCTTATATGACCTCTACGAATCAGAATTGACATAATACAGTGAGAGAGTTTGTCTTATTCTTTAGCCTTCAAACCATGGTATTTTCAATTACTTCATATAAAAGTGAAAGCTTGATTGCAGGAAAAAATAATGCATTTTAATTTTTGTGTTGGAAAATAATATTGCCTTCTAGAAGAACAACCAAGTCTATCTTGAAAGAAGTACACCTAGGATGATCTTTTAAATCAAGGATGGCAACATTTCATCTCATGTGTTTTGGATATGTTGCCAGGGAAGACCAATGTCAATGCCCAGAAAAGGACCTCATACTTTTGCTAAGTGGTACATCAGGTACAAAGAAGCCCTTCCTTAAATTTATTGACACAATGGATGCAACAATGGGCTAAAACATCACAATTGTTAGTATGGCTCTGTATTGAACAGTATTTCATTCTGTTGTATATAAGTTTGCTGTGAGTTGGAGCCAACTTGACAGCACCTACCAACAGCCTTGTGTGAGGAAATAAATTTGCTTTTAAAATGAACAGCCTTAAGAATCTATTGCAGTATTGACAGTTACCATGCTATCCTTATATGTAAAGACACATTATCCATTTCTGTGCCATCTTCATGAATATTGTGTTAGGTAGGGTTCTCTAGGGAAACAAAATTAGGATATATATATATATATATATATCACAAAGTAATATAACAACTAATTAGTCCACACAGCATTACAGAGGGCTCAGTTCAACTTACTTCCATAGAGCAGTCCTTCAACTCACGAGGGTTGCTGGGTCCAAGGTTGAGAAAGCAGACAGCTGAGTCTTCTCTCAGGCAATGGAGGCAGTCCACACACAGGCAGCAAACAGCAGGGTGGGTCACCAACAGTCAGCAGCTCAGGAGTTCAGCGAAGCAGGCCTGGAAAGGACATTGAACTCAAGCAATGCAAGATAACAGGATCTACCAGCCTCAAGCTCAAGCGATGTATACCCAAGCAGCATGGTGAAGCAGGTCTCAAAGGAACCTTAACCTCTAGTGACACAATCCATGGGTTTGCTGTCCTACAGGTGGTGTAGCTCACAAGTTGAGACAGAGAACTAGCAAACGCAGCCTCATGCTGGTCCTATCACCAGAGAACAAGAGAGAGGGGAGTGGGCCTTGCTGAGCCATTTATCTCTTTGCCCTTCAATCAAACTGCAACCTTATTATCTCCATGTGTTCCTATTGGCCAGGTTGGCACAATAAACCTGCCTATTACAAATACTAACAATAAATTCCTGGGGTTTTCACAAATATTACAAAAACCATCCTTAATTTTCAACACTTTAATGAGGGCTTATGCAGAAAATTTACACAAAGTAATGCATCTTTTGATTTCTTCACTGCTGATTACATTAGCATCGATTGTGGGTCCAAGTGAAACAGAATACTTGATAACTTCAATCTTTTCTCCATTTATCATGTGAGTAATAGTTCTATAAGTCCAGTTATGAGGATTTTGTGGAATATCGATATGTATCAGCCATGTTAAAAAAAAGTATGAATCTAAGGAATTTAGATGCAAGAAGTTAAATGGAGTGTGGCAGATACATAATCTCCTACTTTCGAAGGAGTGGAGTCTAGCCTGTCAATCAGGTTGCAGCTTGATGACCTCATTTGGAGGCAATATGGGGATAAATATCTCATTTATTCATCTTCCTACTGACTAGCTGGATGTGTTACATTGATGCAGCCAGAGCCCTGGACTGGAGGACCCATGTGGAGACGCATGCAACACTGAGATGCTCCCACCACCACTGAATCCACAAGCCTTTGTACCCACTAGCCAGCGATCTTCCTGCACTCAGTGTCATTGCATGGCTGTGTGAGTCTGAAGAAGAACTTATGAACTACTATCACCATATGGGATAATATTGGACTTAGGGACTTGATCTGGTCTGGGCTGGAATATTTTCTTAATGTACAATTGCTCTTTGATATAAAGTTCTCTCTTACACCTATAAGTGTCTCTGGATTTGTTTCTTTAGTCTACCCTGACTAAAATATGGAAGGTCATAAAATGGAAATATATGCTGTGATAGTTACATAATTTCATGTCAACTTGATAAAAGAATGAAAGTGTGGAGTTTAGCTTGTCAATCAGGTCACAGCCTCCTATGTACATAGCCTACTTAGGAGGATTCTGGCAATTTCTTTCTTTCTCCCTGGATGTGGGCCCTACCGTCTCTCTGCTTCATCCGCCTGTTGAGGAGCCATACTCAGGGATCTGGGAAAGCCATGAGGTGAACTGTATCAGCGTTGAGATGCTTCCACAATCATTGGATCCACATAGTTTTGTACTTACCCAGTTTGTGATCTTTCTGCATTTGGTATCATTGCATGTTCTGCATGTATCTGAAGAAGAATTTATGAAGTAGTAACAGACATATGTGCTAATATTGGACTTATGGTTTTTATCTGGACTGGGCTGGAATATTTTCTCAATATACAATTGCTCTTTGATATAAAGCTCTCTCTTATACACATGAGTATCTTTGGATTTGTTTCTCTAGTCAACCTGGTCTAACACATAAGCTATCTCAGGAAGATTACATGAAAAGAAAGAATGACAGTGAGAAACTGGTGTGACCGTTTAGAAGACAACCTTGGAATAGACTTGTCATTAAAAATCCTCCTTTTTGGTCAGTATATAGTTGCAGATATTTCAGTAGAGGAAAGAGGGAAGAATTAAGAGCTTTAGTTAGTGTCATTACAATGGAACTAGAAATACAGGTGAGGGCTACACTCTAGAAAAATGCATTATACTATTGACTTCTTTTAGGAAAGAAGTTATATATGTCCAGGGGGACAAAAAGGCAATTCCATCAGTATTCTTGGTATAATTCCTCAAACAGAGGAATTTAAACAAACAAATGAAGGCATAAAATGAACTTTATGATGGCGACTAATAAAAATGACAACAATAATAATTAGCATAGTTACCAATTTTAGAAAATTAATCTCAAAAATAGAATGGGTTAAAAATGATACAATTGTTCTAAATCAGAATAGGACACAATATTAAAGTAAACTGCAACTAAGCAAAAGTGTTGTATAGACAAGAGGAATCATAGAGATTCAGAAGGAAAATATTTGTAAGCTGAAATCAAAGTAAGGTATTTTTACTGAAGAACTGAATAATAAAATAATGAATGTGAGCTAGGAAGGCATTAAAACATCGCACAATACACAAAAGCAGAAAATAATCACCTCTACATAAACATTTATTTCAAACACAGTAATAACACTTTTTCATACATTGTGTGGATTGTTATTGGGTAGATGATGAATAACAAGAAGTTATGTGAACTATTTACGCTGTTCATTACCTTATTGTGAAGAAGCAGTGAGCTTTTATTTCCCTATTGGACATAAATGAAGAGATGCATCCATCCAAATATAACAGAACTAGAATGCAATATATCCCTGGTGAGCCAAGTTCTGTAACACACGCACAGCCTGAGAGGAGGCAGGCATCTTCCGCTGCTATACAAATGTGTGCAATGTTTAGCTTACTCGACTCTTCGACAAAACAGTGGAACAGTTGCTTTGTAAAGCAACTTAAAAGTGAATGCTGTTGGTAGTAGGGCAGGAGGAAGGTCAAGGGAGATGGAGGAAAGAGCTAGGAGTCAAAGGGCATTCATGGAGGTCTAGACAAAGACATGTACATGCAAATATATATAGGAGGTTGGGGAAATAGATCTTTGTGTCGATATTTATAGGTCAAGTATTAAGGTGGCGGAAGGACCTTGGGCCTCTACTCAAACACTCCCTCAATGCATGAATACCTTCTTTTATTAAATTGGAACTCTATGATGCTCACTCTCCCGACACAACGGCTGGAGCCAAAGTGGGTGAACAAGTAAATGTGGTGAAGAAAGCTGATGGTGCCCGGCTATCAAAAGAGATAGTGACTGGGGTCTTAAAGGCTTGAAGATAAACAAGCGGCCATCTAGCTCAGAAGCAACAAAGTCCACATGGAAGAACACACCAGCCTGTGTGATCGAGTGGTCCCAAAGGGATCAGTTACCAGGCATCAAAGAACAAAAAATCATATCATTGACTGCACACCTCCATGACAGGATCGCTGAAGACAAATGGGTGCACAAGCAAATGTGGTGAAGAAAGCTGATGGTGCCCGGCTATCAAAAGAGATAGTGTCTGGGGTCTTAAAGGCTTGAAGGTGAACAAGCGGCCATCTCGCTCAGAAACAAATAAGCCCACATGGAAGAAGCACACCGGCCAGTGCGATCACGAGGTGCCCAAGGGACCAGATATAAGGCATCATGCAAAAAAAAAAAAAAAGATATAAGTGTGTGTATGTATGTGTATATATGTGTATATGTATATATGTATGTGTATATATATATTATATTAAATGAAGGAGGAAGTGCAGAGTGGAGACCCAAGGCCCAAGTGTTGGCCAATGGAGATCCCCTCATAGAGGGGCCTAGGAGAGGAGATGGGTTAATTAGGGTGTGAGGTAGTATCGATGAAGAACACAGCTTTCCCCCAGATCCTGGATGCTTCCTCCCCCCAACTACCATGATCCGAATTCTACCTTGCAGGGCTGGATAGGACAGAGGCTGTACACTGGTACATATGAGGGTTGGAGGTACAGGGAATCCAGGGTGGATGATACCTTCAGGACCAAGGGCGTGAGGGACGATGCTGGGAGAGTGGAGGGTGAGTGGGTTGGAAAGGGGGAACTGATTACAAGGAGCCACATGTGACCTCTTCCCTGGGAGAGGGACAGCAGAGAAGGGGGGAAGGGAGACCCCGAATAGGGCAAGATATGACAAAATAATGAGGTATAAATTACCAAGGGCATATGAGGGAGGGGGGAAAGGGGAGGGAAGGGGGGGAAAAAAAAGAGGACCTGATGCAAGGGGCTTAAGTTGAGAGCAAATGCCTTGAGAATGATTGGGGCAGGGAATGTATGGATGTGCTTTATACAATTGATGTATGTATATGTATGGATTGTGGTAAGAGTTGTTGGAGTTCCTAATAAAATGTAAAAGAAGAAAAGAGAAAAAAATGATTAGGGCAAAGACTGTACAGATGTGCTTTATACAATTGATGTATGTATATGTATGAACTGTGAAAAGAATTGTATCAGCCCCAATAAATTGTTAAAAAATAAATAAATAAATAAATAAATAAATAAAATAAATAAATATCTATAAATGGTTGAAACAAAAAAAAGTGAATGCTGTTGAACATTTTTAATAAATCATACTACACAAAAGTACTTTTGCATTGGAGATTTTATAATGATAAATTATAACATTAAAGTTATTTTTATTAGATAATTGCAACAAAAAGCTTATTTTAATGAGTATCGTGTTTGATGACTGTGGTAGAATAAGCATTTGTCATAAGTACTGCTACAAGCAGTGTTGTATAAAAATGTAATGTATACTTCATTTGTACATTTGAATAATTATATCCATTGAAATAATAAGCGTTTCATAAGGTTAATTAGTTAATCAGAAATTTTTCTATGGTAGTCATTATATCATCATAAAGGCCCATCCTTAAATTTGGTCACATCGTTCTAATTACAATAAAAGCTCACTGCCATGGACTCACTACTGATTCACAGTGATCCTACAGGACCCTAGGGAGCTACCCTTGCAAATTTCAGAAACTAACTGTTGACAAGGGTAGAAATCACCATCTTTCTCCCGAGGTGTGCCCAGTGGTTTCAAACTGTCGACCTTACAAATTTCAATCCAATATACCCACTAAGCTACGAAGGCTCCCATCTAACTAAAACAGTATGTACAAATCAGCACTTTGTCTTGATAGCCAACATTAAATTAACTAATGGTGCATTTACTAATGACTACTATATTAGATAAATATCTCATGTAAATTAGTAGAAAAATCAATTCAGAATGGTATAATGTGATATAAAAAACAAATTAAATTGATTCTGACTCATGAGGATCCTGTGTGTAACAGGGTAGAACTGTACCATAGGATTTAGGTGGTTGATTATTTGGAAGTAGATCATGAGACCATTCTTCAGAGTTTCATAGATGTGGATTCAAACCTCCAACTTCTGTCTGTTAACCATTTGCACCACCCATGGATTCGCCTGGAAATGAAAACAAGGCAGTTTGTTACACCTTAAAGGAAACCTGAGATGTCAAGCAGGGTGAGCTGATAGAACCCAAAGACCAAAATGACTGGGCCTTCCTCTTGCACAGACTGAAAAGAATTGAGGATTTGTGACCTCAGAACCCAGGAGAAAGAGACTCCTGGTAGAGGCTAGAGTGAATGGAGACTGCCTCAGACATGGAAAACTCAAATGATATTACATTGCTTCTGCAACCCATATCTGAAATAAGATTATTTTCACTGGATTGAAATTAAAGACCTGGATTGTATTGTTGGGGCTTTCATTTGTTAACCCTGATTTGGGGCAAATCAGTTAGTTACCCCAGCTTCATTTTCCCTAGCATACTAGTAACTACTCAATATATCTGACAAAGTCATCATGGATGCACATTAAGAGAATAGAATTTATTCTAGATAAAACCTTTTAAAAAAACTGTGAAATGGTGTGGTCGTTACACAATTTCATGTCAACTTGATGAAAGAATGAAGGGATGGATTATAGCGTCTCACAATCTCCCTTCCTCCATGGAGGTGGGCACATTATCTGCTTCACCATCCTGTGGAGGAGCCACATGGAGACTCGTACCAACGCTGAAACGCATTCCCTGCCACTGGATCCACAAGACTTTTCACACATTGGCCGGTGCTCTTCCTGCATTCAGCATCACTGCAAGTGGCTGTGTGAGTCTCAAGAAGAATTTATAAACTAGTATCAGACATGTGCTAATATCGGCTTATGCTAATATCGGACTTATGGACTTGATCTGAATGGGGCTGGGATGCTTTCTCAATATTCAATTGCTCTTTAATCTAAAGCTCGCTCTTATACACATATGAGTGTCTCTGCATTTGTTTCTCTAATCATCTTGAACTAACACAAATGCTTTCCTTAATTTTAATTAAAATATGACTATAAATTAAGAATTACTTCATGTATTTATTCAATTTCAACAAACCTGCTCTTTTTTGATTTGTAAAGATATCTTACTATAATGTAAAGCTAGAAATTGCACTTAAGGAATAACTTCCTGTAACAAAAATAAAGAAAAGAAAGAGGAAAATAAAGGGAAATTATCCATGAAACTGTAGGTATTTGTTTTATGAGAGAAGTTTTCAAATATTGGTTATAGTGGCTTAAAATTGTGCCATTGAAGCATTTCTAACATGTAAATACTATACAGAAGTATATAAATATATAATATAGTATTATATATAATATAGTACATAAACACTCTTTGTACTGTTTTTGGATTTTAAAGATATTTTAAGCTCGCACTGGAATAGGGTGAGTGTGTGTATGTGCATGTGGTTCTATGTGAGAGAAAGATTTGGATCAGCCTTGATCCAAGATAGAAGGCACTTTAAATTCATCCAGTGCTATTAAAGAAGTGTACTTTAAATCAGTTTGATTTTATCAAGGCAATTTATTTTGCCCTCATACAAATGTAGGAATGATTTATAATGAGTGCCTTTATCTCATAAAATAACTAAATGAGTTTTCTGCTTCAAAAGTACTTAAATCATACCACTTCCTCCATTTATGCAACAATTTATGCTTTCAGCGGTACAGGCATAATATCAAAATCTGTTATTTTTGTTATCTTTTTTACATACTTATTGTTTATAACTCAGTTTAATCTAATTACTCATGGTTGTATTTTCTACACTCCATTGTGCAGATATCAGCAAAGGTCTTATCTACATCACCATTATCATGAATCACTTGTGAATTACTTGGATTCTGATGCATTTTTATAGCCTCCATTTTAGTTGCTGTCTGGCTTTGCCTCAGAAGTAGCTAAATCTAGTGTTTTCAATTTAGTGTAGCATTTTCAGTAAAAGGTTTCAGAACTCTCCAGTTCTTCCTGCATTTGAGCAAATTACCTTGTATATTTCTCAGAATCACAAGCATCAATTTTTATTTTTGAAATTCTGAAAAATTACGTTCAATTAAAATTCTCATACACACTCCAAAACTAACGCCCTGCCATGAAGTCAATGCTGATTTGTGGTGACCCCTTGTGGGATTCTGAGACTGTAACTGTTTATGGCGGTGTAGTGGTTAACTTTGGGAGCCCAATCTCTCTCCCTCGGAGCTGCTGGTCCTTTGAACTGCTGACCACGCAGATGCCAGGCCAATGCATAACCACAAGACCACTATAAACACTGAAAGTGCAGTGGAACTTAAAAGTATCTTTTCAATAGTTGGATACAGCTCTTTTAACCACAATTACTTCTTAGGTCTTGGACATAATGGCACCAGACTTTCACATTCTCTTCTTTGTTTTTGGTTTCTGACAGTGATGTGCTTTACAAAATGGGCATAGACTTCACATGTCAGAATAACAACACAGCGACGTTAGTCAGCCAAGAGAAGTGACTGGCAGGTGTTAGTGGGTGGGGAAAAAAAGAAAACAAACAACACGTGTTAGTCTCTTGAGTTCTAATAGAATATTTTTGGAAAATGGCAATGCAACAATAGAAAGGGCCCAGTGAGCTGCTCTGTGAAATCCAAGTTATTACTATAAATGTGAACCTTTCATGGAAATAAAGCTCAAGAATTGCAAAGCCATAGTTCTTAAAGTATTGGGTCAGGTTTTTAGGGTGAAATAAACCACATAGTTCAAGTGTCTTAATGCAGTGATAACTATATAAAGATCTTTGTTATAAACAAGTGAATTATTTGTAGATATTGACTAGTCTAAGCCAGCGGATTAGAATAAAGACAATATTTCTGATTGCTCTTCTTGTCGATGCATACACGAGGTAAGAATTCAATCAATTGCATAATATAAACCTCAAGCTGACATCTAGAACTAGTTGTCTACTATACAAAACTTTAAAATATGAGCCTTAAAGTAGATCAACATATTTTCCTGAAAATGGAATTACATTTTACTTGAATATATAAAATGTTTTTGCAAAGTGGCATGGGTATTAACCACACTCTGTATTCTAGTATTGATGTAATCCTCTTGCTAAATAAAATATACAACAATTACAATATAATGCTCTTGCTTCAGGTGCTCTAGCATCACTTTGCAAATCAGAGTAATCCCACATGTTGCGTGGTATTCTAGGCTGTATTCTTTAGTGGAGCAGATAGCCAGGTTTTTCATCCATAGAGTCTCTAAGTGGTTTCAAACCCCTAACCTTTGAGTTAGCAGCTGATGGTTTAACTTTTAACAACTGCATATCACAAAGTTACATTGATTTCAACATACTGTTTAAATGCTCGCGTATTCTCTATTTTTTTGGCTGGAAAAATCCTCAGTCATATCAGAATGATACCATCTTTAAAATTAACTTTCTAGATTTTAAACACATTTTATTTATTCCTCTTTTTCCCTACCTTGCTTATATCACATTATTTATCACCTTCATTTTGTTTCAACAGGATAATCTTCAAAGGAAAATAAAACTTAAATTCTTAAATCTGTACCTCTAAAATCAAAACAATACATGAATGAGTCAAAAAACCAATGAATTAATAAAAATTTAACTCTCGCTTTCTATTTTGTTCTTCAATTTTCTTTTGTCTATATGTTCTTCTGCTGGATCTTCTCATAATGATGTCATTTTAAGGATTGCCTTATCAGCAATGCCTCCTTTGACCCCCCTCTTTATATAGACTGTTCAAATTGATGATTGTTTGGGGGCATAGAATGGGAGCTTGGGGCAACAAAAAATAAAATAGTGCAACATGTGTAACAAAACAGTCTTATCTACTTCTAATTGAAAACAAAACTTTTCACAGCTAAACCAATGAGCAAGAGCATGCTAAACAAAGAGAATATTCAAATTGTCAAGAAAAGACCTAAAAACAACATTTACAAGTAGTGGTCAAAAAGTCAAATGGCATAGAGTAGAACCCCAGACCTCAACGCTAACCCTCTCTAGAAGGAGCGTCCAGATGCAATGCAGTCGAGTTCCAAATCAGTTTTCCCAAACATCGGACAGTGTAAGATATGACAAAATAATAATAATTTATAAATTATCAAGGGTTCATGAGGGAGGGAGGGAAGGAGGGAGGGGAAAAATGAGGAGCTGAGACCAAGGGCTCAAGTAGAAAGCAAAAGTTTTGAGAATGATGAGGGAAACAAATGTTCAAAAGTGCTTGACATTACGGATGCACATATGGATTGTGATAAGAGTTGTACAAGCCCCCAGTAAAATGATTTTTTTTAAAGAAAGAACTGAAAATATATTACCAGTAATTCATTTTTTACCACCAAGTTTTAACCCCAAACTTGCTTTTATACAAAAAATTACACAGAAATTTCAAAGTAAATAACTTGAGTTAAAATAATTTAAATAAGAAACACAACATTAAAAATTTATTTTTAACAACTACAGTTTGGCCCATACTTGAGATTGATGAGGATGTGGATCTGTGAACACAGATGTGGACAGGAGGTATGAAGAGAGAGTCATAAAATCATTTGGTACTTGCTTTTCAGGAGTATTTTCCCTCATTTGCTTTTTTCACTAGGACCTAGCTGGTTTTCTCTTAAAAAAAAAAATCTGTCAATGTGGCCTGCTGTTGGCATTTCCTTAACTGTTTTCTAAAAGGGTTTACTAAATTATCAACAACATATCAATAACAAGGTTAACCCGTTCTTTATCATGGTGATTCTTTTCAAAACACTCTGTCTTAAGCACCATGTTTTAATCTAAAAACAGTATTCAAAAGAGGCACAAAGACTAAGAAAATTATAGCAAAACAATAGGATCACAGCCGCTAAAGGTTTAAACAACAATTACTAACAACGCCAAGTGACCAAAACATGAACTGCTTGTGTTTACAAAAATCACGTGTGGTCAAGTCAGATTCCAATGTTTTGTTGGAGCTCTGATGCAAAATTTGCTCAACATTTCGCGTCAAAATCTGAGTCATGCAAGTCATAGGCTACTGGGGCAGCCCCAATCACATTCTTGAGCCAGGAAGCCTGGCAGGCCTGGCTGACATAGTAGAAAAGGGGAGGGCCCTGGGTCTGCTCCAAGCCAGCCCTGATCAGAGCTGACATGTAGTGGTCGATGTCGCGGTCAGGCACTCCCCAGAGGTTGTCCAGATGTACTTGAGCACGATGTCAGCCACTTCCAAGTCTCCATGCATGGCCAAAGCCGCTCTGCTGCAGGCAAACAGCAGCGTCACTGCCCGGCAGCTCAGAGGTAGGACAGCCTGCCTGTCCAGGAAGGGGGCACTAGCCCTGTGCCTTGCATAGTTATATGAGTCATGCTCTCTCAGGGTCGCCTGTACCTGCTCTCGGTTGGGGACTGCTCCGATCACCCCTCTCCAGCCAGCTTCGCTGCCCAAAGTGCCTCGGAATTCCTCCTCTGTGCTGGACAGGTTATTTTAGGGGTTCAGGACGGAGAAGGTACTGTGCACATCAACGCCTTGGCTCAGCACCAATGATGATCTGGACTCTGTTGATGGGGTAGATAAGCAGGAAGCAGAAGGTGGGCAGACTCATGAGAGAGTCCCTGGAGGCTGGGCTGATTATGTGGAGTACTAATGTGGTCGAGCGCTAGGGTTTTTCTACCTTTATTACATCGGGTAGTTTTGCTGCAGAAGGCCCCTCTCAGGCTTATTAAATTGCAGACGGATCCCGAGTTTCCTCACGTTTCCCACGCCATCTGTTAAGGACCGATCACGTGATAACTCATGATTTTTACACACTGTCTTCAGATGCCGTCTGCTTGGATATATTTTAACTACTTCGTCTATTTAGGTGTTTACATCAGTAGTGAATGTATCAAACTCGATTGTCTTTGTGTTCTTTTTGTTTATTTAGCATTTTAGTGTATTTTGGTCAAATCAAATAGTTACTATTTGTTTGAATTGTTTTGCAAGGAGTTGTGCACTGATCATGATCAAACCTCAGTGAAATGTAAAACATCACCTAAACCATTCAAGTGGTCTCCCGTTACACAAAAAGACATGAAAAATTCTTAGCCCTAATTCTTCTAATTTTTCAAAATAATATGGATTATGTTGATGATTTTATAAGAAGTTTATAATTTCATGAATAATATAGTTCATAAGGGTAATAATGTTCTGCATACATTGCAAAATAGTGTTTCATAATGTGAGATGTTTTACATTCAAAAACTGAAAGTTATAAATAAATATAAAAAGTTGATGAGATGTAAACCCATTTATGGTTTAATGCAAAAAAAGCCTAACAGCCGAAAAAATACACGGCCATTTGGGTAAATTGGTAAAAAAATATATCCGGTCTTTAATGTGTTAAGAGTCAGGATTGCACCATGGCAATGAGTTGAATAAGATAATATTAAAACACAATGATGCCACTGTGAAGACGAAGGTGTGCCTGACTCGATCGATGGTATTTTCAACTGTCTCATATGATTGTAAAGTGGTCAATGAAGGAGGAAGGCCAAAGAAGAATTGGTGCCATTGTATTATTGTATTGGTGAAGAATACTGAATATACTGAAGACTACCAGAAGACCAAACAAGTCTATCATGCAAGAAATACAGCCAGAATGTGACTTTGAACTAAGGATGGCGAGGCTTCATCTCATGAACTTTGGACACACAACCAAGAGGAGGACATCAAGCTTGGTAGAAGGTCTTTTTAAAAGAGGAAAACCTTAAAAGAGATGGGCTATCTTAATGACTGCACAATTGATTCACACATCAAATGACTTTGAAGATGGTGCTAGTTAGAATAGGATTTTATTTTGTTTTACATAGGGTCTTACTTTCAACAACAACTAACAACTCAAACTGCCATCCTGAATTCCCAAGCCCAGTAACACATAAAACACTTGCTCTTTTAACTTAATTTGTACCAATTATTGCAATGTATCCTTGTACTTAGTGATCAATAAAACTGAAAGAAAAATATATTGCATAGGAGAGTTATAGTAGCTGTTATATAGTGTGAAAATGGTTCATGTCATATATTTGAAGTTTTCTGTAGATAATTTAGCAAGATAAAGTGCACATAACTGTTGGATATAGGAGAAAATTCTTGGTAAATACTAAATCATATGAAAAATACAGTCTTTCAATTTGGAAAATGAAGCGTGCCAAGAATGGAGTGGCTGGTTAATTAAATTTGGAAAAAAAGGTTTGGTTAGGTCACAATTGAGCAGAACCCACTCATTTATCCCTGCTAAGTAGACATATTCTCAGGCTACAAACATCATAATTAGAAAAGAGGATGCAATTAAAACAACAGCAAGAAAGCAGTAATTATGTGTTGATCATTTCATGATCTGTTAAATTCCATTAGAGGGAAATATCTAATAGGAATATTTGATTGTTCATCTATTTATTTTATTTAGTCATCCATAAACATGAAATCATGGAGTATTTATTGTCTTTCATACCGACACAATAATTATCAGAAAGTACATATTTCTTAATCTCTGTTTCCACATGTTTTTTTACGTATAATCAATTACACAAAAGAGTTTTGAAGTAGGTATTGAGAGGATGTTAATTGCCTGGTACCTTTTATAAGTTAGAGGAGTTTGATGTATTTGTGGCAGCTTAGTGTTAAGATTGATCTCTGTAACCTGCTGCACCCTGACTGGCTCATCTGCTCCCCACAACCCCTCTGCAAATGGATGTCTGGTTGCCTAGCGATAAGCTTTGGGTCCCAAATCTGCACTCCCCCTCATTGTCCTATGGATATGGGATTTATTTAGTCATCATTACCTTTCCATATGAAGGGGTATACCCAAAACAAACAAACAAACAAAACAACAGAATTGTGGTGGGCAGAGGCGAGCTTTCATAGTATGCATTCTTTCCAGCTAGATGAACATCAAGCAACTTGCTCTGAGTTATGCACCCAGTGGCATTTCCTGGGAAGGTGCTCTCTGGCCACTGTGAATTTTTTGTAAAAGCATTTTTGCTTGAACCCCAATTTTTGTGATGACCCATTTAAGAGAACAGCATGTGGCTGTGAAATGTTGTCTCCTGCTAGGAGAAAAATGTTGTGGTGTTGAATACAGCTTACAAGTACAATGCTCTAAGAAAAACGGAACTGTACAAGTGGTTTTCTTGTTTCCCAAAAAGGTGAAATGTTGATTGATGACAAACCTTGTTTGGGATGTCCACCAACTTCCCACACAGATGGAAATGATGACTTGTGGGGCATTTGGAGTTTGTTACACCAGGTCAGACTCTTAATCAACCTTTCTATTTAGAGGTTCTGCAAAGATTGCATAACAGTGGGTGACCAAAAAAAGGCCTGAGTTGTGGCAGAGGAGGGAGTGGAGTGATTTTGCTATCGTAATAATGCACCTGCTCATGACAAAAAATAAACCCAGCATGTTTCTCTTGCCCCATACTCCTTACCTGATCTTGCTCCATACAACTTCTTTTTGTTTCCACAAATGATAAAGGACACAAAAGACAGCAATTTGATGAAACAGAAGAGGTGGACAAAAATCCAATGGAGATGCTGCCAGCCATCCAAATAGATGAGTTTGAAAAAATGTTTCCAAGAATGGAATCATAGATTTGACATATGTATTAAGTGTAATGGAGGGTACTTTGAAAGTGATAGTGATGTTTTGTAAAATAAATAAATAGATAGATAGATAGATAGATAGATAGATAGATAAATACCTTTGATGAAAAGTTCCAATTTCACAGGGATCACCCCTTATCTGTGTTTTTGCTGTAGTTCGTGGCACATATAGGAAGCTCCAGTAGTTATTGGCAAGGTAAATGACTAATAATTTAAGAAAGATAAAATGAAGTATAAAATGGTTTATAAATTCTATGAGATAACATTTATATACTATTGGATTACTCTTACAAATAGGGCAGCCATAAAATTTATTGCTCAGGAAAATTTGACAGAAAAAAAAGGTCTACTAAAAGTAACTGTTGACTAGTTCACCTGGTTTGACTGAGGGACTAGTGGACCATGCCTCATTTCAGGAGGTAGCATATAGTCAGAACCAATGATGCTGAAGGAAGAAGTTAAAACTGCATTGAATACATTAGCTATAAACAGGGCTCCATGAATTGATGAATACCCATTGAAATGTCTCAACAAGCTGATGAAGCACTGGACGCACTCACTCATCTATGCCAGGAACCTTAAAAAACAACTATTGCCACAATCAATGCTCATGGAAGCAACAGTCAACTGATTAAAAGACATATTAATTACATTAGGTTGCTGTGCTGCATAAGACCTTTTTAGAGTATTGAAGAGCAAGGCTGTTATGTTGAAGACTAAAGTGAGCCAGACCCAAGCCAGGGTATTCTCCATTGCATCATATGCATGTGAAATTTGGACAATGAATGAAGAGTACCCTTTGAAAGGATGCATTTGAATTGAGGTGCTGGGGAAGAATATTGAATGTACAATGGATTGCTAATGTGAAGGGAGACATCGGACAGTGTAAGATATGACAAAATAATAATAATTTGTAAATTATCAAGGGTTCATGGGTGGAGAGGAAGTGGGGATGGAGGGGGAAATGAAGTGCTTATACCAAAGGCTCAAGCAGAAAGCAAATGTTTTGAGAATGATGATGGAAACAAATGTACAAATGTGCCTGACACAATGGATGGATGTATGGATTGTGATAAGAGTTGTACGAGTCCCCAATAAAATGATTTTTTTTAAGAGAGAAAGAAAAGAAACAAAAAGGGACAAATAGATCTATACTAGAAGAAGAAAGACTAGAGTCCACCTTAGAGACAAGGATGGCAAGACTTTGTCTTACATACTTTAGATATACTTTCAGGAAAGAGCAGTCCTTGGAGAAGGGCATCATGGTTGGGACAGTGGAGGGACAAGAAAAAGAGGAAGGCCCTAGATGAGATGCATTGAGACAGTGACTGCATAAGTGGGTTAGGCATAGGAAAATTGTCAGGATAGGTCAGGACCTTGCAGTGTTAAATTCTGTTGTGCATAGTGTCACTATTGGTCAAAGCCAACTTGATGGCATCTAACAGCATTAAAAATAAATTCAACAATAAATAACTAGATCTTTCTCAGGAGGACAAAGCTCAACTCCACAGGGATCCCTGTTATCTGCTGATCACTATGGGACTGAAAATAGCTTCAATAATAATGAAAATTAAAATTAATCTATATTATAAGTAAATGATGTGACATAATTTAAATAAAAGATAAACATTGGTCAAATATTGAGTATGGCATAAGGCATTGGGTTTGTTCCTTAAATATTAGAAATGCATTGGTTATTATTCATTAAATCATTTAAAATAATTGGATAGCCATCGAAAACTTGGAGCTCCTGAATAATGCACTTTGTAAACATGTGTGGCTGCTTACTAAAAGTTTGTTTGGCTGTTTGAGTCCACACAAAAACTCCACGGGGATAAAAGGCACTTAAAAATTGTTTAGTGCTAATGTCCACTAGAATGCTTCCAGGTCCCCATGAGTCGGTATTGATTTGAGGATGTCTGACACTGTTTGAAGAAATGAAATATGCTATAAAATTGTGACTCATGTTGTTTTGTGAACATATTTTTAACCACTTAATGAATAATTCTCTGATACTTTATGTTTGATATTATTTTTATTTTCTTGGATATAAATATCTTAGAAAAAAAGAGAATTTGCTTGTTTAAGCTATATAGCTAGATATTCTCATAGAGGCTGCTGGTAACAATAAATAAAATATGACTTGGCAAATGATTCAATGCTTTCTTACATACTGTTAGGATATAGACACACCCATGCACATGTGTCTGCCTCTCTTTATATATGAAACGCAACTTACCCCTCAGTTTGTTGGACTGTCATGGCTTGCGTGTTGTCGTGATGATGGTAGTTGGTCCAGTGTTATTCAAGGTCAATAAAGGTAACAGGTTTCAGTGGAAAAACTAGAAAGAATGGTGAAGAACAGACTCAAAAGAAGGAACAGGCCATCGACTTCTGAAAGATTAGTTGCTGGAATCTGATAGTTAGGAGCCGGAGATTGCTTGATATAATATTGAAAGATGAGGTTCTCTGCCTGAAAGGCCTTCCAAAATGTGACTGAGGAAGAATGGCCTCCTCCGAGGAAAGTTGCCTTTAATAGCATGGAGGGAACACAGCTTTCAGGCCCTTCATTTGCTGGTGGGCTACAACTCAAAAAGAGGAAAAAACAACCATTGATTTTGAAAATGTTGAATATAACAAGGATGGGTCTAAGAAAATTGGAAATCAGCAAAACAGAAATAAAACCTGGAGACATTGGCATTCCAAGTACTAGGAAACTGAGAAGGCCTCACATTAATCATTTTAGTTCCGTTATCATATGGTTTGCTGTGCCAGGAATGAAAAATTCAAGAGAAAATGCATATCCAGCATCCGAAAGAAAATTTCAAGATCTATCTGTGATAGTATAATTTATTATATCTACAATGAAAACTATTATTAAAATCTATGCAATAGTTGCTAAACAAATAATGACGGAAATGAAAAATTCTACCAACCTCCTTAATCTTAAATTGCTCAAACATACAATCAAGATGTGTTAATAATTACGTGATTAAAATGCACAAACTTCAAACAAAAGGAAAGGATGAGTAGTTGGAAAAGTGACACTGGTGGTAGAAAAATGATTCTGCAGATTACATGATAGAATTTTCTGAGGTCAATGATTTTGCAAAAATCTTTAAACAAAAAACACCAATAATGACAATACATACGGATTCTGCTCACCTATTGTAGTGACTTGCATGTTACTGGAAGTTATGTCACGGGTACTTTAAACATTAGCAGGGTCACCCAAGGTAAAGAGGTTTCAGCAGAACTTCCAGACTAAGAACAGACTACAAAGAAGGAATAGGTTGTCTACTTCTGAGAAATTAGGCACCGAAAACCTTATGACTAGCTCTGTAACATTGTCAGATACTAAAATGCTCTTGAATAGCAGTGTAATGTTGTCAGATAAAGTTCCAGAAGATGAATGCCTCCGGTCAGAAGGCACTGTAAATATGATTTAAGAAGAGCTGCCCACTTAATATAGAGTCTATCATAATGTCATGGATAGAATAATGCTTTTGAAACTTTGTTAGCTTATGGGTAATGATCTAATAAAATTAGAAGTCATCAAAAATGAAATGGAGTGCATAATGATCAAAATCCTGGGCATTCATTGCCTAAAACAGACTGGAATTGGTCTTTTTGAATCAGACCGCTTACTATACTGGAAATGACAAATTCAAGAGAAATGACATTCCATTTATTTTCAAGGAGGATATTTCAAGATCATTAGCTATTAAGGTCATTATCTAAAAGGGTAATAGAAGATTAATTCAGCATCATATCAATTACTGGCCCTTAGTCCTGTTAGGCAATGCCTTCATTGGTGTACTCACCCGGGTAGAGTTGGAAAGAGCAAAGGCTGATGTCTCCTCCTTGGTTCCTACTTCTCTGAGTTCAATCTCTCTACCCGAGCCTTTATAGGCAGTCTTACTGGCTTTTTTATGTCATTCTGGAGAGCTTCTAGGTGCTGCTCTGGTAGTTGGTTTACTTCTTTTCACTAAGTCTGCAGTGATTCAAAATTTTTTTCCTGGGCTTTTAGTCTTTCTCAAAATGGAGTCACTTATGTTCATAGGTGGCATATAATTCAGCATCTTGCAATGAAGTTCTGCATCTTGTAAAGTATTTCCATATCTTGCAAGGCAGTTCCATGTCTTGTAAGGTAGTTTTAACACGCCCTCATCATACATTTAAGGACAGATTAGACTCACTGAACATTAATCATGGAAAACCTTATGAAGTGTTCGATGATATCAAGACCACCACACATGAAGAAATCAAAGGTCTTGAAAAAGACAGGAAAGGAAAACCAAAGGGTATGTTGGAAGAGACACTGTAGCTTGCTGTTAATCATAGCATATCTAAAGCAAATAGAAGAAATAATTGCTTTAAAGAACTTATCAGAAAATTTCAAAGGCAAATTTAGAAGACTAAATAAAGTAGTATCATAAAGGATGTAAAGATCTAGGGTTAGATAACTGAAAGGAAGAACACACTCAGCATATTTAAAATGGGAAAACTAAAAAAAAAAAAGTTCAAGCCTCAAGGTGCAATATTGAAAGAGTCTATATGCAAAATATTGAAAAATGCATGAAGTTTGAAAGAAGATGGAAGGAATGGGGAGAGTCACTATTCCATAAATAGTCAATATTCAAACATTTCAAGAGGTAGGGTATGATGGTACTGAAAGAAGTCCTTATGTCATTGAAGGCATTTGAGAGGAACAAGGCTCCAGGATTCGATGAGATAACAAATTAAATGTTTCAATAAGCCATGAAGCACTGAAACCACATTATGGTAGTTACATAATGTGTTGTAAATTTGAGGATTAAGAGTTTAGGGATTGACTCTAGCCTGTCAATCAGGATATAGTCAATGAGTCCTCTGTGTGGGTATGGCCTTCTCCTGAGGATTCTGTGAACTCTTGTATTTCCTCCGTGTAGGCGGGAGAAACACTCTGTTTCTGCTGACTTCCCGTGAGTCATCCCTATGGAGAAA
The DNA here is from genome assembly GCF_050624435.1 of Tenrec ecaudatus. Classification (NCBI taxonomy): domain Eukaryota; kingdom Metazoa; phylum Chordata; class Mammalia; order Afrosoricida; family Tenrecidae; genus Tenrec; species Tenrec ecaudatus. The sequence continues at coordinate 240,568,037 of NC_134531.1, forward strand.
ACACATGGAGAGAAGCTGATGTAATCAGATATCTGGAACCAAAGAAGCCATGTGGAAACCTCTGCCAGCACTGAAATGCTTACAAAACCACTGGATCCACAAGACTTTCCACACACTGGCCTGTGATCTTCCTACATTTGGTGCCATTGCATGTGTTTCCTGAGCCTGAAGAGGATTTTATAGATTGGTATCAGACATATGGGCTAATATTGGACTTTCAGACTTGATCTGGACTGGGCTGGGATGCTTTCTCAAAATACAGGTGCTCTTTTATACAAAGCTCTTTTTTATACCCATGAGTGACCATGAACTTTTTTCTCTAGTCTACTTAAAATAACACATCACGCTCTCGCCTATACAGAGAAATTTGGAAGAGAGCTATCAGGTGAACCAATTGGAAGAGATGTCTATTTGTACCCATTCTGAAGAAAAGTGATCCAACAGAATGTGGAAATCATTCCATTACATAGATCATAACTGACCTAGGATACGCTTGAGAGGAATGTGAATTCCAGAACACTTCATTGTGCTCAGGCAGAATTTGTACATAAATCAAGAAGCGCTCATTTAAACAGCAAGAGAATACTGTATGAATTAAAATCAAGAAATATGTGCCTCTAGACAGACCATACAATTCGTATACTGAGCATGTAATCAGAAAAGGAAGGCTCTCTGAAAGACTTTTTAAACACCCTTCAAGATACAGATGATACAACCTTGCTTAGAGAAAGTGCAGAGAAGTTAGAGCACTTGCTAATAAAGATTGAGAATTGTAGCCTTCCATAGGAATGATATGTAACTCAATGTAAAGACAACCAAAAAAATTTTTAAATCATTTTATTGGTGGCTCATACAATTCTTATAACAATGCGTACATCCATCCATTGTGTCCAGCACATATGTACATTTGTTGCCATCATCATTCTCAAAGTATATGCTTTCTACTTGAGCCCTTAATATAGAATGCTCATTTTTCCCCTCCTACCCCACTCCCCATACCTCATGAACCCTTCATAATTCATAAATTATTATTATTTTGTCATATATTACTCTGTACGATGTCTCCCCCTCCCTCTTCTCTGCTGTCAATCCCCCAGGGAGGAGGCTATACGTAGATTCTTGTAATCAGTTACCCCTTTCTAACACACATTCCCTTCACCCTGCAGGCATTGCCACTCTCACCACTGGTCCTGAAGGAGTCATCTGTCCTGGATTCCCTGTATTTCCAGTTCCTATCTGTACCAATGTAAATCTTCTGGTCTAGCCATATTTGTAAGGTAGACTTGGGGTCATGATAGTGGGGGGTGAGGGGAGAAATATTTAAGAACTAGAGGAAAGTTATATGTTTCATCATTGCTACCCTGCACCCTGATTGGCTCATCTCCTCCCCACAACCCATCAGTAAGGTGTGTCCAGTTGGATACCAATGCTATTTGACTCTCCACTCTCCACTCATCCACATTTACAATGATATGATTTTTTGTTCCTTGATGCTTAATACCTTATCCCTTCAACAGCTCGCAGTCACATAGTCTGGTGTGTTTCTTCCATGTGGGCTTTGCTGCTTCTGAGCTAGATGGCCACTTTTATCTTTGAGTCTTTAAGACCCCAGACACTATATCTTTTGTTAGCTGGGTGTCATCAGCTTTCTTCACCACATTTGCTTATGCACACGTTTGTCTTTTTAATATTTTATCAGGAAGGTGGGCACCCACTGATATGATTTTTAGTTCTTTGATATCTGATAACTGGTCCCGTCTGCACCTTGTGGTCAGACAGGCTGGTGTGGTTCTATGTGGGCTTTGTTGCTTCTGGGCCAGATGGCCCCTTGTTTATCTTCAAGCCTTTAAGACCCCAGATGCTATATCTTTTGATAGCTGGGCACCATCAGCTTTCTTCACCACATTTGCTTATGCACACATTTTACTTCAAGAATCATGTTGGGAAGGTGTGCATCCTGGAATGCCAATTTTATAGAACAATGTGTTCTTGCATTGGGTAATTGCTTGAGTAGAGGCCCAATGTCCATCTGCTGCCTTAATACTAAACCTATAAATATATGCACATAGATCTGTTTCCCCAAACTTATATAAATATATTTACATATGTACCCCCCCAGTGTTTAGACCTCTATAAATACCCTTTGCCACCTACTTCTTCCCTCTATTTACTTCTACTTTCCTCTTGTCCCAATATCATGCTCAGCCTTCATTTCGGTTTCAGTAATTTCTCCGTTATCTTGCCTTTGCTGAATCCCTACCAGGCCTCCCGCACCATCCTTGCCACTGATTTTGAATCACTTGTTGCTCCCCTGTTCCTGGGTTGGTCAGCACCACCATCTTACCCCTGCCTAACCCTCTCCCATGTTCCCCCAGAACCATTGGTCCCATTGTTTTCTCCTCCAGACTATTCATTCAGTCTATCTTATCTAGAAAGATCTGCAGAGATAGATAATACTATGCACCAAAAATCAAGCCATAGCAAGATAGGCAATGAGTGAGAACACAGTGATGACAACAAAGAAGGAAACCAATTACCTATAGAAGAATAAATTAATTAAAAGAAAAAAATTTTAAAGAAAGAAAAACCTGTAAATAGATCAAGGTCTGATTTTTTATCTCTAGGCGTGTCCTTCAGTCAGGTCTGATGGGGTACCAAGCTTTGGCCCCAGTGTTTGTCCTTTGTACTCCCTCAGGGACTCTCTGCTCTGCTCCCATGGTTGCTCTGCTGCATGCTTCTAGTGGTTTGCCTCAGTGTCACAGGGTGAGTCTGGGCCAGTCCCGACACTGAGTCTCCACTGTTGTCCCCATTAGGGCCCTGGGCCATCAAAGGACAGCATGTCTCATAGTGGGATCAGCCATATTGTCCACTCTGTCGATTGGCTATTCGGAGTGGGGATATCATCCTCCAGGCCTGATGGGCCAGGTTGTTGTCCACTCTCTCTTCCTCCCCCTTCTTTGCTCCCATTTGTGCTCTGATCAGACATGCCCCTCTCCCCTAGCTGCAGCTTCAGTGCCATCCTCTCAAGTAATTTCTTCTGGGGGGATGGGTAGTTGTCCATGTAGCTGGTATAGGGGGCCAAGCCCTCAGGCCCCTCTACTGGCTCCCCACTCCTTACCTGCACACTGCATTCATCTGGCACTGGCTTTATATCTGGTTCCTCTTTCCCTGTGGAGACACAAACAATACTCTCCCCTTGGGTGGGCCAGTGTCCTATTCCCCCATCACACATCGTTTTTTTCTTTCCCCTTTCCTCCTTCCACCCCCTTTTTAGTTGACTACCACATGTAACCCTGGATTTGGTCTGACCCCTCCCATACTGCCTGGATGTCACCCCTTGGGTGTTTGTTTACAGTAGCTTTTTCCCTGTGTCCCTATTGCACTTACCTTTTTGTTCAATCTTTTATATATATATGTAAACTTACCTCAGTGGACTCATGTTAAACTTGTACTTTTGTGCTTGGCTTAGTTCACTTAGCATAATTTCCTCCAGTTCTTCCCATGCAGCAATATGCTTCACACGTATGTCACTGCTTTTTATGGATGCATAATACCCCATTGTATATATGTACCCCAGTTTTTGAATCCATTCATTTTTTATGGAAATTTGGGTTGTTTCCAACTCCTTGCAGTTGTGAACTGTGCCCAATGAACATTAGAGCACAGATGTCTGGCCGTGATTTTTTTCTTCCCTCTTCTGGATATATGACCAGTAGGGGGATTGCTCAGTGGTATGGTAACACAATTTCCATCTGTTTGAGAAATCACCAAATCGATTTCCATAGGGACTTTACATACCCACAGGTCCTCCAGCAGTGGTTGAGAATTTGTATCTTACCACAGCCCCTCCAACATATGTTGCTTTATTATTTTTTGAATTGGGTTATCTTTGAGGGTGTTAGGGTTTATCTCATAGTTGTTTTGATTTGCATTTCTCTTATGGCTAATGATGAGGAAGATTTTCTCATATATTTATTGGCCCTTTTGATTTCAGACTCTGTGAAACTTCTGTTCAGGTCCTTTGCCCACCTCCTCAGTGAGAAATTAATTTTTCTCTTATTGTAAGCTTGCAAAGTATTGTAGATTATCGTGATACGGCCTTTGTCTGATGTGTCATTGCTAAAGATGTTTTTCCCAGTTGGTGGACTCTTATTACTCTCTTGGTGAATTCTTTCGATGTACACAGGTGTCTTATCTTCAGTATATCCCACTTGTCTATTTGTGACTCCTCTGTATTTGTATCCTTCCCTATTTCTGATAGCCTGTGTATTCCCTGGGCCAACGTTCTCAGGTTTGTCCCAATTCCCTCATTAATGGCCCTAATTGTTTGGGGTTTTATCCCAAGGTCTGTGATCCACTTTGAGTTTATTCTTGCGCATGGAGTGAGGTAAGGGTCTTGCTTCATTTTTCTGCAGGTAGATATCCATTTTTTTCCAGCACCATTTATTAAAGATGGCATCTGCTTCCCATTTAATATTTCTGGGCCCTTATCAAAAATCAGTTGCCTGTATTCTGATGTTTTTATTTCTATGTATTCAGCTCTTTTTTATTGGTTTGAATATCTGTCATTATGGCAGTACTACAAGGTTTTGTATAGTACGTGCAAAAATCATGTAGAGCAAGCCCTCTCACTTTTTTCTTCTTTTTGAGGAGTTCTATGCTAATTCTGGGCTTCTTCCCCCTTCCTGTGAGGTTGGTAATCTGGTTTTCCAATTATTTGAAGAAGGATGGTGGTATTCATATTGGGATAGCATTGAACTTATGCAGTGCCTTGGGCAGAACTGAAACCTTTACTATATTGAGTCTGCCAATCCACGAGCATGGGATATTTTTCCATTTGTTGAGGTCACTCTTGATTTCTTGAAGTAGTGTTTTATAATTTTCCTTATATAAATCTTTTGTTTTTTTTAGTCAGGTATATCCCTAGGTATTTCAATTTATGCTTGGCTATTGTAAAGGGTACTACCTTCTTAATCATCTCTTCTGTGATCTTGTCTGATGTGTAGAGCAGTTCAACAACTTCTATTTGTTGATTTTGTATCCTGCCACTCTGCTATATTCCTCTATTGCTTCCTACATTCTCTTGTGAATTGTAAGGAATCTTCGATATATAGAATCATATCATCTTCAAATAATTTCACCTCTTCCTTCCCCAGGTGAATGCCTTTAATATCTTTCCTTTGTCTTATGATGTTAGCTAGGATCTCCAGCACGATGTTAAATAGGATTGGGGACAAGGAGCATCCTGTGTGGTCCCCTTTTTCAGTGGAATTGTTTTCATCTTTTCACTCTTAATTCCAACATTTGCTGTTGGTTGTTCATATATGGCTTGTGTAAAACAGAGGAATTTTATTTCTATTCCAATCTTCTTGAGTGTCTTAAATAGGAATGCGTGATGGATGTTGTCGAATGCTTTTGCTGCATCTATGAAGATTATCATGTGGTTCTTATCATTTTATTCTGCCAATGTGGTGAATAATGCTGATGGTTTTTTGTATGTTGAACCATCCTTAAATCCCTGGTATGAATCACACTTTGTCATGGTGAATTATTTTTTTAATAGACTTTTGTATTCTATTGGACAGCATTTTGTTAAGAATTTTTGCATCAATGTTCATTAGGGATAATGGTCTATAGTTCTTGATTCTTGTGGCATCTTTGCCCACTTTAGGTATCAATGTTGTACTAGCTTCATAGAAAGAGTTTGGGATTTTTCCCTCTTTTTCTATGTTCTGGAAGAGTTTGTATAGGATTGGTGTCAGTTCTTCCCTGAATGCTTGGTAGAATTCTTCTGTGAAGCCATCTGGCCCAGGGGATTTTTTGTTGGTAATTCCTTGATTATGTTGTCTATTTCTTCCACTGCTATGGGTCTTTTGAGGTGCTTGACATCTGATGTGATAGTCTAGGGAGGGATGGTGTTTCCAAATATTTGTCTACGTCTTCCACATTCGTGAATTCATTAGAGTATAGACCTTCATAGTACTGTGTAATTATCCTTTTGATTTCATTGGGGTCCGTTGTAACGTCCCCTGTTTCATCCATCATCCTTGCAAATGTGTTTTTTCCCTTCCTTTCTTTGGTTAGGTTTGCCAGAGGTCTATCAATTCTGTTTATTCTTTCAAGGAACCAACTTTAGCGGCATTAATGTTTTCCGTAGTTTTCTTGTTTTCCCTCTCCTGTACCTCGGCTCTGATTTTTATTATATCTATAATATTGTTATTAGTGGGGTTGTTCTGTTAAGTCTGCTCTAATGGGTGTAAGTTTTGTGTCAGCATATCATCCACAAATATATCTTCTTTTTTAATGTGTGCATTTATTGCTATCAGCCTCTGATAAATGCCTTTGCTGTATCCCACAGGTTTTGGTATGTTGTATTTTCATTCTCATTGGTTTCTAGAAACTTCCTGATTTCATCTCTGATCTCGGTCAATACCAACTCTGTTTGCAATAGGAAATTATTCATCCTCAAATTGCTTTCCTTTGTTTTTTTTTCACAGTCCTTCTGTTAATTTCCAGCTTTATGGCGCAATGATTGGAGAGAAATGTCTGTATAAACTCTATATGCTTGAATTTACCAAAGTTTGACTTGTGTCCCAGCATGTGGTCTATTTTTGAATATATGCCATGTGGGCTCAAAAAGACTGTGAACTTTTTGCATGTGGAGCTCTGAAAATATCTATCAATTCAAGTCATCCAGCTGTGCTATTTAGATCTGCAGCCTCCTTGTTGAGTTTCTTTCCCAATGATCTCTCTTTTACAGAAAGTGGTTATTAAAGTCACCAACTATAATTGTTGAGCCTGTGATCTCTTTTTCATCATTTGGAGTGTTTGATTTAGGAATTTCGCAGGTCTCTCATTATGTGTATATATGTTTATTATGCTTACTGGTTCTTGGACTATTGTCCCCTTGAGGATTATATAGTGCCCCTCCTTGTCATTTGCTATAGCCTGTATATTGAGGTCAATTTGATCAGATATTAAGATTGCTATCCCTGCATTTTTTTGCATTAGCATTTGCTTGGTATATTTTTCTCCAGCCTTTAATTATCAACCTGTTTTTTGTCTCTAAGCTGGAGATTAGTTTCCTGGAGGCAGCAGATCAATGGGTTATGTTTCCTGAGCCAGTCTGTTAGCCTCTGCCTTTTAATGCCTCAGTTCACTCCATTGATATTCAGTGTTATTATATCCATTTGTGGACTCTGTGATGTCATCTTATTCCTTTTGTGTTAGAAATCTTCCTATCTACCTATCTTATCCTCTTGTGTTGTGTGTATGGTTTGTGCTTGCCTTATTTCCACTATTGAGCTGATGCTATCCTGAGGCTGTTTCCTCTATGTCACCCTATGAGTGGAGTTGTTCTACGTGATGGTCTCTTATTTGCCCTCGGTGAGTGTTGATATTCTGCCCATACTGGATTAGCAAGGATCTTTTGTAGGGCTGGGTTACTTTTAATGTATTCTTTGAGGTTATCCTTCTCTGGGAAGACTCTAACTTCTCTATCTATCTTAACAGATAATTTTGCTGAGTAAAGTATCCTTGGGTTTGCGCTGTTTTCCTTGAGTTTTGGTATATGTTACTACATTCCTCTATCACTGCATCTTTTTTCTGCATTGCTTCCCTCATATCCTTGATGACTTCAAACAGCATTTTGAACATTTTTTTTTGTGACAGGTCAATATCTGCTTCTTCTATGCCTATCATTAGGTTCATGACTTCTTCAGGCATTGTTTTCTGTTTCTCCTGCTTTTTTCTTGAACCTGTTAGAACTGGTTGCTGTTTACGTGTGGTTTTAAAGGAGCCTGGAGCCATCATCCTGAGTAGAAGAGTCCTGGGCTCTCGCTTGGGAGATTTTTATGAGTGCTTTTATGAACTACCTACTGGTAGCTGTACAGATGTGTCAGGCTATTGCTATATCTTCATGTGGTATCACTCTTATCCTAGTCATGCAGTATTACATTACTTGGAATGTGTGTTGGATATTCCTATCATGCAACACTGGTTGGGTGGTTGTGGGCCCACAAGTGTGTCACTTCCCTGGCCTATCTCTAAGTAGGCTTCATGGTTCTTGGACCACCTCGGCTCGTCTATAGTTTTTTCCTCTGAAACTTTAATATTGAAGAGGACGTGTGGGTATACCTTCCATGGTGTCGAGCTCTGTTGCTGGCAGGGTAAATAGCGTAGACAGAGATCAGCTTGGAGGTTAGGTGCATGGTCCCACAGTTTGGTGGTTGTTCCTGCAGTAGTGTGGAGCAACACCAGTGATGGTTTGTCATTTTCCAAGTCACTTGTAAACCCTCAGGATTTAGGCTGGTGACACCCCCACTTTTTGTAGGGGAGAACCCTCTGCAGTTTGGTGTGTGGAAGAGGACCGGTGTGATTTTCCCAGCTGTTTTCCAAGCCAATAAATTCAGGAGGGAGCTCCCCCAGTTGGGCCTTCAGAATTGCCCTAGGCAGAGGGGAGTGCCCTGGACGCTGCTAGTGGCTTGTGACAGGAGACTGAGTGAAAGGAGAGGAAAAAGAGAGAAAGAGGAAGACAGACTGGAGCAGCAATGCCAAGCAAACTGACATGCACTCACACACACACAACTAAAATGCAGAGTAAACAAAAGTGAAAACAGTGAAAAAGAAAATGAAAAGAAAGGAAAGAAAACAACAAAAAGGGAGAACTGAATCTGCTGAGGCTGTGATAGGAAATTGAGAAGAGCTAGGAAAAGAGGAGAAAAGAAGAAAACGTGAGAGAAGAACACAAATAAAAAAGAGAAGAGAAAAGGAAGGAGAAGGAAATACAATTTTAAAAATAGATAAACAAATAGCTGACCCCGTGCTTTGCTGTGTGTAGCACTGACTCGTCCTGTGTGCATCACTGTTTTAGGGGTCAGGCTGCCCACTGGGAGGACAGGGTTGCCCTAGGCAGAGTGTAGGGGTCTGGGAGCCAGCAGTGGCATGTGAAAGCAATGAGAGGGCGAAGAGAGAATCATACAAGCAGAGAGAGAGAGAAGCGAAGAGAACAAAGTCAGAAAGAGGAAAGAAAAAAAACGAAGAAAGAAAAAAAGGGGGTAAAACTCAACTGTGTTCACTAATATTGGCTGTGATCATAAAGAGGGAGGAGAGAGAGAAGGAGGAAATAAAGAATAAAGAGATAGGTGATCTGTGATTGCTTGTATGTGGGGCCAGAGGGGTTTAGAATCTGCCCCACAATGGCAAGTTGGTGTGCCTTTTTAATGCAGGGACCCAGTAGTTCTGGGCAGAATTTCCCTACCTGATGAGATCACCTTAGAGATCCTATGGAGGTTTCCTCAGCAGCACAGCACGGTGTAGGTGTTTGTCCCAGCTGCCTTGTGTGGTGTCAGCACTCCCACAGAGGGCAGGCTGGTGTTCTTCCTGTTATTTGGGTTGATTTTCCCTACAAGGAGGGTAGTGACCTGGAAGCCAGTAGTGGCATATGATAGGAGAAAGTGGGAGAGGAGGAGAAAGAGAGAAAAAGGAAAAAAAAAGAGAGAGAGAGAAAAAAACCGAACACAAATCTGAGCTCATTGAGACTGACTACGGTGGGGAAGCTTGAATGGCTAGTGAATAGAGGGAGAAGAAATAGAGTAGTGGATAAGGAGATAACTGAGACTTGATCACCTGTCTGTGAGGCTGGAGGAGTTCCAACTCTTCCTCAAGGTAGCAGGGTGGTGTACTCCTTTGATGTAGGGTTCCACAGATGCTGTGTGGGATTACTTCAAAGGCAAGATCACACCTGTGGCCAGGCATCAGTTGAGTGCTGGCCTTTACTGGTATACCTGCCTTTTCCTGTATGTAGCACTGAAGCAGTGGTGGGGGAGGGGGGCTGGGGTGTTCCCACAGTCCCATCTAGGGCCCTGGGACAGGCAGGGGCTTCTCAGCTATTTGTAGAACCACTGAGAGGGAAGCTGGGCTTATTGTCCTATCTAGTCTGCTGGTGCTTACTAGATCAGAGGATTTTTTTTTATATATACCCTTGTCCAACTAGAAAAAAATCAGTTGTTTGAAGCTTACACTACTACATCAGGTCTTCGGCCCTGTAGCTGAGTTCTGGCATTCCTTAGGTAGGTTTCTTCTTGTGGTAATTTATGTTAAGAACCGTCCCCCTTCTTCTGCCTATGTGCTCCTTGGAGCTGAGCAACTAGACTTGTGTTTGAGTTTTAAACCAATAACATTTATTTCACCTTTTTAAAAAAATTGTGCTTGTGATATGCTTCTATTTGGGGGCTGTCAGTTTGATTCCCAAACGGGGAGATCCATCTTATCAGGGGGGTTGTTTCCTTCTCGGCCAATTGGAACTGAATTCCCTTCCTGGACTCCCAACTTTCTGCTTATTTTCTCCCACACCACGATCTACCTGAGGTAAAAATCTGCTTTTACTTCTACTCTAAATTCTGGCTACCCACCACCACCACTCCCCAGGCTGTGAGTTTAAGGCAGCCAACCACGCGGAGATCTCCGGCATGGGGTTCCCCTCGTGTCTGGGATCCTGTCCCCTCTCCGGCATCTGCCTGCAGAAATTACTGCTAACAGCCAGGGCACAGCTGGCACCCATGGGATCACCAAAGCTAGAGCACATTAAAGCATTCTTGGTTTTCTTTGTGAGTGGAAATCCCACACAAAAAAAGGGGTTGAAGAGAGACCCTGGTACCCTAGTTCTAATTTCAGGACTCCACCTCCCTGTTTCCTTCACCTTACCTCCCAATTATCTGGTCTTACAGCAGGAGTCCAGGACGGGTGAGTCCTATCATATCACCATTTTTTTCTGGTCTCCAAAACCCAAACTTTTTAAAAAACTGGATATAGGGGAACATTATGGCAAACGGGGAAAAGATGGAAGTTGTCAAGGATTCTATTTTGCTAGGATCCACAATCAATATTCACGGAAGCCATGGTAGTATCAAAAGCCGTGTTGCATTCGGTAAATCTGCTGCACAAACTTCTTTCAAGTGTTGAAGAGCAAGGAGGTTTTGCACCTGACCAAAACCATGGTAATTCCAACAGTGTCATATGCATTGGAAAGTTGGACATTGAATAAGAAAATCTGGAGAAGAATAAATGCATTTGAATTATGATGCTGGTGAAGAATATTTAAAGAACTATGGACTGCCAAAGAAAGAAATAGATCAGTCTTAAAAGAAGTACAACTGGAATGATCCTTGGAAATGGGGACAGTAAGACTTCATTTCATAAACTTTGGACATGTTACAGGAGAGGCCAGTCTACAGAAAAAAATACTTCATGGTTTGTAAAGGGGAAGGGCAGGAAAAATGAGGAAGAATCTTGATGCTATGATTGGCACAGTGGCTACCATAATGAGTTGAAATTGAAACAAAACGTTGAGCATGGCACAGGGCCAAGCAGCATTTCGTTCAGTTGTTGTACATGGGGGTTTTATGAGTTAGAACCAACTCACTGGCACCTACCAACAAGAACATCATGAGAATAGATGATGGAAAAGCTAAATATTATCAACTAAAGCAACTGGACAGAAAATTTCAAAGGTCAACTGAAAATAAAGTATTATAATGAAACTTGGAATTAGAAAAGCTAAAAGGGTGAAAATGTTCATCGTTTCTAAAGTTGATAGTGTTGAACTAAATATTCAAGTTTTGAGTTGAAACATTGAAGAATTCTTTGGGCAAATTCTGAACAGTTCTACATCTATTTTGATACCCAATGATATCTAAGGTAGAATAATACCAATATACCTTAAAAGAAGACCAGTTACTATACTTGTACCTGTAAACATTATGAATTATAACTCAATGTTAAAAAAAACATATTCTTTACATCCAAATAACAACATCATAAAAATGGAGAAAATGTTAAAGTTTTAAATGATTTAATTTAATTTTATTCACAATCAACAGCCATGGAGGCAAACAATGTAATGCATTTAGCAAATTCTTGCCAAAGACCTCTCTAAAATAATAAATAGCAAAGATTTCATTTTTAGGATAACCGTGTATATAGCCTGAATTAATATTTTCAACAGTTTATTTTTCAGATAAATAGAGATTAAAGAAGTATTAATGTGAAAAATATGGGTGACTCAAATTTTTAAAGTTAAATAATAACTATTTCCCACTCTACATTACCTAGAAAATCCTTTCACTGAATCATTTAAGTGGCATGAATTCTATGCAGAAGATTTACTTAATGCAATAAGTCTTTCTATCTCTTGACTACTATTTCATGAACATTGATTATGGAACTAATGAAGACAAAAATTCTTGAACGCATCAATCTTTTTTTCCATTTACTATGATGTTACCTACTGGCCCAGTTATGAGGATTTGGGTCTTCTTTACATTGCATTGTAATCCATACTGAAGGCTGTAGTCCTTGATTTTCATCAGCAAGTCTTTCTCATTTTGAACAACAAAGTTGTATCATCTGCGTATTTCATGTTGCTAAAAACCCTTTCTATAATCCTGCCACATTCTTCTTGTAAGCCAGATTCTCTGATAATTTGATCAGCATACAGAGTGAACAAGTATGGTGAGAGGATGCAACCGTGACTCTTACCTTTCTTAATTTTAAACAATGTAGTCTGCTCTTGTTCTGTTCCCACAACTGCCTCTTGATCCATGTACAAATTCCAAATGGGCACATGAAATGTTCTGGAATTTCCATGGTTCTTAGGGTTATCCATAGTTGGTTATGATCCACATAATCAAATGTCTTAGCATAGTTAATAAAACACAAGTAAACTTTTTCTGGGATTATCTGTTTTGAGACATCAACAATGATATCCCTGTCCTCCTTTAAATCCTTGTCCTCCATTAAATCCTGCCTAAACTTCTGGGAGTTTCTGTCAATGTACTGCTTCAACTGTTGTTGGATGATATTAAGCAAAATTTTACTTATGTGCTGTAACTGATGTTGTTATATAATTTAAGCATTCTGTTGAATCACCTTTCTTTGGAATTGGCATAAATATCAATCTTTTCCAGTGGGCAAGGTAGCTGTCTTCTGACTTTTCTGGTACAAAACAGTGAGTGCTTACAGTGCTTCATCAGCTTTTTGAAACATTTCCATAGAAATCCCCTCATTCCTGGTACCATTAAAAAAATCATTTTCTTGGGGGCTCAGTCAGCTCTTATCACAATGCATCCATCCAGCCATCGATTGTGTCAAGCATATTTGTTCATTTGTTGCCAATCATCATTTTCTAGACGTTTTCTTGAGCCCTTGGTATCAACTCCTCATTTTTATCCTCCCTCCCTCATGAACCCCGGATAATTTATAAATTGTTATTATTTTGTCATGTCTTCCACTGACCCATGTCTCCCTTCATCCATTTTTCTGTTGTCCATCCCCCAGGGAGGGGGTTCTATGTAGATCATTGTGATTAGCTCGTACTTTCTCCCTCCACATTTTTCTTACCCTCCTCATATCTCTACTCTCATTATTGGTCCTGATGATTTTATCTGTCCTGGATTCCCTTTATTCCCAGCTCTTATTTGTATCCATGTACATGCTCTGGTCTAGCAGGATTTGTAAGGTCAAATTGGGGTAATGATAATAAGGGGGGGGAAGCATTAAATAACTAGAAGAAAGTTGTATGTTTTATCAGTGCTATACTGCACCCTGACTGGCTTGTCTCTTCCTTGTGACCCTTCTGTAAGGGGATGTCCAATTGTCTACAGATGGACTTTGGGTCTCCACTCTGCACTCCCCATCATTCACATTGACATGATTTTTGTTCTTGTTTCGGTTCTCTGATCCCAGAAACCTGATTTGTTGGGGTTTATTTTTGATAATGCAGTCAGTGCAGTTTGAACTTCTTACTTAAGCACCATTGTTTCTTGCTCATATGCTACCTCCTGAATTGGTGGACTACCCACTAGTTCTTTTTTGTTACAGTAACTGTATTATGTCCATCTTTTGGATGCTTGAAGTGTCATTCAATATTTTGTCAATAGAATTTTTCAAGATTGCAACTCAAGGCTCAATTTTTCTTGAGTTCTTTTGGGTACTTTGGGACATTGTCAGGAGAGAACAGTTCCTGGTGAAGCATAAGGATAGGGATGCTTGGTAAATGGAGGGGCAGGTAAGGAGAATGAAGGGCTTCAAAGAGATGGATTGATACCGTGGCTGCAATAATGGGATAAGGCATTGGAACAATTATAATTTTCTTTCAGGACTGTGCAGTATTTTATCAGTTGTATATAGGGTCGATATGAATCAGCTGATTTGATGACATCAAACAACAACAATAACATATATGCATACACTTATAGGAACATATATGTATTTACATTCTATATATACAAAGGCAAATTTTCATGATAACAATCTCAGATGTATCCATCTTACTCATAATAAAATAAAATAAAATAAAGCTCCTAATAAAAATAAATATTTAGGGAATATATTTGTATACATTTATAGAACTCCTACCTTTTACATCTCCTTTTGGACTGAGATGTCTAGTCTATGTCTATTTCACTGACATTTATCTCAGAGAGAACCCAAGATGATTCTATTTTTTTACAGACTGGATATCATCTTTTGACAATTTTGAAACAAAATCAAATTCTTTAGATTTTGGGGAAGAAATTTTCTGGTTTGTATAATGAAATATAGTATAGTTTTGAAATACATTGTCTAGGTTATACTATTATTGATAAAATCTATATAAATGAGAGTAAATTAATTTAATACACTTAAGCACAATAACAAAATACATAAGCTTTAATTAGTTATTCTTTTAAAATACACTCAAATAGTTCAAAGCCAAAGGAAATGATTATGCCTTATTGAATGACTTCATGATACAAATATAGCTGTAGACAATCTATAATCTAGTAACTTCATTAGCTAACATTTCCTTTGAAAAACATCAACAGTTTATTGATTATAAAGAAATTTCTTGACCAAGAATCAAATTATTATACTACATAGCTATTAAAGTCATTTCTAGCATCCCGGGTAATTTTCACTAATTAAGTGCATTAGTGAGTAATAAAATTAGGCTATGTAAATGAACTATTTAACATTTAAGTATAGCCTAATGCCATGCATTACTTTAATTTGCTTTAAGAAATTCCCAAACCACATTTAGTGCTTTCATGTTGTTTCTGACTCTTAACACCCTTATAAGGGAAAGTAGAACTGCCACGTAGGGATCCCAAAGGTTTAATCTTTGTAGTAGCATACTGTCACATACTCTTCTCATGGAAAGGTGATATGCTCAAATCTCCAACCTTTCTGTTAGCAATGAATTACTTAGCCTCTGCAAAACAGGTGTCCTCGAGAAAAAACAAAAATCTTTAGTGAGATGAAATATTTCATTGATATTGACAAGCTTATATTTCATAAATTTCTAAGAGTACTGAAGTTTGGAATCATCATGCAGAACAGTACAGAGAAAATTTAAATATACTTTGTAACAAAATTCCAGAAAGAATAACTAAAGAGCACAATAAATTCTCACCACAGCAAAACAATAATTCAGCTAGTAATTAAAAACAAAAGCAACAATCATTTAAAGTCTCTGAAAAGCATCCTCAGGGCACACGCAGCAAATGAAAAAAAAATTCAATTAAGAAAATCTAATAAATGTCATTTAGAACATCATGGATAATCTGGGACTGTTGAGTCATGACCTGCAGTACCACTGCTGTTTCCATCAAGAATTTTGTTCCCGAAGTGCTACTCTGGGTGCTTTAGTTTGTACAAGTATTGTCAGATAAATAGGGGGTCTTTTTTCTCCCCCAATTCCAAATCTAGAGCAAATTTCTCCTATCCTCCAGACTAGTGTTCCAGAGCTGTATTCCAGGTAGGCATAGGAGAAAAGACAGCTTACCCCTTTTCCATTCAACCCTCAATCATGGGCCAGTAGCTCTACCTCAATTGTGGCGGGTCAAAAATACTGTTATCTTGTTACCTATTACACAGTTTCTTTTTAAATTTTATTAATTCATCACTTTATTGGGAGTTCTTACAGACGTTATACATACCATAATTCAAATAGTTCAACCATGATTGAACAGTTGCTACTACAATCTGTTTCAAAACATTTCCCTTCTTGAACTCTTTGATATCAGCACCCTTTTATCCCCTCCCTACCCCAAACTTCCCCCTAGGAACCCTTGTTCTTATTATATATTATTATAAGTATTCTCATGTATATTATCTCACCTACAATTCTGTTATTCACTTCCCTCCAATGGAGTTCTACAGTCATCATTTCTAGCAGCTCTTCCCCTCCCCCATCTTCTCATATCCTTAGGGAACCATTACAATTTCTGCAGGATCATCCACCCTGGCATTCCTGCATTGAATGATCTTACTTGTACTCCTGAACATACAAGTAGGTCTAACAATATTAATAAGGTGAAATATACACCTTATTAGGAAAGGGAGGAAATATTAAAGAACCAGAAGAAAGTCATGGGTTTCTTCAGTACTATGCCTAATTTCCTCATCCATCCTCCCACCCCTTGCATCCCCTCTGTGTATTGTTTTGCTGACGGGCTTTGGGGCTCCACTTTGTTCTTATTCCTTCCCATATTCACATACTTCATACTCCTTGATTGCTCGTTTTTGAACTTCTGATACCTATTTTTGTTGATACCTTATGATAACCCAGGCTGTAATGCTCCTTCCATGTGGGTTTACATGCTTCTCAATTTGACAGCTGCTTGTTTATCTCCAAGCCTCGAATAACCCAGATGCTATATTTTTTAATAGCCAGGCACCATCAAGTTTCTTCACCACATTTGCTTATGCACCCATTTTATCAAAAATTGTGTTGGGAAGGTGAGTATCATACAGTGCCACATTATTACAACAAATCATTCTTGTACTTTGGTGAGATTTTAGTAGAGGTTCAATGTCCATCTGTTTCCTTATAAAATTTACATATATATATGTATAGACAAATACACCTATATATTATTATATATTTATATATAGGCATAGATATATAGATTCCATATTTCGATGGGAAGTCAGAGAAATCTGCCATCATCACCACACATACAGAAACAGACATACACAGTGAGCCCACTGATAACTGGCGTAATTTTAAAGCAGCCAGCAAAGATGAAGAGTTCACATTTCTGCTACCAGAGGCTGCCTTTATTTGCACAGAGTAAAGATCTCCATACTTAATTATATTAGAAGAAGAAGGAGGAGGAGGAAGAGGAGAAGAAGAAGAGGAAGTAGTATAGAAAGAAGAAGAAGAAGAAGAAAAAAATCTTAGAGAAAATACTTAAGAAGCTAGAAGATTATGTAGAAATAGCACATTAATCATAAGTTTTAAAGGGGAAACTAGTGAAAGAGATAGTCATGAAGAACTCTCCTGTCCCAATAGCACTAAGAATCTAAAAAGTTGGTCAAGGTTTCAACCCGAAGTGTCAAGATGTGACTAAAACATACTGGCATGTACCAGGAAACCAATAAAGAGGTCTCTGGGGCCAGACCCAATCCCTACTATGTGGACACAACCACAACCACCTCCCACCCAGAAAAATGCACTTCAGAGGATAGCACACGGGGTACAGTTAGGGAGAAAGGTGCGTCCAATTAGAGCACATGGGATAAATGAAAAGGGATGGAGAGGGAGAAGAGGACATCCTGGCCCACCAAACTCTGAGCATGATGTTCCTGCTTGGAGTAGACAATGCACAGGAGGAGCGTAGGGCTGGCCCTGCCTTGGGACATGATGTCTCTAACTGAACCATGGGACTGCGGGGGACAGCACTGGAGACACAGTGCGGTAATCGTGCACGGTCTGCCCCCATCACACTGGGGCCAGACACTGAGGGCATGCAGCAAAGCAGCAAGTAGAGTAGACTTATGAAACCCCCAGGGATTACCCGGAATAGTCTTTGGAGACAGTATGTGGCACCCAGAAGACTCAACGGGAAAACACTCATAAAGGCCAACAAAAAGACCTTGAACTGTTTATAGGCTTTTCCATTTTTGTCAATGGCTTTATTTTTGTTGTTATTTTGTTCTTACTTTCTGCCGTTTTTATTGTTTTGTTGGCTTTGACTTCCTTTGTTGTTTTATTTGGCTTTGCCTGGTTTTTGCACTTATTAATGTATCTGCATGTATAGCTAGATAAGATAGGCAGGATAAATAATTCAGGACCAATGGTTCTGGGGGGATACAAGAGAAGGAGAGGTAGGATAAAGGAAGGGTGTGTGTGACCAACCCAGGGACAAGGAACAACAAGTGAACTAAAATCAATAGAAGGAAGTCCATAGGATGCCTAGTGGGGCTTAATCTAGGGCAGTGTAGCAGCGGGGAATTACTAAACCCGAATAAAGGCTGAACATTATGACAAAAGGAAAGTAAAAGGAAGTAGAGGAAAGAACCAGGAGGCAAAGGGTATTTATAAAGGCCTAAATATAGTCATGTACATACATAAATATATATGGATATTGGGCCTTGACTGAAGTACTCCCTTAACACAAGAACACTTTGTTCTAACAAGCTGTCATTCTGTGATGCTTACCTCCCCCACATGATCTCAGAAGACAAAATTGCTGTAATGTGGTGAAGAAAGCTGATAGTGTCCAGCTATCAAAAGATATGGTGTCTGGGATCTTGAAGACTTTAAGATAAACAAGCGGCTCAGAAGCAATAAAGTCCACATGGAAGAGGCACACCAGCTTGTGTCATCAGGAGGTGTCAATGGGATCAGGTATCCGGCATCTAAGACCCAGAACAAAACCATAAACAAGGTAAATGGGAGAGGAGGGCATGGAATGGAGTCCTAATGTTCATCTGTAGACAATTTGACATCCCTTCACAGATGGGTCACAGGGAAGAGATGAGCCAGTTAGGGGACAGTGTAGCACTGATGAAACACACAACTTTCCTCTAGCTCTTTGTTGTTTCCTTCAGCCAACTATTATGACCTCAATTCCACCTTACAAACTGGATTAGACCAGTGCATGCACACTGTTACAGATATGAGTCCACAACACAAGGAATATAGGACAGATAAAGACCTCAGGGTCAACAAGGACAGTAGAGATACCAGGAGGATTAGGGGAGGAGAGGTGGAGAAAGGGGAAGTCAATCACAAGGATCAACCTATAATTACGGACGCAAATGGGAAAGTGGGTGAGGGGTGACAGAGGACAATATAAGATATGGAAATAATATTATATAACTTATCAAAGGTTTGTGAGGGAGGGCAGTCGGGGAAGGGAGGGGGAAGAAATGGGGAGCTAATATCAGGGGCTCAAGGGGCAAGATAACGCTTTGAAAATGAGTATGGTGGCAAATGTGCTTGACACATTGGATGAATGTATGGATTGTAATAAGAGATGTAAGAGTCTCCAATAAAAGTATTTAAAAATAAAAAATGTTGGTCACTGTGCTAGACTGTGTTCATGTGGACATACTGGATATGATGCAAACCAGAAATCATCCCCAACACACACACACACACACACACGGCAGACACTTCACAAGTCTTACATGCAACCCTCGAGCAAACACTGACTGGACAATATGAAATTGTGAAACCGAGTTATTCCAATAATTAGGAGTAAAATAAGATCACATTTGTTCCTAATAGTCTGTTTCACTCACAGCATGGCCCAGGCTATATATCCAAGAGTGGTCAGAGAGTGGGTCTACTAATCTCTGACTGAACCGAGAAGGTAACGAAACTCTCTCAGTGATGATTGCTGTCTTGACATATCACACATTATTCAGCTGTAAATGGAGGAAATCTAACTTGCTAGGGGGCTAAAGAACCATTTATGAACAATAAATGGCTTCTGATTGCACCGTGGGATCTTTGGATAACAAAGCTAAACTATAAATAAAGAGTAATTAATAATTTACCATATACCCAGTGTAGGAATTAAAGTTATAAAACTCAAGAAAAACAGGAGTAATTCTTCATAGTTTTGGATAATCAATAATTTCTTGTATTGAACACCAAATCCCTAAATAACTAAAGAAAAAAAGATGTCAATCTATATGAGCTTTTATGATGCAAATGAAACCACCAAGAAAGTAAAAAAGATAATCTTATATCAGAGAAAATATTTTTTAAACATTTTATTAGGGCCTCATACAACACTTATCACAATCCATACATATACATACATCAATTGTATAAAGCACATCTGTACATTCTTTGCCCTAATACTTTTCTTTTCTTTTTTTTTTACATTTTTTAGGGGCTCATACAACTCTTATCACAATCCACACATATACATACATCAATTGTATAAAGCACATCCGTACATTCTTTGCCCTAATCACTCTCAAAGCATGTGCTTTCCAATTAAGCCCTCTGCATCAGGTCCTCTTTTTTCCCCCTCCCTTCCTGCTCCATCCTCCCTCATGAGCCCTTGATAATCCACAGATTGTTATTTTGTCATATCTTGCCCTATCCGGAGTCTCCCTTCCCCCCCTTCTCTGCCATCCCTCTCCCAGGGAGGAGATCACATGTGGATCCTTGTAATCAGTTTCCCCTTTTCAACCCACTCACCCTCCACTCTCCCAGCATTGCCCCTCACACCCCTGGTCCTGAAGGTATCATCCACCCTGGATTCCCTGTGCCTCCAACTCCCATATGCACCAGTGTACAACCTCTGCCCTATCCAGTCCTGCAAGGAGAAAATATTTATCAATCGTATATGAGATAAAATACTTGTATTCTCAATAAAATGGAGCATCAAAGAATTTGAGGAAGAATTCCACTATCTTTTACTTTTCTATGAATGTTTTTCATTTTACATTGCCGTGAATGTTTTGAAGTGGCCTGTCTATAAATTTTAAAGGGATGGAGTAGTGGTTATGTGTTGGGCTGCTAACCACAAGGTCAGTCGTTTGCAAACCACCAGCCACTCTGGGGGAGGAAGATGAAGCTTTCCACTTTTACAAAGAGTTAATTTTGGAAACCCCAAGAGGCAGTTCTATCCTATCCAATAGCTTTCCTAGAATGCAGAATCCACTTGCTTGCAAGGAGTTTATTTTTTGAGTTTTGTATATTCAGATTATAGTTGGTGCAAAGTATTTATTTTTCACTGGCAACATAAAGTTTGGTGGTTCAAACCCACCAAGGAGAACTGAATAAGAATGATTTTTGTGACCTCCTTTCTGCCTTTAAGATCAGACCCAGGTGTGGGATAAAATCCAACAGCAACTGGAAAGTGACATAGGCTATTTAGGGTGTAATACATTTATGTTGATTAGGGAGGAACAATTTGGAAAGGGAGTAATCAATGTCACCTAATAGTAAATGTAGAAATTGTCGAATTAGTTTA
Organism: Tenrec ecaudatus; assembly: GCF_050624435.1. Lineage (NCBI taxonomy): Eukaryota > Metazoa > Chordata > Mammalia > Afrosoricida > Tenrecidae > Tenrec > Tenrec ecaudatus. Next base: position 240,589,300 of record NC_134531.1, read on the forward strand.
TGTTCTGAAAAAATATATATATTTTTTCCACAACAAACAATCAAATAACAGTTACAGCCAAGAAAACCCTATGGAGCAGTTCTGCTTTGTAACTCATAGAGTTATCAAGAGTTAATATTGACTAGAATGCCCACAACCACTTGTGACACCGAAAATAAGACATACGCATGAAATAAGCCAAAACAGGGTTTCTAAGCTTTTGCACAATATAAGCCATCCCCCGAAAATAAGACACCGCGATAGGCATGGCTCTGCAGTGGTAACAAAGATAGCAGCCCTTGTTCTCTGCCCCATCGTGACAGCTGCTGTCTCGGAGGTGACCGGAGATGTGTGGGCAGCCCCATCCACAAGGTGGGCTCCCCAGGTCAGGTCCAGGTCATTCTGTGTGTGCTGCAAGCTGAGGCCGAGAAGGAGACAGATACAGTGAAAGTCCAAGTCTGCTCCGTGGGGTGAGGAGCAGGACGCTCTGCTTTAGGTACTGTGGGTCCTCCGGGGGAAGGAAGAAAGCTGTGGCTGCCGTTTGACTCAGCACTGTGGGTCGATGTTGCAGAAGAAGACGAATTAACTATATTTGAACAAATGTAGACTGTTGTACCATACTTAATAAAAATAAGACATCCCCTGAAGATAAACCATAGTGTATCTTCTTGAGGAAAAATAAATATAAGACAATGTCTTATTTTCAGGGAAACACGGTACAAGAAATCTCTTCTTATGTTTATTATTCATTTGAAGAAAGTATATATTCAATTACTTCTGTAAGACGAGGTGTGGGGGGGCATGTGACCATTTACTGTGATATCACAAGGAAGTGTGAAAAATCCCCCCCAGCATTAGTGCCAAGACAACATAATTCTATGATGCTGGGGTCAAACATGCATCTACCCTCCAACCTTCCTTAACGATTTCGATAGCCATTCCTGCTTCTCAGCTGGGTTCAAGGAACAACTACAACAGCCACAGAACTCTTAGACCACAGGACTATGGGGTTTATTATGGAGGCTAACAGGATACAATCTAACATCAGACATGTGCTAAACAGAGTTTTTCTTCCAGTCAGCACAACCTCTCAAAACTATGCCCATAGGGTGGCCCATAGGACAGCATGAATGCTTGTCCTACATCCTCTTCTAGGATGCTACAAAACTCTTTTATGGCAGCAAAATACCCAAGGGCAATCTTAGTGTAAAGTACTCATCTCTCACTCCTTCAATCAGCATATCTCATTCATCTCATAAATACCTGCTACTCCCTCCACAAAATCCCAAAGTCACAGCTTTACGTGCTTCATGGACATGGATGCTCATTTCTCTATCGCATGCTCTGCCTCTGTGTTCTGATGCGGATGCTCCTTTGCTGCTTCTCTAGTGCCACTGATCCTGTGGCTCAGTAGAGGAAGTTCAATTCAAGGAATCTCAGCACTCAAAAACATATACCACTCCTGGATATTTTCTTTATTGGTGTTAGGGAGATGTTCCCTTTCTACTTCTGGTTTACTGTATATTCATCAGGATGGCAAAACTGAACAATCCCACCATTATAATTCCATTTTTTAAATTACAATTACAAGGGACATGAGTATTGTAGAGAAAATATTTTAATGACTTTCAAGAGATGCAAAATAACAAACTGCAATTATAATTAATTTTGTGTGATAAACAATTATTTTTAATGTAGAAATTGTTCGAATTGGGACTGGACATTCATTCTGGTTATTTTGTGAAGTTATACAGACTTCTGCACTCATACCCATTTCTGGTGGGCATCCTATTTTGCTCTGGCTAGATTTCAGTAGAGACTACATTTTTAACAAAAACTGATAGGCCATTGGAATTTAGTGTTAAATAAAGAGTCACACTGACCCACGCTAAAAAGAACTTTTGCAAACTTGAGTCATCCCAGTGATAATCCTGGGTCTGGAGTCATGACTCCTGAAAAAGTACATATTTCAGGAGAGGGTTTTGTTTTTAATAGTAAGGAGCAATAGGTGATCTCAGTAATACGTTGAGTAAGTCCAAATTTCGCTTACTATTTACCTCTGAAAATTTTGGGAACATTGGATTACAGTTCTGAAATTACAGTAGAAATGAGGTGATAGATATAAGCCTTGTTCTAAAATATGAATTTTCTAATGTTTTATATGAAAAAGGAAGCGGACAATTATGTACCAAAATATTCTAGATGAGCACATTTTCCAAATATTTAAAATAGAGGTAAATATTACTTCTTATACAAACAGGAAAGGAGAAGCTTTCTAAATAAAACAAGAATGACAGAAATTATGAAGGAAAGTGAAAAGTAGACATCAATAAATTGATAGAAAAGTACAGGGGATTTTGATTAAGTCATATAAACTATGTTAAAGTGGCGGGATATGTAAAATGTATACATATGTGTATACATAGTCAATCATAGCTTTTTATGTATAAGCATTGTATTAGTTATCTAGTACTTCTGTAAGAGAAGCACCACAGGTGGAAGACTTTAAAAACAGAAATTCACCTTCACATATTTCAGGTGGCTAAGTATCTGAATTAAGAGCATCTACTCTAGAGGGAGGATTTCTTTCCTCTTGCCAGATCTTGAGGAAAGCCTTTGTTTCTTCTCCTGAGCAATCTTCATATGACTAACGCATCTTCCACTGTCTCAATTTATTTTTTGCTTATCTAATCTCTTGAGATGAATAGAAATCCCAGAATACTGTATTGTGTTCATGTGAACCCTGTATGTGGGTAAAGAGGCTCAAAAAAACCCACATTCACAAATGGGATTACAAATTCAGGTATTCAATGCCCACTCTTTGTGTTTATTTTAATCCACAGAGACTTGATTGGATAGGCAGACCCCTTCTCCTTAGGGTTTCTGAGGCTATAAATCTTGATGGGAGCAGACAGCTTCATCTTGCTTCCATGACAGGCTGTTGGGTTTAACCATCAAATTTTGTACTTAGCATAGCATCTCACTGCTTAACTCACTGCACAGTTTAGGGGTTAGGATCAAGGACATATACTTGGAAGGGGCCCAATTTAATCCATAGAAATATGTAAAACTTTGAGAGTTAAGTTGGTAACTTGGGATTTGTCTAAAAGTTTATGCCACAGCTTTTTATTTCAGAATGACAAGGACTTTTATAAGTTTCTGCTTTTAATAAAAGTTTACTGCAGTGTGCGTTTGTGTGCACATGTGAAAATAGAAAGCATATGGATAACTTTAGCAAGATTATATTAATTTATTCCTATAGGTTCTATATATAACTCACAGAAACCTGAGAATATTTTCAATCAAATTGTTCATATAATTTTGCATAATGTATTAAAAGATGAAACTAATTTAGATAGAATGAAGAGGAATGGTAAGACTATTCTGAAGGATTAACTATATCAACAAAGGTACAGAGGCATGGCATACTGAAGACTGTAAAATTGGTGCTTATACTAGAAAGTTCTACAGAATCTAAGAAGGAAATTGTGGATAAATAATGTATGACTAAATATGAATAGTCATTGTAATAAATTGCCTATTGCTATGCCTGAGTAGATAATAATAGCACGGAAGACTCAAGTAGAATATTGAATTTGTCTCTTTAATTTCAAGGGGCTAAATATTTTAATATTCAAGTCTTAGAGATTATACATATCTTGGATGCTACTATCCAAATAAAAAATATGTATTACTGTAAGGATGTAAAGCACTATATAATTACCTTACTCTTAGAGCCAATCAGACATCTCTAGTTACTAATGAAGCATCTTTCTTTTGAGGGCTGCATTTCTCTTTCAACATGGCCTCTGTTACTTTCATGGCAAATAGGCATTTCTGAGAGGCCTAGAATGTACAGTGGACTAGGTAAGCCATGTGCTCTTGATTTCATCCTATTCCAGGTGACTTTCTGAAAATTGACTTTGGAGATATATAAACACAGAATTACCACCCTACCCAGTACCTAATGATTCCACCTCCGTTTCTTGGTATTCATTTTACTACTCTGTTTCCCATTTCCTCAAAGATATCTGCGAAAGAAGAAAAAGGGGGGGGGGGCGAGGAGCCATTAAAAGTGTGATTGGTGTTGGACTTGTTCAGACACATCGTGACCCTACGCACAACAGAAAAAAGCATTTCTTCAGGCCCGTGCCAACCTTAAGGTTGTTGTATTGCAACTCATTCCTGCAAGCAGAGTGCCAAAGCATCGCCTGGAGGGCCTCCCTCTATTGTGCTGACCAGCTCTGCTAACAGGCATGCTGTCCTTTTCTAGAGACTGGTCTCTTCTTACAACATGTTCAAAATAGGTGATTTGATTTCTTGCCCTCTTTGTGGCTAAGACTATGTCTGACTGTCTTCTAAACATATTTGTTTATTCTTGTGGCACTTCACAGTACTTTGAATATTCTTCACCACCATACTCATTTGAATTCATGGATTCTTCTGAGGTTTTCCTTAGCCCTTGTGTAAGCTTTCACATAGGAAGAAAATGCATGAAATTTACAAATTAAAAAACAGCTATTTTAAGGTAGTTATTAATATAGATTAACACTTTTCAGAAGTGAGGGAAAATATAAAAACAAATGTATTTATCAGAAAATTATCTTGTTATCTAAAGAAGCACAATTCTTTCTATTTACCCCCTCAATCATTCCAACTTTTCCATAACCCAAGGGATAATTTATCTATTAGAAGAGATTCTTCAGCTTTAGCTGTTCAATTTGATGGAAGGAGTTTTCACTGATTATTACTAGATGCTTCATCTGCTAGCGAAAAACATCAATTTTGGAAAAGAAGGCGATTAGTGAAAAAGGAGATGCACGATGAGCTGGATTGATGCCGTCAGTGCAGTAATGAACTCAAGCATAATCATCATCTTAAGCATAGCAAAGGACCGGGCACAACTCCCTTCTGTTCTTTATGATGCATGTGAGGCAGAGCCCAAAGGACTCCTGCTAGGGGCATGGTTATGCATTAGGCTGTGATCAGCATGGTTGGCCATTTGAAACCACTAGAAATTCCATGGAACAACACACAGCTTCTTTTTTTAAAAAAATCATTTTATTGGGGGCTCATGCTACAACTATTATCACAATCCACCCATCCATCCATTGTGTCAAGCACATTTGTACATGTGTTGCCATCATCATTCTCAAAGCATTTGCTTTCTACTTGAGCCCTTGGTATCAGCTCCTTATTTTCCCCCTCCCCCCTCCCCCATGATCCCTTGATAATTTATAAATTATTATTATTTTGTCATGTCTTACACCATCCGATGTCTCCCTTCACCCACTTCTCTGCTGTCCGTCACCCAGGGAGCAGGTTATATGTAGATCCTTGCAACCAGTTCCCCTTTTCTCCCTCACCTACCCTCTTTCTACTCCTCTACACCGTTACAGTCTCCAAAAGCCACAAGGGATCACTCTAAGTCAACATTGACTCAATGGCAGTGAGGTTAGTTTTTTGGTTTTGACCCAGAGCCAATTTGATGGTGTTAAACAATAACAAATAAATGACTGGTACATGAGTTGTAGACAGACTGACGATCTTATGAAGATGGCCACCTTCTAATCCTCAAATTTTAGAAATTTGTTATTGTACATGGTAAAAGAGATTTTGCATATGTGGCGAAATGATGGACAGAAAAAAGAATCATGAATTATCCAGGTGTGTTTATTGTAATCACAGAAGTCTTTATAAGAAGGAGTCATGAGTCATTCAGAGGGAAAAGGTATTTGAAGAGAAGCTCTGATATTGAAGAAGGGGCCATGAACCCAGGGATGTAGGTGACTTCTGAAGCTGGAAAAGAAAAGTTATTCTCCCCTAAAACATCCAGGGGAAGAGATGCTTGCTAATGAAGATCAGGGATTGCAGCCTTCAGGATAGATTACAACTCAATGTAAAGAACACCCAAATCCTTACAACTGTACTAATAGGTAACATCATGATAAATGGAGAAAATGTGGGTTCACAAATAATGCTCATGGAAGCAGCAGTCAAGACATCATAAGATCTACTGCACAAGACATTTTTGAGAGTATTAAACAGTGTTGTTACTTTGAGGGCTAAGGTGCCCCGAACCCAAGACCTGGTATTTTCCTTTGCTTCATATCTTTGTGAAAGTTGTGCTTTGAATAAGAGGGTTAAAGAGCAGATGCATTTGAATTGTGGATGCAGAAGAAGAAGATCAAAAGTACCATAGTCTGCTAAAAGAATGAGACAATTTGTCTTGGAAGAAGTCTGGCCAGAGTGCTCCTTAGAGGTAAGGATAGCAAGACTTCACTGTACATTCTTTGGACATATTTTCAGATGCTGGATACCTTATGTTGGATAAGCTGGAGGGGTTGCGACAAAAGGAAGACCCTCAATGAGATAGACTGACACCATGGCTGCAACCAGGGTCTCAGGTATAGGAACCATTGGAAAGATGGTGTAGGGCCAGTCCATGATTTTTTTGTGGCTGTTTCCTGGTTCACCAGGAAGTGACTTGCGGACACCCAACAACAACAACCAAACTTTCAGAAGGAACAAACCCTCATAACCCCTTGATGTTAGCCACATGAAACCTCAAAACTGTCAGATAATACATTTGTGCTGTTTTATCCTGCTAACTTTGTGATAATTTGTTACCATATAAACGGGCAAATGACAACCTGTGTATCAGGAATTAAAGTTAAAACATTACTTAGGTTTGCAAATTCAAGGTTTCTGCTTTGTTTTCTGAAATGTACTTAAGTGTACTCTTGAACAATCATCCAGTTATTTTACTAGGATGAGCAGGATTAATGAATTTGACATTATACATTTCAGTAACTCCTTTCACAGTTTAAAGAGTATTTTTGAGTATCTTTGCCCAGTACTATAAGTCTTTTGTTTTATTGCCTGTTGCTCCAACAGCACTGATTGTGGATCTGAGCAAAATAAACCTTTGACAACTTCATACTACCCCATTTATCCTGGTGTAATTTATTTTTCCAGTTGCGGGATTTATTGTTTCTTTACACTGAGATTCAATCCATGTTATTATTGTTGTTAGGTGTCATTGAGTTGGTTCTGACAACAAGAAAAATGCACACCCACCCCACCCACCCCAAGTCTTATACCATCCTCACAATTGTTCTTATGCTTGAGGCCATTGCTGAAGACACGTATGTCTGAGTCCATTGTGAATCCACCTCTCCAAGGGCTTTTTTTCTCTGACCCTCCACTCTAGCAAGCATGATATCCCTGTCAAGGGACAAGTCTCTCTTGATAGAAAAATAATGCAAAAGTACACAAGATGAGGTCTTGCCTCTGTGGAGCTTGCTGATTGTACTTTTTCAAACATAGATTGTTTGTTCCTTTGTAAACCCATGGAATGTTAAATATTCCTCAAGAATGCATCATTTCAAATGAATTGGTTTTTCTTACATTTCCCTTATTAAATATCTAATTTTACATACATATAATGTGACTGAAACTACTATGGCTTGGGTTAGGTGAATCTTAATCCGCAAAGTAACATCTTAAATTTTCAACACTTTAAGGGGGTCTTGTGCAGAAGATTAACCTATTGCATTGCACAATTTTATCTCCTGACTGCTGCTTCTGTGAGCAGTGATAGTGGATCCAAGTAAGATGAAATCATGGACAATTTCAAGCTTTATTGTGCTTATCATGAGGTTACCTATGGGTCCACTTGTGAGGATTTGGGTTTTCTGTACATTGGGTCACAATGTATACTGCAGGCTGCAATCTGTGACCATCATAGAAAAGATTTTTAAGTCCTCTTTACTTTCAGTGAGGAGTCCTGGTGATGCTACACATTGGGCTGCCGTGCTTAGCTGTGAACTGCAAGATTCCCAGTTGGAAGCCACCAACCACACTGCAGGAGAATGATGAGTTTTCTACTCTCACAAAGAGCAGCAGGCTCCTAAACTCACAGTGGTAGTTCTCCACTGTCCTGTAGGATCACCGAGAGTCTACGTAGACTCAGAGTTTAGAGTTTTCATGTTACACAAGCAAGGCTATGTCACCTGCATATCACAGCTTATTAATAAATCTTCCTCAAACCCTGATGCCACGTTATTGTTCATTATGAGCCAGATTTTCTGATTGCTCAGCAGCTAGAAGGAGTAAATGTGGTGTGAGAATACAACCCCGAAGCACACCCAATACAACAGCTTCTTCATTCTTTTACAGGCTCCACAAAAGTACTATTAAGTGGTCTGGAATTCACATTCTTCTTAAGGATGCCTACAGTTTGTTGTGAGCTACACAACTTAAGGCTTTTGCGTAATTAACTAAATACAAGTAGACATCTTTCTAGCATTCTCTGGTTCAGCAAATGTTGATTTGACATCAGCTATGGTATTCCTGGTGGCACATACTCTTCTGATTCCAACCAGAACTTCTTGAAGTTCCCTTTAAATGTACTATTGCAGCTGTTGTTGGATGATCTTCAGCAAAAATTACTTGCATCTGATATTTATAATGTTGTATAATTTGAGCATTCTGTTGGGGTATTTTTCTTCAAAATGGGTACAGACACGGATCTCTTCCAGTCAGTTGGCCAATTAACTGTCTTCCAAATTTCCTGGCATAGACTTGTGAGTGCTTCCAGTGCTTCATTAGCTTTTGGAAACATTTCAGTGGATATTCTATAAATTTCTGGAGCCCTATTTCAGGCTAATGATTTCAGGGAAGCGTATTTCTTCCTTCATTACCATTAGTTCTTGCTCATATGGTACCTCTTGAAATGGTCAAACCTCAACAAGTTCTTTTTGTGAGATCACTCTGTATTCTCCCCATCTTTTTGACATGCTTCTTTCACCATTCAATATTTTTTCCCATAGAATCTTTCAATATTGTAACTTGAGGTTTGGATTTTTTTTCTTGAGTTCTTTCAGTTTCAGATAGGCTGAGCATGTTCTTCATATTTGGTTTCCTAAGTCTTTACACATTTCTTTATAATATTTTGCTTTGTCTTCTAGAGCTGTCCTTTGAAATTTTCTATTCAGCTTTTTTTACTTCATCAGTTCTTTCATTAACCTTAGCTACCATGGAAAATCAATTTCCTTATTTTCTTATCTTTTTAATGACCTTTAGCTATTTTAATGTTCTTGGTGTACCTTAATGTATGATGTGTATGGTGTATCTTGATGAATGATTTTCTTGATGTCATCCCACAGGTAATTGGGTCTTCCATAATTAGCGTTCAATTAGAAAATCTGTTCTTGAGATGTTTTTATAACTCAGGTGCTATAAACTCAAGGTTATATTTCTGCTCACATGGACTTATTTTTATTTTCTTCAGCTTCAACCTGATCTTATGTAGGATAAATTTATTCTCTATTCCATGGTCAACCACAAGTCTCCTTTTACCTACTGATCCTTAGCTTCTCCAGCATCTCTTCCCACAGATGTAGTCAATTTGATATCTGTGTGTTCCATCTGGAGAACCCCACATGTTTAGTTGCATTTTTTGTTGTTTACAAAGGTATTTGCCATGAAGAAGTTAATGGCCTTGCAAAATTCAATCATGTAATCTCCAGCTTTGTTTCTATCACCAAGGCCATGTTCTCCAACAACAGTTCCTTCCTGTTTATTTTTAACTTTTGCATTGCAATTCCCTATATTCATCGATCCATCTTGATTGCATATTTTATCAATTTATGAATGAATTTGTTGGTAGAATTCTTCAAATTCTTCATTGGCTCTAGTGGTTTGTGCAACAATTCGAATAATAAATGTATTGATTTGACTAGATCTCCTTGTATGTGGATAGACATTATCCCATCACAAATAACATTGTATTTCAACCTTGTAATGTCTCTTTTGATGATGAATGCTAAGCCATTTTTCTTGATTGTGTTATTCCCTGCATAGTAAACCATATTCTTCCTTTATTCAAAATAACCAGTATCATATTACTTCTTTATTCAAAATAGCCAGTTCATTTCAGCTAAATAAAGTCTAGAATATCTATCTTTAGGCATTCCATTTCAGTTTTACTGACTCCATTTTTCCTAAATTCATACTTTGTACATAGCATACTTTAATTATTCATTGGTTTTTACAGCAATTTATTTTTATTTTCAGTAAAGCCCTATCACCAAATGAAGGTCAGAAACTTGACTCCCATCGGCTTTACTCCACCAGTGCCATTATGTTCACCGCTAACGAAGGGTGTCCGTGTGATCTTCATCAGCAAGTGTTACAATTTATCTTCAGTGTCAACAAGCCATCTACATGTGGCAGGTTAATGATGATGTTTTCTCCTTGTCAGAATAGAGATGGAATAAATACGGTGAAAGAATACACCCCTTGAACACATCTTTGCTAGTTTTCAATCCTGCATCATCTTCTTGTTCTTTTTGAAACAGTGTGTCTATGGGTTCCACATAAACACAATGATATGCCATTCCCATCCTTCACGAGGACATCTGTTTTTTGTTATGATCCACGCAGTCAAATGTCTTTGAAGAGTCAAAGAACACTAATAAACATATTTTTCATTTTCTCTGCTTGTAGCCAAAGTCCATTTGACATAGCAAGTATATCTATCATACATTAATGCTCTTCTGAATGTACCTTGAATTTATGGGTGTTCCCTCTGGATGTACTGCTGAAATTATGTTTGAATTATTTTCATCAAGTGTTCTCATATTTGATATTAATAATGTTGTTTGATGATTTACAAAGTCTGCTTCATCGCCTTTCTTAGGAATGGGAAGACATGTGGAGTTCTTGCAGTTATTTGGCTAAATTTCTTGGAAGAGAGTGAGTACTTCCATTGTTGTATGAGTTCATTGAAATAATTTAAATGTATATTTTTGTCAGTTTCTAGAAAATCACTTTTTACTAATGTCATCAATGCAGTTTGGATTTCAATATCATTAGTTATTGATAATAAACTGCCTTTTAGACTAGTTGAATAAGCTTCAGTAAGCCTCAGAATATTTTGTGTCTCATTGCTTCGTTCATTATTTTTTCCACAAATTTCTTTGAGTACTGAGAATTGAGTCCTCAATTCTTTCAGCTTGAGAAATTCAATGTATGCTCTCCTTCGATTTTATATCTTAAGGTTTATGTACATTGAGTTGTCATATTTTACTTCATCCTTTTCACTTGTTCTTTAAGATTTTATGTTCCGTTTTTTTCTTTCATTTTTTTCTTCCATTTACTTTAGCGACTCTGATCAAAAGCAAGTTTCAGAGACTCTGCTAACATCCACTTTGGTCTCTTTCTTTTCATTGGCCCTTTAAAATATCCATGTGTGGTATTCTTAATGTCACCACAAAACTCACGATTTTGGGTCATTAGTGTTCAATATGTTAATTTGTTCTTCAAGTGGTCTATCATGCAGGTGGCATATATCCAAGGTCATAGTTTGCCTTTCCTGCCTTGGTGTCATAGAGGTTATGTATTGGTCTCCTACCTGCTAGATCAGCAATTGAATGCCACCAGCCATGCCTACGTTCTCCGTCTGTAAAGATTTATAATCTCAGAAACCCACCGGGACAATTCTACTTTGTCCTATAAGTCATTGGTATTTGTAATCAGTTGGAGAGCACATAGTTTGGGGTTCTTTTGCACACTCTAGTGGTCAAATGAGTTACACACTGACCTGCTATCCAAAGGTCAACAATTCAAATCAACAACGCTCTGCACAAGAAAGATGAGGGTGTACACTCCTGTAAAGATTTTCAGTTTTGGAACCAAAAGTGGAAGTTCCACTCTGTCTTGAAAGGTTTTTGACTCAGATTTGCCTCAATGGCTGTGAATGGGGACTTGTTTCATTTTCTTCAGCTGCAACCTGGCTTGTGTAAAAGCAATTGATAGTGTGTTCTGCAGGTGACTCTTGGTCTTATTTCGCTGATGAGATTGAGGTTCTCTATTACTTTTTACCACGACACAGTCAGTTTGATTCCTGTGTATTTCATCTGACACAGATCCATGTGTACAGTCATCATATATGTTGTAGAAAAATATATTTGCAATGAGTAAATAATTGGTCTTCAAAACTTCTATTGTACAATCTCCAGTAGTTTCTATTATCAAGCCCAAATATTTCAACTACCAATCCTTTTTATTTGCTTTCAACACGCAAAGGCTAATCACTAGAATTATTATTGCATCTTGATTTCATGTTTGATCAATTTAAAATACAATAAATTGATATAACTCTATAATTTTTTCATTACCAACTTTAGCGTTTAGGATGTAAATTTTAATCATATTTATATTCACTGGTTTTCCTTGTAGATACAAGATAATATTTCATTATACACAGCATGGTACTTCAAGATAGATGTCGAAATGTCCTTTTCATGAAGGAAACAGTACCATTTATCTTCAATTTGTCATTTTTGGCATGGTGAACCATATGATTCATTCAAAATGGCCAATATTAGCTCAATTCAGCTTACTAATGTCTAGGATATTGATCTTTATGTGTTCCAATTAAATTTGGATATCTTCCAATTTTAACAGGTTCATAGTACATTCCATGTACAATGTTTAATGGATATTTTCAGTGATTCCATCTCATTTTTAGTTATAGTTCATCAGCAAATAAAGATCCAAATGGTTTCCTTCTTTTGAATTACCGAACTTGTCTGAACTTTGAATTAGTGGATTTGACTGAACTGTGAGAGACAACCCTTCCTGTCAAGTTTCAATGTCTTCTAACATGAGGGTTTCATATATAAACATTATATCAGACAATCCTCTGCTTCGACTGATAAGGTGTTAATTAGCTAATCCCTCAGACGTGGGCTGTTTTCCCTAGTCTGTATTTGTCTAGAAGCTCCACTGAAGGTTTCCCACATCAGTAACTCTGTTGATATTGATACACCAGTACAGGTTTAGCAACACCTCAACTTACAAGTATCCACAGTGTAACAAACTGACAAATGAGTGGTGAATCTACAAATTTACTTTATATAAAAGCATATTTCCAACTATATTAAAAATAGTTTCCTTATATGCACACTTTAAAATATTGTACCCTTATATGCAATGATTTCTTTTTGATAGAACCTACATTCATATAGCCTCAATATTAAACTAGTGGTAAAATAATGTATCAATACACTCTAAATTAATCTTTCCTAGCTTAAAAAAATGAAAGATATCAATGATCAAAGGACTTCCATGAAATTAGACTTAGTTCAACAAAATTTCATAATGTGTTTTATCTCAGTATAAAACAAGATTTTTGTTCTTTAAATAGGAAATGCCATTTGAACACATTAATTAAGAATAATGAATCTAAGCGTCAGAGAGAAAACAATTAAGAGGGAATCTAAACATAAACATTTTCATCAGTAATTTAGTGTTTTGCAAACCATTAGGTTAACTATTTATACATATGACTAGAAAAGTATGTTACTTAGAAAATATGTCATAAACAAATTTTTATTTTCTTTATATGATTATATTATTTCAATTATAAAATATAAAGTATATTATAGTATATTTGTACTATATTTTAAATCAATGCAATTATAATGAACTAAATATGTTTTATTTGAACTTTATGTAGAATGATTTGAGAGCAAATTTCAATATTCCTAGACGTTCTGATTTTCTGAGTTTTCATGTGTTTTCTAATTAATAAATGTGACAATTGCTACTAGGTCTAAGGTTCAGTTATTTTATTTTATCCACAATTTAGAAATAATAGGATTGTATGTTTGTGGGTGCATGTATCTATATGTGTTTAATTAACCAGTATATATGTGTTTGTGATTAACAAATATACATATATGTGTATGATTAACCAATAAAATAAACAAATGTAAAAATTCATTCAACAGGCCTGAAAAACTCCAACTTAAAAAAACATGAAATTTTCCATTCCTATCTGATCAATTATTATATAGGAAATTGGATAAGTGACAGAAAATGTGCTTATAAAATTGTAATAGTCACAAGAAATCCTTTTCCCTTATTATTTTTGTACTCTTGATATTCAAAGTTTGAATGCACTTTACTGTTCTTCCTTGCGTAATGTTAAAATAGATGTAAAAATGAGAAACAAGAATGGGTCTTACGTAATGCTCAAGGGATCAATAAACCAGGAACACACAACCATAATAAACATGTGCCCACTGAACGACCTCTTAAATTCATTAACCAATTCCTCAAACAGATGAAAAGATAAATCACCAGATCAACAATAATAGTAGTAGACTTCAATACACCACTCTTAAGGAAAGACAAATTAACAGGTAAGAAACTCAATAATGAAAATGAAGAACTGAGCAACAAACAATTCAACCTCCTAGATATGTACAGAGTTCGCTGACCAACACCAAAAAAATACACATTTTTATCCAACACACATGGCTCATAGTCTAAAATAGATCATATGCTAGGCTACAAGGAAAACCTTAACAAATTGGAACACATAGAAATCGTTCAAAATATCTTTGAAAACCACAAAACGATATAAAACTTTAAATCAACAATAGAAAAAATTTGAGAAGAAACACACACTTGGAGACTTAACACACTATTCAAAGAAACAAAACAAAACCGGGGTACAAGATCAAATAAGAAACGATATTAGGAGGTTCCTAGAAACAAATCAGAGCAATAACAACATAGGAAAACCTAGGAGACACAGCAAAAGCTGTACACATGAAAAAAAAGGGAGACTATCATGTTCAACACCTTAATACAACACCTTCAAGATTAGAATAGCGCCAACAGTATAAACTATATATGTATATATATTCTACAGATATATATATATATTCTACATATATATATGTACTACAGACATATGCATACCTTCTACAGATAGATATATATGTATTAGAGCAGAAATAATTGGACTGGAAAACAGAAGAACAATGGAAAAAATTAAAAAGCAAGATATTTTTCCTTGAAAGGATCAACAAAATTAATAAACCATTTGTAAAATTAATAAAGGAAAAGAAAGAGAAGTTTGAACTTCAAACTCCCAAACTCAATCTATGAAGTCTGCATAGCCCTGATACCAAAGACCACACAAAGATAGAAAACTATAGACCAGTGGCTCACATGAACACAGAAGCACAAATTCTTAACAAAATATTGGCCAATAGAATCCAACAACATACCCAAAAATAAAACCTCATGAACAACTGTGATTCATACTAGGGATGCAAGGATAGTTCAACATTTGAAAAATAATGATATCAACAACATAAACAAGAGAAATGATGAGAACTACATAATCATATCAATTGATGAATAAAAATCTTTTTAAAGTATCCAACACCAATTCATAAACTAGTATTTAATAATATTGGAATTGAATGGAAATTCCTTAACACAATAAAGGCCACATATGAAAAAAAAAATAGCAAATACTGCACTCAATGGGCAAAAGCAGAAAACATTTCCACTGAATAAGAAGACCTGACAAGGATGTTCTTTATTGACACTTTTATTCAAAATTTTCCTGGATGTCCTATCCAGAACCATAATACAAAAGCAAGAAATTTAAGGAGATTAATGGACAAAGAAGAAGTGGACCTTTTGTTATTTGCAGGTGATATGATTTTATATAAACAGAATCCTAGGAATCCACAGTAGGACTGTTGGAAACAATTGAGGTATTTAGTAGAGGAGCAGGATACAAGATTAACAAGGAGAAATCCATTGGATTCCTATGCACTAGAGATGAGAATTCTGTAAAATACATAAAGAAAGCTATACCATTCACCATAGCCACACAAAAGTCAAAATACCTGGGAAAATATAATCAAAGAAACAAAAGACCTATACAAAGAAAACTATAGAGCATTAATACAAGAAACCAAAAGAGACCTGCACAAATGGAAGACTAGCCCATGATCATGGGTAGAAGACTCAATATCATGAAAACATCAATACTGCCAAAAGCAATCTGCAAATTCACTGCAATCATGATCTAAATCCCAGCACCATTCTCTAAAGAAATAGAATAATGTATTACCAAATTCATATGGAGAGGGAAGAAGTCCAATATAAGAAGAGAATTTCTCAAAGTAGATGGCCTTTCACTACCTGCCACAAAGGCTACTACATAGCCACAAGTTGTCAAAAACAGCCTGGTAATGGTAAAATGATAGATATATAAACAAGTGGAGCATGACAGAAGATCCAGAAATAAACACATCCACATACAAACAACTGGTTTTCAATAAAGGCTCAATAAGCATTAATTGGACAGGGATGCCTTCTTCAATAAATGGCTGGAAAAAATTGGATATCTATCTGCAGAAGAATGAAACAAGACCCATATCTCACCCCATACACAGAAAGGAACTCAAGCTGGATCAAAGACTTAAATGTAAAACTCAAAGCTATTAGCATCATCAATGAGAAAACGGGGCAAATCTAAAGGCTCTAGTACAGGGCATACATGGATTACCAGATATAGCAAAGGTAGCACATATCTAAGACAAAATCAATGAATGGAACCTACTAAGAATAAAACATTAGTGGACATTGAAAGATTTAATGAAAAGAGTAAAGTGAGAGGCCACAAATTGGGAAAAGATATTTAACAAAGAAAGAACTAATTACTAAAATATACAGGATCCTACCACACTACTACAAAAGAAAACAAATAAACCCTGATGAGGAGTGAAAGTGAGCTAAATAGACACCTATATGGCTAATAAAGCCATGAGGAAATGCTCTCGTTCACTAGCCATCTGGGAAATGCAAGTCAAAACAAGGATGAGCTCTCATCGAACACCCATAACTGTAGCCCAACGTAAAAATACCAAAGAACAACAAATGCTGACATGCATGGGGTGGAGAGTTTGGAACTCATTCATTGTTGGTTGGTTTGTGAAGACATACAGCCACTGTGGAAATGGATGTGGTGATTCCTGAAATGGATGACAATAAAAACACTATTAAAATACCATTACTGAGCATATATCCCAAAGAAAAAAGAAACATCACGAACACACATATGCTCTCCCAGGCTCATTGCAGAAAAGTTCATAATAGCAAGACATTGAAAACAGCCTAAATTCCCATTAGTAGAAGATTGGATTAAAAAAACACTATGAGAAACAGTTTCGGTATATACACACAATGTAATACTATACATCTCTAAAAACACAGCGATGAAAATCCTGATAATATAGAGGAAAACATTATGCAGAGTGAAGTTAGTCAATCACAAAAAGACAAATACTGTATGAATCTACTCATAGGGACAAACAACAGGACAGCATATGCTCAGGTTTGCAGGGCATCCAGTCTGCTGATCAGGGCTGCCAGGCAGCCTGGCATCCTCTATAAATGTATAACTTGAAGGTCATTGACTGAAGGGATCTTTACATCAACTGGGATAAAATTATCAAGGGAAGGGGAGGCGATGCTGACCATTTAGTGCTGCCATGCAAAGCGTTGATGAGGTCCCCCAAACAGGTAGACATCCCTATCAGCGGGATGAGGGAGACTGATGGGAAAGTCAAGTCAGAAGCGGGGAACGCAGATCCATAGGGGAGAAGACAAGTACAAGTCTGTTGGTAGAAAAAGGAGAAGGGCTAACCACCAAAAAGGCATTATATGCTATATTAAATATATATTATTTCAGCAAACCTATGATTGACATTGTCAGTGTATGTTACTGTAAATTTTCCCTGACAAGCAACTCCCATTTTTTTGTGTTTATAGCATCCAGCCATGTAAGGATTTATTCTGTACAAGTGAATAATTTAGGTATTACAATATATAATTAGCCTATATTGGTTCAATATCTCTCATTCAACAATATTTTAAAAATTAGTACCAATGGCTGATAAATGATAATATTAACAAAATTCTTTATCATCCAGGGGGTTGACTATAAGTCTGTCTACCACAAATTACAAAGAAGATTGCTAAGAGCAGCCAAAGCAGATTAAATAAAAGTAGAGACAGGAATGAATTTGGGACTTAAACTAAACCATGGCTCTAATTTAAAAATAATTAGTTCTTACATCATGGCCCTACTCAATACTCACTCTCAGGAATGAAATACAGAAGATATGAATGCAGTAGTAAAGTGTGGTAAAGAAATTAGATGGTGCCAGGCTATCAGATAAAATAGTGTCTAGAGTTTTAAAGGCTTTTTCCCAATCATGCATCCATGTAAGTGTGATGTCAACAAAGTCCACATGGAAGAAGCACACCAACAGCAGTGACCCATGGATTATAAATTATATAATTCAAGGCCAAAGGAGGGTAGAGTATCAAAGTTTGAATTGTGAGATGCTGGTTTTCAGATGGCTATGATTGACGGTGGAAGCCCAGATCTCCCTCTATCCATAATGGAGGGATGGAGATGTGGGGGAGGGGGCGTTCCCAAACAGTGTGCATTGAAGAGATGACTAAAGGACATCAAAATGATAAACCTGACTCAAATGGTTAAAACCTTACCACTTGATCCCCCTCTGATGCAAGTTTAGTCTGATATTTCAACTCTCTCTCATTTATTTTTCATATTGAGGTTTTTCTCTGATATATTTTGTCATAGCGGGGAGCTCTCTTGAATTTGTCTATACATTTTTCTGTTTATCAGTATATGAAATCAAATGGACATAAACCTACAGACGCATTAAATAGAATAACAGTTCCTGGGGTGGGGAGGTTCAGTGGAGAAGAGAGCGTAAAGATGAGTTGTTATCAAGGAGTTCAAGAAGGAAATAATATGTTTTGAAACTGATTGTGGTAGCAATTGTACAATACTGCTTGGTGTGATGATATGGAATGATATGCTATCTGTATTAGCTCCCAATAAAATGGTTTTGTACAACAAAACAAATATCAATAGGTATATATCATCCAGCATGAAAATAAACATGATGAAAACATAATATTGAGCAGAGGAATTATAAATGAAAGCAGATCCTCTAACGTATTCATTTAACTGTCAACTTGATTACTGATAACATGGATTCTTTTATACTTTTCCAATTCCATACAATTTGATTTTTAGAGTACTTTTTGGTTATGTTAAGTGGATTTATTGGCAACAACGTCCAATATTTTCAGACTTACTTCCATGGGTCTCAAAGATCAATCATCACTTTAAGTCATCAACTTTGTCTGTAACATTAATAGCAGTGAAATGGTAATATTTACTCAATGATGTTCTATACTAATATGCTTACATTTTATGTACAGTGGCCCCATAGCTTATATGCTAGTGTAATTTTTAAAATATAATCCTGTATTTTTCCCTTTGGGGTAGCTACATGGAATTTCTTTCTTTCTCTCTCTCTCTGTCTCACTCTCTCTCTCTCTCTCTCTCTCTCTACATATATATATATATATATATATACACATATATATACACATATATATATACACACATATATATAAATGTCCATTTACATAAGCCACCCAATATATACTAAATATAAACTAAAAGTGAGGATGCTATCAATATTATATTTGTTTTCCACTGCATATCAGATATTCAAAGAAGAAAACAAACTGTTAATAACGCAAAGCAAAACATATTACAATAAGATCAATATGAAAAAAGGATATGTGAGTTACTTTCTATTCAGAGTGAGAACAGGGAAGCAGCCCGATAAGGCTAGCTTGCTCTTTCACTGGTGAGTATGAAATGATTTTAAGTGTACAGAAAATGTCCGGTGATGAGCTGTTCTCTCTTACTCATTTCTTCCTTCAATTAAACAGGTTTTGTTCTTGTTGCGGAACTCTAGTAGCACTGTGGTGAGCAGCAAAGCTTCTGTATAAAAGGTCAATGATTGCAATGAAGCAAGCTGAATTCTGCAGGAGAAAGATGTGGTAGTCTGTGCCGTAAAGCTTTCAGCTTGGGAAGCTCAATGGAATAATCTACTCTGTCTTATAGTCTGAGAGAAGTTGGGCCTCTCTATTGGTTCTTAGTTTTATGCCGGTATGTAGCATTCACATCTTGGAGCACCAGGTTGTAGTCTGGTCCTTCTTTTCTTGTGGAGATATAAACAATGTCCTCCCCTTGGGTGGGTTAGTGGTCTGAGGGGCCAGCCCCAATTCCAACTGGCAGCCTACCCTCCCCTCCACTCAGAAGAATGCACTTCAGAGGATAGCACTGACATACAGATCAGGGAGAGGGACATGTCTGAGCAGAGCACACAGGAGCAAACGAAGGGAGAGAGAGTAGAACA
Source organism: Tenrec ecaudatus (assembly GCF_050624435.1). Taxonomy (NCBI): domain Eukaryota; kingdom Metazoa; phylum Chordata; class Mammalia; order Afrosoricida; family Tenrecidae; genus Tenrec; species Tenrec ecaudatus. The sequence continues at coordinate 240,609,417 of NC_134531.1, forward strand.
CATCTTGACTCACCAAGTTCTGAGGACTATATTCTTGGTCAGAGCAGTCAATACATAAAGTTGGCCCTACCATAAGACAGGACTTCCCTCTCTGATCCATAGTGCTACGGCCGACAACACTGGAGATACAGTGCAGGAATTGTCCCCAATCTGACCCCACCACACCTAGGCAAAACACTAAGTGTGTGTAACAGAACAACAAGGGGAACAGAGCAATGAAATTCCCAGGAAATACCAAAAACAGACTTTGGGACCAGGGCATGGCACTTCAACAGACTTGACTGGAAAACAATCCTAAAGGTCAACAAACAGTCCTGGAACTAACCACAGGCTTTTCTTTTGACATTGATTTTGTTGTTTTATTTTCTTTTGTAGTGTTGTTTTATTCTGTCTTGTTTTTATGCATATTATTATTTCTGCATATCTATCTAGATAAGATGGGTGGGACAAACAATGTGGAGGAGAAAACAATGGGACCCATGGTTCCCGGGGGACATTGGAAAGGAGAAGGTGGGGGAAAGGAAGTGGTGTTAACAAACCAAGGGACAAGGGAACAACAAGTGATCTAAAATGGATGGGGCAGAGGATGCAGGAGACCTTGTAGGACTTGATCAAGGGCAATGTAACTGAGAGGAATTACTGAAATCCAAATGAAGGCTGAACATGATAGTGGACAAGAGGGAAGTAAAAGGAAATTGAGGAAAAACTAGGAGCCAAAGGGAATTTATAGAGGTCTAAATACAGGCATGTGCAAATGTAAATATATTTTTATTTTTCAATGGGGGAATAAATCCATTTACATATGTTTATAGGTTTAGTATTAAGGTAGCAGATGGACATTGGGCCTCTACGCAAATACTCCCTCAATGTAAGAACACTTTGTTCTATTAAATTGGCATTCCATGATGCTCACCTTCCCAACACAATCTCTGAAGCCAAAGCATGTGCATAAACAAATGTGGTGAAGGGAGCTGATGGTACCCAACTAATAAATGATATAGTGTCTGGAGTCTTAAAGGCTTGAAGATAAACAAGCAGCTATCTAGCTCCGAAGCAACAAAGCCCACATGGAAGAAACACACCAGCTTGTGTGATCATGAGGTGTTATTGGTATCAGGTATCAGGCATCAAATACCCCAAACAAAAAAATCATATAATTGTGAATACAAAGGAGTACAGAGTGGAGAGAAAAAGCCCATCTGTAGGCAACTGGACACCCCCTTACAGAAGGGTCATGGGGAGGAGACAAGCTAGTCAGGGTACAGTATAGCACCGATGAAACATACAACTTTGCTCTAGTTCTTGAATGCTTCCTCCTATCCCCCTATATCATGACCCCAATTCTACCTTTCAAATCCAGTTAGACTGGAGCAGGTACATGGGGATGGATAAGACCTGGAAATACAGGGAATTCAGGAGAGATAAACCCCTCAGGACCAATATTGAGGGTAGCCATACCAGAAGGATAAGTGGAAGGTGGGAAGAGAAAGGAGTACCAATCACAATGATCTACATATAAGCCCTTCCCAGGGGGATGGACAACAGAAGAGTGGGTGAAGGGAGACATGGGTCATTGTAAGATATGAAAAAAAAATTATAAATTATCAAGGGTTCATGAGGGAGGGAGGGTGGGGGAATATGAGGAGCTGATACCAAGGGCTCAAGTAGAAAGAAAATGTTTTGAGAATGATGACGGCAACAAATGTATAAATGTGCTTGACCCAATGGATGGATGTATGGACTTTGATAAGAGTTGTATGAGCCCCCAATAAAATGATTTAAAAAAAAAGAAGTTGGTCATGTTGACATGGTTTGCCATAATCCTTTGTTATACAGCAGATAATACATATATTTATCTTAATTTTCTTTGTTTAGCATGATCTTAAAGATATTTTATGATAAACACTTAATGGGATCTACATTTCATTGACCTACATATATACACACTTTTGTGCTGAAAAACTAGGATTCGGCTTTTACACGGGCTTATACCCCGACGAGGTGTAACATCTCACAGGTGATTGCCGTTCCTCCGCTGTTCATTCATGACCCGCTGACACTTCAGGGCTTTGAATGTTTGTTTACTCACATCTAACCAATCAGAGCCATCCTATGATGTGGACGGCTCCAATTCGCAGAAGTACTCGTAGTAATTCACTTACCTTGGCAGCTGAACTGGTAAGGATGTGTCTGTGCCTGCGCTCTGTCTCCCCTCTGGTCTCTGTGAAAATTCACATCCTGCATTTCCCACCCTAGACTTAAACTCAAGTCAATCAGTTTTTCTGGTCTCCCAGGTAATAATTAGGTGCCTCGGCCTATACTCGGGTAGGCTTATATTCATGTATATACGGTAAATATCCTGTCACTAAGCATCCTTTAAACATGGACAGATCCAACATCCTGTCTGAAAAATATTGCCTAATGATAAGGTTTGAAATAGTAATATATTTTCTCAACTGTTTGGGAAAAAGAGAGGTTAAGCAAACAAACATAAAACAACTTTAGAATTTCAGGGATCAAATACAGGCTTTTTATTAAGAATTTATGAGCAGATGCATAGAATTATGTGATGATTTGAGTTATGCAAGTATGCTTTCTAAAATTCTTTAAAATATAACACTAATAAATAATTTAAGGCTTTGTTTTCTTTTATTTTAGTAGATCAAGGCATCGTTTTGCATTTGATTCTCAGCGTTCTCAAGCAATCAATATCAAGCGTGAACAAGGTTTAAGTGTAAATTATTTCAGGGTTAAAGTATTCATTTATCTAAAAATAAGTTTTTCGTCTAGTTCAGTTAGAAGCTCACGTTTTCCATCACTAGCCGGGAGCAAAATCAGATTAGTCGTGCGATTTGCTTCCCCTTCTAAAGAAACATTAATCTCTGAAGCTGATTATGCATTTCCCTGTGTTTAGCGCTTGATGTTTTTCTCCGATATGGAGATGAATTCAGGTTCTGTGCCTTGGAAGTCAATTATAGTGACGTATCCACATTCAACAGTTGATTTTCCAGACGATTGAGATGCATGTGTTTGGGAGGAAAATAAATTCTGAATACTGTGCCTTCCTTATAAAACCTGTGAAATGTTTAAGCTTTGAGTGATATCATAGTAAGGTTTTTCAAAAAGCCATGATGTTTTGCCAATATTGATTCAAATTCTGTGTCACTGGCGAAAATAATAAAGTTCTGTGGTGCAAGGACGTGGAAACAATGTCTGATTGATTCTTCCATTATCCAATGATGTGTATTATAAAGGAGAGAATGAAAATGGCAATTAGATTCTTGCTCTATGGGGGAAATATATAAGAGTTTGTGTAAGTCTAAATATGCAATGATAGCACAAAATTCTCATAATTGAATGTCTGACTCTCCAAGATTAGAGTACCACAGTTATTTTCTCATTTTACAACATATAATCTGTAATTTGTTCTTTGAAGTATTTGCTTTAGTAAGGGGAAAATCTGAGTTTAATGTAAGTCATGATGAGGAAGCAGTCTGTAAACTTAATAGAAATATTATGGAAACTTATTATTAATTATAGTTTTGATTTAAATAGAAATTTTATAAACATAATACTTAAAATATGTTATAAATGTGCTTTGATTCTTCTACTCTACAGGAGTAGAAGTCAAATATTAGAAATGAAGTACACCACCAATGATGTCTATTTGGAAAAATTATTGGAATGCAGATTTATTGAAAAAATATTCTAACATTCTATTTGGTATACATCATAATATATATATAGCTTTTTACTGATAGGAATTTAGTTTTGAAAAGGTTTCAAACTAAAGCAGATAGAAGATAAAATGAAGACCCCTTGCCATCGAGGCAATTCATATTCATGGCTGTCGTATAGAGCAGAGTAGAACTGATAACGAGAAGAAATGCTTTTCCAAATGTGTAAACCTTGCAAAAGCAGCCTGTCATGGCTTCTCCCATGAAGTGACTGTTGCAGTCAAACAACTGACCTTTTGTTTAGCCGCGAAGCACTTGGCTATTGTTTAAAAAGCCATATGTAGATGATATATTTAAATGATTGTGATACATGATCAATTTGACATGAGTTAAGAACAAGGGTATTTTTAAAAGCATAGTTAGCAAGTCACGTTGATTAATTTTAAAAACTCACTGATATCAAGTAGATATCTATTCATAGTGGCCTGAAAGAAAGCACAGGGTGGAAGTGCCCCTGTGAGACCCCGGGACCAAATCTTTATGGCCCAAACAGCTCCCTGTATCCCATGTGGCCACTGGCCTTTGGAACTGCTGCTCTGAGGTTAAGCAGCTTGGTATGTGCATTGTTATCCCACCAAGAATCCTTGAGTCAGATGGGTGTAGATTTTGAAAACACTAAGTTAAATGTGTCCTAATCTATTTTAGGACTTACAGGTAAAAGATAAAAAAGATAGCTGTTTTAAGATCACACATTTGAATTCATTAATTCACTTATCTCATGAATATCTATTTATCAGCCAAAATATGGACAACCATTTCAAGGCACTAAATATAAGACGGGCAAATGTCTGCTCTCATCAAGATGACAACCTATTAAAAAGAAAAATGCCAATTGGAAAGATGAAAAGTTTTAATTCTGTCGAAAGTATAGCACGAGTTTGCCCTTCTTCCTGCTCTTTCTAATTTTAAAATAATTACTTGAGGTAATTTGTAATGATAATTCCTCTCTTTTGCAAAGTAAACATAAGGTCATAATGTAAGGACCTGGCAGCAATCTCTTTGAAATAGAGCTGCAGGTAAATCTCTACCTTTCAGTTTCTAAAAGGAGATTGGTCCAGGACACAAAGTGAAATCTACCTGCCATCATAAAGGTGCTAGAAAATGAGCAATTGTATGTTGAATGCGTAATTTAGTTGGTTGCATCATTTTACTGAGATCGATTCTTTTCTGGTTTTTGCAACTTTAGTGCTTTGTCTATGATCATTCCATTCTGCCTTATTGTTTATTCTAAAGTAAAATGTATCTTTCTCTTCTACTCCTGTAGAACGATTCTGTGTGCTGGAAATAGATTTTGTTTTTGATTACCATTCTCTAGCACTCTTAGGGAAGATTAAATGCTGAATAAATGAAATTAAGTGTCGACAGGAAGTTCAAGAATGTAGGGGCTATGGGTTTAAACTAGTTTTTAAAGGGATGTAGTTGGGATAAGAAAATTCCTAGAAAAGATATTACCATAAATTCAGATATATGGAGACCATTCTAAGTAAATGAAACAAAACAAAAACACACAAATGCATGCACACAAAATGAAAACAATAACAATGAAAATCCAGCAATGTGAAGTGACTGAGCATAAAATATATTTGAGGGCATCAAAGAACCTCAACATGGTATTTATTTTGCATGGACTGTAGATATGGAATAAAATGAGCAATATAACCACTTTTAGTGTTTGGTACTGCTCTTAGGAGCAGAGGGAAGACACTAGAACATGTTTAGAAAAGAACCCGCATAAACAATTTAGTGTTTTTGACAAAACAAATCTGGTTGCAATCTGGATAATAAATTAAAAGAAGACGACAATAGTGTTCACTGATTTTATATTGGCATTTAACAAAATATAATATGGTTTATTGTTTGTAAAGTGGCAAATAAGATTTATAAAAATGGATAGAAGCTATAGGTATTTAGGTATTGGAATAAACAAGAATGAGTAACTAAAATAATGTTTTGGAGTTGATATATTTGGAGATTGCATATATACAGGATCTATTGACCCAGTTGTATGTCAAAATATGCATATTCCAACTTTAAATGATAGATTAAATATAAGAATATGAGACATCTTATGAGAGATTCTGGTATAGAAAAAATGTGAGAGTAAGGGGCTAATCATTAAGATTGAATTTACAGAATAAAAGTTAATACATGGTGTATGTGGTTGGAATGAGATCCAGATACATTAAAGGGAGCTGAGGGAACTGATGGGAACATGTGAAATAAATGTGTCTGATTTTGTTAAGAGATCAAATGTGATGAGAATTTTCTAATTTATTTGATTGAATTAGCCACACAGGAATCTTTGATGGTCTTAGTAAGAGAAAAAGTAGAACCTGGGAATGGAGTGTAATTTAGAGTATTTTGAGGACTAAAAAGGAGACAGGGAAAAACATAGAAGATTGTTGACTGAAGTGATTACCAGAGTGGTCAACAAAATGGACTTAGCCTACGTTGCTCCCTTTAAATAAAAATGGCCCTAGTTATAGGCATCAAATTTGGAATCACTTTATATAAATGGTGATATTCTTTTTAAAATATGATTTGGCCATGCATTATAGAGCATTAATCCATAGAAAATGAAAGTAGTTAGAGTTAAGTAGTTGATAATTCTTTTAACGGGATTAGACAATTGAGAGGCTTTGTTCCTCAGTGAGGATGATCTTTTACTGGTCCATAATTAGGTAATTACACATGTCCCTTTAACAATTGTCTATTCGTAAAGACATAAGTTAACAGCCTAGTCTCATTTTTTTGCACTACAATAGGTAATTGTGCTCGCGTAGACAAAGTCCACTGAGCTCACTTTGAATAGTGCTAGAATGGCTTCAGTATAGATACCGTTTGCTTCAGTTTCCACTGTTGTTGACTCTCTCAATACTGAATTTGCTGGCCCATTGCTACTTCTTGTGTTGTGCGTAATCTTGTTTTCTATCAAAGAATCTGCTACTAACAAAAAACAAACACAAAAGTCCTACATGATAGAGGGTTGTATGTTATGCTTTATGCAAATAGGTTCTTAACCAGTGACTACTGGACCAGGGCATCAACATCACCTAGGATCTTGCTATAAATGTATACTCTCAGATCACTAAAGTATCAGAAACCATAGTAATGTGGTATGGTGATTTATTAGGCCCTTAGAGCTTTATATTGGGCTACTAGCCACAAGGCCAATAGTTCAGCCAGTTGTTGTTGGGTGGGAGAAAAATTAGGCTTTCTAGTCTAGTAAAGACTTACAGTCTTGGAAATCCACAGGAGTGGCCCTACTCTGTTCTTTAGGGCCATGATGAGTCAGAGTCCGCTTCATGTACAGTAACATTTTTGTTTGTTTGTTTGTTTTCATTAATATCCTCCTTACTAATCCTATGAATTTGGTTACTCTTGCTAATTATTACTCTCCCTCCAGATACTAACTCAAATATAATTTCTTCATAAATCGATGATCTTATATCTTCTGCCTGCATGTAACTCATGGTAGAGTGCAGCTCTCTGTCATGGCTACAGTTATCAGGCTTTTATCCTGTATTTTATTTTACCCTGTATCTTACAAGTCTTTCATTATTATGTGTTTCCCTACATGAAGGCATGATTTAAGTATTAATGTATCCATCAATCTCACCATAATTAATGCCTTGCCTAAGAAATAGTAGAAACTCAATAAAGTGTTTCCAATGAAAAATAATTTAAAAATATGTTCAATCATGCTTTGTATTTCTGATTAATATGATTGGATGCTAACAGAAACTTAAGAGCTTTAAGTCCCCAGAGATGCACCTCAATCTATTCTTAGAAAACCAGCTGATGGGAACCTTGATGTAGCCCTGCTCTAGTTTAACATATATGAGGTCACCATGTGCCATAATTGGCTTGATGGAAACTGGCATTATTAGATTAGTCATGCTTACTTATTTGTATTAAAAGTTACTGTGTATATATTATATTTACATGTGAAAATATTGATCAAAATGGAAAAATACTACTGAAAATTTTTATTATAGCACATTAAAATAGCATGAAATATAACTGGTACACAGTGTCCTCTTTTGTTTGATATCCCTTTTAAATTTACTTTTCCATCTTTAGTTTTTATCTATTAATAACTTTAGTTTCCATTTTTTATGAGAGAGGAAGTGGCTATGCTTCAAAATCCAGTTTCTTTCAAAATGTTTTCTTTCAATTTGTAGCTTCTTTGGGGGCTAGCAATAGCTAAAATAAAATTTAACTTAAAAAGTAATAATGATTTATAATGTGATGGAGAAGAAAGTGAGGAAATATATGAGTAAGGTTTAGAGGACAATTTTGAATTGAGGTGTTAATTTTTTCCAAATTTTACGGGAAGTATGGCAGCTACATAATCTACTGTAACTTGAAGAAGGGGTGGAGCCAATCAGGCTGCAGCTTGATGACCTCAATTGGAGGTGGGATGGAGATAATTGGCACACTGGCAGCCAGACACACTTTAAGCTACACATTTCTGTCACAAGCCACAAGGAGCTAGGCTGATGGAGCCAGAGCCCTGGAACTAGAGAAGCCACATGGAAACCCCTGCCAGGACTGAAATGCTTCCATTGCCACTGGATCCACAAGACTTTCCACTCACTGGCCTGTGATCATCCTACACCATTGCGTAGGTCTGTGTAAGTCTGAAAAGGAATTTATAGACTGGCATACAACATATGGGCTAATAGTGAACTTATGGACTTGATCTGAACTGGGCTAGAAATTTTTCTTAATATACAATTGCTCTTTGATATAAAGTTCTCTATTACACACCTATGAGTGTCTCTGGACCTGGACCTTTCTTTAGTAAACCTGAACTAGCACATTATGGTTATTAATATACAATTACTCTTTATATAAATCTATTTCTTATACACGTAGGAGTGTCTAGGAATTTTTTCTAGTCAATCCAGACTAAAAGAGAGGGTTTAATATTTCCATTTCTGAGCTTCCATTTTTCAGAATAATATTTGTAAAAGAAAGCAGAAATATGGCAATATTTGTTATAAACATCACAGACATTAGAAGTATAGAGTATAAAGGTATATAAGACATCACAGTTGAGTGAAAGCCCAGTGTCCATCTGATACCTTAATACTAAACCTATAACTAAATGCATATGATCTACTTCTCCATCATCATATATAAATATCTATCATGTTCCCAAGTCTACCTTACAAATCCAATGAGACCAGAAGATATGCACTGGTACAGATAGGAACCAGAAACACGGGGAATCCAGAAGAGATGATCCTTTAAAGACCAGTGGTGAGAGTGGCAATATTGGAGGGTGGAGGGAAGGCGGGCTAGAAAGGAGAAAGTGATTACAAGGATCTATATATAACCTCCTCCCTGAGGGATGGACAACAGAAAAGAGGGTGAAGGGAGACAACAGACAGTATAAGATATGACAAAATAATAATAATTTAAAAGTCAGCAAGGGTTCATGAGGGAGAGGGAACAGGGAGGAAGGGGAAAAATAAGGAGCTGATACCAAGGGCTCAAGTATAAAGCAAATGTTTTGGGAATGATGAGGGCAACAACAGTACAAATGTGTTTGACATACAATATATGTATGTATGGATTGTGATAAGAATTGTACAAGCCCCTAATAAAATGATTTAAAAAGAAATAAATAAAAGGTCAGAGTTGTGCAAAAAGACTCTATTTGTTGTAGGGCATATAAGGGCATTATTTTATAAAGTCTATACAGAGACTTTCAAATTTGAGTTAAGAATTTTATATATGAATTTCATATATATATATTGAAGTGGGATTGCAAAATACCAGAGAATACATTGGACCATAGAAAATGGTTACAATTTTAAACCTGCCATTTCTGGGTTTTTAATAAGCTTCATAATTTATGTAGAAAGGAAAGAGAAGATAAATCTATATTTGTTTTTAAAAAGATGTTATGGCAAAAAATATGACATAACTAGGGTTTTCATTGCTTATATTTTTCTGTTAACAAAACTCTCCAAAGGTGTGTGAATTAATGTTTACAAAAAAATAAGAGACATTAACATGATATAAATACTTTTCTTCACATTATCTACTTTTTCATGCATCAAACCAACAATAAGTATTTTATAATTTTTCAGATATAGTATAACCCTCACAGCTACCAAATATTTGAGCTACATCACAAATAGATAATGGAACCATAACTTTGGTCACAGTCTATGCCACAATGACTCAAAGCTAAAATTGGATTTTTACTGTGAAAGTCTCAATTGGTTTGGGTTCTATAAAGGAAAAGACCAAATCAACTTTGAATAGCAATAGTTTTAGATTGAAATCTTAACTTGATGCTTCCTAGTGAGCATTAGAGTGAAAGGATGTTTTTTGGTTGTTTGGTTGGTTTTCATTTCTTATTTTACTTTGTTTTGTAATAGTTCTAATTTTTACTCATGCTTAATGCAGAATTTGAAGGGAAATATGTATGCCATGAGCTACTAAGGGATATATTTTGCAAGATGATATTTTGCTAGGCTAGTAAAAGGTGAAATTCCCTGAAGATGACAGAAAGCAATGTGTTGTCTCAACCGTTTTGTTACATTTAATTTAAATTACCCTTGATGTTTCCCAAATGCATCATGCCTTCACATATTGGTTTGTTATATCAAGATATATTAGCACTATTTCTTCATCTTTTTTTCACCTTCCTATCCTATTTCTAATTGTAAAATATTCCAGGTGCTCATTGGAATGCAATACAGTCTATTATTTTCATTATCACAGCTCTTTGCGTTTCCTTGGGGTTATGTTTCATTGGAATGAGAAGATGATTTATAAATATATTTATAAATTTAAAAACAATAACTATACTCTGAGGCTGAAGAAAAATATAGAAATAAAAAGAAATAGAAGTTGTGCATGACAGAATATATATATGTATATATGAAACAAAAATGTGTTAAACAATTAACATTTGAAAAGTGCACATCCAGTTGCCATGAGTAAGATCATTTCAATGGCAACTGACAACAATGATTCCCAAAGCCAGTTGTGGCAAGCACATTAAAAGTTTATAATAAAATCATCAAATAATATATTTGATAGTTTCATTGTGCATATCCATTCATTCACTAAATATTTTATTAAGTAAGCTGGTGACTAATTATTTTAATGTATGACTAAAATAAAAATAAAATGTGCTGTTATTATGAGATCTAATTATTAATGTCAAATTGTTTTTTGTTGGAGACACCTGCATACTTATTTTGATAAAGTATTTTCACTTAAAAATGAAATATTACTAAAAATATAACAGATTGTCTTAAGAAGATTATAAAATTATACATATTTGTATTTCTAATTTTTCTCCTTTTTTAATTTAATAAATCATTTTATTCGGGCTCATACAACTCTTATCACAATACATATGTACATCAATTGAGTAAAGCACCCTTATACATTTGACCTCATCATTCCCAAAATTCGCCTTCCACTTGGGTTCCCGGAATCAGGTCATTTTCCTTTTTTTCCCTCCCCCTCCCTCCCTTCCTCCCCCCTCCCCCATGAACCCTTAATAGCTTATAAATTATTATTTTATCTTATCTTACACTGCCCGGCGTCTCCTCTCACCCACCTTCCCATTGCCCATCCCCCGAGAGGAGGCTACACATAGATCCCCGAGATTGATTCTCCCTTTCTAAACCCCCTTCCTTCCCGGTGTCGCCACTCTCACCGCTGGTCCTGAGGGGTTCGTCCGTCCTAGATTCCCTGTGTTTCCAGATTCCTACTGCACCGCTGTGCATCCTCTGGTCTAACCAGGTCCGCAAAGCAGAATTGTGATCATGATAATTGAGATGGGAGGAAGCGTTCAAGAACTAGAGGAAGGTTTTGAGTTTCATTGTTGCTACACTGAACCCTGAGTGACTCATCTCCTCCCCATTACCCCTCTGCAAGGGATGTCCAGCTGTCTACAGATGGGCATTGGGTCCCCATCACACACTCCCCTCATTCACGGTGATGTGATTTTTTTCCCCTGCCTTTATTGTTTGAAACCTGGTCCCCTCGGCCTTTCATGATCATACATGTTGGTGTGCTGCTTCCATGTGGGCTTTGCTGCTTCTGGGCTAGATGGTCGCTTGTTTACTTTCAAGCCTTTAAGTCCCCGACACTGTATCTCTCAATAGCTAGGCACCATCAGCCTTCTTCACCACACTTGCTTATGCACACATTCATCTTCAGCATTTATGTGAGGAAGGTGATCACACAATGATGGTTTTTGTTCATTGGTGTCTGCTACCTGGTCCGTTCAACACCTTGTATTCACTTAGGCGGTATGCTTCTTCTCTGTGGGCTTTCTTGCTTCTGAGCTAGATGGCTGCTTGTTTGCCTTCAAGCCTTTAAGACCCCAGTCGCTATATCTTTTTGATAGCCTGGCACCATCAGCTTTCTTCACCACGTTTGCTTATACACATGCCTGTCTTCAGTGATCATGTTGGGAAGGTGGGTATCATGGAATGACAGTTTAGCTGGGCAAGGTGCTATTGTATTGAGGGAGTGTGCGCAAGGACGCCCAATGTCCACCTGTTACCCTACTACTGAACTCATAAATATATGCACATAGGTCTATTTCCCCCATAATCATAAAATATTTACATATGTGCATGTTTGTATTTAGGCTTCTATGTATGCCCTTTGCTTCGTACTCCTTTCCTCTATTTCCTTACGCTTTCCTCCTGTCCCACTACCATGTTCAGCCTTCATTCTGATTTCAGTAATTCCTCTCAGTTACCTCGCCCTTGGGTCACTCCCTACCAGTCCTCCCTTCCCCTCCCTGGCACTGGTTTTGAAAAATTCGCTGTTCCCTTGTCCCTGGGTTGGCCAACACCTCCTCCCTTCCCCTACCTCCCACACTCTCATGTCCCTCCAGGACCGTTGGTCCCGTTAGTTTCTTCTCTCATTGTTTGTCCAGCCTATCTTGTCTAGGTGGACCTGCTGATATAGTAATATGTGCATACAAATACAGATGGCTTTGACATCACCCAAGAGGCACATAAAAACATGGCTTCAACAGCAGCAACACCGACACGCTGATAGACAAAAAAGCCACTAACATACAAAATTTACAAGGAAAAAAAAAGAAAGAACAGAACAAAAAGACAGCAAAAAAAGAAGAAAAAGTTCTGTTAGTAGTTTGAGGTCTGTTTGTTGGCCTTTAGGAGTTTTTTCCGGATGAGTCTTGTGGGGTGCCACGTACTGGTCCCAAAGTCCATCCTTTATACTCCCTCATGATCTCTTTGCTCTGCTCCCCCGCTGCTCCTTTGCATGCTCTCCGTGTTTGCCTCAGTGTGGTGGGGTCAGCTCAGTTGACATCCCCCACTGTGTCTCAAGTGCTGTCCCGTGTAGGTCCATGAGTTGGTGTAGGATGTCGCATCTCGCACTGTGGCCAGCTGTATGGTCCTCTCTGTACGATGGGCCCTGCGAGCTGGGCTATCGTCCTCTGAGCTTGGTGGGCCAGGTGTGCTCCACTCCGTTCTTCCTCCGACCTGGCTTCAGCTTCCTTCTGGGTGTTGTGTGGTGGGTCAGTTCCTTTCCCACACCAGACAATCTATTTTCATTTTCTGTGATACTCCCTTCGATTGTGGGGCTTGGGTTAATTCTGGATTGGGCCAGCGTATGGTCCAGTCTTTTTGTGTATTCCTCTGTACTTTATGTTGCCTTTCTAGTTTGGTGTGTCATGGTGGGGTCCATATGCATGTTCCAGTTCTGCGGGGACACAACAGGTTAGCGCCCTGTTCCCCCCATACCATCCACTCGATTTCTCCCCATCTCACTTCTCCCGCACCTGGCCCCACTTACCCTTCTTTATGCTGGGCTCTCATGTACCTCCCTAAGTGTGGCATGCCCTCCCTCCAACTATCTGTGCTTCCACCCAGTTTATTGCGAGGTAGATGTTTATTCTTCTATTTCTGGCATGCTGATGGCACTTACCTCAGGGGACTCATGTTATGCCTGTCCCTTTGAGTCTGCCTTACCTCGCTTAACATAATTCCTTCCACCTCTTCCCATGAAATAACGTGTTTCATGTGCTTGTCCGTGCTTTTCAGTGCTGCATAGTACTCCAGTGTGTATGTGCCAAAGTTTTCTAATCCACTCATCTATCGAGGGAAATTTAGGCTGTTTCCAAGTCTTTGCAATTGTGAATTTTGCCGCAATAAACATTGGAGCACGCATGACTGGTCATGTTTTATTTGCTGCTTCCACTGGGTATATGCCCAGTAGAAGGATGGCTGGGTCATAAGGTAGATCAATTTCCATTTTCTTTAAGTATCGCCAGATTGCTTTCCACAGTGGCTGTACAAATCTACATGACCACCAGCAGTGGAGGAGGGTTCCTACTTCTCCACAGCCCCACCAACACTTGTTGCTCTCTGACTTGTTAATCTGGGCTAGCCTCAGGGTTGTTAGGTGGTATCTCATGGTTGTTTTGATTTGCTTTTCTCTTGTGGCTAGGAACTTTGAACACTTTCTCATATGCTTATTGGCCATATGGGTCTCCTCTCTAGTGCAAGTTCTTTTCAGTTCTTTTGCCCACTTCCTTAGGGGGTTAACTGTTTTCCTCTTTTTGCAGGTCATGATGGTGTTGTAGATTTAATAATGAGCCCTTTGTCCGATGTGTCATTACTAAAAATCCTCTGCAAGTCTGTGGGTTGTCTTGTCACCCTCTTGATGAAGTCTTTCGAGGTGCACAGGTGCTTTATTCTTATTAGATCCCATTTTTTGATTTCCAGTTCACCTGTGTGTGTACTCTTCCCTATTGCAGTGAGCCTGTGAGCTCCCTGGGCCAGTGCTCTGAGATTAGTCCCGATTCCCTCCTTAATGGTCCTGATGGTTTGGGGTTTAACTTCTAGGTCTGTGGTCCACCTTGAGTGTATTCTTGTGCATGGGGTGTGGTAAATGTCTTGTTTCATCTTTCTACATGTGGATAACCATTCTTTCCAGCACCACTTGTTAAAAAGGGCATCCGCTTCCCACCTGATGTTTTTGGGACCCTTGTTGAAGATCAGTTATCTATATTCTGATGATTTTACTCTTGGGCTGTCTATTCTTTTTCACTGGTCTGAGTGTCTGTCGTTGTGCCAGTACCACACTGTTTTGACCACTGTAGCTGTGTAATAGGCATTAAAATCAGGTAGGGCAAGTCCTCCAACTGTGTCCTTCTTCTTGAGGAGTTCTCTGCTAATTCTGGGTTTCTTCCCTCTCCATATGAAGTTGGTGGTCAGTTTTTCCAATTCTTTGAAGAAGGTTGATGGTATTTGAGTTGGTGTAGCATCGAACTTGTCAAGTGCTTTTAGTCATCTTTTACTATGTTGAGCCTTCCCATCCATGAGCAGGGGATGTTCTTCCATTCTAATTTAAAACAATTATATTATATATTTTTCCATGAACTCCATTTGTACACATATGTTTAAAGAGATGATATTTGGCATGCCAAATTATAAGACTCAGCAACTTTTGATTTAGAAATATATACTGAAATGAGGCTTACAAGATGCCAGAGAATATATTGGACCATAGAAAATGTTTGCAATGAGTAGTCACAATAAGAATATAAGAAAGAATGACAAACTATTTGAATAGTGTATTTTATTTAGGATATCTACATTTAAATAAAAATTCACTCCACATAAAAAGAGGCATGCTTGTTATTTACTGTGAAATTCAATATTTGCAGATGTCAGAAATTATCACCTTTCCCCCCCACAATTAAAAGGCATCTTCTGTAACATAAGGCAAAATCTTTAAGCTTTCTACCATTCCCCTGGGCTTTTACCACTAAGCAATTTATATCAACTGGCAAGATAATTAAGGAAACTAGTCACAATGCAAGTAGAAAATGCAATTCTTCTGGGTAGAGTCCTAATGCATCCATTTATCAGGATGCAAGGTCATATCAATAGTGTGGAGAATGAAACTTTGATTTTTGAATAATGTCATGACAATTGGCAACTGGAGTTCATTTAGGGTATCAGGAATAAATAAATCAATAAATATAGTTTTAAAGATATATATAGTTTTAAATACTACATGTGCATATGTAGATAATTTAATGATATATATTGTCAAAATTTATATTATAAAATATTAATCAAAACAGTTTTTTTTCTCAGAAAAATAATAGTGCAATGTGTTGTCCACTCACAGTACTGTTAATAGGGTTTTACTCTATTCATTGTGTTCTATTCTAGATTTTCTTTCCCAGTACATAGCTATAAGATTATCATTCTGTGGTGGTTTGTGTGTTGCTGTGAGGCTGGACAGAATGTCACTGGTATTTTAAATGCCAACAGGACCACCCAGAGTGAACAGATTTCAGGCTGGCTTCCAGACTGAAAACAGATCATGAAGAACTCACCTGTCCACTTGGAAGAAAGCAGCCCCTGAAAACCTTATGCTTAACTTCAAAAAATTGAGAGATAATGAAAGCCTAATTATTGTAAGCAGAATATGCTCACAGATTGTGATAGCTTATAGAACACTGAGAAAGTGTAAGGTAACTAGAGACAGAAACTAGGGGTTGTCCCTCTACCTGCTAAGGCCTCCATTCCCCATTACAGGAAGTTGGAAGCTGATAAATCTGGAGGGCATGCACACATTCAGGCCCTTGAGCCAGGAAGCTGGTACCCTTGGGAGGCCCCCTCCTCCCCCCATCTAGGGCAGGTGGCCTTAATTCAGCCAATGGGATCAGCCAGTACAATTGACCATGCCTCCCAGCGGAAAGCCCCAAAGATGAAACGTTGAGCCCACCCCCTCTTTTCCAGCTGCTCCGTGGCTGTGTTGTGGCTTTCTCTGGCCTCAGGCTTCAGTGTGAATTCTTTCTCATGTGAAGCGAATGCTGAGTCCTTTCTCACCCTAGCAATGTAAGGTATACGAAATGTGAATAAAAAGGAATTGTTTTATCAAAGTAGTCAACCATGGTGACATGAAGGGAGTAAAGGGGATGAGCCTTCAGGATCTTTACTTGTGGATGGGGGACAACTCAAAGAAGGAACAGGTGCAAACATCTAATCATTGAAAATTAGAATGTACGAATTCTGAATCTAGGAAAATTGGAAGTTGTCAAAAAAGAAATTGAACGCATAAAGATCAATATTCTAGGCATTTATAAGTTGAAATGGACTGGTATTGACCATTTTGAAGGAGAAAATCATGTGTTTTCCAACCTGTGAATGGAAATCCAAATAATGCAACTAATATTCAAATTTAGGGACCAACTCCACAACTAGTGATGAAGAAATTGAAGACTTCTACAATTCTTCCATTGTGGATTATGAGGATGGCACAGGACCGGACAGTATTTGGTTGTGTTTTGCAGCGTTTGGTTGCTGTGGGTCAGCACTGACATCAAGGCACCTCACAATCACAATGTATTTACTTGGCAACTTATGGAAACACCCTAACTTACCTTACCTCTAAAATGATAAAAATATTTAATTGTAGATATAGTGATAGATGTAATTTTGCAACATTCCCTATGTAGCCAATTCTTGCATATTAGAAACCACATGCATCGATAAATTATACATACTGGTGTTTATACATACTGGTGTTTTAAAGGTCCAGATTATAGGATGGCAGCATGGTTGTTTCCTCTTTCTCAGAAATCTCTTTCTAAAATATCTGCAGAATGCTCCGATGAACCTTTGGCAGCATCCCCGTGTTCATTAGAGAGAGCACTCCTCTTGTTGCTGTAGCATTTCTAAAAGGGCACCTCATCTCTGGAAAATAGTGAAATTAAATTAGACTCTTTTGGAACTCTTTATTTTTTTCTTTGCATATGTGGTTCCCAGGAATATGATGCTTTTGAGCACATTCTTGGCTCCTTTTTTGTGTAATTGACCTTTCTTGTAATAGTAATACCTTCAGTCAATCCATTTCCACATTTTGCTCTCTCATTTCTTGCTATTTAATCTTGCTTCCACGTCTACACCTCTTCTTTAAAAATAAAAGGAAAAAAGAAAGAAAATAAGACAAGGTAACAATATATTTTAAGCAAGTTTTTTTAAAAGTAAACTAGAGAGTGCGGGAAGATGGCCGACAGGGACACCCGCATACTCTGAGAGCTCCTCCAAACAAAGCGGGATTGGCGACCAGGTAGCTGAATAGTAAGAGTCTAGTGAGCATAATATCCCCCTGGGACAGCACCCCAGTCCCACCCCACGTATTTGTCCTGAGCAGGGGTCTAGGTGAAAGAGGACCGGACTCGTGGGACATCTCTGGTCACTAAGCTGCCGTGAGCTCACTGGCGACCGGCCTAGGCTCCATCCCCAAACCGGACCCCAGCCCAGAGCCGCTTGCCTGCCCTGCCTAGACAGGCGCAGCAGGTCACGCTCCCCTACTCCAGTGGCCCACTCGCGGATCCCCACTGGGAGAGAAGCTTTCCTCTCCCGCTGTTCCCCTCTCCCCGCAGGGCAGCAATCTGCCCTCGGGCCCGCGTTCCTCCCTCCATTCATCCAAGCTCAGGGGAGTGAACCCACAGGTTGTCTCGCGACCCCCACGGGGGACCATCCTCCCGCACCACTGCCGCAGACCTCGCCACCTGCCCTCCGTGAGCCGGCCTCCCACCCCCACCCGCCCCCGCCCGCCCCTGGCAGCCTAGCGCCAGCTCCACTCCTGGCCAGGACCCTGCGCTGAGCACTTCCCGCCAACAGGAGCCAAAGCCCAACCCGCGCCTGTCCCGGACCATGAGTTTCCGCGGAGCACCGCGGCCCGCACTGCTGAGTCTGCCCGCCAAGGGCCCCTCCCTGCGCAAGGCACAAGAGTAGGTGCCCTCCCCAGGGTGCTGCGGGGACCCCGGCGGCCGCAACTCTGAACCTGAGCGGAGGAAGGGTGCCATTGTCCTCTGCGGTTTCACGCCAAGCCTCCTGTGCCGGCGCCATTACCCCCTGCGGTTTCGTGCCATTACCCCCTACGGTCCGCGGGGTTCTGAGCTCAGAGCAGGACGGAGGGCGAATACCATTGTTCCCTGCAGTGTCGCGCCTCTGTCTGCGCAGCTGTCCGAGGGGCCTCCCCGCACCCGCTCACAGCCCGGGCAGATCAAACATTCCACCTGCAGCGGAGCCTGGGACTTGGCTTTGCAGTCCCTGAGGAGCCGTCAGTGAGCGCCAGCCCGCTCTCACCACCTGGGGGCCCTGTGGGGTCCCCAGTGCCAGCTCTAAGCCTGCTGCAGCCCGCCCCAGCCACCCCAGGAGACGGCACAGTGCCTGAGCCTCCACACAATAAGGTTACTCCTGTCTCCCAGAAGCATGGGGCCCATGAAAGGATCAAGGAAAAATCAACAGACCACATCACTCCCAACAAAAAAATCAGAGAAACGAGGCACTTTAACAGACCTAACGTCACTCATAGAAGAAACAGATATAGATCAGCCACAAAAGGAAATCTTCAGAACTCTGCTTGCAGTAATACAGGAGCTAAGAGAAGCAAACCAAAATAAGGATGTAACGATAGAGGGGATGAAATGCACAATAGAGGGGATGAAGTCCACAAGAGAGGGGATGAATACTATCCACCAAAAGGAACTTCAGAAACTAACTGAGGAGGTAGCAGAGGCCACACAAAAGGTCACAGAAGTTATATCTAGGCTTGAGGAGGCTGAGAACCGTATCAGTGAACTCGAGGACGCTCAAACCAAACGAAGCAAGCGAGAAAAACAATCAGATAGGAAAATTAAAGAAACAGAAGACAGCCTGAGATCAATGACAGATGCTATGAAGAGGAATAATATTCGAATAATCGGTCTACCGGAACACAACATGACACACAAATAGACTGCCAAGATAGCAAAGGAATTTCTGGAAGAAAATTTCCCCAACCTAACAAAGGAGAATCCGACTCTCATACAGGAAGCAGAGAGGACGCCGGCTAAGCTAAACACCAAGAAGAACACGCCAAGACATATAATTGTAAAATTATCCAACTTAGAGGAAAAAGAGAAAATACTACGAGCATCAAGAGAAAGGAAGACAGTCACATACAAAGGAGCGCAGGTAAGAATATGCTCAGACTTATCAGCAGAAACCATGAAGAGGAGGAGAGAATGGAGCAACATCTTCCAAAAACTGAAAGATAAAAATGCCTCCCCAAGAATCCTATACCCTGCCAAGTTATCCATTAAGATAGAGGGTAACATAAGGGTCTTCCAGGACAAGGAAGAACTCAAAAAATATACTGCAAGTCACCCGACCCTGCAGAACATACTGGCTGACTCACTATGGCCAGAAGATCAAGCTCCAACTAGAACCACCAGGAGACCACCATATAGCCCATCTCCATCTAGAAGCCAACATGCCAGCAACACGTACCAGGACAACACGGTCTCAGATGGAAAAGAGGACAGGATAGAAACCCCCCACTCAAACGCAGTACACTGATATGAAGGAAGATAGGCAAAGACCTAAAACACAAAACAGAATATGGCAACCATGAAGCCAGAGATTGTAATAATCACTGAATACAAATGGGCTCATTTCATATATTAAAAGAAAGAGGCTGGAGGATTGGATTAGAAAACATAACCCATCAATCTGCTGCCTGCAAGAGACACACCTTAAGCGAGCAGACAAGCATATGCTGAGAATAAAGGGCTGGCAGAAAGTTTACCAAGCAAATGGTAACTCCAAGAAGGCAGGAGTGGCTATCTTAATCTCCGACAAAATGAACCTCAAGATCCAAAACATAAAAAGAGAAAAGGGGGACATTACATAATGCTCAAAGGCTCAGTAAACCAGGAAGCACTTAGCATACTGAATATTTACGCACCTAATAATGGCATGGCAAATTTCGTCAAACAAACTATTAAAAAAATGACAGAAGAAATCACGGAAACAACAGTAATAGTGGGGGACTTCAACACTCCACTATCAGAGAAAGACAGGTCACAGGGAAAGAAGCTCAGCAAAGAGGCCAGAGAGCTAAACACTGTAATTAGTCAACAGGGCCTGATAGACATCTATAGAGCCTTTCATCCAAAAGCAAAAGGTTTCACATTCTTCTCCAATCCACACGGATATTTCTCAAGAATAGATCACATGCTGGGACACAAGGCCAGCCTGAGTAAATTCAAACACATAGATATTATCCAGACGTCTTTCTCAGACCACCATGCCATAAAGCTGGAGATTAATAGGAGGGCACCCAGAAAAGCAAGGGCCACCAATTGGAGAATAAACAACGATCTCCTGCGACATGAATGGGTTAAGGTCCAGATCAGAGAGGATATCAGGAAGTTTTTAGAAACTAATGAGAACGAGCATACAACATATCAAAACTTATGGGACACTGCAAAGGCAGTTATCAGAGGTAGCTTGATATCACTAAATGCATATATGAAAAAAGAAGAAAGGCGTATGACAGATATGTTAACACAAAACCTCCAACAACTAGAACAGAGTCAACAGAACTACCCCTCCAATAGCAAGAGAAAAGAAATAATAAAAATCAGGGCGGAGTTAAACCAATGGGAAGACAAAAGAACAATGCAAAGGATTAACGCAACTAGAAGCTGGTTTTATGAACGAATTAATAAAATTGAAACTCCCCTGGCAAAGCTTACCAAAGACAGAAAGGAGCAATCATCAATAGCCAGGATGAGGGATGAATCGGGGGCGATAACAACAGACCCCAATGAGATAAAAAGGATAATCACAAAGTACTATGAAGGTTTGTATTCTAATGAATTCAGAAACCTGGAAGACATGCATAAATATTTAGAAAAACAATCTATCCCGAGATTATCTGAGACAGAGATCAAGAACCTCAACAAACCCATAGCGAAGGAAGAAATAGAGAGTGTCATCAAAAACCTACCAAGGAAAAAGGCCCCAGGGCCAGATGGCTACACAGCAGAATTTTACCAAACATTCAGGGAAGAGCTGACACCGATCCTCCACAAAGTATTCCATAACATAGAAAAGAACGGTAAGCTCCCAAACTCATTTTACGAAGCCAGCATTACTTTGATACCCAAACAGGGAAAAGACCCCACAGGTGTAGAGAATTATAGACCAATATCTCTAATGAACATAGATGCAAAAATCCTTAACAAAATATTGGCCAATAGAATACAAAGGAACATCAAATATTTCATTCACCACGACCAAGTAGGATTCATCCCAGCGATGCAGGGATGGTTTAACATCCGAAAATCCATCAATATCATACACCACATCGAGAAGAAAAAGGATAAAAACCATATGATAATACCCATAGATGCAGAAAAAGCATTTGACAACATCCAGCACCCATTTCGAATCAAAACACTCATGAAGATAGGATTGGAAGGTAAGTTCCTCAAGTTCATACAAGCTATCTATGAAAGACCAACAGCCAACATCATAGTCAATGGAGAAAAGACAAGAACAATACCACTGAAAAAGGGCACAAGACAAGGATGCCCCCTGCCCCTTCTTCTATTCAATATCGTTTTGGAGGTTCTGGCTAACAACATAAGACAGCGGAAGGACATCAAAGGGATCCAGTTGGGAGAGGAGGAGGTGAAACTATCGTTATTTGCAGATGACATGATCCTATACATTGAAGACCCCCAAAACTCCACAGTTGGAATACTTACAGCAATAGAGGAATACGGAAGAGTAGCAGGATGCAAGATCAATAAACAGAAGTCGGTAGGGTTTCTATACACATCGGACAGGGCCATGGAAGAGGCGACTAATAGGGAAGTACCCTTCACAGTAGCCAAGGACAAACTGAAATATCTAGGAATATATTTAATAAAAAATACTAAAGAACTTTATAAGCATAATTATAAAACCCTATTACAGGAAACCAAAAGTGACCTTCACAAATGGATGACCCTCCCCTGCTCATGGTTAGGTAGGCTGAACATAGTAAAGATGACAGTTCTTCCAAAAGCACTCTACAAGTTCAATGCTATACCAATCCAATTACCATCAACCTTCTTCAAAGAATTGGAAAAACTGACCACCAACTTCATATGGAGAGGGAAGAAACCCAGAATTAGCAGAGAACTCCTCAAGAAGAAGGACACAATTGGAGGACTCGCCCTACCTGATTTTAATGCCTACTACACAGCTACAGTGGTCAAAACAGCATTGTACTGGCACAATGAAAGACACTCAGACCAGTGGAAAAGAATAGAAAGCCCAGGAGTAAAATCATCAGCATATAGACAACTGATCTTCGACAAGAGTCCCAAAAACGTTAAGTGGGAAGCAGATGCCCTCTTTAATAAGTGGTTCTGGAAACAACGGGCATCCACATGTAGAAAGTTGAAACAAGACGTCTACCTCACCCCATGCACAAGAATACACTCAAGGTGGTTCACAGATCTAGAAGTCAAACCCCAAACCATCAGGACCATTAAGGAGGGAATCGGGACTAATCTCAGAGCACTGGCCCAGGGAGCACATAGGCTCACTGCAACGGGGAATGGGGACATACACAGGTGATCTGGAAATTGACAAATGGGATCTAATAAGAATAAAACACCTGTGCACCTCGAAAGATTTTGCCAAGAGAGTGACAAGGCAACCCACAGACTGGGAGAAGATCTTTTAGTAATGACACGTCAGACAAAGGGCTCATTACTAAAATCTACAACACCATCGTGACCTGCAAAAAGAGGAAAACAGTTAACCCCCTAAGGAAGTGGGCAAAAGAAATGAGAAGAACTTTCACTAGAGAGGAGATCAATATGGCCAATAAATATATGAGAAAGTGCTCGAAGTCCCTTGCCATAAGAGAAATGCAAATCAAAACAACCATGAGATACCACCTAACACCCCTGAGGCTAGCCCAGATCAGTAAATCAGAGAGCAACAAGTGTTGGAGGGGCTGTGGTGAAGTAGGAACCCTCCTCCACTGCTGGTGGTCGTGCAGATTTGTACAGACACTGTGGAAAGCAATCTGGCGATACCTAAAGAAAATGGAAATTGATCTACCTTACGACCCAGCCATCCCTCTACTGGGCATGTACCCGGTTGAAGCAGCAAATAAAACACGACCAGTCATATGCCCTCCAATATTTATTGCGGCACAATTCACAATAGCAAAGACTTGGAAACAGCCTAAGTTTCCATCGATAGACAAGTGGATTAGCAAACTTTGGCACATACCCACAATGGAGTATTATGCAGCACTGAAAAGCACCGATGAGCACATGAAACATGTTATTTCATGGGAAGAGCTGGAAGGAAATATGTTAAGCGAGGTAAGCCAGATCCAAAGGGACAGGTACAACATGAGTCCCCTGAGGTAAGTACAATCAACATGACAGAAATAGAAGAATAAACATCCATCCCACAATAAATGGGAGGAAGCATAGATAGTTGGAGGGAGGACAGGCCACACCTAGGGAGGTACATGAGAGCCCAGCATAAAGAAGAGTAGTGGGGTAGGGAGAGGGAGAACCGGGAGGGGGAGAATCTGAATGGATGGTATGGGGGGGGGCAGGGTACTAACCCACCCGGGGGAGAGTATCGGTTGTGTCCCCACAGATCTGGAACATGCATACGGACCCCAACACGACACACCAAACAAGGAGGGCAACGCAAAGTACAGAAGTCTACACAAAGAGGCTGGACGACAAGCCGGCCCAAACCAGAATTAGGCCGACCCCCACACTCGAAGGGAATACCACAGAAAACAAAAATAGATCGTCTGGAGTGGGAAAGGAACTGACCCACCACACCACATCCAGAAGGAACCTGAAACAAAATAAGGAGAAAGGACGTAGTGGAGGACACCTGGGTCCACCAAGCCCAAAGTCGATAGACCAGCTAGAAGGGTCCGTCATACAGAGAGGACCATTCAGCTGACGACACTACGAGATACGACATCCTGCACCAACACATGGCCCTACATGGGACAGCACCTGAGACACAATGGGGGATGGGCAACTGAGCTGACCCCGCCACACTGAGGCAAACACTGGGGGCGTGCAATGGAGCAGCGGAGGAAGCAGAGCAAAGGGAGCCCGAGGGAGTAGAAAGGATGGTCTAAAGGCCAACGAAAGGACCTTGAACTACTAGCAATTTTTCTTTTAATATTTGCTATCTTTTTGCTTAGTCTTTTTTTAATTTGTTTTGTTTTTTACCTTGTAAATTTTGTATGTTAGTGGCTTTTCTGCTTATCAGCGTGTCGATGTTGCTTCTGTCAAAGCCATGTTCTTATGGGCCACTTGGGTGCAGTCAAAGTCATATCCATTTGTATGCACATATTACTACGTCAGCAGGTCCATCTAGACAAGATAGGCTGGACAAATAATGAGAGAAGAAAACAACAGGTCCAACGGTCCTGGAGGGACATGAGAGCGTGGGAGGTAGGGGAAGGGAGGAGGTGTCGCCCAACACAGGAACAAGGGAACAGCGAATGGTTCAAAACCAGAGGAGGGAGGGGAGGGGAGGACTGGAAGGGAGTGACCAAGAGCAAGGTAACTGAGAGGAACTACTGAATCCAGAATGAAGGCCAAACATGGTAATGGGTCGGGAAGAAAGCGAAAGGAAATAGAGGAAAGGAGTAGGAGGCAAAGTGCATACAGAGAAGCCTAAATACAGACATGTACATATGTAAATATATTTATGATTATGGGGGCAATAGATTTATATGCATATATTTATAGATTCAGTAGTAGGGTAGCAGATGGACATTGGGCCTCCTCATGCATAATCCCCCAATACAATAGCACCTCGCCCTGCTAAGCAGCCATTGCAGGATAACCATCTTCCCGACATGATCACTGAAGACAGCCGTTTGTGTAAGCAAATGTGGTGAAGAAAGTTGATGGTGCCCGGCTATCAAAAAAAGATATAGCGTCTGGGGTCTTAAAGGCTTGAAGGCAAATAAACGGCCCTCTAGCTCAGAAGCAACAAAGCCCACAGAGAAGAAGCACATGGCCTAAGCGAATACAAGGTGTCGAATGGACCATGTAGCAGATACAAAGGAACAAAAACAATCATTGTGTGATCACCTTCCTCACATAATGGCTGAAGATGAAAGTGTGCACAAGCAAGTGTGGTGAAGAAGGCGGATGGTGCCCGGCTACTGAGAGATATAGCGTCTGGGGACTTAAAGGCTTGAAAGCAAACAAGTGGCCATCTAGCCCAGAAGCAACCGAGCCCACATGGAAGCAGCACACCAACATAGGTGACCATGAAGGACAGAGGAGACCAGGTCTCCAACATCAAAGGTGGGGTCATGGTGAGAATCACATCACCATCAAAGAGGGGGAGTGCATGATGGGGACCCAATGCCCACCTGTAGAGAGCTGAACACCCCTTCAAGAGGGGTAGTGAGGAGGAGATGGGCCACACAGGGTTCAGTGTAACAGCAATGAAACTCAAAACCTTCCTCTAGTTCCTGAACGCTTCCTCCCCTCCCAATCATCATGACCCCAATCCTACCTTGCCTTGCAGACCTGGTTGTACCAGAGGATGTACAGCGGTGCAGTGGGGATCTGGAGGCACAGGGAATCTAGGACAGACGAACCCTTCAACACCAGCGGTGGGAGTGGCGACACCAGGAGGGAAGGGCATGTGGAAAGGGAGAACCGATCTCGGAGATCTATGTGTAACCTCCTCTCTGGGAGATTGGCAAGGGGAGGCGTGTGAGGGGAGACGGCGGGGAGAGTAAGATAAGATATAATAATTATTTATAAACTGTCAAGGGACCAGGGGTGGGATCGGGGAGGGAGGGGGATGGGGGGAAAAAAAGGGAAACCGAGCTGATTCCAGGAACCCAAGTGGAAAGTGAATTATGAGAGTGACGAGTGCAACGAATGTATAAGTGTGCTTTGCTCATTTGATGTATGTACAGATTGTGATAAGAGCCTTATGAGCCCCAATAAAAAGATTAAAAAAATAAAAATAAAAAATAAAATGATTAGGGCAAAGAATGTACGGATGTGCTTTATACAATTGATGTATGTATATGTATATGTATGGATTGTGATAAGAGTTGTATGAGTCCCTAATAAAATGTAAAAAAATTTAAAAAAAAATAAAATAAATTACCAAGGGCACATGAGGGAGGGGGGAAAGGGGAGGGAGGGAAAAAAAAAAGATTACCTGATGCAAGGGGCTTAAGTGGAGAGCAAATGCCTTGAGAATGATTGGGGCAGGGAATGTATGGATGTGCTTTATACAATTGATGTATGTATATGTATGGATGGTGATAAGAGTTGTATGAGTCCCTAATAAAATGTAAAAAAAGAAAAGAGGAGAAAAAAATGATTAGGGCAAAGACTGTAAAGATGTGCTTTATACAATTGATGTATGTATATGTATGAGCTGTGATAAGAATTGTATGAGCCCCTAATAAATTGTTAAAATTAAAAAAAAGTAAACTAATAATAATTATCAGTAAATACCCTTGTATAAATAGTCATGTAAATGGATTCAGAGAGCAATGATTGAGATAAAAATTATACTCTAATTATGGAGGTTTGAATGATTCAATGGTAAAATTCTGCCTTCCATTTGTACTCACTGCCATCTCATTGATTCCAACTCTGGGACCCTGTAGGCAGAGTAGAACTGCCTCTTTGGTTTTCTGTGACTTGAAAACTCTATAAGAGCAAATGGTTTCATTATGCTCCTGGACGGTGTTAGGTGTCTTCAAACTGCTGACCTTGTGTGTTAGCCTGGGCACATTAAAGAAACAAATCCACAGAAATTCATGTATAAGAGAGAGTTTGATATAAAGGTTAAGTGCGCATCAAGAAAACAGCCCAACCCAGTGTTGCCCAAGCCCACATGTCCAACATTAACCCATTAACCCTTATGTCCAACACCAATCCACAAAATCTTCCTCTATCTCACAATACAGATGCAATGATGCCGACTGCAGGAAGAAAGCTGAATCAGTGAATGTGTAAGCATCTCAGTGCTGGCAGGGGTCTCTACACGGCTGCTCCAGCACTCAGGGCTGCATGGGGTAGGTCCATGTGGCTTCTCCTCGAGGATGTCTTGCATGAAGTGAACCTTGGCAGCTGAAGCCAGGAACTGGCTAAGGCAGCTTCAACCTGGTCCGACCATCAGAAAGCAAGAGACCTGAGAACTAGAAAGGCGAGGCTCTCTGACCTTCAATTAACTCCACGTGTTTATCAGCCAGGTTGGTGAAATAAACTATCTCACCTTGTTACTCTCAGAATAACATGAAACCCACTACATAGCCAAGATACCTTTCTGCCTTTCATCGGTGCGATCTGAGTTTGAACCTGTTTAATGAATCTCTTGTGGACCATCATCACCTGTCAATCAGTGATGGATGCGACTGTGATACTGAATAGAGTTCAGGAGGAATAGTCACACGAAGAAGACTCGGGAATGAAGAACTGGAAATCTACTTAAAACACGGAGTAGATAACTTTATGAATCACAAAGGTTCAATTTACAACAGAAACAGAATTATAATTATGATGAAATTCCGGATAGTATTTCATTATGCATTGGCTCACCATGAGATGGAGACCATCTCGAGTGCACTTAAGAATCAGACGTATATCATTAATGAAGATTCATTTTGTTTTTAAATTTGAAAATTTCAGATATTTTTGTTAAAACTACTAAGGGGAAATTTATTGAACTATGATATCCCATAAATTATTATTAAAATAATTTTATCCCAAAGATAATTATCATATTTCTTGAAAAGTAATTCATGAGCACATACGAAATAGATAAACTATTACTATAAATTATATAAAACACCTCTGTGTTTTAGTTTCTGCTATCTTATTCGGTCATTCTTTTGTCTGCTGACTATAAGATGGTAAATGTTCAGTAGGCATATTCATTTTTACTTTGAAATGATTCAAGAGCTATTATTTTTGGTGTATTTTAAGTGATTTTACTTAAAGAGAAGTATACCCTTTCATCTCAAATTTATATTGATTGCTACCTATTTCCGTTTCCTTCCATATATCATGTGTATATTAGTAGATTGATTCTTTTCTTAGAGTGTGTTAGCAATGTCAGGAACTTGTAACTTACTTTTACCAGCCAAAGCTAAAATGTACTGTTTCTGAAACAAACAACTTTATCTCCATCTAGAGAGATATACTTAGGTTTTTCAGTTTCTTTAAAAAATAATGTTATTGATATAAAATCCACATATCAAACATTTCTATAAGTAAGTTGCTTTTTAAGAGTTGTATATACATTTACCACAATCAGTTCTAGTGTTCCGTTCTCCCTCCTGCACCATTTGCTCCCAATTCTGCTCACTCCCCCCCCCCCCCTTTCCGGAAACCCATTGCATCAGTTATTGTCTCTATGCATCTACTCCTTCTGTGCTTCATTAACTGGGAAAGAGAAGAGAAACAATAAAAAACAAAAAGAAAGAAAGAAAATAATAATATGTAGATAAAATAAAGAGTAAGAAAGGTAAGGCCACTATCAATATTTAAAAAGTTAGAGAAGAAATTTCTGTCATGGGACAAGTGAGAATTATTTAAGCCTAGACCAAATTTTACTTTGGTCAAGCGGATGGTCAATGAACCAAGTATCATATTATGCTGTAGTTTGATCCACCATAATGAGTTTGCAATAATATCTGTTTGCTAGCAAAGCTGGTCAAGTCCATCACTTGTGGCCAGAAGGGATCTGCCAAGGTTCAATCTGACTCTGAAGATTGATTTTGGGCTCCCACTGTCCTTCATAGAATTCTACAAATTGGGTTTTTACAATTTAAGCTCTGATACTTTTCCTTTCATCAACATTGGATTTTGTTATTACCATCTTTGGATCACAACGGCTGGTGTGCCACTTCCATATGGACTTAGTTGATACCTCACTTAGATGGTTACTTGTTTGAAAACAAGCCTTTAAGACCCCAGACACTATTCCAATTGATAGCTGGACACCATCCGCTTTCTTTACTGCACTTAGCTGTAGCATCCTTACCTGCAGTGACCTCTTCATGAAGTTGAGTATAGAGCGGGGTCAGGTTATGATAACTAACTGTTCTTTGATTGGGGCTAAAATTAAGTGGGAGCCAATCCATCTGCTTATCCATGGGTTAAGGATAAGTCTGGTTTGCTTTAGTGGTCATTTCTTCATTTTATGGTTTAGGGGAATACACTGTTGGCATCAATGATTTATTCAATGTCATAAAATTTGAAGTACTGTTGAGGAGTTTAAGTGAATATAGTCTAGCTCTGAATGGTAGTACATAAGTTGTTGTCCAACTTGAGTTCTTAAATGATTGAGTTTTGTTTACATTGAGCATGAGGTTGGTGCTACGGGAAATTTTCCTATAACATTTATTACAAGGGCAGATCCTTTCCTGCCATATTAATGTAGGGAAACAATTGAGACATTAAATATATGATGGTTCTGGATCCCCTTTTATTGGATGCCCCTAAGCAAGAGGACCCAGCCAAGGTCAAATGACTGGCACTTCGACTGTCTTCGTGTTACTCTCATGCTTCCTCTATCATCAAGGAATTTCAGGCCTAAGACCAGGGGCTACGGTAGTTTTGAGAATGGGCCTAGTTCATTCAGTAGGCATTCCACACCGTGTCCTTCTCTTAGGGCCCATGGAGGATACCATGTTCTCTGTAAAACCAGTATCTAAAGATAATCAATTTCCATTTATGGTCATAGGTGTGTTTTGCTTGGGTTGCACATAATATTCTTTGCATTTTGTAGGCATTTTTATTGGACATATATATATTTTCTATTTTTTAAGCCATCATGATTTGTAGCCTTGTGCATTAACTATCCAACACATGTACTATAGTGGTTTGTGTTTTTCTGTGATGCTGGAATCCAGATAATTAGCAATTCACTGGCATTTCAAGATTTCCCAAAGTAAATGGGTTTCAGCAGAGTTTCCGCACTACAAACAGACAACAACAACAAAAATAGGGTGTCTACCTCAGAGAGATTAGCCACTGAATACCGTATGGATAGTATTGAACCAGGGTCAGAGATTGACTACTTCAAATAATGCCAGATGGTGGGCTCTGCAGGTTGGAAGACTATCAAAATAGGAATGAGGAAGACCTGCCTTTTCAGAAGAGAGTCTCCTATAATGGCAAGAATAGAATGACTCAAATAAAAAGACACAGCTGCGGATATCTATTCATAGATAGAAGGGATGAATCATGGATTTAGGATAATTGGAAGTCAAGAAAGGAAAAAAAAAAGGAATGCATAAAGATCAATGTTCTAGGCATCAGTGACCTAAAACAGTACTGCCCCTTTTAAGTCAGAAAATCCAATGGCTGATGATGGTAGGGATGACAGATTCAAGAGGAATGGCATTGCTTTCATTGTTAAAAGGCCAGTTGAAAATGTATCTTGAAGTACAGACTGTATGTGATAAGATCAATCTATCCATACACAAGGAAGTCTAGTCAATGTAATTCCTATTCCAATTTATGCAAGTCATTAAAGGTAGTCGGGAAGAAATTGAAGGTTTTTGCCAACATCATCAGTCTGAAATTGTTCAAATGTGCAATTAAGATGCATTGATAATTATTGGTGATTGAATATAAAAGTTGGAAACAAAGAAGAAATGATAGTAGCTTGAAAATATGGCCTAAGCGATTGAAATGGAGCTGGAGATCGCATGATAGATTTTGCAAAACTGATTGCGTCTTCATTACAAATGTCTTTTCTAACAACACAATGACAACTATACACAAACTTTTCCAGATGGAATAAATAGAAATGAAATTTACTATGTCTGTGGGAAGTGGTGATAAAGAAGTTCAATATCTCCAGCTAAAACCAGGTTAGGAGATGACTGTGAAATTGCTTATATGCAAGTTGTGGTTGAATCTAACAATATGAAAATTAGTATTTGAAAGCCAAAATATGATGCTGACTCTATCTCACCTAAATTTGTAGCTCATCTTAAGAGTAAATTCAAACAATTGAACAAAAATGACAGAAAATCCATGAACGATGGGAAGACATTAAGAACATCATTTACAAAAAAACAAAGAAAAACAAAGGGTCATTAAAAAGAGATAAAGAAAAGAAAACATCAAAGTGCATTTTGGAAGAGATGTTAAAACTTGCTCTTAACCATAAAATAGGTAATGGATTTGGAAGAAATGAATTTAAACAACAAAGCAGAAAATTTCAGACCTCAGTTAAGGAACACAAAGTAAAATATTAAAATGAAATGTGCAAAGAGGTAGAATGAAAAAACAAAAAAGATAAGAATAAACTCAGCATATTTTAAACTGAAAAAATTCAAGTAAAAATTTTACCTTTAAGTTACAACATTGAACTATTCTGTAGGCAAAATATTAAACAAAGCAGGAAGCATCAAAAGAAAATGGAAAGTATACACCAGACCCATTGTACAACCAAAACCAGTCTACTTTTAACCACTTCAAGAAGTGGCATTTTATCAAGAAGGTATGATACTGAAAGAAGTACAAACTACACTGAAGGCATTAATCCAAAACAAGCACCCAGAAATTGATGGCATACCAACTGAAATGTTCCAGCAAGTTGATGAAGCACTGATGAACACTTGTGCTTATCCTAACAAATTTGGAAGACAGCTAAATGGTGAAGTGACTGGAAGAGATCCACATTGGTAGCCATTTCAACAGTGACCCAACAGAACGCTCAGATTATAGAACAGCATTATTAATATCACATACAAGTAAATTTTTTCTGAAGATTATCTAACAATGGTTACAGCAGTACATTATCAGGAAGCTGACAGAGGTTCAGGACAAATTCAGAGAGGACATAAAACAAGAGATATTATTGCTGATGTCAGATGGTTCTTGATTCAGAGCAGTAAATACCAAAAAGATATTTATTTGTGTTTTATTTACTATGCAAAGGCTTTGATTGTGAGGATCACAACAAACTAAGGATAGCCTTGAGAAAAATATGATTTCCAGAACACTTCATTGTGCTTATGCGGAACTTGTGCACAGACAACGAGGCAGTTGTGCAAACAGAACAAGAGAATATCGCATGATTTAAAGCCATTTAAATTGTGTGCATCATTTCACCATGTTTACACAATCTGTATGCTGAGTAAATAATCAGCTGGATTATATGAAGAAAAGTTTAGCATCGGAATTGGAGGAATTCTTATTTACAAGCTTCAATATTTGATGATGCAGTCTTGCTTGTTGAAACTGAGGAGAACTTGAAGCACTTGGTGATAAAGAACAAGGATTGCAGCCTTCAATGTGTATTACAGCTTGGGCTAAACAAAACAAGAATCCTCACAATTAGACCATTAGGTAACATCATGATAAATGAAGAAAAAATATATAGTCAAGAATTTCATCGTGCTTCGATCCACAATCCATGCTCATGGAAATAGCAGTCAAGACATCAAACGATGCATTGTTCTGGGTAAATGTACAAAATGCTGTAAAGTGTTGAAATTCAAAAATGTTACCTTGAGGACTAAGGTTATTTTGAGGACTAAATTTATAGTACTTTAAATTACCTCATAGCATGTGAAGTTTTAACCTTGGATAAGGAAAAAAGACCAAAGTAACATGGATGCATTGGAATGAAGGTGTTGGTGAAAATTACTGAAAGTAGCATGGACCACCAAAGAACAAACAAATCAGTGTTGAAATAAGTACAGCCAGGATGGTCCTTGGCAACAATGATCGGTAGACTAGTCCCATCTATTTTAGATGAGTTATCAGGAGAGACCTGTTCACAGAGGGACAGAGAAAAAGAAGAAGACCCAAGATGGATTGACACAGTGGCTGTAGCAATAAACTCCAAACATAACAATTGTGTGGATGACACTTTATTTTGTTCTTTCGTACATGGGGTCAGTATGAATCAAAATCTACTTCAGGATACCCACCAACAACATAATAAAATGTTGTATAATTGATTCTCCTCAGCTCTAGAATGATCTATTATGATAATTTTGGGTTAAATATATCTTCAACAGTAAAAGATAAGAAGAAAAGATATATCCCACATATGATATGCATTCAAATGGAAACTTCTCATTGTGATCTTCTTACTGAAGAATAAAAATTCTATAAGAAATTTCAATACTTATAATTTAACTGTGTGTGCAGTTACTTTTGTGAAAAGGGGAGAGATTTGTAATGACATATCGTATAACCAGGCACCTGGAAGAGACTGAAACAATAATGTTACCGGCATTGAAATGAGAATGGACTAGGGATGTAGGCCCCACATGATTGGATTTTCATGTGGTATATCATTGCCTACCAGAGAGGGTCTACTGCAATGTCCTCCCACTGCTGTCCAGCTGATTCTGAGTCCCAGTAACTCTACAGGAGAGACTAACTGCTCCTCAGGTTTTCTAAGGCTGTAAATCTTTATTGGAGTAGAAATGTTCATCTTTCTCTCCTGCCCGCTGCACCAGAGGTACTTAAAAGAAAATGGGAAATCATACTTCCAAACAGTAGGTCTATACCCTCCTGAAGGCAATGCTACCACATCTCTTAATCGTCTGCAATGAGCTCCTGTGGCTCAATGGTTTACGTGTTGGACTGCTAACAAAAAGATCAGTGGTTCAAATTCATTAACCAAAAGAAAGATGAGGCAACAATTTTCTATGAATATTAACAGCCTCAGAAATCATATAGAGCTAGTTCTATTACAGGGAGAGAAGAACAATTCATTACATAACTATCCTGCTCTTTTCTCAGAAATGAAGACTTCAATTTTCTTAAAATTTCTTTATAATAGAATAAGCTTGCAATATCATCCTGTATGTTTTGAGATTGTCCTTTTGGAATCCCACCGCCCTTCCAAAAAATACAGTCAACAACAGCTTTGGAGCTACACTTTTTGTCTTGAATTTTAACAGACCTAATGTATGCCCTCTGTACACACCGTTTGGGTTGGACCTTTCCTGAGAGCACACTAATGAGACTAGGACATGAAATGTATTACTGAAAGAACTTACCTGCAGCCATCTACTGACCACAGACACATGTTTAAGTGTGTTGTGTTTGAGATAGGCTCTTTTTTTTTTTAATGAAATGAAAGC
This sequence comes from Tenrec ecaudatus, assembly GCF_050624435.1. Lineage (NCBI taxonomy): Eukaryota > Metazoa > Chordata > Mammalia > Afrosoricida > Tenrecidae > Tenrec > Tenrec ecaudatus. The sequence goes on from NC_134531.1 coordinate 240,644,132, forward strand.
CTATTAAGAATCTTTTTCTTTATCCTTGCACATGAAAGCTTAGTGATAATCTTTTTATGTATCCTTGTACATCTCCTAGAACCTATACATTTTATAGAATGATATTTCAGGTGGGAAGCCCATCTGCCACCATCATCCTACAGAGAGTGAATTTGTCATCCAGAATATGTGAAAATGTCACCCCATTAAATAATATATGATGCCGTGTTGCTAATAGCTAGAATGCAAAAGAGCAAAGGGTGAAAGATGAAAAGAACCCATTTATAATGGCTCTTTCTGACCCATTTGATAAATGTATGCTTGAGACCTTTGCAATGTTAGGCCTCTGACATTGGTTTCCGAGGTTAGTGGTGTGTGGGAATGAAATTAAACCCATGGTTACAATAATCCCTCATACCTTCAAAAAGTAAAACCTGTGAGAGTTGGACAAGTGTAAGACACATCTGGGAGAGAAGAAAACCTATCATGTTTTCTACTAAGAAGAAAAAATTTTAAATTGCAAAGCTCTACCTGTCAAAGGCAGAAACTTGCAAATCAGTGAAACAAGGCAGTCTTATCAAGCTCTGGCTCTGAAAAGTTTCCACTGTACTCTGTCTCATATTTTTAAACTATATACTGATAAACCCTTGTTCAAAAAAGTGTTACTAAGTCAAAGTTTTCAACCATTGTTATTTTGATGAGCTAGGATAGATGACAGGAAGAAGTATTTCTCAAATTTGAAACTTCCACAGCCGTGGCGTAGTGTTCCGTGACTTAGCAGCAAACAAAAACACATTCCTATAGCTCAGTAACAGATCATATAGCTCAGTATTTAGGGGCCAAGTATAAGCAAGTCAACCTAGAGTAGAAATAATATCGAATGCCAGTATAATCCCCGGAAGAGATTCTGATGCATGAGAACCCCGTGCATGTCAGAGTAGACCTACACACAGTCGACGACGAGCTGTTTTTGTAGAGGACACCTCGGTGGACTACATAGCCAACCTTCACCAGAACTACCTGTGCCTCCCAGGCACTGAAACTATTAATTAGGTAATAGAAAACCCTAGTTATTAATACGCATCATAACTTCAGGATTAGCTGCAGCAGCAGAGACTACAATCTATTCTACTAATATACCATGTGGTCGTTTTTAATTTTTTAATAATGATCATCATTAACAATTACCCTGAAGTACAGTGTCTTCTTAGTATAAGACATATGCAGATCAAAAACTAAGGGAATATTTACCACCAATACCTGTTCATACCACTTCTGCGTTCATCTGAAGCTTCTGTAAACCATTTCTTCCATTCAAACAACTTTCTACCATAAATACCTGGACCTTTCTCTGTCCCCTTCCTGAAAAGCTTTTGCAACATCATAAAACCAGGCTCTGAAATACCCAAATACTTTCCCCCCACTGGGGCTATCTGTAATTAATAAGAGAGGAGTCCACACTGTGAGTGAGAGTGGAAGCCAAGAATCCATTTACCGAGTCCCTGAATGGAGTGTAAGTCCCTGGTAAATCCCCACTGTCCACAAACTAGGAATGTGAACAGTCTTAGACAAAAACAGTGTAAAGATGTTCTTAGCAAATAGACTGGAATGTAAAACCTTGCCATGAGGTCTACATTTGGACCCACTTCTAATTTATCCTAAAATTTTAATATTGTTTTATTTTTTTCACTGTCCGGAATGGGGTATTATACATGGGCTGTACAAACAAGACATATATTAGCAGCCTGCTGGGTGGTGCCCCTTCTCCAAGCAGCACCATGGGAACCCTGGATCCTGTGGCCTTGGCCTTTTCCTGGGCCACGGCTCTTGCGGCCCGCAGACGTCAGCCCCCGCATCTCTCTGTGCTTGTGGACCGGCTCAGTCATCTACTGGGTGTCAGGATTTCATCTGATCGCTTTGTGGAATGGATCTTCAAACAATGTGTACATGGAATCGTCACCAAACCATTAAGAATTCAGAGCTCTCAGGGCTTCCCAAGTGGCATCCAGCTCGCTGTTCAGCACCCGGTTGAAGGCTTTGAGCAAACTTCAGCTGGTGAGCTCCGTGATGGGCCGGTCTGCCATAGGTTGCACCCGTGGGCACTGGCTATTTGCGGCCACCACAACGGATTCGAATCCGTGTAGCCCAGTGCCTTGTCGGGGCGGGTCCGGTGCGCAGGAGAAGGCGCATCACGTCCGACTGCTCACACATCTCCAGGGTGCACTTGTAGGCAGGCACCCATCGTGGCTCACCTGATGGCCGCCACCAGACAGAAAGCTCTGTTTCTCAAATTGAGGTCTTTCACTGCTTTATATGATCATTGTATCTAGGTCATGTTTTTTCCTGTTCTTTGTCCTTGTTTCATATGTCTGTCTATAAGGGAAGCTAGGATTTAAGAAGACAGTAACTGAAATAATAATTACTTTAGAGTACAAAAGGGGGGAAATGGGACTTCAATACCAATGGGTACAAGAAGAAAGAAAAGTTCCCTCGATTGTGGTGATGATTGCCCAACACGTATTAATATAATTGAACTATTCGATTACATGGTGTATTATTTATGGCTCAATAAAGCAAAATCCAAAACAGAGAGAGAGCAAACACCTAGCTTCTCTGGCTTTCTCTGGAAATTTATTATTCTATAATTTCTTTTTTTTAGTTTGCATAGAGCTTGAGACATTGTTAATCCCAGTATTGCTCCTAGTTAATGGATCTTGTATTATTTTTCTCCCCTTTTACATATCACAATGCTTACTCTGGTGTGCTTTATGAGATCACCTACTAAATAATTAGCTGAAACAAATCTTATTTCACTGTCTGATTTGTGGTCAGAATTCACAAAAAAGGAATATATTAGTTCAGAATCATTTGTGAGTTAATTGATCATTTTAGAAAAAGAAACTTTTTGTAATTTAATTTTGGAACAATACTCATGAATCAATACTGAATTATCACCTGCAGTGATATAATTCAAATACCAAAGCAATAATATTTCCTCAGATTTGGGGCAAAGAATGATTATAAACCTCATTGCAGAATATTTCAGTATTGAAATTAGCAAGAATGGTAGTAAGAATAATAATCCTGCCACCAAGATGCCCACATTCTAACTTAAAAAAACTGTGAATGTATTTTATTGTATGCCAAGAAGAATTAAAGTAGCACATGTAAAGGAATGAAAGTAGCAGATGTAATTAAATTCTCTTACAAGTTGACCCTATGATTTAGAGGCTTCCCAGCATTCTCTGTTTGGGATAAATGCAATTAATATATTCAAGTAATTCACCCCATCCAGTCAATGCTATTTTATAGAGACTTTCTCACTGCCATTGTGTCAATGCTGACCCATAGCAATCCCCTGTGAATTTTGACACTGTGACTGCTTATGGGAGTAGACAGCCCCATCTCTTCTGTGGATTTGCTGGTGGATCTGAACTACCCACCATAAAGATAACAGCCCAGTGCCTAACCATTACACAACCAGGGCTCCATATAAAAGCGCTTCCATTTCTTAGAGAGAACAGAATGCACTAAAATATTGATTCCAGGTGACAAAGACTTAGATGCCATTATTGAGCTATATACTGTATATACTGGAATATAAGCCGACCCCAGTATAAACTGAGGTACCTAATTATTACCTGGGAAACCAGAAAAACTGATTGACTTGAGTATAAGCCTAGGGTGGAAAATGCAGAAGCTATTGGTGAGTTTCAATAATCAAAACAAATAAAAATAAAAGTAATAAAAATTGAGACATCACTGGGGTAATGTATTTAAATATCTATTTTAAATACAAAGACAAGTCATTTAACATTAGTAAACCAGCACAGCAAGTGGAAAATAGGTTCAACAAAAACAATAAAGTATCAACAATGATACCTTAAGAGTACTATTCCCTGAGCTCAATCAGCAACCAAGCTACAATGTAAAGAGTTAAAATCCTTCAAAACTGGATTCCTCATCATCATCCATATCCCAATGCGGAACTTCAGCTGGTGGGAGGTCATCATAGACTCTGTCCTCACTGAGATCACCGTCATCACCATCACTGCTGTCATTTTTGATGGAGCTCAGCCACAGGCACATCCTTACCAGTTCAGCTGCCAGAGTAAGTGAATCTCTACGGGTGCTTCTGTGAATTGGAGCCATCCATGTCATGGTACGGCTCTGATTGGTTAGATGTGAGTAAACAAACATTCAAAGCCCTGCAGTGTCAGTGGGGCTTTGAATGAACAGTGAAGAACTGGCAATCACCTGCAAGATAACGGGCACTCATCCCGTTACTTGAGGTGGGGATAGGGGTACAATGAGATGTTACACCTCTCACTGGGGTACCACTGACTGGTGTATAAGCCAAACCCCAGTTTTTCAGCACATTTTTTTGTGCTGAAAAACTCAGCTTATACACAAGTATATATGGTATCTCTTCAACAGCCAAAGGTAAAATAAAAATATATCCAAGTTTTATATGCCTTAAGAAAGAAATTACTAATTGCCTTCTTTTAACTAGAAAATAAAAGCAAACCTTTTCTTGCAGCTTCCAAGGAGTGTAGTTTTGCAAACACCTTGAATTTAGTTCATTTTAGCATAATCAATTTGGTTTATCAAAAATGTGGTATCTTCATCACATAAGTTGGTGGTAATTCAGTGGTTAAGTAAGTATGGCTCTATCTTTCCAGCCAGTCTGCAGGAGAAAGAGGTTAAGAATTTGTTTCTGTAATGCTTCTAACCTTCAAACACTTACGTTGCATTTCTCTCTGTCCTATAGGTTCCTTATGAGTTAGAGTAGACTGATGACAGGTTTGGAAGATTGTAGCAATTTATTCCGGAAACTATCTATATTCTTCATAATGTTAAGGCATTTCTTATTGACTCACCAAATAATTCCATGAAAATATCGTAAAATACTATTATTTTGACTTACACAATGTGATTAAATAATTATTTCCTGTAGTTTTATATTACTCTTACTTAACACACCAGAGAGAAGTGGGGAAATGAAAGCTGATTTTCAGTACAATATATAGCTATACTTTAGAAACAAATGATTGCAAATCTTCTTTTGGTAAAGGGTATGAATGTGGGTAGTATTTAGGATAGAGTTTGTATGTTTCAAGTGTTCAAGTCACATATTAACTAAAGATATTCACTCTTTATCTCATACAATTTGGAAGGTAAGGTTGATAAAGAGCTCCTTTTCATACTGAAGTAGCACAATTATGTACTATCTTTCCAAAATAGAAGGTATTAATCTCATCAATTACTTTCCTTTTGAATGTATATTTCAGTTTCAATGAATCTGCAGCCCCTTGAAAGTGGTATTAAATTTTAAGGCACAAAGAGAAAGTACATCAATGTATCAATTAGTTAATAGCCTTTTCAGGAAAGGGAGTCAAATGATTTATGTATTTTGAATAATTGAATCTTTAAAAATCAGTAAATTATTTATAATAACTTATAAAGTGATTCAACAGGAGACAAAGAATAAAATTGGGGGTATTTTCAGCATTAACACAAAAGAGATTTCACTTCAATGCTTAAAATTGAGTACAAAAATTAGGACATAGCTTATATATTTACTTCATATAAATAATTTCTAGGTTTGTTGATTATTTGGGAGGAAAAAATGATATGTCTCATGATTTAAGTCATATGTTTACAGGACTGCGGACAAGGGTTTTAGAAATAAGTTCATATATCTGATATACTGAACAAACACAACAGAAAAATTAAGGGAGAAACAATTTCATTTTTAAATGTATCCTGGATAGTGAACGTGGGAGTTGTAAACATCCCAGGCCCCTACTTGAAAAATAAAAGCAAACCTCTGACAGACAAAAAGTAGGAGAGTCATAAGACTTTTTAACAGGGTTGTCATTTTGTCTCTCTGCTTTAGGCAGTCCCCATTTATCCAGTGACACTGATCAACATACATTTTAGTGCCTCAAATATTAGACTTGTTTCTGTATATATTTATCCTGCTGATTCCAAAATGGTAGAAGTTTTCTGTTATCAATTCTATTTTTTGAGATACAGAACATATGCTATAAACCAGTCTTCACTCTGCTTGCCCATAAAAAGTTAGGGCACTTTAATGTGCTATTTAAATGAATATGTTTTAATCATGAAGGAAGCGTATTAAAATTAAAAGAAAAATGCACTACCTGAAAATCTTATTTCATACCAAAAGGACAGAATCCTGATAAAAACCCTTCAGTCATTCAACACCCAAGAAACTCCTTTTGTAAGAATTTTGAGAGGGATCTGCCAGGACAATCCCCCATATAATTCCCACAGTCTGCAATCGTGTCCTCCCCACCCCCCAACCCTTCTTCCTTAGTATATGGCTTCTGATGTTTGTTTTTATGGTTTGCTTAAATCTTTCACTTTGTTCTTTGCTTAAGTCACCAAGGTTGTCTAAAAGTAATCTAAGTGACTGGTCAGATGATGGACTTTTCCACCCACGTTACAGCTGAAATGAAAAGGCCTATCCTCAACTATGGGTAGCTGTCTGCCTTCCTGTTGCCAGGAAAGTTCTTCACAATAAAAATAAATGAAGACCAGACACATCATTTGATTTGATTCATTGATGCTATAAGATGTGAGTTATTTATAAGTTGTCTGATCTGTGATCTATCAAAAATTATTGCCTTCAGTTTTTCTATGGTAAATCCAGGTAATTTATTTGTTATATTGTCAATGCATGGACCATCTTTTTCAAGACCTTTATAAATTATTTCATCGGGCCTAGTTTTATATATAGTGATGGCAATATTATGATTTTTAAAAATATGTTTGAAATGAACTTGTTTGTCACTAAAGACTCAAAGTCCTTCCATTTTTACTTTTTCTCCCCCACTTAAAAAATTACTGAAAACAATATTAAGGTATGAGATATATGAGAAGGAAGTTGGAGAGATTTTTTTGAGATGTACATTGTATATAGTTACATCACCCATCTCAGCAAATGAAGTTAAAAATTAAGACCCTGTTAAATCTGGTTAAGCCTCCATAAGTGTGGTTTTCTTTCTCCTCTCTTGCTATCTGTCCTTCTTCCCCCTCAATATCCTAGGCCTCCCCTGCCCCTGTCCCTGTCCCATCTTTGGCTCCTTGTAGTTATCAAAGTGTTGTCTTTTGATATATAAACCATGTTTCTTCTTCTTTTTTCCCTTACAATAATGCTGCTATTAAATGTTTGTCTTTTTAAAGTTGACAAAGTTTTCTAAGCACAATATTATCTGGTTTTGTTCATGTCTTGCAATATTGAAGTCTTCATTGTTTTTTATTGTTGCATACTATTCCATTGTATGAATGTATGAGAGTATGTTTATCCATTCCTCTATAATTTGAGTTTTTGGTTGTTTCCTTGATTTTGCTATTACGGAAAATGCTTCAATAAGCATAGCTGTGTATATGTTCAAATTGTATTCTTTATTTCTTTAGGGTATATACCCAGTAAGGGATTTTTGGAACATAAGATACTTGTGTTTAGATTTGTTTACAGAAGTGCTTCATTGATTTCCATAGTAGCTGAACAATTCTATAGCCTCACCAACAATGTAAAAATGTTCCAATCTCTCTGGCATTTATTGTGTGTCAGTGACAGGTAATATCTCAATGTAGTTTTAATTTGTATTTCTCTTATTGCTACTGACCGAGAACATCTTCATATGGTTGTTGGTCACCTGGATGTTGCCTTTAGTAAATTGTTTATTCATGTATTGTGTCCATTTTTATTGGATTAATTTTATTTTTCCTATTAATAAGTTGTAGTTCTCTACAGATTTATCTGATGTATTCTCACTGAATATTTTCCCTAATCTCTGTTACATATTTTGATATTCATAAATGTTATAGTTTTATCTATAGTGGGGATGTTTTTAAATTATTTTCAGTAGTGCATTTATGCCTTGTAATAGAGTCTTAAGTTCTTATTTTTTCATTGATACTGTTTATAACTGTGTGGTTTATATTTAGGTCTTTGAGCTATCATAATTTCATTTTAATACCTAGTGTGTGGTAAGGGAAAAGGATATCTCTTCACCATTTATTAGGCTTTAGTCCTTCATCAGAGATTTGGTGTCTATAGGTAGTTGGTTGTATTTCTGGGTTCTCAACTATATTCCAGTGGTCTTCATAGCTATTGTTGTACCGGTGCCAGGTTACTTTAAGTACCATGGATATGTTGTAAGTTTTAAGGTCTGTTAGTGAAAGGTCTTGTATTTTGTTTTTTAATAGTGATTTAAATTCCCCAAGTTCCTTCTGTTCCATATAAAGTTGGTGATTCATTTTTACAGTTCTTTGAAGAATTGTGGTGGGACTTATATCAGATTTACATTGTTTTGTAGAGTATTTTGGGTTATATTGACATTTCCAGAATGTCTAGTCAGTGATAGCAGAATGATTCTATCCCATGTTACCAAAGGTTCATTCACTGCTTTTTGTCTCTTACCACCTCAGAAGGCAAGCTTTTCTTGCCCAATGTTTATTTTTGGCTGTACTACTCCCAAAGAAATGAAAATCAAGGATATGTTGTGTTTCGTCTTTATTGACAAAGACTAAAATTAACCATATTTAAGTCTACACAAACCACACATCCACACATTGATGTTCTTGATTAAAGTGTTGTTTCTGTGATGAAAGAGATGGCATTATAAATTATATCAAAGAGCAATTGTATATAGAGAAAACATCTCAGTCCAACCCAGATCAAGTACTTAGTCAGCTATTAGCCCGTTTGGCCTATATAAATCCATGAATTCCTCTTCAATTTCATGCAGCACATGCAATAGAGCCAAATGCAGGACAATTACAAGTAAATGGGTGGGAAGTCTTGTGGATCCAATGACAATGTATCTTGTGGATACTTACAATGTAAGTATCTCAGCCTGGCTCCTCCAGCTTTCTGAGTGTAGCTTTGTAACAGTAAGGTGAAGCAGAGAGAGAGTGTGTCCTGCCTCCCTGGAGAAAGAGAGGATGTTCCCTGAATCCTCATGAGAAGACCACACCCACACGGAGACATCATTAGGCTGTGACCTGATTGACAGGCTAGATTCCATGCCTTCATTCTTAATATCCTCAAGTTGACACAAGATTATGTAACTACCACAGAATAAAAACACATCTTAAGCCATTATTAAAAAAATAAATATTTTAAGGTCCTTTGAACTGTCAAAGCTTCTACGGCACTCATTTGGAATATATGCTGAAACTAGATTTCTTCAGCAGGGCTCTGATGTCATTGCAGAATACGAGGTTCTTGTCTTCAGTAAAGAATAGCAGAAAATCTGTTTTTTTTAATAAAATGTAATTTTTGTTCCAGGCTGAAGTATATAATTTCCTTTAGTCTTGGAGGCAAGTAAGTCAAAAGACTCCTTGGACATATTTAAGTCCCTGATTCAGATCACTCAGTCCACGATGATCAAAATATTCACTCTTTGAAGCTGTTTGGAAATCCCTTTCTTTCCATTCTGTGATATCAGACATGCAAGATGCCTCTTCTAAGGGCTGCGGTAGTTCACAGAAGGGGGTAATGGGCGCAAGACCCAAATTGGAAACAGTGTTCAGTCTAGGAAAGAAAATAAATGAATAGCTGTGAAACATAGGTCATTATATGCACAAAAAGTGAGTAATTTACATATGTAAATTTCTCATTCCAATTGGCTTGTTAAAACACCCCAATTCTGCAGAGGAGATCATTTTAAATAGCAGACTTCAACTTCATAAGTTGAGCCATAGCTAATAAACTACAGCTAACATGGTCTTTTCAATGCAACTTTCTGAATCACTGCCTCCAAAACCCCTGGAACAGGTCTAAAAAGCAAACATCAACACAGTAATTTTTTCTTAGGCTGTGGAATTTAATCATTAGCAATAATTATAGTGAAAGAATAATTCCATATCTAAAGCACTGTGGAAGGTGCTCTCAGGATGCTTTTTAAATCTTCCCAATAACTGATTGCTGTAGGGACCATTACTAGCTCCACTTTAAAGAAAAGAATATGAGTCACATCAATAATAAGTCACTCAGAAGGCTCAATAAAAGATAATGTTTACAAATTGTTGATGCCAATAGTTGTGCATGTCTGCTTGAGGTAACAGATGTATGGGTTGTTATAATGTATGTAAGAGTCCCCATTAAAATGATGTGTTTAAGAACATAAGTCACTTGCTTAATGTTACATAAAATGGATGTGACAGAAGTGGGTGCAAATTAAGAAGTCTGAATACAAAATCCCTGTAACGCCCTAATCATGTTGATTGTCAATTTCATTTTGGTTTTGTTGTTTTATTTTATTTTATCTTCTTAAACAAAAATAAAATAAGTTGAGCTGGCATCCGTTAATGGCTAGAGTAGAAGTGAATTCCAGAGGCTTTCTTGGCTGTGATCTTGGCAAAAGCAGACACCAGTCTATCACTCATGACTTTCAGCTGGGGTGAAACTGTGTATATTTCAGTTATTAGTCAGGTGAAATATTAGACTGCGAAGATTTAGACAGATTATTTTTAAGAGACGAAGTAAGTCATAGGGAATCACTAAACAGGAAGATGAAAATATAATTGGTATTACAACATTCCCTCTATGTTATTTGGAATTATATTATTGTTGTCAGCAGGAAATAGATTAATGAGAGTTTTAAGTCATGTAAAGTGTAGTTTCAGTGGTTTGACTCTCATTCCAGTAGTAACCCCTGACTGATGGTAAATATCATAATTGTAATGGCATTTACAAAGTAGTTGGGAAGGGGAAAAAACAGATGTATGGAGTCTAGAAGGTGTACCAAGACTATTCAAAACATTAACATTTATTTTTGTTTGTTTCTTTAGTTGTAGGATTTCTTTGAAGCTTATATCATTATACTAGTTATTGTACACACAAGGAAATTGTATGGTTAAATAATTAGAGAGGATGCTAAAATAACATTTAACCTTTCCTGAGAGCCAATAAGAAATTACATTGGGCTATTCTATATGCTATATTAGAAAGTAAATGATTACTTTGCATTAATGGAGAAACAAGAGAGAAGTCACAAGTCAAGTCAGCAAATTTGCCAAATAGTTCCTCTCCAGCCCTTCTCCCAACATCCAGGTCACTATGAAATCTCTAGCTCCATATTTATCTATAAAGAAAATCAGGAAAAGAGCTATGTCTCTGGCAGAAATCATCAACCTATATTATTTATATGCTGTGTTCATGAATTTTAGCTAAATGTAGTGCGACTAGACAAAAGGAAAGTAAGACAATTAGAACCAGCCAAATATAGAGAAACAAGCAGAACTAAACACTCTTTAATTTGTGGTCACACATGAATTTTTATGTTTTTAAAATAATAATTATAGTAGTGTACATTGCCATTCTAAAAGTGCTTCTCTTCCATTTTATTGCAATTATAACCAGTAGAGACATTTTATTCTTTGTTTACTTGTTTTTGAAAATATACTCAGCATAATCTCCATCATTTCAACAAGTCCTACACACACAATCCAGAGTGTTTGGTTACATATTTCAAATTGCATAACCATTTTCTTAGTCTAATTATTCTTTCCCCATTGACACAAATTACTTTCCCTACGTATATTGTGAACATTTCTAGTGCAGGTTCTAGTTTGATCACATAAAAATAGGTATTTTAAATAGCCCAATACTCAAAGAAACATTCTTTCCAATTAGGCTAGGGTAAAACCCAAACTCACAGTCACGGAGTTGTTTCCAGCTTCAAGCTACCCTATAGGACAAGACAGATGTGGCCCGTTCAGTTTCTGCTACTGCTACTCTTTGAAAGGGTAGAAAGCCTCATCTTTCTCCCAGCATGCAGTGTTTCAAAGAGCCCACCCCACGGGTAGCTGCTCAATGCTTCACCGCAACCACAAGGGGAAAGGTATTTTCTAGATGAGGTAGACAGAAGTCCTGCAAATGGCAAGGAATACGCATAATGGAAGGGAAGTTGGGTTCAGAAGAGAACCTTTTTTAAAAAAAAAACAAACCTGTTTTCATTCCTGAGCCGCACCCTTTCTCGTGAATCTCAATGGCTTTATCAAAGTCAGGGAAGAATCTGGTAGAGAAAACATGGGCAAACAGGTTAAGGATGGAATATTCCTGTTTCATTATATAAGCAGAACTCACTTTTAATATGTGTTGATCATTTGGATTTGCAAACTTCTGCAATAATTCACATGAGATACTTTTATTTTGGATATATTTTAAAAACTAGAATATTTTTCACTTTTGAAACTATAGGGATTTTAGGATGGTTGATAGCAACAGGATTCATTACCTGGGGATGTGGAAGAGAAGAATGTAGGGATTGGAGAACCCACAGCAAGGGTTAGAAGAAGAAAATAAATAATCCAAAATTCATTGTGATGATTGCACATTCCTTCTCAATCTGACTGAATTTTCAATGTATGTTACTAATAATATCTCGATGAAACTTTTAAAAGATATATATACACACATATGTATACACACGCATATGCATATATATATGATATTCAGGTTTTATTGTCCACAAAAAGAAAATTCTGAAAATTACTTCCTGAAAATCCTTACGGTGCCAAAGAAAATGGCCATAGGAGGACTTGTCTTTGTACATAAAACCCCATACAGTATGATGCACACTAAGATCTGCCAAACGTGGAACATTCTTAAAGTATGAGACCTTGGAAGTGCATAAGTCCAAGTACGGACAGTCAGAGCATTCTGCCTTTGAAATCTCAATCCTGAGTCAGAATCCTGGTGGTGAGCTTTGGGGATGAATGGAAACAATCACGTTGCACACTCAGCACTTTTAAAATTGATTTGAAAATTACAATAACACTACCATTAACTGTGGAGAATGTCCAAATTATTTTATTAGACCATGCCAAAGGTTTAGGATCTCTGTGCAGGTGAAAGACAGGCTTTCTACTCCTGTAAACAGTAGAAACCCACAGGGGCAGTCTTACTCTTTCTAGAATCTCATGGATCAGAAGCAACTCAATGGCAGTAAGTTTGGTTTTGTGAGTTAATAAATGTTTTTGAAAAACAAAGATTTTCTTTGCAAAATAAATTTGGATGAGAAAGCTAGTTAAACATGTTTCATATATATACCATCAACATCTACACTTTAAACATTTTGTTGTATCATAGCTAATATTTAGCATTTTCTGAGAATGTTTCTTACTCATTTTAATTTTCACAGTACTTACTACATTAAAGGTACTAAATAATTGTTGAATGATATAAAATTTTAATTAATTAATGTCTATATGTTCACATTATTTTTCTGTCTCTCCTCTAGGCCGGAGGAGCCAAAGTATTTTTTTTAATATGGAGACACATTAAAATAAAATTAATTTTTCTAGTCCATATTCATGATTGTGAATTTACACTTGATTTTTGTTGTGAGTTACTGATATTTGATTACTCTCTCAAAGTCTCATCATAAACTCTCCTTTCTTCTTATGCCAAAATCTTCACCCGTATTCAGCTGAGGTCGTTGCCTATTTTAGTGAGAAAAGATTGAAATAATCTATCATTAAATACTTCATTAACCTTCATATTTTCTTCAATGTAAAGTAACCTTTCAGTAATTGTTTCATTCTTAACCGAATAAATTGTGTGTATGAGAGAGAAAAAAGGTAATAGAGAGAATACAAGATTTTCTCTATTCCAATAAGGACTGAATTTATTATATTCCAAAATTATACTTAACTTTCTTACTACTGTATTTTTAAAATAATTTTCTTTTTATATAGGGCCAGAAAACTTCAACATTTTTATGATTCTAGTGTTTTTTAATTCCCTTGTTAAATTGGTCCCCATGCTTTATTGTTTCTTTTTCTGAAATCCCACTTTTCTGCTTAATCTTGCATTTGGAATAATTGTGAAGAATTCAGAAAAAAATAATCTCTCAAAATGCTAAATTCCAGAAACAAAATAATAGGCAAAATAATATTTCAAAAGGCTTTTAAAAGAAAGAGTGAAAAGTAATTGAATAAGAACAAATGGGGTATCAGATTAAAGAAAAAAAAGAACAGGAGAGAGCATGTAGAAAATGTTTGCTAGTTGATGTTATTAGATGATTATATATTTTGAGAAATGAATGATTATCCTTTATCTAAATACAAGGCATTCCGTTGTGTACATTGTGTAGGCTTGTGTGCCACCTGTATTAAGGGAGAGGGGAGTTAGTATCTGTTTGTAAGCTCTTTTTGGGAAAATGGTCCTCCTTCCCAAAGTCAACCCATTTTGCCCTAAACTTCCTGTCTAATCTTTTGAGCTGCTATTTCAGTTTGATCCCATATGGATATTTTCTTTGTTTTACCCCCAAACTAGCTTTAGGTGTTAATTTAGGTATCATATCATTCTATAGTCCAATCACATCAAGCAGTAATGTAGTTTCAGAACATTGTCCAATCACATCAAACAGTTTCAGAACATTGTTCTCCTTCTTAAACTCCTTGATATCAGATCCCTCTCACCCCCACCAACTCCCCTACTATATCACTGCCTCCACCCAGGGACCCTTTTTCTAGTTTTTGTCTCTATAGATTCACCTTTTCTGAGTTTCACATACCAAAAATCATAGAGAAATACATAACAAAAATTCAAGAAGGCTACCAACACTACAATAGAGATAAATCTCAATATACATTATAAAACAGAAACGTTATGAACCATATCAAGCCCAAAGTGTACCAGACAGGAGATCAAGCGACAAAATTCTAACCATAATTGAGACATGGACATAACCCAGTTATCTGACAAATAGTATTGGAGAGATGACTATCGTATAATGAAATGATAAATTTGACTTGAACATGTATTTCCTTTATGAAACCTTTTATTGACTTATGCTTTGTGCATGACACAATTCAAAGACAGAGCTATGTTAAAAATGAGTTGTGCAAATCAACACCACAGTCACTTTTGAATAACTTTCTTCATTCCTGTAGCTATCATTCTTATCTCCCCATTTCCCTGAGCCTCACTTGTTGTAACCTTAATGAACTAATTATTATCTCTATGGAGATACATATCCTAGATTTTATATAAAAGAAGCATCCGCACGGACCCACACCCTAAAAAATCAGCAAAAATGAAATAAATCACAAATAAACTCCTATCCAAAAGAAAGCAGAAAATAATAAGAAGTAGAAGAAAGTAGGAGGGGGCAGAGAGAAAAAAAGAATGTCGTCAACCAGGTGGATGGACACAATGCAGGCAACAACGGGCTCCAGCTTAGGGACAATTGTAAGAACAGTGTAGAACAGGCTAGTATTCCGTTTTCTAGTGCATAAAGCCACTGTGGGTTGGGACTGACTCCACGGCACCTAACACAAAACAGCAGAAGAACACATTTAAAATGGGTCAAAAGGGAATACAAATAGTAAAATGGTCACTTTTAAACTCACTGTATTCACAATAATCCTCTATCCAATGCACTCTGTCTGAAAATAAAATAATAGTTATAGCTGGACAAATTCTGAGACATTTCATTGGAGACAATCTAGGTGGGGAATTTGCAAATGGGTTTTTTGACTTTCCCTGCCATCCATAGCATTCTGTAAACCAGGTGCTCAGAACATATGCTCTCATTCAATTCCTTCCTCTGGCTTGGATTAATTTTATTTTAAATCTTTATATAGCACAGGCTGTGTGCTTCTTCTGAAAGGACTCATCCAATATCACTCGTAGATGACTGATTATTCTGACACAAGCCTTTGAGGCCTCAGGTGCTATTCTTTTAGATAGCCAGATACCATCTACTTTCTTCACCATGCTCTGCTATAGCACCTCTGTCATCAGTGACCACATCACAGAGGCAAGTATGGAGCGGGGCAAAAAATATGAATTAATTGTTCTTAAACTAAGGCTTATGACTAAAGTTGGTCTCAAAATTCATTGTTATATCTAATATTTATATATATCCCAATCCATTTTACAGATATTATCAGCTTCTTAATAAATAATATAGGTAACCTGCAGAGGATATTTTGTACTTCTAATGACAGTATCTAGCAAATAATATAATATTAATATTATATAGCCAATGATATTATTCTAGCTTATCATATAACATTTAAAATATTAGTGAAAAAGAGAAATATAAATATATAGGAAAGCTTATTAGACTAAATTCCATGGATTGATCACATATACAAATTAAAATTTAAAGTGAATGACATTGCTTGAGGTACAATGTTTACACATCAAGCTTTTTATAATGATCATTCAGTAAGGGGGAAAATGCCTGCAGAATAAAGGTAAGTTGCAAAAGCAAAGAAAATTGCAACTATATGTATGTCTTAAATTGTCAGTTATTAGACAACCTTCAAACCAGGAGATCTGAACCAAAGTTCAATGATTTCCAAAGCCATAAAACATTGGGACAGTAGTCATCTGCTTCTTTTCCCCTTGAGTGTTTCAGCTTCATGTTAAAGAGGAGCCTTTCCGTTCCTTTAACTTACAACAGGAATTTTTAAGTAAAATCCCCATTTGTTTAGAGAGATTTCCAAGTCAGATCTTTCTTCTAATGTGGGCTATAAAAAAAATGCTGTGCACCTCGAAAAATCAAATTCTACAACTCCAATATTTTGTAGCACAAAACCTAAATTGCTTGGGAAAAGATAGATATTTGATTAAAAAACACTTATGAGGGGCATCATGATGCCCCGCAGTGACTAAGGGCGATACAGGGGACAGCACCGGAGACACAGTGTGGGAATTGCACCTGACCTGATCCCACCACACCGAGGCAAATCACTGGGGGAGTGCAGAGGAACAGCAAGGGAATGGAGTGGCAAGGTCCCCAGGGAATGCTGAAAGTGGACTTTGGGGCCAGGGCGTGGTGCCCTAACAGACTGGACTGGAAAACGCTCCTAAGGGCCAGCAAACGATCCCTGAACTAACTACAAGCTTTTCTCTTGTGAACTGTTTTGTTCTGTTCTTTGTCAGTGGTTTGTTTTTGTTGTTTTGTTGTCTGGTTGTATACTGTTGCTTTGTTTTCCTCTGTCTAGTTTTCGTGCATGTTAGTGACTCCACAGGTCTGTCTGAATAGGACAGGCTGGATGAACTATCTGGATGAAAAACAACGGGACCGACAGTTCCGGGGGGACTTGGGGTGGGGGGGTAGTGGGGGTAAGAAAGTGGTGTTAACAAACCCAGGGACAAGGGAAAAACATGGGACCCCAAATGGTAGAGAAGGGGGAGTGGCAGGCCTGCTGGGAAATGATCAAGGGTAAGGTTGCTTAGAGAAGAGGTATACTCTAGCCCAGGTGGCGATGAAGCATGGTAGTAGGGCAGGAGGAAAGTCAAGGGAGATGGAGGAAAGAGCTAGGAGTCAAAGGGCATTCATGGAGGTCTAGACAAAGACATGTACATGCAAATATATATAGGAGGATGGGGAAAAAGATCTATGTGTCTATATTTATAGGTCAAGTATTAAGGTGGCGGAAGGACCTTGGGCCTCTACTCAAACACTCCCTCAATGCATGAATACCTTCTTTTATTAAATTGGAACTCTATGATGCTCACTCTCCCGACACAACGGCTGGAGCCAAAGTGGGTGAACAAGTAAATGTGGTGAAGAAAGCTGATGGTGCCCGGCTATCAAAAGAGATAGTGACTGGGGTCTTAAAGGCTTGAAGATAAACAAGCGGCCATCTAGCTCAGAAGCAACAAAGTCCACATGGAAGAACACACCAGCCTGTGTGATCGAGTGGTCCCAAAGGGATCAGTTACCAGGCATCAAAGAACAAAAAATCATATCATTGACTGCACACCTCCATGATAGGATCGCTGAAGACAAATGGGTGCATAAGCAAATGTGGTGAAGAAAGCTGATGGTGCCCGCCTATCAAAAGAGATAGTGTTTGGGGTCTTAAAGGCTTGAAGGTGAACAAGCGGCCATCTAGCTCAGAAGCAAATAAGCCCACATGGAAGAAGCACACCGGCCAGTGCGATCACGAGGTGCCCAAGGGACCAGATATAAGGCATCATGCAAAAAAAAAAAAAGATATAAGTGTGTGTATGTATGTGTATATATGTGTATATGTATATATGTATATGTATATATGTATATATATATCATATTAAATGAAGGGGGAAGTGCAGAGTGGAGACCCAAGGCCCAAGTGTCGGCCAATGGAGATCCCCTCATAGAGGGGTTTAGGGGAGGAGATAGGTCAGTCAGGGTGCGAGGTAGTTCCGATGAAGAACACAGCTTTCCCCCAGATCCTGGATGCTTCCTCCCCCCAACTACCATGATCCGAATTCTACCTTGCAGGGCTGGATAGGACAGAGGCTGTACACTGGTACATATGAGGGCTGGAGGTACAGGGAATCCAGGGTGGATTGTACCTTCAGGACCAAGGGTGTGAGGGACGATGCTGGGAGAGTGGAGGGTGAGTGGGTTGGAAAGGGGGAAGTGATTACAAGGATCCACATGTGACCTCTTCCCTGGGAGAGGGACAGCAGAGAAGGGGGGAAGGGAGACTCCGGATAGGGCAAGATATGACAAAATAACGATGTATAAATTACCAAGGGCACATGAGGGAGGAGGGAATGGGGAGGGAGGGGAAAAAAAAAGAGGACCTGATGCAAGGGGCTTAAGTGGAGAGCAAATGCCTTGAGAATGATTGGGGCAGGGAATGTATGGATGTGCTTTATAAAATTGATGTATGTATATGTATGGATGGTGATAAGAGTTGTATGAGTCCCTAATAAAATGTAAAAGAAGAAAAGAGAAAAAAATGATTAGGCAAAGACTGTACAGATGTGCTTTATACAATTGATGTATGTATATGTATGAACTGTGAAAAGAATTGTATGAGCCCCAATAAATTGTTAAAAAGAAAAAAAGAAAATCAAGTATATATCTAGAATGATGCCTTGAATTGAGGAAATTTTTAAGTAAGTAGTCTAGGGACAAATGGATAGCCATTAAAAAAGATAAAAATAGGTCTGTGTTTTCTGAGGGAATGTAATATGAACCACACAGAATCAACTATGAAATGTACTTGTCAAAAATGTTGGACTTGAAAATTAGTAAGATATTAGAGTTGACTTATGGTTTAAAGAAGATACAATAGAGAGAAACCAAATAAATGGGAAATTTTAAAATGCAGACAGTGGCAAGTTCTGTAGACAACTAGCAACTAAAACATTTTCCTTAATAAATCAAAGATCTGAGGGGTATGAGGGGCGATGCTGGGAGAGTGGAGAGTGAGTGGGTTCGAAAGGGGGAACTGATTACAAGGATCCACATGTGACCTCCTCCCTGGGAGACGGACGGCAGAGAAGGGGTGGAAGGGAGACTCCGGATAGGGTAAGATATGACAAAATAACAATCTGTGGATTATCAAGGGCACATGAGAGATGGGGGAGCGGGGAGGGAGGGGAAAAAAAGAGGACCTGATGCAGAGGGCTTAAGTGGAGAGCAAATGCTTTGAGAATGATTGGGGCAGGGAATGTGCGGATGTGCTTTATACAATTGATGTA
Source organism: Tenrec ecaudatus (assembly GCF_050624435.1). NCBI lineage: Eukaryota > Metazoa > Chordata > Mammalia > Afrosoricida > Tenrecidae > Tenrec > Tenrec ecaudatus. Next base: position 240,663,597 of record NC_134531.1, read on the forward strand.
TGTATATGTGTGGATTGTGATGAGAGTTGTATGAACCCCTAATAAAGTGTTTTAAAAAAATAAATCAAAGATCTGTTAAAAGAGGAGGCAGGAAGAAGCTCAGTAGATTTTATAATATTTAAGTATTATAACAGAGACAGTGTGTGAGCTCTTAACCAAAAAAACCTGGTGGCCTAGTGGGTTACTGCTGGGCTGCTCACCACAGGTCAGCAGCTCAAACACACCAGTCACTCTTGAAGAGGAAAAAAATACTGCTTTCCCGCAGGGGCTCAATGGCAATGTGTTCTTTTTTTGTTTGTTTTTGCAATTCGTGTTGGTTAATTATTTGAAAAAAAAACATAAAACTATGTAGTGATATCTGGGGAAACCTGAAACTATACAAGACACCCAATGATACCGAGGGGTTATTTCAAGTCTTCTTGTGTGATAATGGCATTGTGGTTCTATAAAAAGGTCTCTAGTCTTTACTTCAATGTGTAGAAATAGGATTTATTTTAAACTATTTCAGTAAAAAAAGGAGTATGGCAAAATCCTCATAATTGTTAAATCTTGGTTTCAATTATATGTGAGTTCATTATATTATTCTTTCTACTTTTGTATATTTCTGAAAGTTCTAATAAAAAAATTAAGACTAAAAACAAACAAAAAAAACTTATGACTAGCAAAGTACCATAGGGTGGATTTTCCCTTCAGGTTACACATGAGTTGTTATGATTAGGGTTCCCCTCGTCAGTTAGAGCCTAGGCACAACTGAAAGAAACAGTGTCATGTTATCAGGACTGGCCACCTAACAAGAATAACAACAATCTTTATAAATGATGGAATTATGCTATTCTATATAAGAATTATGTATTGTTTATATAATTTTTAAAATCTGTAAATTTAAAAAATCTTAAGTAGTTTAAAAATTTAGTGGCAATATTTTTCAAATTTAAAATGTGAAAATGGATATTCCATAATTTCCGTTCCTGGAATTCTCTCAAAATTACCTTGTCACATAGCTGGTTTCAGAGAACTTGGGGCAGGCATATAGAGGATAAAAAATGATTCTGTAGAAATTATAATACTAAAAACAAAAAGTAACAAGAAATCAACAACAAGGCAAAACCTCCAATAAATATCATGACTACTAGTTGTCCGTAGCTGGGTAACATGTGTGCAGTGAATTGAACATCAATTATAAAGGACATTTAGAATATAGAAATTTTTCTAACAGAAAGGTTTTCTTTGATATATAATTGTGTGCACCTATAACAAATCTCAAATAAATTGAGCTTTATTTTATTTTTTTCGTGTTTTGAGAAATCTCGAGACAGGTTTGTATACCAGCATTTATTCAGCAGCCCAATAAGATTAGTTCCCAATTGTGGAAGCCCAGGTAGACCAGAGAAACAAATCCAGGCTGACTCATATTAAGAAGACATCCCAACTCAGTCCAGATAATTCCATAAGTCCGATATTAGGCCATATATGCGATACCAGTCTGTAAAATCTTCTTCAGACCCACACAACACATGCAATGATGCCAAATACAAGAAAATCACAAGCCAGTGGTTGGAAAATCTTGCGGATCCAGTGGCGTTAGAAGCATCTCAGCACTGGCAGGGATCTGTCTCCACATGGCTCCTCCAAATCCAGGGCTATGGCTCCATCAGCATAGCTCCATGTGGCTTGTCAACAGGAATGTGTACCAGAGAGTATGGGTCTGGCCTACAATAAGATATTTGTCTCGATAATACCTCCAAACGAGGTCATCAAGTGGTGGCCTAATTGACAGGCTAATCTCCACCCCGTCGCTCTTGATAGTCTCAAATTGACAGCAGATTATGTAATTACCACAAAGATTCACTTAGATTATATTTTTGACATCAAGATACCTTATGATTATCCATAACATAAAAAAGGAAAGAGCAAGATGGTAGCAATTGTAATAACAAATTATAAAACATTATTTAAATAAATAGATATCAAAGAAAATGTCAGAGTATTTATATACAGTATAGTGAAAAAGAAAAAGTTATTTATGTCAGAGGAGATAGTGATAATTAGTGAGCATAATATGTTTCATAACAAAAAGCAAAGGGTTTATATTCCTATCTCAAATTGTTGTCCAAAATCAAGTTCAGGCAGGTAAAATTCTTAAATGTGAAAGAGACACAACTTTCAAAAAACAATGTAGTCATAATTTCAGAATAACAAAGTTTTTCTAAAAGTCAAAATCATGCAAAACATGAATATGGTAATAAATCTATTACCACCACAGCTATACTTTTATGTTTGGGTAAATATAATAAAAAGTATAAAAACCAAAATCATAAATAAGAATACCCACCCATGAGCTATGAGAAGATTGAGTGAATGGGTGGAGTTTATACACATCTGAGTGTCCCTGAATTTGTTTCTCTAATCTACCCAGAATTGCACACAGTGGTTACAGTCACTGTGTCCATCCCTCTTCTTGAGGGACTTCCCATTTTCTGCATGATGTTCTTCTCCAGAGACTCATCTCTCCTGACAATAGGTTCAAAAGATGCAAGATGAAGTCTCACCACCCTTGCTTCTAAGGAGCCCTCTGGTCTTCCAAGACAGATCATTTGTCCTTTTAGCAGTCGATGGTACATTCAGCATTCTTCTCCATCATCATATCTCAAATGCATTCATCCTTCTTCAGTCTTCCTTATTCAATGTCCAACTTTCACATGCATGTGAGCCAATTAAAAAATATTATGGCTTGGGTCAGGCTCACCTAAGTCCTCAAAGAAACATCTTGTTTTTTATTATTCTAAAGATGGCTTGTGCAGCAGATTTACTCAGTGTAACATGTCTTTCCATTTCTTTATTGATGCTTCCATGAATATTGATTATGGATCCAAGCAAGACAAATTCTTCACAACTTCAAACTTTTCTCCATTTATCATGAGGTTACTTATTGGTCTAGTTTTGAGGTTTTGACCTTTGAGTTGTAATTCATATGGAATGCTGTATCCCTTGATCTTTACCAATGAGTGCTTCAAATTGTCCGAATTTTCGGCAAGCAAAGTTGGGTCATCTGCATATTGCAGATTGTTAATAAGCCAGACTTCAAACTGGATGCCCATTCTTGTTAATATGATCCTGCATCTTCTATGATTTGCTCAGCATACAGGCTGAATAAATATGGTGAGAGGATATAACCTTGTCACACATCTTTCCTGAGTTTGATCATATGCTCCCTCCTGAAATGGTAGAATATTAACTGGTTCTTTTTCGTACAGTGACTGTGTATTCTTTCCACCTTCTTTTGATGCTTCCTGCCTATTTCAATATTACAATTTGAGGCTTGAGTGTTTTTCTTGACTTCTTTCCCTTTAAGATATGCTTAGTCTGTTTATACTTATTTTGTTTTCCAGCTCTAGGTTTTTCACATTCACTATAATATAATTTTTTTGTTCTTGAGATGTCCCATGAAATTTTCTATTAAGCTCTTAGAGACCACCCAGTTGGTTCTACTCATGTAGACCCTAACTAAAATGGAAGAAAACACTGTATGTCATACACTATTTTGAAAAATATTGTTTTGCCTGAGTCCTTTGTTAATCTATCTTGTCCAGAGTCTTCCTCTTTTTCACAACCCCTCTACTTTGTCAAGTGTGGTGTCCTTTTCTGGGGACTGGTCTCTTCTGACAAGTCCAAATTATGTAAGAGGAAATCTCTCCATTCTTGTTTCTAAAGAAAATGATGGCTGTACATGTTGGAAGACAGATTTATTTGTTCTTTTGGCAGTCCATGGTACTTTCTATATTCTTGTCCAGCACCATAATTTAAATGTATTGATTCTTCTTCGGTCTTTCTTACTGTGTTTAAATTTCACATGCATACGAAGTTACTGAAAAAATCCTGGACTGGGTCAAAGCACGTTAGTCCTCAATGTAGTATCCTTGCTATCAACGCTTTAAATAGGTCTGTGCAGCAGATTCATCCAGTGTTGTGTGTCATTGTATATCTTGTCTATTGCTTCTATGAGCATTGCTTTTGGATCTAAGAAAGATGAGATTCTTGACAACTTCCTTTGTTTTTTCTCTATTTATCATAATGTTACCTATGGGTCCAGTTGTAAACTTTTTTGTTTTCTTTATTTTGAGCTGCAGTCCATAGTGAAGGCAGCAAGTCTACATCTTCTTAAACTAAAAAGAAACAGTGGTTACTTAGTGAGCATTTTTCTTATTCTGGAGAATGCTTGTTTGGGATATCTTATAATAGGTTTTAAAATATCATAATATTTATAAAGTAGCTTCATTGTTCAATTAAAATTATTAAATTCATTAGTAAGAGAAGAAACCAAGATGAAAACAATAGATCAAATAAAAATATTACATGAAAACTTCAACATGTTAACATATATTTATGTATCTTAATATACAAGTTATACAGAGTAAATATAAAGCAATGTTTCAAAGATGCCAGTTCAGGTTGATTTTAAATAAAGCTTGTTTCAAATGTCTCTGGGATCAATGGATGGCTGAAGAGAAGTTCACTGGTATATTGATCTTTGTCTACATTGGATACCTTAAAAAAAAACACCTTCTTATCAAAGCAATGCCTCAAAAGGAATTTACAGGTTGACTTAAATAAAAGCCAAAGAAATCAACTCAGAAGGTTATGGTAATTATTTTTGGATTTCAGAAGGATTTATTTTGGTAGATTTTATCTACCAAAGAAAAAGTTCAGGCACAAGGTACTATTAGGAAATTTTGAATGAAGTAGAAAACAGGAGCCCTGGTGGCATAGTGGAAATGATTTGTGTTGTCAACTGAAAGCTCAGCAATCTGCAACCATGAGATGCTCAGTGGGAAAGTGAGAAGTTTTCTTATTCTTGTAAAGAGTTACCATCTCAGAAACCCAAAGGAGCTATTAAGCCTATAAAGAAAGTCAGAAAGCATTTGCTGGCAGTGAGTTTGGTTTGAAAAGGGCTATCTTGATATATTTTATCAAAGGAAACGGGTAAATCATACAGGACCATTGGGAATAAATTTGAAAACTGATTTAGTTGGGGAAAAAAGCCAATGAATTTGTGTGGAGGATTATTTTCCCTCATAAAAATGCACTGCAAAATCGTTGAGAGTAGAAAGGGCTATCATATGAGTATTTAAAGAAACTTCAACCCACACACACTACATCCTTGGCCTTTCACATTTTGATATTAATTTTACTGTTTTTCCCTCAAACTCAAAGAATATTTCAAAGTAATTTTACTCAAACTGCTACATGACACCTTCTAAACCAACAGTTCTCAATCCTTTCGGGGTCTAATGTCACTTTCACAAGGGTCCCCCAAGACCATCGGAAAACATATATTTCCAATGGTTTTAGGAACCGAGACACCGCTCCTCCATCCATCTTGGATTGTGATAAGAGTTGTATGAGTCCCTAATAAAATGATTTTTTAAAAAGAAAATACATCCTGCATATCAAATATTTACATGACAATTCACAACAGTAGCAAAATTACAGTTACGAAGTAGAAGCGAAAATAATTTTATGGTGGGGGGTAACCACAACATGAGGAAGGGTCACAGCAGTAGGAAGGTAGAGCGTCACTGTTCTGGACGGATGCACTGTCATTCTGTGCAAGCGTCAGAGTATTCTAGTGTGGGGGGTGTTCTACACATTTCTACAGCTCTTGGGTTCAGACTTCCACATCAGTGAGTTGGTTGTGTACTCTCTGGTGAATTTCCTTTTGCCATGTCCTTATTGTTTATTTTCCTTTCATTCTCAAACAATTTCTCAGAATTCTACATTGTGCTAAAGAGATGGAAGCATTGCACTTAAAAATGTATACCTCATAAAAGAGTATATGTAGAAAAATAAATATTTCACATTTATACTTAGTACATGTTTCTATGATTTGATAGCAATATCTGTATATTTACTATCAGATATATGAGTAAAAATGTGAAAAATTATTTTTTTATTTTATTACATTAATTCAAAATTTTTGTTGAGTGAAAAGATATATATGCTTTATGACCAGATACAGCAAATTACAGAAGATGTATGATTTTAAATATTTAATTTTTATATAGGCTTATTTATTTGTTTTTCCTAAATGGTGCTTTATTAATCTAGTACAACCAAGTAGTATAAAAAATAAAATTTCAAAATGGTCTAGACTATTTTATAATAATTTCCAAAGGAAGAATGGGATACATATTCTATGAATAATTATCTACACAGTACTCATAGTGCCAAAATATCCCTTCTAGAGAAAGCTTGGGGTGTTTCACTGTTTGCTTGTGTTTTGTTTTGTTTAATTTGTCTTGAAGGTGTCAAAAACTTCCATAATGGATAAAATGTCTGGGGGGAAATGATATGAGACGATTGTTACTTTCTTCCTAATATTTTTCCAATTTATACTGAATTCTGAATAAGTACAAAGAATGCAAAAATGTCACTTAGTTGAATTTATAAGTGATATATGACTGCCCACAAGTACTATAATTTTCTCCTTAATATTAGGAATGGTATACTTATTAAATATCAACTATGCAGCAGAAAGAGCCCTGCTGGTATAATGGACAACAAATTGCTCCATTCAACAAAAAATCAGCAGTTTGAAGCCACCAGCTCACTCTGTGAGAGAAAGACTAAGTTTTCTACTCACTGAAGAGTTTATAGTCTCAGAAATGGACAGGGGAGTTCTGCTCTATTCTATAGGGTCAATATGAGTTAAAATAGATTAGATGGTAGTGAGTTTTTGAGATGCAGGTTCTGTTAGTTTGCTGTAATATGGTGCTTTGTAGGTGTTGCTGTAATGCTGAAAGCTATGTCATTGGTATTTCGAATACTGGCAGGCTCCCCCAAGGTGAATACATTTTAGCACAGCTTTCAGACGAAGAACTGAATCAAAGAACGAATAGGTTTTCTGCTTCTGGGGACCCAGTCAATGAACACTTCCTGAATAGCAGAACACTGTCAGATAGAGTGATGGAAGGTGAGCTAATCACGACTGAAGGCACTGAAATTATTCCTGAGGAAAGGAGGTATTATTAAAATGGAGTCTATCACAATGATGTGGAGAGTATAAAACTTTTATGCTTATGGAACTTGACTCAAAATGAGAAGAAACATCTGAGCACATATATGGAATCTGTAACATGTTCATCTAGGAAAATTGAAGTTATGAGAAATGAAATGGAATACATAGAGAATCATTTCCTAGGCAGTAGTGAGCTGAAGTGGCCTGGCATTGTCCCCTTTGAATCAAACAAGAAAATGGCTTAGGATGCTGGAAATGCCAAATTCAAGAGGAATGACATCACATTTATTGTCAAAGGAACATTTCAAGCTCTACCATGAAGTTCAATACTGTCCATGATAGGATAATATCTTTAAAAATATGAAGAAATCCAGTTGCTACTACTATTATTCATATTTATGCACCAACAACTAAAGGTAATGATGAACAAATTGAACTTTTCCAGTCTATAAGTGATCAACCATGCAAACAAGATATTGATAATTAATGGTTACTTTAATGCAAAGTTGGAAACAATGAAAAGCTCGTAAAAATAATATGCTGGTGATAGAAATGTACCTAGAACTTTCATGCTAGAATTCTGCAAGGCCAGTGAGTTAGTTGTTCTTTGGAAATATCCTTTTTCAACAACATGAAGGTCTACAATACCTGTGGACATTGCTAGACTGAACACACAGAAGTCATCTTGACTACATCTAAGGGAAGTGAAATGGAAACAAAAGTATTGAAGAGTATTGAACAAGCAGAATGACACTGTGAGGACTAAGGTGCACCTGAGTCAAGACACAGTATTGTCAACGACTGCCAATGCATGGGAAAGTTGGTCATTGAATAAGGAATTGATGCAGTTCAGTCATAGTGCTGGCAAAAAACAAAACAAAAAACACCGCAAATCTGTCTTGGAAGAGGTAAAGTCAAAATGTTCCCTTGCAGCAAGCATGGGGAGATTATATTTCAATACTTTGGACATGTCATCACGAGAAATCAGTCCCTGAAAAAGAACATCAGTCTTGGTAAAGGAGAAGGGCGACAAAAATGAGCGACCTGGGTGAGACGGCTGGACACATTGCTGCCAGAATGGCCTCAATAGAACAACCATGATGTGTGCACAGGACTAGGCAGTGCTTCACTCCAGGGCAGAGAGGGTTGCTAGGAGTCAGAGTGAATTCAGTGCCTCTGAACACCAGCAATCGCCGCTTACTTTCATCACCTACGGCCACCTCCTGTAAAATTACCCCTTTTCCTTCTTAATTGCTAATTCTAATTTGTTACTCTCAAGTAAATTCTAACTCAAAAAATATACTGTGGGTAAGAGTAAAATGAGCTCATAGTTTTTCTTGGGCAGTGAGGTAGTTTATTGTGCCAACCTGGCCGATAAACACATGTGGGGTTAATTGAAGGGGGGAGGAAGAAATGGCTTAGTGATCCTCGCCTTTTGAGTTCTCGGGTCTCTTGCTTTTTGATGGTCGGACCAGGGTGCAGCTGCCTTAACCAGTTCCCTGCTTCAGCTGGCAAGGTTCACTTCCTGAGAGACATCCCTGAGAAGCCACATGGACCTACCCTGATGCAGTGCTGGGTGCTGGAGCAGATGTGTGGAGATCCCTGCCAGCGCTGAGATGCTTACACATTCACTGAGTCTACTTTCCTCCTGCAGTTGGCATAATTGTGTGTGTTTTGTGAGATGTAGGAGGACTTTGCGGATTGGTATTGCATATATGGGTTAATGTTGGACTTGGGAAGCACAGGGTTGGGATATTTTCTTGATGTGCACTTAACCTTTATATAAAACTCTCTCTTATACATGAGTTTCTGTGGATTTGTTTCTCTAGAGAACCCTGTCTAACAGGCTGTAATCTATGGAAAGGAACCCTGTTGTCGTATGTATTAAATTTGGATCCTACCCACTAAACACTCCCCAAGAGAAAGATAAGGCAAACCTGGAAAACTTATTGGGCAGATATATTTTATTCTATGGCATCTCTCTCAGTTGGCATCAACTCAACAGTTGAATATTATTTGCTTTGTAATTTTAACTTAAATGTTATAAAAGGATATTGCAACACCTTTCTCCCACAGAGCAGCTGGTGGGTTGAAGCTGTGCATAGATTTGATCACTCACAATTTGGATGGTAGCCAAGCCTTTAATCTTTGTACAACCATGAGTCCCTAAATGCTTTTCCTAGCCCCTTTTATGCGGACATTCAAGTGCTACTTCTCAGTGCGTCCTATCATGATCATAAATCATTTGTGTGCCACAGTTTTGTTTTAAAAATTCAAATTAAGGTAATATATCTGCTAGGATATTTAAGGTATGTGATAGGCAAGGCATTAAAATCAATTTGATAAAATTTGGATAAAAACCTTAGATTAAAATATCTAACTATCCTTTAAACCAACAAATCATTTTCCGTGCGAGGAATCTGGAAATGTTGTTGTTGTGCTTAGACTTATTTCCTTTCCTGCCCATTGCTGTTTCTTTAAAGAAGGTAAATTTACAGCTTTCTCATGATTGTGTTTCCAGCTTTGAAATAACCAACATGTTATTTTCATGTTTATGTGTGGCTGCTTTGGGCACTTTAATAACATTGCAGGTTTTAAAATATACAACACTGCACAGTATGAATTGAACAATGGAGATCAATAAATGTGAGCTTTTTACTAACCATCGTTATTCCAGTGCTAATGGATTTTCCTTCTATTAAAAGCTGTATATGAAGTTTTTCATGAGAAGATTCAATAAAGTCTTTATAGTCAAAGATTAAAGGTATAATTTATAGCCAGAAAACTTAATTATGTTTTTGCTTTGTTTTAATGTAGTCTTGCTATTAATACATCACTAGGTTAAATAATTAAAATGAAAAATACAGTGGAAAGTAGCCCTCCCATTTTTGTTTGCCTATAGTCCATTTTCCTAACTGACAACTCTCCCCTCATAACACACTCAGGTGAGCCCAATTTTTAGAATTTATGTCTTCTTCCAGAGACTTCTTTTAAAGTATGCATAATAAAATGAATATATGGTCCTATTTTCCTTTTTATTTACACAAAAGGAAAATTCTATTTTGCTTTTTTCATCCTATTAAAATTTACATATCACAATGGATCCTCATCATATTTTAACATTCATACATATTGTATGAATATAAACTAATTCATGTAACCCAGGCATTGCTTAAAGCTTTTATCTTTGTTTAATGCAATCAATCTTACAATAAATTATATTTTACAAGTGTCATTTCATACATCTCATTACATTTTTATGAATCCCCAAACACAAGTGGACTATCCATTAGTAAATGTTTCAGATATTGTGAAATATCTAAATATATATTTAATCCTAAAAATCATACCAATTTGGACACTCATAGTGCAAAATCAGTATTTGAAAATGTCTATTTTTCTGTATCTTTGAAAATTAGCAGATTGTTAAGCACTTACTTTTTTTGTCACTTTGTTATAATTCACTGTTCCCAATTAACCATTTCTTATACTCTGTTTGCCTTGACCACATTGCATTACTTTCTTGCTGTTTATAACTTTAAAGTGCATTTCTGGTTTATATATTTTCACAAACTATTACAGGAGGGCTTAAACTAGCTATATTTTCCAAGGAAAGAACTATTTTATGTCTGATTTTATTTTTGTTGCCTCTCAAAGTTCTCTATCACTCATTACAGAAGCTAGCATCACATTTCCATTTTCTCCCTTTTCTTTAAAAAAGAACTTTGTTCACTATGAAGTCTGAGCAAGAAATAAAATAACCTCTAAGCATGCCCCATAACAGCTTAACCTGAGAGACCGCAGTGAGACACTTCTCTCAGCCTTGGTCATGCAGCCTGTTCACACCCTCCATATATGGCCCACATTTTCCTGACAGCAAAGTGCTTCTTCATAACATGTAAAACAAAAGCCTTCTCCTATTTGATTTGAGACACTTACATATTTCTGAGATCAAAGCATACTCTATAATAGTCACTTTTCTGTCTCAATAAAGCCTTTCTTCTAAATCCAGATTTATTTCAGTTGACAGGCACATCAACTATTCCCGATTCTATTTGGCTCATTCTCTCTCTCTCTCCATATATATCTATATATGTGTGTGTATACATATACACACACATATACATACGTAAACCTATATTTATATCAAATATTTGTAATGTTTCTTGGAATAGGCTGCAATATCACTCTATTCTCAGTTCACCAGTTTACCAGTTTTTTAATTCAATATGACTTTATAATTTTAATATACAGGAGAAATAAAGAAACTTGTAGGAAAATATGTACTATATTTCAATGTCTACACGTTATTTCATAAGTAGTTATAAATAAGTAGTGAGTTGGCTGCTCAAATTTAGACATATTTTAATTTTCTCTTCTAAATATATTCTGAAAGTATATGAACAAGCGATGGACTCTATAAATATAAATGCATAACTATAAGAATCTCTCTAAATGCATCAACACCTTTCAAAATATTTGAAAACAGATGAGGACAACAGTACAATTGCATCTCATTTATTAGTCTATACCACTAATTCAGATGAAGCTTGCAGCTAAAAGTCAGTGTTTTGTCTTCTAGATATATGCCATCACCTTAATAATTTTGATAACTAGCAATTGTCCAAAAATATATATAAAATTCTCCATTGTTCACTAAAATTAAAGTGGTCAGGAAAATAATATCTCAAAAAATAAAACTTTATTTTTTCTTTTTATGAGTAAAATTGATATTGTTATCATGTTAAATGGCACTTATATTTTTTGTAACATTCATCTTAATATTTTTACTAATATTTATAAGGTAGTTTATATTTTTCTGATGAATTTCTGTATAATTACTAGATATAATATAAGCTAGCCTTTTCTGATAAAGAATTGCTGAATTTGCCAATTTTCCTTTTGTTTTGACAAGCATTGTTTTTGTTTCTGATACATTTTTCTGTTTGTTCTTTGTGTTGTGTATTTGCTATTGTTTTAGATTATATTTCACTTAAATTTTCTAGTTATCTTAGTTGGTTATATATTTATTTCATTCTTAACTTATTAACAACATGAGAATTAATGTCTATGAATAGTTTTCCTCTTAGACTTTCAGGCGATGATATGGAACAAGGGATAGCAGATGGATTGTGTAAAATGAATAGTTTGTCCTCAGGTAGAATGTATTAGAAAGTGGATTGCTACTATTCCTAGTATGACTCCTAGCCAGTCCACGGAAACTGCTCTGACTGTACTCTTGATGGAATGTGGGGTATTAGGATTTTGCATAATCATTTATCATATTCTAACTCCCTTGATTTTAGGGCCCTGGACCAATCTTCTAAAGTTTTCCTCTCTAGAATGGTGTATACATCTCAATTATTGTCCTTTTCTCACGTCCACAGTTGTTTCCCTTGTACTTCCACGTCCTATAGAAGTGGCCATGTTTCTGAAAACCCTTCAATGCCAACATGCCTATGTGTTGGTGATCTCTTTCACCATTGTCTTATGACTTTCTCTTTGTCCTGGTTGAAATCTAATAAATGCTTCTATATTAATTTTATTTGTATTGGGGGTCTTTTTCATTCCTTACAACCAAGAAAATTAATGCATATTTGGGACATTAATTTTTTGAGCATTTCTGAAATGCCCTGCTCATGGCCCTACCATAAACTGATGTTTTCAACTTTAATTTCCTCCCACAAAATTCCTCTGAAAAGTCTGGCCTGTCATTATGAATACTTGACTTACACTAGTTTTACTAAAATTTGATATTGATTATTTTTTCACTTTTTTTTGAAAGAATGGTTTTGCAAAAGAAATGGGAGGATGTTGACTGAGTCACAAGTAGAATGACATTTCAGGTTATTTTGCATTCATGTAACTGCACTATTTTCTTTTCTTTTATAAGTTAAAGTATAATTTGAAAAGTTCAGAATTTCAGTGACCTTGAAATGTAGGCCACAGTAAAGAAAATTACCTGTTCTATCAATAATTATTTATATCAGAGTTTGAAATGGAGTATTGAATTTCTCTGAGCATTTTATTTTTCAGAGACATGCATACACCTTAAAAATAACAGGTTCATTTATGATGGATTGAACTTTCTTAGATGTTTTCTTTCATCTTAGAGTGAGAATCTATAATAATCTAAACTTAAGTATAGGACAAGTATGTTTTAAGTACTTAATACAGACATATTTTGTTTTTACTTAGTGGGTTAAACATTTTCCTGATGATAAATTAAGGACCAAAAGTACTTTTAATTTCAAATTATTAACAAATATTAATTTCATTTTTTAAAAAATACAAAAATATCAATGTTATTTTTAAAAGCATTGTATGTCAGAGGGGCATTTCTACAACAAATTCCTAGTATTCCAACTATATGTTGCTGGTTCATATTTACAGTGGTCTCTGCAGTTTTATTCAGGTTTTAAATGAGTAAGACAAGAGTAAAACTCAAGAAAGCCTCAGACTAACATATAATTGGAAATAGTATCTGAATGCATTCTGAACAGACAATTGTGGCTTTTCTTGCATGCTGTAGACATTTTCATTAAATGGGTCCCTCTGTAATAAATTGTATATTTACAAGGGCTTCATTTGCAGTGTCCCTATGAGATGATACATCAAGTTCAGATGCATCAATAAAAGTGACTTTAATGTCCAGAAAAATACTGATGCAGTTGTTTCTTCTCTACCAGTGCCAGCGACTCATAAATAACAAAATAGCACAGGCAGACCTTGTGCAAAGTGGCTATATTATCTCTTCGATGGCTCCAATATTAGTTACTGACCTCACATTTCTTTGAAAATCTCCCCCATATTTCCAGGCAGTGTGGAGTGCACAGCAATAGCCACAGCAAGATCACTGTAATACAATCATGTAAGCAGTTCCCCAAAGAGATGACACTTCTACGCGAATAAGGCTGAGCTTAGATAATCACAAAAATACTGATGTTATTGTTTGAGAAAGAGAGTCTTCTTTAATCCGCCTCACCTGAACAAAATCAACTACATTAAAATTAAATCAAGGAACGTATATCCAAAGTAAAACAAAATGAAAAAATACTGAACAGTTTTCTTGAATTTAATCAGACACTTATCAAAGAGGTCAAGGTTTTAAATAGTTGACTTTTCAAAACATCTACTATGTTTGTAGGGTTAAATATTATTGCCCCAGAAAAATATATATTTTTATTGCCCCAGTGAAATATATGTATTGTGTTACTTGCTGCAGAGTCATAAACAGTGTTAGAAATAAAATGTGAAAATCTCAACTGCTGTCTTGAAGCTGTATTAAAAATATATTTCACTAGAAATGTATTTTAAATTTTATATATATTGAATTTTTCCTTCTACTTTCCATCTCACCACAAGGCTACTTAATTATGTAACAAAGGTTGCTCATATAACTTTGAGAAGTTTTATCACCTTAGTAAATTCCACATAAATAAGTCCTTCTTTGTCATTTTCCAAAATTATGATCTTCTATATCAACTAAGTGTAGTTCTCACCTATATTCTTTGGAGAAATAATTCTTCTGACAAGATATCTTCCTAGAAATCCTGAAATCCAAGGCTGTATCTTCTGCCTAGATACTGGGCCCTCTTTCCTAGTAGCTGTTATATATATATATGTTACTTCCTGGAAAGGTCATGGGAAATTTTGTGAACAAAATCATTAATATCAGTCTCATGTAAGACAGATTCAATTGGCATTATATTTATATTTTTAGTGAGTCTAAGCATATTCTGTGAATCAGTATCTGGCATAGTGTTTTCTATTTATCATAATTAATATGGTATTATGAGAAACTGTGTGTTTAGAAGAAACATGTCAATAAGAGTATTTGGTTGAGGTGGAGAAACTAGTTATTGAATTATAAATCCTATAATCGGATCTGTCTGGTTCTCCATCCTCCCTTCTTGAGGTTCACTGAAGGGACATTAAAAATCTTCCATGCTTTGGATATGTGTGATCCATATCAGTCACATTACAGGCAAGCTCTTACCCATCTAAAAGGCTGGATTTCTAATGGTTTTGTGGTAAAAAGAAAAAAAGTCTTCACTTATGTAAAAGAAACATTTGCATCACTCAAATCCCCTCCTCTTAGGGAGCGGAACACAAAGCCTTGAGTATGCATAATTGTCACCTTGTAAATTCCATCGTTTTAAGGACAAACCCCAAGTCTTTTATCTGTGAGAGTATTCAAATGTAGCCATAAAATCGAAGCCTATCTAAGCACATATTTCTAAAAATATAAACCTTTCATTGTAAGGTTCAACAAAAAGACAGAATATAAATTTGGCTTTAGTTTTAAAGTTTTAAATACTCAGGCATCAAATTTGAATTCCTATAATAGTTTACAGTAAGTTTTAGGGTATAATTTATAGTGACATGTTCATTGTTAATCTAAATCTTCACTAGTATAAATTCTGATGTAAAAATTTGTCATGGAATTGGGTACTTAGGCCTACATGCCTATGCATGTATATTTGATTTCCATATATCTTTCTATATTTATTTTTAGAGTAAAATGGTTGGAAAAATAACAACTATTTCATTTGTTTCTAATACGTGCCATAGACTTTCTTAGCTGAGTTTCGGTCCCACACCATGTACATGTCAATAACACTGCCATTTCAGAAAACATGAGAGTAAAAATAAATCAATTGGCAATGTCACGCAGTTAGAAAGTGTCATCGTTGTCTTTGAACACATATGATATTGAAAATCATTTAAAAAAAATCTCTGCTCTCCCAGTGATGTAGGAGCTACGGACTGTCAGGTCAGCAATCCAAAGAGCCCCAGCAGCAGTGCCCTCTGTTTCCTTATAGAGTAACGGTCTATGGACCGCACAGGGACAGCTCTGGCCCATCCTTTGGAAGCCCGATGTGTGGGAATCCGCAGTCTGGCAGTAAGAAGCTTTCAGTAAAGGGCCTTGCTGGTGCTGCTGAGTTCTTTGGATTCTTCCGTAATCTTTAAGTAAGACTACCCAGAAGCCAAGTTTAAATGCTCAGGGCTAACTGAAAGGTCTGTGCGTCAGCACACCATGTCTCCAAAGCAAGCAAGACTTGCTGTTCTTGTCCAATCAATAATACAGATTAGGAACTCCTATGTGGCAACACTCTTCTGTCCCATTGGGTCATCTGAAGATGGAATTGACCTGTGGAGCATGACCACACAAGCTTCCCAGGGGCAGTAAAACTGAACTTTTTAAATAATAAGCCAGTATCTGGCTATTTTGTGTAAGATTAATGATTCCATTTGTTATTCTCATAATACTTGAGATAAAAATCTAAGAATGTTACTGTAATATTACTGCTATAATCCAGTGTTTCTCTTCTTTCGCTTCATCTGCCTTCACTCTTTTTGTGGCATATATTCACAACAGATGCAAGTCTTCCTAGGCTCAATCAATATCCTGTGATCTTTGTTTTGGATAAAACCAGTGTTTCTCAAAGTGGGTGACACTGCCCTTTGAGAACTTCTGGCGTAATCCAGGGAGGCTGCAAAAGAATGTACCTGCACTGTTTCCTGGATTATGCATTTACAATACAAGCTTTTTTAAATTCTCGAATGATGATGAGTATTGTTTTTTTTTCCTGAAAAGGGGACAGCAGGCCAGGTAAGTTTGGGAGCCTGTGGTGTAGACTCTTCTCTATAAGCTAAGCAATCATTTCATTTCTATTCTTTCTTTGCCTCTTGTACCCCTCTTCAACTCTTTAATCCAGTATCACTCTGAAAGAGCACGCCGGCTCAGAGAATGCCCCAAAAATAATTCGTGAATTGCTTCCTTTACATTCATCCAATTTTACAGATGGTAACTCTTTATCATTTGTGTAGTTACTCTGTTTAAAAATTATCTTCTGGGGTCCTATGGTTGAGACGGTACACAGCAGAATATATGCCAATTCATTACGTCTACCTTCTACATGCCAAGTTCAGTGCTGATGATTATAAGCTTTGTGTTGTGCAGTCAGACTCTCCTTCCTTCTTCATGTTATTATCTGCACATTTTCCTAGACACAGTCTCCTGGAAATTTCTGAGCAGATACCTGAAGTTTCTGCTGTCAGTTAGATTCCATATAGGCAGGTCATAAAAAAGCACAGCACTCACGGTAGATATTTTCACTGGTTAAATGAAATGAGTGTCTGATCCTAAAAATACTTGAGAAGGTTTTGTTTTACTTTTAAAGATTATCTCAGCACAGCTGTTTCAGGGATTTGGTCAGTCTTCATGGCTCCAGAAGACTTACATCTGCCTAAAAATGGGCCAACCAAAACCAAACCACTGCTATCTAGTCTATTAGGATGCATAGTGATGCCCTGTGGGGTTCAAGACTGGAACTGTTTACAGCAGTAGAAAGCCCAGTCTTCCCTCTTGGAGCTGCTGGCTGGTTTCCACCTGCCGGCCATGCAGATCACAGCCCGCAACTACTGCATTCCAGAGCTCCTGAAAATAGTAAAACCATAAGGTAGGGCCTAGGTCTGGTTTTAATGACAACGAAAGAGAAATATGCCAGCATCACCAATTGTTGTCTATTGTAGTCAACTACCCTTGTATTCTGGATTCTACTTTTTTGGACAATTTTCCACACACACATACAAATCATCAAATTGGCCTTATATATTAGTACCAGTAAATAGCTACCCATCTATGAATATGTGGACAAGGTGTCATAGCAGCCGGAATGAAAATGATTAGTCATCTGTGCGAATCCAGCAAGAAAATCATAAGTAAGGAGAATTCTGCAGTCTGTTTTATCCTCTATGAGAAACTCAGAGGAAATTTAAATAAAGGAGCCAAAGAATTAAACCTCAAACAAAACCTTCATTTTGAATAAATAATTTTTGAAAGATGAGTAAAGACATCACATTCAGATGACAAGAATCAAACAATAAAAAAGATAGCTCCAGAAAGTAAAAAACCCTCAGGAATATAAAATATGATAGGAAAGGAGGAAAGACCATATATGTATATAAAATATTCCCACATAATAAATAAAATAACAGAAAGAGAGAAGGTAGATTAAAATATGAATTTGATAGATTTGACTGGATTAAGGTATGTCAATATAAAAAGTAGGAAGAGAGAGATATAACACAGAAGAGATGAAGTTGTACACTACAAAAACCTAAAGTAAACCTTACTGAACCTGAGGGAAATTTGTGAAAATTCTGAGATACAACTGATTTTAAAAAAAGGGAATTTAAAAATATGCATACCATGTTAGGCTGGGTTGTCTAGGGAAACAAAACCAGAATCACTGGTATATGTATAAGGAAGAACTTTATATTAAGAATGATTTCATATCAAGAAGTTTATAATGTGTACTTTTTCAGCCCAATTCAAGTTCATAGGTGTAATGCTAGCTGGCCCCTCTTCAAACTCACTTCAAGTGAAGTCAAAACTGAAGCTGGAAAGCAGGATCACAGACTAGTGGGCTCAGAGTCAGAGGAATTCAAGGCCGGTGGGAACAGGGCAGGTTAAAGACAGCTCGCAGATTGGCTCTCAAGGCTCATAGCCCAGTTGGGGTCCTCTGTGAAGACAGAGTCCTAACAGCAGAAAGGTGAAGGGCAACGGGAGAGAGAAGAACCCCTAGTGTCTCTCATTAAAAGGTCAGATCTTGCTGAAGGCACCCTCAGACTTTGACCTGATTGATAGGTTCAACTTTGCTCCTACACACTTGCAAGTTGACATAAAATCTAACTGCTACATATACCTTAGAATAAATAGAAGGCCCAGATTCTAACCTTAACAAAGAAAACCTAACACACAAACAAGTAAAAAGTACCAAAAAAGTTAAAGCGATAGTGGTGTCAATAAGAAAATTATAACCCAGAAGTCAACCAAGTAAGTATAGGCTTCAAAATTCTGAAGGGAATGATTGTCAGAATGGAAAGTTAAATTTATTCCAAAGATATAACCAATTATTAATTACAAGGAACTTATTTAGGTATTGAAACAAATTCATTCTATCATTTTATAATTTATATATACTTTCTTTTTTTAAAACATTTTATTAGGGGCTCATACAACTCTTACCACAATCCACACATATATATACATCAATTGTATAAAGCACATCCATACATTCCCTGCCCTAATCACTCTCAAAACATTTGCTCTCCACTTAAGCCCTCCACATCAGGTCCCCCTTTTTTCCCCCTCCCTCCCCGCTACCACCTCCCTCATGAGCCCTTGATAATCCACAGATTGTTATTTTGTCATATCTTGCCCTATCCCGAGTCTCCCTTCCCCCCTTCTCTGCCTTCCATCTCCCAGGGAGAAGGTCACATGTAGATCCTTGTAATCAGTTCCCCATTTCCAACCCACTCACCCTCCACTCTCCCAGCATCGCCCCTCACACCCCTGGTCCTGAAGGTATCGTCTACCCTTGGTTCCCTGTGCCTCCAGCCCCCATATGCACCAGTGTACAACCTCTGCCCTATCCAGTCCTGCAAGGTAGAATTCGGATCATGGTAGTTGGGGGGAGGAAGCATCCAGGATCTGGGGGAAAGCTGTGTTCTTCATCGGTACTACCTCGCACCCTGACTGACCCATCTCCTCTTCTAAACCCCTCTATGAGGGGATCTCCATTGGTCGACATTTGGGCCTCGGGTCTCCACACTGCATTCCCCCTTCATTCACTATGGTATATATATATATATTTTTTGCACGATGCCTTATACCTGGTCCCTTTGGCACCTCGTGATCACACCACCTGGTGTGCTTCTTCCATGTGGGCTTTATTGCTTCTGAGCTAGATGGCTGCTTGTTCACCTTCAAGCCATTAAGACCCCAGAAACTATCTCTTGCGATAGCCAGGAACCATCAGCTTTATTCACCACATTTGCTTATGCACCCTTTTGTCTTCGGCGATCGTATCATGGAGGTGTGCAGCCAATGATATGATTTTTTGTTCTTTGATGCCTGATAACTGATCCCTTGGGGACCACGTGATCACACAGATTGGTGTGTTCTTCCATGTGGGCTTTGTTGTTTCTGAGCTAGATGGCCGCTTGTTTATCGCCAAGCCTTTAAGACCCCAGTCACTATCTCTTATGATAGCCGGGCACCATCAGCTTTCTTCACCACATTTACTTGTTCACCCACTTTGGCTTCAGCAGTTGTGTTGGGAGAGTGAGCATCGTAGAGTACCAATTTAATAAAAGAAAGTATTCATGCATTGAGGGAGTGCTTGAGTAGAGGCCCAAGGTCCTTCCGCCACCTTAATATTACACCTATAAATATATACATATAGATCTATTTCCCCATCCTCATATATATATTTGCATGTACATGTCTTTGTCTATACCTCCATAAATGCCCTTGGACTCCTAGCTCTTTCCTCCATCTCCCTTGACTTTCCTCTTGCCCTACTACCATGCTACGTCACCACCTGGGGCTACAGCTATACCTCTTCTCTAGGCAATCTTACCCTTGATCATTCCCCACCAGGCCTGCCACTCCCCCCTCTCTACCATTTTGGGACCCATGTTGTTCCCTTGTCCCTGTGTTTGTTAACACTACTTCCTTACCCCCCACCCCTCCCACCCCAAGTACTCCGGAACGGTTGGTCCCGTTGTTTTTCCTCCAGATAGTTCATCCAGCCTGTCCTATTCAGACAGACCTGGAGAGACACTAACATGCAGGAAAATAAGACAGAGGAAAACAAAGCAATAGTATACAACCAGACAATAAAACAACTAAAACAAACCACTGACAAAGAACAAAACAAAGCACTTCACAAAAGAAAAGCTTGTAGTTAGTTCAGGAATCATTTGCTGGCCCTTAGGAGCATTTTCCAGTCCAGTCTGTTGCGGCACCACGCCCTGGCCCCAAAGTCCACTTTCAGCATTCCCTGGGGACCTTGCCACTCCATTCCCTTGCTATTCCACTGCACTCCCCCAGTGCTTTGCCTTGGTGTGGTGGGATCAGGTCAGGTGCAATTCCCACACTGTGTCTCTGGTACTGTCCCCTGTATCGCCCTTAGTCACTGTGGGGCATCATGTCTCAGTGGGGCCAGCCATGTTGTTCTCTCTGTGGACTGGCTGCTCTACTCAGGAACATCATCCTCACGGCCTGGTGGGCCAGGCTGTGTTCCACCCTCTCCTCCTGCTCCTTCTTCTGTTCCCATGTGCTCTGATCAGATATGTCCATCTCCCGGAGCTGCAGAATCAATGTCGTCCTTTGAAACAAATTCTTTTTGGGGGAGGGGCAGGAATCCACTTAATTTTTGGTGCTGGGGCCAGCCTCCCAGACCTCTCCACAGGTTCCCTACTCCACGCTGGGATATTGCATTCACACCTTGCGGCACTGGGTTGAAGTCTGGTCCCACTTTCCCTGTGGAGATATAAACAATACCCTCCCCTTGGGTGGATTAGTGCCCCATGCCCCCCACTCCCCTTTTCTTCCTTATTTTCATCCTTTTATTTTCCTTTCCCCCCTCCTCCACCATTGTCTACCGTGTGCATCCCTGGCTTTATACTTCTTATGAATCATTCTATTCCTACTCAAAAAGACCTAAAAAGATCCTATAGAACCGAACAGAACTACCACATAAGGTTCCCAAATTGCCCTCTTTACAAGCATATATCCCAGGTATTTTCTCCTTTGGAGCGAAGGAGGGATTCCTGCCAACAATCTGTCAGTCAGCAGCCAAGTGCTTAAGCTTTATGCCACTGGAATTTCTTGCCATGGATTTAGTCAAAATGTTTTAAACCAATTTTTTGTATTTCATAGTGTTTCTGTCTTTGGCTTTCATAGTTTTGTCTTTCATAGTGTTTCTGATGTCCTATATAAAACATCTTACCAACATCAAGGTCATCCAGATTTCATCTTATGCCCATGTAATCTAAATAAATACAACAAATCCTCAACGTGGACAAATAAGCAATGTCACGGTTAAACAGGGAACAGATTGACATTTTCTAGGATGTCCTTTTATTCTGATCCACAATCAATTCTTATAGAAGCTGTAGCCAGGAAATTAAGCGACATATTGCATGGGGAAAATTGGCAGCAAAACATTTCTTTAAAGTGTTAATATGCAAAGCTGTCACTTTGAAAACTAAGGTACTTAGAAGAAAAAAAAGTCATACTATTTTCAATTGCATTTTTTGCATGTGCAAACAGAACAGTGAATAAGGTATGCAGAAGAATTATGCTGGTGAAGAACATTCAATAGACCAGGGACTGCCAGCAGAAGAAACACTTCTATACAGGAGAAAGTGCAGCCAACATGCTTCTTACTTATTTAATTTACACAGATACATGTTTAGCATCTTCAAGAGAACAAAGATAAGACAAAGACAAACCATCCAGCTGAGATAGCCCATCAGCAAGAGATCATAGGATTGTCCAAGTACTCACAGAAATTTGGACAGTAAAATAGATATAGAAGATAAAAAACTGTCATAAGATCATAATTGGTGACAGATCAATTCATTGCACTTTCATGTTTAGAACTAAGGATGATTATAATTCATCTTGAATACTTTGAACATGTCACTAAAAAGGACCAGTCCCTAGAAAATGGTATCAAGCTTGGTGAAGTAAAAGAAACACAAAAATATGAAGATATTCAGTGACATGAGTTATCTCAATGACGCAATAGGCTCAAACCGAGCAACATTACGAGGATAGCATAGCAGCATTGTTGTATTCTGTTGCATCTCGTGTTGCTGTGAGCTGGAACTGACTAAAAGGTACCTAACAACAAGAGCAACATTTTTGAAAGGTATTGTGGTTTACCAGTTTACATTTAGGTTTATTATCCATTTTGAGTTAATTTTTCTGGAAAATGTAATTATTGTGTGTATATGTGTATATTAATGTTTACACATGGGTGTCCAGTTGTATCCACTCTATTTATTTTCTGTTTTGTAAATAAATCAGTTGACTATGTTTCTGTAGATCTATTTACAGACTTGAAATTTGTTCCATTTTTTCTATTTGTTTCTTCTATTTCTAGCACTTGCTTGTCTTGATTACTGTAATTTCATAGTAAGTAATTAAATGAGGCAGGTAGTATCCTGATTTTGTTTTTATTCTCAGTATTGTATTGCCTATTGTAGATCATTTTCCTTCGCCAGCAATGTGTTGCCTATTGTGGATCTTTAATTTTCACTGGTAAATTATGTAATTGATTTATAAATATCTGCAAACTAATGTGCTTTTTTAAGAAAAAACATTTTATTAGGAGTTAATACAGATATATCATGCCATAGTTCAATCACATCAAGCAGTATTATACAACTGTTACCACAATCTGCATCAAGACATTTTTTACCTTCTTAAACTCCTTGATATCCGCTCCCTTTTGCCCCCAACCCAAACACTATTACCACCCCGCCCCCCAGTAACCCTTATTCTACTTGCTGCCCCTAGAGTTTCATCAGTTCTGGGTTTCATATACTGAAAAAGAGAAAGAATACATATAGAACAAAAATTCAAGAGGTTCACCCCAAATGACAAAATGCATCTGAGATAGAACTCCAATATGAAAAAACCAAAACCAAAAAATTACAGAGAATATTGGAAACCAGATCAGGCCTAAGGTGCATCCGAGGGCGATAAACTGCAAAGGTCTTAACCATGCAAGTCAGTTTTCTCCTTTTCACCTTCTATAATCATTTTACCAAAGCACGCTGTCTGTTCACCATCCCTCTATCCTTAAGATATATCACGAGACTTATTTCCTGTGTAGATCTCACAAATGTATCTCGAACTCCCACTGTCATCCATTGCCTTCTGCAAAAACTATTCTCACACTTTAGGCTCTGATACTGTTCCCTCCTTCCACTATGGAGTATGTGATTTACAATCCTTCAGTCACTGATGTTGGTGTGCTTCGTTTGGAAATAAGCCTTTAAGACCCCAGATGCTGTCTTATCTGATAGCCGGTCACCATCTAGTTTCTTCACCACATTTTGCTATAGCACCATATTTTCTGTGTTCCCTTCCTGAGGGTGAGTATCGAGCAGGGCCATGATGTAAGAACTAATTATTCTTAACTTAGAGCTATGATGTAGTGCAGTGTTGATGTAATACTTTACTAATAGAATGAGTTAGGGAAAATATTCTCGACCTTTACTTTCTTGACAAGATTGTAGATAATTGGTATTTGCTCTTCATGTAATTGGCACTATTTACCAGTATATCTATCTGAGCATGGCACACACATTTATGTAGAGCTATTTATTACTGATGAAATGTTTGAATGCATATTGGTCTCTATCCTGTATATAGATTTTTAAATGGTTCATTTCCTTCTATTTATCTGGTTTGTATTCATGTAGTTTTCCTCTATGTGCCCATGTATGTTACTTCTCTTTTATTGTCTATGGGATTGAGAGTAATTTCCTCTCTTCTATATCTCATGTTAATATTTTGTCTTCTTAGATTTATTCAAAATGCAATCTTCAGATAAACCCTAGAGCTTGTGTTAAAACTATGATCTCTGTCTCATCTATTTGTACACCGCATACTCCACAGCTCTATGAGAGTCTGGTTTTGAGGGGTTTTGTTTGTTTGTTTGTTTGTTTTTTAACTAACATGGATAGGGAATAGCTGGCAATATGATGGAGTAGGCAGACACCCTACAGAGACACTCCACAAAAATCAAGAGGAATCAGATTACAAATGAGAAATTGGAAGTAATAAAAAACAGAAAATAGAAATCCAGAAGACTATCACCATGTTTTCAGAAATAGCTGATACATTGTAAGTGCAAAGAAAAAAATTGAACAAGGGAAAGCTGAATAATGAGCTTGAAGACAAATCTCTAATTAACAATCTAAGAGGGGAAGGATTAAGGAGGGGAGATCTAAAGAGAGCCTAAGAATTATATGGGACATCATCAGGAAGAATAATTTACATGTAAAATTAATTCCAGAATAGGTAGAGATTATGAAAGGAACAGAGAAAATGGTGGAAATGTTGTAGGAAGAAAAGTTCACTAACATAAAAACAGAAGATGAGACATGTTTATGCAGCTGAATGA
The DNA here is from genome assembly GCF_050624435.1 of Tenrec ecaudatus. Lineage (NCBI taxonomy): Eukaryota > Metazoa > Chordata > Mammalia > Afrosoricida > Tenrecidae > Tenrec > Tenrec ecaudatus. The sequence continues at coordinate 240,688,611 of NC_134531.1, forward strand.
ACTAAAATATAATAGACCCAAAAAGAAAATCAAGGCATATTTTAATCAATCTTTCCCAAACAAAATGACGAAAAGTAGTTTAAGAAAAACTTTGCAAAAGCCCAGATGATACCTACAAAAGAGAACCAACAAGTCTAACCTCTGATTTCTCAGTAGAAATGACAAGAAAACAATAAGATAACATATAAAATTCTGAGAGGAAAAAAACAACATGCCAACCAAGAATCAACCATATATTCAGAAAACTATCTTACAAATATTCCGTATAAATTAGAACACCTCCAGAAAATAGGACTTGGTAAAGTAGAGGGGCATAGGTCCTCAATGAGATAAATTGGCACAATGGTCACCTCAATGGGATCTAGCATAGGAACAATTTTGAGGATAATACAGAATACGGAGAGGTTTAATTCTGTTGTGCATAGGGACACTGTGGATCAGAATAGACTAAAGGGTGCCTACCACATACAAAATTCAGAATTTACTCAAGGCATTTAGCTGAGTTTGATAGGAAATGAAACAAATTCAAATCAAACAAAACACTGTCATGTATAATAAAACATAATAATACCAAAGTGACATATAGATTTTAAAATATGCAGTGTTCATGGATAGGAAGACAACATTGTGAAAATGTCAATACTACCCACATCGATTTACAGATCTCATGCAATCCTAATCCAGATTCCAACATCATTCGTTAATGAGATATAAAAACTAGTGACCAGCTTCATATGGTGAGGTAGTTTATTGTACCAATCTGGCCCATAAACACATGCGTGGTTAATTGAAGGGCAGAAGGATTAATGGTTCTGTGAGCCTCACCGCAGCTGCCTTAGCCAGTGCCCTGTTTCACCTGGCAAGGCTCACTTCCCTCAATACATCCCCAAAAAGAAGCCATATGGACCTACCCCAATGCAGCACTAGGTGTTGGAGCAGCCTTGTGAAGACCCTGACAGTGCTGAGATGCTTACATGTTCACTGATTCATTCAGCTTTCCTCCAGCAGTCGATGTCATAGTGTGTGTTTTGTGAGATGGAGGAGGATTTTGTGGATTGGTGTCGGACATGTGGGTTAATTTTGGACTTGTGGGCTTGGGCAGCAATGTGTTGGGATGTTTTGTTGATGTGCACTTAGCCTTTATATAATACTCTCTCTTATACTTGAGTTTCTGTGGATTTGTTTCTCTAAAATACCCAGACTAACACACATGGAAAGGAAAGAGACCACAGATAGCCAAAGAGACCATAGATAGCCAAAACCCTACTAATAACTTTTTTCAGTATGAAAACTTAACCTATAGCCAAAGCAGTCCAAATAGTCTGTAAATGTTTTTTTAAAAAACAGACACATAAACCAAGAAAATGTGATTCAGAATTAAGAAATAAATTCACTCATGGAGATCTGATCTTTGAATGAATTGAATGAGAAAGTGATAGTCTAACAAATAATGCCAGTATTTGAAGAAAAATGTAACAGTATTAATTTCCCACACAACATACAAAAATGAATCCAAGGTGGATCAAAGATTTCAATGTAAAACCAAGAACAATCAACAGGATCAATGAAACACAGTACCAAACTTAAGGACCCTAAAATATGGCATAAACATACTATCTAACATAAAACATACAAGCAGTAGAAGATAAACTAGGTAAGGGTGACTTACTGCAATTAGAACCTAATGCTCATCAAAAGATGTCAACAAAAGATAACTGGGGAAATTTTTGAGAATGACAATGGACTAATCTCTAAACTTTGTAGAAAACTTCAATTAGAAAATGACAAACCAGTAAAAAATGGAGAGAATGTTCAGCCCCACACAGCCCCAAGTACAGGGATAGCAGGTGTGCACACTCCTTCCCCAGCATCAGGTGGATATGCCACAGGAACAGCAGGAGCTAGGGTTGGGTCACACACAGGACGACATTTTCATGGGTTTGCATTTGTTTGTTTGCCTGTTTTTCAGAGCCCTTCTTTAGAGATGTGTCTGAGACTACCTGGCATTAATAAACTACATACTGAAGCTTAAACATCCATGAACAAAATTTAGCATGTGACTGGCGGTTTAATTGACTATATTGGAATCTAATAGCCAGTGTATTACAACTGATGCTGGATAAAAGATGTGCAGATAAATAGACAGTTGGACAGCAGGATCAAACTTAAGCTTTGAAATCTGCTGCATGACAGTGAGTTTTCAGATATGAAAAAAGACACATTTGGGACCACAATTCCCAATGATGCAGAAAACAAGAAAGAAGAATTCCAGTGAAGTGTAATTTAGTTCTCAAAATAAGGAAGGCAAGATACGTACAAAGTGTGTATGAGTATGTGTGTGGGGTAGGGGGAGGTAAGATATGTTGTGAGTTAAGTTTTGGTGAAAACCAAATCTCAGAGAGTGAAAATGCCCAGCAGGCAGTAATGTATGAATTTGTCTCTGAAAGTCCTCCAGCAGATATTTATGAGAAGGCCAAAAGGTTTCTACAAAGTCTAGGAAGAGGCAAAAGAAAAAAGAAAATGTTGGCTCAAATCAAACAGGAATAGTATTTAGAAGTGGAAAAAGAAGATGGTGAACCTAACTCCAACAAGAAAGTTAAGGAAAAGCTGGTGTACTTCTGCAGCCAACCATCTGTTGCAGCCAACTCCTCACTAACTGGTCAAATCAACTTACTAGCCAATGCCCCAAGAGTAGAGTCTGATATTTTGGAAGCAAAAATGTAATCCCTTTACCACTGTCTGAGTACATAGTGTAGCTTGAAATTGACAGCAGGTATGACATAGTGATTCCTGAGATGAATCTCTGTTACAGTTATCTTACATTTAAGGAATTCTTGCCACTGGGTCGTGAAAGAAAATGGTGCCATAACAGAATTTCATGCCCATGTCCAAGCCATGCCAAGGCAGCCAAGGCAGTAGGATTCTGGTAAATCAGACTATTGTTAAAGAAAAATATCCTGGGTGTTCTTCTGCCCCATCAAGCAAACTTAAAGTTGGTGACACAAGAAAGAGATAAACAGTAACTTGTCAGATAAGTCCATTGCCCTGTCACCCATGATCTCCCTTCTACGCTGAATCACACAAGCTACAGATGAATGATGTTCTGCCCTTCAGCAGTGAAATTCTTGTCCAATAGCCAGGTGGCTGTGAAAAGGAATCAGAGGAGCGACTCTGCTCTATAGTGCTTCTATTAAAGATGACATGCCATCTGGTGGATATCTCTTACAAAATGGAAATGACTAGAATGTTAAAGACCAGGCCAGATGGACACCACTACGTGAAGTCTGTGGTCAGGAGCACCTGAAGGTACTGCAATCGTTGCTCCAGGACAAGATGCGAGTGAGTACCACTGAGTATCAGAACAAGTTTCCACTTTACAATGCCAGGAAGAATGAGAGAAAGGATTTGAATCCATGGGAGATCAGGACAATGAACTGAGTGAAGGGGGCAGAAAGAACTGCTGTGTCTTGCCAGGGTTCTCCTCCCTGATGTCAAAGTCCTGTGTATTGATGAGATCACAGAAAGTGTGTACCAAAAGACTTGTTTACCAGCTGCTACAGAATACCATTTGTATATGCTTTGCTAGTACAAATTGCCACTGACCATCACCCACAGTTTTAACAAGATCCTGAACTCAGACCAGGTTCTGGTGCTGGATGGGTCATAGAGCTAGACCCTTTGTTGCTCTGTACAACCAGCTCCACCTTTTGTGCCAACAGCTGATGCAAAGCAACCAGCATGGACCCCCACCTCCCCTGAAGGCTTGATTCCGGCCTAAAGGCTTCTCCCTTTCTACTGCCCTACAGCTGTCACTGACCTTTATTTATCTTCTCCAATAAGGCAAACCCTCACCTCAGAGGGCAGACAGGGCATCCTGGATGCCGCTCTGGACTCCACTCCCCCTGTGTGGACCGACTCCAGAAGCTCTTCCAGAACCAGATCTCTGTGACTCTTATAGTCAAGCTCTTACTCTCCTATGAATCCTCTAAGAATGATATCAACATATTAACATATAAATGCTGTTAACGTATCATTCATCCATAATGAAAATATGAAATCACTCTAGCTGCTACCAGAGAAGAATGAATTATCATCAACTAGCCATTGATCACTTATGAAAGCTGGTCAAAGGATAGGGCGCTTGGGCATATAGGCAGTGGCCATTCTGGAGAACAACAGAAAAAGCTCAGTGAGTTTGAAGCACTTCTTAAACCTAAAATATGTGCTGAGTTTTAGAACATAGTTATTCATATCATTGTTCCTGGTTACACAGTTTAAAGTACCTGATGTGTGTGCTTGAAATTCTTTTAAAAAATCATTTTATTGGAGGCTCTTACAGCTTTTATCACAATCCACACAGGTATCCACATGTAAAGCAATTTTGTACATATATTGCTATCATCATTTTTAAATAAACCTTTGGTATCAGCTCATATTCCCCCTCCCCCCAAACTTCTTCCCTTTTGAACCATTGATAAATTATTATTTTCATATCTTACATAGGCCTCTGTCTCCCTTTACCCACTTTTTTTGTTGTTCATTACCCTGGAGGGTGGGTATATATGATTGGTTCCCCCTTTCTCCTGCTACCTTCCCCCTACCTTCCTGGTATCACTACTCTCACTACTGGTCCTGAGAGGTTTATCTGTCCTGAATTCCCTGTGTTTCGAGCTCTCATCTCTACTAGTGTATGTTCTCTGGTCTAGTCACATTTGTAAGGTAAAATTGAGGTCATGATAGTAGGGAGTGGTGGTGGGGGGAGGAAGCATTAAAGAACAAGAGGAAAGTTGTATGTTTCATTAGTACGATACTGCACCCTGATTGGCTTGTACATTCCTTGTGATCCTTCTGTAAGGGGATATCCAATTGTCTGCAGATGGGCTTTGGGTCTCCACTCTGCCCTCTCAGTAACATAGATATATTTGTTCTGGGTTTTTGATGCCTGATACCTGATCCCATTGACACCTCATGATCACACAGGCTGGTGTGCTTCGTCCAAGTGCACTTAGTTGCTTCTCAGTTAGATAGCTGCTTGTATATCTTCAAGCCTTTAAGACCCCAGACGCTATATCTTTTGATATCTGAGGTAGTTTATTGTGCCAACCTGCCCAATAAGCAAATGTGGGAATAATTGAAGAGCAGAAGGATAAATGGCTCCGTGAGCCTCAGCTTTCTAGTTCTTGGGTCTCTTGCTTTCTGATGGTCAGAACAGGGTGCAGCTGCCTCAGCCAGTTCCCTTCTTCAGCTGGCAAGGCTCACTTGCTGCAAGACATCCCTGAGGAGAAGCCACATGGACCTACTCTTGATGCAGCCCTGGGTGTTGGAGCAGCCATGTGGAGACCACTGCCAGCGCTGAGATGCTTACATCTTCACGGATTCATCTATCCTCCTGCAGTTGGCATCATTGCGTGTGTTTTGTGAGATGGAGGAGGACTCTGTGGATTGGTGTCGGACATATGAGTTAATATTGGCCTTAGGCAGCACTGGGTTGGGATATTTTCCTGATGTGCACTTAACCTTTATGTAAAAGTCTCTCTTATACATATGCGTTTCTGTGGATCTGTTTCTCTAAAGTGCCCAGACTAGCACAATAGCTGTGCATCATCAGCTTTCTTCACCACTTCTGCTTATGCACCCATTTTGTCTTCAGTGGTCATGAAAGGAAGGCGAGCATCACAGAATCCCAGGATATTAGAACAAAGTGTTCTTCTTTTGAGGGAGTGCTTGAGTGGAGGCCCAATGTCCATCTGGTGCCTTAATACTTAACATATAGGTATATGCACATAGGTCAATTTCCCTATTGTTATATATAAATGTATTTACATATGTACATGCCTGTATTTAGATCTCTATAAATGCCCTTTGGCTCCTAGTTCTATCCTCTATTTCCTTTTACATTCCTCTTTTCCCATGATCATGTTCAGCCTTCATTTGTGTTTCAGTAATTCATTTCAGCTACATTGCCCTTGATCAAGTCCCCCCTGACATCCTACATCCCTTCGCCATCTGTTTTAGATCACTTATTTTCTCTTTGTCCCTTTGTTTGTTGACACTCTCTGTCCTTCCCTGTCCCATTGTTTTCTCCTCCAGATTGTTTATACCACCTACCTTATCTAGATAGACTTTCAGAGAAATAATAGTCATGACAATATTAATCCATGCTAGAACCAAAGATTTGAAGATTTAAATGGGTAAAAACATGTCTCCAAAGCAAAATATGTGAAGAAGAACACTAAGTAATCTCTGAAAGTCATCGACCAAGCTCCCTCTACTGAGAACAGCTGTTGCCAAAGCTATTTGCTGAGTGCTACTTCTACTTGAAGGGAAACATTGAACACCATCCAAAGGGCAAATTAGTGAAGCTAGTCACTGCAGACGAGGACTAAGTCCTAAGTAGAAAACGGAAGCCAAACAGTGGCATAAGAGAAACCTTTAATGCAATTGTGTATGCCAGGCCTGACTCTGCTCGGCAATTCTGTATGTAGTCTGTCCTCTATGAGTACTTTTGTATTATTTCTCAGAAAAGGTTTGGCAGGGAAAAGTCAACATGGCTCTTGCTAGCTGTTTTATAGGTTGTATGAGTTGCTTTGTGTTGTTTCCTCTTGACAACCGAATATTGTTCCAGGGGAATATTCCTTTTTTCATTTTCTAATAGCATGTGCACATATCTGGAGTTAGAAAACTAAGAAGGAAGAGCATATATCAAGTTGAACAAACAAAAAATAAAACCCTGAGTTGCAATATTAAAAGATTCTATGCGAAAAATATTGAATGATGCAAGAAGCCTCAAAAGAAGTTTAAGAAATACTCAGTTACTATATCCAGAAAAACCAATTGTCCCCCAGTCATTGCAAGAAATAGCATATAATTAAGAATTAATGCTATTGAAGGAAGAAGTCCAAACTACACTGAAGGAATTAGTAAAATACAAGGCTTTAGCAATTAACATTATAACAATCACTTTTGCAACAAGCTGATGGCGTACTGCAAGCACTTAGAACTCTTAAGAAATTTGCTCAAGAAATTTGAAAGACAACTACCTCGCCATCCAATTAAAAGAGATCAATATTTTCACATAATCTACAGAAAGGTGGCCCCCACAGAACACAGATATTACTGAACAATGCCATGAATATCACATGCAAGTAAACTTTTGCTGAAGATCATTCAACAATGATTGTAGTAGTCCATTGACAGGGAACTTCCAGAAATTCCAAAAGGATCCCTATGAGTACTGTAAAAGGCTATGATTGCTGATGCCAGATGGATCCTGACTGAAAGCAGAGAGCACCAGAAAGATGTTGACTTGGGTTTTAGTGTCTTTGCAGAGGCATAGATGCTATGGTATAGACAGTGTCTGTCTAAGCAAAGGCACTATGTGAATCAGAAAAACCCTGTAAATACCCTTGAGGAAAATGGAATTCTAGAACACTTCTTTGTGTTTCTGCAGAACTTGTCCATGGATCAAGAGGCAATTATGTGATCAGAACAAGGGCTGGAAACTCAAGAAAGCTGTGTGTCAGAGTTGTATCCTTTCACCATACTCACTCAATGTTTGTAGAACAAATCATTTGAGAATGTGGAGCACTTGAAGAATAATGTAATATCAGAATTGGAGGAAGGCTTATTAATAACCTGTTACACGCAAATAAACAATATTCTTTGATGAAAGTGAGGAGGACATGGAGCACTTGCTGATGAAGATGAAGTATTGTGTACAATGGATTCTCTAGAGAAGTAAAATCATAGCTAACATACAAAGGCCACATCCACAAGAAGGTGTCATCAGGGTGTGAATTAATCAATAGATTGGATTCCACTCCTACCTTCACCCAGATGTATGTGCAATTGGCATAATATATAACCAAAACAGACAGCTATTTATATTTTGACAACTGTGCACACAAATTTAACATACATAATCTCCAGGCAAAGAAAATAATAAAATCAGACATGCACCTATCAGAGTGCAACTAATAAAAGCACAACTGAAAACACAGCAACCCCATTTTCATCTTATAATCTAAATGCAAACAAAACAAAAATATTTGACACACACATATAAACAGAATTACTCATAACAGGTACAGTACCCATTTCTGCATCTGGTCACACAATCTTAATTGATCTTGAGAACTACCTTCATCTATTACCCACTGCATCTTTCTTTTGCTCTCAACAAGTATGTTCATTGGTCATGGTTCTTTGCCTTGTGCCGTGAACTAACCTAACCTTCATTCTTGAAGAGTCTAAATGACTAGTAGTCATCATTGGAGTGCTACAGTTTACCACTGACATTAATCACAGGATATGGTTACTCAGTTATGAGATAAGAAGTCTCCTTGTATCCAGACATGTTCTTTGTGTCTATCGCTATAGCTGTATTTGTTGTCAGGTGGCATGGGGTCAGTTCCAACTCAAAGGAACCCTGTGTACAATGGAGCAAAACACTGCCCAGTACTATGCCATCCCCACGTCATTCCCTTATTCTGTTCACAATGGTTCTTATGTCTTAGTCCATTGGTTCAGCCATTGTGACTGTCTTTTGAGGGTGTTCCTATTTTTGACACCCCTCAATTTTATCAAGCATAATGTCCTCCTCCAGAAGTAGTCTCTCCTGACAACATATCAAAAATACTACACACAAAGTCTCATCTCCCTTGCTTCTAAGAAGTATTTGGTTGTACGTCTTCAAGACAGATTTGTCTGTTCTTTTTGGCAGTTCATGGGACTTTCTATATCCTTTGCCAGCACCGTAATATATAATTTTCCTTCAGTCTCCCTTACTCAATATCCAATCTTCACATGCATTTAAGGTCATTGAAAATACCATAGCTTGGGTCAAGCACACCTTAGTCTTTGTGTTATTCTGGGTACTTTAGAGAAACAAATGCACAAAAACCCTTATGAATAAGAGAGAATTGTATATAAAGGGTACGTGCACACCAAAAAAACATCCCAACCCAGTGCTGTTCAAGGCCACAAGTTCAAAACTAGCCCATATGTCTGACACCAATCCACAAAGTCCTCTCCTTCTCACAAAACACACTCTAGGATGCCAACTGCCGACTGCAGGAATAAGCATCTCAGCGCTGGCGGGGGTCTCCACACAGCTGCTATAGCACCTAGGGCTGCATCGGGGTAGGTCGATGCGGCTTCTCCTCAAGGATGTCTTGCAGGAAGTGAGCCTTGCCAGCTGAAGCAGGGAACTGGCTAAAGCAGCTGCACCCTGGTCTGACCATCAGAAAGCAAGAGACCTGAGAACTAGAAAGGCGAGGCTCACAGAGCCATTTATCTCTCTGCCCTTCCATTAACCCTGCATGTTTATCGGTCAGGTTGGCACAAAAAAAAAACTTTAACTGTCTCAGTCCTAAAAATAAAGTATTTGCTTTTTAAAACTTTAAAGACTCTTGTGCAACAGGTTTACCGAGTGCACTGTGCCTTTGGATCATTTGACTGCTGCTTTCATGAGCATTGAGTACAGATCCAAGAAAGAAAAAATCCTTGATAACTTTGACCTTTTTTCCTGTGTCAAGATGTGCTTACTGCTCTGGTTGTGAAGACTGCAGTCCTTTATCATTACCAGCAAGTGCTCCAAGTCTTTCTCACAGCGAGTAAGAGTGTGTCTTCTGCCTGTCCTTTACCTCCTCTCATGGTGCCATACCATAGTCTTCTTCATAGGACCCAGATTCTCTGGTTATTTGCTCAGCATACAGATTACTAAGAAAGAGCGAGCAGAGACCTCTTTGATTTACCTTCCCTGATTAAAACTATGCATTATTCTTTGTTCTGTTCACATAACTTCCTCTTAATCCATGGACAGTTCTACCTGAACACAATGAAGTGTTTTAGAATTCCCATTCTTCCCAAGGTTATCCATAGTTGGTTATGATCAACACAATCAAATAGCTTTGTATAGGTATTGAAACTTAAGTAAGCATCTTTCTGGTATTGTCTGCTTTCAGCCATAATCTATCAGACAGCAGCAATGGTCTCCTTCCCTCCATGTTCTCTTCTGAATCCAGCTGAACCCAGTCAATATATTGCTGCAACCATGTTGAATGGTCTTTAGCAAAAAAATGTGTGTGTGTCATATTAATTATATTGTTCCATAATTTGAGCATTCTCTTGGGTCATCTACCTTTATACAATTATGGATCTCTTCCAGTCAATTGGTCAAGTAGCTGTTTTCCAGAATTCCTGGCACAGACCAGTGCTCCATCACTTCATGAAACATGTCAGTGGGTATTCCATCAATTCCTGGAGCCTGGCTTTTGTCTCTTGCTTCTAATGCCATTTTAATGTCTTCCTTCCATATTGTTAGTGTTTGGTCATATGCTACCTCCTGAAATCATTGTTTATTCTTTTTGTTACTACACTGGTGACATATTCTTTCCATCTTCTTTTGATGCTTCCTAAATCAGTCAATATTTTTTTCCCATAGAATCACTTATTTACAACTCAAGGCTTGGATTTCAGTTTAAGATATGCTTTGCATGCTCTTACTTTGTTGGTTTTCCAACTCTAGGTGTTTGCACATCTTATTATAATATTTTACTTTATCTTTGCAAGCTGCCCTTTGAAACTTTCTGCTCAGCTCTTTGACTTCATCATTTCTTCTATTTTCCTTATTTACTCTACAACTAAGAGTAAGTTTCAGTGTCTCTTCTGAGAGGCATATTGAGCTTTTCTTTATTCCCTGGATTTTTATGGACGATGGTCTTTACGTCTTCCAACAGCTGGTCAGGTCTTCTGTTTCAGTTTTCATAGCATCAAATCTCTTGACATATTCTTGCAATTCATGTGGGATATGCTCAATGTCATAATTATACTCTAGTGGACGTGCCTTAATTGTCTTCAGCTCTATCTTTAACTAACATATGAGCAATTGATGGTTTCTTCTACAGTCACCACCTGGTCTCATTTTGGCTGTTGTTATTAAGCTTCTCCATCATATCTTCCAACAAATGTAATCAATTAGATTTCTGCTATTCCATCTGGAGAAATCCATGTGTATGGTAGTGTTTTGTGTTGTTGAAAAAATATATTTGCTATTTATATATCATTGGTCTTTAAAAATTCTATCATGTGATTTCTAGCTTTGTCTTTATCACCAAGATCATATTTGACAATTACTGTTCTTTTCTCTTTGTTTCCAAGTTTTGCATTCCAATCGCCATTAATTATTAATACATTGTGAGTGCATATTTGATCAATATGAGAATGAAGACATTGGTAGAATTTTGTATTTCTCATCAGTAGCTCTAGTGGTTTGTGAATAAATTTGAGTTATAGTTGTATTGATTAAGTTTTCTTGTATTTAGAGAGACAGAGTCCTACACTTGTTCTTAGCCAAAAGACCGAGAAGCGATCAGATAGACATAGTCCTGTCCTATGTGGTAACATACTTCAAGATAGCTCTTGAAATAGCCTTTTTTGATGATAACTTTAATGTCATTCCTCTTAATTGTGTCATTTTTAGACCAGTAAACTATAATTTTTTTCATTCAAATGGGCCAATACAACCCATTTAAGCTCAATGATACTTAGAATATCCGTGTTCCATTTCATTTTTGGTCAACTTCCAATTTTCCTAAATTCATATTGTGTACATTCTAATTTCAAGTTATTACTAGATTTTTACAGTTGTTCCTTCATACTTTGAGTCTTACCACATGAGCAAGAGAAGTCCCAAAGCTTTACTCCCACAGGTTTGACTCCATCCACATCATTATGGTCTGTTTTACTTTGAGATTAGATCTTCTGTATTTGATATTTTGATGTTCATAAAGTTTTCAGTGGCCAATTCCTCTGTAGTGGATACCTTTTCCCATAATCGTAGTCTGTTCTTATTCTGGAAGCTCCCCTGAAACCTGTACACTTCTGGCAATCCTGTTGTTGTTTGAAATACCAGTGACACGACTGCAACACACAAGCCATGACAGTATGACAAACAGACAGACAAGTGGTGGTTGCCTCCATGATACAATAGTAATCCAGTTCCTCTTGGGAATCAAGATCAGTCACTCTGCAATTCAGTAATACACTTCTTTGCCTATTGAACCAGGAGTTCAAAGTGGCCAGGAAGCATTATTAACTTACAGTTCCCTGGAATCAGTGCTGTGTCTCCTAATGGGATTATTCTTCTCTTTGGAACTAGAACCTCCAGACCTGCAGAGTATAGAGTTGCAGGAATATGAAGGAAAATGTGGGGAGGGTGTCATTAGGAGAAATAGGGAGTGACTCCACTCCCATTTTCACCCTTTGTTACTGGACCATGAATCCTGGCTATCTGAAAAAAGGGACCATATATTGGGTACTAGTTTGGCAAAAATGCCTCTGGGAGAATATTTCCTCAACCCTACATGATGTTGTCATAGATAGAGCACTGTAATTGTGTCTTTATTAGCTCATTCCATCATTCTATCAATGTAGCTGCTTTGGAATGTTGGGGACTGTAGTAAGACTAATGGGTTCATATGGACGATGGGCAGATACTGTGCAGTATATCTTGCTGGTGCATGAAACATTGTGTATATCCATGAATGTTAGTTTTGGTGGTAGTAGTGAGTTCAGGTAAAGCCAATCATTAGTCAGATTGAAGGTCTATTCCAGTAAAAACAAACTGTTGCACACTTTCATTAAGGAAATAGTTTTATGCAATAAAAATTCCATCAGTTGGCTGATTACAAGTGATCCTACATAACCAACATGCCATCAGGCTACTGGTTATTTACCTAAGTAATGGTCCTATAACTAGGACTCAGTGTTGATCATTGCTGCTAGCAGATCAGGCAGTACCCACGTCAACCTTGGTGAGCAGAAGTCTATGTTTCTTAGCCTATGCATAACTTCCACCCTGACAAGCATGGAAACTTTGTTCATGTGCATATTTTGTGAGGACAGGAGTGGCTGGGAAAAGAGGTTGACTGTTTTCCAAAGAACCCCTCATCCTATGCTCATATTGTTACAATTCTCCTTTGCAGAGATAACCCTTTGGTTATCATTCACAGGAAACACACATATCTTCTAATTCGGGGCCTATTCAGAAAGGTCTATGTATACATACATCTCTTCCCCATGCTTCTTGTCACCAATTATCCAATTGTGCTCCTTCCAATTCCCTGACCAAATCATTGTTCAAAGCTCAAGATTCAGTATACCTTCAATCATTGCTCCTTCTAAGCAAACTGAATGAACTGGTATAGCCCTTAAAGTTCTGTCCATTGAAAGGATTTCCCATTACCATTATCTTTCAGATAGGTCCCAGAAAGGCGCTGTAGTGCTACTTCTGTTCACTTTTGAGTGGTACCTGAATATCATTCAGAGCATCAATAAACTAAGCAAAGATTTTTTTTCCTAGTCCACTGAGCATATGGAACTCCCTCGGAGGCCGTGGGTTTAGGCAGAGAAAGATGGTAGTGTGACAGGAATACAGACTACGGGCATGTCAGCCACTTCTTTAATGTAGCTTATGTGTACTTTCTGGTCTTGCTCTAGTCTTATATCATATTTCCCAGTTCTACATAATGATGGAATTCTGTTGGCCACATCCAACTTGATAACTTTGTGAGTCAAATGACATCCTGTTTATGATGGACACATGGCGACATGGTGGTTAATTGTGAGACTTTCCATTTCCCCTAAGGTCAAGTAACAGGCTCAAATCTGCTTTCCAAAAGAATAATAGTTGTCTGCAGAGGATGGCAGAGCTTTGCTACAAAATCCAAAGGATCTTTACTGTGATTCATCAATACAGGTCGGCCAAAGGCGCCAAACTGCGTTTTTCCACGCTGACAACTCAAGCCACATTGGATCGGCTGGATCAAGTCACCCAAATGACAGATCAGGTTTCACGGCAGCCTGAACAAGAGCCTTCTCTTGTTCTGGGCTCCACTCAAAACTGGCAGCTCTTTTAATAACTTGATAAACAGAATAGAGTAGCATATCCAAATGAGGGATAGGGTGCTTCCAAAATCCAGAGGACTTCGGCTGTTACACAGATGTGTTACCAATGACTCTAAAGTCATTGATATGTCTTCATTACTGGGTCCAGTCAGCATTGTGTCATCAATGTAATGGACCAGTATGATATTTTGTGGCAGAGAAAGGCAATAAAGTTAACCATGGACTAAATTGTGGCTTAAAGATGAAGAATTGATGTCTCCCTCAGGGAGAGTTATGAACATTCTATTTTGCCCCTTCTAACTGAAGGCCAATTGCTTCTGGTAGTTCTTCAGAACCAGAGATTGAGAAGAAGGCATTGGCCAGATCAATATGTGCATACCAAGTGCCAGGAGAAATATTAATTTGCTTAAGCAATGAAATCACATCTGGAACAGCAGCTGTAATGGGATCCACACCTGGTTAAATTTATGATAATCTGCTGGCATTTTCTAAGATCCATCTGGTTTTTTTGCAAAGGCCAAATGGGTAAGTTAAATGGGGATGTGATGGGAATCACCAGTCATGCATTTATCAAGTCCTGGATAGTGGTACTAATCTCTACAATCTCTCCAGGAATAGAATATTACTTGGGGGCAACTTTTTTAATGGCAAAGACATTTCTAATAGCTTCCACTTAGCCTTTCACATCATAATAGACCTAATGCCACATATTAGGGATCCAATATGGGGGTTCTGCTAAAACTGAGGAAATGACGGCAGGATGGGTTCAGGGACACACTATAAGATGAATATGAGCTAAGACTCCAATAGTAATGGCATCTAAATGCTCCCTCTATGGCTCATGTGCCTTCAGAATATTTTGGGTCTACTAGGATGAATTTCCATCCAGAGAGAGTGTCTAGTAATCTCTGAAAAATATGATTATCTCTTTATCCCCAGTGTGACTCTTGAAAATGGCTGAAGATCCCTTTGGGGAATGTCATGAGAAGGACTAAAAGTGTAAGATTTTGGAGGCAATAGTGGAACTGCTCCTCTCAAGGACTCAGCCTCCCCTACAGAAAAGGGGTTGTGGGTCTGTAAATGGGTTCAAGTCTGGGCATCTATTGAGGGTCATGATTCTCTATTCTGGTGAGTAGAGAGAGACTATTATTCACTTGGTCTAGAATATTTATGCTTGCATAGCACAAGTAAATAAGTTAATAGACATCGCATGTTTGCCTCCTAAGTACACCCTCCCTATGAAGTCAATGCCATATGTCCATACAGGTTGGGATATTCTGATTACTATATTGACTCTGAATCTTTTATGGTAACCATGTCCACTTGTCTCAGTTTATTGATGGTTGTCATTGGCCCCTACATCCATGGGGCCCAATCAGCCTCATTGCAGACCAGGATCTTCGTTCAATGAGGACAGTCTCTATGCCAAGCGTAGGTGACAAAATATAGCAATAATAGGAGTCTGCAGAGATGCTGGTGCTTCCTTCATATCAAGAAGAATTTCACAATCATCATCACAATCAATTTTAGAGCACTCCTTTTTTGTGCTCATTGTTATTAGCTCCTCATTTCCTCCAATCTCTCTGACCATTCCTCTAAGAAAATATTAATCCAGTTACTGCCTCTGGATTTACCTATTCTGTATTTCAGATACCAAAATCATACCCAAAAAGACCAACCAAAAATTAACAACCATAACCATAGCGAAGTAAATCAGAGAAAAACCTCAATAATAAAAGCAGGAACTATTAACAACTAGAATAACTTTAAAATGGGTCAAAAAAGTGATCAAATGACAAGATGTTGCCATTTACTCTGACTGAATTTTCAGTTATTCGCTTTTTAATGAACTCAACAAGCTAGCAAGGGTATTTACATCCCTGATCTATGGTCAGGGGGCATATACGGGAGGCTTAATCCACATGTGGACTTTGGAAAGAATTTTGGCCTTCCACTATCATCCATAACCTTCTGAGTACCAGGTGTTCACAATTTAGTCTCTGATACCATTCCCCACTTTGTATTTTATTGTTTACAATCCTTGAATCACACAGGCTGCTGTGCTTCTTCCATGTGGACTTGGTTGAAGTTTCACTACAGTGGCTGCTTGCTAGCAGCAAACCTTTAAGACCCTAGATGCTGTTCTTTCTGGCACCAACTAGTTTCTTCTCTATACTTTGCTATAACATGGATACCTTCAGTGATTGCTTCATTAATGTGAATATCAAGCAGGACCATATCATAAGAACTAATTGTTCTTAGATTGGGGCTAAAATTAAGTGCAAGCCTCAAATTATATATATAAACTTAGAGACATCCTTT
This sequence comes from Tenrec ecaudatus, assembly GCF_050624435.1. Taxonomy (NCBI): domain Eukaryota; kingdom Metazoa; phylum Chordata; class Mammalia; order Afrosoricida; family Tenrecidae; genus Tenrec; species Tenrec ecaudatus. The sequence goes on from NC_134531.1 coordinate 240,704,841, forward strand.
GTTATTTTATATTGGAGAACATTATCAGTCATCCACCTGGAACTTAATGTAATATTATTTTTAATGTCATTAATTTAGTCAATGGTGTATAATTTAAAAGACAGTTGATCAAAGGAAATTGGATTCTGGCTACAAGCCACAATACATGAATCGTTGACTTGCATAGACTGAACTCTTAAATGACTTTATACTATTTACACAAAACATGGGGTTGGTGTAAAGCAAATTTTCCAATAACATCCATTGACAGTGGCAGGACCACACCTACTAGATTAATAAAGGTCATGATAAGCAAGGAAGTCAATATTAAGTATAGGACTGTCCTTGCTCACCATTCACTGGACACCCTGAAGGCAAGAGATCTGAAGCAAATTCAATAACCACCAGTTCCACACCCTTGGGACAGTAGACATATGTTCTTCTCACATTAGGAAGTTTCAGCCTTATTTCAAAAACTACAGGTGAGTTTCAGGTGGGGCCCAGTTCACTCAGTAGGGTTTTCACATTGGGAAGTTTTCCAGTGTGTTCTATGAACTATGCTGTACACCTTGAAAGAATAGTCTAAATTCCCATGAATAGCACATGGCCCACATCACAAAAATCTCAACAGAAGCTAAGTTAAAGGTGCACAATTAGGAATATAGAATAATACACATTCTCCCCTTGGGTTCTATATAAGTATTGGCAAGCATTTATTTTCCTGATGGGAACTTGACCTGACCTAATGATTTTTTTTTAGTATAAAATACAATATGTACACTGAAAAGTATTTTTTTCATACACTATACTTAAATAAGAACAAAAGAAGAGGTACACAAAACTAGATATGAGTTTTAAAATATTAATGAAAAACATTAAATAATACTTGATAAAAACCATAAAACTATATTTTAAAAGATACTTCCATATTATTTCTTGATTGACATCCTCACTTGCAATATTCTTGGCTTTTATCTCAGCATCTACTGTGTGATTTATCCTTAACCATCTTTGCACTGTTTGGTTAGCACTTTTTCCTCTATATGCGCTTTGTTTGATTATTGAAGTAATGAACACTAGGTGATAAAAATGTAATATTTAATCAAAAGTATAACAAGTTATAAGGAATTAATAATAAAATTTTGCAAGCATATTTCCATGTAATTTTCTATGCCTGTGGACAAAGTGAACATTACCCTGGGTGCTTAGAATATGAAGGGGAACTTTCCTCAAAACTGGAATTGCACTGGGGGAGCAGAGCTTTCATAGAACTCATTTTTCCTGCCAGGTGAGCATTGAGCAACTTTCTCTGAGTTAGAGCACCCAATGGCATCACTTGGGAATGTTCTCCCTTTTCAAAGTGAATTTTTTCGTAAAAGCAGTTTCGCTAGAATCTCATTTTTTTGTGATGGCTGGTTTAAGAAAACAGTGTGTGGCTGTGAAAATTGGTTTCCGACTTGGGAAAATTGCCACAGGAACTGTTGTGATGTTGAACACAGTTTACAAGGACAGCGCTATGTAGAAAACCCAAGTGTACAAGTGGTTTCTCATTTCCAAAACGGTGAAATATTGATTAATGACAAACTTTGTCTTGGATGTCCATCAGCTTCCATAACAGATGAAAATGTTGGTTGCAGTGCATTAGTTTGTTCCACCAGGTCAGACTTAGTCAAGCTTTCTACTTAGAGGCTCTGAAAAGATTGGGTAAGAGCGTGTGACAAAAAGGTCTGATTTGTAGTAAACGGGAGACTGCTTTGCCACCATGACAATACACCTGCTCACGCAGTCATCTTAATGTGCTAGTTGTTTGCAAATCCAGCATGCCTCTCTTGCTCAACGTACTTTACTCACCTGACCTCACTTCATGCAACATCATTTTGTCTCCATGAATGAAGAAGATCATGAAAGGACAGTGATTTGATATAGAATAGGTGAAGGAAAAAAATGAGGGAGGTGCTATCAACCATCCAAACAAATGGGTTTCAAAAAGTTGTTTCCAAGAAGGCCAGATTTGACAAATGTCTTAAGTAAAATGGAGAGTACTTTGAAAGTGATGAGGTTGTTTTGTAAAAAATTTTAAATACATAGCATTGGAAAAAAAAAAACCTGGTTTGGGGTGGTAACCCCTTGCATACTGTTGTGAAAACAACTATTAAAAAGAGGAAATAATGGAAATTTGTGATTTCTATATTGTTATATTTAAGAGAGAACCCTGATCACCAGTGCAATTTTAAAAACTGATTTGCTGAAGTCAACAAAAAATCAAGTATTGATGCTGCTGAACTGGCGTGAACTAACTGAATTTATATTGACTGGTTTAAATGTACCTACTGTTCTGTAGAGAATAAAAGACTCTCTGATCCTGTAAAGATTGACATTTTTGAAAACTCTATATCAGGCTGATAAGATCTGGAATCTACTTGATGGCAATTCAATACACAAGCACATTCTAATTTACATAATTTTATAGTGAATGTAGAAATATATATCTACAAATATATTTAAAATAATATTGTAGTTAGTTGCATATGACTTGATTTTGACTCATGGCAAATCCATAGATGTGCAATATTTCTCTTCTAAAGGTTTTTAAAGGCTATGACGCTGGTAATAATTTCTTTTGTTTGTTTTGTTTTTAATCCGTTTATTGGGATATCTTATAGATATTATAGCAATCCATTATTCAATTAGATCAAGTATAATTGTACAATTGTTTCCACCAACATTTTGACAACGTTATCTTTCTTCTTGAACTCTTTGATATCAGCTCTCCTTTACCCCACCTCCCACACCTGCCCTATGCCACAAGAACACCATAATTATATTATATACTGTTGTTACTATTCTCATCATCATTATTATTTTGCCTTATCTTACACACCATCCAATATATCTGTTCACCTACAATTCTTTTATTTGTTCCCCCTCAAGTAGAGTTATATGGTCATTGTGTTATTCCGGGTAGACTAGAGAAACAAAATTTATAGAGACTCATATGGGTATAAGCAAGAACTTTATATATAAGAGCAATTGAATATTGAGCAAATGCCCTAACTCAGTCCAGATCAAGTCTATAAATCTGATATGAACCCATATATCTGATACCAATCTATAAAGTCCTCTTCAGACTCACAAAACACATGCAATGACACCAAATGCAAGAAGATCACAGGCCAGTGGGTGGGGAGTCTTGTGGATCCAGTGGTGTTGTAATCATCTCAGTGCTGGCAGGGCTCTCTGTGTGGCTTCTCTGGCTCCAAGGCTCTAGTTCAATCAACTTCCCTCCATGTGTCTTCACAGGGATGTCTTGCAGAGAGTGAGCCTTCTCATTAGAGTCTCCAAGGAAGTAAGCCGAGAGAGAGAGAGAGAGAGAGAGAGAGAGAGAGAGAGAGAGAGAGAGAGAGAGAGAGAGAGAGAGAGAGAGAGAGAGAGAGAGAGAGAGAGAGAGAGAGAGAGAGAGAGAGAGTCTCCTGCCTCCAGGGAGGAATTACAGGAGTTCCTGGAGTCCTCAGGAGAAGGCCGTGCCCACACACAGATGCCTCATTGGCTATATCCCAATTGACAGGCTAGACTCACCCCTACACTCTTAATCCTCAAATTGATACCAGATTATTAAACTATCACAGTCATCATTTCTATAAGTCCCATCCCATCACCCACGCCCCCCCCCCCGCCATTCTCTTCCAGTATCCTCAGGGAATCATAACTCCCATTAGTATTTATGCAGGGTTTATCAATCTTGGATTTCATGTACTGAACTATCAATTCATACACAGGTCTAACAAGATTAATGAGATAAAACTAGGACCTCTTAATAGTAAGGGGAGGAAATACTAAAGAACCAGAGTATAGCCATGTGTTTCATCAGTGCTACACTGCATGCTGGATATATCATTCCTTCTGTGTGGCCCTTCTGGAAGGAATTGTCCAATTATCTGCAGGTGGGTTTGAGGGTCCTCACTTTGTCTAAGTTTCTTCACATCAATTGCATTACTTGTTTCTGAACTCCTAATACCTATTCCCATCTATGCCTGATGATCACACCGCTGGTGTGCTTCTTCCATATGGTTCTCTGCTTGTTACCTTTGTTGCCTGCCTGCTAGATGGCTGCTTGTTTAACTTCAAGCCTTTACGACCCTAGACACTATGTCTTTTAATATCCAGGCACATCAGCTTTCTTCACCACATTTGCTTTTGCATCCTTTTGTCTCCAGAGATTGTGTCAGGAAGGTGAGTATCATACATTGCTACATTATTTGAACAAACCATTCTTGTACTAAGGTAAGATTTAAGTAGAGATCCAAAGACTATCTATTCCTTATATATATATGTATATATATGTATATATATGTATATATATGTATACACACATACATACATTGACATATATACATACATACATTGACAAATATACCTGTTTTTTATGTTTGTACACAACTATATTTATACCTATATATAATATTAACTTTCTTGTCAAGAAGAATAAAGTCGGTAGTTTTGAATTACTGACTGTAATACTTAGATAGCCACAATTGTAAAGACAGCATGGTATTAGTATAGTGATAGATACTCGGACCAATGGATAAGAACAGAAATTCCAGAAATGAAAACAGCAGCATACAGACAATTGATCTTAGATAAAGGCCAAAAGAAAATCAGATGGAAAGCAGATGCACTTTTAAAACAAATGGTGTTGGTAAAACTGGAAATCTATGAACCAAGAACCTGACCTAACCCCATACACAAGGACAAATTTAAGTTGGGTCACAGACCTTGAGGTAAAACCCAAAACTATAAGGATCATCAATGAAAACATTGGGACAAACCTAAGAATCTTAGTGCAGGGAATGTGCTATCAGTAATAGTGAAGGATACACATCCAGAGAAAGGGAAAATAAACATGTTAAACATAATAAAAATAAAACACTTGTGTTCATTGTACTAAAATCTCCAGAAACTGCAAACTTACAATAAGAAAAACAAAAAAAAACAAATTGCCCACTGAAGAGGCGGACAAAAGACTTGAGCAGACAATTCACACAGGAGGAAACCCAAATGGCTAATAAACATTTGAGCAATTGTAGCTGATCATTAGCCATCTGGGAAATACAAGTCAAACCAACCATGAGCTAGCACGGAACACTCACAAGTACAGCCCAATTCAAAATAAGAACAAAAAGCAACAAATGGTGGTGCGGTGAGATAGGAACTCTCATTCACTGCTGGTGGTCTTGTAGATATGTACAGCCACTGTGGAAAGGGATTTGGTGTACTTAAAACAGATAAAAATCCCCATGTGTCAAGCACATTTGTACATTTGTTGCCACCATCATTTTCAAATCATTTTCTTTCTACTTGAGCCTTTGGTTTTAGCTTCTCATTTTTCTCCTCCCTCCGGTACCCTCCCTCCCTCATAAATTCTTGATAATTTTTTTTCATGTCTTACACTGACTGGTCTCCCTTCAATCACTTTTCTGTTGTCCATCCCCCTGGGAAGAGGTCATAGGCAGATCATTGTGATCGGTTCTCCCTATCTCCCTCTACCTTTCCCTTACCTTCCTGGTATGGCTCTTCTCAATATTGGTCCAGAGGCAGTTATCTGTCCTTGATTCCCTGTTTCCAGCTCTTATATGTACCCATATACATATACATGTTCTGGTCTAGCCAGATTTGTAAGGAAGAGTTGGGTTCATGAGAGTGGGGGGCGGGGAGGAAGCATTCAAGAACTAGAGAAAAGTTGTATATTTCTTCAGTCCTATGCTGCACCGTGGCTGGCTCATCTCCTCCCTGCAACCCTTCTGTAAAGGAATGTCCAGTTGCCTACAGATGGATTTTGGGTCTCCACTCCACAATCCCCTTCATTCACAAGGATATGATTTTTGTTCCGGGTCTTTGATGCCGGATACCATATTCTATTGATACCTTGTGTTCACACAGGCTGGTGTGCTCGTCCATGTGGGCTTTAGGAGCTGAAGGAAAGGAAGTAGGTGTTAGGAAACACAGGGACAAGGTAACAGCAGGTGATCTAAAAATCAATGGCAAGGAGGGCATAGAAGGCCTGGTAGGGCTTGATCAAGGGCAATGTAACTGCAAGGAATTACTGAAACCCAAATGAAGGCTGAAGATAATAGTGGAACAAGGGGGAAGTAAAAGGAAATAGAGGAAAGAACTAGGAGCAAAGGGCATTTATAGAGGTCTAAATACATGCAAGTACATATGTAAATATATTTACATATGACAATGGGGAAATCGATCTATATGCATATATAGATATGCATATATTTATAGGTTTAGTATTAAGGTAGCAGATGGACATTGGGTCCTCTAATCAAGTACTCCTTCAATGCAAGAACACTTTGTTCTATTAACCTGCCATTCCATGATGCTCACCTTCTCAACATAATCGCTGAAGACAAAGTGGTTGCATAAGCAAATATGGTGAAGAAAGCTGATGGTGCCCAGCTATAAAAAGATATAGAGTCTGAGGTCGTAAAGGCTTGAAGATAAACAAGCAGCCATCTAGCTCAGAAGCATCCGGTCTATTTGTATGATCTTTCCTCACCCTTTTGGTGTCTTTCTATATAAGATAGTCAGGATAAACAAGGAGACAGCAACTGTGGTTGGGGGTAGGGGTGAGGTGGTGATGGCAGGGGAGAAGAGAAGGCAGGGAGAAGGGAGCGAGGAGTCAATAAAGACGGGGGCAGGAGAATAATAAGCGAACTAAAACTGACCTTGAAGAACATGTAGCATTGCTGGTAGAGTTTGGTCAATTGATATGTATCTGAGAGGAATTATTGAGAGGCGAATGGTGGGTAAGCATGAGAATAAGAATGTAAAAACGATTTCTTTTAGAAGAAATAATCTGTAGTTCCAAGGAGTTGGAGACTAAAGATGTCCAAAATGTCCAATTTTTCCAAGCTTGTCTTCTACTCCATTTTCTCCTCATTCTTCCCTTGAGTATATTTTCTCAAGATGGTTCTGTAATTCACAGCAATGTTCTACAGAACCTCAAAAATTTTTAAAGAATTGTTTCAAAGGGATATAGGAGTTGTTGGGTCCAAATCCAAAGTTCAAGCAGAGACAAACTACATTCAAAACTAGAGCCCAAAACAAAAAATAGACAAAAGTCACAGCAAACCCTCTTGCTCTTACAAAAAGTGAGGTGAGGTGTGTATGAACCATGCCAGGGAAGCAGCATTTTTATACCCCGTCCAAGGAAATCAAAGGGTGGTGTCTCAACTCACCCAAAAGCTTTAAACAAAATTGACTGCCATTGACCCGACAAAACATGGCACAACTGCCCGGGTGTGCTTCTGAGACTGTTAATCTGGGAGTAAAAACCTCCTGCTGAGGAGCTAGTGATTCCAAACTGCTGGCCTTGCAGTTAGCAGCCCAACATATAACCACGACTCCACCGTTAGTAGCAGGTGTTCACCCAGCCAGTTTCCTGGGGAGTATCATTGACCTTTGGGAAATAGCTTCTAAGACCTATCAATGTTCCTATAGATTTTAACTATCTATTGTAGACTAGTATTTGAATTCTTTACCATTTTGCTACTTAGAGACTATGGTAAGCATTATATCATGGTATAGTTAAATGATAAATACATACACACACACACACACACACACCAAAAGCTAAAATACATTTATTCTGGGATATACTTGTATATTTGCAGGATATCTCTTTAAATATAAGATATATAATAATCTTACTATTGTAATACTATATAATACTGAATCAGCTAATCTACACTTTGGTTATATGTATGACATTAACACCAATTAATAAAACATAGAATAATTAGGCTTTATTTTCCTTCATCTGCTTTCCAACTCACCAAAGAAAAAGTCTGTACTTCAAGTATTTCAAGTCATTTTTAAAAACATATTTGAGAAAGAACTTTTAAAAACAAATTACATCACACTGCACATCTACTTTCAATGTGGTTTTTAATTGTGAAGTAATAGTATATTACTTTTGAACTGGAACCAGAATTAACTGTATGCAGAACACATTTATATATTTGAAAAACAGGGAAAATATGAAAATAGACTAATTGAAATAGCATATTTGCCCAAATAAGATACCAGAACAACATAAAATTATTTGTATTTATTCTATTAAAATGGAATTCACCAAAGGAGAAAATAAAGTACCCCAATCCATCCTCTTCTCCTAGTTAGCAAATCCATTCCCATCTCTCATGAAACTCATTCTGATCTCTCAAGCACATATGTAAATATGATTTATCAAAAGTGAGGGAACTTTGTGGAAGCAAATGAAACAATATCAAAAAATGTAGCATAAGGCAATTGTATAACAAACTAGAAAGGAAGACCACACCATCTTTAAAAATGAAATCTCTTTGCCTCCTGTGGACAAAAGCAATAGCTTGCTGAAAACATATTTTTCATCTGTAATGTTATAGCAATCCTAGCATGCTGACATCAATGGGATTTTGCTAGAAAGTAGTGCTTAAGAGGAAATTAATTTCCATGTTATACCTAATTACACATAACAAATAGAAAGCACATTATTGGAAAGTCTGATCTAGTTTTCTGTTGATATATGTTACAATTTGCAATATCCTATTACCTTTTAAAATCCTTTAGTGGTAGAGAGAGCTAAGTACTCAGTCACTTACCTCAAAGTTAAGGATAAAACCCATCCAGAGGACCTCAAAAAAAAAAGACATATGTCTCTGTAACCATATGAAGCACAGTGTACTCTGAAATGATGAGCCTGAAGTACATGAGTGGCAACTGCATTATTATGTTTCCTGGTAAATTAAATTTGCAATATCCCCAAGGCCTTGGTTTGTGATTTCTTTGCCTTCTTCACCTATGTAAAGTGTACTTACAACTTGTTGCCATCAATTTGACACAACCCTAATAGTGAATGTAGCCTCAAAGAAGCAACATACATACACTACACGTTAAGCTTATTGCAGCGTCCCTAGGTGGTCAAAGTGTCACATGCTCCACTGCTCTGTTAGCCTGGGTAGACTACAAAACAAGTCCAGGGAGACCCATATGTGTTTCAGAAAGAGCTTTATATACAAGAGGAACTAAATAGTAAAGAAACATCCCAGCCCTGTGCAGTTCAAGTTCATAAGTCCGATATTAGTTCATATGTCTGACACCAATCTACAAAGCCCTCTTCAGACTCACGAAACACATGCAATGACACTGAATGCAGGAAGATCACAGGCAAGTGGGTGGAAAGCCTTGTGGGTCTAGTGGTGTCAGAGGCATCTCGGTACTGGCAGGGGTCCTCTAAGTGGCTCCTTCAGCTCCAGGACTCTAGCGTAGCTCCATGTGTCTTGTCAGCAAACATGTCTCTGATGGAGAGTGTCCAGTTCCCAGTGAGCTATTTATCTCCATAGTGCCTACAAATGAGGTCATCAAGCTCTGTCCTGATTGACAGGTGAGACTCCACCCCTCAAATTGACAACAGATTATATAACTACCACTACTGCTAATGGAAAGTTTGGCAGTTCAAGTCCTCTTAGAAGCACTCTGAAGGAAAGTCCTGATAATCTACTCTTAAAGTAGACTGAAAGCCCTTTGGAGCACAGTTTTACTCTAAAGAGAATCATCATGAGTCAAACTCAATTTGATAGCAACGCAGAACAAAAGAAAGATGTGGCTATACAAAAAAAGATGAAGCTATTTGTTTCCATAATCATTTATAGCCTCAGAAATCTTGTATAGAGTTGCTATTAATTAGAATAGAATCTATGGCCATGGGACTTTTTGTTGTTCTTTTTTAAAAAAAAACAAAAAAACCTTATAACAGGTTTTTTTTTTTTTACCTATAGTGTTAAAAATAGTGTCAATACTATTAACCTATAGTGTGTTTCTTGCTTCCAAGGTCACTACTACCAACAGTTTCTAACTCATGGTGACCCTATAGCACAGAGTAACTCTTTCTGGGAATGGAAATCCTCAGCTTTATGCTAAGGAGTGGCTGGTGGTTTCTGGACTGCTGTCCTTGTGGTTGGTTATGAGCCCAATGTGTAACTAACGATGCGACCAGGGCTCCCTGGCCCTAATTTATTGCCTAATTATACTCACACATCACTGCTATCTGGAAGCTCCAATGGCATTTGATTCCAAAGAGAAACTTGACTTGTTAGTGCATGAATCATCATTTAATTTCACCCTAATTCTGGGATTCTGGGACACTAGAGGATGCCTGATTGCCATGTGGGTTAGTAATTGGGTTGCTAACATAAAGGTCCAGGCACACTAGAGGAGAAAGATGAGACTGGTGATCCTGGGAAGATTTACAGTTTCAGGAACTCCTACATAGGGACCCTGGTGGCACAGTGGCTTACATGTGGGCCTGCAGTGTGAACTGAGGCTTTCTGTTCCCGTGGAGATTTACAGCCATGGCAACTCACCAAGGCAGTTTGGCTCTGCCTATAGGGCTGCTCTGTGTCCTACAGTTTGGGGAGTGAAGTGAAATTATTTGCTGTTTTTCCCCATAGACTTTGTAACTTCCACCAAATGATTGGGTCAGTATCATGCAAATAGTGAGTGATTATAAAGTGAGTAATTGTAAACTCACGAACAGAGAACACTACAACCAACAACAGAAAAGCACCATGGTGAAGCATGTCCTAGATTGCTGCATGGAGCTGTAGCAGTGGGTCGTTATGGAGACTCTGAGACGGAGTGCCCTTCCGGTTGCTTCTACCCAGGGTAGACGTAAAGTTGAGTGCTCTCAGATGGCAGGATGGTTTGTGCAGTGAGGGTACCCTTTGAGCATTTATCAGTGTTAAAGGAAACTTGTGATACTGCCTGACCAGAGACCACAGGACTGGAAGGCCAAACACCAAAGTGAGACATGCCTGTTAGCATACCTTAGAAAAGGCACTTCAGACAAAAGAACTGTCTTTTTAACATTGTTTGATCGGTTAGCTTCCCCAATAAACTATGTAAGTATCACCTGCGAGTTCCATGTATTCGTTACACAGGAATACTGAACCAGCAAAGAAGTCAGTGTCCCAGAAGAGCCAGTTAGCTATAGCATAATGTCAAGCAGGGTTGAGCATGTAGGCATGACTTACTTCAGACTCCTAGGAATCATCTTTGAGCTGATATGAAATTGGATTCTCTTTCTCCTTTCTGAACATAGAAAAGTACAGATATGGCCTCCATGCTTTTGCTGAAATTTGGTTTTATGTTGTTAAAACGTCCCTTTCAATATGAATCTCTGAGTGATAACAATGAATGATATCTATTATTGATCTGTTAAAGAGCTGAGCAAGAATTTAAATTTTGTTTAATAAATTGAGGTTTGAAGACTTTAAATATTTTACTTATTCATTTATTTTCCCTTTGGGCATTGTCCTCTTTCTTAACTGATATAGAATACTGAGTGTCCCATGAAAATGAGTTATTTAAACACTAACCCATAATGAGCCCCACTTTTTATATTACTCACTCAGTAGGGCAATACTGACTCCTTTATCATATATCAGAATGCTATACATGTATTGTCAAATATGCCAATTTTGCTTTAACCTCAAAGCAAAGCGAAAACATCACCATTGAGTCTACTCTAACTCATAGCAACACTGCATATATTGTTTCTGAAGGCCTGATTTTTCTGCAACACACAGCTTCATTTCTCTCCCAAGGATTGGCTGCCAAATTTGAACTTCTGTCCTGTTTATCACGGGCAATTCTACCCTGCCCTATAGGCTTGAAGGCAATGAGTTTGTTTGCTCATTTGTTTTTTGTGAGTTTGGTTTTGATAATCCCTCAAACTGTTTTTTTTTTCTATCATTCATTTTTTTTCTTTAGCACATTTGTCATTAATAGACCTTATTTATTGTGGTGTACTTAATGAAAATTATTAAATACATCACAGACTGCCAAAATTGTGAATGGACTAGTCAGAAGAAATGTAAGCATAATGCTCTTTAAAATGAGTAAAGCAAGATTTAGGTTTGCTTCCTTCGGAAGATCATCAAGGTAGAGCAAAATCTAAAGCTGGATATCCAGGTTTATAGAGTGGAGACTTGGTAGAAATGAAGGGCCCACGCAGGGAGAAGTACTGACACAGTAATCATAACAGCGGACTCCAATACACCAACAATGCTGAGAATGACACAAAACTGGGCAATGTTTATTCCTTTATACATAAGCCAGACCAAGCTCTAGGGAAGTTAATAAGAGCAACTAATGTGTTTCCTACTGCACTGTGCAGTGCCCTTTGTGAAAAAGGGAATTTCTGTTGTGTTTACCACTGCATTAACAGTGCCTACAGCTGTTTCTGACGTAGAGTTGGCACACCGACACACATAAACATAGTAGTGGATTACAATGATGCATATACTATAAATAAGATTTGAAGAAAGCATTTATATAACTGATTTACATAAATAAACCACATCCTTAGCTGACAGTAAATATCTGCCATTAAGGAGGCTTTTAAGGATTGTGCATAGAGCTGCTACATGGAGAAAGATAGGACTGCACTCCTTCAAAGTCTAGAAAACCCAACGGGGTAATTCTACTCTGTCTCACAGAGCTGCTGTGCATAAAAAATATTCTTTTGATCTGACACTCCTTCTGACTCTTAATTAACTTCAATTGACTTTGTCTTGGTGAGAGAATTTCCCAATCAATTATTTCTAATATGTGTATTACTCTTAATTAACCATGACCACATTGCATTTTATCATCTACAGATAAGCTTTTACCTTGTGGACCACTTAATCTAAAATTTCCTACTATTTGGACTTATATTGGATTTATGAAAAGCACTCATATCCTGAATTTGGATGCCATCAGACTAAATCAAGATTTCTTGTAACTCTGAAAGGTGACAAGCTCATGAATTACTGCTGATCTAAAAATTGTCAAAAGTTGAAATTAGCCACTAGATATGAGTACAATAAATGTTTCTTTATGTTCTTTATATGGAAATGTTGTGGGGATTTTAATATTCTCTTTATGTAAGCAACTGCTGTTTTTTTAAGTTTACTATAATTTAATATATTCAGGTCTAGGGCAAAGCTACTATCCCTAGAACACTGCAGAAATCCAGCTAATAATAGATGCTTTTCTGTTTAAAACATCAGAAAGGAGGTTTAGCGGCTTGGTAAGCTAAGAGTAGCCTGAGCTGCTGTGGGCAGCAATTCTGGACCACCAGCTTCTCTGTGGTAGAACGATGAGCCTTTACACCACCAAGAGGAAGTGAGGTCTGCCTTGCCCTGTATTGTGCTGTAGGTCACCAGTGACTGGTGGCAGTAGCCAGAAGCCATTACTATGAAGACGTGAGATATTATCTCGAGACACTTTTCCCTATAAATTTTAGGACCGATGGAGCCAAGGCATGGTTCTACTATGAGCATTTTCCAGCCTTAAATGATCATCTTTACTGGGTTAGCATGTTTTATACATCCCAGGATCCATGCAAGATAGGAATGGGTACATAATAGGCCATAATATTGTTTCTCTGCGGCCTCACATATAGAAGAGGAAAAAAACAGCGTGGACCAAGGGCACGCAACAGTCCCTTATTAACAGTATAAAGTCTCCCGGTGGAATCAGACCAGAGATATCCCTGCACTGTGAGTTTAAAGAGCATTCTATGGCTTCCATCATAAGTCCAGGCTAATTATCAATGTGCTGTTTTCAACCTCTAGTAAAGAGGCTGTCCCTGTCAGCAGACAAACGGCATTCGTTCTGCTAAAAGCTGCAGCCTGCACACAGAACCCAATCTTCATCCTATGACTGAATCAATCCAAAGGCTATCTTCAGTACTCAACGCACATGTTTCTAACCACTAAACTACACAAGTGTACAGGGAAAATCCTAGAAAGAGTGAGGAGAAATCGTATGTTTACTCAAAGAGAAAGAAGCAGACGGACACGCACGTGCACATGCAAGCAACCCACATTCGAAAGTGTGATTTCAAAGTGTCTCACGGCGGGATCGTGCAGGAAAAAAGTCATCTGTCTTTATCCTTTTATCTCAGCCTCTTAGCCCCGTCCTGTTTTTATTTTTCAAAAATTTTATTGGCATACAATTGACATATCATAAACTTCAATAATTCAATCATGTTAAGAACAATTGTAGAATCACCACCACAATCAATTTTAGAACATTTTCTTCATTCTTGGATCCAATGTTAATAGCTCCCCATTTCCCCCAAGCGTCCCCCGCCATACCCCCAGAGAACTATTAATTCAGTTACCGTCTCTATATATCCTGAATTTTTAATAATAAAACTTATATTAAGAATTTTTAAAGTAAATTAGGGAACACTTTTGATGATATGTGTAGTTAGTCTTGTATCGTTGGGCAGATATAAAATTGATGGGGTGCCAATCTGTTCCTTACATCTCTTTTCTTTTGTCTCATGATTAAGAACTTCCTCTCTCATGGCTTTTGTACCATTGGTGAAATTCTCTGAAGCAACATCCACAGTTGGTCCTGACAAAAAATAGATTACATACCACCAACAATCCTATGTCAATAACGACTCAGTCTCAAGCTCAGGAACGCCACCTAAAAGAGCTTGCTTCCCATAATACAGAAGAAAGAGACTTGGAGACATTTCTACTCAGATAAGCAGGGTGACGATACTCTACTCAGGTAGAAACTACAGAACGAAGTACCCCTGCCCTTGCTTCCATAAGGAATTGTGCATATGAAATAGCTCACGGGAGAGTTGAGTCAGTGCAAGGGAGCAAAGGTGAACATCTGAACTGAGCATGTGCCGAGTTCATGAAAACATTTGGGACTACATTTCCCAGATCCCCTTGCTATCCTCAGTGGCCATTCACACACTATTTGAGGTTCCCAAGAACCTTTTGCATTCTGGAACACAAAAATTATTAGTGTGCATGTGGGAGACAAGAGATACCACTACCAGCCATGCTGCCTAGGGAGGACTTTTTCCTTCCAGGAGTTTCTAAGTAAAATTCTCTAATAATTCCCTACGTCTTCCAAAAGCAAATTGTTTGGTAAGACAAGAACCTGAATTCAGTAACAGAGAACTATAACAGCACAATGATCACATAAAAAGGATGAAAGTATATTTGTTGTTTGTTTATTTGATTTTCTTGTACATAAACAAATATTTTATAAAGTATTTAAACTTTAAATCAATCAAAATTGTATAATAAGCAAGAATAGTCTATATTTGAGAAGTGAACGATGTTTATGATTTAAACATTAGCTTAACAAGACAAATAATGACATATTCTCATACATGACTTGCAGTGAAAACATTGACTTTTTATTACCTATGCATGTCATTGCTATTGTAATATAGGAAAATAATTCCACATATTAATGACTATTAAAATTAAGGGATATGGTAGTCAAAGCAAAAAAATAATAAAGTTGCTCTGCTAATTATTCTAACTATAAATATGTGTCTTCTCTGTAAAAATATAGAAAACTATCTTTAAAAATCAAGTTTAATACTAGTCATTTATTTCTATAAGTCATTCAAACTTGTAAAAGAGTATTATTTAAAAGAACTCATATTTTTAACAAATCATATGTTTAATGACATTTAGACATATTATTATTCACCTCACTCTGTTTTTTATTTACATTTATCATATATGCAGTGACCTAAAACTCATGGAAAATTATATTAAATGATAATGGAATTTTTCCACAAACTCTCTTAATCCCACTTACATATTTTTCACTTTAATATACCTTTAGGGTGTTTTTGAGTGTATTACTGATTTTTCAAGATAAGTAGCTTTTGGAATGTGGAAACATTCATCATCTGATCTGCTTTGGCCTTTTCCTTTCAAAGTAGGCCCATTATTTGACTATTCCCTGTTAAATGTTGACATTTAGTCCTTGTCCTGTTCTCTTTTCTATTAAACATCACACCCAATTACATATAGCTACCTTGCATTTGGCCTAACACTGTACGCTATCAGTATCACCTGTTTAAAGTAAATAAGTAAGTGAACATTTTCCAAGTATTTCCTGGAATACTGCTTTGATCATTTAAAAGCTTATTAATGGACATTATGAATTAGCTCTTCAAGAATGTTTTACAAACTTCTTAGTTTTAACTTTTCTTAAACAAAGTTTCAAAAAATGCTAGAATATTTTGTCTTCCTAACTGCCCTATTAGTGTGGTCAGTTGTCACAGTTGGGGCCCACAACAGATAATGTGAATGGAGTATAACTTCTTCTTTTCTGAAGAAAAACACCCAGCTAAGCTAAGAAAAAGGGGTTTGCCCTTTTTGTTTTTTGTCTTCATCTTCCCTGATGCACAAATATGTTATCTAGAAATGCAACCACTCATTTGAGACAAGGAGCGGACAATTACATGGAAGACAAGCTGAGAACCATAGACAATTGTCTATGCCTGAACATTTTATTATAAAAGATAAGTAAATCCTCATCTATTGAAAGAGTTCTTTGTAGGATTTTTCTGGCATTTACACTATATTGTTGCATCATACTACTAATTACCATCTCTGCCCCAGTGTTTTACTTTTGTGGTTATTTGAAGCATGTTCAAAATCCATTTGAGGGCATACAGCAATAAACTCTTATGCTTATGAAGTTCTTGGTGTTGCAAACAGTTAAGTATTGAAATGTGGGCAGTTAGAACCCACTGGCAGCCTGGATTTGAAATGCCCTATCCAGGAAAACCGCACGGAGCACAGTTCTACTCTGCACAAGCTCAGTAGTATTAGTCAGAGTGCACTAGGCTCAACAGCAACTAACAACAGCAACTTGTGCTGCACTAGGCAATTAATTAACGCCTATTAATTAGGATTCCACCTTTTGAAAACGACTGTTTTAAAGGGACAGATCCCTATTCCAATATTTATATATAAAACACAACTCAGAATTTTTGGCCACAAGGAATCAGGCAAATGTTTTAAATATTCAAAGGAGCTGTTTTATTCTCACTTATATTCACTGCCATCTAGTCGATAGCAACTAACAGTGACCATCTAGGATGGTATAGAATCAATCTTCTGGGTTTTTAAGACATTTAAAACCTTTACAGAAGCAAACAACCTCATCCGTGGAGGAACTGGTGAGTTTGAATCGCTGACTTTGAAGTTAACACCTCAGTGTGTAGTCTACCACGTGACCAGAGCTCTATAATGGGGTTCCTGAACTAACGATAAACATGGCTGACAACATAGTGGTCTCAGGTAACAATTGTAGGAGACATGGTTCAAAATTAAGTTAATCTCAACACTAGATTTGAACAATTCTTCAAATAAAATGACATATCTCTAAGAGTTTTGAGGTGAAGTAAAAGGGCCAAGAACAGAAATATTTATGGCATTGGAACTAACTTGCCATCGTATATTAAAGAGCAATTGTATGTTAAGAAAACATCCCAGCCTAGTCCAGTTCAAGTTCATTAGTCCAATATTTTCCCATATATCTGATGCCAGTCTATAAATTCCTCTTCATACTCATGCAACACATGCAATGATGCTGAATTCAGGAAGGTCACAGGTCAGTGGGTGGAACGTCTTGTGGATCCAGTGGTGGTAGAAGCATCTCACCGCTGGTATGGGTCTCCATGCGGCTCATCCAGCACCAGGGCTCTGGTTCTATCAGTGTAGCTCCATCTGGCTTGTCAACAGAAATGTCTTGAAGAGAGAGTGTGTGTCCTGTCTCCAGGGTGAAAGATAGGAGTTCCCAGAAGGCTAGGCTCTGATTGACAGGCTAGACTCCACCCTTTCATCAGTTGACAGGAGATTATGCAACTGCCACATAGCAGGTAAGAAATCAAATAACCTATTGCACTAAGCAATTCTGCTGCACAAGGTCTCTTTAAAACGTTGAAGAAGAGGATGTCACATTGAAGACTAAGGTGCAGCTGACACAAGCCATGGTATTTTCACTGACTGTATGTACATGTGAAAGACAGTGACTAAGGAGGACTACAGAAGAATTTAACCATGGTGTTAATGAAAAGTATTGAAAATACATGGATTTCCAGAAGATAAAACTTTAAAAAAATTAACAAGAGAGACCAGTCTCAGAAAAGCACACTATTATATTGTTAGATGCCATCCAGTCAGTTCTGACCCATAGCAACCTCATGCAAAACAGAATGCAACACTGCAAGATCCAGGGCCATCCTCACAAGAACTCCTATGCCCGAACCCATTGTTTCAGCCACAGTGTCAATAGATCTCATTGAGGGCCTTACTCAGCTTCTCTGATGATTAGCTCTGCATAAAGATTGAATAAGTATGGTGAGCGGATACAACCCTGACACACACCTTTCTCGATTTTAAGATATGCAGAATTACCTTGCTCTGTTCCCACAGCTTCCTCTTAATCAATTTACATGTTCATCATGAGCATTATGAAATGTTCTGCAATTCCCATTCTTCCCATTTTCGGCAAGTTTATCCATAGTTTATATAGTCCACAAATTTGAATTCCTTTTGTGGCTGTCATGAAATCTGTCAACTTGGACCTATGGGTGGAGGCTAGTATGTCAACCAGGTCATAGTCAATGATATCTCTGTGTGGGCCTGGCCTTCTCATGAGGATTCTGGGAACTTCGGTCTTCCTTCCTCAATGAGAGACACACACTCTCTCTGCTTCACATTCTGTTGACCAGCCACATGCAGCTATATTGATGGCAGCCAGAGCCATGGAACTGGAGGAGTCACGTGGGGAACCGCGCCAGTGCTGAGATACTTCACAAGACTTTTCACCCACTGGCCTTTGATCTTCCTACTTTGGGCATCATTGCACGAGTTGTATGAGTCTGTAGAATAATTTATGGGCTAGTATTGGACATATGGGCCTATATCGAAATTGTGGACTTGATCTGGACTGAACAGAGATGTTTTCTTAATATATATTTACTCTTGGATATAAAATTCTCTCTTTTTATGAAAATACTTTTTTGGGGGTTCTTACATGTCATATCAAAATCCATACATTCCTCCAATGTGTCAAGCACATTTACACATATGCCGCCATCATCCTTTCAAAGCATTCTCTTTGCATTTAAGCCCCTGATATCAGCTCCCCATTTCTTCCTCCTCCCTCCCCTGCCTGCCATTCCTTACGAACACTTGATAAGTTACAGATTATTTTTCCATATATTACACCATCCTCCATCGCCCCTCACCCACTTTTCTGTTATTTGTCCCCTGGGAGAGAGTTCTAGGTTGATCTTTGTGATCGATTCTCTTTTCTCCCGCCACCCTCCCCTAATCCTCCTGGTATCTCTACTCTCCTTGTTGACCCTGAGGAGTAAAACTCTCTCTTATACACATATGTCAATAGATTTGTTTCTCTAGTCAATCCAGACTAACATACAATAAAGCAAAAATATACATCCTTTTGGTATGTTCTGCTTTGAGTGAAGATCCATCTGACATCAGCAATGTTAGCCCTTCTCCAAGTCCTCTTCTTCATCTGACCTGAACCTCTGCATCTTAACAATATGCTGCAGTAACTATTGTCAAATGCTCTCTAGCTAAGTTTTATTTGCACGTGCTATTGATAATACTGTTTTATAGTTAGAGCATTTTGTTGAATCACCATTCTTTGGAATAGGCACAAATATAGATCTCTTCTAGGCTGTATTAACTCTCTTCCAAATCTCCTGGCCCTGAGGAGTGAGTGCTTCCAGTGCAGCACCAGCTTGCTGAAACTTTTCATTTGGGATTCTATTAATTTGGGGAGCCTTGCTTTTGAATAATGCATTCTGTGCTGTTTGAATTTCTTCCTTTAGTACCATTGGTTCTTTCTCATATACTGCCTCCTGAAATGCTGGTACGTCCATTTCTTTTTGGCAAAGGGACTCTTTGTATTCTCCCTATCTTCTCTTGATGCTCCTTGGTTAATTAAATATGTTGCCAATAGAATCTTTCAAGATTGGAACTTGAGGCTTGAATTTTTTCTTGAATTCTTTCTCTTTTAGATATGCTGCGTGTTCTATTTTGGTATTTTAATACTAGGTCTTTGGACATTTTATTGTCATATTTGACTTTGTCATCTTGAGCTGCACATTGAAATTTTCTATTCAACTCTTTGACATCATAATTTCTTCCACTTGCTTTAGAGCAAATTTCAGGTTCTCTGAAGAGACATCCAGTCTGATCTTTTTTTCTTTTTAAGGGCCTTTTGCTTTCTTCATGAATGAAGGTCTTTATATCTTCCCACAGTTCATCTGGTCTTCAGTCATTAATGTTTAATGTGTCAAATCTGTTATGTTCTCCAAATTCAACTAGAGTAGACTCATGGTCATATATTGGCTCTAGTTTTAATTTACCTTAGCTTTATCTTAAAATTATATATGAGCAATTGATGGTCTGTCCCAATTAAGCTCCTAATATGATTTTAGCTGTTGATATTGAATTTCACCATCATGTCTTCCTACAGAGAGTCAATATGATTTCTGTGTATTTCATCTGTAGAAATCCATATATATAGTTACCTTTTCTGATTTTTATAAAAAGGGTATTTGCTTCATCAGTAAAACACTAGTCCCTGGTTTTAAAATATTCTGTTATGCAATGTCCAGCTTCTTGTCTATCAATAAGAACATAATTTCCAACTATTAGTCCTTTATCTTTGCTTTCAATTTTTCATTACAATTGCTAGTAATTATCCAAGTACATTATTTGCATATTTGATCAATTTCCACCTGAAGTCTTTGGTAGGATTCTTATTTCTTCATCACTAGTAGTCTGTGGTTTTTGCATAAATTTGAATAATAGTTGATTGATAGGATTTCCTTGATATAATCCTATTATAGGCAGCATGGTACTTCATGATGTAATTTGGGGAATGTCCTTTTTGACAATAAACACAAGTACTTTCCTCTTGATTGTGTTATTGCAGCATATTACATTCTATGATTGCTGTTTCAAAATGGCCAATTCCAGTCCATTTAAGCCACTGATACCTACGGTATTGATCTTTATGTATTCCATTTCATGTTTTAAGTCTTCCAATTTTCCTAGATTTATATTTTCCCATTCCAGGTTGTGATCATTAGCAGATTTTATAGCTACTTTCCCATATCTTGAATCATCTCCATCAGTAAATGAAGGTCCTGAAGACTCCACTCTCACAAGGTTCACCTGACTCCCATTGGCCCCCCCTCTGAGAAATCATCCCTCTTCTGTTACTTTTCAAGTTCCCTGGACTCTAGAGGCCCATCTTCCCACCTTGTCTCTGAAAATGTTCTGCTTACACTGATTAGGCCTTCAGAATGTGATAAAGTTTCAGATCTATACATATTTTCAGTGGCTACTTCCTCTGAAGTTGGGATCTGATTCCTCTTTTGTTGTTTGTTCTTAGTTTGGAAGTGCTGTTGAAACTGGTCTGTTTGAGTGTCCCTACTGGCATATGAAATGCCATTGACATGTTGTCCAGCCTCACAACAACACAAAAGCCACCGCAGTATGACAAGCTGACAGACAAGTGGTAGAAAGGTATATAACGATTGGCAAAGAAGAGACTCAGGGGACAGGAAGATCCTCTCCATAATGGATTGACATTGCCCTCACATCTGACAATGATTGTGTGGGTGGTACAGGGTGGGTAGTAGTTAATTCTGTTGTGTATAGGATCACTGGGCATCAGAACTGAATCGGTGGCGCCTAACAACCGCATTTTCCCCACAATACCTTCAATGTGTTGTTTTAGGTGCCCTCTAGTCAGTTCCTCCTCAAAATGAACCTACGTACAATCAAGGGAAACACCACCTGGTCCTCTCAACTCTTACTCTCTCTTTATCAAGTATAATGTGTTTCTCTAAGGACTGACCTTACTCGAAGACAGGTACAAAGTAAGAGAGAGCAAGTCTTCCCCACCATGCTCGTAGGGACATCCAGGACAGATTTGTTCATTCCCAAGGCAGTCCATGCTATATTCAACATTCTTCCCCATTTCCATCATTCAAAGGCAACAATTGTCCCCCTTCATTGTTATACATTTTCCCAGCTTTTACTTGCACATGAAGCGATTGAAAAAGACTTAGTACTTATCGTGACATGTCTTATTTTTAACACTTTTTATAGACTTTTGACACAGATTTTATCAGTGCAATTTGTCATTTGAAGGTTTTGCTTCTTTCATTGGTGTTGATTATGAATCCAAATAAAATAAAATACTTGGCAATATCCATATTCTCCATGTTTATTATTATGCTGCTTATTTGACTAATAATTAGGATTTTTGAGTGCTTTACATGGAGGTTAAGTTCATGTTGAAGACTGAAGTCAGTGTACATTGTCATAAAACAGTGCTTCAAGGACGTTTCTCTCTCAGCAAGTGTGCTTGTGCCATCGTCATATTCTAGGTTGTTGATAAGATTTCCTCCAATTCTGATGCTGCATCTTCTTCACGTTGTCCACTCTCTTGGAGGATTTTCTGAAGTCAAAATTCTAATAAAAACAGTAAAATCTAAAATACAGACACAGCTATCTTAATATTAAACCAAGTGACAACTCCTTGTATATGTATGATTACTTCTTGTTCTATGTACAACTTCTACATTAGCACAGTTAAGCTCTCTGGAATTCTTCTCAAAGTTATCCATAATTTCTTACATTCATATCTTGTTATCTTCCAAATGACTAACTATTTTTACATAATCAACAAACCCAGGAAATCATCTTTCTTGTATTCTCTGCACTCTGCAAATATCCAGCTAATATCAGCAATCCCATCTCTGCTTCCTCATCCTCCTTTGAAGCAGTCACGATTTTATGGGAGATCTCTCTTCATCTACTGCTGGAACCATTTGGGAATTATTTTCAAGAATAGTTTTCTTGTGTGTGATATGAACATTATTGAACTATTTACAGATTTCGTTGGGTCTTTTTTCTTTGGAATGGGCACAAATAAGGTTATCTTCAGGTGATTGAGCATGTAGCTGTCTACTAAACATGTTTACATAGATGAGTGACTCAGCACTTCCAGATTGTATTCATTTATTTAAAGATATCAGTTGGTACCACATCAAATCCTGGAATCTTATTTTTCACCAATGTCTTCAGTAAAGCTTAGACCAAAGTACCATTGGCTCTTCATGATGCATTTCCACCTGAAATATTTGAATAGTGAACACTGTTTTTGATAAAGTGACTCTGTATTTCCCCAATCTATTGATGCTTCTCGAGTCATTCAGTATTTTGCCAACTTTTTTTCAATATTGCTGACAGCTATCCACCAGCTGGTATTTCTTATACATCTGGTATTTCTTATACATTGTAAACATGAAGTCACCATTTTACAATAAATTCAAGTAAGTGATTATATCCAAATAAAATAAAAATAATACTAACACAGTACTAAGAAAGATTAAGTGCTTAAACAAGTTGATAGTCTTGAAGAAATAGACCCAAAGTAATACAGACCGATGTAGAAAAGCTAAAGAAGCCCATAATAAAAGGAGAAATAGAGACGGTCATTAAGACAGTTCCAAACAAGGAAAACCCAGGACTGTATAGCTTTACAGAGGAATTCCACAAAGTACTCAGGGAAGAGCTCTCCTCAAATCTAACAGATTATTCCAGAATATAGAAATGGATAGAAAACTCCACAACTCTTTCTATGAAGGAAACATAACTCTAATACCAAAAGCAGGCAAAGACTGTACAATGAAAATAACAAAACAATATCCCTTGTGAACATAGATGCAAAAATTATCAACAAAATTGGAGCCCATAGAATCGAAGAACATATTGAAAAAGTAATAAATCATGACCAAGCGATATTCATGAAAGACATTCAAGGATGGTTCCATTATAGTTAATAAAACGATCATTGCAATCCCCCATATAAGTAAGATAAAGGATAAGAAGCACATCATCATATCAATCGATGCAGAAAAGACAATTTGACAATATCCATTTCTAACAAAAATGCTCAACAAAATAAAAACTGAAAGGAACTACCTCAATAATAAATATCATATGTGAAAAAACCGACTACCAATGTTACACAAATGGGAAAAAACAGTAAATATCTATCCTATAAACAAGAACTAGACCAGGGTATCTCTTATTACCACTCTTATTCAACATCACACTGGACCCATTAGAAAACAAACAAATGAAAGTCAAGGGGATACAATTGGGCAAATAAGAAAATTCTGATTATTTAAAGATGATTTTATATAGAGAGAACTCCAAGGACTCCACAAAGAGACTGTAGGAAACAATCAAACGATTTGGTAAAGTAGCAAGATACAAGACTAACAAGCAGAAATTAATTGAATTCCTAAATGCCAGTGATAACAATTCAGAAGGGGCCATCAATAGAACAATATCATTTACACTGGCCACATCAAAGATTAAATACCTTGGAATAAACCTAACCAAAAATACAAAAGACCTGTTCAAATAAAGTCACAGAACATTATTACAAGAAATCAAAAGAGACATACACAAATGGAAGAATACCCCTTGTTTATAGATAGGAAGATTTAATATTGTGAAAAGATCAATACTACCTAAAGGGATCTACAGTACAATGCTATTTAATTCCAAATCCCAAGTCATTTTTAAAATAAATGGAAAAGTTATTTACTAATTTCCTAGGGAGAGGGAAGAGACCTGTGATAAGCAAAAAAACTTCTCAAAAAGAACAAATTAGGTGATCTTGCACTACCTAACACCAATTCCTATTACATAGCCTCAGTCGTCAAAATAGACTGGGACTGGTTTGATGGTAGATATATAGAATAGAAGATAAGATGTAGAAATGAAAGCATCTGCCTACAGATAACTTATTTTAGTTAAAGGACCAAAGCGCATTAAATAGGAAAGGGACCCCCTCTGGGGCAAATGTGGTGGAAAATTTGGATCTCCGTTGGCAGAAGAGTGAAACAGAAGCCAAATCTCACTCCATGCACAAAAATAAATATAAAATGGATTAGAGACCTCAATGTACACCCTAGAGTTATTAGCAACATCCGTGAAAAGAATTGGGACAAACAAGGGCCCCATTGCAGGGCATATACAGAGTGCCAAATATATAAAGGAAACACACACAGTGAAATACAACATAGATGGCCAGAACTATTAAACATAAAATATTTATACACCTCAAAAGAGGGGGGGATTAACAATGACACAATGGGTTGGATCTAATCACTAAGATCTATAGAATTCTGCAATATCTCAACACAATAAAACCAAATGATCTCATTAAAATTTGGCCAAAGGATATGACTAGACAATTCACAAAGGATGACACTCAAAGAGGTAGCAAACACATGAGGAATGACACATGATCACTAGTCATCAGGGTGATGCAAATCAAAACAACAATGAGATATCATCTTACACCCACAAATTCTAAAAGCAGAGGAAAACAAATGTGAGAACAGGTCTGGAGAGACTGGTACGCTCATACACTGCTGGTGGGCTTATAAATATGTACAAACATTATGAAAACTGATGTGGACATTTCTATACCAACTGGCAATTAAAAAATCCATATGATCCAGTAATGCCTCTGCTGGGCATATACTCCAAAGCAATCACAGAGAGAATGCCAACAGACACATGCTATCCCATGGTCTGCAGCATAGTGCACAGTGGCAAGAAGTTGCAAACAAAGACCTGCCAGTCACAGAATGGATAGAGAAAGTATGGCGCAAACACACAGTGGAATATTATGCATCTCTGAAAATCAAAGAGGAAACCGTGAAGCATCTCATGACAGGGTGGGATCTGGAAAACCTTTTCCTGAGTGTAGTCAGTCAATCACAAAAGTTCAGATGTTGTATGACTCCACTACTCTACAAATAAATGCCAAGATGAAGACAGGCTCCTGTTACCAGGGATTGTAAGGCAATTCTGTTTCCCAAGGTAGAGAGCCTGGTGAGCATAAATGAAGCATGTATCACTCCCTCTATGTAACATCTTAAACACCACTTTGACAGTGGAGTCCTCACTTCAGCTGGGGTCAGTTTTCAAGATCTAGAAAGAGGGAGAATACCGTTCAATTGCTGCCATGCAAAATTGTGCTAGAGTCAAGCATAACCAGCAGACACCCAAGGAAACTTTACCTGAAATTCAAATCAAGATAGAGGGAAAGGGGTATCTATGTCTCAGAAAAGACAGCTACGTTTCTGTTGGTAAGAAAATAGGGAAGAGCAACCTCCCATTGGGGATAAAAATCACTTAACAACACTTACAAAGGAGCCAAGGAGAGAATATTCCTGGTACTGTGTTACTAAATTGATACTTTCAACCTAGTTTTATTTAAGCTATTGGTGACCCAGACCATGTACTACAAATTACTTGGATTTTACACTCTGTTCTATGAGGTACACAACATCTTTCATAAGCCACACCAAAGGAACATGACGTGGAAACCCCACTAGGTGAACGGGGCTTTACCTCCAACTCACCTGAAATCTTGGGATTTAAAGTTGAAACTCCCCAGTATGAGATGAAGCAGATGAATGTAATTGCAAAGGCATAGAACTGATAGTCATGGAACTTTGATCGGAGTCCAGGACTACAATACACTTACGATTTTAATGACCTCCTAGCTTTATTCTGGTATGTTTTAATCTGGTACATGCGGCTTTGCTGTTGGGAATATATTTTATTGAAATTTTGTCCTATTACCGAGCACCATTGTTTGTGTAAATAGTATCAAGTCATTTAAGAGTTTAATCTGTACAAGTCAACAAGTCATGTAGTGCAGTTAATAGCTTGACTATACTGGTATAATTTTGTTTTCTTAACTGTTTTAAATTATATGTCATTGGCTAAACTAATGACACTATCAGTAGAATTTTCTTAGGCCACAGGGACATGATTGATAATGTTCTCTAGCATAAAATGACAGTAATGCCTCTAAGGTGTAAAGGAGACATTCAAGGCAGTACCCCCCCACACACCCTGGCCCCCTCCAAAAAAAGCCAAAAACAACAGAATTGTACTGGACAGGATGAAGCTCGCATATGTAATGGTGAATTTTTTTGTAAAAGCACTTCCGTTCAAACCTTGTTTTTGGTGATGGCCATATTAAGAGAACAGCATGCTGCTGTGAAATTTTGTTTCCTGCTCTGGAAAAATGCCAAAGAAAGTATTAAACGGTTGTGATGTTGAACAGAGCTGAAAAGGACAGCGCTGTGGGAAAAACTCAAGCATTTGAGTGGTTTTCAGAAAAGGTGAAATGTCGCCTGATGTTCTGGAAGTCCATCAGCTTCCTGAACAGACAAAAATGTTGACTCATAGTGCACTTGGAGTTCATGCCACCACGTCAGACTGTTAATCAAGGCTTAGAGGTTCTGAAAAGATTGTGTAACTGTGTTTGACCCAAAAAAGGTGTGATATCTGGCAGAAGGGGACTGGTTTTGCCACCACAACAATGCACCTGCTCACCCAGCCACCTCAGTGCACCACTTTGGGGCAAAAAGCAGCATGCTTCGCTTTCCCCAAGCACCTTGCTCACCTGATCTTGCTCCTTGTGACTTCTTTTTGTGTTTGCAAATGAACAGGGATATGTAAGGAGAGTGATTTGACAATGTAGAAGAGGTAAAAAACAAAAACGGAGGTGCTGTCAGCCCTCTAAACAGATGAGTTTGAAAAATGTTTTCAAGAATGGAATTGCAGATCTGATAAATGTATTTAATGTAATGGAGAATACCTTGAAGGTGCTAAGGTTGTTTTGTAAAAAAAAAAAAACTGAATATGTAGCTTTGACAAAAAAAATTCTGGTTTGGGTGGAAGGTTACCTCCTCGTATATAAGCCATAGACCCATGAATACATTTGGGCCTCACACTTAATTGAACCCCCATTGTAAGAACAATTTGTTGTTATGAGATTGCTCTACCTGATGCTTGTGCTCATGAAGAGATCCCTGGAGGTGTTGACACTGTAGAAAAGAGTGGTGACGAAGCTGTATGGTGTCTGCGATCATAGAGAAGTGCCTGGGGTCTTAAAGATTTTCTTCAAACAAGTAGCCATCTAAATGAGGCTTCATCTAAGTCCACAGGGAAGAATCACAACAATCTTTGTAATCCAATGATTGTAAAAAATATACCAAATCGGAAGGAAGGAAGTGTATCAAAGCTTAAATTGTGAACATCTAGTTTGCAGAAGGTTAAGGATGACAATCAAATCCCAAAATCCATTTTCAGAATCCACACATGGATTAAGCCTCTGGTGAATTCCCTCTGACCAGGGTTGAACGATGTGAAGGATATATCTATGCCGTCAGTCAGAGTGCATTGTGAAGTCTATTATTGTAGAAGTAAGTTAAAATGTAATCTGAGCATCTGACCTCCCTCTCGACTCATTCTAAAGTTTTTCCAGTATATAACTATATATTCAGTGGAAAGACTTGTAGATTAGGTCTCTGGATGTAAATAGCCTACTTATCATGCAGAATGAATTGCAAAGTGAGTCAGTACAAGTGTACTTAATTTAGGTCCTATGTGTTTCTAAGACTGTACATAATTCTAGGAGTAGAAAGCCTCATCTTTCTACCAAAGAGTAGCGGGTGATTTCAAACAGCCAATCTTTTGGCTCACAGTCCAACTTGCAGCCCACTACTATAGCAGGGATCCTTTTTTCAGCTGTACTAGTCTATTTTTAGTTTTTGTGTTAGGCATGCCCTGTATATTGCCTATCACTATGCTAATTCATCAGATTGTAATTACTTAATTTTTGCTCTCCCATTTTTTTCCAAACATAAGGGGAGATTCTCTCCTTTTGTTCATTGTAGTGTTTTCAGTGCCTCCAGAGACAGTTCCTAGCACATGTCTCTCATAGAGTAAATTTCCAATAAGCATCTATTGAATATATATTTAGAATGTGAAACACAAAAGGGAAGAGGGCAGTTCTTAGGTAGTGTGGTAATATGAGTAGAGAGAAATAGTATAGACACTCATATCTGTGTAAGAAAGCTTTATATACAAGAGCATCAAGTCCACAAGTCTGATATTAAGCAATATGTCAGAAACCAATCTATAAAATCCTCTTCACACTCACGAACCACATGCAATGATGCCGAATGTAGGAAGATCACAGGCCAGTGGGTATGAGGTCTTGTGGATCCAGTGGCATTGTAAGGATTTCAGTGCTGGCATGGGGTCTTTATGTTCCTTCTTCCGGCTCCAGAAGGCTGGCTCCAACAGACTCTCTTCACTTGTCTTCTCCACAGAGATGTCTCACAAGGAGTGAGCAAAGATCATGTGTCTCCCACCTTCAAGGAGAAAATACAGGAGTTGCTAGAATCCTCAGGAGGAGGCCATTCCCAGGCAGAGACCTCATCAGCTATATTCTGATTGACAGGCTAGACTCCACCCCTACCCTCTTAAGCCTCAAAGCGACACCAAATTATATAACTACCACATGTAGGCAGGAAAAGATGAATTATTTTATTTCAGCTGTCATGTTGTATATATTGCTACGTTAATCTTAATGTTTATTGTTTTGTTTGGGTTTTTTGATATCCACTCAATAGTTCTGATGCACTGCAATATTTCTATTTATATTGATACATTCTATTTTTTTTTCATTTCAAGGATCTAGTAACATCAATTCACTGAAAATGTAATTCATGAGGTGTCTAATCTCCATATGTTCAGGCACTTAATGAAATATGATATGTTTGTTTTGCATAGATACCCAGAAAAATTAATCTTTAAAAAACAAATCAAACAACACATTTTTATGTTTCAGTATTGTAGAAGGTTACATAAAATAATGTTAATGCAAACCTACTTAGAATGTACTTTTCTCATATGAATATAAGTATTCTATAACAAATAAATATTGTACACTCTGATGTCTTTTTCAAAAATGGACTAAATTTTAAAAAATATGCAATGACACCAAAATTCACATGCCCCTATGTATAAAAACATGTAAGCTAACTACTTTGCTTTCTAAGAGTGGCAGCACAATGGTATCTTGTACAGTGTATCAAAAAGAATTACATGACTTTTCATGAAATTTGACAAAATAAGTCAATAAGTTTTGTATATATTGGAAGATAATTCAAAAAGTACTTACTGAGCTAATCCCTTTTATAATATGTTGAGATAGCCACTACTGTTGAGTGAATTCCTGTTCAATAGTGATGATATAAGACAGAGTGGAGCTGCTTCATAGGATTTGTGAGGCTGTCAATATTTACGCAAGCAGACAGCCGAATTTTTCTCTCACACAATAACTGGTGGGTTAAGACCAACAGCCTAACCCAATAATTTGCTATGTTTTCCAGTGCTCTTTAACTTGTAGAAATAGAGCTTTTTACAAAAACATACATTTGGTGAAGTCACAACATACACTTCTATTTTTGAAATACTGATCACTTGTTTCCTACAAAAACAAAGTTTCTATATTTTTCCTTATTAGGAAAAATGCATAATTTCTGACAAAAGCTCTGTTGAACATAAACACTTAAAGGTATAGTTTTGCACATGACAATCAATGTTATCCCATTGATCAACTGAATCATCTTATAAATTCAGTCTACTATATTTCTACTTGAAATAAACCCTGGTCCACAGGTCCTTTATAAAGAGAAATGTTGAAATGTTGCTTTACCTGACAGACTGAATTCCATCTGGTTTTCAATGTAGGAGTTGTGGAAAAATGCCAGAGCACACTGCTTCTGTCCAAGCAATTCACTGATTTATTTCATCTTCAGCTACTCTTGGTAACTTGAGGTGGTCTCCATGACAGTGCTCTGTCCTCTAATTTCCTGATTAATTCCAATAGAAAGAAAAGATTCTTCTCCCATATGGCATCCCTAATAAATTAATAAAGGAAATAAGTGTCATACCATCTGCACCGTAAGTATGAAGGACATTAATCAGAGCAGGCCTCCTGACTGGATAAAACTTTACTGTGCAGCCACCTGGAACAGACAATGCAATGATCAATGTAGGGTAACAAGACAGGAAAATATCTAAGTGTGCATTATTAGACAAATCGGTTGGCATTCAGGTTTACCACTGGATTTTGTTTCCACTCTCCTAAATACTCATTGATGAATTATTTCAATTTTGAGTATGAACAAATATTGAAATCTATTTTAATTAAATATAATATAAATTGAACTTTGCTATAGCAAATACAGTGTTGAGGTTGACTGACCATCACCAATGGAGAGGAATTGCTAGAGATGCTGAATCGTTGGAAGCTCACAACAGTGTTCATACTTCTCATTTTAAGTATGTAATGTTTTATGTGTACTATAGCTTAGAGAAGGATTTGTAGACTAACAGTGAGCCCTCTGAAAAGCCTTTGTGGCTCAATAATTAAAGCATTTCTGTTAACTATAATATCAACAGTTTGAACCCACTAGCAATTCAGTGGGAGAAATACCTAATGAGCTACAACTAAAGAGACCACAGCCTAAGAACCCCAGTGGGTGACTTCTATTCAAAATTGATTCCATGCACACAATGATGAGCTAACCATATGTACCAAATATTGTAGCACAGTTATTTACATGGAAAGCCGAAACCTTCGGCAGTTATGATTTTTAAATTGAAGGGAATTGGAAACAATCAATGAAAAATTAAAAGTAACTTTTGTGTTTTAAAACCTTTAACAGTAAATAGAAGTGCAGTCATTTTAGATGCTTGTTAGCCTTGTGTGTCCCAGAGCAGATGTGTGTTCTATCAAGTTTTATATGACTGATTTTCACAGATTTATTGCCAGGTGAATTCCAGATATCTTTGGGTGGACTCAATGCGCAAACTTTTTGACTGACAATCTAGCTTATTAAATATTTGTACCACTCAGGGCAGTCTAATGTCAAGGGAACATTTTAAAAGCTGGTGATTAAGACTTCGTAAGCAAGAGGCTTAACAGACACTCTTAGAAATCCTTCTAATAAAGAAAACTGAAATTTCTAATATGAGTATTTAGTCATATGCATTTCTATCTCAGCACAGCTATAGGACAGTCTATAAATGTATTATGTTGTGTTTTCAATTTTATAAACTTTAATGTGTTTGTTTCTTTTTTATTTACTTTAGGCTTCTGCTTTGACTAATGCATTATTTAAAACATCTATATCTATGTCTAGTTTACAAAGGCTTGGTGATTTTCCCTTTTGTTTTTCTATTATTTATTTGTAGTTTCATTCCATTTTTCAGACAACCCACTCTGTCTGATTTCAATATGTGTTATTTCAATTTTCCTCACATGGAAGCATGCGTTGGACACTAAGGAAAGCCAAGGAAGAATTGATGCATTTGATAGCAGTGTCGGCAAAGAGTAGTGGAGGTGCCATGGACTGCTAAAAACAAGCAAATCTTTCTTAGAAAATAACGATGGCCACATATGTACAAATGTGCTTGATACAATTCATATATGAATTGTTTCAAAAGCAGTAAGAGTCCCCAATAAAGTGATTGTTAAAAATAAACATTGTGATTGGTACCCTCTTACTCCCTACCCCTACAGTCACACACCCTCACCCTTCTAGTATGGCTGCTCCCCTTATTGGTGCTGAGGGGTTTACCTGTTCTGGATTCCCTGTGTTGCAAACTCTTATCTGTACCAGTGTACATGTTCTGGTCTAACCACATTTGTAAGATAGAATTAGGGTCATGATAGTGGGCTGGGGGGGAGGGGCAAGAAGAACTAGCGGAAGGTTGTGTGTTGCATCAGTGCTATACTGCACCCTGACTGGGTCTTCTCTTCCTTGTGGCCCTTCTGACAGGGGTTCCTCAATTGATGACTGATGTGCTTTAGGTCTCCACTCTGTCTTCCCTCTCATTCCCATTGATATGATTTTTGTTTGTTTTTTTGTCTTGTTTTGGGAATTTGATGCTTGATACGTGAGCTCATCGATACCTCATGATCCTACAGGATGGTGTGCTTCCTCTATTCCATGTGGGCTTTGTTGATTCTCAGCTAGATGGCCACTTGTTTATCTTCAAGTCTTTAAGACCCCAGATACTATATCTTTTGATAGGCAGGCAACATCA
The DNA here is from genome assembly GCF_050624435.1 of Tenrec ecaudatus. NCBI lineage: Eukaryota > Metazoa > Chordata > Mammalia > Afrosoricida > Tenrecidae > Tenrec > Tenrec ecaudatus. Next base: position 240,737,759 of record NC_134531.1, read on the forward strand.
ACTTTCTTCACCACATTTACTTATCTCCCATTTTGTCTTTAGCTATTGTGTCAGGAAAGGTGACCACCGCAGAGTGCCGTATTAGTAGAACAAGTTGTTCTTGCATTGAGGAGTACTCGAGTGGAGGCCCAAGGCTCATCTGCTGTCATAATACTTTATAAATAATTATATGTACATAGATTTATTCCCTTGTCATTGAATATAAATGATCAATGTATGGACCCCTTCCTGAGGGATGGACAGCAGAAAGGTGGGTGAAATGAAACAGTTCTTGATGTAAGACATGAAAAACAAAAGAATTTATAAATTAAAGGGACATGGGGGAGAGAGTGAGGGTGAGGGAGAGGAAAAAATTAGAAGGTGATGCCAAGGGCTCAAGTAGAAAAAAACGCTTTGAAAAAGGCTGACAACATATGTACAGATATGTTTGACACAATTCATATAGGCATCGATTGTGGTAAGAGCTGAAGAGCCCTCAAGAATATATATATATATATATATATATATATATATATATATATATATATATATATATATATATATATATATCCTCTAGTATAAGCCAACTTTTTCAGCACATTTTTAATGCAGTTTTGTGGTAAAATTACCGTATATGCTCAAATATAAGCCGAACCAAGTATAAGCCACGGTACTTAATTATTACCTGGGAAACCAGAAAAACTGATTGACTTGAGTATAAGCTTAGGGTGGAAAATTCAGAAGTTATTGGTGAATTTCAATAATCAAAACAAATGAAAATAAAATTACTAAAAATTGAGACATCAGTGGGGTAATGTATTTAAATATCTATTTTAAATTAAAAAATAAATAAAAGGACAAGTCATTTAACATTAGTAAACCAGCACAGCAAGTAGAAAATAGTTTCAACAAAAACAATAAGGTATGAGCAATAATACCTTAAGAGTACTATTCCCTGAGCTCTATCAGCAGCCAAGCTAAAATGTAAAGAGTTAAAAATCCTTCAAAACTGGATTCCTCATCATCATCTGTATCCCAATGCAGAGCTACAGCTGGTGTGAGGTCATCATAGACGCTGTCCTCACTGAGATCACCGTCATCACCATCACTGCTATCATTTTCATACAAAGCGCAGTCTTCACTGCCATCCATAGCATTACTAATACTACATTTCTGGAAGGCACGTCACATCATGTCTTCTTGAATGTCTTCTCATGCATCTCGAACCCACTTTACTATTAACTCTATGTCAGGCTTCATGAGAGTTCCTCCTTTTGTTAGTTGGGCTTGACCAGATGACATCCATTCATGGCACTGACCTGTGTATAAGCCGAACCCTAGTTTTTCAGCACATTTTTTGTTTTTTTTGTGCTGAAAAACTCGGCTTATACACAAGTATATATGGTAGGTGCCTCAACTGATATTCAGATCAGCATATAATAAAATATATATATATATACTCATATATATACTTAAAAATATATATACTCGAATATATAAATATATATACTCGAATATATATATATATATATATATTCGAACATATATATGTAAATACTACTTGGAAGCAAGGCTAGGGAAGACGTCTTAAGTATTTTGGAATTTTTGTTAGGAGAACTCCATCCTTGGAAAAGGACATAATGCTTTGTAATGTAGAGGGAGAGCAAAAGAAAGGAAGGCACTCAAGGAGTTGAATTGACACCATGACTACAAAGGGTTCCGGCATAAAAACAATTATGAGGTTGGTGCAGAATCAGGTAGCATTTAATTCTGTTGTGTAGAGAGTTGCTATGGATTGGAACCTCTAACAACAACAGTGGTGAAAGGGTAGGTAAAGTAATTATTGCGGCTGCCAGTGGCCATATCCTGGGCATTTTGAAGCTGCGCCCCCCCTCCCTCCCCAAAGCCACTGGATCAGGAGCACAATGGTGGCCACTTTCTGCTTTGGGTGCATCTGCTCCCCGCTCCTTCCTGCCAGTTGTCAAAGCCCAAGCGCTGCCCCAAAACACTTTCTGGCCTTCTGCGGCTCCTCATGCCTCTTTCCCCCCTCACTCCTACAATCATCAGAGCCCAAGCTTTACCAGGGGCTACTTCCCAGGTGTTCTACAACTACTTCCTCCTTCTCACCCATACTCCATGGGACCTGAGTACTTCCCACAGCAACTACCTGGGCTCTCTGCATCAGCTCCCTCTTCCTCCAAAGTCACCAAATCCCAAGTGCTACCTGTGCTGTTTCCCAGGCTCTCCATCAAAGATTGCTCCTCCTCCAGCCCCACATTTGCAAGAACTTGGAGCACTGCCAATGACCTCTTCCTTGTCTTCTGCATCTGTTCCTCCAACTTGTTCATGGAATTGTGGAGCCCAAGTGTTACTAATGACCACTTCCCGGGTTCCTCAAGCCTGCAGACAACTCTCTGCACTCACTAGCCTGTTCCCAGACACTTGCCCCCCACCACCCCCACCTGGCCACCTGCTTCTCAGAATTCCAAACCCACCAGCTTCTTCCCATGCATACAGAACACCCTTTAGGGACTACCACACCTGCCAACCATTTCATGCATTTGCAGGCCAATTCCCAGGACCCTCAATTTGGCCAGCAGACTTCTGCATCCACTTTTTCCTGGATCACCACAAAGAAGAGTACTTCCAGTGCCCATTGACTCTCCCCCACCCCACCACTTCCACTGGGCATGTTCTATGCTCACCAGCCTGTTATTGGGCAGCCTGTGTCCACCAGCTGTTTCCTGCCCCCCTACACGCTTCTTCCAAGGTACCTACATGTCTGTTGGTCACTTCTTGTACCTCTAGGGTAGTTGCAGTGCCCCCCCCCCCATGTCAACTGGTCACCTCCTGAATCTGTGGGCCACTTCCTGAGCCCCCATGGCCCCTGGATGATTATTGCATCCAAAGAGCACCTCCCAGGCTCTACACTTCCTCTGGTCACTTCTTATGGCCACTAGTCACTCGCTGGCTCCCCTACTGGTCCCCCTGCCAGCCTGGGTTCCTGGGAAATTGGTGCCAAGCTCCCACAAAATGACATGCAGACAACAACTTATAACAACAACCACCACAAGAAAGCAAGAGAAACAAAACTCAATGTTGGAGGAAGGCCTGAATCTAGAAATGTACATAGAAGAAGCAGACTTCAAACTTCCACAGAAAGAAATTTTCAGTATGCTGCTTAGAGTCGTAAAGCATATGAGGAAATAAATACAGTTAAATGATGAAACAATAGAGAGGATAGCGTTCACAAACTTAGGGAAATACATGAGCTAAGAGATGAAGCAGCAAAAACAAATAAGAGGGTAAAAGAGGTCACAGACTAGAAGAAGCAGAGAATTACATCAGCGACCTTGAAGATAACCAAGCAGAATTCAACAAAGGTGAAAGACAATCAAATAAGATGATTAAAGAAGCTGAAGAAAACCTAAGCCCAATGATTAATGCTAGGAAGATAAACAATATACGGATAATTGGCATACCAAACAAGACATAACAAAGGAATCAACTGCCAAAATAGTAAAGAATTCTTGGAAGAAAATGTCCTTGCTATAATAAAAGAAGATCTGACAACTGAATCACAGGAAGTACACACAAAGTCATCTAGTATTCATATTGTCCAACTTTGAGAAAAAAGAGAAAATCATAAGGGCAGTGAAAGAAAAATAAAATGAAGTCACCTATAAGGACAATCAGATTAGAATAGCCAGGGAGAAGAGGAGAGAATGGAATAGCATTTTCAGAGAATTGAAGGAGAATAATTATAGCCCTAGAAGCATTTAACCTACCAAGCCTTCCATCAAAATAGAAGGGGAGGTTAGAGTTTCCTCATATAAAGAACACATAAGAGATTGTTTTTTAAAAAGCAAAAACAAAAATAAACAACAACAAAAAACCCCACCTCACTACAAAGTTCATTTGCAAACTTATGTTGGAGAGAAGATCAACTTTCTCAAAACACAAACAGGAAACCACTGCATAGTGCAACACTATCCAGAGGTCATGGTACGGAATGCAATGTCCAAGTTTCTTTAACCCAAAGGAGGAAAGAAGGCAAATATAAACCCTCCACACATACACAATGCACAGTTAAGGAAGCAGACAGGAAAATACCTAACACAAAAGGTATGAGATGGCAGCAAACCCCCAGGTGGATGAAATTACCCTGAACACCAACGGTCTGAACTTAGCCATTAAAAGACAAAGCCTAGCAGACTAGATTATGAAACAAAACCCATCAATCTGCTGTCTGCAAGAGACACTTTTCAAGCACACAAAAAGGATGGTAAAAATATATCAAGCAAATGCCAATCTAAATATAGCAGGAGTTGCAATTCTAATCTCTGACAAAATTGATCTCAAGGTTCAGGACACAACAAGAGTAAAGTTTGGGCACTACATAATGCTTAATGGAGCAGTAGACAAACAGACCGTGATCATAATAAGTAGATACATGCCCAAAAAGAGACCTGCAATCTTCATTAACCAAATCCTTCAAAAGATGAAAAGATAAATCATAGGATCGACAATCATCATATGAGACTTTAATACACTGCTCTCCAAGAGAAATAGATCAGTAAGAAAGGAGCTAAGCCAAGAGGCTACAACACTAAACGCTGCACTCAGGCAATTCGACCTGATAGATATATTTAGCACTCTCAACCAAAATGCAAAAAAAATACACATTTCTTTCAAGTGCACATGGCATGTACATGAAAATAGATCCCATGCTGGGGTAAAAGCCAAGCTTGAGTAAATTCAATTATATAGAGATAACACAAACATCCTTATCTGACCACCAAGCCCTAAAGCTAGAAATGAACAAATGAAAGAAAAAGAAAACACAAACAAATAAAGAGAAGCTAGATAATGCGCTTATGAAAAAAGACTGGGTTATGGCCCAAATTATATAAGAAATTAGGATGTTTGTAGAAACTAATGAGATCCATAAAATACATAATACCTAAACCTATGGGATACAGCAAAGACAGTCATCAAAGGATGCTCGATTGTGATAAATGCACACACAAAGAAGGATGAGAGACTTATGATTGATACCTCATCACAAAACCTTCAGCAGTTGGAACAGAGTCAACAGAATAATCCATCTAATGACAAAAGAAAAGAAATGATAAAAATTAAGATGCAGATAAATGAAGGGGAAAAACAAAAATACAAAAGAAAAAGTCAGCTCACTAAGAATTTGGTTGTTTGAAAGGATTAACAGACTGACAAACCACTAGCAAACCAAATATAAGATAGGAAGAAGCAGACATCAATATACAGGATGAGGAATGAAACAGGAAAAATTAAAACAGGCCCCAATGAAATAAAAAAAATAATTGTACATAATTGCTAAAAACTACTCCAAGGAATTCAACAACTTTGAGGACATGAACAAATATCTGGAAAAACAAATGCTTTCTATATTATTTCATATGGACTTCAAAAAAGGTGAAATTTCAATCGATGACAAACCTTGTTTTGAACAAAAACTTGTTTTGAAGAATCAACTTCCCAAATAGGCAAAAATGTCTACAAAATCATGCACTTGTGCTTGAAGACTGACAACGGAATATTGAAGGGATGGGAAAGCTATCTGGATTGTCATGGAACTCAGTTCAGCAAATTTTAACAGAAGATTTAGGAATGGAAAGGATAACTGTGAAATTTGTGCCTTAGGTTCTGACTGACCAGAGAAAAGAGCATCGACTGGAAATATGCCTTGTTTTGAAAGAAAAGCTCCAAAGTGACCCAGACACTTTGCCAAGGTTATTACTGGTGCCCAGATTTGGTGTTAGTCTTATGACCCCTAAAGTCAACATCAATCAAGCCAGTGGAAGATACTGTCATCACCTCGCCCCCACCTCAAGTCATCAAGTGAAATCAAAGATAAGATCATGCTCATTTGTTTTGTTGTTGATGTTGTTTTAATATGAGGGGCATAGTGCATTTAGTGTTCCTTCTACCAAGTGTGATTGTTAATCAAGCTTTTTATTTAGAGGGTCTGAAAAGATTGCATGACAGTGTGTGACCAAAGAGGCCTAATTTGTGGTTGGAGACTGGTTTTACCACCACGACAATGCATCTGTTCATGCAGTTATCTCAGAGTGTCACATTTTGACCCCAAAAAAAGTTAGCATGCCTTTCTGCTGCACACACCTTACTCACCTAAGTTCATTATATGTGACTTGTTTTTGGTTCCATGAATTAAGAGGAGCATGAAAGGACAGTGATTTGATTACATAAATGAGGTAAAGAAAAAACAAGGGAGGTGCTGTCAGTCATCCAAACACATGAGTTTGAAAAATGTTTCCAAGAATGGAATCACAGATTTGATAAATGTATTAAGTGTAATGGAGAGGGAAGTGCACAAGACTGCCCCATCCTGGACTGTGAGAACAGCAACTTGGGTTTATGGGGAATTTGCCATTTGGATATGAATGCAGCTCTCTGTCATGATCCCTATTAGTCTGGTTGCTATCTGTATGTGGTTGTTGTTGTTTGTTTATTTTTCATGTTTTATTTTATTATTATTATTTTGGTTTTGTTTTCAGTGTTGATCTATACAAGAAATGCAGTATGGGAAGTCTTGTAGAGACAGTGGCCAGACCAATAGTTCCTGGTGGGAATGTAAGGGATGAGTGGGTGGGGTTTGGGGGGTAGGTGAGCAGGGAGCCCACAATGATAGGTACAGGATAACCGTAAGAGTTCTTAAATGGACTGCAAGAAGTGGGTAGCTTCTCTGGGTGAGTTTCATCAATCGTATTGTATCTTAGAGTAATTACTGAGAAGTGAATGACAGGAAAGCATAATAGTGGGTTGGAAGAAAAACAAAACCCAATATATACATATATATGCATTTAGATAGATAGATAGATTGATTGATAGATAGATAGATAGATAGAGAGATGTGTTTCTTTACGTATATGTCTATACATGTATATATACATATATATTTGTAACAAGGAAGCAGATGGACTTTAGGCCTCTACATACAAGATGGACTTTAGGCCTCTTGTACAAGAATGGTTTGTTCTAATGATACCTACCTCCTTGACACAATTTTTGAAGACAAAATGGGTGCATAAACAAATATGGTGAAGAAAGCTGATGGTGCCTGGCTATCAAAAGATATAGCATCTGGTGTCTTAAAGGTTTGGCACTAAGTCACCATCTAGCAGGGAAGCAAAACAAAGCTCATAAGGAAGAAGCACACCAGGCTGTGTGACCATGAGGTATCAACAGAAAGAGGTATCAGAAGTTAAAAAAGCATGCATCCAAATTGATAGCAATGGAAGTGGATATAGTGGAGACCCAAATTCCACCAGCAAAACAATCGGGTTGTTCCTCTTTGCGCGGCCTCACAGATCAGAGAATAAATCCAGGGTGTGGTGTGCTACTGATGAACCACATAACTGTCCTCTAGTTCTTTAAAATTTCCTCCCCTAAATATTATGGTCAATATGTGATAAGCCTTATAGGTCATGTTAGCCTGCATATGTTCATTTATACATTTAAGATCGCTCAGTACGTGGGTGTCAAGATAGGTGACCCTTCATAGATACTGACAGGAGAACGGGTTCCCTGAGGGTATGCAAAGTGGGGGTGGTGGTTGTGGGCGGGGACTGATAGCATTGATGATTGCATAGCCCCCTGAAGGGATTGAGCAACAGGACTGTATGGGAAGGAAAGCAATATATTGGAATGAGCTAGATATATCAATAAATATATTATTCAAGGAAAATATATTTAGGCTAGTTTATCAAACAAGCTGAGAAGAATAAATATACTTAATTTCATAGAAACAAATTAAACGTTATTTCTATTGTCAGAGTTAAATGTTCCAACATTTGTCTTTCAGGTTGTTGTACTATGGTGGTTTGCATGTTGCTGTGATGCTGGAAGCTATGTCACTTATATGTCAAATGCTAAATGGGCCTCTCTAAGAAAACAAGTTTTAGCAGAGTGTCCAGTATAAGGATAGACAGGGAAGAAGGAATCAAGTGTCCCCTTGTGAAGAAATAGCTGTTGAAAATCTTATACATAGCTTTGAAACACTGTCAGATTGTGAAGATCTGATGAATAGAAGCAGAACATTGTAGAAGACAGTACCTGAGGAATGGCCCCTGAAGTCAAAGACACCTGAAATATTACTAGAATGAGTTGATTTACTGAAGTGGAGTTTAACATGCTGACATAAATGGAGTAAAGCCAGTAGGAGTGGAGCCTTTAGGTTATTCATTTGTTGATAGGCAAGTCAAGGTAAGGAAAAACAGCTGTAAAATATGCTAACTATCAGAACTTAGAATGTGCAATGTATGAAGTTAGGAAAATTGGAAGTATTCAACAATGAAATGGAGCACATACGAACTAATAGCCTAGGCATTTACTGAGCTGAAATTGACTAGTGTTGGCCATTTTGAATCAGTAAATCATATTATTTGCTATGCTGGGAATGACACAATGTAGAAGAATGGTGTAAAATTCATTGTCAGAAAGGACATTGCAAAGAATACCAGGAAGTACAATACTATTTGTGCTAGGATTATATCTAATTGCCTTAAAGGATATCTGATCAATGCAAGGCATGCACCAACACAAAAGTCAGTGATAATGAAACTGAAGAATTCTACCAATGTCCCTCATCAGAAATTGATCAAACATGCAATCAAGGTGGATTGATATTTATTAATGATTGTCATGCAAGAGAGAAACAAAGAGGAAGGAATAGTAGTTGGAAAATATGGACTTGGTAATAGAAATGAAGCGGGGGATGGTATGATAGACTTGTGACAAACCAATATTATGTTCATAGCAAATATCTTTTTTCAAATAACAAAGTGCAAATATACACGTGAACTCCATATGAAATGCATAGTAATCAAATTGATTAAAGCTCAATATCAGCAGCTCAAACCAGACAAAGGACTAACATTGGAACAAGACAACTGCAAATCTCATTCCTCATAAAGTTATCCAAGGTTTGTATGATCCTCAGAGCTAAAACCTTTTCATAGTCAATAAAATACAAATTAATACCTGTGGGGGAAAATTATCATGGGAGGACATGTGACCTCCTCAGCCATCACAAGGGAGAAGCAGTATGTAACTCCAGCTCTGCTCATTCTTATTCCTGTGAGATAGTGGTCTGACAGTCTCTGCCCCTCAAGCCATTCTACTAGGTTCTGACACCAATTTTCCCTCTCACATCATGCTCTCATTTTCAGCTGATTTATCTATCGTTTGTTATACTCCACACAGTCACATGCATTTGCATAGTCAATATAACACAACTAAATATCTTTTTGGTATTCTCTATATTTACCTAAATTCCATCTGGTGTCTTTGATGATATCCCCTAATCCACATTCTGTTCTGAATCTGGCTTAAATTTCCAGCTTAAATTGCTATTGAGGTACTGCTACAATTATTTTTGTATTTTCTTCAGCAAAATTTTAATTGCACACAAGATTAATGGCAGTGTTCATGTTTCCCTCAATTGTAGGTCCCTTTTCTTTGGAATGGGAAACAATATGTTCTTATTCTATGCCAAATTTCTTGGATAGAAAAGTGAGTGCTTCCAGTGCTGCATCAGTTTTCTGAAATATTCCTTTTTTCCCCCTTGTTGTTAATTCCTTCATTGAAGCTTGGATATGTCGCCTCAATATATCTACTTCTGATTATATGTTATCTTCTAAAATTGATTGAACAGTTGTCAATCGCTTTATTGGTGGAATGGCTGTGTCACGGTTCCATATTCTACTTATTTTCCCATTTCTTGAATCATTGAAGATTTTAAGCATAGTATCCTTATATATTGAAACTCGAACCTTGAATGTTTTCTTCTGTTCTTTCAACTTGCAATATGCTGCATGTATTAATTATGCTTTTTAATTTTCTTTTAACAGACCTTTGCAATTTCATTTTCAATCTACCTTGAAGCACAATGCTTTCTGTGATAGGATACTTACACACCCACAAGGAAGAATAATAAATAAATTTATTATTTAAATGTACCCCGCAAGCAAGCATAAAAGCAAATGTTAAAGAAATTGAAGAGCTTTCCTAACTTATTTAGTCTGAAACTGATCAATTATACAGTCCACACACAATCATAATTGCTAGTGTTTAGATTATGAAATCTGGAAACGAAGAAGAAGCATCAGTAGTTGGAAAATATGCCCTTGGTAATATAGCTGAAGCAGAATTTTTATGCGATATTAATTATAAATTCACTGCCGTTGAGTCATTGCCAATTCATAGGGACTTTATGGAACAGAGTATAACTGTTCCAAGTTTCCAAGACTGTAACTCTTTTTGGGAGTAGAAAGCCCAGGCTTTCTTTCGAGGAAAGGCTGATGGTTTTGAACTACTGACTTTGCAGTTAGCAGTCCGAAGGGTAACCACTATATCACCAGGACTCCTTGATATTAAAGATAGTGTTTGATGATTTCACCATTTGTTTGGGGGTTTTTTGCAATGGATATAAATAAATCTCTTTAATCAGTTGTCCAGGTAGTGATATATCAAATTTCTGGGTATAGACTACTGAGTGCTTCCAGCGTTACATCTGCTCTTTGAAATACTTCATTTGGTATCCCACCAATTCCTGTATCCTTGATTTTCTCTAATGGCTTTGGTGTAGATTTGGATTCTTCCTTCAATACCATTCGTTCTCGATTATATGACAGCCAACCAATATTTCTGTTATAATGTATCTTTGTATTCTATCTTCTTTTGATGCCTCTGGAACTATTCAATTATTCACTTTGTCAATGGAATTCTTCAAAATTACAAATTGAACCTTGGGTTTATTTCTTCAGGTCTTTCAGCTTGAGATATGCTGAACATATTCTTCCCCTGTGGTTTTCTAATACAGGACTTCTCACATTTCACGCTAAAGCTTAGTTTTGTCTTTTAGATTGCTGTTTGAAACTTCAAATTCCTTGACTTCATAATTTCTTTCATTTGCTTTGGCTACTCTATGTTCAAGGTCAAATTTCAGAATCTCTTCTGACATCTACTTTGATCTTCTCTTTCATTTCCATCTTTTTCTTTCTTCATGTACACGATGTTCTTCATATCGTCTCACTACTTGTCTTTAATCATTTTTATTTAGCATGCCTTATTTGTTCTTTTAAAGACATCAAAACTCGGGTGATATATACTCAATGATGTATTTTGCCTCTTATGAACTTTATTTATTTGTTTTCCTTATATTCTACCTGAACTTGAATATGAAGAGTGTTTGTTTCACAGTGAGTCCCTGTATTGTTTTGACTGAAGATGCTGAGTGTCTCCATAGTCTCTTTCCACAGATGTAGTCAATGTGACTCCTGTGACTTCCATTTTGGGCTTATGTTTATTTTTGTTCATGAAAAAAAATACTTGCTATTAAAAAAGTTATTGGTCTTATAAACTTCTATCATGCAATCCCTGGATCCCTATTACCAAGGCGACATTTTTTCAACTACTAGTCTTTCCTCTTGCTTTCATCTTTCACATTCCAATCACCAGTAATTATCTATACATTTTGGTTGCATGTTTGTTTGATCAATATCAGATTGAAGAAGTTGGTGTAATGATTCAATTGATCGCTGGGTTTAGTGGTCGGTTCCCAGATATGTGTAATAACTGTACTAACTGGATTGCGTTTAGGTGTGCAGGTGTTATCCTAACCCACACAGCACAGTACTTCCAGATACACCTTCAAATGTTTCCTCTTGAAGTGTTTATACTGGCATAGTGGAACACATGATAGTCTGATTCAAAATGGCACTTATCAGTGTATTTCATCACACTATACCTGGAATATGAGTCTTTATTATTTCCATTTCACTTTTCACAACTTCTAATTTTCTTAGTTTAATACATTAAAATCCCCATTTTCTGATTATTAATGGATGCTTATAGCTATTTCTTCTCATATTTAGTAGTACCCTATCAGCAAATTTCAGGCCCTGAATGATTCACTCCATCCAAATTATTATTGTCTGCTATACTTTGAAGAGGGCAGTGGTATTTTGAATGCCTTGCAAACTGAGGTTCATCTTTTGATACTGTATCCACTATTTTTCTCCTGTTATCCATAATGTTATAGTGGCTAAATTTTTTGAAGTGGACTGTCTTTTCCTCCCTCCCCCAGTCATGTCAGCCTATCACCTTGTTTGCTTCCTTGATGCTGGAAGCTATGCCAAGAGTCTTTTTAATAGTACCCGGATCAAGAGTGGTCACTAACCTTCAGCAAAGAAAAGACTAGGAAAAATGAAGAGAAAGCCATTAAAAAATAGGGAAAAATTAGTGTTACTGGCCAGCTAAAAGTAAATCCCACTTGGATTCCATGTGTGTATATATAGCTCAATTATTTAAAAACACATTCACCAAAAAAACACATTCACATAATTAATTAGTATTTAATATTATCCTGATGGGAGTAGCTATCTCCCTACCCATGATTTGTTAGTTGAATCCATCAAAACTCTGGTGTGGTAAAGAATAACATCTGAATTCCTACTATCCTGTTCTCCTCTTGGCTCCATTACTAACTATTCATATGATTTTGGGTGATTTATTTACCATTTCTGTGACCCAATGTTTTAATTTGTAATACATAGATGGGTTATGGTACTACCTCCATCATAGCATATTGTGAATATTAAATGACATGTAATATACTTATCATTTCATCATAAATGTCTTCAATGCATTGCCATTGAGTCAATTCTGACTCATACTGACAACATAGGACAGCTTATAACTGCTCCATATGCATTTACAAAGCTATACATCTTTATGGGAGTAGAAAGTCTTAGCTTTTTTAACAATTTTAAAAAATCATTTTATTGGGGACTCATACAACTCTTATCACAGTCCATACATCCATCCATTGTGTCAAGCACATTTGTACATTTGTTGCCATCGTCATTCTCAAAACATTTTCTTTCTACTTGAGCCCTCTATATCAACTCCTCATTTTCTTCCCTCCATCCCCCCTCCCTCATGAACCCTTGATAATTTATAAATTACTTTTTTCATATCTTACACTGTCTGATGTCTCCCTTCACCAACTTTTCTGTTGTCCATTCCCCATGGAAGGGGTTATATGTAGATCACTGTAATCGGTTCCTCCCTTCTCCCCCACCATACCCTCCTGGTATGACTACTCTCATTATTGACCCTGAGAAGTTTATCTGTCCTGGATCCGAGTGTTTCCAGTTTTTATCTGTATCCATGAACATTCTCTGGTCTAGCCAGATTTTTTTCAGGTAGAAATGGGATTATGATAGTGAGGTGGGAAAAAGCATTAAAGAACTAGAGGAAAGTTGTATATTTCTTGGGTGCTATACTTCACCCTGGAAAGTCTCATCTTTATCCCACTGGTTTCATACTGCTGACCTTGCAGTTAGCAGCTCAAAATATAATCCATCATGCCATCAAGGTTCCCATAAATTGTTGTTATTATTATTATTATCAGTTATTATTACCATTTTGATGATTAAATGAGCTACATTTCCTATCTCATTGATGTTCTTCAATATCATATTTATATATTTATTTTCAAAACCATTTTATTGGGACTTAATATAGACATATTCTATAGTTCAATCACATCAAGCAGTAATGTACAATTGCCACCACAATCAGCTTCAAAACAGTTTCTTCATTCTTGAACTCCTTGATATCAGCTCCTCTTTACCCCTCCCCTACTGTGTCCCCCCCCCAGCAATCTTTATTCCACTTGTAATCTCTATAGGTCCATCAATCCCGAGAATCATATATTGAAAAACAGAAAAGCACATAACAAAATTCAAGAGGGCTACCCTCCATAACAAAATACATCAGAGATAAATCCCAATATGAAAAAGAAAACAAAACAAAAAACCACAAAATCCTAGAAAATGTTGAAAACCAGATTAAGTCCAGCATGCATCAAAGAGGAGATCAAATTATGAGGTTTTAACCTTTCAAATCACATTTATCATTTTGATCTCTTATAGTTATCTCTCCAGTTCACTCCAGTGACCAGTTTATTCCCATCTCTATTATGGATAGAGGGAAATCATCAGAGGTTTATTTCCTATGTAGATCTCGCAAATGTTTCTCGGGCTTCCAATGTCATCCGTAGTCTTCTGCAAACCAGAATCTCACAATTTAGGCTCTGTTGTCTTTGAATTATATTTATTTTTTTATATAATATAATCAAATAATTTAGAACCAAAATCTGGTCATTTCACCTTCCTAATTAAAGTACTTACGGTACGTGGTATGTGACCCCCATTTATCATTAAAAATCATTTGTAAATGTAAAAAGAAAGCAAAAAAATTATTTGTGAGATCCATGTGAGATCCACAACCTCACTGAGCTGGCTCGCTAATGCTTATTAGTTTCATCTTCCATCCCTCTTGAAATGTGTACTTATTGGGAATCTGACTGTGATGTGGAGAATGGTGTGTAAGGAGCTTACTAGGTCTTATTCTTGGGATCAACATTTTTTAGGGAAAAGCTAGAAGTGGCGCTGAGTAGAGAGGAAAGAAAGTTGAGTTGTGATACACAAAAGAAGCTTCTGTTGAATTTACAGAAGTTGGGAAGCAAGAAGTGCCTTCAGAATTTTCAACATCAGTTTGTAAGACAATGAGAGGCTTGCACCCCACCCCTCAAAAGATGAGAGCATAGCCTCTGTTACTGTCACTTGGTTTGTAGGCACAGGGTCCTCACATGTCATAGCTGATGAAAAGATGCTCCTTTCAAATAAATGATTTCTCCAGAAAATTTTACAACATATCCCCTGATCCCACTTTTAGAGATATATGAGAAAATATTTCATTATACCAAGATCTTGGTTTAAAACGAACAACAATAACCAAAAAAATCATTTCAAATGCCTTGTATATATTTTAGCTATATAAGATGTATTTAGATATGGTTTTCTCTTCTTGCCATAGAGTGGATGCTGACTCACAGCGACCACCTAGGACAGAGTTAACTGCCCCTGTGGGTTTTCAGGACCATAGCTCTTTAAAGAGTAGAAAGTCCTTCCTTTCTTCTGTAGAGTGACTTATGGTTTTGAACTGCTGACCTTGAAGGTAGAATCCTGACTCATAGCCAATAAAGCACCATGGCTAGTTATATATTTTTATTTTATGGATGTGACTTATTGCTGACCCCAAAGTATTTTCTTCTGGGAGAATATTTTATGTTAAGAAACAATTGTTTTCTTTCTCTTATACCCTTTCAAGGACATGATTCACTTGAATGAGGTTTACTCAATGAAATTTTACTATAAAAATCTAAATCATCATAGTATAAAAATAAAGATTTAATTTTCTGAAATTTTAATTATAAAAGATAATGCAGAAATTAAGGGGGAAAAGAAAATTAAATATATTAGGAATTCTTACTACAATGTTTTAACTCTGGAGGAAAAAAGCAAATGCTTATCTTCAGCCTTGGGCAGCTTTGTAGTTTAATCAATATGTGTATTTTTAATTGTTAATGCTATATCGATCATGTTATACCCTGAAAAGAATGTCATTTAAGCTTAATCATATAACTTGATACTGAATTCTTCTTTAAAAAATAATTTCATTGTTTAATAAAAATACATTCCTATATTTCAGTGTTAATTTTTCAATAAAATGTACATTTAGAATTTTAAAAATAAAAATGCATTCCTGAAGATCACTGTTACAGGATAGCTTATGCATATATGATTTGTCTTAAGTCATAATATAAAAAAGTTTGTGGAGTCTTTCATGTGTACAATATCTGAGTCTTTTGCTTCAGTTGATAGAAGGCTTAAGTCTTTCATATTTTAGAAATGAAATATTCCACAAACATTTTATATTTTTACATATAAAATCAGAGGGGCCTTGTCAAATACATATTAAGCTGTTAATTGCAAGGCCAATTCAAAACCACCTGGTGCAACAGGGAAGGCAGAGGGGACACTCAGCTCCTGTGCAGATTTCTTGAGGTTGGTGATAGTGTGAGGTGCCATTGAATCGATTCCACTCCATAGCTACCCTATGCACAACAGAACAAAACAGCGTGGCTCAGCACCATACTCTAATTGTTCCTATATCTGAACCTATGGCGGCAACCCTTCAGTCAAGTTCTCTGGTCTGCTGCCCCTTCCTCTGGTCTGCTTCCCCTCTACTTTACCAAGCATGATGCCCTTCTCCAGGAACTGGTCTCTCCTTACTACATGTCCAAAACATACAAAATCAGTTCTCTCTATCTTGCCTCTGAGATGCACTGTGGTTGTAGTTCTGAGACAGTCTGGTTTGCTTTTTTGAGACAGTCCAGTTTTCCTTTTTAGCATTCCATGGTACTTTCACGATTCTTCTGCAGCACCAGGATTCAAAGTCATAGATTCTCCTTTGGTCTTCCTTATTAAATCTCCAAATCCCATTTGTATATGAGACAATGGAAAATACTATGGCTTGGGTCAGGTGCATCTTATTCCTCAAAGCAACATCCTTGGTTTTCAATTCCATAAAGTGTCCTTGTGCAGCAGATTTACCTAATGCCTCACGTAGTTTAATCACTCAGCTGCTATTTTCATGAGCATTTACTGTGGATTCAAGATGAAATCCTTGAAAACGTCACCCTTTTCTGCATTTATTATCATGTTACCTATTGGTCCAGTTGTAAGGATTTTGGTCTTCTTTATGTTGAATAATTCACACTGCAGGCCGAAATCCTTGCTCTTCACCAGCAAGTGCTTCAAGTTCTCCTCACTTTCAGCAAGCGAGGTGGTAGCATCTCATATAGAAGGTTGTTAATAAGATTTCCTCCAACCTTGTTGTCACATTCTTCTTTATATGAGGAACTAATAATAATAATGGGTACAAGATGAAGACAATGTTCTAAAATTGATTGTAGTGAAGATTTGATGATTCCACAACTCCACTTTAATGTAATTAAACCATTGAATTTTATGGTACATAAACTATATGCCAATTAACCTGTTAAAAATAAAGATTTGCCAAAAGCAATACTATTATTTTAAATACTAGTTGCATTCAGAATGGATCAGAAAATTTCAAACTGCTAACTACACGCAGATGTAGAGATTTCATTATCAAAGAGAGCAGGTACTTATGCCATCTAGGCCATTTAAAGGTACATGCATATGAAGGCTGAATAAGGAGCTATATTTAAAGAGATTATCAGGGAAGGATACAGATTCTCTGTAACGAGTGTTAATGTAAAGATTTTGAACTTCACCTTATCAGTACTAAGATATTATTATTTGGCTTTATTAAAGAAATGGGTTCTGCTTTCTGTACCTTAGGATTAATCACCTTGGCAGAAGCCAAGCATGGCAGAGACCACAAGGAAATCTTGACATCATTTGATATACCATGCAATAATTGAGAAAACAAGCAATAAGAACCAGTATTAGGGGCAATCTGAAGGGTACCAGAGGAAAAAAATGAAATTAAATAAAAAGGAAGGAATGAAGATTTGGATGTGAAGGATGGGTCATTAGGGATCATTAAACAGGCTGTATTATCTCTCTGTGTAGGTAGTTGTTCTCACACAGATAAGAACAGCATGTGCTGTGACATATTGAAGTTCAGTGTTATTTATATTTAAATTACACTATATTCCTTTTTGGCAGGGTCCAACTGAAAGAAGGACAGAGTACATTTGACCAGAGGCAAGCCAGGTGGTTGGGCACAATATCTAGAAATAAAAACTAATCACTAAAAAATTTGGTATTTCAAATGTGTAGACAACGTATACTCCTCTCTAAAGATGAAAATAAGCTAATTAGGGCAATTTTCATTCATTCTTCATGAATTGAAAGGGTCTTTGTTCCGATCTTTCAAAGATAATACAGTCTAGCCTTTATCGCTGTCTAAAATATACTCGGGGGTTATTCTTAGTGAAGATATTATACGCATTTCTGTAGTCTGCATTTCTCATCAAAAATATGAATAGACAGTAAATGCAAAGTACAAAAACTGCCATGAAAAGAGAGATTAATGAGGAAGGATTGTAACTTACTTTCAAATCCACATGACTCATTTTATATGAAGTGCACGAATATTAGTTTCACGATATTTGAAACAGATTATACAATGTATACCCTAATGCTATATCTCTTTTAAAGAAAGTTTTGTATTTAACTAGTAATTTTACTTTTATTCTTCTCTGTATCCTGAAGTAATAGAAAATAAATACAAGTTATAATAAATCTGTTTTGCAAATAACTTTGATCTTAAAATGTCTATGTCATAAATTACCTACATTTTATTTTAGTATTATTTACTTATAATGATTAAAATGACATCAAATCCAGAATTATCTAATTTTAAAGATAACCCTGGGAGTCCAAGGAAGGCTGTTGTACTGACATTAATGAAAATGAAATTATCATCTGTGATAACTTGAGATGTACTAGCCATTGAGCATAGGATTTTAAGAGATTAAGTAATTATTGACTGCCATTAAAACATCTGAAGAGTGAATCAACTTCAAATGTTTACTACACATCTACATCTTTGTTTTCCTTTACAGAGCAACCTTATCAAAGGCTAGCATCATACCTGTATGTTTGAGCCAGTTCTTAAGCCATCACAACATTGTTGCGAAGTTCACTGTTGATGGTATGGATTGACAAAGATGGCCTGAGTCCCCAGTGTTTGAGGAGACTGACTTATGCAGCTGTGCGTATGACTGGAACAACAGCACTAATTTTTAAAGGAAAGTGAAAGAGAACCAAACATGAATTTGCCCCTTTCACAGAGATGTTGTTGCTGCTAGGTGCTCTTGAATTCGTTGGACTTATAGCAACCCTTTCTACTACAGAATAAAACACTGTCCAACCCTGTGCCATCCTCACAATCATTGCTGTATTTGAGCTCCTCGTTGCAGCCATTCTCCCAATCCATCTGTTCTTGGATGATCTTTACCAAGGATGCTGGTCTTTTTCTGGAATTTGCGTCTCTTGATATTATGTCTAAATAGATGAAATATCTCACCATCCTCATTTTACAGAGGCTTTCCTGTTGTGCTGTTCTAAAAAGGATTTGATTGCTCTTCTGGCTGTCCATGGGTATTTCAATATTCTTGACCAACAGCATAACTCAAATGCACCAGTTCTCTTCAGTCTTTCTGAACCTTTGTGCAACTTCCACATGTATAGCAGGGGATTCAAATAGCATGGCTTGGGTCAGGCACACCTTTGACCTCAATGTGACCTCCGGCCTCTCTAACACTTTAAAGTGAAAAAATGTTTTCTGCAGATTTGCACAGGAAAATATCTCATTTGATTTCTTCACTGATGTTTCTATGAGCATTCCTTGTGGGTAGACTGATATGTAGTAGTTCCCATACTTTTTTAAAAATTCATTTTTCTACAACATATTCCAGTTCAAACCATCAATTATACTTGTCATATGAGCTCAAGGAGCACAGTGAAATTCTAAGTCATATCTTCTCCCCTTGTTTTACAGCTTTCCTTCTGCCCTTGAATTGTATGGCCCAATAAAATGTTAGCACACAGGCTGCTATATTATATTTTATTGTTAATGAATCCAGCAAAAAAATAAAAGGAATGAAAAATTTAAGTACCATGAAGGGGGATTTACTTCTTGTATCATGAATTTGTTTGTTGTTGTGCTCAATTCTGTTTCCAAACCAAGAAATGTATATGAATATGATCAGATAATATCTTTTCTCCTGCAGTTGTAAGGCCAAGATAGGAAGAAATTAAATATTATTAGAATGCAAAATGTAAACTTCAGTTGAATTAATTTTTTCACAAAGCTCCAGATAAAATGTATTAATTCAGTAATGACAATTAGAATATTGATCTCTAAAAATAACAAAGTTAGTATAGTCTTAGCCCACCACTTCCAGAGAGCATCCTCTGCCAGCTGAGGCAGCCAACCCATCTAACTGTCAAGCAATGCAGTTCCTCTTTTTCTATGACAATGCATAGGGATTCTACAAGAGGAAACTGAGTGAGTCTTTAAGAGATTCTCAAGAATTTGACAACTGCCAAGTTATCAGTTCAAAACCATGCAGAGTACCTTACAAGAATGACCTGACAACCTACTTCTGGTTGATCTCAGTCCTGAAAACTGTGCATTGGGCAGCTCAGTTTTTGTTTTTGTTAGGTGCTATCCAGTCGATCCCAACCCATAACAACCTTATGCACAACCGAACAAACCACTGCCTGGTCCTGTGTTAACCTCACAGTTGCTCCTATCCTTGAGCCCATTACTATTCCATCAATTTGCCAGGTCTACACAAATGAGATTGGTTAAGTCGAAGTTGACTCTGTAGCAATATCGTGTTTCGTTTTCAAGGGGAAGTTAGAATATAAGCTTATTTCTGACACATGTAAATGCTTATCACAGTGCTCTCACACTTCTGTTTGACTAGGAGTGATTAATTTCTCAAGTCACTGGAATAAGACAGTATCTAAATTAAGAGCCGCATAGGAACGTGTAATGAGTTGTAGAAGAAAACACAGTTCACCTTTCAAATGAAAACTACTTCAGAACCTAAAGAGATGCTCAAAATAATTCAAATTGCATTGTTAGTCATTGATTTTGTAAGATTTAATATCAAACTAGTCCCAAGGCTTTGGAGATTGAAGCCCCATATGTCCAACAATTCAAAGATATTGGTCTGTTCCATTTCCCCTTCATTTCTACTTTGAGTATATTCCCTTTTTGGAGGGTTTGTTGAGTCACTATAGTGCCCTACAGAAGCTCACAACAGTTAGAGGAAACGTTGCACTGGGGTGATGATGTGTAGTGCAAATCTTAAGGTCAGGCAGAGGTAAGCGAGATGCTTGGTCTAGAGCACACACTCTACTCCTTGTGCTTGCTGGTGATGAGCTAAACCATCTGCTTCAGAGAAGGCTTCTCTTACATGCAGCAGGAGAGACTTTTCAGGAAGCCTGTTCCTTCACAGTTGTTATTGTTGGGTACCATGGAGACAGAACTGATCTGTAACAACCCTATGCACAGCAGAACAAGTCACTGCATCATCCTCACAATTGCCCCTACCTGAGACCATTGATGCACCCACGATGCCAATCAATCTCCTCCAGGATTTTCTTATCTTTTCACTGCCCCTCTACTTTACCAACACATTTTCTTTCTCCAAGGACTGGTCTCTCCTGACAACATGTCCAAAATATGTAAGACAATATCTTTCCAATCTTATCTCTTAAGGAGCACTCTGGACTTACTTCTCACAGTACAGATATGTTTACTCTTTTAGCAGTCTATGGTATTTTCAATATTCTTCTCCAGCACCAAAATTCAAATGCATCCATTATTCTTAGGTCTGCCTTGTTCATTGTCCAACTTCCACATGTGTATTTTGCAATGGAAAATACCACGGTTTTGGTTGGCACACCTCAGTCCTCAAAGTAACATCTTGCCTTCAATACTCTAAAAAGGTCTTGTTTCGCACATCTACCTAACACAATATGTCTCTTGATCTCCTGGCTGCTACTATGGATATAAGTAAGACAAAATTCTTGACAACTTCAACCTTTCCTCCATCTAACATGATGTTACCTATGTGTCCAGTTGGGAGGATTTTTATCTCTACATTGAGTTGTAATCCACACTGAAGGCCACAATCCTTGATCTCCATCAGCAACTGCTTCAATTCCTCCTCATTTTCACTAACAAAGGTTGTGTCTTCTGCATACCCCAGGTTGTTAATAAGCCTTCCTCCAATCATGGTGTCACACTCTTCTTCCTATAATTCAGCTTCTCTGATGATTTTCTCAGCATATTGATTGAATGATTTTGATAAAAGATACAACCCTGATGCATACTTTTTCTAATTTTAAACTATGCAATATTCCCTTGTTTTGTTCACAAAATTGGCTCTTGATCCAGGTACAAGTTCTGATTGAATACAATGAAATGTTCCAGAATCCCAATTCTTCTCAAGGCTATCCAAAGTTTATTACAGCCCACACAGTCTAATGCCTTTGCACAGTACACGAAACACAAGTAAGCATATTTCTGGTACTCTGCGTTAAAAAAAACCCCATCTGATATCAGCAATGATTTCCTGTATTCCACATTCTCTTCTGAATCCAGCCTGAACTTCTGACAGTTCCCTGTTAATGTGTGCCATGGCTGTTGTTGGATGATTTAAGGAAAATTTTAATTACATTCAATATCAACGATGTAGTTTTCTAGTTTGAGCATTCGGTTGGGTCATCTTTCTTTGGAATTGGCACAGATACAGATCTCTTCCGGACAGTTGGCCAAGTCCTCCAAATTCCTCACAAAGATAAGTGAGTGCTTCTAGTGTTTCTTTAGTTTTCATAAACATTTCAATGGGTAGTCCGTCAAATCCTAGGGCCTCGTTTTGGCTAATACATTCAGTGCAGCCTGAACTTCTTCCTTCAGCACTGTTGGTCCCTGCTTATACGCTACCTCCTGAAATGGTGGACTGTCGACCAGCTTTTCTTTGGTACACTGACTCTTTCTTTTTTTCATCTTCTGTTCATGTTTTATTCATCACTCAGTATTTTGCATATAGAATCTTTCACATTTTAATTCAAGGCTTGAATTTTCTTCTTGACTTTATTCAGTTTCAGATATGTTGAGCGTGTTCTTCCCTTTTGCTTTCCTCATTCTAACTTCTTTCACATTTCATTATAATACTTGACTTTGTCTCCTTGAGTTGCCCTTTTATTCACCTCTTTGACTTCATCCTTTCTTTCATTTGCTTTAGACACTCCACAATTAAGACCTAGTTTCAGTCTCTTCAGAAATTCACTTTGATGTTTTCCTTTCCTATATTTTAATGACCTTTTTTCTTTCTTCATGAATATTGGTTTTGATGGCCTCTTATTAGTCCAGGATGACTAGAGAAACAAATTCATATGTGTATGATAAAGAGTTTTTTATAAAAGTGTAATTATACGTTAAAAATATCCCAGCCCAGTCCAGATCAAGTCCATAAGGCCAATATTTGCCCATATATCTGATACCGGACTGTAAATTCCTCTTCAGAAACACACAACACATGCAATGACACCGAGTACAGAAAGATCACAGGCTGGTGGGTGAATTCTTGTAAATCCATTGGATGTGGAAGAATATCAGCACTGGCATGGGTCTCCATGTGGCTCCTCAAGCTCCAGGGCTCTAGCTCCATCAGCATAGCTTCATGTGGCTTGTCAATGGGAATGTCTTGCAAGGAGAGAAGCAGAGAGTGTATCTGGCCTACAGTGAGCTATTTATCTTCTTTGTAACTTCAAATGAGATCCTCAAGCTGTGACCTGATGGACAGAGTAAACTCAACCTCTTCACAAGTTGACAGGAGATTATGTAACTACCACAGACCACCCCTTGTCAACTTAACATTTTTATACAACTTTTTAACCATACATAATTTTAACTAAACAATAATAAAGGCATATCTGTGCCTAACAGGATAAAACAGAAATGCATACAGCTCACTAAGTGCCACAGCCTCATTTAAACATAATATTCTATAATTTAACAACACAATATTCTTTGTCTAACAATTGCAGTTAAGTGATAACCTACCACAATCCTATGAAGACATTCCCCTACCTGTGAAAGTTTGTGAGTCAGCACCTCATGCTTTTATCCACCCCATTTTGGACATCAAATTTCTATACTGCCCATTTCCATCAACCCAATGCTCTGAGAAGACAATTATATTGTTTGATGTGAAGAATTTTCACTCCAGTTGAAACCTTATGAAGTCCACATCCGTAAGCAAAGCCAAATCAGGACAGGCTGTCCATACAGTCAGCAGCAACATGCACCAATTCACAGGCTCAAAAATTTTCTCTTCATCTGGTCAGGTTCTGGTCTTTATTGCTGCAGTTCTGGTCAACTCAATGTGGGTTTCCTCCCTTAGCATCACCAGGGTACCCACTGGATGCCTCACCTTTAGACCATGGACCCCATCACAAATTATCAACAACCCTAGTCCGCTTGGACTAGGTTATGAACTTCAGACCAGTCAACGTGCTCTCATCTTTGTATCTAGTTCCTGCAAACCAGGTCCATGGATGTCCATGGCCAGACTCAACCTGTCTCTTTATTGCTGCATTTCTCTCACTTCCACTCAACAAATGGATCTAGGTGGTCACCTAGCAAGCATTTCAGCCTTCTTAGAGTTCTTTTTAATGTTCAGTCCTGGAAAGGAGAGTTTCTTTATTTCTCCAAAATTTTTCTCCAACTTTCTTCTAATACAAACCACTAGTTCAAAATTAAAAAAAAAAAGAGGTTCCTTTTTTCCCTTCAATCAGTCAACAGCATCCCCTTGGGCAAGTCTCTTTGAAAACAAATGTCCAGAGTACTCCAAAGCACTGGGTGGGGCTTACCATTTCAGAGCCTCTTTGCAGGCTTGCCCTAAACCCACTTAAAGCTCCAATTCTAATGGGTGCAGGAAAGTGCTCTTGTGTTAGTAAAGGTGTATTAGAGGAAAAAAATCCAGAGAGACACGTGTGTGTAAGAGAGAGTTTTCTATTAAAGAGTAATTGTATATTATGAAAATATCCCAGCCCAGTCCAGATCAAGTCCATAAATTCAATAGTACCCCATATGTCTGATAACAGTTTATAAATTCTTCTTCAGATACATACAACACATATGATGACAGTGGAGGAAGATCACAGGCCAGTGGGTAGAAAGTCTTGTGAATCCAGTGGCTGTGGAAGTGTCTCAGTGCTGGTGTGGGTCTCCATGTGGCACCTCTAGCTCCAAGGCTCTGGCTCGATCAGTATAGCTCCATGTGACTTATCAATAGAAATGTCTCACAGGGAAACAAGCAGAGAGTCTCTGTGTATCTGGCCTCCAGTAAGCTATTTCTCTCCTTGGCACCTCCAAATGAAGTCATCAAGTAGCAACCTGCTTGACAGGCTAGATTCTACTCCTTCACAAGTTGACACCAGATTATGTAACTACCACAGTTTACAAACTCTCTATTTTCATACTTCCCAATTAGAATTTCTATCAATCATTATCTCAATAACAAGAGGCAGGAGAAAACAGTATAAACCTAGTACAGCCAGATCCTGAGCTCAATTCTTAAAAGAGTCACATCCAATCCTTATCTATTTTATCATAATCCTTATCTAAACTACTCCAGTGATTTGAAATCTTGCCTTAGCCTAGCTATGTGCATTGCCTCAAACCAGGGTTGGGCCTTGTCAGCCATTTTAACCTCTGTCAGCCATTTTCACTAAGCAGATATGAGAAATTCAAGGGGTGATTTCACCTCATGAGCTCAAAATAGACATTAATCACTTTCATTTTTACCATTTGACACGGGAATAACCAAAAACAAAACAAAAAATCTTTAACTTTCCATATTTTCCCCATAAAACAACTCAGTAAACTGCATGGACGTATCTGATCTCAGGCTAGCCAAAGAAGAAAACTACCATGAGGCATGGGTCAGACAAGCATCCACTCTCCATCTTCATGGCTTGTTTCTCTCCCAAGGTTCCATAATGTGTTAATCCATGTTGACTAGAGAAACAAATCTAGAGACACATATGTTTGAAAGAGAGAGTTGTATATCAAAGAGTAATTATATATTAAGAAAACATCCAATCCCAATCCAGATCAAGTCCATATGCCCAATATTAGCCATATGTCCGATACCAGACTGTAAATTTCTCTTCATACACACACAATACATGCAATGACAGCGAGTTCAGAAAGATCACAGGCTGATGGGTGGAAAGTCTTGTGAATCTAATGACAGTAGAAGTATCTCAGCACTGGCAGTGGTCTCCATGTGGCTCCTCCAGCTCCAGGGTGCTGGTTCCATCAGCATAGCTCCATGTGGCTTGTCAACAAGAATGTCTTCCAGGGAGAGAAACAGAGAATGTACCTAACCTCCAGTGAGCTATTTATCTTCTGTGCACCTCCAAATGAGGTCATCAAGCTGTGTCCTGATAAACAGGCTAGATTCCACCCCTTCACAAATTGAGAGGAGATAACATAATTGCCAACTCCCCCCACCCCCCAGCACATCAAGTCCTCTGCTATGATTGTTCAATGTGTCACATCTATTCTTGAGATATGCTCAAAATTCAAGTGGGGTAGACTGAAGGTTGTATTTTGGCTCCTCTGGATTTGCTTTAATTTTCTTCAGCTTTATCCTGAACTTACATATGAGTAGTAGATGGTCTGTTACAGAGTGGGCTACTCATCTGGTTTTGACTGCTAATATTGAGCTTCTCCATTATGTGTTTCCACAGATGCAGTCAGTTAGATTTTTGTGTTTACAGTCACTCATGGGAAAATCCTACCAATGTCTTCCCCCTCTTTCTTATCAGACCCATGCTGGTAGAAATCACTTATTGTTTACATTTCCTATCCCGGAGCAATCAAATGAATACATATCTCTTCACCCCAAAATAATAATCAATTCTTTACCCCTGGACTATATCTTACATGTGTACAGTGTACATATGACCTGAGGTCTCTGGCAGGAGGTTTCTAGTAAGCATGACTTCCTACTAATCTTAATCAGATCGGCTTTTTTCAAAGCCACTCAAGAAGCAGCTTCCCTTCTCTGAGATGTAGCATATCATTACTAACACTCATCAAAAATAACAGTAACTAAGATAACCAGTAACAAAGAGTGAGTCCCATTTCAAGCCTTCTACTAAGGTCATATCTTAATCACATCCCCTTCCTGCTTCTTAACAGAAAATGCCCTTCAAAATGACACTAAAGCCAGTAGGAACACATCAGTATGTGTTTTACAATTAACATATCATGATCTTTTTACTCCTGTCATGTGTGTTAGGAAACCTGTAATTACTTATAACAAACTGTAATGCTTGTTATAATAACCAATAAAGCCACATCCAGATAGATAACGTGCAAATAAATTGAAAGGTGTTATTAAAATCAGATGATGTTTAAAATAATACTAAATCTGATTTTGTCATATCTCTATCAATAACAACTATGTAGTATTTTTGTTCCTAGAGTAGTCACTATCATGAGTGTGTTTCTGTAGATATGTCTGAAAATGGACAGTAGAAGAGAAAAGTAGATTTGGGAGATTATATATGCACAGTTCATGCATTTGAGCATGATGATCAAGCACAAGTAAAATGAGATAAAGAGCTAGAAAGAGTAAACTAATAAATTTAGTTGTGTAAGTATAGATGCATGTACATACTTTCAAATGCTTACCTCTCAGTGGATTAGAAGTGATGGCGATAATTTGAATCATATGGCTGTCATGTGCTATTTTAAAAAACATTAAAAATGTATTCTAATCACACATAAATTGCATAAATTTATTAATTTATATGTTGTTTATGAATTCACACTTATGTATAAATTACACAAATTGCATAAATTAAAATATTAACTATATGGCTTTTAATCTGTACACCGTTTGTTAAATCTTGGTTATATTTTCCCACAGAATTGTATTATTTTTCTCATTCATTTATCACAAATAATCCAATAAAAATTTAATATAATTTACAATGTTTTCTTATTTTTTTGACAATGAGAAAGTTAATGATACCCTTTTGTATTAAGTTTCTTTCTGATATGAATATTTAAACCAGTTTATTAAAGTTTTCTTCAAACTCATAATTATAAAATAGCAATATCATGATTTTAATATATCTATTATCCATCTTTAACAATTACTAATAGCATGATATTTTTATTCATTGTATATATGTGTTAAAGCAAATTTTACTTTTAATTAATAAAATAAAACTGCATTTGAGTACCAAATTTTGTTCATCTTCACATCTATAAAATTAGTGCAATAATTTGCAATAAATACTTTATTGCTAACATTGTACATATTCAAGTACCTATATGTTTCTATACTTATTCCCAAAGGGAAAGTGCTTTATGTTTTTATAATTGATATATGTATATCCATGCATTCTTTTGGAACATCGGTGGTTTGATGGGAGAACTTGCCTTTAAGAGGGATACCCCAATTTCCATTCTGACCAATATATCCCATGTGCAGCCACCAGCCAACTCAGATAAATTTTTATTTATTGCTCAAGTATGAAGTACTTCTTTAAAATTCATATATAAAAAAATCTGGATATTAGGAATTGCTCAAGATGGGGATGAATATTTGGAGATCATGATACTATGTCTTGCCATTATATTTGTTTGAAAATAATCTTAATGAAAAGTTTAAATATTGCATAAGGCTAGGATGCTGAAGAGGCTTGAGCAGAACATCCAAACTAAGATAGCTTAGGAAGATACATCTCGCAACTACTCCGAAACTCTCACCAGTGAAATTGATTCTCACCAATAATATGATTCTTAATTAATTATGAGGATGGTCCAGGACTAGGCAATATATTATTCTATTGTACAAAAAGTCACCATGAGTAAGGGGGCGGGTGCACTGGACAAGAGTTAGCAGCTGCATGCATACTTTATTACCTACTCATTTGATTGTATGCTCTTCTTAAAGCACACAAAGAAAGGCATTAAACTCCTTCCAAGAAATTTTATATAGCTTATAAAGTATACATAAAGAAGTGAGTAGCTGTAATGGGCTCTTGTTATTAGAAAGGGAAATATTTGATGAAAATATAGAACTTCAGTATAAATAGATGCATTCATGGCTGTGATACAATACGTAGATTTACCTTTGAGATCCTGAGGCTTCGGTTATGAGACATATTGGTACTGAATAACTTCAAGTCTCTTAGTATTAGAAAATGCACCTACTTCAGAGAATGCGACCTGGCTCAAGGCCATAGTACTTTCCAGAGCAGCCAATATGAAATGACTGCCTGAGGATGGGCCCAGCGTCCTAGACACATGGCATTACTGACTGTCTCAGCTGGGACATCCTCCTTCCAATGCTCTTCAAGAGCTGGCTG
The DNA here is from genome assembly GCF_050624435.1 of Tenrec ecaudatus. Lineage (NCBI taxonomy): Eukaryota > Metazoa > Chordata > Mammalia > Afrosoricida > Tenrecidae > Tenrec > Tenrec ecaudatus. The sequence continues at coordinate 240,766,627 of NC_134531.1, forward strand.
AAGCCTCTGCTGAGTCTGCATCACAATCCACTTTCTTTTTCGCCCAGTGTTGCTTCCTTTGATTCCATTCCAAAGGAGCAGATTCCAGAGCACTCCCCAGGAAGCTGGCTGCATGTTAATATCCAAATTAAATCTATTTCTAGGAAAAGCAATTTGTGACATTAAAAAGAAGAGTGATCAGGGGATTTGAAGCAGATGGTGTTCGATGAACAAAATAGAGACAGAGATGGTTTCTAGTATTCTAGGGAGAGAAATTTATTTAATTTAAAAGAGTAGCTTATGCTAATTTTTTTCTCTCCAAATTATGAATCACTTGCGTCAAAGAATATCATCCAAATCTGTACTCGTGTGTGTGTGTGTGTGTGTGTGTGTGTGTGTGCTGGAAAGAATGGTAGAATAGTTGTAATTGATTCTGCAATCTACCTGTTTAATAAGTCCTCTGGGAGAATCTATACATTCTAATAAGATGCAATGATTTGCAGAACATAAAGTAGTGAAGGTGGGTTGTCTCTGGAGCCCATGTCATAGTCTAGTAAGTTTTTATAATGTTATTTTTTTGCATTCATTCATTGATAATTATTTAAGATACATTTATTTTCCTTTCCTCTTTCATTAGTATTATAAATGAGGTTGTGTTTTCTGTTAGAATCTCATGAAAATGTTGCCAAATAACAGGATCTCACATCTGCACCCAGCAGGAAGGGCTACATGATGTCTAGACAGAGACATGATGATTAATGGGAGTCTATATCATTTATTATTTCATAGAGGGTGATGGTGTCTTCATAGGCATGATTGATAGTAGCCTCATGTTAAGAGAAACATGGGATAGTTATAGGAAGTCTAAACAGGGGTGTTTGGGTGCAGATGGGTGCTGTGTAACAAACCAGATGAGTGGTGCGATGACTGGCCCTGTTTGGTCTGCAAGCTGTTTTTTATCTCTAAACTATCATTGTTTACATTTCAGAGAAACTCACTCCAGCAAACTGCCTTATCCTAGCTCCCAAATCAACTAGATTCTCGCCAACTTTCACTAACTACAGGAGAAAAAGAGAAACCCAAGTTTTCTCCATCACCTTCCCTATCCCTATGGAATTGAATCTCTTTTATCCTCCTGGAGACCCAAAGTATTTACATATAGATACTGTAAGAACACTGTAGATCTTGCTCTACAGCTTTTTCCTACGACTAATATGTGGTCATGCAACCCTTGATGTATTTCTTAGGTTCTGTGTCACCTGTAACCATCCCCTGCATTAAATCTCTTTGCATTCAGTGCATTGGCTGTTTTTTTTATATTTTATTTTCTGGTCAGATATTGAATGACATGCAGAGAGAAATAGCTGAGGCAGTTCAAAGACTCCAACTGTTTTTTACTGTAATAGAGACAAAACCAAACCAAAACAAGAATAAAACCTTAAAACTGTATAATCCTTTTCTGATTATAAACATAAAGATGGTGAATTTGATGAAATATTAGCTACAAGGGTCCCAGAACGCAGATCCAGTTATAAAGCTGTTGCGTCCTTAATCTAAATTGATTCTTCAAATTATTCTAACATATTACTCTTATTGATCTAATATAAAATAAACAGCAATCCAATTATTACCCAAGCTTATAACCTTTATAATCTTTGACAACAAGGGATTATTTTTGAAGTCTGGAATTTAGGTCTCAAAAGTAAAAACTAATATGGCTGATATACATGTTTCATATTTTTATCGCTTTGATATTTTTAAAAAATACAGGTGTAAGTTGTAGTACTGGTCTTGTTGGGAAAAAAAGCAAATTAGTAAACATTAAAATCAAACAACAATTGGGAAATTGTTATGACCTCAGAATATTTTAAGCCACATATTCAATGTAGTAAAAGTACATAAAATTATAAGAAAATATTTTTTTGAACAATGTCTTATCATATAGGAAAATCTCTAAAAATAAGTGACAACATTATAAACTGACAAAACGATCTGAACTCAACTAAACAATTGACTATTTTTGGTAAAAGTAAAGGACCTGAAGACTTCTGTTATAAGACTGTTTCAAGGTTGGATTTTTAAAACAAAGGGTTTATATTTACAGCTAAGACTAAAATCAATGAGAAAGATGAATATATATGATTAGATATCAGGGTATGAAAAAACTAAATTTAAATGACTGTATAACACTTTAAGTTAAATATGTTGATTTCTATGCATTTTTGTATGTATGCGTAATTTGATTTGTTGAGATCATCAGTATTTATTTATTTTCTAAGGAATCCATCTACTATCAACTTTTGAAAACCAGATTACCTTTGGATTAACTCTCAAGTATAGTTATCCCGTGTGTGTTGGAGTAATCTGCAACTCATATTTTGGAAGTAGATCTTAAAGGCTTTCTTCTCAAGTTCCTTAAAGTGGTCTCAAGCCTCCAACCATTCAGTTAACAACTGAGCGTTTTCACTGCTTCATCAACTCATCATACCCTGAAAAATAACCAGGTAGCTAAATATTATATATAACTTCAAACATTTTCTTACATTTTGGTACAACATTTGTTAAAAATTTTTCTAACCTAATTTTTATGACATCCAAATAATAATATTTGTAAACTAAGAGTAATAAAATAATATTTGTTAGAAATAATATTTGTAAACTGAGTAATTAAATGAGTTTTCCTTTAATTTTTAACTAGAGATTAAAAAGCAAATTTTCAATTGGCTCAATTCTCTACAGAAATTTGAAATGTTTTATCAAAAGGAAAATAAAAGACAGTATTAGACAGTAATAGGAAAAACATTGATGAGTATTTTAAAGCTTTTCTAGACTTATTATCAGATGGCTATTTTTGTAGTTGGATGCCACCAAATCTATCACAACTGACAACCACTCCTAGAGATCTGAAGTTCAACAGAACAAAGCATTACCCAACCCTGCTCATTCCTAACAGTTGTTCTTAGACCTGAGTCCATTGTGGCAAACACTTTGTCAACCGATCTACATAAAGGGCTTCCTTTGGTTGTTTTACAGAATCTCTGCAAGCATTAAGTTTGATATCTTTTTCCAGGGACTGCTTTTCCAGATAACATTCCTAAACTATCTGAGATTGTTGGGTAGCTAGAGACAGGACCGAGGGTTGTTCCTCTCCATACCAAGCCCCCCCCCCCCCGACAGGAAGTGGGAAGCCAATAAAGCAGTGATTCCCAACCTTCCTAATGCTGTGACCCTGTAATACAGTTCCTCATGTTGTGGTGACCCCCAACCATAAAATGATTTTCATTGCTACTTCATAGTGGTCATTTTGCAACTGTTATGAATCAGGTGACCCCTGTGAAGGGGTCATGACCCCCAAAGTAATCACAACGCACAATTTTGAGAACCACGGCAGTAAAAGGCTAACACCAATTCAGTCCCTGAGCTGGGAAGGTGGTATACCTGAGTAGGCCCAACTAGGCCAAGTGGGCTTAATCAGGGAATAGGATCACCCAGTACCACGGACCATGCCTCCCAGCCTAGCCCCTAAGGTCAGAACCTGGAGACCCCCTTTTTCTTTCCAGCTGCTCCTCAGCCTTCTGTTTGGCTCCACCATGGTCTCTCTGGCCTCAGGCCACCATGTGTGGGTGTGCAGTCCCATGAGGTTGCCTGTGTAAATGTAAAACCTGAAACTTCTTCTGTTCTTCATAAAAACACACTTGGATCACAAAACAGGCTTTGGCGTGCATTCTTTCTTGTGGGGAGCCAAGAACCAGCTATTTTCCACCTGAGAATCCTAACAAGATGATGTTTTACCTTCCTCATTTTTGAGAAGCACCTCCGAGATGTATCTGCTCTTCTGAAAGCCCAAGGTACTTTCCACATTTTTTGCCAACACCCTAAGAAACATGCATCAATGTCTCCCCGATCTTCCACATTTATTGTCCAACTTTCACAGATATAGGAGGCAACGGAAATATGAGGGAGACTCATCTTCGTCCTTAAGGTGGCATCTGTGCTCTTCAACACTTTGCATAAGTTTTGTTCAGCAGATTTGTCCAAATAACTCATTCTTTAATTTCTTGACTGTTGGGTCCATGAGCATTGATTGTGGATCTAGGGGAAATAAAATCCTTGATCGCTTCAAAGTTTTCCATATTTATCATGATGTTGTCCACTAGTCCACTTATGAGGATTTTCATATTGTTTACACTGAGTTGCAATTTAGAATGTGAACTACAGACTCCATCAGCAGGCGCCTCGATCCTCTTCATTACTGCAAGGAAGGAGGTTGCTAATAACCCCTCTTCACATCTTGATTCTTCCTTCTTTTTCCATGTAGTCCAACTTTACAAATCATTTGCTCAGCATATAGATTGAGTAATCATGGTGAAATGATATAATAATGGTCTGACATTTTTACTTTATACCATGTAATATTCCCTTGTTACACTTAAAAGATGGCCATGTACACATTCCATATGAACACAGTGAAATGTTTCAGAATTCTCATTATTTGCAATGCTGCCCACGGCTTGTTATGATCTACACAGTCAAATGCCTTTTCATAGTCAATTAAACACAATAAGTATTTTTCTTATTATTCTCTGCTTTTACTCAAGAACAAACAGGAGTCTTTGTTCCTTGTCCTTTCCGAATAGTGTTTAAAACTCTGGAAGCATCATGTCAATGTTCTGTTGTAATAGTTTTTAATTACCCTTGCAAAATGGTGCTTACATGTGATATCAATGATAGTATTTTATAAATTATGCAGCCTACTGAATCAAATTCTTTGAAATTGAGAAAGATATAAAAATCCAGTTGGATGGCAAGATAACTGTCTTCCAAATTTCTTAGCATAGACTAGGGAGTGTGTAGTTCTTCATCTGTTTGTAGGATCATTTGAATTGACACTCTGTCCATTCCTGGAAGTTTGTTACTTCTTAATGCTTTCAGTGCAGTTTGGAATTATCTTTTCAATGTCATTGGTTTCTGATAATATGCTGTCTTGAAATTACTGAATATCCACCAATTCCTTTTGGTGAATGGCCTTGTATAATTCCTCCATCTTCTTTTGATACTTCCTGCATCATTCAACACTTTCCAATGAAGTTCTTCAGTTATGTTACTCAAAGTTTGACTTTTTTCTAAATTTATCTCAGCTTTAGATAATATGAATGTGTTCCTTCCCCTTTACATTCTAACTACAGATCTTTTCATCTTAATTCTTTTTTTATGTTTTCTTTTCCCCACCATCTTATTGGGAGCTTTACAGATATTATAACAATCTATAGTCCAATTAGATCAAGCATGATTGTACAATTGTTGCCACCATCAAATTCAAAACAATTTATTTCTTCTTGCGCTCTTTGGTATCAGCTCCCTTCCACAACCCTCCCCCTCAAGAACCCTGTATCTTACACCATCCAATGTATTTGTTCCCCTCCTATTCTCTTATTTGTTCCCTTCACGTGGAATTATATAGTCATCATTGCTATCGGTTCCTCCTTCCTCCCTTTCCACCTTCTCTCTTTCTGTACCCTCAGGGAATCGTTGCTCCACATGCATGGGATATATTTTCATTTGTGAAGGTTCCTTTTGGTTTCTTATATGAATATTTTCTAATTTTCCTCCTATGGATATTTTTTGAGGGGAGTAAGGAATAGGTATATCCCTTGATATTTCAGTTTATGCTCGGCAATTGTGAAGGGTACTATCTTCTTGATTTTTTGTCTGTAATCCCCTCAGTTGTATATAGCAATCTGATTGATTTCTGCTTGTTGATCTTGTATCTTGCCACTCTACCTATTGTTCTAATTCTTTCAGTTATCCGATTGTGGAGCCTTTGGAGTTCTCAAGGTATACAATTATAGCATCTGCAAACAATGATGCCTTCACTTATTCTTTCCCCAGGCATATACTTTTGATAACCTTCTCATGCCTTATATTATTAACTAGGACCTCCAGGATGATATTGAATAAAAGCGGGGACAAGGGACCTCCTTGACTCGTTCCCTTTTTCTGTGGGGATGTTTTCGACTTTTTTCCATTGATTGTAAAGCTGGGTGTTGGATTTTCATATGTAGATTTAAATATTGAGGTATTTTCCTTCTGGTCCTATCTTTTTAGTGTCTTAATCAGGAATGGGTGTTGAATGTTATTGAATGCTTTTTCTAAGTCTAATGGTATTATCATGTAATGCTGTCTTTTTTCTACTCAATGTGGTGAATGATGTTGATGGATTTTCTAATGTTGTACCAACCCTGCATCCCTGGTATGTATTCCATTTGGACATGATGGATTATTTTCCTTATATACTTGTGTATTCTATTGGTCAATATTTTAAGAACTTTTGCATCTGTTTTCATTAGAGATATCATCCTGTAGTTCTAATTCTTGTCATATTCTTGCCTAGTTTTGCTACCAGTGTTATATTAGCTACATAGAATGTGCTTGGGAGTTAACCATCTTTTTCTGTGCTCTGGAAGAGCTTGTGTAACATTGGTGTCAAAAAAAAACAAACAAACAAAAACAAAACAAAACAAAAAAAAAACATTGGTGTCAGTTCTTCCTAGAATGCTCGGTAGAATTATCATGTGAAGCTAGCTGGGCCAGTGGTCTTTTTAGTTGGTACTTCCTTATCTGTTTCTTCTTTGGCTCTGGTCCTGTTCAAGTTCTTGACATCTGTAAGGGATAATCTGGGGAGGGTTTGTTCTTCCAGGTGTTTGTCCATCTCTTCCAAGTTGTTGTATTCCTTGGAGTACAGCCCTGTTCAATACTGTATAATTAGTCCTTTAATTTCTTTGGGGTCGATTGTAATTTCCCCTGTTTCATCCCTCAACCTGGATATTAGCATCTGCTCCTGCTTATCTTTTGTTAGTTTTGCCAATGGTTTGTTGATTCTGTCCATCTTTTCAAAGAGCCAACTTTGCTGAATTAATTTTCTCCTTTGGTTTTCCCAATTGCTTATATATCGCTGATTTTTATAATTTTTCTTTTGCTATTAGAAGAATTATTGTATTGACTTTGTTCAAGCTGCTGAATATTTTGTGAGAGGGTATCCACCATAAATTTCTCTTCCTTCTTCATATGTGTATTTTTCATCGTCAAGCATGATAATTGCCTTTGCTGTATCCCTAAGATTTTGGTATGCTGTGTTCTCATTCTCATTAATTTCCAGAAACTTCCTGATTTCATCTATTTGGTCCAATATCCAGACCTCTTGGAGAAGCAATTTATTCATCCTCAAAGTATTTGCCCTAATTTTTGAACTTTTTTTGTTGACATCCAGGTTTATGGTATAGTGGTCAGAGAAGGAAATCGGAGTGACCTCTATATGTTTGAATTTGCTCAAAATTGACTTGTATCCCAGCATGTGGTCTATGTTCAAATATGAGTCATGTAAGCTTGAAAAGAATGTGAATATTTTTGCAGTTGGGTAGAGAGTTCTGAATATGTGTATCAGGTCAAGTAGACTTCTTGTAGAGCTTCTTTCCCGCTGATCTGTTCTCAGAGAGTGGTGTATTGAAGTCTCCTACTATGGATATTGATCTGATGATTTCTTTTTTCATATTTCAGAGGATTTCATTGAAGAATTTTGCAGATCTCCTGTTGGGCAGGTTTATGTTTATTTGCTCACCGACTCTTGATTACTGATCCCTTAGGCATCATATAATGCCCATGCTTATCTCTTGTTATGCCCCTTACCTTGAAGTCCATTTTATCTGAAATCTGAATTGCGACTCCTGCTTGTTTTGTAGGTTTCCTTTAGCCACTTATACATTCTGCCAACCTTTGATCCTATTTTTGACTGTGAGCTTCAGATGTGTTTCTTATAGACAACAGATTGCTAGATTTTGTTTCCAAATCCACTCTGCAAGTTTTTTATTTTTAATAGGGCAATTTAATACATTGACTTCAGCGTTATTACATTCATCTGTGGATTATTTGCTATCTGATAGGCCTTTTCCTCCCTCCCTACTTAACCTTGAGTTATGTGTGGTAGAACTCATTCTGGCCTTCATTTCACCATTGGTTCAAAAACATCTTGGGCATTGCTTTCAGTGATCTGATTTTGGATAGAGTTAAACCACATGGTGGTCTCATGTTTGTACTCTGTGGATATTGGTCTTTTGACCAAAATTAGTTGGAAAGTAAAATTTTTGTTGATATGGAAAAACCCTTACCTCTCCATCTATATTGATGGACAATTTGGAAGAATATAGGATTAGGTTATCAGTATTTTCCTTCAACTTTCGGAAGATGCTATTCCATTCTCCCCTCTTCTTCATGATTTCTGCTGATGAGCGTATTTTAATTATCCTTATATGTGACTTTTTTTCCCCTGAAGTTTTTCTTATGATTTTCTCCTTTTCCTCAATTTTGGATAGCTTAACGACTAAGGGCCCTGGAACGTTCTTCTTGGGGTTCAGTTGAATTGGTGACCTTTCTGCTTCCTGGATAGTTGTGTGATTCTCTTTCACCAATATGGGGAAATTATCTTCCAGGAATTCCCTTGCTATCTTGGCTATTTATTATTTCCTATGTCTTGTTCCAGCAACCCAAATATTCTAATACTCCTCTTCATAGCATTACTCGTTGTTCTCAGGCTTTCTTCAGCTTTAGGTGACCAGATGTCCCGCTTTTGGCGAGACAGTCCCAATTTTTAACAATTTTTCCTGCATCCTGCGGTGTTTTAAAAAAGTCCCAATTTTTAGAAAGAATGCACAACAAGCTAGAGTATACGGTTTTCGGCTGCCATGTGGCTATTTTGCCAGGATATGAGTTTTACCAACAGTGTCCCGCTGGTGGCCCACTTTACCAATGTTAAAATCTGGACTTGTCTGATTGTCTTTCATGATTATTATGTTGAAGGCCATTAAGACTCGGCTTAGAAATGGCTGAGAAGTCTCATGACCTATGTGTCAGTATTTGCTGATTTCTTCTGTGACTTTACATTTTGAACAGACTGTCAAGGACAAGAAAATATGCAAGGTTTGGGAAAAACAGGTTGTTTAATTTTCTCAAGGATGTCTGGATTGGCAGAGGATAGAGTTGCTATTTGTATCAAATGTGCTTGCTTAACAATGAGATAATTAACTCCGGGTTGTTTCTGCATGGATGTAAGGAGTGTGTAGAATAAACTCGAGTTCTTCGTCGGCTGACTCCGACATTGTTAAATTCTGCTTATATGATTCTCTATCTCTTCTAGTCTGGCAGTAGTGTCTTTTACTGTTCACTCTGCTTCTGCTTCATATTCCATTTAACTCTTGTATATCTGTTTAGTAGGGAGATTCTATCCTCTCTATTTTTTCATCCTTTTTCTGTTTTTATTCCCACATATCCTTTATTACACCCTGTATTACTCTAAGCAGCATACTGAAGATTTATTACTGTTGTGGTTCAAACGTTGCTTCTTTTATGCATGTCCCTGGACTCATATCTTCTGACATTGTGCTTTGCTTCTTTTGCTTTCTTGTAGTGGATATTGGTGTGAGTTATCTGCATGGCATTTTGGTGGCATTCAGTGTCATTTTTTCTGTCAAGCCCAGGAGCCCTGTGAATTCTTTCTCAAAGGCTAGTATGTTTGATTCTATGTACTACCTGTAGCCAGCTGTGCTGCAGGATCCTGTTGTGTCTCTATCTCACTTGGGTTTTGATCTCTCCCTAGGCAGCCAGGATTCTCTATTTAGTCGCCAGTTTGTGTAGACCTGATAGGCAGCATGGGCGAATTAGTCTCAGGAAGTGGTGGTGGTTTAGGGCACACTATTTGCATGGAAAGAGTGAGGCTAGGGTCCTGGAGTGTGTGTGAGACACAGGTTACCAGTGTGAGGAACTGTATGGTGGTGGGGTGCAGAAAGGGGTGACCTGAACGGCACTGGGGTGCTGGCTTTTGGCGGCAAGTACAGCCTGTGGGGGCAGAACCATGAGCCATGAGGCAGTGGTAGCAGATGGGACTATGGGATTTGAAGTGGTGATGGTGGGCAGAGCAGTACAGCTGAATATTGTGGCAGTGAGTGGAGGCAGTGGTGGCTGGCTATGGGGATCACAAGCTTAGACGTGGCAGCAGTAATGAGCAGGACTGGGGCAAGGACACAGTAGAGGGGGTGGGGTTGGGGCAGAGCCAGGGGTCACATGGGTATGGGGAGTGGATGTAGTCGGATGTGGTCTGGGGACCAGGCCACATGCGGCTGCAGCTCAGCTGAACACGGAGTTGGGGTAGGGGTCAGGGTGGGTCAACACTCTGGTGAAGGTTTGTCCACGCAGTGGTGCAGATCTCTGGGGTGTTGTACTGCCTCACTGTTCTCTCTGGACTATCCACTGAGCCTCCGTATCCCCAAATCTGTCAGATGCCCATGGGGCTCCCAAAGCAACCTCTACATTGCAACCATCTTATAATATCTTCTTGCCCAATGAAATTGTCTAGTCAACTCTTTCATGCTTTAGTTAGTCTACATTCAAGAACAAATTTCAGATTCTTTTCTAATATCCTTTTTTGTATCTTTTAAATGACCCTTTGCTTTCTTCATGTATGTTGTTCCTGATGCCATCCAACAACTGGTCACATCTGCAATAACTCATGTTCAGTACATCAAATTTGTTCTTGAGATGGCTATGGTAATTGTTACATAATCTGTTGTCTACTTGAGAATATGAATGTAGGGGTACACTTTAGCCTGTCAGTCAGGTCACGGCTTGATGAATTCACTTGGAGGCACTAGGAGATAAATAGCTTGTTGTCTCACTCCCTGGGAGACCCTGAAGCTGAGAAGACACTTGGAGCTACCCTGGAGCTGAGGAAGCCACATGGAAACCCCGGCCAGCACTGAGATCCAAAATACTTTCCACCTACTGGCCTATAATTAACCTGCACTTGGCATCATTGAATGTGTTTTATGAGTCTGAAGACCAATTTATAGATTGGTATCAGACATATGGGCTTATACTGGACTTATGGACTTGATCTGGACTGAGCTGGGATGTTTTCTCAATATTCAATTGCTCTTGCATATAACGCTCTTAAACATACACAAATCTTTCTGGGTTTGTTTCCTTAATATACCTGGACTAACACAGCTACTAAATTTTGGACTTGTACATTCAGGATCATATTTTCACTCTCAAAACAAGTAGTTGTGTTTTGTTTTTGTTTTTTTTTCAGATTCAGTCTTAACTGTGTGTTGTGATTGTTAAATGCCATTAAAGCATTTCCAACTCACAGTGACCCTGTGTACAACAGAAGGAAATACTGAAAAATTCTTTGACTTTTGCACAATTATTCTTATGTTTCAGCTAATTGTTACAGCTACTAGGCCCATCTTATCGAAGGTCCTCCTCTTTTTTGATGCCCCTCTATTTTACCAAGCATGAAGTCCTTCTCTAAGGACTTATCTCTCCTGACAGCATGTTGAAAGTGCTCTTGTTAAGTGATAGCAAGTAGGTTTCAACCCATAGTTATCCTATATACTGCACAGAAACACTGTGGAGCAGTGCCATCCTCACAATTGCTCTCGTTCCCATTATTTCAGACCTGATGCATTTATTTCCCTGAGGACATTCCTCTTTTTCACTGCTCCTCAACTTTACCAAACATAATGTCCTTCTCCAGGGATTGGTCTCAAAACATGTCAAAAGTATGTAAGACAAAGTTTTACCACCCTGCCTCTTATGAGCACTCTGGCCTTATTTTCTCCAAGACAATTTGATCTCCGTGTATTCCATTTCCAGAACTCTATGAGTAAAGTTGCCTTTTGTATTTTTCAAAAGAAGTGTTTGCTATGGACAAGTTGTCCTTCTTGCAAGATTTTATCATGCATTCTTCATCTTTGTTTCTATTACCAAATCCTTGTTTCCAACTACTGCTCCTTCCTGTTTCTAACATTTGCATTGCAATTATCAATAATTATTACTTCATCTTGATTACATTTTTCATCAATTAATGACTGAAGCCATTGGTAGAAATCTTAAATTTCTCTATCAAAGCTTTGTGTTGGTGTATATATTTCAACAACTTCGTCGGTAGAGTACGAGACCTAATCCAATGGTTGCGATTTTGTGCTCCACATTGGGCACCATTTGTGGTGGATACCAGCCCTTCACACTATCACGAGTCTGGTAGGCACAATCATAGTTATGATATATAAAAATTATAGTAAAGTCATAGAGAATAGAGAGATAGAAAAGAAAGTAAAATAAAGGAGTGTGACACATTTCATAGTAGCATGCTCACATCAGCCCTTCTTGGTGGTCCATGTGGAGAGAGGTTTATTTCTAACCAAAGCATATATATCTTTGGAAGCGTGTAAGCTCCCCTGATTACAGGTGATCACATATGCAACAGGAAGGGGTTGTGCCATAGGCAATACAAGCAAGAGGAGGGAGATTATCTAGGGGTGTACATGTAATGGGAAAGGAAGGGACTAGGGGTGTACATGTGACAAAATGGGCAGACCATAGACTCAATATAGCAGCCTCACCTTGGACTCCCTTGAGTGGGTTTGACCTCCCTGGGCTCTCCTTCAGGGAAACAATGTACTATCCTTATCAGGAGGGAGTGGACTTTCTTAGGGTGGGACAGACTATACAGTCTGATTTCTCTAGATGGCTGATAACCATTAGGGAGAATAGCCTCTGAGCTGCTTTCGTTGACCTCCAGGTGTACAGCCATTTACCACATGTAGCAGGCAGCATCTTAGGTTTGGCGTATACTTGGGGAGACACCTTGGGAGAAACTTTCCTGTATCCCACAAGATATAATCCTATCACAGACAACATTGAACTTTAAGACTGATTTTGAAATATTCTGTTTGACAAAGATTGAAATACCATTCCTTCTGATTTTGTTGTTCCTTGCATAGTAAAGAATATGATATCCTGAATCAAAATTGCAAGTGCAAGTCCATTTAAACTCACTAATTCCTAGGATATTGATCTTTATGTATTCCATTTAATTTCTGACAACTTTCAGTTTTCCTAAATTCATAATTTGCACATTCTAAGTTCTCAGTCTTTGCAGATTTATGCAGATTAGTTCTTCTTATCTTGAGTCTTCTCCTATCAGCAAGTGAATATCTTGAAAACTCCATTTTTAAAGGCTTTATTCCATTAACATCACTATAGACAACACCACTCTGAGAAAGTATCTCCCATGCAGTGACATGTTGTGTGCTCTCCAGCAAATGAGAACCATCTTCTGGCACTGTCTCAGACAATGCACTGTTTCCATTCATTATGTCTTCAATATCTGACAATGTCTCCAAGCTATGCCAAAGGTTTCCAGTGGCTACTTATGTTTTGGGAAGCCACGTCCTTCTTGGGGTTTTTTTAGTATGGAAGCTTTGCTGAAACTAATTTACTTTGGTTGCCCCTGCTGGCATTTGAAATTCCATAGATTTAACTTTCAGCATCACGGCAATGCACAAACCACCACAATATGACACACAAACAATGGAGCAGTCACTGGCCTTCCTGTTAAGTGGTGTCTAGCTTTGTTTCTATCAACAGGTCATATCTTTCAAGTACGGATCCTTTCTCTTAGTATCCAACTTTTGCATTCCATTGGCAATAATTTTCAACACATCTTTATTGTCTGTTGGATCCAGTTCAGGCTGAAGAAATTGATAGACTTCTTCATCTCTTGCTTTAGTGGATTAAATGTAAATTTTAATAATAATGGTATTACGTGGACTTCCTAGATATTATCCTCTCACAGGAAATATTATTCTTGAAAGCATATTTTGCAATGTTCTTCTGACAGCAAATATGCACTCCTTTTTCTTGTATTTGCTATTCCTCAAATAGTAAACCTCATGCTTGTAAGTCCCAACATTGTCAAGTCCATTCCATTTATGGAATACCTCAGTTAATTAAGGTTAATAACCAGAATTTAGATCTTTATGTGCTCCCACAGAAGATAATTCATATTTCCATAATCATCCACATAACTGAAATGAATAATACTATAAATTCAGCATTTAACCATGAAAAGAAATTAAAAACCGCAATAGAGGTTCCAAATACTAGCTTAACAAAACTTGATTTATTTGGTCTTTGATGTAATATGTCTTATACACATATATAAGGAGATCATTTAAATTACTTATTGTTTGTAAAAGATTTGCTCATATTTGACATGAAAGGAAGAAATCATGTATAATTGTTTACACCTATATGTAATATATTTACAACAGCATGTTATTATTAACTTAATTCACCGAGTCTTTAAAAAATGTTTTCTCATGATGAAAGATGTTCCAAGAAGGATGCCTTACTTGATGAAATAAGTTTTGAATATCTTCCTAATATATTTTCTACTTATATAGTCACTAATCCTATTGTTATTTTAATGGTCATAATAAATCCTATACTATAATTTTTTAATTAAAAAGCTATTATATTTGTTAGAGTGACACCCACTTTTCTTTGAGTCAGAAAATCTATTTTGTGACATAAATATTGTGCTAATGGTTTTAAAAATACTTATTCATGAAGTCTATTATATCATAGATTACTCACTTAGAGTTAAGTCATATTTTGTGTATTTTTGAAAACATGGCTTGTCTATTTTCATAACTAGAATAATCATGTTAAGTTAAAGCTCCAAAAAGCAAGCACATTTTTATACTTTCTTTTACTAAAAACATATAAAAACAAAAACCAAAAAACTTCAGAAAGTATAATGTATTTATTTCCCACACAAGAAACAATTTTTGAAATATTCCTAAATAGAAGGGATTTTAATTGTCTACTGGTTGTATAATAAATTTGATTATATTAATAAAGGTCATCTTCATAATTAATTTAAATGATTAATGGTTAAAATGCTTTTAAAGGAACCCCTTTGGGATCATACTAATAGTGTTTTACTGAATAAAATCATTTCCTTTTCCCTTGGTTCCATTTCCAAAATCATGGTGCTCATAGAAGTAGTAAAATTGATAGCAGTTCACTAAGATCCAGTTTATTCATATAATGGAATATGAAAAGTCTCATTGTTTATAACTTTTAAAAGAATATGATGGCACCCATCTACTCATTACTTTTCAAACTTCAGATAAGTAAGTCATTATCACTCGCAAAGCAATACATGACTATAACTTAGTTGTTTGAATACAGATTTCAGGTAATTGAATAAAATAGTGTATATATTTTGTATACACACAGATATAAATTTCCCATCTACCCAACTTTGTTAAACGGTAATCACCCTAGCCTGATGTGAGATTAAAATTTCACAAACACTAGTTTTCAAACAAAAATCTATAAATCATTTTATTAAATGTGATCAGCATAGTTTTAAAAATAACATCTTCATGAATGTCTTAATGGATTTTGTTGCTTTTAGTTACCATCAAGTCCATTATGATTCAGGTTGACCTTGTGTGTGCCCAGTTGTTCTCCATAAAATTTTTAAGACTGACTTTTGGAAGTAATTGAGTACTTAACCAATTGTTCTCCATGACACAAGATAATTCTATTTATCCAATTAAATCAGAAATTTTTACATATAAAAAAATCCATAAAAGTTAGTTAAGGAATCTATAATTAAATGTGTAGATTAAATTTTCTTTCTGAAAACAGATGGAACTGGAAAATTAATATATGTAATTATTTTAAAAACACATTTGGCTGGGATCCTTAAAACATAATGTATGGGGTGGTGTCTCAGAGCTCTAGATAATGTAACATATAGGAAGTCTTTTGCAAGAATAAACTATTTCATGAAAAAGAAGTCCGTGCTCCAGTTGAGCCTTCCACAGGAACTATTGAAATGAATAGAATTGTATGGAGTAGGATATTTTGGTTAACGGGAATTCCACTGGAGTTGAATAACCTCTCCTCGTGCACTGGAAGTACTCACTGGTTTCCATGGTATGCGCTCAGAATGCAAAAATGGTTAAGAAATCGGTGTACTTTCACTACTATTGTGAAAACTAAATAAGTATATATAACTTCCTATGGAGCCACTATTTAAGTAAAAGCTGGACCTGGAACAAAATTATAAAGTTGATTAACAAAGACAACACCCAACAACATTTAAATGTCTGCCAGCTTTAACTGTCACTGCTAGACCTAAAGTAGAGCAAAAATGGAGAAATTTAGTTTCAATGTAAGAGAACTTTTTGAATTATGAGAATTTAAAGTGTTAAGAATTTATCTGTGCTCTCATCTCTTTTCTCCTTTTATTTTTATTTCTCTCTCTGTGTTCCTGATATGGTACCCTGTAAAGAGCAGAGGCTCCGTCAAATAGTGCTGAATTAGGAATCTCAGAAGCTAGAACATGATTCTACAAAAGCAGCCTTTTAGAATTGTCAGTTTTATTAGGGCAAGCCTATTTCCAAGTAATAGACCTGGCACCTAAAATTCAGTACTGCCACACAGCAAATAGATGAGAGAAAATAAAATCGTGATAGATTAAGATTTATAGACAAATAATTTTCCACCTGATTTGTGTTGTATTGTCTTGAGTTGTAGTATTGTCTGTATATTTGCAGGTAATTTCAGTCACAATTTATGTCTTCATCTAATTTAAAACACATGCCTTCATAAAATGTCCAATTTCTTTATCTTACTATAAATAGTGGCATTTTCTCCCTTTCTTTATGAAGGAGTAGTTGACAAATAGCTGCTTTCTCACAATATATGTATATTTAAGGACTCTGCTAGCCATACAGGGCAGAGACATTCATTATAAACCCATGAAGATAGCAATCAATGAACACGAGCTATATTTTTCACTGTGGAGTATTTCAGCTATATAAGAAAATCGAAATCATTCTGACCCAGGAATCTAGAGACCTGCATCTCCTTCCCCCCCCCCCCCCCATAGACTTCATTATCTGCTCTGCACAAGAAAGATGACGTTAGGCAAAACCAAAGGCTCTGCGGGCCTTTGCTACTTTTGACATTTTATGGTCCTTTTCTGGGCCGTGTGCTATCTGAGACCAAGTATTTATGCTAAGATTTCATTTAAAAACAGTTTTATAATTTGTAAGTAATAGTTGATTTTTCACAAAACATAGTTTTGTAAATGTTTTGAAAAGCAGGAACTCTTACATGTATTTGCCTCTCTGTGGCTTCAACCCTCATTAACATATACTCACACACCAACAGACATGCTCACACTGACACACGTATAGATGCTGACAGATAATAGCAATAAAAATGAAAGGAAAATTTTGAACTATTCAAACCGCATAACACTTAGGATGTGATAGAAAATTAGTATTGAATTTTAATTGAAAGGAGATTTTGGGAACCAAAAACTAGGAAAAGGATGACTTCTCCAAGCTTAAACCGTTCTTGGAATGATAATAGGAAATAAAATAGAACTAGAAATGTTTTTTAAAACATTTTCAGCTCAGCAATTCATACCTATCATTTTAATTTAGCATTTCAAACACAGCTGAAAAACAACTTTAACATGCACTTTCTATTTCACTAAAATCCTGCCCTTTGGTATGTATTTAAGCTCTCAAACTTTCCCTCAACATGAAGTACTGACAGTTCCTTAAATAAGTGCTTAATTAAACTCTAATATTCATGCTGCTACCCAATATTTTTGCTTATTCTTCCTTCATTTCCTTGCTGATAACATATACAAAAGGGGGATTAAATTCAATGTAACCATTTGGAGGCTGTGTAAATGAAATCTACACTAATATTAATACTTAAGATGTGTTTGCTATTTACTATGAACTGACTAATGCATTCAGAGCAATTGAGCTTCTTTCTTCAGCACCAGTGCTTCTTGCTCATCTGCTAGCTTCTGAAAGGATGGACTTTTGACTAGTTCTTTCTGGTACAGTTTAGGAACAATTGTGGGTATGGACAGACCAGGGCAGTGTTTCTTTCGTCTGTCATAGGGTTGCGATTGGTTAGGGCCAACTGTAGGGTACCTAACAAAATAGGAGAGATTTATTCTATGAGTGGGGAATAGCTTAAATAGGCAGAGGTGAAGAATGTGAGACATTATTATTGGATTTCATTTAGTAAGTCCCACTTCACTGTGTACAAAAAAGTGAAAAAGAGTATTGCCCTGCCACCATCACAACTCAACTGCACTTTTTTTTTTGGCACCTTGTTTATCCATTGTTAAACTTTTACATGCATATGTGGCAATTGGAAATTTTATGGCTTGGATCAGGTGCATGGTAGTCCCCAAAGTAAAGACACGTATTTGCTGTTCAGCACTTTAAATAGATTTGTTAAGCACATTTCCTAAATAAATACATTTGATTTATTAACTGTTGCTATCATGCATATTGATTAGATTTTCAGACAAAGTGAAATCCTTTACAGCTTCATTTTTTTCTCCTTCATCATGGTTTCCCTAGTGGTGAAGTTTTGAGGATTTTTTTTTCCTTTTTTACATAGAAATGCCCATTTTGAAAACTGCAGTCATTTATCTCCATTATCAAGTGCTCCTAGTCCTCCTCATTTTCATCAAGTCAAATTGAGTTATCTTCATACCACAAGTTATTAATAATCCTTCCTCCAATCTTGATACTGCAATCTTCCTCATATAATTCAGAAACCCAGATTTTGAACTCAGCATAAAAGATAAGTAAGTATGGAGAAAGGATACAAACCTGAGACACACCTTCCTGATTTTACCCCATGCAGTTTCTTCTGGTTCTGTTATTACAACTATCTTTGTTCCGTGAAAATGTTAAACTTGAACACAAGGGAATGTTCTGGAATCCCCATCCTTCTCAATGCTACTGCTGGTTGGTTATAGGCCACACAGTCTAATGCCTGTGCACAGCCAAAACAACAACAATCCCAACCCCACACACGCATGTGTACATCCTCTGGTATTGTCTGCTTCAGAAAAATTCATCAGATGTCAGCAATGATATGCCTTGGATCCAGCTTGGATTTCTAGAAGCTTCATGTTGATGTACTGCTGCACTCATTGCTAAATTGTCTTTAGTATAATTTTTGTGCATGTAATACTAAGGACATAGCTCAATAATTTTCTGCATTTTTAAGAGTCGTTTTTATTTGCAATAGGTTCACATATGGAGCTCTTCCAGTCAGCTGTCCCGATAACAAGAAATTTGTCGCAGGAAATAAATTCTTCCAGTCCCCAAAACTTATTGACACTTTTCAATTAGTATTCTATCAATTCCCTGAGCCTTGTTTTTCACTATTGCCTTAATTTCAGCTTAGAATTATTTGTTCAGTATCAATCCTTTTGATCATAAGCTCCCTCTTGAAATAGTTAAGTGTCAACTCTGTTACAGTGCCTCTGTGTATGCTTTAAACCAACGTTTGATGCTTCCTGCATTGTTCAGTATTTTACCCATGGAATCCTTCAATATTACCATGTGAATTTTGGATTATTTCTTCCTTTTTTCATCTTAAGATATTTTGAAAGTATTCTTGCCTTTTGGTTTTCTATCTTCAAGTATTTCAACAATTCATTGTAACAGTACTTTTTTTTTCTCTAGATACCCTTTGGATTTTTCTGACTTGGTGTCTTCTTTATTTCTTTCATTTACTTTACCTACTTTATGTTCAAGAGTAAGTTTCAGAGTCTTTTCTGACATCTACTTTGATTATTGCACATTTTATTGTCTTTTTAATTATTTTTTGCTCTCCGCATGTATGATGTTCTTGAAACCATTAAATAATTTATCAAATATTCTGCCACAGATGTTCACTGAACTAAATATGTTCTTAAAATTTTCCTTAAATTAAGGTGGGAATACTTAAATTCCTATGTTGACTCACCTGGAGATGGTTCAATTTCTTCATCTTCAACCAGAAATTACATATGCGCAATTGATGATTTGTTCCACAGTCAGCACTTAGCCTCTTTTTTACTCATTATGTTGAACAGTCCATCATTTCTTTCCACTGATGTAGTCAATGTAATTCCTTTGTATTCCATCTGGTGCAATTCTTACGTACAGTCACCATTTATGTTGTTGGGAAAAAAAAGTGTTTTCAGGGAAGAAGTTATTGACCTCACAAAATTTTGTCATACTATCTCTAGCTTCATTTCTCTCTCCCAGGCCATATTTTCCAAGAACTGTTCCTAATCCTTTGTATCCAAATTTCTATTCTAATCTCCATTATTTTTAAATATACCTTAATTGCATGTTTGATCAATAGTAGACTGATGAAGTTGTTAGAATTTTTCAATGTCTTTTATCACTCCTTTCAGTGATTAGTGTTTCAGTATGAATAATATTATTATTTAATGGATTGTCTTGTAGGCATATTAATATTATCCCATCACAGACAGCATTGTACTTCAAAGTAGATCTTAAAATATTGTTTTTGATCATAGTTGTGAAAATATTCCTCTTGAATTTGTCATTCCAGACACAGTGAACCAAATTATTTATTTGAATGTTTGATTCAAAATGCCCCAAATTAGTCTATTTTAACTTATTAATGACTAGGGTATCAATTTTTATGCATGTGATTTCAGTTTTGATGATTTCCAATTATCCTATATTTAGTAAATTCCATATGCTTATTATAAAGGATGTTTGTGTCTTCTTGTCATTGTGAGTCTGCCCATCAATAAATGAAGTTTCAAAGCCTTTCCCCATATTAATCACTAGGGCCACTCTCTTTTGAGGAGGCAGCTCTTCCTCAGTTATGTTTTCAGTGTTTTCCAACTAAAGACTCATCTCTTGGCAATATATCTGACAATGTTCCACTGTTAATTATAAGATTTGGGGTGGCAAATTTCTCAGAATTTGATAGACTATTTTGAACAAGTAATGTGCAGTACTGTTTAAGACAACCCGATATCCTTAGTACCATCAGATTAGCACATAGCTAAGAGCCTTTTGTATAACACCTCAAGTTAACCTTATCAATCCTCAGTATTTATCTCTTTGGGCCTCTGGCTACGTGGATTGGATAAACCCTGCCCCATCAGGATCTTGTTCCACCAGTCTGCTTTTCTTCTTAGGGCACTCTAGAAGCAGATTATTCCCCTTACCCTTTCAACTAAACACTGCATCTCTTACATCCTCCTCAGTATTGCAAGGGAAAAGCAATCAAAATTAATTTTCTAACCATCAATATTTCACTTTCCATACCTTTTTTTCTTCTTTTACAAAATCCAAAGCTTCTATGAGTATCGACCCATTGCTAATAAATCTATATTGCTAGTAATTCAAGTGTGAAAATTAAATAGGGAGTGGTAGCTCACCTCCTATGAATCCACAATGAGGAAGAACACCCAAACTGAATATCAACCCAAACCAATTGTATGTAGCAAGGATCAGATTTACCTCCACCTTCTTTTCTCCTTGGCTAATTCAGACCCTCAACAGCATTCTCTATACCTCTGCTGGCTTCAATAATTCTTTGCAATAGCTATCTAGAACTCTGAGACAATATTCACAATTATGTCTTTGGGTTTTTTTTATTTTTAATGGAACTAACAAGTTACAATCCAAGATTATAAATGTTCCAGTCACAGTTTTTCTAGCCAGGACATCCTTTTCTCAGTTGTGCTTGCAGCTGTGTCTCTCTATAGCCCTTGGTCTCGATTCTGTCCAAGCAATGTTATAGAACTCTTTCAGCTCAATTAATACATTCTTAAAAGACACATCTCTCTGAAAACATCCCAAATGCATTCATATTTAAGTTTATGGTACAGTAAACCCACTTTCCAGATAAAGTGCCTGGAAATAACTCACTCCACAAATGAGTTTCCTGCTCAAAAGCACTCAATTTGATTTATTAGGTTGCCCAGAAATCTTACCTCTTTCTCCTTTATTCCTGGCTATTGGTTCTAAAACCCTAAACCATTTCTCTACCACTTCTCTGGTGTCACTATTTTCTGTACCTGTATCAAAGAAATTCAATACTCAGAATTTGTGATATCCAAAGGACCAGTAATCTATCTGGATCCTCATTCTTGATGTTTGTAATATCCTCTCTGCTCCATTTTTATTTCTGAGATGGCTCATTTTACAGTGAATGGCAAAATTTATCAATCCCCAAATTAGAATTCTAAGATTTTATAGCCATAAATTATGTACAAATAGTTTATAATTTCTCTCTACTGATCCTCAGAGCAACCAATAAATTACCAGTTACCAAGGAAAAAAAGAGAAAAAAACATCAGGAGGAATGGTAATGATTCAATAGAGTTTAATTGGTCTGAAGTTTAATGGAACCAACAACAATCCTATTTAGAAACTACAAAGAATAATTGTGGGAAGAGATGGCAAAAAAAAAAGAACTACTTCAGTTCAAATTAATTTTTAATAGAATTTTGAAGATAAAGTAGTGGGAATGCTTCTGTTTCTTTGGGATAGGATTTTTAAATGTTTGTTTGGTTAAATAGCTCGAATTAATGATCCATCAGCAACATTGCTAACAAAAGACTTGGGCAATTGTATTCTTGTTCTCCAAAGATTTATCTTTTGAATATCAATCACTTTTGAGATGCTAAATGATCACAGAATGAGATATATCATCTGATGATACAAAGGAAAAGTATTAGTACTGTCTGCATGTAGCAGCATACAATACCAAACAGATTTCAGTGGTTTAGTTAAGCTTGAAACTAAGGAGTTTACATATCTAGATCTAATGTCAGTTATTATACATTGGACTAGTCATAAATCTAAAAGATATGCTCTAGTAACATATCCATCAGAAAATTTTTCTCAAATTTACGTGACTCTTACAGGCAAAGCATTCTAGCAGGAATTGCCATAACTAAGAGATATTTTTGGAATAAAATTCAAGAAAGTACCTGTATCCTAACTTGACACAGGCTCTAATGAAAATGCTTCCTAGAATTTAACAAAATTGAGAATTGTCAAAGAGAACAAACCCTGAGGTGTAGGAAGCAGAAACAGGTAAAATAATCTAAAGCCTACATTCAAGTGTTTTATATTTAAATAGCAAATACAAAAGGGGGTACCTCCCAAAAAAGAAAAGAACAGAAAAAGCTAAACTTGGTAGAGTTTTCATAGTACACATTTTTTCCCCCTAAGTGAAAAACTTGCTCTGAGTTAGTGTTCCCAGTGGCATCTCTTGGGTAGGTTCTCTCTGGTCACAATGAATTTTTTGATAAAAGCAGTTTTGCTCAAACTTCGTTTTTCTGTGATGGTCAATTTAAGGGAACAGAGGGCTGCTGTGAAATTTTGTTTCCTGTTTGGAAAAATACCACAGACACTGTTTTTATGTTAAACACAACTTACAAGGAGAGCGCTTTGTGGGAAAAACTCAAGTGTCTCAGTGGGTTTCTTATTTTAAAAAAAGGTGAAATGTCGATTGCTTGACAAACCTCATTTTGGATGACTGCCAGCTTCCTGAGCAGATGAAAACGTCAACAAGCAGTGCATTTGG
The DNA here is from genome assembly GCF_050624435.1 of Tenrec ecaudatus. Classification (NCBI taxonomy): domain Eukaryota; kingdom Metazoa; phylum Chordata; class Mammalia; order Afrosoricida; family Tenrecidae; genus Tenrec; species Tenrec ecaudatus. The sequence continues at coordinate 240,789,919 of NC_134531.1, forward strand.
AGTTCATTCCACCAGGTCAGGTTGTTAATCAAGCTTTCTATTTAGAGATCATGGAAAGATTATGTAACAGTGTACAACAAAAAGACCTGCATTGTGGGAGACTGGTTTTGCCACCACAAAAATGCACCTGCTCATGTAGCCATCACAGTGTGCCAGTTTTGGGCAAAAACCATCATGCCTCTCTTGAACCACACACCTTACTCACCTGACCTCATTCTGTGCGACTTCTTTTGTTTCCACAAATGAAGAGGGACATGAAGGGACAGCGATTTGACAAACTAGAAGAGGTGAAGAAAAAGGAAGGTGCTGTGAAACATCCAAACAGATGAGTTTGAAAACTGTTTCTCAGAATGGAATAGCAGATTTGACAAACGTATTCAGTGAAAGGTGGTCTGAAAAAAAATATATTAAATACATAGCTTTGAAAAAAATAGTTTGTGGGGGTACCCCCTCGTATATATTTAGAATAAGAAATGTTATATGTCAATCTTCATAAAAGTATCAGTCAGACTTAGTGCCTTAACTGCAGTAAAAGGTATGGGAGTAGCCAGTTCTGATCTCCTCTGGCTTCCCTATTGCCCTGTAGTACAGAAGCAAAAGTCAAACTCGTCTCCATACTGCTCACCTACTCTGACTTTGTCTGTTCTTTCCAGAGCACTCTACTTCTATGCTGAGTTTGATAGCAACGGTCCCACGGGACTCACAGAGGATGCTTACAGTTATGGAGGTTTGCTTAAAATTTAAGAGGTTATCAAGTCAGGATCAGCAAACACTAAGGATGAAATAGTTATTTCACAGAGACACTGCTTGTTTCATAGCAACCAGATCTCTCTCTGGTCCTCAGTCTGTCAGTCAAGAGGTCTCTTGGTTGCTGCCTCAGTGGACCAGAATACCTATCTGTGGCTCTGTTCCACAGTTCTCAGTGCACAGTCTCTGGTGCCTTAGGTCACAGCCTTCACCACTTGAAAGAGAGATAAGGAGCATGTTCTGAGGATCCTGGGTTTTCTTTCTTTACTCTTGCTTCAAAGATAGCTCATTCTTTTTTTAAAATCATTTTATTGGAGGCTCATAAAACTCTTATCACAATCCATACATCCATCCATTGTACGTCAAGCATATTTGTACCTTTGTTGCTCTCATCATTCTCAAAACATTTGCTTTCTACTTCAGCCTTTGGTATCAGCTCCTCATTTTTCCCCTACCTCCCCACTCCCCCCTCCTTCATGAACCCTTGATAATTTATAATTTTTTTGTTTTGTCATATCTTACACTGTCTTATATCTCCTTTCACCCACTTTTCTTTTGTCTATCCCCCAGAGAGAAGGTTATATGTAGATCCTTGTAATGGGTTTCCCCTTCTTACGCCACCTTCACTTCACCCTCACAGTATTGCCACTCTCACCACTGGTCTTGAAGAGAGAATTTTTCCTGGTTTCCCTGTGTTTCTGGTTCCTATCTGTATCAGATTACATTCTCTGGTATAGCCAGATTTGTAAGGTAGAATTTGGATGATGATAGTGTTGGGGAGGAAGCATTTAACTAGAGGAAAGTTGTATATTTCATTGTTGTTACACTGCACCTTGACTGGCTCTTCTCCTCTCTGGGACCCTTTCATAAGGAGATGTTCAGTTGCCTACAGATGGGCTTTGGGACCCCAAACGTTTCTCCAATTCAGATGTCACATTCTTATTCATATAATCCAGCTTCTCTGATGATCAGCTTAGCACATAGAGTGAGTAAGTTTAATTAGAGGATGTAACCCATTGCACACCTCTACTGATTTTGTACCATGTAGTGTTCCCTTTGTGTTGGGATTCCCCTTTTTCTCAAGGCTATGAACAGTTTGTTATGGTCCACATAGTCAAATGCCTTGATGCAGTCCATGAAAAGCAAGCCAACATCTTTCTGGTATTTTTTGCTTTAAGCCAAGATTCATTTGACATCAGTAATGTCTATTCCAAGTCCTCTTCTGAATTTGGCCTGACCATTCTGACAATATCTATCAATGTACTGCTGCAACCATCGTGTGATGATCTTCAACTAAGTTTTATTTATATGTGATATTAATGATCGTGTTTCAAAATTTGAGCATTTTATTGGGCCACTTTTCTTTGGAATAGTTACAAATAAGGATTTCTTCCAGTTTTTACTAATTAATGCTCTTCCAAAGTTTCTAGCATTGACTAGTATGTTCTTCTAGTGCTTAATCAGCTTGTTGATACATTTCATTTATTATTCTATAAATTTATGGAGGCTTGTTTTGGATAATGATTTCGGTGTTGCTTGGGCTTCTTCCTTCAGTATCATTGCTTCTTTCTCCTAGTTACTTCTTGAAATGGTGAGATTTTGACTAGATCGTTTTTCGTTCAGTAACTGTGTATTATTTCCATCTTCACTTGATTCTTCCTCCAACATTCATTATTTTGCCCATAGAATCTTTTCAATATTTCAACTGAAGGTGTGAATTTTTTAACTCTTTCCGTTTCAGTTATGCTGAGCGTGTGTTTTAAACTTGAATTTTCTAGCTCTAGAATTTTGCACATTTCATTATAATCATCTTTGTTTTCTCAAGCTGTTAGTGTTCTCTAGAGAAACAAAACCAGGACACTAATGATTTTATATATATCATAAGAAATAAACAATTAATTTATAGAGCAATACAAATGGCTCAGTGCAACTCACTTCCATGAGACAGCTAATACACTGGAAGTCCTGAAAGTCTTGAGGGCCGCCAGGTAGTCCTCTGTAGAGCAATTCAGGCTATCCAGTCATAGGCAGCAAACAGCAAGGCAGGTCAGGAACACTCAGCCAGATGACAGGTTTCGACAGTCTCCAGCTCAAGCGATGCATACTCCAGTAGCGTGGCAAAGAAGGTCCTGAAGGAACCTCAAGCTACAGCCACACAGTCTACGGGTTAGGTGTCCCACGGGTAGGGTAGCTTGCAAATTGAGCCAGAGAACAAGCTAAGGCAGCCCTACTCTGATCTGATCATCAAAGAGTAAGAGACAAGACAGTCTAGGCTCGCCTGAGCCATTTATCTCTCTACCCTTCAATTAATCCCACATGTGTTTATTGGTCATGTTGGCACAATAAACCTACCTTTCATACCTACTATCACACTGTTCTCTTAATATTTTGGTTCAATTATTTGACTTAATGATTACTTCCATTTGTCTTAGCTATTCTATAATTCAGAGCAAGTTTCAGACTCTCTCCTAACATCCACTTTTATATTTTCTTTCTTTCTGCTCTTTTTAATGACCCTTTGCTTTTTTCCTCAATGGTGCTCTTGATTTCATCCCACAGCTCATCAGGTATTCTGTCATTAGTGTTCTAAACAGAATATTTGTTTGTGAGATGTTTTTGAAATTCGGGTTGGAGTGATTCAGTGTTGCATTTTGGCTCAAGAGCACTTGTTTCATACTCTTCAATTTTCACCTGAAATTATATATGAGCAATTGGTGTCTTGTTCTACATCAGCCTCTAACCTGGTTTTAGCTAATACTGAGCTACAAATGTAGTCGATTTGATTTCTCTGTATTCCACCCTGTGAAGTCCGCATTGTTGCCACTGTGTTGTTGAGAAAAAGTTATGTGTGATGAAGAAGTTATTGGTCAATATCCCTGGAGCATAAGTTTCTTCTGTTAATACTGTCATTCATTTAGTCCATGGTAATGTACTTAAACAGAATCGTGAATGGGAGATTAAACAAATGTAGGCTAACTATAAATCACAATTCATGGATATTAACTTGAACAGATTAAGTTCTTATGTGACTTGACACCATTTACATAAAAATGAGAGTTGGTTGTTCAACACCCATAAAATAATAAATATCCCTTGACATTGTGTGCCAGAATAATACATATCTTAATAAAGTAAGTAAGGCATTGAAATAGTATGTTAATGTTGGTATGCTTGCTGACAGATCAATTCTCTTGATATTGCTGTCCTCTGCCTCTTCATACTCCATGTGATTTCAGCCTTGAACCCTTAGATTACAGGTGTGTTTGAGTACAGTCCGGTTCATCTACTGGGCATTCTACACCATATCCCTGTGGCATGGCCTTTGGAATTTGTTGTGCACCCCTAAGATCCAGTGTTCAATGTTCCAGTATCCTATGACCCAGGTCAGTTACCCCAAGGGATGTACAGAAATATGGACATTTTTAGGAGCCTAGCACTGGCAAACTCGCCCCTTGCAGTCTGTAAAAGTATTGTTAGTCATTGACGCCCCCCCCCCACTATAATGTATATCCCCTGCTTTCTTCCAAACAGACACACACTTGTTTTCTCTAAGACATGCATGTACCCTCCCCTTGACTTGATTTTCTCATCAGTATCACTTATCACTTTCCCAGAATTCTCACGAGTTTTATGCTTAAGATCCAGAAATTCCCCAGGTTGTGGGGTGATACAATCTATCAAATCTATCAAAGTCAAGATAGAGTGAGGGGCTAACAAAGAATATTTGAAAGCCACCTGGACATGTCTAGCGAACAGTTTTGCATTTGAAGGGAAGATCTGCAGAGAAAAAGACAGGATTTTAAATTGTGAGCAAGTAATCTGTCCTTGTTTTCTTCAAGGACGAAAGTCAGTGCCCATCAGTTAAAGCCTCGTTCGTAGGACTGAAAGCTAAAGGAAGTCAATGAGCTTGGTTTGCTCATTATGGTAACCACTGGGTTCCACTTACTGAATGGAGGTGAGGAATCTTATAACCAACAAGAGAAAGGACTGGATCATATCCTCAGGACCACCAGATAATTGCACAGTGAGCCTCCTTGATCTAGAAGTCTAGACAACAGCTATGACATCAGAGGACCAGCAGCAGAAGCAGGAAAAGGAATGGTAGCCTTTCCCATCAAGGGAGCAAGTAAAGCTGAGAGCTTTGGGGCAGGAGGCTGCCTTGTGGATAGGGTGCCTCTAGGAACTTAATTGTTGGGGCTGGACTTGCTGAGCCATGAACGTGGAGCTGAGTGCCTTTGGATTGTGGCTCCTTGGAGCAGAGTGCCCCTGGCACTTAATTCATGGCATTGGGATTGCTGTCCCAGGCACTTGAGCTGAATGGTTTGGGTTTGAGACTCACAAAAGAGTGGCACACCCTTTAGGCAGTTAGTAGCAGCTTTGAAAGAACTTTGTAATACATTCTAAAGGACAATTGTCTCCTGAGCATTTTCCAGTAATATAATCTGTTAAAAATTGTAATAAGCCCTTCAATCATGAATGCTATTTATGAGTTGTATTGGGATTGCAGGAGTTACTAGTGAAGATGTGGGGGGAGGAGAGAATATTACAAAAGATTGTGATTTCATGAAATGAAGCACCTTAAAAGCGATTGACTGGCAGAGAATGAGGGATCTGGGAGAGGGCTTCTAAAATTGATATGGGGTGATTGTTCAATTATCGGTGGCAGAGTGATGACTGAACTATTGAATTTCTGTGATATGTTAATTGCTTGTGAATAAAATTCCTAGGAAAAAATTAAAGTTAAAAAAAACTTTGATGAAAAAGTAGAGATCACTTGTGTAACAGAATGTACCCTTATTCAAGAATTACTGATAACCTTTTATGTACAATAGATTACTCTAGTTATGCTTTCTGGAATTTTTACACCCCCCCCCCACAAATAACTCAAAGAAACAAAAAGAACCCTCAATATTTGATCTCAGATTGTTCAACAACTATTTATAAAATATATCATTTATGGTATAATAGCTATTCTATTAGGAAAACATGCACTTAAAAAGATCAAAGTTCTAACTAATTCTTATTAAAGATAAGAAAAAATATTCTGAAGTAGAAGTATGATGGTGTTTACAGATGAGATTAATGAAAATTACTGTCACCACTATAAAAGTGTGTACAAAGACAAGAAAGTAGGAAACAAGTAGTCCAAACCAGTATATATATAACCAGAGAGAAGGGACCTCTTGGGAATAAGGCAGATGATAAGCCTGAAGAGATAAATAAGACTAGAACATTAACATTATTTCATGAATATCATAGGTTTTAAGTTTATTTTGAAAGCAATGTGGGAAGAATACAAAGTAAAATGATCAAATCATCATATGATTCAAAGGATTACTTGTAGTATGAAAAATTGAGTGAATCTAAAAGACAGAGAAAATATCTAACTTTGTCACCAACAATAAATAACATAATCCTAAAAATGTGGAAATAAAATTTAAAAAATAATTTTATATAATTTTACAAATAAGGCATTGAGGACAATAATAATGATATTATAATATTTGATAATAAATTATATGTATTCATGGGATAGAGTATAAATTGAAGACAATTATCCTATTTTGACGAGGAATTTAAATCTTTTCCCTTACCCATGGCCATTCTCTTCTCTCTCAGCTTAAGATTTAGTTTCATATAAGAATTTTCTCAGGGAAGGATGTATTTTTACAGACAAGGAGAACTGGAACCCAGAATTCTTATAACATTAAAAGCTACAATTACATGTATGCAGGCTATTCTGTGATCCACTGAAAATTTCAGCTAAGATAATTAACATATTATAAGCCTTCTGGACATTCTAGACTAATCTATTGTGAATAAACTAGGACCGAGAAGTCTAGGGATACATTCCTGATGACAGATATTACCATCACTAAAAATATGTGTTCTTATTATATACCAAAGAGTGTTTCAAACTTTTATAACTATTAGCATATTTAGCTTATATATTTCCTACTAAATAAGTGCTATATTATCTCCTCTTCACATATGGATCAACTAGGACATACAAAAAAATTTAAAACTCACCAAAGAGTACAGGAATGAAACTCAAACCTACTCATTATAGCACTATCCTTGTAATGCATACATACTTTATCTAAAACCAAAACCCAAACCCAAACTCAATGCCTTTTGACTCAAAGTGACCCTATAGCACTGGCTAGAACTGCCTTAGTGGGTTTCCAAGACTACAACTATTTATTGGAGTAGAAAGCCTCCCCTTTCTTCCATGGAGCAGCTGGTAGGTTTGAACAGCTGACCCTCTAAATCACAAAGGGATGTGCATACTATATAATTCCTTAACTTTGAGGTTAATCTATTCTTGTAAATGAAGATCTTAATCAACATAAAGTATGAACACATGGTTGGATTGGCAGTAGGGATGAGTCCTGAGGTGACCATCACAACGGAAGGTTCTTTTCCTGTCTAGCTTATTGATAAAATGTTTGTTCTGCAAACAATCATAGCTTAAGAGTATTATCAAATACTTGAGGCTAAAACACATCTCACATTACAAATGGCAAGACACAGTGGTTATCTTCAAATGTATTTGAACAACTCAGAAAAATCAATAATTACTATTTGTTACAAAAGTATTCAAATACAGGTGACTTTCCACACCACTGAAAGTAATTTCTGGGTGACTACGTGGTTCTGCAAATAGTTGTATTTGTAGGGAATCAAAATCGAGTAGTAGTTGTTTACCCTACTGAGATTCGAAAACACTATTTTGTTTTTGTAACAAAGTCAAAATAAACTGCATGTATTTCAGATAAATTAAGGTAACTTCCCATAGAATTGATGCAACAACCTCAAAATGTTGGCAGATTTATTTCGACCATAATAGCATATGTGCCCCACAGGGAAGACAATAATCCAAACAGACAGGGCAGCGCCACATTAGGAAATGTGAGGTTAGCCCAAAGAGTCTGTAGATGGATTTTTCCTGACTTTATTTCTAGACATAACCTTCAAAATATTTTCTGTGATTTATTCCTGAGTTTCCAATCCTTAGAAATCATTTACCATTCAATGTTCAGTTCCATTCTCAGGGAGCGAAAATGTTAATAAATCATAAGGAACTGATTTCAGATCAGTGCTGACAAGTGACTCTCCATTCTGTCTCAGTAGAAATGATGCAAACTTCTTAAGTGATTGCACTCCATTATTGAAAAGAAGTAAGTTTTAATCCACTTCTTAGAGAGATGGAAATATTGTGAAACAAAAGATAGAAATACAGAGGATAGGGATTGAAGAAAAAGGTGCCCACAAGAATATTTGTACTTTCAGTGTTTCCAGAACTCTTTAAGTCAGTTTCTAAATGCAGCAGCATGTGCCACTTGAGCCTCTAATAAGACTGATTCTGAATTTGCATCTGGCAGTATAATCCCATAGGGCTGCTTCACTATGCAGGAAGAATGGTTGCATTTGTAAGAATATTTGCACACACACAAAAAATCAGGTTGGAGCTTTCAAGTACACAGTCCATTTTAGTTAGTACATTCTATAGATCAAAAGAGTGACAGGCAATTCTGAACTTTATTTTGCTCTAAGTTCTAGTAAATTACTTGACATTGAACTAACTACAAGCTCTTCTTTCTTGTGTTTTGTTTTGTTTTTTTTTTGTCAGTGGTTTGTAGTTGTTGTTTCATTGTATATTGTTGCTTGGTTTTTCTCTGTCGTGTTTTTGTGCAAGTTTTATCTCCGAAGGTCTGCCTAAATAAGATAGGCTGGATGAACAATCTCTCAGAGAAAACAAGGGGACCGATATTCTGGGGGGACATGGAATAGGGGGAGGTGGTGGGAAAGGAAGTGGTGTTAACGAACCCAGGGACAAAGGAAAAACAAGTTATCCAAATTGGTGGTGAGGTGGGTGTGGGAGGCCTGGTAGGGCATGATCATGGGTAATGTAACCAAGATGAATTGCTGAAACCCAGGTGGGGACTGAACATGATACTGGGACAGGAGAAAAGTCAAGGGAAATAGAGTAAAGAGCTGGGAGGCAAAGGGCATTTATAGAGGTCTAGATAAAGACATGAACATATGCAAATATATTTATATATGAGGATGGGGAAATAGTCTATGTGCCTATATTTATAGGTTTAATATTAAGTAGCTAGCAGAAGGATATTGGGCCTCCACTCAAGTACTCCCTCAATGCAAGAATACTTTCTTCTATTGAATTGGCATTCTATGATGCTCACCTTCCCGACACAACCGCTGAATACAAAGCGGGTGAGCTTGAAGGTAAACAAGCGGCCATCTATTTCAGAAGTAACAAAGCCCACATGGAAGAAGCACACCAGCTTGTGTGATCACGAGTTGTCAAAGGGATCAGGTATAAGGCATAATCAGAACAAAAAAATCTTACCACAGTGAATAAGGGAGGAAGTGTAGGGTGGAGACCCAAAGCCCATTTGTCGGCCACTGGAGATCCCCTTGCAGAGGGGTGTAGTGGAGGAGGTGAGCCAGTGAACGTGCGATATAGCAATGATGAAAAATACAACTTTCCTCTAGTTCCTAAATGCTTCCTACATCCCAGCCCACCCCCATCATGATTCGAATTCTACCTTGCAAGTCTGGCTAGACCAGAGGATGTACACTGGTACAGATAGGAACTTGAAACACAGGGAATCCAGGGCAGTTGATCCCTTCAGGACCAGTGGTGTGAGTGGAAATACTGGGAGGGTAGAGGGAGAGTAGGTTGGAAAGAGGGAACCAATTACAAAGATCTACATGTGACGTATTCCCTGGAAGAGAGACAGCAGAAAAGTGGGTGAAGGGAGACATCGGACAGGGAAAGATATGACAATATAATAATTTATAAATTATCAAGGGCTCATGAGGGATGGGGAGTGGGGAAGGAGGGGGAAAATGAGGACCTGATGTGGGGGGCTTAAGTGGAGAGCCAATGTTTTGAGAATGATGAGGGCAGTGAATGTACAGATGTGCTTTACACAATTGATGTATGTATGGATTGTGATAAGAGTTGTATGAGCCCCTGATAGAACTATTAAAAATTGCTTGAGATCACTGGAATTGTGATATAGATTTTCTGAATAACTACAACATGATTTTTAAGATACACATTTCCTCATTTTTGAAATCTTTATAGAGTATGAGTGTTAGCAGCTGCAGGAGATTATTAGTTTCTTGCTATTTTCCAGATATGCACTTTTTCAATATCAACTGTGATTATTGAAAAAAACATTAAAATGGGTTATCTAGATTTCATGAAGGATACAAATATGCCTCCTGAATTAAAATGAGTACATTTTAATTGTATTTTATAGCATAAGGAAACATTTCTTAAAGATTATGCTTTTCAGCTGCTCATTCAGATGCACATTTCCTTCTCTTTTATCTTCCATTTTGAAAACAGAAAAAATTACCATATATACTCGAGTGTAAGCCGAGTTTTTCAGCACAAAAAATGAGGTGAAAAACTGGGTTTTGGCTTATACACAGCTCAGTGGCACCCCAGCGAAGGTGTAACACCTCCCTGGGGCCACCCTGAAGTAACGGGAAGAGTGCCCATTATTTCTCAAGTGATTGCCATTTCTCCGCTGTTCATTCAAAGCCCAGCAGACAATGCAGGGCTTTGAATGTTTGTTTACTCACATCTAACTAATCAAAGTCGTCCTATGACGTGGACTGCTCCAATTCACAGAAGCACCCGCAGTGATTCACTTACACAGGCAGCTGAACTGGTAAGAATGTGTCTGTGACTGCGCTCTTTCTCTCCCCTCTGGTCTCTGTGTTAATTCACATCCTGCATCTCCAGCCCCAGGGACTACCCGCCTCTCCTCCCAGCTAACACGTCACAGGGGGGTGGGCATTACCATGAAATTTCTTTTTCAAAGTCTTGTTTTGTTATCCTATTAGAAATGGATACTCTTCAACCAAAACAAACACGCCAGTCATATGAGGCTGGTTTCAAAATGAAGGTTGTATCAAAAGCAGAAGAGAGCAATAACAGTATTGCAAGTAGGGAATTCTGTGTTGATGAAAAGCAAGTGAGGGAGTGGTGGAAAATGAAGGCTGACTTGGAACAGATTCCAAAAGTTAAAAAAATCTCATCATGGTTTAACATCTTTTTATGGGGCTCTAGAGAGAATTGCATAATGGGTTATCGAATGTTCTCAAAATGGTTACTGCTTAACATGCATGGGAATGTGTATATGTGCTCTACAAATGGCTAAGGATGACAAATATAAAGCACCAGGCATTGAAAACTTTGCTGCATCAGCAGGATGTTGTGCCCACTTCATGAATAGGTTTGGTCTACTATGTTTGAGACAAGGAACAAAGATTTTCCAGAAATTGCCACAATACCTTGAAGAAAAAGTTATGTCATTACAGTCATTTATTATAAAACACAGAAGGATTTATAATTATGACCTGGCAGATATTGGGAATATGGATGAAACTGCCATGACTTTTGATCTTCCAAGCAACAGAACTGTGGCAAGTTTAGGAGAATAAAACATTTTTCTCAAAACCACAGGAAATGAAAAAAAAAACACCACTTTACAGTTGTTTACAGTGTTTGGCTAATGGAACTAAGCTGCTTCCTGCCATTATTTTTAAAAGAAAGACCTTGCCTAAAAAGGTCAATTTCCCACCAAGAATTACTGTGCGTGCACATGTTAAAGGTTGGATGGATGAAGATGGAACTAAAAAATGGCTGGAAGAAATTTGGAGCCAACAACCAGGAGTAGCCTTAAAGAGAAAGCCATCATTACTTGTTTGGGATATGTTCAGAACCCACCTATTGGATGACATAAAAAATTGTCAAAATCTAATAAAATTATTTTAGTCATTATTGCGGGTGGGCTTACATCTGTACTGAAGCCTCTGGATGTATCTTTGAATAAGCCTTTTAAAGACCATGTGCTGTACAAAAGATGTGGCATGAATGGATGTTATCTGGTCAAGCCCGACTAACAAAAGGATGAAATCTCATGAAGCCTGAAATAGAGTTATTAACAAAGTGAGTTCGAGATACATGAGAAGACATTCCAGAAGACATGGTGTGACGTGCCTTCCAAAAATGTAGTATTAGTAATGCTATGGATGGCAGTGAAGATTGCGCTTTGTATGAAAATGACAGCAGTGATGGTGATGACGGCGATCTCAGTGAGGACAGCATCTCTGATGACCTCACACCAGCTGAAGTTCTGCATTAGGATACGAATGATGATGAGGATTCCAGTTTTGAAGGATTTTAACTCTTTACATTTTAGCTTGGTTGCTGATTGAGCTCAGGGAATAGTACTCTTAAGGTATCATTGTTGATACCTTATTGTTTTTGTTGAATCTATTTTCCACTTACTGTGCTGGTTTACTAATGTTAAATGACTTGTTGTCCTTTTATTTATGTTTTTTATTTAAAATAAATATTTAAATGCATTATCCCACTGATGTCTTAATTTTTAGTAATTTTATTTTCATTTGTTTGGATTATTGAAACTCACCAATAGCTTCTGTATATTCCACTCTAGGCTTATACTCAAATCAGTCAGTTTTTCTGGTTTCCCAGGTAAGAATTAGTTACCTGGGCTTATACCCATATCGGCTTATATTCGAGTATATACAGTAGTTAGAATCTGATCATTGTTAAAAGATGGCTATCAATTACTAAAAGTAAAAATAGACTCCTGCTCAGACATTTTGGTTAAATTAATGTTTCAAAAAAATTAGAATCAATAGAATTTTCATCTTTTACAGTTGTTATAGTATCTTCATATTATTCCAAAATAAAGTCATTTGATTAAACATTCATTAAGATAAAAATCAATACATCACTCAGTCAATATTGTCTATTTATAAATGCTGCCTTGTAGTGTGTGTGTGTTTGTTGTTTTGTAAGATGCTATCTAGTCAGCTTTGACTATACACTTGGACTTTTCTAGATGGAATGCACAGAAATAAAATTGTCTACTTGTGTGGGAAGAGATAATGGATAAGTTCATATGAGCAGCTAAACCAGACCAGGAGATAACTGTGGAATCAGCCATCAATTGTTCATATGTAAATTCAGGATAAAGCTGAAGAAAATTAAAACAAACCCATTGAAACCAGAATACGGCCTGAGTTTATTTCACTTGAGCTTCTAGAACATCTCAGAAACAAACTTGTTGCACTAAACATTAATGCCAGAAGACGTGGTGAGCTGTAGGATACATCAAAGAACATCATTAAAGAAGGAAATAAAAGTTCACTAATACGAGAGGAGTTTAAAATTGGATCAAAGGATGGCAGCAGGGACTCTTAAACGTGTTCTTATTTGTAGAATAGATAAGGTAAGTTAAAAAAAATGATGAAGACAAAGAGCTGAGTAGAAAATTTCAATGGGCCTTTGAGAAGAAAAGTAAAATATAAGGAAAAGTGAAAAGATCTAGATTTAGAAAATCTAAAAGGAAGAAAACACACAACATATCTTCTCATGAAAGGGCTCGCCAAAAGATCTTATGTTAAAAAAATACTGAATGATTAAAGCAGTATCAGAAAAAGTGAAAACAATACACAGAGTCACAGTACCAAAAATAGCTGGTCCACATTCTGGCTTTTCAGTAGATTATGTATGAACAAGAACTGTTGATACTGATGGAAGAAGTTAAAGCTGCATTGAAAGCATTAGCCAAAAACAAACCTCCAAGAATTGATGGCATACTGATTGAAATGGCTCCACAAGCTACGGAGGCACTGGAAGAACTCAGTTGTCTACTCCAGGAAATTTGGAACACAGCTACTTGACTGGAAGAGATCCATATTTTCAACCATTCTAAAGAAAACTGACCCAATATTATATAAATTATAGAACAATGTTATTGACATTGCATGCAAGTAAAATTTTTCTGGGTATCATTGAACAATGATTGTAGCAGTATATTGACTGGGAGCTGACAGAGATTCAGTCTGTACTTAGAAGAAGACATGGAACAAGGGATATCAATCCTGATGTCAGATGCGTCTTGACTCAAAGAAGAGAATACCAGAAAGATGTGTGCTTATGTTTATTGACTATATCAAAGCATTCTACTGTGTGTTTCATAGCCCCGAGAAGCAGAGACATTCCAAAATGCTTCATTGTGCTCACCTGGAATGTGCATATAGTTCAAGAGGCAGATGTGCGAACAGAACAAGGGGGATGGTGAAAATAAATCAAGAAACTAAAAAAAAAAAAAGAAAGAAAGAAGAAAAGAAGAATGTTATTTTGATGATTAAATATGCCTTCCCAAAACCATGGTATTTTTAGTGGCCTCATGTGCATATGAAAATTTGACATAGCATAGGAAAACTAAAAAAATTGATGCATTTGAATTGTGATGAAAAATTGATGCATTTGAATTGTGAGAAGGAAAAGCACCATGAACAGCTAAAAGAACAAATAGATGTGCCTCAGAAGGAGTATGTCCAGAGTGTTCTTTAAAGGCAAGGATGGAGAGACTTTGTCTCACACATATTTTTTACATGACCTCAGGAGAAAGCAGTCTCTGGAAAAGGACATTATGCTTGGTAAAATCAAGGGCAGTAAAAGAGAGCAGACCCTCAGGGAGACAGATTGAGAGGAACAATTGTGAGAAGTTCTGTGGGTCAGAACTGAATTGATGGCACCTATCAGCAACATATGCATACACTGTCAAGCAACACTGGTTTTGTTTGCTTAAAGAACCCAGTCAAACACACTTCCAAAATATGCAAACAAACTCACACCATTCTAACTTCTAACTAAAATTCAAACATTACCTCTTTCAAAATCACTTTTTCATAATATTCAGTATTATCCTGCAGTATGCATTATGCAATTGTACCATTCATTTCCTCTTTGGTTTCATTCTTTCATTATACATCTTAATCAATCATACAAAGCAGTTGAAAATGGCATGGTTTTGGTTTTCTGCCCCTTCTCTGTAATAGGTCTTTGTAGGAAATCTGACCAATGCAATTCATCTTTTGATATATATGTTTTTAAACTTTTAAGAAATAGTTTATTATAAATAATACAAAGAAGATTATGCCTTCTTTAAAAAAATTTAATAGGTATTTTTGTTTCATTGTTTTTATTTCTTGACTACTTTTTTCATGGGTACTGATCACGGATCTAAGTAAAATTAAATATTTGACAACTTTTGTCTTTTATACATCTATTATTGTATTCGATATTGGTTCATTTTTAGGATGTTTTTCTTTTTGTTGAGGTAAGTTCCTAATTATGTTTGACTCTTATCATTAAGGTCTTCTATTTTCTGCAGGTTAAGCATTTGGTGTGTTTTTGTCACATAGAATGTGAAGGAATGGTTAATATCAGATTTTACAAGAATTTGTGCAATACTTTGAATTTCTCTCTCTCACTCTTTAATAAGTGTCCTTTTCTGGGGTTATGAACTTGTTCAGGATGGAAGAGGATGCAGGTTGTGCTTTTTCCAAGAAAAAATGTTTATTCTTCTGGTTGGCCATAGTGTTTTCAATGTTACACTATAACACCATAATTCAAATGTATTATTTATTCTTTGGTCGATTTTATTCAATGTCCCCATTTTCATGTGCATGTGAGGTGATTGAAAGTCATGGTATGATGGATTGCATCCGGCATATGTTAGTCTTCAAATTTTCATTTTTATACTTTACTGTTTTAACAGATGTCTTGTGTAGAAGATTTGTTCAGTGCCATAAAATTTTTGATTTATTGCTGGTGCTTCTTTGACTATTATTTGTTGATTTGGATAAAAATTAAATACTCAATAGTTTCAATCTCTTTTCTGTTGATCATATTGTGATATTCTGGTACAGTTCATTTTTGTTTTCTGTGCATTGAATAATAAGTCATAATGATAAAATGGGTCAGTATATTCGAGGAGGACCCTTTCAAGATGGATGGACATATAAACACATGTCAATACATATAAAGATGGATTGACTTTTAAATAAACACACATTTTTATGTGTGGCTGCACTAATGAGCTCAAATACAATGACAATTATGAGTGGACACAGGACCAGAAAGTGCTTTATTCTCTTTTATAATAGCATCACTATAAGCCAACTCAATAGCATCTAATATAAAATGCACATTTCAATACACTGCCATAATATTAAAATTTAACTAAATTAATAGCAGTGCATTGGAAATAAAAAATTAGAGAAATTGTGGATACAATGATATACCATATGCTAATTGAGGAGGGGGAAAGTATTACTCAAATACCATTTTTAATAAACTTGGCTTTCAATCCTCTAAATACTTTTGCAAATATAAAGAAAACTCTACATTTTTTATAATAAATGAATTAAAAATGCTAGCATGATATGACTAAGATTAACATTGTGTACAATATAACTTTAGCCTAATTTACTCCATTTTTTATATTAATTAGGATTTCAAAAAAATTATGGATATTAGACTCTAGCTATAAATATCAATTATTGAGGAGAAAGAAAAAAGATCAATTTATATAATAAGTCACATCCAATATATATAATTCAAAAATTCAGTATGCAGATTATTTTGAACTGGTTCACCTTCCCCAAATCAGCAACACTACTGAAATCAAGAAATTGACATTTCCTGATAAATAGGGTCAAAGTTTGCTATACTAGCAAATTTAACACATATAGTCAAGCATAGGTTGTCAATGAAGAAGAAAAAAATCATTGACCCAGCTGTCCTCTTTTACAAATGAGATTGCTGCTAGTATGTTTTAAAATTACCTTCTTTGTTGGACCTATTTAGAAAAATCAATGACCTAAGTTCTGACCTTCCAATTTGACACTGTGGGGAATGAAGTCAAGGGCCCATGACATACACACTTTCCAGATATAAAATTATGGCCTCACCTTGAATTAACAGGGGTGGAAACACTAGTTTGGATGTGACCTTTCTTAACAATTTAACATCACCTATTCTGTTTTAGGAAAATATATAGTGGACAGTTGGAATACCTTGTTGACCTCTGAGCAAATAAGAGAGGACTCATGGGAAAGAGCATCTCAACCTAGTGTTGAAGGCAATTTAAGGTTAATTGGCCTACGTTAAGACAGGGAATCTAACTCTCAGTCTCCAGGGTAGAAATTGAACCTTAATGGAGAAGGGATATGACTACAGGGGGGAAGTATAATGACTCTACTTGGTGAGTCTGTGATTGCAGGAGTAATGATCTGTGAAATGATGAATAATCCTCCTCAGAGAAACTCCTTGCTACAAAACCTAGTAATGAAAGTTAGATCATAGGCAGAACCAAGTAAATGTCAACCCATGCTAATATTTATAAAATAGAGGGAAACAACCCTGTCAGGCAATCTTTTAGATGAAGAACTTTTTCTGAGGGAACCACGGTAACCACAGAAATTATTCAATGGCTTTGGTGGCAGAAACAAATAGGCACAGTGGCTCTCAGGACATGTGGTGGAGGATTCCAAAATGTTCATGGGAAAATCCATTATGTGTTACATCCATCTTTCCATAACCTTTACAAAATCCAGATCTATCTCTCTATCATCTATACATTTCTTTGTATCTATCTGTCATTTATCTATCTATCTATCATCTATCTATATTGGGTGGTAGAATGGTTAAGCTCTAGACTGAAAACTGAAAGGATGACAATTCAGAGCCAACCAGTGGGCCCACAGTACAAAAATATCCCCACGTTAGGGTTTTTTTTTTTAATGAAAATCACTGATGAAGACCACACTTGCTGATGAAGATCAAGGATTATAGGTTTCTTTGTGCATTACAACACAATGTAAAAAATATCAAAATCCTCACATCTGGACCAGCTGGATCATGTATGATAAGTGGAGAACAGGTTATTGTCAAGGTTGAAATTGTGTTAAAGTTTGTCTTTTTGGATCCATAATCAATGCTCGTGGAAGCAGCAGTCAGGAAATCAAAATGATGCACTGCACTAGATAGATCTGCTTGACAAGACAACTTTAGAGGATTGAAAATCAAGGGTGTTATTTCAAGGACCAAGGTGCCCCTGATTCAAATCATGGTATTTTCAATTGCATCACAAGTGTGTGAGAGTTAGACATTGAATAAAGAGGAAAGATGACTTTATGACTTTTAATTGGGGTGCTGGAGAATAATATTTATAATACTTCCATCTCCTAAAAAAACAAACCAATATGCCTTTGAAGTACAGCCAGGGTGCTCCTTAGAGGCAGGAATCCTGAGACTTTGTCTTAATATACTTTGGACATATTGCCAGGAGAGGACAGTCCCTGGAGAAGGACATGTCTGATAAAGTAGAGGAATAGCAAAGGAGAAGGACCTCAAGGAGATAAATTAATATCGTGGCTCTTTTAATGTAACCTTTATTGTCCTTATTTAAGTATTCATTTTATGCAATAATAAACACTTTCTGGAGAATTGTTTTATATAATTAGAACTGTCATTAGGGCAGTGAACTGGTTGTTAAAGTATTTTTACCCCACCACTGAGTAGGAGAACCAGTGGCTTCCTTCAACACCACCAGCCACTCTGTGGGAGGTGAGGCTTTCTACTCCCATAAAGAATTACAGTATCAGAAATTCAGAGGGACAGTTATACCCTGCCCTATAGAATAGCTTTGAGTTGACATAGATTTAATAGTAATGAGTTATGTTTTATTTTTCTATGATATCAAATATGCTGTTCTTCTCCAGGAAATGGTCTTTCCTGATAACCTGTCCTAAATATGTAAGACAAAGTCTCACGATGCTTGCCTCTAAATATAGCCAGAACAGACTGGCTATCCTTCCAAGATTGATTAATATGTTTTTTGGCAATCCATAGGACTTTCAATATTTTTCACCAGAATCATAATTCAAATGCATTTCACTCTTCTTCATTCAATATACAAGTTTCACATGCATACGAGTAAATACCAAGGTTTTAGTCAGGTGTACCTTAGTCTTCAAAGTAACATATTTGCTTTTCAATGTTTTATGGAGGTTTTGTGCAGCAGCATTTTACCCAAAGCTGCTCATTTTTTAATCTCTTGACTGCTGCTTTCATGTGTACCAATTATGGATCCAAGAAGAACAAAATCCTTGACAACTTCAAAAATTTCTCCATTTATCATGATGTTACCTATTAGTACCCACCAATTGCGAGGATCTTGGTCTTTTTATCCTTGAGTTGTAATCCACACTGAAGGCTGCAATCCTTGATCATCATCAGAAATTGCTTCAAGTCCTCCTCACATTCAGCAAGCAAAGTTGTGTCATGTGCAACTAAGGTTGGTAATCAGGCTTGCTCCAATCCCAATTCTGCATTCTTCTTCATATAATTCAGCTTCTCTGCTGATTTGCTCAGTATACAGATTGTATAAGACTGGTGAGAGGATACAATCTTGATGCACCTTTTCTATTCTTAAACCAAGTAATATTCCTGTGTTCTCATTTTACAGCAGCTGACTGAACTTCCATGTACAGGGATTTCATGAGCAAAATGAAGGGTTCTGGAATTCTTATTTTTCTCAAGGCTATACTCAGTTTGTTATGATCTCCATAGCTCTGATACACAATAATGCAAAGGTATTTGACTATGTTGATTAAAACGCATATAAACAGAAGTATATTTCATGTATCATATACTTAATTCAACCTCTGCATACATAAACAAACTAAGTGACATTTTTGGAATTTTGTGAGACCTTATATAAGTGCACGCTACATAGTGTGTAATGCATTTCAATTTTTTGATAACTTTGTAACATGAACATATTGGAACTATTTATTGTATTTGTGTATTCAAGGAAAGATTGTTCACATTCTTGACCAACAAAATGTAGCAGTCTCAGTGGTTCACAAACCAAAGTTAATAGTTATTATTAAATCATAACATAAATGATGTTGTTTTCCATACACAAATACATAGTTTACTATTTCCAAATATTTCAAAGATGGCATGAGGTTTTAAATATGACATTTCTAGGTCTTTGATGATAGCATCAATACTTGTATTATTGTGAAATATTAATAACTCAGTAATGGGAAAAAATATACTACCTTTAAAATGTAGCTTACTAATATTAATGCTTAAACATTTTTTCCAAGTGAAAAACAACATATCATAATCTTTTCCAACCTCGGCATGTGATATCTTATAATCTATTTGTATTTATACATATAATTAAATTAAATTGTATTTTTACACTTTTACAAGAGTCAAATGTTGACTCTTTGAAAACAAACATCAATTTTTAATTCTTATATTTATATGGGAAAACTGTATTTTATATTAAAATACATTATTTATTAATAATTTTATTGCTTAAGTATTCTTCCCATTTTTCATGTAGCTGTACATTTCCATCCTAGTACTAGCTTTGCCAATTTTCTGATATTTCTAAATTCTTGGATCACTCTATATCATATTTGATATAAATGATTTTTAATTACACTTTTAATCCACAGTCCCTGTTGTTGTTGCTAAGGACCATTGAGTTAGTTATGACCAATAAAGACACTATGAACAATAAAACTAAACACTGCTTGTTCATACACCACTTTCACATTATATCCATGCTCGAGCTCATTTAATTTTTAGTTACAGTACCGATCCATTTATTTGAGGACTTTCCTCTTTTTCACTGCCCCTCTATTTTAGCAAATATGGCTTCCTACTTGAAGGATTGGTCTTTCCGGACAACATGTACAAATAGCATGAGACAAAGTCTGGCCATCCTTTCTACTAAGAGTACTCTGGTTATACTCCTAAGACAAATCAGGCTGACTCTTAGTAGCCGATGACATTTTCAATATTCTCCAACACCACACCTCAAGTTCATGGGTCCTTTGGTCTTCTTTATTCAATATCCAACTATCACATGCTTATGATTCCACTTAAAATACTGTGACTTTAGTCAAGCGTATCTTAGTCCTCAAAGTAGCATTGCTGTTTTTCCATACATAAGTCTTTTGCAGCAGATCTACCTAAACCAACTCATCTTTTGAGCTCTTGGCTACCGCTTCCATGAAAATTGATTGTGAATTCATGCAAGCAAGACAGAAACCCTCAAATTTCGACCATTTCTCCATATATAATTATGTTACCCATTGGTCCAGTTCTGAGAATTTTGTTCTTCTTTACCTTTTGCTGTAAACCATAATGAAGAGGGCAATTCTTTATCTTCATCTGCAAGTGCTTCCAGTCGCCTGCACTTTCAGCAAGCAAGGTTGTGTCACCTGCATGTGGAAGGTTGTAAGACTTTTTCCAATCCTAATGCCACATTCTCCTTCATATAATCCAGCCTTTCTATAGATTTGCTCATCATGCAGGCTGAAAAGATACAGCTGTGATATACAGCTTTCCATATTTAAAACCATCCAGTAATCCCTTGTTTTGTTCTAATCAATGCCTCTTGATCCATGAACAGGTTCCACATGAGCATAATGGACCCAAAGCCAAGCTTACTACAAATATGGATCTCTTCGAGTTCAGTGATCCAGTTGTTGTTATCTTCCAACTCTTCTGGCATCCTAGCTTGTTAAAACATTCCATTTACTAGTATTCCATCAATTCCTGGGACCTAGTTTTGACTAGTGTTTTCAATGAGCTTGAACTTCCTTCAGTCCTGTTACTTCTTATGCAGCTTCCTAAAGTGGTGAAGAGTTGATTAATTTCTTTTTTTTTTTTTTAGGTGCAGTGATTGTGTATTTTGTCCATCTTCTTTTGATGCTTCCATCATAATTTAATACATTGTCCATTGCATCGTTTAAAATTGCAACTTGAGGCTTGAATATTTCTTAAAATATTTTTGATTAAGATACTGACCCCCACACTCGAAGGGAATACCACAGAAAACAAAAATAGATCGTCTGGAGTGGGAAAGGAACTGACCCACCACACCACATCCAGAAGGAAGCTGAAACCAAAGGAGAAAGGACGTAGTGGAGTACACCTGGGTACACCAAGCCCAAAGTCGATAGACCAGCTAGAAGGGCCCATCATACAGAGAGGACCATTCAGCTGACCACACTACGAGATACGACATCCTGCACCAACACATGGCCCTACACGGGACAGCGCCTGAGACACAATGGGGGATGGGCGACTGAGCTGACCCCGCCACACTGAGGCAAACACTGGGGGCGTGCAATAGAGCAGCGGAGGAAACAGAGCAAAGGGATCCCGAGGGAGTATAAAGGATGGTCTTCCAGGCCAGGACATGGCGCCTCACAAGCTACACCTAGAAAACACTCCTAAAGGCCAACGAAAGAACCTTGAACTACTAGCAATTTTTCTTTTAATATTTGCTATCTTTTTGTTTAGTCTTTTTTAATTGGTTTTGTTTTTTACCTTGTAAATTTTGTATGTTAGTGGCTTTTCTGCTTATCAGCGTGTCGATGTTGCTTCTGTCAAAGACATGTTCTTATGGGCCACTTGGGCACAGTCAAAGTCATATCCATTTGTATGCACATATTACTATGTCAACAGGTCCACCTAGACAAGATAAGCTGAGAGTGTTCTTTCTTTTTAGTTTTCTGACTCTGGGTTTTTTCACTTTTCCTTACAATATTTTACTTTATCTTCTTGAGCTGCCTTTTGAAATGCTCACTAAGCCCTTTGATTTCTTCCTCTTTTTTTTTCATTTGCCATAGGTACTCTATGATTCGAGAAAGTTTCAGAGACTCTTCTGACATGTACTTTGACCTTTAGTTATCTTTTTAATGCCCTTAAGCTTTCTTTATGAAGGATGTTCTTGATGTCCTCCCGCAAACCATCTGGGTTCCTGTCATTAGTGTTCAATGTGTTGAATCTATTTTTTAAATATTCAAGAAAGAATAGACTCAATGTCTAATTTTTGCTCTCATAAATTTACTTTAACTTTCTTCAGCTTTAATCTGAACTTCCATATGAAAAATTGATGATCTTTTCCACAGTCAGCCCTGGCCTGGGTGTAGCTGCTGACATTGGACTTCTCCATCTTATATTCCCACGCAGGTAGTCAATTTAATGTCTTTGTATTCTATCTGAGCAAGTCCATGTGTGTTGTTGTCATTTGCATTGCTGATAAAAGTGTTAAGTGGAGCTTAATGCTCATATAATTATTATTCTAAACAATACCACATAAATGCAAATTTGACAACTTAACTTATATTATATATGTATCATTCTAAAATTATTTTCAGAGCTCAAATTTTCAAAGTGTATTATCAGTTATATTTGGGAAATAATTTTATATACTAACATGAAAAAATATGAACAATGGGTGAAAATTATCTATTTTATCTCTCAACGTTCTTAGTGTGAATGCTCACATCCTTTACAACCATTGATTGCAGTTATACTGTGCATGAGACACCATGAATTGAAATGGTCTTGAAACCAATTTGATATTTATTTGTTTGCTTTATTTTTAATCTTACAGAAGCCAGACATATAATGCAATATTTCACAAAATATTTGACCATGGAATCATGCTTTGAAAATGACATTTGTAGATGGTAAACATAGTTCTCAAATTACTTCACTATTGGAGTACTAATAAGCACAATACAAGTAAGAAAAATGCAGATAGCATGGAAATACATTATTTCAGTAGATTCTTCAGCTATATATATTTTCTCTATATGATTGATTCTCAGATGTTCATTATTTTTTCAACTGAATACAGAGGTCAAACAAAAGCTATCCAAGAAAATATGAGACATGTATTACATTAGTTATAATTTTGCCACAAATTTTATGCACTGATTATGAACTGGGCAGTATAAAAGTAGCTGGTGATAAAACTATAGGCAGATCTGGACTTTTCTTTAAACTCATGGTTCAAAAGAAGCCATTAGGTAAAATTTATCTTAACAAATCAATCATACTAAAAAACTGAGCCAACATTACTTCAAGACGTATCACTCAAATTTGTTAGAAAAACATGATGGGTTATAGTTCATGGTTTTAGGTTGTTGTTAGATGCCACCATCAAGTCAATTCCAACCCAAAGCAAAGCTACATATAGCAGATAGAAACATTTTCCAGTCCTGTGCCAATCTCACTAGTGCACTGTATCCAGACTGAAAACATATCGAGACAGCAACAACTCTGATCACAAATTTCCTGATCTTAAACCAGGCAGTATTGCCTTGTTTTGTTCCCATAACTGCCTTGTAATCCTTGCATATGTTTCAAATAAGTACAATAAAGTAATATGTGACTGTTATTCTTCTCAAGGCTCTCCATAGCTGGTTATGATCCACCCAGTTAAATGCTTTGGCATAGTCAGTAAAACACAAGCAGACATCCTTCTGGTGTTCTCTTTGAGTCAAGACACAACTTACATCAGGAATGATATCCCTTGTTCCATGACCTCTTCTAAAACCAGCCTGAACCTCTAAAAGTTCCCAGTCAATATACTGCTACCATCATTATTCAGTGATCTTCAGCAACATTTTACTTGTGTATAATATCAATAATATTGTTCTATAATTTATGTAATATTTTGTGTCTTTTTTCTTTGGAATGGGTAAAAATATAGATCTCTTTCAGGCAATTGGCCAAGTAGTTGCCTTACAAATTTGCTGACATAGAAAAGTGAGTTCTCCCAATGCCTCCCTAGTATATGGAAACATTTCAATTGGTATGCCATCAATTCCTGGATTCTAATTTTCGGATAATGCTTCCAATACAGGTTGAAGTTCTTTCATTGGTTCTTGATCATCTGCTACCTCCTGAAATGGTTGAATGCGGACTAGTTCTTTTTGGTACAGTGACTCTATGTATTCCTTCAACCTTCTTGTGATGCATCCTGCATCTTTCAATACTGTGTCCATAGAATCTCTCATTATTTCAACTAGAATCTTGAATTTTCTTTTTGAGTTCTTTCAGGTTAAAATGTGCTAAGCAGGTTTTGCCTTTACAATTTCTATTCTTGGTCTTTACACAATTTATTAAAAATATGTTACTTTGTCTGCCTGAGCTGCTATTTGAAATTTTATATTCACCTCCTTGGCTTCATCCTCTCTTCCATTTGCTTCAGCCATTCTGCACTTAAAAATCTCTTTTTATATCTATGCTTTCCTTTTTTGTTCTTTTCTTTCTTTTTAATGATCGTTTGCTTTCTGCCTTAATGATATTCTTGATGTTCTCTCACAGCTCTTCAAGTCTTCTGTCATTAGTATTCAATGGTCAAATTTGTTCTGGAGATGTTCGAGAAGTTCAGGTGGGATAGACTTAAGGTCATATTTTGGTTCTTGTGTATTTGTTTTCAATTTTCTTCAACAAACCTGAACTTGCATATAAGCAATTTATGTTGTCTTATACAGTAAGCCTCTGGCCTGGTTTTAACTTCAGATTCTCCTCTCTTCCCACAGATGTAGTCAATTTAATTTCTTTGGATTGTTTCTGAAGAATCGTGTGGTTAGCTGTTTGAAGTTGTTGGGGGAAAAGTATTTGCTATGAAAATTGGTCTTGAATAATCATATTGTGTTACCTCCAGCTTCATTCTATCACCAAGTCCATATTCTCCAACTACTGTCCCTTCCTCTTTGTTTCCAGATTTCTCATTCCCATCATCGATATTTATCAGTTCATCTTGATTGCATGTTTGAACAATTTCAGATTAAATTAATTGATAGAATTCTTCAATTTCGTTGTCACTGGCTTTTTCGGTTGGTGCATACACTTGAAAGTCAGCTCTATTGACTGGATTTTCTTGAAAGCAGATAGATATAATCCTACCATAAACCATACTGTTACTTCAATATTGATTCTGATATGTGCTTTTTGACAACCAATGCCAATTCATTCCTCTTGATCATGACATTCCCAACATAGTAAGTCATATTATTTTCTGCTTTAAAATGTCAACTCCATTTTTTGTGTTCCATTTCATTTTTCATGACTTCCAATTTTCCTAGATTCATTACTTCACACATTGCAAGTTCTGACTTCTAGCAGAATTTTACAGCTGTTTCTTTTTACCTTGAGTTGTGCCACATCAATCAATGGAGATCCTGAAAACTTTATTACCAGAGGCTTATTCCATTCATGTCATTATGATGGACTCCTCTGACAGAAAGCAGCTCCTCTTCAATCACCTTTTGATATCCCTCTGACACTAGGGACCTATGCTGGGATACTATCTCACACAATGCTCTGTTTCCATTCATTAGGCCTTTGTCATTATCTGACAGAGTACATAAATGATGCATAAGATTTTCAGTTACTTGTTTTTCCAATGTGGGGAACAGATTATTTGTGCACTGTCTGTTCTTATTCAGGAGTCAGCTGAAATGTATTCACATGGACAGACTGCTGATATTTGTACATCAGTGGCATAGCTTCCAGGATCACACCAAGACACAAGCTACCACAACATGACAAGTTGACAGACAGTGGTGGATTGTTTCATGAGAGCTTATATAAAAAGAGAAAAACCAACTTAGAAATAAATTATTGTTAGCTAGAGGGTAGCCAAAGTTTTCATTCATAATTTTTAAAATGTATAGGAGAATGGTGTGCATGCGTGTGTGTGTGTGCATGCGTGTGTGTGTGTGTAGAGTGAGGAATGCTTTACAGAAAAAAGAAAAATATACTTTCAGCCTTTGTGGTAAAAGCAACACATTTTACAATTGTAGTCAATTCCCAACTCATTACAACACCATCTGTGTCGGAGTAGAACTACGTTCCCCAAGGTTTTCAGTGGTGCATGTTTGGAAAGTATATCGTAGTCCTTTTCTTTTAAGCTATGTATTGTTCGAACCAAACCTCCAATCTAGTTATTATTGCTTGTACTTTCCATTGTGAATTTCATGAAGATTTAGAGATGACCAGTTGTCCATTCAAGAAAGCATTTGCAATTTGTTTCATTTTATTAAATGCAATCCCACAATGCAACATCACCTATCTAACCTTCTGGATTTCGGTTTACATTCCTCTTACTGTCATAACCCTTCTGATTTTTTCCTCAGATAAATACTGCCCTCTGGATCTCAAGTGCTTGACTTTTCTAAGGCATGCATACCTCTTCATGCTTTTAATTGCTTTATAGACCTGTTTATGCTTTGTTTGAAAATTGAGCCCTGGAAATTCAGTTCAGTGCTTGAAGTGTGATTAAGGGGTTTCAAAAGTCTCTGTCCCCAAACTAAGCCTTGTCTTTTTATTTTTATGATTATGAAGTTTGGTCTATATTTTGATTCCCACTTTACCAGAACCTTTTCATGTAATTATTTTGGTATTAATA
The DNA here is from genome assembly GCF_050624435.1 of Tenrec ecaudatus. Classification (NCBI taxonomy): domain Eukaryota; kingdom Metazoa; phylum Chordata; class Mammalia; order Afrosoricida; family Tenrecidae; genus Tenrec; species Tenrec ecaudatus. Next base: position 240,816,843 of record NC_134531.1, read on the forward strand.
GTTAGTCTCAGTATCATGTAAATGAATGCTCATGTGGTCCAGATCTTTTTAAAATACATCTTCATTTTTTTTTCACTTTTCTTTCCTCTGGACTTGCAGAGGCCGACAGTTGCACCGCAGATGGCAATTCATTAGTTTTTAAGAATAAAATTGCCATTCACAAAAGATTGTAAAACAATGCTTTTATAGGTTAGGTTATCTCAACTGACCTTGATGTCCTCTTAAACTATCGTCAATAGTCTTTAGGTCTATGATTCATTTCCTAGGGATGCTTGTTTATGTATAAAATATTCTTGTACATTTTCAACTGGTATTTTCCACTACATATATATTTGTGAACCTATTTTCAGCAAGGATAAATACAAACATACTTTTTAATTGTATATATTCATATTTATATATTCATGGATTGACCCTCACTCATCAAAAGTAACACACATCTACCACCCAGGCAGTAATTTATAGTCATATCTCCTACACCTGGTAGTCATCAAAGGAGTTTTTAATAGAATATCAAAATAAACTAAAAATCACTGAAAAGAAAATTATAAAACAAAATTAATCATGAACATAAACATAAAGTTCTCAACAAAATTGTACCTAATTGATTCTAACAATATATGCAAAATTAAACCTATATCACAACATAATGGGATTCATTCCAGGTATATAAGGCTAATGCAACATTAGAAAAACCAAACAACATAATCTACCATACAGGAAAAAAGTAAAATAAATGACAAAAGTCATGGAATCATTTCACTTGCAGCAGAAAAATTATTTAACAAACTCCAAAACCCATCCCTTATAGAATCACGCAACAAAATAGATACAGAAGGGTAATCCTTCGACAAGATTAAGGGCATAGTACTCCAGGCTCCTAGCAGCCAGATAGCATCTCCTCCCTAGAACTCTCCCTGTCCCATCCACAAAACTGGATGCAGCCCCACTAGGGGGCTTGTTTTAATTGGGGTAAGGATGGACATTGGACGCGCCAATGGCCAAACTCCAGACCCCCCACAAAACTGTGCCCCGTATGCTGCCAGAAAGGGTACTGGAAGTCTGACTGTCACTCGTGGGCTTCCCCCCACTGTCTCAACAGCAGGGTTCAGCCAGCGCCTCACCACAGTCCTTCCCAGCTGGTGAGCTTCTGGGGCTTGCTGAAGAAGACTGAAGATGCCTGCACTCAGATACCCCAATAACCCTAGCCGAGCTTAGGGTCACCATCCAGGTAGTGGGTAAATCTACCTCTGTTTTTTTGGACACGGGGGGGGGGGGACTATTCCATCCTTCCTTCGTGTGCCGGGCGTAGTCTCCCTTCCACAGTCACTGTAATGTGGATTGGTGGCACCTTCTCAACACCCAATAAAACCCCCCTCTTGACCTGCATCTTAAACCAATACCCTTTCTCCCATTCATCCCTAACAATCCCCTCATGTCCTGTTTCATTTCTCAGACGAAACATTTTACAGCGCCTTAAGGCCTCCATTTCCCTAATACCTCAGCAGCTTCACGCTGCCCATCTCCTTTTGCCACTGTAGCCACCCTGGGGGCAGATGCTCCTCCCGGAGCAATATTCAGCCTCCAAAAAAACCTCCACCAATTCTGTGGGCACCTCTCCGGTAAAGACTGGGCAATTAATTTGATGCACATGCCTAAACATAAACTTCTTAAATATTTGTTAACTTTGGTGGCTACCTTTTCAGGGTGAATTGAAGCATTCCCCACCAGCCGGAAAACAGCAAATGTTGCTCAAACTCTTCTGGAACCTAAAATTCCTAGGTTTGGCCTTCTACACTCTATTCAGTCTGACATTGACCTTGCCTTCATTTCACAGGTGTCCCAACAGATCTCAGCTGCCCTGGAAGTGGATTAAAAACTAGATATTCCTTATCACCCCAGTCATCAGGCAAGGTTATGTGTGCCAACAAACTTCTACAGTTCCAATTAACTAAGCTCTCCTTAAAGGTCTGCCTGTCTTGGTCAGATCTCCTTCCTGTTGCCTTACCCTGCCTCTGGGCTTCCCCCAGGGAGCCCATGGGTCTCAGCCCATTTAAGATTCTATACGGCTGTCCATTTATCCTAAATTATTCTCTGCCTCAAAATGAAACTATGCTTTTAGCTTACTTACCCACTCTATCTTTGCTCCACAATTTACTTAGGTCCTATGCAGACCTTCTGGATGTAAAAAACACCTCTTCTGGGCACCCAACCCCTAACCTCTCCCCAGGAAATCAAGTCCTGCACCTAGCCCTGGACTCCAGAAATGATTAAAAGGCCCATACACCCCAATACTCCGAACCCCATCGGTAGTCAAACTGAAATAACTGACAGGGTGGTATCATCTGATGCCATTCAAACAAGCATCCCTGGAACCCAAACCCACGTAAAACAAGTAAACTTCTAACCTCATCGGTACAACTTCACCCCATCTAAATAAAACCTCCCGCTAAATGGTTTTGGCATGACTCCTCCTGTTTTTATTTTTTACCCCCTTATTATATGTTTTAGGAATAAGCCTTGCAGCAACTGCTCCAGCCAATTGAACCACTGGTCAAAAGGTCTGGTGGGGCTCAGTTATGTTGTGATTTGTTCCTGTTTTTTCCTCTTCAGGTGTTGGCTTCCATAAACAAGGAAATACGGTCACCCAGCCACCGATGGCAGTTTATAGATACCAAAACCTGGGCTGATGATTCGGGAACCCATTCGCAGGTTATAGGCAAAAAGTATTGTTAACCTGAAGGATGCCAATCTCTGATGCTGGTTCCTATAAAACATTTCACTGCACTCCCTCAATGTGGTCCAACCCCTCCTTTGTTTCCTCTATGACCAAACGAAATCTAGCCCTAAATGAGTAAGAAAATAAAAGCTGCCCATGAAATTCCTGCATAATGCACAAATACCAAATAAATCAATAAGGAAAGCAGAAATGAAAGTATCGTCTCACCAGTGACCATCATAACGGTACCTTTAAAATTAACATCCCTAACCCATGAGGCACTCACTAGCAAAAACATGCCCCAGAAAAAAAAATCTACTGGTATCTGGGTTCCTCTTACCCTTATCAATGTATATAGATAGATAGATAGATAATATATCAATATATTGATAATGTGTAATATATTGATTATGTATATTGATAATGTATATCGATAATATATAATATATTTATATTATATATATCGTGCTTACATACGCACTGACTGGCTAATCCAGAAAGCCGGCTAATCCAGAAAGCCAACGAAAACTTCAAAAACAAGTTACAAGGCAAAGGTCCAGGAATAAAAAAACAAAACCCTTTTTCTTGGCTCACCATTATCCAAGAAGGAAAAGCCCTTCTAACAATTTCAACCTGGTTAATCTTCCCTCTTGTTTCTTTTGTGCTTCCCTCCATAGGTCTCCTCTGGCAGCAGTACCTTTACCTCAACTGTTTAACTACATGGAAAACACAGATGCCTTTCCACCAGTAATTAAAGTTCCCTTGTTCCACAACCCACTGCTAAAAAATGGCCGAATTCCAACCTGAAACAAGGTTATAATAACACCGCAAGTAACCTGGCTTTTCCCCTCAATACCACCCCTACCCAGGCAGATTCTTTTAGTGTAATGACACCCTGACAAAAAAACCTTTCGACTCCTTCCTCATCGATCTATGTATGCCAGATACCCTGTTTTCCCAGCTAGCTATGTACACAGTCTCTGAGGTAAATGCTCTGCAAAATCCCTCCCATGGCACCACCAGACACACATTGGCAGTGTTCCTTCCTATCATGGTTGGTTTAGCGGGAGCCTCTTCCTTGGTTGGCTCAGGAATAGGGGTACAAGCCCTATCCCACTCTGAGTTCTTCACAAAGCTGGTCCTCCAAACTGCAAGCACCAATTAAAAACACTGCATTATCTCTGAATCTCTTACAGCACCAAATAGTATCCCTAACCCAAGTAGCCTTACAAAACAGAAAAGCCTTAAATCTCTTAACAGTCGATAAAGGGGGAACATGTGTATACCTAAATAAAAAAGTGTTACTATCTTGTTAACGAATCCGGGTTGGTAAAAACCAATATAAACAAATTTAATAAATTGGGAAGAAAGCTATCTAGTCAAACCCCCATTGTCCAACTTGAAGGTTGGTAATCTAATCCATTCATCAGTTGGGTTGCTCCATTAATAACCCCTCTTATAACCATCTGTGCTCTGCTACTTTTAGCCCCCTGTTTGCTAAACTTTCTTTGCAAGTGAATACAAAAAAGAAAAATATTTTTCTCTTGTTGCTGTTAATCAAATGTTTTTGCACCCTTACAGTCCTCTCCCATAGGAGCCAGATGTTCCCAACCCCGTAAGCACCTCCCACACCATCCCAGTACCCACAGGAAGTAGCCAGAAGAGTCATTGCCCATATCACCAAAGAGTTGGGAATGTCTGCCAGCATCAATGCCAGGCCAGCTTCTAGCAGCAAGTGACCTTGAATCTCCCTCACCCTTGCGGAGCTGACTAGAACTGGCTGAAACAACTAACAGCAAGTGGCCTTGAATCCACACACCTGTGGAGCTGACCAGAGCTGGCTATGTAGCCTGTCAGCAGCTTTGCAAGTTTTTTTTTTCCCCTTCTTTTACTTACAGCCCACTTTGTTCACGGCCTGTTTGGCTCAGCACCTGCTTTGTTCTTGCCCACCGCTCTGCACCGGACACAAATACGCCCGGAACCAGAAAGACACCTTACATTCCAGAAACCCAGTCATACCTGTCCATATATAAGCATCACTCCTGTAGCCTTCAGTGCGACTCCTCCGGCCCAGACACTGTGTAACGTAGCACTTCGCCCCGGCTGGGTTTTACTCCCCAATAAAGCCTGCTTGCTTTAATTCGACTAATTTGGTCTCTAGCACCTCTTGACTTCCTTACAGAATGGTTTTGGAAGATAGGATTTGGTTGTTTCTTTCTTTATTTTAGCAGACCACACCTCCAAAGGAAAAGAGTCACACCCTCTAGTAAGACTACATCTACCCAGGATACATCTCAATTTAACCCTGTAACCAAGAACTCCCTCCCAAATGGGACGATATCCAGAGGCATAGAATCCAGAATTATAATGCATCAGTTAAAATTTATGCATAGACGGTTCATATTAATTGACTGCATCAATGCAGGCCAAATTTGAGTGCTTGGGTGATGAAATAAGTGCCATTATCTGAGTTACAAAATAAAGGAAGAAATGCCTGCTTAAGGGTAAAACAAAAGGTGTTGATGAATAATAGAATCAGTTAAAATTGCTTAAATTTTAAAAAAAACATTAGCTAAAATTTTATCTAAAAATATATCTGCTCAGAATTGTCATTAACTTTTAGAATATTACAAAATTAACATCGCAAGTGTGAACAAGATAATTCAAGTAAAAAAGATTACCTATTATCATATTACACATTATATAGCCTAGAAATCACCTTCAGGCAAGGTCATTGGAGTTAGTTTTCTTTTTAATAAATAAAAGTTCCAAATTGTTTCATTGGTTTAGTCATCTTCAATATTTTTAGGAACACAAGGGGTGTGTGTGTATGACTGAAGCATGACAGTATTTTTAAGGATGGCACAGGACCAGGCATAATTTCATTCTGTTGTACATAGGATTGCTGCGATGGAAACCTAGATCAACTGGGCGATGCCTAACAACAAAAAGAGTGCATTGTAGTCACGGAAACCTGCTGACTACTATTGATCAATATTTATAAGCTCTAAGTGAATGTAGGAATAGAGAGTTTTCTCAATGTCTGGATTTACTGTTCCATGTTTAAATGTCTAAAATGTACTAGTGTAAAATTGAAATAATGAAAGTGATTATGTTTGACCAACATTTGGTGTCATTTATCTGTTATAATTTTTTTCTAAATATATCAGTCAGGAGATCATCTAAGGTTCATATACCTTGATACTATATTGAATGATGGAGAAGCTTTAAGAAATAAAAGTTTTTGATTAATGTATAATATTCCTTAGAGAGGAAAGATATTTCTTTAGAGCCTTAACACTCTTATCATTTTAATGATTAACATCAAAAGTACTGTGCAAGAAAAGTTAGGCGAAATCCAAAATACAATATATTAAAATAAACTACTTTAATATTTGCTTTATGGAATGCTATTAGCATTCATATTATTCTCCAATAAAACTGTCATCTTACATATTGTATCTCTAGAATAATAATTAAAACCTAATATAGTAAGCAATTCAAAACGCTTACTTCTAATTACTGGGTAATGAGATTTGGTTGATCATGTAACATTATTACAGATTATTACAATATAATGTAATTAAACTGTTGAAACAAATTTTTTAATGTGCATATATAAATTTGAATACATATGCATATATCTGCATGCATAAATCTAATATTTATCCATTTAAATACTAGTTATGTTTGCATTCTATGGATAAACATGAACTTATTAAACAGTGTGGCTTTCAAAATAATATAACTGATAACATTATTTTTAGATATAGTTTGAGCCTTTACATAACAGTTCCAGTTAGGACAGACTTTGAACCATGGAAGCCACATATGTGTCACACTAGATCTATGCTCCATTAAGTTTCCAATGGTTGATATTTTGGAAACAAGTTGTTGGGTATTTTTTTAACCTTTCAGGTGCTTCAAACCTTCAAACTTGGTTAATATCTGAGCACATTAATGGTTTGCAACATTAATCCAGGGACTAAACTCTCTTAAAATGAAAACTGTGCAAAAAATAAACAAGCAAATGAATAAATAACAAAACTCTCATTAAAACTCAGGAAAAATAAGGCATACTAAATTGTTGTTCTTGGGTAATGTCAAGTTTGTTCTAACTTATAGTGACCTTACCAATGTACAACACTGCCTAGTCCTGTGCTGTCCTCACAAGTGTTATTATTTTTCAGTCCCTTGTTACAGTCACTTGATCATTTCATCTCCCTGAAGGTCTTCCTCTTTTTCACTGATCTTTGAATTTACCAGGCAGGACATCTTTTTCAGGAGCTGGTCTCTCCTGAGTACATCGCCAAAGTATAGGAGAAAATGTCTTGCTTTCTTTGCTTCTAAAGAACATTCTAGCTGCAATCCTTAATTCCTTCTATCAAATAAGTGAGATGAATATTCCCCATTAAAAGAAACTTCTCATAATATAAAATTACCACCGAGTAATTCAGTAAACAAATCCAAGTACTTTCTGTTATTAATAAATAAAAATAAGGATAAAATATATCCTAAATATAGTCATACATATTTGTCTTTGGATCATTGTGAACTTAAGCTTGTCTGGAAATAGTTGCTAACTTTGCTATAAGATATTTAAATAATTTCAAGATTCATTAGAGAGTACAAGTGGATATTTGGTTTTTACAAATTGCTAATGACTCTTTGATGGCAACTGAAGAAGTCTAACTCAAAAAATTAAAAGAAAAAAGGCAAAGAATATTTTTCTGACAATTCAATGAAAATGTAGACAACAATCTCAGAAACAAATTCAACTTATGAGCAACAGGACCAGGATTTGAAATTCAACCACCATCCTCTTTATACAAATTAATTTTCCTTTAAATATCATGTTCTTCTCTTCTTTAAGTTTAAATGGCATTTTCTAAAGAGAATCAAACATAACAACTTAAATCTCCAATGTTTATAACATAGAAATTAAATCAACATGAAACTGTTTTCTTTCTTTCATAATAATAGTTTCAATTTTTTCAAGCAAGAACTCTGCTTAATGCAATTTGGACCAATTACCCACTTATGAAGCAATCATCATCAAAGTCTTCTATTCTTATTAGCTCAACATGAATTCTAAATTAAGGAATTCTTTGCTCTAAATTAGGAGTTTTCTTTTAAAACAAGGGTATTTTGGATGCACATATTTGAATTAGAAGTCTAGAGCATCTACAATGTTATATCTATTTTATAACTTTTCATCTTTTTCTCACAATTAACAAACCTGTGCAAAAGTGTTGTTGGCACAATCATTGAGTCTATTTCATTTGTTTTGTTTCCACTAACTCTCAAACAACCAGGCAATATTTTAATGTATCATTTCCCAGGCTTATGTGTGATTTTATTTAAATTGAAAAGCTTGTTCAGGTCTTCAAACAAAGCTAAGGGAAAGTGAGCATAAGATTAGAAATGAATAGAATTTACAAACCGATTGCATTAGGAGTACAGACAATCTTTCATACTATTTTTTCAGCTAATTGAGGATAAGAGGCATACCTTGCTCCATTTTAACTTCACAAATATTACCTTTTTTTTTGGCAACTTGAAAGTTTATGGCAACCCTTCATGTCCTCACCAATTTTCCAACAGCATGCTCCTACCACATGTCTGTCATAGAGTAGTAATTTTCAAACATTTCAGATTTTTTCCTAACACTATTTCACACTTACTAGACTACAGTATAGTGTAAACCTAATTTTTATATACACTAAGCAACAAACAAAAGAAGCATGTGGCTTACTTAATGGTAATATTTGCTTTATTTCAATAGTCTGGACCAAACACACAATGTTTCTGTGGTATGCCTGTAAGTTAATATAAATGTCTCTTTATTCAGCTATTTTATATGGGAAGAGAAAAATATATTTCTATGCTAGTGTGATAATTATTAAGATATTTCAAAATGTGATTTATATGTTTTTGTATCTTACCTAATATTCTCACGAATATTACCGAATCTCTTCTAGAGTAAATCAATAGCAAAATTTTATAATTTTATGTTTCAACCCCGTCTTTCTGAAATATTTGTATGTACATATGTATCTCTGTCTCTGTGTCTTTCTGTCTCTGTCATTTTCTATATATGTGTGTGTGTATATATATATATCTATATATATAGTGAGAGAGCGAAAGAATCTGGGAAAATGGAATTAAGAACAATATCGGAAGTCCCAACCTTTATGAAAAAAATATTGATACTAGGGCTCTAGTTCATACATGGAAGGTTTGTTGTTTTTTTTCAAACAGTCCATGTTTAAGGATGTCTCTGCCATCAGTGGAAGTCTCCAGGCAAGCTCGCTCTGAAATATCCATACCTCTGTTATCTCAGTATGTCTTACAAAAAGCATTACACCAAGATCATTTAGTTCAAAATACTTCTCATTCTTATATATCTTTTAAGCAAGATCAAAGTTAATGAAGATGATTTTATGGAGCAAGGCATATTCAGGGAAGAGTCTTGGATTTACTAACATCATCTAAAATCCAATCAAAACATTGGCTTCTGAAGGGATCTGTTGGGCCTATTAAATTGGGGAAGACAGATCAGCTCAGATCACATTGATGATTTTTCAAGATTCCTAAGGCATAATGTTAACACATTTTCCCACAATATGTAGTTGATCACTGGGCATTATTGGGGCAATGTTTGAAAAATATAAAAATACTGCATCGATATGAACTAGGCCTGAAAATTTTCCCCGAAGAATCCCCCTCCCTCCCCCATAATGACAATGTGTCATCTCATTCTTTGAAAGTGTTAATAAAAATGTCATTGGTAGTGTGATGGTCAGATTTTATAACTTTGTGGTACCTGTGTGGAGGAAGGGGTGGAATCCAGCCTATTAAATTTGCCAGGTTTGTAGCCTAGTAATGCATTTTTCGGAGTGGGGCCTTTTAAGTAAGGGAGCCAGTGAGAATTTCTCTCTCTTATGTCTCTTCATCTTGCTGGCTTGAATTCTGTATCTGACTCTAGAGACGATTGATTCAGTCTGCTGGTTCTGGGATCTCTTGTTGTCCTGAAATGTTCTTACAGACCTTGAATCCACATGCCTCTCATCCATCTAACCTTCCTGCTTCATCTGGCCGCAGCTCATAAGTCTAGTTAGGGCCCCAGCTAGCATCTGACCAGTGGACATGTTTTCACTGGGCTCAGCCACATCTTGATACATAATTCTTTCTTGATATGCAATTGTTTCTGATACATATGTGAGTGTCACTAGTTCTGTTTTTCTAGAAAGCTCAGCCTAACACAATTATTTCATACAATTTATAGTCCTGAACTTACCCCTTCAAAGTTCTTTTTGTTCCCAAACTTCAAAGAACTTTTAAAAGAGTGATTTGAGTCCCCCAAGGCTTTCAAAACTGCTGTTTGGGCTAAATATATATCAAAGAGTACAGAATTTTCCCAGGAGCTCTTTGAGATGTGGAAACACTACTTTGCAAAGTTTGCAGACCTAGGTAAAGGATATATTGAGAAATAATGTGTTTATATTTTGTTATGTTAGTTTCATAAGCGTTTCTATATCAAAGTAATTATTTGTGACTTGCCTTGGTGTGTGTGTGTGTGTGTGTGTGTGTGTGTGTGTGTGTGTGTAGTCCTTCAGCTTTTACATATAGTTTTATATTCCTCCCTTGGAAAGCCTTCATTTGACAACAATGGGGTCTTTCTTTTTGTTTGTTTGGGGGATGTTATTTCTTATGACATTTCTATTGCAAAGATCATTGATCATTTGCAGGCTACCAAATTACAAAAGATGGAGGTTGAATGGGTTTAAAGAATCACACACACTATTACTGAGAAAATTTGAAAGCCTGCCTAAAACATGAAAAATTAATTTAAACCACTTTAAATAAATATTTATCACAAATATTGGGGTAGTGTATCAGTGAAAAATAGGTGAATCCACTGTTTTATGTAGATTATATACTTAAGGGAAAGACATAACATTTAAAGTAGTAAATCATGTTAAAAAATCCATTTTAAGAATGTGGTGTGAAAGGCAATGCACACACATATATGAAACACAGCTTTCAAGAACTTTAATGGCAAATAGATTTAACGTTTTCTTCTGAATTAACCATTGCCATTTCTGGATTGTTATGTTAGATCTAATATATGATCAATTTATATATCTTAATAAAAGAATCTCATTCCAACATTTTTTAAAGCATGCATGTGTTAGATATTCATCTGAAAGCCCCAGTGAATATATCCATTTATTATTTCTCTCATGCTATCATGACAGATTTCAATTTTGATATGCAAAATCTTAAGCAAATTCTTACTCCTTCTACATAAAACATAGATAATTAACTGCTGTGTTAGCAAGGCTGATTAACATTTTATAAAAATCTGCCCATTTAGTGACTAAATTTGTAAAATAATAAGCTTTCTAATAAAATATGGTTTCCTGAAAATTGCTACAAAATTGCAGAAAGTTGAAATTTAAGAGCCTTGAAAGGAAATCTATGTGTGACTTTATACAAATCTGTATATCATACTTTTTATTTCAATAATTTGCCTTGGTTCAAATTTCTAAGAAAATAACAAAATTAAACTAATGCTACTCATTCTGTGGTCAAAATGTACATAAAACAAAATACGATAATATTCTAATTTATTTGCTCTTCCTCAGTTGTATGTCCCATAGAATTTAAAGGCATGAGTTAAAGTGTCTTTGTGGGTGTCAAAGGCTGTAAATATTTATAGGAACAAACAAATTTCATCTTTCACCTGTGACGTGGTCATGCCCTCCCACTGCTGCCTTTGGGGTTAGAAGCTCAACTTACAACACACTGCAGCAGTAAGTGATAGCCTTATCTTTTAAATTAAACTAAAATGTCCAATGTGAACAAAATAATACCTCAAATTTTATATTAATATTGATAATAGAGTTATCTTCTACAAGAGAAGAACCACAGTAAGTGAAAAGAAAATATTAAGGAGATATTACATTAAGCCAACATGACAAACAATGTTACTATTATTATTTTAAGGTACTATAGAATTAGTTCCAATTTATGTGGACCCTATATAAAATAGAACCAAGCACTGCCTGATCCTATCCCAGCTTCATCATGGTTTGTCTGTTTGAATTCCTTTCTCTCTTTCTCAGATCCTATACTTGATCAAGTATGATGTTTTTTCCCGACGGACTGGTTCTTCCCAATCATCATCTCAAAGTGTGTGAGAGGAGAGGAAGTCTGCCCATTCTCACTCCTAGTAAACTTCGAGGCTGTACTTTCTTCAATATATATATTTCTTCAATATATATAAACTTCCAGGCTGTACTTTCTTCAATATATATTGTTAGTTTTTCTGGTAGTCTATGGTATACTTAATATTCCTCATCAACATCACAATTCAAAGCTATTTTCTGTATCTCTTATTGTCTAGATTTTTAATTTATATAAGACAATTGAAAGTGCCATGATTTGTGTTAGTTAAAACTTAGTTTTCAAAGTGACATTTTCTATTAAACAGTTAAAGTGCACTTTGCAGAGGAAATATCTGTTAGAATATGCAACAATATGAAACTATATGGTTCATTCAGAACTCAATAGCTTTATATTGTTCTATTGTCCAAATGCTGATTAATTTTAAGTAACCAGGAATTCCAATACTATTATCCCATAAAAGAATATCTTCTCACAGTTTATATCAATTAAATACACAATTATGTCATGTTGGTAGCACTACAATTCAGATTTTAGAAGACATCAGCATTTTCATTACCACTCCGACTTAACTCTGAAAAAAAAGATTTTAGTTATGAAAAAATATAGTCAAGTAGGTAGATATTCTATATCCACATCTCTAAGCAAGGATCCGAAAAAGGAGAAAAGGACAATAAAACTTGAATTCTGAATCTTTGAGATAGAGGAGACACCGAGACTGACAATTTGAAGAGGATAAACTTATGCAGAAAAACATAGGAAGGTTGTAAATTTTCAGCAGGGCTGATAATGAGCCACCAGCTAGCCTTACTTCCAGAGTTCAACTACCATGGGATATGGAGGGCTAGAGGTGAAGTATTTCCTCAATCCCCAACACCCCAATGCCCTGGAACTTAATCTAATCCCACACAAGACAGTGACAACCTTCTCCCCCACATACACTGAGGAAGAACCATACCTTGAAGGAAAGATCTGACCACACCGTGCAGGGAAATTTAACAAAAGAGAAGTTGAAATGATTCAGCTCCTCACAACCACAAGGTTGAATGAGTTTCCTGTCCACCACATTCCTTGAAAGGAGTATCTAACTAGCCCATGCAGGGGAATTTAACAAAAGAGAGTTTGAAAAGCTTATCATAAATTTTATTTGGAAAGGAAAGAAATGAAGGATAAGCAAAATACTACTAAAAATAAAATCGTAATAATTATATAACGCCTGTTACACTGTTATGACACTCAAAACTCCTTAGTATTGGTGCACTAATAGATATGTACACCAGCGGAGCATAATAGGAATCCAGAAATAAAACCAAGCACCTACAGACACATTAAATGGGGGAAGATATAATATTTTCAACAAATGGTAGAGAACAAATTGTGTTTCCTTTTGGAAAACAGTAAAACAGGTACTACATCTCACATTATGTATATAAATCAATTAAAGAGGCATTGAAGGTCTAAATAAAAGACCTATAACAATAAAAATCATCAATGAAAAAACAGGGCCAACTTAGAAGCACTCATACAAAGCATAAACACATTACTGAACATAATGAAAACCAACTACATTACAGAAGACAAAAAAATAGAACTTAAACTCCCTAAATATACATTAGGCACATCAAAGACTTCATCAAAAGAATAATAAAAGAACCCACAAATTTGGAAATGCTTTAGTAATGTTATATCATGTAAAGGGTAATCTCAAAAATCTATAGATAAACTACAATGGATCCATAAGATCCAGGAAGAAGACATGAAAGGACAGTTCATCCATACGGACATACTCTCCCTGTCTGTAAAGGAAATGCCAATTAAAACAAGGTAACATTTTACACTGGCACTGTTAACAAAATAAAAAGTACTTAAAAGCAGCAAATTTTGGAGAGAATGTAAAGAGATTAGAATCCTCACACTCTTCACGTGGGATTACAAAATTGGACAACCAGTATGGAAAGCAGTGTGGTCTCTTCTTAAATAAGGAAAAAATATATAAATACCAAGCAGCCTCTCTATTGCATATATATATATATATATATATATATATATATATATATATATATATATATATATCAATGATAAAGACAGATATCTGCACATCCATGTCTATCACAGCTTTATTTGTAATAGCAAAACAGATGAAAGCAATCAAAATGATCATGTGTAGGGAAACATCATAAACTTTGTTGCATGAGTAGACTAGAATATTTTTCATCCCTAAAGAAAAATGAACTTCACATCTGGACGAATAGGTAATATCATGATAAACAGAGAAAAATTGAACCCTGTCAAGGATTTAATCTTGCTTGGATCCATAATCAATGCTCACGGCAGCAGCAGTCAAGAGATCAAAAGATGCATTACATAAGCATATTTGCCGCACAAGACCTCTTTAGAGGATTGAGAAGAAGGAATGTTATTTTGAGGACTAAAATGAGCCTGACCCAAGTAGTGAAATTTTCAATTACCTCATCTGCATGTGAAAGTTGGAAATGGAGTAAGGAACATGGAAGAATAATGTATTTGGATTATGATGCTAGTGAAGGAGAATATTGAAAGTACTATGAACTTCCAAATGCACCGGCAAATATGTCTTGGAAGAAGTACGCACAGAATGCTATTTGAAAGCAAGGATAACAAGACTTTCACATACTTAGGTTGTGTTGTCAGGAGAGACCAGAACCAAAGAAGAGCATCATTCTTGGTAAAAGAGCGGGGCTATGGAAAAGAGGAGATGGTCAACAAGATGGATTAGCACATTGGCAGCAATGATGGGCTCACAACATAACAACAATTTTGAGGAAGGTGCAGTACCAGACAGTGTTTAATTCTGTTGTACATAAGTTCACTATGAATCAGAACTGACTCAGCATCGAGAAATGACAAAGAACAATTATGAAAGTGTCAATTATCTCATGGCATGGATTTTGAGGACATTACTATATGCAAAGTTGGTCAATCCTACAAAGGCAAATATCGTTATGAGACTATTATTATAAAATTAAATATCAGGATATGTTATTTTCATAGCAAAGGAAGCTGACTTTGATGGTCAAAGGAGACCAGGAGCTAAGGGATGGAAAAAGAAGTGTGTGGAGGGAGTGGGGGGAGAAATAAATAAAATTTTAAGACATACACAGATGCACACAGTTAAGATATGTACAAACACATAGACACATATAAACAAGAAGGTATAGAAAATTGCACACACAGATATATAGATACATTGTGAAAATCTGAACTTATTTATGCATATATTGTATTTAATGTGCATGTGAAGCAATATATTATTTTTCCATTGTCTGATATTCTATTTAATTATTTATCCAGTCCTAAGATTTTTTTATAGTCATTTGCTTTGAATCCCATTTTAACCTAAAAGAAAGCCTAGAAGAAATGAATGTATGGGAAATAATGGTGATTATTGTCACACTAACAATACACGACAATGTTAAAATGCAAGTACACAGAATGGTTATAATAAAATACATGAGTAGGGTTGAAAACTTTGCGAAAATGTAATTAGAAGATGATACTGTTTTCTAATAAGACTTTGAAGCCCACTCACATTTGTGTGGGTTAGCCTACATCTCAAAATCTCTAGTGGGACAGTAGCTAAGCAGAGACAGATAACTAGTTTGTGGTTCAACCCCGGCAGTCACCCCATGTGCTGTGGTCAAAGGATGTGGTCGTCTCCATAAATATTGCCTTGGAAACAATAAGTTGCAGCTCTCCTCTGTATGTTAGTGTCCCTGAGGGTAGGAGTGAGTTCAGTGGCAAAAACAATAGTCTACATTCTAAAGAGTACATCTAAGTTATATATAAGTATAGAGAGAAAGCTTAACTTCAAGAAAATAACAAACAATTGTGGGACTGGCAAGTCCCACATTCACGGCTCTACGGGATGGCTCGTTGTAGTTGTTCAGTGTTTTCTATTTTTATTTCTAATAATGCCCTATTTTATAACAAAATGAATGTGTAAATCTTGTAAAAACAAAATTTCACAACTCGATGCCCTATTTTACACTGCCTGGTCCTGTTCCTTCCTCCCAATAATTCTTATGCTTGAGCACATTGTTGCAGTCAGTGTCAACCCATCTCCATGGGGATCCTTCTCATTGTCATTGTTCTTCTACTTTACCGAATATGATGTCCCTCTCCAGGGCCTCGTCTCTCCTGAAAGCATTTCCAAAGTATGTGACATGAAGTCCTGCCCTCCTTTCCTCTATCACTTAGTCCCTACTTCTGCAACAGATGGGTTTGTCCTTTTAGCAGTCTGTAGTGCTTTCAATAGTCTTCTCCAGAACCACAATTCAAATGCATTAATGCTTCCCTGGTGTTCTCTATTAAATGTCCAACTTCCATATGTGTAAGAGGCAACAGAGAGTAGCACGGCTTGGTCAGGTGCACCTTCGTCCTCAAAGTAACATCCTTGCTTTGAAATCCTCTAGATAGGTCTTGTACAGCAGCTTTATCTAATGCAAACCGTCTTTTGATTTCTAGACTGCGGCTTCCATGAGCACTGATTGGGATCCAAGCAAGACAAAATACTTAACAGCTGCAACCTGTTCTCCCATTAACCATGATGTCAACTTTTAGTTTAGTAGTGAAGATTTGGGTTTTCTTTACATGGAGTTATAATTCATACCAAAGGCTGTAATGCTTGAACTTCATCAGCAAGTGGGTCTATTCCTCTTCCCTTTCAGCAAGAGAGATTTTGTCATCTCCATATTACAGCTTGCTAATGTCTTCCATCAACCCTGATGCTCCCATTTCCTTCATATAATCTGCTTCTCTGATTACTTGCTCAGCATACAAATCGAATATGCATACGACAGGATACAACCTGTCACACAGCTTTCCAGGTTTTAAACCATAAAGTATTCCCTTGAACTGGATTAGGGTGAGATTAATAGAGGATGTGAATCAAGCTGCAACCTTTGTTTCCATGAAGGCATCTTTAAGATCCCAGCTGAGTTGAGGGGTGAATAAAGCCATACCCTTTGTTTCCTTGAGGAATCTGCAGTGCCAGAGCTTAGTACAGGGTGTAAACAAAACCACACTTTGGTTTCTTGGGGTGCATCTTTTATTCTATCTTAGTAGAGGGCCTGTAACTTAAAACATCATCCTATTGTCCCCCTGGATATATAATAGTGCCACAATATTGTTTTGACACATATTACCTCACCTGGAAAGCCAGGCCTCTATTTACTGATTGAGTTTGGGAGAAGTAATAAATCTATGGTGAGTTTTGAATTTTTTTTTCTTTAGGCTCTAGGTCCTGCCATTAGCTAACCTCTGTCTGATTATAGGTTTTTATACTAAACAGCACAAACCATCAAATGAGAAACTTCCTACAGATTTCATGTGTTTTTGTCAGCCCTTGCAGTGAATTGTAGAACTCGGGGATGTGCGGGAATATACTCAAGGGAGAAACAGGAAGAAAGTGGATCATAAGAGCATCTTGGAAAATATGGAAATATGGGACATCATTAATCTTCAACTCCTTGAGAATAGTTTTGTAATAATTTGTCTAAAATAATTATTACAAAAATATTTACATTCTTACAAGAAATCCTTGTAGAATTCTACCAATCTATTCAGTCTGAAATTGATCAACTATTCAATCAATATTCCCTGATAATAATTGGCGATAGGAATGTAAAAATTTGGTAGCAAAAATAAAGGAACCATAGTTGGAAAATACAGCCTTGATGACAGAAACAAAGCTGCAGGTCGCATGATAGAATTTGTGAAACCAACCACTTCTTTATTGAAAATACATTTTATTTATTTATTTGTTTTTATTTTTTAATCATTTTATTGGGGGCTCATACAACTCTTATCACAATCCATCCATCCATCCATGTGTCAAGCACATTTGTACATATGTTGCCATGATCATTCTCAAAACATTTGCTTTCTACTTGAGCCCTTGGTATAAGTTCCTCATTTTTCCCTTCCTCCCCTCTCTCCCTCCCCTATGAACCCTTGATAATATATAAATTATTATTATTTCATCATATCTTACACGATCTGACGTCTCCCTTCACCCACTTCTCTGCTGTCCGTGCCCCAAGAGGGAGGTTATATGTAGATCCTTGTAATCTCTTCCCCTTTCTCCCTCACTTTCCCTCTACCCTCCCAGTATTGCCACTCTCACCACTAGTCCTGAAGGGATCATCTGTCCTGAATTCCCTATGTTTCCAGTTCCTATCTGTACCAGTGTACATCCTCTGGTTCAGCTGGATTTGTAAGGTAGAATTTGGATGATGATAGTGGGGGGAGGAAGCATTCAAGAACTAGAGGAAATTGTATGTTTCATCGTTGCCGCACTGCACCTTGACTGGCTAGATTCCTCCACGCAGCCCTTCTGCAAGGGGATGTCCAATTTCCCACGGATGGGCCCTGGGTCCCCACTCTGCACTCCCCCTCATTCACAGTGCTTTGATTTTTTTTTTGTGTGTGTATGATGCCTGATACCTGATCCCTGCAACACCTTATGATCTCGCAGGCTGGTGTACATCTCCCATGTGGACTTTGTTTTTTTTTTCTCAGTTAAATGGCCCCTTGTTTATTTTCCAGCCTATAGGACCTCTGAGTCTACATCTTTTGATAGCCAGACACCATCAGTTTTCTTCACTGCATTTGCTTATGCACCTGTTTTGTCTTCAGCGATTGTGTCGGGGTAGGCTGGTGTGCTACATCCATATGGGCTTTTTGTTTCTCAGATAGGTGGCTGCTTGTTTACCTTCAGGCCTTTAAGACTTCAGATGCTATATCTTTTGGTAACTGGGTACCATCAGCTTTCTTCACCACATTTTAAATAATAAAATGGCTGTGAATATACGTGTGGACTTAGTCCACATAAAATATACAGAAATCAAATTGACTATATATGGGGGAAGTGACAATGGAGAAGCCCAATAACTCAGGCAAATCAAGGTCATGAGCTGACAGTGGAACACACCATCAATTGTTTATATGTAAATATGGGTCATAACAAACTATGGATAGAATTTAGAAGGATGAGAATTCCAGAACACGTCACTGTGCTCATGTTGAGTCTGTTCATGTACTTCAAGCAGAACAAAGAAATTCTACATTGTTTAAAATCAAGAAAGCAGTTTGTTATGGTTCTATCCTCTCATCACACTCATTCAGTCTTTCTGCTTAGGAAGGAATCTGAGAAGCTAGACTAGATGAGGAAGATGATAGCATCAAGATCAGAGGAAAGTTTATTGATGATTTGTCATATGCAGGTGAGCCAACCTTCCTGTTGAAAGTAAGTAGACCTTGAAGTACTTGCTGAGGGAGATCAAAGATTATACCCGTCAGTGTGAACTGCTACTCACTGTAAATAAAACTCAAATCTTCACAAATGGACCAATAGATACCATGATGAACAGGAAAATATTAAAATTTTCAAGGATTTCAACTTGCTTATATTCACAATCAATATTCATGGAAGCAGTCAAGAAATCAAACAATGCCTTGCACTGGGTGAATCAGCCACACAAGACCTCATTAGAGAGGTAGAAAGTCAGCTTCACTTTGAAGAGCAAGATGTGCTGACAGGAGTCATGTTATTTTCAATTTTGTCATATGTTTTTAAAGTTGGATGTGGGAATAGGAAGACAAACAAATTATTATGTATTTATATTATGTTAGTGGTGAAGAATATTGTGAATAGCAAGGACTACCAAGAGAACAAACAAATCTGTCTTGGAAGAACCACAGCTAGAATTTTCCTTCGAAGTGAGGATGTGGAGATTTTACCTCCAGCACTTTGCACATGTGATCAGGAGAGATCATTTCCTGGTAGGAACATCATGTTTGGTACAGAGAGAGCAGAAAAGAGGGAAACCCTCAAGGAGATGGGTTGGCTTCAACAATAGGCTAAGCGTAATCATTTTTCTCAGGGTGGCCAAGGAACGGTCAGTGTTCCCTTCTGTTTGCACAGGGCTGCTACAGGTCAAAATTACTCAGTGACAATGAACAACAATGACGACAACAAGAATATCAATATTACAAAATCATATTAATTTCAATAAATCTTGGATATATCTAGTTTCTCCCTTAATGATATGCTTCTCAATTAATATATTTTTCATGAGGTGAATTTGAATGGAATTAAATATCCTTGTGTTGTTCATGCTTTTCACAGTGTAAGTGGCTTCATTTAAGATTGCAAAATGAAAATTCACAAATGTAGTGAATAGAATTAGAAAGTGTCATATAAGATGTGCTAAGTATTCTTCAATAGATAAATAAAATATTCAGTGATGATGACAAAGTTCAAGCTACTTTCCTTGTTTTATGAAATTCTTGTTGGAACAGGGGAGATTTCTCTATGTTTGTAAAGATTAATTTTGCAGCACAGAGCCTTAAGGGCAATAATTTCTTCAACAAATTGACTCCTTTATTAAAGGTTAGAAGTTGATTCTCATATATATTTTAGTTCAAAATTCTCATATATATATTTAGTTCAACATTTATGCATGTCAGTTCATAGAAATTCATAGCATTCAAAATGCATGCATGTCAAATCATCAATAACTGCAGTGTTAAGCATATTCATATTAAGATAAAAATAATAGCAGTAAACAAAGTATAATTGACATATACTTCACTCAAAAAGTGACTTACATGAGTCAAATTATTGCCTTGTATGCTATTTCATCATCCAACCAGTTTCACCTTTTAGGTTTTTCAAGCACATAAAACTCAGTAGAGCCTATATTTAGGTGGACTTCTGCAAAATGATGTACTAAAAATAAAAGATAATAAATACACGGAAAGTATCCCTTTTCAAAGTGACCTAAGTAAAACGTGTTCATTAGAGAATACTCAGAAAATGTCATTCAAACGCAAAGAAAATTAAATGAACTGTAGTTTCACCCTGCAGCCAGAGGGAACAACGAGAAAGAGTAATGCACTTTATTAAACAGTTATTCCCCTCTTTTTCTTTTCAATGATGCTCCTTATGTGTAATACATGTACATATATATGCACTAGATATGTATAGTATGCATTACTAAGATTTCGTTAACATGTATTGTTTCATAATCTGATTTTACTCTACACTTAGTATTTTAACTAAGCATTAAAATATTATTAGAGGATATATATGAAATCTGATATTGTTTCTTTTAGTGTAGAATTAAAGATGCTGATATCGTTATAGTAACTAGTAAACACCATGTTTCCATTTTGCTTCATTGGGTTGAATTCTCCCTTGTTATTTTCAATTGTACGTGTATGTTTCAGTTAGTTAACATCTAACCATAAATGCTATGTGTATTTTATCAACTTAAGAGTGGACATTAATTTTCTATTGTGTTAAATGACTATATTTTTGTACTGTATACATAGCAATGAAAAGTCAACTTTCACTCTAACTGCTAACAATAATGGCATTTAAAATATTCTGTCCTTTAGCTATTAGTCAATTTATATTAATCAAATCTTTTGAGCTGGACAAAAGAAGTATAAACTGGCTTTGAAAGCTGTTTGGATTCATTTTTAGAAAACAAAAAAAAACACTATTGTCTTTTTAAATCTAATTTTGTCAGAAAATTTACAAATGTAGTTCATAATAGCAGTCACTGAAGAGAGGGAACGTGTTTTCCTTTTCTCTAAAAATCATGGCATAAGTACCAAAACCTTCAAGGTCAAAGAAAACAAAACTACTCTGTAGTCTAAATACTTAATTAGCATTTGTCATTGCTTTGTAACTAAAAAGTTCATCACATTTTAAAAAGATAATAATTATTTTTATCATCTATTCTATTTAAAATTTCAAAACTATTTTAAATAGATAGTCCTCATACATTGTTGATGAGACAGTAAAATGGTACAGCTGCTATGGAAAATAATATGGCACAGCCTTAAAAAATTGGAAATAGAAATATTATATGGTCCAGTAATCACATGCTTATGTATGTGTCCTATAGAAATGGGAATTTTGAAAGAGTTATTTACACATCCATACTTATTGCAGCACTATTCACAATAGCAAAAGATAGAAACCACTTAACACTCATGAATGGACCAATGGATACATGATGGCTCATAATGACAATGGAATATTACGCATTACAAAGAGCAATGATGGGACAATAAAACATCTGATAACATGAAAGAACTTGGAGGGTATTATATCATACTGAGTGACATTAGTTAACTACCAAAGGACAGATATTATATGAGTCCACTATTTATAAGAAGTTAAGAAACGGTTTACACACATAAGGAAACATTCTTTGATAAGGACTAGAAGAAATGCAAGACTGGAAATCCCTAACCAGTGTGTTGTTGTTAGGTGCCATCAAGACAGTTTTGATCATAGTAAACTTATGCACAACCAAACAAAATGCTGCCTGACCCTGTGCCATTCTCACAATTGCTCCAGTACGTGAGCTCACTGTGGTAGCGCTGGTGTCAGTCGTTCTCCTTAAGGCTCTTCCTCGGGGTTTGCTGTCCCTGTATTTTACCAAGCTAGTGTGTGAGCGTGTCTTAACGCTGGAGAAAGGAACGGATATGTACACTATTTTGAAGGCAAAGGAGGCACTTTGGAAGGTGCCCAAGAGTTAAAGGCACTAATGACGGCGATGTGCTTACACAATGCTGCAAGAGTGGTTATAGTAACAGAGGGAGGGAAGCATGGATAAACATTCAGGTTGAACAGGTGCGGAAAGGTGAACAGGACAATGCCCACAATGATACAATGCTTCACCGCGTGCATTTATACATCTCAAAAACCCTAAGCTACTGGTCTACCTGGTCCTATAGGGTGACCATGAGTTACAATAAACTCAGTGGCAGTAGTGGATTTTTAGATAAAAATCAGAGGGCATAAAATGGTGGGCATAAAGGGCTTGGGGACTCTCACTATGTGATCTTACTAAAATGCTGTTCATTGAACTGAAAATCTGAATCAGAAAGCTGTCTTACTGGAACTTATAAATATACAAAGAATAACAAAATGCACTCAGTATATCAGCTAGGAGAGTTTAGTTCTGTATCAAACCAGGCTTTCCAGGATCTTGATGGCTTGTTAGTAATTAAGGATTTTGCCTTTCAGGCTGTCCAGAAGAGAGAGAGAGAGAGAAAGTGAATAACCAGAACTTTTCTCAAGGACTGTCTCAGGTTTGGAGACAATTTGAGGGAGGTAAAGATTGAGAGAACATTGTTAAAGCAAGGTTGTTCCCAGGGTATCCAATTGAGAAACAATTGTAAAACTTCAGTTGCAAACCCAGTAAAATTACTTATATAATGGTGCTGGATATGTTCTTATCATCAGTTGCCTGTTTTATAAAGAATTTTTAATGGAAAATAAGTTTGACTATTATCAATAAATGAAGTGTAACTATTGTAACTTCAAAGATTTAACAGAAATTCAAGCACAGAGATATTTGGGGTGTACACCTTGGGTTACAGTGCATGAAGGTTTTCACACCAGAACCTCTCGGGATGGAGTTTTGTGAAAACAAGCAAGCTGGGTTCACAATGGACAGTGTTCTGTTGTGTAGATGTCAAGTCGGCACTTTTAAAGAGGAAAGAATGCCAATAATCAGTTCACAGAGTTGTTTTCTAAAAGGGTTTCCCTTAGAAACCCAGGTAGTGGATCAGATCAAACAGAATATTTCTAACCACCTACTTGTATCAGGTTGTTGAAGAGACTTTGAAGTCACTGTCTGCTGCCTTAGTAAACCCTCTCTAAAGCTGCCGGGCAAGTTTTAACGTGTAATTTATAAAGACTAACACATCAATAATAGTGCTTGATTAAGTGCCATTAAATATCTAGGAGCATATTGGACTAGAAATTAGTCGAAGGGTCCAGTTAACATGTATCACATGAAGTTTTTCCATAAACAAAAACAAGGGTGTAATAGGAAAGCTGCTTTATTAGCATGTATGTAAATGAATATCAAATAATATATGGAGGCCAACACTTAAGAGGTTTTATTTTTAGAAGAGCAACTGTAAATATTTTCATGTTAGCTTGCTCACCTATGATCTGAGGTCACGCTGAAGTGAGAAAAGATATCTCAAAACTACAATTAATGCGGAGGGAAAGAAAGGAGAAGGATGCTAAAATAGCAAATCCAGCTACAGTCTTAAGATCACCCTTGTGATGCAGTGAGCTCATTTTTCCTGAAAAAGCTTAAATTAAGCAGTTTCATCTATTTTGGAGACTTTGTTATTAATTTTATTTTGACTATTGTTTGGAAAATATGAACTACATAGACATGAAGTATAGATTTGCATAAAAACAGATGTTTATTTTGTATTAAAAATATCGCTGTACTTGTTTTATGTCATTTTAATGAAAATGATAATATTAATGCTGGACTGTAAATTTCAGGAATTAAAATGTGACCTTATAATTCCAACAACAAAAGTTAATGGATATGTTCCATGATTTTTCAAATAAAATTTATATGAACTTTTTGACACCACCTCATCTAGTCATGATAATAGTAAATCATGCAGTTGGAAACCTTATGAAAATACCCTGGATATAACCAACTGAGTCTGGGGACTCAGGGACCTAATCACAGGGGACAGGCAAAGTGAATTGCACAAGTA
The DNA here is from genome assembly GCF_050624435.1 of Tenrec ecaudatus. Classification (NCBI taxonomy): domain Eukaryota; kingdom Metazoa; phylum Chordata; class Mammalia; order Afrosoricida; family Tenrecidae; genus Tenrec; species Tenrec ecaudatus. Next base: position 240,841,348 of record NC_134531.1, read on the forward strand.
TAGCATAAACAACAAACACGCGTGCTACAAACTACTTTGGTTAGTATTGACTGAGGTAGTACAACCTTGTGAGCTGCCATGCAAGGTGAAACTCTTGGTTTGTCTTCATCCAGAAGAAGAAGAATGAAGAAAGATAAAGGCACTTAGCCACACTTCACCTGAAGGATTGATAGACCATGCACCTAGAGATCCAGCACCTAGAGATCAGGAGATTTACTTGGATGGGCATATATCAGTTGAAAGAGTACCATAGAAGATTCTGGATAAAATAGAAGATAATCTGTAACACAACTCAACATTATAAAAAGACCAGACTTACTGTCAGAAACAGACGGACAGAACACCCATTCATCCTTCAAGACTGACACTGAACTCATCCACAGGTCGTTCCTTTTAAATGCGTGCTTGAGATATTGAATTATGTTTGCTTGTTTGTTTGTTTTTTAATGACTATTTATGCAATTTGTGCATTGTGAATGCTCTAAAGTAAAGTAGGGTTATTGTAACATTTTAAAGTTTCTTTTCATTTAAGGATTGTTCAAAACAGAATACATTGTTTAGGAATTGAACTATAGAAACTGATCTTTCCTTAATACCATGGGGTGCGTGCATGTGTGTTCACATATGTGTGCACATGGATATACTTAGATTCTCTCAAAGAATTCTGCTACATCCAACAACAAATGTAATTTCTGATTGTTATAAGAGCTGAGAGAGCCCCCAATAAAATGATTTATTTAAAAAAAAAGAAAGGGAATAAAGAGGCTTAAGTATGTTTGTATATACTCATAGACATGTATTGAAGTGGTTGTATTAATTTGTCTCTTGTAAGTATTGGTGCATAATCCTTCCTCTAATATATTATTATTATGTTCTTAGGTGAATCATATTTTTACTTACATAGAAAAAATAGAGATATAAATTGCAATCAAGTATAGGCTTACTCGGTTTGTGCATTTGTTTATATTACATTTTTGGTAGCATTTTCTGATTGTGACTAGATAAAAATCATTTATAATCTAGTTGTTTGTATGTGGTTTTTCTTAAGCATATTAGTATTGGGAATGTTGAGACAGTAAATGTAGACTGCCTCTTTTTGTCAATAGTTTGTCTTACAAAAGGATAAAATCCTACTCTTGCTGTAACAAACCAGTAAAATTTGTTGAGAATTGATTCATGGACTACTGGCTCAGGTTGAGTAGTATTTTCTTGGCTCTCTCGGGTCAAGAAAGTGCTACTCAACATCAATCAATATAATTATAAAGCCGGCATCAACTCAATGAATCATTACAAAATCTAACTTTGGAATTATAAAATGGACATCTCCGTTCTTAGCATTTTTTCATTCAATTAGGAAAGCATATGATAATTCATATATATTCTAGGAAAATACATCTTTGAAACTACGTAGAGGGTATTTCAGTTATAGGAAGCAAAAATAGCCTCAAAAATCTGCTTGCCTAGATTACCCTTTCCACATACTTTCACTCCTCTTCCCTTAACCATGTAGAAGCCAGAAAAGAGTTGCCATCAAATCCGTTCCAGCGCCTGACAATGCCATCAGTCAGAAGGGAAGAACTGTGCCTGTAGAATATTCGTGAGTAATTTGTTCCCAAAGCAGAGGGGCACTTCGTGTGATGGGCATCTGCCTGGACCTAAACATCTAGTACTCATTTGCAGCTCCAGAAAATGAAATGGTGTGAAAGTGTATTCAAAATCACATTGAGTTGGGGGGGCTTGAAGAGGACTGAGTTCATTGGTAAAGTCTGAGGCCAGCCTCTCCACTGGGTCCCTGCAGCCGGAGCGCAAGAGGAGGGATTTCACCTCATCTGGGACTCGGAGGTTCTTCTTTGACACCCATGGCTTAGTCTGCTTACTTGAAGAAAATGGGTTTACCACCCAATAAGCAGAGATCATTGTGTCTGCGCTGGTCAAGATCACAGAAGCCAACTTGGACATCATGTACAGACATGGTCCACAAGACACAGCAGGAAATCACTCTTCAGCAAATAATGTCCCAGATTTCAAATGTGAAAAAGGATATGGTTATTTTGGAGAAGAGCGAATTTTCTGCCTTCAGATCCGAAAATGAGAAATTCACTCTTGAACTGCGTCAGTGGAAACAACAAGTGATGGACGAAGTGATCAAAGTCCGAACAGATACCAAATTAGACTTCAGTCTCGAAAAAAGCAGAGTAAAAGAACTGTATTCGTTGAATGAAAGGAAGCTGCTCGAAATGAGGACAGAAGCTGTGGCTTTGCCCGCGCAGCAGGATCACGGGATCACGCAGACCGACAGGAAGATCAACACGGAGGTCGCGGCCTTAAAACCATGCTGGAGTCACACAAGCTTGGTAATATGAAGCATTTAGCAGGATCTGTATTTACATGCCCAACAGTAGCCCTGGGATTTTATCGCCTATGGATATAATAAAGCATCCATTTAAAAAAAACACATGGAATGTATTTGCAAGAGTGACACGGTACCTGGGTATCATCCTTTATTGTGCTTTGATGATCCAAAGAAGACATTTACATCTTTGGACATAATACTAGGATGTTTGAAACAATTTTGCTGATTCAAAAGGTAAACAGTTTTATAAAAAACAAAACTAAAACATTTTAGAACTTATGTGGGTTTTATAAACACTCGACATTTTTCTCTGAACAAGAAATATTTCTACATTGGAAGTTTGGTGCGAACTTGCTGCCCAGCTCAGGTGGCCTGATTGGAAATACAGTTTAGAATTTTCTGAAGTTCCAAAATCCCTGGTGGTCTGGGGAAAGAGAGCAGTGCGCACTGTTGTTGGTGATATAACTGTAAAATGTTTGTTCACTTTAAAATGGTTCCTATTTTCCCCAAAATTGCTTAGGGCCTCTGTCCCTTACAGGCATGGAAACATTTTTCATAGATTTGAAGTGAAATACAACTAAGATTTTTCTGCACTTTTATATTGCAAAAAGTGCATTCCTTTAAGCAGCTTTCAGCCAAAAAGGAGTGCATTCCAATCCTTAGTGGTAAATTTCTGGTCCACTGCCTTCAGGTAACATTAGGGATGCTCTTTCTAAATTGGATACGAGGCTCAGCTATCAGAATCCCCAGATGTACCACGTTCTGGAAAGATGATGAGAAGTTGGTGGGTGGTGGCAGGAACGGACTTTTATTCTGACTGCCTAATTCCTCTGGTCTCTTAATTCCTGATTATGCCAAGTTTTACTCACACGGTGAGTTCAACTTTGCTCTCCAGTTCTTCAAACACTGTGAATTTGCCTTGGTTTCAGATGTATGTTCACGCCTTTCCAACCTAGGAGCTACTTATTTTGTTTGTAAGCATCAAACAATGTCTATTTCATGTTGTCTATTACCTTCATATTGTAAAAGTTAGGATCCAATCACTGATCATATCAAAGGCAGGATTTTTAAAGTAGCTCTACAGTGTATTTTCCTATCACTACAAGTGAATTCATATAGCTTTGAGGATAATCTCCATAAACTGGGTAAATATTTATTTTTCTTAGATTCTCAGCATTTCTGTAACAGACTTATTATATGTTGGTAGATTTAAGCATAAACATATTCACACAGTTTAAGAGACTAAAATTATGAATGAAGGGCATCAGCTCTCAGGAAAGATTTCTCTTTCTGTCAGCTCTGGAGGAAGAGCCTCGTCTCCGCTTAGTTCCTGTTCTCTGTTTCTAGGTGGTCTTCATGTGGAGGGTCAGTTATGTCTCCCATCTGCATTTTCTTACGTTTGTGCCTCATGTACTCTCTTTGTCTCAAGCATGATTGGCTGAAATGTAAGCAGCACTGAAAACAGTGAAAACACTAAGCCCTAGTGCGATTGGAGGGCTGCTGTGAGTTTGAATCAACTTGGTGGCAATACAGACATTTGATGTAAATGAAATAATTACTTATTTTTCTTCTTTGTTTATTTATGCTGATTTTATATTTCATTATGTTTATTTATGCATCTATCCAGCATAAAATGGTATAATATCTACTTTCTTTATGATCATTTAGTAAATATGTCTATCTCTTGCTCTCCTTGCCGCATCGGCCTTTTATATCCCTCTACTTTTACTTACAAACTTTCGTTGCCTTTTATGATAACACAGGTTCTCTACCAGAAACAGATGTGTTTTCAAAGAAACAGTTGAGGATAATCTAACCCAAAAGCTGTTTTAAAGAGTGAACAAAATAGCAAAGCATACTTTCCTTAGTGTGGCCTGATACATCGTGAATATGCAGAACAGGAGCTTTTAGTAGAGACAACCAGCACACTGTGACAAGCAAGACAGAATGGCAGAGGAATAAATGGCTTAATCTCCTTCTCTGTGCTCAGGCGAACCTTCATTGGCTGACGCTTACAATAAATAAATCATGGGACAGTGGAGGTTTGGTTATCATAGCTGCATGACACTTTTTGCAAAAAAGAGCATTTTCCAATAACTTTATTAAAATAAAATATTGGTATTTATTTATTAATAATTAAACTGGGACAACAGACATAAACTGATGAACTGACACTTGACGGAAACAATAAAAGGCATCTTCTTATGGTGTGAGGAAGCTTAAAACTAGATGAAAAGCTGATATGGAGGAGCAAATACAAAATATTCCGTTCAGCCTCCTCATTCAGTCTTTCTTTCCTCTCGACACAAGTCTTTTCTTCTTCTTTCTTTCTTTCTTTTGTTTATTATACACATTAATGAAATTTTTGTATTCCCAGAGATCAATCGTGCTTTTCTAAGTACACCAAGCACTTGGATTTTATTTCACAGGTTTTTGTAAAAAATATTTTGTAATGTTCTTCAGACTCATGTTTAACAAAATATGCAACAATGATCTCAAAGTTATCTTTATAAGCACCTCATTATTTTCTATACAACTTATCTCCCTAATTGTGTGGTTGGTCTAATGCTACACTCGAGGCACAAAAAGCAATTATTCAATAAATCCTTTCTTCGGTGTCTGATATCTAATCACTGATGAAGTTTTCTCATCCAAGCAATCAATGGTGGCTTGCTCTTGTGGTTCGGTAACAGCAAGCCAGCTCTCACACAAGGTAAATACGTATACAGAATAAAATACAACCTCGTTTTGCACCAGCCTCACAAATATTGTTACTTTGAACCCTTTAATTCAGCTTCTGATGTAATCTATGTCATTGAGGATCTTCTTTTTCTCTGGCCTTTGACCAAGCATGTTATTTTCCAGGGACGAGTCTTTCCTGATAACAGGTACAAAGTGTGCAGAACAAAATCTTGCGAACCTCATTTCATAGGACCATTCTGGCTGTACTTATTCTCACACAGATTCCTTTGTTGTGGTACTTCATGATACATTGAATGCTCTTCACCAACAAGAATCCTGTTTGTCTAAAATATACATTTTCTTATCTTTACTGACTAAACCCTGGTCTGTAACTTGCTCTATATGTTTAGTGGGCATGCTAAATAGCATGAAGATTGCCAGAGTAACTGGAGTCATTGAGAGGAGGAACCTAGTAAAGACTACTTTAGCCAAGGCAGTTCAGAAGATTTTATTAGCACACGAATACTAGAAAGTCGAATTCAATTTACAGGGCTGTAAGGTGAAACAAGGGAAAATTCGATGAGGCAAACAAGTTGGTCATATTCAATACTGTCAGTGTCCTTTTTTTGTAGAAGCAAATGGTTCATCTAACAGGGAATTAAATACTTTTAAATTATTGATTTTTTATCATCTAATTGCTTTTGGAGAAAGTTATTCCATCTACTTTTATTTTAATATTTTTAAAGTAAAACCACATTGTACTAGAAAAACCATACTACATAATGTGAAAACAATGTTTCTATAAAAATAATCATGGTATGATGTAGTCTAAATGATGCTCTAGGTGAGAAAAATGTTTTACTCTCAACTTAGGAAAATATAAAAATTTGGGAAAATAAATTTTCACACTAAAAACTGAATTAATCAACTCTGTATCAAACTGAAGTATGTTTATAATCCTTCTTTTGCTCAAACATTAATCATATACTATTTGTGTTAGGCTGGGGCGGACTTGGGTCTGACACACCTTAATCCTCAAAGTAACATCCTTGTTTTTCAACACATTAAAGAGGTTTGTGCAGCAAATTGACCCAGTGCGACTCATCCTTTAATCTGTTCACTGCTGCTTCCATGATCATTGAGTATTGATCCAAGAGAAAATTATTCATTTATCATGATTGATCTATTTGAGAGAATTTTGGTCTTCTTTCTACTGAGTTGTTAACCTTGATCTTCATCACCAAGTGCTTCAAGTCCTTCTCATTTCCAGCAAGCAACGTTTTGTCATCTGTGTGTACATCACAGGTTATTAGTAAGCCTTCTTCCATACCAGATGCCACACTATTTATACAATCAAACTTCTCTAAGTATTTACTGTGACAGCTACATCATCTCCTGTCAACTGAGCGAAGCGTTAGAGTCCAGCTTGTCAATCAGGTTATAACCAGTCATGCCTCTGTGTGGGCATGGCCTTCTCCTGAGGAGTCTGGGAACTCCTGTCTTCCTCCCCAGAGGTGGGGCACACTCTCTCTCTGTTTTCTCTTCCTGTTGACAAGCCACATGGAGCCATGTTGATATCAGCCAGAGCCCTGGAGATGTAGAAGCTACGCGGAGACCCATGCCAGCACTGAGATGCTTCCACCGCTACCGAATCCACAAGACTTTCCACCCACTGGTCTGTGATCTTCCTGAATTCGTCATGATTGCATGTATTGTGTGAGGTTGAAGAGGAATTTACAGACTGATATTAGAAAGATGGGCTAATATCAGACTTAAGGACTTGATCTGGACTGGACTGGGTTGTTTTGTTAATGTATAATTACTGTTTGATATAAAGTTCTCTCTTACACATATGAGTCTCAATAAATCTGCTTTTCTAGTCAACCTGGACTAACACATTTGCTCAACACACAAGGCTCCACAATAAGAAAAACTTGGTGGATAAAAAATGGTGGATAAAATCTCATAAGTATGTGACCTCCTCCCTGGGAGAGGGACGGCAGAGAAGCAGGGGAAGGGAGACTCTGGATAGAGCAAGATATGACAAAATAACGATGAATAAATTACAAAGGCCACATGAGGGAGGGGGGAGCGGGGAGGGAGGGGGAAAAAAAGAGGACCTGATGCAAAGGGCTTAAGTGGAGAGCAAATGCTTTGAGAATGATTGGGACGGGGAATGTATGGATGTGCTTTATACAATTGATGTATGTATATGTATGGATTGTGATAAGAGTTGCATGAGTCCCTAATAAAATGTAAAAAAAGGAAAAAAATCTCATAAGTGAATATTAATGAGTTATACCTATTATTTTCCTGTGACTATTGTCAGGGTACGTTAGAGGCCTGGATGACCTCTGAGGTCTGAGTCTCAATGACTTATCCTGAATTTCCTCACAGGATCAATTCTACTGGTGATGTCAAGGACCCCTGGAGAACTGGATGACCCACCTGGATTGCCTGACATTATCCATTCCTGAGGTCATGTTCTATCCAGAGGTCATAGCCTATCCACAAACATTTGAAGTAAAGAGTTGCAGAATAAAAAACACACAAATAAAAAACCAACCTTTCACTTTTTTTATTTCAAGCACATGTTTTACATTTGGATGCATTGAGCCCAGAAAAGTCAGTGCCCATGAAAGAAACCACCTTCTAGGAATGAAAGTTAAAGGGAGTCAGTGATTTGTTGATTTGCTCAATGTGGTAATCACCTGGGTCTGCTTTTTGAGTGACAGTGATAAAGAGGGGACCGCCACATATACATTGAGGTACACAAGCCATGGCTTAGAGACCAACCATTCTACTGAAATAAGAACTAATCTGGATGAAAGAATAAAGATCAATGGAAAAAGAGGACAGTGACTGATTTGAACCAACGGTGTCCTTCCACCCAACCCCTACAATATCCAATATCATGCCACTGGATGGAATTAGCTTCCTGAAATCATGAGGACCTGCTTCATAATTGAATTATACTCTGCTTATTAAACCTTTGCTTTGATTACTGTCCTCTCTTAAACTTTTGTAATGTCTCCTGTGTGTGGCTCCCTCTGTTGTGGCAATAAACCACTCAAGGTAAACTTGATAGCTTTTCTCTGAAGAAGAAAGGCCCAGCGGCAGGGACTTTCAATACATAATAATTATGATAACTAATTTCTGTAAACTTGGTGACGGAAAACAATTGATCCATTTTCTTACAAATCTGCAGTCAAAGGTTGAAATCAATATTACTTGGTTGAAATAATATTGTCAGCAGGACCATACTTTCATCAGAGGCTCTTGAAAGAATATATACCTTGCAGATTTCAATGTCTGTTAGCATCATCCCCTCTCGGCTTCTAGGGTCACATTGCACCCTCCTTTTTTGCATGTCGCTAAATCTTTCTCCTACTTGGTCCTTTTAAGAATACACGTGATTGCATTAGAGATAGTATATGAAGGGGATTCAAACAGATGAGTTGAAAAATAATATATATAAAATGTCATATATGAAACACATGATTTACTCTGTGAACCTTCATAAAATGTCATATATGAAACACATGATTTACTCTGTGAACCTTCATCTAACTCATGATAAAGTGTTTAGAAAAAAAAAACTAATATCAATTAATTGCGTCTAAAGGGAGAAAAGCTGCTTCCAAAGTGATGTGAATTAAAATCCAGGCGACTAAACAAGATGACTGACAGGTGTCCAGAGCCTGCGGAATCCACATGGCCAGAGGCCCCAGACCATGTATTTATGAATAGAGATAGTTCCAAGTGGAGAATTTGAACTAAAGTGTTTTTTAAAGTGCTATGTTTTTAGGGTTGTGTGTTAAGTGGTTAGCTGACTGTACTGTGGATATTGGTTTCTCCTACTTATTCCTATAAAATAAATCTGTGACAGGAGTTAATATTAATCCTAATAAAGGTGTCAGAGAGCTTGTAAGCCCACATCCAGCCTATATTTCTATGGGTTTGTTAAAGTGAAGTTACAAATTTCCCAGAGAAACAGGATTTTATATTGTTTTTGTAAATATGAGGCTTTATGTTGGAACACTGAGCCTCCCTCAGAAACTTCTAGACATTTGCACTCGACAAACATGCAGACTCACCCAGAACTTTCTCAAGAATAAGGGTTTTACATTGGAAGAAAGGAGCTTCAGAATAAAAGGAACTCTTTGCATTTTTTGAATTTCAGGCAATTGGTTTGCCCTGGGATCCATGGACCGCAGAAAGCCAGTGTCCATCAAAGAAAGCCACCTGCTGGGAAGGAGTGTTGAAAGGAGTCATGAGCAGACAGCCTGGTTTGTTTGCAGTGGTAATCACCTGGGTCTGCTTACTGAGCGATAATGATAACGGGGCCTGCTCATTGAGTGAACCTGGAACAAACAGTGAAGGGACAGAATTGTTAGGTCTCTCTGGAGAAATACTTCAGTCCTTGGTTTCCCAAGAGAAAGAATTCACGCCAAAGCCTGGTTTGTGATCCAGCTGAGTCTTATAAAGAATGGAAGCAGTTTCAAATTTTGCAAAGGCACCGCATGTGGAAACTTGAGTCAAAGAAACCCGCAGGCTGAGGAGCAGCTAGAAAGGGTTCGGAGCTCAGCCCGGCCTCACTGAAAGGTGGAGAAGCTGCTGTGAGAGAGTCAGAGACAAAAATTTCTGGCTTTTCAGCTCCCTGCTCCCCACCATTGGCAGGTGTGGTCAATGGTATTAGTCAATCCCATTGGCTGAATTAAAAATTCACCTGGCCTAGATAGGGCCCCACCCAGGTTTACTGGCTTCCTGTCTCAAACACCTGAAAGTGAGCATGCCCTCTGACCTTAAGCAGCTTCCAACGAGGGGGAAGAGAGGCTTTCGAATGTAGAGGGACAGCCCCAGGTTCTGCCTTTAGCTGCCTAACAGAATGACATTGCATATATTCCTTTGGCACTCACTAACCTGACCCACAGAGGAGGTGGGAGAGGAGGGACAATGGCTGACTCTTGGGTGGATCCTGAGCCTACTGGTACAGATTGATCTTGGATGAATAAGGCTGATGAGAAGATGAAGGGCACAGCTGGTCTGAAGTACCTGGAGATAGAGAGGAATTCCCAAGCTTGCTGCTGGTTCTCATTTGAACTACTTTGTATAGCTAAGGTTGAGTTGACCGGATCCCAATGGCTTGCTGTGAATTGCTGCAATTTCACCGGACTCAACTTCTTATAGATGCAGATGCTCAACGTTCCAACTCTTCCTCCTAATATGGGGTAAAGATAGATGAAATACATGTCAGTTGGAGAGCTAAAATGGAGACGAGAAAGGCATGGAGTGGTTAGTTTACATGCTTTCATGGCTGTTCTTATTATCAAAATGAGTCACGAGGGAAAATACTCATAACTAAAGAGTTTCCTTTTTTCCTTATGGATCTGAGGAAGAATAGGTAGATGTTGATAGGATTATATGACTCCATTTTGAGGGATGGTTAAGAGGGTTCATTGTGATTATAAAACCTAATTTGATTAGATATAACTTAAAGACTTATACACTGCCATTGAGTCAATTCCAATGCAAAGAAACACTAAATAGGGCTTTCAAGGTTGTAAATCATAACGGGAACAAACATTTGAGAGGTGGCGATGGAGGTACAGAAAGGAGATCCTCATTTTAGTTGCTGATATTTAGCTTCTCTACTGTCTCTTCCCATAGAGGTGGTCAATCTGGTTATTGTGTATATCTTCTGGGGATAGTGATGTGTATAGTCTCCATTTGTATCATTGAAAAAACATATTTGCTATGAAAAGGTCACTGGCCTTGCAAAATTCTATCCTAAAATCTCCAATTGTGTTTCTTTTGTCAATAACACATTTTCCAACTATTGTCCCTTCCTTTTTGTTTCTAACTTTTGCATTAAACTCGCCCATAATTATGAACACATCTTCACTGTATGTGTTATCAATTTCCAAAGGATGACAAATACAATTCCTCAACTTCTTCATCACTGGGTTTCATGGTTGGTGAATAAATTTGAATAATCGTTGCATTGATTGGATTTCCTTGAAGAAGGATAGATTTAACATTATCACAGACAGCATTATACTTCAAGATATATCCTGAAATGCTCTTTTTGACGATATATGCAAGACTGTACCTCTTGATTTTATCACTCATAGCATAGTAAACCATATGATTTTCAGATTCAAAATGGCCCATGTCAATCCATTTCCGCTCACTATCACCTAGGATATTGATCTTTATGTGTTCTGTTTCATAAAAATTTATAATGAATGCAAAAGAAAAGAGAAAACATAAAACTAAATGTGTTGAATAAACAGATCTGATTTCTTAGCCATAAAGTCTTAGATCAAAAATCTTCATAACACTGATCCTGGACTCAAAACATAAAGATGTAGCCCCCAACTCTCTCCTCCTGAATATGTTTCATTCAGTTCTTAACGTACAATTCCAAAAATCTTTCTTGGAGAAATGTCTTTTGAAAAGTTTCAGGTGGGTATGTGATTAGAGTCATAAGTAACACTCTGAATTCCTCTCAGAACTTAATCCTCTTATATTTTGCTACAAGAGCAGACCAAGGATGTTGCTCTATAAATAATAACCTTTTTAAAAAAAAATCAAGCTTTTCCTAAATTCAACCTCTCTCCAAACAGAAAAGAGAGAGGAAAAAAAAGAAAGAAAGAAAGATCCTTGTCATTGTGTTGGGATTTATCCACTTATACATCACTTTCAACCCTAGGGCTTCATCCTGTCTTAGTTGAAGAACCAAAGCAAGAAAAGTATCCCATGCTCTACTATGTCCACCATACGAAGAGGGGGGATGGGGGTTGGACCCTAACTAAAAACAATAAAAAACACTACCTCATTTGACAGGATTCCACCTCAGGGTTTTTTCAACTTTTGCATCTATGCTACTGAGTGTGATTTTTGAAACAAGCTAGTTAGACATAGAGCAGAAGTGGATCAATGTTACTATGATAAAACTCTTTCTAGTATGTTACAATTTTTTCAATAACTTGAAAAGTGACATGAATGTAAAGGTAATTGTGTACATTTAAATATGAAAATAAAAACCTAAAATGTAGACTCCATACTTGTGCATAATTCCAAAATACTTTTTTATCAGTGTTAAATAGCTTTTTGTAAAAGCTTCAATCATTTTTTTGTGGTGTGATATATTTAAATGAAAGTAACTACAATCTTTTACATCCTATGAAACTGTGATTTACACACAACTTTTAATTTTCCAAAATTGACTTTTGGAAGGGAGGGAAATTCCCATGTGCTAAATGTTACTAAACTGATGTCTGGGCTCTTATAATTAGGTATTGAAATTATTTTAATATTTCATCTGTAGATTTTTAGGTTGTTCAATTACAAGCTGATTGTACGTAAAAATAAAGCCTATCAGTTATCAGGCATCAAAGAACAAAAAAATTATATCATTGGGTGCACACCTCCAGGATACATTTGCTGAAGACAAATCGGTGCATAAGCAAATGTGGCGAAGAAAGCTGATGGTGCCCGGCTATCAAAAGAGATAGTTCCTGGGGTCTTAAAGGCTTGAAGGTAAACAAGCAGCTATCTAGCTCAGAAGCAACAAAGCCCACATGGAAGAAGCACACCAGCCTGTGCGATCACGAGGTGTTGAAGGGATTGATCACAAGGTGTTGAAGGGATCGGGTATAAAGCATATCAGAACAAAAAAAAATCTTACCATAGTGAATGAAGAGGGGAGTGCAGAGTGGAGACCCAAAGCCCACTTGTCAGCCACTGGAGATCCCCTTGCAGAGGGGTCTAGGGGAGGAGATGAGTCAGGGTGCGATGTAGCACCAATGAAGAATACAGCTTTCCTCTAGTTCCTAAATGCTCCCTCCCCCCGCAACTATCATGATCCAAATTCTACCTTGCAAGTCTGGGTTGAGCAGAGGATGTACACTGGTGCAAATAGGAGCGGGAGGCACAAGGAATCCAGGGTGGATGATACCTTCAGGACCAGGGGTGTGAGTGGTGATACTGGAAGGGTAGAGGGAGAGGGGGTTGGAAAGAGGGAACCAATTACAAGGATCTATATGTGACCTCCTCCCTGGGGGATGGACAACAGAAAAGGGGGTGAAGGGAGACATTGGATAGGGAAGATATGACAAAATAATGATTTATAAATTATCAAGGGCTTGTGAGGGAGGGGGGATCGGGGAGGGAGGACCTGATGCAAAGGGCTTAAGTGGAGAGCAAATTCTTTGAAAATGATGAGGGCAAAGAATGTACAGATGTGCTTTACACAATTGATGTATGTATGGATTGTGGTAAGAGATGTATGAGCCCCTAATAAAATGTTAAAAAATATTTATCTTTATGTGATTGACTAAATTTGTTAAACATAATGTTCTCTATTTTTTCCATGTTTTAAGGAGTCTGACAGATTGGTTGGCACTTTTGAGTGATGCACAATATTCCCTTGTATGAATGTACCAGAGTATCCATTCCTCTGTAGTTGGAGTTTTTTATTGTTTCCACACTTTTGCTATTACAGATGTTTCTGCAATAAACATAGGTCTGCATAAAAAAAGAAACACCCAAATTATTTTAAAATACTGAAGTGTCTACTTAATATGTAATTTTAAGAGTATTTTGTTCATGCATAATTTTACCATTAAATTGAAGAATCTTTACCTTTTCTTGGTAAATATCAACTATTTTGATTTGCTTGTCACATTCTTTAAATAAGTTATTTGAATATAAAATTTGGATAAATCAAACAGTCCCCCTAAGGGTTAATTTTAAAAAGTCAACAATTTTTGAACCATTTATCTTGGAACCAAGATTTCTATATGCTTAAAATTAAGCTGCATTTCTTTTTAAATTTTTATGTTTTAATTTATTGTTAATTGAGAGCTACTTTCAAATTATATCATTCCATCATTCAATCATGTCAGGCAGTATTGTACAATTGCCATGGCAATCAATGTTCAAACTCTCTTTACCTCCCTGGACTCCTTGACATCATCTCCCTCCTACCCTCTCCCCCTTCCCACACTGTCCCCTTCCCCTCAATACCCTTATTCTATTTGCTGTCCCTTTAGTTTCACTGATCCTAGGATTCATATATTGATAAAGAAACAAACAACACAACTTCAAGACTACTTTACGTCATCCAATGGCATAACATCTCTGACATAAACCCTAATATGAACAAACAAAAATATAGAAAATGTTGAAAACCAGATGAGGTCCAGCTTGCAGCAGAAGAAGGATCAACTGACCTGGTTTTAGCTGTTCGGGTCCCATTTATCCCTTTGATCTTCTATACTCCTCTCTCCAATGCACTCTGTTTAGTAACCACCTTCCTCCCATCCCTCAATTGTGGATACAGGGAGTTCATGAGAGGCGTGTTTCCTATGTAGTTCCCACAAATATCCTTCGGGCTCCACTGCATTCCATCGCCTTCTACAAACCAGATTCTCCCAATTTAGGTTCTGATACTATTCCCTCCTTCAACTTCTAAGTATATGATTTGCAATATTTCCATCACTGATGTCAAAATTTTGTTCTTTGATTTTATCATGTTCCATGGCACCCACTTCAGTGCCCAGGATTCACCCAGAATCCCAGGTCACTGTGGCCCATTCAGTGCAGACCACCGAAGACACTATCACACAAGAGGCCCCCAAAATATTTTCAGTCATTTTTCCCCCGACTGGAAGTTGGGCCTCCCTCTTTTTCTACCAACAGTTATTCATTTATGTTCCTGCAGACATCATCTGAGCTCTGCCTCCCCTCTCCTGACTTGATTTTCCCATCAGTACACCTCATCCCTCTGGTAGGGCTGTACACCTACCTGTACAGAGAACCTCATCATAGATATGCATGGAAGCGACTCAATAGATAACGCTTTTTTATAGAATACTCTGGAAATTTGATGTTTTTGAAACTCCCTAAGACAAATTGATAGGACTATATTTTATATCAGTTGAATAGATACCAATGTTAATATGTGAACTTTTTTTCTTAAAAATGACTCATATTGATCCCCTCACAGAGGGGTTTAGGAGAAGAGATGGGTCAGTCAGGGTGCGAGGTAGTACTGATGAAGAACACAGCTTTCCCCCAGATCCTGGGTGCTTCCTCCCCCCAACTACCATGATCCGAATTCTACCTTGCAGGACTGGATAGGGCAGAGGTTGTACACTGGTGCATATGGGGGCTGGAGGCACAGGGAATCCAGGGTGGATGATACCTTCAGGACCAAGGGTGTGAGGGGCGATGCTGGGAGATTGGAGGGTGAGTGTGTTGGAAAGGGGAAACTGATTATAAGGATCCACATGTGACCTCCTCCCTTGGAGATGGACGGCAGAGAAGTGGGGGAAGGGAGACTCCGGATAGGGCAAGATATGACAAAATAACAATTTATAAATTACCAAGGGCACATAAGGAAGGGAGGAGCGGGGAGGGAGGGGAAAAAAAGAGGACCTGATGCAAAGGGCTTAAGTGGAGAGCAAATGCTTTGAGAATGATTGGGGCAGGGAATGTGTGGATGTGCTTTATACAATTGATGTATGTATATGTATGGATTGTGATAAGAGTTGTATGAACCCCTAATAAAATGTTTTCAAAAATTACTCATATTA
Source organism: Tenrec ecaudatus (assembly GCF_050624435.1). Taxonomy (NCBI): domain Eukaryota; kingdom Metazoa; phylum Chordata; class Mammalia; order Afrosoricida; family Tenrecidae; genus Tenrec; species Tenrec ecaudatus. The sequence goes on from NC_134531.1 coordinate 240,856,987, forward strand.
TTTTGATCCATTTCTGTGTGGCATTTAGTTTAATAAAACTTTTGAATTTATCTTGTGAAAACAAACCAGAATTTCCACAATACAGCTTACCCATGTCTCCTATTTTATTTAAACAAAAATTGCATATCTAATATACTACTAGAAAATAAAACAAGAAAAATATTTGTAAATGCATGATACTAGGCATAAAATTTTCATGGTATTATATTTAATATATAGCACATGTCTTCTCATTTGCCTTGCTATCACTTCTTCTTAGAATAGTCTCTGTCTTTTTATCCTCAAAACCATTGTCCAGTTTTTCAAGTGTATTTTTGTCCATCCTTCAAAACTTGAAGACATGGTTTCTTCTCTGGATCTAGGCAAGATATTGTATTTCTTTATATTAAAATTTTCTCTTTGGCAGAGCACTGTGTTATTCATCAACATATGCTACTTGTGAATTAGTGCATACTTACACATATGGCAAGGCGTTTCCAGGTACCCTACAGTAATGATTAAGAAATTGAATATTAGAACATTCAGAACCATTAGCTGAAGTCTAAGACCTCATAAACTACTTCTAGAAAAATCAGGCACTAAAAAGCACTGCAAAGCATAGCTCCACTCTGACACACATGAGGTCACCAAGAATCAAGTTATACTAAATGGAAACAACTTCATTTTTCTTCTTTTCCTCTGCCTTTGTATTTTCTTTTTGTTCTTCATTTTTAAAAATATATTTTAGAAATTGTTAAAAGTGCCCTAACAATGCCTTATAATGTAAACCACATAGTGACTAAGGCCACCATATTAAAAGATTTTGTCAGAAGATTTTGAAATATTGGCATGTGCTATCTGCTTCTGAATATAATTATGTAAAAGGACTGACTTTTATCTATAATCAAATGTAGGATGTTATAGAAGCAGTTTGATTAAGAATAAAGCAATAAAACTATCCCCATGCCTCTCTCCGAAAAGCCACCAAGTTATCTAAATCTCCCATATCTAGTGACTATATGGAAAACAGAATAAGTTATGGACTTCCAGGCTGTACCTGAATAGGAGATAAGAACAATGCTTTATAAGGAAGGGAACACAGAAGACATGGGTGCTATAGCAAAGTAGGGAAAATAAATTGGATGGTACCTGGCTATCAGATAAAATACCATCTGGGGTCTTAAAGGGCCTGTCTCCAAACAAGCAACTGTCTAAGTGAGATGTTGACTAAGTCCACATAAAAGGAGCACACCATCATCCGTCATAGAAGGATTGTCAATCATATAATCCGAAGTTGAAGAAGAGAAGATAATCAGAGCCTAAATTATGAGACTCCAGTTTGCAGAAGGTTATGGATGACAGTGAGATCCCAAGAGTCATTTGTGGAACTAGATGGGACATACATCTCTAGTGAAAGTCCCTCTACCCACAATTGAGAGATGGGAGGAAAGTAGTTACTTAACAGAGTACACTGGAGAAATGACGATAGAAGATCAAAGATATAAATCTGACGTGAACATTTAAAACTATGTCAGTTGATTGCCCTCTCTGATGTATGCTGGATATGATCTGGTTTTCAACATTTTCTATATTTTTGTTTTGTTTGGTTTTCTAGGTGTATCTCAGAGATGTTATGTCATTGGGGTCACCTTCTTGAAGTTGTATTATATGTTTTTCCTGATTTTCTGTATATGAAACCCAGGATTGATGATTCTATAGAGGCAACAAGTAGAACATGGGTTTTGAAGTGGGGATGGGGTATGGGGGAGTGGGGTTAAAGGGAGATCATGCCAAGGAGCCTGGGAAGGAGAAGAGTAGTTGGGAACTGATTGTGGTAGCAATTGCACAATACTGATTTATGTGACTGAAGTATGAAATGATATGATCCATGTATTAACTTCCAGTTAATAATAAATTCAAAATGAATAAAGAGATTGCATTTAGGATGTTGTTAATTTCAATAGCATTCACTAGAAAGATAAACATGGATAATAAGGTGAGTAATTGTCTCATTTTCCCTGAGATTTAGTAGCTTACAGGGAGACAGGACTTTGGTTTTAAAATCATTAGAGCTTCAGGAAAAAACATGGGAATTGTTTGCCTAATAGGCAGAACTTGAACACCAATAAATAAATACTGGTCTTTAGATATAAAGATAGTTTTCCTACACTAAATAATTGCTACCGCTTTCACAAAAAGTGGACTTTGAAAATAAGTGGCCTAGATGACAATGTAATTACAAACTATGCCTTAATCCCCAGCACTTTTCAACATGCAAAAAAAGGAAAAAACTACTTCATTAACTCCTTCATATGGTGTGTTAGTCTGGGTAGACTAGAGAAGCAAATTCATAAACACACAGTATCTAAGGGAGAGGTTTATGTACAAGAGCAATTTAACATTGAGAAAACATCCCAGCCCAGTCTAAAGCAAGTCTATAAGTCCAATATTAGTCCATATGTCCGATACCAATCTGTAAAGTCCTCTTCAGACACATGAAACACTTGCATGAAGCCAAATGCAGGATGATCGCAAGCTAGTGGTTAGAAAGTCTTTGAGTCCAGTGGCATTGTAAGCATCTCAGTGCTGGCAGGGATCTCTCTGTGGGTTCTCCAACTTCCAAGGTCTGGTTGTGTCCATGTGGCTTGTCTTCTGCAATGTCTCCCAGGGAGTAGCAGAGAGAGAAAAGTGTCTTCTGCCTCCAAGGAGGAAGTGCCAGATTTCCCAGGAGAAGGCCATGCCCACACAGAAGTCTCATTGGCTATCTCCAGATTAACAGCTAGACTCCACCCGTACACTCTTAATCCTTAAATTGACACCAGATTAGGTGACTAACACAGATGTGGCTCTCAGAGATAATAGACATAAAAAAGATCCCAATGATAAAGACAAGGACTACAGAGGAAAAGGAACAAGGTTCATCTCTAACCCCAAAAAAACATAAAGTCAAATTGACTAAAGAATACATTTCTCTTTAGTTCCTTCAAAGTTAGATAATGTATTATAAAAATAAATTTAGTAGTATTGTGTATTTTCCATTTTCACTTCTTAGTTTTATTATTTTTTGATTGTCCTACTGTTACAAAAATACCTCCAAATTGTGCACTTAACAGTTATACTAATAAACCAGATGAGCAATATGTGTTTAGTAATTCCTTGCTGCTACATGGCCTTTGATGACCCCACTAGGCATCCTATGACCTTCCTTCCATTGATTTTACTTCACTTGTTGATCCCTTGTCCCTGAGTTCATACCCCACCCCCACCCCCTTCCTTTCGCTCACCTCCCCTTCTCCCATATCCCCCTGGAACTATTTGTCCCATTCTTTTCATCTCCAAATTATTTGTCCCACCTATCTTAGCCAGACAGACATGCAGATATATCAGTAAGTGCAAAAAACAGGCAAAGTCATAGCTCAGAAACAACAAAGCCCACATGGAAGAAGCACACCAGCCTGAATGATCATTAGGTATCAATGGGATCAGGTATCAGACATCTAAGACCCAGAATAAAACCATACCCAAGGTGAATGCGGGCTAAGGGACATGGAGTGGAGACCCAATGCCCATCTGTAGACAGTTGGACATCCCCTCACAGAGGGGTCACAGAGAAGAGTTGAGCCAATCAGGATGCAGTATAGCACCGATGGGACACACAGCTTTCCTCTAGTTCTTTGGTGCTTCCTTCCTCCCACTATCATGACCTCAATTCTACCTTACACATGAAGAAGAAAAAATACTTGAAAAACACAAAAGGTCAATAAAAAGATGGCAAAGAATGCCAGGGTGTAAGTCAGAAAAAACTCTGGAGCATGCTCTTGAACATAGAGTAAGAAAGCAAATGGAAGACATGATAAAAATAAAAGAATGTGTGGATGTGCTTTATACAATTGATGTATATGTATGGACTGTGATAAGAGTTGTATGAGCCCATAATAAATTTTTTTTAAAAATTAAAAATAATAAAAGAGTTGAACAAAATATGTCAAAGGTCAGCTTGAGAAGACAAACGAAAGTATTATAATGAAATGTCCATAGATCTGAAGAGTTGGAAATCTAAAAGGGAAAATACACTCATAGCTTAAGGTGAAAGGAATGAAAGGGGGGAAATAAGCCTCAAGTTGGTATATTGAAAGGTTTTATGAGAAATGCATGAACGATGCATGAAGTATCAGAAAACAACAAAGAAAGAAAGAATACAGTCAGTGTGCCAAAAATAATTGCTTGACTTTCAACTATTTCAAGGGATACCATATTATCACATACTGACGATGCTGAAGGAAAACTTCCAAGATGCACTGAAGGAAAAAGAGAAACACAACCCTCAGGAATTGACAGACTATTTGTTGAAATATTTGGATGAGCTGCCTAAGCAGTGAAAGCCCTCATTTTTCCATGCCCCCAAATTTGGAAGATAGTTACCTGGCTGACCAACTGGAATAGATCCATATTTGTGTCCATTCAAAGAAATGTGACCTAATACAATACAAAAAATCATCAAACAGTATTACTGTGTTAGTCTGGGTAGACTAGAGAAACAAATCCATAGAAACTCACTTGTATATAAGACAGTTTTATATAATGGATACTGTACATTAAGAAGGCATCCCCACCCAGTCCAGGCCCATAAGTCCAATATTAGCCAATATTTCCACTTTTCACTACCGATCTATAAAGTCCTCCTCAGACTCACGAAACAAATGCAATGATGCTGAATGCAGGATGATCACAGGTCAGTGGGTAGAAAGTCGTTGGATCCAGTGGCGTTGTATGCATGTTAGCACTGGCAGGGGTTTCTACATGGCTTCTCTGGCTTCAGAAGTCTGCTTGCATCAGTGTAGGTCCATGTGGTTTCACCAGCTCCCAGGGTGTAGCTCCATGTGTCCTGTCAGGAAAGCATAATCTCAGGGAGTAAGGAGAGAGAAAAGGAGAGAGAGGAGAGAGAGAGAGAGAGAAAGGGAGAGAGAGAGAGAGAGAGAGAGAGAGAGAGAGAGAGAGAGAGAGAGAGAGAGAGAGAGAGAGAGAGAGAGAGAGAGAGAAACAGAGAGAGAAAGACATGTCTTCCGCCTTCAAGGAGGAAATACTGGATATCCCAGAATCCTCAGGAGAAGGCCATGCCCACACAGACACTCCACCTCTTCACTTGTAATCCCCTGAAATTGACACCAGATTATTTAACTACCACAATTACCAATGTCATAAGCAAGCAAAACTTTTATGAAGACGATTCAAAACATTTGCTGTAGCACATGGACAGGGGACTAGATTCAGACGAAGACATGAAAGAGGTAGATCATTGCTGACATCAGGTCGGTTTTAGCTGAATGCAGAGAATACAATAAAGATTTTATTTGTATTTTATTGACTATTCAAAGAAATTTGACTGTGTCGATTAAAACCAATTTTCAGTCGCATTGCAAAAAAATTGGAATTTAAGGACCCATAATTGTGATCCTGTGCAACATGTATCTGGACCACGAGGCAGACATGGGAAAAGAACAAGTGAATACTGCATGGTTTAAAATCAGAAAAGCAATATAGCTGGTTTGCATTCTGTTAACATACTTATTTAACTTGTATGCTGCACAAATCATCTAAAAAAATTGTCTTTTTGAAGACAAACAGCATGAGAATTGAAAGGAAGCTTATTCACAACCATGCTTGCTGAGAAAGGAAAACGCGAAGGACTTGCCCATGAAGATCAATAACTGAAGCCTTCAGTATGGATTGCAACTCAATGTAAAGAAAACAAAAATCCAAACAACTAGAGCAGCAGACGACATAAAAGAGAAAAGGTTAATATTTTACAAGATTTTATTACTATTTTTAATCCAGAAACAATGATCATTGAAGTAGCAATGAAGAAATCAATAGATGGTCAAATCTGCTGCCCAAAACCTTTTGAAAGTGCTACAAAATAAAGACTTCTTTGAGGACAAAGATGTTCCTGATTGAGTCAAACCATGGTATTTTTCATCATTCGTAGGCATGTTAAAGTTGGAGCATGAATAAGGACGAGGGTAAAATAATTGGTGCACTTGAATTATGGTGCCAGTAAAGAATTATGAAAGTACCATGTATTTCCAGTAGAAAAAAACAAATCTTTTGTGGAATAAATCAGACAGAATGTTCCCCACAAGCAAATATGGGGAGACTTTTTCAAACTTACATTGGACATGTTATCGAGAGAGACCTGTCCTAGAAAGGGATATCAAACGTGGAAAATTATAGAGTGAACAGGAATGAGAAGCACCCTCAGGTAAAAGGACTGGCATAGTGGCTGACCATGGATTTGAACATTGCAATTGTGAGGATGGTACAGGACTGGACCGTTGTTTGTTTTGTTGGACATGAGTCATCGTGAGTCAGAAGTAACTCATCGGCATCTAATAGCGGCAGTATGTCTGACAATGACTAGAACATGTGACAGCACCTGCCGCTTGAGTTTTGAATTGAGACTTTATCTTCTTTTCAGCCTTTTGTATTTTCTTACTTTTTTCTTTCTTTTTCTTTCTTTCTGATATTCTTTCTTTTATCTGAGCTTATTGCATAGAATTGTTATTTAAAAAAATAAAATGCTAATGATAAAGTGGAGTCACAAAAAATAGCTTTCCTTAATGAACATGTATAATCCAGGTGTTGTTGTTGGTTGTGTGAATGAAACACTACCCGATCCCGCACCATTCTCACAATTGCAATCTTGCAGCCCATTGTTGCGGCCACTGTGTCAGTCCATCTTGTTTAGATTCTTCCTCTTCTTACTGGGCCCTCTACCGTACCAAGCATGATGTCCTTTTCCAGGGAGTATTTTCTTCTGATATAAAGTGAAAATTTTTGAGACCAAGTCTACCCATCCTCAACCCTGAGCAGTATTCTGGCTGTACTTCTTCCAAGGCAGGTTTGCTTGCTCTTTTGACAGTCCATGGTACTTTCGATATCCTTATCAGAACCATACTTCAAATGCATTTACTCTTTTTTAATTTTCCTTATCCAATGAACAGTTTTCACCTGTATAATAGACCATTGAAAATGACAGGGGTTGGGGCAGGCAAACCTCAAGGGACATCCTTGGTCTTCAACATTTTAAAGTCTTATGCAGTATATTTGTCGAAGAAATATGTCTATTGATTTCATCAATAGTTTAAATGATTGGTGTATAAACACTAATATGCATAGATATAATCCTATCAGTGACAACATTGTACTTCAAGACAGATATTGAAATATTGTTCTTGATAATAAATTGGTTATCATTCCTCTTGAATTTTTCACCCATGGTTTATAAGCATATGATCGTCTGACACAAAATGATCCATACCAGTCCATTTCAGTTTACTAATCCCCAGCACATGCGGATTTATTTGATTTTCCCCTAGTATTCTCTATTAACTGCACAATTTTTGCATACATACAAAGTGAATTGTATGTCTTGATCACCTTGTGGACAGAAGCACCATGGTCAGGTTCCAAGTGGACGTCTAGTTTTCCTAGATTCACATTTTATACGGCCCACATTCTGATGTTTAATAGATGGTTCCAGCAGTTTCTTCTTATTTTGAGTCATCCCTTATCAGCAAATGAAGTTCCCAGATGCTTTAGCTCATGTACATCATTGTGCTTGACTCTATTTTGAGAGGGCAGCTCTTCCTTAATTGTATTTTGTGACTTTGAACCCGAGTAACCCCTTCCAGCACCATTTTTTTCTAATATGTCCCTGCTATTCATAAGGTCTCCCCTCCAGTGGCTCATCCTTTGGAAGTGAACAGCCTGTTTCTTCTTCAGCGTTTCATCGGAGTCTGGAAGCTCCACGGAATCCTGCTCCACTTGAACGACTACTGGCACTTGAAACACCACTCCATAGCTTCCGGCACCACAGCAGCAGACAAGCCACCGTGGCCTGGCAAGCTGAGAGCCAAGTGCTGAAATAGACACAGTTCGTGGCAATAGTTATATTATTCTTGCTAGATGCAGTCATGTCCTCTCATTCACAGCAAACTTATCTTTAATAGAAAAAAACGATGCCATGTTTTGGGTCATCTTTAATATCATTACTCTATTTGGGCCCATTGCTGCAGCCGCTGTCTATGTATCGCATGGTGAGTTTTCCTGTTATTTGTTGCCTATCTTCTACTTCACTAAGCATAATTTCCGCATCTAGCCGCTAGCCCCTCCTGACAAGGTGTCCAAATAAGAGATACATGTTCCGCCATCTGCACTTATGAGGGACATTTTGATTAATTTGCTTGTTTTTCAGGTTTTTCTCTGAGTAAGTGGTATATTCAATAGTCTTTACCAATATTACAGTTGGAATGTTTCAATTATTATTTGGTCTTTCTTTTTCATTTTCCAGTGCACATATGCATATAAGGTGATTGAAAATATAATAATTATTGTGAGGTGCACCTCAATCATTATTTTTTTAATATATTAAATATGTCCTTTGTAGAAGATCTTTACAATGTTTCTAGATTACTAATTCCATGTGTTTTTTTTTCATTTTGGTCCCAGAGAGTTTGAGATTCTTGACCATATTTATTTCTTGACTATTTATTCTGAGGTTATTTAAGGTCCTACTTTGATGTCTCAGTTATCTCTCAATTCAAGTATTAACATTATTGATGATTATAGTCTTTTTCATGTTTCTAATTTTTAGTAAGTTTTTACATAAATATTATTTTATAAGATAAATGTTTTAGGGAGAAATTTTGTATTTATCTTCCAATATCAGATGGTATTTAATGCTAAGTTAAGCTAATCATTGTAATAAAAGTCTATTGTATTTATATTTCTATATATACAATATGCTTCTCTCTCTCTCTCTCTCTCTCTCTCTCTCTCTCTCTCTCTCTTTCACACACACACACACATACATACTCCTAAGAAAGCCTTCAGGAAATTCTATTTTCTGAGTACTGAGAAACTAAATGATTTATGATTCCCTTTTTTTTTTAGGAGTCTATTTTTCCTTTGGGCATCTACTATAAAGGAAAATATTTTTAAGATGATTTTTTTAGTAAAGTCTATGATTACTGACAAACTATGAGAAAATTTAAAGTCATTTTTAAAACGGCTAAGCTCACCTATTTTATATGAAATTACAGTGAAAATGAGTCCATTTGACTATTTGAAAGAGAATTTCCACTAAATATTGTATAATGCTTTAGAGAAATAGAAATATTCTTGTGCTCTATTTCATCTTCTAGAGAATATTCTCTGTGGTACAATCGATTTCTCAACATCCTTTCTTTTTAGAAGAATATGTCAGCCCTCAAGTGTCCAGTAGTTCTTTTTATCTAATGTGGCCTCTTTATAACCCACAAGCATGTCTAGGTTATCGAATCTGCTTTAAAATCCTGCCATTCATCTGTTCAATTTAATGCTTGCTCAGGAGGGAGTTACTGTATTGACTAAGGGCTATGACACACTGCAGCTTGGAAAATGAGAAAAGAAAGAAAGACAGTCCCAAGCTAACGATACTATTAACTCTGGCTAAGACCATGATACATCAATAGAGCGTTAGCTCTCATCATGCTTTATACAGTTAATCAACTACAGATAAAGAATAAGCAGAGATATTTATTTAGAAAGGGACACTGCTTAGTTCTTTTTCCGTATTTGACATTCAATTCTCTTTTGTAAGTGATGTGATTTGTTTTTATCTGAACAGACAGTTTTTCTCTTAAAAAAGGAAGGACAGGAACTGATCAGAACAGATAGTTTTTGCCTGTACAATGCTGAAAGCATCTTTAGAAAACAGAAAATAAATAGATCTGGGTCATTTTCCTGGTAGATAATATCTTGTTGTTACATATACTAATTGAAATGTGGTCCCATTTTAATTTCTATGTAATGCATTCATTAACTACTCATTACTACCTAAGTATCAAGGTATGGTAAAGCTTATTCTTAATTTATTTTTAGTAACTTAGTACACTACTACTTCTCTTCACTAATTTAAATTCTTAAAAACAAGAATTGCCCCATCTCAGGGTTGAGAGAATAAAGAAGGCAAAAGGAGCTTGAAATGTGGTTTGGGGAGGAGGGGGGTGTTGGTTTTTTTTTTTTTTTTTTGAAATGTGTTCTAAACTAGAAAGGAATATATGAATTTTGGCTTTTGCTTCAAAGAAAACCTCAGATAAAGATAACTTTTACTTCTTCTTGGGAAGACTATCAGAGATAAGCCATTTTGTTCCAAATTCTATTACCGTGGGGATATGAAGGAATAATGTGCAGGTTAGCAGATTCTTGTGATGAACAAAAGAAAACAAAGGCATATATGACTTGTTTACCAAGTTTAAAGTGCATTCTCAACTACTGTTTCTAGAACATACATAGTTACTTTGAGCTTACGTGAATCATTACACATTCCTTCCCACAGCAATCTACTAGGGGAAAGTAGAGCTGCCTCATAGGGTTTCTCAGGTGGAAATCTTTATGGAGACAGGCTACCTTATCTTATGACTTCACACTGGTAACCTTCTGGCTAGCAGTCAAGTGCTAACCACTGTGCAGTCTGGGTTCCCTAAAGTGAGTTGTTACCGTACTAAAATAGCCTGAGAAGATGATGTTCCCGATTCCCAGAAAGTGTCACTGGACAAAACATTCCTAATTTTAAATGTTTAGTCATTTTTGCCCTATAGATGACAATTTATACCTCAATTCACAAAAATGAACAAAAGTGAGTAAATGTGGAATTGACAGAATTAGGATAACGATCCCTCTGTTCTGTGTCAAATGAACATAAAGTATAAGGATAATATAGGAAACAGACTGATATATTGTTTATTTTTATTAGTATCTATTGAGATGGTATAAAAATGTATCACCTGTTCAGACACACTGAAAAGGCAAACATACACATTTTAATACAGATATAGAGCCAAGCTTACAGCTAACAAAGGGAATGTACCAGTAAAAGAAAAAAAAAAACTAATTTAAAATCAGGAAAAATTCAACAGATGAAGTCAAATGTCTCAAGGGAAGCAAAGGTACATATAACAGTTTGCGATTAATATCTAGAAGATGCATATTCAAACTCATGGGAAAAGAACTTGCTTCCTAATACTTGAGATGTTGTAACTAAGCTACACTGCACATCAAGCACGGAGTCCCTGGGGACTAGAGAAAAGAATTACAACCAAACACTAAAACCTGTTTACACTAGTCCAGGGAAGTTACCAGCGTGTTTGTGGTCTGGTCTCAAACTGGAGAAAAGGATAAAAGAATCTCCAAGAGCATTGAAACTCCTCCCAGCACATGTAATTTGAAGTCTGAATTTCTGATAACACATAAATGGGAGACCTAACTGTGATGAATTTTAAAGTTTTAGATATATTTTTTCTATTAGTTCAGTCAATTATGCCAGCAAATTTTGTTATACTGTACATTGTATAGTATAACAATGTTTTAATGAAAACACTAATACTACAACATAGTGAATTCATTTTATACATACAAGAATATTTATTTGAACTCTTAACTATCTTTTATTTATTTATTTCTCTAATTATACTTGATTGATATCCTAGGATAATTGTGGTAGTCTTATGGTATATACTTATATCTACAATAATTTCTCTTACTGTGTTTTGCAAGACTCTCTACTATATAATACATATTTCATTTCAAATTTTATCATATCCAATTTAAAACAATAAATTTCTTTTAGGAGATGCATTAAAGTGCACATTTTCTAGAAAATCAAGTTTTGCAAATTAATTTTTTGCTATCTGAGAAGATGGAATTATTTTTCTTTCTTTATGATATTACCTTTGTCTTGCAAACATTGATATTTATAATTCTTTTATTAAAAAGATATCACAATATCTATAAACCTATAATTTGATGATTGTATATTTTTTCCATTTTTAGTACTCAGTGCTTTTCTGTTTTTTGTATTGGAATGTTTTTCTATGTTTATTATGATTACATCTCACCAAATAGAATTATTAATTCTAGTAAAGATATGCTATATCTGTTAGACGATCTCAGTTCATGATGAGAACAGGAAATAATTTTATTCATTCTTATGTAACAACGTTCAGGAAATATTTTTCTCAGCATGCCTTTTATTCTCTGGGAAAATATGAAATAATTAAGTTGACATGAAGGAACATTTTATGGATCAACACACTTGTAAATCAAGCTCTCAATTACAAGGAAAGCTACTAGGAAGACTTGCTATATTTTTTTTCACAAAAGATGTGGTGAAACTCATATGAAAGTGTTCACTACGAACTAAGCAATGGCTGCTCTTGGGTGCCTTCCTGTGAGGTTGGCCGCTGTGCACAACAGAATGAAACATTGCCACGTCCTGCACCATCCTCCTAATTGTTATTATGTGTGAGCCCATTGTTGCAGCCCCGATGTCAATTCATTTGTCAAGGACTTTCTCTGTTTCTCTGTGCCTTTACTTTAAAAACTGAAGTCCCTCTCCAGGAATTGGTCACTCTGACAACAAAGAATGTGGGGTAAAATTTCACCATCTTTGCATCTAAAGAGCATTCTGGTTGTGCTTATTCCAAAACAGACTTGTTGAGTCTTTAGTCAGTCAATGATACTTTCACTGTAAGTGGCCGGCACCATCATTCGAATGCATTGATTCTTCTTCAGTCTTCCTTGTTTGATGTCCAACGTTCACATGCAGTTGAGACCATTACTAATGCTATGGATTGAGCCAGCTGCACTCCTCAAAATGGAATTCTTGCTTTTCAAAGAGGTTTTGTGCATCAGATTTACCAATGCAATGTATCGTTTGATCTCTTGACTGCTGTTTCCATGAACATTGATTGTGGATCTAATCAAGATGAAATCTTTGGCAACATCGGTCTTTTCTCCATTTATCATTATGTTGCCTAATGACCCAGTCATAATAGAGTTTTTTTTTTTTAATTGAGTTGGATCCATCCTAAAGGATGCCATCCTTGATCTCCAGGGTCAAGTGCTTCAAGTCCCACTTACTTTCCCAAAACTGTTGATTCAATAAGCTGAGAAGCACTTGAAGAACTCACGTGTCTAGACCAGAAATACGAAAGACAACTGATTGGCAAATTGACAGGAAGATGTCTATATTTGTACCCATTCCAAAGAAAGGACATCCAACAGAATGTTCAAATTATAGAACAATATAATTAATGTCACATGAAAGTAAAATGTTCCTGATGATCATCCAGTACCAATTGCAGTAGTATATTGGACAGGGTGATGACCAAAATTCAGGAAATATTCAGAAAAAGATGTAAAACAAGCAATATCATTGTTGATGTCAGACACATCTTGACTCAAAGCAGAAAACACAAGAAAAATATTTACTTGTGTTTTATTGACTATTCCAAGACATTTAACTGAGGGGATCATAACAAACTATGGATGGTTATGAGAAAAATAGGAATTCCAGAACACTCCATTGTGCTCCTATGGATACTGTATATTGATCAAAAGGTGGTTTTATAAACAGAGAAGGGAACGTTGCATATTAGGTTTAAATTTAGGAAAGGTGTGTGTCAGGGTTGTATTCTTTCTGCATACTTATTCCATCTGTATGTGGAGCAAATATTCAGAGAATATAGATTATATGAAGAAAAACCTAGCATCAGTCATTGGAACAAGGCTTATCAACAACCTGCCACATGCACGTGACACAACCTTGCTTGCTGAAAATGAGGGGGACTTGAAGTACCTGCTGATGAAGAACAAGTATGTCAGCCGTCAGCAGGGATTACAAATTAGTACCATTAAACTTGTGCTTACTTTGCTTATTTTGTAGTCTACATCTGGCGATGTGCATTGCAAAAATATGGGGATTTACAAGGCTTTCTATGAAAGGGAAGGATTAGAAAGGGAGATATGACTGTAAAGGTTACTCATATCACACACTTTTATAGTCGTAAGCTTGAGAAGCTCAGCTAAAAAGTGTTTGTAAATAGAAAATTGGCCTAATGATTGAGCAACATTTTGAGTTAAATGTGAATTGAACAATATGAAACTGCTGAAGGTCATGCTGTGATAAGAGGTAATTAAGTCTTTTTATTTCACATATTATATAGTTAAAATTATGGACATATCGAATTATTTAATTTTTAGGCAAGGACTACCAGGTTTTCAAAGATATGTGATGAACATGGATTTAAATAATAATATTAATAATAATTGGGTAAATAGTTCTCTAAGTTGTGCCACATCCTTAAATTCAGGAATAATTATTAATAAATGATTAATAAAAGTAGGATATAAAAATTGTGTCTACTATAAAAAGAAAAAGATATAGCTAAAAGATTTAGTGTTCAAATTCAACAATGTGCTAGACTACTTGCCCTCACTTGTCCATCAGTTTCTCACACTGTGGTGGCTTATTTTGTGTTGTTTTTCTTTCTTTGTTTCTGAATTAAATTAATTTTATCATGAAACATTTAGACACATTTTGCTAAATATTAAGTAAGTGTTATATTTACAGCGAAATATTTTTTTAGTCTTCACTGTTACTTCCGGAGTCACTCAACTGCAAATGATTTCTTACAGTGGTCACCATAACTTCACTACCATCATGAAATCTCTTCAGACTTGCATTTCGATCAGGAGCCCTGCACTGTGGCCTGGCAAACATTGGATTATGTCCTGAGTTATAATTCACTAGAACTATGAAGAACGTGATGAACCATCATCGCTGCTCATCTGGTCCATTGTCCTGGCTTCTGCCTTCAGTGTTCTTTCAATAGCATCCATTGAAAATGTTCAGCATATCTTGCCTTTAGGTAGAGAATGTTTGACAAAGTTTGGAGTCCTAAGGGAATTCTGTATTTGCTGTTGTTCTATACAGCATTGAATTTTACTACTTCCTTTAACTTTTTGGTTTTTGTTTGTTTTTTCCACGGTGATGTTACTGCTAAGTTTGTCTAGTCAACATTCTCCAGTATTACTGTTAAATATTCAATGTGCTTTCTTTTAAGTAAGGTTTCTTTAAAACTTTGTAAACTGTTACTGCTGGAGTAGAGCCTTCTTTGTATGTTAGGGTTATTTTCGCCTGCTCACCTTTACCAAATTCAAAGTCTCCTTCATGAGAAGTGTCAATAGATGCAGGTTTAAGTCTTACCTGTTCAGAGTTGGCTCTTGTTCCTTGCCTCCCGGGAGTACATTCAGGGGAACTGGGCCCCTCATTCTTCAGAAAATTAATGGGGCCGACTGTGGGAACAAATCTCAGGGGGAGTTGTTGTGCCACTCCATCCCCATCCTGGATGGTTCCCACTTTTTCACCTGTATCTTTCCCATTCACAGCACACAGTGTGGGAGGCAAAATACAGCTGCTTATAGAAGCTCTTGCCCAAATTCTACGGTGGCTTGTTTTTGCGTGATGTTAGAAATCAGAACCTATACGATAACATGTGCATAAGAACAAAAGTTTATTGGCAATCCCATGCACTCATTTCACAATTACATACATTTTCAGCCTGTCACATTCCCTTATTTAAATCTTTTCAGGATCCTAATAAAAAAGTGTTATTGTTAGGGGACGTCTAGCTAGCTCTAGGTCAGTTACCCTATGTATAAAACCCTCTCTATATAAAACACTGTAGCCTTATAATCATTGCTATGCTCCAGTTTATTGTGGTAGCTACTATGTTAATCCATCACCTCAAGGGGTTTCCTTCTTTTCATACATCCTGCTCTTTAATAAACATTATGTCTTTTCCAAGTATCTTATTCATCCTGATAAGCTGTGCAAAGTACATGAAACTAAGTCCTGACATACTTGCTCCTAAGATACTTTCTAAGTGCACTGCTAAAGAGCCTGTTCCTTATTCCCGCAGTCCATGCCACATTGAATAATCAATACAAATATATTCACGCAAATGAATTTTAGCACTTATATGAGGTAATTGAAAATAACATGGCTTCAGACAGTAGCTCATTAGTACTCAATTAAAAAAATTTAGACACCTTTTTTAACATATTAAAGAAGTTTTTTATAGCAGATTTACCCAGTGCAATGGATCATTGATTTCCTAACTACTTCCATAGGCATTAACTATGAATCCAATTAACATGAAAGTCATTGACTTCATTTTTTGTCTATTTATCATGATCTTTTTTATTGATCAGTTAGTTGGTAGAATTTTTCCTTTCTTAATACTGAGATGGAAACTATACTGAAGATTGTAGTCTTTACTCATCATCAATAAACCAATTAATTCCTTTTCACATTTAGAAAGCAAAGTAGTGGCATCTGCATATCATAGGTTGTTAATGAGTCTTTCATCAATCTTAAAGTTCTAGTCTTCCTAATTTAGCTTAAATTATCATATTATTTGCTCAGCATACAGATTGAATAAGTATGGTGAAAGAATACAACCCTGACACATGCCTTTCAGATGTATGATACCCAGTATTTTATTTTGTTCTGCTGGACCACCTACTTCTCGGCTTATATACAAGTTACACATGAGCACAATTAAGTGTTCTGGAATTCCCTTTCTTCACAATGTTAGTTATAATTTGCTATGATCCACACAGCCACATGTCTTTACATAGTGAATAAAACAGAGCAAACTTTTTTTTTCTGGTGTTATCTGCTTTCAACCTGCTTTCAGCAATGTTAGCCCTGATTACCTGCCTCTTCTAAATGAGGCTGGAAATCGGTGATGGACTGCTGCAGGAGTTGATCTCAATGCATGTGGAATGCACTTCAAAACATAGTTTTGAAAATACTACCTGTATGGTGGCATTTCAAAAGTATCTTAGCTATCGACTGCTTCTATAATGGAGAAATACCACCAGCAGATGGTTTTAACAGGTAGAAACGTATTCCATCACATTTAAGTATTTAAGTTTAAAGTCAGGGTACTAGTTCACGGGGAAGGCTCCTTTCTCTTTGGGCTCTGAGACAGTCCTGTCTTCTTTCAATATCTTTTGGTCTGGATTCTTTGAAGTCGCCTTTGGAGTATTCTTTGAAGATCCCCATGTGTCTCGATTTTCTCTCTAGTCTGCAAGATTTTCATCTCTGGGACCAGCGGTCCAACGGATGAATCCCACTTCCAGCTCCACTTTTTTTATAGTAACAAAGTCTCCTCCCCTCTTCCCATTTTCCTTTCCTTTTATCTCTTACAAGATCAAAAATGATTCAGCTCACATCTGAAGGAAACTCCCTTTATATAATATCAAGACAAAAGCTGATTAAGGATGCTACTTCTCACCCCTGACACCCCTATAGCTATTTGAATGATCATGTCTTATCATAGCATCAGTAGTGATACTATTATCACTTAACTGTTAAATCATATCAGTAAATAGTTGCCAAAACACTGAGATCATAATCCAGCCATAGTGATACATATTTTGGAGGGAAACAATTCAATCCATGTTATTCCATCCTTTGTCTAGCTATTAGGTCGCTTGATTAGGGACCAAGGGAGTTGTCTCCCCAATGTCTGCATATGACCATAACAGAGGGGATGTTTGAAGATCAAGCACACTAACTGGACACTTATGGGGAAATCCGGAACTGGGCATGCACAGAGTAGGACCCCTTAATTCAGGTGAAACCAAACTTAGCCATAACCTAGGCCCATAACATCACACAGGTGTGCTTAAACGCAGCCTATAAGATCAGCCAATACCCTCAAACACGTCTCCCCCAGCCAGGGGGCTTGAGAGAACAAGAGCCAGGTGCGCAGCCTGGCACACTATCTTGCCTGGCCTCCAGCCTCTTTGTTTCTTTTTTTAAACACTGCTCTTTCTCAGGTGCATGCTGCAAGCAGAGGACCTCCTTATGTCTGGGTCATGCATGCCATGCTTACATGCCACTCAGGGTCCTCCCAGCACGTCCAGGGCCTGCTCAGGCCGCAAGCCCTCGTGGCCTCGAGGGACCCCCAGCTCCACACCTGTGGTTTTGTGCCTTTCATTTAGATTTTCTTGCCCAGTGTGGTTCCCTATGACCCAGCACGCTTCCCAGAAATAGTGTGTATCCTTTCATGACTAATACCTGAAACTTTCCCTTTCCTCCATAAGAACTCACTTGGATTACAGAGGTGCTTCTGCTGCATGAGTTCTTTCCATTCTCTGAAGCAAAGAACCGAGGTGACTCCGATCCAGAAACCTAACACATCCGCCCCCAAATTTACCACCTTTATACATGAGAAGCACTTCATCATTTTAAGTTCACTCCACGGTCCAACATCTATCCAGGTACAAATTTCCTCTCTACCTGTGAATGTAGAATACAAAGTGTTGCCTTCCGAAAGACAATGTTGAGAAATAAAGGGGAAGATGGGATAATGGGAACCAAGACATAAAGCTTAAAAAAAAAAACACACACAGAATCAGCCAAACCATTTACATTAGCCTTTAAGTCTTGAAAATAATCCTCCGTGACCTTGGCCACCACCTCTGAACTCACAGTGGAGCCCTCTGAGTGTTTGGCTTTGGCTCTGCCTCTAGACCAGCTGAGATGGTAAAGGGACTCCTTCCAATGTAGGATGCCCCTTTGTCCTCAGCCAACGGAGTAGCACTTCTGTCCCCCCTCCCCCGCCACTGGTAGACTAAATCCTTCTGCCCTTTGGCCACGTCAATTCACCCATTCAAGTTTGAAGTCGAGTGGATACGGTTCTGTATTCTGACACTCATGAATATCATCTCTAAAATGCACCTTCTGGGAAACAGGCTGGTAGAAAGATCTAGCTTTTACAACTCAGAAAGCTGTGGCCCAAGCCTGTGAACCCCTCAAGGGTTGCCTTCTATTGTGAGAAGCCAAAGGTCATGGACCTACCCCTTGAGATTGAGGCAGTTTCCTGTGTCCCTTTATATCTTTCAGCTTCTGTTTCCTAGCAAGGTGGCCTCTTGGCCATTGGGCTTCATCTCCATCACCTCTTGGACTGCCCCAGCATCTGTCCTGATTGTGCAAGTAGTATAAAGTTTGTGTGGCCTTCCAATAATTGCTCCGTGTCACAACAGTGCTCCAGGAAGCCTCCTGCCTGAACACATTCACCTCTCGCTCTGTGGGCCAGCTCTCACGTCTGCTTTCACAGGGGTCTTGGTTTTGCTATATTTGCTTTTATGCTGCCTTTTCTCTCAGTTTATGTTTTCTTCTTTGTTAACAAAGTTCATTAATTTCTTCTGAGTCCCCAAGAGAATTGCCTTTGACATCCATAATTCCACCAATATTCTCTTCAAAGCAATCTAAGTTTTTACTATTGGAAACTTTAACACTCTTCTAGTCTCTACCCAATCCCAAAACCACTATCTCATTTTCTGAATAATCCTCAGGAGAAGGCCATAATCCACAGAGGCTGATTGGCTATGACCTGATGGACAGGCTAGACTCCACCCCTTCGCTCAAGTTGACGGGAGATTATGCAACTGCCACACTTACTAAATATTGTTTCTTGTTATAATTTTTAGGTGCCGTCAAGTCGTGTCCAACTCATAGCTACCCTATGTACAAAAGAAACAGCACTGTGCAGCCAACCTCACAATTGTTATGCTTAGCCTTCTGTGTTGATCCTTCTTGGTGAAAGTCCTCTTTGTCTCTGATTGTCTACCTCACCAAGCAGTATGCCCTTTCCCAAGGACTAGTTTCTCTGGATAACATGACTACAATACATGAAACAAAGTCTTCCCATCTCCCCTTCTAAGGAGAATTCTGGTTGTACTTGTACATTTGTTTGTTCGTAGCAGCTTCCAATCACTGTGACAATGACGAGTGCTGCAAACATTCCCAAAAGTTGTGGCAATAAAACTCCTCACTGGGAATCTCAGAGACAATCATAATTTTAGTAATAGTTAAGCTACTCAATTCCTAATATTTGTTAAAGATAATAATATATTAGTAATAATATATTGTGTGTAATTAATAATTAGGAAATGATGCTCAACTTGTGTATTATATATATATATATATATATTTGATCTACAATAAGAATAAACCATTTAAAATCATTTTAGGGATCCACATGAAGATTAATACAATACATTCCCAATTAGAATGATCACTGATGCTTTGAGAAAAGTAAAAAAATAAAGGGCGGGGAGACTAATTCATTCAGAACACATCCTAGCTCATAATCTGAATCTGTTTTGCTACTATTTATATAATTACTTATTTATAAAAACATATACAATGGTCATTTTAATTAATTACTTGCAAAGGTCAAAGTCAATTTCATTGAGTATGGATTATAGTTGTCTATTAAAGAAACAAAAATATACCCAACTGGACTATTCCGTTTCATTCTGATAAGAACATATTAAAATTGTTAAGCACTTTATTTTACTTGAATCCACATTCTGTGCCCATGAACACTAGTCATAACTAAAAGTATTGCACTGGGAAAAATTGATGTAGACATCCTCTTTAAAATCGTAAAGAAGCCAAATATGTGACCTTCAGGACTAAGGTACTTAAGGACTTAAGCATGATATTTGTAACCACCTCATTTGGAATATTTTAAGAAAATACTGGGCCTGTTTTCTGAGCTCATTATATTCTATGATATGTGTCATTTTGGGAGATGCTAGTAAGTCATTTAATTTTAAAAGACACAAATTATTGTTTTTAAAAAATACAAAACTAAGCAAGAATATGCCTCAAATAATGCATTCCTTACACAAAAGAGATCATGTTTTCATTAAAAATAATGTTTAAAAAATTTGATGCCATGATTTCATCATTGCAAATATTTTCATGGTGTGTGTGTGTGTGTGTGTGTGTGTGTGTGTGTACACACAAAAGAGCCTTCCTTGGTGAACCACTGGAACTGTTAAATGAAAGTTCGGTGGTTCAAACCCACCAGTCCTGCAGAAGAAAGAAGAGACTCTCTGCTTCCAACATTGCTGCTACCTGCTGAGTGAGTTCCAGTTCAGAGAGGCCTTATTCACCAGAGAGCATTAGACTAGCCAGTGCTGCGCCGTCCTCACAATTGTTATGTTTGAACCCATTGTTACAGACACTGTGCCACTAATTATATTTTTTGCTGTCCCTCTACCAAGCATGGTGTACAGGGACTAGTGTCTCCTGTCCAAAGTACTTGAGATGTTGTCTTGCCACTACGGAGCATTCTGGATGTACTTCTACCAAGATAGATTTCTTTGTTCTTTTGCAGCCCATGGTATTTTAATATTCTTCACCAACACCACAGTAAAAATGCATCAATTCTTCTCAAGTCTTTCATATTCATTTTCTAACTATGATGTGCATATGAGGCAATTGAAAATGCCATGAATTGGGTCAGGCACATCTTAGTCCTCAACGTGACATCCTTGCTCTTCAACTCTCTAATGAGACTGCGTGTGGCAGACTTATCAAAGCAATGCATCATTTAATTTCTTGAATGCCGAATCCATGAACAACAATTGTGGATCCAAGCAAGATAAAAATCCTCAAGTCACCTTTGAGCTTTCATGGACTTCTTGGAATTGTATTTGCATCAACCTGAACTTGTATATAAGTAATTGATGTTCTTTTCCAGAGTTAGCCCTTGGTTTTGTTTGGCTACATTTCCATTTCCCCCCCACCACAGATAAAGATATTTAATTCTTCTGTATTTCATCTGGTGAGATCTATGTGTTCAGTGACTGTATGTATTGTTGGGGGAAAAAAATTCTTGTAATTGAGAAGGCATTTGGTCTTGGGAAAGTCGATCATGTGATCTCTAGTTTCATCTCTATCATCAAGATCATATTGTCCAACCATAATGATGGAAAATCCTAGGAAGCAGTTCTCTTTTTGATGGGCCTTCAAATATGCAGAGAACCCTAATAGGGAATTTTAACCATTGGAATAGAAACCCAATACACTGCCCCACCTCGTGTACTTCCTATTCCCAGAACGCACAGACCCTGGAACCCCTGTCCTCAGGGCCTCCGTCTGAAATGGGGTTACCCCAGCCAGGGTTACCCACTATAGAGGAGCAGACCACTGCAAAGAGGGCTCCCGCGCCAGTGCACCCAGCCACTGCAGCCCAATCAGTGTGCATAGTGCACACTCAAAGGCCACTGGAAGACTGAATGCCCCGAAAAGCAAGAGAAAACACAAAACAAAGGGAACCTCCTTTTGTGAACCGTGTGAAGGACGGTACGAACTGAGGACAACCTACTAACTACAGTCTCGGCACCCGCGAGCCCACGGTTGGAGTCAAAGTCGGGGACCAGATTGTAAAGTTCCTAGTTGATTCCAGGGCTGACTCTCAGTGATTAACCCCCTGGCAGCCCCTCCCTGCAAGGACAGTGTCACTCTTATCGGGGCCAATGGACCTACAACCTTCAGAGCTGAGAAAGTTGGGTACATGAGCTGCACCCTGAAGCCAACAATGGGAAGATTTCGTCAGGTAACTGGGCTCAAATAGCCCAAGGTCCTGCCTTTCGCTCTTCTCCTGGTTTGGAGCACCCCAGGACCCAGTGGATACTCTCCTCATCGTTTGGGAGATCCCCCCCCCACACACACACACCTAGTAAGACAATTCAGGGGCGAATCCACTGCCCTAGGGATGCAAAACCTCCGTGAGGAGCCCCAAGCCTTAGAAGCTGCCCTCAAAAACACCCACCATGCTGTGCTAGACAGGAGGTAAGCTTCTTGGGAAACTCAGTCCACCCTTGGCAGCCCAGTGACTCGGGGTGGGTCAAAAACTGGAAACAAGAACGCTTAAAGCCGTCTTGAGCTGGGTCCTACACCGTAATATTGGTAACTTCAAGTGCTGTTAAGTTACAGGGAACGCCGGATGCACCCCGGTAAAAGAGGCTCACATCCCAGCCACTTGAAAGTAGACTGCCTGCCAGACTCCTTCCAACCCACTCACCTTAACTGTGAGACTAGCACCACCTGCTGCGATCGACTACAGCCTTGCTCTCGTCACGGTACCAAAAGCTGTCGATTCAAGGCACAGCAGACGTCTGAGGATCTGCAGACCGAGCCCCTCTGCAGCCCACCTCTCAGATTTGCCTTAGGGAACCATAAACGCCCTTGAAGATGGTCCATCGCTACAGCGGGTGCTCCTCGGAGCATTTCGCATTTTTCGTTTAGCCCTGTTTGGATCTCTAATCTGTCTATAGCGCCCACAGCTCTACATTTGGAACTTAATGTTACCATCTCAAGGGACTCTGTTGTCTCCGAGTTCAATGCCTGCCTACTACTCACCTGTGGACACTGGACTGCGCAGCAGCATCTGACTGTCCCCACTATCTAAGTGGGCCCACACACCGCCCCCCCCAACGGGGACTGGGACTGGGTGAGTCTTGGAAGACAGAGAACTGAGATGCAGAAAGGGACCTGGGTGTTGGGGCATCCCCAAGCCCTCCTTGGGTAGACGTCTTCTGGAGCAGCGCTTGGCAGAGTTGGATATCTGATACTGGCTGTCAGGGAATCAGAAACAGATCCATGTGGTTAGAGGACAACAGCCTCCCGATTGTAAACCCCAATAGCAAAGCAACCATCCCCCCAACCCATGACCCCTTCCCTAGGCTAGACCAACCAAGAGGGGGACCAGAGAGTGGTGCCCATGAATAGCAAGAAGATAGCCATCAAAAGAGGGGAAGGGAAGTGTATGGAAAACCCTAGTAGGGCATTTTAACCCTTGGAAAAGAAACCCTGCTTCACCCCCTGTACTTCCTCATTCTGGAACCCACCTACCTCCACCTGCCTGTCCCCCTGCACTAGCAAACCGCACCTGCACAAAAAAAGCCCAGCCTAGTTGGCTGCTATAACCCTGCTCCAAGACGAAGTCTAAAAGTTAGACTTGCCCGCCATTCTTGGTCCAAATCTCCCAGAAAGCTAGTTCCTTTGGGTCACTGTCTCATACATGTGTCCTCTCTCAAGTTCTCCAAGAGTCCAGCCTGGTCATCCCTGAGTCACGGTGTGGCTGCTACACTTGGAGATAAAGGCCACACAAGATGACTGTGCATGTTGTTTATGTATTTGAAAAAGGTTTTTTTTTTAAAGATGTTGCTGCATGAAAAATAAATAATTTAAATGTTTGTATAAATAGATGATGAGCATAGAAAATGACTAACAATAGAATACATTACATAGGCACACCTGAAATATTAATGCTGAGCACTGCTGAGGTGATGCATTATATATAATACTGCCAACCACATAATCAGGAGTTCAAGTCCACTGACTAGAACTTTCTAATCCTGTAAAGATTTATAGCTTAGGAAACCCACTGGGGCAGTTCTGCTACATACTGGAGGGTCACTATGAGTCAGAATTGACTCGATAGCAGTGAAGTTGGGTTTTATTTTAGACCGCTAATAATTATAATATTTTATAAATAACAAAAATGATGAAAACCGATACTATAGAAAAATTGATAAAATAGATAAGCAGTCATTGTAGAAAATGCATTAAAATGCAAAATAACATAGAAAATGTCACTTAGATACACATTTTTACTTTTGATATATATGTGTGTATTCAAAAGCAATTACATTATTTCTGTATTGTGAAAAACAGTTGCCACGAGTCAATGATGACTTGTTGCAACCTGTTGTAACATCATAGACTGATGCTCTGATGTTTTGGAAGAAGTTCGCTAAGTGTTTGCTCTGCAGAACCTCTGGGTAGGTGAGAAACTCCACCTTTAATGGGTTGACCAGTTGTACCACCCAGAGACTAAAACATCATCGCCAAATTCCTCTCCAAAGTGAATGAAAGCTACCACTGATCCCTACCACTTCCAGGTTCCCAAATCTACACAAACAAGCAGTATTTTAGATCAAGTGTTTCCCATCTGATAGCTATAAAATAATCATTTGTGTTTGTAGATGCTAGTCTATCAGGGGAAAAAAAAAGGAAAATTAGCTGATTCCAGGAACCCAAGGGGAAGGCGAATATTGAGAATGACGAGGGCAACGAATATATAATGGTACTTTAATCAATTAATATATGTATGGATTGTGATAAGAGTTGTATGAGCCCCAATAAAATGATTTATTAAAAAAAAGAATTAGTCTGATAAAATGTCCAGTGTGTGTGATGGAGTCTTGCCATCCTTGCTTCTAGGGAACATTCTGGCTGCACCTCTTCAAAAGAAGATTTGTTTGTGTTTTCAGGTGCCCTATGTTACCATCAATACTTTTTCCAGTACCATAACTCAAATGTCAAATTCATAAATCAAATTCAAATGATTCTTCAAAAGTCTTCCTTATCAAGGATGAATTTACATAGGAATATGAGGTGACAGAAAATAATGTATACCTTATTAATTATTGGGTAGTTGACATTCTTATGGTAGTGAAAGATTTTCCTGTTTGTTTTTTCTCTCAATATTTATATGTACTCATTCATTATACAGTATGATGATTTTATGAACTCTTAAATTAATTAAACATTAATATATATACATTATACATACATAATTACACATGCATACATTGCACACATAATTTATATACATTCACCTATAAGTATAAACACACATATATGTATATATTGGACCACAGATAGAATATGTACAGGTGAAGCATGCTGATCTGGCCATAAACCAAGGGATATTCTTCCAACAGAACTATGGGATACTGTGTGGCTTAAAATCAGAAAAGAGGTGAGTTAATATTGTAACATTTCAATATTTATTCAATATATGTGATATAAAAATAATTTGAGAAGCTGGACTATATGGAACTTGTTATATGGAGCAGGTTTGGGGGAAGATTCATAATAACCTCTGGTATGCAGATGACACCACCTTGCTTGTTGAAAGCAAAGAGAGCTTGAACTATGTATTGATGGAGATCAGAGAATGACATGAAGACTTTGACATACAGAAAACAAAATTCATCTCATCTCAACTATGCCAATAAGCAGCATCACAATAAACACAAGACTAAAGTTATTAAGCAGTTTGTTTTATTGGACCTCAAAATAAACACCATAGAAGCAGCAGATAAGAAGGTAAATTATATATTGTGAAAATTTGACAAAAGATCTTTTTAAAGAGGTAAAAGGCAAAGAAGTTACTTTGAAAGCTAATGTTTGCCTGACAAGAGCCACTATGTTTTCAGTCTTTTTTTCCCATATGTATGCGCAAACTGGCAATGAAGACCAAAGAAGTTTTGATGCCTGTGAATTATAGTTTGGGTAAGAAATATTAAATATACAAAGAGCTGCCATAAGAATGAACAAATCTGTTTTGGAAGAATTACAGACAAAATGATCTTTAGAAGAGAGGCTAGGCAGACTTACTATAAATATTCCAGACGTTATCCTCAGGAGCCTGGAGAAAGCCAGCATGTTTGGTAGAGGGCCCATGTAAATGAGAAAGCCTATCAACAAGATGGGTGGAAAATGTCTGTAACCATGGACTAAACATAGAAATGGTGTTGAAGTTTGCGTAGGACCGGGCAGTGTTTTATTCTGTTGTACAGCTGGTTGTTGTGAGTCAAATCAACAAGGGCATCTTTCTATATTATCTAATTTATCCAAGATCCATCTGACATCAGCAACAATAATCCTCTTTCCACATCCTCTAGAAATTGTCTTTTGATGTATTGTTACAATATCTTTTTTATTATCAGAAAAAACAGCACAACTATACTTTGGTGAGCTATTAATGAAATTATGCAATAATTTCTGAATTATCTGGGATCACCTTCTTTGAAATAGGCAAGAATATAGATATCTTCTAGTCAATTAACTAAGTAAATATTTTCCAAATTTCCTGCAATAGATGTATGAGTGCTTATAGTTACTTCATCCATTTATAGAAAAATCTCAGTTGGTATTATATCAATTCATTGACCTTTTTTCACCAATGTCTTCATTGTAGCATAGACTTTTTCCTTCGGTATTATTGAATTTTACTGACCTTGATTATTTTTCATATATTCCCCCCACAATGTTGACCTATTCTCTTTGGTTAGTCTTTACATCTCCTTTTGATGATTTTGTTTGAACACTTCACAGTTAATGTTTGCAATGAAATTTTATTTTTTAATCATTTTATTAGGGGCTCTTAAAGCTCTTATAACATTCCATACACCAACTGTTTCAAGCATATTTGTACATATGTTGCCATCATCATTTTATCAACCTTTACTTTCTATTTGAGTCCCTGGTATCAGCTCCTCTTTTTTCCATTCTCTCTCACCCTGCCATCCTCGTGACCACTTGATAACATAATTTATTATTTTTTCTTATCTTACATCAACCTCTGGCTCCAGGCACGCACATTTCTGTTGTTCATCCTCATGGAAGGGGTTTAGGCATTACTCATCATTGCTATTGTCTTCCCCTTCCTCCCCTCCTGTCCCTACCTTCTCTCTCCCCTCCTGGTAACCCCACTCCCAATTCTGTTCCCAAGGAGTTTATTTGATCTGGATTCCATGTGTTGTGAGCTCTTATCTGTACCAGTGTACATGCTCCAGTCTAGCCAGAACGGAAAGGCAGGACTAGGGCCATGATAGTGGGGGTGTACCTCAGTCAATACCTCTATTTTTAATTTTGTATATGTACATGTAAAGTATATATATATATATATATATACATTCCAATTTTAAACTTTGAAAATGTTAAGTATAGTATAAAGGATTTCTTTTTTATTTTCTAAATAACTTAAATAATTTAGATGCTATCGATCTGATATCTAATTACCCATAAATACTTAAGTGCTTATTTCTATATTCTCCTTCATAGCCATAGTCAACCATACCAGGAAACTGATATTGATGTGTTACCACCATATGATTCTCAACCCATACTCAATTGCTGCCACTTATCAATTATTTTCTCTATGTCAAAAAGATGCAGTTCTCAATTATATCCTGAAAAGTTCTTGAAAAGTTTCTGTCTTTCTTAGATTATTTTTACTTTGATATTTCAATGTTTACAGCCAAATGCTATACACATTAATTTCGAATTCTCTGATGTTTCCTCAGAATTCAATTCAGAGCCTGTATCTTCAATAAGATGATATGTGAGGCTATATGTTTTCTTTGTTTTATAACTTGTTTTCCACCCCTCTTAGAGATGGCCAATGTAATTACTTGATTAAGGTGATAGCTTTTTGGCTTCTCCCTGCTTACACTCCAGTCTTTGTACTAGACTGGATTCCTTATTGGATCACATGGTTCAGGTGCTAAAATCCCACTTGGGGCCATCCAGCCATGATCACCTCTTTCTTATTTGATTGACTATCTGACACCTCACCACAAGGCCCCCAATTTATTTCTTCTCAATCAGCGTAGGCTCCCAAATTACATAGTGGAAGACTCATCTGAGTAAGTGAATAGCACCCTTATCTATGTGTGAGGCTTTGGCAGACTCTGATGTGCTCTCTCATACTTTCGGCACTCTCCTCAGCCTATTTTAGCTCTGAGACCACAGTGAAGGCTTCCCCTCATTCGGTGACTCTTCATGCCACTTGGTTTATGAAACTCCATGCTGGGTTGCTTGTTAATGACAAAGCCTCCTCGTTTTGTTGCAGCTCTGATATCCTGATGCAGGATGTCCTCCTTAAATTTGCTCCCAAGTTAAGACACTTAACTTGCTCCTCCACCTAAGTGATTGATAAAAGCCCGGGGAAGGAAGAAAGGCGGGGAGGGGATAAGGGAGAGGGCAGGACAAAGAAACCCTTCCTTGTATATTTATACAATATGATTATATTTTTAACTTATATTTAAATGATTAGAAGTGTACTTATATTTAATATTTGGAATTATCTTTATTATGTTATTTTTATCCACAGCATTTTCATTGATATGTTGTCCTTTATTTTGTTCTAAATATTATATTAAACACATTTGTCCTTATCAGCAATTCCTTCTACAATTTTGAAACTCATATATACTCATTTATTTTACCTGCATAGATAACAAAACAGTTGGGATAATATTGTAGTAAAATGAATAAATGTTAATAATATTCTCACAATTTTTAAAATTTGAATATTAAATGCATAAGAACCTAAAGTATAAACCAAGACTTCAAATACTTTGATTATCCAAAGAGTTACTGTATGCTCTGCTTTACTCAATCCCACCAGTCATAGGTAACCGGTACTCTGAATAGTAACATAAAATAATTTTGTCTCCTTTTCAAATTCCTTTAAATGAAATTAAACAATGTGGACAGATTGTTAGCTGATTTCTTTGCTGAATATTATTGGTCTTAGTCATTTATCTGTAGGTTGGATAATTTAGATTAGTCTTCTCTAGGGTGAGACAACAAGAAGGATTTAGCTACAAATATGTATTATTATTCTTATAAAGCATCTGGAGGAGAACCAATATAAATTGTCACATCAAATGTAAATTTTCAATATGGTAAATAGAAGAAAAAATGCTTTCCTCACAAATCACACTGAAAAATCATCCTTTTGCTTTATTATATTGGCCAATAGGGCAACTTTTCAAATATGAAGCAAATAAGTATAGATTACTTCCATATTGGAATATATATGTAATTTTTAAAATTATGGCAATAACTGTAAATAGTATGGCAAAGCAGATAAATAAAAAATTAGGGCATATGATAAAATTGTCTAAAATCTTCCATCTTGGTCTGAGTTACTCATTTATTTCTCATTTGCTAAATATGATCACTCCAATCCTGGACCCCAATAGTTAAATTCAATCATTGTATTAAGCAGTTATCCCAGAAAGATATGAAATGAAAGCTTTTCTAGCCCTCTCAAGATACAATCAAGCAAGAATAGAAAAATCAGAATAAGCCTTCCTAGTTACAGAAGGACATAACAGACCATCACTGTTCCATAAAATAAATAAACAAATGCCATTGAGTCACTATGGCTCATATTTGTCAGAGTAGACAGAATAGAATTATAGCATATAAACTTATCAGTGACTTATTTTTATTTCAAAATGGATCACGAAGCCACTCTCCAAGGTACCTCTGGGTAGACTTGAGCACCAATGTTTCCCTTACTCACTTTCCCTTGCACTACCCAAGGACTCCCCCTCGTCTGTAATGTCCCTGAAACATTTCTCAGTGTGAACTTGTTCTCAGGCTAGGTTATTTTTGCTCCCTGGAGATATTTGGAAAAGTCTGGAGACACATCTGGTTGCCATAATTTAGAATTAATCCTTTGCCTGATGTTGCTAAACACCCTGCTATTCACAGTATAACTTACTTCAATGGAAAGTTATTCAGCTCTAGAGGTCCCTAGTGCCTATTAAACCTGAAATGTCAATGGTGACAAACCTAGGAAATTCTGCCTTCTTGTAAAAACAGAAAATGATGATCATATCTCTGTTCTCCTTCTAGTCCATTGTTCCTCTTGGTTCTTGTTACCATCTTCTAGGATATCTCTTACAATCTTTGGCTATTTGTACAGAAGGCATTGGAAGATATAGTCTGTCTGGTAAACAACACATGCAACTTATTTCTTGATGTGGAAAGCAGGGACTTCAGGATTCATTCACATTTGAATAGCCTAAATTTCTTTATGTTTAGCAGACAACATTTGGGCAATAAAAGAATATAGAAATTTTATATATTAGATTTCAGAGAACTCCTTTGTAAGAGTGCTTTCCTGAAAAAATGTTAGTATGTAAAAAAAAAGCTTGAAAAGAATTTCTGTTTTAAAATCATTCTAATTAATTTATACTTGATTGTATAATCTAATTATCTGTTTTTCATGATAAAAAAGATTCTGAATAATGTTCAATGTGCATGTTATTAGTCTCTAATAGCAGAATCAATATTCATATAGAGGGACTATATTTTATTTGACAGATAGTAGAGGTATTGATTCAAAGAAGAGTTTAGGGGAATGACATTTACAGTATTATAGATTAAGTTTAATGAGAGGTCTTGTCAATAAAGAAGGCCTAACCATATCCCCACATTAGTTAGGCATTATTGTGCAAAATAATTTAAAGTAGATTAAATGATTTATTGACTACCCATAAATGTCTGGGATAAGATAAGCATTAGTTTCTTTCTAATGTAAAATTGTTTTCAGTATCCCCAACACATTTCTGTATGTGAGCTGTCTTACAGCATAAGAGGAAAAAGGAAAAATAATCACAAACCTGTATTAAATTCAAATGAAATTTTACCTTTAAAATACAGTTTATACCACATACATGCTAATTAGATATCATTTTCAAATTTATTCCATGCAGAATTTATAACAAATTATCCTTGAAAACTTGATGCTTCATAAAAAAATGTCAAAATATTTTGCATCTTAAAATATGAAAAGAAAACCATATTCTGAAAACATGGTTCTTCTAGAGGAGCATTGGGGTATAAACTTCAGTATAATCTTAATCAAGAGATCACCTGGGTTTATAAAGTCCTATAGTGATCTGTTGTACAAAATGTAAGTTCTAGTTTTCTTTCATTCGAGCACTAACAAAAACATTTGAAAATGGACTGGCAATGAATGTGTAAGGGGTGCTTTACTCAACTGAAGTATGTATGGATTGTGATAAGAGTTGTATGAGCCCCAATTAAATGATTTATTAAAAATAAATAAAAAGATTTGGAGTCAGAAAAAAGTGACTGAATATGTATTAAGAAAAATACAAATGTAACAAGGCATTCAAATTTTAAATTTAGTAAATGCCCAAATTATGAGCTTTATGCCCACTTATACTAGTGCATTTTTCCATTAGCAAGCAAAGTTTACATTAATGAAAAAAATATTTTCCAACTGCATCTTCTTATTCCTTATCCTTTTGAGAGTTCTCAATTTTTCCCATGGCTTCAGAATAAAACAACATTATTAGCCTTAGTTATCCACTGGAAGAAAGTGGCTTGAATTTAAACAAAAGAGAATCAGGCTCTTGATTCACACATCTTCCTAATTCTATGTCCTCAAAAATCTCATTTCCTCTTCTAAGTTTTTAACTTTGTTTTGCTTTATTTTATTAAAATAAATATTTATATACAGAGTAGTGAAGATCTTAATGATAAAATATGATGACTTTGACAAATGATCATACTAGTGAAATCAACACCAAAAGCAAAATATAAAATTTTATCTCAGAAGATTTTTCTCATGTCTCCTACCAGTCAATTCTCAAATTAGTTCTTATTTTTGTCATCATAGATTAACTTTTTTCAGTTTTAGAATTTCATTAAATTCAATCATACAAAATACATTGTTTTGTGCCTGTTTTATTTTATTCAAGAAATGTATGATATCACTTCATATTGTTGCATGTTAAAAAAATTCATTTCTTATTGCTGTTATTTTCCATCATATAATGTCTTAGTTTTCTAATACTACCATAGCAAAATACAACCAAATACAATTTTTAAAAATATAAATGTATTGTCTCCAATTCTTCAGTCTATAATTAGAAATATAAGATATATATATACATGATCATGGTGACTTTTAAAAGGATTCTTAGAAAGTGTTCTCTGTCTCCTTTGTAGTTTCTATAGTCCAAATGTTCTTGCCAATCTTTGATTTGTGGTTGTATTTTTGTGTAGTGGTTACATGTTGGGTTTTGATCCTCAAAGTCAGCAGTTCAAAACCACCAGTGCTCCACTGGACTAGGACAGAGCTTTCAATTCCTGTGAACAGTTACTGTCCTGGAAACTCTCAGGGACAGTTCTACCCTGTCTGATAAGGTTGTTGTGAGTTGGCATTGACTTAATGCCAGTGAGTTTGTTCGGTTTGTGTCCTTCCCATTTTCTCCCCGTGTACAGACTCCTCTCTCATCTCATTGCCTTCCAGCAGACCTTAACCCAGTGACCTTGGAGCACAGAGTAAAACTGTCACCTGGCTTTTCTAATTCTAAAATCTTTATGGAAGCTGACTGTCACCTCTTTGACTCAACCGGTCTACCTTTCAGTAATCAGCTAAGCACTCAACCACTGCACAACAAGGGCTCCATTTCTTTCCCCAAAAAACCACCAAACACTAATTATAAAGAATTAGGATCCCCTCTACAGCAATATAAACTCATTTTAGCTCATAATAACTTAAAAACTCCATATGCCAGGTCCCATGCATGATTGCAGTAGATCCATTTTTGAGGGAGTGGGGTGCAATTCTAACCATATCATTGAAAATACCACAATTTGCTTAACCATTCTCCTTCTGGTGACTTTTTCAGTTCTGTCTACAGTGAATGAAATGATTACTGAAATGCCTGTGTTTTGTGGACATATAATTTGTGATGAATAATTTCATGACTCAACCTGAGTAGCCTGAAGTCCTACCCAGCAGTATTTTGAATGAATGATATCCAAGTCTGCATTGGATGCAACAATCACTGAAAACTCTTTAAAATCCAATTAGCTGAAATATGTCCACACGCATAATAGCTTATCTATAAAATACAATATCAACTATGTATAAAAATGAATTAGTCAAGACCCTAGATACGAATATCACAATCACAATTTGAATGAAATAAAGTTACCAAAGAATACACAGAATGTGACATGTTTTCCACAAAATATTAACCATTCCAATCATATTAAATAATATAGAGGCAAATATATTAAAACATGTAATAAAATACACAGAATTTAAAAAATCACAATATTTCAATTAAGGATAAATAATAAATATATTTTTATGTTTATTTCTTCAAATGGAGTAGATTCAGGGCAAAATTTCTATCATCTTCACGTGCATATTTACTAGTCTATATTAATGTTTATATTACATTATATATATTTATGAATATGTGATTTTCACACTATGTTCTCAATATACATCTATGTGAATGGCATTTGCAATATATATACTTAAAGTAAACACCTGTTAAAAAGTAATTTCAATCGGTGGAAAGCACGGTTTAAATACAAAGACTACAGTTAGTGATCATTGTGACAAGTATAATAAAAATGTAAACAAGTGATGTGTACATTTGGCTTACCACAACATAAAGGGGAAAAAACATGTTCATTGGAATTAGTTGACACTGAATATGTTTCACAGCTCTATAGCTTGCATATAAATGAAGATCTATATTTAAATATTAAAATATGGTGTTGAACTGGCACATGTACTCAAATTTAATCACAGTGCACACAGAAAAAATAAGTGATATAATTATCTCATTAAAAGTATATCATTTGTGAAGAAAAAATAAGGCTTATTTTTGAGTTATTATCCACTAATGTAATTCAAGTGAAAAGGAAAAGAACCTTCATTTTTAATATTAATCTTTACTTATTTAAATCGAAAATTTTCAGTGTGGAAAAATACAAGTTTTAATTAAAAGTGACTGACTGTTCAACTACTTTATAGGATCAAATAACAAATGCAAATTAAAGACAAACACTTCTGTGAGAAACAAGACTTGAGTTAGTTTTTTCCAAAACAAAGTTGCAAAGTGTGGTAGTTATATAATTATTTGTCAATTTTAGAGGATTAAATGTGTAGGGTGGAGTCTAGCTTTTGAATCAGGTCATAGCCAATGAGATCTCTGTGTGGACATGGCCTTCTCCTGAGGATTCTAGGAACTCCTGTACTCTTCCTGAAGGTGGGAGACACTATCTCTCTCTGCTCACTCCCTGGGAAACATTGCAGCTGACAAGACACATGGAAATACACTAGTGCCCTGAACTGGAGAAGCAACATGGAGAACCCTGTCAGCGCTGACTTGCTTCCACTGCCACTGGGTCCACAAATCTTTCCACTCACTGGCCTATGATCTTCCTGCATTCAGCCTCATTTCATGCGTTTCGTGAGTTTGAAGATGAATTTACAGATTGGTATCAGACATGTGGGCTAATACTGGACTTAGGAACTTGATCTGGACTGGGATGGAATGTTTTCTCAATATTCAATTGTTCTTTGTATATAAAACTTTCTTATACACATATGAGTGTCTATGTATTTGTTTCACTGTTCTACCCAGACTAACAAAGTAAAAACATTGGCATGTACATAACTATAAGGGAAATCTGTTCAATTCTCAGCAATTACTTAATGTATCAGTGTTAAATTTTTTAGCTTCAACTCAAAGATGTTTTTTATATATTCTTTACTCTCTGAAAATACAGGATATCTGCTTATTAAGCAGTTCCTTAGTCGTAGACTGATTGTGTACGCATTCTTTATTATAATTTTCTGAGTCTCTAGGTTTCAGTCTGCTTTAGTTTTCACATTGCTTATTTCTATCTGCTTTTTAAAAATATTTTTTTCCAAAAAGCATTGGCTGTAGAGTGTATTCGTCTCTATAGTTCACTTTCTTTTGACCCTTGAAGTAAGCACATCTCTATTCTTTTTTAGCCAGTGAGAAAAGCTGCTAACCATTATATAAATAGCATCAATAAAAAGGAAACCACACACATTCTAATGATATTAAAACATCATTACAATAATCCATCTCCAGCCCAAAGTTCCTTTCTTGGGTCTGGGTGCCATTTCTAAGAGATTCTCAAAGCTAGGCTGAAGTTTACGATTTATGTTATTGGCCTCAAATGCTCTCTGCTTTCCCTGCAATAAAAACCTATTGGTATATACTATGGGTCAGAAACAGTGCAAAGGTGAACTAAATAGTTTCAGACTGAATAATTTCTATATATTGCTATTCAAAAACAGATCCAATCAAAACAATGTTTTACAAGGGAGTCTGCTGAGGCAATTAAATTCAAGGCAGGGAGGCCAGGACATCAGGTATGGGAATTTGGTGGGAGCACATGGAGGGAATGGAGAGTACGCAAAAGGTCATCTTTAAAGAGTGTCTCAAAGGACACAGATCTATCTCAAGGGCTTATGAAGAAGCTTTTAAGAAATTGAAACTTACATTAGTGAAAAAGATCAGAAAATTTGCACTAAGGAACATTTTTCCATCGTGACTCTTCAGGCTTTTAGTTTCTTAAACTCAACGCTTAAAAGGAATATTATTTGAAAATTTCAAGGATGTGCAAATTGATCATTTGAAGTGTTGTAAATCAAAGAGGACAGAATTCTACTGAGAGATAGAAACATTTCCCTCAGAAGTATATAGACCAAGATGGAAGAGATGTCAAGAACTGATAGATTTACCTTGTGAGGTAGTTAGTTTATTGTGCCAGCCTGACTGATGTACACACGTGGGGTTAATTGAATGACAGAGGGAAAAATGACTCATTGAGCCTCACTTTTCTAGTTCTCCAGTCTCTTGCTTTGTAATGGTTGGACCAGGGTGCAGTTACCTTGGCCAGTTCAGCTAGCAGGGCTTACTTCCTGCAAGACATCCCCAAGAAGAAGCCTCATGGACATACCCTGATGCAGCCTTGGGTGCTGGAGCAGCCATGTGGAGACCCCTGCCACTGCTAAGATGCTTACACATTCACTGATTCGGTTTTCCTCCTGCAGTCAGCATCATAGTGTGTGTTTTGTGAGATGGAGGAGGACTTTGTAGATGGGTGTTGGACATGTGGGTTCATGAGTTAATGTGGGACTTGTGGGCGTACTGGGTTGGGATGTTTTTTTTTTATGAATACTTAACATTTATATAATACTCTCTCTTATACATGAGTTTCTGTGGATTTGTTCCTAAAGTACCCAAACTATCACACCTTGCAATGATGTGCATGCTACTAGAAAAAAAAGGTCCTATTAATCCTCAAAATATTTTTTAAAGTGATTTAACACAAAGTGTTGAAAGAGTATTCTTTCTTGGGTGGCACTACTGCATATACTATATAAATAAATACATAAGGAAAACAATAAAGCATAAGAAGCCCACCATCATTAGTCACCAAAGGATTGGAATTCATATAATCCAAATTCAAAGGAGAGATCAGTATCAGAGACAAAATTGTGAGGATCTGGTGTGCAGAAGGTAATGGATGAGAGTGGAACTGCATACCAAACAAGTCTCTGGAGAAATCCCCCCATCTAAAATTGAGGGATTAGAGGAAAGTGGGCACAGAGTGCTTGGGAGGGAGGAGCATAGAAGATCAAAGGCATCAATCAGACTTGAACAGTTATAATTTTGCCAATAGAATCCCCCCCTATGATGCAGGCTGGATTTAATCTGGTTTCCAAATTTTTCTCTATTGTTGGTTTGTATTGTTTGATTTGGGTTTTATTTGTTCATATTAGAATGTATCTAAGAGTTGTTATGTCAATGGAGGTCACCCTCTTGAAGCTGTATTATATGCTTTTCTGTTTTTCAGTATATGAAACCCAGAATTGATGAACCTGGAGGGACAGCAAGTCGAATAAGGTGTTTGGGGGTGGGGGTGGGGAGGAGATAATAGTGGTGGTGGGTTAAAAGGGAGACTATGTCAAGGAATCCATGTAGGAAAAGAATGTTTTGAAACTGATTGTGGCAGCAAGTGTACAATTCTACTTGATCTGTGTGATAGTTGTATTGTGACAACATGGCCATTAGGAACATTTGGGCAGAGATTAATCAGGTCTCCGTTTTATTGAAGGATAAAGAGATAAATAGCTCCGCAAGGCCTGTGGCCATCTCTCTTGCTCTTTGAAGTTTGGATCAGCATGCTACTGCTTTACCTAGTTTTCTGGCTCAACCAGTGTGCTACACTACCTGTGAGTCAAGTCAACCCATGGATTGTGTTGTTAGAGCTTGAGGCTCCTTCAAGACCTACTTTACCAAACTGCTGGTGCATACATTGCTTGAGCTTGAGACTGGTAGATCCTGTCACCTTGCAATACTGGAGTTCGATATCCCATCCATGGCTGACTGTTGCTGACCCATCCTGCTGTCTGCTGCCTGTACAGCTGTGTGGACTAATTCCTGTTAATTCCTTCTCATTGTATAAGCCTCTGTGTGTGTGTGTGTCTGTGTGTGTGTGTGTGTGTGTGTGTGTGTGTGTGTGTGTGTGTATAGAGAGAGAGAGAGAGAGAGAGAAACAGAGAGAGAGAGAGAGATGATAGAGAGATGATAGATAGATAGATAGATAGATAGATAGATAGATAGATAGATAGATATTAACTATAAAGGTCCTGTTTGTTTCTGTAGAGAACACTGCCTAATACAACATGACTGAATTATGGAAGTATTTGATATAAATATTAAATCCCAACTTAATAAAAAAGATTACAAACAAAAAATGATGAGAAAACAGATACTATTTAAAAAACAAGGAATGTAAAATTATGTGGCCCCTTTGTAAACAAATTCTGGAAGTTTTCATAAATTATTCATAAATTTCAAAATTTGGAAGCAACCAAGATAGCCTTCAATAAATTGTGGCACTAATATAAAATAGAATATTATTCAGTAATAAAAAGGAATGCATTATCAAGTCACAAAAGACACTGAGGAACATAACAGGCATATTTCTGATGGAAGTAGTCCGTTTGAAAAACTCTCTTCCTTGTTTCCAATGATATAAACTGAATAATATAGAGTAGCAAAATGTTCTGTGGTTGTCTGAAATTCAGGAAGAGTGGGAGAGATGAGGAAGTGGAGCCCTGGGCATTTTCTGAGCAGTGAAATCATTCTGTATTATACTGTATTGATGGATGTAGAGCATTATGTACAAAACTAAGTGTGAACCCTAAGGTAAGCTATTTACTTTCCTTAATATGCTACAATAATATTGGTTCAACAATTCTAACAAATGCACCATGCAAAAGAAAGTTGTTAATAGTAGGGAAAACTCTGGACAGGAAGAAGTAATATGTAAAAACACTTTTTAATTTCTACTGAGTTTTTATGTAAACTTAAAATACTTTTTAAAGTCAATTGATTGAAGGAAACTTAAGCATATATACATAAGCCTCCTTCTAGATGGTCTCTTCTCTGCCTTTGCTTTTATGCTTATTGGCATTTTTTATTAATGATTAATGTAAAAAAATAATAAACTGATGTAGTAGATCTTGAAATAAAAAGCTATCAGTTCTGATTTTGTTCTTATTTACAACAGTTTCAGGGAGAAAGGTTCTTTGAATTTTTCATATAAATTCATCATAAAATCTAGAATAAGCATGGTAATTTCTATTTAGAAAGTCTATAGAGGTTTTGGTTGCATTTATTTGAATCTATAAATAAAATTGCTTTAAGTTATTATCATAAAAAGGAATTCATAGATAGAGGTTGGTGGTTCAAATCCACCAAGAGACATGTGGAAAGACACTGCTTCTAAAAGGTCAAAGCCTTGAATACCCTATAGTAGCTCTATTATGTGCACGTGATCACCAACTGTTAAAATCAACTCACTGAAATCTTTTGTTTCTCTCAAAAACATTATTAATATTTTTTTAAAGTCTTCATGTTTTTGTTTTTGATATTATTATTAGTGACCTGTGTGAACTTTATTTCTAATTCCTTATTACATTCACTGTAACATGCAAATAATATTAAAATCTTTAGAATTGACATATTTGTCTAGTTTCATAACTCTGAGGAAAATAATTATTTATATATATAATTCTTTATAGTTACTTAGTTAGTTTATTGTTCCAACCTGGCCAATAAACACGTGTGGGGCTTTTTGAAGAGCAGAGTGATAAATGGCTCATTAAGCCTCACCTTTCTAGTTCTCAGGTCTCTTGCTTTCTGATGGTCAGACCAGGGTGCAGCTGCTTTAGCCAGTTCCCTGCTTTAGCTGGCAAGGCTCACTTCCTGTAAGACATCTCTGAAGAGAAGGCACAGGGACCTACCCCGATGCAGCCCTGGATGCTGGAGCAGCCATGTGGAGACCCCTGCCAGCACTGAGATGCTTACACATTCACTGACTCGGCTTTCCTCCAGGAGTCGGCATCACTGTGTTTTAAGAGCTAGAGGAGGACTTTGTGGATTCGTGTCAGATATATGAGTTACTGTTGAACTTGTGGTCTTGGGCAGCACTGGGTTAGGAAATGTTCTTGATGTGCATTTAACCTTTATATAAAACTCTCATACATGAGTTTCTGTGGATTTGTTTCTCTAAAGTACCCAGACTAATACAGATTTGCAATATACATTCTCATACATGGTCTCCTGCTCAGAAGAATGCTACTTTTGGTTTAATGCTCTGCTGTTATCTTTGTTCCAGTGCTGGAAGATACGCAGAGTAGGACCATACCATGAGTAGCACCATGATGACCAATGTAGTATGATCTGAAAGCCTACTCTTTGTCACATTTCTTTCAAATAGTGTCATTGATTCATCACCAAAATTATGGTGAACTCACAATATATAATAATAATAATACATACATACATACAAGAAGAATCAAAGTCTCTCATCTGTAACAGGGCTTCAAAAGTCGGTATAAAAATAAAGCTAAAATATAATGAATACTCTAGAAACTTTGTGAAGCCCTTTTTATTTTAATCATTTTATTGGGGGCTCTTACAGCTCTTATCACAATCCGTCCATCTATCCATGGTGTCAAGTACATTTCTACATTTGTTGCCATCATCATTTTCAAAACATTTTCTTTCTACTTGATAACAGCCATTGGTATCAGATTCTCATTTCCCCTCCCCCCACACCCTCTCTCCTAAAAACTTGATAATTTATAAATTATTATTATTTTTTCATGTCTTAAACTGTCCAATGTCTCCCTTCACACACATTTTTGTTGTGAAGCCTTTTTTGTGATTTTTTGTTTGTTCTTTTGTGAAGCCCTTTTTAATGTGTAGAAACAAGGACAACCCAAGGGACCACACTTTCCATTCAATTCTGAACTTTCTTTGAGTACAAAAAGAAAGCAATAATTTTGTAATTAACAAATAACGCTGATACACTATGTTGTGTTTTCTTGCCTGCTATTTCTTCTAATATAATATTAATGCAAAATAGGATGAAAAATGGAGTACCCCTCCAGGCAAAAAGACATAAATTCTGAGAATCCTCATGGGAAGACTTTGCCCTCACAGAGTCCTCATTGGCTATGACTGATTGACAGACTACGCTCCATCCCTGAACTCAAATTGACAGAATATTATGTAACTGCCAGAGACTACCCCTTGTCAACTTGACATTTTTCCAATTCTTTAGCCATATAATTAAAATAATAATAATAAAATCATATCTGTACCTAACTGGATAAAACTAAAATGCATACAGTTCAATATATCCCAGCCTTATTTAAACATAATATTCTATAAGTGAACAAAGCAACAATATTCAATGCATAACAATTGCAGTTAAGTGAACATCTACACCTTAATCCTATAATACTAAGAATATATTCCAGCACCTATGAAAGTTTGTAAGCCAGCCAATTCATGCCTTTATCCTCCCAATTTCAGACATCCAATTTCTATAGTCCCCACTTACATCAACCCAGTGCGCTGACAAGACAATCATATTATTTGATGGAAGAATCTTTATTCCAGTTGGAACCTTGTCAGTCTGCATCCATAAGCAAAGTCACATCAGGATAGGTCATCCATAAAATCAGCAGTAATGTGCACCAATTCACAGGCTCAAATATCTTATCTTCATCTGTTGGGTTCTGATCAATTCAATGTGGGCTGCCTCACTTAACCTCACTAGGGTGCCCATTGGTGGCCTTGCCGTTAGACCATGGGCACTTTCACAAATTCTCAACAACCCTAGACACCTGTCATGACCTTCAGAATAGTCAACTCACTCTCATTTTCTTCTGTAGTCTCTGTGAACCAGGTTCAAAGGTGTCAGTGGCCAGCCTCAACCCATCTCTTTGCTTTTTCTTACTTCCACTCAACAAACAGATCCAGGTGGTTACCTAGCAAGCATTTCCAGCTACCTGCAGGCTTCCTTTAATTTTCAGTCCTAGAGAGAAGTTTTTCTTCATGGCTCCAAATTTTTTCCAGCTTCTGAAACAAACCAGTAGTACAACGTTCAAAAAAACCCAAAGGATACTTTTTCCCCCTTTGATCAGTCAATAGACCCCTAGGCGATTCTCCTCATCTTTGAACATCCTCAGCACTCAAGATACTGGGTAGGGTTTTGCTTTTCAGAGCCTTATTTGCAGGCATGTCCTACACCCATTTAAGGATTCAAATTGGTGACTGAAACAGTGAGCATCAAACTTGCTATACTTTGTAATAATCATTTCTATCAAACATTTTTATCAATAAAAATAAACAAAGAAAGCAGTTCAAACTTACCATATATACTTGTGTATCAGCCATGTTTTCAGCACATTTTTAATGCAGTTTTGTGGTAAAATTAGGTATGTTGGCTGATATTCAGATCAGCTTATACTTGTGTATCAATGGTAGTACAGCCAGATCCTAAACTCAATTCTTAAAACATTCAAGTTCAATCTTCATCTATCTTATCTGAATCCTTATCTAAACTATTCCATTGATACTAAATATGGCCTTAGGCCTCTGAGGGAATCAAGCCAGGGCCAGGCTTTCTGTCAGCCATTTTCACTCTCTGTCAGCCATTTTCACTAAGCAGTATGATCTCTGAGAAATTCAAGTAGCAATTTCTCCCTCTTAGCTCAAAAGATGCATTAAGACAACAACCAAACAAAATAATACAAAATTTAATTTCCCATATTCTTTCCAAAATACAACCCAATAAACTGCATGGCCATACATGACCTATGGCTAGCCAAAGCACAAGAACTACCATAAGGCAAAAGCCAAATAAGCATCCCTTCTCCATCTTGATGATTTGCTTAACTAGTACCCCACTCCCAAGGTACCATATGTGTTAGTCTGGGTTGACTAGAGTAACAAGTCCAGAGACACTCATATGTATGTAATAGAGAGTTTTATTTCACAGAGAAATTGTATATTAAGAACATATCCTGACCCAGTCCTGATCAAGCCCTCACATTCAGTATTAGCCAATATATCCGACACCAATCAAAATTTCCTCTTCAGACTCAAGCAACATATGCAATAATGCCGAATGCAGTAAGATCACAGGCCTGTGAGTGGAAATTATTGTAGATCTAGTGGCAATGGCAGTATCCCCAGTGCTCTGGCTGGCATCAACATGGCTCCATGTATCTTGTCAACAGAAAGGTGAAGCAGGGAGAATGTGTGTCCCACCTCCAGGAAAGAAGACAGGAATTCTCAGAATCCTCAGTAGAAGGCCATGCTCACACAGAGATCTCATTGGCTATGACCTGATTGACAGGCTAGACTCCACCCCTTCGCTCAAGTTGACAGATTACATAACTGCCACAGGAAGTTTTGTTTTTCCAAGTATTTTTCACTGTCTCCCACATTGTGGAATTCATTAGAATATATACTTTCATAGCACTTTGTGATTATGCTTTTAATTCCATTGAGGTCCCTTGTTATTAGCCTGGTTTCATCCCTCATCCTGGCTATTGATGTTTGCTCCTTCCTTTCCTTGGTTAGGCTTGACAGTGGTCTGTCAATTCTGCTGATCCTTTCAAAGAACCAGCAATGCTGCATCGATTTTTTGTCTTGTCTTCTTACTTGGTGAACTCTGCTTCCGCTTGTATTATTTATTTTCTTTTGCTTTTTGAGGGGTTGCACAGTTACCTCTCTTCTAGCTGGAGGTTTTGTGATAATTTATCAATCATAAGTCTCTCTTCCTTTTTCATATATGCA
Organism: Tenrec ecaudatus; assembly: GCF_050624435.1. Classification (NCBI taxonomy): domain Eukaryota; kingdom Metazoa; phylum Chordata; class Mammalia; order Afrosoricida; family Tenrecidae; genus Tenrec; species Tenrec ecaudatus. The sequence goes on from NC_134531.1 coordinate 240,900,304, forward strand.
TTAATTGCTATCAAACTTCCTCTCTTAACTGCTTTTGCTGTATCCCTTTGGGTTTGGTACATTGTTTTCACATTCTCATTAGTTTCTAGAAATTTCCTAATATCCTCTCTAATATGGCCTGTGTTAAAGAGGGTTCAATGAGAAACAAAACCAAGACACTTATGATTTTAGATAGATAGATAGATAGATAGATAGATAGATAGATAGATAGATAGATAGAACACAAAGAAATAAATAGCTAATTAGTCCCCAGAGGAGTACAAATGTCAATTCAACTCACTTCCATGAGACAGTTAATACACTGGCAGTCCTTCACAAAGGCTGTTGGTATAAGACAAGGAAGCAGCCAGTTGAGTCTTCTGTAGAACAATTCAGGTTATCTGGCCACAGGCAGCAAACAGCAAGGGAGGTCACCAACAGTCAGCAAGATAACAGGGTCCTACAGTTCCTAGCTCAAATGATGTATACACCAGCAGGGTGGTGAAGCAAGTCTTGAAGGAACCTTAAGCTATACAGACAGAGTATATGGGTTCGGTGTCCTACAGATTGTGTAGCTCGCAAGTTGAGGCAGAGAATTAGCTAAAGCAGCTGCACACTGATCTGATCATCAGAGAGTAAGATCCAGAAATGCAAGACTCACCGAGCCATTTATCCTTTTGCCCTTCAATTAAACTGCAACCCTATTAATCTCACATGTGTTTGCTTGCAAGGTTGGCACAATAAACTACTTATCACAGGGCCTATACTCATTTGTGTCACAGAAGAATGTTATTCATCCTCTAATTGTTTGCCTTTTTTTTCCTGGTTGTCCTTTTGCTGATTTCCAGCTTTATGGCATGGTGGTGTCAGAGATATATCTGAGCGATCTTTATGTGTTTGAAATTACTCTTAAATTACAGATACCAGTGCAAAGATGGATATTTCAGAAATTTAATTTTACTCATGCATAATCTGCATATAAGCCAAGAGGGTTTGAAATTAGAAATAGAGTGGCTGCGGGTTGTATCATTTCACTATCCTTACCTGAAAAATGCATAGCAAATAACCTGAGAATCAGGATAATACAAATAACAATGTGGCACCAGAAAGAAATGAAGACTCTTTACAACATACACTATATAGACAACACAGCTTTACTTACTGAAAACAAAAGATATCGTGAGAATGGCAGTAGTCATCAAAACACATATAAAACAAAACTCCTCATAGTAGGACCAATAAGGACATTATAATAAATAGAAATAATATAGAGGTTGTCAGAGATTTCATCTTACTTGTTTCTACAACGAATAAGAGTGGAAGCAGCTGTCAAGAAATAAACTTACAACATATTGCATTGGATAATATATATTTATATATGATGATGGGGAAATAGATCTACCTGTATATGTTTATAGGTTTAGCAGATGGACATTGGGGTTGTTTCCAACTCCTTGCAATTGTGAACTGTGCCACAATGAACACTGTAGTACAGATGTCTGGCCTTGATATGTTTCTTGCCTCTTCTGGGTATATGCCCAGTAGGAGAATTGCTGGGTCGTATGGTAGCTCAATTTCCATCTGTTTTAGACATCGGCAAATTGAATTCCATAGTGGCTGTACATACCTACAGGTCCACCAGCAGTGGATGAGAGTTCCTATCTCACCACAGTCACCTCCAATAGTTGCTGCTTTCTGATTTTTGGAATTGGGCTATCTTTGAAGGTTTTAGGTGATATCTCATAGTTGTTTTAATTTGCATGTATCTGATGGCTAATGATTGGGAACATTTTCTCATATGTTTATGGGTTATTTGGATTTCTGTCTCTGTGACACTTCTGTTCAGGTTCTTTGTCCACCTCCTCAGTGGGTAGTTAGTATTTCTCTTATTGTAAGCCTGCAAAGTATTGTACATTTTTGTAATAAGACCTTTGTCTTATGTGTCATTCCTAAAGATGTTTTCTCAGTCTGTGGGCTCACTTATAACTCTCTTGGTGAATTCTTTCGATGTACACAGGTGTTTTATCTTCAGTATATTCCACTTGTCAATTTTTACCTCCTATGTGTTTGTGTCCTTCCCTATTTCTGATAGCCTATGTACTCCCTGTGCCAAGATTCTCAGGTTTGTTCCAATTCTTTCATTAATGATGATAATTGTTTGGGGTTTTACATCAAGGTCTGTGATCCACCTTGAGTTTATTCTTGTGCATGGAGTGAGGTAGAAGTCTTGTTTCATTTTTCTGTAGGTAGATATCCATTTTTTCTAGCACCATTAATTGAAAAGAGCATCTATTTCCCATTTGATATTTTGGGGCCCTTATCAAAAATCAGTTGCTTTTATCATGATGTTTTTATTTCTAGGTCTTCAGCTCTTTTTTATTGATCTAACTATATGTCATTATAGAAGTACCACACTGTTTTGACTACTGTGGCAATTTAGTACGTGCTAAAGCCAGGTAGTGTAAGCCCTCCCACTTTGTCCTTCTTCTTGAGGAGTTCTCTGCTAATTCTGGGCTTCTTCCCTCTCCATATGAAGTTGGTAATAAGATTTTCCAATTCTTTGATGAAGGATGGTATTATTCATATCTGGATAGCATTAAACTTATATAGAGCCTTGGGCAGAATTGACATCTTTACTATATTGAGTCTTCCAATCTATGAGTATGGGATATCCTTCCATTTGTTTAGATCACTCTTGGTTTCTTATAATAGTGTTGTATAAGTTTCCTCATACAAATCTTTCAATTTTTCAGTCAAGTATATCCCTAGGTATTTCAATTTGTGTTTGTCTGTCATAAAGGGTACTACTATATTAATAGCCCTTTCTGTGACCTTGTCTGATGTGTATAGCAGAATGATAGACTTCTGTTTGTTGACCTTGTATCCTGCCACTCTGTCATATTCCTATATTTCTTCTAACACTCCACTTGTGGAGTTAGGGGATTTTTGATGTATAGAATCATATCACCTATGAATAATGATAATATTGCCTTTTCCTTCCCCAGATAAATACCTTTGATATAGTTTCTCTGTCGTATGTTGTTAGTTAGGACCTCCAGTACTATTCTAAATAAGAGCGAGGACAAGGAGCATCCTTGTCTAGTCCCTTTTTTCAGTGGAATTGTTTTCATCTTTTCTCCATAGATTGCCATGTTGCCTGTTGGTTTTTCATATTCAGCTTGTATAATATTGAGAAATTTTCCTTCCATTCCTTTGTTCTTGTGAGTCTTAAACAGAAACAGGTATTGGATGCTGTCAAATGCTTTTTCTACATCTATCAATATTATCATGTGGTTCTTATAATTTTTCATGGCAATGTGGTGAATAATACTAATGGTCTTGGTGACTTCTTGGGATTGAGTCTGGCTGATGTTCTTTCAGCTTCCTAAATGGTTGCCTGATTTTCATTTATTAAGCTGGGGACATTTTCCTCTAAGGATTCCCTCACTGTTGTGGTTGTTGACTTCTTTGTTGTGTCTTGTTCCAGTAGTTCAATTATTATAATGTTCTTATTCCTAGCATCAGACATAGCTGCCAGGTTTTCTTTAGCTTCTCTGATTATCTTATTTGACTGGTTTTCCCGTTTGCTGAAGTCTTGTTATCCTCTCAGTAACTGGTGAAATTCTCTGCCTCCTCAAGTTTATTGGCAAAGTCTGTCAATTTAACACTTGATTTTGTTATTTCATCCCTTAAATCTTTAATTTCCTTTTGGTGCATTGTCTTTATCTCCTCTTTCATTTCATCCTTTCTCTATATTGCCTCCCTCCTATCCTATATGACTCCAAGCAGCATTCTGAAAATTTCTTTGTGGCAGGTCAATATCTGCTTCTTCTGTGCACATTATTAAGTTGGTGAATACTTCTGGCTTGCCTTGTCTCTCCTGGTTTTTTGTTGAGGCTACTGGCATTGGTTGCTGTTTACGTGTTGTTTTAGAGAAGCCTGGAGCCATGTTCCAGAGTCTAAGAGCACTGTTATCTCTCTTTGGGGACTCATATGAGTGCTTCTAAGAACTACCTGCAAGCAGCTGCACTGGAGGGATTGGGGTACCACAGCATCGTCCTGTGGTTTCACTCTTAACCTAGCCGACCAGTATTCTGTTATTTGTGATTTGGATAGTTCTCTCATAGGACACTTGTTGGGTGGTTGTGGGCCCACAAGGGTGGCATTTCACTAAGTGATCTCAAAGTAAGATGTAGTAGTTTGTCTCACAGTGCTTGGAGCACCACAGGTGGCATATTGTGTTTCCCTCAGCAACTGGAGTGCTGCAGATAGCATGTGGGTATACCTTCCTTGGTGTAGAGCATCATAGGTGGCAGGCAGAATTATCATGGTCAGAGAGATCACCGTGGAGGTTTGGAAGATGTTCCCCCAGTGGTGGGGAAGAGTTCCCCTAGTCACTCATAGGGCCTCAGGGTTTATGCTGGAGTTCACCCAGCTGTTTGAGGGAAAGAACCCAAAGCCACTTTGGGCATGCAGCAGGACTGGCATGATCTTGCCAGCTGTGTGTAATTCCAACAAGTGTTGGTGGGAGCTCCCCAAACTGGGCCTTCAGGATTGCCCTGCATGGAGGGGAGTGGCCTAGAGACTCATAGTGGCTTATGAAAGAAAATAGAGAGAAAAGAGAAGAAAAGGAGAGAAAGGGAAAAATAAAGACAGGAGCAGATATAACAAGCCAACTAACACTCACCCACGAAAAAATGCAAGGGCAAAGCAAAAGTAAAAACAGTAAAAAGAAAACAACTAACAAGGGAAACTGAATCTGCTGCAACTGTGGCAGGAAAGAGGGAAGAGATGGAAAGAAAGGAGAAAAGAAAAGGTGAAAGAACAAAATAAAAAAGTGAAGAAAATGGAAAAACTAAAGAGATAGCTGAGCCCTGTGCTTTGATGTATGTGCCTTGCCTCTTGCTGTGTGCAGCATTGTCACAGGGAGCAGGCTGTAGCTCTCCCCAGGGGGTGGGCAGAGTTGCCCTATGTAGAGGATAGGGAGCTGGAAACCAGCAGTGGTATGTGGAAAGAAAGAGAGGGAGTTGAGAGAAACAGAAAAGCAGAGAGGGAAAGAGAAAAAAGAGAGAGAGAAGAAATAAATTAAAAGGAAAGAAAGAGAAACATGGGGAGAAACACCACTGTGCTCAGAGAGATGGAAAAAATTAAGAATAAAGATATAGCTGATCCCTAATTACCTGTATGTGGGGTGGAGTGATTTAATCCTGGCCCCACGATGGCAGGTTAGTGTGCCCTTTTATTGCAGGGTCTCAGAGGTGCTGGATGGAATTTGCTCTAGTTGGCAAAATTACCTTACAGGCCTGATGGAGGTTTCCTCAGCAGCAAGGAGCACTGTAGATGGCTGTTACAGCTGCCTTGTGCAGTGTGCAGCACTCTCATAGAGGGCAGGCTGGAGTTCCCCCTGCTATTTAGGTTGATATGCCATAGGTGGAGTGTAGGGCCTAGTAGTCAGCACTGACGTATGATATGAAAGAGAGGGAAAGAAGAGGAAAAAGAGAGAAAAAGAAGAAATAAGGGAAAAAAATAAATAAAACAAAACAAGACCTATTGAGACCGACTGCAGTGGGAAAGATAGAAGGAGGAAAGACTAGAGAGAAGAAATAGAGTGGTAAGTGAGGAGATAACTGAGGATTGATCTGGTGTTCGCTCAACCCTGTGTTGGGCCCCAGGACAGGCAGGATCTCCCCAGCTGTGTGTAGAATCACTGAGAGGGGAGCTAGGTTTATTGTACTATCCAAACTGCTGATGCCCGAATAGTTTGTTTTTTTTAAATTCTTCTGGAGACTCAATCACTTATTCATACCTTTTATTTTTGTTTTTTTAAAAAATATTTTATAAGGGACTCATACAACTCTTACCACAGTCCATGCATACATCAATTTTGTAAAGCACATCTGTACATCAGTTTCAAAGCATTTGCTCTCCACTTAAGTCCTTTGCATCAGGTTCTCATTTTTCCCCTCCCTCCCAGTTCCCCTTCCCTCATGAGCCTTTTCCCCTAGCCAGCTAGAATATAATTAAATATAATTAAATTAAATTCCCTGGCCATGGGCTCTGGCTCTTTGCTCAGTTATAAACTGAGACTTTCTCCAGAGGGTCTTTGTTATGTTGAATGCCTCCAGGTACTATAGCTATCTTTGGCATTCCTTAGTGAGGGCTTCTTTATTATGCAAATGTATGTTAAGGCACTCCCTCTCCCAGATGCCATGAAATTGAACAATGAGCCTGGGATTTGAAATTTTTACCAAGAAAATATTTTTGTTGCTCTTTTTTAAATATTGGGCTTATGAGGGCTGTCATGCTGACACCAAGAGGAGGAGATCCTTTATCTGAGAGGTTGTTTTCTTCTCAGCCACCTGGAATTGAATTCACCCCCTGGACTATGATTATCCACTTATTTTCTGCCACATTCAGACCTGGCTCAAGTAAATTCCTGCTTTTTCTTCTACTCCAAATTTTTGGCTACCCATTGACCCCAGTCCCCAGACTATGAGCTCTAGGCAGCGAACAGCATGGGAAGCTGAGGTGTGGGGTTCTCCTTGTGTCGGGGATTATGTCCCCTTTAGGGCAGCAGCCTGGGGAAATCACTACTCACTGTGAAAGGGCAGAGATAGCGCTTCAGCTGGAGCTCAAGAGCCCAGCACACCAAACCTAAAGTGATTGAGTGTGCTCTTGTTTAGCTTTTTGTGTGAAAAATCACAAAAAAGCAGGGTTCCAGACAGACCCTAGGACCCTAGTTCTAATTTCTGGATTCTGCCTCACAGTCTCCTTCACCTTACCACCCAATTTTCTGGTCTGGCAGCAGGAGTTCTGAGCAGGTGAGTCTTAACTAGACACCATCTACTTCCTCCTCTGTCATAGTGTTTTCAATTGTCTCATATGTGTTAAAAAAAGCTGGAAAATTAATAATGAGGACCAAAGAAGAATTTATGCCTTTGAATTATAATATTATCAAAGGATATTGAGACTGTCACAACAGCAAACAAATCTCTCTTGGATGTATGTACAGCCATAATGTTCCAAGGGGTGGGGGACAACCAACCCAGAGTCAAGAAAAAAGCAAGTGAACTATTATCAATGGAGAGAATGGCATAGGATGCCTAATGGGGCTTAATCAAAGGCAATATAACAGCCAAGAATTACTAAACCCAAATTAAGGCTGAAAATGAAGGTGGGACAAAAGGAAATTAATTTGAAATGGAGGAAAGAACCAGGAGGCAAAGGATATTTATAGAGGTTTAAATATGACATGTATATATGTAGATATATTTATATATAACGAGAGGGAAATAGATCTATCTATACCTATAGCTATAGCTATATCTGTATCTATATCTATATCCATGTCTACATCTATATCTTTATCATCTACATCTATATATATGTTAAGAATTAAGGTAGCAGATGGACATTGGGTCTTGATTCAAGTACTCCCCCATCACAAGAACACTTTGTTCCAATAATCTGTCATTCTGTGATGATCACGTTCCCAACACTATCCCTGAAGACAAAATGGGTGCATAAGCAAATGTAGTGATGAAAGCTGATGGTGCTCATTTATCAAAAGACATAGGGTCTGGGGTCTTAAAGGCTTGCAGATAAACAAGCAACCATGTAGCTGAGGAATAACAAAGTCAACATGGGAGGAGCACACCAGTCTGTGAGATCATAAGGTGTTAATGGGATAAAGTATCCGGCATATAAGACCCAGAACAAAATCATACCAATGTGAGTAGGGGTGTGGGGGGACAGAGGAGTGGAGACCCAAAGCTCATCTGTAGACAGTTGGACATCCCCTCACAGAGGTGTCACAAGGAATAGATGACCCAGTCAACATGCAGTAACACTGATGAAACACACAACTTTCCTCTAGTTCTTTAATGCTCCCACGCCCACGCCCACTCTCATGACCTAAATTCTCCCTTATAAATCGGATTAGACCAGAACATGCACACTGCTACAGATAAGAGTCCACAACACAGGGAATCCAGGATACATAAACCCCTCAGGGTCAACAATGAGAATAGAGATACCAGGAGGATAAGGGGAAGATAAGGGGAGAAAAGAAAAATCGACCACAATGATCAACACATAACCCCCTCCCAGGGAGATGAACAACAGAAAAGTGGGTAAAGGGTGATAGAAGATGATGTAAGATATGAAAATAATAATCTATAACTTATCAAGGGCTCATGAAGGAGGGAAGGGGGGAAGGAGGGTGAATATGAGGACCTTATACCATGGGCTCAAGTAGAAAGAATATACTTTGAAAATGATGATGCCAACATATGTACAAATGTTGTTGACACAATGGATGAATGTATGGATTGTGATAAGAGATGTAAGAGCCCCCAATAAAATTATTTAATAAAAAAGTTAGGATAGTTAGCTGAATCACCTTATGCCCCATAGGAATGATTTACAATGTAAACTATTATAAAATGATAACATCTCTAAAATGACCCAGGGACATATATGTCATAGACTTTTAAATGGACTTTGGGTTCGCACTTACTCTAAGCCCTAATCTAAGAACAATTAATTCTTAAGGAAAGGACCAACTTGTTATACACCCTAATGGCGCTCCATATGGGTACTATCACAAAGTGTATTGAATAAATCAGATGATGGTGCCCAGCTATCAGAAATTATAGTGTCTGGTGTCTTAAAGGCTAGTCTTAAAAAACAATCAGCCAACCAAATGCAGTGTCAACTAAATCCACATAGACGAAAAACAAACCTATGTGACCCAAGGATTATAAATGACAAAAGTGAAATCTGGAGGATGGAATGCAATCAAAGTTTAAATTCTAAAAACCTTATTGAAGAGGTCTGTGAACCACAGGGTCCCCACAAGGATTAAGGCTTCTGTAAATCATGTCCTACTTGTCCAGTGATAACAAGGCCTTTTCCTCCATACTTTAAGTATATTGTTCAGTGGGATCCATCCCTAGTAAAGGATATTAAGCAAGATGAATAGATGGTCAGTACAAAAGTGGACGAATCTCAGTGAGAACAATTGACATAATGGCTTTAACAATGGGCTACAGAAAAAAAACAAAAACAAAAAACAATGGGCTACAGATCTGAGCAAACAGCAATGACTGAGGATGGGGCAGTCCCAGGTAGGCGGTGTTTACTTCTGTGGTACACAGGGTTGCTGTGAGCGACAGGAGAATTGAAGGAATATTATGACAATAACAACTTATTATTATCATTCATTTGTGTATATTATTTTTTTCACTTTTTTTAATTATTGGTTTGCTTTTCTTTTTTTATTTTATTTTTTTTAATTTTAACAATTTATTAGGGGCTCATACAATTCTTATCACAGTTCATACATATACATACATCAATTGTATAAAGCACATCTGTACAGTCTTTGCCCTAATAATTTTTTTCTCCTCTTTTCTTTTTTTACATTTTATTAGGGACTCATACAACTCTTATCACCATCCATACATATACATACATCAATTGTATAAAGCACATCCATACATTCCCTGCCCCAATCATTCTCAAGGCATTTGCTCTCCACTTAAGCCCCTTGCATCAGGTCCTCTTTTTTTTCCCCTCCCTCCCATTTCCCCCCTCCCTCATGTGCCCTTGGTAATTTATACCTCGTTATTTTGTCATATCTTGCCCTATCCGGAGTCTCCCTTCCCCCCTTCTCTGCTGTCCCTCTCCCAGGGAAGAGGTCACATGTGGATCCTAGTAATCAGTTCCCCCTTTCCAACCCACTCACCCTCCACTCTCCCAGCATCGTCCCTCACACCCTTGGTCCTGAAGGTATCATCCACCCTGGATTCCCTGTACCTCCAGCCCTCATATGTACCAGTGTACAGCCTCTGTCCTATCCAGGCCTGCAAGGTAGAATTCAGATCATGGTCGTTGGGGGGGAGGAAGCACCCAGGATCTGGGGGAAAGATGTGTTCTTCATCGGTACTACCTCGCACCCTAATTAACCCATCTCCTCTCCTAAACGCCTCTATGAGGGGATCTCCATTGGCCGACACTTGGGCCTTGGGTCTCCACTCTGCACTTCCCCCTTCATTTAATATGGTATATATATACATATACACATACATACACACACTTATATCGTTGTTGTTTTTTTTCCATGATGCCTTATACCTGGTCCCTTGGCACCTCGTGATCGCACTGGCCGGTGTGCTTCTTCCATGTGGGCTTTTTTGCTTCTGAGCTAGATGGCCGCTTGTTCACCTTCAAGCCTTTAAGACCCCAGACACTATCTCTTTTGATAGCCGGGCACCATCAGCTTTCTTCACCACATTTGCTTATGCACCCATTTGTCTTCAGCGATCCTATCATGGAGGTGTGCAGTCAATGATATGATTTTTTGTTCTTTGATGCCTGGTAACTGATCCCTTTAGGACCACTCGATCACACAGGCTGGTGTGTTCTTCCATGTGGACTTTGTTGCTTCTGAGCTAGATGGCCGCTTGTTTATCTTCAAGCCTTTAAGACCCCAGTCACTATCTCTTTTGATAGCCGGGCACCATCAGCTTTCGTCACCACATTTACTTGTTCACCCACTTTGGCTCCAGCTGTTGTGTCGGGAGAGTGAGCATCATAGAGTTCCAATTTAATAAAAGAAGGTATTCATGCATTGAGGGAGTGTTTGAGTAGAGGCCCAAGGTCCTTCCGCCACCTTAATACTTGACCTATAAATATAGACACATAGATCTATTTTCCCATCCTCCTATATATATTTGCATGTACATGTCTTTGTCTAGACCTCCATGAATGCCCTTTGACTCCTAGCTCTTTCCTCCATCTCCCTTGCCTTTCCTCCTGCCCTACTACCATGCTTCATCGCCACCTGGGCTAGAGTATACCTCTTCTCTAAGCAACCTTACACTTGATCATTTCCCACCAGGCCTGCCACTCCCCCTTCTCTACCATTCGGGGTCCCATGTTTTTCCCTTGTCCCTGGGTTTGTTAACACCACTTCCTTACCCCCCCCACCCCCCACCCCAAGTCCCCCCGGAACTGTTGGTCCCATTGTTTTTCCTCCAGATAGTTCATCCAGCCTGTCCTATTCAGACAGACCTGTGGAGTCACTAACATGCACGAAAACAAGACAGAGGAAAACAAAGCAATAGTATACAACCAGACAACAAAACAACAAAAACAAACCACTGACAAAGAACAGAACAAAACAGTTCACAAGAGAAAAGCTTGTAGTTAGTTCAGGGATCTTTGCTGGCCCTTAGGAATGTTTTCCAGTCCAGTCTGTTGGGGCACCACGACCTGGCCCCAAAGTCCACTTTCAGCATTCCCTGGGGACCTTGCCACTCCATTCCCTTGCTGTTCCACTGCACTCCCCCAGTGATTTGCCTTGGTGTGGTGGGATCAGGTCAGGTACAATTCCCACACTGTGTCTCCGGTGCTGTCCCCTGTATCGCCCTTAGTCACTGAGGGGCATCATGTCTCATAGTAGGCCAGCCATGTTGTTCTCTCTGTGGACTGGCTGCTCTACTCAGGAACATCATCATCACGGCCTGGTGGGCCAGGCTGTGCTCCACTCTCTCCTCCTGCCCCTTCATCTGCTCCCGTGTGCTCTGATCAGATATGTCCATCTCCCGGAGCTGCAGAGTCAATGTCGTCCTTTGGAACAAATTCTTTTCGGGGGAGGGGCAGGAATCCACTTAATTTATGGTGCTGGGGCCAGCCTCCCAGACCTCTCCACTGGTTCCCTCCTCCACGCCGGGATATTGCATTCACACCTTGCGACACTGGGTTGATGTCTGGTCCCACTTTCCCTGTGGAGATATAAACAATACCCTCCCATTGGGTGGATTAATGCCCCATGACCCCACTACCCTTTTCTTCCTTGTATACATTCTTTTGTTTTCCTTTCCCCACCTCCTCCACCATTGTCTACCATGTACATCCCTGGTTTTGGTCTGGTCTCTTCCATACTACACTGTCTTCACCCCTAAAATGTTTGTATACAGTAGCTTTTTTCCCTAGGCCACTTTTGCTTTTTTAAAAAAAAATTTTAATTCTTACCTCAGCGGACTCATGTTGTACTTGTCCTTTTGTGCCTGACTTACTTCGCTTAGCATGATTTCCTCCAGTTCTTCCCATGCCGCTGCTATGTGCCTCATACGTTCATCACTGCTTTTTAGTGATGCGTAGTATTCCATTGTATGTATATACCACAGTTTTTTAATCCAATCGTCAGTTGATGGAAATTTGGGTTGCTTCCAACTCCTTGCAATTGTGAACTGTGCCGCAATGAACATTGGAGCACAGATGTCTGGTCTTGGTTTGTTTCTGGCCTCTTCTGGGTATATGCCCAGTAGGGGGAATGCTGGGTTATATGGTAACTCTATTTCCATCTGTTTTAGGTATCACCAGATTGATTTCCATAGTGGCTGTACGTACTTACAGTCCCACCAGCAGTGGATGAGAGTTCCTGTCTCCCCACAGCCCCTCCAACACTTGTTGCTTTCTGATTTTTTGAATTGGGCTACCTTTGAGGGTGTCAGGTGGTACCTCATTGTTGTTTTGATTTGCATTTCTCTTATGGCTAAAGATCGGGAACATTTTCTCATATGTTTGTTGGCCATTCGGATTTCTGCCCCTGTGAAACTTCTGTTCAAGTCCTTTGCCCACCTTTCAAGTGGGCTATTGGTTTTTTTCTTTTTGGAAGCTAGCAGAGTACTGTAGATTTTAGTAATAAGGCCTTTGTCTGGTGTGTCATTGCTAAAGATGTTTTCCCAGTCTGTGAACTCTCTTATTACTCTCTTGGTGAATTCTTTAGATGTACACAAGTGTTTTATCTTCAGTATATCCCATTTGTCGATTTGTGCCTCCTCTGCGTTTGTGTCCTTCCCTATTTCTGATAGCCTGTGTATTCCCTGCGCCAAAGTTCTCAAGTTGGTCCCAATTCCCTCATTGATGGCCCTAATAGTTTGGGGTTTAACTTCAAGGTCTGTGATCCACCTTGAGTTTATTCTTGTGCATGGAGTGAGATAAGGGTCTTGCTTCATTTTTCTGCATGTTGATATCCATTTTTTCCAGCACCACTTGTTAAAGAGGGCATTTGCTTCCTATTTGATATTTTTGGGGCCCTTGTCAAAGATCAGCTGTGTGTATGCTGATGCTTTTATTTCTGGGTTTTCAGTTCTTTTCCATTGGTCTGAGTATCTGTCATTGTACCAATACCATGCAGTTTTGAGAACTGTGGCTGCATAGTATGTGCCAAAGTCAGGTAAAGCAAGCCCTCCCACGGTGTCCTTCTTCTTGAGGAGTTCTCTGCTAATTCTGGGCTTCTTCCCTCTCCATATAAAGTTGGTAATCAGTTTTTCCATTTCTTTGAAGAAAGATGATGGTAATTGTATTGGGATAGCATTAAACTTATATAGTGCCTTTGGCAGAACTGACATCTTAACTATATTAAGTCTCCCAATCCAAAAGCATGGAATATTCTTCCATTTGTTGAGGTCGCTCTTGGTTTCTTGTAATAGTGTTCAATAGTTTTCCCTATATAGATCTTTTGTTTTTTCAGTCAAGTGTATCCCTAGATATTTCAGTTTGTGTTTGGCTATTGTGAAGGGTACCACCTTTTTGATCTCTTCTTCTGTGGTCTTATCTGATGTGTATAACAGTCCGATGGACTTCTGTTTTTTGATCTTGTATGCTGCCACTCTGCCAAACTCCTCTATTGCTTCGAGTACTCACCTTGTGGAACTTTTGGGATTTTCCATATATAAAATCATATCATCTGCAAATAACGATAGTTTCACCTCTTCCTTCCCCAGACGAATACCTTTGATGTCACTTCTTTGCCTTATGCTGTTAGCTAAAACCTCCAGCACGATATTAAATAGGAGTGGAGACAAGGGGCATCCTTGTCTGGTTCCCTTTTTCAGTGGGATTGTGTTAGTCTTTTCTCCATTGACTATGACTTTGGCTGTTGGTTTTTCATATATAGCTTGTATTGTCTTGAGGAACTTTCCTTCCATTCCTATTTTCGCTAGTGTCTTAAACAGGAATTGGTGTTGGATGTTGTCGAATGCTTTTTCTGCGTCTATTGATATTATCATGAGATTCTTATACTTTTTCATGTCAATGTGACGAATAATACTAATGGTCTTTCGTATGTTGAACCATCCCTGCATCCCTGGTATGAATCCCACTTGGTCATGGTGAATTATTTGTTTTATATACTTTTGTATTCTGTTGGCTAGTATTTTGTTAAGGATTTTTGCATCAATGTTCATTAGGGATATCGGTCTGTAGTTCTCGATTCTTGTGGGATCCTTGCCCGGTTTGTGTATCAGAGTTATACTAGCTTCATAGAAGGAGTTTGGGAGTTTGCCATCTTTTTCTATGTTCTGGAAAAGTTTGTGTAGGATTGGTATTAGTTCTTCCCTGAATGCTTGATAGAATTCTCCAGTGTATCCATCTGGTCCTGGGGATTTTTTTGTTGGTAATCCCTTGATAACCTTTTCTATTTCTTCTATTGCGATGGGTCTGTTGAGATTCTTGATGTCCACCGAGGATAGTCTAGGGAGGGATTGTTTTTCCAGGAATTTGTCCATGTCTTCCAAATTGTTGAATTCATTGGAGTACAATCCTTCATAGTATTGTGTAACTATCCTTTTGATTTCATTAGGATCTGTTGTAATGACCCCTCTTTCATCCCTTATTCTTGCTATTGAGATTTGTTCCCTCCTTTCTTTGGTTAGGTTTGCCAATGGTCTATCGATCCTGTTTATCCTTTCAAAGAACCAACTTTTAGCGATATTAATTTTTTCCATAGTTTTTTTATTTTCCCTCTCCTGAATCTCAGCCCTGATTTTTATAATTTCTTTTCTTTTGCTATTAGTAGGGTTGTCCTGCTGACTCAGCTCTAGTTTTTGAAAATTTTGTGTCAGCGTATCAGTCATGAGTCTCTCTTCCTTTCTCAGGTGTGCTTGTATTGCTATGAACCTTCCTCTGATGACTGCCTTTGCTGTGTCCCATAAGTTTTGGTACGTCGTGTGCTCATTTTCGTTGGTTTCGAGAAATTTCCTGATTTCGTCTCGGATCTGCACCAGTATGCACTCCTTTTGCAGTAGAGAGTTATTCATCCTCCAATTATTTGCTCTTATTTTCTTTGTCTTCCTTTTGTTGATTTCCAGTCTTATGGCACAGTGGTCAGAGAGAGAGGTCTGTATTATTTCAATGTGCTTAAATTTATGTAGATTTGCCTTATGCCCCAGTATGTGGTCTATCTTCGAATATGTGCCATGGGGACTTGAAAAGAATGTGAAATTTTTTGTATTTGGATGAAAAGCTCTGTAAATATCTATTAGGTCAAATTGTCTAATTGTGGAGTTTAGCTCTCTAGTCTCCTTGTTGAGTTTCTTTCCCTGTGATCTATCTTTCTCAGTGAGTGGTGTGTTGAAGTCACCCACTATAATTGTCGAGTCTGTGATTTCTTTCTTAATCTTTTGGAGTGTTTGGTTCACGTATTGAGCTGGTCTCTCATTCGGGGAATATATGGTTACAATGCTTAGTGGTTCATTGTCTATCATTCCCTTGAGCATTATATAGTGTCCCTCCTTATCTCTTTTTATGGTTTGCACTTTGAGGTCAATTTTATCCGAGATAAGGTTTGCAACCCCTGCTTTTTTTGTATTGCTGTTTGCTTGGTAGGTCCTTCTCCAGCCTTTGATTCTCAGCCTATTTTTGTCTGTAGCCTTGAGATGTGTCTCCTGTAGGCAGCAAATTGATGGGTTGTGTTTTCTAAGCCATTCTGCAAGTCTCAGTCTTTTAATGCCTGAGTTCAGGCCATTGATATTCAGGGTTATTATCTCCATGTGCAGACTCTGTGATGCCATTTTATACTTTTTGTGTTGGGAGTTTTCCTACTTTCCTTTCTCATTAGTGTGTGTTTTGTGTGTGTATCATTCTTGACTTCTTTCCATCCTTAAGCCATTGCTATCTTGGGGTCTGTTTTCTCTTTGTTGTGCTCTGGGTGAGGTTGTTCTATGTGGTGGTCTCTTATTTGTGCTTGGTGAGTGTTGTTCTTCTGCCCATACTGAGTCAGCGAGGATCTTTTGTAAGGTTGGGTTTGTTGTAACGTATTTTTTGAGTTTTTCCTTGTCTGGGAAGACTTTTACTTCTCCATCGATCTTGATCGATAATTTGGCTGGGTAGAGTATTCTTGGATTTGCGTTGTTTTCTTTCAATTTTTGGAATATGTTACTCCACTCTCTCCTTTTTTTCATAGTTTCTGCTAATAGGTCTGAGCATATCCTTATGTGGGAACCTTTATATGTGATTGCTTGCTTTTCCCTAGCTGCTCTCATGATTTTCTCCTTTTCCTCAAAGTTTGAAAGTTTAACTATTATGTGCCTTGGTGATTTCTTCTTGGGGTCCTGTCGTGCTGGTGTTCTTTCAGCCTCCTGGATGGTTGCTTGGTTTTCATTCATTAGGCTGGGGAAGTTTTCCTCCAAGAATTCTCTCGCTATTGTTGCAGATGACTTCTTTGTTGTGTCTTCCTCCGGTAAGCCAATAATTCTAATGTTGTTCCGCTTCATAGCATCAGACATAGCTCTTAGATTTTCTTCGGCTTCTCTGATGCTCTTATTAGATTTTTGTTCACGTTTATTAAAGTCTGCTTGGCTGTCCTCGACGACACTGATGCGGTTCTCTGATTCCTCCAATCGATTCTCAAGGAACATGATTCTGCTATTGTTTTTCGTTACCTGCTCCTCAAGCTCCTGTATTTTCCTTTGGTATATGTCTTTTATCTCCTCTGTCATTTCATCCTTTTTCTGTAGTGTTTCCCTCATATTCTGCATCGCTCCAAGCACCATTCTGAGAGCTTCTTTGTATGGCATCTCAATGTCTGCTTCTTCTATGTATGTTGTTATGTTCAGGACATCTTCCTTTGCCTTTTGTTTCTCCTGTTTTTTCGTTGAGGTCGTTGGGGGTGATGGCTGTTTGCGTTGTGTTGTTTTTGAGGGACCAGGTGCCATTTTCTAGTCTCTCTCTGGAAGACTTATAGGAATTCTTCTTCGATCTGCCTACAGCTGATTTTGCTATGGGATTAACCTACCACTTTATCTTCCTGTGGCTTCCCTATCAGGGGAGTGCCCCAGATGGCAGATCGACTGCCTGCACCAGTGTTGCAGAGGCTGGGCTGAAGTTCCTGCTATTGGTTTGAATATTGATAAGTGTTGGCTGAGCTGCCTTATGTCCCCAGGTACACAGGCAGGAACTCCCTGGTGAGAAGTCTGAGGAGTATCCCCTGGAGAGCAAGCAGGCCTTACCCTAGCCTTGGGCTATCTATTCAGGGTGGAGCTCACCTAGCTGGGTGTGACCCAGGCGCAAATGTCCTAGGGCAATGGGAGTGCCCCGTAAGTCCTCAATGGAGTGTGAGAGAGCAAGGCAGGAACAAGGGGGGTGAGAAAAATCAAAAAGTGAGACTAGACTGTGCAGGGGTCTAGTGAGGGAAGCAAAAGAAACTATGTAGCTGAGTCCCACTCCCTGCCTGTGGATCTACAAGGGCTTACTCCCTGCCCCAAGCCCCAGCGGTAGTTCGCAGCTGAGCCCCAAGAAGGGTCACAAGAAAACTGCTGAGCCGCCCCCAGAGAAATGGGGGCACAGAGAGTAGAGATGTTAACAGATGCCGCCGTGTAGCTGAAGCTTGATCCCTGCCTATGGAGCTGTGGGGGTTTGGGTTTATTCCCTGCTCAGACCATGCAGCGCGGCTGCGGCTGTGCCTTGAAAAAGCCCCTGCGCAGCCCTCCAAGGCTGTGTGGGAATATAAAGCAGAGACGCAAACAGAAGCAACAATGTAGATAAGCAACAATGTAGATGAACCCCGATCCCTGCCGGTGGAGCCGCCCGGTGGAGCCGCAAGCGTCCTGTTCCTGCCCTGAGGCAGATAGGGAAAAACTGTGGCTGTGCTGAGACCAAGCCCTGCTACAGGCTCCAAATGGTCCCGGCTTGGGCAGATCTGGCAACTGGACTAGGGTCGAGCCCCAGCCGGCTTCCACTGAGGTAAGCCAAAAGCCCCCAGCCCCTCAAAACCCCGTGGATCTGTGCCTACTTATCTTTATGATGCACCTCCTGCGATCCAGTGGAGTTGAATTTCACTCTGAGCAACTCTCCTGGGCTGGATTCTGCGGAGTCCCTCTGGTGTGTGTCACTCCATCGCCATCGTCCCGGAAGTCCCCATTTGTGTATATTATTATGACTAACTTGTATTCTGTTCATTACTTGAAGAAAATTTCATTTTGACTCATTCTTTTTTTGTTGTTGTTTTCCAATGAATTTCCCAAAATTTTACTATGAAAATAAATCTCTATTTTACCTTTATTTGTGGTTGATATTTTTATAAGTGTTCAAAAGAAAATGGTCATTTTATTATGGTGATTTTTTTGTATAAAATAAATAAACCTTATACTAGGCACTTTGCACTTTACAGTAGAGTAAAGAAGATACAAACTCATCATCTACACATCACCCTGTTCTCTGTACTCTGACCTGGATAGTTTCACCATCTTTACCTCGCTAAAAGTCTACCTCTATCTCCTTGTCTCAGTGATGTCACCATACTCTCTTTGGAATGCTCATGTCTCCATTAAATTCATTCAAGAATGTCCCTTCAGGAAGAATGTCAGAATAAATTCCTGAAGCTTACCAGAATAATTTCCCTTCTCACATGGATCTTCTTTCTATACTCTCTATCCAATATCTGAAAACAAATAGTCTAGCATTTTGTCCAATTTTCTAATTATTTATAAAGAAGACCACTTTATTCTTACTTAAACTATCGTAGCCAGATAAAAATCTCACTTGTTTTAATACATATGTTGATCTGGTACTTTTAGAGCTTTTAATCTTACCCTCAATTTCTTTTCTCTACCCTTGTGGGAACCAAATCACATCCCATTTAAATGTTCTTTCAATTTGAGAACAAAAATAAGTTTGAAGTGCTAAGATCAGAGCTGTACAGTAAACAGGGCAAGTTTTCCCAATGAAATTTTCATAGGACTAATGCATGTTTGAACTAAACTACTTTTTATTTTTTAAGAAATAGAGATCTTTTGGCACTATAAATTTTAACTTTTGCACGTTATATCTTAATATTCAACTCCCAGTCGACTTTTTGGCATGAGCTTGTGAAGCTGAATATTGCAAGAGAAAAACATTCATAATTCTGACTGATCTCAATTTAAATGTATGAGTGCTAACCTTAAAGTCCTTTGTCGTTCTCATTGCTCAGAAACCAAACTACATTTCTCAATCTATTTTCACCCCAATTTCTTAGGAAGCTATTTCATGCTTCTCTTTTTCTGAAAAATATCCATAACCACCGCAGTCATCATCACTCTCTGCTAATATTCATACTTAACAGTTTGCTAAGAACATGACTTAATCAAAAGAGAATCTTTGAAGCAGCCCAGTGCCCACCTACCAAGGGACCTGCATGATGAACCATGTGCTTCCTAGCTAAAGCTGCCACTTCCATTTGTGTGCTATACCCTCCTTCCTGTTACATATTCAAAAGCTATGCTGTGAGAGTGCGGCGCCCTCTCTAACACATCTCTCAAACTTTCACTCCATGTTGCATTTTCACTGTGAGCACATAGACGTGGTAACTACTGGACACATCACAGAATTGATGCCTCTTAATTTTATGACATTGTTATTAAGAAGCAGTGTGAACGATTATTTATATTTATTCTTCCACATGTTATACTTTACTACTTTGTGATATGATTTGTATAAAAATCAATACAATGTTACATCTCACTTATTGATTCCTTTAACTATAACCCAAGATGAATTTACTAGAGTTCACTAAGTATGTGAATAGTTATGTGCAGTATAACTAATTTAAAGATTTGTATTCTATTTATCTTTTTTTATATATAAAGGATTCCATAAGAATGGGAAGACAGATAACTATCACTTAGTGAGGTTATTCCCATTCCCTAAAATTGTATCTCTGACTAGGAGTAAGTAGTAGAAATAAGAATAGAGACACTGGTTAAATGCAGTGTGTTTTTAATGGATATTTGGGAAAAAACAAGGTAGATTTACTTATTTAGTTTCTCAATCTATGAACTATTTAGTATAGTAGTACATGAGCATGAAAACAGAACAACAGCTGTGTGGCAAAATGAATTCAGGAAACATGATGACTATTTTAATTTAAGTGGCATGCACATAAATTAAATCATTGTTTAGAAAATGAGACTGTAAGAATTATTTTAATGATGCAGACATACCTTTATATATGATTTGTATATTTATTTGATGAATATATATTTATATATTAATATGTATGCATGCATACATAAGTTTGTGGATATATAAACACACATTCTGGTGATACTGAGAGTTAGTCATTGAGCTGCTAACTGAAAAGCCCTGGGCCCAAATTGACTATTTGCTCCATGGGAGAAGATGAAGCTGCCTGCTCCAATTGAGATTTGAAGCCTCAGGAACCCAAAGAGGCTTACATTTTATGTAATGTGTGAATATAAGTATGTATGTAATTTATGTATGGTGGTTACTTTTTATGTCAACTTTCACCAGGGCAAAAATGTAGGGGCGGAGTCCAACCTTTAAATCAGATAGAAGCCTAATGATGCCTTCTTAGGGGTGTGGCTCAGATAGCAGAGACATGGAGGATCTACTCCTCTTTCTAGCCCTTCACATTCCTCCTTGCTGGGACTCTGTGTCTGTCTCTAAGGGTGACTCCATATGGTTTTGCCAACATGCACGGCTATCTAGGCTCTCCCATAATTCCATAGGCCTTGGATCCACATGATTCTTCACCCATTGTCCTATGATTTCCCTCCTTCCTACCTCCCTCGTGAATCTGAAGAGGGCTACAGGTAACATTGAATCCATGTACTTGTGTTGGACTTGGCTGAGATTCTTTCTTTATATAAAGTTCTTTATAACATATATTTTAATGCCACTGATTTTGTTTCTCTAGACAGTCCAGCCTATCACAATCTGGTACTTAGAAGTAGGTACACCTTTGTTTCTAAGGAAACAAAGCTTAAAGATGGAGGGTGAAAGCATCCATGAGATCTGCCTTATGACAATCAGCTGAAAAAGGATTTTATTTCTTTTTTGGATAGTCAGAAGGGGAAAGATGGTTTTGGGCAAGGGTATAGTGGCATAGTGGTTACAAGTTGGGTTGCTAACCACAAGGGCAGCAGTTCAAAACCATTAGCTGCTTTGCAGGAGAACAACAGAACTTTCTACTCCTATAAAGAGTTACAGTCTTGGAAAGTTACAGGGACAGTTCTAGCCTGTCCTATAGGGTATTCATGAGTCAGAATTGAGTAGACCACAATACACTTAGCTTTTATTTATTTGTTTGTTTAGTTATTCCTACGTGAAGTAAAGCAAAGCATTTTAATGGATACTAGGTGGAAGCTCAGGGAGGGAGAAGCAGCTTTTGGACTTCTCTCGGGCAAAAGCTATGCTGCTTAAAAAAATGGCTGCTGGATTCTTCCCAGGGCCTTCGGCCATATACATACTAATGGGATAGTCTACGTAAGAATGAAAGAGGAACTTTAGTGAATTCTGTTTTGATCCTGCATTATTTAGGAAAATAGAGTAGACATTAAGCTTAAGGTGTTTAATTATTTACTTCTCTGATAACTTCAGTTGTGAATTCACACTTAGAACCTGTAGGCTGAGTAATTTCTTGTTGCGTTTTGGTTAAGGTTCAAGTTAGGGGATAAGTGTATAACCTAAGTGATTTATTATTGTGTTATTGTAGAGTTGCTCTCACTCACAATGACAGAATCAGCCTGGAAAGAAATAAAAAATACACAGACCTAGCTTCTAAGGGAGGACCATTAGCCAGATGTTTCCTTTTAGAACACAGATAGGGTGTGAAGGTGGACAGGGGCAAT
The DNA here is from genome assembly GCF_050624435.1 of Tenrec ecaudatus. Taxonomy (NCBI): domain Eukaryota; kingdom Metazoa; phylum Chordata; class Mammalia; order Afrosoricida; family Tenrecidae; genus Tenrec; species Tenrec ecaudatus. The sequence continues at coordinate 240,922,203 of NC_134531.1, forward strand.
CATGTCCTTTGATGTAAACCTGCCATTCAGATATTCCTTTTGGACGGGCACACATTTGTACCTTAAGGAGAGTAGTGCAATATAAAAATGTCTGATACTCAGAAAATGCAGACTGTATCCCTGGATGGGAAAGTGATTAGACTATAAGGCAAAATGGAAAAACACAAATGAGCTAGCATCTAAAGAAGTATAAAAACCAAGACCGTATGAGAATAGACAAGATACTCTTAGATTTAAAAAACATACATTTTATTGGGAACACGTACAACTCTTATCACATCCCATACATTCATTTGTATTTTTGTTGCCATCATCATTCTCAAAATATTTTCTTTCTGCTTGAGCCTTGGTATCAGTTCCTCATTTTTCCCCTCCATTCTCTACCCTCCTTCCATCCAGAACGCTTGGTAATATATACATTGTTATTATTATGTATACATGACTCACACTGATGGATGCCTCCCTTCACCCACTTTTCTGCTGTCCATCCCCCATTTTCTCCTCAATCTTACCCTTTCCCTTCTGGTATCACTACTCTCATTATTGGTCCTGAGGGGTTCATCTATCCTGGATTCCCTGTGTTTCCAGCTCTTATCTGTACTAGTGTGCATCCTCTGGTCTAGCCGGATTTGTAAGGTAGAATTGGGATCATGATGGTGGAGGGAAGGAAGCATCAAAGAACTAGAGGAAAGTTGTATGTTTCCTTGTTGCTATACTGCACACTGACAGGTTCATCTCCTTCCCGCGACCCTTCTGTAAGGGGATGATCAATTGCACACAGATGGGCTTTGGGTCTCCACTCCGCACTTCTCCTCATTCACAATGATATGATGTTTTTGTACTTTGATGCCGGATACTTCATCTTATAGACACCTTGTGATCACACAGGCTAGTGTTTTCTTCCATGTGGGCTTTTGTTGCTTTTCAGCTAGATGGCAGCTTGTTTATCCTCAAGCCTTTAAGACCCAGACACTATATCTTTTGATAGCCAAGTACCATAAGTTGTCTTCATCACATTTGCTTATGCACCTGCTTTGTCTTCAGTGATCTTGTGGGGAGGGTGAACATCATTTAAAGCCAGATTATTAGAACAAAGTGTTCTTGCATTGAGGGAGTACTTGAGTAGAGGTCCAATGTCCATCTGCTACCTTAGTACTAAACCTATAAATATATGCACATAGATCTATTTCCCCATTGTCATATATAAACATATTGACATATGTAAATGTCTGTATTTCGACCTCTATAAATGCCCTTAGCTTGCTAGTTTTGTCCTCTATTTCCTTTTACTTTCCTCTTGTCCCATTATCATGTTCAACCTACATTTGTGTTTCAGTGATTTCTCTGGGTTACACTGCCCTTGATCAAGCTCTACCAGGCTGCCTGCACCCTCCTCACCATCGATTTGGATCACTGTTATTCCCTTGTCCCTGGGTTTGTTAACACCCACTTCCATTCCCCCTCCTCCACATCTCCCATGCCCCACCCCCCCCAACAGTCAGGTCAGTTCCATTGTTTTCTCCTCCAAATGGTTTATCCCACCTATCTTATTTAGATAGAGCTGCAGAGATAATAATGTGTGCACAAAAACAAGACAGAGCAAACAAAGTAACAAAAGAAAACAAACAACAATGATAAAAATAGAAAGAAAAGTCTATAAATAGTTTGTTGACCTTTAGAATGTTTTCCAATCAAGTCTGATGGTGTGCCATGCCTGGCCCCAAATCTATTTTTGGTATTCCCTGGAGACTTTGTTGCTCTGCTTCCCTTGCTGTTCTGTTGCACACCCTCAGTGTTTCGCCTCAGTGTTTGTGGGTTCAGATTGGGTGTGATTCCCACACTGTGTCTCAAGTGTTGTCCCCGTTGGCACTATGGGTCAGTGAGGGACATTGTGTCTCATAGTGTGGCCAGCCCTATGGTCCTCTCTGTTCATTGGCTGCTGTCTAAGCAGGAATATTGTCCTCAGGGCTTTTGGGGCCAGCATGTGCTCCACTCTATCTTCCTCCTCCTTTATTTACTCCTGTGTGTTCTGATCAGATATGTCCCACTCCCTGAGCAGTAGATTCAGTGCCAACCTCTAAAGTGAATTCTTCTGCAGGGAGTCGGGGCTGTCCACATAGCTGGGATTGGGGCAGGCTCCTCAGACCTCTCAACGGTTCCCTACTTCGTGCCGTTTTGTTGCATTCACATCTTGGAACACTAAGTTGAAGTCTGGTACCTCCTACCCTGTGGAGATATGAACAATACCCTCTCCTTGGGTGGGTTAGTGCCCTGTTCCCCCGCTACCCAGACCTTTTTTTCTTTGCCCCCGTCCTTTTTAGTTAACTACCATTGTATCCCTAGATTTGGTTTGACCCCAGCCATACTACCTTGACTTCATCTTGTATGGTAGCTTTTTCCCTATGTCCATTTTGCAATTTTAAGCTTACCTCAGTGAACTCCTGCTGTACTGGTCCTCTTATGCGTGGAGGACTTTGCTTAGCATCATTTCCTCCAGTTCTTCCCATGCGGTGATGTGTTTCATCTGTTCCTCATTGCTTTTTAGGGATGAGTAGTACTCCATTGTATGTATGTACCCCAACTTTTTAATCCATTCGTCTGTTGATGGAAACTTGGGTTGTTTCCAACTTCTTGCAACTGTGAACTGTGCTGTGATGAACATTGGAGCACAGATGGTTGGTTTCTTGCCTCTTCTGGGTAAATGCCCAGTAGAGGGATTGCTGGGTCATATGGTAGTTCAATTTCCATCTGTTTTAGAAATTTGCCAAATCGATTTCCATAGTGCCTGTACATACCTATAGGTCCACCAGCAGCGTGAGAGAGTTCCTATCTCACTACAATCTCTCCAACACTTGTTGCTTTTTGATTTTTTGAAATGGGCTATCTTTGAAGGCGTTAGGTGGTATCTCATAGTTGTTTTAATTTGCATTTCTCATACAGTTAATGATTGGGAACATTATGTTTACTGGTCATTCGGATTTCATACTCTGTAACCCTTCTGTTCAGGTCCTTTGCCCACCTCCTCAGTGGGCAGTTAGTTTTTCTCTTATTGTAAGCCTGCAACGTATTGTACATCTTAGTAATCAGGCCTTTGTCTGATATGTCATTCCTAAAGATGTTTTCGCAGTCCATGGGCTCACTTATTACTCTCGGTGAATTCTTTCGTGTACACAGGTGTTTTATCTTCAGTATATCCCACTTGTCAATTTGTGCCTCTTTGTCTTTTTGTCCTTCCCTATTTCTGATAGCCTATGTACTCCCTGTGCCAAAGTTCTCAGGTTTGTCCCAATTCCCTCATTAATGATCCTGATTGTTTGGAGTTTAACCTCAAGGTCTGTGATCCACCTTGAGTTTCCTCTTGTGCATGAAGTTAGGTAAGAATCTTGCTTCATTTTTCTGTAGGTAGATATCCATTTTTTCCAGCACAATTTATTGAAAAGGTCATTTGCTCCCCATTTGATATTTTTTGGGCCCTCATCAAAAATCAGTTGCCTGTTTGCTGATGTTTTTATTTCTGGATCTCCAGCTCTTTTTCTGAGTATATGTCATTAGACCAGTACCACACTATTTTGACTACCGTGGTCATAAAATACGTGCTATAGTCAGATAGAGTAAGCCCTCCCACTTTTATTTTTGGGTTTTGTGTTGTTTTCTATTGGTCTGAATATCTGTCATTGCCATGCGATTTTGACCACTGTGGCTGTGTAATAGTTGCTGAAGTCAGGTAAAGCAAGCCCTCCCACTGTGTCCTTCTTGAGGAGTTCTCTGTGAATTCTGGGCTTCTTTCCTCTACATATAAAGTTGGTAATCAGTTTTTCCATTTCTTTGATGGAAGATGAGGGTAATTCTATCAGGATTGCATTATACTTATATAGTTTCTTGGACAGAACTGGCTTCTTTACTATATTGAGTCTTCTAATCCATGAGCATGGGACATTCTTCCATTTTTTTAGGTTACTCTTGGTTTATTGAAATAGTGTTCTGTATTTTTCCTCATATGAGTCTTTTGTTTTTTAGTGAGGTATATCCCTATGTATTTCAATTTGTGCTTGGCTATTGTGAAAGGTAGCACCTTTTGATCTTCTCTTCTTTGGTCTTTCTGATGTGTATAGCAGTCTGATCGAGTTCTGCTTGCTGATCTTATATTCTGCCATTCTGTCATATTCCTCTATTGTTTCCAGTACTCCCCTTGTGAAGCTTTGGGGATTTTCCATATATAAAATCACATCATCTGCAAATAATGATAATTTCACTGCTTTCTTCCCCAGGCAAATACCTTTGATGTCTTTTCTTTGCCTTATGCTTTTAGCTATGACCTCCAGTGCTATGTTAAATAAGAGTGGGAACAATGGGCTTCCTTCTCTGGTCACCTTTATTAGTGGAATTGTTTTTGTCTTTTCTCCATTGACTACCACTTTGACTGTTGGTTTTTCATATATAGCTTGTACTATATTGAGGAATTTTCCTTCCATTCCTGTCTTCTTGAGTGTCTTAAACAAGAATTGGGTTGGATATTGTCAAATGCTTGTTCCCTACCAATTGATATTATGTTGTTCTTACCATGTTTCCTGCCAATGTGGTGAACAATACAAGTAATGGTCTTTTGTAGGTTGAAGCATCCTGCACCCCTAGTATAAATCCCAATTGTTCATGGTGAATTATTTGTTTTATATAAATTTGTATTCTATTGGCCAGTATTTTGTTGAGTTTTTTTGCATAGATGTTCATTAGGTATATTGGTCAGTAATTATCAATGCTTGTGGGATCCTTGCCTGGTTTTGGTATCACAGTTATACTAGCTTCATAGAAAGCATTTGCGAGTTTGCCATCTTTTTCTATGTTATGTAAGAGTTTGTGTAGGACTGGTATCAGTTCTTCCCTTAATGCTTGGCAGAATTTTCCTGTGAAGCCATCTTTTCTAGGGGATGTTTTTTTTCGTGGGAATCCCTTGATAACAATGTCTATTTATTCTATTTCTATGGGTCTGTTGAGATTCTTGACGTCCATTGGGGATAGGCTAGGAAGGGGTTATTTTCAAAGATTTTGTCCATGTCTTCCAAGTTGTTGAATTCATAGTACCGTGTAATTATCCGTTTTATTTCATTGGGGTCTATTGTAATGCCCCCTGTTTCATCCCTCATCCTTGCTTTTGAAATCTGTTCCTTTCTTTGGTTAGGTTTGCCAGTGGTCTGTTGATTCTTTTTTATCCTCTCAAAGAAACAACTTTAATCAGCATTATCATAAGTACTTGAGTATGAACTGACTCAAATCTAAGCTGAGTCACCTAATTTTACCACAGAAACTGGGAAAAGTATTGACTCAAGTATATGCTTATGGTGGGAAATACAGCAGCTACTGGTAAATTTCAAAATAAAAATAGATACCAATAAAATTACATTAATTGAGGCATCAATAGGTTAAATGTTTTCGAAGATTTATTTCAAAGAAAAACAGTAAACTAGTTCTGTAAGTGAAAAAGCTGGTCGGCCAAAACAATATGGTATCAACAACTATACACGCTGTGATACTGCATGTGCTGGGTTACTGCATATATTGCTTTATCACATGCTACAGCTGAGTGGAGGGCAGGTGTAAATGCCCTAGGCTAAGGGGGTGGCCTAGAGGTAGACAGTGGCATGTGATAGAAAAGGGAAGAGAAAAACACAACAACAACAACAGCAAAAAAAAACCTGAGCCTGCTGAGACTGTGTGGGGAAAGAGAAGAAATAAAAATAACAATAAACTGATCCCTGATCCCTGACTATGGAGCAAGAAAGGTTTAAACCGTGCCTTGATGCAGTGGCAAACTCTGGCTTTATTGAGATAAAGCCCTTGGGCCAGTTCCAAAAGATCCTGGCTGTGGCTGAGACAGTGGCAGGGCTAAGGTTAAACCCTAGCCAGCCTCCACAGCGGTAAGCTCAAAGTTCCCAGCTCCCCAAATTCTAGAGATTCTGTGCCTATTCATCTTTATGATGCTCCTTCTATGACCCAATAGTGTGGAATTTTTCTCTTAGTAACTCCCCTGTGCTGATTTTTACGGAATCCCTCTGGTATGTGTAACTCACTCACCATCTTGCCAGACTTCCAGTCTTAGAGATTTTATCTTGTTGACTTTCCAGATCTGTTAATATATGCACGCTGACTCTCACCCTCCTTTGTGATTGACTGCAGGGGCTAGTGGCTAGACATTATAGCTGGTTAAAAGAAAAGTTTAAATTTGAGGGCTTTAGAAAGAATTTTGTTTAGGATCTGATTGCACTAGTATTATATTGATTTCTTCTACCTCCTGTTATTGACATAATATGTGATAGAAAAAATACTGGAAATTATTATTAGAGAATTTGTAAGACCACCTTCAGTCTTTACTATAAGACATGCTAAATTGGCTATTAAGAATTCCCTTCAAGGAAAGACTTTTTTAAAAAAAAATAAGTTACAACCTGTTATTGTCAGCACATTCCCATTTGAAAATATATGCAACTAGAACTGTTGGGATTCTTTAAAAAAATAAAAGGTGACTTCAGCATTATTAATTTTGAGAAAGTATTTTGCCTGTGAATGTACCTAAGCCACAAAGTCTGTGTCCATCAACACTATTTTGTAGGACTGAAGGTTAAAAAGTAGTCAAATATGATGTTCTGATGCAGGAAATGTCAAGAATCTCTGATATTAAGTCCATAATATGTTAGACTAAGTTTCTCCATCCTTGCCTCTCAACAACATTCTGGCTTTACTTCTTTCAAGACAGATTGGTTTGTTCTTTTAGCAGTCCCTGGTACTTTCAATATTCTCCAAAATTAGAGTAAAATGTATCAATTCATATTCAGGTTTCCTTATTTAATGTCCAACTTTCACATCCATATAAGACAATGGAAAATACCATGGATTGTTTCAGGCATGCCTTAGTCCTCAAAGCAATACTTGCTTTTCAATACTCTACAAAGGTCTTTTGGAGCAGATTTATCTAAGGCAACTCATCTCTTGATCTCCTGGTTCCTACTTCCATGAGCATCTGCTGTGAATCCAAGCAAGATTAAATCCTAGACAGTTTAACCTTTCTCCATTTAGCATGCTAACTATTGGTCCACTTGTGAAGATTTTTGTCTTCTTTACATTAAACCACAATTCATACTGAAGGCTGAAATCCTTGATCTTCATCGACAAGTGCCTCAGGTCTTCCTCAACTTCAGCAAGCAAGGTTGTGTTATCCCCATGCAGCAGGTTGTTAATAAGCCATCCTCACATCCTGTTATCGTATTCTTCATCATATAATATTACTTCTCTGATGATTTTCTCAGCCTACAGATTAAATAAGTATGGTGAGAAGATAAACCCTGATGCCATCTTCCCTGAGATTAAACCATTCAGCAGTCATTTGTTATGATTACATAACTGACTCTTGATCCATGTACAAGTTCTGCATGGCACAATCAAGTTTTCTGTATTTCTCACTCTTCTCAAGTTTATCCATAGTTTATTATGGGCCACACAGTCAAAACCTCAGTATTGCCAATAAAGAACAAGCAAACATCTGGTATTCTCTGCTTTGATCTAAGATGCATTTAACAACATAAATGACATCCTTTGTTCTACATCCTTCTCTGAATCTGGCATAAGGCCATAGAAAATCACAAATGAATCATGATGCTGTGACATTATGTATATGAGAAAAATAAATTTACATATTTACTATAATCATAATTAAAATATAATAACTATTTCTTCAAAGTAATACTAAAATATCTTATCTACAATAACTACCTATATTTATCCAGTCTTTGAAATTTTTACTGCTAAAATATATGCATCTATCATAAGCAATAAAGCAATTACAATTATGAAAAATTAAAATGCCTCATGCTTCCAGTTAGCATCAGAAATCCTCATATAATTCACAACAGTAAGCTTATTGGCCAAAAATAATGATTTCTGTTTTGTGAAAAAGTACTTTAGTGATGTTACTGAAATGCATAACTTGTTTGTAATTGAAAATTTTGTGCATTTTCCTTATGAAAATATGTGACTAAATTTTAGTTGTTTTATATGTAGAAAATCACTGGCCTGTCTGTAATTGATAGGATGACTCTGAAAGCTTGGGAACTAATTCATCTGCAATTTGTATTGAAAAAATAGTCTACATTTAAGCATTTTTTTTGCTTATTTTGTTTTGTTTTCCTTTGTTTTTAATTTCCTGTCCATATGTTCAAAATATAACCATGCACTAAAATATGTTTTTACCCTATTCAGCATAGAGTGGGATCCTGAAGCATATAGCCTGGAGGATATGACATCATTTTCTAATATTACATGTTTGTAATATCATAAGGGATGCCACAAAACAGAAGAAATGTGAAAAAAACTTAATTATAATTTAAGAGATAATATTCCATTAAAATTTGATGTTCTCTTTGCAGTAAGTCCATTGGGAATTGTGCATAAAATTTCACTAATTAGTTTTAAATTGTGTATTCAAATGAATAGCTGTGTTATCCTATATGTTAACAGTTGTCACTTGAAATAATTACTATTTAGGTTTGTAAGCTATTCATTAAATGTCTGCCAAATTACTTAAAAATCATAATAGACATTTAATGGGTACTTTAAAACTGAAATAGAAATTACATTTGATTATAAGTAACTGTAAGTTTATAAAGCTATCATTATATGTCTATTAAGACCATTTAACTTAAGTGTTACATAATTAGAGAAGTGCCAGGATTTTAATTGCACATTTGCAAACTGCTAGCTTGCTTTGCTAAATATTCATTTTATCCACTACAGAAAAGTGTGAGTGAGACATGAAGTTTTTCTCTTTGTTCGTAAGGAACATTGCACGACACTCCATGGAATTAAATGATCTAACGAATGCAAATCATGCACAATAATGGGACCATATGCAAAAACTAAAAGGCAATTTATTTGGACTATGTCGCTTTATATGTAGAACACATTTCACTCATTTGCCCCCAAAGAAAAGCGTCTTCATAAAGCAAGGGCTTATAAGGGAAATTCATTTCCTTCCCCACCTTTCAGACATCTGATTGATATTGATGCTACTAAAAAATAGCTGAGGTGGAAAATAACTGCTATCAAATTATGATTCAGTGCTTACTTGCTTGTTCTTAGGAAGTACCTCCCCAGTTGCCAATAAAAAGGAAACAAACATAATTTCTCATTAATTATCATGCTAAGCAGTTATTTGTTATCACACAAGTTAAGTGCGGTATTAGAGAGAGATGAAATTACACTTTTATGCCTTGAAGTGTCAACTCATTTTGAAGTCAGGATTGGTATGCAAAATGCAAACAGACATACGTTTGTGATTTGGTTGCAGGTACAGTTCACTAGATAAAGTACCACAGACAGCAGGCTTTTGACGTACTAAAACTCTTTACACAGAGCTTTCCACTTTGGGTTCTTCGGTATACTGTATCTCCATTAGACACCCGAGGTTCCTATTTGGAAGCCTAGGGAAAAACCATTCTGCTGTGGGAAAATTTATTTCTATATCATTTCTTCTCTGAGTGTTTCTTCTTTCTGGGAACATTTGCATTTAAACAAGCTTTTGATTTTTCTGAAATCCATCTGCCAACACTTACCCTGTTTTTTTTTTTCATTCTGAATAAACATCACCTGTGAAGTATGTTGTAAACAAGATTGCTGCTCTCCTCTCTTGAATTTGTATGTATCGATTTAAAGTGATGGGATGGGGGCAACCTAGCACATTTAAAACTTCGAATGTGACTCACGATCTCCAGTCTCGTCATGTGTTCAAGGTAATCTTACAATTAAGGTAGTGGATTCATAAACTACATACTATCCTTGTGTCAATTTTTAGAAAAACTTCCAAAGATGAAAAGAGCTCATAGCAAAGATTATTACTGATTTAGATTTCCACAGTGACCCACTAACTTTTTTTCTATTTTAATGTTGGTATCTGGGTGTGCAATTAAAAAAGACCCTGCCCACCTGTGGAAAATCAGGTGATCTTCCATTGTGATCTATAGAGTGTCCACTGGCTAAATTTTGGAAGTAGATTATCATGTCTTGCTTCCTTGTTTGTCTTAGTCTGGCTAGTCCTGATGGACACACGGTGATTGAATAGCATGAATCTAAGATTAGTACATGAAACCCTTCTGTCTTACAAAGTGGGTGTCTGATACAGTGCCAGCAGATGAGCCCTAGACTGAAATACAATGCAATAGTTGCAAGAATAGAATCAAACAACCGGTGACAATGAAGATGGCACGGAATCCAGCTATGCTTTGTTCTATTGTGCTTGGGGTCACTGTGATTTGGAAAAAAACAAGAACAAATTAAAGATGGTTCAGATTTTAACATAGAGCCCGGGTGGCGTAGTGGCTGTGCACTGGCCAGCTACCACAGAGATCAACGATTGGAAACCGCCAGGTGCTCTGCAAGGACTCCCATAACCAGTAAAGGCCATGGAAACCCGCAGGGGATGATGGGATCACTATGAGTTGGAAATCAACTCTCAGCAAGTTGAATCCACATGACAGTGAGTTTTCCGGTTTTCTTGTTGTTTTTTGTTTTTTCGATATTAACAAATCTATTGATTTTGTTTTTGTTTTCATTTTTTTTCTTTGTGGATATTTTATGATTCAGATTATTAATCAAGTGACACCTTCAGGGCAAATTTATTACTTATCTCTAACTGTGTTTAGTATTTTTTATGAGACCACAATTGGGAATTTTCTTTATCTTAATCATATTTGACAAATGTCAATGCTCTGTATTCAAAAGGAGATGTTTGCCTTGGTGACCTTATTTAAACCCACTAACAAAGGCAGAATGGCCCAGGATAACTAGTGAGTTGTAGCATAGAGGTTGAAAAGTGGTAGCTCACTGGGTGTTCTGGATATTCTTGTTCATATTTCCAAACGGAGACAATTCATAATAAAATACAAATGCCCATTGATTTGTTCAATATGAGATGATTAAGTAGCAATCAAATCTATATGAAGTTGAGCCGCTGGAACCTTGGCTATTTCTATTACACTAGACAGAGTGATCCCATTTTCCAGCTTTATCATTCCTTATTATCTTTCCAATATCTTGACAAGGAGGTGCTATAATCACAATCATTCAAAAAATGGATTGAATGTATATAGATTTTAAGAATCCACCTATGGAGAGTCTGATGAATTTGATAAATTAGGACACAATGTTTTATGAAGGAATGTGAAGAAAAAGTAAATGAAGGTACATTTTGCCTGTATGAATTGTTATATATTATGGCATGTATTAAAAAGTTAGATCTGACTTATTTGTCTAGAGAAAGTCATAAAATTAATGTCATGGAAATGAATCCCAAGTTTAATAAATCTTGGATGAATGCACTTGTTTCTGCCTATATGACTCACAATAAAATGACCTCGTGTGGACATGGTGTAATAGATAGGGTTTTTCAAAGCACATGGATGTTTGCACGTTTTTTAACTGCAGGAAGAAAGGAGTAAGAGGAACCATCCATAAAAGGCCCCAAAGAATTCCAGTCTGGTAAATTTAACAAATGATTTTCTGATAGCTATTTACCCCTACAATGATTCAACAATATTCATTCTTTAAAAGCAAAACAACAACAAAATCCAGTGCATTCATATCCTTGGCAGGGAAAGAGAAAAAAATAGTCAACAACTGAAATGAGATTAAATACCTTGAAACAGCTGTTTATTATTTTAAATCATTTTCATTGATGTCTAATATACACAGAGAGAAAAACAGAAAACTAAACTGTGGAGCTAGTGTACTTCACACAAAGATAACATGTGCACACAACTGCCAGGCTTTCTACCAACGCATGCCAGTATGTCCCCAGGTGTTATTCATAATAGTCACCTATGTGACTTACACTTATATAGTTTTCTTGTGTAGCTCACTTCACGTCACATTTTCCTAAGAAAGGGCGATAAACATTTGTGCACCTATTATTTAATCCATCTATTACTTTTAATGCAATTTTAATGTAACATAATTTACTTTTAATGTAATTTTAGTGGCTTTGTGAATTATCTTGTAAAAGACTTATGCAGTAGATTTTTACAAGCTTGCATAAAAGTTCTATACTCTTTCAATTTCAATTTTTCCCAAGAACATTGTGAAATCCACTATTGCTGTGAAGCTTTGAAAATGTAGGTTTTCATTGTCTTTAAACCTAGGACTATAATAGCGGTGTGAACATCTGTTTATATTGAGTAGACCATGGCAGAATGTTTCACAAACAAGTGCGTCCAATTTCTAACAATAGAGTTTAGAAGAGCCTCATCTGGTCCACATTCTGACCTCCACTTGGTTGCATGATATTTTGATATGCATGCACATATATCTGCATATCTATATTATTGGCTATTCTCGTAGGGATGTAGTGGTCTTAAATTTTATGTTCCTAATTTTAATAAAATTGAGTAGATATAAATATGTACTTGGGTAATTTCGATATCAACAACAAGTTGTTTCATCTTTTAAAGCATATTTTATGTATTATTGCTTTATTATTTTATTTTGATATTTAGTTGTTTGGAAGAATAGCAAAGCGCATATAGAGAATTTCTATTTTTATATAGTTACTTAGGGTACTTTAATATTAACTTAAGCATTATACTTTAGAAAAATAAGAAAGTAATATTAGTAATTAATGTTAACTAAACCTCAGACAGATATAACTAGCTTTGGGGTTTTTCCCCAAATGTATTTTCTATCACGTCATCCAGATTCAAAGCAGGATACATGTTGCACTGAGTCATTATGTCTCTTCAATCTGCTTCAGTCTGTGACACTTAGTCTTTTAGTCTTTCCTTGTCTCTCATAATGTGTTCCTTTAAAGAATTCTGATTGCAAGGTTTTGTACATTTGCATATGTTCCTTATCCATTTAAATATTTTGCTTTGTAAAGCACCTCTGGAACTTTGTTTTAAATCATTATTATTCTCAGTTACATTTTTGTAGAATATCTCAATATTTTAATTAATTCTTCACGTTCCTAATTAATATGCATTGTGAATATTTCTCCTCTCTCCCTTCTGGGATTTGCTTGATTCTTCTCATCATGGTGACTTTTCATCAAGAGAAGGTTCCATTTTAATGCGGTTTGTTTGTAAACTTTTAAATTATGATTTCTGATTTGATGTCAAGACTAAGAGAAACTTTTATAATATAAAAGAATGAGGATATTCTCTTCTGCTACTTACTAGAGCAGTATTGTTCAAGATAACTTTGTGTGAAAATACTTCATTCTTTAACCACACACAGTGATTGAGCACTTGATATGTAGTTAGAAAGAACAGAATTTTATATTTATTTTAATGTAATTCATTCCAAACAGAACTATGACTTTAACTGTAAACCATACACTATCATCTTTGTCAGGTTACATAGAAGCACAACAGTCTTCTGGCATTCCCATCCTTCACAGCATTCTCCATGACTTGTTATGATTCACACAGTCACATTCCTTTGTATAGTCAATAAATCTCAGGTACACCTTCCCACCCACCAGAGATTCTGCTTTCAGTCAAGATTCATCTGATATCTAAAGTGATAGCTCTTCTTCCATGACCTCATCTGAAGTCAGCTTTAATTTCTGACAATTCCCTGTCAATGTACTTATATAACTATTTTTTCGTTAACACTGGAAAATTTTTACTTGCATGTGTTATACAGTGCCATAATTCTATATGTACTGTTAAATAAAACACAACCATTTAGAGCTTTAAAGTCATACTGTCAGTGTTGAAGAACATCATACTAAATTGGGAAAAACTGAAACATTTCACTTGACAAAAATAACTAGACAAGGATCACAACCCTTTTTCAAAATCATGTTGGAAATACCAGCTAGAATCATTACACATCGGGGGTGGGGGGTGGGGGTGGAAATCAAGGCAATATAATTAAGCAAGGAAGAAGTTATATGCAGGTATTAGAGAGAGAGAACTCCAAGGACTGATGGAAACAATTGAGGGATTTAGCCAAGGAGCTAGATACAAGATGAGCAAGCAGAAATCGATAGCACTCCTATATATACATGAAGAGAGCTCTGAAGAAGAGTTCAAGAAAACAATATCATTTAAAATAGCCACACCTAACAAGATCAAATAAAAATGATACTCACTACCATTGGGTCAATGCTGAGTAATAGTAACCCCCTCACCCCATGGGTTTGTAACTACAGACTCACTATTTATGGAAGTAGAAAACCCAGTTTTTTTCCCATGGAGCTGCTGATCATTTAAAACTGTCGTCCATGTAGATCACAGCCCAAAACGTAACCACTACATCACTAGGACACCAACTTGACAAAAGACCTGTTCAGAAACTAGAATTAAATCTATAAAAAGAAAACTAGAATCAGATCAAAAGGTCAGAATAGGCTCAGAATATCTGAAACTGAAGTAATTCAAGAAAAATTCAAGCGACAAGTTGCAATCTTGAAAGAGTCCCTCAGTAAAATGTTGAATGATACAAGAAGCATCAAGGAAAGATAGAAAGAATGCACAGTTACCATTCTAAAAGAACTAATCAACATCCCACCAGTTAAGGACGTAGCATATGAGCAAAAAAGCAACAGTGTTGAAGGAAGAAGTTCATACTGCACTGAATACATTAGCCAAAAACAAAGCTCCAGGAATTCATGGAATACTCCCTGAAATGTTTCAGCAAGCTGAAGAAGCACTACAAGCACTCACTCATCTATTACAGGAAAGTTTGAAGACAGCTTCCTAGCCAACTGATTTGAAGAGATCCAGTTATGCCAATTCCAAATGAAAGGTGACCCCACAGAATGCTCAAAATATAGAATAATACTATTGATATCATATGCAAGTAAATTTTTGCTTATGATAATCCAACTACGGCTACAGCAGTATATTGGCAGGGAATTTCAAGAAGTTTAGGTTGGATTCAGAACAGGACATGGAACAATGAATATTCATTACTGATGACTGTTGGATCTTGGTTCAAATCAGAGAACCTGGAAATTGGTTACTTGCGTTCCATTGACTATTCAAAGGCATTTGACATTATAGATCTAATAAACTGTGAATAACCTTGAGAAGAATGGGAATTCCAGAAACTTTATTGTGCTCATGAGAGACTTGTACATGGCTCAAAGGCAGTTGTGTGGAAAGAGCAAGGTGTACTGTATGGCTTAAAATCAGAAAAGGTGTGCATCAGGGTGATATCCTTTCACCATAATTATTCAATCTGCATGTGAACAAATCATCAGAAAAGCTGGATTATATAAAGAAGAATATGGTACCAAGGTTAAAGGAAGGTATATTAATAACATGTGATATGCAGATGACACAACCTTGCTTATGTAAAGTGAGGAGGAAATGGAGCGCCTGAGGATGAAATCCAAGGATTGAAGTGTTCAGTATGGATTATGGATCAATTTAATGAAGACCAAAATCTTCACCACTGGAATAAGAGACAATATCATGAAGTTTCAAGGATTTTGTCTTGCTTGGATCTACAATCAATGCTCATGGAAGCAGAAGTCAAAATATTGAAAGGCGTATTGCATTACATAAATCTGCTTCACAAAACCTTTTCAGAGTATTGAGAAGCAAGGTAGTTATTTTTTAGGACTAAGGTGTGCCTGACCTAAGCCTAGGTATCTTCAATTGCTTCATGTGCATGTGAAAGTTGGACATCGAATAAGGAAAATCAAAGAAAATCAATGCATTTGAATGGTGGTGTTGGAGAAGAATATTGAAAGTGCCATGAACTGCTAAAAGTCCAACTGATCTGTGTTTGAAGAAGTAAGACCAGAGTGCTTTTGAAAGGCAATTATAGCAATAATTCATCTTATATATTGGGGACATATTGTCAGGAGAGACCAGTCCCTGGAGAAAGAAATCATGGTTGGAAAAGTGGAAAGACAGCCAAAAAGAGGAAGAGCCTCAGTGAAGTGGATTGACCCAGTGTATGCATAAATAGACTCAGTGAGCATAAAACAACTGTGAGGAATGCACAGGCCAGGGCAGTGCTTCGTTCTGTGGAGCATTATGTCGCTATGGGTCAGAGCAAACTTGCTGGCCCCTAAGAGCCACAACAACCAAGCAAATTATAGAACACTAGTATTAGACACCATACGATAACTACACAAGTGGAAGAATATCTCATCTTTATGCATTGGAAGGCTTAATATTGTGAAAATTTTACTACAAATTAAAGTAATCTACCAAAAAAAACTATTCTGGTCTAAATCCAAACTTCAATCTTTAAATAAGTAGAAAAACTAATTAACAACTTCATAGGGAGAGGGAAGAGACCTAGGATAAGCAAAGAAATATTCCAAAGAATAATAAAGTAGGAGTGCATTCATCTCCTGAATTCAAAAATAACTAAACAGACACCGTCATTAAATTACTGGTGTATTGATAGATACTTAACTAATGAGATGAAATAGAAAATTCAGAAATAAAATCATGCATGTACAGGCAACTGTTTTTTGATAGAGGTGTGAAACACAATGAATGAGAAAAAGATACAATCTTGAACAAAATGAAGCTGGAAAAATTGAACCACCATCTGCAGAAAAATGAAACAGGATCCATACCTTATATAATGGCCAAACATGAACTCAAGATGGATTTAATATTATTATTAATTGCCATATATACTTGGGTATTTGCCGAGTTTTTTTTTTTTTTTTGCCGAGTTTTTAAGCACAAAAAATATTCTGAAAAACTGAGGTTCGGCTTATACACAGGTCAGTGGTAACCCAGCAAGGTATAACATCTTGCTGCACCCTCCCTCAGGTACTGGGGCCAGCGCCCTTTATCTCGTGGGTGATTGCTGTTTCTCCACGCTGTTCATTCACCTCCGCTGTTCATTCAGTCACCTCTGCTGACTGCAGGGCTTTGAATGTTTGTTTACTCACATCTAACCAATCAGAGTCATCCTATGATGTGGACGGCTCCAATTCTCAGAAGCACCTGTAGTGATTCACTTACACAGGCAGTTGAGCTGGTAAGGATGTGTCCTCTGTGGATGTGCTCAGTCTCTCCCCTCTGGACTCTGTGTTAATTCACATCCTGCATCCCCCACCTGCATGGACTACCCCCCACTCCCGGCTAACACGTTGTGGGGGAGGGGGGGAAGAGGCATTACAATGGACGTTCTTTTTCAAAGTCTTGTTTTTTTATCCTATTAGAAATGGATCCTCTTGAACCAAAACAAAAACGCTGGTCATATGAGGCTGGTTTCAAAATGAAGGTTGTGTCAAGAGCAGAAGAGAGCAATAACAGCATTGCAAGTAGGGAATTCTGTGTTAACGAAAAGAAGTGAGGGAGTGGCAGAAATTGAAGGCTGACTTGGAACAGATTCCAAAAGCTAAAAAAGCTCATTGTGGTTTAACGTCTTTTTATGGGGCTCTAGAGATTGAATTGCATAAATGGGTTATGGAGTGTCGTCAAAATGGTTACTGCATAACACGCATGGGAATCCGCATACGTGCTCTACAAATGGCTAAGGATGACAAATATAAAGCACCAGGCATTGGAAAATTTGCTGCATCAGCAGGATGGTGTAAAGGTTTCACGAATAGTTTTGGCCTACGGTTGAGACAAGAACAAAGATTTCCAGGAAATTGCCACAAGACCTTGCAGAAAAAATTACTGTATGTCATTCCAGTCATTTATTATAAACCAAAGAAAGACTTATAATTATGACCTGGCAGATATTGGGAATATGGATTAAACTGCCATGACTTTGATCTTCCAAGCAACAGAAATGTGGCAAGCTTAGGGGAAAAAAACATTTTTCTCAAAACCACAGGAAATGAAAAAATTTTTTTTACAGTTGTTCTATGTTTGTCTAATGGAACTAAGCTGTGTCCTGTCATTATTTTTAAAAGAAAGACCTTGCCTAAAAAGATCAATTTCCCACCAAGAATTGCTGTGCGTGCACATGTTAAAGGCTTGATGGATGAAGATGAAACAAAAAAATGGCTGGAAGAAATTTGGAACCCACGACTAGGAGCAGCTTTTTAAAAAAAGCCATCATTACTTGTTTGGGATATTCTCAGAGCCCACCTATCAGATGTCATAAAAAAATTGGCAAAATCTGGTAAAGTTACTTTAGCTGTTATTCCAGGTGGGCTTACATCTGTACTGCAGCCTCTGGATGAATCTTTGAATAAGTCTTTTAAAGACCATGTGCTAAGGATGTGGCATGAATGAATGTCATCTGGTCAAGCCCAACTAACAAAAGGAGGAAATCTCATAAAACCTGACATAGAGTTAATAGCAAAGTGGGTTCGAGATGCATGGGAAGACATTCCAGAAGACATGGTGTGATGTGCCTTCCAGAAATGTAGTATTAGTAATGCTATGGAGGGCAGTGAAGACTGCACTTTGTATGAAAATGACAGCAGTGATGGTGATAACGGCGATCTCAGTGAGGACAGTGTCTATAATGACCTCACACTAGCTGAAGCTCTGTGTTGGGATACGGATGATGATGAAGAATCCAGTTTTGAAGGATTTTAACTCTTTACATTTTAGCTTGGTTGCTGATTGAGCTTAGGGAATAGTACTCTTAAGGTATCATTGTTGATACCTTATTGTTTTGTTGAACCTATTTCAACTTACTGTGGTGGTTTACTAATGTTAAATGACTTGTTTGCTTTTATTTAAAATAAATATTTAAATACTTTACCCCACTGATGTCTCAATTTTTAGTAATTTTATTTTCATTTGTTTTGATGATTGAAACTCACCAATAGCTTCTGCATTTTCCACCCTAGGTTTATACTTGAGTCAATCAGTTTTTCTGGTTTCCCAGGTAATAACTATGTACCTCGGCATATACACGGGTTGGCTTATATTCAAGTATATACAGTAGGTGACATGGAGTAGGCGTGACATAACATAAGAATCACTGCCCATGGATTATACATAATATTGGCTAAATCAATGATAACATCAATAGAATTCCTTGGATATTAAATAAAGATGACTGAAGGAAGGATTAATGCATTTGAATTATGGTGCTTTCAATAATATTGAAAGTACCATGATCTGCTAAATGGACAAACTGCTTTGTCTTGCGAAAAGTACAGCCAGAGTGCTCCTTCAAGACAAGGATGGCAAAACTTCATTACATAATTTAGATATGTTGTCAGGAGAAACAAGTCATTGAGGACATTCACTACTATCTCACCATTAAAGTAGAGGGTCCATGAAAAAGAAGAAGGAAGGCCTTCTATGAAATGGACTGATACTGTGGCTGCAACAATAGGCCAAGCCTAGGAACCATTGTGAAGATGGCACAGGGCAGAGCAGTGTTTTGTTCTGTTGTGGTTGTAATAGATTCAAGCGGATTCAATGGCCTAACAACAACAGCAACAAGAGAATCACCTTATGCCTATGAGGATGATTTATTATGTTTTCCATTATAAACTTATAATGATATCTCAGGGTGAATGAGGGACATTTATAAATTGTAGATATATGATTGGATTTTGGGCACGTACTTGATCATAGCCCTAATCTGTGAACAGTTAATTCTTATGACAAGTACCTGATTAATAATGGCCTTTATGGAGAGATTACTGAATATATGGATGCTAGTGTAAAGTAAGAAGAAATAAGATGGTGCCTCGCTATCAGAAATAATAGCATTTAGGAACCTTAAAGACTTGTCTTAAAACAAGTAGCCATTTTAAGTGAGGCATCAACAAAACCACATGACATAGCAAACCAGCCAACGTGATCCAAGGTTTGTGAATTATTCAAATCAAATTTAGAAGGAGCAACATCAAAGCTCACATTCTGAATACCCAGTTTTCAGAGGGTCATTGGTAACAGTGGAAGCTCAAAATACATGTGCAGGTTCTCCATGAAGATTAAGACTCTGCTGAGGCTCCTCTGACCAATGTCCAGGGATATTCATAGGCTTCCTGGCAGACAGAGAACTTTGTGTAAGGTTCATTATGGCAGATGTAGTCAGATTAAAATGTACATCTTATCATTTGGTCTCTCTTTTGACTCATTATAACATTGTTTCAGTTTTTAATATTTTCTGTGTTTTTTGGATTTTCTTTTGGATTTTTAAAATTAGTTTTGGATTCTCTCTGTTCTATTTTATGATATTTCCCCTCATTTTTGCTTTGTATGATTTTCTGTGCATGAAATCCAGGATAAGTAAATCTATAGAAACCCAAAATGGATTAATAATTTCCTAAGGACATCAAAGGGGAGGATGGGGAAATGGGGAGCTAAAACAATAACTGTGAGCAAGAATAATATTTTCTGAAATTGATGATGATTGCACAATAATTCCTAATGTGATTAAATAGTATACTATGAGAATTATATGTCAATAAAGCTATTAAAAGGAAAACAACATCATAGTCTTCATCCGACATCCTTGGTTGAATCTGGTTTGAATTTCTGGTTTCTTAGTTGATATAATGCTGCAACTTTTAAAACTTATATTCAGCAAAATTTTAATTGCATGTGATATTAATTATATTATATAATTATTCCTTCTTTTAAGTCACCTTTTAAATGTGTGTGTGTATATGTGTATATATATATATATGTCAGATGACTAGGTAGTTGCCTTCCAAATGTCTTGGCATAGAAGACGGAATTGCACTTATTGTTGAAACATCTCTAATAGCATATCAGTGCTTTCTGAGGTCTTGCTTTCTCCATCATCTTCATCCTCACTTGGATGTCTTCTTTTAATGGCAGTGGTTTTGATCACATCCCCCTTCCTGAAACATTTAACACAGCCCTTTCTTGGTAAAGTGACTGATCGCATTCCTTTTGAAAACAGTAAGTAGTTTTTATCACCCATTTATGCAATCAGAAGTCGATCAAACATGCAATCAAGATTCATTGATAATTACTGTTGACCTCAACCTACTCCCTAGGCTGGGAAGTTCATCAGTCTGTTCTATCCCATGGCTTTTGGTTCTGCTGGGGCTCCTCTATATTATCCAGGATGTTCACTTATCGAAGATCTCAGGCCCATAGATCCACTCTACTGCTGGTTCTTGCTGATAGTGAGCTCCTTCATCTTGCAGCTCAGAGCACTCATTCTATAAATGGGAGGGCTGTATTCCAGGGAATCAATTTCACAGATACTCACAGTTAAGTACTATCTTTATCTTTTCCCTACCTTCTTACCAGATCCTTGCAGGAAAAAAAATTGTTTGGTTGGAGTTAAAGACTTTGACTGGAAGAGTCACATGCCCCTCTAAAATGATAAACATTTGCAAAACCAACAATCATGAGCTATCCTAGAAATACAAATCACAACAATAATGAGATGGAGCTTAACACTCACAAAGATAGCCCAACTCAAAAAAAGCTAGAAAGCAACAAATGTTGGAGGGGGGTGCACTGAGATAAGAACTCTCATACACTGCTCGTGGTCTCATAGATATGTACAGCCACTGTGGAAAACAAGTTGCTGATACCTAAACAGATGGAAATTGAACTACCACATGACCCAGGAATTTCACTACTGGGAATATATGTACACAGAAGAAATAAGAATCAGACCACGACCAGACAACTGTTCTGCAATATTTGTCACTGCACAGTTTACAAACCTCAAAATAGTAAACAGCCTAAATTTTCATCAGTAGACCAATGGATAAAAAAAACCCCAAAACACAAATTCTGGTGTACACGTGGTTACCCACCCCTAAAAATTTTTTTTCAAAGCTATGTATTTAAAATTATTTGAAAACAAACCTTATCACCTTGATAGTCTTTTCCATTATACTTAATTAATTAATCAAATTTGCAATTCCATTTTTGCAAACATTTTCCAAACTGATCTGTTTGGATGGCTGACGGCACCTCCCTTGTTTTTATCTTCACCCCTTCTATGTTGTCAAATTGCTGTCCTTTTTTTACCCCTCTTCTTTCATAGAATCAGAAAGATGTCACACAGAGCAAGGTCAGGTGATTAAGGTGTGTGGGGCAAGAGAAGCATGAATTATTTTTGCGAAAACCTGGCACACTGAGATGGCTGCTTGAGCAGGGATAGTGCTGTGGTGGCAAAACCAGTCCCCTGTCTGGCACAAAGCAGACATTTTTGGCCACATCCTCTTATGCAATCTTTTCAGAATGTCTAAGCAGAAAGCTTGATTAACTGTCTGATCTAGTGGAATGAACTCCACTCTCACTATCCCTCTCACATCAAGCAAACAAACAAAAAAAGTGCATTATCTTGATCTTTGGTTTTACTTGATGGATGTGTGTTTTAAGGCGAGGTGATGGTGGTATCTTCCCCTGGCTTGAATGATGTTTGTTTTTGAGTTCTTAAGGATAGCACCGTTTCTTGTAACCAGTAATGACCTTGGGAAAAAGTCTGGGACACTTTGGAGCTGTTCTTTCAAAGCATTACGTGTTTCCACTTGATGCTCTTTTTTCCTGGTGAGTCAGAACTGAGGCACAAATTTCACTGTGACCCTTCCCATTCCCAAATCTTCATTAAAATTTGCTAAACCGAGCTCCAACATAGTTCATACAACTTTCCCATCTCCTCAATGGTCTATCGTCGGTCTTTAGCACAAGTGCATGTATTTTGCTGACATTTCACCCATTCGGGTAGTTGACAGACATCCAGAAGGAGGTGTGTCATCAAAATATTTCACCTTTTTTGAAATGAGAAAACCACTCGTACACTTGAAATTTTCCCTTAGCGCTATCATTATACACTGTGTTCAACCACTCAACAGTCTCTGCAGCACTTTTCCCTAGCAGGAGACAAAATTTCACAGCCACACACTGTTCTCTTAAAATGGCCATCACAAAAAATGAGGTTTGAGTGAAACTGCTTTTATGAAAAAATTCACTGTGACCAGAGAGAACCTTTCCAGGCTATGCCACTGAGTGCACTAACTCAGGGCAAGTTGCTTGATGCAGGACTAGTGGGAAGACTGCATACTATGAAAGTTTTTCTCTGCCCAGTGGAATTCTGGTTTCTTTGGGCACACCCTCAATTACACACACAGACACACACACACACACACACACATATGTTTATATACACACAAACACACACACACAAATGCAACAAGGAAGCAGATGGACTTTGGTCCTCTACTTGAATCTTGCCTCAGTACAAGAATGGTTTGTTCTAATAATGTGGCACTGTATGATACTTACTCACCTTTGAGACATGATCACTGAAAACAAAATGTTTGCATAAGCAAAGGTGTTGAAGAAAGTTTATGGTGCATGGCTACTAAGCGCTATAGTATCTGGAATTTTAGAGGTTTATAATTAGACAAGCGACATCTAACAGGGCAGCAACAAAGCATGCATGGAAGAAGTATACCAGCTTGTGTCATTATGAGGTGTAAACAGGAAGAGGTATCAAAAGTTCAAAAAACATGCAACCAAACCATATGAAGGGGAGTGGATGTAGTGGACTTCCAAGGTCCACCAGAAAGACAATGGACGTTCCCTTTCAGATGGGCCACATAGAACGGATGATAAATACAGGGTGTTGTATGGCACTATTAATGGCCGAACTCTCCTCTAGTCCTTTAAGATTTCCTCTGTTTACTATTCAGGTCTTTATGAGCTATACTTCATTAATCATGTTTGATTTGTGTTTGTTCATTTGTATATTTAAGATTGCTCTTTACATGGTGGTCAAGATACATGACCCCTCAGAGATAGTGACAGGAGTAATGGTTCCCTGAGGGATGGGACATGTGTTGGGAGTATGTACGGGGGGGAAGGGAAGTTGATGGCATTGATGATTGTATAACCCCACACAGTGCGACTGAACAAAAGAATTGTATGTGAATGAGTATATTGGAATGAATAACATAGCTCAATAAAAATATAGAACAATAAAAAATTTTAATCTAAAATTAAAAAGAAATATTCATCAAAATATCTTCTTACCAACAAAATAAGTGATGATCTGATTGATAAAATACTAAATAATCACATCAGCTAAATCTGTAAAAAGAAACAAAGGAGAAGCTCAATGTCTTCATTCGGAAAAAGACTGGGCTCATTGCAGAACAATCCATCAATTTATCATATGCAAGCTCAAGTGAAGATTAAAAAAAAAAGTAAAATAAAACAAATAGGCAAAAACAGAGCCTTGAATTTAGAAACCATCTCAAATATAATTTTGAAACAAGTAATACCAGTGACTAGATATCAAAAGAGTTGTGGCATGCCATCAAGGATATCATGCATAAAGAAACACAAAGTTATTAAAAAGACAACAGAGAAGTGTCAAAATGGATCTTTGCAGAGAGTATTAAACTTGTTTTTGAACACAGAATTGCTAAATAGAAGAAATGATGGGGTAAGAGGTAAACAGAAGTTTAACAAAGGTTGCTTTGAGAAGACAAAGTATGATAATAAAAATAACAATTATATAGAAGCTGAAATAGACAAAGAAAAACTTTCCTTTATTACTACATACTTCCTTTGGAATTAACAGCATCTTAACCTGTAATAATATAAAGTTATTTTCATACAATCCAGCTCCTTGTGTTATCTTTGTTACCGTAGCCTTAAAAAACTAAAACAGTAGCCTGTTCAAATAAGAAGAGCTCCTGGATGAGGTAAAAGATTAATAAAATGGGCTCTAACGGAAATGTTTACAGTCCTAGTACACTTAATTATATCTGCAGATAAGATTCTGGCAATCTATTTCCAAAAAATCAGCCACTGAAAACCAAATAGAGCACAGTTCTAACTGAACACACATGGGATTGCCACATATTAAAATCAACTCCATGGTACTGGTTTTATACAAATAAACAATATTATTTTATATATAATTTCCAATAATTTACAGCTTAGGTGTTAATTAATAATCCATTCTTTTGTGCAAAGCAGTAAAAATTGTGTCACCTGCTGTCTTAAGTAAGGACATCTCTAAATTTAAAGCTGTGCTTAAGATGCACATTCTCTTAAAATAGAAAGTAGGAAGACCGTTAAAGAGAAACATCATTTCCCTTTACTCTAGAAGTTAACGGAGCACCAGGGCAGAAAAGCTGTTCTTAGAAACACATATTTTTCTAAAGAGTTAAATGTCTCTTAAGTCCCATTGTTCTAAACACATTTATTAAGACAACTTTTTTGTGTGTGCACATATAATATGTTTTGATTCTGGATCAACTTTGGGCAACTTCACAGCATATGTCATGGAAGTATAAGTCATTCTA
This sequence comes from Tenrec ecaudatus, assembly GCF_050624435.1. NCBI lineage: Eukaryota > Metazoa > Chordata > Mammalia > Afrosoricida > Tenrecidae > Tenrec > Tenrec ecaudatus. Next base: position 240,947,395 of record NC_134531.1, read on the forward strand.
GACTTTAATTGCATGCATTTTATGGCTGCTGCCAACATAAGGGTAAAGAGATTAATCACTTCTGCACTTACTGAACATAGCAGGGCCTTTTAAAGATTTCGATCTTGTTCATTTTTCTAAAAGGTTCATTTGAATGCACAGAAGTACATTTTGATCGACGACCTTTCCTACTATTTCAATTGTGAAACTAAAAACCAAGACATTTATTATAAAGGAAAAAAATCCACATAGAATATAGTGTACCTGGGAGTAGTTATACTGAATAAAACTAGCAGTTGTGGCTGAAAGGCCTTTTCATTGTTTTAATTAGAATGGTGAAGAAATATTCCATATGAAGTCATTTACAGATTTATTTCTCAAAAATTGACAGTTGTATAGATTAAAAAAATAAAAAGGTTGATGACACAAAATAGTTCTTTGTACTTTAATATCCCTTGGTGAAAGATGCAAGAAAGTGCTCTATTAAAATTTTATCTAACAGCAAACAGTACGTGTTTTTGTTGCTGTTGTCATTTTGTTTATTCTGTATTCCCTTCAAGAAAATATACCGTTTTTCAAATGAGAACCTGATACCAGGGGCTTAGGTGGAGAGCAAATATTTTGAGAATGATGAGGGCAATGAATGTACAGATGTGATTTACACAAATGATGTATGTATGGATTGTAATAAGAGTTGTATGAGCCCCTAATAAAACAATTAATTTTTTTAAATATCATATATTTCACCTGTATTTACAAATCATCTCAGAGATATTTTCTGACACATTGCATAATACAGAAAAGACCAGGGAAATTGTGGGGATACTTGAAGCATGTTAGACCTAAAAACCCAAAATCTCATGAAAAAGGCAATCAAGAAAGAAAAGGCAAAAACAATGTCTTAGTAGAAATTTGAAATTGCTCTTAAACATATAATAGCTCAAGTGAATGGAAGAAATTATGACGTAAGGGTTAAACAGAAGACAGAGGGTGTATTTTGATTAAAGCAAAGAGAACTTGAATCTCTTTCTCAAGAAAATCAAAGACTGCAGCCTTCAGTGTGGATTTAAATTCAATGTAAAGATAACAAAAATGCCCACCAGTAGAAAAGGAGAAAATATTCAGATAAACACGGAAAAGATTGACGTTGTCAAAGATTTCATTTTACTTGGATCCACAGTCAACGTTCATGGAGACAGTGATCACATTGTGCACTGATCGGGCAGATCAGCAGCATAGACATCTCCAAATGTTGAAAAGCAACGCTTTCACTTTGAAGTTGAGACTTTGTCGGTGTTTTGAAGTTAAACAGTGGATGAATATCAGGTGTGCCTCACCCAAGCCACGATCTTGCTTCATCGACCTGCGGACGTTGGACAGTGAGCAAGGAAGAGGCCAGGAGAATTGCATCCATATTTGAATTATCATGTTGGTGAAGGGTATGGAAAGTACTGTGGGCTTCAGGAAAAAACCAGCAAATGTATAGCCAGAATTCTCCTTAGAAATGAGGATGATGAGACTTTGCCTCACAAGTTTTGAACAGCAGAGACGGATCCTTATAAAGACATCGTGCAGGAATTTCTGGGATTGTGGTCACCAAGTAAAAAGGTCAGGAAGATCTCCTCAACAAATACCAGAGAATCTCAACAAAAGGGAAACTTTATGCTCCCTGGACGCCAGAGCAACAACTTCAAAGTTAAGCAACCCAGTTTCTTAGTTTGGGGTTTATGAGGATATTGTGAACAAGGGAAGAAAGCAGTGCAATCATCAGTATGGAGATCTTCATGCCTGCTGCGTGTTACTGACCCACTTCACCACTGTGCATCATAACAAGTCACTTCCGTGCATTCCCTGCACACCTGCCCAAACACACTTGCCAACACCAATGGATCCCAGCACCTTCTCACCACCAAAGCAACAGAGTTTGGCCCCCACACCAATGTATGACCCCTTTTTTTCCTTCTCTTCTCTGCCTCTTTATGCTATTTCTTTATTTTTCTTCTCCTTTCTCATTCCTTATTACCTTTTGTTTTTTTATCTTTTGTTCCTTATTTTTACTTAAACTTTTATCCTGTTTTCCAGAAAGTCAGTTCTCAACTATTCCCACCTCCCCAGGACTCCAGAATGTAATTTGTATATAATATATATATATAATGCCTTATATAATATATAATGCCTTATTATATCATGTTGTCATCAATGTTAGGGATAACTAAGTCACTTCCGACTCATGGTGAGCTAACATAAAACAGAACAAAATGGTCCCCCCTTCTCCATCCTCTCCATTGTTATTATGTTCAGTCCATTGATGCAGCCACAGTGTCAACTCATATTATCAAGAATTCCCTTTTTCACTGCCCCTCTTCTTCACCATTAGGTTTTCAGTGGGTAATTCTTCTGTAGAGCACAGCTGTTCCTATTCTTCATAAGACCACAGAAGAACTGATGAACTTGAGTTATGGTGTTGGCAAGGTAGGAAAGAACCTCAACTGCCAAAAGAACAAACACTTTCCTCTTAGAAGAGCTGCAGCCACGTGATCCTTAGAAAGAAAGGTGGCAAGACTTGCCTCATGTACTTTGTACATGTATCTGCAGAGATCAGTTCCAGGAAAAGGACACTATGCTTGGTAAAGTAGAGGGGCAGCAGAAAAGAGGAAGGTTTGTGACAAGATGAATTGACACAGTGACTGCAACAATGTGCTCAAACCTAAGAATAATTGTGAAGATGCTACAAGACTGGGCAGTGTTTGGTGTTTTTTTCACATTGGATCTCTATGAGTTAGAACCAATTTGACTGCTCCGGAAAAAAAATTACCCTACCAAGCATGATGTTGAAACATGTGAAGAAATAGGCTCAATCATTAGCCACTTCCTGGCAGTATTTTCCATGATTTAGTGTGTTTATCAGTCTAGCATCAGAATAGAGTGGAAAAGCAGAGGATGCCTCTAGAGATGCAAATAGGAGATATTTAGCACATTGTCTTCTACTGGTTGCTGTAGCACAAATAAAAAAGTCAATGGTCTCTTTCTGTTTTATTTGTAATATAGCAACCAGTAAAACACTTAATGTGCTAACACAAATTGTGAGTGTGGTCCAGCACCAGGCAATTTTCATTTTGTTTTAAATTGATTCACTTTGAGTTTGAAATGACTCAGTGCTGTCTAACAACAACATCTATCTTTCCTCCGAGTGTAAGTCAAGGGCTGGAAGACACAGCTGTATCCTTGCTTTACAACACTGTAAAGATGTCCTGTGCAGCTGACTTATGGAATGCAACACATTTGATCTCTTGACTGCTGCTTCCATAAGCATTGATTGTGATCAAGCAAGATAGGGCATTACCATTAATATTTTCACTTTTTATCTATTGATCCAGTTGTGAGGATGTTTGTTTTCTTTTCAATGAGTTGTAATCCATATTGAAGGCTGAAATCCATTCATCTTCATCAACAAGTGCTTCAAGTCCTCTGCACTTTGAACAAGCAAGATTGTATCATCCACACGTGCAGGGTCGTTAGTAAGCCTTCTTTCAATCCTGATGCCACATTCTTCTGCATATAATCCAGTTTTTCTGATTGCTTTCTCAGCATACAGATTGTCTCGGTATGGTGAGAGGCTGCAGCTTTATGGAGATGATCTAATTTTAAGCCATGCAGTATTTCCTTGTTCTGTTCACACAGCTGCCTCTGGCTCCATGTACAATGAAGTGTTCTGGAGTTCCCATTCTTCTCAAGGCTATCCATACTTTGTTATGATCCCCAGATTCAAATGCTTTTACTTCATCAATGAAACATAAATTAACACCTCTCTAGTGCTATCTGCTCCACCAAGGTCCTCTCAGCATCAGCAATGTTATCCATTGTCCCAAGTCCTCTTCTCAATCCAACCTGAATTTCTGACAGTCTTATGTTAATATACTGCTGCAACCTTTGAGCTTCAGCAAAAATGTACTTGCATGAAATACTGATCTATTTGCTACAATTATCTTCTTCTATTGGGTCACCTTTCTTTGGAATAGGTACAAATATGGATCTCTTCAAGTAAGTTGTCTTTCAAATTTTTTGGCATAGGTAAGTGCTTCCAGTGCCTCATGAGCTTGTTGAAATATTTCAATTTGTATCCTATCAATTCATGAAGACTTATTTTTAGCAAATATCTTAGATGCAGGCTAGATTTCTTCCTTCATGACCATTGCTTCTTGATTATATGCTGCTTCTTATCATGGTTGAAAACGGATTAGTTCTTTTGGGTATAGTGATTCTGTATTCTTTCCATCTTCTTTTGATGTTTTGATATTTTGACCATGGAATTTCAATATAGTAACTTGAGGCTTATAATTTTTCATTTCTTTTAAGATATAGAGAGTGTGTCCTTCATTTTGATTTTCTAACTCCAGGTCTTTGTACATTTCATTATAATATTTCACATTGCCTTCTTGAACTGTCCTTTGGCATTTTCTGTTCAGCTTTTTGACTTCATGCTTTCTTCCTTTGACTTAGCTATTTTATAATTAAAAAGAGTTTCAGAGTATTTTCTGATATCCACTTTGATCTTGTATTTTTTTCTTTCTTTTAAATCACCTTTGCCTTCTTGATATCAGTAGGCCTTGATGTCATCTGAGAGCTCCTCGAGTCTTCTGGACTCAGTATTCAATGTGTGAAATCTGTTCTTGAGCAGTTCTCAGTGTTCAGGTGGTATATATTTAAGTTTGTATTTTGGCACCTGTGGACTTATCTTTATTCTCTTCCACCTCAGCTACACATGCAGATGAGCGATTGGTGTTGAATTCCATTTTGGCCCTAATTTTACCTGCTGATACCGGGCTTTTATATTTTCTGTTCACATTGATGTAGTCAATTTGATTTGTGTGTATTCCTGCAGGTAAAATCTATTTGTAGAGTTATTGTTTGGGTAGTTGAAATTTGCTATGAAAAAGCCATGTATCTTGCAAAGTTCTATCATGTGACTTCCAGCCTAGTTACTATCACCAGGCCATGTTTTCCAATGACTCTTTCTTCCTCTTTATTTACAACTTTTGCATTCCAATTACTAATCCTTGATTTCATGTTTTATCCATTTCAGACTGAAGGCATTGGTAAAATTCCTCAATGTCTTCATCACGAGCTTTAGCCATTGATGAATAAATTTGAGTAATACTTTTATCAACTGAATTTCCTTGTTCATAGATAGATTTTAGCCTATCACAGACAATATTGTACTTCAAGATAGATCTCGAAAAGACCTTTTTTGATGATGAATGTGATGTCATTCCTCTTTAATATTTCATTAAAACCTGATGGTCACCTGAAATTCTATGAGTATATTCAATGTAGTCACATGATGAGGCCTTTATTTTGCATATTAGAGTAAAGCACAAACCATTAACACCAACAAAATAATTACGCATTTAATACAAGGTAATAATGTCTTTAAAAATCATCCATGTTGTAGCATGTATCATGACTTCTTTTCTCTCAATGTTGTGTAGTATGCCATTGTATTTATGTAGTACATTTCATTTATCCATTCATCTGTTGATAGGCATTTAGATTTTTCCTCTTTGATGATCATGAATAATGATGCAATAAATGTTATGTACAAATTAATTTTTAGGAAAAATTTGTATATTTGCAACAATGAAAGAACATGACATAAGGGTGCATTCCTGAGTCTACGAATGTAAAACTAATAACTTTATTATGTTTTATCCCATTAGTTGGGGCTTTAAGGTCGTGATTTAAAGGAACATCCAGTTAATTGGCCTAATACTGTGTTCATTACTTCTGTTTTATGTCCTAGATTCTTGTATACTGCCTGAGATATTAAATACTTGCAAATTTCAATTGTCATTTCAATACTTGGTTTCTATTGACCTCAAGCAACAGAAGGAGATGATTCAAGAACCGAAGGAATAATAAGTATGGGTGACCAATATTTTGGTCTACTGCCATAAGAGTGTAACTCTACTGCCATAAGAGTGTAATATTTGAATGACACCCAATGTCTTAAGTGTCATTACTTAAGACATTGATAAAAGATTATATAATTGAATCCTGATCCACAAGGAGAAAATGCAGGACAGAATTTGTTATCCAAGATTTCAGATCTTCTGAAGCCATGGAGACAGAATCAATTCCTGAAACTATTGTCCTGAAAACAATCTTTAAATCTTACACTAAAAATATCCACTAAGACCTTCTTAACCACAAGCTTATATTTTACCATAACCTATAAACAATTGCTGTCTTGACCATGTTTCTTTCAAACTCTATTTGCACAGAAACAGTGGCAATTACGATAACAACTCGAAAGCTTACACAGGCCCCTGAGAGGACAGGATGTTTATTTTAATGAGGAGGGATAATTCCAATATTATCCACTTCTCTTGAATTATCCAGAAATTGCTGAACATAGGATGTTGGACATAGGATATTCATTTTTCAAAAAACAAAGAAATGCAACAAACTATTATTAAGGAAGGGAAGCTCTTAATTTTCTGTTTTTTTTCTGATTAACAAGTGAGAGATTTTGGTAAATTATTATTATGAAAAAGTTATGTTCTTAGTAATATTGTTTGCCTTATATGACCACACCTTTGTATGGATAATATGCTGACCTTTCCCCCTTTATATTTAAGCCAAGATATTTTTTTGTATTTGAGCTCCTTGTTTCAATGTATTAATAAATCAATGTTATCTTCCTACATGATCTTTATTGACATTGTTTATCAAGAGGCTTTACAACTACTGTCAACTGTCAAAAAATTCCCATAAAATAATGATGCTTACTTTATATTTAAGAGTCTCTGTGTGATGTGATGGTTAAGCATTGGTGTACTAATGGAAATGCTGGCAATTCAAACCCAGACAGATGCAGCTTGAAAGAGAGGCTGAAATCTGCTTTCAAAGGTCACAGTCTTGAAACACCCTGTGTTCAATTATACTCTACATAAATGGGGCTGCCTCCAACCAAAATTGACTTGACAAATAACAGCACCAACTTTATATACAGTAATGCTTTTTATACATAATCTTAGGAAAGGCTCATATCTATTCTGAGGTTCACAAATTTGTGTCTCTTGAAATGCAAAATTTCTACTGGAATATTATTTTAATCCCTTATGATCTGCTCCTTTTTTCTGTTGTATTAAGGAATCTAGTGAAAAAGGTTTCCTTGTTAGAATAAAAATGCTATATTCCATGTGGTTGAGAAGTCTCCTTAAGTATAAGAAACTAATAGAATATGTGAATCCTCATTTACTTTGTGTTTCTATACTTACACATGTGCAGACACAAAGAATAGGCTTATCTTTCAACAGCATTTATCTTCTCTTCATGTGATGAATTCAATTTTATTTATTTATTATATTAAAAGATCATTGTATTGGGGACTCTTCAGCTCTTATAACAATACATCAATTGTATCAAGCATATCTGTACATATGTTGCCATCATTATTTTCTAAACATTTATTTTCTATTGAGCTCCTCCTTTTTCTTCCTCCCCCTTACCACTATCGTGACCCCTTGATAAATTATAAATTATTATTTTCATATCTTACACCGACTGCCATCTCTCTTCCCCCATGGTTTCTGTTGTTTGTCCCCCTGGGCAGGTAGGTAGTGGTGGTGGTGATGTGTCTATCACTGTGATCAATCTCCCCTTCCTCTGCTAGCCTCCCCACCTTCCCTGGTATTGCTACTCCCATTCTTGTTCCTGGATTACTTGTGTCTTGAGCTCTTATCTGATAAGACCAATATCGCAGTAAAAGGCAGTACTGGAGTCTTAATAGTTGGGAGGAGGAAACCACAAAGAACCTGAGGAATAGTGTGTGTTTCATCAGTGCTTTACTACACCCTGGCTCACTTGTCCCTTCCTGGTGACCCTTCTGTGAGGGGATGTACCATTTACAGATGGGTTTTGGGTCTCTGCTTCAATCCCCCTTCATTCTGAACAATATTCTGTTGTTTTTCTTCTTCTTCTTTGTTTGTTTGCTTATTTGTTTTGGGTTTCTGATGCCTGACACCTGACCCCATCAACATCTCATGAACGTTCAGGGTAGTGTTCTTTTTGCACGTGGGCTTGTTGCTTCTCTGCTAGATTGGTGCTTATTTAACTTCAAGACCACAGATGCTATATATTTTGATAGCCGGGCACCATCAGCTTTCTTCCCCACATCTGCTTTGCATGCATCTAGTCTTCAGTGATTGTGCCTGGAGGGTGATCATCACAGGATGCCAGGTTGTTAGAACAAAGTGTTCTTGCATTGAGGGAGGGCAGGAGCAGAGGTCCATCCATTACCTCAGTGTATTGACGTTTAAAAAAGCTGTGGATACTGCCCAGTTTTTATCACATTGCTGTAAGTATCCAACTTACCAAAGCCACAGACTGTTGGATGTGTACAATTAAGAACTCATGTCATGGACATTTTTAGGTGTTTTTCCCATGATCTTTTCTTCAGAAAACAATTGCAGCATGTTTTTTGGAAATTTAGATCTCACTCTGATTTTAGCTTATCTTTGGTTAACATAACAGCATAGTTTAGCATGTTGTTGCTGTTCTTACGTGCGATTGAGTGGGATTGCACCCATACTGACCCCACGCAAAGCAAAGGAAACACTACAGGGTTCTGTTTAATTCTCACAATTTTACCTATGCTTAAACTATTGATCAGCTACTGTGTCAATTCCTCTCATTGAGGTTCTTTCTCTTTTTTGCTGCCCTTCTATGTTACCCAAAGCTATGTCCTCCTCCAGGTATGTGTCTCTCCTAAGAATGTATAGGAAGTATGCAAGAGAAAGTCTTACCATCCTTGCCTTTAAGGATCACGCTGGCCTTACTTCTTCCAATAGAAATTCATTTGGCCTCTCACCAGTGCATGGCACTGTCAATATTCTTCTCCACCACACAATTCAAACACATTGATTCTTCTATAGTCTTCTTGTTGTTTCAAGTTTAAATTTTTAAACAGTTTTATTGGCAGATTATCCACATATCATATAATTCAATTGTCCATTCATATCAAGAATATCTATACAATCTTTACCACAGTCAATTTTAGAACATTTTCTTTCTTCCTTCCCCCTATGATTAAATCGCCTGTAAAATGAGTTGTGCAATCACAATCAGTTCTAGTGCTCACTCCCCAAATCCCCTCACTCTCCTCATTCCCCCTTCCATCCTAACATCCCCCCGCCCCCCTAAATCCCTTGCATCAGCTTTCATCTGTATGCATCCATTCCTTCTGTGGTTCACAAACTGGTACACCCAAGAAAAACAAAAGAGAACAAAATGAAATAAAACCACAAAACACTTTTCATAAGCCTAGCTCACATGCATCAATATACCTACAAAGCTAAAACTCAAAGCAAATATACTTTTTGAACTTTCTTTTTTTTTAACATTTTATTAGGGGCTCATACAACTCTTATCACAATCCATACATATACATACATCAATTGTATAAAGCACATCCGTACATTTTTTGCCCTAATCATTTTCTTTTTTTTTAAATCTTTTTATTGGGGCTCATAAGGCTCTTATCACAATCTGTGCATACATCAAATGAGCAAAGCACCCTTATACATTCGTTGCACTCGTCACTCTCATAATTCAACTTCCTCTTGGGTTCCTGGAATCAGCTAGGTTTCCCTTTTTTTTTCCCCATCCACCTCCCTCCCCGATCCCACCCCTGGTCCCTTGATAGTTTATAAATAATTATTATATCTTATCTTACACTCCCCGGCGTCTCCCCTCACCCGCCTCCCCCTTGACAATCTCCCAGAGAGGAGGTTGCACATAGATCTCCGAGATCGATTCTCCCTTTCTACATGCCCTTCCCTCCTGGTGTCGCCTCTCCCACCGCTGGTGTTGAAGGGTTCATCTGTCCTAGATTCCCTGTGCCTCCAGATCCCCACTGCACCGCTGTACATCCTCTGGTACAACCAGGTACGCAAGGCAAGGTAGGATTGGGGTCAAGATAATTGGGAGGGGAGGAAGCGTTCAGGAACTAGAGGAAGGTTTTGAGTTTCATTGTTGTTACACTGAACCCTGTGTGGCCCATCTCCTCCTCCCTACCCCTCTGGAAGGGGTGTTCAGCTCTCTACAGGTGGGCATTGGGTCCCCATCATGCACTCCCCCTCTTTCACGGTGATGTGATTCTCACCACCACCCCATCTTTGATGTTGGAGACCTGGTCTCCTCTGTCCTTCATGGTCACCTATGTTGGTGTGCTGCTTCCGTGTGGGCTCGGTTGCTTCTGGGCTAGATGGCCGCTTGTTTGCTTTCAAGCCTTTAAGTCCCCAGACGCTATATCTCTCAGTAGCCGGGCACCATCCGCCTTCTTCACCACACTTGCTTATGCACACTTTCGTCTTCAGCCATTATGTGAGAAAGGTGATCACACAATGATTGTTTTTGTTCCTTTGTATCTGCTACATGGTCCATTCAACACCTTGTGTTCGCTTAGGCCGTGTGCTTCTTCTCTGTGGGCTTTGTTGCTTCTGAGCTAGATGGCCGCTTATTTGCCTTCAAGCCTTTAAGACCCCAGACGCTATATCTTTTTTTGATAGTCGGACACCATCAGCTTTCTTCACCACATTTGCTTACACACACGGCTGTCTTCAGTGATCATGTCGGGAAGATGGGTATCCTGCAATGGCTGCTTAGCAGGGCGAGGTGCTATTGTATTGGGGGATTATGCATGAGGAGGCCCAATGTCCATCTGCTACCCTACTACTGAACCTATAAATATATGTATATAAATCTATTGCCCCCATAAACATAAATATATTTACATATGTACATGTCTGTATTTAGGCTTCTCTGTGTGCACTTTGCCTCCTACTCCTTTCCTCTATTTCCTTTCGCTTTCCTCCTGACCCATTACCATGTTTGGCCTACATTCTGTATTCAGTAGTTCCTCTCAGTTACCTTGCTCTTGGTCACTCCCTTCCAGTCCTCCCCTCCCCTCCCTCCTCTGGTTTTGAACCATTCGCTGTTCCCTTGTTTCTGTGTTGGGCGACACCTCCTCCCTTCCCCTACCTCCCACGCTCTCATGTCCCTCCAGGACCGTTGGTCCTGTTGTTTTCTTCTCTCATTATTTGTCCAGCCTATCTTGTCTAGGTGGACCTGCTGACATAGTAATATGTGCATACAAATCGATATGACTTTGACTGTACCCAAGTGGCCCATAAGAACATGGCTTTGACAGAAGCAACATCGACACGCTGATAAGCAGAAAAGCCACTAACATACAAAATTTACAAGGTAAAAAACAAAACAAATTTAAAAAGACTAAGCAAAAAGATATGAAATATTGAAAGAAAAATTGCTAGTAGTTCAAGGTCCTTTCGTTGGCCTGTAGACCATCCTTTATACTCCCTCGGGCTCCCTTTGCTCTGCTTCCTCCGCAGCTCCATTGCACGCCCCCAGTGTTTGCCTCAGTGTGGCGGGGTCAGCTCAGTCGCCCATCCCCCATTGTGTCTCAGGTGCTGTCCCATGTAGGGCCATGTGTTGGTGCAGGATGTCGTATCTCGTAGTGTGGTCAGCTGAATGGTCCTCTCTGTATGACGGGCCCTTCTAGCTGGTCTATCGACTTTGGGCTTGGTGGACCCAGGTGTACTCCACTACGTCCTTTCTCCTTTGGTTTCAGCTTCCTTCTGGATGTGGTGTGGTGGGTCAGTTCCTTTCCCACTCCAGACGATCTATTTTTGTTTTCTGTGGTATTCCCATTCGAGTGTGGGGGTCAGCCTAATTCTGGTTTGGGCCGGCTTGTCGTCCAGCCTCTTTGTGTAGACCTCTGTACTTTGCGTTGCCCTCCTTGTTTGGTGTGTCGTGTTGGGGTCCGTATGCATGTTCCAGATCTGTGGGGACACAACCGATACTCTCCCCCGGGTGGGTTAGTACCCTGCTCCCCCCACCCCCATACCATCCATTCAGATTCTTCCCCTCCCGGTTCTCCCTCTCTCCACCCCACTACTCATTCTTTATGCTGGGCTCTCATGTACCTCCCTAGGTGTGGCCTGTCCTCCCTCCAACTACCTATGCTTCCTCCCGTTTATTGTGGGATGGATGTTTATTTTTCTATTTCTGTCATGCTGATTGTACTTACCTCAGTGGACTCATGTTGTACCTGTCCCTTTGGGTCTGGCTTACCTCGCTTAACATAATTCCTTCCAGCTCTTCCCATGAAATAACGTGTTTCATGTGCTCATTGGTGCTTTTCAGTGCTGCATAATACTCAATTGTGTGTATGTGCCAAAGTTTGCTAATCCACTCGTCTATCGATGGAAACTTAGGCTGTTTCCAAGTCTTTGCTATTGTGAATTGTGCCGCAATAAACATTGGAGCGCATATGACTAGTCGTGTTTTATTTGCTGCTTCAACCGGGTATATGCCCAGTAGAGGGATGGCTGGGTCGTAAGGTAGATCAATTTCCATTTTCTTTAGGTATCGCCAGATTGCTTTCCACAGTGTCTGTACAAATCTGCATGACCACCAGCAGTGGAGGAGGGTTCCTACTTCACCACAGCCCCTCCAACACTTGTTGCTCTCTGATTTACTGATCTGGGCTAGCCTCAAGGGTGTTAGGTGGTATCTCATGGTTGTTTTGATTTGCATTTCTCTTATGGCAAGGGACTTCGAGCACTTTCTCATATATTTATTGGCCATATTGATCTCCTCTCTAGTGAAAGTTCTTCTCATTTCTTTTGCCCACTTCCTTAGGGGATTAATTGTTTTCCTCTTTTTTCAGGTCACGATGGTGTTGTAGATTTAATAATGAGCCCTTTGTCTGACGTGTCATTACTAAAAATCTTCTCCCAGTCTGTGGGTTGCCTTGTCACCCTCTTGGCAAAGTCTTTCGAGGTGCACAGGTGTTTTATTCTTATTAGATCCCATTTGTCGATTTCCAGATCACCTGTGTGTGTCCCCTTCCCTGTTGCAGTGAGCCTATGTGCTCCCTGGGCCAGTGCTCTGAGATTAGTCCCGATTCCCTCCTTAATGGTCCTGATGGTTTGGGGTTTGACTTCTAGATCTGTGATCCACCTTCAGTGTATTCTTGTGCATGGGGTGAGGTAGACGTCTTGTTTCAACTTTCTACATGTGGATATCCATTGTTTCCAGCACCACTTATTAAAGAGAGCTTCTGCTTCCCACTTGACGTTTTTGGGACCCTTGTCGAAGATCAGGTGTCTATATGCTGATGATTTTACTCCTGGGCTTTCTATTCTTTTCCACTGGTCTGAGTGTCTATCATTGTGCCAGTACCATGCTGTTTTGACCACTGTAGCTGTGTAGTAGGCATTAAAATCAGGTAGGGCGAGTCCTCCAATTGTGTCCTTCTTCTTGAGGAGTTCTCTGCTAATTCTGGGTTTCTTCCCTCTCCATATGAAGTTGGTGGTCAGTTTTTCCAATTCTTTGAAGAAGGTTGATGGTAATTGGATTGGTATAGCATTGAACTTGTAGAGTGCTTTAGGAAGAACTGTCATCTTTACTATGTTCAGCCTACCTAACCATGAGCAGGGGAGGGTCATCCATTTGTGAAGGTCACTTTTGGTTTCCTGTAATAGGGTTTTATAATTATGCTTATAAAGGTCTTTAGTATTTTTTGTTAAATATATTCCTAGATATTTCAGTTTGTCCTTGGCTACTGTGAAGGGTACTTCCCTCTTAATCGCCTCTTCCCTGGCCCTGTCCGATGTGTATAGAAACCCTACGGACTTCTGTTTATTGATCCTGTATCCTGCTACTCTTCCGTATTCCTCTATTGCTGTAAGTATTCCAACTGTGGAGTTTTGGGAGTCTTCAATGTATAGGATCATGTCATCTGCAAATAACGATAGTTTCACCTCCTCCTCTCCCAACTGGATCCCTTTGATGTCCTTCCGCTGTCTTATGTTGTTAGCCAGAACCTCCAAAACGATATTGAATAGAAGAGGGGACAGGGGGCATCCTTGTCTTGTACCCTTTTTCACTGGTATTGTTCTTGTCTTTTCTCCATTGACTATGATGTTGGCTGTTGGTCTTTCATAGATAGCTTGTATGAGCTTGAGGAACTTACCTTCCAATCCTATCTTCATGAGTGTTTTGATTAGGAATGGATGCTGCATGTTGTCAAATGCTTTTTCTGCATCTATGGATATTATCATATGGTTTTTATTCTTTTTCTTCTCGATGTGGTGTATGATATTGATGGATTTTCGGGTGTTAAACCATCCCTGCATCGCTGGGATGAATCCTACTTGGTCGTGGTGAATGATATGTTTGATGTTCCTTTGTATTCTATTGGCCAATATTTTGTTAAGGATTTTTGCATCTATGTTCATTAGAGATATTGGTCTATAATTCTCTACACCTGTGGGGTCTTTTCCCTGTTTGGGTATCAAAGTAATGCTGGCTTCGTAAAATGAGTTTGGGAGCTTGCCGTTCTTTTCTATGTTCTGGAATACTTTGTGGAGGATCGTTGTCAGCTCTTCCCTGAATGTTTGGTAAAATTCTGCTGTGTAGCCATCTGGCCCTGGGGCCTTTTTCCTTGGTAGGTTTTTGATGACACTCTCTATTTCTTCCTTCGCTATGGGTTTGTTGAGGTTCTTGATCTCTGTCTCAGATAATCTAGGGATAGATTGTTTTTCTAAATATTTATCCATGTCTTCCAGGTTTCTGAATTCATTAGAATACAAACCTTCATAGTACTTTGTGATTATCCTTTTTATCTCATTGGGGTCTGTTGTTATTGCCCCCGATTCATCCCTCATCCTGGCTATTGATGATTGCTCCTTTCTATCTTTGGTAAGCTTTGCCAGGGGAGTGTCAATTTTATTAATTCGTTCATAAAACCAGCTTCTAGTTGCGTTAATCCTTTGCATTGTTCTTTTGTCTTCCCACTGGTTTAACTCCGCCCTGATTTTTATTATTTCTTTTCTCTTGCTATTGGAGGGGTAGTTCTGTTGACTCTGTTCTAGTTGTTGTAGGTTTTGTCTTAACATATCTGTCATACGCCTTTCTTCTTTTTTCATATATGCATTCAGTGATATCAAGCTACCTGTGATAACTGCCTTTGCAGTGTCCCATAAGTTTTGATATGTTGTATGCTCATACTCATTAGTTTCTAGAAACTTCCTGATATCCTCTCTGATCTGGACCTTAACCCATTCATGTCGCAGGAGATCGTTGTTTACTCTCCAATTGGTGGCCCTTGCTTTTCTGGGTGCCCTCCTATTAATCTCCAGCTTTATGGCATGGTGGTCTGAGAAAGACGTCTGGATAATATCTATGTGTTTGAATTTACTCAGGCTGGCCTTGTGTACCAGCATGTGATCTATCCTTGAGAAAGATCCGTGTGGATTGGAGAAGAATGTGAAACCTTTTGCTTTTGGATGAAAGGCTCTATAGATGTCTATCAGGCCCTGTTGCCTAATTACATTGTTTAGCTCTCTGGCCTCTTTGCTGAGCTTCTTTCCCTGTGACCTGTCTTTCTCTGATAGTGGAGTGTTGAAGTCCCCCACTATTATTGTTGTTTCCGTGATTTCTTCTGTCATATTTTTAATAGTTTGTTTGACGAAATTTGCCATGCCATTATTAGGTGCGTAAATATTCAGTATGCTAAGTGCTTCCTGGTTTACTGAGTCTTTGAGCATTATGTAATGTCCCTCTTTGTCTCTTTTTATGTTTTGGATCTTGAGATCCATTTTGTCAGAGATTAAGATAGCCACTGCTGACTTCTTGGAGTTACCATTTGCTTGGTAAACTTTCTGCCAGCCCTTTATTCTCAGCATATGCTTGTCTGCTCGCTTGAGGTGTGTCTCTTGCAGGCAGCAGAGTGATGGGTTATGTTTTTTAATCCAATCCTCCAGCCTCTTTCTTTTAACATATGAATTGAGCCCATTTGTATTCAGAGTGATTATTACAATCTCTGGCTTCATGGTTGCCATATTCTGTTTTGTGTTTTGGGTCTTTGCCTATCTTCCTTCATATCAGTGTACTGCGTTTGAGTGAAGGGTTTCTATCCTGTCCTCTTTTCCATCTGAGACCGTGTTGTCCTGGTACGTGTTGCTGGCATGTTGGCTTCTAGATGGAGATGGGCTATATGGTGGTCTCCTGGTGGTTCTAGTCGGAGCTTGATCTTCTGGCCATAGTGAGTCAGCCAGTATGTTCTGCACGGTCGGGTGACTTGCAGTATATTTTTTGAGTTCTTCCTTGTCCTGGAAGACCCTTATCTTACCCTCTATCTTAATGGACAACTTGGCAGGGTATAGGATTCTGGGGGAGGCATTTTTATCTTTCAGTTTTTGGAAGATGTTGCTCCATTCTCTCCTCCTCTTCATGGTTTCTTTTGATAAGTCTGAGCATATTCTTACCTGCGCTCCTTTGTATATGACTGTCTTCCTTTCTCTTGATGCTCGTAAAATTTTCTCTTTTTCCTCTAAGTTGGATAATTTTACAATTATATGTCTTGGAGTGTTCTTCTTGGTGTTTAGCTTAGCCGGCGTCCTCTCTGCTTCCTGTATGAGAGTCGGATTCTCCTTTGTTAGGTTTGGGAAATTTTCTTCCAGAAATTCCTTTGCTATCTTGGCAGTCGATTTGTGTGTTATGTTGTGTTCCGGTAGACCGATTATTCGAATATTATTCCTCTTCATAGCATCTGTCATTGATCTCAGGCTGTCTTCTATTTCTTTAATTTTCCTATCTGATTGTTTTTCTCGCTTGCTTCATTTGGTTTGAGCGTCCTCGAGTTCACTGATACGGTTCTCAGCCTCCTCAAGCCTAGATATAGCTTCTGTGACCTTTTGTGTGGCCTCTGCTACCTCCTCTGTTAGTTTCTGCAGTTCCTTTTGGTGGATAGTATTCATCCCCTCTATTGTGGACTTCATCCCCTCTATTGTGCATTTCATCCCCTCTATCGTTGCATCCTTATTTTGGTTTGCTTCTCTAAGCTCCTGTATTACTGCAAGCAGAGTTCTGAAGATTTCCTTTTGTGGCCGATCTATATCTGTTTCTCTATGAGTGACGTTAGGTCTGTTAAAGTGCCTCGTTTCTCTGGTTTTTTTGTTGGGAGTGATGTGGTCTGTTGATTTTTCCTTGATCCTTTCATAGGCCCCATGCTTCTGGGGGACAGGAGTAACCTTATTGTGTGGAGGCTCAGGCCACTGTGCCGTCTCCTGTGGTGGCTGGGGCGGGCTGAGGCCGGCTTAGGGCTGGCACTGGGGACCCCACAGGGCCCCCAGGTGGTGAGAGCTGGCTGGAGCTCACTGACGGCTCCTCAGGGACTGCAAAGACGAGTCCCAGGCTCCACTGCAGGTGGAATGTTTGATCTGCCCGGGCTGTGAGCGGGCACGGGGAGGCCCCTCAGACAGCTGTGCAGACAGTGGCGCGACACTGCAGGGAACAATGGTGTTCGCTCTCTGCCCTGCTCTGAGCTCAGAACCCCGCGGACCGTAGTGGCTTGGCGCGAAACCGCAGGGGGTAATGGCGCCGGCAAAGGAGGCTTGGCGCAAAACCGCAGGGGGCAATGGCGCCCTTCCTCCGCTCAGGCTCAGAGTCGTGGCCGCCGGGGTCCCCGCAGCACCCTGTGGAGGGCACCTACTCTTGTGCCTTGCACAGGGAGGGGCCCTTGGCGGGCAGACTCAGCAGCGCGGGCCGCTGTGCTCCGCGGAAGCTCAGGGTCCAGGACAGGCGCGGGTTGGGCTATGGCTCCCGTTGGCGGGAAGTGCTCAGCGCAGGGTCCCGGCCAGGAGTGGAGCTGGCACTAGGCTGCCAGGGCCGGGCGGGGGCGGGCGGGGGTGGGTGGCCGGCGCATGGAGGGCAGGTGGAGAGGTCCGCGGCAGCGGTGCGGGTGGATGGTCCCCCGTGGGGGTCGCCAGACAACCCGCGGGTCCGCTCTTCTGAGCTTGGATGAATGGAGGGAGGGACGTGGGCCCGAGGGCAGATCGCTGCCCTGCGGGGAGAGGGGAACTGCGGGAGAGGAAAGCTTCTCTCCCAGTGGGGATCTGCGAGTGGGGAGTAGGCTGCTGGTGTAGGGGAGCGTGACCTGCTGCGCCTGTCTAGGCAGGGCAGGCAAGCGGCTCTGGGCTGGGGTCCGGTTTGGGGATGGAGCCTAGGCCGGTCGCCAGTGAGCTCACGGCAGCTTAGTGACCAGAGATGTCCCAGGAGTCCGGTCCTCTTTCACCTAGACCCCTGCTCAGGACAAATACGTGGGGTGGGACTGGGGTGCTGTCCCTGGGGGATATTTCACTCACCAGACTCTTACTATGCAGCTACCTGGTCGCCAATCCCGCTTTGTTTGGAGGAGCTCTCAGAGTATGCGGGTGTCCCTGTCGGCCATCTTCCCAGACCCCTTTTTGAACTTTCTAATGCATCCCAAAAGAGCTCTGGGAGTGCTAAGGTAAGTGTTGAACTGTTAACCCCCAAGGTCAGTGGTTCAAACCCCCAGACACTCTGTGGGACAGATGAGATTATTTGTTGCTTCAAAACCTCAGAAACTCCTATATAAGATCATTATGAGTCAGAATCAACTCAGTCGCAGTGGGTTTTTTGTGTTTTTTTGGGGGGTGGGGGGTTGTTTAGTAATGTACTCCAGCCTGAGCTGTCATTATTAGCCAATGACAATGTCACCTTGAACCCCGTGGTTTTGTCTGCCTTAGCTACAAGCATGCACTCTTGTTTTGTTGCTTCTGGTGTTTTTTTGTTTCGTTTTATTAAATCATTTTATTGGGGACTCATACAATTCTTATGACAATCCTTGCATTCATCCATTGTGTCAAACACAATTGTACATTTTTTGCAAGGATCATTCTCAAAACATTTGCTTTCTACTTGAGCCCTTGGTATCAGGTCCTCGTTTCCACCTGCTCCCCTTCCCTCATAAACCCTTGATAATTTATAGATTATTATTATTTTGTCATATCTTACACTGTCCAATGTCTCCCTTCACCCACTTTTCTGGTGTTCATCTCCCAGGGAGGAGGTTATATGTAGATCCTTGTAATCGGTTTCCCCTTTCTACCCCACCTTCCCACCACCCTCCTGGTATTGCCACTCTCTCCATGGGCCCTGAAGGGATCATCCGTCCTGTATTCCCTGTGTTCCCAGTTCCTATCTGTACCAGTGTACACCCTTTTGTCTAGCCAGATTTTAAGTTAGAATTGGGATCATGATAGTTGAGGAGGGTGGGGGTGAGAGGAAGCATTTAAGAACTAGAGGAAAATTGTGTGTTTCATCATTGCTACCCTGCACGCTGATTGGCTTGTCTCATCTCCATGACCCTAGTAAAGGGATGTCCAGTTACTGACCAGATGGGCTTTGCGTCTCCACTCTGCACTCATCTTCATTTACAATATGATGTTTTTGTTCATTGATGCCTGATCCCTAATCCCTTTGACACCTTGTAGTCACACAGACTGGTGTGCTTCTTCCATGTGGGCTTCGATGCTTCTGAGCTAGATTACCGCTTGTTTATGTTCAAGACTTTAGGACCCCAGATTCTGTATCTTTTGATAGCTGGTCACCATCAGCTTTCTTCGCCACATTTGCTTATACACACATTTGTCTTAAGCTTTCATGTGGGGAAGGTGTGCATCATGGAATGCCAATTTAATAGAACAAAGTGTTCTTGCACTGAGTAAATACTTCAGTGGAGGTCCAAAGTCCATCTGATGCCTTAATACTAAACCTATAAATATTTGAATGTAGATCTATTTCCCCACCATCCTATATAAATATACTTACATATGTACATGACTGCATTTACACCTCTATAAATGCCCTTTGCCTCCTAGTTCTTTTCCCTATTTCCTTTTACTTTCCTCTTGTCCCACTATCATGTCTAACCGTCATTTAGGTCTCAGTAATTTCTCTCAGTTATATCGCCCTTGCTGAATCCCTACCAGGCCTCTCACACCCTCCTTGCTACTAATTTTGGATCAGTCATTGCTCCATTGTCCCTGGGTTGGTCAACACCACCTCCTTACCCGTGCCTCCACCTCTCCCTTGTCTCCCCAGAACCATCGGTCTCATTGTTTTCTCCTCCAGACTATTCATTCAGCCTATTTTATCTAGATAGATATACAGAGATAATAATATGCACCCAAAAAAAGGCATAGCAAGAGAACACAATGATGGCAACAAAAAAAGTAAACCAATGACCCAGAAAATAATAAATTAATTAACAAATGAAAAGAAAACATTATTTTTTTTTTAAAAGAAAGAAATACCTGTACATAGATCAAGGTCTGATTTTTAACCTCTGGGCATGTCCAACAGTCAAGTGCCACACTCTGGCCCCAGAGTCTATCCTTTGCACTCTCTCAGGAGCTCCCTGCTCTGCTCCCCTTCATTGCTCTGTCGCATGCCTTTACTGATTTGCTTCGGTGTCACGGGGTCAGACCGGGCCAATCCTGACTGACATTAGTCTCCAGTGTTGAACCCCAAATGCCCATGGGTCATCGAGGAATGTTGTGTCTCATAGTGGGATCCGCCATATGGTCCACTCTATGCATTGGCTGTTCAGAGTGGGGATCTCATTCTCCAGGCCTGGTGGGTCAGGATATGCTCCACTCTCTCTTCCTCTTACTCCCCATTCCTTTGTTCCCATGTGTCTGATCAGACATGTCCCTCTCCCCTAGCTGAAGTTTCAGTGCCGTCCTCTAACGTAAATTCTTCTCAGGGAGGGGCAGTTGTCCACATAGCTGGTATGGGGAACAACAAAGTTACATTATCAATCTTCAATACTCAAAACAGGCTTGGTGAAACATATTTGCCTAATTCAATACATCTTTTCATCTCTTGATTGCTGCTTACATGAATTTCGATTTTGGATCCAAGTAAGACAAAAATCCTGACAACTCCAACCTTTTCTCCATTTACCATGATGTTAACTCTTGGTTCAGTTGTGAAGATTTTGGTCTTCCTTACATTGTGTAATTCATACTCAAGGCCACAATCCTTAAACTATATCATGAAGTGCTTCAAATCCGCCTCACTTTCAGCAAGCCATATTACATCATCTGCATATCACCAGTTGTTAATAAATCATCCTCACATCCTGAAGCTGCACTCTTCCTAATAAACCCAAACTCTCAGATGATTTGATCAGCATAGAGATTGAACAGATATGGTCTACCCAGAACTAGACAGTCATAGTAATCAGTTAAAATATTCATGGAAATATTATTTATTTTACCTCACAAGAAGCAACAAGAGCTTAATATGTTGCCATATTGCTTCTTGGTTGGTGTCCTCACTTGCAATATTCTGCATTGGCTGGGTGATTTATCCTTATTCATCTTTTCACTGCAGGTAAAGTATCCCATTCCTTTAGACTATTTAGAAAATAATCATTGTATTTGGCATATTAAAAATAGGTGGTTTCTCTGAACATATTATGTCCATCTTAAAAAAAACAACCATTTCTGCTTCTGCTGAACTTAGGGCAATTATTCTGACAATATTTAACTCTTTGAACACTTTCAGGGATTGCATAACTCACTCATAATATCTGATGTGTATTTGAGTGTAATACAAAGCTGAAACACATGACAACATGCCACCGCTGATACTTTGTCCGTTTTTCTCTTTAAGTTGTATGTTTGATTTCTGAAATGACAAACACAAAGGAATAAAAATGTGGCATTTCATCCAAAGTATAATGAGTTCATGGATTGAAAGTTATAAATATTATAAGCAAAGTTCTGTCTAATTTTCATACTTATGGATGAAATGAACCTCACTACAGACACTTAGAATATGCTGTGGAGCATACGGGTGTTACAAAAGATTAAACAATATAAGTTTGTGATTTCTTAAAGACAACTTTGATTACAAGTGCCGTTTAAACCACCAGTTTACCAAACTCAACAAAAATAGATTCTGCTAAACTGGTATTAGCAGGCTAAATTTCACCACTGCTCAATTCTGCTAAACTGGTATTAACAGGCTGAATTTCACCACTGCTCCTTCAGGTATAGTACAGGAGCGTCAAAAATGAGTAAGGTCCTCAACAAAATGGATTGACACATTGGCTGCAACAATGGGCTCAAGTATAAGGGAAATTTTGAGGATGGTGCAATCCCAGGCACTGTTTTAGTCAGTTGTACATATGGTCACGATGAGCCAGAAAGTGATTCAACAGTACCTAAAAGCAAAAAAAAAAAAAAAAAACCTTACTGCCTCTGAATAATTGCTGACTCATAGAGAGCGTCTGTGTGTTTCTGAGACTGAAAGTGTTTACAGTACTAGAAAACCCTGTCTTTGTCCCACGGAGCTACTAGTGGTCTCAAACTGCCCACCATGTAGATCATAGCCCAGTATATAACATCACTACTAGGGCTCCCCATAGACATAGAGAAGGGCTTATGTGGAGGAATTGGCTCATACAGTTGCAGATATAAATGAATCAAAGGTAGGTGGTAAAATGGTAGCTTGTTGAGGATGTCCATTAACAGCAGATAGTAAATCAGGCCACTGACACAAGTACAAAGAATCAAGTAATGAGCCAGGTGTAGGATGTAGACTCTGCAACAAACAAGACACTTTCCCACAGCTTCCACTTTGTCTTCTTTACTTTGGGTATGTTGTCAGGAGAAACCAGTCCCTGGAGAAGGACCTCATGATTGGTAAACCAGAGAGGCAACACGAGAAGCAGACCCTCAATGAGCTGGGTTGACACAGTAGCTGCAACAGTTGCAAGGATGGTGTATAACTGGGCAGTGCTTCATTATGTTTTACATAAGGTAGCTATGAGTGGAACCTGACTCATGTTTATAAGGCAGCTAACCACACCAGCTCCTAATGATATTACTCCACATCCTACTTTGGTGAGAAATGACTGGGATCTTAAAATCTTGTGAGGCACCATGAACGAAAATATTGGCATGTACAAACTGTAGCAAAAGAGAGAGATGGAAACAAATAACTCAAATATGTCTGAACTCTGTACAAACCACTGCCTTAATGTGTGAGTCCAGGTAGACTAAAGAAACAAATTCATGGGCACATATATGTGTATAAGAAAGAGATTTATATACAACAGCAATTGAATATTGAGAAAGCATCCCAGCTCAGTCCAGATCAAGTCCATAGATCTGATATTAGCTCATATGTCCGATACCAAACTATACAATCATCTTCAGACTCACAAAACACATACAATGACGCCGAATGTAGGAAGATCACAGGTCAGTGGGTAGAAAGTCTTTGGATCTAGTGGCATTGGAGCTGGCAAGGGTCTCAGCACTGGCAGGGGTCTCTGCATCAGGGTGGGTCCATGTGTCTTGTAAGCTGCTATCTCTCCCTGGGTGTGAGCAGAGAGTCTCCCATCTTCAAGGAGGAAATAGCAGATTTCCCAGAATCCTCAGGAGAAGGCCACACCCACACAGAGGCCTCATTGGCTAAGACCTGATAGACTCGACCCCTACACTCTTAATCCTCAAACTGACAAATGGTTAGATATCTACTACACTTACGAACAGAACTAGGTGGTATCCAAGCGCCATTATCAACTCTTCTGCCTAGAGAAGCAACAGACAGAGCGGGAGAGGGGGAATGCGAGACAACACTCAAATTCCTAAAAAAGTCTAGGCTTAATTGTCTACTAGATACAAAAGGAAACCCTGAGATTATCACCCCAAGAAACCTTTTAAACTTGTGACTGAAACCACTCCCGATGATTGCCATTCAGTCAAAGGACAGAGTGACTCGTTTAATAAGTAATCCCCTTCAAGAGTAATGTCTTCCTCTAAGCAAGCATCTAAAGTAGCTAGAGTAGTCAGTTTACCCTAGATAAACATGAAAAGCTAAGGAAAAGCAAGGAATATAGCTATATTAATGGAAAAAGAATAATCATAATGGAAATAATAAGAATGTGCACACATTGTGAAATGGGTACCCAATGTCATTGCATAATATGTATAGAAGTTGTTAATATAAAGCCAAATTTGTTCATTGTTTTCTCCAGAATCTCAATGAAATACTAAATAAAGTTATAGGGTTTGTTAAATTTGGTTTTGTTTAATTCTAAGGAAAAATTATTAATGATTTTTTTCCTTTCAAAAGGAGTAAATACCTGCTATTTCACTGGACTTTGTAAATATTTAGAAAGTTGAAGCCACAGTGATTATTTGTAAAAGTGGACATTATAATTCAGTAATTACATGCTATTTACTTTCTTCATTGACTAAAGAGATACTCAAAAATACAATATGAAAATAGTCTTCTCTATAAGTTCAAGGTAATAACATTCCTTGGATTTAGAAATACTAATTTTATTGTTGATATAATAAATATTAATGACATTTAATTAAGTTGTTTTATAACTACCAATAATATACCTATACAATGCATTATTTAACTATAATTTATTCATCCATGTACTTATTGTGTGTGACTACTCTGGAATAGGGAATCCATGAGGTACTAGAGATTTAACTGTGAATAAAAGAGTGCCTGCTCTCCTGTAAGCTAGTGCTTTATCATCAGGATAGCTAAGTGAAAAGCCTCATTACATTGCAACTAGCATCTTCAGAGAAAGAATGTCATTAAAATAGTAAAGATGAAATATTCAAATTTTCCATAATCGTAATATTTTCAAATTCCGGCCAAGAAAATAAATAACCCCAAACAAGTTTGGGAAACAAAGGCCAGGGAAATAAATAACCATAAA
Organism: Tenrec ecaudatus; assembly: GCF_050624435.1. NCBI lineage: Eukaryota > Metazoa > Chordata > Mammalia > Afrosoricida > Tenrecidae > Tenrec > Tenrec ecaudatus. The sequence goes on from NC_134531.1 coordinate 240,972,029, forward strand.
ACAAATTTGGGAAGCATATTACAGAATAATGATTTGTTTTATGTTAATGGTTAATGTTTGTCATTTTCATAAGAATAGCATCATGTCATACTACAGAGTAACCACAATATCTCTATCATATATTAGCTAATCTTTTTTATATTAAAATAACATTTCTCATAGGGGAAATGTCCATTATTAGACAAATTGGAGGGATCTGATTCAAAGTTAATTTATTCCCAGAAATCACCAGTACCACCACAACAAAGTAAATATATATGAAAAATTTTCAAGGCAATGAATATTAAGTAATAAAGGACAGCAACCACACTCTAGAGCTGGGACTTCACATTCTATCCCTTTGCTTTCTTCAAACCATTGCCTTGAGGAGTTTTCAGGTTGACTCAGGGGAAGGCAGCTTATTTGAGGTTCCCAAGTGGCTCTTAGAGAGTTTTAGACCATAAACAGATGTAGTTACATGAACAGCTATTTTTCACAAAGGTGGAGATAATGTAATAGAGAAAAGTTTGTAATTTTAACAAATGGTGCTAAAATCACAAGATACACATTTGAATAATAATACTACCCGACATGATATATGTATGCTCATACTTACACTTATATTTTTTTATAACTGTATACAGAGTTGTTGTTAGGTGCCTGTGAATCAGCTCCTACATATAGAAACTCTGTGCACGATAGAATGAAACACTGCACTGTCCTGTACAAGCCTCACAGCTGTTCCTATACCTAAGTCAACTGAAGCAGTCACTGTGGGATCTGTCTTACCGAGGGTCTTCCTCTTTCGCTGCCCTTTTACCAAAAATAATGTCCTTTTACAGGGACTGGTCTCTTCTGACAATATGCCCAAAGTATGTAAGACGAAACATTTGTTTTCTTGGTCTTGCCATGCTTGCCTCTAAAGAGTATGCACGTGCACGTCCACACACACACACGCACACACACACACACACACATCAGTAAGGATCGGTTAATGGCTCGAGTTGGAGGTGATGTGATTGAAGAGAGTCAGGAACACGGAATTACATAGTGGCAAATTTTTTTGTATGTAGGATGAGTTTCTCATATTCATTAATTTGTTATTCAGTTGTTTTTATGTGTTAAGTATCATAAAATTGATGTCCTTAACATGTACAATTTTTGGTATGTTTGGTGTATCAGTTGTTTCTCAATAAATCCAATAAGGAAGGTCTATTAGTGAATGATACTTAGAAATCTTTGTAGTGGAATAATTTCATAAGCTCTCAAATAAAATATTAACTGTAAAATATTTATTAGCTTCAATACATTATGTTGCCTAAGTAAATAAGCTTTTACATTTGAAATAGCTCACATCTCCCTTATGATATTACAGAGTTTTAAAATTGCTGGTAGACTGACTTGTTCAACAAAAAAGATACGATTCTTTTCTAGACTGTTATCTCTCATTAACAGTAACATTGGAAAAATTATATAATACAGTTTTATTCTAAAGACAGTTTTAGTGGTGAATGAGGCCACTTTGATAGTGTCTGTGGGACCCAAGAGAATGCTTTTAGTTTGTACTTTCTAATTAATTAAGTTTAATGTGCCATGGACACATTGGCTATTTCCACATACTCAACATAAGAATTTGAAAATTCATTTTCTATTTTGTCTTCCTTCCTGAGATTTTTTTGTTATTGTTCATTTTTAGTTCTGAGAGATAATGAACTAAATATTTTATTCTAAATGGTGCATATTTTCTAACATTCTTATAACAGAAACAAAATATGTGGCTATTTTAAATTAAAGATTAAAAATGAGTAACACATGAGTTACTTATTTCTTTAAGTAAATACAAATTAATATGTATACTGTAGGAGGATGGCGGGCAGCACACTGGTTAAAGCAGTTGATGCTATGCCAAAGGGCAGCCTTTTCAACAAAGCTAGCAGCTGCTCTTGGGGAGAAAAGTACTGCAGCCTGCTTCTGTAAACATTATAACTTTGGGAAAACATGGGGGGCAGTTCTACTGTGACACAGTCCCAAAAAGTCACAAGGGGGTTGGTTTAGTTTGTTATACTGCAAAATATATAAACAGTTCAATCATTTTATTTGAAAGCCAAGATAATGTCTATGAAGTGTTATACTCCTGAGGTTTGGATTTTATAAATTTTTTGACAGACATTATCACTGCATGTCTCAAATTCTGAGTTACAAATCTCTGTTGATATAAGTGCTTCTAGGAGAGAACAAAAGAAGATGCAAACCCCCCCAAAACAGCATCACTTCGAAGTTCCTGTCAAATTTACATAAAATAATCCCCTAACACTTTGTATCCTAAACACACACACACACACACACACACACACACACATCCTCCCTTTCCCCCAAAAAACAGCAACACAAAAACGGGAAAGAAAAAACTATGCTGGCAAGCTTTCATAGTATGCATTTTCCCCACTAGGCAAGCATCAAGCATCTCGCTCTGATTTAATCCATTCAATGGCATGTCCTGGGAAAGTTCTCTGTGGTCACACTGAGTTTTTTTGTAAAAGCAGTTTCACTCAAACCTCATTTTGTGTGTGTGTGTGTGATGGCCAATTTAAGAGGACAGCACACGGCTGTGAAATTTGATTTCCTGCTTGGGAAGAAATGCTACAAAAACGGTTGGGATTGCTGTAAGCAAATCACTGAATGAACAGAACAAGCAGAGCCTGAGTATAGTTTAAGAGGTTTATTGGGTCCACACCCAGATTTGGCACTGAGGGAACCACACCAGACTGTTGAGTGCTGGGTGTGGACCCTGAGCTTCGATCGGGGACAAACTTTTAGAGGTCTACAGTTTATTGGGTCACACTGAAAGACTGCATTATCTCTTAGCTTGTGACAATGTGTGATTTTGTGGAGAAGCTGCAGGGCACAGGAGTGGAGCACCTTGCAGGTAAGCTGACCTTTGCACAAGTTTGGGGTTATCCTACTGTCTGCTGTTCTTATTGCAAACCCAGAACAATGTCCACTTCCTTGTCTGGGTGACGCTGACCATCCACATCAAGGTTACAAGGACGGCGCTATGGGAAAAACTCAAGTGTACAAGTGGTTTTCTGGTTTCTAAAAAGGCGAAAAGGAAGAACCCATTATAAGGATCTACATATAACCTCCTCTCTGGGGGATGGGCAACAGAAATGTGGGTGAAGGGAGACATCAGACAGTGTAAGATATGACAAAATAATAATAATTTATAAATTATCAAGGGTTCATGAGGGAGGGGGAGCAGGGAGGGAGGGGAAAAATGAAGAGCTGATGCCAGGGGCTCAAGTAGAAAGCAACTCTTTTGAGAATGATGAGGGCAACAAATGTACAAATGTGCTTGACACAGTGGATGTATGTACGGATTGAGATAAAGGTTGCACGAGCCCCAAATAAAATAAAATTTTAAAAGGTGAAATATTAATTGATGACACACCTCATTGTGGCCTTCCGTCAACTTCCCAAATGGGTGAAAATGTCAACAAAATTTGTGCTTGTGCTTGAAGTTCAACAATAGACCCCTGTGGACCATTGAAGGTAAAGGGGGTTATCTGGACTATCTTAGAGCTCTGTTCAGCCACTTTTAATGGAAGATTTGGGAGTGAGAAATGTCGTGGGGAAATTTGTGACTACAGTTCTGACTGACCAGGAATTAGAGCATCGAGTGGAAACATGCCTGCTTTGAAAGAACAGCTCTGAAGCGACCCAGACTCCACCAACCCCAAGGTCATTACTGGTGAAGAGACAAGGTGCAATTCTTCTGACCCCTGAAAGCAAACATCAAGCAAGCCTTGTCACCTAGCCTTTAAAGATGCTCAAGTGAAATCAAAGATCAAGGCGATGCGCTCTCTCTCTTTTTTTGATATGAGGGGGTTAGTCCATTTGGAGTTTATTCCACCAGATCAGGCCTTAATCAAGCTTTCTATTTAGAAGTTCTGAAGAGATTGTGTAACAGTGTGTAACAAAAAAAGGCCTGATTTGTGGTTGCTGGGGGACAGGTTTTGCCAACATGACAATGCACCTGCTCATGCAGTCATCTCTGTGCTCCAGCTTTCAGTGTGAATTAGACCTCAATATAAATGAGCAAAAGTGCATACATTTAGACCAATAAGCAACATCAAAATAAGTAGCAACAATATTAAAGTTGTCAAGGATTTTAATTTTATGTGAATCCAGAATTAGTGCCCAAAGCAGCAATCATGAAATTAAACAACGTTTTGCACAGGGCAGATGGGAAGAAATCGGTTACCAAATAAAAAGCATTGGGGAGATGACAAGAGGAGATCAAAATGATTAACCTGGATTGAATGTTTCAAACTAGTGAGCTGATCCCCACTGATTCACATTGAGCCTGATCTGATTTTTGACATTTTGCATCCATGTGTGCATGCATGTGTTTATGTGTGTGCATGCTGTGTTTCTGTGTGTGTATGTGTTCAGATTGGGGTTTATCTCAGATGTATTTTGTCATTGAGGCCGGCCCTCTTGAATTTTGGTTACTTAATTTTTTCTATTTTTTGTTAAATAAAACCCAGGATTGATGAACCTATAGATGGAGTAAAGGTGCCTGTGGCAGCAGTGGACTAGGGGTGGGGGTGGTATGCCGTAACTGTGTCAAGGGGTTTGAAAAGGAAGCGAATGTTCTGAAACTGATTGTGGTAGCAATTGTACAATGCTGCTTGATGTGATTGAACTATGAAATGATATGAAATAGTATAATCTCCCAATAAAAAGGCTTTAGTAAAATAAATAAATAAAACACATTTCTAAGCTTTTAGAAAACAAAGATGTCTCATAGAGCGATCTAAGGTGCACTTGCCCTAAGCCATGGTATTTTCAGCCACGTGACATGCAAATGAAACCTAGACAATACAGCAGAAAGACAGGAGAGAAATGAATGATGTCTTTGAATTATGGCATTGATGAAGAATGTTGAAATCACCAAGGACTGCTTGATCAACAAACAAATCTGTCTTTGAGGAAATAAAATATAACCAGAATATTCTAAGATGAGAAGATGTCAAGATTTAGCTTATTTAAATTTGAATGTGAAGTGAAGTTCTATTTAGTTTATTTGAATACTTCAAAATCTGTAAAACTCTACTCCAACGTATCAATTAAGTATATTTTCTAAAGGTTGTTTTGTAAAAACTATGAATGACAAAATTCTCCTTAATGTACAATATTCTTTACTTGAAAGTCTAGACTGATTCTTATATACTAATTAAAATGATAGAATTCATACAGTTTAAAGAGTCATGTAAGTAATCCTTGGATGTTAATAAGAAGATCAGCAGTTCAAGCTCAACATCTATTTACTCCCCAGGAGAACAAGGCAGTTTACTTTTGTAAAGTTTACGGTCATAGAAATCTGATGGGGAAGTTCTATTCTATCCCGCAGGGTAAGTGGACTCAACAACAGTGAAATAAAAATATACACATATAATTGAACTAACAAGTGTTCTGTAGAATTTCAAGCTGTTTCAATTTTCATAGAATTATTTTTTATTAAAATGTATACCTCAGAAGTTTAAGAAGTTAAATTTTAAGACTAATTTTTTTATAGTTTTTGCAATTTATTTTCAAACTATCAACAATGCATATTGTTGGTCAGTTTTCATTTTATTTTTACATATCTTTTAGTACAGGAAAACAATTATTCATTTGAAAATATTGCAAATAATCTTTGCTTATATTACCCTCAACATAAAATCGATAGTGTGGTAATAAGGTGTGCATTTCTCACAATGTTGTGAAAGATTCTTCTTAAAGATTCAGTACCAGCATAGACCATTTTATGATTTTTACATCACTCCAAATGTTTAAATTTTAATGTAAACTGCAATATGGGTATTAGATTTATGAGGACACTTTAAAATACATTTTTTCACTCCTCTGAATAACAATTCATTGGCTTTTCAATAACAACATTGACATAATATAATGTCGGTGTTGTTGTATTTCATAGCAGCAGATTGTGCTTACTGAACTCTCTACATTAGAATAAAGACACAACTTTTTTCTAGCAGTAAAACTTTTTAAATATTTCACTGGATATAATAAATTAACTAAAATGCAGAATAAAGAGAATGGTTAAGAAATTTGAAAGTTTAGTTACTAAACTTGAACTCATCAATAAGAGTATGCTAGACACATCAGATAAAAATAGAATTGGTATTGACATTAAATGTCATTTTTCCACCTGTGGTTCCAATAATTAAACTCCTTACCACCCCATTCAATGCCCAGCTATCATATATAGGATAATATGTAACTGCAACACAGGTAGCAAGTGAAATGTATCTGTGGAACAGTGTTACCAACTCATGCTACATACCAGTGCTGTCAACAGTGCAAACCTCTGAATCCAGTTAATGAATAGTTCTTCGGTCCCTAGTTCATGACGCAGTATAACATTTATGTTCACGCACATGAGTTGGGAAACATGTAGTAGGAGATTTAGAAGATATGGGTGGCAAGGCAGGTCAAGTAATACCGCCTAGCCTCAATTGCCCCAGCAGTGTCATAGGAGGAAACGATCTAGCAGGGTTCCTGTGAGCATTTCATAATTTTGTGATACATAATTTTGCTTAGAAAATTGACTGACACATAATGACTGGCACAAAATAAAACCCAATAAATATTAGGTTTTATGACTTATAATTATTAAATTTTCCCAGAGAATTAATGGTAAGGATTAAAAGAGCAATGGGGTACACACGCACGCACACACGTATATACACATATATTATATAAACACAAATACACAACACATCTCTATGTGTTTAAATGTACTTCACAGGTAATATATATTTTACTTGATCATGATATATACTGTACATTGTACAGAAAATTCCCATAATTATTTAATATATATCAGGCTGGACAAACTGGAAATTATCAGATATGGCTAGAGAAAAAAAAGACAGGAGAGCTTTAATTCTGAGTATTAACTAGAACGAAATCATAGCATTGAAGGCAGTGCTCCTCAACTTCCTAATGTCACGGCCCTTTAATACAGCTCCTCATGTTGTGGTGACCCGCCACCCATAACATTATTGTTGTTGCTAATTCATAACTGTAATTTTGCTACTGTTATGAATCAGGTGACCCCTGTGAAAAGGTTGTTCGACCCCCAAAAGGTGTAGCGACCCACAGGTTGAGAACTGCTTATTTAAAGGATTCCTTATTAAAAGATTATTTTCCATTAAATCTTAGTGATATAGAATCCAAAATAATTAAATCTTACAAAACCTCCTGTATGTTATCCTGATTAATTAAATTTATAAGAAAAGAGCCACCTCAATTTCTTAGTACTCAAAAGTACAAGCATAGGAATACACACACACACACACGTAATTGGTGATGCAATTGTTAATGTAAGCTAATTATGTTGCTAACTTCTAAGTATATTTGCCAGATGCTGCCATGCTGTGGGATAAAAAGCCAGAGATCTACCCTTGTAAATATAACATCCAGAAAACCCTATGGGGAAATTCTTCACTCATACATGCTGTCACTGTGCATTAGAAATAAACTTGATGGGACGTAACAGCAAATCAATCCTTCAATAATTCTATCTATTTATCCACATACCTACATATATATTATTCATTTATATGTATATGCATATATATATTTGAATGTGTATGTATATATATATATATATATATAAAGAGAGAGAGACAGAGAGACAGAGATAGAGACAGAGAGCTACAGCTAGATCTCTGTTAAATAAAGAAACTAAACTTATGAAATTAGGTAAGAAATATTTGGCAAAGTAAATGTACTAACTTACAATATTAATGCACCATTTGTAGTCTTTCAAACACTACCTAAGCCAGAAAACAAAGATCTTTAAAAAATGATTTAAGTCTCCAGTAATTAAATATAAGTCAAAACAGCTATGATAGATATTATGTTTATTTTAATACTGAATTTTGTCTTTGACTATATATGCCATTGAACTATGAAATGCTAGTAATAATATTATGGAACTTGACATATAAAAATTTTGATGCATAAATGATGCTTACACACTGATGTCAAAATATACAACCTGAGAAGTATCTGATACAATAATTCTTAAATTCAAGAAGTGGCAAAATATGTTTATGTCTGAAGTTGATTTTATATAGATAAATCATATTCTCATGAATAATTGTATGGGCAGATAAATTCATGTAGCATAAAATATAAAAGACAGTTTGATGGGATTGTATCTATTTTATGAAGCACTCTTCTGGCTAGATATGTGCAGCTCCTTAAGTATTACATCATTTGTAATAATAAATGAATACATACCCTGCACTGTTCTGCTTCAAAACCCAAACCCAAACCTGCCATTGCTGAGGTGATTCCAACTCACAGAGTGCACCACAGGACTTACTTGACTGTAATCTTAATGGGTTTGAACCACAAAACTATGTTAGTAGCCGAGTGTAACCATTTACACCACCAAGCTGCTTGCCGAACCTCAGCATCGATGAACAGAGGTAAAAGGAACCTATGACTATAAATATTCAAACAAAACATCCATTCCAACAAAGTAAGAGACAGTAAAGAGAAAAAGCAACAAATCAACACTTCAGTATCTGGTGATGGTCAGAGATAGGACTAAGGGCCAGACCTCATGCCTTCAAACCAGTATATTTGATTTTAGACTAGTCACCTATGGCCAAGAAATGTGTTCTAAATATAGGTCACCAAATTTAAGGTGTTCAGATCTTATTGTTAAGGGTCTTAAGTTGTCAAAAGCTGAGACAGTTGGTACTACAGCTAATGTGGACTGATTAGGAATTTTGTGGGAACATATTTTTAAATGTCTGAGATTTCACCAAATAAAAATTGACAATAAATCTACCTGCAAATATTTTCTGTATGCATTTAAAAGTAATGTAAAGAGAAAATAGTTATAGATAAATTCCATATTGAAAGATAAATAAGTGGTGGTATGTGGGCAGTCCCACAGGAAGACACTGTGTGCCTCTTGGTAATTTAGTGTAATGAATCCAAAAATGTTTGAGATAACCACTTCCCCTGAACCATTACAGATATTAAAGCAGAAATATTTAGAGATCTCTACATTTGATATGATTGACAATATTTGCTTAAATCACTGGCTACTGAAATCTATTTTTCTTCATCTTTAGTAATCTATGTTTATTTAGTTTGACATTCAGATTAGCTCTAAACAATTTCCACATGGTTACATTTTCCAAAAATCAGTCTCAAAGAGTAAGTTAGAAGTGTTTTCCTTTAAGAAGTATAGATTCATATTTTCTTATTGAGATTAGTTAATGCGGAAGCATACAATTGGTTGTGAATTCATGACTCCTCATGGGGATGTGTTTATGTACAAGAGTCCTATACAAATTGTGTGATTTTAATATGGTTGATTAGCTTTTCTGGCAGTTAAGAATGTTGTAATGAGCGTCTATCATTTCATGATCAACATTAGTTTTAGCACTTGTTCTGATGTTTTGGGAGAAAAAATACCTTGTCAGAAAAATAATTTTAATCAAAGGAAATGGTATTTATTGTAGAACTGGAAAATATAAAATGTATTATTAGCAGCTCTGTTGAAAATTGCATCATGTTCTCAGCATCAAAACATAATACAGACATAACACCTCTCCTCTGGATGATCATAGACAAAAACACAAGAGACACTAATAAGTAATAGGAGATATGAAAATCAGAATGAGGTCAATTCTTCCCTGAAATCAAATTAGGCAACGCGGTTATAATTTGGAGTAACAAAGAGGCTCAAGAAGGTCAAAATTACATATGGTCACAGACTATGTGTTGTGCTCATTGGTGTCCTGAACTGCAAAGTAAAATTCATAGAGATTGTATTAGTCAAGCAATGAAGATGATGAGGAAAATACTGGGATATCTTAAATGTTTATTTAATTCATATTTCTCTGTATACTTTATAATGGTCATGGTATATAAACATAGAATGTATGTCTATCCTCACAAAGACCCAGTGATATACAGAAGAGTGAGTTAAAATTTTTAAGTCTGGATTTTATGACTTAGAAATAAGAAGCTTTCCCTAAAAGATGAAAGATGGGCAGATCTTAAAAGCCTGCAAGGAGAAGAACAAATAAAAAGAAGAATCTGTTAGTATCCCATGATTAATAATTAAGGAAACAGGGTAGAGCACAGTATAAGGCCCTGCTGAAGACCCAAGAGCTATATAGATGGTTGAATTATTCTAATTAGATAAGAAGTCCACGTTAACGCATAGTTCCTCCAAACCAAAGGACAATATAGAGGCAATGCAGTTCATTACCCAATAGTTACAAGCGAGGAAGTCTGGTATACTGAGTACAACACAGTTATCATTGATTCTTACTCCTGGGGGCCATATGCTGGGCAAATAATTATTTAACATGTCTCTTCTAGATGTAGCTTTTGTTACAACCAAATTTTCCCTTTTCATGATGAATATGGAAAGGAAGATGGGAGAAAATACTGATAAGATTATATAATTCAGCTGTGAGTGAATGTTACAGGACACATGGCCCAATCAATGGTATTTCAGAGGTTTCATATGTGTGCCAAAGTTGGATATTGAATAAAGAAAACAGAAGAATCATTAAGCATTTGCATTATAGTTCTGATAAAAATGATTGAAAATACCATGCATGTACTGTCAAAAGAACAAACAAATTTGTCGTGGAAGAAGTAGCCAGAATGCTTCTTAGAAGTGAGAATGCAGACAAACAATGTATTCAGATACTTTGGACATCATCTAGCATATGTCATATAATCAATATTTAACAATAAGTATTAAACAATGGTTTTAAACACGTGAAGACATTAGTGCCCTAGTGAGAAATAATCAACATAGAGAATGATAAGACATTTTTTTACTTGAAAATTAATATAGCTTTACCATTGAGTTTAGAAATATTACTTGTTATAAATGGGCACTCCATAACAGGTTTCTAAAAAAAGGAAACATTGTTTAAAAGACCAACACAGTAGCTTTGGAATTAATTTGTATCCTTGTGGCAGCACAGACTGCTGAATATTTAGCATACTAGAACTCAGAGAGGATGAAAAGGTGAACAACCCAAAACAACAACACCTGTGTTCACTTGTTTCTGAGTCAGGGTCACCTTATAAAACACAGCAAAACTGTTCTATTGACTTTCTAATACTTTAGTCTTTGCAGAAGCAACCACTAGATCTTCATACCACACAGTGGCTGGTGGATCCAAACTGTTAACCTTTCAGTTAGCCATCTAGTGTTTAACCACCGTATCACCTGCTTCAAAGATTAATTACTGTTAATAACTAGAAACATTTGCAACCTAGTAAACATTAAGATTTGATTAATTTTTATCTTTCATATTTGCATTATATACAACTTTTCAAAGGCATCTAATTAGAATCCAAACCAAACTAAGCACAGTACTATCAAGTTAAATCCAACTCATCGACCCATCATTAAAGTAAAAATTCTAACATCTAAGAGTCCAAAATAGCAATCATGTACAAATTATATTGAATTGTATATAAATGAAGTAATCTACAAATAACCACACATACACCTATGTTGTTGTTAGGAGCCTTTGAGTTGGTTTGACTCATAATGATGCTATGTAAAACACAATGATACATTGACTGGCCCTGCATCATCCTCAAACTTGTTCCTATGATAAAGGCCATTGTTGCATCATATCAATCCATCTCATGGAGTACCTTTTCTTTGTTTGTTTCTCTTGTTTAATAAGCATAATGTCCTTTTCCGTGGACTAGTCTTTCTGGACACCATGCCTCAACTATGGGAGACTGAATTTTGCTATACTTACCCTTAGGAGCATTCTGGTTGTATGTCTTCCTGGACATATATGTTTATTCTTTTGAGAGTTTGTGTTACTTTCTTCTCCATCACCATAATTCAACTGCAATAATTCTTCTTCAATTTTCCTTCTTTAAGACCAGGTTTTCACATGTCTACAAGGCAATTGAAAACACCATGGCTAGTGTCAGGCACACCTTGGTCCTTAAAGTAGTTTCCTGGCTTTATAAAACTTCAAAGCGAGCTTGTGCAGCAGATTCATCCAACACAAGGCACGGTGGGATCTCTTGACTGCTACTTCCATTAGAATTAATTGTGGGTCCAAACAAGACAAAATCCTTTACAACATCAAACTCTTCTCTCTTTTTCTTGATGTTACCCATTGGTCCAGTTGTGCGGATTAATTAAACATCTCTCAAAATTACAAAATTCAAGAATACAATAAAAGCACTGGAAACTGTACAGGTGGAAAATCATTATTGGACAAAGAAGCCAGTGAAACACATTTGGGGGTAGCTCATTGTGTATTCTTAATAGATAGGTAGGCATTAAAGGCAAATGAAGCAAGGGAACATTTTTTAAGACAAAAATAGCACCATAAACTTGATCAGAAACAGAGTGGCTAAATATGAAGATTAGCACATTTTTCTGCTTTCCTCGCATTGTGCAGGACGAAATACTCATCACATAGTTACCATAAAGTGAGTCTTTGGATTTACAGAACCTCACATAGGCTGTGGCCAGCAATATGAAATGGTGCAATAACTTGGTAAAACAGAAAACTACTTAAAAAGTCATCTCTGTATCATCTCGCCATTCTATGCAAGAGCAAATGTCAATACAAAGACCCATACATAAATGTTTATTAGAATTACAATTTGCAATGTTATTACAAAAGATAAATATTTTAATAAATTAAATTGGAACTCCTCAATATTTTTCATTAAGAATGGATAAACAATTATGCTATATCAATACCAAATTGGAATGGTAATGTCTCTCCTAATTGGAGTTATCTACTTATATGCAGATCCCTGCAGGGGTAGTGGGTTGCTATCCACAAGGTCAGCAATTTGAAACCACCAGACTCCCTAGGACACAACGAGACTTTCTACACTCATCTCTTCAGTGTGGCCATGCTCAGTTCTTCATGCAGAGGTCACTGAATGTCTGTTTATGTGGGTGCCAAAGCAAAATGTGGGAAGCCCAAGGGGAGGGTATGGTTGATATCTCCACAGGGAAAGAGGGACCAGACTTCAACACGGTGCTCCAAGATGTGAATGCGACATACTGACATGGAGTAGGGTACCAGTGGAAAGGTCTGAGGGGCCAGCCCAAATCCAAACTATGTGGACACCTGCCCCTCCCCCGCAAAGAATTTATTTCAGAGGACAGCACTGAAGCTGCAGCTCAGGGAGAGGGACATGTCTGATCAGAGCATACGGAAGCAAATGAAGGGGAGGAAGAGAGAATGGAACACATCCTGGCCCACCAAACCTTGAGGACGACGATATTCCCATTCAGAGCAGACAATCCACAGAGAAGACTATATGGCCAGCCCCACTATGAGATACGACATCCCTCAATGACCCAGAGCCCTATAGGGGACAACACTTGAGACACAGGGAGGGAATTGCGCCCGATTTGATCCCACCACACTGAGGCAAAACACTAATGGCGTGCAAGAGAACAGCAAGGGGAACAGAGAAATGAAGTCCCCAGGGAATACCAAAAATAGACTTTGGGACCACGGCTTGGCATAGCATCTTGTGTAATTATGAGGTGCCAAAGGGATGAGGTATCAGGCATCAAAGAACAAAAAATTCATATCATTGTGAATGAGGGGGAGTGAGGAGTGAGGACCCAAAGCCCATATGTAGGCAACTGGACATCCCTTTATAGAAGGGTCACAGGGAGGAGACGAGCCAGTCAGGGTGCAGGGTAGCAACTATGAAACATACAACGTTGCTCTAGTTCATACTGCTTCTTTTCCCCCCTGACCCCCCACCACTATCATGATCTCAATTCTACCTTATAAATCTGGCAAGACCAGAGGATATACATTGGTACAGATAGGTCCTGGAAACACAAGGAATCCAGGAGGTTGATCCCTTTAGGACCAATGGTGGGAGTGGTGATACTGGGTGGGTGGAAGGAGGGTGGGGTAGAGAGGGGGAACCGATGACAAGGATCTACATATAACCTCCTCCCTGGGGGATGGCAACAGAAAAGTGGTGATTGGAGATGTCGAATAGTGTAAGATATGACAAAATAATAGTTTATAAATTATCAAAGATTCATGAGGGGAGGGAGGGGGGGGAAATGAGGAGCTGATGCCAGGGGCTTACAGGGAGAGCATTTTTAGAATGATGAGAGTAACAAATGTACAAATGTGATTTTTACAATAGATATATGTATGGATTGTGATAAGAGTTGTATGATCCCCCAATAAAATGATTTCTTTTTAAAGAAAGAAAATGTGGTGAAGAAATAAGATGATTCTATGCTCTGAGAAAGATTAGTGTCTGGTATAGAATTATTTTTCTTAAAACAAGCAGCCATCTGTTAGGTGTCATCTAAGCCCTCATGACAGAAACACACCAGCTGTATTATCCAAGATTTGAAAATAATAATATACAGATATTAGGAGAAAACAGCATTGGGCTTATTCTGAGCACCCCGTTTGCAGAAGGCTATGGATGACCAAAAAACAATACACACACCCAACAACAAAAACAAAAACACCCTCAAACACCCAAAAATCCTTACTCCCATCAAGTCAATGCTGACTCAGAGAGACCCTATAGGACATGCTAGAATTGTCCCTGAGAGTTCTGAAACTATAATTCCTTCAGGGAGTAGAAAGCCCTTTCTTTCTCGTTAGGATTGGCTGGTGCTTTCAAACTGGTGACCTTGAAGTTAGCAGGGCATTGAGTAAATACTACACCAGCAGGGCTCCCTAGGGATCACACTTCAAGGCCCAAATCCACTGGCAAGGTCTCTGCATGTATTATGCCTCATGTGAATCCCCTGTGACCACTGACCAGGGATTTAATGAGCCTTGATTTCAGAGTGCATTGAAAAGAGGCTATTTCAGAGTGCATTGGAAAGCGGCTATTGTGAGTAGGTTAAAATAGAATGACTTATCAATTGTTCTTCCTTTTGACCCATTTTATATTTGTTTTGGTTTTCATTATTTTCTATTATCTTTTCAACTGACATTTTTCTATGTTATATTTGTGATTTTCTTAAGGTTTCTTATTTTGCTTTTGTTAATTCATGTTTTTTATATGAAATCCAAAAGAGGTAAATCTATAGAAATAGTAACTGGATTAACAGTTTCTTGGGTTATGGCTGGAGAGGTGGAGTGGAAATGGGGAGCTAATAGTGAGTAAAGAAAGAAGAAAAATGTTCTAAAATTGAATGTAATGGTGATTGTACAACCCTCTGTAACGCTTAAACTATTGAATTGCATGACATGTGAATTATATGTAAAGAAAATTTAAAAAATACAGATAAATCTTTAAACCCTTTTTCGCGTTGGAAATTCACTGGGACAGGTCCAACTTGTCCTTCAGAGTCTCTGGCTGGGGATAAACTCCACGTCAAAGAGTTCTGTTAGGTTTCTTTTTTTGGGGGGAGGGCATGCACTGATCTACATATTAGCATTTAAGAATCTCAGTATTACCCATCTAAATTCTTAAATAGTATATTTAAAGTTTGAAAATATTAAATATTATACTATTCTATTAACATGAAATTATAGAGAGTTAATAAAACTTTGGCATAGAATGTATCAGAATTTGTCTGAGAATGAGATAGCACTAGCAAAAGGAATAGTAACAAAAATTAAAGATGCATTAACTGGTTAGAGGGTAAAACCCACTGATTTAGAGTGATTCTGATTCATAGCTATTCCATCGGATGGAGTTGAAATGTACCTTTGAATTTCAGATACTATAAATCTTTATGGGAGCAGACAGCCTCTTATTTCTTCTGTGGAGTGACTTACAGGGTTGAATTGCCAATTTTTCAATTAACAGGTCACTACTTATTCCACATTGTTACCAGAGCTCCTTTAAGGGGTGAAAAATCTGTTACATATTTTTATTGTCATAATAGACCTCTGCGTATGTATATATTTGTCAAAATATTCAATTTTATAATTTAAATAAATGCAGTTAATTTGCCATAAGTCAATAAAACTGTCAAGCAAAGATAACCAAAATCATGAGAATAAAAAGTGACCAATAAAATGCACAATCTTAGTTATAAATAATTAAATGTGTGTCTCCATAATTGAAGGGAAAATTCAGACAAAATTGCAAAGTAAATTCAAGTGTACTTCAACAAATTGTAATGGAGGAAAAGTTAGTTGCTTTAGTTGTAGTCAGTAATGTTCCAGAGGCCCAATCAAGTTAAATAGGCAAGTGAACATCAACAACAAGAAATGATTTAACATCTAGAATTAAATCTGTCTATATTTGTATATAGCATTATAAAAATGTAAAAGTCTCATAAAATATAAATGAACTTTTAGATTAATACCAAATGAAATGCCTATCATTAATGATAGGAACTAATTGCTGGTATACATACCAATACAAGTGAATCTCAAAATAATCATTATGAATAAAAATATCTAGTAAAGTTATATTTGGCAATATCACCAACAATCAGGATAAGGCACTAAAATCAGATATATTTATATAGCTATGAAACAATTGAAAATTAAAATGTTAAAGTTAGCCTTGTTTAAAATACTAAAAATATTTAAACAATTAAAATATATGCACCAAATGTCCACACAGTCAATTCTGTGCATCATAACCAATTATGAATAGCCTTGAAAAGAATGTGGCGCTTTGGTGGGTAATGGTTAAGCATTGGATGGTGATCTGCATGTTTGGCAGTTTGAAATTACCAGCAGCTCTTCAGGGGATTTTCTACTTCCATAAACAGTAACAGTCTCAGAAACTCACAGGGCGTCACTTTGAGTCACCATTGACTCTATCACAGTGGGTTGAGAAGGGGAATTCCAGAACCCTTCATTGTGCTTATACTGAATCTGTACATGGATCAAAAGGCAGTGCTTATGCTGAATCTGTACATGGACCAAAAAGCAGTTGTTTGAATAGAACTGGGGAATATGCGTGGTTTTAAACCAGGTAATGTGTGCATCAGGAGTGTATCCTGAAACCATACATCAAGCTGTATACTGAGCAAATTATCAGAGAAGCTTGATTACATGAAGAAAAATGTCGCACCAAGGTTGGAGGAAGGCTTATTAATGACCTGTGATATGCTGATAGCACAACCTTGCTCCCTTGTTAAAGGCAAGGCAGACATGACCATTTGTTCATGAATATCAAGAATTTCAGTCTTCAGTATGAATTACAACTCAATGTAAAGGAAACCAAAATCCTCACAATTGGACCAGTAGATAATATCAAGATAAAGAGAAAAGATTGAAGTTGTCTAGGATTTAATTTTGCTTGGGTCCACAATCAATGCTCATGGAAGCAGCAGTCAAGAGATGAAAATATGAGGTGCATCAGGCAAATCTGTTGCACAAGATGTCTGTAGAGTATTGAAAAGTGAGGATGTGACTTTGCAGACAAGGATGAATTTGACCCAAACCATGGTATTATCAGTGGTTCTCAGCTTTCCTAATGCCACGACCCTTTAATATAGTTCCTCATATTGTGGTGACGCCCAACCATAAAATTATTTTCATTGATACTTCATAACTGTAATTTTGCTACTCTTATGAATTATAATGTAAATATCTGATATGCAGGATGTAGTTTCATTGCTAAAATTGAACATAATTAAAGCACAGTAATTAATCACAAAGCAATATGTAATTATATATTGTGAAATATTTATTTCTAATTACAAATAAATGAAATTTTGTCTTGAACCATGATATAACATGGATAACAATCTTAACTTTGGCAGTAATCCTGAGAGTGGCTTGGGGTCAATGTTAACTGTCAGAAGAAGTTTACCATACCTGGAATGTCTACTAGGGAGATTAAAAGGAGTAATTTCTTAAGAATTACAGGCCTACAATATAAAACAACAAATTTTGTGCAAAACAATGTACCGCTTTAGGTACAAAATGATTGACATAACTAGACCACCAGGGAGGTTAATAAAAAAACAGTAAACTACCTTGATACATTAAAAAGTCAAAGTCAGTGAGAAGGTTGAGATAGCTTCTTTTTCACCAGATGAGAAATTTTTGGGGCAGTCTTTGCAAGAACACAATGAAGATCATCTTCCACAACAAGTCTACTTCTGTACTTAGACTTGATAACCATCAAACTGGAAAATCCTGTTTCTCAAAGATAGATAGATATGTTGTTGGAAATGGAAGAAGGTGCAACAGTCTCAGACAGAACATGGTATGACTGCAAACACTATATTCAGAATTTTGTAACTGGCATTGTAAAGAAATCAGTTCTTTCTGCATCACTGTTAATAAATTTAATAAACTCCTTTTGTGCTGTCTCAGGAACAACTTCAACTTTGACTGTGAATGGGCTTCTGGCAAGTGCAAATGGGGTTTCAGGTAGATTTGGAAGGTATGATGATATTTCATCTGCAAGCATGTGCAAGTGTTCTTTCACAGAAATTATCATCATAATCCTTTTGTCTGGTTCAATGTCACGTTCCTCAAAGGAAACATGTAAATTTTATTTTTATCCAATTCTTTTTGCCAAAGCTGATCATTTCATTTGGAATGATCAGATCTTCTCAGAGAAATTGAGGCATGTTGCATTTGATCTTTGCAGTGATCCATTCAACTCATTCAAGATGACAAAGATGGCAACCAAGTAAGCTATTTTCTGCAGTTCACTTTTATTGCTGAAAAGTGCTTCAAACTGCAGTCTTGCTTTCTGATTAAAAAGCATTTTGAGTTCATCATGGAGTTTAAAAACACATTTTAAAAGGTTTCCTCTAGACAACCATCTCCTTTCAGTGTAAACTAGCAGAGCATTATTTGGCGCAAGCAACTTGTTGGACAATTGCGAAACAGTTGACTGTTTAAAGTGCTCACCTTTACAAAGTTGACAGAACTTAGGACTCTTTTCATTACTTCTTGTAACTCTTATGGTGGCGTCTTCATTAATAATATTTGCCGAGGAATCATATAGTGAGTTTGATGACTTTTGGTTACTCATTCAGTACCAAACTTTGAAATCCAGATCGACATCCTAGTACAACTGGAGCACCAACTGTGCAAACACCACAAACCTTTTCCCAAGAGATCTGATGCTCTTTCAGAAAAGAACCAATTCTGCCAAACACATGCAGTAGTTGTCGTTTCACGATGTTTGCAAAAAAGAAACTCATCTTTAAAGTCATCATCAGTAATCCACCTCACATAAACCAGTAACTGTGAACAGTTTTGAAACATCTGTAGATTCTTCAAGCTGGATGCTAAATATTGGAAGTGGGGCAGATTTAATTTCCTGGATTACCTGATCAAGAACATCAGCAGACATGTCACCTATTCTTCTGTGGACAGTGTCATTAGATAAGAAAATTGCTCTGAATTTTCTAACATATTTGTCTCTGATCATAACTCAAACAATGAATGTCTTCAGCCACTGGCAACAGTAAATCCTCAGCATTCTTGTGAGGTTTCAGAGCTCTGGTGATTCTGAGTCCCACCAAATATGAAGCTTCCACAGCTGCTACGTTTTGTTTGTGGTGCTTGCCACCAGTGTGAAGTCTGACTTTCTTGAGTCCATCAGCTTTGCTTCTAAAATAGTTGGTATCTTTGCCGGCAAAGCTCAGATGCATGCTTTCAAAATGCTGTTTTAGTTTGTTCAGCTTCATAGATTTGACTAATAGAACTTCACAACAAATAACACACTGCTGTTTCTCAATTCCTGCCACCATTATTGAGGTAAAACCATACTGTAAAAAATCGACTGTATTTTTTTTCTTAACATTCTTCTCTGCATGGTCCACTGTCATGGGATGGTTTGCTAATGAAAATAATATATAACAATAGCTTTAATTATTCAAAAAATGATACATTGCTATTGAAAATAATATGTAATAATAGCTTTATTAATTAAAATATGATACATGGATTAGTTCAATAAATACAGTTCATTAAAGTTTCCCATTATTTACCCTTCTCAGTGCTTTTTGTTTTTTTTACATACCTGTTACTATGACAAAGGGGTAGTGTTCACATCCCCCACAGCTGAATATAAAAAGACCAATCAGCATCCAGAATAAGTTCCAATGGTACACACACACACACACACACACACACACATATATATATATTTTTTTCAGTAGCTGATGATTTTACAGTACATGACTTTATATTTACCCAGTAATTTTTAACCATATAATGCATGAATGTTTAATTTCAGGAAAAAATCTGTTTTTATTCTTTACTTTCATACTTATCAATATATATTAATATATACAGTTCATTAAATGTTATGAAAACGTTGTGCTCAGTATTATAGGGATAGTTCATGAAGTGTTATTTTACCTCCATTACTGCTGCTTTCAACACAGCAGCTGTTTTCTCCATAGTAGTTGCTCTCTACATATATGTGACTGGTCCACATAAGTAGTTTATGTTGTTAACCCTATAACATACACCTGTATTTGTATGGGGTGTCTGTGAGGGGCTTGGTGCGATGGTGTTATCACGCTGGGCACTTGTATGTGGGCATATCTGCATGTGGGTGGACCCACCTGGAGAGAGATAGAGGAGCGGTGTCTTGGTTCTTAGGACCACCGGAAATATATATTTTCTGATGGTTTTAGGCAATCCCTTTGAAAGGGTCTTTCAAGCTCCAAAGTGGTTGAGACTCACAGGGAGAACCACTGCCTTAAATGCATGTGAAAGTTGGATAAACAGGAAAAACAAAGTAAAGATTCATTTGAATTAAAGTGATGGAGAATATTGAAAGTACCAACAACTGTCAACAGAACAAATAATTTTATCATGTAACACGTTCAGCCAGAGTGTTCCGTAGGAGTCATTACTATCAGAATATCTTGATTGAATATTTGGTCCATTTCAGAATGAAGAAGTTGGTAGAATTCTTCATTTTCTTTGTCACTAGATTTACTGTTTATTGTGCCAATTCAAATGAAAGTTGTGTTAACTGCATTTCCTTAAAGGGGAATTAACTATTAGGTACAGCATTATATTTCTGAATAGATCTTGAGATATTGTTTTTGACGATGAATGAAAGCCTGTCCTTGAAATTATCACTGATAGCACAGTCAACAATATTGTTTCACCTGCTCTCGTGTTTTCAGGGACTCTTGGTCTCACGAACCAAAGAAGGGACTCATAGACTACAAGATGGAAAGCAGAAAATGGTTTATTTGAAAAGGAAAGACAAGCACCTGATGCAGCAGGTGGGAGCACTAGTGAAATACCACTGAGTGAACTGTGTCTATTGCTTTTTATAAAGTGTAGGGTACTTTACCTGTCTGTATTTCTAGGTTATGACAGGACAGGTCAATTTTTCTGGTTCAACAATCATTCCACTCTGCTTGTTGCTAGGCTGGGTCTTGCTTGGGCATGGAAAATGAAGTACAAATGCAAAGTTCAGTAAAGAGTCTTGGTTTTGATGACCTTGGAGTTTTAGACCTGAAGTTTTATGATTAGATTGGTCTAGGCTTTTGAGAACAACAATTCATATACCCTGCCATCCCAATACTTCCCATTCTGGGTCTCTTTCTCTCACTTGGCCTTCAGCCTCTCTATCTCCTATCTCTCAGTAGGATTGTCTGATTAACATTGGGCAATATTCCATTTCAGCACACGAGTGTGTGTAATACTGATGTTTATGTTCTTCATTTCATTTTAGGACTTCTAATTTTCTTGATTGATATGTCTTACATCATATGTTCTCATTACTAATAAACTTTTAGAGTCATTTCTTTTCATTTTGAGTCATATCCTATCAGCAAGTGATAGTCTTCAAAATGTATGTCCATTCAAGTCATTATGATTGACTCTGCTTTGAGTAGGCAGCTCTTTCTAGATAGTATTTTGAGAGCCCTCCAATCAGTGGGGCTTATCTTCTAACACAATGCTGACAATGTTTTGCTTCTAGTCTTAAAGAATTTCAGAGTCTAATCCTATAGACATGGGCAGATTACTCTTTCTGCAGCAAAGTCTGTTCTTAGTCTGGAATATCAGGTGAAATTTGTTCAGTTTTGGTAGGTCTACTAGTATGTGAAATAACAGTGGCATAGTTTCCAGCATCTCAGCAATATACAAACCACCAAGGTAAAAGAAACTGACAGACAAGTGGTGACTATTGTTGGCAATTGGGATGGAAAAGTTAGAGACAAAGAGCAAGCAACTGTGTTTGGTAAATATGGCTTTAGTAATAGAAAAGGATAAAAGGTAGATTTCACACAATAGAACTTTGCAAGACCAATGACTTCAATGCAAATGTATTTTTTTTTCAAAAAACGTAAGGGTGACAGGACACATTGACCTCACCAGAGAAAGTAAACACAGAAATCAAATTTACTATATCTATGGTGAGAATCTCGTCAAGCTACTGGATGTGGAAGAGATCATTATTAGTTCACATGTAAATTCATCACTGAAGAATATCAAGACATGCCCATGAGAACCTTAACACAAACTTCAGTGTATACCACCTGAATTTCCAGCACACTTCAGCAATAGATTTGATTTACTAAACACTAGTAACAGAAAATCTGATAAGGTGTGAGCTGATATAAAGAATATAATGTATGAAGAAAGCAAAAGGTTATATTTAAAAAGACAAGAAAGAAATTAAAGACCAAAGGGAACATCAGAAGGTACTCTGAAACTTACTTTTGAATGTAGAGTAGCCAATACAAATGGAAGAAATGGAGGTAAAAGATCTGAACAGAAAATTTTCAAGAGCAGCTTGAGAGGACAAAGGAAAGGATTGCAATGAAATGTGCAAAGACCTAGAGTTAGTAAACCGTAAAGGAAGAATGCACTTGGCAAACCTGAAACTGAAAGGATTGGGAAAAAAATCAAACCTTGAGTTATATTGAAAGATACTATAGGAAAAATATTGAACAATGTAGGAAGTATCAGCAGAAGATGAAAGAAATGAGTCACTGTATCAAAAATAATTGATCTACTTACACCCATTTCCAGAGGTGTCATATGGTCAAAACCCCGTGGTACTGAAGGAAGAAGGCCAAGTTGTATTGAAGTTGAGGAAGAAATGTCCTGAAGTTGAGAAAGAAATGTTTTTCAGAACATCTTTGAAATCCAGAAATCAGAACAGGGGTTTCATCAGAAAACTATTGACTAAAAACCAATACTAAAAACCCCTGGATCTCACAGAGGCACTTCCCTGATAATGCTCAGTAAAATTTCTACTTCTGTAAAATTCTGCTTCCCAAGCCCTCCCCTTACAACCTGAAATTATAAAACCCAAACTTCCTACCAGTCAGGGCTCAGATTTTGGAACCTGTAATTCTTCTGGGTCAGTCAGCCAATAAAGTAGACTTCTGTCCACCTCTTAGGAGTGCCACTTAGTTTCTGGTGCCTTTAGAGTTCTTCAATTTCTACAACAAAAGCATTCAGAATAAAGCCCCAAACAAACAAAGCTCCAGGAATTTTAGGAAAATAATTAGAAATGTTTCAATAAACTGATGGAATACTCAGTTATCTATGCCAAGAAATTGGAAGACATATGCACTAACCAACTGGAAGCGATCCAAAGACAGGTGACAGACACAAAGAACGTGGGAATCAGGAACAACATTTTTACAAGTAAAATGTTGCTGAATGGCTGAACCCAGGTGACTTGTGGCTGCAAACAGAATGCCATAAAAATGATTTCCTTTTTATTAAATATACAAAGGCATTTCACTGTGTGGATAATAAAAAACTATGGAGAGCAATGAGAAGAAGAGAAATTTCAGAACACTCCGTTGTACTTATGCAAGAGGAAACCATTTGGACCAAGAGGAAACCAGTTGAAAGAAAGGGGGTAGTTTATAATAATGCAAGTTGTAAATCAGGTTTACATAATTTCACAATACTTATTCAATCTTTATGCTTAGTAAATAATCAAAGAAGCTGGACCGGATGAAGTGTCAGAACTGGACACAGTGTAAGAATTGGAGGCAAGCTAATTGACCACCTTTGGTATGCAGATGTGGAACCTTGTTTGCTGAATGGGAATGGACTTCAAGCATCTGCAGCCTTCAGTATGGATTACAACTCAATGGGAAAAAAAAAAAACATCTCGTGACTGGACTATAGACAACACGATAAGTGAAAGAAAAATATTTCAAGTTGTCAAGGGTTTCTTTTTGCTGGATCTAAAACCCGTGCCTTGTAAGCAATAGTGAAGACATGAAAAGACATTGCATTGGGCATATTTGCTGCACATGATCTGTGAAGAACAAGAACTCACTTTTGAGGACAAATGTATGCCTGACATAAGCCATGGTGTAGTCAATCTCCTTAGATGTATACGAAAGTTACAAAATGGACAAGGAAAATTAAATAATTGGTATATTTGTAATATAAAGTTGGTGAAAAATATTGCTATGAGTTGGAATTGACTCGATGTCACTTAACAACAACAATAGATGTGCACATATTCATACTCTGACAGTTTAGAAGTAATCACAGTTTGGAAGAATAAAGATAAATATTGATTTTTTTCTATATTCAACTACAGATCTTTATTAGTAAGTGTGCTTGGGTCAGTTATGACTTACAGCAACTCTATGTACAACAAAAGAAAACACTACACAGCAAAGCACAGTCTTGTGCCATCTTCACACCAGTTGCAATGGGTGAGTCCATTTTTGTAGCCACTGTGTCAGTCCCTCTCCTTGACCTTCCTCTATTTTATGCTGACCATGCCCTTCCCCCAACATGATGCTCATCTCTGGGGCTTCCTTCCTCTGGATGACATGCTCAAATAGATGACCCTAAAGTTTACCACCAAGGCTTCTTAGAAAGATCCTGGCTATAATTCTTCCAAGAATTTTTTTTTCATTTTCACAGGCCAGGGTTTATTTAATATTAATTTCCAAAACAAATGTTCAATATCACCAATTCGTCTTAGATGTTTCTTACTATCTATATTTTGTTCATATATGCCGAGATCAAAATACACTGCTATCAATTAAAACTCTAATGACCCTACATAGGATATCAAGGACTGTAGTATTTAAGTGGACCCGATAGCCCCAGCTTTCTCCCTTGTAGTGGTTGCTGCTGTGGTTCAACTGCCGACCTTTCAGGGAGCAGCCCAAAGCATGCCCAACAGTGTCATCAGGACTAACACATAAGGAAATTTAAAATACTGCTCCCTGGAAGAACACCTCAGTAACCAAAGTGGACTATTTTCTTTTTAACACTTTAACAAGGTCTTTTGCAGCCATATTTGTTCAATGCAGTATGAAAGCTAATGACTTGACTAATGTTTATAAGGGTTTGATTACAAATCCAAGTAAAATGAAATTATTGACAACTTCACATTGCTATATATGATCCACTACCAATTCCATCATTGCTATATATGATCCACTACCAATTCCATTAAGCCTGTGGAAAGAAGAAAAGGTGATAGACTACACACACACACGCACACATATGAGCATATATCCATTCATAAAAGAGATGGAGCATACAAGCAGCAAATTAATTAAAACTCTTTAGATATAACCAAACACCTTGAGAGAATGAATCACTGGTGGTAGAACAGTTCACAAAGGCAATGTTCTGTATTTTTCTTTGGTGACTAGCCAGGGGGGTCTTAAGCATGCATTCACAACCATGTAAGGTACAAATACTGCTCTCTCCCTAGATGGATGAAAGAAAAATGGTGAAATTTGAAGGCATATGGAAACAATTAGTCCAATGAATGAAAAACTGGAGGGATATCCGTCTGTATAGTTTTCACTCAAGAATAAGTGGATAGTACCTGGATTCCATTACCTTCTGCTCTGAAAAGATCACATTAGACTATCCTAGAAAGGTAGTGTGGGAACACAAGATGAAATCAATCCAAAATCACAAAAGACATCAGGCTTACCGGTCAAATGGAGACAGATAGAACACCCTCCTCCCCTAATACTGCCTATTGTGACCCTTCAGGTGTGGTAATGAACTCACCCCTAGGGCACCATTTTCAGCCTACCGCTAATGGGGTATATACACCATAGCATAGTCCACTATTTGAGACCAAATTGCAATACTTACCCAAGTGCAAAATCCAAGAGGGTAATGAAAAATCAAGGGATGAAAACAGGAAAGAGAGCTAAGTGATGGTGCATTGAGGGGATAACAATGAATGATAGGAAATCAAATTTATAAAAAGCATTGAATGTAGGATTGCTTTATTCTGTAAACTTTCAGCCAATTTCCAGTATAATTTTTTAAGTCTCTATCCAGAATACACAGAGAATGCATACCATTTTAAATCTCATAAGAAAATGCTCATTAAAAATGGGCATCAGCCTAAAGAATATTTCACATAAAAGGATATTAAAGAAAATAATATTAAAACCACAAAACAAAAACAAACGCACTGCTATTGAGTTGCTTCCTATGCCCCATTTGACAGTGCTGAACTGTGGGTTTTCAAGCTTTTAGGAGAGTAAAAATTGTCATCTTTCTCCCACAATGTACATAAGAAGCAGGTTAAAATGTTCTCAGGCATTGACTTGGGTGAAAGGGAAAATGGGCCTTCAGAAAAGGGACATGAGGAATCAGGGGTAGGGGAATGGTATAGAATATGGTTGGGGTGATGAGTGGTTTAAACCACTGAAGCCAGAGATGATTGTCTAAAATGTAACTTCCAACACTGAATTCACGCACACGCAAACGATCATTTAGAGAAGTCTGAGTCTCTTCTGACATCCGCTTGGACCTTCTCATTCTTTTCTGTCTTTCCACTGACCTGGTGCTTCCTTTATAATTGTCTTGGTTTCAGCGCACAGCTTATCAGATCTACCATAATTGGTTTTCAAGGAGTCAAAGCTAGTTTGAAACATTCTTATAATTGAATCTATTAAAAAAGAAAAAATAAGAAACCTTTTTTGGCTCTAGTGAACTTGCTTTAATTTTCTTCAACTTGAAGCAGAACATACATATCAGCAATTAATGGTTTGTTCAGTCATCTCTGGCCTCAATCTAGCTGCTGATATTGAGCTTTTTGATCGTCTCTTCCAACACATGTAGTTCATTTGATTCCTGTGTATTACATATGGCAAAGTCCATGGTAGATTCTATATTTATGAATTTAGATTGCCCTAAAATAATGAATTAATTGAGTGTGAACTGGTGAACGGATGAGTTGGCATCTCCTTTATCACAGTGGGTTTTGCTTTGTTAATACTTTTCCAGTGTTTCATCTTCCAATGCAAATAATTATAGGAGTATCTCTCCATTTTTCATGAATCCTTGAATGGTTTTTTGTTTTGTTTTAAAATTTCCCTCTGTATTCTAAGCATATTTCCTTCCTTTACACTTCTATTATTGCATATTTCCTTGTATGTTCTAATATAAATAATGCCCATTCTTTTCATATGTTTTCTGTAATATATTTACATATGTTAAGTTGATTGATTTTTGTCTGTTTTATATCCTATATTTTATTATACTTTATCTGTCAATGTTCAAAGTATGTCTTCAATTGATTATTTGTGTTTTGCAGGAAACACAGTGACATAATCTGTACATTGAAATAGTTTTCTCTCCTACTTTTATTTTTCAAATTGCTTCATCTTTTATGCTTATTGGTTTATACCTCTGTGGTAGTCTGGGTAGACTAGAGAACCAAATTCATGGACACTCATATGTGTGTAAGAAAGAGCTTTATATAGAAGAGCAATTGTACATTAAGAAAACATCCCAGCCCAGTGCAGATCAAGTCTATAAGTCCAATATTAGCCTACATGTCCAATACTAGTGCATAAATTCCTCTTTAGGCTCACGTAGCCATGCAGTAAAGCTGAGTGCAGGAAGATCACAGGCCAGTAGGTGGAAAGTCTTGTAGATCCAGTGACAGTGGAAGTTTCTCAGTGCTAGTTGCAGTCTCCATGTGGCTCCTCCAGCTCCAGGGCTCGGGCTCCACAGTGTGTCTGCATGTGGCTTGTCAACAGGAATGTGAAGCAGAGAGTGAGCATGTGTCCACCTACAGTGAGCTATTTATCTCCTGAGTGTTTCCAAATGAGGCCATCAAGCTGCAACCTGATTGGCAGGTTAGACTCCACCCCTCCCCAAGGTGACACCAGATTAAGTAACTACTACAACCTTCAATATTACGGAAAATACTTGTGAACCATATAGACGATATGTGGCTTTTTTGGTTGTTATAACTGCCTACCTTGAATGGCTCTAACCTAGTCCCTCTGTCAGATGCCAGCTTTGAAGCTACGATTTATGAAAGGCTTAAAAAAGTTTGTTGGGAAATTCCATTCTATTTTAATTCCATTTTCCCACAAACCTTTATAAGAACTTTCATATATGCATTTCATCATGTTAAAGAAGTAACATCAGTTCCTAGTTTGAAAGTTTATCCTGGTGGTTGCTATTAAACTTGTCAAATACTTTTCAGCATGCTCTTTGTACATGCGATTAGTATTTCGTTAATTTTTAAAAATTATTTGTTTCTGCATTTGTTTTCACTTATTTATTTGTTTGTTTTCCTCAGCTTTTAGGGTGAGGGAAAAATATTATGATGACAGTTCTCTTACTAGTTATACAACAAATAGCATTTTTCATATTTTCTTCCACATAAAGGAGTCTTTTATACTGTATTTTCTTTTTCACATTAATTTATTTTTCTCGGTTCCAACAACTGAGGATTTGACTCCCTGGCCTGAAAACTCAGATAATTTATCTTGTCAGCATCATTTTAGCACACACTGTCTGAAAAGAAAAATAAGTCCCAAACTCTTTCCCCTGGAACACTTTGTGTTTGATAAATAAAACATTTACTCTCTGTGATACTGGCTGCTCAGATCGTCCCATTGTTATAAAAGGCCATTTACAAGGGCAAAGATCTAGATTTATAGTCTTAGATGAGGAATCAGCACAACAAAAGCTAGCTTTGTACATCGATGTGTGTCCTTCTGTTAGTGTGTGTAAATTCTCAAACTGGCCACCCGGTTATTGTATTTATGAAGGTGAGATTCGTTTTCTTGAAAAATACTATATATTCACACAAATCAAACTTTGTAAAATATAAAAGCATCTATAAATAGTAAATTGGAAAAGTATTCCTTTGTTCAGGATATAGTTTAATCTCAGTTTTTTGAATTCTCATAATATTTAAAAAATTGTTTTACTTACTACTGATACTCCCTGCCTCCCTCATAGTTACAGGCTAAGACATATTTAAGATAGGTCCTTAATTACTAGCCAGTGTATCTCATACAGTACCAACATTCATCTGTCACTTGGTATTCTATTTTTATAAGGAAGAAGATTTCATGAAAGCTTCCAATGTCAGATGGACTTGTGTTAAAGTTCTGACACCCCATTTCCAAGAATTTACCAATAAAAACTCTATAAATCACAAAGTTCTATTATGCATGAGGTCACCATGCATGAGAGGCACACTATGTGGCAGGTAATTATGTACATATAATTTTCTTGTTCCCTGAAATAATGAAAGAGTTACGTATAGACCACCACTTAAAATAAGAAAATCTATAGAAGCCAGGTCTTATAAACATGGTTTTGTATGTGTGTGTACATATTGGGGAACTAGTGAATAAATCATAATTTGAAAAATCTTGATCCTATGAAAAAAGGAACAGCAAAATAAGCAGTTATTCTATTTATAAATTTCCTTCAAGAGATTTAGCAACTCTTCCCAAGGTCAGAGGAAAAGTTTAGAGTCCAGACGGTGGCTTTGGCTTAGTGCTGGTGCTAAGATGCAGGTAACCAAGAACTTGGACAATTTTTTGGAGCTTGAAGGAAAATTTGGATTCAGGGACAGCAGCAGTGTAAAGGTAAACAAACACACAAAATATAAGGTTCCTTGTCATCAAAAAAACATTTATCAAATTTTAAATGGCAAGGGAAATGTAAGAAAAGCAGGGATTCATAAACAGTAGATATGGTGCTGAGAAAGAAAAACTTGAGTTCAAACGTAGCAAGATTTAATTGGAAGACCACAATGCTAGGCCCTAGAATCTGTTACAAACTGGAATTGCCAAGAGACTTGCTACAACTACTATCCAGGCTTGAATAAGGCCTGGTTTAGATCAAAAGAAAATGACATACCCCATTGTTTATGTCTGGTCAAAATTAGATAAATATTCTGGTGAGAAATAACATCACCCATTTTTCATAATTTGTGATTCACAATGCCATGAATTTAAACAATTACATCTAGATGTATCAAGAAGCAGGATAATAAACAAACAGTACCACAAAACAGCCCTAAAGATAACATATATTTTGAAACTATTAAAATAAATTATTCTTTTTTTAAAAGTTAATTATTCCGTTTACTGGGAGCTCTTACAGATATTATAACATTCCATAGTTCAATCACATCAAGCAGTATTATACCATTGCTACCACAATCCGTTTCAAAACATTTTCTTTCTTCCTCAGCTCCCCTTTATCCCTTCCTCCTCCCCCCCCCCCCCCCGCCATTGCACCCTGGAACCTTCCTTTTTTCTCCCTATTATATATATATATATATATATATATATATATATGTCGCACGCTCAGTCTCGCCAGCAAGAAGGACGCGCCACAACAGGATTCTTCCACAGGCGTTTAATGCGGGTTTGATTTGCAGATGCGGAAAAAGACCCCGAAGCCCCAAACTACTGCTGCTTATATGCGCTCTATGGGGACGTGCTGTGCATTGATTGGTGTGTTCGCCAGAACCCTTATTAGCATACTCCAGGGTGGAGTTATGACTACGTCATCTAAGCAGTGCGCATGCTCTAAGTGGTTGTTTACCACTTAACTGGGCCACCGCCCTGACTGCCCGGCGCCATCTTGTAATGGTGGCGAGAGCTGTGGCTTCATATATATATATATATATATATATATATATATATATATATATATATATATATATATATATATATATATATATATATATATATATATTTGCCAGATCTTACATGGTCCAACCTGTCTGGTCACATACGATTCTGTGGTTTGATCCCATTGATGGGGTTATAAAACCCCCAGGGAACCATTACTCCTGCTACTGTTGTTTCTGAAGGGTTATCTGTCTTGGCTTTTCATGTACCAAACAATCTTAAATATACAAAAGAACACATGCTTATCTAACATGATTACTGAGTTAAAATAAATAAAAACCATAATAGTAAGGGGAGGAAATACAAAGAACTAGAGGACAGTTATGTGGTTCATCAGTGCTATACCACACCCTGGATTTTTCATCCCTTCTAAGAGGCACTGTCCAATCATCTTACATGGGCTTTGGGTCTCCACTACATCAACACTCCTTTCACGTCAATTCGGTTATTTGTTTTTGAACTTCTGATACCTCTTTCCATCAGTTGGACTGTGAGTTTATAGCATGTCCTTCTCTTTATTTAACACAGAGATATTTATCTACCCTATGTCAGAATCCTGCTAGACTTGTGACTATCTGTATGTTCATTTATCTATCTATGTATCTATCTATCCATCCACCTATCATTTATCTATGTGTCTATCTATTCCTTTTGTTATTTATCTAGGCAAGATAGGCAGGATTGGCAATATTAGGGAGACAGTGACTGGTTTGATGGTTCCTAGTAGGGGAGGATGGGAGGGGAATGGGGAGTCAATGAGCGTACAGAGAAACAGTAAGTTTTCAAAAAAAGTGAGGATGCTGTAGCTTTTCTGGTCATGTTTGATCACGATCATTTTCAAAATGCAGTTGAGAACAAGGAGGATTGGAACAGAGATCCAAACCCCACCTATAGACAATGGAGCATCCCCTCACAGAGGGTTCACAGGGAAGGGCTGAGTCAACCTGGGTGCGTAATTCATGGATGGAACACACACTATTCCTCTGATTCCTTGCGGCTTCTTTACCCCCCACTATCATGACTCCAGTGCTGCGTCTCTCTTTGGACTAGACCAGAACATGCTCACAGGTGTATATTAGAGATAAAAGCTTATGACACACAGAATCCAGGAAAAGGAATGGGAATAGATATCAGAAGGGTGGAGGGAAGGGGTAGAGGAGGGTAGGAAGGAGGAACAGATCGCAATGATTGACACATAACCACACACACCCCTTCAGGGGGAAGAACAACATCAACCATGGGGGGAAGGGATGAGATACCAAAAGAATAATCTATAATCTGCCAAGGGGTTATGAGGGTGAGGTAGGTAGAGAGAGGCAAAAAAGAGGAGCTAATACCAAAGACTCAAAAGAAAGTAAAAGCTAGAAAAGAATGATGGCAACATATTTAAAAATATGCCTGATACAACTGATTGTAATAACTGGTTGTAATAAGAGTTGTCAGAGCTCCCAATAAAATTATATATATATGTACAAAAGCAGTTATGAATGGTCAAATTTGGATATATTTTGGGTGTGAAACCTACAAATTGTTTGTTTAATTGGATGTTAGTTCTGTGGTACAAAACAAGTTAGAGATTTTATCAAATTTTAATATTTGAAAGCATTTAGTTACTTTTATCTCAAAATGAGAAAACCATAATAGATTCAGTTTTAAGAGAAAATTATATGAATTTCATTTCAAACAGGTTAAATTTGGAGATCAAATAAGTGACTCCAGAGATAGTACTACATAGTTATTTCTAGAACCATAATTAAAACTTGATAAAAACATTATAACAGATGTAATAAATTATTAATAATATGTCCTATGGTTAAATAAGATCATATTGATAAATTATAAATAGCAACATTTTGAGGGACAGGAGTTAGAGAACCTATAGGCAGGTAAGGATCAGGGACCCCCCCAAACACACACAGGAAACACTGAGGTTGGCATGATGTCTACAGGACAGATTTTGACAGCCTGGGGTAAATTTTGACTCTTCAGTCACCCTTGAACATTTTGCTGGTCCTGTTGCTTGCTAACTTTCTTGTCCATGAAAAGGAAAGAGTGTGACCACCCCCCTCATAGGGTCTTAAAGATGTCTCCAGACTCCAGGTTAGTCAGTTCATTACCTGGAGACACAGGCAGGCCAATAATCCCACATCAGATACAATCCTTTTCAGAGGCAACTCACTTGAGTCCCCCCACCCCACCCCACCCCCACACCCCACACACATACTGCACAGGGAGCATTTCTTTCTTTTCTAAGTTAACTTCAACTCTTGTCTCTTGTTTGTGGTTTGTGAGTATATTCTTAGGTTTGTAAGACCAAGAACCTCTGAACACATCAGAGGAAGTTGAATAGTTTCAATGGGAAAAAAAATCCAGAAGGAATCTAGAAATCCAGAAGGGCAAACACCTAATCAAAATGTTGAATAACTCAGTACTAAACACAGTTGACTTTTTATTTAAACAGTTCCTGTTTTTAACTGGAGTTCGGGAGAGTGGCTGCTTGTCTACGGGTGTCATCTGCACAGCTTGTTGTTACTCCAGGACTTCACCGGTCTCTCTCTGGATCTGGATCACTGCTAGCTGACCTGGTCCTCAGTCTCTGATAGCTCCACTGGCAACTTCCCCAGGGTGCCCTTGGCTGTTCACAATTACAGAGTGTCCAGCATCACGGCGTCCTCAGCCAGAAACTGAATGAAAAAAATTACCATTCACTATGATGGGGCTAATGGCCTCATGGGACACCAGGATGCCGAAGGATCTCATCAGCATACGCCTGCCCACCTGGCAGACACAGGTACCATTTAAGAACACCTTGTGGGCATAGTAAAGGTGAAGGACATCTGTTTAAGGCTAGCGTTGCGGCCTCAGCACAGGTATACAAGGCAGCCCAAGCCCAGGCATCAGACAGGTGCTGGCAGGAGTCACGCCTGAAGAGCACACAATACACTTTGCTCTTGAACCACTAGGGACATCCATATTCCACTCCTCCTTAAAATGTTAATGTAACTCGCAGTTAGTTGACCCTTGAACAGCACAGATGTCTTTCCTGTTGCTGTTGAGAAGAGCGCATGGATTTCCAGTGTTCTTTTTACATGCCTGAGACTCTCATTATCTGTATGGTGGCAACACAGGCCCAGGCAGCTGTTCTATGGAGATGAGGCATCCAGGGCTTCTTACATAGAAATGAGTAGCATCATACAGCCAGTCTCGAAGCTCACCAATATAGTAGAAGGAAAATGTCTGCATACAAACAGTTCAACCTCTGTTGTTCAAAGGTCCACTATACTTCAACTGAAATACAATATAATTTTGTTTTATCAAAGATATGAAATTACTGTTACTATTGGCATAATTCAAATAGTTCTATTATCGTGGATAGATATTGTGCTGCATATTGCAGGGGGTGGGGAAAATACCAAAATCAAATGCACGTTTCTAAGTCTTAAACAAGACAAGAAGACAACAAATCGTGTGGATGAGGGAGACTAATCTGCAAAGGGGCACAATAGTGTCCAAGGGGTTGCCGCTAATTTTATATAGAAAACAAATTTGATTCATTAAAGATTTTTGATCGGTGGCAGATTAATTCATCCCTCTTGCAGGCACTACTATAGAAGCAGGAAAGGCAGCACAGAGGGAATGAATACACTGTTGAAGATTCGAACATTTTAAATGCTTGGTTTGGTCTCTTTCTTGCCTTATTGGTGGAAGCCTGTCTCAAGACACAGTGGCTTTGGTATCCCAATTTCCATTAAGGGCACTCCCAGCCTAGTCCCTCAGTCTTGGACTGGCTAGTCACAGCTGTCTACTTTCAAATACAGTCTGATTGAGGGCAAAGTGTGTTTTCACATTGCTGATTGATAATCAGATAAACCGACTGGAGGTTGAATTTATGTCACGAATCAAAATGGAGGGGCTTCTGCTATAAGCATAGCCTTCTGCAAACCAACTGCTTAGAAGTTAAGCTCTGATATAAATTAAGTACAAATACAAAAGCACTACAAATAAGAATATATTTTATTTGTGTTTCCAGTATAATTTTTCTTGAGAGGTATTTAATTAAAACATATAATTAAGTCATTCAATTTTATGACATCATTTAATTTAAGATGCATAAGACAATAAAGGTTTTTCAGGCTTCTACATTTAGAACTACATGTCTTTCCTTTTTTTCACCTTTAAATTTCTTATTAGGATTTTAAAAATCCTCTAATTATCTTGAGGACAAGAACCCTGTTTTAATCTTCTTTGTTCTGCTTGGAATTCATTAAATCTTGTCTAATTCAATTGGAATTTACTAAAATCCTATGCTTTAAACATGGTGACTAGAATAAATAAATTACTCTTTACCAGGA
Source organism: Tenrec ecaudatus (assembly GCF_050624435.1). Lineage (NCBI taxonomy): Eukaryota > Metazoa > Chordata > Mammalia > Afrosoricida > Tenrecidae > Tenrec > Tenrec ecaudatus. The sequence continues at coordinate 241,007,252 of NC_134531.1, forward strand.
AGAAGTGACTTTTGTAATTATATTTTTACCTCTGGAAAATAATGACTTATTTTAGATATAAAATATTTTTATGGTTTTGTTCTGTGTTCCTAATTATTTTAGCCCATATGAGTGATATTTTCAAGTCTAAATATTTTATTTATTTATTTGTTATTTATAACTCCCATTCAGTCGTCTAATCATGCAAACGTGTTGTTGGAGGCTTTTAAGTATTCAAAATGCAATGTGTATATGTCTCCCTGGGCTCACCTTTCAGTTGAACAATAGACAGACCTATACAGTGAACAATAATAGCCAGGAGGAAGGTAATGCTCAGGCAATCAACCATGTAAGACCCAAAGGGAAGTGTTTGTCCAAAATAAACATCACAGGCAGGAAGCACCAGGCAAAAAGACCAAAGAAATTTGGGACACTAGTGCCTGGGGTGAGGAGTGGGGGTTGGGTGGGGGGGGAGACATTGGAAGAGCATTGTTAGATTTAGGAAATTTAACTACAGTTAAAAAAAACTCAAAGCTAAACCCACTGCCATCAAATCTACTCCAACTCATAGTGACTCTGTACAGGTTTCTAAAGCTCAAAATATGTAGAGACGTAAGTAGCTTCACTTTTGTCCCTCCTGAGGAGTAATATAAGGGTTTCAATGTCTAACTTTGCAGTTAGCAGCCTAATGCTTACCCAATAGTGTCACCAATGATAATTGCAACTGATGATATGAAACAATAACAAAAATGTATAAATCATTGAATGGAAAATCATTTACTTTGTAATATTTTACCCAAATTATAATAAAAAGTCCAATATGTGAGACTCAACACCAACTATGTCTTCACTTTGGCACATTCATGAAGGGCTACATATTGATTTTGGTCTATAGGAATTCTCTCTCTTTATTACCTATATTTAAAACTTAGAATTTACCAATTATAGCAAAACAGGAGCAAATAATGCAATTAACTCCATGTGTCTAAAACAAGGCTCTTAATAAGAAGCAGTTTTCTTTTTTTTATTTGTATGTCTTCTTTAATTCCATAACCTATATTTCTTTCACTGTCTTAGTGAAAGCTTATGACTCATTGTAAAAATACTAATTTTGGCAGTAATAAAAAATTATCTTTGTTTTAGATTAATCTTCAGTTGATTTCTGTTGTTAGGTATCAAGTCATTTACAACCTGTGGTCAACTGCATGAATGTAGATATAGCTGATCTTTCCTGGCTTCCCTATTGCCAAGAGGCACAGATCAGAGAAGCATTCCTGGTCTATCTTCTTTACCATTCTGACACTGACCAATCCTCCCCCAATCAATCTACATCTATGCTGGGTTTGATCATTTATTGCGATTTCCACACAGAACTCATAGACTACACTCAAAATTAAGGAGACCCTGGTGGTACAGTGATTACAAAATGGGCTATAAACTGTAAGGTCAAAAGTTTTAGTTCTCTTTTCTTCCATGTCTATCCATATAAGATAGGAAGGATAACCAATCCTGAGCAAGATATAATGTGGCCGACACCTCGGGAGTGGACATGGACGAGGAGGAGGTGGGAGAAAGGGAAGAAGGAGCCACACACCCAAGGGCAAGGCAACAATAAGAGATCCAAAATCGATGGTGAGGAGGGCATAGAATGTCGGATATATTTGATCAATTGCAATGCAGCCTACGAAACTACTGAGAGTTGAATGAAGGCCATACTTGATACTGGGACAGGAATAAAGTAAAAATAAATAGAGGAAAAACTAGGAGCCAAAAAAAATTTAGAGCTATAAATATAGGCATGCACATATGCAAATATATTAATATATAATGTTAAGGATGTAGGTTTATGTACATGTATTTAAATGTTAAGTATTAATGTAACAGATGGACATTGGGTCTCTACTCAAGTACACCCTCAATGCAAAAATACTTTGTTCTAATAACCTGGCATTCTGTGATTCCCCACCTTCCCAACACAATCACTGAAATCCAAATGGTTGCATAAGCGAATGTGGTGAAGAATGCTGATGGTGCCCTGCTTTTAAAAGATATGGCATCTGGGGTCTTAAAAGCTTGAAGTTAAACAAGCAGCCATTTAGCAGGGAAGCAACAAAGCCCACATGGAAGAAGCACACCAGACTGTGTGATCATGAGGTGTCAACAGGATCAGATATCAGGCATCAGAAGACCCCAAACAAACAAATATGTCAATGCAAATGATGGGGGTTGAAGTGGACACCCAAATCCCATCTGTGGACAATTGGACATTCCCTCCTAGAAGGGTCACAAGGAAGGAACAAGTCAGCCAGGATTTAGGATAGCCCCAATGTAACACACAATATTCCTCTAATGTATGATATAGTATATATTTCAGAAAGAGGTGACACTTTGACACATCTCAAGTTACCCCAGTGATAAATTATATACTCTGCCAAAAAAGAAGAGAGACTTAAGTATTTGGTCATATGCACCCTTTCTAATAACCTGATGCTACATATATTATTTAAATTGTGTAATTGATCAACTATAGCTGTAGAGGAGAAAAAAAGTAATATTCATCTTCATTTCAAAGAGTGATGATGACATGAATGTGAATGTTAATGAACTGTTTTTACATAACTGACAGTAGAGGATGAGGGCAACCGAAAATTCAATGCCATAAGACTGAAGGCCCTCTAAGGAGCACTTTTATTGGATTCTCACATTTAACATAGCACCCAGAACAATTGGTCTTCATTGATTAATTTTGGATTTACATATTAATTAATAATCTATGTATTGCAGTTGATGAATAAGGTATTCCTAAGAGAGTCAAAATGTTTTCCCCTATAGCTAACAATGATATATTTTAATAAATTTCCAAAATGATTAAATGGTGTAATCTAGGTTGCTGTATATTTTATTTTTAAAGCTTAGCTCAACTATATATTCACCTTCTCAATATGGTTGCAGATACTTTTAATTTCAAAGGAATCATTTCTTTTCCAATTCATTATTCAACTAAATATTGCTGCTGCATGGGTCTAACTTTTTTCCATCAAAAGGTTAGAGATGAAATGGCCTTATATTATGTCATATTTACCATACTCGATCATGAATATTATGAAATTCTGAAAGATTAAAAATTAAAGAAATCACATACTATTTCATGAAGTTTACATATGCTACAAATGTTATCTCTAATAGTAACAAAATTTGGACCAGCTATTTTTGTATAAAATAGTTTAAAAAGCTCCTCGTGGTTTAACATCTTTTTAAGGGACTCTTGAGAGTGAGTTGCATAAATGGGTTATGGAGTGTTGTCAAAATGGTAACACACATGGTAATCCACATATGTGTTCTACAAATGGCTAAGGATCACAAATATAAAGCACCAGACATTGAAAAAATTGCTGCATCAGCAGGATAGTGTGCCCGCTTCTTGAATATGTTTGAGACAAAGAAGAAAAATTTCCTAGAAATTGCCACAATAACTTGAAGGAAACATTGCCCTATGCCATTCCTGTCATTTATTATAAAACAAAGAAGGATTTATAATTATGGCCTGGCAGATATTGGGAATATGGATGAAACTGCCATGACTTTTGATCTTCCAAGCAACAGAAATGTGTCAAGTATTGGAGAATAAAACATTTTTCTCAAAACCACAGGAAATCAAAACAAAACAAAAACAAGCAAACACTTTACACTTGTTCTGTCATGTTTGGCTAATGGAACTAAGCTGCTTCCTGGAATTATTTTTAAAAGAATGACCATGCCTAAAAAGGTCAATTTCCCACCAAGAATTACTGTGCATGCACATGTTAAAGATTGGATGGATGAAGATGGAACAAAAAAATGGCTGGAAGAAATTTGGAACCAATGACCAGGAGCAGCCTCAAAGAAAAAGCCATTGTTACTTGTTTGGGATATGTTCAGAGCCCACCTATCAGATGGCATAAAAAAATTGGCAACATCTTGTAAAGTTACTTGAGCCGTTATTCCTGGTGGGCTTACATCTGTACTGCAGCCTCTGGATGTATCTTTGAATAAGCCCTTTAAAGATCGTTTGCAAAGGATGTGTCATGAATGGGTGTCATCTGGTCAAGCCTGACTAACAAAAGGATGAAATCTCATGAAGCTTGACATGGAGTTAATAGCAAAGTGGGTTCGAGATGCATGGGAAGACATTCCAGAAGACATGGCGTGACGTCCCTTCCAGAAATGTAGTATTAGTAATGCTGTGGATGGCAGTGAAGACTGCGCTTTGTATGAAAATGACAGCAGTGATGGTGATGACGGCGATCTCAGTGAGGACAGCGTCTGTGATGACCTCACACCAGCTGAAACTCTACACTGGTATATGGAGGATGATGAGGAATCCAGTTATGAATGATTTTAACTTTAGCTTGGTTGCTGATTGAGCTCAGGGAATAGTACTATTAAGGTATCATTGTTGATACCTTTTTGATTTTGTTGAACCTATTTTCCACTTACTGTGCTGGTTTACTAATTTTAAAAGACTTGTCCTTTTATTTATGTTTTTTATTTAAAATAAATATTTAAATACATTACCCCACTGATGTCTCAATTTTTAGTAATTTTATTTTCATTGTTTTGATTATTGAAACTGACCAATAGCTTCTGCATTTCCCAGTCTAGGCTTATAATCAAATCAATCAGTTTTTCTGGTTTCCCTGGTAATAATTAGGTCCCTCGGCTTATTCTCAAGTATATAAGGCATTTATTATGGGCAATTTATTCTTAGTCAACATTGGCCAAGCCTGATGTTTTAAAATTCAGACCAATTACAGTAAGGTCAATTTTTCTTAGGATCACAGAGGGGTATTTTTATAGTAGATGGAACACATTCAAAGAAGTGGAAATATGATGATCTAACAGACTAATACAGTAAAATAATCAATGTTTTAAAAATATCTAATCAAATTGGCTCTCTTGTCTGTCTCATATACAGGTATTTTTTACTTGTAAAACTGTGCCTTCTTTGGGGTAAAATTTTGTTGTAATATAGTGATCTTATCAACAACACAATGAAAAACTGGATGCTCCTGTTCCATTTTTCAAAAGCATTGCTATGTGTGAAGCCATGCTGTTGCCCAGTGCTGATACATCTCACTGAGCACCTGCCTCATTTTTATTGACGCTCTACTTTATCGAGCTTGATGTTCTTCTTTATGGGGGTTCTTCTTCAGGGATTGTTCCCTATTTAAAACTTGTGTAAAGTACAGAGGAAGCGTAAGGACCATTCTGGCTGTATTTCTTCCAAGACATTCTTCTTCTGGCAGTCTAAGATATTTTTAAAATGTTTTCTTAACCAACATCAGCACTCAAATACATCTACTTTTAATGACATCACCCTTCTAGACTGGCCAGGTTTCACATAATATGAGACAATTGAAAATACCACATATTTGGTTTTGCACACTTTACTATATATAGGAGGGACATCTTTGCTTTTTCATGCTTTAAATAAGTCTTCCAAAGCAATACCATTATTTGAGGCATACCCGGGTTTGGACTGACTGAGGCATATGTGGGTTTGGACTGACTGAGGCATATGTGGGTTTGGATTAGCTCCTCAAGTCACAGGAAATCCTTGACAAGTTCCATGTTTTATTTGTTTGTCACGATGTTGCCTACATTGAGAATTTTTTTAAACTCAAGGATTATTCAAGTCATTGATCTTCAGCAGTAAGTGCTTCAAGCGCTTTTCAATTGCAGCACGCGAGCTTTTGTCATCTGCAAGCAAATTGCATATACCAATTTGTTACTAAGTTTTCCTTTAAATCAATATGCCATATTCTTATTTTATTCTAAATTCTTGAATCATTTATTCAGCAAACAGATTGAAAAGGTATGGTGGAGTATACAACCTGGCACACACCTTACCTGATTTAAATCCAGGCAGTATTTCCTTTCTCGGTTCAACAGACTTCCTCTTGGACTCTGGTCAGGTTCTGAATAAGCACAACCAAGTATTCTAAAATCCTTATCAATGTTGACCATAGCTTATGATCCATACAATAAAATGCTTTTATATATTCCATAAAATACAAATGAACATTGCGTTAGGACAGCGGAGTAAAACCAATGGTGCTGGTATATTTTGTATACAGAAAGAGACTTACATCACGTACTGGCTTACATAGTTGTAGAGATAGGTCAGTCCAGTTCAAGGCATGCTTCCCTTGACTTGTGAAGCCGATGAGCAGGAAGCAAGATGATGAGGGAGGCACCAGGGGTCACAGGTTTGTGGATGCCGAGGTTCAAATTTGGCTAAACCATTGGTCATAGGCCATGAATCAATTTATAGTCGCACATTTTGTCATTGCTTCTTCCCGGAAAACTGAACAACTAGATGTACTGAAGAAGTTCTGCCCATTGGGATGATTTCTATTCACTACTTTCCTTCAAAGAGGCTACTGCTGTCAACTTTCGAGTGGTACCTGCACATTATGCTGAACCTTCAGTAAAACAAGCTAGCTTCCTGTTCTTCAGTCTACTGAATATAAGGCACTCCCAATGTGGCCATAGGCGCAGTCCGGGACAAGTACAATCTGTGACAGAAGTAGAGACCAAAGGCATTTGGTCAACTTCATGCAGCTTACTTGTGCCTTCTTGTGCCCGCTCTTGCCCTATCTCCTTTATATCACTTCCATTTAATAATGGCATACTATTGTGCACTGCCATCTTTAAATCTCTGTGGATCAGACAACATCTGGTTCTTGATGAGCAACTCAGGCTCTTGGGAATTCAGTGGCCCGTGGTGACGCAATCAGTCTCCACCAAGGCCCAATAGTAACAATATCAACAACTCTTTTTCAAACAGTTGCGCCTGAATAGCCTCTGTGATAGTGTGTGCCTGGTTGAAATTAATAGATGTTATTTGCTAGAGGGAAAAGAACTTATTTCTGAGTTATCTAAGCATAAACCGACCTAAGAATATGTATAGAAAGTAGAGTATATTTTCTTTGAATATGATTTTCTGGAAAATATCACGTAGACTGCACAAGTCTTTGGAGCAGTTTCATATTTTAAATTTGTCTTACTGAATGAAGAAAGAAGACCCAGTGGTGCTTTGTGTTTTATATGTTAGACTGTTAACTTCCAGGTTCAAGTTCAACATCACCAGCTACTCTGCACCAGGAAGATGAGACTATCTTCTTCCATAAAAATCCATCATTTCAGGAATCCTACATAGAGCCACTGTGATTTGGGATAAACTCTAAGGCAATAGGTTTCTGGGTACTTTTGTCATCAGAAACCTCATTTTCATTTAGAACTTCATTAAAGAGCCACGTTTAAATTGAAAAAGCAGGATTTGAGAGTCAGTATAAATGCCATACTTACCTTAGCTTTTTATCTATCTATCTATCATCTATCTATTTATTATATACATGAACATATACATAATACATTTAGTAAAGTTTGATTCATGCGGACAAAATGTCTGATTTGTGTGATTTTAAAATTTTTTGACAATTTATTTACTTTACTTACAAAATGATGCTAAATTATTATCTGAAGTTGGCAGCAAGATCAGGACTCTGTGAAACGTAACAAGCATAGTAGCTAAAATGATTTGGGTAAAATAAAGGAGGCATGACAATATATAATGAGGATTCGATTAACTAGCTCAACCACATTTTTTTCCTGATGTGTTCATTTTCAGCCCTGTTATTGGGATTATGTAGGGCTCTGATTCAGAAAATTGAGTTGGCTAGACCACATCAGCTCGTTTCCACCATATTTTCAGTCATATTAATATATCGTAAGATATATTAATTTACCATCTTGGTTTCAAACTTGAAAAAATTTTAGAGCCACAAATTACAGCGTAGGATATAAAAAGGTAAGTTCTAAGACACTTCCAAAGGCAGCTGGTCTATGGGGGCTAGTTGGCTAAGGGCTGCCGATGATAATGACAGTGCTCCGTACCCATCTAGCATTCCGCAGCCAGATGGAAAGCTTTCAAAACTCTCAAGAGCAGTCTTTCTCCGTGCTATAGGGTCACTAGGAGTTAGGATAGACTAGATGGCAGCAGGTTTTTGTCTGGGAAACGGTGTACTATAAACATACATACACCACAAGGGGTTAAAGCCAGGGCACAGCTTGAAAAAACAGAATACAAAATTGAAAGACACATATGTGGAAGCTGGGAGGGAAAGTTAGAGCACTGAAAATGTAAGATGTGATAGCAATTTTCTTAAATATTTTGAAGATTTACATTTCCTTTCTTCAAATTATGTAGTAGACATTTCAGAGCACATTTTAATATATAGAAGATAATTTCAATATATAGACAACAACTCATGCTAAGTATTTCAGAGGTGAGGCAGACTCAAATTTTTTGTATAAAAACATTCTAACTTTTCTTTTGAGAGTTTGTGTGCAAAGGTGGAGAAGTTGTTCCATCTTATTAGAAGACTGGAACATTTTAACTTTAAGACAGGTGTTTGAACTATGACAGTGCTATGTTAGATTTCAGAATCTGTATTTATTACATCAAACTCACCACTAGGCAGTCAATTACTAATTCACTTGTAGAACAGAGGGAAACTTCTTCTGGTTTCTGAACCTGTAAATCTGTATGGGATCAGAAACGTTTGTCGTTCCCTTGCAGAGCAGCAAGTGGTCTCAAATAGCTGTCTTTTGAAGCCAGGGGTCAAACCCATAACTCACTGCACATTAGGGTTTCTTGTTTATTCTACAATAACTTTTTTGCCTGTCTCTTTTTAAAAGTAACAAATTGCAACCGTTTGCTATTCTGTTCCTAATAAATGTGGAGCGATACTTTGGGAACATTCCCAAAGTAATTCCCAAGTTTGTATAATTTGCACCATTCAAATTTATCCTTGGATCAAAGGACATGGTGTGAAGTATAAATTGACCTAAATATTTAGTACAAAACAAACTACTTTAAAGAAATCCAGACTGCACTTCCTGATCCCAAACTAGGTAGCATTATATTAAAATCGCTTTTTTTTTTTGGTACGATCGAGCCAAGAGGTGAAGAGTGGCTTATGACATATGTTCTCTATCTCAAACACTAGTGTTGGGAAGGAAGACTGGGGCCAGTAGGTCAGATACACTCACCCAGAAAGAAGTCTAACATTTGAGTGACCAAAATGTGTATTGGTTAGTGTTACCTGTTGAGAAGACAAAAGAGTGCAATTTCTTATCAGTAAAATTTGTGAAAATAGATTTAAAGCTAGAGGATTGCTCTAATTAGGTTGGTCAATGTTGATGGCAGAAGAGGAAATGGCATACAATGGTGTGACTATTTCCTGGAGTGACAAATAGATATTGAATGTACTTGGGGGTGGCCTGAGGTCTCAGGAATTGGTCAATTAAAGCCAAGGAATCCTCCATGATTTGGTCTGAGACAACATAATGAACTTCTAACAGGATATGCTGTGAACAGCCAATCAGTGTGAAGATTAGTGTGAAATGCAGCCCTCGGTGTGGTCACAGCCCTGGTGCAGATGAAATGACAGTTCCTCATAGCTGTGGCCTGAAGTCTTTTTGTTGAACCTGGACTCTGCATCTGGGTCATCAATCTCCATTCCTTTAGACTTGAGCCATCGGTGGCCTGACAGCTGACCTACTAACTGAGTGTAGATTTATTCACCTTTCAGATCACAAACCTGACCCCTAACCTTGGATTCTCGTCCTTTGCAGCTACCAGAGTGTAGTCATTCGTTCCCCTTGGGTTCATCAGGCCTGGAATCTGAACCTATTGTTGTAACCATTGTCAAGGGCCTTTCTAGTTTTTGCTGCCACTCCACTTGATCAAACATGGTGGTCTTCTCTAGGGACTAATTTCTATGTAGTCATGAATAAATATCACTGGGCTTGCCTCTCTAGAGAAGCCAGTGTGTGACATCTGGCTATTCCTAGCATTCCTCAGTGACCACATGTGTTGAGAGAAGAACTACATCCCAGAGTACTTTTAAGACTGTGATCCTTCAGAAGCAGATCACCAGGGCTTACTTCCTATTCACCTGGGGGTGGGTGAGACCCAACCATCTTTCACTTTGTAATGTGGTGCTCAATCATTTTCATAACACAGGGACTCCTGTAAATATTCATTATTACTTATTAATTTTTAAGCATATCATATCCCAAACTATAGTAAAAAACTCACTGCCTTTGAGTTGATGGCAATGCTTAGCAACCCTATAGGCCAGGATAGAATTAACCTTGTGAGTTTCCAAGAATGTATCTCTCAAAGGGAGTAGAAAGCCCCAGATTTTTTTTCCTTGGATCCACTAATGATTTCAAACTGCTGACTTGGAAATCTATTTAAAACTAGACACACAACCACGCAATAATTATAAAACAATTCTCTAAGCCTACACCAAAACATGTAGAAACATATTGTCAATTTTCCTCCTCTAACCCCTTTATTTCATAGAAAGTTTTAGAGTTGTGAATGCCTAAATCTTTTCTTGAGTCTATTATAATCTCCTCAACACTTAATTGCTCAGGGGTATTGATAATTCTAATGTGTTTAAAATAAGCATGAGATATAGTTGCTCTTATCTTGCTTTGTTGTGTTTTGTTTTTGCTGCCCTTGTTTGTTTTAATTTTAGAATGAATCTGTCTGACTCTAGAGGCAGCTGAAGGTGTGCATTTTCAGTGCATTCAACGACATTTTTATCTAACTCAAAATCAACTAAAGAATATTTATATTTTTGTCATTGGCCCTGGTGAAGAAGTTCCACTCCCCACTCCCATGCCCCATGTTCTTAAAAGTATAATTGAACTAAAAGTTAGTTTTAATATATTTCCTTATATTATTTTTCTTTTGATTCTACTTTATACTATTTGTTTTCTTTGTAACACCCTTTAACAAGGATCTCATAGCTAACATATTAGGAAATAAGTATGTAAAGGTAAATAAGTGAAATGAGCCATGAACCTTTTTTTTTCTTTGACTTCTAGGTCCAAATGAAAATTTGGAATTCTTGTAGATTTTTTGTTCTGATAAAAATTTGATATTTTCCTACATTTTAATGTCTACGAAAAATACAACAACAAAAATGATAAAACACTCGAGCCAAATGAAATAGATGCCTCAAGAACAACATGAAATATTCAAGGCATTCAAGTGGTGGCTGAGCAGATATTGAAAAGAGAATTTAAACAGTGGATTGTCCTTAAACTGTGCATCTCTGACTTGTGTGAAATTCAATATTTTGCTCTTGACCAATATCACAAGAATAATATAGAGCCGACTAACACTGATTGCAGTAGAAAATCAACACTGATAAATTTGCATAGGCATTTTCTTTGTAGAAAGATGGGACAATCCTCCGTTGACAAGATGGTACCAATACAATTGCTACAAATAACAATCTTTTATATTAAGTATAGATATTGACATGGTGACAGTGAAGTAATTTGGAGTTCAATCTTTTATATATATATATATGCTCTTTCTATATATCCATGCTACAGTAATGGTTTTAAGATTTTGTCACTCATCTGGTTTGCATATCAAGTCATGCTAATAAATTATGAAACCAACATTTATCTTATCAAAATTGACTATGGTATTAAAAAGCAAAAAAGAAATTTCCCAGATGCTCCAAATATGCAGAACTTTGAATAGTGACCCTCCATTTCGTTATATGTCTGAAAAATAACTTGTGATCATTGTTGACATGGATATCTAAGCAGTTGCTTTTTGTTCTACTCTGTGAAAAGAAACCTTGAAAAATCAGATGATGTATGGTTGTTGTTGTGTGTGTGTGTGTGTGCGTGCATGTGTGGTGACAATTTTTTGTCTAACAAATTAAGAGTTCTTTAATCTGTTAACCAATATGTTTACAGAACTTAGATATATTTTAACCAACTGCTTCTCTTTTTTCTGCTGCAACTCATATTACTTGGGTTTTGTATTTCTATGGTTGATTCATAATTTTGTATTTTTCTAGCTTGTTTTTAACTTTTAGTGGCATCTTTTGTGTTCATAGATGTTTTTTTTAAACTCTTCTATTATTTAGGCAAACTTGAATTTTTGTCTGTGAAATTCTAGTTGTCATGTTTTATATTAGCACTGACTGTGCACATGATAACTGAGCAACCAGGAGAGATCACATTGTGAGATGAAATTCACACAAATCAGGGTTCTTGCTTAGTATGATGCCTTAATAATAATTTGAAGGATACAGAAAAGACAAATCACAGAGGTCTGTGTTCCTGTGCCTTTTCTTTTGGCACCAGATAAGCTTTCTCTGGTCTAAAATACATTTCTAAATGAAATTTGAAAATTACCTCATACAATGAGGTCTATTTAGGTTATAAAATATTTCAATCTTTTATCCCATCTCAATTTAACATATGGCATTTTCTGGAGAAGCAAGATCTATAAATCCATAGATTTAATTATTTTATCAAAACCAATACTAAACCAAGGACATTCTCCTCACACTGTTCCATGTATGAAGGCCCTCCTTTCAGAAAATATTATTATTCCCTGCCAAGGACTCCAGTTCTTAATATGCATACGAGCAGATTAAGCAGAGTTACTAGTCTTCTTTAGACTGATAATCAGTGATGTTCTAAGAGAATAAGATTTTGGAAGAGATTCATACGTGCTTCCTCAAAAGATATGCTAAAGTCCTAGGCTCTCTACCTGTAAACATGAAATTAGCTTTTCTCTTGCCTTCAGATAACAAAGATCACAGTAGACCTTGTAGGGAAGTCCTGATCCTAATCCTTTCTGACTAGTGCTTCTAAATGCAGAAAACAAACATGGAAACAAGAGTTGTGAACGAGAGGAAGACATATTATGAGGATTTTTATGAAACAAAGGAGGATCAGGACTGCCAGGAAAGAGACGTGAAACAGCATCCCTCTCAAAGGCCTCAGAAATCAGTAACATAAGTGATGATCTCTTGGAATTTCTACCTTCATAACTATGAGAAATTATTTTTTTGTACTTCAGAACCACCCATTTTGTTTATTTGGCTCTGGGAGTATGAGGAAACTAAGATAGACTTAAAAAATTGTGTTTTTCAATTAGTGTTGGTATTAAAAGTGCATGATACAGTTATATTTGATCAGTAATTTCTTTGAACAGATTTCTAGCTCACCATCTGTGTATTTGTGTTTTCTTTTATGCTTTATTTATAGCTTAACAAGTTTTGATGACATTGAAATATGAGCATCCTACAAATATCAGGAGGATTATCAAAAAGTAAAACCAAGAATCTTTGTGCAAATTTCATTTCATAGTTTGAGGCCAGTCTAGGTCATAAACTGGCCTGCCGTATGAAACTGGATAAAAATTAAATGAAGACTCCAGGTAAAAAATAAAACTCTGAAATCTCTGCAACTTATTAAATTTGAAATAAACTGGCATACAGTTGGCAAAGAAAAAGAGATGTCAATTTTCACATGACAAATTAGGTTGATTCTGACACACAGTGATGCTCTATACTAGCAGGGGTCTTCAAACTTTTTAAACAGGGGCCAGTTCACTGTCCCTCAGACCAATTGGAGGGCCGGACTATAGTTTAAAAAAAAACTATGAACAAATTCCTATGCACACTGTACTTATCTTATATTGAAGTTTAATAAAAAGAGGTGGGAAAACACCCAGTGGGCCAGAAAATGTCCTCCTCCGTGGGCCCCATGTGGCCTGCGGGCCTGAGTTTAAGGACCGCTGCAGGGAGAAGTTTGGATAGGATATACTTGTGATTTTATCTTGGGATTTAGCTAGTTTGGGATTTGTTCAACTTCTTGAATGGATGTCTTCTTGTCTGTCATGGTCTTAGGGAAGTTTTATTCCAAAAACTCTTTGAAAAATTTATCTGTACTTTCTGTTGTTTCTTTGTGTTCTGACATTTTGATCAGGATTAAGTTTTACATCTTGATGTTATTCCACGTTATTCTTAGACAGTATTCAATTAACAATTAGTATTGTTTCTTAGCTGATTACTATTTTGAGATTTTCTTCAAGTTCATGAGTTTTACCTTCATTGATTCAAATTCTACTCTTTTGTACTTTCAATGCATTATCTAGATTTTAAATATTATCATTAATCTTCTATATTTCCATATGCAACCTTTTCATGGTTTTTAAATTTCCAAATATTTTGTCAATTTGTTCTTTTAATTCGTTCTGAAACTTTCTAAGTAGTTTTATATGTTTTCTTTGACTTCATCCATTGTGTCCTTCATCTATCTCTCAATCCTTGGAGAAATTTAATGCCTTTCCTTTATTTATTTTTATTAAAGATCATTTTATTGGGGGCTTTTTCAGGTCTTATAACAATCCATACATCAATTGTATCAAGCAGATTTGTACACATGTTGCCGTCATTATTTTATAAACATTTACTTTCTATTGAATCTTTAGTATCAACTCCTCTTTTATCCCTCCCTGCACCTTGGTAAATTACTGTATATACTCATGTATAAGTTGAGTTTTTCAGCACATTTTTTATGCTTAAAAAGCCCCCATAAGATTATACTCCAGTGAGGGTCCCACCTACCTGTTCTCTGGTGCAGTGCAGGTGTTCTCTTGTCTCTCCCGCTCATCTGTGGGCTCCTGCAGCCTCTGGGGGTGGCCCAATGACTGCTGATATCACTGCTCTTCTTTCTCCTACACACTGGCCACGTCTGTGTTGTCCGTGCAGTACTGGGCAAGAACCTGCCTGCTTCTGTGTGCTGGTACCTGGGGCAAAACACAACCTTGTCAGATGAATGTCAGATGCAGCCGCTCTCCTTCTCCTGCTCCTCCCCAGGGCTGTGACCAATGACGTAGCCTTTACAGTCTTACCCATGTTTTGTCATGCCCCCATGCTCCACCCAAGTATTGCTGAATACAAGTACCGGTATATCTCTGGTCCTGCATATACAGCATGTTTATTTACAGTACTTAGTCTGCTATATTTTATTTTCATATTAACCCCTATCTGGACCCACTGTTGACTATGCTTGCATAGAGCAGCCTGTGTTAGGGATCATAATATACATGCTGGGTTGTGTATGTACTGTGTTACTGCACGTGTTGTGTTAGCACTTCCCATACTGCATGCTGAGTATGCAGTAATGCAGCGCATGCAGTAACACAGTGTGTACACAATGCAGCATGTATATAATAAGACCTAACACAGGCTGCTCTATGCAAACAGTCATGTCATCACATTCTGGAATATCATCAGTCTGTGTTAGGCCTCAGACTATACATGCAGTAAAGCAGAGTATGTTGTAATGCAGCACATGAAGTAACACAGCGTGTATAGTATCAGCTCTAACACAGGCTGGTCTATGCAAAACAGAGTCATGTATTCACATTCTGGAATACTATCATACCAAACTTTCCAAACCCTGAATTACTGTCAGCTCCCTCAGTGAGCCAGCATGTTTTGCATCTCGTAAGTCTTTTGAGTGCCATTCTTTCGGGGGGTATCTGGTTTCTGTGGTGTAGTTTATCTGTCTTGCTGCATTCTATTTCCAATTGATTGTACTTTTTTGTATGTATACTGGTACTTACCCAGATACCTCAGTTTTTACTGTAAATCGACCTCTTTGAAGAACTATAACTAGGGCTTATTTTTGGAGTAGAGATTATGGTATATTTTGAGAATTCAATCACTATGGTACTCCATCCTTTTTCAAAGTCTTTAAAAAAATCTTGTTAGAAATGGTTCCCAATACTTCTAATCCTGGACCAAAACAAAATCGGTAGTCATGTGAAGTTGGTTTCAAACTGAAGGTTGTGTCAGGAACAGAAGAAAGCAATAATAGTATTGCAAAAGGGGAATTTTGTGTTGAAGAAAAAACAAGTGAGGAAATGGAAGAAAACGAAAGCTGACTTGGAAAAGACTCCAAAGATTTAAAAAAAAGCTCAACGTTGTTTAATGACTTCATATGGGCGCTAGAGACTGAATTGCTTAAATGGGTCATGGAGTGTCATCAAAATGGTACTGCATAACACTTGTGGGAATTTGCATACATACCCTTCAAATGGCTAAAGACAACAAATTAAAAGCACCAGGAACTGAAAATTTTATTGCATCAGCAGGATGGTGTACCTGTTTCTTGAATAGGTTTGCCCTATATTTGTGGCAAAGAAAAAAACCATACCAAAAGACCTTGATGTAAAAGTGATATCATTCCATAAAACAAAGAAGGATCCATAACTATGACCTGGGAGACATTGGGGAAGATGGATGAAACACCTATGATCTTTGATCTTCCAAGCAACAGAACTGTGGCAAGTTTGGGAGACAAAACTATTTTAATCAGAACCACAGGAAATGAAAAAAACAAACATTTCACAGTTGTTCTTTCATGCTTGGCTAATAGAACTAAGCTGCAGCCTGTTGTTATTTTTAAAAGAAAGACCTTGCCTGGTAGGTGAAATTTCTACCATGAATTACAGAGCATGAACATATTAAAAGCTGGCTGGATGAAGATGAAATAAAAACATGGCTGGAAAAAATTTAGAATGGACGATCAGGAGCAGCCTTAAAGAAAAACCATCATTGGTAGTTTGGGATATGTTCAGAGCCCACACATCTGATGACATAAAAATTTTTGCAAAGTTTTCTCAAGTTACTTTGGCCATTATTCCAGGTGGGCTTACATCTGTATTGCAGCCCCTAGATGTGTGTTTAAATAAACCTTTCCAAGACTGTGTGCGAAAGATGTGGCATGAATGGATGTCATCTGGTCAAGCCCGACTGATAAGAGTTGGAAATCTGATGAAACCCGACATTGAATTGATAGCAAAGTGGGTTTGTGATTGATGGGAAGAGATACCAGAGGACATGGGGCAATGCGTCTTCAAGAAATGTGGCATTAGTAACACTGTGGAGGGCAGTGACGACGGTGTTTTGTATGACAAGGACAGCAGTGATTGTGGTGACTGTGAACTCAGTGAGGATGACCATATTTATGCTGACAACATCACACCAGCTAAAGCTGAAGCTCTGTTTGGACAGACAGATGATGATGAGGAATCCAGTTTTGAAGGATTTTAACTCTTATGCTTTAGCTTGGTTGCTGATTGAGCTAAGGTTTTTTGTACTTTTAAAGTTATTGTTGATACTATATTGTTTTTGTTGATGCTCTTTTCCACTTACAGAGCTTACTTACTTTTTCTTTGAAATAAGTATTCCAAAACATTTAAACTACCGATGCCTCAATTAATGTAATTTTATTGGTGTCTATTTTTTATTTTGAAATTTACTAGTAGCTGCTGCATTTCCCACCCTTGGCTTATACTAGAGTCAATACGTTTTCCCAGTTTTTTTGTGGTCAAATTAAGTGCCTCAGGTTATATCCGGGTCGGCTTATATACTCAAGTGTATAAATCATTTTCATGTTTTATACCGACCGCTGTCTCCCTTCACCCATGGTTTCTGTTGTTTGTCCCCTGGGGGTATCGTGGGGTGGGGTTCTGTGTCTGTCATTGTGGCGGTTCCCCCTTCCTCCTCTCAGCTCCCAAACCTCCCCTTACCCTTCCTGTATTGCTACTCACCTCCTGTTCCTGGATTTTCTTCTAAATTCCTTATCAGGCAATTCCAAAGTCTTTTCTTCCTGGGAACAGTCTTTGGACTCTGAAATATTTGTCCCCTGAGTACACTTGGAATTGTTTCTTTGTGTTAACTTGGATTGTCTGTTATTTCCACTACATTGTGGCAGCAGTTAATTGATATTTAATCAGATTTTGAATATGGTGATGCTTTATTTACATGACACCAGTCTCTTTGTGGGTGTAATGGAGATTGGGATTTGAGTTCATGCTGCCTGCTCTTTTATCTGTCCACTGATGATCTAATACAGCCACCTTTACAGGAGGTGTTTGTCCAAAGTAATAGATGTTGCTGGGCCTCGTGGGCATGGTTACTATCTTGCATGGATAAAATAACAAGAAGGAACACAAAAGAAAAATAAAAACAAAACCAAACAACAATAAAAAAGAACTAACTAAAATATTAAACTGAGAAATATAACAAGGAAAACCAGGTAAACTATATGAATCTAAAAATCAATAACAAATACATAAGAAAAGAAAATATCAGGTGAAGTAAAAGAAAGCATAGAAAATGCAATTCACATAAAGGAGGGAGAACAAGAGTAGGGATAAAACAAAGAATAGGAAAGAAAATGACAAGAGATAATGGAAAGATGAGAAGAAGTGATAGAAAAAGAAAATGTGTTAGTCCCGGTCGGGTAAAGAAACAAATCCATAGAAACTCATATGTGTACAAGAAAAAGTTTTATATAAAAGGTAATTGTACATTAAGAAAGTATCCCAACCTAGTCCAGACCAAAACCAATAAGTCCAATACCAATCTCTAAAATCCTCTTCAGGTTCACGAAACACATGCAATGACACCGAATGCAGGATGATTACAGGCCAGTGGGTAAAGTCTTGTGGATCCAGTGGTGTTGTAAGCATCTCAGCCCTGGCAGGGGTCTCCACATGCCTTCTCCTGCTTCAGAGGTCTGGTTGCATCAGGGTCGGTCCATGTGGCTTCTCCAGCTCAGGACATTAATGTAGTTCCATGTGTCTTGTTAGCAGCAATATCTACCCGGAAGTGAGAAGAGAAAGAGAGAGTGTGTGTCTCCCACCTCCAAGGAGGAAAATACCAGAGTTCCCAAAATTCTCAGGAGAAGGCTATGGCCGTATAGAGGCTTCATTAGCTATGACCTGATTGAAGGACTGGTCTCCACCCCTTCACTCTTAATCCACTCACGTCCCAAAATGACACCAGATCATGTAAGTACCAGACAAGGGAAGAAAAAAGATAAAAGCTGAAAAAGAAAGGATAAAAATAAGTGAAGAGAAATAAAGGGCAAAGCCAATCAATAAAAACAAAGAAAGGAGAAAATTATTGGGAGCAGAGCACCAGGCTAAGAGGCTCAGAGGCAGTGTGGGAGGAGTAGAAATTGGTCCTAGAAGCATTTTCTGATATTGTGCATGTTGTCTGGAACCAGTGGCACTGGAACCAGAAATAGTTTTTCCTAGCTAAGGTAGTGGTTGTGGTAGGGTGACTCTATATGGGAAACAAATAAAATAGAAAATGAACCCAGAGTGTTGCTGAATAAAAATAAACAGTTTGTGGAAGAAGTCCACCCTAGATTTTGACCAGGGACCCAGCACTGTATGTTCTGCTTGGCTGAAGAGGGGGCGTTCATACACCTGCAGACCCCAGGGTAAGGTATGCAGTGCCTGAGCCATACGTCTACAGGTTTGACCTCAGGAAGACCAGGGCTTACCTGACTAGATGGAAGTATCACAAGCAATTGGGTGGGTAAGTGGGAAGCCTGGCCACACTTCTAGTCACCAAGAAGATAGAGGCGATAAGAACATTTTTCTCATCGCTAGCCACTGGTTCACCAGGTCACCGTCTGAAAGGAATGCTGTAACAAAATTGCAAGATTGCTTAGCTTTATAAGTCTAGTAATTTACTCTTTTGTCTCATCTCTTACTACTTTTGTTCAATTTCCTCTCTTTGTCAGAGCTCAGTCCACTTCTCTGTAATTTTCTCTGAGGCTCAGGATTATCACTGATATCTGCTTCCTTTGGTCTCTTGACTTTGTTGTAGAGGGGCTGTATAACGTGTCTGCCTAGTTCACAATCTTGCCAGAAGTCTCATCTCAGAAACTACTGACATGTATTCTTGAGTGGATTTGGAACATTCTCATATTTAAATGGGAAATACTGCAAAAGAAGCACCAGGTTATGATGTGGAATGGCATGAAAGGCGTGCAGGAATGTGTTTACTTCAGGTAAAGTAGCAAAACAATGATTTCTGGAAAAGTCTGTTTTCAGAGAGTATTGATCTTTTAAAATTCTTGGTCTTAGTATTGAATATTGTACAGGTGAGATGTGTAGGAAGAATTCAGAGAAAATGACAGGAATTTTTAGGCGGAAGCTCTTTACCTCTTAGGCAAACAGGACAGGACCACCACTTTCCATGACTCATAGTTCCTGGGAGAAAACTGATGGCTGAACCATGGCCTGTCTCTCTGCCGGAAATAGTGAACACTTACCTCCTGCTCCCTGACTAACACTGCAGAAGGCAGCAGTCTGCAAGCCTATCAGTTACCTGTTGTTCCAAGCCGCATCCGTCTGTGAACAGCTTGGCGGAAGAGTCTTTTAAACCTCCCGATTGTGAACTGCGCATGTGTGTAAAACCTGTCGCATGCAGGGAATGTATTTAAGCCTGTTTGGGGACCTGGGGTGTCTATACTGCAGGGAGCCCTGTACTCCCGCTGCATCTATCCCTTTTCTTCTCTGTAAGTTTTCTGATTGCAGATCGTACCACTCTCGAACCCATTAGTAATGCAAGAGAAGAGCCGGTCTTGACTCATTTTTTAAGAAGTAAGGAAGAAGAATGCTACATTTTAGTTATAACATTCTCCCTATTCCTTTCAATATGAAGAAACTGCCTACACTAAATTTTTGTAAGTAACCAAAAATGATCCGGGGCAAACTGATATGGCTCAGGTGGCATGATAGGTTATGCATTGGATTAATTGGTAACTGCAAGGTCAGAGGTTCAAACCAACTAGCTTCTTCACTAGAGACAGATGGGGCAGTTTTATTCAGCCATCTAAGGTCATAATTAGTTGACTCAATGGAAATAGGTGGATTTGATACATTTAGTGAAAGTTTTCCTATAAAAATGTATTTGGCCATAAAAGACAAAAGGGTTCAGAGATTTCTATATATGCTAAGCCTACTTGAATGGTTGAAACAGTATCACTTGTTCCCGATCTGATACACAGTGGGTCTGATCTAATTTTCAACGTTTTCTTTGTGAGTGTATATGTGGCTTTTTTGGGGGGGGAGGGGGGACATAGGGTATCTCGGATGTATTTTGTCATGGTGGATAGAGCTCTTGAATTGTTATATGTTTTTCTTTTCTCGGTACATGAGAGTTAGGATTGACGACTCTATGGACAAAGCAAATAAAATAAGGGTTCCAGTGGGGTGCATGTAAATGGCAGTAAAGGGAACTGATATCAAGAAGTTCAAGAAAGAAGAAAATATTTCAACACTGGTTGTTTTAGCAATGCACAATACTGCTTGATGTGACTGAACTATGATTAGCTCCAAGTAAAAGGGTTTTGGGTAAAATTTCTATATATTCAATGTAAGTGAAAAAAATATAAAAAATCCCTACATAATATGGTACTATTAAAAAGAATGAGTAAATTGTATCTATTCATATGGAATGGCTATTGAAATATCTTAGAATAAATTAAAAATTGAGCCTATATAAGAAACACATTTAATGTTCATGTAAAGGTGGTCCAGGGACTAGAACATTTAGTTTAATTTCCATGTTTAAAAATAGCTATTTTAATACAGCAAAAAATTCAAAATAAAACATTCCCATGTTATAATTTAGAACATTGGCATGTCGCTGAAACATTTCTGTGATAAAATAAAGTGGAAACAGACGTTTTAGCCTGATAACACTTTCCTATATTTTACATTAATGAATTTTTAAACTTTTACCCATTAAATTTGGTTCTTTCATATATCAAAGTTTTCTTCATGGATGTGTATGCGTGCACGAGTGTGTGCACACATAGGCAGGTGTTATGTAGCTTTTGCCTTCGATCACTGATTCATTGAGCTGCCTCTTTATTGGTGTTCTTAAGTGCAATGCTCCTATGTATTTAACAGCACAGTCCTGCTTTTCTATACCCCTGACTAAATTGTAAAGATAGAAATTAATATGTGGTAAAGAATTACAGTTCTATGTGCCATAATCAGTGATAGCTGAGTAGCTTTTATATTAAAAGTGAACAATTCTCCAGCTCAAAAAGGTGTCATGAATGCTTTTTGGAATGCCTAAGATCTCTTTATTAATATGGTTTACCAATTTCTAAATATAACCACAGTCAAACTGAATTGGATTTTTTTTCTTTCAGATTTTAGATATTCAGAAGTACATTATGTTGTAAGATTTTCCTAAATGTAATTAAAATCAAATGTCTTCCTATTTTTGAATTGAGATTCAGAGTAAGAAGATCAGCATACAAAGCTAGAGCAAAACCGTCTCATTTTGCCATATCTTAAAAATTTGGAATTTCTGCATTGTTTTATTTATTTTACCCTACTCCTTTAATGTATTAAAGTACTATTATTTACAAATTAAGTCCCAAAATAGTCATAAAGGCAGCTATACATATAGGAAAACATGTCTCAGAAAAACATGCCTTACTTGAAAGAAACAAAACCCTGTGACTGGCTTTTAATGGTGTTTGTAAAGACTCGCTCTCTTTAAAGGTCAAGCTTATTGGTTCGCACGCAGTCAATATGTTTCACTCTTGGAAATAGAAAGGATGGACCAGCTACCTGAACTGAGTAGCCCGTTCTGAATCCCACCTGTGCTGTGAATATATGCTGATTGAAAAGAAAAAAATTGCAGAAGTTGAGCCACTTTTTCTCATTCAAGACCTGTTGTTGAGACGGCATCTGGCCCTTAATATGGTATATGGAAAATCTGGTTAGAAAATTCACATTAGCAATTTAATTATCACTCTTATGTGGAAGAAAATTTAATAAGATAAATCTGTGATATGTATGTCTGAGATGGAAGGTTTCGACGTCTTTTTAATCAATAAATTCAATTCTGAAACCAATTAAAGATATAAACCCATTACCAATATCAAATATATTTTATGTAGGAATTAATTTCTATGATTAATTTTTTCAAAAATTATTCAATGTAAATCAAGAATAATTTGATCCCTAGCCACTTAGTCATAATAAAGCTAAAAGTGATAAAAAACAAACAGAAAGATCACTTTCTTTAAGGCAATATTTTTAGTTCACTAATATTTTAGTGTGTTCTATAAACGTAGAATTGAATGCTCAACATTAAAAAAATATAGATGCCATCAAAGTGGGCTTTTCTGATACTTTCATCCTACATTTTGTGTGGTGATTTAGAGAGAAAAAAGTGGCCATGGCTTCTAGCAAAATACTTCTTTTTTTATATGATAAAAGGCAGTAAAAAAAGCAGATATGTCATACTTGTTTAATTAGTTAAGATATTATGTACTGTCTTTGAAGTGCATCCTCAATCAATATACATATCACTTATTCCCATATTACATCTCAAAATGAGCTTAAAATGGAATATCTGTTATTTTGATCTGTCTTTAAAAACAATAATATTGCCATTTCTTATATATAATTTTATTTTAGAGGTTATATTTCTTCAACCTGTGAAACTCAGTTAAACTTTAAACATAATATAATTTTGATGTTTCTGTAACAATATCTCTAAAATTTCCCTGCTTAATGGGATCACCAGTTATGACATTTGAATTAACTATTTATAGTTTGGGATAAGACGAGAAAACACAGTCAATTTAAATGATGAAACTTATAAATGAACCAATGTACATTTCTTAAGGAAAAATGTTGTAGCTATTATTTAAATTGTAAATTTTACACATTTTAATATCATGAATAAATAATCTTTGTAACTAGAAATGAATCCATTGACACTAAGCATTTTGAATTCTGTTGCACAAAATGAAATTTTATTGAATCCACAATATAATATGACTCCAAAGAGAAAATCATATGAGGCAAGCAAATTATATAAGCCGACCCTCTCAGAACATGTAGTACAGTACCTGGCAAACCTGTGCTTACACTATCATAGTCCGCTTTTCTCGCCTGTCATGCCATGACATTACTATTCTCTGCTCTCGGTGTCAATGAAGCATAATTTTAGTTGCTGTGTCAACTCTAAAGGTGACACTGTCTCTCAAACACACCCCATATATTCCAGACACTTCCAAAGACCCTGCTCAGACATGTCTCCCCTCTCTTCTTGCTTGACTTACATTTGGACTATTATTCAATTGTAAGACAATTATCATGTAGCTTGAATTATACTATTTATTGAAATGTCCTATAGAATCAATGGAAACACAATAATAATTCAGTAAATTTAATGTATCAAGATGAGTTGGCATCCTTTATTATTTTGACTTCAAGAGAATGTTCCTATAATCATAATTTCTTTTAATAAACTTAATTTGTACAATGAATTTTCTTAGAATTTATGCTAGCTTGTTTAGATGTAGTCTTTGTGAATTTTAAAAGCATACTAAGGTGTGAAATGATGACACTTGAGTATTGAAATAGTACTCTGTGCTTTAGAGACTAAATAATTATATACAACTAATGAGACATAATAAAAAGGCATTCATAAAATGTAAGAACTGTAGTTTGGGGTGTATGCAGGATCACTCTCTTATTTTACAAATGAATTGTATTCGCAAGACCTAGAAGGGTTAAGTATCCTCACCCAACCTGCTAACATATTTATTTTATTATAAAAAAGTATGCATGCATTAGGTAATTTCAAATGATCATTAATAGTGTTTTTAAATAGCAGTTTCTATTATCTGAAGTTAAATTTAGGAGTAATATAAATGTCATAATGCCAGTATTTGTATGGCATGGATAGATAAGAAGGGCAGAGCTAATGAAATGTATTTTTATCATGGCTTAATGTCTTTCCCCTTCTTACAAGTGATAGTTCTGTGGTGCTATAATAATCTGCCTTTCACAAAACTTTACAACTACATGAAAAACTTAAAAGGCTAGTACAAACTCTTGACAAGGTAGCAATTTCGTGTCACAGTAGTTCGTTCTGTAAAGGCAGAGGATTTAATAGAGAAAGAAATGAGGAGGTGTAAGAACGCTATGTGCATGAGTCAGGATTGACTCAAAGGTGGTGGGTTTTTTCTGTTTGCTTTTTGTTTCTTAAGAAAGACACAGTGTATGAAAATCTGACTCACCATGAAGCAGACTCAGTGAACTGAAAGTACAAGGACCTAAGTAAATCCTTTGCACCATATGCTGACATGATGACATGCCTTATTTCATGCTCCATTGAGAAAGGATGCAGGAGTTCCGCATTAATGTTCATTGTCACTTTCCTCTCCCTGCTGATATTAAAGCCTTCATTACGGTGTGTAAATCCACTGCAGCAGGCAAAGTAATATCCTGTGGGTCATATTCTCTCATGTCATTATTTGGCCTCTAAAATGGGTGCCCATTTTTGCAATATAAACTTACATGTATAGAACATATCTTCAAAAATGATGTAAATTGACAGAAAAAACATTTAAGACCAGAATGTGGCATACCAGCAAATTATTGCCTGTATTAATTTGTTGTTGTTGTTAATAACAAGCATGGCATAGTTGAGAGAATATAGTGCCAAACGTGGCTCCCAATGCAAGCTCTCCAAGTCCCTCATACTTTCAATGTTTAGAAAGCCATATTTCATGCCCCCGATTTCTTATACTTCACTAGCAAATAATAGTATTTATAATGAAGAAATATTTTAAATATTAGAAACAAAAGGGTAAGTGAAAAAAGAATATTGCTACACATTCACAGAAACCTTTATTTAAAAATATTTTAAAAGTGAAGCTATTGTTTCTCAACATATTCTCCATCTATACCTATAGACTTCTGACGTTTCTAGCTCTAGAACCCTTCCCTACACTCTTCTATTTCCACCATATCAATTTGAAAGTTTTGGCCTCCTTAAGAGACTCAATTTGTGTTCTTTATAAATGTTCTTAGAGTTGGAGAAGAGAAAAAAATTCCAAAGGGGTAAAATCTTGGCTACAGAATATCTATGGTAAGGTTTCTCACCGAATTCTTATAGGCTCATCTTTGCTGACTTGAAGAATCACAACTGCCGTGTTGCGATGAATACAATTCTGCAGTACAACTTTCCTGGGTAATTTTTCTCAACAGTGGAGCTCTTACTTTCTTGAAAACTTCTTCTTAATAACCCACCATGATCTCCCTGTGTCCTTCAAGAAAAATCTATCAAGATGATGGCTTTGGAATTTCAAAATAATAATAAATAAATGAAAAAGAGCAACAGGAACTTTTTGAACTGAACAGTGACTGGAAGTCAACCAGTCCAGCAGGTCCTCGTGGACAGCACTGCTTCATGGGACATTTTTAAGAGTGTCTTAAGGAGAGTAATGTAAGTGTTGTACTGAGAAATTGTCAGCAGCCATCCATTGATAAGAGAGACATCTTTAAACATGTTTTGCTTGGAATAAATATGTGTATGATGAACTGGAAGTTTAATAGCAACACTTTTCTGCCGGTTCTTATAATAAATCCCAAAGCCATTGATAAATATGGCCACCGAGGGTCTAACATGTCTATTTCAGTTTGAATTAAGATAATGAGCTGTTATGAATTGTATAGAAAATGATTCAATGTAAGTTGAGACTTTAACAATTATAGGAACTTGTGAAGAAGTCTCTGAGCTTCTTTAAACGCGTCTAAAGCTGGAAACACTATAATGGGAGAGAGCTCTGGTGACATAATGGCCAATCACTCAGCTTCCACAGGGAGGACAAGGATTCAAAGCCAGCCAGTAGCTCCACAGAGAAAGACATAAGGATGGTGGCTGAGAAAGCCTGCAGTGGTCTGTTCGAGTCTTCCACATAGGGCGCCTAGGAATTGGATCCAGCTCGAAGGGTCACAACAGGAACAACAAAAGCATTTCTATTTGTAAACAACACCCCATGGATCTATCACTGTATGGAGAATTTGTGAATGTGATATTGTTTTTCCTTATTCCTTCTGATTCTTTTAGTGATGTTTATAGAGCTAACAAAAGGTAAAGTTTCTGTATTTCAGAAAAAAAACCCTGTAGATATTGATTCTGTCCAGCATAATGAAGTTGGAATTTCTCTACATAGAAAAAGGATTAGCATTGTGTTGTCTCCATAAAGTAATTGTGTTCCCTAAACGGTGAGAATTGAGGGTTACCAAACTGGCACAAACAATACTGGTACTCTGGCTACTATATCTGTAAATAACTTTATTTTTGATCCAGAAATCTCAAATCATCAACCAGCATATACCGATAAAATTGTTGCGAGCTAAAACAATAGCTTACAACCAGCGTAAAGTAATCTCAGTCCCCCATGGTTCTGAACGGTTTCCTATTATTTCTGCTTGCAGGGTAGCCAAATACCAAGTTTATTACTTTTATGCCCTATCTTACCAAAAAAAAAAAAAGCAACATACTCTACTCATATTCTGTTTTTAAGTTTTTTAACCTATAATTTATTTTAGTTATTATTTTCCTCCTAAATTACCCAAATATTTTATCAAAATATTCATATTGGATTATATAAATTTTATAACTTAACAAATGTCTCCATTGCATTCTAACCATTACCTAAACCAGTGCAATATTTTATGTGAGCTACATCTCATACCGCCTGAAGTTTCTCTGATGCACTGAGTCAGTCCCATTTTCCCATAAAGTAGGCATTTTACAGAAGGTCTTAAAATTGAAATTATCATCTCACTCTTTATTTTTCGATGTTTATTTGTCATTTGGTCTTGTCGTTCTAGGGAAATTTATAAGAGTTGAAAAAGATGAGGAATCCTTTTTAATTTTTTTAAATTTTGAGGAGGTTTGCTTTGCTTCTTTTTACCATTGACCCTTCTCCTTTATTGTTTTTCTACAAAAAATCCAATTCAGGGTAACTGCTTTGGTCAGTACTGCTAAATAAAAAGGAAGATAAATGTCCAATACACATAAAACCTATTATTAAAGTAATTTCCCAGAAGATTTTAGATTAAGCTCTATTTAATTACAGAAAACTATGTGCTATTAGTCAATCTAGAAATTCTTAGTAGCAAATAAATGCTGATGTTTGCAATGATGCAGTCCTAACTTTAATTATTTGAAAAAATATATTTCATCTATAGTTTCATAATTTTCATGTCTCATTTACCCTTCTATATTTTATGAATTAGAAATTCAGTTGTCATATCAGGTTGCATTCCCAATTACAAATTCAAGCCTGAACTGATTGAGACAATTAAAGTTATGGGTCCTATTCCAATCATGCCCAGCTATAAATGCAATTAAGGAACCATAACAGAAATAAGTCAGTCCTTTTCAAAATTTGTGGTGAAATCATAAAAAAAAGAACTTTGAACCCCAAATTGAAGTTTGACTTAGAGCTATGGAATGCTAAGCTTCATTGACTACCCAATTCTATTAAATTAATGCCTATGAAAAACAAGAATAGAACTGACCTGTAAAGGATTTTCTTTACTTCTGCCTTTCTGCTTTGTGTATGTGCATGTGATTTATTAACTGTGAGTTTATTGGGGGTTGGCTTACATTTCACACTGTCATCTCTGTGTTCAGCAGTTCAAACCACCTGTCAATCCCCACCCCCACCCCTTAGTTTATTTCATACCCTTCTCCTTTGATTGTTCTTTTCCCTTTTATGGAATTCCATCCTGTTTTTACTATATAGGATCCTTGGTGGTATAGTGGTTACAAGTGGCCCCGAGGTCCACATGGTCTGCAGCAGTTCCACACCAGCAGCAGCTCCCCAGGAGCAAGCCTGCCCTTCTTACTCTGTCCAGTCACAGCCTCAGAAACCCACAAGGAGTCACTGTGAGTCAGCACTCACTTGAAGGCAGTTGGGTTTGGTTTTCTCTATGTAATTTTTTGGAAGTTGATCACCAAGAATTTCTTCTGAGGAACCTCTGCCTAGACCTGAACCATTAACTAACATTTTGGCATGTGGCCAGGTGCGTGAATCATTGAACTACTCAGGTATTCTGTTATTTCTTTTACCACCTTGATGAAGTTTACCACTTGCTGCTACCTATAAACTTTGCACTGGACAAGTGCCCCTTTTGAATCTCTACACTGTGAGGGTTTATGCTCATAAAACACCTGTGTACTTGCTATTGGCTCTTCTTCAGTCTCAGATCTCCTCCAGAAAGCCACCCTTAGACTTTACTTTTGGGAATTTCCTGCTTGTACAATATATCGTTAGATGACCACATTGAAAACTTCTTATATTTTTATTGCAAGTTCTGACATCAGAAACCAACTTTTGGAATGAATGTCTTCATGGTGCAGTGAGACTTTTGTAACACTAAGAAGCTTATACTACTTTTTCTGGATTGTTATCAAATACATTTGTAGATGTCTGTGTTGCATGGATATGTACTTGTGTTTATATCAGTTTCTGACTCATAACATCCTGTATAGGTTGTAATCCTCATCTTTCTCTTAAGAAAGATGGATTTGAAATAGGTATCTTAGGGTTAGAAGTGCAATGTATATGTGCATACACATACAAGTATTTTACCAATAATATATTGGTTCATTTTCATAATAACTATATTTCAATACAGGAAATAAAGAAAAGGTCGAATTAGGTTTCAGTAGAGACTTCAAAACATCCTCTTCTTCTCAGAGTAGCTAAATCAAATTGAAGATATGGTAAAAGTAAGAGAGCAAAACAGACATTTTCAAAAGGCAGCTCAAGGAGACAGAGTCCAGCATTGTGCAATTTGCAAAAACCTGAAGTTAGAACTCTAAAAAGAAAGAATATAATCAGCATATGTCAAGCTGAAAGAAATCAAGAGAAAAGGCAAGCTTCAAGTCGTAGTATTAAAAATATTCTATGGGCAAAAGAAGATGGTGAGTAGATAAATGAACAGCCTGTCCTTCAGAATAGCCTTCGTTAGTCTGGAGGCTACACTGAAAACGGCTAACCTGGTTCATGGAGCTGGTATTGAAAACACTATGACACAGCTCTCAGCAACGGAGCGGCATTCACGCCACCCCACTGCAATCACCTGACTGGCAGAGCAGGACCGGGTAGAGTTTCATGCTAGTGTGTATTTGGTTGCTATGAGTAGAATCCAGCTAGAATATGCCCATAACAAAAACATTGGGTAAAATGCTGAATGATGCAGGAAGCATAAAAGAAGAATGGAAAGGATAAGAGGAGTAACTGTGCTAAAATAAATTGAGAAACATTCAATTACTGTGGCTATCACTGAAGGAAGAAGGTCAAGTTGCACTGAAGGTATTAGAAAAACAACAAGGTTTCAAAAATTGAAAAAATATCAACTGAAATATTCCAACGGGCTGATGAAGTACTGGAAGTACTCATTCATCTATGCCAAGAAATTCGGAAGGCAGTCACCTTGCCAACCTTCTGGAAGATATCTATATTCATACCCATTGCAAAGGAAGTTGATCTAACAGATGGAGGAATTTATTGAACAGTGCCATTAAAATAACATGCAAATGAAATGTTCTGAAAATAACTCAACAGCTGTAGCCAGAGAATCAAGCTGGATTTACAAGAGGACTTGGCTTGAGATGCATTATTGCTGACTTCAGACGGATATTGACAGTAAGCAAAGGATAACAGACAAACTGTCTCGTTTAATTGATCATGCCTTCACTTCTGATGATCATAACAAACTATGGATAATATTGAGAAGAGAGGGAATTCCAGAATGCTTCGTTGTGCTCACATGGAATCTATAATACAAGGGGATTGCGTTAGACAGGGTTCTCTAGAGAGACAAAACCAGATGGTTAACAAATATATATATATATATTTATACATTTACAGTTAGATAGATATATAACATAAGAAATAAACAGTTAATTAAATTATAAAGTAATACAAGTGTCTGAGTGCAGCTCACTCCCGTGAGACAGTTGTGAGACATTGGCAGTCCTTCAAGTCTTGAGGGCTGCCGGGTACCTCTGTAGAGCAATTCAGGCTATCCGTTCACAGACAGCAAACAGCAAAGCAGACCACCAACAGTCAGCCAGATGGCAGGGTCCGACAGTCCTCAGCCAAGAGATGTAAATTCCAATGGTGTGGTGAAGCAGGTCTTGAAGGAACCTCAAATTACAGCAACACAGTCTACAGGTTAGGTGTTCCACAGGTAGTGTAGCTTGCAAATTGAGGAACAGAACAAGCAAGTCAGCCCCACACTGGTCAAGTGGTCAAAGATCAAGAGAAACTGGCATGTTGGAATGAATCTATCAGGATATTCCCACAGACTCAAAAGGGGGTGTCCTGAAGACATACCCTTTACCACAACCATAAGGAACAAGTTTGTGAAGTGAGCTCCAGCACCTCTGAAGATTCTTGTAATTGCCATTTTATGTGTACCAGGATTAACAGTGGGCACTGCCCTAAGCAAACTCCGACATTTGCCCGCAATGGGGCTGATTGGTCCCAATGGGGGTAGAAGGCAAGTGTCAGCACTGAATCAGGGATACTGCATGGTTTACGATCTAGAAAGTTATGCTTTGGAAATAATCTGAAAGACTGGGCTCTGTGACAAAAAATGAAGCATTTCAAAATTCGCCCCCCTGGAGTTTAAGTAATATGTGCACATGATCTTGAAGGAGGTGTGGGCTTTCGCTCTTCACCCTCCAGTCTTCATTCCCACCAGCAGAAGCCAAGTTAGCGTTCCCAGATTAGTAAGGAAGGATTGGACTCATGTACAAGTTGAAATTTTCACTGTGCTGAAGTATATTTTTAAAAGCCTCTGGAGTGAGTTTCTTGTGCATATTTGCAGTGGTCTCACAAGCAGTAGTAGCATGTATTTGATATGTTCATTTTTATGGATGCATTTCTTCATTCCCATATCTAAAGCACAGGCAATGCACATAAACACTAATTTGTAGATACTCTATAATGACATCAGTGGCTGGGTTCCAAATATTCTCGCAAAAAAAAATTGAACTTACTGAAGCTAGTCTCTTACTGGATTTAGACCATATATATAAATTTAGGCCATCAATATGAAGTGATTTTAAATACATCAAAATTAAATAACATGTAGTATATATTAGTATTGTGAAATTCTCTGAGCTTATCAGTCTGATACTTACTGTCTTAGAATCTATGCTTTATTGAACTGCAAGGTAATTTTTCTTGAAAAAACAACATAAATATAAAATATCCGTATCTAAAATTTTATATGCATCTGATGAAATCAATTTGCTCAAAACATTTTCTATATTTTCCAACATATTAAAATTGCATTGCCATTCTTTGCTTTGTGTAACATTGAATTTTTTCAAAATGGATTTTGATACTTTTCACATATTTCCTAAATGTAGTGGGAATCCTATGCCAAGGAGAGACCCTCACAGAGATGGATTGACACAGTTGTGGCTAACGTGAATGAGAAATTATGCTTTATTTATGCTTCTTGGACCTCCTCCTTTAATGGACCATACAGAATCTTAGTAATGTTTATTATCAATTTTAGTCAGAGAAAAATATTATAAATATAGTTGTCATAATGCCTACTGGAGCTATGGTGGCATAGTTGTTTTATCACATTCTTCAAAAAATAAGATGTGATGAATATAATTGTCAATTGCTTAGATATGATATTTCTTAGATTATATTCGTGTTGCTGCCAGGTAAATTTTGGACTGTTAATCTCAAGCTTGGCATGTCAAAACCACCAGCTACTCAGGAGAAAGATGAGCTACTCTAAAGATTTATAGTCTTTGAAACTCTATATAGGGCAGCTACCTATGCAAATTTCCTAAATTACAGCATTAAAAATGTTTACATTGAATTATAAGTTGTACACATGTTAGTAATTGGGCAGAAGCTTCTTCTTTTTTACTTTCACCTTATTTTTCTTTAGTTATTATTTAATTAAAATATTCATTTATATTTATTCCCAAATACAAATGCCTGCAATGCTTTAGCTAAAACACTCAAACATTTTGACCCCACCAATGATTACACTAGCACGAGCAGCGTTGGAAACAGCAGTGTGTGCTTGTAGCACAAGCAGACAATGTCTCGTGATTTGAACTGTCATGGCAATTGGGTGATAGTGACAATTCTGACCTGAGTTCACGCTTGGTTGTTAGGCGCCATAGACTTTGTCACATTCCATAGCAACTTGATGCACAACAGAATGAAAACCTGGTTGGTCCTGCTTCATCCTCACCTGTATTCCTGTGCCTGTCTAGCCATCTCGTTGACAGACTCAATTAGCATAATTTTTGCATGTAGATACAGGCAGTCCACAGATTATGAATGAATTCCATCCCCAAATCTGTACTTCTTTCCCTCAGCTGTCCCAAGGAGTCTAACACAAAGATAGGCTGCACAAATTGGGGCAGAGGATATAGGCCAGGTATCACTGGGCCGGGAGCAGGGTTCCCCGAAGCCCAGGTCAAGAGCTGGTGCCACTACACTGCACTCACGTATTGACAAGGCTGAGGTGCCCAGCTTGGTTGCATGAAGTCAAGCTGAGTCTGTCCCTGAAAGCTAGGACCCTGCCACCTCCAGGTGATACCCCCACCAACTTCAGGCTGCAGTGAGAATTCCCTCCCACTGCCTGCCGGTGAGTCTCCACTGCTACTTGGTCTTCCTTCTAACAGTTGTTACAGAGTGTGGGGATAATCTTGGGCAGGTGGATTCACGGAGCATCTTTTGGCTGCTATGAGACAAGTTGGGGATAGGATGACACACCACTTATGAGAAGAGACGCCTCTTTCTGCATTTGGTCCCTGGGTTTATACGCAAGGAATGACACACATTAGTTGATTTGTAGATACAGTCATATGGGCTATAGGTCAGGTGGACAATCATGATGTGGAGACAGCCTACAGCCTATAGTATAAACTCGGCTTTCAAAAAACTATTCTTATAAGTAACTAGAGTTATTTCCCATAAAATAAATAAATTTATGCTGATACACTGCAGAAACTATTTTATAGAACACTATTGTGATGTCACTTGCTACCACAGTGTCATCTGGTGTTATTGGAACATTTAGTACTATCCCCTAAAGTGAAGACACTGCTATTGCTTTATTCCTAAACTCTTTATGGTGTCATTCAAAGCAAGAACAACAAAATCAAGTCACTGCCATCAGTCAAACCTGACTCCTAGCAACCAGGTAGGACAGGCTAGACCTGTTCCTGTGTACCTGAGACTGTAACTCTTTATAGGACTAGAAAGCCACATCTTTCTCCCTTACAGTGGCTAATGGTTTTGAACTGCTGACCTGGTGCATGGAAGCCCAATGCATAACCACTAACAGAGCTCCTTATGGTGTCCGTACTGTGTTATATTTTTTAAAACTGTGTTTCTCTAAACGTTTTGTTGTTATTCAGAAGAGGACAGCTTAAATCTAGAAGAAATCATCATTCTGTTGTAGTGAATAAAAAGTGAATATTACAATAACTATTGATGATTCTATGATGATTACTTGCATATAATATATTAAGAAACAAAATGAGAAACTTGGTCTCACATTTTCTCTTTGTTAACAATGTTCTATATTTTATTGGAAAATATTCGATGTATAATTTTTGGAGCAGAAATAAATATTCAACTTTTCTTTTTGCTAATTGATAAGAAATAAAGAAATTTACATATAAATATTCTTAGGAAAAATCACATTTTGAAGTTGAATTTAAAGCCTAGGAAGTTCAGCGCAGTTGAGGTCCTGTTAAGCAGTGTTGGATGGCTAACCACACGGTAAGCAATTCAATACCATGAGCAAGATGAGGCTTCTGCTCCTGGGAAGTCTAAGAAGTGCAGGAAGAACAGACTGCACATATTTTGGTGATGACCCTGTTGAAGTGTAAAGAAAGGATAAACTCAGTGTCTCTCTTTTTAAGCTCATAAATCACATGCAGACAAATCAGACTCATTATATGATTTACATATCTGGGATCCATAAAGTAACTAAATGAACAGTATTTACATGTCTGTACTATTATTATCTTGGGTCATAAATAATTTCAATTCATTTTTATAAAAATATGGCTTTGGAAAATCCACGACTGTGACACTCACATGCATCTCTTCTTTGCTGCTGAGGGTGCAGGTCTGACAAACACTGAGCCTACAGATGGCTAACCCTCTGAAGGACATTATTTATGTTAACACAATGGCTTTCTAAAGATCATAATATAGCACCTGCTCTAGCGTTGCTCTCAGGATAGAGGGAATGTGGGCGACGGTGATTTGTCAATTGCAGTATTAAGGTTATGTTTGACGATTGCCTTATAAGAAAGGAATTGTTAATAAATTAACAATTCCTCACTTTATAATGTTCGTGGCAAAAGAAGAATGAAGTTGAGTTTGCTAATTATCTATCTTCTATCTATCTATCTATCTATCTATCTATCTATCTATCTATCTATCTATCTATCTATCCATTTAGCTATCTACCTGTCTTGAAATGAATATCAGTCAGAGTGCTCCTTGAAGTGCAATGTACTTGCCCTCGGGTAGAGATTCAGAACCAGTGGGGACGTGGCGTTTGGGTTGGTGTGGCAATGGGCAGGGCGGATTAGCCTGTTTCTAAGAAGATGATCTTGGGAGAGAGAGAAAAGAAGATGATCCACCTGCTGTTGGTGGGCGGTGGAGGGAAGTGTAATTTGCCTTTGGAGAAAACATTCAGAATTGCTTTTATGGATTCCAAAGAGGGAGAATCACCCTGCACTACAAGGCCAATCATTCATTTTTAACCACGTTTTTCTAACCTTTGGTTACCCAAGTCCCATACTATAGATTATTTGGATGTTAGCTCTTCGCTTATGCTCCAGGCCTACAGTACACTAAGTAAGCTACAACTAAAGGATCTGAGTTGGAAAACTCACAACGGAGCTGGATTGGACCTTAAGCATAACTGTTGCATGTTAAAGGAGCTGAAAGGCTCCTTTGGACTTAGACTGAAACACCCCAATGAGAGAGGAGGGGGGTTTCCACCCCAAGACTGTGGATTTAGGAGTCATTGGGCTTACTTGAAACCTCTTGCTTTTGTGGTTTCCCAATAATAGGCTATTTAAGATTGCTATATATTTACCAATTCCATGTTTTCTTATCTTTTAAAGACATGTCTTAGTTCGGCTGGTATAGTTTTGCTGTAGTAAATGAATGTCATTAAATTTTATGCCTTGTGTCTAACTCTCATTGTTTTCTTAAATAAGATTCAGTCACTCAAAAGTTTTTGATATATGTAAGTGAGCATCCTCTGTGTTTTAATTGTAAAAGCTTTCCTATATATATAAATACCTCCTTATATTCATAGTCTTTTAAAACCTATACCACTAGCTAGTTTAATGATATTAATATTAGAATTACCAAAAAACTCATGAAAATTAGTTACATTATTGCTCAAAAAACTGATGATGTTGCTACAAAATTAGAACAAGGCTTTATATACACCTTAGATATATGAATGGATTCTGAGCTCTCGCTTAACCATAACCCCTAGTCTAAGAACAACAAATTATTTTGACATGGTCTCCTAAATTCTTACATTCAAGAAGAAATCACTAAATGTATGAGTGTTATAACAAAGTATAGTGAAGAAAGAAGATGTTTCCCTCTTTCCAGGAGGAATATCATTGAGGGACTTAAAAGCTTGTCATATAAAAATGCCCGTGCAGGCCAGGTGTCAACTAAGCCCATATGGAAGAAGCACACTAGCCTGTATAATCAAAGGATTGCAGATAATAAAATCCAAGGTCAGAGAAAGAGACGATATGAAGCTTAAATTCCGAGCGCTTGGTTTTTAGAACCATACGGATCACAATGATAACTCCAAATCCATTTTTAGACTCCCACCCCTGCCCAGGATTATGCCTCCATTGAATTCCCTAGCATCCTGGGCCAGGCATGGGGACAGCCTTGCTTTTAACCTGCAACAGAGTGTGAATTAATGCAGATGCTTAGATTAAATTCTAACACTATTATCTGTTCTCCCTTTTGGCCCATTTTAATTTGTTTTAGTTTTTGTTATTTTTTGCTTTATACCTGACTGTGGTTTTTTTCTGTGTATTTTGTTATGTTGTTGGGTCTTTTTTCCTGTTGTTGTTGTTTTGGTATGATTTTATTTATATACAATCCTGGATAGGTAAATCTGTAGAGGGAGTACATGGCAGACGAGGATGGGGAAATTGGGAGGCAATAACGATGAGTGTAAAAATGAAGAGAATGTTCTGAAGCTGACTGCAATGGTGATTGCACAAGTCTCTAGGTAATCAAACCATTGAATTGTATGGCACATGATTATAAGTCCACAAACCTGTTCCAAAAACAAGCAATAGACTCCTGTTATGAGAGACCAGTCTGTGGAGGAAGACCCTACCCTCAGTCAAGTAGAAGGCCAAGGGAAATGACGAAGGCTCAGAACAAGATGAATTGACCAATGGCTGTAACAATGGGCCTGAACATAGCAATAATCGTGCTATTGGTGCAGGACTAGACAGAGTTTCATTCCATTGTTTCTTTCAACTTAATGGCACCTAGCAATAACAAAAACAGCAATATTTAAATATATGTATATCAATGAACAGAAAGGTTTTATGAGCATATTGATTAACCAGAGATCATTACATATTTTTATCCAAACTGATCAATAGCTAAATGGAATTAAACTAATACTGAAATTTTAAGTGAAAAAAAACTCCATACAATGTTCAAGTTTATTCTTATCTTATACATGCTAATAACGTTTCAATCATATTTTTAATATCTCATGTTTTATCTGTCACTTGTTTCATTATGACACATCATATTTCAACTTCTTATTTTATATAAGCATTTTAATGAGTCTCTTTAATTTACAATATCCTTAATATCAAATCCAAGACTATAAGACAACAAAAAGATGATTTTATAAGATAGATGCATGACCATTTGTCTTTATCTACAATTATTCAGACTGAATTTTATCTTTAATTTAAATTAATTGTACAAATAAGACTTTTCAAGGCAGCATAAAATATTCAAATGTGTCAGCTGTATCCTTTTGTTATTTTTTAATATCTTTTTTTATATTATCTTATCCTCTTATTCTATTGATTTTCCATTTCTCAGGGTTCAGATGTAATAGTGTACCCAGTCAGCAAAGTATTGCCTTGTTTACTTAATGTTCCTAATGGGGTTAAAGTTAAGCTTCTCTGTATGTAGTTATTAATATAAGCTCTTTCAAAAAAATAATTGACATCATACTTTTCACTCAGTTTTCCATTCTAAAACTGTTCCTCTACAATGTCCATTTGACCTCTTCAGCCTCTACATTTCTGTTGTTGTCAGGCCAATCCCAGTCACTGCTTTGTTTCTCTCAAGCCAGCTTAATCATCCTTGAACTCATGACCCCATTTTTTTCTTGCTCCATTCAAAAACCTTCTCTGCATAACATTCCAAATGAATAAATAATGCAACACAAAACACGTAAGAAAGATAGGCTTTGAATCAGGTCAATATACCAGGAAGAGTACTTTGCTGACTCCCTTTTGCCTATAATAGAGCCCTCTGTGATTTCTGGTGAACATCAATAACCTTTGCCTTGAGTTAGTCGGCCTACACTGACACTCGCTTCATTCCACATCTATTCCAAATGAGAGGTTTTACATATGTCTGTCCCTCTATTTGAAGCACACTGGCCTGGTTACTATTTTCACATGTCAGTTTAGCCCTATAATGACTAAATTTTTAATTTCAGGAGAAATTTTTTTGTTTTTATTCTTTACTTTCGTAGTAATCAATATATATCCATACATTTAATTAACCCTTACAAAAACATCATGCTCGGCATTACAGGGTTAGGAGACTTCTGAGTCTCAATACTTTGACAAGTGG
Source organism: Tenrec ecaudatus (assembly GCF_050624435.1). Lineage (NCBI taxonomy): Eukaryota > Metazoa > Chordata > Mammalia > Afrosoricida > Tenrecidae > Tenrec > Tenrec ecaudatus. Next base: position 241,045,727 of record NC_134531.1, read on the forward strand.
TATAGCACATTGGCTAACAGTATTGGCACAGATGAATTGTTATGTTTGGGCAAAAGAGATGACACTCACAACTAGGTACAGGTTTCACAGACAATATTTCTATATACACACATATATATGCCATAACTCTATCTGTGCATATACTAATATATTAATTTAGTACATATTTAATATTTATTATATATTAATATATTTTATATATTAATATATATTTAATATATACTAAATGTATGTATGTAAACTTCTTAGCAATAACTAAACACCTTGAGGAAATGGATCATTGAACCTAGAGACTTAACATCATACTTTCAGGGGCATTACGGTTAATTGGTATCATACAATCTACAAAGACTATGTTTTAGTGAGTTACAACTGTGGCTGACCTTGAAACTTGAGGAGCCATATAAGATGCAAAGTTATTCCCTCCCTAACCAGAGAAAAGAGGAATGAAGAAAATTAAAGATGCTAAAAAAATAGTTTACAAAGGATTAAAAGACCATTAAAAACTCAATTTCCCTTACCCTAAGGCCAAAAGATGTAGGTAGTAGCTGGCTACCACTGTCTATTGCTCTGAACGAGATCACAATAGAGGATATGATAGACAGAAAAGAGGGGAAAAAAGTCAAAATCATAAAACAAATGGGAATTATTGGTTTTAGGGAAACTATTGTAAACTCCAAGGGTTTTACTCTTCAGATAAATGTGCGGGTCTAAAACTGAACTCACCCCTTGGCCCAACTCTCAGCCAAACCATGAACAGGCCATGGGGTAAACAATTACAAACAACTGTAAAACATCAAAATGGCAGTCTTTGCCCAGGGCTCTAGCTCAGAAGACAGAATGGATAGGCGAGAAGAACAGATGGGAAGTTTACAGATTCCAGAATGAGATTTGCTATCCATAAATACTTCACTTTTATGGAAATGAGGAAACCACTCATACACTTGAGTTTGTTTTCCCATAGTGCTGCCCTTGTAAGCTGGGTTTAACATCACAACAGTTTGTGGAGCATTTTTCCCTGAGCAGGAAACAAAATTTCACAGCTTCCATTCTCTTAAACTGGCCATCACCGAAAATGAGGTTCAAATGAAAGAGCATTTACAGAAAAAATCACCATGGCCAGAGAGAAACTTCTCAGGTGAAATCACTGGGTACACTCACTCAGAGCAAGTTGCTCCATACTCGCCCAAGTAGGAAAAATGCTTACTACAGAACCTCTGCCCAGTGGAGCTTTCTTCCCTCCCCACCTTTTTTATTGGGGGAGGGGGAAGCCCCTTGTGTAAGCACAGGAATTGGACTACCTATACCCCTGTCCCAGCAACCAGAATGACCTTTGTCAGGTTGCTCCATTTTTGCATTACACATGGTTGTGAGAAGTAAATAAATTAATATGTGAAATCATTTAAAGAGTAATAGTATTGTAAAAACTCAATAAAATTAGAGTTTTATCTTAAAAAACACCCCTGGTTGTTCTATTAACATCCGTTATAATAATAGTAATAGGAATTAGTGTTGCTAACTCATTCTTAAACCTTAGTAAATTCTCATCAGTGTCTTGCATATTTTTATTGTCAGGTGCTGTCAAGTCACCCCTGACTCATAGCAACCCTATGTACAATAGAAGGACACTTTGCTCCATCCTGCCCCCATCCTCCAGCAAGTCTCATGTTTGAGACCATTTTTGCCTTTAGTCTATCTGTTCATCTCAGTGAGGGCATTCCTCTTTTGTCTGGCCATTTGCTTTTTTTTAAGCATAGTGTTCTTTTTCCAGGGACTAGTCCTTCCTAACAGCATATCCAAAGTATGCAGCAGAGGCCAAGAGACCACTAGACTGGCTGTCCGAGAGGACGCACTGCAGACAAGAGCCCGCTAGTCTTAACATTGTGTATAGTCTGGTAGCTGCGCTCACCCACTCTCACAATTTTGAGGCTCGTCTGTAAGTTCTGTGTAGCCATTACCATGAATTCGTGGACCCACAGAGAACTAGAGTGCCAGGAGTGGGATGGTTGGTGTCAAAATAGGGGAAAGAAGGGTGGAGAGTGGAAACCCGCTTGATATCGGCATGTGACAATTGACTTCTCCCGACTGAAGCTAGGGGTGTTGAGACACAGCTCACACACCATTTTCTCACTGCATCAGTCAGGTCTTAATAATATCTGAGTGTTAGCCAAGAAGATCGTCACCCACACATCGACACAATGGAAAAAAGAAGATGGTATCTGGATTGGAGAGTGAAGGTGCTGTGTGGAAGCAACTGTCAATAGACTGTCTGTAACATTCACGCAAAATACTGAGAACCCTTGTACACGTCTGATCGTAGGGGGTTTTTGTTTTGTGTTAGGTACAGCACTCTAGTACAGATCAGGCAAAGGGAAACAAGGTAAGAATTAGTACGCTAGTTGGAGATTTTGCTTAGGAGGTAAATAAAGCTCAATATTAAAAAAGTAATAATTTAATGTTAGCATGAAGTCATCCAAAACAATAAAAGGTCTACATTTATTAAATAGTCCTTGCTTTTTTATGTGTTGTATTTTTTGTTAGTTTGAAACATTTACTTTTCCGCTACATTAATTGTGGTGTTAAGTTAGTAGGTCAGTGGAGAAGAGGAAGCTGATGAGGGAGATAAAATAATACAGTTGCTGCAACAGTGGGCTAAAAACACCATTGTGTGGATGGCAAAGGCTAGGCAGTATTTAATTCTGCGGTGCTCAGAGTCACCGGACTCAGAACTGACTCCACAACAACATTGAAATAAAAAAGCAAACTTTTTCCCTATAAAATATGCTAGACATAGTGAACAGCAAATTAGAGAAACTTGTTTTCTGAAATGAATAAAGTTATATTTAATGTGTATTTTGCATGATGATTTCATTGCGCTTTACTTTGTCTTTGATTTTTCTCACTTCACTTAAAGTGCGGTAGCAATTTCTCTTTTGCTTTTGCCTCCTCTGCCGAACAGCTGATCTCATTTGAATTAAAAATGCAGCTGTCTTAATCAATCTTTCATGGTATATGTGGATTTAAAAAATAAATTTCAAAGTACAAAAACTCATGACATTATTCAATGCATGAGCTAATTCAGGATCTGTTTGGGATGATGTAGCTGTTTCCATTCCTATGCAAATTTTACTTTGTTCTTAATATTGACATTTTCCTCCATTTCACAGTTGGCAGGATTAAAACATAGGGTAAAACATTATAAGTAAACTCTCATCATGTGAATGTAAAAGCTCAAATTATCCTAATTATAACAATTAATATGATTAATCTTCAAAACAAATGTTAATGCATTGTTAGTTTATGTGACATAACATGCTGATTTTATATATATATATATATACATATATATATATATATATATATTCCATTTCCATTTGTTTTCATATTGACACTTCTGAGATGGGAAAGGTTCTATGAAAATATCTCAAAATATCTGAATCCATATTACTTATGAGGCATTTAAAATAATAAAAGTTGTACTTGACATTAATTTTTAAATCTGTATTTGAAAGATATTTTTACAGCCAAAATGCCTAACTGTTGTTTTTCTTTAAGATTATAACCACCACGGACTGCCAAAAATATCAAGCAATATGATTAATTTTTATGATAAGTTTTGTGTCCAAATGGCAAAGCTTGGATTCTCAGTAGTTGAGGCTTCCACCATGATGTCTCTAAGAGAACACCATCATCTCCATGACCGGATTTCTAGGAGAAGTCCAGCACTCTGGGAGATCAGAGTTCAACTTCTAACTCAAGTTACAGCCCTGAGGAGAGTTCCTCAAAAAGCAGCCTCTTTCATGTTTTGGATATTTTGCTTCCTTTTTCTGAGTCTTGATTGTGCATTTGGTTCACTGATCTCTGGTTCTCTGGACGTGAACCAGGGGCCTACATTATTGCCTGACAGTATCAGGAGTCATCAGTGTCTTGTCATCTGACCCGCCGACTCCAGATGCTCTAGCCTGACCTATTGATATCTACCAGCCTGTAATCTTCCTGTTTCATCTTTGGCTTTCTGGATTATCAGCCACTGAGGCTGCACAAGTCACTAGAAGCCTCTGGTTTAACATCTAACTTGCAACGCTGAACTGAACAGGACGTCCCTGCTTCCACAACCAAGCCACTTTGTTGACATAAATTTCTTTTTTCATATAAAAGTTTTGCTGGTTTTGCTTCTCTGGAAAACTAAAGCCAAGCTAATATCATCCATAATATTTATTTTCTGAAGATAATTCAAATAAAGTCTTAGCATGCTACTGACAGAACTGACAGAAATTTAAGCTGGATTCAGAAGATAACTTGGAACAAGGTTTGTTATGTTAGACAGGGTTCTGTAGAGAAACAAAACTAGAATGCTGATAATTAGATGGATAGATAGATAACATAAGAAATATAATAAAACTATAAAGCAGTACAAATACCTCAGTACAACTCACTTCAGTGAGACAGCTGTGAGACACTGGCAGTCCTTCAAGTCTTGAGGGCTTCCGGGTAGTCCTCTGTAGAGCAATTCAGGCTATCCAGGCACAGGCCGTAGGCAGTAAGGCAGGTCATCAACAGTCAGCCAGAAGACAGGGTTCCGACAGTGCCCAGCTGAAGAGATGTAAATTCCATTGGTGTGGAGAAGCAGGTCTTGAAGAAACCTCAAACTACAGTGACAGAGTTCACAGGTTAGGTGTCCCACAGGTAGTGTAGCATTAAAATGGAGGCAGAGAACAAGCAAGGCAGCCGCACACTGGTCCGATCATCAAAGAGCAACAGACAAGAAAGGTGAGGCTCGCCAAGCCATTTATCTCTCTGCCCTTCAATTAATCCCACATGTGTTCATTGGCCATGTCGGCACAATAAATGTTAACTATCTCAAATGTCATGGCTGAGGTCAGATTTTTCTTGACAAAAAGCAAAGACTATCAGAAGAAAAATTTGTTTTCTGTAGCTTTTGACTGTGCAAAGGCATTTGACATTATGGGCACCAACAGATTATGGTTAACATTTTAAAGAAGAGGAATCCCGTAGCACTTAACTGTGTTCGTGTCGAAACTGTATACAGTCTATGAACTGTGCTCATGTAGGAGCTGTATACAGTCCAAGAGGCTGTCATTCAAATACAACAAGGGGATACCACATAGTTGAAAATCAGGAAAAGGTGTGCATCAGGTTTGTTTCTTTAACCACACCCATTTAATCTGTATGTTAGGTATATGACTCATGAAATTGGCTATATGAAGAAGAATAGGACATATGAATTGAAAGGAGAGTCTTGAATACTTTGGCTTTGCACATGACACGACCTTGCTTTTGGAAATTTAAGAGGACTTGGAACATTACTGATGAAGATGAAAGAGTATGCCTTCAGTATGAGGTACACCTTGACAAAAAAAAAGAGAGAAATACCCACAATTGGGCCAATTGATACTATTGGTAATTAAGGAATAAATTGAAGCTGTAAAGGATATTTTGTTGTTTTCTTTTCACTTTGATCCATAATTAAAGCCATGGGAATACCAGCCAGGAAATCAAATGGCATATTGTACTGGGCAAGTATGCTCCAGGAGTCATGAAGTTTTCAAAAGCAATGATGCTATGTTAGCACTAAAATGTACCTGATCGGAGTCATGGTATTTTCAACCACCTCATATGCTTGGGGAAGCAGGATAGTCAATAAGGAAGCACCAAGAAGAATTGTTATATTTGAATTATGGTTTGGGTAGAGAATATTGAAGATACCATGACTGCCAGAAGAATGAACAAATTTGTCCTCGAAGAAGTATGACCAGGGTGCTCCTTAAAATTAAGAATGGCAAGCCTTGTCATAAGTTCTGTGGACATTTTATCAGGATCGCTGTAAAGGGACATTATGCTTGGTAAAGTCCAGGGTCAGCCCCAAAGAGGGCGCTCTTCAAGGAGATCTTGCACTGGGGCCATAAGAACCTCAGCAAAGATGTGATGAAGGCACAGGGCCGGCCGGGGTAATTCTGAGTAAGCATTAACACAACAGCACCCAGCAACAACTCTACTTAGGGAGGAATACAATTAATTTCTAGAGCCATTAGTAGTCCTTGCTATAAATTATAACTAAATGTCAAAATGACGCATGATTAAACGGCAAAATGGAGTGAAGGTGAGACATTCTACTCCTTTAAAAATGACCAGAATTGGAAACCCATAGGGGCAGGCCCACTCTTTCCTGTAGGGCCACTGGGAGTCAGACTTGACTCAAGGACACTGAATAGTAGTAATAAAAGGAAAAATATTATCCTTAGGCATTTTCAACTTTCCAACACTCTGAGTTGGTGAAGTAAGATATGCTTTGAGCATGCCCTTATTTTCAAACATTGAAACAAATGAGAATATGTCTTTTTTACTTAGATTACAGCTGTCTCATCACTGAATGCACTCAATCATATGATTAATGCATATTAAATTAGTATTAACCTTGTCCTCACCACATATAATTTTATAAAGAGTGATATTCCTATCTGTCAACTAATTACACCAATAAACTTCACTGCATTGGAATAATTAATAGACCATATTATTTAGGAAGGTGACATTTCTCACTTTTTTAGAACGCTGGAGTTTGAATTTGAAAAGAAGAAGTCAGTGGTACTAGGATTTTAATCTAGAGAAGTGTCTAGTTGGCAGTTAACTGAAACAGCTTTCTTTCCCTTAATAGCAATAAAACAGAAAGGACTAATTAGGCCTTTTATAGGTGCAGTTTGAACTTAAAACTCTAGAGAAAATGAGAGCAGTAAATCACTGTTATAATCTATTTGACCATCTGCACCTGAAAATTACAGCTACCAGACCAACACACAAACAAAAAATGTAATCATGCTAAATATATTATTCCAAGGTTTTATAATAGTTTATTAGCATCTTGGATAACCCTGAGCAGTTCAAACAAATGTTCATTTAAATCATTTTATTTTAATTTATACATGTTTTCTTTAGAATTATAAAACAAAATCATAACAGTAAGTCCATTTAAAATATTTAAGAATCACTTTTAAATATTTTTATATTTAATTGATTTTTCCAAATGTATTTAGTTGAACAATTGGCTTGGCTCTGTCAATATTAAACAATCTGGAGCAATTTTCATTTGTAATTTTATTATAGTAGCCTTTCCAAAACTAATTCAACTACAATGGTCAAAAGGTATTTTTGAGTTTTAAGATCACCGTTTTCACACAATGTATTTTCAAGGATCTCTATAAGCAACAGAAGTATTTTAAAATGTATTTTTATTGTTAAAAATAAATAAAGTATATTTTTAGAGACTAAAATTAAATATAGCTTCTTTAAATTCAGAAGAAAAAACTTGTAAATCTGTTATTTTCATTAAAATAATACAAAAGTAAATCTATGTATAAGATAGCTTCAAATTTTCATTGAAAAATTGCATTCTTTCATTCCAGTTTTTACAAGCATTTTGAAGTTCATGTGTAATATAAATTCAAAAATAATATACTCAAATACAATGTGCTATTCAATTTTTGCAGATATACTTAAAAATTAAATTAATATGAAGATCTATCGGTTTTCAAAAGATAAGCTTTAAGCAAATTTATAAAATTACATTATAAATATATGTTTCATTCCAGGGACCCAAGTAGAAGGCGAATTTTGAGAATGACAAGTGCAACGAATGTATAAGGGTGCTTTGCTCAATTGATGCATGTATGGATTGTGATAAGAGTTGTATGAGCCCCAATAAAAAGATTTATTAATTTAAAAAAAGTCAGCATATTAAAATAAAATTGGATTGATGAGGCTGCACAACTATATTAAATAATTCATAATAAAATTAAGCTAGAAAATATGGTTCTCTATGCTTTAATGATAATATGACTTGATATTCTTATATTTTCCTAGAATCTTCATAATTTTGAAAATTATCTTAAATAAATCATTTTGCATTTTATAAGGGCTATAACATTTCTGAAATACCCCCACCGCTTCACCCTCATATACAATCATGCATCAATTTATCAATCGGGGAAATTAGATGCAGTACATTTATTAGAAGTCAGAGTACCAGTTTGCTATATGTACTAAAATAGTCATCACTTTATATATATGCTATCGTCTACACAGATAAATGAAAACAATTTCATTTATTTCAAATTTCACTATCCCACTAGAAAGGGAAAGATCTGATTACTATATTGGCTATCTCAGAATAGTTGAACTTTATATCTAAGCATATTTTCAATAAAAATTTGTTTCTCTCCTCACTGAGAGAGAAGATTAAATAGTCCTACTGCTTCTGCTATGCTAATTAGATATCAGATATGAGGAGTGACGGAATGTTGGAAAGGAGTAGGAAGAGCTGGAAGGGTAGGGAATCTGGCTAATAGCTAGCCCTGTTGGCACTATACCATAAGCAAGCATTGGACTGCTACCCACAGGGCCAGCAGTTCTAATTTGCCAGCCACTTCACTGGAAAAAGATGAGGCTGTCTGCTTTTGTGAAGATTCACACAACCTCAAAAATCTGATGTGTTTTGATCCACTCAAACTGCTACTTCATTTGGTTTTGTGAGTTATTAATGTCTAAGCAATTTTGACTCAAGTGATATTATACATTGCACTGAAAAATAATATCAGGGACAAATAAAGGCACGCTTTTCTAAGATAAGAATAAAATTAACAAAATGCTATTATTCAAAACACATATTTGACAGTTGTCTGGTTAGTAGGTTGATTGATGCTTACCTAGTTGATTAGTTTGCTGATTAGAAATGCTTTGGAATACACCTTTCTATGAGCTGATAAGGCTTCTTCCATCCTCCAAAATACTTGAATGACTTGAGAGATAAGTGTTAATCCAACAGTTTCCAAAGTTTGTCATATTAAATTCTGATTGCCAATTGTATTTTAATATTAATAATTCTTATTTTTAATAAAACAAACTAAAAAGTTATATAAACACTAATTAGAATTTATAGTCAAAATACAACTTTTAATATTAAGTAGTTTGTATCAGAAAGTGTTTTAAAACATTTTAAACAACTTCAAATATTTAAAAAAGATAATTGCAATATTTTAAGCTACACTTCTGAAGTTAGTATAAGTATTTTTATAATACTGCTTATAGTGAAAGATTAAATTCTCTCATTCAAGTATTTGATGGAAAGAGACTATAATTCTGAGGAAAACAAAAAAACCCAACATTTAGCAGAATAATTAAAATCTGCAACCATATTGTTAGTGAAAACAATTTTTGAAGAGTAACTATTTATTCATTCAAGTACAATAAGTGCAATTTTCTTTCTATTTGTGATCTCTTCTATTGGAAAAGCATCACTGAATTTTATACCTTGAACTTCAATTTTCCCTTTTTAATTTTTTTTACTTTTAATCATTTTATTAGGGACTCATACAACTCATCACAATCCATACATACATCAATTGTGTAAAGCACACTTGTACATTCATTGCCCTCATCATTCTCAATACATCTGCTCTCCACTAAGCCCCTGGCATCAGCTACTCATTTTTCCCCTCCCTCATGAATCCTTGATAATTTATAGATGATTATTTTGTCATATCTTGCACCGTCCAATGTCTCCCCTCAACCACTCCTCTGCTGTCCATCCCCCAGGGAGGAGATTGTATGTAGATCCTTGTAATCAGTTCCCTCTTTCCACCCCACCCTCCCAGTATTGCCACTCTCACCACTGGTCCTGAAGGGATCATCTGCCCTAGATTCACTGTTTTTCCAGTTCCTAACTGTACCAGTGTACTAGCCATATTTGTAAGGTAGAATTGGAATCATGATAGAGGGGGGAAGCATTTAGGAACTAGAGGAAAGTTGTATGTTTCATCCTTGCTACACTGCACTCAGGCCCCAAAGTCTATTTTTCTTATTCTCTGGGGATTACGTTGCTCTGTTCCCCTTGCTGTTCTGTTGCACAGCTTTAGTGTTTTGCCTCTGTGTGGTGGGATCAGATTGTGCACAATTCCCACACTGTGTCTCCAGTGTTATCCCCTGTAAGGGACAGGAGCACATGCCAGCATAGCTCCATGTATCCTTGCTTGGAGGCACTAAGGAGCTAAATAGCTCACTGGAGGTGGGACACAGTAGTATGTTTATTTAAAAATACAAACATTATTTTTAAAAGTCCTTCTTATTCCTTATCTTTCAAACCCCAAAAGTGATTTGAATGGTTAAAAAAAGGAGGGGGGATACAATTAAATTGGACCTGGAATTTTTAGTGATGAACACGTTCATCTGAAACAAAACAAAAGATAGACCTTGGGGTGTCCTTTATGATGATGAATGCGGTAGCACTCCTTTTGAATTTGACATTTACGACACAGTAAACCACGCGACTGTCCAATTCAAAATGGCCATATCAGTCTGTTCCACTCACTGTGCCTAGAATATCAATCTCTATGCATTCTATTTAATTCTGATTGCTTCCAATTTTCCTAGATTCACACTTCCAAGTTCCAATGAGAAATGGACATTTGCAGCTTTTTGGAGCACTTTGGTATAGTCCCATTAGCAAATATAGGTCCCAAAAGCTCTCCTCCATCCATGTCTTCATGGTCAAAGGCAGTAAATTGTCAATCATAGTTTTAGTGTCTTCCAACCGGAGGGTCTCATTCTTCTGTCACAGTATCTGACAGTGTCCCACTGCTATTTATGAGCTTTTCAGTATGTGACTATGTGTCACTGCTTAGCATAAGGTTTTCAGTACGTAAATCATCAGAAGTTGTTAACTTGCTAGTAAGGCTGTTCAGGTTTCTTCCCTTTGGTTATAGTGGATCTGCTGGAGGCTTGGCCTGATTATATACTTTGCAGACGGGTTTTGGGCTCCCACTGTCCTTCATAACTTTTGACAAATTGGGTGTTGATCATTTTAACCCTGATGCTTTTCTTTTCACCATATTTTAATTTTGTATTTATCTGATTATGGAAGCAATGGTAAAATTATATTTGATATGATTGAACTGTGGAATGATATGACATGTATCAAGGCCCAAGCTACAGTAAATAATTAATAATAAAAAATCCAGGAAGGAGTTCTGGTCTTGCCCTAAATCCTAGTTCCAATTTAAGAATATTTAGTTCTTATACCTTCACAATACATACCTTCATGAAATGATCACTGAAGATAAGGCTTTCACAGCAAAGCATGGTGAAAAAGTAGATGGTGCCCAGTTATCAATCAAAACAGTGACTGGTATCTTAAAGGCTTCAAACAAGCAGTCATCCAAGTGATAAATCAACTAAGTCCCCACAGAAGAAGCATCCCAGCTATTGTGATCCAAAGATAACAAACACAAAATTCAAATATGGTGAAAGGAAAAGTATCAGAGATAAAATTATAAACACCCAATTTATAAAAGACTTTAGGGAAAATTAGGAGGCCTAAAACCATCTCCAAATTCACCTGGATTATACTGGATAGAACTTGATAGTTGGCCTGTTGTTCTCCCCATAAACATACCCTGAATTTGTTCTGGGGGTAAATACCTCTTAGATGTTATGTGACAAAACTTATTCTCTGGGTTCTTGAATGACGATGCGGTTCTACACACTCTCATGTATTATTTTTGTCTTTCTACTAATGTGCTCTTATCCTTACCACCGTAGTATGATTTTTATTTCGTTTTTTTCTGTGGCGTTTCCCAGTTCTGAAAAACAGGTGTAGTGGATGTACAATGATAATAACTGATGCTACGTGTTACATGGAAGGTAGGGGTGGGGAATGGGTGAGAAAGAGAGGAAGGGGAATTGGGGAGTACATAATGAAAGCAGGAGTTGGGAGGGAGCACTGGAGTGGGTTGTGATTGCAGAGCTCATTTGGGGGGCGATCCAACCAGGGGAGCAGGGAATGCTCTAGGATGAATGTGGTGGTGATTGTACAAATCCCCCTTGATGGGTTTGAACGACTGAACATATCAACTCTGTGATATGTGGATTGTGTGCTAATAAAACTGTTGAAACAAAAAGGAAGTGGTTAACATAGTCCTCCTTCATAGTCTGTTCCTCCTCTGTAAGCTTTGCTGAAACCTGATCTTTGGACAACCTGGCTGGTATTTGCATTCCAGGTGATACAGCTTCCAGCAACACACAAGCCACCTGTGATTGTTAGGGATTATGCCAACCTGCTACTCCTGGGTAAGCGTAAGGGTAAAGATCTCAACCTATCAATTGCTTCATAGACTTCTTGGTATCACAGCCCTTTTGTGTGAGAGAAAGAGAGAGAGAGAGAGAGAGAGAGAGAGAGAGAGAGAGAGAGAGAGAGAGAGAGAGAGAGAGAGAGAGAGAGAGAGAGAGAGAGAATGCAGTGTAATTGACGTTGCCTCATCACCTTCTGTCAGACCTGTGTCTGGAGTCTACTTCCGCCCTCCTCGGTTATGCGCCTGCCAATCCTAGGAGACCTCAGAGAATACACCAGTGGATTCATTCAACCAACTTTGTACCTTTGCATCCACCAGTGTGTCTGCATAGTCATCCTGCTTCGAGTTGGTCCGTTCCCTGGAGTCACGAAGAACCTGACTTGAACAGGCCTGAATTTACCTATTTCTAGAACTGGGTAAGTCATCTCTTGGTATAAATGTCTTTCTATATACATCACATACCAGCGTCACTGATTTTGCTTTTCCAGAGAACCCAAGTTAACAAACACATCACCACAGCACAGCAAAACAACTGCCATGTTGTGGTGCCCGTTAGCTAAACTCTTCGAAGCTTCTCTTTGCAATGAGGTTTTTTGACATTTTTGAAAAATAATTTGCTCCTGAGTCATTAATTAAATGTTCTCATTTAATTAAGAAGTTCAAAATTAATTGAACAGACACTAGCAAAATATAAATGAAAATTCATACACATTCCTTGTGGTTGGCAGTCAAACAAGTGCCAGACTATATTACCAAGCTTCCTCAGGGGGAGGAAGTGCTGCAAAAAGTGGGAATAAATTCAAGTGTTCATAAAATTTAATGTTTGGGTATGAGTTTATGACTTTCATGACTTCATACAGGGTGGTTTAAAGCATGCCTTACTTGGGTAACTTCTCTCTTGATTTCAACACTGAAATGCATTATTCTGTGAATATATAATAATTGTGATTACTTTATTTTTTGTCTGATTTAAAATATATGCATTAACTTTCCCAAGATAAATAGCTCTGTATTCTCTTTGTCCCATTGTTGCTGTTGATTCTTATTAGAGAGGGAAATATTATCTGATCCTGAGCCATCATAAAGATCTTTGACATGTTTGAACTCCTGATTGTGGCTATTAGGCCTATCTGTGGCATAACGAATTTACCAAATGGGATAACTGTGAAAATACTGAACGTAGAAAATGCCCATGTTTAGTAGCATGTTTAACTAGTAATAGTTTATGTATTTTTATTGTAAATCTAAAATAAAGCCTAGTATATTTAACAACACACAAACCATTATGGTATGTTTAATTCATTATTGTGCTGTCTGGCATTATTAAACAGCATTGAGAGGTATCTATATATTTTTATCTGTTCTATTTAGATCTATCTATCAGTCATCTAGCTATCTATCTCCATGAGAACAAATGCAATGATGTCTCGGACCAGGTGATGTTCTTTCTGTTGCACACAGGTTCTCTCTGAATCAGAACGTACTACCTGGTACTTAACAATAACCATCTATCTCAAAACCCTCTGCATTGAGGCGGTTTCTGAGACGATAGACTCTCTCTCTGTGGAGGAAGAAATGCTACCTTTTCTCTCAAGGAGGAGGTAATGGGCTTGAACTACTGATTTTGCATATATCAGTCCAACATGTATCTCACTATTCCACTGTGATTTTTTGACTGTGTAAAAATAATCCATATATATATATATAAACAAAACATTTTGAAGGCATTAGCATACAACTTTCCTTCTTTTAGTCAAAGCACTTAGTGACCCATATAACCATTGCAAAATTTCTTAAACAACTCACTATGAAAAATAGATAAATAATGGTCTTGTGCATTAGCCTTGCAGAGAGGTTATGTTAGAGTTGAACCAAATTAGAATTGAGAAAATACAGAATATAATAGGTTCTTCCTGACTGTAAATTAAGGGCAGTACCTAACTGTCTAGAAACCTGAGGTAAACAATCAGAGTCTTTGAAATTATAAATGAGGTTCCCTTCTGTGTGGGCCTAAGCATTTATTGGTATGTGTGGGCTTTAGTACTTACATTTCTGCCTCAGAGTTATTCAGCTATAATTCTTGTTTTTAGGAATATATAAAACCATGGATAAACGTACTCTGGTCATTCACATTAATTTATAGTTATTGTGAGCCATTTTGTGATGGGTCTCTGATGTATTTTTCTTTTGTCCTTTTAAGAATAATATAACATGAGATCAATTCAACAAGTACAGATTGAGTGTCAGTTTTATTCAAGTAATTAGATTCTTCAGGTTAAAAAAGTATATAAAAATACCCAAGCCCTCTTGTCTACTTCTGTGGTAACACCCGAAGCTTTGGCTCCAAAGTCATCCAAGGCCCTGAGGACCAGACTGTGCTCCTGGTGGTTGTCCCAACCTTCACTACCATGCAGACTGCCTGCCTTGTGAACCTGCGCAGCCTGACCTGCAAGCCCATCAGCTTCTCGGGCTTTGGGGAGGGGGGTGAAGAGTACGTGGGAGGCCCGGCTCTTTCCCCTGACCTGCCAAGGCATCTGTGATTCGGAGCCACGGCTGCACCAGCCTTCACTTTGTCAATAAATGCTCCACATTGCTTCCTGTGGGAGGCAAAATGACCCAAGCCTCAAAAAAGCAAAAATCCCTTTGTGGAAATCGAAAACTCACAAATTCCATGCCTACAATAGGATCCCTGTGTTATTGATCTGCATTTATATTGGTCACCTAGTGCCTTTTTTATACATGGTTAATTTACTTCTCAAAAAACTCATTTCTTGAACGTACATTGAAATCTTCTTTGTTTCTTCACTCATATTTAGAGCTATTGCTTGCACACGAAGAAGTTAATACTTGACTTAAAATATCTCAAAACACATCTTTGAATGAATCACACCATGAGCCTTTATGAGCTAAGAATTAGCATGCAGAGGCTGTACTGGTGAATAGTTTTAGGACTCGCATCTGAGAAAGGAACGTCAGGAAGGTGTTCGGGGAGGAGATGCGCTGTGCGCTGATGCAGCCTCAATGGGGAGCTCAGCAGTACTTCTTCAAGGAAGTCTTAAGTGGAGATGATTATTCAAAGCGCTCCTCAGTTAAGTCAGGGGCTTGGGGTATTCTTCTTCCAGTGTTTATCACTCATGTTGGCAAGTCACAGGGAGATGAGGATGCTCTCAGGTGAAGCTTTATTCCTCAGCTGAACTAACCCTCAGACTTGGCTGATATATGAGAACTAGATGCCATCAAACTCAGAGCAGCTGGAGGAAAAGATTTTTATTCCTGGACGGGACTCTAAGTCGTGTCTCCCAGCATCTACTATGCCACAAATGAATGAAGTATGCCATGTGTTTATCACACATATACAAAACAAGGATAAAGATATATACAAATTAAAATTATTAAGAATGACTTCATCCATGAAGTCATCCATGAGTGTGTTACCACTGATATGCATGTGGAACAAAAATAAGCAGGATAAAAGGGAAGAGAAAAACGTAACCTTTAATTGTACCAGACACATGAAAAATAAAAATATATTTCAATAAGATTGCCAGCCTGTGTGCTAGAGAACATTGGCATCATTGGAATAACTGAAACATCCCAACCCAGTATCTGGTCCACTTCTGGAAGACAGACATATGCCTGCAATAATAACTGCTTGGGACTGTAGTGAGAAATCTGTGAAAGAAGAGGTACCTTAACACCAAAATTGTACTAGTTTTTCCTTAAGTAGAAAAATCATTTTATTGAAGTCTGATATCCCTAAGAAGTTACCTCCTAGAATTTGCTTTTTTAAAATTGCCAGAACATGGCTGTGTATTTGTTTGATGGATTTCTGCTCATACAATAAATCATTTGTCTTTTCCTCCATCCTGATTCCTATTCTGCACTTATTCACCACTTGCGAATAAATCTAGGGAAACTCTCATATATGTGTAATAGAGAACTTCATATACAAGAGCAATTGTATATTGAGCAATATCCCAACCCAGTCCAGATCAAGTTTGTATGTACAATATTAGCCCCTATGTACGATACCAATCTGTAAATTCTTCTTCAGACTCACGCAACACATGAAATGACAATGAGTGCAGAAAGATTACAGATCAGTGAGTGGAAAGTCTTGAGGGTCCAGTGGCAGTGGAGGCATCTCAGCGCTGGCAGGGGTCTTCATGTGGTCGTTCCAGCTCCAGGACTCCAGCATAGCTCCATGTGTCTTGTCAACAGGAATGTCTCACAGGGAGTGAGTGTGTCCTGCCTCCAGTAGTGAGCTATTTCTTTCCATCCCATCTCTAAATGAGGTCATCAAGCTGCAGCCTGATTGACAGGCCAGACTGAACCCCTCCCTTAAGTTGACAGAATATGAAATTGCCACACCACTCAAAGATTGATTCCTGTCTTCTTAAACCAGGTGTCTTCCGGGATCCATGTAACTTGGTATTATAACCTTAATCAAAAGGGAATATGTTTCCCATAGGGGACAATCTTCCAACCTCTGAGTCATTGCCTCCTGCAAATAGAGTTTTAGTCTGAGCACATAGATATCAATTTCCCATGTAGCTCCATGTACAAAACAACTTGCTGCCCATGAGAGGAAGGTATATAAGGAAAAAGTGACCCACATGCTTGTGAGCTCAGATTTGAAGAGATTTCCTATATTTATTTTAATGGTAGTTCTTCTTTTGTCCTTATCATGAGTTATTTTATTTGTTAAAAGTATTTCTCTTTTCCATGTGCTGAATTTTTGTTCAATTCTTTTGTCTGTGGTCTTATATTTACTTTTTTATTTTACTCAAACCTCAATGTTGATTTGACTTCTTTTATTGTTTGCGATTTGAATCATAGTTCCAACATTTGTCTGTCAGTTCATCATAATATGATGACCTTTATGTTGATGTGATGCTGGCACTTGTGCCACCTGTATTTAAAATGCCAGAAAGGTTACCCAGAGTGGGCAGGATTAGGCAGAATTCCAGCACTAAGTCAGAATGGGAGGAAGAAAAAGATAATTCACTTTTGAAAAAAAAGATTAACAGTGGTATTTGTTTACTGTATCGCCAGAGGAGCCTTTCAGGTTGGATGACATTCAAAATACAGTGGATAAGGGCTACCTCCTCAAAGCAGAGTAAATATTGACATGGATGGAGTACTGTCTCGAGCGCTTCATTTGCTAATGGGACACAAATAGCATTGCGGAGTAGCCGTGATCATCCACTAATAGTGAGAACATGGAATGTGTCAAATATGAATCTAGGAAAATTAGAAATTATCAAAAATTAATGAATCATAAACACAGATATTCTAGGTATTTAGTGAGGTGAAATGAATTGTGGCTGGCCATCTTGGAGTAGAAAATCATATAGTTAAGTATACTGAGAATAGTAAGTGTAACAGGAATGACGTTACAACCATCATCATAAAGACTATTTTAAGATCTATCTTGATGTATAATATTATCTGAGATTGGATAATATCTATATACCTACAAAGAAGGCCAGATACTACATCTGTGATTCAAATATATATATATATATATATCAATAACTAAAGACAATTATGAAGAAATAGGAAATTTCTACCAACTTACTCAGTCTGAAATTGAAGTTGTAATCAAGCAGGTTATCGAAATGCCTTGATAATTACTGGTGAAAGGAATGTGGAAGTTGGAAACAGAGAAAGAACAAGAAATGAGAAAATGTGGCCTTGATTATAGAAATAAAGCTGGAGGGCAGATGATATAATTTTTCAAGATCAAGCGCTCTTCATTGAAGATTAACATTTCCAACAACAAAAAATAATACTATGTATCTGGCAGGTCTAATAGATGGCAATCAAATTGACTACCTATAGGGGAAAATGATGGAATAGCTAAGTGGCATAACCAAAATAAAGTCTGGAGTCAATTTTGGCACAAGCCATCAATTTCTCCTAGATAAACACAGGTTGAAGATAAAGAAAATTAAAATAATTTCATAAGAGCTAAAATATTACCTTGACTGAATCCCACCAGAATTTGCCATCTCAATAATGGATAAGATTCATTGAACACTAATGATGAAAGATTAGACTGGTTGTGAGATGACATCAGTAACATACACTAAAGGGAATTATAAAATTAACGATCATTAAAATGTCCGGAAAGAAGGGACTTTGGAGGTTTTGAATTGGGAAAATGACAATAAGCTGAGCACAACCAGTCAGCCAAGATGCTGGAAGGCTGCGGCATGGCTAGTCTTCAGATAAAAGACGCTTTTCCTTTCTCAGTATTCCGCTTTGAATGCCTATGAACCAGGAGCAATTGCTTCCAGGCAAGAATCCAATATCTGTTCATAAAAACATGCTTCACAGGACTTTGCACTGTGTATAGCTATGGATTGAAGTGACCCGACGTGAAGTGTGTTCCTCTAACCCCTATGCGTGTAACCCCTTTTGGCAAACGTGTTTTGTTGTTGTTTTAAGACATTGTGATGGAGTGAAATTTTGAGACATGGCTTTTCTACTCACGTCCATAATTCCCACTGAAGGATTCGTTGGGCCTACGAAAATAGAGTGTGTGTTAAATTAATAGAGAGGATGGGTTACCCTACCCCCAATACCCAGTCCATGCCTCAGCTGTACGAATGAGCCATCTTGGAAGCAAGAGGAGAGGGGGAAAGCCTAGGACAATCAGAGAAGCACAGTCTAGATTTCTGTGAAGGAGCAGAGGCCAAGATCAGAAGCACCAGAGAGTGTGGCCCCGAGACTCACAGCGTCCCGAACATGGAGCACTGCCTTTCCAGCTGGCCCAAGACTACGGAACACTGAGACAGAGACATTGGCGCAATGACATCCTGGTTTATGGAGGCAGAAGCCAGGAAATGCCAGGGCTGAGGAAAGGTGATGGATGTGGCTGCTGGCTAACTCGGGGTGTTGCTGTGGACGGTTTCCTTATTGTTTGGTGACCCTGATGTGTGATAACGTCTGAACTTCCCTAACAAACCTCCGTAGTTGGGAGTACTGTCTGTGAGTGTTGTGTGGCCATTGCAATGACTTACCAAACCCAGTGCATGGTAAGTGCTCTGGGTGGAAGAATTGGTATCACAGTAGGTAAAGAAGGCAGGGCACGGAGGCATGTCTGGCTCCTTTCTCTTGGCAATAGCAAGCCAGGAGAGGTCATATGTGGTTTCTCTGCACTTTATTGCAGACATGTAGTTATTAACAAGGTCATATCAGTATGATGTATTCCCTAAATCAAATCACTTCTGCATCATGTAGAGAGCAACATAGACAAAGAGAAAAACAAAAATATGTAAAGATATATCGCACACCAGGTGAAGATTGGCAAACATTCACAGAACACAGGTGAGCAGCACTAACAGAGAGACAGAATGCACTGAAGCACCTACCTGAGAAACCTTAGGAGTCTGTGCCCTGAATTTGAAATTCTAATCTCCCAGTCTGTGAGAAGATGATTTATTTTCTTTCAGTCCATCTACTTGTGGCATTTTTGGTTTCATAGGTCCTAGAGCACCGAGATAGTACCACATTTACATGAAATGGTAACTATTCAAATAACTGACTGATGTATTACACATTAGTTTTTGCCAAGCACATTCATATATCACAAGGTGAGTGTGAAGTACAAATTTTGAAGATTTAGTAATAATAACTCACTTTCATCAAGTCCATTCTGATTCATAGCAATCCTATAGGACTGAGTAAAAGTTCCTCTATGGTTTTCCAAAATGGTGACTTTTCATGGGAGTAGAACAACTCATCTTTCTGCCAAGGGGCAGATTGTGGTTTTGAACTGGTGATCTTGTGATGCATGAGAAAATCCCTACAAGGTTTGGATCTGTACACTTAGAAGTGTGTCATGGAATGCCTTTTCAAGATGCAAAGAAATGAGGAGGAGTTTTTTTCCCTGAGAGTCTGATATGTAAACTCATCAGAGGCAGCTTAATGGCATGATTATTTTGGTAAGAAGTACATACTTACATACGTGATATTGTTTCTCAGCATCAGAGTTCCCTACATCAAATGTCTATACCTCTAGGAAGTGGGATAGGCAAATAATTCTGTCAATGGCAGACAAAGTTGTATGGATATGAGGAGGCATAATAGGTGGGGTTGAGAGTTTAAAAGAAAGGCTGAAGACTCAGTTGAGTGTAGCTTCTATGTTTGATAAAAATTAGGCATCTTGGGGTGTATGGCTAACAGATGATAGCTAAAATACCCACTTAATAGAAGTCCTCAGCATGAAAATAATTGTTGAGGTGCAAGAATTCCTCCTGGGTCATTATTCCCTTGATTGCTGGCTTTAGTAATGGCTTTTAGAATACCTACTCGATTACTGTAAAGACCACCACAGGGTTAGCAAATAATGAAATAATGAGGGTTCAGGTGCCTTTATGTAGTGAGCTTGTCCCTGTATTGCATTCAGCTGCTCCTCCTGCTCTACACGGTGCAGTGTGGGACCAGAGCCAGCTCACAGTCCCCGGTGCCAGAGATTATTTTAGACAGACAGGGGAAGCAGGCCAGTGCCTCTAGTTTTGGCAGGACCGCCAATGGTTTGGTAAAATTTGTGGTCGCTTCTCTATTCCTAAAATGCAGTCTGCTTCCTGAGCCAGAGTCTCTGATAAGCCTGAAGGAACTTCTGAAACAGCACTAAGACTGTTTACATACTGCCTCTGTTCTGAAATGTCGTAGATTTTTTACATAGAATCCACGTGTTAAATTTATGTCATAGAATATTAAACTTTAAAACAAACAAATGTATTGATTTAGCATTAATTCTGACTCATTGTGACTTTTTAAGGTATGTAGTAGAATTGCTCTGTTGGGGGTGCTTGGCTATAAGCATTGGGGAAGTGTATCACCTGCCTTTCTTCTGTGGCACCATTGAGCAGGCTTCAGCCATACAACTTTTTGATTAATAGTTAATTTTAATAATAAGGTCTTTGTCTGATGTGCCATTGCTAAAGATGTTTTCCCAGTCAGTGGGGTCTCTTATTATTCTCTTGGTGAATTCTTTCGATGTACACAGGTGACTTATCGTCAGTATATCCCACTTGTCTATTTGTGACTTCTCTGTATTTGTGTCCGTCCCTATTTCTGATAGCCTATGTATCCCCTGTGACAAGGTTCTCAAGTTTGTCCCAATTCCCTCATTAATGGCCCTAATTTTGGGGGGTTTTACCTCAAAGTCTGTGATCCATCTTGAGTTTATTCTTGTGCACGGAGTGAGGTAAGGGTCTTGCTTCATTTTTGCAGGTAGATTTCCATTTTTCTTAGCACTATTTAGTGAAGAGGGCATCTGCTTCCCCATTTGCTACATTTTAGGTTTTGGCAGAGAGCAAGTGTGCCTTCTATTAAAGGTCTAGTTATTTATATTTGGTACTTTTGCCAAGGTTCCACACATCCTTCTGGAAAAATTTAGTTCCAAGACAGGCATAGACATTTTAGTTGTGTCCCATTTAAAAGAGTTGGCTCTGGCATGCCCTTTGGTCTGGATCATATTTCCTTCTAAGCAATGTATGACTGATTTATTGACTGCCTGGCTAGATGAAATGTTGACAATATCAAGACATAAGCCAGTGTGATCCCTTGAAGATGACAAGTTTCAATTTTGGCTTCTTTGTTGCTTCTGGACAGTGGTCCCTCTGGAAAACTTTGACACTAAAGGTCAACTCCTTGAGAGTGATGTGGTTCTAAAGACCTTTATTTCCTGAGCCAAGAAAAATACTTTGAATGCGGTAGGTGTTTAAACAGGTCGTCACTTGCTGGACAAATTTGAGGCCAAATAAAACAAAAAAATGAAAAGTAAAATTCATTTTCCAATGAGTTTGGCAAGAAATGAGGTAAGTTAGCAATTTGGAGTTGTTTAGTAGACAGTGGGGAAATGCAGGTATGTGGCTCGAGGAAGCAGTTGGTAGCGATGATGCAGATCTGTAAAAAACCTGCATAACGTCTGCAGGAGACTATTAGAATGAATGAAATCATATTTAAAAACAAAAATCTAGGACCAGCTACATGCTCTCTGATCTAAATTATGGACTCCATTGCTACGGATATCTTTAAATTTAATTTTCTCACATTGTATTCATGCTTCTTTTTAAACATTTTTGCTACTGTTTATTGTGTTTTCATTATTTTCTATCTTCTTTGGGTCAAGCAGGATAATAAATTTTTTAAAAAGGTTAAAGAGGAACAAATACTCATGAAATTAATATTATATCAAGACAGAATGAAGTTTAATCATCACAAGGGATGCAAATATGATCATTGTTATTTGTTACTCGCCTGTCAGTCCACTCTGACTAAGAGCAATCTCCTGTACAACAAACACAAGGCTGCCCCATCACTCATTGTTTACACAATTGGAAGTATATTGCAGTCTATTAAAAAGAATTTAAATTCATCTTTTAATGTTTATTTTAATAAGTTTATGTTAACAGTTTCACCTACATTAAATTCACACATCAAAGATTTCAGTCATTCAGTTCCACTTATAAGAGTTGTGCACCAATCACCGGAAGCAATTCCACGAGATTTCTTTTTCTGTGTACTCGGTTGTTAGCTCCCAGTTTCCCACTGCCACCCCTGCCATGTCACATTGAATCTATTAATTCAGTTGTTGTTTCTGTAGGCTTACATAATCTGGGCATATACAGAAAAACATACAAAGTTGAGACAAAATACAATCAAACAACACAGCAATGACAGAATAAAACAGAGAAAAGTCCCAATTGAGGATAAAACAGAATACATTAAACACTGGAGCAAAAATGCATTAGCCAAGGAGGGTGATCAGTGCGAAGGTGTCACATTTGGCCTGAGTACAAGGGCAGGTATCCAGTGTACAACGCACTCCATCTGACAACGAGGACTTTCCATCTCTCATCCCCAATCAGAGGACGTTCACCAGAGGCTGCATCTGCACGGCAGATCCTGCAAATGAGTTTTGTGCATTCACCATCATCCATAGCCTTCTGCAAACTGGATGTTCAGAATTTAAGTGCTAATATCATTCCTTCCTCTGGGCTTGGATTTTATTATTTAAAGTTCTTATATCACACAGAGTGGTGTATATACTCTGTGGACTTAGCCAATGTCTCACTTAGATGGCTGCTTGTTTAAAGACAAACCTTTAAGACCTCAGACACTATTCCTTCTGATAACTGGACACCAACTGATTTATTTAACAATCTTTGCCATTTCATCAATAATTTACTCCTGAGGATGAGTATCAAGTAGGACAATATCGTATGAACTACCTGTTCTTAGCTTAGGTCTAGGATTAAGTGTAAGCTCAAAGGCCATTCATATATCAATGGTTCATATGTGTCCCTGGTTTGTTTTAGAAACAGTAGTATCACTTTACTGCATAACAATTTAAATCATCTTCAAAGGGTATAAAATAATTCTATTGAGAGTGTCAGTAGTTCAGCCCGTGGATTTAGAATTTAGAACACTACTGAGGAAAGGAAATCACCCATGTGTATGGCAGCTTTTAAAAGAACCTTATATCAGATATTTTAAAATTTCTCTTTGGTTATCTAAGTAAGAAAATAAGCATTGTTTCAGCCATCATAATTGTATGTTTTTTCATGTGTTTACATTTGTAAATGATTATTTCTAATGACAATTCGACATTTTTGCACCAATAGAAAATTCTCTGAAGACTTAGTGAGGAATGATAACCACGGTGACTTTTGTCGAGCTTGCTCTTTCCTACCCAACATCTGTCTACCTTTCCTTACTGTGCACAGTATTCAAAATGGATCAGGAAGGAGTTTAATGACTATTTCACCAAGTTACACTTGTAAAATTCAGTGTGGATTTATAACACTTACAATGATGAAGTAAATGAAAGCATTAATACTTTGTGTAACTTTCAGGAAATCTCCTTATATTTGGCTTCTTTCGTTGAGTAGGCACCCTTCTAGTCCCTTTCTCCAACCTGTTGAATCAAAGTGTAGATGTAATAGTCTAGTATCCACTCTGGGTCATGGCATGATGGATATGGACATTGATTTTGATAAGGTAGAATGATACAGGAATCTTGGATCATTTGAAAAGTGGAAAACTCGATATTCTAAACCTTAATTTTTGCTTTAATTGTATTTAAATCAATCTTATTTTGAGATTTTTGACTATAAAGTTATGAGCCACATATTCAGACAAGAGAGAAACAACAGGAAATTATTGACTAGATCAGGTGAGGAAAACACACACACACACACAGCGTCAAATATATGCCAATTTAGTTCATTCTGACTCAGTGATCCTACAGTTTCTGAGGCTGCACATGTTTACTGGAGTAGATAACTTAAGCTAATCTTGTGGGCTTTCTGGTAGCATTTTGTTACCCCAAAATATTCCATCTATATTCATATATATATTCATATGTATACACATGCATTAATATACGGTATATGAATTTCATACATATATTTTACATGGTTCCTCTGATTTATGTAAATTATTTTCAATGCAAATATATTATTAAATATCCATTCTTTCATGTCCTTGCCTCCCTCTTTTCTTTCCCCAGAGACAATTGCAATTTGGGGTAGTAAAACATTTAAATTATGAAGAGAAGAATTAAGAGGGTTTATATTTCAAGTATTTTCTTGAATTATTTTTATCCTGTTCGTCAATGCTTTCTAAAATTTTATTTTGTTCAAATGAGAACTTGAGATATTATTTCAATTAAGTTCAATAGGCTGTTATAAGCTCGATAGCTCTCACTTAATAAATTAAAGGGTTTAAAGGAAAAGTAATGTGTTAAAATGTAATAGTCTATGGAACCATAGAAAGCTCAGCTATTTTCTTGTGAGTAGCACTTGAAAATTTTGCAAATATAATGAAATACTTCCTCTCACTATGAATTTCAATTTTAAATGGCTGACAGATAAATTCCAGGAAGTCTCTCTGGCCTCGGAAATCTCTAAGTCTTAAAGGGATCAACTGAGCAGAACAGATGCCATGCTGAAAGCTGCAAGCAGGAACTATGGGTCAAGGCAGGAAGGGTCAGACAGTAGGTCTCATAATTGACCAATTCTCTTTGCCCTCCTTTCTACATCCTCTGTTCTTTCTTCTGAACAATACGCACTCACTCTCCTTTATGGAACAATTCTGTGGATTAAGCAACTCTCAGAAAGAAGTTTTTTGATCTTTTGTTAAAGACGAAGTGCTATGGTGATTGGTCTTATATAACTACTTACGGGGGGGGGGGGGGGGGGGGGAATTGAGCATTAGCTCTCATCTTGTGAAGCTGTGCCATCCTCCACCCTATTAGCTCTGGGTAAAGTCTGATGAAACACTGAGTTTGTAATCGCTTGAAGAGTCTCTCAGCTTTTAGATTCCTTTCTACACATTTCCAGCTGATGTATAAGTTTAAAAGACTCAATTCCCGTTTTTTTTTACAAGTGAAAATGTAACCTAATTGTCTGAAGGTGAAAAGAAAAAGCACGTTTAAGAGGACACGCTATTCACTTCTACATCGAGTTACTTGATAGCACCACAGAGTTCTGAATAAAAACCCCAACTGTAAGGGCTTAACGTGAAAATTTGATTGAAAGAAAAGTTTGGTTAAAAAATAAATTCTCGATCAAGTTTCTCAAAATTGTGATAAAGATTTAAGAAGGTGTTGCTTTCATTCCTGTATATGACTTTATAACTTATGCACAGTGTTTCCACTTTTAACTAGGGAGAGCATTACTTTAAAAAAAGCCTTTTGTTTGATATCACTATTAAAAATTCTCTTACATTCAGAGTGTTCCAATGGACCATGTTTTCAAGGGAGACCCTTGACAATCTCTAATTTGCTTTTTACATCAGTTAACCAAGAGTGAAAGACAATAGTATCCTAATGTCATTGTAATGCGATGCTACAATGACATTTGCATGGTATTGTGTTTTTACCAACATTCCTCATTCATATGTGATACATCTAGAATCAGGAAGCATGTCATTCTGTTAGAGATATACAAGACATGGCATTGCAGAGCACAAGGGTTCTTAGTAATGCCATTTTGATGCTAGTGATTAAAATTACCACAACAATGAAAATTGTCATATTAGCCTAGAATTTTAAGAGCAATTGTTACACAAATTGTATATTATTAACTTTACTGATAAATATTTTAAAGCCTTTCCAGTATTGACTGACTTCTGTTAGAGAAACCATTGTTTTGCCACCACCACCCCCTTTTTTTAAGTATTAGGGATTATACTCTGCATTTGGACAAACAACAGTAAAATGTAATGAGTGTGCATGGAAATGATTGAAGGATAGTAACCTAGTGTTATAAATTAGTTTGACATTTGAAAAATAATTTTAAAGGCTATGCTCACGGAATATTTGACCTGTGACTTTATCCAAGGAATGTTATAATTTGAAGCTTGAACGCCTTCATAACTTAATTGTAGGTTATGTTGTGAGGGAAAAGAATAATTTTACATGGGTGAATTACCTCCATTGTGTAATTACATAGGGTGAATTAGAGTTCACTGTACATTCTTTGTATATCGCACAGTGATTTTTTTTTAATGTGTATGTTTCCAGGCATTAAACATGCATGTTTGGGGGGGGGGGAGGAGGGGTTGCAGGGAGGGAAACAAATAGTATCACCGTAACATCTTATCCCAATGATTCAAAAATAGAGAAATTAGTAGTTTATAAAATGGGAATGAATATTTGTCCAAATTGACCCAGTTGTTTTCTTCAAAATGTCTATTTACTAATATAGCTATTGCACACCACTTCCATTATTTCCAAATTTGGAAGAGATGCCTAGAATATATCAAGCTGCCCTCCAGGATGACCTCACACACAGTAAATTTGAATGCTGAAAATGATTCACTGACAAAATCAATCACTGTTCTCAAGAGCATCTTAAGGATAGTAGAATTCTTGTTTTGATTTTTCTGAACATCCAATGCTCTTTCAAAAAGATCACCCTTTGGCTAGGTTTAATATTTCACAGGTTAAAAAAAAAGTCAAAATTTCTTGAAGACATCTACCAGACTTTTGTTTTTGCATCTTCAGAAACATTGATTGACTAATGAAAATGACAACAATGTGAGTGATTTGTTCTTATGCAAACCAATGGTGGAGTTAACGGGAACGTTAAAAAGAGGGAAACTGGTGCTTACCCACTCACCATCATATCGTCAAGTTATATATGATTGTTCTGTGAAAGTAGGCTGTCAGTGGAAAATGATATGTCTTTCATTGTACTTTTAAATTTAAGGGTTGAAATAATGAAAATGCTCCCTGGGATTAGCAAGCCTAGCTGAGATGAACTTAATAAATTGGAGAGTGGAAGGAAAGCAGATAGACACCCCACCACACCCCCACCCTGAGGATACTCTCTGGCTAAATATTTTATAATTTTTAAACATTTTACAAAGGTATTTATTATTTTGCTTCAGGTTTATATATTTGTCTCCTAGGTGTGATAGCTTTTCAAATTTCCATAGTTATATGTAAATACATATGTGTTAGTAGCAACCCAGCAACAAAGAAACACATATGACTCATCATGTTTTTATAGAAGAGAGCACACCAGTCCTGTGGTAGTTACATAATCTGGAATCAATTTGGGACTTGAGAGCATTCAGAGTGAAGCAGTGAAGTCTAGTCTGTCAATCAAGTCATAGTCAATGAGGCCGCTGTGTGGGCATGGACTTTTCCTGTGAATTCTGGGAACTCCTGTATTTCCTCTTTGGAGGCAGAAGACAATTAGACAATTCTCTCTCTTTGCTCACTCCCAGAGAGACATTGCAGCTGACAAGACACAGGGAACTATGCTAGTGCCCTGAGCTGGAGGAGCCACATGGACCTACCCTGATGCAACCAGAGCTCTGAAACCCGAGAAATCATATAGAGACCCCTGTTAGCCCTGTGATGCTTACACCACCACTGGATCCAAACCCTTTCTACCCACTGGCCTGTGAACGTCCTGCATTTGGCATTATTGCATGTGCTTCATAAGTCTGAAGAGGACTTTATAGATTGGTATCAGATATATGGGCTAATATTGGACTTATAGACTTGATCTGGACTGAGCTGGGATGCTTTCTTAATATACAACTACACTTTATATAAACTCTCTATTATACACATATGAGGGTCTCTATGAATTTGTTTCTCTAGTATACTGGACTAACACAAATCTGATAGGGTGTCCTAGGCTGTTGGCTAGGCCTTGGGCTAATAACTGCAAGATGTGCAGAAGAAAGATGAAGTTTTCTGCTCCCACAAGGATTTACGGGGTTGAAAGCCCTAATTGGGGTTGCTATGATTTGGGTCAATTCAGATTTTTTTGGTTTTTTTCTTTTCTAATTATTACAGAAGAACAGTTGGTGGGATCCAACCAACCATATCTTGGTTAACAGACAAGCACTTTAACCTCTGCACCACCAGTAGCAAAAGTGATTGACAGATGGCTTTTTTTAACCCTGATCATTTCCACTGAGACCTGAGCAATACAAGATTGAGAAAGGTAATTAACCTACTACTGAGTACTTTCGTTATCTTTTGTTGTGGTCCTGATAGACCTAATATGGCACTGTCAGTGCTGAATATTCCTATTTTGACTCTTCTTTGATTCTCCTGGTAACTCATTAGTGACCTGCTTTCATTATCCAGATCCTCACATTACACAAACCTCCCTTGAAGGGAGTGTTTTATCCTTTGTCAGAGTGAGATTTTATATCATATTAAGTAAGTTTAATTTTAAGTATAAGAATATTCTCATATCAACTTCTAAAAACAGGTATATAAAGATTCAACTAGAAATGACATAAACACATCATTTTAGCCAATTGAGACTCCTAAAAGATAAAAATAGATTACATTTTAATATAGTTATTTTACTAAACGTGTAAATTTAACTTTACGTAATTTACCCCAGGACACCTGGTGATACAGTGCTTAGGAGTTGGGCTGCAAACTTCAAAGTCAGCTGCACAAACCAGCAGCCGCTCCATTGGAGAGAGAATGGCTCTCTCCTCCCAAAAGAGCTAAAGTCTAGAAACTCACAGAAGCAATTCTACTCTGTACTATAGCATCACTATGTGTCCCCATCAACTACATGGCAGTAAGTTGTTTTTAATTTAAACCAATTAAAACGGTGCTTCCTGATTTCAAATTTTATATATGAAAATTATGATAATGATTGAACATGTCAACTTTGACAACGGTGTCTTGTATTCCAAGCTCAGCAGTTTGAAATAAGTCATCAGCTGCTCCTTAGGAGTACCAAAGGAATGGTAGCCCGTGACTGAAAAACAACTCATGGTCATTGAGTCCGCACTGGTTTGTAGTACTCCTATCCCGTAGGGCAGGATAGAGCTGCCCTTGTGAGCTTTGGGGAGGAGAAAGCCCAGCTTTCTACTGAGAAGCATCTGACGATATCGAACTTCAGATCTTGCAGATGGCAACCCCACTCATAACTACTACACCATATCTAATTTATTATTTTCATATCTTCCTTGATTTATTAGGACATATTAAATCAGTAGGCATATTTATGATATTGTGAATTAATATTATTGATGGGTTTTCCCTATAATCAACCCTCATTGTTTATGTAAATAATGTCCAGCTACTTAAGAGTTTGATTTATATAAGTCAACAAGTCACTTAAGAATAGAGTTTAATTTGTATGTCATTGATTCGTGTATAGCTAGTCTTAGCAGGCCTATACTTGCATAGTTCCCTTTTCTCATCAGTGTTTTCAATTCCATATCATTGACTAGATTAATGGCAACTACCAATAGACTTACCTTACATCCTAGGGTAATAATTGATAATGTTCTCTAACATGAAATGATGCGGATGTCTCTAAGGTGAACCAGAGACATATATAAACCATAGATATGTGAATAGATTTGGGTTCCCACTTAATTCTCACCCCAATCTCTGAGCAATGAGTTTTCTTGACATGGCCCTACTTGGTGCTCACCTTCATAAAAAGAACACTGGAGATGTGGGTGCAACAGCAAATGGTGGTGTAGAAGATGCCCAGCTGTCAGAAAGAATAGCATGCGCTGCTGTTACAGTAGGGCAGCCTGTGTGATACAAACACTGTAAATAATAAACTCCAAATACACAGGAGGGAATGGTGTCAGCCCTTCAATTGGGAATGCCTGTTTTGCACAAGACTGAATGGTGATGGAAGCCTGGCATCTGATTTCCGGGGCCACATATAGATTACGTCTCAGGTGAAAATCCCCGGCCCTAAGGGAGAATGTGAATTCCTTGTGATCAGAGAGAGAGAGCACTGAGAAATCACGTATGACAGTTATGATTAGATTAAAGTCTAATGCTTTAGCATTTGATCACCTTTTTGGCCCGTGTAACCGTTGTTTCTGTTAAAACGAAATGAAGGGAAATGCATGTGCGTTAAACCTCCAGTGGACACCCACTAACCATAGCCCTGGGATGTTTATAGCCTTGTTATCATCCAAAATGCATTGTAAAGTGGTTTATTGCAGGTATAGTTAGGTTCAATTTTAACACTTTAGCATTTGATCTCCTTTTTCAGTCATTTACATTTTTTTCTAATTTTTATATTTTCTTTCTTTTCTATTAAGGTTTTCTTTTTGATGTTGTTTTGTGTGTTTTTCTTTATATGAAAATTGGGAGAGGCCAATCTACAGGGACAGATTAATAATTTCTTGGAGATATGACAGGGAGGTTGGGGGAAATGGGGAGCTAATAAGTACAAGGACGAAGAAAATGTTCTAAAATTGATTGTGGTTATGGTTTTGAAACTTTTCTTAATATGATTTGTGACAGTTAAGATTTTTGTGCCAACCTGGCTTCTATAGGTGCTCCTGGGCTCACTTTAGCCAGTCAATCTGGTTGCAGCTTACTAGGAGGACTACTGAGATAAGTGACTCTCTAGAGCCAGCCTCCCTCTCTCTCTACTTCACCTTCTGTTGATAAGCCACATTGAGCCAGGCTGATGGCACCAGAGCTCCGAGGATACATCTACCACCATTGGATATACATGACTTTTTGCCCACTGGCTCGTCATCTCCTTGAATTCTGCATCATTGCATGTGGCTACGTGACTCTGAAGAGAGAGTTATGGACTAGTATCTGATTTGTTGAATAATATCAGACTTATGGACATGATCTAGACTGGGCTGGGGTGTTTAATTGGTGTGCGATTACTTCTTGATATAAAGCTCTTTCTTATACATACATATGAGTGTCACTGAAATGTCAACCTGGGCCATCCTGGCCTAACACATGATTGAACTATTGATTGTATGATAGGTAAATTTTGTGCCAATAAAAGAGTTTAAGAAAATTAGTCTCAGAAACCCACAGAAGCAATTCTAATCTGTTCTATAGGGTCGCTAAGAGTCAGAATTGACTGGATGTCCATGCATTTGAACTTTGAGTTGTTTAGTTGACTCCACTTACGGTGATCATATTTATTACAGAGTGAAACATTACTCAATCATATGTCATATTGAAAATTGTTGATATGTTTGAGTGCACTGAGGCAGCCACCAGGCTAATTTCCCCAATGGAGGGTATAACTTCCTTTTCTCTGACCCTCTACTTTACCAAATAAGATAACGTTCAAATTAGTCTTTCCCGATGAAGTGTTCACAATAAAGGATTCAGAGTCTTAATATTTGCTTCTAAAGAGCATTCTTCATGTCTTTCTTCTAAGGCTGATTTGTTTGTTCTTCTGGAAGTTCATGATACATTCAGTAGTGTTCACCAACGGTAAAAACCGTACGCTTTACTTATTTTTCTGTAGCCTTTTGTCACTATCCAGCTTTTGAATGTATATCTGGTGATTAAAAAGCCTAACGCTTGGGTCAGGCTTACTGGGAAAGAGAACATCATTTTAAAGGAAAAATAAAGATTCAAGTGTTTTGGGGAATAATTAATGTACAGATATATGCATATATCATATATATGATAGATGCCATTAACATATTTCCAAATAATTAAATATCAGTATTAAAATGTATATTTTTATGGATTTCAAAATATAATTGTCTTTATTTACAACTTTATTGGCAAAAAGGAAGAACAAATTAAGCAGTTTAACACAAGATATTACAGCACATCCTATCAGATCAAAGAAGTTCTACCTCAAATATCACCTAATTATACAATGATGACACAGCACTGACAAAGCATCTGCAATTCCCCTTATAAAGTACAGTGCTCATATTTTAGACAGTCTCTCTAATATATAAATACCAAGGAAATGAAATAACTCAATATTGACATGAAAGGAAACATTTCTTATATTTAGATTTATCTTGTTCCTGGTAATAATACATGTCCATTGAGTTGGAGTTGGAAAAGCAATTATACTTGACTTCAGTGGACAGTTACAGCCAGCAACCATTTTTTGAAATGACCATAATATTTCATTTTATCATGAACTACTCTGAATTTACTACAAGATGTAGTTAATGTAAGGAGAGACGTCATAGAGAGAACATTCCTTATTTTGAAGAGGGTTGGCCCTCTACAATCTTTCTGTTGAAGAATTGTAGGGATTAAAAATTAATGTTGTCAATTTCAACTCATGCTAAGCTGACTTCATTTGTTCATGAGCATGTTTGTGTCATTTTTCTTAATCAGGTGTGTTTAATTCTTCTTCAACTTCATCCAAATCTTCCCAGTGTAAATATGTTAATCATCAGGAACAGTACCAATGGCTCTATTTGCCTGTGCCTCCCCATTATTATCCCCTTCCAAACAATCCCTTTCCCATTTTCTGCCCTACAGCCAGAAGCTTTGCTAAATTGGGTTTTATTCTTTTTTGAAGTATATGCTTTGAATTTTTCAAAACTAGGTACCGCAATAGCCCTCTCATCTACATCTTTTGGAATGTACAGGTTAAATCAATGTCATTTACGTTCAGGAAAAACATCCACCTCATCACTGCCTGTTCCCTGGTGTAACAGGTACCATCTGCTGCTGCTTTTTCATCAGGAGTTCAGAATGAAATCCAAACACCTATGGCGGCGGATCACTGGGGCTTCCCCTATTTTCTTTCCTTCTTTCCACACCTTGGTCAAATACAGCAATCTCTTCTTGTCTTTTCCTTTTGTTCCCATGCAAGAAGACATTCTAGGGTGATTTTGGTAACACCTGAACCTCGGGCAGAATGCTCTCTTTCAGTGGGATCAGCTAATGAAATTTCATCTTCGAGCTTCTCTTTTTACCTTTTTTCAATACAAATCCAGGGGGAAGTGCATGAGGACACACACACACACACATCACACCCTCCAGGGCGTGCCCCAAACAGCCTTCCTTGTTTTCAATAGCTTCAAGGAAATGCTTGCACACTCTTTGAGGTTTTGTTGTTTGCTTTTCCCCCTCACAGTGTTTCTTGTTCACTACTGCTCCAGCTTTTCTCATCCAAGTAACCCATGTTATCTTTTTTGAGTTCTTCATCTCTTGCTTCAAAAAGTTAAATGAGCTGCCTTTGAGTGGAAACCGACCCATAGTGACCCCACAGGACAGGGTAGAACCACCCTGTAGCTCCGCACACTGTAACTACGGGAACAGAAAGCCTCCGTTCTCTCTTGAGGACAAGCTGGTGAGCCTTGTGGATTGCAGCCAAATGTTGAAACACTACACCACTATGGTTCTTATCCAAGAATCTAGGTAAAGGGTTGGCAAACTATGGCTGGATAGCCATAGGTAGCTCTTTGAGTACATACATGTGGCTCTGAAATAAAATCTGAAAAAAATAGGATCTTATTCAGATAGTGGTGAGTTTATTAGTTTATCCAAACAAACTAATGGCTCTTGCATGACTTTTTACTTGTTGTGAAGGACAAGATTGGCTCTTCTGTCTCAAAAATTTAACCCATCCTGTTCCAGAAACACCAAATTGTAGGCACAGTTTAAGAATGGATTTGATATTTTACTTTTCTTTTAAATGCATACTTTAGGAATTATTGCTACCCAAACCCGAAGCAGTTTATTCAATGTATGCTACAAAGTGTGATAATAAGTTAAATCATACTATTGTCCAGATGAGGGAGACTATCAGCACAAGGTCATCCTGACATCTAATTGTCTGCAGAGAGTCAGGGACTCAGAGAGCACAAGGGAGCGCAAAGAAAACTCTCATAGAACCATCACTGGTGGCAAATAACTGCATCACAGTTACAGGTGGAACTATGAAATATGAGAAATAGGATCATGGTCAGGAAGCATATGTTATGATAGAAGACATTAAAAGATTAGTACAGAGCCCTCTGACCAAGGGAATATGGATGTGACTCAGCACCATGTGACCCTACCCCCACATTTCATTAAGAGCACAGGTAGGTTGTCCAGCTTCTCCAGGCAATGGCTAGGGAAATGACAATCATCTACTGTCTAATGTATTCTGCCAGAGGACAAAGCTATTCCCACTATTGCTTAATGGTCACAGGAGTTAAATGAAGGTGGAATTTATTTGGAGAAGCATAACTGCATTTAGGTATTCTGTAAATCATAGTCTTTTGAAAGTTTAGTGCTGCAATACAATTTAAGCTGTAATACAATCTCTTACTATGGAGTATTCCATTAATCTCTAGCGTCTTTCTAAACAAATTATTTGCAGCACATTCTAAAGAGCATATTCTGTAGGACTTCTCGAGACCATCAGACAGGTTTGGGGTTCTCTGAACTCCCATGTGAAAGACCCTCGGGTTATTTCCTATACTGTTCCCAGAGCCTCTTCAAATCAGCACTCATAGCAAAGGATATGTCTAGGTGGCTGTAAACATCCACCAATCATTAATAGTATTATGCAGAGAATATGACCCGGAATGTATTCTTGATTTTATTTATATCTTTAATAAATCTTAATTGAGAAGAATAAAGTTGGTTTATTACCGACAATTTGAAATACTTTCCCTTGATTTCTAATTCATATTACATTCTGATTTTCTTCTGGCTTTAAAACTATTTTGTTTATCTACCTTTTATCATTTCCCTCAATTATTGATGGGATATTTGTGTTATTCAGGGTTCTATATATGTACTCTTCAATATTTTTTATACTACTGACCTAAGCAATCTTTAATACATAGATTTATAAACACCCTGAGTATAATACTTAAAATTAACCTTATATGCTAATTATTTTCAGAAGCTTCCGATACAAATATAGAAAAACCTCTTCACCTTACCTGAGCGTGGCAGTTAAATAATCTCCTGTCAACTTGTGAAGAGGTGGAGTATAGCTTGTCAATCAGGTCACAGCTTGATGCCCTCATTTGGTGGTGTGAAGGAGCTAAATAGCTCACTGGAGGTCAGATACTACAGGAGGTTGGCTGGTCAAGGTGTTAATTGGTGTGTGACTAATTAGTCCCCTGTGCCTCTGTTTACCTTGCAGCTAAAAGCATTGTGAGATAACTCAGTTATTTATGACCTCTTTAAGATTCTTTTAAACCCTGCATATCATTGTGCTTATCTTAGAATATAGTGTTTTTAGTATTCAAGTGTTTGGACAGTGGGCCTAGTTAAGTAAAGTTTTACATAGATAAGAGGTTCAGAATGTTTTTTAGAGCAAGTGTTTTAACGTTTCTTTTGTAACCATTCCCTTGTGAGAAGAGTATAAAAACCAAGCTTCGAATATACTCAGGACTTTAGTCCATCAGATTGTTGTCCTCCCAATCCCATACTTTGTATTTGTCTCTTCTTTCTTTTCCTTTCATCCGCATGCCTCATTTCAGATGCAGCTTGATGTGGGATAGCTGGTCTATCACCCGCAAAATACACTCTTTGCTTTGTCTTCCTGAGAGACATTCCTCTTAACCAGCCACATGGAGCTATACTGATGGAAGCCAGAGCCTTGGAGTTGGGCGAGACATGTGGAGGCCCACAGCAGTGCTAAGATGCTTCCACCTCCATTGGTTTGACAAGACTTTCCACCCACTAACCTGTGATCTTCCTGCACTCAGCATCATTGCATGGGCTGCGTGAGTCTGAAGAGCAGTGGTTCTCAAACTTCCTAAGGCTGGAACCCTTTCATGCAGTTCCTCATGTTGTGGTGACCCCTCCCCCCCATCCCCCAACCATAAAATTATTTTTGTTACTACTTCATAACTGTAATTTTGCTACTTTTATGAATTGGGTGACTCCAGTGAAAGGGTCATTTGACCCCCAAAGGGGTTGCAGTCCACAGGTCGAGAATCACTGCTGGCAAGGAATTCATAGATTGGTATCAGAATTATGGGCTAATATCAGACTTATGGACTTGATCTCTGGACTGGACTGGGATGTTTTCTCAATATTCAATTGCTCTTGAATATAAAGGTCTTTCTTACACACGTGTAAGTGTATGTAACTTTGTTTAACTAGTCCACCTAGATTAACACACCTAAGTATCCTAAAACCCCCTCAAAAGTCAACATTTTCCAAAGTTGGTCGGATAGGGAAGAAGTTTAGGGCAAAGACCCAACAATCAGGAAGGAGTAGTTCACTAAGCTAATAGGAAAAGGAAATTTCCTAATCAAAAGAGGATATGTGCTGGAAAGCTACAGGACGAACATGCAGAGTTGAAACCAGTTATGTCACATGCACATATATGCACACACTGAAAATCCAAAAATTAGCAATAGGATACAGTAACTGCACACTTCACACATCACATGCTTTCACACACCCAAGAAGAGCCCACCAACACAACCATGGAGACCAGCTGGAGGGGAAAGATATACAGGATCAAGAGTTTTCCAACCACACGCCTCTCTCTCTCGCCTTTAGAGAGATGGTCCATTCTTGTCTATCAGATGTATGAGGGTGCTTAATAATATTGAGTAATGGATTGTTAGAATATTTGTAAAATCCAAGAACATAATATATAAAGTAATCTTATAACAATAAAATAATTAATTAAAAATACATAAAAGTTTACTCCCACTTACTATCATATTTCTGCTGTTAATTCTTTCTGCACCAAGAAACAAGAACCAAAGGAAAACATCTCATAACCTACCAAATGATTCTTTTTTTTCCTCTATATTTCACAGTATATATGCCCACTGCGGTGAGATAATCTGATTTTGAATTCTAACACTATTATTTACATCTCAGTGACTTTGAATTCATATGGTATTTACAAATAATTCTCAATAATTTATAGGAGTCCTGATGCCATAGTGGTTACCCACTGCACTGCTAACTGCAAGGTCAGCAGTTCAAAACCATCAGATGTCCAGCAGGAGAAAGATGAGGCTTTCTACGCCTGTGAAGTGATGCAATATCAGAAACTCACTGGGAGAGTTCTATCCTGTCTTAGTGTTGCTATTATTCAGCATCAACTCGATGACAATGGGTTTGGCATATTTTCTTTGTGGGTTTGGTATAATATAATTTATATTACATTTGAATGGCTAGTATGAGAATATTAAACATAAAATTATTTGTTGAGTGAATCAAATTTGTTATTTAATAATGGGTAGATATTACTATTAATAGAAATGATAGTGTTATATTGCTAATAAACTCCTGTACCTATATATACTAGCAAATTTGTGATATAGACTCTTCTAACATGTTTCTGATCAGTAATGATATTTGAGGCTACCCCTGGGTGTAGTATTTATTAGTTTTCTAATATACAGTGGTATTCTCTCTTAGGTGCAGTGAATTACTTAAGATGCCTTCTCCAGGAGTAGCAGTTGGGGTGCAGTGAATTACTTAAGATGCCTTCCCTAGGAGTAGCAGACAGAGGGCAGTGAAGTACTTAAGATGCCTTCTCCAGGAGTAGCAGACAGAGTGCAGTGAAGTACTTAAGATGCCTTCCCTAGGAGTGGCAGATGGAGTGCAGTGAAGTACTTAAGATTGCTTCTCTAGGAGTAGCAGATGGAGTGACAGACATCCTGGTCCAAAGAAATCAAGTAGAGCTGACAACTTCAGGCAGGACACTTCAAGGTCAATTTTGGTGTGCCCTGACAGTTCCTCCAGAGACAAATATGCTAATCCAGGAGCTAGAGTAAAAACTTTGGGCCAAGGTTATTGAAATCTGAGGTGTTTTGGGGCACTTAGTGCCAACACTGAGCTTGCTTTGCAACACTGCGCAGGTAAGCCAGAGAGCAGGGGCTATGTGGCTGAGAGGGCTGTGCCTTTAGCCCTGGCGGAGAAGAAGCTGCATGACATGAAGTAAAGTATCCTGAGCCTTTCTGATGTAAAATTGTACACGTTCAACTAATAAAACAAATACAGCCCACAATTGTGAATTTGGTCCATGATTCCTGTGTGGTCACTACAATGACTGTAAGATCCAGTTAAGAAGGAGAGAGTGTTGTGCCAGGTATTTTTAGCGTTAGAACTGGTAAGGAGGGCTGGAGCCCGGAAGCAGGACTGACCTCCACCTCAGAAGTATCTGCTTCCAGGGCTAGTGCTGATCCTGGTGATGCTCTAGTCACCTTGTGAGGTCAGAGGAGGCCAGACATTCCCACCATGCCTCTTTTACACTTTATTAACATTAATTATTTATTGCTAATGGAAATTCCAATAGTAGAAATCAAAGAAGCAGCTGAAATATATTTGATAATCAATCAATAAATACGCACACGTGGATTTTAAAGCAATTAAACAAAGAACCTTACTTAGGGTGAGACTGTAAATCGTGATACTGCCTTGTGTTTTCATAGATGTATTTCTGAGGATTTGGTCCAGCGAAGCATTCTTTATCGGGGAGGCACAGGTTTGGTTTCCTCATAGTCCATCCCATCTGTGGGCACCACCATTCAGACAGTGGTGAATTTGTGTGGTGAGTTGCTATGATGCTGACCAGGCTTCAGCAGAGTTTCCAGAATAATATGCACTAGAAAAACAATCTGGCAATCTAATTCTAGAAATAAGCCAGTGAAAATTCTGTGGATTACAAGGGCCCAAACAACAACCATCATGGGAGTGGCATACATTTGAGAAAACATGTTACTTTGTACATGAGCTGCATAATAGCACTGCCTAGCAGCTCACTCTGTAGCCCATTGTGCCATTGGGGCTCCTCGCTTATGGGCATCCTAATGCTATAGTGTAATTATTGGTTTAACAGTTTTTATATCTACTATATAGTAAGCTCTTAGAGAAAGAGGGTCATATATTCTTCACCAATGTAATTTCAAACCTTGAATACAATACTTAATACAAAGATCATTCTCAACGAGTGTCTCTTGAGTGTTAGTTCTGGTCAGCTCTTTCTTTTGTGCTGTTGAAACAAATTGATAAGTGTAAAATCATGTATATGATAGCCTAAAGGTAATATATGAAAAAAAACTGGAAGAGAGAAATCTGAATAAAAATTAGGCTTCCTTTTAAAACTTTGAATTTCTTAAGGTATATCAGATCATGCTCTTCAAACTTGACAAAAGGCATGGAAAATATAACTGTATAATCCTCAGTGATAGTCATAGTAAAACAAATTAATCATAGAAATAAAATATATAATATTTATATATGGGATTTTAGTGCCAAAATGTGCAATTAAAATGTAACATGATCATATTTTTAGTAATGAACAAAATTAAGTAAAGCATAGAAGAAATTAATAAGATTTATGCCTACAGATTGCTTCCTGAATGTACAACCTGGAAAACTAGTTATGGAAAATCAATACTTAAATATTAATGAAGTAAAATTTATTTTAGTAGTAAAAATCAATCAGTTATTGTGCTAAGGTCAGTGACAAAGAAATAAGGTCCTACATAATTCTTTACATAATTTAAGAGATTGTTCTGTATGTGTACTTAAAATAATTAATGAGCAATAAAAATAAAATGCATCCTAATCAGAATCCATTTAATATAAAATATTACTGTTGTTTTCATTTAGTATCTATTTGTATTGTACTTAAAGCAATTTCTTATTTACTGAGTATGATATTCATAATTATATAGAGAATTTTAACAATTCCATGTTCACATACATCCTCTCTCTTTAGGAACTACCAAATCTAAACACTCACAAAAAGAATATATATGCGTGCATGTACATATATTTATATATGGTATATAATTTGTCTTTATTATGCTAAAAAGCCCAATTCTCAGTTCCTAAAATTGGTATTTAAAATCTCTTCACATATGTCATACATATACATGGACATATATATACATATACATGCTGTACATTTTTGTGTTTCGAGCTTTTCTTGATTCATATTTGCATATGCAAAAGTTCATATGTGTATATATGAATTTGTACAAATGAAAGAGTTCATTGAAAATGTCAATATTCTTATTATAAATGAGACAATAATAATTATTAATTTTATGAACTTTAAAATTAAACATATATTTCATCTCTTTTAAGGTATTGATGAAGGGCACTGCTTGATTAAAAACAAATTATTAGAGCTGTTTAGTAGTGAATCTAAAAGTGATGTGTTCTGGGGTTAATAGGAGAGAATATATTTGAAGAATCATGACTTTAAATATACAATAAAATACCAATTATGTGAAGGGATTTTTGAATGCAATGAGAAACCAAGAATTGGTCCTTTAATTAAGAGCAGAAATTATAATGAATAGGAAAATGATAACATTAAGATTGTGATGTAGAACTTGGAGGGAGAATGGCTTTAATAATAGTAATAGTTACCAATTAATATTATCACAAAATTATTTTAAAAATTACACAGAAAATTGACACTTCCATGAAAAAGGACCAGCATTCTCTGATTAGCATATAAGTGAATGATTAATTAAAAACAGACAATTATCTGTTTCTTTCAGAACCTAAGCAACAACAAATATTCTTATGTATCGGTTGATCTAGTTCATTGAATTAAAGAGTTTATCTGGTGGATTATCATGGATAGCCTGGGTTTAATATTTTAAAAATACTAGGGGCAGTGCATACATCCTCAAAAAGGACCCTTTAAGATTTATTTTTAAGTACAATGCCGTCTGTGTTAGAATTCTATCTAACCGTATATGAGGAGGTCTCATCAATATAACTATCATTTAAATTACATGTATCATTTAAATATACACCAACCACTAAAACTAGTGATAAGAAATGGAAGAATTCTACCTACATCTTCAGTCAGAAACTGATCAGGCATGCAATCAATATTTATTGATAATTATTGACAATTGGATGCACAAAATGGAAACAGGACAGATAGTAGCTGGAAAATATGAGGGAATACCCATCCAAAAACAAACAAACAAATGGGAACTGGTCTGGGCAAATGGGAGATTTCATAGTACTCCTTTACCCCACCAGACAAGCATCAAGATACTGGCTCTGAGTTGGAGCACCAGAGGCATTGACTGGGAAGGTTCTCTCTGGTCACAGCAAAAATTTTTTGTAAAAGTTTCCCTCCACGCATTATTTTTTTTTGTGATGGCTGATTTAAGAGAAGAGTCTGTGATTGTGAAATTTTGTTTTCTGTTTGGGGAAATATGTCACATAAACTGTTGTGATGTTGAACACAGCTTACAAGAATAGAGCTATGGGGAAAAACTCAAGTGCAAGAGTAGAGTAGTTTTCTTATTTTAAAAAGAGATGAAATGTTTATTGATGACAAATCACATTCTGGGCATCCGTCAACTTCCAAGATGAAAATGTTG
This sequence comes from Tenrec ecaudatus, assembly GCF_050624435.1. Taxonomy (NCBI): domain Eukaryota; kingdom Metazoa; phylum Chordata; class Mammalia; order Afrosoricida; family Tenrecidae; genus Tenrec; species Tenrec ecaudatus. The sequence continues at coordinate 241,087,429 of NC_134531.1, forward strand.
ACTTGCAAAGAGATGAAAATTTTGAACTAACTACAAGCTTTTCTTTGTTGTTTTCTTTTGTTGCTTGGTTTTGCTCTGTCTTGTTTTGTGCATGTTGTTATCTCTGCAGGTCTGTCTGAATAAAATAAGCTGGATGAACAATCTGGAGGAGAAAATAACGGGATACACAGTTCCAGTGAAACATAGGAAAGGGGGAGGTGGGGGGAAAGGAAGTGGTGTTAACAAACCCAGGGACAAGGGAACAATAAGTGATGCAAATTGGTGATGAGGAGGGTGTAGGAGGGCTGATAGAGCATGATCAAGGGTTATGTTATGGAGAGGTACTGAAACCCAAATGAAGGCTGAGAATGATAGTGGGACATGAGGAAAGTAAAAGGAAATAGAGGAAGGAGCTAGGAGGCAAAGGGAATTTACAGAGGTCTAAATAAAGGCATGTACATATGTAAATATATTTATATATGAGGGTGGGGAAATATATTTATGTGCATATATTTATAGGTTTAGTATTAAGGTAGCAGATGGACATTGGGTCTCCACTCAAGTACTCCCTCAATGAAAGAATACTTTGTTCTATTATACTGGCCTTCCATGATGCTCATCTTCCCGACACAATCGCTGAAGACAAAGTAGGTGCATAAGCAAATGTGGTGCAGAAAGATGATGAGGCCCGGCTATCAAAAGATAAGGCATCTAAGGAAAACGAGCTGATTCCAGGAACCCAAGTGGAAGGCGAATTTTGAAAATGACGAGGGCAACGAATGTATAAGGGTGTTTATTCAATTGATGTATGTATGGATTGTGATAAGAGTTGTCTGAGCCCCAATAAAATGATTTATTAAATTAAAAAAAAGAACTGCACATAAGTCTGATCACAAAATATAGGATATGATATTGGAGATAGTGATATTTCAAAAATTGGATTTTATTTCATATTTCATGTATATTTCATTTTAAAAATATGCATATATCATATTATCACGGAAAACCTATTTTATTTTGAAAAACATTAAAACAAAAAGTAAAATAAAGGACGGTTAACTATTAAAATAAAGGTATGGCATCTAGGGGCTTAAAGGCTTGCAGGTAAACAAATGATCATCTAGCTCAGAAGCAACAAAGCCCACATGGAAGAACACACCTGCCTGTGTGATCACGAGGTACTGAAGGGATCAGTTATCACGTATCAAAGAAAAAAATCATATCATTATGCGTTTACCTCCCTAATATGATCACTGAAGACAAATGGGTGCATAAGCAAATGTGGTGAAGAAAGCTGATGGTGCCCGGCTATCAAAAGATATAGCATCTGGCGTCTTAAAAGCTTGAAGGTAAATAAGCAGCCATCTAACTTAGAAGCAGCAAAGCCCACATGGAAGAAGCACAGCAGCCTGTGTGATCACCAGGTGTCAAAAGGATGAGGTATCAGGCATGAAAGAACAAAATGTCATATCATTGTGAATGGGGGGGAGTGTGTAGTGGCAACCCCACGCCCATCTGTAGGCAACTGGCCATCCCCTTATGGTAGGGTCACGGGAGGAGAGAGCCAGTCAGGGTGCAATGATGAAACATACAACTTTCCTCTAGTTCCTAATCCACCCCCGCCCCACTATCATGATCCCAATTCTACCTTAAAAATCTGGCTAGACCAGAGGATGTACACTGGTAGATATAGGACCTGATAACACAGGGAATCCAGGACAGATGATCCCTTCAGGACCAGTGGTGTTAGTGACGATAACAGGAGGGTCGAGGGAGGGTGGGGTAGAAAGGGAGAACTGATGATAGGAATCTACATATAACCTCCTCCCTGGGGATGGACAACAGGAAAGTGGGTGAAGGAAGAAGTCAGACAGTGCAAGATATGACAAAATAATAATTTATAAGTTATCAAGGGTTCCTGAGGGAGATGGGAGCAGGGAAGGGGTGTGGATGAGAAGCTGAAGCCAGTGGCTTATGTGGAGAGCAAATATTTTGGTGAGGGTAGTGAATGTACAGGTGTGCTCTATACAATTGATGTATGTATGGATTATGATGTATGAACTCCCAATAAAATGATTTTAAAAAGGAAAAAATGTTGATTCATAGTGCTTTTGGAGTTCATTCCACTAGGAGAATGTTAATCAAGCTTTCTATTTAGAGGTTGTATAAGGACTGATTTGTGGCAGATGGGGGACTGCTTTTGCCACCATGACAATGAACCTGCTCACCCTGCCATCTCAGTGTGTCAGTTTTTGGCAAGAAAAACAGCATGCCTCTCTTGCCCCACATACCTTATTTATCTGATCTCCCTCAATGTGACTTCTTTTTGTTTCTGTGAATGCAGAGGGACATGAAAGGACAGCGATTTGACTCTGTAGAACAGGGGAAGAAATAAATGAGGGATGGACTATCATCTATCTAAACAGGTGAGTTTGAAATTTATTTTGAAGAATGGAATAGCGGATTTGAAAAATATATTATTAAATCTAATGGAGAGTACTCTGATGGTAATGTGGTTGTTTTGTAAAAATAAATATATAGCTTTAAAAATTCTGGTTTTTTGGGGGGTATCCCCTTGTATAGTCTGGGCAATAGAAACAAATCTGGAGATCATATAATAGAATTGTGCAAGAACACTGACTTGTTCATAGAAATCACCGTTTTTTTTGCAACAACACAAAGTTTCCATGGCGACCTCCCCAGATGGGATCCCAGAAATAAAACTACATCTTTGAGAAGCGACTACAGAAGGAGCTCAATATCAACAGCTAAAATCTGGCCAGGTGTTGAGTGTGGAACAAACCAGCAATTGCTCATATGTAAGTTCAGGTTAAATTGAAGAAACTGAAAACAAGTCCATAAGAACCAAAAGATGACCTGACTATTTCTCAGCCATATTTCAGCACCATCTCAAGGACAGGTTTGATGCAGTGGCTACTAATAACAGACAACCCAATGAATTGTGAGATGATATCTAGAATGTTATATATGAAGAAAGCAAGATAAAAAATAAATGAAAATAATAATCACTTCCATTGAGTCGATGCTGAGTCATAGGAACCCTATGAGTTTCCAAGACAGTAACTTTATGGGAGTAGAAAGTCCATCTTTCTCGCATGCAGTAGCTGGTAGTTTTGTGGTAGCACCACAATGCCTCAAGGACAAAAGGTCATGAAAAAGACAAGACAGGAAGGTCAAAATGGAGGTCTGAAGAGACTCTGAAACTTGCTCTTAACCATAGAGTAGCTAAGGCACATGGAAAATGTTGAAGTCTGAACTAGTGATCCCTTTGGAGTGTATCATCTCTATCTCATGTACGAGCAGTTCTTTTTAAATGTTGGTGTAGATAAAGGAGACTGGATGGGAAATTTACCATCACCATGTGCACACAAAATGAAATGTTTTCAGTCTATCCGGCTGAAAACTCAGATTTGTATCTGCTAACATTTTAAAATTTCAAAGCCGTTACATACTTCTCATAAGCGTTGGTATTTTATGTGACAGTGCCCAAGAAAATGAAAAATATTACAAAATACTTGGGCTCTTGGAAATAAACCCAACAGAATCAAATGTAACATAAAAATTATTAACACCCTTATGTGACCAGACGTCTAATGGATAATGCTAACATCAATAATAATTATATATCCTGGCACTGAGAAGAATGTTGAACCATGTAGAAGAAAAAGAAATGTGCTAGTTTATGAATGGTATATGATGTTTTAATTTACAAATGGTTCCAGAAATCCTTTTCTGATTTCTAATAAAATTAATAATGGTGGCATATGGTCTTTAAAACACTATTGAAATATGTTAAAGATCATTCAGCATCTGATGACCATTAGCCCAAAGACTTGTCTGGACCAATAAGAATAAAGCTAAGTTCAACAGAAAATGGAAGCCAACATTTAGATATGTTAACAAGTGGACTACAGGTCCATAGTGAATTAAATCGATTGCTTAAGTGTTATTTGGCCCCAACTGATGGAGTAGTAACTTAAAACCTAATCCAAAAGGTTGTACACTAATTGGCAAGAATTTTACTTTATTATTCTTTAAGAAGTCCATATAATCATCTCACTTATAAATGGTATTTTAATTAATTTTATGAAATATTTGTTTGAAATAAAATTGAAAAGCATTAAATTAATTAGAAACACACACCACCGTCCATCAGTGACCGCTTTTGAGCAACATTTTAAAATATTTCTACCTCATTAAAAATTTATGAAACTCTTGTTTATGTGTCAAATATAAATATCTAGAAATTATAAAGTGAAACAATGTTTTTGAATTGCCACAGTTAATGACTAATAAAGCATTACCTAAAAATTTTAATCCACAAGTTGGTTTTAAGAGTGTGTAGAAAGGAGAAATATAAATTTAAGTCCATCAGTAAAGGCATGGAGTCTATGCCTCAGAATCATGGGATTCTTCACAGACAAATTGAAAATATCCACAGGACACACACTGTGTGTGGTCCCAAAGCTGGAAATGAACATCCAGGATAAAGCTGTTTCTTTGTGTCTTGTAGTGACTGTGATTTTCAGTTCTAATATATTTCCCCTAATTACCAGTATATGACTAACTTCTTAGATCATTAGTACTAAATTTATAGCCAGACTGAATGCTAACTACCAAGTGCTTCCTTTACAGTATCTCACCATTTCATGACAGCTTTATGAAAAGAATGCTTTTGCTATTGTACCCATCGAATCACAGGTCCAGGCTGCAGAGTTAATAAGAATTAGAATAATAGCTTGAAGTAGGTAAGATTTTCTCAAAAGACCAAGCTCACAATTTCTATAGGCTGCCACAATTTTAGGACCATTTTCTGCTAATGCTTTTAGTTTACTTAATCCTTTTTAAAAATTTCCCTCAATTGTAGCCATCATAAATTATTAAATATAAGATTTTTGGATTTATATGATGGTTTGTTGCTCTTTAAAGAAATGTATGAAAGTCCATGTTGTTGGGGTTGTTAGGTGCCATTGAGTCAATTCTGACTCTTTTTTTCTGCCCCTATATTTTCCCAAGTATGATGTCCTTCTCCAGAGACTCGCTTCTCTTATAACATGTCGAAAGAGTGAAAGATAAAGTCTTACCTTACTTCCCTCTGGAAATTTTTAGACATACCTGTAACCTGGGCACTATATGCTGTATTAAGATATATGTTATTCCGGAAAACCTGTAACTGACATTGTCGGTGAATATTATTGTAAATTTTTCCTAACAACCAACTCCAACTGTTTGTGTAAATAGTGTCTGGCATTGAAAGGATATATTCTACACAAGTGAATAATTCAGGTGTTATGAGATGGAGTTTACCTACATTGACCCAATATCCCTCCTGCAATAGTGTTTTAAAAATTAGTACCAGAGGCTAATCAAGACAATATTAACGGAAAGTATTTATGCTTCAGGGAGATGACTGGCAAGAATCTACCATAAATTAACAAGGAGGTTTCTAAAGGGAGCCAAAGGCAGATTAAAAAAAAACAAAACAGATCCAGGAATGGGTTTGGGGCTCACAGTAAATTCTAGCTCCAACTTAAGAAGAATGAGTTCTTACATCATGCCCCTGCTTGATACGCACCCTCAGGAAAGGAACGCAGAAGATATGGGTACTGTAGAAGATATGGGTACTGTAGAAGATATGGATACTGTAGTAAAGCATGGTGAAGAAATTAGGCGATGCCGAATTACCAGATAAAATAATGTCTGGGGTCTTAAAGGCCTTTTTTCCAAATGAGCAGCCATCAAAGTGAGATGTCAAATAGCTCTACATGGAAGAAGCAGGCAAACATCAGTGACCAAAGGATTGTAAACATACAATCCAAAATCAAAGGTGGAAATAATACCAGAACCTAAACTGAGATTCTGGTTTGCAGAAGGCTATGGATAAAAGTGGAGGTTCAGGATACATTTGTGAGATTTACACAGTAAATAACCCTCTGGTATTTTCATCTATCCGTAATGGACCAAACAGAGTGCATTGGAGAGATATCCACAGGAAATCAAAATCATAAACCTAACTTGAAGAGTTAAAACCACGTCAGTTGACCCCTCTAATGCATGCTGGGCCTGATCTGGTTTTCAATAGTTTCTCTCTCTCTCTCTCTCTCTCCTATTGGCGTGTATTTCTGATGTATTTTTATTTTGTCTCTGGGGTAGCCCTCTTGAATTTTTGTTATGTTTTACTGATTTTTTTTGTCTATGAAACTCAGAATCTATTAACCTATAGAGACAGCAAGTAGCATACAGGCTCCTGAGGGGAGGAGGGGATGCGTATTGGGGGGATGAGGTATAAAAGGGAGCTGATATCAAGGGGTTCAAGAAAGAAAATAGTTTGAAACTGATTTTGGTAGAAATTATACTGTATTGCTTGATGTAACTGAATTATCTGTATTAGCTCCCAATAAAACATTGTGTTTTTTTTATAAATAGAATGAAGAGTATTCTGGCCCTACTTCTTTCAAAAGAGATCTGTTTTACTTTTGGCAGTTCATGGTATTTTAAATATTTTTACCAGCAACATAATTCAAACACCTTTTTCTTCTTTAGTCTTTGTTAAAAAATTGTCCAACTTTTACATACATATGAGAATCAGGTGCACTTTAGTCCTCAAAGTAACATCCTTACCCAGGTCAGGCAACAGGCAAATTAAAAATGGTTTAGTATAAAAACTTAGAATTTTAGTTTGTTCCTACCATGTTGACCATTAGGCATATGCCTTAGAGGAAACCACTTTCATATTTTATTTTCTGTTTTTTTCTACCTCATTAACCACTGTATGTTGCTAATTCTTGGTTTCAAAACCCTCAGAGAACTATAAAACCTCTATAAAACCACCATAAAACCTTTACAACTTCCTAACAAGATACTAGTTAACTCACTATAAAACTACTACCTAATAGCTTCCTTCCAAATATCTTATTCTTATAGGATTACTTTGCTGACTAATATATTTTCATTTTATTCAGTATGCAAAAAATCATTATCAAGTGATTTATAGTAACACTTCTATTTTTATTGATATGGTTGGGATAATATACCTGACTTCTTTAGTTCTTGTTAATCAACTTTCAACATAAAACATCCAACTCAAAAATATAAAATAATGCTCATGTACCTTTTCCTCTACCACATCCACTCTAAAATTTTTTCAATTCCATCACAAGTTTTTTGATCTTGGAGAAAGTATTTCCATTATTTTCTAGAATTATAACTTTTCTACTGTATATGAAATTTTCTTGCAAAATATGGTATCCAATAAATGTTTTATACATTTCAACTATCTAAACATTTTCATAAGTACATTAACCATGTATTTCTGTATGTATATACATATGTATGTATAGACACACGTTCATACATATGTGTGTATTTACTTTTTCATTGCTATTATTAGCCACCAGTTGTGGAGTCAACTTGCAGAAAGCAATTTAACCTTTGTTCTTGTTTTTAATGATCTGGCGCATACCCAAGGCTAGCAAGTGGGGATTGACAAGACCCAGTATATCATAACCCTGGACTTAGGCTTTATCATGGGCTTCCTATGGCCCAGCAGCAGAATGTACTGGTTTACAAACAACATGGCTAGCTGGTCCATCTTTGTACTTTGGAAGCATCATGTCAGGAACCCTCCTAGACTGCAGTCAATATATCTGTTAACTTTATCCTTTTTGGCTGAAATACATTTGTAGCTTCACCTACGGTGTCCTGCCTGTGAATTCAGTGAGCCTTCCAGCTCCTTAGCAAGCACCTGGGGAGTGAAAGCCCAGAGAAGCTGGTGCATTCCTGTTTATCAATGTGGAAAATGGTGTCCCTTCAATTTCTGAGTTAACTGGGTCAGAGAGTGAGTAGACGGCATGAGTGGCCAGTGACAAGGATGAGGAAGATGAAATCTGTATATGTCCCTATATTTGGGGGATTAAATTCATACTGATCCTTATCATGCAATTACCAGTGAAATTGAATTTGCCCTATTTGTTCCTTGTTTAGTGCAATAGTATATAAGCGGAATTTTGTGTGCATGTGTTTCAGTGAAACAAAATGTCTTTAACATTTTCTAGCCTTATGAATGCATTCACTTTTCTGCTATCTTCAATGTTTTATCTAATTCCTGACATTATTAATGTTTCCAATTTGCAATTCTTATTCTTTCCCTCAAGTGCCATTTTTATGTTTTCTGTATAAATTTTTTGTTTGTTTGTTTTTAATTTTTTTTTCTGTATAAATTTTATTGATAGAATTTAATGGGTCAAATTTCAACATCTTATATCTCCAAACAATAATTATTGTAAATAATTTAATGATATATCCTATAATATTAAACACATAATCAAGTTTGTATTTTTCTGGAAACTTAAAAGTTTTCTCTGTGTATCCATTAAAAGGTTCAAGAAATAATTTATACCTTGAAATATAATTCAATATATTAGGCAGTAATTTCTAAGAAATAAGTTTCATTATTTTGTTTTATACATTAACATTTGCTCAATAATATGAGTTCATTATTGACTCCCCTTTCAATTTTGTATCAGCTAAATTCAACCATTAGATGCCTTTGATGTATAATAGGTATTCTAAAAATCCATTCATTCTCATTTCTGCATTAAAATTATTTTAAATGACTACAGAGAATATTTAAATGGTAAATAGCTGTAAAATGATACAGCCATCAGAAATTTAATGCATAATATATCCATTACTCAATGCAAGGTTATGCACTTCTATGATTTGAAACTTATTAACTTAAAAACAAAAACTACCTTTCTGTACTCCAACTAAAGGTAAAAATCAAATCTGTATTTTTTAAAGATAGAAAAAAATGCTAGATATGAAACTTTTGTTTAAGTGTAATTTTCATTGTGAAATTTTGATAAATTGGAAAGGAAGAAGATTTCTGGTGAACAAAAAATATCTTTTAAATTCTTTAGATTGGTGAGTGCCAGTTACCATTCACATAAACATTTTCATTTCATTTAATTTTTAGTTTAATAATATTTTCTTAATATTGGCATGAACATGTTTTCAGTCACAAATATACATCAAAAATTAAGGATTATCTGCATACAAATATATACTGCCATGAAAATTATATTTCTGTAATAATTTAAGATATGTAGGAACAAATCATTAGAATTTTACATAAGAATAAAACAATATTCTGTACTCAGAGTGCTGAAACTGTCCAAGATTTATTGTAAGTTGTAGGGAAAGTAGACAATATTCCTATGATTGGGTACATTTGGTTAAAGTAAAAATAGGAATGCATTCATGCTTAAAGCTTTCCTGTGAAAAACTATTGTTAGCAAAGTATATTCTTGCCAAGACATGGATGGTGTGACTCATCTGTGTAATGACTGATGCCTTACTTTAGCAGGCAGATAGCACCCAGCCTGAACGTGGGAAGAGCGGAAGCCTTGGCAGTGACAGCTGCGTGTCTGTATATAAAACTGCAACATTGAGGAGCTTGAGTCAGACAATACGGTTATGCCTGCCCAATGCTAGGCTCCTTTGTTCCATGGAATAAGCCTTCAGATTTTGTAGAATAAACACACAGGTTTGAGGTATTTAGGACCACTTTTTCACTTGTTTAAAAGTGTGTACGTAGGAACTAGTCAATGGATACACAGGTAACAGAAATGACAACTTTCAACCTCCAAGAATTACCTTTATAAAAATATGAAACCATTACATATTGCTTGATAGCTTATTGTATTAGAAATGGAAAAAATAACATAAAGTGATATATAAAAGAATGTCTACAGCTTTATCATATTTTATTCCTGTTTTAGGTTCTTTGGTAAGTTTGTGTACTGGCTGGGTAGCCAATAGATTTGAAGCTCTTGTCAGTTATTTGAGTAGGATTAAGTTTTTCAGTGTAAAGTAAATATTTTAAATTATATCTTACATGTTTACAAATTAAAATATTATAAACTCAGAATGCTTCATGAAGATAATGGTGAAAAACTCAAAACAGGTATTCATTTCAGATAAAATATAAGCAATGGAGGAAAAGCTCATTGCTGAGTCAATGCTGACGCACAGGGACCCCTATGGATTTCTGAGACTGTAACTGTTTATGGAAGTAGTAAGTCTAGTCTTTCTCCCGTGGAGTTGCTGGTGGTTTTGAACTGCCAGTCACCAGGATGACAGATCACCATTTAGCTACTACACCACCGGGGCTCACATTAGACCATGAGTTTCATCTTAAGGGAAAAAGCTTAGAGCAACAAATGACATCTTTCTTCAACTCTTATTTTGAAACCAAATGAAACTCATGACATATCTCACGGTAATAACTGACTTTGATGAAAGATCAACCACACTCACAAAGTGGAACATTCACACACATTCACTGACACCACACGCACACGCACGCGCAAGGACTTTTGGATTAAGAAGGAGAGTGCTTAAATTCATACTTTCAGAGAATCTGTGGCTCAACCGCTATTGATTTATTAGTGTTTCAGATGCATTTTACAGACTTTGTCCTCAATAGTAATGATATGAAAGAAAAAATTCCATAGTAATGAAGTATTTGAATGATATGATATTGAGAGAATTAAAAATAAGCAGATATGGGTTTATAATGTTCCTTCTAAATAAGTTGCTAGCTAATTAAATTAAAAGCAAATGAGGCAATAAATCAAGGAGAAGTGCCAGATTATTGATTTTTAAAAATGGCTTCAGTTAGATCAGCTCATTTTGTATTGCACAGAACATATTTTCTGAGTGTCTATGAGTGAATCATTTACTTGCTTTATTTGTTAATTATCTGCTGTGAAATGAGGTAAACACTTCCTTTTTACTCCTGATGCTTTAGGGCGCTGGCTTTCAAATTGTAACATGCACCAGAATCATTTGGTGTATTTGGGAAAAGACATATTTTTGGTACCTTACCCAAATATGCTGCTTCATAAGGACTTGAGGGGGACCTTGAAAATTGCATTTTTAACGAGTTTCAAAATAGGAGGAATATCCCCTATGAGAATGATTGATAGTGGCTGCAACAATGAGCTCACATATGGCATGTGTGAGAATGGTACAGGGCCTGCAGGGCTTCATTCTGTGGTATGTAGATTGCTAACAGTTGGAACCGACTAGACAGAAGCTAATACCAACAATAAAGAGATGCTTTGGGTCTGGGAACTGCAATGAGTACCACCTCTCTAGTCCAAGGACTAAAATCCAGGGAGGGCAGGAGTTGAAAAGGAGGAGAAGGGCATGTCGGAGCACAACAGTCCACTGAGAGAGCTCCCAGCAGATAAAAGAAGAAAACAATGGGAGAGAAATTAAAGCAATATTAGATTATAAACAAAAGTATAAAGTGTATTCACCTAAACCTATACTGACATGAGATGATTGAATAAATAAATAGATAAAAACAGTAGGCAAATCTCCTGTGCAGAAAAATACAATTATACATGGATATATTCCATACTCTAAAACATGGGGCATAACTTCTCACTCCAAAACTGTGAATTAGGCATATGGCTTCCTTCAAAAGAGCAAAAAACATAACAAAGAGTAACTTTACAATGGAGACTCCTGACAAATACTATCTGAATAGGGCGATCAAGGTAAGTATCAATAGTGACAAGACCTTGTATAGTCTCTATCCTTGAGATGAATAGCCCTAGTAGCATAACAAGTTGGGGTGCTAACCGCACAGTCAGCAAGTTCAAAACCACCATCCTCTCCTCCAGAGAAAGTTTCAACTTTGTAAAAACTCGCAGTCTGGAAAACTCAGAGGCCAGTTCTACCTTTTCTGATAGGGCCACAATGAGTCAGAATGCGCTGGATGCAGGGAGCACGGCTTTGACTATCCTTAACGGCAGGGGATGAGAATGGCATTTTACCTCTTTGTTCTTCTTCCCTGCCTCAGGAAATATCAATAACTCCAGCCAAATTCTGATAAGCCCTCAATGAGATGCGCTGACACAGTAGCTGCCATAATGCCTTCGAATATATCACTGGTGAAGGTGACACAAGAATAATGTAGCACTCATGATAAAAGCGATTAAACATTTCAATTTGGGCATATATTACAGAGACATGATCCACAGTCCTCCAAATTGTTAACATCATAAAAAACAAATAAACAGTAAAGACTAGGAAAGGTGGCCCATGTCTATAGTGACAACAATCCATGTGTTACAGTGACCATAACCTGTGTGCTATGCCAATCAATTGTTCGCACTTAATTTGGCCATCTATGGTGAGCTACTGCAAGTGGGGAGTCATCAAGTTGCTTAATGAGAGGTGACCAAGCCCAGGTCAGAAGTTAATTGAAGAGCAAATTAAAAGGTGCTTCTTAAGCAGGTTGGACTAAATACAACTCGACTTTTTGGAAAGGCTTATGGTACTGAAGTAAAGAGAAGTATACTGGGTAAAAGTTAAACTAAAAATATCTGAATAAAATTAGACCTTTCATTCCTAATAATCAATGTATTAATTTACTACATAGTAAAAGCAAAATGTTTGGGGGCTATCTGAAAATGCTTTGTGTTATTGAACATTTCTGTAAATTTTAAAATATACTAAAATGAAAATTTTATTACCAAAAAAGGAATTTCGATGAAAGTGGTTACGTCCTGAAGAAAAGGACCATCATGTCATGCACTTTTGACGTTTGGCTTTCAAAAAAGAAAGTTTTAGTCATACACACACACACACACACACACGAAGCATGCTTCATTAGACTCTTTCAGGCGGTTGCTAGTTTCTTCACCCAGATTTGTCTTCTTCACGAATCCCATTTTACCTTGAACGTCTGAACCTCCACCCTTGGATGTTGGTGTAAGTCCACCAAGTCCAGTCTAGCTCATAAAGGCCTGATGCTCAGCAATGCAAACCCTACACAGGCCTGCGCCCACCTCACAGCTGTTTTGCTTGAATCTATCGCTGCCACCATGGTGTCAATCCATCTTCTTGAGATCTTCCCTTTTTCCTGACCCTGTCATTTACCAAGCATGAAGCCCTTTTCCAGAGGCTGGTCTTTTCTGAGAATACGTTCATAATATCCAAGAGAGTCTTATCATTTTCACATGGAGGACATTTGTCCTGGTTGTCCTTTTCCTGGGAAAATGTGTTTGTTCTTTTTGTTGTCTCTGGTTTCAATATTTTTTCTCCACCACCCTGAATGAAATGCATCAATTCTTCAGCACTCATGACACAAACATGCAAACTGAAGAGAGAAGGACTTACTTGCTGATGAAAATTAAAACTGCAACCTTCAGTATTGATAACAACTCTGTAAAAAATACAAAAACCCTCACTACAGGACAACATGGGACTGAAGTTGTGTGAGGTATTATTTTTCCCCATAATGAATGATCATCAGAGTGTGGTGAAACAAACGTTCTTAATATGGGTCCTCTACCGATGTATCTGTAAGCCTCAAATGATTGCAGGTGACTGTGCAAATAGGGTGTGGGAGGATTGGTCCCTTTTCACTACCACCCGGCACCCTAGTACAAGCCATCATTGAAGCAGAAGCAGACAGAGAAGACTCAGGACCATTCGAAGAGCACATTCCAGATTTCTGAAGTGGTGGAGGCCAAGACCCAAGGCCACAGAGCTTGTGGACAGAGACTTCAGGAGATAGACTACTGGTTGGAGCAAGAGGAGCAGAGGCAAAACTGTGTACCCACGAGATGCAGCAAGAAACAGGCAGTGTATTTATTAGTCCAGGAAGGTAGAAGTCACAGGACCATGTCATTGAGAGGACAAGAGAGAGACTTGGTTGTTGGATGAAAGGGTTGTAGCTATAGACCGTCTATATCTTTACTGTATACTAATTCTGATGATTATCTCTGATGTCATCGGAATGAACTACCGAAGCCAGAATGGATACAGAGTGGTGTGGGAGGGATGGTACTGTTATAAGAGGTAAGGGAAGATGGAATGGGGGTGCATGTCTCACACCTGCCTTGTGACAATAGGGAAGCCACATGAGGTCAGATCTGGCTCCCACAGTTTACAGCAGGAAGCAAGCAGATAAGAAATCAAATGGTGTGTTGCACAGGGCAAATCTATTGAACAGCACACCCTAAAACACTGCACAGCAGAGACATCACTTTGAGCATTGAGGCCCCCCTTACCCAGGCCAAATACATTCAATTCCCTCTTACTCAAGTAACATTTGTGCAATGAATACAGAAAACTTGCTGCCAAAGGCCCTTGATGATAACGAGGAACTGACCTGCCGTCCTTTCTAGTGTAGGACATGTGGCTGAAGGCTAAACTCATGACCTGAATCTCATCATCCCAAATATATATTTTGATAAGGATAGAATCAAGCTCAGCCAAAAAATTTGAACAAAACTAGGCCGGCACCTTCTGGAGGAAAGTATTCTACTGAAAGGCGGTGTGTAGACATGAAATCTGTAATCACTGTCGCCAATTGTTCACCATTGTGGAAGTCAGTCTTTGGATAAAACTGCTACCACTACTGCACAAAACAGAAAGAAATGATGGAATAATAATAGTGGTAAATAATAATGAACATTGAAAATTTTATTTATTTACCCCAAAGCTGTTTTATTTCTGGACTTGGCAGTAAGCTTGGGTTATTATAGCTACTTATTGCTAAGAAAGTTTGAGCGATGATTTCCATTATTCGCAACAAAAAACATTATAACTGAAACAAATAAACACATATCTATCCAACCCATAATAATCATGTGTCATTTGTGATACAAATAGATCAACAAGTACTTAAAAATGCAATTTTTTTGCTTCTTTTTTTAAAACATTTTATTAGGGGCTCACACAACTCTTATCACAATCCATACATATACATACATCAATTGTATAAAGCACATCTGCACATTCCCTGCCCCAATCATTCTCAAAGCATTTGCTCTCCACTTAAGCCCTTTGCATCAGGTCCTCTTTTTTTCCCTCCATTCTCTCCCCTCTTCCCCCTCCCTCATGTGCCCTTGGCAAGTTATACATTGTTATTTTGTCATATGTTGCCCTATCCAGCGTCTCCCTTGCCCCCCTTCCCTGCCGTCCATCTCCCAGGGAGGAGGTCACATGTGGATCCTTGTAATCAGTTCCCCCGAGGGTGAGTGGGTTGGAAAGGGGCGACTGATTACAAGGATCCACATGTAAAAATGCAATTTTAAAGAATAAAATGTAGTGTAATTTTGATTATTCTATGTAAACTATCTTTAGCTTCAGCTGCAGTAAAATGTAGAAATCAATTTGTCCAGCAATTTTAAACTATTATTAGATATTACTTGTTCTTCCCAAAATAAATATGTATTACACTTAATCTTTCCTAATCCTAATTTTTAAGCACACAATTTCAAAGGCTGGCATTGAACTATTAACTGTCTAACTCAATATTACTTTGAGAGAATTCAAAGCTTTTAAATGTTGCAAAATTAGTGATTATTAAAATAATTATATAATTTATATATTGTTCAAACTTTTCATTACACTATAATATCTCAATATAGCCAAACCATAAAATATATTGGGGCAAATTCAATCAGCTTTTGTATTCAGAAATTATTAAGAGGAGCATTTATGAAAAACAACCAGCGTAGCATTATAGCAGAAGCTTTGAAAGTATCCCTCATGAGGTAATGAACAACGTTAATCTTCTGTTATGAGAAAATATCCTTTTGAAGGCTGTCAGGAACCTGAAGTGTTTCCAGGAGACTGAATTGATTTCAGGACCGTGGGGAAAAGAGAACTGAAGCATTGTCCCTGAAGACATTGCATTGAATTAAGCTTTCAAGTGTGAAAATGGCCCTCTGGAAAGCACAAGGTAGACAAGGTGAGCTCGAAGTAAAATTCCATGATGATGCATAGTGCAAAATATCTTTCTTCTGAAATTTTTTTACATATAAAATGAAGAGGGATATCTGGGATTTTTAGAAAATATGTGTACACACTTCTTTGGAGCACAGTAGGAAAGCAACAATCTGAGTTTCCCTTCCTCCACTTTGCAACGTTTGGAGTAAGGAGACTGACTTTCCTGTCTGACTTCCTCAGTCCTCATGAGTTGGTAGTCACACCTGTGACCATCATCAGGAGAGAAGGAAAGATTTCATCCCTTGCTGGCTTTGCGATACCTATCATGGTTTACAGAGGGTTTTGTTGCTTTAGAGATGATTTGTTCTTCTGTTTGAAACTACAAATAAGTAAAATAATACTCATTTCTTATTTAATTTTTCTGATTCAATTTACTCACCCAAATCCCCTAGATAATATCTAACAACTGCGACAAATATTTCAGTCATTTTACAACATATAAAATCTTCCAGTAATACATCCGTTAGGGATTTCATCTGCTCTTGATCTTACATTCTTACCTTATTTCATTTGACCCACTAGTTAATGAAAACTTGTGGTTAGCATACGACATCCCCTTATAATCTCATATAGTTATTTTGACTATATTGAAGTGACTTGATTTATGCAGCCAAGCTATTAAGTATACTTTAGTATAATTATTTTAATAAAAATATTTTAAAATTATGCTTGATTCATTACTAGCTACTTGACTTTGAAATCTTAATTGCTAAATTCTTCAATTTTATTCCTAAGGCTGATGAGATATTGCCATTCATTATTCAACAATTTCTATTGGCCTGGTATTTTTAATAAAACAAATTGCACTTTAGGTTCTATTTCATTGATTAGTATGTATTTTGTATATATATTGATCATAGGCTATCTACCCTGGAGATAAGGAGTGCTGGTGGCTTAGTGATTACTCATTGAATTGCCATCCCCAAGGTCAGGCATTGAAACTACCTGTTGTTGTTTGGTAGAAGGCTAGGCTGTCTGTCTGCTTTCATAAACAAGAGTCCAATAAGCTCATAGGGGCAATTACACCCTGTCCTGTAGGGTCGCTTTGAGTTGACAGCAATTTTGAGAGCTTTGACATATTAAATATGTCACTTAAATATTGAAAATAGTTTCAAGAGTATGGCCATTTATTTTAAATTAATCAGTTCTATTTGTCCAAAAGTTAGATTTAGACACTCCTGGTCTGAAAGAATTCCTAAATATGCTTTTCTTTAGCAAATTTATTTTAAAATTCCAACTGTTGTATGTATTTTTTTAATTAGGAAAATGTGGAAATAGAAATTTCCAAAATAATCTCAATATTTTCTTAAGTTTCTGCAGTCAGTAAATGACAATTGCATTCATGAGTGCAATTAAGAAGAATCTATTAACTATAGTTTTTTTTCTGTATTTGTACAAATGGTTTTAAGCATGTTGTCTTGCTTGCTTCTCAGTTTTATCTTTCCTTATTTCATACTTGGTATTATTTCAGAAAATAAACCTGTTTTGTAAATTAAATTTCCATTAATTCTTAAAAACTTTAATAAAAGAACCTTTTCTTCTAAATGGTCATTCTCCACCAAAATATATAAATTGACAATACACGACATCCTCCTTGAATTTTGTTGTTATGTATATGCATGCTTGTAAGTGCATATACACATATGTAAGTGGTCCTCTTTGTTTTAGAGCCATGGTCTATAAGGAGGAGAACCAGAGAGCCTTGATATATTCTATTTTTAAAATATAAATGTTCTTCTTTCCTGATTATATTATGCCTACAGACTAGAGATTAATTAGAGGACAGGTTTAAATATGGCAGTTTTTTTTTTGAAATAGGATAATACTTTAGGACATTAGTACTGAAATTACTACTAATCCGTGCTTTAAAAAAAAGATTGAGCATTTATTTAAATAGTTCAAAACAGCATTCAAATAACAAATACATCTTTTAGCATTTCAAAGTTAATAGAGATTTGTGTTTCTTTTAAGGAGAAATCTAAAATTTCCCCCAGAAACCACCCTGTGGTGTCACCACTATTGTGACATATGAAGTTTTTGAAGCTCAGGAGACAGACTGGCCGTGATCGTGGTGACTTGTGTGTCTTACTCACTCCTCTCTTGTGGAGAGAGGATAATTTTCTGCCCTAACCTTACAGGGAAAGACCCAGTAGCTTCTGAGCTCTGTCTCCAAGAATAGACATCTTGATGCTGTGAAAGATACTGCATTTCCTAAGTCCTCTTGTCTCTGCCACATACGATACAACCCATGCTAAATGTGGTAATGTTACTACTCACCGTTCTTCTGGTAGATTCTTCTGCCCATTGTGCATGTACTATACGGATTACATTTTATATATATAACACGTATTAAATATGTACACTATATGTATATGTGGATGTATATACATATATATTGAATTTACCTAGTAACTAATATCATGACTAAACTCTAAGTATGTAAAGGTGCTTATGAGATTCCTTAATTTAAAAAAAAGTGGTTACATCCATTTTCAGCTTAGCTCAACCCTTCAGGTCTTGTTTCATGAATACTTAGTGAATACAGAGCAAACAAACCTGAGTGTGTCATGACAGTTGTATTGAGGGGTTTGGCTGAGCAGCTCTCGACTGTGTTAGATGGACCGTGAGTGCCCTCCACAGGGTGCTACGCAGACTTCATTGTTGTCTCTCTTTAATTTTCTTGAGTGTTCTATCTGGGATCATTTCTGTATTAGAGAAAATTCATAAAGGCTTGAAAAGAAATTAAATTCCTTGATCCAATTTAGTGAAGGTTTAATCATCTAGGTTAGGAGACAAAATGTCAATGCCAGTCTCGCCCTGACTCTCACTTTACATCTTCCTGCTGCATGCAATTGCTTCAAAGGAGCTTCTGAGAAAATGCTATTTCGGTCCTTAAACAAGAGGTAATGGATTTTTAATAGTTTTTTTCCAGCTATTCTTTCTTGAGGAAATTGAGTTAACAGAACACGTGTTGGCAATTATTCTTGTACTCCTTGGCATTTGTTTGGAACAATTACTTAATAAATCCACAGCAACTATTAAACTTTTCTAGGTCACTCACCTACAGCCCTTTCTTACAATCTTTATCAAGTAAATATAGAGAGCCTCCTGACTCTATTCAGAGAATATCTAGGAGAGAGTTTAACCAAGGAATAGAGAAGAGCTGATTATTGATTCGGGAGAGTAACACTTTAAGATAGGCACGCACACTTTTATGATAGGCACACACAAATACAATACCCTAGAATCAAAGGAATAACAAGCTTCCACATTAGAAAGGGATGTTTTTAATTGATAGTATTTCTCTTAGTTCCTGCGAATCAGTCCTAGAGAAAGTGGGCCAAAAGAGACATTAGGCAAATGAAAACTGACAAAATCCAGTATTTTGATTAAAATGGCCGTCTCAAAATAACCAGGAAGGGTATACTGTTTCAAGAACAGATGCTGAACACTAAGGACCACATTCCTTTAAACAGCACAGAAAAGGAAGACTTGCTAGCAATGCTGTGCCGAGTAAAATGCTATGTTAAACATATCCCCAAGCTCTTCCAAACCCCTGAGAACTGCCCTTTCTCCAGGCTTGTCCTTAGCCCAATGACATCGAGGTTCATGCAGGCACATGGTTAATAACTGTGTTCTTGGCAAGATTATTTTTTTCAGAACTAAAGTCACAGCTAGCACATACGATGCCGTAGTGAGATAAGCTTCGGCAAGCACACACACATGCATTTACTTGTTAGCAAAACAAATCTAAGCAGTTGTCACTGAACTAAAGCTTCCCGAAGGGTATGTACATTCAGAACCGTTCCCTCTCGGGTTTTCAGGAGCTGGGATTTTAGAAGGACCCCAGAGCGCTTTCTTTCAGGTGGATTCAGCCTCTTGTCTTTTGATGAGCACTTGAGTACGTTACCATTTCAACACTCAGGGTCTCCTGGAATGGATTTACTTAGCCTTAAATAATTATAAGAAGGCAAAAATCATAGTATAATAAAATAGGAAGATTGATCGATGAATGAAATCGAGTTTTGTGACTGCTTTGCCAGTAGATGATCTTCTGAAAGACAACTAAGGAGATGAGAAACTGATAGATAGATGATAGATAGATAGATAGATAGATAGATAGATAGATAGATGCTGATTTCAAAATGACTCCTAGAATTAATATAAAAATCATTTTAAGAAAGTTGAGATTAGTAATTTAGCTGTGTGCTGTAAGCATTGACTATACATTTATAACCCAAGGACTCCGAATGGGGGAGGGGGCCGTGAAGCTACTCTCTCTGAAGACAGGGCTTTCAAGGCCAACAGATGATGAAGCAGAGAGACCTAAAGCTAAGGCTGTGAGTGAGTAGCTTACATAACTTCCACAACAAGCTATTGAATGAAACTCAACCAGTAGTGTTTCATCGTGACTGTAGAGGGAGAGGTGGGCCTAGAAAACAAAGTTCTTCTCCGTATCCAGGAAGAGGAACCATTATGGTGCCAAGACCATTTCTCACTTCCACCCTACTTTGTCGGATATGTAACACAGTAAAATCGATGCACTTGGCCTTCTCTGTGGGCCACGTTCTATACTATTGAATTTATGGTTGCTATTTTCTTTGACACATTCCCCCCTTTTTTTGTTTTTGTTTAATATATAATTCTCCACCATTTTATGATGTGAGCACTTTACAAATTTACAATTATATTTTACATTTGGACATGTTTCCTTGATATTTCAAAGCTCTCTTAGCCCCATGTCTTTTTATAAGGTATGTGTAAAGATAGAACGCTTTGGAAAATATTTTAAAACTCAATTTATGATCCTTTGAAATATTTTAAAGCTCAATTTGTGACACTGATACTTCTATATGTGAAAGAGTTAGGAAGAATGCCCTTAGGCTTTCAGGGAATTGAATGCTCATTCACCCCAATTCAACCATAATGTGATAGAGCCAAAGAAACCTTTGTCAATTTAATAGAAAAATCATCACCAGAGAGAATACTTTTGGCTTTGAGCTTACCAGCCAGGCATGTTTATTGCTTGATTAAATATTAATATGATTAGAGGTCATGCTCTTTTATAAAATCCCATTAGTAACACACAGTGGAGTAAAAAACATTCAACTTCAGCATTATTTGTAATCTGTTTAGAACAATATGACTAATGGCTAAAACAAGAAGGGTTGGAACACAGTGTGCAAACAGCCAGAAACTAGATCACCCTGCCATGAGTCTGTAGTGGCAGCGTCACGGGGACATTTAATGTGCAAGGAATAGAATGAGTTCCACTCTACTGACAGCTGGTACAGTGCAGAACTATATTTCAAACCTAAGTAGATCAAATTGAAGTTAAGTAAGTACATGTGTCTGTATTAACTAATCAAGCATTATGATTTTGCATACTAATGAAGGAGAGTTGCGTTGTAGCCTATCATAAACTGGCGATTAAACAGCGAGCAAGAAAGTCACTAGGCAGATGGAGAAATGTGGCTGAGGTTCTTGGTATTTAGGTCTCTGTCAGAATCATGCCCACCTTGGATGAAATAATTTTAGGCTTTTAATAAACAATAAGCTACCCTGAATGAGAGGAACTTCAAATAAGAATTATAAAAAACTGCGATAATAACCACATAGCTTTGTAAAGACTATTTATGGATGGGGTCACTAACATTTTGAACAATGCTAACTAATGTTAACATTGTTAACATTTAACACTAACATTTGACATAAATATCAAAATGCAAACATAGTAACACTGACATGTTACTTAAAAATCTATTATGCACATAAGAGCTAAGCTGCTGTTTAAACCCAATATCTAGCTCAGTGCTTGTTTCATAGAGGTATTTAGAAATGCATTTAAGCTACTATTGCTGAAAGTGTCTATCAACCATGATACAGGCCACTCTGATATAGGCAAGCTTATTTTTGTGAGTGTTCTACCTAAACAATCATCCTTTAAATATCTTTCTGAGTAATTTACCTTGGTAACAGAATTTTATTCAATGTACTAGCTAGTATGAAAAAGGTAGCTAGAATTTAGAATAAAGGATTTTTATTTCGTTAAACCTCATTTTTACTTATTAAGCTATCCAGGATGTTAAAATAACACATAATTTAAAGTCAGACACCTCTTAATTCTGGTATATATGCTCTTTTCCTTCAAATACTTAAATAAAAAGCACTTTGGAAAACATCTTTTGCAGTTTAATTTTGAATTGAATGCATATGTTTGGAATATTATAATTACTTTATATAATCCCGTTATTGACATGCACACAAATATGAATCTGGAATTTTTAATTAACAAGATAAACCTTTATGTTAAAACAAGATCTAATTCAATTAAAATTGATGCCCCTTTCTAAATAGCATAAGGGAATTCTGTATTTTAAAAAAGAACCACACATGCATCATATAAGAATGATTTACTTAAGATCTATTAACATACTAATTTCTGTCAAAATGGTTCGTGACTCAAAAAAATACCCAATTGACCATTTTTAAGATTTCCCACTTAAACGTATCTATAACACAGGCAGTGCACACATTTCCCCACGAATCCAGCATTTATGTGTGAACTAGACACATTCTGAACTGATGACAACAGGATATTTGTTGCACTTGGTTTCCAGGGAAACAACACTTTTCATGATCTCCCCCAACCCCACCCCCATCCTGTTCCATGCAATGCTGCCTTAGAATCGCCTTCAAAGAGCCCTTGTCTCCATCTGTGAGCCGAAGGTAAAGTGCGGTGACGGCAGCTGCTAATGAGCTGACTCGCTTCCATCAGGGCAGGCTTAAATTTACTCCAGCTGTCCCCCCAGGGAACTGTCAACCAGGCATGTGAGAGAGAGGAGAAGAAATCATTGCCCCTTCCCAGGAGCAGGGCACTCTTCCCAACACGCCTGGTAATTTAATAGTTACAATAAGGGATGGAGAGTCGAGGGCGGAATCCAGGTACATTTGCTGGTACTGCAATGTCAGCTAAGTGTTAGCTTCCAACTTTCCCACAGCAACTTCTCCCTGACATGCTCGCTGCATGTGCCCATGACACCTTATTTTGTCAGCCTAATTGCAGATTTCACATAGCATGTCTTTTACAGATGCCTATGTTCCTGAGCTACTGATCTGGAAGAGACAATGAAGAAATTTAACAGAAGCTACAAGAAACATAAACAAAAACCCACCATGATTTATAACAATTGTCTAAAAAATATTTTGCTTCGATGATATGATTTCGTCACAGCACAAAGAATATGAATGAGAAGTGTCTTTGTTCATTGGGTTGCAGTCCAGGGCAGTTCACATGGAGTGACAGTCAATTAGGCTAAGCAGGCCTCATTCCAAGCCACAATTAGGCAAATTCCACTGAGCTTGCAGCAAATCGTGGAGTGATAATATATTGTTGATTTTCTATTTTGGGAATTGTAATATTCCATTTGGAGGCATATTTCAAAATAATGCATTTAGGGGCAATAGAGTTCTTATTAAAGTTATTCTGACAGTGGAAGCCTTGTACAAGAAAGGATTAATAAAAGTGAGACAGCCAACTCAACTTACAGAAGGTGAAACAGTTGGTGTCATTTGAATTGCACCTTCATTTATTATCTCCTTTTGCCTGTCTAACTGGAGTTATTGCTTCCTATAGAACAATGCATGTTATAGTTGGCCTTGATTTATGCTACTCAACTGGGAGAGAATGAATGGTGGTTAGCTTTAGATCACTTCGGCTTCCCGAAGCAATGCACTTCTTAAAGATATCTTAAAATACCTATCAGAATGCAAGTATTCTAAAATAAATGATAAATGATAAGGGCTGGATGAGAAGCAGGCTGGGTGTGATGTGTGTGTGCATATTGAGGCAATTTTCCAGAACAGGGTATTTAAACTTCTAGGAGGAGGAGGATACATCAGAAATTAATCACTAAGAAATAGTAAACTCTTCATCTTGACCCGATTGTGCATATCACCTTTAACTTTTTTTCATCCTGCAAGGTAGAAAATCACTACCTTGTGGTACCATTTCCCAGCTTATTATTAGAGTTTATTCCAACAATATATGATCCACACAACAATACATAGCTTTGTAGGAAATTTACCATATGCCTACTATCCAATTAACAAGTAAATAGAGATGATAGATAGATAGATAGATAGATAGATAGATAGATAGATAGATAGATAGATGATATGTAGATAGATAGATAGATGATAGATGGATGGATGATAGATAGATAGATGATAGATAGATAGATGATAGATTGGGAAAACAGTTAACACATAAACTCCTAACCGAAAGGTTGGAACTTCCAGTTCTCCCATAAAAGGCCTGGCAGTCTTTCAATAAAACCGTTGTTGAAAATTCCATGAGGCACAGATCTTTTCTGATAGGCACATGTTTCCATGAGTGGAAATCAACTCAATGAAACTGTTGTTGTTGTTGTTATTCATGGTGTGTGTGTTGGTGAGTTTGTATTTGCTATTTTTTTTTTTTTGTTCTCATTTAAATCTTATCTTCTTCCAAACTGAAGACCGTTGTACCTGCTCCCAATGGTGCCTGCTTGGCCTCCCTTGTCCTGTAGGGGTCTCAGTGTTTGAGGTGTTTTTTTTTGCTCTCTACTCCTTAGCCCAGTGTCAGAATAATACTCCAAAATTGCCTCAGTGGTTTTGAAATGGAGTCTCCAAAACTGAGTCTCAAATGAAGAATCATTGTGTGCTCTTTGATTCAGCAAACAAAACACGTTTGAAAAATTAAGGCACTTTGAATCAAAACCCAGTTTGCAGTCACTTTTGAAGGAATTTAAACGGTTGTTATGGAGACTGTCTTAAGGTGAGTTACAGCCACATCTAGACTGGACCTTTCCTCTCTGATTCAAATAAATACTCATTATTCCTTGTTGTCTCTACTGCACAACAGTAATGTGAGTAGCCGGGCAGGCCTCTTATGCATCTCAATTTTACACGCTTGACATTTATGATCCTCATATCTCATGGCAGAGACCTGGTGACATACTGGTTATGCCCGGGCCTATGCTCCTTGAAGTCACCAGTGTATAGACATCAGCTACTCCTTGAGAGAAAGACCGAGTTTTCTGCTCTCGTTAACATGTATGGTCTTGGATACTCACAGAAGCAGCTCCACCTGGTCTTAGAATCAGCATCAACTGCTTGAAAATGTATAAAATTAATATTGTTGTATGACCTAAAGTGCACCTCATTTAATCATAAACTACTTTAGCTGTTACAAGGGATTGGTTTTTAAAAGCTATTTCCATTTCTCAGAGAATGATGGAATGAAAGCATATTCTAAATTGCTTATAATATATATCTTTAAATCAAGAAATAATCAAATGACAAGCTTGAAGTTTGGCTAATTCATTACATTACATTCTATTCATTATGTATTTTCATTCTATAAATGCTTATGTTTGTACAATCTTAACCTTGTATACTAAAAGATGTATAGTGAGTTAAAGTAATTACAGAAAATAAATGCACATTAGAGGATTAAGTAGTGTAAAATCAGATAGGAATATTTATATCATCTAATACTGTGGTATAGTACAACACTTTGGAACAAAGACAAGATTTGTGGTCTTTTCTTCCAAATTACACTCAAAATCATTGCTCATGGATGTAGCAGTCAAGAAATCAAAGGAAACATGTCATTGGGTAAATCTGCTCTAGAAGCACTCTAAAATGTTGAAAAGCAAGGATCTTACTTTAAACACTAAAATACGCCTGACCCAAACCATAGTATTTTTAGTCACATCATATACAAGCAAGTGAAAAGTGAACGATGAGTAAGTAATCCTTAAGAAAAACTGATGAATCTGACTCTTCTGTTGGCAAAGAATATTGAAAGTACCATGGACTGCCAAAAGAACAAACGGATCTGTCTTGGATGAAGTGCAACCAGAATGCTCCCTAGAGACAAAGATGTCTACAAGTCACCTCAAGTACTTTGGACATGTCACTAGGAGACAACAGTCCCTGGAGTTGAACTTCATGCTTGGTAAAGTGGAGGGACAGCAAAAGAAAGAAAGAAAGAAAGAAAGAAGAAAGAAAGAAAGAAAGAAAGAAAGAAAGAAAGAAAGAAAGAAAGAAAGATCGGTCTTCGGCAAGATGGATTATATCAGTGGTTGCAGCAGTGTGTGCTCAGAACTAACAATTGCAATGTTGGTTCCTGGACTTGGATGGTATTCTTCTCTGTTGTACAAGAGGTCATTACTGACACTGATGGGCACCTACAATAACAATAATGATGATGCTTAGATGTCAATTCCATCACCTAGTAGCTATGTGCTTTTATGTCTGTTTTGTAAGATGCCATCTAGCAAGCTCCAACCCATAGTAACCTTCACACAGCAGAACAAAACACTGAATGGTCCTGTGCCATCCTCTCAATTGTTTCTTTGCCTGAGACCATTGATGCAGCATTGTGTCAATTCATCTTGTTGAGCATCTTCCTCTTTTGCTCTGCTCTTCCACATTACCAAACAAGATGCCCTTCTTCAGCAACTGATCTCTCCTGACAATATGTCCAAAGTATATACAACAAAGTGTTGCAATCCTTGCCTCGAAATATCACTCTCTCGTTTGTTCTTCCAACATGGATCATTTTGTCCTTTTAGAAGTCTGTGATACCTTTAATATTCTTCTCTTGCACCACAATTCAATTGCATGAATTCCTCTTTGGTCTTCCTAATTCAATGTCCAACATTCCCATGCATTTCAGGAAATTGAGCGTACAATGGCTTGGGTCAAGGTAACATCACGCTCTTCAACACTCTAAAAATGTCTTGTGCATCAGATTTACCTAATGCATTGCATCTTTGGGTCTCTTGACTGCTACCTCCTGGAGCATTGATCATAGTGCAAGCAACACAAAATCCCTGACAACTTCAAACTTTTTTCCATTTATCATGATGGTACCTATTGGTCCAGTTGTGAGAATTTGGGTCTTTTTAATATTGAGTTGTAATCCATACTGAAGACTACAAAACAATTCCTCACCGCTTAAGGCAAGCACACTTGTGTCATCTGAATAATACAGGTTCTTTATAAGCCTTCCTCCATTTTTGATGTCATATTCTTTTCAGATAATTCACCTTCTCTGATGGTTTGCTGAGCATACAGATTTAACCAGTATGGTGAGAGGCTACAACCCTGGCACACACCTTTCCAATCTTAAACCATGCAGAGTGCCTTGATCTATTCATGTCACTGCCTCTTGATCCACGTTCAAGCTCCTCGTGAGCATCGGAAAGTGCTCTGGAGTTCTTATTCAGCTCAAGGCAATCCACTGTTTATAATGATACATGCAGTTGAATGCCTTGCATAGTTAATAAAATGCAAATAAACATATTTATGTTATTCTCTCCTTTAAGCCCAAATCCAGCTTACATCAACAGTGATACCCCTGGTTCTAAGTCCTCTTCTGAATCAGGTCTGAACACCTGGTAATCCCCTGCCAAGATGCTGCTGTACCTTTGTTGGATAATCTTAAACAAAGTTTTGCTTGTATATTATATCAGTGATATAGTTCTATAGCTTAAGCATGATACTGGGTCACCTTTCTTTGGAATGGAACAAGTATGCATTTCTTCTAGTCAGTTGCCCAAGTAACTGGCTTCCCAATATCCTGGCATGGATAAGTGAGTGCTTCTTGCGCTTCTCTGTTGGCTGAAACATTTCAATTGACATTCCATCAAATCGTGGAGACTTATCTCTAGCTAATCTAGTCAGTGCAGGATGACCTTCTTCCTTCGGCACCATTGGTTCTTGCTCATATACTACCGCCTGAAATGGAGGAATGTCCACTGGGCCTTTATGCCACGATGGCGCTGTTACAGTCTCTCCATCTTCTCAGTGCTTCCTGGATCATGAACTACTTTGTTCATAGCACCTTTCAGTATTGCAGCCACTGGCTTGGCTTTTTGGGTTTCTTTCAGCTTCAGATGTGCTGAGCAGGTGCTCCTCCTTTGGTTCTCTAACTCTAGGGCTTTGCACAAGTTTGACTTTGTCTTCCGGAGCTGCCCTTTGGAGTTTTCTACTTAGCTTTTCACCGCCTCCTCGCTTCCATTTGCTTTACCTATGCCAGGAACTACAGGACGTTTCTGAGTCTTTTCTGACCGCCACTTTGAACTTTTCGTTTTCCCTGTCTTTTTAATGACCGCCTGCTTTCTTCATAAGTGACATTCTTGCTGTCCTCTCATAGCTTATTGGGTGTCCTGTCGTTATCTGTTCTTGAGGTGTTCTCAAAATTAAAGCTGGGTGAACTCAAAGTTGTAGTTTAGCTCTCACGGATTTGTTTGAATTTTCTTCAATTTTATCCTGGATTTACATATAAACAACTGATGTTCCACAGTCAGCCTCTGCTCAGGTTTTACCTACTTATATTGAGAGTCTCTATTGTGTTTACCAACAGAAGTCAGTCTCACTGTGTATTCCATCTGTGTAAGTCCAGGTGTTTAGCTGCCTATTGTGTCGTTAATTAGAGGGATTTGCTAGGAACAAGTCATTTCGTGGAAATTCTATCATGCAATCTCCAGCTTTTTATCACCAAGCACATTTTTTCCAACTACTATTCCTTCCTTTTGTTTCCAACTTTTGCATTCCTAACCTTAATAATTATCAATGCATCTTGATAGTATATTTTATCAATTTTAGGCTAAAGATTTGGTACAATTCTTCAATTTCTTTATCACTATCTTTTGTGTTTGGTGCAAAAAATATAATAATAGTTGTATTGATTGGATTTCCTTGAAGGCGATAGACATAAGCCTAGCACAGCATTGTGCTTCATGACAGATTAGCCAGCTCCTGACAGTAAATGCCATGCCTTTCTTTTGATCATGTCCTTCTCAGCATAGTAAGCCATATCCTTCTCCTATTCAAATAGTGAGCACCAGTCTATTTCAGCTCACGAATGCTGAGAATATCCATCTTAGGCACCGACTTCATTTTTGACCACTTCAAATGTTCTTCAACAATTAACACTTTGCACATTTCAAGTTTTTATCATTAAGCTATTTTCGCAGCTGTTTCCCTTTACTTTGAATCATGCTCCATCAGCAAATGAGAATTTAATGGCTCCCCTCCCACTGGCTTTACAACGCCCTCCAAGAAGTGATTCTTCTGCGATCACACTTTGAGTGACCTCAGACCCGAGGGACCCAGCTTCCCTCACTGTTCTTCTTCCTTTGTGTAAGATTTCAATATCTGACAATGTTATGTGTAAGCTTTTCAACTGCTACTTCCCTGGAAGCCCTCCTGAAACTTGTTCCCTTTGGCTTGCCAAAGCTTCTTCCAGTATCACAGTAACACTCAAACCACCGCAGTACAGCAAGCTGACAGACAGGTGACAGTTATTTTATGTAGATGGATGAAATTCAAGAATATTATATCCATGCAATGATTTTAATGTTAGGTCATACCCTAGATTACAGAAAGACTGTGAAGTCAAGATAGTTTTGCATCTACAAATTTATATGTATACATATATGTATGTAGTAAAAAAATAAATAAACCAACTTCCTTTATGAAATTGTTTCATTTTAGTACAGTTGAAGTTCAAAACTCATTGAAATTTCAGTAATAAGATGAATGAGTGTTTTAAGTTTTAAATAAATTATTATGTTGAATTTATTATGTTTAAATTTTCTAAGTGAGTATAATCATGGGACTTAAATAGTGTTGTTTTAATTGGAATCTTTTTTTTTGTCTGCCTGTCTGTATGCATGTGTATTCAACCTATACCAGTTGACAAAATCCAAACAAAGAAGGTGGAAGAACTCGTTTCATTTTCCTTTTCAAAAAATAATTGAAAATCACAAATGGATACAATATAATTTCTAGGAGTTTTGGTAATGCAATTAAAGCTGGTACATCAAATAGTGATTTTTACAGTCATGTATATTTATTTTTCTTCTATTAGAACTATGTGTACTGAACTGATATGCATTAAAAGAATTAGGTTAATTTAATTGTTGTATATTTAGTCATACTGCTGTTGGATTTGGGGTCTCCAAGAGGTAACAATGTATAGTAAATTTCTTCCCTTACCATGGATTAATAAATTCATTTTCCCTAAAATAATTACATCTCACACTTATATTCACAATTATTATTATTAGCACTGGGTGAAATTTAACAGACCCTGATGTTAACAAAATGTTCTCACTGATTGTAAGCAATGTTGGATCTTCCTGGCAGAAAAGGCAACCTTTAAGAACAACGAAGTATACTCCTTGCATGACAGAAAGAGAAAAAGTATGTTAAGCCTAGAATGCTCGATTATTTTTGTTGTTGTTGTTGTTGTAATTTTGTATATGAAAAATAATTTCAAGCTATAAGGCTTTCTTTATTTCCCCTTGTTTTCTTTCTTTCTTTCTTTCTTTCTTTCTTTCTTTCTTTCTTTCTTTCTTTCTTTCTTTCTTTCTTCACTCTCTTTCTCTTCACTTGGATGGAAATATTAGGAATGAGACATAAGAAATCTTTTTATAAGAGGTTACACCTTAGGCTATGTGAATTTTCTCAACCTATATAAAAGGTCCATAGGGAGTGGAGTTGCGTAGTCATGTGAATCAGTTCAGTTAGTCATAATCAGAACAAAGTGGTTGGCAGAAAATACCATTGCAAAAGCATTGCCATCAAATTAACTCCAACTCATAGTGATCCTACAGAACAGATGGGAACTACACCATTGTAAATACGTACTGAAACAGAACGCCTTATCATTCTCCCAAGGAGATACTATGTTCAAACTACTGATCTTGTGGTTAGCAGTCAAATGCATAAGGAACCTATGTCTCAAAAAATATTTTCCACCATACATTTTTTACCATATATTTCCTACTCTCATCAATTCATATATTTTAAAAGTAGTTAATTTACCTCTTTATGTAACTATTCACTTCTTGGTCCAGAGATTATTCTTCGGTGGTATGTGAATTTGGTAAGAATAGGTCTGAAATTTTGCAGTGATGAATTATTTGGAAAAGTTAAGTTGGAAGGAGAATAGGTAAAAGGAGCAAGTACAGGAGGAACTTAGTTGT
Source organism: Tenrec ecaudatus (assembly GCF_050624435.1). Classification (NCBI taxonomy): domain Eukaryota; kingdom Metazoa; phylum Chordata; class Mammalia; order Afrosoricida; family Tenrecidae; genus Tenrec; species Tenrec ecaudatus. Next base: position 241,118,295 of record NC_134531.1, read on the forward strand.
CAATGGCAGGGTAAGAAAAATTTTACAAGTAATACAATGTGAAATGATATTTCTCATGTCCTCTCTTTGATACTGAGTTTCTGGGTTGAAGTATGAGTGTGCTTAGAATATAGAAATATATTTAGTAACTTTGTTTCTTTTTATGTTTAAAATGAATATTTACAATGCCCATTTTCAATGGTTCTTTACATGATGACAAATAAATTTATTGGGTAATTGTCTAACTTCTGTTTAACTCTACCTGAATCCATTCTTTTGCTGAACACACACAAAAAACAAGAAACACTGTAAAACAAATGAACATCTTTGAGATTGTGGCATGAACCAGATGTCTCTGGGCTGTACAAATGGTTAAGTTGTCAGAGTTCTCTCAATAGCAACTGGTTTAGAAGATACTATCAGTTTACAGAAGAATGGTCAATCATGACGACAGATGAAACCATATTGGGCAATTGGGGGTATAACATAAAGCCAAAACATCATCTGCTATAGTCTTCTTCCTTATGAAATACTCACTGTACCACCTTTCTTAATCTTGTACTCATTTAACTTGTTAAAAAATTAAAATGAATACATTATTAAAAGCTTTATATTTAAAAAATAGCTGACCCAAGTGGAAATTAAACAGTTAAAACACTTTGAAGAATTTAGTAACATTTTTTAAATAAAGCAGCAAATAAAATGCTTCCAAAATGAAAACTGAAAGCTTTTGTGTATTTTATGTGAGTCTCTCCCAACTCTTAATATTATATATATATTTTTAAAATATTAAATTGAACACTCCTCGATTTTTCTTTGAAGCCAGTCAAAGAAAGACTAGAAATATAGTAAGCTAGTATAAAGAGGGGGATGAAAACATCAAAGGTATGAGGGGGTTAAGTGTATTCCTCCCTTAAAAAATGTATTGAGGTTCTGGTCCTTTGTCTTACTTGAAATTCAGATTGTCCTTTGGCTAAGTTAACAAAGCGATGCTAGGGAATGGTGGATCATAAGGAGTTTATGAGATATAGTAGAGAATAAGCATCGTCACACAGAGAGCCAACAGGAATGCTACGAAGGACAAAGGATAGCACAGTCACAGTTAACTAAGAGAGAGACTAATACAAGAAATCAGAACGATCAAGTCGCTATTTTGGACTTTCACCTTCAAAACTAGGAGAAAATAAATTCTTGCATTCCTAAAACTCCCCACTAGTGGCAAACAAAGACAATAAGGAAATAGTATTATATTACTTTTTATGCAAATATAAATTCAAAATTCCTAATAAAGTGAGTAATAAGCACAGCACTGAATCAAAATTTAGCACACTATTTTATGAGTAAGGATATGTACAGACCAATACTCTTTAATAATCCTTACCGATTGATGAGATTAAATTGCTTAAAACTGTGCAATATTAGAAATAATGCTTCAAAGAAAGCATCCAGTATGCTCATTCTTATGCTTGTGCTCAGTGTTTCCTCAGAAATTGATTTTCTGGTTCAGAGAGTGTTCACATTTCACATTTTTATAGTTATTGTCAAATTACCTTCTTAAAACACTGTTACCTTCTTAAAACACTATATTGATGTTCACATCCATCATCAATCAAAGAAAGAATACAGATTTACTAATATTTTATTTATTAAAAGGATCTCAATTCATTTGTTCACATTTTAAAGTGAGTCTAGTAGTTAATTAGTGCTGGAATAACAGAATTACTATATATATTGGCCATATCAATTTGTTTTAAGTATGTCTAGCTTAAACCTGAACTTGACTGTGAGTAATTGATGGTCGGAAGCTGCTCTTGCTTTGACTGATGATCATGTGCTTCTCAGAGTCTCTTCTTACATATGTACTAAATTTGATTTCTGTGCATTTTGTCTAGGGGGGGTCCATGTATACAGTCACTGTTTTTTTCAAAAAGACACTTGCAATTAGCTCAATGGTCTTGCAAATTTCTATCATGCAATCTCCCAAATTGTATCTGTTACAGAGGCCATTTTCCCAAACTATCAATCATACTTATTTTTCCTAACTCTAAAAATCCGAACATCCATAATTTTCAATGAATCTTGATTTTATTGCTCACCAAGGTCAGACTGAAGTCAGTAGAATTCTTTTATTTCTTCATTACTAGCTTTAGTGCTTGATGTTCACCTTTGAATAATGTGGTAGTAACTGGTCTTCCTTATTGGTGATAAAAAAATTATCCTACAGCAAGATAGATCTTGAAATGTTCTTTGGAACAATGACTTTGACTCTATTCCTCTTCAATTTGTCGTTTTCCACATAGGACACCATATGACTGCCAAATTCAAGTTGACCAATAACTATCATTTAAACTTACTAAGACTTAAGCAAACAAACAGAAAATAGTGACCGCCATCCAGTCAAATCGGACTTAGAGTAAAAGCACATGGGATTTCTGAGCTGTAAATCTTTGGCGGAGCAGACACTGCTGTTTTTAGGCACTGTCGAGTCAGGTCTGACTCACAGCAACATGATGAACGACAGGATGAAGCATTGGGCTGTGATCACAAGTGTAGTTACGTTTGAGGTCATTGCTGCAGCCGTTATGTCAGTTCACTGCAATGAGGATCTTCCTCTTTATTGGCTGCTATCAGTGATACAATGCCTTCTCTTTCTCCGGTAGAGACAGGGGAGTGGGTTTGACAGCCATTGGGGCCGTTTTCAGTGGCCAATCCTTTATAAACTCAGCGGCATCAGATTCCTCATCAAAATAGTATATATCAAGATCCATCTTCAAGTAAATTGCTTTCTGTGATAGGATAATATCTGCAGATATTATCTAAAGATGTAGCTAAGGATAGATCCCTTCAAAACAGTCAACGCTACTACAATTGTTATACTTTATCCACCGAACACAAGCGAATAATTAAGAAGTCAAAGAAGTCTACCAAATTCATCAGAAAAAAATTAAAAACAAAAAATGAATGATTAAAATCTGACTGTACTTCATTAATTCCAAGAAGCACAAAGTAGGGAGAGAATTATTATCAGTCTTGTCTATAACATACTACCAAGTTGAATATTTATAACATTTTTAGAAATCAAATTATCATTGATTTGTATTGGACATAGTGTTTTAAAAATTCTTGGATAATTTTACCTATTCATTAATATTTACTTGGTTTATATAATGCTTTCAATTTATCACCACTAGATTCTTTATTACATGAAATTATAAATCTGATTTATCAAAATATTTTTGGAATCATGTGATGCATCCAAAGTATAGAAACCAGCACAGTATTGCTTGCTGACAGAGTTTATTTTGCATTGATATTTGGACTTAACTTGTCAATATGAGCAGGAGGTCTAACATAGACTGCAAATATGGCCTCAATCCTATTCCACTACATAAGTATTTTTTTCTGTGACATTTATCCAACTTCTATTTGTGTAACATCACCCCACTATCTGTGTTCCTTTTCACCTCTATTGGGTCATGTAAAGAAAATTCCTCCTAGTCAAGGGAGATGGAGGAAAGAGCTAGGAGTCAAAGGGCATTCATGGAGGTCTAGACAAAGACATGTACATGCAAATATATATAGGAGGATGGGGAAATAGATCTATGTGTCTATATTTATAGGTCAAGTATTAAGGCGGCGGAAGGACCTTGGGCCTCTACTCAAACACTCCCTCAATGCATGAATACCTTTTTTTATTAAATTGGAACTCTATGATGCTCACTCTCCGGACACAACGGCTGGAGCCAAAGTGGGTGAACAAGTAAATGTGGTGAAGAAAGCTGATGGTGCCCGGCTATCAAAAGAGATAGTGACTGGGGTCTTAAAGGCTTGAAGATAAACAAGCGGCCATTTAGCTCAGAAGCAACAAAGTCCACATGGAAGAACACACCAGCCTGAGTGAGCGAGTGGTCCCAAAGGGATCAGTTACCAGGCATCAAAGAACAAAAAATCATATCATTGACTGCAAACCTCCATGATAGGATCGCTGAAGACAAATGGGTGCATAAGCAAATGTGGTGAAGAAAGCTGATGGTGCCCGGCTATCAAAAGAGATAGTGTCTGGGGTCTTAAAGGCTTGAAGGTGAACAAGCGGCCATCTAGCTCAGAAGCAAATAAGCCCACATGGAAGAAGCACACCGGCCAGTGCGATCACGAGGTGCCCAAGGGACCAGGTATAAGGCATCATGCAAAAAAAAAAAAGATATAAGTGTGTGTATGTATGTGTATATATGTGTATATGTATATATGCATGTATATATATGTATATATATATCATATTAAATGAAGGGGGAAGTGCAGAGTGGAGACCCAAGGCCCAAGTGTCGACCAATGGAGATCCCCTCATAGAGGGGTTTAGGAGAGGAGATGGGTTAATTAGGGTGTGAGGTAGTATCGATGAAGAACACAGCTTTCCCCCGGATCCTGGATGCTTCCTCCCCCCAACAACCATGATCCGAATTCTACCTTGCAGAGGCTGTACACTGGTGCATATGAGGGTTGGAGGTACAGGGAATCCAGGGTGGATGATACCTTCAGGACCAAGGGTGTGAGGGACGATGCTGGGAGAGTGGAGGGTGAGTGGGTTGGAAAGGGGGAACTGATTACAAGGATCCACATGTGACCTCTTCCCTGGGAGAGGGACAGCAGAGAAGGGGGGAAGGGAGACTCTGGATAGGGCAAGATATGACAAAACAACGATGTATAAATTACCAAGGGCATATGAGGGAGGGGGGAAGGGGGAGGGAGGAGGGGTAAAAAAAGAGGACCTGATGCAAGGGGCTTAAGTGGAGAGCAAATGCCTTGAGAATGATTGGGGCAGGGAATGTATGGATGTGCTTTATACAATTGATGTATGTATATGTAAGGATTGTGGCAAGAGTTGTATGAGTCCCTAATAAAAGGTAAAAGAAGAAAAGAGAAAAAAAAAAAAAGAATCTTCATATAGCCTCCTCCCTGGGGGATGGACAACAGAGAAGAGGGCAGGGGGAGGCATCGGACAGTGTAACATATGACAAAATAATAATAATTTATGAATTATGAAGGTTTCATGAGGTGGGGGGGTGAGGATGGAGGGCGAAAATGAGCAGCCGATATTAAGGACTCAAGTAGAAGGCACATGTTTTGAGATTGATGATGGCAACAAATGTACATATGTGCTTGACACAATGAATGTATGTATGGATTGTGATAAGAATTGTATGAGCCCCCAATAAAATGATTTTAAAAATAATAAATTTTTAAAAAGAAAAAAAAAATTCCTCCTACTCATCCTGCATGTCAGGCAGTGCTTAACATGGCATTGACTTATATACACAGCTGATCAATAAATGCATCAATTCCATCACTTAAAAGCACATTTAGAGCTCTTACTCTTACTAAAAACTGTGCTATGCGCTTCATAGATAAATTTTCAAATGGACACGGAATTGGACATCAAAAACTTGACAATTCTAGTGAAATTAAAGACACATGAAGCATTGTGAAACAAGGCAAATGTGCAATTACAGCAATAAGCAAAGAAAATTTAGCAAATGTTGAATTGAATCAAAATGATCTTTTCTTCCTGCCTCCATAATATTTAGTACTGAATTCCTAGAATGACGAATAACAGTACAAGGTCCGGAGGCCTTACTCTCAACCTTTTACCCTCCCCAAACCATACACTTATGAGATATTTTCCCGCCCAAGGAAGGGTTTCCCATGTATTGCATTATAACACACCATTAGTATTTTGGTGAGACAAATGACATATTGCATAGTTTTCATGGTAATTCTATTTCATCTTGAATGAACCATTTTCATCTGAACCTTTGATATGCGCTTTAATACTGTTAGCACTTACACTAAGCTATTGTTGAATATTTTAGCACCACTTATTTTTAAAAGCAAAATATCCCCTAATCCCCAAAGTTTTATCACAAAGTACAAGTAAATGTTGGAAAGAACAATGCTTTATCAGTAATTCTCAAATAAAATCTTGTGAGATAAAATAGATATAGCCATCAAACTATTATTTGTTAATAACTTGCTACAAATTTCTTTTAAATTTTTTTACTGATTGTTGGAAAGATAGAAACAAGCCTTCTTGACCATGATAAGTAAATAATCAATTAGAAAGACCTATATCCTGTATTAAATTGTTTTTTAAACCACCACTTAAAATATTTATTAATCATTAAGATGAGTTTCTGGAGAAATATTATATATATGTATATATATGCTCAATTATCTCTGAGTTTGATGAGAGTAATAAATCCATAATCATTATTGTGACACATTTTTCATGAAGAGGTAAAAATATACTTCACTTTATAGAAAATACAGAAGTTTCCTGTTTGCATCATTAAGCTAGTGTGGGGATTTGGGTCATCAGGAAGATCATCCTGATATAAACTCATTTAAGTTTCACCAAGCAATTTTTCACCTGGCTAACAGCTGCTGAAAAAATTTTCATACCGAAGGGACAAAGCAAAGACATAAACATATGACCAAACAGAAACCCAATTCTGACAGTGATCCCATTGACAGAATATAACAGCCTCAGAGGCTTTACAAGGTGGACAATCAGCGTGGAAGCATCAGTAACTATTGGTTTCAATGCTAAAAGCTTTCTGTTAGCAGTCACGTACTTAAACAAAGATCGCTGGGCTCCTAACCAATCAGTGTAGTTGCTCTAGTAGTTAGGTGCCAGGCAGTCATTTCCAACACATCCTGGCCCTACCTTCAACCAAAAGGAGCACCACCCACGCCCGCACCAACTTCGCAAGTGTTCTTATGCTCAAGCCCACTGTTGCCGCCACGAGGTCCAGCCCTGTCATCCAAGGGTGACCTCTTTCTAGCCACCCCTCCACTTCACCAAGCTTGATGCCCTTCTCTAGGGGCTGGTCTCTCCTTACAACACGTCCAAAATACTTGATAGGAAATCCCGCCATCCTTGCCTCTAGGGGATGTTCTGGCTGCAGGTCTTCCTAGACAGATATGGTTGTTCTTTTGCAGTCCACGACACTTTCGGTATAATTCACCAGCACCAGAGTTCAAGTGCATGGAATTTTCTTAGGTAGTCTTTATTCAGTGTCTCAAGGAGATGAGCCGATTGCGGAGCTTGCCATGGTTCTGTTGTGCCGCGGTCCTAAAAGTATTCCATTTTATTTTAATGACTTCTAATTTTCCTAGATTCATATTTCATACATTGTAAATTCCAATGATTAATTATTAATTAGTTGCAGGTGTTTCTCCACATGACTAATTGAGCTCAGTCGGCAAGTTAAAGCTTTGCTGAAGTTGAGTTCATACGTTGAATTTTCCCTTGAGAAGGAAGCTCTTCACAAATCGCACCTTGGTACCTTATGACTTGTGGAACCCCTCCTCTGCCCCATCTCTGACCATATTCTGCTTCTATAGGTGGGGTTTTAGTAACTGACAATATTTTCAATTTATGTACACGGTTTTCCAGGACTGATTCCTCCGAAGTGGACAGCCTATTCTGTTCCTAGTATGAAAGATCTGCTGAAAACTGCTGAGTTTGGGTAACCCTGCTGGGCTTTGAAATTCCAGTGATGCAGCTTTCAGCATGACAGCAATGCACAAGCCACCACAGTCTGATAATTTGACAGACAAGTAGTGAAACTAAATCAATAGAAATGGGGGTGTGATAGAATGAGGAAGTCTAATGGAGAAGGCATGAAATTAAATTCAGGATAATTTGTGGCTATCTTTCACTTGGGCAATAAATAAATAAATGATGAGCGTATAAGGATAAATCCAAAATGTCTCTAGCTGTATGCGTTAATGACAAGAGTAAGAAGAAGGAGCAATCTAGATTCATTAGTTTATTGTTTTCAGGCATTTACCTGGGTAGATAGAGTTTCCTTAACAGAACTTTAAATTCAGTGTGATAATGCAATACATTTCTAAGACATTATGATCCCCTATGCCTTCAGTATGGTTCCTGGAATTTTGAATAGATGAACATCTCAATAGGTCATCATTGATTTAAAGCAAGCTTCACCATTCCCTCGATGCACATAACATATTTTCATTTTCTATGAAAGAGTGTCTTAAAAGTTTTGGAAAGAAACTCAAATATAAATGAGATACAAATAACAGAAAAAAGTTATTACTCTCCCAAATATCATGATACCGTTAATATTTCAGGTAATGAGCATCGATAGTACATTTCTTGATACTGAACCCATATTGATAAAGCATACGCATGTGTAACGGAGACAAATAAGATTATCTCAAGTATAAACATGTTTAACATGTTTTCATCTTAACAGAATTAATTGCTTTAAGTGTTTGAAGAAACCTATCACACCACTCCAAAACTGGAACCTTGACAAATGTAAGAGAGCACTCGAGAGCATTCTAAACTCTCCCGCACTCGTTCGCTGCCATACAGTTGGTGATGACTCGATGTGGCCCTGTACAGCAGGGCGGAGCCATCCCTCTACACAGTAAAGATCCTCATCTCTCTCCTGTGGAGCAGCTGGTGGTTTCAAAAGGCTGACCTTGTGCTTAGCGACCCTGCTCATAACCACTACTCGAACAGATAGACTATAATACAAGGAGGGATCATAACCATTTAATTCCATGTTTCCATAAACTCGATTTGGCCCCCTCATAGAAGGAAGTGATAAATCTTTCCTGAAACACGAAATAGCAACAATTACATAAAAACTATTTTAAACATCAAAAATAAATGAGATAATGTAATGTATCTAAGGCACTGGTTCTCAACCTGTGGGTAGCAAGCCCTTTGGGGATCGAACGACCCTTTCACAGGGGTCACCTAAAACCATCGGAAAACACATATTTCCAATGGTCTTAGGAACCGACACACTGCTCCCTTATCCCTCTCCAGGCGGGTCTGCCCACATGCAGACACACCCACGTATGAGTACCCAGCGTGAAGACTGTTACTCATGCTACACTACGCTTCAAGACAAAATATCATTTATTTGTCATTAGAAATAAATATTTCACAATATATAATTACATATTGTTTTTGTGATGAATCATTATGATTTCATGATGTTCAATTTGTAACCATGAAAATACATCCTACATATCATATATTTACAGGACAATTCATAACAGAAGCAAAATTACAGTGGTGAAGTAGCAACTAAAATAATTTTATGGCTGCGGGTCACCACCACATGAGGAACTGTGTGAAAGGCTCCTGGCATTCTGAAGGTTGGGAACCACTGCTCTAGAGGCACCACAGAAGAAACACCTAAAACTTTACTTGTAAGAAGCCAGCACGAACATCTTGTGGAACATAGTTCTACTCTGGACATATTGAGTCTCCATGAGTAGAAATTGATGAGACAACAGCCAGTTGTTATTATTATTACCTTAGATATAATATGCTTACTACCAATTTAATTTAGGTCCTTTCAAAATTATTGCTTTTTTAGGCTTTGCCTTGCCTTTTAACATCATCCAAAATTGTCCTCATGTTCAGTATAAAAATCAACACAAGAACACTTTGTTTAAATGATTCGGCAATCTGAGGTGCTCACCTTCTTGGCAGGATTTCTGAAGAAAATGGGTGCATAAGGAAATGTGGTGAAAAAAGCTGATGGTGCCTGCCTATCAGAAGATATAGCATCTGGGGTCTCAAAGGTCTGAAGATAAACAAGCAGTCATCTAGCTGAGAAAAAAATAAAACCCACTTGGAAGAAATGCACCAGCCTCCCCACACAATCACTGAAGACAAAGCGGGTGCATAAGCAAAGGTGGTGAAGAAAGCTGATGGTGTCTGGCTATCAAAGATATAGCATCTGGGGTCCTATAGGCTTGAAGATAAACAAGTGTCTATCTAACTGAGAAACAAACAAAGTCCACATGGAAGAAGCATACCAGCTTGTGAGATCACGAGGCATCGAAGGGATCAGATATCAGGTATGAAAGATCAAAAACAATGCCATAGCATTGTGAATGAGGGGGGAGAGCAAAGTGGGGACCCTGGGACCATCTGTGGGCAATTGGACATCCCCTTGATGAAGGGTAGCAAGGAAGAGACGAGTCAGTCAGGGTGCATTGTAGCAATGATGAAACATACAATTTTCCTCTAGTTTTTGAATGCTTCGTCTCCCCACCATTATCATGATCCCAATTCTACACTTACAAATCCGGCTGGACCAGAAGATATATACTGGTAGAGATAGGAAATGGAAACACAGGGAATCCAGGACAGATGAACCCCTCAGGACCAGTAATGAGAGTGGTGATACCAGGAGGGTGAAGGGAAGGTGGAGTATAAAGGGGGAACCAATTACAAGGATCTACATATAACTTCCTCCCTGGGGGATTGATAGCAGAGAATTGGGTGAAGGGAGACGTCAGATGGTATAAGATATGACAAAATAATAATAATTAATAAATTATCAAGGGTTCATTGGGGAGGGGGAGCAGGGAGGGAAGGGGAAATATGAGGAGCTGATACGAAGGGCTCAAGTAGAAAGCAAATGTTTTTAGAATGATGAGAGAAACAAATGTATAAATGTACACAATTTACAAATGTATACAACGTACATAATGGATATATTTGTGGATTGTGATAAGAGTTGTACAAGCCCAAATAAAATTAATTAATTATTTAAAAAATCATAGCTTCATATTTTAATTTCTGTTCTGTCAGGACTTGGGATAAAAGTGTTTTTTTTCTAAAAGTATTTTTCAAATTAGTATTTATAACAGCCAAACAGAGGTTGGAAATGGAGATAAAGTGTGGGTAAAGAGGCAGACAAGATCCTATGCATATGAACAAAGCCATCCGCATGTTAGAGGAGGCAATTCAACAGTAAAGTCAATAATGACTTAGGTACAGGAGGTCAGAGTAGGGTAGTCAATCAGCTAGACAGGCAGATGGGGTAGCGATACTGCACAGGTAAAAAGCCCACAGAGAATTTGCTGAAAAAGTGAAAGGTTGCATAACGAGTCAGAGATCAGAAAATCCACAGGAAGCAAAGAGCAGAACCAGGTCATAAGGTTCGCTTCCAGACTACACAAGAATGAGAACGTTTGTCAAGCAGGAAATCAAACCAGCAGTTCTTTACCCAGCAGTGATTAAATACAACCAGCAATTTGCTGTTCTGTTGTTTGTGAATTATAGGATATTGCAGACTTTTTAGATTTGGCTTTTAAAGATGGAAAATCTTTTTTTAAAAACAGAACCCACAAATTCAAAGTGGCAAAGACAAGAAGGTTTACAATATTAACATGTTCTAATATGCTCCCTCTTTGCAGGCTCCCAAGAGGACTATTTCATTTGTTATTATATATATATACACACACACACATATATATATATACATATATATATACATATATATATATATATATATATATATATATAGAGAGAGAGAGAGAGAGAGAGAGAGAGAACTTTTTACTTCTTATTGTGAGTAGAGTGAAGACTTACAGAGCAGATCATCAGTGTTGTATTCAATAATTCATTGTTTCATCACATGCATTGCAATTTCTTCAATGTTAGCTCACTTATTCCATTTCCTCCATTCCGTCTTCATTCCTAACCTGTCCAAACATTATCCTTGGATAAAGGCTGTCCATTTCATCTCAAATGGCTGACTAGTTATTGTAAGGTATACATACTTCATCAGTGTTACTGTTTCCTTTACAGACCTGAAAACAAAGCCATAGAAATGAGTTGTCATTTGATTCTAAACACAGATATCAGCAAAACAGTTGTAATGTAGATTGTGGCCCATATACTATAGTCAGGATTCTGACTCAGCACTGAGTTTGACAAGCTGTATACTAGCCAGTGTTCCCATGTTCTTTTTCAGCATCATCTTTGACAACAAAAAGATGACTGAAGCTATCTTGGTTTTCATTGATTGACTTGTAGCGTATATAATTTAAAACCAGATTTGAGATAGCTTGGAATGTACCTATCTAAGCCTCTGCTCTAACATATCTCTTCAATCTCATCAAAAGGTGTATTAGCGCAGCTTGCCCAGGTTACCGCTTTAGCTTGGTCCTCCATCCCATCTCTTCCTATATCCTCTGGCGGTTTGTCCTGTGATTGTTATCTCTTTATTTTTGATCTTTCTTTTCTCCCTCTTCTTTTTTTTTCTTCAATTTTTGTTTCTAGCAGCAAGCATGTAATGTCATTTTCTGTCATGTAACAGAATATTTGATCCATGATCAGATTTTAGCATTGGCAAAGTGGGACACCAGCGGGACACCATTGATAAAACTCATATCCTGGCGAAATAGTCACCAGGCAGCCAAAAACCAGATACCCTAGATTGTTGTGCATTCTTTCCCAAAATCAGGACTTTTTAAAAATGCCACTGGACATAGGAAAATTGTTTAAAATCGGGACTGTCCGCCAAAAGAGGGATGGCTGGTCACCTTCCAAATAGCTTTGTCATGATGATTTTTAAATTTAACTTATTATTCAATGTTATTTCACAATGATTTGCCCACCACTTTGACTATATTTAAAATCATTTTATTAGGGGCTCATACAACTCTTATCACAAGCCATACTTTGACTATTTTAAAGAGTCCTGGTGGTGCGTGGACTACTGACTAAAAGGTTGTCAATTCAAACTCACCAGGTTTGGGGGGCAAAAAATTGGGAAACCCCCTTCTATCAAGACTACTGTTCTCAAAACCCTAGGGAGCCCTTCCATTCTCTCATAGGTCAAACAAACGAACTCGCTGCCATCAAGTCCCTGCAGACTCACAGTAACCCCTGTGGGTTCTGGGACTGGAACTGTCTACAGGAGTGGGAAGCCCAGTCTTTCTCCTGTGGAGCTGCTGGTGGTTTTGAACCGCCAAGCATGTGGTTCGCAGACCAGCTCTTAACCACTACACCACCAAAGGGTCCCTAATAATTGGGATAGTCAACAAGAGTGGTTGTAGTTTTTTCACTCTTTCTTCCTTCTTTACTTAAGGTCTACCATCATCTGACTTCTATCTTCACCACTGTGATGAAGTTACATGATCTAATATGTAACTGGTCTCTTAATAATTACTCCAATCTGTGACAATTTCCCCATTCCATGAATCTAATTCTAGACATTTACTTAAGAAATTCCTCGTTTTGGGGGTTCTGCTTAGTTGACATTTCTTCTTCTTTATGCATCTGTGGAAATCATTTTCAGTATCTAAACAATGGACTTATGTTTTTCCAACATAAAGATTATTTACATTCCAGGATTGACCCATAATGCAGTCTTTAATCTTTTGTTTCTTTTTTCTTTTTTACTCAGAAATATTTCTGCCCCCTCTTCTGGTTAATACATTTCCAAAAGTAAGTAGCAAGTCCACACTTGCAATCTACTTATTTTCTGCATCTATGAACATAATAATTATATTTAGTCATTTAAAGAAATTTGAGCTTACCAAAACTGGAGCAAGCTGTTCTGTGACTTTCCACCTGACAAATTCATCTTGCCCTGTTCTTTTTTTATGCTAACAAAGTTAAAATGTTCACAGTCATTTCTGTTCTTGTTTGCCTGAAATTTCCACAATTAATCAACAAAAAATCCATTCTATTTCAGTCCTTTTCTCTATATCCGTTGCCTCTGTCCTCCTTATGGCTATACAATCTCAAGTTTGTTCTAGAGAACAGATTCTTCACAGAAATCCTATTATTAAAATTTCTCATCATTTTCAAATAGATAAATGTTTCTAAATAATGCTTTGATTATGCTGCATATGTTGGTCAACTATTTTGGATAGAGTCAAAGCCAGTGGGTTTAAAATTCAAAATCTCACACAATCTATCCCATTCCTTCTCTCTCGATACTTATCGCTATTTCTCCACATCCCTCCTCATGAAATAGCGCCAGATGCATGTAACGACTGTCAAGTGACTCGAGGACTGGCTGTCATCTGTTATGTTCACACATTCCTGATCCTCTGTCTATAGTCTAATGCTCCCATTATATACCTGCATCTTCTCAAATTCAAGGACTAAGTTAAGTTTCATCTCCTCCCCAAACCGCCTTAATTTATTATAATAAACCCACACTCATTTCACAAATTCTGTATATACAATGTATATGGTTGCCTAGTTTTGCTCTGTCTTGTTTTTATCTCCGCAGCTCTGTCTAAATAAGGTAGGCTGGATGAAAAATCTGGAGGATAAAATAACGGGACCAACAGTTCTGAGGGGATGTGGGATGGAGGAGGTTGGGGGAAAGGAAGTGTTGTTAACAAACCCAGCGACAAGGGAATAACATGTGATCCAAATTGTTGGTGAAGTGGGTGGGGGAGGCCTGGTAGGGCATAATCAAGGGTAATGTAATGAAGAGGCATTGCTGAAACCCAGGTGGGGACTGAGCATGATAGTGGGACAGGAGGAAAGTCAAGGGAAATAGAGGAAAGAGCTGGGAGGCAAAGGGCATTTATAGAGATCTAGATAAAGACATGAACATATGCACATATATTTATATATGAGGATGGGGAAATAGATCTATGTGCCTATATTTATAGGTTTAATATTAAGGTAGCAGAAGGACATTGGGCCTCCACTCAAGTACTCCCTCAATGCAAGAATAATTTCTTCTATTAAATTGGCATTCTATGATGCTTACCTTCCTGACACAACCTCTGAAGACAAAGTGGGTGAATAAGGGAATGTGGTAAAGAAAGCTGATGGTGCCTGGCTATCAAAAAATATAGCGACTGAAGTCTTAAAAGCTTGAGGGTAAACAAGTGGCCATCTAGCTCAGAAGCAACAAAGCCAGCATGGAAGAACACACCAGCCTGTGTGATCATGAGGTGTCGAAGGGATCAGGTATAAGGCATCATCAGAACAAAAAAATCTTACCATAGTGAATAAGGAGTGGGGGGGAGTGCAGAGTGGAGACCCAAAGCCCATTTGTCGGCCACTGGAGATCCCCTTACAGAGGGGTCAAGGGGAGGAAATGGGCCAGTCAAGGTGTGATGTAGCACAGATGAAAATTACAACTTTCCCCTAGTTCCTAAATGCTCCATTATCCGAATTCCACCTTGCAAGTCTGGCTAGACTAGACGATGTACACTGGTACAGATAGGAACTGGAAACACAGGAAATCAAGGACGGATGATCCCTTCAGGACCAGCGGCGTGAGTGGCAATACTGGGAGGATTGAGGGAGAGTGGGTTGAAAAGAGGGAACCGATTACAAGGATCTACATGTAACCTCCTTGGGGGACAGACAACAGAAAAGTGTTGAAGTGAGATGTCAGACAGATAATTATATGACAAAATAATAATTTCTAAATTATCCCAGACTCATGAGGGAGGGGGCAACAGGGAGAGAGGGAAAAAATGAGAACCTGGTGCCAAGGGCTTAAGTGGAGAGCAAATGTTTTGAGAATGATGAGGGCAATGAATGTACAAATGTGCTTTACACAATTGATGTAAGTATCGATTTTGATAAGAGTTGTATGAGCCCCTAATGAAACGATTTCAAAAAAAGAAAATGAATAACGTCAGTTTGATTAAATGTAAAACTCACAACATAAATGTTCACCTAAATAATACACAAAAAAAGAAAACCACATTATTTTATATCAGATTATATACTACATGTTCTTTGGGGTTTTTAAATATCTATATTAGCCATTGTTTTTTCTACATTTTGATTAGCCAGTTAGATTTCTATTAGCTGTTGGGGCCTTAGATTTCAGTTTAGAAGATCGTGATACATTTTATTATTATACCATATTGTGAAGACTAGTGGGATGTGTCAAGTAGGCTAGGCTATGCTGCCCAATGCTTTAGTCATACACTAATCTACATGTTTGGGAACATATTTTATATATAGGATTCATCTTTCCAATCTGTTGACTTTAAGTAAAAGAGATCACCATCTACATCATGGCTTGGCCTCACTTAATAGTTTGAAAATGTTTAGATAAATTGTGATTTCCTCAGAAAGAATAAATTCTTTCTCAAGTCTAAGGTAGCCATTCTGACTTTCAAACATGCAGGTCTGGTCAGACAGATTTCTGACCGCCAACCCTGCCTTGCTACTTGTGTAAAGTCCTTGTGTGTGTGCGTGTGTGTGTGTGTGCGTGTGTGTGTGTGCGTGTGTGCGTGTGTGTGTGTGCGTGTGTGCGTGTGTGTGTGTGTCTATATGTTACAATTGGTGATGTTACTTTTAAAAATTCTGACTTAAAGATGCACTTAAAATCATTCACTTTCATTTTACCTCACCCAAGTGTGTATATTATGAATGATCAGATGGGTGTGCACAGTGTACTATTTAATTTTGGTTATTTTCTCTATTTTACAGGAAAAATAAACCCTCTTCATCAAAGTTTATATATGACACATACAAATATATATTCACTCCATAAGTCCTCTGAGATGTAGACAAGCAATGGCATTCTGAACCCGTGTTTTTCCTCTTGAAATTTGTGATTGCGTTGCCTGTTCACAGTGGATATTCTTATGAGCAGGTACTGTGGTATGAATATATAGTGTGTCTCTAAATATATAAAAGCAATTCCAAAAGAAGTTTATCAATCTATGTATCTATTTATTATGATTATTTTGCTTCAAATTATGAGAATCAGAAATAGTTACAAAGAATGAATAACAGAATTTATGTAAGCATACCCACTGTGAAAGACTCTAAATACCTTTCTCTTTGAAGTGTATTTGTACATATCATTCCAAATATGAGTACAATTAGTTTTATGGAAGGGCTCACAGTTCTTAAACTGTCAGATAAATATTAACTCTCCTGAAATTATGTTTCTTCCTTTAGAGCATTACATCTCACATTCCAAGTGTGCCGCACTGGACCAAGCGTTGTTCCCTCTGCAGGGTTTATTAGGACTACACTCGGTGTGATGAAGAGCGGCAGTGCCCTCTAGTGGCGTACTTTCTCTTCAGCACATGCATATAAAGTTTACACCATTAAAGAATGCCAGCTATTTTTCTTTTTGTGAGTATTTCTTATAATAATCTTTGTCACAGATACAAATTAATTTTATATGATTTCTTTACGTTATATATCTTTAGGAAAATATGTCCAAATGAATTCTACTCCTGAGTGCATTGATTTTTAAGGTTTTAAAAAAAGATATTTAATGTAGAAATCAAGTCTTTAGAACATTTTTTGTAGCTTTGCACTCAATCTATTATATTCTCTTGTCAAATATAACTAAAAAGCCATATGAGTCACTAAGGACTTTTTTTTCCTATAAAAATTTATATATAAGATGACTAAGGATTTTAGGGGCAACGGAGACTGCCTAGTGATAAGTCTAAATATTTACTACTTATTGAAAAATTGATCAAAATACATAATTACAAATTCTTCCACTGGCTTATTAATATGCCTAAGATAATGAGCAGTTGCTTACTTTAAATCTAATCCAGTGAAACCAATGTTTATCAAATATCAATTAATCCTGGGTGATGGAGTGTATAAATACATATCCTACAACAACAAAAATTATTTACCCAGCTATCGTTTTATTTAAAATGCCCTAAAATGATTTCTTCAGTTTTCTGATATCAATAATTATTTAACTTACCAAATAAGATAGGTACAGTATGCTGACTTTTAAAATGTGTGTATGTGCATTTTAAAAATGAGAAACAGAATATTTGTATCTGCATTTCAACCTTAAAATCTCTCTGACAGGGTGTGATGTATTAAAAAATAGATGGTCAACACATACATTACGTTCAAATATCTGAAATGATTTTATAATTATTATTAAAGTTTCTAGGGCAGGGTAGTCTATACTTTTGAAAACATACACAAATAGATGGCTTTCCTGAACTCCACAATTAAGGCCTGTTTAGAAGCATTTTAATGTTCAAGATATATTTTGTTCATTTATTCTAATTTTCCCATGTATTCTAATCAATCTAAGTGTCTCCCATGTGCTTCTTGAGGCCGTCTCTCCTCTCTCTGGACTATGCGCACAGGGAGAATGAGGCATGTGCATTACAGCAGGGGCTCCTTGCGGCCTCCAGACGAGAATGACAGCATGGAGGGGAAACCTCAGACAGCCTTCCACCAGTGCTCACAGATCCCATCAGTTAATCTTCTCTGCACAACGTTATGTGTCTCTGGATTCATGTAGATGCTTCCCTTTCTTGCCCATTCACCCTTAGCCTTGTTAGGATTACGCTCACTTAATCACTGCCTGTAGCTGCCCTACAACCTGAACACACCTGTGTGTAATATCACATTGCCAAATGGCTTTCAACTATCCAATTTGGGTACATCCATATAGTTCCCAATGGGTTAATCTCTCCATGAATTCGTAGAGAAAGTTGTGCTTTACAGAGGTAATGCGAAAATAAACTTCAAATGAAACAATCTGGTTTTGCATCCTTATTAGTCAACAAACTGGCAACTCTCTTGAAATGAATACTAAAGAAAAATTGTCATCACTTGAAAGCATAGAATCCCAAATGGTTGACGCAGAACTAAAAATCAGTACTATGTCTTATGTAACTTATTTTGTTAACTCACCACGAGGCACTGGGAGCATACAGACATCTGCTAAAAGATGTTGAATAAATGGAATATATTCTTAAGGTACTTTGACACATGTATCAAGAAATACACATATTGTGAGTGTCTCAAATTTCATTTTAATAGAATCCATAGTCAATACCCAGGGAAGCTACAGTTAAAAATTGAAACGGCATGTTGCATTGGGTGAACCAAATGTAGAAGATATCTCTAAAGTGTTAAAAAGGAAAAGATGTTACTTTGAAGACTAAGGTATACCTGACCCAAGCCATAATAATTTTAAGTGCCTCATATGAGCACAAAAACTCAACCATGACTTAGGAATAGTGAAAAAATGATGAATTTGAATAATAGTGCTAAAGAAGAATGTTAACTGTACCATGAACTTCCAGGAAATAAACAAATATGCCTTGGAAGAGGTACATCTAGAAGATCCTTGAAAATGAGGATGGTATGTGTCTGCTATATCAGGAGGACATTGTCTCCCTGGAGAAGGACATTATGTTTGACCAAAAGGAAGACCTTCATTGTAATAGATTCATTCAGCGGCTACATCTATGGGCTCAAACATTGCAGCAATTGTGATTATGACACAAGACAGGGAAGTGTTTCATTTTGTTTAATGAGTCACTATAAGTGGGAACGAACTTGATGGCATCTAACAACAAAAAATAATATGCTCAAGAAATTATTTTAATCAAAATATGATAGCAATAATGCCACTGAATATGTGGAAAACCTGGACTCTTTGTTAGTGAAAGGTGAAATGCTATAGTAACCTTGGAGTCCTTTGGGGCAGTTTACTGCAAAGTTAATATAGACATACAATTCTGCAATTGTCCTTCTATATGTTTGCCCAAATAAAAATTATGCTCACAAAGAATCTGCCCATGAATGCTTTTACACATAATTTCCAAATAACTGGATACAAATCAGAAATCCTTCAATAAGTGACTGCATAAACACATTGCAGTACATCCCGACAATGGCAGATTATTCAGCAGTAAAAAGAAATGAGTCATCACATCATGAAAACACTTGGGAAATTTTAAAATGCACATTGGTAAGTGAAAGAAACAAGTCTGAAAATGCTACAGATTGTATAATAGCAATATATGATATTAGGGAAAATATATAGGGAATAAAATTATCAGTGGGAGCCAGGGGCTCAGGGAAAAGGGAGCATAAAGCGGAACAAAACATGTTTTAAGGCAATCAAACTATGCTGCATAATATTATACTGCTGGATGCATAGAATTTATTTTTCAAAACTATAGGGACTGTGGAACACAGAGGGAACCCTTATGCAAACACTGTATCATAGTAATATATCAACACCAGCTTACACATTGTAACACAATAACCACAAGAATGTAAGTTGCTATGAAAAAGAACAATTCTGTGCACAAAGGAGAGGGTTTATGTGAGAACTGTATTTTTTCGGTTTGTATGAAACCTTGAATCTGTCCTAACTATAAACATTTATTTTAAAAGCAGTGGCTCTTAACATTTATATTAATTGAAACTCAAATGAAACCCACTGCCACCGAGTTATTCTGACTCACAGTGACAGTGTAAGACAGGATAAAACTGTCCCTTTCAGTTTCTGGGTTGCAAGTCTTCAGAGAGGTAGAATGCCTTACTTTCTCTAGAGGAGTGGCTGGTGGTTCCGAACTACTGACTGGGATTATCAACCCAATGCATAAACCAGGGCTCCTGATCTCAATTAGCAATCATAAAACATAAACCGAGTCGCCCAAACTGAATCTGATTCAGTGGAGCATCTAGACTAGTCACAGACCATGAAGCACAAGGACAGAGAGCTGCTAGAGGTTCAGGCCTGATTCAAAAGAGGCCCTGGAATAAAGAGGTATCATTACTGAAGTCAGATCGACCTTGGCTCGAGGCAGAGGATAGCAGAAAGATGTTTACTTGTGTTTTATTGACTGTACCAAGGCATCATAGCAAACCATGGATATGCTTAAGAGGAATGAGAATTCCAGAACACTTCATGTACTCATGCAGATCTTGAACACGGATCACGAGGGAGTTGCACATCAGGATTGGAGGAAGACTTATCAACCACCTGCATTTGCAGATGACACAACCTTGCCAGCTAAAAGTCAGAAGGACCCGAGGCACTTGCTGATGAAGGTTAAGGATTGCATCTCTCAGTACAGAGTATCACTCCATGTAAAGAAGACCCAAATCCTCACAACTATACCAATAGGCAATCTCCATATAAATGGAGAAAAGACGGAAGTTGTCCAGGACTTTGTCTTGCTTGGATCCATAATCAATGTTCGTGGAAGCAGCAGTCAAGTGATAAAAAGAAGAGATGCAGTGGGTATAGTTGCTGTACAAGGCTTAAGGATGTTACTTTGAGGACTAAGGTGTGCCTGACCCAAACCTTGGTATTTCAATTGCCTTATATGTATGTGAAAATTGTACATTGATTAAAGAATACTGAAGATGAGTCGATGTGCCTGAATTGGGATGCTGGAGAAGAATATTTAAATTAGCATAAATCATGTGTTAGTCTGGGGAGACCAGAACAACAAATCCATAGACGCTCATATGCATATAATAAAGAGTTTTATATACAAAAGCAGTTGAATATTGAGAAAATATCCCAGCCCACTCCAGATCAAGTCCAAAAGTCTGATATTAGTCCATATGTCTGATAGCAATCTATTACATCCTCTTCATAATCATGAAACATATTCTGTGATGCTGATCTCAGGCCATGGGTGGAAACTCTTGTGGATCCAGTGGCTTTGTAAGCATCTCCAGGCTGGCAGGGGCCTCCATGTGTCTTCTCCAGTTCCAGAGGCCTGGTTCCATCAGTCTCTCTCCATGTGTCTTCTCCACAGGGATGTCTCACAGGGAGTAAGGAGAGACAGACACACACACACACAGAGAGAGAGAGAGAGAGAGAGAGAGAGAGAGAGAGAGAGAGAGAGAGAGAGAGAGAGAGAGAGAGAGAGACTCCCGCCTCCAAGGAGGAATTACTGGTATGCCCAGAATCCTGAGAAGAATGCCATGCCCCCATAGAGACCTCATTGGCTATGATCCAACTGAAAGCCTAGACCCCACCCCTTGACTCTGAATCCTCACATTGACCCCAGAGAATGTAACTACTGCAGATTTCCAGAAGGACAAACCAATTTGCCTTGCAAGTGTAACCAGTGCTCCTTGAAGTAAAGGACGTCAAGATCATCTTCTGCATTCTAGACATATTGTGAGGAGATACCTGCCCCTAGAGAAGGACACCATGTTTGGTAAAGCAGAGGGTCAGGGAAAAGGAAGACGGCCCTCGGGAGGTGGACTGACAGCATGGCTGCAACAATGGGCCCCAGAATAGGAATAATTGTGAGATGGCGCAGGATCAGGTCACGTTTCATTCTGTTGTGCACAGGGTTGCTATAGGCCAAAGCAGGCTCAAAAGTACTTAACAACAACAATAACAGCATCAGCTTCTATCAAAATGACTGCCTACAATTTATGGTCTGATACCATTCATTCCTTCGAATGTGGATTTTGTTATTTACAATACTTGGAACACACAGGCTGGTGTGCTTCTTCCATGTGGACTTGGCCCAGTGTGCGGAAGGCTATGGATGGCAGTAGAAGCCCCAGATTCATTTGAGGGTCCCCACATGGGTTAAGCCTCTGTGGCTATTCTCTGACTGTGGTCCAGAGAAAGGGATGATAGCCTTGCTAGCAGACAGAGCCTTACAAAGTTGAGTGTGGCCGATGTACTTCAGGAAAATGTAATGCTTTGTCATTTGAGCTCCCTTTGGATCCATTTTCAAGTTGTTTCCATTTTTTATATATTCTGCTTTCTTTTCTATTGAGTTTTTTCTATGTTTTGCCTAGCCTTTGCTATTGTTGTAGCTTTGTCTTCTTCATATTTGTGTTTTGTATGATCTGTTGTATATGAATCCAGAATAGGCAAATCCAAAGCGACTGTGACTGCGTTAATAATCACCATACCCAGGGGAATGGCTGAGAAGGGTGGGGGGAAATTAGGAGCTATCAACAATGAATATGAGAAGAAAATGTTCTGAAATTGATTATAATGACTATTGTACAACGGTCCTATGAAGACTGAGTGATTGAATTGAATAATATGTGAAGGATAAACCAATAAACCTACTCAAAATAATATAATAAAACACTAAAGCTGTAGAGTGACAGAGGAAGATGTAAGATATGGAAAAAATAATCTAAAACTTATCAAGGGTTCATGAGGGAGGGCGGGTGGGGGATGAAGGGGGACGAAATAGGGAGCTGTTATCAGAGGCTCAAGTGGGAAGAGAAGGCTTTGAAAATGATGATGGCAGCTTATGTGCAAATGTGCTTGACACATTGCAGGAATGTATGGATTGTGATAAAAGACGTAAGAGCCCCCAATAAAAATATGTTTAAAAAACAAGAAATCATCTCTTCAGAAGCACATAAAAGATAAAGTGGTTTATACATTTCAACATCATGTTGCAAAGATTGCTTTAAATCTTGATCATGGAATTTAATAAATCATTATGACTAAATATCTTTCATTTTTGGTATTTTACATATATAACTGTTCCAATGGATTACATGCTGACACTGAGTGTTTTCAAAACTCTTGAGTTGTGATAAATAAAAAATGGCACACATGTTTCAATGAGCTCATGTGGAAGGATGGGGTTGAGGACGTTTAGAAACAAATCATTGTTTTAAGACTTTTCTATTATTGTCTAAACCTTTTTAAGACACGAGGTAACACAAAAAGTCTAGTATAATTGCATAAAGTCCCAAATAGATGAAAGTTTGATACAATAAATTATCCAGGAAGCACCACTTTATATAATAACTTCTTAACACAGCAATTTCACTAAAGAACTTCCTTTTGGTATGTGTAGTTAGGGACATTCCTGCACAGAAGAAAGCATGCATTTCCCAATAAACCCTAGTAGCAGAAAATTTAAATCATGCTTACATGTACCACATGTTACAAACAAAGTAATACAAGTTCTCTGTCTACAGAGACTACTTCAGGAAATTTACAACCTTAGAATATTGCTGTATTTTCATTACATTACCAATCTTGACCTATGTTCCTTTTCCCCCAATGGGGAAATGAAAGCAGTGTTATTCCATAAATTATCATATGTGTATTTGTTATGAGATTTGCTCAGTCTTCAACATTTCAGTAAGACATAGTTAATCTAAAATTCTTTGCAAGAGAGTAAATTTGACAGTATTTGAGGAATATTTAGCACTAGTTTATGACCTTAAGCAATTATAATAAAATGTCTTCTGTTTTTTTAACCTGGCCATTGTCAGTTTCAAAATTATTTTCAAGATAGTAAACTTTGCAAACATCCCTACAGACATAACAAATTTAAGGATACTCTAATATTTAAAAAACTCATCTTCCATGTGTTCTCAGAATACGTCCTTCATTCTCAGCAGGAAGAGACTTCAGCACTATGGGATTCTGATGTCTGATGGCTCAAGAAAGGACCAGCAAGGAAGAAAAAAGAAAAGCAAAAATAAATGAAAGTGTTTCTATTTGGGAGGTGGTAAGTATTTGGTTTGTGTTTGATTCATACACAGATTCATATTCACCGAAATGTGCCTGCTAAAAGCTGATGCAAGTATCGCGTGCTGCCGGCGTCTTTCAGCAGGAGGCTGCAATCCTTGACGAGCACTGTGCTGTCGTGATTTTTTTTCTGTTTAGTTTGCCTCATGGCACATGAGGGAAATACCATACGGTGATGCAGTTATTAAATTCTTCCCAACTGGATATATGACTTAACTTTGTGCCCGATTCTTTATTTACAAGGAAAGAAATCCGCTTAAGGAATTAATAGTAAAGTTAAAAGGCTACAGAGACCTTTATATACTATCATCTCTATAAAAACAAAACCCACTACCATTAGCCCATTCCAAATCATAGCAAATCTATATATAGTTTTTAAGACTGTAAATTTTTACCAGAGTATTTTTCTCCTATGGATTTACTGCTCTTTCGATTTGCTCAGTGTGGCTGGATGTTGTAGCTCAATGCCTAATGCAGAGCAGTACCAGGGCTTCTTTATAATAAACCAGGGTTTTTATTTAATTGTTTTGTTGATGTCATCTTTAATATCAAAAGCAATTACATTTGAACCTCTGTGGAATCTTTGCCTTGTTCTAAAGCCAAGAATATAAAAGCCAGGTATCAAGAATTATCTCTGTATACATACACACGTATATTTAGTAAAAATTCACAAATACTAAAAATAGGACCTATTTACTTATGGAGGTGTAAATATAAGACGTGCTTCATCTATTCAGATCCCGCACTTAAAGGTAAAGTACATTCTGGACTTCTCTATTAAACCAATATGTTTTCAAGCAAAAAGTGTGACTTTACATATTTGAGAACTCGGGGACAGAAATACATACATTTCATTAAAGTTGTGAGAAAGACAGGGATCCCTACATCCTTCAACCAAAACTTGTAGAGACTCTGAAGCAGGCCACCTGCTTTTCCTCCTAGATTACATCATTTTGTACATACTAATCTACAAGTATACACTCAGTTATAATGGTTCTTTTCCAATAACTCTGCCATACGTTATTTCTCATCTGAGGCAAATGCTGTTCTCTGGTAGCTTGTTTTCTTTAGTTTTCATTATTATTTCTTTTATCTTTGCAAACTCTATCTGTGTTGGCTCATGACCCTCCAAAAAGGATAGCATCAGCAAAGAATCCACAGGGACATTGTATGTAGTACATGTTCATGCACAAAAAAAAACAATAACAGGTGTTTTATTATAATTTCAATATGTAGTAAGTATCTACTTTATGGCCTCCAACCATCCAATGGAATTAATAGTTTCCTATTTTGTGCTTCCATAGAATACTTGGCTTATGATACCAGTAAACAATACATACTTTGAAATAGTTTGGGTTTCTCTATTGTGATCTTAGAAAACATCAATTAAATGCATCCTGTATTCCAGCCCCCTAACAGAGCACCTAAGACACCATAAACACTCCATATATTTTATTGAAATGCTGGAGAATCTAACCATGAAATTCCGGAGAACATAACCATTATGAATCTTTTAATTTGCTATTATTCCAAAACTACTCATTAGTAGTTCTTATTTTCTCAAGACGAAGTACCTAATCTTCAAAGGAAAGGCTGTGTCTGAAATAAAGTTATCTGGTTTCAAGTTTGGCACAGGCAATATAAAATATTAAAGGAGTGGTCTTAAACATCTCAAGCTAAATACACTCTTGGTCTCTATAGCATTTATTTAAGTTGGAAAAGAAGAAGAAGTGTGTCTTCAAAACTCCAGAGAAAATCTATATCCTTAACTGGAGCACTGGAAATAAAAGGCCTAGTAATCATTATAATTAGTAGCATATATTTATGCATGAGTAAAGCCACACTAAAGGCAAATTGGTTTGGGAAGCCAACATTTGATCATAATCGCCAAGTGGTTATGGTATATAATGTTAGTGAAACAAATCTAGTGCGTGCTTCCACCCCACTGTCTGACTGTAGTCATTAGTGGCTGCCTGCCTCACTGCCTCCAGCAACATCAACATCTCTAGAGCCCCTGAACCCATTTACTTTCCATCCACTGTTTGCCTCACCGCCTGCAGCTGTATTAATACATACCAGAAGAATTTGTTCCCATCAATTACAAGAGAGAAGTTGTTCACAATTCTGCGACACATCAGTATAGCTGTAGACATAAATAAATAAATAAATAAACAAACAAATAAATAAATAAACACCCAAACAGCCTCAGCTCATGAGCCACTGCAATTAAGATGCTGAGATATGGGGAAGGAAGAAAAAATTAAGGTGCCTTACCTTAACAAGATGAATTATTTGATAACTAAGGTGCTGCTAGAAGCCGAGTGTAATAATGAGACCTAGAATGATAAATGCATTTAGAGTTAGTTCACCTTTGAGAGTGAGACTAAATTCTAAGGCTGAAGTGTATGCAACACTGTAAAACCAGACTAATTATTTTCAGTCCTTAATTGTGACTCCCCTGAGTTTTCTCCTTAGAAGGTTAGTTTTCTTCTGAGGAATATCTTGTTAAATGTTTATGTCTGCTATCACAAATTATTAGCAAAGCAAAATGCTATGAACTGATAAACATTGTGTTACTACAATTTGAATAACAGTTCTAAAAATAGAAAACAATAATTTTCTCCATTTCTATTATCATAATTATTTGTGACCTATATGAACTCAGGGAGTTTTACAGCCAGAAGGAACCCTGGAGATCACACAATGCAGCCTTTCACTAATGAGAAACGGAAAGACCTACTCTGGGGACTAAAATAAATTAGTAGAAAAGATGGGAATAGAATTCTGATCTCTTGAGGCTCCGTCTATGGAGTGTTGGTGTAGAATTGAATAGAGTCTTATTCTCAGAGAATTTACACTCAAAGTCAATCAATAATCTTGGTGAGACAATTAGAATAAAAATGCAAAATTAAAATGTTCTCAATGGCTAAGTCATATTGTGTATCTTTAAATGAGAAAAGGAGCAGATCAGTATGTGGGAGCAATTGAGATGCTAGAGGTCTGGAATAGTCAGTAAAATTGACGGTAAATTATTTTTTGTCTATTTAGGTATCATTTTCTCAATGAGACTATCCTTAATAACTAAATTTATTACAGTATCTTGGACATAGGAATTACTTAATGCTCTTCCTAGTTTATTTGGAATGCAAACTCCATGAAAGTATGTGTCTTTCTTGAGATACTAATACATTTTCTCAAACAATTGGCATAGCATTTGGCCAATTGTAGATCCATAGTAAATAATTGTAAAATAAATAAAGGAATAAAAAGTATGTTAAAGAATGAGTATGAGAAATATGCTAGGTTAAAGATTTATGATTCTTAGTAAAAAATTATCTGATCATTGCAGAAGAGATAAAAATGCACCTCCTGGGGTTTCAAACATAGTTGATTTGGAAAATGGCATTGATTAAGAAAAAGAGAGTATAAGCTGGAATGGTGAGTTTCCATAACCAGGTAGGTAATGAGTGAGCTTAACATTTTCTTAAGTTTGTTGAGTAAGGAAACAATCATGTGACTCTATCAAGTACACAGTTGGAGAGATGAGACTGAATGTCAAATGACAACTGATCTTGCTGAGCATTCGGATGCATATGTGCCATTTCCTGGTGATTTCTTGGTGTAGAGACAGAATCTAAGACACAGACCTGATTTTGAAAGATCCACCGAAGTACAGATAAGTGAACATGTATGTGGAATAAATATCAGAGTATGTGAGTTTGTGTCCATCTTGGAGGTGTGGATCTATCTGTGATTCCCTGGGGTAATAATTCAGCATACAATATAGATAAATTTTCAGGACCCAAAAAAGACCCACCAGGAAGACACCCTATTTTGTTTTGGGGTTGTTAGCTGCTGAGTTGTGACCGCCAACTTGTGGCAACCCGTGTATGTCAGAGTGTATGGCTGATTTAATCAAAGAAGACGTCCAAGCCTTTCTGCCAAGACACCTTCCAAAACACTTGAGTTATCAATCATCTGGGTAGCAGCCTTGCACCTAAGCATTTACCCTATCCAGATAGAGATATTAGAAAAACAAAACAAACAAACAGAAGAACGCAGAAAACTTGCCTTATCACAGAGGAGCATTAATCAGATTCAACTTCTATGGATGCATCAAAATAGGAGTTGATGAGAGGCAGAATGTTAAAAAAAAAAAAAAGGAGAGAGAGAGAGAGCTGTTAAAAATACTGTAAGATAGTGGCACCCAGTGTACCACATAACTGGTAGGGGTATATGTTTATCTATTTTGTGCTGAACCAGCAGTTCTCAACATGTGGATCATGACCCCATTGGGGTTTGAGCAACCTTTTTTACAGGGGTCGCCCGATTCATAACTGTATCAAAATTACAGTTATGAAGTAGGAATGAAAATATGGTAGGGGGCGTCACCACAACATGAGAAACTGTATTAAAGGGTCACAGCATGAAAAAGACTGAGAACCACTGCAGTTCTAAGCGGTTCCAGTGAAACAACACACATTGTGAGAGAAACAGAGGTTCTCAGGAAACACTTCAGTAATGAACAGACTTAATAGAAAAGTATGTATTTTCAAATTTCATGCCCTTATAATTGAACGCTACTCAATCTTTACACTGGTAGGTCAATTCATGGATCCCGACTTTTTAATGGTGTATCCCACAATTCCTTTTGTTCAAATGCCTTGACCAGTCTGAATGATTATCTCCTTACAAAATATCTGGCTCCTTGGAGTTCTTGCTTCATGCTCTTGCAACATCATGTTGTTGCTTTTCTTAGCAACCAACTAATCGGTTTCGACTCCTGGTGACCCTATGTAAAGTAGAACAGAACAGGTCATCGCCCAGTCCTGCACCATTCTTACAAGCAGTTCTTATGTTTGAGCCCAATGTTGCAGTCACTGTGTCAATCCATCTTGTTAAAGACCTTCCTCTTTTTCACTGCCCTCTACTTTACCAAGCAAGATGTCCTCCAGGGACCATGTTACTTTCCATATCCTTTGCCAAAACCATAGTTCGAATGTAATTATTTTTCTTCATTCTCTTTAAGTAAATGCAAACCATAATGTAGGTTAAATTCGATGTTATGCTAATTCTATCTGTAATTCACATCTGAACATATATATGTATATATTTTAAATTAAGACAGTAAAAATAATAGAGCAATGCACTGACCTTTCTTACTATAAAACAATATACTTCAAGCAGGCTGTAATATATCTCATCTTACTGATTCATTCTCTAATATTTCATGTATTTTCTCTACTCAGACAACCAAAATCACCTTTCCAGTCTTTGCTCATAGTTGGTAACCTAGCTTGAAACCATCACGGACAAAATTGAAATAATTTTTTTAGAAAGGTTTTTTACAATATCAGTTTCAATTTTTGTTCACATCCTGAGTGATGCAGTTAAGTGCTAGACTAATAGCTAAATCTGTTCAAAGGAACCCAGGAACACATTGGACCTGGCAATTGTGTTAAAAAAATCACATCATTGAAAACGTATGAAACTGCTCTACTCCATACATGTGGGGTTGCCAGAATAGCAATGGGGTCGCCAGAAGACAACAAGAACAACTCACCCAGAGCCCCTGAACAGCCTTTTCATCCTACACCTGAGAATAAGTTTGCAGTCCCTCTTCCTGTCTCGGGGATATGAGGCCAGAATTGTCTCTAATTTTCTGTCGTAGTGCATATTCTCTGTTTTTCTGATTTGGACTGGGAAAACATCTTTAGCAAAGGCACATCAGACAGAGGCCCTATTACTACAATCTACAATACTCTGCTAGCTTCCAAAAAGAAAAAAAACGAATTGCCCACGTAAGAGGTGGGCAAAGGACTTGAACAGAAGTTTCACAGGGGCAGAAATCTGAATGGCCAACAAACATATGAGAAAATGCTCCCTATCTTTAGCCATAAGAGAAATGTAAATTAAAACAACAATGAGGTACCACCTAACACCCTCAATGAGGTACCACCTAACAGCCCAATTCAAAAAATCAGAAAGCAAAAAGTGTTGGAGGGGCTTTGGGGAGACTGGAACTCTCATCCACTGCTGGTGGACTTGTAAGTATGTACGAGCACTATGGAAATAGATTTGGCAATATCTAAAACAGATGGAAATCAAGTTACCATACAACCCAGCCATCCCCCTACTGGGCATATACCCAGAAGAGGCAAGAAACAAACCAAGGCCAAACATCTGTGCTAAAATGTTCATTTTGGCACAGTTCACAATTGCAAGGAGTTGGAAGAAACCCAAATTTCTATCAACTGATGTGGATTTTAAAAATGTGGTATATACATACAATCGAGTACTATATATCACTAAAAATCAGTGATGAACGTATGAAGCACATAGTGGCATGGGAAGAACTGGAGGAAATCATGCTAAGTGAAGTAAGTCAGGCACAAAAGGACAAGTACAACATGAGCCCACTGAGATAAGCATTAAAAAATGCAAAAGGGGCATAGGGGAAAAAGCTACTGTATATAAACATTCTTGGGGTGAGGACTGTGTAGTATGGCAGAGACCAGATCAAATCCAGGGACACATGGTAGACAACCGGGGAGGAGGTGGGGAAAGGAAAAAAAAGGGATGAAAATAAGGGAGAAATGGGGAGTGGGGCATGGGGCGCTAACCTACCCAAGGGGAGCGTATTGATTATATCTCCACAGGGAAAGAGGGACCAGTCTTCAACCAAGTGCCCCAAGGTGTTAATGCAACATTCTGGAGTGGAGTAGGGAACCAGTGGAGAGGTGTGGGGGCTGGCCCAAGTACCAAATACTAAGTGGACACCTGCCCCTCCTCCCAGAAGAATTTATTTCAAAAGACAGCATTGAATCTGCAGCTCCAGAAGAGGGACATATTTGATCGGAGCACACGGAGCAGATGAAATGGAGTAGGAGAAATAGAGCACATCCTGGCCCACCAGTCCTTGAGGATGATGACCAGTCCACAGTGAGGAACACATGGCCAGCCCCACTATGAGACATGATTTCCCTCACTGACCATTGGCCCTGCCAAGGACAGCACCAGAGACTCAGTGTAGGAATTGCGCTCAACCTGATCCCACCACACTGAGGCAAAGCACTGGGGAGTGCAGCAGAACAGCAAGGGAATTGATCAGTTATCAACCATCAAAGAACAAAAAATCATATCATTGGGTGTACACCTCCATGATATGATCACTGAGGACAAATGGGTGCATAAACAAATGTGGCGAAGGAAGCTGATGGTGGCTGGCTACCAAAAGGTATAGCATCTGGGGTCTTAAGAGTCATCTAGCTCAGAAGCACCAAAGCCCACTTGGAAGAAGCATACCAGCCTGTGTGATCACAAGGTGTCAAAGGGGTCAGGTATAAGGCATCATCAAAACAAAAATATCTTACCATAGTGAATGAGGAGGAGAGTGCAGAGTGGAGACCCAAAGCCCATTTGTCGACCACTGGTGATCCCCTCACAGAGGAGTCTAGAGGAGGAGATGAGTCAGTCAGGGTGTGATGTAGCACCAATGAAGAATACAGCTTTCCTCTAGTTCCTATATGCTCCCTTCTCCCCTCACTATCATGATCCGAATTCTACCTTGCAAGCCTGACTAGACCAGAGGATGTACACTGGTGCAGAAAGGAGCTGGAGGTACAGGGGATCCAGGTTAGATGATCCCTTCAGGACTAGGGTGTGAGGGGCTATACTGGGAGGGTAGAGGGTGAGTGGGTTGGAAAAAGGGAAGTGATTACAAGGCTCTACATGTGACCTCCTCCCTGAGGGATGGACAACAGAAAAGGGGATGAAGGGAGATGTCGGACAGGGCAAGATATGACAAAATAATAATTTATAAATTATCAAGGGCTCATGAGGGAGGGGGCAATGAGAAGGGAGGGGAAAAATGGGGACCTGATGCCAAGGGCTTAAGAGGAGAGCAAATGTATTGAAAATGATGAGGGCAATGAATGTACAGATGTGCTTTACACAATTGATGTATGTATGGATTGTGATGAGTTGTATGGGCCTCTAATAAAACTTTTTAAAAAATTATCAAGGGTTTGTGAGGAAGGGAGGGAGGAAGGGTCAGGGAGAAAGTGGGGAAAGAAAGAGGCGCTGATACCAAGGGCTCAAGTAGAAAGAAAATGTTTTGAAAATGATGATGGCAACAAATGTACAAATGTGCTTGACACAAAGGATGGATGGATGGATTGTGATAAGAGTTTTATGAGCCCCCCAATAAAATGATTTAAAAAACAATAAAAAGAAAAATATAGTAAGAATTAAAATAAGAAAGAGAATTTACTAAGCAATGAATGACTACAACTTAGAAAATTAGGAAGATAGATGCAAATGAACACCATTTGAAAGATCTCTGTGATATTTTCCCATCTGAAATCAACCATCCAGGGATAGCATCAGAAAAGGCAGATACTCCTGATTGGGAAACTCTGAGGACCCCACATATCTTGTGCATGTTGGGGAGTAAAAGCTGCACAGGCTTCGTGTGAATTGAGGTTGTGGCCTCCTCATTGAAGATCACACTATTCTCAAATATGCTCCAAATAAAAGAGGAAGTGATCAATGGAAAGATAAAAGTTTGCATTTAGAGAGTAAAACGTTGCCATGTGAGATGTGAAGGAAAGAGCCCCAGGTGAAGCCGTGTGGCCCTATCTGGAATCTTATTAAAAGAAAAGTGACACTGCTGGGCAAGTTAATAGTTTAAAGAACATCAAAGTAGAATCTTATTTTATAGACATTCTGTATGTACGCTTAAATGACCCACTGTGAATGGAAGAACTTCGGAGCAAATTAATGAAGGACTTCCAATTCTAACAAGCCCTTGATCTATCCAGAGAGATCTCTAATATATTATGACAATGAACACCAGCAGAGCGTAGTACCACTCTAAGGCATGACCTCAAAGGGAAAATCCATGCAAAGGGGGTTACAAAGAAATGGTTTAAATGTAGAAATGGGAGATAAGAAGAAAGCAAACGTGGACAAGGTCTCATCATTGAGGATGAGACAAAAAAGTGAGCAGTCACACCAGGGCATCGGTGTTTCAGAAATAACCACATTTTTAGTTGTGGTCTGAGAGAATGTGGAAGAAAAGTGGTCTGTTGTCCTTAGTTGTGAGGTTGCCTGGCAGTTCACATAATAAAAATGACTGGGATCCGAACCAAAGTCCAACGACTGCACGTTCTTGGGTTAGCAGTCATCTCCTTCTTCCCACACTAGGGAGGGAGTTTCAGTCTAGGTAAGTTTGGGGTAAAGGCCAATTCACTTAGTGGGTTTTCCTTTAGTGTGGCCTATGAAGGATGCTATGAACCTCCAAAAAAAACAGAGTCAAAAGCCCATGACCTGGGACACCAAGAGCTGCATACAAACTAGGTCAAAAATGGCCAATTAGCAACACAGGACCAGTTATATTCGCCCCTTGAAATTTATATAAGTATTGTTAAGCATTTTTCCCCTGATAGAAATTACTCCTCCCTGTTTAGCTACCAACAGAAGTGTAATCACCTTCTCAGAGACATACATGTCCCCTTTCCCGCATCTTGACTTGAATTTCCAATAAGGTGTACTTATCACTCTGGTCGGCATGTCTGCTGTGTGGCAGCAACTGAATGATCTTCTCCCTCCCCACCCCGCATTTTGAAAATCTGACCTCGGCTGAGATGAAGTCTCCTCTAAGTGCTTTTTAAGAACATATCAGGTTGCCTTATCTATGACTCATGGACACGTGGCATTCATGGACACCTCAATTCTTGGGAAACATGATTAGAAGGGGAAATAAGTACAAGGAAGAAGAAAATGTTCTAAAATTGACCGTGGTGTTGATTATACAACTCTTCATAATGTGATTGAACTATTTAATTGTGTGATATGTGAATTATTGTGAAAGATACTAAAGTGAGAAGCTTAATTTTGAGAAAGATGTAAAACATAAAGTGAAATGTAGGTTAACCTATTGGTGACATGCTTGCATTTTGTTTGCTACCAGTGGGCATTGAAACCAAGATGTGTGTGTTTATCAGTGGATCATAGGACTGCAAGAACCCGTGGGAGAAATGCATTTCTTTAGCTTCATTATGTGATGGACTAGAAAACGTTATGAGCAAACAGCTTACGTTTCTGAAACTTACATTCTATGTTTTTACAGTATTGTTAATAATAGTGCCTATTTCATGAAGTTTTGTTTTCATCAAAGAAAACAATGCATTTTACATTATCCTTTAATATTTATGGGAGTACAAATAGTTAAAAAAACTTAGACTCAACCCCAATCATATAACTTACTTGAGGACTTATTAAAAAATTTAACAGTTACATAAAATCTCTCATAAAGTATTAAAGAACACCAAGTTTATAAAAAGTTGTGAGACTAGCATATTCAACTATATTAAGATGTACATATTCTTAACAACGTTAACATAAGATGTGACAACAAAGGAAATGCAAAATATGAGCAAAAATAATCCAAAATATATACAAAGGAAAATATATTGTTTCTGACAGGAGTATAAAGGAGGTTAATATTTTAAAGTCAATTAATTTAATTCTCCACTCTAGAATGAGAAAGTCCATTGATGATGAAAAACCAGTATCTGTTTCTTCTGACATTGGCAGGTGCCCGCAGTCCATTCCCACTCTGTGTGAAAACACTGCCTGTTTCTTTATCACCCTCCCAACCGAGGCTGTGCATGAGCAGAGCTCTGCAGCCATCGGGTCAGTTCCTCTCGTGGAATAGTGTCCTATTTTTCTCTGACCCTCTACTTTATAAGAGCGATGTCCTTTTCTGGGGACTGTGCTCTCCTGAGAATACACCCAAAGTTCATTAGATGAAGTCATATCTTCCTTGATTCTACAGAGAATTTTAGCTGTACTTTGTCCAAGATAGATTTGCTGGTTCTGATAGTCCATGTTATATCCAGTATCGTTCACTAATTCCATAACTCAAAGGCAAATTTTCCTCTTAAAAAAATAAAAACTCTCAAATTCACTATTTTTATTCTTCTTTGTGATCCATATTTCACATGCATATTACGTAATTCAGAATATAACGGTCTGGCCTTGATATTCCTCAGTCCTCATGGCAACACCTTCACTATTTTAACACTTTTCAGAGGTCTTTTACAGAACATTTTCCCAATGAAAACTGCCTCTCATTAACTCTACTGCTATTTATACAGACATCGATGTGTATCTATGCAAATTGAGATTCTTGACAACTCCAATATTGTCTACATTTTAAATAATGTCATATATGGATCTGGTTGTGAGGATTTTTATTTTCTTCACGTTGATGTGTAATTCATACTGACGGCTGCAGCCTTTGACCTCTGACACCAGTGCTTCAAGACCTCTTCACTTCCGTAAGCAAGACTGCATTACCCAAGAGTAGCTTAAAAAATCCTAACCTGGATTTTTATTACATTAATATGCTACTATAATTATATTTAATTTTAATTATGATTAGCATTGATAATTTAACAAATGCACTGGATATAAATCAATATTTAAAAGTCAATTGTACTTATTTTGTTTACTAATTATGACAAATGGGAACTGAACATTTAAATGTTATTGTTTATAATAGCCACAGTTATCCAAGAATTATAATAGACTTTGTGTGGGACAAAGAGAGACAAAACCAGATTACTAGTAATTATATATATAAATATATTTTTAAAGATAGATATATAACACAAGAAATGAACTGTTAAATTATATACAGATAGATAATACAAGAAATTAACAGTTAAATTATAAAGCAGTGAGACACTAGCAGTCCTTTAAGCCTTGAAAGCTGCCAGTCGCCAGTCCCTTTCTGTAGAGAGAGCTGGCTATATATACCCAGGCAGCAAACAGCAAGGCAAGTCACTAACTGTCACCAACTGTCGTTCCCCAGCTCCAGAGATGAACATTCTAATCGTGTGGGATTAACGGGACCTCAACTTACAGCGACACAGTCCACAGGCTAGGTATCCCACAGGTAGTGCACCCCTTTAAATTGAGGCACAGAACAAGCAAGGCAGCTGCATGTAGGTCCAATGATTAAAGTAGAGACAAGTAAGGCGAGGCTCACCGAGCCATTTATCCCTCCGCCCTTCAATTAATCGTACTTGTGTTTATCGGCCAGGCTGGCACAATAAACTATCGCAGACTTCAACAAGATATATATAAGAATTCTATATTTTAATAGACAAAAAGAATGCTCAGGGAATTCAAAGAATCAGATCATTATCATAAAGATATAAACAATTTGAAATCTGATATTCAACTCAAATTTAAAATCTCTGATATATGAGGAAAATGACCATCTGATTTTAAAATATATATCGCAGTGCAATGGAACAAGAATAGTTAGGGTAATCTTAAATAAGGAAAAAGAAGCCAAAGAATGTTCAATAGCAGCTGTTTTTCAAACTTTTGATTTTTAAACTGTCTTGTACTGGAACTAAAGTTTTATAGTTGAAAAATAGAATGGTGGAAAAAATTTAAAATACAGAAGCAGACCTAGACAGGTGATGTATTTGGCTGCTAACCTTAAGGTCTATAATTTCGAAGTCACCTGCTTTCACCTAAGTAAGAAACAGATTTAGATTGGTGCGCAGGTTATTGCGGGAAGCCGTGGGCAGTTCTACCCTGTCCTATAACCGGGTCACCATGGTCAGGTCTGACTATATGACTATGAGTTTGAGTTCTGAAATGTAAGAAGGAAAAGATGTCCTTTCAATAGATAGTGCCAACTATCGGAAATCCAAAGGGAAACCATGTGTATCTTGATCCTACCTCATAGCATACATGTAAGTAACTTCTGAAACTTTTCATGTGTAAGGTGCAAAGATAAAAGAGAGCATCTTTCAGAGTGAGAAGAAACCATTTTGTTTAGCAGTAGACTTGTAATTTTATTTCTCCTTTTACTGAAGTACAGAGAGAATATAGCAAATGAACTAAACAAATATTTTTGCAGTTATCTGACTAAGCAAACACACCAGTAAAGAAACACTGATATGCTTCATGCTGCATCTAAATTCGAGCATGTTCTGATACAAGAGACAAGAGACAGTGTGAGAGCTAGTCTTGGGGAACTGCAAAGATGTGACCTGTGTTCATAATTGCCATGATCCTCTAATTATTACTAGATTTTATGTCAGGAAAGGTAAAATTAATTTGTCCTGATTTGACAATTTTACATGTTGTTGGCCGTGATTCCTAACAGAATTCAACAAGAATTGAAGGCTTTTTCCTTAAAGACCATTCATTATTAAGACAGTGAGCAACAACCTATAGAGTGAGAGAACATATTTCCAATATTTATATTAACAAAGGAATTATTTAACCAAATGTTTATTCTGCATATACAAGGAAATATATACTCAATAAGTAAGTTGGTAAAGACTTGGTAGTCTATAAAAAGAAAGTATCCAAATGGCAAAGAATTTAGAAAGGAAAAATAAAAGTTAGAACAACAACATGCTATTTCCATGACCTGTGTTATTATAAAGATAGGAAATGAAAACTCCTTGCAGGTGTCTGAACCAACAGGAACATTTACATTCAGTGGAAAAGAATATAGATTGATACATCATTTTTGAAATTTACTTTGTACTATCTGAAAATACTAACCCTTCTCAGATGTTGCAACCCAGCAGTGTTCCTCATCAGCGCATCCCCTAAAGGAACGAGTACATGCTTAACCCAATACAAGAGCGTACCTAGAAATCACACTTTCATTAGTTATGAAATGAACAGAAATGAACCACATTCCCATAGAAATAAGATAAATAAATACAATGTGATATATTCATACACTGGAGTAATGTACACATAGGGAATTAATGAACAACAACTTTTTAACACATCATGGATAATGTTGAATAAATAATTAAAAAGACAGAAAAACTGCAAATACTATACAATTATAAATATATAATGTTCCATAACAAATAGACTACTTAGGAGAGGGTCAGTTACTATATACATGGGCACAATGGCCTTCTAAAATGCTCATACTATTTTGTTTCCCTATTAGATTCTAATGCCTAAGTGTTATCACCTTGTGAAAACTCATTAACCTCTACATGATACTGTAGTTTGTTAGATTTTGGATAAATGCCAGGATTTTCCTTTAAAATTGTTAAAAAGTGGTCTCTCCACATCATGTAAAATACCAACATCCATTTAATTTCATCAAGGAAAAGAGTCTAAACAATATACAAATGATTGTCATCTTCTATAATTTACAGTATGTTCACATATACAGACATATATAAACATATACACACAGCTTACTCAAATGCAAAAATCTTTAGAGAATGATTTTTCTTTACACCTTTCTAATAATTTTAATGAGTTTTCTAACAAAAACATAATGATATTAAAATACAGCTAAAAGATCAGCAGTGTGAGTGGCGATACTGGGAGGGTAGAGAGAGAGTGGGTTGGAAAGAGGCAACCAATAACAAGGATCTACATGTGACCTCCTCCCTGGGGGATGGACAACAGAAAAGTGAGTGAAGGGAGACATCGGACAGGGAAAGATATGACAACATAATAATTTATAAATTATCAAGGGTTCATGAAGGAGGGGGAAGCAGGGAGGGAGGGGAAAAATGAGGACCTGATGCCAGGGGCTTAAGTGGAGAGCAAATGTTTTGAGAATGATGAGGGCAATGAATGCACAAATGTGCTTTACACAAATGATGGATGTATGGATTGTGATAAGGGTTGTATGAGCCCCTAATAAAATGATATTTTAAATGTTTTTAAATTACATTAAGTATCTTTAAATGACTTGACCTGGATCTCAAAAATACTATGATGTAGCAGATGTTGAAACATAAACTTTAATGCTAGAACAAAGGGCTGACTCACAAGCAATTGCTAAACTTCAAAGCATAATCTATTCTAGTTTAGAAATAACCCAAGGTACATAGAACCTAACTGGTAACTATTTATAGAAGTCATAAATAACAATGACTAGAAGAGACTACTTAAATCTTATCCCTGCTTGAAAATCACACTTTGACCTCTAATGTACTTGGATCATACTGAAGATCATACTGAAAAGCAATGAAAGTATGCATTAACTATCATGAAGAATTGTAAATAAGAGTAAATGTAATAATTAAAATAATGATAAATGCCTTAATAAATGTAAAGATTTAATGTAAAAATTATATCCATTGCCATTAAAATGGAACTCAAAGCAACCCCTATAGACTGGTGAGTAGAACTGTTTCATAGCGTTTTCAAGGCCATAGTCTTTATGGTACCTGCCACATCTTTCTCACGGGGAGCAATTCACAGCTTTGAATCACCAACCTCTCCTTGATCACCAACCCTCCCAACACTGTGCCACAGTAAATGAAGTAAAATTTTGATTTTTCACACTGAAAGCTGACCCGGGTAAGGAAATTTCAAATAGTACCAATCACTTTACAGTTTTTGAAAAGGAAGTACAAAACTGACAGAAAACAGATTGAAAACATCAGCTACTTGCTACATGAAGGACACAGTATTATAAATGAGAGGTTACGCATGACTTTCCAGAGGCCGGGAGTATCCTAGGGTAGAGCCAGGATTCAATTCCTGGCCATCTGATTTTAGCATTCACTGTTTGAATCATTGTGTCCCTGTGTTTACTTCAATATATATTTCTGTTTCCAGTTTGCATGCAGAACCACAGCATTTCAGACTTGGTTGACTTCTACTCAGGAGACTAGTGGTGACTCAGCATTATTGGAAACTAGTTTTGTTTCCTTTGGTTCTTACATTATGCTATCTTCCCGAGAAGAGTCAGTCTCATTTTTAAGCATGCTGATTAGGTGGGCAAACTTCACTGACTCTTAGTAATATAGCAGAAGTTCATGAAGTGAGGACAAGAGTTAATATCCTTTATCATGTTCACTTGCTTTGAGTTTAGTGTTAATGAGGCAGTCATGAGTTTAAATCTCATTTAAGGAACATAAATTTTCTAGATTCTATGGCTACACTTGCCCTCCGCAATGAAAACTAGCCATTTTATGTGACAAATAATGTTGGTTATAGTAATAAAAAGTCAACATATAAACATGAGTCTACATAAGCATCACCACACAGGCAAGCTACTCAAAGTTGATCCACAGCTAACATCCAGGTAGTCATTTCATCTTTACTTATAAACTAAATGTGGAGGTTTTCATAGAATTCAACTCTTGTTTCAGTTAAGAATATATGAGTATATGACATTGTTCATGTTTTTGTGTACTTGCTGACCATTTATACCTTTTTCTTAGTGAAATGTCTAGTCAAGTCCTTTGCCCATTATTCAGTTTAGTAGTATGTATTTTTTTTGTTAAGTTGTAGGAGGTTCCTCTGAATTCTGGATCTTCAAGTCCTATCAGACATGAAACAAGCAACTAATTCTGTCAGTCAGTTCTGACTCCTAACAGCCATATAGGCAGAGCATAACATCCCCGTGGGCTTCTGAGACAATAAGTCTGCATCAAATTTTCACTTCCCAAATCTGCAGTTTTCTTACTTTTGTTGATGAAGTCCTTTGATAAGTAAAATTTTTTATTGAGTTCCTTTTATCTACTTGTTGCTGTGCCTTTGCTATTATATCTAAGGATCCATTGTTAAATAGTACATTTTATTCTAAAAATTTCTTCATTTTAGTTCACAGATCAGGTTTTCAATCCATTTTCAGTTAATTTTTATCAGACACAGGTCCTGATTTATAAATTTGCATGTAGAAATTCAGTTCTCCTAACATAATTCATAAAACAATTTTTCTCCATTGAATAGACAGCACAATTGTTGACAATAAATTGACCCAAAATGCTTCACTTTATTGCTGGACTCTCAATTCTCTTTTATTCATCAATACATCTATCATTATAACACCCCAGAACTGTTGATTAACTTCATAGTATGCTTTGAAGTTGGGAATACTATCTTAGTTTGAGCCTACTTTGTTTATTTTTGACAACTTTGATTATTTAGGAAAACTTCAGGTCTATATTAATTTGATGAATGTA
The DNA here is from genome assembly GCF_050624435.1 of Tenrec ecaudatus. Taxonomy (NCBI): domain Eukaryota; kingdom Metazoa; phylum Chordata; class Mammalia; order Afrosoricida; family Tenrecidae; genus Tenrec; species Tenrec ecaudatus. The sequence goes on from NC_134531.1 coordinate 241,159,339, forward strand.
TTTTATATTTCTGTAGGGAGAGTTGTTACAATTGTCATAGGGACTACATTGAATCAATGGATTGATTTATATTGTATTAAGAGCATAATAATTTTACAGGTTAATATTATTCCAGTGCATATACTCAAAATGTTCAAATCAGACTACAATAAGATGCTATGCCATGCCCACTAAGATTGCCATGATTGAAAAAATTATTGGAAAGTATATGATGAAATTAGAACCCTCTTACAATGCTGATATCACTGTAAAATGGGAGCACTAGTGCAGAAAACAGTTTGGAGAGCCCCGGAAAAAAAAAAGTAAATATAGGCTGATCATGGCCACTTAAAGCAATGAGCTCACTGCCATGAAGTCCGTTCTAACACAGACACCTTTTAGCACAGAGTAAAATTACTCCATATTTTTTCTGAGGCTAAATCTTTAGGGCTGCAAACTACCTAAGCTTTGCCTCCTGGAACATCTGGTAGATTTGAAGCAACTCGCCTTCTAGATTTAGACCCAAAATAAACAAAATCCGAGATATAAATTGATAAATACTCAAAGTGACAATATCTAAAAGATGGAAAAGATGATCTATCAACAGATAAGTAGATATACAAAATGTAATATATACATCAGATGTGTAGATGTACAAAATGTAATATATACAGGTGGTCCCTTGTTTAGGGTGTTCAAGTTTTAATGAGCAGCACTCATCAACATGTTGATATACTTTTCAAATTTGTTTTGGATATCTCAGTATTATTAATAACTGCTACACGTTGTACGCATACAATATTAATTATATCATTCTCAGACATTTACTCAAAGATTGACTTACAAAGATAAAAGATACTGATATAGAACATTAAAGTATACATCTTCTAATGTGACTTATTTCAGAGAGAATTACAATGGAGTCATAGAACAGAACTTCATTATAAGTCAGGGAGACCTGTACATACATTGGATTAATTTAGTTCCTTTGTACGGTTTAGTTGATTCCAACTCATTATGACCCAATCGGTAAGAGTAGGACTGTCCAGTAAAATTTCCTAAGCTGTACTCTGCACAGGAGTAGATTTCTGGGTCTTTTGACACAAGGAACCACTGGTGGGTTCATATTGCCAACCTTTCAGTAAGCAGCTGAGGACTTCCTGATCGCACCACCAGGGCTACATAATGGGATATTATTCTGCCACAAAGAGAACAAAAATTGTGATACACAGTAAAGGTGTAAACACAGAAAATAGTATGCGGAGTGAAATAAGTTAGTTGCTCAAAAAGTCTATAATTCATTTAATAAGAACTATTTAGAATAAGCGAATGCATAGAGGAATCCAAAGTTCATTATTGGTTACCAGGGAGGTGAAAGAGAGGGAAATAAAGTAATTCCTTAGGGAAAATTCAGCTTGTGTAAGGGTGATAGAAACATTTGGAAAAGGATTATTGTGATGTTTGAAAAGTATCGTGAATATAATTATTGACTTAACCATATGTGTAAAATGGGTTGAAATGGTAGATGGTAGCTAGATAGACAGATGTTTCAAAAACTTCATGGAAAATTGGAATTAAATATATAATGGAATTTTCTCACAATTTTGAAGCATTCTCATATATGGTAAAAATAAATCCTCAACCTTCTCCATATTCATAATTAATATTTAGGGATCCAAATTGAGGAACTATATTAACTCATAAATTTTGTTCCTTATGAATTATACTACATATTTGCAATGTGCATTATTTGCTTTTGTTATAGAAATCTATTTACCCCTGTCTTAAGAAAAGGAAACCTTTTACAACTGTGAATAATGACTACATCTCCCCTGTTGTTAAGCATGGAATTGGACTGGAAAACTAAAATTCCAAACTCAAAAATAGGCATATCTCTTAGACATGAGTTAAGCAGTCAAAAATATCATTATAAGAAACAGTCTTGCAGATTATTTTTTATTTTACTTCAACTCTTAGTAAAGGAAAAATCAATCTCATACTGTAAATTTTCATATATATGCATATATATACATACACACATACTTTATAAATGTTATGATTTCTGATAACCTAATCAATTCAAATCAGAGAAAATGAAGAAAAGTCTAGTAACCAGCCAGAATCTTCTTGAAAGTGATGGGAAAACTTCCTCTGATTCATATATATTGTCATATGAATTAGTTGTGAAATTTTTATTATTATGTAAGATTCAAATAGGGGAAACTTCCTATGTCCTTATTTAGAAAACATTGCAACAGAATAATCCTCTTACTCTTTCTTCTCTTCACGCAAGCCTCCATAGGATGAGAAAAAAACATAGCAATTTAGTTAATGCAGGAGAAATCCCTGGAGATAGATATGCAAATGTAGATAAATACATGCATAGATACATCCATCAATAGATAAATAAACATATCTTGACATATATTCAGGGAGTATTAATGAAACTAGACTAGCTATTAACCAGTTTAATTGTCCAATTATTCACTCTGCTGAAACTGAGTTTGTTTAAAAGAATATTATATTTAATATTATACTTAATATAGTTAATATTTATTATTAGACTGAATATTATATTATATTTAATATGATACATAAAGAATGTTGAAAGTATCATGAACATTGTCAGTTCACTTGCTGAAATCTAGCTAACCTAATTCCATTAAATTATTGAAGATTTTTTTATAAATAAGAAAATAGTCTTAGTAAATTTGCACTTCATAATCTATGAACTATCCATTTAGTAGTTTGGAAAAAAAAATCATGTCCACAATTGAAATTTTAATGTTACTTAGGTCTAGAAATCAAAGATGTCATGAATTGGGTAATTATGATGCAAAAGACCTCTTTGAGGTGTGGAGAACAAGGCTGTCTCTGAAGACTACAGAGTGTCTGACCAAGCCTTAATAACCATAACCTCCAAAACTCGCTGACATGCAGTGATGTTTGACTCATAGTGACCCCCATGTGGATTTCTGAAACTGTGACCATTTATAAGTGTATAAAGCCCAGTGTTTCTTCCACAGTGATGCTGCTTGTTTTGAACTTTCCACCATGCAGATCATAGGGCTACACCACCAAGATTCCTGACTCAAGCCGTGGTAACCTCATAGGCATATGGAAGTTGGACATGAATAAGGAAGCTTTAAATAGAATTGAGACACTCAGATCATAGTGTTGGAATGTTGAAACTATTGTGAACTGCCAGAACAACATCAGCAAATCTTCCTTTGAAGAGTTACAGCCAGGAATCTCCTTAGACGTGAGGATGGCAAGGATCCATCTCATGTACTCTCAGTCCCTGGAACTGCACAGCATACTCTGTAAAGTGGAAAGGCACTGGGAAAGGATGAATCTCATGAAATGTTTGACCAGTAACTACAGCAATCGGCTCAGACACGACATGAGAGCGATGATGGCTCAGGTGTTTCCTTCTGTATTGCACACTGCGAGTCGGAACTGACTGGACCGCACCTATGTCCGACAGGGTTCTCTAGAGAGACAAAACCAAACTGGTAATAATTATATATATATAAATATATATATATAAATATTGATAGATATAACACAAGAAATGAACTGTTAAATTATATATGGATAGATAGATATATAATACAAGAAAAGAACAGTTAAAATATAAAGCAGTACAAATGGCTCAGTGCAACTCACTTCCAAGAGAGAGTTGTGAGACACTGGCAGTTCATCCAGTCTTGAGGACCTCCAGGTAGTCCTCTGTAGAGAGATCCAGGCTATCCCAGTACAGACAGCAAACAGCAAGGCAGGTCACCAACTGTCAGCCAAGTCACCAATAGTCAGTCCCAGCTAAAGAGATGTACATTCCAATTGTATAGTGAAAGAGGTCTTAAATGGACCTCAAATTACAGTGGCACGATTTACAGGTAGTGTCGTTTGCAAATTGAGGCACAGAACAAGCAAGGCAGCCACACACTGGTCCAATGATCAAAGAGCGAGAGACAAGAAAGGTGAGGCTCGCTGAGCCATTTATCTCTCTGCCCTTCAATTAATGCCACATGTGTTTATCGGCCAGGCTGGCACAATGAACTAACTTTCTAAGCATCTCACAGCAACAGCATCCAGTGAAGGTTCAAAAAATCGACTTTTCCATTTTCCTCTTACGAAAATTTGGATAACATTATTTCTTCTCACCATTCAACTCCAGAAAGTTTACCAATTTTCTGTGGTTTCTAACTCATGTCATAGCCTTCAATGATGATCTCACTTGAAAATTACTATGGGATTTCTATCAATGCAGACCAATAATCCTGAAGAGAAGCAAGCTGATTCTGTGTTCAGATATTTACTTTAACTTTATTGTCCCATAGCAATGTTTATCTTTCACATTGAGGCAATAGTTCTATATGAGGATTATGCCTCATCAATGATTTACTTTAAACCCAACATAAATATCAAGTTACCATATTTTATTTTATGAAATATACTAAAACTAGGATTATTTTTTATCATACAACAGTTACTATTAATTTTTATAATAAAATAAATTTAACTTACAATGAGTTTTCCAATTGCAATGCTAACCTAATATGCTTTGGCCTCTTAATTTCTATTATTTTCATTGATGTCTATAATATCAGACATGTGTATAGGACTGTTTTCTGCACTGCATTACCTTATTTGTCATTTAATTTTCCAATAAATAATGTTTCTTCGGTTTCTTTTTCTAACACTTTGCAGCTTGGTGTTCCGTACATATGATTAATGAAAATCATTCTTAGACTGCTTCTAGCTAACATCGTTTCTTCCTGGGTTCCTGTATGTCCAATTAAAGAGATTGAAGTTCAATCTTAGGAAATTATGTAATAATTATCTCTACTTACTGAACCAGTAATTGTAAATTAATTTGCATATGATCTTAGACAAGTTACTTAAGCTCTCATGAACTTTGGTTTTCTCATTTTTAAATTAAAAATGTACCGAGTGAATGCTTTGATATAAAATAGATGTAGTAGCTCCTAATTACTGTGATAACAAATTACCACACCCTGAGTGGTTCAAAAATACATTTTACTGTGTAACAATTTTGTAAGTTAGAAGTTTACCATTATCTCACCCGGTTGAAATCAGAGTCCAGCAAAACTGTGTGCCATTTTAGAAACTGCCGTGTTTCCTGGTGTTCAGTTTCTAGAGACCATCAGAGGAAGTCTTTTGCTGATCTGACTCATGGTAATGTTATTTACAACAAAACACTGCCCGAATCTGCACCTTCCTCACCATGGTCATGTTTGAGCCCATTGTTGCAGTCACTGAATAAATCCACCTCATTTAGTACCTTCCTATTTTTCCTTCACCCTCTGTTTTACCAAGCATCATGCCCATGGACTATTTGGTTCTCTCCCACTCTACTCCACTCCTAATGAGAAGCTGTCCTCGGGTGCGATGAAGAGCCCCTTGAGGACCTGGTATTTGAGGTAAAATTAAGAGGCTGTGGGTTTCAGCAGCAATAGTCATCCTACCCAATACATCAGACGCTGGGTGATTGACTGCATGGCCTGAGAACCACTCTTGTCTTAGTCTTAATGTTGTGCTCATTTAGAGGTCTCACAATATTTGTCTTTTTTTGTGAATTATTAGTTCACTCAGGTGTGGAACTGGCTGGGGAATGGGGGTGAGTGGGGGGATCCCAGGAAGCCAGAAGTCCAAGTACTCTAGAGACTAAGAGCATGTGGGTCCAGAGACCAAGAGCATGTGGGCCAAGTGACTGGGGCCTCAAGTAGGCATGTGTTCCCATGTGGGGGAGGGAAATCCCCACCCTCCACCTGCCACCGGCCAGGAGAAGAGTAAGCGCTTAACACCTCTGGCTGGGAAGGCATGGTTGAAGTTATTGGTTGACTTCATTGGCTGAATTAGGCCTACTCCTAGGATGTACCTGAAGTGGAGGGTAGATTTTAGGTTTCAACTGTGCAAATGCATCCTAGTCTGTGCATGCTTAGTTTGGGGACTTCCCATAGGTGTCCAACCTCCTCTATGGGGGTTTATTTCTTTCCAACCTCCTCTATGGGGGACTTTGCAGACATGGTAGTTTTAACCCTAAGCTAGCTACCTAACAGGTAAAGCACAAAGACCTATTTTATTCTTCTTCTGTAGATAGTCTTTGTTCATCTGATGTCTATTTCTGTTCCACTTGTAGTTAGTAATTATATTTATGAATTGTTTAAAATAATAAATAGGGGATTTGAATCAGATTTTTATATGGTGGCATTTTGTATATTTAAGATATATATAATGATGCTATCTGAGGTGATTTTTAAAAAATCATTTTATTGGGGGCTTGTACAGCTCTTATCACAATCCATACATACATCTATTGTGTCAAGCACATTTGTACATTTGTTGCCATCATCATTGTCAAAACATTGTCTTTCTACTTGAGCCATATATATATGTATGTGTGTATATATATATATATATATATATGTATGTGTGTGTATATATATATATATAATAATTGATTTTGATTCACCATTAACCAGAAGTCCTAACTTAAGAACAATCCAAATCAATATATACCTTCAAGAAGGGTTCACTAGAGACATGGATTCTACAGGAAAGTGTGGTAAAGGAATCAGAAAGAAAATGTGGTGGTCGTGGTGTTAAAAGCTTTTGTTAAAACAAGCAGCCAGTCAAGTGTTGGCAGTTAAACACACATTGAAGAAGCACCCCACCATGTATGATCCCAGGATGGTAAATAGCCAAAGGATGGAATTGTATTCTATCTTAAATTCTGAGCAGTTGGTGTGCTGTGAATGACAGTCAAAGCCCACAATCCACCCAAAGAGTCACCGCATGGATTAGGTCTCCTCTGCAATCTCTTAGACATGGACCATGGATGTGAAAAGCCTTGTCCTCACAGAGAGTGCATTGGAAAGTAAGTTGATCACTGCAGAAACAGTTTAAAATTCAGTATCTTTCTCTTTGTTTTCCTTTTGACCTACTTATAACTGGTTCTAGTGTTTATTATTTTCTGCTATACTTTACATTGAGGTTTTTCTGGGGTTTTTATTGTTTTTGGTAGTGTTTTTTTGTTTGTTGTTTTTTTTTCATATGATTTTCTTTACATAAAATGCAGGATAGGTAACCTAGAGAGACAGTAACTAGATTAATGATTGCTTGTGGTTATAACAGGGAAGGTAGGGGGTAACTGAGGATCTAATAATGGATACAAGAATGAAGAAAATAATCTAAATTTAATTGTGGTGTTGATTTCACAACTCTTGTTTAATATACTCAAATAGCAAATTGTATGTTTCGTGAATTATATGTCAACAGAATGGTTAAATTAAAAGAAGAACTTTATTGGCCTGGGAGGAGCATAAGGCACTCTGATGGCAATGTAGGATAATTACTGTAGCATAAAGGACCGGTAACCAGATGGTTGATGGTTCAAACCACCAGTCACTTCAGGGGAGAGGGTGAGACTGCTCCCATACAGATTTACAGTTTTAGAAACCCTAAGGAACAATTCTACTGCACTGTGTAGAGTCATAATTCATCAGTCATCTAAATGGGGCTGGTGAAGGTGGATAAGGAGTATATGTCAGGAAACAATAGTTTTGCATTAATTTTTTTCAAATTGTTAATTAGTGAATGTATACAAAACAGAATGGTTTTTCATTAAACTATTCACTCACATTTTTTGTCATCTCACATCTTGTTATTTTCATTCAATAAAGGTTTCTATGATTATATAGTATTATTTTTCACATTCTTATACTTCTGTGGCAGTTACAGAATGCCCTGTCAACTTGAGTGAAGTGGTGGAGTCTGGCTTGTCAACCAGGTCACTTCTTGATGACCAGATTTGGAGACAAGCCTGAGATAAGTAGTTTATTATAGGGCAGACCCAGTCTCTCTGCCTTCTGTTTCTGTTGCTGAGACACTCAGAGATCTGGAGGAGACACATGGAGACCTATGCCAGTATTGAGATGCTTCCACTGCCACTGGATCCACAAGATCTTAAGCCCAGTGGCCTGTGATCTTCCTGAATCTGATGTCATTGAATGTGTTGTATGAGTATAAAGAGGAATTTATAAATTAGTATTGGACATATGGGTCAAGATCAGACTTAGGGGATTGATCTGGACTGAATTGGGATGTTTCATCAAAATACAATTGTTCTTTTGTATAAAGCTCTTTTTTATACACTTATGAGTGTCTATGAATTTGTTTCTCTAGTCATAGGACGAATACAGCATCCAAATGTACTACAGTCATTGAGTCAATTCCTGCATATGGCAAGCCTGTACAGGGATTCCAAGGTTGTAAAACCTTACCGGAGCAAATGGCCTCAACTTTCTCAATAGGATTATCTGCTTCTTAGTGAAAAATACTTTTTTGTTTTGTTTTGTTTTTTGTTTTACACGACACTCTTATCACAGTCCATACAAATACATACATCAATTGTATAAAGCACATCTGTACATTCTTTGCCCTAATCATTTTCTTTTCTTTCTTTCTTTTCCCTTTTCTTTTTTTACATTTTATTAGGGACTCATACAACTCTTACTTTTGAGGGGAAAAAAACTTGAGCTTTTAAAAGTTCACCCATTGTATTTTGCTGTTTAGATACTCAATTACAACTGGGTTAAGTCCAATAATTTATGATTCCCAAGTGTACCACCCTTTACATCCAGATTTTGAGAATACCTGTTTGGGGTTCAAGAATACAATTTTTACTTTTAACTATATAATATTAAAAAATGGCAAATACTTTATCAAACAATATGTTATAGCAGTTAATACAGATCTGAAAAATGTTAATGATGTCTTTATAGAGATGTAAATCAAAACAATAGTAAGATATCATTTCATTCAACATACAAATCTCCAAACTCACTGCCTTGGGTCAATGCAGACTCACAGTGGTCCTCCTGTGGTTTTCCAAGATGGTAACTATTTGCAGAATTAGAAAGTCCAGTATTTCTCAAACTGAGCTGCTATTGGTTTCGAACTGCTGCTCTGGCGGATCGCAGCCCATTGCTTAACCACTACAACACCAGGGCTCCATTCTCATTACAAGTGACATTAAACACACACACACACCAGACAGCAAAAAGGTTTTCTGCTGGTAAGAGTGTGGAGATTCTTGGACCCTAATACTCTGAAGACGGGACTGTAAAGCTGTAAAAATATAGAAAGGATTATAGTACTTCTTTAATGAGTTGGAAATTAAAAATACCATATGATTTAAATATCTCATTTTTGGGTATATTCAGGAGCTTAAACATTCACGGAAAAATTCCATTCTATTTTTATTCCATTTTCCAAAACTTTTTGAAACTGCCTCCTCGCATAGAAATAAGAGCTGTGATGTGAATAGATACAACCACGTTATTGCAGCACTCATCACAATAATTAAAAAATGGAAACCACCTGAATGTTTGTCAGTGGCAGAAATTGGATAAACAACCTATTGTACATACGCATATTATAATACAATGTACTATGAAAGAAGAAAGGGGGATCTGAACATTTTCTCATAACATGTATGAACTTAGAGGACATTATGCTAAATTGAATCAGTCAATCACAAAAGGGAAAATATTTAAAAATATCAAGAAATGTTTTCACACTAACAGAAACATTTTTTGGTGTTATAAAATGCAAGGGGGTAGTGAAGAAAAATAAGATAACTCTTTACTTGAGTGAAAAAGAAGACATAAAAATAAATTCAAGCTTTAACAAAGATAAAAAATGTAATGTAAGATGAAATAGTGTCATGGATTTGGATTTATGGCAGGTCTGATCCCTTGGACCTCTCACAGTGTGCCATGCCAAAGCAAATTGCAACCCTAAACCATTGCCTGGCTTTACCCCATGGGATTCAGGCACTGAAGAGGGTTGCACAGTGAAAAAAAAAAAAAGAAATAGAAGAGAGTAACTGATGAGATAGTAATATATGTATTAGATTGTATTAACATAAGATGTAATCATCAAAAAGATGAAAAACACAGAGTCTCTATACAAAAGAAACGGTTCACATTAAACCATTTCAGGAGCATATAATCAAGAATTAATGGTACTGAAGGAAGATATCCAATCTGCATTGAAAGTATTAATGAAAATTAAGGCTCTAGGAATTGAGAGAACGCCAGCGGAAATATTTCAACACAATAATGGACTGCAGGCACTCACTCATTTTTGTCAAAGAAATGTGGCCAACCAAAGGGAAGAGATCCATATATGTACTTATTCAAAAGAAAGGTGATCCAACAGAACCCTCAAATTGTTGAACAATATTATTGATATAATATGCAAGAAATGTTTTGTTGAAGATCATTCAATAATGGCTGCCAGCAATCCAAGAAAAATTCAGCAGAAGATGAGGTAAGAGGTATATCCTTGCAGATGCCAAAGAATCTTGGCTGAAAAATATTAGAAAGATTTCTACCAATGTGTTATTGACCATGCAAAGGAATCAAAAACATTATTTTGACTATGAATTTGATAATTGAAATGTCATAATTTGTGTACATTTTCTCCAACTAATATCAACTTTGTAAAGTTTTTTGTGTGTGTTTAACATTTTTTGGTAAAGCATGGCTTCCTATTATCATTTTAATATGCATTCTCCAATTATTTTTGTTGATCTTAGGTGGCATAATGTCCGCTCCAACATATGGTCAAACCCATGTATAACAGAAGGGAATTTTGTATGATTAGTGGCCATACTCCCAATAGTCTTCATGCTTAAGCACTTGTTGCGGCCACTGTGTCAGCCATTTCAGTAAAAGTGTTAGGGGGCCTGAAGTCTATTCTTTTCAAAAAAAACATTAATATATTCTTTGAGTATCCAGTGGATGCTATTTGATATTTTTAAAACTCTTAAACAGTTTCCTTTCTTTTAAAAAATTTTTGCACACACATTGTAAGAAGGATAATCAATAATATATATATATTTTATTTTTAAGTCATTTTATCAGGGGATCATAAAACTCTTCTCACAATCGATACATACATCAATTGAGCACATTTGTACATTCATTGCCCTCATCATTCTCAAAACATTTGCTCTCCACTTAAGCCCCTGGCATTAGGTTCTCATTTTTCCCCTCCCTCCCCACTACCCCATCCCTCATGAACCCTCGATAATTTATAAATTATTATTTTGTCATATCTTGATTTGTCTGGCGTCTCCCTTCACCCATTTTTCTGTTCTCTGTCCCCCAGGGAGGAGGTCACATGTAGATCCTTGTAATCAATTTCCCCATTCCAACCCATCCTCTCTTTACCTTCCCAGAATCGCCACTCACATCACTGGTCCTGAAGGGATCATCTGCCCTGGATTCCCTGTGTCTCCAGTTCCCATCTGTACCAATGTACATTCTCTGGTCTAGCCAGACTTGCAAGGTAGGATTGGGATCATGATAGTCAGCGGGGAGGAAACATTTAGGAACTAGAAGAAATTTGTATTTTTCATCGTTGCTACATTGCACCCTGACTGGCTTGTCTCCTCCCCAAGACCCTAAGGGCATATCCAGTGGCCTACAAATGGGCTTTGGGTCTCCATTCCGCACTCCCCCCTTCATTCACTATGATATTTTTATTCTGATGATGCCCGATACCTGATTCCTTCGACATTTCATGATCACACAGGCCGGAGTGCTTCTTCCATGTAGGCTTTGTTGCTTATGAGCTAGATGGCCACTTGTTTAGCTTTAAGCCTTGAAGACCCCAGACACTATATCTTTTTGATAGCCAGGCACCATCAGCTTTCTTCTCCACATTTGCTTATTCACCCACTTTGTCTTCAGCGGTTATGTCAGGAAGGTGAGCATCATAGAATGCCAATTTAATAGAAGAAGGTGTTCTTTCATCGAGGGAGTACTTGAGTGGAGGCCCAATATCCTTCTGCTACCTTAATACTAAACCAATAAATATATGCACATAGATCTATTTCCAGATCCTCATCTATAAATATATTTGCATATGTACATGCCTACATTTAGACCTCTATAAATTCCCTTTGCCTCCTAGTTCTTTCCTCTATTTCCTTTTACGTTGCTCCTGTCCCACTATCATGCTCAGTCCCCACAAGGGTTTCAGCAATTCCTCTTGTTACATTACCCTTGATCATGCCCTACCAGGCCTCCCAACCGCTTCTCACACCGATTTGGATCACTTGTTGTTCCCTTGTCCCTGGGTTTGTTAATGCCACTACCTTTCCCCCCACCTCTCCCTCTCCCATGTCTCCCTGGAACTGTCGGTCCCATTGATTTCTCCTCCAGACTGTTCATCCAGCCTATCTTATTTAGACAGACCTGCAGAGATAATAACATGCACAAAACAAGACAGAGCAAAACCAAGCAATAAAATAAAACAAGATAACAACAAGCTAATGACAAAAAAAGCAAACCAAAACACAAGAAAGAAGAGCTTGTAGTTAGTGCAAGGACTGTTTGTTGGCCCTTCGGAGTGTTTTCCATTTGAGACTGATGGGGCGCCAAGCTCTGGCTCCAAAGTCTATTTTTGGTATTCCATGGGAACTTCGTTGCTCTGTTCCCCTTGCTGTTCTATTCCACGCCCTTAGTGTTTTGCCTCAGTGTGGTGGGATCAGGTTGGGCACAATTACCTCATTGTGTCTCCAGTGTTTTCCCCTGCCGTGCTCTGGGTCAGTGAGGGATGTCATGTCTCATAGTGGGACCAGCCATTTGGTCCTCTCTGTGGATAAGATGCTCTGAGCTGGAATGTTGTTCTCAAGGCTTTGTGGGCCAGGATGTGCCCCACTCTCTCTTCCTCCCACTTCATTTGCTCCTGTGTGCTCTGATCAGATGTGGCCTTCTTCTGGAGCTGCATATTCCGTGCTGTGCTCTGAAATAAATTACTCTGGGGGGAGGGGCAGGTGTCCACATAGTTGGATTTGGGGCCAGCCCGTCAGATCCCTCCATTGATTCCCTACTCTATGCTGGTATGTTGCATTCACATCGTGGAGCACTGGGTGGAGGTCTGGTTCTTCTTTCCCTATGGAAATATAAACAATACCCTCCCCTTGGGTGGATTAGTACCCTGTGACCCCGCTACTAATTAATTTTTTTCCTTCTCCCCCCCTTTTTAGTTGTTTACCATATATATCCCTGGATTTGGTCTGGCTCCTGCCATACTACCTGGTCAATAATATATTTTTAATGTATGTAGCCATTCAAAATAAATGTATTTCATATATAGGGCCATCGTGAATCAGAATTTAAGTACAAATGGTTTGGGATTTTTGTGCATTTTATTCCCCTAATGTCCCCTTTTGTTCATTTAAGTTATAGCTCATGTCAGCCTTCTTGGTTACAGAATAAAACAAATTTGCAGGGGTTTTTTTTCCAACTATAATTATTGTAGCAGCAGAGAATGATCATTAGAACATTCTCCCCATTGCCAATTGGGTTTGTTCAAATTAACAACCTTTTATTGGTTTATCATATTTGATTTATCTATTTTCTTATTGGTAATTGGTTTAGCTATTTATCTATTTTCTTATTAATACCTACAAATTAGAATAATATGCAATTGCTGTCTACATAATTTTCTGAGAGAGAAGAGTAAGCATCTTATTAATAATATATTGACACATTTCCCAATCAGAGATGAAATTTTATGAGATAGATTATAAAATAAAATTAATGACAGTTTTTAGTTTCCCTTTTCACCTTTATTTCCTTTTGATTCCTCCCTCTTTTTATATTTACCATAAAAATTTGGTCATCTTGTAAAACAAATTTAAGTATTTTTAAAAGTTGAACATTTGGGGGAGTGCTGTCTTTCTCTTAAGTTAAATTCCATGTATTATAACATAACCATAGTTTTCCCCTCCTATCTTGTTATTCATTATTAAAATAATTTACAAAATACTAAATGGAAAATTATCTTGCTCAGCACATATTACATTTTTAATTTGGCATTGCTTTCAGAAGTCTGCAAGGCATTTTATGATATTCTCCTTTGTTCACAACACTGGCAAGGCTACAGTTCTCCTTTCTGGGGCATTTGTAAATGCTTGATAGCTAAAGAGGGAGTCCCAACTGAGATCTCAACATGCCACTGATGACGCAAAGGAAATGAGCTTCCATCCAGTTAATAGCAGGACTATTAGCACTTAACATTACAGAATGCTGGCAATTAATGGGACTTTTAAGAAATGAAATATTGAAAGCAGATTAAAAATTGCACTCAAATGGTATTCATGATTGTGTACAGTAGCAGTAGACAACACAATGTGGCAAATTATAGTAAATCCGAGCAGTTGGCCTCTGCAAACCTTTGCTCTGCAAGAGCAGTCTAATCATGCGCGCTCGAATTGGTATTTTGACAATGATATCAAGCCTCTCACCTGAGGGAGCTCTGTTATTCCTGTAAGAGAATCTGCTTAGTGAGGTACATCAATATTATAAACATTGCCATCTAGTTTATAAATGGTCATAACTGAAGGAGGAATACCATAGTCTTTAACTATAGTATCACAATTAATACGAAAATACAGTAAATGTTTTCAACATTGGAAGACTAAGGTGTATCTCATACCAGCCAGGTTATTTTCAATTACCTCATAGGCTTGTGAAAACATGATGGTGAATAAGGTAAACTTAAGCATGACTGATGCATGGATTATGATCTTAACAAAGAACATTTAATAGACTGTATTTCCACAAAGCTAACAAATCATTCTTGGAAGAAGGATAGCCATGATGCTCCATAGAAGTGATCATGATGAGGGTGTTTTTTTTTTCTTCTAATTTCTTTTGCATATGTTATCAGGCAGCCGGCAAACCCCCAAATCACTGCAATCAAGACTATTCCAACTCATAACCACCTTTATAGAATTTCTGAACTATGAATCTTCTTAGGAATATATAGATTCATCTTTTACCTTTGAGGCTGGTGGTGGCTTTGAACCGCCCACATTTTGGTTAGCAGTCCATGATTACCCCACAGAACTACCGGAAATTATGCTTGCAACGTAGAGTCAGGAGGGGAAAGAGGAAGTTTCTTAATGAGGCAGATTGACAGAGTTACTGCTGCAATGGGTTGCAGCATAATAGTGTGAGGGTCGCACAGGTCACTGGGCAATTTGTTGTTGTGTTATGAAAAGAACTGGCAAAGAACTGGATGGCACAGAACAACAGGAATAGATCACATGAGGCAGTTACTGTGGATCACAAAAGGTCAATGCTTATTGAAAATCAACTGGATGGTACCTGAAAAACAACAAAAACATACAACACAGGAATATAACTTTCATGCAAAACATAATCAACATGAAATTTGTCAATTTAAAAATATGTATTTTATCCATTACTTGTAATAAGTTTTTCAATTCATATATTAATGAGCTATATTTATTTGCTTTACAAATTGAGTACTGAGGCAAGTTTGGAAAACAGAATGCAAGAACTGTTTCAAATGAGAATAAATGTCATTAAACCCCATGTTGTTGCTTTATTATATTTCATTTAATCTTAAATGAGTAAATGTACTTTCCATGTCTACTTAGTCCCCTGCCTTTCAATTGGTCCTACATGAAATCTCCAGGTGGTACCTATTTGTAACCTATTTATAACAAAACAAATGCTGCCTTACTATATTTCAATAATGTGTCCTGGAAATAGTATTCAGTTTGGAAAAGCAAACCAAAATATAGAGTAGTCAGGGATGGCCTTATCTTATCACTTCCTTTAAATGAAAGAGAAATCATTGTGGCATGAATAAAATTTGCATGACTATGAAGTAGAGCAATCATGCTGCAACATAAATGCCTGAGGAAAAGAGCATTGTAGCTGGCAGTGATCCTGGACTCTTTTGTCCACCTGACTAATGAATGGAACCCTAGTGACAGCTGCTTTTCCAGCAGTGCCTATTTTTCTCTTACAGTTTAGAGGTAGGAGGGTGTAAATCATGACTATAATATTCCTTTGGATGTAAATAAGTATTGGGGGTGCAAAGGGGGTCGCTTTTTTCTTAAGTGTTTGAACATTGTACTTTGGCATTTTTGTGGCTATTTTCTTATTTAAATTTGTTTATATGATTTATACTTTATATGATACGTTTACTTAACCATTGTTTGCTTTTTCTTCATCTTGAGGCAGCATATGTTTTATCATTAAAGAAAAAATACTTAGACGCATTATTAAAATTTGCTGTTAGTAGTAAAGTCCATGGGCGGTACACTGTAGTTAAGTGCGGGGCTACACTAATTGGCAGTTGAAGACCACATTAAGGCATTTGGGAAGAACATTCTGTTGATCTATTTCTAGAAGATCTAAGCAATTGTGTTAGTCTGGTTGACTAGAGAACCAAATTCATAGACACACATATGTGTATAAGAAAGAGCAATTGTATATTGAGAAACATCCCAGCCCAGTCCAGGTCAAATCCATTTATCTGATATTAGCCCATATGTCGGTTACAAGTCTATAAATTCTTCTTCAGATTCACACAGCACATGCAATGATGCCGAATGTGGGGAAAATCTTGTGGATCCAGTGGCAGTGGAATCCTCTCATGGTGGGGTGGGTCTCCACATGACTCTTCCAGCCCCAGGGCTCTGGCTCCCTCAGGGTACCATATCTGGTTTGTCATCAGGAAAACGAAGCGGAGAGTCTGGGTGTATCTGGCCTCCAGTGAGTTCTTTATCTCCATTATATTAGAGAAATAAATCCACAGGAAATCATATGTATAAGAGAGAGTTTTAACACACCATGGTGCCTTCAAATGAGATCATCAAGCTGCAACCTGATTGACAAGCTAGACTCCACCCATCGGCAAGTTGATACCAGATTATGTAACTACCACAGTCATTAAAAACCCTATGTACTTCTAGTCTGTTCTGAAACATATGGGATCTTCATGAGTCAAAATCAATTCAACAATAATGATTAAACTGGTTATTTATTAGAGAGATAAAAATATTAAATTTACACTTAATTTTAGAAAATTTTGAGCCACTTTAGAACTTGTGTAGTGAATCACCACATAATTTGACCTGTCAATATTTTCTATTTATCTAAAATATTATTATACTATTCTTTACAACAGTTCAGACTTTAATTAAGGGTGGTAGGACTTATATGTAAAAAATTCATATATTATATTAAATTATTGTGTGCATTTCATGGAGTTAATATGCAAAATTACCAAATGGAGACTTCTATAAGCTGTCCCACAATCTTGAGGAAATACAACACAATTAGGTAGTAAATATTTTAAATTATTTCCATTACCTATCTCCTATCTGAGCAATTGAGTCTCATTAGTATTTCTTCCAATGCAATGCAATCCTATGTCTTTATGACATGCTTCATATTTTAAATCAGCAAAATAAAGATACATTATTTCAATTATCTTACAAATTAAAAGAGAAGTGGAGTCATCCTTTTGTTTCTATAGATTTCTTTAAATATCTCAAAAATAATGCATATTTTACTTTGGGTAGCTAAATAGCTAACTCTGAAGTAAGGGAGCCCCAGTGGTGTAGTGGTTGCATGTTCGATGCTAACCTAAAGGTTGGCAGTTCCAAACTACCAGGTCTCCAAGGGAGATGGGGGTGCTTTCTACTCCCGTAAGAACTTAAAATCTCTAAAATGCACAGGGCCAATTCTCCTCTGTCCTCTATGGTCACTGTGAAGCAGCATCAACTTGATGGTAGTGAGGGTTTAAATCTACTCCTGGGCCATTTGTAATGTTTTTGTTTTGCTTTGTTTTTTCCTGTAGTAAGAAACATTCATATTATCCAACTCTGATGTCACAAAGCTTTGTTGAAAGGCTTCTCTTCCGCTGTGTTGTTATCGAAATGGTTGTGTACAGATGGCTCCTACTAAAAGTTTAGAACTTGCAGTGTCATTCAGAGTTTAAAAAATAAACTGTAAACTAATAGATTGGGTTTTAGTGTTTTTTGTTATTTTTGTTTATTTATTTTGTTTTCTTTTAGTCATTGAAGCTTTACAAAATTATGTAGAGAATTTCATGTTCTGTACAAAAAAATAGATAAAGATTGCTCTCAATATTGGAGAAATATAATGTGAATCTACACTAGAGAAAGTGTCTTAGTGTACTCCATATTAAAATGTTAGTGTTCTTTAAGAAATACTATTCATGTTATAGCGCTATTTTCTAGAGAAGTTTAAGATGATTCGGAGTACTTTTTCCTCTTCTCACAAGATGATACTAGAGTATAACACATTGCTAGTTATTTCTTCAAAACTTACTGATTTCAGTGAAAGTTGTCATAGTCAATTAGATTTCCATTCAACAACATTTATCCAAATTGCTTTGTGACATTGGTTATAATCCACATAATGCGTTAACCCTCGTGATTTCCAACCATTCTGTCCTTTTCAGTCCAATCAGCTTCCTGGCCCTTCCTTACCTTCTCAACCTTGTTTCCGAGTCAATGTTGATTGCATATTGCTGATTTTTAAGAGGACCTATTAATCACAGGGCCACTGGTTTTCTATAGGCCAATCTATTTTGGGGACAGAAAGGTGATCTACTGGAGTAGCTTCATTCTCATCTAAAATAGCGTCTTATGGAAAATGTCTTCAGGTTCCTCTAATTTCTCTCCACTCAGGAAGTTGTGTACTTTTTGATGGTTTGAATTTTGATTTAGCTTTATCTCTCTTTGTAACTGAAGCTTCTATTGTGTCCCTGGTGAGAATGATTGGTATTGGTACCCGTAGACCATTCAGTTAATCTAATCCCAGACTAGAAAAGCCTGTGGCTCACATGAGCCCTTTCTCCTGTGAGCCAATGTATTTCTCGAGCATTTGGTTTCCTTTACTCATTGCTCATTGGAAGAAACCTACAGTTTTTCTAGGATGATTGTTCAAAACGTTTTAAGATACCAGAAGCTATACCACAAACGATCTTGAGAATATTATCTTTAGGAATTAAATTATACCAATAGACCTAGCAACAACATAAAACTATTTAAGACTTAAAAAACAGCAACCCAGCACAAAATAATTTTGGTTTTGTCTAGTACTTATCTATTACTATGCACTCTGTGCTTTATTATATTTTAAACATACTTATATATGCAGCATGTTCAGTTGTGCACATGCATATGGCCACAAATATACCTATGTATGTCTGCATATGTTCCCATATACCTCTCTCCACCTATAGCATACACATATATCTATTTAAACATTCACAAGGGTTTTACTTTTAATTACTGTTGTTGTACAGTAACATATGCTTTAGCATTTACTCTAATTTTCTTTTAATATTTCATTTACATTTATCAAACGCAAACAAAATAAATACAATTAAAATACAGTCAATCCCAATATTTAAAAATTTCTAAACCAAATCCAATCACATTTGTGCAATATGAATAAAACTATAAGATTAAAAGTAGACTCTATAATCAGACTGAACTGTTTTTGAATTTGTTCTTTGCTTTTAATTGTGTGACGCTCAGTAATGTGGCTGACCCATTTATGTCTGTTTTCTCATTGAAAAATAGAATATCGTTGTAACAATTTCAAAGAATTAATAATACAAGTAAATTCCTGAAAATAATGATCATCTTTCATCATGAATAAATTATTTCCAGCATGTTTTCATGCAGAATTATATATCGATGTATTAATTATATAATTATATATTAATGAGAAAGTGAGTACATGAGTATGATTATAGATTTTTCAATTTTATTAGAACAATGAGAATATTAGGCACACACTGTTGGTTATAACTAGAATATATATATATATATATATATATATATATATATATATATATATATATATATATATATATATATATATATATATATATATCTTCTGCCTCTGGAAGGAGTTAAAGAGCAGATGAGGACTTCCAATTCAAGTAGGTTAAAACTCTGAAAATATAACTGGATCCTTATCAAAAAGTTGAGAAATAATTAATTTGAACTGCTCTTGTAAGTTAACATCTTGCCATCTTGAATAACCTTGGGGAGATAAACTTAAATATGGGTCTAGGAACAGTTAAGTGAGACCTGTAAAAAATATCCACCATCTTTTATATTGTTACTTATGAGCTTTATTAAGAGGGAATCTATTTGGACAAAAGCAATATCCTGACTTTTGATCAAGGTCAGGAGTTTAGTGAATGTGCTGCATTTCTGGACTGACTGCTAACCTGAAGGTTGGGGGTAGGAACCCACCAACCACTCAGCAGGGTAAAGAGAGACCTGGTGGGCTGCCCCTGTGAAGATGCACAGTCTAGGACATCCTATGGGCACTTCACTCTGTCCTCGAGGTTCTTTCTCAGTTGAAATCAGCTTGATCCGTGTCCGAGTTCTGCATGAGCACAATGAAATGTTCTGGAATCCCATTCTTCTCCAGGATATTCATGTTTGTTATGACCCACACAGTTGAATGCCTTTCCATATTCAATAAAAGACAAGTAAACATCTTTCTAGCAATCTCTGCTTTCACCAAGACCTATCTGACACCAGCAATGACATCCCTTGTTCCACGTCTTCTTCTGAATCAGGCCTGAACATCTAGTGCAGTGTCAATGTACTGTTTCTATCTCTTTTCAATGATCTTTAGCAAAGTTTTACTTCCACATGGTATTAATGATATTATTCTAAAATATCTACAATGAGCTTTCTGCTGGGTCACCTTTCTAGGTACAAGTATAGATCTCTTCCAGGAAGATGGTTAAGTAGCAACTTTCCAAATGTCTTACATAGACCCATGAGTGCTTCTAGTACTTCAACAGCTGATGAACCATTTCAATATGGATTCTATCAATCACAAAGAAACTGATCAAGCTTCCTATATAGTGGAGCTGGAACATATGTAGACCTTGGGCGTATGAATGGATCTTTAACTCAAAATATAGGTCCTGATCTAAGAACACTGATCACTTATGATGTGATCAAGACTGACCCTCGGAAGTGACAACTGAAGATAATGCTGCTAGAGCAAAATGTGGTAAAGAAATCACATGATGCCGGCTATCAGGAAACAGCATCCGGTGTCTTACAGGCTTGTCTTACAATAAGCACCCACATAAGGAGCTGTCGGCTAAGTCTACACAGAAGCAGCAAACAAGCTCATACAATACAGGGATTGCCGATAATAAAATCCATTCCAGAAGAGGGCATTGTATTAGAGCTTAAATTCTGAGCACTCATGCACAGAAGAGCATAGATGACAGTGAATGTCCAAAACCCACTTTCAGAGCCCCGGATGGATTCAGCCTCCTCTGAATTGCCGCAGACCAGTAACCAGGTAAGCGAATAGCCTTGTCCATAGAGAGAATGCGTCAGAAAGTGCATTAATGAAGATAGAATTGGTTTAAAGTTATACATACATTGTTTTTGAAACTTTTAATTTGTTCTACTTTTTTATTATTTTCTGCTCTTTTCCTAGCTTATGGTTTGTCTGTATTTTATTTTATTTTTCATCTTTAGTATTGTTTTAGATGAAATCCAGGATTAGTAAATATCTAGATATTATTAAAGAGATAAATAATTCCTTAGGGTCATGGCAGTGGGTGTTGAGGTGAAATGAAGAAGTAATAAAATGACTACCAAAATGAAGAAAATATTTCTGACAAAATAATAATCATTTATAAATGATCAAGGGTTCATGGGGGTGGGCGGGGAGGGAGGAGAAAAAATGAGAAGCTGATACCAAGGGCTCAAGTAGAAAGAAAGTGTTTTAAGAATGATGATGGCAACAAATGTCCAAATATGCTTGACACAATGGATGTATATATGGATTGTGATGAGAGTTGTATGCGCCCCCAATAAAGTGATTTTTTTTAAATGAGGAAAACGTTTTAAATCTGATTATCCTGAAAATACTCAATTCTTTTAAACATATTCAAACCATTGGCTTGTATAGTACATGCATTATATATCAACAAACTGGTTAAAAAAACAAACAAAGCACAAGGGACACAGACCTGCTATTATTTTATTCTAAGGATCATTCTAGTTGTCCTTCTTCCAACACGTGTCTTTGTTTTGCTGGCAGTACATGGTATTGTAAATATTCTTCACCCACACCAGAATCCTGAGGCATCGATTATTTCTCAGTATTTCTTATTCATTGTCCAGATTTTGTACGTACATGAGGTTGGTAAAAATTGTACTTTTTCCTACAAATGATATCTTTGCAGTTTAGGATGTTAAAGAAGTCTCTTCAAGAGATTTGCCCAAGGCGATGTGTCGTTTGATTTCTTGATTTTCCTTCCATGGACACTGATTGTGGAACCAAGTGAAAAGAAATCCTGGCAGCATTAGTCTTTATGATAGATTCTGAAGTGCATTTTGTGATGTTGATTATTCCATCCACCTTCAATTGGTCCTTCCCAGCAGAATAGACCATGCAAACATCCCATCAAAAGGAACAGTATCATCCACTTCACATCATTAATATCTAGGACATGGAGCCTTATGTGCTCCACTTCATTAGTAACAAGTTCCAATTTTCATACTTTTCATATTCCAATAATCAATGGATATCTGCAGCCACTTTTCTCTTCTTGAGTTATGTCACATTTTTAAATAAAAACTTGAAAGTGTATTTTTAATCACATCATTATGGTTAACTACGTTTAGACAATGCAGCAGTTCCCAAGTTGTCATGTGAGTACTTTATCAGTTAATAGCCTGCTGTGTTTCATAAGAATTGTACTACTTTGTTTCTCAATATACATTGGTAGGTACTCCTTCCTAAACCGTTTCAGATGGGAAGTTCCACAGAACAGTGTCTGCAGGGGGAACTCTGCTTTCTTGGAAATACATGCGGCATAGTTTGCAGCAGCACTCAACACACCCGTCACATGAGCAACAAACTGACACATGAATGGTGGCGTGAGACATTAAACATATGCTCATTTTGCTGATGGAAAGACAGCACACAAACCCATCTTTTCATGTTACTTATATTCTTTATAAAGAGAAAAAATAAAAATCTACGAAAACTCGGGTTGATTTTGAAGTGAGGAAATCAGCATACTTTGTTTATCCCAGTATAAACTCTGATTACTCCGCCAAGTAATAGTCGAACCATTTCAGAAGCCCTGGTGGCACGTGGTTACATTTTCAGCTGCTGACCTCAGCGTCGGCATAGCTGTTTTAACCCCTCCTCGTACGTGAAGAGCGAGTTCAGTTGTAATGGCTCCAACACAGACATCTATCTGGCCAAACTTTGGATGGACTCCCGATATTTGTGTGTGTGTGTGTGTGTGTGTGTGTGTGTGTGTGTGTTTAATTAGTGTGAATTCTAAAAAATACGTTCTTAATTCAAGAACCTATGAGACCAATAACTTCTTTTAAAAACAAATTTGCTTAACTTGCTTGGTAAAACTCTTCTCTATTTTAATATTCAGAACTCAACGGTGAATGTTTCAGGCATATTCCAGTGGAGAAACCCTTTACTTCCCTGTAAATATTTACATGCTACTTCAGGTCTCTTCTTGTGGGCACCTTAACATTATCTGCGGAGCAATTCTGTATTACCTCTTCACGAAGTAATTGCACCAATTTTATTTCTATGAAGAAGAAGAATTATTTTACTTTTCTACTTAAAGGATTTACTTCTAATGTTAATTATATCATCCCATTTTACTCATGAAATTAATTTTATTTTAATAAATTTCAAGAGGACTGGTCTATTTAGTTAATTAATCTATATATAACCAGAAATTAATTATTCTGAGGGAACCAAACCAAAGTCATATTCAGATTGGTATTCAGTACTATGCAAGAAGAAATATTTTAACTCATATTCCCGTCTTGGTTTGGTTCTTTCCTCATTATTGCTAAGATTAGAGACAATTGCTATCATTTCTGTTTTTCTAAAAGGTTTTTTAGAATTAAGTAATTATTCTTCTGTCCTCCAAATTCCCTGGTTGCCATAAGTAATATCTGTCAGGGAACCAGAAGCCCTTGCTGAGGAACTTAGAGGAGATTTCTCTCCTTGAGTAAAGGACTTACGAATGATCAAGACATCTCCCTTTCAAAGATCACTGTGTGAAAAAGTGCACATGTCAAACAATTAAATTTAACCTCAGTGAAATTCCAATATTTCTGTCAAGCAGAGTTCACAAATTTAGAAGCTTAGAGTTTTCTAAATTTTAGCTTTGTTTTCATATAATTCTAATACTGAGGAAATACCTATAATCTATATAATTGCTTTCTATAAAAGGATTATGTTTATGTGGTCCACTGGTTAGAGGAGAGTTTGTTCAAAATATGAAAATCCTTCATCTAAGGACATAAGAAATATGTATTTTCATATTAAAATGGCTTTTGGAGTAAGAAATATAGTTTTTTCCTATTTGTGGGATTTAATTAATTGGAATCCTTATGGGAAGAAAAATCTCAATAGTATAGAAAACAATTATATTAATCAAGAGGGAAAGAGATATATTTTATTATCTAGGTCACTTATTTTAGAAAATGCTATTTAAAATGTTTAAACTTTAAGGTAAGTCATGTATTAAATATTTATAATCACTTCAGAGATTTAAATTTAAATTCCATCTCTTACATTATTGTCTAAATATATTCTAATAATAAACATTATGATATTACATCATTACCTTTGATACTTTAATCTCAAGAAACTAAAGCCTAAAAAATCACTTTCTTTTGGTCTTAGTATACACTTGTATTTAATTGTTATTAGGTAATTTGTATAATTATTGTCATTTGTATTTATGTGCATATACTTTGAGTTGTAAATAATAATAAAGAATTTATTTTTATGGTCACATTTGCATGTGTTAATTTCAAAAAGTGTTTCTTATGAAATTATAAACTGAAAAATCCTAGGAAATACCTAGACCCTATTTAATTCACCAATGACTATGATTATGTGAATCATGGGAAATATAAGAATTCTCTAAAAATATAAAATTTAATCCATTTCTTGTACCAATAAGACTTGTGGGTTTCACTAAAATTGTGCAAATCAATTCAACCTGTATGTAGCTCATATCCTACCAAGTAATATATGTCAAATGAGCTCTATTGTATGTACGGTTATTTATTCCCTGGGAATTTTCATTGAATCAATTGTTTTCACTGGTAGAAAAGATTTTTTAAAAAGATAAGTTATATACTAGTGCTAGAAACTGGAAGAATAGGTATTTTAAAGAATAATTGGGTTGAATCATGTAACATCTCAAGTACAAACTGGGGGAACCAACACTCAGTTCTATGCTGGCTTCTATGTGAAAGCATAACAATGTTTGTTTTGTTTTGTTTTTTCATTAAACATTATCAACTGGAAGGAAAGACAAAGCAACGAAATTGCTAATAGGGGATTGTGGAAAGCAGGTCTCTGTCTGAAAAACGTGAAATTCCTAATAAGGGGTTGTTGAGAGCAGGTACATGTATGAAAAACTTGAAATTGGACTAATAGCAATGATTAGCTGTAAATTTGTGTGAGTTAAAACATGTAAGTTTCTTGAGCTGCCATATAAAAACTAATGCAGAAGAGTATAGAACACAGAGAGAAAGAGAAAAGTAAAAGTGAATTTTATTATAAAGAAAATACATTGGCTGTCTATAAAAGCACAATATCTGTTCTAAATAGGGTTTGTAATTGCTGAAAGTTGTTATAAGAAAAACCAGAATTCAAGTAATTAAACAGGAATCCCCTAACATGTTCTTTAAAAAAGAATTTGATACACTTAATAATCCATACTGCTGAATACCAAGTTTGAACCATACCAAGTTTTGTATTTATACAATACTATACTTCTGAACATAACTATGGTATTTATGTTGACCTGATTATCAACTTTTAAAAAAATTTAGAGAGGTGCTTTTTAAAATAAAAATATATATTTAATTCAATGGTACGTGTGGACTGTCTTGTGTGTGTGTGTACTGCTTGCAGTTAAAAGACCTTAGAAACTGATGGCATTTGGGCACATTATTCTGTGCCTTTTCAAATTCATAAAGGACTTTTATTAAGAAATATCTTTTGACATCTGTCCAAACTCCCAAGAAACTGAAGATCTGTATTATAAAATTTTTTCTAACAAATCATCAGATTGTAAATGAAATGAAAATGTTCAGTAGTAACCTTTCGCATAATTTTGATAGAACAGTGCATTGTAGTGTTGTGTCAAAAGATGAATCATGAATTATCTGGGTAGAATAAAAATAATCAAAGTGTAGTGGATATGATATATACCTATAGAATTTCCCTCTAGGTCCAAATAATAGAAGAGCTCTCTGTCTCAGCCATTGTTTGCAGTGTGTATATGGATTGAATCTTTATATTCTAGGGTCATATTTACCTCTGCTTCGCCTGACAGATGAATACGTTCAAGTATTTTATTTGAAAAAGCTGAAATTTATATATACACATGGCAATCGAACCCCTGAGGTTGACACCAGGGGATTCCAGGAGAATACTGACATTTAAGATTGCCCAGGTTTTTTCCCTAGCAGAAGGAGCATTTAAGTGGGTCATGGCCCAAAGGTATTGAACTTCTTCCCTTGCTGACAGCTATTTACTAGTGCACGGGCAAGTAAAAGAGGAAGAGGATTAAGAAGCTCCAATTGATCAGAAAATAGCTTTAAAAGTTGAAGCCTGTCTCTACTCCCAGGACTCCCAGCGTTTGAAAATCTTTTAGCAAAACTATTGTCAAGGGAGAGCATAATCACAGAATGGAGTAAGGAGATTTAAAATTCTTAAGCAGACAAAAATGCATTGAGATTCTAAGTTTTAAGGGCTTGTAGGAAATAGCCATGGGAAACAGTATCACAGGGAATAGTCATTGATCCTTTCAAACTATGACAATAAGATTCAGAAGAAAATAGCTCTCCTATTGTGCAGCCCCAGATGAAATATATATGTCAGAAAACATGTGAACTAAAGAAATGTGTATTATCTTTCATTAGCAACAGCAAATTATAAAAGCAACAAAAATCTGTACATAAATTATTTCCATTAACCCGCAAATTAATATGCATTATATATATGAAAATGCAAAAATTTATTTTTGAATGAACTATAATGTGTGGTTGCTTATCCCTTTGAATTTTCATTCAATTATTTGTTTTCACTAGTTGAAAAAATATATGTATATACATTTATAATCATATTAAACTGACAGAAACAAAGAGTAGATATTTTAAGGAATGATTGGATTGAATCTTATAAGTAATAAGATTTTTATCTTTTCTAGTTGAAACTTTTTCTTCTATTTGTATTTTTTAGTCTTGTTCTGAATGAAATATTGACTAAGAAGTTTCCTGAGTGCCCTCAGAGCCCACATAGAGTGATGTGAGATTCCTCCAAACATAATTATAAAGGGCCTAACAGTTTTTAGTTTTCAGATGCTCACAATTTGGAAAGCTCTGTTTCAAAATTGAAATACTATTACATATGAGGTTAATGAGCATCAGTCTTATGGCAGGCACTCTTCTAAATCCTTCGCATGAATTGACCAATCAGTAGTCAAAAGCACTCATGGAAGCTGTTCCAATGTTTCCCCGCATCTTTTAGAGGAAGAAACTGAGACACAAAAAAATTCCATAACTTGAACCAATAATTTGGCCAACATACGTAGTTCATAAGTGGCAAATTCAGGAAGTAGATGCAAGAATATTAAATCTTAACCTCCATAATGGACAAGAAGAATAGAAATATAGCTTGTGTTTTCAAACGTGCTGGAATGTGAACCTGAAATCCACCTTCGGACTCATGCACCTGTAGTACTGTGGCACATAAACCCAATGCTGAGCTGCTCGCCATGTATACAATAGACTTAACTTCTCATGCCACAATGTTAATGAATGGAAATGAAAAGTATGTGAATTTTTGACCTATTAAGTTCTATATTATATGCACATACATCTATATTTAAATATTGCCTTCCAGTTAAGCCTGACTCGTAATGAACTCTTGTGTGCAGAGTAGAACTACTCCATAAGTTTTTAAAGGTTGTGACCTTTCAGAAGCAGATTTTAAGGCCTTCACTAGTATCTCTGAGGGGATTTGAGCTACCAGCCATTGGTGTTGTAGTCTATCACTTGTCCAATTGCGCTACCCAGAGATTTCCTATTTTATAGGGAATTGTTCTAAATTATATAAAATCATATTTTCAAATATTTAATGGTGACAATTAATTTAATAAATGCTAGCCTACTACATTTCTTTAAACAACTGCAAGCACAAAAAGAGTAGCACACCTTTTGATCAGACAAGTGTATTATAGTTTTAACCTTTGGTTAGTAGAACTTCTTTTTCTCATTTACCAACTAGAATCATAAGTTATCTATGAGAAGATTTCTTGGAACAAATGCATTATCTACGAATTCCATTTTTCCATGAAACTCTTAAAGCACCTTCATAGAAAATTACACACTGCACATGCAGTATTGAAGGTGATTGTTATGAAGAATGCCTTGCAAATAGTGGTTGATTCAATTGTTTTAAAGTAAGGATACATTTTAAAACATTAAAGGGAAAGCAGAGCTGTTCCTAACTCAGATATTTGTAACCCAGAGACTGTCTACAAAAACATTATAAACATAATTAAACCAGTGCAAATATAATGATATCTAAGTATATGAATAATATATTGCAAACAAGTCAATATGCAATGTAAAAGGGATATAAGCCTGCAAAATAATGGCACTCTCATCATTTTATTCATATACTAATGAATTCAAATATAAGAGCATTTTATATTTAGAATTTTGACATGTTCTCATAACCCAACCAAATGAAAGAAAATAATGAACACTTACTAAATCCTGAAAATATGGCATGAATATTCTGAGATCTTTGCATTCAGTGCATCAATTAATCATCATAAAAAATCTTACTAAGTAGGCACTATTACTATCCCATTTTATGTATTTATTCATGTTTAATCATTTTATTGGGGCTTATACAACTCTTATCACAATCCATACATTCATCCATTGTGTCAAGCACATTTGTACATTTGTTGCCATCATAATTTTCAATACATTTTCTTTCTGTTTGAGTCTGTGGCATCAGCTTCTCTTTTTTCCCCTCCCTCCCCCAACCTCCTTCCCTCATGAATCCTTTATAATTTATCTTTTTTTTTCATATCTTACACTGACCAATATTTCTCTTCAACCACTTTTCTGTTGTCTATCCCCCTTGGAGGGTTTTATATGTAGATCTTTGTGATCGGGTCCCTCATTTTCCCCCACCTTCGCCTTACCCTCATGGTCTGGCTACTCTCAATATTGATATGGAGGGATTCCTGGATTTCCAGTGTTTTCAGCTCTTACCTGTACCTGTGTACATACTCTGGTCTAGCTGGATTTGTAAGGTAGAATTCGGGTCATGATAGAAGGAGGAGAGGATGCATTAAAGAACTAGAGGAAAATTGTATGTTTCATCGGTGCTATACTGCACACTAACTGGCTCATCTCCCTGAGACCCTTCTGTAAGGGATGTATAACTGCCTACAGAAGGGTATTAATAAGATCTAAATATAGACATGTACTTATGTAAATATATTTATATATGATGATGGGGAAATCTATCTATGTACATATAATTATAGATTTAGGATTAAGGTAGCAGACGGACATTGGGCCTCTACTCAAGTACCCCCTCAATGCAAGGACACTCTGTTCTATTAAACTGGCATTACATGATGCTCAACTTCCTGACACAATTGCTGAAGAAAAAGCAAGTGCATAAGAAAATGTGGTGAAGAAAGCTGATGGTGACCAGCTATCAAAAGATATAGCATCTGGGGTCTTAGATGCTTGAAAATAAACAAGAGGCAATCTAGCTGAGAAGAAACAAAACCCACCTGGAAGAAGCGCACCAGCCTATGTGATCACCAGGTGTCGATAGGATAAGGTATCAGCCATCAAAGACCCAAAACAAAAAAAAAACATGTCGTTGTGAATGAGAGGGAATGCGGAGTGGAGACCCAAAGTCCATCTGTAGGCAATTATCCCCATTTTAAGTTGAAAGAAATGAGGTAGAAAAGTTACTTAACAGCATTAAGTCCTCCAACTTTGCGAAAGTTAAGTAAAATAAATCAAAAGATTACATCTGAATTCAGAGTTAGCACTTTTAATGTTTGTCCCTTCTAGTTTTGTACTGGTCTTTTTAAGATCAATTAGGCAAAATGTCACACTATATATTTTTTTCTAGATAGACCAATCAGTCTCAAAGTGTCCTCTGTGAACTGCATGTATATAGATGATGGCATATTATATTAAAAGGAAGCCTCTCAGGATAACTAACCACAGCCATAAAATCAGAACCCCAGGAAATAGAGTCTGGAAATCTAGACTGCTAAAAATACAAAACAAAACCCAGTTTAACACATTTCCCAGATGAATCCTCAAATACATGAAATATGGAAAATCTAATAAGCCTTTGAAATAGAGTGGCATACCTAACTGTCATCAGTGTTCTTGCTTCCTTAAATGTGGCTAAGGAAATCTCAATGAGCTTTTTGGTACGTTGTTAAAATTGCAAAAGCTTTGTATACAAACTCGTACAGAAAGAGTCTTCAAACACCTCAAGGAAAATTGGTACTAATTATGGCCTTTTGACAGTCTTCTAGAGTGGCACTGAACTCACCCCATAGCTCAATATTCAGCTAAACAATAGACAAATGCATAAGGGAACAATAAAACTAATGAGATAAATATAGCTTAGAATAATCGACTATTCAAGATCAAAAGGACAGTGTTTACACAAAGACAAAGTGCATAAGGATTGAGAAAGGAGGAATGGAAAAAGAGCTGGTGGTCTGAAATGAAAACTCTTCTATCACGTTTACAATATGAAATTAGAAATAAAAAGGAATACAAGGAGGAAATGGGATGTGCTATTACATTTACAGGATTTCAACCAATGAGATGAAACAAAATATATAAATTGTTCAAAGTAAAACTGATTATATAGTCTAAAACTTTTGCACAATCCACAAGAAAATATAGAATTTTCCTTAAACTATTAGCTAGGTGATAGAAAGATAGATAGATAATTAGATGCCATCCAAGAGACAAAGCAACACTATGTACAACGGGATGAAACATCCAACATTTTCTGTGCCATCCTCATAATTGTTCTTATGTTTAAATACATTGTTATAGTCACTGCACAAATCCATGTTGCCAAAGACCTTCTTTTTCCCTGTCCTATTCTAACGTTTGATGTCCTTCTCCAGGGATTGGGCTCTCCTTACAATGTACTCAATGTATGTGAGAAGAAGGCTTGCCATCCTTGCTTTTAAGGACCGTTGTGGTTATTCTTCTTCCAAGACATATTTATTTGTTCGTTTGGCATTCCATGGTACTTTCAATATTCTTCACAGACACCATAATTCAAATGCATCAATTCTTATTTGATCTTCTTTATTCAATGTCCAAATTTCACATGCATTTGAGTCCATTAAAAATACCATGACCTAGTCCTCCATGTAACATCCTTGCTTTCCACCACTTTAAAAAGGTCTAGTGCATTGGTCAAACAGAAGGCTCAAGGAACTGATAGACTATCAATTAAAATGTTTCCACACCAAATGAAGCACTGGAATATATGTGCACTTACTCATTTATTCCAGGAAATTTGGAAGACAGTTACTTGGCTAAATAACTAGAAGAGATCCATATTTTCACCCATCCCAATGAAAGGTGAGTGAATGAACAGAATCCTCAAATTATAGAACCCTATAATTGATATGATTTTATCACATGAAGTAAAATTTTGCTGAAAATCATCTGACAACTGTTTCAGCAGTTCATTGACAGAGAGCTTCCAGAGGTTCAGGTTGGACTCAGAAAGGATCTAGAACAAAGGGTATCATATTGATGTTAGATGGATCTTGGCTGAAAGTAGAAGATCCTAGAATGATGCTTACTTGTGGTTTATCAGCTGTGCAAAGGCATTCACTGTGTGGATCATGACAAACTATGGATAACCTTGAGCAGATTCATTATGCTCATGACAAATTTGTACCTAGATCAAGAGGAAGTTGTACAAAAAGAACAAGGGAATACTATATAATTTAAAATCAGGAAAGGTCTGTGTCAGAATTATAGTATAGGATCATATTTACCCAATCTGTATGCTGAGAAAATAATCAGAGAAGCTGTATTGTGTGATGAAAAATGTGACTTTAGGATTGGAGGAAGCCTTATTAACAACTTTCAATATCCAGATGACACAACCGTGCTTGGTGAAAGCGAGGGGAACTTGAAGCACTTACTGATGAAGATAAAAGATTATAGCCTTCACTGTGGATTATTACTCAATGTAAAGAAGTCCAAATCCTCACAACTAGACCATGATGCAATATCATTATAATGGAGAAAATATAGAAATCATCAAAGATATTTTTTCTTGTGTGGATACAAAGTCAATGATCATGAAGTAGCAGTCAAGATCAGAAGACCCATTTCATTGGGCAAGTCTGCGGCATATGGCCTATTTCCAGTGTTAAAAAGCAGGGAGTTTACTTTGAGGACTTTGGTACCTGTGACCTAACCTTTGATATTTTCTATTGCCTTGTATGCATGTGAAAATTGGACAAAGAATAAAGAAGACTGGATAAGAATTACTGAATTTGCATTGCAGTTCTGGTAAGGATTTACAAACAAACAAACAAATCTGTCTTGGAAGAAGTACATCAGAATGTTTCTTATAGGCAAGGATGGCTAGACTTCATCTCAAGTATTTTGCACGTGTTGTCAGGCGAGACCAGTTACTGGAGAAGGATATCATATTTGGTAAAATAGAGGGGCAGCTAAAAATATGAAGGCCCTCAACAAGATATATTGGCACAGTGGCTGCAACAATGGTCTCAATCATAGGAACAATTTTGGGGATGGCACAGGACCAAGTAGAGTTTCTTTCTATAATGCATGGTGTCACTATGGGTCAGAACTGACTCAATGGAACCTCAAAACCTAATGATGGGCCTGCTATTAGACACATACATCTATATCAATACAATATAAGAAATATATATAAAATGTCATGTCAAAAAAGGACTTAACTGACATCAAAAAATCAACTTCTCAATCAAAAATAAGGAAATAAAAATATTTGCCACAGTAGACACTTCATTTTAAATCAAATAAACTAAGATGATTTCTTCCCACCCTCATATTTTTGTACTTGTTCTAGCACAATATCAATAACCCTTCTATTAATTCTCAGAATTTATTGAGTGGAGACATAAAAGAGTTTCACATTTTAAAATATATATTTAAATTCTTTGAATAAAAAACAAATTATTTGGACCTGTGTCTAGGGCACCACTCTAAATATTTTTTATGAATGAAACATGAAAAGAAAAAAAATTAAAATATCTTCATTTTGAAACAGAATACATTTTATTTGAGGTAGTTCAAGGAATTAATTAATATGGCCCTTCTAGCCATAAGCCTTTATCCCTGTCGTTGGACAAAGATATCATTTTGAAGACTAATTTATACCTGACTCAAGCCACAGTATTTTTTATTTTTCTCATATGCATGTGATAGCTGAGAAATAAACAATGAAAAATCAAGCAGAATTGATGCATTTAACTTATACTTTGGGCAAAGACGATCGAGAGTTCCATGAATTGCCAGAACACAAACACATGTGCCAAGGACACACAGGCTTCTTAGACGACAGGATGGCAAGACCTCATCTCACATGCAGTTGTGTTGTCAGAAAGATCAGTCCATGATTGGGAGAGGATCGGAGAAAACGAGGAAGACCTTCAATGAGATGGATTAATGCAGTGACGTCCACAGTGAACTCAGACATAAAAACAATCGTGTAGATGGTAGAACACCGAGCAACGTTTCATTCGGTTACAGACGTTGTCACTGTTAGTCAGAACCTAACAATCGCAGCAGGCCTGTGGGTATGGGTGCTTTTGCAAATAAGAGGACTATGATGTGAATGAGACAGAGTTTGGGGCATTACACCTTGAGTTCCCACCTTACTAAAAGGGTAGGACTCATGTGAGCATCTTTGGTTTCCTTGGGGATGTGGTTTGAAGTCAATTTGGAATCTGTGTTAAAATAAGAACTTTCTGCTTTAAGCCGTTGCCTCATTAGGCAAATAACCAGATTCCTGTTTAATTAAGAAAGTAGGACTTGTGGGGTCACATAACCCCAGAGCTGAGCTGACCTGTTTACCATATGCAGTGAGGAAGATCATGTCCTTTTGATGTCACACAGCTGAAAATACACTGTCCGCCTAAATGAGCATCCTCTTCCCTCAGCCTGAGCATGTATAGAAAGGTAGGTCTTTTGCTGAATGAGCATGACAAACACCAGTCAGATGCAAAATACCTCCCTCACACCTCCTGGCCCAGTACTTGGCAGCCAACTTGGCAGTTTCTCCTTTGCTTGGCCAAGCATGTAAGACTTCCTTCTTTAGTTTGGGGCTAATTTGCCTCTCTTTGGCTGTGTTTAGAAGATCTTTGGCAAAGTTTGTTTTTTCTTTCTTGTGTATGGTTTACCTCCACCTGACCTCTAGTTCTTGAAACTTGAGTCACAAGCCTATCACCAAGCCTGTTTGCCAGCTTCCACAATAGTCTGACCTCCCAATTTGACATGAGTGAGAAGAATCCTCCCGAGTGACGTCTGAACCATCAATCTGGGACTTAGCAACAGTCACAACCAGGTGAACTATTTTGGTCCACGGTTATTGAGTTCTATGAGAAGTTGCAGCCAATCGCAAGGCCCTGGGGCAGAGAGGCTGAAAGAGGACGAGGCTTTGTACTTCTGCAAAGCTATCAGTGTTGGACACACACAAAGGCAGTTCCAGAATGTTCTTAGAGCCACTATGAATCAGAATGGACTCAATGGCAGTGAGTTTGTTTCCTTTGGGGGAGGGGGGGGAAGCACAGTACTGAGTGCACGAGTGGCATTTTATATCAAGGATGATGGAATGATATAGCAGTTTGGAAATGTTGGACATTTGGAACATCTTTAACCTCCACCTCATAGAAATGAGCCTTGTACTGATCCTCCTAAAGAAATTATACTTGTAACTAGTAACTTTCCCAATCAACTGTTTCCCATCCTTTTATATTTCTCTATTAATACTCAGACTCACAGGTACATATGCAATTAATAATCCCTGGGGAAATGCTATGGAGGCCACATCTGACCTCCTTTTCTAATCAACAAAGAAGAAAAATCCAACTTAGCTGATAACAAGTTGCAGATCATCAGACATGTCTTCACCCTCAATCCTTTCTTTACCCTAGTCTGATACAAACCATTCTTCCCATGGTTTTCTACTTCTCTACTGGAGTCAGTATTTCACTGCAATGGCTACACTGAAACCACAATTCTTTGCTGAATTTGATAATACACTGTAATGTCGACACAGAACTCACAAACCTTATTCATAATTATGGGGCTTCTTAGGAAAGCTACCCCTTTCTCTCACTGCCATGAATTTGATTCCAACTGATAGCAAGCTTCTGGGATAGAGAAGAATTTCCCCGACCATTTCTGAGACTATAAACCTTTACAGGAACAGAAAGTTGTATGTCTTTTCTTTGGTTTTGGGCTGCTGACCTTGTGGATCTCAGCCCATTAAGTAACCCAGGAGCTGTTAACAGGTTACAAAACTCCAGGATGATAAAACATTAAGAACATAGTTTTAGGTCCACAGCAGCAACTCTCTTAAGTCATCAGCAAAATCTCTCCCTCACACTCAGCTTTTCAATTGATAAGTCTCTTGATCTCTGTTTCCTTGGGCCAGGGATACTGCAGGCTGCTCTGTCACACCACCTCATGGTCTCTGTAGCATGATCATGCTTAGGCTCATCCTCTCGTGGATCCTCTGGTACTACTTCTGACAGATATCTAACATGTGTTCTGCTAGTGACTGTCTGTCTTGATGGTCTCAAGAATTTCTCTTTCTGCTTCTAAAAAAGATTGTCTTATACGCAGTGGAATGGCAAAACTGATCAGTCCCTGATAGCAGTGCTCCGCACACCTTGCTTGCACCATCACATTTTATCATTTGATGAAAGTCATAAGGAAATGGAGAGAGGATGATCCATATTTCAGCAATTGCACTTCACCCACCTGTGTTAGGCGTGTTTCTCTACAGAAGTCAAAACAGTCACACACATATATACATATATGTACATAAGAATGTATTAAACTTTATATTAAGAGGCTCACACAGATGGAAACAGGTAAGTCCAGTCCATAAATCTGATGTTAAGCTGGAGGCTTTTCTTGACTCACATAGCTGTTAAGGCCGATGAACATGCTAGCACGGAGGTGAACAAGGATGCAGAAGACCATGACTGGTGGGGACAGAGGATGATGAATCAAGTCAATAGGTGATGTGTTAGGTTGTGATGGCTAGCAGGACTGGCAGGTAATGTGGCCAGCTATTGTTTTAAGTCCAAAGCAATAGAGGTCAATTAGCCAGATACAAGATCCAAGTCACTAAGAGATTAAGCTCTCCATAGTGTCTACTAGTGGTTAGACATTGGATTATGTTTCCCAAGGTAAGTAGTTTGAAATCTCTTTGAAAGAGAAAAATGGGCACCTTGTGATCACACAGGCTGGTGTGCTTCTTCCATGGGTTTTGTTGCTTCTGAGGTGCCAAAGGAATCAGGTATAAGGCATCATCAAAAAAAAAATCTTACCATAGTGAATGAAGGGGGAAGTGCAGAGTGGAGACCCAAAGCCATTTGTCTGCCACTGGAGATCCCCTCACAAAGGGGTCTTGGGTAGGAGATGAGTCAGTCAGGGTGCGATGTAGCACCAATGAAGAATACAGCTTTTCCCCAGATCCTGAATGCTTCCTCCCCACAACTACCATGATCCGAATTCTACCTTGCAAGTCTGGATAGAGCAGAGGTTGTACACTGGTTCATATAGGAGCTGGAGGCACAGGGAATTCAGGGTGGATGATACCTTCAGGACCAGGGATGTCAGTGGCGATACTGGGAGCGTAGAGGGTGAGTGGGTTGGAAAGAGGTAACTGATTACAATGATCTACATGTGACCTCCTCCCTGGGTGACGGACAACAGAGAAGGGGGTGAAGGGAGACGCTGGATAGGGCAAGATATGACAAAATAATAATCTATAAATTATCAAGGGCTCGTGAGGGAGGGGGTAGCGGGGAGGGAGGGGAGAAAAAAGGACCTGATGCAGAGGACTTAAGTAGAGAGCAAATGCTTTGAAAATGATTAGGGCAAAGAACAGATGTGCTTTATACAATTGATGTATGTATATGTATGGATTGTGATAAGAGTTGTATTAGCCCCTAATAAAATGTTTTTAAAAAGAGAGAGAGAAAAATGGGGCTTTCTTTAGTTCCATAGAGTTAAAGTCAGGGTAATTCACAAGGGAAGTTCTACCTTGTTCTACAGGGTCACTATGGGATGGCATCCACTCAGTAGTGCAGAGAGGCTATACTTACATGGAACTTCCCTATAATTGCACTCCATTGTAATCTTGCAAGTGCTTGGTTGCTCATACAAAATCCTATTACTGAGTTGGTTACACTGTTAGATCATGTCATGAGGATTACCAGACTCTAGCTGACAAAAGACTGGCTTAGCAAAAGTGAAACAGAACTTAACCACCACACCACACTAAATTAATTTGAAATTTGACCTAAAAGAGATTGGATTGCACATTAGTCATTGTGTAAACATGAGAGAGGTCCTCAGTAGCAAACCTAAATATGAAGGCTATCTGTCCACATACTTTTTCTGACGATCATTATTGATGTAGCAGATGTTATTAATTAATTATGTCTTCTTATCTATTTGGGCAGACCAAAAGCTACTGAGTGATGCAGGAAACATTAAAAGATGATGGAAAGAGTAAACATAGTCACAATAACTTGTAGAAATTAAGCTGTTTCAAGAGGAATCAAGAATGAATGTTACTGAAAGTAGGATAAGTTCCACCGAAGGCACTGGCTATAAAAGATCCAGGAATTGAAGAAATACCAATTGAAATATTTAAAACTCTGATGAAATTTTTAAAGGACTCACTGGTCTATGTCAAAAAATTAGGAAGATAGCTACTTGGTCATTTGACTGGAAAAGATACACATTTGTATGATTCCAAAGTATAATGAATTAACATAAGTTCAAATTATAGTAAAATATCATAAAGATATAAAAATTATCATAAATATCAAAAAATATTGAAAATAGATCAAGCATATGGAATAAACAAGTAATAGAGCTGAATAAAAAATTGCAAAGGGTAACTGAATAAGACAAAGGAAAATACGATAAAAATGTACAAAGACCTAAGAAAAACAAAAAAATAAGAACACACTCAATATTTAAGAATGAGAGAAATGAAGACAAAATCAAGTATAGAGCTGCAATCCTAAAAGGTTCTATGGGAAAAATATTGAATTATGCAGAAAGCATCTGAGATAGTTCAAGTTTATTGTGCCAACCGGTCGATAAACACATGTGGGGTTAATTGAAGGGTGGAGAGATAAATGGCTTGGTGAGCCTCGCCTTTGGTGTTCTCCAGTCAGTCAGACCAGGGTGCAGCTACCTTAGCCAGTTTCCTGTTTCAGCTACAAAGGTTCACTTCCAGCAAGACATCCCTGAGGAGAAGCCACATGGACATATCCAAATGCAGCCCTGAGTGCTGGAGCAGTCGTGTGGAGACCCCAGTCAGCGCTGAGATGCTTACACACTCACTGATTCAGCTTTCCTCCTGTAGTATCATTGCGTGTGTTTTGTGAGATGGAAGAGGACTTTGTGGACTGGTGTCCGACATATGGGTTAATGTTAGACTTGTGGGCTTGGGCAGCACTGGGTTGGGATGGTTTCTTGATGTGCACTTACCCTTTATATAAAACTCTCTCTTATACATGAGTTTATGTGTATTTGTTTAACTAAAGTACTCAGGCTAATACAACATCAAAAGAAGATAGAATACAAAAAAAACTATACCAAAAAGAACTCGGTGACATTCCACCATTTCAGGAGGTAGAATGTAAGCAAGAACCAATGGTGCTGAAGGAAGAAGCTCAAGCTGCACCAAAAGCATTTTCCAAAAACAAGGATCCAGGAATTGCGAAAATACCAGTTGCAAGGTCTCAATAACTTGATGAAGGATTGAAAGGACATGATGTTCAGTAAGGTCGAGGGGCAGTGAAAAAGTGGGATGGATTAACACAGAGGTTGCCAGGAGGAGCTCAAGCATAGGAACAGCTGTAAGGAGAGTATGGGATGGGGGAAGGGGTTGTTCTGCTGTCCCTAGATTGCTATGCATCAGAGCTGACCAACGGGATGGAATCTAACAACAGACTGAGCTTGAATGCATTGCTTTACTGGGTTATAAACTTAAGTTAAAATGTACATGTTAAAATACGTTGGTTAAAATAGAAAATTTTCTTTCAAAATTTTACAAGGCAGTATATTATTAACTCTAGCTCTTTGAGATAGGCTCTGTCACTCCCACCAAATGACCTTTCTCTTCCCGTTGGGTTTGATTGGATTTTGTAATAAAGATGTGAGTGATTGTCAGCAAGGTTAATCATGGTTCCCATCCTGCTGGGGATAAAACGAGCAATCTCAGAAGTTGTAACCAGGCTTTCACCATTAGCAGGAGACTGGAGGACAACCGAGATACTTGCTCAGTGAAGCGTCCTGATCCCAGAAGCAGTTCTGACACTAGAGGAGTGATGAGAGGACCAGTCGCAGCAGATCTAAGAGCCACACATGGGACAGAGGGGTGAATGTCCCGGCCCACAGAGCAAAGAAAGCTGAGTGCTATTGAGCCAGAGGCTCAGATGTGGCTCCCAAGTCTCATGTTACCCTGTCATTTGTCTGTTCATGGTGAGATGTGGTGGTCACATTTAACGTCCTCCAGCTCCCAAGGTTGATTGCCACAAGACAGAGGTCACATACACATGCAACCTCCCTTCTTTTTTGCTTTCATGTGACACCAATTGTTTCTCCCAGGACACTGTTTTAGTGTCTGTGTTTGATAATTCTTTGCACTCTGCACACACATGCACTGAAAAGACTCATAATTAAGAGGTTTATTAGGGAGGGGAGCAGGTTACATTTCAGGTGAGAAATATTCAGGATACAGTTATTCCATCAGGACACTTTCTTCTTGCCCCTGATCACAAGACGATCTGTCACTCTGGCCCTCAGTCACATGGCCTAGCCTTGACCCTTCTCAGGCAACGCTACACAGCTCATTTAGAATTTCTGATAAATTCTCTAGATCAGACCACTCTTCTGTAAGCCTCAACCCAGAGTCATTCAAGTTCAGCTTAATGGGTCAGCAATACCCAGCTCTGTCATTTAAGTGCCAGTGGCTCCCACATCTCATGTTAATTTGCCATTTATCTGTTCTCTGATGTGCTGTCCATAACTGTTCTGGCTGTAAGCTGTACAGGGCAGTAACAAATGCTCTCCGCAGTTAGACTACGTCTGGAGCTCTGAGTGGCCACTTACATTAGGGAGAAAGTAGTCAGGATGGAAGGAGTCTTGAGGGACAAGTTCTTCTATTTCCCCAATGAATAGTTTCAGCTTTATTTCAGGAATTACTTCAGCATTTGTTGTTTGTTGATGATTATGTAGGTTTTTTAATTTTTAGTGCTGATTTCATCATTTCCTCCAGCTTTATTTCTTGTTTTTTGATATTTACCTTGTTTCGATTCATTTCTTTTCTTTTATTCTTCTTCATAAAATCATGTAATTGGAGTGACAGTGTTTAAATAGCTATGATAATAAAATCTTCTTCAAGTGATTTTAAAATTATAAATATGCAAAAGCAAACCTTCCTGTTTAATATGTAAGAAGAAACTTCACCAGACAGCATATTTGGACTTGATTCTTCTGAATATATGTATCATCACCTATCCCCTGTAATCTATTCAGTATTTTATTTCTTAATCTTTTTAAATGACTAAATTTTAGGGATGATATCCAGAAGTTTGTTTGTTTTCCAGCCTAAGTAGAATTGATAAACTTGCTGGTAATAATTTTATTGTTAAACGCTACCAAGCAATTTCCAACTCATAGCAGCTCTGTGTACAGCTCAATAAAGTACAGCCTGGCCTGCACATCCTCATAAAAACCAGAAGCATGGTCAAATAAAAGTGATGTATATACTTATTTATATTTATTGTCTTTTCCAGTATGCAATCTACATGAAAACGTTTGACAAAAACACTGATGAGAACTTTTCAGAAGAAGACAGTTTCATTTAAGTTTTTCGGATTGTCTCAGGCTACTCTGTTGGAAAAAATGACTAGTCATATTCTGAATTAGTGATCAAATAGCTGAATGACTTTGAGATAGTCCTATTAAGTGTGGTTTTTGAAGAATGAAATTCTGCCACTCATGATGGAAGTCAGTTTTACCTAGAAGTACATGCAAAAAACACGTGTGTCATTACAGGAAAATAGCAATGAAGACTTTGAATAATTCACATAAGAACAATTCATTCTTACTTCATGCCCTGCTCGATATGCTCCCTCAGGATGAGACCACAGAAGATATAGAATCTATAGCAAAATGTAATGAAGAAATTTGATGGTTCCAGCTATCATGTGAAATAGAGTCTATGCGATATGATTCTATATATCAAAGATCCCTTAAACTCTACAAGTGGAGTGTTGGAAGCAATAGGGGAATATGGCAGGGTGGCAGGATACAAAATCAACAAACAAAAGTCTATTGGACTGCTGTACACATTAGACAAGACCACAGATGAGATGATTAAAAAGGTAGTACCCTATGCAATAGCCAAGCACAAATTGAAATACCTAGGGATATACCTGACTGAAAAAAAAAATGAAAGATTTGTATGAGGAAAATTATAAAACACTACTTCAAGAAATCAAGAGTGACCTCAACAAATGGAGGAATATCCCATGCTCGTGGATTGGCAGACTGAATATAGTAAAGATGGCAGTTCTGCCCAAGGCACTCTATAAGTTCAATGCTATCCCAATATGAATAACACCATTCTTCTTCAAAGAATTGGAAAAACAGATTACCAAATTCATATGGACAGGGAAGAAGCCCAGAATTAGCAGAGAACTCCTCAAGAAGAAGGACAAAGTGGGAGGGCTTGCTCTACCTGATTTTAGCATGTATTATATGGCCACAGGAGTCAAAACAGTGTGGTACTGGCATAATGACAGATATTCAGACCAATGGAAAAGAGCTAAAGACCCAGAAATTAAAACATCAGCATACAGGCAACTGATCTTTGATAAGGGCCCCAAGAATATCAAATGGGAAGCAGATGCCGTCTTCAATAAATGGTGCTGGAAAAAATGGATATCCACCTGCAGAAAAAATGAAGCAAGAACCTTCCCTCACTCCATGCACAAGAATAAAATAAAGGTGGATCACAGAACTTGAGATAAAACCCCAAACAATTAGAGCAATTAATGAGGGAATTGGGACAAACCTGACAACCTTGGCACAGGGAATACATAGGCTATCAGAAACAGGGAAGGATACAAACACAGAGGAGTCACAAATAGACAAGTGGGATATACTGAAGAGAAGACACCTGTATACACCAAAAGAATTCACCAAGGGAGTAATAAGAGAGTCCACAAACTGGGAAAATATCTTTAGCAATGACACATCAGACAAAGGCCTCATTCCTAAAATCTACAATACTTTGCAAGCTTATAATATGAAAAAAACTAATTGCCCACTGAGGTGGCGGGCAAAGCACCTGAACAGAAGTTTCACAGAATCTGAAATTCGAATGGCCAATAAACATATGAGAAAATGTTCCAGATCATTAGCCAAAAGAGAAATGCAAATCAAAACAACTATGAGATACCACTTAACGCCCCCAAAGATAGCCCAATTCAAAAAGTCAGAAAGCAACAAGTGTTGTAGGGGCTATGGGGAGACAGGAACTCTCATCCACTGCTGGTGGGACTGTAAGTACATACAGCCACTATGGAAATCAATCTGGCGATACTTAAAACAGATGGAAATGGAGTTACAATATTACCCAGCAATCCCCCTACTGGGCATATACCCAGAAGAGGCAAGAAACAAACCACGTCCAGACATCTGTGCTCCAATATTCATTGCGGCACAGTTCACAATCACAAGGAGTTGAAAACAACCCAAATTCCCATCAACAGATGAATGGGACATACATACAATGGAGTACTATGCATCGCTAAAAAGCAGTGATGAACGCATGAAGCATATCGCCCATTGCAAGAACTGGAGGAAAGTATGCTAAGTGAAGTAAGGCAAACACAAAAGGACAAGTATAGCATGAGTCTGCTAGTGTAAGTTTACACACCAACACACACACACGCGCGCGCGCGCACGAGAGAGAGAGAGAGAGAGAGAGAGAACAGAAAGGTAAGCGCAAAAGAGGCACAGGGAAAAAGAAACTGTATACAAACAATCCAGGGGTGAGGTGGTCCAAGTAGAACGGCAAGGGGCTAGACCAAACCCAGGGATACATATGGCAGCCAAATTAAAAAGGGAGTGGAGGGAGGAAAGAGGAAATAGAAAAAAAATGATGTGTGATGGGGGAATAGGGCACTGACCCATCTAAGAGGAGGTTATTGTTTGTGTCTCCACAGAGAAAGAGGGACTAGATATTAAGCCAGTGTCAGACGAATGCAGTACTCTGACAAAGAGCGGGGAGCCAGTGGAGGGGTCTGAGGTTTCGCACCCCATACCAGCTACGTGGACAACTGTCCCTCACCAAAGAAGAATTTACTTGAGAGGATGGCACTGAAGCTGTAGCTAAGGGAGAGGGGCATGTCTGCTCAGAGCAAATGGGAGGAAATGAAGGGGGAGGGAGAGACAGTGGAGCACATCCTGACCCATCAGGCCTGAAGCATGATATCCCCGCTCTGAACAGCCAAGGGACAGAGTGGATGATATGGTTGATCCCACTATGAGACATGCCATCCCTTGATGGCCCAGGGCCCT
Organism: Tenrec ecaudatus; assembly: GCF_050624435.1. NCBI lineage: Eukaryota > Metazoa > Chordata > Mammalia > Afrosoricida > Tenrecidae > Tenrec > Tenrec ecaudatus. The sequence continues at coordinate 241,203,230 of NC_134531.1, forward strand.
AAGGGGACAGCACTGGAGACTCAGTGTGGGAACTGGACCAGCCTGACCCTGTTACACCCAAGGCAAGCCACTAAAAGCATAGGGAGAGCAACCATGGGAGCAGAGCAGGGAGCCCCGAGAGAATACAAAGGACAGACTCTGGGGCCAGAGCTTGGTACCCCATGGGACCTGACTGAAGGACACACCTTGAGGTCAAAAATCAGACCTTGATCAATTTCCAGGTTTTTCTTTCTTCCTAAATTTTTTTTCTTTTAATTAATTTATTCTTCTATGAGTAATTGGTTTCCTTTTTTGTTGTCATCGCTGTGTTCACACCCATCGCCTATCTTGCTATGACTTGATTTTTGGTGCATATTATTATCTCTACAGACCTATCCAGATAAGATAGACTGGATGAATAGTCTGGAGGAGAAAACAATGGGAGCAATGGTTCTGGGGGGACATGGGAGATGGGGAGGAGGGGGTACAGAGGTGGTGCTGACAAACCAAGGGACAAGGGAGCAACAAGTGATCCAAAATCTATGGCAAGGAGGGTGTGAGAGGCCTGGTAGGGATTCAGAAAGGGCAAGATAACCGAGAGAAATTACTGAAACCCAAATGAAGGCTGAGCATGGTAGTGGAACAAGAAGAAAGTAAAAGGAAATAGAGGAAAGAACTAAGTGACAAAGGGTGTTTGCAGGGGTCTAAAGACTGGAATGTACATATATAAATATATTTATATGAGTGTGGGGAAACAGATCTATGTGCATATATTTATAGGTCTAGTATTAAGGCCGCAGATGGACATTTGGCCTCCACTCAAGCACTTACTCAATGCAAGAACATGTTGTTTTATTAAATTAGCATCCCAGGATGCACACCTTCCCGACATGATTGCTGGAGAAAAATATGTTCATAAGCAAATGAGGTGAAGAAAGCTGATAGTGCCCGGTTATCAAAAGATATAACATCTGGGATCTTAAAGGCTTGAAGATAAACAAGCAGCCATCCAGCTGAGAATAAAAGCCCACATGGAAGAAGCAAACCAGCCTGTCTGACCATGAGGTGTAGAAGGGACCAGTTATCAGATATAAGAAAAATACTAAAAATCTTATCAGTGGGTGCCCACCTTCCTGATACGATCAATGAAGACAAACGTGTGCATAAGCAAATGTGGTGAAGGAAGCTGATGGTGCCCAGCTATCAAAAGATATACCATCTAGGGTCTTAATGGCTCGAAGATAAACAAGTGGCCATCTAGTTCAGAAGCAACAAAGCCTACATGGAAGGAACACACCAACCTGTGTGACCACGAGTTGTCGAAGGGATCAGGTCTCAAGCATCAAGGAACAAAAAATCATATCATTGAATATGTGGGTGAGTGCAGAGTGGAAACTCAAAGCCCATTGGTAGGCAACCAGACACCCCCTTACTGAAGGGTTGTGGGGAGGAGATGAGCCAGTCAGGGTGCAGTGTAGCAACAGATGAAACATATAACTTTCTTCTAGTTCTTAAGTGCTTCCTCCCCCCACTATCAGGATCCCAATTCTACCTTACAAATCTGGCTAGACCATAGTATGTACATACGTACAGATAGCAACTGGAAATACAGGGAATCTAGGACAGATGACTTCTTCAGGACCAGTGGTGAGAGTAGAGATGCCTAGAGGGTGGAGAGAATGCGGGGTAGAAATGGGGAACTGATTACAAGAATCTATATATAGCCTTCTCCCTGGGAGATGGACAGCAGAGAAAAAGGCAGGGCAAGACATTGGACTGTGTAACATATGACAAAATAATAATTTATGATTTATGAAGGGTTCATGAGATACGGGGGAGTGGGAAGGGAGGGTGAAATGAGTAGCAGATATTAAGGGGTCAAATAGAAGGCAAATGTTTTGAGAATGATGATGGTAACAAATGTACATATGTTTGACACAGTGGATGGATGGATGGATTGTGATAAGAATTGTATGAGCCCCCAGTAAACTGATTTAAAAAATAGAGTCTGGGATATTAAAGGCTTGTTTCAAATAAGCAATCATCTAAGTGAGATTTCAACTAAGTCCACATGGAAGAAGCATACCAACATCATTGACAGAAGGATTAAAAATCATATAATCTGAAGTCAAAGGAGAGGAATAGTATCAGAGCCTAAATTGGCTATGGATGACTGTGGATGCTCACGATTCATTTAAGGGGTCTGTATAGGAAATAAGACTCTGGTGATTTCCCTCTATCCATAGTAGAGGGATAGGAGGAAAGTGGTTAGCAAACAGAGTGCTTTGGGGAGATGACTATAGAAGGTCAAAATAAAAAACCTGGCTTGAATGCTTAAAACCTTGCCAGTTGATCTGGTTTTCAGCATTGTCTGTATTTTGTTGGTTTTTTTTGTTTGTTCAGATTCAGGTTTATCTGAATGTGTTATGTCACTGGGGGTCAACCTCATGAATTTTTGCTATATGTTTTTCTGTTCGTCAGTAGATAAAACTCAGGATGGATTAACCTATAGGGACATTAAATAGAATTTAGGTTTCTGGGGGTGGGGTATAGTGGGGAACGATGAAATAGGGGACTGACATTAAGGAGTTTAAGAAGGAAAAGAATGTTTGCAAATGGATGGTGGCAACAAGTGAACAATCGTGATTTCTGTGATTGAACTACAAAATTATATGATATCCATATTAACTCCCAATGAAATAGTTTAAATAAAAATGTACAAGAATAGAAATAGTTTGTAGCTTAATCATATTTGGGGCAAAAGTATGCAATGGTAAATTAAAAATGCTTGGAAGGAGAGAAAAGTACAGAGAACATTTGTTTGGCTCATACACTCGTGTGGTGTCAGAATATTTTATTATTAATATATATATTCTTCTAGCAAATACATCATGTGCATCTAGTCCAAGAAATAATGAGTGGCATAATGGCAACGTGGGATAAATATAATTCTTGAAAATGAGCCAACTTTGATGGAGAAAGCAGAGAAAATAAGGAAATAATATTATTGGTGGTTGGTATATTTTTAATATAAATTAATCACAATAAAAATTTAGTTAATACAAAAAACTGTCCATAAATATTAACATAAAGGACTTAGCATTTGCAAAATTAAAACCTTAGCAATGGAAAAGACAATTACAATAAACTTAAAATTCAAGAAGAGGAAGATCAGATGTATAGGACTTTGTATTAAACATACGTAGATATTAAAAGTAAATATTTATTATTGCAGAAAAAGATATTTTATCAACAGAAATACAATTACTGTGAAATAATAATGCAGGAAAAGGAAGATCAATTTAAAAGCTGTTGTATAATACTAAGAAAAAACTGTAAACTGTTCAATAGTAATTCACAGTACAGATTTTCAAAACTAAATTTGGCAATGCTTCAAAGAATTATTCAGAATACTCACTAGAGGAAGGAATGTCATAAAATTCATGCATCCTAGAGCTGACAACTTATATAATCTTACTTTTGCAAGAATTTCCTGACCACTGAATTATTCAAATAACTTGTCTTAACAATTGCTTTTAAGCAGTGCATTGATCATTTTGTGACATTACAATAATTATGCTTTATACAGAAATACAACCACTCATCTGTTAGCTCGTCACACTGTGGTAGCTTATATCTTGCTTTAATGCTGGAAATTAAGCCACCAGCAATTCAAATGTGTGATCACCAGAATCAGCCATGGTGAAAGGTTTCAGCAGAGCTTTAAGACAAACAAGGACAGATATGATGATCTAATCCTTATAGAAATAGTCAGTGAACATCTATGAATAATATGTAACATTCTCTGGTATAATACTAAAGTATCTCGTGTTGGAAAGCATTCAATATACTAATAAGAAAGAATGGTATGTTAGTCTGAGTACTATAGAGAAACAAATCCACAGAAACACATATGTACAAGAGAGAGTCTTATATAAAGGATAAGTGCACATCAAGAAAACATCCCAACCCAGCGCTGCCCAAGCCCACAAGTCTCACATTAGCCCGTATGTCCTACACTGATCCACAAAGTACTCCTCCTCACAAAATGCATACAATGAAGCCAACTGCAGGAGTAAAGCCGAATCAGTGAGTGTGTAAGCATCTCAGCATTGCAGGGGTCTCCACATGGCTGCTCCAGCACACAGGGCTGTATCGGGATAGGTACATGTGACTTCTCCTCAGGGATCTTGCAGGAAGTGAGCCTTGCCAGCTGAAGCAGGGAACTGGCTAAGGCAGCTGCACCCTGGTCTGACCATTACACAGCAAGAGACCCAAGAACTAGAAAGGCGAAGTTCACTAAGCCATTTATCCCTCTACCCTTCAATTAACCCCACGTGTGTTTATCAGCCAGGATGGCACAATAAACCCGAACTATATTAATCCACCCCTTGCCAACTTGGCTCCTGTACATAATTCTTTAGCCTCATAATTATGATTAAGTAACACCTACACCTTAATCCTATAATCCTGAGAATATGTTCCCCCACCTATATAAGTTTGTAAACCAACCACTTCATGTCTTTATCTCCCAATTTTGGGTATCCAACTTATAAACTGCCCACTTACATCAACCCCGTGCTCTGAGGAGACAATCATATTTATCTATATGAATCTTAATTCCAGTTGGAACCTTGTGAAGCCTGCATCCATCAGCAAAATAAAATCCAGACAGGCCATCCATAAAGTCAGAAACAATACACACTAGTTCACAGGTTCAAAAATCTCCAGCTGGTTGGGCTCTGGTCAAATCAATGTTGGCTGCCTCACTCAGCCTCCACACAGTTCCCATTGGTTGCCTTGCCTTTAGACCATGGGCCCTCACCAATACTCAACAAGCCTAGCCCCCTCCTGCTAGGTCATGAACTTTAGACCAGTCAACCCGCTCTCATCTTCTCTTTTTCCTGTAAACCAAGTCCACAGGTGTCAGTAGCCAAGCTAAACCCATCTCTTTATTGCTGCATTTCTCCCACTTCCACTCAACTAGTAGATCCAGGTGGTCACCTAGCAAGCATCTCAGCTTTCCCACAGGCTCCCTTTAACATTCAGTCCCAGAGATGAGTTTTCTTCATGGTTCCAGACTTTTTCCAGCTTCTGACAAAGACTACTGGTTCCTGAGTACTCCTAAGCAATGGGTGGGGCATATATTTTCAAAATTTTCTTTGCAGGCATGTTCTAAACCCACCAAAAGATCAAATTGTAATGGCTAAAAGTAGGTGGGGTTATAAACTTTCTATTTTCATACTTCCCAAATTTCCCCCCAAAACAAGCAAGTAAACAGGGTGGCTTTATCTGACCTCTAGCTAGACAATGGTGAAAAACTACCATGAGGGAGGGGTCCAACAAACACCTGCTCTCCATTTTATGATTTGTTTCTCCAGTACCCCACTCCCAATGTACCATAATGTTACTCTGGGTACTTTAGAGAAACAAATCCACAGAAACTTATACATATAATAAAGAGGTTTATATAAAGGATAAGTGAATATCAAGAAAACATCCTAAACCAGTGCTGCCCAAGCCCACAACTCCATTATCCCATATGACACCAATCCACAAAGTCTTCCTTCATCTCCAAAAACAGATGCAATGACACCGACTGCAGGAGGAAAGTCAAATTAGAGAACATGTAAGTATCTCAGCGCTGGCAGACTACTCCAGCACCCAGGGATGCAAAAGGGTAGGTCCATGTGGCTTCTCCTCAGGGATGTCTTGCAAGAAGTGAGCCTTACTAGATGAAGCAGGGAACTGGCTAAAGCAGGGGCACCCTGGACTGACCATCACACTACAAGAGACCCAAGAACTCCAAAGACGAAGCTCACCGAGCCATTTATCCCTCCGCCCTTCAATTAATTGCACATGTGTTTATCAGCCAGGTTGGCACAATAAATTGGAACAACCCTATATACTCGTGTATAAGCCGAGTTTTTCAGCACAAAAAATGTGCTGAAAATTGGGGTTCGGCTTATACACAGGTCAGTGGTACCCCGGTGAGGTGTAACTTCTTGCTGGGTCCCTCCGAGGTAACGGGACCAGTGCCCGTTATCTCGCGGGTGATTGCCGTTTCTCCGCTGTTCATCCAAAGCCCCGCTGACACTGCAGGGCTTTGAATGTTTGTTTACTCACATCTAATCAATCAGAGCCGTCCTATGATGTTTATCTTTGAATAAGCCTTTTAAAGACCATGTGCAAAAGATGTGGCAGGAATGGATGTCATCTGGTCAAGCCCCACTAACAAAAGGAGGAAATCTCATGAAGCCTGACATAGAGTTAATAGCAGAGTGGGTTTGAGATGTATGGGAAGACATTCCAGAACGGATGGTACGACATGCCTTCCAGAAGTGTAGTATTAGTAATGCTATGGATGGCAGTGAAGACTGCGCTTTGTATGAAAATGACAGCAGTGATGGTGATGACGGCGATCTCAGTGAAGACAACGTCTATGATGACCTCACACCAGCTGAAGCTCTGCATTGGGATACGGATGATGATGAGGAATCCAGTTTTGGAGGATTTTAACTCTACATTTTAGCTTGGTTGCTGATTGAGTTCAGGGAATAGTACTCTTAAGGTATCTTTGTTGATACCTTATTGTTTTTGTTGAACCTATTTTCCACTAACTGTGCTGGTTTACTAATGTGAAATGACTTGTCCTTTTATTTAAAATAGATATTTAAATATATTACCCCACTGATGTCTCTATTTTTAGTAATTTTATTTTCATTTGTTTTGATGATTGAAACTCACCAATAGCTTCTAAATTTTCCACCCTAGGCTTATACTCAAGTCAATCAGTTTTTCTGATTTCCCAGGGAATAATTAGGTACCTCGACTTATTCTCGGGTTGGTTTATATTCGAGTATATATGGTATATAAAATGGCCACATCAAAGTAGAGCCAAATTTAATTACATGGTTAGAATAAACCCTTTGAGATCTTCATTTGCATGACACAAAATGAAAATCGGCAGTTGTAGTTGCCAGTTAATAATAAAAAATGGTACTTATGAAATATGAATCTCAGAAAACTAGAAGTCATCAAAGTCTAAATGAAAATCAAAGGGTCAATTCCCTATGCATTAATGCACTGATATTAAATTGAAAAGGAATGGTATTACCTTCACTGTCAAAAATAACATGTCAAGGTCTATCCTGACGTAAGATATTATCAGTGAGAGGATAATAACCATAAACCTATAAGAAATATCAGTTAATAAGACTGTTAAAGTTTAGCATCAATCACTAATATCAAAGGTGAAGAAAATGAAGATATTTTTAGTACCTTCTGCAGTTCAAAATTAATCAGATATGCAATGAAGTTGCATTGATAACTGCTGGAGATTGAAATTGGAAAGTGAGAAGCCAAGAAAGATTCATAGTTGGAAATTACAGCCTTCATGATAGTAGGGCTTCAAATTTGGTCAATGTATTCAAATTGGGAGAGACCAAATTTGTCAAATGTGATGTACTGAAATGAAAACTGCACTTAGAAAAAAAATAAAGCTTAGAACCTTAGAATGGAAGATTTGGACTAAGTGTAATAGTCCTGTCCCCCAAACCAAACGCATTCCCATGGAGTCTATGCTGATTCATAGTGACCCACTGTACGTTTCCAAGACTGTAACTGGTTATGTAAATAGAAAGCCTAGTCTTTCTCCCCCAGAGATGTTGGTGGTTTCAAAATACTGAGCATGGGGATCACAGCACAACTCATAACCACTTTACCACCAGGACTCCCCATGTGCCAGCTTAGGAGCTTATTGTTGTTAGGTGCCATAGCACCGGTTTCAATTGACAGGGACCCAATGTACAGCAGAAGGAAATACTGTGCATTCCTGCATCATCCTCAGAATTGTTATGTTTGAGCCCGTCAATGAAGTCATTCTGTCAATTCATCTCTTTGGGCGTCTTCCTCTTTCCACTGACCCTCTACCACGTCTTAGATCTTTTTCCAAAGTTTATAAGATTTCTTTTTCAGGGGCTAGGTTTGTGAAATTGGATTATCACCAGGAAAGTAAAGAACCACTTATCTATTCAACCACTGTCTCAGTAGGGCACCACTTTTTACACCTGTGCCTTTCAAGGGCCTTGGTTGCAATGGAGTGTGCTCATTGACTTTGTTTCCTAAGAGAAAAGTTACATTTCTAAAAGGGCAGTGATCAACATTTTTTTCCTATTTCAGTGTTCATGTGGATGTAGCTTTAACTGCCATGACTGACCAGGAAAAGACAGTTAGAATCGCTGGGTGAGAGAAACAATGCTACAGTTTATATGAAATATGTTGTAAGAAGAATGATTTATTCATTGAAAATAATTTTTTCAAGGTTGTTATACACATGGATGCTGCCAAATGAAATATCAGGAGTCAAATTGACTACATTCATGGAAAGAGATCATAGATAAAACCAATATGGCCAGTCAGAATAAGTTTAAGGGTTGTGCTTGGAAAATGGGCAATTGAGCATATGAAAATTTAAGTTACTACAAACTGAATTTGTACTGGGGGGAAATATCTCTTTCTTATTCCATTACGGAAATTTCCTCCCTGCCCTTTTAAATGTTGATAGAAGTCTTTTCCTTCGTACACTATACTATTATGATTTTAGCCTTACCACCTTATTAGGATTTTGTTTTTTATTGTTTTCTGCTTCATTTCCCAGATGTGAAGCACAGAAGGAGTGGATACATAATGAGAATAACTGACTCAGGGAGTTATAGGAAATGCAGGGTTGGAGGGAAAGGGGCTTTGGTGAGTAAATAATGAAGGTGGTAAGGGGGAGGGGAGCACTAGAGCTGATTGATTGCATAAGTCATGTTAAAAGTGATTTATCCAATAAGGGAGGGGGGAGTGATCCCCAAGACTGATGTGATGGATTTCTGTATCCTAATATGACTGAATAATTGAACACTTGACTTATTTAATTGTATGATATGTAAATTATGTTCCAATAAAACTGTTGGGGAAAGAAACTTTAAGTTGAAGGTGAAGAAAATTAACACAAGCCCATAAGAACTAAGGTACAACCATGAATATATCACACCTGAATTTAGAGAACATCCTAATAGATTTGATGTACTGACACTAACATGAAATTGCCAAATGAATTATGGTGTGATGTCAAAGATATCATACATGAATGAAACAAAGGGTGATTAAACATACATGAAAGTGAGAAAATCCAATTGTTAAAAAAGTCTCTGGAGCTTGCTCTTGAATATAGAGTAGCTGACGTTAAAGAGAGAAAACATAAAGTAGAACGTCAATAGAAGGTTCAAAGGGAATCTCAAGGGACAAAATAACATACATGTGAATAGGGTCGCTTTGAATTGGAATGAGCTCAATGGCAGGTGAAGAGAAAGAGATTTGAATGAAATGAGAGAAGACTTACAAATAGAAAGTTAAAGCCAGATAAAAATTGTAGCAATTTTTAAACTCTTAGAGCTGGCAAATAAAATAATATAGAGCCATATTGAGGAATTCAATGGGCAAAGTAATGAATGGCAGAGGAAGCATCAAGAGGAGATGGAAGGAATACGAAGAGTCAAGGTACTGAGATATGATTAGTTTATGTTCATACATTTCATGAAGTAGCATATGATCAAGAACTGATGGTATTAAAGGAAGACATTCAGGGAGCATTGACATCATTGGCACAAAGCACAGTTCCATAAATTGCTGTAATACCTATTGAGATATTTCAATATGCATTGAATAAGAATTATTGAAGATAAGTCTATGCATTTGATTTATGGTGCTGATGAAGAATATTGAAAGTACCACGGACTACCGAAAGAACAAAACTATCTGTCTTGGAAGAAGTACAGCCAGAAAACTCATTAAAGTCAAGGATGGTGACAATTTGTTTCCCTTACTATGAACAGATTGTCAGGAAACACCAATCCCTACAGAAGTACACCAAGCTTAGTAAAGTAGAGGGGCAACAAAATATAGGAAGACCAACAGAGTCATTACAATAATGGGCTCAAACTTTGTTTGAGCAAAAATTATGGGATGGAGCGAGGCTGGATGGTTTTGTGTTCTGGTGTACACAGGGTCACTTATGAGCTAGAACGGACTTTCCAGTACTTAACAACAATAACTTTCTGTCTCTCTGAGTTTAAATATCCATTGAAGTTTCTATACCAAACTCATGGACACAATTAATGAGTGAAATATTTATTAAGGAAGTCTACAAGTTGTATTGCCAGTGGGAAATGATCTGGGTAGAGTTTTTCATCAGGACTACTCCAACATTCTTTGGGGTTTGCTAATAAATGCTCATTGGGCATGCCACTCCATGGTAAGCCTCAACCCAAAGACATTCTGGTCACATTCGGTGGGTCGGCAACCTCAGCTACCTGTAGGTCCAGAGACATTCCGCTGCAGGAAACCTCAGTCTAAAGGCACTCAACTCTACTTCCATGCGTCAGCAAGCCCAGATTCCTCAATCAAGTGTCCAAGGGTACCTCACACCACAACCCAGCCTCCTGCTCAAAGCACGCAGCTTTATTTGCACTGCAGTTGGGAAGTCCAGTACTCTGTTGTATGTTCTGGCTCCTGGTTTGTTGCTGCTTCCCCAATATTATGCCTGTCTTCTGGATCCAAGACTGTATTCTGCAAGGATCCAGGGCACTGAGACACACTCTACTTATGATTACTTTTGGTAATGGGATCTCTACTTTTGTGTTCAGAGTCTTCATTTTATATGTAGCAGGATGGCACTCCAGGGAATCCTGTTCACAATTACTCACAGGTGAATCTTATCAGTATCTCCCATTACCTTCTTACCAGACCTATGCCAGAAATAGTTGCTCGGTAGGAGTTACAGACTTAGACTATAAGAGTCACAATAAATAATTCACCAACCCTACACCAGTAATGAAGCTCTTCCATCTATTATCCCAAGCCTTAGTTTCACACAACTATTCTTCCACTGTAGATTATAACATCCAAAATCAAATAAACTCTTCCAGTTCTTGCTGGTTGTGGCAATAGAAGTCTTTTTCTGCAAACCCATCTTCTCTAAATTTTCTTAGCAATTTTGCCATAATGTATTTTTCTTTAAGCAATATCTTTCTCTTAAAATGCCTGGACTGATTTTTCTCCTTCATTTTATGCTACTAGATACATACTGGTTTGTAGTTTTCTTTAGATTAAGATAATTCGGAACAAGGTTACATGTGATCTTTTGGAAAGTCCTTGGCTAAGAATCCTTTGTTGCCAGATTGCTTTTAGTGAATACCATGTAATGAGGTGAAATTATGAATATGTTCTGTGATAAACCCTTTTATTTACCTACTAAGAATCAATTCTCAACTGTTAAAGCCCTCATTGCTTGTCTTGTTTTGTTTTTCCTAAGTAATAGCATATATCTTCTTCCTTTAAATAAGAGTGAGTTAGAACATTCTGGCCAGTAAATCAAGGAGATTGTAGGGATTTGTTTAATAAGTGATAGAATATCATCTTTTCTCATCTTCTTTTTTCCTACCTACCAGGTACTAGGAAGATGAAGTCACTGATTTACAATAATGAGTCTAAAAGCATAAGGAGAGACTAATCTAATGTGAGCTGAGTAGAAAATAGAAGAAGTCTATGAGCTCTTGTACAACAGAGATGACACTCTTCTACTGGCAATCTCTAGCACAGGTTTTCAGATGAGAGGACCACTTTTTTAGATTTAAAAGCTATTCTAGCTCAATGAAAATGGGGTGAAATGAGCTTCTAACTGATATATTCTCCTCTAGGAATTGGTTTCCTTCTAATTAATAAATGAAATTTTAATTTAAAAGTGAGCTACCAGGTCCACACTAACCTATCACAGCATTGCTGGTTGCAATGCTTAAGCCCAGGCAACAACAGCACTATGAATTTATGCTGAGAAAACTAAACTTTTCGCCTCAGTTCCTATCAATAATTTCAATACTTTCAAATAGCGACAACAAAATCCAATGTTTTCTTATTTCAAGCTGTACTGCCTTTTTATCTTGACACATATGGAAAAGAGCATATTACAGCTTTGTTTTGTCTAAGTTACACTCGTGCAAGATTGACTTATAACTTTGTCTAAGAAGACAATTACTTCACAGTGTTCTCTAACTGCAGGACTTCATAACAAAACCTGCTTCCCTAGAGAATTGTTCTACCTTAAAGTATTCTTTGCCTTTAATTCATTTCTGGCTTCTGTTCTCTAGTGATCTCCAGCTTTTGAAAAATCCAAATTTGAACAGGGTGTGCTACTATCTATGTGGAATAGTTCACATTTGAAAAAATATTTAAAGATAATACTCCGTTTCTCCTATGCTATAATTTTCTCCCACCAAATCTAACCAGTTTCTTGATCTCCTTCATCCATAATTCCAGATTAATATCCCCCTCTCTTTAAGTAGCCTCCCTATTATTGACTGTTGCCACTTGACCATAATGCTTTTATAAGTATTAGGGTCTAAAAATAACTCCCGTCTTTTCAAAGCTCCATTCCTTTAAGGAAAGATGATAAATACTATTAAAATTGAAAATAATAATGCAACTACTAAAATTTCCAAGCCATATATTTTATGCTCTGATGACTGTAATATTTGAAATGTTTTGTATTAAAGTTAAAAACTCATGCACTATTTTTATCTTGATATTTTCCCATAAAAATCATAATACATACTTAGGAAAGACTGCTTTATCGAAACAATGAAGATTGTTTAAAAATTATATTATCCTACATTGTTACAATCAATTAAATTCCTCCATTGCTGACTGTCTCTGGGTACATCTTTTTTTTTGGGGGGGTACATCTTTTAACTTCGCTGAACTGCTATTTTCTCATCAATATTATGATCATACCCATTACTGATTCTTCTATCTTAAAGATATTAGAAGGATAATAAAAATTTTATATGTAATGAGATATTTAAATGAAAAGTATTGTTGTGGGGGAAAGGGCCACTTGCAGTGGGTAAATTTGTAAAAGAAAATAAACAGATGAATATGTGCAAACCTCAAGTGACCCATAGCCATTCCTAGAGATCAGAAAGCAGATTTTATCTGGGATTGGATATAAAGGAGAATTGATCTTTCAAGTCAATTGTTTTCAATGTTCTTTCTTACGGTGAAAGCAAGGAAGACAATTTATAAGAAAGAATGCAGAGAAGAGATTAATTAAAAGATTTCCAAAAAAGTATATGGATTACGATGTTTGTGACATTAGAAAAGAATCAGTGTTCTCTAACATTCAACAGGAGAGCATACCTTTACTATTATTTCATTATTAATTGAAGCTATTTCTGTGTCCTACTCATAGTGAAATTTCAACTTTGCTGAGTGATGGCTATAATAAGAAACGCAAGCTGGCATCCAATCAGGTTTTGCATATTTGTGCCTTTGTTTCCACCAAACCAAAGCAAACTCACTGCCTTCAAATCACTGCTGGCTCACAGCGACCTGCTGTGGGTTTCAGAGACTGTAACTGCTAATGGGAGTAGAAAATTCTGTCTTTCTTCTGTTGTTTCCAACAGCAGTGCTCAAAATATGTCAATATTTAACACTACACATCAACACAATTACAATGAAGAAGTGTATACATGTGATCTCATATTATAAAAACTAGATTTGCATTTAAGTCGGCCATTAATAAGAGGCATGTCAGATTGTGATAGCAGGTTGGTTATTGCAAATTCCCCACTATGAAGCAGTCTTAATATAGAGGGAAAGTTTCAAGCAGATGCCTGCAGGGATCTTGAGTTCATATCTACTATCAGTCTCATGAGATATAATAGATGTCACCCTGATCCAACCTTATTTATCTTTAAGAAAAGATTCAGGACCTGCATCACAGCATGTTGGCTAACAATCAACACTAGTTCTGCTACTACAGAATCCTGTAATAACAGTAATAACAATTATCTACAAATGGACACATAGAAAGATATTCAGATTGAATAGGAGTGCGGAGGTGAATGGTATTACACAAATGGAACCTCTCGCAGAACTCTAATTCTGTGTTGGGTTCAATAATTCATTGCACTGGCCACATAGAACTGACAGACAATACTTACTATTATAGTGTTTATTAGGATAGTTATTAAAACAGAAACAAAATGACTGCCTTTGAGTCAATGATGACTCATAGTGACCCTCTGTGAGTTTCTGAGACTATAATTGTTTGTGAAAGTAGAAAGTCCAGTCTGTCTCTGGAGGAGCTGCTGGTGGATTTGAACTGCTGACCAGGCCATTCACAGCACGATGCATAATCACTACACCACCAGGACTCACTAGAAGTTGGGATCAGTAGATAGTGAGGATACAGCAATTGGTCCACATCAACACCACTCCTTAGTCAGCAAGCAAGTCTCTCTCCAGTCCTCAGCCTCTTAACCACTTGGTATCTTGGCTTCTGACTTCATAGATCAGGAATCCCACATGTCGTTGTGTCATAAATTCCTATAGTCTCATATCTACTCCTCTTGCTCTGCCCAATAGTCTCTGTATCGTGGTTTCTGGTTGCTCTAACCTTAGCATCTGACCGAGTTCTGGCATGTGCTCTTCTGAGAGTCCCAGTCTCTCTACCTGCTGCCCAAGATGCCTCCTATATACAAAGGAATGATTTTGAAGGAAGTGTGGTTTATTTTTTTTAGAAGGCCATACCCTCAGTGAAACCTTCTATGAAATTTAGGTTTAATCCTGTCCCTTAGTATAGATAGATAATCCCCAAACTGAGATTATAATAACAGACATAGATTCCATAATTATAATACATCACATAAGGATTTATGAATAGATGGGCCATATCAATAGAATTCATCTCAATATGAATTAGCATTTTGTCATTTCAAGGAGTTTTTTTTCCTTCACTGCTTTCACTGGAGCTTGGACTTCTTTGAATACTATTGCTTCTTTACCATGTGCTACATCTTGAACTGGTTAACATTGGTGAATTATTTTTGGTACTCTGTCATATTTATGCTGTCTTGACATGTTTCAATTTTTTCTTCAGAGTGGTTTGTCCTTTTAGCAGCCCATGATACTTTCAATCTTATTTGCCAACACATAAACCTACATATTGAAAATTAATGGTCTGTTCCACAGTAAATCTCTGGTTGGCTTTGTCTGCTGATAATAAGAGTGTCCAACCTCTAGCACTTGTCTGTCATTTTGTCAGACTGTGGTAGCTTGGATGATACTGTGATGCTGAAAGCTCTGTCGCTGGTATTTCAAATGTCAGCAGGGCCATCCAAAGTGACCAGGTTTCACTGGAGGTCCCAGATTACGAACAGACTTCAAAGAAGGAATCAACTGCCCACTTCAGGGAAAGAGCCTGTGAAAACCTTATGCATAAGATGGAAGCACTGTCAGACACTGACGGCCTAATTAATGCAAGCAGAATGCATCATCTGTCAGAGACGGTGGCAGAGGAAGGGCCCCTCACATTAGAAGGGACTCACAGGGTGACAGAGGAAGAGCTGTTGTCTCAAAGTCGAGTGGGTCATGGTGACATGACATGGAAGGAGCGCAACTTGTGGCAACAGAGACATCTGGGTCTTCCTTGGATAATGGGATATAACTCAAAATGAGAAAAAACTGCTGCAAAAAATCTAATAGTAATGAGAACTTAGAATGTACAAAGTATGAATCCGGGAAAATTGAAGACCATGAAAAATGAAATGGGATGTACACAATCAATATCCTAGACATTAGCGAGCTGGTAGGGACTGGTATGCCTGGCATGAAGCAATCTAAAGGAATGGGATGGCAGTCATTGTCTGAAATGATACTTCCAGATGCATGTGGAAGGACAATGCTTTCTCTTATAGGATTACATCCATCCGCCTCCAAGGAAATCCAATCAGTATAGCTATCATTCAAATGTATTCAGGAACCACTAAAGATAGTGATGCAGAAATTGAAGAATTCTACTAATTTCATCTATTTGAAATTGACCAAACATGCAACAAAGGTGTACTGATAATAATTGATGATTAAAATGCAAAATTTGGAATTAAAGTAGAATGAGAAATATTTCAAAAACATAGTTTCAGTGATAGAAACAATGCTGGAGATTTCATGACACAATTTTGCAAGACCAGTGACTTGTTAATAGCAAATATCTCTTTACAACAACACATACAGCAATTATGCACATAGACTTCTCCAGATGGAAAATTCAGAAATCAAATTGATTACAGTCATGGGAATAGATTATTTAGAAGCTCAACATCAGCAGTTAGAACCAGGCCAAAGGCTAAAAGTGGAACAGACCACCAATTTCCCATATGTAAGTTCAGACTGAAGTTGAAGAAAATTAAAACAAGTCTGTGAGAGCCAAAATATAACTTTGAGTATATGCCATACTTGTTCAATTTTTATAGTGATGAAATAATCAAAATTATAAGATGAGCAAATCACCAAAGAAGGTGAATTATATGGAGAAGATGGCCACATAACTATTGGAGTAAGACTTATTGACAATATGAAATATGAAGATGGCACAACTTTGCTTGCTTTAAGTGGGGAGGACTTGAAGCATTTGTTGTTGCAAGTCAAAGATTGCAGTCTTCAATATAAATTACAACTCAACATAAGAAAGACCAAAATCCCACAACTGGACCCAGACGTAGAATCATGATAAATGACTAAAGGATTGAAATTGTCAAGGATTTCACCTTACTGGTATCCAAAATCAATGATTATGGAAGCAGCAGTTAAGATCAAAGGACATATTGCATTAGGTAAATGTGCGACACAGAATCTCTTTAGAGTGCTGAAAGCAAGAATGTTACTTTAAGGACTAAAGTGTGCCTGCCCTAAGCCATATGTGTTAGGCAAGGTTCTCTAGAGAAACAAAACAAAGACACTTATGATTGTGTGTGTGTGTGTGTATACAATTTGTATAGTGAGAAGGAATATAACCACTAATTCGTCCACACAGCAGTACAGAGGGCTCAGTTCAACTCACTTCTGTGGAACAGTTAATTAACTGAAGGTCCCTCAATTCACTCAGGCTGCTGACTCCAAGGTCAAAGAAGCAGACATTACATCGGAATCTTCCATCAGACAAGACAAGCATGGTGGGGCAACAAGAGCAGCAAGATGAGAAGTTAAGATGTAGCAAAGGACAGGAACACATATGTAGTAAAGCAGTCCTGTTAGATTCTCAAGAAGTGTGGCAAAGCTGGTCTCAATGAAACTTCAAGCTCTAGAGATGCATTCAAGCCAGGGCAATGCAATCCACAGTATAGCTCAGCCCATGGTAGCACAGCACACCACCATTGAGGGAAAGGACTAGCTCAGGTAACAGGTAGCAGAGCACTGGTCTGATCACCAGGTCGAAAAGTGGAAGCGTGTTGGCTTAGGAAACCATTTATCTCATTGCCCTCCAATCAACCTGCAACCTGTTTAAACTCCACCCACATGTTCCAATGGAAGCCTATTTGATGCAATAAATCTAGCTATCACAGTCCATCCCTATACTTATTTATCAAGTTGACATGAAATTATGTAACTACAGCACTATAGGATCTTCAATCGCCTCATATGCATGTGAAAGCTGAACATTGAACATAGAATTCCCAGAAGAAACCCTGCATTTGAAAAGTGTACTGCTGCAGAGCAGTGAAAGTACTGTGGACTTCTAAAAGTACAAATAATTCTATCTTGGGGGAAAGTCTGGCTAGAATGCCCCCTAGAGGTAAGGATGGTGAGGTTCATCTTACAATGTTTGGATATGTTTTCAAGAGAGACCAATCCCTGAAAAGGAACATTCTGCTTGGTAAAGTAGAGGGATAAAGAAAAGGAGCAAGGCCCTCAGAGAGATGGACTGACACCGTAGCTGCAACAATGGAATCAGGCAGAGGGATAATTAGAAGGATGGTGCAGGACCAGGCAGTGTTTCATTCTATTGTGCATAGTATCACTATGGATTGGAACTAAATCAATGACACCTAGCAATGACAATTAAGTCTTTCTACAGATGGAGTCAGCTTGGTTCCTGTGAGTTTATCTGGTGCAGACTATGTATTCAGTCATGATTTCTGCTCTTAACAAGGGCATTTGCAAAAGACACCATTGTGATTATAAAAATTACATCATGCAATCTCTAGCTTCACCAAGGCCATATTTTCCCACTATTGACTTCTACTTTTGTTTCTTTCATATCCCAATCATTCGTATTTCTCAATGTATCATGATTGCATGTTTGATAAATTTCCGACTGAAACAGTTGCTAGAATCCATTAAACTCCTTCATCATTGGCTTCATGGTTAGTGCATAAATTTGGGTATCGTCATATTAACTGGTATTCCCTGGAGGTATATAGGTAGTATCCTATCACAGACAACAATGTAGTTCAAGACAAATCTCACATTGTTCTTCTTGACAAGGAATGAAATGTCATTTTTCTTCAATTGATCCTTCCCAGACTTACAAACAGTAGATGAGTATCCAATTTAAAATTACCTCAGAGGCTCATCTTCTGGAACTATATCAAAGCAAACCCACTGACACTGATTTGATTCTAACTCACAGTGGGCCTACAAAATATTGTTATATCAAAAGCAATTAGAATCCCCAACTGAGAAGGATCTTTGGAATAAATATACCAGTGCATGAGAAATGGACCATCAGAGGCATCTCAGAAATATTTTGGCTCAAATAACAATTTTATAAAGTGTTAGAACAGCTGGTTAATTGTATAAACAGATAAGAGCACTTGATTCCTATCTTTAGTATACTGACTTTAATTCTCTTAGATATAATATCAAATAAGAAAGAGCAATGAAATGGGTATATTAAGATTGGCTTAGAATGTTAGTAGAATCATAATTTTCTGCTGTGGCTATTCATATAGAAACTAACCAGAAGCACAATTCTGTTAACAAAGACATAAGAGATGGTAGAATTTTGGTTATACCACTAAGACTATATGCCACCAGAAAAAAATACTCACTGCTAATTCTAACTCATAATGAACCTATCAGAGAATCACCACTATGAGTTTCAAAGACTAAATCTATTTTTTTTAGTTTTGTTGTTGTTAGGCATCATTGAGTTGGCTCAGACCCATCATGACCCTATGCTTAACACAACAAAACACTACACAACCTTGCACCATCATAACAATTGCTCCTATTCCTGAACCTAATGTTGTAGCCACTGTTTCAATCCATCTTGTCCAGGACCATGCTCTTTTTCCCCACCCTCCACTTTACCCAAAATGATGTCCTCTTTCAGGACTGGTCTTTCCTGACAGTATGTACAACGTATGTCAGAAAAAGCCATGCCATTCTTCCCTCTTAGGAGTACTCTGGCCTTACTTGTTCCAATGCAAATTGGTGTTTAATTTTAACTTCCGTAGTACATCCAATATTCTTCTCCAGCACCACCATTCAAATGCATCGATATTTCTGCAGTCCTCCCTATTCAATGTCCAACTTTCACATGCACAAGATGCAATGGAAAAATACCATGGCTTAGATAAGGTGCACCTTGGTCCCCAGAGTAACATCCTTGCCCTTCAAAACTCTAGTGCTATGCAGCAGATTTACCTAATGCAACATTTCTTTTATCTCTTGACTGCCGCTTCCATGAGCATTGATTGTGTAGCCAAGTAAGACAAGATTTTCGACAACTTCAATCTTTTCTCCATTTATCATGATGTTACCTTTTGGTCCAGTTTTGAGGATTTTGGTCTTCCTTACATTGAGTTGTACTTCATATTGAAGGCTACAATCCTAGATCTTCATCAGCAAATGCTTCAATTCCTCCTCACTTTCAGTAGTAAGGTTGTTTCATCTGCATATCTGTGGTTGTTGATAAGCCTTCCTCCAATCCTGATTCCACACTCTTCTTCATATATTCCAGCTTTTCTGATGATTTTCTCAGCATATAGTTTGTACAGGAATGATGAGAGAATACAACCCTGACACACACCTTTCCTAAGTTTCCACCATGCAGTAGACCCTTGTTCTGTTTGAACAATTGCCTTTTTATCCATGTACAAGTTCCAAATGAGCACAATGGAGTGTTTCAGAGCTTCCGTTCTTCTCAAGCGTCTCCGGAGCTTATTGTGATCCATACAACCAAATTCGTTGGCATAGTCAATGAAACACAGGTAAATATTTTTCTAATATCCCCTGCTTTGAGTCAAGATCCATTTGATCTCTTCAAAGATATCCCTTTTTCCAAGTGCTCTGAATCTCACCTGAACTTCTGGCAATTCCCTGGTCAATGTGTTGTTGCCACCATTGTTGGATGATCTTCAGCAAAATTTTCCTGTGACTGCTATTAAGGCTATCATTCTATAGTTTAAGCATTCTTGGTCATCCTTCTTTGGAATGGAAACAGATACTGATCTCTTCCTGTTAGTTGGCCAGCTAGTTGTACTCCAAATTTCCTGCCATAGAAGAGTAAGTGTTCGTAGCTTTCTGAAACATTTCCATGGCCATTCCATCAATTCCTGGAACTTCGTTTGAGGCTAATTCATTCAGCGTAGTTTGAAGTTCTTTCAGAACCTTTGGGTCATGCACATATGCCACCACCTGAAATGTTGAATTATAGACTAGTTCTTTCAGGTAGAGTGATTCTGTGTATTTTTTCCATTTTCTCTTGATGTGTCATGCATCAGTCAATATTTTGCCTGCCGAATCTTTCAAAATTGCCATATGAGGATTGATTTTTTTCTCAAGTTTTTTTTCAGTTTCAGATGAGCTGAGCATCTTCTTCCCTTGTGGTTTTCTAATTCTAGGTGCTTTCACATTTCATGATAATATTTGGCTTTATCTTCTGGAGTTTCCCTTTGACATTTTCTATTCAGCTCCTTGACTTTAACATTCCATACATCACTTGTATCAAGCATATTTGTACAAATGCTGTCATTATCATTTTCTAAACATTTACTTTACATGTAAGCCCTTGATATCAGATACTCTTCCCTCACCCACCCCCAACTTCATGAACCCCTGATATATTGTTTTCATATCTTGCACCCATCGCTATCTCCCTTCACCAATATTTCTCTTGTTCATCCCCTGGAGGGAGGAGGTGTGTGTTACACATGGATCATTGTGATTGGTGATAGATTCCCCCTACCCTCAACTTCCCCCACCCTCCTGTTACCCTATCACTACTCCCATTTCTGTTCATGAGGGGGTTATCTGACCTGAATTTCATGGGTCCTGAGCTCTTATCTGTACCATGCTCCGGTCTAGCCAGAACTTAAAGGTAGGACTGGGGAAACCTCAAAGAACCAGAGGAATGCGTGTGCTTCATCAGTGCTATACTGCATCCTGATTGTTTCCTTCCCTCCTTGTGACTCTTCTGTGAGGGGCTGTCCTATAGTCTACAGATGGGTTTTGGATCTCTGCTCCAACCCCCCTCACTCTCAATTATATATACATATATATAATCATCTGGTGCCTGTTACTTGATTCCATTGACACCTAATGATCATACAGGCTGGAGCGCTTCTTCCATGTGGGCTAGTTGTTTCTCTGCAAGATGGATACTTGTTTTACTTCATGCCTTTAAAACCCCAGATGCTATATATTTTGATAGCCAGGCAACATCAACTTTCTTTGCCAGATTTGCTTATGCATACATTTTAACATCAGCAATCATGTTGGGAAGGTGAGCATCCAAGAATGCCAAGTTGTTAGAACAAAGTGCTCTTGTATTTGAGGGAAGACTTCATAAAAAGCCCAAAGTTCATCCACTTCCTCAATCCATTGCCATATAAATAAATATACGTACATGGGTCAAAACCTGTATTTTTTAATCATTTTATTGGGGGCTTATAAAACTCTTATCACAATCCATACATATATCCATTGTGTCAAGCACATTTGTACATTTGTTGCTATCATCATTCTCAAAACATTTGCTTTCTGCTTGAGCCCTTGGTATCAGCTCCTCGTTTTTCCCCTCCCTCTATGCACCCCCTCCCTCATGAACCCTTTATAATTTATAAATGATTCTTATTTTGTCATGTCTTACACTGTCCAATGTCTCCCTTCACCCACTTATCTGTTGTCTATTCCCTAGGGAGAAAGTTATATGTAGATCCTTGTATCAGTTCCCCCTTTCTACCCTACCTTCCCTCGATCTTTCCAGTATCACCACCCTTAGCCGTGGTCCCAAAGGGACCATCTATCCTGGATTCCCTATGTTTCCAGTTCATATTTGTACCACTGTAAATCCTCTGGTAAAACCTGATTTCTAGGGTAGATGGGATCATAATGGTGGGTAGAGTGAGAGAGAAGCATTTAGGAGCTACAGGAAAGTTGTATGCTTCATTGTTGCTACACTGCACCCTGACTGACTCATCCCCTCCCCACAACTCTTCTGTAAGGGGATGTCCAGTTGCCTACAGATGGTTTTGGGTCCCCAATCTGCACTCCCCCTCATTCAAAGTTATTTGAATTTTTGTTCTATGATGCCTTATACCAGATCCCTTCGACACCTTGTGACTACACAGGCTGGTATGCTTTTTCCTTGTGGACTTTGTTACTTCTGAGCTAAATGTCCACTTGTTTACTTTCAAGATCTCAGATGCCATATCTTTTAATAGCCAGGCACCATCAGCTTTCTTCACCACTTTTGCTTATGCACCCATTTGTCTTCAGCGATAATATAGGGAAGGTGAGCACACAATGGCATAAAAAACCTCTATTTTTATAAATTAATATATTTACATAAGTGTACATCTATGTTTATAACCTTATCCACCACAGCACACCAAACCATGAGGACAATGTAGCTGCATGGAGCAACTCATGAACAGAGAGGTCTACAGAGCTGGCCCCAATCAGAGCCAAAATGACCACCACCTCCTAGAAGTATGTGCTACACTAAACTCAAAGACTGGAGAGAACAGCCTGCCATGCCCGTACAGAAATAAAGAAGGAAAAGAGTGTGCGACCCCATACTGGCACTCCAAGCCCTGAGGACGACGACATCCCTGCAAAGAACTACTAAAGCACAGAGAGGTGTGTAGGGATGACAAAAGATGGAGACAAGACTCCTCGCTGGAGCATACTGCAACAGAGGACAATACTGGGGACACATAGCAGGGAGTGAGTCTGGTCTGACCACCTCCACAGTGGGCAAACCAACAAGGGAATATAACAAATTAGCAACAGAAGCAAATCAAAGCCACAAAACCCCTGATGAGCTCCCAAAATAGACTTCAGGTTACAAAGGGCAGTTCCCGGTATCCTCCAGGACCAATGAAGGGATAGTCATAAATGTCAGTACACAGACCTGGAATTACATATGCTTTTTTCATTGTGTGCGTGTGTGTGTTTTGTTAGCTTTTTCTCTTTTATTTTGTTGCTTCCCTCTCTTTATTCAATATTTTGTTTTGTCTTGTTTTGCCTACCTATATAAGATAGGTATGGGAAGCAAGCCTAAGAAGAAAACAATGGTCTTGGAAGGACTTCACAGAGGAGAAGGTGGGGGGAAAGAATGGTGGGAAAAACATGCCAAAAGTAGCAATGAGGAGGAGGTAGGGATCCCAGTGGTGTTGAAGCAACCGTAATCTAACTGCAAGGAATTGCTAAGGGGCAGAAGAAGGGTGAGCATGATGGTGGGGCAGGAGGACAGTAAAAGGAAACAGCGGATAGAGCTAAGAAACAATGCTATGGATAGAGGTATAAACAGGTGTGTACTTATGTAAATATATTAATTCATAAAAATATAAGTGTGTTCTTGATGTTTTCCCACAGCTCATCAGACCTTCTGTCATTGGTGCTCAATGAATCAAACCAATTCTTGATATATGTTCCCAAAATTGATGTGATATTTCTTCAAAGTAATATTTTGGTTCTGTAGATTTTTAAAAATTTTCTTAAACTTCAACCTGAACTTACAGGTGTTCAATTGATGGTCCATTTCACTGTCACCCCAGCCTGGTTTTAGCTGTTGATATTAAGCTTCTCCATCAACTCTTCCCCCAGACAGAGTCAATTTGATTTCTGTGTATCCCATCTAGAGAATTCCATGTTTATTGTTGAAGAAGAGCTTTTGTAAGGAAGATTTTTTTGTCTTGTAATACTCTATCACGTGATCTCCAGCTTTATTTCTATTACCAAGAGGTTATTTTCCAACTACTATTTTCTTCTTCTTTGTTTCCAACTTTCTCTTTCAAGCACCAATATTTACCAATGCATCTCGATTGCACATTTGGTCAATTTCAGACTGAAAACATTGATAAAATTCTGCAATCTCTGCACTATGAGCATTAGTATTGCTGTGTAAATTTAAATAATCTATATGCTGATTGTATTTCCTTGTATATTGGTCAAAGTTACTTTGTACATTCCAGGTTTCGACTACTAATTGACATTTCAGATGTTTCTTCTCAGTTTGAGTCATGCTTTCATCAGCACATGACAGCTGGAAGGTTCTACTCCCACAGGTTCCCAAGTCATTATGTTTGACTGGGCTTTGAAAAAGCAGCTCTTCCTCAGTCATATTTTGAGTGTCTTCCAACCATAGGGGCTTATCCTCCAGCAGTATCTTTGACAATATTCATTTTCCATTTATTAAAATTTCAGTAACTAACAATGTTTCAATGGTCTTAAAGGGAGATCAAATGATAAGATAATGCATTTTGACCAAATTGTGTCTGCCATAATCAACTTTGCAATGCTTTTTCCTGATAAAAGAACTATTTATATCCTCAATTATAATCAGAGGGGATTCACAACAGAGTAAATCCATGTGTGGACACTTTAAATGAATTTTGGGTTTCTACTGTCATCCATAGCCTTCTGAAAATCAGGTGCTCACAACTTGACCTAATGCCATTCCCTCCTTTTGATTTGGATTATATTATTTACAATCCTGTAATGACACAGAGTGATGTGCTTCTTCCATGTGGATTTAGTTGATGCTTCACTTAGCTGCTTATTTCAAAACAAGCCTTTAATACCACTGATACTATTATTTCATATAGTGGGGTACCATCTAGTTTATTCACCATACATTGTTTATAGCAGTGATCTCTTCATGAGGGTGAGCATCAAGCATAAAACACTACATACTCTTAGATTAGGGCTAGAATTAGAATTGAGGGCAAACCATAAATCCATTCATGCATCTCTGTTTTGTATATATCTCTGGTTCACCTTAGTGACATCTTTTTCATTTTATTTTAGAGACATTAGGAGGGCACAAAAATAGTAAATATAAGGTAGTAATCTTTCACCATCTATTGGACACCTTCAAGGGAAGAGATTCAAACCAAAATCCAAAGCCCACCTCTTCTATAGCCTTGGACTAGTAGTCACCTGCTTCTTTTCACACGGGAGAGTTTTGACCTTAAGTCCAATGAGAACAAGTGAGCTTGAGGTGAAGCCTAGTTCACTTAGTGGGGTTTCAACATAGGATCCTTCTGGTGTGATCTATGAAGGTTGCCATTTTTCCTCAAAGAATAGAATCCAAGGTCCCAGCAGCAAGACCAATCTTCAGGAGAGTAAACAGCCTCATCTTTCTCCCATGGAACGACTGATGTTTTCAAACTGTTGACTTTGTGATTGACAGCCCAATGCAAAACCAAGAAAAATTAATACAAGCATTTATTTTAGATAATTTAAATTTGTTTTTCATGTGTGTGATATGTGCAAACTAGTTTCCTATATACCATATACCCTAGCTTGTCGCGCATTCTTTCAAAAAAAATGGGACTTTTTAAAAACGCCGCGGGACGCAGGAAAAATTGTTAAAAATCGGGATTGTCCCGCCAAAAACGGGACCTCTGGTCACCTCTAACACACACCCTATATACAATTTCTGGGGCTTTAAATATTTGGGGGAGTAGAAAATGCCAGCTTTCTCAGGTGTGACAACTGGTGGATTTAGACTTCCTCTGCTAGTCAGTGCCCAGCACTTCCTCGGTGAGCATGGACCTCAATATCAGACACTCTCTTCACTTACTGAGCTGAGTCTTTTGGGCCTTGCAGACTTGCCTTGTAGGCCTGACTTTATAATAATGTATAGATTGTTGTATTTTTTAAGAGTATAAAAACACTCACAATTCAAGAACTCTTTCTTTAAGCAGCTTTCAATGCTAACATAGCAGTTAAAATTTGAACAGCTTCTATCCCCAATTTTACATTCAGATTTTTCTGTGGAATTCTTGCACCAGACATGTTTGCTGATCGCAACAAAACTTGGATGATCAATCAATATGAAAGAAAACTCTAATAAGAATGATTTTCTGCTGCCAAGTAGCTACTCTAATTGAATTTTCTTGAAGAGTTTTTGTATTGGCATATCAAAGATGTCTTCCTTTAATTTTAATTTTTATGTCAACAGATATTATTCTTTATGATTAGGAATATTATTTTCTTTCATATTCTGACATCTTTGATATCTATATTCTTATGTCTCATTTAGTAATTATTCTGTTCTCCCACAACTGCATTTGGACCAAGAAAGACAAACGGTATATGACTTGGAGTCTCTTTCATTACATCCTTCGCTTAATACTTCACCTAACACCCATAGCTCCTTTTCACCCACTGGATTGTAGGCCTTAACTTTTCACACAGCAGAATGCAATCATTTCCACAGTCTTTTTATTTCCTCACTGTTCCTCTTGTCACTTCTTTTTAGGATTTTGTGGAGTTGGCATTACTTAAATCTGTCTCTGAATTAAACCTATCAGAGAATTGCTTATTTTTTGCTTTTTATTTTAAGCAAAACAGCATCATGGGTTTTATGAATCAAAAGACTAATGAGCCCATCTGTCATATTTTATGAGAATGACACAATGAATCACTTTCTCTGACTTTAACTGGCACTGGGAAATTACAACACATAAATAGACTCACTGAGATGTCAAAAACAAGAATAAGGAATTGTGCTGTGGTTTCTCCGTAGTGTTCAGCTGGGCGTTGAGCTGTACTACACCATTGGGAGCAGTCTAGACACCAGAGGTTAAGCTAGATGTCAAGGATTTGAAGAGAGTTAAAAAGAGTATCAAATAGATAAACATTCGATATTTTCTCTAGTTAACAGATACTATGAATTTTGGAAATTTTTGCTGAGATAAATAGAAGCTTAAAAAGAACATATATCACATATATCTTATATACACATTTTGACTATGATTACGGATCTATTGACTATGAATGTTTAAATTTCTTAATTAAGAGATTAAAATGTAATGTCTTTCTGAGACTTTCTTCTACCTCTGGATGCCAATCAAAAGCTATTATTTGTTTAAATAAAGTACACTTGCATTACTTTCTTTTGTCATATGGAAGTGTTAGAATGAATGGCTAAAGAATATGAGAATTGGAATGAAGATGATGATGATATCTAGCTACATTAAATGATCATATGGGTAACTATACTAAACTATGCATGCAAATATACCAACAATCATGAAAAAGGCAGAGGACTAGATCATTTTTATCTGCTGTACATAGGGTAACATTATGTCAGAGCCATCTTGATGGCAACTAAAACATTATGCTACACATTCTGAGCTTTATCTCATTAATATTGTGCATGCAACCAGTATCTACTCTCTTCAACAGAAAAGCATATCTAAGTGGGTTATTACCAGGAAAGCATAGCCTCTGAAAAATATGGAATGGCGAATTTTTAAAATTACACTCTCCACAATGGGAGAACTCACAGACAAAGATGAGTGAGAGTATTTTGGGAGTGTGAGAGAAAAAATAACTAGGCAGACATAATTCAGAGAAAGTAACAAAGAACTCTATGGAAGGCTGCCTTTGCATTGTGGGTTGTGTAACAGACAGCAACTATAGTTATTTCTGGCAGAAAATTGTTATTAAAATATGGACCTAAAATGAAGGAAATGAAAAGCCATAAGAACTCAAATGCATAAGGATAAACTTGAATACATGCCTAATATTCACTGCATCTCTTATCATTTGTAAGCCTACATCTAACTTTGAGTGACCTCAGAAGACATTGGGGCCATTTCCTTGACTTGGTGCTATTTCTATGACTTAAAGAAATTTACTTTGGAGCAAGCTGATCTATGACTTAGAGAAATTGTAGGTACTCTAAGCAGGCTCCAGTCCCAATGCAATTAGATGAGCTAGCAGTTCAGTAAGAAATTTCCAGAAGTACAAAGGGACCTGGAGTCCTGACATCAATGGTCTTTGCTTGCTGACTGCTGGTTTACATCTACCTTCCAAATTTCACAATATTGTATTATTGCTATCCTATTGCAGAGCCATGTAAGCAAGGTGCTATGACAAATGGACTTGTTTAATTTAGATGACACACATTAAACCCTTGAATTTACTGTGAAAATCAGACTCTGAAGCTATTTACTCTGAAGCTATTTACTTTAATACTTAATGACACTTATTCCTTATGCTGGTTACTTACTTTCTCCCTGGTTTGTTTGTTTTTTCACCTCTGAAATTCATATTGAAATAAGAGTAATAACTATCTCCTAGGACCCAATACTTCTCCGTCAGTTTGTCGTGTATGGTGTGGCGGCTTTCCGTTACTGTGATGGTGGGATCTGTGTCATTGGTATTTCAAGTACCAACAGCAGAGCATTTAAACTAAAAACAGACACAAAAACGTAACAGGGTTTCTTCTTTTGAGAAATTGCCCAGTGAAGGGCTCATGGGCAGCACTGAAACATTCTTAGACATTAGAGACCTCGTGAATGGCAGCAGAATATTACCTTATGAAGATATAAGATGAGCTTCTCAGGTTGGAAGACACTCAAAATATGACTGAGAAAGAGTTGCCTTCTCAACGTAGAATCTAACCTAATGGCATAGATGAAGCAAAACTTTTGTAATCTTCATTGACTTATGTGGCTAGATTCAAAATGAGAAGAAACCAATGCAAACATTTATTAGTTGCAATGTGGGAAATGCAAATCTAGGAAAAGTGGAAGTTCTCAAAAATGAAATGGAAGATACAAAATCAAATATACTAGACATTAGTGAGCTAATATGTACTAGTAGTGGTTGTTTTTATTAAGATAATCATATGGTTTCCTATACTAGGATTGATAAATTCAAGACAAATGACATCACTTTATCAAAACGAACAGTCCAATGTTTGTCTTGAAGTGAAATGCTGCCTGTGATAGGATCATTCTATATTCATACAAGGAAATCTAGTTAATAGTAATATTATTCAAATGTATGCACCATGGAAACTAGTGATGAAGAAATAGAAGAACACTGCCAATATCTTCAGTATAAAATTGATAAAACTTATACTCAAGGTACATTAATAATTATTGATGGTTGGGATGAGGAAATTTTAAACAAAAAGAGGGAATAGTAGTTGAAGACATGTTATTGGTAACAGAACTGAAGCTGGAGATCTCATGCTGGAATTTGGCAAGGCCAATGGCTTCTTCATAACTAATATTTTTCCCAATAACATGAAACTCAGCTGTACATATGGACTTCCCCAAAAGAAATGGACACAAATCAAACTGACTATATCTGAGGGCAGAGGTAATGGAAATACAATCATCAGTCAAAATAAGTTCAAAGGCTTACTATTTGGGGTAGTTACATAATCTGATGTCAATTTGAGGATTAAGAGTGTAAGGGTGAAATCTAGCCTGTTAATGAGGATTTAACCTATGAGGCCTCTGTGTGGGCATGATCTTCTCCTGAAGATTCTGGGACTAATATATTTCCTCCTTGAAGGTGGGAGACTCTCTCTCTCTCTCTCTGGTCACTTCCTGTGAGACATTCGAGTGGAGAAGACACATGGAGAGCAGCTGATGGAACCAGACGTCTGGAACAGAGAAGTCATGTGGAGACCCCTGCCAGCGCTGAGATGCTTACAGTGTCACTGTATCCACAGGACTTCCCACTAACTGGCCTGTGATCTTCCTGCATTCAACATCATTGCATGTGTTTCGTGAGTCTGAAGAGGACGTTATAGATTGGTATCGGACATATGGGCTAATATTGGACTGATAGACTTGATCTGGACTGGGCTGGGAGGTTCTCTCAATATTCAACTGCTCTTGTACATAAAGCTATTTCCTAGACGCAAATGAGTGTCTCTATGAGTTTTTTTTTCTCTTGTCTACCCTGACTAACACACTATAGTTGGTCATTTACATAAGTTTAGATTGAAGTTGAAGGAAATTAAAAAACAAGTCCATATAGACAAAATATGATTTTCAGTATTTTGAGAGCATCTCAAGAAAAAAATTGACTCATTGAACACTGACAGAAAACTCGTAAGTGAAAGGATATCAAGAACATCATACATGAAGAGAGTAAAAGCTTCTTACAAAGATATGAAATAAAAAATATCAAAGTGAATGTCAAAAGACACTCTGTAACATCCTCTTGATCATAGAGAAGATGAAGCTCATGGAGGAAATGAAGTGAATAATTTTAACAGAAAACCTTAAGAACAACAAAAGAATATATTAAAATGAAATGTGAAAATGAAAAAGGAAGTGTATATATTGCTCTGAATCTATCAGACTGAAAGAACTGAAGAAAAGGTTTAAGCTGTTTTCAATAATGAATAATTCTATGGGCAACGTATTGAATGACACAGGAGCATCAAATGAAGATGGAAGAAATTCAGAGACTGTGTACAAAAAGCAAACAAACAACTGGTCAATATTCCATTATTTCAAGGGATAGCATATCATCAAGGACTGAGGAAACTGAAGAAAGAAATCCAA
This sequence comes from Tenrec ecaudatus, assembly GCF_050624435.1. Lineage (NCBI taxonomy): Eukaryota > Metazoa > Chordata > Mammalia > Afrosoricida > Tenrecidae > Tenrec > Tenrec ecaudatus. The sequence continues at coordinate 241,233,868 of NC_134531.1, forward strand.
GCTGCACAGAAGGCATTATTGAACAGTGAGGCTCTAGGATTTGAGAGACTCTCAATCAAACTGGTTGGACCCTCTGCTGAAGCAGCGGACGTATTCGCTCATCCATGCCAAGAAATTTGGAAGACAACTAGCAGGCCAACTGAATGAAAGACATCCCTATTTGGACCCATTCCAAATAAAAACCACCCAGCCGAATGCAGAAATGAGAGAGCAATATTATTTATATCCCAAGCAGTAAACATTAATATCGCTTGCAGCAACGGTTTTCCATTTCATCAACAGGGATCTTAGAATTACACAAAGCATAATAAATGACTATTAAACACAAACAAAAATAAGCAAAGCAGCTACAGTCCCATGGATAGCAACTTGCGAAGACCCCTAGGTGTTTCCCAGCGAAGTATCAGTAGGTGTTTTATTTCACTTTGTTCGCTTAGCAAAACAATCTGTTATTATTTGGGGATGTACTTCCAAATGAGATGTTTATTCTCTCAGTATTATATCATATTATGAGTTTCCCTTTATGCCAGGAAGGCTGCTTTGTGTCACAGTGGGTTAGGCTCAGGATGGCTAACTGAAAGATCAGATCTTTGAACCCATCAGCCACTCTGGGAGAGAAATATGAAACAAGCTACTGCCATAAAGATTTAGAGCCTTAGAAACCCCATGGAGCAATTCTACTCTGTCCTACAGCGTGTCTAAGAGTTGGAATCAACTCCAAAGCAGATTAACATGAGAATACCAGCACACCAGGGTTTCGCCTGCCCTTTATTGTCTATTAAAGGCAGTGCATTGATGGCAGCCCTCTGCCTGGAGGCGGGAACTCCAGGCATTTGCACAGTGCCTTGTTCAAAGCAGCCTTGTAATACAGAGTGGATATAATTGAAGGGATATGTCAACAGTCATTTGTTTTCTTCAGGGAAGTGAAGGTTGAATTTAAAGATGAAAAAATCTGCCTACTGTCTCCTGAAGGCTTAATCCATTATTTTCTTGTTTTATATCAGAAAGATCCCATTCAGAAGTTCAACAAAAGAACAAAACCATTCCATAAATAGGTTAAGGAGAAGTTTGTTTAATTAAGAATGTAATCTCCAAACAAAGGAATAGAATATGGATATGTTATCTATTTTTCTTCAATGAAAATATGGTGCTTTTTAAAACAAAAAAAAAAACCCATCTCTTGCTTGCCTAACGGATGAACCAACACTGGGCAGAAACAATGATGAAAACATTTGATCTCAAAGAAGAATCTTTCTATGACTTCCTCTTAGAAAATGATTATGCACGCTATATTGAGAAAAAAACTGAAAATCAAGGAAATCAAGTATACAAAATATAGTTTTGTGAATAGTAACAGGCAATCAAGTAGTATTCCAGAGTAAAACTCAAAATTAGTATTCCAAAGCCAAACCCCTGTTCAGTGCTTACACACTGGTCTGCTTCCACGAAGATCAGCAGTTGGGAAGCATCAGCTGCTCCACGAGAGTAAGATAAAGACTTCTGCTTCCACGCAGCCCCTAACCTGCAGTTCTACAGCGCCCTGTAGGGCTCCCTGAGTCAGAATGCACTTGATGTCTTTCTGTGGACTTTTGGTTCTTGAGTAAATATTTTTTGGTACATGGGTGACCTGAAGGTTATAATTGTCTTTTGGGGACATATATAGTGCCAGCAGACCAGTCACTGAGAGTACCAATCACTGTATCAAGACAGATACCAGATTGATTAGAGAAACTATACGTTGATTTCTGCAAGCGCTGACAGAAGAAACCCTTGTGTTTGCCCTTTACAAACTGATTCATAGATTCAGGGAAACTCCAACAAGGTCTATAAAATTGCGTGATAGAGGAGGCTTTTACAATGATCACAAAATACGAATGATATTCTAAGAAGGTAGGTTTTGCAATGATCATTAAGAAATTATCTATGCCTATATTTCCCCAGGGCCCATTCCACCACCATCCCCTGAAGTTTTGTGAGCTCTTGTTTATCTTAATTGGCGGGATGCTTCCCTGCCTGGCCTTACCAGACCTGTAGCCATTAGAATTCTGAATGAGGACGCTTTGCACCTGGCAACTTAATGGCTTTGCTCGCCTCCTTCTTGAGTTAGGACATCAGTACTGTTTAGATTTAATATACATTTTTACTGCAAGTGAGGAGGCAGTTACATTTTAGATTTTAATTAACTAGATCTTAAATTTTAAGACCCATTGAAGATTTTAAAAAGTCAATGCTTTTGAACTATTGAATTGGTGAAAAATATTGTAGTTACCTTGAACTGCCATGGAATAGCTCTTTAACTCTATTATATTCAGTGATCCAGATCTTGTCTCAACTGATACCTACTGGTACGGATTGATAGGACACATTCCCGGGAGAAAAAGGGTTACCAAGAATGAAAGTACAGGTTAATCATGGGCAATACATGCTGGATATATATTTCAATATCCTGTTACAACATCTCATATGCTAAGGATAGGTTTCTTAGACAAACTTACGTCATCCAGTAACAAGATCATATATATAGGATTTTCTCTCGGCAAATTACTGATAGTAATTAATATAGCCCATCCCATCACCCCAAATTTTGTCTATACCTACAAAATGATGAAACTTTCCCCCAAACCACATGGAAACAGCAAGTTTAATTGAATTTGTATTCTACCAAAGACCAAACTATTTCCTGGGTACATATTTTTTAAAGTGATTCTAACAAATCTAGAGAATGATGGCTTGAACGAATCTGTGCAGGTGTAATGTAATTATATGTTAATGCACACTACCTCCTGTCTGTCAGTTTGTTGTACCATTTGGCTTGCAGAATGCTGTGATGCTGGATACTATATCACTAGTATTTCAAATATCATCCACATTACTCTTAGTGGAGAGGTCTCAGTAGAACTTCTAAACTATGAAACTAGGGAAAGAGGACGTGCAGTCTACTCTGAAAAAGTTTTGAGGACAACCTAATTGTTTGCAATAAGACATTATTTCACTCCACTCTTAGGGATGTGTAGTCAAGAGAGAGCAAGCTCTGGAGGAGGACTTTGTGTTGGGTTAAAATAGTGTCAGCAAGGTTGATTGAGAATCTTAATGGATGTGAACATTGGCCACAAAGATGGACTAGCACATGTTTACTCTCAAGAGATGACCCCAGATCAGCCAGTATTTTGACTTATTATATTGGTATATTAGTTACCATGCGTTATAGCTAACTCAATGACAGCAGCATATTTATTGCTGACTGAAATTGTCTCACCCAAGTTGTTTATCACATAGATATAAAAATTAACACCTGAGGAATTCAGTAAGTCTTTCAGGGTGAATTCATTAGCAAAATCAAGAACAGAACTTTAATATTTGACTTCTTGTCTAGGTTTAATGATTGGCTTTTAGTATACTCCTTTTCTGCATATACACATCTTAAATATTACGATCAGTCAGGTTCGGCTAGGTTTTACTACATTAATAAAATGGCTTGCATGTCTCATACAATAACAAATATTCATGTATTTCACAAGTTGTATGCCCATCTTAGACCATTTTAAGATTATCTGTACTCTGATACACAGATTTTCAGGGCAGCACCTTCTAAAAGATTGTTTTGCTGTGGCAAGGTGAAAAAGAACACAGTAAAGCCCGTGCTGACATGTTTTTTCCATTCATGTTTCATTAGCTGAGTTGTCAGATTACAACAGATGATGTATTTTCTTTTTGTAGGTTTTAAAAATCATTTTATTAGGGGCTCTTACAGTTCTTATAGCAATCCATACATCAATTGTATCAAGCACATTTGTACATATGTTGCCATTTTCTAATGTCAAGGAGGAATATTTCAAGTGGCAAGACCAACGTACTACAAATAGATCAAAGAATGATACTTTTTCTACTAGGATGGTATATATCAGGGTGGCATGAATTCTGTTACTTTGGAAGAAATAGGGCATTTATAAGGACCTTAATAAACAGCTTATAGTCACAAATAAATGCCTCTTTTCCTGGCTGCTCTTTTAACCATTTTTTTCTTGCAACGATGGACATGGCTATTCTGAAGTACTGGAATAAAAGACTTCTCTCCTGTGAACCAAATGACAGTTAAATTATTTTCTAATGATCAGTTTTAAAGAAAATTCAAAGAGATGAATGAACAGGGTGTAAAGAGGAGAAGCAGTTGGAATATGCCATTTTCATCTACAAGCAAAAGTTACTCCTATGGAAATTGGACCCAAATTTAAAGTCATAATACTTCCAGCTGATGTATGAATTTTCACAATCCCTTTATTACAAAAACATGGCTAGTGTTACATTTACATAAGTGACTATAGAAGTATTAGTACTCCATAGCACTAGCTACAGACACATTCTCCATCCAGTTGATCACTGCTACCGCAGGAAAAAATAATAACCAATGTAGGAAAACTTCAGAATAAGGTAATTATCTCTCTGATGTACAATTTTTAGGGAGGGGGAAGTATTCATTAAACCATCCAATTTGAATGTTGTCAATTAGAATCAACTATTAAAGAAAGTATGAGTATTGTCATGAGAAACTACTAAGTCCTTAAAACAAAGCCCCAGAAGATGTATTTGGTGCTAAACATTCATCCAAAGGGAGGAAGGAACCCAGCTCACAAAAGTGGAAACATGGTAAGAGACCACGCGATAAAGGAAAGCTGGCCGAGAGCAGAGGCCACGGCAAGACCATGAGACAGAGAAGAGTGGCTGTACTAAGAGCCTGAGCCTGTGAGGCACAGCAGCTGGCTGGCTTCCTGTTCCACAGAGGCAGAAGACAAGCAGCCACATGGCTGAGAAACTGAGGACCAGAGGGAGACTGGGTTTCTGGCCCAGGAGAGGCAGTGATGGGGATATTGTTTATGATTCTGACTTTTGGGAACCTGTTAAATTTTAATGACAAACCACCTTAATCTCGAGTTTTGCTTTTTAGTTCTGTTTAACCATTGCAACAAATGATCAGACCTACCATAAAAGTAGAATATCTTGGGCGGAATGGTTATTCTTTCAAAATCAAGATGGTGAGTGGTTTAGCATAACTACTAGCTTATGTAGAATGAATTTTAAAATGTTTTTTAAAAAATAGTATTTTAATAAAAGAAGTCTTCTACCACCCATAGAAAGGAAAAATATTACCTATTTTACTTCTATATTATGGTGGTTACATAATTTTATGGCAACTGATATATAAAAGTGTACATGTTGAGTCTAACTCATCAATCAGGTCACAGCCTAATGGTGCCTCTTTGTGGGTGTGACCTTCTCATAAGACTGGCCCTGAAAACCCCTTCCCCCACCCCACCTCTGCCCTCTGCCTTCACGTTCCTGCCGACAAGTCACTTGGAAACCTGACAGAGCCACTGCCCCTGGATCCATATAACTTTGCACCCCTGGCCTGCAATCTCCCTGCATTCTGCATCATGGCATGTGTCTGCGTCAGTCTGAAGAGGAACTTACAGATTAGAATTGGACTTAGAGATTTGAGTTGGACTGGGCCTGGGGTGTTTTCTTGATATAAAATTACTTCCTGTTATAAAGTTTTTCTTATACATATGTGAGTGTCACCGGATTTGTTTCCTAGTGAGCCTGGCCTAACACATTATGGTCTGTTGGAAGTGGGGTACTAATGAAACAAATCGAGATCACAGGCTCTGACCGCTTTGTGGTGTGTTTTCTTCTCTGGCTAGCCAGAGGGTCAGATAGAACCACACTGTTCACTTAATTGTTTTCTGAAAAAAACATGAGAAGGGAAGATTTTGGTTTCTAGAATTTGTCTTTGGTTATTCTTAACTGAAATGGTGAAACTGGATTTGTTTCTCTTCAACCCATTCTAATTCAAGTTGCATTACATATTTTAAATTGTACAGCTGTGTTTTTGGATCTATTTTTTTATTCTTTATTCCAAGGGATCTCAGTCTGATGATCATTACATCTATTTATTTTTCCCTAGCATGATTTTATATAAGGAAGGTAATTGTATGACTGTAAAATTTATGGAATGGTTTATTATTGTCTCCTAAACTCATAGAGACATTTGATTCAATGTTTAGGAATATATTTTTATTTAAAATGGGAAAAACCAATTTAAAAGCATAAGTGTCAAATAAATGAGAATTATGTTTAAGTATTCTCTATACTATTAAGACTATTTTTGAGGCCTATTATGTAAAGCATAACTGCAATATTTAAATCATCATTATTTTCATCAGTCTTCTATTACAGTTGATTATATGTTTACCTTGAATTCAACTGCTGCCCTAGACATAAGTATTTATTATATAAATCAAAATATAAACAGATATGACTTAATATTAATCAAATTTACCTTTATTGACATAGAAAGAGTAGCATTATTAGCATTATTTATTTGATCATTTATAATTCAAACTTGCTTTCTTATAACTGCATAGAAGTAAAATAAAAGTAAAAATTTAAAATAGATATGTACATCTTAGGTGTTAGTAGAAGTTGAAATGTGTATATTATTGATGATTAAATTTATTATGACTTATAGCAAAAGATGAGAAGCGCTGATGGTATGGTGGTTAGCACTGGGTTACTAACGACAAGGTCTACAGTTTGAGACCACCACCCTCTCTATGGGAGAAAGATGAGGCTTTCTAATCCCATAAAGAAATACAACCTCAGGAACTCACAGGGGAACTTCTACCCTGTCCCCTAAGTTCACTATGAATCAGTTAACTGGATGAGAGTGAATTTATTTTGTTTTGTTTTTTTTGTTTATCACTTACTCACTACTATAGAATTGATTCCAGCTCACAAATACCTTGTGTTAATAGAAATTCTAATGCTTTCAGTGATAAGGATATTTACATTGATTTGATATTAAATCTAAAATGTAATGGAAACTTGAAGGTTAAGTGAAGTAAAAACTACCTTGAAAATATATTAATTTGAAAAAATATAAAGATTCAGTAAAAGAAGAAAGAAAATGTCTAAGTTGACACATCTATAATAGTTTACTTTAGAACTAATACATTCTTACAGTGGGAAAATACAAGTAGAAAATAAAAATGTCATTAACATTAAAATTAAAGACAATGGTTGAATAAACAAGTGAAACATTTTTAAAAGAGAAGTCTTTTGAGATCTATCATTTGAATCTCTGATCAGCACTCATGATTATATTATAAATGTAGAAATTAGAGATAGTTCTGTTTCATGCAATTTTCTGTATGTTTGCATCTACTGAGTTTGATAATCATTGAAATAGCCACACAGAACTCAGACAATATTTATGATTAATGGTTTTATTAAGAAAGATAATAGGTAATAACCCAGGTGAGAAATGCTCAGCACATAGTTTTTTTGTCAGCACATGTTACAAAGTTCACTGGCACAAAAGGCATGCCATTCCCCTGGAAGCCTCAACACGAAAGCACTCAGGTCCAGTTCCAGGGATCAGAGGCTCCACCTCTATGACTTAAGTGCCCAGAGCACCTCACTCCAGGAAACCTCAACCCCAAGGCAGCCTCAGCTTTGTGGGTGAGCCAAACCATTCCCCCAATTAAGTGACCAGAGACCCTTTGCTCCACAAGGTAGCCTCTTGCCCCAAAGCACTCAGCTTTCCTTGCTCTGTAAGCTAGGATTCTACCACTTTCATGCCCTGGTTCCTAGGTCTGTTGCTGTCACTTATTCCTCGGCCAGCCCTTTGATGTCACAACTGTCTTCAGAATCAAGGGAGTTCCCTGTACCAGGGAATCTTGTGATTCAGAGGCCATACTCCACTCCTGGATTTTGCTGGTAATGAGATCCAATGTCCAGAAGGGCTCGTTTTATATACAGCAGGATGCCAATCATAGTGAAACCTGGTAATGAGCACTCACAATAGAATCCTATCCGTCTCTCCCCTCACCTCTTACCCAGACTCATTAAACCGAGGTTGTTTAGTGGAACTTGCAGAGACTTTGGCCAGAAGAGTCTCACTAATTCATTCACTCGGATAGAGAAAAATTTTAAACATTCATTAACTAAACCAGATGTTTGTTGACCTTTCACTTAAAAGCCTAGACATTAAGAACAGACAGTAATTGGCTCTGCTATTCATAAAATATAACTTGTGAGACAGCGATTCTCTCCCATTTTTCCAGACTTCTCGGGGCAATAACGTAGTTCTGATCAAATTTTTTGTGGAGATGATTCAGAGGTTTCCCATCTTCCATATCAGAAATGCATGATCACATCTAAAGTCAAGGGAGACTGAAAAATAGGTGCTGAAATGACTACAAGTGACAGTGATTTCCATAACTCTTATACTTACCTAAAAATATTACTACTCTCCCAGGATCCCATGCAAAGAGTTTAACTTAACACTTGATTTTCTAACCAACTCCAACAAATGCATGCTTCTATCATTGAGCCAGTTTTCTATAATAACTATAAATCAATGCTCCTACTTAGAATGAGGCATGATATTTCTAATAACAACAGTTTCAACTCATAGCAGCAGCAACAGCAACAATTCAGCACATAAAACATAGTGGTGTTGTTGTTGTTATTCCCCTAGAGTCAGTTCTGGCCCATAGTGACCTTCTGCATGCCAGACTAAAATACTGCATGATCCGGCAGTATCCTCACAACTGTGCCTGTGCTTTAGCCCATTGACGCAGGCACTGTGTCACTCTGTCTCAGGTAGGGCCTTCCTCTTTTCACTGCCCTTCTACTTTGCCAAGCATGACGTCCTTCTACAAAATGTAGTCTCTCTCTTAAATAACATTGACTTGCATGGTGTAATTCAGTCACGTGGAAACGTCCAACTAACTATCAAACCATCAAAATGACTTTGGGTTCCTTCTGTGTTCTTTGCTTTTTGCTGCTTACCTTTCAGTTATCTATAATGCACAAAAACTCTCTTGGAGAGAGAGAGAGAGAGAGAGAGAGAGAGAGAGAGAGAGAGAGAGAGAGAGAGAGAGAGAGAGAGTGTCTTTAAAGACTTGTATGGAGTCCTCATTGCTGGTAGAAAAGAGTTAGCTTGCTGACAAAAATAATAATACTAAAGGAAATCCAAACAATATCCATATGTCTATATCTGGTACAAAATGTTACTTAATGAATTTAGGTGGATTGTATGTTAAAAGACAGTCAGAAAGAATGAGTATACAATCTCAATTGAGAGTTTCAGGACTCTGACCAGGTTAGTAAGGAGCTACAGGAGTCAGCAATCCACTGCATCCATTTTGTTGGGAAGAATCAGTGATCAAAAATGGATGGCGAGGAGAGCATAGGATGCTTGTGGGGGGCTACACTAAGGGCAATGTCGACGAGAGGAATTACCAAAACCCAAAGGAAGACCAAACATGATAGTGCGATAGGAGGAAATTAAGAGGAAATAGAGGAAAGCACTGGGAGGCATAGGACATTTATAGAGGCCTAAATGCAGGCATGTGTATATATATATATATATATATATATGTAAATTAGATGTCTCCTAATTGGATCTTATCTTAAATTAAGTGACTCTTTATTCTTAGGTTAGGAAAGAAGAGACAATGAGAGTTCTAACACTGTTTTAATGACAAGACAGTGAAAACTTGGCAAGATAACACAAAAAACTTATCCCGTGGAAAAAGTCAAGCTTGAGAACACATTTTGGAGGCCGTGCAATTAGATAAAAGAGCATTAAGGGAATTTGACAAGTAGGCTGACTCTCTTTCAATATCAAAAAATCTTTTGACCTCCAAGCACTAAGATGATTAAAGTTACAAAGAAGCGTGGTGCGAAGATAAATCCTTCACGAACTACAGGTGTGACTGGCACAACAATGCAAAATGATGTGACTGTAGATTGGTTAGGATTCTGAATACATAGGGGGCTTCTTTGAAAATGCCCTAAACAAGCAGCTGATAGGAAAGTACATGCTGGCAGCTTTTTAAAGCTCCCTGCTAACCAACTATGATGCTATAAAAAGTGTAGTAACCCCTACTAGGAAAAGCCAATCTCTCCCAGCCTAGTGCATTTTCCTTTCCTGAAATACAAGTCTATTTTTGAATGCTATCATGAATGCAGTTCTCTCCTTTGGAACAGTTAAGTGCTATGCAGTTCAGCATGGTCTGGCATGATACCTTTTATTCAAAAGTTTCATAATCCACCCTACAGACAAAAGTAGATAAGGAGATGTGCTTGGGGAGAGTGATTTTTCATAAAGACAAGGTAAGAAGAGGCATGTGGAGTGGGCACAAAGGAGGAAGAGCTAGGAAGCAGAATTAGCATTAGCAAAGGGAGAGTAAATATGGTGTGCCTCGCGTCTGACAAGGCAAGGGTACAGAGAAGCGGCAATGAGAGGAAAGGTCAGAAGGAGACCTTAAGAAAATGTTTTAAAAGACATTGTCTCACATAGGTGATTTTCAAATGATTTTAAATGAATCTAGGCAATAAAGGCATTTTTGATGTCAAGGGACATAAATCAAATATACTTCTTTGGAAAGGACCATAAAAATCACAAAGTCATAAAATTTTAGAAATGGAAGTGATTTTAAAATCAATAAGTAACTTTTATCTCGCAGGTGACAGAATGAAAGCTGAAAATGAATTTTGGAAAAATGCCCCGTGTCTCCCAAAGGGTCAGGGCTTTCCCTGCCATGTCACAGCTTCATGAATTTGAATTAAATTTTTAGTAACTCCTTCTAATTTTTCAACTTTAAATCTAATATTCTATCTTCTAGCATGTGGAAGGGCTTCCTTTTCTTTCATTTTAGAAAGAGCAGAGGAATCCTACACCCATTTTAAATGATTTTAAAATTGTGCAAGAGATCATTGTTTATTGGAAATATTTGTAATCTGTTCAGTTTCACTTTCTGCTGGAAAAATATTTGTCAGATAAAGCCCTTTTAAGTAAGCAAACTAAGTAATATTGTCTATTCATTCATATTCAAACCTGGAAACTTGGGTGCAGCTTTAAATTAATTTCTAGGTGTAATTTTAGCTGCATAGAAGTGATGTAGTCTTTAAGGTAAGAAATCACATTGTATAGATGCTTGAAAATAGATTCTGAAGTAAACTTGAGGAAGGTCCAAACATCATCCTCAAGATTCTAGTAAAAAGAATAAACTTTTAAATAAACCAATCAAAAACTCACTGGCAGGAGAAAGACAAATTTACAACGATGTCCTGTGTGGAGGTAAAAAAATATCAGAAAAATATCTACAGAATTTCACGGGGGAGGGGGAATGTCATTACCTCATATGTATTTAACTCACAGCAGAGTATCACTCAAGCACTGAAAAGATAGATTTCTCACATATGAAATAATTTAGAGGATTATAAGAACTACCTAATCCATCCAATGCCCGGCCAGATTCTCAGCCATCAAATTGTCTCCAACAGGCAGCTTCCCTACAGGACAGACAGAGGAGAGCCATCCCTGTGGTTTTTAAGAGGGAAATTCTTTACTATGGTGCAAAGCTGATTTTTCTCTCACGGAGTAGCTGGTAAGTGAACAGCTAATCTTGTCATTAGTAACCCAACATGTCTCCAATTACACCACCAGGGCTCCTATATGGGATTCATCAGCCTCCAAACAAACAAGCGAAAAATACTGATTGGAGATAATGCACATGGAATCAAAAGTTAAATCCAACATAGGCCTGTTTAGTAAATCCACTGCCGCCTACTGTATGATTTTGAGCCACCCTAGAGGACAAGGTAGAAAAGGCCGTTCTGGTTTCTAAGAGGTTAAATATTAGGGAGCAGAGAGCCTTCTTTTCTCCCCCAGAGCAGCTGCAGGGTTTGAACCACTAACTTAGTGGTTAGCAGTTCAGGATGGAACCACCACACCAACAAGAATTCTTGGGCCATTTATTACTCATTGCCGAGGGTGACAGAGCCTGGTAAGCATTGGTGCTGCTGGATATACAGTGGTTCAAAATCTATCAGCTAGGGATGCAGGACGAGGAGACTGCCCACGTCCTGAAAGATTTACACAGCATTGGAACCCTGGATGGAGTCCCTACGGGCCTGAATAGACTGGATGACAGCGTGTTTTCTGGTGTTCAGAGGATAGTAGAGGAATACGGACAAGAGTCTGAAGGAAGGAGTGTGGCACCACATTTTTATATTCGTATAAATTTCCCTTCAAATGACAAAAAATTTAAAACAGCCAAACAAAATACTAATAAGCAAATATTTAGGATTATAATGGTTAAGGGTATTCATTGATAAATGTAGTCATTAATTTCTAAATGACCCTTCTTTTTTAACAAAATAAGATTTTCATCAATTCCTAAAATCTAACGATTTTACCCATTAGATCATACAATGATGAGTAAAAATTATATAGAAAACCAAGTCAAATATTTATTACTCTGGGACATGTGGACACATGTTCTGAGAGAAAAGCAACTGTGAAATTTCCAAAAACATTGTGTTGAAAAATAATGGTTGCTTATTTTGTTAGCAACCCCCGAATCTATTCTGATTTAACTTTGTTATATCTGATAATATCTTTATTATATGACAATATCTTTATCACATGAATTATTCAAAGGTGAAATATGTTTGGATTTTTACACCTGGTCTTGCATAGAGAGACAAATTATGCATAAATGCTAGCATAAAATGCTTTGTGTTTTTCATTCTAGGAGGCACTCTATAATTGCTGCTGCTACTGAATATAAAGACACATTTGTTGATCAAACATAGATTATTGTTCTGCACTACACTGTTATTTTGCATCAATAACATTTGCATGAGTTTCTTAAATTCCTTATTTTCTCCCTGGGAGAGGGACAGCAGAGAAGGGGGGAAGGGAGACCCCAGATAGGGCAAGATATGACAAAATAACGAGGTATAAATTACCAAGGGCATATGAGGGAGGGGGGAAAGTAGAGGGAGGGGGGGGGAAGAGGACCTGATGCAAGGGGCTTAAGTGGAGAGCAAATGCCTTGAGAATGATTGGGGCAGGGAATGTATGGATGTGCTTTATACAATTGATGTATGTATATGTATGGATTGTGGTAAGAGTTGTTTGAGTACCTAATAAAATGTAAAAGAAGAAAAGAGAAAAAAATGATTAGGGCAAAGACTGTACAGATGTGCTTTATACAATTGATGTATGTATATGTATCAACTGTGAAAAGAATTGTATCAGCCCCAATAAATTGTTAAAAAAAAATTCCTTATTTTCTTAGCTGTCCAATGCTCATCCTTTAATTTATTATGACAAAAATAATTCCAAACCCCTCTTAGTAGACATCAAAATTTCAAAACTCTTTAAGTTGCTTCAATATTCATGTAAACATAATGCCTCACTCAATAACAGAAAAAGTTTATTAAGACTATTAGTGTTTGTTAAGGATCTAATTGCATGCCCCAAAATATGTGTTGTAAATCTGAATCTCTGTGCCTGTGGTTATAATCTCATTTGAGAAAATCATTGTCTTCATTATGTTAATAAGATCAATTAATGTAGAAGATATTTTGAGATATAAGGGATCTAAAAAGCAAGGGAAATAGATGATAGATGATATATAGATAATAGTTAATAGATAGATAGATAGATAATAAATAGTCCGATAGGTAGATTCACCAAGTCACATCAAGATCATCCAGCAGCAAAAGCTCAAAAGAGGTCAAAAACCCCTCCCGAACCAATGGAGAGAAAACTGTTTCCCCACACCTTAATTCCCCTAACTCAGACTTCTAGCCTACTAAACTATGACAAATAAATTTCTATCTGGTGATGTCACCAACTTGGGGTATTTCTATTATTTTGTTGTTCTTATTTTCCCCATTTTCATTGGGAGCTCTTATAGATATTATGATAATCCATAATTCAATGAGATCAAGCATAATTGTATGATTGTTGCCACCATTAGTTTCAAAACAATTTTCTTCTTGCAATCATTCATATCAGCTCCCCTTAATCACACAATACCCCCAAGAACTCTTGTTATTATATTAGGTATTATTATTGTTATTTTCCCCCCATGTCTTACCCCATCCAATGTATCCATTCACCTGACATTCTGTAATTCTTTCTCCTGGACTGGAGTTATATAATTATCATTGTTATCAGTTCCCCCTTCCCACACTTACCCCCCTCTTTTTCTCTACCCGTTACTATTTCTGAAGGGCTTATATCTCTTGAATTTCATATATAGAATGATCTCCATTATACAAATGAACATATGAAGGTCTAACAGGATTAAGGAGGTAAATCTAAGACCATAATAATAAGAGGAAGAAACGTTCAAGAACTAGAGGATAGTTATGTGTTTCTACAATGCTATAATATAGCCTGAATCTATCACCCCTTCCATGTTGCCCTTCTGTGATGGACTGTCCCATTATCTTACAGGTAATATTTTCAGTCTCCACTTTGCTCCTTTATGTCAATTTTTTGCTTTTTTTTGAACTTCTGATATCTTTTCCTGTGAACACCTCATGATCACACAGGCTGGTGTGCTTGTTCCAAGTGGACTCTGTTGTTTTTTTCAGCTAGATGTTCGCTTGTTTAACTTCAAATACTTAAGACCCCAGATGCTATATCTTTTAACAACCAGAACAATCAGCTTATTTTACCACATTTGTTTATTCACTAATTTTGTTTTCAATGATCATGTTGGGAAGGTGAGTACCACACATTGCCGCCTTATTAGAACAAACCATTCTTGTACTGAGGTAAGATCAAAGTAGAGGTCCAAAGTCCATCTATTTCCTTTTTGTGTATATATATGCACCCATATTTATGTATGTATACTTATGTACATATATATATAATTTTGTTCTCTTGTTTAGCTGAGGATCAGATACTCTGCCAAGAGGCAAACTAAACCCATTGATGCATACACTATTAAAATGTAAAGCTAACTAAATAAACAAATTAGTTAATTAAAAGATGCAGATAGCAATGTTGCAGGAATATATCCCCTCCCCACCATATGCCTTGAGGACCCACGGAGGGATGGGGAAAGAATAAAATGGCAATGGACAAGCCGGGCACGAATCCACCCAAGGGGAGAGTATTGTTTATGTCTCCACAGGAAAGTGATGGAGAGAGTAGACCTCATTGTGCTGTGGGAAGCCTGGAGGGTGATGTCCCTGCTCAGAGAAGCTCATCAACAGAGAGGACTGCATGGCTGGGCCCAGCTCCAGACATGATAGCCCATCTCTAGAAGGCAGTGCAACAGACGACAACACTGAAAATAGAGATGAGGTGATTAGACAGCCTGGCCAGCCCACTTGAGGTCAAACCATGAGGGAAGTGCCAACAGACCAGCAATGGGAGCAAAGACACCAAGTCCCTGAGAACTCTCTGTAGCCGACATCTAATTCCTGACTCAAGGACCAGCATTTGGTAACTCATGTGAACTGGTTGGGGACTGCACTGATAGTTAAAGGTATAATGAGGTGCGGGGTGGATCACTGTCTGCAGGAGGAACAATGGGTCTTGTAGAAGGTGCGCCCCTAGGACAAGATTGCTGAGGACTGAAAGAGCACAGTGCTGTGTGTAAGTGGGTCCTGGGAGAAGGAGGCAAAGGGGAATGGATGGGTGGATTTTATCAGGGCTGCTCACTATGTGACAGAGAGATACTCATCTCCTGGGGGTCAGAACAAAGTTAGACATGGAACTATTTGCATGGACTCCTTTGAATGCGTGTGTTTCTTTCCTTTCCCTTTTGGTGTCTGCCTACATAAGGTAGACAGGATAATCAATGCCAAGGAAACAGACATTAATGGGACCAGAAGTTTATGGGGGGCAAGGGGCATGGAGGAGGAGAGGGTGTGGGCGAGGAGAGCAATAAGTCAATAATGACAGTGACAGGGGAATAGCAAGAGATCTAAAAGTGATGGTGAGGAGTGGGTAGTATTCCTGGTCCTGTTTGAGCAACTGGCATTCCATGATGCTCACCTTCCTGACACAATCGCTGAAGACAAAGTGGGTGCATAAACAAATGTGGTGAAGAAAAGTGATGGTGCCCAGCTATCAAAAGATATAGCATCTGGGATTTTAAAGGCTTGAAGGTAAACAAGCGGCCATCTAGCTCAGAAACAACAAAGCTCACATGGAAAAAGCACACCAGCCTCTGTGATCAAAAGGTGTTGAAGGGATCAAGTATCAGACATCAAAGAACAAAAAAATCAAATCATTGTGAATGAGGGGGAGTGTGGAGTGAAGACCCAAAGCCCATCTGTAGGCAACTGGATACGAGCCAGTCAGGGTGCAGGGTAGCAACAATGAAACATATAACTTTCCTCTAGTTCATAATGCTTCTTCCCTCACCACTATTATGATCCCAATTCTACCTTACAAATCAGGCTAGACCAGAGGATGTACATTGGTACAGGTAGGAGTTGGAAACACAGGGAATCCAGGACAGATGATACCTTCAGAACCAGTGGTGAGAGTGGTGATACCCGGAGGGTGGGGTGGAAAGGAGGAGCCAATTACAAAGATCTACATATAACCTCCTCCCTGGGAGATGGACAACAGAAAAGTGGATGGAGACGTCAGACAGTGTAAAATATGACAAAACAATAACATAAATTATCAAGGGTTCATAACTGAGTGGGGAGAGGGGGTGAGGGGGAAAATGAGGACGTGATGGCAGGGGCTTAAGTGGAGAGCAAATGTTTTGAAAATGATGAGGACAATGAATGTACAAATGTGCTTTACACAATTGATGTATGTATGGATTGTGATAAGTTGTATGTGCCCCTAATAGAATGATTTTTTAAAAAAAAGCAGTTTCATTTTTTAAAAAAGAAAAGAAATGTATCCAAAGGGAATTACTGAGATTGGAAAGTGGGCAAACATGATAGTGGAGCAAGAGGAAAGGAAAAAGAAATAGAAGAAAGAACAAGAACATATTTCTGTTATCACAACATTAAATAAGATAGAATTTGGTAGCAGAAGATTGGTGTGGTATTTTGACAAATATTTACAATCTTTACATGTCTAATGGTAAAGGTCTAGATTGCCTTGAAGTAACTGTTTATAGAATTCTGAACCTAAAAATTCAGTTTTGATGAGGCATTCTTGGGAGTATGAAGAGACCTAGAAAAGTCTCTGTCATCAAAAAGAATGTGTAAGACACCAGGAACACAATACTTCTGAAAATGTGGACAGCTAATGTACTTTTGATGATGCTTTAAATTAAAATTATGAGCATGTGATTAGACAGCAGAGGAAGGGAAATTCATTTTAAGCAGTAGCAAAGAACTTGTTTGAAATATATTCCAATATTGGGTGGAAGGTAGAATTTTTAAGTGATACCTGTTTGATGAGATTTATATGCATCATTTTTAAGGAGCCTCATGGTTTCCCTTTGATACTTAAAATTGAGAAAAGAAATAGATACTTACAAATGAATTTGTTTTTAAAATGTTAACATTGTAAAATATGAGGCAATAGGATGCTTGGGGGTGTTCAATAAGGGCAATATAGCTGAGAAGAATTACCAAAACCCGAATGACAACTAAACATGATAGTGGGATAGGGAGGAAAGTAAAAGAAAATAGAGGAAAGAACTAGGAGGCATAGGACAGTTAAAGAAGTCTAAATACAGGCATGTATATATGTAAATACATTTATATACAATGACAGGAGAATAGAGTTATGTACATACAATCATTTATAAAGTATTAGGGTAGCAGATAGACACTGGTCCTCCACTCAAATAGTCCCTCAACGCAAGAGCAATTTGTTCTACTAACACAGCACTCTGTGATATTCACCTTCCCTGATGCGATCGTTGAAGACAAAATGGGTGCATAAGCAAATGTGTTCAAGAAAGCTGATGGTGCCTTGCTATCAAAAGATATGGTGTCTGGGCTCCTAAAGCCTTGAAGATAAGTAAGCGGCCATCTAGCTGAAAGCAACAAAGCCCACATGGAAGAAGCACACCAACCTGTGTGATCATAAGGTGTTGATGGGGTCAGGTATCAGGCATCTAAGACACAAAACAAAATAAGCGAAAAAGCATATCAATGGGAATGAGGGGGGAGGAGCAGAGTGGAGATCCAAAGCCCATTGGTAGTCAATTGGACACCCCCCTGTTAGAACCACCACAAGGAAGAGAAGACCCAGTCAGGGTGTTGTATAGCACCAGTGGAACACACAACCTTCCTCTAGTTCTTAAATGTTTCCTCTCCCACACCCACTAACATGACTTCAAATATATGTTAAATCTGACTACACCAGAACATATATACTGGTACAGATAAGAGCTCAAAAGACAGGGAATCCAGAACAGAGAAACCCATCAGGGAACAGCGAAGCTAGGAGGGTAAGGAGAGGGAGAGGGGATAAGGGGGAAACCGATCACTATGATCTATGTATGACTCCCATCCTAGGGGGATGGACAGCAGAAAAGTGGGTGAAGTGAGACAGCTATTGGTGTAAAAGGTGTGACAAGTATAATTTATAAATTAACAATGGGTCATGGGGAAAGGAGGGAGGGCTGGGGGATGACAGAGAAAAATGAGGAGCTGATGCCAGGGGCTAAAGTAGAAAGAAAATGTCTTGAAAAAGATGATGACAAAATAGGTACAGATGCATTTGACAAGATGGATATATGTATGGATTGAGCTGTGAGAGCCCCCAATAAAATAAATACAAATGTTAACATTATGGAAAATGCTGTTGTACAAACTAAGTGTATGTGTTCTAGAATATTCCCCGATGTAGCATATATTTGGTAAAAGAGATATAGCCTATGGCTCTTGGATGCAATACACTACAACAGCAGAACTACTGGATCTAACGACAGAAAGAGTACAAACATTAAATCAGCTTAGCTTGAAGAGAATAGAGATGGAGAACATTCTGTCTGCCTCTTGGCTGATTGGCAAGTTTGCCAGGCCAAAGGAACAAAAGAAAAAGGCTTGCCAGGGCCGAGTGGTTAGGTAGTCAGTCCGATGCATTAGGAGAATGGAGCAGCCTAAAAGCAAGGGAAGCAGAATTGTCATGCCCGAGGTCTTGGAAGGCAGACCTGGAGGCTAGGACTGAAGTTCTTCCACGTGGTATGAAAAATGTGTTTCAGTTCCTAGAATCTTGTGGCGGAGCCACTGCAGAGATGTTCTCAGAGTAGTGAGGATGTTTTTTAAGCCTTGAATCCATTCTGACTCATGATGACCCTACAGGACAGAAAGCCGTTCTCCTGTAAAGTCACAGGTAGTTTTGAACTTTTGACAACCCATTGTGTAACCCACTGAACCACTGGGGTTCCTGTCACAGACGTTAGAAGCCATCTCTGCTCACGCACTCTCTCCTTCACCTCTGCACATGGAAGCTTGCTGTCAGTGAAGACGCCCTGCATACACAGGGAACACTGAATTAAGTTAAGGCCTCAGAAGTTTTGCTAACTTGCCACATAAATCCCAGAAGGATAATATTCCATGTGTGCATAGTGGTTACTTGCTTGATTACACAATTTATTGGCTTCATATATTTTCCTTTTTTCTGTTCCCAACAACGCTCCTAAAGCTTTCTTGGAATGCGTTCCTCATGCTAATCTTTGCCTCAGGCTCTGTGCTATTCTAATCAAATCAGAATATAAATTGTAAATGAAAACATCCTAATCTGTATCTTGAATTTTACTGAATTTGCATAACTTTTGCTTAAGATATCTATAGTCTTATTGGCAAAATTTATCAGCATTTTTCTTCTCAACAAGTCCTTTTTGCCTTCTTTGTTTAAAAACACTTTTAATAGCTTATCTTCAAAAGACAGTCTTAATATAAATTCTTAAATATATATATATATATATATTTTAACAATTTATTGGGTCTCATACAATTCTTATCACAGTTCATACATATACATACATCAATTGTATAAAGCATATCTGTACAGTCTTAGCCCTAATCATTTTTTCTCCTCTTTTCTTTTTTTACATTTTATTAGGGACTCATACAACTCTTATCACCATCCATACATATATATACATCAATTGTATAAAGCACATCCATACATTCCCTGTCCCAATCATTCTCAAGGCATTTGCTCTCCACTTAAGCCTCTTGCATCAGGTCTTCTTTTTTTTTTTTCCCTCCCTCCCCTTTCCCCCCTCCCTCATGTGCCCTTGGTAATTTATACATCGTTATTTTGTCATGTGTGCTCAATGACATGCAACTTATTTTTTATGACTTAAGTTAAGGACCTAATTTTACTTTTTATTTTTTGTCAAATGAATTACTAATTGACCAAGAACAATTTACAGAATAGACATCTTTTCCTCATTTAATATTGTTACTCTTTTTGCCTTTTAAAAAAATTTAAACATAGTTGATTTTATTAAGTGAACACACCAAAACAAAACCAAGCTCACTGCCATAGTGTCAGTCCCTTGATTCTGACTCCTAAGGACCCTACAGTCCTGCTCTGTGAGTTTCTGACTCTGCAGCTCTTCACAGCAGTAGAAAACTGTTAGTGATTTCAACTGCTGACCTTGTGCTTAGCAGCCCAACCATAATCACTATGCTGCCAAGGCTCCAATATTAAGTGGCTGGATTAATAAATAATCATGATAGATATCTTATTTAATTCTTTTTTTGTAAAATCAGTTATTGGCATATAATTCCCATAGCTTATACTTATTCATTTATATTAAAAATAGTTATACAATCATCACCACAATCAATTTCACAAGATTTTCTTCTCATACTCATTGTTTTTAGCTTCCTATTTCTCCAATCTTACCTACCATGTCCCTAGGTAACTCTTAATCCAATCAGTATCTCTATAAATGTACCTGTCCTAGGTTTTCTATACAGAAAATCATATATTTAAAAATCAGAAAGCAAACAAACAATACAGTCAACAACAATATAAAATAAGTGAGAAGACCCTCAATCAAAAATAAAAGAGAAAATATTAAAAACTGAAACAACTTTATAACATGTCAAAAAGGAGATTAAATGACATGGTATTACATTTTTACCTATCTGCCATAATTGACTTTATAATGCCCTCTGTCTGATAGCAAGACTATTCACATCCCTAGACTTGGGTCAGAAGGGGTTCACTGGAGATTTAATCCATGTGAGGACACCGCAGATGGATTTGGGGCTTCAATATCATCAATAGCCTTCTGCAAACTGGGCATTCACAATTTAAGTTCCAAAAAATTCCCTCCTTGGGACTCAACAGCACGCCACCACAATGTAAAACATTTCCTTAAAGGTTCATGAATTTCTGTGAGATTTGCAGTAAGTTGATGAAGGTTGGGCATTGAGAAAATATATTCAAAGGTGGAGTGGGGATGGTAGTGGGAATTGAGCATACTAACATCTTGGAAGAGTTGGACATTGACATCTATAATCTTCAACTTCTTGTACGAATCTGGTATCAATTTTTCTAGAAGTAAATTATTACCACAATTTGTATATTTATATATGTGTGTCTATTAAAGCTTTTGCCCATGTTTTGATATAATTTATCTCTTCATGGATGAGTTATAGGAGTTCTTTACATATTGAATGCTAACCCTTATCAGATATTTGTTTCCAAATATCCTATTCTGTAGGTTGTCTCTTATCTTGGAGATAAAAGCCTTTGATACAAAAGAAGTTTTCATTTTGATGGCATCTATATTAGTATCTTCCAACAAGTGTCAATCTATTTATTTTGTCTTTTTTATTTGTGGTTTTTGTTTTTTAGCTAAGAATCCATTTTAGGATACCCCATTCCTATGTTTTATTATAAGAGTTGTAGTGTTTTTATTCTTACAGTAGCGTTATTAGTTTAGAATGTTTGTCCAACTTGGAGATGTAATTTTCTCATCACTATAATTTGAAGATGAACCCTGATGGTGTAGTGGGTTAAAAATTAGATGGCTAATCAAAAGGTAAACAGTTCAAAACCACCAGTTGCTCCTTGGGAAAAAGATGAGGCTCCCTATTCCTGAGAAACCCACAGGGGCAGTTCTACTCTGTCCTACAGGTTGAATCAGAATTAACAACAGGGAATTTGATTTTGTTTGGGTATTTTGAAGAGAATATTATTTTTTTCCTTGAATTAATTTATTATGCTCATTTCAGTTCAATTAGCCATGTACAGCTGACTTGATTTCTGAGATCTCTGTTCTATTCCATTGTACAACATATTATCATCATACCAGTATCATATTGTGTTAAATATCATCATGTAATTTTTACTACTTTATTCTTCTCTTTCTTAATTATATTGGCTTTTTAGAAGTCCTTCATAATTCCGTATAATTTTGAGATTTTTTGTTTGTTTTTTATGCAAAGAAGACTGTATAATTTTGAAAATTGGTGATATTTTAAATCATACCTGGGTGTTGGATTTTTTCAAATACCTTTTCTGCATTCACTGAGATGACAATGTTGCTCTTTATACTATTAATGTGGTATATTGTGTTTATTATTTTAAACCTCAGAATATATCACCAGTTATTTGTTTGCATTTCCCTATTTTTGTTTTTAGTTTTTCCTTCATAAATAATTCTTTTTAAATGCCATTTTCCCACTCATATATTTGAACATAATAGCAGCAGAATTCAAAATCATAAAGGTGGTGATACTTACTGTGTTGATAGACATTGGTGAAACCTTTAGATAACGTTCAAACCAGAAAATAAATCAACCTCTGGGAATAATCTTGCAGCCAAATAGCACCAGTCTTGTAAAGAGAACAGTGATGCTAATGAGGACTCTCTTCTTCAGAATAACCAACCATATAATAGATTATATTATTTGCATTCTACTCTTTATGAGAAAGAATGTATTAATGTAATGCAATTCTCTTATTCTAAGCCCAGAGGAAAAGGAAATTCACTGCTCCTGAGTCAATCCCGAGTCTCAGCTACAGAAAGACACAATAAAGCTTTTAAAACTTCCTGGAAGCATACAGTCTCATCTTTCTCCTGTAGAACTACAAGATCAAACCCCTTATCTTGAAAGTTAACAGGTCTATCCATAACCCACTACTATACCAGGACTCCTTAAAAGAAATTAAGTTACTAATTATTTTGGTTAATAACAATATGCTCTGAGTTCAATGTGCTTTGGACTCCTGAGTGGAACTTACCTGTGGCCAGTTATACTTAGAAAACACAAATTGATCTGGTTCAGAATAGATTGAAATTTATTTGGTTGGTTTATTCTCTACTCATTGACAGAAAGCATAGGTGCACAGTGATGGGTTTAGTCATCTAAACCTGGAATATCAAGTGTTTAAAGAGCTAAAGTTCAGTTTTAGTGAGCAGCGTCTTCCACATGCAGGATATATTTTTAATAGAAGCAAGTACTTTATTCCTCCAATGACACAGTCATTTATTGATAAGGGCACAAGACCATATGATGCCTTGTTCCAGTAGCCTTGCCTTCCTGTTGGATCACTAATGCTTTCTATTGCATAACTTCACATAATAATATAATGAATGTTATAAACTTTTCAAAGGTTTTAATAAGGAAAACATATACACACATGTAAATGTAGAGGCATATATTAGCATATATCCTGTATATACATCTATGAAAAAAACTATCCTTCTATAACTATGTAGAATAAAAATAATGCTTTAATATACCTGAGTCACAGGGTAGAAGTTTGACCTGTAATGAACTGTTGCTACAAATAAACATCAAGTTCAAGTACCTGATGACTAATTTATCTGCCATAAATTTCAGGGTTTTCCTAACAGTTTCTCAAAATGATAAATTACCATGTTTGCTTACATCATGCACTTAATTTCATTCTCCCCAGCAAATGGGCTGTTCGTTTGATTAACATTTACAACTCCAAGCATCTCTTTACTCACCATTTCTTGTTAA
Organism: Tenrec ecaudatus; assembly: GCF_050624435.1. NCBI lineage: Eukaryota > Metazoa > Chordata > Mammalia > Afrosoricida > Tenrecidae > Tenrec > Tenrec ecaudatus. The sequence continues at coordinate 241,257,634 of NC_134531.1, forward strand.
AAATTAGCTGTTCCTTTAAAACTTCTTAATGTCTAGCGATGAGATTCAAGGTTTTAAAAGGACACATACCTCATTCACCTGTAGAGTTTGAGTGGAGACACTGCTGATGTACAACTTCTCTAGATGTCTGAGAAATTTTGCTCTCCAGTTGATGCAGACTTCTGTGTATGAAAATTCACAGTTACTAGATGAGCAAACTTCAAAAAACAAAAATGGGCTTGAAAAGAAATTTTCCTTCGAAGTGTCAACCTCTCAACTCCTATGAATCCATGCTTACAGCTCTCTTTGCCATATTGCTGGTGTTCTGTGCTGGATTAATTGTGGTGTCATGGCTGGCAATCAAGGGATCTGAACAAGGTAAGCCACATGGAGGGAGCATTCTCATATGAATGTATGCACTTTAATCTAAGTTTTCCTGCCTACGTATTTCATCATTGTTTTCTTTTCAAGGCAAAACAAGTATGTTTTGCATCTAGGTGCTTCACTGTAGTTCACAGTATAGAATATTAGTAAAAATTAGTTGACATCTAATTTTACTTTAATATGGAATACAAACATTAAATTAAAATTTTAAGGTAAATAATGTTAAATGAGTTTATCAGTCTTAATATATTTAAAACTAAGTTTCATAATCCAGGATTCATTCTGACAGAATTTAAGTTCCAAATATTTTAAATGGTTATGGATAAGTATGTTAAACTAAGGAAAATGTAATTATTGTTTATATCTGTGCAATGATGCCTTCATTCTTTCATGGTCAACTCTGTTCATAGTGATACTTTTAAAATATTGGACTGCAACTGAGACTATAACAATTTCAAGCTGAGTTTCAACTTTTGTTAAATATAAATAGTAAAGAAGAGATTACTAGAGATACTTTAGTCTGTACAAGAGCTATTCCAAGACCTACAAGTTTATTGTACTGCCACAAGAAACATGCGAGTTAGTTATTATTAGCCTCATTTTACTGGAAAAATTATGAGACACTTGATAATTCTGTATCATTACCAAGTAATATAATAAAGTAGAGAATCCAACTCTAGAATGTGTGCTCTTTTATGGTATATATTTAATGGCAGGATTTTTTTGAGAGATCAAGAATAATTTCTATTATTTATTTTATTTATTTTATTTTATTGGGGGCTCTTAAAGCTCTTTCTATAATCCATATATATATCCATTTTGTCAAACATATCTTTACATATGTTGTCATCATCTTTTTCAAAGCATTTTCATTTTTAATGATGCATAACAATAATCTGACTACTAATAATTTATTATTTTTTAATGTTTACATTCTTTATATCATTAATTATATACCATGATACTAATTCTCTCTAAAGCTCCTAGAGTAATTACCAGACCTGTTACATATGAGTTTTATTGCATGCATCTTAGGAAATTCTCTTACTTATTCTGCCTCAGCTTAACCATCTGGAAAAAAGAAGAAATAGTATCATCCGTTGCTTGGTCATCATGAAAATTATGTTTTCACATTGTGCATTTCATGTCAAGTGATTAATTTAGGATATAAATACATATGAAATATTCTAATATGAGCATTATTAGCACCCCAATGACTCATTTTGTTATGTCTCTTTATTAGAATTATAAGAAAAATGTATTTATATTAAGGTAATATATTGTTTCATCATTTGCAATAACTTCTCCAATAACAACAGTTATTGCTTGGCAAAGGGTCACTGGTAGCAATTTTATAATTACGAGACTGAAAGAAGTAGTTTCAGAGTTATGGTTCAAAGTACTGCACACGCTGAGCCCCACAGCAATCCGCAGGCAGAGAGCCCGCAGTGTCTCTGGACAGGAGGTGTTCAAGAAGTGCTTGAAAACAACTACAAACGTTTAATGGTCAATTTCTCACCAGTCTCCCTGAATTACTTCCCATAATTGGTGGCAGTTGATCAGTCTCTGCATTTTTCATCGAGATTTCCGTTAAAAAGTGTACATACACACACACAAAACAACTTGGAATGTGGCTTTGATTTCAATGAGCAAATAATATTAATAGGACATGGAAAAGGGGGTGTTTTTGTTTATTTTATGACAATCAGACAGCTACTATAGCATCTGACTTTGAGCAAGAAGATTGTATAAAAATAACAACAAAAATAACAGGATTGATACATCAGATAAAAATGGTGCTTTCAGTCCTAAATAAAATGCACACATTCTGCCTTGCTGCTGGTATTTTATTTCTTATGAATTCTTCTAGACGCAATAATTGGAAATAATCATGAAGCCAGAGGGACATTTAAAATAACATCTGGAGCTGCTTATAATCCTAATTTACAAGACAAACTCTCTGTGGATTTCAAAGTTCTTGCATTTGACCTTCAACAAATGGTATGGGATTATCTCTCTTTTCTTTTAGAATTTTATATGTTCACTAGCTGTTTGCCAAAGGATACATAGCATCCTGGTTTCTCAATTTAAAATAAATAACTACATGGTATAGTATGACCAACTGAAACCAAACTAACTTGCCAATAAATCAGATCTCAGTCAGAGTGACCCGACAGGAAAGAGTACATGGGGCTCTATAGGGTTTCCAGGACTTTAAATCTTTAGGACAGCGTAGTGCTACTTCGTTCTATTTTGAAGTGGCTAGTGGGTCCAAATGCCTTAGGAACCTCTGTGCCACCAATGCTCCTTACAACGCGAAAGAATGTTTGTATCTCTGACCCTAATTACCATTGAGAAATAAATAACCCCTAATTTGTTCCACACAAAACATAAAACTTATTTGTGTTCATTTTGAACAAAATTTTAAATCTCATTTATAGCTTTTACACCTTTTCTTCCTTTAGATAGATGAAATCTTTCAATCAAGTAATCTTAAGAATGAATACAGAAACTCTAGAATTTTGCAATTTGAGTAAGTATTGCCCAATCACAAAATTTAGTAATATCTCTTATACCATAACAGCATATATAAGAATTAGAGACATTTTTTAATGTAAGCATTTTGTAATTTCTTAAGGGGTCATTGGATAATATACATAATCATAAATGGTAAAAAAAGAACAATACCTCTGGAAAGTTAATATGTTTTCCATTTCTAAGAGAAAATATTACCAAGGCACAAGGAGATTACTTCAAGTTAAATGTATGGAGAATCAGATAGAAGATTTAAATTATTATAAACATGCAAAATGAGCTTGCTTGTTAGTAATATAATGTTGCTTTATCCAACCAACATCATTAGATCACAAGATGATGGGTAAGATTTAACAGTTGTGTCAGAGGAGAGCAGGTGCTCAGGAAACGGATTAATATTAGATTTATGGGATGACTATATAATTGCATTATGCATGCACAATTGAGAGGTTTTGAAAACTGAAAAGTGACAAAGATCTTTGTATTAACAATAAGAATCAGTAAGAAAAAAATCACTATGCCTGTTGAAATCTATAAAATCAATATGAAGGGTGAGAGGACAAGAAAAGAACATTCTAATTTTTTTAAATTGAAAATTGAAAAAAAAATAGACTGATCAGGCTATCTTAGAAAAAGAGAAGGGAGGAATCCCTTTAAAATAATTTAGACTAAGAACCTGTAAATGAAGAAACAGTATTCAGGAAGCTAAAGTGCAAGGCAGATCCTATGACATAAATTAAAATTTGACAACATTGAAGAACTTGCTCCAAAAATGTACGACTGAAAGGTAAGAGAGGTGTTTTCCTCCTTTCATATCAAGCCTAACCCGGAGAAGGATATTACCTTGTCTTAGTGAAATTGGTTGTAATTGATTATTCACCCTAAAGTAAGTGGGTGGAGCTGAGATGTAATGGAGAAATAAACATCTTCATTTCTACATAAATAAAATAAAGACTAGTCTGGGACAGGAGAGAGACCCAGCAATGAAAGCCAAGATAAACATGTGTGTTATTGCTGGTGCTAAACAAATAAAATAAGCCAACTGGTACCAATAATCCACAACTACAAATAACCATCTTCCACATTAAGTTACCAGTCTCTTTTCCAATGATTATGCAAGTATTAATAACTCTAAGATTAAGGCTGCAGATGCCCTACACACTGAATGTAGCTTTCACTGTCCCTGGTTGGTGCTAATAATGAACACATTGGAATAACACTGAAAAGTTAGAGGTTGGAGTTGCTCACAGGTTCCTTGGAAAAACAGCCTGACAATCTTACTAGAAAAAGTAGAGACAATCTACAGAGCACAGTTCTAGTCTGACGCACAAGCGATCTACTTAAGTCAATGACATCGAATTGATTAACCACAATCTATAAAATAAACCCGCACATATTGCTTCCAGTAAAAGCTTAAGATGTGTCAGAGCAGAGAGCAATGGGTTTCCTACATGTTTTCATGACACTGTGAACTTATGGGCTATAAAAATTGGACATTCATTAACTTTACCAATATTTTGTTTATTATATCCCACAGCCTAATATTACTTGGTTGAACCTTGCTCTCATATAGCTTACAGTCTAATAGAAATAAAAATTTTCATATCTACATTGTGCACTGATGTTTAAAGTTTATGGATGCAATTAGGAACACCCAAATAATTCCTCCATTGGCTCTATCTTCTAACACATTTTATATTATATTTTTAAAAGTTCAACTTTCTTAGCCCTAGCATGAGGATAAAATGAGTTCATGGTGATCATAGCATGTCAATTAGTACCACTAAAAACTGCAACCTCAGTGCTTGCCAGCATGCCACGACGGGTGTTCAATTTATCCGTGTATGTGCCAGGCACTGTCATACATTGAGTGACCTAATCCTTTCTTGAGATTTATGGGTTTTGAGATTATGAATCTGTGTCCAGAGATGTTAAATATGTTCCAAAGTCATGCTGCTCATGTAATCGTCTATCCAAAAGACTATATTCTTTTCATTAATGTTTATTTTTTAATGTTTTCAGAGCGGGGTGAGGAACAATGAGAGGGAAGTGTAAAGTGTCGCATATTCATAAATTGTTTAATCAATATTGAATATGTTTCCCAGTGAAGAGGGCATCTGCTTCCCATTTGATAATTTTGGGGCCCTTATCAAAAATCAGTTATCTGCATGCTGATATTTTTATTAATGGGTTTTCCCGGCTCTTTTCCATTGGTCTGGATATCTGTCGTTGTACCAGTACCATACTGTTTTGACTCCTGTGGCCATACAATACATGCTAAAGTCAGGTAGAGCAAGCCCTCCCACTTTGTCCTTCTTTTTGAGGAGTTATCTGCTAATTCTGGGCTTCTTCCCTGTCCATATGAAGTTGGTAATCACTTTTTCCAATGCTTTGAAGGATTATGGTATTCGTATTGTGATAACATGAAACTTATAGCGTGCCTTGGGCAGGATCTGACATCTTTACTATGGTGAGTCTTCCAATCCAGGAGCATGGAATATTCTTCCATTTGTTGAGGTCACCCTTGGTTTCTTGTAATAGTATGCTGTAGTTTTCCTCATAAAAAAATATTTTGTTTTTTTCAGTCAGGTATACCTCTAGCCATTTCAATTTGTGCTTGGCTATTGTAAAGGGCACTACCTTTTTAAAAATCATTTTATTCAAGGCTCATGCAACTCTTATCAAAAATCATACATACATCCATTGTGTCAAGTAAATTTGTACATTTGTTTCCCTCATCATTCTCAAAACATTTACTTTCTACTTGAGCCCTTGATATCAGTTCTTCATTTTCCCTTCCCTCCTTGCTACCTCCTCTCCCATGAATACTTGATAATTTATAAATTATTATTTTGTCATATCTTACACTGTCCAATGTCGCCCTTCACCCACTTCTTCACTGTTCATCCCCCAGAGATCCTTATAATCTGTTCCCCATTCTCCCGAACCTTCCCTCCACCCTCCCAGTATTGCCATTCTCACCACTGGTCCTAGATTCCCTGTGTTTTCAGTTTCTATCTGTATTAGTGTACATCCTCCAGTCCAGCCGGATTTGTAAGCTAGAATTGGGATCATGATAGTTGGGGGGGAAGGGGAGGAGTAGCATTCAAGAAATAGAGGAAAATTGTATTTTTCATCTTGCTACTCTGCACTCTGGAAAATTGGCACTACCTTTTAAATCACCTCTTCTTTGAACTTATCTGATGTGTATAGCAGTCCGATAGACTTCTGTTTGTTGATTTTGTATCCTGCCACACTGCCATATTTCTCGGTTGCTTCTAACACTCCAGTTGTGGAGTGTTGGGATTTTCAATATACCAAATCATATCATCTGCAAATAATGATAGTTTCACATCTTCCTTCCACAGAAAAATACATTTGATGTATTTTATTTTTTTGTCTTATGTTGTTAGCTAGGCCCTCCGGTACGATGTTAAATAGGAGTGTGAACAACGGGCATCCTTGTCTGGTCCCCTTTTTCAGTGGAATTATTTTTGTTTTTTCTTCATTGTTTATCACGATGCCTACTGGTCTTTCATGTATAGGTTGTATAATATTGAGGAATGTTCTTTCTATTCTTCTTGAGTGTCTTAAACAGAAATGCGAGTGGGATGTTTTCAAATGCTTTTTCTGGATCTATCGATATTATCATGTGGTTCTTATAATTTTTCATGTCGATGTGGTGAATAATAATAATGATCTTTCATATATTGAACCATCCCTGCATCTCTGGTATGAATCCCACTTGGTCATGTTGAATCTTATTATTTTCATATGTTTTGTACTCTATTGGCCAGTATTTTCTTAAGGATTTTTGCATCAGTGTTCATTAGGGTTTCATTGGTCTGTAGTTCTCAATTATTGTGGGATCCTTGCCTGCTTTAGATATCAGTTGTACGTGCTTCATAGAAATTGGGAGTTTTCCGTCTTTTTCTGTGTTCTGGAAGATTTAGTGTAGAATTGGGCTCAGTTCTTCCTTGAATGCTTAGTAGAATTCTCCTGTGAAGCCGTCTGGTCTGGGGGATATTTTGTTGGTAACCTCTTGAGAGGCTGGTCTGTTTATTGTTTTGAGTCTTTTGAGATTCTTGAAGTCCATCTGGGATAGTCTAAGGAGGGATTGTTTTTCCAAGTATTTGCCCATGTCTTCCAAGTTGCGGAATTCATTAGAGTACAGGTCTTCATAGTACTGTGTAATTATCCTTTTGATTTCATTAGGGTCCATTGTAATGCCCCCTGTTTCATCCCTCATCCTTGCTATTGAAATTTCTTCCTTCCATTTCTTGGTTAGGTTCGCTAGTGGTCTATCAATTCTGTTAATTCTTTCAAAGAACCAACTTTTATCTATATTAATTTTTTCCATAGGTTTCTTGTTTTCCATCTCTTGTATCACAGCTCTGAGATTTATTATTTTTTTCCTTTCACTTTTAGTAGGATTGTTCTGTTGACTCTGCTCTGATTGGTGTAAATTTTGTGCCAGCATATGAACCATAAGTCTCACTTCCTTTTTCATGTGTATATGTATTGCTATCAGGCTTCCTCTGATAAATGCCTTTGCTGTGTCCCAAAGATTTTGGTACATCAAATTTTCATTCTAATTGGTTTTGGGAATCTTGGTGATTTCATCTCTAAGCTGTGCCATTATCCACTCTTTTTGCAATGGAGAGTTATTCAACCTCCAATATTTCACCCTTTTTTTCTTCTTCATCCTTTTGTTGATTTCCAGCCTTATGTCATAGCTTTCTGAGACAAATGTCTGTAGAATCTCTATGTGAATTTGCTCAGGTTTGACTTTTGTCCCAGCATGTGGTCTATATTTGAGTATGTGCCAAAAACATTAAAATATTTTGCATTTGAATGGAAATCTCTGAAAATATCTATCAGGTTAAGTCATCTAATTGTGCTGATAGATCTATAACCTCCTTTTTAGTTTATTCCCCTGTGATCTGTCCTTTTCAGACAGTGGTGTAGTAAAGTCATATACTTTAATTGTTGCGCCTGTGATTTCTTTTTTTTTATCTTTTGGAGTGTTTGATTTACATATTTGGAGGACTCTCGTTGGACATGTATATATTTATCATTCTCACTGGTTCTTTGTCTACTGATCCCTTGAGCATTGTATAGTGCCCCTCCTTGTCTCTTGCTATGACTTGTACCTTGAGATAAATTTTACCAGAGATCAAAATTTCTACCCCTGACTTATTTGCATTACCATGTGCTTGGTATCTTTTTCTCCAGCCATTAATTCTCAACCTGTTTTTGTCTGCAAGCTTGAGATGTGTCTCCTGTAGGCAGAAGATCAATGGTTTATGATTTGTAAATCAGCCTGCTAGTCCCTGTCTTTTAGTGCCTGAGTTCAGTCCATTGATATTCAGTGTTATTACATCCATCTGTGGACTCTGTGATGTCATCTTGTACATTTTGTTTTGGATGTTTTCCTACCTAACTATCTTATCTGTTTGTGTTGTGTGTGTGTGTGTAGTTCATTCTTGCCTTCTTTCCACTATTGAGCTAATGCTATCTTGGGGGCTTTTTCCCCTGTGTCGCCTTCTGGGTGAACTTGTTCTATGTGACGGTCTCTTATTTGTGCTCAGTGAGTGTTGATCTTCTGCCCATACTGGAATGGCAAGGATCTTTTGTAGGGATAGGTTTCTTTTTATATATTCTTTGAGTTTTTACTTGTCTGGTAAGGCTCTTAATTCTCTTTCTATCTTAATAGATAACTTGGCCAGGTATAGTAATCTTGGGTTTGTATTACTTTCCTTCAATTTTTGGAATGTTACTTCACTCCCTCCTCTTTTTCACCATGTCTGCTGATAGGTCTGAACATATTCTTATTTGGGTACCTTTATAAGTGACTCTTTTTCCCTAACTGCTCTTATAATTTTCTCTTTTCCCTCATAGTTGGATAATTTAACTATTATGTGTCTTAGTGACTTCTTCTTGGGATTCAGTTTGGCTGGCGTTTTTCAGCCTTCTGATTGGTTGCTTGATTTTCATTTATTAAACTGGGGAAGTTTTCCTCTAAGAATTCCCTCACTATCTTCACTGTTGACTTCTTCATTGTGACTTGTTCCAGTAATCCAATTATTCTAATATTTTTCCTCTTCATAGCATCAGACATGGCTCTCAGGTTTACTTCAGCTTCTCTAAATGTCTTAATTGATTGTTTTCACATTTATTGAGGTCTGGTTGGCTTTCCTCTAGGCTGTCTTGCTTATTTCACCTTTTGAATATCAAATATTTTACAACTAATCCCTCATTTATTTGGTTCTCTTCCACAGATCCTTACTATAATTATATTGGTGCTTATTACAGAATAATTGTCCCTCTCTTTTTATCTCCATCTTCCAAATATCTTATTTTGTTCCTAAACTCAGTATCTTAAATGCAGATGTTTTCATAGCCCCAATCTGTCTGACTTTTTTATCTTCTCTCTTTGTAGTCTACCTCCTTTTTCCCTGCAGGACCATGGCTCCAACACTAAGCCACTAACAGTATGCCGTCACATTAATGTTTATGATTTTTGTACACTTAATTGTTACCTCGATTTATTTTTATACCAATAACATATTTATTTATTTGCTTGCCTCCTTACTAGATTACAATGTCTAGTGTATTCAGGTTCCTTTGATGTCTACATTTTGAAGGCCTAGCTCAGAGTACATGTTATCTAAAGTCTATAAAATGAGTAAATCATTCATTTAACATCAATCATTTAAATGTTAAAGGAGCCCCAAGGCACAGTAAATTAATATCAGATGCTAATCTAAAGGTCAATGATTCAAACCAACTAATTGCTCTATGAGAGAAATGTGAGACTGCTCATGAAACCATCTAAAGGAGTGGTTCTCAAGCTCCCTAATGCCGTGACCCTTTAATACAGTTCCTCATGTTGTGGTGACTCCCAACCATAAACTTATTTTTGTTGCACTTCATAGCTGTAATTTTGCTACTGTTATGAATCGGGTGACTCTTGTGAAAGGGTCGTTCAACCCCCAAAGGGGTCACGATCCACAGGTTGAGAACCGCTGACCTAAAGGGTCAGTAATTCGAGAGAGCACGCTTTATCGTATAGTGTTGCTATGAAGCTGAAGCAACACGATCCCCATAATCACGTCTTGATATATTGGATGTTATGATAAATTTGGCACATTTTACTTTGATTCTCCTTCTTCATATATTTTCCTACCATCATCAAGTCAATTCCAACTCATAGCAATCCTATAAGAAACAAATATATTATCATTGTGGCTTTACATTTCTGTTAAAAAAACACCATCAATTAAGCAATTCTAAAGTAGTTCTGTATCAAAAGGAACTAGTTGACAGTCAATTTCAGGAGGAAGCACATAAGCAAGAGCAAATGGAGCTGAAAGAAGTTCAAACTGCACTGAACGCATTAGCCAAAAATGGGACTCCCGGAATTGACAGAATAGCAATTGAAATGTTTCAGAAAGCCAGAGAAGCATGGGATGCCCTCATTCAGCTATGGCAGGACATTTGGGAGACAGCTACATGAGCAACCAACCAGAGGAGATGCATATTTTTGCCCATTCCAAAGAAAAGCAACCTAGCAAAATACTCAAGCTATAGAACAATACCATTGATATCACACAAAAGTAAAATTTTGCATACAAACTTTCAACAACAGTTGCAGCAACACAATGACTGAGAACTGCCAGAAGTTCAGGCCAGATTCGGAAGAGGATGTGGAACAATGGATATACTTGCCAGTGTCAAATTGATCTTGTCTCAAATCAGGGGATACTAGAAAGATGTTTACCTGCCAAAGGAGAGGATATTAAAAAATATGGTTTCCTGTGTTTCATTGACTATGCAAAGGCACTTGACTGTGTGGACCATAATAAACTGTGGATGACTTTGAGAAGATGGGAGTTACAGATCACTTCATTGTGCTCATTCAGAACTCAAACATGGGTCAAGAGGCAGTTGTGCAAACAGACCAACAGAATACTGCATGGTTTATAATCAGGAAAGGTGTGCATCAGGGTTGTCTCCTCTCACCATACTTGTTCAATCTATATGCTGAAAAAATCATCAGGGAAGCTGGGTTATCTGTAGAAGTGTGCAGCATCCGGATCGGAGGAGCGCTCATCATCACCCTGTGGAATGCATATGACACAACCTTGCTTACTGAATACGTGGTGGAACAAGCACGTGCAGATGAAGATCAAGGATTGTAGCCAGAAGACCAAAATCCTCACAATTTGACAAATAGGTAAATCCAGGATAGATGGAGAAAATGTTGAAGTTGTCAAGAATTTTGTGTCTCTCGGATCCACAATGAATGCTCATGGAAACATAGTCAAGAGATCAAAAGGCATATTTCATTAGGTAATATGCCATGTGAGACCTCTTTAAAGTATTGAAGAGCAAGGATGTTACTGTGAGAACTACAGTGCTCCGGAACCACGCCATGCTTTCCTTCATGTGTCCTAGGCATGTGAAAGTTGGACATTAGTAAGGAAGACCAAAAAAAGAATCGATGCATTTGCACTGTCACACTGGGAAAGAATATTGAAAGTACTATAAACTGTTAAAAGAGCAAATAATCTGTATTAGGAGTAAGGCCAGGGTGCTCCTTAGAGGCAAGGTGTGCCAAGACTTCACCTTACATGCTTTGGACATGTCAGGAGACTGTCCCTGGAGAAAGTCATCATATTCGTGACAAAAAAGAAAGGTCATGGGCAAGCTGGATATGAGGTTTTCCACTCCCATAAAGATGTATTGCCTAGGACACCCACAAGGGCAAATCTACTCTATCCGCAATGACTCTATGAATCAGAACTGACTTGTGTGACAGTGAATTTTATTGGGGTTTATAATATAAAGGTTCTATTGTTCTCTTCTTGGACTTGTGGGGAACAACAATAGAGGACCATATCCTGACATCTATGCTTCCCTATTTCCACGTACAAGAGGCAGATGTACCTTCAGGCTCCAACCTTTGTGGCTATTCTGAAGCAAACCTTTCCTCTTGCACCACTCTGCATCTATATTGGGTGTGCTAAGTCATTGCAATGGCCACATAAAACTCACAGACAATATTCAAAATTAAGAGGGCTTATTAGGGAAGTTAACAGGTTACTACAAATTAGGACCCGCAGAGTAAGGTTAAGGTCACTTGCCTCCTCCTCCAGCAACTGAGTCTCAGCCTCTCAGTCTCTCAGCTACCTGGTAGCCAAGTCATTCTCTGGTTCTTAGTCACTTTGGGCTATGGTCCCTTGGCCTTTTACCTTCATGGCCAGGAAACCAGCCCATCTGTCACTCTGTCCTGAAGTTCCATCGTCTAAAGCCAGAAGAGGAGAAGGTAGGTACCCAGGGTTTGGGTATTGCTCTTCTGAGTTGCCATGTCAGTGCATTTGACCTCAGCAGCCTCCACCAGTTCAGGGAACCCTTCAGTATACTCTTCTCAGACCCTTTGGGTTTCTCTCCTCTCTACTTACTGCTGCTTCAAAGCTAGCTCATCGAAGATGGCTCACCCCCCTATAGCCAAGGAGATGGTAATGAAAACTGACCAATTCTCTCTCGTAATGTCTCCCCCTCTCTTTTTGCACAGCCAAACACAATTATTTGGCAGGAGTTACAGAAATTTGGGTAGCAATCTCCTAGTAAGAATTTTCACTCCACCACAGACTTATGACTCCCGATGGCTTCTTTCTTTGACTCAATACAGAACTAGAAAGAGACTTGCAGACTATCTGGAAAAGCGAATATTTTTTCTTGTCTTCTCTAAAGTACTATTTTAAAATTTTCTATTCAATATTCATTCTATGAAGGCAAAACCATGCATGCAAGTATTTTATTTTCTACTTAACCTGTCTACTTTGAAGGAGTGGAACCAATTTTTCGTTTCCAGTTTTTAGAGGATTGAGTGTGGAGCTCTACATTAAACTATCGATTCATGGTTATTTCAGAAAACTTTCACTCTCCTTAAGGGGACAAAGCCCAGGGAGCTGCTTTTCTTTAAACTGACTTGAGCATGTGTACTTCAAATAAAGACTAGTAACCACTGTAAGGCCATACTTGAAATGTTTTGAGCTGAAAAATTATTTTCCTTCCTCATATTCATTAACTTTTGATATCAAGACCCAGTGTTTCAGTTGTCGTTGAAAAAATGAGCTCAAAATGATTTCTTTCTCTAGATACAAAGTAACTATATTTGAAATTACAAAGTTTTTGTGCTGAGTAGTTATTTTCTCCCTTCCTGTCCAGCTCCCCCAGAGGTCGATGGGTTTCCTAAGCCTTGATAAGCATTTCAAAATGATTACCTAATATTTCACCAGTGTAAATATACTCTCCTCATTTTGTAGCAGAATATTTTAAAATCAAAAGAGAATTTTTTAAAAAGAATATAATGCAAAATAACTTTATAAAATATCAATAGTATAGACTACAAATGAACACTTTGGGAGACCAAGAAAAGAGGTTATAAGGAAAGGAATTCAGGTGCTGGTTAAGTGGAAAACAGGAAAACACTTAAATTTACTTTAAATCATCATATATCAGAAGATATGTTGGGGTTAATTAGCCCTATAATTATAAGTTTATGATTAAGTTGATAAAATCAAGGAACTGAAATAACTGAGTTCTCAAAACATTTTTTCAAAAGATTTTATTTAAAACCATACTATATATTTGCATATACGTCAAATAATAGCACCCCAAACCTAAACTTAGTCACTGATTTCCTCTTACTTTTATAGACATCATTAAATTTTAATCTCCAGTTTCCTGGTAAATTGTTTGCATGTGTATAAATGTGTGTGGGGCGTGGGGTGAAGGGCACATACGCTAGTGTGGCGTGTGCACACATACACTCATGCACGCATGCCTACTTATCTGCTTGAACCAGTCTGCAGGTTTGCTCTTCTCTGGAAACACTTTTTGGAATTTCACTTTGTGGGAAGTACTTTGATACAGAGAGCATTTAGCAGTTGATTCTTTTAATTAAGTGCTGTTTACCCTTTGAGACAATATGCGGCTTATTTTGCTCTTTGAGTACAGATGAGTCACAAGTCAAGGGGAGAATTGTTCATTCAGCACTTCTAAAGGTTATCAATATCATTAAGGGAAATACAAGATAAGAAACATTTTGATTTATTGCACATAGGCTCTCTGTACAATGATAGGATTTATCTGCTCCAACCCCCTTTGTTTTAAAGATTCAGATTTTCTACTTGAAAGACCACTTTGATAAAAAGTGGCCATTGTTACATTTCTTTGTTGTTGTTGTTTCCTAAAGGAAGAATTCTCATTTAGCTTAATAAAGAAAATCAATCTCACAATAGAAATAGAGATCTTTGCAAAAGTACTTCAGCTTTACACAGAACATAAATGTTTAATGAGGTTTTCTTGATTTCAAATATATATATGCATGTTATCATAATAAGTAATTTTAATTAGAAAATAAAATTTAAAGAATACAACAGCATGTGGATATAGGATATGTAACTCCTGTCCTTGAAAAATGTAAATTATTGAATGTCATGGATAATTCACAACTAAGGGAACACATCTTTAATATAAAGATGTTTATGCCGGAGGATGAACTAATCCAGTTAGTTTCAACTGAGTGAAACATTCCAAATTGGCACTTTCTCTGCCAAATATCATATCTCTTCTACATAAATTTATTATACTCAAATAAAATAAAACCAAGTGTTTTGCCACATGAAACATGTGGAAAATATATAATGAAGAAAGATGAATTTAATGAGAATTAAAGCTGCCAAGTGTGCAATCAAGGATAAAGTGACAATAGAAAATGAAGACACAGAAATAAATGAATATTGTTCACTCTCATCTCACTTAAAGAACAACAACAACAAGAGTGATTTGGAATCTATTATGGTTCAGAGTAACTCGGTATAGGGTTTCCAGGTGAGATCATTAAAGTTTATTATGCCAACTTGGCCAATAAACACATGTGGGGTTAATTAAAGGGCAGAGAGCTAAATGGCTCTATGAGCCTCACCTTTCCAGTTCTGGGGTCTCTTGCTTTGTGTTGGTGGGAACAGGGTGCAGCTGCCTTCCTGCAAGACTCACTTCCTGCAAGACACCCCTGAGAAGAAGCCACATGGACCTACCCCGATGCAGCCCTGGGTGCTGGAGCAGCCGTGTGGAGACCCCTGCCAGCGCTGAGATGCTTACATGTTCACTGACTCGGCTTCCCTCCTGCAGTCAGCGTCATTGCGTGTGTTTTGTGAGATGGAGGAGGACATTGTGGATTGGTATAGGACATATGGGCTAATGTTGGACTTGTGGGCTTGGACAGCACTGGGTTGGGATGTTTTCTTGATGTGCACTTACCCTTTATATAAAACTCTCTCTTAAACACATGTGTTTCTGTGGATTTGTTTCTCTAAAGTACCCAGACTAACAAACCAAGGCTATAGGTCTTTAGAGGAGCAAACAGCCTCATCTTTTTGTCTAAGAATTGCCTTACGGGTTTGAACCCTAAACTTGCAGTTAATCATTACTTCCTCCTAATATCATCACAGCTCCTTCACTTTGATCATACTCATTTAACAATATGCATTTTGAAGTAAGAGTGTTTGAAGATGTCTTGTTGATAGTGCAGGATGTGAGTGCAACTGTGTCAATTCCTGAGCTGGAAAATATACCAGGAAAAACTTGGTTCTCCATGGTTCATCTTTTAGAAACTAAGTTTATCCTAAATACTTGCAGTTTCTGAGGAGTGCCAAATGAAGTGTAGGGTTGTAGCTTGTCTCTGAGTAACTGTATCCTAAAACATTAGCATGAGGCAAATAGAAATGAATGCAGGAGTGCAAAAACCTCGCCAGTCTCACTACTGGGCAGAACACTAATGATATTTTTATGTTTCTCTAAATGAAAGAGAATCAAGAAAGAAATGAAATGCACTTTAAGGAACAGGGGATAACGTATGGAAGTAGGTAGGGGTCACATGATTGTGTTTGCATAGTATGGCTAGAGATGATGCATTTAAAACAATCTCAGTCTTAGCCATAAGCCTGAATTTAATAATCTGAGGCATAATTGTCCTTTCTATATACCTTGAATCAAGGCATAATTATCTATTATATCAATCAAAATAAGGAAGGAAAATATAAGTATGGCTTAGTTGCTAAAAGCATGCTCTCTATACTTTATACATTATTTGGAAATGTTATCATTTTAGGGAGCTATTTTAGATTTCTCTTTATTTAAAAACCATCAACAAAAAGGTAAAAGTCCATACCATCATACCTTAAGAGTAAATTCAGAATGATTGCGATAACATGTAATAACTTTAATTTGACACGTTAATCTAGGAATAGCCTTACATGGTTGTCCATTTTTTTAATTAATTTTAAATTTTTATAAGTCATTTATTGGGGGCTCTTACAGCTCTTGCAACAATCCATACACCAATTGTATCAAGCACATTTGTATGTACGTTGCCTGATCCTTTCTTTCTACTTGAGCCCTTGGTATCAGCTTGTCTCTCAACCTCCCCCCCCACCCATCTCTCCACCTCATGAACCCTTGACAATTTGCAAATTATTTTAATTTTTATATTTTGCATCATCCACTGCCTCCCTTCACCCAGGTTTCTGTTGTTCATCTGCCTTGGGGGTGGGGTTGTACTTTGATCATTGCAGTAAGTTTTCCCTTTCTCTTTCTTGTCCCCCCACCTTCCCTCTACCATCATGGTATGAATATTCTCCGTATTGGTCCTGAGGGGAAATTTTAGATTCCAATGTTGGGTACATTTTGGGTCTTTGTGTTCTTGGCAAAACATTTATTTAAACTTTTCCTTTCATTTTGGGTCATCTATAAAAAAACGGTAATTTCATATGTAACTCACCCTAAATTGGTGAAATGAGGATTAACAAGGTGCTAACTGTAAAAAAATCTTACGAGTTGAGTAAAAATGTACTTGAAGAAGGCTGACTGAATGTTCCCTCTTTTATCATCTTCTGCTTTGTAGAAACGGCAGCGTTATTGCCACCTTTGACCTTTCCTTTGCCAAATGGGTGTCTGCTGAAAATGTTAAAGAAGAGCTGATTCAAGGCATTGAGACAAACAAATCCAGCCTACTGGCCACTTACCATATTGACTTGAACAGCATCACGATCACAGGTATCTGTGAACATTATTAGATTTCTTTGAATCATTAAGCTATGAAATTAAAGTTCCAGCTATAAACCGGAAAAGCAGTGGGAGCATCCTTGATTTTAGGAATATGTCTTATTGTCTGAAGGAACGCATTTATATGTGAAAAGTGAAATAAACAGGAACCATGTTTGAAAAAAATATATTAGTAGAAAAAAATTTATAAAATATCAAAAAGGTTCTGAAATGTTGACCTGTAAAAGTAATTGTGGTGCTTATCTCAGTCTTTGCATTGGTCTGGTACACAGTGTCGTTTCAGAAACTCTCAGTCTTTCTAATATAATTGTATTGGATTAAAAATTATTGGATTAAAAATCAAGTGACAAGAGAGCAGAAGAATAAAAGTACAATAAATTATATTACACTTCCAGGGTTGAGAATATATTCAACAAGTTGAGCTTACATTTAACTTGTTAATTGTGTTGAAACATATTTTATAAAGATAGTACAAATATTAAATTTAGTTGCTAAAGATCGTTGTGTAACGTTGAAGAAATGGTGTAGGTATCACATTCAACATTCTTTGACTACAAAATGGAGGATCCAACTTCAAATCTGGCTCAGCATGATTACTATGAGGCAGACATCCAATTTGCCTCCACCCTCCAAATTCCTAGTCTGACATTAATCATCCCACCAATGATACTACTTCTCTGTTGCAATGAAAGGGAGAATCTCAAGAGCAGCAAAAGGATGATTCATGCTTCCCTAGGACACTGGAATAAAGACATGGGGGCTCAGTAATCTGTTGCAATGAACTCACAAACAATACTCACAGTTATGAGAGATTTATCAGGAAACCTAGCAAAGTTACAAGTCAGAATCAGATAACGTACTTTTTATCTAAAGTAATCCTCTTTTCAGCCACTGTGGCAGACATATCTATCTCTCTTTCCTGGGTTTGGAGTCATGTAGCTCCTTGGCCTATGCCTTGCTCAGGGAAGTGTCACAAAGCTCCCTACTCTATAAGCCAACTTCGTTAACCAAAGAGCCCTTAGTTTTACTCCTTTTATGAGCAAAAAGCTCCCCACTGTGCCTGATGGTCTCTGCCATTCCTCATCTTCCTTGTCGTTCTGCCCCCATGTCTTTATTCCAGTGTCCTAGGGAAGCATGAATCATCCTTTTGCTGCTCTTGAGATTCTCCCTTTCTGCTTCTGAGCTGCTTCATGTTATACTCAGAATGATGGCAAAACTGATCAATCCCTGAGTTAGAATCCTCTACACTTTATTTGCATGCTCCAACCTAATTATTTGGTGGTGGTTTCAAAGAAAATGAGGGCCATAAAACTTGAGCCATTGTAATATAAGTTAGCTTTATAATAATAACTACTTTTTTCATCTTTTCAGTGGAATAGATGGCTTGGAAACCGAATTTAGAAGTGTTTACTAGAATTTCATAGGTTAATTGACCCCTTTGCTTATGGATTTTTTGATGAACAAAAAGAGGTAGTCCCTTGATATGTGGAGGAAAAGAGAGAGCTAACCAACTGTGTTCGATAGGGTTCTCTAGCAAGACAAAACCATAATACTAATAATTTTATGCATATATTTATACAGATAGATGTATAACACAATAAATAAACAGTTAAATAAAGCAGTACAAATGGCTCAGTGTAGCTCACTCCGGTGAGACAGTTGTGAGACACTGGCAGTCCTTCAAGTCTGAGGGCCGACTGTAGAGAAATTCAGGCTATACCAGCACAGGCAGCGAATAGCAAGGCAGGTCACCAACAGACAGTCAGGTGACCAACAGTCAGTCCCCAACTCAAGAGATGTAATTTCCATTGGTGTGGTGAAGCATGTCTTGAAGGAACCTCAAATTACAACAACACAGTCGACAGGTTAGGTGCCCCACAGGTAGTGTAGCTTGCAAATTGAGGCCCAGAACAAGCAAGGCAGGCGCACACTGGTCTGAGAATCAAAGAACAGGGGAAAAGAAAGGCGAGACTGGCTGAGCCATTTATCTCCCCTCCCTTCAATTAGTCCCACATGTGTTTATCAGCCAGGCTGGCACAATAAGCTAACTACCTCACCAACATTGACCCATGGACAGGAAATTGTATATTGTTTACTGTTGTCTTTACTTATGCAGTCTTTGTGAAACCTAGGGGAGAAAGATGAGGCTTTCTACTAAAGACTTGTAGCCTCGGAACCCACACAGGTAGTTGGATCCGGTCCCATGGTTCTCTATAGGTCAGGATCAACCAGATGACACTGACACTGAGTATCTATTTAGTTTACGTGAATCCCCACTCACTGCCAGAATAACAGCATATCTGTATATAATCTGCAGTTAGTATTTGCAAGAGAATAAATGAGCATTAAAAGACTCATAGGAATTATGATCAAGGAAACACTGGTCTGTGAAATCATTGCCCCAAAACCCAAACAAATCAAAAAACCTGAATTTGTTTTCCCAAGGTATATATTTATTTATTTTGAAAAAACCTTATCACCTTCAAAGTACTCTGCATTACACTTAATACATTTGGCAATTCTGCTCTTGGAAACAATTTTCAACTCATCTGTTTGGAGGGCTGACAGCACCTCCTTCACTTTTTCCTTCACATCTTTTACATTGTTAAATTATTATCCTTTCAAGTGATTCTTCATTCTTGGGAACAAAAAGACGTCGCATGGGGTGAGGTCAGGTGAGTAAGGTGCATGGGGAAAGAGTAGCATGCGGTTTTTTTAATAGAAAACAGGAGCACCGAAATGGCTACAGTGCATTTTCACGATAGCAAAACCAGTGCCCCGTCTGCCACAAACCAAGCCTTTTGGTTGCACACTGTTATACAGTCATTTCAAAACTCAAAATAGAAAGCATTCTTTATTAACAGTCTGACTTGGTGGAACTAATTGAAAATGCACTGCCCCCTTCACATAAAAAAAGAGCATCGTCTTGATTTTTTAAATTACTGATATAAAGTTCACATACTGATATAAAGTTCACATATCATATACTTCTAAAGTTACATCACTTTAAAAAGAGCTGTATACACACCATCACAGTCAGATCTAGTGCATCCTTTTCCCTCCATATTGATTATTTTCTTCCCAATACTCCTCCACAGCCCTCACCAACATCACCAGAATCTGTGACATCAATTATTGGGTCTATTCATCTGCACTTTCTGTGCTTCCTAAATTGGGAAACACAAGAGAAAGAATCAAAACAAAACAAAACAAAACAAAAGGAACAAAGAAAAGACCACTGGCAATATTAAAGTAAACCAAAGAGAAAAATTCTGTCTTGGAGCAAGTGTGAAAATTTTTAATCAAGAGCAAAGCCAGTATGGGCATTCTGTTTTCCACATCATGCATTCTCATTAACAGGAGAGAAAGGTTGCGAATTCTACACATCCACACCAACATTTGTTATTTTCTGCAAAAAATATATTTTTTTAAATCATAGGCATCCTAGTGGGATGATTCACTTTAAAAAATCATTCTATGGGGGCTCTTGCATAACTTATAACAACCAAATCATTCAATTGTATTCAGCACACTTGGACATATGTTGCAATCAACATTTCCCAGTTTCTTTCTACTTGAGTCCTTGGTATCAGCTCCTCTTTTCCCCCCTCCCTCTCCCACCCTTTTACCCTTGTGAACCCTTGATCAATTATATATTATTATTATTTCATGTCTTACACTCTCCATTGTCTCCCTCCCCCCACATTTCTGCTGTTCATCACTGTTACGGGGTGGGGGGAGGGGGGAGGGGGGTTGGCAGGACAATATATCCAACCTTGTGATTCATTCCCCCTTTCTTCCACTTCCCCCACACCCCCATCATCTCCCTACCCTCATGATATTGCTTTTCCACTACTGTTCCTGAGGGAATTACCTGTGCTGAATCCCACGGCAAGAACTCATATCTGTACCAATGTGATTAGTCCAGTCTCGCTGGATTGGTAAGGCAGAACTGGGTCCTGATAATAGGAGAAAGAAAGCACTCAATAACTAGGATGTGTGTTTCATCGGTGCTATACTGCACCCTGGATGGATCGTCCCTTCCTTGTAACCCTTCTGTGGGGGATGTCCATTTTTCTATGATGGGCTTTTGGTCTCTACTCCAGCCCCCTTCTTCTGCATCGATATAATTTGTTTGTTTTGGATCATTTGACACCTGGTACTTGATCCCATCAACACCCATGATCATACAGACTGGTGTGCTTCTTCCATGTGTGCTTATTTGCTTCCTGGCTAGATGGCTGCGTGGTTAACTTCAAGCCTGTAAGACTCCAGATGCTCTATCTTTTGGTAGTCAGGCACTATCCACTTTCTTCATCACATTTTGCAGTTGGAGGGGGTGCCAGCCCCCCACCACTAATCACGGGTTCGATAGGCACAATTGTACACTTGAGATATATAAGTATTATATTAAAGTCATCGAGAGCATGAGAGATCGAAGAGATATTGAAATAATGGAGTCAGACACATTTCATGGTAGCAATACTCACCTCAGCCCCGCTTGGTGGTCCACGTGGAGAGAGGGGGAAGGGAAGCAAGACAGGGGGAAAGGGAACAGGGGAGTGAGGATGGGAGAGGACAGGGGGAACTGATGAGATGTCAAGGGAGGAGCCGAGAGAGAGCTCTTTATTAACCCCAGCCTATATCCTTTGGGGGGAGTGTGCAAGCCCACTAATTCCAGGTAAAGACATATGTCACAGGAAGTAGTTGCACTGTAGGTTATACAGCAATGAGAGGGGGACAATCTAGGGGATTGGGGGTATCCATGTCACAAGATGGGCGAATCCTAGATTCAGGATGGCAGTCTAACTTGATGTCACTGAGCTGGTTTGATGTTTTTTCTGGATCTCCCTAGGAGCCAATATCAGTAGGGTGTAAATTCCACCTACAGGAACCAAGCTAATGGTCACAAGCCTCAGGGAGAAGTATCCCATTGTCCCCAGCAGCAGGGAGCAGGCCCACCCGGTGGTGGGAGGAGACAGCAGTCTGACAGCTGACTGCCTCAAGTGAAGTAACTGTCACCATTAGCTTCCAGCAGTGTCCTAAGTCAAAACAACTTGGAAGAAAACTTTGTTTCCCACAACATTTGCTTATGCACCCATTTTAGTCTTCAGTGATCATGTCAGGAAAGTGAGTATCAAACAGTGCTAGGTTATTCGAACAAAGTGTTCTTGTGTTTAAGGTGGCCTTGAGCCGAGGCTCAAAATCTGTCTCCTATCTTAATACTTAGCATATAAACATGTGTCCATTGGCCTCTCTCCCTTACATTATAAAGTAAAATACTTACATATATTCATGCCTATAGCTATAAGTAGCTTTTGCCTCAATTTCCTTAAATCTTCCTCCTGTCCCACTATCATGATCACCCTCCATTTGGTCCTCAGTAATTCCTCTCAGATACATTGCACTTGATCAAACCCCACCAAATATTATACCTCCTCCGTGCCATCAGTTTTAGCTCTCTTGTTGTTCCCCTATCCCTGAGTTTCTTGGCTCTCCACTCCCCATACTTTGCTATGACCACTGGTCCAGTTGTTTTTTCTTTGGGATTTTTGTTCCTGCCTATCTTATAGAGATAGACATAGAGCCAAAAAAAAGGATAGATAGTTGAAGTCTGTCTGCTGACCCTTATGATTGTTTCCCAATTGGGTCTGATGAGGTGTCAAGCCCTATCCCCTGTGTCAGAAGTCTTATTTTCAGAATTCCTTAGAGACTTTGTTACTTTGTTCCCCTTGCTGCTCTGTTGCATTCCCTTTACGTTTTCACCTCGCTCTACGTGGGGCAGACGGGCATACTTCCTCACAGTGTCTCCAGTGCTGTCTCCTATAGCACTATGGGTCAGTGAAAGAATGCTGTGTCTTGTGGTGGAGCCATCCCTACAGTCCCCTCTCTGTATTGGCTGATGCTCTGAGCAGGAATGTCGTCCAGCGGGTTTGGGGTTTGGTGGGCCATGATGAGGATCTCTCTCTCTCTCTCTCTCTCTCTCTCTCCGTCCGTCCGTCCCTCCCTCCCTCCCTCTTAGTTTCCACTCTCCCCCTGCTATATCTTCAGTGTTCTTTTTATTAAATTCTTCTGGGGAGGGGATCATCGTAGCTCAGCTGGCGTGCAGCCCTGTCATCCTCTCTGTTAGTCTACTGCTCTATACCCTCAAGGTTTACCACTCTGGCATAGAGTTTGATCCATCTCTCCCTTTCTTTTGGAGACATAAACACTACCCTCCCTGTGAGTGTATTTGTGCCCTGTTCCCCCATCAGCCTCATTTTCTGTTTGTTTGTTTCTCTTTTGTCCCCTTCCTTTTAGTTGGTTGGCATATGCATCCTTGGGTTGGGTCAGACCCCTGCTAAAATGCCTGGACCTGGACCTGGAATTTATACATTAAGTAGCTTATCCTTATGCCCTTTGTATTTTTTTGAGCTTACCTCAGTGGACTCGCGTACTTGTCCCTTTGTGCTTGGCTGACTTCATTTAGCCTAATTTCCTCCAATTCTTCCCGTAAGACAATGTGCTTCATGTGTTGACCACTGCTTTCTAAAGCTGCATAGTACTCCACTGTATGTCTATAACAGAGATTTTTAATCCATTTGTCAGTTGATAGAAATTTAGATTGTTTCCAGTTCTTGGAGATTGGGAACTGTGCAGCAAGGAATTGGAGCACCAATATCTGATATTGGTTTGTTTCTTACTTCTTCTGGGTATATGCTAAGTAGGGGGATTGCAGGATCATGAGATAGCTCAATTTCCGTTTGTTTTAGGTATCAACAGATCAATTTCCACAGTGGCTGCACATACGAACAAGACTACCAGTGGTGGATGAAAGTAACTATCTCACCACACCCTTCCAGGACTTTTTGCTTTCTGATTTTCTGAATTGGGCTACTTGTTAGGTGGTATCTCATAGTTGTTTTAATTTGCATTTCCTTTATGACTAATGATCAGGAATACTTTCTCATGTGTTTATTGGCTATTCAGATTTTCACCCTTGTGAAACATCTGCTCAGGTGGTTTGCCTAATTCCTCATTGAGTTCTTTGTTTTTTTCTTGTTGTAAGCCAGCAGGGTATTGTATATTTTAGTAAGAAGCCCTTGTCTGATGTGTCATTGCTAAAGATGTTTTCCTAGGCTGCGGACTCATTACTCTCTTAACAAAGTCTTTCGATATGCACAGGTGTTTTATCTTCAGTATATCCCTCTTGTCAATTTGTGCTTCCTCTATGTTTGTGCCTTTCTCGAAGTCTGATGGCCTGTGTATTCCCTGTGTCAAAGTTCTTCAGTTCGTCGCAGTTCCCTCGTTGATGGCCCTAATAATTAGTGGTTCTACCTTGAGGTCTCTGATGCACCTTGACTTTATTCTTGTGCGTGGAGTGAGATGAGGGTCTTCCTTCGTCTTTCTGCAGTTAGGTATCCATCTCCTTCCAGCACCACTTGTTGAAAATGGTGTCTCCTTCCCATTTGACATTTTTGGTGTCCTTATCAAAGAACAGTTGTCTGTATGCTGACATTTTTATTTCTGGATTTTTGTTCTTTTCCATTGGTCTGAGGTTCTCTCATTATACCGATGCCATGCTGTTTTGACCTCTGTTGTTGTCTTGATCTTCGATTTCCCTTGACAAGCTTCGTGGGGTGAGGTGAAGATGTGTCTTCCACTGGCTTGACGTTTGCTTTTGAGTTCGCAAGACTAGGACCTAATTTTGTCACCAGTAATGTCTTTGCAAAAAACGCCTGGGTCACATCGAAGCTGTTCTTTCAAAGCAGGCATGTTGCTACTTGACATTCGTTGTCCTGGTCAGTCAGACCTGAGGCACAAATTTCACAGCGACCCTTCTCATTGTCAAATCTTTCATTAAAATTTGCTGAATTGAGCTCCAAGGTATTCCAGATAACTTCCCCATCTTTTCAATGGTCCATCATCATTCTTCTAGTGCAAATGCATGACTTTTGTTGACATTTTCCTATGTTAGGGAAGTTGATGGACACCCAGAACCAGGTTTGTCATCAATGGACATTTCATCTTTTTGAAAATGAGAAAACAACTGGTACACTTGAATTTCTCCCATAGTGCTGTCCTTGTAAGCTGTGCTCAACATTACAAGTTTTTGTTGCTTTTTTCCCAAGAAGGAATCAAAGTTTCATAGCTGCACACTGTTCTCTTAAGTTGGTCATCACAAAGATATGAGGTTTGAATGAAAGTACTTTTATGAAAAACTGCACTCTAACCAGAGAGAACTTTCCTACATGATGCTACTGGGTGCATAAACTCAGAGCAAGTTGCTCAATGCTTGCCTAGAAGGAACAGTGCATACTACTATTCCATTTTTTTTGGTGGGTACCCCCTCATACAGTTTTGATTTCTGTGAGAATGTCTTCTTGGACAAGTCTTTCAATAAATTCAGTTATCTGACCTTCTTTTTGGATTGGGGTTATTGATTGAGCTCGATTACTCCAGGGTAAAGACTCCAGGGTAAAGGCATCACGGCTATGGAGAGGAAAATCATAGCAAGCTATTTTAATTCACCACAAATGTGAACGTTCAAACTTATGTTTTAAAATTGATTGAGGATTTCATAATTTTAAAAACATTTCTAGAGTACGTGATTACATCAAATTTAATAAACAGGTAAAACATCATCCTTTTATCAATGATTTACCATAAGATTTAGATTTATGAGATTTTCCATAAATCCTATAGGAATAGGTAGCACAAAAATGAAGACATACTGAGGTCAAACAAAAACGAATTTTTTGAGGGAAGCATATCTCTTATCACACCAACCTTAAATACCATTTTGATTAAACATAAATTTAATTAAATTACAGTTTTTCAGAGGACAAGTTGGTTTTCTATATATATGCTACAATGAAGCCACTAGGTTTTAAAATTATTAAAACCTTAAGGTTTCAGAAAATAGCTCATTTTTTGGAAAATCTCTTTTTATTTAAATAGTATACTTTCTAGTACATACTATTAGCTATATCTAGCACTACTAGGTCTATTTTTAGTAGATAATACTGTAGGTGGATATTACTTTGCTACTAAAGACCCCTGGTAACGCAAGCTCAGCAGTTTGAAGCGATCGGTGGTCTGCAGGCGAAAGATGAGGCTTTCTACGACCATAAAGATGTATAGTCTCACAAACCCACCAGCACAGTTCTCCTCAGCTTTATAGGATATCTGGGAATCATCATTGACTGAGATCAGTGAGTTTTGTTTTGTTTTTAACTTATTCTGCATGTTCTAGTAAAAAGCAAATAAATCGTTAGTACAAGACATACCAAGATATTGTGTGATATTAAAATTTAAAAAGGAATTCAGCAAAAATTGTGGATATTGAGTTGTCCTGACTCATAATGACTCCACATATTGCAGAGTGGAACTCAGAAGCACAGGGCTGTTCTTGGCTGTACGCTTTACAGACGCAGATTGCCAGACCTTACTGTTTCCATGATGCTACTGAATCATTGAATGGTTTTGGTCCCCTAAACTTTAAATTATCAACCAAACTCAGACCACTTTTGTCACCGAGTAAACTGTTCCTAAAAAATGGACAGAAATGTAAATTAATGAAAGAAATCATAGTAGCTATACAGCTACCTTTTTAATTGGAAACAAAATAAGCAATATTTTTACATAATTAACTTTTACAGAAAAACAATGAAGAATCTGGAGGTAGATCTTATACAGTGAGCTTCTAAAACTTTGTGGGAAAGAGATTCAAAAATGATGGTGTATTTCCAAGAACTATTTCTTGTATATTACAATCAAACGGTCAAGTGGAACATTCAGTAAGAGGAGAGATGAAATGAGTATGATAAAGTATCCATTGTTTCTCAAGTGATTACTCAGACTGAACTCAATTATTTCTAATATGTTCACTTTATAAATCTATCATCACATCAATTTCACTTCTTTTTAACAGAAGCCGTGGACTACTCTTCTACAATAAGCCCTACAACAATTTTGGGTCAGTACTTACGACATTTTAAAAATATATCATTTGATAGTTATCGAATTCCATGTTAGTGGATATTTTTCTTATAGCTCTTTCTGAGATATTTAATTTCCATATTAAGATGTAAGAAGCATATATTTAAATAAGAATACTATCGCTCATAATATTGCACACCTCAAAATGCCCAGTTACAATATGCCATCAACAACAACAAAACAAACTGAGTCCAACTAGAGTCCGTTTTAACTGACTGGGACCCCCTTTGTTACAGAATAGAGAGAACTTCTCCATAGGAACTTTGCTGTAAATTTTACAGAAGCAGATTGCTACACCATTCTTCCATAGCACTAATGGGTAGTTTCAGTCACCCTCTAGGGGATTCAAGAAATATACTGCACAGTCTGAAAAGCAGAAACAAGACAGGGTTGATGATTGGCCATTTCAGCTTGGGTTTTGTTGTTGTTTCTTACCACATCTTTCTCGTTGCATCAGTCATTGCTGAGCATAAGATTTGGAACTTCTTTTTGCCTCATGAAGATCGTACCAATATTGAAACAATTTGCTTTGAAATTTTACCTATTGTTTCCATAATTAACCAGAGGGTTTTTTTTTAATGTGAAATGGCATTATTGTAGGAAAGGAAAAAAAACATAAAGATGAAAGGCCTGAAGATTTGAATTTTAATCCTGGTTTGTCAATGATGAGATGTCTGAACTCATCTGTTTATTCTGTAAAATCCTGTGCTCTATAAAATTAGAAAATATAACTTTCCTGAGTACCTTAGTTATCATAACAAATTAAATTTTATATATGAATTTTCAAAGTATAATTTTCATAAAACTATAAGGATTATACTAGTGGCATTATATATATTTATGGCTATCTCCATAATTCTTATAAGACCTATGATAATTGTTTATTTAGTTAGATACCATATTTTACAAACACTGATGGCAATGGCGTGATGATTAGGCATTGGACAGCTTCCCTACAGTTCGAACTCTCTCAGTAATTCCGAGGAAACGATTTGGCAATCAATTTCTGTGAAGATCATAACCAAGAAAAACCCTACGGGATAGTTTTATTCTATGGCAAGAGTCTGGGAAGTCCAAAAGGACTCCAAAGGACTCAACAAAAACAAAGCTCCGACTGGAGTCTCAGGATGAGCCTGCCTCAGTCATTGTCATAGGGTCAATGTGCACTTGTAGGCCCCTAGAGGACAGGGCAGAACAAACCTAGTGTTTCTGAAATTGTAAGTTTTTATGGAAGTAGAACGCCCTGTCTTTCTCCCGTGGAGCAGCTGTTGATTTCCAACTGCTAATCCTTTCAGATCACAGTCCCATGAGTAACCACTATCCCACCGGGACTCTGAAGGAGCCTGTAGAGAAACAGATTTAATAATAAATAATGTTCCCAGGGTCACAGAGCTGTTGGTTGTCAAACACAGAAGTTATATGATCCCTTTTTCATTTCAAAGTTCAAGTTGTAAGGACACGCCATTGTTCTTTTTGAGATAACATCTTTTCTAGTCATAAAGAAATTAAGTTATCCTTATGTTTAGTTATTGACCACTGAATCATGTTCTCTACTTAGAAGGTAGCTATCCGCTCAGTGCTTTCTTCCTTTCAGGGACTCCAAAGTTGATAGATTTTAATTATTCACAGCTTTTATATAAAAAAACTAAAGTTAAACAGTATGTAAAGGAATGTGTAATATCCCTTTATAATATTGTATTTATACTTTTAAAAGTTTTCACTTATGTTCTATATGAGACAACTGATAACTCACTTAGATAACACAGCAATTAATATTACCCCTATTTTCAGATAAAGAAATGGAAAATTTAAAAAAGTCTCAAAGACCTGAGTTCAATCCAGCCCTCTGTCTCTTACATATGTATTATTATCGAAGAACAATGCTAGACGAATGAAAACAATTTTTCTAGAAGAGACACATCTTTTTTAAAAATCATTTTATTGGGGGTGCATGCAACTCATCACAATCCATACATATATCAATTGTGATAATTTATAAATTATTTTTTGTCACATCTTACACTGTCTGACGTCTCCCTTCACCAATTTTCTGTTGTCCATCCCCCCAGGGAGGAGGTTATTCGTAGATCCTAGTAATCAGGTTCCTGCTTTCCACCCCACTCTCTCTCTACCCCTTCCCTCCCTACCACCACCACCACCACCCTACCCCTTGTATCGCCACTCTCACCACTGGTCCTGAAGGCATCATCTGCCTGGTTTCCCCTTGGAGACACAACTTTTATCAAGCTGTTTGGGTTATTTATTCTTTGATTTTTCTCGCTGAATCAGTTCTAAACAACTCTGAATTCACCCATTCAGTCATATGAGGGGCACCTGTGTTAGTGTAGGCAGACTAGAGAAATAAATCCATATACACTCATATGTGAATAAGAAAGAGGTTTATATACAAGAGCAATTGAATATTGAGAAAACATCACAGCCCAGTCCAGATCAAGCCCATAAGACCAATATTAGCTCATATGTCTGAAACCAATGTATAAAGTCCTCTATAGACTCACAAAATACATGCAATGACACCAAATGCAGGAAGATCACAGGCCAGTGGGTGCAAAGTCTTGTGGATCCAGTGGCGGTAGAGGCATCTCAGTACTGGTCAGGGTCTCCACATGGTTCCTTCTGGTCAGGACACTAGCATAGTTCTATGTGTCTTGTCAGCTGCAAAGTCTCCCAGAGAGTACTACTGGAGTTCCCAGAATTCTCAGGAGAAGGAGGTGGGCAACAAGTATTTGTGGGCATCTTCTTGTCTCTTATTGATTCAGATAGACAAGGTAAAAAGTATTGTCAAAAACCAAGATTAAAATAAGATGGTTGCATTTAATAACTCTCAGTTACTTAGAATTTTTTTAACCAGATCAATTTCCAAAGCTTGTCTATTAATGGGAACTACTAAATTAATTTAATCAAACCTCAAAGAATTATAAGTTAAGAAAGTGCTGTGCTTGGATCCAGTAAAGAAGGCAATATACTCATTACATTACTGCTTTTACTGGATCCAAATATTGTATGAATCTACTCATCTTCCCCATTTTTTCCTCTCATTTGACAAGCTAATATAGATTTATAGAGAAGAACAAGTCAATTAAATTTAAAACCCGCAGTTTCCAAGCAGTAATTTATTATGAAGATGCCTTTCAGGGATGTTCAGTGTATTTTCATTTTTATATTCCTGAAAGACCAAGTTTGAGGAAAATCAACAAATGCAAGCATCATATACCTGCTATTAGTGCTACTATAAATTCTGCCCAAAGAATGTTTACATGACAGTGGTTACAATGTCCAAGAGGATTGTATTCAGTTGTTTAACTGGATCTGATGCCAATTACCATAAACTTTTACCAACCTATTTGAAACACTGGGGGAAAGCAAAGGAAACTAAGGTTGCACTAGACTGATGGGTTTCTTGTCAGCTACAACATGCCTAGGGACTCTGTTTGGGCAATTGCTCTCTTGCTTGAAGGGTTTCTACTGTATAGCTTGTTTTAATCCTTGTTGCTTACTGTGTGAGCAGTGATTACATGGGGAGAAAGTTTTACTATCAGGGGCTTTCTCAGTCTCATAATAAAAAAATTCTGCTACATTTCCACTATAGGGAGGACTTTGGGGACTGAAGGAAAGTAATTAGTTCATCTCATGAAGAACATGAAATCCGGCCAAGAGATTCCAAGGTTGAATTATATCCCTCAATTTAATTGCTCCAGGATTCAGACACACTTTATCCGATATAAAATGTATTGTGACTTTTGCTGCATTTGAAAGGATAACACTCATATATTTCATTCTCTTCTAATTTACAATGTTCTTGCTTGAACAAATTGCAAGGACATTAAAGTATCTTTCCAATTCCATTGTAGTATCATTTTGAACTGATTAGACAGAGTCTTTCTAAACAGAACAGAATTTTCCTAGAAAAATGAATGTGAATTTCTGTAAGATGATATCTATGTTTCCAATATAGGGTTGTGAAATTGGCCTTCAAAGGTAGACCTGTAAGAGTTCAATCTCTCCTTTCACTATTACATAAGTTAACTCGGGTCACAAGTTACATTGTTCTCCAATCGTTTTCCCCATAGGCACTATTATCACCGTTAAATTCTTTTCCCCAAAATGTTACTGTTAAATAATCTTGAATTTTGTAGTATGTCTGTAGCAAGGTCAATGAATATATTTCAGTCTGTTTAATTGATCAGAATGCCTACAACAGAGCTGGACGAGGTTTACAAACCTTGTTCAAACCAGAGAAACAATTTGGACTTTAGGGCACATTCAAGTAGTCATCTTTATATATAAAGAAAAGTGATTGAGAAAACTAGGATGATTTCATATTGTTTTCAATTTTATTCCTCCTTAAACCAAAATTTGCTCACAAGTGTTTAAGGCGTAGAGACTGTGGCCTCAGAAAACATTGTGAAAGGCTTCTGCTAATTTTAATAAAAATACCTCCAATTAGACTCATTTCCAAACACCCCCTCCCTGACTCGTGTAATGCCCACTGGTTACATTTACCATCCGCAGAACACACCCTCCTCTGCCTCCTCTCTTCTTGGCCAGGGTACATCAAGTCACAAATCATTCACCTGTGACATAGCAATGGACTCTATGCCCACCTCAGCTGTCAGTGTGAGTTTCCAGTACCCATAAGCATTCACTTGCATCCTTAAAACAGCATCCAAATTGATCTTCTCTCCCCAGTACTTCTTTAGATTCTTTATATTTATCTCTTTATAAAACAATAGCTGCTCATATCAGACTCATCCATAAGGATTTCAACACCCTTATCTATAAAAAGATATTTCCAATATTTTACAAAGTTATGAAGGTCTTCCACCATCTGGCACTGAAGCCCCCTTCTACTCTGCTTTCCACAAATAGCTTCTGTGTAGACAAAGTAAGCTCATTTGTTTCCAAAATACGGATATACCATGAGCCATCATCACAGCTACATTCCGCTCTCTTCCTGGAACATGTATAAACACGACACACACACACACATACACACACACACACACACACTCCCTGTTCTTGAATAAATTCCAGTTCACAGTGACATTATAGGACAAAGTAGAACAGTTCTCAGAGTTTCTGAAACTGTACATTTTATGGGTAAAGCCAGTTTCACGGAAACTGCTATAAACAGTGCAATGCTTGTCGCTTTAGCATCTTGAGAAGCCTAGTCAAGATGTGAGTTCCTCTATGAAGGTGTCTTCAGGCCTTACTCAGAAAAACAAAACACGAGTTGCCTAATATTTGGTGCACCGTGGCTCTTCTTTGTACCATATTTATTTACTTATCTATTAGAAAATGGACCCATGACACCATTAAACTACTGGCTCCATGAGAAAAAAAGAAAGAAAGAAATCGAAACCTTGCAGGATTCATCCTTCTGTTTCCATCCCCTAAGAATTCCTTAGCACACATGGCAGATAATTCTTGTGACACGAATGGTCAAGTAGATCCAAAGTTCTCCAGCCAGATCACTCATGGTTGTAAAATCTTCTCTGTAGAGCTTAATGAGCTCCAGCCAAGGGACCAGCAACACACAGAGACTGAATATTGGGGAGTTTTCCTGGGAAACATCCCCTCACTCATTCATTATGAGTCAATGGGGATGCAGAGTGATACGGTAGGCCAGAGTCAAACTGTTTCTGTGAGTTTCTGAGATCATCACTCTTTAAGCAAGCTGAAAGTCTCATCTTTCTCCCTAAGACTGACTGATGGTTTTGAACTGTTGACCTTGTGATTAGATGCCCAATGAGCAACACACTACATCACCAGGGCTATTTGGGAAGCATTAGAAATATAAAAAAATTGTACATCTCACCAGCTGCCTCCCAAAATTTCTCTTCCAAACGACAAGTTCTTATAGTTCGGGTAACTGTTTTTAAAATAAAACATGGAGTGTCTAGTGTAATCTTCCTTTTGTATTTACCAAGAATCTATGAGTCCTTTTATTTACTATCTCTATCCTATATTTGACATTGAATAATTCAATCATTAAGTCATTTTCTTAGGAAAAATTTCACATATAAGCAATTTAAATACATATTGGGAGATTCAGTGTATTAAATACCTTTGCTAATTATCTTAATCTCTCAAGTGTGTGCAATATTCTGTCACTAAGTAATGACTCTGATTTTTAGTCTATCTTATTTTAGATCCTAGATAGGTCCTGATTTCCCAGTGGGTTAGACCCATTTTTATTAGTGCCTGTTACAAAAATCTCTGAAACTCAACAAAATATTCCATAAATGTTTCTAATTAATATTGCCATATACATCTTGAATTTTTTACAATTATTTTGAAAGGGTTTTTAAAAGAAATTTCAGAAGGAATGATCATGTTATTGAAAGCCAGTAGATGGCAGTAAAGGGCAGGTTTTAAGATAAAGAACAACAACAAAAATGCTATTGAGATGAAAGATTTTCCAAAATGTTAAACTATTGTCATTACTTTAGTGATAATCAAATTACTCCAATTTTCACATTCTTCTGCAAAAAATCAACATATGTATTTATCGTGTAGTCATATTAAAATATGAGGGGCTTCAAAATGCAAAAATAGAATTGAAAGATAATTGAATTTTTTCACAAACTTTTTGAAGTCTCTTCAAAGCTGATCTTAGAAGTGCTCCTAAAATTTCTAGCTTAATTCCTAGAAGTGAAATGTGGTTTCTGACGAGTGTCTTCTTTAAGAATGTGGTGCAGGCAGGTAAAGAACAAGCTAGAGTGGGGGGTGCCCATGGCTCTGAGCCTGGCTGGAATACAGCACAGACCACTCCCACCTGCAGGGGGAGCATGTGTGTCTTTCACTCTGATCATCCTTCACCCGGGAAACTAGGAAACTATTGAATGGAAACAGTCTTTTATTTTCTCCACCGCTTGTTGTACAGATGCATCTGAAAATTTAAATAGTTCAATCTTCCTGTATGATGGTGTCCATTGATAAATGTTGCTGCTGAGAACACAGACCGTGGGCTAAGTCCGTATGTTTCTTAAATAGTTATGTTTATGAGTAACAGATTTTGAATAGATACTGATAATGCAGGTAATGACATAAACTTTCCATTGTTTGCCCCATTCATAATACTCTAGAAAATATAAGTATATAAAGTGTACTAATCAAGTGTAAAATGTGTTATGAGGTGCCTTTGAGTCCGTCTGACTCACGGTGACGCTTTGTACAACAGAACCAAACACTGCCCATTCCTGCGCCAGCGACCCATTTGTTCTTAGCTTTGAGGCCTCTGTTGGTGACAGCTCTCTGTTTGTGCTGCCTGCTCCAGGGATCTCTCTCTCCGGATACCATGCCCCAAACACATGATATAGCCTCATCATCCTTGCCTCTCAGGAGCTTCTGGTTGTATTTTTTCTAAAGTGAATTTTATTACACAGACATCAATAGTCAATGCATATGAATAAATATTTTATTTTCCCTAAAATTTAATGTTATATATTTTTGCCAGTTGTCATGAAGACATATTGGCCTGCACAAAATATTAGTCTTGATTTGATTCCTTTTTCCTCAGGATTTTTCCTCAAAAATTTATGGTTATAAATAAGTGAGAGATTTTTTAATGTGTCCATCAAACAACATAGGCCAACATAGACATTGTTCAGCCTGTCCCACTCTTAGACATTTAGATGAATATAAATGATACTTTAGTTCATAGAGTATTCCTGGCAAGAATGGCAAGTTTCATGAAGTTTATATTTTAAAAATAGTATTTGCATAGAGCAGAAAATCTATTTAAAATAACATGGTTTTCTTTAATTGGTTTATATTTTATAGTAGAATGTTTTCCTCCAAATAAAAAAATCCACAATGATGGATATATAATACTTTCTCTTGGAACAATTAACTAAATAGTTGCAAAGAAGTTGGGTTTTTCTACTTGTCATCCACAGTGATCTTTCCAAGGGGTGGTCAGGCATGGGACAGTGACTCAATTCCAATGGGTAGCTACTAAAATTTTATTAAATGGACAGCATAAAAAATCAATTATAGACATCAGGAACAACTGAATATTTCTAATAATACATTTACATGTATCGTCCTTATGGCTTCCATTTATTGATGATTGATGAAAATATTGTACCAAAATCTATAAGTAAATCCTTTTAAGTAAGCAGTCAAATGACAAAAATAATACATAATAAGTGATCAAACAATTGGAAGTTAACTCTGCTCTGCTGGAAGTTTATAAATGCAACTTTCTTTGGTGTGTTTGTTTGCTTTTTAAAGCGAATGTTTCCATAGACTGCCTTCCTGGTTCCAGGGCTTGTGCTGATGCTCTAAAATGTATAGCAATTGATTTATTTTGTGATGGAGAATTCAACTGTCCAGATGGCTCAGATGAAGACAGTAAAATTTGTGGTAAGTAATGTTTCCCATTCTCCCTCGCTCTCTCCAGCAGGCCACACCTCTCTGCCTCTGCCTTCCTTCACCATCCTCTTCTCATTTTTCCTCATTGTTTGTACACACACAGACACAAATTTCTGAAATTGCTAGAGAATGAGATATCCCAATATCCTTGCTTAAATTTAATATACATATAAAACAATTTTATTAATATACGGAAACTTTATAACATAATAAACTATATTAATTTTAAGCAGAGATACATTTGATGAGCCTGGAAAGAATATAATAGATATGAGATTAACACCATCCATCCTGAATGGGGGAGGGACGGCATATTTCCATCTTGGCTCTATATTAAACTGCTCCAGGTTATGATAAATTTGACTTCTTTCATATGCATCCTCACTTCTCACAAAGATCTTTAAAGAATGTTTTCTCATCAATTAAATGATAGTAATTTCTTGCCATTTCAATACTCCCTAATCCATAAAACTACTTCTTACATTATATTGTATTTTTCATTCTATTCTTGAGAGAGAAACAACCAAATATTTTTAAATTTGCTTTAGTTATTTATGTAATAGAAATAAGTTCTGTGTAAGATCTAAAGTCACATGAATAGAACATCCAAGTTTACTTGTAAATTCTTACATTGTTGATCTAATAATGATGGTGTTTATAGTCCTTCCTATTTGCCAAAGGGGGCTAACTTAGAGGCACACTGGTGATTGGCTCAGATGCTAAATAAAAGGTCAGCAGTTCACACCCCCAAGCACGTCCACAGGAAAGAAAATCTCACAATCCAGCCTGGAAAGATTTACCGCCTGGGCTATCTTACAGGGCAGTTCTATTCCATGTGAGTACAGATCCACTGGACACCACATGACAAAGACAAAAGTTCAAGTGTGGTTCTGAGTGATTTAAAATTTATGAATAATTTACTCTTGATTTATGACTGGGTTCCATTTAAGAAAGTTTTTTTTTAGAAAGCAATTTCTAAATAGGCAATTTATTTTTGCCAGTAATTTACATGCAAATACAAAGATTAATATCTAAGTATAAAAAGACTGGTACATAATGTGAAGAACAAATTGAGCAATCCCAATCTGCAATTTTATTTGTGAAAAATTAAACAGTAAGGATGATTTGAACTTTTGCTTACAAGTGTGTCAAATCTATCTGTAGCCCTAAGGGGCAATGACCAGAAACATCAGTCAATTAAAAAAACAGCAGCACCTAACTTACAGGTTTGTTTACTGACTGATTCTTCTGGCTATAGCCCCTTAGTACTATAGACATATTTGACACGTTGGCTCTTTTTCCCGGATACTCATTGAGGATAAATTTTTCCAGTTTCCACCAATTATTTTAGAAAATTACAACTCACTTGCTACCTACATTAAAAGACAGTCTGTTCTGTTTCCCAATATCAACGCAACAAAAGTCAACTTGACTAAAGAGGCTTCTAATCAGTGACCCTAATTCAAATGTTCTTGAATGAGATTCAAGTTTTCAAATTTAACTACATGCTTTGAAGTGTACTCAGTGCATCTTGGAAGAAAGTGCAGGCTACAGAATATTTTTAATCTACTTTATATAACTAAGTTATGCATAAAAAAGGGGGCTGTGTGGGAGAGGCTTTTCTTGGTATGGTGTTTAAGTCAGTTTCCGAAATCTTTTCAGGGGAAATATGATACAAGTGTGCCCTCATGAGGTAACAAGGGTAATGCTGATTTCTGTTTCCAAAATAATTACATAGGTCTAAGACAATGGCATAGCCTTGAGCCTATACAGTGATGATAATAATCCATAATATTAAGAAAATCATAAGAAAAATGCATAACTAATTCATAGATGATTCAACTAATTTTAAATTGCACCATATGAATTATATGGCCTGTATGCCATTCTTCACAATTTCCATGAAGAATAAATTTCAGAGCTTTTTAAAAATGTAAAGCTCATATAAATGTGAGATTTTGTCCTAAAATTAGTCTTAACGTACCTATGAACTCATGACCATGAGCTTCAGATTCTAAATAAATTCCCTAAATTTCTTGAAATATTATCACATCAACATCATGAAAGTTTTGTGTTAATTGAACCATATGATCAACTTCTCAACTATATTCCTAATGGTTTAAGCCCCCACATTTAAATTTTACTATTTGGGAGAGGATCTCCTTGTTTTTGTTGCCTTCAAGTTGAGTCAGACTCAAAGCAACCTTAAATATAACAGAATGAAGTGCCCAGCTCTGTGCCACCCTCACCATCTTTGCTACCGTGTCAATCCAACTTAATGAGCATCTACATCTTTTTAATTTGACCCTCCAACAAGCATGTTGTCTTTCTCCAGCAATTAGTCCCTCCCAGTGATATTTGAAACAAAGTCTGTTAGTCCGGGTTGACTTGGGAAACAAATTCATAGACACTCATAGGTGTATAAGAAAGAGCTTTATATAAAAGAGCAACTGTATATTGCGAAAATGCTCCAGCCCAGTTCAGATCAAGTTCATAAGTCCTATATTAGCCCATATGTCCCAGACTAGTCCATAAATTCCTCTTTAGACCCATGCAGCACATCAATGATGCCGAATGCAGGGAGAACACAGGCCAGTGGGTAGAAGGTCTTATGGATCCAATGGCAGTGGAAGCATCTTAATGCTAGCGCGGGTCTCCACATGTCTCCTCCAGCTCTCTGAGTGTCTCAGCAGCAGGAAAGGGAACGCAGAGAGAGACTGGGTATGGTCTCTAGTGAGTAATTTATCTCCTTCACACCTCCAAATGAGCTCATCAAGCTGCAACCTGAGTGACAGGCTAGACTCCACCTCTTCGCTCGAGTTACCAGGAGATTATGTAAGTGCCACCCAAAGTAAAATGCACTGCCATCGAGTCGATGCCAACTCATAGTTAAGTCATACCACTTTC
This sequence comes from Tenrec ecaudatus, assembly GCF_050624435.1. Classification (NCBI taxonomy): domain Eukaryota; kingdom Metazoa; phylum Chordata; class Mammalia; order Afrosoricida; family Tenrecidae; genus Tenrec; species Tenrec ecaudatus. Next base: position 241,295,956 of record NC_134531.1, read on the forward strand.
ATTTCTAAATAGAATTCCCTTAATTATTGGTATTTTCATGTTAGCATTGCTTCTATTTTTCTAAATAAAATGTAATCCTTTGTGGAAATAGGAAAATAACAGTTAATTATAATCAAAAAATTTTTCTAAGCCAGTTTCTTGTGTGCAGGTGGCTTTATTTATCTTCTCAATATTGACAACAGTGAGCCTCAAAGTCTAGTGGGCTTCTCCTCAGCACCAAGTGCAATGGCGCAGTTCCACCTGAAAGCCCATGACTATGAGCACACATTCACAGAAAATTCATGAAATTAATTGATGAGTACTGTCACCAGATGAAATTGACCTTTGCTCTCTCTTTTCTTTTTTCCTCTCTCCAGCTGTGAACTCTAATTCAAATTTGTGCTATTAATAGAGTCACATTAATGCTGATTTCCTCAGGCAGTTTCCCTTTTTAGTCTTCAGTTATTTAGGTTTGCACAACATATAGCTGACTATGGCTGAGCCAAGATTTCTTTAGATTGTTTTTCTTTTCTGATTAGAATTGCATCAGCAAGAAAGTTCACTTTTTAGCTGACCTATGAGATGGAAACATGCTGGTTCAGCATTTTGGGCCTATTTGGAAGTTGGCAAGTGTCTGTATACTGTTTTCTGGCCTCATATAGGTGTCCACTGGTGAATGAACATTGATCGTGTTAATTATTCATCTTCGAGAATTTAGTGCCCTGCACACATAATATTAGTAAATACTGAGCCGACAGAGGGAGAGCTCAGTGGGTCTGTGTAGCAGAAGGGAGAAGAATCCACTCCCCTGATAAGTAACGCTTCTAATAGCTCAATGCTCACGTTCATCTCCCATTCAGAATTCTTTTTCTGATGATGCATGGAAAGCACTGCAAAGTCTAGCATTGTAAGCCTTAACACCCAGCAATGCTGCTCAGTCATGAATGGATTACATTTGTTTTCTTGTGTTGTGTTTTACTTACAGAAAGGCTAGCCTATTTCCCAGTGCTTTATGAAGAACTAAGTTCTCCAGAAAGATCCTGAAATGAAATGAGAGGATCTCTGAGATAGCCCCTGACACAAACAGCTCTCTGACAATTATAATATTTTTACATTCTTAACTTGGCTATTCTAAACTCTTGTAGTTTTATTTAGATTTCCGTTAGGGATATTTCTTGTCATATTTGCTTCCGCGCAGAAATTCAGTAGAGTTCTTTTACATCAGAACATGACCTGTAGTTTTACATTGCCACCAACATTTAACAAATTCATAGAAAACTGGACAGATAAGTCAATGCATTGATGTTGTCTACATAGCCATGATATCTACCACCCCAATCTTAGCGATTTAAGACGACCACAGTTCGTCATTTACATCACAATCCAATATGATGGCAAGTTGCTGTGCCATGACCTCCGTAAGGCTGGTCTTCCCTGTGATCCTATTCCCCCAGCGTTCTTGCCTGGATCCTTCAAACTGACTAGCAAGGAAAGGAAGCATATGTTGATATGTTTTAGAAATCACATGTGAATATGAAGAAAATGAGTTTGAGGGCTGTTTCTTGATCAGACTCCATCACCGGGTTCCAAGTGACTGCAGTGTTTTTGGGAAATACAGGGTAGGAATGCACCTAGGAAAGCGTTGAAACAGGATTTGGCAAACATAGGATCATCTCTGCCACCAGACACATAATAGAGCTCCTTGGAAAATGTATTAATTGTGTTACCAATGCAAGGTTATCGATAACTTCTCCAAAGACATGTAGTGAACAGATGTGAAAATTTTGTAAAAATGTATAAGCTTTGCCTAAAGCCATTCACCTCCACTGATTGAATCCTTGTTATCCCAAATGATAGAATTGACATGGAGCTGCTAGTGGATTTGAACCACCAACCAATTTTCTAGCTAGGAGCCAGGAAACCAGTCACTATAACACCAGGGCAAATTATTTTGCATATGTTGTTGTTGTCAGGTGCCAAGTGTGAATTCTGACTCAGAGCTCCCATGGACAGCATAATGAAACACTACTGTGTCCTGAGCTATTCTCACAATTATTGTTAGAGTTGAGCCCATTTTTGTTTCCATTATACCAGTATAGCATGTTGAGGGTCTTCTTTTCAGTTGATTCTCTACTTTACCAAGCATGCTGTACTGTTCTAGGAATTGGTGCCTTCTAATTGCATGTCCAAAATACATGAAGCAAAGTCTTGTGACAATTAGCCTGAGTGGAACTATCTTGTAGCAGTCTCCATGTTGTATCAAGCTATGGAAATCCCCCTGAGGTTAAGGTCAAGCAAACATTGGCCAGAAAATAGCAGTTGCATGATAAGGCCACACATCTATCTCAAAGGAAAAAAAAAGTTTTAAAATGTCAAGGCTAACTGCAAGGTCTGCTTCTGTTCCTGCTTGCTAGCCTTCACAGCTGCAAAGCCCCATTGTTTACCCCACCCTTTAAAGACCCAAATCTGTGAGCGATCTGGCCAACTCTCTCTCTCCTCAGTGAGCTGGTGCCTGCACAGGTTCTTTTTCTTTTTTGTGTCCCCCTTTAATAAACTGTTTTGCTCCTTACCAGAGACTTACCCGTTCATGCACAACAGTCTCACCATCCTAGATGCTAAAGAGCATTTTGGCTGTAGTTTGCCGAAGCTAGATTTATTTGCATATGCTTGTTATAATTTCTTAACTTGTGTCTTTTTTCCCACTCTGTCTTTTCTTATTGATTCTCGTGCTTGGTTGTGAAATACTACTGAATAGGTGATCAATATTCTACTTTCAAGGATGTTGTAAATATTCATTTTTGCATTTTAATTTCCTGATCCCTGCTTTTACTTAGACTTTCCCCTACCTGTTCTATAGCTGAAGCAGTAGGGGCTGTCAAATGCCAGGGTGCCACAGGTTGTGGTTTTAGGGCAGTAGAGTTCAGTATGCCCTGGAATTGGATTGCCTAGCTCTCAATAGTCACGTATGAGCTGGGAAATCTTGTAGTGTTTATTAAATCTGTCTCATTGCCACACCTAAATATTTCTAGATGGCATTAATATGCATATTGATAGTGGAATTAGAGCAATGTAATCGTTCTTAGATAACATCAAATAGGTTCTGATCCATAGCTACCCAATGCACAACAAAAGGAGACACTGCCTGCCCCTGCGCCATCTTCACAATTGTTGCAATACTTGAGCCCTTTGTTAAAGTCTTTGTTAAGGCTTCCTCTTTTCCTGCCCCTTCACTTTAGTGAGCAAGATGTCCTCCACCAGGAACTAGTCTCTCCTCACAGCATGTCCAAGGTATGTAAGATGAAGCCTCACCACCCCTGCCTGTAAGAAACATTCTACCCAGACTTCTTCCAAGACAGTCAGTTTGTCCTTTTAGCACCCCATGGCATTTCAATATTCTTCTCCATCACCACCATTCAAATGGATCCATTCTTCTTCAATCTTCCATATTTGATGCGCAGCTTTCATGTGCATGTGAGGCAGTGGAACAGGGGCACCTTAGTCCTCAAAGTAACATTTTTGTTTTTCAATATTCTGAAGCGGTCTTGTGCAGCAGATTTTCCTACTGCAACTAGTCTTTTGGTCTCTTGGCTGCTGCTTCTGTGAACATTGGTGGATCCGAGAAAGACAAAATCCCTAACAATTTCAATCTTTTCTTCATTTAATACGATATTATCTATTGGTTCAGTTGTGAGAATTTCTACCTTCTTTACATTGAGTTGTAATCTGTGCTGAAGACTATAACATTTGATCTTCATCAGCACGTGCTTCACGTGCTCCTCACTTTAAGCAAGCAAGGTTGTGTCATCTTCATAGCACAAGTTGTGATCCACCATTCTTCATATTTATATTTTAGCTGTTATTTATATAACGTCAGATTTCTTGATGACTTCTTTAGTATACAGATTGAATAAGTATGGTGAAAGGATACAACCCGGAACCACAACAGTCTTATATTAAACCATGCACTATTCCCTTTTCCTGTTCCCACAACTGACTCCTGCTCTATGTACAAGTTCATCATGAGCAAAATGAAGTGTCCTGTAGTTTCCAGTCTTCTAAAGATTATCCATAGTTTATCATGGTTCACCCAGTTGAATGTCTGCATAGTCAACAAAACACATGTACATTTATTTCTGATATTATATGCTTTCAGCTAACATACTTCTAACATCAACAATGCTATCCCTTCTTCTACGTCCTCTTCTGAAGCCAGCCTTACCCCTGACAGTTTCCTGTCAATCTATTGCTTTTATTCAGAGCTGTGTAATTTCCTACCAGAGTAAAATAAACTTAAATGCGAGAAGCAAAATTTATTTCCTATATCTTTTGAGTATCCTCTTACTTTGTTATGTATAGAATACACTAAAAATAGTCATAATATTTAGCTTTTGTTAATTATTTTCTGTAGACAATTATTTTTGTTGACATCATATTGCAAAAGAATGACTTATAGAATGTGTTGTCTTTCACTGGGTAGTTATAATTGATCAAGTACCAGAACAGTTATTAAGGGTGAGAAAATTGGAGAATGTACCAAATTTAAACTGCTGACTTTGGAAATTTCATGCCACATTATACTAATCCAAAACGGACGGAATGAGAAGCCCATAGTAACACGCTGTAGCAATTCTGTTAGTTTTCAAACTATGGCCTATTAAATATTTTATATGAAGGGAATAAATAAATTTAAGGAATGAAAAAGTCATAACAATCTTGTTAAAATTTTATAGATGGTTATCTTTGTCATTAGAGGCATAGGTGGCAAGGTTTCAACTTACACACTTTGTTTTTTTGTTTGTTTTGTTTTCTGTTTTTTAAGCATTTTATTGGAGCATTTTATTCTTATTACAACCCATACACACATCCATTATGTCAAGCACATTTGTACATTTGTTTCCATCATCATTCTCAAAACATTTGCTTTCTACTTGAGCCCTTGATATTAGCTCCTCATTTTTCCCTCTCCCTCCCAACTCCCCATCCCTCACGAACCTTTGATAATTTAAAAATTATCATTATTTTGTCATATCCTACACTGTCCAGCATCTCCCTTCACCTTCTTTTTTGTTGTCCATCCCCCTGGGAGGAGGTTATATGCAGATCCTTTTTATTGGTTCCCCCTTTCTACTCCACCCTCCCTCCAGCCTCCAGGTATCGCCACTCTCACCACTGGTCCTGAAGGGATCATCCTTCCTGGATTCCCTATGTTTCCAGTTCCTATCTGTACCAGTGTACATCCTCTGTTCTAGCCAGATTAGTAAGGTAGAATTGGGATCATGATAGTGGGGAGAAGATGCATTTAAGAACTGGAGGAAAGTTGTATGTTTCATTGTTGCTACCCTGTACCCTGATTGTCTCGTCTCCTCTCCACAACCCTTCTGTAAGTGGGCATCCAATAGCCTACAGATGGACTTTGCTTCTCCGCTCTGCACTTACCCACATTTACAATGATATGCTTTTTTGTTCTTTGATGCCTGATATCTGATCCCTTCGACACCTTGTGGTCACACAGGCTGGTGTGCTTTTTCCATGTGGGCTTTGTTGCTTCTGAGCTAGATGGCCACTTGTTTATCTTCAAGCCTTTAAGATCCCATGTGCTATATCTTTTGATAGCTGGGCACCATTAGCTTTCTTCACCACATTTGCTTATGCACGCATTTGTCTTCAGTGATTATATCAGGAAGGTGGGCACCAACTGATATATTTTTTTGTTCTTTGATGTCTGATACCTGGTCCCTTCTACACTTCATGGTCACACAGGCTGGTGTGCTTCTTCCATGTGGGCTTTGATGCTTCTGATATAGATGGCTGCTTGTTTACCTGAAAGCCTCTAAGACCCCAGACAGTATATCTTTTGCTAGCCGAGCACCATCAGCTTTCTTCACCACATTTTCTTATGCACACATTTGTCTTCAACAATTGTGTCAGGAAGGTGTGTATCTTGGAATGCCAATTTAATAGAACAAAGTGTTCTTGCATTAAGTAAGTACTTGAGTGGAGGTCCAATGTCCATCTGCTGCCTTAATACTAAACCTACAAATGTATGCACGTACATCCTATAATTATATTTAGTTATGCACATGTCTGTATTTAGACCTCTATAAATACCCTTTGCCAATTAGTTCTTTCCTCTATGTCCTTTTACTTTCCTTTTGTCCCACTATTATGCTCAGCCTTCTTTTGGGCTTCAGTAATTTGTCTCGGTTATATTGCCCTTGCCGAATCCCTACCAGGCCTCTCACACCCTCCTTGCCACTAATTTGGGATCACTTCTTGCTCCCTTGTCCCTTGGTTGGTCAACACCACCTCCTTTCCCCCAACTGCCCCTCGCCCATGTTCCCCCAGAACCATTTGTCCTGTTGTTTTCCTCCAGACTGTTCATCCAGCCTATCTTATCTAGCTAGAGCTGCAGAAATAATAATAATAATAATATGCACCAAACAACAAGGCATAGCAAAAAAAAGTACAAAAAAGAACACAATGATGACAATAAAGAGAAAAACAAAGACGCAGAAAAGACTAAATTAATTTTTTTTAATTTTAAAAGAAAGAAAATCCTGTAAATAGGTCAAGGTCTGATTTTTGAGCTCCAGGCATGTCCCCCAGTCAAGTCTGATAGAGTGCCATGCTCTGGCCCCAGAGTCTATCCTTTGCACTCCCTTGGGAGCTCCCTGCTCAGCTCCCCATTTCTCTGCCTCATGCTTTTAGTGTTTTGCCTTGGTGTCCCAGGGTCAGATCAGGTCAATCCTGACACTGAGTCTCCAGTGTTGTCCCCAGTAAGGCCCTGGGTCAGTGAGGGATTTGTGTCTCATAGTGGGATCAGCCATATGGTCCACCCTGTGCAATGGCTGTTCAGAGCGGGCATATCATCCTCCAGGCCTGGTGGGCCAGGATGTGCTTCACTCTCTCTTCCTCCCCCTTCATTTCCTCCCATTTTCTCTGATCAGACATGCCCCTCTCCCATAGCTGCAGCTTCAGTGTCATCCTCTAAAGTAAATTCTTCTGGGGGGAGGGGCAGTTTTCCAAGTACCTGGTATGTGGGCCAAGCACTCAGGTCCCTCCTCTGACTCCCCTCTCCATGCCAGCACTCTGCATTCACATCCTGGAACACCAGATTTAAGTCTGGTCCCTCTTTCTATTCACCTGCCACACATCTCTCTTTTTTTTTTCTTTCTCCCCCCACCCTCCTTTTTAGTGGGCTACTATATGTACCCTTGGATTTGGTCTGGCCCCTGCCATACTACCTGGCTCCCACCCCTGGAGGGTTGTCTACAGTAGCTTTTTCTCTGTACCCCTTTTGCATTTTTCTTTTCTATTTTTTTTTAAAAACTTACCTCAGTGGACTCATGCTGTTCTTGTCTTTTTTTGTTGAGCTTACTTCAGTTAGCATAATCTCCTCCAGTTCTTCCCATGTGGTGAAATGCTTCATGCATTCATCACTGCTTTTTAGTGATGCATAGTACTCCATTGTATGTATGTACACAGTTTTTTAATCCATTCATCTGTTGATGGAAATTTGAGTTGTTTTCAATTCTTTGCGATTGTGAACTGTGCCTCAATGAACATTAGAGCACAGATGTCTGGCCGTGGTTTGTTTCTTGCCTCTTCTGGGTACGTGTCCAGTAGGAAGCTTGCTGGGTGGTATGGTAGCTCAATTTCCATCTGTTTTAGGCATCGCCAAATCGATTTCCATAATAGCTGCAAATACCTATACGTCTACCAGCAGTGGATGAGAGTTCCTGTCTCACCACAACCCCTCCAACACTCGTTGCCTACTGATTTTTTGAATTGGGCTATCTTTGACGGTGTTAGGTGGTATCACATAATTGTTTTAATTTGCATTTCTTGTATGGCTAATGATCAGGAACATTTTCTTATATGTTTATTGGCCATTCGGATTTCAGACTCTGTGAAACTTCTGTTCAGGTCCTTGGTGGGCTGTTAGTTTTTCTCTTATTGTAAGCTTGATAAGTATTGTAGATTTTAGTAATAAGACCTTTGTCTGATGTGTCATTTCTAAAGATATTTCCCCAGTCGGTGGGCTCTCTCATTACTCTCTTGGTGAATTCTTTTGATGTACACAGGTGTCTTATCTTCAGTATATCCCACTTATCTATTTTTGACTCCTCTGTATTTGTATCCTTCCCTATTTCTGATAGCCTGTGTATTCCCTGTACCAAGGGTCTCAGGTTTGTCCCAATTCCCTCATTAATGGCCCTAATTATTTAGGGATTTACCTCAAGTTCGGTGATCCACCTTGAGTTTTTTCTTGTGCACAGAGTGAGATAATGATCTTGCTTCATTTTTCTGCAGATAGATATCCATTTTTTCCAGCGCCACTTGTTGAAGAGGGCATCTGCTTCCCATTTGATATTTTTTGGGTCCTTATCAAAGATCAGTTGCCAGTATGTTGATGCTATTATTTCTGAGTCTTCAGCTCTTTTCCATTGGTTGGAATATCTGTCATTATACCAGCACCACACTGTTTTGATTACTGTCGCCGTATAATACATGCTAAAATCAGGTAGAGCAAGCCCTCCCACTTTGTCCTTCTTCGTGAGGAGTTCTCTGCTAATTCTGGGCTTCTTCAGCCTCCATATGACAATTTACACACTTTGAACATATTGCCAGGAGAGAGCAGTTTTTGGAGAAAGACATTTTGCTTGGTAAAGTGGAGGGGCAACAAAAAAGGAGGAAGGCCTTCAAGCAGATGGATTGACATTGTGGCTGCAACAATAGGCTCAGGCTTAGAAACTATTGTAAGAATGATGCAGCACCATGTAGTGTTTCATTTTGTTGCTCATAGGGTCACTGCGGGTCAGAACTGACATGATGGCACCTAACAACTAACATGATTAAAAATAACCTAATCATGCATAGCATTAAATGTGGTGCAGATATGTTTTATAAAAACCAACACATAAAAACGAGTATGCATGAAGTGCAAATGACATTTTTAGAAATACTGAATGAAAATTTTAGATATAATGTGTCCATACATAAAGATTTAATGGGGTGAAGCTTAAAAGATACAGGACATAAGATTGGATGCATGAAAATCTCTGCAGATTATTTGTACATTTTTTATCAGTTATTCTATTCATTTTTGCATGTCATAGCAAAATGGACATATATTTGAAAAAAACTTGGCCTCAATGCAATACAAACTTTTTAGATTTTATTCAAACTGAAAGTACACAATTCACTTATAGTTCTTTTTACGATATAAAGTATGAAGTAATATTTGAAATATGTCCTAGTTATTACTGCTTAAAATTGGGAAATATTTCTACATAGTATGATGGGATGCATAATAGTCTTCAAAATTAATATAATTTATTATGGGATGTATGAATATTCAAAATTAATGAGTATAATTTAAGCATGACACCTGATAATTTTAGTTTTGTAAAACAATAATGAATTGAGTCATGGATATATTCTGTGAAGGATTTGGAAGTCAATCTTAACCCCATGAACTTTGAGACTAATTTGCAAAATTGTTCTCAGCTCGTAAAACAAACAGCGTCTGTGGTCTTAAATGCTTGTAGTTAAACAAGTGGCCATCTAACAGGGAAGCAACAAAACCCACATGGAAGAAACACATCAGCCTGTGTCATCACAAGTTGTCAATGGGAATGGGTATCATAAATTCAAAAACAAGCAATCAAATTGACGTGAAGTAGAGTAGACAAAGTTGTGACCCCCAAACCCACCTATATGACAATTGGGCAGTTCTTCACAGAAGGGCCAGAGAGAAGATATATCCAGTGTGCAATATAGCACTGATGAAACACATAACAATCCTCTGGCTCTTTAATATTTCCTCCCCTTGCTTATATGGTCCCAGTTTTACCTCTTTAATATTTTTAGGCCTTTATATTCATTTATATAATGAAGATCACCTAATGCATGAAATCCATGACAGCTAAACCCATCAGGAATAGTAATGAACAGTGATGCCCTGGGGATATGGGAAGATAGAGGGGGAGTGGAGGGAAAGGAGGGAGAAGGGGAACCGGTAGCAAAGATGACTGTATAATCCCACTCGAGGGGAACAGATAATAGAATTGTAGGTGAACGGATACGTGAATGGTGTAAGATATGGCAAATTAATAATGATTTATATTAATTAATCAAAATATTATTTAATAAATTATGGAACAATTAAATAACTATAAATATAATGATTACAATGATTATTTATCATATAAAAATAAGGGTTCCTGGGGGCTAGGTTGGGGGAGGGAGGGGATTAAAGGGGGTCTGATATCAAAGAGTTCAAGAAGAAAGAAAATATTTTGAAAATGATGGTGGCAGCAATTGTACAATTATCCTGGATGTAATTGAATTACAGATTGTTATAATATCTGTAAGCGCTCCCAATAGAATGTTTTTTTTAAACTTGTTTTTTCTACATTGCCATGTTTTCACAGCCACGGCTTGTGATGGAAGATTTCTGTTAACTGGATCTTCTGGGTCCTTCCAGGCTGCCCACTATCCAGCGTCTTCTAAATCCAATAGTATTTGCCGTTGGATTATACGGTAATGTGCCACCATCCATATTCTGCTCTGAAGTTCTAAGCTATTTCTCTGCTGTAATTATGCCATCTTCTTATGCAGTTTTAGTTGGTTTCCAATTGATATTTTTTATTAACATGTAAGCTCCATCTACTTTCAAGATGAAAGGATGTTTTTGTTTTTATCGTATTCTTAATATTTCCTTCGAATCGTATTTCAACCTATGAACAGCACTATATAATCAGTGGATTCCCATCATCATTGGACTCTGTAACATGTTTTGTTTCACCTTTCTGTGACTGGCATAGGTCTAACACCGACAAGGTGAATAGCACACAGGTACAGCTTTATCCCTCAAGAAAAGAAATTGCTCTTTTTTTATGTCAGCATGTATCTGACTGCCTCCTGTGATGCAATTGATTCCCAGCAGATTAAGAGCTGGCGACACTATGTAAATCAGTGTGCTGTGTGTGGAATGATCCTTCTATCAGTTACCACCGATTACAGCTCTTAGCTCTTAATTCATTTCATCTACCTGATCAGTATAAAACAATAACAATCAAGCTGCTCGGATCTGATTTACTTCAATGTTTACTTTTGCAGTTTTAAAATAGGAAGAATTCAAATTCTTCCACTGTTTCTAGAGGAAAAGTTAATTTCTAGTAAAAAAGAAATTCTAAAATAAATGAATTTCACATTTTTTAAAGTGGAGAAGTTTACATAGTCTTAAATATATTAACATACAATGTCAACCTCTGAAGTAAATTTTCTACTCTATCCCTATTCACCTCTTGCAGTGCACGAAGTCCATGAAATTCTTTTTGAGAGTTACATTCTCCTTAGTTTATTTCTCATAACAGCTGGATCTGGATTGGATTATGGTTTCCTGATTTCTCTGACAGTTTTAATCACTGTCAGGACTCTAAAAAACTCAAGGAATCGTTATGAAAGCTGATTAAAAAAGAAAGTCCACACAATTTCAGGTTCTGGTCAGACAAATAACAGCACAGGGTAAACCCGTGCAGCCTCATTAAGGCGGGCTTCCACACTAGTACAAGGGTACAATTTTATAAAAGTGGAGAAATATAAAACTTCATCTCAAATGAACTGTGTGTTTCCTGTCACAACTGTAGCTTTATTACACATAAAACAACTAAATTTTGGATATATCAAAATGAACTGCTGCTTTAGAGATGTATTATTTCCCTTCATAGCAACCTCATGAAAAAGGCAGTGATTTTTACCTCATGAAAAAGGCAGTGATTTTTACCTCATGAAAAAGGCAGTGATTTTTCCTGTAAGCTTGGGAGATCGGCTAGTTTTCAAAATATTTACAATGCAGCACAACCATAGATTTAGGTTAGACTTGTCCAGATATGAAATTATTAACATTTCATTTAACATAATTCTAGTGGTTTAAAAAAAAGTATATTGGAGATCATGTCATTTCAAATGCCAGCTTCCTCAGGTTGAAGATGCATGACCAGAAATGACTTCTCTTTGTAAAAAAATTCTACATTTATAAAGCAGGATCCAACAAATCTAAGTACAGGGACAAAGCCATTATTAAATGTCTTAATAATGCTTAGTTTCCTATTAAGTACTCAATAAAGTGAGCTATAAAAAATTAGTTCTCAATACAAAAATGCAAAATGAATAAAATAAATCGAAGAAAACTGGTATCTTTTTCCAAAACTGGTATCTGAAGAGTAATATGATTGTTAATATAAAAGCATCAGGTATTGTATTATCCAATTAAACTGATCTTATCTGTCTGTTTTTTGTTATTGTTGTTTTTACAATTTAGGGTTTTTTTAATCAGAATGAAGTACAACACAGTATGTACTTGTTAGTCTTCTCGGCCTTTAATTATCTACACTGAGAAAGGAAAGATCTAAACTAAAAAGGCTTCCAGGGAGCTGCTTCGACATCCTTTAATTTCACAGCTTGAACATGATAGTCCACAAAGAAATCCCATGGTCATCTTGCCTGGAGACACCACAACTTTAATTAAAAGAGTGGAAGTGCCGAATGCTGCGCTATTTCGTCTACCTCTGTCTTCTTCGGCTTTGACTTGTGCCCTGAGGGCGGCATCAAGGGGCGCTCTCCACGGAGCCTAAGAGAAGCTAGCCTGCATCAACAGCCAACAGGATGAGCTGAGAAGATCTGGGCATCAACTTTGTTCCCTTTCATTCATCTTTCCACTCCTGAAAAGTCTCTCTTTATTTTTATGAACAAAGGTGAAAAGGGAAGCGAATGCTCTAAAGGCAGCTTCCATCCCAAACTGTGAGAGTGTTGCAGGCTAGCTCATCCCCAGAACTATACCGTGTATACATTATGTCTACTTTATATAGATTTTGTATGTATCCCATCAGCCCTGCTTTAAATAAATGCTAGTGTTACTTTAGATTTCAGTGCTTCTTTGCTTTGCTGTGGCACGTTATTTGGGGGGCTCTTGGAGGAGCATTCAAAAATGTTTCCATATAAATTAGTGGTCACTACTTCTCTGTTTGCCATTTCACTCTATTCAAGCTTCACAGAATGCTCTATTTTGGATATTGGGGTGAAACTGTGGATGTAGCATCACTTGCATCTACCCATCTCACATCAGTATCTGTCAAATCCTAGAGTACATCCTAGTCATTCACAGAGTCATCAAAAAATAGAAATCTCAGAATTCGCTCTCAAACTGCTGGGTCTAAAATTCACAGTTGACACCAATTTGAAATTTTTGTTTTGTTTTTAAAACAATACCCACCCCAATAGGTTGAACTTTACTTCCCTGATACTGCATAATGGGAGGTTCCAGAAGCCTGGATTTCCGCTTAAATGCTTTCATGTCTTTTCTGGCTAGTAGCTGCCATTTCAATATCGCCATCTCCACTCCTTGGCTAAAATCTAGCTAAATTCATTTGACTAATTAGGATTATAATCCCTTTTGATCAAACCTGGAGTTTTGCCATGAATAAGTATTCCAAGATATCTACTTGGAAAATATGTAGACTTTGCAAAATTATTTAATATTGTGCTAGATGCCTCCAAATTCCTGATAGGCCAGACCACTACTGATTAATTTTGTGAAAATCAAGCATGTCAGTGTTGGCCAGTGGGCCTTGATTATCCAGTGTCCTATTACCCAGGGCCACCTTTTGAAGACAGATCAGTTATTAAGGTTTTCTACCGAGTTTTGAAAGGAGATCTGTACCTACTGTATTCTTTTTTCACCTTTCTTCTGGGTCTATCTGCAGACAACCCAGCTTAGCTTATATCCAACCAGTGAAGATGCATCACCCAGCTCTACTTCTCCTCCTTAATTTCTTTTTTATCTGCCATGCTGACAACTTTAATGGGACCTGTATCTCCAGAGTATTCTGAGGTCTCCTTCTCTTTTCTGTGTGGATTTACAGGGAATGTGAACCTGAAAAATATAGGTTGGATTAGGCATTTCCTTTTATCCCTGAATCCATTATTGGAGAATGAAAATTCTATATTTAAATATCAGTGAAAGTTGTCAAACATTCCTTTCAATTGTTTTATACCAGAATCCATTTATAGGCACATTATTTTCCCAGCAAACAAGTATATATACTAGTTCTAAAATTTTGGAATTAATAAATCAATTCCTGTCTTTGAGTAATACAAATTCTAATAGTCAAAACTCTTGTGAGTTACCATGCGGCGATTCTGACTTCTGGAAACTCCATGTGCGAGGAGTGAAACTCCTCAGTGAGGCTTTGTTGAGTGTAACCTTATGGAGGCAAATTCGAGCTCTCTCTGCCGAGACTATGACATAACTAATGGCTCTTGTTTTTCCCTTTCAATTCAGTGTAAACCCAGGACTTTCCATTGGACTGAGCTTCGGTTCTTTTGTTGTATATTATAAAGATGTATTAAATATTTACGAAGGCATAGGATCAAGCAAGATTTTAAGAGGTAAGCTGTAAAAATGTGTACTCCATTATCAAAATGAAATTGTGTGAGGAAATGTTTTGGTGTCATATATTTCCCTTTGATTCTGAACTGAAGTGAGACTTGAACTTGGAGTCACTAAAAGAAATAAATAAAACTGATTCCCAAAACAACCCCAAACTGATTCCTAAGACTTAAAAAAAAAAAAAAGAGAAATTCGGTATCTGTGTTATTTTTCTAATAACAATAGAATTGTTATTTTCCAAGGCACTCTACTAATTTTTTTTCATTTGCAAACTTGCTGGAAATATAATTATATTTTCACTTAATATGTATTTTTAAAGGTCACTTCCCAATATAAAAGTCAAATAAATGTTAAGCAGTACTGTTTTGAATTTCTAAAACATAATATGGCTTTCTTTTGTGCTTTTTCACAATATGGGCATTATACCTGTCTCTGGCATGACTTTTGTGATATTACTAATAAAATAGAGTGAAATAATGCACTATCAATCAGAGGACACTGGGTGGAAGTAAACGATATTTTTATTGTTTTGTAACCATTTACCATTAGTACATTAATCCATCACTAATAGACCAGGTTTTCTAGTGGTGTAAAACCAGTGAAGGGTATATAGGAAAATGTATCTCAAAGAAATAACTCAAACAGTGTGGACACTTACAAGGCCCCCAAACAAACTGGTTAGCTCCCCAGCATTGTAGGAGATCCAAAAATCTGTTGGTCAGAAAACAGCCTATTGGTTCCCATGCCAAGAACCAGAGATCTGAGGATGAAGAGGTGGATGCAGTAATCAAGAGAGGTCAAGCTTTGTCCCTCAGTTCATATATATTGGATGCAGACTACAACCCCGTAAGAACGTCCCTTTCAATTGCTTGGCTGCTCACCTCACGTCACAAAATGAAGGATGATTACATAGCATCTGTAATACCACTCGGAGAACTGGTGGCAAAGTGATTCAGCCTTGATCTACTAACCACAAGATCAGCAGTTGAAGACCTCCATGTGCTCTGAGGGTCAAAGAGGGGTCTTCTACTCCCATAAAGAGCAATAGTTTCAGAAACCCACAGGGGAAATTCTAGTCTTCCCTACAAGTTCACTATAAGTTGAAATGAATTCTATTACAGTAAGTGGGTCCTACTACTTAGTATCATGGTCTAACCAAGTTCAAACCTAACCTTAAGCATCAGAGGCACTAAGGAGTTTTAAGAAAAATATAGAGAATGGCATTTACAATATACATATATATCCACCCAACTTCCTTCACTTGGACCCGAAATTCACAGTAGGCTTCACTGCCGTGAAGTAAGAGCAGAGTTCCACAAAGAGGTAAAGTGAGTGTGCAAAGAAAATGTGCAAGTGGAGTTCATTAGATAGCTTCCCTAGTGTATATAAACATTTCAAAAACATTTTATAAGTTGATACAGATACCATATCATTTATAGTTCAATGACTTCAAGCAAAAGGGTACCATTTCTGCCACACTCAGTTTCAAAACGGCTTTTCTCCCTTGAACTCCTTGACACCAGCTCCTTGACTGCCCTGCCCTCCCCGGCCACCATTCCAGTCCCAGAACACTCACTCTACCTGCCGTCCCTACGGGTTCATCAACACTGGCTTCGGCTGCTGAAAACCAGAAAACCATATCAACCTATAACGAAAATCCAACAGGGTGACCCCTATGGAATAACACAACGGAGATAAACCCCAATACGAACAAATAAAAACCCCAAAATTCATTTCAGGAAATGTTGAAAACCACATCAGGCATTGGAGGGGAGGCCAACTGACAAGGTTTTAACTCTCAAGTCAGGTTGACCCTTCTGAACTCCTACCGTCCTCTCTCCAGTGCATTCCATTTGGTAACCGCTTTCTCCCCGCCCCTCTATTAATGATAGAGGCTTGCTTCCTATGCACATGCATATCACACCAATGCATCGTGGGCACCACTGTCATCCATAACCGTCTGCAAACCGGATTCTCACAATTTAGGCTCTGCTGCATTCTCCAGGGATGAAAACTTGGAGGGAAGTCTAGCATATTCCTAGAGCGCTGAGCATACCGGTCTAAATTCCCAGAATTGGCTTCCTCACCTGTCGATCTCTGGATCATCCAAGAGCAGTTCTTAGCTGGAGACTGTATCCCGATGCTATCTTCCCAGGCCCTCTCTTCCCTCATTTTGAAGTCAGTAATGTGGAGAGCCCAGAGGAGTTTGCAAGTGTTATCTATTTTAAAGTTTAATAATTGCTGCATTTATTTAAATAAATTTTGTTCTCATATTTCACTCAGGGTGATAAAAAGTGAATATTCACAAATAAAATGTCTTGATTGAACTTATGTTTAATTGAGGCATATTTTATTCTATAATAATATCAGTTTTCATTTGGTGCTACTTATGTGACTGCCACTGTACTAAGGGCTTTTAACATTTAAAATTTCTGATAGCTGCAAGCATACAGAAAATATTTTTAATGTTTCAAATTTTACTTTAATTTTAAGGAATGACATTGGCATTTAATAAAATTAACTTAAGTATTTTTAATACAGTGAACTTTTTCTTAAATATCAATTTTAACTTAGCATCTAAGACATTATGGGTTTATTTTTAAAAATTAAATAATATTTATTGATTTACATATAAAGTAGCAGATAATTAATTATTCCTGCCATATGTTATCAACATGTCAATATATAATTAGTGGACACAATATATTTTCTATGAAACTAAGGTCATTTTGTATTGCAAAAATTATACTTTCAATTCTATTTAAAATATCATCTTTCTTTTTCTTCTAACTTTTTTAGAAAGAATTTTTTATAGATTTTTACTTAATATTTTCTAGTAGTAAAGTAGTAAAGTAAGTAGTACTTATTTACATCAAATCCCAATTCAGAATATCTATATTCAATATTATTACCACATTTAAAATATGTAAATATTTTCATTTAATTGTGGAATATAGAATTTCCAAAGAAGCTATATATAAAGAAAAACATAGAGTATCACAAAATACATGTCATTTTCTTTTTGAGGTGCCGGCATAAACAAATTCTAAGGGCATTTCCAATCATTTTACCATGTATTGGTGATGTAAAGATTCTTTTAATAGTAAGAAAAATAGAGAAATGTGGGAAGCCATAAGTGATATCACACAATACAATAAAATACTCTGCAAATGATACATGGAAATTCAAGTAAGACAGAAATTTTCATAGGGTTTACAAATATTTAATTTGCAATTATAATGGTATAATATTTAATTCAATAACTGTAGCAATTATCCACACTAATTATGAAGCAAGTATAGGAAGTTTGAGATGATGAGTGTACTTGTCTCTTTTAATATTGTTATTGTTCATATAAATATGTAACTATATAAAATCTCAGAGGATGATAATAAATAGCCTGGGTGGACACATTTTTCCCCAAATTGATAAGCTTAGAAAACATGCTGCCAAATGAATATCGGTTATGCTACATTTGACATACTCAAGTGCTCAGGTCATATTCTATTTCCAGATACTAGCAATTACAGTGTAGCTAAGGTTATGCTTTTAAAATTGAGTAACTATGTTTGTTGGTAAGCAAAAGTGCTTCCAGATTTAGTCAAAACTATATAACAAAAATTCATCTTCTATCATTTTTTCTCAAAAGTTATTTTTCCAGTAACTTGATCAGGTTGTGTAGTTGCTGTCAAGTCTGTTCAACTCATAATGACTCGATGGACAACAGAATGAAACAACACCAAATCCCGCACCGTCCTCCAAACTGCTCTTGTGTTTGAGGCCATCATTCCAGCTGTCTGGTCTGGAGTCATCGCTTTTCACTAATGCTCCCCATCACCAAACAGGACGGCCTTTTCAAGGATTGGTCTTGCCTGACAACACGTCCCAAGCACATGAAATGAATCTTGCCATCCTTGCTTTTTATATTCTTTCATTTTATTTTTTTAATTAAAAATAATAATTTTATTAGGGGCTCATACAACTCTTATCACAATTAATACATACATCAATTGTGTAAAGCACATTTGTATTTTCATTGCCCTCATCATTCTCAAAACATTTGCTCTCCACTTAAGCTCCTCACTTTCCCCCCTCCCTCCCTGCTCCCCCTCCCCTCATGAATGCTTGATAATTTATAAATTATTATTTGGTCATATATTGCCCTGTCTCCCTTCACCCACTTTTCTGTTGTCTGTCCCCCAGGGAGGGAGTCACCTGTAGAAGAGTTCTGGCTGTAGTTCTCCAAAGATAAATTCACTTGTTCTTTTCAGCTAGAGGCAGTGAACGTGACCATATTGTATATAACTTGTGAAAATAATATATGCACATATTTTAATATAGAGCATTTTCAATAAGCTTCACTCTCTTGCTTCACCACTTTGGGGTAAATTAAGAGCTCTTCACTCATCTCTGGCTATAGGTATACATTACACAGAAAAAATTAGCTATCACTATTTGAAAGTGTTACTTTTCACGAAACTCTATAAGATTCTCTAACTATAGTGCCTCATAGAATTAAGTATTTCTTCCTCAGAATTCTCATGGCACTATGCCCATATCAAATAATTCCACAGTTTCTTTTCTTTGTAGCTGTGATTTAAAAAAAATAGAGTATGAGTACTTCTTCACCATATCATAAGCACTAGACTCCATATAAACCTTTATATGGAGGTGGCTCAGGTCTGGATTGCTAACCTCAAGATTCGGCAAGATTGGTGGCTCCTACACATCGGCCACTGTAAAGAAGAAAGATGACATTTGCTCCTGTGAATTAGGCCATGGGTTTTATAGGCAGTGGCTCTCAACCTTCCTACTGCCGGGGCCCTTTCATAGTTTCTAATGTTGTGGTGCCCCCCAACCATAGAATTATTTTTGTTGCCACTTTATAACTGTAATTTTGCTGCTGTTGTGAATTGGGCCACCCCTATGAAAGGGCCATCAACCCCAAAGGGGTCGTGACCCACAGGTTGAGAACTTCTGCTGCTTGGGTCACTATGAGTCAGAATTGACTTGATAGCAGATGTGTGTGTGTATAATATAGATATAGAAATTATTTATTGAATTTTATCACATTCTATCTGGAGAGTACTATTTATTATATGGAGGACTGCTGGTGGTACAATTGGTTAAGCTCTCTATTGCTAACCTAAAAGTGGTGGTTTCACCCATCCAATGAGAATAACCTGGCAATCTGTTGCCCCTAAAATTACAGGCAAGGAAACTTTATGGCGACAGTTCTACTGTTGCATGGTGTTGCGAGGAGCCAGAATGGACTCAGTAGCACCCAGCAACAGCACTAATATAACAAAGGGAACCGTAGCACAGCAAAGCCTGCTGAAATATAGAACCCCACCTCAAATGGGATGATGACTCTGGAGCTCCTATTCTTAACCAAGACCTGCCACTACATTCGGAGATACATTGTGTTTGTTTGTTTTTTATTTTTTAGCTAAGAAGCCCTAAATTATTTAATGTAAATTTTATTAACTACTTATAAACACAAATATAAAATGTCATTTCCAGAGATTGTTGTGTACTTCTGAAGCACATTAATGGACCACAGAACATAAACTCCTGAACTATGCTGTAGACATTGGACTATGTCAAGGTCCAACACATTTGCATACACCACAAACCCCACTGAGTCACTGACAAACAGAGCTCCTGCACCATAAAATTCAATTACTCAGGGGAAAAAGAAAGAAAGGAAGAAAAAAGTAGATGTGCCTGAAGCTAAGTTTTTAGAAAATTCATTTCCTTAGAGAGTAGAAAATATGAACTTCAAATTTTTCACTCAATTTGAGGAGAATCATTTGGGTTATACACTTAGTAGGCTTGTGGGAGGAGTTTCAAGAACCAACGTAGTTCTTCATGAGAAAATACTGAACAAGTACTTTTTGGGAGAAACATTGATGTGTGAGTCAATGTTTGTGATGCTCTTGATTTTAGTTTCTGCTGAAATAATAGTGTATATAATTGGTACCAAAATGACATGAAAATAACTGATATTTAATAGCTCATAAAGGTTTCTTCTTTAGAACATCTTATTAACCATTTATCAACAATGATGCTTTTCTCCAATATACACTTTGATGCTTATTTCAGATTATCAAACCTTTATATACTTTATCCCTTTTTCATCATCACCCTCATTAAGGAATCTCATTCAAATGCTTTCTATAATTGTTTTCTCTCCATGAAATTTTAATATCACCATTATACTTTACAATTTTTATATACTATACATATATACCACATTCACGATATAAAGAAAGTAAGATTTTGTTTGTCTTCGAGAACCAATTTTCACCCTCTTGAGAAAAGTACAATACCTTTAGGCAATGCACATGTTAGACTATAAACGTTTTATGAAAACAAATTTCATGCAACAGTGATTTTGTAAATCATCATATACCAAATACACTACTAAGACTTGGGAATCAAAAATGTAGAAGCATATTCCTTAAGGGGCTCAGAGGCAAGGTAGAGAAATGAGAAAATCAATATAACATGCTACAAGAACAATATTTTAGACACCAAGGATTATTTTGGGATCTCACCATTACATTGAAATATTATTTGTTTTTATTACTGTGACCCAGTTTTACATCATAGCACATGGGAAATACTTGCTAGAGCCAATGTCTTAGTTTTACAAATGCTTAACTTGTGTGTTTCCTAGGGGAAATTTTTCAGTAACGGTTTGCATGCTTTATTTCTGCATGTATACATATAGTGTATTTAGTTAAAACAAAAATTACTAGTTTGTTTTTCAGTTTTCTATAAACTACATATATAATAATTTGAAATTTCCTAATGTTTAGGTGAAGATCAATTTAAAATGAAATAAAGTAGAAATGAGGACTAATGCTTTCAATCAAGTGTCATCAGATTAGATACTTAGATAAATTTGTACATATAACAGTCACTCATTTCTTTTATAGCTTCCATTACAGAAAGAAGTCCTGGAACAATTAGGATTTTTTCCAACCAAGTTACAGTCGCCTTTCTTATAGGATCGGAGGAAAGTGAATATATTGGATTTAATGCAACATATACAGCATTTAATAGCAAAGGGCTTAATAGTAAGTACTGTTCATTTTTTTGTCTTAACATTTTTAGATGTTTTACTATTGTAATGAAATTTAAATGTAGCAAACTTTCTATTTTATTACAAGATTTTAGTCTGTCTTTTTATGCAAATTTATAAATCTGCATCTCTTATGTGTAGTTCACTCTGCTTGATACCTAGAAATGACCAATTAGAAAAGAATGTATGTTCTTCAAATGAGATGAATAGCCATTTTGAGAAAAATTACAAATCAAGTAAAAACTTAAATAACATTTATATACTGCAAGTATTCAAAGTTTTAAAATCTTAACATAAAACCAAATCTAAGGGTTTTCCAAATTCATTTTGAGCAAAGTCTTTAATTTAGTAATATGTACGAAGATGTGTTGAACAAACTTTGTGGGAGTAAACCAATGAAAAAAGGTACACGCCGTGTCAAAAAAGCAGTAGGTGAGTGTTTGTAAATCCCTGACAGGATATATGAAACAGATGAATGTAGCAGATCGATGCTAAATGCTGGTTTTTGAACTAAACTAAATTAACAGAGTAATGATGAATAAAGAACTACTTTGTTGTTGCAACTTATTTATAAATAATAAAACTAGATTATTTTCAGTGAACTCTATTACAATACATGGCAAACTACATTTGAGTGATTTTTCTTGCTCTCACTATTCATCCACAGATTATGAGAAAATTAATTGCAATTTTGAAGATGGCTTTTGTTTCTGGATCCAAGACCTAAATGATGATAGTGACTGGGAAAGGGTCAAAGGAAACATGTTTCCTCCTCTGACTGGACCGAACGTTGACCACACTTTGGGAAACACTTCAGGTATACATCATAATTTCAATAATAACATACACTCTTTACAGATTTTCTCTGTTTATAAAAAATATTTAGATGAAAAAGGGTTAGCAAATAAACAAAAGCTGAAGGTTTCTAAAATATAGTTTGTCTTATACA
Organism: Tenrec ecaudatus; assembly: GCF_050624435.1. Classification (NCBI taxonomy): domain Eukaryota; kingdom Metazoa; phylum Chordata; class Mammalia; order Afrosoricida; family Tenrecidae; genus Tenrec; species Tenrec ecaudatus. Next base: position 241,318,429 of record NC_134531.1, read on the forward strand.
TTCGCATCATATTGAAAAATATCCAGAAGCCATAAAATTCACAAAGATTTGACTAGTTCCACCAGTTTGCACTAATTAATAGTTAAGTTGACTTGAATGAGCCAGGTAATGTTTCTAAACATTGTTTTCTTTTGTGTTCATTTTCTTTGGGGGTGTTATTATTCATGTATGTTCTTGTTCAGTGCTATCAAGTGAGTGGGTTCTGACCCAACGCCCCTGTGAAAAAGAGAGGTGCACTGCCTCGCCCTACGCCAGCCTCACAATTATTCTGTGCTTGAGCCTGTGGCCGCCACTGTGTCAGTCCATCTTGTCGAGGGACTTCCTCTTATTTTGCTGCCTCTCTGCTTTATCAAGCATCATGTCCTTCTCCAGGGACTGATCTCTCCTGACAGTATGTTCAAACTATGTAAGAGGAAGTCGTGTCACCCTTGCCTCCAAAAAAGAATCTGGCCATACTTCTTCCAAGGCAGATTTGTTTGTTCTTTTGGCAGTCCATGGGATTTTCAGTATTCTTTGCCAGCATCATATTTAAAAGCCCCCGTTCTCCACTGGCCTTCCTTATTCAATGTCCAACTTTCACATGACTTGGGTCAGGTGAACCTTATGCCTCAAAGTGATTTCATCACTTTAAAGTGGTCTTATGAAGCAGATTTACCCAATGTAATGAATCTTTAATCTCTTAACTAATTTTTCCATAAGCAATGATTGTGATTCCAAGTAAAATGAAATTACTGCTTCTAGAGTATATCTTTTTCCATCCTTTGTATTTCAAACTATGATATGTATGTCCAAAATACATCTATTGTAGACAGTATATTGTTGAATCATGTTGTTGTAGTTTTTTTAACACCATCCAATCAATCTCTATCTCTAAATTGGAGTGTTTAATCAATTAAAATGTAATTTATAGTACTAAAAATTGGGGGGTTTACATGTGCCCATTTGCCCATTGTGTGGTGCCACTGTACCATTTCTGACTCAGCAACCCAAAGTATAACAGAATGAAACCCTGCCCTGGATTCAGCCAGAATGATGTTCTTCTCCAGGGACTAATATCTCCTGACAACATATCCAGAGCCCAAAGCTATTCTTGTCTCATGATATGGCCTTTGATTCTGCTGCTGCTGGTTTTCTACAGGAAATTACTCTTTGTCTTCTGGGGGGCGGAAGGGGGGGTAGCTCACAGGTTCTTCAGAATCGAAAGTTATCTATTGTACTCTTGGCTATTATTTTTTAAGAGTAGTGAGGTCCATGATTCCTGCTTCTGAGATGGCTTATTTTATACCCAGCAGTATGGAAAAATTAATCAATCCTCATGTTAGAGTTCCAAATTTTCACCATTGTGATTAACCTTGTTAACAATCACTCACTACTGAATCATATAAACCTACCAGCACCTTCACTTAATGTTTTTCCCTTAGACCCATGAAGAAAAGAGTAAATACACCCAATATTTATGTTTGCACCCAGATATTTGTGGAAAAATATAGACCATGGTGAATGGAAAGGTTAAGTGTTCGTGTATTTTTTTCCAATTTAAGTAGAATGACCCAATTAGTCCTTATTGAAAAAGTGAATTTTTATGAGAAGTTAAAAGATTTGGTTTTATAAATTATTCCAGACAGAGGAGGGAAGCAAGGGGGATATATGTGTGGCCTGAGGAAAAGTCAAGTGATCTAAGGGTCCCAAGTAGAGTGAGTAGGTATTACAGCGTCAGGATCATAGTCAGGCTTTTATGACTTCTATGACATGACCCTTTCTCTTAGTAAAATGAGTTAAAAATCCTTGAGCACAAGTGTCATAGGATTCACTGTGATTGATAAGTAGAGATGAATCTGAGGAAAGGCTGGAGTGTTATAAGACAGACAGACCTATACCCATGTCTGTCGAGTCCATTTCAACTCACAGGAACTCTGTAGAACAGAGTTGAGTTGCCTGAGCAGGTTTATAATCTTTAGTGGGTTAAGTGTTGGCCTCCTGGCTACAAGGTCAACAGTTACAGTTCACTAGTTGCTCCCTGGGAGAAAGCTCTCTGTGCCCAGAGAGATACGGCATTTTGAAAACCCCAAGAGTAGTTATACACTGTCCGATAGGGTCTCTATTAACTGGAATCGACCCAGTAGGGTTTGATTTAGAAACTTTACAGAAGCAGAATACCACATTTTACTTTCGTGGATCAACACACTTTTCCATTAGCACGCAAGCAATTTAAACACTGTACCCGTACCCTGGGGCTCTTTTCAAGGATGCATGTGAACAGCTATCCTCTAACTCAGAAAATAAGTCGTGTCACTCAGATCCAAGTACAGAGCAATATGGTGGGGATAGTTCAGACTCTTCGGAACTATAAAAATAAAGTAGTCATGATTCTGCTAAATAAGTTGCCAAAATGGACCTATGGTGAAGAAAAACAAAGTGCTCTGAGTAGATACTCCATACTATTAAGCCAGAAATCTGTAGCATTTAAATCTATAACATGAAAATTCTCATATAGGATTTCATCTTTTTGAACATAATATTTCACAATGCCTGATTCTCTATGGATAAATTAGTACCTCACACAGCAGAAGACTGACCCCTAAGTGAATAATGACCCCAATCCCCTAAAAAGGCCTCACCTAAAGTAGATAAAATGATCATTATTTTTTATGATAACAAAAAATGTCTCTACCCCACTTGGACAAGAGTAGTCAGAAGAAAGGACAGAAAGCATTTATATCCATCGACTATGACAGATAGCATTTATGTAGTTGAAATCTTTGATGCTAAAATGATCATTATTCTACTTTTGTGTCATCATAATGAGATAAAATAATACCACTGATATTTGGAGAGTGTAAGTACATTATAGGAGAAAAAGTGGTTTCAGCTTGCCAACAGATTAGATAACTAAAGAAAAAGATGAAACTGACCAAAGTGAAACAGGTTGAATGTCAGGTGGAGCTTTTTCACAGTTGGGTCTGAAATGGAGTCTTGGGTGAGAGTTGGGTAGCAGAAGTTATTTAAAATTATACAAAAGCAGTTCAGAGCCCACCAGAGGCAGTCAGGAGTGCAACGAGGACAGTTGATAAGGCTTAATAGGTCCTCTGAATCTTTAATGCCTGTGATTTCATAATCTAGCAGTCAACCCCCCATCCCAAGGGGCATTTTTCATCCAACCTGCTTTTTTATGTGTCAGAACATCCTCCCTCTGAAATGGCAGAGAATTAAATCTCTCCTGCTGTGCCTCTTATCCATGCAGGCACTTTTTGTTCTTTGCCTTCACTTTCAATGCCAGGAAAGTCTCAATGAAACGGATACACTTTGAATTAGCATTGCTTTAGGGCAGAGCTTCTAAGCCTCTGAACTTTTCAAGTCCTTCTGAAGAACTTTCTCCTGGTGGGTGGGGCAGCAGCTCCTGAATCTCGGCGGTGCTGAAGCGCTGGTTCTCGGAGCGCCTCGCGGTAGAAAGAGAATCTGGTGGGGAGGATGATAGCGATTCAGAACAGTATGCCTTGGTGTTCAGGCTGGCCTTTCAGAATACTCAGAAAAAATAAGGTTAGTAGCTTGTGAACACTTCAGAAATGTAGGGATCACAGAAGAGCTTGATATCCCAAAGAAGCTTTCTCTTTGGATGTTTTCCCCAACAAAATCATATATACATATAATTGTCTGGGGAGGCAGTATAGCATAGTAATAAAGAGCGTTAATATAAACCATTGTGTACTATCGGGGTTTGAATGGATATTCTGTCTCTTAGGCAGGTTTCCTATTCTCAAAGGGTCATAATCCCATCATTTGTGAGAGGTGGATGGCATCAGAATCTGATTTCATAGCTATATTAAGAACGTTAAATCTATTACTTTGGCTAAAAAGAAAACAAAACATTGTCTGGCACAATAAAGTTGATAGATAAAGGTTGGTTATTATAACCAGATATAGTTCTAGATAATTAAAGATTTCATTATTTTCCTGTAGTGTTCAGCATTATTTTATTTATTTCTTCTGTGTGTTCTAAACAACTAAACTTAATGTTAACTCAAAGAGATTCATATTAGAGATCAGATTATGGATCCCATTGGAGATGAATCCCATTGGGTAGTAACTGAGAACTGACTATATAGCTATATAAGATATATGTATGCATGCATATATGTATAGATATAAACATTATATAGCTAAAATAGGTATTCCATGAAATGCCACAAGAACAAAAACAACCCTCTGAGATCCAGTATTCCAACTCATAGAGACCCTGTAAGAATGAATCATAAATATTATGCTAATAATGTAGAAAGTTATGCATGCACTATTTTGCTAGTTTCAATCTAAATAAGAAAGACATTTGACCCTATTCCAATCCTGATCAAATGCTTACTTATTCTGAATAATTGTGAACTCACTGATCTAAGTATACATTGACATATTTATAAATATTTCCAATTGAATTTCTTTAAACCCTGTTCTTCAGTGTTTGATAAATAAATGAGTATGAATTTTACATGTAATGCCAACTATATCAATTTCTGCTGGAAAGCAGAAGATAAAATATTTTTTTCCAAATAAACACTAAGTTGAAAAATATAAAATTTAATTTTAATCAAATTGGATTTATATAATATTTCAAATCTTTGTGAAAATATACCCCACTTTCTAACAATACTTTCTATTTTCTATACTAGGATATGAGCTAAAAATTAAGGATAATAATGAAAAAATTCTCTAAAAATATTTATTCAATATTCTCACCCCAACACCTCTTCTCACACTTCAAATGCCTTAAATCACTGGTTGGAATAATGAATTCCAAATCAGAAAGGACTTTATGTTGTGGCCTCAGTTATTTAGATAGCTTTTATGTGGATTAGCAGGCTTTCTGCTCCTCTACTATATGATTATTTTTTATTCATAGTAATAAGGAATATTAAACCATTGAATAATCAGATAACTTTATAAGTAGAAAAATGAAATTCAGTAGGTAGAATATAAAAAATTAGGTTTTTGAAACTCTTAACTGCATATTTGATTTTGTATTTACATACTGTATGTATCATTAGTTATTGCACCAGCATGCCTAAGTATCCTTATTTGCTGACGCTTATATATAAAAAAGTAAATTAACCAAAATACATAGTAATATGGAATTAGAGTAGTATTGGACATGATCATATCGTGAAATTATTATATAGACTCATAATAAGACAGAATGTGCAGTGTTTTTAGCAGCAATCTAGGTCAAAGTCTTGGGCTAGTAAATCCACAGGTTGGTATTACAAATTTTTAAAAAAATAAATATCTTTATGTCAGGTCTGCTACCTTCTGGGCATGAGTCTAGAGTCCTTTACATTATATCTAAATACAGCCACATGTATTTCCACCTGGAAGTCTTTCTCTATTTTGCTGGTTATGAAAGATATAGCTCACACAATACAAATGTTAACTTTTAAACCCTATGCTTTTTTCTTGATGTTTTTTTTATAGGATTTTACATTTCCACCCCAATTGGTCCTGGATGGAGAAGTGTAAGAGTAAGACTTTTAAGCCTCCCATTGATCCCCACTTTGGAGCCCATCTGCCTTAGTTTCTGGTATGTTGCAGGTACACGTTGAACACTTTTTCAAGTTGTCAAGCCCAGATTACACAAAAATGTTCTTCCAAGTTTCAATGCTCATGTCATGACTCTACCAAGTGATACAGTCACAAAATATCATTGCCTCTGTTCCCCACCCCCAGAAACTCCTGTGCCGAAGGGTAAAGAGGAAGTATTTTAAAAGACAATAAAGAGATTAGTGAAGAGTCATCAGGTGGTGCTAATGTTTACCCCTGTTGTTTGGTGAATAACACTCACAGAGATTTCAGACCACCTGTGGTAGCACAAAAGCAAACCCTAGAGATCAACTTTGAGAATTATCAGCTACTATTGAAAACCCTGTGGAGTGCAGATGTACCTGTGGAGTTGCAGCTGGGTCACCAAGGCTCATAAACTACTCCATTGTAACAAGTTTATTGGTAAAGGCTATAAAAAACAATGCATCAATAGTAGAATCCAGATCATATATAGGTTCTTTGTTTGCATCAGAGCAAACAGGCTTTAGAAGGAGCAGGGGAGAATTAGCGAATTGTTTCAGTAACCACTATGGTACCTGAAAACTACATATGTATTAATAGATAGACAAAAAGAGCCAGAAGGGAAGAAGTTATTTCAGGCAAAATTAATGCAAACTTATTTAATTTATGAAAGTCCTGATTTTCATAGGATTTCTAAATCATTGATTACATGACATCAACTCTATTGTACAAAACACTGGTATATTAAAATAAACTCTCCTCTCACACAGTAAGGATGCTTAATCATGAGTTGAGAGCAGTTACATTTCCAGAATGATAAGATCATTTTTCTGCTGGATTTTAAGTCTAGGGCAAAGATACTTAATTTTTACTAACAGTACTATGGTAATATTATTGAATGATTGACTCTTTTCTTACGGGATGTTTAGCCATCAACTTCAAAGTTGTAGCAGATTACCAGAAAAAACGTTCTTTTTACCACAAGATTTTCTTTTCTTGTGTATTAAACCCAATGTTACCAACTCATCATGACTCCAGGGAATCTGAAACTCTAGATTTTTACAAGAGTCTCATCTTTCCTGCAGAGTTCATAAGTATGAATAAAATAAAATAATAAACTAAAATATGACTTGACCTGTCCTACCATTTATTTGACTAATAGGAAACAAGATCCCCCCAAAAGGTAACTCATTGCGACTCTATATTCTAAGATTCAAAATCTTCATGGAAATAGATTCTTTCATCTTTTCCCTAGTAGGTTTGAACTACTGACCTTGTAGCTAGCAAGCCAACATTTAATTGACAGCATATTACTTGAGGAAGGCAAGGACAAATATTAAAATTATTATACACTCATTAATTAACATGATTTCCCTTCAATAAGATACCTTAGAGATGTTTGATTGGGTAAAGAAAACCACAGTCATAACATAAGTAAGTTAATGCACACAAAAAATGGGGGATAATTATGCAATGTACTTCACATCATGCTGGGTAGGCACAAGTAAATGAGAAGATAAATCCCAAATGATTCCCTCCTTGGAAGCTTCCTTCATTTATAGGACTGGCACATACTTATATTTCATGAAATAGCAGGACCTCATGTTGCATTTGGTGATCCTTTTGCAAGATTGCAATATTCTTAATTTACCTAAATACTTTTGGGATATTCTTTACTTCAAATCCTTAAGGTTTTATCTTTACAAATTGTATTCCATTCTTCCCTTTCAACTACATCCTCTTATCAAAATATTTAATGTTGCACTTACATGCCTTTGAATCTGTCCAACTCATGGAAACGTTGTGTATAAAAGAGCCAAACACATCCTGGTCTTGCATCAAAATTATGCAGGTTTTAATTATTTTCATTTTGACTATGTTTTGCTTTTTAAACTACTCATTCTAAATAAATAAAACAATTTTACATGCTTGTTTGCAAACTAGGTATTACATGTATGGTGAAGATGTCTATAAATTTAGCATTAATATCAGCAGTGATCCAAACATGGAGAAGACAGTTTTCCAAAAAGAAGGAAATTATGGACCAAACTGGAATTATGGACAAGTTACAGTAAATGAAACAGTGGAATTTAAGGTTGGCAAAAAATTTGTAATTTAAATCCCATAATCTGATTAGGGTAATTATGGTCTATTTTCTGAAGATAGAGAATTTTCTTTTTTTTTTTTTTCACTTTAAAAAAATCATTTTATTCGGGGCTCGTACAGCTCTTATCACAACCCATACATCCGACTATTGTGTCAGTAATTCTTCTCAGCTACATTGCTCTTTTTTTTTTAATTAATTATTTTATTTATTTATTTTTACATTTTATTAGGGGCTCATACAACTCTTATCACAATCCATGCATATACATATACATACATCAATTGTATAAAGCACATCCGTACATTCTTTGCCCTAATCATTTTCTTTCTTTCTTTTTTTTTTTTTTAATCTTTTTATTGGGGCTCATCAGGCTCTTCTCACAATCTGTGCATACATCAAATGAGCAAAGCACCCTTATACATTCGTTGCACTCGTCACTCTCGTAATTCACCTTCCACTTGGGTTCCTGGAATCAGGTCGGTTTCCCTTTTTTTTCCCCCATTCCCCTCCCTCCCTGATCCCACCCCTGGTCCCTTGATAGTTTATAAATAATTATTATATCTTATCTTACACTCCCCGGCGTCTCCCCTCACCCGCCTCCCCCTTGACAATCTCCCAGAGAGGAGGTTACACATAGATCTCCGAGATCGGTTCTCCCTTTCTACATGCCCTTCCCTCCTGGTGTCGCCTCTCCCACCGCTGGTGTTGAAGGGTTCGTCTGTCCTAGATTCCCGGTGCCTCCAGATCCCCACTGCATCGCTGTACATCCTCTGGTACAACCAGGTCCGCAAGGCAAGGTAGGCTTGGGGTCATGATGATTGGGAGGGGAGGAAGCGTTCAGGAACTAGAGGAAGGTTTTGAGTTTCATTGTTGTTACACTGAACCCTGTGTGGCCCATCTCCTCATCACTACCCCTCTGGAAGGGGTGTTCAGCTCTCTACAGGTGGGCATTGGGTCCCCATCATGAACTCACCCTCTTTCACGGTGATGTGATTCTCACCACCACCCCACCTTTGATGTTGGAGACCTGGTCTCCTCTGTCCTTCATGGTCACCTAGGTTGGTGTGCTGCTTCCGTGTGGGCTCGGTTGCTTCTGGATTAGATGGCCGCTTGTTTGCTTTCAAGCCTTTAAGTCCCCAGACGCTATATCTCTCAGTAGCCGGGCACCATCCGCCTTCTTCACCACACTTGCTTATGCACACTTTCGTCTTCAGCCATTATGTGAGGAAGGTGATCACACAATGATTGTTTTTGTTCCTTTGTATCTGCTACATGGTCCATTCAACACCTTGTGTTCACTTAGGCCGTGTGCTTCTTCTCTGTGGGCTTTGTTGCTTCTGAGCTAGATGGCCGCTTATTTGCCTTCAAGCCTTTAAGACCCCAGACACTATATCTTTTTTGATAGCCGGGCACCATCAGCTTTCTTCACCACATTTGCTTACACACACGGCTGTCTTCAGTGATCATGTCGGGAAGATGGGTATCCTGCAATGGCTGCTTAGCAGGGCGAGGTGCTATTGTTTTGGGGGATTATGCATGAGGAGGCCCAATGTCCATCTGCTACCCTACTACTGAACCTATAAATATATGCATATAAATCTATTGCCCCCATAAACATAAATATATTTACATATGTACATGTCTGTATTTAGGCTTCTCTGTATGCACTTTGCCTCCTACTCCTTTCCTCTATTTCCTTTCGCTTTCCTCCTGACCCATTACCATGTTTGGCCTTCATTCTGGATTCAGTAGTTCCTCTCAGTTACCTTGCTCTTGGTCACTCCCTTCCAGTCCTCCCCTCCCCTCCCTCCTCTGGTTTAGAACCATTCGCTGTTCCCTTGTTTCTGTGTTGGGCGACACCTCCTCCCTTCCCCTACCTCCCGCGCTCTCATGTCCCTCCAGGACCGTTGGTCCTGTTGTTTTCTTCTCTCATTATTTGTCCAGCCTATCTTGTCTAGGTGGACCTGCTGACATAGTAATATGTGCATACAAATGGATATGACTTTGACTGTACCCAAGTGGCCCATAAGAACATGGCTTTGACAGAAGCAACACCGACACGCTGATAAGCAGAAAAGCCACTAACATACAAAATTTACAAGGTAAAAAACAAAATAAATTTAAAAAGACTAAGCAAAAAGATAGCAAATATTAAAAGAAAAATTGCTAGTAGTTCAAGGTCCTTTCGTTGGCCTATAGACCATCCTTTGTACTCCCTCGGGCTCCCTCTGCTCTGCTTTCTCTGCTGCTCCATTGCTCGCCCCCAGTGTTTGCCTCAGTGTGGCGGGGTCAGCTCAGTCGCCCATCCCCCATTGTGTCTCAGGTGCTGTCCCATGTAGGGCCATGTGTTGGTGCAGGATGTCGTATCTCGTAGTGTGGTCAGCTGAATGGTCCTCTCTGTATGACGGGCCCTTCTAGCTGGTCTATCGACTTTGGGCTTGGTGGACCCAGGTGTACTCCACTACGTCCTTTCTCCTTCTTTTGTTTCAGCTTCCTTCTGGATGTGGTGTGGTGGGTCAGTTCCTTTCCCACTCCAGACGATCTATTTTTGTTTTCTGTGGTATTCCCTTCGAGTGTGGGGGTCGGCCTAATTCTGGTTTGAGCCGGCTTGTCGTCCAGCCTCTTTGTGTAGACCTCTGTACTTTGCGTTGCCCTCCTTGTTTGGTGTGTCGTGTTGGGGTCCGTATGCATGTTCCAGATCTGTGGGGACACAACCGGCACTCTCCCCCGGGTGGGTTAGTACACTGCCCCCCCATACCATCCATTCAGATTCTCCCCCTCCCGGTTCTCCCTCTCTCTACCCCACTACTCTTTCTTTATGCTGGGCTCTCATGTACCTCCCTAGGTGTGGCCTGTCCTCCCTCCAACTATCTATGCTTCCTCCCATTTATTGTGGGATGGATGTTTATTCTTCTATTTCTGTCATGCTGATTGTAATTACCTCAGGGGACTCATGTTGTACCTGTCCCTTTGGGTCTGGCTTACCTCGCTTAACATAATTCCTTCCAGCTCTTCCCATGAAATAACGTGTTTCATGTGCTCATCGGTGCTTTTCAGTGCTGCATAATACTCCATTGTGTGTATGTGCCAAAGTTTGCTAATCTACTCGTCTATCGATGGAAACTTAGGCTGTTTCCAAGTCTTTGCTATTGTGAATTGTGCCGCAATAAACATTGGAGCGCATGTGACTGGTCGTGTTTTATTTGCTGTTTCAACTGGGTATATGCCCAGTAGAGGGATGGCTGGGTTGTAAGGTAGATCAATTTCCATTTTCTTTAGGTATTGCCAGATTGCTTTCCACAGTGTCTGTACAAATCTGCATGACCACCAGCAGTGGAGGAGGGTTCCTACTTCACCACAGCCCCTCCAACACTTGTTGCTCTCTGATTTACTGATCTGGGCTAGCCTCAGGGGTGTTAGGTGGTATCTCATGGTTGTTTTGATTTGCATTTCTCTTATGGCAAGGGACTTCGAGCACTTTCTCATATATTTATTGGCCATATTGATCTCCTCTCTAGTGAAAGTTCTTCTCATTTCTTTTGCCCACTTCCTTAGGGGGTTAACTGTTTTCCTCTTTTTGCAGGTCATGATGGTGTTGTAGATTTTAGTAATGAGCCCTTTGTCTGACGTGTCATTACTAAAAATCTTCTCCCAGTCTGTGGGTTGCCTTGTCACCCTCTTGGCAAAGTCTTTCGAGGTGCACAGGTGTTTTATTCTTATTAGATCCCATTTGTCGATTTCCAGATCACCTGTGTGTGTCCCCTTCCCTGTTGCAGTGAGCCTATGTGATCCCTGGGCCAGTGCTCTGAGATTAGTCCCGATTCCCTCCTTAATGGTCCTGATGGTTTGGGGTTTGACTTCTAGATCTGTGATCCACCTTGAGTGTGTTCTTGTGCATGGGGTGAGGTAGACGTCTTGTTTCAACTTTCTACATGTGGATATCCATTGTTTCCAGCACCACTTATTAAAGAGGGCATCTGCTTCCCACTTGACGTTTTTGGGACCCTTGTCGAAGATCAGTTGTCTATATGCTGATGATTTTACTCCTGGGCTTTCTATTCTTTTCCACTGGTCTGAGTGTCTATCATTGTGCCAGTACCATGCTGTTTTGACCACTGTAGCTGTGTAGTAGGCATTAAAATCAGGTAGGGCGAGTCCTCCAATTGTGTCCTTCTTCTTGAGGAGTTCTCTGCTAATTCTGGGTTTCTTCCCTCTCCATATGAAGTTGGTGGTCAGTTTTTCCAATTCTTTGAAGAAGGTTGATGGTAATTGGATTGGTATAGCATTGAACTTGTAGAGTGCTTTAGGAAGAACTGTCATCTTTACTATGTTCAGCCTACCTAACCATGAGCAGGGGAGGGTCATCCATTTGTGAAGGTCACTTTTGGTTTCCCGTGATAGGGTTTTATAATTATGCTTATAAAGGTCTTTAGTATTTTTTGTTAAATATATTCCTAGGTATTTCAGTTTGTTCTTGGCTACTGTGAAGGGTACTTCCCTCTTAATCGCCTCTTCCATGGCCCTGTCCGATGTGTATAGAAACCCTACCGACTTCTGTTTATTGATCTTGTATCCTGCTACTCTTCCGTATTCCTCTATTGCTGTAAGTATTCCAACTGTGGAGTTTTGGGGGTCTTCAATGTATAGGATCATGTCATCTGCAAATAACGATAGTTTCACCTCCTCCTCTCCCAACTGGATCCCTTTGATGTCCTTCCGCTGTCTTATGTTGTTAGCCAGAACCTCCAAAATGATATTGAATAGAAGAGGGGACAGGGGGCATCCTTGTCTTGTACCCTTTTACAGTGGTATTGTTCTTGTCTTTTCTCCATTGACTATGATTTTGCCTGTTGGTCTTTCATAGATAGCTTGTATGAGCTTGAGGAACTTACCTTCCAATCCTATCTTCATGAGTGTTTTGATTAGGAATGGGTGCTGGATGTTGTCAAATGCTTTTTCTGCATCTATGGATATTATCATATGGTTTTTATCCTTTTTCTTCTCGATGTGGTGTATGATATTGATGGATTTTCGGATGTTAAACCATCCCTGCATCGCTGGGATGAATCCTACTTGGTCGTGGTGAATGATATGTTTGATGTTCCTTTGTATTCTATTGGCCAATATTTTGTTAAGGATTTTTGCATCTATGTTCATTAGAGATATTGGTCTATAATTCTCTACACCTGTGGGGTCTTTTCCCTGTTTGGGTATCAAAGTAATGCTGGCTTCGTAAAATGAGTGTGGGAGCTTGCCGTTCTTTTCTATGTTATGGAATACTTTGTGGAGGATCGGTGTCAGCTCTTCCCTGAATGTTTGGTAAAATTCTGCTGTGTAGCCATCTGGCCCTGGGGCCTTTTTCCTTGGTAGGTTTTTGATGACACTCTCTATTTTTTCCTTCGCTATGGGTTTGTTGTGGTTCTTGATCTCTGTCTCAGATAATCTGGGGATAGATTGTTTTTCTAAATATTTTCCATGTCTTCCAGGTTTCTGAATTCATTAGAATACAAACCTTCATAGTACTTTGTGATTATCCTTTTTATCTCATTGGGGTCTGTTGTTATTACCCCGATTCATCCCTCATCCTGGCTATTGATGATTGCTCCTTTCTATCTTTGGTAAGCTTTGCCAGGGGAGTGTCAATTTTATTAATTCATTCATAAAACCAGCTTCTAGTTGCCTTAATCCTTTGCATTGTTCTTTTGTCTTCCCACTGGTTTAACTCCGCCCTGAATTTTATTATTTCTTTTCTCTTGCTATTGGAGGGGTAGTTCTGTTGACTCTGTTCTAGTTGTTGGAGGTTTTGTGTTAACATATCTGTCATACGCCTTTCTTCTTTTTTCATATATGCATTCAGTGATATCAAGCTACCTGTGATAACTGCCTTTGCAGTGTCCCATAAGTTTTGATATGTTGTATGCTCGTTCTCATTAGTTTCTAGAAACTTCCTGATATCCTCTCTGATCTGGACCTTAACCCATTCATGTCGCAGGAGATCGTTGTTTATTCTCCAATTGGTGACCCTTGCTTTTCTGGGTGCCCTCCTATTAATCTCCAGCTTTATGGCATGGTGGTCTGAGAAAGATGTCTGGATAATATCTATGTGTTTGAATTTACTCAGGCTGGCCTTGTGTCCCAGCATGTGATCTATTCTTGAGAAAGATCCGTGTGGATTGGAGAATAATGTGAAACCTTTTGCTTTTGGATGAAAGGCTCTATAGATGTCTATCAGGCCCTGTTGCCTAATTACATTGTTTAGCTCTCTGGCCTCTTTGCTGAGCTTCTTTCCCTGTGACCTGTCTTTCTCTGATAGTGGAGTGTTGAAGTCCCCCACTATTATTGTTGTTTCCGTGATTTCTTCTGTCATGTTTTTAATAGTTTGTTTGACGAAATTTGCCGCACCATTATTAGGTGCGTAAATATTCAGTATGCTTATTGCTTCCTGGTTTACTGAGCCTTTGAGCATTATGTAATGTCCCTCTTTGTCTCTTTTTATGTTTTGGATCTTGAGATCCATTTTGTCGGAGATTAAGATAGCCACTCCTGCCTTCTTGGAGTTACCATTTGCTTGGTAAACTTTCTGCCAGCCCTTTATTCTCAGCATATGCTTGTCTGCTCGCTTAAGGTGTGTCTCTTGCAGGCAGCAGATTGATGGGTTATGTTTTCTAATCCAATCCTCCAGCCTCTTTCTTTTAACATATGAATTGAGCCCATTTGTATTCAGAGTGATTATTACAATCTCTGGCTTCATGGTTGCCATATTCTGTTTTGTGTTTTGGGTCTTTGCCTATCTTCCTTCATATCAGTGTACTGCGTTTGAGTGGAGGGTTTCTATCCTGTCCTCTTTTTCATCTGAGACTGTGTTGTCCTGGTACGTGTTGCTGGCATGTTGGCTTCTAGATGGAGATGGGCTATATGGTGGTCTCCTGGTGGTTCTAGTTGGAGCTTGATCTTCTGGCCATAGTGAGTGAGCCAGTATGTTCTGCAGGGTCGGGTGACTTGCAGTATATTTTTTGAGTTCTTCCTTGTCCTGGAAGACCCTTATCTTACCCTCTATCTTAATGGATAACTTGGCAGGGTATAGGATTCTGGGGGAGGCATTTTTATCTTTCAGTTTTTGGAAGATGTTGCTCCATTCTCTCCTCCTCTTCATGGTTTCTTTTGATAAGTCTGAGCATATTCTTACCTGTGCTCCTTTGTATGTGACTGTCTTCCTTTCTCTTGATGCTCGTAGAATTTTCTCTTTTTCCTCTAAGTTGGATAATTTTACAATTATATGTCTTGGCGTGTTCTTCTTGGTGTTTAGCTTAGCCGGCGCCCTCTCTGCTTCCTGTATGAGAGTCAGATTCTCCTTTGTTAGGTTGGGGAAATTTTCTTCCAGAAATTCCTTTGCTATCTTGGCAGTCGATTTGTGTGTTATGTTGTGTTCCGGTAGACCGATTATTCGAATATTATTCCTCTTCATAGCATCTGTCATTGATCTCAGGCTGTCTTCTGTTTCTTTAATTTTCCTATCTGATTGTTTTTCTCGCTTGCTTCGTTTGGTTTGAGCGTCCTCGAGTTCACTGATACGGTTCTCAGCCTCCTCAAGCCTAGATATAGCTTCTGTGACCTTTTGTGTGGCCTCTGCTACCTCCTCTGTTAGTTTCTGCAGTTCCTTTTGGTGGATAGTTTTCATCCCCTCTATTGTGGACTTCATACCCTCTATTGTGCATTTCATCCCCTCTATCGTTGCATCCTTATTTTGGTTTGCTTTTCTAAGCTCCTGTATTACTGCAAGCAGAGTTATGAAGATTTCCTTTTGTGGCTGATCTATATCTGTTTCTTCTGAGTGGCGTTAGGTCTGTTAAAGTGCCTCGTTTCTCTGATTTTTTTGTTGGGAGTGATGTGGTCTGTTGATTTTTCCTTGATCCTTTCATAGGCCCCATGCTTCTGGGAGACAGGAGTAACCTTATTGTGTGGAGGCTCAGGCCACTGTTCCGTCTCCTGGGGTGGCTGGGGTGGGCTGCGGCAGGCTTAGGGCTGGCACTGGGAACCCCACAGGGCCCCCAGGTGGTGAGAGCTGGCTGGAGCTCACTGACGGCTCCTCAGGGACTGCAAAGCCGAGTCCCAGGCTCCACTGCAGGTGGAATGTTTGATCTGCCCGGGCTGTGAGCGGGCGCGGGGAGGCCTCTTGGACAGCTGCGCAGACAGCGGTGCGACACTGCAGGGAACAATGGTGTTCGCTCTCCGCCCCGCTCTGTGCTCAGAACCCTGCGGGACAGTAGTGGCTTGGCGGGAAACCGCAGGGGGTAATGGCGCCGGCAAAGGAGGCTTGGCGCGAAACCACAGGGGGCAATGGCGCCCTTCCTCCGCTCAGGCTCAGAGTCGCGGCCGCCTGGGTCCCCGCAGCACCCTGCGGAGGGCACCTACTCTTGTGCCTTGCGCAGGGAGGGGCCCTTGGTGGGCAGACTCAGCAGCGCGGGCCGCGGCACTCCGCAGAAGCTCAGGGTCTGGGACAGGCGCGAGTTGGGCTATGGCTCCCGTTGGCGGGAAGTGCTCAGCGCAGGGTCCCTGCCAGGAGTGGAGCTGGCGCTAGGCTGCCGGGGGCGGGCGGGGGCGGGCGGGGTGGGAGGCCAGCGCACGGAGGGCAGGTGGAGAGGTCCGCGGCAGCGGTGCGGGTGGATGGTCCCCCGTGGGGGTCGCCAGACAACCCTCGGGTCCGCTCCCCTGAGCTTGGGTGAATGGAGGGAGGGATGCGGCCCGAGGGCAGATCACTGCCCTGCTGGGAGAGGGGAACCGCGGGAGAGGTAAGCTTCTCTCCCAGTGGGGATCGCGAGTGGGCCGCTGGTGTAGGGGAGCGTGACCTGCTGCGCCTGTCTAGGCAGGGCAGGCAAGCGGCTCTGGGCTGGGGTCCGGTTTGGGGATGGAGCCTAGGTCGGTCGCCAGTGAGCTCACGGCAGCTTAGTGACCAGAGATGTCCCACGAGTCCGGTCCTCTTTCACCTAGACCCCTGCTCAGGACAAATACGTGGGGTGGGACTGGGGTGCTGTCCCTGGGGGATATTTCACTCACCAGACTCTTACTATTCAGCTACCTGGTCGCAAATCCCGATTTGTTTGGAGGAGCTCTCAGAGTATGCGGGTGTCCCTGTCGGCCATCTTCCCGTCCGAGCCGATAGAGAATTTTCTTACTCTACTTTCCTAATCAACCTCATTTTTTAATTAAATATTTTATTGGGGGCTCTTACATCTCTTATCATAATCCATACATTCATCAGTTGTGTCAACCACATCTGTCCATCGACTGTCATCATTTTCAAATCAATTTCTTTCTACTTCAGCCCCTGATACCAGCTCCTCACTCCCCGCCCTGTTCCCTGTCTACCTTCCCTCATGAATGCTTGAAAAGTTATAGATTATTATTTTCATATCTTACATTGTCCTCTGTCACTCTTCATCCACATTTCTTCTGTCTGTCGCCCTGGTAGGGATATGTATGTTGATCAATGCCCCCCCCCCCCCATGATTCTTCTATCCTCCTGGTATCTCTATTCTCATTGTTGGCCCTCAGGGGTTTATCTATCCTGAATTCCCTGTGTTGTGGGCTCTTATCTGTAGCACTGTGCATATTCTGATCTAATCTGATTTGTAAGGTAGAATTGGAGTCATGGCAGTGGAGGGAAGGAAGCATTAAAGAACAAGAGGAAAATTGTGTGTTTCATTGGTGCTATACCGTACCCTGACTGGCTCGTCCCTCCTTTGTGACTCTTCTGTGAGGGGATGTCCAATTGTCTACAGATAGGCTTTGGGTGTTCACTACACACACACACACACACACACACACACACACACATCCCCCATTCACATTGGTGTGATTTTTTGTTCTGGGTCTTTGATACCTGATATCTGATCCCAGTGACATGTCATGAATCACACAGACTTTTATGCTTCTTCCATATGGGCTTTGTTGCTTCTTGGCTAGATGTTTATATTCAAGCCTTTAAGACAACAGACGCTGTATCTTTTAATAACCAGGAACCATCAGCTTTCTTCACCACATTTACTTATGCAACCATTTGTCTTCAGTGATTGTGTCGGGAAGGTGAGCATCACAGAATGCCAGATTATTAGAGCAAAGTGTTTTCGTGTTGAGGGAGTACTTGAGTCGAAGCCCAATGTCTATCTGCTACCTTAATTCTTAACAAATAGATATAAGTACATAGATCTATTCCCCTCTCATTATATATAAATATATTTACATATTTACATGCCTGTATTTAGACTCTATAAATGTCCTTTGCCTCCTGGTTCTTTCCTCTTAATTTCCTCTTGTCCCACCATCATATTCAGCCTTCATTCGGGTTTACCAATTCCTTGCTGGTACATGCCCTTGATTAAGTCCCACAAGACATCCTATGCCCTTCTCTCCATTGATATTAGTTCACTTGTTGCTCCTTTGCTCCTGGGTTTGTTCCCCACCCCCTCTTTCTTTCTCCCATCTCCCTTCTCCTGCATACACCTGGAAACATTGATCCCTTTCATGAAGAGACATTAATTAGCACGCAATAAAAGCAAAGCCAAACAAAACAACAAAGAAAGTCAAAACCAACAAAATAATAACAACAAAATCCCAAAACAAAATAACAACAACAAAAAAGAAAGCCACTGACAAAAATAGAAAATCCTATAAATAGTTCAAGGTCTGTTTATTGGTCTTTGCTAGTGTTTCTGGTCAAGTCTGAAGGGGTGCCACACTCCGTTTCCAAAGTCTATTTTTGGTATTCCCCAGGGATTTCATCCCATTGCTCCCCTTGCTGCTCTGTTTCATGTTCTTAGTGTTTTGCCCCAGTGTGATGGGGTCAGATTGGGCACAATTCCCACACTGTGTCTCCAATGATGTCCTCCGTAGCGCTATGGTTCAGCGAATGACGCCATGTCTCATGGTGAGGCTGGCCATATGGTCCTTTGTGCATTGTCTGCTTTGAGCAGCAATATTGTCCTCAGGGCTTGGTGGGCCAGGATGTGTTCCCCTCACACTCCACGACTCTTAGTTTCTCTTGTGTACTCTAATCAGACATGCCACTCACCCCAAGCTGTAGCTTCAGTGCTGTCCTCTCCAGTGCATTCTTCTTGGGGGGTAGGGATTGAGGCCGGCCCTGCAGACCTCTCTGTTGGTTCCGCGGTAATGCCAGCATATTGTAGTCATGTCTTAGTGTATCAGGTTGAAGCCTACTCTCTCGCTTCCTCCCCTGGAGATAAAAAAATACCCTCCCCTTGGGTAGATTAGTACCCCGTTTAACCCCTCACCCATGTGGGTTTTTATGCCCCTCTTTATTTGTCCTTCCTAATTTTGGCTGCCACATGTATCCCTGGATTGGGTTTGGCCCCTGCCATAGTCGCTGGACCTCACCCCAGGGATGTATGTATATAGTAGCTTTTCCCCTGCACCCCCTTTATTTTTATTTTTTTAAGCTTGGTTAGTGGACTTATATTGCACTTGTCCTTTTATGCTTGGCTTACCTCACTTAGCATGATTTCCTCTAGTTCTTCCCATGCAGCAGTGTGCTTCATGCATTCATTGCTACTTTTTAGGGATGTGTAACTCTCCATTGTATGTCTGTACCACAGTTTTTTGATCCATTCATCTGTTGATGGAAATTTGGATTGTTTCCAACTCCTAGCAATCATGAACTGTGCTGTGATGAACATTGGAGCACAGATGTCTGCCGGTGGTTTGTTTCTTGCCTCTTCTGTGTATAGGCCCAGTAGCAGGATCGCTGGGTCATATGATAGCTTAATCTCCATCTGTTTTAGATATTGCCGAATTTATTTCCACAGTGGCTGTACATACCTACAGGTTCACCAGCAGTGGATGAGAGTTTCTTTCTCACTACAGCCTCTCCAACACTTGTTACTTTCTGATTTTTTGAATTGGGCTATCTTTGAGGGTGTTAGGTGGTTACTCACAATTGTTTTAATTTGCATTTTCCTTATCGCTAAAGATGGGGAACATTTTCTCATATGTCTATTGGCCATTCAGATTTCTGACCCTGTGAAACATCTGTTCAGGTGCTTTGCCCGCCTCCTCAGTGGGCAATTAGTCTTTTTTGTATTGTAAGCTTGCAAAGTATTGTAGATTTTAGAAATGAGGTCTTTGTCTGATGTGTCTGATGTATCCTTGCTAAAGATGTTTTCCCAGTCTGTGGGTTCTCTTATTACTCTCAGTGAATTCTTTCAATGCACACAGGTGTTTTATCTTCAGTATGTCCCTTTTGTTAATTTTTGGATCCTCTGTATTTGTATCTATCCCTCCAATAGTCTATGTATTACCTGTGCCAAGGTTCTCAGGTTTGTTCCAATTCCCTCATAAATGGCCTTAATACTTTGGGGTTTTACCTCAAGGTCAGTGGTCCACCTTGAGTATGCTATTGTGCATGGGATGAAGTAAGGGTATTGCTTCATTTTTCTACAGGAACATATCCATTTTTTCCAGCACAACTTGTTGAAAAGTGCATCCACTTCCCATATGATATTTTTTGGATATTTAACAAAAATCAGTTGTCTGTATGCTGATGTTTTTTTCTTGGTTTTCAGCTCTTTTCCATTGGTCTGAATAGCTGTCGTTATACAAGTACCACACTGTTTTGACCACTTTGGCTATATAACAGGTGCTAAAGTCACGTAGAGCAATCCCTCCCAGTTTGTCCTTCTCGAGGAGTTCTTTGCTAATTCTGGACTTCTTTGCTATCCATATAAAGTTGGTAATCAGTTATTCCAATTCTTTGAAGAAGGATGATAGTATTCATATAAGGATAGCATTAAACTTATATAGTGTGTTGGGCTAAACTGACATTTTTATTATATTGAGTCTTCCAATCCACAAGCACGGGATATTCTTCCATTAATTGAGGTCACTCGTCATTTCTTGTAATAATGTCCTGTAGTTTTCTTTGTACAAATATTTTTTTGTTCAGGTATATCCCTAGCTATTTGATTTTTTTCTTGGCTGTTGTAAAGGGAACTACCTTTTTAATTGCCTCTTCTGTTATCTTGTCTGATGTTTATAGCAGTCTGATAGACTTCTGTTTGTTAATCTTGTATCATCCCACAGTTCTATATTCCCCCATCACTTGAAAACTCCACTTGTGGTGTTTTGGGGATTTTTAATATATAAAACTATATTGTCTGCAAATAACAATAGTCTCACCTCTTCCTTCCCTAGTTGAAAACATATGATGTCTTTCTTATTTCTTTTGCCTTATGTTGTTAACTAGGACCTCCGGTGTGATGTTAAACAGGAGTGGGGACAGAGGTGTGTTAGACAGGGTTCTTTAGAGAGACAAAAACAGATTGCTAATAATTATATATGTAAATATAAATATTTATCTATCTTTATAAATATATATATTTATAAAGATAGATATATAACACAAGAAATGAACTGTTAAATTATATAAAGATACATAGATATATAATACAAGAAATTAACAGTTAAATTATAAAGCAGTACAAATGACTCAATGCAACTCACTCCCGAGACAGAGTTGGGAGACACTGGCTGTCCTTCAAGTCAAGGGCTGCCAGGTAATCCTCGGTAGAGAGACAGCAAACAGCAAGACAGGTCACCAACTGTCAGCCAGGTCACCAATAGTCATATCCCAGCTCAAGAGATGCAAATTTCAATTGTGTAGTCTTAGTGGGTCCTCAACTTACAGTGACACCGTCCACAGGTTAGGCATCCTACAGGTAATGTAGAATGTAAATTGAAGCACAGAACAAGCAAGGCAACCACACACTGGTCCAATGGTCAAAAAGCCAGAGAGAAGAAAGGTGATGCTCATCAAGCCTTTTATCTCTCTGACCTTCAATGAATCCCACTTGTGTTTATCGGCTAGGCTGTCACAGTAAACTAATTATCTCAAGGGGTAATCCTTGTCTTGTGCCCTGTTTTCATTGGGTTTATTTTCATCTTTTTTACATTGATTACCACATTGCTTGTTGGTCTTTCATATATAGATTGTATAATATTGAGAAACTTTCCTTCCATTTCTATCTTCTTGAGTATCTTTAACAGGAATAGGTGTTGGATGTTGTTGAATGCTTTTTCTGCATCTATCAATATGATCATGCTGTTCTTATCATTTTTCATGTCAATATGGTGAATGGTACTATTCTTTCATATGTTTAACCATCCCTGCATTCCACAAATACTATTCTTTCATATGTTTAACCATCCAATGAATCCCACTGGTCATGTTGAATCATTTGTTTTATATTCTTTTGTATTCCATTGGCCATTTTTTGTCAAAGATTTTTGCATTGATGTTTATTAGAAATATTGGTCTGTAATTCAAATTCTTGTGGGATCCTTGTCTGCTTTACTTATCAGAGTTACACTAGCTTCATAGAAAGAGTTTGGGAGTTTTCCATATTTTTCTATGTTCTGGAAGAGTTTGTGTTGGATTTCTGGTCAGTTCTTCCCTGAATGCTTGGTAGATTTCTCCTGTGAATCCATCTGGCCTGGGGAAAATTTTGTTCTTAATCCCTTGATAAGCTTGTCTATATCTGCTATAGACAAGATAGATTGAAATTGTTGATGTCCATCTGGGATAGTCTAGGGAGGATTGTTTTGCCAAGTACTTGTTCATGTCTTCCAATTTGTTGAATTCCTATTTCATTAGCATCTGTTGTAATGTCCCTGTTTCATCCCTCATCCTAGCTATTGATATTTGTTCCTTACTTTCTTTTGTTAGGGTTGCCAGCGGTTTATAAATTCTGTTAATCCTTTCAAAGAACAAATTTTTAGTTGCATTAATATTTTCCATAATTTTCTTGTTATCCCTCTCCTATATGTCAGCTCTGATTTTTAGTTTTTCCCTGTTGCTATTAGTAGGATTTTCCTGTTGACCCTGTGCTTATTGGTGTAAGTTTTGTGCCAGTATATGAGCCATAAGTTTCTATTCCTTTTTCATGTGTGCCTGTACTGCTATTAAACTTCTTCTGATAAATGCCATTGTTGGGTCCTAAGGGATTTTTGTATGTCATATTTTCATTGTCATTGTCTCCTAGAAACTTCCTGATTTCATCTCTGATCTGGGCCAATTCCCATTCCTTTTGAAATGGAAAGTTATTCATTCTCCTTTGCCCTTGTTTTATTCATTGTCCTTTTGCTGATTTCCAGCCTTATGGTGTAGTGGTCAGAAAGAGAAATGTGTATAATCTCTACGTGCTTGATTTGACTCAGGTTCAACTTGTGTCTCTTTATGTGGTCTATCTTCGAGTATGTGCCATGTAGTGTTGAAAAGAATGTGAATATTCTTTGAATATGGGTGGAAAACTGAAAATATCAGGTCGTCATCCTCTTGTGTTGTTGAGATCTGTAGTCTCTTTGTTAAGTTTCTTTCCCTATGATCTTTTTCATAGAGTAGTGTATTGAAATCACCTACTATAATTGTTGAGACTGTGATTTATTTTTTCATCTTTTGTGGTGTTTTATTTATGAATTTTGCATGTCTTTCGGGCATGTATATATTTATTATCCTCACTGGTTGTGAGTCTACTGTTCCCTTAGCATCATATAGTTCACCTCCTTGTCTCTTGGTATGTCTCATACCTTCAGATCAACTTTGTCATAGATTAACATTGTTACCTGTTTTTTTCTATTGCATTGACATTTTCTTGGTTTATTGTTCTCTAACCTTTAATACGCAACCAGTTTTTGTCTGTTAGTTTGAGATGTGTCTCCTATAGGCAGCAAATCAGTGTTTTCTAAAGCAGTCTGCTGGTTGTGTCTTTTTTTTTCTTTTGTCTCTCTCTTTTAATGCCTGAGTTCGGTGCATTCATATTCAGTGTTATTACATCCATCTGTGGACTCTGTTATGCCATCATGTACCTTTTGTGTTGGGTGTTTTCCTACCTTCCTATCTTATCACTTTGTCTTGTGTGTGTGTGGTTCATTCTTGCCTTCTTTCCACTATTGAGCTACAGCTATCTTGGGGCCTGTTTTCTCTTTGTAGCCCACTGGTGGAGTTGTTCTTTGTGACGGTCTCTTATTTGTGCTTGGCGAGTGTTGATTTACTGTCCATAATGGGTCAGCAAGGATCTTTTGTAGGGCTAGGTTTCTTTTTATGTATTCTTTTGATTTCCCCTTGCCTCGGGAGAATCTTACTTTTCCATCTCTCTTAATAGATCATTTGGCTGGATATGGTATGATTGGGTTTACCTTATTTACCTTCAATTTTTGAAATATCTTACTCCACTCCCTCACTATTTTCATCATGTCCTCTGATAGGTCTGAATATATTGTTGTTTGGGTACCTTTGTAAGCGACCGTTTGTTTTTCCCTAGCTGGTCTTATGATTTTCCCCTTTTCATCATAGTTACATAATTTAACTATTATGTGTCTTGCTGACTTATTCTTGAGATTCAGTCTGGCTGGTTCTCTTTTGGCCTCCTGAATAATTGCCTGGTTTTCATTTATTAAACTGGGGAAGTTTTCCTCTAAGAATTTCCTCGCTATTTTCGCTGATGACTTATTTGTTCTGGTAGTCCAGTTATTTTATTATTGTTCTTCTCCATAGCATAAAACATGGCTCTCATATTTTCTTCAGGTCCTCTGATTGTCTTATTTGACTCCCTTTCCCATTTGTTGCTATCTGCCTGGTTATCCTCTAGGTCACTGTTTTGTTTCTCTGTTTCCTCAAGTCTGTTGACAAAGGTTGTTAGTTTGTTTCTGGATTTTGTAATTTTTATCCCTTAGGTTTTGTATTTTCCTTTAATGCATGGCCTTTATCTCCTTTATCATTTATCATTTTTCTCTATTGCTTCTCTCATATCCTGTATGACTGCAAGCAACATTCTGAAGTTTTCTTTCTGTGACAGGTCAATGTCTGCTTCTTCTATTCACATCTTTAGGTTTATGACTTCTCCTGGCATTGTCTTCTGTTTCTCCTCCTTTTTTGTTGAGGTTGTTGGGGCTGGTTGCCGATTATGTGTGGTTTCAGAACAGTCTGGTGTCATCTTCCAGAGAGTGGAAGAGTACCTGGTTCTCTCTTTTTGGGACTTGTATGAGTGCTTCTTTGAACTACCCGCAAGTAGCTGTACTGGGGCGACAGGCTACCCCTGTATCTTGTTTGGGGTTCGCTCTTACTCTACCCAACCAGTATTCTGTTATTTTGAATGTGAGTTGGATAATCCTCTCATGGGACGCTGGTTGGGTGGACCCAACTTCATATTTATTGACCTTTAAAAATTTAAAATTTGTGATTTATGCATTGAGTTATTTTTTAACTAATGAAGAATAGTTTATCACATGACAAGTACTGCTTATACTGGGCCATAAAATTTATTAATAATGTTGGATAATATTTAAACTTTCCATCAAATTTCTACCAAAGCCTATCAGGTCTTCCATGTTTCCCAACTTCTTAGAGCATCTAACATTTCTCAACCATAACTATGTCTGCTCAACGAATTTCTACTATCTTTCTGACATTGATGAAACATGTAATTAATGATTGTAAATTGGTCAAAAGATGTATCAGTAATCCTTGGTTGTAATCCAAAAGATGAAAACAGGGAAGAAAATGATGGGAACAATACCAGAGTTTACTTGTAGGATTGTCAAAGTCTAGTGCTTGATCTTTGGAAAAACTTTTCTTTTCAATAACATGTACATCGTTCATGTAGACCTCACTTAATGGATTATTTTTAAAGAGAGAAAGAGAGAGAGAAAGTCAGTGAACTTTATCTGTGGAGAGACTTAATGTAAATCAATATCAGTAGCCAGGACAGGACTACAGACAGACTTAAGAAGAGAACAGCAAATGTTAATATACAAGTTAAGGCTAAAACTGAAGAAAATAAAAGAAACCCAAAATATAACCTTTAATATATACAGTATTAATTTAGAAATCATTTCAAGGATAAATTTGATGTGCTAATGACCAAAGACTATCATTGTAAGATGACATTAAGGATAGCATAAATTAAGAGTTTTATTTTTTTTTAGACTTTTTAGATATATCAGGAAGGAACAGTGGAAAAACATATCGTGCTTAGTAAAGCAGAAAGTCAAAAAGGACCTTCATTGAGACTAACATTAATTGATTACAACAATCGATACAAAGTAGTAATGAAAGTAAGAATGACTGGGCAATGTTTTCTTCTGTTTCATACAAGATTTTTCTAAATTGTAAATAAATCTACCACACCTAACAACAACAATTAGCATCTCTATGTCCATCAGTATTCCCCCACACTTCTCTGACACAATCATCATATATTTCCTTTAGAAACAAATTATATGAGCTGTATCAGTAGGAAGATTCTGATCATTTATTTCGCATTAAGGTGAATTAATTTTTCTAAGCACCAGCTTAATGTGTTCCCGTCCCAAGGGTGTTAGTAATTAAAATTTAGGATAGTATAGGAAAATAGTTTAATTAAATTAAGAATGTTCTTTTTTAGTCCTTCCAGAAAGGGGAATTGCTTTCAGAATCTCCATATTTGTACAGACATTTTCATCTGAGAATTTTCAGCTCCCCACATGAATTGATACATGGCAGATTGTAGTCAACCTCTCTCAGCTATATTCCTGTAATTTTCTCAGCTATATTCTTCATTTTCTTTTCATCTCTCCTTTTTAAGTTTATTATGCTACTATATTTTCTTCTTCATTGTTTTTATTCACTGATCATTGAAAGACTTCCTTAAAAGAAATGGAACTTTAAAAGAAAAAAGAAATGGCTGATGTAAATAAAGTATTGCAGTGCTCAAATCTGGAACAACTCAGAGCATTATTAAAGGTAATATAGCTGGACCCACTTTTTATAACTTATCTGACAAACTGTGAATGTTGAGTTCTAGAAATATTTGTACCTTGCCTTTATTTTTTGATATCTTGAGAAAATCCTTACATTCTGTTTGAAATTCACCTTGTTTCTATATGATAGGAGAAAATGACACTATTAGGCACTAAGTTGGTGAATGAAATAACCAGTGAGTATTTAAAAATTAAAATTCGAAGATATAAGATATGTAAAGTGTTTGCCACACAAATTAGCTCAATGCTGGTACCATGCTTATTAGAACATAGTGTCATTCAGTTTATTTCTATTCTCTCCTATAGAGGAGAGGATTCATGAAAGTCTTGTTGATAACACACATTTTCCCAAAGGACCCTAAAATGTTCCATGTGTTCTGTGGACACTTGGTTCAAGTCTAGGTCTATGTCTTCTGGAATAGCATCAGTGCAGAAGTTCCCACACTAGTATTCCACAGGAACTACACCAACACTAGCCTCTTACAATGTGTATATATTTACTCATAACTTTCTCTCCTTTCTTCTCCAATTTAAATTATCTAACCATGCATCATTTCTTCAGTACTATATGCTCTAATATTTCTAATATTATTGAGAGAAAAGGTAGGAAGTTGTTCTCCCTTGCTGATGTGTGTGGATGACAGAGTACAATGGACTTTGACAAAATCACTCTTATCAGGACTAGGGGAAGAAGAAGAGAGCCTCACATTGATGCTTAATTTAAATGGAAGAGACTAGTAAACATTTAGAACTGGCCACATAATGAAGTTTGTGTTTAGTAGATGGGATTTGAAGGAAAAAAAAAAAGCCTGACCTATCAATAGTTTACTCTGCAGTAACTAATCATTCTACATTTGTAGACATCTAGTATCGACTCTCCAAAGGTTATTGGGAGAGAAGTCTTCTAAAAGAATAGAATGAAATGATCTCATACGTCTCTCTCACTTACAGGTTGCTTTTGATGCTTTCAAAAGGACACTTCTAAGTGACATTGCATTGGATGATATTAGTCTCGCATATGGGGTTTGCAATGTGAGTCTTTACCCAGAACCAACTTTGGTCCCCACTGCTCCACCCGAGCTTCCAAGTAAGTGTCTTTCAGGGGTTTTTCCTATATGCAGTCATAACTACTTTAGGAAGACTTTGGCTTATTTTTTATTACCTTAATATATTTTCCCACTAAAACTTAGAGACTTCGTAAAAAGTACTTAATAGTTTGCTATGCTTCACATTTAGGAATAATGTTTGCAACTTTTCATTTTTTATAATAATAAAGATGCTGATTTCCATGTGTCTTCAAAGGAATATAAATGAGTACAGTACTGGTTATGTGACATGGACCAGTAATCTTTGGAGGTTTCATTAGTGTTTCTGAGAAGAATTTTAACATCTCAAGAGGGTTTGAGGAAGCCTGAAAGTATATTTTAGTAAAAGCCTAAAAATAAAAGCCACAGTATATTTTCAGGGTAAATAAATACACAAATTGAACCTGGATTTTAAACATACACACCGAGACCTTACAAGACAGTTGTCTTGGAACTTCACTTCTTAAAGGCTTTGCAGTATTCTCTCTACAAAGCCATTACTATTATGGAATTGAAAAATGGCATGAATTTCCAGCATGTGTCCTCGAACTTTTGATCATTTGAAAGAACAAAATGGAGCCTGTGCTTATGTTGGCACTTCAGTCAAATTGGAAACATGGTGTTTCAGGCAAAAGGTACATTATAATTCACCTTACTAATATCAAAGGAAGCAATTTTTCCATATTTCTCTCTAAGCTATGGGATTTAAAAGAAGAAAAGGTGTAATGATAAACAATATTTGACAGATATTCGGTTGTGTCTGTGGTCATTGTGTTTTTGCTACCATTGAGTTGATTTTCATTCTTAGTGATTCCATACATTACTCATCAGAATTGCTTCTAAAGGCTTTCTTCACTGAAGTCTTCTCTGAAGCAGAACACAAGACATTTCTTCCATGGTGTTGCTGGGTGGGTTTGAAGCAAAATTACTAGTTCCCATTGAGTTGATTTTGATTCATGAAAACAGCATGTTTTCAGAGTAGAACTGCTTCATAGTATAGGCAAAGTTGTAGTCTCTGTCTCTATACATCGATCGATCGATTGATAGCTAGATATAGATACAGATATGTGTAGGTATGTATATATAATAAATTATATATGTATAATTTATTTACTTTTAATTGGAGTTAATACATATATGATCATATCATTCCATAGTTCATTCATGTCAAGCTGTATTGTAGAATTGCTACCACAACCTCTTTCCAAACATTCTTTTCTTTCCTGGACTCCTTAACATTGTCTCCCTTTTACCCACATCCCTTTAGGAAGCAGATCTCCAAGCCTGACTTCCAGATTCCTTAGATGGATTAGAAACGTGGCCCTTTTACTTAGTCATTGATTGCTTAGCCATTTGCACCACTGAGGAACATATGCTCTGGCATTAGAATGTTTTTCACTAGATTGTGGTTTTATCTTTGGATCGTGGTGTTTGAAAATTGATTGCTCTGCAATGTTGCTTGAGTTAACTGCATTTTTGTTCTTTCATGGCTCCTTCCAAGATGGTATGAATGCTTTACATGTTCCTATCAGCACATCAGTTTAACGAGTCTATTCAAATTTGCTTTTACTTCCAAATTGATATATTTTTCTGCCTTCTAATATTTAAAATTATCAGACTAATGCATTAATAAGTAACAGGCTCTGAAAATAACTGATTCTTTGAGAATATGTGAGTTTACAAAGTGAGCTGCCATGAAGGTGAGATAGCAATCATATTGCCATAGGAATATGCAATTACATATGCCATAGGCATATTGCACATTGCCATGCAATAACACTGAATGTTCATGTCCATCCCACCCAAAGATTAATTCACACTTGCCCTCATGCTTATTATAGCTATTGTATAGGGAATATATAAATTCATTAAAATGTGTTAAAGTTCTTCATAAGAAATGTAAGATATTAAAATAGCTATTGATACATAAAAATACTTAAAGCAATGCATAATTGTGTCTCCCCCAAATAATATATGAGAGAAATAAGTGGTAGAGAACTTCACTGAAGAGACTATAAGCTAAAGAAGGTTTTCAGGAAAATAGTAGTGTTAGGTTATGAGATGCTTTTCATCAGTTCTTGCATCTCATCCTGGAAAGAATTTACATGGCAGAAACATGAAAGTGAGTAATAATAAACTTTTATGAGTGAAAGCCCAGTTTTTGATACTATGTTTTCACAGATAAGAATGGGACATCTCTGGAAAGCATGGATTGGCAAGTGATTATAAAGATCTTGATCTTTTATACACCTCCCCCCTGACTAGTCACCTTCCGCCTTAACTCAGAGAGTGTTTGAATGTGGGCGGGATTTTAGTGGATGTGTTAAAGTGTGCATGTGACATAGCAGTTCGGACTGCACATGTTTGTCCTGTAGGCCTCTAGCTTGTGCCTGATCTCTTAGGAATCCCATTTTCTCCTGGGTTTGAATTGCACTTCCTTGCTGATTGGTGGGCTGCTTTTTTTTTGAGGCAGGAGGGCAACCTCTTTTCTCTAAGCTTCTAACCTATCAGAGGCTAAAAGAGATAAAATGACACTCATAAAAACTGAAGCAAAAGCAAGAAAGTACCAGGCTTTTTCATATGTTAGCATTGCCATAAATTCTGTCAGAAAAGTAAGTTAAGTTTCTGGACACTACAGTCTAACTCTAATTCACCTTTGCTTTACCAGTGTCTGGTTCTGAACAAATAATATAAGTAATAAATAAATATTGATAGATCAAAATAAGGTTCTCTCTTTTTCAACTGTATTTTTATTTGGGTGCCCAAAAAAACTTTTATCAAGCAAAATTTTGGTACCAAAACTGTGTCTTGGAAATGATGGTTGGAGAGGAAATACCAACATGAGTACAAGAAGATGGTATTATGGGACATTGTTTCTCTTCCTGATGTAATGGTGCCCCGAATATGCCCAGAATATAGACCATTTTGTGCACATTTGAAATTCTTAAAATCACTACATCATAGAAAAATAATCCCTTTCAATAACAAATATTAACAATGTCTTATATTTTGATATTAAAATAATTTTAAATAGTAGTTTTCCCTAGGATATTGATCATATATTTTCTACTTATCACAAGTGTTTAAGGACAAAATTTTCTAGGTAGGAATAACATAACATTGTGGAGTTCATAGATCCAGCATTTTTAATATAGTAAAATTTTGTTAAAATTTCAGATAACTTTTCTTTATAATGCCATAGAGATCGAAAATCAAGTGTGATTTTCCATATGAAATGTTTATCTGTCTAACACCGAGTTTTCATATTCATTTAAGTCCAAAGTGAGAGAAAGATAATTTCAATGTCAAGGGAGCTTGGTATACCTACTTATGTTAACCATAAATAAATTATGATGCCAGAATGACTCATCTGATTTTAAAATATAAACTTTAGAATTTTCCCAGAGTATTGTTTGTTCCAGTTTTCAAATGGTTCATTTTAGGGAACTATTTACCACGGCAGAAAATGTTAATTATCATCAAATATATTCTGAACAATTTCATTCTAATGCCATTTGAATTGGTTCAGTGAAATTCCTATTTGAACATAGTTTTTCTGGTTCCTGATCACTGATTTGTTTAAGCAGAGATAAAAGGAAACCATGGCCGACTGGTTAATAGCCTTTCTTTCTTTCTTTTTTATAGAGCATTTAAATCAGAAAATAGTCTCAGAAAAGTAACTGAACAATAAAACTCTGTTTCTTCCCTCAGTCAAAGGATGCAGAGAAGTCCTGTTCTCATGACTGCAGGGATTCTTCCAGTCTGTGATTCTAATCACTTGGCGCTGTGTCAGTTCTCTGTATGTTGCCCTGTGACATTGGCATAAGTTAACCTAAAAGTAGGAATTTTAAGGTCAACATTTTTTATACGAATGATATGACACACACATTCAAAATGATTCATCACAAGATACCTGCTAATTATAAGAGTGGCAATTTATGTCACTAACCCCAGGCTTATGTCTGAGGTGGTTCAATTTAATAAAAAGCAAAAGGTCAGACGCTTATGTTTTAACTGGTTTAATCATTTTTAATTTTCATACAGTTTTATTCTCTTTTACCAATATGCTATATTTTAGCCATGGCATTAATAGAGATAAATATTCTAATTCTGATTCTTCAGGTAGAAATAAGTCATCATCTACTTTCACAAATCCCTTGTAATTAATGCCTATATTCTAGCAGAGATGTTTGTCTTTATAAAATTAGTATTAATTAATATTTAAACTCCCAATGAATTAAAAATTAATAGAAGATGTATACTTTGATATCAATATGATTTTAGCTATTCAATATTTCACTTTCTACTCCCATAGAGAGGGTAAGTCTCAGAAACCCACAGAGAGTAGTTCTACCCTGTCCTATATGATTGCTACAAGACGTCATCAAGTCTATGGTAGTGAGGTGTTTTATATATATATATATATATATTTAATTATTTTGCTTTAAAATTAATAGTCTCTTATAATTATCACTGGCTAAATTGCTACCAGTTATGAGTAAACAATAGGCCACAAGAATGGATAATTTGAGCTTTTTAGTTACAAATTTAAAGAAGAATATTCATAGAAGGACTTGTCACTATAGTCTATTCATGAGGATGTACATTTAGATAGACCCATGTTAATGGATGGCAAAGGAGAAAGCAAGCATTAGAAATCTCCACTCTGGACTGACATTGAACATGAAATAGAAAAGGAGATAGCCCAACTTTTAGAAAAAATAAGGTTAAAATAAAAATACATGATGCTAAAACAAGTAATAATGGGCTAATATGACTTTAGACTTCAAGATATGGAACAAAACAATAAAATGTGATTTTGATTGGTATCATTTGAGGGAAGTAATAAGTATAACTTGAAAAATAATGTTCACATTAAAGTTTGAGAAAGTTAAAAGTGGCTACTTTTCAAATCATCGGTCAGTGGAAGACATGAGAAAAATAAAAATTTATAAATCATAGAGGGTGAGGGAGGGTGGGTGTGGAAGAAGGGGAAAAACTGAGAAACCAATACCAAGGGCTAAAGTAGAAAGAGGATGTTTTGAAAGTGACAATGGCATCATATGTGCGAGGGTGCTTGACATATGGATATATGTGTGGGTCGTGATGAGCGCTGTATGAGTCCCAAGTAAAATCCTTTTTAAAAAAAGAAGAAGAAATTTCCTTTCTAAAACACAGTAGCTATCCAGGCCAACTACTTTGTAAAATACTTCCTGTTATGTACATATTTTGTGTCATGAAGATACCTTTTGGCATAGGAAGACATTAATTTGAATATCAATCTTTTTGAGTAAAACACCAAAACAAAGAAAACCGAACAAGTTTAATACCAGTAAATGCATAGAGTTCCCGGTAACAAGTAGACTCTGTAAGCCTTCCACCCAGTGTGAGGACAGTTTACGTAATGATGCAGCATGACTGCAACACCCAGCTCTTTGGCTCCAGTGTTAGGAAGCACATGTATAGCAACACTAGCATTAAAATAAATGGTGTCATCATATTTAAAATAGCTTAAGGTGCTTTTGCCAATTTTCTCCAGTCATTTATATTGAGAGTAAATGATACATCTTATCTCTACAGAGATCAGAGAGGTCTTACTGGCCAGTTATTAGATATGGAATTATATTTGAATTGCCTCTCAAAGACTACTTCCTAGGCATTTAAAAGTAAATGACTTTTCCATGACTTTTGTATAGTGGACAAGTGCCAAGCCTACTGATTGCTTTGGCAGGCATGACAATTACACTTGAAAACATTTTAGTTCTAGCTCTGTGTTTATTAAATTTCAAATTCTGATTTTCACATCTAATATAATGTTAAGTGTTAAAGTTTTAATAAAATGAAGTATATTTGTTAAAATCCAGGCTATTGTGTTATATTGGTTAATTAGGATTAGCATGTGACACAAAAGGTTGCCTTTTTTGAATAGAAAATGATTTGAATAGATAATGACTTTAACAAACAACCCAAGAAACAAACAAAACCATCACTGGTCACATTGGCCCTGATTCAGTTTGTGCATATTGTAGTTTTTTAATAAGCCTTCAGACCATCTTGATTCCACATCTGTCTTCATAGAATCCAGTTTCTCACCCGACAGACAGAGTAACTATGGGGAGAAGATGTAACCCTGATGCAGAGATTTCCTGATTTTAAACTAGGCAGCATTCTGTTTGCACAGCTGCCTGTTGATCCATGTACAAGCTTGACATAAGCCTAATGGTCGTTCAGGAATTCCAATTCCTTTCAAAGATATCCATAGTTTGTTACCATGCACAGAGTAAAGTGCCTTTGCATAGTCAACACAAATCAAGTAAACATTTCTCGGATCGTCTTGGCTTCAGTCAAGGTCCATCTGACAACAGCAAGGATACCCCTTTTTACACGTCCTCTTCTAAATCCATCTTGAACCTGTAGTACCTTTCTGCCAATGGTCTGCTGCTAATAGTTTTAGATTATCTTTAGCAAAATTTTACTTGCAAGTGATATTAATGATGTCTTCCTATAATTAGACCATTCAGTTGGGTCACCTTTCTTTGGAATGGGTAAAAACATGTATCTCTTCCTGTCAGTTGATCAAGTAACTGTCTTCCAAATTCCCTGTCATAACTGAGCGATTGCTTCTAGTGCTTCATCAGCTTGTTGAAACATTTTAAATGTAATCCATCAATACTTAGATGACGTTTTAAGTATCACAATGTTTTGATGTGATCCACACAGTTTTCAGTAGTTAATTCCTCAGAAATAGACAGCCTATCCCTTCATTGTAGTTTGTTGAAAATTATCCACCATAGGTGACCCCACTGTTGTTTGAAATACCAGCGCCATATCTTCCAGCATCCCAGCAATAAATAAGCTGCCACAGTATGATGAAATGAGGAGTGGTGGAAACTTAAGCCTAGTACACAAATTTGAAAAATGTATATGAATCCCAAGCTATCTAAATAAGTAAGTGTGTTGTGTAAAAGAGGCATCAAGGGGAGTGTATGGTTGCGATAACTCATATATATGCAGAAATATTACTTATCCTCCCTATACTCCTACTCAGGATTGCTTACAATAGTTTTCTGTAATTTTTAAATTACGTTTTCCTCATTTGTTTGATCTTATTTTACATGTAGTAAATCACACATGAAAATTTCCTGTCAAAACTAGCATTCTGCTAAGGTCAATTAGGTATTTGCTGATATTTAGTATTGCCTCTTTGAAATAAATACTGGGTCTTTAAAGATTTTTCTCTCTTTTCCTTGTCAGCGGACTGTGGAGGACCTTTTGAATTGTGGGAACCAAATACCACATTCAGTTCTATGAACTTCCCAAACAACTACCCCAATAAAGCTTTCTGTGAGTAATTTATTTTCTGGGTCATCGGGAACCAATGGCACATGTTACCATTATACATATGGTACCATGCCAAAATAAATTATAAATGTGTCAAACATGGCTATATCAGGCAAAGCTAACATATATCTTATTACAATCATAGCAACAATAATTGCCAATATAGCTGACATTTCCTAACATTCATTATGTTAGGCACTGTGCTGGTTCTTAAAATATGTTATTCTTAAAATATATTTTTATATAAATAAAGAATTAAATAATTCTTTTAAGGAAGTATTACTTGTATAAATTCTAAGCTTAAAATTTTTTAAAATGTCTTATTTCAGATATTACCTTTTTTTTAATAATTCTCCTTGTTAGTGAACATAAGATATACTGGGTCTATAATGAATTTTCAACCCCATGGAAAATAGTAGCTAGTACAAGAAATGAGAGCCAATTTTAACTCAACACATTTTGTATATCTAGGCTAGAGTGAGTAAGCAGAATGGGTAATGTGGTGATTACTAGTACACAAATGAAATAATGAGGATCACTGTAAAATCTAGGTCTAGGGAAAAGAGTTTGCTAAGACTGAACAAGAGCTATCGCTTGGTCAATGTTCTTACTCTGAGAAGTTTATTAGAAATGTATAGGGATTGTGTTAAAGATATAGATTCTCCAGCCTATCTGACAAAGATTCTGCTCTAGGTCTGGGTTGTTGAACAGAACATTTCCACCCCTAGCTACCCATAGTTAAGATCGCTGATATAACTGGTGATTTCTACAAAAGAAAGAAATTTTATAATAACATGAAAATTATAGTTTTAGAAAGCATCAATTCTTCTATCTTCAAATAATCCAGAAAGATATAGATGTAACATCCAAGGGGAATAGAGTCACTATTATAGGGATCTAGCTAAACTAACAATACAAAAAGCCGTTAAGCTGATTTATCTTGTATAGGAAAACAGATAATTTCTACTTCACATTTCTACTTCCTGGACCTATTTTTAAAAAGATGATTTGTATCATATAATTATCTAGAAGTTCCAAAAATGTAGATTTATTAAAACATGTATTTTATTTTTTTTAACGTTTTATTAGGGGCTCATACAACTCTTATCACAGTCCATACATATACATACATCAATTGTATAAAGCACATCTGTACATTCTTTGCCCTTATCATTTTCTTTTCTTTCTTTCTTTTTTTCCCTTTTCTTTTTTTACATTTTATTAGGGACTCATACAACTCTTATCACAATCCATACATATACATAAATCAATTGTATAAAGCACATCCATACATTCCCCGCCCCAATCATTCTCAAAGCATTTGCTCTCCACTTATTAAAACATTTAATGAACATCTTTTATTTGAAAGGCACTATGATATGTGTGAATGAAGAATGAATAATAGTCTAGAGGGCAATCCATATTAATTGTCAGTCATCACAAAATATTCAAGAGTTAAAGCAAGAGTAAAGGGAGGACATTGTGGAGGGGTTCACAGAGAAACAGAAAGATTCAGAGATGAGACACTCACTGCCACTTTTTTGAATTTTTAAACAAAAGGCACAATTAGGTATTTCTTATTCAATGCACTGAATTGGTTCCAACTCATAGTGACCATATGACCCTCAGAATAAAACACTGCTTGGTCCTGCAGCATGCTGACAATTGTTGCTATGATTCCGTTCGTTGTAGCGTCCACTGTGTTCATACATCTCATTGAGGATGTTCTCCTTTTTGATGATCCTCTACTTTAACAAGCATGTTATATAGACAAAGTATGTTAACCAAAGTGTTATTGTTTCCCTTCTATAAAGCATTCTGCATGCATTCTCCCAAGACAAATTTGTTTGTTCTTCTAGTAGTTCAGGTACATTCAATACTGTTAGCCAACATTGTTGTATAATTCAAATGCATCAGTTTTTCCTCACTCTTACTTATTTAAATAAAGCTAACAGGCAAAACTGAAATTTTGAAGAAATTTGGATAGCATTGGATAAACTTAGACAGGCTTTCAGGAAAAATACTGATAAATCATATTTGCATTTGGATGGACCTATCTGGCTGATATATCAGGGATACATGATATGAGGTGAGCCGTAGATCTCAAATTAGAAACGTCAGTGGCTTGAACCCAGTAGCATGGAAATTCGGAACTGAATGGGATTCAAGGGACACAGATGTTAATATAAAAAGGTATTGGTGATTGATTAAGTATAGTGGGTGATAGAGAATCATTTTTACATTTCTGATATAGACAGTTATGTGTGGATGATTAATTAATGATGCTATTCACTGAGATAGGGAGGAAAATAAGAGGAGTGCGTTTGGAAACAGATAGCTCAGTGTTCTCTGTAG
Source organism: Tenrec ecaudatus (assembly GCF_050624435.1). NCBI lineage: Eukaryota > Metazoa > Chordata > Mammalia > Afrosoricida > Tenrecidae > Tenrec > Tenrec ecaudatus. Next base: position 241,355,668 of record NC_134531.1, read on the forward strand.
ATCATATTCAGTTTGATATAAATTTAAGTGGAGATACACAACAAATGATTGGCTAGATGTGTCCCTACTGACATAAAAAGTAAAGAATTGTCTTTATAATTATATTAACTTATATTCCATAAAAGTGGATACAAATGCTCAAAGTGACTAATGTGTAGGACAAAATATAAAGATTATAATATTTCAAGAATCAATAAAAATAAGAAATGCTTAACTGGTACTAAGGCTTCTGGTTTTGTTTCTTATTCTTTGGTTTGTTTTCAAATTTTGAACAAAGCACATAACATACAAAAAATCTGTGGTACGCGTAAGATTATTTAAAAGTATTTTATTAAAGAAAAAAGAGAACATAATTTCACCAACATTGTGTTTAATAACGTCATCTTCTTTTAAGTTTTATTATAGAAAATAGATTCTGTATGGTAGGAGTAAGATAAATTTTTTATTGAAATATTATATTAAGTAAAACAAATTCAATACCAGTAAAAGTTTATAATTTAATTACATTTATTTTAATGTTATTAATTAAATGAATATATTTCCTCACAGAAATAAATTTTTGAAATATTAGTTTTCATGAAATGAAAAATAATCCTGAAAATAAAATACTCTAGAGAAAAAACCTATTAAGAGATATTAAATTAATTAGTTCTAAAATAATTATAAAATTGAATAATTGAAAAAGGGACACTAATGAAGAATGGATGCATTTGAATTATGGTGCTAGCAAAGAATATTGAAAGTACATTGGACTACCAATAGGAAAAAAAATCTGCCCTTCAAGTAATACAACCATAATGCTCCTTAGAATCAGGGATGGTGAAGTTTTGTCTCTATTACTTTGGAAGAGTCCAGTGTTATCAGAAGAGTCCAGTCCTGGGCAACGACAACATGCTTGGTAAAACTGAGAAGTAGTGAACAAGAGGAAGACCCTCAACAAGATGCATTGATGCAGTGGCTGCAACAATACACTGAAACCTAACAACAATTGTAAGAATGCCACAGGACCAGGCAGTGTGGTTTCAATTATATATAGGATCATTATAATTGAGAACTGACTCAACAGCACTTGACAACAACAAACTAATTATTCCTATTCATTATTTTTAAGGTATTTGGAATTTAAATGCACCAAAAGGAAAAAACATACAACTTCATTTTCAAGAATTTAATTTAGAAAACATTGTAGATGTAGTTGAAATAAGAGATGGTAAAGAAGATGATTCTTTACTCATAGGTAAGTTTGGATATTTGCAATTTGAATATTGTGCTAAACAGAAGACTGTATATCTTAAAATTATAGACCATTTCTCAATAAATATAATCAGGCTTTTAAAATGAAAACATGCCAGTAGAAGAATAAGTAGTTTAAGTGTGATGTCCCCAAAATCAAACTAGTAAGTTATTGAAATGACAGTTATAAAAATGGAATTTGAGGTATCACTTGATTGTAGCTGCAATATAAGAAAATTTAGTTCTTACAACATGGCCTTCTCTGGTACTGTGTCCATGAAGAGATCACTGAAGACATGGGTACCATAGAAAAATGAGGTGAAGAAACTAGATGGTGCCAGGCTATCATGAATAATAGCATCTAGGGAATTAAAGGTTTGTTTCAAAGTAAGCAGTCATCTAAGTTAGGAGTTAGTTAAGTCTACATCGAAGAAGCACACCAACCTGTGTGATGCAAAGATAGCTAACAATAAGATCCAAAGATAGCTAGCAATAAGGTCTAAATCAGGACCAAATCCTAAATACCTGGATTGCAGAACTATAGAAACCCTGGAGGAATGGTGGTTATATGTTGGGCTGCCATCTTCATGGTCTGCAGTCAAAACCTACCAGATGCTCTGAGGGAGAAAAATGGGTCTTTCTCTTCCCATATATAGCTACAGCCTCTGAAACCCACAGCAGGTCACCATGAGGCAGCCTTGACTCCATGGCAGAGAGTTTGGTTTTGGTAAGATAATGGTAGTAGCTCAAAAGGAGCCTGCGGAGAATCCCCAGCACACAATGGCTAGAAACAACAATAACCCCCAAATTAGATGGTGAGCATTGCAAAGAGCAGGTTAGCAACTGTACTGAGTCCTATATATCACATTCTGAAATGTGATCTCCATACAGACCCGATATGAATTTATTATAAACTTTTAATATTCTCTGCTTTTTATTTGATTAAAATCCCTATTGATTGTGGATGGCCATGTTGATGGATTCTTATTTGTGACTTCCGCAGTCTTGTATATTTACCTGTATAGGGAAACAGGGATTGAAGGAAATATAGAAATAGTGATGGGATTGATAATTACCTGGAGAAGGAAAGGGGAAATTAATATCAAGGTATAAAAGACAGGAACGTTTTGTTTTGAAACCCTCCAATGTTGATTGCGATAATGATTACACAGCCCTTCTCTATATGATTGAACCATGGAATCATATGACATGTTAATTATAACTAAAAAAAGAATGTGGGATTATGTTTACACTGGTAACTTTTTGGACTCCATTCACTCATCAGGATTAATATTTTTGAATAATTAATTTTTAAATTTCAATAAGTGGATAGGTTCTTGAGGCTAAAAAGCTAAGGCTAGGCATGATTCAGTTACCTTTGATTACTGTATATCAGATATCCACAGATTCCCATTAGGTCTATTTTTTCAAATTAACCAAATACATTATGTGTTTGAAATGCAAATTTTAGAATAATTTTTGCATAATATTTCCTTATTACTTGGATTTGTGTATCTCTCATAATAAGTATTTATATATGAATATGTGAGTGACTAAAAATTGACCAGAGTTGATTTGATGAAATTGTCTACTGATATTTATTTTTTAATACAGAAATAAGTGTACTTTTTGAGAAGAGAGAATTATTTTTCCTAGATCAGAATATACATAATTGAACTTAAAAAGATCTTAATTATAGTATCTAATATGCTAATTACCAAGTAATTGGTTTTTGAGAAAGAAGAGGATTTTTGGAAGTTGTACATTAAATTAGAAAGGTACTTGAGGGGTTAAATGACATAGGTAAAACAGTGCATTTAAGTGCTTTATCTAAATGTGTTCTGGACTCATATCAACCAAACCTTATAAAATTACCAAGTTAGTCATTGAGATAAAATCCCATGACCACTGTCGATTACTGAAGACTCCCACAGAAACATTTGATAGCCCACGAAGAGATCAATAGTACAGAAGTTTCCCCAGCCACATGATTGGTCACCCTTTAGATTAGGATTTTCAGAATAAAACCAAGTGAAATTTACTAGAGGAAGTTTGGGGTCCACACACTGAACAAATGTAATTCATCCATCAAAGTTTCTAAAGGGCTAGAACGCCAGGAAGAACTGAATACCTTCAAATGTGGTTTTCATATCCAAATCCATATCTATGTCTTTAGGAGTTTTCTCATCCCTATACTATTTGATCTTTCTAATTAAAATTTAAAAGTTTTCATAACATAAGAAAACAATATTATCTCTAATTTTATGTAATTAGTTAAAAAGTAAACAAGAATTTTGGATGGATATATGGAAATCATAATTTTCAAATGTGTAGGCATGGAGTTATTATTTTCAGGGATTTCAATATACAAATATATGAGTATTAATGGATTTTTAAATACAAAATTTTTAGTATAGGCTTTTTTATCCTTTATGAAGCTTGTAAGGCACAGATATTAGTGGGAGAAAGTTTGAATTATTATTTAGATGTGTATTTTAAGGTTTTTAAAATTAATTCATTTTCAAATTAGGTTAATGACTTAAAAATTAGAAAATACATTTAGGCAAAAATGTACTAAGGTAAACTATAATATTGATTCCTTATGTTAATATTGGGTCCCATTGAGTCAATTCCAACTCATAGCAATACCATGTAGCAGAGTAGATAAGAGATGCTTATTCATTTATTTGTTTTTTATTGAAAACCTAGTGGAAGCCAGTCACCAGGTCTTTCTTCCATGGAGTAATTCGGTGGGTCCAAATTCCCAGCTTGTTCTCAAAACCAAGGCTGGTGGACTTGAGCTGCAGTTTTGTAGTTTGCAGTCCAATCTGTAACCCTCGATTACACCATCCAAGAAATCCAATGAGTAAATCCTCTGCAGTCCTTTGCAGAAGTCTAATATGAACGATGGTTCCAAGAAGAAAAGTCTAAACTATAGAATGACACACACTTTTTTACAAGTGCTGTTTCATGAGCCAAAATGCACATAGCCCAACGTCTAGAAGATGAACTTGAAATTAAAAGATCATCTCACTGATTTTCTTGTTTTCCTTTGGAGCAGCTGTGTACACAGGACCTGGTCCAGTAAAGGACGTGTACTCTACCACCAATAGAATGACTGTGCTTTTCATCACTAATGACCAAGTGGCAAGAAGGGGCTTTAAAGCAAACTTCACTACTGGCTATCACTTGGGGATTCCAGGTAAGCACATCCAGGATTATATATCACATAACAATTTTTGGAGAAAACCATAAAATAATGTAGCATGATAAGGCAAAAATCAACATTTCATTATATACCATCTAAAACTTTAATTCCCAATCTTAAAGGAAGATATATTTTCTTCCTTTATGCCTGTGTAAAAATCATCTGAGTTTATTTAAAGCAGAAATCTGTGATGTTTTCAGCAGATTTTCTATTTCAATCCACATACTTTTGTTGTTATATCATGTAATTTTGTTCATTTTGAGGGCTGTGCTTAAAGATCAAGGTGGGGTACTTGGCACTTTCGCATCCCCCCTTTTCAGGTTATTTTAATGTACTAGTGAAGCAGTTATATGAACTGTTTAAGTGCCCCCAAAATCAAACTAACAGGGAGTCCACTCCGACTCGATGGCAATGAGTTTGTATTTTTTATGGAAGTAGACTGTCACATATTTCTTCATTTTTTAGAAAGACAACAATGCATGTTAAACCCTACATCATGCTTTGATTTACTACTGAGGTTGTGATCAATTTGTTTATTTGTTTGTGTTGTTGTCTGTCTGCCTGCTTATTTATGATTTGCTGCCAGATGCCTAGCCAAAAACCTGAGTGGGACAATCTTCATCTGGCCAATGAACTAATCCTACATCCCAAATTGCAATTAAACATGTTTGCCATATATATATATTCAAGTATAAGCCTAACCAAATATCAGCCAAGGCACCTAATTTTACCACAAAACAGCATTAAAAATGAACTGAAAAAACTTGGCTTCTACATGTGTATATATGGTATATTTCTTTCTACACTCAAAACTGACCTAAACTTTAACTATAAAGCAAGTAGGGTGCTATGTTTTTTACTGTTTGGTAAATAAAGAAGCTTGTTTATAATATGTCCTAATAATACCAAAAGCAAAAGATGGAATAAACAAATAACAAATCCACACCCATTTTCATCAAATCACTCTAAATCCCAGTGACCCTATATCAAGTTTCCTTTGTAAACTCGTTCTATTGGTATATCGTTCACATGTCATGCAACTGAGTACTTCAGTAACATCAGGAAGAGCTGCTGTGCTGTCATCGCCCAGTCAAGTTTAGAAATTCTGGGTTTCCTAGAGTCGCATCTTTCTCCCAATGAATAGCTGGTGGTTTGAAACTGCTGACCTTGCAGTTAGCCGACCAATTTTTGAACCACAATCAGGCTTCATCTCCTTAATTTTGAATATTGTTTGTGAGTACTCAGTGGCCATTGTAACAATGTCATTTTGAGTTGAATTGTTTTGATTCTGTCCCTTAGGGATTTAATTGCTGCTGTTATTTTTAGGAAAGCCATATTTGTGTAATAATATTTTATCTACTATCTAATATTTTTGTCTTTCTCTTTTTAGTAAGCCCACTGTTTTAATTTAAGATTAATTGAAATTTTATTTAAATTTCCTTCATAATTATTTTTTGGATATTATCAATTTTGCCCTCCAGATGTAAATTAGATATGCACAAGGGAAATGTTATGTTTTATATTCGATGTTTTTAAGATAAAACAGGCTTTGGATATGCTTTGTTTGATAGCCCCTATTGGCTCCTTATTATATTAAAAAATGTTATAGTAAGAGCTTTGGAAAATAATATAAACTATAAAGTAGTTTTACCATTATTTTATACCAGAAATTATGGACTGACACTAAAAAAGAATAATAAAATATAATTTCTGAGTGTCTGTCCCCTGAAGTGCTATTAAACTGTACTCTTTAATAACAGGAAACAATGTCACAACCAGACTATTTTTCCTCATTTGATTTGTGGTCCATTTTAGTACTATTAGCTACACACTTTTTATTTATTTGGGTAAATATTCAAAAAGGATGGTTCTAAAAAATGTCCATATGTTAAAAAAATTGCTGCAACAAAGCATTACAAAAATACAATACAAAGAAAAAGATCAAGAATGAAAATAACAGATGAAGAATTAAAGCAAGAGTATGTAATGAACATCCAGGAAAGACAACAAATAAAAGCCTTCCATAGAGGCTTTAATTCAGTTAATTTTTTGTTTTTTATCATCTTGCAATTTACTCTTTCTACCGAACATCATATGGTTGAGATTTATTCTTTCTAGTACAAAGATCATTGTTTTAACTCCCAAATAGAATTCTATTATGTGAAACATCCAAATTTATATGCTACCCTATTGATGGATGTTTAGATTTTTTCAATAATTGTTTATATTTTAAAATATTTTATTATTGGGGGCTCATAGAACTCTTATCAAAATCCATACATACATCAATTGTATCAAGCATATTTTTACATTTGTTGCCCTCCTCATTTCTCAAAATATTTGCTCTCCACTTCAGCCCTTGGTATCAGCTCCTCAATTTTCCCCTTCCCTCCCAGCTCTTCCCTCCCTCATGAACCCTAGATAATTTATAAATTATTATTTGTCATATCCTGGACTGTCTGACGTCTCCCTTCACCCACTTTTCTGTAGAACACAAACAAGGGAGGAGGTTATATGTAGATCCTTGTAATCGGTTCCCCTTTTCCACTCCACCCTGCCTCCACCCTCCCAGTATCACCATTCTCATCACTGGTCCTGAAGGGATCATCTGTCCTGGATTCCCGGTGTTTCCAGCTCCTATCTGTACCAGTGTACAACCTCTTCCAATTTTCTGATCTGGCAGCAGGAGCTCCAGACAGGTGATTCTTAACCGGTCGCTCTTTTCCTCTGACTCCAATAATTTTTTATGTAACCAATAATGCTTCACATATTGCATGCACCTGCTATGCACAGGAGTTTCTGTTTCTCTAGGATATAGGCTTAGGAATAGCCGGGGGGGGGGGGTTGTTTATTTACTTTTGTTTTACTGTGTCTTGTATGCTGTGATTCTAGAAACTACAGTGCTAGTATCTTAAATATCTGCAGGGTCACCCATAGTGGAAAATTTTCAGAGGACCTTGAATTAAGTTCTATGCAAACCTTTTAACTATAAGATGAACCCATCAAATTCTATGACAGGGAATATGTAGAGTTAACCTGGATTAAATATTTTGGAACCTTCATTTGTCTATGTAACATGATTCAAATTAGGAGAAACAGCTGCAATCACCTATTAGTATTTAGAACATGAAATATATAAAGCATGAATCTCAGAAAATTGCAAGATAAAAAAGTGAAATAGAACTTTTAGTGTTTGAATTCTTTTTTAAAAAACATTTTATTAGGGGCTCATACAACTCATCACAATCCCTACATATACATACATCAATTGTATAAAGCACATCTGTACATTCTTTACCCTCATCATTTTCAAAGCATTTGCTCTCCACTTAAGCCCTTTGCATCAGGTCCTCTTTTTTTCCCCTCCCTCCCTGCTCCCCCCTGCCTCATGAGCCCTTGATAATTTATAGATTATTATTTTGTCATATCTTGCCCTATCCGGTGTCTCCCTTCACCCCCTTTTCTGTTGTCCATCCCCCAGGCAGGAGGTCACATGTAGATCCTTGTAATCGGTTCCCCCTTTCTAGCCCACTCACCCTCTACTCTTCCAGTATCGCCCCTCACACCCCTGGTCCTGAAAGCATATGAATTCTTATGAATTGGTGAACTGAAGTAGACTGGAAGTACCCATGTTGTATACAAAAACCATATGTTCTATAATACAGGGAGTGACAAAATGAATAAGCAACTGTGTCACATTCATTTTTCCAAACCCAATCTATCATTAAGTAAAATTCTGTCAATGATAGGATAATATCCATGCACCTGCCAGGAAGATCAGTTAATGTAACTATTATTTTAGTTTCTGCACCAATACTAATGTCAAGAGAAAGAAAAAAAACTTTTTACTACTTCAGTTTGAAGTTGATCAACAACCATCAAGATGAATTGATAGTTACTAATCATTGAAATGTCAAAGTTGGAAAGAATGCAGGACTGGTTTGTGAAAAGCACGGTTTGGGTAATGGAAACAATGTCAGAGAGGGCATGGCATAATTTTGAAACATTTATGATATTTTTCTTGGGAATACCTTTTTCAACCACGTAAATGGTGATTATGCTCTTAATTTTGGACTTTATTAAGTGGAATACTCTGGATTCAAATAAATTACAGCTATGGAAAGATAGGTATAACAGGTTCAATATCAGTATCCAGAACAAGTCCACAGACTGAAGACAGAATAGATCATCAATTGCTTATATACAAGTTCAAGTTAAAAGTGGAGAAAATCAAAATAAGTCTATCAAAGTTAAAGTTTGACCTTCATATAGTCCACCTAAATTTAAAGATTATTTTAACAACACTAATGAGCAAAGACCAGGAAACTTAGGGGATGCTATGAAGGACATCAGACATCAGGGAAGCAATGGGCATTAAGAGACAAAAAGTAAGGTATGTTAAACTGGGCTTTCTGGAGAAACAAACCCAGTAACACTCACACATGGATAAGAAAATGATTACAACAAAATAACCTTGAATAGCAAGAGAGCGGTCCACTCTAGTCCAACTTAACTCCAGATATTAGCTGGAAGGCCTTTAAACTCATGCAGATGCCAGAGGATGAATTGCGAATGTGGGAGATCACAGGCTAGTGAGTTTAGACTCACATGGATCCAAGATTGCCAGGAACATTGCAAGGTTCCACAGTTCCTAGAGTTGGCGAACTTCCAGAGCCAGAGGTGCTGTTCAGAAAATCAGTGAGAGATCTCATTTCTCCTTAGTATCTCTCTTATAAAAAGCCTACTCCCTCAAGGAACTGACCTGATTGATAGGCTAGAGTTACCCCTACTTTTAAACAAGTGTCAGTTGACATGAAATCTAACCATGTGTATTAATCTGGGTAGACTAGAGAAACAAATCCATGGACACACCTATGTGTATAAGAAAGAGATTTATATACAAGAGCAATTGTACATTGAGAAAACATCCCAGCCCACTCCAGATCAGGTCCATAAGTCCAATATTAGCCCATATGTCTGATACCAATCTATCAAGTGCTCTTCAGACTCACAAAACACATGCAATGAAGCCAAATGCAGGACAATCCCAAGCCAGTGGGTAAAAAGAGTTTGGATCCAGTGGAGTTGTAAGCATCTCAGCGCTGGCAGGGGTCTCTCTATGTGTGGCTTCTTCAGCTTCCGAGGTCTGGTTGCGTCCATGTGGCTTGTCTTAAGCAAATGTCTCTCAGGGAGTAGCAGAGAGAGAGAAAGAGAGAGAGAGAGAGAGAGATTTCTTCCACCTCCAAGGAGGAAGTACCAGATTTCCCAGAATTCTCATGAGAAGACTATACCCACACAGAAGTTTCATTGGATATCTCCAGATTGACAGGCTAGACTCCACCCCTACACTCTTAACCCTTAAATTGACACCAGATTAGGTGACTACCACACCATGACAGAGAATAAACCAAGGTAGATGTCAGAAGGGACCTCAAAAGTTACCCTGGAGCACAGAGTACTTAAAGTAAAATATAATAAATGCGGGAGTAAAAGAGATGAACAGAAGTTTTCGATTTGTGACTTAAGAACATAAAGGCAAATATAATAATAAATATGCAAAGATACAGAGCTAAAAAAAACAAAAGGGTGAGATCAAGTTTGGCATTTGCCAAGCTAAATAAATATTGAAGAGTGCATGCATCACGTTGTAAGAGTGAGGTATTTTAAGGGAAAAAGTAGACATGTTGTTGTCAGGCGGCATTGAGTCCATTCCAACTCACAGCTATCCTATGTGCAACACATCAAAACACCACCCAGCGCTGTGGCATCCCTACAAGCAAGTGCCTTCTGTTGGAGCCCACTGTTGATGCCACTGGGATAATCCATCTCATTGAGGGCTAGTCTCTCTTTCCCTGCCTCTCTGCAATTTCAAGCATGACTTTCTTCGCCACGGACTGATCTCTCTTGTCAACATGTCAAAAGTGCATGAGAGGAATCTCACTATCCTTGGCTTTAAGCAGCACTCTGGATATGTTTTTTCTTGAATGGTGGGAGTAGGGCAATTAAATTGGGGTACCTATGATGTTTATGATCTGACCAAAATGGGTGGTTACTCTTGCTCAACTGTGGTGTCACTGCCATTTTACTTGTTAAAAGAGAGGATCAATTAAAAAGAGGAAGATCATCGCAAGCTGGATTGACCCAGTGAATGGAATGTATAATAGGCTAACACAGGACAACAGCTGTGAAGCTGAGGCAATGTTTCGTTCATCTTGCCTCTACAGAGCATTCTGACTGTACTTCCACTGAGTCATTCGTTTGTTCTTTTATCAGCCCAAGAACTATAGTTCAAACACATCAATTTTTCATCAGTCTTCCTTATTCAATGTCCAAACTTTACAATACAAGACTATTAAAAATACCCTAGGTTGAATCAGGCACAATTTTCCTCAAAGTAACACCGCTGCTTTTCAACACTATAAAGAGGTTTGGGGTTGCACATTTACGGGATCATTTGTGTCATTTTCTCTTGAGTGCTGCTTCCATAATCATTGCTTGTGGATCCTAGCAAGACAAAATCCTAGACAACTTCAAACTTTTCTTCATTTAACACGTTTCCTATTAGTTTAGTTGTGCGGGTTTGGTTTTGTTTGTACATTGCGTTCTAAGCCATCCTGAAGGCTATAATCTTTGATCTTTAACATCAAGTATTACAAGTCTTTTTCACTTTCAACATCAAGGTTATGTCATCTTATCACATAGATTGTTAAAAAGCCTACCCCCCCAAAAAAAGCCACATCCTTCATTTTATATTCTAGCTTCTCTGATGATTTTCTCAAGATGTAGATTGAATAATTATAGTGAGAAGATATAATACTGATGTATCACTTTTCTGATTTTATACCATGCAATATTCCTTTGTTCTGTTTGTACAACTTCATCTTGATTCTTGTACAATTTCTGCATGTATTTCTCAGTATTCTCAAGGCTATCCATTGTTTTTTATGACACACACAGTTGAATACTTTGACATAGTTAATGGAACACAAGTAATCATCTTTCTGATATTCTCTGCTTTCAGCTGAGACCCATTAGACATCAGCATTGATATCTCTCCTTCTATATCCTCTTTGGAATCAGACCTGAACTTCGGGCAGCTCCCTGCCAATGCCCTGCTGCAACTATTGTTGGATGATCTTCAGCAAAATTTTACATACAGATGATATAAATTGTATTGTTACATAATTTGAGCATGCTGTTGGTTTAACTTTCTTTGGAGCCTTTGTTTTAGTTAATGCTTAGAGGGAAGCTTGAACTTCTTCCTTCAGTAGCATTGATCTTGCTCATATGACACCTCTTGAAATGGAGGAACATGGACTAGTAATTTTAGCTACAGTGATTTTGTGTATCCTTTCTTTCTTCCTCTGATCCTGCTTACATCATTCAATATTTGACCATAGGATCTTTCAATAAAGCACCTCAAGGCTTGAATTCCTCTTGAGTTCTTTCAGTTTAAGATATGTGGAGCAAGTTGTTTCTTTTTTGTTTTCTAATTCTAGGTTTTTCACATTTCATTATAAGATTTAACTTGGTTTTGTAGAGAAAGCTTAGTAATTTTCTGTTCAATTTTTTATTTTTATCATTTCTTCTATTTGTCTTAAATGCGCTATGATTAAGAACCTCTTCTGACATCTATATTGAACTTTTCTTTATTTTCTGTCTTTTCAATAATCATTTGCATTTTTCACAAATGGTGACCTTAATGTCATCCCTCAGCTCATCAGCTATTCAGCCATTAGTACTCAATGAGTCAAATCTATTCTTGATATATATATTCCAAAAGGTTCTGTGATATTTATTTATATTTAGGTGATATGCTGGTTCTTGTCAACTTGTTTTAATTTTCTTCAACTTCAATCTGAACTTACACATGAGCAATTGAAAGTCTGTTCCACTGTCACCTCTGTGGCCTGGTTTTAGCTATTGATATTGAACTTCTCCATCATCTCTTCCCACAGACATAGTCGATTTTATTTCTGTGTATCCCATGGGGAGAAGACTATATGTATTTATTTTTCTGTATTGTTAAAGAATGGCATTTGTGAGAAAGATGTTCAACATGTAATATTCTATCATGCAGCTTCACATTCATTTCTATCGTCAAAACACTATTTTCCACTACTGTTTCTTCCTTTCAGTTTCCAACTTTTGCATTCCAATCGCCAATAATTACTATCGCATCTTGATTGCTTGTTTGATCCATTTCAAACGGAAGACATTGTTAAAATTCTTCAATTCTGTATCACAAACAATAGTGATGCTATGTAAATTAAATAATACTTGAGTTGATTACATTTCCTTGTATGTTGGTAGAAATTACACTATCACCCAGTCTTGTACTTCAAGATAGCTCTTGAACTGTCCATTTAATAATAAAAATCATGCAACATAATGAAAGTCATCTTGATTCAAAATGGCTGATTCAAAATGTCTTGTACCAGTCCAATTCAGTTCATCAACACCTAGAAGATCAATTTTCTCAAATTCTTAGTCTTTATATTCTAAGTTGTAATTACTAATTGATATTTTCAACTTGTTTTTCTCAATGTGAGCCCTCAAAATCTCTAATCCTCCAGGCATCACTCTACATGACTCATTATGTTCAATTTTTCTTTTGTAAAGGCAGCTCTTCCTCAGTCACATTTTGAGTGTCTTCTAACCAGAGGGCCTCCTATTCTGGCAGAATATCTGGAAACCTTGTGTTTCCATTCATTATGTTTTCAGTCATGGTATCCATAGAGTTTTCAGTGGCTAATTCACTTCTTCTTCTTCATTGTCTATTCTGAGTCCAGAAGCTCTGCTAAAACCTGTTAGCATTGAGTGACCTTCGTGGTATTTGAAATATGAGTGAAATAGCTTCCAGCATCACAGAAACACACGAGCACCACAATTGACAGACAGGTTGTGAAAAAATTAACACAGGAAGGATAAAAATATGAAAGTAATATATAGAGTCATGTACCAAATATAATTAGTCAAAGTTTAGATTATGTTTAAAAATAGTCATGAGATAGCACAAAATAAATAACCAAAGGTACTAAAATATAATGTTCAAGCTTCATTGAAAGTATTGGAGTAAGGCTGTAGAGTTGATAAAATACTGAGATGTTTCTACAAATAAGGATAACACAGGAAATACACATGTAAATCATTTTCTGGAGACTTTTAAAGAATAATGATAGCAGTACATTGACAGAGAACTATCAGAAATTCTATTCAATCTGAATGCTGGGAAATGACTCAAGAAGCTGAAGTAAATGAGGAAAAAGGAATCATCCAAATTGGAAGAAGTCTCATTAACAAGTTGTGACAAGTTTGCTTCCTGTAAGGGAAGGAAGAGGACTTGCAGCATGATAGCTGAAGATCAAGGATTACAGGCTTTCCTTTGGATTGCTCCTCAAGAGAAGAAGACAAACACCCTCACAACTGGACATGTAAGTGACATAATTCTAAATGGAGAAAATATTGAAGTTGTCAAGGATTTTGTCTTACTTATCAATCAATTAATAGTGTACTTTCTATCAACATACAAGGACATTTAATCAACACATACAGCATCTCTATTATTTGTAATAAAAAAATTGAATGCTTTTACCAAGTGACTTACAAAGGATTTTACCAATTACTATATTGATCAATTTGTTTACTCCACAATCAATGCTTGTGGCAACATCAGTCAAGAAATTCAATGATGTATTTAATGGAATAAATATACTGGCAACGGACTTTTTTAGTGCTAAACATGAAAATGCACCTTGAAGAATAAGTACACCTCACCCAGAAATGATCATTTCAATTTCTTTATATTCAATTCAAAAACTATATGATGAACACAGAAGTGTGAAGGAGAATTTGAATCATGGTTTGCATGAAGAATATGGAATACACCATAGATTTCCAGAAAGGTTAACAAACTTTTCTTGAAAGAAGTATACTCAGAATGCTTCTTAGATGGCAGAATGGAAAGACTTTCCCTTGGATACTTTGGACACATGATTGGGAAGAACCAATCCCTGGTAAGAGACACCAAAGAAAGGAACTGCACAGTGGCTGCAACAATGGCTTCAAAAGTAGTAGGGGGAAAGGGTACTATACTGCACCCTGAAAGGCTCACCTCTGCCCCGTGACCCCTCTGTGTGGGAATGTCCAATTGTCTACAGATAGGATCTCCCCATTCACATTGGGTGTGATTTTGTTCTGTGTCTTGGATGCCTGATACCTGATCCCATTGACACCTAATCATCACATGCACACTGCTGCAGATAAGAGCCAGAAACACAGGGACTTCCGATAGATAAACCCCTCAGGACTAACAATGAGAGTAGGGATACCAGGAAGATTAGTGGAGGGGGAAAAAAGGTGGGAATCGATTGCAAGTATCCCACTATAACCCCCTCCCAGGGGGATGAATAATGGAAAAGTGGCTGAGGGGTGATGGAAGATGATGTAAGATTTGAAAATAATAATCTATAAGTTATCAAGGGTTCATGAGGAGGGTGGGTAGTGGAGTGAGGGGGAAGAAATAGAGACCTGCTATCAGGGGCTCAAGAGGGAAGTGAGTGCTTTGAGAAGGATGATGGCGGCATATGTGCAAATGTGCTCGACTGAATGAATGTATGGGTTGTGCTACGAGATGTAAGAGCCCCCAATAAAATAAGGGGGAAAAATAGTAAAGGTTTTAAGGATGGAGTAGGTAGGACTAGGAAACATTTTATTTTGTTGTACATTGGGTTGCCATATAGCAGAGCCAACTCTATCCCACGTAACAACACGAAAAACACAACAAACGAAAGAACATAAAAAACCTACCTGTGGAAAGAATAAAGAGAAAATGGTCTCCTCTGCAAACTGTGAAACAACATGAAAAACCTTGCCATCTGACTGGGTTTTATAGAAAATTAAGAAGTAAGATTCTACATTATTAATTTTTTCTGTAAAATTTTAATTCCAAATGGATTTTTCTTTTTGTTAATTCTTATGGAGAATAAACATTATTACTTTACAAACATTTCAAACATTAAGTTATCTTTATATCTCATTCATTTATAATAGTGTTCTCTGTTATAAATGGTATCTTCAAATATTTTCATGAAAAATGTTTCAGTGAAAATGCTTAACTATCAATGTCATCATACTTAGATGCAAGGGGATTAGAATTATGTTCACATATCTTCAAAGTCCTACCAAATCCAACACGCACATACCTTTTCTGTGGAAAAGACAACCTATCATATGTTTTCAATAATTTTGTTATGGAAAGAAATTTTCACAGAGTCATTGCATTTTTAAATAAATGGAGATCAATGGTAAAAACAAATGAAAGAAATTTTATGAAAAATTTAAAGCTCTGGACAGTAAGAGAGTAGATTTATTCAGAAAGCAAGATAACTGCAATCATTTTATGTCATTCTACTATGTGTAAGCATGCAATCCATCTTGAGACAAAATTTATGAAAGAGATTAGGTTTTTTTACATCCATATTCTAAGTTACTATGAGGAAAATAGAAAAAGAAATTGTGGAAAGGGGGGATTTCGATAAGTTTCTTCCATTAACAGCATTACAGTTTCTGGACTTTTCACTAGATTCTTATAATGAGCTGTAGCATCACAGCTAGGGAAAACATGGCAAACACTATCTATGCAAGATAAAATCCCTAAGAGCATAATATATTGCCCTAAACACACTACAGATGCTAGATTCATGGTCTAGGTTTTGTTTATAGCTGTATCTTATTTAACTAGATTCCTTTACTACTGCTATGCTATTTATGAAAAAAATATTTTCAAGAGAAAATATCCCTCATTGTTATTAGAACAGATATTCTATCCAGTGACCAATCCTGGATAGTGAATAGTCCAGGAATTTGGTTCCACATTCCTCCTTGCCATGGGACAAGTACCAATGAATACAAAATGAGTTGAGTGAATTGCCATCAGCAAAATCGTTTTCTAGCTAGATTCTTACACCAACAGACTGGAAAGCAATAACAGAAACAGAGTTGGCAGTAAACATAAACAACCTAGTAATGGAAAAAGATTGGGCTGTGGTATTTCCACATGTTAAACTAGAGTATATAAGATATAGATTTATTAAAACCACTCTCCTATAAATATCCCCTCACTCTTTCTGCTACTCAACATCTTAACTGAGAATTTAGCAGTGCTTAACGTGCAACTATGAAGCGACACCTGATTATTACATTTAAGAAGCTTAAAGTCTTCCCCAAATTTTGTGGCATATGCCTTAGAGATCAATTCCATTCCATTTAAAAGCAAGCATATGTTGAGTAAATGAGGCAGGGCTACTGGAGACTTCATTAACAAGAGAAGGGAAATTAAATTCTTAGCAGTATTTCTTTTTCATTCACTCACCATTGGCATAGAACTATCGAAAATAAGATTTTAGATGTCACGGAGAACTAAGCAGTTGCATTAAAGATTTTCTAATGAAACTAAACTAGTATATATTGCAATGAACTAGCATCCAATTTGTGTCTCTAAGGAAATTTTTGAAAGAACTTATTTCCACCTCTCCTCAGCATTAATAGTTTTTTTTTTGAGTTTAGCAATAATAGGTAGTTTTGCTCATTAGAATTTCTTCATCCAATGCATCTGGCCTACCAAAAGAGATGAATTTTTCTGGATCCATATGATATAGCTATTTGTCTGGTGTATAAAATTGAGTCATCATTTTCAACGTTTATAAATGCTTTCATTCAGAGTTATCTTGTTCCATTCTACTAGTCAGTACTTTTATAGTAAAATATAGTCTGATTATATTAATGAAAGTAAAATTAGCAATAAATTTAGCTAGAACTAAGTTAATGACATTGAGAGTTAACGTTTATATAATGATTTTAACCAGCTATGAAAACAGCACGTTAACTAAATATTCCATATTATTTAAGATAGAATATATGAACACATCCACATATATCGCTGTTTTTTAACCTCCTCTTTTCTAAGGGAAAAGAAATACAAGGAAGATGAAATATGCATATAAATCCATTAAAATAATATTGCTAGCCTGTAGGATATATAGTGTATGTTTTTGAAACAAATTGAAAATTACATCTACAAGGACTTTCCTAATAGTGCTAACTTTCGAGAGATTTTATCTGCTTCTCTAAAGCTATAAATGTTTGCTTGAAAACGGAAAAACAAAACATAACCATGTAGGTAAATATATATTCTGTCAAGGCTGCCTAAATTTGGAAGGAAACAAAATTTTTCAATGTTTAAAATAAATTACACAAACAGCTTCAATTATCTTGGTATGAAATCCAAAGTGAAGGAATAGTGAAGCTCACTTCTGTTGTCTAGTAATCTGGAGAGCAGGTTATCATTTCAATAACATGGAATTAAGAGCATTCTTTTAAAATATTGGTGGAAAAGCTGATTTATAAACGTTACTATTAAGAATATTACTTATTGAACGTTCATCATATGTAGTTTAGCATATTTTTAAAATGTATTTAATTTCCTTGCTCTCATCACACACCTAAGATATAAATACAGTTGGCTCTTGAGCAGCAAGTGGTCCACTTATGGGTGGATTGCTCAAGTGTTACAAATATAACTTCAATGTCATGGATGTTAATCATCTCAGCAGGAACTCACTATCAACTGTAAACTGTATTTGGATTTATAACTGCACCGGAAGTCAGCACCACCAGCACCCACCTTGTTCAAGGATCAGCCGTAGTGTTTTTTCCTGTATCATAGTCAAGGAAACAGAGGCTCAGAGAAGGTATGTCTCAAGGTTGCAAAACTAGAAAAGGGCTATATTGTTCATCAAATCATGGTCATCTGATTTGAGAACTGCCTTACCTCCAGAATTTTACATCTTCTTCAAATCATTGGTTACCGTTATCCAATTATCTTAAATTTTAAATGGATTGTTAAAAAGATACGTTTAGAAACTAAGAGAGCCCTGTGTCATAGTAACTAAGTATTGCGCTATTAATCAGAAGATTTGTAGTTCAACCTAACAGTCACTCTGAGAGAGGACGATGCAGCACTTTGCGCCCTTTAAGATTACAGACTTAGAAACACCACGAGGCAGTACAGTGCTGTCATGTAGGCTTGTTTGGTATCATTTGTTAGGTTTTTAATCAACTTAAAAACATCAGGTTTGGAGATTTTGTGTGTGATTCAAAATTTCTCCTCTAGGCTACTTTTAAAACTCACTTACTAGGAATCATACTAATTGTCAAAGCATATCATTCACTTAACATGAATCAATTATGTTTCATATAGGACAAATAACTATTGATTCCTTATTTTGTGCAAGGCATTTTGCCAAAAATAAGGAAACAGAATATTGTGAAAATTTTGCTTTCCCTAATATATTTGTTTGGGTAAATGGCTAGACTTAATGAAGATGTTCACAGTATACACCACCTACATTATTTCAAAGCTCTCTGCTTATCCCTAGGGAATTCAAACAGATTTATCTTCTCACAGTTACTTCAAGTACTAAGAGATACATTTCAGTATTAAAATATAAGTAAAGCATAACACCAAAACTTTAATATCACTATATTTAAATTGCTTTTGTGAACCTTGGCCTACTAATAGTTAAAATTGGCTTAGACTACCATTTTCTTTCCCATTGTCGTCTCATGTTTGCAATGTTAAAATAGAAGAAGCAGGAAAAATCTGCCACCACTGTGGTTTTCTTTGGCATGTTACTGTCCCCTCTTCAAATGCTTGCTTTTTAATGTATTTTTCATGCTTTTTAAATAGAAATGTAACTTGCCCTTTTGGGATGAAATTGAATGAAATGAAATGGGGGCGCAATTAAAAGAATGGAACAGAATGAGTTCATTTTAATTGAGTTGCACAGAACATGCATACACACACACACAAGTTCCATGCGTGTGATCGATCCAGTTAATTGTGATGCTGGAGACAAATATTGAAAGTACCATGAGCTGTAGAAGGACATCACCAGAGGGTTATTTCCTGTGTCGATATCACATATGTCTTGTGGGCTTCTGCTGCTACCCATAGCCTTCTGTAAACCAGAGTCTCCCAATTTAGGTTCTGATGCTATTCCCTCCTTCAGCTTTGGATTATAGAATTTATGATCCTTGGGTCATAAATATCGGTGTGCTTCTTGCATATGGATTTAATTGACATCTCATGTAGAAGTTTGCTTTAAGACCGCCGACACTGTTCTATCTGAGAGCTGGACACCGTCTAATTCCCTCACCACACTTTTCTATAGTGCCCGTGTCTTCTTCATTCACTTCCTTTGGGCAGATACTGAGCAAGGCTATGGTATAAGAACTAATTATTCTTCAATTGGAGCTAGAATTAAGTGGTAGCCAAAATTCATTCATGGATCTAAGTGAGTTTTGTTGTTGTTTAATTTGGCTTTGGCTCTCCTTAGAGATCTTGTTAATTTATGGTAGAGCGTCTTATCAATCATCTTCCTGGACCGTGAAGATCTTCCATTAATATTGCCATTGATCAGCCCCTAGTACTAATTTTTACAACACTGATGGGTGAGGGATATTGTACCAGTGTGGGCTAACTCCAATAGCAATAACGGAATTATTCACTTGAATGGAAAACATCCTTTCATGGCTGGATTCTACTTACACACACACAAAAATGGGAGCTGGTTGTCAGGAAAAAATTACAACAATATTCACTGACAATGTCAGTTACCAGTCTTCTGGAATAATGTATGTCTTAATATAACAAGTAGAGCACTGGTGTGGTCACTTTGTGCACATTCATAGAACACAGAGAGAAAACTAACATTCACGGATATCGTATAGTTTGCAAAGGCGGACAATGTGTAATTATTTGTGTGAAAATGAAATACATTTTGTCCATTTAGTTAAACTTTGAGATAATTATTTCCAACTGATTTTTGTCTTGCCATGGTTGGCAACTTTCAGTTACCTTCATAGTAATGATTTGGAAGTGTCATTGACCTGGCAAATCTAAAAGACCTCTCCTAAAGCTAAGATTATATAACACTTCAATTATTATTGCTTCAATGATACGGTTATTTGGATTTGTTGAGTGACACTGTCAGAGATTTTTGTGGGTAGGGGGTCTGAAGCCTTTGGCAATCCCTTGGAACTTATTTCATGATCTTCTGCAAAAGAAGTACCTGAAGTTCGATGCATATTCTCCTCAAGCTTTAATTCTATCTTTGATGATACTCTGTCTGACGCATGCTGAGTCACTAAGTGAGTACATTACCTTGTTCAATCTGAAAGCTACATCTTCCATGTGCTGTAGCAAATAACTGTTAGTAAATGGAGTAGAAATAGGATGGGTAGCCCAGAGTATTCTATTTTTAATGCCCTTTCCCTATACATCAATGTTTTCCTCCACAGAACCCTGCAAGGACGATGATTTCCAATGTGAAACTGGAGAGTGTGTTCCACTGGTGCATCTTTGCGACAGTCATCCACACTGTCAGGATGGCTCAGATGAAGCGCATTGCGGTATGTCTTGTTTTGTTTAGAAAAACAAATTTTTTGTCTCTTTACCATATGTGTTTGGATTCTACAAATGTGAAAGGAAGAAAACAAATATGTGTTTTGGGGGGAGTTTTGTTTGCTTTTTTGGCCACGTGTTTTGCTTTTGTTTGTATTTTGTTGTGACTGAAAATGTAACAGCAGCACATACATCAATTCAGCAGTTCCCACGTGTGCGATTCAGTCATATTGATTGCATTCTTTGAACTGTGCATGCTTCTCAGCCCCCTCTTCTGAGCTGTTCCTTCTCTGTCAACATGCACTCAGTGCCCCTAAATAATCTTTAGGTCGTGGTTTTCCTTTTGATTCCATATAAATGGTTCTCAAAAAAATCATAAGCTCAAGGCAAAACTTTAGTCCAAGTGGATTACTGTTTGATTTTAGGGAGACTTCAGAAAATATTTTTGTTTTAATATTTAAAGACATTCCCAGAACAGTAGTCTCTGAGTTTCATCCACCTCCTATAGCTTCAGTTCATTCATGTTTTAATGTTGTTGAGTATAAATATCTCCCAATTGTTTCTGAACCTTTATCACTACTACAGCATCATAGTGGTTTCTGCTTGATTTTAGGGAAACTTCAGAAAATATTTTTGGTTTAATATTTAAAGACATTCCCAGAACAGTAGTCTCTGAGTTTCATCCACCTCCTATAGCTTCAATTCATTCATAGCTTAATGTTGTTGAGTATAAATAACTCCCAATTGTTTCTGAGCCTTTATCACTACTACAGCAGCATAGTGGTTTAAGAACTGGATTGCTGATTGCAAGGTCAGCCCTTCAAAGCTACCAGCTGCTTCATAAGAGACAGAGGAGACGTTCTGTTCTTGCAAAAGATCTATGGTCTCAGAAAGCCTAGGTAGCCATTCTACTTGGTGCTGTACGGTCCATCTGAACTGTGAGCCAGAACCGACAGTGGTTACATTTTGATTTGGTTCCCACTCTGATTAGGAGAAAGGATAACTCGTCGGCTTCCATTTTCTTTGTTGTTGATTTGTATAAATGTGCCCAGATTTAATAACTGTATTATCATTATCAATTTGGGAGAGAGGCTATCTTTCTCCTGTGGACTGTCTAGTGGGTTGGAAATGCTCACCCAGTTTGTGGGCAGCAGCCCAGTGTGTAGCTATGCTACCAGGGCTCCAAGATAGGACAACGCTCACTCAACTAGAGAAGGAAAAAGCCATGCGGAGAGAAGGGTTCAGAGCATGCCCTCTATGGACACATTGATTACTGTAATCTGGGCATGACAGAGACACCTGCATGCTTGTTTTTTAATGGAATGCATTCTGAACGTATTCAGTTCTTTAGTATCTACTATTCCTTCTGTCATGTTCAGATTTCAGCCTATCCATCATTCAGAGTCCAGGGGTCCTCAAACTTTTTAAACAGGGGGCCAGTTCACTGTCCCTCAAACCTGTTGGAAGGCTGGACTATAGTTTAAAAAAAACTATGAATGAATTCCTAAGCACACTGCACATATCTTACTTTGAAGTATAAAAAAAACAACAAATGGAGCAAAACCACCCGGCGGGCCGGATAAATGTCCTCGGTTGGCTGCATGTGTCCCGGGACCGTAGTTTGAGGATGCCTGCTTCAGACCATTTGATATATGAATGATGGTAACATGTACTATCTCTCATATTTACCTATAAATTAAAAAAAATTACATTATAATTTTTGCTTTTAAGAAAAAATTAAAACCAAGGTTTAAATCTTACTAACTATATGTCAGGTACTGTAACTACCAGTGTGTGCCTTTGAAATCAAACAAACGCATGCCCATTGAGACTGTTCTGACTCATGTCAACCTGATGAGACATAGTAGAACTTCCCCCCAAATTTTTAAAAATTGTAATCTTTACCGAAGTAGATTGACATATCTTTCTCACATGCTATAACTGAGAGTTCCAAAGACCTTTTAACTATTAAATAAGTTCTTCAACCATTTTTAACCACTGTGTGTTAGTCTGGACAGACTAGAGAAAAAAATTCATAGACACTCATGTGTATAAGAAAGAGCTTTATATACAGAGTAATTGTCCATTATGAAAACATCCCAGCCCAGTCCAGATCGAGTCCATAAGTCTGATATTAGCCCATCTGTCTAATACCAATCTATAAATTTCCCTTCAGACTCACACAAGACATTCAATGACATCACATGCAGGAAGATCACAGGCCAGTAGGTGGGGGTCCAGTGGTGTTGTAAGCATCTCAGCACTGGCAGGGGTCGCCTCCACATGGCTCCTCCAGCTCAGGGCACTAGTGTAGTTCCATGAGTCTTGTCAGCTGCAATGTCTTCCAGGAAGTGAGTGTCCCACCGCCAGTGAGCTATTTATCTCCTTAGAGTTCCCACATGATGTTATCAAGTTGTGACCCAATTGACAAGTTAACTCCACTCCTTCACGCGAAAGTCTCAAATTCACAACAGATTATGTAACTACCATACAATGAAATATCATGTCTCCTAGTAGTGTTTTAAATAATCCATATTTAATATTAACTACAATTCAGCAGTGAGGAAACTAAGCCTTGGAAAAATCAAATGACAGAGATCACACACCTACTGAAGGTAAAATTTGTGTTTAAATCCAATTCTGTCTCATAGTAGAAAAAATGTATGCTATGAAATTTCTATTTAGGGTTACACTATGGTGAATGATGATAAGGTGATCTATCATTGCTTACATTTTATCTATTTAATAAAGTAATTTACCTTGGCTTGTTAGGACAGATTCCTACCTAAGCATTAACAACCTTATCATTGTACCCAAAATAGTGTAGGCCATCCTGAAATCCTGCTGATCTATTTGTAGATGCTTAGACACACATGGAGGCTCAACAAGGGTAGGGGAGAGAGTAGGAGAGGACTAATGAATATACAGAGATTTGGCACAGGTTCTTGTGTATTGTAACCAAAATGTGTATGAATTGTTGAGTGTAAGACTGGTGATTTGCTCTATAAATCCTCAGAAAATTCACAATAAAAATGTTTAATAATGTAGAATATAAGAAAAGTGGACACCAAAAAAAGAAATAAGGAATCTAAAGAAATCAGTAAGTTTCTTGAGAATATAAGTAGGAAAAAATGCTTAATGTTATTCTTAATTTTGAGTTGCCCTCTTTATGAGACTAAGTTTAGTACATCTTCTTAAAGATAACCCTATATATATTTCATGTTCATGTGCTGCATTGGTATGAAATCAGCTTGCTTTTCCCCTTGACACAGTTATATAAAGTATCAAATCTAAGTTGAGCAAATTTTTATTTCTCAATGTAGTCTTTCCCACATGTCCTTAAGAGAATACTACAAACAATTTTCTAAATTCTAAATATTTAGAAAAGTGCACATTTAGTTTAGAGGCCATCCTTTACTCATAAACTTTGCCTGAATGCTAAATGTGTGTGATCTAATCTCTACAGTGCGTCTTTTCAACGGCACAACGAGAAACATAGGCTTGGTGCAGTTCAGAATCCAGAGCATATGGTATACAGCTTGTGCTGAGAATTGGACCTCCCAGATTTCAAATGATGTTTGCCAACTCCTGGGATTAGGGTAAGTAATTTTTTTATTTAAAAGATTCTCTAGCTTTAAGATTGATACCAACTTGGATGCATCGAGAAATTTAAAATTCATAAAAACAATGAATTTATAAAATATGCATGAAAGAAAAAAATGTGAGTAGACCTATGAGAAAATCACCACTATTAAGAAAGCTGATACACCCCTGAGGAACAGTAATGGGGGTAGCGACATCATGGAGTTAGAGGGATAGTAGGGGAGAGGAAGGGGGTTAAAAGGGGAATTCATCTCAAGGTTGGATATATAGCACCCTTGGGCCTAAAGGGGATGAATAACAGAAAGGTGGGTGAAGGGAGACAACAGACAGTGTAAGATGTGAAGTAATAATAACAATACATAATTAATCAAGGATTTAGGAGGGGGAGGGGCAGGAGGGGAAAAGAGAGGAGCTTATTATACCAAGGCTCAAGTAGAGAATGTTTTGGAAATGATGATGACAATATATGTACAAATATGCTTGGTTCAATTGATGCATGGCATGTTATAAGAGCTGTAAGAGCCGCCAATGAGATGATTTTTCAAATTATTTGAAGTATTATACAATCTAATATTGAATTATTTAAACATTATATTAAATATAATTTTTGATCTGTTTTATGGACCTGCTTACACATGTGCACCTAGCCTATTAGTAAAATGTTAAAATGTTTTCTACAGATGACTTGTTGATACAGCACATCAAAATCACACCATAACCATTGCAGTTCTTACAGGCTATTCCATATTACTAAACATCCAGGTCGTTAGAAATAAGAAGCTTACCACTAAATGTGATTCCTCCATAAGCAGCACAGCCCTCTGAACAGAGCCTAAACCCACGGTAGAACATGGAAAGCAGATGCTATTTCCTCCTGAAAGAAATGCCCTAGGAGAGTCAGGTTCCCCCTGGATCAAAGCTCTCCGGGTGGAGAAGAAGACCGAGTTCTACCTGTGTCTTGCTTTGCACCATCAATGGGAGATGGTAAGGGGACACTCGCTCTGTGTCCTTGAGGACATGTTAGTGGAGAGAGAGAGAGTGCTGTCTTATTCTTGGTTCTACATGATATTTGCATGGGGGAATTGAAATCTTTGTCAAATCCTCCTCATCAGATGGACCGAGCAAGGCAAGTGCACATGCTAGACTTATTCGCCCCCAGTACCTCAGCTGAGAGACCTGGTGGTGCCTCACCAGACATTTATGTACCCCAAATATCAAGTGATTACGTCTAAGTGACTCACTGCACAAAGCAAGGTGTCATTTCCCAGTTTGACAACCAAAGGAGGGAGAGGTTCAGACCCCTTGGCAACAAGTCCGGGCCTGTGCCACTTTAATTTGCTGACATTTAGGCAAACCAATAGGTTTGTGGAGATGTTTGTGGCTGGGATTATGGTTCATTTCTCAAATAAGGGCAAGAGCAGGAATGCCAAAGAAATGTACTGTCTCCTCACATCCCTCTTTTAAAAGAGATGTATTGCTTCCTTTTATGGCTCTGTAATAATAGATCTAACTCATCACAACTTTGCTTCAGAAAATATACTTTTGCTACACATTTTCAACCTGTTCATTATAATTCTTTCAGAAAAACTGTAGAAAAACAAAAACTAAAGTTACTGCCATTTATTCAATTAGGACACATTAAACCTGTTACTGTAGGTTTCTGAGGCTGCAAATCTTTACAATAGCAGAAAATCTCATTTATTTCCCAAGGAGCTGCTGGTGAGTTCTGACTGTTGACCTTGTGGATAGTAGCCCAGCACATCACCCTTACATCGCAGGGCTCCTTCAGTAGGAAAAAAATAAGCAAAATTTAAAGCCTTTCCCAAGAAAAGTAATCCAAGTGATAATGTCTTATTAACGACTCTGCCAAAGTATATTTTCTTTCCAAACTGTCACAGTATGCGACTCCAACTGTACAAGGTCACTATTTTAAAATCTACCCTTTAGTCTTACAAGCAGTTAGTAAAATCAAAGGTCTTTGAGATTAAGGACCATGTTTACTTTTTACATTTTTGCATTAAAAACATCTAGAATTATTCTTTTCTTAATAAAACAGAGACTAAATAAATATTCGTTGAAGCAATGAATTATTCATTAAATATGTATATATACATAGAAATAGACATGCTTAGATATATGCCAAAAGGTGTCCAATTATAGAATATTATTATATATTTTCTGTCTTGAACTGGAAGCTAATTGTTAAGATTAATTATAAAAGATTATATGAAGTTATAAAGAAAATCATTTTAAGAACACACGAACATATTCCCTTGGCATTTGGTAATTCTCTCATGTGTCTATTCATAATTCATCAAAATCAAAGTCAATTGGTTTCCCTTTAAATAGCCTTAATTTTTAAAGCAACCAATAGTTCAAATCATACACATCTTCAAAATTTGTTTCAAAGTTATTTTCTTATAACCTAATATATATTTCCAATAGAAACAATATTGCACACAATAGTTAAGCTTCTAAAACAGTCTGTAAAAGTTAGTTAAATTCTAGTGAACAAGAGAATTGCTGTATAATATTGTTATTATCATCTGATTCATCGTGACCGTAGTGACCCACAGGACAGGGTAAAACTCTTCTATAGGCCTTCTGAGACTGTAAAACTTTACAGAAGCAGGTAGCTGTATCTTTTTCCCATGGAAGAGCTGGTTAGTTTGCACTGCCTACCCTGTGCTTAGCAACCTAACCATTAATCCACTACAGTAGATTGGATTTGGTCCCTTCATAGATCCTAAACATCACTTATAGATATTTTATCATAGGAAAATGTTGTCAAACTTGAACATAGCTTAAGAATGCTTCCATAACCTCTTGCAATTTTGTTGCAAGTTCTATATCTCCTATCACCAAACATGCTGAGCTTCCAGAAGAGGAATTCTACTGGTACAAGCTCTTAACTCAACCTAACCTCATTAAGAAAGAAACTTTTTATGAATAGCAAAGAGAGGAAGTAGATTTTATTAACATTATGTAAATAACTATTATGTGTATCTCTAAGAAACTTTCTGCTCTGTAAGAAGAGGTACTGGGCAGAGCGTAGCTTTTGTAGGATACATTTTCCCTGCTAGGCGAGAATAGAGCAACTCTGTCTGAGTTAGTGTGACCAGTGGCATCTCCTGAGAAGGTTCTCTCTGGCCACAGTGAATTTTTTCATAAATGCATTTTCTCTTGAACCTTATTTTTTCTATTTTTATGGCCTATTTAAGAGAACATCACGCTACTGTGAAATTTTGTTTCCTGCTCCAGAAAAATGCCACAGACTGTTGTGCTGTTGAACACAGCTTCCAACGACAGCCCTCTGGGAAAAGCTCAAGTACATAAGTCATTTTCCCATTTAAAAAAAAGGTGAAATGTTTAATAACAAAAGTTTTCCTGAATAGATGAAAATGTTGACAAAATTCATGTATTTGGACTTGAAGACCAATGATGGACTATTGAAGATATGGGGAAGTTATCTGGACTATCTTGGAGCTCCGTTCCGAGAATTTTAATCCTAGGAAGATTTGAGAACAAGAAGGATCACTGCGAAGTTTGTTCCTTGGATTCTGACTGACCAGGAAAAGAGCTTCAAGTGTAAACATGCCATCATTTGAAAGAACAACTCTGAAGCAACCCAAACTTTCCCCCCAGTATTATTACTGGTGAGGAGGCATGGTACCATTCTTAAGACCGTGAAAGCAAAATCAATCAAGCCAGTGGCACCATTGTCACCTCGCCCCCCAAAAGCTGGACAAGTGAAATCAAACATCAAGACAACGCTCCTTTGTTTTTTTGATGTGAGGGGACAGTGCATTTGGAGTTTGTTCCAGCAGGTCAGACTCTTAATCAAGCTTTATATTTAGAGGTTTTGAAAAGATTGCATGACAGTGCATCACTAAAACAGAGCTGATTTGTGGCACACAATGGACTGGCATTGCCAACACAAAAAAAATGCAACTGCTCAATGCAACCCTCTGTTGTGCCAGTTTTGGGCAACAAACAGCATGCCTCTCTTGCCCCACACACCTTACTCTGCTGACCTCATTCTGTGGGACACCAATCCACAAAGTCCTCCTCCATCTCACAAAACACACACTATGATGCCAACTGCAGGAGGAAAGCCAAATCAGTGAGCTTGTAAGCATCTCAGCACTGGCAGGGGTCTCCACATGGCTGCTCCAGCACCCAGGGCTGCATCAGGGTAGGTCCATGTGGCTTCTCCTCAGGGATGTCTTGCAGGAAGAGAACCTTGTCAGCTGAAGAAGGGAACTGGCTAAGGGAGTTGCACCTTAGTCCAACCATCACAAAGCAAGAGACCGCCCTCCAATTAAACCCACGTGTGTTTATCAGCCAGTTTGGCATGATAAACTAACTACCTCACCTAGGCATGTAAATATATGCCAAAATGTATCCAATTTTAGACTATCATGTATTTTCTGTCTTGAACTGGAAACTAATTATATATATATACACACACACACACACACACACACATTGTAGTTTTTCTAGTAAAAAACACTTTTGATATGGGAGTTTTTGAGACATGAAGGGTGTGAGAGATGGATGAATTGTAGACGTCAAGATGTAACTTGATGCAGAGTCAGAAAACCACTGAAACTGACCATTATTTATTTATTACAACTTCAAGTAAAGTACTCTGTGAGTGACATTGATTCCAGGTGGTTGATCTAAATTCAAGAGTAGGTTTGTGAACGTGCCACCCTCCAAAGTCCTTTCTTCCATAGGAAAGTTCTTAATGGGTCGGAAGGAGCCCCAGTGGCCCAGCACTTACTAGTTGGGCTGCTAGTCCCCCCAGCTGAGGTTCCAACCATCCGCCGTTTCCTACTAGAGAAAGATGGGGATTTTTATTCCCTGGAAGAGTGACCGTCTGGAAACTCACTGGGGAAGTTCCCCTGCCCTATCAGATCACTGTGAGTCAGAATTGACTCAATGGTAGTGAATTAAGTGGGATTTTTGTTTGTTTTGTTTTTACTAAGGCTGAGGGGCTATATGGCTCTATGGTAAATTGCTGATGTATCTTCATTTCCACATGAAACATCCTCAGTGATTTCCACTGTGTAAGGAGCGTTGTTTCAATTCACCATCTTGCTAAGCATTGTTGTATGATTAAAAACTTACTGTGATTTTTTCCCCATTGTGGTTTGTGAACTTTCACTATTTTACCCCCTGGAGGAATATACAGAATCTCGAGGAGTCTTTTAACAAAATTAAATGATTAACATCTAACAGGCAGAACGTTTTGGATGAATTTGAATGAAACATGTTTTATTTTAGAATAGTGATGATTTTTACAGTTTCATGAGAGGCCATTTTATCAAGGAAGCACATTTTTGTATTACCTTTCTTCAGTTGCTAATATGAACATATTATTTTCATGACTTCCTAACCAGAAATTAAGCATTAGCAGTGGTATTGTGTTGGTTCCATGAACTTATAAGACATCCTTTTATTTTAAAGGCTTATGTGTTTGAGTAGACACATAAATCGATCATTATAATATAATGTGATAAATACAGTGCACCCTGGGAAGAATCTAACTCAATTTGAGTATGTCAAGCAGGGCTTTCTAGAGAATAGACCGAGCTGATTAGATGATTGTCTTTACATATAACTTGTACTATTTGTTTACATGTTTTAGGATTTATTGTTTTTGTTATCCAGAGAACACAATGGGAAAAACTTTATTTTTCCAGTTCACTGAACTCATTTCCTATGAATTACAGTACTTTCAGCTCAGACAAGGACAAAGAACTAGAATTTTCAGTATGTAAAGCAAGCAGTACATCCCATTTCCTCTTTTAGGTGAAGGTCAGACACATGCGTTCTCCATAAATGAGTCAAGTAACCTCTGAAAAGGCTTTCATCATTGGGTCTCTGCTTATTAAATAGTCTCCGTAGTGCTCTGATAATTGGAAGAAAGTTGTAGCCTTAATGAGAATATGTCTAGGCTGGTACCGGGTAACTGTAAGAAAACTTAGCAACTTTAAAATGATGTGTTTAGTACAGTGGAAAGTAATTTAGGACTCAATTTATTTAAAAAGCACTGTAGTTTCTCAAGATTATTTATGCAGATAGAGTATAAAATGTAATTCCCCACAGATACTAGTAAATCATATAAGGTAGATTTCATCAGCCTTTGCTTTTTTAAATTAAATATTTTTATTCCCTTCCATTTAGAGCATGCATAAATAAAAAGTACTTTGAATAACATTTTCATGTGTCTGATCAAAGTATGAAATAGAACGTTTTAGCCTGATCCAAGAATAAGTGTTTAAAAAAAAAACAACCTTAAAATGGGGTTATTGAAACGGCATTTCCTAGGAAAGAATGCTATAATGTTTCTAATTCACTATATGAACTATAAAAGTTGATTTGCCTTTCTAATCCATTTAAAAATAGTAGAAATCATCAGCTCTATCAAACTCTTAAGAATTTAAAAAGTATTATTGAAATATCTTCCAAGTATGCCAGTCATTTGTGTGCCTGGAAGATATTGATTATTTACTTTCAAATAACAGGAACATCACTATGTTGAACATATTATTTTAAACCCAAGGAAGACAAGGAATTGCCAACATTTTCTCCCATTTCTGTATCATCTTGAAATTGCTGGGGGTGGTATTTTTAAACAAATCATTCAGATAAAGAGAGAGTAATGATTGTAAGTACAAGTGCACATCCACAATGCGAACACTAGCTCCTGGGCCTATAAGACTGAGACCAGAATCTGTGCTGCTAAATGAAGAAACAAGAAGACAAATATATGTAAGTGCCTTTGTTCTTGTCCATATTTTCTGGAAATCTTCCTATGGGGAGAATACCTTAACTTATTACAACTCAGAACACAGAACAATAACAAAATCAGTTATGGAAATTAGCAAAAATGCAAAACACTACTAACTCTGGCTTGAAATAGCTTCTTTCTATTTGCTAAATTGGCATGTTGTTGTTAGGTGCTGTTTAAACACTTCCAGCATGCCAACCCTGTGTACAAGAGAATGAAACACTGTCCCATTCTGCACCACTCTCTTAACTCTTGTTATGTCTGAGAATGATTAAATAATAGTTTCTGATATTTTGAATTTTAATTTAGCCTTAGCTATGTTTCCAGAAATTTACACCTAAGTAAAAGTCGTGTGCAATGGGGTGCAAAATATTACACATGACATAACTGACCTGGTTAAAGAGCCCATCACTTATATAGCACACAAGCTATTGATACGATGTGTTTTCTGTTTATAAATATTTTTCAATGTATTGATTAAAATAAATAACTAACAAATAATTAAGACCCACTACCATCAAGTTGATGCCCACTCATAGCAATTCTATAGGACTCAATAAACCTGCACCTGTGGAGTCCCAAGAATACTAATAGAAAGTTTCATCTTTCTCCTGTGGCGTGGCTGATGGTTTCCAACTCCTGACATGCAGTTGACAATCCAATGCTCAATCCACTATGCCACCATAGAACCTCTAATAATTGAAAGTTATTCTTTGGTAGGTTTATAGCTAAAAATTGTCTACCTCACCTTTCAAAAGATAAAACAACATGCACACAAATACCTCTATTGAATTCACCTGACTCTTAGTGACACTATGACAGAAATTTTGTAGGGAAGAAATTAATTTCTATTATAATTACAGATCTGAATATGTGAGAAATTAAGTACACTGAAAAATATTTGAGAACATATTCAAAATAATACTATATGGTCACACACGTACACACATTAAAGAGTTGAATAAGACATACTTTTGTATTTGTTTTTGGCTGTTACTATTGTGAGTCAAGGTGGCTTAGTCCACCCGTTGGACTGCTAACCAGGAGGTGAGCTGCTGAAAACCACCAATTGCTCCTCGGGGAAAGATGGAGCTTTCTACTCCCGTAAAATGTCACAGCCTTAGAAACACACAGGAAGTTCCATTCTGTCCGATAGAGTTGCTGTGAGTCACAATGACCCAGAGAAAGTGAGTTTCTTTTTTTGGTTAGTCACCTATATCTTTAATGGAAGAAAATACTAAATTTCAATCAGTTGTCAATAGAAATAAAGATATATATATATTTAAAGTATTCAACTATACATCCATTTTATGCAACTAGGACCTGTAGCGGACCCAAGCTAAGATGTTAATGACATTGACAAAGTTGAAGGCCTATGATATGTTAAAGAAAGAGCCCCCTTTGTTTCTGATAGTGCAAGACTTCCATATCAAAGAACATGGGGATTCTTTGCACACCTGCCTCTGTAGGGAATATGGACTTGT
Source organism: Tenrec ecaudatus (assembly GCF_050624435.1). Classification (NCBI taxonomy): domain Eukaryota; kingdom Metazoa; phylum Chordata; class Mammalia; order Afrosoricida; family Tenrecidae; genus Tenrec; species Tenrec ecaudatus. Next base: position 241,388,460 of record NC_134531.1, read on the forward strand.
ACACAATCTCTCCATTCTTTGGTAGTATTGAATCAACACAACTGAACAAACATACCAAACTTTCTCTATTCCAACCAGACTTAAATATGCTATTGTGAGCCATCTTTGATTTAATACAAAGGATACTTTCGCTGTTCTTTCTCACACCTGGAGTATATCAATTACTTTGGAACTTTTTTATAATAATCCAGATCAAAGCTGATCAAATAACCAGAGAAGCTGGTTTACACGAAGAGTGTGGTATTGAGATTGGAGGAGGGCTTATTGACAGCATGCGATATGAAGATTTCATAATTTGGCTTGCTGAAAGTGATGCAGACATAAAACAATGACGATGTAAAGCAATGACTCCAACCTTAATCATGGATGAAAATTTAGTACAAAGAAAACCAAAATCATCACAACTGCACCAATAAGTAACATCAAAATAAAAGGAGGAAAGTGTGAAATGGTCAAGGAATTAATCTTAATTGGATCTGCAATGAGTGTCTATAGAAACAGTAGTCAGATCAAAAGATGCATTTATGTTGGCTAAAACTGCTGCACAAGACCTCTTTGAATGTGGAAACCAAGGTTGTTACTTTTCGGAGTCAGGTCCACCTGACCCCAGCCATGGCATTTTCAATTGCGTTGGATGCACGAGAATATTGGATATGACATAAGGAAAATCTAAGAAGAATAAATGAATTTGAAATCCGATGCTAGACATGGACATTGAAAGTACTATGGATTGCCAAAAGAACAAACAAATCTGTCATGGAAGAAGTACAACCAGAATCCTCCTTAGAGGCAAGAATGTCTAGACTTAGTCTCACATTGAAGATGTCATCAGGGAAGACCAGTCCTTGGAGAAGGGCGCCGTGATTGGTAAGGTAATAATAGAGCTGCCATAATGGGCTCAGACAGAAGAACAGCTGTGAGGATGGGTCAGAACAGAGCGGTGTTTCCTTTGGTTGTACTCAAGCTCGTTGTGAGTTTGAACCAACTTGACAACCCCGAACAACATCAGATTAAAACAAAAAGACAGAGTTTAAAATGCTGTTTCAGAAGGATATTATTAAAATAGTATTAAATAAGTAAAATATTTGGCTAGGTTTGTACCATCACATCAACTACCACCTATGCACTGAGCAAAATCTGGCATTTCTCCTTTAGAGAAGGCATTTCTGATAAGTATTTAAAAACATATTACAGATAAAAGAGTCTTTTACCTAACTGTAATTTTATTTGCACTGACATAATCAAGGAAGAACTTCATTGTCCCTAACTCATATTTTCACTTACTCTTTAACATGTTTATGTGACAAGGGAATTATTGCTAATATATATATGGAGAAAGGTATAAAAATTAGTGATTTGGTACAATTCAGTAGCACCTACCAATTTTCTGTGTATGTAGACATTTAGTCTGTAACATAAAAACAACAAGAGTATTTACCCCTAATGGCTACATTCTTTATCATTTATTTAGAACTTTTTACTAAGAGAAGAACTCCCATATTCTAAATTCAAACCAGATAAGGTTAGAAGAACGCATTAGCTCTGTAAAATGAATAACTAAATATTCAATTTTCTACTTATTTTCTAATGTGTACTTACATCTCTTCATACTAGAATTACCATTGTATATGCCAACAAACCCAGTATAAGATTAAACAAAATTGATATCAAATAAATAGAATAATCATTCTTCCTTCTAGCTTTTCTATTTTCTTTTCTCTTATCCCATTTTGTATTTTCTTTCTTCTCTGTTTGTATCTTCCTCACTTTCTTAACCTCTTCCTTCCTTCTCTTAACTTCTATACCGTCTCTCTTCTTTTAAAAATAAAGAAACTGAGGTGACGTGTAGAAAAGAGGATAAGCAGTGATCTTAATAAACTTCTCTCCGAAAGTATGAGGCATTGGCGATTTGGTGGCTGAATTCTGGCTCTTCGTGCAGGAGCACCGCGCTCAACCCCCAGCAAGTGCTGCTCATGCCCAGGCAGCCCCGCAGCTACCTGTCTGTGCTGGACTGGAGGGAAACGTATGCTGATGCCAATCGGGGTGCAGCGGCACTGCCAGACTCAGACAGACTAGGAAAAGAAAGCCTTGCCGAATCTTTATGAAAGTCAGCAAGAAAAACATATGAATCACAATGGCCTGATCCCACAACAAATAATGGGGATGGCGCAGGACCAAGCACCCTCATTAGGACCATGGCCTAATTGACAACAGCTAACGACATGTGCAAATGAGGCCAAAGCCAATAAGCAGTCAAATCCATAAACAGAAAAATGTAACTACAAACGTTTGTTTCTTGAATTCCCAGAAATTCACACAGATAAATCATAAAATACCACATAACATTCATTTTGAGGTGGAATAGTGCTAACAGTTACATCATTAAGACAGATCGTTCTCCTAAATTTTTTTTTTGAGGACTGATAGATTCTTTTATTAGCAGTCAATACACTTCACACTTCAGTAGGAAAATAAATGTTCCTTCCCTGAACAAGTAACTGGAAATGACTCAGAACCTTAGTTAAGGGGGGTGTGCCCTTGGTGTGAAGCACACCTTAGAAACCAGAACATTAGTTTGCTGGGATATCTTTAAGGTACGATGGGGAAAAGTTATCTATCAATATTCCTCATAGTCACCAAGTTCCCTGAAATTAAAACGGAAAATAAAGCTATTTATGTCGAGTGTTTGATGACTCACAATATACCTCTATCTACATTTTATGGCTCCTTAGTTTTTAAAAGGTGCGCAATAGAAATCCAAACCTCATCTTTAAGATCATGAGTGTGCAATGAAGTGGGTACTTTTTCACCATGAGCGCGTCATGACTGCACAGTAGTTCAGGCCACACGGCTCTCTCACAGGGGGATGTGCTGGGAGCCCTCTTGCTCCCAGCACGCCTCACAGTAAGGCTCTCTGGCCCATAGGAAGTGGGTGTGCTGCGCTGGTCACAAAAATCCCCCGGCAGCATTCTTTGTTCTTCTGGTAGAAATTGCCATTTCATACTTTTTCTTTTATGAACACCAGGTATAGACAGAATCTTTCCAATCTCATTTTTCCACTGGACAATTAGTAAGTGATCGTAGCTTGTAGGGATCATCTGGGTATGATTGGTGGGAAGGGACAATGCCCTGCTGAAGCCACACCCCTTCCCTTTCTTTCCACTGTTCTCACCATCAAGTCAAAGCAGGAATAGAGTGCACTTGAGAAATTTCAATATTGAATATTATTGTAAGCTTAAGCTTCGTCGGACCCAGAGAGCTTTATGGAAGTCAGAAGACTCAGCATGTTACTTCCATGCAAGCCAGTCTAGCAGATTACTACTTGTATTCAAAGGCCCATCTTCTAAAGGGTCCGAGTTGTCTAGATGGTCTGTTTAATACAGATAAGCAGTAATTGCATGACTCTCATTTAAGCTCCATGAAAGTCATGTAGCTGTGGTATATCGAGGACGGCAATCATAGCCTCCCGTTTGTTCAAAACAGACACGCACACGCGCACACACACACACACACACACTGCTGACAATGCTGGACACCTAAATACTTTTCTAACTGAATTGTAATGAAAAAGTATCTTAACATTAAAATATATTTTTTAAACTTCAATATTGAAACTTCCACGTTGCTCCTTTCTCCATGGGAGGAAGAAATAGTAAATTACTTTGGGGCAAGGGGGACTGAAAACAGAAATAAAACGGAGAAGTCATCCTGTTATTACATAGCTTGAAGAGAACGTTCCAATAGCATTCTTTTGTAACAAATGGAAACAAATGATACAGCCAGTAATAGGTACCGATTAAAATAAATTCATGTCTAATGGGGGGCGGGGAGGGGGGAGCTAAACATCAATGAAAACCATTTAAAATAATAAAAGAACCGCCAACACCGGGTTTTAAAAGCGGGATCCTCTCACTGTTTGGATGCAACTAAATGTAGGCCGTTTCTCTACATGTGTTGAATAAAAATGAATAGGGCTTTTTTGGTAAAAGAAGAGGAAGGATCACCGCCTTAAAAACCCTCCAAATTGTTTGGCCAACACACCTGAACACTGGCCTGAGTGATCAAAGGAGAAGTGAGATGGAACCGGACTTCATTCTTCTGTGATAGGCAGGCTGACTTCATACACAAGTCATGCTCGCGTGGATGGCGGTGGGCAGCATGGAGGAGTGAAAGACAGGGACCAGACCCAAAAGGAACCTTACTACATCCCCACAGGCTGCAGCTCCGTCTGCAGAGCCCGTGACCCATGGGTACGTTTCTCCTTTCCCGGAAAAGAGCACAACATCAAGTTCCTGTCGTGATCTTACAGTTTTTAAGCAACCACAAGGAACAGAAACACGACAGCAAGTCTTCAAAAAGACTCCTTCCCGAGGGCACTGAGGTGTGTGTATGTGTGTGTGTGTGTGGGGGGGGGGCACGAATGCCAGGCCAGAACATTTGTGCTTACACCGCTCACAGATTTTATCAACAGGCCTGAATTTGTCCACCTGGAGCACGTTTATACACTATGTCGACGCCGAGGACAGAGCTTTATATTTGAAAACCTCAAAAGCACAACCCCCTTCCTAGACTATGGCAGTTCTCAATCTGCCATCAGCTATCTTGTTTTTTATTTCTTCTTTAAGTGCCGGCACGTGGCCATTCATCAGAAAGACCACGGAGTGAGAGCCACCGGAAGTCACAGCAGACAGAGGATTGTTTACAGAAAAGGCAACTATTCACAGAAAACTGAGTGATTCCCCTTGGGTGGGCCTGACTGCTCGGGTGTAGCTTCAGCAGAACAAGATCTGCCCCTGGTCCCCTGGTCCGGAGACCAGGACTCAGCGTTTATTCCTGGCGCTTCGCGCCCCGGGCGGCATCGCAGCACCATGTTGTGCTGGGCGGTGAGCAGCTCCAGCTGGAGGCTGGCCCCGGCCATGGGGGCGCTGGGCTCTCGGCAGAAGCACAGCCTGCCCGACCTGCCGTACGATTACGGCGCCCTGGAGCCCCACATTAACGCCCAGATCATGCAGCGACACCACAGCAAACACCACGCCGCGTATACGAACAACCTGAACGTCACCGAGGAGAAGTATAACGAGGCTCTGGCAAAGGGTGATGTTACAACTCAGGTAGCTCTCCAGCCTGCACTGAAGTTCAATGATGGAGGTCATATCAACCATACCATTTTCTGGACCAACCTGAGCCCCAATGGTGGTGGAGAACCCAAAGGGCAGTTGCGGGAGGCGATCAAGCACGACTTTGGGTCCTTCGACAAGTTTAAGGAGAAGCTGACGGCCGTATCTGTTGGTGTTCAGGGTTCCGGCTGGGGTTGGCTTGGTTTCAATAAGGAGTGGGGACGCTTACAGATTGCTGCTTGTGCTAACCAGGACCCCCTGCAAGGAACAACAGGTCTTATTCCATTGCTGGGAATTGATGTGTGGGAGCATGCGTACTACCTGCAGTATAAAAACGTCAGACCTGATTATCTAAAAGCAATTTGGAATGTAATCAACTGGGAGAATGTAACTGAAAGATACATGGCTTGTAAAAAATAAGACCTCTCTCTGATACTGAGCCGATTAAGCTCTATGTGGCAATTTTGTACTATAGAGAACTGCACTTACGTTAAAGCTGCTGCTTTATTGTAGCATTTCGTAAATGTTGCATAGCCAAGTATTTGATAAGTAGAACTTAATGCTATGAACATTTTATTTTTTTTTTGAAATTTTGTTTTGGGAAATTGTGAAAGTATGGGATGCTTTGTATGATGTCATCTTTCGATTGCACACACTTCAGAGAGCTACAGTGGCCCGGGCAGTGACAAGTGTCAGCATGAAAGGCGTCCTGTCCCCTCTCCCTGGATAGAGTGGACCAGGGGGGGATCTTGTTCTCCTAAATTTTTAATGAAATTTATCATATATGCTCTTTCAAGTAATAATTCATAGAAAAAAACCAGGAATGTTCCTGTAAAAATGCAAGGCATATGACTCTGAAAAAAAAATAAAGCCCAAGGAGAAGATAACGTCAAAGGACCAATGAGGAAAAGGAATACCACAAGGAGCCTTAGCCAGGTCCGAGAATGTAAGCCCTTTATGATCTAGCTTACATAAAACTCGGAATGCCTGGTAACTGAAGCGATGTCTGTCTGCCTGTCAACCAACCTTCCCTAAGTGTCAGTCTGATTTTTAGTTGGAGATGCCAAGGGTCTGTTAGATCTGTAAGATCGTTGGGAACATTCGTTATCAAAGATTTTTGTTCTTAATATTAGAGTTTTCACAAAGGAAGAAATCGGGTTATGATAACTGTTCTATGGCTTTCTTTCACCCATTATAAGGGCTGGGGACAGAACATCTAAAAATAACTTTACGTATCTGTTCATTAAAAGCGATCATAGCCCTAGGGAAGTGGTAGATGTCTTCTTACCAAAGTGATCATGAATAAGCAATAGTAATTTAAATATGCCTGCTCTAAAAGAAGTGTTTACCTAATTCCTGAATGCCTGACTCTCTTCATGAAGCTTTTGCCATCCCCCCCTCAAATCCCTATCCTCCAATAACCTTCTCCTTATTAAAATAGCTACCTGCCTTTCTACCCTGCCAAAACAATCCCCTTCTCCCCTCCTCCCCCACCCCCAATCTGAAAAGCAGGTCCATCGTTCTTCAAAAGCCTTTCAGGCTAATACCACCCGGCTCTGGTCACTCCTTAAACCTTTTGGGGTGTCCAAGGAGCTACCACGACTGATTGCAGCATTGGAGCATACGTTTTTTATCCTCCTCCTTCTTTTAATATACTTTAACATGTCCAGAAGCTTGAAACAGCCTTACCTAAGCTCTTGCTTCAGGAAAGAATTCTTATCACAGCAAAGGCAGTCTGAGCAACCAGACAAAGGAGAAGAAACCTAAGCAGAGTGTGAGAAAGAGAGGCAGGAGATTGAATGGCATGCAAGTATCCTTGGGATATCTTCTTTTCTCTCCCCAGAATTCATCTGTAAGTATCTTTCTATACGCTATATACAACTCCAAAAACTAATAATGCTCACATCGATAAGCTTTTTTTCTCACATGGAGTAATGTTTCCCTGAAATCGGCGGAACCCTTTGTGGGTGCTCCCCCATAAATTAGCAATAGGTATTTAGACATAGGTCTCCTGCAGGTCTTAGTGTGTCAGCAAGGTGTGTACAGTGTTTCTCTGAGATACCAAATTTCTACACAGATATGAAAATATTTAATGGAGTTAACTGCATTTGCAGATCTGGTGTATGTTCAGTATTTTAGAAGTACAAACTAATTGTAATCTCTACACACACGCTCCACGCACATTAACCACTGATTCTCTTGCAAGGAAAAGAAACTTGGATATAGAAGTTTTAGTTGAATGCTTTAGTTGCAGAACTTATATATAACATAACCCTCCTTAACAATTCCGCCTTTCAGTCATTCAGAGATTTTGTCTTTCAAAACCAAATAGTGAAAAAATAGAATTTCTAACTGTTTTTGGCCAAGAACATTTCTAAAACGTTTAATCCATTGCCTCCCTCATTTCTCAAAATAAGCAACAGTTTGTTGTACACTTTCTCCTGCTTTACAGTCTGTTTATATGTGAACACCGATTGGAATAAACCGTGTTCAGTCGGTAAAAGAGGACGAGTTTGACTTGACAGCACATGAAATGCAGATAGCCCGTCTCAAATTAAATTTCAGACTCTTGCTTCCAGCACTTGGAAATGTTTGTATAAACTGCTGGTCTCTTTTTTCTCCCCCTAGGTTTCAGATATGAGTGTTTACTGCAGAAATTTAAATATTTAAGAACTTCACAGTGTATTTCCAAAACAGTATTTTGTCGAGTTGTTTGAAGTAATACAAACCAGCATAAGGACAGAGCTAACTGCATTCTGTTTTATCTGGTTTTTTTTTGGTAATATTCTGTTTTTTCATGCTAACATTGAGACTGAAAGTGTAGACAAGACAATCTCAGAAAATAAGCTACATTGTTTCTCTTTTCTTAATGTGTGCGATGGTGAGGTACCCTGGAGTGGGTTTCAAAGCACAGAGAGCCTGTGTATCAAAGAACGAAACCCCATCCTGTCTGAGCCATCAACACGAATGTCCCCTTATGTTTGAACTCATTGCTGCAGCCACTGGGTCAGTCCATCTCCTCCAGTGTCTTCCTCCATTTCACTGCCCCAGTACATTATCAAGCATGGTGTTCTTCTCCAGGGCTCGTCTCTCCTGATAACATGTCCAATGTACATGAAAAAAAACATGGACATCGTTAGCTTCTAGGAGGGTTGTGGTTGTACTTCTTCCAAGTCAGACTTGTTTCTTCTTTTGGCAACTCGTGGTGCTTTCGATATTATTTTTAGCACCGTAACTCATATGTATCCATTCGCAGATTTTCCTTATTCTAGGTCCAATTTTCCCATGCATATGAGGCAATTGAAAATGCCATGACTTGGGTCAGGCACATCTTAATCTTCAAAGTAACATTCTTGTTTGAGCGCTCGAAAGAGGTCGTGTGCAGCACATTTACCCTGTGCGATGTGTCTTGATCTCCGGGCTGCTTCTTCCACGAGCAGTGACTGTGGATCCAAGCAAGGAGAAATCCCTGACAACTTCAATCTTTCTCCATTTATTAGGATGCTAACAATTGGTCCTATTGTGAGTATTTTGGCTTACTTTATTGCATTGAATTGTAATTCATATAGAAGAATGTGATCCTTGATTTTCATCAGCAAGAGCTTTAAGTTCTCCTAACTTTCATTAAGCTAGGTTGTGTCATCTACAAATCAAATATTGTTAATAAGATGTCTTTCAAGCCCACATTCTTCTTCATGTATTCCAGTTTTCCTGATGATTAAACAAGTATGGTGAGAGGATACAACACTGCTACAAACCCGTCTTAAAACAAAAATTATGATTTTTTAATGGAACAGTGAAAATATTACTGTTGAGCAGCTTTTGAGATTTCCGGGTAGAAGAAGTAGCATTTCCTTAATAGCTTTTATATTTAACATTTTTTTGTTTATTTTTTTACTTTAATAAATACTTTCTGGATTGCTGCAAGCCTTCGGTTGCTTTACAAAATTCTTTTTAAAAAAGTTTTTCTGTAAATTTTGCCAAATCTCTTCCCCCCCCCCTTCGTTTGCTTTTTATTTATGAGAGGATTTTAGTTATACTAACTTTGCCTATTTGAGCTTGTCTATTTCTTTTCTTTTTTTTAAACATTTTATTAGGGGCTCATACAACTCATCACAATCCATACATATACATACATCAATTGTATAAAGCACATCTGTACATTCCTTGCCCTAATCATTCTCATAGCATTTGCTCTAGAGAAGTTTTTCTGATCGTGTAGAGCAAATACTTAACATTTTTATCTGTAGTCTTGCTTTCTTCAAGAATAAGAAAATGTGTTAAAAAATAGCAGTCAAATGCATCATAGTTTAGTGCCATTTCACAATATAAGGTAAATAGAAAACTATTTATAAATAATAAAATATTATTCAATTTATGCACTATCTATATTTCATTTGAATTTTCATAGAAATCAAAGCACAATGGGGTGTGTCTTAGGAGAGACTCTCAAGTGCAAGAATAGAAGGATTGCTAGAGAAATTAAAAAACTCTAAGACTCTCAAATTCTCACCTCTGAAATACATTTTTAATAAATTGCCTTTGAAGATATTTCTTTATTTAGTAAGGGGTGCCTTACCACAAATTGCTCATCAGGTAACTGCAACTATAACTACTTTGAAAGTAATAAAATAAAATAAAGCAAATCCCATTTGGCTATCACTGTGATTCCCAAAGTGGTTCTAACCAAAGTAACATAATTGGTTCCACATTTAGTTCCTAAGTCCATGGTCAGCAGTTCAAATGCTCTTTGGGAGAAAAATGAGGTAATCCATTCCCATAAATATTTATGACCTCATAAACTCCAATAAGTAGTACTACTTTGCCCTATAGAATCCCTTTATGTCAGGTTTGACTCGATGGCACTGGGTTTTGTTTTCTATAACATGCATCTGTAACATGGAGGACTTATCTTTCTTTTTCCCCTAACCTTAACCCTAACCCTAACCCAACATGGAGGATTTGTTGAAATGTAGGTCCCTGAGCCCCATACCTGGAGGTTCTACATTTGTTGAACCATGGTAAAAATGATAACTTTGCATTTTCCATGCATTTCATAGTGAAGCTGATGCTGCCGGCTCAGAGGTAACAATTTGAGAATCCATGGGCCACTGGAAAAGCTCCTAGGCTAAGGAACCCAGAAGACTGTCCAACACATAACCGACACTCAGCAGAAAAAAAGATTGCTCGGAACATCAAAGGGCAAATAGAGATTAACTAACTGTGATCATGACCCTAGAAGTGCACCAAGGAAACACTTCCAGTGCTACTTCTGGAGCTTGCAGATTGTAAGCACAATTCGGACTAGGCAGGCAGTGCTTGATATTTAGAAAGGAAAGTGTGGTACAATGAATCCTTCTAGAAGCTACTCCAGTGGTAAAATCTAAGTCTCTAAAAGATTGGCTTTGTTCTTCATTCTGTCTTTATGTGTCTCCTCAAATATTATGATTTTGATTTAATAAAGCCCTCATCAACTTCAGTGTTTTTGACCTTCTACAATTTAGAATCTACATCTTGCCTGCCATTTGAAAGGGTTATGCCTCTTTGGTTTGTTTTCTGAATTACTGTAAATATATTTTACATAAATATTCAAGTAAGATTATTCACATATAGTGAACAGCTTAAGCTCTAACCACAACAACAATATTCATCTTTTCTTTAGTAATTAAATATCGGGCTTTATTAAAGGAATGAGCAACACTTTGGGAGATTGAGATACATTTTTTGTTTCTAAAATATAATTACAAAATACTAAATTCTATAAATTATATACAGCCTCTACTATACCCTCTGTTTAATGGATAAAATGTAGTAGATTCTCATTCAGTTTATTCAAGGGTCGTCTCTCTTGAAAGAGAGAAGAAATAACATTCACCTAATGTTTATCCTCTTTCTATATTAATCATAACACTTATGAACAGTCCTTGGGAATTTTCTTTTAAAAAATCATTTTATTAGGGGCTCATACCACTCTTATCACAATCCATACATACATCAATTGTATAAAGCACATTTGTACATTCATTGCTCTCATCATTCTCAAAACATTTGCTCTCCATGTAAGCCCCTGGCATCATCTCCTCGTTTTTCCCTCTCCCTCCCCGCTCCCCCTTCCATTATGAACCTTTGATAATTTAAAAATTACTATTTTTTCATATATTACACTGTTCGATATCTCCCTTCACCCAATTTTCATCCCCTAGGGAGAAGGTTTATGTAGATCCTTGTAATCGGTTCCCTCTTTATACCCCAAGCTTCCCTCCAACATCCTGGCATCGCCACTCTCACCACTGGTACTGAAAGGATCATCCGTCCTGGATTCCTTGTATTTCCAGTTCCTATCTGTGCCAGTGTACATCCTCTGGTCTAGCCAGATTTGTAGGGTAGAACTGGGATCATGATAGTGGGGTTAGGGGGGATTTTCTATACAAAAAAGTGTCAGAAGTGGCCAAGGTCTAGGAAAACATTCAGCCTTCTTTCAGAGAGGCATTCAGCAGCTTCCTCAGGATCACATGTATTACAAAAGGTAGAAACCTATCATATTTACTAATAATTTGTGATCAGAATTTTTCCAGGCTGAAGGCATATATTTATACCTAGGAAAATTAAAGTCTGGAATAACTAAAAGGTAAAATATAAGATTAGGAATTATGAAGTTGACAGCTTTGGAAGGAGTGTCAGGATGATTAAACATTTTCAATGAAGATTCATAGATGAAAGTAGATTGATGAGATGAATATGTTTTCATTTAAAGGGAAGTCCCTGGTGTAAGTGACTTTTCCACAGTGGCACCTTGTTTCCCGCCCAGGTCTGGCTCACTCTCTGACACTTGCAGGCCCAGGCGACATAGCCTTAGAGAGCACTCACCTGGTTTGGGGCCTTAAATCAGGGCTTGTGCTGCTTTGAAATCAACTAAATATCAAGAACAAAGAAATATTTGGGGGGGGGAATTAAATATCTCTTTTGGTACATTGTTTATAAGCAATGTGCATTTTTCAAAAGATGAACACCACAGGAAAGGGCTTAAAACTTTTGGTGCTGCTACACCATGAAATGTGGTCATTAATATTGACCATTATGGAACCTACTGGAAACCACTGATATGTCCGATGTAATTTCAGATACCTAAAAGATATATGTACTGACTTCACCTTTGAAAAATAGTGAATGAGTTTGCAAACAAGGTCTAGATGTGGTATGCAATAATGCATAAATAAAAAACTATATTTCATGGCATTGTGGGTAATTATGTAAATTGGCATCTTATTTTAGGTAGCAAATAATTGAAGATTTTGATATTATAATATAAAAGTCCCTTTGTATGGATTCAATAATTTATTTTAATTTCTGAAACAGCAAATAATTGACAGTGTTATATAGTCTTTTAATATCTGTGTGTTTTTTCCCAGGAGTGAGAATACATCTAGGCCAGTTGTCTCTGCTATAAATGGACCATTTGTAAAATTGAACAGGACACCAAATGGTGGCTTAATACCAACACCTAGGTGGGTACTAAATTCTGCTTTTGGTCTGTTTGTATTTGAACTTGAAAGAAAATATATTTTCAAGCCATTTGAATTTGAATATTAAAACATATTGGTCATGTCATCGTAGAATTATTTTATTGTTAAATAAAATTAATCATTCATTCCCAGATCTTTGGGTACAGCAAACATGGGGGTCCAACTATGAACTGAAAGGTTAGTGGTTCAAACCTCAAGAGAAGCCTAGAAAGTATGGTCACCTCCTTGAAAATTCTATAATGCATTTCTACTAGTCTGGGAACTAGAGAAACAAATCCACAAAAATTCGTGTATAAGAGAGAGTTTTATAGAAAGGTTAAGTGCTCATCAAGAACACATCTCAATCCAGTGCTGCCCTAACCAACAAATCCAACATTAACCCATTAACCCATATGTCCAATACCAATCCACAAAGTTCTCCTCCATCTCATAAAACAGATGCAATGATGCCGACTGCAGGAGGAAAGCCGAGTCAATGAATGTGTAAGCATCTCAGTGCTGGTAGCCATCTCCACGTGGGTGCTCCAACACCAGGGATGCATCAGGGTAGCCCCATGTGTCTTCTCCTCAGGGATGTCTTGCAGAAAGTGAGCCTTGCCAGCTGAAGCAGGGAACTGGCTAAGACAGCTGCACCCTGGTCGGACCACCAGAAAACAAGAGACCCAAGTACTCGAATGGCGAGGCTCACGGAGCCATTTATCTCTCCACCCATCAATTAACCCCACATGTGTTTATTGGCCAGGTTGGCACAATAAACTAAGTAACTGAATCCACCCCTTGCCAACCTGGCACCTGTACATAATTCTTTGGCTTCACGATTGCAATTAAGTAACACCTACACCTTAATCTGATAATCCTGCGAATATGTTCCCCCAGCTATGAAAATTTCTAAGCCAACCACTTCATGCCTTTATCCCTCCAATTTTGAGTATCCAATTTATATACTGGGCTCTTACATCAACCCAGTTCTCTGAGAAGACAATCATATTTTTGACATGAAGAGTCTTCATTCCAGTTAAAACCTTGGGAAGTCTGCATCCATAAGCAAAGTCAAATTCGGACAGGCCATCCATAAAGTCTGCAACAATATGCACCAGTTCACAGGCTCAAAGATTTCCATCTGGTCAGGTTCTGGTCAACTCAGTGGGGGCTGTCTCACTCAGCCTCCACAGGGTGCCCATTTGTCACCTTGCCTTTAGACCATGGGCTCTCACCAATTCTCAACAAGCTTAGCCCCCTTGTGCTAGGTCATGAGCTTTAGACCAGTCAACCACTCTTGTCTTCGTTTTTGTTCCTGTAAACCAAGTCCACTGGTGTCAGTAGCCAAACTCATCCTGTCTCTTTATTTCTGCATTTTTTCCCACTTCAACAAGTAGTTCCAGGTGGTCACCTAGCAAGCATTTCAGCCTGCTCACAGGCTCCCTTTAACATTCAGTCCCAGAGAGGATTTTCCTTCATGGTTTCAGATTTTTTCCAGCTTATGGCAAAGACTACTGGTTCCTAGGTACTTCAAACCACTGGGTGGGGTGTATCTTCCTTTGCATAGCTTCCTTTGCAGATATGGCCTAAACCCATCTAAATGTTAATGGCTGAAAGCAAGTGGGCTTACAAACTTTCTATTTTCCTATTTCCCATATTTTCCCCAGAAAACCACTGAGTAAAGAGTTGCTTTATCTGACCTCTGGATAGACAAAGTAGAAAAACTACCAGGAGGGAGAGGTCAAACAAACATCTACTCTCCATCTTATGATTTGTTTCTCTAATACCCCACTTCCAAGATACCATAATGTGTTAGTCTGGGTACTTTAGAGAAGCACATCCACAGAAACTCATATATGAGAGAGCTTTATGTAAAGTTTAAGTGCTCATCAAGAAAATAGCTCAACCCAGTGCTGCCCAAGCCCACAAGCCCAACATTAAACCATTAACCCATATGTCCAACACCAATCCACAAAATCCTCCTCCATCTCCCAAAACAGACGCAATGATGCCAACTGCAGGAGGAAAGTTGAGTCGATGAATGTGTAAACATTATCAGCGCTGGCAGGGGTCTCCACACGGGGCCTTCAGAACCCAGGGCTGGATTGGGGTAGGTCTATATATCTTCTCCTCAGGGATGTCTTGCAGGAAGTGAGCCTTGCCAGCCAAAGCAGGGAACTGGTTAAGGCAGCTGCACCCTGGTCTGATCATCACACAGCAGGAGACCCAAGAACTAGAAAGGCACGGTTCACCAAACCATTTATACCTCTGCCCATCAATTAACCACACGTGTGTTTATTGGCCAGGTTGGCACCATAAACTAACTAACTCAACATTCTACTGTGAAATTCATTGCGTGGCCTTGAGGCACTGTAAAAAATAAAATAGAAAACAAATCTTATCAAATAATATCTAACTTACCCTATAAAATAGTACTGCCTAACTATTATAGACATGATAAGAAGGCTAAATGATGTAGTGTGCTTGCATATGTAGTTCTAAAACATATTGAGTCAGTACACTTTAATTCTATATCATTTTTGCCCTTACTCCAAGCTTCATAAGAATTAAATCACATAGAATTAAAGAGACTTGGGAAATATAGGACAGACATTGATCATACTAGAGAGACTCAGAAAAATCAAATACCATAAGATAGATGACAAATTTATCATGATGCTATTTTCTCAGCTTTTCCCTATTTCAGTAACTCAAACATGAAAGTTAAATGGAGAAGTGTAGACTTGTAGTTCTGCCTAAATATTCTCTATTGCTATTTGATATGAGGTTGACTTTTATAACCTCTACTAAGGTTTGAAAGAACAGTGCCCTTCTTGATTCAAAATTCAGTTTTAGCTTCGATTATTTCATTTCCCCTGTTTGGGAATTAAAACTGCTTTTTGTTGAAATTGGCTTCTGAATTTTACAGTACCATTAAAGGCCAGCTGTGAGTAGGAGAACGTAGCAGTATAAAGCCATAACTAGGAATAAGGATTTAAGATGCCATTGCTGGTGCATTAGCTTGTAGTATTTTGTACAACACAGTTAATAGTGAATAAAAGAAATGATGTAATTATCTAGCTATTTGTGAAAAGTCACCATTTACTTGAGCTAGAGCAGTAAAACACATTTGCAAAGGGTGTTTTAGTAGCAATCATAGCACTTTGTTTGCAATTGAATGTCTTGCAGGAATATTTGCCTGGGCATTGACTGAAATTATTAGTGTAATAGGGGATGAAGCAAAGCATCCGCATTCGAGAAAGCAGGCTTTCAGATTTTCATGCTATGAAACATGTATAAATTTAAATTGCCATTAGACATATTGAAGCAGCTTGTACATTGAGGATTTCTTCCATCAATGTCCTATAGGTATTTAAGAAAAAGAACAAAAGGAAAGTTTTCAAAATATTTATCTTAATCATTTTCATGTTTCAGAGTATAGCTGATGTTCAATACTAACAAACTGTCAGGATTATCTTATATTGATATCACTATCATATGTAAGATCATGTTATCTGAAAGAGACAGCACATAGAGATACAGATACTTTTTCCCTTACATTACACCAATAAGCCAATTAATGGAATGTCCTGATTCTCTTCTAGAATTAGCCACATTATATTGCATTGGCAGAAAAATTACATATATATAGTCAGCTAGTTGAATAGTTGATCGTTGCAGAGATTATTTTGTTTATTACCCCATTAAGGGGGATCCTTTGAAATACCCTCAGTACTCATGGTTGTTATAAAAACATAGGTAGGGGAAGAGGATGTCAGGGAAAATGATTCTTCCAACTCTGAAAACGTACTGGAGCCCGGGTGGTAGAGTGGGATACGTGTCAGGTTGCTAACTGCAAGGCCTGCGGTTGGAACTCCCTTCACTCTGCAGGATGAAGATAAGGCTGCCTGTTCCCATAAAGATTAGGAACACTCAAAATCTAGGTGGTGAGTTCATTTTGTCTTGTAGGGTCCCTCATCCATTTCTTCTTTTGTGAAGTGAGGTAAACACAAAACTGAAAAGGCTTCCCAAAGAAATGCCAACAAGTTGCCCGACTAAAATTGCAAATGTTATATATTTCATGCATCTGTTGGCGCTAGGATCTATTTTGTCCACGTTATTTAGACTACTTCAATATTAGTCCTAGACATTAATGGAAATTTGACTTAATATCTATTGATCAACATGTTCTACACAATGATGGACACATAATATAAAGTGTTTATCAAAATACATTATTTAATGCTTATTAATTGATAGGTACCATAGTAGGAATATATTTTTTCAATAACAAATGGTTTACTTTTAAACCATACAACAGCTATATGACTTAGCCACTGCTGCTCCGCTACCTGGATAAGGAAACATACCCGGTGTTTAATGACTTTCACAAGTTCACACAAATTGTAGGCAAATTGTAACTCAAGCCTCTCAAACCTGCTAGCTTAGTCCTGTAGTTTTTCACGGTGACTTCTCACTTCATATAGCAATTCTGCAGAAGAAAAAGAATGGGAAGAAATCATGATCAATTTAGCAAAAATAAAGGGCATGCCATTAGACATAAACTGGGAGAGAAATTCATTCCTTTTGTTTATACAGTAGGTAAAAACACATCCAATTATATGACAGTGTTACCCTACTAGACTGAGAGAAAGACATGGCCCTGCAGCATTATATTTTTCCCCAAGAGAATCAAATATGTGGAGAGTAATTCTACTTCTGGCCAATTTTGTTAATTATCCCCAAAGTGTGGGTTCACTGCTCATCTGAGCAGAAAGGAAACAATGCATTCCTCTAAACTGAGACAATACCTGTGTGTGCTCTTACATGAAGATTCTGAATAACTAAAATGCATAGAGAATGAGGAGCCAAGTTCAGTGTAATTTCCTGGTTCCTGATTATCTCACTGCCACTGAGCCACCCTGCAGGACTGCTCCCTGGGGTTTCTGAGACTTTAGACGTGTCCAGGAGCAGAAAGCTTGTGATTACTCCCATGGCTGGCTGGCAAGTGTAAACTCTTGGCCTGTGCTTACCAAGACAAGACAATGCTGAACCCACCATTTCACCACACCACCCAAACCTTGAAACTGTTCTGTGCTTGCCGAAAGTATATGTACTCTCAATTATATTGACACAATTTCACCACCTTTATACTGCATCAAAACTTACTGCTACTGAATCCTTTCTAATCCGTAGAAACCTTATAGAACCAGCTAGAACTGTCCTCTTTGGATTTCTGCAGTGGTAAATATTTACAAAAAAGCTGGTGGTTTCTAACTGCTGACCTTGTGGTTAGCAGCCCAATATCTCACACAGGCTTCTTCTGATTTAAATACATGCATCTTCCTGAGACCATTTAACAGGACTCAAAAAGATGGACCCCGTTGGGTACATATTTTCACTGATAAACTGGTTCATATATGGAAAGATATTAAACTTCACAGCACACTAGAACACATCCTGAAGACTACTGCAGTGCAACTACAAGTGGATCATAGAAAGGGGTAATTAAAGCTTATTGGGGGGAGTTATAGAGATATACATCTATAACTAGATAGATAAAAATAGATGGCTATTACTAAGAAACTCTAATGTCAAATAGAAGCCCTGGCTGCTAACGGAAAGATCACTCTGCTGGAGAAAGATGGGTCAGGCTGGGTCTGGAGGGGTTCTCAGTTTCTGAAACTGTTCCGGGCAGTTCTGCGCTGTTCGAAATGGACTCAAAGGGATGGGTTTGGGTTGGTTCTTAGTAAGTAGCTTCCTTATATTTCAATTAAAGTAGTTCTCTGTTTAAAATACTTCATCAAACAAATAACGAAAGCATAACTCATTTCAAGTAAATCTTATCATATAGAGTCCAGAAAAACAGAACTGTTTGATTATATTTATAATCTTCTATGTATCTGATTTGTGTTTTTTTTCTTTTGTTTTGCTTTTCTCGGTTATTGGAAACACCTAAACAAAATGCACGATTAAATTTAAAGTCATTAAAATTATAAATATAAACCATGAAAGGTAGATGGGTAGTTTAAAGAGACCAAAATAATTTACAGTGGCTGTTTTATATGGGTTTGCAACTGCTTTAATTCCTTATGTTTTACTGATCTCTAGTGGTTCGTGTGTATAATGCATCTTAAAATATTTTTTCTTCGTTACATTTTGGTACAAAATGAAATGCTTGACTTTTTTGAAAAATTTGGTATACACATTTTCAAGCAGGTGGTGACTTTTTAAAAAAGTTTGATTAGCATATAATTCACATATTGCACAATTCAATAATTCAATCGTATTTAGAGGAGTTGTGCAATTAACTCCACAATCTAATTTCAAACATTTTCTTCTTTCTTATACTCCCCATTTCACCCGACCTCCCACCCATGGTCTTATGCAATTATTAATCCACTTACACTCTATTGATTTACCAATCCTGTATTTCCTTTACAGGAATAAAACAAAGACCAAAAAATAGGCAAACAAGCAAACAAAAACTCAACTATGACAAAATAAATACAGAGTAAAAGCCCCAATTGAAAAGAAAGCAGGAACTATTTTTGAATGCAACAAATGTAATTGAGTTGAAACAGGAAATCAATTGATAAGGTGTAATATTTTAGCATAATTGCATCTGCTATCATCCACTCTGTCTAATAGCAAGGTTATTTACATCCCTGGTCTGTGGTCAGAGGGCATTCACAGGAGGGTTGACCCACGAGGGGACCCAGCAAAAGGATTTGGGGCCTCCACTATCATTCATAGCCTTCCACGAACCAGGTGTTCATTTTTAATCTCCACTAGCATTCCCTCCTTCAGATTTAGATTTTATTATTTATAATCCTGGGATTACACAGGCTAGTGTGCATTTTACATGTGAACTTAGTTGACTCATTTAGATGGCTGTTTTTTTTAAAGGCAACCTTTTCATACCCAGATGCTATTCTTAGAGATAGCTGGCCACCATCTGCTTTGTCCACTATGCTTTGCTATAGCATCTGTGTTTTCAATAATCGCTTCCTGAGGGAAACCATTGTGTAGGGTCATGTCATGAGAACTGATTGTTCTCAGATTAGGGCTATGATCATTTGAGATCTCAAAACACATACCTATGGTTTACATACATCTGTGGTTTACTTTGGATGCAGCATTATCATTTTTTTGTAGAACATTATAAATCATTCCCCCGGTGCATAAGGTAATTCTGTTGATGGTTCCAATGATTTATCCAATAGTGTAGAATTTAAAACACTGTTGAGAAAAGGAACGTACAGGTGTTTATCATGCATTTTAGGCTGGAATACATGAATTGTTTCTTTATAAATAAAAAACTTAAGTGATTGGACACTATTTACATATACAAACAAGGTTGGATATAGGGCAAAACTATCGATAACACTCATTCATGAAGGCAGAACTCTGGCCTCTACCTCGGACACACTTGTTAACTAGGGACTTAAGACTGAAATTTCCTGGTGTCCGAGAAAGTGGAATGCAACTGTACCAAGATTAAGGTATTCTTAATCTTTGTCTAAACATGGTCCTGCTACATCAATACCCTATGTGCTTTATTAAGATATGCATTATTCTGGCAAACCTGTGGCTGGCCTTCTCAGTGAATATTACTGTGATTTTTTCCTGACAACTGCCATTTTTTGTGTACACACCGTCTAGTCAGCCACAAAAGGATTGATTTTTTACAAGTGAATAACTCAGGTACTGTGATATGGAGTGAACCTACATTGGCCCAATATCTCTCTTTCAACAGAGTTTAAAAAATTAGTACCATGGGCTAACCAAAGACAATAGTCACAGCAAATCATTATGCCCCAAGGGTGTTTATGCTAGATATGATCTAGCATAAATTAACAAGGAGGTTTTGAAAGGGAGCTGAAGGCAAATTAAAAAACAACAACATAAAGTCAGAAATGGATATTGGGCTCTCACCAAAATCTGGCTGGAATTTAAGAACAATTAGTTCATCTATCAAGGCTCCCCCACCCCTTGATAGTCCCCTTCAGGAAGGGAACACAGAGGAGATGGGTGCTATAGAAAAACGTGGTGAAGAATCTAGACAGTGCTTTCCATCAGCTTAAACAGCCTCTGGGGTCTTAAAGGCTTGTTTCCAAACAAGCGGCCATCTAAGTGAGAGGTTCACTAGGGCCACATGGAAGAAGCACACCAACATTAGTCACCGAAGGATTGAAATCATATCATCCAAAGCCAAAAGAGATAATACTGTCAGAGCCTTTATTGTGAGAATCCAGTTTTCAGAAGACTATAGATGACAGTAGGAGCCAAAGACACATTAATGGGAACTACATAGGAAATAAGCCTCCAGTGAGCTCGCTCTCTCCAAACTATAGAGGGGTGGGAGGAAAGTGTTTACTGAAGAGAGTGCACTGGAGATATGGCAATAGAAGGTCAGAAGGATAAATCTGACTTGAATGGTTAAAACTGCTTAAAACCTTGTCGACTGATCCCCCTCTGCTGCACATTAAGCCTGATCTGATCTTCAACATTTTCTGTATTTTTGCTTTTTCTTTGTTCAGATTGAGGCTTATCTGAGATTTGTTATGTCATTGGGGTCACCCTCCTGAATTTGTGTTATATGTTTTTTCTGTTTTTCATGATATGAAACCCAGGATTGACGAAACTGTAGGGATAGGAATGGCGAGTAGAATAAGGGTTTCTGAGAGTAGGAATAGTGTGTGCGCTTGTGTGTGCGTGTCTGTGTGTGTGCATGGGGGGGGGGGGGAGAGGGGCGGGTAAAGCTGATCTCAAGGAGTTCAGGAAAGAATACAACATTTTGAAACTATGGTAGCAATTGTATAATACTGCTTGATGTGATTAAACTATGGTATGATATACTATCTGTATTAACTCCCAATAAAATGGCTTAAAAATCAATAAATAACACAAAACATAAATCTTATGTGGGTAGCCAACTGCCTGAGACCCGTGCCTAATCACGGGGGGCAGGGTGGGGTGAGGTCACAAAGAAAGAAGATATGAGAGTCAGAAAGCAATACCAACTAAATTTAAATGAAAAATACATGAAAACTGAAAAGTAAAATCCCACAGTTTGGGTGGCAATTGCTGCTCCTTTGGCAGAATTAATATGTGCATGCATCTGCAGTACATGGGAGGCAGTGTATGCAAAAGTGATGCAGATAAAAGAAGTAAAATAAATCAATAAAAATGGCAAAAACCAAACAAAACCCAAACTCTTTGAGGCAGTGCCACTGTCTGTGCCAAGCTGCCCACACAATCTGCTACCCACATAGTGGGACCAGCGGCCAGCAAAGGGAGATGTTAACTGAGGGGCTGAACAGGAGCTGGGAAAGGGATGGGCTCTGGCAGGGTGGGGGGAAGATACTGAATGGCTTCGGACCCTGGTCCATGGTGAAGGAACGGCAGGACAAAATTAGCAGGCAGTGCTATTTTTTTTTTATTTAAAGTTCAGGTTTTTTTTTTTTTTAAACAAAAGAGCTCTGGTTTACTTGTTTTTAGTTGATTTTCTGGTTTCCAAGGAGCACACGATTCCCTCCAGGTACCTCTCAAGTATTTACTGAGATCTTCCTAAGCTTGTTCTCTGGCAGTCGTATTACCCCCTCTCCCAGGGTGACTTTTAAGTTGTAATATAATAACCTGTAACATTTTTCATATGTGGCTTGAAAACAAACAGCACCTGTGATTTGATCACCATTGGATTTCCTGAATCAATGCTCAGCTGGCTGCACACTGGTGGACATCTCAGAGATGTGAAATTAGCAATGCGAAGGCTTATTGCATATTGAAGAAATACAAGATTTGTTCAAGTGCAATAATAACAGTTGTCCTTTATCAAGTGTGTATGGTGAATAGCAGGTGATGAATAATTTCATTACAGGTATTTCTTTTCATTTACACTGAATGCCAATAAAGGTAAGTACTATTACTCCTGTTTTCTGAATGAAAAAACAGTGCCAGTGATACTGAAAAATCACACTCAGAGTCAGTGATAGAGCAAGGAAGCAGATTTAGATCTATTTTATTTTATTTGTAAACAAGGCCTTTTCTGCTGTTTCACTATTTTTTAATTTTATATGGAATGTCCTAGACTTTGGATACACATTTTTATTGCTAATAGAATTGCTCACAATTTTTTATTCTAAAAATAATAATTGTATTGTTTGAAATGTAATTGTTCTTTTCTTATAGTAAAACATGTCTACAGGATTCATTGATCCAATTGCAATGTAACCATAAATGTAAGTAAATGTTTTTAACATTATCTTCTGGTCTTCGGTTTAAAATTCTCAGCAGAGTTCAATTTTCCCTCTGGATATGTGCATTCTGTATTCAAAGAGTCTCATCCTTGTGGGTGGAAAACACTGGGAGAGAAGGAGTGGAGGCAAGTGGAGGAACCCTGCACAGGCGAGAGGGATTTAAAGTGCTCTTTACATAGCATTTACATTAGGTGATATTAATGATACAAAGATTATTTAAAGTGTGTAGCAGAATGTGCCTAGGTTATATGCCAATATAACATCATTTTATATATTTTATACCAGAAAGATCGGGCTTTTCTATTCACACAATGAGTAGGCAACTCACAGAGGCAGTTCTTCTCTGTCCTATAGGGTCTCTCTGAGTTGTGGTGAGTGAGTGAGTGAGTGAGTGAGTGAGTGAGTGAGTGAGTGAGTGAGTGAGTGAATGAGTTATATAAGAAACTTAAGCATCATCTGATTTTGGTATGGGTTTGTCTGTCCTAGGACTTATCCCCCACAGATACTTAGGGGTGATTGTATTTTTGAAGTTATTTTGTAATGATCCACTTAATTTTCATGATTAGAAGAAACTCATTGAAATCATATGTGTGTTTTTCCCCAATGCTTTCCCTAGCATGTGGAAGGAAATTGGTGGTTCGAGAAGTCAACCCAAAGATTGTTGGAGGAAATGATGCCAAAGAAGGGGCTTGGCCCTGGCTGGTTGCTTTATATTGTAACAACCAGCTGCTCTGTGGCGCTTCCCTTATCAGCAGCAACTGGCTGGTGTCAGCTGCACACTGCGTATATGGGTGAGTCCCTGTGCCTGGTCTCAAACCAGGTCACCACGGCACACACAATGGATCCTCCACAGTTTTTTCCATCTTACAAATCACCCAGTTGGAGAAATGTTCCTACTGCTTATGGCATTATAACATTTCACATTTTTATAAACTTTCATTAAATAGTTATACTAGGTTCTATTTCCTACCTAACTAAAATTGACTTTTTTACTTATTCACAGCATGTGTATTTAATAATGGGAAGTCTTTATTTTATCTAGGAGTTGTGCTGGTTATCATTCAATTAAAAGGAGGCCTGGTAGTGCAATGGCTAAGGTGCCCAGCTGCTAGTAGGATGGGAGTGAAGCACTAGTGATTTACTCCAGTAAAAGTTCAAACTAAAGCCAAAATCAAACTCCTTGCCATTACGTTGATTACTATAGCAACCCAAAAGCTTAGATCTTTTAAAGAATTATAGGGCTATAATTTACATATCATACAATTCAATAGTCCAATCACATCAAGAAGAATTGTGCTATCGCTGGCACAATTAAATTTGGAACTTTTCCTTCCATTAATGCTGATTCTCCACTTCACCCATGCTCCCCTTCTGCTCCCCCGGAAATCATTAATCTAGCTACTATCTTCATAATTCTAACCGTCCCAGTTTCCCTATACAGAAAAACATACAAAACAGAGGATAAACAACAAAGAGCCAGCAATGGTGACCATGTAAAACAGGAAGAAGACCTCAACCTAAGAAAAAGAAAAGAATATTAAAAAATGTAGAATAGATTCACATTACATCTAGAGAAACATCAGATTGTTGGGTGTTACATTTTAGTCTAAATACAGCTGTCAAAATCCACTTTAAAAAATTTTTGAGGGTTCCCCCCACCCCCAACCTGATATTAGAGCTTTAACGTTCCTGGGCTGTGAACATTGGAGCTTCACTGGGAATTCAATCCATCTAAGGACCTTGTAAATAGGTTCTGGGCTACAACTATCGTTCATAGCTTTCCATAAAGGTATTTTGAATTTAGGCACTGGTATTCCACTGAATTCCATCCAGGTATTTAGAATTTAGGCACTGGTACCTTTTCCTCCCCCAAGTTTGGGTCTTATTATATGCAATCCATGGATCACACACGCTGGCGTGCTTCCTCCCATGTGGACGTAGCTACTTCTTCCCTTGGATGGCTGCTGGGTTTGAGAAAAGCCATAATTTCTTGATCTATTCTTCAACTGATGCGCACTTGAGCTGTTTCCAGCGTCTTGCTTTTGTGAACTGTGCTGCTATGAATATGAGAAACATGTACCACCAGCACATGTCTGTTTGTATTCATTCTCTTATTCCTTTGGGGTATATGCCCGGGAGCTGCTTTATCCTTTCTGGATTTCCTTTGCAGGTGACTGCTCTTTTTCCCCAGCTGCCCCCAGATCCTCTCCTTTTCCTTAACGTTGTAGAATGCGACTATGATATGTCCTGATATTATTCTTCTGGCATTTTTCCTATTTGGAGTTCTCTCAGTTTCTTGAATAATTATTTTTTCCTCCTTTGGGATATTGGGGATATTATCTTCCATGAATTCTCATACCATTTTGTCTGTACTTTTATTTTATTTTTCTCCAGGATCCCAGTGAAACAAAAAGTCATTGAATAGATAAAGGCAAATTGTCTGACATAAAATATTTTGGAAGATTTCAGGTCAGGAAGAAGGAACAGTGATTGATTAAGCATATGCCTAACTAATCACCATACCCAAGAGGGAATACTTAAGTACAGAATTCTAGGAACCCAGAGAATGAAAACCTTAGACCAGATCTCAAATGGGAGAACTAGTTAGTCTCCAAAGGAGCTGCTCAGACCTGCATCTAAGGCTCTCTGATTAATGAAGTGAGTCCTGTACCTAGATGCCCAAGTTATAGATTCTTTCCTATCTAAATTGTACCTTCTTGACTTTTCTTCCTTCGGATAGTGATATTTTATTTTTTGAAAACCAACCATGCCAGAAAGGTATTTTTAGCAATCAATATCCACATTCCCTACTTATTCTGGCTTTAGCTTTTGCCTATACAATGCTTCCTGCCTCGGGCATCTTACAAAAGGGTAACCAATAGATCCTAATTGTAATGCCAATACAGAGTAATTTTTAGGTAAATATTTAGCAGTTCTGGTGTAAGTCTTAGTAAGTTATCAACCTTTCATATTAAAGTTCAAATTTCATAGATTCCTGTTTGATTTTCTTGCAGAATATATTCTTTCTAAAGGTCAACCTGGCTTTCAGTAATATTAGTAACATCTTTCAATTATCTGCCTTAATAATATGTAGATCAGTGATACCATTGTGAGAGGTTTTGAAACCACAAGTACACCCAAAAGGGAAAAAAAAGGAAACTATGTTCAGTGATGTAAGATGTAAAATGTCTTTTCACACAGTTTCAATTCGGACATAAGCGACAGAGAGCTGTAACAGAATTGTGATGAACTTAATAGTAGTCTCTCCATTTAGAGCCTTGTGTTCTTCTTTACATAGACACTGTAGTGGCATTGTTTCTTTTATAGGTTCTGAGACTTTTCTAGCTTTATATTTTATGTCTCTAACAAAGCAAGATTTCAGACATTATTTTATATAGTTCCACACTAAAAATTATCAATGTGCTAGTTAATACTGCTTGACTTTTAAAAACCCTAATTTGACAGTGAAAGGTTTACTTTCCTAATAAAAGTAGTAATATACATAAGGCAATTTATTTAATTGTATGACATAATGGTTTGTTCTCAATGTAAACTTTTTACAGATCTTTACGTCAATTTGTGGGTAACTTTCCTTCTTTCTACTTTCCCATAGTTAATCCCTCAATTCCTCAGTCAAATTACTCAGACTCGCAGCTCCTAGATGATCCTAAATAATCCCAGTATTAGTTCTCTAACTCTTTCTGTGACTTGTTTCTAGCCCACATTAAAAGATGACTGGCAGTAAAGTATATGGGCCAACTTGACTACAATTTAGTCTAATTCCAAGACTAATTTGGAATTAGAGAACAGGATTTGAGTCCTATCTATGCTACTGATAAGCTTTTGAATTATCATTTTGGTGGGAAATATTGGCTAAAGAATGGATCATCAGAAGAATAAACATCTTGGGGAGCCTTATTTGACCTCCTCTGGCTTCCCCAACCCTTCTTTTCCATATTCTAAAATCAACCATTCCTTCCATGGCAATCTACTTCTATGCCAGGTTTGATAGTTCATTGCAATGGCTACATAGAGGTCACAAGCATTAGTCACAATTATAGGGATTGATCAGTGAAGTTAATAGGTTACCACAGGTAAGCATCAGTAAAATTGTAATAATACAGTCATTCGTCCTCAGAACACTTGTACTCAGCAAACAGCCCAGTCTGTGTCTGGTATTCAGCCTCTTGATCATGTAGTCCCTTGTCTATTGTCTCTATGACCAGAAAGCAAGCATGTCATTTGTCCCACAGGCCCATTCACAGCATTTTCCACTTGGTGCTCCCCAGGAAAAGGGAAAAATGAATGGTTTAAGATATGTTTCCATGCCACAGTCTCTAGTGCCACTGGTTGCCGCCTATGTCAGAAATCAGAGCAAGCTCTTCAAAGTTTTGAGAGTTCTCTCTCTGTTCTTACTTCAAAGGAACATCCTTATCGTCAGGGGGTGGGGGGGGGCAATGAAAACGGACCAATCCTCACTGTAGTGCTGCACCAATTTTATTTGCATATCCCAACCAATCGTTTAGTAGGAGTAACAGAAAAATAAGTTGTTGTTAAGTACTAGCTCATGGAGTCCCTATATGTGCAACAGAATAAAACACTGCCCAGTCCTGCATCATCCTTGAGCCCATCACAGCAGACATGATGTCAGTCCATCTGGACAAGGGTCTTCCTAGTTCTCATTCTACCTCTTCTTTTCCAGGGTCTGATTTCTCCTGAGAAAACATCCAAAGCTCATGTGACAAAGCATCACAATCCGTGCTTCTAAATCATCTGGCCACACTCCCTCCATGACAGATGTGTTTGTTCTATTGTCTGTCTACGCTACTTTCACTTGTCTTCAACAGCAGTGTAATTGAAATGCAGGATTTTTCCTCAGTCTTTCTATTTCAGTGCCCTACTTTCACATGCATATAAGGAAACTGAAAATACCACAACTTGGGTTAGGTACTCATTAGTCCTCAAGGTAAGAGCCTTGCTCTGCAACACTTTATAGAAACATTGTGAAGCAGACTTACTCAATTCAATGAAGCATTGGATCTCTTGACTGTTACTTCCATGAACATTGATTGTGAAGTTGAGTAAGGTTACATCCTTGACAACTTCACTTTTTCCTCCATTTATCATGATGTTACCTATTAGTCCAGTTGTGAGGATCTTGGGTTTTCTTTCTACCAATTTATAATCCGCATTGAAGGTTTTGTTCCTTGATTTTCATCCACCAGTGCTTCAAGGCCACCTCACTTTTCAAGAAGCAAAATCATATCATCTGCATCTCAGAAGTTATTAATTAGGCTTCCTCCTATCCTGATACTGCCTTCTTCATATAGACTAGGTCCTTGCATTATTGAATAAGTCTGGGAAGAGGATCTGATGCGTGCCATTTCCAATTTGACGTTAATCAGTATTTCCTGGTTCTATTGGCACAACTGCCTCCTGGTCCATGTGCAGATTCCGCAGGAGCTCAATGAAGTGTTCTGGAATTCCCATTATTTTCATGATCGTCCTTAGTTTGCACTAGTTCACACAGTGAATGCCAGACAGTCAATGGAGCATATGTAAATATCTTTCTGGTATTCTCTCCTTTGAGCCAGGGTCCGTGTGACATCAGCAGTGATATCCCTGTTTCCTATCCTCCTCTGAATCCAGCCAGAATTTCTGGTAGATTCTGGACAATATACTGCTGCGACTGTTGTTGTATGATTTTCCACAAAATTTTACTTTCATGTGATACCAAAGATATTATTCTATAATATACATATTTTCTGGGTTCACCTATTATGGGATGGGTACAAATTATGGATCTCTTCCAGTCAGCTGTCAGGTAGCTGTCTTCCAAATTTGTCTCATAGAAAAGTGATTGCCTCCAGTGATTCTAACCTCGTTGAAACATCTGAATTCATATTCTATCAATTCTTGGATCCTTGTTTGTGGTTAATGCCTTCAGGACAGCTTGGGTTTCTTCCTTCAATCCCATTGGTTCTTGATTATATGTTCCCTCTTGAAGTGGAATGTTGACTTGTTGTTTTTTTGTATAGTGAAAGTGTATTCTTTCCATCTCCTTTTGATACTTCCTGCTTCATTCAATATTTTTCCCATAGCAACTTTTAATATATCAACGTGAATTTTCAAAATTTTTTCAGTTCTTTCAGTTTATTATATACATATTCTTCCTATTTTGTTTTCTAACTCTAGGTCTCTGCATTTCATTATACTACCTCACACTGTCTTTTCTAGCTTCCCTTTGAAACGTTCTATTCAGCTATTTTCCGCCATTTGCATTAGCTACTCTCTGATTATGAACATGTTTCAGAGTCTCTTCTGACATCTACTTTGATCCTTTCTTCACTGTCTTGTAATGACCTTCTGTCCTCTTCTTGATAACGTCCCGCAGTTCATCAGGTGTTCTGTCATTAGTGTACAATGCTGTAAATCTGTTCTTCAGCTTTTCTGACATTCAGGTGAGATAGACTCAAGGTCATAGGTTGGTTCTCATGGACTTGTTTCCAGGTTCTTCAATTTCACCTGAATTTCTGTATGAGAAATTGGTCTGTTCCACAGACAACCCTTGACCTCATTTTAACTGCCTATGTTGAGTTTCCATCATGTCTTCCCACAGATATGGGCAATTTCATTTCTGTGTATTCCATCTGCATAGGAACACTTATATCACATATATTCACCTCTTGCATTGTTGAAAGAAAGTCTTGTGATGAAGAAATCACTGGTTTTGCAAAATTCCATCATGCATTCTCTAGCTTCTATCGCCAAGGCCATATTTTCCAATTACGGTTCTTTATTTCCAACTTCTGCCTTCAAATTATCATTAATTATCAATGCATCCTAATTGCATGTTTAGTCAATTTCAGACTGAAGACATTTGTAAAATTCTTCAGTTTCTACATCACTAGGTTTAGTAGTTGGTGCATAAATTCAAATAATAGTTTTAAGGACTAAATTTCCTTCTATGGGGGGTAGCTCCTTTCCTATGAAAGACAGTTTCGACCTTTGATCTCCAAATGTCCCTTTTGATGATGAATGTGACACCATTCCTCTTGAATTTGTTTTTTGCTGGTATAGAAAACCATATAATCATCTGATTTTAAATGGAAAATGCCACTTTAGCTCAATAATACCAAGGATATAGATCTTTAGGCACTCCACTGCAATTTTGATGACTTCCAATTTTCCAAGCTTTATACTTTGTACATTCCAAGTTCAAATTATGAATAGATCTTTGCAGATTGTTCTTTTTACTTTGAGCCACGCCCCACCAGCAAATGGAAGTCCTGGTGATAGCTCTCATCATGTCATTGTTGTCTTCTCCAATTTGAGAAAGCAGCTTGTCCTCAGTCATAGTTTCAGTGCTTTGGACCTCAAGGACTCATCTATTAGAATTATATCTGACTCTGTTTGGCTGCTCTTCATGATATTTTCAATATCTAACAATGTTTTTTATATTCATAAGGTTTGGGGTGGCTTATTTCTCTAAAGCGCACAGCCTATTCCTCCTTAATAGTCTCGGTTAAGTCTGAAAGCTCTGCTGAAGCCTGTTAACTTGGGTGACCCAGCGTGGATTTGAAACACTAGCGACATAGCTTTCAGCATCACACCAACACACAAGCCACCACAGTACGACGAACTGACAGACAAATGATGAAGAGAAATGGGTGGAAGAACCACATTAAGAATTTTCACTCCATCCCAATAGCCAAAATATTTCTTAGAAATAGGATGATGAGGCTTTAGTTTGTCTACTTGGGACACATCATCAGAGAAGAAAACATCATTTTATCGGTAAAGTGGAAGGTCCAAGAGATGGACAGTCAATGCAGCTGAAATAACTGACTCAAACCTAGCAATGGTCATGAAGATGGCACAGGACCAGGCAACATTCTCACATATAATGTCGCCACTAGTTGGGACCAACTCAATGGCAATTAACAACTATTAAGAACATATTGGTGTCCTATGTGTAGTCACAGACAAATGATTTAAAGACCTGGACTTTTGTCTCTTCATCTGTACGATGATCATTAAGAAGTCTACATCTTAGGATAACTGGAAAGACAAAAATTAAGATGGTAGAGTGCTTTTGAACAGTTCAAATTATAAAACTGCAATAATTTTTTTTTAATTTGCTGATGAACCTTCACAGAAAGATTCCAGGAAAGGTGAGACTAAGTATTATACATCAAGAATCAATTCATTTCCCTCCTATGCTTTTTGTATTTATAAAATGTTCAAAAGGCAGAAAAAAATGAAAAAGTGTCAATGAACTCTATACCTCCCCCCAGACTCACCATTTACATTTTTTTTTTTGCATTTTACACTCTATGCTTAAGAATGATCTCTCTCCAAATCTGGAGGCATACTTTTCCCAATTTGTTCATGTGTTAGATATTGTGTTCCTTTATATATATCTTCATGTATTTTTTTGAAACCAGGATAATTTTTATATATTCATGTCAAATTGTAGAAATTTAAAAATAGTTAATTTTTAAATCATGTAGTTAACTAACTATTATCTAATACATGTTATCTACTCATTTTTCAGCTGTCTCAAATATGATCTTGGCATATTTGTTTGCTTGGTTCCCACAGAAAACCTAATGAATTACAGTTAGAGATTATTTTGTGCTCATCTTAGTAGTCCCTCTAGACTTCTATCACATTTGGCTTTAGTATTTTGAAGAAGACAAGCCAGAACATCTTTAAATTGTCTCTCTATTTGAATTTATCTAAGGTGACTTTTGTTTTAGATTCATGATTCTGGCCAGGACTAACCTGGAAGTAATACTTCTCCTCAGTTCAATATACCAGGAGCTGTATGAGACTTATTTGTCTAATTTTTGATTAAGGTTATTTATATCAATCTTCCTACTGAATATTTACTGTGGAGTCTAAACTGAATTAAGCATTTTGTGGGGAGCCCCATCAAGACAACGTAAATACCCTATTCTCCATCAAACTTTGAACTATTAATTTTAGTATTTATTAATAGTTTATAACTTCTTGATTCTTCCCTTATTAGTTCAACTTTATAAAATAATGTGGCAAGAAATTTTACCCCTTTCACCAATTTATTTAAGTATTCATTGATATTTATACCAATATAAACTCACAGATTTTTATTTTGCTCAATAAGCTATTTTATTCACTAGATTTTCTGTTATAGACTGGCTCAGTTTTTCTGTGTTGGAAAAAAAACATATATTTCAAATGATGAGCCTATAAATCCCTGCACCTTAAATTCTTTAAGTACTTCTTTACTTTCTGTAAGGAGTGGGGAAAATGGTCCAGTTTTTTAGGTTCATCTTACACTTTCTATAGCATAGATATTGAGTCAACTTTTCTGTAAGGAGCTCATGTTCCATATAGTTGATCTTAGTTCCTTATGAGGTAAAAAAATAAATTGATAAGACTTTGTATGCTCATTTTTATCATTAGTGTGTTCTCAGTCCTTGGTCCTCTCAATAGAAATTTTTTTCTTCAAGCTCAAACTGCTCAGCAATGGAAATATTTTAACCTTTTCTGGTCATTCACCGTGACCCTATTGGATGAGTAGAACTCGCCTATGGGGCTCCCAAAGCTAAAGTATTCGTGGAAGCAGACTGCTGCATCTTTCTCTCATGGGAGGAATGCTGGGTTTGAGTCACAGACTTTTCAGTTAACAGCTGAGCACTTTAACCACTGTGCCACCAGGTATTCTTATGCATGTTCCTAGTACCCACAGTATACCATAAAAATGTGATTTGAGAATAATTGCTTTACAGTGTTATGCAAATTACCCACCATAATTTGTTTCCCATTATATTTTCCCCTTGAGGTACAATTTACACATTGTCAGAAAATACCCATCACCTCCTTGCATATACTTCTACTAAGATGTAAAACATCTCCATCTTAATAAGAAGTCTCCTTGTGATCTTGCCCATCAATCACCATCCCTGATTCCAAAAGCTACCACCATTTATTCATTTAACCGGACATCTGCAGTTTGGATCATAACGTTCAATAGAAAAATATCAATCATGTGTTTAGCCATAAGAAAGACTTTTTGTCACTATTCCATTTTCACATTTAGTTCTTTAGAGCTTCCCAAGTATAGCACATGGTTTCCTTCACTTCTTATTGCAACAGTTCCTTTAAATAGAGGATCTCTTAAATGAGGTGTCTGGAGGTATGTAAAAACAAGCAAACAAACCACACATGACCATTATACTTTATTTGGTGCTAAATATGTTAAGTTATATACTAATAAAACTATGAATACCAACTGTATATTTCAGCTTTGAAACAACTTTATTAAAGAGCTGTTTTAAAGGATACCTTCCAATTCTTTCCCAAGAGGCTCTTGGACACCTTCCAGTTATAACTGTTTACCTTCTATGTGATAGTTTTCATTGATCTTTGCAGCCTATTTAAAATGTCCTCAGTGCGCCCTTCTGATAGATTGGAAGTGCAACTCTCCTGGGGGAACGAATGGAAGGCAACTAACTGTTCAGTTGCCTGGTGATGGGCTTGATGGAGTGGGGTGAATACCAACTTTTTAAACAGATGAGAATTAGTTATAAAATAACACTTCTGAATTAATACTGAAATTGCAATTCAATGTTTGAATTATTTTTAATGCTTTCAATACTGTAAAAGATCATGTAACCTTCTCAAACACATTATTTATTGCACACCTATTTGAATTGTGGGTTCAGTTAACTTCTCTAATTATCTAGCCTTTTGTAAGGTAAGCTAATAGTTAATATATTATCTTCTTCAAGTTGTAGAAATACCATCCTACTTTTTCAAGATTTTAGCAATATTTGCATGCCAAAATGAGGGATGCTATTTCCTTAGACTTGTAGATATTTCAAGATTAGATTAATGATGTTAATTCTGTTGTTGTTGTTGTTGTTAGCCCTCTCCTCAGGTATGCCAAGTTTCAGCTGATGATTGATAGAGATGTAGGAACGTGGCTGGAAATGGGATATGAGGTAGATCACAGGCTGTGGTTCAGTCACAGTAAACCAGTGTCTGTCTAGTCCACTCTGACTCATGAAACTTCTCTGTGTCAGAGTACAACTGGACTTCATAAGATTTTCAATGGCTGATTTTTAGAAGTAGAGCACCAGGCTTTCTTTCATAGTGCCTCTGGGTGGACCCCAACCTGTGACCTTTTGTTGAACAGTAAGTGCATTAACCATTTGAGGTGAGAGTCAATGTGGAGGACAGAGGAGTTACATAGTCTAATGAAACTTCTAGTGAGAGTTATTGAAGGGGAATAAAGATGAACTAGAAGAACAATCAGGAGGAAAGAGTGGTGGCCCTAGGACTGTGTTTGAGAAAACAAGACAAGTAGCTGGATCGCAGTAGTAAATTCTGATGATTGAAACCATCTGAATTTCCTAATAGAATACAAATGAGGAGAGTAGAACGAGAAGAATTAATGGTTTGCATTTGGGCAGCAGTGTGAGTATTCGTACCATTTACTGAGCTTAGAAAGCAAACTGAAAGGGTAATAAGAATTCTTATTTTTATATGTACATTAAATGAGTAACTTCCTCTTAGACCTCTAAAGCAGTATTTCCCAAACTGAGCAATATCATCACCTGGAGGGGTTGCTGGAAGCACCCAAGGGTCCTGGAAAAGCAAACACCTATGCTTTATCCTGGTTTATGGGCGATAGTACACAAGTGTTTAATTGCCAAGGGTTGAGAGAGTGGGGTGGGCTGGGAGTGCTGAGTAATTTTTTTTTCCTGTAAAGATGGTAGTATACCAAATAAATGTGGGGGACCTAATTTTGGGTAATGGCTAGTTGACATGTGAGAATATAATTCTTGAGTTCAGAGATATGAATGAATAAAATGCCAATTTGGGATTATTAATATATAGCTTGTATTTCAAGTCAAAATATTTGGATAAAATAAGGTATAAAATGAATGGAGAAGTAGATGAAAAGTAAGTGCAAAGCAACAGAATAGGGGTAGCTTGGTTGATCTACTCGATTTATGCTGATTTTACCTGATGGTGCCCCATTTCTGTCATCTTCATCCTCTGTTTAATTGGACCTTGCCTGTTCCTTTATTTATTTGTTTGCTTGTTTGTTTATTTATCATTTTATTGGGCGTTTGTACAACTCATCACAATCCATACATCCATCCATGTGTCAAGCACATCTGTACATTTGTTGCCATGATCATTCTCAAAACACTTACCTTTACTTGAGCCCTTGGTATCAGCTCCTCCTTTTTTCCCCTCCCTCCCCACTCCCTGTCCCTCATGAACCCTTGATAATTAATAAATTAGTATTATTTTGTCTTATATTATACTGTCCAATATTTTCCTTCACCCACCTTTCTGTTGTCCACCCCCCAGGGAGGAGGTTATATGTAGATCCTTGTAATAAGTCCTTCCTCTCCACCCTAATCTCCCTCTACCCTCCCGGTATCGCCACTCTTCCCACTGGTCCTGAAGGGATCATCTGTCCTGGATTCTCTGTGCTCCCAGTTGCTATCTGTACCAGTGCACATCCTCTGGTCCAGGCAAACTTGTAAAGTAGAATTGGGATCCTGAGAGTGGGGATTGGGAGGAGAGAATGCCTTTAGGAACTAGAGGAAAAGGTAAGTTTCTTCGTTGGCTTATATAGGCTAAGGTCACGTAACAGCATGCGTGTGCCAAGATTACTTGAAGGGAAGTTTGCAATTCTTGAGGCATACAAAGAGGTATTAGCTCATTAATGCGGGCTATTCAAAGACAGAGGAGAGGACGAGGCTTTGGAAAAAAGAAAAAAAAACGGGTAAGTTTTCAAGTAGCTGCTTCTACATTTTTATTTTTTGCCAGATAATAGGAGGCAAAGCATCTGTTTTATCTCAGGTGGAGAAATGGACAAGCAGCTGCTTCAATCAGCTCCTCAGGATGAGCTGTCAACATTTTTCCATGACCTTGGGCTATGAAATGTGGTCCTGTTCTATTTGCCTAAGGAACAAACAGCTTTCCCCACACTATCCTATTTGTCTTTTGTCTACCAGATTTTCCCTGCTTTGCTATAAAGAAGAATCTTTTATATAAGAAAGTCTTAAAAATATACCATGCATACTCGTGTATACGCAGAGTTTTTCAGCACAAAAAATGTGTTGAAAAACTGGGGTTTGGCTTATACACGGGTCAGTGGTAACCTAATGAGGATAGCGTCTATGACGACCTCATACCAGCTGAAGCTCTGCATTGGGATACGGATGATGATGAGGAATCCAGTTTTGAAGGATTTTAACTCTTTACATTTCAGCTTGGTTGCTGATTGAGCTCAGGGAATAGTACTCTTAAGGTATCACTGTTGATACCTTATTGTTTGTGTTGAACCTATTTTCCACCTACTGTGCTGCTTTACTAATGTTAAACGACTTGTCCTTTTATTTGTTTTTTATTTAAAACAAATATTTAAATAAATTACCCCACTGATGTCTCAATTTTTAGTAATTTTATTTTCATTTGTTTTGATTGAAACTCACCAATAGCTTTTGCATCTTCCACCCTAGGCTTATACTCAAGTCAATCAGGTTTTCTGGTTTCCCAGGTAATAATTAATTACCTCGGCTTATACTCAAGTTGGCTTATATTTGAGTATATACGGTATGTCTCCTTTCTAAATCAAAACTGATTTTTCTGATGGTTTCTATATTAGGCTGCTCCAATTTCCATAACAAATAACCTGGTATTAAATGGTTTAAAACAATACAAATTTGTTCTGTAGTGGTTGAAAATCAAGGTTTCAGCAGGGCCCCGGTTGTTCTGAGAGAGCCCCTGAGGGATGCTTCCTTGGGCTGTCATTGATCCTGGGGTTCCTTGGTTTTTAAATGTTATTCCAACATTGCTGCTGTTTTCACATGGCCCTCTTCTCCATTTCTCTTTGTGTCTTCTCTTCTGACAAGGAGGCTAGTGATTCAAGTCAGTATCTACCCTACAAGGAGGATGGATACATCTCAAATAAAAAAGATTGCAACTGCACATGAGTTTTATGGGGAGATAATTCCTCTCCCATGCCTCCTTTTTAGGGAAACAAAAAAGCTACTAAAATGTTGAATTGCTCCTTATGCTAACAGTATTTACAAAGTACTTATGTTCCTAGATCCCACTTCAGCCTCCGGAAGGAGAAACTGGGTCTGAATTTTTAAAGGGCATTCAGGTGATGCTTATGAGGCATGAACTTTAAAAATCACTGGCTATAAATTCAGTCCTTTAACTTGTTTTTCACTGAAGCTAGGCTCCAAAATCTCCGTAGGACATAACAGTGGTCCTTTGATATGTTTTGTGATTGTGGTAGAAATTTTAATACATAGGCACACATTGGCGTGTGGAGAAGGGTGTGGAAAAGTACCTAACAAGATCCTGTTGAATGGATATCTCCTACTTCTCATGCCACTTCCAGGTGCTGAAGAAATAGAATATTAAAAAGACTATTTTTCATGCAACACTGTAATAATATTAGAACACATCAAGAAGGTGTCAGATTTGTTTAGTTATGTTATATCTAATTAGAACAGTATGTTGAAGTATTTATTCTTCACAGTTTATAGTTTGCGTATTAGTTACTTACTAGAAACATTAAAATAATGAGAAAAATGTTGATTATTAAATTTTCTGTTACCTACAAGGTCTCTCATATTAGTAGTTATGCTTATTAGTATCCAAACAAACCAAATCACAATTATCCTTTAAGCACAAGGTAGAACTTCCCCTGTGGGTTTCCTACAGAGTAACTCTTACTGGAGTAGACAGTCTAGTCTTTTTCCACTAGACCTGCTGGTAGCTTTGGACTGCTAAGTAGCACATTGCCTCTACACTATCAGAGATCCATCATATGTAGTGTCCACGTCTATGTACTTAAATTTTCCACTACAAGCACAATCCACACCAAAGGACCACTCTTATGTCCTATAATGATGCCGCAGTGTCATTATGTCCTACAATGACTCTGTAGTTTGAGACTGATGATGGCAACAAATATATAAATGTGCTTGACACAATGGATTGTGATAAGAATTGTAAGAGCCCCAATAGAATGATTTTAAAAACAGGAACTTGTATAGCCTTAATATCAGACAAAGAACCTTGTACAGTGGATTTCATCAGTACGACTTAGACTGGCACGCAGCATATTGTCATTATTTCTCCCTTTGCATCCATTTTGCATTTATTCTAAAATTTTAATAGCTTCAAAAAGAAAGAAAGAAAACAGCTTAGAATTATGAAGTTATAGCTAGTGGTTTTTAAAATTCATTGTTCTTAAGAATCCCCTGCATACTCTTTACAAATTCAAATATATTGTCTTATTTTTTTCTAATATGTATAGTATTTAGAAAAAGATAAGAATTTAAGAGTTTCATTAATTTCTGTGTTTCCTTAATTTAACATTTTTGATTTAAAATAGTTCCCCAAATTTCCAATAATTATTTTTGAAAAAAGCATGTAGAATACATTTAGAAACTTTATCATTTTTGGTAATTAAATATGTTCTAAGACAGTATTCAATGATAGGTTTTTGTTCTATGGGCAAAGGTAATCATATCACAGTGGCATAATATTTATTCATATAGCTAATTATAAACATTATCAGCACCATTTTTCTCACTTGGCCCTAATGTTTGAACTCTCAAGAGAGCAGGCATGTAACTAAACATGTCTGTTTTTCAGAAGAACTAAGTGGGTGCTCTTGAAGTCTGAACCTCCGACAAATTCAAGCCCACGCTGATTCTCATGAACATGGAGGGCTTTGACAGAGGGTATTTGCTGGCTGCATACTTTTCAGTGACTGCTTACATAATACTGGAAGTTTATGGCGATGGCTCCTTAACTAAAAGAATCTTTTAATTAAATGAAGCAAGATGATAAATGAATAAATACATGAAAAGGCATGCTGGCAGATTTGGGATGATTTTATGATTTTTTTAATACTTTTATAGGTGACTTGCACCTTAAGATTTAAAATATCAAGGCAACCCAGGCATTTCCAATTGATGAGGACGGAGTTAAAAGTCTTCTTCGACTTCCTACACTGTGTAGCCACTGTAGTTTTTCAGTGGATACAGCTTATTTCATGGCATGCTACAGTTACAGACCTTTAAGCTACGATATATCATCCAATTGAATCACACATTGGCTATCTTTCACCAGAACCTTATCAATGGTCAACATTGTCTACAGAAAGTTATTTGAGTTCATAATACATGATTTCTGAAAAATTTTTATGAAGTTCATATATTAGGTGATATATATAATGATCTGTTTTACTTCTTACCTTAAGTTTATGTGAATCCAGTGGCCCCTTAAATGTGATATTGCTTCTGTACTTCCACTCGCTACTGACTATCAGAACAAACAGTTGGAGGTGACAATGTTCATCGGATATTGTGTTCTATAAAGCACTAGTTGCCGAAGGTGGCCAAACATTACCATAAAACGTACAGCTTCAATTATTTAAAATTATTTCTAAAATGTCCCCATGTGTTAGTCCATGCTCCTCAAAGCAGAAGCAGGCAGGGAGGAATATGATTTTATGAGCACTTCAGGTGATTCTAATATACATCCAGAGTTGAGAACTACAATTTGGAATTAGAGAAAAGAGTTTGTTTCAGAGAACTGATAGAAAAATGGTAGTACTGAATTAAAGTTTCCTCAACAACGTGATAAAAAATCTTTAAATCATAAGGAATATATTCTAGTGTTGCAAAAATTATATTGAATGACCCTGTGCGGGTCATAGCCTCTGCATGTTTCCAAGACTGCTGAGTTTTGCTGGAGGAAAAAGCCTTATTTTTCTTCCTCTAAGAAGATGGTTGCATTGAAATGCTCATTTGTGGTTAGCACCTTAATTATAACGCACTAGACCGCTGCAATTGACTTAATGGAAGTGAGTGGTTTTTATTTGAGTAACTAAATTAATAATGTCAATCAACTATTACATAGATTTATTTTGAAAATTTCCCTGTCACTATAAATAAAAATTCATTGCTTCCTAAATAATGCTTCCCAAATAATGCTTCCCCTACACTTCCTCCCCCTATTAACCTCTGATATCTATTGGTATCTATTCTTTTTATTAGTTTTATTAGCATATAATTTACATATAATGCAATTTGCTAGTTCAATCATATTAAGTTGTACAATTATCATCGAAATTAACCTCATATTGTTTTCTCCTCATACTCATAGTTGTTATCTTCAAATTTCTTCCCACCTTCCCTGATATGCTTCAAAGTAAATATTAATCCAGTTATTTTCTTTGTATTTCCCTCTCCTGGATTTCATATACATAAATCATACATAACACCAACAGGAAGCAAACAAATTTTAAAAACCAACCACATGGCAAAAATGAACAGAGAAAAACCTTAATTAAAAAAAGCAGCAAGTATTAAAACTTGAAAAGCATTAAATGAGTTAAGGGGAGACCAAATTATAATGTTTTACCTTTTAACCTACTACATCTGCCCTAATAGACTTCACAACGCTCTCTGACAGCAAGCCTGTTCACATCACTGGAGGGTGGTCACCAGAGGGTGGTCACTTGAACCTTAGACAAGGCGGGGACTCTGTAAAAGGACGTTGGGCTTCCGCGGTCATCCAGACCCTTCTGCAAACTGGGTATTCACAATTTAAACTCTGATACTGTTTCCCCTCTTTTAAATCAGATTTTCTCATTTACAACCCGTGGATTACACCGGCTGTCTGCTTCTTCCACATGGACTTGGTTGATGTTGCCCTTAAATGGCTGCATGTTTTAAGAAAAGCCTGTAAGACCCCGGACACTATTATTTCTGAGAGCTGGCCACCACCTGGCTTCCTCCCTACACTTTGCTTTAGTACCCATATTTTCAGTGATCTTTCCATGAGGGCAAAAATAGAGTAGGTCCACACAATAAGAAATCATTGTTCTTAGCTCAGAGCTAAAACTAAGTATCCATTCATAACTGTACATGCTGTAACTGGATTAATGGTCACCTGGGGTCATGGCAGGGAAGAATAGGCAGAAGGGGGAGCTAACAACAATGAGTACAATGTTCTGAAATTGATTGTGGTGCTGCTTGCACAACTTCATATATGGTTTACATATGTCTCCGATTCATTTTAGAAACATCA
This sequence comes from Tenrec ecaudatus, assembly GCF_050624435.1. Classification (NCBI taxonomy): domain Eukaryota; kingdom Metazoa; phylum Chordata; class Mammalia; order Afrosoricida; family Tenrecidae; genus Tenrec; species Tenrec ecaudatus. The sequence goes on from NC_134531.1 coordinate 241,429,473, forward strand.
TTATCATTTTATGATAGAGGACATTTTAACTCATTCCCCTGAGTCAGAAGGTAATTCTATTGGTAGTATAATTAATTTAGTCCATGGTGTAGAATTTAAAACATTAGTAAGAAAAGGAAAGTGTACATGTATAGGCCAGCTTTTCAGATCACAGTACATGAGTAGTTCACTTGTACAAATTAAACTCTTAAGACATTAGACAGTATTTACACAAACAATGGGGGCCATTGATAAGACAAAACTTTCAATAACCTACATTCGCAATGGCAGAATCATGTCTACCATGCGAATACATGTCATAAGAAAGCAGGGAGAGTATTAAGATAGTAAATATATGGTAGTCTCAGGCCACCATCCACTGGAAGCGCTCAAAGTAAGTGTTACAACCCAAATGTCCAATGATCACCGACTCGGTAACCTTGGGATAGCAGTCATCTGCTTCTTCTCACACTGGGGAGTTTCAGCCCTAATTCCAAGGGAGTAAGTCTGTTCTTTAAATCTGCTACAGGTAACTTGAAGTAAAGGCCAGTTTTCTTAGTGAGGTTTCTATATCAAATCTTTCAGGTGTGGTTATGATAGATGATGTGCACCTTGGAATGACAGTACCCTATACTGAAGAGCATGTACCTTTTCCATTCCATGTTTTTGACCCTTTTCTGAAAAGCACCTTGTGCATGGAAGCTTTTATTCTGGGTTTTGTCCGGTTCCACTGGCCTTTTTATCTATCATTGTACCAGTAACAAGCTGTCTTGCCTGCGGTGGCTGTGTATTAGGTTGAGGTCAGGTAGTGGAGGACCTCCTGCTTTGTTCTGTCTGAGAAGTCTTTGTTTATCTTTGGTCTCTTCTCTCTCCATATGAAGTTGGTCATGAATTTTCCATTTTTCAAAAGAATCATGTTGGAATTTGGATCAGAATACAACCAGAATTCTCTTTAGAGGGAGGATGGTGAGGTTTCATTTCATACACTTGAGACATATGTTCAGAGAGGTCAGTCTCTAGTGAAGGGCAGCATGCTTGGTACAGGTGAGGAAAGTAGAATGGAGGATGACCTTCAAGGACATAGATTGACACCGTGGTTGCACCAATGGCCTCGAACATAACAAGAATTGTTCCATCCAGTTGTCTCTGTTCCCTAGTCTCTGGGGCCTCTGGTCTCCACAGCTACCACATCAGACAGAGATCTGCAACATGCTCTTCAATGATCCTGAGGTGTTTTTCTTTCTGGTCAAAATGGTTCTTATACACAGATGAATGAATCGCTTTGATGTTTGATGGTGGTGTGGGTTTTTTATTTTAGCAGACTATATCCCCCAAGGAAACAAAGGATGGTGATTTAATACACATCCTCTAATATAATAGAGTTTAAAGATACGTTATAAAAGATACATTCCACCTTAATACTATAACAGAGAATGTCCATCAAATGTGATTAAAGCCATAAGCGACGTTTTACACACTGTCATAGAGTCAATTCTGACTAACAGCAACCTTATAGGTGAGCTAAAACTATCACTTTCTGGCTCATAATCACGCGCACTAACCATTTGTGTCCTCCTGTAATTATGCAGCAGGATCCCTGGTGGTGCAGTGGGCTACACTTTGGGTTGTGAACCGTAAGGCCACCAGTTTAAAACCATCCTCTGCTCTGGGGGAGAAAGATGAGGCATTTTACTCCTGAAAAGACATATAGTCTTGGAAGCCCATGGGGCAGTTCTGCTCCGTCTTACAGGACTGCTGTGAGCCCCAGACATAAAATACTTAATAGTCGTGCATTTGTAAGGAATTTAGTCTAGAAGAGTCATATTAATGGATTATATCTCAGTGCCATATTTTTTGTTTGAGTTTAGCCTGGCTCTCTCGTGAATAATGCTTCAATATACATTGCTGTTAAATATTATTTTTCAAATAGAAGTCAGCAAGAAACTAAAGAAAATGCTTCTCAAACATGTATCTTGGTGCTCTCTGGAACCTACTTTACTTGAATGGAGAGGATTTCTTAAATATCTTTATACTTTTTCAGGAGAAATTTACAGACTTCTAACTGGAAAGCCGTCTTTGGCCTACATATGGCATCAAATCTGACTTCTCCTCAAATAGTAACCCGCCAGATTGATCAAATTGTCATAAACCCACACTACGATAAAAGAAGAAAGGACAATGACATTGCTATGATGCACCTGGAATTTAAAGTGAATTACACAGGTAAGCTGAGTACCTTTTCATTGCTTAATCAGTTCAAATGAAACTTAAAATTATATTTGGATATAATCAATATAATCATTAATAACCCATACATGTGGATAATTTCTTATTAAATAATTTAATTTTAAATTTGTTAATTTAGAGAAACATATTCAATTATCTTCAGCAAGGTGCTTCAATCTAACTTTCTACAGTCAGCCTAGTAGACTAAAACTCAGCGCCTTCCACACCAATAAACGTGAAAGGAAAACGCAGAGAAAATAGGTCATATTCTTCTTCATAATCTCTCTACTTCTGAAGTGAAAGAATGATCGTCCTTCTGCCACCCAGGTTAGAGCCAGATATAAGCTAGGAGATAACCGTGTGTGCTTACAGTACAGTGAGCAATAAGTTATCGGTGGAGTGAATTGTTTAAAGGAAATTGGATCAGTGGGTGGAAGAGTTTCTCCAAATGCTTAACTTGCAGGAGCAGCACTAGTGAATGAATTTTACCCAGCAAGCTTTTCTTCGACCCAAATTTTACTGTGAAATCTTTTCCAATCCATTAGGAGAAAGTGCTCCCCACGTTCATGGAATTTGGTTTGCTCGTCAAGCAACTAACCGTAGTAATGATCACTTGGTATCACTTGCTGAAAGCAGGCTTTTACTATGGTTAGTTGCGTAGCGCTGTCCTTCAGTGCCAGCCCTAAAGCTTATCCCGGGTTTTCATGGTTGGGATGCTTAATAAATATCAGGCAGCCTGTAAATTGCTACAGAAGCGTTTTTAAAGTCAGTGATCACTTTAAATGTTTCCAGAAATGCCCTGTGGAACAATTGCATAAAAGCTTTTTTAATGTGGTGATAATTGCAGAAAACCAAAACAACTTCAGCGTATTTGCCCCAAGTTTCCCTTCACTCACTCCGAAAATTACCTTTACAAAGATTTTCACAGAATCGGCATTACTTTCAGTTAAAACAAACAAACAAAAAACCTTGATTATTTAAATATCAAACATAAATGATTAATCCATAAAGAGATTGTTTACACTGTAAAAGATAATTCAGGAGAATAAATTAATGACAACAACAAAAACACTGGCCATCAATTTGATTTAGATTCCTAATGACTGTGATCTTTCAGGTAGGTTGACCTTTCTTTGTAGGCACTTCTGGGTGGCCTCAATCGACTTACCTTTCAGTTACTATGTCAGTGTCTGAACTTCACTGTTTATGCCACCCAAGGACTGTTTAGGAAGTAACTACCCAGAAGTAACTGCCACAGAGGTATGGGCAGTTGCCACCGTCTAACTTGTACTGACCCTTTAAGAAAGAATAGAACTGCCTTGTAGGTTTCTAAGGCACTAATCTTAACAGAAATAGACTATGTCTTTTTCCATAGACTGCGTGTGGGTTTGAACCATTGACCCGTTGGTTAGCAGTTGAGCACTTTAACTACTGTGCCACCTGGGTTCCAGGGAAGTAAATAGAAGCGCCTGAAAGATCAATAGTGGTACCTAATGCATAACCAAATAAGTTCTGTTCTGAAAGCCATTTCACCTAAGATTGATGTGTAAAACATGTTCTGACAAGAAGAAAATAAAAATGCCTACTTTTTTTGTTAAACATTTAAAATGATTGATTTTTAAAACTTGTCAGAAATACTTATATGTGTGTTTATGTTGTTTTATGGTCTTTGCCTTATTTTTCAGATTACATACAACCTATTTGTTCACCAGAAGAAAACCAAGTTTTCCCTCCAGGAATGAATTGTTCCATTGCTGGTTGGGGTAGGCTTGTACATCAAGGTAAATGATGGGACACACACGCACACACAAACCCAAAGTGAAAAACTTAGTAATGAATCCATGCTATTATTATATTTCTTTATTACTGTAGTTTTTCTATTTTTTACATATCACATATAGTGTTTGAGTAGTACCGGGGTGGTGAAAATTTCTATGCACTCAGTTACTAGATCCGAGGTGACAACCCATTGAGAGGTGCCTCAAACAAAAGGCTTGCTGTTCTTCCTTCCCAGGGACACAATCTTCAAACCCCTGTGGAGCACAGTTCTACTCTGTACCACATAGGGTTGCCATGAGACAGAATTAACTGTGTGGCAACTAGTTGCTGGTTATAGAGTATACTATACAACTATAATCCTTACTCGAGGGGAGTACAGTGATGTCACAAAGTCTATCTGTAACATTAATACCACATCCACTCCTCACTTATCAACAGAGTTAAGTCTTAAGCATCAGGTTATTATGCAAAAATCGGCATTATGTTAAAATGGAGGATAACCACATCCTTACATAACTGCTACATCACATCACCACATACCAAATCACTGAGAACCATGGACCAGCCAGGCTAACCCACAGCCCAAACCATCTTGCCTTGCACTGGCGCATTCATTACCGCCAGACATACATCATTACTAAATAGTGCAAAATAGTCCGATAGGTTTTTTATACTATTGTCATAAATAGGAAATGTTGATCACAAGATACTAGATAATGGAGCAGTAGATATATAAATACCTTTAAAATAGTTTATCTATTAAAATGAACATAAGTGAAGATTAAAAACATAAGCAACATACTTAGTGCATTTACACAAACTATATTTATGTATAAGTGAATCGTTTTAATGTAAACATTCTGTTAAACCTCTTAGTAAGAACAGGTCCACATTAGCTTTGCCATGCACTCTTCTATCTCCTAAGGGGAACCTTCAGAGGAAATCTTTTACACATCGGAGTAAATGTTGACATACCCCTGACTCACTGGCATTAATAGCAAGTTCTCCAAAGAGAGAACTGCAAGGAATTAGAAAAAAGACGCAGTTGCCTTCAAACGAACTCACCAGACCCGAGGAACACAGAGTACAGCCACGCTAGAGTTCCCGAGACTCTCACCTGCATAAGCGAACCTCAACGCCAAGGCAGTGGGCAGAACTGCAATGACTGCACTAGATCTTAAGTAAACTCCATTTTTAGTCAAATTGCAGTTTGGCCTAAAATCTCTGCTTCTGTGCATCTCCAGATACAGTTCAGCTTCCTATAAAAGTTTAACTGTTTAAAGCCCAAAAGGAGACAGGATCAAGATGTTACCTTGTGCTAGGAATTACTTCTTATAAAATACATTTATCGAGAGTGTTTGTGTGGCTTGATCCATGAAGAAAGTTTCCGTCAACACGGCTCAGTCGGCTAAGAAATAGAAATGGTAATGTTAACACAGATTATAATTTAACAATATTGTTTTAACTTTTGGTCATCTATCCCATGCACATAGCCCTGTGATTACTCTGTACAATAAAATCCTCACTATCTTCTGGCAGTTTGGAACACTATAATGCCGTACCTGAATGTCAGTAGATCTCTAACTACCCACCGTTCCATAGAGTGTTTACTTTTACTGCAAAGGAAGCATGAGACTAATGCTGTGCTATGACTTACCTTTTACAGTCAGAATACCTGAAGGCCCTTATTCACTGGCCCCTCTGGTTATGTCCAAAAGAGGAGTGGATTACCCAATAAGCAAGGAAACTATGGGTTTACTTATGCTTACTAGTCTATAGTGGACAGTTTCATATTGTCTAACACAACTACTTAATTATCTGTGATTGACAGTTTCACACTGTCTTCCACAGATTGCTAAATAAACACAAGTAAAACCATGCTTAATATGGTAACTGAGTACTCAGTCCCTGCCAAGATTATAAATTTGAAAAGACACCTTGACTCTGTAGAAAGACGCTGTGAGAGGGAGACAGTTATCAGTAATACACTGAAACAAAAATTTTTAATGTGGTAAAAAGAATGAATTTTTTTTGCTATAGATTAGTGAATAACTACAAATAAACCCATACATAGCTAGGTTTTTGGAGTAATCTGACACTGGTTCAAATTGCAGGCCTCTGAGTCGGCAACCAAACACTTAACCATTTGCACTGCCTGGGGTGCCATACAGATAATAGATACATATTAAAAACAACAACCAGACAAGTTAAATAAAGCTAGTACTACTCACAGTGCAATTATAACTACATGTCTCATTGGCTAAAGAATTCGAAGCAGGGAATACTCCATCTGACAGCGTATTGGCCATTCAATAATAGTGAAGCAACGAGAAAAGGCACTCGAGTCTGGTAGGAAGACTTGGACTTTGTATTCACAATAAACCATACACATAGTGTTTTAAAATCCTAATTATATTTGAATTGAAATTGTGCAACATCCTGTGGAGGACTGCAGATTCAGTAACAAAGCCCTCACAACTAAAAATCCTTATTTGTCATGAGAGAAGGAACAAATCCCAAGTCAAACTCTTGCCTGATGATTTTGACATATGTTCTTCACTGCAGTAATATTATACTTTTAAAACCACTGCAAAAGATCTGCCCACTATGCCTTGAAGTTCAATACCATATATACTTTTATTTCCTCCGTTTGAAAAGTTTCGGGATTTATTAAATTTGAAAATTATAGCGAAAAATTTTTTATATTTTCTTGCTCAGGTTTTAGACTAAAATACCTTGTATGACAGCATAGCCTCTTGAAAACAAAAGTAGCCTCTAATATAATTTAAGACTGATTCATACTAATTGGATTTTTTTGCTTGTTTGTTTTCTTATCTTACAACTGAGTAAGTTTGCCTTACTTGTGTTCATTGTTACCGAAGGTATGTATTCAATTGAATGTAAAACATCTCTCAGGGCTGCAGGGTTCCAGGAAGCAACCATTGCATCTGAGGCCAATTTCATTTATGAATAGAGTACCAGATCATGTTTAAAATTCTTCATGGATGATGGGGATTTTAGCGAATTTTATTAACTTGCTCATATGAGTTCTGTCTGTTTAATATATTAAAAGTCCACTTCCCCTCCTTTGAATATGCTACACTAAATAATTATCTAAGAAAACCCTCAGTTGATTGCTGGCCAGGAGGAGATGGAATGGTTATTATAGTGTTGTCATTAATAGCTGCTATCCTAGCAGGTCCTGACTTGTAAGGAACCCATCAAAACCAAATGAGATTGTTGTGACTCAGAGCTTCCCTTGACAGACAAGTGGTGCTTGTATTGGAAGTGCACTGGCCAGGAGTTCAAATCTATATCTCCCAGATCAAAACCAACAATTCTACCACGGAATTACTTCTGCTCCTTTGGTGATATTAGTTAGTTAAATTAAAGCAATCAAAGCATAAAACTTGACTGAAGTTGTTTTGCACGTATGTTTCTATTCTAAAATAACCTACTTGCAATGCATTGTGAGAACTAAATTTTAAATATAAGGGACGTGCTCAAGAATTCCTCTACAGAAGAGTTTTAGGATCTTTGTAACCTAGTTTTCATTAACAATCAGCAAAAATGGCAGAGAGTTTTATTATTGTAAAACATATTAATCATCCCATTTGTAATACCTTCTATGACAGTAGTGAGAGGCTGACTTACCCTATTCATTTCAGCCTTTATTTCCCCTTCTTAGCTTATAACTTGTTCATTGTTAAACTATGGAAGTCAGTCAGTCCTGTGCAGCTGTTGGCATCAGCTGGCAAGAGCCATTTGGGCACATATCCGCCCAACTTGTATTCAGTGTCATGCTGGTTCCTTGACACGGGCAATGGTCACCGCATGTACCTTCTGTAAACTGACAAACCCCGACAAATCAGTGAGTGCTCCAAAAACTCTGTGTGAAGTTCCATTATCTTTCCATTCCTTTTTCCCCGAGCATTATGAAGACCCGTTGAAAAGCAGGGAGTTGCAAGCAGACTGTTTTGCACCTCAGTTGTGTGTACATGAGCATATCACACACGCACACACACACACACACTTGATTCCTTAGTTCTTGTAGTGCATGAATTCCACTTAATTGGAAATAAAGTCTGATGCATTTTCACAACAACATCGGCCGTCAGATGAACTACCATCTCCTCAACTCTCTGCCTCTACTGAGGAACCAAATCGAGGTGCTAATTATTGCAAAGTGCTTTACTTTTTTCCAGGCAATAGGTACTTACTTCTTTTACATCTCTCTTGGGATTAGTATTTTAGAAAAGAGACTCCCACTTTTGGTGAATGAGTAATTTTATAAACAGCATGGAAGTATGCTCTGTTATACAAAAGCCTCCCTTCTCCTTCCCGCAGATGTGGATGACAAGCTGATTGCCTTTAGACCAGGGCACAGTTCATCTGGGCTTTGTCGTCTATTCCGCGTGCACCTGCCACTTACACGGCACCACAAAGGAGCTGAATGCCAATAGACGAGAGCACCGCCTCAGGTGGCAGATGAAAAGCCCTTATGGATTTCTGAGCCACTGCTAATTTCCATGAATTAAACTCTTTGTGTTGTCCCCCCACCCCATCCCTCCATGCGCAACCCACTAACTGTCTAAATTTACTGAAAATACCTGAAGATCATCTCATCTTATCTTCCATTCCTGGTAGCCCCTTGGGAAGAAAGTAGTATCCATTTGGCAACAAATCTACAAACGGGCTTTATTATGTGCTTTAAAGTAGAAAGTTTAGCATTTAGTTCCATTATACAGACACACAGTACTTGATAACGAGAGTGAAATGTTGGAACAAATAAGACTGATGATGGTTCATTCATGATCCAGGTTGATCGTGCTGACTGGCATTATATGTTTTGAACAGGTCCTGCGGCAGACATACTGCAAGAAGCTGTTGTTCCTCTTCTATCAAATGACAGATGCCAGCAGCAAATGACAGGCTATAACATTACAGGAAATATGGTATGTGCAGGCTATGACGAAGGCGGAATCGATTCCTGTCAGGTAAATAAATAAAACTGCTCACATTACATTTTCAGAACATATTGTTATATAAGATTTCATTACTGAACAATAATTTGGAAGCAAATAACTCAGTAAGGTCACATAAGCTTAACCTATTATTTTAAACATGTATTCTAGAGGGGGAAAGAAAATTTGCCAACTGCGACTTTCTTTTATTTATGACCAATTTGCTTAGTTTTCCTGAGTGGATATGAGCATTAGGAACAAAAGGAGCAATTAAGAGTAACGGTTTAAAATCAGCTGTTCTTAGCAACTACGCATTTAGTGTAAACATGAATGAATGAGGAAGGTAGGTAAACCAGAGAATGGTGGCTCTTGGATTAGTCCAGATTTGTGCACCTTATCTGGAAGAATTATTTGCAAATCATTTCAAACATTCATTAAAAAATTAATTGATTTTAAAAATAGATCTGTCTGCCACTTTGGCTCTTGAGTCTCTAATTTTCAACCCTTGTTTTGTGGTCATTGACCTGAAAGAATTTCTTGTTGAAAACAACCTGAATAGAGTCAGTTCTCAATGAGCCACTTGCCAGGGAGGGAAAGAAGAGCTTACAAAATAGCCAAGCATAAACCTAGCTCCAGAAATCCTTTAGTAAACATGTCAAAGGTGAAATAACATGAACTCACTGCAGTGATCAAGTCAACATTACAATAAATTTTGTGTTGATGATATTTGACCTATATGACCTTCAGAGATAAGTCTTACTCAAAAGCTACCATCATTTAAGATGAAAATATCTTACTCTCTGGAAATAATTTAGGCGTCCATTAACTCCTTGAACTCCAAAATATGAAGCAAATTCTGTTAACATTTTGCATCATCTCTGAGCCATGGCACAGTGTGGAGCAGTTATGAAAGGCATACGCTCTGTGTTTCAACCATTCATGCTTGGCCTGGTTTTTACACCTAGTATTAGGGAGGAGCCCTGGTTGCATAGTGGTTACCAGTTAGGCTGCTAACAAAAGGTTGTCAGTTCAAAGCCACCAGCCACCTCCCAGGAGAAAGATGGTGCTTTCTCCTCCCCTAAAGAGTCACAGTCTTGGAACTCCAAAAATCCAGTTCTACCATATACTGTAGGGTCGCTCTGAGTCGGAATTGACTCAGTGGCAGTGAGTTGGTTTTGGGATTTTTGGACAAGTGACTTGGGTTTTACAGGGAAGTTTAAATTACGTGATGTCTGAAAGGTATGATGCATAATCCCTGGGCCAATCAATAAAAGCATTCAAAAATATTACCAGTTTCCATTAAATAACTTAGTAAATAAATTTCCTGGCATATTTTCAGTATTATGAAATTAATAAAATATTAATGCATTAAAGTCGACTGGATTCAATTAAACCTGAAAGCATCAGTGAATAAATGAATAATTTACCAATGTGCAAGTAGCGCTTTCCACCATGTGAAAATGGTTTCATTTTTATTTCAGTATAAACAAGTTAATTATATATATTAACATGTATTAACCTATTCATGTCATAATAATTTAACTTGACACAAGACATTTTTAAAAAATGTGTACACAGAAAAATCTGCATGTTTTCACTAAAGCCTCAAGCCTTGCATACTTACAACTTTGTTTTACATTTATTATGCTTTGGTGAATGCTTGCAAATTGAAGACCTAAAGGATTTTTTTTCTTAAAATTTTCTCTAGTTCTTATACTTTTCTTTTAAAAAGAAACGTGTGATCAAGGTAAAAGATATTGCCACGCAGAAAAGGATGCAGAGAATTATTGCACAAGAGGGAAATCAGCTGTGCAGCTTCAATTGCACTTAATGGAAATGAGTGATAGATATGTCACACACTGGGCAGGAAATAGGACTGTTAAGCAAGAAATTCCCTAAACAAGACTATACCTCTGTAATATTTTTTATCACAATTGAGTAATCAGGATCCTAGATATCCACACGATTTTTTGTTAGGCCTTAGGGCTGTCTTATAGAAGCAGCTGTATTAATGAAATAAGAGTCATTAGTTAAACACTAAGCCATTCTGCCATTGATTCTCAAACGGCAACACCTACAAGCATCCTCTATCAGATCACCATTCCCTGGGAACATGATACAAATGCAAACCCTTAAACCAACTGAATCAGACACATTGGACACTGTCTAGGTGCTTCTGATGCACACTAAAATTGACAACCACTTTTTAACATTAAATTGTTAGTCATTTCCTTCATATACTCAGTAGAAGAAGGAGTGATGTTTCTTATTATTTTGAAATATAAAATGCCATGAGAATTTTATAAATTAATAAATTTAAAGTTAATGATCTAGTCTTGGCATAGACATTTTTTTAAGTCCTTACATATCTCTGTGATAGCAGGAAAAGGAAATAAATTGATCAATCAAAAAGACTGAGGAAGTGAGGAGTTTCACAATTTATCTGGTGGTGGGAAATGATTGATCAGGGTCCCCACTAGCTGGATCACCTAGGAGCAAGGCACTTGGCCTATAGCAGGCTCTTTAGAGAAACTACAACTGACCCAATGTCCTGGGTAATTTAATTTCTGTTAATGCAATCAGTATTGGATTCTTATTGTACATAAAACATTTTAAACACGTTAGAAAATACAAAGAAAACTAGTGATTCCTTTGAACACTAACATGCAAATGATCATGGAGGTGGCCGACATTGGACAACATTTCATTTCACCATTCATAACACCAGTCTGTGCGATCACGAGGTGTCGAAGGGATCAGGTATAAGCCATCATCAGAACAAAAAAATCTTACCATAGTAAATGAAGGGGGAAGTGCAGAGTGGAGACCCAAGGCCCATTTGTCGGCCACTGTAGATCCCCTTGCAGAGGGGTCTAGGGGAGGAGATGAGTCAGTCAGGGTGCAATGTAGCACTGATGAAAAATACAGCTTTCCTCCAGTTACTAAATGCTTCCTCCCTCCCAACTATCATGATCCGAATTCTACCTTGCAAGTCTGGATAAAGCAGAGGATGTACACTGGTGCAGATAGGAGCTGGGGCACAGGGAATCCAGGGCAGATGATTCATTCAAGACCAGGGGTGTGAGGGGCGATACTGGGAGGATAGAGGGAGAGTGGGTTGGAAAGGGGGAACCGATTACAAGGATCTATATGTGGCCTCCTTCCTGGGGGACGGACAATAGAGAAGGGGGTGAAGGGAGATGCCGGATAGGGCAAGATCTGACAAAATAATAATCTATTAATTATCAAGGGCTCATGAGGGTGGGGGGAATGGGGAGGGAGGGGAAAAAAGAGGACTTGATGCCAAGGGCTAAAATGGAGAGTAAATGCTTTCAAAATGATGAGGGCAATGAATGTACAGATGTGCTTTACACAGTTGATGTATGTATGGATTGTGATAAGAGTTGTATGAGCCCTTAATAAAATGTTATAAAAAGAAAGACGGCCATGACTCAGAACCAACTAAACAGAAACCCACAGCCATAAAAATTAAGGCTCTTTTAAAGAACTTCTCAGTCACCTGTAGCATTTGAGCCTGTAAGTATTCATACAATTTAAAATTCTATTTCACAATGTTCATGTGGACTAGAAGTCCTTGGGTGGTACAAACTATTAATGTGCTGACTGAGAGGTTGGAAGTTCAAATACACCCAAAGTTGGCTCAGGAGAAACTCTGCCAATGGACATTTGAGAAATTGGCCTCCAAAACCCTTTGGGAGCCCAGACCTGTTCTGACATTCCTGGGATAGTCCTGAGTGGGAGTCAACTGGAAGGCAACTGTTGTTTTGTTTTGGGGTGGGATGGGGTGTGGGTTGGCGGGGTCGGGGGTTATCTTGGTCAAATCCAACATTCAAACATGCCATACTCCACTAAAAGAATGAAAAAATCTATATTATAAGAAATATAGTCAGAATGCTCTTTAAAAGGAAGGTTTATAAGACTATCTTATGTATAAGCAATCTTTAAATATTGAATGTGATTCACTCCTTTTTTTTAAGAGTTTGTAAACGAGTTAGACTGGGCTCATATGGCTCTTATTTAGCTTTATTTTAGTACAAGAAAAAGCCCTAAGCCTTTTCAATGATTTAAAATCTGCACATGGTACACGTGAAGGTGATTGTGATGAAGAATTTATTGCTAGTATGAGTTGGTTCAATCATTTCAAGTGACAGCATAATATTAAAGTGCAAGTCGCAGTGGTTCATAAATCAACTGTCAGAACCTGGGGGATGCCTGTATTGTGGACAGATTTTAGGAGGTGCCTTTCCTTGCGGTAGACATCATACATGATAAAACAAAGGATAGGTGAAACTAGAAACACTTTTAACAAGATGGATTGCCAGGATGGCTACCACAATGGCTCAGACATCACACTAGTCGTGAGGATGGCTCAGCACCCTGCAGTGTTTCTTTTGGCCTCACACAGGATCCCTGTGACTGGACTGATTCAATGGCCTCTAATGACAGCAAAAATAACACAGATCATGGAATAGCTAACATACACTGGTTCCATCTAGAATAGATGCTTGTTCACATTATTTAGCCACCTATCAATGCAGGAGAGACAGACAGAGAGAGAGAGAGAGAGAGAGAGAGAGAGAGAGAGAGAGAGAGAGAGAGAGAGAGAGAGAGAAAGAGAGATCCTTTCATATATATTCCCCCTAAAATATAGCAAACCCACAAAACAATGAAGTCTGGGTGAAATATTCAATTTGGACTCACGGTCACTCCTTGTGTCAAAGAACAGACCTCTGTTTCTTGGGCATTTCCATCGCTCTTACATTGCTATAGCAGATCATCAGAACCTCATGGCCCTCACAACAAGCTAAAAGCAGTCTTTAAATACCTCATATATGCAAAAAGCAATAGACTGCTTTTAAAATGCACAATATGAGTAAATATTTGTCAATTGCATATCATTAAATAATAATACCTTGCAGGTTTATTGGTATTATGCAAGATGTAACATGTGCAAGTAAAACACATGTAGTTTAACCCTTTAAGAGTGCTATCTATATCTACTGTAATTAACACTTCCAAAAGTAAATATATTTCTTCATTGATTGAAATCTCTGAAAATGCACGTGCTTCTAGCACTGGAGATGTCCGCATCATGAACAAAACAAAGCGAAAAACCCACTGCCACTGAGTCAATTCCAAAGCAAAGAAACCCTATATTTCTTCATAATCTTGCCTATTTCAGCTGAAATATTAAGTTTTTCATATCTGATTGTGCATGTCTGAAGTTGAAAGAAAACGCCCTGGTGGTGCAGTGGTTCTGCACGGTCCACAGTTTGAAAACGCCAGCAGCTCCGCGAGAGGAAGATTGCTCGTTCTAGACAGTCCTGCGGACGCGGACGATTGCAGTCTCAGAAATGCACGGGTGCACGGTCGTTCGCTGGGAGTCAGCATGGACTCGGTGGCAGTGAGGTTTTTTTGAGTTTAATATTGAAAAGTTAATGCTGCTCAAGGGAGTTGGAATCAGTTTTATGTGTGCTGACAACAGACAAACTCACTGCGGTGGATTGTGCTGACTCACTGTGACCCTGTAGGACAGCACCAAATTGCCTCCTTGGTGTTTCCTAGACTGTAACTCTTTAAGCCTCATCTTTCATCCGAGGGGCTGTTGGTAGTTTCAAACTAGTGACCTTTCAATCAGCAGCCATACTTGTAACCACTACACCAACATGGAATGATTATCTTTTCACAAAGCCTTTCATGAAACTTAGAGCATAGCTACTTAAACAAATGGCTTCTAATGTATATTTTGGTGGATATGTTTTTTATATATGTTAATTCCTTTCTACCTCTTAAAATGGCATCATTAATGTGGGAAAACTCCTGCTGTGCAGTGCACAGTTGAACAGTTAAATATATGTGTTCTTAGAGATTGCAGTTTCTCTGCTTACTGAGGAACAAAGGGGTCTCATTATTGACTCAGATAATATGATGAATATAAAGAACTGATTTGGAGTTAAATATGATTTGTTAATGTCGATTTTAATTGATTTGCTAAGAATATACATGTACATCAACTGACTCCACATCTACAATCTCCTTTTCCCACTCACTCTTCAGGGAGATTCAGGAGGACCGTTAATGTGCCAAGAAAACAACAGGTGGTTTCTTGCTGGGGTGACATCATTTGGATATCAGTGTGCCCGGCCTAATCGTCCAGGGGTATATGCCCGGGTTTCGAGGTTCACAGAATGGATACAACATTTCCTACATTAGTTTTCTAGACCAATCAGAAAGCCAGACAATTTTCCCTATTCTATGTGAGGTAGCAGGAAAATTGAGTTTTGTAAAAATATAATAAAATCACTAATTTTTAAAATTGTTACTTCAACCATTAAAATGTTGGGAGAAGGGAATACAAATGTAATTAAGTTTATACTATAGAGTAAATTGAAAAGCATATTATTTTAGTGTAAAAGCTATTCTTTTGCCAATATTTTTTAACTAATCCTTTTAATAATTTCCTTATTCAAATGAATGTTATTTTAAAGAATATATTCCTAGCACTAGTCCTTACTTTATAGAGTTATGTATCTATTTCAACTGAACTGGCAAAATTCCCAAATATGATTTCTGTGTGTATGTAACATCAAAAACTTAATTTTACTCAAGTGAACTAAAATCAACATAACATTTTATTTATTAAGTATTTCTAAATGGAACAATCTATATTTTCAATAAAGCCTTTCATGATCCCTTCTCTGACTACACCATTTAAGATAAATATATGCTTTGTGAAATTTGAACAAAATTAGAAAAGAAGAGGAATAAATTGTTTTGCTACTATGTGATTGTTTGAAATAAATAACTAAAAATTAACCACTTCTGACATAGCTTGTGATTATAAGAATCTCAATAGTTTTCTATCTAGTTACATCTGTTTCAAATTTAGCATATCCTGGGTGTCTCCATCACATTTAAAAAGTAATTAAAATTGTGCCCTAGAGCTTGAACTAAAGTAACCGTTTATTCTACTCACATGATCTAATTAAACAAGAAGTAAGCACACGTTTAACCTCAAAATAATAGTAAAATGAATTGATATTTGCATTGTTACTGGATTTTATCCTACATTATATCTACTGCCCATTTATTTGAAGCTTGCATTTTTTTAGTTTCAAAACAAAAGGAAACCAAACAAAATCCGCAGCCACATCAAAGAAATGCAGCTCCTGCAAGCATTCTTCATGATTTGTGTGTGTTACAGCAGATAGTTCTAAAGTTTGCCAAATTTACTTAGACATGGTTAGTTTGCCGATATGAGGGCAAAAATGCGGAATAAGTGAATTTGTCTCACAGCTTTAAGGTATTGCATCATTTCCAGAGTAAGTATTAACCTCAACCTAGCTTATCACATAGAATCCATCAATGTATTTAGGGGGACAAAATTCATACTTTTTTATTCATAGAGCAAAACCAAACAAACAAAAAGTCAAATACAGTTTTGCATGTGTTCCAAAACCCAGCCCAGCCCAGCCCAACCCATCAATGTTGAGTCGATTCTGGCTCAGCCGTGTTATAGAACCGATTTTTCCCCAGAGGGTTTCCAAGGCTGAACATCTTTCCAGAGCAGACAGCCAGCTCTTCCTCCAGGAGAACGGTTGGTGGATTTCAACTGTAGATATGTTCCTTCACTCTCAAGAGCCTTAACCTCTGCAACACCAGGACTCTTACATGTGTCCACATACGTCGAAATAATAGAAGAAAGAGTAAGGTGTGGACCCCCTGAAAGCAGAGACCCATTCATGAGGATTTGCCTGAAGGCAGAAATCAGACTTGAACTACACTGAAGAATGGGTTACTCTGGATGGTTCATAGGGCACATTGGAGACCACCTGACAAGTGGGAGTGATTTAGAAAGAGGTGAGAGAAAGCACAATAGAAAATCATGGGCTGTCAAGTGGGCTCCAAAGACTTGTGGAGGAGTGGAGAAAGGGAAAATATCATTTTAAGAAGGTATGGCCAGATGATTGAGGACCACAAGTTCCAAGTCAACAATTAATGGGATTTACTCTTAAAGGAAAAAAATTAGCAGTCCCCAATCATATATTATCAAGGTGACACTGTCACGTACATATTGGCATGCTGACTGAAAGGTCTGTAGTTGGTTTTTACTTTCTGAAAATTGTTCTATTTGGCACTTGCATTTAAAAACACATATTAAAATGTACTCAAAATCCGCAGCCACATCAAAGCCACATCTGTGAATAAGAACTCAAAACCAAACTCACTGCCATTAAGTAGATTCTGACTCATAGTGACCCTGAAGGGCAGGGTAGAAATGGCCTTGTGTGTTCAGAGACGGGAACTGCAGCAGAGTTGAAAACTCCATCTTTCTCTCTCTTGGAGTAGTTGGTATTTTCAAACTGTTGACTCTTGGATTGCAGCCCAAGGCATAACCCCACACCACCGTGGCGCCTTATTCTGTGAATAAACCATGATAAATAAGCTATGTACTCCTTTTTAGTTTTAAAAGTTCGACTAAAATTTTAAGAGAGCCTTTGTTTAACCTTGCCATCACCTTCTATAAGAGAGATGTTCATTATGGCACTTCTTGGCCTAGTCGGTTATATGTTGGGCTTCTAGCAGCAAGGTCTGCTGTTTGAAACCACCAGCAGAAAAATGACACTTTCTAATCCCATAAAGAGCTAGAGTCTTGGAAACACAGAGGTAGCCCTATAAGGCAGAATTGACTCCAGGCAGTGAGTCACTTTGTGGATTTAATAATTAATACTCAAAAAAAGTTGTACAAGCCTGGATGTAGATAAAGGGCAAAACCAGGGGTTTGTTGTTTTGTTTGTCTGTTTTTCCAATCCTTTTGCTGTTTCAGCCTTATAGTAGTTCTAGTTTTCGATGACATGAATAAATGAGAACACTTAGCCTCTCTTGTGTCAAATCCTGCCTAAAGAAGTGACTATATGGTAGCATGTTAAGAGAGAGCCTCTCTCCCTGCTACTCCAAAGGAAAGGTAGCCCAGAGGATGGACAGTCCTGAAGCGAAGAATG
Organism: Tenrec ecaudatus; assembly: GCF_050624435.1. Classification (NCBI taxonomy): domain Eukaryota; kingdom Metazoa; phylum Chordata; class Mammalia; order Afrosoricida; family Tenrecidae; genus Tenrec; species Tenrec ecaudatus. Next base: position 241,447,444 of record NC_134531.1, read on the forward strand.
CTAAATGGGGATAGATTGAAGCTTAGAATGTAGTTGTTTATTCTTTAGTCTCAAAGCAGCTGAAAAACAATCAGTATCCACCAATTTTATTTTGCGTCTTGCTTAATTTTGCCAAACCACTCTGGGTGTGAGTTGGGTTCATGACAGCTCTTTATAATCCAACTGAAAAGAATTGACAAAGGAAAAATTAGTTTCAAACATTTAAACTACAGTTTCCATTCTCACCACGCTTGAACAGTGATTCGCTTTTATCTTCATATATTGAAGAAAATATATGTGTATTTTTTTTCATTCAAAGATTTAGACAACACCAATGATTATTCTTCAGAAACAAGAATTCTTTTATTTGGTTGAAAGGAGCACAGAGATATTATTGAAACAGACGGTCACAATGCACGCTTAAGGAAGAAGGAATCACAGCCAAGAAGCCACACGAGGAAAAACAGAGCCTCCGGGTTCTGTCCCAGCAAACTTCCATCAACTAAGCCACACCCCTGGTCACCTTCAACCCACTTTCACACAAACTCATGGGTCCTTCCCTTGCTGGAATGCCGGGGTTTGCTGTGTTTACCTTCACACTGATGGACACCACTCCCTTGGTCCCAACTCTGTAATCTCTACATATGCCAATGGAGGATAAACACAGCCAGGGAAGACCGTAGGACACTCTGGAGCTATCTGATTCCAGATCTCTTAATCCCTGATCTCAGGAAGCCATCTTTGTTTCCTGGGCAAGGGAAGCATCACTTCAAGAACTTTAGAAAGCTGCTTGTGGTCACATAGGCAACATGTGAAGACATTTGATTTCTACTGTACATGTCACTTCATTGGTTCTAAATTGGGGTACTTACTGTCTCTAGAGATACTAATAAAGTCATTTTATTACAAAATCTGTTAAATTTTAAACTAAAAATAATTGTAAGGCACATGTCTTGCACAGTTGAAATTAGACAATTCTTGCCTCTAAGTAAAATATTTTGATATATCTGTACCACAGTTAATGAAATAGTTTCTTATTTCTGAAGAGATTTCCTACACATTGTCTGTCAAAAAGCAGAGAAACAGAAATAAGATGAACCATGTATAAAAAAAAAACCTTCTTCTATGATAGCACACTTGTGAATGTGTAAATTCACACGACAACAGTGATACATTTGTTTAATCAAAACAGCATGTATTAAAAAATGAAACACCATAAAAATAAATACTAGGACAATCCATTTTTATCAAACACTTTTGTAAAGGTAATATATTCTGCACACTCTAAGTTACACAGTAAATGTAAATGTCATGTCGTGTAACATTTTGCACACTGTAAATTACACTTAAATGTAATGTACCTACTACATTACATTAATAAGGTCGCCATTTATGAAAAGTGAAAGAAAAATTTAACCCCTTCCAGCACACATATTCTTGATGTGCTGATAGCAATCTTAGCTGCATGGTCCATTCTATTGACTTGAAGCATCCTTTAGCAAAATAAACATGTCTCAATCTTTTTAGCACAGCATATTTTAGAAATGAAATAATAAACACATAAAATTGATTTTAATGTTTGTCTCAAGGAGAAGCTTACAGTTGATCTTGCAGCTCCATTTCAAGCCATTTCAAGCTAATATTCTGATGCCATTCCTTACACAGATCCAGAATTACAAAACTATTTCCTTTTTGGTGTCAAGTCAATGACTTATTATACTTCCATGCCACCCTCCTTTCTGGTGCTTTTTGAAATCCACAATGTAGACTGGTTTGGGCTTGTTTTTGTTCTTCCTTTACTGAAAAAGATAAGAAGCAGCACCTTCAGTATACGAGACTTCACATAACATTTGAAATAGAGAGATCTCAGACCCTCATTTATAAAGGGCCCTTCTCACCAGCATATTTTCTTTTTCCTTCCTACAAAAAAAGCCTACATTAACCAGGTGTAGGAAGTTGGTGAGCAGTTTCTATGAAATGATGAAAAATGCATCTTTTCATATTTGGTTCTCAATAATTTGGAGTTTAGACACACACACACACACCTGTGTAAGAGTGGGAAGGGAGGGAAGAAAGGTGAGAGAGAGAGAGAGAAAGAGAGAGAGAGAGAGAGAGAGAGAGAGAGAGAGAGAGAGAGAGAGAGAGAGAGAGAGAGAGAGAGAGAGAGAGATTTCTGATATAGTATCATTTTCACTTTAATCATTAATACATCTTCCTTTTCTTCAAGCATTGATTTTTGATGTATTCTGTCACTGATGTGTGCTAAATGTAATGTCAAATCATCAAAATGATAGTTTTGTATTAAGTGGCAACTAATCTTTGCAGAGGCTGTACCAACTCGTGGTAACCCCAAGTGGACCCGAGTCGTATTGAGTCTCACAGGGCTTTCAGTGGCTGGTTTTCACAAGTAGATCTCCAGGAGATCTTCCAAATTACCTCTGACGGGACTTAAGCATCCAATCCTGTGCTCAGAAGAGAGCATTAACGATTTGCAATACCCTGGACTCTGTGCTGGTTAAAAAGGCCAGCTCAGGCCTCCTATCAGGTTTTCCGTTCTGTAAAGTTATTTGATCACTGAAAGTTTCACTTTATCTCAATTTCAGAAACCAATGTAGTTCAATAGAAGATTCAGGCCTTTATAACGTGGGAGTATCTGAATTGCTGAATTAGACTACACTCTTGTCAGATTTAGACTCATATTTTCTAGTCTTCCTTGAAGCAACGCTGTCTTCTAAGCCCCTTTTCATTAAAAGTCCAATACCTATGTGGCTCAGAAGTGACCATGGCCAAGTTTGCCTGCACCATCCTCTAACACATTATTTGTCAAGAGTCGGATGGATGCCATTGGTCTAGTTCCATGAGAATCATCTCACTCAGATCACTACATAATCAATCAGGAGCACTGCTGGTGCTGTGGCTTGGGCATTGGGCTGCTAGCAACAAAGTCAGCAGTTCAAATCCACCAGAAAAAGAAAATGATGACGCTCTCTGGTCCTGCAAAGTCTGACAGGAAATCTTTCCGAGCAGTTCGACTTTGCCCTAGAGGTTCGCTATGAGTCAGAATCACCTTGATGGCAAGCTTTTGGGTCTGGTATCTCTGCTGTGCTTTTCCCTCCTTCCCCGCCATGCCCACTCCTGCATCTGCCCCACGGTATGACTCTCTCCTTTCTCCATCCTCTCCTACTGTCGGCATTGCAGAACTTCCAAGAAAGACAGGGAACATTTCCTATACACACCCAGCCATAGCAATTTCATCAAAGCATTGATTTAACTTTGTTTTTAAGTGTGAATAAAACTCTACTGATATTATTTATAATGTAATATCCTCTTGCTAAAATTATTTCCATAGCAGGTATTTCCAAGATCCAGATAAGTAGGTACAGACATCTGTAGACTTGATGACATCCGACGTGAATGGAAACTAGGTTAAGAAAGGATTATAAGAAGCATGAAATTCAAGAGTGATTAGAAGTTAATGGTTAAGTTATTCATGTGGCTTTTTCATAGGATTAGTATTACAGTTTAGGAAACTGGGGTTATTAATTTGATCATGACATGAAATGATATAAATCATCATTTGTACCAGATTGGAATTTAAGCTTTCTGCAAGGCACTCAGATGATAATGGAGTTGAGTCTTTGATGAAGTTTCTCCTTGCTCTCCTGGAAGAAAGCAAAAGGATGCGATCTAAGAACGAATGAAGAACTAGGCTGCCATTGGAAGAGGCTGTTTGGCTTATTATCTCCTCTGAAAATGTCAACCAAGTGAAAATTTCACGATCTTCAAGTTGTAAAAAAAACACTGAAAGACTTTTGAATGGGTAGAATCTCCACAATAATATACTATTTAAGAATATAGACAATACACTTTAGGGAAATCTTAACTAATTGGCAGTGTATATATATTTCTTTAAAATGGGAATGCATGAATTATACCTATTATTATGTTTCCTTTCAAAAATGATTTGTAGCTTACAGTTCTTCTTTAACAAGTTGGCTAAGATAAGAGACAGAATGTTAGATCGTCGATTCTACTGCTTTTACAATGATAATTGATCTTTTTTATATATAGTAATAAGAATTAAAACAAGAAAGTAATTATTTTGTACACCATAGGGAAAACATAAATATTAATTTAATATTTATTGGAAACCCAAAAAGTACAAGCTACATTATTATTTTTGGAATTTATCATCTCTCAGAATACTTCAAATGAAATATCCGGTAAATTTGTAAAATACAGCTTGACTCCTTTAAACATTGATATCAACCATTTAGAACTTGGTCCTTTCCCCCAGGCACTGTTGTTACTTAGTGTGTTCTTTAGGGTATATTTCAGGAGATAAAGAAGATTAAATAAAGCAAAAAAGGAAAATGGCATTATTTGTCAGTCTTTCCCTGTTAGAGGCAACCTCATGATTAGCTTTCATTAGCACATGCTGGCAAAGACATCTAGTTTATTTAAGCACATATACTGTTATTAAAGCTAATAATTGTTTCCTTTTTGATACCCATATTTTAAAAAATTTTATTGGGGGCTCTTACCACTCTTGTTACACACCATATATCGATTATATCCCACATATTTGTACATACATTCCATCGTTCTGTTTGAGACATTTATTTTCCATTGAGCCCTTGAGATCAGCAATTCTATTTTCCCTTCCACCTTCACCCACTCCCCCAACACTCCCATGGCCCCTGATAGATTGTACATTGTTTATTGCTTTCAAATCTTACTCCGACCTCTGCCTCCCTTCCCCTCTGGTTTCTGTTGTTCTTGCCCTGACGGGTGTGCGTGGTTATGTGCCAATCATTGCAGTTGGTACCCCCTTTGCGCTCTACCTCTCCCGGACTTCCCCTTACCGTTTTGGTATGTCTATTCCCATTCCTGCCCCTTCCAATCTAGACTAAACAGGAGCATGTACACAGGTATAGGCAAGAGATACTTATATTTCATATATTCATTTTTCTACAAATAGAAATTTGGGAAACATTTTCCACTTCCTTCAGTCTTTCATGTATTAGCAGACGTAAAGATCAGAATATCTCTAAGAAATTTGACTACCACATAATTTTATTTAAAAATATTTGCCCAAATGTGCCTGGGATTTTTTGGCATGTAATTTCATTTACTCTGCTTAAAAGGTACTTTTGAAATAAAATAGAAGCTTGTGTCTTGAAATTTAAAAAGGCACAAATTACAACATATACCCATAAAAATCAAGACTTCCATATAATTTGAAGTTGAGCACACGGTTTAGCACTGATGGTTCTACAGGAGAGTGATATGGTATATGTTGTAGTTTATTCATTCAGCATTCAAATGTAAGTTCCATGATACACACTCCTTGTAGAGCCCATGGAACCTTGTTGAACTCATATGATCTATCATGTTGTCAACTGAACACAAAAATAGAAATGTACCATTTGTATATATGACTTATATGCATTAAATAAAATAATCCATGAATTCTGTAGTAGATGTATAAGTTGTTGAATTGTTGGATTGGAAAATATAAAAATCAGAATTTCCTTAACATGAAGTAAGCATATAATTAATTTCCTGCTAATATTTTAAATGAGCTCCAGAAAGCAGCTTAATACTTTTTCACTGTGTCTCTACATAAGTTAATTATTTACCTTCTCTGAAGCATCTGGAAACAGCAGGTTCCAAAAGCAACCAGTATCAATAAGAGCAATGGTATCGTTGGTATCACAACATAAATTAGATTGGGAATTATGCCTACAAAAGAAAATTATCTTCATTTACAAAAATAGTTGATATAGAGTTCTAGCATCATGCTTATATACATTTTCTCCACAAATGTAAATTTAAATAGAATTATTATCAATAAACAGGCCATCACAAGTCTTTTCCCAAAACACTGTGTGATATAATCAAATAATATATTCAGATCTTAGTAAAAATTCATTTGAAATTGTCACCACACTCCAACACAAAAGCCATGCTTCCAAAACTGTTATTAGTAAGCTTACAATTCAAATATGGGCTTGTTTTCTGAATAGAGTATTCACTTTATCTATCTCATGTAATTAATAAATTTAATAACTACACACATAAAATAAACTCTAATTATTAAATAATAATTATTCATAAAAGCTCTGATGTTGAGGGATAAATATTTATCTTAAACTGAGAGCCATAGTGATGTGTAAGAGTTGGTGGGAATAAGTATATGTATAAATAAATATTAACTGATAATAAAGTCATAACTCAGAAACATGAGACATTAGGCAGAAGGACAAAGTCTTGACCTAATTTAAATTCTAAAATGAATCATATTTTAATCCTTCATCACATTTGGTAATGCTAGGTAATATCAGTAAAATCAAGAACTGCCATGGTAGAGTTCCATACACTTAAAATTGCTATTTTAAACATTTTTAAAATGTTATAAGAAGGAAAATTTACTAATGTACTGGTTTACTAATACAGTTACTTAATCAGAAAGATACATTTACAAAGTATTTTCTAAAATCCGGCACTTAAAAAAGTGACAAAGAAAACCAAATTGAAGAAATACACATAACACTGGCAAATTGAAACTTTGGCATCTTTATTAATGTATTTAATTCTTATCAGAGTAGACTAGTCTTAGAACCAACTGTCTATCTACCTGCACCCCACTTCCTTTCCACACAGAAGAGGACATGGTACTGAGGTCCAGGAGTAGAGCATTTGGGGATAATCAGCTTCCCTAAAATACATTCTCTGCTGTCTTCAGGAAGTGACTTCAAACATTTTATGGATTAGGAAATATTCTTTTCCTTTAAAAATCTATTATATTTCCTTATATAAACTAAGGAGGAAAGAGTAGTTTCGACTTTATCATAAGTTCTGGATCACCTGTGGATAGATTTTTAAAATTTTAATCACAAAAGTTTCTGTATAATTGGCAAGAGTCTCTATCACCGGTATAATTGAGAAGAGGCTGTACCTGATACGACCTCAATTTCTGACTAAGTTACAATTCCATCAGGGATTGCACCTTCCTTCCTTGGCAAGCTGTGCTAACCTGAAGCATCAGAGCCTGGTCGGGGAAAACTCATTTCATTCAGCTCCCACTGCTGACTTTCACTGATTTTGACTTTCACTTCTTGCCTTCGCATGGATTCCAACTTAATGAGACCTCATTGGCCAGGATAGAGCTGCCCCTCTGGGTTTCTGAAACTGTAACTCTTTACAGAAGTAAAAAGTCTCAGCTTTCACCCAAGATACTGCTGCTGGTTTTGAATAACCTTTGGATTAGCAGCCCAACGCATAATCAGTACGCCACCAGGGATCCTTGCTGTTCATGTGGGGAGTTTAAATCAGCCAAGTTCAGAGTATGTACACCAGGAAATGGGCAGCAGTTACAAATGAGGGCTTATATTTTGTTTCTCTCACCTTTTGCCCATAATCAGTATCAGAACATTTACCAGGACACCACCATTTGTAGGCAATGAATACACCAATAACTACATATTGTTGAAGGAGTTGCTGGGGATGAAGGTTTTTTGTGGATTACTTAGCTTTGTGTGGATTACTGAATTAGTACTAGATGTTTCCACTTGAAGTGAAAAATCTGAAGAAAATATACCAAGTTTTCTATTCAGAAATAGTTTTGTATTATTAGCCCTAACTTATTCCAAAAAGTGATAACCTTAAATAAAACTCAAGAGACTCATATCTACTGCAGCAGTTCCCACACAGAAGGAATAATTTCACTGGAGTCAACCTGACGCAAATTTGAAATGATAGCTTGAGTTGCTATTAATACAGAGTTAAAGACAATGAGCTAATTACCTGCTTCAGTAACAACAATATTTTCATGGGGGTCTCCTGGTTGGTTTGTAAAGTAAGGCTTTTCTACAGGGGCTGTTGGATTAATTTCTGTAAATAATAAAGTACAGACACCGTGAATAATGAAAAACAATAGAAACATAAGAGTAGATAAAACAAAATGTTATAAATAAATATAAACATTACATTTTAATATCCGAACAGTTTACATACATATATTGGATTTAAAATTAATGAGGACTTATAAATCTATAAAGTCAAAATTCAATCATCTATTAATAAAAGATCAAGTTGGTGAATTACCCCCTTGCAACTCAAAACTGTGTTTTATTTATCAATGACAGATCATGATTGATTGCAGCCAGACCTTGCTGTCAGCAATAATAGCAAGGAAAGACAAAGCTAATCAAAGAAAACCAAGACTAGGGGGCACAGGAATATGTGGTTTTTATAAAACCTTAAAAATGCAAAGATGGTCTCTTTACTAATAATTAGTGTGATGTTTGTGTTTCTCTTTGCAACAACAATCAACAGATAAACATAAGTAACCTATATTTGGAATTAAGAATTCAGGCAACAAAATTCTGAAGCACAAATACTGGCATCCCTAGATCTACATTCTAATAGGGCCTACTTCTTTAAAAAGAATAATAAACCAGGACTTGCAAGTCGGTTTGATGAGATGAAATCTCTTACTTGAGCATATCTTAAAAAATGGTTGACATTTCTTACCATGATATGATACTGCTTAAATGAACAGTTCAGTAAATATAAACTGAACTAGCTAAAAATAAGCATTTCTTTCGGATTTGTAATTCTCTTCAGGCTTGACAAAAAAGATAATTGCATCATCTTCATAATATTAAGGCATTTTAAATATAATTTTATTGTTCTAAATAGCCATAAAGTTTCCCATCCATTGTACATTAATCATATAACATACTATAGTAATATTTATTTTTACATGTATCTTACCCAGACATATTAAAAGCTTTCAAATCCAACCTAGCATAATCCTCATTTGTCTATAGAATTATAGAACTTAATCAAACCCGTGCCAATAGAGGTTCAACTGGTATTTGCTAGACAAATAATACAGAAAATTTTCAATTTGGTTATTCTAAGCAAACTTTAATCATTTCAATTATTGATTAAGAGTCAAAATTTAGAAATATAATTCTGTATATTCTACATTTAATGTCTAAGAAGAAGAGTACATAATGTAATTTTACTAAATATAAAAATTACAGTAAAACTATTCCCATAAAAGTTCTTTGGATAACAGTAGCAGACTAAAAGACTAGATAAGCAACTCATAAAACTCTAACAAATAAAAAAGGAGAAAATTAGATATTTTTTGTTTCTTCATATATACGTTAGTAATTTCACCACATAGGAAAACATTAGTTATCCTATTTGGCCATGTGTGACTTGAATTAACTGTAATTGTCCTTCTTTAAAAATAAATCATTTTATTGGGGGCTCTTACATGTCGTATAATGTTCCATACATCAACTGTGTCAAGCATCTATGTACATATGTTGCCATCATCATTTCCAAAGCATTTTCTACTTGAGCCCTTGGTATAAGCTCCTCTTTTGTCTGCTCCCTCCCCCATCCTCCCATCCTCAGGATTCCTTGATCAATTATATATTATTGTTATTTTGTATCGTACACTGTCCATTGTCTCCCTTCTGTTTTTGTCCCTTTCGGAGGGCAGGGAGTTCTATCTATCCAGCCTGGTGATGAGTTACCTCTTTCTACCCTTTCCACCTCCCTTACCATCCCCCTATCCTCATAATATTGCTACTCCCACTACTTTTCCTGGGGGGTTTATCTCTCCTGAATTTCATGTGTCCTGAGCTCTTAACTGTACCAATGTGGTATGTTTTCCATTCTAGCCAGATTTGAATGGTAGAACTGAGTCATGGTATTGGAGAGGGGATTGGGGATGTGTGGGGCGGGGAGCATTCATGAACTAGAGGAATGATGTGTGATTTGTCAGTGATATGCTACACCTTGGTTGAATCGTCCCTTCCTTATAATCTTTCTGTGTATGAATATCACAGCTGGGCTTTGGGTCTCCACCCCAACCTCCCTCAAATGTATCTATATAGTTGTATGTTTTGGATCTTTTGTTACCTGATACCGGATCCTGTCGAGACCTCATGATCACACAGGCTGGTGTGCTTCTTCCACGTGGGCTTTGTTGCTTCCCTGTTAGATAGCTAGTTATTTAACTTCAAGCCTTTAAGATGCCAGAAGCTATATCTTTTGAGAGCCGGACACCATCCACCTTCTTCACCACATTTGCTTATGCACACATTTTATCTTCAGTGACAGTGTGGAGAAGATGAGTATCAGAGTGCCAGGTTATTAGAACAAAATTTTCTTGTGTTAAGGAAAGCCTTGAGTAGAGGCCCTAAGTCCATCTGCTATCTTAATACTTAACTTATAAATATATGCAGATTAACCTCTATTCCTTTCATTATGAAATAATATATTTACATATATACATGCCTATATGCTATACCTCTATAAATAGCATTTGCCTCCTACTTCCTTCTTCTATTTCCTTTCAAACCTTCCTCCTATCCCACTATCATGCTCACCCTCCATTCAGCTCTCAGTATTTCCTCTCAGACACATTGCTCTTGATCAAACCCCACCAAGTATTTTATGCCGGCCTTGTAATCAATTTTAGATCTCTTGTTTTTCCCTTATATCTGAGTTTGTTGGCTCCTCACTCTCCTGACCAGCCCCTCCTCTTCCATGTCCCTCCAGAACCAGTGATCCCACTGTTTTCTCCTTGGGACTGTTAATCCTGGCTATATTATACAGATAGCCATAGGGCAAAATAAAAAGAAAAACAAATAATCAAAACAAGGGGAAAAATGACCGATAGTTCCAGGTCTGTGTGATGACATGTATGTTTTCTTATCAAGTCTGACGAGGTGCAAATTCCTGTCCCCCAAGTCAAAAGTCTGTTTTCACGATTCCTCGGGTACTTAGTTAATTTGCTCCCCTTGATACCCTGTTACATTCCCTTCTCATTTCACCCCACTGTGCAAAAGAGAAGGAAAAGGAGAAAAATGAGAGTGATGGAGAACAAGGCACTAATAGATGCATGGGGAAGGTATTGTTTATGTCTCCACAGGAAAGGAAGAGAGCAAACCCACCCCACCCCATAGCATCAAGCCTTGAGGGCAATACACTGGCATGGAGCAGCGACTAACAGAGAGGATGACAGGGCCGGCTCACCGAGCTACGTTGACCCCTCCCCAGGAGAAGACAGTACAGAGGAAAGCCCAGGGAGGGAGGCAGGAGTGAATTAAGAGAGAAAGAGAGAATCTCCTCATGGCCCACCAAGCCCCAGGGGCAACATCCCTGCACTGTGCAGCCTATGCACAGAGAGGCTCGTAGGGCCAGTCCCACCAGGAGACACGACGTTCCATCACTGACCCATAGTTCTGCAGGGGACAGCTCTGGAGACTCTGTGCAGAAGGTTAATCCACTCCTTCTTAATGGTGCAATTTACCCTCAAGTACTAACTTAGAGGTTAATAGTTCAAGTTTACCCAGTGGTGTGGAGGAAAAAATTACCTATAAACCTGTTTCTATTAAGATAACAACCAAGAAAACCTTTTTTACACTGGTTTTATAAACCATTCTACATTGTGGTAATGGTATATCCATACCCACTGCCATCCAGTTGATTTTGACTCATAAGATCTCTAAGGTTGTATATTATTTTAAGAATATATAGCCTAATCTTTCTCCCATGGAGAAGCTATTGGTTTTCAACTGGTGAGTTTGTGGTGAGTAGTCCAAACCATACTTGGCAGTTCCGCCAGGGTCGTAGTACATGAGTCATCACGAAGTGGTATCTACTCATGGCAACAGGTTAATTAACAGAATCTACTTGATTGCAAGGGATTTAGTGTTGTGTGGGGGCCAGAGGGTGCAGAGCAAAGCTCAAATTACTCACTAGTTGTAGTCAAGTTGCAGTATAAAATTCAAAATGGTTAGTGTTATAGTATATGAATTTGAATTATGCAGATTGATGAATCCTCTCCATTCGCCACTAAAAGTTAAGCAAAAAGGAAGGGATTTAATGACCCTGTAAGCGCTTTCAAAGCTGACACTAAATAAATAAATACAAAAATACAGACGAAAGACCTAAAATTTTTTAAAAGAATAGAATTCATGCACAAATATATATATATATATATATATATATATTCCAACAACAAATACATAAAACCATGAAGTATTGAATAATTGAGAAATATAGGTAGAATAGAGACAATAAAGAATAGTTTCATGTTTTTGGATGCTCTTTCATGAGTAATATAAACCTAAAAGCAAAATAATTAATTTCAACTCACTGCCAAGTCCATGCTAACGCATAGCTATACTATAGTACAAAGCAGAACTGCCCCTGTGAGTTTCCTAGACTGTGACACTTTACTTGAGTACGAAGTCCCATCCTTCCTCTGCAGAGTAGTTAGTGGTTTCAAACTACTGATCTTGCAATTAGCAGCGCACCTTGTAACTACTATGCCACCAGACCTCCTAAGGTAAACCTAGAGTACCTCATACATAATAGCTAAAGATAAGACCATAGTGTTTTTAAAAGGAGGCACACTGGAATGAAAAAATAAATATATGAAGGATAAAAAAGTCCATGAAAGAGTTTTTAAAAAATGAAAGTGTAGTGCTGTATAACGAGCACATATAGCATGCTCCATTAAAATAATTTGAAATACACTGTCACAAATTTAAAATTTAAGAGAATTTCAACTTAACATTTTTCCAAGGAGGGAAAAACGGAAAGAGAAAGAAAGCATAAGTACACAACAGATTCGTTTCTCAAAAGTTCTCAATAGTGTAATGATGGATTTAGCATCCAAAGGAGTGAAAGAATAAAGTCACCAGAGATGTAAAATGTTGGCTAACATTCTCAAGAGAAAGATAATTGTAAGAGAAGGACAAGCCTGATCCAAATAATACCTGTGCTTAAATCACATAATCGGAAAAGAGCAGGGACAGCAGTACTTCATTGTAATTGCCTCCCCCGAGCACATATTATGAGGTCAGTCAGACAGCCTTTCAGAAGACTTAAATTGACACTTTCAAACACAGAAGCAGAAAAACGGGACAGGAGGGGGATATCACAAAACCCATATAACTGATTTGAGTTTCTTGAATGATTAAAAAAGTTCCAGAGTTCTGACCAGTTACTCTTTTGGTCAAATATCAATTCAGTTGAGCTATCTTATTAAAAATATTTCAAATTTACCATCTCAACAGGGAATTATGCCGGTGGAAGTCAGATAAATGTAATCTTCCAATTTGCTACATGTGGTAGGACACTAGAATCGAGTTGATCCTTACACTCAGACAATCCACTGTGTATCAGACAAGAATTGCAATCCATAAGCTTTCCAATGGCTGTGACCTTGAATTAGATCTCTATACTGCCTTGTACAACATAGCTGAGTGGATGAGAACTGCCAGCCTTTTAGTTAGCTGTGGACTTAACTGTTTGCCTTACCCAGGGACGTTAAGAGCTAACCAAAGAGGCATGAAATGAGAAGGAAGATCTTAGGAAGACCATGTCATATGTCCCTAGGTTTAGTCTCTATGCTGCAGTGAACCATCATCTCTCTTTCACTGATGACTGTATGCCTAGTATTATGTCATGAAATGATAAAGCAATGTTCCAGGAAAAAGGTTATTTATATCCTTGAATACACAGCAAAATCACCTAAAGAGTTATCAGTCAGATGTGCAAATCCTCAGGTGCTTTGGTGGCATACCCATTTCCTTGCTTTATACTAAATGTTTAAGATATCAAATATATGTTCCTAAAATATGTTTACAAAAATACACAGTTTTGCCTTCATAGTGTTCCAGATGTGTCTGTACTCCCTTCCATTTAACTCATTGTGCACTTTTATCGATAACATATTCAATCCTCTTAAGTACATTGAGTGAAAGTAACTTCATTTCTCTCAGCAAAAAAAGTGAAAGCCAAAGGACAGAAACAAAACCATTATAAACCAATGTGTGGAGAAGCTACTATTCCTACTTATGATAGAACGAGCCTACCTGGTTCGTATTTGCAGATATAATTGTGCTTCATATTGCATCTATCATCATTCCACTGGTAAAGGTAGGGACCCCCAAGACCAGGATTGGCAGTTGGTTGATGATACATCACGACACACTTTTCACTTCCACAGGAAGGTTCATCGGTGTACCAATTTCTGAAAATATCCAAGAACAGAAATGCTTGCAAACATTCCCTCTGACTGACATTGCCTGGCTTTCTGATATCCTCTCCACATAACAGAACTTCTCCTTACTCTTTCTAGACTTTGCCATCCAACCAGTTGCATTGAGTCAATTCTAATTCATGATAACCCCATGAGTGTCAAAGTTGTACTGTGTTATGTAGAGTTTTCAATGGCTGCCTTTTAAGTAGAGTGCAAGGCCTCTCTTTTAAGACGCCTCTGGGTAGATTGGAACCTCCAGCATTTCAGCTGAATGCATTACCTGTTTGCACCAGCACGGGACTCCAGAGTCCTTCAGAGTGCAGGCCAATTTCTTTTAAGAAATTTTCTCTTATTAATTTTGAAAAAAAAAAATAATTCACATATCACACAAATCTACAGCACAAACATATAAAAGGAGTTGTGCGATCGTTATCCTGATCAGTTTTAGGAGAGTTTCTTCTTTCTGGGGATCTCCAACCACCTTCCTTAGCATGTATACTCACCGGTACTGCGACTGGCTCTGATCAGACCATTGGTAGAGATCTGGGCAAGCACCAGATGTTTGTCCATCTCCATTTCTCCAGAGTCCTATCCAGAAATCACCCTCGGAAATACCTGTTCCAGGTTTTGTGAGGTTTTGCAACAAGCTCTCTATTAACTTCTGCTCTGCTTCATTCTCAAGGCTCAGGAGGGCGCCTGCCTCACTCTCACAAGCGAGGCGAGCCTCCTGGAAGCTCACTCGACTGGACAGTTCATGGAAGTAGGCCATTTTGTAGCATGGGTGCTTTAAATCAGCAAAACACACTTTTTGTCCTGAAAAAGAAAGGATGTTAATAAATAAATGATCTGAAGTATATTCATAATGCTAAGAATTAAGATCAAAGAACCAGTGGAAACAGGAAATTGTCTATCACGAATGATTCTCCCATCGAATCATGTCATAAATTTCATTTGCTTGCTTGCTACTTAATTTATAAAATAAAAATGATTCTCTGGTAAATTTGTAACATAAACTTTAAACACAGGACAACATGAATTTGTTATTATTCATATTGTTATTACTGTATTGTATTATTAATATTATTGAGTCAATCTCTTCTACATTAGATTTTTTCTTGTCAGTACAGTCAAAGTCTTCTATATTAGATTAGATATTTTCCAATTTAAGTTTTCCAAACTGGCTACAATAGGAGGTAAAATTGCTAAAGAAAAATCACATGTATCCACAGGTAAATGACCTAAACCATCAGAATTATGAAAGCAGAATAATAATTTATAGTGTAATTTACTCATCAATCACAGGCAAAGTAAAAAGTAATTTTACAGAAAATGTTAAGAAGATACAAAGTGGAAAATTTAAGATATATTTATTTGCTTATATATTTTTATGTTTGTGATCAAAAGGACTAAAATTGATAGCTAGCAGGAGATCAGAACCAAGGTAATTAAGTTACTCAGGAAATAATACATTAGAATTGTCAAGTTAGACTTCTAGAGTACTTATTATCTTTGAAAAAACATCTCATTACCAAATATCTGAATAGGTTCTAACTTGTTGGAATATGGTATGTGAATTCCAACTTCTAAGTCAATGTCTTTTCTCTTCTAAATGGACCTCAAATAAAATGGAAATCCCCACATTTAACACCAGAAAACAAATTACATAAACAAACAAATAAATTCTGTATATTTTAAATATAAAAGTAAAAAATAATTTTATATTTTAAATACATAAGTTTATATATTTTATATATTAAATATAAACTATATGTTCTTTTAAATATAATTTTATATTTTAAATATAAAATATATTTTGAAATATAGATTTAAATATAAATGTATTCAAATATAAATATTATATTTAAATATAAAGTTTTAATTTTAATATAAAACTTTGTTTTTATGACATATTTTATTTTTAATTTTAAATATGTTAAATATAAAAATTTTATATTTTAAATATATTTAAATAGACATTTTAAATATAAATGTATATAATTTAATGCTTTGAAATTAGGTGGGTTATTTGGGGTCTTAATACAACCATACACATATGCATATATAATTATATACAAAACATTATATGTATATTTATATTATAGTCTATCACTAATTCTATTAAATTGACTCTACCAGAAATGGAATTTCTAGGTTGTTTTTTTTAATATTTTTGTTTTTAATTATATTTCTATTTTTTACATTCTCTCCCTGTAACAGTTGAACATGCATGATTATAGAAGTAATTTCAGAAATAGTCATTCTGTTTTGCTTTACACTGGCATATTCATTGCAATCATTTTGCTTCTTTTTGTCTCACCTACCAACTTTTTTAAAAGGACACACAGATCCTTTCTCTGTAGCTTCCTTACTTTCAACCTCCTGCCTTCCCTGCTTTCTTGGACTCAGATTTTCCTTTTTCCCCTTTGAAAATGGAGTCATATATTGTATATCAAATTATGATGAATAACCTTAGGCTAAAAATTAAGGTCCTACTTTTCTGCTTTCCTAAACTTCATCTGCAAAATATTAAGTTTATGGGAAACTGAGGGTTTTTTTTATCATGTTTAATTTTGTAGTCAATAGAGGAAATTGTCAGCAGTATGAGGTGCTATTGTAGCTGAACACTGGCTAAAAAATAAATTATTCAGGTTTGGTACTCTTCAGTGCAGTATGTCACACTGTGACTCACCATCAGTATCACATCCCTCCCTCCCCAGAATTAACAATTAATGGCCTATGATGACACTCAAAGGCGGGAGGGAACAGAAATCAGTGGAAAGTCATTAACCTCACACCAGAATTTAAGTGATAGACATTCACGATATGACACCATCTGCTAAGAGCCCAGCAATGCACAACAGCCTGCCAGTTTCCTCTCCATCTCAGTAATTGTGATCTGGACCCAGGAGGAATGCACTGAATAACACAAATGAATCAGCCCACTAATTGCTAATGAAAAATAGAGTGCTTGTATAAATGATATATCCAGGAATTAATCACAAACTATAGTGAAAGAAATTACAGCCTGGAAAAAAATATTTGAGAGATGATAACAGAGATCCCAATGGCGGACTCTAATACAAATAAAATATTACTTACAAATAATTTTACCCAGTGTTTTACATTTTGTGGTCACTTCCATGTGTTTGCAATGACTGTGCCTGGTTGGGTGAAACTCAGCAGAAGCAGTAGCTCGTGCTGAAAGAACAGCACAACTACAACAGCTGGCAAACAAGTGTTGCCCTAATTCCCAGAAAAGTTCTGTTAATGAAAATCTGCTTGAAGCAATTTCCTCACTTCAGGAAAGGCTAATCTTCCCAAAGAACAATCATGACTCCTTCCTTTCCCATTCTGTGAAATCAAGGGAAAACGGTCTCTTCCAAATTTTATATTTAGATGAATTCTTCAGTAGACTATCTCCCGGATTAACTAAGTATTCTGAGATCCACATACCCAAACTAAACCCACTGCATCAGATTGACGCCACTTCATAGCAATTCGATAGGAACAAACTGTCCACAGAGGTTCTGGTATACTTTTGCTGAGACAGTTGATTCAAAACACTGCTTGTGAGGTGAGCCGCTGAGTGCTGTACCTCGTCTCTCACTGGAGCTCCTTGACAATCACAGGAGGGCCTTCAAAGAGTTTGTGGGATAATGGAATTAAAGGTGATGGATTTCTCCACAAAGTTTTTGAAATCTATACTACTGATAGAGTGGTACTGTTTATTCTACTAAGGCACTGCTTCTCAACCTTCATAATACCGTGAGCCTTTAATACAGTTCCTCATGTTGTGGTGACCCCCAACCATAAATTGCTACTTCATAATTTTGCTACTGTTATGAATCGTAATGTAAATACCTGATATGCAGAATGCATTTTCTTTTTGTTCTAGGATGTATTTTCATTGTTACAAATTGAACATAAAGAAAGCATAGTGATTAATCACGAAAACAACATGTAATTATATATTGTGAAGATTTATTTCTAATGACAAATAAAGGAAATGTTGTCTGGAAGCATGGTGCAGCATGGGTAACAGTCTTCATGCCAGGTACTCGTATGTGGGCGTCTCTGCATGTGGGTGTCTCTGCATGTGGGCGGACCCGCCTGGAGACAGAGGCACCACGCGGTTCTCGCTTCCTAAGACCACCGGAAATATACGTTTTCCCATGGTCTTGGCCGACCCTGTGAAAGGGTCATTCGACCCCCAAAGGGGTCGTGACCCACAGGCTGAGAACCATTGCACTAGGTTAACTTTTTATCAGTCCGATGACTAGGCATTGGACTGCTAAGCCCAGGTTTTCAGTTCAAACCTCCCAGCTACTCCCTGCGAGAATAAAGTGGCTGTGTACTCCCATAAAAGCTTGAGAGTCTTAGAAGCTCTATGACGGGTTTTAATTGGTCAAAACTGACTCAAGAGCAGTGACTTGGATTTTTAAATTATAGTTTATTCATTAATATAAGATACCATGCCAGCTAGTGTCCGTATTAAGTAACATCAGGTGAGAGTTTGTTTAATTATGAAAGAAACAGGAAACCGGTGCCCATCTAGGAGACTACAAACCCGTGAGGAGCTCCTGAAGCTAACTGGAAAAAATCACAGAGACAGAGAGGATCTATTTGCAGCTCAGTAATTCTTACATATGTATCGATATATATTCTTTCTGCACTGAAATACACAGGGCCATGAAATGCTCATCAGTAGTGTTTCCATCAAACATGCACATGCGTGTAGGCACGCATCTATAAACATGCTCATGCACTTTTATGTGAATAATCTGCAGTGTCCCTACTACATTCTGCAGTTACCTCACTATCGCGCTTAAGATTCTGCTACCATTTCCCTGAGTAGATAACTTTGCCTCTGTTTCTTAGCCATGAAAATTGTTTCAGAGCTCAATGTTGGCAGCATTTTAAAAGTTTCTGGCAATGATGTAAAAGCTGGCCCAAACTCATAAAGTCATGGCAGTTTACTTTTTCTTCCTGAGTAGGAAAAGAAACCTGGGATTTGGCTTTATTTGGCATTGTGTGTTTTAACATTCTGATAACTGAGCCCTCAGCTATGAGAGTAATAAAACGCTCCTATATGCCTTACACTGTTATCATGTTATCCTTATTAAATTATATATTGAGACATTATATTTTTCATCAGCTTTGATATAATATGAGTTCTATATTTTCTTGAAGTTGTAGATCTTTAACTAAATTATCAAGTCAGACTGAGTGAACTGGGATGCATTACGAGAACTCTCAAAGAATGAGTGTTCTTTATCATAATGTTTTCTTAGGCCTCTCAAATTACACAGATAAAAATATTTATAACACAATATGGTAGATGATATAGCTTCTTCTAGTATGCCAAGGCAATTTAACTAGAAAATTAAAGAATGCTACTTCTTCTAAGTATTCTTGCAGTGTTCAAAATCTTAAAGCAACTTTTTCATATTTTTCTAAAAAAATGCATAGCAATAAAATTTTATGGTTACAACAAAGATGTCCTAATGCAGTTAATTGCACAGTGCAATGCTCCAGTCTGATGGAACACACCTTCCTGCCTTGGATTTCTTTATGGATTATGCAAGCTGCAAGTCCCACTCATCCATTATCTATCCACTATACACTTTCTGAGAAGAAATGAAATTCTTTTTTTATTCTATTATTGAAAAATGAGATCTGAATAATAAATGGTAAAAGAAGCAATGGTGACTCAGGAATTCCAATAAACAACCCAAGAGAACTTAGCTTCGTTTTATATATATGCTTATAATTTAACATAAACATTTAAACATATATGTTAATAATTTAGATATATGTTTAATGATTGTACCCAGGAGCATTACTTACGCTTTCATGACCTCAGCTAGTTTACCTATAAAGTGAGTGATTATGAATTTAAAAGAAATAACCATCTTACATTTCTCCAGAGTTTACAGAGGATCAGAGTTTACCTGCTGGCACAATACAAGACTTTAGAAAAATGAAAAAGTGATAGATGGAGCCCCAGAATGTATAAATGATGAATACGTTCAACAGCTAACCAAAATGTTGGAAGTTGATGTCTATCCAGAGCCACTTCAGAAAAAAGACTTGGCTGATGGTGTACTTCTCAAAAATTAGTCCTAGGAAACCCAGAAGAGAGCAGTTCTATTCTGACACTCAGAGCTTCACCAGTCAACGCAATAATAACAGGGATTCGGGTTCTTTCTTACTGCTGTTTTACCTGGTTATAAATAGCTCAAAAGCAACTCACGGCCATAGAGTAGATGCTGACTCAAAAGTCCCTTATCAGGTATGTGAGAAATGTCCCTATGGGGTTTTGTAAAACTTTTCAAGAGTAGAAAGCCTTATCTTTCTCTTGCTGGTTTTGAACTGCTGACCGTTAGCAGACCAACTCAGAACAATCATGCCACTAGTGCTGCTTTATAAACAGGTAGAAGGTTTATGAATGAGAAAAGGTTTCTTTATCCTCCAGGAAGCCTCAACTTCCAGCACAGGACTTTCCCAACTAAGTTCCCTTTGGGCCTGTACCCTTCTGCAGGGTACAACCTACCCCACTCTATCTTAGTCCCTTCAATCCTTCAGCAACTGTGTTCCACTCTTAAATGAGGCGATTGGGGCATAGAAAATAAGTGCAGTTCATAGATGGAACATCTTGAATTCAGAAACAGGTAGTCTGGCTCCAAGTCCATGACTGTAACCACAATTTGATGTTGCCATCATGTATGACTCACATGTTTTTCTACCAGGAAAGCATTCCTAAAGAGTGGGACTGATTTATCAACAGTATGCATGTTAACCAAACACAACAACTATGAGATCAGTGGCTATGGAGCTCCATGGAGTTTTCAATGGTTGAAAATTTAATATTTCTAAAGTAGACGGCCAGGCCTTTCTTCTGAGATGCCTTTAGAGGATTTTAATTGCCAGTCTCTTTCTTGGTAATGGAGCACTTAAACATGTTTGCCCTCCAAGGACACCTCTCTATGCATGCCAGATTAGAATTATTCGCATCCAACAGTATTGATAACTTGGTAGCTAAGATTTCATTGTGATCTTGTGCCTGAGGAGGTGTGGACTTTCTGAAGCAGAATATTCAGATACAGAGGTAATAATGGACAACTTCATCCCAGGGTTGCTATGACTCAGACACAAATAGATGGCAGGAAATGTTCTATTCCAGAGTTTCAGACCTACTCCTTGTGTTTTTTTTAAATGCTTCTCTTTTATTTTCCAAATGAAGCAAACAAAGTTCAAATAGATTTTTTCCCAGTTAAAAAATAGTATGACTTTAGTCACCTTTCTAGGCCTCATTGAAATACCAATAAGAGCATAAAAAGAATCAAAGAAATAAATCCATTTTTAAAGAAAAGAAGAAACAATTTGGCCTAGCAGGCATGCAGAACCATCCACCTGCATGCAAAATGCCTTGCGCAGAAAGCTGTCACATATAGAAAAAATTATTAGGGAGAACATCAGGTTGGATTTTGACTTTGGGCCTCTCTCTAAATACTGCCTCTTGTGTGTGCATTTTATAACACGTGACCTTTTACCAGGAACCCTGGAAGAGCAGTGGCCATGCTTTCAGCAGCTGATTCAAAGATACTGTATGATATGAAATAGCTTATGTGATACTGTATAAAAATGCCTGTCCTACACATATATATACATAACTAATGCTATCAATATTTCCATCCCCTGGAAAAAGAGTTAACAAAGCCATCCAATGATGGTAAGCTGCAGTTAAATATAACGGCTATGAAAAGCTATGAAAAGTGTGTAGCTTATTTAATGACTGGTACTATGATTAATGTCTTCCTCTCTTGCCTAAGAAATACTTAAAGTAATTGCATCTTTGAAAACTGCACTGTCATCACTTTATGCTTTTGATGATGTCATGGAATATTCTCCTAGACCAAGACATGCCAAGCTTTTATTCTTGTCCATTCTTTGCTATTACATTACGCTATCAGCTACTGGTTACCAGACATGAATTTGTAAAAATCTGGGGTGTCTTCAGGATAAAAAGAAATTTCTCTATATCCCCAAGTTTCCAAGATAAAATGCATGGCAATTTTAATCAGTTTAAATTAATGCATAATAAAGTTCATTGGAATCCACCTAGTGCCATTTTCCTACAAGAAACGGTTTGAGGATCCCTTCTGTGCTCACTACAAAGAAAAGAGGGAATAGTAAAAAGAAACAAATTATTCAAATCCTTTCACGTGTTAAAAGCATAAGTTGTTCCTTTAAACATTTTCCTCCCAACTAGGAAACCTGAATTTTCTAGTTTTCCTTTCTACATTTATCCATATTCTATAAATAAGTTTTTGTTCTATAGATGATGTCACAACTTATGGGTTATTTCAACAAATTGAGTTAATATGGCTCCATAATTCTGCACACAATAGTGTGCAGCAACGAATGAGTCTTGGTCTAAGATTCTAAAAGACGTTCCCAAGTTAGAATCATAAACTCAGCAAATATTCTTGGATTATTACCATCATGGTTATCTTTCACTATTGCACAATAAAACATCACACATAATGATGGTGACATACCTACAAAATAAGAATACTTTTATTACTGCCAAATATTAAAAAGTTTAATGTTGATATAATTCAAAATGCTTTTGATATCTGATTTTTATCTTTTTTAATAAATAAAGTCCCTGAACCTTTGAAAAAGTAATTTATTGAAAAGTATTTTATTGAATATTTTAAAGTATTAAAATAAGCGATATCTAGGGGAACTTATTTTGGGATGGCTTTATTTTTTCATGAGGCAAGTGAGTATTTTGTTATCCTATCTCTCCTACTAAAATTGTTTTGTTGAAAGTTAATAAATAGAAAATGTCCACCATCTATCCTGGAGAAAGGGGGAACCTATGCAAGGATCTACATGTAACCTCCTCCCTGGGGGACGGACAATGGAAAAATGGGTGAAGAGCAATGTCAGACGGTGTGAGATATGACAAACTAATAATTTATAAATTATCAAGAGTTCATTGGGGAGGGAGGAGCAGGGAAGGAGGGGAAAATGAGGAGCTGATACTAAGAGCTCAAGTTTTGAGAATGATGAGGGAAACAAATGTACAAATGTACTTGACACAATGGATGGATGGATTGTGACAAGAGTTGTACCAGCCCCCAATAAAATGATTTTTTAAAAAAGAAAATGTGTTCCATCTGTTGTATGGATGTTCCTAATCCTGGTCCTAAAGGACCTATTTCAGTCCCCAGCCTCCTGAGTAGGGATTTGGTAAATGGTCTCTTGGTGGTCTAAAAAATTGATGCAACATTCAAATCTGAACATGGACCAGAAAAGCATTAGATCTGTTAGAAATTATTGTTTCTCCAGTGCCAGGCTTTAGGTTGGTTACCTGATACTCATCTCATATATATAGCTGAAATATATCTTTAAAAAATAGCCTTCAGAAGCTCAAAATGGAAAACCAGTTTATAGATTGTTAAATTTCAATGTGAATTTGCACAGTCAAATATAATTCAATTATTCATAAGAAAAATGTAACTTAGTAATTATTTTAATAGGAATTAAGCATCATCATTTATGTTAAATTAGATAGATCATGTTCAGTCAATTAGACATTTTCCAGATGTCATCTACAAGATAACTATAAATATTCAATCAGAAAACATGGGAAAAGGCTTGGAGGAAGATATGTTGTAATTGAACACAGACTTTAAACACAACTATTTTAAGTCCTAGATTTAGTATAGGTATGTTTTTTTCTTCTTGCAAAACTTAAGGCATATAACAAAACTATGAGGAAATGACTCTGCTTAACTCCATGAAAGTTTTCATTTGTTTTAAAAACACCTTTTGTTCAGCGTATACTCTCCAGTTTTCACTCATGTGCACGTATGCTTCTTCTATTCACTGAGTGACAGACAGGTAATGTACACATTCAGAGGAGTGTATATTCATAGTGAACTTTTTCTTCATAGCTAAATTGAGGCTAGAGTAAAAAATACTACCATGATTTCTATAATATCGTACTCAAAATTGTGAAATTTCCATTCATAAACTTTACAAGTCTTATTTTCTTACTAAACATCAAAGAAGCATGCATTTCAAAATTATATTTCTTAATGCCCAATGTCTCCAGAGGACCCAGACAGAAAGTTAGTGGAGGGTGATTAGAAATTAGACATTGAAGGATTATATTCTGAAGATAAAGAACATTACAAGTTGCCCAGGGGAGAATCAGTAACAATTAAGTTTAATATGTCAGATTCTAAAGGTCTGGCTTCACACTGATTAAATTGCTGTTGTCTGTCTTCTACCTTCCTCTATAAACACCTGTTCGACAGATTTACAAAATGTGAAAAAAAGAATTGTTTTTTTACATTAAAAGAAGCAATAATAACAATGTGTAGGACAAAAAATTCCACATTTAAATACACACTTATGGGTTGCCAACACATATTTGTCGTCACACCTCAATGATCATGGCAAAAGTTAAGCCCAAATTATTCACATATTAACCTATAGAGAGTCAACATCCTTTTTAGAAAGTAAAGAAGAGTGTATATGAAATAAATTGCTCCACAATAGAATGGTGAAAGTTAAAGAAGAAAAAAAATCAGAGAACTCTGGGAAGCTTGCCAATTTTGGTCCCCTTTGCTTACACTGGCTCGGCAGTGCCCACACCTGCAGTCATTGCCAGGCCCACCTCAACCCAATTCCGGCCAAGACATTCGTTGGCATGATTGGCGAAGTGCAATAGGGAATGCATGGGAAAGGAGTCCGTTTATATGAAACTGCTGGTGCCCTCATCTTTGTCAGTGTCCCTGTGAACAAAGGCTTCACATAAGAGGGTCCTTGAAGGACCCTACAATACTCCACCCTACCCTGCAAGCTGCTCGGGTCTAGGAAATCATCTGATGGAGCTTGGAGGGAGGCAGAGGTCTAGTCAGGCCAACAGGGGGTGGCATTTCTGCATTGACTCTTCTGTCTTCTGTCTCTGGATTCCTGCTGCCTCTCACCTACCACATCCCCTGAGGGGTGCCAAGCCCTGCCCAGTGGCCATCTCTTTTACAAAGAAGGTAGGGGCGATTCCTGGGAGTGGCTGAATCTGCTCAAGACACAGCAGAAGCTTCTCGCACAAGCATTTAACTCAACGTTTCAAAAACATTGAAACTTTGGATAGGGGGACAGAGTCCGGACTTATAGGAAAAATTGGCGGAGAGGGGAGGAGGAGCAGGAGAGAAAATAAATAAGACAATTCATTTCTCTGGGCTTCCTGGCCACCAAGCACCCAGAGGAAGTTTCCATGCCTCTGAACGCAAACCACCCTGGGGCAGGTTGCCCCAAGTCACCCGGAGACAGCCCTCACACCTCTGGCACCACTCCCCACCCCCACCCCACCGCACCCCCCCCCCCCCCCCCCGCGGATCTCTAGGCTGGCGACCCAGGACTCACCGCTGACGACCCGTCTGCAGAAGGCGCCCTGTGCGCAGAGCAGCGCCATGCCCAGCAGCAGAGACACCACGGGGCTCATGCCGGTGGCGGGGCAGCAAAGCAGCAGGTGTTCCCTGGAGCGAAGGGGTCCCTGCGCGCACAGGGTGGGCTGGAACCGCGCGGCTCCTGACCTGCACGCTGCGCTCTACTCCTGCCTCCAGAGCCAAGACGCCCAGCCACCTGCAGGCATCACCTTGTCCACCTGCCTCCCAGCGCGTTGCAGCCGCGCGCACGGGCTGCTGGGCTGCTGTGCGTATGGGGAGAGAGGACAGGAGGAAGCTAGGGGTCCTATATCTGTCCCAGATCCTGGGGTTCTACCACGTTGTCTGTTTGTTCTTCTCCGGGCGTCTGCTAGTGAGGGATGGAGCCAGCGCGAGCTACTGGTGTCTCTTGCAGTAGCAGCAGCAGCAGTAGCAGCTCTGAGCTGGAAGCGCCTCCTTATATACCCGCAGCTCCAGTCTCCTGCCCCCTCGCTAGTAATAATTTTGCCTGCCTCGCCTCTTTTGCCAGGGGGAGCATCCCAGCTCCTCCCCTATAAACTGGAGCCACTTTGAAAACAGTCCAGTCAGCAACCCCACCTCCTTTTCCCCTCCTCCCGCTCTGCTCTCCTTTTCTACAGACTCCATACTCATTTGTGTAAAATGTGCCGGCTTTGTCATTAAACTCTGGCAAAAGTTGTATCCGTTTGGTTTTCTCAAAGATTAATGTCCATGAGGATGCCAAATTGTGGGGCCTTTCTCCTTTTGCGCTAAATTGCTTGATCATATGTATTGCTAGAGGCCCAGCACTAGCCACTATCCAAGATGGATTGGCGACATGGGAGCCAAAACTTGCTCCGTGACTTGTATAATGTGACAGGTTGCTCCCCACCTAAATTCCGTAAATAGATTATCCCAAGCTGGCAGGTTGTTTGAATAAATTGCCACAGGAGCAAATTGAAGAGAATATATAAAGCACAATTTTCCCAACTGATTTCAATCTCAAAAATTGCCGCACAAAAGAAAACCGTCATCATAAAAATAAATATTCAGAAGTCTTGGGAGTTTTCTGGATTAAAATCTAATGTGTTTATTTGTAATGATCTATTTGTGATTTGTGTACACATTAGAAGTGAAATTCATTTACAGAGTAACTTTCCCATAAACCATCTGGTCTTTGTTACAAAGCCCACTGAAGGAAGATAGGGTTCCCCGCGGTATTAGAAAGGCGTTCATGATTATTTTACCTACACCAGACCCCTGGCATGAGTACCAATGATTCTCTCATAATGTGCGGCAATCAAGTATGCTTATCTATACAACTGTTTCAATGGAGCAGGATTTGTTAACTAAAATCATTTCGTTTTCATGGAAAAGGAAAAACTTTCTACTTCTGTAAAGAGCTACAGTCTTGGACAGCCACCGGGGCAGTTCTACCATGTCCTGTACGGTTGCTATGAGTCAGAATTAATTGACCATGGCAGTGAAATGCTTTCCTATCAGGAGCTTTGGTGGCATAGTGATTAAGGTTTCCTAACTGAAACACTCGCAATCTGAACTCACTATTGGTCCAATATCCCTGGTCATCTGTTCTCTGAAACTTTACAATGCCAAGAAAACCCAGGGGGTGCTCTGCTCTTTCCTATAGGGTCACTTTGAGTCATATATGACTGGTTAACAAACAGAAAAAATACTTTCTTAAATCTCCGCACTCTGATTTTCATAAGCCACACCCATCCAATTCACTGTCAGCCAATAGATTACAACTTAAAGCAATTCTGTAGGAGAGAGTAGAACTGACCCTTTGGGTTTATGAGGTTATGAATCTTTTCAGGAACAGACAGTCTCCTCTTTCTCCAATGGAGCAGAGCTGGTGTTTTCAAACAGTTGACCTTGTGGTTAGCAGCCCAAAGAATTACCAGAGCTGCTTTTATAAGCCACAAGTACACCCTACACAATGTTTGATGGTTGACTTAGAAAGGGTTGTCAATATTACAGCCACAATAAGGACTGTTGCAGAATCATATATGTTAAGTCCTTGGAAAGACCTTAAGAAGCCCGGGAAGTGCAGTGGTCAAAGTCCAGGCCTGCTAATCAGGAGGTCAGCGGTTCCAATTCACCCATCTTGGAGAAAATGTGGCAGCTGCTTTTCTAAAGATTGCAGTGTTGGAAAAAACCACAGGGAAAATTTACTAGTTCTGGGTCTCTGAGTCAGAATTGACCTGATAGCAATGAGTTTGGTCTTGGGTGGCTGGGAGGACCTTACAGATGACTAAACTTACCCTCTTCAGGGAAGGTATAAATATTAACTTATTACTTTGGTCTTCTTTTGATTATTATTAAAACACTAATTTCTTGCAGCGTTATTGGCAGTTGAAGAGGGTGTGAATTTTGAGTGTTTCTTCAATGAAGGTGCATCGACAACTGTTGGTAATTTAAAAGTAAAATTTGGAAACAAAGAGGAAAGAACAATCCTTTTCCTTGGAAAAGATGAGTTTTGTGATGGAAACAAAGCTACAGATCTCATGACAGATTTTTGCCAGACAATGGACGTCATCATAAGCACAGTTTTCAACAGCACAAAAGGCAAGGATGCACATGGACTTCTCCAGATGGAATCCACAGACACTGATGAGATTTAGAAAGGAAAGTTGGTAACACCTCAAGGCGACACAAATTATAACAGCCATGACTGTTCAGTTTACGTTAACTGGGCTCTGCTGTCCAGCCACTCCTGTTCTACCCGTACGGGTCCAAGATGATGAATCTTTCCACAAGCACACTGCCATCTATTTCTCAAGTGCAATGCCAAGCTGAAGATTCCAACAGCGGCCTTCCGCTCGTAGCTGAGTGCTTTAGTCTCTGTGTCACCAGTACTCCTAATTAGGCTATACAACTCAAACACAAACCTAGTTTTTGCTGTGAACATGCTTTGTAGAGGTGGTTAAGATCTACAATTAATTTTAGGTTTTTTTTTTCCCACCCCCAAGTTTAGTTTCTTTTTCTAAAAAGCTTACTTCGATAATGTGGTAGTCTTCAGTCAACCAGTTAAATGTTTTAAAAATAAAAATTGACGTTTCCTGGAAAAGAAGAGACTCTTTGTCAAGACTGCTTTGTCAGTACCAAAAATGGTCCAGCCTGCTGTACTGTCCCACATATTTCAGACTTATCAGCCCTTGCAATTACATGAGCATGTTCCTTAAAATAATCATCTTATTGTTTCTGATTTCTTTGGACAAACCTGACTGATATTCTCAATAAAGTTCCTAAAATCTAGTTTCCGATCTTTAGAATTATATCAATTCCAAATGGTCCTGTGGTTAATAGTTCTTCCGGGAGCTGCTTGACGTATCAATAAAATAAATTAACATGGGTAATTTTTAGGTAAGAGGGGCTTGACCTTAAATATCAGCTGCTTGTATAGGTTTTTGTTTAGATAGACGGCTGCCAAATTTAGAGAGTATGTTCTGACATCTGGAATATGAAACATGAACACTAGACATGTTCTTTTGCAGAACACTGAGGAAGTGATTTTCTATTAATTTTTGCCTATATAATATAGTAAAATAATATAAGTTCAGATTCTTTGGGAGAATTGGATTTTTGAACATTGAATGAAGACTAAAGAAGATTCAATGCATTTAATTTGTGGTGCTGGAAAATATTGAAAAATCCATAGACTGACAAAAGACAAAAAAATCTGTCCCGGAAGAAGTACAGAGAGACAAGGATGGTGGCATTTATTCTTACATAGTTCATACATCCTGTCAAGAAAAACCAGTCCCTGGAGAAGGACATCATGTTTGGTAAAGGGTATTTTTTTCTGTGTTTCATAAAGGGTATTTTTTTGCAAAAAATAGGTAGGCATTCACCACATGTATTGACACAGTGGTGCCCAGATGGGCTCGGGCACAGGAACAATTGTGAGAATGGTACAGGACCATGCAGTGTTTCTTTCTGTTGTGCATATGGTGGCTGTGGGTCAGGACCAACTGCATGGAACCTAACAACATAATAAAATTATTGGAACTTTGAGAAAAATATCAAAATAAACATTTTGAAAAGCAAATACAAATATACTCCTCTCCTTTAACACCATTGTAGATATACATAAGATCTCAGACAAGAAGTAGCTTTGGTTGCATAGTGCTTATGTATTTGGTTGCTAACTGTGTGGTCAGCAGTTCAAAACCACCAGATGTTTCTTGGTGAAACCTGAACTTTCTACTCCTGTAAAGAGTTGCAGTCTCTGAAATGCAGAAAAGGCAGTTCTATCCAGTCCTCAAGGGTTGTGATGAGTCAGCATGCCCTTGTGGGTTGGGAGTTTGGTTTGGGGTTATCAGAGAAGACAAATGATTCCTTGTTGCCAAACCAATGTTGGCTTTTGTTTGATTGAACACGGAGAGATGTTAAAGAACTGCTCCTGGAACCATAAGGAGATAAAAGTTCCTTCAACCGAGAGACTTTAACATGAGGTGAGGAATGTTTGTGCAAGAGCAGCATGGACCTCCAGGTCCACGGAAACCGTGTATGATACAAAGACCCTGTGACTAGCAATGAACAAAGAGATCCCATGCAGGTGAAGGGTCTATATCCCCTAAACCAACTAGACAATGGACAAATGAACAATCATTTCAAATCAAAACCGCAAACTAAATAGCCTAAAATATTCGACATCTATCTGTTCAACACCTAAAGAATATCTCTTTCTTCTATCCCAGAAAATAGCCAGATGATCTTATTAATAAGAGCTGTACCATAGTCATCCTGGCTGAACTTTTAATGAAGAGACAACATTTGTATTCCAACGTTTTGAAAAGTGACTGGAGAATCTATATTAAAAACAAAGATTCCAAAGACAATTTATCCATTAACTCTCCCATTCCCTTACTAAGGTCTGCAATTCCAAGGCCTTAAAAACAGACAGCTGGAACCCAAGCTTTAATTTATACACAAGTAGCTTCTTGCTTGAGCACCTTTATGCAGTCCCCTCAGCTTCAATCCCTGCAGGGTTCCTTTCCAGATAGACATGTATCAAGCAAGGAGTTTCAAACAGTGTCTACACAGATCTGCTACTATGTTTAAACTGATTAAAATGTTATATTAATATATTTGAAAAAGTTATTGGGTCAATAACTATCTGTTTATTCAATCTGTTACATTTTATTTAATGGACAGTTATGGTAAACATTCTCCTGAGATTATCAATAATACTACTGGGGAATAATAAAATAAACATGGAAAAGTGAAAATGTAAAAAAGTCCTGCTTTATCACCACGTTAGTAGTGCACATGAAGTATGTTCTCTTTCTTGAAGAGAGATGAGTGGGTGCTTCCAGGAATAAAGATCGCATCCAAGACTTTCTTACCGATTCTTCAGAGATGACACCTTAGCATCTGTGTGAGCATGTAACTGGGTCAAAAGCCAGGTTGAGCAGTTGGCCAAATTCCCCCAAGATTTATTGGTACGTTCAGACCATGTCTGTGCAGTAGAATGCATAGCCTACTTTCTTCAGGAACAAGTTCCACTATTAATCTGAACTCTAGAGTGTTATTCTTTGCACAGTTAGGAGGAAGAGGTCTTGTTCAGGGTGTTGTGTGAAATTTGATAAAGAGTTTTAAACAACATAAAGATATAGCTTCTGAAAAAGTGAAGTTTTAAAGAAAGTACTTAGAAATCATTAGTCTTTTATATGCTTCTCTTCTTATGGAATTAAGTTAGAAATATTTGGAGAACTAAATTACTAAAGTGATATCTAATCAAATCTAAAGAATTATATGACTTCGTGATGAAATCGGGTTAATAGCTAACTATATAAAACAATTGTAAATTGAAATATCCCTTTGTATTTATTCATTAATTTCAGGTATTACAAAACCAACATCTAAACCCGCTGCCACTGATTTGATTCTGATTCATGGTGACCCACTAGGGCAGAGTACAACTACTCCACAGGGCTTCTGGGACTGTAAATATCTACAAGAGTAGAAAACATCATCTTTCCCCTGCAGGGCAACTGGTGAGTTTGAACCACCGACCTTGTGATTGATAATGCAAGACTAACCTACTGAATCACCATTAGCTTGCTAACCTATCATGAATAAATATTTTTATTCTAATCCAGTTTAAACACTCAATATGATCTTAACATACATTAATACAATCAAATAAAATTGAGGCAATTAAACCAAAAACATGTAAGCATGCTAGTTAACTTTGTTCAAAGTTTTGTCTTGAACAATTTTGGTATGATTATTAATGAAATGCTAACTGAGAGGAATATTGTGACATGGAAAGCCATGTTTCCAAGTGATAACATATTGTCCGGGTAGACACAATCATTTCATATATTTTTCATACCCAAATCTTTATGTGAAAGTAGAACTCTCCACACCTGGCTCAGTAGGACACATCACGATAAACAGAGAAAAGATTGAAGTTGTCATAGATTTCATTTTACTGTGATCTACAGTCACCTATCACAAAAGCCGCATTCAATTAAATTATTTATCAATAAACCAAGCAATTTATTGCATGACGCATTCCTCCTGTACAAAATCTATTCAAGGTATTAAGAAACAAAGATATTATTTTGAGGATAAAGGTAAAACTAACCCAAGATATAGCATTTTCATTGACTCATAGACATGTGAAACCGGGGCAATAAATAAAGAAGACTAGAAAATAATGGATGATTTTGGATTATAGTGTGTGTGACAAATAGAGCAAATACCATAGACTGTCAAAAGGACAAATAATGTGTCTTATAGGAAATACAACCAGAGTGGTCCTTGGAAACAAGAATAATAAGACATCATCTTAAAGACTTTGGGCATGTTTTTTGTTTGCTTTCCCAGAAGAAACCAGTCTCTGGAAAAAGGCATCATGATCAATAAAGCAAAGGGTCAGCGTTAACACGGCAGCTCTTGATGAGATAGAGTGGCAAGGTGACTTCAACAATGGCTTCACACATAACGATTGTAATGGCACAGCATCGGGTAGCACTCTGTGAGGCTTTATGGAGTGGCACTATAAATCAGAGCGAACTTTCCTAACAACGCTCAGGAAAGTCTACCCCTTTCTTAATTCCTTCGATTCTTTTTCTTTATTTTTCCCTTTTTTGATTTATGTTGATTTATAAGAAATGGGTAGACTTTCTTATTTAATTTCAGAATTACTCTGAAAAGAAGAGACCTGGAGAAATTCCAGTGGTGCTTTTAGTAACAAATCAGTGTATGTCAGATGCTATATAAATGGAGAATCTCAATAAAACTAAGTGTTAAATTGAGTAAAAAACAATGCAACCATGAGAAAATGAAACAAAAAATGAGAATTTTATAAGCCATTTTTTTTCTGTAAAAGTGTTCCTTTTTAACAAAGAGAAAATTCTATCAGGAAGAGGAAAAGTTAAGACCCAAAACTAATATTACATTATTATATTCACAAATATATATTGTTATGCTGGGTCAAATGTATTAAGTGATAGGAAAGAAATCAAAATTAGTTGTTTTTAATAATAGCAATAAACTGGGTTATGTAGAAGGAAGGTATATCAGAAATATACTGGGGAAGTCAGTATTAAGGTGAAGAAACATCTGTTCAAATTTCCTTTTGAAGGTTCATCTGTCACTCTGCCTCTTATTCATCCACTGTTTCGAAAGCTAAGTGCCTTGTGTGCCAAACACCTTTCTATGCTGCAGCACAGCATAATGGAAACTTCTGGAATCATAAAGAAGACACTGTCAGAAGGCACATAAATATTAGCATCCAGAAAATTTTCTTTATTCAAAATGTTATTTATATAAAATTCATTTGTGATATGTAGTAAAGTCATGTATTTAAAAAAAACCTTTTAAATGTATCCCTAATAAAAAATAAAACATTTCCAAAGCATATCTACTGTAAAATTCTTTACATGAAAAAATCCTAAAGCATATTAGAAATTGATGCTATACGGTTTCTATCAAAAGAGGGCACACACAAATTAATAGTGTCAGGATAGTTTACTTTCAGACATTTAAAGATCAGTGAGGCCATAAAAATATTAGCCAAGCACGCCATCTCTACTTTAATGAGCAAAGCTGTTAAGTCAATTCCAATTTATGGCAATCCCATGTGCTTCAGAGTACTCTAAATGATTTCCAATGTCTCTCATCAGTTTAGTCTTCTGAGGCAAGCATCACTGGGTAGAATCAAGCCATCTAGCTCTGGTCTAGGAATCAAGCACATTCATTACTTGTGTCACGCTGGGATGCAGCAGGAGTCCTGCAGGTATAGTGGGTTACATGACGGACTGCTAACTAAGGTCCATAATTCGAAGTTACTAGCCACTACACAGGATAGAATGAGGCTTTTTATTCCTGTAAAGATTTATCGTCCCAGAAACCCATAGGGGCAGTCCTACTCTGTTTTATAAATTCACTATGAGCTGGAATTGACTCGACACTGTTTGGTTTTTGGTTTGGGGGGTGTGCACCTACACAAGACAATTGATAATGCTCATTTCAATTAAGATTTGTTTTCAATTCTATAAAGAGCGGCATTGTAAGGCTTTACCATTTTTAATATTAACATAGCTGTATTTTAGTAGCACTATCTTATAAATACAACAGTGTTACTATTCTTCAAACGGCCATTGGAAATCTATGTAAAAATGATTAGGACGTAAAAGAGCTTGCCATTTATTATCAGGTTGCTTCAAGTGTTTTGAACTACAAAGCTTCCTGTCATTTTGCTGGACACCACAGTTATAATCCTAGTGTGATGTTGGAGTGAAATATAGAACAGCTAAATCATATAGCCACAAAGGCCAGGGTATATTGTTATTGAGTATATTAATTTTGTCTGACTCATAGAAAGAAAACACTGCCACATTCTATACTACCCTCATTGTGTCTCCGTCATTACATAGATAATTACGGCAACTCTGTCGATACATCTCCTTTAAGGTCTTCCTCTTTCAATAACCCTCTACAGGAATAGTGAATTATTCCCCTCAAATGACATTTTCCTGTATGAGTCTGGGTAAGAAGGTGGGGAGAGTTGCTGATAGGTGTCCCCTGTGCGTCATTGTGAACAGGATACACTGGAATGCCATCCTGCTGGATCTAAAATGATCACTGTGAAAAGCAGGAGATGGGAATCTCACTACCAGCAAGCGGGAGGAAGTTTTCAACCTCAATATTCATGTGCAGAATACCTCCTAGACCCAGAAACTTCCAGGGGCATTAGAAGAGCAGCTGCAGTACCAGGAGCCAGAGCATGAAACAAAGTGGTGGACTTGCGAACCCACTGAGCAAGTAAAGTTGACTGCTTCCAGGCAGGTGGCTGGTTCATGGCATGGGGTACTTTGGGCACTTAATTCAGAGGGCTGAGTTTGCTGGCAAAGCCTGAGCTGAATGTTTTCAGCCTGAGTGTCACAGTGCAATGTCATGCCATTTGGGCATTTACTGTAGCATGCCTTAATGAACAATTGTATGCTGGGCAATTGATTTACACTGCTGTCATTGTTGTTAGGTGCTATCCAGTCAGTTATGGCCCATAGCAACCCCATGCTTAACAGAATGAAACACCACCCAGTCTTACAGCATCCTCACAGTTGTTCCTGTGCCTGAGCCCATCGTTGCACCCGCTGTGCCAATCCATCCCATCGACAGCCTTCCTCTTCTTCACTGCCCTCTATTTCACAAAGCAGGATGTCCTTCTCAAGGTACTGGTTCCTCCTGACAGTATGTCCAGAGTATGTAAGACCAAGTCTTGCCATCCTTGACCTCCAAGGAACAGTCTGGCCTTAGTTTTCCAACACGGATCAGTTTGTCTATTTAACAGTATATGGTACTTTCACTCTTCTTCTTCAGCACCACCATTCACGTCTCCATCTCGAGTCCTTCTCTGTGGTCTCTTCTCTGCCTGGAAGCTGTGCTCTTTGGGTGATCCTGCTGGCATTTGAAATACTGATAACATAGTTTCCAGCAACAAGCCACCACAGTAGACAGACAAGTGGTGGCTCGCTTGCATTAAATCCAATAACTACCTTAACATGCCCTATATTTATTAATATTAATTCTGGGTAGCCACTCAAATGAACATTAGAACCTAGCTGTAAAAGTAGAAAATGCTCATTAAGACAACACTCCCTCTATTCATCAAATATAGTGTTTTCTCCAGGAACCGGTCGCTTCTGATAACATCTAAAGGAGTATGTGGGCTCTTAAAGAGCATTCTGGCTCTGCTTAATCTAAGACAGATTTGTACATTTTCTAACATTCCATGGTAAATTCAATATTCTTTGCCAATCCCATGATTCAAAGGCATCAACTCTTCTTTGGTCTCCTTTTTCATTGTCCAGCTTTCCCATGTGTATGAGGTGATTGGAACTACAAGAGCTTAGGTCGGGCACCCCGTAGTCCTGGACGGTGCATCTTTGTTTCTCACATTTTAAATACATCATTTGCAGCAGATTTGTCCGAAACAATATGTTACTCGATGTCTTGGCTGTTGCTTCCATGACCTTTGATTATGGACATAAGTAAAATGAAACCCTGGACGTCAGTGTTTTCTATATGTATCATGATGTTTATTTGTGAGGACTTTTCTTTGATGTTGAGATGTAATCCTCATTGGAGAATGTAGTCTGATCTTCATCAGTAAATGCTTTAATTCCTCCTCCCTTTCACCAAGCAAGATTATGTCTTTTGCATAGCACAGGTTATTAACGAGTTGTGCTCTGATCCAGAGACTGAATTCTTCTTCGTATAACTTCATTTCTCAGATTACTTTCTCAACATGCAGAGTAAACAAGCATGGTCAGACGACACAGCACTGATGCATGCACATCTCTTGGGATTACACCAACTGTATCCTTTGTTCTGTTTGAAAGTGCTTCTTTTTCTGTCTACAAGGTCCATGTGAGTATAATGAAGTGTCCTAGAATTGCCATTCAAGGTTGCCCTTGCAGTAAAATGCCTTTCATCGTCAAAAAGCATCTGTCAATGCCCTTTGCTTTCAGCCAAGATCCATTTTACAGCACAGGGATACCCCATAGTCCACCCGCTCTTCCGAATGTGCTTTAATTTCTGGACGTTCCCTTGTGATGTGCCAATGTAGTCATTTTTAAAATTATGTATGCAAAAATTCTCTTGCATGTAATATTTATGATAACTTTGGTAGTTTCCAAACTCTTTGGAATGGCACAATTAGGAATTTTGTCTTAATTGGCTTTCTTTAGAATATGCACCATCATGGATGGTTGATTCTCCAGTTGATTCTTGAGGTAGCTGTCTTTCAAATGTCTTAGGAGACATGAGTGAGTCCTTCCAGCATGGTATCACTTTGTTAGCACCTCTCAATTATGCAAAGTCCTCGGTGCTTATTTTCCATTAAAACCTTCTGTGCAACTTGAACTTCTGCCTTCAGTCCTCATTGTTGATCATACGCGACCTCCTGAAATAGATAAATATTGACCAATTTTTGGTACAGTGACTTTATATATTCTTTCCATCTTCTTTCAATGTTTACTTCATTTTTCAATATTTTGCTCATAAGATCCTTCAATATTTCAATGCTAGGCTTAAAATTTTTCTTCAATTCTGTCAGCTTGACAAATACCAGGCATTTTCTATCTTCCCTTTGATTTTCTACCTCCAGGTTTTTGCACAATTTTAATATTTTATTTTGTCGTTTCCAGAAAACAGCTGAAATGTTTTGTACATTTTTTTACATCATCATTTCTTCCATTTGCTTCAGCTACTGGACATTCAAGAACAAGTTTCAAATTTTCTTATAATATCCATTTTAATCTTCTCTTTCTTCTCTGTCTTTAAACAGTTTTATTGACATAAAAATCACACCATATAATTAAATAGCTCC
This sequence comes from Tenrec ecaudatus, assembly GCF_050624435.1. Classification (NCBI taxonomy): domain Eukaryota; kingdom Metazoa; phylum Chordata; class Mammalia; order Afrosoricida; family Tenrecidae; genus Tenrec; species Tenrec ecaudatus. Next base: position 241,484,840 of record NC_134531.1, read on the forward strand.
ATCATATTTGAAAGACTTTACAACCATCACTACAATCCATTTTTAGAACATTTTCTTCTTTCGTGTATATAATCAGTTCCCATTGTTGTTTCCCCCAACCTCCACTGCCATAGCCCCCTAAAACCATTCATCCGGTTACTGGCTCCATAGATTTACCTATCCTGCATTTTCTTTCTTTTTAAAATCATTTTATTGGGGGCTCACACAGCTCTTATCACACTCCATCCATACATACATGGTGTCAAGCACATTTGTACATTTGCTGCCATCATCATTTTCAAAACATTTCATTCTACTTGAGCCCTTGGCAACAGCTACTCATTATTTCTCCCCCTCCCCCTCTCACTCTCCTTTCCTCATGAACCCTTGATAATTTAAAAATTACTATTACTTTTTCATGTCTCACACTGAACATTGTCTCCCTTCACCCACTTTTCTGTTGTCTGTCCCCCTGGGAGGAGGTTATATGTCGATCATTGTGATCAATTCCCCCCTTTGCCACCTCCTGTTAATGCTATTCTCATTATTGGCTCTTAGAGGGTTATCTGTATCTGTTCTGTATTCCCTGTGTTGTAAGCTCTTATCTGTACCAGTGTATATGTTCTGATCTAACTAGATTTGTAAGGTAGAATTGGGATCCTGATAGGGGGGTGGGGGAAGCATCAAAGAACTAGAGGATAATTGTGTCTTTCATCAGTGCTATATCATGCCCTGACTGGCTCAATGTGTCCTTGTGACCCTTCTGAAAGTGGATGACTAATTGACAACAGATGGGCTGTGGGTCTACACTCTGTACTCCCCCACATTCATTGATATGATTTTTTGTTTTGAGTCTTTGATGCCTGATACCTGATCCTATCAACACCTAATGATCACACAGATTAGTGTGCTTTTCCATGTGGGCTTTGTTCTTCTCAGCAGCGAGATGGCCGCTTATTTATCTTCAAGTCTTTAAGACCCCAGACACTATATCTTTTGATAGCTGGGCACCACTACCTTTAAACACATTTGTTTATGCACCCGCTTTGTCTTCAGCGATCCTGTCAGAGAAGGTGAGCATCATAGAGTGCCGGGTTAGACCCTGCAAATTGAGTTTGGGTCTTCCACTGTCATCCAACACCTGTAAACCACGTGTTCACAATTTAAATTCGTATACCATTCCCTCTTTTGGATTTTGATTTTATTATTTACAATCCTTGTATCTCACAGACTGGCGGGCTTCTTCCAAATGAATTTGTTGGGTAGCTAGAGCTCTCCCAAAAGACTGAACTGGAAGACCACCACCTCTTGTCCAGCTGTTCCTGGAAGGTCCCGCACTGCCAAGCTGTATCCTGTCTCTGACTGCCAGGGTGCTACATGAGTGCACAGTGCCATGAGGGTGCCTGTGTTCAGTCACTGTAACACCTGAAACTGCTTCTCTCCTTCACAAAACCCACGTGGATCACAAACCAGGCTTTGGCGTGAATTCTTTCTTGTGGGAAGCCAGGGGCTGAGGTATTTCTCACCTAAGGAATCTAGCATTGCTGGTCCCGTGACTCGGATGTACAAGGAAATTGAGAAAACAGCAGCTCGGCTGGACTTTAAACTGCACTGCGTGAAATTTGGAAAGGACTCCAACCTTGAATTTTTCCCCTGCAGAAGTGGCTAAGACTGGCTATGGGGCTACACATAATGCATTGTGTGAGTCCTGTCCCCTAGTGTCTGTCTTTCAAGGGTCTGCCTTTTTGTGTTTCTGGGAGTTTGCATGCTCTCCCCAGCCTCGATTCCTAGGATGGGATGGTAACACTGCAGCTTGCAGTGTTGGGAATTTTGATTCCAAAAGCCTTGTTGATTTTCAGTGTCTGCTTTGTGTCCCGGCCAGCTAGAAGGCCATGCGCACACACATAAACCCTACTGGTCTCTGCAGGACTCTGGTTTCTGTGGCTTGCCCACAGTCAGTCAACTAGGCTGCATGCAGTGGCCCCCATTCTCCCGGCCACAAGACTCTCTGCTTCTTGGCAAAATGGCGCCACCAAGTGGTCCCTGTCATTTTTTTGTTGTGGGGCAACTGAGCACGTGACCCTGGCCAAGATGGCACCCACCACTCTAAACACGGGGGGGGGGGGGGGGGAGGGGGCGTGGTACTCAGTGGGCTTTCTATTCTGCCTTGGAGGCTTGCCTGTCTAGTCCTGGGGGTTGGACACTCCCTTCCCACCTACCTTCCTTTTGTTTTCTCCCGGATTTACAAACAAGCTGCTTTAGCATTCTACCAGTGTACTAGCTTGGCATTTCTATCTTCTCCTAATGGCTGAGCTTCCTTTGCCAAAGCCCTTAGCCAAAGGCATTCAGAAGCCAAGCCACTAAGTAACTGCTCACTTTCCTTCCAAAGGCCTTTCAGCAACCCCACCTTCAGCATGCTCCTGGTACAGCTCCACTGTGATAGTTTGTGTCCAGTCATGCACCCCAATTTCCTTAGAATGATCCCTGAGCCAATTGAAGGGTCTCTCCTCCCCTTCACAGGTTTGGAAGACGGCTCATGCCAGTGGTTGCCTTTGAAGGCTATTGGAAGGTCACTCAAAGCAGTGGTCTCACCTTCAGAGGTCCAGTGAATTACTCATGCCAGTAGCTCCTTCCGTAGGCCTTGCATGGTCCCCCAAGCTGGTGGTCAATGCTTGCTGTGTAGAGAACAGTCAGAGCTCAGTTTGCTGGCAAAGACAGGGCACCTGCTCGAGGCCCCAAGTTTCAGGGCACCCTAGAGGCATGCACTGAAACTGCAGTCACTGACCTTGAAGCAGGGAGTTCTTGGACTTCTCTGTTCTGTTTTTTAGATGGGTATTGGAAGATCTGTCCCCATTATATCCTGTCTTTTCCTTCTTCCTGGACCCTGGGCACCATTCACAGGTGAAACGGTGGGAGCTGCTGCACCCAGACCCCTCAGAAGTGGAGCAGACAGACAAGCACCCCTGAGAGCTGTTGGGGGGTGTTTCACCACCACCCCAAGACAGATAAGTGCTCCACAGAAAACCCTACTTTAGATCCAGGACAGTCTTCAAGCCAGTAAAAGCTTATATACCATGCCTGTGTTTAAAATAAACTAGCCCCCATGCCTGTCAGCCTTAATATTTTCTTTTTTTTTAACTTCCCATGGCACTAAGCCCCACCTCCAAGGGCACTGCCATCTCACAGCCTTATCCCTGTCTCACCTAAACTTTCCACCTGTTTTGTTTCTTCCGGAAGTCCTCGGGTTACCAAAGTCTCTGAACCAAGTTTGCGAGCTCCAGGATCACCAGCTCCTGGACCACCCAAACTCATTCACCATGGACCCTGAGTGGACAACTCTTCCAACAGAGACCCAAAGCTCCACTCTGTGCCCTCTTTGCCAGAAGGAAGTTGCTAGAAATCCATCACCAAGTTCCCCAAAGATTTGGGTCCATACCTCTTCAGTTGGGAAATGTTAAGTAGCCAGAGGCAAAAACCAGGGGTTGTACCTCTACATACCAAGGCCTCTCTCCCCACCTTACAGGAAGTTGGAAGCTAATAAAGGCTAGAAGGCATGCATAAATTCAGGCCTTTGAGCCAGGAGGCTAGTATATCTGGGTGGGCCCCAATCTAGGGCAGGTGGGATTAATTCAGCCAATGGGGTCAACCAGTACTGTTGACCATGCCTCTCCAAAAGATTGAAGTGGGAGACCACCCCCTCTTTTGCAGCTGTTCCTGCACAGTCTCACATTGACAGGCTGCAGTTTCTCTATGACTTCTGACCTCCAGGGTGCCACATGGATGCCATGAGGGTGCCTGTGTTCAGTCACTGTAACACCTGAAACTGCTTCTCTCCTTCACAAAAACCCACATGGATCACAAACCAGGCTTTGGCGTGAATTCTTTCTCATGCGAAGTCAAGGGTCTAGGTATTTCTCACCCAAGGAATCTAACAGATTCAGTTGATACCATACGTAGATGGTTTCTTGTTTGAAGACAAGCCTTTAAGTCCCTAGATGCTGTTCTTTCTGATTGACAAGCACTACCTGGTTCCTTCACCACATTTTTCTATAGCAGCTGTATCTTCAGTGATATCTCATGAGGATGAGAACTGAGCAAGACCAACTCATAGGAACTAATCGTTCTTAGATTGAGGGTAGAATTAAGCATGAGCCCCAAATCCATTAATATATCTATGGTTTATATATGTCTTTGGTTCACCTTAGTGTCACATCATTACCATTTTATGATAGAGAACATTATCAATCATCCCCTGGGGCATATGCTAATTTTAGTCAAAGTGTCATTAATTTAACCTATTATATAGAATTTTAAACATGGTTTATAAAAGAAAATTATTAACTATGAATCAGAATACATAAATTATTGACTTGTATAGACACTATTTATACAAAGAAATAGGGGATGGTTTGGGCAGAATTTTCAATAAAATTCATTCATATAGGCAGAATCATGCCTCCAGACTAATATCTGTCTGTAGGACATTAAATGTTGTAGGACATTAAAATAGTAAACATATGATATGCCTGGCCACTATTTACTGAACACCCACAAGGCAAGTGATTCAAACCAAAGCCCAGTGACGATCAATTCCATCATTTTAGAATAGTGGTCATCTGCTTCTCACAGTAGGGACATTCAGCTTTAAGTGCAAGGGCTACAGCTGAGTTGGAGGAAAAGCCTAGTTCACTTCGAGTAGTTTCCACATCAAATCCTTCTAGTTTGGCATACAAAGAATGTTATACACCTTTAAAGGCATGAGCCTCAGGTCACAGATTTCTACAGCAGATGGCCCGAGTCCCCAAGGGATGGATAGAAGCTTTCTTCCCTGTTTTTATGATTTTTCACTCTTCATATATGATATATTCTGCACTTATCTGTTCACTGTTATTCGTGTTCAGTTCATCAAAGCTATTCATAAGATAGTTTCCAAATTCAAGTGGTTTTAAGAAGCCAAGGTTGTATTTTTGTTCTTGTGAACTTGTTTTCATTTTTCCAGCTTCCACATGATTTGCATATTAGCCTTTCAGCATTTGGCCTTTTGTTCTGACTAGTGATGTTGAGCTTTTCTATTGCTGGCTTCCACCGATGCTCTTGAGGAAGCAGCATTTCTAAAGGCATATTTTAAGAGGCTTCCAATGGGAGGGGTACTCCTTCTGACACTGTACCATAAAATATTCTGCTTCTATTCCCAAGATTTTCACTGATCAATGTTGTTTGGAAATAGATCACCATGTTCTCCTTCCTAATCTGTCTTAGTCTGGAAGCTCTGGTGAAATCTGTTCAGCATGATAGACCCTGATGATAATTGAAATACAATGACATAGATTTGAGCATGGAATGAAATGATCACATGCTCTTCTAAAGAAGTCATACAGATAATTTGTATAAGTCTGAGGTGTCGTAAACTAAGCTTTAAAACACAGAGCTGTAGTATTTAACTGAACTAGGATTGCAAATGCTCAGAGTTTACCAGAAGTAATCAAAGTTCAAATAGGTGAAAGGGTTTTGGAATTCTGAAAAGAAAAAAAAAGAAAGAACATTATTCATTTTCCTTAATAACTAACAGGTGGTATAGATATAAGTGGATTTTCTAAAACCATATAATTTTAAAAGTTTATTTTTGAACAGTTGATGAGCATTTCAATTTTAACATTGGATTTAGAAACTTTTGTTATATTATTTAGCAAAATACAAACTATTTGCCTGTTGTTCTTATCTTACCTTTAACACTCCCATTTTCAAATGTAATTCTAGGTTGTCATAGCAACACAATGCTTTTTTATTAAATTTTGGTAGAAAAACCTACTTAGAACACTTAATTTATTACAAGTGGAACATTTTCAGATGGTTGTCACCATACAGGACAGACTTGTCTGTTTTTGTTTTTGTTTTAATATTTAGTTGAACATCTTATTTCTTCTAACTATATCTTACTATTCCTGTGTAATATAAATAACTAAAGGTCCATAGACAATAATAGGAATAACTTAAACTCAGATCTAAAATATGGGATTATTTTATACTCAGTATTCTAATTTATTTCCATCTATTATTAGTTATAAAATTAGTATAATTGGAGAAAATATTATGAACTCTAGATTATATTTTTCACTCAAATTCTGACTTAGCCTGTGTTCTCTAAAGAATTGAAGCAGTAAAGCTGATATATATATATATATATATATATATATATATGATGTTTATATCAAGGAAATGGCTCACACCATTGTAGAAGCAGGTAAGTCTAGGCCCATGAGTCAAAGGTCAGCTGGATACTTCTCCTGACTCACATAGCTGCAGGGCCTGAACGCAAGATGTCAGGTTTCTAGATGCAGAGGCAAATGTATGCAAAGCCAGAGGGCAAGATAGCAAGCTATTCACTACTCTGGAGATCAGAAAGCAGCATAACAGGCCACTGCTCAGTTTCAAAGAATTAAGAGTCAGATGATAAGCTAGATTCAGGATTCAGGACCAGCAAAATTTAGGCTGTACACTTTTCCTCCTCTTACACTTATTCTCAACATGCAGAAGATTACATTATATTAGACCTCATCATAGAGCAATTACTACGCCAAACCATTGAGAATTCTGGGCCAGCCAGGTTGTCAAAAAAACTTTAACTGTCAAACCTAACAACTTGACATGTGGCAGAATGAGCCACACAATAGCACTCACAGTAGAAGACATTCCTGGGGGTCTGTCTTCACAGCACGCACAGCCAAGTGAATCTTGTGCAGCCCTGTCCTACACCGCAAGGCATGGAGTCTCCATGTGTTATGATCAACTGGATGGCAGCGCGTTTGTTTGTTTGTTTTATGGAAAACCTCATACAAATTTTGGAGTAAAATGTGTGCAGAATGCTACTACCAAAAGCTTTTATTTAAAAGGAATGGCATAGGTTTTCAGGTATTCTTCTCAGAACTTTTCATTACTCTTTGTACTCAGAAATAAAGTTTCCATTCTTTAATCCTTCACTGAAAGCACTCTAAAACCTCACTGCTCTTTACCCTTACAAGTTCTTGTACACTTCCTGCTCTCCTCAACCAGCCAGTGCTACCAACTTGCATCTGCTCCTTGAATTGTCTCATGTCACCGTGCACACCTATAGCTTGTCACATCCCTCGGATCCCTGACTTTATTTTAGCTTCCCCAGCAGCCGGAACTATTGACTTTTCTTTTCTCAAAAGGGCATTTCAAACATCATCTCTCCTTTCTAAAATAGATATATTAATTTAATCTTTAACTAAAATCTATCTTGTAGAAATTTGCATATTATTTATCTCAAATTAGTTTAGTACTTATCTATGTACGTATTGCCTCTTCAACTAGAAAGCAAACCTATTCGTAACTAAACCATTGTCTGGTTTCTCTTTTCCTAATCCAGACATGCTATGGTCTAATTTATTTAATGAAGGGCATTGCAGAGCTTCCAGAGTGCACATATTGTTTTAGTCCATTTCTGTCCTTGAGTGACGCATGTTTATAACTCACTTTGCATACATACATCTTGAGACAGAAGGAGTCACTTCTGGGAACGAGGAGTTAAGTAAAGGATGTATTCTTTTTCAACCTAATCTTTTAATTGTTTATGTCTCTTAGCTCAGATATTGCCTAAATGTTACAGTCAAATATTTAATGAGATGACCATCAAAAAGAAACCTTGGCATATATTCAAAATAAAGCAAGCTTTGAGCCGGGCTTGAAAGACCAGGAGCACAAACCACAATCAGGAGTGAAGATTTTCAAGCCGTTTATTCTGAACCCCCAGGTTTGCATCTTGATGTTTCATGGATGGGTAAAGGGAAAAAAACACGAATGTTTCCTTTTCCCACATACCTCAGGAAGTCACCTGATTTCTTTTCAGGAAAGCAATTATAAAAGTAAATATCCCTCTGCAGAGTGGAGTTTACAGTCAGCTGGCAAATACTTATTTTCTGAATCTCAGGGGATCTGTGACAGCAGTAACAGAATGAAAATAGAACATCAAATAAGTACAGTTATTTTTTGTTATCCTAAATGCACTATTTATCATCTTTGAATCTTTAAAAACCTAAGGTGCGATTTGCTTTCTCCTACTGTCTTGCACTTACATTAAAGTGCACAAGTACCTCAGAGTCCTGAGCATGGTATATTTTTTCTCTAGTCCAGAATTTTAAAATGTCAATGTTATATGGGTTATTAGTATGAGTATTATAATTTAGAATATCATTCTCAAATAAATCACCACAAAATTAAAATATCAAGCATTTTGCATTATAAATTTTTCAAAATTGTATTTAAAGCATATGCAGCATTGCATTGACTTAACTCTTTAAGCGTGGACAAATTTATTGCTTTAGGTGACAGTGCAAAGTAATAAATAATAGAATTTTGAATATGAAATCTTTCATTAGCACGTTAGAGGTGCAGAGAAAGGAATGCATAAAGTCTTACCAGCAGCAGACAAACCATTAGGAAATCAATCCAAACTATCCTAGTTTTTGTTTTGTTTTGTTTTGTTTTCTAAGATGGACCAAATGACTTGGCTTGGCATTTTATGAAAATATTAGAGGGACTGCAATAAATGATGATGGAGGGGAACATATCGGCCCTCCTGTGGCTTCCCTATCATTTTGAGGCAGGATCCAAACAAGCTTCCACGATCCATCCTTCTTTCCCTGCTCTGACACCTATGGTTTTTAACACACCACTCTTCGTCTATGCTGGTTCAATATTCTTGGCAGTGGTCACACAACTCACAGACAAAACTCACAATTAAGGAATTTATGAGGGAATTTAACAGGATAGCACAAGCCATGCTAAGCAAATGAGTATGTAGTCATTGATCTCCTCAACCAGTAGTCATTTCTTTCTCCGGTTCTCAGCTTCTTGGTTACATGGTAGCCAAGTCTCTCAGCAGTTCTTAGCCACTTAGACCCAGTGTCCTGAGCTTTTGCTTTCATGGGTCAGGAACCAGCCCACCTGCCAATCTGTGGCACCGTGCCATAGTCTCCGGCCAAATAAGGAGAAAGCACTGCATGGTTTGGGCACTGCTCATCTGAGTCTCCGTTTCATAGTCTATGCTGCATATGGTCTCAGCAGCCCCTGGCATTTCTTGAAGGTACTCTTCCCAGGCTTCGGGGTATCTCTCCTCTCTTCAAACATGACTCAGCCTTAGAGCCATGGTAGGTGGTAACAAAAGCTGACTAATCCCCTCTGTTAGTGTTACACACTCCCTTTATATACATAGCCCCACCCTCTCATTTGGTGGGATTTACAAAGACTTGGGCAGAACAGCCATCTTAAGAAATCTCACTTCACTGCACCATTGAAGTCAAATTCTGGTCCCCGTGTCAAAAATGATGTTGAAGACTCTGAGATTGACTTGGACACCTGTGGTTACATTTTTAAGTCAAGCACACAGGTACTTGATGGTACCTGTGTGTAAATAGGGGAGGAGTCCAATTGATCCATCAGGTGCCAACCTCATGATGCCTCCTTTGGGATGTGACATTTTTGTAGGAGACACTGAGGACCTCTCTCTTGTGCTTGCCCCTCTTTGCTTTCTAACATGTCTGGATTGTGCATCTGTTTCTAGGGTTGGTAGCCCATGCCGCCTCTCTCCCCTGGGAGCTTTGGTGCGCTGGTCTGTTCCTGTGGACCTGGAATCCACCTGACTGCACTCACAGGCCAATCATCCCCAGCTTCCCACTTCTTCTTTCCTTCATCCACAGGCAGCTGTGTGAGTCTGAAGAGGGTTTTGACTGGCATTAAACTCATGCACTTGAGTTGCACTGTGATACCTTTGGATATAATATTTTCTTGCCATAAAGTTCTTTCTTGCCCATATATGAATGTCATGGGTTTTGTTTCTCTAGAAAACTCAGCCTAACACAACCTCTATTCTTAACTGTCTTTCTTTAGTCATGTGTAACAGAGGGTGGCAACTGAGATTGCAACAAGATAGTCAATATGTCCGACCGTCTGTATCCTAGGACTGCCATGAGCATTTACCACAAACTGGATGACTTCACCAACAGCAACACATTCTTTACCATTATGGAAACTAGAGATATGAATGTAAGATGTCAGCAGGGCTCCCTGCCGAGTTCTCTAATGAAGACCAGAAGTCCTTGGTAGTCTTGGGTTTGTAGCAGAATACCTCCAGTCTCTGCCTTTATCTACACATACTGACCTTTCACTCTAGTTCCTCCTGTTAAAAAACAGTCATGAAGAGATTAGGTCTCAAACTAATGACCTCATCTTAACTAATTACACTTTCAAAAACCCCATTTCCTGGAACCAGTGCTGAGGACATGAATATACTTTATTGGAGAACACAACCGATTCAGTACCTCTTAGGAACATATCCTCTTTTTATTGTAGGAGTCAGCCGAGAAGCTCCACTGACCACTATTTCTTGAGGCTCTAGAGTTAGTTCTGCTCCAGGTAGATATCTTCACCCATCACACACCAATTAAGTCAATGTTTTTTCCAAAGGTGATTGAAATAATTGTAGGTGAAATATATATTTTAATTGATATGTATATATTTTATGTTATTATGAAACAGTTAGCACATTAAAACCCTCGGACATCAAACGCCTTTCTTGTCTCTCGCTCTTTGATCATCAGACCAATGTGCAGCTGCCTTGCTTGTTCTGGGCCTCAATTTGCAAGCTACACTACCTGTGGGATGCCTAACCCGTGGACTGTGTCGCTGTAATTTGAGGTTCCTTCAAGACCTGCTTCACCACACAATTGGAATTTGCATCTCTTGAGCTGGGGACTGACTATTGGTGACCTGACTGTTGGTGACCTGACTTGCGGTTTGCTGCCTGTGTAGGGATAGCCTAAATCTCTCTACAGAGGACAACCTGGCGGCTCTCAAGACTTGAAGGACTGCCAGTGTCTAACAACTCTCTCACGGGAGTGAGTTGTACTGAGCCATTTGTACTGCTTTATAATTTAACAGTTCATTTCTTGTATTATATATCTATCTGATCTATCTGTATATAATTTAACTGTTCATTTCTTCTGTTATATATCTATCTGTATATATCTATATCTATCTCTATCTCTATCTCTATAATTATTAGCAATCTGGCTTTGTCTCTCTAGAGAACCCTGTCTAACACAAGGGTCTTCCTCTTTTTCATTGCCCCTCTACTTTACCACTCATGATGTCCTTCTGCAGGGACTGGTTTGTCCTGACAACATACCCTAAATGTATAAGACAAGCTCTCACCACCCTTGTACTTTGGCTATACTTCTTCTGAGATAGATTGGTTGTTCATCCTTTGGTAGTCCATGCTACCTTCAAAAAACATCACTAGCATCACAATTCAAATGCATCAATTCATATTACATCATTGTCCAACTTTCACATGCATATGAGGCAATGGGAAATACCATGGCTTGGATCAGGTATGCCATAGTCCTCAAAATAACATCCTTGCTTTTCAATATTCTGAAGAAGTCTTGTGCAAATTTACCATATACAAAGCATCCTTTAATCTCTTGACTGCTACTTCCATGAGCATTGATTGTGGATTCAAGCAGCACAAAATCTTTGACAACTTCAATCTTTTCTCCTTTTATCATAATGCTACCTATTGGTCCAGTGTGAGGATTGGTTTTTTTTTTTTACAGAGTTTTAATCTATACGATGGCTTCAATCCTTGATCTTCATCCAGTGTCTCAAGTTCTCCTCACATAGCAGAAGCAAGGTCTTGTCATGTGTATGTTGAATGATGTCAATAAACCGTCCTCTAATTCTGATGCCCCACTCTTCATTCCAGATTCATACAGTGAGAAGACATAAGCCTGACTCACATTGTTCCCATTTTAAACCATTCTATATTTCCTTGATCTCACCAAGCCACTGCCTCTTGATCCAGGTACAAGTTCCCCATTAGTACAATGGAGTATTCTGGAATTCCCATTCTTCTCAAGGCTATCCAGAGTGGGTGGTAATCCACGCAGTTAAGTCCTTTAGCACAGTCAATAAGACACGAGTAAACTTCTCTTTGGTATTCTCTTCCCGCCAACACCCGTCTGAATTCAGCAATGACTGTCTTTGTTTGTTTCCTCTTCTGAATCTGGCCTGAACATCTGGCAGCAGCCTGTCAATGTACTGTTGTAACTTGAGATAGTTAAGGTTTATTGTGACAACCTGGCTGATAAACACATGTGGGGTTAGTTGAAGGGCAGAGAGATAAAGGGCTTCATGAACCTCGCCTTTCTAGTACTCGGGTCTCTTGCTTTGTGATGGTTGGACCAGGGTGCAGCTGCATTAGCGAGTTCCCTGCTTTAGGTGTCAAGGCTCACTTGCTGTAAGACATCCCTGAGGAGAAGCCATATGGGTCTACTCTGATGTAGCCATGGATGCTGCAGCAGCCACGTGGACACCCCTACCTATGCTGAGATTCTGAGATGCTTACACGCTCACTGATTCGGCTTTCCTACTGCAGTCAGCATCACTGCATGTGTTTTGTGAGATTGAGGAGGACTTTGTGGATTGCTGTCAGACATATGGGCCTATTTTTCTTCTTTGGCTAGCTAGAAGTCAGATAAAGCAACCGTTTGCTTGGTTGTTTTCAGGAAAGAACGTGGGAAGTTAAAGTTTTATTGCTTTGTTTGCTTGGTCTTTGGTATTCCTGTTTAAAATGGCAAAAACGAATGTGATTGATGTAATTTTGAGCTCAGGGGTAGGAATCCCCATGTGAATTTCTCAGAACCATGCTGCTTAAGGAAAACGGCTGACAGAAAGTCTGGGTCTGGTTTAATGCTCTCAGAGACCTAATTTGTATAAATCAAATAGTTTAGATAAGGATTTAGATAAACTAAATAAGGATTGAACTTGACTATTTTAAGAATTGAGTTTAGTATCTGATTCTATTTTTATACTGATTTCTTCTGCTTATTACCGATATAATTGAAATGTTTATTGGCAAGTATGAAAATAGAAATCTTTTAAGCTCACTTGCTTTCCGCCATTAAAATTTGATCTTTAGATGGGTTAGGTCATGCCTGCAAGGAAGCTTTTGAAAAGATATGCCCCAGCCAGTGCTTTGGAGTACTCAGGAACCAGTGTTCTTTGTCAGAAGCTGGAAAAAAAATCTGGAACCATGAAGAAAACTCCTCTCTAGGACTGAATGTTAAAGGGAGCCTGTGAGCAGGCGAAAATGCTTGCTAGGTGACCACCTGGATCTACTTGCTGAGTGGGAGTGGGAGGAAATGCAGCAATAAAGAGATGGGTTGAGTTTGGCCACTGACACCTGTGGACTTGGTTTAAAAGGAAAAGAAGAGGGGGGCTAATCTTGTTAAGTACTGGTGAGAGCCCATGGTCTAAAGACAAGGCAACCAGTGGGCACCCTGGGGAGGCAAAGTGAGGCAGTGCCCATTGAGTTGACCAGAACCCGACCAGATGGAGATATTTTTGATATGTGTACTGGTGCATATTGTTGCTTACTTTATGAATGGCCTGTCCTAATTTGACTTGGCTTATGGATGCACAATCCACCAGGTTCCAACTGGAATGAAGATTCTTCATGTTGAAAAATATGATTGTCTCCTCAGAGCACTGGTTGATGCAAGTGGGCAGTATAGAAATTGAATACCCCAAATTAGGGGAATAAAGGCATGAAGTGATTGGTTTACAAACTGCATAGGTGGGGGAATGTATTCATAGGATTATTGGATTAAGGTATAGGTGTTACTTAACAGCAATTTTTAAGTTAAAGAATTGTGTAGAGATGCCGAACTGGCAAAGGGTAGATTGAGATAATTAAGGTTTATTGTGCCAACCTGGCCAATAAACACATGTGGTATTAATTGAAGGGTAGAGAGATAAATGGCTTGGTGAATCTCGCCTTTCTTGTTCTCTGGTGTCTTGCTCTCTGATGGTCAGACCAAGGTGCAGCTGCCTTAGCTAGTTTCCTGCTTCAGCTTTTAAGGCTCACTTCCTGTAAGACATCCCTGAGGAGAAGCCATGTGGGCCTACTCTGATGCAGCCCTTGGTGCTGGAGCAGCTGTGTGAAGGTCCCTACCAGTGCTGAGATGCTTACATGCTCACTGATTTGGCTTTCCTGTTACAGTCGGCATCATTGCGTGTGTTTGACTTTGTAGATTGCTGCCAGACATATGGGCTAATGTTGGACTTATGGACTTGTACAGCACTGGGTTTGGGATGCTTTCTTAATGTACACTTACTCTTTATATAAAACTCTTTCGTGTATGCATATGAGTTTCTGTGGATTTGGTTCTCTAATCTACCCAGACCAACACACAACTGTTTTGGGTGATGTTCATCAAAAATTTCCAAGGACTGTTGATTCCTTTTTGTTTCCAACTTTTGAATTGCAATCACCAATAATTATCAATGCATCTTGATAGCATATTTGATGAATTTCAGATTGAAAACATTCATTGAAACTTTCAATTTCTTCATCACCAGCTTCTATGGTTGTTGCCTAAATTTGAATCCTAATTGTATTAATCAAATTTCCTTGAAGGCAGATAGATATAATTCTATCACAAAAGTATGTACAGTAATGTACTGCAAGATAGATCTTGAAATGCCCTTTTTGACAATAACTGAAACCCTGTTCCTCAATTGTGTCTATCCCAGAATAGTAAACAATATCCTTTTCTGATTCAATATGGCTAATGCCAGTGCATTTCAGCTTACTCTGTTCCATTTCATTTTTGACAACTTTTAATTTTCCTTGTTTCATGTCCTTTAAACTGCTCGTTCAGATTATCAGTAGATTTGTGTAGCTGTTCCTCTTACCTTGACTTGTGCCCTATTGGAGAATGAAGATCCAAACCAGAAGACTTCACTCCCACGGGGTTTGCTCCATGTAACAGCACTTTGAAAAGGCATTTCCTTATCAAACACATTTCAAATGCCTTCTGACCTTATGGTCCCATCCCTTGGCCAGGTTCTGACCAGGTTGTGCTTCCATTTATTAAGCCCTAGTACCTGACAATGATTCTGTGCTTTTCATTTGGTTTTCAGTGGTTACTTACCCTGAAGTGCACAGATGATTCCTTCTTTCTGGTGTGTGCTTAGTCTGGATGCTCTGCGGTACCCTGTTAACTTTTGGTGACTCCACTAATATTTGGAATACCTGTGATATTTCTCAAAACTCACTGATGTTGGGTCAATGCTGACTCATAGTGACCCTGAAGGACCTATTGTGCCTTTATGGGTTTCTAACACTGTAACTCTTTTTAGGAGTAGAAAATTCCATCTTTCTTCTGTGGAGCAGCCGGTAGTTTCAAACTGCTAAACTTGTACTCAGCCCAATAAGTAATGACTATGTCACCAGAATTTCTCTACCATTTACAGAGCTTCCAATATTACACTAACATACAAAGAAACACAGTACAAGAAACTGACTGACAAGTGATAGTAGTCACAGATCACATTTGTTAATCTCCCATGACCTGAGCTGACTCGTAATCACAACCAAGCATGTGCAAGTGTTTACAATGGGACAAGGAGCCCTGGTGGTGTAGTGGTTATGTGTTGGGCTGTGATCGCATGGTCGGCAGTTCAAAAACACTTCAGGAAAACGTCTGAGCTTTAGTTACAGTCTCAGAAACCCCCAGAAAGTTGGTGTGAGTCAGCATTGATTTGATGACAGTGAATTAGGTTTAGAGTTGGTTAGAATGGGACAAGATTACACTCAAATGCAGTACCCTCACTCGTCTCACAGCCCTGGGGCAATTAATTGCCGCACAGCTTTGGTCTGTTCTAACATAAATGAACACTCTGGGACACTTACTTCCTTGTAGCTGGGTGTGAATTCTGAATCTGTCTGGTCTATCTCCAGTTCTTTGGATTTGAGTCAATGGACTGCCATACTGACTGCCGATCCCAGGAGTCTTCAGTAGCCTTTATTCCGACTTGCTGACTTTGAATTCACTTGCATCTGAAGTCTGTTGCCTGTTGACTTCTTTCTGATAATTGCCTCACCCCTGTCTCCTGCAGCCATATCAGTCAGGTTGATGTTCCAGCTTACCATCTAACCCAGCGACTTGGAACCTTCCTGGATTCAGACTCACCCACTTCTACAACCTTGTATCATGTTCATGGCATAAATTTCTTTCTAGATAGATGATAGATAGATAGATATATAGTAGATAGATAGATAGATAGATAGATAGATAGATAGATAGATAGATAGATAGATAGATGTTTCATTGATTTTGAGGCTCTTAAGAAGCTAGCCTAAGACACTCAAAAGGAAAGCAAAAGTGGAGCCAGACTTCTTTGATGCTAAACCTGGAAAATTTGATGATGATTTACAGTAGAGACAGAAAGAGGATGTAATCATTATATAGTTGCTTTTGGTAGGTGCTATCATTCCGTTCCTTTTCATAGCAATCTTATGTAAAAGAGAAGAAAGCGCTGACCACTTCTGTGCCATACTTGTGATCGTGAGTATGTTTGAGCTCATAGGGGCAGCCACCTTGTCAACCCATTTCACCGAGAACCTTTCTTTTTGATGCTGACCCAGTAGTTCATCAAATATGATATCCTTTTCCAGGGAGTGGGCCTTCCTAATAACTTGTGCAAAGTGCATAAGACAGTCTTGTCTTTCTTGCTCCTAATGAGCATTTTGTCAATACATCTTCCAAGACAGATCTATCCATTCCTCTGACAGTCCGTGTTATATTTAATATTATTCAATGCATTGAGTCTTCATTGGTCTTTCTTCCATCTTTGTACGCATATAAAGTGATTGAAAATACCAAGAATTTGTTCAAGTGCACCTTAGTCTGCAACGTGACATCTTTGCTTTTTAACATTTTAAAGGGATCTTCCAAAGTATTATTTTCTCATTGAAATATTGCTATCTCAGGTACCAAATCTGACTCCCATCGAGTCGATGCTGACCCATAGTGGACCCACATGTCGGTTTCCGAAGCTGTAACCATTCATGGGAGGAAAAAGTCTGTCTTTTTCCAGCGGAGCAGACCGTGCAAATCACAGACCGACACTTAACCACAACGCCACCTGGAAAATATAGAAGATGAAATGAAGCTGAAGGAAATCTTAGAAAGCATAGATGCTAAATTCACTTTTTATTAAATTAAAAAATTAAAACACAACACACCCACATAGTGATGATCCCAGAACCATAATCTAGCTACTCAAATGAGCATTTTACTGCTCTTTCTAGGACCCTTTTCAAAAAGACTCGGGAATTCACTGATAGAAGTATAGGTGGGAAAGAAGGCATGCTTAGTATAACTGAAATGAAAGCATTTCTTGTGCCAAATCATAGAGTTAGCATACGCCCAATGGCTGGCAGCCATGCAAGCAATTTCTGCTGAATAGGTTATAAAATAAATTTTGCTATTGCAGGCACTCTCCAGCAGTGTCATTTCATGATATTGGAACCAAAATACCAGGCACTTTAGTGGGCTGGCAGAGAGAAGAGCTTGTCAAATATTTTATTAAAAGTATTACTACTTTATTATAACACAGAATAATAATTTTAAAGCTTAAAGATGAGTAAGATTATTTCTTCAAAGACAAGCAAAGCAGATACAGTCTTCTCAGCAGAGTATATCACAAAATTAAAGATCATTGTTGCCAGCATATCTTCCTGATATCGTGTCCATGTTTGGAAATTGATAAATGTTTGTTGATTTGAACTGAACTCATGATAAAGGTGGAAACACCTGTGCAGAAATAAATGGAGATCATTTGAACAGGAGTGAAAGAAAAATCAGGAAAGAGAAAACGTCTGTGTATTTCCATTAGTTTGTATTTATCTTCTTTCACAGCCATCTTTTGAGAAAGTCATTACCATAAAAATAGTTTGCATCAACAATGACTAAAATAACACCAATATTATTAGAATTCTGGTTCATAGTCACACACATTACTTTTATATTGGCATTTAATTCTTTATGCCACTATTAAGAGGTAGATTAACCTATCTTTTAAATGCAAACACTCCTCCTTAGCTAAGATTTTTCTTTTATAATGATGCTGTAATTAAAAATTGTCATATTCATTTCTTTGCAGTTATATATTTTCATCTACTTTGTTTTTATGTTAATAGTTCATAATAAATTATAAAATCTTATTATGTAAGGTTAATTATCATTACAAATAATGGAATCAAAGCAATCATAAACCTTATGGCTTAAAGTTTTTTATTTATATTCCATTTTCCTCCATTCATGATCACAAAATATGAAAAGATCTTTAATTTTAAAGATCACAGTTCAAAAATGAGGAACTAATAACGCTAAATTTGTAATCTTAACATGTAGATTGCCAAATCTCTTTTAAGAAATGCTAAAAAGCAACTCTTTGTATGCTACCATTTAAATGAGCTCTGCTGGGTAGTTTCACGTAGTCTCAGAAATTTCTTCGCAAGCCAATGGTTATTCAAAGCTAGCACTGAGAAAACCCAGCATGACTTTAAAAAACACACAAGGAAACAAATGACAACATTTTTAAGGTAATAGTTTCCTTTTGTGACAAGTGTGTAAATGATTTCACTCCGAGTTCCACGACCCCAAAGCTCCCTTGAGTCGATTCCAATGCACAGTGAACCTACATAGGGTTCGGAAGGCTGTGAGTATTTCCAGAAGTAGATGGCATTTTCTTTCCTCCGACTATATTCTACTTGCCTACAGCCCCCGACTCATTTGCGGTAAATTGTGTTACTCCTTGGCAAATATTCGCTTTCCCTTGCAGCTTGGATGGGAGTCATGGGTTGATGAATTAGTTGATATCGTTTGGCCACCTGACTTACTTCGCCCACCAGAACGTGTGAGCATCTGAAATAAGCCGCATCCACGCAGACGCTTAAATGGTGCTTGAGTTACCTGTCTTGCTCACTTATATTTTTAACCTTTCCCTCAAAAAAATTTCTCCAGGTAAAAACTGCATCTTTAATCTGGGTCCTAGAATAATAGACATGTGTTGATCTGATCATTCCCACAGCCTAAGGCAGAGGCACCACGTCAGATCACAAACATATTTTTAAAGATTAAATGTGTGTTGCTGTAGGTTTTTGAGATGCTTGAATTGATTTTTATGCAACATCAGTGCACCCAATAAAAATCAATGCAAAAATGTATTCCAGTATGATGGAAGAAAAACCAAAATTTGATGGTGTTTTTTGGGAACAAATAATCAATAGCAAGAAAACCATGTGCTTAAGAAGGCTACCATTTCTTAACCCACCACGAGTATGCTATAGAAATGACAGAAAAACATAAAACCTTGAAGGGACATGAGTTGTTTGGGGATAAGAATAAGTATATTTTGTAGATGGAAGAAAGGAAAGTGTGCATTCATTGTCAAGAAACACATTTTAAATAGATTGTATTGTTCTACAAATGTTCACTACCATCCCACCAGGGAAGATGCACATGTCTCCCTGCAACTGATGTTGCCCTTGATGTTGTGATTTGCTTTGACCAATAGATTGGAAAAGGAAATGATATGAATTCAATTCAAGTACAGATTTCATATATGTTGCCTTAACCTCTGTTTCTTTGTGTCAGAAAAGTATGCCCTTATGAGCCACTGATCCTTCGTCCTGGGTTTCAGAACAATGGATATATTCAGCAGACCATAACCTACAACCCATAGTGTCAGAAAAGTATGCCCTTATGAGCCACTGATCCTTCGTCCTGGGTTTCAGAACAATGGATATATTCAGCAGACCATAACCTACAACCCATAAAAGTGACCCTTTGAGAACTAAAGTGATCCTGACTCAAGTTATGATCTTTTAAGTTGCCATGTAAAATTTGGATAATAAGAAAATAAGTCAATTGATTTATTGAAACTCTGGTGTTGGTGAATATATTGAATATATCACAGACTGCCAAAATAATGAAGATGTTAATCATAGAAGAAACAAAACAAGGTTATTTCTTAGAAGCAAGGATAGAGAGAAATGGCTCTCTTACTATAGGCACATCAGAAATGATCATTTGGTAGAAAATGACATCATAAGTGGTAGAGGGCCAACAAAAAGAAAGAAAATCTCTATGAGGTAAACTTACAAAATAACCAGAGCAACTAATGCAAACATATCAAAAATCATGCAGACAGTGCCACTAATCATGCAGGTATTTTTGTTCTGTTACAACAGGAGTTTGAGTAGTTTGAACAGCAATAATAATAAACCCCCTCAGACCCTGATGTAGAGATGATGGAGCTAGCCTTCAGAAAACCTGTGAGTAAGAAAAACATTAGGTATGATGGAATATACCATGGTATTAGAGCTATTTGTTTTGTAACATTATCACAAGACAATTCAATGAAAGTCCAATGCATAAAATGTGTGCTTAATGAACAATTTAGATTCGTGAAAAGGAAAAAGTGGTATTAATACATTGCATATGTTCTTGATGTCTTATTTTTAATATTCTTGTATTTCTAATGTGTAGTTTAAAATATTTTCCACAATGCTGAAAAAACATTCCTGTTGTTGTCTATTCTTTTTATCAAATATTTTCATAAGGCATTATAGGAACCATTGATACATTGGTGAATTCGGGTTCAACCAAGAAATTACGCCATACACAATTTTAGCTATTTCATCTAAGAGGCTTTGTCTTTATATTTGTGGCAGTTATATAATCAGTTGTCAATTTGAGAGGATTACGAGTGAAGGGGTGTATTGCAGCCTGTTAACCAGGCCATAGCCAATGAGGCCTCTGTGTGGGAATGGCCTTCTCCTGAGGATTCTGGGAACCCCCTGGTATTCCTCCTTGCAGGTGGGAGACATTCTCTCTCTGCTCACTCCCTGAGATACTCTCTACTGACAAGACACATGGAATGACGCTAGTGCCATGAGCTAGAAGAACCATGTGGAGACCCTGCCAGCACTGAGAGGCTTACAATGCCATTGGATCCTCAAGACTTTCCACCCATTGTGATCGTCCTACATTCGGGATAATTGCATGTGTTTTGTGAATCGGAAGTGTATTTTCTAGATTGGTATTGAACATATGGACTAATATCAGACTTATGGACATGATCTGGACTGGGCTGGGATATTTTCTCAATGTACAATTATTCTTTGATATAAAACTCTCTCTTACACACATATGAGTGTCCATGGATTTGTTTCTCTAGTCTACCCAGACTAACACAATATTGTATTTTCAGGATACATTGCTTATAACTCTGCATGAACTATGATTTTTACTTGGTAAATTAAAACTGAAAACAATAATAAATCTCTTGTGGTTGCATTAAGTAGTGGCCCAATTATTTCATCTTTACTCCCTATCTCTTTCATCCCATTATAATAACGTTTTAGTTTAAAAATCTTTTTTTCTAACAATCCCGAATATCATTCATCCAAACCAAAATTGGAAAAAAATAGAAAAATCAAGTGACTTAAATAAAAGGATGAAATGGAAAGAGAGTAGATTTTAGAACTAGAGTCCTTTTCTGGATGTGCCCTGGTTGACATGAGAATTAGGTTGATTTGTAAGCAGCTGTCCTTGCCAGACCAGACACCAGGGGCTGCAATCACAGCTGGGATGCTTGGATTAAGTGTGAGATAATCCTCCCAGGAGCTGCCAGCCAGATGCCCACAGTGATGCCCAGAGTTCCTGTGTGGCACAGCCATGAAACTAATGATGCATCCAAATAGGCAGCCATTAAAGTAAAACCATCTGTGGGTTTGTTCATCTACCATGTAGTTATGTGTGGATACGTATTAAGAAAAAACAGGACAAAGAAAGCAATTTACATAGAGTGTATTGCTATGTGGATACACACTATAAGATTTAGTTGTCCATACATTTTGAAGCTGTTTATCACAGTGCTGTCCTATGAAGCACCATTCACTCTCATGTTTGTGGACCACGGGAGAATTTTTACAAACAAGCTATTTGCAATAGTAATTAATCAGATTAACTTATTGCTATATAGGTTTAGGGTAGAAGGGGATTTGAGGAAATTTAACTTGAGATAAATGAGTAATATTTTGTCAAATGATGAATAAAATGCACTATCACAGAATAGCTGACTTGATTTCTATCAAATGTAGAGATCAAACTCATGCCACTTTTCACTCCCTGCCATTGAGTCAATGCTGTCTCTGAAAGGTCCCTGTGGCTTTCCTAGACTGTGATTGTTTAAGGGCCTGAAACCTAGTCTTTCTTCCGCAGAGCGGCTGGCAGTTTGAAACTGTCAGATGGCAGCCCAGCTCCTAACTTCTATAACACCAAGAATCCCTTACAAAGCACCACTCCTACTGCGTCGGATTTTGTCCATACTCATAGGGACGGTGCAGGACAAGGTAGAACTGTCCTGACAAATTTCTGAAATTACAGCTGTTTATGGAAATAAAAAGCTTGGTTTTTCTCCCAAAGAATACCTGGTGAATGACCAACTACTGAGTCTGGAGTTGCCGCCCACTAGGGATCCATTTAAATGAAAAAGGTACCACACTGAGAAAAAGAGCACTTGTGTGTGTGTGTGTGTGTGTGTGTGTGTGTGTGGTGTCCAACTGTAGGCACCTCATTGTCCTGAGAGATAAGCTAATAAAAATACTCATAACAGTTACTCAAAAACAAAACCCCGGTCTTCTAGATACTGTAAATTTGGAAATAACATTGTTATCAAAAACCAATATTTTCTTTCAGATGGTATCACTATCGTCATCATTGAGTATATGCTGTTGTTGGTAGTTGCCATTGAGTAGCGACCCTTTCCACATCAGAATGAAACACCACACGGTACTGAAACATCCGCACAGTTGTTTCTATGCCTGAGCGCATCATTTCAGCCACCGTGTCCATCCATCTCATGGAAGGCCTGCCCCTTTCTCACTGCCCAGCTACTTTACCAAGCTTGATGCCGTTCATGAGGAGCTGGTCTCTCCTGACATGTCTGAAGTCTATAAAATAAAACATTGCTTACCTTGCCTCTAAGGATTATTCTTGTATACTTCTTGCAAGGCAGAGTTCTTTTAGTAGTCCATGGTATTTTCAATATTCTCCCTGGAACTACGATTCAAAGGTCTCTGTTTTTCTTCAGTTTTTCTTTTCAGTGTCCAACTTTCACATGCATATGAGTCAATTGAAAATACCATGGCTTGGGTCAGGCATACCTTAGTCCTCAAAGTAACATCATTGCTTTTCTTTTCAGTACTCTAAAAAGATCTTGTGCAGCAGATTTATCCAACTCAGTGTGTCTTTTGATTGCTTGACTGCTGCCTCCATAAGCCCTGATTGTGGATCCAAACAAGACAGAATCCTTGACAATGTCGACCGTTTCTCCATTTATTGTAATTACCTATTGTCCCAGTTGTGAGGATTTTGTTCTTCCAGGTGTGGAATTGTTATCCATCCAGAAGCCTGCAGTCTTTGATTTTTTCAGCAAGTGTTTCAAGTCCTCCTCACTTTCAGCAAGCAAGCTTGTGACATTTGAATACTGTAGGTTGTTAATAAGCCTTTCTGCAATCCCAATGCTGCATTCTTCTTCTTAGAATCCAAATATTAAGTAAAGCATTGTGGAGACTTAAAAAATATCCCTGTTATAAATTAATTTAAATCATAAGCAGAAAAATAGTCTTATAAAATTTCACAGTTAGTTGTATTAATCCTTCAGTATGTTTGACAATATCATCTGCATATAACTATAAAATTCTTGAGTCTTGGAGATTTCAATTTCTCCATCACATAGCTGGTAACTAGAAAAGACTGCACTGGAATTAAGGATATCTGATGGCAAAGAGGGTAAAGTGTTGGAATGTGACCCTAAATGTCAGCAGTTCACTCCCTCCAGGCACTCTGTAGGAGAAAGCGAAGATCGTCTCCTCCCATAAAGCTCAGCAATCTCAGAAACCCTATGTCGTAGTTCTGTCCTGATGTAGGGCCACTTTGAGGCAGCACTGAGCAAACTTATTTATTTCACAGAACACAAGTAGAAAACTGTCTAATATTGAACCGGTGACATTTTTAGGATGTGGTGGAATGGCTAAGTGTTCCGATGCTACTAAGAAGCTTCGGGAGCCCTGGTGGCGTCCTGGGTTAAGAGTTGAGCTGCTAACTGCAAGAAGCTTTGTTCAAAGCAACCCATAGCCCTGCGGGAGAAACACCTGGGGCTCTCCTCCCACAAAGATTACAAACTGAGAAGCGACACAGGTCAGCCCCCCCTTGCCATCGAGGGTCGCGGGGGCTCAAATCAACTTGACAGGCACGCAGCAACAACGCGCTGGAATTCAAGTTTTATAAATTAAAAAAAAATTGCTTTCCCCTACATCTAGAGGAAGCTTACTTATTAGTTAAATTATATTTATCCATGTTATGAGTGTTAAACGGGTAGAGAAAATTTTAATACCCCCCACCAAAAGTATATATCTTGTAAATTTTAGTAATAATTTTAAGCAATATATTAAATATAACCATCAGCGAGAAAGTATTTGTACACAACACAATTAGAAAAGACTATAATACTTAGGTCTATTAGTTACCATTTATTTGGTAGAAGCATAATAATAAAATTGACTCACTCTGAATTGTTTTTCAAACACTTAAGTACAAATGATTTTAATTTTTTTCAGGATTGACAGCCATCATTCTCTCACACACACCACACCCTCCAAAATGTACTACTTAAAATAGGCAATTTCAAATGTTTATTTTTATTAAAAATGACAGGAAATATGAATAGTTCCAAATAGCTATAATAAAAAATCAATTTATAGATAAAATATAGCAATGCTTCAGAGAGTATTGCTAAGAAACAGGAAGAGTAGTTTCTTTTTAGTATATCAAATGCAAAACATTTCCTTTTCTGTCACAACTCATTTCATCTATAGCTTCACATAATGAATTCATTCCTTGGAACTCTGAAAGAAATAAGCAATTTAGAAGGGGAAGTATCTTCTTGGAATTTATATACCTATTTTTTCCCAAAAGTTAGCATCCTTACATAGCAGCGAAGTTTGCTTTTGGTATTTGTAGATTTTAGATTTTTTTCCCATCACTGAGTCCTGCTTAATTTACTGAACCATCACTTCAGGTCGTATTTGAGTAGATTGTCTTGAAGTATCTATATGATTTTTACAGAAATCCTAAGGATGTTGTTATTTTTGGTAAGTGTCATGATAGGAACCCTATGTAAACAGAACTAAACACTACGGGTCAGTTCGGTAGTTCTGCTATGGAACTGGCATCTGCTTGACGACAGTGGTTTGAATTCTTTATTAGATTTGTTATGAGGATGTTTGTTTTACAAAACTCATCCTTAAATGTAAAACTGAACACTTGTTTTACTATCAGCAGTAAAGAAAAGCACTAATCGTTTAAAAAAAGAATTCTTACATTTTCAGCTAACATGTGTTTAACTCAAGTGAGATACATTATGGATTGTGTGTATAGAAGTGTACCTGACGTTTTCCATTTTGCAGAAGTTTCAGTAGTTAAATATAAAGGATAAGACATTTCTCATCCACTGTGAAATGTTAAGCCTTTTATTAACATAAATTTTATAAAACAGAACATAGGAACCTAAAAGTGCATTGATATTCATTTGCAGGATGTGCATGTCATAGGATGTGCATGCTGGTGTAGCTAGACCCGATGTGGTCAGCACCACTGCAACCACCTTGAGTCAGAGGCACTTTACCAACCCAAGTGGAAGAACAAAGGTTTTCATTAGAAATTGAACTAAAACTGTTCTACTTCTGAAAATAATAGCCCTCACTATAACTTTCTACCCACTCAACTTTCACATCAAGTTCTCAACCAGTGTGTGCTTCAAATCACAGAAACTTGCGTATTTAAAGAGTGGGAAATACATAGGTAGTACATAGAAGTCAAAATTCCCTATTTTAAGAATAATAGTAAATTCTACATAAATGTGTATCCTGAATTTGAATCCTAGATACTCGACCCTAAATAAAACCTTAAAAGTATTGACCTTGATATTCTGGTCTCTTGATTTAGATTAAAAAATGACAGACCTTCTAGCTAGAAGTGGCTCTCAACATCCTGTGATCACCTGAATAACAGTAACAGATACAATGAGGAGAGCTAATGGGTACTGTGGATTTTAGCTTGTCATTAACGATATGTCCTATTTAAACCTTTCTATTAACTCTGTGCAATAGATGTGATTATTACAGATTTTTATAGATGAGAAAAGTGAAGTAGAGTAAGGATAGGGAGAAAAAACAATTTAGGATGCATCATCTAGCTTGGAATTTTGGGAGTTTGGAAGTTTAAAGCCAAACAATTGGATTCAGGAGAGCAGAGGCTCAGCAAGATTCTCTCAAAGTAATTTGAGGAATTGAGGGATCAGGGTACAGCCAGTTAAGAAGCAGAAGGGCATATGAGCTCCTTAAATAGGTTGCATTTTAAATGGAGCTAACGTCTCCAAAGTCTAGGGAACCAGAAATTCAAATTAGTATCCAAAACGCCAGGGAGATCTGGCATTGCTAATGCTGGGCTCCTGTTCAGGTGTTCTACTGTGTTTTCCTTCAAAATAACACTGCTCCTGGAGTAGAGGCTCCAAAATTGGGGTCATTACCTCCAGCTATTGGTATTCTCTTACCTGCTCTCTTGATGGTTGGCTTTCTTGTAGTTTTATGATCCTTGCTATGGAAGAATTATTAAAAACAAAACAACCTCATCAACTAAAAGTAGTTACAGTTTGACTGGATTCTACCAATCCCAATTCACGGGGACCCATTTGAGTCAGACTAGACCTGTACTTGATGGGATTTTCAATATCTGATATTTTGGAAGAAGGCTACCAGACCTTTCTTCCAAGACAACTCTGGATGAACTGAACATGCAGCATTTCTGTTATCAGCTAAATGGGTGAGCCCTACGCAGCGGCAGAGAGTCCTTGAGTTAAAATATTCCATAAAGACACTCATTTTTATTTGCAGAGAAAGCTGTCTGCTATCTTGTGTTGACCCCTATTTGTTGCATTAACCAATAAACACATGCATTTCAATAGTTTCAGGCAAGAAAAAGCATATTTAGTGATTATAAAATATGAAGTGGATAAAATAATTTTCTGCAACTTCTAGCTGTGCCATCTAGAATTGGTGGCTTTTTGGGTAACGTTGGAATAATAAGAAACATTGAAAGAAACACACCTACTGAAAATTGCTTCAGCCACGAAGACCTAGCAGCAGAGGAAGCTGAGAAACATAGAGGTACACATGCATATGAAGCAAATCCATCTGTCTCAGAGGCTA
The DNA here is from genome assembly GCF_050624435.1 of Tenrec ecaudatus. NCBI lineage: Eukaryota > Metazoa > Chordata > Mammalia > Afrosoricida > Tenrecidae > Tenrec > Tenrec ecaudatus. Next base: position 241,512,024 of record NC_134531.1, read on the forward strand.
GAAACACCTCTGATCCGCCTTTCTATTCTGGAATATGAATCTTGGCATTCTGGTCACACAACTGTGAATTTCAAATTTCATTCCCCATTTCTTCTAGGAGGCCGCTAAAGCCTTAAACAAATTGAATTTCCAGTGGGAAATGTTGCAATATCCCAAGGGGGGCATTGACCTCTGTATAGAACTGCATTTTAACTTAATTTGAATTTAATTTTGTAATGACAGAAAAAAAGGTCTTTCCTATTTTTGTCTCCTTATGCCAGTGGTAGCAATTTATAGCTGTTGGAAGCAGAACAGTCCAGAAAATGTACTGAGTGAGCTCCTCTGATCAATAGGTCTGATTTCTAAATTCCAATCACTTTTACTGATTTCTACTTTGAAATATCTGATCAGATCATCTATGCATTTATATACCTTCCAACCATAGCCTATTTTCATAGATGTATATATTAGTTTCTCTTCAGATAAGATTTTGCTAGAGTTTCCTACCTCTAGTACCTAATTTACTGTCTGTGACTCTATGTATCCCTGTGTTATGGTGTTTTTCCTAGACTCCATTTCCAAAGTTGAGTAGTATCCAAAGTGTCTCCTGTTAATTCCTTAACTGGAGTTCAATAGTAATTTCATTTAGATGAAAATATCATTTGATCCTTTCCACGCATGGAGACCAATTTATTGGAGATTTTGAGAATGCTTGAGAGTAGAGAGTAAAACATATTTAGTCTTTCAGATTTACGTGTCTTCATAAATTTTCTGGATCGAACTGTCCCCAGGGTGCCTTCCTGAGCTGTTGCAGTCTGAATTCACAGTATGCCTCATAAACCAGCATTTTATTATAGTAAATCCTAGAAACAACCAAATGCTTGGTATAACCTTTAGGAGTTATACCTGATAATAAGCTAAGACACTAAATTGAACTCTGAGTCATAATGCTTTTGTACCAGAGCAAATGAATATATTAGATATTAAACTATAAATAAAATGTTAATCTATATTTGTCCAGCTATAAAATTTAAAATATAACTTAAATATTTTAAAAAATCATTTTATTGGGGCTCCTATAACGCTTATCACAATCCACGTCAAGCACACTCATTTGTACATTTGTTGCCATAATTATTCCCAAAACATTTTCTCTCTACTTGATCCCTTGGCATCAGCTCCTCATTTTCCCCCTCCTTCATCCGCCTTCCCTCCCTCCCTCCTGAACCCCTGATGATTTATAAATTATTATTTTTTCAATTTCTTGCATCAACCGCTGTCTCCCTTCACCTAGGTTTCTGTTGTGTGTTCGCCTAGAAAGGGGTTATATGTAGATCATTGTGATCGATACTCCCTTTCTCCCCCACCTTACCCTTACCCTCTTGGTATTGCTACTCTCATTATTGGTCCTGAGGGGTTTATATGTCCTGGATTCCCTCTGTGTCCAGCTCTTATCTGTACCAGTGTATATTGCCCGGTCTAGCTGGATTTGTAAGGTAGATTTGGGATCATGATAGTGGGCGGGGAGGAAGCATTAAAGAACTAGAGGAAGGTGTTATGTTTCATTGGTCCTACACTGCACCCTGACTGGCTCATCTCCTCCCCACAACCCTTCTGTAAGGGGATGTCCAGTTGCCTACTGATGGGCTTTGTGTCTCCACTCCACGCTTCCTCTTATTCACGATGATATGATTTTTTGTTCCTTGATCCCTGATACCTGATCCCTTCGACACTTGGTGATCACAGAAACTAATGTGCTCCTTCCATGTGGGCTTTGTTGCTTCTCAGCTAGGTGGCCGCTTGCTTTACCTTCAAGCCTTTAAGACCCCAGATGCTATATCTTTTGATAGTCGGGCACCATCAGCTTTCTTCACCACATTTGCTTATGCCCCCGCTTTGTCTTTGGCTATCATTTCATGAATGTGAGCATCATGGAATGCCAGTTTAATAGAACAAAATGTTCTTGCATTGAAGGAGTAGTTGAGTAGAGACCCAATGTCCATCTGTTACCTTAATACTAAACCTATAAATATATGCACATAGATCTATTTCCTCATTGTCATGTATAAATATATTTACATATGCACAGGAGAAGGAGTTTAGAGCAGCCAAACAAAACTGATATGTAAGGGAGTTGAAGATTTCGACCACTGAGCCAATGGGTTTAAAGAATCTCATCAAGACCATATCTTTTAATAATTCTTCTTTTCTTGGGCCTGTTCTTAGATGTGCAACAAATGGATCACCTGCAGTTGTAAACCAATGCAGTTATTATTGTTCACAATCCCAGTGTTCCTGCCTGAGACAACCCGCCCTATCCCCATGCAGCTTAAACAAATGGTGCCTCTCCTGCCATCGATACTGGTGAGCAGGAGTGTCAGCCCCAGCCAGAATAAGCAACATTCTCTTGTGGAATGGCTCAGGAAAAGTTTCTCACTATAGGTTATTCTGAGAAAATGTTTTCCCACACGAGTGAAAATTAAATGATGATAACAAATAAAAATGGTTTCTCTTTCCTATACAGACTACATGGAATGTAGCCTAGATGGGAGGATATTAAGAAGAGAAGATGACTGGAGATTTTATGCATCCACTTCAGAACAGAGTATCTTATTATTTATCAAATATTTATCAAAATTATTTATGTCTACTTTTTGTTATGCTTATCCTAGTGGTTTTATCATGAAATAAATTAATTTATATTTTGCTGTTTAAGGTCATAATAATTTGCTACCTATGGGAACATAGTGCTTTTCTCCTAAGCTGCTAACCACGTGGTCCACCCTTCAAAGCCACCGGTCCCTCCTCAGGAGAACATGAAGCTTTGTACTCCTGTAAAGAGTGACAGTCTCAGGACCCACATGGGGCGGTCCTACTCTGTTCTAGAGGGTTGCTATGAGTCAGAATTGGCTTGAGGAGAGTGTGTGTGCTTGAGAGAGAGAGGGAGAGAGAGACCAGGCTGTAACAATAGGCTCAAACATAACAAGAATTGTGAGGATGTCCAAGGACTGAGCTATGCTCCATTCTGTCGTGTCCAGGGTTCCTGTGAGTCAGAACATTCTTGGTGGCATATAACAACAGCATCCTTTTGGATGCTATCTTCCCCTCTAATTGTATACATGAAGTACTAATTTTGCAGATCGATTTCTTAAAAGTATAATTCAAGCATTGCAGTTATATGCGGGTATTAGGGGGTAGCCAAAAAGGATTTTTCCCCTCAAAGTTATGTAAGTATTTTTTTTACAAAACAACTTTACCATCTTCAAAGTACCATATATACTTGTGTATAAGCTGACTTTTTCAGCATAATTTTTATGCAATTTTTGTAGTAAAATTAAGTGCCTTGTCTGATATTCAGGTCAGCTTTTACTCGAGTATATACGGTACTCTCCCTTACACTTAATACATTTGTCAAATCTGAAATTCCATTCTTGGAAACATTTCCCAAATTCATCTGCGTGGATGGCTGACAGCACCTCCCTGCTTCTTTTCCTCAACTCTTCTATGTGTTCAAATCACTGTCCTTCCATGTCCGTCTTCATTCATGACAACAAAAGATGTCACTTGGAACAGGATCTGGTGAATGAAGTGAGTGGGGCAAGAGACGCATGCTGTTTTTGCCCAAAACTGGCACACTGAGAGGGCTGCATGAGCAGGTGCATTGTTGTGGTGGCAAAATCAGTCGCCCATCTACCATAAATCAGGCTTTTTTGTGGCACACTCTTACACTATCTTTTCAGAATCTTTAGATAGAAATCTTGATTGACTATGTGACCTGGGGCAATGAACTCCAAATGTACTACAAGTCGACATTTCATCCATTATGGAAGTTTACAGACATCCAGACAAGGCTGGCCATCAATCAACATTTCAACTCTTTTGAAATGAGAAAACCACTTGTACACTTGAATTTTCCCCATAGCACTGCCCTTGTCATCTGTGCTCAGCATCACAACAGTTTCTGGCGCATTTTTCCCAAGCAAGAAACAAAATTTCACAACTACACGTTGTTCTTTCAAATTGATCATCAGAAAAAAACAAACAAGGTTCATGTGAAACTGCTTTCATGAAAAATTAACTGTGAGCAGAGAGAACCTTCCCAGGTAATGCCACTGAGTGTAATAACTCCGAGTAGTTGCTTAAGCCTCACCAAGCAGAACAAAATGCGTACTATGAACGCTCCACCCAGCAGAGCTTTTTATCCGGTTTTGTTTTGTGTGGGGAGGGGTAACCCCTCACATGTTTGAAGCTAGACTATAGTATATCAGGGTATTAGATAGTCATTTTCAATGTGACAGTGGCCAAAGTTTAAATTATGTCTGCCTGAGTCGGTCCTGCAATGTTTCTTATAGCAACTAATAATACTCAGAAGAGTGTTTGGAACATGTTATGTGCTCAATGTTATTGATTCAATTAGTGACTGTCTTTCCTAGTTTTTCCTTATTTGAGTTCCTTAACTCTGAAATGTATGTATAAATTAAGTATGAATAGGCTGTCTCACAGTTTACAGCTGAGGAACAGAGAGCAAAGTAGAATGATCCATGAAGAAAAGTGAATAAAGACAAGAATGTTTATTAATATTATTTAATTTGATAAATAAACATACTTGATTATATATGCAATCCAGATTTCTAGATGCTAGGATAATCAGTGGATAAGTAACATACAATAGTTTACAATCTAATAATTAAAGGAAAATGAATATAGCATGAAATAATCACCACTCCAAGATAAAATAACAAGATAGTTCAGAGGAAGATGTGATTAATCATGGTGAACAACTCTAGTTAACCTTTAAGATGAGATGGCTTCTAAGATTCTCCCAATTAATAAATGAATGCCCTGAGTGGACAACACTAATACACCTGTCTGCTAATGAAAACATTAAATATTTGAGCTCACCCAGGGGCACCTTGAAGGAAAGGCCTGGTGCCTTAATTGCCGAACACCAGCAATCAATAACTCAATGTAGTACAGTACTACTCTGACATATACCCTGAATTGAAGTCCCCTCAACTTCACCTCTCAATAAAACAGACTCATGGCTTGATTCGGACTCTGAGTGAGCCTGTATTATAGGACAGAGTAGAGCATCCCCTGTGGCTTTCCAAGCTGCAACCATTTATGGGAGTGGAAAGCTAGTAGCTTTGAACGGGTGACTGTGGTTACCAGCCCACTATGTAACCACTATGTCACTAGGGCTGTGTTCATGTTGTTGGTGCTGTTAGATGCTATTGACTTGGTTACCATGCTTAGTGACCCTATGCACAGAAGAACGTTTCACTGCCCAGTCCTGCACCACAGTTACATTTGTGCCTGTGCCTGAGGCCATGATTGCAGTCAGTGTATCAATCCATCTCCTTGAGGGCCTTCCTCTTTTCCACTGTCCTTCCACTTTACCAAGTATAATGTCCTTCTCCAGGGACTGGTCTCTCCTGGCAAGAAAAATATCCTTGACAATGCTATCTTTTCTCCATTTATTAGGATGTTACCTATTGGTCCAATTGGAAGCATTTGGGTCATTTTTTATACATTGTGTCATAATCCATAATAAAGGCTGCAATCTTTGATCTTCATCAGTACTTCAAATCTTCCTCGCTTTCAGCAAGCAAGCTCGTGTCATCGGCAAATCACAGGTTGATGATAAAATGTCCTCCAATCTTGATGATGTATTCTTCTTCATCCAATTCCGTTTCTCTGGTGAGTTTCATCTAGTAGTGGATAAATAAGAACTTACGTGATAAAGAAAGGAGAATTACAAGTCAATTACTTAAATCAAATCTTAAAACAATGAACGTGTACAAAAAACGAATGGGAGGAAAGGATGTATAGGTGGACAATGATGTCAACATACCAAATTTATCAGATCCCATGGATAGAGAAAAAACACAATTTTAATGACACAACACTCATTAAAATTTTGGAAGAAAGGTTTACAATAACTCATCATATATTTTAGAATTTTGTATTGTTACTCAGGATCTCTCTCAACAACTTGATCCAATTTACTGAAGTAATTAGTGGTGGTAATGTTGCCCTTCCTGCAGCCTGGCAATCAATAAATTGGTTCATTTTGACTTTATCTGTTTCCCTGTAGTTGTGTTCAGTTCTTATTCCCATGTCTTGAAATAGATAAAACTTCCTACATTAACACAGTCCTCAGTAATATTTCCATGGCCTATGTTGTTTTTGTGGTTAGGCGCTATGGAGTCAGTAGTAACTCGCAGAGATCCTGTGTACAACATAACAAAGCACTGCCCATTCCTGGGGTAGCCTCAAAACCATTGTTCTCGTTGAACCCATTTTTATAGCCACTGTGTCAGTCCATCTCACCGAGGGTTTTCTTTCTTTCTGCTTTTTTTGGGGGGAGGGGTGGGGTGGGGACTAGTGTTGCTGACCCTTTTCCTGTACCAGACATGATTATCTTCCCCAGGGACTGGTCCTTCCTGATAAGATGTCCAAACCACACAAAACAAAGCTTCATCTTCTTCTTTTCTAAGAAATATTCCAGTTGTCTTTCTTCCAAGCCAGATATGCTGTTTTTTGGTAGTCCCTGGTATATTTAAGATGCTTTCCCTATGCCGATGTACCGTTTGGCCCAGGCGAGGTGGCTTTTATTAGGTGCACTCATAAAGATGTTCTTGAGTTCTTTGCCTGTGCTCCAGCTGCCGTGACCCTTATTTAAATGCATACTCGAATGTCAGATGGGCTTTCCTTACACCCAACCTTCCCTGGTTACTGCAGTTCCACTCTTCTCATGTCCTCGAGTCCAGTACAACTCTGTACAAATCATGTGGTTTCAATAATAAAGAACTTTTCGTGTGTCCCCACTACAGACAAGAAGGCACAGCAATGATAAAATTCTTCTCAGCAGGTGTATACTCCATCGTACAACACTCAATTCTTTGGCACATTTTAATTGGATTTCAGGACAGAAGAGATTGTTTTCATCTTCCTTCAAAATGGTAGACACTTTGATCAGGTTAATAACCATTTCATAAGCACTGAAAAATCTCAATTTGTCTTACAGTTACTAAAGGATAAAAAGCCCAAGTGGTCATCTAACCGAGCAAAGCAAGCTAAATTATTAAGAGTGTTTTATAAGATGTATCTCAGGACATTATTGAAATTTCTGGTAACACATCAAAAAATACTTTATATGTCAGAGATTGGACTCTGATATTGGCTTGACCTCACCTCACCTAACAATTTAAAAAACAAACAAACCATTGTATATCTACTAGTATTTCATGAGTACTGAATGAACTCAATATAAGTGATTACTTTTTAAGTGACAAAACCATCACTTTTTCCAAATAACATGATGGACTGAAGCTTCTTACTTCCAGCTAAAATAAGTATGTTATTTACATATATTACTGTGAGATCATTGAAAAGTTCTCTTGGGGAGAATTTTGAGTGATGTTGTCATGCAAGAGTTTCAGATGATTTACATACTAGTGTAAAATAAATGAGAGAATAGGATAAATGAAACTATTCCCATTTCAAGGGATTGTTTCAAAAAAATTCTATAAATTTATTTGTTGATGAAATAACTTTATAAAATACAAAATGCATTTCTCATTACATTTATATAATTTACTACTTTAGTCAAAATATATAAAATATTACATTTATTTAGAGCATGATTGCTTGCCTGGCACTTTAAAAAATATTCTTTTAGTTTAATAAATTTGCATGTCCAATGAAAGCAGTCAAATAACTTAAATTTCAATAGCACATAAAATAATTAAGTTCCTGTTTTCACTGTTTAAGTCCAAATTATAAGGCTTCAAAAATAATTCACTTGTTTCTAGTTTTCAAACAAATGCTACATTTTTCTCAGTTGTCGTTTTGCAAAGATTTGAAAAGTAACATTTTCAAAATACGATGTGTGAATCAATACATGTATCCCATACCCAAAAGAGTCTTTTGTTGATTTATTGATTTTTGAGGGCAATTATGGTGGTTTCAGGCATTAAAATTGCTAATAACTATGATATTGTTTGGGCAGTGGCAAAACCATGCTATTAGTTAACAGTTGACTGATATTGATTGGCTTTTTTCAGTAATAACTATAAACATAGTAGACATCTCTGTTCAGCTATTTCTTTCTGACAGTCACGGTATTGGCAAAGAAAAAAATTCAAAATGTGTATTGCATAACCAATTCCATACTTGAAGCAAAATTGATTAATTTTATTTGTGTTCTTTAGCATTCAACAAATGACTCCATATCGCATAAGGTTTGTGTTATGTATTCTAAGTCCTTTAAATTCTATGTACCATACTTCACAGAGGCTTTTAAAAAGTCAATATGGAGAGGTATTTTCAAATTAATGTACTTAAAAAGGACACATTAATTAACTAGCTAACTAATTAAATTTCAATTAATAAACAAAACTTTAAAGAAGTATGTTCAATAGAACTTGAACGGTTTTTATAATATTCTATAGTAGTAGTATTTAATACAGTGGCCACTATTCACTGTTGTACATTTGGCACATGACTAGTATAACAGGTTGATTTCATTTTAAATACTCTAAACATAAAGAAGCATCTGGCTAATGCTAGGTAATTAGCCTTATCTAGCATCCATTTGGTTCCTGCTCAGAGCAGCCTTGTGTACAGCAGAGCTAAACCCTGCCCGACCTTGTGGAGAGTGAGGTATGGGTTCTTCATTCTTCTGCCCATGGAAATCAACTTTGACTAGCACAATTTGTCGATGAGACTATGCTCTCCGTTTAATCTGTTCGGATCCTTTGTAAAAATAATCCATCTACGGGTGAATGGGTTCACTTGGGGATTCTCAATTCGGTCCCATGGGTTCCATCGCTGTGGGGTGGATGTTGAGATCAACAACTGAGAGGCCTCCTGCTTTGTTCTTCTTCCCCATCAGTGTGTTGCTTATCCTGGGCCTCTGTCTTTTCAATCTAAAGTCAATGACTAATTTTTCCACTTTATTAGAGATTTAAATTTATAGGAAATTGCACAGAAAGCAGGGTTTCCAGATATGTCCTCTCCACCTTAAACATGTTTTTTTTCCTTGTCCCAACATCTTGCACCAGTCAATGTGATGTATTAGAATGGTTAAAACTTTACATTTAAATTACCAGTAAACTTTGTAAGTTGGTATAGTAATTCATACAAACAAAGCTATTGATTGAACTTAATTCAAATGTAAACTATACAAATTTTCTCCAAGATAGTTTAAAATAATATTAAGTTATAGTAAACTTTTAGTTAACCATATGCGAAATGATCAAGTTCTGTCAAAGCTGATTTTGAAAGTGATTTTTAAATATATGTAATAAATATATATTATTGTATATAATACATAATGCATATTATATTATGTGCTGCATATAATATACAATGCATATAATATATCATATGTATAATATGTTGTATGAAATAAATATATTATTAACATGTTTAAATATATCTAATAATAATATAAAGATATCAATAAAAATGTTTACATTTTTTTAAAAAAAGGAATTGTTAAAACTAACGAACCAATACATTATTATTAACTAATGTCTCTAGTTTTGTGTTGGTGTTCACATTTTGTGTTGTGTAGTCCTGTGGGTTTTATAAATGCATAACTTGATAGTCTGGAGGATTTACAATAGCCTATAGAGCAAAATCACTGTGTGGCCTTTGTTTCTATTATTTAACTTCTCCTCCTCTCTATAAGCACCTGGAAGCCTCTGATCATTGCTTTTTTGCATGGTTTCGTCCTTTTTTTCTTCTGTTTTGAATCAATGAGTTTTGTTGTTTGAATTAAAATATGTTTACACAAACTGGTAACATTTTTAAAACTGCACTAAATGTATTTGACACTAAGATAAAAAACTCTTAAAAGTAAAAAAGTCCTGCTTCTTTTTTCCTAAAGTAGGTCTGATTGAAACATTGCAGTCTTTGAGAGTTACCTGGGATTACCCTCTTGAACCTGTAATGCCTGGTTTATGAGCAAACATCTATTTCCATTATTTCAACATTTTCTGGAGCTCTATTATGATGTCTGAATGTCAACAAATAAATCAAGTATCTTGCTTAAGAACTCAATCTTTGAAGGTAAACTTATTAGCATTTTAGGTTTTCTATCCAGCAGGAAATTACTTAATCAATTTATTTTAATTTCTTGGTCTGTAAGATCTCTCTCAATATCTTTAAAATGGTATTAGACAGGGGCTAAAAATTTTACTTTCAGGCAAAAAAAAATGAATGCTACTTCTGATTAATTTTTTAAATTTTAATTGCTTAACAATTGTATGTGTGAAACATTTATAATTGTTTCAAAACCTTAATATATGATTTGATTGTAATTTCCATTAGGTAGTTTTAGAAATCATAGTGGTGAGATTGTCTCACGGATATACCGATGCTGTGCTGGTATCGTCACACAGGGCAGATACATGTAATGAATATACCTTTATATTCACAGGGTAAAAGAGATGCGATTTGATTTTTACATCCCAAGCACTTGATACTTTTCACCCTTCTGTCATACTGTCAAAGTATCAAAGGAGCCCAGGTAGCATAGTGGGCTCTGCCTTAGGCTACTAATCATTGGCATCGCAAACACAGCTGCACTGCTGGAGAAAGACGGCTGTCCGTTCCCGTAAAGTCATAGTTGCAGAAAGTATATGGAGCAGTTTAACTCTGTCCTGCAGGGATTTTATGGGTCAGAATTGACTCAATGGCAGTGTTTTCTAAATATTGTTTTATTTCTATTTTTAATTATGTTACCAAGGAGCTCATGTGGATAATAGTTAAGTACTCAGCTTCTGCCTGAAAGGTCAAGGGTTCCAACTTACCATCAATGAGTTGGAAAAAGAGACTTGGAAATCTGCTCTCCTAAAAATTAAACCCCTCAGAGAAAAAGTCACCAAATCTGCTGATGACCATCAAGTCTATTGTGATTGACCCGATAGGACAGAGTCGAATTGGCCTAAGGGCTTCTGAAGGCTGTAAATCGTTCTTGGGGAAACCTGGCCATACTTCACCCACCAGCGTTTAGTTCAGCCACTCAATGCCTAACCCCTGTACCATAGGCCTCATTCCACAGACACTGCAGCCTTGAAAATATCCCATGAAGCAGTTCTAGTCCGTCAGGTAGGGTCACTGTGAGTTAGAATATCCTTGAGAACACACACACCATTATACTACAAAGAACACCATCAAAATTAAAAACACTGCAAAGTATTTTAAAAATTTGGTCTTTGAGAGTTAAGATTTCGTTTTGTTTTGTATGGGGATAAGTTATACTAAACAACATTGATCAAAGAGATAACACTTATTTTATTATATTGTGTTTTAAATAATTATACCATTTTTTGTTACTTTATTCTATTTTAAGATTTACAACAACAAACCAAGTTGAACTTGAGTCGATTTGGATCCGTGACAGCCCAGGCTGTCAAGGCAAAACTGGTTCACAGGGTTTTCAGAGGCGATGTTCTCACATGCAGATAGCTAGACTTTTGTTTTAAAAAAAGCCTTGGGTAGAATCAAACCTCGATCTTCATAGTTTGCAATAAAGATCATATTCATTTGTACTGTCTAAGGAATCACTCATTTTAAATATTGTTTTTTATATTTTATTTGTGAACCCCCAACACTAAAAGGTACCCAGTGGTACATTGTCATGTGTGAAATGACTTGGTCTTCCACTCTTGTTAAGGTAAAACACTAGGTCTACTATATCCTATAGGGTCTCTGTGAATCAAAATTGGCCCAAGAGCACACACAGCATTATTTAGGAACCTATGGAGAGTAAGTAACTCATAGTAACTTTAGTCTTTAAATACCTGTACTGTTTCTTGCCAGGTTTTTTAAAGGTTAATTGTTATTATTTTGTAAGCATAAAGCTTGTGAACTATATATTGCCATTTAAATATAAAGAGGGAAAGAGTAGAAATCATTTATTAAAACACAGTGCATTTTAACTTTGTTGCAAACGTTTACATTAATTTCTGCAAACTGAGGCATACAATATTATTCTTCATCTTCCATTACTCCAAGATTAATAGGACTGTAAAACTTCTATAAACTACTCTACCTACCTAGGGGATACATAAATTCTTTGCATAATGCACCACATAGCATCTAGAGAAAAATCTGATTAAGTAGAGCAGTAGATGCTAAAGAAAACTTATGCACTTTCAATTGTCTATGTATTTGCTGACCTGTAGATACCTTTTAGCTTGCTATTGTCAAATAAATAATAGAACACACTAGTAATAATAGCTTTTCATTAACTAAATGCCCTAGGAAGCTAAGCTCAGCTCGGTATTCCTCCTCTTAATGGTGACCAAAAATGCTTATGCACATTTAAACCGCCATGAAATATTTATTTGGGTGCATTTGAAATATACACGTCTATGTGAATAATTGTGAAGCAGGCAAAGATGCATTTTTATGCTTTTATATTTTGTTTTCCTTCCTATAATTCAAGGATTATTTTCCCAGGTATCTACTGATTTCCATTCTCATTTCCTTGATTTCCTCTGGACCTCATAATGACATTCCACACAGTGTGTTATAACGTGTGTTTGCTTCCTTCCAGTTTTCCCCCGTGCGGAACCAGGCAGTGTTTCATTCTGTTGTACAGAAATGTCCGTGAGTCATAACCGAATTGATGGCAGCCAACAACAACAGCTTACCTGTCCAATCCTATCTGGTCTATATTTCATTCCTTCAAGGTTTATTATAGGGTTGCAACTAATTTCTAAAGATAATTAGTACTAAGTGTACCAAGAGTATAATTGTGAGCTTATTCTTAGTAATATAGCTGTATAACTTCATTTTCAAATTTTACCTAATAAGAAATATGCATACTTTCAAAACCACAAACAGTACATATGATAGATAATGGAAAAAGTATATCCAACATCTCGAGTTCTAGATTCCAAAGGTCACTTTTAATTAATTCCATTGCTTATATTCACATATTTAGAAACTAAGCTTATAATGCATTTTCTTATATTAGCACTTTATTATCTATTGAATTACTCATTACATTTTTGAATTGCTTATCTCATTCTTTCCTGGTTATCTTCCCTACATATTTATATCACTCTAATCAGGTTTCCACCCATAATCTTTTAACATTTCTCCATCTTCACTTCCTGTTCCATCAACTATAAGCTGAGTCATTTGACTCTTGCATTTTTATAAATGTCAATACCCCTCGTCTCCTTCCAACACTTGACAATTATGCTTTATTTTGTCTAGCCATAGCTGCTATCTTGTCTACGTCACCCTAGTCTAGACCACCTTTCTTTAGAAGCATAACTGCCTATGCGAGCAATTTCAAATAAATGATTATTCTGATTTGCTGACATCTTGCTTATGATAATGTTTGCTGCTTTGACAATGTAAATCCAAAATGCACTGGTTCAAATAAGACCATTTTTCTTTTTCATGTGACAGTTTGAGTTCTAGGCTGACAGGTAGGATAGGTCCCCAGGATAATTTATGGACCCAAGTACTTTCCATCTTGATCTCTTCTGTCATGTCCAACATGTTCTTCATTTTCCTGGTGAAAAACAGGCTGCAAGCTTGTCTGTTTTTAGCCTTTTGGGAAGGAGGCAAAAGTATATCCAATACGTAAGAACTTGCCAGGACTCAATGTTGCACTTATTACTCCCATTTTCATTTTATTGGGAACATAAAGACATCTTAGAAATCTTATATTGCTGAGCAGCAAATGAGTTTATATTTCGTATACTCCATGTCAAAGGGAGAATGAACTTCAGTGGGCAGGTAGTAGTGTCCAGAATATACCCCTCAAGTAAGAGGAAGTCCAGATGTCTCTGCAGACACAGATAGTGCAAACAGCTGGGCAAGCAAGAAGCAGTCCAAGAGTCCTTGGCAAGGACGTGAGTTTTAAGAAGGAAGAGGGCCTACGCATGCAAGCTTCTATAGCATTCAACAACAAAAGCCTAGTTATGATGAAGCAGGCATCTTTGAGGCAAATCCATAGAGAATAGAGTGGTGCTAATCATAGAGAGATCAAACAAAAAAGTATTCAATTAAGATGTTCCTTTATATTACATTAAATTGTTTTTAGCATTAAAAAGTAAACTTTGGCGAGCTTGATTTGGATTACTATCTGCCTTTCCATAATGCTCTGACCTTCATCCCTCAGCACTCAATGTGTCAAACATATTTTTGAGAAGACCTCTAAATTCAGGAGAAAAACACTCAAAGTCATACTTTGGCTTTTGTGGACATGTTTTCATATATTTCAACTTCAAGTTTAACTTGCAGATGAGCAATTGTTGGTCTGTTCCTCAAGTGAGCCCAGGCCTGGTTCTGAATGCTGCTATCGAGCATCTCTATGATCTATTTCAGACAAGATAACCAATGTAATTCCTGTGCATTCCCTCTGGCTAGGTCCAAGGATGCTGTTGAAAGCTTGTAGTTGCAATGAGTAAGTCAATGATCTTGTAGAAACCTATCATGAAATCTCCCTCACCATTTTTTAATCAAGATCATATCCTTTATTTCTAATTTTCACATTCCAATTACCATGATGGCATCCATCACTTACTATGACCTTCTTCTTCAATATGTCATTCTGGGCATGGCAGACTATCAGATGAACCGATTCAGTGGTTGATATTTAGCTCACTGATGTCTAATACATCAAGACTGTGCCACTCTAGTGGTCATAACCCAGGAGAATAGTAGGGTGACATCAAGAACTTAAATCAGGCTCTAACAAGATTAATGAGGTAAAACAAAGACCATAATAGTAAGTGCAGGGAATCGTAATGAACTAGAAAATAGTCATGTGTTTCATCAGTGCTATACTGCACCATGGGTTTATCATCCCTTCTGTGTGGCCCTTGTGTGAAGGACTGTCCTAATGGGTTTGGGGTCTCCATGTTGTCCATGCTCCTTCACATCTATTTGATTGCTTGTTTTTCTTGTTTTTTTAAATCATTTTATTGGGGGGTTTGTACAACTCTTATCACAATCCATACATACATCCACTGTGTCAAGCACTTTTTTACATTTGTTTCCTTTCTAGTTGAGCCATTGGTATCAGCTCCTCAATTTCCCCTCCCTCCCCACTTCCCACTCCCCCATGAACCCTTGATAATTTAAAAATTATTATTTTATGTATCTTACACCATCCAACGTCTCCCTTCACCCACTTCTCTGCTGTCCATCCCCCAGGGAGGATGTTTTATGTAGATTCTTATAATCGGTTCCCCCTTTCTCCCTCACCTTCCTTCTACCCTCCTGGTATCGCCACTCTCACCACTGATCCTGAGGGGTTCATCTGTCCCAGATTCCCTGTGCTCCCAGTTCCTATCTGTGCCAGTGCACATCCTCCAGTCCAGCGGATTTGTTAGGTAGAATTGGGATAATGATAGTCGGTGGGGAAGGGGAGGAAGCATTCAGCAACTAGAGGAAAATTGGATGTTTCATTATTTCTACACCACACACTGATTGACTGGTCTCCTCCCCATGGTACTTCTGCAAGGGGATGTCCAATTTCCCACAGATGGGCCCTGGGTCCCCACTCCACACACACCCTCATTCATAATGCTATGATTTGTTGTTGGGCTTTGATACCTGCTACCTGATCCCTTTGATGCCTTGTGATCTCATAGGCTGGTGTGCTTCATCCATGTGGGCTTTGTTGTTTCTCAGTTAGATGGCCACTTGTTTATCTTCCAGCCTATAAGATGCCAGACTCTATCTTTTGATAGTTGGGCACCATCAGCTTTTCTTTACCACATTTGCTTATGTACCCGCTTTGTCTTCAGCGATCGTGTTGGGGTAGCCTGTTGTGCTTCTTCCATGTGGGCTTTGTTGTTTCCCTGCTAGATGGCTGCCTGTTTATCTTTAAACCTTTAAGACCCTAGATACTATATATTTTGATAGCCGAGCACCATCAGCTCTCCTCACCACATTTGCTTTTGCAACCATTCTCTTCAGCAATCGACCCTGAACTATTTATAGGGTGTTGTTGTTGTTATTATTGTAGCTATTGTTTTATTTTCTATTGTTGCTTCATTGTACTCAGTCTTCTATGGTGCATATTGTTGTCACTTCATGTCTACCTGGAAGGAATAGGTGGGGTAAACAAGCCAGAAGAAAGATCAACGGGATGACAGTTCCAGGGGAACATGGGAGAGGGGGAGGCGGGGGAAATAAGTGGGTGTTAACAAACCCAGGAACAAGGGAACAACAAGTGACTCAAAATCAGTGGCAAGGAGGGTGTAGGAGGTCTGGCAGGGTTGGATCAGGGCAATTTAACCGAGAGGAATTCCTGAAACCCAGATGAAGGCTGAACATGATAGTGGGACAGGAGGAAAGTACTAGAAGGCACATGGCAGTTATAGAGATCTAAATACAGGCATATACAGATTTAAATATATTTATATAAGACGAGAGGGAAATAGATCTATGTGTATATATTTAAAGGCTTAGAATCAAGGAAGCAGATTGACAGTGGGCCCCTACTCAAGTACCCCCTCAACACAAGAACACTTTGTTCTAACAATTCGGCAGTCTGAGATGATGGCTTGTTTTTAAACTTATGATACCTCTACCCATTGATACCTCAGCCTGGTGAGCTTCTTCCAGGTGAGCTTTGTTGCTTCCCTGCTAGATGGCCATTTGTTTAACTACATGCTTTTAAGACTCCAGGTGCTGTATAATTAAGATTATTTGATGCTTGAAAGCCAAGCTAGATAACCCTTCAGAAACAGTAATTGGAGTAATGATTCCCTGCAGATATGGGAAGAGGAGAGGTAAGTGGTAAAATGGGAAGCTGGTAGCCAGGATGAGTATATAAACCCATTTGAGGGGAGGGTATAACATAATTGTAGGTGAATGAATATATTGGATGGGGTAAGATATGGCAAAATAAATACTATAATATAATAATAAAGGTTCCTGGGGGGTAGGGTGAGGGAGGGAGGGATAAAGGGGAACTGAGATCAAAGAGTTCAGAAGGAAAATAATGTTTTTAGAGTGATTATGGTAGCAATTCTACAATTATGCTTGATCTAATTGAATTATGGACTGTATGACATCTGTAAGAGCTCGCAATAAAATTATACATACAAATAATTAATTAATTAAACTGTTTTGTTAATCAGAGAAACAAAAAAATGTAATGGAGGAAGAAGTCAACATATCATTAAGGAGAGAGAGAAAAAATACTATAAATGCCAAATTGATGTCAGAAAAGATTCTGAAACTTGCTCTTGACAACTGGTCAATGCTCAACTATTTGGGAAACTATCATAATTAAGAGTCAATGGCTTGATGTAAGAAATTTAAGCTGTAATCAGGCATGGGCAGAAGTTAAAGGAATGTCAGTTGAGATGTTTCAACAAACAGGTGCTATGCTGGGTATGACTATGCTTTGGAATGTGGAAGACGTCTAGCCATCTGCTTGATTATTCCGAATAAAGATGATCCAACAGAATGTGAAAATTATTGAACAGTATCATTAACATCACAAACAAAGGGTGTTGCTGAAAAGAATCTAAAAGCGATTGTAGCATTTAGATTCCCAGCCCAGTCCAGATCAAGTCCGTAAGTCTGATATCAGCCCATATGCCCAATACCAAGGTATCAATTTCCTCTTCAGACACACGCAACACATGCAATGACACCAAAAGCAGTAAGGTTACAGGCCAGCAGGAGGAAAAGTCTTGTGGATCCAATGGCAGTGGAAGAATCTCAGTGCTGGTGGGGGAGGGGGGGACTCCACATGGCTCCTTCAGCTCTAGGGCTGTAGCATAGCTCCATGTGTCTTCTCAACAGGAATGTCGGGCAGGGAGTGAGCATCTGTCCCGCCTCTAGCTAGTTATTTATCTCCTTACCCCCTCCAAATGAGGTAATCAAGCTGCAGCCTGATTGAAAGGCTGAAGTACATCCCTTCACTCTTAAGTCTCAAATTAACAACAGAGTATGTAACTACCATAATGTGGAATGAAGGATATCATTACCGATGTCAGATTCATTTAGCTAAAACCAGATAATAACAGAGACTGAAATACATTACAGGTATATATACAAAAGAATAGAAATCCCAAAGTACTCAAATGTGCTCATGTGGAATTTGTAACTAGACCTTGTAGAGAACTCCATTATTATCTTATTTTAACTGCCTGTTTCCAGACTTTCTGTTTCTAGATCCAAAAGAAGCACACATTAACTTGGTTATCTTCAACAATCTTTCTCCTCTTCTGGTTCATTACTTTAGTGTAAAAATATTTTATGCCAGAAAAGCAACACAACATTACACTGACATGATCTCCTTAGCCTAACAAAAAGAAATCCATATTCCTGAGTGAAAGTACAACACATACATTGAGGTGACACAATTCAATCCTTAACACTGATCTGAGTCTTCCAATAGCCACAGAATTTATCATTCCACAGACCTTGTCTGTGTCTCATCATTTAGCTGAGAGTATCAGTAATAAAAAAGAACACTCTCAAGAAGACAGATGGACTCTCTATGAAGTATGATGTCCTTCCCTGGTGACTGTTTTCTCTATGTAACAAGTAAGTGAAACAAAGGTTTACCATAATTGCTTCCATGGAGAATTCTAGCTGTACATCTTCCAACAGAGAGGAATCAGTTCTGGCATTCTATTTTTTCCTCAATTTTTTGCCGACACCATAATTCAAAATTAATCAGACCATCAGTCTTCCTTATTCATGGTCAAGCTTTCACATGCCTATGAGGTGATAAAAATGCTATGTCTTGGGTCAGGTGCATCTTCCTTGTCACAGAGACATCTTTGCCCTCGAACACTTCAAAGAAGTCTTGTGCAGCATATTTGCCCAATATAGGGAGTTGCTCAATTTCTTGATTACTGCTTCCATGAGCACTCGTTGCGGCCCAAATTAAATAAAATTCTTGACAATGCAATCTTTTTGTGTGTGTACCACAATTTTTTTTCTATTTGTCCCATTGTGATGATTTGGCTCTTCTTTACAGAGTGTACTTCATACTAAAGCTGAAATTCTTAATATTCTTCCGAAAGTGTGTCAAGTCCCCATTGTTAGCAGGACTTTGTCTTATGCATATTGAAGGTTATTAGTAAACCTTGTCCCCATCCTAATACTACTTTCTTCTGCATATAGTCCAGTTTCTCTGGTTTTTCGCTCAGCCTACAAATTGAATAACCACGGTAAGAGGATACATGGATCTCGTCAGTTAGCTGTTTTACAAATTTCTTTGTATCTCCTAGGGAGTGCTTCCAGTATTGCAGCGGTTTGTTCAAACATCGCAATTTATATTCCATCAATTCCCGGAGCCTGGTTATACACTAATCGCTTCCTTCACAGCTGCTTGGACTTCTATTTTTTAGTACTGCTGTCCTTGATCGTATGCTACATCTTGAAATGGGTGAATGTTTATAAATTATTTTTGGCACAATAACTATGTATTCTTTCCATGTTTTTAGTGCATCCTATGTCATTCAACAGCTTACCCATAGGATTATTTCCATTTTGCAACTTGAGGCTTGTGTTTTCCCCTGTGGGTCTTCACTTTAAGAAACGCCAGACCTATTTTCTCTTTGGCTTTTCTCACTCTAGATCTTTGTACATTTCATTATACTTTATCTTCTGGAGCCCTTTTAAAAATTAACTTCTTCACTTCTTCCATTTGACGTAGGCTCACTACATTCAAGAAGAAATTTCAGAGACGCTTCTAAAATCTTTTTTTGGTTGGTTCAGTCTTTTTAATGACCTTTGGCTTTCTTCATGCCTAATTCCTTGACTTAGATCAGCTTCTTATTCCACTATTTTTGTCTTTTCTTTGCTCATTAGTGTTCACTGAATCAAACCTATTCTTGAGATTTTTCTCTAAATTCAGGTGTGTTATACTCAAAATCATACTTTGGTTCTTGTGTACTTGTTTTAATTTTCTTTAATTTCTACTTGAATTAGCTTTGCAGCTATTAATGATCTGTTGCCCAGTAGGACCCTGGCCTTGTTCTGGCTAACGAGATTGGATTTCTCCATTTCTTTCTTTCCCTATTGGATTTTGGAGGTCCTACTTCTGTGGTCCTTGAGGATAGTCACCAGTTATGTTGTTGGAAAAAGGTTTTCACCCTTTAAAAACAAAATCCTTTGAATGAACTCATGTTTCTCTCACTGAGGCTGTGTTTTGTAGC
Source organism: Tenrec ecaudatus (assembly GCF_050624435.1). Classification (NCBI taxonomy): domain Eukaryota; kingdom Metazoa; phylum Chordata; class Mammalia; order Afrosoricida; family Tenrecidae; genus Tenrec; species Tenrec ecaudatus. The sequence goes on from NC_134531.1 coordinate 241,532,177, forward strand.
TACTGATCCCTCTGCATCTACAACATTCTTATTCCAATGATCACCACCATTTTAACTAGAATGTATGTTTGGCCAATTTCAAAGTGTAAAATATGTTAAACATCTTTAAGTTTTCATATTTTATTAGTTGGTATGTAAGTATGAATAATAGTCATCTGAAGAAAAAGAATCACCACCATTAAGGGTTTTTTTTTATTTTAATTTTGATTAATATTATATATCAAATCATTCTGTAGTTCAATCATGTTCAGCAGAATTGTACATGTGCTACTACAATTAGTTTCCAAACACTTTTTCTATCGGGGCCCTTTGATGTATTGAGTTGATTTCAACTCACAGTGACCCCACAAGACAGAGTAGATCTACCCCTGGGGGTTTCCAAGACTGTGATGCTTTATGGGAGTAGAAATCCTCATAGTTCTTACTTGGATCAGCTGGTGATTTTGAACTGCTGGCTTCTCAGTTAGCAGTCCAACAGGTGACCCACTGCACTGCAGGCACCTTTAGTCATTGAAATTAAATAAAAAAGTATTGCTAAAAATAATAGAAACTTATATATATAATCTATATATGGGTACATATTAAAATGTGAGGCTATTATTTCTCAATATGCCCTCCAGCTGAAAGGTCTACACATTTTGAAGACATTGTTACCATCTCTTTAACCCATTTCAGAAGAGTTCTGACTTTCAAGTTGGAGCGCATCAAAAGAGCAGTTATGACATCCTCAGTGAATTTCTCATATAGCTTTAAAATTACTTTTTAGCTTTGGGAATAAAAATACAAGGACACAAGCTCCAGTCTGTAGGATCAATTGGGTAAGGTTCTCAACACAACACTTGTTGAATAGCCTCTCCTACCCCTGCAGAATGGGCAGGAGCACTGCCATGAAGGGGAAGAAAACTTCTCCAGCACAGATTGTCTTTTCTTTCTAAAACTCTTTGCCAGTATCTTAAAACTTCACTTAAAAAGTCCTGTTATCAACCTATGTCCTTCAAGAACATCTATCAAAATTACATCTTGGAAATAACAAAAATAGAGTTGCCATAACCTTCTGATTTTGCCTCACTGCTTGAATGTAGCTGGCCCAGTAGATTCTCTTGGAAGCCACTGTTTAACTCTTGTCTATTTTTGAAGACATTATTTTAAGACTAAAACAAGTGTGTTACTGAGAGAATTTATCAGTAGCCATCCACTGATCATAAGTCATGTTTAAACAGATTTTGATTGGATAAACCCATGCATGTGTGAACTAGAACCTTATTAGCAACACTTTTTTGCTTACTCTAATATTTACTGGTCCTCTTGGCACCTATGTATAAAATATACTATCACTGAAATGGGTTACAAGCATAGATCTCAAAATATTCTTTTGATGAGTGTACTGTTATTCCTATGGTATTTTTTTCATTCCTGGCATAATAGATTAAATATTTACCCACTTAAAAATGGCTATTAGCAATCCATTTCATTTTTTTTAATTTTAACAATTTATTGGGGCTGATACAATTCTTTTCACAGTTCATACATATACATACCTCAATTGTATAAAGCACATCTGTACAGTCTTTGCAGTAATCATTTTTTTCTCTTTTCTTCTTTTACATTTTATTAGGGACTCAAACAACTCTTACCACATTCCATACATATACATACATCAATTGTATAAAGCACATCCATACATTCCCTGCCCCAATCATTCTCAAGGGATTTGCTCTCCACTTAAGCTCCTTGCATCAGGTCCTCTTTCCCCCCCTCCCTCCCTCCCCTTTCCCCCCTCCCTCATATGCCCTTGGTAATTTATACCTCGTTATTTTGTCATATCTTGCCCTACCCGGGGTCTCCCTTCCCCCCTTCTCTGCTGTCCCTCTCCCAGGGAAGAGGTCACATGTGGATCCTTGTAATCAGTTCCCCCTTTCCAACACACTCACCCTCCACTCTCCCAGCATCGTCCCTCACACCCTTGGTCCTGAAGGTATCATCCACCCTGGATTCCCTGTACCTCCAACCCTCATATGTACCAGTGTACAGCCTCTGTCCTATCCAGGCCTGCAAGGTAGAATTCGGATCATGGTAGTTGGGGGGAGGAAGCATCCAGGATCTGGGGGAAAGCTGTGTTCTTCATCGATACTACCTCACACCCTAATTAACCCATCTCCTCTCCTAAGCCCCTCTATGAGGGGATCTCCATTGGCCAACACTTGGGCCTTGGGTCTCCACTCTGCACTTCCCCCTTCATTTAATATAATATATATATACACATACATATATACATATACACATATATACACATACATACACACACTTATATCTTTTTTTTTTTGCATGATGCCTTATATCTGGTCCCTTGGGCACCTCGTGATCGCACTGGCCAGTGTGCTTCTTCCATGTGGGCTTATTTGCTTCTGAGCTAGATGGCCGCTTGTTCACCTTCAAGCCTTTAAGACCCCAGACACTATCTCTTTTGATAGCCGGGCACCATCAGCTTTCTTCACCACATTTGCTTGTGCACCCATTTGTCTTCAGCGATCCTATCATGGAGGTGTGCAGTCAATGATATGATTTTTTGTTCTTTGATGCCTGGTAACTGATCCCTTTGGGACCACTCGATCACACAGGCTGGTGTGTTCTTCCATGTGGACTTTGTTGCTTCTGAGCTAGATGGCCGCTTGTTTATCTTCAAGCTTTTAAGACCCCAGTCACTATCTCTTTTGATAGCCGGGCACCATCAGCTTTCTTCACCACATTTACTTGTTTACCCATTTTGGCTCCAGCTGTTGTGTCGGGAGAGTGAGCATCATGGAGTTCCAATTTAATAAAAGAAGGTATTCATGCATAGAGGGAGTGTTTGATTAGAGGCCCAAGGTCCTTCCGCCACCTTAATACTTGACCTATACATATAGACACAAAGATCTATTTCCCCAACCTCCTATATATATTTGCATGTACATGTCTTTGTCTAGACCTCCATGAATGCCCTTTGACTCCTAGCTCTTTCCTCCATCTCCCTTGACCTTCCTCCTGCCCTACTACCATGCTTCATCGCCACCTGGGCTAGAGTATACCTCTTCTCTAAGCAACCTTACCCTTGATCATTTCCCACCAGGCCTGCCACTCCCCCTTCTCTACCATTTGGGGTCCCATGTTTTTCCCTTGTCCCTGGGTTTGTTAACACCACTTCCTTACCCCCCCCTACCCCCACACCCCAAGTCCCCCCGGAACTGTCAGTCCCGTTGTTTTTCATCCAGATAGTTCATCCAGCCTGTCCTATTCAGACAGACCTGTGGAGTCACTAACATGCACGAAAACTAGACAGAGGAACACAAAGCAACAGTATACAACCAGACAACAAAACAACCAAAACAAACCACTGACAAAGAACAGAACAAAACAGTTCACAAGAGAAAAGCTTGTAGTTAGTTCAGGGATCGTTTGCTGGCCCTTAGGAGCGTTTTCCAGTCCAGTCTGTTGGGGCACCACGCCCTGGCCCCAAAGTCCACTTTCAGCATTCCCTGGGGACCTTGCCCCTCCATTCCCTTGCTGTTCCGCTGCACTCCCCCAGTGATTTGCCTCGGTGTGGTGGGATCAGGTCAGGTGCAATTCCCACACTGTGTCTCCGGTGCTGTCCCCTGTATCGCCCTTAGTCACTGAGGGGCATCATGTCTCATAGTAGGGCCAGCCATGTTGTTCTCTCTGTGGACTGGCTGCTCTACTCAGGAACATCATCATCACGGCCTGGTGGGCCAGGCTGTGGTCCACTCTCTCCTCCTGCCCCTTCATCTGCTCCCATGTGCTCTGATCAAATATGTCCATCTCCCATAGCTGCAGAGTCAATGTCGTCCTTTGGAACAAATTTTTTCGGGAGAGGGGCAGGAATCCACTTAATTTATGGTGCTGGGGCCAGCCTCCCAGACCTCTCCACCGGTTCCCTCCTCCACGCCGGGATATTGCATTCACACCTTGCGACACTGGGTTGAAGTCTGGTCCCACTTTCCCTGTGGAGATATAAACCATACCCTCCCCTTGGGTGGATTAATGCCCCATTTCTGTCATGCTGATTGTACTTACCTCAGGGGACTCATGTTGTACCTGTCCCTTTGGGTCTGGCTTACCTCGCTTAACATAATTCCTTCCAGCTCTTCCCATGAAATAACGTGTTTCATGTGCTCATCGGTGCTTTTCAGTGCTGCATAATACTCCATTGTGTGTATGTGCCAAAGTTTGCTAATCCACTCGTCTATCGATGGAAACTTAGGCTGTTTCCAAGTCTTTGCTATTGTGAATTGTGCCGTAATAAACATTGGAGCGCATATGACTGGTCGTGTTTTATTTGCTGCTTCAACCGGGTATATGCCCAGTAGAGGGATGGCTGGGTCGTAAGGTAGATCAATTTCCATTTTCTTTAGGTATCGCCAGATTGCTTTCCACAGTGTCTGTACAAATCTGCACGACCACCAGCAGTGGAGGAGGGTTCCTACTTCACCACAGCCCCTCCAACACTTGTTGCTCTCTGATTTACTGATCTGGGCTAGCCTCAGGGGTGTTAGCTGGTATCTCATGGTTGTTTTGATTTGCATTTCTCTTATGGCAAGGGACTTCGAGCACGTTCTCATATATTTATTGGCCATATTGATCTCCTCTCTAGTGAAAGTTCTTCTCATTTCTTTTGCCCACTTCCTTAGGGGGTTAACTGTTTTCCTCTTTTTGCAGGTCATGATGGTGTTGTAGATTTTAGTAATGAGCCCTTTGTCTGACGTGTCATTACTAAAAATCTTCTCCCAGTCTGTGGGTTGCCTTGTCACCCTCTTGGCAAAGTCTTTCGAGGTGCACAGGTGTTTTATTCTTATTAGATCCCATTTGTCGATTTCCAGATCACCTGTGTGTGTCCCCTTCCCTGTTGCAGTGAGCCTATGTGCTCCCTGGGCCAGTGCTCTGAGATTAGTCCCGAATCCCTCCTTAATGGTCCTGATGGTTTGGGGTTTGACTTCTAGATCTGTGATTCATCTTGAGTATATTCTTGTTTATGGGGTGAGGTAGACATCTTGTTTCAACTTTCTACATGTGGATATCCATTGTTTCCAGCACCACTTATTAAAGAGGGCATCTGCTTCCCACTTGACGTTTTTGGGACCCTTGTTGAAGATCAGTTGTCTATATGCTGATGATTTTACTCCTGGGCTTTCTATTCTTTTCCACTGGTCTGAGTGTCTATCATTGTGCCAGTACCATGCTGTTTTGACCACTGTAGCTGTGTAGTAGGCATTAAAATCAGGTAGGGCAAGTCCTCCAATTGTGTCCTTCTTCTTGAGGAGTTCTCTGCTAATTCTGGGTTTCTTCCCTCTCCATATGAAGTTGGTGGTCAGTTTTTCCAATTCTTTGAAGAAGGTTGATGGTAATTGGATTGGTATAGCATTGAACTTGTAGAGTGCTTTAGGAAGAACTGTCATCTTTACTATGTTCAGCCTACCTAACCAGGAGCAGGGGAGCTTCATCCATTTGTGAAGGTCACTTTTAGTATCCTGTAATAGGGTTTTACAATTATGCTTATAAAGGTCTTTAGTATTTTTTGTTAAGTATATTCCTAGGTATGTCAGTTTGTTCTTGGCTACTGTGAAGGGTACTTCCCTCTTAATCGCCTCTTCCATGGCCCTGTCCGATGTGTATAGAAACCCTACCGACTTCTGTTTATTGATCTTGTATCCTGCTACTCTTCCGTATTCCTCTATTGCTGTAAGTATTCCAACTGTGGAGTTTTGGGGGTCTTCAATGTATAGGATCATGTCATCTGCAAATAACGATAGTTTCACCTCCTCCTCTCCCAACTGGATCCCTTTGATGTCCTTCCGCTGTCTTATGTTGTTAGCCAGAACCTCCAAAACGATATTGAATAGAAGAGGGGACAGGGGGCATCCTTGTCTTGTACCCTTTTTCAGTGGTATTGTTCTTGTCTTTTCTCCATCGACTATGATGTTGGCTGTTGGTCTTTCATAGATAGCTTGTATGAGCTTGAGGAACTTACCTTCCAATCCTATCTTCATGAGTGTTTTGATTAGGAATGGATGCTGGATGTTGTCAAATGCTTTTTCTGCATCTATGGATATTATCATATGGTTTTTATCCTTTTTCTTCTCGATGTGGTGTATGATATTGATGGATTTTCGGATGTTAAACCATCCCTGCATCGCTGGGATGAATCCTACTTGGTCGTGGTGAATGAAATGTTTGATGTTCCTTTGTATTCTATTGGCCAATATTTTGTTAAGGATTTTTGCATCTATGTTCATTAGAGATATTGGTCTATAATTCTCTACACCTGTGGGGTCTTTTCCCTGTTTGGGTATCAAAGTAATGCTGGCTTCGTAAAATGAGTTTGGGAGCTTGCCGTTCTTTTCTATGTTATGGAATACTTTGTGGAGGATCGGTGTCAGCTCTTCCCTGAATGTTTGGTAAAATTCTGCTGTGTAGCCATCTGGCCCTGGGGCCTTTTTCCTTGGTAGGTTTTTGATGACACTCTCTATTTCTTCCTTCGCTATGGGTTTGTTGAGGTTCTTGATCTCTGTCTCAGATAATCTAGGGATAGATTGTTTTTCTAAATATTTATCCATGTCTTCCAGGTTTCTGAATTCATTAGAATACAAACCTTCATAGTACTTTGTGATTATCCTTTTTATCTCATTGGGGTCTGTTGTTATTGCCCCCGATTCATCCCTCATCCTGGCTATTGATGTTTTCTCCTTTCTATCTTTGGTAAGCTTTGCCAGGGGAGTGTCAATTTTATTAATTCGTTCATAAAACCAGCTTCTAGTTGCGTTAATCCTTTGCATTGTTCTTTTGTCTTCCCACTGGTTTAACTCCGCCCTGATTTTTATTATTTCTTTTCTCTTGCTATTGGAGGGGTTCTAGTTGTTGGAGGTTTTGTGTTAACATATCTGTCATACGCCTTTCTTCTTTTTTCATGTATGCATTCAGTGATATCAAGCTACCTCTGATAACTGCCTTTGCAGTGTCCCATAAGTTTTGATATGTTGTATGCTCGTTCTCATTAGTTTCTAGAAATTTCCTGATATCCTCTCTGATCTGGACCGTAACCCATTCATGTCGCAGGAGATCGTTGTTTATTCTCCAATTGGTGGCCCTTGCTTTTCTGGGTGCCCTCCTATTAATCTCCAGCTTTATGGCATGGTGGTCTGAGAAAGACGTCTGGATAATATCTATGTGTTTCAATTTACTCAGGCTGGCCTTGTGCCCCAGCATGTGATCTATTCTTGAGAAAGATCCGTGTGGATTGGAGAAGAATGTGAAACCTTTTGCTTTGGGATGAAAGGCTCTATAGATGTCTATCAGGCCCTGTTGCCTAATTACATTGTTTAGCTCTCTGGCCTCTTTGCTGAGCTTCTTTCCCTGTGACCTGTCTTTCTCTGATAGTGGAGTGTTGAAGTCCCCCACTATTATTGTTGTTTCCGTGATTTCTTCTGTCATTTTTTTAATAGTTTGTTTGACGAAGTTTGCCGCACCATTATTAGGTGCGTAAATATTCAGTATGCTTATTGCTTCCTGGTTTACTGAGCCTTTGAGCATTATGTAATGTCCCTCTTTGTCTCTTTTTATGTTTTGGATCTTGAGATCCATTTTGTCGGAGATTAAGATAGCCACTCCTGCCTTCTTGGAGTTACCATTTGCTTGGTAAACTTTCTGCCAGCCCTTTATTCTCAGCATATGCTTGTCTGCTCGCTTAAGGTGTGTCTCTTGCAGGCAGCAGATTGACGGGTTATGTTTTCTAATCCAATCCTCCAGCCTCTTTCTTTTAACATATGAATTGAGCCCATTTGTATTCAAAGTGATTATTACAATCTCTGGCTTCATGGTTGCCATATTCTGTTTTGTGTTTTGGGTCTTTGCCTATCTTCCTTCATATCAGTGTACTGCGTTTGAGTGGAGGGTTTCTATCCTGTCCTCTTTTCCATCTGAGACCGTGTTGTCCTGGTACGTGTTGCTGGCATGTTGGCTTCTAGATGGAGATGGGCTATATGGTGGTCTCCTGTTGGTTCTAGTTGGAGCTTGATCTTCTGGCCATAGTGAGTCAGCCAGTATGTTCTGCAGTGTCGGGTGACTTGCAGTATATTTTTTGAGATCTTCCTTGTCCTGGAAGACCCTTATCTTACCCTCTAACTTAATGGATAACTTGGCAGGGTATAGGATTCTGGGGGAGGCATTTTTATCTTTCAGTTTTTGGAAGATGTTGCTCCATTCTCTCCTCCTCTTCATGGTTTCTCCTGATAAGTCTGAGCATATGCTTACCTGCGCTCCTTTGTATGTGACTGTCTTCCTTTCTCTTGATGCTCGTAGAATTTTCTCTTTTTCCTCTAAGTTGGATAATTTTACAATTATATGTCTTGGCGTGTTCTTCTTGGTGTTTAGCTTAGCCGGCGTCCTCTCTGCTTCCTGTATGAGAGTCGGATTCTCCTTTGTTAGGTTGGGGAAATTTTCTTCCAGGAATTCCTTTGCTATCTTGGCGGTCGATTTGTGTGTTATGTTGTGTTCCGGTAGACCGATTATTCGAATATTATTCCTCTTCATAGCATCTGTCATTGATCTCAGGCTGTCTTCTGTTTCTTTAATTTTCCTATCTGATTGTTTTTCTCGCTTGCTTCGTTTGGTTTGAGCGTCCTTGAGTTCACTGATACGGTTCTCAGCCTCCTCAAGCCTAGATATAGCTTCTGTGACCTTTTGTGTGGCATCTGCTACCTCCTCTGTTAGTTTCTGCAGTTCCTTTTGGTGGATAGTATTCATCCCCTCTATTGTGGACTTCATCCCCTCTATTGTGCATTTCATCCCTTCTATCGTTGCATACTTATTTTGGTTTGCTTCTCTTAGCTCCTGTATTACTGCAAGCAGAGTTCTGAAGATTTCCTTTTGTGGCTGATCTATATCTGTTTCTTCTATGAGTGACGTTAGGTCTGTTAAAGTGCCTCATTTCTCTGATTTTTTTGTTGGGAGTGATGTGGTCTGTTGATTTTTCCTTGATCCTTTAATAGGCCCCATGCTTCTGGGAGACAGGAGTAACCTTATTGTGTGGCGACTCAGGCCACTGTGCCGTCTCCTGGGGTGGCTGGGGTGGGCTGCGGCAGGCTTAGGGCTGGCACTGGGGACCCAACAGGGCCCCAGGTGGTGAGAGCTGGCTGGAGCTCACTGATGGCTCCTCAGGGACTGCAAAGCCGAGACCCAGGCTCCACTGCAGGTGGAATGTTTGATCTGCCCGGGCTGTGAGCGGACGCGGGGAGGCCCCTTGGATAGCTGAGCAGGCAGCTGCGGGACACTGCAGGGAACAATGGTGTTCCCTCTCCGCCCTTTTGGCGCGAAACCGCAGGGGGTAATGGCGCCGGCAACGGAGGCTTGGCGCGAAACCGCAGGGGCCAATGGCGCCCTTCCTCTGCTCAGTGTCGTGGCTGCCGGGGTCCCCGCAGCACCCTGGGGAGGGCACCTACTCTTGTGCCTTGCGCAGCGAGGGGCCCTTGGTGGGCAGACTCAGCAGCGCGGGGCGTGGCGCTCCGCGGAAGCTCAGTGTCCGGGACAGGCGCGGGTTGGGCTATGGCTCCTGTTGGCGGGAAGTGCTCAGCGCAGGGTCCCCGCCAGGAGTGGAGCTGGCGCTAGGCTGCCAGGGGCTGGCGGGGGCGGGCGGGGTGGGAGGCCAGCGCACGGAGGGCAGGTGGAGAGGTCCGCGGCAGCGGTGCGGGTGGATGGTCCCCCGTGGGGGTCACCAGACAACCCTCGGGTCTGCTCCCCTGAGCTTGGATGAATGGAGGGAGGGACGTGGGCCCGAGGGCAGATCGCTGCCCTGCGGGGAGAGGGGAACTGCGGGAGAGGAAAGCTTCTCTCCCAGTGGGGATCCGCGAGTGGGGAGTGGGCTGCTGGTGTAGGGGAGCGTGACCTGCTGCGCCTGTCTAGGCAGGGCTAGCAAGCGGCTCTGGGCTGGCGTCCGGTTTGGGGATGGAGCCTAGGCTGGTCGCCAGTGAGCTCACGGCAGCTTAGTGGCCAGAGATGTCCCACTAGTCCGGTCCTCTTTCACCTAGACCCCTGCTCAGGACAAATACGTGGGGTAGGACTGGGGAGCTGTCCCAGGGGGATATTTCACTCACCAGACTCTTACTATTCAGCTACCTGGTCGCCAATCCCGCTTTGTTTGGAGGAGCTCTCAGAGTATGCCGGTGTCCCTGTCGGCCATCTTCCCTGATCTGACTCCCATTTCATTTTTAAATCATTTTTACTACTTCTGTTTTTCTTCATTCCTATTTGTATTCCACATCTCAATTATTAATGAATGTTTACAATGGTGTCTGAAAGTGTAAACCCACACCACATGAGCAAACTGAAGGTCTCAATGCTTTACTGTGTCCACGTTCTTCAAACGGATTCAGCCATAATTTTTGTTTTACTTTTTATTGTGAATGGGGTGAAGTTTCACAGAAGAGATGGCCCATTTGACATTCAATAAAGAGTTCACATTTTGCTTTATCTCATTCATTCTATTCCCAACAATATACCATCATTTGTCTTAGCCAGATAAATGCTCCCTTTGATTATTTTTGTTTTCATCTCTCTGTCTTTCCTAAACCTTCTGAACTGTGACCTTGAGTAAATGCTATGCTTTTGATATCAAATGTTTGATTATCCTAAGATGTGTGTGCATCACTAATGCTGTTCCTCTTATAGACCTGCCTATTGTTTGGCTGAAAAACTTGGCTTAGCTCAGATCCAGAAAGGAGAAGTGACTAATCTTAATGTTCCATCACTCACTCTACAACCAATAAGCCAAGTCTCTTTTGTACTTTTGAGTTTTAGTCCACAATTGTACCCCTCTTCATCCATAGACTTCCCATTTTGATCTTTTTCAAAGATGTTGCCAGTTGTATCTGAGCGCTATCTAGTTCACCTGGTCTGTTAGTCAATTGGACGAATTGTTCCCACGTGTCTTTGATCTCCATCACCTTTTCTCTGCAATGAAAAGACCAATAGATATATCATAGATGAGTTAAGAAGTTTTATGACTACAATTGCTGTTCACCAAAGTAACATTTATAGCATCGTCTTTGTGGACTAGCTTGTGCCAATTTACAGAGGTAGCCCTTAAGACTGTCTCCATAGGTGTCCCCTAAGGTATCCCCATACCCAGTGATCTAGTCCCTCAGAGTTTGATTTTGTATGAGAGGTTTTATAACTTTGCTTCCTGTATGATACATTATATTTTTGAGTGTATTTGCAGCAAAAGAAAATTCTCATGTCCAAATGTTGTTAGGTACCATCAAGTTGTTTTGAGTCTTAGCAAAACTCATTACAACAAAGCAGACCACCCAGATCTATACCTTCCTCACAACTGTTTTCAAGTTTGAGTCCACTGTTGGAGCCATTGTGCCAATCCACGTCATGGAGCAGCTTCCTCTTTTGAGGCCCCTCCACTTTCCCAAGCCTGTTGTCCTTCTGCAAGGACTAGTCTCTCCTGAGGACATTTTCAAGGTACAGGAGACTAAGTCTCATAATCCTGGCCTGGAAGGGCCATTCTGGTTGCATTTCTAACACAGGTCTACTTGCTCTTTTGGCAGTGCATGATATTTTCAATATTCTTTGTCAATACTATATTTCTAATGCATTGCATTGATTTCTCTTTGGTCTTCCTTATTTAATGTTCGATTTTCAAGGAATGCAGCATCAGTAGGATTACAAATCAATTTAATGATACTCAAGATACAACTCAAAATAAAAGTACTCACAACTGGATTAATATGTAATATGATCATAAACCAAGAGAACTCTGATATTGACAAGGGTTTCATCTTGCTTGGTTCTATTATCAATTCTCATGGAAGCAACCGTTGAGAGATCAAATGACACCTTGTATTAGGTAAATATGCTACACAAGACCTCTTTAAAGTATTAAAAAACATGGATGTTTGCTGAGCATGCAGGCGAGAGGATACAATCCTGATGCATACCTTTCCTGATTTAAACTATTAAGTATTCCCTTATTCTGTTAGCACAACTGCTCCCTGAAAAAAAAATGTAAACCAAAATCTTTCAGGAAAATAGATGCAAAAACCCTCACTAAATTATACAAATAGCTTCTGTCATATGTAAATTGATTTGGATTTAATACCATTCTTCCTCCAACACTCATCAGATAGCATATCTATTAATGCATCAACTGATAAATCACCAATTATGCATGACTGTATATAATACTAGTTACTTCTTTTACTTCAACCCTTATCCTACCTCTATCATTTTGGTCATCTCACGCTTACTGCATATTTCCTTCCACTTCACCTAACACAAGTCTACCCTCTCAACAAAGACTTACATACCCCTGGTCACCTGCAAGGAATTTTAATCATGTAGCATCACTTTAACATATATGCATTCATGGGCTAGGAATTTTTGCTGATAATTTTTGCATTTATGTTCATGAGGAATATTAGTCTAATATTTTCTTCTTTAGTTATAATAATCTAATTTTGATATTACGGCTGTATTTGCTTCTTAAAGTGCATTCAGGAGTCTCCAATCCGTTTGTATACTCTGAAAGAGTTTGAATAGAATTGACGTCATCACTCCATTCAATGTTTAGTAGAATTCACAGGTGAATTCCTATGGGCTCTGTTTGCATTTTGTTGAGTATTTTTAATGACCTGTTCAATTTCTTCTTTGTTATGGATCTGTTTAAATTATCTGCTCCAGTCAGTCTAGATAGGTAGCATGTTTCCATTTGTCCATTTCTTCTAGATTTTCAAATTTATTGGAGTGTAGATCTTCAGAGTATTCACTTATTATACCTTTTATTAAAGTTGTTTAGACTATTATTGCCAATTTCATTTCTTTGTGGTTTTATTTGCATTTTATCTTTGACAAACCCTGTTAGATTTGTCATTGGTATATCAATTTTGTTAATCCTCAAAAACATGCTTCTTATTTTGTGATTCTTTCTGTTGTTTGTTTGTTTCACTTTTTATGCTTTTATCTTTATTATTTATTTTTTGTGGTGACTGTGTGTTTATTTTGCTCTTATTTCCTAATTGTTGGAGATGTTGCATTAAAGTTTTAATTTGGGTTCCTTCTGGATATATGCATTTATTGTATAAATTGTCATCTGAGCACTGCTTTTTCTGTGTCCCAAAGATTTAGGTATGTTGTGCTTTTATTCTTGTTTGCATTAAGGACTTCTTTTTACTTCATCTTTCAATTTTTTATATTGCCCAGTAGCTTCTCAGCAGCATGTTATTCATGTCTTTGATCTTAATGTTGATTCTTAGCTTTATTACTGCAGTAGTTATATAATCTTTTGTCAATTTGAGATGATTAGGAGTGAAGGGGTGGAGGCTAGCCTGTCAATCAGGTCATAGCCAATGAGGCCTCTGTGTGGGCATGACCTTCTCCTGAGGATTCTGGGAACTCCTGTCTTCCTTCCTGGAGGCAGGAGACACACATACTCTCTCTCTCTCTCTCTCTGCTCAGTCCCTGTGAGACATTCTTGTTGACAAGCCAGTTGGAGACAGGCTGATGGCAGAAAGAGCCTTGGAGCTGGAGAAGCCACATGGAGACACCTGCCAGCGCTGAGATGCTTACACCACCACTAGATCCACAAGACTTTCTACTTATTGGCCTGTGATTTGCCTGCAGTCAGCATCATTGCATGTGCTTTGTGAGTCTGAAGAGAACTTACTTTTTAGATTGGTTTCAGCATACAAGCTAATACCAGACTTATGGACTTGATCTGAACTGGGCTGGAATGTTTTCTCAATATTCAATTGCTCTTGTATAAAAAATTCTCTCTCATACACATATGAGTGTCTATGAATTCACTTCTCTAGTCTACCCAGGCTAATACATTTGCATGGTGATCTAAAAAATGCTTTCTAATGTCTTGATACTTGATAAATATGAAGACATATATTCAAGAAGTTCAATAACCCAAAACAAGATAGACTCTGTGTTAAAATGAGTTGTGTAGAGAAACAAAATCAATGCCATTTATATCAAGGAGTTATCTTATATCCAGAATATATCTCTCCCCTGTCCAACAAGTCCTGGGGTCTGACAGTAACAAAATCGTTCTTTCACATTCATGTGGCTGTAGGTCAATGATGCAGAAAGATGAAGTGGGATGCAGGAAGATCACAGGCTAGTCAGTACAGAGTCTCAAGGATCCAAGATCAATTAAAACATGGCAGACACAGACAACTCCCTGTTGGTTCCCAGGGTCTAGAATCCACATTAGTCCATATCTGATGGCAGAGACAAGAGTCTCAATAAGCAGAATGGATGAAGATGCTGCGACATCTTCAATGTCTCTCTCATGAAAAGGTCACATCCCAAGGAGGAATCATCAGCCTGTGACCTGATTGATATGTTGCCCCCCACCCTTACTCTTTCATACAAATTCAACTTGACAAACTCTAATTACCACAGAACCCCCAAAAAATCACCACAGAGTATCATAATCACATGTTCCCAGATCAAAGACAAGAGAATCCTAACAGCAGCTCCAGAATATGGAAATTACCTACAAAGAGGCACCAGTAAAACTAAGCTCCATTTTCTTATCAGAAATCACGCAGGTAATAAAAATATAATGATATGACATATATAAAATGCTATAAGGAAAAAAAATATTTCCAATCAGAATCACAACCACCCAAAATAGCAAAAACAGAAACAAACAAAAAATATTATCAAGTCAATTCTAACTCATAGTGACCTTAGGTAGTGCTGTAAATTTCTACAGGAGCAAATGGCTTTATGTTTTCTCCTTTAGAGCATCTTGGCATTTGAATCACCAACATTGGGGTTGGCGGTGCAAGGCTTAGGAGCAAGTATATGCTCCTAAGAAACATAGACTCAGAAAAACTATGCCTCATTCATGATGATAAAATTAAGACTTTCCAAAAGAACAGAATTTTTAAAAATAAGGTCAAATTTACAAAATACTAAAGGAAGTTCTTTGGACAAAGAATCAACATTAGATAACAACTTGAAATTAATGTGCATGACAACATGACCCAGATGCCACCCTGCCATGTTTTGTGTGCCTTCCAATCTGAGGGGCTCAGCTATGAACACTATTTATGACCATATTTTTTAATAGCAATTGGGTTTTTCCTGGTCAATCTTTTCAGAAGTAGCTAGTCAGATCCCTCTCTAGTCTGTTTTAGTCTAGAACTACAGCTAATATTTGTATACTCTGTGTTACTCTGCTGGCATTTGAAATATTAGTGGTATAGCTTTCAGCATCACAAAAACATGCAATCCACCACAAAACAACAAACTTACATAAAAGTTGTGGCGTGCCAGCTTAGAATTGAGCATTAGATTTCATGTGTAAGTTTTGAGCCATGTAAATGTTTCCATTAAGTGAAGTGGTACAAGCAAATTAGGTTCTTAATGAAAAGGAAAAAAATGACTCAAATTTTAAATAGAATGAAGTATTTATTAGTACACAGTGCTAACTATTATAGCCTTATGCAGAAATTAACACACTTTATTTTGCTTTCTATTGTTAATTTTGTGTTGAAATTATGCTCCCTAAACCTGTAGAGGTAATGTACTTTAGAAATAGATTTTCTTTTTATATTTAGAACATATCCAAGCAGCACAAATTCTAAATCTCATTTCTGAGTTATAAAAAGAGTGAATTAGATGATTAGAGGAGATTAGACATACACGCGCGCGCACACACACACACACACACACACACCACTAGGGGATAGAGGAGACGGAAATCATGTGAACATTGTCTACAAACCAAGGAATCAAGGACCACATGAGACTACCTGTAAGGGAGAAGTTAAAAGTCAAGACCCTGATTTGAACTTTCAGTCTCCAAAGCTATGACAAATAAGTGTCTGTTCATTAAACACACCCAGTTGTTCTATATCAACATTAGGAAACTAAGACATTCGGAATTCTGTTTGATTACTTGCTGACTAGATTCATAAATTAGGTGCTACAAAGGATTGCTATTTTGTATTGGTAGAAAACAAAGTAAACTTCCTTATTAAATGATAAAATGGTCAAACAGATCATTCTGAATTACATAAAATATAATATTTATATTAACATAACTAAAGAAATAGACAACAGATACTTGATTGGTCACAATTAGCTGTAAATGTAGAATGGCAGGTAAAATGGAAAGAAATGCATGAATTTTTGGAGAAGATTCATAAAATCAATATAATCCATTGAAAAAGTGGAGTTGTTAGAGAAATATCCATATATCCACTACATAAAGGAAGACTTTTAAGATTCTAGAAAAATTTATCAGATAATTCCCTAAATAAATTCTTGCTAAAACTGGTGCAGAAATAGTTACAAGGACAGTAGATGATTACTGAATGTGAAGAAAAGATTTTGTCTGATAATAGCCAAAAATTATGGTTTATATGATACAATACTAAATGGGCAGGCGTTTAGAAGTACCCAGCTCTTTCCATTTTGGTTTCAGGCAGTTTTCAGTAAATAGACATAACCTGAGTAAATATATATATATTTCTCTAAGCAACTTCACTTTCCCCAATGGATCATATTGATTTTGTGAATGCTTCTCAAAAGAAAAGTAATGTGTTTTTCTCCATGTCCTTTCCATTTACCACTTACAGCTAATTGTAACGTAGCAATGTTGTAGGAAATGAAAACAAACATTATAGTTAGATAGAAAATACATTTTTAAAAGGTCTCCACATCAATATCCACCACTTTTCTGCCATTTTGTCATACTGTGGTGGCTTGTGTGTTGCTGGGATGCTGGAAGCTATGTCACTAGTAATTCAAATGCTAACAGGGTCACCTGAATTGGTTTTAGCAGAATTTCCTGAACAGGAATGGACAATGAAGAAGGACAAAGCTGCCCATTTTGGAAAAAGAAGCAACTGAAAACCTTATGCATGTTTCAAAATATTGTCAGATATTGAAAGCATAACAATAATAAAGCATACCAGAAGCTAACATTTTCCAAGCTAGTGCCAGAGGATGGGTCCCTTGGTTAAGGGGGCACTGCACATGTGACTGAAGAGGAGCTGAGTTCTGAGTTCGGAGGAGCTGACATGAGTTGGATAGAGTCTGTAAGAGAGGAGGTTTCAGGATCTTCATTGGCTGATGAATGGGGCACAACTCCAGGTAAGGAAAAACTGCTAAAAAAAATCTGCCAGTAATTAGAACTTGGCAAGTGCTATGAACTTAGGGAAACTGAAAGTAGTCATAATGAAGTGGAACACATTAGACTCTGTATCTTAGTTATTGGAGAGCTAAAATGGTATTGGCCGTTTTGAATCAGAACATCAGGTGATTTACTAAGCTGGGACTAACATAGTCAAGAGGGCTAGCATGGCATTCGTTGTCATAAAGGACATGGCAAAATCAATTACAAAGTGCAATGCTGCCCATGATAGGATTATATCTCTCCAACTTCAAGGAAATCAGCCAATACAACTAGTATTCAAAGTTATGTCCCAAATACAAGAGCCAGTGATGAAGAGATTAAAGAAATCTATTAATATCCCCAGTCTGATACTGATCAAACACGCACTCAGGATGCACTGACGAGTATGGTGGGAATGGGAAAGCTTGGTCTTTCTCACAGAGCTGCTGTTTCCAGCTGCTGACATTATGGTTAGCGGCCCGTCATGTAACCACGACGTCACCAGGGCTCCTCCTGACATGAAGCTGTCACTTTATCTAAGATATATTTATGAAGGAAACATACATGAGGAATTATGGTTTTGCTGTTCTTTGGAGAGGCACACAATAGGAAGATTTATATCTTTATGTCAATAAATTTTTCATAAATGGAGGTATAAGGTGAAATAAACTGTACAGCTAGGGCTGGAGCAATGATATGTAGGAATGGAGGATTTGTAGCAAAAGTTAAAACTGGGGGCAATGAACATTTCACTTCTCTTCACTGCTTGATGTCAGGAGGCAATTGTAGCACCTCCCCACCACCCACCCCCCAAAAATCGCAAGCGTTAGATGTTGGTCAATGTAATCGTCTCATAATCATTAAGTTCATTAAAAGTTTGTTCCTTTGAAAATTGTTTATTTTCAAACATTTCTAAATGCATGGAGTCAATTACAAAAATTTTTTATTGCATGCAAAGGTAAGGTGGCTTTCAAGAAGGCAAAGCTTAAAGAAATTATTGAAATTGAAAGCTGAAATTGTCATATGTTTAACTGAGCAGAAATCTGATTTTGTTCATTTGTTTCGAAGGGGTATTTTAAAAAAATTCAGTAATTTCACTCCCAAGAAAATATTTTAACATATTCATATTAAATAATTGAAAATAATTTAACATGGAAGAGAAGAGTAGAAAATGTTATTTTAAAATGTTAACAGCAACAGATAATATTGTACTTAAAAATAACCATCCCAAAAATTGAATTAAAAGCATTACCTTTGATCATGTGATGACACAATTTCAGAAATATTTCCTTTCAAACTGTGATTCTAAAACCACTGAGCTGGGCTCAGGAACTATACTCAATTTAAATTAAAATGTCAATCATCTGCCATTAAATTTTTGAGAATGATTAGCAGCATTGTCAAAGCCACTAGTTTGAAACTTGAGTTTCCTAAAGAATCATTAACTGTAAATTGGCTTGAACTTCCAACAGTTTTTGAAATGACCCCAAACACCTTCTGCCACTTTGTACTATGTCATTATGGGAAGCAATGTTCTCAGCATTGACGATGCCAAGACATTTGACTGGACGGGTCATAACAACTATAGGTAACATCGCAGAGTGGGATTTACAGAACCCTTCATTGTGCTCCTGTGCATCACAGACCAAGAGACAGCCATTCAAACAGGAAAAGGAGATGCTGCATCTATGAAATGAGAAAAGGTGTATATCAGGGTTGTATCCTTTCACCATATGTCTTGAATGAGTATACTGACCAAATAATCAGAGAAATTGGACTGTGTAAAGAAAATTTCAGCCTCGGGATTGTAGAGAAACTTACTAGCAATAATAGCATAAAATATGCAGATGACACAATCTTTCTTGGTAAATCCCAAGAGGACGTGATACACTGAAGTAAACCAAAGATTGTACCATTCAATACGAATTTCAACTAATGTAAAGAAAAGGGAAATCCTCACAACAGGGCCTACAGACATCATGATAAATGGAGCAAAGGTTAAAGTTTTCAAGGAGTTCAGTTTATTTGCATCTGCGACCACAGCTCAAAACATCTTTAAAAGAGAAAAAGTGTCACTTTAAAAAGTAGGGTGTGCTTGACTTAAGCACTAGTATTTCAATCAGAACATTCACATATGAAAGTTAATTATTGAGTAAAGAAAATCACAGAGGAATTGATCAACTTGATTGTTGGTGTTGGCAAAGACATATAAATAAAGTACCATGGACTGTCAGAAAAACAAACAAATCTTAGAAGAACAATATGCAGAAGTCTCCTTAAAATTGAAGATGGCAAGAGGGAAACTTCACACATTTTATCAGAAGAGACCAGTCCCTGGAAAAGGACTTCATGCTTGGTAAAGCAGAAGATCAGTGAACAAGATGGATTGACACTGTGACTACTGGACTCAAAGATAACAGTTATTACGATGATGACAATTCTATTCCATGCAAATTATATACTATTAATTTTATTATTAATCTATTCAGTAAGTATTTAATAAAGAATCTTGTATGGCCCAGGTTCTTGAATTTTTATTAACTTAGTAGTAACTCCTACTTATCCATATTATAACTTCCTCTCAAGCTTTCCCATGTTTTCCTCAATTTCTAAAAATCATTAAAAATATTTCTTTTTTACTTCTGGGCTTTCTACAAGTCAGGAAATTATGTACTCTGTCATCAGATAATCAAAAACCAAACTGACTGCAATTGAGTTGATTCCTAATCTCACTCATAGTGACTCTACAGGACAGAGTAGAACTGCCCCTAAGGAGCTCTTTACAGTATTATAAAGTCTCACCTTTCTCCTTCAAAGTGGCTGGTGATCTTCCAGTGGTCCATCTGCTGACCTTTCGGGTGACAGCCCAAGACATACTCACTATGCCATCATCAGGATTCAAACACATCAGTCCTGGATGTAAAATTATTGAAATTATTCAGTTGTTCTCTATTGGTTAAACAATGATGACATCTGAGCTCAGTATTTCAGGCCTTTCCTGATAGAGTGCTGCTCTTCTCTCCACTCCCCCATCCCCGTTCATGTCCCCCACTTATTTCCCACAGATATCATTGTTCCACTTAGTGTTATTATGATAAAGATAAAAGCTAATGCCTCTCATGCAAATGCCATTTCACAAATAGATAATCTACTAGGACATAAATCAAGATAACGATATCTTCTTAAACTGTTGAATGATTTATTTTTATGCAAATGTTGGGAGCAACTGACCCACTATTTTTGTCATGTAAGTTTACGTACATTGTGCTAAAGAAAGGTAAAAATAGAATGATCAAGTTAGATTAAGGACCATTCAGTTAACAAATTTTGCTCCATAGAATACTGTCACCATATATTTATACTATATCAATTATTGTGTGGGAGAAAAAAGGTGTTCTAAAGTCAGAAAGTTTGGGGAAACAGGGACCTAATGAGGTTTTTTCTTTCTTTCTGTTTGTAAGATTCTTGAACATGTAATAATTTATAATTTATTAAGGGGTCATGAGGATGGGGAGCAGGAGGAAAAAAGAGGAGCTGATAGCAAGGGCTCAAAGGAAAGTAAATGTTTTGAAAATAATAATGTCAACATATGTACAAATATGCTTCATACAATTGATGTATGGATTATTATATGAGCTATAAAAACTTCCAATAAAATATTTTAATAAAATAAAAAATAAAATACAGTATTCCTTCGATTAGAAAAGCATGCAAGTATTACTTTTATCAGGAAATATGGTGAAAAAAGCATGTTTTTCTTTTCTTTGTACTTCTTGGAAGCTTAAGTTAGAACCTCTCATTTGCAATTATAGAAACTCATGACAATTTGAAAAAGTGAGAAGGAAATTGTTAACAAAAATTGAAGTGTCTTATAAATATCAAAGGGAGACCTTAGAATAGCTGCTCAGTAGACTTGTCTCTCAATATCTTTCCTCCTCACACATTCTGCTTCTATCTCAATTTCTACTGCTGTCCACTAACTCTCTGAAGCCTTTATTTTATTCACATGCTTTATTAATTTCTTTCTGCATTGAAATGGTATGATAGAGATGGCTAAGCTACAATTCCTCATTTACAAAGCTTTTTACAAATTATGGCTGGAATCACTTGGATCTGATTTTAACTTCCTAGGGAAAGGGCTATATTCCTGAAGCAGAAGACCCATCACGCTTGGAAAAGGGACATCAGAAAAGAGGAAGCCCTCCACAAGACAGACTGGAACAGTGGCTTGGACAATGGGTTCACACATATGAACCTAGAAAGGCTGTGAGTCAGAATCGACTCAATGGTACCTAATAACAACAACATCAGTAAAGGAGCAGGGATTGACACAGGTTCGAACGACCCATATTCTAATCTCCAATAATATCCACTGCTGTTGAATGGATTTTGAAATCATTTGCCTACCGAATGGTACTATATGTATTTGAGATTGTAAATCTTTGTGGAAGCAGACTACCTCATATTTTTGTTACAGACTGGCTGGTGGATTCGAATGACTAACCTTTTGGTTAGCAGTCAAGCACTGTAAACATTGCTTCACCAGGCTCATTTTATAGGAAAATTTAAAGATGGATACACTTTCACTATGGTGTCAGGAAAGACCAAGAAGAACTATAGGGAGGTCAGACACGGAGAGACAAAAATCAGAAATATAGCAACTCCGTGTGCCTCAAAAACCATATTTAAAAAGTGGCGTAAGAGGCTTTTAATGTCTAGCCTCTTTTCAAAATTCTTTGGGAAATGGCTTTTGTATTCAATCAAAAAGACATAATTACGTCCTCTTTTCTGCACTGCAGGCTTTCTGTGGGATAGGTTCTGTGACCTCAGAACTACACTGGCAGGAAATTGCCCTTTTGACCTTTCTCCATTTATCTTACAACTTCTGATTCAAATGTGTAGAGTGTATGACAGTCAGAGCTATCCTCAAGGACTTTAGCTTGACTAAATCTATAGAATAAAATGAAAATGGAATGTTCAGGAATTTGGGGAGTGGGCTTGGGGGATGGAGGCGGGCATTAAAAAAAGAGTAGAAATTAAATAGTCCTAGAAAAGTTAATACATTTGCTTTTACTTTATAATTGTTTTATATAATATTGATAAATGGCTGTGACTTTTCATTTTCCATTTAGATACAGGCCACATTAAAATACAATTTTTAATGTACTTCCATAAGTGCATTTTCATTAGACTTTATTAAAGTATAGAATGAAAAATTTTTGAAGGGTTTGAAACAGAAAATTCATGACCAAAAGATTTATAGTGAAACTCACTCACCTATGAATGTAGAGAAAGATCACAGGTCTTGGAATCAGCTAAATCTAAATTCAGACTAAATCCTGATTTCTTGCTTCATAATATCATTTTGGTATTATGTCTTTGGCAATCTTAAGCACACTGAATATCAGGGTGTTCAATTATAAACTGAACTGATTCTTCAGTGTAGTGTTAGGGTCCATAAAGAAACTACATGAACTGGAACAAGATGACGACCACGCAACACATGCAGGAGTGACTCTGTACAGAGCAGCAGGGAGGGGCAGAGTAGAGGGATATCTTACACTTCCAGACTGCATGATTCTCAGCATAAAAATAACGAGACACGAAGTTAATAAAATAAGAGAAGCAATGTCTTCCCAAAGACTCCCATTTGTCATCACCCCAAAACACAAGCCTGTAGCACGGCTTCCCGACTCCTTACAACCCCTCTGACCTGGTCCTGATTAGTAGCAGTATAGGGGGATTGTCCAGCTGTAGGCCTACAGGCCCCCTACAGGAGGTTGCAGAGAATCAGGTGCCCCCTTAGCCAGCCATAAAGACTAACTGAGCATGCTCCAAATTCAAGCCCTGGCCACGTATGCAGCATACCTGGGGGGCCCAAACTAGGCCAGGTGGACTTAATTCAGCCAATGGGGGCCAACCAAGACATTTGACCACACCTCCTAGCTGAAAGCCCAAATAAAGGCTGGAACTTTGTGCCCACTGCTCTTTGACTGCTTCTCTGCCTTCCACTGGGCTATACTGTGGTCTCAGGACTCAGGCCACCATGTGTGCAGTATTGGGAGTTGCCAATGTTCAGTGACTGGAAAACCTGATACTTCTTTGGGCCTTTATAAAAACCCACTTAGATCACAAACCATATTTCAGCATAAATTCTTTCTGGTATGAAGTCAAGAACCTAGGGATTTCCCATAAGGGCATCACAGACTTGCTATTGTTCAATCTCAGGTGACTGAAACCCACTTGTCCCTCAAAGAATTTGGGATGCTGAGCTAGAGTAGCTGACTGACCAAACTGTAGGGACAAAACTCTGCATGACCAACCAGATAAAACCACAAATAGACCTGGCTTTCAGCCCAAGCCAAAGGAGCTCCTGTGTGATACACTCAAACCCCTACTTCCCTATAGCAGGGATGGAACAGCCTACTGAGCTTCATGGAAATTACAGGGCAGCCTGGGGTGGGCATACACAATGAATAAACTAAGACTCTACTCAAGTAAGGGGAGCTCCAGCCCCATGTGACACAACTAATACCTCCTCCCTGAGGTACAGCACCGAAGGCCTGTCTAAGGCACCCAAAAAAGCACAGCCATTTTGCAGGAGGGGTGGTGGTGGTGTTGTTTATTCCATTTATATTATTTTGTTAGCAGACCATAGACACCTAACCACTAGCAATATATTAGCGTAACAATACAAGTATTCACTGCAATAACAGTTTTACAACTCACAGGCAGACAAAGACTAAAAGCCTCAGAGAACAGACACCATTCCAGGCTATTGTGATGATTATTCCTAGCAATTCACCAGCTGTCCCAAGACATCAGACCCGGGTCAGCAACTAAGCTGCTCAGATAAGCAACCTGCCTTTGTGTAGGTTATTGCTTCATTGCCCCCACCTACACTACTTATGTAGGTGGTAGTTATAGATCCCACTTCCTTACCCCCACTAGATTATACAAAAAGAACATACCATTCCCCTCTGACCTGACCCACCAGAGTGCTATCCTTTTAAGATAATTAAACTTGATCAGAAGAATACAGGACTCTTAGTCCTACTGGACACCAAAATCATTCTCTTAGTCTTAATCTCAACCCTAACCTGATATTCTGAAGGACCACAAGGTAGTCAAATAACAGGCTAACATCATCTCCAACTGCTCAAAAGTCCTCTGATCGACACAGTCCCAGCCACCACCTCCTCAAGACCTTGTCGGCTGTTCATTGTGTATTATGATTGCTCTATGTGCTATTATCCCTGTATCCCCAAAGCAAAGGTGTTCACTATTCTTCTAATTTATTCTTAAGCAGGACTTCCTCATTTGTTGGTAGATATAAGGGCAGAAAAATTGATTATTTTACCTTTTTTGCTCTCAATTTACTTTGTTTTCTTGTCCCTCAAGACATCATCATTCCACAAATTAGCACCACTTCAGAGACAAAGCTCCTAGGAAATGCTTAGAGACCAAATAAACATACGTCATCAGCTCTTCTGCTTCTTACCCTACTACCCTATTTTTGTTTTTAATACTACTGTGTCTTGTCCATTCCTTATATTTTAATGTCTAAGCTTCTGTTTCATGGCCCTTTTTATCTATCGTTTTTCTCTTTGTTGTCTTCTTGTTAATCCTTCTTTTTCCTTTTCATCCTCATAAAACCCCAAACTGCCACTACTCTTACAATATTTTTCTTTTCTCCATCGAATATTATTACCTATTCCTCTGTCATTGCAAAAGTAGGCATTTTTGGTCTAATTTCCTTTCATTTTTTTCTACTTATTAACACTACCTTTTACTTTCTTTTTTATTCTTCTAACACACTTCCTCTATCACTTTTTAATCTCCCCCTCAACGCTTAATCTAAACCTTTCCCCAGATACTTAGCATAAAATTAGTGCCACCCCATAATGCACCACCTGACAGAATTAGCTACTCCAGCATAACCCTACCTTCCTGAAAACAAAACCCTAAAACTATCCCGAGCTGTCAAGAAAACAACAGGAAATATCGGTATACACACACACACACACACACACACACAAAGCTATGAATTCACACACACTCAAAAACATACAAAAGACAAACAAACACAAATAACCAAACAACCACCAGACCTAAATGAAATGACTGAAATTGAACAGGCGCTGGAATTGCAAGACAAAGAACTTAAGAGGGTGATAATTACATTGTGCAACAAACGTAGAGTCTGAGAGAAATAAAGTGAAAACATAAGAAGCTAGAAATCTCACAACATGCCTTACAAGAAAATCCCAAACAGAAACACAAAAGTAAAATAATACGATAGCAGAATTACATAATATTATTTCAAAGAGAGAGACACAATTTAAGAGATGGTGACCCAAATTAGTGAGCTTGAAGACAAAGCGATAGACTCCAACCTAAAAGGAGAACAAATAACAAAAAAGGCAAAAAAGATCCAGAAAATCCTTAAAAAATTTTGGGACACAATGACAAAAACAACCAATATCTTATAGGGATTGTAGAAGAGCAAGAAACAAAAGATCCTCACAGGTAATAGTCCAAGGACTCCTGCAAGAAAACCATCCTCAAGCCTACAGGATGAAAAGATCACACTTGAGGAATGTGAAAGAACTCATTAGGAGAAATCCCAGAAGGAAAACTTCCTGGCATATTGTACTCAAGATCTCGCTAAATGTTAATCAATACCAAGGAGGCAAAATTTAAGAGGAGCCAGAGGATAAAAATGGCAATTAAATATAGAAATCAGAATAACTTCAACTTTCTCAACAGAAACCATGCAGGTAAGAAAAAATTGACTGACATGTCAGGAAGGATGAAACAGTCAACCTAGAAGCTTGTGCCTAACAAAATATGACTCAAAGATAATGGGGGAAGTAAAAGTGTTTCAAGAAGGAGAAATTAAAGGAGTTAACAAAAACAAGACCACCACTACAAAAAAAAAATACTCAAGTAGGCACAATGGCCAAAAAAAAAAAAAAAAACCATAACCAGAAAACAACATACAAGACAGTTTCTCACAAGAAAAACAACACATAACCTGTAACCCACATACAAAAAAGGTAGTAAGCATAACACACATATACATTCTCACATAACATGCACAAATATAAAGAAAAATGACATTAACAGATATATATATAGATCAATAACTGCATGGGATGCTCACGGACCAAATGCACCAGCAAAGAGACAGAGTGTAGCAGAATGGATAAGAAAACAAAATCTGTTAATATGCTACCTATAAGAGATACATGTCCGAAATACAGACATGACAGGCTAAAAATCAAAGGCTGGACAAAAGAATACTAAGAAAACAGCAACAAAAAGAAAGCAAGGCTAGAAATATTAATCTCTGAGAAAACAGACTTCAAGGCACATAACAGAATAAGAGGCAAGAATGGACACTGCATAATGATCAAGGAAATAATAGCCCAAGAAACAAGTATAATAAACAAATATCCAACTAATGAAAGATCCTTGAAATATATCAATCAAATCCTCACAGAATTAAAGAAAGATGTAGACACCTCACAATAATAACAGAAACTTCAATGAGACACTCTCCAAGATAGAACATCAAGAAAAAGCTCAATAAAGAAACCAAAAAACCTCAACAACACAATCAAACTCAAACATATACAAAATGCTCTATCAAACAAAATCACAATACATATTCTTTTCCAATACTTATGGGACATTTTCAAGAATAGACCACATACTAGGCCTCAAAGCATATCTCAACAAATTCAAATAAATTGCAATCCTTAACCTACTTTCACAGATCACACCACTTAAAATTAGAAATCAAAAAGAAAAAGGTAACAAACATAAAAACAAACACATGGATATTAAGGGACATAGCACTCAAAAATGATTGGACATGAAAGCAAAGAAAGGGGGAAATTAAACATTTCCTTGAGAGAAATGAGAATGATAACACAATACATCAAAACCTTTGGGACACAGCAAAACCAATAATTAGAGGCCAATTTATAGCAATCAATAAACATGAAAAAAGAGGAGATATCTGAAGTCAACGTCCTTACACAATATCTTCATAAAATGGAACAAGGACAACATAAACCCTCCAATAAAAGAAGAAAACAAGTGCTAATGATCATCATAGACATAAATAATATGGGGAAAAAATCAACAACACAAGAAGATGTTTTTTGAAATAATTAACAACATAGACAACTGGTTAACTTAACATAGGGGGAAAAATGAAAATCCCCAGAATAAGAGATGGAAAGGATGATATTACAACAGATCCAAATGAAAAAATAATAATAACAACACACTACTATGAAAATATATATTTAAACAGATTGCATAATCTAGAATAAATGGAGAGATACTTAAAATACCACCAAATTAATGCAGACCTATATTTAAAAAATCAACAATCCCATAATTAATAAACTACCAAACAAGAAAAGTTCAGGACAAGATGGTTTCACAGGGAAATTCTACCAAGTTTTCAGAGATCCAATAACCATATTACAAAAACTACTCCAGAATGTAGAAAAAGAAAACTCCAAGACTTATTCTATGAAGTTAACATAATACTGACACCCAAACAAGCAAAGACCCACAAAGGTCGAAAATCATAGACCATTATCCCCCATAAACATTGATGTTAAATTCCTTAAATAAAGAAAAAAAGAAAGAAAAAGAAAATAAAAAATCTGGTCAATAGAATCCAACATAATTTAAAAAGTATTCCCCATGATCAATTGGAATGCATTCCAGGGATACATGGATAGTTCAATATCTGAAAAGGAATCATGAAATCCACCACATAACAGCACAAACAATGAGAACACACATGATCACATCAATAGTTCAGAAAAGGCATTTGACAATATCCAAAACCCATTTTTTTTATCAAAACAGTTATCAAAATAGGAATAGAAGGGAAATTCCTTGACATGATAAAAGCCATATATGAAAAACCAACAGCCAACATTGCATTTCATAGGAAAATCCTAGACTCATCTCCACAATACAATGGGACCAGAAAAGGATCCCCACTATCACCATTCTTACTCAATATTTTTTCTGAAATTCTTAGCCAGATATATCAGAAAATAAAAAGAAGTGAAACTCTCACTATCTGCACATCATTTGATGCTTCATATAGAAAATCCAAAAATCTCCATAACAGGCCTACTAGAAATAATCAGGGGATTGGCAAGGTAGCAGGATACAAAATTAAGACCCAGAAATCAATCTACTTCCTGTATATCAGCAAAGAGAGCTATGCAAAGACATTAAGAAATAATACTATTCACAATAACCATACAAAAGATTAAATAATTAGGAATAAATCTAACTGAAAAACAACACACAAAAGACCTATACAGAGAAAACTACAGAATATTACTACAATAAATAAAAATGACCTATATAAATGGAAGAATAGCCAGTGCTCACAGATAGACTTAATTTTGAAAATGTCAATATTACCTAAAACAAACTACAGATGCAAGACAATCCCAATCCAAATATATATTTTTAATTTGAAAACTATTTACCAATTTCATATGAGTAGGCAAAAGACTCAGGATAAGAAAAAAAAAACTTCTTAAGAAGAACCAAAAAGAGACCTCACACTATTTTATCTAAAAACCTACTGTATTGAAAAAAAGTCTGGTAGTGGCACAACAAGAGATATGTACACCAATGGAATAGAACAAAATACCCAGATATAAATGCATCAACTAACAGGTAACTAATCTTCAACAAAGGACCTAGAAATATCTAATGGTACAAAGACAGCCTCTTGAACAAATGGTGTTGCACAAACTGGATTTCTGTAGGCAAAAGAATGAAACAACTCATATCTCTCCATGTGCATAAAAATGAATACAACTTGGATTAAACTCCTAAGTGTAAACCCCAGAGCTATCAGGATCATCAAGAGCCATAGACTACCAATATAATAAAGGAAGATCACACAGAGGCAGACAAAATAGATGACTGGGACATGCTGAAATCACATCACTGTGTCAGGGCTGTCAAACTCAACCCAAACCCGGACCATTGGGTGCAACAGGCAAGATGCACGTGGGCCACATCACATTTACAAATTTTGTTAAATTTATATTTTGATGTGAGGACTCAGGAATATGAACTGGATAATTAAAACACTATATAATTGCTTTTATTTAAACATTTATTTAATTTAATGGGTTTATAAAACTAAAATTATTATTTTTTACCCGAAACTTGCCAGCATTTTCCTCCTACTAGTTTTCACTTAACTCATATGTTGTGACCGGAAAATATAACAAAGTAACTAATAAAAAACACAAATGTTTGACAGCTGACAAACGTGATGCACAATCATAATGGCTTCCCTCTAAAAATGTTCACTAGCGCTGCCGCTCGGTATGATTCATTACAGCACAACCCAGAGTGGTCTTTTTAACCTTTTCACTGTTGGGATCTGTTTACATTATGTGACACTGAGAGTGGCAGACATATCACTTCCAAACATCTCCAGAACTGAGTCAGTGCATTTATACACATCCACAGGCCCCCAGGAAAGGCACTGGGCTGCGTGTGTGTATACTCATCTTCAGTAGTTAAAGGGTTAATGAAGGAACTGTGTGTACAGTATTGCCTCTATCTCCCCTAAACACTATTTTCTTCATAACAAATTTTTCTATTTTCATTTTATTTCAGAGCATCGCAGGCCACAAAAAATTACCTTGGGTTCTGCTGTGGCCTGCGGGCTGCCAGTTTGACACCCTGACTTATGCACATCAAAAGACTTAATCAAAAGGGTAAAATTGAGTCCAAAGTTTGGGGGAAATGTTATCAATGGCACATTGGACAGGGTTCTAATGAGAAGAATATACTGACCTTGACAACAGTTCAATAAGAAAATAACAAATGATCCAATTAAGAAGTGGGAAACAGACGCAGATAGTTCAACAAAAAAGACACTCGAATGGCTAGCAAGCACATTAAAAAAGGTTCGTGGTCACTAGCCACCTGGAAGATCACGATTAAAACCGCCTGACAACTACAATTCAAAACAAACCCCCCCCCGACAAAATCCAGAAAACAAATGCTGGAGAGGCTGTTGAAAGAATGAAACCCATATACCCTGTTGGTGGACTTGTAAATCTACTATGGAAAACGATATGGAGATATTAATGCAACTGAGAATTGAAATCCCATACAATCCAGCAATACCACTATTAGGCATTTAAGGGGGTACCCCCCCCCAAAAGGAAAAATGTTCCATTGGGTGGAGCTTTCATGGTACACAATTTTCCCCTGGGCCAGCATTGAACAACTCATCTGAGTTAATGCACCCAGTGGCATCGCCGGAGAAGGTTCTCTCTAGGAACAGTGAATCTTTTCATAAAGGCAGTTTTGCTCAAACCTCTTTTTTTTGGTGATGGACAATTTAAGAGAATAGCATGGCTGTGAAATTTTGTTTCCTGCTCGGTAAAAATACAACAGAAACTGTTGTGATGTTAAACAGAGCTTACAAGGATAGCGCTATGGGAAAAACTGAAGTGTACGAGTGGTTTCTCATTTCAGAAAAAGGTGAAATGTCACTTGATGACATACCTCATTCTGGATGTCCATCAACTTGCCCAGTGGACAAAAACGTCAACAAAATTTGTGCACATATGTTCTGAAGACCAACAAAGGACCTTTGAAGAGATGGGGAAGTTATCTGGACTACCATGGAGCTTAGTCCAGCAAAGTTTAATGGAAGATTTGGGAAAGAAAAGGGTTGCTTTGAAATTTGTGCCTTGCATTCTGACTGACCAGAAAAAAGATCATCCGATTGAAATATGCTTTGAAAGAACAACTCAGAAGTGACCCAGATTTTCCATAGGTCACTTCCAAGGTCATTACTGGGGAAGAGACTGGCGATGTGGGCGTGCGGTGGGTGTGGGAGGGATAGTGCATTTGGAATTTGTTTCACCAGGCACCTTACTCACCTGACCTCTCACTCTGTGTGACTTCTTTTTGTTTCTGTGAATGAAGAGGCATATGAAAGGACAGCAATTGGAAGACATAGAAGAGACATAGAAGAAAATAATGAGGATGTGCTGTCAACCATCCAAAAAGATGAATTTGAAAAATATTTCCAAGGATGGAAGAGCAGATTTGATTAGGTGTAATGGAGATTACTTTGAATATGATAAGTTTTTTTTGGTAAATAATAATAATAAGTACTTTGAAACAAACAAACAAAAATTCCCGGGTTTAGGGGGACACTCTCTTTTATACGCTCCCAAAATAAAGATATAACAGGAGTAAATGTACGCTGTCCCATGTTCATAGCAACACAGTAATAATGTGAACAGTTTTAAGAAACCAGAAGCAGTCTAAATGCCCAAAGTAGAAGGATAGATAAAGAAAGTATGGTGCATACACAGTGGAATACTGCACATGCCTAAAGAACTGTGATGGAAGCATGAAACACTACATGACATGGAAGGACATGACAAACATGTTGAGCTAAGTTAGTCAATCACAAAAGGACAAATATTGTATGAGTCTACTACTATGAGGAGAAACACAAATTAAGCAAATCTTAGAGACCAATTTCCAGAAGGGTAGGTGGTCTGTCTACCCACCATGAAGCATCCAGCCCCCCTTTAGTATACTTTGTAAGAACCACTTCGAAAGAGGAGACCTCACATTGGCTGGGATCATTCCTTCAAGAAGGCGGGAAAAGGGGAAAGGCCATCCACTTGTTGCTATACTCCATTGAGACAAGGCCATAATCAGGCAACAGATCCTCCACAGGAACGAAAGGAGAAACTTACTGAAAATCAAGTTGTTCAGACCAGGGAAGGGGCGCCCTGATATTTCTGAAGGCAATTGAAGAGCAGCCACCCTATATCGGGAAGGGATGCAAAACAATAATTGTAGAGAACTTAAGGGAAACAGAAACCTGGTTCTATGTTCATGGGTAGAAACTTGGAATATGTTTCTATCCAACCATTGGTGAACCGCACCATGGACTAAAGCAGCATGATGCCTTAGACGCTTCATTACAGGGAACATGGCATCGCCCAAAAATTATATCAGAATGCCTTGATTGGAAGCCTGCTTGACTCTCTCTACCTCAAAACTACTGGTACCCTTGGACTCTGGACTAGAGTACCTGAATGGGAGAGGAGGGAAAGGATGGCCACCCCAAGACAATGGAAAGGACAGGGTTGGACCTTAGGTGGGACCCTGGATTAGTGGTGTCTAGTGAAAGGGGACCCAGAAGCAGCATATAATTTGTATCTTATTTTTATCTCCTTCTTCTTATTATTTTCTTGTTTCTGTTTCATTTTCCTTTTGCTTTTTATAATTTCTGTTATGTTTCCAAATGTGTCAAGCACAGAAAGAGTAGCTGCATAGAGACAAATGATGGGAAATGGGGGGGGTGGTTATTGGGAGATAGGGGGGTGAAAGACTGAGGGAATTTGGGAGCAGAAAATGAATGCAGGTGTGGGTATGGAGCACTAGAACTGATTGTGATGATGTGTATACAAATTTTAAAAGCCATTTAACTATGGAAGTGTGTGATACGTGACTATTATACCAAGACAACATGTGACTACTGTACCAAGAAAAAGAAAAGAAACCAAACTTGACAAATGATCACCATTGGTGAATGAGGAAGAGTTTTCTTAAGAGGCATTGAGTTAATGGTGGTGGAATAATTTGGGAAAGGATGTCAGTAATGGCTGTGTAACATGAAGACTATAAGCAATGATTATACATGGAGAGTGGTTATATATGTAGAAGTTTATTGAATTGGAGAATGCTCTGTTGTGTATGTTTTTTTCACGATCAAACAAAAATAATTACACAAATAGCAATGAGTACAAGGAAGAAGAAAATGTTCTACATTTGATCATCGTAAAATTTACAAAGGCTTCTTGATATGAACTGTTGAACTGAATGATATGTGGATGAAGTGCCAATGAGACTTTTATATAAAAAAGAAAGAAAGGAAGGAAGGAAGGAAGGAAGGAAGGAAGGAAGGAAGGAAGGAAGGAAGGAAGGAAGGAAGGAAAGAAGGAAGGAGAGACAGGCAAGTTTCTACCAGTCTGGTATAGGCCCCTGAGAAATTCTGAAACATAAGCCATAAAGCTGACATGGGTTGTCTCTCAACTACTGAAACTGTAAACCATGGGGCAAAGCAGAATCAATCCAGTATAAGTACATAGGTAGAAGTCATTTCAAGGAAGTGTTCTTAAACCCAAAGTGATTAGCATAGGACTAGAAGAACAGAGAATCTAAAAATTGCATATAGATTATAAAATACCACCAACTGCCTTTCAGTTTTGTTATGCTCTAGTGTCTTCTATGCAGCTATGAGGCTGAACGCTATGCCACCAATATTTCAAATATTAAAAAACTCACCCACAATATACACGTTTTTGCATGCTTCCAGACTAAGACTAGGGAGAAAGATCGGGTGGTATGCTTTCAAAATTATCAAATGAAACCCCTAGTGATAACAGAATATTGTGTAAAACTTTTACTTGGGCATGGCATCAGGAGGGACCAATTGTGGGAGAAGGATATCATGCTTGGAAAGTGGAGGGCTAGCAAAGGCAAAGAAAATTCTCAATGAGATTGGGTGACCCAACAACTTCAATGAATTCAAACAAGCTAACAGTTATGAAGGCACTTCCTGGCCAGACCATGATTCTTTCTGTTATGCATGAAGGCATCGTGTGTGGCTTGACAACTACTTCTCAAAAGAACACAGATTCCAAAGTCAAAAATTTACAGCCATCGTTTTGATTATAACACATGGTGATACTACAGTGCAGTACAAGAATGGCACCACAGGGTTGACAAATATTTACACAAACAACCTTATCTTCCTACTGAAGAGCAGCTGCTCATTTGAGCTGACCTTGAGGTTAGCAGCCTAAATTTAACCACTGCAGGATTAGGACTGCTATTGTGATTTTTAGGTTCCATCTAGTCAGTTCTGAATTATAACAACCCAATACGCAATAGAACTAACCACTGCCTATTCCTGTGGCATCCTTAAAATTGTTCCTGTTTGAGCCCATCATTGTATCATTGATTTAATCCAACTCACTGAACACCTTCCTCTTTGTTGTTGCTTCTATACTTTATCAAGAATGATGTCCTAACCCAGGGACTTCTCTCTACCCACAACATGCCCTAAGTATGTAAGAGGACGTCTCAGCATCCTTCCCTCTAAAGAGCTTTCTGGCCATATTTTTCCCAAGACAGACCTGTTTATCTTTTGGGAAATCCATCTTACTTTCAGTATTCAAAGTAGCATCCTGCTTTTCAACACTCTAACAGGGATTTATGTAGCAGATTGCCCAATGAAACACATAATTTGATCTATTGACTGCTGCTTCCATGAGCATCGATTATGGATCCAAGAAAATCAAAATCCTTGGAATGTCCATCTTTCTCCATTTAGGATGATTTTACCTATTGATCCAGTTGTGAAGATTTACCTTGAGTTGTATCCATATTGAATGCTGCAATCCCTGAACTTCATCAGGAAGTGCTTCAAATGGCACTTGCTTTCGGCCAGCAAGGTTGTGGTGTCTGCATATTGCAGGTATTAATAAGGTTTCCTCCAATCCTGATGCTGCACTCTTCTTTGTATAATCCAGATTCTATAATTGTTTGCATAACATGCAGATTGATTAAGTATGGTGAGAGAATACAACCCCGACAGAAACTTTTCCAGATGTTAAAACCAAGCCATTGTGTTCTTCTGTTCATATAACTGCCTCTTCATCCATGTACAAGTTCTGCATGAACAATGAAGTGCTCTGTAATTCTTACTCTTTTCAATTATATCTATAGTTTGTTATTAGCTACACTGAAGAATGCCGTGGCATCGTCAATAAAACATAATTAAACATCTTTCTTGCATTTTATGTTTCCAGCCAATAACCATACGACATCAACAATTATATCCTTTGTTCCACATTCTCTTCTGAATCCTGCCTGAACCTCTGGCAGCTCCCTCTCAATGTATTGCTGCCACAGTTGTTGGATGTTCAGCAAAATGTTAATTGTATGTGATATTAATTATATGGTTTTATAATTCATGCCTTCTCTTGGGTCACTGTTTTATAGTGGGTACAAATACGGATCTCTTCCTGTCAGTTGGTCAAGTAGCTCACTTCCACATTTCCTGGTATCAATGAGTGAGTGCTTATAGTGTTGAACCATTTCAATTGGTTTTATATAAATTTCCTGAATCCTGTTTTTTGCTTAATTCTTTGAGAAAAGCTTGAACTTCTTCCTTTAATACCATCGGTTCTTGCTCCTATGCTACCTCCTGAAATGTGGAATGTTCACTAGGTCTTTTGGGTACAGTGAGGGGCTCTGTATATTCTTTAGATCTTCTTTTGATGCTTCATGCATCATTGAATATTCTGC
Organism: Tenrec ecaudatus; assembly: GCF_050624435.1. Taxonomy (NCBI): domain Eukaryota; kingdom Metazoa; phylum Chordata; class Mammalia; order Afrosoricida; family Tenrecidae; genus Tenrec; species Tenrec ecaudatus. Next base: position 241,567,791 of record NC_134531.1, read on the forward strand.
CCATAGAATCTTTGGAGATTGCAACCTGAGGCTGTGTTTCTTGAGTTCTGTCAGTATGAGATATGCTGTGTGCATGCTTCTTTTGTGGTTTTCTAACTCTAGGTCTTTGTACATTTCATTACATTATTTTACTTTGTCTTCTTGAGCTGCTTTTTGAAATTTTCTGTTCAGCTCTTAGACATCATCATTCCTTCCATTTGCCTTGGCTACTCAATGTTAAGAGCAAGTCTCAGAGTCTCCTGGGACATCTGCCTTCACCTTTTCTTTCATTTCTGTCTTTTTAAACAATCTTTTGTTCAGGTCTTCTGTTCTTAGTGCTTTATGCAGCAAATCTGTCCTTAAGATATTCTCAAAATTCAGGTGGGATAGACGGCAAGCTGGATTTTGGCTCTCAGAAACTTGGTTTACTTTTCTTCAGCTTCAATCCGAACTTACATATGAGCAATTGGTGATCTGCTCCACAGTCTGCTGATATTGAGCTTCTCCATCCCCTCCTACCACAGATGTAATCCATCTGAGTTCTTTGTATTCCACCTGAAGAAGTCCATGTGCAGTTTCCATTGGTGTAGTTGAAAACAATGTATTTGCCACGAACAAGTTACTGAGCTTGCCAAATTCCCCCATGTGATATCCAGCTTCTTTTCTATCACCAAGATCATAATTTCCAACTACTGTCCCTCCCCTTTATTTCAATCTTTTGTAGTTGTGTCACCAATAATTATCAATGCATCTTGTTTGCATGTATGATCACTTTCAGACTGAAGATGTTGGTAGAATTCCTCAATTTATTCATCATTGGCTTTTAAATTTAGTTCATAAATTTTAATAATAGTATTTACTGGATTTCCCAAGAGGTAGATAGATATTGATAACTCTTGAAATGTTATATTTGTCAATGAATGCAACGCCAGTCTTCTTAATTGTGTGACTTCCAGCATCACAGCAATGCGCAAGCCATTACAGAGAAGTGGTGGTGGTCTGGACTCTGAGATTATGCAATAAGTTTTTTAAATAACTGACTTGTCATAGTACTTAGTTATGAAATTCAAATCAAAATTTTAATTTGAGTATTTTAATGAGTTTATAGTGAACTTTAATTAAAAATCTGTTTTAAATCTTTAGCAGATGTGATGCAGTGACTCTGACTCTTCCAGCCACTGTCTTTTTAACTGCCACCAAACACATTTTTCCTGATATTTCTGGGTCAAATAGTATGGTAGGAAGACACTGGTGTAATTCTAAAATTCAGCTGTGAGAGTTAACAAGGTAAATTGTGATTGCCACCTGCTGGGTATAAAATAAACCTCCTTAAGAGCAGGCAATGGAGATATGACTACTAGGAAGAGAGAGGAAGTGGGAGTGCAGCACATTGTTTAGGTCCCAAGATCCCTACCTTGAACCTTCTTTACCCAGAGGAGCCACAGAGGAGCGGCAGCATCAGAATCAAGATCCAGAGCACGAGGTAGAGTAGTGCACTTCCCAGCACATGGAGCAAGCAAAGCTGAATGCTGGCTGGTTTGTGGAGTACCTCCAGGTACTTAATTGGGGAAGCTCAGTTTGTTAGCCTGTGGAGCTAGAGCTGAGTGCCTTTGGCGTGTCTGTTAGGCATTTATTGGCACTCCTACAAGAGATCTGCAAGATTGCTCAAGCAAGGTAGAGCCCAATGGTTCAAGATGAGAGGCCCAATAAATACCATGAGGGTGAGAGAGGCCCGCCTACAGGAACAGCTGGGAAAGACTGTCCTGTCTGAACAGTTATATCTGTAAACGGTTAACTTCCTAGCTATACTTAACAATTATAAATATTATCTGTGAGTCTGTGTGGCTGTTTCAATAAGCCCAGCTGAAAAGCAGGCATTGCTGTGGAAAGGTCAATGGGTTTCAGATGGTAAAGAAGGTTGGAGGGTAGGTCATGTCTCACTTCAGCCCCTTAGGAATCAGCCGTGGGCAGTTGATACTGATGAGGCCGTCCCCACTACTCCTGCATTGTGATGTCAGAGATTAGATTTGTCTCCCTGTCATTTTTTTATACTACCCAGAAGAGGCCTGGTGACAGAATTATCCCAAGTCAATTTCTTAGAGTTTATATTTATTCAAAGACTTCTAACAGTGAATGAAAATACTAAAGACAAAAAAATCCACTGTTTATGTTCAAATATTTTTTTCTTTAGAACCCACGTGAAAAGCATTTACACGTATTAGCACATTTGCTTCTGTATGCTGTGCTAAACCAGTTCAGTCTATTCAGGTATGTTTTCCTGAACGTGGATTATAATTTACTGACAATGTGAAATTCTGAACTAGTTGAATGAAAATATGTTTCAACATTTTGTTGTTAGTTTTTGTTAGGTGTCATCAAGTCTCTTCCAACTCTTAACAACCATACGTATGATAGAATGAAGTCCCACGTGCCCTGCATGAGCCACAAAACTGTTACGTTTGAGCCTATTGGTGCAGCCACTGTTTCCATCTATCCCGCGGGGTACCTTCCTCTTTTACCACTCCCTCTCCACTTTACTAAGTGTGATGTCCTTTGCCAGGGACTGGTCTCTCTCGATAACATGTCCAAAGTATGTAAGACGGAGTCACGCCATCATTGCCTCTGCCGACCATTCTGACTGTACTTCTTCTGAGACACATGTCTGTTGTTTTGACAGTCCATGCTACTTTACTAATGTTACATCAAAGGACTGAAGTTAACCGGCTACCTATACAATAAAAATAAAACAAGCAAATTATGAAAATTTGCAGAGAAGAAAGAAATAGGCTGCAAAGGAAGAAAGATACCAACTTAAAGCAATGCTGGGTAGTTTTTTTTGTTGTTGTTGTTGTTGGATGAGAATTTTAGACAATTCCATAATCTCTTTCAGTCTCAGTTCATTCAATAGCAAAATGGGTTGATGCTGTCTGTCTTGGGAGGTTGTGGAGCGTATTTACATCGCCATGCATTGCCAATGCCCTTAGTGTTGCACTTCATACAAAATGCAATCGATAGAGAGTCTTCTCTTGTCAATGGTATTTATATCATTAGTATATCTCTTAGGACTTTATTTCTAATGTTCTTACAGGTTTTATAATACAAGCTTCCCTTCACTTATAATATTTTGATCATATTTGAGTTGTAATATATATAAATATATTATAATATATTTTAATTATCTATTTTTCATCCTTTCACAGTTATTTTAATGAGTGTCCTAAACATTATGTTAGGTACTTTGGGGTTCAGCAGAGACAAAAATTTACTTTGGGGACAGATGTTGTTTTGATAAACTGTAAAGGAGTGGTTCAGTGAACAAAGATTTACAGCTGTAGGCTTGCTCTAATTATATTATGTGGCAGATGAAATTGAAATTAGTGAGAAATGCATTGTTCCTGAAATAATTACAAAGATGGAGATGAAAAACACAGCAGCTACTATACAGAATGGCAAAATTTTACAAACTCTTCAGGTGAAAAGAGCTTGGAAAAGAATAAACAGCAATGATAATAATTGATTGTGGATCGATATACTCTTTTTCATACAAAGTAGATATGTCTATATAGTTTATTCACAGATGTTTGCACAGTAAGAGTTGACTGACGCTGGATTCCTATTTGGAAATTAATGCTCTCTATGCACAGTTCCCAGTACCTCTAATGGACACAACCCTATTTATCTTAATTGAACTTGTCTCTTGGTTCTCTCCCCCAAACAGATTTCCCCCATTGTGCATGTGAGATTTTATCCATTTCACCCGACCACTGACTCTGAACATAATTGATTTTTTTCTAATCCTTTAAGCCTTCATAACCTGCCCTTATTTTTTTCTTTCTTTAATGAATGTTACATCTATTTATCTCCTTTTGCCTTCTTTCTGTTACCTGTCACCACACCATAATAACCTTTTAACCATCTTCCTAATTGTTCTCTCTGCCCCTCATCTCTCTTATTCTGTCTCACCTTCCTGCTCTTCTAATGGATGTTTTCCGAAACTTCTGAATTTAACACGTCTCTATTTTAAGAATCTTTTTGCATTAAATTGCCAATAAAGTTCAATCTATTTAGCCTTGCCCTAACAACAACCACAGTTTGTTTCAAGCACACTGTTCATGCAGTACATCTTCACTTGTTTAAGCAACTACTGATTTTACATGAGTGCAAGAATAACTCGAGAAGTCGGCCCCAAAAGACTTCAAAATATTTAAACAAAACTTTAAACCCAAGAAACTGTAGTCTCTAGCATAAAAGATGTAACTTGTTGCTAGGTGCCATTAAATCAGTTCCAACTTATAAGAAAACACTGCCCGGCCCTGTACCATCCTCAGAGTCAATGCTAGGTTTGATCTCATAGTTGTCACACCATTCCATTGAGGATCTGTCTCTATCTCAGAATTCCTCTATTTTATCAAACATGATGTCTTTTTTCAGTCACTGGCTCTTCCCCATGACACGACTGACCCAAAGTAAGCAAGAGGAAGTTTTGCCATCTTCTTTCCTAAGTATTTCTGCTGTGCTTGATCCAAAATAGTTTTAGTAGTAGTAGCCCATGGTGTAGTCAATATTATTCACCAAGACCACTACAATTTTTCTTTGGTCTTCCTAGATTCATATATCCTATGGGAAAATCGTCACTTTAAGGACTAAGGTAGGCCTGAGTGAAGCATGGCATTTTCAATGGCCTCATCTACATGTGAAAGTTAGACATTGAAAAAAGAAGACCAAAGGAGAATCAATTCATTTGAATTATAGTGTTGGTGAAGAATATTGACAGTACCATGACTTTCCAAAAGAATGAAGATCTGTCTTGGAAGGAGTACAACCAGAACGTTCCGTAGAGACAAGGTTGGAGAGATTCCAAGGATGGAGAGAGATTTCTCAAAATGTATAAAGAAGAATGAGAAAGATGATAATTACAGTTATCTGCATTTAACAGATTAACTGAGGAGGAAACTAAATGTCTTATCACACAAATCACACAACATAAAGCAAATCCAGAACTTGAGCACAAGCTAACTGGATGCAGTCTCAATACTGAGTCACAATGATCAAGTATCTAAGGATCTGCCAAAATGTCCTTACACACAGACATCTGCCGCGATACTAAAATTCTCAGGTATTTTCAATGCAATTTGAGTTTTTCTTCTTTTCTCCTTTTTTTTAAACAGGGAAGAGTGTGAACACAGTCCCCCACTACCACAAATTCTGTAGTCGAGTTTCCCACATTTGGGGAAATCGCAGGGGTCAGCACATCCGGAGTGCATGGATAAGCCTCGCCCTAGGAAAGCCACCTTCATGATCATGGTGTCTCCCCTGCCAGGTAAGTATTCAATTTAGTTTGATTTGTAAAAATGAAAAACACACTCTAGCCCTCAGGAATACAATTGTGGCATAAATTGGAGGACAATTATATCACCAATCACACCTAACAAGTAAGCTCTGCCAGGTTAGGACACAAGCATATTTCTTCCTTAATTCGCTTAAGTGGAACCCGTCTGGTCCAGTCCTATCTGATTAGAAAAAGCCATTTCAACTTTTTTTTTGCACAATCATACATTCATCCATCAGTTATCTTCAAAAGCTCTATCATTAAAAATTTTATTATTTTTTAAATTGACAAGTTTAGAAAATCTTATAAACTTGGCCTTAAATATAAAGGATAATGGCTAAGAGTAACTGATTCCAAATCCAAGGTGGTCTTTTAGGAATTTTAGAATTATTGATGCCATAAAAATATCGTTTAATTAAAATGATAGCATTAAGATTCAAGGAAAACTAATAAATCTTGAATTTAATTCTTGGAATAGCACTTTATTAAAATATATCGTACTACAATAAGTAATTCTTTTGTGTCACTTGTACAGTTTTAGTATCCTTTCTATAACCAAGGATGTTTTTAAAATTTTGTTTTCCTTATTAAATTGTGTAATTAAAATAAATGATACATATTTATTCAGAAAGGCATATTATACATACCTTGTATTCATGTATGAAACAAAAATTCTTGGGAGTATTACTGATAGGTATTTATATATTTCTAAATCAAGGTATTAAAATACTTAATTTCTTTTACATTTCAATATCATAAGATATATATGCTAGTATTATATGTTTTCATACCTATTCTGCACAGTGTATGTACCCCACAAAGGCCATCAAGTCAATTTTGATAATAACAACACTATATAAGTTTTACAGGATTCTAAATGTAGATAGGTGAAAATAAACTCAACTTTCCCACAGAGACACTGATGGATTTCAACTGTGGACCTGATAGTTGGGAGTTAAGGTTCATCATTAGTGGTCCTTATGAAATACAGAATTATAATAATCATTGAGAACATTGTTAAAAACAATTGCCATAAATTTCATCACAATTCATTATGTAGAAAGCCCTAAAGACTCTACAGAAAACTTCTGGAATTGAACAAAAATGGCTATATGGAAGGTTATAAAATCAGCAAGCCAAAATGAATAAGATTCCTTTATAGTAAGAAACAGAACTCTGAAAAGGAAATTAAGAAAACCATACCATTTACAATAGCCATCTAAAAGAAGAAATGCATAGAAATAAATCTTACCAGATATTATAAAGGCCTTATAAAAAGAAAATATTACTACAATAAATTAAAAGAAACCAACATACATGGAAGAATGTACCATGAATATTGTGAAAATATCAATACTACTCAAAGCAATCCATAAGTAAAATGCAATTCCAATCCAGATTCTAATATTTTTCTTTAAAGAAATGGAAAATCTCATCATCGACTTTATTGGAAAAGGAAAAATAACACAGGATAAGTAAAGAATTACTGGGAAAAAGGAAAAAGCTGTGGCAGTGGGAAGCAATTAGTTCATTCATCTTGTCAAGGTCTTCTCCTCTGTTCCTCTGCTTTACCAAACACAATAGAAAGCAATTATTACAGACAATTTCTGAAGATAATTCTAGATGAGGATATTAGAATTATAACCTAACGAGAAAGGCTTATAATGGACGCAAAATGGATGGAATCATGGGGGAGGAAGAGGCAATACAAACCTAGTTGGAGGCCTGACAATCCCTGGAAGTTCTCCGCAGAAACCACCAGGGACGGGCCACGGGTGGAACAGCCTGCGCTTCCTGGCAGCATAGAGATCTGTAGACACCAGCTTCTCCTCCTTTTACTTAACTGGGGTTTAATACTTATATTGTATCATTCTCTAGTTCAAACGCGTCAAGCAGAATTGCAACATTGCTGACACAATCAGTTTCCAAGTATTCTTTCTCCCCACGGATTCCCTGATTTCATCTCCCTTTCAACCCACCACCAGCACTGTATCCTCCTCGGGCTGTCTTTATAAATTCATCCATCCTGGGTAGCATGTACCGAAAAATGGAAAAATATACAACAGAACTTCAAGAGGGTGACTGACCCCAATGACCTAACAACTCGGTGATACACCCTAATATGCACAAACAAAAACAAGATGAAGTAATAGAAACCAAACATGCGGAGGATTTTGGAAAACAGAACAGGTTCAGCATCCATCCTGGGGAATTGGGGAGATCTGCTGACTGTTTACGTCCGATTTATGCACAAGTTTCTAAAGTGACAGAGCAGCAACATCTGCCCACAGATTCCCCTTTGTCTTCAGCTATTGGCAGGAGCCCGAAGCGCGCTGCTCCCAACCAACCGATATAACCGATTTTTCTCGGGTCCCTGAGCTAACACAGCTGACTGACCAAGCCTCTGAAAATAAAACTTTCAGGGGAAGCTTAGAGCAGACATAAACACAAAACAAATCTGGCTTTTTGCACAAGTCGGGACCTCCACTTCAACCCGACTGAGCTGATACTCTCCCCTACCCCCCTCCAGGTACCTGGAGTAGCAAAATCTATGGAGCCAGGAAGAGAGCTCTGCGGGACACCTTGGGGTAGACATAAACAGCAAACAAGTCAAATTTTCCATGGGAACCAAAGGAACCCCAATTCCTGGGAGGATAGCCGCTGGCAGGCAACATGGGGCAGCCAAAGCAATAGGCAAGCTCTGGTTCCTTGAGGCTCCCCTTCCCCAGAGCATCCACCTCCACCCCCATTGCCCTCCACCTCTGTCCCACCCCACTCCTCACCTACTCATCCCTACCACCTCCAACTCCAACCCACCCCTACCCCAAACCCCATTCCCCCATCCTAAGCCCCACACAGTCCCTCCCCAGCTCCTCCCCCCATCTCCTCCCACATCACTGATGGCTACCTCCCCTCAGACCTGATCCACATGAGATCTATTCCTATAAGACAACCTGAATCTGAAAGGATATGACTTTTGGTTCTAGCAGACATCAAAAACAAATCCCCCAGCCAAAATTCAACCCCACCCTGTCATCGTAAAACGCACAAGGATAAAACAACTCACTATCAGACACTGTTGCCAAGAGCTCAAAAGTTCTCTGCCTCCCACAGGCCTGATGTCCTCCAGAACAAGATGGAGACCCCAGCTCTTATTTGTTGCTTTCTTTGTGTGGTAGTGGTCTTTCCTTCCTATATCATCTTTTTCTATTAAATAACAAAACGAAAGCCTCAAGCATTATTCTTAATACTTAGTTCAAATCAGTATTTCCCCATCGATTGGTTTAGATTAAAAGGAAACAATTTAATTTGTACCTCATTGCATCTTTAGAGCAACACCCTTATTTCTCAGTTAGCATCTCATCTAGAGCATGCTAGACCATCTCAATTCAGAGCTACAGCCTTCCCCTTAGGACCCTCATCCTATATTTCCTCCACTCAAGCCAGCATCAAGAGCAACTACATGGCCCTGACACCCACCCCCTGTCTTTCTGTGCAGCCCCTGCCTCTTGGAAGGTGTAATCCCTATCCCTATCCCATTCACAGCCAGCCAGCCCAAGACCACCTGGAGACGTTTCTCCATATCCTGCCAGCCCACTCAACCCTCTCACCGCCAGGATACCAAGAACATGAATATATCCCACCCACCCCTCCTCCCTGACCCACAAACACTGAATATAATTGCTCAATATAATTGCCCCTTTTCTTTAGCTCCAAGCATAGGTCCATAATCCACCCATAGGCCCACCCATTCTGCAGGAAGCACAAATCTCTTTCCATCAGAGACAAAACTCCCTGGCAAAAGTCAGAGCCCAGACAAACATATAGCAGGAGCTCTTCTGCTTCCTAATTTAGTAGTATTCTTTCTATTTGTTTTATTAATATTTTTATCTCTTGTTCTTTCCCTCCCTTAATTTTAAAATGTAAATGTTTACTCGTTAGGTTTTACATCTTTTTTCTTCTCTTCAATTATTCTCTCATTTTCTTAAAGCAAAAGCTGCATTTGCTTCTACAATTTGTTTCTCTCTTTGTTCAATCACTATCCATCTTTCCTTCATCCTAGAAAAGTAAGGAACATGTTTTGCCTATTTTCCTTTCTTGTAATCCACTAATTAACACTACCTGATCCCCATCACTTTTCCCCCTTTTTCTTTTCTTTCCACTTCCTTTAATATTTTCCTTACAGTCCTGTGAGCTCTTCCCTAGCACCTATTCCAACACTCTTCTACCAATAATTCATCTAATGTGTCTGCCACCCCTTTAATACCCAACATTGGTCATTACCCCCACATAACCCCATCTCTCTACCACCCCTACTAGCTACACCAAGATGCCAAGGGAACAACAGAAAATATCAGTACACACACACACACCCACACACTAAAAGAGAAACAGATACAAATAAATGAACAATGCTCAGACCTAAAATAGATGCATGTGATCGAACAGGTTATAAAATTAGCAGAAAAAGAATTTAGGGGAATGATGATTGTACTATTACAGATGATGAATGAGTCTGAGGCAAAGGGCAGTAGGGGTGGGAAAGAATCAAAACGCTAGAAACCTCACTACACACCGTACAAGGAAACTTCAAGCAGAAACTCAACGGCCGAGCAGTATAATAACTGAATTATATAATACTATAAATGAACAGAGAAATAGAATTGAAGAGATGGAAATCTAAACTGATGAGCTTGAAGATAAATCTTTAGTTTCCAATCTAAAAGAACAATCAACAACAACAAAAAAACAAAGGAGCTGGAAAAATTTTTAAGAACAATGTGCGACTCAAGAGGATCAACCTATGTCCAAATGCTCCCAAGTAGAATAACATATAACAAAACTATGGTATATACACACAATTGATTACTGTGCACACCCCAAAACACCCATGAAAGCAGGAAACACGGCATGACATCAAGGACCATTATTCTGAGTAAAGTAAGTCAGTCATAAAAGGCCAATATTGTGTGACCCCACAACTATAAGGAAAAACACCAAGTAAATACATTATACAGACCATCTCCCAAAAGGATAGTCTTCATGCTGTCCATGAACTATACTTCATTCTGCTTATATGCACCTCTTATGAACTACCTTACAAATAGAGACCTCATATCAGCTGGAGTAATCTCTTCAAGAAGTAAGGAAAGGTAAAAGAATATCCACTTGATGCCTGAGATAGTTGATTGTGCCAACCTAGCCAATAAGCACCTGTGGGGTTAATTGAAGGGTGGAGAGATAAATGGGTCAGTGAGCCTCACCTTTCTAGTTCTCCGGTCTCTTGCTTTGTGATGGTCAGACCAGGGTGTTGCCTTAGCCAGTTCCCTGCTTCAGCTGGCAAGGCTCATTTCCTGCAAGACATCCCTGAAAAGAAACTGCATGGACCTACGCCATGCAGCCCTAGGTCCTGGAGCAGCCGTGTGGAGACCCCTGCCAGCACCGAGATGCTTACATGTTCACTGACTCAGCTTTCCTTCTGCAGTCGGCATCATTGTGTGTGTTTTGTGAGACGAAGGAGGACTTTATGGATTGATGTCGAACATATGGGTTAATGTTGGACTTGTGAGCTTGGGCAGCACTGGGTTGGGATATTTTCTTGATGTGCACTTTTATGTGTTATATAGAACTCTCTCTTATACATATGAGTTTCTGTGGATTTGTTTCTGTAATGTACCCAAATCAACACAATGTCATACAGCATTGAAATAAAGTAGCCAAATCAACATGCATGCCACAAGGAATGAGAAGGGAATAGTATTGAAAAGTCAAGTCAAGATCAAGATTGGGGAGTATCTCGATTTCAAAAGATCTTTCGGCGAGTAAATGGGGAGGAGCAACCTCATATCCAGAAGAGATGATCGGCAATAATTATAGAGAACCCAAGGAGTGCATAAGCTAGACACTATGTTGCTGGTTAGAAACTTTTGAATTTATTTCTGCTTAACCCTTGGTGAACCACACTATGTGCTATGTAGTACAGTGACCTTAAGCTCTGTCCTTTTGGAGAATATGGCTTTCCTCATAGGTATAATGGAAGGACTTGAAGTGGAATCCCCACTGAATGAACTGGGGTCTGCCCCAGAATTACCTGAAGCCCTTGAAGTTAAGACTGAAATTCTCTGGTGCGCGAAGAAACATATGTCAGCCAAACAAATGTGGAATTAGCTGTCTTTGGACCTTGATTAGAATCCCTAGATTTGCTGGTGTCCAATGAAAACACAATATATTTACTATTTTAATGCCCTCCTTGATACATATTAATCTGATAGGCAAGAATCTGCCTATGCAAATGAATGTTACTGGAAAAAATCTCCTAACAATAGCCTCTATGGCCAATGTAAACAAAACTCTATCATTTAAGAATTCAATCTTTACTAACCAACTCCTAGAACGCAGTTCATATCTGGGCTGTCCTTAGTACATACACTCCTTTTCTGACAGTATGTTCAATTCTATGTCACTGGATAAAGTAAATAACACAACAATGAAACTGCCTGGTGACCCAGGGGGATAATTAATAATTTTATTTTTCATAAAATTACAATGAGAACTCAAAAAGGAGTCAGAGCTGTACATAATTTGTGGACAAGTGAATGGATTCTCCGCTTCCACTCAATTTTATCTTCCATCCAAGAACATTCCGTTCTTCTGACTTGACTGCTGCTCCGTGCACCCTTTCAGGAGGAGACCACTGATGACATGAAGGTTAAAACAAAGTGTAGTGGAGAGTCCGGGAAGATGGCCGACAGGGACACCTGCATACTCTGAGAGCTCCTCCAAACAAAGTGGGCTTGGCGACCAGGTAGCTGAATAGTAGGAGTCTGGTGAGTGAAATATCCCCCTGGGACAGCGCCCCAGTCCCACCCCACGTATTTGTCCTGAGCAGGGGTCTAGGTGAAAGAGGACCGGACTCGTGGGACATCTCTGGTCACTAAGCTGCCGTGAGCTCACTGGCAACCTGCCTAGGCTCCATACCCAAACCGGACCCCAGCCCAGAGTCGCTTGCCTGCCCTGCCCAGACAGGATCAGCAGGTCACGCGCCCCTACACCAATGGCCCACTCGCGGATCCCCACTGGGAGAGAAGCTTTCCTCTCCCACGGTTCCCCTCTCCCCGCAGGGCAGCGATCTGCCCTCAGGCCTGTGTCCCTCCCTCCATTCATCCAAGCTCCCGGGGCGGACCCGCGGGTTGTCTGGCGACTCCCACGGGGGACCATCCACCCGCACTGCTGCCGCGGACCTCTCCACCTGCCCTGTGCCGGCCTCTCACCCCCGCCCGCCCCCGCCCGCCCCTGGCAGACTAGCACCAGCTCCAATCCTGGCGGGGACCCTGCGCTGAGCACTTCCCGCCGACGGGAGGCATAGCCCAACCCGCGCCTGTCCAGGACCCTGAGCTTCCGCGGAGCGCCGCGGCCCGCACTGCTGAGTCTGCCCGCCAAGGGCCCCTCCCTGCACAAGGCACAAGAGTAGGTGCCCTCCCCAGGGTGCTGCGGAGACCCCGGCGGCCGCGACTCTGAGCCTGAGCAGAGGACGGGAGCCATTGCCTCCTGTGGTTTCGCGCCAAGCCTTCTTTGCCGGCGCCATTACCCCCTACAGTTTCGCGCCAAGCCACTACTGTCCACGGGGTTCTGAGCTCAGAGCGGGACGGAGGGCAAACACCATTGTTCCCTGCAGTGTCACGCCGCTGTCTGCGCAGCTGTTCGAGGGGCCTCCCCGCGCCTGCTCACAGCCCGGGCAGATCAAACATTCCACCTGCAGCGGAGCCTGGGACTCGGCTTTGCAGTCCCTGAGGAGCCGTCGGTGAGCTCCAGCCAGCTCTCACTACCTGGGGGCCCTGTGGGGACCCCAGTGCCAGCCCTAAGCCTGCCGCAGCCCGCCCCAACCACCCCAGGAGACGGCATGGTGGCCTGAGCCTCCCCACAGTACCCTTAGCTGCCCTAGCACTTCCCAGCTAGAGCCCGAGGACCTCCAGTGGGGAGCAGCTGGACCTGGGAGGGCTTGCTGAGCTGAAGAGCATTCCCAACAACACATAGAACAGCACAACATCTTGGGACAATACGAACTCAGCCACTTCTGCACTCTATTAGGCCACAAGCGCTTAGAGGGAAAGGGGGAAATTTTCAGACATTCACATCTACACATCCTCCATCTAGCATAGGTTTTTTTCTGTTTTTTTTTTAGTGTGTTTTTTTTTGTTGGTTTTTTTCTCTTTCTTTTTGATTTTTGGCCTTTTGGGTGTTTTTTGTTTGTTTTGTTTTTTGTTCCTTCTTCCCTTTCTTTTACTTTCTGTGCTGTATTCTCTCTCCTTCCTTCCTACATTTTCATTAATACTTGTACTTCTCTTCTGCCCCTTTTCTATAGATTCTCCTTCTCTCTCTTTTCTTTCTTCTCCTTCCACATCTACTAGTATCACAGCTTGTCCCTCTTCTATTATAGATTCTCTTCTCTCTCCCCCCAATTTTTTCTTCCTCTGCCCAATATTATGTTAAAAACTATTTTTATATCATTAACCTTTTAAATCCTTTTTATTACTAACCCCCCTCCTCATAAAGGGGGCTGCTAAGGGTACCTTGTCACACCTAGTCAAAGCAGCCTGAGGGCACTCACTTAGGCCCCAGCCCCCACTCCAGCTGCTGAAACATCTCGGCACTGCGGGCCACCAACCGACAGGGAACTCGGTCTACACAGCCCTCTGACCAACCCTTACAGTAGGTCATAGGCAATCGCCTGAAAGAATCCTTAACAACAACATAGATAAGGTTACTCCTGTCTCCCAGAAGCATGGGGCCTATGAAAGGATCAAGGAAAAATCAACAAACCACATCACTCCCAACAAAAAAATCAGAGAAACGAGGCACTTTAACAGACCTAACGTCACTCATAGAAGAAAGAGATATAGATCAGCCACAAAAGGAAATCTTCAGAACTCTGTTTGCAGTAATAAAGGAGCTAAGAGAAGCAAACCAAAATAAGGATGCAACGATAGAGGGGATGAAATGCACAATAGAGGGGATGAAGTCCACAATAGAGGGGATGAATACTATCCACCAAAAGGAACTGCAGAAACTAACAGAGGAGGTAGCAGAGGCCACACAAAAGGTCACAGAAGCTATATCTAGGCTTGAGGAGGCTGAGAACCTTATCAGTGAACTGGAGGACGCTCAAACCAAACGAAGCAAGCGAGAAAAACAATCAGATAGGAAAATTAAAGAAACAGAAGACAGCCTGAGATCAATGACAGATGCTATGAAGAGGAATAATATTCGAATAATCAGTCTACCGGAACACAACATAACACACAAATCGACCGCCAAGATAGCAAAGGAATTCCTGGAAGAAAATTTCCCCAACCTAACAAAGGAGAATCCGACTCTCATACAAGAAGCAGAGAGGACGCCGGCTAAGCTAAACACCAAGAAGAACACGCCAAGACATATAATTGTAAAATTATCCAACTTAGAGGAAAAAGAGAAAATTTTACAAGCATCAAGAGAAAGGAAGACAGTCACATACAAAGGAGCGCAGGTAAGAATATGCTCAGACTTATCAGCAGAAGCCATGAAGAGGAGGAGAGAATGGAGCAACATCTTCCAAAAAGTGAAAGATAAAAATGCCTCCCCCAGAATCCTATACCCTGCCAAGTTATCCATTAAGATAGAGGGTAAGATAAGGGTCTTCCAGGACAAGGAAGAACTCAAAAAATATACTGCAAGTCACCCGACCCTGCAGAACATACTGGCTGACTCACTATGGCCAGAAGATCAAGCTCCAAATAGAACCAACAGGAGACCACCATATAGCCCATCTCCATCTAGAAGCCAACATGCCAGCAACACCTACCAGGACAACACGGTCTCAGATGGAAAAGAGGACAGGATAGAAACTCTCAACTCAAACACAGTACACTGATATGAAGGAAGATAGGCAAAGACCCAAAACACAAAACAGAATATGTCAACCATGAAGCCAGAGATAGTAATAATCACTCTGAATACAAATGGGCTCAATTCATACGTTAAAAGAAAGAGGCTGGAGGATTGGATTAGAAAACATAACCCATCAATCTGCTGCCTGCAAGAGACACACCTTAAGCGAGCAGACAAGCATATGCTGAGAATAAAGGGCTGGCAGAAAATTTACCAAGCAAATGGTAACTCCAAGAAGGCAGGAGTGGCTAACTTAATCTCCAACAAAATGGATTTCAAGATCCAAAACATAAAAAGAGACAAAGAGGGACACTACATAATGCTCAAAGGCTCAGTAAACCAGGAAGCACTTAGCATACAGAATATTTACACACCTAATAATGGCGCGGCAAACTTCGTCAAACAAACTATTAAAAAAAATGACAGAAGAAATCATGGAAACAACAATAATAGTGGGGGACTTCAACACTCCACTATCAGAGAAAGACAGGTCACAGGGAAAGAAGCTCAGCAAAGAGGCCAGAGAGCTAAACAATGTAATTAGGCAACAGGGCCTGATAGACATCTATAGAGCCTTTCATCCAAAAGCAAACGGTTTCACATTCTTCTCCAATCCACACGGATCTTTCTCAAGAATAGATCACATGCTGGGGCACAAGGCCAGCCTGAGTAAATTCAAACACATAGATATTATCCAGACGTCTTTCTCAGACCACCATGCCATAAAGCTGGAGATTAATAGGAGGGCACCCAGAAAAGCAAGGGCCACCAATTGGAGAATAAACAACGATCTCCTGCGACATGAATGGGTTAAGGTCCAGATCAGAGAGGATATCAGGAAGTTTCTAGAAACTAATGAGAACGAGCATACAACATATCAAAACTTATGGGACACTGCAAAGGCAGTTATCAGAGGTAGCTTGATATCACTGAATGCTTATATGAAAAAAGAAGAAAGGCGTATGACAGATATGTTAACACAAAACCTCCAACAACTAGAACAGAGTCAACAGAACTACCCCTCCAATAGCAAGAGAAAAGAAATAATAAAAATCAGGGCGGAGTTAAACCAGTGGGAAGGCAAAAGAACAATGCAAAGGATTAACGCAACTAGAAGCTGGTTTTATGAATGAATTAATAAAATTGAAACTCCCCAAAAAGCTTACCAAAGATAGAAAGGAGAAAACATCAATAGCCAGGATGAGGGATGAATCGGGGGCAATAACAACAGACCCCAATGAGATAAAAAGGATAATCACAAAGTACTATGAAGGTTTGTATTCTAATGAATTCAGAAACCTGGAAGACATGGATAAATATTTAGAAAAACAATCTATCCCTAGATTATCTGAGACAGAGATCAAGAACCTCAACAAACCCATAGCGAAGGAAGAAATAGAGAGTGTCATCAAAAACCTACCAAGGAAAAAGGCCCTAGGGCCAGATGGCTACACAGCAGAATTTTACCAAACATTCAGGGAAGAGCTGACACCGATCCTCCACAAAGTATTCCATAACATAGAAAAGAACGGCAAGCTCCCAAACTCATTTTACGAAGCCAGCATTACTTTGATACCCAAACAGGGAAAAGACCCCACAGGTGTAGAGAATTATAGACCAATATCTCTAATGAACATAGATGCAAAAATCCTTAACAAAATATTGGCCAATAGAATACAAAGGAACATCAAACATTTCATTCACCACGACCAAGTAGGATTCATCCCAGCGATGCAGGGATGGTTTAACATCCGAAAATCCATCAATATCATACACCACATCGAGAAGAAAAAGGATAAAAACCATATGATAATATCCATAGATGCAGAAAAAGCATTTGACAACATCCAGCATCCATTCCTAATCAAAACACTCATGAAGATAGGATTGGAAGGTAAGTTCCTCAAGCTCATACAAGCTATCTATGAAAGACCAACAGCCAACATCATAGTCGATGGAGAAAAGACAAGAACAATACCACTGAAAAAGGGTACAAGACAAGGATGCCCCCTGTCCCCTCTTCTATTCAATATCGTTTTGGAGGTTCTGGCTAACAACATAAGACAGCGGAAGGACATCAAAGGGATCCAGTTGGGAGAGGAGGAGGTGAAACTATCGTTATTTGCAGATGACATGATCCTATACATTGAAGACCCCCAAAACTCCACAGTTGGAATACTTACAGCAATAGAGGAATACGGAAGAGTAGCAGGATACAAGATCAATAAACAGAAGTCGGTAGGGTTTCTATACACATCGGACAGGGCCATGGAAGAGGCGATTAAGAGGCAAGTACCCTTCACAGTAGCCAAGAACAAACTGAAAATACCTAGGAATATACTTAACAAAAAATACTAAAGACCTTTATAAGCATAATTATAAAACCCTATTACAGGAAACCAAAAGTGACCTTCACAAATGGATGACCCTCCCCTGCTCATGGTTAGGTAGGCTGAACATAGTAAAGATGACAGTTCTTCCTAAAGCACTCTACAAGTTCAATGCTATACCAATCCAATTACCATCAACCTTCTTCAAAGAATTGGAAAAACTGACCACCAACTTCATATGGAGAGGGAAGAAACCCAGAATTAGCAGAGAACTCCTCAAGAAGAAGGACACAATTGGAAGACTCGCCCTACCTGATTTTAATGCCTACTACACAGCTACAGTGGTCAAAAGAGCATGGTACTGGCACAATGATAGACACTCAGACCAGTGGAAAAGAATAGAAAGCCCAGGAGTAAAATCATCAGTATATAGACAACTGATCTTCGACAAGGGTCCCAAAAATGTCAAGTGGGAAGCAGATGCCCTCTTTAATAAGTGGTGCTGGAAACAATGGATATCCACATGTAGAAAGTTGAAACAAGACATTTACCTCACCCCATGCACAAGAATACACTCAAGGTGGATCACAGATCTAGAAGTCAAACCCCAAACCATCAGGACCATTAAGGAGGGAATCGGGACTAATCTCAGAGCAATGGCCCAGGGAGCACATGAATCACTGCAACAGGGAAGGGAACACACACAGGTGATCTGGAAATCGACAAATGGTATCTAATAAGAATAAAACACCTGTGCACCTCGAAAGACTTTGCCAAGAGGGTGACAAGGCAACCCAGAGAATGGGAGAAGATTTGTAGTAATGACACATCAGACAAAGGGCTCATTACTAAAATCTACAACACCATAGTGATCTGCAAAAAGAGGAAAACAGTTAACCACCTAAGGAAGTGGGCAAAAGAAATGAGAAGAACATTCACTAGAGAGGAGATCAATATGGCCAATAAACATATGAGAAAGTGCTCAAAATCCCTTGCCATAAGAGAAATGCAAATCAAAACAACCATGAGATACCACTTAACACCCCTGAGGCTAGCCCAGATCAGTAAATCAGAGAGCAACAAGTATTGGAGGGGCTGTGGTGAAGTAGGAACCCTCCTCTACTGCTGGTGGTCGTGCAGATTTGTACAGCCACTGTGGAAAGCAATCTGGCGATACCTAAAGAAAATGGAAATTGATCTACCTTATGACCCAGCCATCCCTCTAATGGGCATATACCCGGTTGAAGCAGCAAATAAAAAACAACCAGTCATATGCGCTCCAATGTTTATTGTGGCACAATTCACAATAGCAAATACTTGGAAACAGCCTAAGTTTCCATCGATAGACGAGTGGATTAGCAAACTTTGGCACATACACACAATGGAGTATTATGCAGCACTGAAAAGCACCGAAGAGCACATGAAACACGTTATTTCATGGGAAGAGCTGGAAGGAATGATGTTAAGCGAGGTACGCCAGACCCAAAGGGACAGGTTCAACATGAGTCCCCTGAGGTAATTACAATCAGCATGACAGAAATAGAAGAATAAACATCCATCCCACAATAAACGGGAGGAAGCATAGATAGTTGGAGGGAGGACAGGCCACACCTAGGGAGGTACATGAGAGCCCAGCATAAAGAAGGAGTAGTGGGGTAGGGAGAGGGAGAACCGGGAGGGGGAGAATCCGAATGGATGGTATGGGGGGGGGCAGGGTACTAACCCACCCGGGGGAGAGTATCGGTTGTGTCCCCACAGATCTGGAACAATTATACGGACTCCAACACGACACACCAAACAAGGAGGGCAACGCAAAGTACAGAGGTCTACACAAAGAGGCTGGACGACAAGCTGGCCCAAACCAGAATTAGGCCGACCCCCACACTCGAAGGGAATACCACAGAAAACAAAAATAGATCGTCTGGAGTGGGAAAGGAACTGATCCACCACACCACATTCAGAAGGAAGTTGAAACAAAAGAAGGAGAAAGGACGTAGTGTAGTACACCTGGGTCCACCAAGCCCAAAGTCGATAGACCAGCTAGCAGGGCCCATCATACAGAGAAGACCATTCAGCTGACAACACTACGAGATACGACATCCTGCACCAACACATGGCCCTACACGGGACAGCACCTGAGACACAATGGGGGATGGGCGACTGAGCTGACCCCGCCACACTGAGGCAAACACTGGGGGCGTGCAATAGAGCAGCGGAGGAAACAGAGCAAAGGGAGCCCGAGGGAGTATAAAGGATGGTCTTCCAGGCCAGGACGTGGCGCCTCACAAGCTACACCTAGAAAACACTCCTAAAGGCCAAAGAAAGGACCTTGAACTACTAGCAATTTTTCTTTTAATATTTGCTATCTTTTTGTTTAGTCTTTTTTAATTTGTTTTGTTTTTTACCTTGTAAATTTTGTATGTTAGTGACTTTTCTGCTTATCAGCGTGTCGATGTTGCTTCTGTCAAAGCCATGTTCTTATGGGCCACTTGGGTGCAGTCAAAGTCATATCCATTTGTATGCACATATTACTATGTCAGCAGGTCCACCTAGACAAGATAGGCTGGACAAATAATGAGAGAAGAAAACAACAGGACCAACGGTCCTGGAGGGACATGAGATCGTGGGAGGTAGGAGAAGGGAGGAGGTGTCGCCCAACACAGGGACAAGGGAACAGCGAATAGTTCAAAACCAGAGGAGGGAGGGGAGGGGAGGACTGGAAGGGAGTGACCAAGAGCAAGGTAACTGAGAGGAACTACTGAATCCAGAATGAAGGCCAAACATGGTAACGGGTCGGGAGGAAAGCGAAAGGAAATAGAGGAAAGGAGTAGGAGCCAAAGTGCATACAGAGAAGCCTAAATACAGACATGTACATATGTAAATATATTTATGATTATGGGGGCAATAGATTTATATGCATATATTTATAGGTTCAGTAGTAGGGTAGCAGATGGACATTGGGCCTCCTCATGCATAATCCCCCAATACAATAGCACCTCGCCCTGCTAAGCAGCCATTGCAGGATACCCATCTTCCCGACATGATCACTGAAGACAGCCATGTGTGTAAGCAAATGTGGTGAAGAAAGTTGATGGTGCCCGGCTATCAAAAAAAGATATAGCGTCTGGGGTCTTAAAGGCTTGAAGGCAAATGAGCGGCCATCTAGCTCAGAAGCAACAAAGCCCACAGAGAAGAAGCACACGGCCTAAGTGAATACAAGGTGTTGAATGGACCATGTAGCAGATACAAAGGAACAAAAGCAATCATTGTGTGATCACCTTCCTCACATAATGGCTGAAGACGAAAGTGTGCATAAGCAAGTGTGGTGAAGAAGGCGGATGGTGCCCGGCTACTGAGAGATATAGCGTCTGGGGACTTAAAGGCTTAAAAGCAAACAAGCGGCCATCTAATCCAGAAGCAACCGAGCCCACACGGAAGCAGCACACCAACATAGGTGACCATGAAGGACAGAGGAGACCAGGTCTCCAACATCAAAGGTGGGGTGGTGGTGAGAATCACATCACCGTGAAAGAGGGTGAGTGCATGATGGGGACCCAATGCCCACCTGTAGACACCCCTTCCAGAGGGTTAGTGAGGAGGAGATGGGCACTCAGGGTTCAGTGTAACAACAATGAAACTCAAAACCTTCCTCTAGTTCCTGAATGCTTTCTCCCCTCCCAATCATCATGACCCTAATTCTACCTTGCCTTGCGGACCTGGTTATAGCAGAGGATGTACAGCGGTACAGTGCGGATCTGGAGGCACAGGGAATCTAGGACAGACGAACCCCTCAACACCAGCGGTGGAGTGGCGACACCAGGAGGGAAGGGCATGTAGAAAGGGAGAACCGATCTTGGAGATCTATGTGTAACCTCCTCTCTGGGAGATTGGCAAGGGGGAGGCGGGTGAGGGGAGATGCCGGGGAGTGTAAGATAAGATATAATAATTATTTATAAACTATCAAGGGACCAGGGGTCGGATCAGGGAGGGAGGGGGATGGGGGGGAAAAAAGGGAAACCGAGCTGATTCCAGGAACCCAATTTGAAGGTGAATTATGAGAGTGACGAGTGCAACGAATGTATAAAGGTGCTTTGCTCAATTGATGTATGTACAGATTGTGATAAGAGCCTTATGAGCCCCAATAAAAAGATTTAAAAAAAAACAAAGTGTAGTAAAGAAAACATTCAGTGCCTGGCTATAGAAGAAAATAATGTCTGTGATATTAAGGGCTTGTATTCAAACAAGTAGTCATCTAAGACATCAACTAAGTCCACATGGAAAAAGCTCACATCCAAATGTGCAAAATGACAAAATGTAAATATGATGGAAGGAAAGAGATCAGAATTTAAAGTGTGAACACCCAATTTGCATACAGCTATGATGACAGCGGAGCCCAAAATCTACCTGCAGGACACCTGAATGAACGAAGCCTCTAGTAGAGTCCCTGTGACCACAGCTGAGGGACGGGAACAGCCTTGCTATCTGATAGGTGATTGTAAGCACAAGCATGGTGGATGGAGCTACAATATAATATGATCCTTGGTCAGCTGATCATCTTCTTGATCCAATCTGGATTTCTTCTATGTCTAAATATTTCTTGCTTGTTCCACAAGAGTTTTTGTTTTCCCCTCTGGTTTATTTTGATATTGCCGGTAGTCTTTTCTTTGTTCCTCTTTCTTTTTATGTTTCCCAGTTTATGAAGCACAGAAGGGGAGCATGTATAGAGAAGATTGTTTGATGTAATAGCTTATGGGGACTGGGGTGGGTGGAGCTCAAGTGGAATTAAGGAGCAAATAATGAATACAGGTGAGGAGAGGATGCACTAGACCTGATCCTAGTTATGGATACACAACTCTTTTTAAATGTGACTGAACTATGGACGTGTGCGGTACATGAATTATATCTCAATAAAACTATCAAAAATGGAGAACAGATGGAGTCATCCATACCCAAATTTCAATCATGGATAGAAAAACAAGAAGATATCAACAAGGAAATTTGATAATTCAATTTTTCCTGAACTTTTTGAAATCCATTCATATAAGATTTGAACACCATAAATCAATTATACTCAACAGTAACAAACATATGTGGAACAGTTTATCCAAAATCAGAACATACACTTTCTCAAGTGCACATAAAACAATCTCTAGGACAGACTCTATGTGAGAACACAAAACAAGTGGCCATACACTTAAATTTTTTTTTAATTGATTGCCCAAAGTATGTTTTCAAACAAAAATGGAATGAATTTCTAAATTAAAAACAGAAGGGAATTTGGAAATTAGAAATATGTGGAAATTAAATAAGACACACTTTAAAAACTAGTGGCTCAAGGAAGAAATTACAAGGAGATTAAAAAAATTAGAATCCAATAAAAATAAAACAATACGCCAAAATGCATGGGATACTGGTAAAATAATACAGCATGGGCTGTTTATAACAGAACTTATATGTTAAGATAGATCACAAGTCATCATCATCAACCAAACTTTACTTCTTAAGAAATTTAAAAGGAGGGGCAAAGTAAACTATAAAGTGAAAGGAATTAAAAATTATATCAAACTCAAACTCACTCCAATCAAGTTTATTCTGACTCACAGCAAATCTGTCGGACAGGGTTAACTGCCCCTGTTGGTTTCAGAGACTGTAGCTTTTCATGGGAATTGAAAATCTCATTTTTCTCCCTAAGGGCAGCTGGTGGTTTTGAACTGTTGATCTTGAAGTTAACAATACCATTCAGAACCATGACACCACTAGGGAAACTGACAAAGTAGGAGAGAAAATCTATCCTGGAAAATCAAATAAATCAAATGTTGGACCTTAAAATATTAAAAGAATTGGCAATATTTTAGCTAGACTGATTAACAAAAATTACTAAATTGCTAAAATCAAGAATGAGAGGGGTGGCACTTCTATCTAACTTACAATAATAAAAAAATAATTATAAAGGAACAATTGATGCTTATGGGAAAAAATCAATGCTCATAGAAGCAGCAATCAAGAGATCAAAAGACACACTACATTGGGTAAATCTGTGCACAAGACCTCTTTAAAGTATTAGCAAGCAGGGAGCTTACTCTGCAGACTAAGATGCATCTGATGTAAACCATAGTATTTTTAATTGCTTCACATGCTTATGAAAGTTGTACACCAATTAATGAAGATGAGAACATATGCAATGGAATTTTGGTGCTGGTAACGAATATTGAAAGTACCATGAACTTCCAAAAGGCCAAACAAATCTGTCTTGGACACATTACATCCAGAATGCTCCTTAGATGCAGGGATGGGGAGATTCAGTCTCAGAGGCTTTGGATTCACTGTCAGGAGAGGTCAGTTCTTGGAGAAGGACATCCTGTTTGGTGAAGTCACGGAGCCATAACAAAGAGGAAGACCCTCGGTGAAATGGATTGGCACAGGGGGTTCAACAGTAAGCTCAAACATAGAAATGGGTATGAGGCTGGCACAGGATCAGGCATGCTTTGTTCTGTTAGACACAGGGTCACTGTGAATCAGAACTTACTCGATAGTCCCTGACAACAATAACATGAGCAAAGATTTGTGAACCCATTAAAAATTTTCTAAGGTGCTACTAGCCAGCAAACCGAAGCAAGAAGAAATAGGAGATCTTAAAGGGCCTATAAGAAGTCAAGACCGTATATTTGTCATCAAAATCTCTCCACACAGAACAGTTCAGGGCTTGATGGTCCAAGCTGAAATATGCCAAGGATTTAAAGGAAAATTAAAACAAATTCTTCACAATCTCTTGCCAAAAAGAGAGAACATTTCCAAAGCAATCTATGGATTTTGAGTGGACAGAATACCAAGACCAAACAAAAAGAAAGAAATTTAAAAGGAATGAAGTTGTGCGACATAGCTGAACTTTGAAAGCATACTATGTGAAAGATGCCAATTCCTGAAGACCCCCTGCTGTATTAGACCCATTCTATGCAGTGCCCAGAATACCCAAATCCACCGGGAAAAAAGTAGGTTAGTGGTTCTGTGAGTCCTGGTGGTTGAGGGTTCCCTCTATGATAATGAACATGTTCTGATATTAGATTAGTAGTCAGTTAAGTTGGACAATTCTGTGAATGCACTTAAACATTTACTGAGTCATGCACTTTACAGGGTGAATTTTGTCTCAATAAATTTGTTATTAAAAATGAAGTCAATGCTGTTATTGCTACTTAGCTGACTTCAACTAGCAATTTCCATCATCTCCAAGACAGAGCTTTCTACTCTTGTAAGTAATTACAGCCTCATAAACCCACAAGGGCCATTCTAAATTGTTCTTTGAGTTGGAAATTCCTTGAAGGAAGCAGTGGGTCAATTTGTTTGTTTTTTGAAAAAAAAATTTAAATTCCTTTATTTTTTCTCCTCCAAATCTTACTGGTCCTGCCTACTGTCCTGCATTAAAACAGTCATGCCTTCTGTCTAAATTGCTATTTAAATCATTTCAGCACCTCACTAATTTGCTATGTTCCTTTTTTAATTTCAACTCTACTGTCAATTGCTCAAAATCCTTTCCCATTTTTCCCACCTAGAAAAATGTCTACTGATCTAAATTCATATATATTCCTATTCATTATAATATTTCTAATCAGAGGTAATTTTAGTTTATTTGTGTGATTATTTGATTAATTTATTTATACAACACTAACATTTGAGATTTATAAGAATATAAATCATATTAGTTGTTAATCTACCATTATAGCCAAAGATTGTAAGCACCTACTCGTAGAAACCATATAGGACAGAATAAAACTGTGCTCATGGCTTTCTGAAACTGTACATCTTTACAGAAGTAGAAAACTTCATATTTTTTCCTTTGGAGCAGCTAGTGTTTTTTATTTGCTGACATGTGGTTAGCAGCCCAATTCATTACACACTGTACCACTAGAACTCTACCAAAGATACATTTCTAACCATAAATTGTAATTTATGTGTACGTAAAAACTGTATAATAAATTTGGAAGACAGTTACTTGGCCAAATATTGGAAGAGATGAATATTTGTATCCATACCAAAGAAAGGTAACCTAAGAGAATGCAGAAATTATAGAACAATATTACTAATATCACATGCAAGTAAAATTTGGCTGAAAATTATCTAACAATGGTTGCAACAGTACATTGACAGGGCACTGCCAGAGGTTGAGGTGAGATTCAGAAGAGGGTGTGGAACAAAGGGTATCATTGCTGATGTCAGATGGATCTTGGCTCAAAGCAGAGAACACCAGAAAAACGTTTACTTATGTTTTATTGACTATGCCAATATAACAATATGATTTATGCTATATTGACTAGACATGTTTCATTCACTTGTTTTATTGACTATGCCAAAGCATTTGACTATATGGATCATATTTAAAAACCAACTTTCATTGAGTCAATAGTAAATGTATATATAGTTTCCTAGGCTCTGTATATCTTTATGGGAAGGGATAGCCTCATCTATTTCCTGTCAAGAGACTGGTGGATTTAATCCAGGGAACTTGTATTTAGCAGTCTTGCCCTTAACTGATAACACCACTAGTTCTTTTAAAATGCATACATTCTCTTAATTTCTACAGAGAAATAAATACTGACTATTTATGCTACCTACTCATTATACTCTTTAACTACATGGAGTTGAACGTGTTTACTATGCTTTACCCACATTATTATTATAAAGTAATATTGGCAGAATACTATAAATTGACAAATCAATAAAAAACCAAGTTATATTAAATGAAATATAATACAAACTTGACAAATAAGATGAAGTAAACCATCACGGGGGAACATTAATAAATAACATTATGAATACATAGGTGTAGAGTTCATGATAAAATAATCAACTTATATTTTTCAAATTCAAAAATAACCCTACCTCAGTAAATTATCCAATGTGGCTGAAACATAAATATAAACTTAAATATAGCAATAAAAAAATTTATAATTAAAGGTATTCTAAAACAGTGAATTCTTAAAGTTTAATAAATATGTTTCAATAAATTCTTTTTTTTAACATTTTATTAGGGGCTCATACAACTATTATCACAATCCCTACATATACATACATCAATTGTATAAAGCACATCTATACATTCTTTGCCCTAATCATTTTCTTTTTTTTTTTACATTTTATTAGGGACTCATACAACTCTTATCACAATCCATACATGTACATACATCAATTGTATAAAGCACATCCATACATTCCCTGCCCCAATCATTCTCAAAGCATTTGCTCTCCACTTAAGCCCTTTGCATCAGGTCCTTTTTTTTTTTCCCTCCCTCTCCATTCCCCCCTCACTCATGTGCCCTTGGTAATTTATACATCTTAAATTCTTAATTTATACATCTTAAATTCTTAAATGATGCAAAATTTTCAAATGTACACAAACTTTCCCAGATGACACAAAAATAGTTGAAAACCAAAAATAGCTATAAAACCAAACAGTTACTTTGAAAAATTAAACAAACACACCATAAATTAGTAGAATTTGTTACACAGGGAAAATAATATGGTGCTCTTCACAAAATTTATCATTATAATTGATTATACTAGCAAATTAATTTTTTTCTTGTTTCAGAATTGATTCAATGAAAAGATAAAAAAAAGTCAACACAATTTTTTTCAAGGTACGAATCCACGAGCTACTTAAAAGAAATATGAGACTTTCTATTCCAATAAATACCTGCAGCTTAAGAAACTGACAGGTGCTATAGAGTCACTGTGAATTGGAGCAACCCGATGGCAGTGAGTTCAGGGTTTTGATTCTCTGTGTGAGCTAGTATTACGAGTCAGAATTGCCTAGGTGGCCATGAATTTGCTTGCTTGCTTATTAATTCGTATTGTAAGAAAACTTTCTTAGCATGGTATACGTTATGGAGAAGGCATCTACATAAAGTATTTTTATAGTGCAACATCAAAGGGCACCATTAAGATAAGGAATTGGAAGGACTCCCACCACCAATTTTTTACTGACTATCATGGACTAATGCAAAACAAAACAATATCAAAAAAGGAAAGCTTCTAGAAATAAAAGGAAGCTATGTCAATATTTGTGAATATACAATTACTTAGGAAAACTATAGGATTAATTAAAGATAAATTGATAGTATTAAAGATGTAATGATATAGAAATTATTGTAACACAACTCAATATAGATGCCCTTTTAAATGTGGCAAGCTAATTATAGATTTTATGAAAACTCAATATGTGATGTTAAATCATCTTTTAAAACTAAGAAATTTTGAATAAATACATTACTTGGCTGTCATCATCTTTACAAACCTATACAAATTCACTCCTATGCTTATTTGTGAATTCCTAGAAAAAAATTGGGAAGATACTTAAGAGAAGTTCCTTGTAGAGGGAAACAAAGAACAGTAGGGAGGAATTGACAACTTTTGTACTCTTAATGCTTATTTTTGTTCAAATAAGTATGCACCTTCCTGGTGTTGTGATCATCTTACAGGTCTGTCTATCATGTGGCTGAAAGTTGAGCCAAAGGCGTGAGTAGTTCCAGGTTTTAACAGTGTCAGATGTACTTAGTCACAGGGCTCCAACACACTTTATTAGATTAGAAAGTCTGTTTTTGGGTTTTTTTATGATTTTGAGAGGATTTACACACACACACACACACACACACACACACACACACACACTATGCTCCCCCCGCCACACACACACACATACTTCCCTCATTGTATCCCGAACCCTCTATTGTGATCCCTTTCTGAAAATGTCTGCAGCGGTAGCCAGGAACAAGCTAATTCTTCCGGTCTTTGTGTTGTGGAAGCTGGCCTTCATGTAGCTCATTAGGCCTTTGCATGGTTGTTTCATGGGTCCTTTAATTTTCAACCCTGTGGACAAGGATAAACCAAGAGTTGGACCATACAGGGCCTCTTACAAGCTTTTAAGAGTCTACTAATGATAGATGTAAAATATTGTCATTATGGACTATTTATGTCAACTGATAATAGTCCTGAGTCCCCAGACCCAAAATGTCTTTCTCTTAAGGTGTTTGCAGCCAAAACATTGTCAAAACTCACCTCCTGTGTGATTTACAATATTCACAGGCATATTTACAGTACATAAAAATTAAAATGCATATGTAGGAATATTATTTTTCAAGCACACATATGTACATTATATTTTACAAATACATGTATATGGGGATGATTTATTTATGGGTATAGTCCCATTTGCCTTCCCACGGTGAATACCCATATAGCCAATCATTACTTGTTGTTAAATTTTACTATAAGATTAACAGATGATAAGTGAAAAGTTTTTAAAATAATCATATATATATATATTTTCAGTTTTTATCTATGTTGGTTTGTTCTGTTTTTTAAGGAGGAAATTTTGATCCAAAAAGGGAAATTAGGAATTTTCAAACACATGAACAGTCTGTTGAGAGTCCTAGAGATTCACCTAAATACTATGCTTTTTAGATGTCATCCTAAACCACTGCCTCACAACTATGAATTTGTTGCAAGGTGGTGGTGTATGTAGCTATAATCCTGGAAGTGATGCTACCAATATTTTAAATACCAGCATGATCATTCATGATGGAAAATTTTAATTGAAGCTTTCAGATATAGTCAGACTGTAAAGTAGGGTCTCAAATACTTCTGGAAAAAAATTATACAATGAAAACATGAATACCAGTGGAGTAAATATGACATTGTGCCAGAAGATGAGCCCCTTAGGTTGGAATATGACTTAGGTAGACAAACTACACCTGCCTCCTAAAGTGGTATTGCCTGCTCAAAGTGGGATTGCCTGCTCTAAGTGGGATTGCTTCCTCAAAGTGGGATTGCCTGCTAAAAGTGGGATTGCCTGCTCAAAGTGGAGTGGACTTTAATGAAGCAAATGGAGCAAATCAAACAAACAAACTTTCACGGCCATGTGCCATATTTGCAGATGTGACATGCTCAAAATAAGAAGTAGCAATTACCAGCATTCATTAATAATTAGAACATAGAAAGCACAAAGCATGAATCTGGGAAAATTAGAAGTCTTCAGACTTGAAATACAACACTAAAGATCTATATTGTTAGTATTAGTGAGCTAAAATAGACTGTTACTGGCAATTTTTTAGTCAGAAAATCGTATGGCCTATTGTGCTGATGACCAATGAAGAAAATGACAATGCATAAACTGCTAAAAGAATGTCTAAAGGCCTATCATGTAGTAAAACACTGTCAGTGATAGGATAACATCCCAGAAAGAACACCATTTAGTAGAACTATTGTTCACATTTACACATAAACCTCGAATCTTGAAGGAACTGTAGATTTTTACTAACTTCTGCAATCTTAACTTGAACAAACATGAAGTCAAAATGCACTGAAAAACCATATGTCCCATGGGGGTGATTTATGTTTCTCCAATAAAATGATAACGTTGTCTCTAAAATGAACTGAATTATATATACACCAGAGACATGTGAATGCACTTTGGACTCACACTTAATTGTAGCCATAATCCAAGAACAGTTTGTTTTTATGACATGGTCTTACTCAATACTCCTCTTCATGAAGAGATCCCTGAAGATATGGGTACTTGAGCAAAGGAAGGATATCCAGTTCTTAAAGCTTTCTATTAAAATACTCAGTCATATAAGTAAGGTGTCTGCTAGGTCCGCCTGCGACTGACTGCCATCTTCCTTGCTGACCTTTACCTCTACAGCGACAGGCTGGGCTCTTCCTGGCAATCTTGGGTTCGTAAGTCCCCACAGCTACACAAGGCAAGAGAACCCGTGCCTAACATTTAATGGACTTTCCATGCACTTGGAACCTGCCAGACTTCTTTAACTGTGTAAGCCTATTCCTTGAGATAAAGAAACACATGCGAGCGTGTGTGCGCGCGCGCGTGCACACACACACACACACACACACACACACACACACACACACACACTTCAGTGGTTTTGCTTCTTTTGACAACGAAGCCTACAATGGTATAGATATTCGGCCATAGGAGAGACAGAAAGAAAGTGAAAACCCCAGCCATCAGGAAAAGTGCTGATGCCCGAACCACCGCAGCCACAAACCACTTAATTAATTACTATACCGGTTTAATGCATTTGGTAATTAAAATTTAATTCTTTTAAGATCTACAATAGAAACAACTCCTTCTGCGAGCATTTAATCCATTGTGCTACTAAGAATGAAATTGAAAAGAGAATTGAAATGGGGCTCTTCTTCCTTTTTAAGCATTAATCACACCAGGGATCAGTAAAACGATAGCATGTACTTAGCTCTGGTAGATTGATTGCTATTCTTGCTGAGCTTTGAGGCCTCTCTCTGTGAGAGACAGCTTTTTTTTAATCACATAAGGCCTTCATAAGAAGAGAAGCCCCTATAAAAAAATATAGTTTGCCATTATGCAATACTTAAGAGCATTTAAACTATCATCAAAATGAGAACAATAATTGTAAGGATTTAATTTAGCAGAGGATTATGGCCCAAGCCATATTTTCTTCCTCCCATTACCCTTAAGTTAAATAATTTACCAAAATAGCTAATAATATCCCCATAAAAATACATATGTACCTCTTACCTGTGTAACAACAAAATGAGGAATTTTGGTCTCTAGGATTATCTTGCCCCAAATAAATAAAGCTTCCCTGTCAGACAAATTTGAGATATGGTCTCCATTTTTATTTTTAACATTTTATTAGGGGCTCATACAACTCATCACAATCCATACATATACATACATCAATTGTATAAAGCACATCTGTACATTCCCTGCCCTAATCATTTTCGAAGCATTTGCTCTCCACTTAAGCCCTTTGCATCAGGTCCTCTTTTTTCCCCTCCCTCCCTGCTCTCCCCACTCTCATGAGGCCTTGATAATTTATAAATTATTATTTTGTCATATCTTGTCCTATCCAGCGTCTCCCTTCACCCCTTTCTCTGTTGTCCGTCCCCCAGGGAGGAGGTCACATGTAGATCATTGTAATCGGTTCCCTCTTTCCAACCCACGCACCCTCTACTCTCCCAGTATCGCCACTCACACTCCTGGTCCTGAAGGTATCATCCACCCTGGATTCCCTGTGCGATATGGTCTCTATTATAGAACGTCTCTGGGAAAAATAGAATTCACATGAGCATTTTGAGGCAACAAAACCAACAAAAAGCCGACAGTAAAACTAAGCTTAAATGAACTATTTTACTTTGTTCAAGCCAATGTTCCCAAAGATTTATTGTTTACCATGGGGCTCTTTTATCAGTAATAATTCAAGAAAAATATTTAGAGAAATGCATGCAGTTGTGATCCAATTCATAACAGAATGAAGTGCTACCCAGTCCTACTCCATCCTTGCAATTGTTCCTTTGTCTGAGTCCATTGGTGCAGCCACGGTGTTATTTCCTCATGCTGAGGACCTTGCTTTTTCACTGCCCCTCCACTTTACCAAGCATGATGTCTTTCTCCAGACACTGGTCTCTCCTGACAATATGTCCAAAGTATGTGAAACTGAGTCTCCCCAGCCTTGCTTCTAAGAAGCAGTCTGTCTGTACTTCTTTCAAAATGGACTGGTTTTCCCTTTTAGAAGTCCATGGTACTTCAAAGATTCTTCTCCAGCATCACAATTGCATTGATTTATCTTCTGTCTTCCTTATTCAATACTCAACTTTCACAGACATATGAGGCCATGGAAAATATCGTGGCTTGGATCATGTGCACTTTAGACCTCAAAATAACATCTCTGCTTTTCAGCAGTCTAAATGGGCCTTGTGCAGCAGATTTACCCGGTGATACATGTCTTTGGGTCTCTTGACCACTGCTTCTATATGAGAATTGATTGTGGATATAAGTACAAAAGAATCCATGAGAGCATCATGATATTCTCTATTTTTGAAACGTGAGAAATTTGGTCTTCTTTACATTGAGTCACAATCCATACTTAAGGCTTTGGCTAATTTATAATAACGCTAAAGCAGGCTAAAATAATAATACTAAATATAACCATTCTCAAGCATATTAAAGTTCTTTAGTTAATTTGCAATGATCCAATAAATATTTTCTAACATAATGCCCCAAAGCTAAACAAAAATGATCACACCAGCACTACTTGTAATATCTCCAAACTGAAAAGACTGGTATTCATCAACACATATGATTTAGGCATTCAGTAGGACAAAGTGACTGTGATACCTAAGGACTCACTGTATGAGCAAAATATTGAATGACATAAGAAAAGACAGAAAAGTAAGTGCATTACATATGTCTCTGTTTTTCAGACAGGTGTGACTTTTGTGCTTTGAAAAGGAATATTAAAACTCTACCTAAAAAGTCACCTCGGAATAGATAGATAGATAGATAGATAGATAGATAGATAGATAGATAGATAGATAGATAATGTAAGGCTATATTCTGGGAGCACTGGCTTGAAATGAACCTACATTTGAGACCCAGTCCTCCAGTCCACTAGCTATGTGCCATGATTAGATCACTCTTCTGAACCAGGATGAAATTTCTGGCAGTTCTCTCTAAATGAACCATTGACAGCTATTATTTTCATTATCTTCATCAAAATTTCGATTGCTTCTGATATTAGTGATGTTGTTCAGTAATTTGGGCATTATGTTAGATCATCTTTCTTTATAATAAGCATAAATATGGATCTTTCCAAGTTGGTTTGTCATGTAGCTCTCTTCCAAAATGTTTGGTATAGGCTATTATTGAGTGCTTCCACACTGTCTTCCTAGAGTTGTTGAAAGGGTTAAATAAAATTATTTAAATGGAATATTGGATTGGTTTTCTACTATCATGATAGCAAATTATCCATAATTTGGTGTTGATGTTGGGTGCCATAGAATCGGTTCTGACCCACTGAGAGTGTAGGCACAACTGAGTGAAACACCCTCCAGTCTGGCACCATCCTCACAATTGATCCTATTCTTGAGTCCAGTGTTGCAGCCAAGGTAGCAATCCATCTCTTTGAGAGCCTCCTCTCCTTTGCTGCCCCTCTACTTTACCAAACGTGTTATCCTTCCCCAAGGATGGCATCTCCTGACAACACGTCCAAAGTATGTATGGATGAAGTCTTGCCATTCTTGCTTCAAAGGAACACTCTGGCTATCCTGCTCCCAAAACAGATCAGGTTGTCTTTGAGCACCCCACGGTGCTTTGAATATTCCTCTCCAGCATCACAGTTCGAATGCCTCAATTACTCATCATCCAACTTTCACAGAACTATCACTGCCACGGAATCAATGCTGGCGGATGGCGACTCTATAGGATGAGGTAGAACTGCCTCTGGGTTTGCAAACCTGTAACTCTAAGGAAGTAGGCCCCTCTTCTTCCATGGAGTGACTAGTAGCTTCCAAGGGCTGATCTTTTGGACCCCAGGTCAATGGGTAAACACTGCATCACCAGGACACCTTTCACATGCGTCTGAGGCAATTGAAAATATCATGGCTTGGACAGGTGCAGCTTATTCCTCAAAGTAACATCCTTGTTTTCCAGGATTTTAAGAGATCTTTGTGAAATACTTCTTTTTATTTCTTGACCTCGCTTTCCATGAGCATTGATTATGGATTCAAGTAAGGCTAAATCCTTGACATCTTTTCTCCATTTATTGTGATGTTACCTATTGATCCAGTCGGGAGGGTTTTGGTTTGCTTTAAATTGAGTCGCAGTCCATACTGATGGCTGAAACCCTTGATTTCATCAGCAAGTGCTTCAAGTCCTCCTCACTGTCAGCCAGCAAGGCTGTGTCATCTGCATTTTACAGGCTGTTAATAAAGGCTGTTAGTACGCCTCCCTCCAAGCCTGATGTCACATTAATCTTAATACAATGGAAGCCAGCTTCTCTGATGCTTGCCTCAGCATACAGATTTTTTAAAGTATGCTAAAACATTTAAACACTGTTGCATACTTTCCTGATTTTAAACCATTCGGTGCTAGTTATTTTTCTCTTTACACAACTGCCTCTTGATCCATGTATGCGTTGCAAATGAGCACAGTGAAGTGTTCTGGAATCCCTGTTCTTCTCAAGGGTGTCCATAGTTTTTTATGATTCCCACAGTCATATGCCTTGGCATAGTCAATAAAACACAAGTAAACATTTCATGCATTCTCTGCTTTAGGCTAAGATTCACCTGCCATCAGCAAAGGTATCCTTTTTCCAGATCCTCTTCTGAATCAAGCTTGAATCTCAGGCAGTTTCCTGTACTGCTGCAATGATTGTTAGATAATCTTCAGCAAAATTTTATTTGCATGCGATATCAGTGCTATTGTTCTCTAATTTGAGCATTGTGTCAGGTCACCTTTCTTTAGAATGGGCATAAAGGATGGAAGAACCCCAGAAACAATCGTCCAGTATGGTAGTTACATACTCTAGTGTCAAATTGAGTGAAGGGGTGGAGTTTAGCCTGTCAATCAGGTCGCAGCTTGATGACCTCATTTGGAGGCACTAAAAAGATAAATAGCTTGCTGGCGGCAGGACACACTCACTTACTGAGAGACATTGTTGACAATATACACAGAGCTACACCAGAGCCCTGAAGCTAGAGGAGCCACATGGAAACCCACGCCAGTGCTGAGATGCTTACACTTCCACTGGATCCACAAGATGTTCTACCCACTGGCCTATGATCTTCTTGCATTCAGCATCATTGCACGTGTTCCGTGACTCTGAAGAGGACTTCATAGATTGGTATTGGACATATGGGCTAATATTGGCCTTATGGACTTGATCTGGACTGAGCTGGGATGTTTTCTCAATATTCAATAGCTCTTTCTTTTATACATATGAGTGTCTATGAATTTTTTCTCAAGTCTACCCAGACTAACACACCCAGGGATAATTTTTAAATTTTAAATAAAAAATATCCCCTGAAGTCATCTTATGACTGAACAAAGCTTTAGCTGAGTTGTAAAACAGGTCTGCCTTGAACATTAGACGCTTTTAAGAATTGCATGGGATCAAACTGACACGCACCATTCAAAAGATTAGACAGGAGCCCAGGGGAGGGTGAGAATGGCTTCACGAATTGAAGACTGTAATCCATGTCACTAGATTTTACATGTTGAAACTACTAATTGGTGTATGTTTTGCTGTTCTGTGTAATTTTAACAACAGCAAAATAAACACAACTTAAGCAATAAATATTATCTAAGAGTTTTCTTGCCCTAAATCAGGGTTGCTTAGTCTTGGAACTATTGGCATTATATTCTTAATAATCTTTATTAGAGGAACAGCCTTGTGTATACCAGAATGTTTAGAAGAATGCATAATCTCTCTACTCACCCTATACTAGTAGTGCATCTACACTACCACCAATTTTGACAAATAAAACTATTTCCAGATATTACAAAATATTCCCTAGAAAGGTAAAATGGCCTGCGATTAGAAACCATTGCTCAAAACTGAATTTTATTAACTGTCTGATTATAGACTCACATTTACAGAAGATAACTGAAAACAGAAACTAAAATGCACTGTCAAAATGTTTGTGGAAATGAATCTCCTTGTGAGGCATGCTACATTCCACTTGCCTAGATGCATAATAACTAGTAAAATGGAACCGTAAATATGCATTCTGATGCATGATCTCTTAAATGTCCTTTTTTTCAGCAGTATTACTTCAGCTTTTAGGTGAAGTGAATAGATATGCAAATGAAAAGATACAGGTGTGAAATAACACGGAGTCTCTCTTGTAATTAAATCTTTTGTGTATTCTGCACTTCTGTCTTTTACCCTGTAAGGCAACACCAACGAGAACTTTTCATATGTAGCACCTTCTGTTGCCACTTTCAGATCTTAAGACAGATGCTAAAAGAGGTGATCTTGAAATTGTGAAGACTGAATTTTAAAAAGTACTACTGATTGAATAGTATTCAAGATTGAAAGAAAGATAAAAAGATCAACACAATACCCATTGTATGCCAGACTCTAAATGTTTTTCTGTTTCACGAAATGAAATAATTATTTTCCATTTTCACCTCCTTCTTCACTCCCACCACACAAAATGACTTGCTTCTACCATAGCTAGAAGTTTCACTAATGACAAACACCTGAATTTTGAAGTGGGCTGCGGATCTTGGATTCTTAGGTAATTGAAACAAATCTTTCAGTGAAGCAAACTACAAAAACATAGTACTCATTCCACTATTTGCCCAAAGTATTGCTGTCTTTCCTTTTTGGCTTACTTCTTCTCTGAAGTAGTTTGTTTTTCCATTTTCTAACCTGTTCATGGTACAGTATATAATATGCATTTGCAACAGCAATATAAGCTTTAAAAATATAAACTTTAAAACCAGGTGTGGGAACTAAGACAATAATGTTATGACCTTATTTCTAAATTATATCAGCAAAGTATTATATGAAGATTCATTAAATATCAGAAGAAAATAATCCATCCTGAAACTTAGTAAAAAGAGTATTGCTAGATGCTATTCTTTTAGTACTAGAACTATCAATACAACACAAGCTATTAAAAGCCTATGTACACATTGGACTTTATCCAGTAATTACTGCAGATGATGAGATAGTTTGGAATATTGCAATTTTATTCACATGTTATGGCCCAAAAGAGAACATCTGCCCAAATGCATTATGGGCAGGCCATCTGCTATTTGGCCAACACAACCTGCCCAAAGGAAGAGAAATAAAGTTTTCATGGAAATATGTACAAGTGGAATGTTTTAATGGAATATAATGTTACCAGGGAACTGAATAATAAAAGCATCATTACATTTCAATTGAATATTTGTTCTTACATTACAGTTATAATTTGTAATTTCATTTATTTTTTTGCCTACAAATAAAAATTTTTCCTGAATAGTTCCCAAATGCATAGCGGCAGGTAAGAAAGCCAGACTGTCGCTAGAAAGATAGTCTCAACTGGATAATAAATACACACACCATAAACATTGCGACAGATTGCACTTTTGAAGACACCTACAGTATATATCCCACCCATCTCACATACCCTTCCTTCTACACTATGACCTTGGTACTCCTTCATTTGAATGGTGGAGTGTATGTTCAGTCTTTCTGAATGAGAACAGGCCAGTGACTTGTTTACACCTAACAGAAGTGGCAGGAAGGAAGGCAGTGAGTGACACTACATGTTATCGGAGACAGTTTCCATCTTGTTCATTGTAACACTTGCACATGCAACTTTGAGCCAATGTGTAAGCCACTGTGTTGTGAGAAAATCAAGCCCACCCACAGAGGCCAAGAATAGGTGCCCATATCACAGTTTTAGACATGAATTCTGACAGTCTAGATGCCAACATGTGAATGAACAAGACTTCAGATGATCGTAACCGCTGGCCCTTAAGTAACACTCCCACTCTGCACGATGGAGTCTTCCAGTGGAGGGCTGAGGGGGTCCATCCATCCCAATTGTATCCTTTAGAAAGTCAGGACCAAGGAACTCATGAGAACAATTAAAGTCGTTGCCATGATATTTGTTTTATAATAATATTAATTGCAACAAGTAGGCTACACTAAAAATAAAAATAGCCATAGGTAACATTTAATTTCATTGATACTGCGTGGACTCACAAAATCTTTTGAAAACTGGGTTTCTAAACCTTTTGTTTTACAGTTTTATGAGAGATACATCTTATTTTTTAAATGAAAAGTATAAATTTTGAGCCCTGGAAACTATTCTGTTGTTGTTTTCAGGTGCTATTCAGTTTTTACTGACTCATGACTATTTTATATGTAAACACAATGAAATGTTCCCAAAGCCTGTGACATTTACATGGTATGTTTGGGACTAATGTGACTATTGTGAATTCATCTTATTAAGGATGTCCCTTATTTTCAGTGATCTTGTACTCTGCTAATTATGATGTTCTTTTCTATCTTTAGATCTTTTCTGATGACATGGCCAAAATAAGTTAGGGTTTCATCATCTTTACTCAAGACAAACAAAGCATTCGAATGAAGATATAACCCACATATCATATAATTCATTAGTTCAATCATTTTGAGAAGAGTTGTGTAGTTTAGAATGTTTTCTTCTTTCTTGCAGTTCTTGCTATTAGCTCCCATTTACTCCCAGCCCTCCTGCTATATCCCCAAGAAGCCATGGATCTAGGTGCTGTCTCTATAAGCGTGCCCATCCTGGATTTCATGTGCCAAAAACACACAAAAACAAAGAAACACGTAAACCCAACTACAATAGCAAAATTAAATAGCGAAAAACCACAGGTGAAAACAAAGAAGAAAATATTAAAAAATAGAACAACTTGAAAACGGGATCAGATGATGAATTGTTAAATTTTAACCTAACTACATCTGCCGCAATCAATTTTCAAATTTATTCTTCATGATAGAAAGGCCATTCACATCCCTAGGGTCAAATGGAACTCACCAGAGCCTTAAACTATGTGTATTACTCTTTCACTTTTTCTTTTTTTTTAAGTGATACAAATTTTAAATGGGTCAAAAAAAGGGATTAAGTAACATTTGACATTTTTACTTAACTGTCTCCTCTGTACTCTGATAACAAGGTTACTCACACTCCTTGACTGTGGTCAGCAGAGATTCAACAGAGGCTTAATGTATATTTGAACCCTGCGAATGGACTGTGGGCTTCCACTGTGGTCCAGAGCCTTCTCCAAAGCACAACTGAAGCTCTGTTACCATTCCCACCTTTGGACTGGCACTATATTATTTACAGTGCTTGGATCACACGGGGTCTGGCATGCTCCTTCAATAAGGAACCCATCTACGCCTCATTTAGATGGCTGCTTGTTGGAATACAGGCTTTTGGTATCACCATCACATTTAAGGAAGTGCATTTCTTCTAAAATTTATTTTTTGGTTATTCTAGTGGTCCGTGGTATGTCCAATATACTTTGCGAATAGGCCATTGTTAATTTCTAAAAGCAAAAAAATAGGAGTTTATCTTTTAAAGATAAGTTAGTTGAAAATAAATTGCCTTTGGGGAGACTTTTTGCCAACGCAGATTTGTATAAGGTCTTTTAGGTACAGTGATGCTTGGCCTTCCTCCATGGGTCTGAAATCAAGGAAAAGCTGTAGGTCACATTTTAGCGGAGAATTTCCCAAGTGACTCTGGAGCTTCTAACATCACAGACAATTGAACAGCAGCAGCTCTTGACCCCTGACCTGATGACTCCTATTCATCGTGTGTTTAAATTCCTTGGCTCTTGGATTTCCTTTTAGTGGACAGATGACCCTGGCTGAGACTGTAAAACTTTTTAGTCTAAGTGGTCTTAGCCTCACATTTTTTAGTAATTTGAGCTAAGATAGAAAGGATTGCAATGAAAACAGTTGTCTTCTCACTAACATTGCAATTCTAGAGTCTAAATGTCCTGCTTCAAAGAAAACTTCCAGTCAAGATTGTGTTTTCTATCCTTGCCTTGCTAATGCTGACAACCTGAGGGCGAGTCAAATCTGGCTCCAGCAGACGGCTTCATACCTAATATTCTGTCTGCAATAACATCATCCACCTAAATGTATCATGTGTCCAGCGGTTTCCCTGACAACCTCAACGCTCTTACTTTGTGTTTTAGCGTATATAAGCCTGAAGTATTTCTGGGAAATGGTTAAGGGAGTAACTCCAGGTGAACATAAAGGTTTGCATCATTAGGACCCCTTTCCCTTCGGCTCATATTCACTGTGGAGGAAGTTCTCCCAGGGTAACATTTCTGGTCTTTCCCCCCATGCTTTTCCTCTCTCCTTTCAGAAAGGAGAATGTGTAAGAAAGTATTCTAGAGACTAACCTTTCCACACGGCACACAAATTCTTCCCAACTTTCTATACACTGAGGTTTAGAGGAGAAACTGGATAAGTCTGACCGATTACTCTGTTTTCTAGTAACATATTTATCTAGGAAATATTTATCAATATCTCCAGTGATATTTCAATCAGTTCAACCTCATGCTTGTTCTGCCTCTCATTTGAATAAAAAACCTGGTGGAGAAAACCACCAAAAATCAAACCTATTGTCATGCCCTTGATTCCGACAAGAGAAGTATTGTAAGTAGCTACCTGTAGTGTCAAGAAAGACGAATCATACTTGTATATCAAATTCTCCATCCTCACTCACACACTGCCATCTGGTTGGTCCCAATTCACCGAAACCCCATAGGACAAGGTAAAAACTGCTCCATATGGTTTCTGAGACTGTAAATCTTTACAGAAACATTGACTCTTTTTTCCCCCTCAGAGCAGTTTATGAGTTCAAATCACTACCCTTTAGGATAGCAGCCCAATGCTTAACCCCTTGTGCTATCTGGATCCCTTAATCTAATTCTATCATAGGACAATTCCAAGTACAGGTTTTATAGATGCCCTTTTAAATTCCCTGGTTCCATAGCATTAATCCAAGTACGTTTCCCAGGTGCAGTGTAACTGTTGTCAGATGTGGTGACTTTCATGTGTGGCACTCCAATATTATCCCAGATCTTCTCACATCCTTATTAAATACATCCTTTAAATTTTCCATTGTGTTATGCTTGATAAAGTCGAGGGGCAGTGATTAAGAGGAAGACCCCTGACAAGATGGATTGATATTATGGTGATGATGAAAGGTTCTAACGTAACAGTCACAAGGATGCTGACAAGACAAGGCAGTGCTTTGTTGTGTTGCACATAGGGTTGCTACATGAGTCAGAACCCACTTAATGACTCCTACCAGCAACAACGATAACTTCATATATAAAGCGCATAGTAGATATAAGGTTATAGGTGGCCTCTCAAGATTTTATCCTTGAATATTCAATTTGACCAAAATTAGTTGATGTCAAACACTAATCTAAGTATTCCTTTGGAGGGACTTTCTAGGTAGAAGTAAGAATATTAATCAACTAACCTAAAAATAGGAAAATGTATTATTTAGATGGTCCAGTGTAATCAATTGAATCCCTAAAAGCAAGGGGTGGGGTGGGAAATAGAGAGCTATAACAGTATAGAGAAATGGAGAGAATGATTTAAGCTTTGATTGTTTGTTTTGAAGGGGAAGGGAGACAGCCAGGAACCAAAGAAGACATGACCTAGAAGCTGAGAATGAACCCCTGACACCAGTCAACAACTAAACAGGGGCTTTGGTCCAACAGGGATCCCTGGTGGCAGTGGGTATGCATTGGGCTGCTAACCACAAGGTTGGCAGTTTGAAACCACCAGCTGCTCCATAGGGGGG
This sequence comes from Tenrec ecaudatus, assembly GCF_050624435.1. Lineage (NCBI taxonomy): Eukaryota > Metazoa > Chordata > Mammalia > Afrosoricida > Tenrecidae > Tenrec > Tenrec ecaudatus. The sequence continues at coordinate 241,609,497 of NC_134531.1, forward strand.
AAAATGTGCTTTCTACTCCCAAAAGCATCTCTGAAACTCATCAGGGCTATCCTACCCTGTCCTCTAGGGCTGTTAGAAGTCAGCATGAACTCGATGGTGGTGAGTTTGAGGGATTTTTGCATTTCAGTACAACAATCATATGGAACTGGTTTATGTCAATAATCTGAATTGGTTCAGAAAAGTAGAGTACACCCCGGAACCTCCCAGATGGAAATAATCCCTGACAGTACCTTGATTTCAGCCCTGAAATGAAGAGCCAGACTTCTGGTTTACTGCACTGTGAGGTAGTAAATAGGCCACGATTCGTTGGTTTCAAAGCTGCTAAATAAGTGTTAATGTGCTGTGTCACTATTTTGAAAGCAACAGAGATGATATTTATTAGAATGATCATTCATCAGTATGTGTAGGCTGCTGCATGTAAGAACATGTAGCAAGATAATTGTAAAAATCACTCTGACATGCAGTTAGCTATTTAATATGTCTCTTCTAGCCATAGTCTTAGGGAGCCCTCGTGGCATTGTGGGTTACTGGTTGGGCAGTAACAGCTAGTTCAGCAGTTTGAAACTAAGAGCCACCCCTCAGGAAAAAGCCAAGGGTTTCCACTTCTGTGAGGGCCACAGTCTTGGAAAGCCCAGGAGCAGCTCTACCATGGCCCACAGCATCGCGATGAGTCAGAATCTACTCATCACCAGGGAGTTTGGCTTTGGAGTGAGCCATAGCCTTAGTTACTCCCACCAAACGACTTTAGTTTTCCTGATGTTTCTGTGTAAGAAGTAAGGGGAAGATACTGATTAGATTTTTTGAGGGGTGTACCCTCATAGAATGAATAGCTTTTCAAGGTTATGTATTTAATTTTTATTTTACAAAATACCTTACCATCTTCAAAGTACTGCCATACACAATACATTTGTCAACTCTGAGATTTCATTCTTGAAAACATTTTTCAAACTTGTCTGCTTGGATGGCTGAGAGCATTTCCCCTCATTTTTTTAACCTCATCTGCGATATCAAATTGCTCTCCTTTCATGTCCCTCTGCATTCACAAAAACAAAAGACGTTGCACAGAGTGAGGTCAGGCATGTGGGCCAGAGAGGAATGCTGGTTTTTGCTAAATACTGGTATGCTGAGATGATTCCATGAGCAGGTGCATTGGCATGGTGGCAAAACCAGTCTCCTGTTGCCACAAATAAGGCCCTTTTTTTGGTCACACCCTGTTAGGCTATCTTTTCAGAACCTGTAAATAGAAAACTTGACTAACAGTCTGACCTGGTGGAATGAACTCCAAATCGACATTTTTTATCTGTTTGGGAAGTTCACTGATATCGACAATGAGGTTTGTCATCAATTGGAATTCAGCCTTTTTGAAAGTTTTTCCTATGACATACCTTATAAGCTGTGTCCACCAACACAACAGAGTCTGTGGCATTTTTCCCTGAGAAGGAAACAAAATTTCACAGGCACATGCCGTTCTCTTAAATTCACCATCACCAAAAATGAGGTTCAAGCAAAACTGCTTTCACAAACACACACACACACACACACACACACACACAAAATCCACTGTGCCCAGAGAGAATCTTCCCAGGCAACACCACTGAGTGCACTAACTCAGAGTGAGTTGCTGATTGCTCACCTAGCAGAAAAAAATGCGTACTAAGAAAGCTCCAACCGTTGTAGCTTTTTTCCAGGTTTTCGGGCTACCCCCTTGTAGAATTCAGTTTTGTGTGATTGTTAACAAAATTAACTGTGTGAGTCATTCTTCTATGTATAAAAAGTCATCCCAGAAGTAAAGATGGATAGAAGGTTTCACAGAGAAGACCCAGAAAGCTGTGCCCTTTGGGCTCTGAGATCCCTTTGTATTGAACACCCTGGACACAAGAGAGAGTGTTGACACCAAAAGAGCAGTGAAGGAGTAGCATTAGCAAAACTAGGAACCAGTACATGAGCAAGAGCCCTGGACTTGGCAGTCTGAAGAGTCGTTAAAGTGGAGTGCATCAGGACAGGTGGATGGCACTTTGTGGCAGCTGGGTTTGGTGACCCACTTATCTGGAGATGCTTGCCTCCTGGTTGAGGTTTACAATAGAGTGGTGTATCCTTTGAGCATTACTTGGCGGTCCTAAAAGAGCTTGTGCTTGGCCTGAGCAATGCAGAGGCGATGCAATGATGCTGGAGATCAGAGGGAGGCCTGCCTGTGGGCAGGCACAGTGCAGAAGAAACCCTCCTAACTTTACAATGGCATTATGGGCATGTTTCACCTGGATTGCAACCCGTTAACTTCCCGAATAAGCCTCATAATCATGATGAGTATTGTGAGTTCTGTTTTTTCATTACAATGAATTATCAAAAGCAGCTGGAAAGCTGAAAGCTGTGGGAGACAGAACAGTAAAAGTCGAGTGCCATTGGAGACAACCACCTCCAAGGGGTGTCAAGCTTATAATATTAACTCCAAGTCAGAGTTTGCTGAAGGCAATGACTACTTCCCCTCTTAGCATACTGTTAAAATACTTGCATGTTATGAGTCTCATAACATTGCAGCATTTGGATGAAACCGACATGTTTATGTGATAGGCAGAATTTCAATACAGTCCAAAGTCCACTCTTATTGTCCATATCCTGTGTAATGATGCCCTCCGTGAGGGTGGCAATTCCCTGACTGTTGCAGAGAGCAAATGTGTTCTACTGCTAACTGACAGAGTAATGTTTCAGTTCGCCTAGGAGCAACTCCAAAGAAAGAACTGGTGGTCTACTTTCAGAAAAATCAACCACTGAAAAATGTACAGGGCACGGTTGTATACACTGACATACCTGGGGCCATCATGAGCATGAACATTAAATCAAGGATAATGGGTTTTTGGTGGGACCTGTATATAATGCCTGGATTATTTTCAATTATGTAAAATCTATCATAGGAGACCAGAGTGGAATTCTACTTTTGGTTTAGAAGAAGTGAGCTGCTATGTTCAGGGAAGGGCTTGTAATCAGCACCTATGGGGAGACTTTTAATTTAGAACAACCTTTCACTAATAGCAAGAAAATAGGAACTTCAGTCCTACAAGATCAAGGAACTGAATTCTGCAACAATCTTCACGAATTTATGATAGGACACTAAACTCAAGGTGAGAAGCTGACATTTTGGTGTCAGTGCAGTAAGACCTTGACAAGAAAGCAGAGGTAAACAATGCTTGGAAATATAAACTCAAAATGGTAAGGAATTAAATGGGTGTTGTTTTAAGGCAAGTTTGTGGCAGCAATTTGTAATGCAACAATATGGAGCTGATAAATATGTTCTCATATAGCTAACTTAACATTTTATTTGATAATAGTAAGTTTTATAAAGATAAGCATAATTCTCCTCAAAGACTTTAAATTTGGAGATTTATGTAATCCACAGACATAAAATGCAACATAGAAGTTTGAGACTCTGCTAACATAGCTAGACTGTCTAGGATAAAAATAGCTCAAGGTAGTTGAAAGACTATACCTATTTTCTTAATTAAAGAAGGATCTCCATGTAGATTAATCCATGAATCTCTTAAAATTAACTGAAAATTAAATCAATCTTTCTGGAAATGTTTTAAAGATAGTTCTGAGGAGTCTCTGTTAACTGTTATCTTGCCTACAATTTATCTTTATCTTGCCACAAGGACAATTATGGACACAACTCGGGGACAATCTCCTATCCACTACACTGAAAGTACAGAAGAGGATGGTCCTTTCAGTTGAGACCCTTTTCCCCCAGACTGGACATGAGTGTTAATTACTACCAGATGGCATAGCAATAAAAGAAGGCCAAAAGTTGTCTGAAAAGCACAGCTTTTCTTCTCTAGTTTTTCTTTTCAAATGTCATTAAAACTCAATCCAACGGCCTGACTCTCACGGTTATGCTTTACTTTTACAAATCGGAAAGAAATTAAACAGGCCATGGAAACAAACTCAAACATAATGAAAAAGACAACTCTTCTCTGTTTATGAAATGGAAAGGCTAGTTAGAAAAAACAAAAGTACTCACATCCCACCTAAAAAGAAAACTTTTTAAACAAATTAAATATTACCTTTTCCTCATGATTAACAAATAAGAGAAGAGGCTCCATCTGAATTCTTTTTATTCTGACAGACAATATTTTGAATCCAAATCTGGAGTATATTTAATTCAAATATTAATCACTTGATGTTAGTAATTTTTAACCACATGTATGTGCTAATATAAAGTATTCCAAAGTCAACAAATAAAATTCTTAATTATATTAGTTTTAAAATAAAGGAGATATATAAAAGTATAGTAATACCCATAGTTGCTTATAAAAAAGGAATAATGGAGAAGGAAATATTTCACATGAGTATGAATAATTGAAGATTAGACTCAGCAGTGTGATGTCTCATACTACTCAATATTGGATATACTCTACCGATATTCAAACTAAAATATATTGAATACCAAAGGTTTGTAGAAAAAAATTAAATCTTTTTCGATTCAAATGTCCACTAACATTTATGTATTAAGTATTTCTATAATAAATGTCCATAAAAATCAATATTCCAAAGTTGAAATTCAATGTTACTATCATTATTTCTCTAAACTCTTGAATAATATATTTCCTTAAGTATGAAGATGATATTATATAACAGTATAGTATTTCTTGAAAGATCTTGGTAAAAGCATATAGTTATTTTGAAAAAAAAATGTCTTTTCAGTACTGTCATGTATTGTGGCTTACCCAGAATTTTGAATTAAACTTCCAGAGGCATAAGGTTTAGGTTTTCTGTGAATCTGGATTGCTAGTGAAAAAAAAAACAAAAAAACATATGTTCATCAAAATACAAATATTTACAAAAAATGGGTAGCAATCTGAATTGCAGATTAAGGGATAAAGAATGTGCTTTCCTTATGCAGCATTTTCCTTAAAAATAATTGACAGAATGCTTCCAAAGAATTTCCTTTATGCTTCAGTGGCCAAATAGGAGACATATGTCCCCACTTAGCTATCACTGGAAAAGGGAGCTGCTTTACAGGACTTTTAAAAATGAGCCAGCATTCCTGGTCTCAAACTAAAGGAAGACTGTACTTACCCAGGCCTTGTTAATCAAACATGTAATCAAGGTATGTTGACAATTAATGGTGTTTAGAATTCAAAGCAAACAAGGATCAGTAGTTGGAAAATATGGCTTTGATCATAGAAAAGACACTGAGGGTTGAATCATAAACTTTGACCACGCCCATGACTTATTCATTGCAAACATATTTTTCATTAACACACATGGTGAGTCTACACATGACCTTTACCATATAGAATACACAGAAATAAAATTGACTACATATGTGCAAAGAGATGATGAAGAAACTCAAAATCATCTGTCAGAAGAAGAATTAGGTCAACTGTGGAAAGACCAGGAAATGCTGCTTTGCAAGTTCAAGTTAAGGGGGTTGTGGGGAGGGAGGCGGCAGAAGTAGGTATCAGGAGAGACTCTGAAACTTTTTTTTCTAACTTGGAGTAGCTCAATCGAAGTGAAGAAATTATTAAATAAAAGAACTGAAGAGAAAATTTCAAAGGGCAGTTTATAAGAATAAACTAAAGTGTTAAAATAAAATGTACAAAGTCCTGAAATTAGTACACCAAAAGAAAGAATATGGTTGGCATTTCTCAAGCTGAAAGAACCAAGGAAAAGAATCACATCTCAATTTACAATGAAAAATGAGGTGTTCTCCTTCTGTAAAGAATTAGTCCATAAATCCAGTTCTCCTCTGTCTAATATGAACAGAATCCATTTGATGGCAATTAGATGGGCAATATATTTAAATATTCAGGAAATATTTTCTAAGTAGAAGAATACAGAGTATATGTACCACAAAGAAAAGACCCCGGCACTGCTAGAAATATGGGATTGATGTTGAATTATCAATGACGAGTTCGGCAGTTCAAATTCACTAGCTATGGCAGAGGTGAAAAATGAAGCTGCCTAGTCCCATACACATAACAATCTTGGATAAATTGGAATTGGCTCAAGGGTAGTGGATCTGGTTTTGTTTGGTTTCAAAAAGAATGATCAATGTTCAGCCATTTTGGGAGATAGCATACTAAAGAACCACTAGTACCATAGAAAGACATCCAAGCTGCACAAAAGGCATGAATGAAAAACAAGTCCATAATAATTGATGAAATATCAATTGAGATATTTCCACAAACAAATTCAATGCGGAAGTGCTTATTCATCTATATCTTTTTAAAATCAGCAATCTGAATAGAAGACAGCTATCTAGCCAACCAACTGGAAATGATCCACATTCATGTTTGTTCCATGGAAAGGTAATTTAATAGACTGTAGAAATTATTATCACATCCAAATAAAATTATATGAAGATTATTAAAATATACTAGAACATACATTGATATAGAACTGATAGAATCCAACCTGTATTCAGAGGAAGACATGGAATGATGGATACCATTGCTGAACTCAAATGAAATTTGGCTTAAAACCAGAGCATACCAGAAAGATGTTTCTTTGAGTTTTATTGACTATGCCAAAACATTAGACTGTGTGGATTCTAACAAATTAAGGATAATTATGTGATGAGTGGGAGTTCCAGAAGAGTTAATTTTGTTCATTTGAAACCTGTACATGAACTGAGAAGCAATAGCACAAACTGAACAATATACTAGATGCTTGTGTTAGGCTGGCTTGAACAGAGAAACAAAGCCAGTGACACTCATATATGTGTAAAGAGGAGCTTTATATCACAGAGTAATTATATATTAAGAAAACATCACAGACCAGTCCAGATCAAGTCTGAAGTTCCAAAATTATCCCGTAAGTCCCATACTAGTTCATAAATTCATCATCAGACTCACACAGAATATGCAATGATGCAAAATACAGGAAGATTGCAGGTCAGTGAGTGCAAAGTCCTGTGGATCCAGTGTTGTTGGAAGCATCTCCTGGGCTCTCACAGGTCTCAGCATGGTTCCTCATGACTTATCAACAGGGAGGTGAAGCAGAGAGAGGGGGGGTGCTCTCATGTCTCAGCATGTCTCTGCATGGTTTGTCAACAGGAAGAGGAAGGCAGAGAGAGGGAGACCTCTTCTCCATTTATCTCAGCCACCCTCCAATCAAGTCATAACCTGATTCACAGGCTAAACTCCACCCTTTCACTCTTAATACCCTCAAGTTGACACAAGATGATGTACTTTCCACAATACTTTAGGGTTTAATAATAGAAAAAGTGTGTACCAGGGTTATATCCTCGCCATATTTATTTAATATATATGCTAAGAATATTTATTCGTTCATATTTATGTATTTTTGATACATATGCTTAGAAATTAGACTATATGAAGAAAGGAGCATCTGAATTGAAAGAAGGTTCCTTAATCACCTGTGATATGCAGATGACACAACCTTGCTTGCTGAAAATGAAGAGATTTGAAGCACTTACTGGTGAGGCTCAAAGACCACAGAATTCAACATGGATTACAACTAAGCCAACAACATACACAAATGCTCACAGCTGAATAAAAAAGCAACAGCATGATAAATGGAGAAAAGAACGAAGTCAAGAATTTCATTTCACTTCAATCCAAAATCAATGTGCATGAAAACAGGCATCCAGAAGTCAAAGGACATATTGCCTTGGGCAAATCTGCTGCAAAGGACCTCATTAAAATGTTTAAAAGCTAAAATGTTACTTTGAGGGCAAAGTTGTGGCTGATCCAAGCCTTGGTGTTTTCAATTACTTATTTTTATGTGAGTGAAAGACAATGAATAAGAAAAAGTAAAGAATTGATGCATTTATATCACACTGGCAAAGAACACCTGATGTACCCAATATCCAACTTCCAGAAGAATTGACACATTTTTTCTTGAAAGATGTGTTGTCACAATCCTGCTTAGAAATGAGGTTGTTGAAAACTTCATCCCACATTCTTTGGTTATGTTATTCCCCATCACACTGCCATTGAGTAGATGCTGACTCACAGCAACCTTATAGAACAGGGTAAGTCTGCCCTTGTGAGTTTCTGAGATGGTAACCCTTTATGAGAAAATCCGGTGGTTTCAAACAGCTGAACGTGTGCTTAGCAGGCATTGTGTAATCACCACTCCACCAGGGCTGCTGGAAAGGCTACTAGGAAGGTCTACTTCTAAAGAAGGGCATCATGTTTGTAAAGTGTAGTGACCACTGAATAGAAGACCTCCAATGAGATGGATTATCTAGAGGAGCTACAACAGTAGGCTCCAATAAAGAAGTATACCTGAGCATTGTGCTAGACTGACCAACCATCTCTTCTGCTGTATATATGGTTGTTACAAGTTGGAACCAACTCACCAGCAAGTACCATTTCTCTGAGCACATGGACACTTGCTTAATAAATGAAAACCAAAAAACTTCATAGAGGCAAAATGAATGAGAAAAGCTAATGGATAGAAAAGCAGCCACTCTACTTTGTTTACGGATTGTCTTATGGCAGTGTTAAGCTAAAGAGGCAGAATCAAAAGGAAGTGCTAGAGACTGACCAAATGACCTACCACGCCTAAAATGTATTCTACCTGGTCCTTTGCACAAAAGGTTTACCAACATTGAGTAAGTTGATGGGTCAACAGTGTCTTCCACAATTTACATGATATGGGGAAGTAAGTGCTGAAAATCCTTATTATAATAAACAATAGTAAGTCTCCTGTAGAAAGAAGACTGAGTGCCTTAGATGCTTGCCTTTCTACTTATCAGGCTTGTCTGGTCTTAAAGTTTCTAGGTTGTGCAAATGGTTGGCACTTGGCTGCACACTTGTTAGTTGGCTGTTGAAAGGGTAATGACTAAAAATAAAGACCTGACAATCTGCTTCTGTAAAGATTGTCTTCTGAAGCTTAGGTTTACTCTGGTACACATGGGATTAGCATGATTCAGCTTTGCTGAATAGCAACAGGTTTTGTTGTTGTTCATCTAGACATTAACCAATTGCTTGACAGAAATGAGACAGATGAATGTAACTTTTAAGATAAAGAATAAATTCAGGGAAGAGATCAGAAAGCAGCCTGAAGACAACCAGTATTTGGAGAGAGAAAGTGACTGCTTCCCGGATGTAAAAGACTGTAGCCCATTCCTAAATAACCGACATTCTCCAAGATGATTGACTTCCATCTACACCGTACAAAGCAGACCATGGCTCTTCTCTGCACCATCATAACTGGTACTTGGAGGTGGCTCAAAGTTTTGAGCCCCTCCACTCCACAGTTCTTGTCCAGCTCACAAAAAAGATTCAAACAAGAACAAAACTAGAGTCAGAGAAAAGTTTTGAACAAAAAGGTTGGGTTTATTGAAGGGGACTTTGGAAAGGAAGTTCAAAGGGCCCTTAGCTCAATGGCCTGGGTAAATTAAAGCTGAAACTTTTAATTCGCAAATGGTAGACCTTCCCACCACTGGCTGGTTTTGCAGCAGGTCTTCTGCTATTGGCTGGTCCTCCGTAATGTCCCTCCTCTTTCCAGGTACATGCACCTCTGGCTTTATGCTGTGCCCTAGTCTCACACTGAATACCCGAGAGTCTGTGCAGTTATGGTCAGGGTACTGAGAACATCGTGTCTTTCTGCACCCAACTTATTCACCATCTAATGACTCTTCCGTTGATAATGAAATATGTCTCATCTGCCCTTTGCCTTCCTTTGTGTGTGGAAACAGGTCTCCAACTCTCTTTTGTATTACTATTCCTGCCAAGTCCTGCCATCTGCCCACCTCTGCCTAGCTAACAACAACCAAGTCAAAATATTGTTCAAACCAAATATACTCTTCCAAGTGAATTTTAAGTTAAAAAACATGAGTAAGAGAAAAAATTCAAGGGAGTATTATAACCTGTCTAGTAAGATGGTCCCAGAGGATAGTTAACATATTTAAAACATATTAAAACTGTTTACAGTGATCAGAACATGAAGCTTCTTTTCCTTAGCCAAGTATAGAGTACATAAGGCCAGGAGAATACAGCTAAAGGGATCAGAAAAGGACTGGGGAAAGAGATGCATCACCTTTTCCCCATATTGTAAGATCCCAAGACACGAGCAATCAAAGAGAAAAAAGGTAGACATTTCAGGTTTGATCAAAATACCATTAGTCAGAAATGCTAGAGAAGCCAACAAGCTGGAAATAATTTTCATGTTTCAAATAAAAAAGTGGATTCCCACACATTTGTACAGTATTTGATACAGGAGGATAACGAGGAAAAAAGGTTCAGATTAGTTGCTTATTTTGAAGCAAGGAGAAAAGAGAGGTAAACAAACCAAGTGTATTAATGCACAGTGCATTGCCAGAGTGTAGGCTCCTCTCTTCCCCCAAATAAAGGTGAAGACAAAATAAAGACAGAGAAGGCGAAGAAACTCAGAGAGAGAGAGAACAAAGGAATCCCGTGTTCATCAACTTTGGGGGAAAAAAATAAAAGATTATGTCTAAAAGGAGCCCGCGCTTCATTGACTGAGGCACCAGCGGAACAGTGAAGAGAGTGGGGAGGTTTCTGTGAGATGCTTTGTGGGCTGGGGAAGGGGTTGGAGACTGGCTGTGGCGGATAAGCATAGAATTACTGTGAAACACTTTAACAAGTATGTTTTGACAAGATAAAGATCATGTTTTGACACACACCACATAAAAACAAAACCTCCATATTTTTGTTAATATTGATAGTGAGCATAAGAGAGCATGCAGAGAGTCTATGCAAACTCTTAGGACTACAGAAGCCGCCGCCCATCTTCACTCATCCCCCCTCCCATCCCCAGCCTCCCACGCCTCCCCCACACTGTCAGAGGCATTTGCCCGACAGTCTCTGGCTGGCAAATGCTGAAGAGTCTCTATTTCACAGAAGAGAAGAAAGAAAATACTGAGAGAAACTATAGGGGCGGTTCTGTACTGTCCTATAGGGTTATCAGCCAGCACCAACTCGATGACAGTGACTTTGATTTTGGATAAGTCACTCAATAAAATTCTCTCAGCAAAACCCTTTCTGTGCCTCTCAAAGTAAAACTTTCTTTTAGGGGAGACAAGAACCTAACCCCCCGTAGCAATACAAAGAATTATGGTTGGTGGTGTGTTCAGTTGAGTTGAGATCTGTTGGCTTGATTCTGATTCCCCCAACCTGTATGATAGAGTAGAACTCCCCCCTGCCCATAAGATTTCTAAGGTTGTAAAATCTTTAGAGAAGCAACTCTCCAAGTATTTTCTCTCAAAGTAGCTGCTGGGTCTGAATACTGACCTTTTCAATGTTTTGCTTTTATTAGCCTTGTGCTTTAATAATTACAACACAAGGGGTCTTTTAAATGAAAGTAGGTAGTCACTCAACCGCTGAAGCCAAAGCAGGTGAGCAAGCAAATGTGGTGAAGAAAGCTTATAGTGCCCGGCTATCAAAATATATAGCGCCTGGGGTCTTAAAGGCTTGAAGATAAACAAGTGGTCATCTAGCTCAGAAGCAACAAAGTCCACATGAAAGAACACACCAGCCTGTGTGATCACGTGGTTCTGAAGGGATCAGTTATCAGGCATCAAAGAACAAAAAAAATCATATCATTGGGTGCACACCAACATGATACGATCGCTAAGGACAAACGGGTGCATAAGCAGTTGTGGCAAAGAAAGCTGATGGTGCCCGGCTATCAAAAGAGATAGTGTCTGGGGTCTTAAATGCTTGAAGGTAAACAAGCGGCCATCTAGCTCCGAAGCAACAAAGCCCACATGGAAGAAGCACACCAGCCTGTGCGATCATGAGGTGTTGAAGGAATCAGGTATAAGGCATCATCAGAAAAAAATAAATCTTACCATAGTGAATGAAGTGCAGAGTGGAGACGCAAAGCCCATTTGTCGGCCACTGGAGATCCCCTTGCAGAGGGATCTAGGGAAGGAGATGAGGCAGTCAGTGTGCGATGTAGCACCGATGAAGAATACATCTTTCCTCCAATTCCTAAATGCTTCTTCCCCCCCCCCCACCCCAACTATCATGATTCAAATTCTACCTTACAAATCTGGATAGAGCAGAGGATGTAAACTGGTGCAGATAGGAGTTGGAGGCACAGGGAATCCAGGGTGGATCATACCTTCAGGACCAGGGTGTGAGGGGCGATACTGGGAGGGTAGAGAGTGAGTGGGTTGGAAAGAGGGAACCGATTACAAGGATCTACATGTGACCACCTCCCTGGAGGATGGACAACAGAAAAGTGGGTGAAGGGAGATGTCGGACAGGGCAAGATATGACAAAATAATAATTTATAAATTATCAAGGGCTCATGAGGGGGGAGGGAGAGGGGAGGGAGGGAAAAAAAAGAGGACCTGATGCCAAGGGCTTAAGTGGAGAGAAAATGCTTTGAAAATGATGAGAGCAAAGAATGTACAGAAGTGCTTTACACAATTGATGTATGTATGGATTGTGATAAGAGTTGTATGAGTCCCTAATAAAATGTTTAAATAAATAAATACAATCGGGGGGGGGGGAAGTAGGGTAGTCACAATTGACAGGTAATTTATTTCCTTTCAAAGCTTCAAGATTATAATTTTAATTTAAAATTGATATTTTAATATTTCATATTATTGATGTTATTCAAATAAAACTCCATTCCTTAACAGTTTAATTTTTCTACTTCAGAATTCATCAGAATTGACCTCTTCCTGAATTTGCTTTCCCTGTCTTCTTGAATTCAATAATACTGTTAAGATAGAAAATTAAAACATCTTAATGACTTGAGAAAAACACTGAAGCACTGTGTTTCGCTTCTCACCTTCAGGAAGGGTAGAGGGGCAGATGGATCATTTAAAAGAGCATAATTTGCAAATATTTGAAATCTGCAATCTGAGAAACATAGTTATAAAGGCTGTGGAAAATATATGTAGAATCTCTGTGATCTGTGTGTGAATGTAAATCTTTTTAAGTTCAGCACTTACTGAAATTACTGCATGTGATACACACTAGAAATCATTGCAAGTGACATAGATACAAGTAGAAAGCAAACCAGCTTCCATCTAGAAGCGGCCTTAAAGTTAGGAGCATGTAAAATCATGTAAGAGTGATAAATAGAACAAATTTTCCTAATTTTTAAATTAATTTTCCCTCATGTTTTACATCAATGGAATATATAATGTCATCTATCAATACAATAAACTACATAGTTAACAAAAATTTTCTATAAGTGGCACAACGCAAAATAATAATTATCAGATATAAAGAACTATTTGCTTAGATGTCAGACAACCTTAGTACAATTCCCTTTACTACGAATGATTCCAATAAGTTAAACTAAAACAAGTTTTATATAGAAACATATGTATTTAGTCTTAAGTACTTTCAGATAGTATTATTGGCCAGATCAATAATCTGATCAGGTAATATTATTGATCAAACTCTAGTATTCCAAGCACTTGACTATCAGGTTAATGTGTGTAACTATTACACCACAGCTCAACTCTGTAAATTCTGATCATCGTCAAAATATTGTCTCAAAACAATGACATCGGGGTGTTTTTTTTTACAATATTTCATGGAAAAACTGTCCAGGGCTAGGCCATCTTCACAATTGTAGGTATATTTGAGTCTGTCATTGTGGTCTGATGTAAATCCATCACACCGAGGGCTTCCTTAGTGACAGGGGCAAATCAGGGACTTCTACCCTGTTAAATGGATGAACAAAGGACCCTGTGAAGCAAGTGACAGAACAAAGGATTCTTGGGACCTTACTCCTTGGTAAACACCTTCACCTGGAAGCCAGCCCCCAGTAAAATTATGGCACAGGACTGAATGCAAAGATACTCTGAGACCTGTTGACACAAAGCAGCAGCTCAGAGAAAACTGGAAACGATGCATGAGATCCACAGGCAAACGGAGTAACTTGTAATTAGTTACTTGGCCATTTAGAGTGGCAATCCCGCCCCTTTGTGCCATTAGAAACTAGAAGCAGTCCCAAGAAAACATCCTCATCTCCACTGCTGGGGGGAGGGGAGCACTTTGATCCCAGAGCCAAGCTTATTGCAGTAATCCAGCATAGTTTGAAGAACTCTATTGTATTACAATTGTCATCTGTGTGATCTCTATTTGGGTTTAGTTCCCGCCCCAAAGTTTCGTTTATTACCATGGGTTTCCTTTGTTCGCTCTCTTTCTTTCTTCACCTTCTCTTCCTCGCTCTAGCTCTCCCATCTCACTTTTGGGTACTCCCTCTTCCTCTTCTGTCCTCCAATCTTCCCTCACCCTGCCCCCTTTACTTTCATGCCAATCTGTGGCAGTTACATAATCTGTCAATTTGAGGAAGGGGTGGAGTCTGGCCTGTCAATCAGGTCGCAGCTTGATGACATTTGGGGTTTGATGGAGATAAATAGCTCGCTGGAGGTGGGACCCACTCACTCCCAGTGAGACATTACTGACACTGAGCCTGATGAAGCTATGCTGATGCAGCCTGATGGAGCCACACGGAGACCCACGCCAGTGCTGAGATCCTGCCACCACCGCTGGATCTGCAAGAATTTCCACCCAGTGGCCTGTATTAATCCTGCACTGAGCATTATTGCATGACTGTGTGAGTCTAAAGAAGAATTTATGGAATAGTATTGGACATACGGGCTAGTATTGGACTTATGAACTTGATCTAGATCGGGCTGGGATGTTCTCAATATAGAATTGCTCTTTTAGATAAAGTCCTTTCTCATATACATGAGTGTTTTATGAATTTGTTTCTCTAATCTACCCAGACTAATATACAATTTAAACACCCTGGCAGGTTATTAACTCTAATAAAACCTGTTAATTAAAATGCATGCTCTTGCTCTGCTGTCCTTTGATTGCAGTTCTAACCTAACACTTATCCCAACTATACTTAATGTGTCCTTCTCAACTCGCTAGAGGGACTCATTCTCCTTGGAAGTGACTCTGTGCTTTCACAAACATGTGGCTGAACTCTTTGCTGCCGTGTGTGTGTGAACATGGCTTATCTCTGGACCATAGCAAGCCACACAGGTTAGGAGATTGCTAGCCCAGTTTGGACAACAGCCAGGGAAACAAATGCCACGCTGAGTTTTCCTCTGACGTCTGCATTAGCAATAAGAATGTCATTTCCTAGCAATTGTCCTTTCCTGATGAACTTCCCAAAGCAAGCAAGTTCTCAAAACTTATTAGTCACAATCAAACACATTGAGGAAATGAGTCATCAGCTTTGGGTAATTTAGGGCCATATCGTGAGTGAGATCCAGTTCAATTGGTATAACATTTGACACAACAATGTTCTACATCCCATTTTCATTCTCTGCATGTTTGTTTTGGTTTTTTTATTAATGGGCATAGGGTGAAAGTTCACAAAGCAAATTAGTTTTTCAATAAAAAATGTACGCAGGTTTTGTTTGATGTCATTGGTAGCAATTCCCACGGTGTGACTTGACTCATCACACTTTGATCATGTTTTCCTCCTTCCATTATGCCTTCTTTCCCATCACTTCCTGCCTTCTGGATTTTGCCCGTGGACAAGTCCTGCTGCCCATTTGATGCCAATGGCTGGTGGTTCTAAAAGAGTATCTACCTCCCCAGTGTTTTTTTATAATTATTGGCCTACCTATTGTTTGATTGAAAATTGAGCATTGAAGGTGAGTTCACATCCTGGGGCTTTCATCCACAAGCCTCCATAAGGGTCATTTTTAAAAATTTTGGATCTTCCACATTTTTCTATCATTCTATGCAGGTTTTTTTTTCCCCAAGGTACTTTATTAGGAGCCAATCCAGATATCATACAATTCCATAGTTCAATCACATCAAGCAGAATTGTATAATTGCTACCACAATCAGTTCCAAAATATTTTCTTCCTTCTTGAACTCCTTGATATCAGCTCCCCTCACCCCCCAACTGCAACCCTGTGCCCTCACCCCAGGAACCCTTATTCTAGTTGTTGTCACTACAAGTTTATCTATCCTGGGTTTCATGTACCCCAAATACAGAAAAACACAAAACAAAGATTCAAGAAGGCCCCCCACAATGACAAAATACAACAAACATGACTCCTAATATGAAAAAAATACATTACAAACCAGATCAAGCCCAAAGTGTATCAGAAGGCACATCAATTGAAAAGGTTTTACACTTTCTAGTCAGATTTATTATTTTCATTTAATAACAGTCATCTATGCAATATCCCCTGTTGGTAACCAGTTTTTCCTATCCCTAAGTTATAGTTAGAGGGAAATAACCAGAGGGCTTTCCCTGTGGAGATCCTGCAAATGCATCTTGAGCTTCCACTGTCACCCACAGCCTTCTGCAAATCAGAATCTCACAATTTAAGCTCTGGGAATATTTTCTCCTTTGGCTTTGGATTATTGATTTAAAATCCCTGGATAGCAGATATTGCTGTGCCTCCTCCATGTAGATTTAGTGCAGGTCTCACTTAGCTGGCTGCGTGTTTGGAAAAATCCCTGAAGACTACAGACACTATTCTATCTGAGAGCCGGGCACCATTTAATTTCTTCACCACCCTTTGCTATGTCACTCATATTGTGTGCATTTCTTTCACAAGGGTGAGTGTGGAGCCGGGTCAGGATATAAGAAATAATTGTTCTTAGATTGGAGCGAGGATTAAGCATGAGCCCAAAATTCATTCCTTAATTTATGTTTTTTATCTGCTTCTAGCTCACCTTAGAGACATGTTAATTTATGATAGAAAATCTTATTAATCTTCTCCCTGGAATGTAAGGACCTTCTGTTTATAGTGTCTTTCATTGGCCCATGGTACTAATTTTTAAAACACTGTTGTTACAGGAGATTGAGGAAGTGTAGGCCAAATACATGCCCCAAAACCTGGATTATTCACTTGTACAGAATAAATCCTTATGTAACTGGATGCTATTTACACAAACTATGGGATTTGGTGGTCAGGCAAACATACAATGGTATTTACTGGCCATGTTAGACACGAGTCTGCCTGAATAACACATATTTTAATACAGTAAGTAGGACAATGAAGCAGTAAGTAAATGTTCACCTGCCTACCGACAGTTCAATACTCTTGGGATAGCTTTCTTCTGCTTTTCACATACCATGTAATTTGAGTGTTAAGTACTCTACAGGAAGAGGTCAAGTCTAGTTCACCTAGTGTGTTTTCCACATTGGATTCTTCTGGTGTGGCCTTCGGAGTTTGCTGTGCACCTTGAAGATCACGGATTCAATGTCCCAGTGTTCTATGGCACATGTCCTAGGTCCCCATGTGGTGTACAAAAACTCAGACCAATGTGGCTCAATAGGTGCATGTAACCGGCATGCTCCCACGTTAGGATTCTTAAAAACACTGTTGGTCATTATTTGTCCCCACTAAGAAGTTAGTCCTACCCTTTTTTGACTAAAATGCCTGAATTTGTATTCTCTCAGATGTATATACGCCCTTCACCCCATCCCTCCACCCCCTCCTGATTCAACATTTCCTCCATTCTCCCTCATTAGTCTGAAAAGAAGGTCTCTCCGTTTGGGAGGATTTCGTCATACCTTTGAATGCTAGCCATCAGTTGGTCATCCTCCCCTGCCCTCATCTCCAAAACCTGAACCCAGCTGACATGAGGACCCCTCTGCCAAAATGACCTTCAAATTACCCACATAAAGCGATGGTTCATTGGCACCAGTCACATTCTGTACCACGTCACCCTGGTCAGCATACTGAGCCTGTGCCCATCGGGCTGCTTATTTGTCCATGTGTGTGATTAGCTAAGCATAATGGTTTCCATGCCCTTCCATGACATGCAGTAATCCGTGCTTTCATCACTGCATTTAGGGATGCATAACACTCCCGTGTGTGTAGGTACCATAGTTTCTTTATCCATTCTTCCACTGTTGGGCTGCTTCCAGTTTTTTGCTATTGTGAACTATGCTGCTACAAATATGAGAAAGCATGCATCCACTCATGTTGTGCCTTTTATTTCTTTGGGTTATATGCCTAATTAGTGGTATTGTTGGATCACATTGAATTTTAATTCCCAGTGGCTTCAGGTACCACCATATCATTTTCCAGAGTGATTGTGTTAGTCTGGGTACATTAGAGAAACAAATCCAGAGAAACTCATATGTATAAGAGAGAGTTTTATATAAAGGGTAAGTGCACATCAAGAAAACATCCTAACCCAGTGCTGTCTAAGCCCACAAGTCCAACATTAACCCATATGAACAACACCAATCCACAAAGTCTTCCTCCATCTCACAAAACACATGCAATGATGCCAGCCGCAGGAGGAAAGACAAATCTGTGAACATGTAAGCATTTCGGCACTGGCAGGGATCTCCACACGGTTGCTCCAGCACCCAGGGTTGCATCGGGGTAGGTCCATATGGCTTCTCCTCAGGGATGTCTTGCAGGAAGTAAGCCTTGCCAGCTGAAGCAGGAAAGTGGCTAAAGCAGCTGCACCCTGGTCCGACCGTCAGAAAGCAAGAGACCCAAGAACTAGAAAGGTGAGGCTCATTGAGCCATTAAAATCCCCGCTCTTCAATTAACCCCACATGTGTTTATCGGCCAGGGTGGCAAAATAAATTTTGACTGTCTCAGTGATTGTATGTATTTGCAAGTACACCAACTTTGTATATGAGTTCCAATCTCTTTCCATCCTTTCCAGCATTTATTGACTTTTTTTTTTTTAATTGAGCTAGTATTGCGGGTGTAAAGTGGTAACTCATTTTGGTTTTAACTTGTATCTCCCTGATACGTAGTGTTTGTGAACTTTTTTTATGTGTTTGTAAGCCATTTGTACTTCATTTTAATGAACTGTCTTTTCATGTCTTTTTCTGACTTCTTAATTGGGTCATTTGTGATTTCCTTATTCAGGTGTAGAGTTCTCTGGATTTTGGTAATTAGAACCTTATCTGATATGTCGTTGATAAAAAATTGTTCCCAAACTGTGGGCTCTCATTGTACTCTCCTAATAAGTCTTTTTATGTGCAAAAGGGATGTCATTTCAGCATGTCCCAGTCATCTATCTTGTCTTCCACTGCCTCCTTCATATACTCGGTAATCTCTGTATGCCTTGCAATAGGACCCTTAAATTTGTTCCGGTTTTCTCATCGATGATCCTGATAGTTCTGGAGTTTACATTTAGGTCATTAATCAATGTTAAATTCCTTTGGTGCATGGCGGATATATGAATTTTTTGGTTGTCTGGCTATGGAAATCAAGTTTTGTCCAGCATTTTTTGAAGAGGCTTTCTTTGTCCCCTTCACTATTTCTAAGTCCTTTGTTGAAGATTAGTTTCCTTGTTGATGCTTTTATATGTGTGTTTTCTCTTCTTGGTCTATAAATCTCTCATTGTAACCGTGTCAGGTTGTTTTGACTATTGTGGTTATATAGTACTGTTTTAGGTCAGGTAGTGCTAGACCTCCTACTGAGTTCTTCCTAAGAAGTTCTTTGTTTATTCTGAGTCTTTTGGCTACCAACATGAAATTGATAATTAGTCTTCCCATTTCTTTAAAAAAATGCATTTGGGGTTTGTATCAGGAGTGCCTTGTATCTTTAGATCATTTTACAAAGTATTGACATTTTCACAATATTAAGTTGGCATATCCATGAACACAGGGTATTCTTCCACTTATGTAGTGTTTTATGGTTTCTTGTTGTAACTTGTTGTAGTTTCCTTGTATAGTTCTTTTGTCATTTTGGTTAGATTTTTTTCTAAATATTGTGTCTGTGGTATGTAATTATAAATGATATTGTTTTCTAATGGTTTCGCCATAGCTCTCTTTGCTGGTATATGGGAATGTGATTGCTTTCTGCTTGTTAATTTTGTATCCTGCTACCTTGCCAAATCCCTTGATTATTTCCAGTAGGACTTTTGTGGAGACTTTGGGTTCACGCTTTATAGGATCATATAATTTACAAATTAGAGTTTCGCTTAAATTTTGCCTATTTGTATTCTCTTGATTTCTTTTTATTATCTGTTGGTTCTAGCTAAGACTTCCAGCACAATGTTGAATAAGAAGGGGGTTAGGGGACATCCTTGCCTGGTCTCTGTTTCAGAGAAAATATTTCTAGCTTTTCCCCAGTAAGCATGATGTTGTCTGTTGGCTTTTCATACATGGCTTTTACTATGTGGAGAAATGTTCCTTCTATTTCTATTTTGTTGAGTGTTTTGATAAAAATTCTTGTTGAATATTGTCAAAAGCCTTTTCTGAATTAATTGATATGATCATGTGGTTTTTATTCTTTGCTTTGTTAATGGGTGGATTACATCGATGGTGTTTCAAATGTTGGAGCATGCTTGCATACCTGGAACAAATCCCAATTTGTCGTGGTGAATTAATTTTTGATATAATGTTGGATTGTATTGATCAGAATTTTATGAGGATTTCAGCATCTATGTTCATGAGGAATATTGTCTATAATTTTCTATCCTTGTGGGGTCTTTGTCTGGTTTGGCTTTGGGTTTGGGTCATACTGGCTTCATAGAATGAGTATTGGAATTTCTTGTCTTTGTCTATGTTCTGGAATAGTTTATGTAGAATTGATGTCATACCTTCCCTAAATATTTGGTAGAATTCCCCTGGGAAACCATCTACTCCTATACTTTCCTTGGTTGAAATTTTCTCAATGACCTGTTCTAATTATTATTTTTTGTGGTGTCTGTTGATTATTCCAGTATTTATCAGCATTCATTTGAGTGCATGGTGTTTTTCCAGGTATATGCAAATTTCTTCTTGGTTATCAAATTTGTTTGAATATAGCTTTTCATAATAATGTGCTGTTATTCCTTTTATTTCATTTGATGTTTTGTAATTGCACCCTTTTTATCATTTATTTTGTATATTTGCATCTCTCTCTTTTTTCTCCTTTATTAAATTTGCCAGCCATCTGTTTATTTTTTTAATCCTTTCAATTAACCAATTTTTTGTTTTGCCATTTTTTGCTTTTTTGTTTTGTATATCATTTATTTCTGCTTTGATCCTTATGATTTCCTTCCTTCTTATACTGAAAGGTATATATTACTGTCCCTGTTCTAACTCTTGAAGGTGTTGTACTAGGGTGTTGACTGTGGATTTTCTCCCCTTTTTTTGTATGTTTTGTGCTATACATTGAACTCTGATTCGTGCTTTTGCTATACCCCCAAAAGTTTGATATGCTGTATTATTGTTCTCATTTGTCTCAAGGAGTATTTTTCATTTTGTCCCTTATTTGCTTTATTACCCAATCATTTTTGAGTATTATGAGGTCCAATCACCATGTGTTTGTCTTTATGTTTCTATTCATCTTATTTTTTCATTCTAATTTTATAGACATATGGTTCAGGTTGACTAGAGAAACAAACCCAGTGATACTCATATATGTGTAAGAGAAACATTATATCAAGAAATAGTTAAATATCAAGTAAACATCCCAGCACAGTCCATATCAAGTCCATAAGTCTTATGCTAGTTCATAAAGTCTTCTTCAGAGACTCACACAGCCACATGCAATGATGCAAAATTCAGGAAGATCATAGGCCAGTGGGTGTGGAATCGTATGTCTCCAATGGCAGTGGCTGCATTGCAGGGTTTCAGTGTGGCTTGTCAACAGGAAGGTGAAGGCAGAGTGAGATGGGAGATTCCCAGGGCCCTCTTTATGAGAAGGCCACACCCACAAGGAAGTACTATCAAACTGTGACCTGATTTACAGGCTAAACTCTACCGTTACACTTTTAGATATCAAGTTGACATGAAATTATGTAACTATCACAATACTGTTATGGTCTGAGAAGATAGGTTTTAAGATCTCAAAGTTTTTAATTTTGTGGAGGAAGGCTTTGCAGCTTAAATAATGCATATAATGCTTTCGGATTATATAAATATGAAAAGGAAAAATAAGGATTGACAAGAAGAAAAGAAAGAGGAAAAAGAAGGAAAGAAAAGGCTATGGGGTAAAAGTTAAATATTAAAATTAAAGAAGGAGAGGACAAACAATAAAAGTTTAAAAATAAAATAGAAAATATAATGCTAGATTATTAAATGGAAAAAAAAATCTGCCCAAGTGCTTTTTTTCTGGTTTGGGTGCTAGCTTGTGGATTGATGATGTGTTGAGGAATTAGAAAACAAAGAGCCTAAATTGAGAAAGTGAAAATAATGTATATGTATATATTTTTGTCCTTACATTGACCAATAGCTGGGGCTGGGTGCTAATTAAGGATGAATTATAAGAATAGTGTGTGAATTTGTTTTAAAGAGGGGAAGGATATAGAAATTAAAGAATATACCGCAACAGCAATACCAACAAAGGACAACTGGGGTATAGAACTTGTCCTGGATGGGAATTAGGACTGTAAGGAGCAGAGGTCTTTTGGACAATTGGGAACAGTGTCTGATAGTATGCTTTTAACTACCTTGTGGTCTTTTAGACTGGCAGATTAGGGTTGAGATTAAAGTTCAGGGAATAATTGGTGTCTGGTATGGATGATAGTCCTGTATTCTCTTTATTTAGGAAAATTATCTTAAAGGAATCGATTTCTGGTGTGTCAAGTCATAGGGGATTTTTTCCCTCTTTTTGGATGCTGTAGATGAACTCATGGGGTGGGGGGGTGAGATTTATTACTGCCACCTACCTAGGTGGTCTAGGAGGAACAGCTAAAGCAATAGCCTATTAAGAGGGTAGCTTGTTTATCTGAATGACTCAGGGTGCTGACTGGGGGTGTTATCATGGGACAGCTGGTGGATTGTTTGCTCAGTCTATTCAGTACCTTGGACAGGAGCTGCTTCTGGACTCTGGGGCCCATTTTGGTCCTTGTCTCAAGCTCAAACACCCTGTCTGTGCTTTGTGAATTTGGTAATGCAGTTTCTACTAGTTTTGTTATGGTTTGTTAATGGCCAGATGTGTGTGTTTTTGTTAACAAAAGGTGGGTGGAAGTAGTGTTGCTAGCCTAAATGGATGTGCTTTTTGGGTGCTTCAAAATGAGGCAACACAGGGCTGGAACTCCTATGGGGTATTAGCATTGCCAAGGGGGGCTGAGGCTCCTGACTTGAATGAGGTATTAGCTTATTCACTGTTTATGAATGGCCTTTGGAATTATCCCTTAGTGGCTCTGAAAGGCTGTGCTATCCCCACTATCAGCGTAGTATTATTGTAAGGGGGTCTAGGCAGAGCTCACTTGTCTGGAGCTGAGAGTGAAGCATGTTGTGGTTATACCTGCCCCAGACTATTCACAGAATGCAATAACCCTGCAGCTGGGTGTGTCAAACCCCTAGCTAGCTCTGGGACCAGGAAAATGGATCAGGAGAGCTGGAGAGCAGTGCTTCTTGGGCTTGTTCCATGGCCTTCGTAAAGAGAACAGCCCTGGGGCCAGAGGGAGAGTTGGGAAGCTGTTTTCCTCTGGCTTGTGCTGAGGGCTTATGACAATGGGAAATCTATCAGTAGACATTGCTGTACTTCTATTTTAATAAGATTGTGTCTACTTATCTTTATGCTGAGGCTCATGTATCAAAGTGTAGAATATCCTTTCCTGTGGCCCTTCTGTACTGGTCTCTGTGGAATCCCTCTTGTGGTATTACTTGGTCCCCATCTTTATCTTGGGGCCTCATATAGTATATCTGAATGGCAGGTAGATTAGGAATAAAGGGGGATGTGTCCGCCGAATGCCTATGCTAAACAAAAATTAGCTGCCCATGCCACAAGAAAGGGCTGGGAAAGGAATCAGTCACACTAATTAGACACCTATGGGAAAATCCAAACTGGACATGGGCAGACCCAGGCTACCTAGGCCAGGTGGAAGACAACCTGCGTGCAAGCTACATGACATCACACAGGTATGCCTAAACTCAGCCCATAAGATTGTCCAATACCCTCTACCATGCTTCCTGAGCCAGTGGGGATAGAAGGAGATAAATAGCAGGTTGAGGGCAAGCCACTCCCTCTTTTTAGGTCCTTTCTTGCAGGTCGAAGGGCAGGGGGGGCAGAGACACCCCTTCACCTTTTCAGGGCTCCGCTCTTTTGAGATTTCCTGCTCTGGTTCCACATAGTTGCTTTCATGCTCTTGTTCAAGTATTCATTTCATATGTTTTTTTCACACTCCCCTGAAATGGCCATTTTCCATCACGAACTTTCTGATGGCTCCCCCGCCATGAGGCCTTGGATGCTTTCCAGAGATAGCCTGTACTTTCTGAGACTGGAATACCTGAAACTTCCCTGTCCCTCATAAACGTTCCATGATTTACAAAAGGGCTTCTGCTGCATGATTTCTTTCAGGACTGAGATGCAAGGACTGAGGTAAACCACCCCAGAAACCTAACATTTCTATTGCCAACTGTTTTAGGAATCACCATATTGCTTCTGCATTTGCAAGCCAGCTAGCAGGATATAAGGGTTCCAATTTTTCACACCCTCTCTAACATTTGTCATTCTCTGTTGTTTTTGTTTTAAATTCAGCTATGGTTATAGGCATTAGATTGTATCTCATCATTATTTTGACTGGCTTTTTCCAACTGGCTGGTGGATGAGAATGCTTCCTCAAGTGCATCGTAGCCATTTGATTGTCATTGTTTGTGAATCGTCTGTTCAGGTCCATTGATCACCTTTTTAAGAGGGTTTATCCAGGGTCTCCTAATGTGATTCCTGTCAGGTAGTGGTAGCTGGACGCCATCTTGTTCTTCCAGTGTCAGTGTGGTAAAGGTTAAGTTTTGCATGGTCCATTTGTCCTTTGGATTATTTGGTTCAATGTGCTTTTGATTTTCTTTCTTTGCTCTGGAGATGGAGAAACCAATCATTTATCTTAGAAGACCACTCAAGTTTATAAGATCCTAGTCAAAAGTCATCAAAGAAGTAGTGCTTTAGGAAACACTGCAGTAACAATTGATCTCAGTGTCCCAGAGACCATAGTCCTGAGTCCACAGGCCCAGTGACTCACTACTCAAGTTATTTGTCTAGTCTGTCAATTGAGTTAGAGCCAATGAGGCCTCTGTGTGGGCCTAGCTTTCCCCTGAGAATTCTGGGAACTCCTATATTTCCTCTTTGGAGGCAGGAGACAGCTCTCTCTCTGCTCACTCCCTTGGAGACACTCTGCTGACAAGATACATGGCACTACATCCTGGGAAATGGAGAGGCCCCATGGACCTACCCTAATGCAACCAGACCTCCCAAGCCAAAGAAGCCACCTAGAGACCCCTGCTAGTGCTGAGATGCTTATACCACCATTGGATCCAGAAGACTTCCAACCCACTGGCCTGTGATCCTCCTGCATTCAGCATTATTGCATGCATTTCATCAGTCTAAAGAGTACTTTATAGATTGGTATCGGACATATTGGCTAATATTGGACTTAAGGACTTGATCTGGACTGGGCTGGAATGTTTTCTCATTCAATTGCTCTTGTATGTAAACTTCTTTCTTATATACATATGAGTGTCTATGAATTTGTTTCTCTAGTCTACACAGATTAACACACTAAGAAAATTTTAAAGCTCTGCTCCTTCTATGTATGTATGTATATATATAAATATATATGGCATGTGCAAATACATCTACATCTTACTTCGATGAAGAGGGACTCCTACTGAAAACCAACTAACTGCCATCAAGTCAATTGTAGTGTAAAAACACTATGTGAGTTTCTGAGTATGTACATATTTATGATAGGTGACAGCTTCATCCCTCTCTATTGAGTGTAGGGTCTCATTACCTAACTCACATGCCACCATGCCTTTGACTACATAGCACCTTTAAAGTTTCTGATTCACCATCCGATATGCAACTATTGAACTCTCTTTTCCAGAAGCAATAAAAATGAAGAAAATGAATGACTCAAAGAAATAATTAGTCCAAAAGATTAATAGACAATATGAACCACAGCCTCCACTATACCAAGACCAGAAAAAAAGATGGTGTACCCAGTTTCTGATAAAGGGGGTGGAAGAGTTAGCCTACTGTTAGTCAAGTACTAGGAATATAACATAGTTTGGGTAGATATAATTTGTTAAAATGAACACAAGATGTAATAGTCCCCTCCTTGTAATAAAATATTTCTTTTAAAGCTGATCAGCAAGGATGCTCTAATTTGTGAAGGGGGAAGCAGTGCCATTTAGATACGCATGGAGGTTGACACTTTAGGAGGTACCAGCCTGACAGCCCAGGAGCAATGAGATATCAATTGATTCCCTGGTAATCAATTGGGGGAAATGTAGATGGTTTCCTATGATCCTTGCTTTCTTTCTCCCTTGCTTGAAGGTCCTCTGATCATGATAAAATGTGTTAATTATCTCTTGGGTCTGTTGCAAAACCTGTTAATTTTTCATTTCTGGCTTTATCACACAGTTTGTAGTATCTAACTTGTTTTATTTTCATCGAATCTTGAAACAGTTTGTAGGTAGAAACCTCATGATTTCCTTTTGTCAGCTCTTGCAGGAATATATTTGGGATTTCTCTAATCAACCTGATCTCTAGAGGTTTCTGTCTAAAACAATGATAGGCATCTCATACCTCTTGCCTGCCAGCAGCAGTACCACACTACCAACCACACTGATCAGGGTCACAATAGAAGGATGTGGACAGAGAAGGCAAAAATAGAATAAAATTCAAGATATGACAAAATAACGAGGTATAAATTACCAAGGGCTTATGAGGGAGGGGGGAAAGGGGAGGGAGGGGGAAAAAAAAAAGAGGACCTGATGCAGGGAATCCAGGGTGGATGATACCTTCAGGACCAAAGGTGTGAGGGACGATGCTGGGAGAGTGGAGGGTGAGTGGGTTGGAAAGGGGGAACTGATTACAAGGATCCACATGTGACCTCTTCCCTGGGAGAGGGACAGCAGAGAAGGGGGGAAGGGAGACTCTGGATAGGGCAAGATATGACAAAACAACGATGTATAAATTACCAAGGGCATATGAGGGAGGGGGGAAGGGGGAGGGAGGAGGGGAAAAAAAGAGGACCTGATGCAAGGGGCTTAAGTGGAGAGCAAATGCCTTGAGAATGATTGGGGCAGGGAATGTATGGATGTGCTTTATACAATTGATGTATGTATATGTATGGATTGTGGTAAGAGTTGTATGAGTCCCTAATAAAATGTAAAAGAAGAAAAGAGAAAAAAATGATTAGGGCAAAGACTGTACAGATGTGCTTTATACAATTGATATATGTATATATATGAACTGTGAAAAGAATTGTATGAGCCCCAATAAATTGTTAAAATTAAAAAAAAAAAAAGAAAGAGGGAAAAGCCATACGGTATGCCAGAAGTTTCATCCAGCAGCAGATGAAAATCATCCACGCTGAATACATTTTGAAGAGTCAGAATGCAAGGATGTAAAAATAAAATTGTGTTTTGTTGTCTTAAAAAAATAAAATAAAATTTATTAAAAAAAAATTCAAAGTTAAAAAAACTCACACTTTCTGGTATCATTGAGCTTTTGGAACACCCAACTTCAAACTATGGTCCTTAGTTAGTTACCCTTTCAGCCTGGAACTGAACCCTGGGGCTTAGTAGACAGGCTTATAAAGTAAAGGATAATAACAGAGGAATATACTCCTCAGTACAATAAACCATACAAGGTTCAAAAGGCAGCATTTGTCCCCCCAAAAAAGAAACTCTTAAGAAGGAAGGAAGGGACAATATAAAAGGACAAATAAAAATGAAAAACCCAGGGAAGAAGTGGGCAGAATGCTGTTACATTGAAGGAATTGCAATACCAATGTCATAAAACAAAATTTATATAAATTGCTGAATGAAAACCCAATTTCACTCTGTAGACATTTGTTGTGGGTTCCAATGAATGATGTCCACTATAATATCCAAGAAATTTAGAAGAGTCTTTATTGGGCTAACTGACCAGAGGAAACTAAAACATTCTCATTGACTACAGCCCTGAGCACAGTTGCCAGCAAGCTTATAAAAGCAAAAACCACCTCCTGGTTGGCTCATTCGTTAGGGACTTTCCAATGAAACAAGCAGGTGTTACAGAAGCAAGAGTAGCAAGATTAAGTTCTACATCCTGGTTCTGGTACTCAGCATGCATTCTGGAAAAACTGCCGGCCGGGCTTTCTGATAACAGACAGAAGGGAAGCAGGTCCCCTGGCGGTCAACAAAATATAATTACTGTGGCTGGTTGACCTCACTTTCAGACAAACTCTTATAAAAAAATAAAATGAAGAAAAGTAAAGAAAGATAGTAGAATCTTCACCATCATGACTTCAAAGGAACATTCATTTTTTGCTTTTGAAAAAACTGATTTGTTCATTCTTCTGACTGCTATTATTGTTGTGTGCCAGAGTCAAGTCTTTGTCATGGGAGCACTACATGACTACATGAGCAAGGCAGTGTAAAATTGGCCTAAATTCTCTCCTAGGCTGTCATCTCCACAGGGTCAGATGGCAGGTCTTTTCCGCCTTGGGATAACTGGTAGATTCAAAATGCCTACACTTAATTAACAACCAAGAGCTTAAGCATTGTGCCACTGATACCACTGTTCTAACAGTCCAGAATACTCAATGCTCTTCACCAATCACAAGTTCAACTCATCAGTTCACTTTTATCTTCCCTTTTCACTATCTTTTGTATGCACCTGAGACAATTGAAAAGATGAAGGTTGGCTAAGATTCAGATTAGTCATTAAAAGGTCTTTTGCAGCAGATTTTCTCAATAAGATACATTATTTAATTTCTTGACTACTGCTTCCATGGATACTGATTGAAACCATCGACAACTTCAATTTTGACTACATTTATCATGATGCTTAAAAGGGAGATTGGAGAGACATTTTCAATTATATTGAATAACTATTGAATATATAATTGTTCAAAAATATCACCTACTTATTATACTCAAGTATGAAGTGTTTTCTTGTAAAGTAGCTTATTATTTCTCTGAAAAATATTGGTTGGTTATATGAATTCCATAAAATTATTGAATTATAACAATGGCCAACCATTATATATTTATTATATGCTGGATTACACGAAATAGCCTTTGTTGGATGATCGCCTAACAGCGATGGCAACAGTATATTGACAGGGAGCTGCCAAAGGTTCATGACAGAGTCAGAAGAGGATGTGGACCAAGGGGTATCGTTGCTGAGGTCAGATGGATGTTAGCTCCAAGTGGAGAATATGAGATGTCCACTTGTTTTGTTTTGGATTTTTTTAATCATTTTATTGGGGGTTCATACAACTCTTATCACAATATATACATACATCCATTGTGTCAAGCACATTTCCACATTTGTTGTCATCATCATTCTCAAAACATTTGCTATCTATTTGAGCCCCTGGTATCAGCTCCTCATTTTCCCCTCCTTCTGCACACCCCTCCGTCTTGAACCTTTGGTAATTTATAAATTATTATTATTTTGTCATATCTTACACTGTCCAATGTCTCCCTTCACCCACTTTTCTGTTGTCCATTCCCCAGGGAAGGGGTTGTATGCAGATCCTTGTAATCAGTTTCCCCTTTGCAAAAACATTCAACTGTGTGAATCATAACAAATTTGGGATAGCCTTGAGAAGACAAGGATTTTTAGAACACTTTGGGCTTATGTGGAACTTGCACTTGGATCAAAAGACATTTGTGTGAATGGAGCAAAGGAATAGTGCATGTTTGGAAATCAGGAAAGATGTGTGATAGAGTTGTACCTTTCACCATAATTATTCAATCTGTATACTGAGCAAATAATCAAGAGAAGAGATTTATAGGAAGAAGAACAAGGCATCAGAATTGGAGGAAGGCTTTTATTAACAATCTGCAATATACAGATCACACAAACTTACTTGCTGAAGCAATGAGGACTTGAAGCATTTGCTGCTGAAAATCAAGGATTACAACCTTCATTATAGTTTATAATTCAATGTAAAGACAACCAAATTCCTTATAACTGGACCAGTAGGTAGCATCATGATAGAGAAAAGTTTGGTGTGGTCAAGGATTTAGTCTTGTTTGAATCCACAATCAATGCTCATGGAAGTAGCAGTCAAGATATCAAAGGACGAGGTGCATTAGGCAAATTTATTACACAAGAACTCTTTAGAGTATTTAAGAGCAAGGGTATTACTTTGAGGACTAAGATGCACCTGACCCAAGCCCTGGTAATTCCTTATTGCACCATATCCACGAGAATTTAAATATTGAATAAAGAAAATAGAAGAAGAATTCATGTATTTGAATTGTAGTGCTGGAGAAGAATATCGAAAATACTATGGGCAGGTAAAAGAACAAACTGATCTGTCTTGAAAGAAGTACATACAGAGTGCTTCTTTGAGTCAAGGATGGTAAGACTGCATCTTGCATACTTTACACATGTTTTCAGGAGAGACAGTCCCTGGAGAAGGACTTCATGTTTGGTAAAGTGGAGGAGAAGCTAAGGAAAAGAGAGCCTCTAGGAAATGGATTGATACCATGACTGCCTCATTGGGTTTAGGCATAGTAACAATTGTGAGGATGGCACAGGATCCAGCAATGTGTCCTTCTGTTGTGTATAAGCACCTAACAGCAGTCAAGTTTAGTCTGAAAAAAATTAGGAAATAGCAGCTCTTTTTATCCCATTTTATAAATGTTAAAAGTAGTATATTGAGTTTAAATAATTTTCTGAAAGTCACACAACTATATTTTGAGTACCTGGAATTAAAACAGAGATCATCTTAACCCAGAATTCATACCTTAAACCAATACAAAATTTAAAGAAACTTATGTATCCCTGGATTGGGTTTGGCCCCTACCATAATTGATGAACCTCACCCCAAGGATGTATGTATATAGTAGCTTTTCCCCTATGCTCCATTTTTTTTAAGTTTACCTCAGTGGACTCATATTGTACTTGTCCTTTTGTGGTTGTATTTGACTTACTTCACATAGCATGGTTTTCTCCAGTTCTTCCCAAGTGGGTGTGCTTCATGCATTCATCACTGCATTTTAGGGACGCGTAGTACTCCATTGTAGGTATGTACCACAGTTCTTTGATCCATTCATCTGTTGATAGATATTTGGGTTGTTTCTAACTCTGTGCAATTGTGATCTTTGCCATGATGAACATTGGAGCACAGATGTCTGGCCGTGGTTTGTTTCTTGTCTTTTCTGGGTATATGTCCAGTAGGGGCATTGCTGGGTCATATGGTAGCTCAATTTCCATCTGTTTTAGATATCACCAAACCTATTTCTATAATGGCTGTACACACCTACAGGCTCACCAGCAATGGATGAGCGTTCCTATCTCTCCACAGCCCCTCCAACACTTATTACTTTCTGACTTGTTGAATAGGGCTATCTTTGAGGGTGTTAGGTAGTATCTCATAGTTATTTTAATTTGCATTTCCCTTATGGCTAGTGATGGGGAACATTTTCTCATATGTTTATTGGCCATTCAAATTTCTACCCCTGTGAAACTTCTGTTCCGGTCCTTTGCCCACCTTCTTAATGGGCTGTTAGGCTTTTTTATTATTGTATTGTATATTTTAGTAATAAGGCCTTTGTCTGATGTGTCATTGCTAAAAATGTTTTCCCAGTCTGTGGGCTCTCTTATTACTTTCAGGTAATTCTTTCAATGTACATGGGTGTTTTATTTTCAGTATATCCCACTTGTCAATGTATGACTCCTCTGTATTTTTATCCTTCCCTATTTCTATTAGCCTATGTTCCAAGGTTCTCTGGTTTATCTTAATTCCCTCATTAATGGCCCTAAATTGGGGGGTAGGGGTTTACCTCAATGTCTGTGATCCACCTTCAGTTATTCTTGTGCATGGAGTGAGGTAATGGTCTTGATTCATTTTTCTGCAAGTAGATATCCATTTTTTCCCAGCACGACTTATTGAAGAGGGCATCTGCTTCTTATTTGATATATTTTGGTCCCTTATCAAAAATCAGTTGTCTGAATGTTGTTGTTTTTATTTCTGGATCTTCAGCTCTTTTCCATTGGTCTGAATATCTGTTGTTATACCAGAACAACACTGTTTTGACTACTGTGGCTGTATAATATGTGCTAAAGTCAGGTAGAGCAAGCGGTCTCACTTTGTTCTTCTTGAGGAGTTCTTTGCTAATTCTGGGCTTCTTCCTTCTCCATATGAAGATGGTAATCAGCTTTTATAATTCTTTGAAGAAGGATTATGGCATTCATATCAGGATCGCATTAAATTTACATTGTGCATTGGGCAGAATTAACATATTTAATAGATTAAGCCTTCCAATCCATGAGCATGGGATATTTTTCTGTTTGTTGAGGTCACTCTTGGTTTCTTATACAAATCTTTTGTTTTATTAGTCAGGTATATCCCTAGATATTTCAATTTGTGCTTGGCTATTGTATCTTTGTGTCGATATTTATAGGTCAAGTATTAAGGTGGCGGAAGGACCTTGGGCCTCTACTCAAACACTCCCTCTATGCATGAATACCTTCTTTTATTAAATTGGAACTCTATGATGCTCACTCTCCCGACACAACGGCTGGAGCCAAAGTGGGTGAACAAGTAAATGTGGTGAAGAAAGCTGATGGTGCCCGGCTATCAAAAGAGATAGTGACTGGGGTCTTAAAGGCTTGAAGATAAACAAGCGGCCATCTAGCTCAGAAGCAACAAAGTCCACATGGAAGAACACACCAGCCTGTGTGATCGAGTGGTCCCAAAGGGATCAGTTACCAGGCATCAAAGAACAAAAAATCATATCATTGACTGCACACCTCCATGATAGGATCGCTGAAGACAAATGGGTGCACAAGCAAATGTGGTGAAGAAAGCTGATGGTGCCCGGCTATCAAAAGAGATAGTGGCTGGGGTCTTAAAGGCTTGAAGGTGAACAAGCGGCCATCTCGCTCAGAAACAAATAAGCCCACATGGAAGAAGCACACCGGCCAGTGCGATCATGAGGTGCCCAAGGGACCAGATATAAGGCATCATGCAAAAAAAAAAAAAAAGATATGTGTGTGTATGTATGTGTATATATGTGTATATGTATATATGTATGTGTATATATATATTATATTAAATGAAGGGGGAAGTGCAGAGTGGAGACCCAAGGCCCAAGTGTCGGCCAATGGAGATCCCCTCATAGAGGGGCTTAGGAGAGGAGATGGGTTAACTAGGGTGTGAGGTAGTATTGATGAAGAACACAGTTTTCCCCCAGATCCTGGATACTTCCTCCCCCCAACTACCATGATCCGAATTCTACCTTGCAGGCCTGGATAGGACAGAGGCTGTACACTGGTACATATGAGGGTTGGAGGTACAGGGAATCCAGGGTGGATGATACCTTCAGGACCAAGGGTGTGAGGGACGATGCTGGGAGAGTGGAGGGTGAGTGTGTTGGAAAGGGGGAACTGATTACAAGGATCCACATGTGACCTCTTCCCTGGGAGAGGGACAGCAGAGAAGGGGGGAAGGGAGACCCCGAATAGGGCAATATATGACAAAATAACGAGGTATGAATTACCAAGGGCATATGAGGGAGGGGGGAAAGGGGAGGGAGGGGCGGGGGGGAAAAGAGGACCTGATGCAAGGGGCTTAAGTGGAGAGCAAATGCCTTGAGAATGATTGGGGCAGGGAATGTATGGATGTGCTTTATACAATTGATGTACGTATATGTATGGATTGTGGTAAGAGTTGTTGGAGTCCCTAATAAAATGTAAAAGAAGAAAAGAGAAAAAAAAAAAGAGAGAAAAAAAAGAAAAAAAAAAAGGGTACTACCTTTTTAATGGACTCTTCTGTTCTCTTGTCTGATGTCTGGTGCAAGGCACTGAGGGCATGCAACAGAGCAGCAGGGAGAGCAGAGTGATGAAATCCCCTGGGAACACCAAAAATAGAGTTTGGAGACAGAGTGCTGCACTCCATCAGACTCCACTGAAAAATACTCATAAAGGTCAACAAACAGACCTTGAACAATTTATAGGCTTTTCCATTTTGTCAATGGCTTTCTTTTGGTTATTGTTATTTTGTTCTTGCTTTCTGCTGTTGTTATTGTTTTGTTATTGTTGGCTTTCTTTGTTATTTTATTTGACTTTTCCTGATTTTTGCACTTGTTAATGTATCTGCATGTCTATCTAGAGAAGATAGGTGGGATAAATAATTCAGAGATGAAATGAATGGGACCAATAGTTCCGGGGGGATATGGGAGAAAGGGAGGTGGGAAAAAGGAAGGGGAAGGAGAACCAACACAGAGACAAGGGAACAACAAGTGAACTAAAATCATTAGAAGGAAGGTCAGAGGATGCCTAGTGGGGCTCAATCTAGGGCAATGTAGCAGCGAGGAATTACTAAACCCCAACACGTCAGAAGAGAGCTAGCTTCCACACTGCCACTTTATATGTATAGGAGTAAGCCATGCCCCAGTGAAACTTCCTTTCAATTGCATCAGGGCTGTGACCTGATTAGCGCTTAGTGCTCCACCCTGATCTTGCCATAACTGCTTGAATGCTCACAGTAGATCACACCATCGGGTCAATTACATTATATTAGATCACATGGGGAGGCCTCAACTGCAAAACTACTGAGAATTCTGACTGTGCCAAGCTGACACAAAACCTAACATCACAACTATGACCCTCTCAAAGAACAAAGAAACTTTAGAAGTGTAGTTATACTATTCTTCAGGAGTGAATTACTTTGACAGATTATCAGGAGGGACTAGTCCTTTGAAAAGGATACCATCCATAATAAACAAAGGATCAGTGAAAAAGTAAAATACCCCACCTGAAACAAAGCGCCTCAAATATAGCGATAATTGTGAGAATGAGGCCGGACGAGGTATATTCTGCTGTTTATCAGGCAGTTAGGAATTGAAATGTACTTCACCAACCAAATCCATCCCATCTGTCTATCTATCTAAGAATAGCCAGGTGTATCAAAGTAGATAGATAAAAAAATTTATAGGTAGAGTAATATATATATATATATATATATATATATATATATATATATATATATATATATGCAGTGTTCCTCTTTCTTTATTGCTCAGTATGTATGAAGTAACTTAGGGATGCTTAACCTGGAAAATATACTGTTAGCGCTTAGTGCAATGACAAATATTTTATTATGTATTTATATAAGTATCAGTTTATTCATAACATGGTTTACTTTAGGGTTTACTAAAAGTAAATCAACTCTAGCCACTGAAATGGACACAAATATGCAATGAAAAGGTGTAAAATTCATTGACCTGTCATAATTCCTGAAGCCTATGATTTCAAAGAAATTAGCCACAGCTCAATTATATTTCTATTCTAAACCTCTTTGTACTACTTGGTATCACACATCTCAGGGCATCCATATCATAAAAATGCACAAAGCACTTAAGCTTTCTGTGACCATCAAATGCAAAGCAGATCCTGGTCAATCTGTCAACTGTGTTACTGCACACTGATTTAAGTAAGGAGCCAGGTCTTATTGTCTGCATATTGTTGCCAGAAAACCATATAATTTATGATTTCCCTTGCAGATCTGTGTATATGTTTAATAAGATGAGACTGTTTGAACCCCAGACATCTCTAGATTTGAACATTCTTAAAGTAGAAAGTCAATGAAAAAATGGATTTTTATAGGAGAAAAACAATAAAAATTATAATCCTGACTTGAATAGTTAAAATCTTGTGAGTTAATCACACCCCCACCCAATATGCATTGGGCCTGATCTGATTTTCAACATAATTTGTGTGTGTGTGTGTTTCATATTGAGGTTAACTCTTGAATATGTGTTATATGTTTATCTGTTTTTCAGCATATGAAACCTAGGATTGATGAACCCACAGAGACAACAACTAGAATAAAGGTTATTCAGAGGTAAGTGGGGGAGTGGGGGTAGGTGGGTAAAGGGGAGCTGACATCAAGTAGTTCAAGAAAAAGAGTGTTTTGAAACTAATTGTGGTAGCAATTGTATAATTGTACTGCTTGCTATGATTGAACTATGTAATGACATGGTTACTGTATTACCTCCCAATAAAATGGTTTTGAAAGGAAAAAAAGGAGTAAAGTGGGAAGAAACCTAGCATTTCTGGATGATGTTACCCAGATGTATTTGTCTTTTCATTGATTCCAGTTTTAAAATGTTCAGGTCAGAAAATGGGCTTTATAATTACTCCCAAAAATATGGTGAAATGACTAGCTAAATATTCACAAAATAGATGTATAATTAAAACACCAACTTATTAAATAATAGTAAAGGATACCAGTGT
Organism: Tenrec ecaudatus; assembly: GCF_050624435.1. Classification (NCBI taxonomy): domain Eukaryota; kingdom Metazoa; phylum Chordata; class Mammalia; order Afrosoricida; family Tenrecidae; genus Tenrec; species Tenrec ecaudatus. The sequence goes on from NC_134531.1 coordinate 241,645,537, forward strand.
GGTACTCTGTGATATTTATGTTTTATTTGAAGTATATAAACAGTAAGTCAATTAGCATGTTGACTGATGACATATAATTAATTAAGATAAATCTCATGGGTTGGCATGGAAAGTACTTTTTTCATGAGGGAACCCAATGAATTATTTCTGCCCAGAGCAGAGAAGATTCTACCCATGAGTTGAGTTCCTGCAAATATGGTATCTCCCCCAGGACAATGCTGTCCCTAAAATTCTAAAATTTATCTTCCAAAAGAAGTTCCTTGTTCATTCATCTTTCAATGACATTTTTCTGAGTAGGTCCTTTCTGAGTAAGTTTTTATTTTCCATTGCATTTTTTATTTCTTTTTTTTCATGCTTGGTTTATTTTTTAAACAAAAATGTTCCTGTTATCTCTATGTTATTTAAAGTTTTAAAAATAACCTTCAGTATTTACTCCGTATCATATGGTCTGTTCAATGTAGAATGTGAGAGCATTCAAGTTATAACCGAAGCTTAGTTATGTTAACAATAGATAAATAATACCTGGTAAATTGCCATCAATGGCTTCTTATGGGCCAGAGTCAATGTTGCTTTATAATACTCACAGCCTTTCCTTCTTTCTTTGGATATTTCGCTCCTGCCAATATTATATCACTATTTTCCTTCCTCTTTCTACACATTCTCAAGGGAGAGCCCTCTAATGATAGATATGTCTTATTCATCATGTCCATGATGATGGCCAAGAAATCTCCCTTTGAAACCCTAGCTTTGCTCAAGATTTTAAAATACCCAGAGGGAAGCTATATGAATACATCAAATTCAAAGTTGCATTATGATACCTCCAAATCTCAATTTCCAACATATCTTCGTCATTTACATAACTCAAATGAAACTCAATCATGTGTTGTGTTTCCCACTTCTGTAGACCCTCAGAAAACTTGAATCTCAGTTTGTCTTGTCTTTTTTTAATTGATGTCCATTCTATTTCTGCATGATTTTTTCATGTGTTCGAAAGGGCTATTGAAATAGATCCATAATCATAATTCATATATTTAATATCTATCTTTCATTTTATTTTATACATTTACACTAAATAATTCTTAAGACACAGCAATAACTAAGTGACCACATAGCACATAAAAGAGAAGTTTTTATCTTTACTTACCAAATAAATTTCAAGACTATATGATTTTCCGAAATTCATCTTTCTAGGTTTAACTCCATCACTTTTTTAACCTTGATTTTCTCCCTTTGTGTTTGGTGCACTTTTCTACTTGATACATTTTATTTTTGAGTGAAATAATCTCAACTAAAAATTATGCCGATCCAATAACCCCCATTGAAAAAATATATTTCTTTTTCACATCCAAATAGCTCATATTGTATTCAATGCAGATGTCTAATATGAATGTGAAATTTTTCCGCCAGAAGATTCTGAATCCCATTGTTAAAAAAGGAAACACAGACACATATACACACAATTCTACCAATAAGTATATGTATTTAAATCAAAATATATTTCATGTGTAGAAAACCAAATAACATGACATAGATAGCAATCTTGTCATATAAGTAGGCTTTGATTAAAATGTATGAGTTCTAAATGTAACATTTAGTTTGAAACATGATGAAGAAAATTTCAATAATTTATCAAAATGATCCATCTCAAATTGTCTTAGTTCTATACTATCTTTTTAAAACCCTCGCCCCTCTTTCCCATAAGTTGTCTCATGCTTCACTAAGGTGCTCTCTATATTTACAAGATGCATTTATTTATTATTATTACAATTGTAAAAATTGTCACCACCTTTTAAGCTGTTTTATAGGCATATTGCACATATTTCTCATGCCAGGAAGCAAGATTCTTTGACAGGAAGTTTAATGACTTGCTGCAGTCATTTGTTGCCTAACAATATGTCATAGTGACCTTATGCAAATAGATGAAGTGGTATTCACAGAGCAGCCATTCCTTTGCCATCCCTCGGAATGCTCCTGTGTCTGAATCCATTGTTTCACCTTCGTGTCAATATCGCTCTCCAGAGACCTCCCTTGCCTTTACCAACCTTCCAATTGTTACCAGACATGGTACAATTTTCTAGCAATTGGTCTTTTCAGAATGACATTTCCAAAATAATTGAGCCAAAATTCTTACCACCTTTGCTTCTTTTTTTTTCCCCCCCACAGGTGAACTCTGCCTCATGTTTAGACTGGCTTGGCGATGCTATACCGCACAGGAAGCAGGCAAGGGAGGTGAGGCCCATGGGCAGAAGACGTCGTCCACTCGACTGGCAATGAGAATCCCCTCCTGGGGTCGGGCGGGCAGGGAGCTAGGGGGCCTCGAGGAAGGTGTTGGTCCGGAAGATGGAGGAGACAATCTTCCCTGTGGCATTGATGGTGCCCTCGCTGTCTGAGCTGGACTCCGAGTCGCTGCTCCCCGAGTAGGCGCCCAGTCCCGGGAGGATGCTGATGCAGATGGCCGCCGAGGGGCAGTGGAGGGAGAGGCCGCTCAGGGAAGGGCTTCCGAGTGACACGCAGGGCGGGGCTTCTTGATTCTTGTCATCCGGGTCAGGATCTGGTTTCAGTCTTTTTACACTGTTGCCACTCTCTGAGCTCTTGTGCTTCACAGCCCCGGCCAGCAGCTTCGCCTGGGAGAATTTGGCCTTGCCTTCGATAGGCTTCACTGCCGGTTTCTTCTCCACGTCTTTCTTGTTTTCTGCAGACATGCCAACCTTGTTGAGACTACTCCTGTACTCCTTCAGCTCCTGCAGTTCTTCTTCTCGCCGCTGCCTTTCCAGGAGCTCCTGCTGGCGAGACACCTCATCCAGGAAGTTGGTCTCATCCTCATCTAAGCCTCTTACCATATTTTTGAATTTGAACTGCTCTTCATACTCCTGCTGCTTCTTGTCCTTCTGTTCCTGTAGCCTTTCATACAGAGACCGAGTGTCATACACCTCCTCCGGGCATTCTTCTGGATCCTCGGGTTTTCGAACTTTTCCCCATTCTTCTTGCCTCCTTTTGCGCCGTTCGTCTAGTTCCGCCTCAGACACAAACTTTTTTTCATAACAAGGTTACCATCATCCCCTCCCTCCATAATGGAACTACCGGTGCGCGGGAGGCGAGCCTCTCACCTCAGTGGTGCCTACCCCTAAACGCCACGGCAAAGGCCACTCGTTCTTTGCAAACCAAAATGGAGGGAGTCAGAATAAGACAAGAGCCTTTGCTTTTGTATTTCTTTTGACCCCTCAGGGCTTCCTCTTCCTCTCCACCTTTGCTTCTAAGACACTTTTTGATTGTATTTATCCAAAGACCAACTTTTTTTCTTCAAGCAGAACACAATATATTTAATATTCTTCACCAGTGCTTCAATTTGAATGCATAATTTTTCTGTCTGTTCAATTTTCACGTGCATGCGAGGCCCTTGAGAAGAACACAGCATGAATCAAGTGCATCTTGGTCATCAAAGTGACACCTTTCTTTTAGAAAGTTCTAAGGAGGCATTATGCAGCAGGATTTTTTCAATATGTTATGTTATTCAATTTATTGACTGCTGCTTTTTTGGACACGTATTGTTTTTCAAAGTGGATTGAAATCACTATCAACTTCAATTTCTTTGTAATTTGCCATAATTTTATTCATCAGTCCAGTTATGAGAATTATTTTCTTCATCTTCATATGACGTAACCCATACCTGAGGTTGTAGTCTTGACCTTCATCAGTAAATGCTTCAAGTTGTTTTAATTTTCAATAAGTAAGAGTGTGCCATATATATCTCACAGGTCACTAATGAATCTTCCTGGAAACCTGATATTATATTTTTCTTCATATATTCCATGTTCTTGGATTATCGGCTCACCATACAGCTCGAATAAATACAGAGAAAGGAAGTACCCTGAAACTTTTTTTTTTTTAATTCAGAGCCATAGAGTTTTATTTTGTATTGGTCAAACAACTGCCTCTTAATTTATGTACATGTTCCACATTGGCATAATTATGTGTCCTAGAATTCCCATTAATTTTAAATTTTTAAAAAACATTTTATTAGGGGCTCATACAACTCATCATAATCCATACATATACATACATCAATTGTATAAAGCATCTCTGCACATTCCCTGCCCCAATCATTCTCAAAGCATTTGCTCTCCACTTAAGCCCTTTGCATCAGATTCTCTTTTTTCCCCCTCCCTCCCACCTCCCCCCTCCCTCATGTGCCCTTGGTAATTTTGTCATATCTTGCCTTATCAGGAGTCTCCCTCCCCCGCCCCTTCTCTGCCGTCCATCTCCCAGGGAGGAGTTCACATGTGAATTCTTGTAATCAGTTCCCCCTTTCCAACCCACTCACCCTCCACTCTCCCAGCATCGCCCCTCACACCCTTGGTCCTGAAGGTATCATCCACCCTGGATTCCCTGTGCCTCCAGCCCCCATATGCACCAGTGTACAACCTCTGCCCTATCCAGTCTTGCAAGGGAGAATTCGGATCATGGTAGTTGGCGGGAGGAAGCATGCAGGATCTGGGGGAAAGCTGTGTTCTTCATCGGTACTACCTCGCACCCTGACTGATCCATCTCCTCTCCTAAACCCCTCTGTGATGGGATCTCCAGTGGCTGACACTTGGGCCTTGGGTCTCCACTCTGCGCTTCTCCCTTCATTCAATATAGTATATATATATATATATATATATATATATATATATATATATATATATATATATACACACACATATACACACACACAGACAAACACACATATATATACATATATATATCCATTTTTTGCATGATGCCTTATAGTTTTTATAAGTTCATTTATCCAGTCACATTCTTAGTTTGGTAGAGTTACTTTGCCTCTTATAACGCCTTGTGCAATGGGCTATTATGCTACCTAAATGACTTATGGTATTCTGCTGAGTGCCTGACCCGTGCCAAGCTATTTAAACAGCCTCATATGCATATAAAATCTATAAAATGAAAATATAAGGCTGAATATGAATTGATACATTTTAATTATTGTTTTGTGAAGAATTATGAAAGTACCATGGACTGCCAAAAGGAAATACAAGAGTATTGGAAGGAGTACAACCAAAATGCTCCTTAGAAATGAAGAAAAGCCATCTTTGTCTCATATACTTTGGACACGTTATCAGAAAAGACTAGACCCAGGAAAAAAGAGGAAGATGATGGATGAGATAGATTAACAGTGGCTGCAAAAATGGGTTCACACCTGAAAGCCATTGTGAGGATAGCGTATTTTATTGCTCCATAGGATTACTGTGAGGAAGAAGTGAATTGAAGGCACTTAAGAACAGCAATTATTCACTGCATCTGTCATGCAAAGAAACTTTGGTGATAGATGCACAAATCAAGCATGCTTCTGCATCTCACCCCAAATTAAATTATATATTGATGTGGGAAATTGGCTTTCAGATCATATTTAATGTGTCAGTACCATTAAGGAAATAAAGAAAATATAAAAATAATTCTAAATAAACATGAAAAATGCACATATCCCAATAAGCAATATAACTGGTATCACACACTTTTCACATTACTAAAGGCCAACACAACATAGATTAAATTTACTATCCTAAAAGAGTGCATCCTGTTTTTTCCTACCTCTATCGCTTTTCCCACCATTTCCTGTGCCAGGGTAATTTCAGAGCTTGGAACAAGGAGTGATTCATTGTGCAAAGAACGAACATCAAATATATTGATATTTGAATTGGATCCTGGTTCTCTGACATTTTAGATATTCAGCTTAGAAAAATAACTTAAGGTCTCAAAATTTTAGCTCCCTTTATTTTTATTAGGATTAAATATATTTACTGTGATGATTCACTTTGTTTGTTCACTTAGTTAGGCTACAGTGCCCAACCCTGGTCAAACACCAGTCTAACTGAATTTTTTAAAGTGCTTTTGAAGGTGTTATATACATGTTATTAGCAATCACAATCAGTGGACTCTAAGTATTCAATTAACTGAAGGGCTTAAGGGCTAAAACTAAATTATCTCAATGGCATAGTAATTTTGCTTCAAGATCATAACGGAGAATATTCCCTGAGTTTTCAACCTGTCAGCTTGCTTTACTGATTTTAGAATTTCCAGACACAAAGTCAGATGAGCCAACTCCTTATTGTCAGTTAGCATATGAGGAGGTACACACACCAAAAAAGGGGGTGAAAACTCTGCTGGGATGAGCTTTTGTAGTACACATTTTTTTCCCAATAAGAGAACATTGAGCAACTCACTCTGAATTAGTGCATCATGTGGTGTTGCCTGATGTAGTTCTCTCTGGTCACAGTGAATTTTTCATAATAGCAGTTGCACTCGAACCTTGCTTTTTGTGATCACTGATTTAAGAGAATAACATGTGGCTGTGAAATTTGTTTCCTGCTTGGAAGAAGTGCCGCAGAAACTGTTGTGATGTTGAACACAGTTTATAAGGACAGCACTATGGGAAAAACTCAAATGTATGAGTGTTTTTCTCATTTCAAAATAGGTAAAATGTTGATTGATGACAAAACTCATTCTAGACATCAGTAAACTTCCTGGACAGATGAAAACAAAATTTACGTACTTGTGCTCAAAGCCCCACAATGGGCCATTGAAGAGATGGGGAAGTTATTTTGACTATATTGGAGCTTGGTTCAGCGGATTTTAGTGGAAGATTTGGGATGAGATGGTTACTGTGAAATTTGTGCCTCGCATTCTGACAGACAAGGAAAAAGAACGTTGAGTGGAAACATGCATGCTTTCTAAGAACAGCTCCGAATCCACCTAGACATTCTTCCCAATATCCTTACTGACAACAAGACGTGGTGCTATTCTTCTGACCCTGAGAGTCAACATCATTGAAGTCAGTGAGAAACACCATCACCATCTTGCCAAAAAAAAAAAAAACCAACTCAGCAAGTGAAATCAAAGATCAATGCTCATTTGTTTTTTGATGTGATGGAGATAATGCATTTGGAGTTCCTTCCACAAGGTCAGTTTGTTAATCAAGCTTTCTAATTAGAGATTCTGAAAAGATTGCATAATAGTGTGAGACATAAAAGGCCTTGTTGCTTAACAGCCATAGTAGGTGACTTAAATATACCACTCCCTGAGAACCAGTACTTTAATACACCGATCTCTGAGAAAACAGATCACAGGGAAAGAAGCTAACAAGGAGCCTAGAGAACTAAACGCTACAACTATGTGTCTTCAACTTATAGACATTTATTTTTAGATCTCTTCAAGCAAATGCCAAAAAAAATTCACTTTTTTTTCCCAAGCACAAATGATCCACATTCGAAGATAGACCACAAGCTGGGACACAAATTGAGACTAAGTAAATTCAGGTACATAGAGATCACTCATATTTTCCTCTAGGACTATTATGTTGTAAGGCTGGAAATAAAAAAATGGGTGGTTAAGAAAAAGAGGTCAAATAATTGTAGGTTGAATAACTCTCTACTGCAAAATGAGGAAATGAACAAGAAAGAGAATACAATGGACCAAGACCTATGGGACACAGCAAAAACAGTTATCAGAGGAAGCTTAACAGTGATTAACGCACACATGAAAAAGGAAGAGATTTCTGATTACTACATTGTCACTAAGATCAGCTATTAGTGCAGAGACAACAAAATAATCCTATTAATCTCAAAAGAAAAGAAATAATAAAAATCAGTACAGAGGTAAATGAATGGGAAAAGAAGAAAACGATGCCAAATATCAATACAGCATAATGCTGGTCTTTGAAAGAATTAATAGGAATCTATAGGCTGTTGACAAGCCTGCCCAAAGAAAGGAAAGAACAAAAAATCATATCACTGGGTGCACACCTCCATGATACGATTGCTGAAGACAAATGAGTGCATAAGCAAATGTGCCGAAGAAAGCTAATGATGCCCGGCTATCAAAATATATAGCATCTGGGGTCTTAAAGGCTTGAAAGTAAACAAGTGGCCATCTATTTCAGAAGCAACAAAGCCCACATGGAAGAAGCACACCAGCCTGTGCAATCACGAGGTGTCAAAGGGATCAGGTATAAGTCATCATCAGAACAAAAAAAGGTCTTACCATAGTGAATGAGTGGGAGAGTGCAGAGTGGAGACCCAAAGTCCATTTGTCAGCCACTGGAGATCCCCTTGCAGAGGGGTCTCGGGGAGGAGACGAGCCAGTCAAGGTGCCATGTAGCCATGGTGAAAAATACAACTTTCCTCTAGTTCCTAAAATCTTCCTCCCCCCACCACCACTATCATGATCCGAATTCTACCTTGCAAGTCTTGCTAGACCAGAGGATGTACACTGGTACAGACAGGAACTGGAAACACAGGGAATCCAGGGTGGATGATACCTTCAGGACCAGGTGTGTGAGGGGCGATACTGGGAGGGTAGAGGGAGAGTGGGTTGGAAAGAGGGAACTGATTACAAGGATCTATATGTGACCTCCTCCCTGGAGGATGGGCAACAGAAAAGTGGGTCAAGGGAGACATTGGACAGTGTAAGATATGACAAAATAATAATGTATAAATTATCAAGGGCTCATGAGGAAGGAAGAAGTGGGGAGGGGGGTGGAAATGAGGAAATGATGCCAAGTGTTTAAGTGGAGAGCAAATGTTTTGAGAATGATGAGGGCAATGAATGTACAGATGTGCTTTACACAATTGATGTATGTATAGATTGTGATGAGTCGTATGAGCCCCTGATAAATGATTAAAGCAACAACAAAAAATGGAAATAAGGGATGAAAGGGGAACTTATAACAGACCCTGATGAACTTAAAAGGTAAATTACACAGCATTACAAAAGCCTGTACTCCAATAAATTCAACAACGTGGAAGACATGGACAAATGCTTGGAAAAACAATTCCTCTCTAGATTATTCTAGATTGATGTCAAGAACTTCAACAGACCTATTGCAATGGAAGAAATAGATAAGATTATCAAAGGACAACCAACTAAAAAAAATCCCCTGGGTTAGATGGTTTCACAAACCAACACTCAAGGAAAACTGACACCAATCCTACACAAACTCCTCCAGAGCACAGAAAAAGCCAACAAACCACCAAACCCATTCTATGAAGCTAGCATAACAATGATACCTAAAGCAGACAAGGATCCCACAAGAATTGAGAACTACAGACCAATATTTCTAATGACATCCAAGCAAAAATCCTTAACAAAATATTGGTCAATAAAATACCAAAGTATATAAAATGAGTACTTCATCATGACCACGTGGTATTCATTCCAGGGATGCAAGGATAGTTCAACATCCAAAAACAATCAGCATTATTAACCATATTGACAAGAAAAAGGGTAATAACCTTATTATAAGATCTATTGACCCAGAAAAAGCATTTGACAACATCCAACACCCATTCCTAGTTAGGACACTCAAGAAGAAAGGAATAAAGGGAAAATTGCTCAATATAATACAAACTATATATGAAAAACTAACAGTCAATGTAGTAGTCAATGGAGAAAAGATGAAAACATTCCATGGAAGAAGGGGACCAGACAAGAATGCCCCTTGTTCCCACTTTTATTGAACATCATACTGGAAGTCCTAGCTAACAATAGAAGGCAAAGGAAAGACATTAAAGGAATTCATCTGGGGAATTAGGTGAAACTATCATTATTCACAGATGATATGATTTTATATATGAAAAACCTTAAAAGTTCCACAATAGGAGTCCTGGAAGTGAGAGAGTGACAGGACACAAGATCAACAAACCGAAGTCTATTGGATTGCTATATACATTGGACACAGTCATGGAAGATGAGGTAAAAAAGGTAGTACCCTTCTTAATAGCCAAGAACAAATTGAAATGTCTAAGGAGATACCTAACCAAAAAAAGAAAAAGAAAAAGATTTGTACAAGGAGAACTATTACAAGAAAGCACAAATGACCTCCAGAAATGGAAGAATATCCCATGCTTATGAATCAGAATAATCAATATAGTAAAGATGTCAATCCTACCCAGGGCATTATATAAGCTTAATGCTATTCTGATACAAATACCAAAATCTTTCATCAAGAAATTGGAAAAACTGAATACCAACTTCATAGGGAAAGTGAAGAAGCCTAGAATTAGCAGAGAACTCCTCAAGAAGAAATGCAATGTCGGAGGGCTTGCCTTATCTGACATTAACATATATTATACAGCCACAGTGGTCAAAAAAGCATGGTACTGGTAAAACAACAAATACTCAGACAAATAGAAAAGAACTGAAAACCGAGAAATAAAAACATGAGCATATAGATAACTGATCTTTGATAAGGGCCCCAAAAACATCAAATGGGAATCAAACACCATCTTCAACATGTGGTGCTGGGGGGGCAGGGAGATGGATATCTACCATCTAGAGAAAAACGAATCAAAACCCTCACCTCACCTGCACAAGAATAAATTCAACATGGATCATAGACCTTGAGGTAAAACTCCAAACTATTAGGACCATCAATGAGGGAATGGGACAACACTAAGAACTTTGGCATAGGTATTACATCAGCTATCAGAAGTAGGGGAGGACTAATTGACAAGTTGGATATACTGAAGATAAAACACCTGTGTACATCGAAAGACATTGCCAAGAGAGTAATAAGAGATTCCACAGACTGGAAAAACATCTTCAGCAATGACACATCAGACAAAGGCCTTATTACTAAAATCTATAATACTATGCCTGCCTGCAAGAAGTAAAAAACAAATAGCCCAAAGAGGAGATGGGCAAAAGACCTGAACAGAAGTTTCACAAGGGTGGAAATCTGAATGGCCAAGAAACATGAGGAAATGTTCCTGATTATTAGCCATAAGAGAAATGCAAATTAAAACAACTAGGAGATACCACTTAACACCCTCAAAGAGAGCCCAATTCAAAAAATCAGAAAGCAACAACTACTGGAGATGGTGTAGTGAGATGGGAATGCTCATCCATTGCTGGTGGTCATGTAGGTATGTGCAGCCACTAGGGAAATTGATATGGCAATACCTAAAACAAATGAAAAGTGGGCTACCATGTGATCCAGTGATCCCCGTATGGGACATATACCCAGAAAAAGTAAGAAACAGACCAATACCAGACATCTGGGCTCCAATGTTCATCATGGCACAGTTCACAATAGCAAAGATTTAGAAACAACTCTAATTTCCATCAACTGAAGAATGGATCCTAAAACTCTGTTATATACATTCAGTGGAATACTGTGCAGCCCTAAAAAGCAGGGATAAACACATGAAGCACATTGTCTCATGGGAAGAGTTGAAGAAAATTATGCTAAGCAAAGTTAGCCAAGAAGAAATGAACAAGTACAGCAGGAGTTCACTGGGGGTAAGCTCAAAAAAGCATAATGGGCATTATGGTAGTTATACACCCTCATGTAAATGAGGCTATAATGAGTAGAGGGGTGGAGTCTAGCCTGTCAATCAGGTTATAGCCATTGATGCCTCAGTATGGGTATGACCTTTTAATGAGAATTCTGGGAAAGTCATCTCTTCGTCCCTGAGGTGGGACATGCGCTCTCTGGTACACATTCCTGTTGACAAGTCACATGGAGCCATGCTGTTGGCAGTCAGAGTCCTGGAGCTGGAGGAGCCACTTGGAGACCTGCACTATGACTGAGATGCTTTCACTGCCTCTGGATCCACCACTGGCCTGTGTTCTTCCTTCATTTGGCATCATGGCATGTACTGGGTGAGTCTAAGGAGGAATTTATGGAGAGGTAGAGGATATATGGGCTAATATCAGGATAATGGCCTTGATCTGTCCTGGCCTGGGATGTTCTTTTCAATATACAATTGCTCTTTAATATAAAGCTGTCTCTTACTCATATATGGGTGTCAATGGATTTATTTCTCTAGTCACCCCAGTCTGACACAGGCATAGAGAATAAGCTACGTAATGAATAATTCCTGTGTTGAGGTCCAGGCACTCTAGCAGGGGTCAGATTCAACCCGGGGAAGCATGTGGCATCCAACTAAAAAGGAGGGGGGAAAGACTAGAGTGATGGGGGAACGGGGCACTAGTCCACCCATATGGAGGGTATTATTGATATATCCACAGAAAAGTAGAGAGGGATCAGACCTCATCCCGGTACACCAAGCCTTGAGGGTAACATACGGGCAAGGAGCAGCAAACAAACAAACAAAAAAAAAACAGAGCAAATCCAGGACCAGTCCCAAACTGAGCTATGCGTACCCCCTCCCCAGAAGAATGTACTACATAGGACAGAACTGAAGACATATCAGGGGAGAGTGTCCAAACCACACAGGATCAAGCTGAGAGAGAGAGAGAGAGAGAGAGAGAGAGAGAGAGAGAGAGAGAGAGAGAGAGAGAGAGAGAGAGAGAGAGAGAGAGAGAGAGAGAGAGAGAACCTCATCACAGCCCAACAAGCCAGCAAGCCCCAAGGACAATATCCCTATGTGAAGCAGCCAATGCCCCGAGAGAACTGTAGGACCGGTCCCACCATGAGACACAATGTCCCCTTGCTAACCCACAGCACTGCAGGGGGCAGCTCTGGTGACAGTGCAGAAAGTGCACCTGGTCCGACTCCCCCACAGTGGGGCAAAACACGAAGGGAGCACAATGCAGCAGCAAGGGGAGCAAAGTTAGGAAGTCCCTGAGGATTCCCAAAAAGAGACTTCTGACTCAGGGGAGGGCTTGGCTCCTCTCAGACATAATTGGAAAACATTCATAAAGGTCAGCAGACAGACCTGGAACTATTTATAGGCTCTTTTTTTCTTTTCCCTTTCTCTATGTCTGTCTATATAAGGTAGACAGAACAAACTATCCTGAAAAGAAAACAACAGGACTGAAGGTTCTGGCGGGACATGGGAGTGGAGGAGGTGGGGGAAAAGGAGTGTGGGGGCCAACAAACTCAGGGACAAGGGAACAATAAGGGATCTACAATTGATGGCAAGGAGGGTGTAGAATGCCTGGTAGAGTTTGATTAAGTTCAATGTGGCTGAGAGGAATATTACTGAGAGCTGAATGAAGGGCTAACATGATAGTGAGAGAGGAGGAAAGTAAAAGGAAATAGAGGAAAGAACTAGGAGGCAAAAGACATTTAGAAAGGTATAAATATAGGCATGTATATATAAATATATTCATTTATAATCAATATACATGTATTTATATGCTAAGTATTGAAATAGTAGATGAACTTTGGGTCTCTACTCAATTCTTCTCTCAAAACAAGAACAACTTGTATTACTAACCTGGCACTCTGTGATGCTCATCTTCCCTAAACAATCACTGCAGACAAAACGGGTGCATAAGAAAATGTGATGAAGAAACCTGATGGTGTCTGGCTATTAAAATATAAAGTGTCTGGCATCTTAAAGGCTTGAAGTTAAACAAGAGACCATAAAGCAGGGAAGCAACTAAGTCCACATGGAAGAAGCACATTAGCCTGTGTGATCACAAGGTGCTGATGGGATCAGGTAACAAGTATTGAAAAATCCAAAGCAAACAATTATATCACTGTAAACAAGAGGGGTTGGAGTGGAGACCCAAGGCCCATCTGTAGACACCTGGACATCCCCTCACAAAAGGATCACACAGAATGGACAGGACAGCCAGGGTGTTATATAGCACCGACAAAATACAACATTCCTCTAGTTCTGGAATGCTTCCTCCCCCCACTACCATGACCTCAAGGTGTGGTTACTTCCACTACTCTTCCTGAGCAGTATATCTATCCTGGGTCCATGTGTTGAGAGCTCTTATCTGTACCAATGTAAGAACTCAGGTCTAGCCAGATTTGTAAGGAAGAATTGTGGGGCTGTCAGCAATCCAAACAAATGAGTTTAAAAAATAATTCCAAGAATGGAATCACAGGTTTGACAAATGTCTTAAATGTAATGGAGTGTACCTTGAAGGAGATAAGATAGTTTAGAAAGAATTTTAAATACATAGCTTTAAACATCTTCTTTTTGTACCCTATCTATCATCTATCTATCTATCTATCTATCTATCTATCTATCTATCTATCTATCTATCTATCTATCCATTTCACTTAGTTTCTCTGATGACTTCTAATACATTGGCCTCCCAAGTTCTATAAAAAAATATCTAGTACCCTCCCTAGCCAGGCAGTTGTCAAAGATTTCATCTTGCATGGATAGATAACCAATGCTCATAGAAACAGCAGTGAAGTGATCAAATAATGCATTACATTGGGTACTACTTCATCAGATCTCTTTAAAGTGCTGAAGAGCAAGGCTGTTACTTTGGGAACTGAGATGCACCTGATGCAAGCCATAGTATTTTCTATTGTTCATAGGTACATGAAAGTTGGACTTTGAATAAGAACGAGTAAAGAGGACTACTGCATTTGAATGTGGTGTTGGAGAATACTATTGAAAGTACCAGGGACTTCCAAAGAACCAACAAATCTGTGTTGGAAGAAATATAGACAGAATGCTTCTTAGAAGCAAGGAAAGGGAGACTTCAGCTCATGTACTTTGGACATGTTGCCAGGAGAGCGCAATTCTTAGAGAAGGACGTCCTGCTTGGTAAAGTGTGAAGCAGTGACAAAAAAGAAGACCTTCTGACATGGTGGGTGCAACAGTGGGCTCGAACATGGGAACCATTGTGAGGATGGAGCGGGACCAGGCAGCCTTTCCTTCTGTTGGGCACAGGGTCACTGTGGGGTGGATCCTGTAAATGGCACCTAACAGCAACACTCAGTCATGAATCAGCTCTCACTAAAGAGTGTGTCTATCCTATTTTATACGAGCGGGTTTTGTGGGAAAATTCTATTATCTTACAATTCCTTTTTTTCCAAATCTTTTGAAAGATTTCCTTATATTCTCATTTACTTTGCTCTCTGTTGTTAATTTCTGTATTCATGGCTCTTGTTAGTTCCTATTCGACCCATTGTGACCTCGTGTGTAGAGCAAAACTACTAAATAGGGTTTGGGAAGCTACGACCTTTTAGAACCAGATTTCTTGACTAGATTGCTGGGCACCTCTGGGGCATTCAAACTGTCTACTTTTCAACTCACAGCTGAATTCTCAACTGTCTATACTACACAGACACTACTTGAAAAGAAACGTAATTTTTCTCAGGGTATCTCCAGTGTTGTGTAGTCAGATCCAGAGCCAGACACATCTAAATCCTTGATCTATGTACCAAACGTGGGCTTTTCTCTTGGAGACTGATTAAATTAAAGAAATTCCAGAAGATACTGAAGTATGTATTGGTTTGAAAATTTATTATTGTTATTATTTTGTATCTGGAATACCATGTTCCCAGAGACCAGAAAAATGAATTATCCGTTAAAATTTTTCTAGTAGCATATATTTTAAGACATATTAAGGTCTTAGTTCTCCAAGGAGCTCCTGCTATCCATCTTTCTCAGACTTTGCTTTCATGATCTGAGTCCTGTGCCTCCAGCATCCAAGAATCAGCCCATGTCTGCTATTGTCAAATTCAACCTACGTCATCTCTAGTGGCTGGTGACTCGGTGGTACCAAGAACACATTGGGGCAATGTATTATAATCACTGATATTGTGGCAGCATAAAATATTTAATATTTTTTTCATTTCCCTTCCATAGTGACTTGAATGCCGGTTGGCATAATTTTTATTAGTGTCTTGTAATATTACCATCATTTTTATCTCTTTGCCTCTAGAGTATAATTCATATTTTGTTGCCTTCATTTAATATTTTCTTCTCTGGAGCTGTGCTTACTCTCAACATGTTAAATTAAAAAATTAAAGAGTCGGGAGTTTCAATAACTTTTTCAAAACCATGTGATCTCAATCATCAAGATAAATTTTGATGCCAAAGCATTGCCTAACCTCACTCCTCTTTTTATTACCAGCATAAAACTCTGATTCCTTACCTAGGAAGCTGTTGGCCTCTACACTTGCTAATATAATACTAAATATTTATATCATTTCTGAATTCAATTGCTGGCCCAAATATATTTGGTATATACATCTAACCTTCCTCACTGTGTAATTGTTTTCTCTCTCCTTCAATTCTTTTTTCTTTCCTTCAGCAAATATGTGAAGCATCTCATAAATGTCAAACTCTGACTTAGGCTCTAAGGACAATGAAGCGAACAGAATCATCACAAAGTGTGGCTGTGAGGGAGCTCATATTGTACTTCAGGGAAAAAGACAATAATAAATGACCATGGATGTGTCATGTGCAAATAATTCAATAGAGATATTTCAATATACAAGGGGAGCTAGAAAGTGGTGGAAAATGATATTTTACCCAAGATAGTCTCAGAAATCTTTGTGTGGAATGATAAATTGATGTTTGAGTAGAAATGTGATGGAATGAGGCATACAGGTATTTGAATGGAATAAAGTCCTTCAAATCGAAGTAATAGATTTATACCTATATTATATTTTTTAATTTAAAGCAATGATCTTTTTAGCTTCACATCTCCCTCTTTCATTATGTGAAAGAAGTCCACCAGGATTATTAATATATTTTATAATCTACAGAGAAAATGCAATACTGGAAAATAATTGGTACAAACAAAGCAATAAACCAGGGCACATTAAAGTAGGTTTTGCATATCTAAAATTGTAAGTATATATATATAAGGGACAGCAGTCTTGCATTTACCATAGCCCCTATGTGGGATTATAATAAGGTGTTGTTATTTTTCTTTTTAAGATTTAGGGATTATTACCTCCCGTTTTGAAATAAGAAAAGTGATTGAGGAAGTTAATTGTGCCAACATGGCCGATAAACATATGTGGGGTTAATTGAAGGTCAGAGGGATAAATAGCTTGGTAAGTCTCACCTTTGGTGTTCTTGGGTCTCTTTCTTTGTGATTGACGGACCAGAGTGTAGCTGCCTTAGCCAGTTCCCTGATTTAGCTTGCAAGGCTCACTTCCTGCAAGACATCCCTGTAAAGTCACACGGACTTTCCCCGATGCTGCCCTGGGTGCTGGAGCACCCATGTGGAGACCCCTGCAAGTGCTGAGATGCTTAGACATTCACTGATCCGGCTTTCCTCCTGCAGTCAGCGTCATAGTGTGTGTTTTGTGAGATGGAGGAGGACTTTGTGGATAGGTGTCGGACATATAGGTTAATGTTGGGCTTGTGGGCTTGGGCAGCACTGGGTTGGGGTGTTTCCTTGATGTGCACTTACCCTTTATATAAAACTCTCTCTTATACATGAGTTTCTGTGGATTTGCTTCTCTAAAATACCCAGACTTACACAGTGATTGAGATTAAAAGAGGTTAAGTAACCCATCCAGAGATCAGGAAGCTAATTAGCCATGTTTTTAAATTCTTCAATACATTCTTAATCTTTGTAATCACACTTAGATCTAAAAGAGTGCTCTGAGAGAGTGGTCCCCAAAAAGATGTTCTCTTCCTAGAAATCTAGCCATTTTTAATGAAGTTAGTCAGAGGAAAAAGAGACATTTGCTAATAGTTTGTTTCTGTGACATTGGGTGGCAGAATATGGACAGTGCCATGAGATAAAAATGTGAACAAATTCATTGATGATATTAAGCAAACTTCCCGTTGCACCATAACTCACTCATACAATATCACCTATGTGTCATTGTTGTTGCAATGAGCTGTTGAGTTGATTCTGATTCATAATGACATTACAGGAAAAAACTAAGTACCCCGTAGAGTGTCCTTACCACACATTGCTATGGTAGCAGAATGCCAGATCTTTTCTTCCATGGAATAGCTGGTGAACTCAAAGTACCTACCTTTCATTTAACAGCCAAATGTTAGCCATTGTAACCAGGTCTTTTTCTCTAGACATTTAAACTCATTTAATACAGTTAATATAGTTTATCAGCCTCATTGTTACCTCTTCTATCAATATCCATTCTGGGTACTAAGGACTAGTGTATTTTAAAAAGAGGTAATATCTGTGTATCTTCCTGAAACCCACTGTCCTTGAGTCAATTACACCCATACCATTTTCTTCTATAGAGTTTTTGAGACTGTAAAACTTTACAGGAAGAGAAAAACTCATCTTTCTCCCAAGTAGGAGACAGTGATTTTAACCTATCCAGCTTTCCGTTAGCAGTTCAAAGCTTTCCTCGCAGCATCAACTGAAATCTTAAGGATGTAACATGGAATATACACTAAACATTCCTAAGTGATTTCAGCTACAAAATACATTGTCATTAAGAGCAACCTGTGTTTAGTATTATGATGGTACCTACAAAACTTCAGGATATAAGAGTATACCTTGTCAACTTTCTCAGGAATTCATTGCACATGGTGAACACAAGAGACATCCAGGAAGTCATGGTAAGCTCTGCCTGGGCTGAGCCATACTGTTGAATTGTCTCTTTATTGGCCGTGGCTCTACTTTCAGCATGTGTGGTCTCTGAATTTTCCCTTCTCAAAGTCTAATGACAGTTTATATACTACTTATATCTATGAGTTGGATTTGAGCCAGCGTCAGTGGGTTTGGTAAATCCATAAGAAGGACCTTGGGCCTCTACTCAAACACTCCCTCAATGCATGAATACCTTCTTTTATTAAATTGGAACTCTATGATGCTCACTCTCCCGACACAACGGCTGGAGCCAAAGTGGGTGAACAAGTAAATGTGGTGAAGAAAGCTGATGGTGCCCGGCTATCAAAAGAGATAGTGACTGGGGTCTTAAAGGCTTGAAGATAAACAAGCGGCCATCTAGCTCAGAAGCAACAAAGTCCACATGGAAGAACACACCAGCCTGAGTGAGCGAGTGGTTCCAAAGGGATCAGTTACCAGGCATCAAAGAACAAAAAATCATATCATTGACTGCACACCTCCATGATAGGATCACTGAAGACAAATGGGTGCATAAGCAAATGTGGTGAAGAAAGCTGATGGTGCCCGGCTATCAAAAGAGATAGTGTCTGGGGTCTTAAAGGCTTGAAGGTGAACAAGCGGCCATCTAGCTCAGAAGCAAATAAGCCCACATGGAAGAAGCACACCGGCCAGTGCGATCACGAGGTGCCCAAGGGACCAGGTATAAGGCATCATGCAAAAAAAAAAAAAGATATAAGTGTGTATGTATGTGTATATATGTGTATATGTATATATGTATGTATATATATGTATATATATATCATATTAAATGAAGGGGGAAGTGCAGAGTGGAGACCCAAGGCCCAAGTGTCGACCAATGGAGATCCCCTCATAGAGGGGTTTAGGAGAGGAGATGGGTTAATTAGGGTGTGAGGTAGTATCGATGAAGAACACAGCTTTCCCCCGGATCCTGGATGCTTCCTCCCCCCAACTACCATGATCCGAATTCTACCTTACAGGGCTGGATAGGACAGAGGCTGTACACTGGTGCATATGAGGGTTGGAGGTACAGGGAATCCAGGGTGGATGATACCTTCAGGACCAAGGGTGTGAGGGACGATGCTGGGAGAGTGGAGGGTGAGTGTGTTGGAAAGGGGGAACTGATTACAAGGATCCACATGTGACCTCTTCCCTGGGAGAGGGACAGCAGAGAAGGGGGGAAGGGAGACTCCGGATAGGGCAAGATATGACAAAACAACGATGTATAAATTACCAAGGGCATATGAGGGAGGGGGGAAGGGGGAGGGAGGAGGGGAAAAAAAGAGAACCTGATGCAAGGGGCTTAAGTGGAGAGCAAATGCCTTGAGAATGATTGGGGCAGGGAATGTATGGATGTGCTTTATACAATTGATGTATGTATATGTATGGATTGTGGTAAGAGTTGTATGAGTCCCTAATAAAATGTAAAAGAAGAAAAAAAAAGATCACTTAAAGCAGACAAAACAAAAGTACTAGAAACACGCATCCCTCTCACTGATGGTTCTATTAGTCTGCTAACACTTTTCCTCTTTTTAACCATAAGTCATGTTTTCTCTCCAGTGGGATATCCAAAGACCTTCCAATCTATTGAGTTCCCTTTTTCTGAGTTTCTTTATATCTCACTCCCAATACAATGTGCCATATTCACAAATTCTTAGTAAAGGTCATTGGAGCAGAGCACAGATCAGATACTGCCCTACTAGAATGGTCAACTAGCACTTACAACTTCCCAAATAAACAGGATAGGGATGTGTAAAACAGGGAAACTTCTTATCAGTCAAGATTTTCCAAAGTCAGTCAGTCTCCTGTCCAGGATGTGTCAGATTACATCCACGTGCACCACATTCCATGTTTTTGGAGGAGGAAACTTAAGTTCCTCTCTCCTAAAGTTAAATACTACTAGGAACACCTGGTCTATGGCCCAAATCCATGAATAGAGAACAGGTAAGGGGAACAATAAACAGTAGTAATACTTGTACATGTTCCACTCATTTTGCAGAAGGCTATGGATGAAAGTAGAAACTCCAAACCCATTGGTAGAGCCCCACATGAAGTAAGCCTCCAGTGAACTCCCTCTGACCACAGTCCAGCTAACAAGCCTTCTATCAGACAGAGTCCATTGTAAAGTCGATTGTAGCAGATGTCGTTAGATTAAAATGTTACACCTTATCATTTGATCTCCCTTTGACCCCTTTTAAACAGCCCCGGTGGCAAGTGGTTATGAATTGGGCTGCTGATTGTAAGGGCAGCAGTTTGAAACCACCAATTAGCTCAGGGGGAGAAAGACCAGGCTTTCCACTTCCATAAAGAGTTACAGTCTCAGAAACTCACAGGCATAGTTCTACACTGTCCTAATGGACTACGATGAGTCAACATTGACTTAATGGCAGTGAGTTTGGTTTCAATGATTTTGACTGATTTTTAAATGGTTTCAATTTTAATGTTTTCTGGGCTTGTTTTTTTTTTTGCAATTGAGGTTTTTCTCTGCTTTGTTCTGTAGTGTTCTATCTAGGAGCACGGCAGAGGAGTGGAGGGGACTAGGGAGCTAACAACAATGAGTACAAAGAGAAAGAAGAAAACGCTCTGACATTGATTGTGGCCATGATTGCACAACTCTTCTTAATTACATTGAACTATTAAAATATAGTGTAGGAGAATTCTATGCCAGTACAATTATTTTTAAAGTTCATGTTCCTGAAAGGAATAGGTATCATTTGTTTCCCCAGCTTAGGATAAGTGATCATCTCCTGATGGTTTTACTAGCACCAGGAGCAGTGTTTTCTCCTCTGCCCCACTAAGATAGCTCAGAGAATTCTGGATTTATTCAGAGGTCAATCACCCACCAGCCACCCAAAGCACAGACGTTACTTTATGCCCATTCACAATTATTCTATACATTAGCAACAAGGGAAACGGCAAGGAGGCAATCAATATGCACCAAGCATTCACAGTGTCGTCTTATTTACCTGTCATTCCCAGAGAACATGTAAATTCCTCGCTGTACTGTCAAACATCTAATTTAGGTCTTTATATAAGGATAACCGTCACGGGATTGTAGAGGAGGCTTAATGGTGTAGGGAGCCTATACTTCGGGCTGCTAACCACGAGATCAACAGTTCAAATCACCGGCCCCTGAGTTGGAGAATGATGATGCCTTCCAGCGTTCTACACTCATTAAGATCATGTAGCCTGGAAAGCCACAAGGGCAGTTAAACTCTGTTTTATGAGTAGCTATGAGTTGGAATCAACTTGATGGTAGTGAGTTTGGGGATTTTTTGGTCATATGACTCTAATAGATATAATTTTAATATAAATGTATACAAATGTATACACAAATACATATCTTTGCTCGCAGGTTTGTGCACACACACATACACACACATATGCACTATCTTGATTGTAGCATTATTATCTTCCTCTGATGACAGTGAATAACATAAAATATTATGGAAACCATTGCTATCTTTCTCATGTCTACTACCCTGCACTGAAGTTGTAGCTTGGGTCCCGGCTAAGAGCATTTCATCAGCGATGCACTGCACCTGATGCAGTCAGCGGAATTAAAGCAGCGGAAAGACTGCAGCGCACTACCAAGAAACGCTGCTGCTATGCATGCTGGCATTTGCCCGCGATTCCAGAAAGCATGTGACTGTACTGAGAAGTTGCTGGCTGCGTTCCAGAAAGAGCAGCAGGAACAAAATTGCTGAGCTCAGTGGATTCGTCCTCACTTTACAGTCCGTGAAATTCTCACTGATTGATCGATGAGGCAATGCATCTATCCATTCCATTACTGTGCTTTCCAAATGCCTTTTAGCAACTTACGAAATCAATATCATTCTGTAAATAAAATGAATCTCCATCAGTATAACTATAAATATGATAATAGAAAAAGTTGTCATATTTAACTAATAGTTATTTAAGCCAAAAGAGGGGGAGGAGTTACTTATATTGTGGGGATCCAACTATATTCCAGGAAAATAGTGTAATTACTATTTGAAATACTAAGCTGAGGTGTTACATTAATTAGAGCTAATTTATAGCATTTTAATGTTCACTATGTTTAGCTGATGATGCATGAAAACACTTTCCCAATTACTATTCACATTGTATCACATACAATATACTTACAAATAAAGAATAAAGGAAGAAATAGACATTTTTTCAGTGAAAAAAAGAGAATAATGGGCACTTCTTTTAGTGAATCATAATTCTGGATCAATTAACTAAATATGAAATGTTTTATAATAAAATTATTTGAAAGATGAAAAACTATCTCCTTTAATAATTCAATTTTGCAACAAGGTGTTATTTTTTAGAAAAGGCAAATTTTAACCTGACAACACACATATTTTCATTCCATATACATTTCCAGGCAAAATTCTTTTTTCTTTATTTGAGATTTTATTTGACAAGAGAAGTTCTTACTATAAAGAGAAAATATACACTGTGCACCTGTTTGTATGTGTGAATGCCAGAGTTTGACATGCATGTACAAAAGTAATGAAATAGTTGAATTAGTGAGGGACTTTTCTCAATAACATCAGTAC
Source organism: Tenrec ecaudatus (assembly GCF_050624435.1). Classification (NCBI taxonomy): domain Eukaryota; kingdom Metazoa; phylum Chordata; class Mammalia; order Afrosoricida; family Tenrecidae; genus Tenrec; species Tenrec ecaudatus. The sequence continues at coordinate 241,668,333 of NC_134531.1, forward strand.
TTCCAGATACAGAAACTCACTGCCATCAAGTTGATTCCAACCGGCAGTGAACCTATGAAGGTTTCTGAGGCTGTAAAAGTCTACGGAAGCAGACTGCCTCAATGTTTCACCAGTGGATCCCCTGGTGAATTTGAAAACTAAAGGCATATGCACACATGCATACATACATAACCATGAATATAATATAACTAATCATTTAATGCCTCCACTTGGCTGTTAGTATATCATGCTGTGCTGGCTTGAATGATGCCATGACACCAGAAACTACGCCATCAGTATTGTAAATACCACCTGGTGTACGCAAGGTGAAGGAGTTTCGGTGGAGTTTCCAAACTAAGAACAGACTATAACAAAGAAATAAGCTCTCTAATTTGATGGGATTAACCACAGAAGGCCTTATCAATAGCAGGAAAACACTGTCAGGCAAAGCTGGGAGATAAAGCCTCTGGCTTGGAAGTCACTCAAAATCAGACTGGGGAAGAGCAACCTTCTCAAAGGAGAGTTCCTGATAATGAGGAGAATTGACCATAACGATGAGGATAGACTGATGTTTTTGAGACCCTAATTTGCGGATGGAGCACAACTCAAAAGGAGTTCAACTCAAAAAGAGAAAACGCAGCAGTAACCATTCATCGATAATTAGAAAATACAATGTGCAAAGTATAATTCTAGGAAAACTGGAAGGCATTAAAAATGAAATGTAATGAATACAGATTTATATCTTCAGTATGAGTTTACTGAAATGCCCATTTTGAATCAGAAAATTATATGGATTACGATGTCAGGATTGACAAATTTAAGAGGAATGGCTTACATTCATTATAAAAAAGTCAATTTTATCTTGAAATACAATGCTATCTTTAATAGGATATTTATATGCCTATAAGGAAATTCAGTTACTAACACAATTATTCAAATTTACCTTCAGCAATTTAACTAGTGATGAATAAATTGAAAAAATACTACCAACTTCTTCAGTCTGAAATCGATCAAACATGCAATCAATAGGCACTGATAATTTTTGATGATTGAAGTGAAAAAGTTAGAAGCAAGGAGGAAGGTATTGTTGTTTGAAAATATAATCTTGATAATTGAAGCTAGAAATGTCAGGATAGAATTTTGTAAAACTAATTAATTCTTCACTGTAAATACCTTTAAATTTTTTTCAAATACCTGAAATGGCAACTTTACACATGGTCTTCATGGAGAGAAGTTAAAGTATGTTAAAGTATTGAAGAGCAAGGATGTCACTTGGAAGACTAATGCCTGCCTGCCCCGAGGCATGGTATTTTCATTTGGCTCAGATTCATGTGAAATTTGAACAATGAATAATGAAGACCACAGAGCTGATGCATTAGATTGGTGATGCTTTTGAAGAATAGTGCAATGGAAGAATAGAGAAAGTGCAATGGACCATGACACAGAAATTTTTTTCAAGCTAAACAGCCGGAAGACCCCTTCGAAGAGAGCACGGTAAGATTTCGTCACCTGTACTTGGGCATATTATCAAGAGACTAGTCTCTAGGAAATCATATCATACTTGGTACAGTCGAGGGCCAGCCAGAACGAGGAAAGCCCTCAACAAGAAGTACTGACCCAGTGACTACAGTGATGGGCTCACACACAGAAACAATTCTGAAGGTGAACCAGGACCAAGTAAGATTTTGTTCTGCTGTGAATGGAGTGACTGAGTCAATCTTTTGTTTTAAAAATCTTTAATCTTTTGTTTTAAAAATTTGTTAATAAACAATAACTAACTTCATTTTTTATTGAAAAAGGCATAAATAAGAGAAAATTTGATACAGAGTTAAGAGTAATGGATTAAGAGAAAACCATATCAGAAGGGCATTGTAATACATATGCTGTCTATACAATGTAAATCTCCTTAAAATTCTCCAAAAATGAAAAGCATAGTGGATTTAAACCATTTTAAGAATTGACCCTTAAACCATTTAAGAGGATATGACAGGAAAACTTTAGCTATTTGAGATACTTATCTATCATCCATCTATAGTAACAACTCTGTTATCAAATGCAAATCACTGTTGAATTATAAAAACTGAAAATTTAGTATGCCACAAATGTGTGATGAAATAGGTAGAGGTTTCCCTGTATTCCACCAAAGAGCGGAATTTTGGTTTCCAGGCATGCATATTTGATGTTATTCTTGGTTGGCATGGAGGGAATTCTGACTCCTGTCTCTGCATGTTTGTGTGCATGTGCATGCCCATGTATATGGTGCTAGAAGCCAAAAAGCATAAAAAGTGCAGACTGTCTACAGATTGTTTTCAGAGAAGTAAACATTCTTAGTGAAGAAACCAAATCAAAGTACACACAAAAATAAGCCCCCTCGCCCCACGCCACCCCCCCCCCCACAAACACACAAATACAGGATAAGCTGCTAAGTGAAAAATATTCATTGGAAGTAATCGTTTATGGGAAAGGGTCCAGATCCAGGTAAGTCACCTGTAAACAGACGGCTTCATTAAGATTGTAATCTGAATCTGTTGAAGAGTTGATGGTCCCTATGCATAGACTTTTTGCAACAGTGAAGGGATCAAACAGGGGATTCAACTAGTGAAACATTGTTCAAGTTCTTTACCAGCTTGAACTGATGAAGCTCAATTACTTTGAGCATAAGGTTCAACTATTTTGAGCAAAGCATTGACTACCCAGAAAACCAAAGATATTTATCCATTAAGAATAGAATTGAACACTACTTTTTAATCAAAATATTTTAATAGTGTTCATTTCATTCTTCCATCATTTGGTTGAAGACTCAATAATTGATCACTGCTATGTAAATGAAACTAATGTACAAAAAGATATGTGTTAGGGCAGAAATAATATTTAAGAAACTCTTTGCTTACCATGTCTTGAATATTATCCTAGGAACCAGGCAGACAAAAATGAATGAGTCATCCCCATTCTCAGTTTGTGGTCCTACGTTACTGAGATGTAATTGATTCTTACAGAGCTGCATAACATACCATGATGGATGTCACAGAGAAACTAAAATTAGAAGACTTCTTCAGAGGTTAACATGCACCTCAAGGTATGCAAAAGAGCTAGATGAAGGTGTGGGTGACAAATGGAAATAATTACATGGAAATACCAACCTCTATAAACTGGAGATGGAAGTAGATGAGTCAGTAGATAGGAAGCTAGGGTCTTTCCCTCACTTTCCAAAAGTTGCTCTGTATTCTCTTTTCAGTATTTTAATGTTTCCCCAAAGATTTTATTTCAGCAAATTTTGCATGGAAAAAACAGATTAAGAACTTGATATAGGAAACTATATCAAAATGGAGATTGTAAAATACCTGGAACAGAAAGAGCATGCGAAAGATGGGAGAAAATTGAATCAACAGTATTAGCAAAGGGCACACAACAAACTTGATTATATGAGAAACTAAGTGTAGCTGGATGAAATTAAACTTTCCTTTTGCATAAGGATAAAAGACTCTAAATAGAAGTGGCACCTTAACACCTCTGTAGAAAAGCAAGCCATTTACTTCCAGTAAATATAAAGTGTTTTCTAAGGCTGCACAGTTCAAAATACAACAAAATCTTTCTTATTCACAATTCAGTTAAATCTCACTCCCCCCCAGCCACAGCCCCCCAAAAAAGATCAAGATCAAAGCCAGGTTTGTAAGAAGAAAACATTTTTATTAACTTGTTTTCACATTAACTTTCACCTTGGTGAAGTGTGGCAATATCTTAATTAAAACCAGTTCCCATCAAGTCCATACTAACTCATGCCCACCCCACGTGTGTCAGGGTAAAACTAGGATCTGTAGAATTTTCAGGGACTGACGTTCTTAAGTAGATTTTCAGACCTTTCTTCTGGGGTACCTTTGTAGGAATCTAACCTCCACCAACTCAAATATAAGCTGAGTACATTAACCATTTGCACTGTGCAAAGATTGTTGAACTTTGATGCAACCCAATACAGAATGTTTCTGGTGTTAGGTGGACTGGCATAAATGTCCCTTCCCGTTTGATGAAGAAATAGAGAAAGATCTGTTAGCATTTGTCTGTGTCCTGAAATTCCATCCGGGTTTGTAAGACTTAACAGACCTGACAGGATAGCTTAACAGGAAGAAGAGGTGGGAGCGCTTTCCTATAGCGTGCAGTCTGAAAAGGCTTTCACTTGTGGAATACAGGAGAATACTAACATGACACAGGGTCAAACTCCGCCCCTCACTCTGGGCGTCAACGTTCTGAGGGCTGTGTGATCTCTCGGTCACTTGTGTTAAGTGACCTTGAGGCAGTTCTCACAGTAACCTATCAACGGGACAACAAAGCAAACTATGCATGGGCTCGCATCATCCTCAGATTCATTTGTATGTGTTGGCTTATTGTTGCAAACACTGTATGATCCAACTTGCTGAGGGGTTTCCTCTTTTTTATTGATCCTTTTCCAATTGGAGGATCCTTCTCCAGGGATTCAATGTCCCTCCTGGTGACATGTTCAAAATGAGACAAAAATCTCTCCAATATTACTTCTAAGAAGCATTTTAGGTGTATATTTTTTATAACACAGAGCTGTTCATCCTCCTGGAAGTCTATTGTATAATATTCTTTACCAACACAATAATTGAAAGACATCAATTCTTTTTCCATCCTCTATATTCATTGTCTAGGTTTTGCAGACATCTGAAGATAAAAATACCATGGGTTGGGTCAGGTACACTTTAATATTCATTGTAATATTTTCACTCTGCACAACTTAAGTCCTTTGCTACAAATTTGCCCAAAGAAGAATGTCATTTGATTTCCTGACTGCTGATTACATGAGCATTGATTATGCATCCAAGTAAACTAAAATCCTTGACAACACCAATCATTTCTGTGTTTATCATGATGCTACTTATTGTTGTATTTCTGAGATTTTTTAATGTCGTTTTCTTTCCACCCGTACCGAAGGTTGTAGCTGTGAACCTTCAGCAGCAAGAACTGCCGTTTTTCCTCACTTTCAGGGAGCTAAGTTGTGTCATCGGCATATCATAGGCTGTCAATCCTGATGCTGCATTCTACCGCATATAGTCCAGATTCTCAGCATACAGATTAGATAAGTGTGGTGAAAGGATACAGCCCTGACACACACCTATCTTCGCTTTAAAACATGCAGTATCCCTTTGCTTTATTTGATTGACAGCCTCTTGGTCTGTGTGTAGGTTCTGTATTATTTGTAATGTTATTTGCAATTTGTCATGATCTATACAGTGAAATTATTTTGCATAGCTGATGAAGCAGAAGTAAACACATTTGGCTAGATACTATTATTAGAATTACCAAATATAGATGTTATTTAAGTTATTTCTTAAGAAGCTGATAATTCAACCTCTAAAGATGGACCAGAGATTTATGAAAACATTAGCTATCTGAATGAATTTTGAGCTCACACTTAATCATAAATCCAATCTAAGAGTGATTAGCTCTTACAATGTGGTCCTGCTCAATACTTTGCTCCCTGAGTGATCACTGTTGATATGGGTGTGATAGCAAAGTGTGATAAAGAAATCAGATGGTACCCAATTGTCAGAAAAAAATGGTTTTAAAGTTTGAAAGCTTGTCTTGAAAACAAGCAGCCATCTAAGGGAAGTTTCAGTTTAGTCCACTTGGGAGGAGTGCACCAGCCCTTGTGACCCAAGGTTTATAAAAATAAAATCCAAGACTGGAGGCAGGAATTGTATTAGAGGTCAAATTCTGATCACCCAGTTTCTACAAGACTGCAGATGACAGTGAAAATCCAAAATCTATTTGCAGAGTCTCCATGGAATTCCATCAGACCAGTGACCAGGAGTGGGAATAGTGTTGCCTCAGAGTGCATTGAAAAATGGGTTACTACAGAGATATCTAGTTGGAAATTTAACATATTCTCTCTTTTTTTTCATTTTTGACCTATTTCTAATCTGTTTAAGCTTCTATTACCTTCCGCTTTTACTTTGATTGAGGTTTTTCTGGTTTTGTTTTTGTCACTGGAGTTTTTGTTTGATTTTCTTTATATGAAATCCAGGATAGGCTAATTTATAGAGATGTAACTAGATTAATAGTTCCTTCAGGTTATGGGAGAGGTCTTGGGAGGGTAATAGGAAGATAATAATAATGGTTACAAAAACTATTAAATGTTTAAAAATTAATTGTGGAGATAATTACACACTCTTAAAAACATTTAAACCACTGAATTTTATGGTATGTGAATTAAATGTTAAAAAACTTTTAAAAACATTTTAAACTTGCATGTCATATTGATGTTTTTTCAAAAAAATAATTTCTACATTCTGTTAGATTATCTGTCTTTGAAATTGGTTTAAATATGTATTTCTTCCAGTCAATTGTCCAAATAGCTGTCTTTCAAAATTCTTAAGGAAGATGAGTAAGGACATCGAGGACAGAAGCTGCTTGTCAAAGCACATCAGTTCTCGTGGCTGCCAATGCCTTCATTTCCACCAGCTTGTGATTCTTTCTATGCTGCCTTCGAAATAGTTGAACACCAAGCAATTCTGTATGGAACAGTCCCTGTGCATGCATGCCTTCCATGTGCAGCTTAGTGCCCATTTTACTGGTCTTGTTGCCTGTACAAAGCCGGTTCCCAGTCATCGTCACCCTTGTGCAACAGAACGAGACGAAATTATTCAGTGCCTTCCTCCAAACCATGGTTTTGTTTGAGCCAATTGTTTCATCTACCCTACCCACTGAGTGTCTTCTGGTTTTCTGACCTACTTTCTCAAGCATATTGTCCTTTTCCAGAGACTGATCCTCCCTAAGGTCCCAAATGAGACAGGGTCTCCCACCTCATTTCTCTGGGGCATGCTAGCTGTAGTACACTTTTCTCAACACAGTACTGTGTGAGCTTCTGGAACCCCATGGTGTATTCAATATTGCCCCCAACTCCATCATCCAAATGCATCTACTTTTCTTTGATCTTCCTTATTCATTGACCAACTTCCATATGCAGATGAGGCAGTTGAAAAATGCCATGGTTTGCATCTGAAACTTGCTGATAGAATCCCTCATTATTAAAAAAAAAAAGAATCCCTCATTATTGCAATTTAAGGCTTGCATTTTTTCTTCAGTGTTTCGGTTTGACAAACTCCATAATGTCTTTCCTTTTTGGTTGTCTAACTCGAGGCCTTTGCACATTTTATTTTTAATCATTATATTGGGGGCTCATACAATTCTTATCACAATCCATACATACATCCATTGTGTCAAGAATATATGTACATTTGTTGCCATCATCATTCTCAAAACATTTGCCTTCTACTTGAGCCCTTAATATCTGCTGCTCATTTTCCCCTCCCTGCTCACTCCCCACCACCTCATGAACCCTTGATCATTCACAAATTATTATTATTTTGTCATATGTCCAACATCTTCCCCCACCTTCTTCTCTGCTGTCCATCCCCAAGGGAGGAGGCTATATGTAGATTCTTATAATCAGTTTCCCCTTTCTACACTACATTCTCTCCACCCTCCAGGCATCACCACTCTCACCACTTGTCCTGAAGGAGTCATCTGTCCTGGATTCCCTGTTTTTCCAGTTGCTATCTGTACCTATGTACATCCTCTGTTCTAGCAGGATTTTTAAGGTAGAATTGGGATCATGATAGTGGGGGTGGGGGGAGAAGCATTTAAGAACTAGAGGAAAGTTATGTTTCATCATTGCTACCCTGCACCTTGATTGGCTCATCTCCTCCCCACAACCTTTCAGTAAGGGGTGTTTGGTTGGCTACCAATGGGCTTTGAGCCTCAACTCTGCACTCACTCACATTTTCAATGATATGATTTTTTGTTCCTTGATGCTTGATACCTGATCCCTTCTACAGCTCCTGGTCACACAGGCTAGTGTGTTTCTTCCATGTGGGCTTTGTTGCTTCTGAGCTATATGGCCACTTATTTATCTTTGAGTTTTTAAGATCCCAGATGCTGTAGCTTTTGATAGCTGGGCACCATCAGCTTTCTTCACCACATTTGCTTATGCACACGTTTGTCTTCATTGATCACATCAGGGAGGTGGGCACACATTGATATGATTTTTAGTTCTTTGATGTCTGATAACTGGTCCCTTCTGCACCTTGTGGTCAGACAGGCTGGTTTGCTTCTTCCATGTGGGCTTTGATGCTGCTCAGCTAGATGGTCTCTTGTTTATCTTCATGCCTTTAATACACCAGACATTATATCTTTTGATAGCCGGACACTGTCAGCATTTTTCACCACATTTGCTTATGCACACATTTTTCTTCAGCAATCATGTCGGGAAGGTGTGAATCCTAGAAGGTCAATTTAATAGAACAAAGTGTTCTTGCATTGAGTAAGTGATTGAGTGGAGGCCCAATGTCCATCTGCTGCCTTAGTACTTAACCTATAAATATATGCACATAGATCTGTTTCCCCACACTCATATAAATATATTTACATATGCACATTCCAGTCCTTTTTTTAACAAGTATGTTTAATGAAAGTATCTGAAAATATTGCAATAAGGCTTTCAACATTTAATAAATTTTCAAGATATTAACAATATGAAATATTAAGAATCCACTTCAAAAATCCAATGTGTTCTAGATCATTCCATTATTGTGTTGCTTTGCACCTTGGTTAACAATTGTTCCGTATGTCTGAGTGATCAGAACTCCAAGCCCCACTGTCTCCTGGACCTAAAGGCTGCATTCCAGTCTTTAGACCTCTATAAATACCCTTTGTCACCTAGTTCTTTCCTCTATTTTACTTTCCTCTTGTCCCACTATCATGCTCAGCCTTCATTTGGGTTTCAGTAATTTCTCTCGATTACCTTGCCCTTGCTGAATCCCTACCAGGCCTCTCACACCCTGCTTGCTACTGATTTTGGATCACTTGTTGCTCCCCTGACCCTGGGTTGGTCAACACAACTTCCTTGCCCCCTCCTCCCTCTCTCCCGTGTCCCCCCAGAACCATTGGTCCCGTTGTTTTCTCCTATAGACTATTCATCAAGTCTACCTTATCTAGATAGATCTGTAGAGATAATAATATGCACCCAAAATCAAGTCATAGCAAGATAGATGATGAGTGAGAACACAGCTATGACAACAGAAAAGGAAACCAATCACCCATAGAAGAATAAATTAATTAAAAGAAAAAAATGTTTTATAGAAAAAAAAAACCCATAAATAGATCATGGTCTGATTTTTTATCTCTAGGCGTGTCCTTCAGTCAGGTCCAATGTGGTACCATGCTTTGGCACCAGAGTCTGTCCTTTGTATTCCCTCAGGGACTCCCTGCTTTGTTCCCACAGTTGCTCTGCCGCACACTTTTAGTGGTTTGCCTCAGTGTCATAGGGTCAGTCTGGGCCAGTCCCGACCCTGAGTCTCCAGTGTTGTCCCCCTTAGGGCCCTGGGCCATCAAGAGACGGCGTGTCTCAGAGTGGTATCAGTCATATTGTCCACTCTGTCCATTGGCTGTTCAGAGCAGGGATATAGTCCTCCAGGCCTGATAGGTGAGGTATGCTCCACTCTTTTCCTCTCCCTACTTTGTTCCCATTTGCTCTGATCAAACATGCCCCTCTCCCCTAGCTGCAGCTTCAGTGCTGTCCTCTCAAGTAAATTCTTCTGGGGTGGGGGGCAGTTGTCCCCATAGCTGGTAAGGGGGCCAAGCCCTCAGGCCCCTCCACTGGCTCCCCTCTCCTTGTTGGCACACTGCATTTGTCTGGCACTGGCTTTATATCTGGTCCATCTTTCCTTGTGGAGAAATGAATAATACCCTCCTCTTGGGTGAGTCAGTGGCCTATTCTGCCATCACACATCTTTTTTTTAACCTTTCCTCCCTTCACCCCCTTTTTAGTTGGCTACCATATGTACCCCTGGATTTGGTCTGTCCCCTGCCATACTACCTGGACCTCACCCCTGGAGTGTTTATATACAGTAGCTTTTTCCCTGTGCCCTTTTGCGTTTACCTTTCTGTTCTCTCTTTTAGATAGATAGATAGATAGATAGATAGATAGATAGATAGATAGATAGATAGATAGATAGATAGATAGATATAGATATAAGCTTACCTCAGTGGACTCATGTTATACTTGTCCTTTAGTGCTTGGCTTACTTCACTTAGCATAATTTCCTCCAGTTCTTCCCATGCGTCAATAGGCTTCATGTGTTCTTCACTGCTTTTTAGCGATGCATAGTACTCCATTGTATGTATGTACCACAGTTTTTTAATCCATTTGTCTGTTGATGGGAATTTGGGTTGTTTCCAACTTCTTGAGATTGTGAACTGCACCGCAATGAACATTGGAGCACAGATGTCTGGTCTTGGTTTGTTTCTTGCCTCTTCTGGGTATGTACAAAGTAGAGGGATTGCTGGGTCATATGATAACTCAATTTCCATCTGTTTGAGAAAGTGCCAAATCAATTTCCATAGTGGCTCTACATACCTATAGGTCCACCAGCAGTGGATGAGAGTTCCTATCTCACCACACCCCCTCCAATACTTGTTGCTTTCTGGTTTTTTGAATTGGGCTATCTTTGAGGGTGTTAGGTGGTATCTCATAGTTGTTTTGATTTGAATTTCTCTTATGGCTAATGATCAGAAACATTTTCTCATATGTTTATTGGCCATTCAGATTTCAGACTCTGTGAAACTGCTGTTCAGGTCCTTTGCCCACCTCCTCAGTGGGCAATTAATTTTTCTCTTATTATAAGCTTGCAAAGTATTGTAGATTTTAGTAATAAGGCCTTTGTCTGATGTACCATTGCTAAAGGTGTTTTCCCAGTCAGTGGACTCTTATTCCTCTCTTGGTGAATTCTTTCGATGTGGACAGGTGTCTTATCTTCAATATATACCACTTATCTATTTGTGTCCTCTGTATCCTTCCCTATTTGTGATAGCCTATGTATTCCCTGTGCCAAGGTTCTCAGGTTTGTCCCAATTCCCTCATTGATGGCCCAAATTGTTTGGTGTTTTATCTCAAGGTCTGTGATCCACCTTGAGTTTATTCTTGTGCATGGTGTGAGGTAAGGGTCTTGCTTCATTTTTCTGCAGGTAGATATCCAATTTTTCCAGCACCATTTATTGAAGATGGCATTTCCTTCCCATTTAATATTTCGGGGGCCTTTATCAAAGAAAAGTTGCCTGTATGCTGATGTTTTTATTTCTGGGTCTTCAACTCTTTTCCATGGGTCTAAATATCTGTCATTATGCCAGTACCACACTGTTTTTTGACTACTGTGGCTATATAGTACGCGCTAAAATCAGGTAGAGCAAGCCCATCCACTTTGTCCTTTTTGAGGAGTTCTCTGATAATTCTGGGCTTCTTCCCACTCCATAAAAAGTTGGTAGTCTGTTTTTGCAATTTTTTGAAGAAGGATGGTGGTATTTTTATCAGGATAGCATTCAACTTATATAGTGCCTTGGGCAGAACTGACATCTTTATTATATTGGGTCTGCATATCCACGAGCATGGGATATTCTTCCATTTGTTGAGGTCACTCTTGATTTCTTGAAGTAGTGTTTTATAATTTTCCTCATGCAAATATTTCATTTTTTTACTCAGGTATATCCCTAGGTATTTCTTTTTGTGCTTGGCTATTGTAAAGGGTACTACCATTTTAATCATTTCTTCTGTGGTCTTGTCTGATGTGTAGAGCAGTCCAATAGATTTCTGTTTGTGATTTTGTATCCTGCCACTCTGCCAGATTCCTTTATTGCTTCCAGCACTCCACTTGTGGAGTTTAAGGGATTTTAAATATAAAGAATCATATCGTCTGCAAATAATTATAATTTTGCCTCTTCCTTCCCAAGCTGAATACCTTTAATATCTTTCCTTTGTCTTATGTTCTTAGCTAGGATCTCCAGTACGATGTTAAATAGGAGTGGGGACAAGGGGCATCCTTGTCTGGTCCCCATTTGCAGTGGAATTGTTCTCATCTTTTCTCCATGAACTACCACATTCGCTGTTGGTTTTTCATATGTGGCTTGTATAATATTGAGGAATTTTCCTTCTATTCCTATCTTCTTAAGTGTCTTTACAGGAATTTGTGTTGGATGTTGTTGAATGCTTTTTCTGCGTCTATCAATATTATCATGTGGTTCTTATCATTTTTCCTGCTAATGCAGTGAATAATGCTGATGGTCTTTCATATGTTGAACCATCCCTGCATCCCTGGTATGAATCCCACTTGGTCGTGGTGACTTACTTTTTAATATGCTTTTGTATTCCATTGGCCAGTATTTTGTTAAGGATTTTTGCACCGATGTTCACTAGGGATATGGGTGTATAGTTTTCGATTCTTGTGGCATCTTTGCCTGCTTTAGGTATTAATGTTATACAAGCATCATAGAAACAGTTTGGGAGTTTTCCCTCTTTTTCTATATTCTAGAAGAGTTTGTATAGGATTGGTGTCAGTTTTTCCCTGAATGCTTGGTAGAATTCTCCTGTGAAGCCATCTGTCCCAGTGGAATTTTTGTTGGTAATCTCTTGATTACCTTGTCTATTTCTTCCTTTGCTATGGGTCTGTTGAGGTTGTTGACATCCATCTGGGATAGTCTAGGGAGAGATTGTGTTTCCAAATATTTGTCCATGTCTTCCAAATTGTTGAATTCATCAGAATATAGACCTTCATAGTACTGTGTAATTATCCTTTTGATTTCATTAGTGTCCGTTGTAATGTCCCCTGTTTCATCCCTCTTCCTTGAAAATGTCGTTTGTTCCTTCCTTTCTTTGGTTAGGTTTTCCAGGGGTCTATCAATTTTGCTAAGTCATTCAAAGAACCAACTTTTAGCGGCATTAATTTTTTACATAGCTTTCTTTTTTTCCCTCTTTGGTATCTCTAGTCTGATTTTTATTATATATCCTCTTTCTATTAGTAGGGTTGTCTTTTTGACTCTGCTCTAATTGGTGTAAGTTTTGTGTCAGCATATCATCCACGAGGCTCTCTTCTTTTTTAATGTGTGCATTTATTGCTATCAGCCTTCCTCTGATAAATACAGCCTTTGCTGTATCCCACAGGTTTGGGTACGTCGTATTTTCATTCTTACTGGTTTCTAGAAACTTCCTGATTTCAACTCTGATTTGGGTCAATACCCACTCCTTTTGCAATAGGAAATTATTCATCCTCCAATTGCTGGTCCTTGTTTTCTTCCCCGTCCTGTTAATTTCCAGCTTTATGGCACAATGATCAGAGAGAGATGTCTGTATAATCTCTATGTGCTTGAATTTCGACTTGTGTCCCAGCATGTGGTCCATTTTCAAATATGTGCCATGTGGGATTGAAAATAATGTGACTTTTTTGGCATGTGGGTGGAAAGCTCTGAAAATACTTATCAAGTCAAGTCGTCCAATTGTGCTATTTAGATCTGTAGCCTCCTTTATGAGTTTCTTTCCCAATGATCTGTCTTTATCCGATAGTGGTGTATTAAAGTCACCAACAATAATGGATGAGCCTGTGATCTCTTTTTTCATCTTTTGGAGTTTTGATTTATTAATTTCACAGGTCTCTCGTGAGGTGCATATATGTTTCTTATGTTCATTGATTTTTGCTCTATTGTTCCCTTGAGCATTATATAGTGCCCCTTCTTGTCTCTTGTTATGGCTTGAATCTTGAGGTCAATTTGGTCAGATATTAAAATCACTACCCCTGCTTTTTTTGCATTGCCATTTGCTTGGTATATTTTTCTCCAGCCTTTAATTCTCAACCTGTTTTTGTCTGCAAGCTTGAGATGAGTCTCCTGGAGGTAGCTGTTTGAGGGGTTATGTTTCCTGAGCCAGTCTGTTAGCCTCTGCCTTTTAATGCTTGAGTTCAGGTCATTGATATTCAGTGTTATTATATCTATCTGTGGACTCAGTGAGGTCATGTTGTACCTTTCCTGATTGATATTTCCCTATTTCCCTATCTACCTATCTTATCCGCTTGTTCTTGTGAGTGGTTTATGTTTGCCTTCTTTCCATTATTGAGCTGATGCTATCCTGGGGGCTGTTTCCTCTTTGTCGCCCTATGGATGATTAAATATTGAATACACTAAAAGTATAGGATACAAAGGACTTAAGACAATTGAACTTAGGTAAATTCTCCCTGGGTGAAAATTGAATTCTTTGCTCAAAGGATACATATTAAAACAGTCAACATTGAACTTTACTGTTTCATTAAATAAAATGCATATGTTGCAATGTATATCAAAGTTGTGATTAAAATATATTTATATTGCATTGTTTCAAATACATAGTGATATTGCCTTTTTATTAAAAACTGTTTAATCTAAGTTATTTTAAGATATGTTAATAAATGCATTGGAACATAGATATGGGTAACACATACTCAAAAATGTCTCAAGGTTTATAAATAATTAGAATAAATAACACTCTTCTTTGTGAATCATGCTAGATCTATGTATCTCATATATGGCAAAAGCATTTGCTAACCTGGTCTGGTAATGTAACACCATATATCTTTTTAAAATTTGATCTTTTACTTCCTTCAGCTCATTTGAAAAATAGATCTCTCCTCCACCCCTACCCCCTCCCCCCGACCCCAAGCAGATTGATTAGTGCCTCTTACTATACCCAGTCCATTATGGTCACTCATGTAGTGCTCCACTGAATGCTGAATGATTTATTTCACTTTCATAAGGATAACTCTTAGTCCTCAGAAATCAGCCTTGCAATCCCCCTGCAATCGAACTGATTTCTACCACTCATTTCACCCACCCAGTTACAGTCTACACCCCATTTAAAGTACACAAAGACTCCACACTGCCCACTTTCTGGTCTGGAGTTGCTTTAGCTATATACAAAGGCAGAGACCAAAGGGAGTCCCCAAAGTCACTCACGTGGACGCTAGTGAACACTGGAAAAGTAATAAAAATAATAACTACAACACATGCTTGAGATTTACTCATAGTACACAGCATTTTACACTAATTTTCTAATCTTTAACCATCTGACAAAGATATAATTATTAAGGCATTACAAATAGGAAACTGAAGTTACAGAAATGAATGTATAGATTATTTACTATCCTCTGGGGCCAATATCACATCAAACAAGGCAAACCTAACATAAAACAATAATAAAAATGAATTATACAAAAATATCAATTTATTCTCATTTCCATTTTCTGGCTGCAGTGAAAATCTGTGGGTATAAACTTGCTGGCCTTCCAAAAGGTGTTCAACTTAAAAAGATATGTGTCATAGGGATATATCTTTATTAGGGTGATAAAGAGGGAAACATTATCAGAAAAAGAATACTAAAGTTATATTTATTATATAATATCATGATATATATCAAGATCTGCATATCTATCTATCTATCAATCATGTATATTCCATTGCAAGTGCCAGGCACACTCCAGGCACATTCCAGGAAAATCACACGATTTCTGCATTATCAGAAACATATTCAAATATGACTTTCCCCATGATAAGTATCCCAGGGGATGAGTTTTAAAAATGCCTTCTTGCAGAGGCTACTTAATGGATTTCAACTTCTGTCTAAGCAACCCTAATTGAGGCTCTGTTGAAGTTAAGGAAGAACCAGATGACCTGTTAGGGTTTCTTCCAAGTTTCAGGCCCCATTATAGAAATTCATAGTCTATTATTATTCAAATTCATGGAGTCTCTTCTGTTACTGTTGCATTACATTTTCATTTTTAATACATTAAATTATTCATTTCAGTTTCATTATTCTACATCTTACCTCCATACTCTTCAAATATAATGTATTCTGAATATATTCTACCAGAAGAAATAATTCCTGCAAATATTTAAGTCTTGTCATGAAAAATGTCAACTATGTATTGGGATGACAGGGTAATAGACCAAAAAGTATTCCACAGAGTAATGGTGTGCATGGTTTAAAAAATGTTTCCTTTGTCTGGTTTTTGGTCAGTGTTAACAGAAAACTATTTTTGTTAAGTTAATAACTATTATTCTTAAAACATTTTATATAATAGAATACTATTAAAGTAAACAAGTGATCATTTTCAATTTTTGAATTTAAGAATTTTTGCACAAAGTATGCAACAGAATAAGCAATAATTGATAATGAAAATATTCCAATAAATTAAAAATATTTGTTAATTATGCATATCTCATATGTGGCCAATTTGTTTTCCTGTAGAGAAAATGACAAACTGTAGCATAAATCTTTGTGTATTTTAGGTGAATAAAGGATAAACCTAGAATTTAGAGCATCAGAAGTGACTTTAAACCCAAACCATAGCAAACACATTACCATCAAGTTGATTATGATTCATAGTGACCCTATAGGACAGAGTAGAACTTATATAAAGTTCCTAAGCCTGTGAATCTTTACAGAAGCAATCTGTTCATCTTTCATCTATAGAGTGGCTTATGGCTTTGAACTACTGTTTAATAGCTGAGCACTTTATAGTTTCATAAATCTACAAGAAAATCCAGTGTTGACCTTAGTAAGGATTGCATGCTATAATAAATCATATTATTAAATAATAATAATAATTTGACCAATGCCCTTGGTTCCTGAGAGATAACCTCTGGATTCCTGAGTAAATTAGATGCCTTTACTCAAACCTTCAGGTGCCTCCTGAGGATATGTGTTACTGAGCAGGAGCTGGCCTGGCCAGAGGACAGCCTGGTAGCCTGATATCAATTAAACTGAGCAGACATGATTTACTTTATTATGCATCTACAATAAGGCCTCAATCAGGACTTTGTAATAAAGCCCATAAATGATCTAAACACAGTATCACTGAAAGCTATCTGGTCAGTGAAAAAAGAGAGTCTTAGGTTGGGTTCTCCAGAGAAGCAAAACCAATAAAGCTTTAGATAGATGATAGAGAGATCGATTACTTATCTCAACAAATTTCTCACATGAGTGTAGTAGCTTTCAAGTTCCAAGTTCAAGGGTCCAATATCCAACTGGAGATTTTGCGTAGCTCCAGGAGCTGATTAATTTAAAATCAGCAGGTCAGATATCAGGCTGCTGGCTGTGGGTGCAAATGAAGCCAAGCTGCAAGGTTATGATGACTCACAAGGTATGATGACTCACAGCCATCATACAGAAGGCCAAAGTCTCAAGTCCATAGAACCAGAAATTAGATGATGATGAGACAGATGTAGGATCCAGATCCAATAAAAAATGGAGAGCTTGACCAGAAAATTTACTGGAAGATGGTCACACCCCTTCAGTTGATTGGCTGTTTATTGTACATGTCATCATTAAAGTGATTACATTATATAAGATCTTATTGTGATGAATAACTACATCACAACTTCCAAAACACTAAAAAGTATGGGTAAGTTTGTGACATACAACTTTAACCATCACAGAAGTTAATAGCTCTTTTGGAATACGAAAGTACCACATTTGGAAGCCTCCAAGACCACACCCATGCATACCTTCCTTTGACAATTCTGATATAAATCTGTAATCATTACTATAGTGCTTTCAGTGGGTCCATGGAGCTATTCCAGCAGACTATCGAACTCAAAGGACAGTGGATGTAAATAGGTGAATCTTGAGGAACTTAAGGAAGCTCCTGAACTTGTGGCTATCATTCTGAAGGAAAAAAAGAAAACCCCAAATTTGAGTCCAGTATTACATGAATTCCTGAATTTGAACATCACTTCTACTTATAGACGATTTTAAGGATAATGTCCTTTTAACTTGTGAGCTTTGCCCTAGTTTTAAGTGGCTAGGAACAGAGAGAGAAAGTGAAACAAAGGTGGTTGGTGCGAGAAATTATTCACCAGCTGCCCCTGTCCACATGCTCCCCCCCAAAAAAAATCCAAAAACACCTCACTGCTTTTAGTGGATTCCAGCTCAGGACATAGTAGACTGCTTCTGTGAGTTAACTTATTATGTTGTTTTAGTAGCTGTCTCACTATCAGTAGAATATCAAAGGCTTTATAAGTTCATGAAAAAAATCTAGTATCTTTTTATTTCACTTTATTCATGGAATTTTTGAGTCCTCCTCATGCATGACTCTTACACAGAAAAAAAACCTTTAAAATATTATATGAAATTTCTTACTTAATGAAAAGTAAATCAACTTATAAACCCCATTTACTTATTACCCAACTTTAAGAAATTATCAAGTAATAACTATATTTTCTCATTTATATTTCTATCTTTTAAAATAATCCTAGGTTTTATTGAAGTAAATCTCACATTTTATTTTTAAATGTTACCACTTCTACCTGTACAAGATAGAGCCTTTTTTAAAGATATGTAATTGGATCACACATAAACAAAATTAATACTAAAACTCTAAGTTATTAACTATTGTGTTAGACAGGGTTCTCTAGAGAGACAAAACCAGATTGCTAGTAAATATATATATGTATATATATAGTTACTATAAACATATATTTACTATAAATATATATAGTATAAATATATATACTATAAATATATATATACTTATAAAGATATATATAACACAAGAAATGAACTGTTAAATCATATACACATAAATAGATATATAATACAAGAAATGAACAGTTAAATTATAAAGCAGTACAAATGACAGTGCAACTCACTCTCCTGAGAGAGTTGTGAGACACTTGCAGTCCTTTAAGTCTTGAGGGCCACCAGTCCCTTTCTGTAGAAAGAGCTGGGCTATATCTACACTGGCAGCAAACAGCAAGGCAGGTCAACAACTGTCACCAACCATCAGTCCCCAGCTCCAGAGATGTAAATTTCATTCCTGTGGTCTTAAAGGGACCTCAAATTACAGCGACACAGTCCCCAGGCTAGGCGTCCCACAGGGAGTGTACCCTTTAAATTGAGGCACAGAATAAGCAAGGCAGCCGCACACTGGTCTGATTATTAAAGAGCGAGAGACAAGAAAGGCGAGGCTCACCGAGCCATTTATCTCTCCGCCCTTCAATTAATCGCACTTGTGTTTATCGGCCAGGCTGGCACAATGACCCATCGCAACTATCCATGTTCTAAATAGTTGCTGGTGTCAGTGATATTTAAACACAATATTTTGTTTGTAGCAAGATTCAAATTACTATCATCACTAAGAAAGAAAAAAGCAAAATTTTGAGACACCATGAGTTTTAAAGTATGTTTTTTGTTAGTTAAGGCAGGTAAAGTGTGATCAAAATGAAAATGTTGGATTGTATGGGACAGAGACATAGGATTAACTGATCAAGAGTAATCAGAGATAGTTAAAGAATTGAATATTTATTCAATATACCACAAAGGACTGTCACTCAGAACAAAGGAAAGGATAGGTTCGCGACTAAGCAAAACCACAATATATCTTAAGGAAAAGGCAATGTATCATTTAAAAGGCCTTTCACTTGTCAAATTAGACTCAACTGAGCACAGGAAAATTTCTGGCCCCTGTTCTCTGAGTTGATAGTGCAGCTAAGTTAGACTGCAAACAGTCACACAAGTGCACCATTGGGCTATTGTTCTGCTGATTCTAGGCAATTTTCCATGAAGCTTTGGCCCTATTTGTCTGGTATCAGACAATCTTTTTTTTTAAATTTTCAGATGCTATATCATGAAACAAACAGTACCCAAAGCTCAGGTATACCTAAAAAATTATTCATACATTGTACTTATTTTATTTATCTGCTAAGTCTCATAAATTTCCACTCCATTTATTTTATTTTATTTATTTTTTACTTTAATTTTTTAAACTTTAAATTTGGTGAGTTTTGTAAAATTTCTTACACAATGAAGTTTGCTGATTATTTTCATTTGATATGGTTTTCTATAATCCTGTGTTATCTATGACTAGTTTATGTGTGATGCTGTATTCTTCCTCAGTAAGCATGCAAAACTCAATTCTTTCTTTCTTTCTCTCTCTCTCTCTCTCTCTCTCTCTCTCTCTCTCTCTCTCTCTCTCTCTCTCTCTCTCTCTCTGTTAACATCAGTTCTCTGCTCCTACATTCATTAACCCATTCTAAAGAACTCGCTATCATCCTGTGAATCTCCACTCAGAGTGACCCAAAGGACAGTGTAGAACTACCTGCCCTGACAGTTTCTGAGATTGTAACTCTTCACAGGAATAGAAAGCCTCCTTTATCTCCCATGGAAAAGTGGGTGGTTTGAAACTGCTGACATTGTGGTTAGCTTCCCAGCCACCAACTAGTACACCAGCAGGGGTTCATTATGCCAGCAGGGCTCTATTAGGCTGCTACTTCTCTCTTTATTCATTAAGGATTGATAAATGGTGATCTAATCCCTTCTATTTGGTGGACTATTCATTTCAGATAAATGCCCCTTATCAGCTATTTGGTAATGGAAAGAAAGAATGGTTGGTAAATTATTTATTCTTAATTTATTTCTCAAATTTCTAAATTGGTTGCATTCCTAGAATCCTCACAACATGATCCTAGAAGTCAAAAATCTATGATGATCCCAAATAAACTTTATCCTTATCCATTCTCTTAAGCATGAGACAGAAGCATGTTTATTATGATATGACTCAGATGGTTATGCTATGCTTACATGAAAAAGATGAATTTATTTTAATTAAAAGAAAGATTATTCTGGTTTGTATTTATATAATCTACTAAATTCTTTAAAAAGTAGACTGATACCATCTTTGAGAAGGATATTTTCCAGCTTACCTTTAAATCATAAATGATTTTAAAAAAGTATTTATAAACTAAATATCCAATAATACTAGTTTTTACATTTACCTATGATTTCCTTCTACCAGTACTTTTCTTTTTATGTATTTGAATCTATTGTTTTCTCATTTCAGCAGAAAAGATGCCCTTTAGTATTTGCTATTGGGAAGGTCTATTAGCTATGAAATCCCTCAGTTTTTGAGTTGGCATTGTCTCAATGGCATGAGTTTGCTTGTTGATTTCTTGGTGGTGGATGACAGACATCCACTTGATTCTGATGTAAAAATCCAATGAACACAATACACATTTTTTCACCTGGTCTGTGCCACCTTCGTAATCTCTGATATGTTTAAGGCCTTTGCTGCAGCCACCATGCCAATCCATCCCATTTGTGGTCTTCCTCTTTGTTAATAAACTTCCACTTTGCCAAGTATGGATGTGTCTGCCCTAGGAAATAAACCCTTCTGACAACATTCCCAAAGTACAAGAGACAAAATCATACCATTCTGCTTCTAAGGAGCATTGAAGTTGTACTTCTCAGATTTGTTAATCTTTGTGTAGTAAATGGTACATTCAAAATTCTTTACCAACATCTCAATGCAAAGGCATTCATTCTTCTTTGGTCTTCCATATTTATTTTTGGCATTCATTTGAGACAATGCAATGCATCATGGATTAGATCACATACACTTTGGTTCTCAAAGTTACTTCTTTGTGTTTAACATTTTTAAAGAGATCTTTTGTAGCAGAATTTCCCAAGACAATACAATATTTGATTAATAGCCTTCTGCTTCTAAAGGTCCTTGATTGTGAGTCTAAGTAAAATGAAAACCTTAACAACGCCAACATTTCCTGTGCCTATCTTGAAGTTGTTTTGGTCCAGCTGTGAGACTTTTATCTTCTTTGTGTTGAGGTATAAATACTGAGGTGCTCCATTAAGCGCTCGAGTCTTATTCACTTTCATGATTGAAGATTGTATTATCTGCATATCACAGGTTGTAAGTGAGTCTTCTCTCAATCCTGATGCCATATTCTTCACATGGTCCAGTTTTTCAGATTATTTGCTCAGCATATAGAGTGAATAAGTATGGGGAAAGGACACAATCTTGATGCAAATTTTTGTTTGTTTGTTTTAAACCATGCAGTATCTCCATTGCTCTGTGTGAATGGCTGCCTTTTGGTCTACATACGGATTGCACATTAGCATGATACATGCTATGAAATTACTGTGTTTTGCAAAATCACCCATAATATGTTTGTTCATGATACAATTATTCACACAAATTCCTGTGCATAGTCAATAAAGGACAGGTAAACATCTTTCTGGTGATATTACTTTCTGTCAACTGCATTGGACTTCAGCAATGATATTTCTTGTCCCATATTCTCTTCTGAATCCTATTTGAATTTCTGGTAGGTTTTTCTTGAAAGACTGAATAACCATTTTTGAAATGCCTTCAACAAAATTTTACCTTCATATTATATTAATGATATGATTAAAACACATATTCTATTTGCTAATTTTTGTATTCTGATAGATTACCTTTCTTCAGCATGAATACAAATGTAGATTTCTATCATTGTTATATAATATTCTATTCTAGAAATTTCATATAAGTGAAATAATAAAATACGTGACCTTTCGGTCTGGTTTCTTAAAGTTACCATGGTATTTCCAGAGTTCATTCAACTACAGCATGTATTAGTATTTCATTTCTTTTTACTTTTGCTGAGTATTTCATGGAATATATACACCACACGTTCTTTATCATTCACCAATAAATAGACATTTGGAAAAGTATCACTTCTGGGGTATTGTAAATAATACTAATACCAACATTCTTTAGCAAGTTTTGGTGTGGACACAGCCTTTCTATCTTCTTAGGTGTATAACACAGGAATAGATGCTTGGGTCAAGGAGAAAACATTCTGAGGAATTAAACAACTCTTTTCCAAAGCACATGAACCATTTTATAAGTGTCCCAAAATGCATGAGTGCTCTCAGCATTTTGTCAATGTTGGTTATTACTTGTTTTGATTCTTAGTCATGAACAGGAGCCCTGGTGGAATCATGATTATGCATTGGGCTGCTAAAGGTAAGATCAGCAGTTTGACACCCCCAGCTCTGTAGGGGAAAGGTGGAGTGTTCTGTTCCATAAAGAGTTACACTCTCAGAAGCTCACAGAGGCAGGTCTTCCCTGTCCTATGGGGTCACCATGAGCTGGCATCAGCTCCATGGTAGTGAGATTGATTTTTGGAGAATCACTGTGAAGTGGAATCTTACTGTGCTTTAGATTTACATTTCTCTTAAGAATAAGGAGGAGCTCCTATGGTGCAGCAAAAGTTTGAATCCCACCAGTTGTTCCAAAGAAAATGATAAAGGAAGTTGACTTCCATAAACATTCCAGCCTTGGAAACCCTATGGGCAGTCATGTTTTGTTGATGCTATATGGTCGCTATCAGTCAGAACTAACTTGATAGCAATGTTTTTGTTTTTAACAAAGAATGAATTCAATTTTTATGTGATTATTGAACATTTTATGACTTCTATGAAGAAATTATATTCTAATATTTTGTACATTTAAAATTTTAAATTATTTTTATTACTAAATTTCAAGAGTTCTTTGTCTATTTTAAAAACAAGTTCCTCATCAGGCTTATTTTTGGGTACAAAAGATATACCAATCTCAAAAATAATTTCAGGAGAACATACATTAAGGTTTAGAAAGAGGAAAAGACAACGCAAAGACACAAACACATAGTGTGGATGAAGGAGGATTTTACCATGAGGCAAAAACGGCATCCAGAAGTTGGTGGAGGTAGAGATTTAAAAAGGACAGGAGAGAGCAAAGAAAACTGTCACAAAAGTGCAATTGATGGCAAATCAATACACCACAGCTATAGGTCGTATTACAGAAGTAGGAATGAGACCATGATCGAGATGCATACACTGTTAGATAGAAGGATTTACAAAATTGGTCCAGTGCCTTCTGACCAAGGCAGTGAAAGCACACTGATGATCCCCTCCACTGTCCCCCGGATGCTGATCACCATCAAGGATGCTCCAAAGCAACCAATAAAGAAACTGCCCTTATCTCCGCTGGCTGGAAAGGTTTGTGGGGTCAACTACCGTCCAAATGCATGCTGTCTGAGGTCAAGATTATCTACATCCTTGGTTAACAATCAGGAGGAATTCAGTGGAGGCTTAACCCATGTAAGGATTCTGCAAGTGAACTTCGAGCTGTCATTGTCATCCACATAGTTCTGCAAATCAGGATGATCCAATTTTAATCTCTAATACAGGTTACACATATTTCCCCATTCTTTGGCTCTCTCTCTTGAGGCACCTATGTTTTTAAATTTTGATGAAGAACAGTGTGCCTTTTTTTAAGTGTTTATCTTTCAGTTAGTAGCTAGTCATTTTAACCATTTGCATGACCCAGAGTTTCCTGGTAAGAGGTCTTAGGCCTTGTGACACAGTTGTTAAGGGCATGCCTGCTAGCCAAAAGGTTGTTAGTTTAAACCCACCAACAGTTCCATGAGAGAAAAATGGAATTTTGTACAAATATTACAACCTTAGAAACTCCATAGGGCTGTTTTATTCTGTCCTATAGTGTCACTATGATTCAAAAGTTACCTGATAGCCATGGTTTAGGGACTCTTAATAAATATTATTTCCTTATTTATTGAAGACATTATTTTCTTCTCTTTATTATTTATTTTCTATTTTTCTTCTGTTACTTTGATTAAGACTAATATAAAATATCCTCAAAGAATTTGATTATCGGCATGTAGGCAATTTCTTATTACTTGTGCTTCTGGTCCATTAGTGATCTTGATGTATCACATTTATAATTTGCACTACTAGTAATAAATTTAATTGTGGTAGTTACATAATCTGGTATCGACTGGCAAAGGGGTGGAGTCTAGCCTATCACTCAGGTTGCAGCTTGATGACCTCATTTGGAGGTGCCAAGGAGATAAATAGCTCACTGGAGGTCAGATACACACAGACTATCTGCTTGTCTACCTGTGAGACATTCCTGCTGACAAGCCACATGGAGCCATGCTGATGGCAGCCAGAACCCTGGAGCTGGAGGAGCCACATGGAGAACCACACCAGTGCTGAGACACTTCCACTGTCACTGGATCCACAAGATGTTTCACCCACTCGCCTGTGATCTTCCTGCAGTCCGTGTCATTTCATGTGTTGCATGAGTCTGAAGAGGAGTTTATAGACTTATCAGATATATCAGCTAATATCGGACTTATGGGCTGGGCTGGAATGTTTTCTTATTATACAATTAGTTTTTGATATAAAATTCTTTCTTACACACATATGAGTTTTCCTGGATTTGTTTCATTAGTCCACCTGGACTAACAGGTCACCATCTTGCCTTTAAAATATATTTAAGTCCATGGGAATAAATGAGTTTGTGGTATCAGCTTGATGCTTCTTTTGGCCCTCAAGTGATAGATATAGGAAGGGTGCATTTTCAAGTGTAAGATCAGCTCTGACATAGCAAGATATCTAGGGCTATTAAGCAGCAGTATGTTGAGGCCCCACGAGGACACGAGGAGAGGGAGAGATGGCAGGAGAGAATCCAATGAGAGTGGGTGCCTGAGGGAAAAGAATGCCGATAACTGTTTCATTGGGAATCTTGAATCCCCTCTCCTGTGTAGGGTCATCCACCTGTGATGTAAGCACCCTCAGCATTCAAGAATTTGGGCTTATTAAGACCTCAAAAATACAAAGATCCTAAGACCTCAATAATACAAAGCCCTATATCATCAACACTACAGGGTGGTGCCTATCTCTGCAATCTCTTATAAAACTAAAATGTGCTTTAAAACAGAACTGTGTAAATTTTCAGTTTTGTAAATTAATTATTAAATGTGCATATAACTATGGGAAAAATATGTCTTTAGTCCAAGCAACAAATATAAAGTGATTAATGAAACCACTTTAAATTAATGAACGCTTTAGGTCTGGTAAGTGAGCATATCTCTAATGGAAACATCATTGATGGAGATGACAGGAAATGTGCATTTATTTAATGAATGTGTTTTCTAAACATCCAGTCACTAGAGTTAGTAGTATTTTGTTCCTAATATACATGTATCTTCTCTTTTTAAACCAATCTTATTTTAAGGCTATTTTCAACAATGGTTTACTCTTCTGTGATATTACATTATAACCACATTAATGAGCTCTCTGAGCATTGACATAATCTGATAAAATACCCCCCAAAAATAGTAGAAATGTACTGGTTGGGATTTTTTCCATAATTTTATTTTATTTTTTAGTCGCTAAATTTTGGCACACCCTTTTAATTAGCCATTTACACTCACAGGAGTTTCTTCCAGAAAGTTGTGTAACAATATGCTAACTTTGCTTAAACAGCTTGAATTAAGTATCATTCTTCAGTATGAAGCCAATTTTTATAAGAACTTAATGCAGTATATGGACTACATCCAGTGACTCTGAGAAAGATTTTTTTCTTTAATTGAAATATATTAAAAGATTTGAAAAGAAAATCTGATAGTTTTGAATGTCTCTCATCTTCCAGATATTATTTTGGTTGAAATTATTTTATAAAATAAATCAATAAAAAATAGAAATGGGAATAATGCCAATAGGAATAACTTAAGCATTTAGAAGCAATTGTTATTTTATATATCACAAAATTAAATACTTTATTAATGCATATGAAAACATAAAACAAATTTTTAGAAAATGTTTAAATGAGAATTGCTCCTAAAGGACAATAATTCACCTGGGCAAATGCAACTATTCCCTTTTTAGACAGAAAAGTACAGCATATACTAAGTGCCTAGCATTGCTAAAAAAATCATTCTTGACATTTACATTTTGGAGGATGAGTGATAGAGGCAATGGGAATGAACAAATATTAGTGATTGGAACTATGCAATTATTAATATTGAGTGATGTGCTAGAAATTATTTACTCTTTTAAATTGGATAGTGACTTAGAGTTCTCCAAAGATATAGAACCAAAAACAGGTGGTCAGAGATCCAGTTTAGTAAGTGACTTATAAACTTAGTTCTGTATATCAAGACAAGAACATAAATACCAGGTGGGGGGAGGAATTCCAATATAATGTGTTTAGATAAAAAAAGGAAAATTAAATCCTAGGTGAAATGCAAGAGAGAAATCAGTATGATATTAGTCAAAAGAGTAAAGATAGGCAGGATTTAGATGGGCTTCTCAGCTCAGGGTAAGGATTTGACTTCATTCTAATTGTGATCAATAGTCATTAGAGTTAAAAGCACAGGTGAGGTATTACACAATCACTCAAGGATAACAAGAAAAGAAGATTGTAGGGTTGAAAGTGCTAAAACAGGAATACTACTGGGGATGTTGTCAACAAAGAATTAGCTGATGGGTAGAATAATTGATATGACAGAGGCAGACAGAGGACTCATATGATGCCTTTTTTTTTGCTCAAGTCATTTTGGGGAAGAATGCAGATATGATGAAAATTAGTGAGAAGCATGCATTGGGAAACAGGAAAATAAGAGTTTAGACCACGGCCGGTTTGACGCACTGCTTTTCACCTGAGTAGAAATGGCAAAGTAAGCCATTAGCTATATGTGTTGGGGAGTACAGGTATAACCAAGGCTGACCCATTTTCTAATAGTTGGACTTTTAAATTATGTAAATGCCTGTGATCACTGAAAGAGATTATGTCAAGTGCTGAGAAAAGGACTGCAAAACCCTGGGAATATCAAAATAGTGAGTTTGTGTGAAGGAAGAATCAACAAGATGGAGAAAAGTATCCAGTAATGTAGTATGAAACATAAAAGAGAATTTGGAAATTTGGAAAAATAGAAAGATGTATTACAAATAAATACAGGGAGTCTTATAAGTAGAGAAAAATAAAGTTATCTTGTAATTTTCCCTGAATTTGACAGAAGCTTGTGCTTTGTGTCTTATGATGGCAATCATAACAGATGGTAAGTACATATGGACAACCACATGCAATTTGAATAAGGGATTTCAATTTAGCCACATAGAATAAGCCAAAAGTGAATGCATATTTAAGAGAGAAGGCTATTATGTTATTAGAGTATTTACAAGTCTTTTTCAACATTAATCAGAAAAAATAAGTAAGCAATTGAATACACCTATTCTTCCTTTACTATCACAATTTTAGACTTAGAACAAAACTCTGAGAAAATTAGCAGGTGGTACCTCTGATAGTCCTAGCCCCACATAGGTTGAGACCAGGGTACTCTCATTGGGCCATACCAAATACCATGCCTGAAACTCTGGTGATAAGTCAGTTGACTAGCGTGATGGTGTGAGATGCCTTCCCCATTTCACCCACAACATCTTAGTGTGACCTGGACAGGTGTTGCTAGGCGGGGGGGGGGGGGGGGGGTGGAGGTGTAAATAGGACAATGCAGGATGACAAAAGTCTTAAGCAGGAAGCAGAATGCTTGCAGTGACAACAACCCAAGGTGCCATGGAAGACCCTGGGGAGGTGGAAAGCAAGGGCAGGGCAGGGGCTGTATGTGGCTGGGTACTGGGGTAGACATAAGAAGACTGGGGTCCTAGTCCAAGGCAAGCTCTTGAATGAAGCTGGCAGAAGGAAACACCTGACAATTCCCACTACCACCATCAACTCCAACCTTCACTGGTCCTGCAGTAGCATGAACCGTGGGAGCCCCTTATGCCACATGCGCTCTGAGACCAGCAAGACAAGTAGTGAGAAGCAGAGGAGGGAACAGCACCAGGAGCAAGGTACAGTTCACAATTCTCAATACTAATTTCACAAATCCACTTGGTCTCTGGAACTTAACTAAGTTGATATCTTTGTAGATGTGTGTGTGTGCAATGTGGCCTTTAGAACTGATTAGATCAAATTTACACACCAACCACTAAAGCTGGGGACAAAGAAATGGCAGAATTCTATCAAATTCTTTAGTCTGAAATTGATCAAACATGTCATCAAAATGCATTGATAATTATTAGTAACTAGAATGCAAAAGTTGGAACAAAGAGGAAGATCAGTATTTGGAAAATTTTCTCTTGGTTATAGAAATAAAGCTGGAGATCTGATAATAGAATTTTACAACATCAATGATTTCTTCATTGCAAATACTGCTTTTCAACAAGAAGGGCAACTGTATACAGAGGCCTCACCAGAAGTTATACACAGGAATCAAATTAACTACATATGTAAGAAGCAACCATGAAGAAGTCCCTTATCAAAAAATGAGAGTAGCCAAAATAAGGCACACATGTACATTCAGGTCAAAGTTGAAGAAAATTTAAAACAAGTCCACCAGAGACAAAATATGTCCTTGATTGTATCCCATCTGAATTTTGAGAACATCTCAAAAAAAGATTTAAGACATTGAATGTTAGTGACACAAGACTTGATGAGCTGTCTAATCACACCAAGAATATCTTACATGAAGAAAACAAAACATCAAAAAGACAAGAAAGAAATAAAAGTTCAAAGTGTAAGTTAGAAGAGACTTAGAAATTGGCTCTTGAATGTAGAGAAGCTGAAGCAAATGAAGAAAATTATGAATTAAAAGAGATGAAAAAATTTTCAACATGTAATTCAGGGAGACAAAGCAAAGTATCAAAATGAAATTTCTAAGCATTTGGAGTTAGAAAGCCTAAAAAGAAGAACACATTCAAAATACCTATTTTGTTTTTAATCATTTTATTGGGGGCTCATAAAATCTTATCACAATCCATACATGCATCCACTGTGTCAAGCACATTTGTATATTTGTTTCCCTCATCATTCTTAAAATATTTACTTTATACTTGAGCCCTTGATATCAGCTTCTCATTTTCCCCCTCCCGCCCCACTCCCCCTTCCTCATGAACACTTGATAATTTATAAATTATTATTTTGTCATGTCTTACATTGTCCGAAGTCTCCCTTCACCTACTCTTCTGTTGTCCATCCCCAAGGGAGGAGGTTATATGTAGATCCTTGTGATGGGTTCCCCCTTTCTACCCCACCTTCCCTCCACCCTCCAGGTATCAGCACTCTTACCAGTGGTCCTGAAGGGGTCATCTGCCCTGGATAAGAAACTGAAGGGGAAATAAATCCATCCAGGAGATGCAATATTGAGGGATTCTATGGGCCAAATCTACTACTTGTCTGTCTGTTTGTCACACTGCGGTGGCTTTCGTGTTGCTACCATCCTGGAGGCGATGTCACCAGTGTAAAACCATACTGAAACCAGATTAGGAAGAAGAATTAGGCTGTCCAATTCAAAAGAATTAGTCCACTGAAAACGTTATGGATAGCAGTGGAATATTGTCAGATATAGAGCCAGAGATGGACTCCTCGGGTGAGTCAGAAAACACCTAAAATACAAGTGAGGCAGAGCTGCCTTCAACCTAAAGAAACCACAAATCCTTAAAACTGGACCAATACACAACAGCAAGAGAAACAGACAAGGGATTGACTTGCCAAGGATTTCATCTTGCTTGGGTTCATAACCAATGGCATGAATATAGCAGTCGAGAAGTCAAATCAGGTGTTGGATTGGGAAAGCCGGCAGCACCAGGCCACTTTAATGTTTCGAAGAGCAAAAATGTCACTTTTAAGATGATGGCATGTCAGCCCCAAGCTGAAGAAACAATGTGGGGACAGCATCTGACGTCCCTTGGAACCCAAGGCTGAGCACTACAATGAAGGGGTCATATATGCCCCTACTTCTGACCTTCCGCGAATTCTAACACAAACTTTTCTTCCCACTGTGTTTTTTTGTTTTGTTTTTTTCCCTCACTTTTCAGCTGCACACAATAATTCATTGCATTAGCCACACAGAACTCATCCACAATATTCACTATAATGGGGTTTATCAGGGACGGTAACAGCTTAAAACAGGTGAGGAATGCTTAGGGGACAGTTGTTCAGTCGGCGCAGTTTCTCTTCTGCCATTTCTTCAGACAGGTTTCTCTAAGGCCTGCCCTCTGCCCTGCTTGATCAATGCTGTAAGCTCTGTTAGGACTATTAATAGAAGCCCAAAGCAAGGCTCACCCTGCTATTCACCTCAATGTGAAGGCAGCCGGCCCACAATTCTGTCTCATGTTTGGCACCCTCGTTCTGCTGTTGTTGCTCCTGTCCTGTCCCTTCAAAGCTGCCTCCTAGATCAAGGAAGTATGATGCACAGGCAACTCTGTTTGTGCATCTCCATCCTTGAAGACAGTTTCAAAGGCCATGCTCTGCTCATGCCTCTCCTCCCTTGAAGACAGTGGAATCCCTTTTCCTTCATCTGAATTGGCTCCTTTTATACACAGCAGGATGGCAGGCACTATCCACTCTGTGAACACTCACTCACAGCACAATCTAATCAGTATCAAACCACACCTTTTTACCCAGACCCATCAGGAAAATGAAGTTCATCTGCTGAGATAAACAAATCTATGGCTAAGAGTCATATTAAATAACTCACCACACTGTACAAGCCATGGTAGTTTCATTTGCTTCATACGCATGCAGGAGTTAAGACGATAAACAAAGAAGGAGACAGAAGAATGGACGCGTTTGAACTATAGTATTGTTGAAGAATATTAAAAGTACCGTGGACTATCAAGAGAACAATAGGTCTTCAGGGAAGTATGCTCCTTAAGAGGAGTGAATGACAATTCTTTTCTGCTGTACTTTGAATATGTTATCAATAAGTCCCTGAAAGGGCCATCATGTTTGCTAATGTCGGGGGCAGTGAGTAACAACACCCCACCACAGATGAGATATATTGGCATAGTGGCTACAATAACGGGCTCAAACAGAACCATAATTGTTAAGGATGGTGCAGACCTAGGCAGGGTTTCATTCTGTTGTGCACAGGGTTACTATGGGTTGGTACCAACTTGATAACACCTAAAAACAACATTTCAACAAGTAAGGAGACGTTGTATATAGATAGATACAAATATTTATACAAATGGGTACAACCAAAAAAATAAAACCCGAACTCACTGCCATCCATTCAATTCCTACTCACATGATCCCATAGGACAGGGTGACACTGCTCCTGTGGGTTTCCAACACTGTAACTCTTTATGTTCATAGAACAGAAGCCCTCGCCTTTCCCAAGGAGTGACACTGATGGTTTCACACTGCGGAGCTGATGCTTAGGAGACCATCACGTAAACACTATGTTACCAGGACCCCTGTGTAGGTTGTCTACAGAAAAGGTTGACTCCAAACAAAACACATTTAAATGCGTCTCTATAATCAGTGGATGGCTGCAGCAATCAGTTTGCTCTCCAAGTCCTCTAACCCTTCTAATCCCAATCCTCCCAGGTCCCCAATAAGCCATTGCATCAGATGTTACCTCTATGAATTCATCCCTTCTGTGCTTCATGAACTGGGAGACCCAACAGAAACAATAAAAAAAAACAAAACAAAGTGGCAAGAAGAAAATAATAATAACATAAATATAAAAATAGAGAGTAAGAAGAAAAAGACCACCTTCAATATTAAAAGTGCCAGAGAAGAAATTTCCGTCATCGGTTAAGCGAGAAATATTTGAGCTTAGAGAAAATTCAGGTAGATTAAAAGGAGGTCAATTGACCAAGTAGCATATTATATCGTGGTTCCATCACCCCTACTCAAGTTTACAATATTCTCTGTCTGATAGGAAAGCTGTTCGAGTCCTTTGACTGTGGCTAGAGGGGATCTGCCAGAGGTTTACTCTGACTAGATTACTCTGCGGAGAGATTTTGAGTTCCCTCTGTCTGCTATAGCTTTCTACAAAGTGGGTGTTCAAAATTTAAGCTCTGATATTTTCCCTTTATCATATTTGGATATTGTTATCATCATCTATGAATCACACAGGTTGGTGTGCTTTTTCGATGAGGACTTATTTAATGCCTCACATCACTGCTTGTTTGAATACAAGCCTTTAAGACCCCAAACATGATTCCAATTGATAGCTGGGCACCATCTGCTTTCTTCACCACGCTTTGTTGTAGCCTCTTATCTTCAGTGAACAATTCAGGAAGGCAAGTTTCAAGCAGAGCCATGTTATAAGCACTAACTCTTCTTGGATTGGGGCTGGAAATAGGTGAGAGCCCAGAATCCATCTGCTGGTCCACGGGTTATGAATGACTGCTTTACTTTGTCAGTCATATCTTGACAAAATCAACAACCAACGTGAACAAAAACAACAATAAACAAATAAAAGGCAAAAAATATTGTCCTGGAGTATAAGGTGATTGCCTCGATCACATCAATAATTTAACTAATGACATAGAATTTAAGATGCTGTTGATATGAGGCATTCAAATGAGTATAGGCCAAATGCAAGCTGCAATCATGGCTTGGTGATTTGTACAGGTTGCTTTCTTAATTGACTGAGCTCTGTTTCAGTGAACATAGGGACTGGTGCTAGGGGAAAATTCCCCTTAAAATTTCTTACAAGGGCAAATCCTTGTCAATAATATTAAAGCCTATCTTATTAATGCAAGGAGAAACACTGAGGTACTCAATATGGTGGTTCTGGGTCTGCTTTCAGTGGATACTCACTAAGCCAGTGGTCCCATCCAAGGTCCAGTGACCACCATTTCCACACTCTTGGGGTTGCCTTCCTTCCCTCTCCCCCCAGAGTAGTTCAGTCCCGAGGCCAAGGGCCCAGTTTGTTCAGTCAGGTTTCTACAATGAGTTCTCCGGGTGTGTCCCTGAGGGATATTACATGGCATGTAAGGTCAGATTTAAGGTCATCATAGTGTTTACTACATAGCACAGTTCATAGAGGGTTGGGTAGAGTAGAAACATATTTGTAGTGTTTGCCCAGGATCGTAAAATCAAGTTTAAACTATGGTCAGCTTCCCTACAATTATTGTTTAACATCCCTTCCCAATGTGAGATTTTTCCTCTCCATTTACCCACCACATCCACCAACAGAAATATCAGCGCCTCCTCTGAAATGTAGATGCTCCCCTTCCCTGATCCTAACTTGATTTTCCAGTGAGGTACTCCCCTTATTGCTGTGGAGGACCTGTTGTTTGGTCACAGGACTGTCTTCTTTGATCTTCATCAGCAAGTGCATCAAGTTCTCCTCACTTCCAGCAAGCAAAGTGTGTCATCAGCATATCGCTGGTTGTTAGAGACATGGAAATTCTGCATTCTGAAGTGTGTAAGCTTAGATGGCTGTGTTAGTCTGTGTACATTAGAGAAACAAACCCACAGAAACTCATATGTATGAGAGAGTTTTATCTAAAGGGTAAGTGTACATTAAGAAATCATCCCAACCCAGTGCTGCCCAAGCCCACAGTCCAACATTAGCCCATATGAACAACACTAATCCACAAAGTCCTCCTCCTTCTCACAAAACACATGCAGTGATGCCGACTGCAGGAGGAAAGCAGAATCAGTGAATGTGTAAGCATCTCAGTGCTGGCAGGGGTCTCCACAAGGCTGCTCCAGAACCCAGGGCTGCATTGGAGCAGGTCCATGTGGCTTCTCCTCAGGGATGTCTTGCAGGAATACAACCTTTCCAGCTGTAGCAGGGAACTGACTAAGGAAGCTTCACCCTGGTCTGACCATCAGAAAGCAAGAGACCTGAGAATTAGAAAGGTGAGGCTCACCGAGTCATTTATCTCTCTGCCCTTTAATTAATCCCACATGTGTTTATCATCCAGGTTGGCACAATAAACCTTAATTATCTCAATGGCAGATGTATATTACAAATCAGTGGCTTCACATTATATCCTTTTGTTTAACAAAGTTTTCTATGATTTTGTAGCAGTCTTTTTTACTTTTGTGTATCTATGTATATATATCAATATATATTTTAAAAAAGAAATAAGTTTACTTTTCTTGTCAATAAACTTTCTTTTTAAAAATCTATTTGACCGATTGTCTGAAAAGGGTTATAACTAAGATGACATGGGAAAGGTAAACAAAGAAAGAACAGATTCTTTTCACAGACCTACAAAATCAGGTTGAAATGGAAAAGCATGTACAGAAAGAAAACACATTAATAGAGCCAATATTAACAGTATTCCATCCATTTGTGCTGCAGACACAGAATAAGCTTGTTTCAGACCCATGAGTCAGAAAGTATTATATTGGATTTACAAAACAAACAAACAAAACCACACCAAACACTGCCATTGAGTTAATTCTAATAGCGACCCTCGTAAGGCAGGGTGGAACTGTCCCTGTGTCTTCCTGAGAGCTCAACTCTGTGGAAGTGGAAAACCTCAACTTTCCCTTGCAGAGCAGCTAATGGTTTCAAATCACTCACCTTGAGGTTAGCAACACAGTGCACAACTCAGTATTCCATTAGATCTCCATATTGATCATAGGGCCATCATTTATACTTCCAATAACATCACCAAGTCGATTAAAATATATTCTCAAAGAACTCTCAATATTTTTCAATAGCTCTATGGTAACTTAAGGGTTACCATAGAGTATATTTTATGTGGGCACTAAAGATATGGTATTGGAAAATCCACCGCAGGATTTTTGAGCTTCCAAATCTCACTGCCAACCCTAATAGTTAATTTTATCAGAGCCTGATATACATAACCACTTTCTAGAACAATATTCAATTCTGTGCGAAAAAAAATTGCAGCAGATGGAGAATGAGATTTGGATCCTAGACCTGGATCTGCCACTTAAATAAACTTAACTACATCATTTAACATTTTCATCAGTCAAATAAGAGCATTGACCAGATAGTTTTTGGAGTGACTTCTACACTCAAATATAATTTCCCAAAATACGTAATTTTTATTTTTTCCCATTACTACTTCATTTTCTCTTTTCCTCCTCTGTTATGTGAACTACCATAAACACCAATATCACAAGTTTTGACAACTTCCAAGGTTGACTTCTTATTCTTTTTTTAAGTACTTTTATTGGGTGCTCTTATCGTAATCCATACATTCCTCCAATGTGTCAAGCACGATTGCACATATGCCGCTATCATAATTTTCAAAACATTCTCTTCGCACATGAGCCCCTGATATCAGCTCCCCATTTCTTCTCCCTTCCTCCCTGACCCACCCACCCTCGCAAACCCTTGATAAGTTATAGATTATTTTTCCATATTTTACATCATCCTCTATCACCCCTCACCACTTTTCCTTTGTTTGTCCCCCTTTTACCCACGCACCCTCCCCTAATCCTCCTGGTATCTCTCCTCTCCTTGTTGGCCCTGAGGGGTTTATCTATCCTGGATTCTCCATGTTTTGGGCTCTTATCTGTAGCAATGTGTATGTTCTGGTCTAATTGAATTTGTAAGGTAGAATTGAGGCCATGATAGTGAGGTAAAAGGAACACCAAAAACTAGAGGAAAGTTGTGTGATTCATCAGTGCTATACTGCACTCAGACTGGCTCATCTCTTCCCTGTGACCCCTCTGTGAGGAGTTGTTCAATTGTCTACAGGTGGGCTTTGGGTCTCCACTCAATGCCCTCCCTCATTCACCTTGGGTATGCTTTTATTCTGGGTCTTAGATGCCTGACCTGATCCCATCAACACCTCATGATCACACAGGCTGGTGAGCTTCTTCCATGTGGGCATTGTTGCTTCTCAGCTAGATGGCTGCTTGTTCATCTTCAAGTCTTTAGGACCCCAGATGCTATATCTTTTGATAGCCAGGCACCATCAACTTTCTTCACCACATTTACTTATGCACCCATTTTGTCTTTAGCAATCATATTGGGAAGATGAGCATCACAGAATACCAGATTGTTAGAACAAAGTGTTCTTGTGTTAAGGGAGTACTTGAGTTGAGGCTCAATGTCTATCTGCAGCCTTAATTCTTTACATGTAGATATTAGTATATAGTTCTATTCTCATCTCATTTTATATGTATATATGCATGCTTATATTTAGGCCTCTATAAATGTCCTTTGCCTCCTGGGTATTTCCTCTATTACATTAATAAGTGCAAAAAACAGGCAAAGCCAAATAAAACAATGGAAGACAAAAACAACAAAGCAACCACAACTACAGCAAAAAAACAAACACAAAAGAACAATAACAAAAAATAAGACACTGACAAAAAATGGAAAAGCCTATACAATGTTCAAGGTCTGTTTTTAGACCTTTACAAGTGTTTTCCAGTTGAGTCTGATGGACTCTTTCCGTCACTGTCTCCCAAGTCTATTTTTGGTGTTCCACGAGGGTTTCATCAGTCTGCTCCCCCTGATGTTCTGCTGCATGCCCTCAGTGCCTCACCTCAGCTTGATGGGGCCAGACTGTGCACTATTCCCACACTGTGTCTCCAGCGCCACAGTTCAGTGAGGGACGCTGTGCCCCATGGTGGGGCTGGCCCTAAGGTCCTCCCCATGTGTTGTCTGTTCCAAGTACGAGGGCAACTTCTTAATACAAGATAAACTAAACTCGAGCTTATATCCCAAAGCCTATTAAGTTGTTCCCCTAGCATTGCCTGCATGCTGTGAAATCTTCCTCATCGGTCTTTGACACAAACATAAACTAATTAGTGTCCCTCTATCCCTTTGAGTGCAGATCTGCTTCATTTCACAAGTGTTTTCTTCCTTTTCCACATCCATTGTGAGTGCTGTGAACGCTACAAGGAGTCTGTAATGTTCAGACTGGAAATAAGAAGCTCACTTCTAACTGTCCTCTGATCATTTCAGTAAGGCAGTCACTGTAAGCAAGCTGCGAATCAAGGTAATCTTCCATATTTCTTCATGCACTTTTCTTTCAGCCTTGAGGACTAGAAGAGAAAATTGACTAGTAGTTGCCTAGCCTTGGGTCAGTGGATAGGTAGGTAGAAAGGAGTTTAATTGGAATAAGGAAACATTTTGGAGATGAAGAATATCTTGATATTGCTTGATTGTTCACTAGTGTATCAAGCAATTCAGTGTTTTAAGTGAAAAGATGCAGTTGATACTATGTCAATTGTATAGAAATAAAGGGGAACACATAAAAGCTATTTTTCAAGTCATGGAACTTCAAAAGTAAATGCATGAAAGAATAGAAGAGGTTGAAAGAAAAATTAAGCTTGATTTGATGGCTGCTGGGCGTAGAGCAGGCAAGCAAGACTCTCATTTCGCATGGCTAAATGGTGACGGGAGAGTGGCCATTAACATGCAAAGAAGAAAAGGCATATGTTTGGCTCTTTCCTGCTGCTCCTCTGCCTTCCAATTCTCCCTCCACTCCCGTCCCCTCCCTCCTGCAAAACCCTGAAACTTCTTTCCTCTATAAAAACTCCCTTTGATAACAAAAAGAAAAGGCATATGTTTGAAAGGAAATACGGGTGTGAACATGGTGGAAATTATAAAAGAAGAAGAAAGAAATTCTTAGTTTGCTAGATGTTGAAATTTAAAAGTATAGGAACTTCTCTTTAAAGCAGAGAATCTCTGAAAGGAAGCATATAGTTAATGCCAGGGCCTGGCCAAGACCAGTGCTTGGGAACTTTAGAGTGTGTTCTGCACTTGCGTGGTGTCAGATGCTTGGTGAATTGCTCCCTGAATTAAGTATTTAGAATGATTGTCAGTCCCGTACAGACATAGTGTCAAGTTAATTGTATGAATTAAAAGACCCATTTAAGTTGCATTTATTAACATCTTAGAAACACTCAGTATTAGCGATTGCTTTGCATTTTTACTGTGAGAATGATTTATGATTAGATATTAAGGATATTCATTCACTCCCATCAAGAAGATGCCAATTTATAGTGACACTATAGGACAGAATAGAACTGCCCCTGCAGGTTTCTAAGAAGGTAAATTTTTATAGGAGTAGAAAACCTCCCTTTCTCACAGGACTGTTAAATATATATACACCTCATTAAAAAATATAAAGAAGCCTGTAAAATGTTCATGGGAATTTTTAATTAAGTCATAATAGAATTTTCCACAAACTTTGTGAGGTGTACTTATACTTTAATATTTTAACTAAATTTCTCTAAGAAATGTTTAAATGCAGTCTTGAGGAAAGACCTGAGATTGACAGGCAAATTATGTCACATTACACTTACTTTTACATTATTTATATCCATCTCATTAAAGTGCAATGCCATAAGATTTTTAAGGATAGGATTCTTGTTTTCATATTTACACCTCTCATAGTACACTGAGCAGAGATTTAAAACAATGGATGCTCAAAAAACATTTATTGATTGAATGAGAATATAAACCCTTTTTATCAAACCAACTCCTATAATTTGTCAGTTAATCAAAAAAGCTGAAAGTCATTAAAATAAAATGCACATGGATTCATACACTTTATTAACTGTATGTATGCTGATTGGATATTTTCCTGTCGTGTTTAACACATGGCATCACACTCCTCTCCTGTAATCCATCCTAGAACGTTTATTTTTATCTTTGTAAACTATAAATCTAACTTTATTAGCTATGAGTTCTTCACTAAAACAACAGCAGCACAATATGAGTGGCATTCAATGAGCTCTTGAATCCATGGGTTGCAATTTGGGCAATTTCAACCCGACAGTTCTGCTGATTATCAGTGGGCTCATTCCAATATTGACTATCAGTCGCAATGGATGCCTACAGGAAAATACTTGGAGGTTGTTTGCTAGGTATTGTCCAGTCAGCTCCCACTCAAAGCCCACTTATGAAAAACAGGATGGAAACCTGTACAAACCTGCATCACCCTCACGACTGTTTGTATTTTGGAACCCATTGTTGAAGCCACTGTGTCAATCCATCTTGTTGAGAGCCTTCCTCGCTTTGTCTGTCCCTCTACTTTAGCAAGCAGACTGCCCTTTTCCAAGGATTCTCTCTCCTGGCATTTCCAAAATATCCTTCCCTATAAGGAGCATTCTTGCAGTACTTCGTCCAAAATAGTTGGTTGTTCTGTTGGCAATCCATGATACTTTAAATATTCTTTGCCAGTGCCATAATTTAAATGAATCTCTTATCTTCAGACTTTTTTTTTTGAGGAATCAAAAGACCATGTTTAGGTAACATCATTGATTTTCAATACTTTAAAAGGGTTTTGTACAACGGATTTACCCAATGCATTATGTCATACGATTTCTTGACTGCTCTTTCCATGAACACTGATTGTGAATCTAAGTGAGATGACATCCTTGACGACTTCAGTTTTTCTGTTTATCACGGTGTTATCATGTTGATCCAGTTGTGAGGATTTTGGTCTTAACATTGAGTTGTATTACATACTGAAGGCTACTTCCTTAATCTTCCCCAGCAAGTACTTTAAGACCTCTTCACTTCCAGCAAGCAAGGTTGTGTTACCTGCACACCACAGGTTGTTGAACAGCCTTGCTCCAATCCTAATGCTGCCATCTTCTTCATATCATCCAGATTCTAAGATTATTTGTTCAGCATACACATTGAATAAATACGGTCTTTAATACACTCATTTATTGATTTGGACCATCAAGCATTTCCTTGTTCTGTTCAAACAATTTTTTAAATCAATATACAGGTTCCACATGAGCACAATGAAGTGTTCTGGAATTCCCATTCTTCTCAAGGCTATTCATATTTGGTTATGATTCATACAGTCTAATACTTTGGCATAACCAGTTGAAAGCAAGTAAACATCTCTTTGGTTCTCTCTGTTTTTAGCCAAGATCCATATGACATCAGAAATAATAATCCTTGTTCTACATCCTCTTCTGAGTCTGGCCTGAGCCTCTAGAAGTTCCTTGTCAATGTACTTCTGCAGCCATTGGTAGATGATCTTCAGCTAAAATGTATTTGCATGTGATAGATGATATTATTCTGTAATTTGAGTATTCTGTTGTGCCACCTTTCTTTGGAATGGGTACAAAGGTGGATCTATTTTTTCCTGGCATATATAAGTGAGCACTTCCAGTCTTTATCAGCTTGTTGAAATAGTTAAATTGCTATCCCATCAATTGTTGGAGCCTGTTTTTGGCTAATACTTTCAGTACAGTTGAACTATTTTCTTCGGTACTATTGGTTCATGCTCATGGTGGAATGTTGACTAGTTCTTTTTGGTAGAGTCAGTCTATTCTTTCCATCTTCTTTTAATAGTTCCTGCATCATTCAACTATTTGCCCATAGAATTTTTCAATATTGCCACTCAAGGCTTGAATTTTTTCCCCTGAGTTCTTTCAGTGTGTGTTCTTCATTTCTGGTTTTCTAACTCTAGGTCTTCACACATTCTCTTATGGTATTTTACTTTGTCTTCTCAAGGTACCCTTTCAGAATTTTCTGATCAGCTCTTTGACTTCATCATTTGAATTTTCCACTCTACAATTAAGAGCACATTCCAGAGTCTCCTCTGACATCACTTTCATTTTTTATGACCATTTGCTTTTTTCATGTCTGGTGCTCTTGATGTCATCCCACAGCTTACCAAACCTTCTATCACTAGTGTTTAATGTATCAAATCTGTTCTTGAGATGTTTTCGACATTCAAGTGGGATAAAAATCAGGCTATATTTTGACATTCATGAATTTGTTTCAACTTCCTTAATGTTCAACCTGAAGTTACATATGAGCAACTGATGGTTTGTTCCATAGTCACCTTCTGGCCTGCCTTTAGCTGCTGATATTGAGAGGATCCATCATCTC
Organism: Tenrec ecaudatus; assembly: GCF_050624435.1. Lineage (NCBI taxonomy): Eukaryota > Metazoa > Chordata > Mammalia > Afrosoricida > Tenrecidae > Tenrec > Tenrec ecaudatus. Next base: position 241,709,406 of record NC_134531.1, read on the forward strand.
TTCCAGCAGATATGGTGTACTTGATTCTCTGTATTACATTTGGAGAATTCCATGTGCGTAGTCATATTTTGTGTTGTTGAAAAAATGTATTTGCTATATGGAGAAGTCATTGATCTTGCAAAATTCTATCATGAGATCTCCAACTTCATTTCTATCCCAAAGATATTTTCCAACAGTTTTTTTCTTGCCCTTTGTTCCTAAATTTTGAATTCCAATCATTAATAATTATCAATGCATTTGATTGAATGTTTGATGAAGTTAAGACTTAAGACATCCATAGAATTCCATAATATCTGCATAATTATTTTTAGTAGTAGCTGAATAAATTAGAATATTAATTGTATTAGATCATAAAAAACTATGGATAACATTGAGAAGAATGAGAATTCCCAAACACTTCATTGTGCTCATGTGGAACCTGCACATGGATTAATAGCACTCTTATGAACAGAACTAAGGAATACTACATGGCTTAAAATCAGGAAAGATGTTCATCAGGGTTATATATTTTCAGCATATTTATTCAAACTGTATTTTTAACAAATAATAAAAGAAATTTGACTACATCAAGATGAGAGGAAGGCTTATTAACAATCTGTGACATGCAAATGACAGAACTTTGTTTTCTGAAACCAAGAAAGTTTAGGCATATTTGTTGATAAAGATAATACCTTCAGGATTAATTAGAACTCAAATCCTTATAAATTGATCAACAGACAACATCACAATAAAGAAGACACTGGAGTTCTCAAGGATTTCATCTTGCTTGGATTCACAATCACTGCTCCTGGATACAGCAGTCAAGAACTCAAATGACACTGCATTGGGAAAATTTGCTGTACACGACTTCTTTCTTTAAAAGCAAGAATGTCACTTTCAGGACTAAGGTGAGGTGGACCAAGCCAAGGTTTGTTTTATTTTATTATTTTATTTAATTTTGAGGATTAGCTGGATTCCACTACTCTGAGAGAAAGACTGGGTTAAGGGATTAGAATCAAGATGTAAGTGGCTAAAATAAAGACCTTTTGGGGTGACACTAAACATGTGTGGTAGCCTAAAGCTTGTGAAGCTGCTACTGTCTTTGTGAGCTTGGTCAGTTAAGAGTAAATCCACTTATGGCAGAGGAGCTTCTCCAGTAGTGGGAACCTTATATCAGAGAAGATGACAGCGTGTGCAATAAAGGTTAACAGGCTGCCACACTAGCTGTGAGTTGGGTCAATTAGCAGCAGAGGTAAGTGGCAGAAAGTCTGACCACAGGAAAGCATAACAGCTGAGAGATCCCACATGGAGCAGCTAAGAGCTGAGCAAATGGGTACCCTGGATATGAGCTACAGCAATTGGTAGACTGTATGATAGTGGAGAGGACCAAAGAGACCTACTATTTTTCCTGTGAAATAAACCAATGAGCACCTAAGAGGCTTATGACAGAACCAATGGGGCATGCACTTAGTAGAGATTCTAATGGCAGAGAACAGCATAGGGCCCTAGAGTCCTGAAAATCAAAGGCACGTGGAAATAATTTATCCAATGCACTAATGGACCATGTGTCCACAACCCTGATACCAGAAGAACTATATGGTGCCTAGTTATAACTATCTACTGCTCTGATGCGTGTACCATTAAAAGGATCTATGTCGAGTGGGAGAAAAATAAGGAACAGAACTCAAAACCATTAAAATAAATCAGGATCTCTGACACTGTGGCTCTCAGTTACTCTTCAGGTCTAGAACCAAAATTAGCACAGTGGCTATGTGTTTAGCCAAATAAGTCTATAAGGCTAACAATAACACTAGAGAGAAAGGCACATGTTAGAATAAGCAACGATTTAAAACCAAAGTCTTAGCATTTGTCCAGGGGCCAAGTACAGAAGGATTAGGAAAGAAGGAGGAATGGAAACAGGAAACAGAAGGAGGAAATGGGACAGGTGATGTTACCTTATAAAGATTGCGATCAATGACATAAAAAGTATGAATTATTCAATGAATAATTGTTCTGCTTTGTAAACCTTCACCCAATTCAAAATAAAATGTTATTAAAAACTAGGAGAGCCCAATCTCTGGAGGAGGACATGATTCTTGGTAGAGCAGGTCAGCTAAATAAAAGGAAGGCATTTAGTGAGATTAAATGTCAGAAGAGGCTGCAACTTATAGCCTCAAACATAGTAATGATTGTGAAAATGGCCCATAACTATAAAGTATTTCATTCTGCTCCACAGAGTCTTATAAATCAGAACTAATTTGATGACATCTAGCAACAATGAAGGTTCTGGAGAAGAATATTCAAAGCATCATGGGCTAATAAAAGGACAAACTGACCTGTCTTGGGAGAAGTATGACCAGAGTGCTCCTTAGAGGCCAGGATAGTGAGACTTCCTCTTTCGTCCTTTGGGCATGGTGTCAAGAGACCAGGATGGCATGTTTGAGCAACAGGGAAAAAGAGGAAGGTCCTCTTTGAGAATATGGTCAGAGTTTTGTTTTACCATTGTAAGGAATTGTCTAGCCCAGCGCAGAAAGAGGGAGTGACCTATGAGGAATTGTTGATGTTATAATTGGTAAGGAAGTTTATGAGTTGTGGTATATTTGACCACTACCTCATTGAGTTAGCATGATGTTGTCTAGTCCATGCCCTCTCAGCCACTTGACCATGGATTTTTGGGTACTTGGTACCTTGGGCTCTGCTTTACATAGACCAGTATTACAAAGCTCTTTCAGCTTTGCCAATAAGTGTTCAGAAGCACCCTACTCAGCCAATGAGCATCGGCCTAAAGATTCTCGGCACTGCCATCCCACGGGCTCAAAAGTCCAACTTGTCTCCTGGAGTTCTTTTGCAGCTCCTGGTTCTTCTATCATAATTTCCTGCAACTGTTTCTCATCATCTTTTAGAGTCTCATAAAGATGTTACAGCCTTTCTTTTTTACTTTCTGCTGTGACCTTGGGTTGAACTATGACTGGTACCAGAGGTGGTGGTGCTGAAAAGGAACCAAATATTAAAAGTCTTTGTTTAAAGCCCTGGCCATGATATTTCCAATCACTTCATATGAATATGTAAGATCACCAAAGAATTGATGCATTCAAATTTTGAAGTTGACAAAAAATATTGAAAATACCACGCACGGCCGGAAGAACAAAAAAGAAATGTGCCTTGGAAGATGTACGACAAGAATGCTCCTCAGAAGTGAGAATGGTAAGTCTCCCATACTTTGAGCATGTCCTCAGGTGAGACCAGTCCCAGACAAAGGATATCATGCTTAGTAAAATAGAGAGTCAACAAAAAGGTGAACCCTGCCAAGGAGATGGGTTGGCACAGTGTAGATGATTTCTAATCTTACAAAAAAGATTGATATCATTTTCAGGGAAAAAATGACTCATATAATACATTCATTCAGATGTAAAAATCTACACACAGCCTGTTGTACATTCTTAATTTCAAAAATCTGCTGCAGCCTGCCTAGAAGCTGCTCGAGAGAAAAAGTCACCCGTGGGCTCTGGATCCTGCCTTTTCAATTCCTCCACTAGGAGGCATGGTTGACGATCCTGGTTGACCCCATTGACTTAATTGAATTCACATGGCCCAGATGGACCAATCCACCTAGGTGTACCACCCCTTCCTGGCCAGAAGCTCAAACCTCGAAGCATGTCCAATGAACACCCCAGTCCCTATGCTAGCTACCTAATAGTAACACTAAGACAACCTAAGGGAGGTCCTGAATCCTAGAAATACTCTTCTCTGCCTCCATTATGTCATACCGTTCAGTTTCCCCATGGTAATCAGGATCAATCACACTATTCAATACTTAACACCTTACTTTGTCTCTTGCTCCAGAGGCAGTTGGAGCTTCAAATGGCCAAGAGGCATTCTTACCTTCCAGTTCAATGAAACCAGTGATGCGTCTCCAGGTCAGATTATTACTCCTTTTGGCGCTAAGACCTGGAGACCCGAAAAGCATAGTTGAAACAGCTCTGCTTTCACAATGCCACTCCCAATTCCATCCACCATTTCTTCAACTCGGGAGATTTAACATGCTATATTGGTTGCTTATTAAGAGTATATAATGCATCCTGGAAGAAAATTTTCTAAATAAGCAACTCTAAGCCACCTAAAACATGATAACTATATAACCAATGCACAATTCTGAAAGGTAAACAGACAGTAGATCATGGATTATATGGTAAAAATAGGGAATCTGGTGGACTTTGTCTCATCAAAATGAATTTCATTAAAAGTAAGATTGTGTACAATCTCAGAGTGGCCCTAAAGGAAAACAGCAAATTTGTAGAATGGCAAAGCATAGAAAGCAGAACAAGCAAATCTAAGTGCAGAATAACTATCTAGTTATATATGAGGAGGCTTCAAACACTTCTTGGAAAAATTCCATTATTGTTCAAATTCATTTTCCAACATTTGGAACCCACTTCCTAGTAAAAGAGTACAATAAAATCAATGTCTGATCATGTTTCCACCTAAGGGTCATTTTTTATATGGTTATCAACATTTTTCTCCATTAGGGGCTTTATAATGAACTTATATGTGAAAATCAAATCATTTACATTCATACACATATTCATTATACTTTGTACTTCATCCTTATTTTTTTTAATTAGTGTCCTATAATTGTCCCCAATCTGTTACCCATGACTCAGAAAGCAATACAGCTACTTAGCTTAATCAATTTTTTTCTCTAGGATACATGAACAATGGGGGATTTTTGTCACAAATTTATTCAAAGGGAAGATTTTCTTTTCCATATTCACTCAGGGTAAACTTTGTTGCCAGATATTCTTCCACAGAAGTATGCCCATGTTAGAGCATGCCAGGGCCATATTTCCTAGTGGATTGAGAAAAGTGTGACACTGCCACAAGATCTACACATCCAAGCTACCTGCACAGTTTGTGCCTTCAGGATATGCGATGACACGGGAGTGCGAGCACTAAGTTGATTATTGTTGCTGGTTGTTGTTTGAACAGTTCCAAGTCAAGGCAAGTCCAAGTTGAAGGAAATACTGCTCAGGCCTGTGGCATTTTAATGAGTGTTGGTGTGAATGGATTCATTGCTGTATCTACTGTGTGTTTTAAGTACCTTCCAAACTACGATATTTATTTCCAGCACTGTATCAGATACTATTGTGATTTGTACGGTTTTCAATGAATAATTTTTGGAAGTAAATCAGCAGCTCTTTCTCCTTAGTCTGTCTTAGCCTGAAAACCACACTAAAATCTGTCTACGCTGGGTGACCCTGATATTTGAAATACTGGTGGTATAATTTCAAGTGAGCAAACCTACCACACCCAAATTTTGTGATACTTATCCTTAGCCATGCATGTGTCACTCCAAAGGGACAGGCTTCAACAGAGCTTCCAGACCAAGAAGAGACAGCACAGAAGGTCTTTGCTCCTTACTTTGGAGGAAGGAGCTGCTGAAAACCTTCTGCAACCTTCTAACTCTTGTCAGACACTGAAGGCCTAATGAATGGAATGAGAACTTTATCAGAGGATGGGTCCTTCAGGTCGGTGGGCACTCAAAATGAGACTGAGGACAACCTGATTTATTGGAGTGGAGTCGACAATCAGGATATGAGTCAGGTAAAACCTGTAGAAATGGAGCCTTCAGTAGCTTCATTTGCTGATTGATGGGGTAAGGAGAAACAGCTGCAAGTGTCTGCTGATGATCTGACCTTGGAATGTGTGAAGTAAGGTCCTGGGAAAATTGGAAGTCATCAAAAATGAAATGGAACACATAAAGATGGATATCCTCGGTATTAGTGAACTAAAATCGACTGGTCTTGGCTATTGTGAATTCGAAAATCATATAATTTACTGTGCCAGGAATAACAGAACCAAAAGGAACGGCACAGTATCCTTTGTATAAAAGAACATAACAAAATCAATCATGAAGTACAACACAGTCTGTGATAGGATTATACCTAGCCACCTTCCAAGAAATCCAATTACTGCAACTACTATTCAAATTTATTCACCAACCACAAAAGCTAGTGATGAAGAAAGTGAAGAATTCTGCCAACAACTTCAGTCAGTCAGAAACTGATTACACATGCCATCAAGACATGATGATAATTATTGGTGATTGGAAGGTCAACGTTAAGGCGATGAGGAAGGAACAGCCTTTGGAAAATATGGTGAGAGAAACAAAGCTGGAAATCACAGGAGAGAATTCTGTAAGAGTAATAGCTTGTTCATAGAAAATAATTAAGTACCCTTTGCAGAACCACAAAAGGCAGCTATACACATGTTTTCTCCAGATAGAACACACAGGAAAAAATTAATTACATCTGTAGGAAGTCACAGTGGAGAAGCTCATTATCAGCAGCTAACACAGACCAGAGTAACAAATGAGCAATTGTTCATATGTAAGTTTGTGATAAAACTGAAGAAAATTAGCCCAAGTCTACAAGAACTAAAATCAATCTATCCCACTTGAATTTCAAGAGCATTTCAAGGACAGATTTGAAGCACTGAACACTAATGACAGAATACCTGATGAGCTGTGGGAGGACATCATTCAAATGTTTTCTGGACTCTGGTATGACCTTTGATTGTCTGGAGCATCATAAACTATGGATAACTCTGAGAAGAATTAGAATTACAGATCACTTCATTGTGCTCATGTGGAGCCTGTGCATGGATCAGCAGGCAGTTGGGTGAACAGAACAAGGCAACACTGCATGACTTAAAATCACAAAAGGTGTGTGCAGAGTTTTATCCTCTCACATACATATTTAAGCTGCATGCTGAGCGAATCATCACAGAAGCTCGTTATGGGACGAATAATGTGACATCAGGGTGGAAGGAAGGCATGTTAGCAACAGATGATTTGCAGATGACACACCTTGCTGGCTGAAAATGAAGAGGGTTTGAGGCACTTGCTGATGAAGATAAAAAATTACTGCCTTCAGTATGGATTGCAACTCAATGTAAAGAAAACCAAAATCCTCACAACTGGACCAGTAGGTAGCATCGTGATGAACAGAGAAAAGGTTGAAGTTGTCAAGGTTTTTGTCTTGCTTGGATCCACAATCAATGCTCATAAATGCATCATCTAATTAATTCTGTTGATTTCAGAACCATGGAAACCGGGACTTGTTAGTTCTCTATGTACATTCACTAAAGAATGAAAAATTATATATATATGTGTGTGTATACATATATATATGAGATTTTAGCTATTTTATGACACACACTTAATGTTAATCTTTATTTCTATAATACTTTGTAAAGTAAATGATCTATTACCTTACAGGAGACATAAACTTAATTTAATCATTTAACTGAAATCATTAGGAATAGCAGCTACTAACCCAAAATATGAAATACTAATTACTGGGATCCTTACCTATATCTACTACTATAATAAAAGCCCCAAATAAGGGAATTGAAGTGTCCTGTGGTTTATCCTTCTCCTTCTTCATGATTTCTAGTTTCAACTCTATCACCTTTTAGAAAGCCAGATTTCTTCCTTTTTGTTTTTCTTCTTTTGCATCCGATATGCTGTTAGGTCTGTCAAGTTGGTTCTGACTCATCGCTTCCATATGTAAAATAGAACAGGACACTGCTGATCCTACATCATCCTTGCAATCATTACTGTCTTCAAGCCCATTTTTAATTCAAATCATTTTATTAGGACTTGTACAACTCTAATCACAATCCACACATAGATCCATTGTGTCAATCACATTTGTACATTTGTTTTCCTCATTATTCTCAAAACATTTGCTTTCTACTTGAGCCCCTGGTCACAGTTTCAATCTATCTTGTCAAGGATCTTCCCCTTGTTCACTTCTGCTCCACTTTACTGAACATTATATTCTTTCCCAGTGACCAGACTTTCCTCTTAAGGTGTCCAAGGTACATGAGACAAAGTATCGTCATTCTGCCTTCTAGGGGTCATTCTTCCCAGACAGATCTGTCTGTCCTTTTGGCAGTCCATGGTACTTTGAACATTGTTGGCAAGCACCATAATTCAAATGCAGCCATTTTTCTTTTGTTTTCTTTATAGTGCTTTGCAATCCACACCGAAATCTTTAAGTCTTGATCTTCAACAGAAAGCAAGCTTTGTCAGCTGCATATCGAAGCTGCTATCAACTAATAAAATAATGAATTGATGAGAATTGACTTACAACATATTAATTATCTTAAGTAGTTTGAATCCGGGTGTTTTTATCCAATAAGATGCATAAATTAAGATTTGAATGGTCAGGGAGTAGTTTTGCTTACTTCAGTATTTTTCCAATATCCTTGGTCTTACTGGCAATAAAAATTATATTTCCACATGAGTGAAGATGAACAGATGAAAAACTTTTTCTTTGGTTAAGTTGTATACAAGCTATTTTACAGATTTTATCTCATTGAAATTTGACAATAGCACTTTGGTTATAAGTTTTACAGAAGGTGAGGGGCAGGTAGTATGATAGTTTAAGACAGTGGTTCTCAACCTGTGAGTTCTGACCCCTTTGGGGGGTAGAACAACCCTTTCACAGGGGTCGCCTAATACATCCTGCAGATCAGATATATTCATTATGAGTCATAACAGTAGCAAAATCACAATTATGAAGTAGCAGTGAACATAATTTCATGGTTGGGGTCACCACAACATGAGGAATGGGATTAAACGATCATGGCATTAGGAAGGTTGAGGAGCACTGGTTTAAGAGGTGGCATCTACTTACCTTCCTCTTCAACCTTGGCTCGACTGTCTGTCTTCCTAAAGGAAAAGGACATGGCTTAAAGCCAGCGTCCCTGGAAGGTCTACAGAAGTTCATAGGGCGCCTTTCAGTTTTTTCATTGACTCTTAGTGTTCTCGTTCAGGAGGAAGTTGGCCTCCACGTACAGAGTTCAACTCCCCCGAGATTGTCACAGTGGAGACACGGGCATTGGCATGTTGCCCTCCAGCCCCAGCTGAGACTGGCCTTCCAGCCATTTTCTCCAAGGTACCAGACCTGGGAGGAGGCCATCTTTGTACAGCAATAGAAGCCCATTTGCTATTAGACCATCACAGAGTCACAGTCAATCCCACGATGAGCAAAGGGATCACCTGCTGTCCTCAGTTGACACCATGGGCCACAGAATCATGATTGTTGTTTCAAGCCAGTCGGTTTCTGGGCATAGTTTTGGTTTTCACACAGCAGTATATACTGGGAAAGACATCAAATGGCGTGTTTGGTTTATTTAGCTAATATGTTCATGTCAGGTGTTAAACTCAAATACTTCTCACATCAAGACCTATGTTCTGACCCTTATCTTACTCAGTGTCTCCAGAGAGGAACTAGGATAATTATATTTTAAAACAATTTTGAACAGAAAAAATGCCTGTTTCCTTATCCATTATTTTAATATCTATTTGCATAAAGATTTATAGTTTAAAGGACTTCAGACTTTGTAGCTCATTCTCACAACTATTCACTTAGCTAAATCTTGGGATTTCCACTTTACTAAAGAATAATCTACAAACAAATCATCTCAATGCTTGTCTATTCTAAAAGGCATGCATTTATCATTAAATTAAAATACTTTTCCATCTATTCCATACTTCGTCCTTTATAATGAAATTTGTAAAGGCAAAATAATCTATCTTTGCTTTGGAGTTCAGTGGAGAGCTTAGTGTTATTGCTATCTTCTTGCCAAAATAAAACTTCAGGATGAGAAAGCAGAAATGAATGCCAAGGAATTTGTTACTTTCAGTTCCATTAATTATTTTAAGTTTTAAAGCATCCCATGTAGTAAAGGTAATCCTCTCTGCACTAAATTATACTATCATGTTACTTGATAGAGAAGTCCAGAGAGGGTTTCTATCTGTAAAACCATTCAAATGTTGAACTAATATAACTAATGGCAGTGAACATTGATATTAACATTAAGATTCATCCTTTCCAATTAAAACATTACAGTCCTTTTCCTAATCATTCATTTAGACCTCAGCTTATCGCTTAGGTTCATTTTTATGGCTGGCCGTACTTGCTTAAAAGTATAATACCAATAAAAAGCATCAGACAATTTAAAATAGTGGCACATGTTTCTTTAGGACTTCATATCATACCTTGCATTCATTTCAACGAGGTGATGTTTGAAAACAGTCCTTTGAAAGATACTATGAATGGTTTACAGGCAACTATTAATCTAAAGATGCCAAGGAAGAAAGACCTGGAGATCTGCTTCCATAGAACCACATTTAAGAAAGCCCCAGGGAGGAATTCTCCTCTGCAATGCATGGAGTTGCCTGAGTCAAAATCAACTCTACAGCAGTGGGTTTCGGTTATTGGTTATGGGTTAGTTGTTTAAAAGCCTATCCAAAAATGAGCAATAGAATAAATTCATCTCAGGGTAAAAGTGTTCTTATTTGCACTTTTTAAAATATAGATAATTAAGAGAAGTTGTCTACCACCACCACCTCAAAACCTGCATCAAAATCCAGTATGGCTTAAAAATGCTCCACCTCTGATGTGTTTAAATCCACCCAAACCTCGCTACTGCTCAGTATACAATGTACTGTCGTAACTGTGAAGAGTCATGCTAGAAAATACTCAGGTAAAGGACCTAGGTAGAACCCTAAAAGAATGAAATGTAAGATTGACAATTACTTATAAGGTAAAGTAAAAGTGGTAAAAATTAATAATAAATAACTCCCCTACAGTGTTAAAGTCAGCTAAGGTGAAGTTTACCTACGGCACAGACTAGAGAGGCAAAGAAAGAATTTGCAAATTGCAATGCAGGCTTATAGCTTCTATCCTGGCAAGATTATACTGCATTATATAACATTAATTACCATTAATTCTTGGGCCCAAATAATCAACAGTTACTCATTTTTAGCTGGGAATATTCATGATTTTAAAGTTTGCCTTCCTTTTTATTCTTACTAAGTTTGGAACCACATCATATGCTTCAATTAAATATACACTTCTCAAAACCAATTTGGATCATGACCAAGCAAATATAAATTTCATTATGGAAATAAATGTGGGTTTTTTCTCATTTTTCAAAGAGTGCTACACAGTAATTTCATTAATGCTCTTTCACCCTGGAGGAGACACTTTCTTGTATAGTCGCAAGTAAAGAATATATCAGCAAAAGAAAAAAAGCATTGTAAAAGAAAGAATAGAAAAGAAAATCAAAGGTGGGGTGGGAGATAGGGTAAGCTATTGGAGGATTTGATAAGTAGCTTAAATTATTGAATATAAAATTTATCATTTGAAATGTCAACCCCCACCTAATTCACAATAATTTTGAGTGCACAGAAAAATGAAATGGAAAGATAATGGGGTTTTCCAGGTACTTTTTGAAGCACTCATATTTTTTATTTTTCCCTAGAGCCTTGATTATTACATCACGTTATTCCCTGTTCACTAATAATATTTGTAGCTGAAATAAAGAAACCTATATAAAACAAAAATGTGGTAAATGGAAACAGAATATGGTGTTGAAATCTATGACTTTTTTCTTTCTCTTTTTCAGTACTATGCTTCCAATTATGTTATGATGACATATTTCAAGTGCAGGCCAGATATCACGCCTCTCTCTCTCTCTCTCTTTCTCTCTCTCTCTCTCTCTCTCTCTCTCTCTCTCACACACACACACACACACACACACACACACACACACACACACTTCAAATAGCTACCTTTAACTCTTTGGACATTAACAGGACATCTCTGCACCTGTTAGGAAATATTGAAAAGCCCTAAAGGTAATTAAAGGATAGGATAGAGAAAGTGGGGAGTGAAATTGATGAAAGATAAAAATTAAGAAACCATAGGAATTCCATTTGTATAAAACATCCACTTTGAAGCTAGAATGTTTTAAATCTTTTTTTAAAGTATACAGATATTTCTTTCCGCAGACTATTAAATTACTGCTGAAGAAACTGTGATCTTGAAACCCTCATTGAATTCCCTAAGGTTTAAAAATCAGCATAAAGTATTATTACAGTAATCTCTATATGTGACTAAATTTCCAAGAAAAAGATATTCTTCAGTACAGTATACAGATGTTCTCAAAGATAATTTGTAAGCGTACATATTCAGTATGCTTAAGCAGAAATCTTGGTTAAGTGTTCTTTGTACAATAGCCACAACAGTAGACTCAAGCACACTAGCAATCATGAAGACGGCACATGATTAGGTAACATTTCATTCTGTTACACACAAGCTCTCTGTCAGTCATAGATTCTATGATGACAGCTATGGCCATGCTTGAGCTCCTATATGTACACAAGGGGAAAGGAGAATCCAGCTCCATAGTTGCGCAAGAGCGATTCCTATGAATCAAGGTCAGACCTGCCTCTATTCTCCAATCTCCTTTCCATATTCTGACACCAATTGTCCTTCTCACAGCATTCTATTTCTCTACTAGGTTCAATAATGTATTGCAACACACACACCGAATTTACAGATAATATGCACAATTATGGGCGGTTATTAGGGAAATTATCAAGGTATAAAATGTTAAGAATGCAGTGGTTTTGTTCCCAGCACCTTGTCAGTTATTTTAGAAAGCAGGCCTCTCTCTGGTTTTCTGGTCTACTACATGGTCCATTGACCTCAGCCCTCCGTTTGCATGGGGTACTAAGTTCCTTTATCATCAATAAATGTATGAACAACGCCCTATTCTGCAAGTGAATTTCATGTCCAAAAGTACTCATTTTTACTCCTCTTTTGGGCTGGGAATCCCACTGCTCTGTCTCCTGGTTTTGTGCAGCAGTCTCTGTACTTCTGCCTCCTCCATCACACTAGGCCAAGATCTTGCTCAAACTCCACTGATTCTTCTTTCTTGCTGGTTTAGCCTCCTCTGTTCCTGTTTCTCATATGGCTTACTTTTATGCCCAGTGAAATGGCAAAGCTGACCAATCTGCTCAAGTTAATGTCCACCACACCTTCTTTGCAAGCTCCCATTCAGTCACTGGGTGGGAATTACAAAGACTTATGAAAAAAAAGAGCCACAGAAAGCAAGTTCACTTCACCACAAAAACAAGATTCTTCAGTTAATTCCATTTTAATTTTTGTGTTTATATTTCTTATGTGTTGAAAGGTGTCATTGAATCACTTCCAACTCAAAGCAACCTTATACACAACCAAAGAAAACATTGCCTCGCCCTATACCATCTTCACAATCATTCCTATATTTGAGACCATGTTGCCATCATTCTTTCAATCTATATTAAGGGTCTTCTTTGCTTTCGCTCACCCTCTACTATACTAAGCATGATGACCTTCTCTAAAGCCTGATCCCTCCTGATAATACCTAACATGTCCATGGTTTGTGAAGTCTCAGCATACTCACTTCTAAAGATCAAAACATTAAAGAATATATATATAAAGCCCCACAGCTTCACTACCACCAAATTGGTTCTGACCCATAGCGACTCTATAAGAGACTAGAACTGCCCTCTTTGGATTTCCAAGGCTTTAAATCTTTACAGAAGTAATGTGTTAGGCTGAGTTGACTAGAGAAACAAATCCAGTGACGCTCATATATAGTAAGAAAGAGCTTTATATCAAGCAGTAATTATATATCTGAAAAAACATCCCAGCCATGTCCACCTCAAGTCCTTACGTCTGATAGTAGTCGATAAGTCCCTCTTCAGACTCATGTAGTCATAAGCAGTGCTACCAAACAGGAATATCACAGGCTGGTGGGTGCAGAGTCATGTGCATCCAATAGTGGTGGGCACATCCAGGTGCTGGCAGCAACCAGGGTCAGCCAGCAGGAAAGGGGAAGGCAGGGAACAAGGGGGAAGTTCACAGGACGCTCCTGATGAAAAGACCATGGCCACAAGGAGACAGCATCAAGGTGCAACCTGATTAACAAATTGAAGACCACCCTTCCACTTTTATATATCTTCAAGTTGACATGAAATTATGTAATGACCAGAAGAGACAGCCTCATCATTCACCAAGGGAGTGACTGGTAGGTTCCTATTGCTGACCTCGTAGCAAGTTGCTCAGTGCATAGTACACTACACTACCAGGGCTCTTTAAATAATACACAGCACACTCTTCTCTGTTCAACTCCATTCATCATCACTGTTGTAAATTTAAATACTTTTTATTTATTGTCATTTTAATGGGCGTTTCAGAAGGAAAGGATATGTGCCACATGCACACAATCTGTAGTCCTATAGTACAAGTTCAAAACTATTTAATATACTAAAATACATCCTAGTTTGGTAGTAGAAGTAAGTATAAGAGAAGTTATAAAATAAACCACTTTAATATGTAGGCAAAATACATTTTGAAATTCTAGATGGTGTCTTAATGTGTCTGAATGTTTGACAAACAAATGTGGCTAGAGAAGAAGTTAAAATAGAAATCATTCCATGATTAGCATGACTTAAGTCATAACAACTGTGAGGAAAAATACTCTGCACTGACTTTCAAAAATATAAACACAAAAGAAACTGAATTCCTAATGGTGTTTTAAAGTTTATTAGTGGCAATAGAAATATTATGAATGAGATAGTTAGTTTATTGTGCCAGCATGGCCAATAAACACAAGTGGGATTAATTGAAGGGTGGAGAGATAAATGGCTCGGTGAGCCTCGCCTTTCTTGTCTCTCGCTCTATGATCATCGGACCAGTATGCGGCTGCCTTGCTTGTTTTATGCCTCAATTTACAGGCTACCCTACCTGTGGGAAGCCTAGCTGGTGGACTGTGTCGCTGTAAATTTAGGTCCCTTTAAGCCCACACAATTGGATTGTGCATCTCTGGAGGTGGGGACTGAGGGTTGGTGACCTGTCTTGCTGTTTGCTGCCTGTGCTGATATAGCCTAGCTCTCTCTACAGAGGACTAACTGTTGGCCCTCAAGACTTAAAGGACTTCAATGGTCTCACAACTCTCTCACGGGAGTGAGTTACATTTAGCCATTTGTACTGCTTTATAGTTTAACTGTTCATTTCTTGTATTATACATCTATCTATCTATCTATAATTTAACAGTTAGTTTCTTGTGATATATATCTATTTTAATAAATTATATATTTATATATATATATATATATTTACTAGCAATCCAGTTTTGTCTCTCTATAGAACCTTGTCTAACACAATGAAGTTTGTGAAAAAAATTGAATCTATATATTTTCATCAATAAAAGGAAATAAAAAGGGATATTAAAAAACAAGTAGAGTGAAGACGTTACTAACTTTAGAACAGAATAAACAAAAAAATTGAAAAAGGAAAATCAAGTGTTCAACAGCTGGGGCATAGAATACAGAAGACTATTGGGAAAGAAAAGGTTGGTAAAGTAAGAGCAATGTGGTGGAAGGTTCTACTCCCAAAGCTGGTTTTTAGAAGAACCACAAGAGGATGGAGCAAGATGCCAGATGTTCACATATGAAGAGCTTCAAAAACTTCATGGAAGACTTGAATTAAAAGATAATGAACATCTCCCATGGACGTGTGAAGCCTAGTGGTACTAGAAATATTTCCAGTTCATCAAAGTATGAAATTTCTTAGTAATAATGTGAAGCATTATTGTGATTTTTTAAACAAATTTTTAAAAAGTCATTTTATTAGAGGCTAATACAATTCATTGCAATCCATACATACATCAATTGTGTAAATCACATTTGTGCCTTCATTGCTCTCATCATTCTCAAAATATTTGCTCTCCACCTAAACACCTGGCATCAGCTCCTCATTTTTCACCTCCCTCCCTGCTCCCCACTCCCTCATGAACCCTTGATAATTTATAAATTATTATTTTGTCATATCTTGCCCTGTCCGATGTCTCCCTTCACCCACTTTTCTGTTGTCCACCCCCCAGGGAGGAAGTCACATGTAGATCCTTGTAATTCGTTCCCTATTTCCAACCCACCTTCCCTCCACCCTCTCAGTATGGCCACTCACACCACTGGTCCTGAAGGGATCATCTGCCTGGGATTCCCGGTGTTTCCAGTTCCTATCTGTACCAGTGTACATCCTCTGGTCTAGCCAGATTTGTAAGATAGAATTGGGATCATGATAGTGGCAGGGGGGAGAAACATTTAGGAACTAGAGGAAAGTTGTATGCTTCATTGTTGCTACATTGCACCCTGACTGTCTCATCTCCTCCCCGAGACCCTTCTGTAAGGGGATCTCCAGTGGCCGACATATGGGCTTTGGGTCTCCACTCTACACGTCCCTCTTCATTCACTATGGTAAGAATTTTTTGTTCTGATGATGCCTTATACCTGATCCCTTCGACACCTCATGATCGCACAGGCTGGTGTGCTTCTTCCATGTGTGCTTTGTTGCTTCTGAGCTAGATGGCCACTTGTTTACCTTCAAGCCTATAAGACCCCAGACACTATATCTTTTGATAGTCTGGCACCATCAGCTTTCTTCACCACATTTGCTTATGCACCCATTTGTCTTCAGCGATCGTATCAAGGAGGTGAGCAAACAGTGATATGATTTTTTGTTCTTTAATGTCTGATAACTGATCACTTCGGCACCTCGTGATCACACAGGTTGGTGTGCTTCTTCCATGTGGACTTTGTTGCTGCTAAGCTAGATGGCCGCTTGCTTACCTTCAAGTTTTTTAAGGCCCCAGACACTATATCTTTTGATAGCCGGGCACCATCAGCTTTCTTCACCACATTTGCTTATGCACCCGCTTTGTCGTCAACAGTTTTGTCAGAAAGGTGAGCATCATAGAGTGCCAATTTAATAGGAGAAAGTATTCTTGCATTGAGGGAGTACTTGAGTGGAGGCCCAATGTCTTTCTGCTTCCTTAATACTAAACTTATACATATATGCACATAGATATATTCCCCATCATCATATATAAATATATTTGCATATATGTACATGCCTTTATTTATACCTCTATAAATGGCCTTTGCTTCCTAGCTCTTTTCTCTATTTCCTTTGACCTTCTTCTTGTCCCACTACCATGCTCCATCTTCATTTGGGTTTCAGTAATTCCTCTTGAACATGCCCTACCAGGCCTCCCACACCCTCCTCACCACCAGTTTGGGTCACTTGTTAACTTTGTTAACACCACTACCTTCCCCCCCCCCCCGCCACCTCTCCCTCTCCCATGTCCCCCTGCCCCCTGGAAATGTCGGTCCCATTGTTTTTCCTCCAGATTGTTCATCCAGCCTTTCTTATTTAGACAGACCTGTAGAGATAATAACACGCACAAAAACAAGACAGAACAAAACCAAGCAACAATATACAAGAAAACCAGAACAACAACAAACCAATGATAAAAAAAAAAAAACACAAGGAAGAAAACTTGTAGTTAGTTCAAGGACTGTTTGTTGGTCTTTAGGAGTGTTTTCCAGTCCAGTCTGTTGGGGCACAAAGTCCACCTTTTGCATTCCCTGGGGACCTCACTGCTCTGTTCCCTTGCTGTTCTGTTGCACCCCCTTTTATTTTGCCTAGGTGTGGAGGGATCAGATGGGTCACAGTTCCCACACTACGTCTCAGGTGTTGTCCCCTGTAGGGCTATGGGTCAGTGAGGGACATCATGTCTCATAGTGGGGCCGGCCATGTTGTCCTCTCTGTGGACTGGCTACTCTAATCGGGAACATCGTTGTCAAGGCCTGGTGGGCCAGGATGTGCTCCACTCTGTCCTCCTCCCTCTTCACCTGCTCCATTGTGCTCCACTCAGGTATGTCCCTTTCCAGAGCTGCAGATTCAGTGCCATCCTTTGAAATAAATTCTTCCGGGGGGAGGGGCAGGTGTCCAGCCCCTCTGACCTCTCCACTGGTTCCCTACTCCAAATCTTAACAGTGTCTTTACTGTCTTCAGCAGTTAGGAGTATTATGTTAGATAGACTTTAACCTAACCTCTTTGCAATCTGAAAAACTCAAAATCATAGAGTTCATTCCAATTCACAGTAATCCTGTAAGACAGAGTGGAATATCCTCTGAAAGTTTTTGAAACTGCAATTCTTTATGAATAGGAAACCTCAGATTTCTCTGGGGGCTTCAAACTGCTGACCCTGTTGTTTACAGACCAAATTGTAACTACTATGCCACTAGGACTTCTCATACTCAGCTACATTTTCACTTTAATGAACAGATGATATGAATTCAAGAAATAGGATGTTCAGAATACTGTTTAAATGTGTCTAATGTGGAATCAGTATAAAAGATGAAAAAGGGCT
Organism: Tenrec ecaudatus; assembly: GCF_050624435.1. Classification (NCBI taxonomy): domain Eukaryota; kingdom Metazoa; phylum Chordata; class Mammalia; order Afrosoricida; family Tenrecidae; genus Tenrec; species Tenrec ecaudatus. Next base: position 241,727,505 of record NC_134531.1, read on the forward strand.
GAAGTTGGGGACCAATTAAAAGAATATAACTAGACCAAAGTATAAATAATTAAATCTCAAATAGATTGGTACTTTGGGGATGGGAAAAACAATGCTAAAATTAAATTTATTATAGATTGTGATTCCAGCAAACTTGGCATAGGATAACAGGGAATAAGGAAAAAAAAACCTTGCTATTTGGTAATATATAGTAGTATCTCTGAGGTGATGTTGAGAAGTCTGAAGAGTGATATTTTTATTTGAAACTAATATTTCATAAAGATTTAATTTAATAGATTCTTGTATTTTTAGGATTTATAAAATCCAGAAAGAGCAATGGAATGTGGTATCCTTAAGAATATTTGTATGTAATAAGGGAACTGAGGCTTTATGTAAGATAATTCCATCAATGTTTTCCCAACTAACCACACTACAAGTAACTACTTTTTCTGGAGGTCTTTAGAAATTAAAGCGTAATTCAGACTCATAGAGCCCCTCTGAGACAAATAATACTGATTTGTACATAGGGTTGCCAATGCTGTAATCCCTATGTGTGGTAGTTGGAACATTTTATTTCAACTTGAGGGTGAAGTCCAAGTGTCAATTGAGTCACAGTCTGATGATGCCTTTTCGGGGGTGTGGCCTTCTGATAAAGGAAATCTGGGAACTTCCCTGTCTCTTTCTGCTCTTCATCTTCCTGCTTGCTGGGACTCTGACAGGTTCCCATCTTCAGAGTTATCAGTACTGATTTTGGATTCATGAAACTCTGTAATCTTTACGCTTCTTGCTTCACCCATCTGCATCATTGGCCTGCAACCACATGAGTATGAAAGGGGACTCGGCTTGCATTAAACATATACTAGAGTTGGACTGGGTTGGTATGTCTTCATAATATAAAGTTACTTCTTGATGTGAAAATCCTTCTTCTACATATACGTGTCATGGATTTTGTTTCTCTAGACAATCCAGGCTAACCCACTATGGAAGCAGACTGCCACATCGTTTTCCCCTACTGGTAGGCTTGAACCATTGATATTTTAGTTCAATAGCACCCGAATGCTTTACCACTGTACTAACAGGACACTTTGAGTAACAAATACACAGGATCAATGTCAAGGTAGGGAGGGGAGTATACTTAGGATAACTAGCACCCTCTGTATAATTGGCAAGAAGTAGACTGTAGCAAATTAAACATATCAGAACTCAAAGGAAAGATGAGCTAATCCGTTTGGTAAAGTAACATAGGGAATCGCAGTATTTATGTAAGCAGAGATCAATAATGCTTCACTGAAACCGTCAAGAGATTTAAATAACCTCAATGAATTTGTTATTTTCATCATCTTTCATTTTGAAATGGCTCTTATTAAAGCAGACATTTGCATTTATTCAGTGTATGAGATGTCGATGGAATCCTATGCTACAGCCAAGACATGTGACTGCGCGTCAGGAGTAATCGGCAAGTGATTGCAAAGGAAAGAGATCTAACTAAGGAATCAGCAGACCTAGCGTTAATCCTAATATTCTAGTGATTTGCTGTTATGGTAGGCAAAGAGCATATTTTATTTCATTCACTCATTTAATAAATATTTACTGAGCACCTTTTCTAAATATTTGAGATATATCATGAAAACAAATATGAACCTCTGATTCTTACAGGGGGTATAGAAATAAAAAATCATACTAAAGAAAAATTACTATGCTAAAACATATGGCTCTGGAAAAAATTAAATGTACAGCAGAGTACCGTAATTAAATAATTAGTTGCGTGTTGGGGAAAGAGTTGTCAATTTATAATGAACTACTCAGAATAAATCTCATTACAAAAATATCTGATCAAAACCTTGAAGAATGAACCATACAGATATTTTAAACGTGAGATATGATCTTAATCAGCTTCACAGCTATAATGAAATTTCATAAGAATAGTTGAGTGTATAAATATCCCATCACCACACTCCCTGCCACTTCGCTAATTCCAACCCTTAGAGATCCTCTATATGGGTTCAGAGTCTGTTAATCTTTAATAGCATAGGCAGTCCCATGTTTTAACCATGAAGCCCCCGGAGGGCTAGAGCAGCCTTTCTTTTGATTGGCAGTCCAATGCCTCACCCACAGTACCACAGTGCCAGGGTAAAACCAGCCAATGAATCTGTCTGTAACTCAGTTTGTCCTGTCAGTAATAGGAATGATACAATCATGGATCTGCGCCAGTGAACAAGTAGTTGTCTTCTAAATTTCCTGGCATATGCCTGAGTGCTGCCAATGCTTCCTTTGCTTGTTGAAACATTTCTATTGGTCTTCTATAAATTTCTGCAGCCTTGTTTTAGGCTAATTTTTTCAATGTAGCTTAGTCTTCTTCCTCCAATACCACTGGTTCTTGCTTTATCTGCTTGCTACCTTTTTGAAATGGTTGAGCTTTGACTCGTTCTTTTTGGTGCTTGAGTCTCACTGTTTTCATCTTCTGTGGATGAAGCCTGCATCACTCGCTATTTTGCCCATGGAAACTTACAACTCAAGGACTGAATTCTCTTGATTCATTTCCATCTAAGATATGCTTATTGCGTTCTTACTTTTGATTTTCTAACTCTAGATCTTTGCACTTCTTTTATTACTTTACTTTGTCTTCTCAAGATGTCTTTTAAAATGTTCTGTTCAGCCCTTTGACTTCATCATTTCTTCTATTTGCCTTAGCTACTCTATGATTAAGAGAAAGTTTCAGTCTTTTTCTATGTCCACTTTAATCTTTCCTTTCTTTCTTGGCAGTTTTTTTTCAAAATCACTTTATTGGGAGCTTTATCAGATCTTATAGTAATCCATATACAATTAGATCAAGCATAATTGTATCATTACTGCCACCATGATTTTCAAAACATTTTCTTTCTTTTTGAACTCTTTGATATTAGTTCTCCTTTATCCCTCCCTCCCTGACCCTAGTCAAAATTTGCTTTCTTTATGAATGATGTCCTTGTCCTCCCACAACTCATCGGGTCTTCTGTCATTAGATACTTAATGCATCAGATCTGTTTTTGATATCTTCACAATATTCTGATAGGATATATTCAATGCCGTTTTTGGCTCTCATGGACTTGACTTCATTCTTTTCTGCTGTCACTTGAACTTACATATGAGCAATTGATGGTATGGTTCAAAGTCAGCCTCTAGAATGGTTTAAGCTGCTTATATTGAGCTTTTCCACTTTCTCTCCCCACAGATGTCATCAATTTGATTTCTTTGTATTTCATCTGGAGAAGTCCACATGTATAGTCACCATTTGTGTTGTTGAAAATGGTATTATCTATGAACAAGTCATTGTTCTTATAAATTCGATAAGATTTCCATCTTAATTTCTGTCAACAAGGCCACATTATCCAACTACCATTCCTTCCTCTTTGTTTCTAACTTTTGCATTCCATTTGCCAATTTTTAGAGAAATGCATCTTGATTGCATGTTTAATCAATTGCACACTGAACATGTTGCTAGAATTCTTCAATTGCTTCATCACTAGCTTTTTGATTGTGAATCAACAGTTGTATTGATTGAATTTCCTTATTTTCAGACCACAGACCACATTATATTTCAAGAACGATATTCAAATTTCATTTTAGGAAATGAATGCAATTCCATTCCTCTCAATTGTGTCTTCATCAGCATAATAAACCATATGATTTACTTGGCCATCTGGTGAGAAGAGATTCTTATTTGTATCCATTTCAAAGAAAAGTGAACTAACAGAATGTGCAAATAATAGAGTAACATCATTGATATGATATGCAAGTAAAATATTTCGGAAGCTCCTACACAACAATTGCAGCAGTAGATTGACAGGGAGCTGCCAAAGTTTCAGGCTGGATTCAGAAGAGGATGTCATTGCTGATGTCAGATGGATCCTAACTGAAAGCAGAGAATACCAGAAATATATTTAATGCTGTTTCATTGACTATGCAAGGAATTCAATGGTGTGAATCATCACTATGGATAGTCTTGAGAAGAATGGAACTTCCAGAACACTTAATTATGCTAATATGTAACTAGTACCTGAATCAAGAGGCAATTTCGTGAACAGAACAAGGGATCTGTTCATGGTTTTAAATGAGGAAAAGTGAGTGTTAATGTTGCATCATCTTCCCATATTATTTAATCTGTATTCTGAGAAAATAATCAGAAAATTTGGATAAATATAAAGAACAGGATTGGAAGAAGACTTATTAAGACTTATTATTCAGTATGCAGATAGTACCACTTTACTTGATAAAAGTGAGGAAGACTTGAAGCACTTGCTCATGAAGATATGAAATTAAAGCCTTAATTATGGATTACCACTCAATATAAAGAAAGCCTAAATCCTCATGCCTGGAACAATGGGCAACATAATGATGAATGGAGAAAAGTTTGGAAGTTATCAAGGATTTTGTCTTGCTTGGTTGAACAATCGATGTTCACAGAAGCAGCAGTGAAGTGATAAAGCTATGCATTCCATTAGGTGAATCTGCTGCACAAGACCTCACCCCAAATCAACAGACATCCCTATAAGTGTGATAAGGTAACCTCATTGGAAAGTCAAGTCCAGCTGAGGGGAGGGAGGCTTACAAGTCTCAGATAAGGTGACCACGTTTCTGCTGGTGAGTAAACACTGAGGAGCAACTGGCCATGGAGAAAAATGTCTGGCGTACTTATATAGAACCTAAGTGAAGAATATGTCCAGCACTAGGATCCTAATTGGATATTTTTACCTACTTGCTACCTAGATCTTGGATGACCCAGGCCATGTGCTATATATTATTGGAACCCTGACTCTTCTTTTGAGGCACACATCATCCTCCATAGGCCACACCAAATGACTAGAGGTGAAAACCCCACTGAGTAACTGGGCTTTACCTCAAAAGCACCCATAGACCTTGGACCTAAGGCAGAAGCTCCCTAGTGATTCAGAAACAGATTACTGCCATCTCAAAGCTATAGAATTTATGATCATTGGACTTTGGTGAGAATCTATTCCTTGGAGGGTGCCCAGTGATTGGTGAGCAGGGATTATCATATTTTAATGGTTCTTGCTTTATTATGGCATGCATTAATCTGGTAGATATGGTTCTGCCATTGTAAATGAATGTTATTGAAAATTTGTCTCTATAACCAACTACCATTAGTTGTGTAAATAGTCTCCAGTAACTTAAGCGTTCTATCTATACAAGTAAAAAAACCACATATTGAGGTTCATAGCCACCCTACACTTGTATAACATCCTTTCCTCAACATTGACTAAATTAATAACACTATCAATAGAATTACCCAAAAGGATGAGTATAACATAACATGATAATCATGTCTCTAAAGTGAACCAGACATATACATAAATCATAACTATAAGAATGGGTTGGAAGGTTACACTTAATTCTAGCCCTATTCTAAGAACAACTAATTATTATGACATGACATTTGATGCTCACTTTCATAAAGAGATCATGGAACATATGGTTGCTATAGCAAAGTGTGGTGAAGAAACTAGATGGTGCCTGACTATAAGAAAAAATTGCATCAAATCTTAAAACCTTGTCTTCAAACAAATAGTCATTTGAAAGAGGCGTGAACTGGGCTCATACAGAAAAAGCACACCAATCTTGATGATTCAAGGATTGTGAATGATAAAATAAATCCAAACCCAAAGGAGGGAATAGTGGTGGAAGCATAGGCTGCCATAGGTCTCTGCCACAGGACCACATCATGTCTCAGCATTACTCCACATGGCTTGTCAACAGGAAGAAGTAGATTGAGGAAGTTCACAGAATCCTCATGAGAAAGTCATGCCTACAAAGAGGAGTTATCAGGCTGTAACTTGATTAACAAGCCAAACTCCACTCTTCACTCTTAATACCCTCAATTTGACAAGAGATTATGTAATTACCATAGCCTGTAACAAAACAACAAAATGGAAGGATTGGACCAGATCCAGAGTTACCTGTGTAAATATAAGGGTGTAGACCTAGTAGTACTAAAAGGGAGTAAGTAAAATCCCTAATGCACACAGCACATAAGTAAAATAAGAACAAATAAACAAAGAATACAGAGAAAAGGCAAATTTTGTTGATGTGACAAGACTTCTGTATAAAATGAGTTTGCCCTAGAAATTAGGGCCTAGATTTGTAATTTGCAACATTAATTGATTAAGAAATCCAATTATTGAATGAACAACCATATATTTCTAAAAACCATAATAAATCCTTTTATTAAAAGATTGAATAATACATGCAATAATGTTAAAATTGTGTTATTATTCTATAGGAGAAATGTCAGCACAAAATAATTAAAACATAAAAAAAGCCACTGAGAGAAGCGCAGTAGTTGAAGGTAGCAAAGTTAAACACCATTATATACACAATTCTGCAATAGCAATAATGCTGAAAATCAAGGAGATGATATATAGATGAGAAAGTAAAAAAATGTATTGCTACAAAACATAAAAACCCATATTAAGTGAAAATATAAAACAATGAAGCCATTGTTCCGAAATAAATCCTCCATCTAGATCTACACAATTCTGAATGCGATGTTTCAATCACTTTAACCTTTTCCAGAAGAACTCTGGATTCTTCAGTTTATATCTGGTCAAAACCATAGTTTCAACAGCCTCAAAGTGCTCAATTCCACTCCTTTTATGCTCTTTGAATTTAGGATGGGGCCTTTGATCTCAAGGCATTCCTCAAGGGGCGGCATTCCTCATGCATCTGAACTGCTATGATAAAAGAAATTTCCACCATGCAACTTTCCCAGTGTTTTTTCTCCCAATGGAGTTTTCAAATCCTTAAAATTTCTTCCTAATAAACCTCTTTGCTCACAGTGTATTTTTTGAGAACATATATCAAGATTTCCCCTCTGGAATGTAAATGTGTAGTCACCATGATCTTCTGAGTGACCTCTCTGCTTTAAATTTAACTCGTCCATCAGATCCCCTTGGAAGGCACTGTTTTGATTAGACTTTCCTCTCTGGATCATATTGGTAAATTCAAGATTAATGCCAATTATGATCCATTCTGTAACATCATCTTCATTAATTTAAATTTTACTCAAAATAGGATGAAAAGAACACCCTTTGCTATTGATCCGAGAGACATGCTTAAATATGCTTTGCTTGAATTAAATTTGCTTGAAATAATCTCATGGATATATAAACTGAAACTCTAGTGGCAATACTTTTTGACTTACCCTCCTAGATAGACACATAGACATAATAGCTGTAGGAAAGTGAATGTGACTATATTCATGAACATATTTATAAGTATGCTAGAGGTTAAATTTATACTTATGCTACATATAAATTTATAGGTGCTGCAAGTATATCCATGATTATAGTAGAGCGTACAGAGGGCAAAGTTATGAACACCTCTTAGGCATACCAAATATCTTGAGAGAATGAATTTCTGGCCCAGGGGACTCATGGCTTTATTTTGGGGGGTATCAAGTTTATTTATCTTAGCACAGTCCACAAAGGTAATTTTTATGTCTTACTTTAGTGAGTAGCAATTGGAATTGGAAAAGCATATGAGCATCCACTATTGGTCTCTCCCCATCTAAAGCAAGAATGAAGAAAAGCATAGGAATGTCACTCTCCATCTGGCAGCTACATAATCTGTCAATTTGCAAAGAGGTATATACCTACCTGTCAATCAGGTCATAGTCAATGAGGCCTCTGTGTGGGTATGGCCTTCTCCAGAGGATTCTAGTAACTCCTGCCTTCCTCCCTGGAGGCAGGACACATACACTTGCTGCAAGACATTCCTGATGACAAGCCAGATGGAGCTACCCTGATGGAGCCAGAGCCCTGGAGCTGGAGGTGTAGACCCACACCAGCAACAAGATGTTTCCACTGTCACTGGTCCACAAAACTTTCCACCCACTGGCTTGTGAACTTCCTGAATTCAGTGTCATTGCATGAGTTGTATGAGTCTGAAGAGGAATGCATAGAATGGTATCAGACATATGGGCTAATATTGGACTTATGGAGTTGAACTGCACTGGGCTAGGATGTTTTCTTAATATACACTTGCTCTTATATAAAGCTGTTTCTTATACACAGATGAGTGTCTCTGAATTTGTTTTGCTAGTCAGCCCGAACTAACACACTCCACAACCTCGATACCAGAAAAACTAGATGGTGTTTGCTACCACACTATTAAAAGGATCATTACAGTGGCTACCACTATGAAGAGGATCATTATAGAAAAGTCCTCGATAAAGTGGGAGAAAATTGTGGAGCAAAGCTCACGTCATTAAGAAAACAAAACAAACAAGACACAGGAGAACAATAAGAGATGTAAAACTGATGGCAAAAAGGGCATAGAATTCCTGGTGGGGTTCTATCAAGTGCAATGTAGCTGAGAGAATGAAGCTCGAACATGATAGTGGGATAGAGGAAAGCAAAAGGAAATAGAGGAAAGAACTCGGAGGCAAAAGACACAAGTACATATGTAAATATATTAATATATAACAATAGGGATATCAGTCTATGTACATATATGTATAGGTCATGTGCTAAGGTGGCAGATGGACATTGGGCCTCTACTCAAGTCTTCACTCAGTGCAGGAACACTTTGTCCTAATAACCTGGCATTCTGTGATGCTCACCTACCCAACACAATCACTGAAGACAAAATGGGTGCATAAGCAAATGTGGTAAAGACAGCTGATGGTGCCTGGCTAATACAAGATATAACATCAGGGATCTTAAAGGATTGAAGTTAAACAAGTGGCCATATAGCAGGGAAGCAATAAAGCCCGCATGGAAGAAGCACACCAATCCATGTAATCATGAAGTGCCGGTGAGAAACGGTATCAGGCATCAGAAGACCACAAACAAACAAATATGTTGATGGGAACAAGGTGGTTCAAAATAGAGACCCAAAGCCCTTCTATAGACAATTGAACATCCTCTTACAGAAGGTTCACAAGGAAGGGACGAGGCAGTCAGGGTGCAGTATAGCACCAATGAAACACACAACATTCCACTAGTTCCTTAATGCTTTCCCCCAACTCCCCACTATCATGACCCCAGTTCTATCTTAAAAATCCAGGTAGACCAGAGCATGTATACTGGTACAGATAAGAGCTCTCAGCACAAAGAATCCAGGACAGATAAATGCCTCAGGACCAACAATGAGTAGTGATACCATGAGGGTAGGGGGAAGGTGGGGGGAGAAGAGCAAAAAAGGGGAACCAATTACAATGATGGATGTACAAACCACAATCAACAGAAACATGGGTGAAGGGACACAGTGGATGGGGAAAAAAATAATAATTTATAAATTATCAAGGGTTCATGATTTTAGGACGGTGGGGCAGGGATAAAAGAGGAGCTGCTATCAAAGGCTCAAATGTTTTGGAAATGATGATGGCAACATATGTACAAATGTGTTGGATACAATTGATGTTTGGATTGTTTTAAGAGTTGTAAGAGCCCCTAATAAAATCTTTTTCTTTTTAAAAGACAAGACATACTAGTCCTGTAGCAACTGGTAGAACATGCACATTTATAACTCTTCATAACCCTTCAAGCTCAGAACTGTGGGCTCAACTTTCAGCCACACAATAAACAGTTTTGTAAGGTGAACCAACCCCAGGGAGGTAAACATCCCTTAGAATAAGCAATCATACAAAATTAAAAGGACAGCATTTGCCTAGGTACAAAGCCAGGAAGGAAGGGCAAAGAGGAATGCTGACCACAGGGAGGAAGGAGGTGGGATGAGTGTTGTGACACTGTGAGGGTTATAACCTTTGCCACAAAGCAAAATGTGTATAAATTGTTGAATCAAAAACCAATTTGCTCTGTAAACTGTCTCCCAATTCACAATAAAAAAGTTTAAACAAAAAGATACATGCTGTTTCTTGTATGCTTGCTTATGTCTTGGTCACCATATCAAACAATTTTAAGAGCATAATCAAAAAGTCTGAAAGAGTTGATCCAGAGTTTTAAAAGGTGTATTAAAAATTCAGAAACAAGGGGTAAAGGGAGACACCAGAGGGGGGAAGGGAGACGCCAGATAGGGCAAAATATGACAAAATAATAATGTATAAATTATCAAGGGCTTATGAAGGAGGGGGGAGCGGGGAAGGAGGGGAAAAAAGAGGACTTGATGCAAAGGGCTTAAGTGGAGAGCAAATGCTTTGAAAATAATTAGGTCAAAGTATGTACAGATGTGCTTTATACAATTGATGGATGTATATGTATGGATTGTGATATGAGTAGTATGAGCCCCTAATAAAATGTTTAAAACAATAATTCAGAAACATGGTATAAAGGAATTAATTCGTTCTCATTTCTGTCATAGGGATGTATGGTTACAGTTAGGGTTTCCTTAGGGAAGCTTCCGTAAAGGTTGACTGGGAAGTCAGAGTTTTCTTCATGTGGAATCATTAGCAAGAGAGTGGCTCTTCTGCACACAATCAATTCCATCAGCCATTATGATGGTCAATAGATGAACTATTTACTCAGCAGTAATCATCAGTTAGATCAAATGGTCTCTGACACTGAACGAATCAAAGTATCCTTTTAGTACTTCACCTCATACATCAGTTTAATTTGATGTCTAAATCATGGAAAACCAAAATTATGTGACAAGAAAGTGAAATACACTTCTTCCTTTGAGTTAAAAATTATGAAAATTCTTTTTAATCCCTTCAGTTTTAAAAATAAAGGCTAGTGTTTTAACAAATTACATCAAGATAAATATACTCTATATAAAATCTGAAAATAATATATAATCTGAAATGTTACATGAATTATTTGAATAATCAAATAAATAATCATTAATATATACATATATATGCGTGGGAGTGCTTGAATTTGAGGATCAAACAGTATAAAATACATTCTTAGATCAATTATTTTCTTAAGTTTTTCACTTTCCATCCTTTTTTCCTCCCAAGAAGGGATATTTAGAGAGGATGAGTTTAGATCTCTATTTGTATACCTCTTTAATTATAAATATTGGTTGAATAAGCTTTAGAAATTATGCAATATAAAGACAAAGCAACTTGAGAAATAGTTGCTCTAGTTTAAAGCGAGTAATTTAAAAGAGAAAAAATACAGGCACTTTCTTAAAGTTTAAATCAATTTAATATAATCATCCCAAGTACAAAAAGGCTTCATGCCATGCCACACATTACCAATACAAGAGATGGATGATGATTAAAGATAATAATTCAAAAAGACTGCAATTGAAGTGTTTATTAAGGAAAAACTAAAACCTGAAACCAACTCAAAGTGCAACCAATTTTACCTGCTCTTGAATTTTTTATTCACTGGATGGATGTCATATTTTAAACTGCTTTTATGGCATTACTGTCAACTAAATTTTACTTTTAAAACTTTTAATCAAGTATTAAATGTTCATGTCTGATCAAAATCAGTTTGTCAATTTCAATAAGTTATTTGTCTACACTGAAATAAATAGAGATATTATCTTGCTTTATATTATAATGACCTCAAACATCACAGTTTGAGATTAAAGGCTATTGAATATTTTTCAAAAATAATAAGGTTCTCATTTATGCATCTATAGATATATGTGGTATAAGACTATGTCCTATCAGGGATGTCAGTAAAGGTTCTTTACCCTCGTGTGAATTTTACCCTTCCAGCTTTAGTTTCTTTTCCATCAAATAAGCATTTTTTTTCTCTCAAAGTAAAACAAAAAACCCAGAGAACTATTAAAAATATATAAAAATTGGGACTACTGCTTTTAATCATTTTAATTTTACTCGCATTAAAATAACCTTAATATTTTTAAAATGAGAAGCTGTTACCAAGGGCTCAAGTAGAAAGAAAATGCTTTGAAAATTATGATGGCAACAAATGTATAAATGTGCTTGACACAATGGATGGATGGATTGTGATAAGAGTTGTACCAGCCCCCAATAAAATGATTTTTTAAATTCCAGATTATTGAAATTCCTACATTCACCATATCTCCCAACATTTCTTAATTTACCTTGGTTAAAGTATTTCTCCTCAGTTTTCAAGTATTTCTGAATCTCTTGAGCTTGAAAATTCTCTTAAAATAAGGAGAGCGTCATCTTTGTTTATTTCACTAGTGAAGAAATCATCCTTACTATAATTTCAAATGACATATTTAAAGTGGAGCTTTTAATACTTACTACTAAGCACATTGGTAGCATTCAGTTGTTCTGGATTATCTTTTCAAGGATATGTGTGTGTGGTGATAATGAGCACTAACATTGTTTTTCCTCTCCTACAGCACAAGTCACTGTGTATGCTGTCATCACAAACTCATCACAAACCCTCTGTTACCCTGCGCAAGAAAGAAGAAAGAAAGAAAGAAGGGAGGGAGGGAGGGAGAGAGAGAGAGAGAAAGAAGAGGAAGGGAAGAATGGAGGGAGGGAGGGAAGAAGGAAGGAAAGAGCTCATGGAATGAAAATGCTGACTCACTGTGACTACTCTGTATAAAACACTGTGTGTCTATGGCCTAGTCCTATGAAATTGTGAAAGGTTAACTTGGAGTTAGCATAAAATGCTTCCACGTGCTTGATCCTTGGCAAGTCCCCAAACTGAAGGAATAAGGTGAAAGCAGGGTCTTTGTAATATTGGAACGAGCTTGTCAACTGCTGTTGCTAGGTGCCATCACGCAGTTATTTCTCACAGTGAGCCCTGTACAGCAGTACAGAACACTGCCCACTCCTGCCCAAGCCTCACACTGTTATTCTGTTTGAACTCGTTGTTGCAGACACCGTTTTAATCCATTTCATCGAGGGTCTTCATCTTTTTAGCTTCCCCTCTGCTTTATTATGATACCTTTTCCCAGGGACTAGTCTCTCTTAATAACATGCCCAAAGTATGCTAGACAGGGTCTCACCATCTTAGCTTCTGAGAAACATTCTGGCTGTACTTCAAAGATAGTTTTGCTGACTCACTAGCACCATAATTAAAATGCATCAATTCTTCAGCGGTCTTCTTTCTTCATTGTTCACTTTTCACAAGCATAAGAGGCAATTGAAACTCAGACTTTAGTTTGAAAGTAGCATCCTTACTCTCCAAAAGTTTAAAAGAGACCTTGTGCGGCAAATTTACCCAATGCACTGCATAGCTTCCATGAATACTGATTGTGCATCCAAGCATGATAATATTCTTGACAACTCCAACTCTTCTCTATTTATGATGATATTACCTCTTGGTTCAATTGCGAGGATTTTGGTTTTCTCTAAATTTAGTTGTAATTTACATTGACAGCTCCAATCCTTGGTCTTCATCAACAAGAGCTTCATGACTCACCAGCTTCAACAAGCAAGACGCACACACACACACATACACACACACACACACACACACGGCCATCAAGTCAATTCTGATGCATATCAAAACTGAACAGGATTTAATAAAACAGTAAATTTTTATAGAAGCAGAGAACCTCATCTTTCTCCTGTGAAGTAGCTAATGAGTTTGAATCACTAGCCCTGCAATTAACCACCAGAGCCCCAACTCACAGTGTCTTTAGAATTCTATCTATGTATCCACCTATTATCTATCTATAGATAACCCTATAAGTGTTTATATGCATACACCAATCTGTTCCTTAAAGGAAGCCTGACAAAGACAATCTTCTAAATTATACTCCCTCTTCATTCATGGACAAGTTCCTCATGAGGACAATGACGTGTTCTAGAATTCCCATTATCTTCAAGGTTATCCACAGTTTACTATGGTCAACAAAGGTGAATGACTTTGCATAGTCAATAAAACACAAGTAAACACCTTTCTGGTATTCTCTAATTCCAGACAAAATCTATCTGACATCAGCAATGTTATCTCTTGTTTCACTTATGACTGGCTTGAACTTCTGGCAACTTCGTCATTGTACTGCTGCCACTGGTGTATTGTCAAGCAAAATTTGACTTGCGTGTAGTATCCATGATATTACTCTATAAATTGAGCATTTTGTTGGGTCACCTTTCTTTCTTTGCAATGGGCACAAATATGGATCTCTTCCAATCAGTTGGCCAAGTAGCTGTCTCCCAAATTTTCTGGCATAGAGGTGTTGAGTGCTAATGCATTCAATGCAATTTGAACTTCTCCCTTCAGTACCATCGGTTCTTGCTCATGCGCTGCTGCAATGGTGGACTGTTGACAATTTCTTGTTGGTGCAGGGACTCTGTGTAGTCTTTTCATCTTCTCTTGATGCTTCCTAAATCATTCAATGTTTTGCCCAAAGAATCTTTCAAGATTGCAACTTTGGGCTTGCATCTTCCTGAGTTCTTTCAGTTTCTGATACGTTGATCGTGTTAGTCTTTTGGTTTCCTAATTCCAGGTCTTTGCACATTTCATTATAATATATTACTTTGTCTCTTTGAACTGCCCGTTGAACTTTTCTGTTCACTCCTTGACTTCCTTTCTTCCATTTGCTTTAGCTACTCTACGATTAACAAGTTTCAGAGTCTCATCTGACATCCACTTTGGTGTTTTCATTCTTTATTATGTCTTTAGTAGCCTTTGCTTTCTTCATTAATGATGGTCTTGGTGTCCTTCCCAAGTTTATAAGGTCATCTGTCGTTAGTGTTTAATGCATCATCAAATCTATTCTTGAGATCTTCTCAAAGTTCAGGCGGGACAGACTCACTGTGATATATTGGCTCTTGAGGACTTGTTTTGATTTCTTCAGCTTTATGCTGAACTTACATATGAGCAATTGATAGTCTGGTCTGTTCCACAGTAGGCCCGTGGCCTGGTTTTAGTTGCTGAATTTGAGCTTCTCTGTCATGTCTTTACACAGATATAGTCATTTTGATTTCTGTGTAGTCCATCTGGGGAAGTCAACTGCCTTTTGTGTTGTTGAAAAGGGGTATTTGCTATGAACAAGTCAATAGTTTTGCAAAATTCTATTATGTTATCTCCATCTTCATTTCTATTGGCAAGTTCATATCTCAAGGATAACCTTTAAAAGAACGGGAATTCCACTTCATTGTGTTCATGAGGAATGTGTACATGGACCAAGAGGCAGTTACGCAAACAGAAGGAGGGCATACTGGATGGTTTAAAATCAGGAAAAATGTGGTATGCTAAGGAATTCATTGGAGAAACTAAATTATATGAAGGAGTGACATCAGGACTGGAGGGAGGTTTACTAATAACCTGTAATATGAAAATGACACATCCTTGTCTGTTGAAGCTGAGAGGGAATCGAAGCACTTGCGGCTGGAGATCAAGCCTTCGGCAGCCTTCAGTATGTTTTACAACTCAATGTAAAGAAGAGCAAAATCCTCACAGTTGGACCAACAGGCAACATCATGATGAATGGAGAGAAGGTTGATGTTGTCAAGGATTTTGCCTTGCTTTTTTAGATCCACAATGCTCAGGAAAGCTGCAGTCGAGATATTAAAAGATGAATTGCTTTAGGTAAATCTGCTGCTCAAGACCTCTTCAGAGTATTGAACAGTAAGGATGTTACTTTCAGGACTAAGCTATGCCTGACTCAAGCTATGATCTTTTCCATTGAAAAGGAATGAAATTACTTAACTGTCAGAGAAGCCCATTGTCATTGACACAATTTCAACTTACAGGTATGTGGACCATGCATTTAGTTTTGAATTGCCCCACATGGTTTCCAAGGCTGGTATCTTTCTAGAGGCTGACTGACATATCTTTTCCCCAAGGAGCAGCTGGTGAGTTTGAACCACCAACCTTTTAGTAATCAAGTGTTTAACCATTGCACCATTAGCATTCCTTAACAGAAGTTTTAAACTCAAAATTTGCTGCCACTGAGTCAATGCTGACTCATAGCAACCCTCACCTGACCCCACCCCACCCACCAGTGGGTTTCCAAGACTGTAAGTGTTTAAGGGAGTAGAAAGCCCAGTCTTTCTACTCGTGGTTTCAAACTGCTGGCCAGACAGATAACGGTCCAACATGTAACAACTACAACACTAGGGCTCCCTAACAAAGTTTAGTGGTCTAAATAATGTGATTGATTTTGTACACATAAACTTGCATGAAGTGGAAATAATTGTTACATATATATGCTTACTACAATTTTTAAGTCATGAAGGAAACTTAAATGCATAATGCTAAGTGAAAGAAGTCGGTCTTAAGAAAAATTACATAATGTATAACACCAACTATGTGACATGGTGGAAAGGCAAAACTAAGAAGACAAAATTATCTGAAGTTTCCTGAGGGTAGAGAAAAGAGGGGAGAGCAGATATTTGAAGAAGTGGGTCTATTCTGCATGATATTATAATGGTATAGACATGGCATTTTGCATTTGTCAAAGCACTTGGAATTGGATGGCACACTGATTATTACATCCTTACTATGGAACTTAATTATATGTATCATTCTTTGTTCATCAGTTATAACAAATGTACCACACTATGCAAGATGTTGATCATGGAAAAGAACACAAAATGTGCCAGTGCAGAAGTATATGGGACATATGGGGTAGTCTCTATATTTTCTGTGCAATTTTTTTACACCTAAAACTGACTTAAAAATGAAATGCATTTTTAAAAAGAGGCAATGCTAAAAGAAAATATCCAAATGTGAATTTAAATAATGATGAATAACTTGCATATTTTGGTTTATGATTCAGATAGACTATGTAATTAAGAGTAAGAAAAATTGCTAGGGCCCTCTAGAATTCAGTAATTTCTGACATGACCTGATGATGTCAGTTTATAGGAAAAGAAATGTTACAAATTTATGCAATATTATTTCAAAAGAAGTATATTATTTTCTAGCTTAAATAGGTTGGGATTAAATACATAACCTTATATGTCACAGAAAATATAATTTGGTGGCATAAGTTAGGAAATTGAGCATAAAAAGGAAATTCCAAATTGCTGAGTAAACTCAACTCTTAGTCTTAGAATCAGCAATCAGTAGTACAATCTTCCGGAATGACTTTTGGCTATAGATGCATTTATTTGTTAGTTATTAAAAGTTACAATACTTGTCTTTCAAATTATCCATAGAAGCACCTGGATAAGATTAGACTACTTAGGGAAAAACAGGAATGCATCACTCAACAATGAGCTTCTCTCTTCTCATCTATGAATTCACAGCATTCCTGTGGAACGTGTTTTTAAAGGCCTTTAATATTCTCAAGCAAGTAACCCACTCTTCACTTGAACTTTTCTGAAAGTGCCATGGTCTCTCATAGACTATCACATTTGTCTCTGACGCTGCATTAAATGAGTGCCTCTCAGTGATACAAAATGACTTGCTTTGCTGAAACACGGATGCACTTCTGAGCTGCTCAGCATTTTTAATGGAATGATGGCCTGCCTGCTTCTTTTCTCAGGCTTCCTCAGCAACGTGACTGCAATCTCCAGGAGTGCAATGCTTTGGTTAAAATCCTTCACGACTTATTCAATAACACTATTCATCGACTTCTCAGAAATGAATTAATCTGCTGGCCCAAATTTCAAGTATCCAAATATGTATGGAAATCTCAAATATCTTTGAGACCACATATACATCAATCATAGATGTCCATGCTTTTATGCATTAATTTATTCATTAAATCCACTCATTTGTCATGTCATTGTTTTAATATGTATTAATGCCAAATTGAAGGAAAAGATCTATGCCACAAGAGGCTTCTAATACCACATAACATTTATTTCAATGAGAGGTTGCTGATTGCAAGTTCAAGCAGAAACTAGATGCCATGCGAACAAAGGGAGAATTTGGTGCCAGTGTTTGTGCATGTCCTCTGGACTGAAGGAACGTGCGGGCACGCTAATGATAATTGTGTTAGTGGGAACAAGTATCGGTGCTTTTCTCGAAGACTACACCTAAAAGCTAACCTTCAAATGGTATTGGCAACCACCGTTTTAAAAAACAGCAGTGTCTTTGATTCACAAATGACCTTCATTTGTCAATCAAACACACAAGGATACAAAAGGGATGCCTTAAAAATGCAGATTATTTAAAGCAGACCATGATTCCATTTGCTCTGACAGAAAACTATACATTCTGTTTGCAGAACTATTCATGTGTAATAAACTCATTATAAATAGTTAATTTAGGTTCACTTTTATTAATTTCATCCAAAAATATGAAATATCTTGTGTTGTATTAGGCAATGAGAATAAAATGCTGCATAAAAACTACAACTTCCAGTCTTCTTTGAATTTCTAATCTTGTGGCAGAGTAGGAATTATTTAAAGGACAAGTTTAAAGAAGTGTCATAAAAAGGACAAGAGTTCAATGAAGGTTTTTTTTTAATAGAAATTGATGTAAGGTCTTAAGGACACTAAGGCATATATGATGAAAGAGAGCCGAGAAAGAATAAGGAGATGATCTAGGTCAGGGTTCCAAACTGCCAATAGAGAACCTTATAGAGCTCTTTCAGTGGGTGCATGTGGCTCTGAAGTACATTTTTTAAAGTAAAGGATATCAGATAATGGTGATTTCATTTGTTTGAAAAAATATTTTTTGACTTTTGAATAATTTTTAGATTGTTTTGAAGGATAGGATTGACTACTCTATATTGAAAGTTTGCAGATCCCTTATCTAGGCAAAGGGAATGTCGTTTACTGAGAAACAACTAATCACCAAGAATGAATAAAGAAAAAACAAAGGGAATACCATTCAAAAAGTAGGGGTGAGAAATGTTGGAAAATAAAACTAGAGAAGAGAAAAGTAGACACGAGGCTCTGCTTGCCTGTAGAGGCCATGTTAAAACTTTTGTTATTTATCTTAAAGAAGTGGAAAATCTTAAAAGTGTCTTTCAACACAATATTCTTCACCTCATTCTTCAATCATAGTAAAAAGAATGATTTGAATTCTTGCAAACTGTATATATGCTGAATATACAAGAGTACCTCAAAGTTCATGTAAAAATCATTCTTTCAACTTCATTTTTTCACAAACTTTTCGAAGTCCTCTAATATTTTAATCAGCTATTTATTTAAGAAACCCAAACTAAAATCTTGACAAGAACTTATTTGAAATGGCCATGGTTATTTTCATTGCTCTCTAATATTGTGAACCTATTTCACCCCAAGGTCACACGATTGATTCCCCCTTAAGTTATTTTTTTTCAGAAAGAACATCTACAGGGACAGTGCACTTTAAATTAATTAATGTCATCCTGTTTGTCTTCAATATGTCTTCAGTCAATAAATGAAAGAAAGTCAGCAGAGTGTGGCTGTATGCTTACTGAATATTAATTACCAAGGCCCTTCTCTTATCTTTCCTGACTGTTAGCCTTTTCTCTGACTTTGCCTGTCTGAGCTTTTGCTCTACCAGCAGTTCATTGACACTGGTTCTATTCCTACGTACCTTGGGAAGTCATGAATAACAAACATATCTGGATTTTCAAAAGAGGTCTGAGCTAGAAACCACTTCTACCATGGTTTTTATAAACTGTTTTGAGTTCATATAAATTCTAGCTTTTAGTTATTTACAGTTTCAAACTGTGTGCTATTTAGGAAGTGTTCTTGGTCACTGAAATCACATCTTTATCATTTTATGTACTGGTGGTTCTTCTATATTTAT